>NC_139463.1:52957500-57757500 GCF_057233095.1 Heloderma suspectum
ACATCGTCACCCTCCAGGGCCTCTCCTGCAGTTTATGACCTTTATCCCACTTCTGTAAACCATGGGGAAAGTGTTTTTTTTCTCTAGGAAGCAGCTTTACCTGCTGTGTACTTCTGTAATGGCCTATTATGGAATATAACAGCAGTGCCATCTAGTGGCTGTAAAATGAAACATATAGAACTTGCCAAGAAATAAGAACCGCACATGTCAGCCTGTGTAAAGGTGCTGATCTTAATCCCGCAAAGAATCTGGAAGCAGAAGCCCCGGTAAGGATATGGGATTTTAACCTCATGTAGTAATGCCCTTAATTTTTTTCAAAAGGTCTTTTCATCACTTCTTGAAAAATAGGGACAAAATCTTTAAAAAGCCGAGTTTTTCTAACACCGCCAGATTACTTTTCCTTTTGCAAACCAAACCTGTACTAATTCATTATTTTCTTCCAGTGCTTTTCATCAGAAATGTAAACCCCCAACCCCTATTTTTTTTTTAAAAAAGGATCAAAGCCTGGTATAACTGGTACTTATTCCTGTGCACATGTCATAGGTAGTAAGCCCCATTAACTCAATGGGTCTTAGTTCTGAGTAAACATACTTATGATTGTGTGGTTAATATTAAATGTTAGCCACCTTTTCTTTAACACACACACACACACACCAAGAAAGAAAAGAAACAGACACACAACAATGTCCATTCTGTCAGATCAGAGTGCCTTTGGGACAGCAGGCAAAGTCTTCCACTGTTCCAGGTATTTAATACTTCTTTACTTGCACCACAGTGAGTTGCATCGAACATCCCTGATTAATTTGCTATTTTTGAAGTGCCTTAGCAGACCCAGATGAGCATATGGTAAGGCCTAAAGCAGGCTACAGTCTTAATGTGAATCACTGGGGGGAAAATATAGCACTCCAGACACTCAGATATACCCCTCCCCACTAGGCTGTGGGGTAAGGAAGTAGCAGAGTACGATGCTGAGGTCCTGCACCCCTGATGTAGCAAATGGCTGACCTCAGTGAGGTCAGCACACCGGCCAGTGATTCTGCCTCTCCTATTATCACAGGCACCTCATATAATCAAGTCCATGCCCTTCCACGCCTCATCAACCTGCCCCTCCCAGCCCCTGGCTCCGTTCCTCCAAGTGCTGCTCTGCAGGGAAGCTCCCGTGGAATAGGAAGGAGCGCGCTTTCTCGCCACTCGTTAACCGGCCTGATTCTGTCAAAAGGGGTTTCTGTAATTCGATTCTGGGTGTTGTGACCACATGGTGTGGCACTGACCTCCAGCACAGCTACACCATTTCTTTGTTGGGATCACACCCATGTAGCACAGGGGAGCTGAACCTCTTCCAGCCTGAGGGCTGAATTCTATTTTGGAGAAGCTCTCAGAGGCCACATTCTGGTGCTGGAAAGGGCCAAAGGGCCAGGGCCAACCCCCCCAATGCCCGCCTATTTTTGCTCAAGGCGCCTCCTTCAGCAACTCAGCCTCTGGAGAGGCACCTTGTGCTTTCAGAATGGGGGAAAAACTGCACAAAAGCTGGGAAGCTACCAGGGCATCTGTGGCTGGGGAACAGGTGGGGCTGGGGGGTGCCTCGGCCTCGTAGCAGGTTCTGTGCCCTGCATAGATTCCTGCCCTGAGCAGGGGGCTGGACTCAGTGGTCTTGTAGGCCCCTTCCAACCCCACCATTCTAGGATTCCATGATGCAGCTAATGGCCTCAGTCTCAGAGATGTCATCCCACTCTTTGCTTCAGTTCCCAATCTGTAAAATTACACCTTAGATGGGAGAAGAAAATGCTGTTTCCTACCTCAGGAACAGAGTGGGATTATGCATCTAAGGCTGAAGACCTGCACACACCCCTCTGGGAGAAAACTGAGCAGAGTGCGACTCACTTCTGAGTAAACATGCACAGCATTGTGCTGCATGTTCACAAACTGTCGACTTCTGTTTCCATACTCATTTGCTGGCGAACTAATGCCTGTGCCTGCTGGGGACCGCCCCTCACCGCAGAAGGTTCCAGGCAGGGCCCGCTCTCAGTCCCGGTAGGGCGCAGGCCAGGCCTGTGAGGCCTCAGCATCGCCCCTGCCGGAGCAGCACACCCAAACCGTTGCGTGGGGATGTTCAGCCGTGGTCAGGTGTCCGTCAGGGAAATGTGTCTGTCCTTACTGGTCTTCGAGAAACACCTGGTATGTTTCCACAGAACCCCAAGGCTCCCTGGAACCCAATTTGGAAATCACTGCCCTAAGTGAAGGGGCCCCTCCGACCAGTTCAGAGCCATGGTGAAGCCTCCCGGGTGGTTCTCTGCTAATCCCCTCTGGACTTGGACAAGTGCACTAGCTCACACATGTGTGTGTTTTCAGAGGCAGCTTTCCATGCTTAGTGGAGGCTCAGCCTATTCCCACCACCTTTTATGTATCCTGCAGCGGGCTTCAGACCGGGCTTGCAAAAATCCCTAACCATCTGTTGCCAGACAGACAGAGGCAGCCGGAAGACAGAACGTTCTCCTCTACTGCGTCACTCACTCCTGCCCTCCCCGTCCTTTGAACTCGTATACTACATCACGGGTGGGCAACTTCAGGAGGTCCCAGGCCATTTTTGACACCCATGGCCCTCTGCCCACGGGCTGTAGTCCACAGGGCAACCTGGAAAAGTAAAATTAATCACATATGTGTTATTTAATATATATGGGGGCGGGGGAGATGGCGTGTGTAACAGCTGCGCAGCACCCAAGGGGTCAAATTTTGTTTCTGCGCAAGCTAAATTTGAGCCTTTGGGCATTCCGTGGCAGCTACAAATGCCCTTTCTTTCTTTCTTTCTTTAATTTTGAGGTCACCCCAAATTTGGTGGGTGGCAGGGGCTGCACGGGGAGGGGGACCCGGGGGGGACACATGTTGCCCACCCCTCTACTGTATCTTCAGTATTTGGTGACACTTCTGGAAATTAAAATTGCTCTTGGGAACAGTCCACACTCCTCCGCTTCGGCTCGACAGGGATCGACTCTTACCGCTTTTGAAGCCACAGCGCATGGTCTGAACAGTGAAGGCAAAAGCACCCTTTACTTTGGGGTTCATCACACGGAGCTCTTATCCTGCTGTTGAGATGGCTCTCTCTCAGAAGTTTGCAGGCTCTTTAGATGACGCCATGACCCTCCAGGCTGTCTCCCGCCATTTTCCCCAGCCTATCCCATGTTTTCCTCAAGCACAAAAAATGTGGTATTTTTTCTAGCCCATGGAACGGAAGCGCCATGACCTCCCTGTGAAAGTCTCCAATAGCGGGAGAAAGCACTATGTCTGCCTGCTGTGGGTGTTGTTTTCAGTTGCTGTAGGCATGTGCGGTCAGGATGAGGATGGGAGCGGGGTGTGCAGGAGCAGATTTGACAGGTGCAAGAGCAAGAATCGCCCGCTGATTGCAACTCCTGCCTCCGCTCAAGGCTTGCTGAGGAAGGACTTTCCCCAGGTATCTGCCGTGTAAATGCTTGAGCACATTTCTCAGCTGGAGGGAGAAAAGGGTAAAATGCCTCCCTGCAACGAAGGGACACACATGTGATCCCCCACCCCACCAAGCTCAGAAGAAACGTCCTCTGTTGATTCAGAGCACCCCATTACGTTCGGTGGGGCTTACTCCCAAGTAAGTAAACCAAGAGTTGCAGACTTACAGGGCAATCTTATGTCTACTCAGAGGTAAGCCCCACTGAGTTCAATGCAGCTTACGCCCACATAAGTGTGCCAAGGGTTGCAGACCTATGGCACAATCTTACATTTTATGTCTACTCAGAAGTAAGTCAGAGGTTTCCTGGGGGCTGCAAGAAAAGAGTTCAGCAGAAGTTAAGCTACGAAAACAAGACACACACACACCACTCTTTTGCACACATGCCAGGGATGGAGGGAGGCCCTCCCTCAGTTCAAATCACGTGTCTGCCATGTAAAGGACCCCTTCCTAATCCCGCAAAGAAACCAAAAGCAGGAAGCTCCAGAAAGGATGTGGATTTTTGCGGGGGTTTTGCTTAATGTAGAAACACCCTTCCTCTGGCAATTTCAAGATCAAAGTTAACGACCAAAAAGGGAGAAGAACATTCATTTGGGCAAAAGCTGCATTCATGGGTGCTTCCAGGCTAGGCTTTTATGGTGCAATTGCCTTGTCTCAGTCACAAAAGTTTACAGGGGTCCAGATGTCATCATCTTCTACTTGTAACCCTGCTGTATTTTTACCGCTACTTCTATGTTTTTTTCTTAATGCATAAAATCCAGGAAGGAGAAAAATACAGAATAGCTGCCCAATACTCTGGAAGCTCACCATATTTTCTGAACCAATACGCTCAAATCCTGTGCTTCAAATACCTTCTACAGCATGTCCTGATATCACACCATTCAATTAACTCTGCTGCCAACAAACAGGGCTATTTGTTTTCAAAGTCAGAGAACAAGCAAGAAGGGAAGAGCTTTTGAGATTAGAATTAGATGACTAGAGGCAGGGAAAGGAGAGTACACTGTGTAGGGCCTCCAGCAGTGGTGATTTCTGAACCATCCCTAGATGCCACCCACTTATTTACAAACGTTTCTCTCAACCATGCAGGACAGAAACTTGCTTTGAAAGAAAGAAAACTAACAGCTTTCCAGACTGCCAAATCTCATGGTGTGTTTCAGATTCCTCACGATCAGTGTGTGACCACAGATACACACATTGCCGATTAAGAGAGCAATCCTATGGTCCATGGGTAAGCATCTCAGGGACCATAGGATGGCTTGGAAAAACCATTCCAAAGTCAGAGACAGCACTCCAACCTCAGAAGGGGGAGTCGGAGACCCAGCCCCTGCCCCGCTGAAGCCAGCACAGAGACCCACGCCAGCTGCCTCTCTGAGGTTGGAAAATTGACCTCAGAGAGGGGGGAAGGGGGCATTCCAGTGGGCGGGGAGGGGAGGAGACTGGAGAGGCCAGGATACAATTTATCCTGAGCCTCCTCTAGCCTCCTTCCCTCCCCATCCAAAGTGCCCTCACTAGACGTGCTCAAAAGGCCGTCTAGTGAAAATAAAGGAGATCAGGGGATGGGGAGGCCAAGATTGCCCCTGCTGCTCCTCCTGCCCTGCCGGCTTCAACCCAGCAAGGCATAGGAATCATGGAAGCCTCTTGGAATCAGCGAGTTCAGGGGCTTCCAAGCAACGAGGGCACCGTCCATATGATTGTGCCGTAAGAGTCAAAATTACTGGTGCCATTTTATTTTTACATCCTTCTCTCAAGTTACGTTAATGGAAAGACACAAACATGTATGATCTGTTACCCTTCAGGCAAGTTCACACACAGTGTTTACAATTCTGCCCCCACCTCCTCCAACCATGTGTGTATATATACTTCTACCTTGATAACACTTCATGCCTCTGATGAAGCAGCAACAGTCCATGAAAGCTTATGCCATAATAAAATTTGTTAGTCATTTTACGGTGACACAAGACTTTGTTTTTGCTGCAACAATCTGAACCAGGCCACTCTTCCGGAAAATATACATATTTATTACTCTGCATAGCACCAAGCAATGGCTTGCATATACCACAGTATAATATCACAAATGAAATACCACAGGAAAGCACTTTCACATCACCTAAAACACAGTACTTTTCTAGAGGCAGTTCACCAACGTTCAATGGATTATCAACAAGTGACATATATGCACGAGTTAAAAAATGCTTTTACTCCAACCTATCTAGTACGGTACTCATTGGAAAAGACCCTGATGCTGGGAAAGATTGAAGGCAAAAGGAGAAGGGGACGGCAGAGGATGAGATGGCTAGATAGCATCACCGATGCAATGAATATGACTTGAGCACGCTCCGGGAGAGAGCAGAGGACAGGAAGGCCTGGCGTGCTGTGGTCCATGGGGTCACGAAGAGTCAGACACGACTTAACGACTGAACAACAACAGCAATCTAGTATGGTGCCTAGTCAACAATTCTTGACAAGCACAGGAGGAAAAATGTGGGATTGTATTAGCTATAGAATTCAGCATCCTGAGAAGTTTTGCTTTAATTTATTTATTTATTAAATTTATTTATTTATTAAATTTCTTAATTGCCTGGTGGGCCGGTCACCTGGCCACTCTGGGCGATGTACATCAATACAAACAGTTTTAAAACAATAAAATTTTACATTAAAACATCATATTTCTAAAAATACCGTAACCCACCCCAAATGCCTGCCTGAACAACCATGTTTTTAATGCGTGGTGGAAGCTCATTAAAGAGGGGGCATGGCAGAGTTCCCTAGGGAGGGAGTTCCACAGAGTGGGGGCCACCACAGAGAAGGTGATGAGACAGAAAGAAGGCCATCTGAGGCTGATCTTGTTAAGCAGCCTGTCTGGTGCTGCTGGAGGTGCTCCTTGAGATTAACTTTGCTCCCCACATATTAGGCTCAGAAGGAGGTAGACAATGCCTCTTGAAATCTCAGGTGCCGGAGAGGGCGCTGAGGAAGATGGCAAGCATTCAGGAGCAGCAGCTTCAATGCTGCACACATCTCCTTTTCGTTTCTTGAGACTAGCATATTAACGTAATAAATAAAATAAACAGCAAAGAGCAGAATTATGCTAAATAAGCAAACATATGCACACCAATGGCTGCCTTGGTGCAAAAGTGTGTGCGTGCACACGGGAATACACTCACCCATCGGAACAAGAAGCAGAAATAGGGCACAGGTAATTTAATCAGAACTCCACTGTCTCCTTTGCAGACAGACCAGCTCAGCAACCCCTGGCCCTGAGCAACGGCAGAAGGGATTCATCCAACATGCATAAGAGAACCTGATTTTCCTCCTCCCACTATCATCACAAATTTCTTTATGAAAACAAGCAGGGAGGAGAACCTGACCAATGGTGAAAAACAAGCAGTATATGCTCTTCTGGTTTGTGCCATTGGCCTCCATGGTTTAAAGCCATTTGGAGTCACAATTCACATGCAAAGCCAGAGACGGCAGAAGCAACACCCACAACCACAGAGGGCTTTCAACATCTGGCTTATGAAACATTGCTTCAGCCATCAGACTGTAACTAGGAACTGGATGTTCCAGAAATGAAATACCAGACTGAGCAGCAAGGGCAGGTGGAGACTCAAAAGACTGGGGAGAGAAAGTTGACCCAAACAACGAGGAAGCAAATCCAGGATTCTCTCTGGCAGCCCACCCCAACAATGCCAGGGAGGCAGAGGATGATGGGAACACTGGGCACATGGTTGGGTAAAGCTGAACAGCCTTACATCTATCCTATCCACACTCTTTATAGAGGATTATGGGCTTTGCAGGTCATCAGCTGCAGATGCAGATGCCATTTGTCTTTGCCCCTTGGTGCTGTTAAGGAATAGCAATGAGCAGGGAAGATCTCCCAGAGCAGCTTTAACCAGCTGTGCAGGCAAGTATGCACTGGAGAAGGAAGGAAGGAAGGAAGGAAGGAAGGAAGGAAGGAAGGGGTAAGACCCCAATACTGTCTCATTCTGGTGCAGCCCCCCAACACACCGAGTAACTTGACTGCCACCAGTCAACCTAATTCTCTCATGTCCACACCCGGTACATAGTCCACTGGCCAAAGGAAAACTGTGCCTATTTCAGGTGTCATGGAATCTGCTACAACAGGCACAACTTGCTGGGAATGTCTCCTGCGTAAACATCTCCTGTGGAAGCCCCGCTGACATTAATGGGAGCTTCACACAGTAGCGCTCATTCCCGTGGGAGTGTGCTCACTATTTAATGTATACCTTCAGTGTTAAAAACATTTCACAGCTGTGTAGTTTTCTTTCAAAGGGTGCAACCCCTCGCCCAGCACATTGTTCATTTTGTACATTAGCAACAATTGAAAAGTATGTTACATATATTTGGGCAACCGTGTCATCTTTGAATTGTTTTCTTAAAAAGTAAGCTCCCTTACAGCTCCCTGCAGGTCAGCAAAGAAGTTTGACGAGAGGGCAAAATGAAGCAGAAAGCAGCAACCCAGGACACGACTGCCCAGCAGAGGGTTTCGGAGAAGGTCGCGTGGCCATCAGAACTCCCGAGCGGCAGGTGTTCAGAGCGCACGCCCAGCCTCGGATCTCCTGGGGTCCAGGGAGATGCATTGCCATGCTTGCTCACTGGCCCCCGTGGCTGCTCCTGGGTGCGCCAGCGCCAGGCGGGAGGAGCTCTGGGTGGTTTGATGCGTGAGCGTGCTGCTTGTCTCATGTTCTGCTCCCCCGGTGCTTCAATGTCATCAGAACTGAAGGACACAGAGAGAGGGGAGGCTCAAAACGGAAGACAGAGGCTAAGCCAGAGACACCTCAGCTAGCCTATCCCTCTGAGCGTCACTGAAAGGATGGGAGAAGGGAACCAAATGCACAGGAGGACAGAGGGCCAGCAGGGGCAGGAGCAGCGGAGGCGGAAGGGAGACCTCGCTGCTTGCAAACACTACAGCCCTCAGTCACCATGGTAACCTGGATACTGGCAGTTCAATCTGATCCTGCATCATTGCTAACCAATCAGAAGATGCAACTGAGGTGTGTTCCCTTGTTAGGCTGGGGGGGGGGGGGAAGAGTAGGAGAGGGGTGGGGCTGCTACCCTTAACCCAAATTAAAGACCAAGTACTTAATACTATGAAATATGCATATTTTAACTTGCACAGCAAGTTCATCCACACAACTCTGCGGAGATGGAAAAGGCTGGAAGCGTGGAGGAGAACCAGTGATGGCATGTAGGACAGGCAGGTTTATTTTATTTGACCACGTGGCGGGCTCTTCTTGTTTCTTGTTTCAAACTCTCTATGGAGCAGGGGTGGAACAGGGTGGGCCTGGTGATGGGAAGAAGGCGAATATTTTGGTGCAGTTGCCTCTCCCCACTGGCCATTGTTTTCATTTGTTAGTATTTTGGTGGTAGTGTGTACTTTTGACTGCTGCATTTTCCCCCCACCTGCAGGCTTGCTATAGCCAGGGATGATTTGGGTGAGGGGTATCCTGGGTGAGGGAGGGTGAGGAAGGAGAGGTTAGGGCACCCCCATTGGCATAGCGCAGGGGTGGGCAAATTGTGGCCCTCCAGATTTTTTGGCCTGCTACTTCCTTCAGCCCTAGTCAGCATAGACAATGGTGAGTGGTCATGGGAGTGGTAGGCCAATACATCAGCAGGGCCAGCGGTTGCCTACTCCTCACATTGGATGGAGGATGAGCCAGGTGAGGAGAAGGAGCTTCAGGGTGCAACCCTATCAGGATAGTTGGCTGCCACAAAGTCAGAGGCGGACGACTATCCCGTGCAGGGCGGTCAGAGCACAGTGGGGATCCTCTCCTTCACGCTCCTCTCACCCTGCTTTTGTGGCTAGACAGCTGATTTTGCTGTCTAGCCAGGGCGCTGGGGGGGGGGGGAGGCTGCACGGTGCACAGGAAGCTTCGTAATGAAACGTCTGCGGTATGCTCCCCTCCCTGCCCTCCTGGAACACCCCTTTTCACCCTCTCTGTGCTCCGTTTCTGAGCGCGGAGACTGGTGAGAACCGTGCTGCCTACAATGTGGCAGGGGCAGGGAGTGTGGTTTCTGGGAACTGAGCTCGGAGTGCTGGCTCCGAGCTTGGTTCCCAGAAACCGAAGAATCCTTTGGCTGTCTAGGCAGTGTCTAGTGGCCATAGGATTGCTCTCTTAGTTCCCTAAAGGCTCTTGCCTTTTCTGATCCTTCCCCCCACCCAAAGAGATTTGGGTTATCCCCTCCTCCCTAGCTGTGTTGCTGTTGAATGCCACATCAGCACATAGCAACACCCATCCATTACTTACCAGGATATTCCTAGTATGTATTACCAAGACCGGGGGGTTGGGTTGATTTAACCTACCTCTGCCCACCTAGGTACTCGATGCAGCACCAGCAGGGGTTGGCGGATCCATGGTGAAATCCTGAACCACAGCAGACAAGGAAGCCTGGACATGGATGTTAACATCCCCCAGGACAACCAGCCTGGGGGCCTTCATCCTCTAAGTCCACCAGTTCGGGCAGGGAGGCTGTTAGGCAACAGAGTGGGTGTTACACCAACAGAATTTCTATTCTGTTATGAGAGCAAAATACTACTACAGACAATAGTCCTTATTTTAGGGGACTGACAGACAGTATACCTGCTGCAGTGGATGGATTCACAGTAGACCTTAGTGACAGGGATATCTGCCCACTGAGTCTAAGCTGCTGCAGCACTGAGAACTCAGGTGGGCAAAGTTGGGATGGGCTAACCCTGTCTATCTCGTCTAAGCCAGTGCTGGCGATCCATGCCAGGTAATGGGTTGTCGGCATTGCAACCAGGAACCCTTTGGATGGGAGCAAGACTGTCTAACAGCCTGTCCTCTATTTTGCCCTGTCTTCTTCCCCATGCCCCAATACTGAGAGCATCTTTGGTGCACAGATGCCAAGAGAGTCACACGTATTTATTTGTTAAAATGTTTATGTCCTATCTTTCTGTTTCAAGTTGAAATGCTCAGTGCATCATTCTTGACAGCACTTAAATATCATGAGAGGAACTGTGGCCCACATGCCATGAAACAATGTGGGCATCCCACAAATTTTTCCTTTTTAAAACGTTGAGGATTGGGTCTATGGAATTCTCCGACACAATTTTTAATAAAGTTTTCAAATATGTATGTATTTATTTATTTATTTATTGCATTTATACCCCGCCTTTCTCCCTCTTGCAAGGAACTCAAGGCGGCTTACATTATCCTCCTCCTCACCACTGTATCCTCACAACAACAACCCTGTGAGGTAGGTTGGGCTGAGAGTCTGTGACTGGCCCAAAGTCACCCAGTAAGCTTCCATGGCCAAGTGGGGACTAGAACCCGGATCTCCCGGCTCCCAGTCCGTCACTCTCACCACTACACTACACAAATAGCCCTCACAGTTAGGAAATGCTGTCTCAACGATAACGTTTTTAACCACTGCCACCAAAATAAACCCTCTGTGCCTTACAAAAACTTAGTACTTTAGTTCCCGATAGCATAAGCATGGGATTGACACAACTACTACAGACAAGCTCATAAAATGAACAAAATTAAGATGTTTATTTACATAAGGAAATAACGTGTCACTTTTCAAATAATAGGTTGAGATGGTTTAAATGTAGACTGAATATCTGTGGTTACTCCTTCTAAGAAGTAAGATAATCTTGCCCATCTAAATCAGCTCTCAACAGCTTTCCCCTCAGATGAGATTTTCCTAAACCCGACCTGGCCAATCAGTCAAACCCAGGAGCAGATGGAGTCCAGCGGCCTTCCTCTGTCTCACGCTCTTCCTGTTGCTTCTGGCTTGCAGGGTGATTCGATTTCAAGGCCTCTTGGTGCAGTTCCTTCTAGCCAAGCCTCTGCTTGAGGCCTCCCGGTGGCGGGCTCTGCTGCCTGCTTGGAGCGTTACGGCAACCTTGCAGCATGGCTTCCTGTTCCCCTCAGTGCCCAGATCTTCTTCCAGCAGGGGTCTCAGACTGGAAGGGTTGTGCCCTTTACACCACAGCCTCACTGTCTTCAGCCCCAGTCCCAGTGCCTGTCCAACCTCCCACCGTCTCCAACTGTCAACTACCTCTAAGGCAGATCTGCCAGATCTGCAGCTGGATGTAGCACAGCCACTGTGAATTATTGTTCGCAAAGGCCCAAGGTGGGCTGCACAAACAGGAGGCTGACAAAGCACTTGGCATAAAGGCTGTGTGTGTGTGTGTGTGTGTGTGTGGAGATGGCAGGGGTCAGCATCGTTGGGCGTTCGCTGAGCCCTGCGTCTTTGCAGTGGGCTCACTGCTGACCATCAGAACCCCCAATTCTGCTCCCCGTGCCATGGCCACCTGCTCTCCTGCTCTTTCCCTCTAGCCGAGAGGAGCACAGGGGAGCGAGAAAGAGCAGCTGCTGCCACCCGCTCATGCGCCTGCCCCTTTCCTCCCTGGTCGCAGCAGAATTTGGGCCCGGAGGCACAGGGCCTGGGAGTGGGTGACAGCAGGAAAGAGTGGGGGGCCGCTGTAAGCACAGCGAATCCAAGCAGTGTCCTCAGTGCCCTTAAACAGCCATGCCTGGCTCCATCCAGCCTACCTGGGCTGAAAGTCTTTCACGGAAGAACGCGTGGTTCGTAGGCTGACTTCAGCCCCCAGCACTTCTTGGGAAAGTAAATCCAATTCTCCCATTTATTCAGTAATAATTAAGAAAAAGCCTTTACATTTCTGGGTGAGACAAACAAGAAGGGCGCCCCTGCTCAAAGGGGAAGCAGGGAGCACTTTCACCCTTGCATTGTCTTCCGGGACGTTATGGTTTGGCGGCTGGACCCCGAGCAGTTGGTCAGGGAAGCCCCCACCCCATTTATGCTATTGCTGACCTAAATAAAAGAGGGATGGTCTTGAGCTTTTAGAAGGCTCTTACGCAGAAGGGGAGCCATTGCTCACCATGTTCACTGAGATCAGAGCAAGGAACAACAGGGAGGTCGATTGAATGGGTTTGTAATTTTGTGTAACAAAAAATCAAGAATGCAACAAGTGATGGGTTAGGGACTATACTAGCTGTTTCTGCTCTGCCCTGGGGTTGTCTTGGCATGGGACGTGACTTTTGTGGTGGATCGTAATGTAAGGATCACTATCTGGGGCACTGGAGCTCTGGAGAGAGAGAAAATGTCTGTGGTCCTGATCATCAGCAAAGGGCACTCCGGAGCTCTGCACCCTCTGGTTTCCCTTTGAGACTCAGCTACAGGGGTCATTTTTGTGAAGGGCCCAGAGCCACCTTGCAGCCACAGTTAACTAATAGCTAGCAAACATGAACCTTAATACATGATGGTGATCTATTCCTTACTATATTCCTTTGCTTTGCTTTTTTAAAAGCTCTCCTTATCCACAATTATTTGAATTTGTGTAATGCTACTTCATCTAAACATTCAGTAAAGTTAATGCTAAGACGTAGGATCCAGCTGTGCCCCAGCACTGGTGCTGATGATGTGGCGCAACCCGACTCTTGCGCAGTGTCACTGGTGCTTGCTAGGGCAATGGAAAAAGGCAATTTGCATTTACATTAGATTCTGAAGGATCGCCTCCTCCCGTATGTGCCTGCACGGACCTTAAGATCATCCTCAGCGGCCCTTCTCCGTGAGCCCCTGCCAAAGGAAGTGAGGCGGGTGGCTACGAGGAGGAGGGCCTTTTCTGCTGTGGCACCCCGGCTGTGGAATGAGCTCCCTAGTGAGGTTCACCTGGCACCTACATTCTATTCTTTCCAGCACCAGGTGAAGACCTTTTTATTTTCCCAGGCATTTTAGCTTTCTAGACTTTTAGCTTTGCTGTTTTAATTCTGTATTTTAAATCCCTGCGTTGCTGCTAGGTTTGATTCTGGTTTGATTCTGGTTGTATTGTTATACTGTGGTTTTAATGTTTTATATATTTTGTCTTGTTTTATTGTGTGCTCTTTGGTTTTAATTTTTGTGAACCGCCCAAGAGAGCTTCGGCTATTGGGTGGTATCGAAATGAAATAAGTAAATAAATAAATTACATAGAGTCACACTGCGCAAGCGCTGGTTCATGCTCGAGCGGCATAATTCGCACAAGAGTTGGGGCACAGCTACATGCTGTCGAATGGTCCTGCATCTTGCATTGGCTTCCCCAATGGCCCTGGTCCACCTCTCTCTCACACTCACACACACGCACCCCCGCTACTGAAAAATGGCCCTATATTTTTTCAGTGGCTCTTGAGAGATGCCTGAACGTTAGCAAGTTGCCCATGGAAAGGGGTTCTGTGTTATTATGGAACACATCAGCCCTGTTTTCTCCTATGAAAGAGGAGTTTCAGAACAGCTTTTTGCATTGGTAAAGCTCTGGGGAAGTAATCCTGGAAGCCAGCCCCCCCACTATCTCGTGGGGGATACTTTTCTCCAAGATGTTATCCAGAGCTGCCTTCCCCCCCGCTCCCGCTTTTAATTCCAGGGGGGAGATGAAAAGGTTTTTCAACCTTTTAAAAAGCTGTTTGAGAAAGCTCCCATGAAGAGCCCGTGGGAAGCTGCCAGAGCGACATTGGTTCCAACACACGAAGCTGCACTGTGAATAACCCACAGCACGCCCGACAGACGACCGAGCTTGCCTTAGCTTCTTCTCCTGCTCCTTCCCCCTAAGTCCACCAGCTGGCCCTGGCACATATCCCAGGTGCCTTTGTGGTAGAACCCACCTTGTCTCCTTGTCCCGGCCCCCTCCTCGCTCTGATCGCCACCACCCCTTTTCATTCACCGCCATTTTTTCTGGTGCTTTGGGAGTACGCAGATGTGTCTGTAATGTTTTTAAAATTCCCCATTCTTTCACAAGTGCACCAGAGCTTTTGCCTGTCAATGTCCTCGTATGCTGCAGCTGCCAGCAAGCGCGCTGGAGTGGTGCAGGTAGCATACAAGGAAACTGACAAGATGAGGCTGCATGTAAGCTAATTTGTGCACAGTTGCGAAGGGCCAGGGAAGAAATAACAGTAAAGGAAAGGAGGGACCCAGTAGTGCAATTCAGAAGTACCAAAAATGGGGAAAACCCCCAAATGGAGTAAGTGTACCAAAAGGGGACATTTCAGGAGGGGAAATTTACACACCTGCAGCAATTGCTCTGTAAAGGAGCTGTGAAAAAAAAGTGAGGGAGTGAATAACACCCATTTCTGGACTAGCTGGAGACTTGGGAAGTTTTGAGTGGGAAGAGGACACTGACAGGTGTCAGCTGAACATTTAAAAGTGAGAGGATTACATTGCCAAGGGGGAGATACCGTCCCCCGCCCTTTTGGTGCACTTACTCCGTTTGCCTTCCCCCCTCCCCCATTTTCAGTGCTTCTGAACAAGTGATGGTCCTTCCAAAGTGCCGTTTGGGCATCAATGGAGGGGCTGTCACTGGTGAGGGAGGCTAGAGGCAGCCCTGGTGAGATCATGAAGAGCGGCATGGGCATTTTTACCACTCTTGCCAAGCGGCTCTGTAGCCAATCCTGGCAACCCACAATAAAATCACTCTCCTGGGTTCAGACAACACGACACCCCACTATGGGTATGAACAACCCTACAACAAGCCATGGGTCCTCAGGGCGGCTTGTTCGCAGAAATTAAGCCACCCGGTGGAGAACACCCCAGGTTTGGACTATATGACAACCCACCATGACTGGCTGCCCATGGTGGGTTGTCATGTTGTGCACACCCACTCAGTGAGACAGTACTCTTTGGGGAAGGGTGGAAGGAGAAGATGGGTTGGTATTTAGCCAGATGCAATGTGAAAGCTTTGTGTTGAAATTTACCAGCAAACCTGTGCTTGAATCCTAGATCTTGTGGTGCTTTCAGAGGGAAACCTTGTGTAAGCAGTGTGAGAGCTAGTGTGGTGCAGTGGCTGGAGTGTTGGGCTGGGACTCAGGAGACAGGAGTTCTAGTCCCTGCTCTGCCATGAAGCTCACTGGATGATTCTGGGCCAGTCATTAACTCTTAGCCTAGCCCACCTCACAGCTTGTCATGAGGATAAAATTGAGCTCCTTGGAGGAAAGGTGAGATTGAAATGTAATAAATAAAGAAACAGGTGTGTTGAATCAACAGCATTCAGTACACTGATGCCCTCAATCCCCCCAGGGATAATCTTGTGCTGGAAGCTGCTCCTCCAAACAGCTACAAGGTCTTTATGAATGGCATAGATGAATGCAGCACAAAATCAACAACTGTATCACCAAACTCCTATGCTAGATGACACCTCTTGTTTTGAAGGGTTTCCTGTTCCACATCCTGTTTAGTAAGCATTAGAGCATGCAGGAAGCAACAGTTTGTGTGTGCAGATTTTCTACACAAATACTGTAGTTTTTATTTATTATATGTATATACTGCTCCTCGTAACAAATAACAACTTAAAAATAAGAATACTGCAAAAACAAGCACTAATAAAACAATCCTTTAAACAGTAAAAATCAAATCAAATCAAACTAGCAGGAAGATAATACATGCCACAAACTGTTCAGCAAACAAAAAGACTCAGCGGTCTAATCAAAAGGACCCAACAGCCTGGGTGAAGAGCTGTGCCTTAACCAACCGACAAAACGAAGCTGTAGAAGCTGCCTGACACACCTCCAAACGCAAGGAGTTCCATAATGAGGGCACCATGATCCCCAAGCAGGGACCCCCTCTAAAGATCTCAACAGCTGGGCTGGTGCACACCAGGAGAGGTGCTCCAACACGTTTTGGGACCCTGAGCCATTTAGGGCCTCATAAGTCAACTTAAGTATCTTGAGGCAGCTTCAGAAATGCATAGGCAGCCAATGCAGACCACAGGGAATAGGCGTGATATGACTCTGGCTTCACATGCCGCGCAGTGATTGAGTGGCAGCATTCTCCGCCAGAGGACGCCTCTGATCCACCTTCAAGGGCAGCCCTACGCAGAGCACATCACAACAGCCTAGACACGATGCTACTAAGAGAGGAAGCACCATGGCCAGGTTATCCTGGTCCAGGAAGGGCTGTGGCCGGCTCTTCAGCAGGAGCTGAAAGTAGGCGCTGCTACCCACCACCTCCACTTGCACTTCCAGTAAAGAAGCTGGACCCAGGAATACCCCCAAGCGATGCACCTCCTCCTTCAGGGGGAGCAGAACCCCATCCAGAACAGGCTGTCTTCCCACTTCCTCTACCCAGAAACTACTATCAACAGCACATCTGTCTCGTCAGGATTCAGCCTCAGTTTATTGGCCATTACTGCCTCCAGACGCTGGTCCAACACCTGCATTGTCTCATCTGATGCAGATGGAATGGAGAAAGAGAGCTGCGTGTCATCCACGTACTGATGGCATCTCGCCCCAAATCTCCAAATGACCTCCTGCAGCAGCTTCATATCAATGTTAAAGCACATGGGGAACAAGATGGAACCCTGAGGGAACCCACCACGGGGCTGAATAGACTTCCTCCAGTTCTACTCTCTGGAAGCAGTCCTGAAGGAGCGGAACCACCATTTCACAGTGTCCCCAACTTCATCTTCACAAAGCCATTCCAGGGGGGGGGGTAAAATGGTCAATTATATCAAAAGTTGCCGAGAGGTCCAGGAAAATCAAGGTCATACTCACCCTGTCTCTCTCCCAGTACAGGTCATCCAAAGCCATTTCAGTACCAAACCCAGGCTGAAGCCAGATCAAAATGTATCTAGAAAATTTGTTCCATCCAAGCACTTCTGAAGTTGGTTGGCCACTACCTGCTCTAGCACTTTGTCCAAAAAAGGGATGTTAGCCACTGAGTGGTAGCTGTCCAAAACCATGTGGGGAGGGGGGTGTCCAGGAAGGGCCTCTTGAGGAGGGGGACCACCAAAGCCATTTTCAAAGCCTCAACTGAAGCACTGACCACGCTGGCGAGAAAATCCTCAAGAGCATCCAGGAATCCATCAGATTTCATACATCTCTGAAGACAGACCAACGTAATGGTTCTCCAGCCTTGCATGAAGGGTTAGCCACAGCCAGCTCAAACTAGACTAGGAAATGTTCCACCCAAGACACAGGGGGAATAGTAACCTCTTCCATCACCAGATCCTTCCCAATCTGATCTGTAGCGAAAGCTAAATCAAGGGTATGACCTGCCACATGCACTGGGCCCATGAAATATGAGACAGCTCCATGGTAGTCATGAATTCCAGGACTGGCCCTCCCAAGGCTGCCTCAGCAGGAATACTGAAATCCCACCACCACCACCATATGGAGGCATGTCCAAGACCACCTCTACCAGCTCTGGAAGGGGAGTCATTGGGCAGCAGGGTGGGCAGTATACCAACAAGATCCCTGTTCTTGATCTCTTAATTATATTTGACCTGCACATTTTATAGGGCATGCTCTTAAGAACATAAGAAGAGCCTTGCTGGATCAGACCAAGGGCCCATCCAGTCCAGCATTCTGTTTACACAGTGGCCAACCAGCTGTGGACCAGGGACCCAAAAGCAGGGCACGAGCGCAACAGCACCCTCCCACCCACATTCCCCAGAACTGGTGTACATAGGCTCATGGCCTCTGGTCCTGGAGGTAGCACAGAGACAGCCTTCTCCTCCAGGAATTTGTCTAACCCCCTTTTAAAGCCATCCAAACTGGTGGCCATCACTACTTCCTGTGGTAGTAACTATACACTGTGTGAAAAGTACTTAATCACACAGTGTACTTGATTTAGTATTCTACTAAAGGAAATCAAGAAGTACTTGATTTACTATTTTACTAAAGGAAAATACTAAATCATTTAGGAGCCTGTGGTGGGTATGGGATGCTTGCAGTAGCTCCTCTTTCATAAACAGAAGAACCTGTTAGGGTTCAGACGTACAAGAACCCATCTGTAGGGCTGGGAACAGATTAGAATGGTCCAACCCCAAATTGATGGATCTTGGTTTTGGGAGAATGTTCTGTTGGTATGGCCTGTGTCAAATCCCAAGTCAACCACTGGAATGGGGAAATGGTCCAGGCAGTTGACATGATTGCTTCTTATTTTATTTATTTCTTCATTATGAAGAAATAAATAAGATGGCCTTGTAGGCCCCTTCCAACCCTACTATCCTATGATTCTATGATTCTGTTTTTATCCTACCCTTTCTCCAACCCCAAGACTGATTGCCCCTAGCTCACCCAATGAAATTCATGATTGAATGGGTTTTTGAGTCTACGTCTCCCTGAACCTAGTTAGACATCTGGACTAACCAGACTCTCCTAGATGCTCTCTCCTGCTCATTAAGAGCCCAATAGTCTCTGAGGTTCTCTAAGATCCTGGGGGTAATGAAACAGCAAGGACAATGGTTACAAGTGGCAGTGGCCGATGTATTAATTGCCTCCCTGAGGCAGGGGGTGGTCCTCATGGCTTTGGGGGAGTCCATAGTGAGGCCACAGCTAAAGAAACCCTCACTAGATCCCATTAATCTTACAAGGTTTGACAAGTCCTCAATACACCATACTTGGTCAAGATGACTGAATATGTGATAGCTTAAATCCAGAGGTTCTTGGATGATACCAATTATCTAGAACCTTTTGACTTTGGTTGCAAACCTGTTTTTGGTATTGAGATGGCCCTGACTGCCCAAGTAAGTGGCCTGCACCAGGAAAAGAGCAGGGGTGCATCATCCTGTTGGTTCTCCTGATTGTCTCAGCAGTTTTTGATATAATCCACCATGATAGCCTTTTGGATCTTCTTGCTGGGAACGAAGTGGGGGACACCATTTTGCGGTGGTTCTATGCTATTTCTTGATAGTAGATCTCAGATAGGAGACTTCTGCCCATCTTACGGCCTTTGGCTTACAGAGTGCCACAAGGTTCCATCTTGCCTGCTAGGCTACTTAATATCTACATGATACAACAAGAACAGGTCATATGGAGATCTGAGGTACAGTAGCATCAATATATGGACCCCTCCCTCTCCCCACCTTCTCCTTTTCATCAAATCTTAGGGAGATTTGATGAAAAGGAGAAGGGACAGCCAGCATCAACAATAAATGAAATCCAATCAAGAGAATAATAATTCAGTATGAAAAGCCACCAATACAAGACAGCTTCATTAATTCTAAATGTTGACAAGGAAGGAGCTAGACAATCCTTCCAGTGGAGAGAATTCCAGAGTTTGGGTGCCACAACCAAGAAGTCACTGTTATGTGTACTCACCAACCTGCAGATGGTAGGTTAAATGGAACAGAGTCTCCCCAATTATCCTAATGGATGGGCAGAATCACATGGCAGCAAGAAGTCTTTTAGCTATCCTGAACCCAAACCATTTCGGTCATTAGTGATAACCAGCATGTTGAACTGGGCTTGGAAACAACACGGGAGCCAGTGCAGATCAAATCATACCAGAGAAAAAGAGCTGGGTGTCATCTCCATACTGATGATACAGCATTCCATTCTCCAAGCGACCTCCCCCCTCAGTTTGATGAGACGTTAAACATGTGGTGAACAAGATTAAAGTTCCCTGTGGAACTCCACAGGCCAATGGTCAAGGAGAGGAACAGTGCCTCCTAGTACCATGTTCTGAAACCTGCTCTCCAAGTAGGACTGGAACCAGCACAAAACTGTGCCGCCCAGTCCCAATCTGGCCAGCTGGTATGGAATGCCACTGAGAGCTCCAGCAAAAAACAACAACAGGGATGCACTCCCCCAGTCCAGTTCCCAGTGTAAGTCATCCACTGAGACGACCAAGGCAGGCTCAGTCCCAAATCCAGGTCAGAAACCAAACTGAAAGAGGGCTACATAATCCACAATGACTTGTGGGGGGATCACAACAGAATGAGAAGCACGTTGGAGTATTACCTGGATTTTCATGGGACACACAATGTCAGGGACACACAAAGCAAGATAAGCTGAGTGTACCGTACCTTTAAAATCATCATCATCATCATCATCTAGAGCATTTTTACCCCACTCTTCAGCTGAAAAAGGCTCCCAGAGTGGCTTATAAAGGCTAATATTAAGACAGTCCTTGCCCTCAGGTTTACAATCTAAAAGACAGGGCACAAAAGGAAAAGGGCTTGGGAGGGAGGAGGGTCACAATCTGGTTTTCAGAGGTCACACAGTGCGTCAAAGGAACATACTTCCAGGTGTGTGTGGGGGTAAATCTGAACATCACTGAACTGGCAGGGGCTGTTCAACCAATGAGAGAGGATTTTTTCCCACCCCTGTCCAGGCTCTTCCCTGCTACTACATTATTATGAATGGAGAACAACTAACTTTCTCCATCTGTGCAGATTTCCCAGAAGAAGCCAAAATCCCCAGTTCTCCAGCGCAGCATCTGAAGGCTCCCCTTGAGAGCTTCCCCCCACCACAATTTCGCTGCATCCCAGCAATCTGCCGTAGAGTTATTGCTTCCACCCCATTTTTCCCCATGTGCGCACTTTTGCCTATTGCTTCCAACCTCCCCTTCTCCTTTTCTCCTTCCCTCTGCTCACAATGAGAAGCTCCCCTAAATCTGAAAGATCATTACTGCAACAAAGTGATAAAGCAGAGAAGGGACTTTACAGAAAAACAGAGAAACAACCTTACATCAGAGAAACTACAGAACATCAAAGAATCACAGCACCGCAACAGCATTTTAAGAGAGCAAGGGAGAAGTAGAAGAGTGCTTTAGGAGTTGCTGTAGTCATAGAATCATAGAATCATAGAATAGTAGGGTTGGAAGGGGCTTACAAGCCCATCGAGTCCAACCCCCTGCTCAATGCAGGAATCCAAGTCAGAGCATCCCCGACAGATGGCTGTCCAGCCTCGTCTTGAAGGCCTCCAGTGTGGGAGAGCCCACCACCTCCCCAGGTAATTGGTTCCATTGTCGTATTGCTCTGACACTCAGGAAGTTTTTCCTGATGTTCAGCCGGAATCTGGCTTCCTGTAACTTGAGCCCATTATTCCGTGTCCTGCACTCTGGGATGATCAAGAAGAGATCCTGGCCTTCTTCTCTGTGACAACCTTTCAAGTACTTGAAGAGTGCTATCATATTTCCCCTCAGTCTTCTCTTCTCAAGGCTAAACAGGCCCAGTTCCTTTCGTCTCTCTTCATAGGGCTTTAGTTTCCAGTCCCCTGATCATCTTTGTTGCCCTCCTCTGAACCCTCTCCAGTTTGTCTGCATCCTTCTTAAAGTGTGGTGCCCAGAACTGGACACAGTACTCCAGATGAGGCCTAACCAGTGCTGAGTAGCGGGGAACTAGTACTTCCCGGGATTTGGAAGCTATACTTCTATGAATGCAGCCCAAAAGGGCATTTGCCGTTTTTGCAGCCACATCACATGGTTGCCTCATCTTCAGCATGTGATCGATAACAATTCCAAGATCTTTCTCGCTTGTAGTGTCGTTGAGCCACGTCTCCCCCATCTTGTAACTGCGCATTTGGTTTCTTTTTCCTAGGTGCAGAACTTGGCATTTATCCCTATTAAACTGCATTCTATTGTTTTCTGCCCAGCGCTCCAGTCTATCCAGATCACTTTGAATTTTGTTTCTGTCTTCCAAAGTATTAGCTATCCCACCCAATGTTGTGTCATCTGCAAATCTGATCAGCATTCCCTGCACCTCCTCCTCCAAGTCATTCATACTAATGTGGAAGAGCACTGGGACCAGGCCTGAGCCCTGCGGTAACCCACTCGTTACCTCTCCCCAGTTTGAGAAGGTCCCATTGAGAAGCACTCTTTGAGTCCGATTCTGTAGCCAACTGTGGATCCACCGGGTCATTGTTTCATCTAGCCCACTTTGAGCTAGTTTACACATCAGGATATCATGGGGCACTTTGTCAAAAGCTTTGCTGAAGTTGAGGTATATGATGTCTACAGCATTCCCACGGTCCACAAGGGAGGTGACTTGATCCAAAAATGAGATCAGATTCATCTGGCAGGACTTGTTTTTGACAAATCCATGTTGGCTTCGAGTAATCACTGCATTGTTTTCAAGGTGCTTCCAGATGGATTGCTTCATCATCTGCTCCAGAATTTTCCCAGGGATTGATGTCAGACTGACTGGTCTGTAGTTCCCAGGTTCCTCCTTTTTACCCTTGTTGAAGATAGGGACAACATTAGCCCTCCTCTAATCATCTGGCACTTCCCCCGTCCTCCATGATTTCTCAAAGAGAATAGACAGCGGTTCTGAGAGTTCTTCTGCCAGCTCCTTTATTACTCTAGGATGCAGTTCCTCTGGCCCTGAAGATTTGAACTCATTCAAAGTAATCCGGTGTTCCTTGACCATATGCCTATTGATCTCAAGCTGCAATCCTGCCCCTTCAGCTTGTACTTCGCCTTTGCCAGGGGGGTCATAGACCCTCTTTTGGGAGAAGACTGAGCCAAAGTAGGAATTGAGCACCTCTGCCTTTCTTTGTCATCTGTTATCGTTTTCCCATCCTTATTTAAAAGCTGAACAACCATTTCTTTCCTCTGCCTTTTACTATGCACGTAGCTGAAGAAAGCCTTTTTGTTGCTTTTAGCATCCCTCGCTAACCTCAGCTCATTCTCAGCTTTAGCCTTCCTGACACCATCCCTGCAATTCTGTGCTACGTGCCTGTACTCTTCCTTTGTTACTTGGCCTTCTTTCCCCTTCCTCTATGTGTCCTTTTTTGTTTTCAGGTCATCCCTAAGCTTTTTGTGAAGCCACACTGGCTTCTTCTGTTGTCTTCCACCTTTTCTTCTTATTGGAATTGTTTGTAATTGTGCCTTGAGAATTTCCTTTTTTAAAAATTCCCACCCTTCTTGGACTCCTTTTCTCGTTAGCGTCGCTTGCCATGGGACCTTACTGATCATTGTTCTGAGTTTATTAAAATCAGCTTTCCTAAAATCCAGGGTACGCGTTTGACTACACTTGGGTTTTGCTTCCCAGTCAGTCAGCCTTTAGCCCTTTCACTGCAGGGGAGTGAGATTTATTTCTTACTTCTGAGTAAACGTGCATGAGCGATAGGGATGTTAAAGATTAAAAGCAGGCTGCGTAAGGTGAACGGACAGCCCCACTACTGCAGCAATGCAAGGGGTCGCTGCTGCGCTCCTGGGGATTTTCTCAATGGGAACAACTACTTGCACTGGGGAAACGAGAGGGAATGGGGCGTCCCACCCCCTTGACCATGTCACTGCCAGGTCACAGAGGCACGCCCAGGAGTCAATGCAGGGTGCGGGCGGGGGGACATGGCACACTGTGGTGAAACTGCCAGGGAGCTGCTTTCAGTAAAAACGTCAGAGTAAAGGCGTTTCAGAAAATGCGGCCTTGTGAGAGGGAAGCGGTTGGTGGGCAGCAGCTGGGTGACGCCGTCTGCTGTCGTGAAATACCTCAAATGCCTCCAGCATCACACCACATCGCTTGTGGAGCAGCCCCTTGGAGTTAGGCCGCCAGCAGCACACGCATGCACCTACTCCCTCTCTTCTGCACACGTACTCTCCTGACTGGTGTGAAGAAAATCTTGGTTCAAAGTTTGATACTGACACACACGCACATACACATACTTTCTAGCTGAGAGGATTGTGAAAGAGAGAAACTATTATGTGAAGCTGGATCAAGGAATAAGATAAACGGGATATGAAAAAGCAAAACGTTTTGCCCATCCCTGTGCAGACAGTTACTTTGTCTGGTGGCTCCCCTCATTTCATCAGCCACCTTGTGCGATCACTATTCCTTTGGGCTGTGGGTGGCTTCCCACAGTCCCATCCACAGTCCTGTTCCTTTACCAGGCTGTACACGCACAGGCAGTACCATCACACAGGCAGAACTAGGGCAACTGAGGTGGTGCACCAAGATGAAGCAGAAGCCCTGATCTGGTCTGCGGGACCTCTTGTGAAGGAGCAAGACGACAGGTCCAAATCTGAATAGTCTTGCTATTTTTTAAAAGGTAGGGGAAACATTGGCATTTTATTAAAACAGCGAAGTGGATTTAACTATCTACTATGGCATATTTTTTCTTCCATTTTCAGTAGCAGAAAAACAACCACTGCCTCCTTTTCCTATTTTATCCTTGCAGGACTGAGGAAGAGTTCATGCTAAATGCTACTTCCCTTTCAACTGTATCATTATATGTGGGTACTATTGGTTGCCAGCTGGGTCCTCGTAACATAGAATGGTAGCTTCAGTTGCGTGGACTCCATGTGTCTATTCCAGCGGACAGAAAAAACTGGGACTTGGATCCACCACTATGTGTCATGCCCCCCTCAGACTCCTCTGAGGATGAAGGGGAAGACCAGGCTCCAGAACCCGGGGAAGGGACCAGCACAGAAGGAGCCCGAGCCCCCTCACTCCCATGGAGGTTCCAGGCCCAGCTGCAGTCTCCCCAGAGGATTCGGAGGATGAAATGCCACTGACCCCTGCAGAGCAAAGGCAGCTGCGTGTCTGGGAGCAGCGCAGGCGAGCCTCTGTCTGTTTAGGACAGATGGGGGCAGGAGGCCTGATGGGATGCGGCTGCCTCAAGTCGTGGCCATCCACAGGGGTTAGCAGGCCTGGGCGAGGCCGCTGAAGAAGCAACACTGTGCCACACGCCAGGCCTCCACCTCAGCCCTGAGCAGTGCCATGCTTGTGTTTCCTCTTGTGTTCCCTCATGTGTTTTAGGCCCCGGATCGGACAATGGATTTCTCTTTGCCTCAACGCTCTGGACTCACTGCCTGGGTGAAACATCCCTTGCTACGAGCTGCTTTTTCGCTTCCCAGCTTTGGACAGGTTTACGGCCCTGTTATCAGCCGGGGGTTTACTGCTGCTAGCTGCGGCCAGCTGGCAGGAGCCGACACTATGGCAGCTATCCAGCTAGGAATGTCGGAGAATTCTGCCGCAGACTCCGGAATCCGCAGCGGAAGGGATCACTTACCTCCGCTCCAGGAGGATTCCAGGGGGGAGGAACAGATCGCCTCCCCCCGGGCAGAAAAGACAACGGAACGGACAGTAAGTAATCCGTCCATCCCTATATCCAGCTCCAAGGTAGTGCTGAAGCTGGAAGTAAGCACAGCATAGGATACCATTCTATATGCATATTGCCTAAATACTGTGTCTGGTGAGGTCATGGCCCTTAACAGCTGTAATTTCCCAGCATTTGGGGGCTTGAGCGAACATGGAAGGCCCTAGTACATCCATGGCTGTGAAATTTGATCAGACATCCCGAGTCTTAGCTCATACCCTTAGCTGCTAAAGGCACTATAGAATATCTTGTTATTGAGCCTGTTGAAAAATATGCTCGTCTGTGAACCTGAGAATAAGCAAATACACAGTACACACTCTGAAAGGCATGAACAGAAAACAAGGGAAACTTGAGGAGCATATCCTCCTGCCCCCCGCAAGCCAGTTAAATTGAAATCAGTAGGATTGGATCCAGTCTAAGTTCCTGCTGAAATAAGTGGGACAAGTTAAGTCATGACTTGAATCCCACTGATTTCAATAGGAATGAAGTACAACTAACTTAGTCTAGATGCAACCCATACAATTTAACAACTCTGCCATGTAAGTAACTTCGGTCAGGGCCAGGGAGAACTATTCCCACATTGAGACCTGGAAGGTCTCCTGATCAGGGTTCTCCAGGCCAGTAGCATGACTAAGTCAGGTTCTCCTTATTTATACCAGCTCTGGCCCATCCAGAGGTTTCATAATGCTTCACTAATTGCTGGGGTCAATGTTGCACACTTCCAATCACTTCCTGTGCCTGAAGTAGACCCTGAGGTTTAAGTCCATGGTAACTGCGGTGCCAGCTACCTCAGAACCTGAGGTTCTGGACAGCTTTAGCAGCCATCAAAGGGCCTGCCCAAAAGCTTCCAAAAGCCATTCATGTTCCGGATTACGCAATTCCGTCCAGGAAAGTTGTTTCAGAATCAAGAGGCAGCCTCTCAGAATTCTGCCTAGAGTCACTGAGACGGGATGTGTTAAAAATCCAACAACAGCCCTTGAAGCATTTGGTACAGCAGAGCAAACCAAGCAGGAGAGGTGGGATTTCCCTTCTTCCTACCCTCCTTATTTTGTCTAGCATGGAAGCGCATGAGGGTAAAATAAGGAACCCATGACAGGAGGTGGCGTCAAGGCCGCTGTGCCCAAGTGATGCTGGAAGACTTCCGGATATCAGCCAACAGTACGTCGCCCAATGAGGCAGATGCCGTGCTTCAAGCTCTTAGCATTAATTGACTTTACTTCAGCCATTGCACTGAACAACATTCCCCCCTTTCCCCCTGCCTCCAGCCTCTGTTTTTTCAGTTGACTGCCAATTAGTTTAAAGGTAAAGGTGTCCCCAACCAGTCGTGTCCGACTCTAGGGTGCAGTGCTCATCTCCATTTCTAAGCTGAAGAGCCAGCGCTGTCCGAAGACGCTTCCGTGGTCATGTGGCCGGCATGACTGAACACCGAGGTGCACGGAACGCGGTTACCTTTCCCGCCGAAGCGGTACCTATTTATCTACTTGCAATTTCTTGCTTTCGACTGCTAGGTTGGCAGGAGCTGGGACTGAAGACGGGAGCTCACTCCATCACGCGGCACTCGGGTCTCGAACTGCTGTCCTGCCGACCTTCCAGTCTGCAGTTCAGCGACTTAACTACTAAACCACCGCTGTTCCTGCCAATTAGTTTACCAGAATCTAATCTTTCACATTTCTGTCAATGAAAGATGGAAAGCAAAACAAACCAGCAAAACAAACCAACAAACCAAGGCAATCAAGCCAAAACACTGGGAAAATAAACGGCAAAGTAAATGCTGTCACCAGAGTAATAGATGAATTCTTCATTCTAAGGCTATCACAAGAATTTCAAGAGGCACCAGGTAAATCGCTATTTATTTTGAGCAGTGGCAAGATAACATGCTGTGGGCTTCTGGATTACCCCAAGGACAGAAAAGTCCAACCCTCCACCTTTTGAGACAGATGACTGCTTGCAGATAAAAGGTTTATTAACCTGTGATCTCATTACATGGCTGGCATGTGTTGTCTCCCGAAGTCTGTGGACATATGGAGGGGTTGCGTTACCCTTCCTAAAACAACCCTCCCCAAACCCCAGCTTCCTTCAAACTCTAAAAACAACGTGACTTTTATGAGCAGGCTTGAGGCTCCCCTTACTTGCCCCTTGCCCAGCAATTATGTCTTCAAAACAGAGGGTGCCTAATTGCTGCCATCTCTCCCCAACTTGACTCTTCTGCATGGGCAAAGGTCTAATTATGTCCTAACTACCTAAATGCTTAAGATGCCCTTGTACCTTGAAGTATGCGTCCACTGATCATTATTTAGAAGGAAAGACTGATACTGCAGCATCAACAGCATGGAACTGTGAAGTGTTAATATGGGGCACGGTCCCTGGTGTAACTTATCCAAACCTAACGTATTATTAGGTAACCTCCAGAAAGTCACTTTCAGCCTCCATTTCCTAATCTTAAAATGTTCTGTTATATTCCTACATGCATATGGGTAAAAACTCATTCTAAGCAAGAAGCATACCTCATTTTAGATGAAGCAACCATGTGTCTTATAATTATCATTTCAGAAGAAGCATTCCCTCCTATTAGGGGGAAATGGAGAATACCTCTTAATATAAGATAACAACAACAACAGCAGCAGCAGCAACAACAATAATTAGAAAAGGAGCCCTTGAAACACAGCAGCAAGTTCTCAGAACATCCAAAAATCCACCCCTCTGCATAGCCACCACAAAGCACCCCCCAAACCTGCATGCCTACTCAGAATTAACAGTGAGAAGGAGGGAGGGAGAGAAGGTTGGAGAAATCCTCCATGGACCCCAATGAGGCTGGATTCTATTGAATCTGGCCCCTCGAGGTCCGCAGAGGATCAGATTCCCTACCTGCGCCTCCAGGAGGAATCCTCGGTGGCCGGATCCATCCCGCTGGCCGGCTCCGGAGCGCCAGCGATACGGCCACCATTGCCATATTGCTGGCTGGGCAGACTGACTGAGGATGCAAATGGCATCCGGGATGCCATTTGCAGCTGTAAAGGCCTCAGTTTAAGGTAACTGCAGGCGTAAATGGCTGCATTTACCTTAAGCTAAGGCCTTTATGGCCGCAAATGGCGTCCTGGATGCCATTTGCATCCGTGCTTTTGATTAACGCGATAGGCTACACAAATATCTGTGCAGCCTATCACGTAAAAGCAGTGACGCAGGGACAAATATTTGCGTAGCCTATCACATTAATCAAAAGCACGGACACAAATGGCGTCCAGGACGCCATTTGTGGCCGTAAAGGCTTTAGTTTTAAGGTAAATGCAGCCATTTATGGCTGCATTTACCTTAAACTAAGGCCTTTACGGCTGCAAATGGTGTCCTGGACACCATTTGCGTCCTAGACACCAGCGATATGGCATGGCGGCCGTATTGCTGGCACTTTGGAGCCGGCCGGCAGCTCCGCTGTGGAGCGGAGCCGGCCAAAGAGAATTCTGGGGGGAGGAACGGATTGCCTCCCCCCCCCGCAGACCCCCCCCCCGGAATGGCAGGTAAGCGTTCCGCCCATCCCTAGTGAGAAGCAGCACAATATAAAAATCCAGTTTATGCATACATACTAAGAAGCAGGAAGGACTAGATTAATCAGGAGCAAGGATGGGCAGCCAGTTCTGAGCACATCCACAATCCATCCCTTTGCATTTAATAATTACAATTATTATATCTACAGACACAGGTACACAGTTTACACAGACACTCAGGCATTCTCATTCTCTCTCACTCCTCTTCCATTCACAGAGACATACTGACTGCTCATGCGGACAGAGGCATTCTCAATTTCGCTTCTCCATCTTGTGGGACAGTCTCTGCCTCACACCTTCTGAGCCAGGCAGCTCCACTTTTTTCGGAACACCTGAAAGATGTGCACAGCCACAGCTCCAAAGAGGCTTCTATTGGAGAGGTGGGGGGACAGACACAAATCCTGATTCCACAGCCCCTCCTTCATTCCTCCTCAAATCCCAACCGTCTCCCCAGGGTTCTTCGCTTTGACTGACTCTGAGACGTAGCCTCAAGAAAGCAGCGCATTTCAAGATGGGAGTTTCTGAGCACGCCTCACCCCCACTCACAAAAGAAGCCTTTGAAGAGAAAGGCTGAGGTGGGAGGGAATCAGAGAGAAGGGAGGCTGAGGGCAGGGCGAGAGGGGGCCAGGCTTGGCCAAAGGCACAGCTGGCGCAAGAGCGGGCCAGCTTCAGTGCCGAGCTTGGCCGCGGGGAGAGCCTTTGGTGGATGTGCTCACAGCAAACTGGGGGAGCTCCTGGCTGGCCCTTGTGCCAGGCAGCTCATTGCTCACGTCCTGTGCATGCGCCTCCTCCTGTGAAATCCCATCCCTCTCCCCATCCTGGCAGCACCTGGATGGCAGAGGGCCTTCTAGTGGCAAGGAAGACTACGGCAGTGGTTGCTTAGGAAGTAGCCATCAATGGCTTACTATGATGGTGGGGGCACCTGGCCCTTCCCCTAGTGCCCCTGCCGAATGAGGTGAGGCGAGTGGCTACTCAGGAGAGGGCCTTTTCAGTGGTGGCACCCTGGCTGTGGAATGCCCTCCCCAGAGGGTCACCTGGTGCTGACATTGTGGTCTTTTCAGCACCAGGTGAAGACTTTTTTACTTTCCAAGGCATTTTAGCCCTTCAGTTTTAAAAATTGTGTTAGTGCTTTTTTAGATCTTTGCACTGATGCTGGCTTTTGTCTTGCTTAAGCGTGTGGTTTTATATGATGTTTTACTATCACAGAATCATAGAATAGTAGGGTTGGAAGGGGCCTACAAGGCCATCGAGTCCAACCCCCTGCTCAGTGCAGGAATCCAAGTCAGAGCATCCCTGACAGATGGCTGTCCAGCCTCATCTTGAATGCCTCCAGTGTGGGAGAGCCCACCGCCTCCCGAGGGAATTGGTTCCATTGTCGTACTGCTCTAACAGTCAGGAAGTTTTTCCTGATGTTCAGCTGGAATCTGGCTTCCTGTAACTTGAGCCCATTCTTCCGTGTCCCGCACTTTGGGATGATCAAGAAGAGATCCTGGCCTTCTTCTCTGTGACAGCCTTTCAGGTACTTGAGGAGCGCTATCCTATCTCCCCCTTTATCCTTCTCAAGGCTAAACAGGCCCAGTTCTTTCAGTCTCTCTTCATAGGGCTTTGTTTCCAGTCCCCTGATCATCTTTGTTGCCCTCCTCTGAACCCTCTCCAGCTTGTCTGCATCCTTCTTAAAGTACAGTGCCCAGAACTGGACACAGTACTCCAGATGAGGCCTAACCAGTGCTAGGTAGAGGAGAACTAGTACTTCCCGGGACGTGGAAGCTATGCTTCTATGAACGCAGCCCAAAATAGCATTTGTCTTTTTTGCAGCCACATCACATTGTTGGCTCATTTTCAGCATGTGATCTACAACAATTCCAAGATCCTTCTCGCTTGTAGTGTTGTTGAGCCAAGTATTCCCCATCTTGTATTCCCCATGTATTTTCACTGGGAAAGGTCGGTTCTCCAAGTAGAAGCTGCTGCTGCTGCCATCCACAGGAGCTCAGAGCTCCACAGTGGAGGATGAAAATAGCAACAGGGCCGCCAGGGGTTCTACCCCACCCCCGCCCCCGGGTGCACTTTGATTGCAGCCACCGTCGGCTATTGCACCACCACCTTCTGCATTCTGCTACATGCAAACTTGGCAAAAACTGAGGAAAACTGGCCTATCTTACAGCACTTGGCAGATGTATGCAGGCATGTCCATGTGGCAGATCTATGTATTTCCTCAATAGGAAAGTTCCCCTGTAAGGCCACATCCCTGAGAGAAAGATCCATGAGGGCCTCTGGCAATTGTTTGCCAACACTCTTCTATGCCTCCACAAGACCCTCCCTCAACCACCAAGATATGGTTGCTTTGGAGACCGTTCCACCTAGGCCATTCCCATGAAATGACACGAATAAGGCCTCTGATTTTTTAAACGCCCCTGTTTTGTCCAAATTAAAATAAAGTGCTCTACGTACACCTAACTTATGCCCGGCCCACTCCTGCAGACGATTTGGGTTGGGACAAAAATGTCCTGAGCCCAGTGAAAATTTGAATTTACCTTAGATACAAAGGAGGGATCCGGCCTAAGAACCACCCGACTTGTGTGAAAGACACATCATTCGGGGTCTGAGGAAAGAGCTCCTAACTTTGACACTCATCTGGCTGATGTCATAGCCACCAAAACCACTGTCTCTGATGTAAGCAATTTGAGAGAGCAAGTGGCCAAGCGTTCGAACGGTGCTCCTATCAGCGCCTTAAGGACCCAGTTTCGTTTCCATGTGGCAAACCCAGGGCTGACCCTTCCATGAGGCCAGATGAATCCCCCCGCTCAGGTGGCAGATCCTGAGTGCTCTGACACCACTGGGAGAGCTGTGCACCCCACTGCCGCCAGGAGAGCAGCTCGTCCCGCCACCGTATGCCTCACCACGAGGGTTCTCAGATGGAGGCACAGGGAAGGCAGCCCCTCCAGAGAGCCCGCTGGGCACTCGCCTGCCCAGGGAAGCAGCCAGCACCGCTCCCAAGAGCAGCCATTGCTGCCCAACCTCTGCCTCACTCTGAGGACCTCTCAGAGCAAGGCCCAAGGCGGGAAGCTGCTCTAGCGAGCAGGCTGGCCTCTCTCGTCCTGCGGCAAGTGCCACACCAAGAGAGAGGCTGGTGCAGCTCTCCAGAAGGGCAGGCCAATCCCTTGCTCTGAGGGACCCTCGCAGAAAGGCCTCGACCTGCCCAGAGCTCCAGAGAACCGTGCTGGCACAGACCTCTGGAGCACTGCCCGCCCAATGCCGTGCTCTGAGGACTTGCTGTTTCTCTTGCTTTGAGGTGGTGGTTGTGGTGAGGGATGACATCTGTGGCTACTAACGTACAGAAATATCCAAGGTAGTTACTAGAAATCAAGAAGCAAAATTATTCCAGGATACTGAAAGTTTCAGCTTTGTAAATGGGGATTTTCCTGGTCACCTGCATCTAGTAAGAACTGTTGCCAGACAATCAGCCAGCAACGCTTTCAAAAAGCAGTTTCTACTTCTTTTACAGTGAAATCCTATACATACTTACTCACATTCAATGGGACCTACTCTCAAGAAAGTGTATACAGGTTTGCAGCTTTAGGCTCAGAGAGAGAGAGAGAGAGAGAGAGAGGAGCTAGAAGGCTATAATTTTTTATTTTATTTCCATGGACTAGTAACATTTATGAACTCATCTGCATGGCTGCTTTAGCTGCATATCCTGAAGCAACTGACAGCAGCCACCACGGAGTGACAGAGAGGGACCTCTGCTTTGATCCAGTCTGGGAATCTTGGCATTCCTATATATAGAAGAAAAATGGAGGGCTGGGGATGAACGGAGGAACAGCCACCATTCGCATCTTCTCAAACCAAGCCCATTTCTCAGGGGGTTTCCATTCCAGATTCCAGAGAGATGGCCAGTTCCCAATTTGGCTGGAGCGCTCTGTCAGCCCAGAGAGCTGACCCGCTGGGGAGGCTTCCAGGTCGGAATGGTTTTGTCCAGCTGCTATACTGCGTTTGAACTGTCCCAAGAACAGCCAGGACAGCAGACGCCTGCTGCTGCTCCACCTTGCGCAACAGCTGAGGACTGCAGCAGATGATATTGCGCCCCTCCCTTTCCAAGGCCTGCCCTGAGATGAATATCATTCGTTTGTATATTCTATTGAGGTATGTTGCAGGCTGGCAAGATGACATGCCTCTTTCACAGTAAAAGGCAGCACAATGGAGAAGTGAGAACTTTAGAGGAAATGCTGTGATGACAAAAATGATCTTTACAGAGATAAGAAGCCCCATCTTATCCTTGGCCCCCCAGCCCAGTTCAGTCTCCTCTGACTGGCAGTCAGTGTCCCTCAGATCTCCATGTCTTTCCCAGAACTGCTGCTGGAAGATGCTGGGCACCTTCTATATGCAAAGCACACACTCAAACACAGAGACATGGTGAAGTTGAGTTGGTCTGCTGCACATCTTCACACTTTGTTGGGAATATTGTGTCCTACTGAGTTGGGCCGTGAAGCATGTTACTGTATGAATGGGGGCTTGCTGGCTCTTCCCAATGGTGTTTCATTTCACACCACTGCCAATGTTGACAAGTTCTGAATGCAGCTGCCCACACTCCTGGCTGGGCTCCACAGTGCTGCAGCAGGAACATGGGAAGTATCCTGAGAGGCAGAGGCCTCTTCCCTGCAAAGCCCTCTGTTTGGAAGTGACAGAAATACCAGGAAGCCCTTGTTAGAGGATGGCATATAAATATTTGAAATGAACAGATCAAGCAAGCCCTAAGTAAAGGCTGAAAGTGAGGTCCCTCGAGGTATTGGGGGGGGGGGGAGAAGACCTGGAGTAAACTGCAAACCATCTCCTGTGTACTGCTGGGAGAAATGGCAGCTCTCTTGGATCCGGTACTTATCCCAGGGTAAACATCACAGAACAGAATGTAGGCCACTAGGCCACTGGATTCCCAGGGGTGGGTCAGGGAGAGGGGGAAAGAAGACAAAATGAAAGAACAGGTTCACAGACACAATGTGCAAAGCAGTTGACATTTGTGATTATGCAGTTTCTGATACCTCAAGCTGGGGCATTTTATTTTCCGTTTTACAGAACATACTAGCACAGGCATGCCGGAAAGACGGCTCCATCTCATATCGATCTAGGCTCTGTTAAGTGTACTGCAACCTGCAAAGTGTGCCTTATTTGAACAGCAGGCCACAAGATGCAACTTGCGAAGTGGAAGGAAGGAGCTTCCAGACAAAGACTTGAATTTCCTCCCTCCTTTCTCCCCCTGCCCCCCCACCACTGCCCCACACAGAGACATACACAAGGAAAACTGATTCATGCCAGAAAAGAGTTTGTGTTTCCCTTAGCAACTGTCCAAGCCTCCTTAGGAAGTCTCAGCTCCCTCTTTGGGAACCCTGTTGTCAGAGTTAATTTTAGGATGGGGATTATCAAACAGGAAGGCAACCCGCTAATATGTTATGAGCAAAGGTCACTTGCATGAAGGACTACATGAAGAGCTGAGAGAGTTCACTGCAGGTGTGGCAAAAATCAGAAAGGCTATCTCTCTCTCTCTCACACACACACACACACACACCCCGCTATCAGATACATTTTCCTTGCTGGAGGAAGTCCATCTTCAGACCATGAAACTGAACAAGAGGTATAGTCCATGGGTTTGAAAAAGGGGTGATCATTACAATCTGAAGTGAATAAATGAAGCAGCCCTTTTTAAATAGTCTATGACCCTAGTAAAATTATTAGCCAGGATGGCCATCAGTAATGAGTAGCTTTCATCGAAAAAGCACCTTAATAGGGTAAAATAGCAAAATAGCAATACTTGTTTGGGGCTATAGCTTGAACAGTTTTTTCATCTTGGTTTTTAGATTTCACTTATGGATAAAATTGTTCATAGAGGCTGAGATATCATCTGTCATCTGCATATTATACATCAACATCTTCCTCATATAGCCTGTTATCTGACAGTGATCAATGGCTGATCATAATTCTATTGAGGTATAAAACAATCCCCCCCCCCCCCGTCAACACAGTTCCTTCCAAATACATCGGTCTTTAAATGGGGTGGTTGATACCATCTTGAGGGATTTGACTAGGTAGTCCTTTTTTAATAGTCTACATCACAGTAATTCAAGTCTATGCCCCAACCACTGAGGCCGAAGAAGCTGAGGTTGATCGGTTCTATGAAGACCTACAACACCTTCTAGAACTAACACCAAAAAAAGATGTCCTCTTCATCATAGGGGATTGGAATGCTAAAGTAGGAAGTCCAGAAATCACCGGGATAACAGGCAGGCATGGCCTTGGTGTACAAAATGAAGCAGGACAAAAGCTAATAGAGTTTTGCCAAGAGAACATGCTGATCATAGCAAACACTCATTTCCAACAGCACAAGAGGCGACTCTACACATGGACGTCACCAGATGGTCAATATCGAAATCAGATTGATTATGTCCTTTGCAGCCAAAGATGGAGAAGCTCCATACAGTCAGTAAAAACAAGACCTGGAGCTGACTGTGGCTCAGATCATGAGCTGCTTCTTGCAAAATTTCGGCTTAAATTGAAGAACGTCGGGAAAACCACTAAACCGTTCAGGTATGGCCTAAATCATATCCCTGATGAATATACAGTGGAGGTGAGGAATAGATTTCAGGGATTAGACCTGATAGACAGAGTGCCTGAGGAACTATGGACGGAGGTCCGTAACATTGTTCAGGAGGCAGCAACGAAATCCGTCCCAAAGAAAAAGAAATGCAAGAAAGCCAAGTGGCTGTCTGATGAGGCTTTACAAGTAGCTCACGAAAGAAGGGAAGCGAAAAGCAAGGGAGAAAGGGGAAGATATACCCAACTGAATGCAGAGTTCCAGAGAATAGCAAGGAGAGACAAGAAGGCCTTCTTAAATGAACAATGCAAAGAAATCGAGGAAAACAACAGAATGGGAAAGACTAGAGATCTCTTCAAGAAAATTGGAGATCTCAAGGGAACGTTTTGTGCAAAGACGGGCATGATAAAGGACAAAGAAGGCAGGGACCTAACAGAAGCAGATGAGATTAAGAAGAGGTGGCAAGAATACACAGAAGAACTATACAGGAAAGATCTGAATGTCCCTGATAGCCATGATAGTGCGGTCACTGAACTTGAGCCGGACATCCTAGAGAGTGAAGTCAAGTGGGCCTTAGGAAGCATTAGTAACAACAAAGCTAGTGGAGATGACAGTATTCCAGCCGAGCTATTTAAAATCCTAAAAGATGATGCTGTTAAAGTGCTGCATTCAATATGCCAACAAATCTGGAACACTCAACAGTGGCCACAAGACTGGAAAAGGTCAGTTTACATTCCAATTCCAAAGAAGGGCAACACCAAAGAGTGTTCAAACTACCGCACAATTGCGCTCATTTCACATGCCAGCAAGGTGATGCTCAAAATCCTACAAGCTAGGCTTCAGCAGTATGCGAACCGAGAACTACCGGAAGTACAAGCTGGGTTTAGAAGAGGCAGAGGAACTAGAGATCAAATCGCCAACATTCGCTGCATCATGGAGAAAGCAAGAGAATTCCAGAAAAACGTCTATTTCTGCTTCAGTGACTACGCTAAAGCCTTTGATTGTGTGGATCACAACAAACTGTGGCAAATTCTGAAAGTGATGGGAGTACCAGACCACCTTACCTGTCTCCTGAGAAACCTGTACGAGGGTCAAGAAGCAACAGTAAGAACCAGAGATGGAACAACCGATTGGTTCAAAATTGGGAAAGGAGTACGACAAGGCTGCATATTGTCACCCTGCTTATTTAACTTATATGCAGAGTACATCATGAGAAATGCCGGGTTGGATGAATCAGAGGTCGGAATTAAGATTGCCGGGAGAATTATCAACAACCTCCGATATGCAGACGATACCACCCTAATGGCAGAAAGCGAAGAGGATCTCAAGAGCCTCTTGTTGAGGGTGAAAGAGGAGAGTGCAAAAGCTGGTTTGAAACTCAACATTAAAAAAACTAAGATCATGGCATCTGGCCCTATCACTTCCTGGCATATAGAAGGGGAAGAAATGGAAGCAGTGACAGATTTTACTTTCTTGGGCTCCAAGATCACCGCAGATGGTGACTGTAGCCATGAAATTAAAAGACGCTTGCTCCTTGGGAGGAAAGCTATGGCAAACCTAGACAGCATAGTAAGAAGCAGAGACATCACCTTGCCGACAAAGGTCCGTCTAATCAAAGCTATGGTTTTCCCAGTAGTAATGTATGGCTGTGAGAGCTGGACTATAAGGAAGGCTGAGCGCCGAAGAATTGATGCTTTCGAACTGTGGTGCTGGAGAAGACTCTTACGAGTCCCCTGGACTGCAAGGAGGTCAAATCAGTCCATCCTAAAGGAAATCAACCCTGAGTGCTCATTGGAAGGACAGATAATGAAGCTGAAGCTCCAATATTTTGGCCACCTAATGCGAAGAGAAAACTCCCTGGAAAAGACCCTGATGCTGGGAAAGACTGAAGGCCAAAGGAGAAGGGGACGGCAGAGGATGAGATGGCTAGATAGCATCACGGATGCAATGAATATGAACTTGAGCATGCTCCGTGAAGGAGCGCAGGACAGGAAGGCCTGGCGTGCTATGGTCCATGGGGTCACGAAGAGTCGGTCACGACTGAACGACTGAACAACAACAACAACAACAATGACCCAGGTACAATTATTGGCCATGTTGTCCTTTCATAATGAGTAGCTTTTACTGAAAAGCAAAACAAAATATTTTTATTGTGTAAAAAGCTGGAAATACTTAAATGTGAGCTCAAAGTGACAAAACAAACTGACAAATGCAACGTATTCAAAGTGAAACAAAAGGTCAGAAAGACGAAAATGAAAGAGAGCTTCATTCCATGGCAATACTTCGTATTATAAACCAGTCGTGTCCGACTCGACTGGTCGGTGCTCATCCCCGTTTCTAAGCCGAAGAGCCAGCGCTGTCCGAAGATGCTTCCGTGGTCATGTGGCCGGCATGACTGAACACCGAGGTGCACGGAACGCTGTTACCTTTCCCGCCGAGGCGGTACCTATTTATCTACTTGCAATTTCTTGCTTTCGAATTGCTAGGTTGGCAGGAGCTGGGACTGAAGACGGGAGCTCACTCCGTCACGCAGCACTCGGGTCTTGAACTGCTGTCCTGCCGACCTTCCAGTCTGCAGTTCAGCGTCTTAACCACTAAGCCACCGCGGCCCTCTTCGTATTATACCACACCTGTATTTGCAAATCCACAAAAACAACAAAGTTGAAATACAAAGTTTTCTAAAAGGTTTTAAATAATCATAAAAGTCACTGTCATTATTATTTGCTTCAAGGACAGATTCAAAGTGGTTTTTGTCTGCTTGGTTGTCACAATGTTGTACGCAGCATATTGCCATGCATGTCAAACCATTCTTCATACAGGTACATGTGAGCGCAGCACAAGGCTGCTTATACCTGCAGGACAATTCCACAACTGACTGGTGCTGATTTTCCAGTCATCCACGGTATGGTAAGTACCTCTGCCATCCTCCATCCGTACCCATCTGGACTGGGAATGGGTGGGAACAGGGACAAGCAAAGAGGCCAAAAGGCCATGGGGAAAATGCACATGCCAGAGACATCTAGACAGGTCCGCCATGCCTAGCTGTTTCTATGCTAATTCCAGAAACCTACAAGCCAAGACAGGAGAGTTGGAGTGCCTGCTTTTAAAGGAGAACATGCACACAGTGGACACAATGGAAACCTGGTGGAAAAGAGGCAGGAAAAGAATTCAGAAGACCCTGGAGTGTCTGGGCTAGAAAGTGAGTGAAAGAAGGATTGCAATTCCAGGCTAAACATCTAGTAAGGAAGCACCTAAAGTCACTTGTGAACCGGGGGGCCGGGACGGGGACATCATTACCAAGACCTATTACTTTTGTTCATTGGTCATGCAGATTTGCTACAGAATACAGATGTGGACTGCTTACCACTTTAAAAAATACATTACGTTTTTAGAAACAACGTATTACTAGCATAATCATTAATATGTAAAATAAATGACAAAAGAAACACTCCCCACACTTCCGTGGGCTGCCTGGAATGGCTCATGGATTCATTGCTGAGAGCCTCCAATGAATAATGCTTCTTCAGGATCTGCTTTGACAAAAAGCGGAGATATTGTGGGGAAACCTGCCAATTTTTATTGTAACAAAACCTTCACACAGATTTTGTTGTTGTTGTTTTGCTACCGAGAGACTCACTGCTGGGCCTTTCCAAAAACAGGCTTGCTGTGTCATGGGAGGGGTACTAACTTCAGCCATTATTGGTATCGTTTCCCCATTTTTGTTTTCAATCTAAAGATGCCCATCACCAGACACTGTTACTCATTTTTAGCTACACAAACCAAGAGATTCTCCCATCCCTTTTTGAACACTGTCAAACACTGGCTACCAAAACAGCTCCACACACTGTTCTAAAAGACAGTTTCAGCTGTCAGCAAAGCCAGACTGCTCTAGTTTCATCCCACAAGCTAGAGCACAATTTTAATATTAACATTCCAAGCAGGGAGGGCTGGCCCATCCCTCGGCATCCTCCATGATCCTTCACTCAAACATGATGCGATTCATATGCAATTCCTACACCTACACACTCACACACTGCAGCGTCTCTGGGGCTGAAGCAGCAATGGTTCACACAGACTTTCATGTTTTCCACTGGAGTTCAGTAATGAACTCATTAAATCACCAGCTTGGTGTGACAGAAAGTCATTCAGCTGCTGGTGTTGTTGCCATGGAAACCTGCACTCTTGCTTAGAGATCTTCCTTCTGCATTGGATCTGTAACCACCATCAAGCTCAGAACACCCTCCCCACCCCCTCCTGCAGAGGCCCACCATTCTGCGCCATCCTAAGGGCCAGTCTGCCAAAAGGCACCCCCTTGGGCTCCCCCCGCCACACTGCTAGCTTGGGACTGCCAGTACGTTTAGCACATTTGTTCCATCCTCTACATTCTCTCTGCCCACCTGGCTCATTCCCAATGGCTTTCCTTGAAGAGTTTCTAAATGGTGGCAGCACAGAAGGCTGGTGAAGATTTTTCTCAACAGAGGGCGGAGCCTTTGCCCTCTGGCTCTGCCCTTAAAATATCAGAATAAGATTCAATTACCAATATTAAAATATACACATCCTAAAACAGTAGCTTTTTCTAATCTTGGTACTTATGAATCAAACACTACATGGACGTGTGGCCTTTGCCAGCAGCAAAAGTTATATTTTGCAGCTTATCTCTCGTTTCACTGCTTTGTTTCAGCAGATAAAACCTCTTTTTATTACTGCTCTAAAGGAAGTACAAGCCATAGTTTATATCTTCTTCCATATTAATTCCATGAGAAAGCATATCTAGCAGGCTAATTAAACAAAGATACTGTTGTTGGCTGCATTTGAGGAGTGCCTGATATTCCAACAGAGAGAATCTCACAGGCCACCAACTGCTGAGATATTTGGAGGATTTTCAACACACACACAGACACACTCAATGGCCTTGTAGGCCCCTTCCAACCCTACTATTCTATGATTCTATCTGCCATGCAGAGTTTCTCTGAAGACTCCAGATAAAAGCTGACAGCCTGGACGTTTTGCTCCCTACTGCACTATCATGTCCTGAACTGAGGTTACGTCAAGCTCCACTGGCAAACTCAGCTTCAAATCAACATGAGGGGATAGCCAAAGAGATGACGGCACAATGAGATCCTTCTACAGCCTGGGACGGACAGCAGACAATCTATGACAGTCTCAAATACACTTCTATATGGCTTATTGGCTCAAAGGTTCAACTCTTGTTTAAACAGAAAGCATGCATATGGCTTTCAGGGGTTGTGGGGAGAAACAGTGGTGTGAGAAACTTATCAGTGGCTGGCACCCAGCTGGATTAGTGGTCTTTCAGTTCCAGAGGCAAAGGCCTCAACCAGCTGGCCAGAGAGGCCGGATGCGTGCTGAATTTTCCCAGTGTTCTCTCATGTTACAGGATCTCCTAAGCCAGTCTTCCCCAGCCTGGTGCCTCCCAGAGGTTGTGGACTTCAACTCCCATCATCCCCAGCCAGCATGGCCAATGGTCAGGAATGCTGGGAGTTGCAGTCCAAAATATCTGGACTGAACCAGGCTGGGAAAAGCTGTCCTAACCCTTGACAATCAAGGGGCGCAGCCAAAAACCCCAGCCTACTGTAGCTTAAAGCTCTTAGTGCCAGTAGCTGAGCCTCGGGGGAGGCACATCGACTTTTTATAACAGGGAAGAACTGCACAAAACTACCTGCAGTTGGGGGCCAGGGGGTGGGGCCACCTGGGGAACCCTGCAGGGCTGGACTGGGACCCCCAGAGGGCCGGACTGGCCCTGGGACTGAGGTTCTCCACCCCTGGCTTAAGGGGTGTGGTCAGATGTGGCAGGCCCACTGGGGGGGCGGAGCCTTGCTTGTGTCTCCAACCTGCAAACTCCCCAGCTTCCCAGCCCAGCCCCCAACAAAACAGTTTAAAACATTTGGTTTTTTAACCTCTGTAATGGTTTTTTTTTTTTTACTATTACCGGCAGCAGGCATGCCTGACACCCCCCCGCTCCTGATTTGTGGAGGATGTACACCACCATCATTACACATGTGCAAAGGAGCGGAGCCACTGTGGACACTCTCTTCTCACTCTGTCCTCAGTTTTATTTATTCAGGCACCAGGCAGAGCACAAGGGAGACCTGACCTGCCTGCTTGCCAAATATGGGCATCCTTGGCCCCCTCGGCCAAGCAGGAAACTGCCAAGAAATACTTTAAGAAATGGGCATTGAGACCAACCGCCCCAAGCCAATCACCAAGAAAGCGAGCAGGGCTGTTGTCAAGGGGCAAGCCAATGATTAGCAAGAGTAGGCAGTCATGTGAGTTCAGCACAGTGCAACAGCAGGCATCACAGGTGGTGAAGAGATGCATGTCTTACCATCTAGACTTGCTGTGCAGTGAGTGGATTAGAAATTATCTAATTTATAATTTATTTGATACAGGATCCTCAGCATTTTACAGCAGTTAAAGGGCATCTCTACACCAGCCTAAAATCCTGCATTTAAAATGGGGCTTTCTGCTTCCATTTTAAATGCAGGATCACAATGACTCCCTTTTTCACATGCTTCCTTTCCCCCCACCCCTTCCCCCCTCCTTCTTCCCCATAGTTGAGTCTTCCATATTTTTCATTGATCTTGCTCCTCTTCTTGCTGCTTGAACTCTTTTGACAGAGGGAACTGAAGTGGGACACAAGGGGGCAATTTGATAGCTCTGTGGATAGATCTGTGATCTATTTAAAAACGGAACAAATTTAGTGCAGGAGATGCCTTGGATGATCACTGCATCTTGTAAAGAGCCCGTGTGCTATTAGACAAAATAGCAGTATTCATGGATTTGTCCATTTTGACTTAGAATTTAAAATTACCCTTAATGCTGATGATCTTTTGTTGTTTATCTCGAGACTCCAGTCATTGGTTCCAGCTTTGATGAAACTGATTAATACCTTTGGTGAATTGTCTGGCTACTCAATTAATTGGTCAATGTCGGAAATAATGCCGATTGGAGATAGGGCATACTCTACTGTATTAGTCAGTTGGCAATTTTGATGGTGCCCAGAGTTTATTATTTACTTGGGAATAATTATTCCTAGAGATATCTCTCAAATGATTAGCTTAAATTTAACCAAGTTGATGAATGATATTTCAAGAGATATAGACAGATGGGCATCTTTAAAGTTGAGTTTATGGGGTAAGGTGAATATACTTAAGATGAATACCACCTGTTATACGTGGGATCCCTATACTTATACCTGGCAAATATTTCCAAAAACTTAATGCTCTGTTTTGTAAATTTTTCTGGGGTTCCTCTCCACCAAGAATATCTTTGAGAAGGATGCAACTTCCGATTAATGAAGGAGGGTTCTGTTTTCCAGATCTAACTATGTACCATCGGGCCTATTTCATAAAATCATAGAATAGTAGGGTTGGAAGGGGCCTACAAAGATATTCTACAGTATTACTTAGTGGAATCGGCTTCCCAAAATTAATAGTTAACTCAGACACTTCACCTCAAAGCCATGCTCTCTGTCAGTCCCAGTTACTTCTGACTGAGCGCTGGAAAAGGTTCAGAGGAGGGTAGGGATGTACGAAAGTCACTTACCTTTCTGCGGATTATGTTGATGGTGGGGGGGAGGTGTTCTGTCCCTCCCCCTGGAATCCTCGACGGGGGGAGAGGCGATCCGTTCCTCCCCCCCGGAATCCTCCACAGCTGGCTGTGCTCCACGGCAGCTCTGCAGAGCAACCGGCCAGGCCCAGGCCAGAGCCGTCCACAGCCGGATTTCCGGCCGTGGAGGGCTCTGGGTAACCCCCCCCCCCGCGTACGCAAATGGCGGCGGCTACGGCCACCACCATTTGTGTTTCTTATTTTTAGCTGTCTTAGGCTACATAAATATTTTCGTAGACTATGATGGCGAAAATAAAGGGGAATGCAAATAGCGTAGCGGGCGCTATTTGCGTCCCTTTTTGATTCACCATTTTAGCCTACGTAAATATTTACCTAGGCTAAAACAGTGAAACAAAAAGGGACGCAAATAGCGCCCACTACGCTATTTGCGTTCCCCTTTATTTTCGCCGTCATAGTCTACGTAAATATTTACGTAGACTAAGATGGCCAAAAATAAGGAATGAAAATGGCGGCGGCTGTAGCTGCCGCCATTTGCGTACGCAGTTTTTCTCTTTTTTTACCCAGCCATGATAGGCTACGTAAATCTTTATGTAGCCTATCACATCTTGTAAAAAAAACAAAAAACAAAAACGACAAGACTGCAAATGGCGGTGGCGGCAGCCGGTTGGAAGACCAGCTGCCGCCCGCAGAGCCGCCGCCGCCCGGAACATCCGCCCCAGGTAAGTCTCGTCCCGGGGGGGATCCGCGGGGGGGCGGCAGGCCGTTCCGCCACAGAGTTCAGGGGGCCGAATGCACTGGCATTCGGCCTCACCAAGATCCGTGGCGGAATTCTCTGACATCCCTAGAGGAGGGTAACAAAGATAATCAGGGGACTGGAAACAAGGCCCTATGAGGAGAGACTGAAACAACTGGGCATGTTTAGCCTTGAGAAGAGAAGACTGAGGGGAGAAATGAGAGGAAGGCCAGGATCTCTTCTCGATCATCCCAGAGTGCAGGTCACAGAATCATGGGCTCAAGTTACAGGAAGCCAGATTCTGGCCGGTCAGCAGGAAAAACTTCCTGACTGTTAGAGCAATACGACAATGGAACCAATTCCCTCGGGAGGTGGTGGGCTCTCCCACAGTGGAGGCATTCAAGATGAAGCTGGACAGCCACCTGTCAGGGATGCTTTGACTTGGATTCTTGCATTGAGCAGGGGGTTGTATTCGATGGTCTTGTAGGCCCCTCCCAATTCTATGATTAGCATGGGATATTTCACATAGCTTCACTCCTCCTGACAGATTTTTATGGGCACATGGTCTCTTATGAGCAGCTGAAATACTTGAGAGATTTAGGATATTGCTGCACACCCACACCCAAATAGAGATGTCTTCCCCCTATACAGACAAAACACACCACCGAAGCCAGGTGTAGCTGGGAACATGCCCGTCCGTGCCTACTTTGGCCACTTCACTGGCCAACTGCTACCAGTTTTGAAGTAATGCTCTGGAATCGTGGCATACCCATTGCTTTGTACCAGAAAACTTTGGATGCCTCCAGACACGGTTTTATTCATTTATTTTAGTATTAGGCATGACATTCAGAGCACATGACATCAGTAAGCTACACGGGGACTGTGCTGATCCCCCAGTTGTCAGTTCTTGTCTCTCCAGCATTCTAGCAAAATATGTGGGTGGCAGAATCTAGAACAGTGGCCATTGGTAGAAAACTCATACTAGTTCTTTTAGAGGTCTTCCACCTGGGGGGGATCTCCATGACAACGGAAGGAGAAGCGAATGGCAGATTACCCAGATTTTTCAAAGAGTTGGCTTTGGTCCGCACAGGGACCCATGAACGAATCGCTTCACAGGAACATACTTCCAGATGGGGTGGGAGGAGTGGAAGTGAACATCATCAGACTGGCGGCTACTCAACCAATAAGAGAGGCTTCCCCCGCCCCCATCCAGGCTCTACTCCCCTTTTTCCTTCCCCCGAAGCTCCCGTTGCGAAGCATCATAAACATCAAAGGGATGTAGCTTCGACCTCGTGCTTCACAGCCTTTAGGGGAATTACTCCAGTCTGCCTTCAACCCTATGAACACTTGATGTACCATGGCTCCAACCAGCCCCATTTCTAATCCCTCTTCTCTCCCCCGCCACAAGTTCCCTTTATGCGACGCTGCGAAGAATCAAAGCTGTGAATTATTTCCAAAAAGCAATGAACCAAACATTAAAGACACGCAGCTTCGACCTAGCACTTCACAACCCTTAGGGGAGTTACTCCAGGGGTCTAAGTTAGTGTTTTAAGGCTCCTAAATGCACTATTTTGATTGATGGGATCTCAGTAACTTCGGGAGTGCACATTTAGGGAACAAGCCTCATTGACCACAATGGGAGTTATTTCAGAGTAGACATACATAGGTTTGTGCTGGAAAACACAAGCACAGGAAACACCCCTTGACCAGGGTCATGGTGAAAGGCGCACCCGTGGGCGGGGCCAGCATACCCAAACTAAATGCAGGGGTTGGGGCACACAACTATAGCACGGAGAACCCGACTTAAGGAAAATAATTGGACTTAAAGTAGTCTCAGGAAATCTAGTTTTTCCGTGAAAAGCTGCGAGGTGGCTGTGGGATGGCCATGACGTCATGTGCCCTGACCTCCAAATGCAGCCAGCTCACAGCAAATCACCCATGGAGACACCCCCCTGGTTTGACATTATCAGCACTCAAGATGTGTGTGTGTGTGCATGTGCGCGCGCACCTGTATAGATAGATATGAGAGTGTCAGTGAGACCTCTCTCAAGGATTTTTTTTTTTTTACTGTAGCCCCTGTCTCTGACCCATACACAACAAAGGGACAATTTACCTAGGGATGTACGAAATTGGCCTTACCTGGCTCCGCCGGGTTCTGTTGGGGGGGGAGGCGCTCCGCCCCTCCCCCCGGAATCCTGGCCGGCCAGCTCCGCGGGGATTCCGTGGAGCCACCAGCCGGCTCTGCCAGCCGGCTCTGCCAGCAGCCGGACATCCAGCCGCTGGCTAGCAGGGACGTTTGCATCCCTGTAGTCAGCCATGATAGGCTACGTAAATCTTTACGTAGCCTATCACGTCTGACTTTAAAACAAAAACAAAAACGTGCGTAAGCAAATGGCGGCGGCTACGGCGTTCCTTATTTGCGTTCCTTATTTGGCCTGTCTTAGTCTACGTAAATATTTACGTAGACTAGGTGAAAATAAAGGGAACGCAAATGGCGTAGCGGACGCTATTTGCGTTCCCCCTTATTTTCACCGTCTCAGTCTACGTAAATATTTATGTAGACTAAGACGGGCCAAAATAAGGAACGCAAATGGCGGCGGCCGTAGCCGCTGCCATTTGCGTACGCGCGTTTTGTTTTGTTTTTAAAGTCAGACGTGATAGGCTATGTAAAGATTTACGTAGCCTATCAGGTCGTTTTTTGTTTTTTGTTTAACCTAGCCATGATAGGCTACGTAAATCTTTACGTAGCCTATCACGTCTTTTTTTTTTTTAACACTGGAAATGGCGGTGGCGGCAGCCAGTCGGAAGACCGGCCGCCGCAGCTGCCGCCGCCCGGAAGATCCGCCCGCCGCAGCTGCCGCCGTCCAGAAGATCCGCCCCAGGTAAGTCGTGTCCCAGGGGGGATCCGCGGGGGGGGGGCGGGGGGTGGCAGGCCGTTCCGCCACAGAGTTCGGGGGGCCGAATGCACTGGCATTCAGCCTCACCGAGATCCGTGGCGGAATTCTCTGCCATCCCTAAATTTACCCCATTCACTTTTATGGAGGGAAAAATACTGCAATCAGGAAAGTCTCCCAAGTCTAAGACTCCAGCCATTACACTGCACTGGCTCACAAAATGAGGATATAAACCACTGTGAACAGGGATCCCTGGAACCTTTCTTATTTCTGGGTTCTTGAAACTTCCAAGAAAGAAACAGAACAGATTAAAGTAGAAATCCAAAAGATCAAAGAAGCACAGCAGCAGATCAGGAAGCTAACATTTTTCAGATGGACCGGGAGAGTTTAACAAAGATTTGGACAAAGAATTCTCTAGATTAAAAGTATCACATTCAAAACATTTCAGAGGGACTTAAGGGACTATGAAGAAGGGAAAGAGTATTATTATTATTATTAGCATTTATATCCCGCCTTTTTTTCCTCCAAGGAACCCAAGGTGGCGTACATAATCCTCCTCCTCTCCATTTTATCCTCACAACAACAACCCTGTGAGGTAGGTTGGGCTGAGAGTCTGTGTCAGGGTGGATACTGAGCCCATAGAGCCCCAGAGTAGTTCTGATTCTGAGGAGGACCAACCACCCACGGGAGAGGAGCTCGCTCATCTCTCACAGGCACAGCGGCAGGGAGAGATTCCTCTTGCCTGCATTCCTGAGAGATAGTGACCCTAGCAGTGAGAGAGTGGGGGATGGGATCTTGCTGGATGCTCGGCAGAGACAGAGGGAGCGGTGCCTGATTGAGGGCGCCGAGAGGCAGTGCTCTGCCCCCTTGGCACTAAAACAATGGTCGCGTCCCGAGGATCCCCGGGTAAGAGGGAGGACCTCTCCATAGCCCATAAGTTCAGAGTTTTCCCGCTCTTCCCCTTCAAACGGAGACCAACTGCCTTACCTGGAGCTTAGGCTACTCTGCTAACTACCCCAGTGGTTTCCTTGCTTAGTCGCTGATGATTAGCATCTGAAAGAGTCATTAAGCTGTAAAGGAATAAAGCCTTGGAAAGAATCCCTTTCGTCTGTGTCTTGAGTTGGCTACTGGAGGGGACTTAAAGAGGCAGCTAAGGGGCTCCTGCCAGCCTGTGACAGTCACCCAGTGAGCTTCCATGGACGAGTGGGGACTAGAGCCCGGATCTCCCAGTCCAACACTCGAACCACTATACCACACTGGCTTGGAGAAGTAACACACCCAGAACCCCTAAGTCCATGGCCTTTAGTAATAAGCTGGAAGCAAGTAATGAAACTGTAAGTAACAGTAGTTTTTTTCTGGAGGTGAGGGGTATTCTAATGATTCATCCCCCACTAGACATGAGCAATCTTTTTTGGAAACCATACAGAGGAATATACGGGAAGAGACACAGGTTGTCTGAACACAGACCCACAGAACCCCGATTTATGCAGAGAAAAAAGATTTTGAAAACCAACTGGTAGTCAACATATCTAGTAGAAGATTCAGGGTCTTACAGAAAGGTTTGACATTTGTACCCACCCATAAACATAACTCTTTCAATTTCATGGTAGAAATGCAAACACTGGTTTGTTTTTTGTTTGTTTTTTTATTTATTTCATTTCATTTCTATCCTGCCCTTTTTTTCCTCCTTAAGGAACCCAAGGCGGCGTACATCGTCCTCCTCTTCCTCCTCCTCCATTTTATCCTCACAACAACAACCCTGTGAGGTGGGTTGGGCTGAGAGTGTGTGACTGGCCCAAGGTCACCCAGTGAGCTTCCGTGGCTGAGTGGGGACTAGAACCCGGAGCTCCCAGTCCAACACTCTCGCCACTACACCACAGTGTTTAGGAAAATACACGTTTCTGATTTTTTTTTAAGGTAGGCAGTGTTCTCTCCAAGAAAGATCCATCATGTTTAAACCAAGATCCATGCTTATTCCTCCTTCCAGCAACCCTGGAGTCCTTGCATTTGAATAACTGGTCACAAGGGAGGTAGATTAAGAAAAAAAACAGAGGTGCACACTTGGCACAACCTCACCAAAGAGGAGAATATAGCACTGTTTGCCTTGAAGAGCTACAAAGATGAGGTACCGTATTTAAGTCAGCTGACAAATGGGGAACTGTAGTAGTTACGGATGAAGGTGATTCCCTTCAGGAAGCTTATTGCCAGGTCCATAACACTACCCGTTAAACACTGTGTCAGCCAAACCAACCTTACAGGTAAAAAAAGAAATAGTGACGTTAGTGGATGAGGCGCTCCTTACAGGTTAAGCCTACAGAGGACTATTTGCTGGAGTGTGACAGGAGGGTACCCAGATTTGATCTTCTTCCAAAAAATCATAAAAAAACTATCTCCTATACCCGAGAGACCTATTAAATCGGGGTGTGGATCCATATTAGAACCTCTGTCAACAGTGGTATATAAAGGATACCACTCATTTCCTGAACTTCTTGGATAATGTATCTGAGGAGTTACAAGATACCTGGTTGGCAACAACGGATGTGATCTCGCTGAATACAAATATCCCTCAATACAAGGCTAATGAGGTAACTGAATCAACTCTGGACAAAAGAGAGGATGTATCCGCACCTCCAATGGCTTTTTTATGCTCATCAGCAGAACTAGCTCTTTTAAAACAAGTTCTTTCAGTTCCAAGATAAATTTTATTGACAAATTTCAGGCACTGCAATGGACTGTAGGTTTGCCCCAGAACTGGCCAATATTTTTACAGACTGGTTTGAACAGACTCACAAATGTCAAGAAGGTAATGTTTTCAACCAACATATTGTACTTTACAAGAGCTACTTGGACAACATCTTGATGTTACGGAAAGGGACTGAGGAGACTCTCCAATATATAAATACCAAACATGAAGCCATCAAATTTGAAATCAATTATGACAAATCCAGGCTGAAGTTCCTAGATGTTGTGGTCATAGTTAAGAATGGGTCTCTCACTACTGATCTGTATCAGACAAACACAGATGCAAAAATTCTTTTCTGAAATATGACAGTTACCATCCTGTCCACATGAAACACAATCTGCCATATTCAAAGACACTTAAGACTGTGAAGAAACTGCAGTAGCACACAAGATTTCCATGAACAGACGAAAATACTTACAACCCAACTGAGTAGGAGAGGATACCCTTTGAAACTGTTGAGAGGGGTCATGTATGGAGCCCTGAATAGTGACAGGAATGAGCTATTGCTACCCAAGACTCGGAGGATTGTCCTTTAACGTATGATGGACATGCTAGTAAAATTTGTGACATTATTAATAGATACTAGTACCTTTTGAAAGACACTTGGATGTCAGGATAGTCCTATGTTTGCATATAAACGGAAACAGAACTTTAGAGATATATTGATACATAGTGCTTGCAGACCTAAGCCCAAATTGATTGACAGCACCCTCTTAAGGGAAGAAGTAAAAGTTAACTTTTCCTGTGGACATTGCAGTGTATGTACTGATTGCTATAGAAATAAGAATTTTGCTTAACCCTATAGATAATGCACTATAATAATATCTATAATATTCTATAGATATAGAATGTTTCTATCCAGGTTTCTTCAACTGTAATACTAAAGGAGTTATATGTACTATCACATGCCCTTGTAAATATAAACAAACAAACAAACATGTGAGAATCAAGAGCTATCAAAATCAGGATCTGTGAACAAAAAAGCTGCATAAGAAACCAGAGGAAGCAAGACTCTCTTGGTCAGTATTTCCTAGAATGTGGACATCATCTGAATGACTTGAAGTTCTGCTGTTTGAAAAAGGTTGGACAACAGCTGTACCATAACCTTCTACAGAAACAACTGTCTTGGATTTATACTTTAAAGACTAAATCTCCAGTTGGCTTAAATGAGGAGACGGACTGGATGGTTATTATCCATTTCCTCATTTAAGCCGACTGGAGATTTAGTCTTTAAAGTGTGTGTGTGTGTGTGTGTGTGTGTGTGTATTTAGATGTTTGGCCATTATGTGTTATGTAGTTTAGGGAAACTGCTGCAGTTTCTGTAACAACTTTCTGATAATGTTTTTTCTGGGTGGGTGCCCTGTAAGGAAACAACTGCAGTTTTATAAGGCACCATCATCCCACATACCAGTGACTGCAGCCTAGCTTTCAAAGAAGGATCCATGCCTTCTTAGCTTTTGTGGACAGCTTGTAGGTTCCTGCAAGGGAAGCCCCCTGAGTGATACCATTAGTATTTTGGTTAACCTTTTCGTATAAGTGAGTAGTTTTTATAAATGGAAAATTTTAATGTGTTTGAAAATAACTTTCCTTTTATGAATTTGTTTTGAGAACCACTGCAGTTCCTTGCCTTTTCAAGAACTATATATTCCTAGTGGAGCCTAAGGGTCTTTTCCAGTTTTACCGTATTCTGACATGCATTTGCTCTGGCGTGTGTATATATCATTTTTGGTTTGGCAAGGTCCATGAATTTGTGCCTGAATTGGTGAGGGTTTTTTTTTTACGATCAATATATTTGTGTGTTTCGTTATATATTTAGGAAGGAGATTTTTAAAAAAATATTGTGTCCTACATTGTCAACAGATGTGAGAAGTTTGGATTGAAAAATGTGTGTGTGTACATAAGTCTTTTCATATATATTTTTTCATATACCTTTTTATACACTAGACCACTGAAGACGACTTAGGGTGAAACACATTTGATCATTTCTGGTTTTGGCTATTTCTGGTATTGAAGGCTATTACTGCACAACTTGATTGTACTCTCTTCTACTGCCTGTGACGGTGTGTTTGTAGCCTGTGTAGATACAGCAACATTGTCAGACTTCAGGGAAATTGTTCATCTCCCACCAGTCTCCTTATCCCCATTGGTTTATTGCTCTTTCTGCCGGCACCACGGCGGCTGCTGCTGCAGCCAGCAGCAGAAGGGTGCCACAGAATCCTGCTGCCCACGCAGCTCCTCACACTGCCAGCCCTGGCCCAGAGCCAACATGCTGTGAGACGACTGGGCTTGCAGTCCCTGCTGCACCAGGAAATCGTCTCTTCCCGCCTGAGAACAGGCAGAGAAAAGGAAGCCTCCAGCTGAAAAGGCGTCTCGCTACTGCCAGGCTGACCTCAATAGTTGTTCTGCATTTCTCCCTGTGCCAAGCCAAAGACAACAACCTATCTAGGCCAGCAGTTGGCCATGCTAATGCCCTAGTTCCACACTCTATACTTTATACAGGAGTGTCTATGGTGTGTTTGTGTGTGTGTGTGTGTGGGGGGGTGTCTTCAAGCTACACATGTGCATTTAATTGACGCGTGAGGGTTGCAGCTGAAGGGAGCTCACTGATCCTGCACGATAAAGTGCTCGCACTGAAGGGCTCTGCTGGTGTCCCTGGGGAGGCCCCCCTGGCAGCGGCGGCTGTGCTGCTCTCTCCAGGTCTCCCCCTGCCCCCTGGCAGCCTTGGAATGCAAAGCTTCTTTTTTCCTCTGTGGCCCAATTAAGAACTTTCACATTAAAGGGATGTTAGGCATCCCAAGAAAAAGAAATGCAAGAAAGCCAAGTGGCTGTCTGATGAGGCTTTACAAGTAGCTGAGGAAAGAAGGGAAGCGAAAAGCAAGGGAGAAAGGGGAAGATATACCCAACTGAACGCAGAGTTCCAGAGAATAGCAAGGAGAGACAAGAAGGCCTTCTTAAATGAACAATGCAAAGAAATCGAGGAAAACAACAAAATGGGAAAGACTAGAGATCTCTTCAAGAAAATTGGAGATCTCAAGGGAACGTTTTATGCAAAGACGGCCATGATAAAGGACAAAGAAGGCAGGGACCTAACAGAAGCAGATGAGATTCAGAAGAGGTGGCAAGAATACACAGAAGAACTATACAGGAAAGATCTGAATGTCCCTGATAGCCATGATAGTGCGGTCACTGAACTTGAGCCGGACATCCTAGAGAGTGAAGTCAAGTGGGCCTTAGGAAGCATTAGTAACAACAAAGCTAGCGGAGATGACAGTATTCCAGCCGAGCTATTTAAAATCCTAAAAGATGATGCTGATAAAGTGCTGCACTCAATATGCCAACAAATTTGGAACACTCAACAGTGGCCACAAGACTGGAAAAGGTCAGTTTACATTCCAATTCCAAAGAAGGGCAACGCCAAAGCGTGTTCAAACTACCGCACAATTGCGCTCATTTCACATGCCAGCAAGGTGATGCTCAAAATCCTACAAGCTAGGCTTCAGCAGTATGCGAACCGAGAACTACCGGAAGTACAAGCTGGGTTTAGAAGAGGCAGAGGAACTAGAGATCAAATCGCCAACATTCGCTGCATCATGGAGAAAGCAAGAGAATTCCAGAAAAACGTCTATTTCTGCTTCAGTGACTACGCTAAAGCCTTTGATTGTGTGGATCACAACAAACTGTGGCAAATTCTGAAAGTGATGGGAGTACCAGACCACCTTACCTGTCTCCTGAGAAACCTGTACGAGGGTCAAGAAGCAACAGTAAGAACCAGAGATGGAACAACCGATTGGTTCAAAATTGGGAAAGGAGTACAACAAGGCTGCATATTGTCACCCTGCTTATTTAACTTATATGCAGAATACATCATGAGAAATGCCGGGTTGGATGAATCAGAGGTCGGAATTAAGATTGCTGGGAGAATTATCAACAACCTCCGATATGCAGACGATACCCCCCTAATGGCAGAAAGCGAAGAGGATCTCAAGAGCCTCTTGTTGAGGGTGAAAGAGGAGAGTGCAAAAGCTGGTTTGAAACTCAACATTAAAAAAATGAAGATCATGGCATCTGGCCCCATCACTTCCTGGCATATAGAAGGGGAAGAAATGGAAGCAGTGACAGATTTTACTTTCTTGGGCTCCAAGATCACCGCAGACGGTGACTGTAGCCATGAAATTAAAAGACGCTTGCTCCTGGGGAGGAAAGCTATGGCCAACCTAGACAGCATAGTAAGAAGCAGAGACATCACCTTGCCGACAAAGGTCCGTCTAATCAAAGCTATGGTTTTCCCAGTAGTAATGTATGGCTGTGAGAGCTGGACTATAAGGAAGGCTGAGCGCCGAAGAATTGATGCTTTCGAACTGTGGTGCTGGAGAAGACTCTTACGAGTCCCCTGGACTGCAAGGAGGTCAAATCAGTCAATCCTAGAGGAAATAAACCCTGAGTGCTCATTGGAAGGACAGATAATGAAGCTGAAGCTCCAATATTTTGGCCACCTAATGCGAAGAGAAAACTCCCTGGAAAAGACCCTGATGCTGGGAAAGACTGAAGGCCAAAGGAGAAGGGGACGGCAGAGGATGAGATGGCTAGATAGCATCACGGATGCAATGAATATGAACTTGAGCACGCTCCGGGAGAGAGCGCAGGACAGGAAGGCCTGGCGTGCTATGGTCCATGGGGTCACGAAGAGTCGGACACGACTGAACGACTGAACAACAACAACAACAAAGGCAGCTTCACCTTTTTCCTTTCACCAACAAAAATGTACTTCTATTCCCTGTGCCCTTAAAAAGAGGAGAGAGAGAGAGAGAGAGAGAGAGACCCCACTAGAACCAACAACTAGGAATAGCTGGGAAACTCTCTCTCTCTCCATCCATTCAGTGTATTAGTCACCCTATAACAAGTTGCTCTCAGAGCGCCTTCCATAGATGCAGATAAAAGACAATTCCTCCCCCCCCCCCGCTTCAACTTCTTCTCAGGTGTCCCTTAAAACCTCACCCTGGCCCAGCCACACAAAATACGCATTTCTCCGAGCAGGTCCCTGTACGGCTGGAATAATGATTAGAAGTCACTCGCCAATGCTGACCGTGCAGGTCCTGCCCCCAGAACAGGCACTCAGCGAGGCGGAGATATGCTAATTCTGCGGGAAAGCCCCTTCTGACCAGCCCGTGGCCACACTGTTTCCATGCCAGCCTCGCCGGAGGGAACGCTGCTCAGGGTTCTGAAGCTGCTCCCACGCGGTTGGGGCACGTACTTAAGGCACGCTAGATCAGCAACGCGAGGAGGAGGGAGAAGGCGCTCGGCAGAAGTGATTCCTCCTGCTGCCTCCTTCCCCCAGCCAAATGTATACAATGGGAGGTCCAAGGCTGACAGGTGGTTCCAAGAGAAGCCTCAAGATATCCAGGCCCTATCACTTCTTCAAGAAGCTGAATATCCACCCTTATCAAAATGGAGTTCAGGCCTCGGACCTGAACCTGGATTGAAACCCAGCAGATCCACACCCTTCTCATCAGGCCTTGGTCAAACGACAAACTCATCCGCCATTCCAAAATCTTCAGTTTCCCTAATCTGTAAATGGGAAAAGGGATGAAAGGGATGTCACACACTGCAGGCACTTTATGAATAATAAACTGCCATCCTGGGACGTCAGTGATGCATCAGCGTAGCAGTGCCTGGCCTACCTAGTTTTTAACAGCAGTCAAGAAAACAGTGAACATCCCAGGAAGACAACAGTGGTCTTGTGGCCTGCATCTTTTATGTAACAGGCTACCACCGGCCACCGGTTGCTTACAACAATCTTGCCCAGCCAAAGAGATCTGGACGTTAACACTGGATTATGGTGCAGATGCAGCTACTGTCTGGATGCAACCCCAGGGATCAACTCTCACCACGTTGTGGGGCCACAGAGCAACTGCCATTCCTGCCCAAGTTGCCATGACGTCTGAGACAGGAGCTATCCACCTCCCCATCCCACATTAGTCATTACGTATAGGCAACTCAGCTCTGAGACTATTGCCATAGAGCCTCACAGCTAAAGCTTGGGAACCCTACACAGCAAGCAGCATGCCAGCACAGAGTCACCTCGTGATTGGAAAACAGCCTGGAGGAGCTCCCCAAGGCCGTAACTTGAATCTGGGGCAGAGAACAGCAAAGAAAGAAGTCTGAAGTTATGCCTCCCAAACTGAGGACTGTTCCTACATTTCAAAATTGTTTGTTTTAGTAACAGCTCAGCTTTCAAGTCACAATACGGGTTTCTTATTGGGTTGTGTAAACACAGCGCTTTTGCCTGCACTGACTGCTGCTTTAAACTCAAATGCTCCAGTCTGGAAAGTATCCAAAAGCAGTGCTCCCTTCCCTTCACCAGCAACACTTTGGCATCTGGCTTCCCAGGTATCCGGGCCTTGCCCCGAGTCTCCAGGTGGGATGGGAGGGGGTGAAATCTCTGGGCGAGAGCTCTCGCCAGCTGCGGGGTCCCCCCACTCAAGGAGGCAGAAGTGGCGGCCAACACCACTCCTGAAAAGGGAGTGGAGGGAGCACGGGCCCACCACTTCTTTCTATCATGAGTGGCCGCAGTTGGAGCTGCCACTACCCACCACTTGGCCAGCTGCACACTCCTACAAGCTCTCCTGAGAGTCTGGCCCTGGCTGATCTCTCGCAATACTTGGTGCACAAGGGGGGGGGGGACAAGGAGGAGCTCAGAACAGTGCTGGACTGGCCAGGAAGCGGGGCTGTTCCTCCTGCCGGGGCTGGTTCCCTCCCTTAGCGAGGGATCATCAGGAGCTGCGGACTCGGCCCTCTCCCCTACTGAGACGCTGCCCTTCCACTGCAAGCAGCCCTGCAGCCCCTGCCGCTACTGCGAGGTGTGGGGAGAGCGGGGAGAGAAAAACGCTGTGTAGACTCTGAAAGGGGGAAACAAGAATTGCAACACCCCGAGGCCCCTGGCACATACAGATTGTGGGTGGATTCTCTCCTTAATATAAATCATTTTGAATTTATGGTGCTGCAACTTAAGATGACATTATTGCTGTTGTTGTTGTTGTGATATAATACACATTAGCATTATTTGTTTGTGTGTGCCAAGTGCTTTTCAAAAAAGAATGTTGACTGATTTTCCATTTCATCATACAGCATAATATGTAATTCAGTCAGATGATATTCTCCATACTTACATGCTTTTGTCTTCTTAACTTTATTACTTACAGTTCGACTGAATTTAATCTTTCTTTAAACTATAACAACAATAGGTCTGACATAAAAGCTAAGTGCTTTAAAATGATGGGATACATACAGCAACACAGCAGGTCTACTCAGGAATAAGTCTCACTGAATTCAATGGTACTTACTCCCATGTATGTGTGACGTGTATGTGTGAGAGAAATGGGTTTTTCCTTCTTCCCTCCCCCCTTGGCTTTCAGTGTCGGAGAAGCCAGCTCTGCTAGAAATTGCTGTATCTGGGTGGTTTCTCTGGATACATTTGCGGGGGTGGGGGGTAGAGGGGTTGGTTGGTTGAACTACTTGTAAATTTGGGCCTGGAATCCATTTTGTTTTGCTGTGTAATGCATCTGAGTCACATTGTGAGCATGTGGTTTTAAAAATTCTTTCCTTTTGGTGGTGCAAGTTAACACATATTCCTGGCTAAATTCCTCCCTTTTAATGTTTGCTGGGCCACACTTTACAAAACAAACAAACCTGTGATTAGGTAACCCAAACTCTCTCACTTAGAGTTATTGACTCTTAATTGCCTGCTGCCTCAGTCTGCCTGCGTGAGAAATGCATTTTCTGGTCTCCCATCTCCCTTTAATTTGAATCTTGGAGAAGTCAGCTTGTCTACAACTGCCTTTCTCTGTGTTGTGATATACTCTGGATAAATTGGGCTTTTTTAAAGCCACTTTTTAAAAAAGCCTGCTCTCTGTTAGTTCTGTGAACTTAGTATGCTGCGATTATGTAATCCAAACTTACTCTCTCTCTCGCAGTTATTGACTTTAATTGCTTCCTGCCTCAGTTTGCCTGTGTGTGAAATGGGTTTCTCCGCCCCCCCGCCCCGTTGCTTTTAATAAGTGGGCTCTGCCACAAATTGCTTTTTCTGTGTTGTTATTCTGGAGAAATGTCTGGGAGGGGGGTTGGTGGGTTGAACTGTGTAGCAAAAGCCTTGTGTATAGCAAAACAGGTTCCCTTGGGTCCACCTCCGGTGACCCCCTGTGACATCACTAGGGGCTATCTCTAGATCTCAGTTTGGGACCCTGAAATCTCAGGGCCTGGGATATTCCAGACCTGGCAACCCTATTTGGCATACATGGGGCCACAATGCAAATACATGGATAGGAGTCTAGTACATTTCTATTGTCTTCCAAGTGGTACAGGATAGTTTCCCAGTATCCAGTATAAGCAGCATGCAAAGTTGGGAGAAAGTGGAATTAATAACAAGATCTGCAAGCAACTGTAGCATGCAGACAGGAGACAGTGACATATTGGCCGCTCCTGTGATGAAGTTTCAGCCCTGCATTACAATAAAGGGAAGAGACGCTTCAGAACACAGGGAGCAGCCTTAGACTAAGTCAGGCCATGGATTCATCTAACTGAGTGTTGCCTATAGGGGCAGGGTTGGCGAACCTCCGGCCTGCAGACCTAACACAGCCTATGGAAGGTCCGCATCCAGCCCACCAGCTTTGCTGTGTTCTCCTGGGTGCCTGCCCCTGCTGCATTAATGGAGGCTTTTTAAAGACTAACTGCAGTGCAGGGGCCATTTGGGAGGGAGTCGCCTGCTGGGGGGCAAGGGCTAACCCTCCCCTCCCCAACACTGTGAAACCCTTAAAGAATCACCCCTCCCTGGCTGCCATGAGCCTTCTTGAAAGCCTGGTTGTAGTGTGGGAGGGGCGTGCGTGTGTCTGTGGCCAATCTTGCTACGGGGCCACAGTGCCCACAGGGGTATATGGCCCCTGACATGTTTCCGCAGAACCAGTGCAGCCCTTGGGCCGAAAAAGGTTCCCCACCTTTGGGCTATGCTGACTGGCAACAGGCAGGCTTCTTTTCCTAACCCTGCCAGGAAATGCCAGGGATTGAACCCAGAACCTTCTGCATGCAAAGCAAAAGGGGAGGAAGCATATCCAGGGCCTCAACATCCCTGACAGTGCCCTGCTGAACCTGCCTTTGAAAAAAGCCAAGGAAAGGGATTCTCCAGCTGGCCAGCAGTTTCCATTGCTCAGCCTTTCAGTATGCAAGAGCCACACACGTGCACTCACGGAAACCTACCTATCTAGGTACTTGAATCCATCCCATTTTCTTTTCCCCCTGATCCACCTTTGTTTCTATAGGTTTAGTTTTTACAACCGCTTGGCATGATTCGTCACCTGTAACATACCACTTCAACTGGTTCCACGAGCACCAAATTACACTGCAGCTCGCACAAAGGCAACACCGTCTGTAACCTCGGGAAGGACAACTAATGCTGCACAAACTGGTGCTCTTTGGAAGTACACCCAGGCCCTGCAGTAACTGCTCTGGTTTTGTCTGTGTAATCTGCGTCAAACATTTTCTAAAAGGAGAAAACACAACTGATCCACACTCTCTTTAGAAAGTAAGTAGAGAACTCTGGGAATTTTATCCAGTGTAGAAGGCATGATCAGCTTTTACATTCTCCAAGTCCAGAAAGTAGTTCTTGGGCGACAGCAGGCATATTTTGATATGGAAAGGAAAGCTTCCTCCTGTGCAAGCACCGGGTCATTACTGACCCCTAGAGGGATGCTGCTTGCGCTGGCGTTTTCATGGCAGGCTGTAGCGGGGTGGTTTGCCATGGTCACCTGACCCCATTTCTACTTTCATAAGTGGCATAATGTATGAAACCCAAAGAAAAATGTAAGATTAAATTGCAAAATTTCTACATACATCACAATTTTTGAAAACAATTTTTCTTAGATGCGGAAGTGTTGGCAAAATTGCTACCTTGCCTTGGTTAGAATTTGGCAGGGTCACCAGGGGTAGATCCAATTGTTTAACTGTTAACACCAGGCGTAGGCCCTGTTGTGGAGGCACTGCACCTCACACCGGCCCCATCACAAACCACTGGCACTTCCCAAGAAAATAGGAGCATTTTTGCCACAGAACAGGAGGTCCAGGTCACAGAGGCAAAGACCACTCCTATCTCTGAGGTTCTCAACTGTATCACTTAAAAAAAACTGCCATGTTGCTATTGTGGGGAAGTCGCAATGCCCCAGCAGGCTGACAGCAAGTTCAAGACCCTGCTTTCATGACTCTGCCCAAAAGAGTCATAAGCACACAACATGCAGACGGAAAACTCCATCTCCTATTCAGGGGTTTGAAGTTCATCAAAACCTCACAGCACTGCACAGGACTCTCCTCTGCATCCTTTACTGAGTAGATGGATGACTTCACCTTGTTGGAAAACATCCCATGAGTTGAGTTTGCAGCATGACACAACATCAAGGTAGTATGTATGCAGGTCCCTGGTGTCTTGTGGTGGTTTTGCTTTTAACCCTCTAGAGTCTTAGGGCTAAATCAGATACAAACATTTATTAAACATGCACATGCTGGTTTTATAAAGTGGTGGTGGTGGTGTCACCATTTAGTCTAAATGGCACACAGGGGGATGCCTCCTCCCTTGCTTTACCACCCCACGTTTCACCACTTTGTGGGTTATTTTCCCAGCTGACTCCCTTCTGGTATTGGAGCAGGACTGGCAGGAAAGTCCTAGAAGCAGCAGAGTGTGAGATGGTAAGGCAGGGGAGAGGTAGATTTCACTTGTGTGTCCCTCTCCTGCTCCATGTAGTCCAAAATGTGAAGCCCACCTCCACCACCTTCTATAGCCAAACACGGACGTGTCTGGTCTGACCCTCACAGCCGGTAGAAGTGCTGTCCTGGAGAGGGAGGCAGGAGAGTAGGCCTAACTGCCCAGGCTGGGAGTATGGGCCTTCCATGAGTGTCACACACAGGCTGCCTGGAGCACAGAGATGGCCAACCTGCAACAGAGGCTTGCCCTCTGAGATACTTTCTGTGGTATGCACAAATAATGACAGGGGCTAGAAAGCTGAAATTCTTTTGCATCCAGTTGTTCAGGTGGCTGGACATTCAAGCACTGGACTAATCCTAGCAGTTGCTGAATAAGTCTCCAACTTCACAGACCATGGAAAGCTTTGCAAACTCTGTCTGCAGCTCCCCAAAGTCACACTCGTGCTAGTATCAATGCTAAGTGCTACCACCAAATATTGTAATCCCATTGCATTTGATTTCTCTTTGATTTTCTCTTTTATTTAATTAAACTTGCCTGGAATGGAAACTTGTATCATATTTCAATTTTTCGACGGTATTCCAGGGGCAGGTTACAATATGGCTGACTTGCCTAAAAATGCTCAGTAGCTTTATGAACGAGCAATTATCTGAATGCAGATACTCTAGGCTGCATTCAACTGACCAATATTTGGGTCAGTGGGTATTTCTTATGCTCTTGGTGGTCTAAGTGTGCAGGGGGGCCAACATATTTTTCCCCCCTACTCACCCCATGAGCACAATCTCTACAGCCAAGTTTCTCCTTTTCAGCACAGGATTATTGTGGGAAATGGTACTTTTCCTGGGACTCCTGCCCACGCTTCTGGTTAGTGCTACAGAACGGGGAAGTGGCTTGCAGGCATGCTCCCAAGATCAGTATCTCTTATAATTCATTTCACTCGCAATTTTGTGGACAGTGTAAAAAAAATTTTTTTAAGCACCAATAAAGATTTTCAGGAATTATTCTGAGTTGTAAGCTCTGCAGTTTTATTAATTAAGACCAGCACACCACAGCTGGACCCCATTTGTATGGAGAAGCTCTCTCCCCATCTGAATGCTTGCTCCACTGGCAAGCAACTGATTAACCAGGGTTTAATACAGTGGCAAGTTGTGCCTTGGCTCTGGCCACTAATGCCACTAAGCCTCCAGATGAGATCCGTGTTATAAAAGTGTAACAATTCTATGGGACCCTTCACTGCCCCAAGCTTCGGAATCCTGAGCACTTGATTTGTGATGGGGGTAAGGAATGAGAGCCGGCTGTCGTCTCCCAGGGAGTGAACAGCCCTTACATCAATTCTACAGAATGCCCTCCCTGTTTCATGTCCACATGTGCAAACTGGCTCTGATGGGGGCCTCTGACAGCACTGCCAGCTCAACATTTCACTCTTCCAAGTACTGGCACTGGTTCTTCTAGGGAAAACTGACAAGTGCTGGAGTGATATCAGTTCCCACAGTGCTTGTGTCATTAACCTGGTTGTGCCACCACCCAACCTAGTTCTCACCGTACAAATAGGATGGCAGACAGGGAAGCAAATCCACGGTGCTGCCTCCACGTCCTGTGAGTCAGCCAAGCAGCATGAGCTACATTTGTGCCGCCCAGCTTCCTAGGGTTTCACCAGTTAACAAACCTACTCTCCTGCTTTCAAACAGTATTTCTGCCTACACACCAAGCTGCCTTATACTGAGTCATGACCAGGCAATACTTCGCTAGTATTGTCTCCTCTCACTGGCAGTGGCTCTCCAGGGTTTCAAGCAGGGGTTTTCCCCAGTCCTGGTGAGTACCCTTTTATAATTTGAGATGCTAGGGATTGAACCCGGGACTTTCTGCCCACTACGGATGTCTTCTGCCACTGCACCATGACCCTGCCATAGGTGCTTCAGAGCAATCCACAATTTGCTATTGTGCAGGCTAAAGAGCAGGCACAAAGAGGTCAGGGGCTTTATAGTTTGGCTCACGTTGCTCACCTAGCTACTTCCGTGAGTCTCTGACCGATAAAAAGATATCTTTTTTTTTTTACTGCAGCAGACATGCTAGGTGGCTTTATAGGAAGAACAGAGTGAAAGCCACAGATGTATGGAAGGAGCGAGTAACACCATACCTGGGAGCCCACGCTGCTGCTCATAAACACCTTTCCTCCCACAGCACGTATTTACAAAAAGAGGCATGACCACACAAATGCAGCCAGCAGTCCCCATTCATCCTCCCTTCCTCATATCCACCCCAACCTAGAACCAGAGAACATGAGGGGATAAAATGGCCACTAAGTCAAAGTACCTGACTTAATGGCACAACCATTTTATCTACCCATCCTGACCCTTGGCAGATCTACTTATACAATCTACACCACAGTGTTCAAGTAGAAAACAGGAAAGGTGTCCATGGGCCAAACAGCTGCAAATGACTCAAGCAAGAGAAGGGAACTCCACTGCACGTTGTAGACAAAGTGGCAAGCAACCAAATCCTGCATGTGAGCAAAACTTTAAGCTTTCATCCCCTTGAAGCGTTCTGCATTTTGGACTGCATTTTGCTCCCTGTGTTGACAAAGGTGCAGGCTATCCAGATCCTGTCAGCCACGGCTCCTCTGTCTTGTGACAAAGATGCAGCTGCCCTGTTCTGAGCTCAACTCCATCGTCAGGCCAGCGGCATGATTTGCACGGGTTAAAATTGAATGACACTGCTCTGGAACATCAGTGCCAAGTGCAATCAGAACAAAAGTAAAGAGATACTGAGCAACAAGAAAAAATGAGAACCCACCATTGAAGTATGCGCTGTACTTGGGGTTGCCTGTATAGCTAGTTCGGAAACTCTGACTGGTACAAAAAATGGCAGCCAGGTTGATCTCTAGGGCATCCCGTGGCGACCATATTACACCAGTTTTGAAATCTTTACACTGGCTGCCAATTTGTTTCCAGGCAAAATATAAAGTGCTGGTTCTGAGCTTTAAGGCCTTACATGGTCTAGGCCCGAGGTACCTGAGGGAGCGCCTTCTCCCCTGCATCCCAGTCCGCCACCTAAGGTCCTCCGAGGGCTCTCTGCTGAGGCTGCCTAATGTGAGACTGGCAGCCACACGCCAGAGGGCCTTTTCCCTTGCCGCCCCTCAGCTATGGACTGACCTGCCGGTTGAAATGCGCCTGCTGATCTCTTTGAAGGTTTTTAAGCAGGAATTAAAGACTCTATTATTCCAGCAGGCCTTCCCACTTTAGAATTCTTATTTATCTTTGCTGATTGTTATATACTGTTTCTAGGCTGTATTGTTTTATTGCAGGTTGTTTAAAATTCTATTATTATTATTGTTGTTGTTGTTGTTTTTAACTCTGTATGCTGCCTGAAGTATTTTGTATACAGATGGGTTATAAATTGAATTAAAAAAAAAATAACCCTCTTATTTTTAAGAGAGCAAGGCACTCTTGAAAAAATCACCTCTCATAAGCTCATAAACAAATGAGCCACCGTCCCTTCTGCTGCTTCTTGTTTAGGTGACTAGGTTCACACAACATGACAGCACAACAAGGGTAACTAACCACAATGGGTTGTCGTGTCATGTGAACCAAAACCACTTCCCACAAGGTGGCTTATTTTTCGACAACAAGCCACCCTGAATCTTTCTCTCAAGAAGTAACTAGTTCTCAAGTGACACAAGCAACCAGAATCTGCAAAAGGCTGATTATGCAAAATAACAAAATCTGCATTTGTTTTCATAATTTCAAGCTCAAAATATGGTCCTCTTTGGCACAGAAATTGGATCTGGGTTTTTATTTTGTTTTTTATATTTTGAATGAACAGCCCCACCTAATGTCACTTGGTGATCTCCACAGCTTTCACCTGGTATTACCTGAATTGTCATGTTTCTGGCAATGAGCTGAGTCAGGAAAGCTGGAATTTCCAGTTCTTGAATGAAGAAAATGCTGGAGGAGACAGGCCTGCCTAGGCAGGCCTGGCACTTGATCTTTTGATACATCAAGAGCCTGGGTGTTTATGAAAACCTGTTGATCACAGGAGGGTTCCAGCCCAAGGTTAGGCACTGCAATGTTTAGTCAAAGCTATGACGAAACAGGGATTTCTGTATCAGTGTCACAAGGGTGCCGCTGCCTGCTTGCTCCCCCTTTAACCTTCCAAAACACACAGAAAATAGACTCCCTGTACAGTAATTCATTAGTCATAGATTTTCTGCCTTTCAAAACAAGTAAACAGTTTAACTAATACTTCCTACAGTAAGAAGAAAGGGGATTTCCTAGATACCAAGACAGGCACACAGGATCAAAAGAAAGAAAGAGGCCATCTGATAGAGCTAAATTTAACAGAAATCCAGCAAGTTGTTCTGTCTGCATGCCGGTTGCACTAGCTGGGGCTTTTCTGCATGATCAGAGCATGTGCCAAGTTGCATTTCAGCCTCCATGTGACGCTCCTGCAAGTCATTTCTCAATGACAGAAGTGCGAGAGGTCCAGGCACCATTTGGGGGATGGGGGGAGTAATCCAATATTCATCCAACCCTCACAAGCACCCATATATTCATCACAGCTAATTGCCCTCCCTAATTTTCCTTGACAGTACCCATAGTAGATTGAAGAGGCTGCAGAATCCAAAAAAGGCCAAGAAGAACAGGGTTTCCCCATTTAATAAATTAAGCCCTGCAGTTGATGGATGAGCAGCCATCATCCTTCAAAAGCATTGGCCCACACAGCCATGAAATTCATTAGATGACCCTTTTCCCCAGCAGAGAGAATCCACCATATTTCATGCAAGAGAGAGAGAAATTGCAGCCACACTGCTGTTATGCACTAAGTAAATGTACCCCATCACATAATACAAAAAGCTGTGAAAGAGCTGACTGATCAAGCAGGAGAGAAGAACAACTAGGCCAGCCTTCCCTCACCTGGCGCTCTCTAGATGTTTTGGACTACAACCCCCATAATCCATCAATTGCCCAAGCTAGCTGGGAATGATGGGAGTTGTAGTCTAAAACATCTGGAGAGCACCACGTTGGGGAATGCTGAGCTAGACAGCTAGGAATCTGGTTTAAGCACCACCATTAACACATTGACAAATATTTGCTGTCACTTTTCACACGAACAGCAGGGCTTGAACAGCAGGGCTTGAAGGGGATCGAATTATTCCTGACTCGCTGTTCTTCACCACCCTCAGACTACTCATGAAGAGAGCCTAAAAAAATAACTCCAGAACTCCCACACACGTGTACAAATTTTCTCTGCCTGCTTTAAATTCTTTAGATTTACAAAGCCACAGAACAAGCAACTTGTGGAACAGACATACAGTCAAATTTGAGCATTCTGCAAGGGAAGGTATAAGAGCAGCAGAGATGGCGGAAGAGGTAACAGACTGGCAGGCAGCTGCAGAGGCTACACAGGTCACTTACTGCTAGACAATGGTATAGGACCTATCCTGTAAGTACTATGTGAAACAGGAAGATGAAACAGTTTTTTCTACATTGTTCCAAAATCAGAGGCATTTCAAGAATATGCACTGCTACAATCAAAATGGTGCACTGCCACACTTTCAGTTGCTAAGGCCACAAATGTATTTATGCACTGATCAGATAGTTAAAAAAGAATAAAATAAATAAAACATCAGCAGAATACTAAAACAAAGGTTTTTTTGTGCATACCTTCTTGGATCACAGTTGCACTGCATCATAGGTTTTGTCATGTTGCAGATACAACATGACTATAAACTCAATGACAAAATGCAACTCTGAGCAAATAACATATGTGCAACAACATTCAGGGCCTTTCCAAGTATAATTATACAAAGCACAGTAGTACACATCAATAGCCATCTAAAATCTGGCATGGTGGTGTTGGTCAGGGATAATAATTCTTCCTGGGGTATTTGAACATTCTTAGTTTTTATTTCATTCCTAGATCCTTAAGTTTTACCAAAGGATCTAAGCATTCTTCAATTTCTGGGTGACCTGAACCATGGGGGTTAGCTGAACCATTGCCAAATGATTCTCTGAAGTTGGAATGGTGGATTGGGGTTCCAACTCTAGAATGGGCAGGTATTGCCCAGTTTCTCACTTGTAAAATGAAAACAATATGGTTTCAATGTTCTATTTGTTTTAAATTGTTTTACTGTGTGCTGTTTGGTTTTAATTTTTGTGAACTGCCCAGAGAGCTTCGGCTATTGGGTGGTATAGAAATGAAATGAAACAAATAAATAAATAAAACAATACTGATCGTGGGGGGGCGGGGGAATCAGAGAGGGGAACTGTGTTTTTCGGCCTAAGCACTAGTGATAGGATATAACCAAAGAGGCCCCTTATTATTCCAGACCGATGCTACCACCAAATGTGCATCCACTGGGCCAGTCAGGGTTGCTGTATGTCAGGGTTGCTGTATGTCAGGGTTGCCTCCTCCAATGCATTTCTTTTCAACAGCCAAGCTAAGGCACTCTTGTAGCAGCCATATCAGGGGTCAGACTAAGTAGCCTCATGCAGTCTCATGCTTCATGTTCTTGCTGAGCTCTTTCTCCCTTGAATATATTGTTGTAAGCTGACGAGACACAGGAATTCCTTATCTTGTCAAAGGTCATACAGTTGTATATCTTGTTCTCTGCTGTTCTCTTCTGTTCTCTCCTTATCATGGCTACCCTATAACCCAGTTCTTGTATTATAAACAATAGTGCTAAGAGAAGAAATGTTGAGGATTGCAACCCCATGCGGGAGGGGGAGGAGGAGCCGTTTCATATGTGTCACAATGTCTATAAAACCAATGTGCTAATGTAAATCGGGGCTTCTGGCTCTTTGGAAATGATTCCAGCCTTAAGCCCGCGCGTTAAATAAAGAATCTCTTTTTCCTTCACTCCGTGGTCTCTCTGACTCTGGGTTCTGCAACATAAATGGTGCCGTGACTCGGATGTGGCAGGCTCTGAGCCAGACAGGTGGCAGTTGCCTGCTCTTGATCGCCGCACCGGGAAGACGAGCTCGGCGCATGCCTCCCTTTCTTGGCGCCACTGACCTTTTTGTCGAGTGAATGGGAGAAAGCCTGCACCGGGATCGCCCAAACGGTAGTGAGCAGCAAGAGAACCTTGGGAAGCGGAGGAAGGAACTTGAGCCCTGCCTGTATCGCAGCTGCAATTGAGTTGAAACCCACATTGGAAGCCTTCAGGAGAAAGGCAAGTATATGGGAAAAAGAGGGCCCCGCCTTTAGGGAGAAAGGCCACTGGGCAGAAAAAAAGAGGGCCCCGCCTTATGAAGAAGGTCAGTGTTGGTGGTATACGTATACAAAAGAACCTACTCCTTGCGGGTAGAAGGGGGGCCTGATCGCACCCCCGAGTGGGCGCCAGTACCCAGCACGCCAGTACTCAGTAGGAAGCTGAGGAAGCTGGGGAAGCCGTTTTCCGCTCTGGTAAAAAGTGGGAAAAGTGGGTGGCAGGGACATATGGATGCAGTAGAGAGAATGATGATTGTGTGAGTGGCTACTGCGGTTTCTGAAGCATACCGTTGACCGTCCGGGTGCCCAGGCCAGTAGCAAAGTGCGTGGTGTGAAAAATCCTCTTGTGTCGGCCAGTGAGACCCCTTACTCACTGACCAATTCCCATTCTCTAATTGTGTCTGTCTTCAATTTAGGAGGGAGGCTATGGGTGGTGGGGGAAGCAAACCTTGCACCCCCTTGAGATGTATGTCAAACAAAGAAGGAAAAAGGTTTTTTTAAAAAGATTCAGAATAGAGAGAGAAAACAGCAAAAAGCTCAAGGTCGAGCTGAGAGGAAAAAAAACAAGATCTGAGGCTGTTAATTAGAAAAATGTTGCAGGACAGTCTGGCTTTTAACAAAGCGTGGGAGCGTGAGAGTGTAAGGCCGAAAAAGTAGCTGTTAGCCTAGCGCGCCGAGAGGGGGGGGGGCAGGAAAATTGCCCACAACGTTCTGAGTTGTGCAACATCATCACCTCGCCTAATTGAGATGAAATCCCTAAGAAATGGAAACTGAAAATGAAGACCCAGAAGATGAAGGCAAAATAGAAAATAAAGGTGAAGAATCAGCCCCCAGAGCACAGGCTAGACCCCTCTTCGAGTGAAAAGTGTGCCATAAGACTGGCCCAAAGCAGAATGAAGCGGAAAGACCACGTTGAAGATCTCTGTCAAGGTAACCGTGTTTAGCTTTGAACTGTGTTAAAATTGCATAGAGCCTGTAGCTACTGACCATCAGGTATATGATTTCTGAAGAGCGTAACCATTAAGCTTTTGCCGTGGGATTCCCTGCAATGAAGAAATCTCACTGATTTGAGTGTCCAGTGTTACACTGCCTAAGTGTGTGTGCTAAAGAGACCGAGAAACCAGACAGCATGTTCCTGGCCAAGCCAAAATCACGCTACTGCCATGCTCCTGGAAGCTGCAATAAACTGTGTAAGCTGGGAGACCCAACCTGATTGAGAAGAAAACAAGATATTGGAGCAACTGTCTTGAAAAACAATGAGATCTGTGTAGCTGGCTGGCTGACGCTGTCAGTGATGTTACAACTTTAAATTAAGACTGTTTTCCTGTTTGAGACCCCAGCGAAGAAAGCTGACCTGAGTTATTTGTTGCCCGTGCCAAAGCAAGAATTTGGCTGCCCTGTACCTCATCGTGTCCTGTTTTGAGCTTGGGATTTACAAATACAAACAAACTGAGAAGCTTGCCTTTGAAGTCCTGCAAATCACCCCACCGCCTCCCCGAAGATTAATGGCTGCTTGAAAAATGCAAGTATAAGGCGATGCCCATCACCCCCCAGCGTCCTGAGTTTCGGCACTCAGTGTTTCAGTGCTTTCGTGTACCAGGTTAGAAGAAAAAAAAAAAAGAGTAAGTTTTTAAAATGTCTGTGAGAGAACCTGACAGAAGTAAAATAAAATTTACAAAGGAGTTGCCCAGGTTAAAGTGTCACGGCTAGAGAGCTGAGCTGTGCCGCTCTGTTTAGACAGAGGCCTTGCTAAAAAGTTAAAGGCCCTTGTCTGTCAAAAGGGGTGTAGGGCCACACTTTCCCTTTTTAAACTCATGCAAAAGTAGAGAGCCTTTGCTGGAAACATCGCATCTTCATTGCCCAGAGCCTTCACTGTTTGCCTCCATCATCATCTGGGCTTTTTAGAGACACTCTGCACATGAACTAAAATTTTAAATTGTCAAAGACTTGCCATGGACAGTGCTATGAAGCTTTTGATAAACTTGAACTCTCATCGCTGTGGACCGTGTGTCTGTGTTTGTAGTCAGCTCAGTGTACAGCAGGCTGAGTTTGATCTGTGACTTTTAGATTTCCTTTTGCCAGAATTCATGCAGCATAGAGTTGCCGATGCAAAAATGGTGACCTAGAACTCTGCGTGTGTGGGTATGCCCGTCCCTTGATTTTAATGAGCCCTGAGCTTTCAGCCAGAAGACCAGTATGATTGCTGGATCTGCTCCATCATGCCTTACCATGCAAGAAGTGTTTTCCATTCATTGTGTTAAATTGCAGAAAAAGTTTGTTGTATATATTTTATGATTTCTTAGATATCATAAAATATATGTGATATTTGCAGATTAGTGTTAGTTGCAACTCCAAATGATACTAAGTGTAGTTCCCAATGGATGACGAAGAGAAAAGACAAAAGCAAGTAGAAAAGAAAAAATAGAGAAAGTAGAAGACAGATAGAGAAGAGAGAAAAAGAAAAGGCAAAAGGCAAAGAAAAAACATTTGTAAAAAAGAAGCGTGGCCATAGTTGCCCCCAGGGTAAATTAAAAGCAGCTGATTGTGCCTGGAGCTTATTACCTGGAATAAAGTAGCCACAATAATGTAATAGTTCTTTAAGATAAAGAAAATGTAACTAGAAGGAGAAGAAGAGCCTATCCCAAATGTGTGTCAGTGGGACTAGTGTAAGGCAGAAAGGTTTAAGTAAGTAAGTTTAACTTGAAAAAGACAAATAAAGAGACAAGGCTGGTGCATAGAGCAGAAAGTTTTATATAAAAAGTTTGAAACATGATCTGCAATACAGGCAGATCAGCAAAGAAAAAGAAAGCAAAAGAAAGAGAAAAAATTTGTCTTCCCATACTAATAAATAAAAAGTGTTATCAAGCACCTTGGGAAGCGAAGTTGTTTACAGGAAGCTGTGCCTGAGAACCAAACACTTCTAGCCTATGCTGAAAATGCTTGCTAGTGTTGTGCTGCCTCATGGGTAACATGTATGGTATAAATAACCCATTTAGCGCAATAGCTCGTGGTTCAGAGAAGCTGTCTGATCCAACCATTAAGTACGCCTGTGTGCTGTAAGTTACCCAATAAAGCCTCTTTGTAAGTACCCCCCCCCCCCGCTGGAATCCCAAAACACAAGTGGGGCTAGAGCGCCTCACCCAGTATCAAACCCTGCTGTTAGAAGCCATGAAAGCAGGTATGAAGAAGTCAGTTAATATGACCAAAGTGTCTAAAGTGCTGCAAGGTGCCACCGAGGCCCCAGAGCGTACTTGGAGTGTCTTTCAAATGCCTATCGCCAGTATACCTCCCTCAACCCAGAGGCCCAAGAAGACATGGATGAAAGAAGAAAAGAAGAAGACCCAGCAGAGGCAGAAGATTCTTAAAAAAGAACCAGTGTGCCCAGTGTGGACAAGATGGACATTAGTGGCATGAATGCCCAAATAAAATAAATCAAATACACAAAGGAAAAAACCAAAGGGGCCAAAATGGGCGAAGAGGGAGACAGCTTGAGAAGGGCCGTGACACTGACTGTGAGGGGCCGTGACATTGACTTCATAATTGACACTGGAGCAGCATCAAGAGCAAGCAAACCTTATCCTTAAACAAGAAGTCCAAACACTGAGCGAAGTTCTTCAAGCCCAGCGTCGCTTTGTCTTAAAAAATAAGCCCCCAATTCCCATCACAGAAGTTCATCCTTTCCAACCAAGAGTTAAAGTGTGAGTTAAAGAGGGAAAAATAACGCTTTGACTCCCAGATGGAGAGGACTGAAAACTGTCATACTTTCCACCCCCGCAGCTATGAAAGCAGCTAGAATTAAACCCTGGATACATTGGACACGAGTCAAGAGAGCGAGAGGGGGAAAGTAGACCATAAACAGAAATCCTGAAAATCCTTTAAAAATCATTCTGAAAAAGCAGTAAGAAGACTCAGGCTAGACCTTACTGTGGACACACCGGGAAACTGTCCCCCTGCGTACGGTCAGACCTGCAACTGGAGAATTGAAGAAGGGGACTAGACCCTACTGCAGCTTGCCAGGTGAATAGCTGCCCAGCGTACGGTCAGATCCCAAAGAAGATCAAACATGTGTGTTGTAGTGTTAGTAGTGTTGCATTGTGTTTCCTTAATAAGGTGCAAAAGGGGGGTCTGCCCCTGGAAAAAAAAGTTTGTCCCAGTGATTTGCTGATAATTACTGGCTCCACCTGGCTAACATCACGAGAGTAAAACATTTTTGTTTGCCAAGAGGTATACCTGCAAACAGGCTTATTAGCTCTTGCCTAATACCTGTCTGTAGACATCCTAGGAAAATTCAAAAAGATACCATGTTAAGAGTTTATGGTGTAAGTTTAACTTATTCCCAAAATGCTAATTGGGGCGTAGTTGCAAAGATCCTACCCCCTACAGAGTTCACTCTATGCACCCCCATCGTTGCTGAAACAAATGCTACGTGTGCACGAATGCTTAATTGTCAAAAAATTTTTCCAGAAAATACAAAGCTATCCCTGGCCCCCTTCCACTGTAATAAAATTCAAAACATATCTTTTAATGATGCCCACATACTTTTGCCTCATGAATGGTTTTAGACATGTAATTCCCGCACTTGGTCATTCATTCCTGCCAACTTGTCTAATAACCACCCATGTTGCCTCAGCCGCCAATTGAACTGGTGCCAATTCTTCCCCTGTAGCCCGAGAAAATCCGTCAACGGCAGCCTCGAGCACTCCAACTAACTAAAAATTGTAATAGTCATGTGCAGTGATATTTTGACTCAGAAAAATTGGCCTTAGCAATGTCACTAGTTGAGGTTCCAGGTTTAGCTGTGGCTGATGGTCTGGAAATCAACCGGTTAGCTTGCAGCTTAGCCAAAAGCATAAATGCCACCTCACGAGCATTGTCATTGTTAAATAAAAAGCTGCGTGATCTAAAAAGTGCAGTTCTAGAAAACAGAGCTGGTATAGATTACCTCTTCCTTCTTCATCATTTAAGTTGTGAGACACACCAAAAGCTCTGTTGTTTTAACTTAACTGATAATGGCAATGCTGTAAATAAACAAATCAACAAGCTGCACAATATAGTAGCTAACAAAACAATAAGACAAAACAATTAGCTCAATTAGTTAACCCCTTGGCTTCCAGATCTTAGCTAGCTTGAAAGCATTGTTCATCCTAATTCTACCAGTGTTGTTCATAAAGTTCTGTTATGTCTCTGCGTTCCTTGTCTTATGAGCTGTTTAACCAATCTGTTTTATGTCTCAGCTAGTAAAACTGCTGCCCTCTATGCTCTAATAGCCCAACAAAAGGCTAAGTAATATGTATGTCACAAAAAGCTTTGTATAGTTATCAGAAATGCTATAATTGTAATGAAATTATGCATTTAAGGGGGGAATGTAGCAGCCATATCAGGGGTCAGACTAAGTAGCCTCATGCAGTCTCATGCTTCATGTTCTTGCTGAGCTCTTTCTCCCTTGAATATATTGTTGTAAGCTGACGAGACACAGGAATTCCTTATCTTGTCAAAGGTCATACAGTTGTATATCTTGTTCTCTGCTGTTCTCTTCTGTTCTCTCCTTATCATGGCTACCCTATAACCCAGTTCTTGTATTATAAACAATAGTGCTAAGAGAAGAAATGTTGAGGATTGCAACCCCATGCGGGAGGGGGAGGAGGAGCCGTTTCATATGTGTCACAATGTCTATAAAACCAATGTGCTAATGTAAATCGGGGCTTCTGGCTCTTTGGAAATGATTCCAGCCTTAAGCCCGCGCGTTAAATAAAGAATCTCTTTTTCCTTCACTCCGTGGTCTCTCTGACTCTGGGTTCTGCAACACTCTGACTACAGTTGTAATGCCAGCTTATGAATGGAAAGCAATTCCATAAATTTGGCAGAGTGGGAGAAGCAATTACGTTTGTAGTGGGGTTTTGTTTTTTGGCTGGAAGGCATGTAGGAGAGATGGTGGGGAGTTTCTATACAAGGTGTGAATCGCTGTAAGAGCTCGGTAACTCTTCTTGCAGTTATTGACCACTTCTTATTAAGACCTCAATAACTTGTTCTCACAAATGCTTGGCACTTAAAAAGCACCTCAAATGCCTTCCAGGTTATGCGAATCGGAGTCATTACTCCAGCCCTGAAAGTGATGTAGGAAGTGCCCAGGGCCAAGTGCCTTGTGAAGAGAGCCAATACTTTAAAAAAAATATATCATATGCTGTTCTCTACTTTTAAGTACCCCCCCCCCTTTAAAACACACACAACAACTACGGAGCACACAGCCCCAACTATTAAAGGTGTAACTAGCAGTTTACATTGTTTTCAGTCTTCGAGAGCCCTTTTAACCTCAGTTCAGTAGGCAAGGAACCCTCCTGCATGTCTGTCATGGAACCACTGCATGCTGCAAAGAATCTTGGGCAGTGGAGGAATGATTAGGGGCGCATGCGCAGTTCACACAGAAGTGCTGGCCAGGCCTGTCTGGCCCCACCATCACCCTGCATGAATAGGCACTTCACCCTACAACACTTTCCTGTGGCTGTGTACTGAGAAGAAGACTGGATATTTTTCAGGGACACGTATCTGCCTTTACTGATCCTACCACCATGAGACACCCTGACAAGCTTCTGAGACATCCCTTAACACAGGTTCTCTGGAATACCTTGAAAACCAAAGTGGCAGTACAACTACAGGCCCTCTTGGCAGATACCAATTATCTAGACTCATTTCAATAAGGGTTCCAGTGTTGATATGGGACTGAATCAGCCTTGGTCACCCTGATGGGCAGCCTTTATTGAGAGAGGGACATGGGGAGTGCAGCCCTGTTAATTCTGCTCAATATCTCATCAGCTTTTGATGCCATTGACTATAGTATCCTCCTGGACTGGCTCCGTGGGTTGGGCACTGGAGGCACTGTGTTGCAGTTGTTCTGGTCCTACCTGCAGGGTAGGTTTCAGAGCGTAACAATGGATATTTCTCAGCTCTTTGGTAACTGAGCTATGGAGTTCTGCAGGGTACCATCTTGTCCCCGATGTTGTTCAACACCTATATGAAGCCACTGAGAGGGGTCATTAGGGGATTTGGAGCAAAGTACTATCAGTGTGCTGATGACACAGCTCTATCTCCCTGTGACATCTGAATCAAGTGAGGCTGTGCCAGTCCTGGATCAGTGCCTAGACTCATTCCTACTCTCACACTTCCCTCTCAGGTAGCGGCCTGAACAGGGGCCTTTTGGCCCAGATATGCAGTGGGGAGCAGCAGGGCCAAGTGGAGAAAGCTGTTAGTGTTGGACACCTTGCCAGTAGGCCATTGGCCCACCCAGACCTTCCTGCTCTGCAGGTACGGCAGTTGGGAGCTGGCTTGCAGGGAGAAGGGCCCTCAGCCCTTTTGTATTGCTGTGGGAGAGCAGGTGACAGGGAGCTAAGAGCCACCACACATTTCATATAGTTAGCGGTGTGAGCCGCTAGAAGGAGACCTTCTGGCCTCCTTGTGTCACCCTGGCCACCTCATAAGAACAGCCGGGGTCCAGTGGCAAGAGGCAGAGCCCACACAACTTAGTGTGCCCTGGGCTAAACATCCCAATTGCCAACCTGTAACACTGCTGCCCTTAAGGTAAAGCAAGACACTGACAGGAAAGGCATGAACCCACTCATCATAAAGGATCAGAGGGGGGAGGGGGGCTTTGCCTCTAAAAGCTCCTCCTAAGGAGGAATCTTATAACCGCCCCCCCGCAAGCAACAGGAGCTAAGGCAGGCAGCACGGAAGGGTTGGCATGGAAGATAGGTTGGATTCCTTTCATGAAATGATGAAGACCTTGTGTTTGCACATGGGTGATATGGAAAAGTAGTATCTTCCCCAAGATCAATCAGAAAATATCCACCCAAAACATTCTTGTAAACAGGAGAGTGGGGAACAGGACAGGCAAGCTGCGTGCCGTTCCTGATGTCAGTAGGAAGGGGCAGTACAGCACTGGGCGAATGGTCAGGAAACTAAACTAGGCAGTCTGACAGTGCAACCGGAGTACCTAACCCAGGGGTTCTACCAGCACCTATGGTGCCTGGATGGGAACCACAGAGCACACTCAGACCTTCTTACTCTCCAGGTATGGGGGGGAGGGAAGTTTAGTCCAAGGCAGATCAGAGTGGGGGGGCCAGGCAGCATTGCTGACAGAAGCCAAGGCCAGGCACCCCTGCTTCCTTGGGCCACTGAGCTCCCACTCTTCCAAAACTGGTGAAGGAACTGTAGCTGCCTTGGCTGGCATGGAAGAGCTTGAGATTTAAAAGGTCTGGAGAGGGCAATCTGGGGCTTGTAAGGGCTGTGGAATAAAGACTGGTGAATGTACAGTTCAACTGATGGCCAGAATGGTGGGGAATCTTACAGGTGCAATCTCTGGTATTCATATTAACTAGTCTTTCTGCTTCAGAGTCACTACCACTGAGCATTTGGATCTGTGGCCATAGCATCCTTTTCTGGGTAGAGAGACGTGCTGTCACCATTGGCCTGGGTGCTTCTCTGGGTATCAGTTGCCTGGCCACCCTCAAATGGTTGAGAAAAATGGGGATGCAGCAGTGGGCCTGGATTCCCTGCTTCATCGAGCTGTCAGCAACAGAACTGCCACCCCAGCTGTTGTCATTCGTCTTGGTGAGAATGGCCTTGTTATGGTATCTGAGCTGGAGATGGTCTTCATAGCCACTTGTGACTTCAATGAAAAAAGACACTGTTCTCAGGTACAATGGTTGTTTGGGCTGAGATGACCCCACAATGTGTCTGGGTGAGCATAAGGGAGCCCTCAGCCATGAACAAGGCACAGCACATCAGCAGGAACGCGTCCTGGTTATGGGGATGGACAACCAGACAACCCGGTATAACAAGAGAAGGCACTCACCTCTTTGGGGTGGGGTGGAATACACCTTTCAGCACGGGATGTGACCCTATACCTCCAGAATTTGGCCACAGACATTACACTCATTATTACTGGGGCTGAAGGGAGCCACACAAGGCTGACCCCTTCCCATAGCAGTGGGACAGTATAGGGGCGGCTGGCGGAAGAAGAACTCAGGTCCCAAATCCTCTCCTAGTAATCAAGGCCTCCGGAGGGGTGAGCCACCTGTGCTTGGCTAATGGGCAGAGCAGTAGGGCAAGGACCAACCTGCCAATCTTGGCGGCACTTGCAAATGGCACCTGCTGCAGCTTAACTGTCCCACGCTGATCAAGGATTGAGGTTTTGGGCTCAAGTGCGAGCACGGCACCCGAGGGACACACATGACACGGACAACCAGGCCAGTTCCTCAGTAACCGGGAGTATGGAATGGACTCCCTCCTTCACTCCCATTTTTCCCATTGGATCCAAATAATCCCAGGCTGTCATATTTCATAAAGGTTACAGCAGCATTTTATCCAATATTGGCATCTGCCTCTGTATTGTTGCTGCAGGTCCCCTCCCACATTTACTTTAGGGAAGGGGGAGGGCTGCAGTGGCCTTCAGAGGTGACACTGGGAGCTCTTGGCCCTACTGGGCCGGTTTTGCGATGGTCTGGTGATCCTTGCCGTTGCAAGACCAAACAAGGACAAATCTCACGATGGCCAGGAAGTCAGCTCTATCGGAAGATTTACAGCAAGAGTTGGGGCGAGGCTTTCTTTTTTATATAACTTTTAAAAAGGGATTTATGCAAATGCTGACTGTAAGTAGTGCCATCAGCACTGAATCACAGATTCTTGGTTAAAAAGACAAGATGGAATCGCCTGTCAACTAGTTTAGAAGTGGCAAGCTTTCACAAAGGTTATTCTTGCCCTCAGAGAACAATGAAACAAAGCAAAATATATCTTGGTATGTGGATTAACCATGATTAAAAAGACACTCTTAAACCTGTAGTTAAATGGAAATATAGTATAACATTAACAAAGGTTTTCAGCCCTAATAATTAGAGTGATCAAGATCAAATGTAAATGGACAACAATGGTGGCAGATACTGACACACCCTCTCTAACATGCAAACACATTGAATATATGACCTGTGGCCAAAAACCCCTAAGCAGCTGTCCATGCCCCAGAAAGGCCACTGTGCACATGCAAGTATCTTCTGAAAAGATATGAGACGGCTTTTTGGGGGGAAGCAGCCTTTCTGATTAAAGCTAGTAGGCAGATCGCCCAGATTCCCTTCGCAATAAGAAGTAGCAACAAAACTTGTATGTCTGCCTGAGAACAAGGAAACATGCAATTTCCCAAGCAAGCAGACAGGCAAATGCCAGGACAGATGCTTGGGGCAGATGGACTTTAGGACAGCTGCATAATGCTTCGGCCGGTAAATTTAACCTCTTGGTGAGGCAGCCAAATCAGAACCATCTGTTTGTGCGCCAAGGGCTCCTGGAGCAGGAAACTAGCAGCAGGAGCAGCCACCTTTACATCCTTGGGATTCCTGTAGCCGCATGCTTACAAGATTCAGTGCCAATTTTACAGAGCAGCACCACAATTTGCTGATACTGCTGCAGTTCAATGGTCATCTATGCAGGCTGGGAGAAGCAGTGTCACCAGCCTGCTGTCTGCAGCTACATCAAACGTGTTCTAGTAGTTAAAGAGGACGGAATGTCTGCGTAGGCCCCTTATATGAAAATTTGGAGTCCAGAGCGGACATTTTCATGGATACTAGTAGCCAGCAAGATGCCATAAACAGGCCTTGGTTTGGGGCAGGTTCAACATTAATGTGCACTCATACAACTCGAGTGTTCTCTCTAGCCTCTCTTATTTCACAGGATTTGCTGTTATCACCTTCTTCTCTATATTCACAGGGTATATACACCTATCTATATGCATAGGATGGGACCTCTAGACCACGGCTTGGAAGGACAGAAGACCCACCAACCATCATTCAATGGACTGAAGATCTTACTGCTTTTGCTACAGTTGAATGTATCTCCTACAGTCACCAACCTCACATGGATGCTTATTTAGATATATAGACTGCCTATATTAACATATATATTTGAAGGAGAAATGTTAAATCCTTCTTTTCTCCTCCTTTTCTTTTTGTATTAAGGGTGGTGTAAATGATTATTGTGCATGGATATAGTATGTTTTTTTTTCTTTTCTTCTTTTCCCCCCTTCTCTCTTTTGTGGCCCTTCCTTTTTGTTGTTTGTTTATTGTTATATCTGTAGATAAAAGATTTTTTTGAGTGGACCACAAAAGGACTGTTAGCCTTCAGTTGCCACAAGATTTGGTCTGTTGCAGCAATACATACACAGCTGCCCTTCTGAGATGTGTCAGCTTGTGTCACCTTTTACTGCACAATCCTATGCATATTTACTTAGAAGTAAGTACCATTTTGTTCAATGGGGCTTACTCTCCAGTAAGTGTGCTTAGAGTTGCAGTCTAAGACAAGCCCAGCATTCTCACTGACTGGGTTCACACAACATGACAATCCATGATGGGCGGGCAGCCAGCCATGTTGGGTTGTTGTGCCATCCGAACCTGGGGCGTTTTCCGCAGGGTGGCTTAATTTTAATGAACAAGCCTGAGAACCCATGGCTTGTTGTAGGGTTGTTCATACCCACGGTGGGTTGTCATGTCATCCGAACATGGGACAGTGATTTTATCGTGGGTTGCTGGGAGTGGCTACAGAGCTGTTTAGCAACAGCAGCAAAAAAAGCCTGTGCCACTGTCCATGATCTCGCCAGCGCCACTTCCAGCCTCCCTGGGCAGTGACGGCCCCTCCACCAACGCCCTAATGGTACTTTGGAAGGACTGTCACACTTGTTCGCCATTTTTTTTCTGGTGCTTTGGGAGTATGAAAATGTGTTCATAATTATTATTTTTTCCCCATTCTTTTGCAAGTGCACAGATTAAGCATTGAACTGAGACTTGTCAATGTCCTCCTCCTATTCAACACTTCCCTAAGTCTCCAGCTAGTTCAGAAATGGTTATTAACTCCCCCGCCCTGCCCTGCCCTTCATGGCTCCCTTTCAGAGCTGTTACTGCTGCGGTTAACATGCTTGGGTGGGTGGGTGTGTGCAAATCTCCCTGACATGGGATGGAACGAATGGGGCTCCACTGGGTGTGTGTGTGCAAGTACTGCTGGTGTGGGCACCCCATTTTTTCCATCCCGTTCAACCACCCTCTAAGGGTTGTTTTTTTTAAACTGTCAGGAATATTTGCACAAATTTAAAGGCTGGGAAGGAGAAATTTGTGTGCCTGCAGTAAGTGCTCTGAAGAGGAGCTGCAAAAAAGGGGGAGAGAGCCAATGTCTCCTCTTTCTAGACTTGCTGGAGACTCGGGGAAGCGTTGAATGGAAGGACACTGACAAGTGTCAGTTCAACACTTAAAAGTGAGAGGATTACATTGCCAAGGGGGAGACGTTGTCCCGCCTCCCTTTTGGTGCACTTACTCCATTCGCCTCCCCCTGCCCCATCTTTGGTGCTTTTGAATTGCGCTACTGGGCCTCTCCTTTCTCTTACTGCTATTTATCCCCTGATCCTTCGCAACTGTGCAGAAATTAGCCTATATGCAGCGTCATCCTGTCGATTTCTCTGTTTGTTACCTGCTCTACTTTGGTGCTCCTGTTGAAAGCTGCAACTTACAAAGACATTGACTAGACAAGACTACACATATTGGACACGCGAAAGTGTCCCTTTGCACACTTGCAAAAGAATGGGAGGGGGCAAATTATGAACACATTTGCATAATCCTGAAGCACCAGCAAGGAAAAAAGTGGCAAATCAAAGGTGGTGGCGATTGGAGTGGGGAGGGGGCCAGGACAAGGAGACAAGGCAGGTTCTGTTGCAAAGGCGCCTAGGACACATGCTGGAACTGGCTGGAGGACTAAGGGGGAAGGATGGGGAGAACAATCCACAGCAAGCCCGATCATCGATCATCGGTTGGGCACCCACTCTGGCTTATTCACAGAGTGGCTCAGCGTGATGTGCGAACCTGCCGCAGGCACAGAATTTAGATTTTGGTTGCCGCTGAACAAGCACAGTTCTGATTTTTAAGCCATCAAGGATGCCCAGGATCCTTTCTTTTAAGGAAGTTTTATCTCTGGGATGCCAGAATGGTGGCTGTATGGCTGTGGAACAGGCTTTCCAACCAAACCCATAGACAGTCGGCCCTGCAGGCATTTGGAAAAGCCTGTTCTATCGAAACCTTCCAAGTGCTCTTATCCAATCGCTTTTCTCGTTTAGATGCACAGAGGGAGAGGGTGCTTGGGCTAATCACCCCATGGGGTAGTTACCGCTAACCACGATGTGTACTCCTGCCACACAAACACAGTCCGCAGCATGGTTCCACTAGCCACCCCCTGCGCCACTAACCACCACAGTCCTCCTGGCTGTCCCACCACGCATCCCAGCGGTCCATGTGGCAGAACTGGCCACGGGTGGACACCATGGAGCAGCCTCCCCACTGTTCTGCAAGGCGCAGGGGGCGGGTCTGCTCTGCTCCTGCCACCCCCAATCCCCGTCCCATCCGCCACCACCATCCCGATTTGGAAGCCGCACGTCCGACCTGCTGGTGGCCCCCGCTTGCAGGCCGAAAATGCAGCTTGGGTTCTGGCACTGTCGCAGCAGATGCAATTCTCCAGCCCCCTGCCGTGGTCCCACAGCAGCGGAGACGTGGGATGTCTGGCTGCCTCCACTCCTGCCCCTGGTGCCGCCCCCAGTTGCAGAGCGAGGAAAGCACGCCCCTTGGCACTGTGACCCGCCCTGCCCCGCCCCTTGCACACCCGGGCTGCCCATCACCAGCCCCGTCAGAGGGAAGGTGGGCCCAGCTGCTGCGGAAGCCCAACCCTCCAGTGTCATGGATGCCCCTCCCCCTGCCTGCATCCTCATGGGCATGGCGGCCACGGGCGCAGCCACCCCCCGAGGCCTGTTCTTGCCACAGCATCAGCCACAGAGCCTCTGGCACCATAGCACTGAAGAGCACCTGTGGGGCCTCGCAGCCTGGAGTGGTGGGCAAAGTCGCTGCAGGGGCATGTAGAAGCCTGGCCTTGCTGTTGCGTGATACAAAAGCGCAAAAACGTTACCAGAACTCAGACTGGGAAAGGGGGCGTTGAGTCGAGAACCCGGGGGGGAAAAGAGGGGAAGAGGGGAGAAGGGGGGCCCCCCTGGCATGGGGGAAGTGGGTGCTCATGCCCCAGGAGGGGTGGCTGGGGCACAGCTGTCAGGTGGAACCTTCACCCATGGGACGCATGGAGGTAGTGATCACAGATCCAGGCCACAATGACAGTGTGGGTTTGTTGCACAGTGTTCTGTGTGGCGAGCTCAGGAGGAGGGTTCAGGGGTGGAGGGCCTGCCCCCGCCCCCAGGCATCGGGGTGGTCCTGCAGTAGCACATCTCCCTGCGACTTGCATATGTTGTGCAGGATGCAGCAGGCAACGATCACATCTGAAACAATGCCTGCTGTGCAATCTCCTCCCCGGCATTTGGGCTATTTCCCCCAAAGGGGTTGGGGGCTGTGTCTCCACGGCGCTGTGCAGGGGTGGGGGCATGGTAGGCAGGGGGTTTCTGCACACTCAGGGACTCAGCCATTGTGGCCGTAGGGCCTGGAGGGTGCTGCGGGGGGGCGTGGTTTCAGCCCGAGATGCAGCAGCTTGGCCAGTGGCTGGGCAGGCGGGGGGGGGTTACTTTCCACAGTGCTCCCAGCTGCTTGTGCCTGGGAACCTGACACGCTCAAGGTCACCGTGCTGATAACAGCGGTGCGAGAGCAAAAACATCTGTCTGGGGCGCTTCTCCGACAGCGTCTGGCAGGCAGGCGGAGACAGACAGGGCTCTCCGCTGCCGCGTCCTGTGTTGCTAGGCAAATGTCGACCATGAAGCTCATGTGCGCTGGCAGGAGCGGCAGCACTGTTTTCGGCCGCTCTTGCCACAGAGCTCTGTGCCACGCTGGAATAACCACAGGGGCCCGGCGGACAACACACTAAGCCTACCGCAGCACGTGGTTAGTGAGCATGGTTACACTGTGCTTATGTATCCACCATGGTTGGGAAAAACACCCTCCACACGACACGCCAAGCCATCATAGTTGGTTCAAAACACCTAACCATCATGGGTTAGCATTACGTGTGAACAGGACCAGTGTGTGAGGGGAGGAGAATGCACAGGCATGTTCCTTGTTTTCAGCTTAATAAGCCATGGTTTACTAAACTGAGATTAAATCTGAAATGGCCCCAAATGTTATTCAAGATTATTCATGTTATGATTTCGTTTTGCTTCTGTTTCCCCATGCCCTCTCCGTGTGTCTTTCCGTGCCCCTCGTACTCTCTGTGCATTTTTTGCTTACTCTGTGCCTCATGCTTCCTCTGTGTGCATCTTTTGGTCTGCTCTTTGCCTGTGCTGTGAGAAAGAGGAACGGAACAGAGAGGGAGCTGTATGTCGCGACTGTTACGCACAATTCTCTGACACAGGGATGCAACACGGGAAGCGGCTTTATACGGAGTCAGACCACTGGTCCCTCTAGCCCAGGACTGCTGATGCCGACTGGCAGCGGCTCGCAGGATTCTTTCCTAGCACTGCCTGGCGACGCCAGGACTGGCCCTGGGAGCTGCTGCATGCGACGCGTGGCCCTGCTGCTGAGCCCCAGTCCCCCCCCGGCGCGCTGGACTGGGCTAGTCTCGATGGTCCCCAGCTGTAGAATGGGATGCATCACTTTCAGGATTTATTCTAAACAGCATGCACGTGCTTAATTCCAGTACAGAGAACCTGAGCGTGTTGTTGTGCAGGCTGTGATTTGGTGGCATATTGTTCTTTAAAAATCAAATGTTACTTTAAAACACCTTGACTCTTCCGAAATTAATGCAGAACGGGCTGAAGGAAATAGTGTGAAATGCTGCTAATATAAATATATTATTCTCTGAAACTAGTTGAAGAATGACAAGAGGAAGAAGGCTGAAATAAAATGCTGCTGAAAAGCAAAGTTATTTCTCTGAAAGTAAATATAGCACTTTGAGATGGTGGCAAATGCTCTGAAATAAAACGTCCCGTTAAAACCAACTCCATACACTTTCAGGGTTGTGTGCATCTCGACTTCTCTTATATTTGGTATGTGAGAGCACCGTTTGGGGATCTGCCTCAGTCTCTTGGGCTGGCCCTGACTTCAGACAAAGCCCTGTTATTAGCCAGCATTTGGCTGCGGCGCTACTGGCAGTACAGAACAGCTTTCCAGCAGTGCACAAAGGCTTAAGCGACATATACATCCGAGACGAGCAAATTCTCAGAGGCAATTTAGACTTGAGGCGCCCTTCTACACAGAACCATTTCCTCAGAGCGATGCTTGCCCATTAACTGCAGCCCATCCCACAATGCTCCTTTCCTCTCCGAGTGATATTGTACATCTTCCCTTCAGAAGCTCCTCCAGCAGCTCTTCTCAAATACAGAGAATGCCTCCGACTGGCCTCCGCCCCCTTAAGGGGGGAGGCACTTCACTTCGTTGTTTAACAGGATGCATTTGAGGCTGGGCTCATTTGTTATTCACACTGTTCTTAAAGGCACCATTTCACGGAGAAGAAAACAACCCTTGCTGAAAGGGTTAAAAAAAAGGTAAGTAGGCAGATTTTAATAAAAACCTTATCAGAACAAATACTTCTATGTTGTCAAAGCAACTTAAGGATTATTAGCTATTTCAGTAGATTTGCTTAGCTGTCCTGTCCTGAAAGAATTAACTAGCTCCCTTAGGGTGCAACTCTATGGGGCGCGCCCTGGATACTCAGAAGCCTCCGAACCCAGAGGCCTACCAGTACCCAGAGCAGAGCGGGAGGCCTCGGCATTTCAGTCAGACAGGTGATCTTGCCCGTCTAGCGGAGGCTTTGTGGAGGGGCAGGGGAGGGAGCTGGGAATACCCCTTGGCCCCGTGCCCCCTTTGCCCCCTGCGAACTTGGGTTTGCAAGCTCGAAGCAGCAGCCAGCATGGTTCTTTCCATGCTGGCTGTGAGGGGGCGGCGGGGGGAGGAGGTACGGTTTCCTGGCTCCAGGGTCGGAGCCCAGAAACCGAAATATCCTATGTCCCCCAGACACTGTTTAGGCGGCATAGGATTGCTCTCCCTGTTATTCAGAGTACGATCTTTTGCATGTTTAGACAGAAACAAGTCCTACTACTCCCAGCTGAGGAATGCTGGGAGTTGTAGTACTTTTTAAATGTCTAGACATGCATAGGATTGTGACTTTCATTTATTATTACTATTACTATTATTATTTGTAACACCTGGGAGAGGTGCTTATGGGATTTTCTGCCTCAGGTTCCAAAATAACTTGACCAGCCTACTAACTATGCACCTTGAAATGGGGGCAGGGGGAGCCATTTGCTGCTCTACCCCAAGCAGCAAGAAGTCTGGGGCTGCTCCTGGGCTGGGAAATGCTAAAGCAAAATAAAAAAAATATAAAAGTGGTATACATCAAACAGTTCCCAAACTGGAGAAGCAGATGTTGAGAATGACTCTCTACACGCACTTGTCATTTGGACTTGTTCAAACACCAAAGGCACCCTCAGGAGGTTTCTCTTGACTGACAGCTAGAGACGTACAAGAAATTTATTCCAATTTTATTCCAATTAATTTTGGACCAGGATTTACCTGGTTCACACCTCCTGGACTGAAAATGGACTCGAACACGCAGTCCAAGCTGGTACATTTCCGAGCTTGCAATGGATTTGTGGACCAAAAAAACGTATTCAACATCATGCATACTTCTGAAGAACGTACACAAGAACGCTTTAATCAAAGAGAGAAGAATACATACATTTTAAAGATGTGCACAACTGATGCATTCATTTAGGAAAAAACGCACAAAAACACGCAAATTTTTGGGTGAAAAAAACCAAAGCTTGCAATCTGATAGGGACATGAGATGGAACAAGCTTCAAAGTGAAATTTGGAAAACTTCAACAAGCTCAAGTTTTTCTTGTAGGCACATCCCTACTGACAGCAGGGATGGCATTTGGGCATATGACAGGAGGTACAGTACATAATAAATATTAATACTCAGGATTCAGATACCACAAGGAGTGCATTACTAAGCATGTTTGCTGAGAAGAAAGATCTACTGCATTCCTTACTTTTAGGCCAGTGTGAATAGGATTCTAGCCTTAGCACTCAAAGGGCTTTACATCTGGAAATCTCTATAATCTCTACAATTCTGCAAGTGAGGTCAGTGTTATTCCTATATTGCCACCGTGGTCTGAGGTTGACAAAGAGTGATTCCCTAAAGCCACGGAGAGTTCATAATTAAGGTGAAATGTGAGGCAGAGATCCTAGCTGTAATGTAAAGCCAACTCTATTTCTTTGCTGAGCACATAGGGATCCCTGTACATTTTCCAAGTACAGGAGTGAGGGTTCTTCTAGGGAACTTTTGATGAGAAAGATTAAGCACGCCTTCAGTCATGTTTGCATATCTCCATTTGCGAAGCAGAAAGCCACTCCCAAGCCAAAAGCCACAGTGTACGCACCTGGTCAAGACCAACATTTCTGATCTCAAGTCATTTTGAAGGGGCTGCTCCTGCCTTGTCTCCGCCCTGATTGCTTCACCCGTGGTTTTTCCCTGAATCTTCAGCAACCATCACTCAGCACCAACCCTTCTATTTTCACCTGTCACAGCCTACAATTCAGTAAGACTTGGCTTACCTGCAAAAGCTTTAACCTGACTCAGATAGGGTGACACGTGCAGAGAGCTCATATTATTTTGTGTCACCTGTTTATAAAAAAAAAAAAGCTTGGTGAACTAGCTCTATTCAAAAGAAGATAATAAAAGGAAGAAAAACAAGGGGAGGGGCTTGCGTATGCTGCACTGCACCAAAGAAACCCAGCTACATCGCTCAGAGCAAAACCCTCACAAGTTGTTGGTGAGCATTATTCGTTTGGACTGATAAATGTGGATGTCTTTCTAATGTAGGGAGTAGGGTGAGCCAGCAGCAGAGAGACTCTTTGCTAGGCACAAATAAATATGTGCCAGCCTGTAACACCTCTCCCCCGGCCCTTTTCCCACCTTGCCCTATAGCAGAGGAGTTGACAATAGGTTCCGTCACAAGTCACTGATGTACACAAAGAGAGGAGGATCATCCCTGTGAGGATGGTCCCTCACAAAGCACTGCATTGTGCTCTCAGGGCAGCAAGAGAAGTTTCATTTCCATATTTTAAAGATTCTCCCTTGATTTATGTCTATATAACGTGGACTTGCATTTCGCTCATTTAAGGGTGACACCTAGAACAGAACAATGTGCTCATCAGCGGCAATTTGGTATTTATTCACATTCAGGTCAACAGTACACAGAGTTTCTACTTAATATGCAGTGGGAACGTGCTCCCCCACCCCAATTGTCAGTTTTAGTATATCCCAATTCTTAGAACTTAGAGAAGGAACAAAAGGCTTGGGTCAGAAGAGCAGCATGGGGTGCTAACAGACAAATAAGTGGGAAGAGAACATTAAATCAGACATAGATACCTAGAATTTTACTGATCTCTTCTGAGAATTCAATAGCTTTTAGGCATTTCCAATACATCTGATAGATAGGATGGGTATTTATATAATTCACAGGATACGTTTCTATAATTTTGAAAATCAGAGAAAATAATTTATACCACAAATTAATTGACATTATATTCAACTGGGCCACACACACACTTTGGAAGTTGTGTGTGGTTTACATGCAATTTCTGCTCCACAGATCCTATATATATTAACATTGACATAAGGAAATGACTTACCTTCCCGAACTAGTGACCAGATTACTGACCAAGACTGACCATACTTTAAGCTTGAGCCTAAACGTCACTTAAGGGAAAGCTAGGACTGGTAACAAATGGGTGAGTCACTGTACTATCAGCTGTTGTTAACCCAGCCAAGATGTTTCTGGCTGAGAAAGAATATTAAGGCAAAAACTGAGTGCTTTTCAAATTATACACATAATTGGTAGATGTGAGGAGGGAACAAAAGGCGCAACTTAATAGTCTATTGGGTGTGGCCCAGCTGAGCACATTACTTCTCACAATATACTCTTTTCGGACACTGGACAACTATGAGCCATCACGCTGGTGCCTATATGGTTATTTAAACCTGAAGCGTACATGCGAAAGGCACGGAGCCACAACACCTGGAACTTGCCTTACAGCTCACACTTCTCTTGGGTTGTCAAAAGTTAGTTATGTGGCCAAAATATGGGTTTGTGCAAACCAGTATGAGACAGATGTGGGCAAGCCGCTTGGAACAAGGGCAGCTCCTTCAGTACTTGGCAGAATAGACGGGTTGCTGCCTGTAACTGTAGTTCTTTGAGTGGTCATCTATACATTTACACAGACTGCCTGCGCAGAGCCTCAATTTGAGAAACTTCTTTCGCAGAGGAATTTTGGTGGGACCCCCCGTCCCAGTGCACACGTCCCTAGTGGGTTCCTGCTTATTCCCTCAGGCCCCGACAGTGAGCTCCCCATCCCGAGAGAGATGCATCCGTAGTCACCACTATGGATGGGGATCCCCTCATGAAGGATGCAAGGGAGTGGATGGATGCTGGTGAATGATGGTGTCTATCTTGACCCATTCCCAAATGACCAGTACCAAAAGGACGGAGTGGTCTAGATGGAAAAACAGGTGGGAGACAGTTCTCTAATTTCCCCCTTGGAGGTGGATGATATTGGCAAGATCCCAGTATCAGGGGCAGGATTCTCCACCGGGATGGGTGAAGCCAGCAGAGGTGGAGGAGCAGGCACCGTTATCAGTACAGACAAAAATATGGCATCTGCCGGCCATGGTGGAGGAGAGGAAGACAAGGCTGGTGTTGATCTCGAGAAGCCTTCAGTACAGAAGGGCATGGTGGCTCTCAAGTCAGATCAGCAGGAGGCAAAAGAGGAGCAGGGAAGCTCGACGCTCGATCCCGAGCAGAGTCATGTGCCTTTCTGGAGGTTTATTTCTTCTTCTTTGGGTCATGAGAAGAAGAGAAACTGGCCTGTTTGGAAACTCTCGCCTTTGGGGTGAGTTTCTTTGCTAGCATAAACGTAAAAGACCGGCACGAGGTGGTGGGGGGGTCTTGGGTACTCAGCAGAAGACAACGTTGAGGGGATGGTGGCCCCAAAGCTAGAGCAGGCTCCTGCGCGGTAGACCGCGCTAGCGAGAGCGTGTCCGCCATTTTCTTAGGCTCCTCGATGGACTCCAAAGCCTTTTTCCAAAGAGCAGCTTTCAGCCTATCTGAGCGATTTTTTCTTGCCTGGTTTGAGAAGGCAGCACAGTGGGAACAAGCCTCCACAACGTGCCCCTCTCCGAAGCAGAAGAGGGAATAAACAGGAGTGCGCTAGGCACATGCGCACTGGGACAGTGGGGGAGGGGTTCCCACCAAAATTCCTCAGCGAAAGAAGTTTCCCTAAGCAGCCACAGAGCCCATATGTGTGATGCATAGCGATCACGAAGCAGAAATGGTGCATTCACTTTAAGAAACTCAGCTTAGAAAAAAGAAAGTCAAGGCTTGGAAACATTGCAGAACAATTCGGCAAGCAATCTTGCCATAGGGAGAGCAATATTAAGTCACATAGGTCCAGATTTAGCAACACCACTCTATTAAGCAGCACTTGATTTAAGTGCCCCATGATTACTTCAGGCATAGCAATCAGGAAAGTAGATATGGATGCATACCCCAGGAACAGAGTGATTACCTTCCAGGTATGCTGTAGTCACTGCCAGGGAATTTCCCAATTTGGAAGCACCACAATTTTGAAGCACAGCACTGTTCTGTTTAGATTTTACCCATCTGGAGCCCTTTCAGAAGCCCTGATGGCTTTAGTAATAAGTCTTCCCAATCTTTAATTTGGTTGTCTGAAACTACGCTTAACTTTGCCCAAGAGTCTTCTTGCATACTTTGTTTTATTGTCATTTGTGGATACAGTGTCTTTTGTCCCTTTTAAGCCTTTGTTTGAGCCCTATAAGAACCCTAGCCTTCAAGTCGTCAGTGTTCCAGCGTCTCTGACTAGTCCCATTTTGCTTCATAACCCACTTGGTTCCAGTAACCCAAACCAGTCCCACTCTGCTGAAATCACTTGGTTTCCTGGCCTCCCCCAGATAGGCAAAGTACTTGCTTCTTGTGCATGGCAAGCTCTGTAGTTCTTGAGTGGCAAGCCAAGTTAGTCCTGGTTGGCTCTCACTCCTCCACTGAAATTGCTTTACGCCACAAGATTCTGGGTTTCTGCCACCTAGCCTCACTACCCGCTTACTCCAGAATACCGAAGTCTGGCTGTGTATGTCCTTACTTTAGCTGAAGCAGTGACCTGTCTGCAGCCCCCTTCAAGGAACCCTTTCCCAGTGGGTGGCGGGGGGGGGGGGGGCAGAGCCTGTGTGCAAATAAGATGACTGCCTAGGCCTGAGCTCTCCACCCTGCCCTAAAATAAATCCTATAAGACAGCAAACACTGAGCCCTCAGAAGCTGTAACTTGGTGGAATAAAGAGAGGGATGTCCCAGGGATCATCACAGCTGAAAAATAAAGACCTCACTGCATATTTTGGGGCAGGAAATGCCACTCTAGCTCTGGGCCTGGACAATGAGGGAGAGGAGGAGGGCCCTACAACGGCACGGAAAATGGCCAAAACATCTAAAGACAGTACGGAACCAATGCAATGAATAGCTCACCACCTAGAAAGTCTCCGAGATGAATGGGCAAATCCCATCAAGCCTTTGGAGCTTTACAACCTATGTTCAAAGATCCCTTAGATGGGCATGTGCTGGAATGTGTACACTCCTGTACATGTGTCCAGAGAGGACACATGTACAACGCAGACTCCATGGAGATGCTCAGTGTTTGTGTTGTTTTATTACTGTACTGAAGTTTGTAAAAAATGATACATACCGCACTGGAATCCAGTTTTAAGTGAAGGTGAAGTTCATACATTTTAAATAAATACATGTTTAAACAAGCAGTGAAAAAAGCTGTCCCAAAGCATCAGAATTTCCAGCTCAGCAACTCTTTGAGCCAGGTTATAACAATATTTTTCTAAAGTCAAAGATGCTAAATTTCCTAGATGCAAGTTGCATATGCAAGAGAAGACAAGAATGAAGTCTGCCATCAAGTGTCTTGGTGTCTACATCTCCATCTGTTTCACATTTAGTGATCTGTATTCAAACTCACCTTTTAAAGTGATTTGCCAGAACTCCAATCAATTCCCCAATTCTGCTCTCATTCAATGGATGCATGCTGAGGAGGCACACAATTAGATCCTTGTTGTCTTTTGTGTGGAAAACCACAAGCTGGTCCATTCCATTGGAGATGCTCAATCCTGTCAGCTGGACAAAGTGAGAAGGGAATGTTAAGGCTAATATAGTTCCACGCCTTAGAGGAAGTTTTGCAGAAGAACACAGAAACAGAAGCACTTACTGGAATTTCCAACTCTGTGATGCACTGATCTATCTTGCCAGTCTGAGGCTTAAGAACATAAGAAGAGCCATGCCAAATTAGACCAAAGGTCTATTTAGTCCAGCATTCTGTTCACACATTGGCCAACCAGCTGCCTGGGGGAAGCCCACAACTAGAACATGCGTGCATTAGCACCCTCCAACTCATGTTCCCCAGCAACCAGAATACAGGGGCATACTGTCTCCAGTACTGAAGGTAACATGTAGCCATCACGACTAGTAGTCATTGTTAGCTTGTAGAAGCTTGTTCCTTCCAAGAGGAGACAAGACTTCCCACTAAAGCCAGGAAAAAGCAAAAATATGGGGCATGTGTTGGCCCTGAAGGCAATCTATCAGAAAATGGCCTTCTTGATAATAATTTTTAAAAACAGGCTGCTGATTGGCATAGTATTAATAGGGCTTTGTTTCTGCTTACAGTGAGTTGGATCCAAACATAAGTCATACTTAGATTAGAATGACTAAAATAAATGGGAATTATTAGCCATTAGTTCCATGGATTTCAATGGGTCTGCTCTACATATGACTATGTCTGGATCCAGGACAGTGTGTTTTTGATGGATAAGGGCTAGTAGATCACTGGCTTGAGGGGAAAAGCCAAGATATTTCTATGTTCTAGATAGCACTTGGCACGAATAAACTTCTATCTAATCAGAACTCCCCCCCACACACACACTGTTACAGCCTCCCAGGACATGTTATAATGTCACAAGCATAATTTTGGACAGGTGGAGTAACCACAGTTCACTCTAATACCTAATATTAGAAAGTCTGGTGTCAGCCAGACTTGAGCCTGGTCCTTTAAAAATTAAATACAGTGTGCAATTTTCATCAGTCTAATACCCCACCTGTGAAAATAATTATTCAGGCACATGAATTGTTCTTTATTTTTCAAGCTATTTAAACATTGTAAAATAAATTGCAGCTACACATAAATGTTGAAGCCCCTAGCCCCCAGTACAGCATCCCCTTAAAATTAATTTGCAGGCCTGAGTTTCATCACAATAGGATTCAATGGATTAGCTGCCACCTGGACTTTAAATGTGGCATTACCTCCCCCCCCCCCCCCGCAAATTAGCTAACCTACTTGTTAGAAAACACCACTCAGCTACGGCAGGCATTCAGAACAAGAGATAAGTCTCCTTCCATATTTCAGGACAAAACAAAAAGAAAAAGGAAATACTGAAACATTGTTAAACACTGACCGATGTGTATTCAGTTGGGAATTCTTGTCTATATACTCTACAGCTATAAAGAATGGCTGGTATAGAGAATGGTTATAATTGGATTGTTCTAACTGTAAGTTTTTTCAAGGAACTTAAGAAAAATCTCAGCCATCAAGATTGTCCTTTGTTTTAGCATAAAAGGAAGAGCCCACCTTTCCTCTTTCAATACTCACCCCCATTTTTCCCTTGCTGGGGAGGAAAGTGTAATGGTTTTCAATGCATCAGAAAGCTCAAGAAATAATTAAATCCCCAAATAGGAATATATACATCTAGGAATGGCTGCTATGTAAGCCTCCAGGCATGGACTGCATCTCTTATTTATCTAACGATATGTATGAACTGCTTACGTTAAAGACATTTCTAGGCAATATACAAAAACAAGTCTTCATGTGAAGGACAAGATTCCCCTCTTGGGAATGCCTGTCAGGAAAAGCCTGTTTTCAGTTGGCGTCAAAACCAATTTTGAAGTTACCAACACATGGACCACAGTGGTCAAGTTATTCCTGTCCAGGAAAGACCATAACTGTCTTGCCTTCCAGAGCTGGTGAAAGGCACTCCTGGCCCCCGAAGGCACCCGTGCCTCCAGCGACCGCCCTGGAGCGATGAACTCCCCCAGGGGGCGCACCTGCTCCTTCAGGGGGAGCGCGACCCCACCCAGACCAGGCAACTGGACCAATTCCTGGACTTGGGAGCCACTCGCCCACAGGCTGTCCATCTTGCCAGGCCTCGGACTCGGCTTACTGGCCCTCACCCAGCCCACTACTGCATACAGGCTTGCACAGCCTCCCCTGCTTCAGATGTTACAGAGAAACAGAGCTGGGTGTCATCAACATATGACGGCACTTTGCTCCAAATCTCCTAAAGACTGTTTCCAATGGTTTCATACAGATGTTTGAGGGACAAAATAGTGCCCTGTGGCACCCCACAGCCTAAAAGTCAGGGTGGTGGTGAACACTCCCCCCCCAATTACTCTCTGAAACTAACCCTGCAGATAAGACCATAACAACCAAAGAACGATACCCATCTCACAAAGTCAGTCCAGGAGGGTACCATGGTTAATGGTATCAAAAGTTACTGAAAGATCCAGAAAAAGCAATAGGGCAGCATTTCCCCCATCCCCCTCCTGGTAAAATTCACCCATCAAGGTGACCAAGGCCAATTCAGTCCCCAAAACAGTCCTGAACCCAGACTGGACTGGGTCAAGAAAATCAGTATCCTCCAAGAATGTCTGCACCTCACCATGACTCTGTTGAGAACCTTTCCTAAAAAGTTGGAAGCAGACATTCACCCCAGGATTTTAACCAAGGGGAAGAGACAGCAGGCCTGAAGCCAGCACACTCCCTTACAGTGATTTCTCTTGCAAGGTTCAGAGATATCCCATATTCAGACACAGGAATTCTCAATTTAGCCTGTACCTTCTTCTCACAATGAGGGGAAGTGGGGCTGGGGATGAGACTGTGAACCCAAGGCCCACTCTTTACTTTCCCCTCCCCTCAAGTAAATCCCAGGATTAAAGAATCATCTGAAGAGCAGAGTACAAGTCAAGGATGGAGACAGATAGACAGATATAATTAAAATAAAATGTTCTTAAACATTTCCATTATATTAAACCAGAGTACGAAACCAGGATATTCTATTTCAGCATTCAAGAGAAGGGAGGGAAAAGCGTACAGGCAAAATACTTAAGAACATAAGAAGAGCTATGCTGGATCACACCAAATGTTCATCTAGTCCAGCATTCTGTTCCCACAGTGGACAACCAGCTGCCACAGGAAACCCTCAAGCAGGACACGTGTGCAACAACACCCTCCCAGCCATGTTCCCCAGCAACTGGTGTACATAGGCATACTGCCCCTGGTTCTGGAGGTAGCACACAGCCATCAGAGATAGTAGCCATTGATAGCCTTCTCCTCCAGGAATTTGTCTAACCCCCTTTTAAAGCCACCCGTATTGGTGGCCATCGCTACATGCTGTGGTAGCAAATTCCATAGTTTGACTATGGGCTGTGTGAAGAGTCCTTCCTTTTGTCTGTCCTGAATCTCTAGAATCTCCTAGATTGTTTTATCTAGCCCACTTTGAGCTAGTTTACACATCAGGAGATCATGGGGCACTTTGTCGAAAGCTTTGCTGAAGTCGAGGTATATTATATCCACAGCATTGCCACAGTCCACAAGGGAGGTGACATGATCAAAAAATGAGATCAGATTCGTCTGGCAGGACTTGTTCTTGACAAATCCATGTTGGCTTCGAGTAATCACTGCATTGTTTTCAAGGTGCTTCCAGATGGATTGCTGCATCATCTGCTCCAGAATTTTCCCTAGGGATTGATGTCAGACGGACTGGTCTGTAGTTCCCAGGTTCCTCCTTTTTACCCTTTTTGAAGACAGGGACAACATTAGCCCTCCTCCAGTCATCTGGCACTTCCCCCGTCCTCCATGATTTATCAAAGAGAATAGACAGTGGTTCCGAGAGTTCTCCTGCCAGTTCCTTTATTACTCTAGGGTGCAGTTCATCTTCACCTAGAGATGTGAAGTCATTCAAAGTAATTCGGTGTTCCTTGACCATATGCCTATCCATCTCAAGCTGCAATTCTGCTCCTTCAGCCTGTACTTCGCTTTTGCCAGGGGGGTCATAGACCCTCTTTTGGGAGAAGACTGAGCCAAAGTAGGAATTGAGGACCTCTGCTTTTTCTTTGTCATCTGTTATCATTTTGCCATCCTTATTTAATAGCTGAACAACCATTTCTTTCCTCTGCCTTTTACTATGCATGTAGCTGAAGAAAGCCTTCTTGTTGCTTTTAGCATCCCTCGCTAATCTCAGCTCGTTCTCAGCTTTTGCCTTCCTGCAATTCCCTGCAATTCTGTGCTACCTGCCTGTACTCGTCCTTTGTTACTTGGCCTTCTTTCTATATGTGTCCTTTTTATGTGTCCTTTCTATATGTGTCCTTTCCTATATGTGTCCTTTTTTGTTTTCAGGTCATCTCTAAGCTTTTTGTGAAGCCACATTGGCTTCTTCTGTTGTCTTCCACCTTTTCTTCTTGTTGGAATTGTTTGTACTTGTGCCTTGAGAATTTCCTTTTTTAAAAACTCCCACCCATCTTGGACTCCTTTTCTCGTTAGAGTCGCTTGCCATGGGACCTTACTGATCACTGCTCTGAGTTTAATAAAATCAGCTTTCCTGAAATCCAGGGTACGGGTTTGGCTACTCTCGTCTTTTGCTTCCTTTCGAACCAAGAACTTACGCATAACATGGTCGCTTTTCCCCAGAGTTCCTGTAACTGCTACTTTACCCATTAAATCATCTCTGTTGATTAGGATCAAGGGAAGGATAGCCGATCCTCTAGTTCCTTCCTCTACTTTCTGTAGGGGGAAGTTATCCACCACACAAGTCAGGAATTTCCTGGAGGGGCCATGTTCTGCAGTATTTGTCTCCCAACAAATATTGGGAAAATTGAAGTCCCCCATTACTACTACATCATGCTTCCTTGAAACCCTGGCAATTTGCTTGTCAAAAGTTTCATCCTTGTCTGCTCCTTGATTGGGGGTTGGTAGTATACTCCGACCATCATGTTGTTTTTATTCTTTGCTCCATGTATTTTAACCCAGATGTACTCGATGGGGCTACGAAGCTCATCCTCCTGTATTTCTGTGCAGAGATATGTATTTTTAACATATAGAGCAACTCCACCTCCCTTTCTGTCCCTCCTGTTCTTTTTGAACAAGTTATGTCCTTCAATGAACAAGTTATGTCCTTCAATTGTATTCCAGTCATGAGAGTCATCCCACCAAGTCTCAGTTACACCTATCAAATCATAATTTCCCTCCTGTATTAAGAGTTCAAGTTCGCTCTGTTTGTTTCCCATACTCTGGGCATTAGTATATAGACATTGAAGACCATGTGCTTCATGGTCTGGCTTTCTTCCTACGTGTTTGTGAAGACTATTATTGGGTGCTATTAGAGCTTTTCTCTCCGTTGCAGTGCATGAGCCTTCATCCATTGTTACCCACCAACTTTATGTCTCCCTACCCTGTAGGATTCAGTTTAAAGCCCTCCTGATAAAAGTTCTTCAGGCTGTGGCCAAACACATTCTTCCCAGGCTTTGTGAGGTGCAACCCGTCCCTTGCCAACAGACCATCTTCCAGGAAGTATAGCCCGTGGTCCCAGAATCCAAATCTCTCTCGTCGGCACCACCTTTGTAGCCAGTCATTCACCCGGAGTATTTTTTGTTCCCTTTCTATCCCTCTTCAAACTGCTGGAAGGATGGATGAGAAAACTCTCTGGGCCCCAAGGGTCTTGAGTTTCCTTCCCAAAGCTTCAAAGTCTGACGTGATTTCTTCATAGCTCTGCTTGGCGGTATCATTTGTTCCCACATGGATGAGAAGAAAGGGATCCCTGTCAGTGGGCTTTATGAGTGCAGGCAACCCTTCAGTCACATCTCTAATCCGTCCTCCCGAGAGACAGCATACCTGGCAAGTCCACGGGTCTTCCCGACATACTTGGGTTTCGATCCCACACAACAAGGAGTCTCCCACTATTACTACCACTCTTCTCTTCTTGTTGTTGTAGGCCTTGGTTTCATTGCCTCTGCTTGGCTGACCTTCAGCCTCTTGCTCGCTCTCATGCAGGTTCCCCTGTAATTCTTCCTCTGCAGGCTGTTCTCCAGTCTCATCCTCAAGTACTTGGAAACAGTTCCGTACCTCCATTGCCTCCACTGGTGCAGAGTGGCTTTTAGTTCTTCTGCTCCTAACTGTCACCCTTTTCCAAGGGGTATCCTCTACTGCATTTTTCCTCACCTCAGCATTTTGCTCTTCTGCCTCAGCTTGCTGTTGCTCTTTTAGCTTCTGTTCTTCACTTTGCTGCTGTAGTTCCACCATTCTGTCCAAGAACCCTTCATATTCTCTTATGCCCTAGAGGGTTGACACTCCAGTCCTCTTACCTTTTCTTCCAGCAGCATGATCAACTTGCACTTGTTGCAGGTGTAGGCCATGTTGTTCTCAGGCAAGAAAACAAACATGGCACACACCTTGCAGGTCACCACCACCGTCCTTCCATAGTCTGTTTTCCTTTTTGTGTCTAGCTTTCTGATTGTTCTAGAGTAGCCTGTGCCTGGTCCTCTACTCACTGCAGGTTAAAAACAGAGTCCCACTGGTATGGAAGTCTGTGTAACAAGACAAATATTTTTTTAACTGAAAAAACAATGTTAAAATAAATAAATAAATAAATAAATAAAATGTTAGGGGCCTCCCCCTTGACCTCCCCTGCTGAACTCCCCTGGCCAACTCCTGTTTGCTCCCCCTGATCACTCACTCAGATCGCTCACCCTCTGGGAGCTTGCTTGCTTCTATAGTCCCTAGACCAGCTGGAGCAGCTTCCTCTGCTCTGTTCACTGGGAGGCAGGAAACAGACTATTTTATTCTCAGTTTTGGCAGTTTTATTCTCAGTTCCTTTCCAGTTGTTCTTTGGCTGAGGTAGTTGCACAGTCAGCCCAGTCTCTTAAAACTAATAAATTGGGTTGGATCCAGATTTATGCTGGATCAACTGTGCTGGTGGAAGTGGACTTCCCTTCCCCCTCCTTCCCATCTCAGCCCTCCAGCTACACAGGAGGTCAGGAGACCCTGGTAATTGGGGTGCACTGTGGGAGCGAGTGATCCCCAGGAATCAGGTGGAGGGTCCTTCAGAGCGTAGAGTCTTTCCTCTCAATGTCCGCAGATCCTGGATCGAACCCACTGAATTCAAGTCTGCTTTTCTTCGTAAAAAGAAATCAGGGCAAAACACATGTGATGAGGTCAAACATTATAAAAAAGAAATAGTCATATATTGCACAAGAATAAGTGATAATTATTAATCTTTAGACCGTCAACAGCACAGATAACTACTTTCCATGTCACGTAGGAACACTGTTCTGCTCATTAATTTACAGTCTTGTTTCTGGAAAATATTGGGAAGTTAGCTTTCAAGTAAGCAATCTTGCGTAAGTGTACTTATATGTGTAAGTTGGACACTTGATTTGGATTAGCTCTTTCCTTGATGATTTAGATCAATGATTTCAATGAATCTATCCTTGCCCAAGCCCCCTGCTTTCATACTAATGTAAGCAGCTGCAGAATCAGGATGAATGCTTACAGCAGGGGTGCAAGACCTCTGCCCTGCCAGGCACCCCAGTCCAGCCTGCAGAAATGGGAGATAACAGTGGGATGTGGGGTGGCAGGACTTGTCTGCTCTGGGGAGAGTGGATGCTCTCCTTTGCAAGGGCCAAGTCCCACCATGCTGCATCCTCCCATCCCTGCTGTTCTTTCTGACCTGAGATCGGAGATAATAGCTGGAATGGGGCTGTGGGGCAGCCTGACTCTGCTTCGCCCACCATCTCACCTTCTTCCTGCAATGGGGGAAGGAGGCAGGGCAGGTGAAGCCAGCTGAGTCCCCTTTGCTCCTCAGTTGGAGAAGCGAAGGGAACTCAGTTGTTTCTGCTTCGCCCACCCCACCTTCTTTCCCCATTGCAGGAAACAGACAAGGTGAGCAAAGACGAAGCAGAGTTGACCTAGTCCCCGGCACTCCTCCACTGGAGGACTGATGGGGACTAGGTCCATCCAGCTTCGCTGTGCGTGAGACTTCTGTAACCAGGACAGGCTGCATGCAGTGAAGTCTGAGCCCTGGGCCCAAGCACTGGGTGGAAGATCCACCCGGCACTTGGGCCAGGGGGCAAATGACATCAGGTGCATGTAGCCAAGCACCCCACTGAGGGCTGGATGGGGGTGTGTGTTGTCATCTGGCTCCACACTCAAAACTGGTTCTGCACCCCTTCTGCTTCCAGCACTCAGCCTTTTATCCTCTGTTTCTGTCCCAGCTCCTCCTCCTCCCACAGAGTCCTTGGGCCGTTGCCTTGATTCTCCTTCTCTCTGCTCACCTACTCAGCTGTGTCTAGGAATGTCCGTCGCTGGGAAATCTGGCCCTTTTTGGGCTTGCCAGTCTTCCGTGGCTCACTTGACTCAGCTTGCTTTTGTGAGCCAAGCTGACTTTCGGGGACTTTTAATGCAATTTTTGGGTCTTGTCCATAATTTGCGTGAATACAGATTTGCACAAATTACAGCTGCAAATTGAGCAAATTTGCATAATTTGTGCAAATTTCAGTTGTAAATTGTGCAAATTCAAACAATTTGTGCAATTTACGGCCAAAATTTGCGCAAATGTTTTTTGCGCAAAAAATAACAATTTACAGACATTCCACCAGCTGGCCCAACTCGTTTTGAGTTGGGCCAGCTGGTAGAAGACGGAAGAGAGTCTGGGGAGCCAAGCAGACAAAAGCTCATTAAGCTCCACCCTGCAACTGGATTCTGTTGACATCCCTAGCTGTGTCTTGTTTCTGTTGCTGGGAGACCAGAACATGGGGATTGTACAGGAATGCCCAGTGGCTCATGTGGAAGACTCATGCTATGGTGCTCTGCAGCACATTGCTGGAGCTTAATTCTTAGCCTTTGTTCCTGAAAAACTCTTGTCTTTTTGAGACCATAACCCTTTAGAACAAGGAGCCACCTCTAACAGAATTGTAGTTACACATGGTGAATCCCTGGAATGCAGTGAACTATCAACCCACATTTACCCCAACAGTTTGCTACAGGGCACAACAGTGCACCCCTTCAGTAGGGTAGATCAATTTAAATAACTGATTTAAATCTGCTTTTGACAGCTTGGCAATGGCATGGGTAACTGGTTTGAGACCTGTGAGACAGGCGCATGGCAATGAAATTGTACAACTGCTTTGCAATGTAGTGAATTCTGCAAGAATCCACTATCTCACATTCTCGACAAGAGGAAATCATCCTATTTTTTCCACTTTTCAAAATGTATCACTATTTTCTGGTATCCCTTCCTTGGCTTTTATTTCCTCAGACCTGAGGTTATATCTCGCTTTTTATTTTTTATTGTCTGGTGTATCTAAACACCATGGCTGCCAATGCTAGGCACAAAAATCATTAGTTGTTTCAAGGGGATTCTCCTGCCAGAAGTCAAAGGCACATCGAGGGATATTCCCCCCCATTTGGCGTGGTCTTTTTTAAAGGTCAGAAGTGTCAGCACGACTTCTGGAGCTAGAAAACAAGCTGCAGTAGGACCAGACTTCAGCTGCCTGCCTGAGATCTCCATGGCAACACTTTCCCAAGAGGCAGCTTTAGAAGCAGTGATAGCGAACGCGGCTGGCAGGCAGATGCGTTTTGACAAGGCTTGCTCCTGAACACATTACAAGGTCAACCCATTTTATAGATTTAAAAGACATCTGTTCAAGTAACAGGTGAAGAAAAATACTAAGGCACAAATAACAGTGGCTCGTTTTCTTTCCCAAAGCATTTCCATCCGTCTTTCAAAGAAGGGGGTTAGCCCACCACCTCTGTGATTGACATAGCTCCATGGCTCCCCTCTTTCACTACATACACAAATATCAGAGATGCCTACATAACAGCAGAGGTCGCCTCTACTAAAAAAAACATCAGTGTTTAACTATCTTTGATACTGCGAGCAACAAAATATCCTCTGAAGTGCTGATGACAAAAATAAGGTTAATTGTGGAAGACTAGAAAGAGTTCACACACTCGCCTCAAGGTAGTAACAGAGCTTTGCGTGACCTGAGACTTCCCCCTGCTCTTCAACACCTGGGAAAGCTTCGTGCAAAGCTCCTGCTCACAGAACGCTCCGTATCAGGGACCGTCAGAGCTCTGGATTAGGGGAAGTGTTCAGAAATTGGTTTCATTTTTCACCTTTACCTCACAGGCTGGATGGAATCTGGCAGCAGCAAACCAGCTTGACAAATTCTGGCAAACTCTTTTCAGCATAAATCCGCATCTCATTTGTCTCCTTTAGATTTATTAGGGTGGGAGGTCCTTAGGGAAATAGACGGACAGCCCCTTCAGGAAGGCCACGGGCAATATGCTTACTATCTACTTTTTACCTGACAATCGCTTGGTTCTTTACAAGCAGGGATGGTAAAAAAAATTCTAGCCAGTGCCAGAGAGACATCTTGATTTGCCCCATACCGGTTCATTACTAGATTGTTTTCCAAGTGCTTCATGTACAATGTATTTTTGACAGACTAACTGAAATCATTCCTACACCCGTGCTTTTGTTAACTTGTGAAGCAAGGGAAGATGACTTGTAACCCCATTGCAGTTCCTACCAGTGCCCAGCAGCCAGGACACTTTACACTACCATGTGCACAAGTGAAGGGTAAAATAGTAGACACTACAAGTGAACATGGCACCAGCATTTTTAAAATTATATGGCAGCAACTGTTCATGTGGAGTTCCAGAAAGGATCCTGATTTGGGGGAGTGGGCGGGAGGGAAGGATCAGACTGAGGAGACCCACTTGACCACAGAATTTGCCACTTCCTTCAGTTCAGCAAAACATACTGACAGCATGTCTGCATCCTGCCTTCCTCCAAAGCGTCCGGGGCAGTGTATGCCAGCTTCTCCCCATTTTACCCTAACAGCCCTTTGCACAGTTTAGGCAAAGACTGTGGAAACTGGCCTGTGGTCACTTAGTGAGCTTCGTAACAGGGTGGGGATTCAGACTCGAGTCTCCTTGGTCTTGCTGGTCTCTGCCAACTATTAAACATACGGGCTGAGTTAGTAATGGGAACATTCTACTACAGGAGTAACTTTTGTCCCTCCAGATAATTTCGCCTATAGCTCCCATTATCTCTCACCGCTGGCTATGCTGGCTAGGGCTAATGGGAGTTGTAGGCCAAAACATGGGGAGGGCCACAAATTGCCCATCCCATAGCCCCCTTTTAAACATATTTTCTATTTTAAAATCAAACAATCACATTATCGAAAGCAGTCTTATTCCCATAACTAATGGGGGGGGGGAGGGGATTGTTTGGCTGTACTAATCATTTGATCCATTCCTCTCAGATGCCTATTATATGTGATGGGACTGCAGTTGGATCTGGCTACCACATGCATCCTCACACATTTGGTGAAGCTGACCCTGGCAGCTTGCTTGTTTAAAATGTTTGTTGCTGCTGTTGTTTTTGGCGGGGTGGCTGCACATGCTCCCTGTGCTTTTAGTCAGAAGTCTGGGGGAGCTGGCCACCCAGTACGGCAGCCTGCCAACAGTTTCATTCTGCAACACTGAGACACTGAAAAGAACCTGGGGAAAGAGGCCCTGGTGGCCTTTGGCAGAAGAAAACTCCCATCTTTTAGGGGCAATAGATTACTGTGTCTCCAGTAATCTTTTGCCCACAAAAGAGATTTTTAAAATCTCACCAAGCAGTAGGCCAAGCTAGGATTTCATTCACAGATATGTCAGAATCATTCAGAAGATCCCCAGATGCTACGGTTATTCTTACCCAACATCTCACATGCAGATTTTCACTGTGTGGCCTCCACAATGGCTGACCCTTCAAGTGCCCCAGAATCATTTTGCTGCCAGCTACACTGATAAACCAGGAGTCAAACTTTAATCTGCCTGCAAACGTTCTGGATGAGAATATAAGAAGAGCCACACCAGATTGGCCAAAGGTCTCTCTAGTCCAGCATTCTGTTCACACAGGGGCCAACCAGGTACTCATTGGAAGCCCCAAGCGGGGTAGGGGTCTGCTCCTGTTCCCAAGCAACTGTGAAGGAATACTTCCTTTTATCTGTCCTGATTCTCCCACTGTTTGGCTATGGGGTTCAGAACCTCGGGGGCCAATTCTGCCCCTCCTGGGTTCCCAATCTGGTCCTCTGAGATTCCCTAGAAGGCCCTGCCCTGTTCCCCCGGCCCCACCCCTTTTCTCCCAGCCATGGATTGTTTGGTGGTGTTCTGGCTTTTTTGCAGTTTTTTTCCTTATTCTAAAAGGTTGAAATGCCTTTCCAAAGGCTGAGTTCCTGCAGTAAAAGCTTTGAGCTAGAACAGGGCAGCACTCTGGCCCATGCCTTTGGCCCCACCTCGTTTTCCTTTGCCTCTGCTCACCACTACAGTGCAACCCCTTAAAGTTTGTCCAAAATGGAATTTGGCCCTTGGGCTAAACAAGGTCTTGCACCCCTGATTTAACTTCACAATACTAGGGCCCAGGGTCATAGAATCATAGAATAGAATCATAGAATAGTAGGGTTGGAAGGGGCCTACAAGGCCATCGAGTCCAACCCCTGCTCAGTGCAGGAATCCAAGTCAGAGCATCCCCTACAGATGGCTGTCCAGCCTCCAGTGTGGGAGAGCCCACCACCTCCCTGGGTCATCCAATGAAGACTCCACATTCTCTACACCATGCATAATTTTATATACCTTCATCGTGTCTCCCCTTATTCACCTTTCTTCTAAGCTAAACAGCCCAAAATGTTGCAACCTTTCTTCACAGCGGAGTTGCTTCAGCCCCTTGATTATTTTGGTTGCCCTTTTCCAGCTCTACAGTATCTTTTCTGAAGTGCTGTGACCAGAATTTTCACAGTATTCTACTCAGTATTTCAAGTGTGGTCACACTATAGATTTGTATACGGGCATTATGTTTCCGGTAGTTATCAGCAAAGTACTTAAAACCTGCAGATTTGGGTACATCTACACGGCAGATCCTAAACTATTTTTTTAGCCTAAGCTATTCTAATGTATTTATTCCTCTAGAGTTCTAAATGTCCTCAGAAAATTTTAATTCCCAGGCTTCCTTGGGGAAAACCATAACTGTTGCTGTAAACCTGGTAGGCAACCAAGCTGCCCTCCAGATTTTTGGGGACTACAACTTCCATCAGCCCAAGCCAGCATGGCCAATTGTCAGAGATTATGGGAATCGTCATTCAGAACATCAGGACGGCACTAGGTTGCTTACCCCTGGTGTAAAGTATAAGCCATCATAGAAAGTAAACTAGCTGTATCTATAAGCCAAAGTGTTGGAAGCAAGCTCGATGGAGCCTTTAATCCAGCCACCTACCTCTAAGCCTTAGAGAACCTATACTTAAAACATGCTTGACAGATGTACATCCAACCCTATCTTGAAAAGTCTCTGTGAAGGATTGTTGGGCTCAACCCCAACAACCCTGCAAGGTAGGACAGGCCCAACTTGGCCACAAGTTCCCCACAATGATCCAGTAGCTTCCCTCCCAGGCCAATAGGCACTGTATTTAGCACTGAAGTTATGCAGGACACACCACGCCAACTGGAAGGTGGGTAAAAGTTTATTAAGGGACAAGAACATTGAGGGAAGGGGAGAGGTGGTAGGTTGTACTGGAAATTACAGCAAAATTACAATACCCAAAAGCCAGAAACGCCAAACGCCTTGACACACACTCCCAGGAGCAACACAATACAGCCAGCTAGTCTGTCCTATACATTCCAAAGTCTGGGCCTCTCAGGATAGCCACTGAGCAGCAACACACCCTAGTACCGTCAGGGCAAAGGAAGAGACCGCACCTTCTTGGCCCCCTTTTTATTGCCCAGCCCTAGCAACTCAAGGCCGATTTGAAACACCCCATCATAGCTCAGTCCCAGGACACCCCACTCCACTCTACAAGGAGGCTGGATCTTCCCACCAGACACAGCCGTTAGCACTTTCCCAATTAACAGGGACCGAGTTTGGCCTTGAGTTTGGTGCTCCTTCCCTGATCTTCAAAGGAGCTGCATGGGGCTTCTCATTAGTAAACAAAAAGAGAGTAGGAGACTCTGATCACAGGCTGGCTGTGGTGACTTCCAGGCCCTGCTGCTGAATGGGGCTCCAAGCCAGCAGTGCTGACTGTATGTCCCAGAAGTGGACACTGAACCAGCATAAACGACCAGATCTCGAGTTGGATCCAACGGCAGCCTTGCGTGGGTGGCCCAGGACCGGTGCAGCACTTCCGGGCAAGGGCCGAAACGTTTCTGGAAGAGGCAGGCCACGCCCCTCCCGAAAGTGGGTGTTTCTGCTCATTTTGACACTTGCCCCAGAAGCGCTACATCACGGCTGCCAGTGGTAGGGCCGGCTGCCTGTGTGCTGCCGCCGCCCAGCCTGGCCACCTGTGCAAGGGCACCCGTGGGTCCAGCCCCTTCTGTGCACCTCTACCGCGTTGTGGATGGAAGGAGCAGCCCCACCCATACTCCCCTGCCACCTCTATCATGCGAGCTTACTGACAACAGCTGGGAAAGATACACAGGCAAGAATGCCCTAGGCCTCCCACCTGATTCTGACCACAGGCCTCATGCATTTTACAACAGAGAAATTGGGTCATTTTCAAGCTAGGGCTTCACAGTGCGACCTCCAGATCTAAGACTTACATTGTACAGTGGGATGGCTTTCATCACTTTGTAGTGCTTTGTAGGGTCCATCTTATAAAGGTGCCTGTCAGTGATAAAAATGGCTCTATCTTCCACTTTGTTGAAGCGATTTATCTGCAAATAATCAAATCCCCACTGGTATTAGAAGTCATTTTAAAAATAAAAACACACTGTAAACCAACTGAAAAGAGTATGATAAAATTACTGCGTCCATAAGATGTTTGAATTTTGCTTCTAAGGTTCTGCAATAACTGCATACATCAAGTTTTAATTGAAATAGGATGAAAAACACAGAATAGCATCGTTAAGCAAAGCTAACGCTATGGTATTATATACAAAATTGTAATTGGAAATTACAAGATAAAAGAGTTGCTAAGCACTTCCATTAGCTTAATCTTGGTTGCTAAGTCAGCCCAAATAAGATGATATTGCTGCTGCTTGTATTTTTTAAGAAGATGAATGTAGTGTTTTTATATCACCTTTGTAATATTTTAGTGTTCTCTACAGAACACTGTATTGCTTGCTGTTCCTGGATGATGTTGTGATGTGCCAGGGAAATCAGATCATCATCAAGCTCCATCTTTCTCCCTCTGTGTGTGCATGTGTGTGCCTCCGTATGTGTCTCTGTGTGTCTATATGTCTGTCCTTCTCTCATGTGTGTGTGTCTGTGTGCTCATGTATTGCCCTGGCTGTGGGCTGACAAGATTTAGAGGTGCCGAGATACTGATAAGCCAGATCCAGGTTTGCTTACAAGAAAACTTTACTGAGTACTTACAGCGCATAGACATACCCAATGGTTGGATCAGACAGCTGCTCTGAACCCAGAGCCAAGGAGTAAAATGGGTTTTATTCCAGACATGTTAGAAGTGGCAGCATGACAGAAGCAAGCGTTAATTAGTGTTCACCTGCAACTACAGTGCTTGCTCAGAAGGAAAGCAATCAGAACTTTCCTAGCATAGACACCTGTAGCTTAGCACAAACAGAGTTCCACTTCCCAGGCGCATCCTAGGCCCTGATAAGATACCGGAGCTCGTTAGCATGGAATGTGCTGAGGCAGCGATATCGACCTTTGGCTCATCTTACCAGCCAAGAGGCCCACCTTGCAAGAGAATTGCACTAATAATGAACCAAAGCAGAGAGCATTATGGATCTCTAGGCCCCTCTAAAGGTACTGGCGACTTGGTTACAGGCCTGGGGCCATTACACTGCATCTAGCTCTGTGTGTGTGTGTCTCTTTCTCTCCAAGTCTCTTTCTCTCTGTGTGTCTCTCTTCCGCTGTGTCTGTCTGTCTGTCTATGTGCCCCAATTCCTCCGTGTGCGTACGTCTGGTTCTGTGTGCATGTATCTGGCTCTGTGAGTGTATGTCTGACAGGGTGTGTGTATCTGTCTGGGTGTGTATCTGTCTGTGTGTGTATCTGTCTCTCTTTCTGTGTGTGTATGTGCTGTGTGCATTACAGTCTTATAACTTATAGCATCTGTGTGTCCATCTTTCTCTCTCTCTGTGTCTGTCTTCATTGGTGTGTGTGTGTGTGTGTGTGTGTGTGTGTGTGTGTGTGTATCTCTGTCTGCCTGCCTGCCTCCCTCTCCCTCTGTGTGGATGTATCTGCCTCCATGTGTCTGGTTTTGGGTGTCGCTGTCAGGAGCGCCCTAGCAGCCTCTTTCAGTCTACTCCAATAGCCAACTCAGGACACAGACGAAAGGATTCTTTTCAAGGCTTTAATCATTTTACAACTTAATGACTCTTTCAGATGCTAATCACCAGCGACTAAGCAAGAAACAGCAGAGTAGCCTATGCTCCAGGTAGGCAGTTGGTCTACCCAGTTTGAAGGAGAATCACTTGAAGACCCTGAATTTATGGGCTAGGGAGAGATCCTCCCTCTTTCCCTTGGGTCCACGGGAGGCGGCTGTTGCTTGTGCGCCAAACAGTCACTATGCCTCCTTTCCATGCCCTCCATCACTCATCGCTCCCTGCATCTGCATCGAGCGTCTAGCAAGCCCTGTTCCCACACTTTCTCACTGCCAGGGTCACTATCTATCTCAGGAATGCCGGCAGGAGGAATCTGCCAGCTGCTGTGCCTGTGAGGGATGAGCTGGCTCCTCTCCCACGGATTGCTGATCCTCCTCAGAATCAGAACTGCTCTGGGGTTCTATCGGCTCAGTTTCCACCCTGACAGTCTCTACCTCTCTTTCCATGTGTGTGCATATACTGCAGTCTTATAACTTATAGACTCTGTGTGTCTCTGTCTCTCTCTCTCCCTGTGTGTGTGTCTCTCTCAGTGTGGGTGTGTGTCCGTCTCCTTTTGTGTCTCTTCTGTGTGTATGTGTGTATGTCTCTCTCTCTCTTTCTCTCTGTGTGTGCGTATCTGTCTATTTTTCTCACTCTGTCTGTCTTGCTCTCCCTGTGTGTTTGTGTGTGTGTGTGTGTCTCTGTGTCTGACTCCCTCTCTCTCTCTCTCTCTCTCTGTGTGTTTGTGTGTGTCTGACTGTGCATGCGCATGTGTCTGTGTGTGTATGTATGTGCGCGTGTCAAGGCCTCCACGACAACCATGGGTTTCATCATCCCCTGAATTTGTTGTTTTGTGCCAAGCAGGATGCGACTGATCTGGAAGCACAGGACGTTGGTACCTGGTTGCCTCAAGGACCACCTTCTCCTATATGTTCCCTACTGTGTACTTCAGTCAATACTGGATGTTATTGCTCCAGGTTCCCCAACAATAATAATACTGATTATTCCAGGAAAGAGCAAAACACACGTTGTCTCAACTCAGACAGAAGACATGGATCTTCTGAAAATACTCAAGTAAAATACCAAACTAACATAAGACATAGAAGAACAGGATTTAAACAGCCAGGATGACGAAAGCGAAGAAGAAAAATTGCGATCAGGGAATACAACAGGAATAAAAAAGAAAGAAAAAGAAGAAAAGAAACATTGGATTTACCCCAGATGACTAAGACAGAGGACACATCTTATCTCCTGGGGGAAGAAAGAAAAATAACAAGGAAGGAGTACAAATGAAAATACAACATCAACAATCAAAACAACCAACATACAGATATAAAGCGCAATTGTATAAGGACTCAGGACAGTACAAAGGCACACCAGGACTCATGGGTAAGGACAAACAAAAGACTTTACAGCAGATCCTTCACTAAAAACATATATAGTAATAAGGATTAAATATAACACAAAATAAAGGGCTGGGAGTGATTTGAAGTGGATACCCCCTAACTTATTTTCCCCTAAGTAGCCTCACTGAAATAAATCAGATGCAGTACACTACTTTCAGAGTACTCTGCACAAAATGGAAAGGGAATCAGTTTATGGTTAAATTTAAGATCGTTGTTTAAACTGTTGTTTTCTAGTTTATATCTGGGTCAAACTGTAGGTTCATATAGGGCTCCTTCACACTGAGTTTTTATCCTGCGATTGAGATTGCTCCTTCACGGACGTTTGTGGGCTCTTTACATGACACCGTGATCATTCAAGATGTCTCCTGCACTAAATGCCCTCTGTTCCACTTTTAAATAGATTGCAGATAATGAGCTATCAAATTACCCCGCTGTGCTCCACTTCAGTTTCCTCCGTCATAAGAGTTAAATCGGCAAGAAGAGGAGCGAGATCAATGAAAGATAATGGAACAATCAGCTACGGGGGAGAAAGAGGGGGGAAGGGGTGGGGAGAAGGAAGCATGTGAAAAAGGGACTCGTTGTGATCCTGCATTTAAAACAGAAGCAGGAAGCCCTGTTTTAAATGCAGGATTTCAGGCTGGTGTAGAGATGCCCATAAAGTCATCAGGGGATGAAAGACAGCATATAAAAAAGAGAGCAACTGCTCAAAATTAAAAAAAAATGTAAAGCTGATAACATTTAAAATAATATGGCAGAGTCACCAATAAAACACAGATGGATACAGGGTTTAATAAAAAAAGGAAAACCTGGATGTTATACAAAATACATATGCAGAACCAAAAAGATTTATTACTAAAAGGCATAGGGGTGAGGGAAACTTACACTGCAGAAGGAAATTCAAAGTCAAGGGGTGTGCTGAGAGCGATTGTGAACAACTGCGAGAGAAAGATTTCTCTTAGAGATGACAAAGAGAAATTAGAAATTAATATTTAATATTTAATCCAACTCATTTAATCCAATGAATTATTTAGTGATTATTAAAAAAAAACCCTTCTACATATCAAATAATCCAGATAGAAATCGGATTAAATCGTTTCTGAAAACACAAGAAAATAACCAAGCAATCATTTAAAGAATTAAAAAATAACACTCCAGGAACCATTTTTGCTACAATTTTTAATGACATTCTTGAAAGCAAACCCATGCCAGAAATGTGACAACCCTCTAAAGTTGTTCTCCCTAAACTAAACAAAAGCACAGAAGAAACAGATAACTACAGACTGATTTTATTATTAAACCAAGATTATAACATTTTTACAGGAAGCCTGGCTTCTAGACTAAGTGAAATTCTGAATTGGGTGACCAGCCAGATGGGCGATTAATAAATTTAATAATAATAATAATAATAATAATAATACATTAAAAATGATCAATTTGGTTTCATAAAAGGAAAACAGATATCAATCCTGATAAGAAAGCTGCTACATTTAACAGCACATTGCTCAAATACAAAAACAAGAAATGTGCTATTGTCTTTATACATGTGTCAAAGGCTTTTGACAAATTAGAGTGGGGGATTTATCATGAATTAGGGGAAGCTATGGGATTAGGAGGTGCATTCAACACAACATTAAAATCAATTTATAGCATGACAGTTGGTTATGTTCAGTTTCAGTTGCTTTTTTGTCTGAGTGAATACAATTATTTAATAACTGCTGCCACTTTTCAATAAATTGATCAGTTAAACTGATAGGCAACACCTGAAATTTTAAAAAAAAAAATTTAGGTAATATTGATCTTATTTGTAGCTATTTTCCCTAACCAGATCAAATTTAATTTAGATCAATTTCTAAGTAATCTTACTATTTGTTTGTAAAATGGTAAAAAATTAAGCGTAATGAGTTTATCCAAGTTACAAGATTCTCAAATACTTTACTGAGTCCGAAGAAACTGAAATTTTAAATAGGTTTTCTAGTTACTGAAGGTAAGTATCTTTTCCAAATCATGTTCAGAGTTGGCTGAAGTAATTGCAATATTGTCAGCATAAAAGTTCAAGAGATTTTTTTTGCCATTTATTGTTATTCCCTTCAAATTTTCTTCCTGTCTAATGCAATTTGCTAATGTTTCCACTGAGAAAGCAAACAACAGGGGCAACAAAGGGCACCCCTGCTTTGTGCCTCTTTGTATTTCTATAGGTTGGGAACTCATTGGTGTTAATTTATTGCCCTATTTGTTTTATATAATTGTCCCACTGTCTTTACGAAATGCTCCCCATCTCCATGACCTGACTTGTGGCTATTAGAAAATTCCACTCCCACTTGTTAAATGCCTTGGAGGTGTCGAAAGAGACTGTAACTGCCTTTACCTTCCTACTGAATGACATTTAATTATCTGCAGATAGGGTCTGGTATGTTTCTTTTTGTATAAATCCGAATTGATCTTCTCATATGTAGTTTGGGGCCAAATTGTTCAGTCTGTTTGCCAGTACACTAGTTAAAATTGTGTAATCTTGGTTTAGAAGAGATATTGGTCTACATGCATCCAAATCCTCTGGATCTGTGCCAAATTTGGGAATAAAAATTATTCTTGAAGGTATGCATGAATCTGGAATAGGTTTATTATCCAGTATGGAATCAAAAAGCATAAATAGAATTGGGGAAAGCTGTTCTTCAAAACATTTGTAAAATCACCCACTAAAGCCATCTGTGCCCAGGGCTTTGTTGTTCTAAAGTTTTTAAATCACTGTATTCAATTCTTATAGAGGTATTGGTGACTCAAGTACTGTTGATGCTCTAATATGAACGTCTTTAGTGTAGCTGTCCCCAAATAATTCATTATGCTATCTTTTGCAGGGGAGGTTGTGGTATGTTATGTTTTTAAAAACTCTGTAAAGAGTTCATTAATTTTTGTAACATGAAATATTGGGACTCTCACCACAGTTTTAATTGTATCTATCCCGTTTGCTCCTACATTTTCTAACATAGTTGGCTATTAATTTAGAGTTCTTGTTTCCAAATTCATAAAGTGTTTGATTAGTAAATTGCAAATTTAATGCTATATTGTTAATTTTGATAGACTGCAGTTCATTCTGTTTTTGGTTCAGTTGATTCCGAACCTTCTCCCCCATTTTTTGTGCAGCACCTCTAATTCACCTATATGTTGTAATCATTGGGTCGAGGGGGGGGGAGTTGCATATTGTTTCTTTAATGTACTGGCCTCTTTAATGCAGCACCCCCTCATTACTGCTTTCATAGAGTCCCAGGTAGTGGTACTTCCTGCATCTGGAGTGTTATTGTCCTTGAAATAATTGTTTAAATTTCTTCTCAACTGTTCCTTAATGTCTGCTGTCTATAACAGGACTTAATCTCCAACTGTAAGATTTTCATTGCAGCTGTCCAAATGTGATAGCACCTGATTAGAGTTAGGACTGCAAATGAACCCTGATCGTAAATTTATCTGGACCTTTGCTCCTCTTTATTACTATATATCTACCGCAAGGATCCTTCAGCATGTCAGTGATTTGAAATTCAAAGTGTTTTGACAATGCATTAAGTACTCCCCTGAACTTTGAGGTACTTATTGCATTGCGGTACTTATTGTGTGCTTGCCGCTACATAAATCTGATCAATTTCTGCATATTGCAGTAGCTTAGTAGCTGACTCTGTATGATGAGTCTCCTGCAAGAAAATTATATCCAGCCAGTCAGACTCAATAGCATTTTGGATATGCTTTTGCTTAACTACTGATCCAAGTCCTTTCACATTAAATGATAAAATTCAATAGTCTGGTATATGTTAACCCATAAATTCAAGTCTGCAACCTGGGTGAGGGAATGCCCTATCTCTAGGGTTCCTCTACCCACATTCTGTTTTCCCCCCAATTCTCCCACTGACCATCTCATGTACTATATGACCCGCATTTCTAAAAAACAAAACCATAACAGCAACAATAAGAATGAATCCTCCCATCATTTGCCCCCCACCCCACCCCCCTTGCAGGAAGGAACCTGGGCCACCATCTAAGACTGCTGGTGAGTTGGTGAGAGTAACTGGGGGAGAAAAGTGGCAAGCCAAGCCAACCTAACTCTACCCCGTCCCCATCACCAACACTGTGTGTACTGCCATTGTCAATTGCACACAGCAGGATATTTTTTAACCCCTCTTAATTAAAAGAGAGAAACATTGTAATTACTTCCCTTTAAGTTCAATTAACTTGTCAGAAACTAAGGAGCAAACTGTTCTGAGTAAATTATTCTGAAGAAGCCGCTCTCCCAAAGCCGATTAACGCCTTAGTACGCCAGTTGAGAAGGGTTACTAGGCTTCCAAGTCCTCCTTCTGGCTGCCAATGATTCTTTGTTAACTACGGTGTTTTACTCTGCCTCCTCCAAGGTGAGGTCACTGTCTGCCTCCGCCAGGATTTCCTCTCCTGCATCCAGTTTCAGCTTTAGCATTAGGTTTCTTGCTTAGTGGAGATGATGCAATGTGAGTTTTTCCTCCCATTTCCACTACGATTTTCACCAGGAAGCCCTATTTGTATTTAAAGGTGGCCTTTTGTAGTTGCACAGTCTAATATTGGAGTGTCTTTCATTTTTGAAGCATTCCCAGACAAAGGTCTTGAAAAATTTGTACGTGGGTACTGTTACAGAACAAATGTCCTCTCCCTCCTGCTGCATCGAACATGGCATCTTTTGCCACCTCTTCTTCAAAGTGCACAATAATGTATCTGGGTCGTGCTCCTGGGGGAGGCCTTGCCAAGTTGAGCCCTGACCACATTCTACTTGTAATTCTACTTGTAAGTTCGGAAGAGTCTCTGTGAGCCATCAGGCTAGGAATATTATCTCATTGTTTCCCCTCCTCCCGCTCCACAAAACTTCTGATATGGAGGTTTCGGCAGCTGCTCTTATTTTCTAACGATTCCACCCACTCCTGAAGATCTGTGTTAGATTTTGCAAGTTGTCTGGGAGCTCTGCATTGAACTTTGCCCATCTCCAGCTGTCAAGAATGGACTGTCCTTTCCCTTCCAAATCAACACAACAGACACAGCTTCAGGCTAATATAGAATCATAGAATCATAGAATAGTAGGGTTGGAAGGGGCCTACAAGTCCATCGAGTCCAACCCCCCGCTCAATGCAGGAATCCAAGTCAGAGCATCCCTGACAAATGGCTGTCCAGCCTCGTCTTGAAGGCCTCCAGTGTGGGAGAGCCCACCACCTCCCCAGGTAATTGGTTCCATTGTCGTATTGCTCTGACAGTCAGGAAGTTTTTCCTGATGTTCAGCCGGAATTTGGCTTCCTGTCTCTTGAGCCCATTCTTCCGTGTCCTGCACTCTGGGATGATCAAGAAGAGATCCTGGCCTTCTTCTCTGTGACAACCTTTCAAGTACTTGAAGAGCGCTATCCTATCTCCCCTCAGTCTTCTCTTCTCAAGGCTAAACATGCCCAGTTCTTTCAGTCTCTCTTCATAGGGCTTTGTTTCCAGTCCCCTGATCATCTTTGTTGCCCTCCTCTGAACCCTCTCCAGTTTGTCTGCATCCTTCTTAAAGTGTGGTGCCCAGAACTGGACACAGTACTCCAGATGAGGCCTAACCAGTGCTGAGTAGAGGGGAACTAGTACTTCCCGGGATTTGGAAGCGATGCTTCTATTAATGCAGCCCCAAATAGCATTGGCCTTTTTTGCAGCCACATCACATGGTTGCCTCATCTTCAGCTTGTGATCGACAACCATTCCAAGATCCTTCTCGCTTGAAGTGTTGTTGAGCCACGTATCCCCCATCTTGTAACTGTGCATTTGGTTTCTTTTTCCTAGGTGCAGAACTTGGCATTTATCCCTAGTAAATGTCATTCTGTTGTTTTCTGCCCAGCGCTCCAGTCTATCCAGATCACTTTGAATTTTGTTTCTGTCTTCCAAAGTATTAGCTATCCCGCCCCATTTTGTGTCATCTGCACATCTGATCAGCATTCCCCGCAACTCCTCCTCCAAGTCATTCATACAAATGTGGAAGAGCACTGGGCCCAGGACTGAGCCTTGCGGTACCCCACTCGTTACCTCTCCCCAGTTTGAGAAGGTCCCATTGAGAAGCACTCTTTGAGTCCGATTCTGTAGCCAACTGTGGATCCACCGGATGGTTGTTTCATCTAGCCCACTTTGAGCTAGTTTGCTCATCAGGATATCATGGGGCACTTTGTCGAAAGCTTTGCTGAAGTTGAGGTATATGATGTCTACAGCATTCCCACGGTCTACAAGGGAGGTGACTTGATCCAAAAATGAGATCAGATTTGTCTGGCAGGACTTGTTTTTGACAAATCCATGTTGGCTTCGAGTCATCACGGCATTGTTTTCAAGGTGCTTCCTGATGGATTGCTGTATCATCTGCTCCAGAATTTTCCCAGGGATGGATGTCAGACTGACTGGTCTGTAGTTCCCAAGTTCCTCCTTTATACCCTTGTTGAAGATAGGGACAATGTTAGCCCTCCTCCAGTCATCTGGCACTTCCCCCGTCCTCCATGATTTCTCAAAGAGAATAGACAGCGGTTCTGAGAGTTCTTCTGCCAGTTCCTTTATTACTCTAGGATGCAGTTCATCTGGTCCTGGAGATTTGAACTCATTCAAAGTAATTCAGTGTTCCTTGACCATATGCCTATCGATCTCAAGCTGCAATCCTGTCCCTTCAGCCTGTACTTCGCCTTTACCTCGATCCCACGCAGCAAGGAGTCTCCCGCTACTACCACTCTTCTCTTCTTCTTCTTGTAGGCCTGGGTTTCATCGCCTCTGTTTGACTGACCTTCAGCCTCTTGCTCACTCTCATGTTGGTTCCCCTGTGATTCTTCCTCTGCAGGCTGTCCTCCAGTCTCATCCGCAAGTACCTGGAATCGGTTCCCCAGTTCCACTGCTTCCACTGATGCTGAGTGGCGTCTAGTTCTTCTTCTCCTAACTGTCACCCTTTTCCAAGGAGTATCCTCTACTCCATTTTTCTTCACCTCAGCATTTCCCACTGCCTCATCTTGCTGTTGCTCTTCAAGCTTCTGGTCTGCCCTTTGCTGCTGTAGTTCCCCCATTCTGTCCAAGAACTCTTCTTGTTCTCTCATTCCCTGAAGGGTCGCCAGTCCAGTCCTCTTACTTTTTCTTCCAGCAGCGTGATCAACTTGCACTTCTTGCAGGTGCAGGCCATGTTGTTCTCAGGCAAGAAAACAAACATTGCACACACCTTGCAGGTCACCACCACTGCAGAGTCTTGTCCTTCCATAGCCTCTTTTCCCTTTTTGTGTCTAGCTTTGTGATTGTTCTAGAACAGCCTGTGCCTGCTCCTCTACTCAGTAGAGGTTAAAAGCAGAGTCCCACTGGTGTGAAAGTGTGTGTTACAAGACAAATAAATGGAAAAAAGTTAGTCAAAAAAAAATGTTAGGGGCCTCCCCCTTGACCTCCCCTGGCCAACTCCTGTTTGCTCCCCCTGATCACTCGCTCTGGTCGCTTGCTCTCTGGGAGCTTGCCTGCTTCTGTAGTCCCTGGACCAGCTGGAGCAGCTTGCTCTGCTCTGCTCAGCTGGGAGGCGGGAAACAGACTGAAGCTTCCCGCCCACTCAGCTGCTGGGAGTACTCAGGCCACACACACCCAATTCAGTTGGAGCTCTCAGAAGCACCTGGTGAGCTCACAGCCAATCAGGATAAAGGGCAGCCCCCTGGGCTTCCTGCAGCCCACTTACCTCTTAGCCTCTGTCTCCTTTGTCTCCTTTGTCTCTTCAACCACTGCAACTCCCCTGGCCAACTCCTGTTTGCTCCCCCTTGGAATGAGATTTGAACTCATTCCAAGTAATTCGGTGTTCCTTGACCATATGCCTATCCATCTCAAGCTGCAATCCTGCCCCTTCAGCCTGTACTTCGCCTTGGCCAGGGGGGTCATAGACCCTCTTTTGGGAGAAGACTGAGCCAAAGTAGGAATTGAGCACCTCTGTCTTTTCTTTGTCATCTGTTATCGTTTTGCCATCCTTATTTAATAAGTGAACAACCATTTCTTTCCTCTGTCTTTTACTATGCACGCAGCTGAAGAAAGCCTTCTTGTTGCTTTTCGCATCCCTCGCTAGCCTCAGCTCGTTCTCAGCTTTAGCCTTCCTGACGCCATCCCTGCAATTCTGTACTACCTGCCTATACTCGTCCTTTGTTGCTTGGCCTTCTTTCCAATTCCTATATGTGTCCTTTTTTGTTTTCAGGTCATCTCTAAGCTTTTTGTGAAGCCACATTGGCTTCCTCTGTTGTCTTCCACCTTTTCTTCTTGTTGGAATTGTTTGTGATTGTGCCTTGAGACTTCCCTTTTTTAAAAGCTCCCACCCATCTTGGACTCCTTTTCTCGTTAGCGTCTCTTGCCATGGGACCTTAGTGATCATTGTTCTGAGTTTATTAAAATCAGCTTTCCTAAAATCCAGGGTATGTGTTTGACTACACTCAGCTTTTCCTTCCCTTAGAACCAAGAACTGAAGTACAACATGGTCGCTTTCCCCCAGAGTTCCTGTAACTGCTACTTTATCCACTAAGTCATCAGAGCTTTGGATGCCATATGTGCAATATCTGAAAGCTGCGAGGCTACTCCATCTGTTTTTTCTTTTAAAGGGTCAATAGTTTCCAGCCATTCTTTTCATACATTTTTTATTTCCTGTAGAATTTCTGACATTCCCTCTTGATTCTCTTGCAGATCTTTAGGCAGCCTTTCCCACATATTGAAGACTGCCTGTTCCTCCTCTAACTTTGCCATGCCATGCTGATTCTGGTCCCGAAATAAGAAGTTGGCCATGTTCAGAAATAGTATCCCATATAACCACCCCTCAGTTCATTCCTTGAGTAGTTTAGGCTGTAGCTTAGTCAAACTCCAGTTTTGTGTTTTAGAACTTTTCTGCTGATTTCCCCATACAAAGGGCATAGGAACATGACTGGATAGAGATTGAAAACCTATTTTAGTCTCCAACACATTTACTAAAAATGCAGGGGTTACAAAAAACATCAATACACATACAGCTTTGAATTTATACTGAAAAGTAGATAAACTCTTTTATCTGAGCATTAATAAAATGCCAGATATCAATTAAATGCAAGGTTTCAATTCCTGTGAAGAAACTACATGGCAAACAATTTGTCTTATTCAAACTTTTCCATTGTAACACCGGATTTATGATACCATTAAAATCTCCTCCACAAACAATTTCACCCTCAAAAAAGGATGTAATTTCCTGGGGGAAATTACATGAACTGGAATCTACAAACATGTTTTGTTAACTTTCAGGCTGGGCCAGAGATAATTGCTTATACATATATCCGTTTGTTTCCTTTCATCTTTTTCCTTTAAAAAAAAAAATCCTTTCGCTTTAAAATGGATATGATATACTGTACTTAAATATATTGTTTGAGGGTATATAGAAATGTGCACACTCATTTATATATCTAGTATAAAATATATTACTGAGTGTTGTAAGGTTGCTTCTAAGCTTTATTATATAACATTATAAAATTTATTAGTGATTTGTAATTATTATTTATCCTTTTTAATCTCCTTTTATTATTATTATTACCATCACTACTATAAAACTGGTTAGTAAGATTTTTGACTGGTAAAATTGTTAAGCTTTATTATTATATTCTAACTTAATGGCAGTATATGGTTACTGGAAATGAATTGTAGGCCTGCTTCCTTGCTATAAGACTGATAATATGATATTGAAATGTAAGGTTGATTATTTAAATGTAAGGTTGATTACTTATGCTGTATTGAATTGTAATATTGCCAATGTTATAGGTATAATTTCTAAGTAGAATGGGATTTGAAGCCCGTGTATATTGGAGTTTAAATGTAATCCTTTAAAAAAAAAAGGAGAGAGAAAAGAGAAAAAATTGTTTTTCTTTTCTTTTCTTCTCCTTTTCATTATTGCTGTGTCCTTCTAAGAATATTGTATTGTTGGGAAACTGTAGTTACTGATTAGGTTGTTCATGTTGTTTATTTCATTTATAAAGATAAAAATAATAATTATTTTTTTAAAGGGTGTAATTTCCTCAGACAACTTATTATAAAAAAGACCTTGCTTAACATTAGGTGCATATACATTGATCCACGTTACTATTTGATTTAACAGTATTCCTTTCAACATAATATATCTACCTTCTCAGTCTCTTGAGTCAACTGTTAATTGAAATTGAACTGAGGAAATCACTACCCCTTAGTTTTTCAACTTGTACATGCAGCATAAATATTTCCCCCTTCAAACTTGTGAGGTATTTTACATGTTGCATTTTAGTATCAGTTTCCTGCAAAACGATATATTTTTTCCTGATTATAATACTGTGCTACTTCTTTTAATTGGATAATTGAGACCATTTATGTTGAGAATCATAAAAGTAATTTTAGTCATCTAACATGACTAAAAAAGGAAAGAAGCTAAATATAGATATATGTAGGAGACAGATGAAGGCAACAGGAGAAGGGGACAGCAGAGGATGAGATGGCTAGATAGCATCACTGATGCAATGAATATGAACTTGAGCACGCTCCGGGAGAGAGCGGAGGACAGGAAGGCCTGGCGTGCTATGGTCCACGGGGTCATGAAGAGTCGGACACGACTGAACAACAAAGGAGACAGATAGATATAGATATATAATTTATCTTGCTGATGGATTCTATAACTCACTGTTTAAGATTCTGTCCTCCACATGTTTACAGTGTAAGCATCTTCTAGTACTGTGCCTGTAGGCTCCAGTAAGGAGTCACAGACGGCTATAAGTTAACAACATTCATCATTCAGTGCATGAGCTTCAACTGCTTCCTCATCCAATGCCTTCATGAACAAAAGAGCTTCTTCTTTGGCTTTTACTACCTGCCATTTATGTCTAAAACTAAACATCAACTTAAACAGTAAACCCCACATATTGAAATAGCTCCTTGTTCTTCTGTCTCTCTGATTAAAAACTTAATTCCTTTCTTTTTTGCAAGGTGATGGCAGACAGATTTGCCAAAAAGGATTCCCATCTTCCTTAAATTCTGAATTCTCCCTAACTGATTTCAAGACTAATACTTTCTGAGGTATTGTTCAAGAAAACTCACTAATAAAACTCACTAATAAAACTCACTATCCACATTTTTTGTCTTAGCATAAGCAAAGTTAACATGGAAGGCTTTTGCTGTGTGAATGGAATCTGATTCAGAACCCATGAATGAAGCAAAAATAAACTATCAAATTAACCTTTTCAACGTCATTTTCTCTGCAACTTGCCTAATTTTAAAACTCAATTTCTGACTCATTTTATCTAAACTTTCTACTTGTTCTTCCAAATGTTGATCTTGCTTTGTGCATCTGATATTAATGCTTCACATATTTTAAAATCTACAAGAAGACCATCAAATTTTTCCTTTACTTCTTTTTATTCCTCAATACAATTTATTTTTGAAGCGCCTGTTCATCTTTTATTTTTAACTCCTCATATTTCTGCTCTAACTTCTGGAATCTGACATCTAAATATCCCTTAACTTCTTCTAATTGACCAGTTACCTTCTCCTCAAATTCTCTAAACTGACTTGTAAAAGGGTGGGTGGTGGGAGGAGTGAGGGTGCAAGAGTGGGGCAAAGGAGGTAGAGGAAAGGGGGCAAGGAAGAAAATTATGGAGGAGGGTAGTGGGGAAGGCTGGAAGGAACATACAGGCTTGGGTTGGGGATCAAAAGAAGGGGAAGGATGGAACTAGAACTGGACAATATGGAGGAGGAACAGACAGAGGTAAAGCGGAAGAGGCAACAGAGTCAGGGAGGGGGTGAAATGATGGCTCCCTCCTCCCCCCTTTCCCTGCTCTGCAGTCTCTGGGCTTGTCTTTCTATGTGGTGGGGACTTGTGACTTTTCCTCCAAACTCCAGCACATAGGCACCCACACAGGCAGACGTAAGTACATCAAGCTAGGAAGCCTCACATGATGTACCACCTCTCTATGAGCCAAAATCCAGGGCACACGGATCTGGAGGAGCCATACACACACACACACACCACTTGGGGTCCCTGGAAACGGACTTCTTGTCCAGATTGTCTCACCATTTAACCTTCTGCGTAGCCTTTAGGAAGGCAAAAACACTTTTTTCTCTGCCTTTCTTCTCCACTCATCTCTCCCCCTCCACCCCCACTTCTGTCCTCCTCCTCCTCCTCCTCTCTCTCTCTTTCCCATCTGAAGGAAAATCGCTCTCACCTCATGTAATTAGGCTCAGAAAAAAAACTTCTATTGGCACCAAGGGCAGGTTGTCGTCGTTTTTTAAAAAAAGCTTAATTGCCACGGGGGGGGGGGGGATTCTGGGATGGCACAGCACACAGGAAGGGGAACGTTAGTCCTCTCCCCAACTGTGATCCCCCTGGACAGCCCCACCCCCAGCAATCAATCAAGCTTCGAAAAACCTCCAGCCCTGCAGGTGGTTCAGTCCAGGGGATCGTGGGTGACAGCGCACTTGCGAGGAGCCCCTGCTCTGCTGGTCTCTCATTCCACCTATACATGTTGTATGTTATAAGGGCAAAGATAACTGTGTCCAGATACTTTTTTTTCCCAGGGAAGAGACCCAGCTGGTGAATTGGCCGAAGCTGATAGAAAGTGCTGCAGGCCACAGAGGATACCTGAACATCCATCTGCAAAGTCAGATCTAACAGCACTTCCAAGATGGGAAAATTATGCTTTAGGGTTAGGATACCCGCAAGTAGAACAGGTTGAATCCGATTTCTTTGGTCAACTATATCATACTTTAATCTTATCTGGACTGAGATTCACTTTGTTGGCTCCCATCCATTCTATTACAAGCTCTGAACATCTATTCAGGGCCACCTTAGCAACCTCACCTGAAGCAGATGGAAAGGAAAGGTGCAGCTGTGTAGACCCCAAATCTCCAGTCAACTTCTCCCAGCAGTTTAATGCAGGTGTTAAAATGCATGAGGGACAAGATGGAACCTTGCAGGACTCTGGCATAAATGCCAAGGGGCCAAACAGCTGTTCTGCAGCCATTAGCAGCTGGTGCCCATTGGGACTGGTGGGGAGAGGGCAAGGCAAACAACAGAAAGTGGAGCCAGGGGGTCAAAGCAGGCAAAGCCACAGGGTCACAGTAGACAGAGCCAAAGAGATTCCAGTTTCCATAGAAAAGTCAACAGGAGGCTTGCAAGGTACATTTGAGAACATGAATGCAAAGCAGAGAGTGGAGTGAGTATGTTTCTGACCTACACAATGACACAAAAAAGTCCTTTGAATCCATATTTGTCTACGCAAACAGAGCACCCATTTCACAACAGGCAAGCCAAATAATTTTCCTAAATCACCTCTAAATTATGTTAAAATGTATTCCCCAAAATTTACTTCCCCAAATAGAAAGATGACCCCCAAACTGTTAACCAATCAGACCCTGTTGCCCCAGAGCAATTTCCACCAAATGCATTAGCTACCTATATCCTGCCCCAATAACACCTTCAGATCACCCCAATATTAATTTCCCTCAGACACATTATCACCGAAATCATGCCCCAAATGGATTCCTGTTCAATTAACCTTCAATCCACCCAGCCTCTGCCCTAGCAAAAAAACCATTTTCCTGTTCTCTAATCTCCACCCCATTACACATGCAAAGAAGTTCCTCCTTGTGGAGATCTACCCTTTCCCCTGCAAAGGGGTGCTTTCCCCTGCAAACTACTGCCACTGCCACCACTCCCTACTCCTCCCAAGCCTTCTGAGTGGTCAGCCTTGGCAGTAGATAGCTGCATTGCTTTGACTCCCTGCTTGCTTCCATATGCAGACAGACAAGTTTCAGACTGACCTGGCTCTCATGATCACCGCAGCCCACCATAGCTTCTTTAAGCCACAGGTGGCTGCAGATATGTGAATATTCAAGCCGCGGCCATGGCTTGTCGTGTTGTCTGTGTGGTTATTTGCTCCATGATGCTCAATGATGCTGCAACCATCAGCTGACCAGCCACTCCTCTCCTTCACAGGTATTTCAGAGCGGGGCTGCCAGAGGCAGCACCTCTGCGCACCTCGGCGTTGTGCGAAGTACAACACTAAGTGCGCACTTAGCATTGCACTTGGGGATGCACAGAGGAGCACATGAAGACCCACCTGCCACCTCTCCAGAAATACCAGCAACCAGTTACTAGCAGCAAATAGTGGCAGCAGAGGGCAGCAGCTTTAAAGACGAGGAAGAAAGGGGGAAATGCGGATCTTAGCTGCTCCTTCTTAGCTGTTGCTCTCTTTTACATTGTTTTATATTTTACATTTTAATATGTGCCTGGGAAGTCCATTGAACAACTGGGAGGTGCGACCATAACTGCAGTCATGGTAGGGGGAGGTATGGCGTTAAGGGATTAACAGGCCAGCTGAGGAGAAGAGGGGCTAGACACCGTAAGGCTAACCCCTCTTCTGGTTCTTCCCCCAACCTGATGGTTCCTGGTAGCCTTACCAGCTTGCCCTCAGGTCTGGTGGTGCTGCTGCTCAATGCCAGGTCGGTCCAAAATAATGTTTTTATTTATTTATTTAAAACATTTCTATCCCACCCTATATCATTAAGATCTCAGGGCAGCATACAGATAAAATCAGTGTAAACAGTATAAAACAATAAATAATGTAAACACTTAAAAACATATTGAACTATTAAACAAGCTAAAACCAGTTAAAATCTAAAACAATAAAACAGTTAAAACAATGTGCTAGGGAATGCATTTAGCAGTCAAAGGCTTTGGTAAAAAGACACATTTTTACTTTGCGCTGAAATGAGAGCAATGTCTGCACCAATCAGGCCTCCAAGGGGCCTGAGCAGAGAACTGGGGTGGAACCCGGTTGGAATCCACAACCAGGGTGCCAGAGCATAGAAGGTCGTCTCTCACGTCCCACCATAGTGTATGTCTCGTACTGGTGGGATGCAGAGGAGGGCCCCTCCAACAGATCTCAATCCTGGGGCAGGCATACAGAGGGGAAGGCGCTCCCTCAAATAGCGAGGTCCCAAGCCACTTAGGGCTTTAAATATCATCACTAAAACCTTGAATTCTGACCGGAAGCATATTGGCAGCCAGTGCAATTCCTTTAAAACCAGTGTTATGTGGTTTTTATGCGGTGTTCCGGTCAACAGTCTAGCTGCTGCATTTTGTACTAGCTGCAACTTCCGAGTCGTCTTCAAGGGCAGCCCCACGTAAAGTGCATTGCAGAAGTCTAATCGCAAAGTTACCAGCCCGTGCACTGCTGTGGCTAGGTTATCCCTGTCCAGGAAAGGCCGTAGCTGGCAGATCAGCCAAAGCTGGCCCCAAGTACTCCGGGCCATGGAGTCCGCCTGGGGCTCCAGTGACAGGGATGGATCTAGGAGTACTCCCAAGCTACACACCTGCTCCTTCAGGGGGAATGCAACCCCATCCAGGACTGGTCACTTACGCAATTCCCAGACTCGGGAACCACCAATCCACAGAGCTCCCATCTTGTCAGGATTTAGCTTCAGTTTACTGGCCCTCATCCAGCCCATTATAGCCTCCAGGCACTGGTCCAGCACCTTCACCACCTCAACCAACTCCGATGACAAGGAGAAATAGAGCTGAGCATCATCAGCGTACTGGTGACACCCCACCCCCAAACTCCTAACGACCTCTCCCAATGACTTCATATAGATGTTGAACAGCATGGGGGATAGAATAGAACCCTGTGGCACCCCACAGCTTAAAAGCCACGGGGTAGAACAGGAATCCCCCAATACCACTCTCTGGAATCGGCCCTGCAGGTAGGAGCAGAACCACTGCAGCACAGTGCCCCCAACTCCCATCCCGCAGAGCCAATCCAGTATGACGAAGATCTTCCTCATCCATGATCTGATTGTGGATGAGGGGGTTGACTTGGTATGTATTACTGAGACCTGGGTGGGGGAACTGGGAGGGGTCACTCTCTCCCAGCTGTGCCCTCCTGGGTACTCAGTGCAGCACCAACGCTAACTCGAGGGTTGGGGGGGGTTGCCATGGTCTATAGGAATTCAGTCCCTCTCTCTAGGCTTCCTGCTCATTCGAGTGCAGATCTTGAGTGTTTGTACCTTACGTTGGGTACCCGGGACAGATTAGGGATTCTGCTGGTGTCCTGCCCACACTGCTGCCCACTAGACTCCCTGCCTGAGCTGATGGAGGTGGTCTGGGACTTGGTGTTGAGGACCCCTAGGATGACAGTTCTGGAGGATCTCAACTTCCATGCCGAGGCCGCTGTATCCGGGGTGGCTCAGAAATTCATGGCCGCCGTGACAACCATGGGGCTGTCCCAGCATGTCATTGGCCCAACACATGTGAACGGACACACACTTGATCTGGTTTTCTCGACTGGGCAGGAGAATGGTGATCTGAAAGTGGAGGAATTAACATCTGTTCCTTTGTCATCGTCAGATCACTTCCTGCTGAGGTTTAGACTCTCACAGCCTTTCCCCTCTGCAAGGGCGGGGGACCTATTAAAATGGTCCGTCCCGGAGACTAATGGATTCTGATGGATTCCAGAGGGCTCTGGGGGATTTTCCTGCTGGTATGGCTGGTGCTCCTGTCGAAGACCAGGTCACTTTGTGGAATGCAGAGTTGACTCAGGCAGCTGACACGCCCAAGCACCCTCTCCCTCTGAGCAGAGCCTGGCCAGCTCCTTGGTACACACCTGAGGTGAGGGCAATGAAGCAAGAGGGGAGACGGCTAGAACGCAGGTGGAGGAAAACTCATGCTGAGTCTGACCAAACACAGGTTAGAGCTCATTATCGAGCCTACTCTGTGGCAGTGAGGGTGGCAAAGAGATTTCTTTCCCACCAGCACTGCATTTTCTCAGTGTTGTCCAGCAGAGCTTTTCTGAGTGGTTCGCAGCCTGTTACATTCTGGGCCAGGGAGAGGGACGGCGGAACCCTCGGTTGCACACTGTGACGAGTTTGCGTGGCACTTTGAAGATAAAGTCGCCCAGATTCATCATGAATTGGACACCACGATTAATGTAGTTCCATTGGCAGAGGCGTTCAGAGCACCGTCTGGTCCAGTTTTATTGGATGAGTTTCAGTTATTGAGGCCTGAGGATGCGGACAAGGTGCTTGGCCAAGTCCAATCGACTACTTGTGTGCTTGACCCTTGCCCTTCATGGCTTATTACATCAAACAAGGAGGGGATGTCCGGCTGGGTCCAGGAGGTTGTAGATTCCTCCTTGAGAGAGGGAGTGGTGCTGGCCTCTTTAAAAGAGGTGGTAATCAGATCCCTCCTGAAAAAGCCTCACCTGGACCCAGAGGATGCTAACAATTATAGGCCAGTGGCCGACATCCCCTTCCTGGGCAAGGTGCTTCAGCGGGTGGTTGCAGGACAGCTCCAGACACTCTTGAAGGAAACAGATCCATTTCAATCAGGCTTCAGGCCTGGTTTTGGAATGGAAACTGCCTTGGTCGCCCTGTGGGATGACCTCTGCTGGGAGAGGGACAGGGGGAGTACAACCCTGTTGATTCTCCTGGACCTCTCAGCGGCTTTCGATACCATCGACCACAGTATCCTTCTGGATAGGTAGCCTGGGTTGGGAGCTAGAGGCACTGCGCTGCAGTGGTTCCGCTCCTACTTGGCCGACTCCAGAAGGTGGTGCTGGGGGATTATTGCTCTGTGCCATGGCAATTGTGCCATGGGGTTCCACAGGGCTCTATTTTATCCCCCATGCTGTTTAACATCTACATGAAACCGCTGGGGGAGGTTAACCGGAGGTGTGGGCTGAGGTGCCATCAATATGCGGATGACACCCAGCTCTACCTCTCTTTCTCATCAAACCCAGGTGAGGCAGTGGCTGTTCTGAATCAGGGCCTGGGCACGGTAATGGACTGGATGAGGCCAATACACTGAAACTCAATCCAGACAAGACGGAGGCATTGTTAGCGGGTGGTTCGTCTGCCTGGCTAGGTGATATTCAGCCTGTCCTGGAGGGGGTTGCACTCCCCCTAAAGGATCAGGTTCGTAGTTTGGGGGTGCTCTTGGACCCAGAACTGTCACTTGAGGCACAGGTGAACTCAGTGGCACAGAGCACTTTTTATCAGCTTAGGCTGGTATACCAACTGCACCCTTATCTGGACAGAGATAGCCTAGCTACAGTTGTCCATGCTCTGATAACTTCTCGTCTGGATTACTGAAATGTGTTATACGTGGGGCTGCCTTTGAAAACGGTCCGGAAACTTCAGCTGGTCCAAAGTAGGGCAGCAAGATTGTTAACAGGGACTGGCCAATGAGCTCACATTACACCAGTACTTTTTCAGCTGCACTGGCTGCTGGTCCATTTCTGGGCCCAATTCAAACTGCTGGTATTAACATTCAAAGCCCTTAACGGCTTGGGGCCAGGTTATCTGAAGGATCGCCTCCTCCCATATGTGCCTGCCTGGACCTTAAGATCATCCTCAGCAGCCCTTCTCCGTGAGCCCCCGCCAAAGGAAGTGAGGCGGGTGGCTACTAGGAGGAGGGCCTTTTCTGCTGTGGCACCCTGGCTGTGGAATGAGCTCCCTAGTGAAGTTTGCCTGGCACCTACATTGTCTTCCTTCTGGCACCAGGTGAAGACCTTTTTATTTTCCCAGGCATTTTAGCTTTCTAGACTTTTAGCTTTGCTATTTTAAATCTCTGCATTGCTGCTAGGTTTTACTCTGGTTTTACTCTGGTTGTATTGTTATATTGTGGTTTTAATGTTTGTATATTTTGTGTTGTTTTACTGTGTGTTTTTTGGTTTTAATTTTTGTGAACCGTCCAGAGAGCTTTGGCTATTGGGCGGTATCGAAATGAAATAAGTAAATAAATAAATAAAAATAATTATTTAACCCCCACACAACCCTAGAACAGGCCTGGGGTTATGTAAGGGTCGTTTAACCCTCACACAACCCCCACTGCCAGGTTCAGACGACACGACAAGCTGTGGCTCGAATATTCAGAAAGGCTGACTCCATGCACTGGCATGCGCCACAGCCCACAACCCAGCTAGCTCTTTTGATCTAGGGAGCCGCCCATTCACCCCCAGCTTCCCCACAGTATCCAAAGTTGTTCAGCTTCTCAGGTGAAGAGGGCAGAGACAGAGGCAGCCAACAGGACTCTTCCAGGTGGGAAGGCAGTGCCACCCTTGTGGCAAGCTCTGTCCTCAGGGAAGGGAAGGGAAGGGAAGGGAAGGGAAGGGAAGGGAAGGGAAGACTGGAAGCAGAGTTCAGGGTTCTGTGCAGGCATGTGGCCAGAAAACCAGTTAGCTCCGGTGCCAGCACAGATGCCCACTTTTAACATACTTTGTGGGCACGGACGAGCTCGGGTGAGCTGGTTCAGGATGATAACTGGCAGGGAGGGAGAGCGGTCTCCCAACTGCCCTGCCTCACTGCCACTTGCTCCGAGTGCCGACCACTTAAGGGTCAATGTTTTGAGCACGTGTGCCCAGCACACAGGCTCAGTATTGTACTGAGACTGCCGGGGGGGAGGAGAACATTAAGCATGGCGCTCAGCAGCCACGTGGCACTTGGGGGCCTCTCTGCCACAAGTGGGGGGAGACTGGCAGGAGGTTGCTGCCCCATTCTCCCCTAGCATGGAGGCTCTTCTGCCCCCACCAACACCTTCTAAAATAAGCAAACCAAAAGACATGAAGCCTGCATCAAGCCAAAGACACCTGTGAGAAAAAGTTCAAGTACAGATCTGCCCTTTACATTTCAAAGCAAAGCTCCCTCCATCTCCAAGCTAGCCTGCTTAGCACAGAAGAGCCTATGAACCACTGCAAAAATGGAATTTCTCAAACTGCATGCTAACTGTCAGAACCCCAACTTCCAGTTGGCTGGTTTTTGTTTCATTCATGTATAATTGTAGGCCGTTCTACAGCCAACTGTAAGTTTGACTTCCCAGATCCCCATGCCAACTTTTTCCTCATTTCTTTGGAATATATTACAGGAGTTTCACCCAACCTGGCACCCTGCCAATGCATTGAACTACAGCTCCCATCATCCCCAGCCAGCACACTCCAGCACATCTGAAGGGCACCAGCTTTACAGATGCACTACAGGTTTTACTATTCTTTTAAAACTCCCTTCTCTCAAGCTTCAGCCATGTAAATGTTTTTTTTTCCTGAAGCTCATTCCCCTCCCCGTCTCTTCCTGGAAGCTTTTTTCATTCTTTTGCAGCTGTTTGCTGTGCTTACCTTGCGGACGTGAGATGAGAAAAGAACATTCATAAACTTGTCCTTTCTTTGCAACTCAAAGGCAATAGGGAGGAATGATCCTGCAGCCTGAGGGTTATCTGGAATCTAAAAGGGGAAACAGGCAGGTAATTTATCTTCATCATTTAAATACAGGCAGCAGCACCTTTACCATTCCAGGTCAGACAGCTAAAAGGGTCACAAATATATATTTGTGACAGGACTTTAGTTGCTGCCCTCCACAACCAAGGCAGGATTTCTGGCCAGCCTGTTCTTGGTTTTAGAAGTGGCATTTCTTAAATAGAGCGGGGAAGGGCAGAATGTGTGAGAACAGCGTCAGTTAAGAAAAGGTAATCTGTCTTCAAAATCTAGAATTGAATTTACATATGTTTTCCAGCCACGGTGGCAAATTGAAGGGCTTGGCCATAGTTTCTAAAGCCCTGAAAAATGCAAATGAGCAACCATTTAAACAAGGCATAAAACTTAATTCTGTCTTGTGTTTATTTTCCATGCAACAATTTGCAGAACCTAATGTTGTTCGGTCTTGTAGATTTTCATAACAAGACCTTTCTTTCAACCGATGATCACAGAAAATAAAAGACTTGTTGCTGTTCAGTCATTAAGTCGTGTCCGACTCTTCATGACCCTGTGGACCACAGCATGCCAGGCCTTCCTGTCCTCCGCTCTCTCCCGGAGCGTGCTGATGTCCATATTCATTGCATCAGTGATGCTATCTAGCCATCTCATCCTCTGCCGTTCCCGTCTCCTTTTGCCTTCAGTCTTTCCCAGCATCAGGGTCTTTTCCAGAGAGTTTTCTCTTCGCATTAGGTGGCCAAAATATTTGAGCTTCAGCTTCAGTATCTGTCCTTCCAATGAGCACTCAGGGTTTATTTCCTCTAGGATGGACTGATTTGACCTCCTTGCAGTCCAGGGGACTCATAAGAGTCTTCTCCAGCACCACAGTTCGAAAGCATCAATTCTTCGGTGCTCAGCCTTCCTTATAGTCCAGCTCTCACAGCCATACGTTACTACTTGGAAAACCATAGCTTTGATTATGCGGACCTTTGTCGGCAAGGTGATGTCTCTGCTTCTTACTATGCTGTCTAGGTTTGCCATAGCTTTCCTCCCAAGGAGCAAGCGTCTTTTAATTTCATGGCTACAGTCACCATCTGTGGTGAAAATAAAAGACTGGACCACACCAAAGAGCCTCCTAATCCAGCATGCTGTTTCCTACAATGGCCAACAAGATGCTTCTGGGAAGTTCACCATCAGGACATGAAAGCATTTGCTCTTCCCCACTGTCTTGCCGCAGCAAATGGTATCCAGAGGCACACTGGCTCTGAACCTGGATTAGGCACCACCATTCTAAATCCCGCCAGGGTATATGCAGGCTAGGATTTCTGTGCACCACCATACACTTAGGTGCACTGGACCTCAGTTACCATTGTGTTGTCCATTCCCCCAGTTTGGACAGATCCCTTTGGACTATATGCAGTCCACGTGGAATTTCCAATCTATAAAAAAGGCCCCAAAGATGATCCAAATAACTACTGACCAATTAGTTTGTTACCTATAGTTGGGTAGGTGTATACTAGCTTTCTGGGCCTTAAAAGTGTGGATTAATGATAATGATATCTTAGGGGAAGAACAGATAGGTTTCAAACCAGGTCATTCTACTTTAGGCCACTGTCTGGTTGTGGCCCATCTTGCTCATAAGTACACTAAGCCTAAAGGAGGTAAACTTTTTACAGCATTTATCCATTTAAAATCTGCCTTTGATTCCATCTCTCACGAATGTCTGTGGTGCAAATTGGAGCAATATTCTATTGATAAATAGCTACTGTTTTTGATACATACATTGTACATATGTACATTGTACATATGTATGCACAGAGACAATGTAGTAATGTTGGCCATCTTTGGGAAGGAAACTCAAGAACTCTGGGGCCCAGATAGTGGGGTTGCACTGTATGTGAAAACTACATATCCCTGCACAGAAATACAAGAGGATGAGCTTGGTAGCCCCATCGAGAGCATCTGGATCAAAATAAATGGAGCAAAGAATAAAAGGAACCTGGTGGTTGGAGTCTACTACCTGGTTAGGCCTCATCTGCCAGGGATGCTCTGACTTGGATTCCTGCCTTGAGCAGGGGGTTGGACTCAATGGCCTTTTAGGCCCCTTCTAACCCTACTATTCTATGATTCTATGATCTCTCAGAGGACATTGCCTCTACCTGCAGAGTTAGGCAAGGGTGTGTTCTTGCCCCTATTTTATTTAATTTATTTTTGGCTGACCTTCCCTCTGTGTTAGGTTCATTACCTTCCCATCCACCTAAGCTTGGATCCAAAAAGATCTTTGTCCTTTTGTATGCTGATGATGCAGTTCTGATTTCTCAGACACGCTTGGGCCTTCAGAGATTGCAGATCAGGTTTGTTGATTACGTTCAGAAAAACCTTCTAACTATTAATTATCCAGAATCTAAAGTTTTGGTCTTTTCAAAAAGGAAGGTTAGATACTCCTGGACTCTAAATAATAACAGATTTGTGCAAGTAGATTAGTATAAATATCTAGGTATCTGGTTTTATGAAACTGTAAATTGGAGAGTGCAGGGAAAATCTGTTAAGGCCAAAGCCAAACAAAATGTGAATGCTATAGTCCATTTTTTCTTTACTAAAAGTGGAGAACACATTCCGCCAGCCATCGGGGTTTATAAAGTTACAATTGTCTCTCAGACACTCTTTGGGGCACCAATTTCCGACTGCTATATGCTCTATAGAAGGTGTACAATCTTATTTTCTTGGATCTATATTTGGTGTGCCCAGGTATGTTGCAGGTGTTGTTCTTAATCTGGAAGCCGGCCTTAATTCTTTGAAGTGTCTGGCATGGACATATTCCATTCACTTCTGGCTCCACTGCTGCCTTGTGCTCCCCTCCACCTCCTTTGCATCTTTGGCGGTACCAGTAACTAATTCCTGTGCATCACTTTGGAGAAAGGAAGTGGTGCAGAAAGTTAATTCAATAGGGTTCTCCCCTTCCTACTTACTATCTTTGGACTGGGATAGCGCAAAATTTCTAGTTAAACAGAGGCGGCAAGATATTGACCTCCAAGAACTCTATTGTGCAGCACAGAGCCCATGTTCCCCCAGACTTTTGTGTTTGCCAGGCTCCAAAGATGGAATGGGTTATTTAAACTGGCTATCAATTCCTAAATACAGGAAAGCATTCTCTTTGGCCCGGCCTAATGTTTTACCCTCTAAACTCTTAGCTGGAAGATATTCCAAAACACCAGTAAATGAGAGATGTTGCCCTTGTAACAATATTGAAGAGGAATCTGTAATACATGTTTTGTTTAATTGCTGTTACTATCAGGGGGTCAGAGATGCCCTGATACTTCCGATTACTCAATCTTTTCCAGGTCGGTCTTTATGTGTATTATGTGTATCTTACTCGAAGGATACAACAGATTAATCATCAAGCGCGTTGTTAAATTTTTGAACGTTGCTATTTTAACTAGATCCTCTATGGCACTGTGACTTAATTTTATGATGTAGATCAATATATTTTATTGTTACGTACTTTTGTATATTTTGCTGGTGGTCAGCTGACCGTAAACAAAGGATTTATTCATTCACTTGGAATTTCACTATCGTGAATATTCTGGTGTCATTCACAAGTTTAACTAGCCCACTGCTCTACCCTGTTCTCAGACATTTATGAACAAGTTAAGTAGCACCAGGACCAATGCAAATACTTGCTGGACCTTGCTGCTTCCTACCCTGAACTGCAAGAACTGCGCATTTGCTCCGACTCTCTGCTTCCCGTTGTTTAATCAGTGATCTATCAGCAACAGGAGCTGTCGTCTTCATCCCATGACTGCTAAGTTTACTCAAGAGCCTTAAGTGAGGGAACAACTTCGAGAGGGATAGCTGTGCTAGTCTGTCACAGCAACAATAAAGGGTCTGCGGCATCTTAAAGACCAATGGGTTTACTCTAACAAACACTTTTGTGGGATCACCCCATCCACGTTTTTTGAAACCCACAAAGAACTACAAAAGCTTGGTAAGGCAAGTCTTTCCTTTGTAAAAGCAATGCTGTTTCTTCCTCAACAAGGATTGTTTTCTATATGCTTAGTAATTCTATCTTTAATAATGCTTTTCACCAGTTTGTATGGAACAGATGTTAAGCCAGGGCTTGGGCTCACCGTTTCCAGGACACCCCTCCACCTCATCCCTATTTAAAGATAATGTTACATTGGCTACTTTCCATACCTCTAGTATGGAGGCCAATTTTAGGGATAAGATGCATATTTTGGTTAGAAGAGCAACAATTTCACATTAGACTTCTTTTAGGATTCTTGGATGGATGCCATCGAGAACTGGTAATCTTGTCAGTAAACCCTAGAATATTATCTCATCAACTCTACTTGACTCGTTTCTTCAGACTCTTCTTCAGACTCCCTGAAAAAGATGTTCCAGGTGCAAGTAAGTGTTCTACATCTTCCACAGTGAAGACGACCAGTTAATTCAGCTTCTCTGCAATCTCCGTATCCTCCTTCAGCACTATTTTGTCAATGAATGGTCCAATCACTTCTCCGGCCAGTTTCCTACTCCTGACATACTTGATTATTTTTAAATGGTTGGGCTTAATGCTTTCAGCAAAATGGTTGTCAAATTCTTTTTTATTTGCCTTAGCAGCAGCTTATACATTTTGCCAAAGCTTGTGCTCCTTTTTGTTATCCTAATTTGAGCAAGAAATCTACTTATTAAAGGAAGCCTTCTTGCCTTGTATAGTGTTATTGAATGTCCTCTCTGGACATGTATACAGGAATGCACATGTTTTGAGATACACCGTTAAGGGATCTTTTAACTCTGGCCACAGCGCATCTTGATAAGGGTGACCCACTGGTACACACGTATGCGTGTATACACACACACACACACACACACACACGTCTCTTCGAAAAATGGAGGAATTGTATTGAATACATGTGCAACAAAATATATGAGTACTCTACGGTACTGGTTTGGTTGGCAAAAGACACTTATACAAACTCTAGGATGGATTCAATTAACTCTTAGATTACAAACAAACCTAGGCAGATTAAATCCATGCACACAGATGTGAAATAGAGAAGGTAAATATCCATGCACCAGCTTTGTATGGTGGGGAAATTAGCTTACGAATCCACTTGATGGCTAAACTGAGGGCTCTGGTCCAAGGGCAACTAGGCAGTAGCATACGTGGATCATCCAGGTTAAACAGAGCCGGTCTATGGCTTTGAGGACATTGCGGAGGATAGGGTTAAGCAAATTGGTGCCCTAACGCTACTGGGAGGGAGGGAGGGAAATGGAAAGGTTCAGGGATGAAACTGAAAGAGCACGGGGGAGACAAAGCTCTTCAGGGACTTGGCTTGGAAAAAACATGGTACACCAAGGCTAGTCCTTGCGCACAGTGACTGTGACAAAGGGGGAGGGCAGAAATGGGATTACCTAGATCTGATTTGCACACTCCAATTTCCAATGCCTTGTCTGCAATCCATTTCTTTCAGCTTCCTCTTCCTGTGTTGGTACACGCATTTTATTTGGACAACACCTGTCACTCAAACCTACCAGAAGACTTGGCTGACAAAGTGAGCATAAAGAAGTGCGGAGAAGTGGGATGACCGCCACAAGGAGGCCTGGCTGCGATCCTTCCCACTAGCTGACCATGGAAAGGCTGCACTAAGTTGGCTGAGCTTCCGATCACAAACTAGTCAAAAAATAGAGTGGATTGTAACACACTCTCAAACAAACGATAGGAAAAGGGGTACAGAGTAGGAGCCTACAATGCGTAGATGAAAGACCTCCAGAAGATAGGATAGGGGTTAAAAGATCCCTTTCTTGGGATCTTGTTAGATCCATCCTGTAGAAGATCATAGAATCATAGAATAGTAGGGCTGGAAGGGGCCTACAAGGCCATCGAGTCCAACCCCCTGCTCAATGCAAGAATCCAAGTCAGAGCATCCCTGACAGATGGCTGTCCAGCCTCGTCTTGAACGCCTCCAGTGTGGGAGAGCCCACCACCTCCCCAAGTAATTGGTTCCATTGTCGTATTGCTCTTACAGTCAGGAAGTTTTTCCTGATGTTCAGCCGGAATCTGGCTTCCTGTCACTTGAGCCCATTCTTCCGTGTCCTGCACTCTGGGGATGATCAAGAAGAGATCCTGGCCTTCTTCTCTGTGACAACCTTTCAAGTACTTGAAGAGTGCTATCATATCTCCCCTCCTCTTCTCAAGGCTAAACAGGCCCAGTTCTTTCAGTCTCTCTTCATAGGGCTTTGTTTCCAGTCCTCTGATCATCTTTGTTGCCCTCCTCTGAACCCTCTCCAGTTTGTCTGCATCCTTCTTAAAGTCTGGTGCCCAGAACTGGACACAGTACTCCAGATGAGGCCTAACCAGTGCTGAGTAGAGGGGAACTAGTACTTCCCGGGATTTGGAAGCGATGCTTCTATTAATGCAGCCCCAAATAGCATTGGCCTTTTTTGCAGCCACATCACATGGTTGCCTCATCTTCAGCTTGTGATCGACAACCATTCCAAGATCTTTCTCGCTTGTAGTGTGGTTGAGCCACGTATCCCCCATCTTGTAACTGTGCATTTGGTTTCTTTTTCCTAGGTGCAGAACTTGGCATTTATCCCTAGTAAATGTCATTCTGCTGTTTTCTGCCCAGTGCTCCAGTCTATCCAGATCACTTTGAATTTTGTTTCTGTCTTCCAAAGTATTAGCTATCCCACCCAATTTGGTGTCATCTGCACATTTGATCAGCATTCCCTGCCCCTCCTCCTCCAAGTCATTCATACAAATGTGGAAGAGCACTGGGCCCAGGACTGAGCCCTGCGGTACCCCACTCGTTACCTCTCCCCAGTTTGAGAAGGTCCCATTGAGAAGCACTCTTTGAGTCCGATTCTGTAGCCACTGTGGATCCACTGGATGGTTGTTTCATCTAGCCCACTTTGAGCTAGTTTGCTCATCAGGATATCATGGGGCACTTTGTCGAAAGCTTTGCTGAAGTTGAGGTATATGATGTCTACAGCATTCCCACGGTCTACAACGGAGGTGACTTGATCAAAAAGTGAAATCAGATTTGTCTGGCAGGACTTGTTTTTGACAAATCCATGTTGGCTTCGAGTAATCACGGCATTGTTGTCAAGGTGCTTCCAGATGGATTGCTTTATCATCTGCTCCAGAATTTTCCCAGGGATTGATGTCAGACTGACTGGTCTGTAGTTCCCAGGTTCCTCCTTTTTACCCTTGTTGAAGATAGGGACAATGTTAGCCCTCCTCCAGTCATCTGGCACTTCCCCCGTCCTCCATGATTTCTCAAAGAGAATAGATAGCGGTTCTGAGAGTTCTTCTGTAGCAACCATATCGGGGGTCAGACTAATTAGCCTCATGCAGTCTCATGCTTCATGTTCTTGCTGAGCTCTTTCTCCCTTGAATACATTGTTGTAAGCTGACGAGACACAGGAATTCCTTATCTTGTCAAAGGTCATACAATTGTATATCTTGTTCTCTGCTGTTCTCTTCTGTTCTCTCCTTATCATGGCTACCCTATAACCCAGTTCTTGTATTATAAACAATAGTGCTAGGAGAAGAAATGTTGAGGACTGCAACCCCACGCGGGAAGGGGAGGAGGAGCCGTTTCATATGTGTCACAATGTCTATAAAAACAATGTGCTAATTTCGGGGCTTCTGGCTCTTTGGAAATGATTCCAGCCTTAAGCCCGCGCGTTAAATAAAGAATCTCTTTTTCCTTCACTCCGTGGTCTCTCTGACTCTGGGTTCTGCAACACTTCTGCCAGTTTTTTATTACTCTAGGATGCAGTTCATCTGGCCCTGGAGATTTGAACTCATTCCAAGTAATTCGGTGTTCCTTGACCATATGCCTATCCATCTCAAGCTGCAATCCTGCCCCTTCAGCCTGTACTTCGCCTTTGCCAGGGAGGTCATAGACTGAGATTTTGGGAGAAGACTGAGCCAAAGTAGGAATTGAGCACCTCTGCCTTTTCTTTGCCATCTGTTATCGTTTTGCCATCCTTATTTAACAGCTGAACCACCATTTCTTTCCACTGCCTTTTACTATGCACGTAGCTGAAGAAAGCCTTTTTGTTGTTTTTAGCATCCCTTGCTAACCTCAGCGCCTTCTCAGCTTTAGCCTTCCTGACGCCATCCTTGCAATTCTGTGCTATCTGCCTGTAGTCTTCCTTTGTTACTTGGCCTTCTTTCCACTTCCTATATGTGTCCTTTTTTGTTTTCAGGTCATCTCTAAGCTTTTTGTGAAGCCACATTGGCTTCCTCTGTTGTCTTCCACCTTTTCTTCTTGTTGGAATTGTTTGTGATTGTGCCTTGAGAATTTCCTTTTTTAAAAGCTCCCACCCATCTTGGACTCCTTTTCTCCTTAGCGTCACTTGCCATGGGACCTTCCTGATGGTTGTTCTGAGTTTATTAAAATCAGCTTTCCTAAAATCCAGGGTACACGTTTGACTACACTCGGCTTTTGCTTCCCTTAGAACCAAGAACTCAAGTACAACGTGGTCGCTTTCGCCCAGAGTTCCTGTAACCGCTACTTTATCCACTAAGTCATCTCTGTTGGTTAGGATCAAGTCAAGGATAGCCAATCCTCTAGTTCCTTCCTCTACTTTCTGTAGGAGGAAGTTATCCACCACACAAGTCAGGAATTTCCTGGAAGGGCCATGTTTTGCAGAATTTGTCTCCCAACAAATATCGGGGAAATTGAAGTCCCCCATTACTACTACATTATGCTTCCTTAAAACATTGGCTATTTGCGTTTCAAAAGTTTCATCCTTGTCTTCTCCTTGATTGGGTGGCCGGTAGTAGACTCCGACCACCAGGTTCCTTTTATTCTTTGCTCCATTTATTTCAACCCAGATGCTCTCGATGGGGCTACCAAGCTCCTCCTCCTGTATTTCTGTGCAGAAATGTCTTTTTCACATACAGTGCAACCCCACCTCCCTTGCTGTTCCTCCTGTTCTTTTTGAACAAGTTATATCCTTCAATTGCTGTATTCCAGTCATGAGAGTCATCCCACCAAATCTCAGTTATACCTATCAGGTCATAATTTCCCTCTTGTATTAAGAGTTCAAGTTCGTTCTGTTTGTTTCCCATACTCTGGGCATTAGTATATAGACATCGAAGACCATGTGCTTCATAGTCCGGCTTTCTTCCTACATGTGTCTGAAGACTATTTTTGGGCGCTATCAGAGCTGTTCTCTCCATTGCAGTGCATGCGCCTACGTCCATTGTTACCCCCAACATTACATCTCCCTTCCCCATAGGATTCACTTTAAAGGCCTCCTGATGAAGTTCTTCATGCTGTGGCCAAGCACATTCTTCCCATCCTTTGTGAGGTGCAACCTGTCCCTTGCCAACAGCCCATCTTCCAGGAAGTATAGCCCGTGGTCCCAGAATCCAAATCTCTCTCGTCAGCACCACCTTCGTAGCCAGTCATTCTCCCGGAGTATTTTTCATTCCCTTTCTGTCCCTCTTCAAACTACTGGAAGGATGGATGAGAAAACTCTCTGGGCCCCAAAGATCTTGAGTTTCCTTCCCAAAGCTTCAAAGTCTGACGTGATCTCTTCGTAGCTCCGCTTGGCGGTATCATTTGTTCCCACATGGATGAGAAGAAAGGGATACCTGTCAGGGGGCTTTATGAGTGCAGGCAACCTTTCAGTCACGTCTCTAATCTGTCCTCCCGGGAGACAACATACCTGGCGAGTCCATGGGTCTTTGCGACATACTTGGGTCTCGATCCCACGCAGCAAGGAGTCTCCCACTACTACCACTCTTCTCTTCTTCTTCTTTTGTTAGACCAGCAATTTCACATTCAAGTTCTTCAACTGTAGATACCTTCTGGGCCTGGGGATCTGTTAGCTTTCAATTTGTCAATATGGTCAAGAACTTAATCTTGGCACCACTATTTGCCTCAGTTCATCAGACTCCCTTCCTGAAAACATCAGTTCAGGCACAGGTATCTGTCCTACATTTTCTGCAGTGAAGATAGATGAAAAAAATTTATTCAGCTTCTCTGCAATCTCCTTATCCTCCTTTACCATTCCTTTAACTCTGTTGTCATCCAATGGTCCAACTGCCTCCCTAGGCAGTTTCCTGCTTCTGATATATTAAAAAAAAACTTTATTGTTGGCTTTGATGTTATTAACAATGTGCTCCTCCAAAATGCTTTTTTGCATCTCTTATTGTCTGCTTGCATTTCCTTTGTGCAAATTTATATTCCTTTCTTTTCCTCCTCATTGGGGCAAGACTACCATTTTCTGAAAGAAGCCTTCGTTTCTCTAATAACTTCCTTGACACTGCTCATTAATGATGCTAGTGACCTCTTGGACTTGGTGCTACCTTTCTTAACCTGTGGTATACATTCTAACTGAGCTTCAATTATTGTGGTTTTGAGTAACCTCCAAGCATTTTGAGGGGATTTAACCCTCTTGACTCCCCCTTTCAACTTCCATTTTACCAGTTCCCTCATTTTAGAGAAGTTTCCTCTTTTGAAGTCAAATGTGACTGTATTGGACTGTCCTGGCAATTTTCTACTTAAACATGTGCTGCGTTCTTATCTTCTTAGCTTATGTACTGGGCTTTTATTTTTAAACTGCTCTCATGTTCTTTAAAGATTGGATGCAGTTTGGGGCGGGGAATTTGGAATGCTTCATTACTTTTTTGACCACAGGATGAGAAGAGAGAATTAGGACGTGAACTAGAGGGAAGTGGGATAAGGGTTAGGGATCCAAAGAAAACTGGCTTGCTCTGTGAAGAGACAAAGTCGTTTCAATAACTGTTAGCATGTCCTCCACTATTCACCTTTTACTCTATCTTTATCTTGGTGATGTCACAGCACGCAGTGACTAATACTTCACGTGTTCTGCTATCACTTACGCATGCAAGGTAGTTGCCCTGCCAGACTCTCTGGAGCCCGACATCCCCACGACGGCCCTTCAGCAGCTCCACGGCTGCCACCTTCGCCCTGATCTGAGGTAGGTCATTCGGTGGGATCTTCCTGATGAGTTCGCATGCCCTCCACCTGAAAAACAGAAACATTAAGAAGCAATCACACATCAGCCCAGCCTGGGGATTGGAGCAGATGATACAGCGATCCATCTGGAAGCACCTTGAAAGCAATGCAGAGATTACTCAAAGCCAACATGGATTTGTCAAGAACAAGTCCTGCCAGACGAATCTGATCTCATTTTTTGATCAAATCACCCCCCTTGTGGACTGTGGGAATGCTGTGGACATCGTATACCTCGACTTCAGCAAAGCTTTCAGCAAAGTGCCCCGTGATATCCTGATGAGCAAACTAGCTCAAAGTGGGCTAGAGGAAACAATGATCCGGGGGATCCACAGTTGGCTACAGAATTGGACTCAAAGAGTGCATCTCAATGGGACCTTCTCAAACTGGGGAGAGGTAACGAGTGGGGTACCGCAGGGCTCAGTCCTGGGCCCAGTGCTCTTCAACATTTGTATTAATGACTCGGAGGAGGAGGTGCAGGGAATGCTGATCAAATGTGCAGATGACACCAAATTGGGCGGGATAGCTAAGGCTTTGGAAGACAGAAACAAAATTCAAAGTGATCTGGATAGATTGGAGCGCTGGGCAGAAAACAACAGAATGACATTTAATAGGGACGAATGCCAAGTTCTGCACCTAGGAAAAAGAAACCAAGTGCACAGTTACAATTTATTTATTTATTTTATTTATTGCATTTATACCCCGCCTTTCTCCTTCTCGCAAGGAACTCAAGGCGGCTTACATTATCCTCCTCCTCACCGTTGTATCCTCACAACAACAACCCTGTGAGGTAGGTTGGGCTGAGAGTCTGTGACTGGCCCAAAGTCACCCAGTGAGCTTCCATGGCCAAGTGGGGACTAGAACCCGGATCTCCCAGCTCCCAGTCCGTCACTCTCACCACTACACTACACTGGCTCTCAGTCCCATCCTACAAGATGGGAGATACTTGATTCAACAACACTACAAGTGAGAAGGATCTTGGAATTGTTGTCGATCACAAGCTGAAGATGAGGCAACAATGTGATGTGGCTGCAAAAAAGGCCAATGCTATTTGGGGCTGCATTAATAGAAGCATCACTTCCAAATCCCGGGAAGTACTAGTTCCCCTCTACTCAGCACTGGTTAGGCCTCATCTGGAGTACTGTGTCCAGTTCTGGGCACCACACTTTAAGAAGGATGCAGACAAGCTGGAGAGGGTTCAGAGGAGGGCAACAAAGATGATCAGGGGACTGGAAACAAAGCCCTATGAAGAGAGACTGAAAGAACTGGGCATGTTTAGCCTTGAGAAGAGAAGACTGAGGGGAGAAATGAGAGGAAGGCCAGGATCTCTTCTTGATCATCCCAGAATGCAGGACACGGAATAATGGGCTCAAGTGACAGGAAGCCAGATTCCGGCTGAACATCAGGAGAAACTTCCTGACTGTTAGAGCAATATGACAATGGAGCCAGTTCCCTAGGGAGGTAGTGGGCTCTCCCACACTGGAGGCATTCAAGATGAGGCTGGGCAGCCATCTGTCGAGGATGCTGTGACTTGGATTCCTGCATTGAGCAGGGGGTTGGACTCAAGGGTCTTGTAGGCCCCTTCCAATCCTACTGTTCTATAATTCTTTGATTGAAATGGAGGACATTGTTACCTCATTAAATAGTTACTAGCATTGTTATGCATGGAATCCCATGCATATCAGGAGAATGTATACCAACTATCTCACCACTGATGTGCATGACTAGAAATAAGCACAGGGAGGCTTTGCGCCATGGCTGCCAAATCCTGAAATTGTGTCTGTCACAGCAGTAACTTCACAGTAAAGGCGGTGCCAGAAGTCCAGTGCAGGACTGACCCAACTCTGTCAATAGGCTGCTTCAGGTACCTACCTGCGATAGATTGCCTGTAGGGCCTCTTCAAACCGCTGCAGCACTTTAGGTGGGTTGGGCCATCTCACATGCTTCCCATAATCCTTCATGGACTTCACATTGTGAAATCGCCGGGCAACCTCACAGATGTAAGACTTGACTTTGTATTGACGGTAGCACTTGATGATCTTGAGGGCAGCTCGGGTCCTCTTGTAGCGGAGGCGAGCCAATGTCCCCCTCCAAACCTACAGAACCCCCTCCCCACACAAAACAAGGTTAGGACAATATAAATAGGAAGGCAAAACAGAGAGTGGCTTCCTTCTTCCTTCTCAAGACCTCATTTATTTTTACAAAAACAACAACACTGTATACCATTTGATGGAACTTACATTCCATAACTTACCTGAGTACACATTTTCCTTTTAGCATATCTGGATTCCAGATTCCACTAGCACACCAGCTTTTGTTTGTGTATGTAGACACACACAAAGACCCACCATGCTAGGGCTGTATATGTTTTATACTAAGGGAAAGTCTAAATTCTGCACCAAGAAACATATCCACCTATATGAATTATGCAAAAATAAGCACAATAATTTATTCTGATTTTGCTGCTCATGGGAAAGTTTGAAAAACTTTTCAGGGCAATGAGGATCTGCCCCTTGAAAGACTTTAATAAAGACTCTCCTCTCCCTAGAGAGGAGCCAAAATAAATATATTACTACTATTTATACAGTCCACAACTAGATATGGAACTTTACAAAAAGACATGTCACTGTTCCAAGTCGCTTACTATCTAAATTCCATCCAAGAAGGAGAAGGAGGGGTAACAAGGGATAATTGTAGACATGCAGCTACATGTTCTCAGTAGGGATGTACAGGTTTTGTTTAATCCATTCCATGTGCGTTTTGCAGATTGTCAGGCGTCTTTCTTTCTGTTGTGTGCTCACTGACAGAATCAGATTTTTTTTCCTGTTCAGAAAAGTGTACAAAAATGTCCACTGCAATTTATGTAACTTTTGCTGTAAATTATGTAAACGTTGTGTATTTTTCTTAGCTCAGTGTACACTCAATGGGTAGAGTGCACAAATAAGAATGCTACACATTGGAAGCTGAAGAGAGATCATTATTTATTTTATTATTTATTATTTATTTCATTTCTATACCGCCCAATAGCCGAAGCTCTCTGGGCGGTTCACAAAAACTAAAACCAAACAACACACAATAAAACAATTTAAAATATATAGAACATTAAAACCACAATATAACAATACAACCACAATAAAACCTAGCAGCAGTACAGGAGTTTAAAATACAGATTTAAAACAGCAAAGATAAAAATTTAGAAAGCTAAAATGCCTGGGAAAATAAAAAGGTCTTCACCTGGCGCCGAAAGGAGTACAATGTAGGCGCCAGGCGAACCTCACTAGGGAGCTCATTCCAGAGCCGGGGTGCCACAACAGAAAAAGCCCTCCTCCTAGTAGCCACCCGCCTTACTTCCTTCGGCAGGGGCTCACGGAGAAGGGCCGCTGATGATGATCTTAAGGTCCGGGCAGGCACATATGGGAGGAGGCGATCCTTCAGGTAACCTGGCCCCAAGCCGTTAAGGGCTTTGAATGTTAACACCAGCAGTTTGAATTGGGCCCGGAAATGGACCGGCAGCCAGTGCAGCTGGAAAAGTACTGGCGTAATATGAGCTCGCAGGCCAGTCCCTGTTAACAATCTTGCTGCCCTATTTTGGACCAGCTGAAGTTTCCGGACCGTTTTCAAAGGCAGCCCCACGTATAACGCATTGCAGTAATCCAGACGAGAAGTTATCAGAGCATGGATAACTGTAGCTAGGCTATCTCTGTCCAGATAAGGGCGTAGTTGGTATACCAGCCTAAGTTGATAAAAAGTGCTCCGTGCCACTGAGTTCACTTGTGCCTCAAGTGACAGTTCTGGATCCAAGAGCACCCCCAAACTACGAACCTGATCCTTTAGGGGGAGTGCAACCCCCTCCAGAACAGGTTGAATATCACCTAGCCGGGCAGACGAACCACCCACTAACAGTACCTCCGTCTTGTCTGGATTGAGTTTCAGTTTATTAGCCCTCATCCAGTCCATTACCGTGCCCAGGCACTGGTTCAGAACAGCCACTGCCTCACCTGGTTTTGATGAGAAAGAGAGGTAGAGCTGGGTGTCATCCGCATATTGATGGCACCTCAGCCCACACCTCCGGATAACCTCCCCCAGCGGTTTCATGTAGATGTTAAACAGCATGGGGGATAGAATAGAGCCCTGTGGAACCCCATGGCACAATTGCCATGGCACAGAGCAATAATCCCCCAGCACCACCTTCTGGAATCGGCCATCCAAGTAGGAGCGGAACCACTGTAGTGCAGTGCCTCCAACTCCCAACCCAGACAACCTATCCAGAAGGATACCATGGTCGATGGTATCGAAAGCCGCTGAGAGGTCCAGGAGAATCAACAGGGTCGCACTCCCCCTGTCCCTCTCCTTATAGATCAGAGATGTATAAAATGTTATGTGCATGTTTTTTAAAAAATGGCATATATATTAGAATATTTTCCGTTAACTTTCATATTTTCGTACCACGAAATTTGCATAAAATTCCAGAAAGTAAAAAAAATCTGCACCTCTACAGAATCCACATAACTCAGAAGATGCCAATTCACTGCAGAATCTGTGGGTTGAATTCAGAGAACTTGGAGTCATTTGAATCTGTTTCGGATTTCTCCAACACCCTTAGTAGTCAGGATTTATTTCAGCTGGAGATGAGAACTAAGGAGATGAGCCAAAAGCTTCGTGGAAAACTAAAGTTCCTACTTGAATGTCTGTTCTTTGCCTTGATAGTTGCATTAGGTCCCACTCAAGACTGGAAAAGCAGGGCTGAAAAAGCCACTTCCAGTAGCGTGGGAGCTGTCCACTCACTCCAGCACGGCTAAGCAATGAGGCAAGAAGAAATAACGGCAGACAGAGAGAGAGAGAGAAACCGCACAAGTCGTTAAACAGACTGCTACTTAAAAACAAAACTATATAGGCTGAAGGGTCAGGCAATACAGTGAGGACAATGGAGTCTGTAACATGATCAACAGAACTGAAGTTAAGGAGAGGAGACTCCCGGGGGTGGGGTGGGGGACTGTTTCCAAGCTAAGAGCTCTCAGCCTCATTCTGGACACAGCTTCCATTTTCAATAAAGCTTTTGTGTAGGCCTAGCTGTTGCTGGATCTTTCTATTTACATCTTAAATATGGTGGCAGTGGGTAAAATGTAACTTCTCCAGGACATAGAGGTTAGAAACCATACGCCATAGAACTTAAGACTGAAGCATCCTGGACTTCTGGCTTTCATGGTTAGCTATGTAGCTCAGCAGCGGAGTTGCTGGAAGGAAGAGTTCAAGCTGTACACAGATCTGACTGTGCAAGAAGATGACGACACTAGGAAAGTAAAGCTTTTGTTTTATCTCGTAATGCAGAGAAGTGCATACCACTCTGAAGCGGTGTACAGATTTTACCCTGACAGCAGTTCTGGAAGCTCTGGACACCTATTGTTCCCCCAGATGAAATGAAACTGTTGAGAGGCAAAGATTATTCAGTAGAGAGCAATCTGGAGGGGAAGTATTGATTCTTATGTTACTACCTTGCACACACAGGCAATTTTGGAGGCAACAGAGTCATGACAGCCTGCGGCAGCTGGGATCACCCTCTGTGAGAGCAGCTCCTCAGGGAAGGTGATCTCACACTAGACTGATGCTTAGACATGGAGCCTGCAGAGAAAGAAACCTCGTGAGAAAGAGTGAAAGCCTGGGAGGTGTTGCATCTTCTGAAATACATGCAGTGAGACAACACTTGAAGAAAGCAATAGCCCAGTCCTCCAGGCCCACTGTGAGATGTGTGGGAGCCACAGTGAAAGAATAAAGGAGACATGCCTGGCACTAGGACAGTGATGCAGGGAATGTGGTAAACTGAATCATTTCAGAAGCAGATATAAAAGCAAAAGGAAGCCCACTAGAGACACTGCCAGACTTGTTGAGGAACAGGATGGCACATCGGACAGTAATGGCCGTCTTCCTCAGTCCACAAGAACGGCAGACGCGGGCCACTGGATCACAGGAGAAAAGCACCACCACACATAAAAGGGTGCTTTCAGTGGTCAAGGTTGTCTGGAAGGTACGCTGCAACTTGAGGCAGACCCAGCAGTGGAACCTGTGTGTTCGCCAAGAAGAAAGCTTCCTGCTGCACTTTACCATCCAGTAGAAGAACAACTTTAAAAGCTACAATGCAGAAACAGCATAGCACTGGCAGAAACCAGCACTCCCTGGAAAAGAACAATGCCAGCAACAAAAAGGGCAACAGACAAACTTTGCATTGGCACTGACCCAAACTAAGCACTGAAGAGATGCCACTACCCATAATAGATGACACATTGCCAGAACTTTAAATAGCTACAGTCTGCAATGTAAAGGCTGGATTCTGGCATGTAAGACTAGATGAGACCCCAGTATGCTTAGTACCTTTGCAATCCCCTTGGTCAATGCAGATGACTTCATATGCCAGCTCCAGAAATGTTTCAGAGGACCCAGGCTCTGGAACAGTCTCCTGGAGTGAAAATAACAAATGATATCCTCATAGTAGGTGAGGGATGCGATGATGCAGAAGCCGAGCAGAACCATGACAAGAAGTTACTGGCCTTGTTTCAGTGAGGAAGAGATAACAATATTAATCTGAATGTAGACGAAAATGAGACTGAAACAGAAAAAAGTATTATATATTGGACACATGCTAACAGCAGAGGGACTGAAAGCAGACTCCCACAAGACTGGAGGCAATCTGAGACATGCCAGCTCCAACAGATGTAAAAGGGGTCCAATGCATTAGTGGGATGATCAATTTTCTAGCCAAGTTCTGTCCACATTTGGCTACAGTTGCAGGACCAATCCGACATTTTACCAGGCAGGATGTTGACTGGGAATGGGGAGCTCCAAAACAGCAAAAGTTTGATTTGGTGAAACAAATACATACCAATGCTCCAGTACTGCAGTACTATCAGCCAGGACAATAGCTAACCCTACAATGCAATGCATCTGAGAAAGACCTTGGTGCAATCCTCTAACAAGACCATTCAATTACTTATGTGAGCAGAACACTAACAGGGTTATGCCAAGATACAAAAAACCTCTTAGCTGTGGTTTTTGGAGTGGAGCTATTCCATCAATACACCTATGTTCAGGCAGAGTGGTATCAGACCACAAACCGCTTGAGACAATAGTGAGAAAACCTCTCCTGAGTGCTCCTTGAAGGCTAATAACTCTTTGTTCTGCATCTGTAGTTGTGCTCAGCAGGGCCGAGCTTGTGGGAGTCGTAAGCACGGGGCAGTAAGGACCCATAAGCTTAGTTAGTTGGTGGTATGTTGGTCACATCAGTCTCCAATATGAATGGAGTCTGTGGATCTGGATGCTGTAGGATGGGTTCAGAGGTGAAGAGTTTCTTGAGACAATGGAATGCTTGTTGCGCTGCAGTACCCCAGTGAAAAGGTTCACAAGACTGGAGCAAATCTATCAGAGGGGCAGCAATATTCACGAAGTGTTGGGTGAACCACTGGTAATAGTTGGTGAATCCAAGAAAATGCTGTACATCTTTCATGTTTTTCAGAGTCTGTCAGGACACCACTACTTCCACTTTCAATCCTGGCTGGCGATATCCAGTGCCCTAGATTATCCACTGTCCCAAGGTCAAATGAAGATTTCTTGAGTTTTGCGTACAGGTTAAGCTCTCATTATACGGCGTCCCAGATGTCAGCATCATGGAGCTGCCAATTAGATTAAATCCGTATATCATCCAGATAGATGAAGGTCCTGGATTTGTCCTATGGTCAATTGTTTCAAATTGTTTTAGATATATGTTGTGTCTGTGTGCTGTTTATATGTTTTTATGTAAATAGTTTTACACTTTGTATAATGTAAATTGTGGACCGCCCAGAGAGCTTCAGCTATGGGGCAGTATAGAAATGTAAACAACAACAAGTGGCCAAGGTAATTATGAAAAATGTAATTCATTCATAACATGCTGGAAGATCGCTGAGCACTGCACAACCCAAAAGGCATCACAGCACATCCGTAGTGGCCATACCATGTCTGAAAAGCAGTCTTCCATTCATCGCCAGCTCAGATGTGAGCTAGGTTGTACACACGGTTGTATACGCAGTGCAGATTCAACTTGGTAACTGCATCCCAGAGTCGTTCAAGGAGTTCAGGGATGAGGGGCAGAGGATACCGACTGCAGGCAGTGATCTTGTCCAGGGCCTGGCATTCACTGCATAGACACAGTTCCTCACATTTCTTCTTTACGAACAGCACAGGAACAGCTGCAGGGGAGGCGGAGGGCTGGACGAATCTCCATTTCAAGTTTTTAAAAAGGGAAGCCCCATAAAGCAGCAGGTTCAGGCTCAGGTAGTGAGTAAATTTGTCCCACAGGGATGTGGGTTCCCAGTACGAATGCGATGGCACAGTCATATGCTTGATGTGGGGGCAGTTGATCTGCCTCTTTTTTTTTTTTTTGGTCAAACACATTCCGGAACTCATGATATTGAGCTGGAAGGCCATCTCGCTGTAGGCAGCAGCATGGAATCAGTCAGATTCGAACTTTAAGGCCAGCAGTATAAATTAGTCTGATTAGAAGTCTACTTTTTCCTGAGACAAGGAAATCCAGGGGTTATGGAGGGTCAGCCATGACACACCCAAGACCAGTGAGAAGTGCAGAACAGTGGCCAGGTATAACTGCAGTTGTTGTCCCTGGATTTCCAGGGTTTGTTTGTTTGTTCCGTTGTTAAGTCGTGTCCGACTCTTCGTGACCCCATTGACCATAGCACACCAGGCCTTCCTGTCCTGCGCTCTCTCCCGGAGCGTGCTCAAGTTCATATTCATTGCATCGGTGATGCTATCCAGCCATCTCATCTTCTGCTGTCCTCCTCTCCTCTTGCCTTCAATCTTTCCCAGCATCAGGGTCTTTTCCAGGGAGTTTTCTCTTCGCATTAGTTGGCCAAAATATTTGAGCTTCAGCTTCAGTATCTGTCCTTCCAATGAGCACTCAGGGTTGATTTCCTTTAGGACTGACTGATTTGACCTCCTTGCAGTCTAGGGCACTTGTAAGAGTCTTCTCCAGCACCAACCTTCGAAAGCATCAATTCTTCGGCGCTCAGCCTTCCTTATAGTCCAGCTCCCACAGCCATACGTTACTACTGGGAAAACCATAGCTTTGATTATACGAACCTTTGTCGGCAAGGTGATGTCTCTGCTTCTTACTATGCTGTCTAGGTTTGCCATAGCTTTCCTCCCAAGGAGCAAGCATCTTTTAATTTCATGGCTACAGTAACCGTCTGTGGTGAACTTGGAGCCCAAGAAAGTAAAATCTGTCACTGCTTCCATTTCTTCCCCTTCTATATGCCAGGAAGTGATGGGGCCAGACACCATGATCTTAGTTTTCCTGGCAAGAATACTGGAGTGGGTTGCCATTTCCTTCTCCAGTGGACCACATTTTGTCAGAACTCTCTGCCATGACCTGTCCGTCTTGGGTGGCCCTGCACGGTATAGCTTATGGCTTCACTGAGTTACGCAAGCCCCTTCGCCACAACAAGGCAGTGATCCATGAAGGGGATTTCCAGGGTAAGGATCCCCATTTCCCAAGTCAGAGGTCCTGAGGCCAAAGGCCTGCCACTGATTGTTTCTATGGTTACATGACCATAGAACATGGTCTATGGTTACATGACCATAGATACACCATGATAGGGTGTATCAGAATCTTGTGCATAGTTGCAAACCCAATATCCATAAAGTTGCTGGAGGCTCCTGAGTCTAGCATTATAAAAGTATGCCAGGCAAGTTGATCAGGACAGTAGAGAATTGCTGCAAGTAACAGGTGCCATGAAGGCAGTTGTTCCAGAGGATAAGGCCTTGTAGAGTCCTCCGAACGCAGACCTAGTAAGTACCCCATCCAGGCCTGGGGTGACTCATTTCCCAGTGGACATTTTTGGACATTTGGCTTGTGGACATTTTTGCTAGGCAGGTAATGGTATAATGTCCCATAGTACATTTTCCACAGTACAAGCAGAGACCAGCTTGTCTTCTTTGTTTTTTTCCTCAGCTGTCAGCTCAGACTGCACACTACCCAGTTACATGGGCTCCTCCAAGGGAGGAGAATGGGGTCATGGTAGGCACTGGTGCTCAAGGTATGGCAGGTATGAAGGAAGTACCCCAGGAAGCAGTCAAATGATGTGCCAAACTATGGCTTTCTATACACCCATCTATCCGTAGGAATGACTGGATTAGAGTTTGTAAAGTTGGGGGTCTTTCCACCCAGGCTAACTCATCCAGAGTATCATCTGCTAATTCTTCCTGAAACTGGTCCATTAGGGCTACCTCGTTCCATCCTAGGTCTTGGAAAAACAACTGAAAAGTGCTAGTGCAAGCAGCTATGAGGACACCAAAGAGACACCTGTCCAGGTAGACTGTAAGTGAGCTTTAGCTTCCTGCTTCCTGACTTCCACCTCTGGCTGCTCCACAGAGACTTTCTGGGGCCAGAGAACACCTGCCTCTTCACAGAACCAAACCCCTGGCCTTGCACTCTCTCCAAGACCTTCTGCCACCTTGGATAAGATTGCATCAGCTTCCTGTGGCTGGAACAGAAAAGGTGGGCAGCCTGGGGCCAACACCAAAGGGGGTTGCCCCTTTGGGGGAGCCACTTCAGGGGTGAGCAAGAGAGAGGGCCATCCAGTCTGTTGGACAAAGGAGAGGAGGGAAGGGATTGCCTGTATATCTGCCTTTTGGATGTACATAGTGTTATTAGACTTACAAGTACTGCCTGTTGTCGATAGATATGTGTTTTTAAAAAGCACAGAGAGGCGCAGGGAATGGCCAGTGAAATGGTAGAGGGCAGGGGGAGATATGGTGGTGAGAGTCACCTGGATCATTAAGGGGGTGGGGAACGCAACAGGGTGTTGGTTGCTCCCAAACTGCCTCCCATATCAGAGGGCCTGCATGGTCCTGGTGACAGCCCCCCTGGCTTGAAGGCACTGCTGCTGAATGCGAGGTCAGTGAATGGGAAAACAACAGCCATCCAAGACTTGATACTGGATGAGTGTGCCAACCTGGCCTGTATCATGGAGCCCTTGTTGGATCAGACTGGGGGAGTAAATCTCTTCCAGCTTTGCCCACCTGGGCTCTTTGTGTTGCAACAGGCCAGTCTGTTGACCAGGGCCAGTTATAGGAAACACACAACCCCCTTGTTACAGCAGCTTCACTGGTTACTGGTCTGTTTCCAGACAGAATTCAAAGTGCTTGTTATGACCTATAAAGCCCTATACAGCTTGGGACCAGACTACCTGAAAGACCTCCTTCTCCCATACAAGCCTGGCTAGTCCTTAAGCTCTTCTAGAGAGGCCTTTCTTCTGAGACAGCAAACATCAAGGCATGTTTGGTGGTGATGTGAGAGGGGGCCTTCTCAGTAGCCACTCCCAGGCTGTGGAACTCCCTCCCAAGGGAGGCCAGGTTCGTTCCCTCTCTCTTGTCCTTCTGACAGCAGGCAAAGACCACTTTAATCAAGACGGCCTTTGGCCTGTAAGTGGGTCTGTGTCCATAGATAGGACACACAGAGCGATCATGCTCACGAGATCGGCCAAAGCATCTCCCAGGGATATTAACAGTGCATTTTGCACAGTACGCAGAGAGAGAGGAGAGATCTACAGCACTAACCAATTTATGCAGTACACAGCACAGAGGGAAGAAGATTCAGTTTTTTCAGGACCTATGTCAGGTCACTTTGCAACGGAGGCAAGCGCTGACCTTTTACTGAAGTGTTAAAAAATGCTGGAATAGCCTATAGGTAGAGATATCCTTTCAAGCTGCAAGTGAGAAAAGGCTGGAAAGTGCTTACAGCAGCAGCCAGAGAACAAGCAATACAGCTTTTGCAAGAGCTTGGATTAGAACTCCTGAAACTTCCAAAAGAGCCTGGAGAGGAGGAAGGAACTTTATCTGATTCTGATGATCCTGAAAAAGACTGGAGAGGAGACAATCGAGGAAGGAAGAACTACAAGTGGGGTCAACCGATTCGTACATAAAAGCTACTTAAGAAGACACTGTAATCTATAGTTCCAAAATGCAGCAACTGGATTACAAGAAAGGAGATTTTGTCTGACACAGGACAAATAAGCAAGAGAAGGTTACATTAAATTGTTTCATAGATGTGGTCATATATGAATTTGCACACAAATGTATTAAAATGGGATGGGAAATGAGGAAGAAGAAGGGAAGGCATTTTGATTTTGATTTTGTTTGTTTTCAAGGGGAAGGGATATGAGGGGAAAGGATTGACGCTTTTTTCTATTCTCTCTTTTTGTTATTTTCTTTCTTTCTTTCTTTTCTACCAAGAGACAGAAATGTTAAGACAGTGGAGATGAGAGAGAAAAATAAGGGGAAGCATGATATTGAATTGTTAATTTTTACTAATTGGTGCAAAGATAAAACATGAATTGAAATAGATGGGAAAGGCGGGAGGACAACCAATAGCAATTTTGCAAAGATTTAAGCAGAAGCAATTAAATGTGGATTTCAATACACAATGAAATGGGAAGAAAGGGTGGGCAGGATAGAGGGGAGGAATAGGGACAATTAATGAATGCTGTTAAAGAGAGGGGGATTTTACAATATTTTAATTAATTTAAAATATATGTTTCTAATGGGGAAAGAAAAGAGGTAGAATAGATGAGTAGGGAGGATTGATACATGATCCTTAGGGCATTGGCATTCCAAACAGGGAAACTGAGGGGACAATAGTGTGTACACACACACATATAAAAAAGAAACAATAAAAACATCTGGGCAAAAATGGAGGGAAAGTGATTTGAAAGGGGATATTTGAAACTATTGGGGGAATAAAAAAAATAAAAAAAATGGAAAGATAGTAATTATGCAGCCTGTCAGATTGTGAGCAAATTACTTTGTTTTGTATATACCAATTCTGGGCTCCCATGTTACCTCCCCCCCACCCCCCGCCGGTCAAGGAGGCAGATAACACTCTGCCCAAGCGTGAGGAGAACACTACCTGGCTTCCTCTCCGGAGGCTGGACTTGTTATGGTTTGTTTGGTTAATGTTATTGTTCCTGCACGCAGTATCACTCAACGCTAGGTGACCAGTATCATGCAGCAGTGACATCAACAGCTAGAGGGGTCTCTCTTACACTGGCAAAACAACGTCCAAACAATGTCCTTTTGATGTAACAGACACCCGTCAGGACCCCGATGGCGGATATATTTTTATCAAAGGAAGTTGGGGGGAGTCAAATTCTAGCATCCATATACTCCCCAAATGGGAAACAACTGTCCTTCACAGAATCACAGAATAGTGGGGTTGGAAGGGGCCCACAAGGCCATCGAGTCCAACCCCCTGCTCAATGCAGGAATCCAAGTCAGAGCATCCTTACAGGTGGCTGTCCAGCCTCGTCTTGAACGCCTCCAGTGTGGGAGAGCCCACCGCCTCCCTGGGGAATCGGTTCCATTGTCGCACTGCCCCAAAAGTCAGGGTTTTTTTTCCTGATGTTCAGCTGGAATCTGGCTGCCTGTCACTTGAGCCCATTATTCTGTGTCCTGCATTCCGGGATGACCGAGAAGAGATCCTGGCCTTCCTCTCTGGGACAACCCTTCAAGTACTTGAAGAGCGCTATCGTATCTCCCCTCAGTCTTCTCTTCTCAAGGCTAAACATGCCCAGTTCTTTCAGTCTCTCTTCATAGGGCTTTGTTTCCAGTCCCCTGATCATCTTTGTTGCCCTCCTCTGAACCCTCTCCAGTTTGTCTGCATCCTTCTGAAAGTGTGGTGCTCAGAACTGGACACAGTACTCCAGATGAGGCCTAACCAGTGCTGAGTAGAGGGGAACTAGTACTTCATGTACACTAGTACTTTGGAAGCTATACTTCTATTAATGCAGCCCAAAAGAGCATTTGCCTTTTTTGCAGCCACATCACATGGTTGGCTCATATTCAGCTTGTGATCGACAACAATTCCAAGATCCTTCTTCCTTGTAGTGTTGTTGAGCAAGTATCCCCCATCTTGTAACTGTGCATTTGGTTTCTTTTTCTTAGGTGCAGAACTTGGCATTTATTCCTATTAAATGTCATTCTGTTGTTTTCTGCCCAGCACTCCAGCCTATCAAGATCACTTTGAATTTTGTTTCTGTCTTCCAAGGTATTAGCTATCCCACCCAATTTTGGCTGAGTGAATCCATAATGATAAGAACATTCAGGGAGTCCATATTAATAAAGAAGTTCACACCATAAACTTATATGCAGATGACATATTACTGATGCTTTCAAATCCAAAGAATGCTATTCCAGAGCTTCAGTTAAAACTATCTGAATATGAGGAAATAGCAGGATTAGAAATGAATTACCTAATGTCAGGGTGGACACTGAGCCCACAGAATCCCAGAGTAGTTCTGATTCTGAGGAAGAGGAGCTGCTCCTGGGAGAGGAGTGCGCTCATCCTTCCCAGGGCCAACAGCTGACAGAGATTCCTCCCACCGCCATTCCTAGCATAGATAGCAGTCCCGGGAGCGAGACAGCGTGGGAAGCAGACTTGCTGGACACGCGGCGCCGACGCATGGAGCGGCGCCAAATGGAGGGCGCGGAAAGGAGGTGTAGTGCCCGGTTGGCGCGCAAACAACGGTTGCGCCCAGAGGATCCAAGGGAAAAGGGGAGGGACTCTCCCTAGCCCATAAGTTCAGGGTCTGCCAGCCAGTGATTCTCCTTCAAACGGGGACCAACTGTTCCAACTGAGGGCATAGGTACTCTGCTGCTCATATCTAGTTGCTAACAGTAGAGTTGTTAAGTTGTAAAAGAGGACTAAAGCTTTGAAAAGAATCCCTTTGTCTGTGTCTGGACTTGGCTACTGAATTAGACTGAGAGAGGCCTCCAAGGAGCCCTTGACACCTAAAATCTGACTTGATATGTTTGAATATGACAGAGGAAGAGCAGAAAGGGCTACAAAAAATCTGAAAATTAGCCTTGCAAGCATCCAGCTTTAAATATTTAGGAATAAGAATTCCAAAAGACTTAAAACGACTGTGTAAAAGAAACTTTGATCCACTATATCAAAATCTTAACGCAAATGTCAAATCATGGAAGCAGTTGAACCTTTCTTGGCTTGGTAGAATGGCTGCCATCAAGATGATGTCTCTCTCTACATTCTTATTTTTATTTCAAAGTTTTCCAATTGAAATTACTCCTATACTCTTTAAAAAGTGGCAGAAAGTTATGGAAGTGTTTAGTATTGGAAGTAAAAATTACTGATAAGTAAAAATACACTGTACAGACAAACAAAAAGTGGAGGCTCTGGTTTCCTTAATTTAAAACATTATTATGATTCCTTTCAACTTAAACAAGTTATACCACTAATACAAACAGACTATACTGTGCCATGGGTAGCAATAGAGCTTCCTCCCAACAAATAAAGAAGAAAGTATTGGAAACTATTAAAAATCCCTTCTTAAAAAATACAGTGAGAATGTGGGCCTCCTGGAACAAAATTCTTGCTCCTCCTGTATCCCCTTTCTGAACCACCCAGAATTCCTAGCACTCTGGATAAATACACGCAATACAAACACTGGGAGGAAAAAGGAAAACACAGACTTTGAGACATCATACAACAAGGAAAGCCTCTTTCAAGAGAAACAATGCAAGAGAAATTACAAGATACAGAAAGGAACTGCTTTCAAAACACTCAAATACAAAGCTTTGCTTCAAAACTAATACGAAGGAATGAGGCAACCTGATCCCTCACCATGTTCGAAAAAGAATGTGCTAGCTCACAAGGCAGGTCAAAAGATTTAGCCTCTTGTATCTATAGTTGGTTAATAACACATCCTAGCAAAGCAGCAAGACGATTAAAAATAGTTTGGGAGAATGACATTGGGGAACAGATTACAGATACACAAAGGAATACAATCTGGGAAAAGAACCCACTTAAGTCTATTTCAGCAGCAATTAGAGAAACACATTTAAAATTAATACAAGGGTGGCATTGGACACCCATGAAACTAAATCATATTAACACAATCTTGTCTCAAATTTCTGGAGATGTTATCAGGTCAAAGGTGGGCTTGTGAACACATACAAGTATTTTGAACAGCCATTTTCAATTATATTTCCCAAATAATAAAACAAATAGTTCATGTGACCACTAGCTCCTCTCTCTATTTTTAATGACACGCAAAAGCAGCTGTTATATAAAGACCTAATTTTAGTATTACTAGCAGCAGCAAAAATGGTTATAGAACAAGAAAATGAAAATAGGATACACTGTGAGTGGATGGTTTCTGAAAATCTGGGAGGTGGCTCTTGCTGAAAAACTAACGCAACATAACGGATTGATCAGAGGGATAATCAAGCAGGTCTCATTCTTTGAAATGTGGTTCCTCTTCATTACATATATTAATGCAGGGACTGAGTGCACAGTCCTGTTTTTGGAAGGGTGTAATATCCAGTAAGGCTGATAACTGAAAAATTAATATTTTGTGGCTGCAACAGAGCTTAAAATGTACACAACAAGCTATGTTCAGGGACAATGATTCTAAAATATGTATAGAATCTGTGATGAATAATGTAAAACAGCCTGCATGTGTTGATGTTTTTGCTGTTATATAATTGTGACCTTGTATTTCTTAAATAAAATACTTTATAAAAACAACAACATGAAAATAAATATTCTCCAGAAAACAAGCTTCAATGGCTGTATCAAAATGGCTGGTGCTGTGTTAACATAACACTTGTCTCTCCATGAGTTAACTGAAAGGAGGCCTTTGTTTCCCCTCCTGGTAGGCAGACAACTCCACAATTTACTGAGGGAGCTGGATGGAGAAATTGATTCTACTTCTGAGCTGGCATCTTATGAATCCCCATAGATATCCATCAATCCTTACATTTACACTAGGATAAATTAATTGCCCAAGACAATTAGTAACATGGGCATTTGTTTTATAGAGCTTGTGTCAAGACGCGGTCCTTCCTGCGTGCCTCACTAAACCACAGATTTTGTCACACCAGGAGTGGTGAAAAAAGACAAACAGATGGGGAGAGTGAGAGATAATACTTGGCGCAGAATCCCAGGAAAGAAAAAATTAAGCAAGCAGTGCTTGCAGTGGTTGAAGAGACAAAGGAGACAGAGGCTAGGAGGTAAGTGGGCTGCAGGAAGCCCAGGGGGCTGCCCTTTATCCTTCTGATTGGCTGTGAGCTCACCAGGTGCTTCTGAGAGCTCCAACTGAATTGGGGGTGTGTGGCCTGAGTACTCCCAGCAGCTGAGTGGGCGGGAAGCTTCAGTCTGTTTCCTGCCTCCCAGTTGAGCACAGCAGAGCAGAGCAAGCTGCTCCAGCTGGTCCAGGGACTACAGAAGCAGGCAAGCTCCCAGAGAGCAAGCGAACAGAGCGAGTGATCAGGGGGAGCAAACAGGAGTTGGCCAGGGGAGTTGGCCAGGGGAGGTCAAGGGGGAGGCCCCTAACATTTTTTTTTTTACTAACTTTTTTCCATTTATTTGTCTTGTAACACACACTTTCACACCAGTGGGACTCTGCTTTTAACCTCTACTGAGTAGAGGAGCAGGCACAGGCTATTCTAGAACAATCACAAAGCTAGACACAAAAAGGGAAAAGAGGCTATGGAAGGACAAGACTCTCCAGTGGTGGTGACCTGCAAGGTGTGTGCAATGTTTGCTTTCTTGCCTGAGAACAACATGGCCCACACCTGCAACAAGTGCAAGTTGATCACGCTGCTGGAGGAAAAAGTAAGTGGACTGGAGCGGCGACCCTCCAGGGCATAAGAGAACATGAAGAGTTCTTGGACAGAATGGGGGAACTACAGCAGCAAAGGGAAGACCAGAAGCTTGAAGATGAGGCAAGATGAGCAAGATGAGGCAGTGGGAAATGCTGAGGTGAAGAAAAGAGGAGTAGAGGATACTCCTTGGAAAAGGGTGACAGTTAGGAGAAGAACTAGACGCCACTCTGCACCAGTGGAAGCAGTGGAGCTCGGGAACCGATTCCAGGTACTTGCAGATGAGACTGGAGGACAGCCTGCAGAGGAAGAATCACAGGGGAACCGACATGAGAGTGAGCAAGAGGCTGAAGGTCAGTCAAACAGAGGTGATGAAACCCAGGCCTACAACAACAAGAAGAGAAGAGTGGTAGTAGTGGGAGACTCCTTGCTGCGTGGGATCGAGACCCAAGTATGTCGCGAAGACCTGTGGACTCGCCAGGTATGTTGTCTCCCGGGAGGACAGATTAGAGACGTGACTGAAAGGTTGCCTGCACTCATAAAGCCCACTGACAGGTAGCCCTTTCTTCTCATCTATGTGGGAACAAATGATACCACCAAGAGGAGCTACAAAGAAATCACATCAGACTTTGAAGCTCTAGGAAGGAAACTCAAGAACTTTGGGGCCCAGAGAGTTTTCTCATCCATCCTTCCAGTAGTTCGAAGAGGGATAGAAAGGGAACAAAAAATACTCTGGGTGAATGACTGGCTACGAAGGTGGTGCCGGTGCAAGAGATTTGGATTCTGGGACCACGGGCTATACTTCCTGGAAGATGGGCTGTTGGCAAGGGACGGATTGCACCTCACAAAGGATGGGAAGAATGTGTTTGGCCACAGCATGAAGAATTTCATCAGGAGGCCTTTAAAGTGAATCTTACAGGGAAGGGAGATGTAATGTTGGGGGTAACAATGGACGTAGGCGCATGCACTGCAATGGAGAGAACAGCTCTGATAGCGCCCAATAATAGTCTTCAGACACATGTAGGAAGAAAGCCAGACTATGAAGCACATGGTCTTCGATGTCTATATACTAATGCCCAGAGTATGGGAAACAAACAGAATGAACTTGAACTCTTAATACGGGCGGGAAATTATGACTGGATAGGTATAACTGAGACTTGGTGGGATGACTCTCATGACTGGAATACAGCAATTGAAGGATATAACTTGTTCAAAAAGAACAGGAGGAATAGCAAGGGAGGTGGGGTTGCACTATATGTGAAAAATACACATCTCTGCAGAGAAATACAGGAGGATGAGCTTGGTAGCCCCATCGAGAGTATCTGGGTTGAAATAAATGGAGCAAAGAATAAAAGGAACCTGGTGGTCGGAGTCTACTACTGGCCACCCAACCAAGGAGAAGACGGGAAAAAACTTCTGAAAAGCAAATAGCCAATGTTTTAAGGAAGCATGATGTAGTAGTAATGGGGGACTTCAATTTCCCCGATATTTGTTGGGAGACAAATTCTGCAAAACATGGCCCCTCCAGGAAATTCCTGACTTGTGTGGCGGATAACGTCCTCCTACAGAAAGTAGAGGAAAGAACTAGACGATCAGCTATCCTTGACTTGATCCTAACCAACAGTGATGACTCAGTGGATAAAGTAGCAGTTACAGGAACTCTGGGGGAAAGCGACCATGTTGCACTTGAGTTCTTGGTTCTAAGGGAAGCAAAAGCCGAGTGTAGTCAAATGCGTACCCTGGATTTTAGGAAAGCTGATTTTCATAAACTCAGAACAATGATCAGTAAAGTCCCATGGCAAGCGACGCTAACGAGAAAAGGAGTCCAAGATGGGTGGGAGCTTTTAAAAAAGGAAATTCTCAAGGCACAATCACAAACAATTCAAACAAGAAGAAAAGGTGGAAGACAACAGAAGAAGCCAATGTGGCTTCACAAAAAGCTTAGGGATGACCTGAAAACAAAAAGGGACACATATAGGAAGTGGAAAGAAGGCCAACTAACAAAGGAAGAGTACAGGCAGGTAGCACAGAATTGCAGGGATGGTGTCAGGAAGGCTAAAGCTGAGAACGAGCTGAGGTTAGCGAGGGATGCTAAAAACAACAAAAAGGCTTTCTTCAGCTACGTGCATAGTAAAAGGCAGTGGAAAGAAATGGTGGTTCAGCTATTAAATAAGGATGGCAAAACGATAACAGATGACAAAGAAAAGGCAGAGGTGCTCATTTCCTAATTTGGCTCAGTCTTCTCCCAAAATCTCAGTCTATGACCTCCCTGGCAAAGGCGAAGTACAGGCTGAAGGGGCAGGATTGCAGCTTGAGATGGATAGGCATATGGTCAAGGAACACCGAATTACTTGGAATGAGTTCAAATCTCCAGGGCCAGATGAACTGCATCCTAGAGTAATAAAGGAACTGGCAAAAGAACTCTCAGAACCACTGTCTATTCTCTTTGAGAAATCATGGAGGACGGGGGAAGTGCCAGATGACTGGAGGAGGGCTAATGTTGTCCCTATCTTCAAAAAGGGTAAAAAGGAGGAACCTGGGAACTACAGACCAGTCAGTCTGACATCAATCCCAGGGAAAGTGGAGCACATGATAAACCAATCCGTCTGGAAGCACCTTGACAACAATGCCGTGATTACTCGAAGCCAACATGGATTTGTCAAAAACAAGTCCTGCCAGACAAATCTGATCTCATTTTTGGATCAAGTCACCTCCCTTGTAGACCGTGGGAATGCTGTAGACATCATATACCTCGACTTCAGCAAAGCTTTCAACAAAGTGCCCCATGATATCCTGATGAGCAAACTAGCTCAAAGTGGGCTAGATGAAACAACCATAGTTGGCTACAGAATCGGACTCAAAGAGTGCTTCTCAATGGGACCTTCTCAAACTGAGCAGAGGTAACGAGTGGGGTACCGCAGGGCTCAGTCCTGGGCCCAGTGCTCTTCCACATCTTTATGAATGACTTGGAGGAGGAGGTGGAGGGAATGCTGATCAGATGTGCAGATGACATAAAACTGGGCGGGATAGCTAATACTTTGGAAGACAGAAACAAAATTCAAAGTGATCTGGATAGACTGGAGCGCTGGGCAGAAAACAACAGAATGACATTGAAGAGGGATAAATGCCAAGTTCTGCACCTAGGAAAAAGAAACCAAATGCACAGTTACAAGATGGGGGAGACGTGGTTCAACAACGCTACAAGCGAGAAGGATCTTGGAATAGTTGTTGACCACAAGCTGAATATAAGCCAACCATGTGATGTGGCTGCAAAAAAGGCCAATGCTCTTTTGGGCTGCATTCATAGAAGCATAGCTTCCAAATCCCGGGAAGTACTAGTTTCCCTCTACTCAGCACTGGTTAGGCCTCATCTGGAGTACTGTGTCCAGTTCTGGGCACCACACTTCAAGAAGGATGCAGACAAACTGGAGAGGGTTCAGAGGAGGGCAACAAAGATGATCAGAGGACTGGAAACAAAACCCTATGAAGAGAGACTGAAAGAACTGGGCATGTTTAGCCTTGAGAAGAGAAGACTGAGGGGAGATATGATAGCACTCTTCAAGTACTTGAAAGGTTGTCACAGAGAAGAAGGCCAGGATCTCTTCTTGATCATCCCAGAGTGCAGGACACGGAATAATGGGCTCAAGTGACAGGAAGCCAGATTCTGGCTGAACATCAGGAAAAACGTCCTGACTGTTAGAGCAATACGACAATGGTCCCAATTCCCTAGGGAGGTGGTGGGCTCTCCCACACTGGAGGCGTTCAAGACGAGGCTGGACAGCCATCTGTCGGGGATGCTCTGACTTGGATTCCTGCATTGAGCAGGGGGTTGGACTCGATGGCCTTGTAGGCCCCTTCCAACCCTACTATTCTATGATAAGCTTCACCAATTATCAAATGCGGGAAAATAAGTCTTTTTGGAACACACCAGGTCTTTTTATTCTGATTCCTCAGGTTAGCCAACCCTACTCAGCATTTCCAATATGCGTGAATCATTAGAATAATACTCCCACTGTTTAAGAGCTATGCATTTTGGGTATCTCCTACCCAATTGCTGAAAATTGGGTCTCAGAAATAAGTTAATGAAAAACAGCAAAGGATGAAGTTCATGGACATGTGAAGATGGACATGTGAAAACTTGACCCCACTCACCAAATCCATATCCAAGAAAAAATGTTTAAGCTTTGCTCCTGAATTATGCTCAAGCTAGAGCACGGATGAACCTCCATGGGAAGAGATTTCTGTGACCCTACAGCAGGTCTTGGAAATATCTTGATAAATGCAGCAGCAATGAAACATCAACAGGGCTTCAGTCCTGAGGACCGAGGCAAGAGAAGCCCAGCTCTGATGAGCTTTGGTCTCTTTGTTCTTAGACAAAACCCTGGCCTTTCTCATCGACTTGCTGTGTGACCAGCTGCATTAACACCACACACACAGTGTCCCTATTTGGAACAACTCCTGGCCAAAGAGAATACGAGGCAGATACATCACTGTTGTGTGCAACACCACACAGATGTATGGCCTTTATCCTACACAGGCAGTACCTCTCATCATGTTAACTGCAGATCTCCTTTCACTCCAAATCTCCTCTCCTGCTAGGTTAAGAGGATCAAGGGAGATATTTTTGGTGGTGGCCCCATATGACACGAATAGCCTGAGCTCAAGTCTGCAAGCGTTTATGAAGCACAGCAAGAAATAACAAGACTTCATGCTTTTCCTTTTTTAAGCTGCCAGTCACATTATCATCCTTCAATCCATTCTGCTTTGATTGCAGGAGTGTGTATGTTCAAGTGTTCTTTTGCTATTAAATACAGAAAGCCATCAAGCAAGCACGGCAGGCAGGCAGGCTCAAGTAAAACACATTTATGACAATCTCACCTACACACTATAACAGGAGTGCTGAACCTCAGGCCCCTCCCGGGGTCCCAAGTCAGGCCTTCCAAGAGTCCCCCGAAGTCTGTTCCCCCTTTCCCTGGCCCCACCCCCGTTCCCCTGACCGCTGATCATTCGGTGGTTCACTGGCTGTTGTGCAGTTTTCGCTCCGTTCTAAGGCTGACGTGCCTCTCTGAAGGCTGAGTCACTGGTCGTGAGAGCTTTAAGTGAGAGTGTGCTGGCAGTTTGGCCCCACCCCTCTTGCCTTTGGCCCTGCCCACCACTGGAGTGCCGCCCTGAGAGTTTCTCTGAAATGGAATTTGGCCCTCGGGCCAACAGAGCTTCTGCTTCCCTACAATCTGAGGAGCAACGCACAGGGAAGCTGCTCTCCAGAATGCAAAGCAAGGGCAGCTCCTTGCTTTGATTCCATCTGACGTGTTGGTTAAGCAGGAGGACAAAGGCCCATCTGAAGACAAAACACGCACACACACAGGCATGTCCAGCAACATGCTAGAAGATACTATTCGATTAGTCTGCTTTAATTCAAGAAACATGTAGCAGTAATAACAATAATATAATCATAGTATATTTATTAATTATTGTTATGAAGAGCCATTGCAACCAGGTGTGAAGCAATGCCTCATTACAATAAATGGAACTTAGTCTGTGGTGACCCACAGCTCCTTTCAGGCTGCAATCCTAGACACACTTATTTGGGAGAGAATCCCACTTAACACAATGGTACTTACTTCTGAATAGACAAGTAGGATTGCTCTGCAAGGCTACAATCACTAGGGGAGTAAACTGAAGTCCGAATCAGCCCCCCCCCCCCAATCAGTAGTCACGGATGTAGTCAAAACACACTGGAGTGGTGGGCTAGGAACAGACTTTTACTGGAGATATAACAAACTTACATCTCAAGGTAAGCTGGCTGAGGTCAGCCCCATGGTGAGCATCACTTGCAGGAGGAGGAAGAAAGGGAATAGGAAAGTAGAGGGAGGAGACAAGGGAAAGGCAGAGTGACCTCTCAGAGATCCCCTCCCGTCAGGTACATATTAACCCTTAAAGTTCAGGTTAAATGACTCATGGCCGTAGTCCCTCCAACATAAACTGCACTGAACACACTGGGAATTACTTCTGTGTAAACAAGCCTAGGATCCTACTGTCAACCAGAGGGGTTGGATCCAACCCCAAGCCCCCTCCTGTGCCTTGAAGGACAAACTTGATGTGCAAACAAACAGCAGGTGAAAACTTTGCACGGCACGGTGCTAAAACAGGATCCCCTGCTAACGCCTGCATATCAAGCCCCCTAGACTCCCTCTCCCACACACAGCAGGCCCCCGCGTAAGCACAAGCGAGAGACAACGGCGGCGGCGCCCCCCGCCCGCCCCCCGCTCCTGCTGCGGCCAGCGGCAGCCCTGAACAGGTGGCCGGTGCTGCAGGACGACGGGGGCTGCTGAGGAGCTGAGAAGAGGACGGCGGCAAACCTCACACAGCCCGCCTGGCGCGCAGGGCCGGGCGGCAGGGTGGGGAAAGGGGCAGGAAGCCGAGGGGCTGGCTGGGGGCGGTGGAGTCGCAAGGCGTGGAGGCCGCTCAGCGCGCGGAAGGCGCAGCCGCCGAGGGCTGAGGAGAAAGGGGGCGCCTCCCGCGTGCCTCTATTCTCCCTCGTCGCCTGCCGAGGAGGCGCGGCAGGCCTCGGGGTGCAGAGCGCCCTCAGGCTCCCTCTCCCGCCCCTCTGCGTGGTAGGCGAGAGGCAGCCGCCAGTCGCCCGCGCTCCCTCCCTCTGCCCCCCCCCCCCGCAGCAGCAGCAGCAGCAGCCTGGGACCCAGCTGGGAGCTGGCTTCAGTAACAGTGCGGAAGCGAAGCCCCCGTGCGACCCGCCAGCACACACCAATGCAGAGAAGTAGTCTGTCACAGCAAACCCAACGAAGACTGGTGTGGCACGCTGAACATTTATTGCAGCATAAGCTTTCGTGGAGGAGCGGCTACTAGTCTATGAAAGCTTATACAACTCTCTTCGTTTTTAAGGTGCCACCCACAAGACTGTCATTTGGAGTGTGCCACAGGCCTCTGTAAGGCCTCTGCCTCTTCCTTTCACAGTAGCTCATGGTTTGCATAGTGAAGGTACACAGGAAAAGTGTCCGGCTTGCAATATATATTTAAAAATACACACAATGCATGTTCCCCACAGACAATGTTAGGTTATCTGCTGGCCTTAGCATACCTGTGATAGAAACTAAGAAGCAACTTATTTTCTATATTGCACATAAGCAGAATGTTTCTCTGGGAAGATGGGCAAATTCCAAACAGTAGCCTTGGCTACTGTGTCTCTCACCCACTTGTCCAAGGTAGTTTGGAGCAAAATGGGAGCCAAGTTCAGCAGTGCCCCCCCCCCCCCGGCACCCACTGCTGGATTGGCATCAGGCAGACAAGATATTCTTTTGTCCTTTGCTGACTTTTAAGGCGTAGTTTGAGGATGCTGATTGCACCTTAGGCTTGTCAGAAGATCTGTAGGATCTTTGCCATTTGGGCTTGTAATCACCCTGCTGGTTTGGTCTGTGCATGTGTCTGTTAGAACGAAGGGGCTGTGGTTTGAGTTTCTGTTCTTCTTCGATCTATGTTATAGCTCACTTTATAAGGCAATTAATCTGGCAAACAAAAGATGTGGTCTATAACACTACCTAGTTCTACCATGAAGAAATGTAAATACCCATTAGACTTTTATCTTGCTAACTGCCAATGAAGGCATATCAGCTAGAAATAGGACATTAGCTCAACTAGTCTCCATCCTTTTTCATTAACTCTATTTTATCCTGTGAAAAGCAATCTTGTGGAAAGACATCACAACTGAAAGCGTTTCCATTTTCGTTAGCCACCATGAGCATTAAAATCACCATTGACCACTATGCTTGCTTCAGGAAACTGTGCTTCACAGAGGTTCAATACCTCTTCCAATTTTTCCCATAGCTCAGTGAAGATCTATCAGGTGGGAAATATATGTTTAAGCAAAATAAGATACTCAACTCACTCCTCCAGTTACCTTTTACCAATATTGATAAAATGAAACTTTTTGAGATTGGTAGATTACCTCAAGCTTCAATGAGACTCCCCCCCACACACACACACATACACAGTGCTTTATTAAAAACCTGAAACTCTCCGTAATACTCCATGCATCTGATGAAGTCAGTTATAGTCCACGAAAGCTTATTCCATGAAATCTTTCAAGGTGCCACAAGACTCTTTGGTGTTTTCACAAATCTAAACTCAGCGTGCAAAGGAGGTGCCTGCGAAGCAGAGACTGATTTCTGAAGGCATGTGCAGCCCTGTCTCTGGCCTGAGGGCTAGACGCAATGGCCTTCTGCAACTGAAAGGAGCAATTCTTTATGAAGAGCTGTGGGTGCTCAGAAAATACTGGAGGATTTGTTTGAGGTTCTCTGGTCCAAACATGTATTGTGTTAGATACAGAATAATATATGTTCCTACCCTTTGTCTGCAACCCCATCTCACAAGTTGGCATATATCTTCTAAATGAATGGCAAATCTCTTATATCACAGCGTGGGTCATCTGATTTGGCCTGTAATCTAACATGAAAATGCTGTCTTCTGTCAATGGTGGAAGCTTCTTTTTTTGCAGCTAACAGTTCCTAGTGTACACAACTTTAATGGCATGTTGGGACAGATAAAAGAGGAGTATGAAATTAGGACAAGCCAGCAGCAGCTTTTGTTCTCATCCTCTCCCCCCACCCCCACTCATCCCCATCCTCCTCTCCCCACCACCACATCGGCCAGAAATGTTGTTATGGCAACGGTAGCTGCAGGGTCTTGACTGACAGATCTCCTGAGAGGAGTCTCTGGGGAAACTAGGCGGAGGGAGAGAAAGAGGAGAAACACTGCCACTCACAATACTGGCCCAGACAGACACGCAGCCATTTGGAGAGGGACACTCCCACGTGCTGGCTGGGAACATTGATAAGCCTCTCCTCTTCCACAACCACACTGTCCTGAGCAGTTCCACCTTAAAGAAGCCACACTGATGCAACAACCCTAATGCCTTTATCAGCGGAGGCACTGGCTGGGGCAACGAAGCTATCTGTAAGCCGCCCTGAGATCTTAATGATATAGGGCAGGTTGCAAATGTTTTAAATAAAAATAAATAAATTCGTCTCTGTGGTATCGCTTCCTTGTATCCGAACCTGACCAGGCTTTAAGATTCTCAATAGAGGCCTTTCTCTTTACTGTGTCCCACCAACACACACAATGTTTGGCAGGGAGAGAGCCCTTTTGACAGCTGCTGTGTCTACGCTTTGGAACTCTCTTGCCAAGGAGACCTGTTTAACCCCCTCTCTGCTGGTTTTTCATCAGCAGGTGAAGGCCTTCATACTTTCCAAGGTGATTATTCAGTTTTGCTGCTGCTTGCACATTACTGCTGTTTTTAATTTGCTCTTACTGTTTTTATCTGCTAATGCTTTATTTGTTTTAATTTTGTTTTGGTTTTTTATATTTACTTTTATACTGTATTTGTACATTATTGTTGTTAGTGGATTCAGGAATCTAGCATGGAAAAGCAAGGTGTGCATTAAATAATACATAAATAACAAATATTTAGGTTCAGTTAAGTTGAAGCCCTACATGATTATAACATTCTAAACCTGATGACAAATCCAGCCTTGTGCAGTGCACAGTGCACAGAAGATGAAAATGCACAAGAGGCGAAAGGGAGAGGTCTAAGGCAAGGTTACCACTATCACAATCTCTCTTTCTTGGATACTACAATCGCCACCATAGCAACAACAAATAAGGCAACAGAACCAGAATCTCCCACGATGACAGTTCTAATGTCAAGTGAGCCAAGAGCTCACTCAAAAATTAAATGCTGTAATCCTATTTCATCTTCCATATGCTTCAAGTTTTCTTGCATCCCAGGACTGCAATAAAGTCTGTCAGAATTACTGTCATCATCCGCCTTTATGATCAGATGATGTGCAAGACAGAGAGAGATTCGGGAAGCAACAAAAGAGTGTTCACCAGCAAATTAAAGGGCTGGGGGGTGGGGGGGAGGTTACCACCCTTTAAAAATAATTAACTGATAAGCACTCAAAAGTGTGACAAAGAAGCAAAATTGCCTTAGTTTTATTCCCTGGAGCTTTTTGCATAGTTTTTATATCAAGCACTTCACTAATGACAGTCTGCCAGAGCCCCCTCTGTTGTTAAATAAGTAGCAATCCTAAGTATGAAAATGACTGAGTTAAATTATTATTAGGCTAAATTATACTCTTTATAAAATTAAAGAGTTGCATCATAAGAATTCCAAAGCCTTTCAAGACAGATTAAGCCCTGGTTTACCTTTCTATTAAAATATCAAGACATTTAAAAGAAAAGTATGGCATTGCAAGATGCCTTTTGTTACTGCCTCTCACCTTCTGTAGAAATAGAACAACCCATACGAGCATCTTGGCATGCAGTTCTTCCAATGTAAAGAGTGTCCGTGGTGTGCGAATGAAAATCTTGGTCTTCCCATAAGCCACATCATGTTGGAAACCACAATGCTCGATCAGTTTCTTTACAGCCTCTTTGTCTGATGCAAGCTTGTGATTTGGCCAAGTAAATTCAGGGATTATCTTGTACCTGTGTTGATACCAATTTGTTTTTTAAAGCATTATTGGTTGCATTTGCTACCTTTGCCCACTCCCAGGCTCATCAGTATCATGGCAAAACAGTATGCTAGGTCATCCCCATATGACCTCACCAAAGCAAACTTCTCATGGAAAGGATGAATGCATTGATTTAACATAGAATTAAGGACCCTGGGTACATTACAAAACCATGATTTTTACTTGTAAAGAATGTGATGGTGGTCTCTATCCCCCTAGCCCCCGCACTTCACATGAAAAGGACTTCCAACTGAAGCCAATGGAATCAATGGCTGGTACAGACTCCCATTAAACTGGGATTGGGATATTTTCAACTGGAGATTTTAATCTTGTTTCTGTTTCATGGAGGTTATCTTAATGTTTTACAGACTATCATTTTAAAGAATATTTGACTACCAGGTTTTCAGCATTCTCCAGTTCTGCAGGATAAAACTCCAGAGAAATAAAATCAATGAGATAGAGTGGCCCAGTTGACAGAGATTGGGTTTGAATCAGGGAGAGCTATTCACATGACAGGGACATATGAATAGTATATGGTCTTATAATGGAGGATGCGTGCATGCATTTTATTTAGATATGCTGAGAAGCTCCTTCTCAGCACATAAATATTTTAAGTACTCAGCCAACCCTTTGCATTTCATTCCAGCCCTCTACTTGCTAACCACAGCTGGGAAAACTGTCTCTTTTGCTAATTTCTTGGGAGAAAAGATGGGGGGAAGGAAACTGATAACTTTTAAATGTTGATGTTGAATCTATTCTAAGGGAATGATGGGGAGAGGAACCAGCTACATCCAGAAAACGAAGTTAACAAAGAGAAGCAAAAGTGGCTATAAAACTGACCTGCTGCCACTATTCTCACTGGAATTGCCAACAGATATCCCTACAGAAGTTACTTTAAGCAGAGACATCTTTGATCGGTATAATGACACCACACAGTTTTGTCTTCATGTTCAGATGTCCCAAATATCTGAAGTTCGACACGTTTTTTATCTTTTGTTACCTGTGAAGGAATTTCTCATACGTTTGGCGATAGGCAAATCCTGCCCGTCGGACCCTCACATTCTCCAGGAGCCCGAGATATTCCACCTGATGCCTGCAGCGTTCCTCATCAAATAGCTGCGGTGACTTCTTGTCATTGGGCTTAATGCAGCGGACATAGTATGGTTCCTAAAGGGAGGCAGTGAGGAACACAACAATGTTTTCACTAGGAGCCAAGGTGCAAGGTCAGGAGGGAAGTAACTGCAGGCATATAATACTCCCGGTCATCTGACTATTGTTAAGGAAGCAGGCCAGAGGGCTGCACGCTCCCGCCCCCTAGCCCCTTTCCTCTCATGAACGTCCCCCACACGTCTTACTCATGGCTAAAGCTAACCAGGGCCTTTTTGCCCACACATACAGCCCCTTTGCTCCCACTTCACTGCATGGGCTATCTAGCCAGGAACTCAAAACAAGGATGTGAAGCTGATTTTAAGACATTCAGGCCAGTACCAATATGTGTTAAAAATGGTTAAGACCGCTGAGGAAAGGGGGGGTAGAAAGCCATGCCAGGGGAGGAACAAAGGGAGGGAGTTCACAGATCCTACAACCTGTTGCCAATCAGTTTACCATGGATAAGGGATTGGGACATATGTGCACACTGGCCTTGAAGGATAGTTTAATAGAAAATGACATTTCCCTATTAAACATGGAATGAAACCTGTGTTGAAATCCATGTTGAATTTGGTTGTGTCAAAGACTTTACTTCAGCATGGATTAATTAATTAATTAAGCATTTATACCCTGCTCTTCAATCCTAAAAGGCTTCCCAGTATGGCTAAGAATCAAAACCAACCGTCGAATAATATCATATTAAAACAATAAACACAGAACATTAGCAAGACTGGAAGATGTTAAAACCACTTTTAAAAAACCCAAACCAGTAAGATAAAACAACATCAGAAGAACATCGAAAAGCCTTGGGCAAATAAAAAGGTCTTCACCAAATGCCAAAAAGATAGCAGACTTGCGGCCTGATGAGCCTCTCAGGACAGGACGAGGTTCCAAAGACAGGGCACCACCAAAGCGACCCTATCTCAGGTCACCATATGCTTTACCTTAAATGGCGTTAGGACCCAAAAAGGGCTTCCAAAGATGATCTCAGGGACAGGGCAGGCCTTTGTAGGAGCAAGTGGTCCTTGTGAAGTACCCTGACACTGGGATAATAAGAGGTAGCTAAGGAGTTATGACCGGTGGGTCCAAGGAGTGCTAAATGAATCCTAGCATGAAGGGGTGGTTCCTGCTGTCCTTAAGGAGGCACTAGTGTGATCACTCCTGAAGAAACCCACTCTGGACCCAATGGTATTTGACAACAACTGCCCAGTCGCTAATACCCCTTTGTAGGGAAGGTACTGAAGAGGGTCATGGTGGAGCGATTGCAGGCACTCTTGGAGGATACTGATTATCTAGACCCATTCCAGTCTGCTAGTAAGAAATGGTTTTATTTTTAAATTATGAATGTAAGGGGTAGAGGCACCAAGGTAAGTGTCCAGGCATATTGCTGTCCACAGGCACTACATTGCCTAGCCCCAGATCGCATATACCGACCACATGGAGCTAAAGAACTGGGTGGCTGGATCCATCGATGTGAACCTCAGTACCCTGATCCATCTTCACTCCTGCTTGGCCTTCACTGTCCCTTTAGGATTGGCAGATCACTATAGTAGAAACCACAGCTGGCAGAATTCTCCCCTCTATGCAACTCTTACAAGTAAGGAACCCACTCAGGCTCAGTAGTTGGCAAACCTGCGTAAGGAGTTACAGGTGGGTGCCAATCTGTGTAAATATCCATTGAGACACAACACAGGAACCCTGGGGAACAGCAGCAATAGAATAGCAAACCTCAAGTTTCTCCAGGCTAATATGGATCTTTAAAAGAAGGTGGGAATGTGGTAGGAGTGGTTCAAGAATGCTTTTCATTTAAATGGGGGGGGGGGTCCAAAGGGCAATTCTCTGAAGGATGAAAAGTAATAACCAGATTATTCATTATGAAATAAACAAATAGGACGAACAGGCTTAGCCTGAGCTGATTACTTCTAGTGCCCAGTCAGCTGACTCCCCAAATTCCTCCTAGCATACAAAGCCATGAAATAGAAATGAGAGCATTTATCTGGTTTCCAAACATGGGGGACACTTTTGGTGAAATACCAACATATGACTTAAAATTCAGGCATCCATGTTTTGCACTGTCTTTCCATATAAAATGATACTACCTTTTATTCAAAGGCCCCAGTTTCTCCTTCAACCCTATGCCAAGGAACCCTATGCTATCTGTGGCTTAGAAAAGTTGTGTTTCAAAACATCTGGAGGATAACAAGTTGCCTACCTTTTGCCTCTTTAGTTCCATAATCCATATTCCTCAAGTTTTTCCTCTGGCTTCTGTTTCTTTCACCTGCCCTTCCTTCAGTTTCCTTTATGTTGCTTATGCTTCACTTTTCCTCACCTACCTAACTGAGCTCTGCCCCTTATGTTCCTTACCTTCTGAACATCCTCCCAAGTCAGGTTTCTAGTCATTAGTCTAATCCACACAGCTCCTCCTTCTACAGAGCCTATGTGAGGTTTTGATCCCAACTTCAGACATCCATGAATAAAACTGCTTATAAATATCCATTTCAATCAGGCTTCTGGCCCAGTTTGTTTGTTTATTTATTTGCCGCCCATCTGGCCAGCTACCCGGTCACTGTAGGCGGTGTACAATACTAATAACACGAAATACAAAGAATTTACATAATCAACTGAACAAAACATAACAAAACAACACTGCTCTAAAAAACCCTAACCCACTCCAGATGCCCGCCTCAACAGCCAGGTTTTTAAAGCCCGGCGGAAGCTCATCAAAGAGAGGGCAAGGCAGAGGTCACTAGGGAGGGAATTCCACAGAGTGGGGGCCACCACAGAAAAAGGCCCTCTCCCTAGTCCTCACCAGCCTAGCTGTCCTGGCTGATGGGACAGACAGAAGGCCTTCCGAGGCTGATCTCGTTGAGCGGCATCCCTGGTGTTGTTGGAGGCACCCCTTAAGATAGGCTGGGCTGGAACCATGCAGGGTTTTAAAGGTCAACGCCAACACCTTGAATTGGGCCCGGAAAACACCTGGTAACCAGTGCAACTCCTTCAGCACTGGAGTGATGTGAACTTGCCGACGGCTGCCTTTAATCAGGTGGGCCGCCGCATTCTGCACCAGCTGCGACTTCCGAACTGTCTTTAGGGGTAACCCTACATAGAGCGCATTACAGTAGTCTAGCCAAGAGGAGACCAGGGCATGAACTACTGATGGGAGCAGTAGTTCATTATTAAAGATAAAATTAGTAAGCATATCGAAGGACAAGCCGTGCTGAAAAAGAATCAACATGGCTTCCGCAAAGTCCAGTCTCGCTAACCTTTTAGAGTTCTTTGAAAGAGTCAATAGACATTTAGGCAGGGGTGATCTGGTAGACATTGTCTACTTGGACTTCCAAAAGGCTTTTGACAAAGTCCCTCACTAAGGACTACTGAGCACACTTAGCAGTCCTGGAATAAGAGAAGAGGTCCTCTTAAAGATCAGTAACTGGTTAAAGAACAGAAAGCAGAGAGTAGGAATTAATGGTAAATTCCCCCAATGGAGGGAAGTAAATAGTGGGGTCCCTGGGACCAATGCTTTTTAACTTGTTCATAAATGATCTGGAATTAGGAGTGAGCAGTGAAGTGGCCAAGTTTCCCGATGACACCAAACTAGGGTGGTTAAAACAAAAAGGGATTGTGAGGAGCTCCAAAAGGATCTCTCCAAACTGGGAGAATGAGCATCCAAATGGCAAATGCGGTTCAGTGTAAGCAAGTGTCAAGTGATGCATGTTGGACCAAAAAATCCCAACCAAGTATAACCTGATGGGATCTGAGCTAGCAGTGATCAAGAAAGAGATTGTGATTGTGGTGGACAGCTCAATGAAGATGTCAACCCAGTGTGCGGCTGCTGTAAAAAAAGGCAAACTCCATGTTAGGCATAATTAGAAAAGGAATTGAGAATAAAACTGCCACTATCACACTGCCATTATACAAATCTATGGTGCGACCACACTTGGAATACTGTGTACAGTTCTGGTCACCGCATCTAAAAAGATATTGTAGAGCTGGAAAAAGTGCAGAAAAGGGCAACTAAAATGATCAAGGGGCTGGAGCATCTCCATTATGAGGTAAGGTTACAACAGCTGGGCTTGGCTAGTTTGGAAAAAAGGAGGGTAAGGGGAGACATGATAGAGGTCTACACAATTATGCACGGTGTGGAGAATGTGGATAGGGAGAATTATTCTCCCTGTCTCACACTACTAGAACTCGGGGTCATCCCATGAAGCTGATTGGTGGGAGATTCAGGACAGATGAAAGGAAGTATTTGGAACTATGGAATTCACTACCACAGGATGCAGTGATGGCCACCAATTTGGATGACTTTAAAAGGGGGTTAAATTCTTGGAGAAGGCTACCAACGGCTACTAGTCCTAATGGACTAGTATGTGCGACCTCCAGTACCAGAGGCAGTATGCTTATGTACACCAGTTGCTGGGGAACATGGGCAAGAGGGTACTGTTACACTCATGTCCTGCTTGTGGTTTCCTGGTCAACAGCTGGTTGGCCACTGTGTGAACAGAATGCTGGACAAGGTCTGATCCAGCATGGCTCGTCTTATGTTTTTATGTGTTCTTATATATCCTTCTAGACTTGACTATATGGGCTAGGTGTTGTTGTTGGGTGGTACTGCATTGCAGGAGTTCTGTTCCTACTTGGATGGCCAATTCCGGAAGGTCAGCTTGAGGGATTATTGATATGTCCCTTGGAAGTTTATGCTATTGGGTTCCACAGGGCTCTGTTTTATTGCCCATGCTGTTCTACATGACACTGCTGGGGGAAGTTATCTGGAGACGTGGACTGAGATGTCACCACTTACTTATATACGTATGTACGTACATACATACATACATATATATATATATAGAAAATATTTATATACCACTCCACATCAAAAGATTTCAGAGTGGTGAACAACAAATATAAAAGAATAAAACACCATATTAAAACTATTAAAACATTTTAAAAGACACAAATTCTGCACTTAATAAACCACAGCTGGTCACTCAAGGAAGGCCTCTTGAAATAAGAATGTCATCAGGAGGTGCCAAAAGCAACACAACGTTGACCTCCAAAGGCAGGGAGATTGTCTATCTAGATTTGGTCCTGCTGCTTTTACTGACTTGGAGTCTCCTTTACTATTGGAAACACTTCTTGAAGCTGACCAAATAAATCAACCCACGATTCATGTTTATAAATACTTATTATCAGTGAATAAATATGATACATGTGGTCTACAGCAGGAATGGAACAGGGAATTGGAATGTCCTGTTTTGCCTAATCAATGGACCGTCATTTCGGCATCTGTATTGGATATCTCTATGGATCTTTGGTTATGTCTTATTCAGCAAACACTTCTGCTTCGGGTCTGTTGAACACCACAACGTCTCTTTAATAAAGGGTTGTCAAACTCAGTGAATTGCTGGAGGTGTAATGCAGTTAACACTTCTCTTATTCACATATTTTGGAAATGCCCCAACCGTTGCCTCCTTTTGAGAGGAAGTTGTTATATGGATAAATTTTGTATTGGAAAGCTCTTTAATATTTACTGATGTAAATGTTTTCTAAAATTACTTACCTGCTTTTTGGAATGTAACACATGGTCAGCATAAATGGATCTTTCGCACCCTTTTGGTTGCTAAAAGAGTGATACTACGATACTGGAAGGATAAAAGCTCACTGCCTATAATGAAATGGAATGAAGACTTAATAATGCTAGCAACATTTGAAAGAGTGGTATATAGGAGTAATTTGCATATGGACTTATATTTGGATATCTGGTCTGCTTTCACTGAAGTTGATGTGTAACCTATTCTTTTCTTTTTTTTCTCCGTAGAATACTGTAATATTTGAAACAGAGGATTTTAGAATATGTTATATTTTTAATTTTTTGATTTTGTTACATTTTTTGTTTTGTTAAAACTCACAATAAAAAAATGATTAAAAAAAAATCCATCAGGGCGACCAAGGCGGATTCAGTCCCGTAACCAAATCGAAACCCAGACTGGAGTGGGTCTAGATAATCAGTATCCTCCAAGAGCGCCTGCAGTTGCTCCTCCACAACCCTCTTAAGTACCTTCCGTAAGAAAGGGGAATTTGCAACTTGGCAGTAGTTGTCTAATACTGTTGGGCCCAGAGTGGGCTTCTTTAGGAGTGGTTGCACTACTGCTTCCTTAAGGACAGCAGGGACTACCCCTTCCTGCAGGGAAGCATTTATCACTCCCTGAATCCACTCAGTCATACCTCCTCGGCTAGCTTTTATCAGCCAAGAGGGGCAGGGATCAAAAGGGCATGTCATCGGTCACATTGCTGCAAGCACCTAGTCCATATCATCAGGCTGCAGTAACTGAAACTGATCCCACGAAATCGGGCAGATGGTGGCATCAGACACCTTGACTGGAACTGCGCTAACAGCAGTGTCAAGTTCGCTGCGGAGACAAGTGATTTTAGCCTCAAAGTGCAATTCAAAAAGGTCACAGTGGGTCCTTGACGGGGCCAGGGCCCCATTTGCTGGGGAGGGTGTTAACAGCCCCCGGACCACCCCAAAGAGTTCTGTTGGATGTGTGCTCGAGGACACAATGGAGGCAGCAAATTAAGCTTTCTTTATGCAATAGGCATGATTATGTGCTCTAGAGTGTGTTTGGTCATCTTCGCTTCAAGTCTTATGGCATTTGCACTCTCGCCAACGTCCAGCCTGTTTCATTAACCACAGCTCCCCAGTATACCAAGGAGCGGAGTGGGCTCTACAGTGCTGGAGAGAGGACTCAGGTGCAATCAAGTCAATGGTCCTCTGCATCTCACTGTTTCACAGTGAGGCTAGGGCCTCAGCTGGATCAACAGCACTCTCCCCTGGAAAATCCCCAAGAGCATTCAGAAATCCATTGGATTCCATCGATCTCCTGGGGCAGACCATCTGAATGAGTCCCCTGCCATGGCAGGAACGAAGTAGGACTGTGAGTTCAAGTAGGACCGTGAGGACCATACCAGGATCACGACAATGGGGTTACTTGGACCCCCCCCCCAAATCTTCAGACCAACCAGCTCACAACTTGGAGAAAAAAACACATCAAGGGTATGCCCTGCTTCATGTGTTGGGCGATGACAAACTGAGACAGCCCCATGTTTGTCATGGAGGCCATGAAGTCACGAGCTGGAACTCCAGAGACAGCCTCGGTGTGGAAGTTGAAGTCACCCAGAACCACCATCTTGGGTTCCTCCAACATCACGCTCGAGACTGCCTCTGCCAGCTCTGTCAGGGAGGATGCTGGGCAGCAGGGTAGACGGTACACCAGCAGCATCCCCACTCTGTCTCTATAGCCCAACACAAAGCACACCCCTTTAAGGCCTGCTCCAAAGTGGAGTGGTATCCTAGTGATGGAGATGGAGGTCCTATGAGCCACAGCAACTCCCCCTATGTAATGCAGCCCTCCAAAAACTACAAATATCTCCTCTCAAAACTAAAAGCTTGCAGTGGTTCTGTGAATGCAAGATGACAGCATTTGCTGGCAATGCTCACTCCATTATTGGAGCTTGACAGGAGAATTGGCTTAAGTTTTGTTAGGGTTAGGAATTGGGGCTTCTGGTTTATTTTATTTATTTATTGGATTTTTAATTATTTAATCAACTAACAATACAACATGAAACTCAACTGACAACAAGCATGAAATCACCGATCAACAATGACCTGCATATAGTAATACAGCTATATGAAACTGTAGGGCTAAACTTCCTCTTGAAGTTCTACTGATCTAGATTTACTTAGAGAGCATTGATTAGGTCTTTCCAGATGATTATATGTGATTGTGGAAGTGTAAAAAATTATATGTGATTGTGGAGGTGTAAAAAAAAAAAAAGATAGTGGAAGTGTCAAGCCCCCATTGCTCTGGCTGGCAAAAGAAATCCAGGGCTGCCAGCATGTGTAAAAGTCATTGTCAACTGCGTTATTATGCACGGTCCTGAGCTCTTCGGTTAATTTTTCCAGTAAGGCAATTAGGGATGGCGGAGAATTTCTCCACGAATCTCCGGGAGGCCGAATGCCAACGCATTCGGCCCCCCGAAATTGGTGGGGAAATTCTCTGCCGGCCCCCCACCCCCCCCCCCGGGATGGGACTTACCGTGGCCGAATGTCCCTCTCGGCAGCGGGTCCCGGCGGCGGTTCGGCGGCCGGTCTCCCCACCGGCTGCCACCACCACCATTGCAAAAAAAAAAAGTAAAGTAAAAAAAAACAACACACACCCGTGATAGGCTACGTGACGATTTACGTAACCTATCACGGCTGACTTTGGAAATCTAGCCGTGATAGGCTACGTAAATCGTTACGTAGCCTATCACGGGGGTGTCTCTGTGTGTGTGTGTGTGTTTACTTTTTTTTTCGTGGCCGGGTAGACGGGGCGCTCCTACCCGGCCTGAATTTCGCCGGCGAGGGATGGGGCGCCTCTCCCCGGCCTGAATTTCGGCCGGGCGAGGCGGGGCGCCTCCCCCCCCTCACCTGAACTTCGGGGGGAGAACTGAAGCACCTCCCCCCCACTGCGAAGCAAGCTTCGAGAACAGGTAAGGGACTTTCGTCCACCCCTAAAGGCAATAGCCCAAGCGCTCCTCTCCCAGCTTTCCACTGACAGGCCACTGGTAGATTTCCAGACTGACATGTTTTCCATTCTTGCTGTGGTCCAGAAGAATGCTAATAAACCCTGCTGCAGCAGATGCCTGTTGCCTCCCACACAGAGGGACAGTGTTTTACATAGGTCCTGATTTGTGGCTTTTCTTGCCAAATGAAATACCTCTGCCCAGAACCTCTCCATGACTTTGCAAACCCACCACATGTGTTTAAAGGTCCCTCTCTGAGCACAGCTGCAGTCTCGCCAGCATTGGGGGATGCACCTTTGTAAATATAGCTGTTTGTTCCAGGTGTGAGATGCCACCTATACACTGTTTTAATTGCATGTTCCCTCAGCTTAGATGAAATTGATTTGTACGCAAGGAATTCATAGAATCATAGAATAGTAGGGATGGAAGGGGCCTACAAGACCATCGAGTCCAACCCCCTGATCAATGCAGGAATCCAAGTCAGATCATCCCCCACAGGTGGCTGTCCAGCCTCTTCTTGAATGCCTCCAGTGTGGGAGAGCCCACCACCTCCCTAGGTCATTGGTTCCACTGTCGTATTGCTCTGTCAGGAGTTTTTCTTGATGTTCAGCTAGAATTCCGTGTCCTGCACTCTGGGATGATCAAGAAGAGATCCTGACCTTCCCCTCTGTGACAATCTTTCAAGTACTCGAAGTGCGCTATCGTATCTCCCCTCAGTCTTCTCTTCTCAAGGCTAAACATTCCCAGTTCTTTCAGTCTCACTTCATAGGGCTTTGTTTCCAGTCCCCTGATCATCCTTGTTGCCCTCCTCAGAACCCTCTCCAACTTGTCTGCATCCTTCTTAAAGTGTGGGGCCCAGAACTGGACACAGTAATCCAGATGAGGCCCAACCAGTGCTGAGTAGAGGGGGACTAGTACTTCCTGGGATTTGGAAGCTATGCTTCTAAGAATGCAGCCCAAAAGAGCATTGGCCTTTTTTGCAGCCACATCACATGGTTGGCTCATATTCAGCTTGTGATCGACAACAATTAATTCAAGATCATTCTCGCTTGTAGTGTTGTTGAGGCAGGTATCCTCCATCTTGTAACTGTGCTTTTGGTTTCTTTTCCCTAGGTGCAGAACTTGGCATTTATCTCTATTAAATTTCATTCTGTTGCTTTCTGCCCAGCGCTCCAGCCTATCAAGATCACTTTGAATTTTGTTTCTGTCTTCCAAAGTATTAGCTATCCCGCCCAATTTGGTGTCATCTGCAAATTTGATCAGCATTCCCTGCACCTCCTCCTCCAAGTCATTAATAAAAACGTTGAAGAGCACTGGGCCCAGGACTGAGCCCTGCGGTACCCCACTCGTTACCTCTCCCCAGTTTGAGAAGGTCCCATTGATAAGCACTCTTTGAGTCCGATTCTGTAGCCAACTGTGGATCCACCGGATTGTTGTTTCATCTAGCCCACTTTGAGCTAGCTTGCTAATCAGGAAATCATGGGGCACTTTGTTGAAAGCTTTGCTAAAGTCAAAGTATATGATGTCCACAGCATTGCCACAGTCCACAAGGGAGGTTATCTGATCAAAAAATGAGATCAGATTTATCTGGCAGAATTTGTTCTTGACAAATCCATGTTGGCTTCGAGTAATCACTGCGTTATTTTCAAGGTGCTTACAGATGGATTGCTTTATCATCTGCTCCAGAATTTTCCCAGGGATGGATGTCAGACTGACTGGTCTGTACTTCCCAGGATCCTCCTTTTTACCCTTTTTGAAGATAGGGACATTAGCCCTCCTTCAGTCATCTGGCACTTCACCTGTCTCCATGATTTCTCAAAGAGAATAGACAGAGGTTCTGAGAGTTCTTCTGCCAGTTTTTTATTACTCTAGGATGCCGTTCATCTAGCCCTGGAGATTTGAACTCATTCCAACTAATTAGGTGTTCCTTGACCAGATGCCTATCCATCTCAAGCTGCAATCCTGCCCCTTCAGCCTGTACTTCGCCTTGGCCAGGGGGGTCATAGACCCTCTTTTGGGAGAAGACTGAGCCAAAGTAGGAATTGAGCACTTCTGTCTTTTGTCATCTGTTATCATTTTGCCATCCTTATTTAATAGCTGAACCACCATTTCTTTCCTCTGTCTTTTACTATGCACGTAGCTGAAGAAAGCCTTTTTGTTGCTTTTAGCATCCCTCGCTAACCTCAGCTCGTTCTCAGCTTTCACCTTCCTGACGCCATCCCTGCAACTCTGTGCTACCTGCCTGTACCCTTCCTTTGTTGCTTGTCTTCCTTCCATTTCCTATATGTGTGCTTTTTTGTTTTCAGGTCATCTCTAAGCTTTTTGTGAAGCCACATTGGCTTCTTCTGTTGTCTTCCACCTTTTTTTCTTAATTGTGCCTTCAGAATTTCCTTTTTTAAAAGCTCCCACCCATCTTGGACTCCTTTTCTCATTAGAGTCGCTTGCCGTGGGACCTTACTTATCATTCTGAGTTTATTAAAATCAGCTTTCCCGAAATCCAGGGTATGCATTTGGCTACACTTGGCTTTTGCTTCCTTTAGAACCAAGAACTCAAGCATAACATGGTCGCTTTCCCCCAGAGTTCCTGTAACTGCTACTTTATCCACTAAGTCATCTCTGTTGGTTAGGATCAAGTCAAGGATAGCCGATCCTCTAGTTCCTTCCTCTACCTTCTGTAGGAGGAAGTTATCCACAACACAAGACAGGAATTTCCTGGAGGGGCCATGTTTTGCAGAATCTATCTCCCAACAAATATCGGGGAAATTTAAGTCCCCCATTACTACTACATCATGCTTACTTGAAACATTGCCTATTGCTTTTCAAAACTGTCATCCTTGTCTTCTCCTTGATTGGGTGGCCAGTAGTAGACTCTGACCAACATGCTCTTTTTATTCTTTACTCCATTTATTTTAACCCAGATGCTCTCAATGGGGCTACCAAGCTCCTCCTCCTGTATTTCTGTGCAGAGATATGTATTTTTAACATATAGTGCAACTCCACCTCCTGTTCTTTTTGAACAAGTTATATCCTTCAATTGCTGTATTCCAGTCATGGGAGTCATCCCACCAAGTCTCAGTTACACCTATCAAGTCATAATTTCCCTTCCGTATTAAGAGTTTAAGTTGGTTTTGTTTGTTTCCCATAGTCTGGGCACTGGTATACAGACTTCGAATACCATGTGCTTCATGGTTTGGCTTTCTTCCTACATGTTTGTGAAAACTATTAGAGCTATTAGAGCTGTTCTCTCCGTTGCAGTGCATGAGCCTTCGTCCATTGTTACCCACCAACTTTACATCTCCCTGCCCTGTAAGATTCAGTTTAAAGCCCTCCTGATAAAGTTCTTCAGGCTGTGGCCAAGCACATTCTTCCCAGTCTTTGTGAGGTGCAACCCGTCCCTTGTCAACAGACCATCTTCCAGGAAGTATAGCCCATGGTCCCAGAATCCAAATCTCTCTTGTCAGCACTGCCTTCGTAGCCAGTCATTCACCTGGAGTATTTTTCTTTCCCTTTCTATCCCTCTTTTAACTACTGGAGGGATGGATGAGAAAACTGTCTGGGCCCCAAAGGTCTTGAGTTTCCTTCCCAGAGCTTCAAAGTCTGACCTGATTTCTTCGTAGCTCTGCTTGTTGGCGGTATCATTTGTTCCCACATGGATGAGAAGAAAGGGATACCCGTCAGTGGGCTTTATGAGTGCAGGCAACCCTTCAGTCACGTCTCTAATCCGTCCTCCTGGGAGACAGCATACCTGGCAAGTCCACGGGTCTTCACAACATACTTGGGTTTCGATCCCACGCAGCAAAGAGTCTCCCACTACTACTACTCTTCTCTTCTTGTTGTTGTAGGCCTTGGTTTCATCGCCTCTGTTTGACTGACCTCTTGCTCTTGACTGAGCAAGTCAAGCCTTGACTGAGTCTACTACCTCTTGACTGAGCCTCTTGCTCGCTCTCATGCAGGTTCCCCTGCAATTCTTCCTCTGCAGGCTGTGCTCCAGTCTCATCCTCCAAGCACCTGAAAAAGGTTCCATAGCTCCACTGCCTCCACTGGTGCAAAGTGGTGTCTAGTTCCTCTGCTCCTGTCACCCTTTTCCAAGAAGTATCCTCTACTTTACTTTTCCTTGCCTCAGCATTTTCCTCCTCTGCCTCAGCTTTCTGTTGCTCTTCTGGCTTCTGTACTTCTTTGCTGCTGTAGTTCCACTGTTCTGTCCAAGAACTCTTCATCTTCTCTTATGCCCTGGAGGGTCGCCACTCCAGTCCACTTACTTTTTCTTCCAGCAGCATGATCAACTTGCACTTGTTGCAGGTGTAGGCCATGTTGATCTCAGGCAAGAAAACAAACATTGCCCACACCTTGCGGGTCACCACCACCGGAGAGACTTGTCCTTCCATAGCTTCTTTCCCCTTTTTGTGTCTAGCTTTCTGATTGTTCTAGAGTAGCCTGGTCCTTGTCCTGTACTCACTGGAGGTTAAAAACAGAGTCCCATTGGTATGGAAGTGTGTGTTACAGTAGCTGGGCCTGCTGCTGCTGCTGCCCCCGCCGCCACCACCACCAGGCCTTCCCTGCAGACTTCTGCCTGGCAGACCGCCAGTCCCTGCAGGACCAGGCCCCCAGGTACTGAGCCAGCTGTGCTGCTCCACCTGCCCCTCCCTGGAGGGGCTACATAAGCTGGCTGGCTGAGGTGGCCTGGGAGAGCCAGGGCCTGCAGGAGAAGCCACCACCACGGGGGAAGAGGCGGGCCTGCTGCTGCTGCTGGGCCTGCTGCAGCCGCCGCTGCCGCTGCCGCCACCACAGCTGCTGCCGCCACCGCCACCACCACCACCACCACCACCACCAGCAGGCCTTCCCTGTGGACTCCTGCCTGGCATTATTTTTAAGGGGATTTTTAATTGTTTTTTTTAATTGTTTGTTGTTGTTGTTGTTTTTCTGGGGATTTTGTTGTGTTTTTAGGGGTGGGTAGCCTGCCTGATAGGCGGGAGCGAGGGGGCATGTGTCCATCTGATGGAGGCAGTGGGGGGAGGGTTGGGGGCCAGAACATACCGAGGCTGGGCGGCAGGCGCTGGCGGAGCGCGAGGGGCAGGCCATGCCAGGTACGGGGAACAAGGGAGAGATGTGTAGTATCTGTCCCCTGCTCCGGGCCTGTCCAGAGCCAAAGGATGGCTGCGGGAGGCGTGACCCCATCTTCTGGCCTTCGTTTGCTGCTCTGCAATGCCAGGTCTGTTACCCAGAAAACCTCCCTCGTCCATGACACGATCCTGGATGAGGGTGCAGACCTGGCATGTATTACGGAGACCTGGCTGGACGAGGCTGCTGCTCCAAGCCTTGCAGCCATGTGTCCAGCCGGATTTTCGTATGCACAGCAGCCGAGGGCTGGGGATCGGGGAGGGGGAGTGGCTGTTATCTACCGAGAGTCCTTGGTCTTCATCAGACCCCCTCTCCGGGAGACCAAGGTTGCTGAGTGCACGTACTGGAGGTTGGGCCCGAAGGGCAGTCTGGGGATTCTGCTTGTGTACCGTCCACCCCGCTGCATGACTGACTCCCTGGCCGAGGTGCTTGAGGTGGTCTCTGATGTGCGTGTGCAGTCCCCTAACTTATTGGTGCTGGGGGACTTCAACATACATTCGGAGGCCATCCTCACAGGAGCACCTCGGGACTTCATGGAGACCATGGCCTCCTGGGAGCTGCACCATATTCTAACTGGGCCCACCCATGTAGCCGGTCATGCACTAGACCTTGTGTTTGTTTCTGGAGAAGCGGGAGTGATCTGAAGTCGGGGGTATATCCACCACCCCCTTGTCATGGTCAGATCACTATCTGGTGACGTTGGACTTTTCGGTTCCACAACCCCTCCACAGGGGTGGGGGACCCATTAAAATGGTCCGCCCCAGGCGGCTTATGGATCCAAATGGATTCCTGAACGCGCTTGGGGATTCTCTGGGGCACACCAACGGCCACTCGGTCGAGACCCTGGTGGGTGGCTGGAATGCCGCGATCACTGCGGCATTAGATCGGGTGGCTCCAAAACGCCCTCTCCCCCTGAACAGGGCTCGGACTGCACCATGGTTCAATCCGCGGTTACGAGCTCTGAAACAGGAGGTGAGAGGGCTGGAGCGCCGGTGGCGGAAGTCTCACTCCAAAGACGATCAGACACGGGCTAGAGCTGTATCTTCAGCCTATCACGTGGCAGTGAAGGCAGCAAAAAAGGAATATTATGCTGCCTCTATCGTGTCTCCAGAGTGCTGTCCCAGGAGGCTGTTCCAAGTGGTCCGGAGCCTGGTCGGTCCTGTGGCTCCGGAACCACTGGAGCATTCTAAGGCCTCCTGTGAGGCCTTGGCAAGGCACTTTGCAGATAAAATTGATCAGATTAGGTGTGTTACTCCGCACGCTGTGGATACAGTTAGTGAGCAAGAGGTGGCCTGTGGCAAACCGGTTTTGTGGGATCGGTTCCAGCTTCTTCCTCCTGATGAAGTGGACAAGGTGCTTTCATCTGTAAGGCCAACCACCTGCTTACTTGATCCTTGCCCATCTTGGCTCATTATGGGCTGCAGAGAGAGACTGGGTGAGGGGATCAGGGCAGTGGTGAATGCCTCCCTTGAGGAGGGAGTGATGCCATCAGCCCTCAAGGAGGCAGTGATAAGACCGCTCTTAAAGAAGCCCTCCTTGGATCCCCAAGTTCTGAACAACTTTCGCCCAGTCTCAAATCTGCCATTTTGGGGCAAGGTGATTGAGCGGGTGGTGGCGATGCAGTTGAAGGCACACTTGGAAGAAACTGATTATCTAGACCCATTGCAGTCAGGCTTCAGGCTTGGGCATGGGACAGAAACGGCCTTGGTCGCCTTGGTGGATGATATGAGGAGGGCTCTGGATAGGAGCGAATGCTCCTTCCTTGTTCTCCTCGACCTCTCAGCAGCTTTTGATACCGTTGACCACGGTATCCTCCTGGACCGCCTGGAGGGGTTGGGCATTGGAGACACCGTACTGCGGTGGTTCCGGTCCTTCCTCTCCGGCAGGTACCAGAGGGTAGCACTGGGAGAGGAGGTTTCGGACCCGTGGCCACTCACTTGTGGGGTGCCACAGGGTTCCATCCTCTCCCCGATGCTATTTAATATCTATGTGAAGCCATTGGGGGCTATCACCAGGAGGTTTGGGGTGCGGTGTCACCAATATGCGGATGACATGCAGCTCTACCTCTCATTCAAATCTTCACCAAGGTTGGCCGTAGAATCCCTGTCCAAATGTCTGGAGACGGTGAGTGGCTGGATGGGGAGGAATAAGCTGAAGCTGAACCCTGACAAGACCGAAGTACTTTTGGTGGGAGACAAGAGGAGGCTGGGGGATGTTGACCTGGTGTTGAATGGGGTACGGCTACCCTTGAAAGACCAGGCCCGCAGCCTGGGGGTCATTTTGGACTCCCAGCTGTCCATGGAGGCTCAGGTGTCAGCTGTGAGCCGGACAGCGCTGTATCAACTCCATCTGATACGGCGGCTGCGCCCCTTCCTTCCCGACCATCTGCTCCCATCGGTAGTACATGCCCTGGTCTCCTCTCATTTAGACTACTGTAATGCGCTCTACGTGGGGTTACCCTTGAAGACGGTTCGGAAGCTGCAGCTGGTACAGAACGTGGCGGCTCGCCTGATTAAAGGCAGCCGCCGGCAAGATCACATCACTCCAGTGCTGAAGGAGTTGCACTGGTTACCAGTTGTTTTCCGGGCCAAATTCAAGATATTGGTTTTGACCTTTAAAACCCTATATGGTTCCGGCCCAGCCTATCTTAAGGAGTGCCTCCAGCAGCACCAGACAGGCCGCTTCACAAGATCAGCCTCGGATGGCCTTCTCTCTGTCCCATCAGCCAGGACAGCTAGACTGGTGGGGACGAGGGAGAGGGCCTTTTCTGTGGTGGCCCTCACTCTGTGGAACTCCCTCCCTAGGGAACTCCGTCATGCCCCCTCTTCAATGAGCTTCCGCTGTGCATTAAAAACGTGGTTGTTCAGGCAGGCATTTGGGGTGGGTTAGGGTATTTTAGAAAATGTTTTTATTGTATAATTTTATTGTTTTAAACTGTTTTATTGTATGCTGTACATCGCCCAGAGTGGCTGGGTGACCAGCCAGATGGGCGATTAATAAATTTAATAATAATAATAATAATAATAATAATAATAATAATTTGGGGGATTTGAGGCCAGGATTGGCCTGTCCTACCTTGCAGGAGAGTTGGAATTAGTTCTAGCGGTCCTTCACAGAAACCCTGTTTTTAAAGTAACATTATAGAAACCTTGTTCATAAACTAACAGCAATGTTAAATAATAGGCTTCCTTGTTTTATTTACTGTAATAAAATACTATATATCTTTGTTTACTTTCCCTGTCTACCTGATCTGTTTGTCTCACTTCTAATAACCAGCTACCTTAGGGAAAAACTGAATATTAATTAAGGGCATAACTCTACCGTGGCAGCGGAAGGGAAAGGCGGTATTGCCCAGTGGTGAGGGGTGATCCTCCGCAAGTGCTGGCTACAGCAGAAGGGACGCCCCAGGAAGAAGACATTTGGTGTCAGCGGGGGGCTTGCTCTAGAGGAGAGGGCCCCACCTAAGGCTAAGTTCCCCACACGCGGATTTATCTCTAGTCAAATGAAAAAGCCAGCACTGACATGCACAGACAACAATGTGCTAATACATGGAACAGGATGTGCTATGGGATGCTTCAACATTAAAAAAAAAATATTGGAAGGTTTGTTATGTCAGTGTTTGAGCACCCCTGGCATTTCACGCTGGCTGAGGCAGCATGTCAACAGAATCCTTTATAGTTGCCTCTTGGAGTTTTGGTCTTGTTTCAAAATATCACCACAGCCATTTCCCCCCGCCCCTCTCGTTTTTAAAGAAGTTTCTTTGGCTGGCAGCTGTAGTGAGTGATGAACCACTGTGGGATTGAGGTTTTACTCCTTGAGGATCTTTCTCATTTGTTTCTTAATCTCTCATTTGCTAGCTAAGCATGCTCCCTTCTCCCTCCTTCTTGTGGCTTCACTTGAATCCACTGTAAATGAGCTTTGTCAATATGCTTAATTCTATTGTTTAGGGTGTAATCCTATGCATGTTTAGACATAAAAATAGCTGAAAATTAGACAGAAAGCATGGCTGACTGGGGAATGCGGAGAGTTGTAGGACTTTTTCCTGTCTAAACATGCATAGGATTGTGCCCTTAATAAAACAGATATCTAGCTGAAATATGTATTTAGCATTTATCAGCCACACTCCATTACATATGGCAGGAGTGTAAATCAGTCCAAAGACATGATCACCATCACCCCCTGCCCCAACTCTTATCTTTGATTTCCTGTAGTACAAGATCTATTTAACAAGAAACTGGAAGACAGAATTCCCTTGAAAAGACAGGGAAGGGGAAAAGTACATTTAGACTGTATTATGCCCAAATGGGGAAATGTTATCGTTTTGATCCTGAATTGGTTATGCAACCACTGATGTAACAATAAAGGTCTCAGTGAAGGTTTTGGACATCTCCTTTATAATTCATGTTCCTAAACTGATGCTATTACATACCTATAGATGTTTTGATATGAACATTTGAATAAGGGCTTATTTGTCCGTTAGGACAGGGGTGGGCAATTGCAGAAGGTCTGGGGGCCATTTTTTGCCCCCAGACCGCCGCCCCCCCAGGCCACACTCTGTGCAATGCCACACAGTCCACATGGGGTAACCCCCCAAATGTTTTTTAAATGGTAGGGAATTGTCAGTTTGCGATTCAGCAGCAGGACACTAAATGAGTTAAATTTAGCTTGTTTCAAAGCTCCATTTAATCCTCTTCGTGTTCTGTAGCCACCACGGACACCTTTCTCGGTTAAAAAAAACCCATTTTAAACATTTGGGAGTGGCAGGGGCTGTCGGGGGAGAGTTGCCTTCCCCTGCCCTAGGGGATGAAGGTGAAAATGTTTCTGATTTCCCAAAAGGGGATGGGGAGGAAATTGACCATGAACATATGGTGAAACACGATAGGTCAAAGAGACCTAAGGGGCCCCAGCGGAACATGCCAGGGAAATGGGGAAGGGCACCATGTATGGTTGTTTCTGTGCTAATGCTAGAAACCTGTGAGCTAAGACAGGAGGGTTGGAATGCTTGGTTTTAAGGGAGAACATGGATATAGTAGGCATCACAGAACCCTGGTGGAATGGAGAGAACCAGTGGGATATGGTAAACTTTGGATACAAACTTTATATTTGTATCCCAATATTTTGGCCCACAGCATAGCCAATGGTGAGGGATCATGGGAGTTGTAGGCCAAAACATCTGGAGGGCCACAAGTTACTTTCCCCTGCTCGATATGAAGGACAGAGAACAGCAGACTGAAAGTGCTGTTGCTTTGTATGCCCAAGAGGGCATTGTGCCAAGCAAAATAGAAACCTTAAAAGGAGAAGACTCCTCCACAGAGTAACTGTGGGTGACAATACCAGGCACCAAAAGTAATTTGGAACTCGGTTGTGCTATTACCCCCCGACCAAAATGCTCAAGATGATCTTGAGATGGAGAATAAAACCAGGGAGGCATCCAAATAAGAAACTGGTATAGAAATGGTTGACTTCGATTACCCTCAGACTGACTAGACAAATGCATGTTCCTGTCATGATTATGAGGTTACATTTTTCAATACCCTACCACATAGTTAAAGCAACGGTATTCCCTGTAGTAACCTATGGCTGCGAGAGCTGGACCATAAGGAAGGCTGAGCGAAGGAATCATAGAATAGTAGGGTTGGAAGGGGCCTACAAGGCCATCGAGTCCAACCCCCTGCTCAATGCAGGAATCCAAGTCAGAGAGCATCCCTGACAGATGGCTGTCCAGCCTCGTCTTGAACGCCTCCAGTGTGGGAGAGCCCACCACCTCCCTAGGTAATTGGTTCCATTAAGATAGATGCTTTTGAACTGTGGTGCTGGAGGAAAATTCTGAGAGTGCCTTGGACTGCAAGAAGATCAAACCAGTCCATACTCCAGGAAATAAAGCCAGACTGCTCACTTGAGGGAATGATATTAAAGGCAAAACTGAAGTATTTTGGCCACATCATGAGAAGACAGGACACCCTGGAGAAGATGCTGATGCCTGATGCTAGGGAAAGTGGAAGGCAAAAGGAAGAGGGGCCAACCAAGGGCAAGGTGGATGGATGATATTCTGGAGGTGACGGACTCGACCTTGGGGGAGCTAGGGGTGGCGACGGCCAACAGGCAACTGGTGTGGGCTGGTCCATGAAGTCAGGAAGAGTTGGAAGCGACTGAACGAATAAACAACAACAACAGATCAGTTGGTTGTGGAACTGAATAGAGGGGAAGTGACCTTGGACAAAATTCTAAGAGGTGCTGCCCAGGACTTATGAGCTGTGAGTATTTTTGAATCAACTGGAAACAGTGACCCCACAGTGCTATCAGATTTAATGTACATGTAAGTGGGAAATTGCCAAAGAAGTCCAACACAGTCACATTTGACGTCAGAAGAGGAAACTTTTATCAAAAGAAGGAACTGGTAAAAGGGAAGTTGAAAGGGGAAGTCAAGCGGGTCAGATCTTTTCGAAACACTTTCCACTGATTGGCTATAGTGGATGCCTCTCTGAGGGATGGAGTTATATTCCCCAAAGGGGGAAACTTCCCCAGAGATTGATAAATCAGGATAATACACTCTCTTGGCCACCTGGAAGTGGTAGAAGAAGAGACCTTCTTGCCCAAGGAACCACTTGATGTGAAACAAATAAGGTTTCCACCTGCCTAACGGTAGCTGTCCTATCTACGTAGAAACTGAAGGCCGTACACACATCCAACTTGTGCCAAGCCTCTTCCTGGGGATAGACTGGTTTAGGGCAAAATGAAAGATCTTAAGAGAGCAAGTGGCTAGGATTTCAAAGGGAGAGCCCATAAGGGCCTTAAGCACTCAATTCAAATTCCATGTAGGAAATCTATGAATAACAGGAGGATTAAAAATTGCTCACCCCTTCAGAAACTCTTCACATGGGGATGAGTAGCAAAGGACTCCTTTGTTCAAGACAATATTCAGAGGTACAACCTTCTATAACCTCCTAGTACAACCTTCTATAGTACAACCTTCTATAATCAGGCATGATGCCGCAGTTCAATACACTATTCAGAGGTACAACCTGGCATTGCTGGTACTGAGCTCCTTAGCAGACCCACCTGGAAAAATTCCAAGACCCCTGACAGGTAATTCTCCCCTGGTATTCTACTCAAGCTATGGCAGCAGGAAAGAAAAGCCTTCCAGGTGTTGTTGTACACTAGATTGGTGGAGCTGTGCCACGAAGCCGGAAGTGTTAAGAACTTCTTCAGAATAGCTGAGGTGGCCGAGTCAAAAAGGAATGGGCAGCTTTGAAGAGGCCAGGAGAAAAGTTGATACTTGCCTTTGCGGAGGGTCAAGGTGCAGATTCTATTCCAATGCAGCCCGGAGAAAGGCAAGCATGACATTAATCTCTGCCTTCACTGCATGTATCCTTTTCCTTCTAGTCACAGAGACCACAAAAAAGAATGGGCAATGTAATACCAAATTTTAAAAAGGAACCAGGGGGAGCCAGGAAATTACAGGCTGGTTAGCTTTACATCTGTTCCAGGTAAACTGTTGGAAAGCATTATTAAAGATAAAGTTCTCAAGCATACAGAAGAACAAATCCTGCTGAAGAAGAATCAATATGGCCTCCAAAAAGGAGGTCCTGACTCACTAACCCTTTAGAAGTCTTTAAGAGTGTCAACAAGTGTGTGGACAGGGGTGATCCAGTAGACATTGTCTACTTGGACTTCCAAAAGGCTTTTGAAAAAGTCCCTCACAAAAGACTCCTGAGCAAACTTAGCAGTCATGGCATAACAGGCCTCTTATGGATCAGAAACTGGTTAAAGAACAGAAAGCAGAGATCAGGAATAAATGGTCAATTCTTGCAGTGGAGAGACGTAAACAGTGGGATCCCACAAGGATCAGTGCTTTTTAACTTGCTCATAAATGATCTGGAGTTAGGAGTGAACGAGGTGGCCAGGTTTGCTAATGACATCATATTATTTATGGTGGTTAAAACAAAAATGGATTGTGAAGAGCTCCAAAAGGATCTCTCCAGACTGGGAGAATGGGCATTAAAATGGTTAATGCGGTTCAATGTAAGCAAGTGTAAAGTGATGCCTATTTGGGGGGGAAATCCTAACTTCATATATATGCTGATGGGATCCAATCTAGCAGCAGTTGTGGTGGACAGTTCAATGAAAATATTGACCAAGTGTGTGGCTGCTATGAAAAAGGCAAATTCTGTGTTAGGCATAAAGGAAAGGAATCAGAAAAAATGCCAATACCATACTGCCCTTATACAAATCTACGGTGCAACCCCACTTGGAATACTGTGCATAGTTCTGGTCAACGCTCATCAAAAAGGATATTATAGAGTCAGAAAAGGTGAGAAAAGGGAAACCAAAATTATCAGAGCAACTCCCCTATGACGAAAGGTTACAATGAAAGGCAAGTAAAGGGAGACATGACAGCAGTGTACAAAACTATGCCTGGTGTGGAGGAAGCGGATAGGGAGACTTTTTTGCCCTCTCTCATAATACTAGAATGGTGGGAGATCCAGGACAGATAAAAGGAAGGACTTCTTCACATAGACTATGGAATTCACTAGCACAAGATGCAGTGAGGGCCACCAATCTGGATGGGTTTCAAAGGGGATTCGACAAATTCATGAAGAATAAAGCTATCAATGGCTACTAGTCATGATGGGTACATACCCAGTGTCAGGCAGTATGGGAACACAAGCTTCTTCCACCCAACCAAGTGGCGTGCTTTGTCCCAATTGAGTAAAGGAGCCCCAAAACGACATTTTAGAAAAACAATTGTCCACTTTAATCACAGAGAATAGGGAAAGAAACCAAGAAAAACTATAGACAAATGGACTGTGGTTAGGAAAAATCTGAGATCTGTACAAGCTGCTCAGTAATGTGTCCAAACTCACATCTGTAGGAGGTCCTGAACCTGGAGCCAGAGTGATACTACAAAAAATTAATAGTCCATTCTTCAGCTCAAAGGTTATCAGAGCAATTCAGATATGGAGTCAGCTTGTGCAGCATTCCCAAGCTCTGCTCAAGGTAGGGATTTGGCAGGGTAATCAGCCAAATCAGTTTTCATCTCTTACAGACGCTTCCGAGTCAGAACTGCTCTCTGCTCTGAAGAGGACTCTGCTGCTGGCTCCTTATCTGAGGGCGGGGGGGGGGGGGGGGCTGAGATCCAAGCCCATTAGTTTTCCATTACTATAGAGTCTTCACTGTATTACATGCTCCACAGATTTGTGGGGAGAAGGGGGAAGCGTAAAGGTAAGTTAGAGAACCTAGGTGAAAATATCCAGTCAACAATTACAGATACTGACAGGGAACCATTAACAGCATCAGCTGATTATTAAACTCTTTCCTCTTTCTGACCTGAAACCTTCCAACCATTTTCAATCATTTCTGTAAAACAGAATAAAGGCTTCTAAGCTTTAGAAAAGCATAATCTCACTAAAAAAGATGACGACAACAACATTATGCTATTCCACACTGGATAGTTTTTAACAGCGTGTTTGGCTGTTTAGCACGCATTAGACCTCCCTCATAAAACAGCGTTTAAGGCAACCCAAGCCCTCCCCCACCCCACAGCCCACTTACAGCCCATTCCTTTGACTCACCAGCTCGACAACTGTGAAGTTCCTAAGGTTTCCCTGAGCCAAGCTGAACCGCGCCGTGCTGCTGTGGGGGAGTCTTCTTCATTAAAAGAAAAGGCTGGACATACCACTTGACACAAGAGAATCTCTGCTTCGTGCCATGTGACAAGATGTCCTCTTAGAAGACCTAATGTACTCTGGACCTTCTCCCTGTTTCACAGAGCATTTTGCCTTGGTCTGCACATCATGATTTCCTCATTTTAACACTTGTAATTGCCACAGTGCAACAAAATCGGACACATTTGAAAATGTGGCAATGTTGGCGCCAGGTGGACCTCACTAGACAGCACATTCCACCATCAGGGTCTGCTACCAAAAAGGCCAAAACCCTGGATGACCCTGTTCAATGTAGATGTTAAACAGCATGGGGGACAAAACCCACTGCTGTGGAACCCCATGCTGGGGCTCAGCAATAACTCCCAAGCACCACCTCCTGAAGACAGCACTCCAGGAGCAAAACCACTGCAGTGAACCTGGCCAGAACCCTGACTGAAATGGATCCATTTGCGACCTCTGCAGCCAATCACAGGGCACTCTGCCCCATGCCAAGGAACCCGTAATTCAGATGACAGGGCATGCAGCATGGGCCTATATCACTGTGGTCTCAGACTGTCAAATTTAGAGCACAGAAGGGAAAATTAGCCTAGCCTCAGAACTAATATAGCAAGAGCAGATAGCTAACACGTCTCAGAATTCTTATAGATTCTGTACTCCAGAGACAGAGATTAAGAGGTTAACTGTGCTAGGGAAGAATCTTTAATTGCATGAGGCTGGAAGTTGGGGAAGACTGGGCTATGAAGAGACTGTTAACCCACATAAAGCCCATTCACACACTGCATTGCTCCATACAGACTAGCACCCTGATATGGTCAACAGGGACTGCTGGGGACTACCATGTGGGAGGCAGCCCATTGTCTTGTCTAAGTCATCTTGTGAAGTTTAAGGGGGATCCAAGAGTATTTGGAACAAGCCATTTAATACAAAGCACAAGAGGCAACTCTACACATGGACATCACCAGAAAGTCAATATCGAGATCAGATTGATTATGTCCTTTGCAGCCAAAGATGGAGAAGCTCTATACAGTTAGTAAAAACAAGACCTGGAGCTGACTGTGGCTCAGATCATGAGCTGCTTCTTGCAAAATTTCGGCTTAAATTGAAGAACGTAGGGAAAACCACTAAACCATTCAGGTATGACCTAAATCATATCCCTTATGAATATACAGTGGAGGCGACAAATAGATTTAAGGGATTAGACCTGATAGACAGAGTGCCTGAGGAACTATGGATGGAGGTCTGTCACATTGTTCAGGAAGCAGCAATTCAATCCATCCCAAAGAAAAAGAAATGCAAGAAAGCAAAGTGGCTGTCTGATGAGGCTTTACAAGTAGCTGAGGAAAGAAGGGAAGCGAAAAGCAAGGGAGAAAGGGGAAGATATATCCAACTGAATGCAGAGTTCCAGAGAATAGCAAGGAGAGACAAGAAGGCCTTCTTAAATGAACAATGCAAAGAAATCGAGGAAAACAACAGAATGGGAAAGACTAGAGATCTCTTCAAGAAAATCGGAGATACCAAGGGAACGTTTTGTGCAAAGACGGGCATGATAAAGGACAAAGAAGGCAGGGACCTAACAGAAGCAGATGAGATTAAGAAGAGGTGGAAAGAATACACAGAAGAACTATACAGGAAAGATCTTAATGTCCTTGATGATAGCCATGACAGTGCGGTGACTGAACTTGAGCTGGACATCCTAGAGAGTGAAGTCAAGTGGGCCTTAGGAAGCTTTAGTAACAACAAAGCTAGCGGAGATGACAGTATTCCAGCTGAGCTATTTAAAATCCTAAAAGATGATGCTGTTAAAGTGCTGCACTCAATATGCCAACAAATTTGGAACACTCAACAATGGCCACAAGACTGGAAAAGGTCAGTTTACATTCCAGTTCCAAAGAAGGGCAACGCCAAAGAGTGTTCAAACTACCGTACAATTGTGCTCATTTCACATGCCAGCAAGGTGATGCTCAAAATCTTACAAGCTAGGCTTCAGCAGTATGTGAACCAAGAATTACGGTCTAGGGATGCACGAAAATCACTTACCTTTCGGGGATTATGCTGATGGTGGGGGGGGAGGTGTTCTGTCCCTCCCCACAGAATCCTCGCTGGGGGGGAGGCGCTCCGTTCCTCTCCCCCCGGAATCCTGGCCAGCTGGCTGTGCTCCGCAGCAATTCTGTGGAGCCGCCGGCCAACTCCGCCAGCAGCCAGACATCCAGCTGCTGGCTAGCAGGGACGCAAATGGCGGCGGCCATAGCCGCCGCCGTTTGCGTCCCTGCAGTCAGCCGTGATAGGCTACGTAAAGGTTTACGTAGCCTATCATGGCTGATTTAAAAACAAACAAACGAACGCGTGTACGCAAATGGCGGAGGCCATGGCCGCCGCCATTTGCGTATGTGCGTTTTTGTTTTTCTTTTTTAAGTCAACCATGATAGGCTACATAAACATTTACGTAGCCTATCACGGTGTTTTTTTAAAATCTAGCCGTGATAGGCTACATAAATCTTTACGCAGCCTATCACGTTTTTTTGTTTTTGTTTTTTTTTTAACCTGGAAATGGCGGCGGCGGCGGCTGGCCGGAAGACCGGCCGCTGCCACCGCCGCACCGCTGCCGGAGCCGCCGCCAGCAGGAAGATCCGCCAAAGGTAAGTCCCGTCCCGGTGGGGGGCGGGGGGGCAGGCCGTTCCGCCACCGATTTCGGGGGGCCGAATGCGCTGGCATTCAGCCTCCCCGAGATCCGTGGCGGAACTTTCGTACATCCCTAGAACTACCGGAAGTACAAGCGCGGTTTCGAAGAGGCAGAGGAACTAGAGATCAAATCGCCAACATTTGCTGGATCATGGAGAAAGCAAGAGAATTCCAGAAAAACGTCTATTTCTGCCTCATTGACTACGCTAAAGCCTTTGATTGTGTGGATCACAACAAACTGTGGCAAATTCTTCAAGAGATGGGAGTACCAGACCACCTTACCTGTCTCCTGAGAAACCTGTACGAGGGTCAAGAAGCAACAGTTAAGAACCGGACATGGAACAACCAATTGGTTCAAAATTGGGAAAGGAGTACGACAAGGCTGTATATTGTCGCCCTGCTTATTTAACTTATATGCAGAGTACATCATGAGAAATGCCAGGTTGGATGAATCACAGGTAGGGATGGCGGAGAATTTCTCCCCAAATCTTCGGGGGGCCGAGCGCCAACGCATTCGGCCCCCCGAAATCGGCGGTGAAATTCTCTGCTACCCCTCCGCCACCCCCCCCGGGATGGGACTTAACTTTGGCAAATGTCCCTCCCGGCGGCGGGTCCCGGCAGCGGTTCGTTGCCCTTTCGTCGGGGGCGGGGGCGGGGGCAGCAGCCGGTCTTCCGACCGGCTGCCATCGCCGCCATTACAAAGTAAAGTGTAAAAAAACCCCAACCCCCCGTGATAGGCTACGTTAATCGTTACGTAGCCTATCACGGGTGACTTTGGGGAAAAAGAAAAAAGCGCGTACGCAAATGGCGGCGCCCTATGGGCGCCGCCATTTGCGTTCCTTATTTGGTCCCGGTAGTCTACATAAAGATTCACGTAGACTACCCCGTAGTCTACGTAAATCTTTACGTAGACAACCAGGACCAAATAAGGAACGCAAATGGCGGCACCCATAATCAAATCTTTGTATATTCAAATCTTTACGTAGACTACCGGGACCAAATAAGGAACGCAAATGGCGGCGCCCATAATCAAATCTTTGTATATTCAAATCTTTACGTAGACTACCGGGACCAAATAAGGAACGCAAATGGCGGCGCCCATAATCAAATCTTTGTATATTCAAATCTTTACGTAGACTACCGGGACCAAATAAGGAACGCAAATGATTTTAAGTCACCCGAGATAGGCTAAGTAATGATTTACGTAGCCTATCACGGCTGACTTTGGAAATCTAGCCGTGATAGGCTACGTTAATCGTTACGTAGCCTATCACGGGGGTTTTGGGTTTTTTTTACTTTTTGTTTCGCGGCCGGGGAGACGGGGCGCTTCTCCCCAGCCTGAATTTCGGCCAGGCGAGGCGGGAAGCCTCCCCCCTCGGCCTGAATTTCGGCCGGGCGAGGCGGGACGCCTCCCCCCCCACCTGAACTTCGGGGGGAGAAGCGAAGCGCCTCCCCCCCACCGCGACGCACCCCTGCGAAAAGGTAAGTGACTTTTGTACATCCCTAATCACAGGTCGGAATTAAGATTGCCGGGAGAATTATCAACAACTTCAGATACGCAGACGATACCACCCTAATGGCAGAAAGCGAAGAGGATCTAAAGAGCCTCTTGTTGAGGGTGAAAGTGGAGAGTGCAAAAGCTGGTTTGAAACTCAACATTAAAAAAACTAAAATCATAGCATCTGGCCCCATCACTTCCTGGCATATAGAAGGAGAAGAAATGGAAGCAGTGACAGATTTTATTTTCTTGGGCTCCAAGATCACCGCAGATGGTGACTGTAGCCATGAAATTAAAAGACGCTTGCTCCTTGGGAGGAAAGCTATGGCCAACCTAGACAGCCTAGTAAGAAGCAGAGACATCACCTTGCTGACAAAAGTTCATATAATCAAAGCTATGGTTTTCCCAGTAGCAATGTATGGCTGTGAGAGCTGGACTATAAGGAAGGCTGAGCACCGAAGAATCGATGCTTTCGAACTGTGGTGCTGGAGAAGACTCTTACGAGTCCCCTGGACTGCAAGGAGGTCCAATCAGTCAATCCTAAAGGAAATCACCCTGACTGCTCATTGGAAGGACAGAGACTGAAGCTGAAGCTCAAATATTTTGGCCACCTAATGCGAAGAGAAAACTCCCTGGAAAAGACCCTGATGCTGGGAAAGATTGAAGGCAAAAGGAGAAGGGGACGGCAGAGGATAAGATGGCTCGATAGCATCACCGATGCAATGAATATGGACTTGAGCAGACTCCGGGAGAGAGCGCAGGACAGGAAGGCCTGGCATGCTATGGTCCACGGGGTCACAAAGAGTCAGACATGACTTAACGACTGAACAACAACAACAACAATTTAATACAAGCTCACTTCTCATCAGATTGTTCAAATGAAGTCCTCCCGTGGCATAATCCCAGTTTTCATCTCTTACTGAAAAAGCTTATGCTGCAGTATTTTCTTTTTAACCTACTGACCTATATTTCTCCTCAACAGCTGCATTTCTCCCACCAGGTAGTAGCCTCCAAGCAGTCTATTAAGATCAGCTAAAATAAATCCCAATTTGTGAACATTAACGTTTTTAAAGCCTCCCAGCATTCATTGTGTCTGCAGAAAACATCTCTACCCTGCAAGCAGGACTAGTTCTCAATATTAAAATCTACTAATGTATTAAGAGAGTGGCCCAATGGAGATGGTCAGTGTTTCTCTAAGCTAGAGCTCAGCCCTGAAATCTATCTAGATTGTCATGGTTCAGCACTGCAATGTGTTAAATAATGGTTCCAGGTAACAGTGGTTTCCAGGCACGTTTTACATCCAGCACCTCTCTTTAGAGATTAAACATCTAGAAAATGCTGGGCTAGTCTCTCAGCCTCAGTTTTCCAATTTGCAAAAACAGGGTCAATAGTGAGCAGCCTCAGTGCTGGCACGAGGATGGATAAAATAAGCACCATCTAGTACTTTTAACACAAAATGTGCAATAGAAATTCTACATAGCTGTTATTGTTTAGAAGCCGAAGACTTCATTGACTAGAAGAGTACTGATAATCATTAAAATATATACAGTTGGCCACATTTTAATTAAACAAACTTTTTACCTTAGATGCCAAGTTGTCCACTAAAGCAATCATTGAGTTCTTGAAAAGGGTAGCGGCAGTCAGTGGTCGCTTAGTCACCTCTGTGATGCTCAGTTTGCCTTCTGGCCACATCTTTTTCAGCACAAGGTTGGAGCTATGAAAACAGGGAAATAATTAAAAGATCAGTAATATCTGGCCAGCTCTCAGGAAAAAGAAACATGGATAGTTAGAGCTTTACTCTTACCTGTTATACATCAGCCGTTTGAAATCTTGAAATAAAGTGTCCTTGTTTTTATCAATAAATCCAGTGACTGAGTAGCTGGTAAACAAGAGACAAAGAAAAGTTAATCGCACTGAACTTTCAGCAACACAATTAGATTTCTATATTGCCCAGTAGCCAAGGTTCACAATTAACAGCTGGGCACTCTGAAAAAGAGATGTTCCCATGTCTAGAACTGAGGAAGCCACAGTGGTCTCACATAAAGTGATTATCAATACTGTGACCCCATACAGACTGCTAAGCAGTGAAGTAACAGCACCAGAGGTTTACTCTTCCCTGGTAGCCTACACACTTCCAGTGGTTTAAGTCAGAAGTTAGTAAGTGTACTTAGAATCACAGAATAGTAGGCTTGGAAGGGGCCTACAAGGCCATCAAGTCCAACCCCCTGCTCAATGCAGGAATCCAAGTCACAGCAACCCCGACAGATGGCTGACCAGCCTCGTCTTGAATGTCTCCAGTGTGGGAGAGCCCACCACCTCCCCAGGTAATTGGTTCCATTGTCGTATTGCTCTAACAGTCAGGATGTTTTTCATGATGTTCAGCCGGAATCTGGCTTCCTGTCACTTGAGCCCATTATTCCGTGTCCTGCACTCTGGGATGATCAAGAAGAGATCCTGGCCTTCCTCTCTGTGACAACCTTTCAAGTACTTGAAGAGCGCTAACATATCTCCCCTCAGTCTTCTCTTCTCAAGGCTAAACATGCCCAGTTCTTTCAATCTCTCTTCATAGGGCTTTGTTTCCAGTCCCCTGATCATTTTTGTTGCCCTCCTCTGAACCCTCTCCGTACTTCATACACAGTGGTTAAGGATGCCACCAGAGATAAGAGCACTATCTGCAGAAACTCCCCCTCCCCTTTTCTCCTCTCATAGGTTGCAATACCAGACATGGTTAACACTAGTAGCAGTTAGTTGTGTGTTTTCTTGTTCGGAAATTTCTTAGCAACAGTTGCTGTCCTGCCTGAGTTTTCACCCAGCAGCAACACAAGTTCTCTTCACCAGCATCATTGCTGCAGCTCAGTTTTTTTCAGCTGGAGAGCAGCTGAAACAGGAGGCGAAGACTGTGAACTGTGAGGTAGGAAACCTCTGACAGAAATCTCATAGCCATGGACTTACTGGGCAGCCTTAACGAAACCCCTATTTTCTTCACCTCAGTCCCTCCCCAAATGTGCAATATTCTTTATTTCATTTTCTAAAAGTATATCCCACCACATGGCTCAGCGAAGTCCTCAAGACAGCTATATGGGGCCATCACCAACCTATCTTGCAGGGGGTTTTAAGAATTAGTGAGATTATATGATGAAATTATTTGAACATTCAAAAAGCTCTCTATTTAAAAAATCCTAAACTAAAGATTAATGGTGGAATATACAGATCTGCTGTATATGCTGTTATCTCCTTACCACAGATGACATAACAGACACTTATAGAATGACCAGTATCCCCAGTTCTCTTGGTACTGTACAGCGACATGGTGCACCATGATAGAAAAGCCATTCCCGGGAAAGCCCTTGTATTCAGGGCAAATCCAAAGTTTGCCGTTGCCTAATGGTGTTCCTGCGCAGACCACACGTGCGCTCCAGAGCCTTCCGTGATGCTGCTTTCAGGTATGGGATGCAGTCAGCATGTTCAGAGCTCACTCTGTCTGAAGCAGGGAGGCCCCTTCCCTTGCGTACAGCTCAGCAAGCACCTCTCGAATTGTGCTACCCCATATAGCTGCTGGTGGTCTCTTCCTGTCCCGTACTTATCTACACAGGCTTCTCTCTCACGTGTGCTTCCTCTGGGAGTGTAGCCAAACACAGTGGAACAACTGCACTGCTGCAGCAATATGTTAACATGCCAAGGAAACTCCCCCACGAAGAAAAATTATTAAGACAGAAGGGTGAAACAAATGGCTCTGGGAATTATGGAAGGGCTTAACGTCTACTCAGAAAGAAGTTAGTAAGAGGAATTAGCAAGGTGCCCAGGTAATTATGTATACAGGTGCAATAAAACAAATTCAACATTTTAAGAAGAGTTTTTTTTAAAGCTCCGATAAGGAAAAGTTGGAAGGTGGTTCTGTGGTCACAGAGGAATAGTGCAAGACTTCCACCCAGACCAATAATGGAAAGTTATATATCAAATTCAAGCTTTTCCAGTAAAAAAAAAGCCCTACAAGTGGAGCACTTAACAGGAACAAGGTGTGACAGATACAGGTTAAGGTACGTTTTGCCCCATTTCACATATGCAAAACATACAATCATAGGAAGCTGCCCCGACAAAGTCAGACCAATGGTCCATCTAGTCCAATATTGTCTACACCAGGGGTCCCCAACCTTTTTGGACCCATCGGCACATTTGGGAATTTGAGAAACTGCTGTGGGCACCACCACAAAAATGCCTAATCAGTGGGTCGCTGCTTTGGCATCTACCTGTCGCATCTATGGATCTTAGGCTGTGTCTTATTCAGCAAAAAAAATTGTTTCATGTCTGTTGGACACCACAACCTCCCTTTAATAATGGATTGTCTAATTCAGCTAATTGCGGGTGGTGCAATACAGCTAATGCTCCTTTTAAACATACCTTTTGGCAATGTCCAGTAGATGCTTCTTTTGGGGGAGGAGGTTATTACACAGAAAAATTCTGTACTGGAACAGTCTTTAATATTCACTGATGTACACACTCTTTTAAACTATTTATCTGATTCATGGAAATTAACAAATGATCAGCGTAAATGGATTCTCTGCACACTTTTGACAGCTAAAAGACTAACATTACAACATTGGAAGGATAAACACTCATCTCATATAATACAACAGATTGAGGCCATTACAACACTTTCAGCTTGAACACAGGGCATATATATGCTAGCTTGAACGGATACCTATTTGGGTATTTGGTCCACTTTTGTTGAAGCTTATGTATCACTGCTAGAAAGCTGTATGCATTTCACACAAATCCATGTATGTATATTTTTTTAAAAGGAAAATAATAATAATACAATTTCAGGTGCCCACAGGAACCATGTTGGGGGGCCTTTCACGGGCACCATAGGAGGTGCTCGTGGGCACTGCGTTGGGGACCCCTGGTCTACACTATCAGTCACTCGCCAAGATCTGAGCAGAGGTCTTTCCCAACCCTACAGCCAAGACACTTTAAACTGGAAATGCTGGGAATTTAATCTTGGATCTTTTGAGAGCAAATAAAGTACTACCCCACTAAGCAATAGCCATTTTATCCTGCCTGAACATGGCCCTATAAAAAATGACCACAAATAATGTATTTGGGCTCAGAAGAGATAATGCCTATGGAACAATAAAAGCAGGAAATGGGGTGGGCGGGGGGGGGGAGAACTTTGCGTAATTTTATCTGGGTACAGAGTCTAGGTTTTTTTTATGGCATAGCATACAAAACCACCAGCCAAACAATGCAAAAGTAAAATCTGTTCAGACTTCAGTTTCCCTGGGCTTTGCAAAAAGCAAAAGGAAATAAAGACTAGTACTCTGGGCCATAAAACAGTATACACAGAGAACAAAGAAAAAGAGTGTGATAAAAATGTATTAAAAGGTACCAGAGCAGCACATGCAAGCACCACACTTACATAACATCTCCAGCGTAGTGTTTAATCCGAAAATCTCTGTCAAATTCCAAGTTTTTGTCCATGGCACAAAGCTGAAAAACAAATGTTTAAGAGGTCACTGTTAAAATGCAGTAACTGAAAACTCTTAGGGGCTGGTCGCATGACATGACAGCCCACCATGGGTTATTTACGGGACATGTGCAGCCTCCATTTTGAATATGCAGCCCCTACTTGGGGGTTGTTGTACTGTGCAAACCCAGTGAGCCTGGGTTATGCAAGAGTTCAACCTTGCATAGCCCGGGCTTGCCAGGTCCGCACCACATGCCAGCTCCTGAGTGGGGGTTCACTGTGCAACATGGCGCTTGTGAGTGCTCACCGCTCACCGCTCAACGTACACGACAAAGCTGCTTTTCTGCTCCAGACTTGGGTGGAGTCCGCAGCCGTTGCTGCACCTGCAGGTGTGGCTATGGAACGCCTCTTTCCCAGCGCTGTTGTCATGTGAGGGAATCTACAGACTGGGAATCTACAAGACAAACCCACTTTTTCTTTCAGTCTCAGGGATACTGTTCCTTTATATTAATAGAAACTCCCAGAGAAAGAAGAACTTTGGGTCACGAGTGCCATCTGTTCCTGTCTTTATTCATTTGCAAAATGTTGCAATCAAATACACAGGCAACCTGAAGTCCATCACCAAATGAATAGACGGATATGAAGTTTACAAAGCACCTGTTTTCATGGAAAATGGTGACCACATAAAGCTAAGTGACGGCATCGCATAGCCAGCCATCACCAAGTAACTCAAGTGGAAATGGGTTCATAGGCAATTAATTGCTTTCCCTTCCTAGTAAACCAGTTACACTGTTAAAAAGGAAGGAGGACAGGTTGCTTACCTGTAACTGTAGTTCTTTAAGTGGGCATGGACTCACACCTGAACAGAGCCACATACAGGAATCTTCAGAGCTGAGATTTTAGGTGGGAAGGCCATCCCGTCCACCCTACTACACATGCTCAAGGGGCGTGGCTGTGGCCTGTTAGCTCAGTTTCCCCAGATTGCCACAGCTGCCCAAAAAGAACAGGAGGAGCAAGTGAGTGTTTGCAGAGGAGACGATGGGTGGGTTGTGTGACTGCACAGATGACCGCTCAAAAAATGACAGTTGCAGGTAAGCAACATGTCCTCCTTCTTTGTGGTCTCTGTGCATTACGTATTTGGGTAGCATAGCAAGCTAACTTGCCAGAGAAGGGGCAGGTGCCCATGGCAACAGTGCTGACAGCACTGTTTTGCCTAAGACTGCATCCAAAATTGCTCAAACATCCAGACAATGGGGAGTCTAAACGCTGAATGGGCTCTGAGACCCTTGCTGATGGCCATCGACTCCAGCAGACTGACGCGTTCTGTTTCTTCCATGGCCAGCCACTGGCCTTGCACTGTCAATGTCCCTCAGCAGGCTCCCCATCCCAAGAGAGATGCACCCATCATCAGTACGCAAGATGGAGGTGGCTGAAGAAATGGCATGTCTCGTAACAAGCTGGTGCTTTTGGTCCACCAGTTCAAAGTGTCTTTCGCCCTCCAGGGAATTCGAAGGATGGTACATTGTGTATCCTGCCTGGGATTGAAAGCGCATTTAAACCAATTTTGCAGTGTCCCCATGTGAAGACGGGAGTACAGCACAACTGATGTCATCACAGCCATCAATCCTAGGAGACACTGGATGATTCTTGGTGATCAGTTCCTCCACCAGAATAATTAGAGACCAGTCCCATGGAAGGAACACCTGATCGACTTCCGAGTCAAGTAGCACTCCAATGAACTGGAGCTTTTGCGCTGGAACCAAGTTTGACTTCTCCACATTTATGTAGAGCCCAAGAGTGTCAAAAAATCCACAAGTCATGTGAATCAACCAAAGGAGCCCCTACCTGGTTGAAGCTACCAGCAGCCAATCATTGAGGTAAGGGTAGATCGCTACCCCTTGGACTCTCAAGAAGGCGCTCACAACTGCCATGCACTTTGTAAAGACCCTTGGTGCTGTGGTAAGTCTGAAGGGAAACACAAAAAACTGGTATGCATCGGTACCAATGGCGAAGTGGATGAAGTGTTGGCAGGTCCTCTCAATAGTGATGTGAAAGTAAGCATTTATTCATACCGACTGATGTGAACCAGTCTCCGTTGGACAGTAGTGGGAGGATTTATGCCAGCATTACCATGAGGAACCTCTTGGGTATAATGGAATTGATATCCTGGAGATCCAGGATCAGATGAAGTCATACATCTCTCTTTGGTACCATGAAGTACCGAGAGTAGAAGCCATTGTGGAGGTGAGTTGATGGTACACATTCTATTTCCCTCTTCGCCAACAGCGTTTCCACCTTGGCTTAGAGCACAGGCAAAGGGGCTTCAGCCAGAAAATAGCGAGAGAAGGAAGGGCGTCAAACTCTGTAGTCCCTCTGAATGATGGAGAGGACCCAAGAATCCAATGTAATGTTCACCCAGACTGGCCAAAAGGAATCATGTGAGTTCTGAAGGTGGGACAAAGAGCAGAGGGATGAAGACAAAAGGGGGGAGAGTCGAAGATGGTGTTTGTTGCCACTGTTGCCCCTCCTACGAAGGCTATGAAAGCTGGCTGCTGAATACTGCTTCTTCAGCACGGAAGTTGGATGTCTGAAAGCCTGCCCAGCTCCAGATTGTGGGTGTTGGTACAGAAACGAAGATGGATGAGACCACTGACGTTGTTTGCACTGAGTAGGTGGCTGACCAAGCCCAATATGCCATGTTCTTTGCTTTTTGCACAGAGTCCACGGCCTTGCTGGTCTTCAATCTGAATAACCCCCACCTATGAAAAGGGTGGTCCTCAACAGGAGATCAGCCTGAGCAGACCTCAGCCAAACCAGCAGTCTTCAGCCAAGAACGTGTCTCAGAGCTACTGCACCGATCACGGCCTCAGCATCGCACCCAACTTGGTGCCGGGAAGTGTGGATCTCCTGGCGGGAGGGGTGCATCGTCTCACCCCGAGAAACCCAACCCAGGTTTTGTCCTCTGGAAGATTTTCAAACAGTTTTCCCACTTTTCCCCATAAAAACAATTGGTAGTGGGACAAAGCCGCCTGGGCCCAGAGCACCCAATGAATAAACCGACCTGCCCATCAAGCCCAGGCATCACCCCTCCTTGTTTGCTAGTGATGTGCGTGCTCTTCTAAACTTTTCCTAAGAGGCCTTTATGATGAGAGTTGGGTGCACGGTGCATAAAAAGCAATGCCACATCCTTTTCCTGGATGCGATACATGCTTTCCAACCTCAAGGATGTGGGATGCATTGAAGATGGGACTTTCCAAGATTGTTGGATGATGTGACACAGTGCTGGAAGAAGTGAAATCACTGCTGGGGCAGCTGTCTCAGTATGGACGACATCTAACACCGGATCCTTGATTCTGGAGACAGGTTGTTGAATTCCCAGTCCCAAAGATTGAGCCATTTGAATGATCTGGTCTGAAAATTGACCCAAATCCTCGGGGGGGGGGATCTTGAGCACCCGCTGCTGCATCAGGGGATGAGATGGGCAGTGCTAAGGAGGAGTATGAGACTGTCACATCCACTGACTTGAGAGTTACCAAAAGCGGTTGAACAAGGCAAGCCATTTTGTTTGCATCTCCAATGCAATGCTGAACACTCCGTTACGAAGCTACACCTAATCACTTCCACGAGTCCTTCTGGAGCTGGCTTGACTTTACGTGCTTCATTTGTAACACAAAAATGCCTCATAATGTTAAGTAAAAGGTCCTATTTGAAGTTTTCTACTGCTTCTGTCTTAAGTGTGGTTGGACAAAATTTACTTTGCAACAAAAGCAACCAGAAAAGTTGTATTTAGAGTGAGGTCTCAGAGGCGGACTTTAGTTCAAAAGATGAGCCCACAAAATGAGCCCACGGGACATTTGAAACCCAGTTTAGGTTCAATTTTGGGCCAGATTGAAGGCAACTCCCTTTAAGAACCGACATACAGTCAGGGCCAGAAATATTGGAACAAGGATAACTGTTTTGGCAGTTGACCTCTGTACACCACCACACTGAAGTTGGAAGGAAACACACCCAGATGGGGGCGAAGTCAGGACTTCCAGCTGTAATTCAAGGGGTTGGACAAAAGTGGGGCACTAACCATTCAGGAAGGACAGCCAGTGGCAGACATACACCCCCATCATTGGTGGCTCATAAGTAATTAACAAACCAACATCATTTCAAACTTAAGGATAGCCTTTAATACCTGGATGAAAATCCTTTGCAGTCAATGACTGCCTGAAGTCTGGAACTCATGGACATGACCAAATGCTGAGTGTTCTCCCTCGAGATGCTTTGCCAGGTCTTCACTGCAGCTGCCTTCAGCTGCTGCTTGTTTGTGGGTCTTTCTGCCTTCAGTCTCGTCTTCAGTAAGTGAAAAGCATGCTCTATTGGGTTGAGATCAGGTGACTGGCGTGGCCATTGAAGAACACCCCACTTCTTTGCCTTGAGAAACTCTTGGGTAGCTTTTGCTGTCTGTTTTGGGTCATTGTCCATCTGCCATATGAAGCAGCGTCCTATCAGTTTGGCAGCATTCGGCTCAATCTGAGCAGAATATATAGCACTATACACTTCAGAATTCATCCTGCTGCTTTTATCAGCAGTCAGGTCATCAATAAACACCAGTGACCCAGTTCCATTGGCAGCCATACATGCCCATGCCATCACACTGCCTCCACCATGTTTGACAGATGATGTGGTATGCTTTGGATCTTGAGCTGTTCCTTTCCTTCTCCATACTTTTCTCTTCCCATCATTCTGGTACAAGTTAATCTTGGTTTCATCAGTCCAAACAATCTTATTCCAGAACTGGGCAGGCTTTTTTAGGTGTTTGATGGCAAAGGCTAAACTGGCCTTTTGGCTCTTGAGCGTTACCAGTGGTTTGCAGCTTGTTGTGAAGCCTCTGTATTTACATTCATAAAGCCGTCTCTTGACTGTAGATGTTGACAATAACATGCCTACCTCCTCAAGAGTGTTCTTGACTTGGCTAGATGTTGTGAAAGGGTTCCTCTTCACCATGAGCAGAATTCTACGGTCATCCACTTTAGTTGTCTTCCGTGGTCTGCCAGGCCTTTTGCTGTTGCTGAGCTTGCCAGTTAATTCCTTCTTTTTCAGGATGTTCCAAACTGTTGTGTTGGCCACTCCCAATGTTTTTGCTGTCTCTCTGATGGGTTTATGTTGTTTCCTCAGCCTAATGATGGCTTCCTTCACTCGCATGGACACCTCTTTGGACCTCATGTTGGGAGTTCCAGTGAACAGCTACCAAATGCAAATGTAACACTCAGAACCACCTGCAGGCCTTTTTTCTGCTTGATTGGTCATGGGGTACTCAGGAAACAGGCCATACCTGGCCATGCAGCTGCTTGTCAGCCATTCATTCCATTACTTATGAGCCACCAACAATGGGGGGGGGGGTGTATGCCACTGGCTGTACTTCCTGAATGGTTAGTACCCCACTTTTGTCCAACCTCTTGAATTACAGCTGAAAGTCCTGACTTTGCTCCCATCTGGGTGTGTTTCCTTTCAACTTCAGTGTGGTGGTGTACAGAGGCCAACTGCCAAAACAGTCACCCTTGTTCCAATATTTCTTGCCCTGATTGTATTTGAGGTGGCTAGAAACAGAGCTCTTCTCCCTCTATATCCCAGAATGCTGCTTAGCAGTGCTACCTATCTTTTCAGGGTACTTGCACTGAGGCCACTCTTGTGATTATCCTACAGGCACTTTATCTGCAATGGATGACACTGCAGTGTGCCCTGGAACTTTACTGTTCTTAGCACACCACTCCAAATTGCTTAAACCGGATGGGTACACGATCTTGGCCACACCTGCTCTAAATGGTTTGGGACCAGGCTATCTAATGGGCTGTACTCATACGTACATGCCCAGGTCTTAAGATCAGCATCTATGGCCCTGCTTTCTGGTCCATCAGCAAGTATTGTTAGACTGGCAAGTACCAGCAACAGGGCCTTTCCTGTGGTGGCCCCCACATCTCTGGAGTACTGTCCCCAAGCTAGTCCTCTTTGCTGGCCTTTAGGGCAGTCAGCTTTTTATTCCAGTCAGCTTTTGGATGATTTTTGGTGCTCTGGTTGCTTTATCTGATTTACTGATTTGTGTGTTATTGTTTGAATATTTTAATGTTGTTTTTGTGTAACCTTATGTTGTTTTACTGGCTATCACAAACTGCCTTGGGGGGATAATTTATCCTGAAAGGTAGCTCTAAAATCCATTGCATAAATATCAATAAACAAAATTAGGAAACCATCATCTTGTGGATCAACACAATGCTATCAGGATTATTTCTTCCTCCGATGCTGTATCTTCCTCAGCAACTTGGGAGACTGGGTGGGTGGGCAGGAAGGCGCACATGAGGGTCCTTAGCCAGTCTTTGTCCAGGACTGAGCTTGTGACTCATATGTGTAATAAAAGAGGTAGTGCTTCAAAGCTATTTTTTATGTCTGACTTGATGCATTTATCACAGCCATCCTTTGGGCCACCCTCACCTTTGGTGAGTAAAACTGAGAATCACTACCATTAGAGCAAGGGTGGGGAACTTCAGGCCCGCAGGCCAAATCCATCCTAGATGGCCACACCCCCTTCCCTAAGTCCCACTCGCTTTCACTCAACTGTCAATTGTTTGGTGGTTTCCCAGCCTTTGCTGTTTTTTTCCCATTGTAAAGGTTGAAATGCCTCTCATGTCATCAACCCTTTCATGAATTCAGGCTGGGTATACTCCTCTACAAAGTTGGGAAGGTAAAAACTTCACCGGTACTCCCTGTCTCAGAGTATATGGCATCACTTTTCTGACTAGTGGAACAGAGAGAGCCATCTCAGGCCTCTGCGGAACATCCCTCCTGTTATTTGTTTTAAATATTTTTACCCCACTCTTCAGGCGACAAAGCTCTCTGAGTGGCTCACATAAAACCAATTTTTAAAACCCTCCAATAATCAATTATTAAACTGAGCAAATAATCACAGTAAAAAGTAGCATGCAAGATCTAAATCCAGCATAAAATACATAGCATTAGAAGACCTGGACAAATAATAATTTTTTACCTAGCACCAAACACAAAATAGACAGAGAGGATTTCCTGGCACTAGGAAATGAGATTCATCAATGGAGTGCTACAACAGAAAAATCCCTGTCTCCCAGCACCATCCACCTAATTTCAGTCGACTGAAGGCTTATCTGATTAGCCAGGCAAGTTCATTTGGGACAAGGCAGTCCTTTTGATACCCTAGTCCCTGGCCATGTAGAGCTTTTTGGTTAAAACAGCAGCTTGAATTATGCTCTGAAACACACCAGTAGCCAGTGTAGCCATTTCAAAACCGGTATAATATGCTGCATACATCAAGTCCCGTCATCTCCAGCAAGCACAGCCATTGAGGAAGGCTGTTTTAGACAGTGGTCCTCTCCTGCCATTATCTCCATAAAGCCAGCTGATTATATGTGCCAGTCTATGCTGCCAGATAGCCAGGAGTCTGAAGCTGAAGCTCAAATATTTTGGCCACCTAATGCGAAGAGAAAACTCACTGGAAAAGACCCTGATGCTAGGAAAGATTGAAAGCAAAAGGAGAAGGGGACGGCAGAGGATGAGAAGGCTAGATAGCATCACCGATGCAATGAAGATGAACTTCAGCACGCTCCGGGAGAAAGCGGAGGACAGTAAGGCCTGGTGTGCCTTATGTCCATAAGTGTGCCTGGTGTCCATGGTGTGCCTGGTGTCCATGGGGTCACAAAGAGTCGGACACGACTTAACGACTGAACAACAACAAAAAACAGGAAAGAGCCATAGTTCAGTGGCAGACCACACGTTCTGTATTCAAAAAGACCCAGGTTCAGTCCCTGTCATCTCCAGGTGGAACTGGGAAAAACTTCTATCTGAAATCCTGACGAGCCATTGCCAGCCAGTGTAGACAATACTGAGCTAGATGGACCAAATACCTGACTCCCTATAAGACAGCTTCCTATGTTCCTATGACCCAGGGTCAGATGATTTGCTTCTACAATGGTTCCAGGGAGGCTCTTCCAGAACTTCACAGCACTAGTAGTTAAAAGTAGGGTTGCACCATTCACTTAATGGAACCAATTAATTGTAGACCTTCCAAACAACTAAAAAAGAAGTGAGACTGAGTAAATCAAGCTCTGTTTATGAAGGATTATTCCCCACTGCCTCTTTCACGCAGCCTGGGATCACTTCCTCTCATAAGTAGGTGTTAATCACTTCCCTGGCCCAGCCAGCTGTTTCCTCCCTGCCTGTTTTTATAAGTCAAGAGGGGAAAGGATCCAATATGGAAGTGGCTGAACAAACCTGTCCAAGCACCTTGTCAATGTCCTCAAGCTGCACCAACTGAAACTCATCCAGGAGAACAGGACAAGGCTGTGGTCTGGATGTCTCACCTAGTTCACCTGCTGGAACACTGCAGTCTAAGTCCTGGTGGATGCAAGATATTTTATCCTGGAAGTGCTTAGCAAATGCATTACAGCAGGACTCAGACAGAACCTACAGTGTCCTTAGGGCCAGCATGTCAGATGCCCTGGACAACCTGGAAAAGCTCCATTGGATGGCTGATAGAGGATTCAATAGTGGCAGCAAAATGTTATTGCTTTGCCGCCCTCACCACCCTTGAATATACACGACCATAGGCACACACCAGTGTTCGATTGGATCCATCAGGAAGTTTTCTCCATGTGCACATAAGCCGACTCCTATTTTGCTTCATCGCTCTCAGCCCTGGAGTTATACCATGGAGCAGCATAAGCTCTACTACGCAGAGGGTGCTCAGGAGCAATAATGTCAACCGCCCGGGTCATTTCTGCATTCCACAGATCAGCCAGGGTTTTGACAGGAAAGGAAATCTCCCCAGAGCCAATCTGGAAACCATCTGAATAGGTTCACCACCCTTGCAGAGGGGAAAAGCCACCATAAGCCTAAACCTCAGCAGGAGATGATTTGACCATGACAAAGCGGCTGATGCAAAGTCCCCCACCTTCAAACCACCAACTCCACGACCAGTTGAGAAAACCAAGTATAGAGTATGCCCCGCTACATGTGTTTGGCCGATGACATGTTAGGTCAGTCCCATGGTTGTCATGGACGCCATGAAATCCTGAGCAGCCCTGGACAAGGTGCCCTCAGCATGAATGTTGACATTCCCCAGAACCAACTGTCTGTGGGACCTCAACAGCATACCCGAGACCACCTCTGTCAGCTCAGATAGCAAGACTGTTGAGCAGCAGGTGGGTGGTAAACCAACAGAATCTCCAGTCTGTCCTGCTGGTCCAACACAAGGTACAAACAGCCAAAAAAGCAGTCTAGAGATCGTAAGTGAGGCTCACCTGCCTGTATGATGTCCCAGCTAACCTTCTCTATTGATCTTTGGCTCCAACCCAACAACTGTGGTTAATTCTAACTACGATTTGTTTGAAACAAGCCAGGTTAAATCATGGGTGATAAAGCTGGCTTGTTTCAAACAAACCATAGTTAAGATTAACCACAGTCTGTTGGATTTGGACAAAGTGACAAGTTGCGGTTAATCAAAAACGGAAGCCAAAGCTTCTGATCGCCTTCTTGTAGGCACAGCAGAGGAAGAGAGGGAGCATGCAAGCCTAAGGCTCACTGCAGCTTGTGTCTGTGGCATGGTTTATTGTGGTGTCCAAACTGGCCAGGTGTGTAGCAGTTGCTCTCAGAATGTTACCCACCAAGCCAAGTGTGCATAAAGCATAAAGCCATCACTGAAGTGATGCTCTCTTATTTCATTTCCATTTTCTGTTTTACTATAAAAAGGCAGACAAATTCAGTGTTTTAGTTCTATCATGTTAAATCTGGAGAAAACCTTGAAGATATTTTGTTCATGAATGTTAGAATTACCATTTGCCATACATGGTGAGACGCTGTCCTGCCTTATTGTGATTTCTAGAGTTTTCTTGCTTTAAAGGCACCGCTAAATAAAGGGAATATTGTGCAGGCTTAAAATTCTTCAGGCTGTGGTCTGCGATGTTAAACCTATTAAGCTGTTACTTCACTTTGCTACCTCCTAGCAAAACACAAACAGATTTCTGGGTAAATGGTTAAATCCAACATTGCACTAGCAGAAGTTTGCTGGCATAATGGGACTTTCTCCCTCTCTATTCCCCCTTGCAGTCCTCCATGCTGCCTGAAAATCTGCTCTGGAGGGTTTCCCAGCCCGCTGGAGCAAGGGGCGGGGGGGATTGCCCCTACCAGTTCCACTGATGGAACTGCTTTTGTCAGCAGGATGAAAGTACTGGATCCAACCCACAGTGTTAAAAATGGCGTCAACTTGTATTTGTTACGGGTAACTGTGAAGAAGTGCTGGAGCTAACCCCAATGTCCCTGCAAGATAGGACAGGCCAAACCTGGCCTCGAGCCCCAAAATACACCGAATAACCTCCCTCTCCTGCCAAGAGGCACTGAATTTAGCACTGAGGCTGAACAGAAAGGATCACATCAACTTGGAGTTGGATAACTGTTTATTATAGGGAAAGGGATAGAAGAAGGGGAGAATTAGAGGTGGTAGGTTGTACAGAGAATTACAAAGCTAAAAACTTGCAAGGAAACCAAAGCATACACAGAGAGCCTTTATACCACACCCACAAGCAAAATAACCAAACTAGCTAGCCTAACCTTTCACATACCTAGGTATGGGCCTCCCAGGATAGCATCCAGCCGACAGCAGGTCCAAAGCCACCATGACGAAGGGAGACGCCACGCCTCTCCCTCGACCTCCTTTTAAGGCCCAGCCCGAGCAAGCCAGGGCCGATTTCCCTTAGCCAATCACCAGTTCAGCCCCCAAAGGAATCACCTTCGTCCAGAAGAGGTAGAATCTTCCGACCAGACCCGGCTGTTATCTATTTCCCAATTAACAGGGACTGAGCTTGGCCCTGAGCAACAGGGCCAAGGAGCTGGCAGATGACGCACCGCTCCAGGTGGATGCCTGGGACGTGACACCCAGGCCTGGTCTCACGGTGGGAAACAGGCCATTGTTCTTGACAGTAACAAAATCACCTAACTTGTTTCACTTAAGGCTAAAGATAGATCCTGTTAACTGCTGGATTTTATATACTAAAAAATGGGAGATCCGCTAATATTTTCTGCTTAGTCTCACCAGCCCTAGGTGCAACCTGAAATCTGCTTAGCACCTAGGAGAAGTTCATCGAATTAAGTCTGCAATCTCTGCCTACACTCCGTCGTGAGATTACGACTGAATGCAGCCTCTGAGGCTTCAGCATCAAGCCAGCCTTCTCTCTTCACTCTCCCCCGCCCCTCACTCGCTCACTATTTTGTGACATTTTGATTGGCCGCAAAAAAGACACTGCCCAACGGTGGCTTTTGAAGTCAACTAGCTGTACTCAAATGCCAATGGGATCCATTTTTGCTGCCACATAAAATTAGTTGGATAGGAAATGTCACTTAAACTTAAACTGGGCCCCTATTGGTTATAAGTGACATCATAACTGTGTAGCCAAATTCATGCTTGTTTTTCCGGGCAAAATTTAACAGGCCACAGCACCCTCTGCCGGCTATCCGAGCAAAACACATTTCCAATGAAAAACCTCTTAAGAGCTTACTTACAATGCACAGCAGTACTTCAGGCTCTTAAACTTAGACTATGCTAATGAATTTCACTCCAACAACTCTCTCCCTCATTTACTTCCCATATACATGTCCGACTCAGATCCACATGTTTTCAATCCACCTCAAACACCTACAAATCACATCCGTGCCTACTTAACAAGCCACAATCCTTGCACATGCATTCCCACGATCCTGAGCTCTACATGGTCTCAAATTCCCATATCACTTCCACTGCTCCAGTCTTATTTAGCTTTCTGCTGCTGCCTCCATCTCCTCCTCTCTTCCCAGCATGGCTAAGGGAAAAAGCATGCATGCACCCATGCAAAACCTTCAGGCAAGGATTTCCAATGGGGAAAAATTAAGTAGAAGCTTGGGCAGAAGTTGGAATGGGAGGATACTTCTAGTACTTTCCACATTATCTTCAACAGCCTGAAATACTTACCCCGTTACTTATAATCCAAGGGTTCTTCAAGACCTATACTGCAAACACAAGTATGGCTTTGCTTATTCTATTACTAAAACTAGTAAACCTTTCTCATTTACTACTTTAGCCTAGTTCTTACTGAGGTAGTAAGCCTGTGCCTGGACTGTACCACTTCAGATTGTAGGTGGAGTTTCACATGATGGAATGGTTCTCCATTAAAATAAAACCCTACACATGAAAAACTAGCATGTGGAAGGGATGCTATTTTATTCTTTAAATGGAAGAATATTCCACCATGTCAGCCCCCATCTTCCGTCTGACAAAGCCCAGCCCAGACACAGGTTTACCACCTCAGTGAGAACCAGGTCTGTCTCTCTGGAGAGCCTATGCCAGATGAATATATTTACTCATTCTTGCTCTCAGGCTGAAGTGTTAACAAGCAAACATGTACAGGTTATGAAGAGAGGCAGGTCATTTACCTAAGCTGCATGTACTCTGTGCTTTTTGCAACCCTGCAAACACAGGATTTGCATTCTGAGAATCTCAACATTCAAAAAGCAAGCTTCTAGCCCTTAGAGCGGCACATAGGCTTGGAAGTGCAAATGCAGGGCCAACTGAAATCTCAGATTCCACTGAGAGGGGGTAAGGTGAGAAGCAGGGCATCCATCATGCTGGATACAGCTGTGGCCAAGAGCCCCCTCCCTTCTGCTTTCCAACTGCTGGTGCCCAAGTTTGTTTTTTTCCTCCCACCCTCATCCCTTTTCCTTTCTGTATTGCGTCTTTTAGGCCGTAACCCTGCAGGCAAGGGCTGTTTTATTTCTGATCTTTGTAAGCTGATCTGGCAGCGTTTTTGGCCGAAAGGGGGGTAGAATTACTTTAAATACACAAATGCGGTGGAGAAAATGTTCTTCCATGCAATATAAGTTGCATCTAGTTGACTATTTTGTGCAAACTGGAGTGTTGTTTTTATTATGGAAGGGTGGGATATAATTTTTCTAAAATAACTACGTAAATAAATCTTACTTAATTTAGTCAGGTGACAGAATTATAGACAATGCCAGAATAGACAAAAAGTACCTTTCTGCTGGAGAAGTGAGCATGCTTGCCCAGTTTGTTATTTAGAGCCTCCAGGAACATCTCATCGGTGACTTTTCCAACATTTACGCAAGCATCATCCAGATTGGCAATGATCCCTTTATGCTGCTGCTCCACTAGATCAACAATGATCTGGTTGTTGAAGTAGTCAATCTACAGAACATTTGAGCACTGATATTTACAAGAGGTCTCTGACAGAAAATGAGCAAGAAGAGATTCATTCTCTCTCTCTCTCTCTCACACACACACACACACACACACACACTATGGAATCAATAATAGGAAATGGATGAGTGCATCAGATTTCCTTTAGATCGCAGGTATTGAATACAGCACCTTCACCCACAGCTTTGACAACATTTATTCAAATTTCAATACTGATTTTTAAGACATTAGGCAAATCTGTTCAACCCCTTTAGCTAAGTTTTGAAACTGTTGTCTAAAACTGCAGAGGTCTGCCAAATGAAAAGTACTAGACTCTCAGTAGTTGGGGTGGGAGGCTTACATATTCTTTCACTACTGAGCTTTATACAGATACCCAACACAACTGCCCACTGGTGTAGAAGCCCAGACTTTCTGCATCTTTGAGTCCATGGTGACTTTTGACAGACTCACATGCTTCCAGGGAATCCCTTCACGTTGATATTCCTCCTGCTCTTGCTTTAAAACTAGCTGGATGAAGAGCTGCTGCAGCTTCTCATTGCAGTAATTAATACAGAATTGTTCAAAACTAAATAAAAAGAAAGAATTGAAAGAATTACTTGATTCCTCAACTAGAAACAATTTAAATTATATGTTCGGCCTTCTCAAGACCTCTGTCACCACCATCAGCCACAAAGGCTCCTCCTCCCTCAGCTGTTGCGACCAGCAGCCATTCCAGCAGTGTGCACCAGCCCATTCCACCAGTGCTGCTGAAAGACTACTTAATTTTTTCCTCTTCCTTCCCATCCTTTTATCCTTGGGTCAAGTAATTTTAAATTGTAAGCCTGCAGGCTGTATGTAAGCCACTCCGGGAGCCTATTTGGCTGAGGAGTAGGATAAAAATACTTTAAATAAATAAATAATAAAATCTCACCTGTTATTGTCAAAGATCTCAAAGCCATAGATATCCAGGACCCCAATCACTGTGTTTTTCCCATGAATTGTGCTGTTGTAGTCCTTCACTGCAATCACATCATTGATGTGCATCACAATCCAGCAGAAAAGTCGCTCATATATTGCCTTCAAACCAAAGAACATCAAGGATTATTTTTGTTTTCTTTTTCATAATCAATGTACATTTTTTAAAATTTATTTATGTATTTGTTTATAAAATTTATTAATCGCCCATCTGGCTGGTCACCCAGCCACTCTGGGCGATGTACAGCGTATAATAAAACAGTTTAAAACAATAAAATTCTACAATAAAAACATTTTCTAAAATACCCTAACCCACCCCAATGCCTGCCTGAACAACCACGTTTTTAATGCACGGCAGAAGCTCATTAAAGAGGGGGCATGGTGGAGTTCCCTAGGGAGGGAGTTCCACAGAGTGGGGGCCACCAGAGAAAAGGCCCTCTCCCTCATCCCCACCAGTCTAGCTGTCCTGGCTGATGGGACAGAGAGAAGGCCATCCGAGGCTGATCTTGTTAAGCAGCCTGTCTGGTGTTGCTGGAGGGTTTTAAAGGTCAAAACCAACACCTTGAATTTGGCCCGGAAAACAGCTGGTAACCAGTGCAACTCCTTCAGCACTGGAGTGATGTGATCTCGCCGGCAGCTGCCTTTAATCAGGCAAGCCGCCGTGTTCTGTACCAGCTGCAGCTTCCGAACCGTCTTCAAGGGTAACCCCACGTAGAGCGCATTACAGCAGTCTAAACGAGAGGAGACCAGGGTAAGTACTACCGATGGGAGCAGATGGTCAGGAAGGAAGGGGCGCAGCCGCCATATCAGATGGAGTTGATACAGCGCTGTCCGGCTCACAGCTGACACCTGAGCCTCCATGGACAGCTGGGAGTTCAAAATGACCCCCAGGCTGCGGACCTGGTCTTTCAAGGGTAGCCGTACCCCATTCAACACCAGGTCAACATCCCCCAGCCTCCTCTTGTCTCCCACCAAAAGTACCTCGGTCTTGTCAGGGTTCAGCTTCAGCTTATTCCTCCCCATCCAGCCACTCACCGTCTCCAGACATTTGGACAGGGATTCCATGGCCAACCTTGGTGAAAATTTGAATGAGAGGAAGAGCTGCGTGTCATCCACATATTGGTGACACCGCACCCCAAACCTCCTGATGATAGCCCCCAGCGGCTTCACATAGATGTTAAATAGCATCGGGGAGAGGATGGAACCCTGTGGCACCCCACAAGTGAGTGGCCACGGGTCCGAAACCTCTTCTCCTAGTGCTACCCTCTGGTACCTGCCAGAGAGGAAAGACCGGAACCACCGCAATATGGTGTCTCCAATGCCCAACACCTCCAGGCGGTCCAGGAGGATACTGTGGTCAAAGGTATCAAAAGCCGCTGAGAGGTCGAGGAGAACAAGGAAGGAGCATTCACCCCTATCCAGAGCCGGTATATGTAGCATTCTAATAGAAACTTGGGAAACATCCAGGTCTTGCTTCAGCAGCCTACCAAGGTTTAAGCAAACAAGCTGTAGACCAGAGTACTGCAGCTCTCTCCTATTGTTGTCATAAAAATCAAACTTGTAATGGGTTAATTTTTAAGACAATTAGAATGTCAAACACGTTAATCCCAGATTCTTTTCTGAGGTGAAGCCTTAACTATGTCACTTTTATAGAATCCTAGCTGTGTTTCACTGAAATGCAACTACATGTAGGTCCCCCCCGACACACACAACATGGTGTTGAGAAAATTTTAGAGCACAATCCTAAGGCTGCTAGACAGCAGCTAGACAGCCATAGGATTATTTGGTTTTGGTGAACTGACCTTGGAACCAGTGCTCCAAGATCAGTTCCCAAAAAACCGCCTCCCCTCCCCCTCCCCCACTGACTCATAGGCGGTGTGGATCGTCCCTGGCTCCACACTCAGAAGAGCTGCATGGATCAGGGGAAAAGGGGGTGTCCCTGGGGACAGGGGGGCAGAGACAGCAGAAGCATCGTTACAACGCTTCCTATGCACTGTCCCACCTCCCCCACCCTGCTCCGAACCGCTCTGGCTAGACAGCCGAAATTGGCCATCTAGCTGGTAATGCAGGGCAGCCAGATTGCGGAGAAGATCCCCTCCGCACTCCGCCCACCCTACATTAGATAGTCAGTTGGTCACCTCTGAGTTCAGAGGTGGCCGCCTATCCCAATAGGATTGCTCCCACCGTTGCACTTTCCCATCTTGCTGGGTGATCTCTCCCAAAATATCATCCAGAGAATTCTGGAATCTCAAGGGCTCCATAAGTTTCCAAGGACAGACAACCCCATTCATCTGCTTCCTCAAGGCTTCAAACAGCTCAGAACAGGCTTCCAAACAGCTGCTTGTAGGGATGGACGAAAGTCCCTTACCTGTCCTCGAAGCTTGCTTCGCGGTGGGGGGGAGGCGCTTCGCTTCTCCCCCCGAAGTTCATGTGAGGGGGGGGAGGCGCCCCGCCTCGCCCGGCCGAAATTCAGGCCAGGTGGGAGGCGCCCCATCCCTCGCCGGAGAAATTCAGGCTGGGTAGAAGCAGTAAAAATCTTTACGTAAATCTTTACGTAGACTACAGGGACCAAATAAGGAACGCAAATGGCGGCTCCCTATGGGGGCCGCCATTTGCATACGCGCTTTTTTTTTTTTCCCCAAAAGTCACCCGTGATAGGCTACGTGACGATTAACGTAGCCTATCACGGCTGACTTTGGAGATCTAGCCGTGATAGGCTACGTTAATCGTTACGTAGCCTATCACGGGGTTGTTGTGTTTTTTTTACTGCACTTGTAATGGCGGCGGCGGCAGCCAGTCAAAAGACCGGCTGCCACCCCCGCCCCTGACGAAGACCCGACGAACCGCCACCGGGACCCGCCGCCGGGAGGGACATTCGTGAAAGGTAAGTCCCATCCCGGGGGGGGGGGGGGAGAATTTCACCGCCGATTTCGGGGGGCCAAATGCATTGGCACTCGGCCCCCCGAAGTTTCGGGGAGAAATTCTCCCCCATCCCTAGCTGCTTGTCTGATCCCCTGTGGCAAATAGAAATCACCTTGAGGTGAACAGGTAAAAAAGTTTTTGAAATTTGGAGAGAGCTTCCTTCCTTCCCCCTGCTTTACAGGCTGCGAAAAACATCGAATGACTAACAGAAATATGTGGACAGGCAAATTAGAATATGCTGGCTATTGATTAATATGGACATATTTACAAGGCTGCCTTTGGAGATTATGAATCAACCATGCCAGTAGTTATAGGCTGGACTACAAAGTATGAAGGTGCAGAATCAAACATCCATTGCAAGAAAAAGAAAACTTCACATTGGCAGGAGAGAATCCACATCCACCTTTGCAAACGCATTTCTGCCACAGGTGGCTTCTTGCTCAGTATGCTGCTTATCAATGACATCGCGGCCAGTAGCAACTGTTCGAAAAAGCAGAGCCTTCTCCACCATATCAGCCTTGGTTGACAACAGGTCTGCGATGACATATACTAGTTTGCTGTTTTCAATCACTGGTGTCTCACCATCCACAGAAAATTTCAAATTGCCCTGCAATAAAATTGGAAAGAGAATAATGTGTTCATTTTCCATCAGTTTGGGCAGAAAACACAACTCTGACATAGTCAAAGCTTTCAAGCAGGTGCAATTTCCTTAATGCAGTCCAAATTGGGACATGACATAATCCATGCCCATCATTGCCAAAGCATTTCTTGCAAGAAGGTAGACTCCTGTTCCATCTACTATCTATCAGTAATATTTGGAAAGGAAATACTTTTGGTCTGGGAAACTACACTGCCCATTTTAAGATGCCAAAAGAACAATACCCAATGTGTGCTATTTAAATTCTCTCCCATCTTGTTTTAAAGTTACTTAACTTTTTGACAATGGAAATCTTTGTTCTGTTATTTCTTTATTGTTATTATTTAACAGTATTTGTGAATCACTTACATTAAAGAAAGGTCTGAGCAATGTACAAAAACAAGTCTTCACACAGAGGACAAGATTACTTTCCTGGGAATGCCTCCTGGAAAAGGGATGTTTTCAGTAGGCACCAACAACCCAGAAGGCCTGGCACCTGCCTAATCTGTAGCAGAAGGGAGTTCCAGAGAGCGGGCATTATGGTCCATGACGGACAAGATCTCTGAAATCTTGAGTACCACTGGGAGGGCATCTCCTGATAAGCACAGCAACCAAGCAGGCCAGTAGAGGATCAGAGGATCTGATCCTCGTCCTGAGCTGCTTAGGGCTTGGTAAGCAAGTACCAACCTTAAACCTGGCCCAGCAGCATCTAAGCAGCTAGCGCAGTTCCCTCGGCACAGATAAGGCTGGCCTTTCTATATTTTTGTATTTCCTTTTCCTCCATGGTACAGAATCAAATATTTCTTTCTGGAATTTGAAGGTCTGTAAGCTATTAATAAATCTCACCAAAACAAAAATGCATGTACACACACAGGCACAATTATTACTTTCTTGCATCTTCACAGAATCATAGAACAGTAGGGTTGGAAGGGGCCTGTAAGACCATCGGGTCCAACCCCCTGCTCAATGCAGGAATCCAAGTCAGAGCATCCCTGACAGGTGGCTGCCCAGCCTCATCCTGAACGCCTCCAGTTCAATGCCTGAAGTAATCTTCCATAGCTTCAGCTTGGAGAACTATTCTGAGTGACTCCAATGAGAAAATGACAGAGGGCTGGGCATGAGCCTTGATTTCTGTGCTGCTTTCACTTTCTTGGGATAGCAGCAGAGGCTTCTTCTCACTTCCTGGGGTACTTGGAGTCATCTGGTCTGAAAGCACCTTTCTGAAGAGCCTAAGCTCTCTGTAGCCTGAGTTCATGTAGGCTGATTGGGGAATGGGGTGGTGATGGTGGCTCAGACTAGATGTCCTATTAATCCTATCCAAATGTGACTCTAGTTCTGCTCTGCCTCCATCACAAGGGGCTCCCTAGGGGAGATGAACTGCAGCTTCATGGAAGTTGCTGGAAATACTCAAAATCCAGTCCAGTCCAGTCCAGTCCAGTCCATCCTCTCTCTCTCTCTCTCTCTCTCTCTCTCACACACACACACACACACACACTGCTCTTTTGAGACAGGCTCTTCAGAGTCTCTTAAAACTACCACCTCAGATGCTACAGTCCACTGTTACAGGGCTCAGAGAATGACAGTCTGGAAGTCAAATTTACCGGGTGCAAATGCCAAGGAGGAAAAAAGGGCCAGGGCCAGGTGAAGCTATAGGCATCCCACCTGTTCCTCAATGTGAAGTATCAGGAGTAAGACATTTCTACATCAGAATAGTGGTGCCCTTGCTTGAGATTCATGATAAAATTAAGCCTTGGATGTGGGCTAGTCGGTTAGGAGTGCCAAATAAGAAACATGTACTGGTACAGGGTAACCTATTACTAGCCCAGTGAAGGGATTTTGAGCCTAATGTTTCCCGATAATTCCAGGCAATTCTACTGCAATACTTGCTCAGCTTGAGAGTCAATAACTTTTCTGACTGAGTTTCAATGTGGTGAGCACGGCAGGAGAGAGCAGCTCTCCTCCTCCTCCTCCTCCACCACCACCACCACACTCTGTCTCTCTCACACACACCCTACCTACAACTGGCAGCAGGAGATTCTCCACCATCTCCTCTTCTAATACTGCAGCTTTGTCATTCTGTCCCTCAAATATCTCCCTCTCCTGATTGTCCCTCAAATCAACACACACACTCATCTACATGTCTAGTACCGCTTACCAAATGTAGAATAGTAGCAAGGATTTTGTACACTGTCTGAACCTCCTCTGGTTCAAACCCAATCACTTTCATGGCATCAGCAACAGCTTTGAAGTCAGCACCATCATTGATGGAACACTACAAAAGAAGCAGCGAAAGCCGATGGGTCAGCTGTGGGAATGTTCGACACTGATGGTGCTAGCATTAGACAAGGAAACACAAGAGGGCCGTCTCTGCATTAAGCGAGTTGGAGGAATCTACCCACAAAGCAGCTGTAGATGCTGCACAATGTTTTTTCTGAGAACTGAACAGCCTATGCAGGGTCCATTTAACATCTGGCAGAATTCTCTACCCCATATTATTTTAGAATACAGAGGAATACAGAGAAATCTGGTATTCTGTAATGACTCCTCTGCCACATGGATCATTATACAGTAAGGGTGGAATGAATGGGATCACAGAACCTCCCTCAGGAGTGGGGGAATCTATTCGAGTGGTTTGCCCCTGAAGGATCTTGGGTCCAATAGGATTCTAATGTGTCCTCAGAGAGATCCCAGCTGACCTGTCAAAGTCTCCTGTCAAGGCCCTGATTATGTGTTTAGATTCTTATCTTTCTTTTTCAGCTCATCTTTTCTTTGGCCTCTTCTTAAGAAACCTTATCTTGACCCTAATGAACTGGGCAATTCTATGCCAATAGAATTGTTTGCCTTTTAGGGGATAAGTTTGCCTTTTAGGGGTTGTGGTCAGACAATTCCAGACATTTTTGAATAAAGCTGATTATCTGGATCCATTTCAGTCTGGTTTCATGCTTGATTTGGGGACTGAAACTGCCTTGCTGAATGATCTCTGCCAGAAGAAGGGGTATGTGACCTTACTGGTTCTCCTGGATCTCTTGGTGGGTTTCAGTACCATAAATCACAATGTCTTTCTGGACTGCCTTTCTGGGCTGGAATTACCACACTGGGTTGGCTCCATTCCTTTCTGAAAGGTAGGTTCTAGAAGATGACAATGGAGACTCCAACGCTTTTTAACATCTACATGGAGGGAGCAATCCTATGCCCCCCCAGACAGCATTGGGGGGGGGGGATGGGGTAGTTCGGTTTCCTGGGGCCCAACCTCAGAGACAGGGCTTTGACCTTGGAGCCAGGAAATTGCGCTCCCCTCCCCATCATAGCTGGCGTAGAGATAACTGCGCCAGCTACTTCTCTGTGCTCGGAAAACGGCAGAGATGGGGAAAAGGGGACATTCCAAAGGGTGGGGCGGGGAGGAGACTGGGGCAGCTGTGATACAACATATCCTATGGACACCCCAGCCTCCTTCCCTCCCCTCCCAAGGTGCCACCGTCTAGCAGCAAGGCCGGGCAAAATTGCTCATCTAGCAGCAATGCAGAGCGGCTGGAACATGCAGGCAAAGATCGCCTTCACTATCCTCCAACCCTTCACTGGATATTCAGCAGGCTGCCGGCAATCCAGATATGACTGTGCCCTAAGTCACTGGGGGAGTTGCCTGGGGCTTGGTGACGTCAGTATGCAAATGACATCCAGCTCCATTTCTCTTTTTTCTCAAATCCAGATGAGGCAGTGGCCATCCCTGAATGATGGGCTACAGGAGATGAATGAACATAAAGCACAGTTCAGATAAGGTGAAGATGTTTGGGGAGTGGGTGGGCTCCTTAGCTAGGAAAAAGCCTATTCTGAGTGAGGTCACTCTCTCCTGTAAGGATCAGGTTCACTGCTCTGGGGGTATTACTGGACCGAGCACTGCCCCAGGAATCCAAGGAGCAACTATGCCCTGGAGGGCTTTGTCCAGCTTCAGCACCTGATACTCCTGCTACTGGAAGAGAAACATACAGCCACTGTTATCCATACCTTCTCAACGTTCAGATTAGAGTGCTGTGATGCCCTTAATGTGGGTCTGCCCTCGAAGATGATTCAGAAACTTTAACTAGTACAGAATACTGATGATCTCCTGTTGATAGGCTCAAACAGTCTCCTCGCATATTATCTATCTTAAGACAACTCCGCTGGCTGCCAATTTATTTCCAGGCCCAATGCTGGCCTTGACCTTTAAAACCCCCGAACAGCCTGAATCCCTAAGCTATCCCAGGGAATAGATTTTCCCAGAGTAACATTCCCCACCCCCACACCGGTACTTACGAATGAGGCCCCGCTGACGGTCCCACCATACGGAGAGGCAACCCTGACTTCCAAGAGCAGCAGGGCCATTTCTGTTGCAGCCCCAAAGCTTTGGAATGCCCTCCCACAGGAAACAAGTATGGTTCCCTCCCTGATGTGTTCACACAGGCAACTTAAAACATTTCTTTTTAAATATGCCCTTGATAATTGCATTTTAAGGTATTTTATGCTGCTGTTTCTGCAATTAGGTTTTTTATTTGTTTTGGCTGTTGCTTTTAAAAATGACTTTTTTGAAATTCTGTGAAACATTTTGAAACGTATTTAAAAACTGTGCTTTTTAAATAAATATAATGTAATATAATCTAGACCACTCAGCCAAGAGACATCTTCTCTAAGGAGTTGAGGCAAAGCTCTTGAGATAGTGCTTGCCAATATTGCAGCATCCTCCCACCTTGGCTGAATTGTATAGATCTCTCCCTCTATACTACAGGAGTATGTAATAAAGAGCTCTACCAGCTTTTAAATTGTTCCTAAGGAAAAACTGTAGCTCAAAATGTCCAGGGCACTGGACTTTCACAATGTTTTACAGTATCTGCAGTTTCTCTCTTCTTTTTGTTGACTATATTAAGCAAGTATTGTGGCAGCGTTCATCCCAGAAAGCTGAACAGATAAAAGGAGGCGTTTGGAAAAACTCAAAACGGCGAGTGCCATGTGCGCTGGAAGGCAGATCAGGTGGCAACAAGGAGAATCAGCCAGAAGGACATTGATCTCAACCAGCAACAAGCTTGCCAAGGGCCACTGCAGGAAAGATGCTAAGGTCCAGACCCCCAGCAATTCCCCTGCTAGAAGTCCCCTTAACATCGCTGTCAGCCCATATCCCTCTTCTTTCCTCTGTGTTGATAGCCAGGGCCACGCAGCAGCCCTCCTGGTGCCAAGGGGCAACTCCTCCCTGGTCCCTAGTTTAGGCAGAAAAACCATGGTGCAGGGGTAGGGTGGACTTTTCTACTGTGGGGCAAGCTCTTCTACTGCCCACCTGTTTTCCTGACACTTGTACCGGACTCCCACCCCAGAGTATATTTTGCCCCTTCCCTCCCATGCTTCAGGCAGGCTTAACCATTTTTCTTAACCTTTTTTCTTCTTCAGTCACCCAATATGTTTATCCATTTAAACATTTATTCTGTGTTAGTGTTTGTAAGTTAAGAGATTGGGGTTGTTAAACATGCTCTGGGCAAGTGTACTGGTTGACCCATGAGTGGCTGGTCCAGTATGCTTATGAGTGTGATCTCATTTTGGAAGTCTGCGTGTCTGTACAAAAGTGAGTGAGTGCAAATCCTACACAGGCTCGCTGCTCAAGCAACATATGTCTGTCTTCACCCAATCCCAGCTACAATGTAAGCAAAGCAACTCTGAATGCATGCTCTAACAGGTAAAAACTTCTGCCAGTCCAAACAAGGTGTTTTCCAATGTCACATTGTCAGCAAAGTGATTACTGTGATCACTATAGAGATGCGACAATTTCCTACCAAGCAACAAGAACCAAGTACTCCAGGACAGCAGCACATTTTCACCATAGTCTTTTTTTAGCTGGACCCCAGGAGAATGGAAATGACTTCCAGGTATTGGATGTACTAAGCTGGCATCAGTGCATCAGTACAGCCCGGGCACCAACCACACTGACTGACATGAATCAGTACAGCGGATCATGTCTTAGCTCAAGAGTACCAAGGAAAAACAGACTCCTGCCAGGCAGGTAAGATCCTCACCTTTAGCTGCCCTCCAGCACCAATATAGCCATACACAGACAAATCCTTATGCAGATGTAAAGAACGTAGAAGCTGCTCAGAACCTCCTTGGAGTAGCTGAGGAAAGTGTTGGAGAGTCAATTATCCAAATGAATTGCTTCTTTTAATTCGCATACTATTCTTATCTTTATCATTATCATTATTAACACTCACAAAATCCCTAAAATGTTCTATACACTCTCCAGACAAGATAGTCCCTGTCCTCAGGGTCACAATCTGATAGACATGATACATAAAGGAAAAGGAATGGGGAGGAGAGACAAAAGCAAGGGCTGAAGCGGCTGTCCCTTCACGGGGGGCCAGGCCGGTCTCCCCCTTGCCTGGACGTCCTTCCTGGGAGGCAGGGGCTGCACCCCCCAGAGGCATTCAAGCCCCATCATGCTCAATGGCTTCACTAATATTTGCTCTGTCTTTCGGATCTTCCACCGGGCATTTCAATTAGGGCTTACTGGGATTCCCCCCGCCCCCCAGCCTGCCTCTCTTCTGCTGTCCTCTCCTTCCATGACCAAATGTGGGATTTTGAGTGGGATGGTCTTAAACTAGGGGAGCCGTTTTGTTTCCCCTCGATCCATGGCTTGGGTTTTGCTTCATATTCAAGAAATTATTACTATACTTGAGATTAGGAAAATGTCACTTTCGGTCAGAATGGCTGGCCATCCAGGGGTTGTCTTGCCCTCCCCTGTAAATGTGTACCCTGGTTCACTTCTTTCATCTCAATTCGTTTCACTAAACTGTTCTGTGTTAGAGGGGAGGTTGAGGGGTGAAGCCGACAAGGTGACAACGACAACTCTATTCAGTTTCTCAATAAAAGGCTATTTTTTAACCTTTAAAAAAAAGGATAACCAACAAAGTATTCCACCACTGGCAGGAAGCAATAATATGCGATCCTACAGGAACACCTTCCAACTGAACCTTGTTATACAGATGACCATTTTGAAAGTGACTACCCTGAGGGGCTGCTTCTGGTTTCAGAGGACTCCAGGACAGGCATCCAGTTACCATGACCACTTGCCAGCACTGAAGCCAAAATCATGAACTATATGAAAAATATTTCCATCTGAACCAGCATAAACACTCCCCGCAACAAAACCCCCAACTAGCATTAGATCTGGATGAGGGAGACTTGGAGAGCCTGCCTTGGAGCGGGGAGTTGGAACAAATGATCTCAAAGTTGCCTTCTGTGGCGAGACAGCTGCACAAGCATGCCTGGTATGGCTATAGATCGCTTATTAAAGCACACGAAGTGCACCCTACATGGACTAGGGAACAAAGTGAGATGAGGATGAGGCGTGAAGTGAGGGATGTTGCAAGGGCAACTCATTCCTCTGAATGTAGAGGCTATCACTCACAAGGCTCCTTGTTCCACATCTGCATTCTGAGCAAGTAACAACAACTCACCTGGTAGAAGGAGTGAAAACTCCGCTCTCCTGGCTGCTGCACAATCACCCGTGACTGGAGAGAAAAGATGAGGGAGGGGGAAAAAACCTCACAAAATGTATTTGCTACTCAACGTATCTTAAGTCTCTCTACAAATATATTATTGGTAGTGTCCTAGCAAGGTTTTGGAGGGCTCAGAATAGAACCCCGGAGTGGGGAATCATTTACAAAAATGTAAATACTATGTCAGAGTCTTACTTAAGCTTGCCAAATTTGAAAAACAAACCTGTTAAGAGATGGAAGGCTTACAGGGAATGGAACCCCATTCCTAAATGTGTACTTCTGCACCCTAATCAGAGGCACGCAGCACAACAGCAGCACAGCAATCACCTGTTTCGATGGGCGTAGGGTTCAGCACCAGGGATGTGGCCCTACAACCTCTCTCATGGCCACACAGCTCCTTGCACAGCTGTGCAGGGTCTTCCCAGGGCACTGGAGCTGCTGCCACAGTCCAGGGGGCAAGACCAGTCCTCAATGCTGTGAGGGGTGTTTCTGAGCGCAGGGAGTGGGATAGCAGTTCAGATTCTGAAGGAGACACATCAGACATGGGGGAGGTGTTTTCCCAGGCTAATCCAGATATGAGTAGGCCTGCTTCTCTGGTTACAAACGGACAGATGGCTGAGCTTGAGGGTCCCTCCTCACCCTGCCCCCCGTGGGAGGCAACAAACAGGAGGTTGACCTAACAGATGCCAGGAGCAGAGCAAAGAGAGAGAAGGCTGGGGTGGAACTTAGATGGTCTACCCAATTGGCCATGGGTGAGAAGCTGTGCTTAGGGGCCTCACGAAGAGAGGGACCTCCCCTGCTTAAGTTAGGCTAGCGAGACCGCCTCCCTCTTCAAAGGCAGGCAACTCTCGTAAATTCCATCTGGATCCCCTGAAGGCATTCCTGGTAGACAGAGAGTTCTCTGAGAATTTGCATCTGTATGACCCTGTGAAGTAATGGATTAAAAGCTGTAGGCTGAAGCCTCTCACCTGTGTATGTCTGGGCAGTGAAGTGAAGCGGGGGCTAAGGGAATCCTGACAAACGCTCAATCAAGCAGGCAGAGCCATACTCATATGGGAATGGGTGAAGGCAGCATCGACGCGGGGTAAAACTGACACTGACAGAGTCGGAGCCGAAGAAAGCTGTTGAAGAGATGGCAAAGAGGCAGACGGAGCCACAGAAGAAGAGAGCTCACCCATCGGTTGGGAACAGGTGGAGCATTTCTTCACCTTCTTCTTTGGTTCTGCAGGATGAGGCAGCTTAGCGGTCTTCTTAGAGTAGGCAACAGTCTCAGCCCTTATAAAGGTCGCAAGAACAATCGACCAGCTGGGTGTAGGTGGCAGAGCTGTAACTTGCCTGACTGCACTCAGTGCCAACATGGCTGTCAGACTGGAAACCAGTACTGAGGCTGTTGGTACCTCAACAGCAAGCAACCAAGCCAAAGTCTCTCTCAAAGGCTGAGAGAGATAACCCAACCCTTGGCAGTAGGGTCTGCTGTAAGGAGGAACATCTCCAGTGTCAGCATGGATCACAGGGAGGAAGGATGCTGGGCAATACCCTTAAGGTCCAACTTCACCAACTTCAATGCTTGTTCTCACGGTAGCACATGAAGCCTAGCAAAGCAATTGCAGCAAGTCCTCTTGGTGAACGCCTGGAAAAATGTACAGGGGTCAACCTTATGCCTCTTGCCCAGACAGAGGGAATTCATGGGCGCCTATGGGCAGGAGCTCACCGAGAGCAGTGGGGCAGGGGCCTCAGGGCCATAAACAAATAGAGGAACTTTGACCAACAAATGGAAAAGCAAAAGTGATAAGGGAGAAAAGTGAAAAATGAAGGAGAGGAAAGAATAAAATAACATACAGATGTGGCTCAGCACAATCTCTGATGAGTTAAGAAAGTTCCTCACATGGCTGCTGATCCTGAGGTCAAAAGAGAACTGAGGCAAAGTGGTGGGACCAAGCCCTCTGGGCAAGTGCGCTAGAATAGTGGGGGTGGGTTTCCACCAAAACTGCTCAGCTATAGAGGGTTCCTGAACAGGGCTCCACCCAGGTGCAGAGCCCTTATGTGTGATGCACAGAGACCATAAGGAAGAAAAGGGTGGGGTGGGGGGGTGTCTGTGTGTGTGTGTGTGTGCACGCGCGCATGTGTGCGTGCATAATATAATATAATATAATATAATATAATATAATATAATATATATAGGGAGGGGCCAGGAGTTCCCTACGCCTTTGTAATTTAAAAAAAATCATTTTATTCTTTTTCCCAACCCCCCCACTTTTTTTAACCTGGTGACCTGGAGATGAAGGAATAAATGGGGGGGAGCACCCTACCCTTTAATTGTTTCCCCCAATTTCCCCCTTTTTTACCTAGCATGCTGGGATTGTGGAAGTGATTGTATGGGCGTGGCACAGGAACTCCCTGCCCCCCCCCATTGTTGTTTTTTTTTTACACAGTTCTTTCGACCTAGCCTCAGTTTGCCCTTGTGTGAAACGGGTTTGAGCTGGAGCAGGATGAAAAGCGTGGGTTCAAGGGAGTGGCTCCATGGTGCTTAGACCCCTTGCTCTGCCTATAATGCCAACTACGCCACTGGCCATCACAGCCTCTTGCGGCAGTGAATTCCATGAGGTACTTATTGCTTTGTGAAACACCACAGTTCCTCACACAAACATTAGGCTCACTTACAAGATGCATTTGTAAAAGCTATCTAAAGCAAAGCTCTCTGACCTCCTCAGTAAGCAAAGACCCATTTTCCCACACTTCATCACAGCATTACTATAATTTCACAAGCTTCTTAGTACGGAACACTTAAGCAGCAAGGATGCTTTGAATTTACAGTCCAGGCACAGGCCCGTTATTGTCTGTGTCCTGAGCCACACAGAGCTTTGTGGTAAAGTGAGACGGAATGCCCGGAGGGCTTGCCCGGGAACAGCTGGGCACTTCAGATAAACAAAAAAATTGGCAATCTGTTCTTAGCATTAGCATTTAGTGACCCAACATTTCAGAACTCCCAAGTACGCAGAAGAAAAGGAAAGGTTCCTCCTGTGCAAGCACCGGGTCATTACTGACCCCTAGAGGGACGCCGCTTACGCTGGCGTTTTCATGGCAGACTACAGCGGGGTGGTTTGCCATGGCCTTCCCCAGTCGTGACTCCCTTTCCCCCAGCAAGCTGGGTACTCATTTTACCGACCTCGGAAGCATGGAAGGCTGAGTCGATCTGAGCCGGCTACCCAAGACCCAGCTTCCACTGGGATCGAACTCGGGTTGTGGGGAGAGTTTCAGGTGCAATACTGCCACCTACCACTCTGCGCCACACGAGGCTCTTACGTACGCAGAGCCTGTCGCAAATTAACCAACTAGATGAACTCTAGAAAGACTATATGTTTACCAAACCAACAGAAACTGTTGCATCATTTTTGGGGTAGGTGGGTGGGAAACCTGTATCACAAAAATTACTTGCAAGCCATCACAGCTGTAATCATAGAATCATAGAATAGTAGGGTTGAAAGGGGCCTATAAGATCGAGTCCAACCCCCTGCTCAATGGAGGAATCTAAGTCAAAGTATCTCTGACAGGTGGCTGCACAGCCTCATCTTGAATGCCTCCAGTGTGGGAGAGCCCACTGCCTCCCCGGGGAATCGGTTCCATTGTCGTATTGCTCTGACAGTCAGGACGTTTCTCCTGATGTTCAGCCGGAATCTGGCTTCCTGTCACTTGAGCCCATTATTACATGTCCTGCACTCTGGGATGATCAAGAAGAGATCCTGGCCTTCCTCTCTGGGACAACCTTTCAAGTACTTGAGGAGCGCTATCATATCTCCCCTCAGTCTTCTCTTCTCAAGGCTAAACAGGCCCAGTTCTTTCCGTCTCTCTTCATAGGGCTTTGTTTCCAGTCCCCTGATCATCTTCGTTGCCCTCCACTGAACCCTCTCCAACTTGTCTGCATCCTTCTTAAAGTGTGGTGCCCAGAACTGGACACAGTACTCTAGATGAGGCCTAACCAGTGCTGAGTAGAGGGGGACTAGTACTTCCCGGGACTTGGAAGCTATACTTCTACTAATGCAGCCCAAAAGACCATTGGCCTTTTTTGCAGCCACATCACATTGTTGGCTCATATTCAGCTTGTGATCGACAACAATTCCAAGATCCTTCTCGCTTGTAGTGTGGTTGAGCCAAGTCTCGCCCATCTTGTAGCGTTTATCCCAAGCGTGTCACTATGATCAGAACAGCATATCAGGTGGGGGATTTTTAACCTATTAGTACCAAATATGTTTTAAAACCCAACAGAGAGAGGAGCGGGAGGGGGAGGAAGGGAGAAATATATGTATTCTGTAAATAGGCTTCAGAGCAACAAATATAGATTTAAAAAAAAAAAAATCCAAACACGCACCAGATTCTGTCACAGAAATATACATGAAAGCCAGATAGCTCTTACCATCACAGTTAAGTGAGGCTTCTGGCTTCATCAACACACTGAACATGTAATAGAAAGACTCCTTACTGCTACTTGACCCTCTATTTTAAAACCATGTCATCTGCTATGATTTTATTTACTGGAACGTTTATCAATTAAAGCCAACTCTTGTTCTTGGTCCTCCTGGGAATAAGGCATACTCTTATCCCAGGAACTCTCATCGGTTTTCTACTATGAATCCAGATGAACCCAATATGGTCAACTTTTCATAATTTCTTAAAAAAACACACACACACACACTTTATCCATGAACTTCCTCAGAAGTCTACATTGGCAAGACCAACTTACCTTTTCCAGCAAGTAGTTATTGATGTGCCCACCTATCGGGTCTCCTTTGAAATCAAAGTTGATGTCCATATATTTTCCAAATCGGCTGGAGTTGTCATTGCGGTTGGTTTTGGCATTGCCAAAGGCCTCCAGAACACAATTGGATTTCAGCAATATGTTCTTCACCCTTTAGAGAGCAGAGAACCACAAAAGCAAAGAAACTGGAAACCAGCTCTAGATGTCATATATCACTAACCTAGAACATAACCACATGTTCTATCTGCAAGCTGCAAAATGGCCACAGTAGCTGTAGCGAGAGATTAAGCAGGCACAGCGCAGGCCCCCTGAATGCAGCTCAGCATCACACTTCCCAAGCACATGACTTAAATTGAATACTATGGGACACCTCACTCTTTCTCTGCATCTGTAGGCTGCTCCACTACAAATATTTAGGGAGATAAATTCAAAAACAGTCTGCTCAGTTCTATTACCGCAGATGTTAAAAGCTCCATCCCTCTCTCAATAAAAACAAGGTACTTCCAAACGGACACTCAGGCCTTGGTACGCATCTGATGGCAAGGGAATGTAGAGCCGCCCTAGAGGCAACCACCATATGCCCTTGCTGCCCAAACGCGATGGTACTCTTTAGAAGATACTGCTGGCCAACAGCAGAGATTTTTAATAGGACACAGAGAGAGCAGCAGTGTCCAAGGTGCACAGGCCTCAAGGCATTTTAAAACTAGCATCCTGAACTGTCCTCACAGGCCAGTAAACCAGGCTGGGGCAACAGCGTCCGGGCCTGTCAGCGTCACCACAGCCCATCCAGCAGCCAGCTGTTGCTGAAGTTTCCAGACCATGATTCAAGGACAGCCCCATACACCATCTTACATTCCAAATGTGTTTTGTGTTTGTCTCTCTCTCTGAGACCGTAAATGCCTTACCTTTCAACCTCGGCTCTCTGGCTTGGGTTAGTAATGGCAGCAATGTATTGCATGATGTATTTACTTGCTTCTGTTTTGCCGGCCCCACTCTCACCTGAGGACACAGACAGCAGAGGGGCATCATAACACATAAGCCAACATGTTGCCGTAGCTATAATCAGGGTATGTGCATGGGGCATCCAGTACACATGGCGGTATAGGTTCTTGCACAGTTTGCGTCACTTCTGGTTTCTCTTTCTTTTCATTTTTTTTAAAGCAAGCTTGATGTTGATAACATACTTTCTGTGTCTACTGTCCCAAGTTCAATTTCTGGTTCAAAAACATTAGCTTGTGTCCTTTATCTGAAATTCTAGAAGGTTTCTGCCAGGAAGTGTTAGGCTACTTGGCAGATTAAAAAGAACAGAAAAAAGAATTAGGGCGCAACCCGTTGGGACTCGTGAGCCCCCGAACTCAGAGGCACGCGAGTCTGCAATGCAGAGTGGGAGCCATGTTGCGCCTCCAGCTCTGCATTTGAGCTAGACGGGCATTTCTGCCCATCGAGTGGAGGCTTCAGGGAGGGGGAGGGGGAGGGAAGGAGGCTGGGGCGGCTATAGGGTGTGTTGTATGTTGGCCGCCCCGGTCCCCTGCCCCTGGGCCCGTCCCCTTTTCCCTGTCTCCGCATTTTGTTTTCTGAGCACAGAGAGAGAGCCGGTGTGGTTCTCTTTGAACTGGCTCCAAGGAGGAGGGGGCATGGAGCACGGGTTCCTGGCTCTGCAGTCGGAGTCCTGTTTCTGACCTCAAGAGCCAGGAAACCAAAATTTCTTATGTCTCCCAGATGCTGTCTAGGGGACATAGGATTGCCCCTTCCAAAGATTAACTGAAAGAGGAACATCCTACTTCTGGTTTGTAAATTCATCCCACTTTTCTCTCAGATAAACAAGTTTTGCAGGTTGTGCTTTGTTTCAAAAAACTGCAAAAACCCATTTGACCAGGGCAGTAAAAAAGAAAGCATGTGAGTGCACCATGGGAAGTGAAACCTTTCTCAAACAATTTCCAGCTCTTTAAAACTATGATCTTCCTCCAGCCTAGGCTGACTCAGTAAGAGGCAGCTCCTTACGTTTTAGGTTGCTGTATCTTTGGGGGTAAAGGTGAGTGGAGAGAGAGACAGTCAGGAAAAGGGTCTCTAGGTCAGCCAGTGGGTGGGGGATCCTCTTTCTCCCCAGCATCCACCGCCATTGTGTAGGCAACAGGGTTGCCACCAGGTGGCTGGCTGCAGCTCTACTGTTACCTGAAGCATCAGCAAAGTTTGCTGTTATGGAATAAAGTGGAAAACCCTCTGCCACCTCATCTTATAATAGAACCCCTTCTCCCTGAAACTAATTGATTTCACACGTTCTTTTTCTCGCCAACAGTTTTCACCCCAACCCCCCCCCCCCAACAGATGGAAATCTGTGGGTCAAATACTTCAGCCCATCACTAGAAGACAGGGCACAACTGCAGCCCTGCTCACCATCTCCGCCATGCACCTGAAACAGACAGCAAGCGCGTTCCTCAGGTACAGCAGGTTCCCCCAACACACCTGATATTACGACACATGCGTCCTTTGACCGTCTCTTCATGGCTTTGTATGCAGCATCTGCAATGGCGAAGAGATGAGGGGGCCTCTCATACAGCTCCCGCCCTTTGTACTGCTCGATCATGTCACGCCCATAGATATTCAAGTTCTTGTAAGGGTTTACAGAAACGACCACTTCCCCAATAAAGGTGTAGATCCGTCCCTTTTCAAACCTAGGCAGGGTAAGACAAAGACAAAGGAGGAGGGCAATGGGGAGGGATAAAGGGTTTTTTAAAGGCAGTTAACTCTGAAGAGCATATGAGAGCTTCTGTACTTCATCCCAGATGCATCTGATCAAATCAGTTAGCCACTTGAAGAGCACAAGTATTTCACAGACTAGCTGAAGTTTAATAATATTTGAAAAACTTCAAAAGAGAGTATACACAGTACATCAGGCAGTGTTATGTACACTGTATATGCCTATGCACCATGTTTTCCATGAAAACACAGAAGCAGAATTAGCCACCCAGAGGATCAGTTTTTATGACACTGAAAAGGGTTTTAGCCCTCATGACAGTTTTAAAAGCTTCCAAGATTGAGTTACACAACTACCTTTTAGGGGATACTCACCAGTAGCTGAGAAACTCATATTATTTTCCTGCTTGCTGACTTTTAAATGCACCATGTGGTGAAATAGGGGCACTACCACAGAGTATTGCATATTTGACCACAGCTGTATGTCTCTCTTGCCACATAGGAGAGTTTGTTTTTAAAGAATGTGTAACTGTGGAAGAAAATAGCATATAATAACAATATCAGCAGGCAGAAACTCTGTGAGCATTGGGGCACTTTTCCCAACATGGAAAACATTTTCCCACCACCACTGGGAGCGTCCTCCCACCACCACCTCACTACAGCAAGGCAGCACTACAGTGGGTCCTCTGGAGAGCTCTGCTGGCCATGCTCTCCTGGTGAACAGCTGGGCTGGGCTCTCCAGAGCAGCTGCCTGCTCACTGTCTCACTCTGCGGGGGTCCGCAGAGCAGAGCAGAGCAGAGCAGAGCAGGGGCGGGTGAGCTCTCCAGAGCAGCTGCTCACCCTGTCTCACTCGGAGGACCCTGCCAGAGCAAGGCCGAGGGTGGGCAGGTGGGCCTTCCGGAGGTCTGCATGGGCTCCCCAGGTGCTTGTGCCCCCTCCCCCTTGCATCACCCCATTTTCCCCGAACACCAACCGTCTGGTGGTTTCCTTGCCTTTGTGCAGTTGTTATCCCATTCTAAGGCTTAATTCCTGGGAGTTAAGAGCTTTACGTGGAAATATTTATTTATTCAAAGCATTCCTATGCCAGACTGTGGAACCCGAGGGCACCAGGCTCATACTGAGGAGCACTTTGGATTGGCTAGGCTCATACTGAGGAGCTCTATAGCTGGCTTTGCTTTCCCACCCTTTCCTCTTCATCTCCATGAGCAGGGCTCAGAAATGCAGTACCTCTGGCTGCCAGACAGGCAATGTGCCTTCAGTCCTTGGCTTCCACTCAGATACATCACCACCTATGCACCTGGGATCCTGGGGGGGTGACCTTGGCAGGTCTGGAGCTAGGCATGAATCCAGTTGGAGCACATTGGTTCCCCTGAACCTGCACTTCCTCAAGCAGGGTACCTTCCTATGTGGTGATCTTGGCAGAGGGGTATCAGTATCTGCTGACTCCCCTTGAGCCCTATAAATTCTAGGACCAGCAGTAGGATCCTCTTCCTCCAAGGCCTTGTTTAGTTCTAGGCTGGTCCTACCTGGAAGGTGGTGGGACATCACATGGCACAAAGAAATTGAGGAAAATAGGTGTTCTTCCTGCTCTCAAGATAGCTGCATGGCACAGAGTTCCCTGCTCAAGGGCAGGACCTAAATCTGGGAGCTCTAAAAATTTCTGAAATGCTCCTCTGCTCAGGGACAGAACCCATGTGTGTGCTGAAGAGAGACTATAAAGTACTGATGCTACCATTTAAACTTCTACACCTTACATTTGTTTTCGAGGTTCAGAAGGCTGCTCTAAGAGACTACTGGCTGTACAGCCTCCCCTCCCCTTCTCTGCTTTACTTACACTAGCTTTCTTTTCCAGCTTCTGCAACCTATTAATGCCTCTTCACCACTAGATGGGACCAGTATACTTCCTAACTCACTCTACAGGACTTTATGGCTGACTCAAGCACAGTCTTCGCTCTTCCCAAGCACTATGCCATAACCTTAACCACACAGCAGGATATGACAAATCCTTTTCCATGGCTCCATTTGAAAAAGGAACTCCAAACCAAGTGTGCAGCAATGATCACAAGTCACTCTATACTCAACTGCTGCTGTCTGTTTTCTAAGACAGCTCATTACCACCACTCAGCAGAAACTTCTACAAGAGTTCAAAGTATCCAAAGTTTTATGAGCTACTGTATAAAATCCAGATTGCTACTTGGATGCAGCAAAACCCCAACTGTCCTTAGTCAAATGCAGAGTACCCTTCTGCTAATCTCACAAGGAGGTCGGCAGCTGCTTTATCATTGACAGTTTAACAAATTCGTGGCCTCTTCTTCCACTGAAAACACAGGTAATGTGAGGGATGGGGAGGAGCACAAATTCAGTTTCGCTTAATATGGCATGTTTGCTGCATTGAAAAAAGAACACCATGGACTGAAAGCAATTCCTTTGCACCTGGTGGAAGAGTTCAATATTACGAACTTGCTCGCAAAGGCAAAGTTCAGGCTTTGAAGGAGTTTTACTATCCCAGAAGCATTTCAATGCATCTACCCTATACCTTGATCTCATTTCCACTTGTACACATGCATGAAATGTTAATGGATTTACAAGTGAAAAGCAAAGAGCCCCACGCCCTTTTCAACTCAGTTTTAAGAGCTGCCAATTCCACAAAGCAGGAAATGCCGTTCATGTGCAGTTGGCGCCCCTCCTTTCCTGTATGGGTTGGAGCAGCAAGGGCAGGGCAAGGATGAGTAATTCTATCATACAAAATCCTTAAACAGGGCAAATTCCCCTTTGAAGAAAGCCTGGAAGGGAAGCACAATATACACTTAATTCTAGGGTTGTTGAGGTCAGAATTTGACTGGCCCAGCTGAAAATTCATCCTCCTGGCCTATTGCCAGCTTAAGAACCTGTGTTCTAAATGAGGCATATTCAATGGTTATAGCAGTGGAAACAAATGGGAGGATTTAAGAAATATTGAAGAGAAAATGGGGCTTGGCAATAAGGGGAAAGAGGATTTGGAGAGGGGAGTATTGTATGTTGGCAATGTTATTTAAAAGTATAAGCACCATTGTCACCCTTTAATACAGGGGTGGGCTGCCCCACTGCCCCCCAATTTATTCATTTTTAACAAATTGTTTGCAAGCTAAATTTGGTCTGTTTGGCACTCCATAGCCATTACAGAGCACCAAAGGGGTTCAATTTAGCTTGTAAACAAGCTACATTTATCCACAGTAGCACTCTGTGTTGCTACAGAGTGGTTTGCACTACAGCGGCAACAAACCAGCAATTTCGCTTGGGGGGGGCACCCCATGGACTGTGGAGGGCCCCGTGGACCTGCAACCTGTGGGAGGGGTGGGGTGGGGGACACAAATGGCCCCTGTATCTCCCAAAGTTGCCCACCGCTGCTTTAGTATAAAGTAGAACCTCATATTTAAAAGTCAGTTAAATCTACCAAGTCCTGAATAGCTTCAAATTCTCTAGTCGCATAGGTTGTTACTGGAAACAGTGACGCTGATATATCTGCAAGATAACTACCATGGCCTGTGGTTCAATTCCACAATACGGGGTTTGGAAAAGCTGTTTTCTAGACACACTGTTATTTCAACATATTACAGAGCAAAAAGCGTGGATGGAAACAAATGAACGCCAAACCACTAAACACAGGACTATATAAAGGCTTTTCTTTCTGTTTGCATCAGTGGGCACCGTGAGCCATTCCTCTCCCATATTTGAGGGCTGCAGAATGCAAGCCAGGTCTGGATGCCTGTTTTATCTGCAGAAAGAGGAGGAAAGACAAACGCAGGCAGCGGAGGAGTGGCTGGCTTCCTAGCCCAGATGAAGCCCACGGCCAATAAATCAAAAACAAACTGCTGCCACTGCCACCTTCCTGAGTTTTAACTGACCACCAAGGAGTTACCCGAAATATACAGAGGGGGAGCGGATGAGAGAAAAGCAGACTAGGAGGCACCTGGAAGGGCCGGCACCAGTGGCAAAAAGGAGAACAGCTATGTTTTTCTGCATCTGCGATAAAGTAAAGTTAGACACACAAACCTGTGCATCTAAGCACATTTGCTTGGAATTCCGTTTCACTAAGATAAACAGGTTATTCGATTGAAGCAGAAGTGTTGCATGCTAACCCTGCCAGATGATTCCATACTGGAAACAAACGGTTTCATTCAGGCGATTTTGAAAACATGTGAAACAGTAGGTGTCATACAAAACAAGACTTGGGGCTGCACCTGCAGTACTTCGCTTTCAAAACTAAAAATATATCTCTGTGCCACACTACTTATTGTACTTACATTTTTTTAAGTAATTGGAAGAAGAGTGAAGACCCAGCTATACCTAACCTAATGTAGAGCTGCTGCTAGGGCTGCAGAAGTCCAAGGTGCCTAAGAATTTGATGCTGGCTTCTGGGAATGTTGATTTTTTTTCCCCCACATTTTTGGTAGGATAAATACTTAAAAATTTGATACCAGCCCACAACATGATCAGATTTCCCCTGCCCACCACCAATATGCAGGAAGCAAAGACAAAATTATGTCTGCCACCACTACCAGGTTTACTTCTTTTTTGTCCCCTAAACACACAATCACAACCTCTGCTCTAGATCAGAGATGCGGGGTGAAAGGTTTAACAATAGGCACAATAAATTTCAAGGCCATAAACAGACTGAAAAGTTACAAGTAGTTCATGACAAGCATATCAACACGATTCAAAACAGAAAAAGGACGTTTGGATTTCTCTACTATTTGCCCTGTAGGTGATATTTGGCATGTTCCTTTGGTCAGTCTCCATGTGCTGCCTCCTGGCAAAGCAGTAACATCTCTCAGCTGGGCACAGTCTAGGATAAACTTCTTCAGCAGAAGTTCCACTGAAACAAAGAGGCTTAGCGTAACAGTAATATCTTGGAGGTCCCTTTTAACTGAGGGCATTATCACCGGGGGCGGGGAAGTTCATGTGGGGCTTTGACTGGCCTGACTGGCAAACTGTGCTAAAAACAGTTGTGTATGAACTTACATACCACCAGTGGTTACCACCAGGGTCAAAGCACACACCACTACCATTGTTTTATTTTAACAAAGGAGCTGCGAAGTTATACAGAGTTGCCATACTCTTTTCTAATGACTGGTCCCATTTGCAAGCAATTTTTGTTTGCGTTTTCCACAGACCATAACATTTGAACATAACGCTCCCCTCAGACTTACAATGTTGTAGTTCGATTTTCATGGAGCCCTGCCCCAAATTCACCTGCTCCCCTTCCAACTGCAGGAGTATAGCAGCAGAAACTCAAGATTTCTTATAGGTATTCCAACCCCCTTCTCGCCATCAGCTGGCCATAAGCTGTTGATGTGTCATCATATGCTTCATTGTTCTCTTATAAAACAAATTCTGCATTTGTCAAATTCACACTCAGTGCTGCTCTGTGAACACCTGGAACTTCTAAATCACAGGAGGGCAACCTCTGGCCCACGGGCCTAATCCAGCCCATGATGAGACCCAACCCCACCCTCTGCAGATCCCACCCCCTGCCTTCCCCAAGCCCTGCCCCCTGGGGAGAGCAATCCAATCAGAGATAGCATACCAAGCTCATCCTCCATCAGATGGCGAGCGTGCACGAAGAGGAGTTCATTTGTTATCTCTGATCAGAGATAAACTGAGATACTCTCCACACCACTTGGCGGAGACTGCAGGAGCTGGCTGAGTCGCTTTCTGTGCACAGAGAGGCAAGGAGCTCCATGACATTCTATGCACAGAAATACAGGAGGATGAGCTTGGTAGCCCCATCAAGACCATCTGAGTTAAAATAACTGAGCAAAAAATAAAAAGAACCTGGTGGTCGGCGTCTACTACCGGCCACCCAATCAAAGAGAAGATGAGGATGAAACTTGTGAAAAGCAAATTGCCAATGTTTCAAGGAAGCATGATGTAGTAGTAATGGGGGACTGCAATTTCCCTGATATCTGTTGGGAGACGAAGTCTGCAAAACATGGCCCCTCCAGGAAATTCCTGACTTCTGTGGTGGATAACTTCCTCCTACAGAAAGTGGAGGAAGGAGCTGGAGGATAGGCTATCCTTGACTTGATCCTAACCAAAAGAGATGACTTAGTGGTTAAAGTAGCAGTTACAGGAACTCTGGGGGAAAGCAACGATGTTATACTGGAGTTCTTGGTTCTAAAGGAAGCAAAAGCCGAGTGTAGCCAAACATGTACCCTGGATTTTAGGAAAGCTGATTTTAATAAACTCAGAACAATGATAAATAAGGTCCCATGGCAAGCGACTCGGATGAGAAAAGGTGTCCAAGATGGGTGGGAGTTTTTAAAAAAGGAAATTCTAAAGGAAGAATTACAAACAATTCCAACAAGAAAAAAAGTGGAAGACAACAGAAGAAGCCAATGTGGCTTCAAAAAAAGCTTAGAGGTGACCTGAAAACAGAAAACGACACATACAGGAAGTGGAAAGAAGGCCAAGCAACAATGGAGGAGTACAGACAGGTAGCACAGAATTGCAGGGATGGTGTCAGGTAAACTAAAGCTGAGAACGGGCTGAGGTTAGCGAGGGATGCTAAAAGCAACAAAAAGGCTTTCTTCAGATACATGCATAATAAAAGGCAGAGGAAAGAAATGGTGGTTCAGCTATTAAATAAGGATGGCAAAATGATAAGAGATGACAAAGAAAAGGCAGAAGTACTCAGTTCCTACTTTGGCTCAGTCTTCTCCCAAAAGAGGGTCTATGAGCCCCCTGGCAAAGGCAAAGTACAGGCTGAAGGGGCAGGATTGCAGCTTGAGATGGATAGGCATATGGTCAAGGAACACCTAATTACTTTGAATGAGTTCAAATCTCCAGGGCCAGATGAACTGCATCCTAGAGTAATACAGGAGCTGGCAGAAGAACTCTCAGAACCACTGTCTTTAATCACTGTCTATTATCTTTGAGAAATCACGGACGACAGGTGAAGTACCAGAGGACTGGAGGGCTAGCGTCCCTATCTCCAAAAAGGGTAAAAAGGAGGAACCTGGGAACTACAGACCAGTCAGTCTGACATCAATCCCTGGGAAAATTCTGGAGCAGAATAGCTTAGCTCCCTAAGGGAGGGGCATCCCTGTGAAGCTAGTCTGGCCGAGAAGTTCTTGTCCAGACTGCTGGCAACTTCTCTAACTTCCACTTCAGCTTCTCTATTGATATTCGTAGATGTGTGGATTAGCTGTTTTACTGCAGTTTGAGAGTTTCCTAGAGTCTGTATTTGTAAAGAAGCTCGTAGTTAACTAATTTGTTAACTAATAAAGTACTAACCCTGAAGCCTTGTTTCCTCTTGTTGATTGCGAAAGGGGAGGACGAAGGAACATGACAGCTAGCACTCCAGTCCCCATATCCTTATGCACATATAGCGAGCTATAGAGATGGAATTGCATATAAAGATTTTGTGCATTCACTTGCTGAAGAGATGGCTGAAAGTAGCTGGAGAGTTCATGAAGTTTGAGAAACACTTGGAATGAATGGAATAAATTGGTAACCTGACATTGCTGCTTGATAGTTGGCGATCTTCAGGCCCATCAATGCAAAGGAATATATTATCTTCCCAATTAAATTAAGTGCCTACCTTCCTTATCTGTCAGGGTGGAATGCGCCTTATGAGACTTTCCCTGTGCCATTTTGACAACCATGGAGTTGGGCGTTAGATCTTTGAACAGGTACTCAGCATTGGTCTCCTGCAGACAGTACATGCCTTCTCAATGGCACCGCAGAAGGGGCTTTCTAAGATTGCTTGATGGTTTCCTCTAAAGCTGGAAGTAGAGAAATTGCCACGGGCCTGAAGGATTCCACGTTCATTGTGTCAAGGACAAGAAATTGGCCCATGGAGGCAACCTGCTGAGTTTCAATGCTTAAGGCCTGGGCCATTCTTAGGATCTGATTGGAAAATTGACCTAAATCCTCCAATGGAGAAATGGCCTCGTTGGAGGCCCACCACTATATGAGATGACGAAATAGAGAGCGAAACAGACAATTGTGAGGTAGTATCAGATTGGTAATTGCCCACCGCGATTGGTGACTCTCCTGCCAGAACCATCCCTGTTGAGAGGATGCTGTACATCTTCAGTACCAATCTGTTGTCTTACCGGTACCAAGGGAGGTGGCTGCGTTGTTGGCGGTTATAACAAAGTCTGTAATAAATTCTGCAGAGTCGTCTGTGGACATTCAATACCAGGCAACACGGATTAAAGCTGTGCAGATGTGGAATGGAAGGCTGAACGTGTGGAATTGGAGCAGGAGGAACAACCTGTTGGTCCAGCAGCTTTGATACAGTAGCCGATGGCTGTCGTCGGTACTGACTCTCCTCCCAGTAGAAATGGGCGGGATGCAGCTGATGAAATGAGCTGAATGGTCTGTTTCAGTAATCAACCCAATTCCAAGTGTCTGCCATATCTGTCCCATGTTGGACATCTACCCCATACAGACAGACGACACTGTGATCAATCCCTGTGACAACTGTGATCATAGAATGAACAAGCAGAACCCCTCTCCCTAATGAGGTACATGCAATGGCAGTCTCAAGAAACTGAGGGAATAAGCAGGAACATGGGCACTGGGACAGTGGGGCCAGAATTCCTCAGCTATAGAACTTTCCCGAATCGAAGCGCTTCAGGTCTGTGAAGGCACAGACTCCATGTGTGTGATGCATACAGACCACGAAGAAGAACCTAATTTGCATGCTTGTTTCAATAAGGTATTGCAACATATCTCCAAACCTGGTGTCTTTCCTCCACTGAAATCCTTTTAGCAAAGATTACACACTACATAACAGTGCTCAATTATTAATATAAATAGCTCAAACTTTCTTGGAGCTAACCCTCTGACCTGGAGTCCCAACTCCCAGGATTGGGAGGGGGGCTGCGGTTGCTCAGGGTGCATGCTCAGAAGCACTCACCACACATGGAAGGGCAGATTTCTGCTTAAGCCCTGCCTGGCTCAAAATAAGCCCTGTATGGCAAAACCAAAAAAGAAAATAGAACAGCCCATGCCAAAACAAAACTGATGCAATTCCAACTGGAAAAAATGCAGAGGTATGACACATTAACTGGCAAGTCCCAACAAGTCAAAATTTCTTGTCAACAAGTACGCAGTAAGTGGTGTTTTTCTTACACATCAGTGTAAGAAGAGGGAAACAATGACCAAAATGGATTCCAAACTTTTAGGACAGTATCTTCCTTAAGCAACTTCTATTAGCAAAGTGCAACCTTATGCACTACAAAGAATCCTTCAAACAGACTCAAAAACAGCCATATGTTTTAAAAAATCTCTAAGTGGTTTACATATAAATATTTTAAAAATTCTATTCAAAATACACCATTAAACCCATTTCAACTACAACAATAATAAAAAGCAATACAAAGAACAGGAAGATAAAGCAGCATATGATATGCATTTATTTATTTAGTATATTTATTCATGTATTAATAAATACAGACAGCAATCAGAGGCTTAAGGATTACAGAAAGGTATTTCCAAATAGAACTCTCCAATTGCTGCATACATACATGCATTTATAATAAACTCATTTATTTGGTGGACATTTAGTGGAATAACAGCTCAATCTGCCTGATGCATAGTGCTACTTTGAATATTACATTTCTTGCTCATTGGTAGTTCCAGTTGTCCCTGGAGATATGCTCACATATCAAAACATGAAGTGTAACTAAAGCAAACTCAGATATTCAAATACAATGGCCTCCATGTTGGGAAAAGTGCCCCAGTGCTCCCAGACGGCAGAAACAGAGTTTCTGCCTGCTGATATTGTTATTATATGCTATTTTCTTCCACAGTTACACATTCTTAAAAAACAAACTCTCCTATGTGGCAAGAGAGACATATAGCTATGGTCAAATATGCAATACTATGTGGTAGTGCCCCTATTTCACCACATGGTGCATTTAAAAGTCAGCAAGCAGGAAAATAATATGAGTTTCTCAGCTACTGGTGAGTATCCCCTGAAAGGTAGTTGTGTAACTCAATCTTAATGCTCTGGAATCCAACACAGCAACAGGTGCCTGTTCCAAACTTTACAAGCAGCAATTAATTTTTTCCTCAATCACCCCAAACTAAGGAGGTGACATTATGCAAAGAAATCCACTCATGTTTATAGACCTCTAGCAAATAAGTAGCTTTAAGAGCACCAGCAAGTGGAGGAGGTAGGGCTAGAAAAAAATGAACATGGCTAAGCATAGAATCCCACAATAATTTGTATTCCCTGTCAACTCTGCAGGCCACAACAGCCCAAGCAGACAACCCAACAATAAAGCCCAAGAAACCAAGCATCATTTCTAGGGTGTTGATTGCAATAAGCAAAAGGAGAATAGTTAGCTTAGTAGGTGTTTAACAGGTGTTTAACAGTGTTAAAATCTACACTATGGGCCGGTTTGCATGACACAGCCAGCTCATCGTGAGTTATTAAACTCATGATGGTTGGGTTTGCACTACATGGTACAATTCCCTGATCGCCTCAACTGGGGTTACATACTGAAAACAGCAGCTGTACACACCTGATATCTGCTGCAGCTCATCATAGGTTAAATAACCCATGATGAGCCAACCAGGTCTATGAATCTCATTACAAAGTTCATGCAAATTGTAAAAGCCTTTAAAAAGGCTTCTTTTCTGTCTTCTAATCCCACACATTCAGACTTATTCATAAACATTCCAAAGACTTGAGTAGGTGTAAAACCAGACTTTTTACTGTTGTCATGTCATCCTCCTCCAGGATTGGAATCTACCCCCTCCCCCACCAATCTACTCTGCTATGGCCAGGGTAGGTGTACATTGTTCTAGATCAGAAATTGGTTTTCTGTACACTAATGTTCTCCTGTGTTATGGTGCTCAAGCAGCGGCTTTCACATTTTCAGAAGAGTATTAAGCTGGAGAACATTTGACATCATTTTCAAGGCTTTGTGAAATAGCAAACATGCTCAACTCTGATAAAGAAGGACACAGATCTCAATTAAGCTGAAGGCCAGTGAATGACCAATAGAACAGAGCTTAATTTGCACCAAGCATTAGCAGGACTCAGCTGCTGAACCTGTCTGGAAAGACAGGAACATATAAATAATTGAGAGAATGTCTCTTAAGCATGTGCAGGCTGCATTTCTTTCACCACTGATTAATGACAGCCCCCTTGTAATATCTGGGATCAGTGGCTAGGTTTGCTAGACATACAGTGCAGCTTCTAGGTGGATAAGAGGCCTGAAACTTCTCATTTTACAACTTAAAGCATTGCTTATTTCAGGTCATCACAACTTTCTGCATTTAGTGAAGTAGGCTATTGCCTACAAAAGGTCATGTTGCAATTAGTCTGACTTTAAGATGATACAGGATTCGGTCTTATTTGATCTAAAAAGACCACTTACAATTTGGAAATCCAGGGATTTTTTAAAGCCCAGTTTGTTGTGAACAAGCCAGCATGCCAGTCTCCGCAGCTCAATCGCTCCAGCTTGGCTCCTCCTGCCAGCAAGAGCGGCAAAACAACACAGGGACGGCCAAACCCAGAACTCACGGAGTAGCAAGCTGCCTAGTTCACAACCACCTTGGGTTTTAAAAAAAACAACCCTGAGTTGTTGGCACCTCAGACCAGGCCAATGTCTGCCCCTTACTTCAGACTCCGCAGTTCAACCATGCCCTTTCCAGCCACCATGACAGGCTGCGAATTGGAACAGAAATAAGGAGGTAGCTATGTGCAGATTTATACATGATCTCTAGAGGCAACACATCTCTGCCATTTCTTCAACAGGCTACCCATGTCAATGTGTTCTGTGGATAGTTCCATTGTTCATCAGTTACATGGCCCAAACCTGGATTCCAGAAAGTTGCAGTTTATGGGATCATTGGCAAATCAAACATTTCTACCAGGGCACATATCCTACTATGGGAATACCATGTTAAAAAATAGTGACAGGCAATCATATGGCATGAATCAAATATCAGGAAGGTATTTAATTAAAAAAGGGTAATGTCTGAAATACTAGATTAGCAGAAAGTGTTTCCATTATTAAGATAAATTATTTCACTAGAATTGCATTTATTTATTCAGAATTGACAACATTAAGGTCATATCACATAGCAGAGCCTGAAACAGCAGGAAATATATGCTGGATATCCTTTGTCCCAGATGGCACATTTACAGAGCTATAGCGGGTTATTAGATATTTCCTCCCTCATTGTTGACACTGGACAATCCACAATCATAATAAAGGAAGACTTCAAAAGAACAAGTTGCCTTTGTAGTTCTCTGAAGGAAACAAGCAGCCAACTGCAAACAGAGAAAATAGCTGAAAACCTGGAGATCTCCAGCCAAATTATTTCAGTGACCTTGGAGTACCAAACCATCTTTTTAATTTAAGAAAAATCTCACAACATACAGCTATTTGCATATTTCTAAAAGTCACAAGTGTGATCAACTCAAACATCTTGTAATCACTCTTACACACATACTTATAGCCCCAAACTTACCTTCCCATCATTGCACATTTAATCCTCCAATAAAGGAAACACCCTAAGCTAAATTAATGTTTAACTAGTAAAGTAAGAATTGCAAGTTGCTGAATTCAAACAGGTTTGCATCCCTAAAATTATTCTCTCTTAAGTGGCAGAGAAAACACTGACCAATCAACTTGTTCTGCAGACAGAAATTCCGGTGCGACACATTTCTCCCATCTACTATTTTTCAAGATCTGCATGTTTTCCTACTAACCAGATGTGTAAGGACAAGGTTTAATATAGCTACCATGCTGTCCAGTGGAGCGAGTCTTATTTAGTGGAGCGGTTCTCCTTGCCAAAATAAACAGGAGTTGTGCTGAGTTTGATGGCAAGGATACTACTGATTCTCCAATAAGACTGATGGTTCAGGTACAAGAACAACGCTTAAGCTAAAATCTGCCACTGGCTGTATTTTTTTCAATACCTGTTTATAAAATTTGAAATGACAACAGAAACATGTTTATAGACTCCAAACATCTAGCTATAAACATGACCCAGAAACAAGGTATTTGAGAAGGTGACAATTCTAGGACAACCCCACGTTACTTCATCTTTCTTCCTTGGGTGACACACAGCCTTCTGCACAGGCATCCCCGCTCCAACATTAGACAGAGTCATGTAGGTACAGTTCCTTTCTATGGCTGTAATGAAGTAGGGAGCAAGTCAAATGGGGGTGAGGGGCACACATCTCTGAGCACAAAGCAGGGTGCCCACAAATGTTGTGGGTTCTCCTTCCTTGAGGGGCAGCCAAGGAAAGGCAGATCAGAGAGTGAGAGAGAGAAGGGAAGTACTTCTCAAATGCTTTATATTCTGATATAAGTCAAATTGTGCCACAGAGTTACAGCTCTAATCTTAGGCGTGCTGGAGACCGCTCCAAAGGGAGAGTGGGGGGGGGGCAGTCATATTTCTGCAATCAGCATACTTCATTGCCTCATATCAAGGTATAGACTGAGGAAATGTATGATCACAAAGAAGAGAAATGGGTTCTTAGGATGCAAAAATAAATTTATTGTAGGAAGCCCAACATGTTTCAGCCTTGTTCTTATTTTTAGGCCTTCTTTTCTTCCTTAATGTCAAGCTTATCCAGTGCCCAAAATATCTGTTGAGGAGAGAAGCTGAGTGGATTTTGAGACTGAACTCTCTCTCTCTCTCTCTCTCTCTCTCTCTCTCCATGTGGTTTAAATGAAGACCTTGAATTTTTAGCACTCTTATGACCTGTGGGTGATTTACACACACTCCTTATCTACCACTGTACAGTGCAGTTTTGAGACCTTGGCTAGATTACATCAACATGGTAACACCTGCTAGAGCTAGAAAAAAAGGGGGGTATAAGATAAGCTTCGAGAAACATCTTTTCCAGTTGCCAGCAGATTGACACAGGAGGCAATCTTTTGCTGAAAAAACTCTGCAGACTTTTTTCTTTAATAAGTATGAACTTACGTTATTCTTAGCAATAAAGCAGGTTTTATATAGTTTTTAAAAGAATGCTATATATGCATAAGCCCATGTGGCAATTCGTATTTCAGTAATGTTTTAATTATGTGCGTTGTTCTATTTGTAAATTTTATTACCATTAATATTACAGCCCCCTGAAGAAGGCCTAAAAATAAGAAAAAGGCTGAAACGCATTGGGCTTCCTACAATAAATTTATTCTTGCCTCCCTAGAACCCGTTTCTCTTCTTTGTGATCTATTTTGGATGCTCACCTCCTCTGTTTTCTTGAGAAAATGTATGAACAGAAAGAATGGGCCGATCCAGAAGCAAAAAAAGGGAAGTAATAAGCTGCAAACCCTCAAAGAAGAGGCTTGCTGTAGCAATCCCCACCCAGCACACAGGATACAAAACAGCTTTTTGTGCTGTCTTAATGCTATAAGTAGGGTGAGATGGAGAATGGACACTGTCTCTAAATCTGACAAATGAAACATTCACCTCCCACAGCAACTGCTTGCCCCACCCCATAGAAGCCAAGCACATGTAAAATGGTAAAGACATCACAAAACCCATTTCCTAGATGGAATTTACTTTTTAAAAATATTTACCAAGCCACAGAAGGGCCCTTTTAAGAACAAAGTGCTGCAATCTGCTATTCACATTAAATGAGTCCTGAAGAGCACCTTTCACCAAGACACATGCACCTGCAACATGGATTTATTGCCTTTCAAAGTTATTTCACTGCTTCAACAAGGTTAATGATTATTCTTTACTACAGTATCTGTCCAAAGTGACTGACTGCAGGAACTGTATGCTAGTTATTTAAACAACCAAAGACTCTTCATTACCAGCACCCTAACAATGGCCATTCCTAAAAGTAACAATAGCATTAGAAGCATATACTTCTCAAGGGTGTTAATAAATTAGCAAGATTTTTGTGAACTGCCCAGAGAGATTTATTACATAAAAATGTAATAAATAAGATAAATAAGATAATAAGAGTGACATGAACAATCCCTCCCCTCCTAGAACAACAAACAGGCCCTATCATTAAGTAAGGAACATTTCTCCTTATCACTTACTGTTTTCCCCTCTAGTTTAAGATGGCTGAGTGGATGGGACTTACACAGAAAGCCATTGTTAAATGCATCACTTCAATTAACAGATTAATGGCTTAAATGTTGGCAAAGAAATAGCTCAAATCCAGGTATGGGATCTTGCTGTCAGGAGCACCCTAGCTGCCTCTTTCAGTAGACTCCAATAGCCAACTCAAAGACACAGATGAAAGGATTCTTTTCAAGGCTTTAATCCTTTTACAACTTAATGACTCTTTCAGATGCTAATCACCAGCGACTAAGCAAGGAACAGCAGAGTAGCCTATGCTCTGAGTAGGCAGTTGATCCCCGTTTGAAGGAGAGTCACTTGAAGACCCTGAACTTATGGGCTAGGGAGAGATCCTCCCTCTTTCCCTTGGGTCCACGGGAGGCGGCCATTGCTTGCGTGCCAAACGGGCGCTACGCCTCCTTTCCGCGCCCTCCATCGCTCTTCGCTCCCTGCGTCTGCGTCGAGCGTCTAGCAAGCCCCATTCCCGCACTTTCTCACTGCTAGGGTCACTATCTATCTCAGGAATGCTGGCAGGAGGAATCTCTGCCAGCTGCTGTGGCTGTGAGGGATGAGCTGGCTTCTCTCCCACGGATTGCTGATCCTCCTCAGAATCAGAACTGCTCTGGGGTTCTATCGGCTCAGTTTCCACCTTGACACTTGCTATAGCATTGAGATCACAATGTGCTGCTACTGGAATGGCTACTCTCACGCCCCCTTCATTTAACAATCCAACTGAAGTGAGGATGGGGAGGGGGGGAGTGAGGACTGGAAGGGAAACAATCTTTCTGCATACTGTTTAAAAAAAAAAAACTTACTGCCCAAAGCTGGGTTATGCAGAATTCCTTCATTACAGATGATCTTTTAATTTACTGGCAACAAAAGCCAGGCCTGCTGTGATATGTTTGCAAGGCACTTCCAAGATAAAATATCTTGCATCCGCCCAGACTTAGACTCCAGCGTTATAGCAGGTGAATCAAGTGAGGTATCCAGAGCATAGTCTTGTCCAGTTTTGTTGGATGAGTTTCAATATCCATCAATGGAAACATGAAAAGCTGAGATCGCAGCTGGGCACACGTTTAGAGAAAAAACAGACAGTACCGTCGAGTTCAGAGATGAAAAGAAATGCTAAAACAAGCTGCAACTGGAAACTGAATAGACTGGCATCCCTTGCCGTGGTGAACTGAAAGAACCAAGCGCACATGAGTTTGTAGCATCTGTACGTGGCCAGTTTCCGGGTGGGCAATGTGACTTGAAGGATGTCATGGGACAGCAAGAAAGAGGGTAAATCTGCCAAGCCATGAGGTGAAGAGTTGGAAGGTCGGAGTACTTGCCCCATCCTCAGTCCTGAGACAAGTGATCTGGAATGGTGGATATAGTTGTGGCATGATGCATAAGGAGGGCCATGAACCACACCCGATGAAGCCACCATGGAGTTATTGCAATGTAGTCTGTCCTGTCCTGCCATCATTTAGCTATGAGCTTCATTAGAATGGGACAATGGGGAAAAGTTGAATAGAAGTGGCCCCGTCCAAGAATGGAGGAAGGCATCCCCCAATAACACCAGATCCATCTCTGCCCCAGAACAGAACTGTCTGCACTGTCAGTTGGCCCTGGTTGTGAAGAGGTCGACTGACAGGATTCCCCAGCAGGTGAAGAGGGCATGCACTACTCAAGACACAAGCTTCCACTCATGGGAGGATGGGACAGGGTGGCTCAGCAGGTCCACTACAGTGCTATCCTTGTCAGCTACATGGATCGCTACCAGGAAAATATGACATGGGATGCACCAGTCCCATAGGCAGAGAGTCTGCGGGAGCAAGGTGGTGGGTAGAGCTCCCCCCTGCTTCTTGATGTAAAAAGCTGTGGCCATATTATCTGTCACCACGTGAACTGTGTGGCTGTGAATGGTGATCTAGAATACCCAAAGGGCTTCGATAACTGCCTGGAGTTTGAGTACATTTATATGTAGACTCTGCTCATCCTTACACGGAGTCGGCTGCAGTGTGCTGTCCATCCCATTAGAGGAGCATCTGTCATAACAATGTGAGTAGGTAGAGGTTGGATAAAGGGAATGCACTGGACAAGGTTGTGATGGAAGGTCCACCATTGAAGCCCCAGTTGGAATTCAGATGGGAGCTGTAAATGCATGCATTCTGGGTTTGTGCCACATGGGCCAGCAGCAATGAACCAATGTTCAGCATTCACATCTGAGGGTGGGCAAAAGAAGTTACTACAGTAACAGAAGCCATGAAGCCCAATAGCCATTGGATCCTGTCAGCCCTGATCACATGGGAGGGAGTGGCTGTTTACGGGCTGTAAAACCAGTTAAGGTGTCTGTCCAATGGTAGTCCAGTGGAAAGTCCAATAGATAGGTGATGGAGTTGAGGTAGGCCCCAATTAACTGTATCTGCTGGGTAGGAATGAGTTGGGACTTTTCTGGGATGATCCAGAAGCCTAGGTCCTCAAACAGATCAAGTACCACCTGAAGATGATGGGTGAGACAACTTCATGAGTGGGTGACAAGTAGTCTAGGGGAACGTGGCCACCCCCAGCACCCGCCGCTGTGACCACCACCACACTCTGGGAAGACACAGAGGCTGTGGCAAGTCCAAAAGGGAGGGCACTGAACTGGAAAAGCCAGTTGCCCAGGATAAAAGGGTTGAACCAAGATATGGACCTACACATCTTTTACGTCAATAGTAGTGAGCAATCTCCCTTGCAAAGTAAGAGTAAAATGGTAGTGGTCGTCATTATCCCAAACTTCTTGGGGAGAATGAATTTTTTTACTGCCTAGAGATCAGGGACAGGTACCACTGTGTCATCCTTTTTAGGAATAGTGAAGTAATGAGAGTAACTTTACTGTAGGAATAGTAAAGTAGGATCCATCCCAAAGAAAAAGAAATGCAAGAAAGCCAAGTGGCTGTCTGATGAGGCTTTACAAGTAGCTCACGAAAGAAGGGAAGCGAAAAGCAAGGGAGAAAGGGGAAGATATACCCAACTGAATGCAGAGTTCCAGAGAATAGCAAGGAGAGACAAGAAGGCCTTCTTAAATGAACAATGCAAAGAAATCGAGGAAAACAACAGAATGGGAAAGACTAGAGATCTCTTCAAGAAAATTGGAGATCTCAAGGGAACGTTTTGTGCAAAGACGGGCATGATAAAGGACAAAGAAGGCAGGGACCTAACAGAAGCAGATGAGATTAAGAAGAGGTGGCAAGAATACACAGAAGAACTATACAGGAAAGATCTGAATGTCCCTGATAGCCATGATAGTGCGGTCACTGAACTTGAGCCGGACATCCTAGAGAGTGAAGTCAAGTGGGCCTTAGGAAGCATTAGTAACAACAAAGCTAGCGGAGATGACAGTATTCCAGCCGAGCTATTTAAAATCCTAAAAGATGATGCTGTTAAAGTGCTGCATTCAATATGCCAACAAATCTGGAACACTCAACAGTGGCCGCAAGACTGGAAAAGGTCAGTTTACATTCCAATTCCAAAGAAGGGCAACGCCAAAGAGTGTTCAAACTACCGCACAATTGCGCTCATTTCACATGCCAGCAAGGTGATGCTCAAAATCCTACAAGCTAGGCTTCAGCAGTATGCGAACCGAGAACTACCGGAAGTACAAGCTGGGTTTAGAAGAGGCAGAGGAACTAGAGATCAAATCGCCAACATTCGCTGCATCATGGAGAAAGCAAGAGAATTCCAGAAAAACGTCTATTTCTGCTAAAGCCTTTGATTGTGTGGATCACAACAAACTGTGGCAAATTCTGAAAGTGATGGGAGTACCAGACCACCTTACCTGTCTCCTGAGAAACCTGTACGAGGGTCAAGAAGCAACAGTAAGAACCAGACATGGAACAACCGATTGGTTCAAAATTGGGAAAGGAGTACGACAAGGCTGCATATTGTCACCCTGCTTATTTAACTTATATGCAGAGTACATCATGAGAAATGCCGGGTTGGATGAATCACAGGTTGGAATTAAGATTGCTGGGAGAATTATCAACAACCTCCGATATGCAGACGATACCACCCTAATGGCAGAAAGCGAAGAGGATCTAAAGAGCCTCTTGTTGAGGGTGAAAGAGGAGAGTGCAAAAGCTGGTTTGAAACTCAACATTAAAAAAACTAAGATCATGGCATCTGGCCCCATCACTTCCTGGCATATCGAAGGGGAAGAAATGGAAGCAGTGACAGATTTTACTTTCTTGGGTTCCAAGATCACCGCAGACGGTGACTGTAGCCATGAAATTAAAAGACGCTTGCTCCTTGGGAGGAAAGCTATGGCCAACCTAGACAGCATAGTAAGAAGCAGAGACATCACCTTGCCGACAAAGGTCCGTCTAATCAAAGCTATGGTTTTCCCAGTAGTAATGTATGGCTGTGAGAGCTGGACTATAACGAAGGCTGAGCACCGAAGAATTGATGCTTTCAAACTGTGGTGCTGGAGAAGACTCTTACGAGTCCCCTGGACTGCAAGGAGGTCAAATCAGTCCATCCTAAAGGAAATCAACCCTGAGTGCTCATTGGAAGGACAGATACTGAAGCTGAAGCTCCAATATTTTGGCCACCTAATGCGAAGAGAAAACTCCCTGGAAAAGACCCTGATGCTGGGAAAGACTGAAGGCAAAAGGAGAAGGGGACGGCAGAGGATGAGATGGCTAGATAGCATCACGGATGCAATGAATATGAACTTGAGCACGCTCCGGGAGAGAGCGCAGGACAGGAAGGCCTGGCGTGCTATGGTCCATGGGGACACGAAGAGTAGGACACGACTGAACGACTGAACAACAACAGTAAAGTAGGAACCTGCAAGCTGTTTTTGAGTAGAAACCTGTGAGCCATTTTTGAGCAGGGAGGGGTACCACAACACCCTGGGTGAGGAGTGACATGATTTTGTTTTCCAAAGGAGGGGACAGTTGGGTGAAACAAAATACCCCTATGGGAGGCGTTCTGGCAAATTTGATGGTGTAACCCTATGCATGATGGCAAGAAATCATGTGTCTGTGGTGTTCTGGCACCAAGCCTGAAGGTAACCCTGTCCTGCCTCCAAAGTTTGGAGGGGGCTGAGTGGTCCAAAATGGGGTGACTCAAGATAGTCAAAGGCACCACTTTGAGACATCACCTTGTTTTTGCCTGGAGTTGGAGAAGAATTTGGACAAGAAGAATCTCTTTGATCCCTCAGAACCCTGAGAGGTCAGGTGAGAGCATCACATTGCTGGAGCCTATGAGGACTGGCAATTATCCTCTTGGACCCAACATACATTTTCTATGTGATTTGATGTAGAGAGCATAGAAGACAGTTTTTGCCACAACTGCTTAGCAGCTTGAAGCAGGGCTAGAAACACTGGGATGATGACAGAGGTAGATAGAGTCAAGTGAACCAGCTGGAAAAATGGGTCAATGGGAGCCAGAGGCTGCTTGATTTTCAGGCCTAGGGATTGTGCCATCCAAAGCACCTGCTTGTGTAGAGTTGTGCATATTTGGTGGGGGAAATTGGTGACTGATTCCCAACTACGGCATCCAGAGAAGGCAGAGGTGGACTGGCGGTTGTCTGGGTACAAGATTGGGCCTGTGAGGCACTTGGTGATGTTGATGAGGGGTAGGGTTGCATGGGTAGGCCCTTCAGGATTGAAGCCAGCTATGCTGGTGGAGGAAGGACATGATGTGAAGGACATGAAGGACATGATGTGGAGGAAGGACATGATGATGGTCAAAGCTGGGGGAGTTCGTACTGGAAGCACAATCGGTATCGGAGATGCCCCCATTTTCATTCATGAACTCGATGCCAACACCGAGGGCAAGGTCAGGACAAAGGCGGTGGGAGCTGACAAGGTTTAGGCCACAGTATTCAGGGTGATAGGCAGTACCAGGGGCATGGTTACTAGGGTCAATGTAGGGGTCACTGTAGTGGTAGTTTCCATGGGTTGTGCCTGACATCAGGTGGTAGGGATGAACTAAGTTCAGTTGCCACACTGTTGAGCAAAGGGATTTTAAGTCCAAGTGTTGAATCCCACTGCCCTGCTGAATCAGAAGAGAGGGGAACAGCAGCCTCACCCAAGCACCCCTGCCATCAAAAGTAGAGGAGTGAACCATGGCTGTCTCAGCCACCACAGAGTGATGAGGATTGCGTTCACCCATCCTGACCGATCTTCACTAACATTCTGGTGATCAGAGGGATCAGAGAATAGATGCACAGGAGGAGTCTGTCCAATCAGTACAGAAAAGCATCCCCTAGGAACAACCGACAATGCCCACTCGGCTGCAAAGGTGACCATAGTGAGAGTTTAGACAAGTCATGAAAGAGATCTTTGTGGGGTGAGCCCCCAATGGCAAAACAGTCATTGTACCATTGTTGGATTCCAGCATCCATTTGTATAAAGTCTGCTTGGAATGGCTCAAAGCATCAGCCAAAGGGTTATTCTTCCTGGCCAGATATATCGCCATGTGAAGGTAGGCCTGACTAGGCCTTGTAAGTAGTTTGGTGCAGGCGAGGTGCCTGACGGGATTGATTTGAGAGAGAGAGAGAGAGAGTGGCCATGAGAAGGTAATTGTAACTTGCTCATAAGCAAGAAATTCCTATCCACCAAAGTAACTCATCCCTAAAGATAAGAAGGCCGCTGTGCTGATAAGACTGTGCTGAGTACTAATTGGTTTCTGAACATGTGTAGTGTGTTTTTCTTTGTTCTCCAACTTTCAGTCTATATAAATGCATCCTGTTTTCTTTTGAGGGGAGAGACACAGTTTCATTTGTCTCTCCGTCAGCTGTGATGTGCTTTAATAAATTTCTGACTGTTCAAACTAACCTGCCTAACCTAACCTTAACAATTTGGTGTCGTGACTCTGATACCAAATTCTGAGGAGAATCAAACCATTTTGGACCGCCATTTACTGAACATCCCAGAAGCATGCACCAAAGTAAGAGACCTTTTGAAATCTCGAAGTCTGGGATTCAGTGTGAGGCTGCCTATGGGATGATTCTGCCTTGGCTGACGGGATGCCGCCTTTAAAGAGACAGTCAGTAATTTAAGCATTTGGTAAGTTTTTGTTTTTGTTAGGGTTATAGAGGTCCCTCAGATATGGCGTCAGGTGAATGAGAGTTGCCTTGTGTGAAGTGAGGAAAAGAATAGAACGAGAGTTGCCTGGTATGAATTTAGGTAAAAAGGAGCAGGGCAAATTATTGTTGTTGGAACCTTGTGTGAGTGCATTTTCCTTCTTCCCTCCATGGTATGAGCCGGCCGACAAGGCATGGACCTCCTGAATAAATCATACTTGAATGGAGATTTCAGTGAGTGATTTGACCTTTCCATGGTATGAGCTCCCTAGACCGTGAGTCACTGATCGTGCCTCCAATTTGGTGAGAGTCGTTCTCTGACTGTACCTCAAAATTTGGCAGTGCCTTTCATTTCTTGCAACCTGTGGAGACCTCCTTATTTTCCTGTGTGCTCCTGTGTGAATTGAGGACGGGGTCCGATTCTTCCAACGAAATTCCGTAGCCCCAAAAGGGATGCCTTCAATGTACATGTACAGGAATTACAGACCTAAGACTTGCAAGTTTGGGTCCAAACAATTTCCCTTGGTTGGGACCTTTGATTTGGACAGAATTGTGCCTTTAAAGGGAGCCTTGGAATCTCGAGGTCCAAGGTGGCACAGGGTCAATGAGAATATATTCTTTGATTGGTATGTTGAGATGTCACCAAAAAGAAGTTGCCTAAATCCCAGGGAGTGGAGTCTTAAGGACTCCCAAGAAAACCTGAAAGACCATGTCAAATTTTGAAACATCAGAAAAGCCACAGAAATTTAGAGAAGAATTGAAAACAGCGATCACTTGTTAAAATCCTAATTGTACTAGCATCAACCAACTCATGTGAGTTATTTTGCCCCAAGAAATGTGCACTAGATTAAGGAACAAGCAAACTGGCCAAATCAAGAACCAGCTGATCTTAATACTTTAGACTAAGCATGCATCAGATGCTGCAGAAAACTGATTAGGCTAAAAAAAACCAATCAATTGTAAGCAAAACAAAATTGAGACTACAACAGACTACATGGCTTGTCTAAAGACTTTAAAAAAAAATATTCAAGCATTGCTGACACTTTTCTGTAGCCAAGTTGAGCATTAGAAAAATAAGTGTCCCCACCAGCCTGGCCACCTGATGGAAACACTTCACACCTCCAAGCGGCTTCCCCCTCCTCCCCCTCCTTCTCAAAACTTCTAAGATCATGGAGAGGTTTGTAATTTTTTCTTTCTATTGGCCAGAGACCTTTTGTGTAAACTTGGCTGCACTATCTTTGTTTCCTGACAGAGTATATTCAGATATTCCTGAGCGAGCCACTTCCCTGGTCTTCCGAAGCTGAATCTGCTTCCACTGCTTCAAAACAAGCACTGTTCCAAAACAACTTGGGCTCTTTTGATATAAAAAAAAATTCTTGTGCTCTTAGTGTGTTTAGCTAAAAGCATGGAAATAAAAACTGACCAGTAATGTATTACAGGACTTTCCTTGATTCTGCAGCCGCTGCCCTCCTTGTTCAAGCCTCTGAAAATATTGTGCTATGTTCTCCTTTAACTCTTTGTGTACCTCATTCACAGCTCTTCTACTTAAAGCAAAGACTCAGCACCCGTCTCAATCACGCCTCTTCAGGTATGACATTTTGCTTCTCTCTAGCATTTATATTACAGAGCAACGTTGTTCCACTCCAAATCCTGCTTCTTTGCTGCCTGAGGCTTCTGAAAGTATCCCTTATGATTGTCTAGACGTGGCTGAGCACCTAGCAAAACCACGTCCAGACTTGTCAGATGAGCCACTGTGAATTGTGTATATTTTGTGGATGGGTCTTGTCAAAGAAATGCTAAAGAGATCTGCTGTCTGAACTTCCCATATTGTAACAGAACAAAATTATTTTGCCTAACTGTACTTCCGCTAAAGTGGCAGAACCTTTTGCTCTCTCTAGGGCTACCGCCTTATTCCTTTCAGCAAGAAACCAGTCTCCCATGGCAACTTTTGAAGATGTTGCACAACTCCAAAACCAGGCCCAAATGTTGAAAAAGTAGAGGAGACTGGCTGGTTGTTCTCAGTACACCGAGCACCTGTGGCGCTCCCCGGATGGCCGCCTGGTAGCGCCCATGTCCTTCTTCCCCACCTTGTAGTAGTAGGTAAGAAGGGTAGAGTTGATTGAGACAATCCTCTAAGAGGTGAAGGTGCCACAATGATTTAGATCAAGCAAGTTGCATAAATGTGAATAATGTGTTTAATGTACTCAGTAACTTTGTTTTTGCTTTTAGAGAAAATATCATTATAGCTGTATTTGTGGCTATTGTTCTTGCCATGTGAGAGTGTGAGCTTTTTATTCCTCTTAGTCATCAAATGCCTGTCCTTTGAGTCTGCTAGACAGATTGTCCTATATGCCACCTAAAACGTACAATAGCATCAGCTCCTCCCATGTAAAAATCAAGATACAATGACTGTGTGTGCCTGGCAATAGAGAGTTAGTGTTGGCTGAAGATCATCTGTATGGTCATGTATTAGCTAATGTGTTATTTATTTATTTATTTATTTCATTCCAATACCACCCAATAGCCAAAGCTCTCTGGGCGGTTCACATAAATTAAAACCAAAGAGCACACAATAAAACAATATAAAATATATAAAACATTAAAATGACAGTATAACAATACAACCAGAATACAATACATGTTTGAACATGTATTGTAGCTCAAGTTCAACCTCTGTGTGTACCAGTAAGCATTACTTCACAAAGAAGAAAATGCAAGCTAAACTGAATGTTTGTTGAGGGATGCTGCATGTGCTAGAATGACGCTGTCAAGCCGAGAATGAGATTTTAAAGTGGTCTAAGTAAGTGTAAACTTTTATTGAAAGTCACTGGTGAGATATATTTGTACACTGAGGTAACAGTGGATTTGAAATCCTATGTGTTGGGCATTGTTATTTTCTTGCTTTGTCTTTTTGCTCTGTACATAGCCTTAATGGTTTTAATTTGTTTTGTTTAATAAGCAACTGCATATAGAATCTGTGAAAAATCAAGGGGAGACAATATTAGATTTGGTTTCAAAAAATAGCAAGCAATCAGGTGTGAATTTGCCCAGAATCATATGCAGTAATAATGCAGTAATCAATAGCACAAGCATGCTAATTTGCTAAAAAGTTAGCAATTTTCATGTTAGAGTTTGTACTCATAGCCATATTCACTCAGAGTGAAAGCCATGTTTTTTCCTACTCACAGAAGCTAAAATATGCACCATATTCACTCTTCACACTGTATACCTTCTAACTGATAAGGAATGCTTCTTTCTGTACTGTGAGAAAACATATTTTGCTGCCAAAAGAGAAAGGCCCTAGTGAAGGGGGGCCAGCAGTGTGTGTACTTTCTGACAGTTTTCTAACTTAGTGAGACTTGCTGTATAAAATCCTGAGTGAATTAGCCTGTTATCTGTTGGTGCACCATCTGCTCAGATAACCAGCCCCCGTGCATGGCGCTCCGTCATTCCCCTGGAAACCAGAGTGACTGAACTGAGAGTTAAGAGATGTGTAAGCTTTCTTTTAACATACTTAGATTTCATTCAAATGAAGAAATGTTGTTCTTTTAAATATGTATTAGTAGTTTTTGTGTACAAAACCCTGCAAATTCAACAGCATTTCCAGTGCCCCTACCATCCCCAGCCAGCAGGGCTGGTAGAAAAAAAGTGAAGACTTAAAGAACAAATTAGCCAAAATCTGTGCTAAAACTGGACTTAAATGGCCAGATGCTCTACCTTTGGCCCTGATAAACATACATGCCACTTCACACTGACAAACTGTGCTCAGTGCCCATGAGATCCTTATAAAAAAGCCCATAAGACTCCCGTCTTCAGCACCTATTAAAGAACATCTTACTAACTTGCACTTACGCAATGAGACTGTGTTGAACTATTGCCAAGCATTAATGAAGTGTATGAAGGCTTTCCATTCACAGGTTAAAAAGTGCTTCCAGATATTCCTATGATACAGTGTCACAACCTGTAGCCTAGAGATTGAGTCTACATCACAGTCCATCAGAAGAAGTCTTCCTTTGGGCCGCATGGGAGAAGATCCCAACAGCTGCTGTTGACCACCCATACTGCTTGAAGCTGAAAGACAGCCTACCTGGATCCCTACATCCCACTGCAAGAAAGTGTTGCCCCCTGGAGATGACGCGCCCCAGAAACAGACAATGCTAGATGTGCCCTAACGCAGAGTTCATCAGCCCTTTGAGTCATTTTGGACCCAGAAAGACAAGAACATCTCTGGCTGCCATCGTGATACTGGACTGTTGCCCTTTTTCCTGCTATCGTGTAAGATCTTCTTAGACTTTTGGCACTTTGGCCTCCTCTGGTTTACAAAATAGCCACCTCTAAAGGACCAGTAATGAGCCAAGCACTTGCTGGCAAGGTGAGCATAAGTCTAACAGTGAGCCCAGCTCCTGTTAGTGAAGAAAGAGTTGTCTCAGCCTCCACCAGAGACACATTTTCATGATGTAGCCCACCTCCATCCTGGTCCTGCTTGACATCTTTAGTTGCATGAAAGCAAAGAATACTTTCCTGAAAGTAGTCAACCAGATTCAAGTAGACTTGAATGTATCCAACTGCTAGATATGCAGTCATGTGCCAGTCCATGCTCACAGAAGCATAGCAATGATCCCAATTCCACAAAATGAGACTAAAATGATTAAACCCTATTACCTAGATCTACCAGAAACTGCCACCTAGCAAGATGTGCAATGTAATAAGCATAATTGTTGCTTGTATTATTTGGTTCCATGTGATCACTGCTTTGATTAAATGTTGTATCAAATTCCTTATAAAAACTGTACGTAAAGCTGAACTGCACCAGATGGTCGGTAGAATGCAAAGAGAAATGTGAAGGGACAGAGGTAAAGAGATTGAACAACTGATAACAATACAAATGTAGATGGTGAGCCTGATAGGCTCAAAGGGGGGATTGTGAAGGTAGGCCTGACGAGGCCTTGTAAGTAGTTTGGTGCAGGTGAGGTGCCTGACGGAAATGATTTGAGTGTGTGTGTGCCCATGAGAAGGTAATTGTAACTTGCTCATAAGCAAGAAATTCCTATCCACCAAAGTAACTCATCCCTAAAGATAAGAAGGCCGCTGTGCTGATAAGACTGTGCTGTGTACTAATTGGTTTCTGAACATGTGTAGTGTGTTTTTCTTTGTTCTCCAACTTTCAGTCTATATAAATGCATCCTGTTTTCTTTTGAGGGGAGAGACACAGTTTCATTTGTCTCTCCGTCAGCTGTGATGTGCTTTAATAAATTTCTGACTGTTCAACTTAACCTGCCTTGGATATTTCCTTAACAGCCAGTAGCTCTATATGTCATGCTGGGCACCAGTTCCACAGATCCAGGGAGAGATTGAGTACAGTCCTCAATTTGGTTCCTACTTTCTTGTTGATGATGTACCAGACTGTAGCTGTGTTGTCTGATGCGATCTGGACGTCCCAGTTCTGAATTACCAGTTTGAATATGACTTTGTGATTTGTGGACCACTAGTAGCTCGAGCGTGTTGATATGAACCTGTCTCTACCCACAACCATCATTCAAGGACTCGATACAGGCTGCACTGGGGGGGCCCAACCCAATGTGGACACATCTGTGGTCACTGTATGAGATGGCTGGTCCCGTACTGTTGGGATTGGCCCAAGCACAGCTACAGGCCCTACAGTTTTAAAGTAAGAATTTAATTCAGAAGTGGTCCGGGATGGTTTAAATTTAAATATCCATTTCAGTCACAGAAAACCTGAGGCCTAAGAGAGTTTAGTTCAGCCTAGTTTCTTATCTGATGACACGCCAAGAAAGGACAGGGCTGGTTGAGCTTGCTTGGGCTGTGGAACATCAGAATGATGGCAGCTTCTCTTTGCCTGGCTTTCGCAGGGAGGGGAGTTGAATAACTCCTGACTACCTGCAAAGTTCGACCTTGAATGACATGCCTACGGCCAAGAATAGCCTCTCCGTAGGAACCAGATATCAGGGCCCAGCTTTAGGACTGCAGTGGGCCTTGTAGGTTATAGCCAGGATTTGATTAGAAGTAGCCTAGAAGGGCTGGGGCCTATTCAGCCTCTGGAATGTCCAAATCTGTGTTAGCTTCTCTCTGTCAGTGTTCCCAGAGCAGAGCCAGGGGGAGTCACTGAACTCCCTGTCCACCTGCTGGTCTGGCCTTGGCAGGCAGGGAGGCTGGAAGCTGCCTATGAGAACCTGACAGAGGTGGGGTGGGGTTTGCAGAAGGGTTGCCCAGGTTGAAGCATCACTGCTGGAGGGCTGAAATAGGGACCTTGCTGAAAGGCCCTTGTTGTCAAGGGATCCAGAGGAGGTGTCTTACAGTCACACCTTCCCTTTTAAGCTGATGCAAAGGCAAAGCGCCTTTGCTAGGAACATCTCATCATCATTGCCCAAAGCCTTCTCTATTTGGATGCATCATCGTCTGGGCTTTTGCAGGCACTCTGCACATGGACTCTCCCTTAATCAGAATTTTAGATTGCTAAAGACTTGCCATGAAAAGTACTGTGAGTACTGTCATTTGCTGTGGATTGTGCGTCTTTGTTTGTCATCAGCTCAGCGTACTGGCAGGCTGGGTTTGATCTACGACTTTTGGACCTTACTCTGCCTGGACAGATGCAGTGTGGAGTTACCAATGTGAAAGCGATGCCACGGAACTCCTTGCGTATCTGGGTTTACCCTTCCCTTGAACTTGATAGGCCTTGACCATGTAGCCTGGAATTATCAATGAAAGATTCAAAGTTCGACTCTCTATAGGTGTGGTTTTGTTTAGGACTTTCAAGAATTTCATAGAATCATAGAATAGTAGGGTTGGAAGATACTCGACCTTGGGGGAGCTGGGGGTGGCAACGGCCGACAAGAGGCTCTGGCGTGGGCTGGTCCATGAAGTCACGAAGAGTCGGAAGCGACTGAACGAATAAAAAACAACAAGGGTTGGAAGGGGCCTACAAGGCCATCGAGTTCAACCCCCTGCTCAATGCAGGAATCCAAGTCACAGCATCCCTGACAGATGCCTGTCTAGCCTGAATGCCTCCAGTGTGGGAGAGCCCACCACCTCCCTAGGGAATTGGTTCCATTGTCGTATTGCTCTTACAGTCAGGAAGTTTTTCCTGATGTTCAGCCGGAATCTGGCTTCCTGTCACTTGAGCCCATGATTCCATGTCCTGCACTCTGGGATGATCAAGAAGAGATCCCGGCCTTCTTCTTTGTGACAACCTTTCTAGTATTTGAAGAGTGCTATCATATCTCCCCTCAGTCTTCTCTTCTCAAGGCTAAGCATGCCCAGTTCTTTCAGTCTCTCTTCATAGGGCTTTGTTTCCAGTCCCCTGATCATCTTTGTTGCCCTCCTCTGAACCCTCTTCAGCTGGTCCGCATCCTTCTTAAAGTGTGGTGCACAGAACTGGACACAGTACTCCAGATGAGGCCTAACCAGTGCTGAGTAGAGGGGAACTAGTACTTCCTGGGATTTGGAAGCTATGCTTCTATTAATGCAAACCAAAAGAGCATTGGCCTTTTTTGCAGCCACATCACATGGTTGCCTCATCTTCAGCTTGTGATCGACAACAATTCCAAGATCTTTCTCGATTGTAGTGTTGTTGAAGAGCACTGGGCCCAGGACTGAGCCCTGCGGTACCCCACTCGTTACCTCTCCCCAGTTGGAGAAGGTCCCATTGAGAAGCACTCTTTGAGTCCGATTCTGTAGCCAACTGTGGATCCACCGGATCGTTGTTTCATCTAGCCCACTTTGAGCTAGTTTGCTCATCAGGATATCATGGGGCACTTTGTCGAAAGCTTTGCTGAAGTCAAAGTATATGATGTCTACAGCACTCCCACGGTCTACAAGGGAGGTTACTTGATCAAAAAATGAGATCAGATTTGTCTGGCAGGACTTGTTTTTGACAAGTTTATCCCTTGATTGCCTGATGGGGTCATTCCAGGAATCATTCCCATTCCTTGCCTGGGGTTGGAACCCTGTGTATGGATTGCCTGGGTTAGATATGCCAGGAATCCCTTGTCCCTTCTCTTGTGTTCAGAACCATGGAGATAGCCACGGGGAAACCAGGTTGATGAGGATCTTAGCCATGGTAGTAAGTGTTTAGCTTTGGACTGTTCAGGAATTACATAGAGCCTATAGCTACTGACCATCAGCAATATGATTTCTGAAGAGTATAACCTTTTAGGCTTTTGCTGTGGGATTTCCTGCAATAAAAAAATCTCACTGACTTGGATGTCCGGTATCAGATTGCCTGAGCATGTGCGCTGGGGGGATCGGGAAATTTGACAGCATGTTCCTAGCAAAGGCTCTTCCCCTTTGCATCAGCTTAAAAGGGAAGGCATGACCGTAAGACACCCCCTCCAGATTCCTTGACAGACAAGGGCATTTAGCCTTTCAGCAAGGCCCCTGTTTAAACAGGGAGTCACTGCTCAGCCCTCCAGCACTGACACTTCGCCCTGATACCAGACAGGCTGGGGAAGATTCAGTAAAGGAAGGCGGGATTTTCAAACCTGTTTCCTGGCTACCGGAGACTGTCTAAAGAGAGCATAACTGACATGCCGTGAGGCATAATGCTACCTTATGATCTGGAGATCCTAGTAAGGTAGTTCACCAGAAGGTGGGGCTACTCTAATAGCCACTCTTTGATATTTAAGTTTGTGCTGAAGCCACATAGCTTTTACTAGGAACATTCTCATCTTCATTGCCCAAAATCCTTGCTGGCTGGCCTTACCACTCTTTAAGCCACTCAAAACATTCTTCACCTGGACTCTCCATCCAATTTGGACCCATGTCTGTTTGAACCTGGTATCCTTAAGAACTTGCCATTGAATATGATGGTGAAAATAACATCTTTATTGTTTGGACCATTTCCTTGTTTGGACTTAACCTTTCTTTAGTGCTTGGTATCATCACAACACCAGTTTTTAACCTGCCTGGGATCTAGTGGAGTAAAGGCCCCAAGGGTGAACAGCTCTGCTGCTCAGGACTTCCACCTGCCTGCTGCTATCTTCATACCTGGAATTAGTCTGCCTGAGAGCATGGACTGGGGAGACCCTGAAATGGAACGTCTCTTCTGCCCGATACCCTCATTTTCTCTCTAGTGTAGACTTTCCATGACAGTTGAACTTTGATCTGCCTTGATACATGTCCAGTGGAGATTCCAACGTAAACTATTGCCAGACTGATCTCGGCCTATGTGTATGTGTATTCTAGTGTGTAACTTGCTTTTGAACCATGTCTTGAATTGCCTGGAATGTTATCCTGCATGGATTTATTGTGACCCTTGATGTTGCCTTGCATTCTGCAATGCAGAGACTGCGACTTGGAAACAATTGTTAAATTGATCTCTTGTCATCATTATAGTTAAAAGGCTTTGGACTGTTTCATAAGCCTTGGGCCTATGGCTGTCATGGAGGTATAAGACTTCTGAAGTGTAACCATTAAGCTTTTACTGTGAGATTTGCTACATTAAGGACGCAATCCTATTGCCTCTGAACTAGAAGGCTGACACCTATCCAATGCAAGGTGGCCAGAGCACGGAGGGAATCCCCTCCTCCGTGCTCTGGCTGTCCTGCATTATCAGCTAGACATGCAATCTCAGCTGGCTAGCTGGGGTGCAACAGAGCTGAGGGGGAGGCTTGTGTCATATAGGAAGTCTTGTAAAGAGACTCCCCCTGTCTCCTCCCTGCCCCCTTTTCACCCCCTCCGTGCTCAGTTTCCAAGTGCGGAGACTGGCGAGAACTGCACTGCCTACAAGGTGGGAGGTGGAGAGACTGTGCAGCACATAGGAAGCCTCATAAAGAGGCTTCTGCAGTCTCCTACCTTCCCTGCCCCCGGGAATGCCCTTTGTTCACCCTCTCCATCCTCAGTTTCCAAGAGGTGACAAGAACTCTTGTCCAAGAGGTGACAAGAACTGAGCCACCTACAAAGTGGTGAGGGAGAGGCTGGGGAGCATGGTTTCTGGGAACCGAGCTTAGAGCCCTGGCTCTGAGCTCAGTTCCCAGAAACTGAAAAATTCTATAGCCCTCTAGACAATGGTAGAGGCCTCCAGCCTCTAGCAGGAGGCTGTACCATTGCAGCTATAGGAACTGAGCATAGTATGGCAATATCAACATCATATGAGTGACCAGCACCTATGGTATCAACAGCACTGGTTCCAATGCCAGGGCTTTGAAGACAGCAGCTGTGGTAGCATGGATCCAAGGCAGAGCCCTCCTGGGTTCTCTACAATCCTGATAATCTGGTGAACCATGTCAGTCCCAAGGCGGATATAATTCAAAGTACCACTGCTGGTCCCCACATCGCCCAGATGGTGAATCTCAACAAAGTGGAGATCTCCTATCCCAAGATTTCAAAGGAGATTGTGAGTAATCTGGTTCACGCCAAGTCGATCCCCAGCCCTTTCTGAGAATTTATTGGATTAATGGTAGTAATAAGAGTCCAGTGAACACCTACGTGAATCTGGGGATCTGCATTGTGAGGATAATAGTTCTTTAGACAAGTGCCACCAAAGCAACTCACAGGTGGTGGGGACTGATCTCAAATTTCACCCTCTGAAGTAGAGCCTATCACCTGGACCTCATCCGAGGCTGAAGGGGATTTATCAAGCTGTCTCTCCACTATTGGTACTGGAGATAGCAACATAGGTGACAGCAGGTGGATCAATGGCCTCACCTCTATAGCTTCCACTGTATTACCACATAATTTTCATCTGCAAAACCAGATCAAAATCAATACTTAACACAGACCACAATCCAATCTCCATGCAGACTAGGAAGCATTCCCCACTGAACACCTTCTGCGACCAAAAGGAGAGCTGCAGAGAGCCTATTCTAAGAGACCAGCAGAGAACTGAAGATTCTGCAAAAGGATGCTATGATTTCCAATGTCAAAGGCGACCGACACGTCGAACAAGATCAACAGAGCTGTTTTACAGCTGTCAAGCTCAAGACAAACAGCAATGAAGGGTGTGCCTGTCCAATATCCAGGCTGGAAGTCACAGTGAAATGGGTCAAGACAGGAATGACTGCCATAATTCAGCTTACCTTTAAACACAAACGAACACACACACTTTCATCCTGCCCTTCCTCCAAGGTGGCATATATAATCCCCCCTCCACTTTTATCCTCACAACAATCCTACGACATAAGTTAGGCTGAGAGAAGTCACCCAATATTCTTCATGCCTAAGCGGAGGTTAATCCCCTTGAACCTAGTCATAGCTTTCCCCACTATGGTGAGATGGATTGTATTTCAAGTTAAATCATAGCGATTTAAATTTGCATCTATACATATAAATTAGCATATGTAAATTTGTGTCCTTTTGCAAGTGGGGCAGAGAGCTCAATTCACATAGTGTTCTTGGTTCAGAAAAACCTACCGGCACCCATGGAAGCACCCATCAATTTTTTGAGAAATCCAACTTTGGGTTTTTTTTAAAAAAAATGTAAAATAGCCAGCAAAGTCTTCACTATGTCCATGGCTTTTATTAAATCAACTTTGAAAATAAGTCCACAAAAATGACCAGTTGGCCACTGTCAGCACCAAAGCTTCTATGCTTGGTAGCCTGGCCTCACCAGAGGAAAATGGCTATTATTTACAAGCCTCAATTAAATGCTGATGAGGTCTCCTGCTGTTAGGTAGAGGGAAGAGCACAGTGTCAGGGCTGGATCGGAGCCCATAGAGCCCCAAAGAAGTTCTGATTCTGAGGAAGAGATAGAAACCGTGGGAGAGGAAACTGCTCGCTCTTCAAAAGTGCAGCTGGAGGGACAGTCCCTCCCTGCTCACATTCCTGAGAGTGACAGTGACCCTGGCAGGGAGAGGGAGGTACAACTGGACGTGAGGCGCCAGCACAAGGACAAGCAAGAGGTTGCGGGCGCCTAGAGGAGGCGCTCAGCCCGCTTGGCGCAACGACAAAAGCTGTGCCCTGATGCCCCATGGGAAAGGGGTGGACTCTCTCCTCCTAGCCCTTAAGTTCAGAGGCTTCCCGCCCTTTCCCTCCAAACGGAGACCAACTGACTCCCTAAGGCTAGAATCCCCTGGTAGGCTGCTCCCTCTTAAGTTTTCCTCTTAGGCTAAGGCAATTAGCGTCTGTCATTAGGCTGAATGGAAATAAAGCCTTGGAAAACAGCCCTTTTGTCTGCATGTTGATTCTGGGCTACTTGAGGATTTCAGAAGGCAGCAAGGGCGCTCCTGACACCCAGCTGTCCAAGCTGGTGGGCTCTGAATTCTGAAGAACAAGACAAGAGTTTTAAAAAACGAAGTCATTTCACACAAACCAACTCATCCTGATGGAACGGGTTGGGGCAGGGGGTGGGGAGAGAAAGGTCCTCCAGAAGCTGGAGACAGAAGGACAAAACATTAGCAGCTAGAGCTCTCATACTTCCATAGCAACCCCTTTGGATCAGATTCCGGTTCAGTGTTGTCGCAGGAAGTTCCCACATAGGTAAACACAGCACACCTGGGAATAAGAATGTTCTGTTTACCCAAGTGAGACCTGTTTTCACAGTCTTGCTTCTTTTCCTAGCATATAATGCACACAAATTGCTTCTCTAACCAGTAAGCTGATTTTAGGAAGTCTCCCTGCCTCGTTTGCTCATGCTTTTGAAAAGGAAGTAATATGTTTGGAATTACAGGGGTTACAAGGGACATTTTTGTGGTGAGTTTGGCTTTTCATTGGCAATAATAACGTGAATTCCCTCCCTGCTACAGAAATCTCTCTCCTCATCAGCACAAAGCAGTTTTCAGAAGACTTAACAGCTACTGTTCCAAGGGAAAGTTTATAGCCAGCTTAAAAGACCACCACCACACACACACATTTTTCCCTCTGATATTTTAGTTTGTCATTAAAAATGGCACTCATTCCCTAAATGTTTTAGAAGCAAACAGAAGGAAAAGGTTTTAATTTAAATTATGCAGAAAAACAAAGACACTATGTCACCCATTCAAGTTGCCATGTTCTGTATCATTAATCAAATTGTAACTCTTGTTTGACACCTCTTTAGTGATTTCAGCACAATTTATAGCCAGATCCTAAATTTAAAACAAAGAATGAAATTAAAGCTAATGAAGAATGTATAGTTCCAGGTATTTGTTTTTAGCTTTGGAATTCATTGAGCTGATTGTGCATTGGCTTTCGTATGGTACATCTCTAGACTACTTGAAGACACTACCCCAGAAGCTTGTAGGATTTACAGTAGGTTTTTCAGAACTCCTTGCCCTCCTCGTGGCTGGGAGAGTCCCCTGCCTCTTGGAGGAACGGGCCTGCAGCCATCTCCCCTGAGGGCCCAAGCACCTCCTGGTCATCTGACATTGGCTGATCTGGGGTGCTCTTGATCTTTGGGAGCTCTAGCTCCTCCTCTAAGGAGGATTCCTCCAGTAGCAGCATGACGTAGCTGGAACAGTGCTATCCTATCTCCCCTCAGTCTTCTCTTCTCAAGGCTAAACATGCCCAGTTCTTTCAATCTCTCCTCATGGGACATTTCCAGTCCCCTGATCATCTTCGTTGCCCTCCTTTGAACCCTCTCCAGTTTGCCTGCATAATTAATTTACGCTGACCATTTGTTAATTTCCATGAAGCAGGTAAATAATTTTAAAGAGTGTGTATATCAGTGAATATTAAAGACTGTTCCAATACAAAATTTATCTGAATAATGACCACCTCCCCAAAAGAAGTGATTACTGGACATTTCCAAAACATGTTTAAAAGAAGCATTATCTATATTGCACCGTTAGCAATTTGCCAAATTACACAATCCCTTACTAAAGGGAGGTTATGGCATCCAACAGACACAAAAGTTTTTGTTGAATAAGATGTAGTCATAGATCTATAGACAGGTAGACGTCAGAGGAGCAATCCACCAATTAGGCATTTTTGTGGTGGTGCCCACAGCAGTTTCTAAAATTCCCAAAAGTGTCCACCGGTCCAAAAAGGTTGGGGACCTCTGTTATACATCACATCTGACAGGAAGCTGAACATTTCAACTTACATCAATGAACACATTGTGACTCAGGTGACGGAGTAATATGAGAATTCTACCTGTGACTCCAAGTCATCACTTGATGTTCATCACAATAGCTGCAACATGTATCAACAAGCCACAAAAGATGTTAAAATCCAAGGATGCAATAGGCAAACACTTCTTTAAGGAGGTCAAAGCAGTCAATCCTAAAGGAAATCAACCCTGAGTGCTCAGTGGAAGGACAGATACTGAAGCTGAAGCTCAAATATTTTGGCCACCTAATGTGAAGAGAAAACTCTCTGGAAAAGACCCTGATGCTGGGAAAGACTGAAGGCAAAAGGAGAAGGGGACGGCAGAGGATGAGATGACTAGATAGCATTACCGATGCAATGAATGTGGACTTGAGCACGCTCCGGGAGAGAGCGCAGGACAGGAAGGCCTGGCGTGCTATGGTCCATGGGGTCACGAAGAGTCGGACACGACTGAACGACTGAGCAACAACAACAAGAATCATACAAGCATCTATTGATTGTGGTATCAAGCTCAAAACAGGAATTAGAAAAGGAAAAGATCAGGATCGCCCTCCTAAAACCATGCTCAGGATATGCAAGTCTAAAGCACATAGCTTGTTCTGAGCTCCCTTCTCCATTAGCATAGGGACGAGAGCGCAGTGAGCAAGCAGTCATACCTTCTGTCAGTAGGAATGCAATCCACATGGATCTTGGCTGGGGAAAAAGAGGGCATTATCTGCTTCAGGTGCTTATTCTTCCCTTTGCACCCCATTACTTCAGCTGCCCCACATTTGAGAACCACTGTTTATGGGACAGGATCAATAGGAGATGAACACATCATACCAGGATCCTCTGTACTGGAACATCTAGCCCTGGAAACAACATTTAGGTTTCTAGGTAGGATGTTGAAATCAAGAACATCTGAGGTAGCATTCTCAGTTTGGAGAGGGTGAACAGAAATAGGTTTTCTCCCTCCCCCATAATACCAGAACCCAGGTTCATCCAATGAAGCTGAATGGCAGGAGATTTGGGGCATACAAAAGGAAGGACTCCTTCACAGATACACACGCACGGTATATGTAATTAATTTATGGAATTCGCTACCACAAGATGTAGTGATGACCATCAACTTGGACTGCTTTAAAAGAAGATTAAACAAATTCATGGAGGATAAGACTATCAATGGCTACTAGTCATGATGACTGTTTCAACCTCCATGTTCAAAGGTACTATGCTACTGAATATCAGCTGCTGGGGAAAAACAGAAGTCTACTGTCTTTGTGTCCTACCTGGGGGCTTCTCAGGGGCATATGGCTGGCAACTGGATGGACCATTAGTACATAATACTGTGGTGTATAAGAGCACAGAAAGCAACAAAAATATATTTTTTGTTTTAACATGTGAATGTGTTAGCAAGTTTAATGTAACCTACACACAACTAAAAATAGGTTTTTTGTTAGAAAACTAAAATAGGTTTTCAAATAGATTCTGCTTCTTTGTACCACCAATCTCTTACACATGATGGTAGAGGCATAACATGGATCCTGATACAAATGGACAGCACGCAGGTGACTGTGAAGCACAGCCCTTGAAAAAAGAACATTCCTTCCTCCAAAAGTTCCAAATCATGTATGTGGGACTTGCTGATGCATTTTCAGAACCTCTGTCTGTCATCTTTGGGTAATCCTGGAGGACAGATGAGGTGCCACAGTATTGGAAACAGGCCAATGTTGTTCCAGTCTTCAAAAAAGGAAAAGGATCTGAGAAAGTACAGACCTATCAGTCTGACTTCAATACTGGGAAAATACTTGAACAGATTATAAAGGAAACAATCTGTAAGCTTCATTTTTTATGACAATGCAGTGATCAGTACAAGCCAGTTTAGATTTGTCCAGAATAAATTCTGCCAGACTAATTTTATCTCTTTTTTATCAGAATACTAGCTTAGTAGATTGTAAGAACCTTGTAGATGTCATTTATCTAGATTTCAGCCAAACATTTTACAAGATCTCTCATGATATTTTGGTTAACAAACTGGTTAAATGCAGGCTAGATGATAATACAGTCAGATATATTGACACCTGTTGGAAGGTCACGCTCAGAGTGCTGATCCATAGCTTCTCATCAAACTGGAGGGAGATTGTAAGTGAACTGCCACAGGGCTCTGTCCTAGACCCTGTATGCTTCAACATTTTCATTAATTACTTAAATGGAAGAATAGAGGGGATACTTATCAAATTTGCAAATGACACAAAAAACTGGGTTGGACAGCCAACACATCACAAATACAATTCAAAATGACCTTGAAAGAATGGAAAGCTGGACTAAAACACGACATTAAATTAACCAGAGACAAACGCAAGAGTTTGAATTGGGGGGGGGGGGAGGCACAATTACAAGGTGAACATGAGTCAGCAGTACGATACAACTGCAAAAAAGGCTAGTGTGATTTTGGGCTGCATTAAGAGAACCACAGTTTCAGAGTCACAGATGTAATAATTCTACTTTATTCTGAACAAGTAAGACCTCATCTGGAGTCCTGTGTCCAGTTCTGGACACCACAGTTAATTAGCATTTAGACAAATCGGAAGAGATTCAGAGGAGGCCAAGAAAGATGGTTAAGGGTATGGTTAAGGAAAACAAGTCCTATGAGGAAAAGTTGTAAAATCTATGTTTAGCCCAGAGAGGAAAAATGAGGGGCGGGGGGAGGTCAGGATGATACCACTTCAGGTAACTGAAGGGCTGCCTCATAGAAATGGGCAAATACTTGTTCTCTATGCCCAAAAGGTAGGGCCTAAATCAAATGGATTTAAGTTACTAGAGAGTAAACTTTGACTGAACATTATGAGGAACATATTAATGGCGAAAACAGTGTGACAACGGAAAGAATTACCAGGAAAGAATTACCAGGGCAAAGCTATTACACCTCTCTCATTGGACATCTTCAAAGAGAGACTGAACAGCCATCTGTCAGGGATGAACGCTCTAGATTTGTTGGACTAGATGGCCTATAAAGCCCCTTTCAATTCTACACTTCTATGACTCCGAGATGGTCTCCCATCCAGGTACTGGCTTGCCTTCAGAGATGGAACTCCTCAGGTGGTTCTCTAGGTTCTGGAAGAACAGGCATCGTTACCTTAATGATCCTGGAATTTTCTTGAAAGAAATGGACTTTCAGGGAGACCTGAATGAAAAGAGGGGGGCAGCTATCCCAGATATAAGCAACAGAACAGTTGAACGCACAAAGGCAGAAGCAGGAGATGGCAGAAGAGGGCCAGTGCATCCTGCTTATCAGTTTTATGTTTTTCAAAACAGAACTGCACAATTTATTCCCTCAGATGAATTGGATTAAAGTCCAAAGCAGAGGTACTTGGAAGTCAATTGCAAATTTCAGTGCAATGACAGTTTCACAACAGAACCAAGATACAAATAGATGTGTTCAAGATCACTGTGTGTGTTTACATGAAACATACATTTCACAAACCGAGAAATAATCAAGTGTGCCAAATGTGTTTAAACATAATGACAGGCTCTCTATAGACACAGATTACACACCTGCCGAGAGAAATAGAATTTGGCCACAAAACCAATAAAAATAAGGACTGATCAGATGCTTTGGTCTGCAGCTTGGCTCACTTGTTTTAATCAGCTGCAGCTCGGTGCTACATAGGGGGCTTTTCCCAGTGGACCTGCTCTGTGCTTGTGATACATTTTATGGCTTGGATTGCACAGATGGGTTGAGAATGTTGGCAAGGGTGGCGATGGCACAACATGCACAGAACTCAAATACAAGTTGCCCAACGGCTCTCTTACTCTCCCCGGCTACTGCAATAGTGCAGTCATTTAAAAATGTCTCTCAACTCCTACGCCGTGAAATGGATTCGGGATGCTTCTGACCGATATTTGAGTCCTGCTATTACAACTGAAGATGAGGCGGGATGCCTGGCTAGATGTCTGCAGGTGTCCCTGTAAAGATGTGGACGCGTTCACGGCGGATAAGCATTTCACCGTGCCACTAGTAACCGTGACAGAGATGCCAGCGGGGCCTCCGCGCAGAGGCGCCGGAGCTCCGCGCGGCAGTTGCAACGGCTGCCCCGACAGCCCGGCCGGCCGCTGCGGGCCACAGGCTGCCGGAGGATGGGGCGGCGGCGGCGGGGCCGTTCCGTGCAGCGCGAGGGTCGCGCCCCGCCACGGCGGGCAGCGGCCCCGAGACCGGCAGCCGCGGCGGGCCGCCTCGCGGGAGCCTCCCGGCAGGCGAGGGGCGCTGCGCAGCCGGCGCGGCGGCGGGGGCTCGCGGCGACCCCCGCGCCGGGCGCCCGCCCGGCCGCCCGCGGCCTCCACCCCTGCGCCCGCGGCGCGGCTCCGGGGGCCCGGCCGGCGCCGGCACGAAGCGACGCGGCGCCTGGGGCAGAGGCCGCTCCCGCCGCCAGGGCTCGCGAGCCCCGCCCGAGCGGAGCGGAGCGACGCCCCCGCCGCAGCGGGCCGGCCGGCACCTGCCGCCGCCGCGCCGCCCTCGCCCTCAGAATCGGCGGGGCCCGGGAGGCCGCCGCCGCCCGCCCGTGCCCGCACCTCAGCCGCAGGTTGCCCAGGAACTCCGGCATGGCGACGGCGTCGAGCAGCACGAAGTCCGCCTTGCCGAACTCCAGGCTCTCCTGCTCCGCCATGGCGCCGCCGGGAGGACGGGAAGCCCGAGACGGCGCCCGCGGAAGCCGGGCGGCGCCGCGTCGCGGAGGCCCCGCCCCGCACCTGAGGCGCCGCTCGCGGCGGGGCGGGGCGGCCCCCTGCAGCCGCAGGGGCCGCGCCCGGCCGCCCTCCGAGCAACCGCGGCGCCGCCTGGCGGCTCCGCTGCGCCGGCGCACCGTGCGGCGTGGCTGCAGCGCCGGCCCCGGCCCGAGGGGCGCGCCGGGAGCCGCCCGCTGCGCGCGTGCCGGGAGCAGAGCTGGCCTCTCCCGGCCTCTTCCCGCACCGGTTCCGCGCCCCGCGCGCCTCTGGCCCCGTCCCGGACAGGCCGTGGGGGACACGAGGGGCGCGCGGGGGATGGCCGCGCGGGCGGCCCGCAGCGCGGCCTGCTGAGCGCGTCGACGCCCCGCGTTTCCCTCAACGAGCCGGGCCGCGGCTCACCCTCACGGCGCCCCGGGGAAGCCGCGCGGACGCCCGGGCTGGCGCGCCGTCCCCGGGCAGGCGTCGCGCAGCGCTCGCCCCCTTTTCCAGCCCCAGCCCCGGGGCGGCGGTGGAGGCCCTGGACGGGTGCGGGGCAGTGCCGGGTGCGCGGGGCAGCAGGCGGCATCCGGACGAGGGGGAAGTCCTGTGGCCGGGCAGCCCGCACAGCTGGCCAGAGGCCTGGGCCCGGCTCTGGCGGCGTCGCACTCGCCCCGCGGAGCCGGAAGCCCGGCCTGGGAGCGCTCCTTGGCGCAGCGCGGCTGCGGAGGTGCTGCTGGCATCAGATGCCGGAAGCACTTTGTACCAGCCTAGGCTGGCCTGGGGGCTGTGCTCCCTGTAGAAAAAGCTGGCCTGGCCATGGCGATGCACGCCTCGGTTCGGTCCAGATTAGATTAGTGCAACGCACTCTATGTGGGGCTGCCCGTGAAGACAATTCAGAAACTGCAGTAGTACAACAGCTAAAACATTTTCAGGAGCATATTATTCCAAGTCTATATTATTACCTTTGGCTTCCTGTTAGTTTTCAAACCCAATCCAAGGGCTGGTTTTGACCCTTAAAGCCCTAAATGGGTTGAGGCCACCTTATTTGCACAACCACCTACACTCGTATGTGCCTGCACAAGCATTTAGATCAATGTCAGAGGCTCTCCACCAGCAAGAGCCGGTACTAGGTGGGTACTAGGGATAAGAGTGGTAGCCCCATACCTTTGCAACTCACTCCCCAGATAAATATGTATGGCTTCACCACTGCTTAAAAAAAGACAATCTTGAAGACGCATTTTTTCCAGTCTGCATTTAGTGCTCACAAATCACTAGCTGTCACTGCTTCCCCTGAATATGTGTGTGTTTAATTGTACTTGTATTTCTATATTTTTATCACATTGGGAGGGAGCAATCCTGTGGCCCCTACACAGAGTCTGTGGGGCCATAGGATATTTCGGATTCCTGGATCTGAGGCTGGAGACAGCACTCCAACCTCAGACCCAGGGATCCGAGCTCCCCTCCCAGCCAGCACAGAGAGAACCATGCCGGCTGCCTCTCCGTGCCGCAAAACGACCATAGAGAGAAGGCAAAGGGGGCGTTCCGAGGGGAGGGGAGGGGCTGGCTTACGCTGCATCCTGAGACCACCCCAGCCTCCTTCCCTCCCCCTCTGCAAAGCCTCAGCTAGATGGTTGAAAAGGCCCATTTAGCTGAAATGCAGGGCAAGAGGCACAGCAGAGGTGAGGATCGCCTCCACTGCACCTCCCTCTCTGCACTGGATGCTCACAAGCCTCTGAGTTTGGAGGTTTACAAATATCAAGGGTGGACCACATAGGATTGTGCCCTAAATCACCTTGTGAGGTCAGTACCTCCTGAAAGGCAGATTAAAAATCTCTGAAGTAAAAGGTGGTGCTAGCAACAATCGAAGATAGCAGTTTAGATCAGGATCCTGTTTTTCCTCTGTAGTATTTGACCTACAAATGGACTAAACGGAAAGGTAAATATCTCACCAATATATAAAATAGAAGGGGATATCCCAAGGAACTCACCGAAATTGTGATAAAAGCTTGACTGCATATTTTGGGCCAAAGGCAACAGAGCAAGGTCTAGGAGAAGAGGGTGGGGAAGGCCTGAATGTGGGCACAAATCTCTAAAAGCAGCAGACGAGGACATGGACACCCTCACAGAGATCATGAAAGAAGTAAAAGGCTTAAGGGAGAAGAGGTCCAAAATAATTAAGACCCTGGAAAGACAAATAGGTGAGGTAGCAGCTAAACTCACCAGGACTGGGGGGAAAGCATCCCAAGCCATCTTGGCTGGGAATGTAAAATTAAATAAATGCAAAGCTCTTACAAACATATTTAGAACTCCAGCAGTGCTTAGAATACCTTGAAAACTATAAGAGAAGGGCCAGCTTAAGATTCAGGTGATCAAGGAGCCAGCAGAAGGGCAGGGTAAGATCCCATTTATAAGCACCTGGCTGGCCAAAACCCTCCTGGAGGCAAAGCTTGTGTGCACAGACATAGCAAGAACACAAAGGGCCTTTTGTGCAAGACCAGCAGAGGGGGCATAACCCAGAGGTTTAATTGTATGTTCTTACAACTCAGGCTTAAAAGACACCATCCTAGCCAAAACATGTGCAGGAACAAAAATTGTATATCAACAACAGTAAAGATCCCATTTATAAGCACCTGGCTGGCCAAAACCCTCCTGGAGGCAAAGCTTGTGTGCACAGACATAGCAAGAACACAAAGGGCCTTTTGTGCAAGACCAGCAGAGGGGGCATAACCCAGAGGTTTAATTGTATGTTCTTACAACTCGGGCTTAAAAGACACCATCCTAGCCAAAACATGTGCAGGAACAAAAATTGTATATCAACAACAGTAAATACAAATATATCAAGACACCGGTCCTGTCACCCTGAAAAATCACAGTGAACACAGTATTGTACAGAATAGCTAAAACAAACAGGGATTGATGGAGATACCCCTTTAAAATTATAATTCTCTAAATGACACAATTACAATACTCATCAAGCATAATGAAGCAAAAGAATTCTTGCTGCATATGATCCATTTTCAGTCAAAAGGATGAGGGGAATAAAACCACAGAGGATAGACCCATTGCAGCCAAGCAGTGAAACTGGACCTACAGGGGGAAAGCAAAACAGATTTAAGCACGTTCCCAAAACAAAGCTAAGCTAAGCAAGAAAAAGCATAAGATGCCTGAAATGCAAAAGACATCACCCTTAAAAGATATGCTCTTTATTAAACATAAACAATTACTGTATGGCTTATTGAATAATAATAGTCCATTCAACATTGTTGTAATTTTTATTTACAGATCTGCATCAGGCGGGATTGGATCTCACAATGGAAACCTCCATTGCGTTCCCCAGTTCAACATGCCTCTAGGCAGCATTGGGCCAGACATCCAAGCAAGGTTCTCTGTTGATGGAAGATTGCACAAGAGAGGTATGATGTTTGTATTGTTTGTTGATATGTTAAACATAATGTTATATTCTGCTTATCATAGAAGACAGTGTATGTTAAGTTGAGATATATGGGTTATAACGGATACGGTGAGAATGTACAGTCAAACAAAATTAAAGAGGGAAAAGAATAGTATTATAAGGCCACTGTAGTTGCCCTATGTTAAGTGTGAGTTGCGTGAATTGCATTCTGCCATTATAACCAGAAATTGCATGGGGAGTAGGCCCTGTGGCTTATGCTGAGAAAATGGTGCAACGGACTTCTCTGAAACTTGGCAGTATAGGAGAGGTGCATTTGAGGATGGTCTGTTCCCATTTTGAGGTAGAAAGGGCAAGAAAATTGCTTATTTATCAGACTTTAAAGTTTGACAAGTGCCCACCAGCAGTTTCACAGGTATTGTCTGTTTTCCCCCCATAGACTTACATGGGGTTTATTTTTAGTAATGTTTCCCCATTTGTACAGTGTCTTTTTGAAAATGGTTTGTCATCATAGGTGAGGGAAAAGGTGTAGTACGTGCTATGTCCCAGGAGACAGAAGGTATTTGTACTGTTTGAAAAAAGTATGGTTTTTCTCATCTTTTTAATGTATGAATCCCGGTCCCAGTGGTGCTCCCCACTTCCTCCGCCAGCAACCCAGTGGGGTGATGAAGGCAATGGGACCCGGATTCATACATACAGTCGTGGATGAGGGAGAAAGATCCTGACCCCAATTAGTGTGTTGTGCCTCCAGCCCACCAGGAGCTCTGTTCCCTGAAATCAAATGGGGGGAAACCAGCGAGCAGCTTATAGAAGAACTAGGATGTATTTAACAGGGAAGGGAAAAGTGCAGAAGAAGCAAAACAAACTTCCAAATGAATAAATAATTTAAAGTAAGTCTGTAAGCAATAAAATGGAGGGACTTATACTGTCCACAAAGGCAGGTTATTTTTCTTAAGACCTATCTGTAGCTGTGCAGTCCAGGACCCAAAAGTAACTGGAGGCCTCAGGTATGGCCTGTTTGTTACAGAGCTGCTGCTGCTGCCTGGCAACTGCGGGGAGGGCAGAAAGCAGCCCGTGCTGCTGCTCCCTTTCTGGCCTTGCTCAGCCTCCTCAGGACCTCTCTTTTCTGCCTCTGGGGGTGTCTCCGCCAGCTATATACTTTGAGCTGGCTGCATCTGGGGGTCATTAGGGATACATGACGTCGTGGCCATCCAGCAGACACCCTGGAGCTTATCATGGAAGAACCAGATTGCCTGAGACTGCTTGAAGTCAGATTCTTTTCCTTAAGTCGGGTTCTCCCCAGTAAAGCTGTTGTGGGCCCCAACCCCCACATTGACCTAGGGCATGCTAGCCCTGCTCAGGAGTGTGCCTTTCACCATGACCCCGGTCAAGGGGTGTCTCCTGTCCCTGTGTCTCCCAGCACAAACCAATTAGTGTCTACTCAGAAGTACCTCCCATTGTGGTCAATGAGGCTTGTCCCTTGAATGTGCATGCTATCATTTACAGAGATCTTCCTCAATTGAAATAACACATTTTAAAGCCCTGCTTCCCTAAAGGCTGTAAAGCACTTTCCCAAAGCTGCAATTCTCCATTGCTTGGTTTATTCCCTTCGGAAGTAACTAATTCATATTTTCGTTCATGCGCAGCATCGGGTTAGAAAGGGGGCTAGTTTCCCTTCCCTTCGTTTCCTCTCCCTGTCTTTCCCAGCACAAACTTATGTGTGTCTACTCAGAAGTAACTCCCACTGTGGTCAATTAGGCTTATGCGGCTTGTTCCAGAAATGCATACTCCTGAAGTTACTGAGATTCCCGTGAATCGAAATAATGCATTTAGAGAGCCTTAATGTCAAAGCTTCAATTGATCGCAGCAGGGCAGCGAGAACACTGTGTTCCTATAAGGATTATTTATTTAAGGAAGTAACTAATGCGAGGGGAAGGGGGAGAGAGAGAGAAAGAAGGAGATTGCTCACAGCTTCGGCAGCTTCAGGGCAGGGAGAACTTTGTGTTCCGGTGAGGATTGTTGGTTTAAGGAGGTACTTAATGTGGGGGCGGGGGAGAGAAGGAGAGTGATTTTTGCCAAGACACTGGAGGAAACCTCCTAGGATTTTATCGAAGGAGAAAGGGGGGAAGAGCCTGGAGGAGGGGAGCCTCTCTTATTGGTTGAGCAGCCCCAGACAGTCAGATGGCATTCACCCCAACCCCCACCTCCATCAGGAAGTATCTTATACTGGTGCGGTGCACTCGCTCGTGGAGCCCTGCGCAGACACAAATGCACCAGAGCCGATCCCTTGAAAAAATCTGGGTAATCCTCCATTTGCTTTTCCTTCCGTTGTCATGGGGGAACCCGCCCTGTCTTTCCCTCTTCACAGTTTCCTCTGCCTGCTTTTCTCTCCTCACAGTGTCCTCAGAATCAATTTGGGGTTTTTAAATACTAACTTCCAAATTTATTTATTCGTGTCAGAAGCATCGCAGTTAAAAACATACTATAACACATAACATTTAAAGTATAAAATGTAGAAGCTAAAATATATTTGTATGCTGCTTCTCTACGAACAGCAGGCAGGGCAATGCCAGTTATATGATAGATCTTATCTAGAGAAGTAGGTTCTAGACATCCAGTAATGACTCTACTTGTTTCATTCAAAGCAACATCAACTTGCCCAGCATGTGCTGATTTGTACCAAGCTGGGCAGGTGTGTTCGCCAGCCGCGCGGCCGAGGGCTGATGCTGCAGTCTCAGGAACCCTGGGTTCAGCACCCCAAGTAGTGCTCGTTAATTTCCTAATGATGCTATTTGACCTTCAGTTTAGTGTGGATGCAGTGCTGTCTATATGTTAAGGCCCTATCCAAAGTAACCCCTAAATATTTAGGGTTAGTGCAATGCTCCAATAACACTCCTGTGACTGTCCATGTAATTTGTAGCTTCCCAGTAGCTTGCTTATTGCGTAGATGGAAGGCACATGCCTGAGTTTTTGCTGGATTTGGCCTTAGCTGGTTTTCACAGTAATATCGGTCCAGCTCTTCCAGAGCTTCGGTTAATCATTGTTCTACCTCCTCGAATGTTTTTCCTTGTGTGGCCATTACCAGATGGTCAGCATATATATAATTATTAGTTCCTGTGGGAAGCGATTGATCGTTAGTGTAGATATTGAAGAGAGTTGGCGCTAATACACTTCCCTGTGGTAGGCCATTCCTCTGATTCCTCCACCTACTTCGTCTTCCCTGGAATTCCACGAAAACCTACGTTTCTGAAGCAGATTCCTAAAGTTTGTAAGTTTAAAGTCTTTAGTTATGTCGTATCTTCCAAATAGTAGCAACTTTTACAGGCAAATAGGATTCATAGAAGCATAGAATAGTAGGGTTGGAAGGGGCCTACAAGGCCATCGAGTCCAACCCCCTGCTCAATGCAGGAACCCAAGTCAGAGCATCCCTGACAAATGGCTGTCCAGCCTCGTCTTGAAGGCCTCCAGTGTGGGAGAGCCCACCAGCTCCCCAGGTAATTGGTTCCATTGTCGTATTGCTCTTACAGTCAGGAAGTGTTTCCTGATGTTCAGCCGGAATCTGGCTTCCTGCAACTTGAGCCCATTATTCCGTGTCCTGCACTCTGGGATGATCAAGAAGAGATCCTGGCCTTCTTCTCTGTGACAACCTTTCAAGTACTTGAAGAGTGCTATCATATCTCCCCTCAGTCTTCTCTTCTCAAGGCTAAACATGCCCAGTTCTTTCTGTCTCTCTTCATAGGGCTTTGTTTCCAGTCCCCTGATCACCTTTGTTGCCCTCCTCTGAACCCTCTCCAGTTTGTCTGCATCCTTCTTAAAGTGTGGTTCACAGAACTGGACACAGTACTCCAGATGAGGCCTAACCAGTGCTGAGAAGAGGGGAACTAGTACTTCCCGGGATTTGGAAGCTATGCTTCTATGAATGCAGCCCAAAAGAGCATTGGCCTTTTTTGCAGCCACATCACATAGTTGGCTCATATTCAGCTTGTGATCGACAACAATTCCAAGATCCTTCTCGCTTGTAGTGTGGTTGAGCCACGTATCTCCCATCTTGTAACTGTGCATTTGGTTTCTTTTTCCTAGGTGCAGAACTTGGCACTTATCCCTATTAAATGTCATTCTGTTGTTTTCTGCCCAGCGCTGCAGGCTATCCAGATCACTTTGAATTTTGTTTCTGTCTTCCAAAGTATTAGCTATCCCACCCAATTTTGTGTCATCTGCACATTTGATCAGCATTCCCTGCACCTCCTCCTCCAAGTCATTAATAAAAATGTGGAAGAGCACTGGGCCCAGGACTGAGCCCTGCAGTACCCCACTCGTTCCCCCTCCCCAGTTTGAGAAGGTCCCATTGATAAGCACTCTTTGAGTCCGATTTGTAGCCAACTGTGGATCCACCGGATGGTTGTTTCATCTAGCCCACTTTGAGCTAGTTTGCTCATCAGGAAATCATGGGGCACTTTGTCGAAAGCTTTGCTGAAGTCGAGGTATATGATGTCTACAGCATTCCCACGGTCTACAAGGGAGGTGACTTGATCAAAAAATGAGGTCAGATTTGTCTGGCAGGACTTGTTTTTGACAAATCCATGTTGGCTTCGAGTCATCACGGCATTGTTGTCAAGGTGCTTCCAGATGGATTGCTGTATCATCTGCTCCAGAATTTTCCCAGGGATTGATGTCAGACTGACTGGTCTGTAGTTCCCAGGTTCCTCCTTTTTACCCTTTTTGAAGATAGGGACAACATTAGCCCTCCTCCAGTCATCTGGCACTTCCCCTGTCCTCCATGATTTCTCGAAGAGAATAGACAGCGGTTCTGAGAGTTCTTCTGCCAGTTCCTTTATTACTCCAGGATGCAGTTCATCTGGCCCTGGAGATTTGAACGCATTCAACGTAATTAGGTGTTCCTTGACCATATGCCTATCGATCTCAAGCTGCAATCCTGCCCCTTCAGCCTGTACTTCGCCTTTGCCAGGGGGCTCATAGACCCTCTTTTGGGAGAAGACTGAGCCAAAGTAGGAATTGAGCACCTCTGCCTTTTCTTTGTCCTCTGTTATCATTTTGCCATCCTTATTTAATAGCTGAACCACCATTTCTTTCCTCTGCCTTTTACTATGCATGTAGCTGAAGAAAGCTTTTTTGTTGTTTTGAGCATCCCTCGCTAACCTCAGCTTGTTCTCAGCTTTAGCCTTTCTGACGCCATCCCTGCAATTCTGTGCTATCTGCCTGTACTCTTCCTTTGTTACTTGGCCTTCTTTCCACTTCCTATACGTGTCCTTTTTTGTTTTCAGGTCATCCCTAAGATTTTTGTGAAGCCACATTGGCTTCTTCTGTTGTCTTCCACCTTTTCTTCTTGTTGGAATGGTTTGTGATTGTGCCTTGAGAATTCCCTTTTTTAAAAGCTCCCACCCATCTTGGACTCCTTTTCTTGTTAGCGTTGCTTGCCATGGGACCTTCCTGATGGTTGTTCTGAGTTTATTAAAATCAGCTTTCCTAAAATCCAGGGTACGTGTTTGACTACACTCAGCTTTTGCTTCCCTTAGAACCAAGAACTCAAATGCAACATGGTCACTTTCCCCCAGAGTTCCTGTAACTGCTACTTTATCCACTAAGTCATCTCTGTTGGTTAGGATCAAGTCAAGGATAGCCGATCCTCTAGTTTCTTCCTCTACTTTCTGTAGGAGGAAGTTATCCGCCACACAAGTCAGGAATTTCCTAGAGGGGCCATGTTTTGCAGAATTTGTCTCCCAACAAATATCGGGGAAATTGAAGTCCCCCATTACTACTACATCATGCTTCCTTAAAACATTGGCTATTTGCTTTTCAAAAGTTTCATCCTTGTCTTCTCCTTGATTGGGTGGCCAGTAGTAGACTCCGACCACCAGGTTCCTTTTATTGTTTGCTCCATTTATTTCAACCCAGATGCTCTTGATGGGGCTACCAAGCTCATTCTCCTGTATTTCTGTGCAGAGATATGTCTTTTTCACATACAGTGCAACCCCATCTCCCTTTCTTTTCCTCCTGTTCTTTTTGAACAAGTTATATCCTTCAATTGCCGTATTCCAGTCATGAGAGTCATCCCACCAAGTCTCAGTTATACCTATCAGGTCATAATTTCCCTCTTGTATTAAGAGTTCAAGTTCGTTCTGTTTGTTTCCCATACTCTGGGCATTAGTATATAGACATCGAAGACCATGTGCTTCATAGTCTGGCTTTCTTCCTACATGTGTCTGAAGACTATGATTGGGCGCTATCAGAGCTGTTCTCTCCATTGCAGTGCATGCGCCTATGTCCATTGTTACCCCCAACATTACATCTCCCTTCCCCGTAGGATTCAGTTTAAAGCCCTCCTGATGAAGTTCTTCATGCTGTGGCCAAACACATTCTTCCCATCCTTTGTGAGGTGCAACCCGTCCCTAGCCAACAGCCCATCTTCCAGGAAGTATAGGCCATGGTCCCAGAATCCAAATCTCTCTCGTCGGCACCACCTTCGTAGCCAGTCATTCACCCGGAATATTTTTCGTTCCCTTTCTATCTCTCTTCTAACTACTGGAAGGATGGATGAGAAAACTATCTGGGCCCCAAAGTTCTTGAGTTTCCTTCCCAAAGCTTCAAAGTATGACGTGATCTCTTCGTTGCTCCGCTTGGCAGTATCATTTTTTCCCACATGGATGAGAAGAAAGGGATACCTGTCAGGGGGCTTTATGAGTGCAGGCAACCTTTCAGTCACGTCTCTAATTTGTCCTCCCAGGAGACAACATACCTGGCGAATCCAAGGGTCTTCGCGACATACTTGGGTCTCGATCCCACGCAGCAAGGAGTCTCCCACTACTACCACTCCCCTCTTCTTGTTGTTGTAGGCCTGGGTTTCATTGCCTCTGTTTAACTGACCTTCAGCCTCTTGCTCACTCTCATGCAGGTTCCCCTGTGATTCTTCCTCTGCAGGCTGTCCTCCAGTCTCATCTGCAAGTAACTGGAATCGGTTCCACATGGAATCGGTTTTGGGGAAGGATTGATGCCTCCTTCCCCAAAAGGGCCTGGAATCTAGTATTGGAGGCATAGCGAAGGGCTTTCCCAGGGGCGCTGCACTGGGGAATTGTGCCGTAGACAGAGCTGCAACCTCGGAAGTGAAGATCGCCACTCAGACCTTCACCCCGCCCCCCACCCCCGCTGCCGCAGAATGCTCCACCCCAGCCACTCTGCCAAGGTCGAGGTCGCAAGGTCAGACGCAAGGGAGAGGGAAAGCGGGGGTGCTGATAAGAAGGAGAGGAGAGGGAGGAGGAGAGGCCAGGAGATGCTGGGGGAGGGGATGGGGAGCACGGTTTCCTGGCTGCGAGCTTGGAGCCAGCAAGCTGAGCAATCCCATCTCAGCTGTTCGCCCCCACACATGCCACGCACACGGCCTCTGTTTGCATTATTCCCCATGCCATGGCGCGTCCAAACCTGGAGCATGGGGCATCATACTCACTGTACAACCCACGATGTGCTATAGAGGTTGTAGCGTGGGTACGAAGCCCCCCCCCCCACAGTGCCACATGCCAGGTTTCGATGACATGTCAACCCGCAGGCAAATGGCGGTCACACATGCGGGAGCAGGGGGAGCAGCCATGATGGCTGCTTCCCCTGCTGTGGTCATCCATCCGAAGCCGTCCATAGAGATGTCACTGTGACAATCAGTGTTTAGAAAGTTTGTCCATATCAACCAAAAGCAAGGCTAAGCAGCAAGGAACTATATGAAAGCAGCAAACAAGGGGGACTGGGCATTCCACATATACATAGTTATATTAACTTATATATCATACACAACAATAAGACTAATTCATGGATAGGTGAGAAGACGAGAATGAAACTTTTGAAAAGCAAATTGCCAATGTTTCAAGGAAGCATGATGTAGTGGTAATGGGGGACTTGGATTTCCCTGATATTTGTTGGGAGACAAATTCTGCAAAACGTGGCCCCTCCAAGAGATTCCTGACTTGTGTTGCTGATAATTTCCTCCTACGGAAAGTAGAGGAAGGAAGTAGAGGATCGGCTATCCTTGACTTGATCCTAGCCAACAGAGATGACTTAGTGGATAAAGTAGCAGTTACAGGAACTCTGGGGGAAAGTGACCATGTTGCACTTGAGTTCTTGGTTCTAAAAGAAGCAAACGTTGAGTGCAGCCAAACGCGTACCCTGGATTTTAGGAAAGCCAGTTTTAATAAACTCAGAACACTGATCAGTAAGGTCCCATGGCAAGTGACTCTAATGAGAAAAGGAGTCCAAGATGGATGGGAGTTTTTAAAAAAGGAAATTCAAAAGGCATAATTACAAACAATTCCAACAAGAAAAAAAGGTGGAAGACAACAGAAGAAGCCAATGTGGCTTCACAAAAAGCTTAGAGATGACCTGAAAACAGAAAACAACACATATAGGAAGTGGAAGGAAGGCCAAGCAACAAAGGAAGAGTACAGGCAGGTAGAACAGAATTGCAGGGATGGCGTCAGGAAGGCTAAAGCTAAGAAAGTGCTGAGGGTAGCGAGGGATGCTAAAAGCAACAAAAAGGCTTTCTTCAGATACGTGCATTGTAAAAGACAGAGGAAAGAAATGGTGGTTCAGCCATTAAATAAGGATGGCAAAATTATAACCGAGGATAAGGAAAAAGCAGAAGTGCTCAATTCCTACTTTGGCTCAGTCTTCCCCCGAAAGAAGTTCTATGAGCCCCCCTGGCAAAGGCAAACTACAGGCTGAAGTACAGACTGACTGATGTCAGTCCAGTCAGTCTGACATCAATCCCTGGGAAGATTCTGGAGCAGATTATCCATGTGTAAGCACCTTGAAAACAATGCAGTGATTACTCGAAGCCAACATGGATTTGTCAAGAACAAATCTTGCCAGACGAATCTGATCTCATTTTTTGATCAGGTCACCTCCCTTGTGGACTGTGGGAATGCTGTGGACATAATATATCTCAACTTCAGCAAAGCTTTGAAGAAAGTGCCCCATGATATCCTGATGAGCAAACTAGCTCAAAGTGGGCTAGACGAAACAACTATCAGGTGGATCCACAGTTGGCTGCAGAATCGGACTCAAAGAGTGCTTATGAATGGGACCTTCTCAAACTGGGGAGAGGTAACGAGTGGGGTACTGCAGAGCTCAGTCCTGGGACCAGTGCTCATCAACATTTTTATTAATGACTTGGAGGAGGAGGTGCAGGGAATGCTGATCAAATTTGCAGATGACACAAAATTGGGCAGGATAGCTAATACCCTGGAAGACAGAAACAGGATTCAAAGTGATCTTGACAGGCTGGAGTGGTGGGCAGAAAGCAACAGAATGAAATTTAATAGGGATAAATGCCAAGTTCTGCACCTAGGAAAAAGAAACCAAATGCACAGTTACAAGATGGGGGATACGTGGCTCTACAATACTACAAGCGAGAAGGATCTTGGAACTGTTGTCGATCACAAGCAGAATATGAGCCAACAATGTGATGTGGCTGCAAAAAAGGCCAATGCTATTTTGGGCTGCATTCATAGAAGTATAGGTTCCAAATCCCGGGAAGTACTAGTTCCCCTCTACTCAGCACTGGTTAGGCCTCATCTTGATGACTGTGTCCAGTTCTGGGCACCACACTTGAAGAAGGATGCAGACAAACTGGAGAGGGTTCAGAGGAGGGCAACAAAGATGATCAGGGGACTGGAAACAAAGCCCTATGAAGAGAGACTGAAAGAACTGAGCATGTTTAGCCTTGAAAGAGAAGACTGAGGGGAGATATGATAGCGCTCTTCAAGTACTTGAAAGGTTGTCACAGAGAGGAAGGCCAGGATCTCTTCTCCATCATCCCAGGTGCAGGATGATCAGATGAGTGCAGGACATGGAATAATGGGCTCAAGTTACAGGAAGCCAGATTCTGGATGAACATCAGGAAAAAAACCCTGACTGTTAGAGCAATACGACAATGGAACCAATGACCTGGGGAGGTGGTGGGCTCTCCCACACTGGAGGCATTCAAGGTGAAGCTGGACAGCCATCTGTCAGGGATGCTTTGACTTAGATTCCTGCATTGTGCGGGGGGTTGGACTGAATGGCCTTGTAGGCCCCTTCCAACCCTACAATTCTATGATTCTAGGCATGGAGATTTCACTAAAACAATAGAAACCTCCAAGCTTCGTCCTTTACAACTGCTAAGACACATGCTTCTCCAATAATTTCCTTGACTTCAGCAAAGCTTTCGACAAAGTGCCCCATGATATCCTGATGGGCAAACTAGCTCAAAGTGGGCTAGATGAAACAATGATCCGGTGGATCCACAGTTGGCTACAGAATCGGACTCAAAGAGTGCTTCTCAATGGGACCTTCTCAAACTGGGGAGAGGTAACGAGTGGGGTACTGCAGAGCTCAGTCCTGGGCCCAGTGCTCATCAACATTTTTATTAATGACTTGGAGGAGGAGGAGGTGCAGGGGACGCTTATCAAATTTGCAGATGACACAAAATTGGGCGGGATAGCTAATACTTTGGAAGACAGAAACAAAATTCAAAGTGATCTGGATAGCCTGGAGCGCTGGGCAGAAAACAACAGAATGACATTTAATAGGGACAAATGCCAAGTTCTGCACCTAGGAAAAAGAAACCAAATGCACAGTTACAAGATGGGGGATACATGGCTCAACAACACTACAAGCGAGAAAGATCTTGGAATTGTTGTTGATCACAAGCTGAAGATGAGCCAACCATGTGATGTGGCTGCAAAAAAGGCCAATGCTCTTTTGGGCTGCATTCATAGAAGCATAGCTTCCAAATCCCGGGAAGTACTAGTTCCCCTCTACTCAGCACTGGTTAGGCCTCATCTTGATGATTGTGTCCAGTTCTGGGCACCACACTTTAAGAAGGATGCAGACAAGCTGGAGAGAGTTCAGAGGAGGGCAACAAAGATGTTCAGGGGACTGGAAACAAAGCCCTATGAGGAGAGACTGAAAGAACTGGGCACATTCAGCCTTGAGAAGAGAAGACTGAGGGGAGATTTGATAGCGTTCTTCAAGTACTTGAAAGGTTGTCACAGAGGGGAAGGCCAGGATCTCTTCTTGATCCTCCCAGAGTGCAGGACACGGAATAATGGGCTCAAGTGACAGGAAGCCAGATTCTGGCTGAACATCAGGAAAAACTTCCTGACTGTTAGAGCAATACGAGAATGGAACCAATTACCTAGGGAGGCGGTGGGCTCTCCCACACTGGAGGCCTTCAAGACAAGGCTGGACAGCCATCTGTCAGGGATGCTCTGACTTGGATTCCTGCATTGAGCAGGGGGTTGGACTCGATGGTCCAACCCTACTATACTATTCTATTCTAATTTCTAACCAGTTCTAACCCCTGACCATTTGGGATAAGTAGAAAAAGCTGTTAATTCCCACTCCTTTCCTACTGTGACCCCGTTTTTCTACCACCCATTGTTTCTTGGTAGAGCTGTATAAAGGCTAGGAAGAGAAAGGTTTTATAGCCTTAAAGACCTATATAATGACCAAATTTCAAAAAAGGAGAGTAAATACAAGTAACTTCTTCAATTTGGCTACAAATTTAGCAAATTATGTTTTTACATCAAATCCCTCAGTTAAAAGAACAGTTAACTTTGAAAAGTTAAAAGAATACCCAGAATCTGAAATGAAGAATTTAATTTCACAAATGTATAAGATTACAATTACCTAGAAATGAGTGGAACAGGGGGATGTAAACAGTCATGGGAGACTGGGCTTAAAGTGACAATTCAGCAGGAAAGTTGGAATGCATTGTGGTATAGCTCCAATGAAATCAATATCCATGAGAACTAGAGAAACTACTATTAAAATTCTTAATAGGTGGTACCTCATCCTGCAGAAGGTAAGACAGACAGATAGAAGACTCAAGTCCTCACTGCTGGAAGAAATGTGGATAAAAGTGAACATCGATTCACATGCCGTGGGAATGTGAAAGTATCCAACTATTCTGGACTCAAGTTTTTGAAAAAAATCACAAGTATTACCAACCAAGTAATCTAAAAGTGCCCTTTACTTGGAATGCATAATATTTTCGCTGAAAAAAAATGAACAAAAAAATGAACACAGGGAACTGATGTATTTTGCCTTAGTTGCAGCATGCCTTGGAGTAGCTGCCAAATGGAAAACTGAAAAACAACCCACCATGCAAAACTGGATGATAAAATGATGGACCTTGGCATTCATGGAAACTCGCCAAATAACCTGGAGCAGAGCAGCACATCTCAACGCATGACTTAAAGAGGTGCTCCACTTCCCTATGCACATATAACCACAGGGAACCTCCTAACCACCAGAGGGTGCAGGCCAGTCCTCCACCCTCCTCTTCGCTTTGCCAGCCTAGTTGTTAGGGAGGCCACGGTGTCCTACACCACCAGGGCGTGCATCTCTGCTGGCACTTGGTTCACATCTGTCATATGCGTGGCTGCCTGCCATGGCCATGGGCCTTTGAACTATGTTGTGGTCAGCTGCCTTGCTGTACATGCTTTGCCTCATAGTAAATGTACAGGGAGGGGGGTCCTTGCTAGGCCCCTGTCAGGCCACGAAGCTATGTGGCTCATGTTTCAGCCCCCCTGTTGGGTAAAACCATGACTACACATATGGCCATGTCAGAGCAGTCCTCTCCTCCAGGCAGGGCCAGCCCTAGCATAAGTAGTGCCCTGGGTGAAAAGTGCCTTTGGTGCCCCCCCTCCAGTCAGCTTTGCAGGGCCACCCAGAGGGTTTATGGGGCCTGGTGTAGGTGTGATGTTGGGGGCCCTGCTGCTGCCCCCTGCAAGGACCCCTGCATACGTGTACAAAGCTGTGGGCCACATGCGAGACTTCTTGCCTGCACAGACTTCATCTGAGAATTCTCGCCCACCGCTCCTCCGTGCCCTGGGATCAGGCAGAATGAGAGCTGTGCTTCATCTGTTCTTACATGAGGAAAAGGGAATAGGGACTGGGTTGTGCCTCTCCTGAGCACCTCCTCCAGATTCCAAGCCTCTTCCAGGAGGGCTTCTTTCTGCTTCCTGGGGCTCAGCCTCACAGGTCTTTTCCTGGTTGTGGCCTGCTGCTGGCCTTCTCCACTCCTCGATCAGGAAGGATCCCTCCCCTAAAGCCTGGCCACAGGGAAAGGCATAGGAGTGGTGTGAGGCAGTTACGGAAAATTGCTCTCCAGTGGCAACTTGCCGGGAAATCCTAGGTGGCCTTTACTCACTCACCCCTTGTGCTCTTTCCCCAGCAGGCCTGGCCTTTTCCCGGTGACCCAAGCAGGCCTGCTCTGACGCAGGATCCCTCCGTAAGGAATTCTTCCCTGTTCCTTCTCTCCTTACAGCCAGCCCTGTAATGGGCTTCTTGGCTGGGCCAGTCATAAGCCTGCCCCACACTCTTATCTCTATTGCTGCCCAGACAGAAAGATTGTACTCGACTGTGATTGGGTTAGACTCCCTTACAGTTGGGCTGCAGGGCTAGCTCATAAGCAGCCGCCCCCATCCCAGCCTCCCAAGGATACATTTTACAGCCAGCTTAAGCCTCAAATTAGCAACTATTCTGTTTCATGCACAGCTGTGTAAAATATTTACTTCCTCATGGCCAGGGAGAGGTCCCATTATGTCACAATTACATGCTGACATTCAGTGTCATCTTACACTCTAATATACCATTCCCTCTTTTTATGAACACTTTTAATAAAATACTGAGAATTCTGGTCAGCAACGTGGCAGGGGCCAATGGTATGCACGGGCACTGGGGGGTGGGGGGCCTGGGGCAAATTGTCCCAGTCCCCCCACCCCCAGCAGCTTTGCAGTGTTATGAAGTTGTGTGGTTTGTGAAGCACTGCAAAACATAGCAGTGTAACAGAATATCCATTAATTGTATTTTTATAAATAATAAATAAAAGTTAGAAATAAAAAGGTATCCAGCTGACCTCTTACAGCTTACAGCTTTGTTTTATTATTATATAGGCTTATAGCAGTTACAGCAGTTGAAGCATGATCATTTTTGTAGGTAGTACCCAGATAACCTTTAGAACCTTAAAAAAAGGGTTACAGACACTTCCTTTTTGCCACCCTAGCTCACTGCAGACAGTACATTCAGAAAATGCAGCCCCTCGGCTCCGTTTGGTGCCCTGCTCAGCTCAGTGCCCTGGGTGACCGCCCAGCTTGCCCACCCCCTAAGGCTAGCCCTGCCTCCAGGCCTGGTACCACGGGAGCCTGTGTTGCCAAGGGATCCTCACCTCCCCCCAGAGACAACTAATTTCCTGAACAACTTGTGGGGTTCCATGGCAGACTTGCAGAGTTTGCTTAACAAGGCAGCCCATGTGGAACTGTCCCCGAGAAGCAGAGAGTCTGAAAACTACTGTTCTAGATGAAGCATGCCCATGTAAACTCAGGCACAGTGGGATCACAGAGTGCAGGCCAGCTAACCTTTCCTTTATTCCAATGAGGCATTTTGAAGGTGAGTGTTAAGTTAGTTAGCTGCACCTGGAAACGAAGCTGACAAGGAGGATCACAGGTGTTATCAAAGAAACATAAAACCGTCATCCCTGGGTCTTGTTGCCATTAGTTGTTTCCTGAACTTTCAGAGTGTGTATTGCTTGAAATTGTAGGTCAGCTGTTTTTTCAAGTAAGATTTCAAGTTTGTGGGTGATGGGTTTTGTGTTCAGCATCTGTTTTTTCATTATTAATTGTAAAGTTAGTTGTACAAAGGTTACTTTAGGGTATAGTAGGAGGCTGCATATGTCATGAGACCTCGGTGAATAGCTTAAACCATGAGTGGGTTATTAACTATGTAGCTGGTGAAGATGGTAAAAGGGGTAGCTTGTGGTTGGCATTTAAGCAGAAAACAGTCAGAAAGCCAGAATTTTTTCAACGATAACAAAAATTCTGGAACTGTCAAACAAAACAGTAATGCTAGTTAGACAATGCAACATGTTAGGGTTGCTATTTTCTTCTAATAGTTTTGTTTCTGTGTCTTTAACGGTGGCCACACACTAAACATTCCATTAAAGCTTTAGCCCTTGCCTCCCTGCGGCTAAAAGCTTTATCTCCCAAACTATTGTATGACTGCTGTTAAAGGCACAAAGGAGACAACCTGTATTATTAAATGAAGTGCTTAGACATAGAATCATAGAATCATAGAATAGTAGGGTTGGAAGGGGCCTACAAGGCCATCGAGTGCAGCCCCCTGCTCACTGCAGGAATCCAAGACAGAGCATCCCTGACAGATGGCTGTCCAGCCTCGTCTTGAACGCCTCCAGTGTGGGAGAGCCCACCACCTCCCTAGGTAATTGGTTCCAGTCGTATTGCTCTAACAGTCAGGAAGTTTTTCCTGATGTTCAGCCGGAATCTGGCTTCCTGTCACTTGAGCCCATTATTCTGTGTCCTGCACTCTGGGATGATCAAGGAATGATCCTGGCCTTCCTCTCTGTGACAACCTTTCAAGTACTTGAAGAGCGCGATCCTATCTCCCCTCAGTCTTCTCTTCTCAAGGCTAAACATGCCCGGTTCTTTCAGTCTCTCCTCCTAGGGCTTTGTTTCCAGTCTCCTGATCATCTTTGTTGCCCTCCTCTGAACCCTCTCCAGTTTGTCTGCATCCTTCTTAAAGTGTGGTGCCGAGAACTGGACACAGTACTCCAGATGAGGCCTAACCAGTGCTGAGTAGAGGGGAACTAGTACTTCCCAGGATTTGGAAGCTATGCTTCTATTAATGCAGCCCAAAAGAGCATTGGCCTTTTTTGCAGCCACATCACATGGTTGGCTCATATTCAGCTTGTGATCGATAACAATTCCAAGATCTTTCTCACTTGTAGTGTTGTTGAGCCACGTCTCCCCCATCTTGTAACTGTGCATTTGGTTTCTTTTTCCTAGGTGCAGCACTTGTCTCCCAACAAATATCAGGGAAATCCAAGTCCCTCATTACTACTACATCATGCTTCCTTAAAACATTGGCTATTTGCTTTTCAAAAGTTTCATCCTCGTCTTCTCCTTGATTGGGTGGCTGGTAGTAGACTCCGACCACCAGGTTCCTTTTATTCTTTGCTCCATTTATTTTGATCCAGATGCTCTCGATGGGGCCACCAAGCTCATCCTCCTGTATTTCTGTGCAGAGATATGTCTTTTTCACATACAGTGCAACCCCACCTCCCTTTCTGTTCCTCCTGTTCTTTTTGAACAAGTTATATCCTTCAATTGCTGTATTCCAGTCATGAGAGTCATCCCACCAAGTCTCAGTTATACCTATCAAGTCATAATTTCCCTCCTATATTAAGAGTTCAAGTTCGTTCTGTTTGTTTCCCATACTCTGGGCATTAGTATATAGACATCGAAGACCATGTGCTTCATAGTCTGGCTTTCTTTCTACATGTGTCTGAAGACTATGATTGGGTGCTATTAGAGCTGTTCTCTCCATTGCAGTGCATGCGCCTACGTCCATTGTTACCCCCAACATTACATCTCCCTTCCCCATAGGAGTCAGTTATATGTTTACCTATCTACATTTCTAGGCTATAGATCAACTATTTTCTGAATCAGTTATTTTTGGTCCAGTTACTAGGTATTCTTATCTCCTTGTTCTGAGAATTGTAGTTCTGTATGGGTTGGCAGGGCCACAGTTCTCAAGACAGTTTAGAGCAGAGGTGGCCAACTTCTGGTCCTCCATATGTTTTGGTCTGCAATTCCCATGAGCCTTCACCATCGGCTATGCTGGCTAGGGCTGATGGGAGTTCTTGGCCAAAATATCAGGAAAGCCACAAGCTAACACCCCCTGGCTTAGAGAAAGCCATGGTATCTTGGTCTACATTGCCATCTTTTCAACCAACCAGCCCCTGTCCATGTGTTACTAACTGCTGCTTGACCTACAGGAACTAGTAGATAGAATGTCATTCATAGAAATAAGAATGATCACCTGTGAATTAACAGATGCAGGGGCTTGATTGAAAAGTAAAGAACCTTAGCTCAAAGCTGCTAGTACATACATTACTGGACTACTCATAGCTAAGGGGTGGACAAACCTAGAAAATCAAAGACTGGCATGGATTTTTGCGTACATTGGTCCGTAACGCCTAAAACTGGCCCAGATGCACAGTGAGATTACAAATCCTGCTTTTTTTATGTCTGTGCTAAGAATTGCATGTTCACATAAGTAACAGGAGGTAGGCGTGAGGGTGAATTCTAACTAGAATTCCTATGTGAATGTGGTCTCTAGATTGGTGCCTAGCATGGAATACTTGCTAGCCAACCTGTGAGGTGGTGGTTCTGAACCTGGTATCTAAGGACTTAGTTTTCAGAGTATTTGCTTGCTTCATACCTTAGAATAGGGATGCAGAACTGGGGGTCAAGCCCAGCCCTCCAGGGTTCCCCAGACAGTCACCGCCTTTCCCCTGACAGCCAATTGTTTGGTGGTTTCCTGGATTTGTGTAGTTTTTCCCCATTCCAAAAGGCTGAAGTATCTCTCCTGAGGCTTCATGACTGGCAGGAAAAGTGTTCAGCTACAATCTGCTGGTACTTTGCCCCCAGCCATTTTGCTTTCAGCCTCCAAGAGCTTCTCCAAAACAAAATTTGGCCCTCAGGCTGAAAGAGGTTCAACAACCCTCCTTAAAACCATGGTTCCCTATTAAATAGTAACTCTGCTGCAGAGGCAACACAAGGGCTACTCTACAGATGGCTCCTAAATGTAATGTATGAATGTTCTAGAGAAATTCAGTTTCTAAGTAGGGCAGATATGACCAAACTCTGAATGAAGCCATCTCAAAACCGTATCTGTGTATTGGTGGTAATGCATCCACAGTATTCTAATAGCTACATGCTTTTGCCTCTTAATAGCCAGGATGAAAAATTCCTTGGCTCCCCATCGGCACCATAAAGAACTGTCAGCATCTGCACTCCATTGCATACGGTTGTACAGAATGAAGAAGAAAGTGGTCTATTCAGATTACATATACAGAATCCTAAAACAGGTAAGTGTCAAAGTAACAAGTATGTTCCCTATTTGTGTATTAGATCTGTTGGAGAGCTTATGCATGCATGCAGAAACATGAGATAAGGAACACCTATCTTGACTCTTGGATATTGGTGCTGGCTGATTTTTAGAGCCCTTCAGCTTAATCCTAGATATGCAGAATACCTCTGCACATGCTCAGACACATTCAGTATGTTGCAGAGTTGAGTGCTGGCTCTTAAAATAGGTTCCATGGCTGAGCACTGGACTCATGTTCCATGAACCATATACTGTTTTGGGGTGTGTGGGCTATATACATACATTCTCTTACAGTGTACTGTTGGCAGTGTATCTAACTGTATTTATTTGACATATATTAAAACATTTTATAGCATGCATATTCTCTCACACGTGAGGCCTACACTAAGGTGTCTGGTAACAGTGACTTAAAATTTTAGGGACAGGCAAACCTCCAGACATTTTAGATCCTCCAGACATTTTAGATCTCATCAGCCCCAGCCAATGTGGCCACTGTCAGGGATTATGGGAGTTGTAGTCTAAAACATCCAGAAGCCATTTGCCTACCCCTGCAAATAAAAACAAATGAAGACCCATTTAGGTTATATCATACATACAAGAAATGCAACAAAGTAACTTTTATTCACAGTAAAGAATACATTTGTAACTTGGCGAAGAGATACACATTCTCCTACAAAGCCTTGTAGATCATTAATCCTACAAAAAGTGTCTGGCAGATATCAAGTATAACAGGAGAAATAAACCAGGGGAGCGTCATGCAAGAGAAGAACATGCAGGCAGAATAATGAAAGTCGAGATGTCTATTTTGGCAAATGAATCATCAAGGAGGCTACGATTATTGAAGTGAAGCCAAGTGTGAATGCCAAAAAAAAAAAAGGTCACGTTCTTAGTTTGGTGAGTTTAGTGTTTTAAGAATGTGAGCTAGAGTGAGCTTTGTGTATGCCTGTAAGGGGTTAACTGGTGGTATGTGTTAACTCAGTGCAGGTAGTGACCTTGTGCAAACTCTGTAATTGGATACTGGAGGCTTCTTGGGAGCTATTCTAAATTTCTCTTAGGGGGTGAAGCTGTCCAGGAGGTCAGTGTCTGACAACTGAAACTTCACCATGTACCAATGATAAGAACAATCAAACAAGCTTTTAACCTAGCAGGGATGTGTGGATTGGGGAGGAGCTTGTTTTCATTACGCATTTCAATTATCAGAAGAAAAACTCCTTTGGCAGGATTAACATCATGGAGAAGTTTCAGGATATCCAACTAGCCTGTGACTTCCATTTCCTGTCCTGTGATGAGGTCATGCTACCATGTTCTGACTGGGGAGGGAGGCCAATTCTGTACCTAGAGGCGTATGGCTAAAAATGGGGAGGAACAGCCAGCAGTGGTTCAGTTCTGCAGCCCACCTGGCATAACATCTTGTCCATCTCTACTAATATACATATTCCTTTTATATGACAGGTTTCTCAGGACACAAGTAAATGTTGCTGGGCAGTAGATGTAATTCGTTCTCTGAACAAACCTCACCTATATGGCAAGGTGGCTTTGGAGGCTACCAAGATGACCCACTACAAGAAGAAGTTCCTTGTCACCAGCACAGAAGTCTATATGGCAGTCAGTATGGTGCTTTATGCGGAGGCACTGAAGGATAACTTATTCACAACAAAGAGGCTTCTTTCAAACGTATACATGCCGCATGAAGAACGTATTATTGAAGTTTTTCAAGGCTGCTTATAAATGTGTGTGTGGGGGGGTGTTTTTTGTAAATAAAGGCATATTTGACAGTTGATTCATTAACTAACTGATGGATTGCTTGTTGGGAATACAACATTCTACATTACAAATTGGTCAAAACACTACAACTGGAGTGAATTGGGTAAACCATGGGAAACGGCAGAGTGGACTCCTTGGCTAGTCCAACCCCAATCAGGGATGGGAATCAGGGATGCGTGTGTGTGTGGGGGGAGTGACGACGTAGGTCGGAGGGAGAATGCCAAGGCCAGCGTGGGTTGTGCTCTTGACTAGCAGGTAAGCTTACAGCTGAAGGAAAGGAAGAAGTGACTGACTATGAACATTAGGCCTCACGCAAATGTCGGGGCTTTCTGGAGGCTCTGGAAAGTTGCACATACAACTCCCAGCTTCTCTCTGTAGCCCCCACTCCTGACATAATTTATCTCCAAAGGAAGTCCCATTGGGAGCATTGTAGCCCCATCGAGAGCATCTGGATCAAAATAAATGGAGCAAAGAATAAAAGGAACATGATGGTTGGAGTCTACTTGTTGTTCAGTCATTCAGTCGTGTCCGACTCTTCGTGACCCCATGGACCATAGCACGCCAGGCCTTCCTGTCCTGCACTCTCTCCTGGAGTATGCTCAAGTTCATATTCATTGCATCAGTGATGCTATCTAGCCATCTCATCCTCTGCCATCCCCTTCTCCTTTTGTCTTCAGTCTTTCCCAGCATCAGGGTCTTTTCCAGGGAGTTTTCTCTTCGCATTAGGTGGCCAAAATATTGGAGCTTCAGCTTCAGTATCTGTCCTTCCAATGAGCAGTCAGGGTTGATTTCCTTTAGGATGGACTGATTTGACCTCCTTGCAGTCCAGGGGACTCGTAAGAGTCTTCTCCAGCACCTCAGTTCGAAAGCATCAATTCTTCAGCGCTCAGCCTTCCTTATAGTCCAGCTCTCACAGCCATACGTTACTACTGGGAAAACCATAGCTTTGATTAGACGGAACTTTGTTGGCAAGGTGATGTCTCTGCTTCTTACTATGCTGTCTAGGTTTGCCATAGCTTTCCTCCCAAGGAGCAAGCGTCTTAATTTCATGGCTACAGTCACTGTCTGCGGTGATCTTGGAGCCCAAGAAAGTAAAATCTGTCACTGCTTCCATTTCTTCCCCTTCTATATGCCAGGAAGTGATAGGGCCAGATGCCATGATCTTCATTTTTTTAATGTTGAGTTTCAAACCAGCTTTTGCACTCTCCTCTTTCACCCTCAACAAGAGGCTCTTTAGATCCTCTTCGCTTTCTGCCATTAGGGTGGTATCGTCTGCATATCGGAGGTTGTTGATAATTCTCCCAGCAATCTTAATTCCGACCTCTGATTCATCCAACCCGGCATTTCTCATGATGTATTCTGCATATAAGTTAAATAAGCAGGGTGACAATATGCAGCCTTGTTGTACTCCTTTCCCAATTTTGAACCAATCGGTTGTTCCATCTCTGGTTCTTAGTGTTGCTTCTTGACCCTCGTACAGGTTTCTCAGGAGACAGGTAAGGTGGTCTGGTACTCCCATCACTTTAAGAATTTGCCACAGTTTGTTGTGATCCACACAAAGGCTTTAGCGTAGTCAATGAAGCAGAAATAGACGTTTTTCTGGAATTCTCTTGCTTTCTCCATGATGCAGCGAATGTTGGCGATTTGATCTCTAGTTCCTCTGCGTCTTCTAAACCCAGCTTGTACTTCTGGTAGTTCTCGGTTCGCATACTGCTGAAGCCCAGCTTGTAGGATTTTGAGCATCACCTTGCTGGCATGTGAAATGAGCGCAATTGTGTGGTAGTTTGAACACTCTTTGGCGTTGCCCTTCTTTGGAATTGGAATGTAAACTGACCTTTTCCAGTCTTGCGGCCACTGTTGAGTGTTCCAGATTTGTTGGCATATTGAATGCAGCACTTTAACAGCATCATCTTTTAGGATTTTAAATAGCTCAGCTGGAATACTGTCATCTCCGCTAGCTTTGTTGTTACTAATGCTTCCTAAGACCCACTTGACTTCACTCTCGAGGATGTCTGGCTCAAGTTCAGTGACCGCATTATCATGGCTATCAGGGACATTCAGATCTTTCCTGTATAGTTCTTCTGTGTATTCTTGCCACCTCTTCTTAATCTCATCTGCTTCTGTTAGGTCCCTGCCTTCTTTGTCCTTTATCATGCCCGTCTTTGCACAAAATGTTCCCTTGAGATCTCCGATTTTCTTGAAGAGATCTCTAGTCTTTCCCATTCTGTTGTTTTCCTCGATTTCTTTGCATTGTTCGTTTAAGAAGGCCTTCTTGTCTCTCCTTGCTATTCTCTGGAACTCTGCATTCAGTTGGGTATATCTTCCCCTTTCTCCCTTGCTTTTTGCTTCCCTTCTTTCGTGAGCTACTTGTAAAGCCTCATCAGACAGCCACTTTGCTTTCTTGCATTTCTTTTTCTTTGGGATGGATTTCGTTGCTGCCTCCTGAACAATGTTCAGGAGGCAGCAACTATGGACCTCCGTCCATAGTTCCTCAGGCACTCTGTCTATCAGGTCTAATCCCTGAAATCTATTCCTCACCTCCACTGTATATTCATAAGGGATATGATTTAGGTAATACCTGAACGGTTTAGTGGTTTTCCTGACGTTCTTCAATTTAAGCCGAAATTTTGCAAGAAGCAGCTCATGATCTGAGCCACAGTCAGCTCCAGGTCTTGTTTTTACTGACTGTATGGAGCTTCTCCATCTTTGGCTGCAAAGGACATAATCAATCTCATTTCGATATTGACCATCTGGTGATGTCCATGTGTAGAGTCGCCTCTTGTGCTGTTGGAAAAGAGTGTTTGCTATGATCAGCGTGTTCTGTTGGCAAAACTCTATTAGCCTTTGCCCTGCTTCATTTTGTACACCAAGGCCATGCCTGCCTGTTATCCCGGTGATTTCTTGACTTCCTACTTTAGCATTCCAATCCCCTATGATGAAGAGGGCATCTTTTTTTGGTGTTAGTTCTAGAAGGTGTTGTAGGTCTTCATAGAACCGATCAACCTCCGCTTCTTCGGCATCAGTGGTTGGGGCATAGACTTGAATTACTGTGATGTTGAATGGTTTGCCTTGGATTCGTACTGAGATCATTCTATCATTTTTAAGATTGTACCCCAGTACTGCTTTTCCCACCCTTTTGTTGACTGTGAGTGCTACTCCATTTCTTCTAAGGGATTCTTGCCCACAATAGTAGAAATGATGGTCACCTGAATTTAATTCGCCCATGCCTGTCCATTTTAGTTCGCTGAGTCCCAAGATGTTGATGTTCAATCTTGCCATCTCATGTTTGACCACCTCCAGCTTACCTTGATTCATTGATCTGACATTCCAGGTTCCTAAACAATATTGTTCTTTACAGCATCAGATTTTCTTTTCACCACCAGACACATCCACAGCTGAGTGTCTTTTCGGGTTTGGCCCAGCCGCTTCACTCTTTCTGGCGCTACTTGGAAATACCCTCTGCTCTTCCCCAGTAGCATATTGGACACCTTCCGACCTGAGGGGCTCATCTTCCGGCGTCATATCTTTTAGCCTTGTGATACGTTCCATGGGGTTTTCTTGGCAAGAATACTGGAGTGGGTTGCCATTTCCTTCTCCAGTGGACCACATTTTGTCAGAACTCTCTGCCATGACCTGTCCGTCTTGGGTGGCCCTGCACGGCATAGCTTATGGCTTCACTGAGTTACGCAAGCCCCTTCGCCACAACAAGGCAGTGATCCATGAAGGGGAGGAGTCTACTACCAGCCACCCAGTCAAGGAGAAGACGAGGATGAAACTTTGAAAAGCACATAGCCAATGTTTCAAGGAAGCAGGATATAGTAGTAATGGGGGACTTGGATTTCCCTGATATTTGTTGGGAGACAAATTCTGCAAAACACAGCCCCTCCAGGGAATTCCTGACTTGTGTGGTGGATAACTTCCTCCTACAGAAAGTAGAGGAAGGAACTAGAGGATCGGCTATCCTTGACTTGATCCTAACCAACAGAGATGACTTGGTGGATAAAGTAGCAGTTACAGGAACTCTGGGGGAAAGCGATGTTGTTATACTGAAGTTCTTGGTTCGAAAGGAAGCAAAAGCTGAGTTTAGCCAAACGCATACCCTGGATTTTAGGAAAGTCGATTTAAATAAACTCAGAACAATGATAAGTAAGGTCCCATGACAAGCAACTCTAATGAGAAAAGGAGTCCAAGATGGGGGGGAGTTTTTAAAAAAGGAAATTCTCAGGGCAAAATTCCAACAAGAAAAAAAGGTGGAAGACAACAGAAGAAGTCAATGTGGCTTCACAAAAAGCTTAGAGATGACCTGAAAACAAAAAAGGACACATATAGGAAGTGGAAGGAAGGCTGAGTTACAAAGGAAGAGTACAGGCAGGTAGCAGAATTGCAGGGATGGTGTCAGGAAGGCTACAGCTGAAAACAAGCTGAGATTAGTGAGAGATGCTAAAAGCAACAAAGGCAGAGGAAAGAAATGATGGTTCAACTATTAAATAAGGATGGCAAAATGATAACAGGTGACAAAGAAAAGGCAGAAGTGCTCAGTTTCTACTTTGGCTCAGTCTTCTCCCAAAAGAGGGTCTATGACCGCCCTGGCAAAGGCGAAGTACAGGCTGAAGGGGCAGGATTGCAGCTTGAGATCGATAGGCATATGGTCAAGGAACACCGAATTACTTGGAATGAGTTCAAATCTCCAGGGCCAGATAAACTGCATCCTAGAGTAATAAAAGAACTGGCAGAAGAGCTCTCAGAACCACTGTCTATTATCTTTGAGAAATCATGGAGGACAGGTGAAGTGCCAGAGGATTGGAGGGCTAATGTCCCTATCTTCAAAAAGGGTAAAATGGAGGAACCTGGGAACTACAGACCAGTCAGTCTGACATCAATCCCTGGGAAAATTCTGGAGCAGATGATAAAGCAATCCATCTTTAAGCACCTTGAAAACAATGCAGTGATTACTCGAAGCCAATATGGATTTGTCAAGAACAAATCCTGCCAGACGAATCTGATCTCATTTTTTGATCAGGTCACCCCCCCCTTGTGGACCGTGGGAATGCTGTGGACATCATATACCTCGACTTCAGCAAAGCTTTTGACAAAGTGCCCCATGATATCCTGATGAGCAAACTACTCAAAGTGGGCTAGATGAAACAACGATCCGGTGGATCCACAGTTGGCTAAAGAATCGGACTCAAATAGTGCTTATCAGTGGGATCTTATCAAACTGGGGAGAGGTAATGAGCGGGGTGCCACAGGGCTCAGTCCTGGGCCCAGTGCTCTTCCACATTTGTATTAATGACTTGGAGGAGGAGGTGCAAGGCATGCTGATAAAATTTGCAGATGACACAAAATTGGGCAGGATAGCTAATACCCTGCAAGACAGAAACAAAATTCAAAGTCATCTTGATAGGCTGGAGCACTGGGCAGAAAACAACAGAATGACATTTCATTGGGATAAATGCCAAGTTCTGCACCTAGGAAAAAGAAACCAAATGCACAGTTACAAGATCGGCAAGACTTGGCTCAACAACACTACAAGCGAGAAGGGTCTTGGAATTGTTGTCGATCACAAGCTGAAGATGAGCCAACAACATGATGTGGCTGCAAAAAAGGCCAATGCTATTTTGGGCTGCATTCATAGAAGCATAGCTTCCAAATCCCGGGAAGTACTAGTTCCCCTCTACTCAGCACTGGTTAGGCCTCATCTGGAGTACTGTGTCCAGTTCTGGGTACCACACTTTAAGAAGAATGCAGATAAGCTAGAGAGGGTTCAGAGGAGGGCAGCAGAGATGATCAGGGGACTGGAAACAAAGCCCTATGAAGAGAGACTGAAAGAACTGGACATGCTTAGGCTTGAGAAGACTGAGGGTAGACAGGATAGCTCTGCTCAAGTACTTGAAATGTTTTCACAGAGACGAAGGCCAGGATCTCTTCTCCATCATCCCAGAATGCAGGACACAGAATAATGGGCTCAAGTGACAGGAAGCCAGATTCCGGCTGAACATCAGGAAAAACTTCCTGACTGTTAAAGCACTATGACAATGGGACCAATTCCCTAGGGAGGTGGTGGGCTTTCCCACACTGGAGGCATTCAAAATGAGGCTGGGCAGCCATCCGTCAGGGATGCTCTGTCTTGGATTCCTGCAGTGAGCAGGGGGTTGGACTCAATGGTCTTAAACACCCCTTCCAACCCTACTATTCTATGATTCTGTGATTCGGAGATCTTGAAAGCCTACACATTCTTGGTGAACTTTTGGTTGGTGTAATAAAGGTATTACACAGATATGGGTTTTGGAATTTACTGGGAAACTATCCAAAGCAAATGTGGGCTTTGCCCCCAAGGCATTTCTGCACGTGCATAATACGCTTTCTAGCTTTCTTCATCCCTTCAATAGGAAAATGTATGAGGGGCTAAAAAGAGCAGGAAAAGGTGTCCCAACACACAGCACCTCAAAACTGCAGAGCTTGGGCTGGATAAAATAAGCACCTGGTAAATTCTGGTGCTTGATGTTATCAACATCAATTTAAATTAATGATCACCCATCTTCATTACACAGGATAGTGCAAACCTAAGACTAAAACATTTTATTCTGGCATAAGCTTTCATGGACACTGTCCAGCTCATCAGATGCATGAAGTGTTAGCCACAAATTGACAGAGTTCTATACAGGCTATGTGGGAGTGGAGTGGGGGTGGGGGGAATGTAAACTGTTAAAGAAAATTGAAATGCTTGGCTTTCCCCCCAGTCTCCAACCAAGTCAGCCCAACACAACAGACACGACATAAGACCACAGTGGGTTGTCACCCTTGTTGGTTTCAGCATGGCTGCTTGTGACATCTGGACCCGGCACAGTTTTGTCAGCGTGGTTTGTTAACCGCACACAAGCCACCCTGAAAACCCATGGCTTGTTGGGTTGTTCAGGGTGGTTTGTCATGATGTGCAAACCCAGCCCAGTGGCTTATGAGTGGCTTGTCCCCAGCGGCTACAGAGCCACAAGAGCGGCAAAAAACACAGCCACTCCTCACTATGCCACCACCTCCTCCTCCATCGTCAGTGCTGTCTGCCTGTCCACCAATACTGAAGTGACACTTGGAAATGTCTGTAACTTGTAGGGATGTATGAATCCCTTACTTTGCTCTGCTGAGGGGCATCCGTGATGGAGGGGAGGCACTCCGTCCCTCCCCCCTGAATCCTGCCCGGCTGGCTACCCAGAGCCGGACATCCGGCCGCTGGGCAGCCCTGCAGGGACGCAAATGGCGGCTATCATAGCCGCCGCCATTTGCGTCCCTGTATTGAGCCGTGATAGGCTACGTAAATATTTATGTAGCCTATCACGGCAGGGGAAAAACCCCAGCGTACGCAAATGGTGGCAGCTACCGCCATTTGCATACGCTGGGTTTTTTTCCCCCTGCCGTGATAGGCTACATAAATACGTAGCCTATCACGGCCTCCGCAGTGATGCAAATGGCATCCCTGCATTAGCCGTGATAGGCTACTTAAGTATTTACGTAGCCTATCACGGCTTGAAGAGGAGGAAGCGAATGGCGGCTGCAGGACGGCTGCCATTCGCAAAGCAGCGCGGATGGGAGCAGGTAAGTGCTCTGTTCTGCGTGCCTTTCGTGGGTTGGGGGGGCGGGGACTTCATTCCGCGACGGATTTCAGGGGGCCGAATGCAGTGGCATTCGGCTTCACTGAGATCCGTCACGGAATTCTCTGACATCCCTAGTAACTTGTGGCTTGTTGCCATGGGTAACTAATCACTCAGAACCCTACAACAGCCCATGGGTTCTGGGTGGCTTGTTATGCACAGCAACACAACACCCTGCCTGGGTTCACACAGATATGGGTAATTGCCAAGGATAATTATGCTAATCCCCCTGACGTGTGTGTGGGGGGGGGGGGAGGGATAAGCCACTGATCATGCAAACCGGGTCAGTGAGTGTGGATTTCATTCAGGGCCCAGGTCAAAAGAACTGGCAAAAGACCTGCAGCTATATGCAAGGCTATGCAAACCCATCAAGTCACCTACTTAACAGCAGAGGCCAGCGCATACATGCCTGGAATGCAGAAAATGCTCATTGCACACAAAGCAAAAAGTGCACATAAAGTGGATGGGCAAGCGTTACGGGCAAGCATTACAAAGAGTCTTGTCCAATCGAGCAGGGGTCGTTCCAGTAAGAGTTTGGAACCACTAAGTTCTTATACATCCCCATAAGATTCTGGGACAAAAAGGAAATGGCTGACCCGCATGTTTGAAAACCAAATCTGTCTGTTGCCCGGGTCTGTCTTTAGTCTTCAGTGAAACACACAGGTTCCTGAGCAGGCAGAAATCAGAAGTGAAGAGCAATATGACATTCTTTTACAGTGCCATTTCACCATCAACCAGTGCAAACTACCAAAAAAACTTCTATTTACCTAGGGAGGCAGTGGGCTCTCCTACACTGAAGGCATTGAAGACAAGGCTGGACAGCCATCTGTCAGGGATGCTCTGACTTGGATTCCTGCACTGAGCAGGGGGTTGGATTCGATGGCCTTGTAGGCCCCTTCCAACCCTGCTATTCTATGATTCTATTCTTAGAATGACACACAGGGCTAAGGGCTAGCTCAAAACTCTGCCTAATGTCAAGGAGTGAACCGTGACCATGTGCCTCTTCTCTCTCCTCAATTCCCTGAGAGGCTAGGATGCTCTCCTTCATGGGCCAGCTGAAGTGAATCGGGAAGAGAAAGCCACCCAGAGGTGTAAAGCCAACAAAAACTTTAATCATGAACACATACTGAGAACAGGCCATGCAACCGATCGCTGCAAGCAGGGCTGAAAAGGAAACGCAAAGCGCAGTGCCTGAGAGCAGACTCTGGCACTTCCTGGAATGCCAAACCAAGAGGGCCAATACACCACGCCAGTCAGTGGGAAATGTTGTCCTAGCAGAGTCACTGTGTGTCCCCTTCAGGGGCTCTAGGGTTTCAGCAATGTGCTATCAATGAGGGTGCCATACCAGAAAGCTGACAGTGTATGTTTCCTGTGTTTGTCATGCATGTTTTAATTGTGGTTTTCTTTTTTTTAAATAATTAGCACTATTTTATTGTACTCATTCAAGTTTACTGGAAGCCTGGAAATTTAATTGATGGTTGGTATGTAAGTAAGCTTCTCCACAGGTACAGTCTCCACAGCTCACAAAGGATGGCAGCAGTACTTTATCCACAGTAGAAAGGCAGCACCTGCGATATCACCGCTCTCTCAAGGAAAGCTGCTCACCCTGCAGGGGCCTGTCCTGTTCAGGGCTGCCCTCTCATTTATTTATCAATCAATCAATCAATCAATCAATCGCCCATCTGGCTGGTCACCCAGCCACTCTGGGCTATGTACAACAACAGTTAAAACAATAAAATTTTACATTAAAAACATCATAAAAAGCACCCTGACCCACCCCAAATGCCTGCCTGAACAACCACGTTTTTAATGCGCGGTGAAAGCTCATTAAAGAGGGGGCATGGTGGAGTTCCCTAGGGAGGGAGTTCCACAGAGTGGAGGCCACCACAGAAAAGGCCCTCTCCCTCATCCTCACCAGCCTAGCTGTCCTGGATGATGGGACAGAGAGTAGGCCATCCGAGGCTGATCTTGTTCAGTGGCCTGTCTGGTGCTGCTGGAGGCGCTCCTTAAGACAGGGTGGGCCGGAACCATATAGGGTTTTAAAGGTCAAAACCAACACCTTGAATTTGGCCCAGAAAACAACTGGTAACCAGTGCAACTCCTTCAGCACTGGAGTGATGTGATCTCACCGGCAGCTGCCTTTAATCAGGCGAGCCGCTGCATTCTGTACCAGCTGCAGCTTCCAAACCGTCTTCAAGGGTAACCCCATGTAGAGCGCATTACAGTAGTCTAAACGAGAGGAGACCAGAGCATGTACTACTGATGGAAGCAGATGGTTGGGAAGGTAGGGGCGCAGCTGCCGTATCAGATGGAGTTGATACAGCACTGTCCGGCTCACAGCTGACACCTGAGCCTCCATGGACAGCTGGGAGTCTAAAATGACCTCCAGGCTGCGGACCTGGTCTTTCAAGGGTAGCTGTACCCCATTCAACACCAGGTCAACATCCCCCAGCCTCCTCTTGTCTCCCACCAAATGTACCTCAGTCTTGTCAGGGTTCAGCTTCAGCTTATTCCTCCCCATCCAGCCACTCACCATCTCCAGACATTTGGACAGGGATTCTACTGCCAATCTTGGTGAAGATTTGAACGAGAGGTAGAGCTGTGTGTCATCCGCATATTGATGACACCGCACCCCAAACCTCCTGATGATAGCCCCCAGCAGCTTCACATAGATATTAAATAGCATCGGGGAGAGGATGGAACCCTGTGGCACCCCACAAGTGAGTGGCCACGGGTCCGAAACCTCCTCTCCCAGTGCTACCCTCTGGTACCTGCCGGAGAGGAAGGACCGAAACCACCGCAATACGGTGTCTCCAATGCCCAACCCCTGCAGGCGGTCCAGGAGGATACCATGGTCAACAGTATCAAAAGCTGCTGAGAGGTCGAGGAGAACAAGGAAGGAGCATTCGCTCCTATCCAGAGCCCTCCTCATATCATCCACCAAGGCGACCAAGTATTTTTCTTTCCCTTTCTATCTTTGAACTACTGGAAGGATGGATGAGAAAACACTCTGGGCCCCAAAGTTCTTGAGTTTCCTTCCCAAGGCTTCAAAGTCTGACCTGATTTCTTCGTAGCTCTGCTTGTTGGCGGTATCATTTGTTCCCACATGGATGAGAAGAAAGGGATACCCGTCAGTGGGCTTTATGAGTGCAGGCAACCCTTCAGTCACGTCTCTAATCCGTCCTCCTGGGAGACAGCATACCTGGCAAGTCCACGGGTCTTCACAACATACTTGGGTTTCGATCCCACGCAGCAAAGAGTCTCCCACTACTACTACTCTTCTCTTCTTGTTGTTGTAGGCCTTGGTTTCATCGCCTCTGTTTGACTGACCTCTTGCTCTTGACTGAGCAAGTCAAGCCTTGACTGAGTCTACTACCTCTTGACTGAGCCTCTTGCTCGCTCTCATGCAGGTTCCCCTGCAATTCTTCCTCTGCAGGCTGTGCTCCAGTCTCATCCTCCAAGCACCTGAAAAAGGTTCCATAGCTCCACTGCCTCCACTGGTGCAAAGTGGTGTCTAGTTCCTCTGCTCCTGTCACCCTTTTCCAAGAAGTATCCTCTACTTTACTTTTCCTTGCCTCAGCATTTTCCTCCTCTGCCTCAGCTTTCTGTTGCTCTTCTGGCTTCTGTACTTCTTTGCTGCTGTAGTTCCACTGTTCTGTCCAAGAACTCTTCATCTTCTCTTATGCCCTGGAGGGTCGCCACTCCAGTCCACTTACTTTTTCTTCCAGCAGCATGATCAACTTGCACTTGTTGCAGGTGTAGGCCATGTTGTTCTCAGGCAAGAAAACAAACATTGCCCACACCTTGCAGGTCACCACCACCGGAGAGACTTGTCCTTCCATAGCTTCTTTCCCCTTTTTGTGTCTAGCTTTCTGATTGTTCTAGAGTAGCCTGGTCCTTGTCCTGTACTCACTGGAGGTTAAAAACAGAGTCCCATTGGTATGGAAGTGTGTGTTACAGTAGCTGGGCCTGCTGCCGCTGCTGCTGCTGCCCCCACCGCCGCCGCCACCACCACCAGGCCTTCCCTGCAGACTTCTGCCTGGCAGACCACCAGTCCCTGCAGGACCAGGCCCCCAGGTACCGAGCCAGCTGTGCTGCTCCACCTGCCCCTCCCTGGAGGGGCTACATAAGCTGGCTGGCTGAGGTGGCCTGGGACTGCCAGGGCCTGCAGGAGAAGCCACCACCACTGGGGAAGAGGCGGGCCTGCTGCTGCTGCTGGGCCTGCTGCAGCCGCCGCCGCCACCACCAGCAGCAGCAGCAGCAGCAGCAGCAGCAGGAGCAGGCCTTCCCTGTGGACTCCTGCCTGGCATTATTTTTAAGGGGATTTTTAATTGTTTTTTTTAATTGTTTGTTGTTGTTGTTGTTTTTCTGGGGATTTTGTTGTGTTTTTAGGGGTGGGTAGCCTGCCTGATAGGCGGGAGCGAGGGGGCATGTGTCCACCTGATGGAGGCAGTGGGGGGAGGGTTGGGGGCCAGAAGATACCGAGGCTGGGCGGCAGGCGCTGGCGGAGCGCGAGGGGCAGGCCATGCCAGGTACGGGGAACAAGGGAGAGATGTGTAGTATCTGTCCCCTGCTCCGGGCCTGTCCAGAGCCAAAGGATGGCTGGGGGAGGCGTGACCCCATCTTCTGGCCTTCGTTTGCTGCTCTGCAATGCCAGGTCTGTTACCCAGAAAACCTCCCTCGTCCATGACACGATCCTGGATGAGGGTGCAGACCTGGCACGTATTACGGAGACCTGGCTGGACGAGGCTGCTGCTCCAAGCCTTGCAGCCATGTGTCCAGCCGGATTTTCGTATGCACAGCAGCCGAGGGCTGGGGATCGGGGAGGGGGAGTGGCTGTTATCTACCGAGAGTCCTTGGTCTTCACCAGACCCCCTCTCCGGGAGACCAAGGTTGCTGAGTGCACGTACTGGAGGTTGGGCCCAAAGGGCAGTCTGGGGATTCTGCTCGTGTACCGTCCACCCCGCTGCACGACTGACTCCCTGGCCGAGGTGCTTGAGGTGGTCTCTGATGTGCGTGTGCAGTCCCCTAACTTATTGGTGCTGGGGGACTTCAATGTACATTCGGAGGCCATCCTCACAGGAGCACCTCGGGACTTCATGGAGACCATGGCCTCCTGGGAGCTGCACCATATTCTAACTGGGCCCACCCATGTAGCCAGTCATGCACTAGACCTTGTGTTTGTTTCTGGAGAAGCGGGAGTGATCTGAAGTCGGGGGTATATCCACCACCCCCTTGTCATGGTCAGATCACTATCTGCTGACGTTGGACTTCTCGGTTCCACAACTCCTCCACAGGGGTGGGGGACCCATTAAAATGGTCCGCCCCAGGTGTCTTATGGATCCAAATGGATTCCTGAACGCGCTTGGGGATTCTCTGGGGCATGCCAACGGCCATTTGGTCAAGACCCTGGTGGGTGGCTGGAATGCCGCGATCACTGCGGCATTAGATCGGGTGGCTCCAAAACGCCCTCTCCCCCTGAACAGGGCTCGGACTGCACCATGGTTCAATCCGCGGTTACGAGCTCTGAAACAGGAGGTGAGATGGCTAGAGCGCCGGTGGCGGACGTCTCGCTCCAAAGACGATCAGACACAGGCTAGAGCTGTATCTTCAGCCTATCACGTGGCGGTGAAGGCAGCAAAAAAGGAATATTATGCTGCCTCTATCGTGTCTCCAGAGTGCTGTCCCAGGAGGCTGTTCCAAGTGGTCCGGAGCCTGTTCGGTCCTGTGCCTCCGGAACCACTGGAGCATTCTAAGGCCTCCTGTGAGGCCTTGGCAAGGCACTTTGCAGATAAAATTGATCAGATTAGGTGTGTTACTCCGCACGCTGTGGATACAGTTAGTGAGCAAGAGGCGGCCTGTGGCAAACCGGTTTTGTGGGATCGGTTCCAGCTTCTTCCTCCTAATGAGTCTCCTCTCATTTAGACTACTGGTCTCCTCTCATTTAGACTACTGTAATGCGCTCTATGTGGGGTTACCCTTGAAGACAGTTTGGAAGCTGCATTTAGTACAGAATGCAGCGGCTCGCCTGATTAAAGGCAGCTGCCGGCAAGATCACATCACTCCAGTGCTGAAGGAGTTGCACTGGTTACCAGTTGCTTTCCGGGCCAAATTCAAGGTGTTGGTTTTGACCTTTAAAACCCTATATGGTTCCGGCCCAGCCTATCTTAAGGAGCGCCTCCAGCAGCACCAGACAGGCCGCTTAACAAGATCAGCCTTGGATGGCCTTCTCTCTGTCCCATCAGCCAGGACAGCTAGACTGGTGGGGACGAGGGAGAGGGCCTTTTCTGTGGTGGCCCCCACTCTGTGGAACTCCCTCCCTAGGGAACTTCGCCATGCCCCCTCTTTAATGAGCTTCCGTCGTGCATTAAAAACGTGGTTGTTCAGGCAGGCATTTGGGGTGGGTTAGGGTATTTTAGAAAATGTTTTTATTGTATAATTTTATTGTTTTAAACTGTTTTATTCTATGCTGTTCATTGCCCAGAGTGGCTGGGTGACCAGCCAGATGGGCGATTAATAAATTTAATAATAAAATTACAAGAAAAATAAATTAAATTAAAAAAAATGTTAGGGGCCTCCCCCTTGACCTCCCCTGCCGAACTCCCCTGGCCAACTCCTGTTTGCTCTCGCTGTTCGCTTGCTCTGAAATCTTTTAATCAGGCATGGTAGTGGGTAGATAGGTGTTGTTGTTTTTACTTGATGGTAAAGTCAGTTTCTGCATGTTCAGAGTCCCAAGATGGAATGAGGCAGGAGGGCCCATTGTAACCAACAGGACTTAAGTTAATAGATCTACTGTAAGTATTACTAAATCTGGATCCAACCCATCATACTTTCCAGTCGTGGCACAGTTGTATTCTGGAATGTGTTGACCTGTGGTTGCTGGATATCACCGGTGGAAGGTATTTCTGGGTGATAGGGGACTTCTAAGTATGTTCAATAGTTAGTGGTAGGTGTGCAGTTTTTTTCACTGAAAGATGGCCTAGATGCACATTGACACTGTGCTGACTTGGATGCCATAGCTGATACAGGTCCAGTGGATGCAAGTTTAGCTTCTGCTTGTCCAGTTATAGTGGATACTTCTCACTTTATATAGCCCAAGACTGTGGACAGGATCCTTGAAGATGTGAAGTCGACCACATGCGTGCTGGACCCTTGCCCTTCCGGGCTTATGAGAGCAACCAGGGCAGGACTGGCTGAGTAGGTGAAGGTGACAGTGTCCTGCTCTGGTCTGCGCAGAAGCCCACAAGGCTCAGTGCAAGGCAGCAACCACATGGGACAAGGCAGGCTGGAAACTGTAGCACCTGGAAAGCTCCTAGCCGGCAACTTGCCCCACAAGTTCTCAGATCAAACTGAAGCATTTTGCACTATAGTCCCAAACCCCACCCTTTCCCACAAAATGAAAGCCTTAAAGGGACAGGCCTCTAGTCTGTAGCGTAACACTCCTGCATCTCTCCAACAGCTCATGCCTGGTGTGCTGTTCACGTTGGCTCCATGGAATATGAGGATCTCGTAGAAGGGGGTTCTGGAGCTAAGCTTGGGGTCTCGGGCAGCTCAGACTCAGAGCTCTTGGGCTCTGTAGTGGTGCTCAGCCCTGGAGTTTCCTCCATTGGCACCATTGGTTCTTTGGCTGCAGAGTCCGTGCCATGGCTGGACTCCTGGGTCATGACAAGCAGGGAACACCTCTTTATGACAAGGTGTAATTCCATCCTGTCTAAAGGAGGCAGTGGTGAGACCATTGTTCTAAAAAAACAACACCTTCCTCAGCCCCACCATACTGGATAATTTTTCAGCCAGTCTCCAATATTCCATTCTTGGGCAAAGCGCTGGAGCATGTAGCAGCATCCCAACTCCAGGATTTTTTTCTGGTGAACATACCATTTCAGACCACGGTTCCTGTTGATGTCCTCTTTTGCCTCTGTTGTGGCAAGCTGTTAGCGTTATGGGCCACTGGCGAGGCCTGGGTTACAGAGTTGCCCTATGGACTGGGTCTTTACCACAGTTTTGGGCAAGCTAGGCTTCTCAGGGAGGCAGGAACAGGACAGCACCACAGAGAGCTCCAAGTGGGCCTGGAAGCCAGACAAACTTGTCTGTATGTTGCTCTAACTGGCAGACTCAGACTGAGTCTTAAATAAGACTTGGGCTTCCTAGAGGCTGCTAGCTGCTCCCACTCACTACATGAGGCCTTCTCCCTTAGAAGGGGCCATGTTTGCTTCTGAAGACTTTGGCTGCGATGGAATGCATGCAACTGGTGTGCTGTGGTGGCTCCAGAACTGGAATCCCCAGAATTTGAGGATGGAAATGTGGGCTCCTCTGGAACCAGGGGGGCTAGTCTCATGGGCTCCTGTGAGGCTGAGTTCCCCAAGGCGAGAGGGATGTTGATGGGTACTTCTGTGGCCACATCCTTTTCTGGGTCTGAGGAATCTACATCAGAGGCTTCTCCTCCTGAGGAGGGGAATTGGAACCCAGTGTCATGACAATGAGCCATATTATCTTGATCCATTTCAATCTGGCTCCAGGCCTGGTTATGGGACAGAGACTTGGTTGCCTTAATGAACAATCTATACAGGGTCCTATGCAAGGTACCCACAACTATTGATCATCTGCATCCAAGTCTACCTATAGAAATAAATGCACCAAAATTAGGAATGCTTCCCCGGGGCCCACACCTGTCTTTCAAAGCCCTGCATGGCTTGGGACCAGGCATCTGAAGGGTTGGCTGGCTCCACATTGGCCTGCCCATACATTAAGATCTTCTTTGGAGGCCCTCCTGCAGGTGTCCCTGAGAACTGAGGCAGGTGGCAATGTGAGAGAAAGTCTTCTCAGAAGGGGCTCTGGGGCTGTAGAATCCTCTCCCCAGGAAGGTTCATCTGGCACCTGCTTGGTTAGCTTTTCAGGACCAGGCAAAATTTTTAACATCAGGCAAAATATTTCAGGGGCAGTACTACTTGGGGTTGGCTTCCTTGTGGAGGAGAGACCACTGGAAACTACAGCATTTTTGTAATATTTTATTACTTTACAAATATACAGGTAGAATGTAGTAGACTCCTGGCAGGAAGCAGAACTGCTACTTCATATGAGATTCCTAGAGAGGAAGAGCGCCCCAAGATGTTTTCAGGCTTCAACTAACCCTCACCTAACTCTTTCAGTTAATTCCCTGACTCTCTGTCTCATTCCACAATGCTGAAGTTGACTGCCACTTCCTTATTTGCAGGATTGTTTTCACACACACAGCTTTATTATCCTCTCCCCTCAGGAAAGGGGTTGGTATTTTCTTCAAGCTCTATCACATTCCAGAGATTATCCCTGTATGTATCCCATCCATTCCCCTTCATGGATCACTGCCTTGTTGTGGCGAAGGGGCTCATGTAACTCAGTGAAGCCATAAGCTATGCCATGCAGGGCCACCCAAGACGGACAGGTCATGGCAGAGAGTTCTGACAAAATGTGGTCCACTGGAGAAGGAAATGGCAACCCACTCCAATATTCTTGCCAAGAAAACCCCATGGAACGTATCACAAGGCTAAAAGATACGACGCCGGAAGATGAGCCCCTCAGGTCGGAAGGTGTCCAATATACTACTGGAGAAGAGCAGAGGGAATTTCCAAGTGGCGCCAGAAAGAGTGAAGCAGCTGGGCCAAAGCCAAAAGGACACTCAGCTGTGGATGTGTCTGGTGGTGAAAAGAAAGTCCGATGCTGTAAAGAACAATATTGTTTAGGAACCTGGAATGTAAGATCAATGAATCAAGGTAAGCTGGAGGTGGTCAAACATGAGATGGCAAGATTGAACATCGACATCTTGGGAATCAGTGAACTAAAATGGACAAGCATGGGTGAATGTAATTCAGGTGACCATTATATCTACTACTGTGGGCAAGAATCCCTTAGAAGAAATGGAGTAGCACTCATAGTCAATAAAAGGGTGGGAAAAGCAGTACTGGGGTACAATCTCAAAAACGACAGAATGATCTCAGTACGAATCCAAGGCAAACCATTCAACATCACAGTAATTCAAGTCTATGCCCCAACCACTGAGGCTGAAGAAGCGGAGGTTGATCGGTTCTATGAAGACCTACAACACCTTCTAGAACTAACACCAAAAAAAGATGTCCTCTTCATCATAGAGGATTGGAATGCTAAAGTAGGAAGTCAAGAAATCACCGGGATAACAGGCAAGCATGGCCTTGGTGTACAAAATGAAGCAGGGCAAAGGCTAATAGAGTTTTGCCAACAGAACACGCTGATCATAGCAAACACTCTTTTCCAACAGCACAAGAGGTGACTCTACACATGGACATCACCAGATGGTCAATATCGAAATGAGATTGATTATGTCCTTTGCAGCCAAAGATGGAGAAGCTCTATACAGTCAGTCAAAACAAGACCTGGAGCTGACTGTGGCTCAGATCATGAGCTTCTTGTTGCAAAATTTTGGCTTAAATTGAAGAACGTAGGGAAAACCACTAAACCATTCAGGTATGACCTAAATCATATCCCTCATGAATATACAGTGGAGGTGAGGAATAGATTTAAGGGATTAGACCTGATAGACAAGAGTGCCTGAGGAACTATGGACGGAGGTCCGTAACATTGTTCAGGAGGCAGCAACGAAATCCATCCCAAAGAAAAAGAAATGCAAGAAAGCAAAGTGGCTGTCTGATGAGGCTTTACAAGTAGCTGAGGAAAGAAGGGAAGCGAAAAGCAAAGAAGAAAGGGGAAGATATATCCAACTGAATGCAGAGTTCCAGAGAATAGCAAGGAGAGACAAGAAGGCCTTCTTAAACGAACAATGCAAAGAAATCGAGGAAAACAACAGAATGGGAAAGACTAGAGATCTTTTCAAGAAAATCGGAGATATCAAGGGAACATTTTGTGTAAAGACGGGCATGATAAAGGACAAAGAAGGCAGGGACCTAACAGAAGCAGATGAGATTAAGATGGAAAGAATACACAGAAGAACTCCACAGGAAAGATCTTAATGTCCCTGATAGCCATGATAGTGCGGTCACTGAACTTGAACAGGACATCCTAGAGAGTGAAGTCAAGTGGGCCTTAGGAAGCATTACTAACAACAAAGCTAGTGGAGATGACAGTATTCCAGCTGAGCTATTTAAAATCCTAAAAGATGATGCTGTTAAAGTGCTGCACTCAATATGCCAACAAATCTGGAACACTCAACAGTGGCCACAAGACTGGAAAAGGTCAGTTTACATTCCAATTCCAAAGAAGGGCAATGCCAAAGAGTGTTCAAACTACCGTACAATTGCACTCATTTCACATGCAGCAAGGTTATGCTCAAAATCCTACAAGCTAGGCTTCAGCAGTATGTGAACCAAGAACTACTGGAAGTACAAGCTGGGTTCCGAAGAGGGAGAGGAACTAGAGATCCAATCGCCAACATTCGCTGGATCATGGAGAAAGCAAGAGAATTCCAGAAAAATGTCTATTTCTGCTTCATTGACTACGCTAAAGCCTTTGATTGTGTGGATCACAACAAACTGTGGCAAATTCTTAAAGAGATGGGAGTACCAGACCACCTTACCTGTCTCCTGAGAAACCTGTACGAGGGTCAAGAAGCAACAGTAAGAACCGGACATGGAACAACCCATTGGTTCAAAATTGGGAAAGGAGTACGACAAGGCTGCATATTGTCACCCTGCTTATTTAACTTATATGCAGAATACATCATGAGAAACGCCGCGTTGGATGAATCACAGGTCGGAATTAAGATTGCCAGGAGAATTATCAACAACCTCCGATATGCAGACGATACCCCCCTAATGGCAGAAAGCGAAGAGGATCTAAAGAGCCTCTTGTTGAGGGTGAAAGAGGAGAGTGCAAAAGCTGGTTTGAAACTCAACATTAAAAAAATGAAGATCATGGCATCTGGCCCCATCACTTCATGGCATATAGAAGGGGAAGAAATGGAAGCAGTGACAGACTTTATTTTCTTGGGCTCCAAGATCGCTGCAGATGGTGACTGTAGCCATTAAATTAAAAGACGCTTGCTCCTGGGGAGGAAAGCTATGGCAAACCTAGACAGCCTAGTAAGAAGCAGAGACATCACCTTGCCGACAAAGGTTCGTATAATCAAAGCTATGGTTTTCCCAGTAGTAATGTATGGCTGTGAGAGCTGGACTATAAGGAAGGCTGAGCGCCGAAGAATTGATGCTTTCAAACTGTGGTGCTGGAGAAGACTCTTACAAGTCCCCTGGACTGCAAGGAGGTCAAATCAAATCCTAAAGGAAATCAACCCTGACTGCTCATTGGAAGGACAGATACTGAAGCTGAAGCTCAAATATTTTGGCCACCAAATGCGAAGAGAAAAGTAACTGGAAAAGACCCTGATGCTGGGAAGGATTGAAGGCAAAAGGAGAAGGGGACGGCAGAGGATGAGATGGCTGGATAGCATCACTGATGCAAAGAATATGGACTTGAGCACGCTCCGAGAGAGAGCAGAGGACAGGAAGGCCTGGCATGCTATAGTCCATGGGGTCACGAAGAGTCGGACACGATTTAACAACTGAACAACAACAATCCCGTCCATTGAGCTTTTAGGATCATTCTATGCAATCTTCCTAACAAAGGACATTCCAGGTGCAAACCTATACATGTTTAGATGGGGAAAAGTCCTACAATTCCCAGCATTCCTCAGCCAGCCATGCAGGCTGGGGAATGCTGGGAGTTGTAGGACTTTCCCCGGTCTAAACACGCATAGGATTGCCTTCAATCACTGTAACACTATTGTGGTGCATCAATTTCAGTCCTCCAGTAATATCTGCTGCTAATTTCTCTATCCCACCCCTTTCTTCCCAAGTGTGCATAGCTACCCTTAAGCAATTTTTAGTATGAGGCAGCTAAAGTGGCATGTTAATTAAAAGCAACTGTGCCAGCATTGGAAGGAAATTAAGAGCTTTTCTGGTTTGCATCAGGATAATAATTGTCTGGTGATGTTTAACAAATCCAGGCACCACATCTTTAAATTGCTGCCATAGTTGGAAGTCCAGCGGGAGATGACTCAGCCCTCTTCCCTTCAAAAGAGGATTTAAAAAAAGAGTTGTATGCAGTGGTTTTGGAAGGATTTATTTATTTATTTATTTATATTCTGTTTAAAAATAATAGGCAAAGTCCAAGACTGAATATTTTCTAGAAAAGTTGAAGAAATGTGTAATGTACTTTAAACTGATATAAATTCACTCCTATCTTTCTAGACTCTCCTTTTGGGGGGCAGGGGCGGGGTTGTTGAGCTACAGCGCATCAAGTGGAAATTTATAAAAAGTGATACTGAATATGTGCTATTTTATATATTTTATTTGTATACATCACTAATAAGCCACTTTCTGAAAACATCACATTACTAGGTCTGTTGAAATATAATCTGTTATTGCCCAGTCTCATAACATCTGGTTCCCGTTGAGAAGAGGTCATTTTTAAATGTCCCCTGGGTTGGAAGTGAGAGCCTCCGATAGAAATCAGTGGAGAAATTCAAGATACTAAGGTAGCTGTAAATGGGCACCAGCATATTACTCCCAGACAAAATGTAGCAGCAAAGAGAGGAGTTCATGTAATTTCTAAGTCGGGTACCATTTTGTGTGAAAAAATGATTTAGTATTTCAACATTTTTTAAAAAATCCATCTCTGCGCAAATTATAATGCAAATGTAGTCCATTATCCTATACTGCAGGTTAGAGGGGGCCGTGACTTGGAGAGATTGGCTTGTGACAGCCCTGACGAGCAGCTCACTCTGAATATTGCAGGTTGGGCATTAGGCTGAGGCCAATAGTAGTTCACAACAACCTAGCAATGTAGTCTAGTGGTATTATACCCCTATTACAGGTTGGACAGTGCTGTTGTCCCCGTGTAGGTTGGGGATTGGTCTGAAGAGTGCTTTACAACCACCCTGCAATGTAGTCCATTTTTAATATTGTAGGTTTTAAGTTTATGCTATATGGTTTGTGTTAACTTTATGTCAATATGTTACCTTTGTATTGCTATCTAGTATATTTTGTTAAATGTTTTGTGACTGTCTGATGATTGTATACAAATAAACAAATCTGATCTAATATTGCAGGTTTGTTATATTGAGATAAGTTTGGGTATCCAGCCAAAAATCCCCTCTACAAAGCACCCCTTCATATGGCAAAAAAGATCAAGCCACTGAAATTGTCCCCTCAGAGTCCCTCATGTATGCAGAACCCTCATGCTTCATGGACTTACATGCAGATGGGTTGTGGATGGTGTAAAAGCTGGAATGGAGCCACACGGAATGGCCCCTTTACGGCGCAATCCTATGGCCGCTAGACAGCCATAGGATTGTTTGGTTTCCAGGATCCGACCTCGGAGTCTGTGCTCCGAAGTCGCTTCCTGGAAAACCCCCACCCCGCACCCTTCTCCACTGCCCATGGAAGCTCACTGGGTGACTTTGGGCCAGTCACAGACGCTCAGCCCAATATACCACACAGGGTTGTTGTTGTGAGGATAAAATGGAGAGGAGGAGGATAATGTATGCCGCCTTGGGTTCCTTGGAGGAAAAAAGGCGGGATATAAATGCATTAATACAATAAAATAATAAAAATAAATAAAAAGGGGGCAAGGAGTACGGAATGCCAGTACACTTCCTATGCGTCATCCGGCCGCCCCACCCCCACCCCGCTCCAAAGTCTCACAGCTAGACAGCTGAAATTGGCCATCTAGCCATGAATGCAGGGCAGCTGGAGCATGGAGGAGAAGATCGCCCCCGCACTCCACCTGCCCTGCATTCGATAGGTGGTCGCCTCCGAGTTCAGAGGCAGCTGACTATCCCCATAGCATTGCTCTCTTAGTTAATTAAAAACAAATACCAAAAACGATGTCATGTGTTACAGACACTTGAGAACAATATTTTAGGGCTCAACCCCTTGTAATATTATATTATTGTTAACCCCATAATGCCCAGAACCCATACGGAACAGAACAGAGTGGCCCAGAACATCAACTTCCAAGTGAGCCAAAACAACCAAAGCCACCAGTCGCACATGGAAGTGATGCAAAGAGGCACCAAACATCCACAAAAACCATGTTCCATTACCCATTCCAGGCAATAGTCCATATTCTGGAAAAGGGCCCGGAACAGCAACTTCCAAGTGAGCCAAATCAGCCAGACATAACTGGATGGGAGTGATGCAGTAAGCCACAAAACGTCCACAGAGCATGGAGCAGTGAAAATGAGGCATTCCGGGACAGGGAAGGTGGAAATGCCGGTACGACACATCCTATGTGTCATCCAGCAGCTTCCTCCCCCACTCCGCCTTCCTGCAGCTAGACAGCCAAGATTGGCTGTCTAGCCACAAATGCAGGGCGGCTGAAGCGCAGAGGGGACGATCCTCTCCGTGCTTCTCCTGCCCTGCATTGGATAGGCAGTCACCTCTGAGTTTGGAGGTGGCCACCTATCCCCATATGATCATAGAATCATAGAATAGTAGGGTTGGAAGGGGCCTACAAGGCCATCGAGTCCAACCCCCTGCTCAATGCAAGAATCCAAGTCAGAGCATCCCTGACAAATGGCTGTCCAGCCTCGTCTTGAAGGCCTCCAGTGTGGGAGAGCCCACCACCTCCCCAGGTAATTGGTTCCATTGTCGTATTGCTCTTACAGTCAGGAAGTGTTTCCTGATGTTCAGCCGGAATCTGGCTTCCTGTAACTTGAGCCCATTATTCCGTGTCCTGCACTCTGGGATGATCAAGAAGAGATCCTGGCCTTCTTCTCTGTGACAACCTTTCAAGTACTTGAAGAGTGCTATCATATCTCCCCTCAGTCTTCTCTTCTCAAGGCTAAACATGCCCAGTTCTTTCAGCCTCTCTTCATAGGGCTTTGTTTCCAGTCCCCTGATCACCTTTGTTGCCCTCCTCTGAACCCTCTCCAGCTTGTCTGCATCCTTCTTAAAGTGTGGTGCCCAGAACTGGACACAGTACTGCAGATGAGGCCTAACCAGTGCTGAGTAGAGGGGAACTAGTACTTCCCGGGATTTGGAAGCGATGCTTTTATGAATGCAGCCCAAAAGAGCATTGGCCTTTTTTGCAGCCACATCACATTGTTGGCTCATATTCAGCTTGTGATCGACAACAATTCCAAGATCCTTCTCGCTTGTAGTGTGGTTGAGCCACGTATCCTGCATCTTGTAACTGTGCATTTGGTTTCTTTTTCCTAGGTGCAGCACTTGGCATTTGTCCCTATTAAATGCCATTCTGTTGTTTTCTGCCCAGCGCTCCAGTCTATCCAGATCACTTTGAATTTTGTTTCTGTCTTCCAAAGTATTAGCTATCCCTCCCAATTTTGTGTCATCAGCAAATTTGATCAGCATTCCCCGCACCTCCTCCTCCAAGTCATTAATACAAATGTGGAAGAGCACTGGGCCCAGGACTGAGCCCTGCGGTACCCCACTCGTTACCTCTCCCCAGCTTGAGAAGGTCCCATTGATAAGCACTCTTTGAGTCCGATTCTGTAGCCAACTGTGGATCCACCTGATAGTTGTTTCATCTAGCCCACTTTGAGCTAGTTTGCTCATCAGGATATCATGGGGCACTTTGTCGAAAGCTTTGTTGAAGTCGAGGTATATGATGTCTACAGCATTCCCACGGTCTACAAGGGAGGTTACTTGATCAAAAAATGAGATCAGATTTGTCTGGCAGGACTTGTTTTTGACAAATCCATGTTGAAAATTGATTCATGATTGCGCCCTTAATGATAAAAAAAACCCCTACCTACATTTTTCAAGCCCAAATCCGGATTGGGAGGATGGGGTGTCAGGGACCAGCAAAGATGCCCCATATTGTCCTTGAACTGTATTGCGTTATGGCACATTTGAGGTTGATTGTATTGCTAGAAGAATCCTCCTGTGAGTTGACGCAGGCCAATTTGTTCGCTTACATCAGTAACTGGCAGGATGGGTTAGTGAGTGGAACCTACCACAAAGGGTTATTGTTGTGAGGATAAAATGGAGAGGAGGAGGATTATGCACGCTGCCTTAGGTTCCTTAAAGAGGAAAAAAGGCGGGATATAAATGTAATAAATAAATAAGACCTCTTCTAGCAATAAGGCGAGATGCTTTATAAAGCAATATAGGACCAGGACAACATGGGTCCAAGGGGGGTGCATGGAGGGAAAGTTGTAAGCAAGCAAAATTTGTGACATTGCACATCGATGGCCTTGTAGGCCCCTTCCAACCCTACTATTCTATAATTCATGGGGCACATCAGTGAAAGCATCAGCCTTAGCTTCCAGTCTCCTGCCTTTGTGGAGCTTGAACCAACATGAAATAGCCTTAACTCTGAAACTGGCAGGGTTTTTTTTTATCATTGACTTCCTCTGGTTTTTGAAAAGGAGATTTATAATTACAGTGTTGTCAATCCTACCCACTCCCCAATGTACTTGAATCTGCTTTCCTGAAAGTTTACCTATATGACAAATTGGATTATAAATACTTAACCATGATCATGATTTAATTTCAAGAACCAGGATTCTAAAACCTCAGAATTTCCATGGATAGAGGCAAACAATCATAGAATAGAATCATATAATAGTAGGGTTGGAAGGGGCCTACAAGGCCATCGAGTCCAACCCCCTGCTCAATGCAGTAATCCAAGTCAGAGCATCCCTGACAAATGGCTGTCCAGCCTCGTCTTGAAGGCCTCCAGTGTGGGAGAGCCCACCAGCTCCCCAGGTAATTGGTTCCATTGTTGTATTGCTCTAACAGTCAGGAAGTTTTTCCTGCTGACCAGCCAGAGTCTGGCTTCCTGTCACTTGAGCCCATGATTCCGTGTCCTGCACTCTGGGATGATCGAGAAGAGATCGATCCTTCTCGTTCAGTTCCCCCCCCCACATGTCGAAAACAATGAGAACAGCAAGGGAGGGGATGGAGGTAGCAAGCTCATCCATGCTTCCCTTTCTCATACGTAGAGCTTATGTAACACTTTCTACAGGGTCTCTAACGGGACTCACAGCAAAGGCTTTGTACAGGGACAATTAACACATATCATTTAGGGCACAATCCTATGCATGTTTAGGCTGGCTGGGGAATGCTTGGAGTTGTAGGCCTATTCCCTGTCTAAACATGCATCGGATATTGTTATTGTTTCTTAAATATCAACAATAGTAATACACATATAAGAATTTTACATAAATAACAATTCACATATCACAAAACAATACAACAGAGCACAGCACTCCCAAAGTCCTGCTTTCCAGATTGGGTCCACAACAAGAATATAAATGAAACACTGCTGTGAAGCTCGATTTTTCTGCTGGCCAAAGAGGGCAAGCAGCCTCTTCTCGTGTCACCTCAGCTGCGCAGCAGTCTTCTCAAGGGGGATCAGAGCCCAGGAACACAGGAACAAACTTTACAGACAGCCCTTTACATAATATGAGAGAACATAAGCAGATGAGGAACTCATCGTGTTTGGGAAAATCATGACTCCTTTACATTTTTTAAGGAAACCTCACTACTAACCTGTCTCAAGAGTTCAGGGCAATACAGAGGGGAGGAAGCCAGCTTCTTCCAAGCTGCACTGAAGTAACTGCCCGTAACGGTGGCCACTCCTTTTCTCACTCCCTTTACTGAGCATGTGCAGGAATGCCCCCCCCCCTTCTTGAAGGGAAATATGCCCCTGGGTTACACTTAGAATCATAGAATAGTAGGGCTGGAAGGGGCCTACAAGGCCATCGAGTCCAACCCCCTGCTCAATGCAGGAATCCAAGTCAGAGCATCCCCGACAGACGCTGTCCAGCCTCATCTTGAATGCCTCCAGTGTGGGAGAGCCCACCACCGCCCCAGGTCATTGGTTCCACTGTTGTAGTGCTCTAACAGTCAGGAAGTTTTTCTTGATGTTCAGCCAGAATCTGGCTTCCTGTCACTTGAGCCCATTATTCCATGTCCTGCACTCTGGGATGATCGAGAAGAGATCCTGGCCTTCCTCTCTGTGACAACTTTTCAAGTACTTGAAGAGCGCGATCCTATCTCCCCTCAGTCTTCTCTTCTCAAGGCTAAACATGCCCGGTTCTTTCAGTCTCTCCTCCTAGGGCTTTGTTTCCAGTCTCCTGATCATCTTTGTTGCCCTCCTCTGAACCCTCTCCAGTTTGTCTGCATCCTTCTTAAAGTGTGGTGCCGAGAACTGGACACAGTACTCCAGATGAGGCCTAACCAGTGCTGAGTAGAGGGGAACTAGTACTTCCCAGGATTTGGAAGCTATGCTTCTATGAATGCAGCCCAAAAGAGCATTGGCCTTTTTTGCAGCCACATCACATGGCTGGCTCATATTCAGCTTGTGATCGACAACAATTCCAAGATCCTTCTCGCTTGTCGTGTGGTTGAGCCACGTATCCCCCATCTTGTAACTGTGCATTTGGTTTCTTTTTCCCAGGTGCAGAACTTGGCATTTATCCCTATTAAATATCATTCTGTTGCTTTCTGCCCAGCGTTCCGGTCTATCCAGATCACTTTGAATTGTTTCTGTCTTCCAAAGTATTAGCTATCCCGCCCAATTTTGTGTCATCTGCACATTTGATCAGCATTCCCTGCACCTCCTCCTCCAAGTCATTAATACAAATGTGGAAGAGCACTGGGCCCAGGACTGAGCCCTACGGTACCCCACTCGTTACCTCTCCCCAGCTTGAGAAGGTCCCATTGATAAGCACTCTTTGAGCCCGATTCTGTAGCCAACTGTGGATCCACCGGATGGTTGTTTCATCTAGCCCACTTTGACCTAGTTTGCTCATCAGGGGATCATGGGGCACTTTGTCGAAAGCTTTGCTGAAGTCGAGGCATATGATGTCTACAGCATTCCCACGGTCCACAAGGGAGGTGACCTGATCAAAAAATGAGATCAGATTTGTCTGGCAGGACTTGTTCTTGACAAATCCATGTTGGCTTCGAGTCATCACGGCATTGTTGTCAAGGTGCTTCCAGATGGATTGCTGTATCATCTGCTCCAGAATTTTCCCAGGGATTGATGTCAGACTGACTGGTCTGTAGTTCCCAGGTTCCTCCTTTTTACCCTTTTTGAAGATAGGGACATTAGCCCTCCTCCAGTCATCTGGCACTTTCCCCGTTTTCCATGATTTCTCAAAGAGAATAGGCAGTGGTTCTTAGAGTTCCTCTGCCAGTTCCTTTATTACTCTAGGATGCAGTTCATCTGGCCCTGGAGATTTGAACTCATTCAAAGTAATTCGGTGTTCCTTGACCATATGACTATCGATCTCAAGCTGCAATCCTGCCCCTTCAGCCTGTACTTTGCCTTTGCCAGGGGGCTCATAGACCCTCTTTTGGGAGAATACTGAGCCAAAACTTACACACAATGAGACTTACACACGATGAGAGTGATCTAATAGGGCTAGATTCTCACAGCCATCCTGATGTACATAAGAGTGGGAACATGCATTCATTGTAACGTATGAATGTAGTGTGAGATATGATCCTTGCAAAAAGTAGAGCAAGGATCAGGACCCATGAGGCCCTGATCCTTCTGCTTCCCCATCTGTGCATTCTATGCCCTTCCCAATTATCTGAGGGTCAAACTTCAAGTTACTTTAAAGATGTAGTTAGGTGGGGGTTTTTAGTCAAAAGTAGGATCGGGACCCTAGAGTGGTGGGCAGGGGTTTTAACCCATTGCCCTGGGCCTGCAACCAGATGCATTTTGGCAGTGTAAATTGGAGGCGCGGGTGGTGGATGTGCTTAAATCCATTCTGTGTTTTGCAGATTGCCAGGCGTCTTTTGCTCTGTCCTCCGCACACTGAAAATCGGATTTTTGTAGAATTTCATTCTTTTACAAATGTGCATTACCACACTTGCAAAAGTGTGCACTCGTGGTAACATACACCCCCACAAAAGTAAAAAAAAACCACCAGTCCACAAATCTGTGGAATCTGTTCAACTCAGAAAAAGCCAGTCTGTTTCAGAATCCACAGGTTGGATTCACAGAAATCTGATCTGATTAGAATTTCTCCAACATCCTTAGGCATCGGGGGCCTGATCCAGATCGGGACCATGGGGTGGGGTGGGAGGCTACTGATTAAAGTCTCCCCTTGCTAGGGTCCTAATTCATGCAGTAAATGTAGTCTCACCTTGTGAGGTCATGTTCCATAATTACAGGAATAGGCCATGATTATAGAAGCCCTCTGTAATCAAATTCCACCTTGGAATACTGGCAGCATTCTTATTTCAGAGTGAAACTGAGCCGAACGTAACTCTGCCAGCAGTTGTTTTTGAACCGCTGCTCAGAACGTCACCAAACCAACAAAAGGCACGTCTCCTCAACAAGCCTGAGTAAAGTACATCAGTAGTTTTCCTCAAAATTTGAAAGAAATAGATATGCCAAGCCAGTTTAGAGTAAAAGTTGAGTAAAAAGTACACATGTAAATTTTCAGCACATTTTAGCCTGCTGTACCTATGTCAATTTGTATCAGATCACTTTGAAATTGTGCACAATTGTAGAACTCATCAGGTAGATCATGGAGGCCAAGTTTTAGGTGAGTAGCTAAACAGGTGGCATTTTTATAAGCAGTAGAATTTTGAGGCTCTTAATGGTGGAACCGTTGTTTTGCAACTCACCTTAACTAAAGGGGCACTCCTGTGCCCCTCTAATTTACCTCTGAAAACAGTTGCAGCATGCGGCCCTAAACTTTCCGTGTTTCAAAGTGTGATCGTGGTAAGTTTAATTGTTTGGGAAGCTTTAAACCTGAACATTTCTGGCTGTTTGTTCCCATTTCATTCAATACAGCATATCAATTTTTTTTTGACAAGGATGCATAGAAAATAAGTTCTGACCTCCTAAACTTCTTATTGCCCAGAACCACATTATTTAAAGTCATAGATAATTTTCAGCCTAGTCCAGTGTATGAATTTGGTTGGTTTCACCATCAGGGAAACTGGCAGTCCAGACCATTTTTCCAGAATATGGGTCATTGCCTGCAACAGATCCCCAAATGTGGTTTCTGAGGATGCTTTGCGGCTTATCATTGCAGGTGAATTTGGACTAGCTGGCTGGGAAATCGCTGTTTCGGGCCATTTTCCTGGAATACTGTTTATTGCCAGGAACATGGTTTCTGTGGATGTGTTCCATCCAGTCATGTGAACCTGGTATATTTGGTTGGTTTGGCTAACTTGCCACGGTGCTCCAGGCTATTTCCTCTAAGGACCATTCATTGCCTGGAACAGCTACCAGAACATTCCGTGGCCGACTGTGTCATTTCCATACAATTACGCGCGACTGGTGAATCTGGTTGCCTTGGCTCACTCAGAAGTCGCCGCCCCGGGCCGTTTTCCAAGACCCAGGCTACTGCGCGGACAGGCGCCCCGCGCGGGCCCTGAGGGTGCTTTGCGCTTATGGCGGCGCTGCCACAGGTTACGTGCGGCGGCCGAGTTCGGCTGGGCGGCTCGCTCGGGAGCCGCCGCTCCGGGCTGTTTCCCGAGCACGGGCTCCGACGCGCGGCTGCTGCGGAAGCCGGCCGTACCCGTCCCCAGCTCTGCGCGACCGGAACGCGGCTGGCGGGCCTCGCTGGGGCCTCGCTCCCCGGGCCGCTCCGTCCCGGCGCCCCGGGGCAACGGCGAGGGGGCGCCCTCGCGGGGCTTCAGAGCGGAGCGCCGCTCTCGAGCGCTGCCCGGCGTGCGGCGGCCGCGCTGAAGGGCGCCGGAGAGGAGCGACAGCCACACGCGGACGAGCCGGGGGCGTGCGGGGGGCTTCGCGGAAGTCCCGCCGCTGCCCTCTCGCCCGGCAAGGGCGCCCCGCAGGCCGGCCCAGGGGAGACGCCGAGGCCGCCTCTCGCCACGCGACCTCTCTGCGGCCCGGGGGAGGCGGGGGGCCCCAGGAGCCCGCCAAGGGGGGGGCGGGGCGGCCGTGCGGATGGCCCCGCCCCCGCGGGAAGAAGGGCGGGGCTTCCCGGGCGCCGCCGCCGCCCTTCCGCGGGGCTGGGGAAGGGGGCGCGCGCCCGCCGCGCCCAGGAGGCGGGCCTCCGCGAGCACGCCGGCACCCGATTGGGCGGAGGGGAGACGGCTCGGCCACGTGCCCGGCCGTCCCGCGGAGCGCCGTGGCAGTCTGCGCCGAGCCGCGGAGGGAGCTGGGAGCGCCCGCGCCGATCCTCCTCCCGCCCCGCAGGTGGGTCCCGCTGCGCGCCCGCGCCTTCCCGGGGTCTGCGCGCAGGGCGGGCCCTGTCTGCCGCCGGGCGCGGCGCTCCGCCGCGGTGCCGCGCCCGCCGCCGCCGCCGCCGCCCTCCCTCCCTCCGTCCCCGGGCGCCTCGTGTGCTCAGCCCGCCCGGCGTCCGCCGGCCGCCGCCCCGTCCTCCGGCCCGTCCTCCGCGCGGGCGGCTCCCGCCGTGGGGCGCCGGGCGCTTCCAGGCCGGGCGGGCATCTCCCGGCTGGCGGCCGGCCGGCCTCGTCCCCCAGGTGGCCGGGGTGGCTGCAGGCTCGGCCTTCTACGCTCGCCGCGCTTCCTGCCACCGTTCCTGCCTCTTCTTGCCGCAGGAGCTGTGCGACGGGGAGGCGGAACCGCTGCGCGCTGCCGCTGGGCTGGCGGCGCGAAGGGCCTCGGGCGTGGAAGCCCGCGGAGGGCCCCGTGACTGGCTGCGCGGCCGCGTCGCGAGGCCCCTCGGCCGCTGCGTGTGCGGGCCGGCCGGGCCTCTCCGTCTGGCCCGTCGTACGCGGCGGCTGTATGGACGCCCGAGCTGGCCCGTGTGCCCCGCTGAGCTCCCTCGAGGAAAGGCGGGCTCAAGGAGGAGTGCGCGTTGCCCCCTGCCCCGTCCCTATCCGACTAGCCTCCCGCGACCTGCAGATGCCCGCTGGGTTCGTCAGGCTCCTGGCCTGTCCCGTCCTAGGCTATCCCTCCCTGAAAATCTGCTCACGTACACGGTGTTAGAGAGGTTTATTTCCTGCACACCTCACGATAGATTATCCTGTCCTTGGCCTTCCCGAGGCTGTTCTCTCCTGCTCTCTCGTGCTCACGCCCCCTTGGCCAGCTTTTATCTTGACCCTAACGTAGCAGGTTAGTTCTCTGTGTTTTCCTCTATGAGTTGCCTTATCAACAGAGCTTCGGCCTGTCTTTCTTTCACATAGGTTTGTGGTTCCCCAGCTCTTACTCAGAAATGTGAGTTTTATTATTTATTAAAACACTTAAACCTTAGCTTTCAGTTTCATTTAGAAATACCCAAGATGGCTTACATCAAAATTAAAAGAACACCTTGAACAAAAACAGAAACAGATTAGCAGTTAAAAGAAAAGATTCACAAACATGGGGAAAGCTAGGCGTAACAATCAGGCTGAAGGCCTCCCAAAAGCAAAAGGTCTTTGGTTTGTGGAGGAATGTTATTGGAGAGGAAGCCAGATGGATCTCCTGGGTCAGGTGTCCATGTTTATTTTCCAGCCTTACCATTACAAGTATTTCATGCTCTCTGGCAGGGATGATGAATGGAGCCCGAAGGAGAAAATCCCTGCTCCCTTCTCCAGCTCCATGCTTAGAGTAGAAGGCTGGGGATTGCCATTTTGTCGTGGGCAGTCAAGGCTGAAGCTTGGCTTCTTTCCCTAGGTCCAAATGGTTGGAGCATGAGAAGAGGACTGTTATTGACCTCCTGTGGAGGCCTTGGTGACGTCCACAAAGGTTACCATACTCCACAGAGTTATCTCTCTAAAACCTCCAGCCTGCTCTTTGGTCCCTGTGCCACCTCTCTTCTTTCCTTCTAGTCAGTTTTTCCAATTGACTGACCTAAGTGCCACTCCGGATTCCATGCTCCAACATCCCCCCCCCCCCCCGCTCATGCTCGTATGTAACTATACAAAAAGGTTATACCAAATACAACGTGCACTAAAAGCTTAGATTTCAACAAGTTACTGGCTGGGTTCACATGTCATGCTAACCCGTGGTGGGTGACAAGCTATGCTTGGTAGGTGGTTATGCAAACAACCTACTGTGCTCCCATCAGGCAATCCAGCTACACAGAGTAGTTTATTTTGCTCCTCCTCATTTGGTCCTCCTGCCCAGTCATGCAGGTATCCCAGCTTTCTTTGAGGTGGTTATAGAGATGGCTTGAGAGGAGCAGAGTGGTGGTAGCATTTTTGGCAGCTCTTGCCAAGCAGCTCTGTAACCCATGCTAGCGCGACAGACAACATGCTAACCCACCATAGGTAAAATAACCCTTACCACAGAGCATGGGTTCTCAAGGTGGCTTATTTGGGGGGAGAATAACCCCCCATGGGGTGGGGAAAACATCCCACAGAGGGTGTGCCCATCTGGGGAACTCAAATTTGCTATCTTAAGACTTCAGTCTTTCTACTGGTCCAGTGACCAGTTGTTTCCTCAGTTTCACCACCTCCTGCTGACACTATATTCCCATCTCTATTTTGAAAGCTGCCGAAGGATTCTTCCTAGCCCTTGTTGCAGAAATAAGAAATTGCTTACGCATTTATTTGCTTCCTTTAATGCATGACTGGTGGTAGAGCACTATATACCGTGAGCGATCTGAGAAGTTGAAAATAATTCAACCTAGACACCTTGTATAAAGTAAAACAAATGGAATTTCTCCTCTGGGCTTTATTTAGAGTCCACTACACAGCTGTGCATAGTTGGCTGTTAGGGCACTTCATGACCAGAGTGACACTTGTCCCATTCTCCCTTCCCTCTGCACCAACTTGGCATTTCCTTAGCTTAATAAAAGATCTGCACTTGCCTTACATTTTGCCAATAAATTATCTGTCACTTTGAGAAGATAACTTGCACTGTATGTGTATAGTTTGGTTTTATGCGGTTGGGTACACTGTATTAAGTGTCCATTATATCTGTACACATTGCATTGGTCGGGATCAAGAGAGGCTCTCTTTGGCTGTGGTCCGAACTATGTCTGCTGTTACACTTCAACATTCAGTTCTATACCCTGTATGAATGTGTGTGTGTTTGTGTGCCTAATTAATTTTGCTTTTCTTAGTCATGGGGAGGGGCAAAAATGCTACAAAGGATACTGAAGACTTGACCTCTAGAATCTCCTCCATTTCCTCTCTGGTTTTTGAGTCTTCACCAGGCATTCTTACATACTTTTCACAGCCAGGAAATCCAGATAATATTGCTGTTAAATGAAAACAGAGGCTCTTGGGTTGCTGAATTTTGCACCCAGTACTGATTTTTGTATTTGCCAGTGTGATTATGCAACTGGGGACTATACAAAGCCTCCTCTATGTATCTAAAAGGAGAGCCTTCTTGTTCTTCCCTCCACAATGGGTTTTCTCAAAAGAAGAATGCAGAGTTTGCCCACTGATGTGCCAGCTTGTAAACAAAGCAGAAATTGCAGGAGATAAATTTCCTGGAATGGAAACCAGGGCTAAATAAGTATGCTGTGCGTATCTGTAGGGAAAAAGGCAGAATCAGAATTGAAAGGGAACCAAATGAATTATCTTGTCTAGCTAAACCCCATCGTAAGATAGTATGCCTTTGGCTAAGGTAGAAATTCTCAGACTGTATGCCAGGGCATACTGATGCACTGATAAATTAATTCGAGATGATTGCAAGTTAAAAGTCTCCATCCACACTGGATGACATCCTGAGGGCAAGTAATTCCAGTGTACCTCTTCAGATACCTGGATCATTCAGTTACTTTTGATGTAGAAGCATTACCTGACTTTGGAGGAGGCTGCCCATTGTTTCTCTGCATGAGTCACTCAGGGGTTGCCTCCTTTCATTTGGGAGCCATTCTGTGAACAGTGACTCATGCAGAAATACATGGAATGGGCTTTTACTTTTTAATACCCTTTCACATTCTAAACTAGTAAACGTTTTGGGTGTTAGAGTAGAATCTAGGAAGCTGTTTTATACTGAGTCAGACCACTGGTCCATCCAGCCTAGTATTGTTGACACCATCCGGCAGCAGCCCTCCGCGGTTCCAAGCAGGATTTTTCCAGCCCTACCTAGAGATGCTGAGGGATTGGGCCTGGGAGCTTCTGCATGCAAAGCATGTGCTCTACACTGAGCTATGCCTCCATCCCTCTCTCCCAACAGCCCCTCCCTCTAAAAAAAAAGTGCTGCAATTAACATTGCAGGTGAAACATCCTCCAATTTTAATTTTGACATGAAAGATGCATCTATTATTAGAAGCTTGGGATATGCTGACCTAAAGCATCCACAATCTTTTCATAATTATTGATCCTTTAGATAGAGTTTTGCCAAAATAGAGGCATGGTAGATACTACTCAGTAATGAAATACCTGTCTATTATGCTGAAACAAAACTTCCTTGGTTTTTTTGTTTGTTTTCTTTAAAAGTGGGTGGGACAGACAAGTTTCAAATGCCTCACTGCTGATGAATAAATAGCTGCTGTGGTTGCTTGCCAGATGCTTCCTGTCTGTTTCTGCCTGAGATGTGTTTAAATAAATTAAAAACTGGAATGCGTGTATTCCTCAGTTGGTGGTTTGCAGATACAGCTTCTGTGTCCTGTTATAAAGCAACATTAGAGGAATGTTAGCCACACGTGGCCCAAATTACAGATTATGTTAAGTATTTAACGTCTCTGGGGTGTCCGTGGGTTTTGTGTGTGTTAAAACAGTCATAAGAGGAGCAGCTTTAAAGGGAGCATTTTTCATTGGGTCTGCGGGGTGGGGCGGGGATTACCCCCCCTTTCCCACACATTGTGGTCCTGATTGAGGTGTGTGTGTGTGAGGTGTGGGGTACTATCTAACAAACCTACTGGGCTGGGTAAGGGTGGTGCTGGAGTTTAGACAAGCAGCAGCTGAGGTAGCAGACCTGTTTCTGAGTGTGTACCACTGCAGGTTGGCCATCATAGGGTTGAATGGTTCCCTGTCCAGCAATTCTGTCTGTAAGGTTCAACATGAACCATCCAGGCCTCCGCCTAGAAGTGGTGGCGTTACAGTCTTTTTGGTTTGGAATGCATCATTGGTCCGTCACTCCTTTTTAATGTTAAATGTAAGTAGCAGCAGGAGCATAGACAGGAGAGTCGCAAAACATGGAGGTAGAGGAAGGCAGAGACAACACCCTCTGTAGAATTGGTCTATAGCCAACTTTTCTTTTTTTGGCAAAAGGAAGTTTAGAGGTTGTGAAGGGCTGTGCATTTCAGATCTTAAAGTTCATTTATCTGGCTGTGTCTCATTCATTCTGTCTGGTTCTGTGACTTGCCAAGGTCCAACAGGATCTTCACATCCAATTCTATAGTTGTGGAGCCACACAGATACATTTTGCTGAGGGTTAAATCCAGAGGAAGCATCCCAGGCTCTGCTTGCTTTCCCTGCCACGGTTTCGTGAAATGCTGCCTCTGATATTACTCTTGTTACACAGTGTACTCTCTCATCAAAGTGATCAGTAAGCGTGGTTAGTCACTGCAGCACTTGTTTAACATACATTTTTAAATATACTGCATTCTTTTCACTCAGTACATTTTCCTTTTTGCATTCAATTTCAAGACCCAGGCATAGAGACCACGACTGAGGGAGTACTATATGGAACTGTAGCCCACTGGAACAGCACAGGTTTAGGTTGCATGAGGTCCCAGGTTTGAACCTTGGATGAGGTCTCCCATTAGAAAAGGTTGGGAGGGACCCTTGTGGTGTGCACTGCGCTCGGAACGAGGAACATCCTTGCTTCTGCACCTGGCTTGTTGTCTGCACAGAACCAAAAGAAACACATGGAGACAAGTGATAGAAAGCCCAGTCTCTGTGCTTACTCTTGAGGCAGCATACCTGTAAGGGTACTGAGATGACGGGGGTTAGCAATATACCCTTCCTACTTTATTAGCCCTAGCTGCCCACTGTTTGTGCAAAGCGCCCTTTCCTCAGAGTTCCTATCACCAAAGTTGTTGTTATTTTTATATTTATTTATATCCTGCCTTTTTCCCAATACTGGGACTCAAAGCAGCTTTACAACATTAAAAACTTTTACGGTTAAAACATATAAATAAAAATATACAAAAGTTAAAAATATAATTAAATCAATATTAAAATTGTATAAAATATTAGAATTTTAAAAAGCCAACAACAATATAAACAGTAGTATCAATCCATCAGGTCCAAAGTTCCTAGGTGTATTCTTCTCTAAATGTGAGGACAGTGTGATGTAGCTGTGTGATTTGAACACCTAGATGTGTATTCTTTGGCTGGGGCTTAGGCTGCAATTTTGTGCATTTTTATTGGAGAGTAAGTTTTCTGGGTGATATGTAGTAGGTTGCAGAGGCTTTCTGACTTCCAGTTGTTAAACCTCAGCAGCAACAAACAGGTCTCCACTCCTACCATGTTACACTGCAAACCTAAGAAAGCTTGGGAGGAAAGCTTCTATCCATTTCTTGGATAGAAATTAAATTTAAAAAGCCAGGAGTGGATTTCCATGTGAAAAGGCTGTGAGTTCATTTCTGATATTGCAAACATGTTTTTGGGCTGAGGATGTACTCAAAGACTTGTTCCTTAATTCTAAGTGTATTTTCCCCCCTCCCGCCTTCTAAGCCACTGTTTTGTATCTGAGTGTAACTGTTGCATCTCAAGAGTTCTAGTCAAGGTACTAGATACAAGGTAGATCCCACTCCTGACCTAGATGGCCCTCTGTCTTCACTTGTGGTGAACCAGGAGGGGATGATAGAGAGAGGTATCCACTTAATGACAGGCAAGAGTAGAGATCCATGATGTAACGTCTCTCTCAAGCTATCACACAGACAGTAATCAAAAACTTTATTTAACATGATGTTAAGGATTTCCTGTATTCACTCAAGCGCCAAAATGCTGGGAAATTACATCTGTTCCTGTGTCAACTCAAAAAGTACTTAAAAGTAAGGATCTCTCTCTCTCTCTCCTTTTGGTTATTCTGCATTATGGGGAAATATTAACGTACTATACAGGATTTTTGTTTCAGGATTACAAAACCAACCAAAAGCTTGTCTGGGAGATGTAGTGGAGGAATAAGGAGGACTGCTTTACTGGTAGCTTATCCTCCACTGAGCAAGGAGTTGGACTAGATGACCTTTAAGGTATCTTTCAACTCTTACCGTTCTATGTGGAGTGCATTGGTTTCCAGTTGGGTACTTGTAATGTGGAATGGTAGCTCCAGTTGCACGATCGCTTCAGTTGCATAGATTCCATGTGTCTATTCCAGTGAACAGACAATTCTAAGACTCCGCCACTGACAACATCCAGCTCCAAGGTGATGGAGAAGCTGGAACTAACCACCATACCATACCATACCATACCATACCATACCATACCATACCATATGCATCCTGGCTAAATAATGTGTTTTTTAAAGACAAGGCCCTTAACAGCTGTACTTTCCTGGCATTTTGGAGCTTAAGTAAACATGGAAACTCCTTAACACAACATGTTAAACCATGTTAAACCAAAAGGGATTTTGTTTATTGAATTTCATTATTACTACAATGTTCTGATCAGCTGAACTTGAAATGATAGAGTCATAGAATAGTAGGATTGGAAGGGGTTATAAGACCTTCGAGTCCAACCCCTTGCTTAATGCAGGAATCCAAGTCAGATGGCTGTCCAGCTTCATCATGAATGCCTCCAGTTTGAGAGAGCTCACCACCATCCTCGGTAATTGGTTACATTGGCATATTGCTCTAACAGTCAAGAAGTTTTTCAGCCAGAATCTGGCTTCCTGTAACATGAGCCCATTATTCAACATCACATTGTTGGCTCATCTTCAGCTTGTTATCTACAATGGTTCTAAGATCCTTCTCCCTTGTAGTGTTGTTGAGCCAAGTCCCGCCCATCTTATCCCTATTAAAGTTCATTCTGTTGTTTTCAGCCCAGCACTCCAGCCTATTTTTTTTCTGTCTTCCAAGGTATTAGCTATCCCGCTCAATTTTATGTCATCTACAAATCTGATCAGCATTACCTGCACCTCCTCCTCCAAGTCATTAATAAAAATGTGGAAGAGCACTGGGCTCAGGACTGAGCCTTGCGGTACTCCGCTCTTTACCTCTCCCCAGTTTGAGAAGATCACACTGATAAGCACTCTCTGAGGCCGATTCTGTAGCCAACTGTGGATCCACCCGAGAGTTGTTTCATCTAGCCCACTTTTAGTTAGTTTGCTCATCAGGATATCATGGGGCACTTTGTCGAAAGCTTTGCTGAAATTGAGGTATATGATGTCCACAGCATTCCCACGGTCCACAACCTGATCCAAAACTGAGATCAGGTTTGTCTGGCAGGGATTGATGTCAGACTGACTGGTCTGTAGTTCCCAGGTTCCTCCTTTTTACCCTTTTTGAAGATAGGGACAACATTAGCCCTCCTCCAGTCCTCTGGCACTTCCCCCATCCTCCATGATTTCTCAAAGAGAATAGATAGCGGTTCTGAGAGTTCTTCTGCCAGTTCCTTTATTACTCTAGGGTGCAGTTCATCTGGCCCTGGAGATTTGAACTCATTCAAAGTCATTACCCTCGGCTTTTGCTTCCTTTAGAACCAAGAATTCAAGTATAACATGGTCTCTTGCCCCCAGAGTTCCCGTAACTGCTACTTTATCCACTAAGTCATCTCTGTTGGTTAGGATCAAGTCAAGGATAGCCGATCCTCTAGTTCCTTCCTCCACTTTCTGTAGGAGGAAGTTATCCACAACAGAAGTCAGGAATCTCTTGGAGGGGCCACGTTTTGCAGAATTTGTCTCCCACCAAATACTGGGGAAATTGAAGTCCCTCATTACTACTACATCATGCTTCCTTGAAACATTGGCTATTTGCTTGTCAAAAGTTTCATCCTTGTCTTTCCCTTGATTGGGTGGTTGGTAGTATACCCCAACCACCATGTTCTTTTTATTCTTTGCTCCATTTATTTTAACCCAGAGGCTCTCGATGGGGCTACCAAGCTCATCCTCCTGTATTTCTGTGCAAAGATACGTATTTTTAACATAAAGCGTGACTCCCCCTCCCTTTCTGTTCCTTCTGTTCTTTTTGAACAAGTTGTATCCTTCAATTACTGTATTCCAGTCATGAGAATCATCCTACCAAGTCTCAGTTACACCTATCAAGTTGTAATTTCCCTCCCGTATTAAGAGTTCAAGTTCGTTCTGTTTGTTTCCCATACTCTGGTCATTAATATATAGACATTGAAGACTATGTGCTTTCTTCCTACATGTTTGTGAAGACTATTATTGGGCACTGTTAGGGCTGTTCTCTCCGTTGCAGTGCATGCGCCTACGTCCATTGTTACCCCCAACATTACATCTCCCTTCCCTGTAGGATTCAGTTTAAAGCTCTCCTGTTGAAGTTCTTCATGCTGTGGCCAAACACATTCTTCCCAGCCCTTGTGAGGTGCAACCTATCCCTTGCCATGTTCCAGGAAGTATAGCCCGTGGTCCCAGAATCCAAATCTCTGGCATCGGTACCACCTTCCTAGCCTGTCATTCACCCGGAATATTTTTCTTTCCCTTCCTATCCCCCTTCGTACTACTGGAAAGATGGATGAGAAAACTATCTGGGCCCCAAAGTTCCTGAGTTTCCTTCCCAAAGCGTCAAAGTCTGACGTGATTTCTTTGTAGCTCCGCTTGGCGGTATCATTTGTTCTCACATGGATGAGAAGAAAGGGATCCCTGTCAGTGGGCTTTATGAGTGCAGGCAACCCTTCAGTCACATCTCTAATCTGTCCTCCTGGGAGACAGCATACCTGGCGAGTCCATGGGTTTTTGCAACATACTTGGGTTTCAATCCCACGCAGCAAGGAGTCTCCCACTACTACCACTCTTCTCTTCTTGTTGTTGTAGGCCTGGGTTTCATCGCCTTTGTTTGACTGACCTTCAGCCTCTTGCTCACTCTCATGCAGGTTCCCCTGTGATTCTTCCTGTGCAGTCTCATCCGCAAGTACCTGGAATCGGTTCCACAGCTCCACTGCTTCCACTGGCGCAGAGTGGCGTCTAGTTCCTCTTCTCCTAACTGTCACCCTTTTCCAAGGAGTATCCTCTACTCCATTTTTCTTCACCTCAGCATTTCCCACTGCCTCATCTTGCTGTTGCTCTTCAAGCTTCTGGTCTTCCCTTTGCTGCTGTAGTTCCCCCATTCTGTCCAAGAACGCTTCGTGTTCTCTTATTTTCCTCCGGGAGGTCGACAGTCGCCGCTCCAGCCCTCTTACCTTTTCTTCCAACTGTGTAATCAACTTGCACTTGTTGCACGTGTAGGCCATGTTGATCTCAGGCAAGAAAACAAACATGGCACAGACGTTGCAGGTCACCACCACTGGAGAGTCTTTTCCTTCCATAGTCTCTATTCCCTATATGTTTCTAGCTTTCTGATTGTACTGGGATAGCCTGTGCTTTGTTCTGTACTCACTGGAGGTTAAAAGCTGAGTTCCACTGGTATGGAAGTGTGTGTTAACAAGGGAAAGAAATGTTAAAAAATGTTAGGGGCCTCCCGCTTGACCTCCCCTGCCAAACTCCTGTTTGCTCTCTGTGTTTGCTCACTCTGATCGCTCGCTCTCTGGGAGCTTGCTTGCTTGTATAGCCCCTATAGCCAGTTGAAAATGAGAAACTTGGTGGACAGCTGGGGGCCCAGGGGCTTGGAAGGCCATCAGCATCCTCCTCACCCTCGCCCATCCAACTGGTCCTCTAGTGCCTCATATTAAATTTTTTTAAAAATTAACTTACATTTTGAGTAGAAGCATTCTGAACCAATTGGGCAATTGGAGTGGGGCAGTGAGAGCACAGGGTGATCTTTACATCACTCTTGTGCCCTCTTTGGCGAGGTCCTCCCCAAAGGCAGCATCTCATTGTGTCAGATGCTGCTACTCAAAATGTAAGGGTTTTTTTTTTTTAAACCTTTTAAAATTGCTTGTGGGGCTGGGTGCTCAGTGCTTTGTCAGCACAGCTGGCTGGAGCAGCAGGGGGACCTGCCACCCCCCCACCAGCTGAAGAACATACTGGGTGGATGGGCAGGAAGCTTTGTCCGGGGGGCAGGTGGGTGGGTGAGGGGCTGTGGGCAGGCTATGGTGGTGCATGAATGTTTGGGGATGGCAGCAGCGGCAGGTGGGCTGGGGCAGATGGGTTGGTGGGCAACTGAGAGGGCAGGCAGGGGGGCTTTGCTGGCAGGGGGTTTCAGCAGCGCTATGCCACGGGTCTAATGGAGTCTGGCACTGGCCCTGTTGGTAGAAAAAGAAAGGAAGTAACGCCGCAATTAATAAAAAGAAATCAGACCCCATTTAGAATTCACACAGAACATCTTATGCCTATTAAGTGGCTAATTTATTAAGTGGAAAACAAAGAGTTGGTGGGAGTTCACAGCTTATCTGAAAAAGTCCTAGATGTCTTCTTCTGCTGTCTTGAATTCCTCTATTATTGAATATTTTTCTTGTATATTTTCACATATTAGTTATGATCCAGTTCTATAAGAAGTGACTAAGTAAAGCAATGTGGGGGTGGGGAAGAAAGGCAGTGAAAACGTACAGCAGCAGTTTTGAACAATGCTGTCTGGAAACTATAGTAGTGTGCCGTGGTTTCTAAAAAATGTAGCTTCAGAGATGATGGAATGCGATTCATTTGTGTAACAAAAGCTACTATGCACTCTTAATCCACTCTCCAAAAACCACTCCTTGGGTCACAGAGGATAACCCTCATCACAGGTTACCAAGACAAACAAACATATAGCATGTAAGAGAATGCACTGTTAAACAGTCACCAATACATCAGAAGTCCTGAAGTCTAACTCTGAGGAAGTACAAGAGAAAACATTGAATTCTTCCTTACACATGATAGTGAATGCATTAATTCAGTTTTAAATCCTTATCTACTCCCAAATTTCATAGCCTTAACATATATTTTTTCCAACCCACCACTGGACCACAGTGAGTGGAGGGATTCTGGAAATGCCACGATGGGGTGATGTCAAAGAACATCAGTCAGATGATGACTATATTTATTTATATCCCGTCTTTTTCCCAATACTGGGACTCAAGGTGGCTTTACAACGTTAAAACTTATACAATTAAAACCTGTAAATATAAATACAAGTGTACAAAAGTTAAAAATATAATTAAATCATCAATATTAAAATTGTAAAAATATCAAAACATTAAAAGGCAACCACAACAACAAAAATAGTATCTATATGTCATATTTTCACAGGTCCAGATGATGGGAGAAAAATGAGACCAGTGCATTCCGTTGTGCCAGTGGGATTGACCAGTAGTGCAACAGGGAGTTGGCACTTCCCAAAGTAAGTGGACATAAGTGGAAACGCTTATTTTCCTATTGGCACAGGTCGGTGGAGCTCCCTTCTGCATTCTCCCCAGACCTGCACTGTTCTGGAAACAAGCATTTCTGCTCATTTCTGTTTGCTTTAAGAACTGCTAGCTCCCCATCGAATTCCAGTGAATTCCACTGGAATGTGGGCTCAATAGGATACTGTCCATAGATTTAACATAAGCCTACTGTACTGAAACACTTTTCCTGTCTCCCTGGTAACCACACTACATTCTATATCCCCTCCCATCCAGAAAATTGTTAAACATGCTCCATTCTGTTCCTCCTCTTATTCTGTGAATTTTGCCTTATGAACTCCATAGCCTAAAATGGGGTGAGAGTCACACTTTTTTAGAAAACTTACAAATGACTTGTACTACATCGGGCACAGCACAGACTATGCCTTCTCCCTTAAGTTGACAAACTGTTTCCCAAAATAACTTGCCTGTTATCCAGTCAGGATAAATATGTTGCTACTTTGAGGAAAGCTACTTTATAGGTATCACAAGAGCTTGCTCACTTTTGTTCAGGATGGCAAGTTGGATTGCCAAGATGATTTACTACATCAGTCTTTGGATAAACAAACAATGATACTAGAGAAATATGTAGTGTGAATTGTAAATGTTAGTTAAATATGTTTTTCTTTTGATAGTGTTAAAAAATTAAAAGAGGGAACATTTATTCAGGATTTTAACTCCCCTCTGCAATCGTGGGGGACCTATTAAGATGGTCTGGTCCAGGAGGCTAATGGATCCAGATGGCTTCCAGACAGCTGGGTTTTTTTTCCAGCTGATGTGGCTGGCTTTCCTACTGAAACTCTGGTTGATCTGTGGAATGCAGAAATGACCCAGGCAGTTGACATGATTCCTCCTGTGTGCCCTTTGCGCAGTAGGGCACCTACGGCTCCGTGGTAAACCCTGGAGCTGAGAGTGATGAAACAAAATAGGAGACCGCTTGAGTGCAGATGGAGGAAATGTCCTGATGGATGCAATTGAACACTGGTGTTTGCTTACAGTTGGTATATTCAAGGGCAGGGAGGGCGGCAAAGAAACAATATATCTCTGCCTTTGTTAAATCCGCCCAGCAGAGCTTTTCAGGGCTGTTGGGCTTATTACATGCTGGCCCTAAGGATGCTATAGATCCATCAGAGGTCCCCTCCTCTGAGTGCCTCCTCCAAGGAAGGCTCGGAGGGTGGCAGCAGTGGGGAGGGCCTTCTTGGTGGTAGCCCCCTGACCTTGGAATGACCTCCTCATTGAAGTCTGCCTGCCTTCAACATTGTCATCTTTACTCCCAGGCATTTGACAGTGTAGGATGGAATTTTAATGTCAGTTGTTTTGTCAGGTCCCAGTATCTCATTGTGTTTTAGCTGTGAAATTGTTTTTAAATGTTGTATGTTTTTATGTTTTGCAATTTTTTTGAACTGCCCAGAGAGCTATGGCTAATGGGTGGTATAGAAATAAAACAACAACAATAATAAAAGATGCTGTACAAACAGAGAAATTTGACAAAAAAGTAACCCGTGTAAATCTTCCGGGGGGGAAATGCAGACAGTACCTGTCAAATCACTGGTGGGCACTCATCAAACTTTGAATTCCTATAAATAAGCCACTTCTTGCCCTTTCTGCCTCAAAATTGGCATCAACTGGGGGAGGCAGTGACATCATCAGAGATGGTGAGATAAATCTGTAGCTCCACTTGAACAACCAGTTAATAATTGATGATCCAGCAGATAAATGTGTCTAACTTAAAACTGAAGGGAGGTCAGGTATAGGGGAATGTCTCAGGAACCCACTGGAGTTAAAGAGGGTCACTTGGACCTAAAAACAAAACAGCAAAAAGGGCCCTCCCTGATGAAGCAGTGAAGAAGCCTGTAAAACTGACTAAAGATGGCACGGAAGCCATGCCAGATGGCACAGAACAGTTAATGCTGCTCAGGCAAGACTGGAACAATACAGTCAGCCCACTTAAAGACTCTAGTGACAAAGTAGCATCCAAACTAATTGCTATTACAAAAACGGCAGACAGCACAATGAAATTTTGATGGGTTGAACCATTAAAAGAAGATTCAAAAACTAACCAAATTAAATGAAGAGTTAAGCCATAAAAATGAGTCTAGAAAATCGGAGCAGATGGGCTAACATCAGGATCCAAGGGGTTAAAGAGTCAGCACAAGGAAAGAATATTATTTAATTCCTAACAGACTGGCTGAACAACACTTTCCCAGATTTAGAAATAACCCAAAAAGAAATAATTCACGCCCACTGTGTGCTTTATGCAAAACTGCCAGAAGGAGCTTGCCTGAGACACATTAGCACAATACGTTCCCATGAAGCATCAAGGGACACCAGTTTGAAGACTTCTAGGGACAAATCTGTTATTAATGGGTGACACCCTAGTACAGCTCTATCAGAATTAATGTCCTGAAATTCACTTATGAAGAAAATCATTTCAGTTCCTTATGGATCAGCTTTAAATGTCAAATATTTCTTGCGGGGGGGGGGGCACCCTGTAAAACTAAGTATCCTTGTGAATCGTAATACGACTGTAATCTCATCCCAGAAAGATGTGGCTTCACTATTGAAGCTTCTCAAGATGGACATTAAGATACCTTCAGAATTAAGAAATTTAATAAATAGGAGGACCAAGAGCCAGATAGCCAGCACAAGACAGAAAAACATGGGGGATGGGGAAAAGTGGCTGGGCAGAACAACCCAATACGTAACGGAAGAAGAAAAAAGGGATCTTTGGACTATCACAGAACAGTTAAGATTACAGTCCCATTCAGAGGTTAACAGCAGAACCAAGCCAACAGACATATGGTATGAAACAAATCTATTTTGAAAATTATAGCAACAGCAAAAGCGTAAAAATACTGGCCACAGTGAGATCTAAATGTCTTAGGGAGCAATCCTATGGCTCCTCGACAGCATCTGGGGGGCCATAGGATACTTTGGATTCCTGGATCTGGATCTGGATCGGACACAGCGCTCTGACCTCAGATCCAGGAATCTGTGCCCCCCTCCCTCTCGTAGCTGGCATGGAGAGAACCATGCTGGCTGCCTCTCTTGAGGTCACAAAAGCAACCTCAGAGGAGGAGGTAAAGGGGCGTTCGCATGGGAGGGGAGGGGACTGGAGAGGCTGGCTTATGCTGTATCCAGCCTCCTTCCTTCCCCCTCCGCAGTGACCCAGCTAGATGGGCGAAAAAATCTATCTAGCAAAAATGCAGAGTGGGAGGACTGCGGAGGCAAAGATTGCCTCTGCCGCACCTCCTGATCTGCACTGGATGCCTGTAAGCCTCTGAGTTCGGAGGATTACAAGCATCGAGATCGGACTGCTCACTGAACTATCTAAATGTACTAAGGATCTTCTATCAGTTAGAGCAACAATTAGGCATATATAGCTGAAGTTAATGTGCTGGTGGAGAGAAGGAGTGAATTGGAGTGCTTACCCCCCATTTAAATTCCCCTCCCTCATCATAACAGATGTGGAGCAGATCTCTCTGATCAGAGAGTTCTGCCCAGAAAAGAAAGAGAAATGGTTTATAGTTAAGGTTATTGTTGTTTTTTAGAATATTGTTTACAGTTACAGGGCTAACTGTATCTGCACATGAATCTCATTTAAAAAGGAGATAGGCATGCAAGTAGAGAAAAAATAATCCAAAAATGGATTGTATTGTAAAGCAATTATGGTCCAAAGAGTTATGGGGGATTTAAAAGTATGGTCATTAAATGTCAAGGGTATAGGAGTGCCAATAAAACATAGATGGATAGAAGAGTTAATAAAGAAAATCCAGACATTATCTATGATGAGGAAACCCATCATAAACAGAATTTTATTGTGAGGGAGTCCTGTGCTGCCATGGGGAATTCAAAATCTCTTGGGGTTTTAATAGACATTATGAACACATGCAAAGTGAACATTTCTACAACTTCAAGGTCCCAAAGGTTGCTTTATTTCTGCTAAGGGCACATTCAGAGATCAGAAAATATCTCTAGGATGAGTATGTGGCCCATATTCTAATCAATTGCAGCTTTTGAAGGGAATACTGAGACACCTGGAGGGAGCAATCCTATGGCCGCTAGACAGTGGCTAGATGGCCATAGGATGTGCTGTTTTCCGGGAACTGACCTCCCCCCACGTCTGTGCTGCCTCCGAGGCAGCGCGGAGAAACCCCATCCTCCACGTTTGGAACTGGAGTGCGGAGCGGCTGAAAAGGGGCAGGGCTGGGGATGTTCTGGGGTTGGGAGAGCGGAACTGCGTGTATGACACATTCTATGTGTCATACAATAGCCTCCTCTCCTGCTCGCCGCCCCCCCCCCCTCCCGTGGCAAGACAGCTGAAAAAGTCTGTCTAGCAGAAAAAGCAGGGCAGGAGAGGCACGGAGGGAACGATCCCCCCGTGCCTTTCCTGCCTTGCTTTGGATAGGTGGTCGCCTCTGAGTTCAGAGATGGCTGCCTATCTAGATAGGATTGCACCCTTTAAGAAGGATCCCCATGACTTGGAGGTGATTTAAATGAAGTTGTTGATCCAGTTTTAGACGAGAGTGGAAGCAGAAGAGAAAAAAATGACTAAAAGGAAAATTTCTGAAATGGACAATATCTTGTGGGAGTATGGGTTGTGTGACTTTTGGAGAATGTTGCATTGGTCAGAAAAAGATTACTGCTTCTGCAAGTGACATAGTTTGTATTCTCATATAGATTATCTCTTATGTTCTAATCTAAGAGGTCTAAAGCTCAAAGAAACTACAATAGGGTTGATCACAATATCAGACGGTGCTCCAGTTTCAGTATTATTTCAAACGGAACATGGCATGCTCCACTCTTGCAGTTAGAAATTACATCTTACACTATTGCAAAGACTAGAAATAAAAGAAAAAAAAACTACACAAGCTACAGCTGAATTTTTTAAAGACAACATAACTCTGGGAATGCCCAATAATATAATCTGGGACACGTTAGAGGCAGTTATAAGAGGTCATTTTATAAAAGAAATGAGCACTCTTAAAAAACTTAAAAGGGGCCAAGAAGGTACAATAGAAACAAATTAAAAACTTGGCGGAAAAACACAAAGAAAGGGGCAGTGCTCCAATTTTAACACAATTGACAGAAGAAACAGCTCTAGACATTCTAAAACCACAATGAATTCAAATTTTACAGCTCAAAAGTGTTATGAATTTGGAAATAAATCCTCTAAACTTTTATCCAATTACATAAGAAAGAAAAAAGATAAAAATAGAATTAATTCAATTAAAGATAGTACAGGGAAACAAGTTTTTATTCCATCCCATATTAATGAACTATTTAAACAGTATTTTAAAAATCAAATAATCAGGATAGGAATCACATTGTTTTTAGATAAGTCCATGAATACAAAATATTATTTAGAGCACCAGCACTTTTTAAATAAGAAAATCACTCTAGATAAACTTCATGTAGTTATCAAAAATTAAGGAAAAATACCAGGAATGGATGGGTTTAGAACATTTTGTAATAATACCTTTGAACAGGTATTAATACATTTTTACTACAACTGCTTAATGATATATTAGAAAATAAACCCATCCTGGAAACCAGGTGGACCTCTAGGAACATACTACTACCTAAACCAAATAAAATGCAGCAGTAGTAATTATGGACCAACTTCTTTATTAAAGCAGGACTATAAATTTTTTTACAGGAATCCTTGCATCCAGACTAAATAAAATTTCAGCACATTATAGCAAAGATGATCAATTCGGGTTTGTTAAGGGTAGACATACTTCAGTTCCAATAAGAAGGTTATTACATGTAATATCACATTGTTCAAAGAATAAAAACAAGCCTTGTGCCATAATCTGTTTTGACGCATCAGAAGCCTTTGACAAATTGGAGAGGGGTTTGTTTATGAATTAGGGGAAGCCATGGGGTTGAGGAGTAGCTTTTAAGATATTAAGATCAATGTATAGCTCAATGAACGCTTTGATTAGGACAGATGATATGGACTCATTGCCCATCCCAGTACAGAGGTTGCCCTTTGTCCCCCCTAACCATTGGCCAGTCTCTTTAGACACCACCATACAAGGAATTCAAATTGAAGGAGAAAAACTAAAGATTCATTTATATGTGGATGATATAGCTTGAACATTTTCAGACCCAGTACATGATTTGAAGACAATACTGGAAATTGCCGCAGAATATGGTAAATCAAGACTCACAATAAGAAAAATCAAACATATTAACATTAAATTTGACCAATGTAGAAAAATTGGAGCTTACAAACAGTTCACATATTCCAACAAAAAATAAAACTGTAAAATAGTTAGGGATCCATTTACCAAAAATGCTTACACATGCGATAAGATTAAATGTTAAGCCCTGTGAAAGAAAATTTTAAACTACTTCAAGAATTGGGAAAAATTAAAAATGACATGGCTAGGGAGGATTGCAGTGGTAAAGATGACAACCTTACCCAAAAGTATATAGTATGAATGTTACCTATTTCTCCATCTATAAAATACCTAAATAAATGGCAATCCCACATAATAGAATTTAAACATAACAAAAAAGGGACATTTATATCAGAAAATTCTATTTAGAAACTCAAGGAGGTTTGGGTATTCCAGATTTGGGCTTATATTATGATACATATCACCTTACCCAATTAATTTAGGTATTAATAAACAGCCTGTAAAACACCTGGATCAGGTTGGAGGCTAAAACAAATGATATGTCAGAAAATAAATGATATTCCATTCTTTTACCACCCACTTTTCTGTGACCTGACAAATTTATTATATTCACAGGTTAGGAACAACTAGGACTGTATAGATGTGAGATTTGTTTACAGGGGCATGTCCAAAGTCAGGCCAACAATTGAAGGACAAGTTATAAGATAAAATAATGAACTGGCTGCAGATACAGCAAATATTATGCTTCACAGTAAACCCACAAGTGAGGGCACAAGTGGTCCGCCCTTTGACAAATTTTGAATCACTTATTGTGCAGAGAAAGTTGAACACCAAAGGTCTGGTTTCAAACATTTACAATATGCTAAGTGACATCAAATATTGCTTCACAATAAGCTCCAGAAAGGCATGGGAAAGGGATCTGGGTCAATCAATTGATGAATCAGCACGGAACACAGTGTGGATGAGTGTCCCATTCAAATCCCTATCTAGCAAAGTAAAAGAAGGCTCTATCGAATTATTACACAGATGGTACCTTACTCCTGCCAGGTTAAGTTACATTAATAGCTCTTTGTCACAACCCCTCCAGTATTTTTGTGATAACGTCCGTACATATTTTCATATGTGGTGGTTTTGCATCTCAGTAAAGCAATTATGAAAAACAGTATTTCAAGAGGTAGAGAAAATGACTGATCAGAAGATTTGAGTTCTCTCCCATGCTAGGCTTGTTAACTATATGTGATGGAGCAAACAAAACTTAACACATAAAAACCTTCTAAACTTTATGTGGGTGGCAACAAGACAAACTATTACATCCTCATGGAAAATGGAATTAACAAACTCAGTGTGATAGGATAAAATGTGGGCCATCTCCTTGATAGAAAAGCTAACCTGTCAGATCAAGCAATACAGATCTGAAACACGTGAACAACTTTTATTAAACTTGGTAAGCTTTTATTAATTATACTCATGTTAATAAAGACATTATTGTACCACCGTCCACACATGGTACATGCTGGAGTGATATATTAGGATGAAGCTGGAAATATGAATAAGATCAATACAGATTAATTGCTTGTATTTGCTTGTATTATGTATGCCTAACTATCTAATTAATTCAGTATGATATATGTTTATACAGTGAGCCCGTAAGTTGAGTGTTGTTATATGTGTATAATGAATTGTATGTGTGTTTTTGTATTACAAAAAACTTTTTCAATAAAAAAAAATCTTAACCGGCACAGACTATCCTCAAACTGCCTTCTGCTACACCGCCAGCTTTCAGATCAGTTTGTTCAGCCATTTTCTCAGTATACACCATGGAACCTACTGCCCTGCCCCTGATTGTTGGTTATAATGGCAGGGTGTGATTCAGCTAACTCAAACTTAACATAAGGCCACAATGATGTCCTACAATAATTAGCATTTATAAACTACTTTAGAGTGTTTAATGTGCTTCACATACTTTCATAGTCATCCTTGATAACACTGGCCTATCTTACAGGGCTGTTCAGTGCTGGTGCAACTTGTCCTGCCACCTGAGACAGGGACCCCCGCTGTGCGTCCCAGCCACCCCTCTCTCCATTGTCGTCATCTTCGCTCTCTTCAGAGTGCCAGCCATGGCCAGGCCCAAATGCCTGGTTCGGGGGGGGGGGGGCTGTTCCTTCCTCAGAACCAGGCATTGTAGGAGGGGGGTTATCCCAGGAGATTGTGGTACAGGTGATTTCCTGGGGCACCCCCCTCCCCCCCACACACATGAACAATACCTGGCTCTGAGGAAGGGCCCCCTCAGAGCCAGACATTTGGGCCTGGCTGGCTCTGAAAACCACACTGTCTGCTCCTTGCTCGCTCTATTCTGAGAGTGAGCCAAAAAGTGGGTGCCTGCTACAGAGACCCCTGCTGGCCAGTCTCCTTCTGTAGCATTTGTCTGGAGCTGCTGCCCGCCCAGCAGCACTAACAGGGAGTACTCCAGGTGGGTGGCAGCTACAGAGACCCCGCTCTCCCACTGCAGCAAATGCCACTGTGGGAGAGTGGCCAGCGGGACACTCCTTGCAGGTGGAGGGGAGTGTGCAATTTGCTGCTCCCCCCGCAAAGCCACCTGAGGCGGAGCTTTTACCCCACCTCATGAGAGGACCGACCCTGAGGCTGTTTTACCTCCATATTCTGTGGGGTGATGAGCATGAGAGAGTGTTTGCCTGAAGGCTGCCTAGGTTGGGGAAGGCTGATGTATGGGATTCAGAGTTCCCCTTGGAATCTTAACAAAGAGCATGGCATAAGCTTTAACTGACAAAATGGACTCTATTCCAGTACAGATTATTCCACAATACATCTATTAGTCTTTTAAACGTGTCAATAGAGAATCCGTTTTTTCAGCAGTGGAGTGTGTTGCTCAAACACCTTGGAATTCCTTGTTTGGGTATCTCAAAACAATGACCTTTGAATTTTAATTTGTGTAAAGTCTGCGGAGGAAGCAGCCATTGTTCTCTGCAGTGCATAGAGGTACCCCAAGAACAGTACCCCATTGTTGGTGATATTTTAACAAATCAATTCAGAAAGAGTAGTTAAATATTAAAGAAGGAGCACTTCTGCTTCCTGTTCTCTTTAAGGAAGACGGGAACTGAGGCCTTGCTAAACTGAAGTGTATTGTGAAAACATGAATTCGACCGGTTTCTCCTTAAAGAAAAGGCAATCAAATAAGTTGGTTTCACTTTTGAGGCCTAGCTTTCCTTCTGTATTTTAAGAAGGGAATGTTTACGCAAGGCATACCTGAAAATATCTGAGGCACGATTGCTGCTGCAAAGGTAAAAGAAAGGCTGAGTTTACATCCAGTGAATACCTGATTGCTTTGCAACTAGAACAGGGAAAGAGAGAACTTATATATCCAGAGAGCATTGTTAGTATCAGGAACTGGGACGTGGCAATTTTACAGGAGCAGGCAGAAGCAGGCCCTGTCAGAGAGTGGAACTTAGTGCAAAGGCAAGGGACATCTGTGGACAGCAAAAGATAGAAAGCTGTGACTTTGGAGCAGTAAATGTAATGAAGTAAGGTGTGGTGGCCAAAGGTAGGAATGTGCTTAGGCTCCCTTCCTAGGAAGGGTCTGTCTTGCTCCCTACTTGATAGCTTTCCATTGTAGTGTGAAGATTTTTCTTTTCTGGCATGTATTTGACCTGCGGGTGTGTTTAAATGTTTTGTCCTGATGTTTTAATCTGAATGTATCTGCTTCCGTATTATTTCTTTTACTGTTGTTCTTGTTGTTATTTTAATTGTGTTATTCTGTTCCAAGCCAACTTGGACATTTTTAAATAGAAAGGTGATGTAAAATGGTTGCAATAAATAAAAAATAAGGGGATCTGTGAAGAGGTAAAAGCTGTTGGGCAGATAAAAGCAGGGTGGGATCAGAGCCTATTTCTTTAGAATAGGGATGGTAGCTAGTAACTTCTACTCTGAATCTGGCTTGTGAAAGGTCACTGGCTGGTCCGCAGCTTAAGTAAGTGTTGATGTTGGATCCCAGCTGCCTCCTCAAGCAGCTGTTTTTGTTGGTCAACTTTCCAGCCAGCAGGACTGAGGAGGCTTAACAAAGAAAGGGAGAAATAGGTAGCAATGAAAGGAATTATACAGGTAGTTGCTAGCAGCTAGGCAGCCATCGATGTCTCCTGATGCTTCCTGTCCTGCAGGAGTGGGTGTCTCTTAAGAGGTTGCCGGACAGGCAGTCACTTGATTCCTCTACAGCTGTATTCATATTGGTATAATGTAAGAATATGCAAATTAAAGTTATAGCAGTAGCCACACCCTGAGACCCTTGATTAGATGTGATAACTCTCTCGCCAACATAGCGTTTTGGTTTTGTTTCTTTTTTCATAAGATATTTCATTCCTGCCTTTCCTATAAGAACATAAGAAGAGCCATGCTGAATCCGATCAAAGGCCTAGCTAGTCAGCATTCTGTTCACACAGTGGCCAACCAGCTGCTTGTGGAAAGACCACAAGTAGGACAGGAGTACAATAGCATCGTCCTGCTCGTGTTGCTCAGCAACTGGTACATGGAGGTATTTTGCCTCCAATACTGGTGGTGATATATAATCATGACTAATAGCCCTTGATAGCCATGATTTTGTCTAATCCCCCTTTAAAGCCATCCATGTTGGTGGCCATGGCTACATCTTGTACTATAGCTATGCGCTGTGTGAAGTACTTCCTTGTATCTGTCCTGAATTTCCCACCATTCAGTATCATTTGATGACCCCGGGGTCTGGTATGAGGAGGAGAAAAATGTCTCCCAATCTACTTTCTCCACACTATGCATAATTTTGTAAACCTCTATCATGTTTGGCTTTTTTCTAAGCAAAACTGGCCCAGATGTAACTTCTCATCCAGGAGTTGCTTCAGTCCCCTGATCATTTAGATTGCCCCTTTACTGCACGTTTTCCTACTCTGCAATATCCTTTCTTAGGTGCAGTAACCAGAACTATACACAGTATTCCAAGTGTAGTGGCACCATAGATTTGTATAAGTGCAGCATGGTATTGGCAGTTTTATTTTTCTTTCTTTTCCTAATTATGCCCATCATGGAAGTTGCCTTTTTCACAGCAGCCACATGTGGCGTCGACAGTTTCAACAAGCTGTCCACTACAATCCCAGCATCTCTTTCTTTTTCAGTCACCACCAGCTCAGATCCCATCAGTGTATATGTGAAGCTGGAATTTTTTGCCCCAAGGTACAATCACTTTATGCTTGTTTACATTGAATTGGATTTTTCCATTTTGATGCCTATTCCCCCATTTTGGAGAGATCCTTTTGGAGCTCTTTGCAATCCATTTTTCTTTTAGCCACTCCAATAAATAATGTGATGCCATCAGCAAACCTGGCTCCCTCACTGCACACCCCAGTTCTTTTATGAACAAGTTGAAAAACACCAGTCCCATGTGGGACCCCGCTATTTACATCCCTTCTTTGTGGGAATTGATCATTTCTTCCTACTCTCTGCTTCTCTTCTTTAACCAGTTACTGATCCATAAGAGGACTTCTCTTATTACATTACTGCTGTGTTGGCCCAGAAGTCTTCGATGAGGGCTTTATCAAAAGCCTTATAATCACACTGCTCTGTTTTACTGTTTTTGTGATGTTTTATTGTTTTGTAACATTTTAAATGTAATTATTTTTTTTACTTTTGTTTTATATTATATTTTATGTAAACTGCTGAGAGATCTTACGATATAAAGTGGTATAGAAGTAGTTAAATAAATATGTCCAAGTAAACAATGTCTATAAATCACCCTTGTTCACATGTTTTTTGACACTCTCAAAGGACTCTAAAAGATTAATGAGATAGGACATATCTTTTCGGAAGTTCCTTTTTCAGCAAGAGAAAGATCCCTTTAAAAAGGTGTTATATTTGACACTCTCCGATCTTGGAGGCATGTTACATATTTTATTAGAAGATCAGCAATTTCACATTTGAGTTCTTTAAGAACTCTCAGATGGATACCATCTGGACACAGTGATTTGTTAGCTTTCAATTTGTCATTAAGGTCTAGAACTTCATCTCTTGTCACCACTATTTGCCTCAGTTCCCCAGACTACCTTCTGAAAATATAAGTTCAGGGAGGGATATCTGCCCTATGTCTTCTAAAGTGAAGACAGATGAAAGGACTTTTAGCTTCTCTGCCATTTTCTTCTCCTTCTTTAGTCATCCAATGGTCCAGTTGCCTCCCTAGCCAGTTTTCTGCTTTTGATGTATTTAAAGAATTTATTATTGTTGGCCTTGATGTTACTAGTGATATGCTTCTTGAAATTCTTTTTTTGCATCCCTTATTGACTGCGTGCATTTCCTTTGTGCAAGTTTTTGTTCCCTTTAGTTCTCTTCATTTGAGCAAGACTTCCAGTTTCTGAAGGAGCCGTTCTTTTCTCTAATAGCTTCCTTGGCAGTGCTCAGTAACCATGCTGGTGACCTCTTGGACTTGGTGCTGCCTTTCCTGACCTAGCTGAGCTTCTATTATTGTAGTTTCAGTAACTTCCAAGCATTTTGGAGAACTTTAACCTTCTTGACTCCCCCTTTCAACCTCCTTTTCACTAGTTCCCTCATTTTAGGGAAGTTTCCTCTTTTGAAGTCAAATGTGATTGTGTCAGTTATCCTTGGCAACTTCCAACTTAAATATAAATTAAATAAGATAGCACCATGGTCAGTTTTCCAATTCATTCAACAACCCTTACATCATGGGTGGCACCACTTAGGATTAATGTCAGAGTTGCTTCCCCTCTGGTTGGTTCCATGACCAACTATTTTGAGGCACTGCTGTTTAGGGTATTGAGACATTTAGTCTCTTTGTCATAATTAGAACATGCCTTTATCCTTTGTGAAGGTAATTGAAGGCATCCATTACTACAATACTTCATTTGGATGCCTCCCTAATTTTACTCTCCATCTCAAGCTTGTCCCTAGCCCTAAATTATTTTTGGAGCCCTAAATTATTTTTGGAGTCAACCACAGTGGTTCTGTAGAGGAGTCTGCACCTTTTAAGCGTGCTTGCAGTCATTCTCTCTTTGACATACGGAATGACACCACCTCCAGTATGCCCTTCCCTGTCCTTCCTGTAGAGCGGGGAAGGGCAGCCTCTGGCCTATGGAGGTTTCTTCTGCCCTGCACCCATTCTCCAATGGAAGGAGGCGTGGGACAGGTGAAGCTCCGATGGCTGAAGCCCTGTGCGCAGCAAAGCTGTTCCTGGCAGACGTGCTGGGAGGATCTTCCTTCTGATGCACCCACTGAGCACCAAATGATGTTAGGGGGCATCACACGCCCATGTCATCTGGCCCATGGAGGGTGGTGGGATTATCCAGCTCCCCACCCCCTTTTGGTTGCCTGCCCCTGCTATAGAGTTTGTATCCAAAGATGACTGTATCCCAAGAACACGAGCAACAAGCAAAGCAAAGCTGCCCAGAGAGCAACCTCCACCACTAATTTGACTTGTAATTTTTTTTTTTTTTGCATTCTTTACATTTATATCCCACCTTTCTTCCATCATGGAACTCAAGGTGGCTACATGTGGTTCCCACATGGTCTCCCCTCCAAGCACTGACCAGACCCAAACCTGCTTAGCTTCAGCAAGGTGGCTGCCTCATGTGCCTTCAGACTGTGGCCTGCTCTGGCCGGAGTTACTGCTGAGTGCTGTTAATAGTGGCAAGGGTCTGTGGCATTCCTGTCCTTTCTCAGTGAGAATACGCCTTCTCTAAGGCCTTTCTCACCTCAAGGAGCAAACACCTTCCCACCCACAATCACGCTGCCACCAGGATCTTTAAGGCTCAGGGCCAACCCACACTTTGTCCTCTCTCTGCGAAGACACAGTTGTTTATTATATCACATGTATTGTTTCCTTTATTGCCTTCCCCTTACATAGCCAAGAGCTGAAGGCATGTTGTTGTTCAGTCGTTCAGTCGTGTCCGACTCTTCGTGACTCCATGGACCATAGCACGCCAGGCCTTCCTGTCCTGCGCTCTCACCCGGAGTGTGCTCAAGTTCATATTCATTGCATCCGTGATGCTATCTAGCCATCTCATCCTCTGCCGTCCCCTTCTCCTTTTGCCTTCAGTCTTTCCCAGCATCAGGGTCTTTTCCAGGGAGTTTTCTCTTCGCATTAGGTGGCCAAAATATTGGAGCTTCAGCTTCATTATCTGTCCTTCCAATGAGCAGTCAGGGTTGATTTCCTTTAGGATGGACTGATTTGACCTCCTTGCAGTCCAGGGCACTCGTAAGAGTCTTCTCCAGCACCACAGTTCGAAAGCATCAATTCTTCGGCGCTCAGCCTTCCTTATAGTCCAGCTCTCACAGCCATACATTACTACTGGGAAAACCATAGCTTTGATTAGACGGACCTTTGTCGGCAAGGTGATGTCTCTGCTTCTTACTATGCTGTCTAGGTTGGCCATAGCTTTCCTCCCAAGGAGCAAGCGTCTTTTAATTTCATGGCTACAGTCACCGTCTGCGGTGATCTTGGAACCCAAGAAAGTAAAATCTGTCACTGCTTCCATTTCTTCCCCTTCTATATGCCAGGAAGTGATGGGGCCAGATGCCATGATCTTCATTTTTTTAATGTTGAGTTTCAAACCAGCTTTTGCACTCTCCTCTTTCACCCTCAACAAGAGGCTCTTTAGATCCTCTTCGCTTTCTGCCATTAGGGTGGTATCGTCTGCATATCGGAGGTTGTTGATAATTCTCCCAGCAATCTTAATTCCGACCTCTGATTCATCCAACCCGGCATTTCTCATGATGTACTCTGCATATAAGTTAAATAAGCAGGGTGACAATATGCAGCCTTGTCGTACTCCTTTCCCAATTTTGAACCAATCGGTTGTTCCATGTCTGGTTCTTACTGTTGCTTCTTGACCCTTGTACAGGTTTCTCAGGAGACAGGTAAGGTGGTCTGGTACTCCCATCACTTTAAGAATTTGCCACAGTTTGTTGTGATCCACACAATCAAAGGCTTTAGCGTAGTCAATGAAGCAGAAATAGACGTTTTTCTGGAATTCTCTTGCTTTCTCCATGATGCAGCGAATGTTGGCGATTTGATCTCTAGTTCCTCTGCCTCTTCTAAACCCAGCTTGTACTTCCGGTAGTTCTCGGTTCGCATACTGCTGAAGCCTAGCTTGTAGGATTTTGAGCATCACCTTGCTGGCATGTGAAATGAGCGCAATTGTGCGGTAGTTTGAACACTCTTTGGCGTTGCCCTTCTTTGGAATTGGAATGTAAACTGACCTTTTCCAGTCTTGTGGCCACTGCTGAGTGTTCCAGATTTGTTGGCATATTGAATGCAGCACTTTAACAGCATCATCTTTTAGGATTTTAAATAGCTCGGCTGGAATACTGTCATCTCCGCTAGCTTTGTTGTTACTAATGCTTCCTAAGGTCCACTTGACTTCACTCTCTAGGATGTCCGGCTCAAGTTCAGTGACCGCACTCTCATGGCTATCAGGGACATTCAGATCTTTCCTGTATAGTTCTTCTGTGTATTCTTGCCACCTCTTCTTAATCTCATCTGCTTCTGTTAGGTCCCTGCCTTCTTTGTCCTTGATCATGCCCGTCTTTGCACAAAACGTTCCCAAGTTGGTTAAACAAATAAACTTTATCAATTACAGCAAATAAGTCGTTGAACCATAAATAAGCAACTGTTAATGGTACTATTAACGTATATTCTCTCATGCACCATATCCCAGATTACACTCTCAAACGCTTCACAATCAGCACAGACCTCTCTCTCAGTTCTAAAATCTGAACATATCAGTCCCCTATCTCTGTTCCTGATCTCAATCTCCATTCTAAACACTGGGACTGTTCAAACGTCATGCTAAGCCATGATGTTTAGGGAATTTCCGCTAATGATGGTGGCTTAGCATGTCGTAAGGGAGGAGAAAAGCACATTCCTCATGGTTAGTAAGCCACCCTGGCTAACCACCCCCCTGCAACAGGGCCAAGGGGCCCTGGGGTGGCTTACCGTGTTGCCTGACAGGCTCCCATGTGGTTTAAACAGGCTCCAGAAGACTTGCAGACCATGACCGCTGAGTCTGCTGGCTAGACTGTCCACCACTGCTGGCGATGCGCTAGCTGCTGCAGACTTGCTCTATGGTCATGCAGCCATTTCGGCCAGTGGGAGCCCGTTCACTGCAAAAGATGGGATGTGCACTAACCATGCCAGGAAGATTGCCAGGTAACAATGGAGGGGGGTTAGTGGAACTATGCAGCGCCGCATGGTTCAGTGATCGTCTGGCAGTCCACATGTTGTGGTTTCACTAACCCCCCACCCTCCATGGTTACCCTAACCACCCTCTCCCCCTGCACATCTGAACAGACCCACTGTCTGACTCACACAAGACCAGCACCCAGCTTTTATAACTCACACACTTCACTCCCTCCTTCACTCACTCAGCCAGTCATTGCACACATGCAAACCCACCATTCTTCCTGTCACTCATCACACTCTCACCCTAGAGATACTCGGCATAAACATAGACTTATAACAGGAAAACATTATTACAGACTCTGCATATATATACTTGTGATGTCACAGGTCCAATCAGGCTATCACCATCATACCTTCTAATAGTGAATTAAGCCTCATGCTGACAGCTTTGTTGCCAAAATGGGGTCACCCCAAAATCATAGGTGCCTGTGTGCTTGGGGGATCCTCAAGCTCTGCAGAAGTAGACACCTTTAATAAAACAAAACATCTTTGGTTAAAAACATAAAAAGACTTCACGTGTGTGGTTGCATGGAAGAAAGGGGAGGGGGAAGGAGCATGGAGAGAACAGGCATGTAGCCCAGCAAGGCCTACTGAGCCTCAGATGCAGCTACGCCCTTCCTGGCTAAGTCGCATCATTGCCCTGTAGCGGAGCCTGGGCTTACAGGGTCCCTGTCTGCGCAAGATATCCCTATGCTCCTCTTGGGTTGGAGGAAGCACAAGGGAACGTCCATCACTGGTGCCCAGCTAGGGGACTCTTTTTCAACCCAGAGGCTGAAACCCTACTTCGCAAGCTTTGCCTTATCAAGGGATAAATTTGGAGATTTTCCTGCACCTCTCCTAGCTCAGAGAAGGTGGAGGGAAATGCCCCTCACTGGCACCACCTCAAAGGAGAGGCAGAGAAAGCTCCCTCAGTGGCACCCAGCCTCCAAGCAGGACCTACCCTCCGGTGGCAGAGCAGGAGGAGTGGCAAATTGCGTGTTCCCACCACCACCAGGAGGCCCCCAACTTGTCCATAAATGATCTGGAATTAGGAGTGAGCAGTGAAATGGCCAAGTTTGTGGATGACTCCAAATTGTTTAGGGTGGTTAAAACAAAAAGGGATTGTGAGGAGCTCCAAAAGGATCTCTCCAAACTGGGAGAATGGGCATCCAAATGTCAAATGCAGTTCAGTGTAAGCAAGTGTCAAGTGATGCACATTGGGGCAAAAATCCCAACTTCAAGTATAACCTGATGGGATCTGAGCTAGTGGTGACCGACCAAGAAAGAGATCTTGGGGTTGTGGTGGACAGCTTGATGAAATGTCATCCCAGTGTGCGGCTGCTGTAACAAAGGCAAACTCCATGTTAGGCATAATTAGAAAAGAAATTGAGAGTAAAACTGCCAATATCATACTGCCCCTATACAAATCTTTGATGTGACCACACTTGGAATACTGTGTACAGTTGTCGTCACTGCACCTAAAAAAGTATACTGTGGAGCTTGAAAAAGTGCAGAAAAGGGCAACTAAAATGATTAAGGGGCTGTCGCATCTCCCCTACGAGGGAAGGTTAAAACAGCTGGGATTGTTTAGCTTGGGGAAAAAAGCGAGTAAGCGGAATTGTGTTAGAGGTGTACAAAAGTATGCATGGTGTGGAGAATGTGGATAAGGAGACATTTTTCTCCCTCTCGTAATACTTGAACCTAGGATCATCCCATGAAACTGTTTGGTGGAAGATTCAGGACAGACAAAAGGAAGGACTTCATCACACAGCACATAGTTAAACTATGGAATTGGCTACCACAGGATGTAGTGATGGCCACCAACTTGGATGGCTTTAAAAGGGGGTTAGACAACTTCCTGGAAGAGAAGGCCATCAATGGCTACTAGTCCTGATGGCTGTATGCTACCTTAGTATCAGAGAAAGAATGCCTGTGTACACCAGTTGCTGGGAAACATGGGTGGGAGGGTGCTGTTGCACTCATGCCCTGCTTGTGGGTTTCCAATGGGCAACTGGTTGGCCACTGTGTGAATAGAATGCTGGACTAGATGGACCCTTGGTCTGATCCAGCCTCAGGGCTCTTCTTAAGTTCTTGTATTGCTGCCCAATCACAGGTACACTAAAATCCTGGATTTCTTCATCATCTTCTATGGGCAGTACTCACATCTGCACTGTAGTGATTTGAGGATTGGTCGTGTCTTCCTCACTGCCACTGGACAGGGTGTTTTCCTTCAGAAAAAAACTTGCTGTATAATGAGAGAGTAGCTATCGATATCCAGAAGCTATATCAGAACAAATGATTGAAAATTATAATTCTAATGGTTCTTGGTGGGGATTTGTCTTTCAGCATCTTGGTGAAATTAGGAGATGGCAGTGATGGAAATTGCTTGCCAAGACACTCCAGTCCCAACCAGCAGGCACCCAAAGGAGCTTCCTACGGGCAAAGGGCCTCAGGACATAGCAAGTGAAAAAAAGAGCAGTGTCTGCAAGGTAGAGGATACAGGCAAACATGTGTTCCAAGGTCCATGGAGGATCCTGAGTGACGTGATCGCTAAAGGAACTGCCAAGGAAGACAGTGGGAAAGGGAGCTTAGCCTCAATCTCCATTATTGCCCAGGCAGAATGTAAGTGGAATGGTACACTACTGTGTGTGTGTGTGTGTGTGCGCGCGCGCATGCACGCATGTATGTATGTGGGGAATAAAATCAGATTGTGGATAGAAAAAACTATAATTTTATGTGTTGGCGTTTGTTGAGAGCCTTTAGCCCTCTAGCAGACCTGCAGTCCCCATTAGTCCAATAGATGGGAAACAGTGACATCTAAGCATGTTCAGCAGATGTGCCCCTCTTGCTTCTCACTCCCTCCTCCTTCCCACATGTCCTTGTTTCCTCCCTCTATGCCATCCATCTCAGTCGTTGCAGGAGCATTTCAAACATTTTGGAAGGATAAGTCATGTAGAGTAAATGCATGGAATAGAGCCACTTTAGGCCTGTCCAAGAACTTAGTGTGTGTTTTTCTCCCCCCACCCCTTATGCCAGCATTTCCCAAATTATGGTCCGGAACCCACCAGTGGATCTTACCCCACTTTCAGGCGGGTCTCAGTGCTTCAGGCTGTCCAGGGCTCCTTTGCTTGACCACCATGTGCCGTGGCTGTACCATGCACACCGCACAGGGAAGTGTGGCGGTGGGAGTTGGCTAATATTGTTCAAATAATAATGTTTAGAAACTGGGAATAAAGAGGAATGGGAAAAGAGAGGGAAGCTGTTATAAGAGGAGGTGACTATAAAAGCAGCAGGAGAGAAGGTGAAAGGAACTAGTATTTGGGGTAGGTACAAATTCAGTGTGAAAGGAGAAGGGGAGATTAAATGACAGGAGATGAGTAAGAAGACTTTGAGAGGCATGTGGGGGGAAGGAGGAAAACAATATACAATAAAATGTTTTCCCTGTCTTGAGCCTCTGGATCAGCAAATTCTCCTGAAATGGGAAGGCTAAGTAGTGATACCTCCTGAACCCAAAGTCTGCACTTCATTTGAGAAAAGCTGGGCTATGGTTCTCCCTTCTGCAAGGAAATGGCCGTGGCAAAGAATTTTGCAAATGTCCAAAGAGGGATTATTTAGTATTTATTTATTTAAAACATTTGTATCCTGCCCTATATCATTAAGATCTTAGGGTGGTGTGCAGATAAAATCAGTTTAAACTGGATTAGGTATCAATATAAAGTTATTTAAGCAACGCCCAGTGCATAATGCCAAACTCCACTTCTGTCTGCCACCATTTTGTGACTAGCTCCAACCCAGTTTGTGACTGGTTAGCCTCAGTCATTTTCAGCTTTCTCAAGAGGGTCCCGGGGATAGAATGTCTGAGAACTCCTGAGGCCTATGCCATATTACAAACTGCTTCTGAAACTCCCTCCAGGTTCAGAAGTGGCTTGCAATGCAGTGTGTGTGTTTCAAGAAACATAAGTCCAAAGCTCCATTTGCCATTTGAAACCAGGTGTTCAGTTCTTTGGATTCTGGCTTGCGTATTTTTAGTGCAGAATTTGGATTTTTTTTCTCCTGCAGGATGCACTGAGTCCCTCTTTGTGTTCTCTTGACTCTTTTAGGAGTTAAGTCCTGCATCACTTTTTGCTGTAGCACAGCTGATTTCTATAAGTAAGTGTGATTGTGGCATTTCCTGCCTCACTCTGGCTTGTACTGGCCTTGTTTGCTTTCCCCCAGGTGAGATCAGCCAGGAGTTCAGCCCCACCTATTCAGAGAGGCATTTTATTGCTGACACCAAGCGATACAGGTAAGAAATTCTGCTCTGTAAAACACAGTGTGCAGTGAGGACCCCAGTTTTCAACTGTGTAGGGTGGGGAGATGGGGAACTTTGATTCTAGGATCTGGAAGGCACCTCTTCTACCCTAGCTCAATCCTCTGTCTTCGAACAGGGTGCCATATGTGTGTGTTAGGAATTCCCTAATCAGGAGTTAAAATTTATTGCACTACACTTTTATGCATTGCACAAATATTCCTTTGAGTTGGTGAATCTGAAACTGTGTTCTTGGATGATTATCAGGAGTTCCTTGGAAATTTGAGTAATGGAAGTTAAATTTCCATCTAAAACAATTTGTCTGCCATTACTGATTTTCTGCGGCAAAGAGCTGCAGGGAATTGTTGAGCAGTGTTCTAGGGCATGCTCCCAATTCATGTGGGACAGCTGCAAGGTCTGGCTGGTAATCTGCTTGCATGGTGAATGCAACCTGGAATCCTATGCAACGTCTGGGTAAATTGATATGAAAAGTGTTGTCGGGATAGGAATGTTGAAAATGAGTGTTCTAAGTGATGGAAAGGAAAGTTGAGGGTTGAGAACCCAAGCTATTGTGGTTGGAGAGGAAAACCTTCCTGACCTCATTAAGCCATAGTTGAGGGCTACTTCTTATAAATAATTTAGTACCTGGGTTCTGATAAAAGTACAAAATACTTGGGACTGTGCTGAACAATCATCATTTCTGATTTTGGGGGTGAGAGAAGTGCCTATGGGGGAAAGGGGTAAAATGTTTCCCAGAAAGTACCCTTTCCCCATGGTTGTTCATGGCTATTCGAACTGGGGAATTAACTATTAATCCCCAATGCCTCGCCACACACTGTGCCTTTCAGCACCATCTTTTTAGGGTTGCTTTTCCTTCCTGGAAAATTGGCTGGAAAACCCCAGCCAATCAGAAATCACATAGTGAACCTGACAACATCAGTGAGGGCAAGGAAAGCCAGTTCAGGGTAAGGCTAATGCTTCCTAGAGTGTATTACCCTCACTTTGAATAGACTAACACTTTTGCTCCCTTTTGACCTTAACCCCCAAAAATCGTTGAAAGGGGGAAAAGGCCATTTTGCCACTGCTGAAAATCTTCATGAAAGGCAGCTTTCTTCCTCTCTTCTGGTGCAGTCCTACACAATACATGTGTATCTCCAGTGATGAAAGGGGTACCCATGTATAATTTCAAAAACAATATGTATGCATTTTGTACTTTTGTTGGAACTTTTGTTGGAATGCAAAATATATTGTAAGAAATAGACACCAAATTAATTAATATAATTTAATTCCATTTTGTGATCAAGAAGCTTCTTTGTTATGATTATCCTAGAGTTTCTTATACCTTACTGTATTTTATACCTCTTAGTTTTCCATTCAGCTAGAGTTAGACATACTTCTCAGGTTGTGGGGCGGGGGAGTAAGCTAAGATGTCTTTGCTGTACCCTTCTCTGTGGCAGCCGATCCTACAGCCTTGATCAGATCCCCAACAATGTGGCCTACGCAACTGAGGGGAAGATGGCCCCAGCCTACTGGAAGGCCATGCATTCTGGGAAATCCCGGAAGAAACGGCGAAAGAAGAGATCCCGCCTTGTGCCATCAAAGGGAGCAGCCTTTACGACTCGGAAGCCCAGGACTCCGGAGCAGGAGAGCTGTGTGCCGGTCCCAGTGCAGGTAGGGCATCGTTTACGTTATCTCAACTCACACCCAGGTACACTACTAAGGAATCCCACAATGAATCTGGCACCTGGGAATTTTGAAATGCATTTTCAGCTCCATGTAAAGCTGGCTTCTAATCGTTCGAAATAAATTTCCAGGCCTGTCAATGGGGCTTATATTTTGAGGGCAGCTTTGTGGATGGGTTTTCCTGCTCAGTTAACTCCTTTCCTTTTCTTCCAGGAGAATGATTCCTACATAGGCACTTCATGGCATTCTGAATCATATAAGGGATCGGGCTGTGATTTCCATTCTTTTGAGAAACCCAGCCAAGTTCCACCTGCTGGCAAGTTGCACTTACTGAAGAACCAAGCCAAGCTAGAATTATACAAGCTGATCAGCCCTGCTCAGTGCCTGAGCCATGTTCAGAGGTCCCCTGCTCAGGACAACTTCGTCCCTCAGTCAGAGACCCTAGACCCCTTCCCTTGTGGCAAATTTCCTCCTTATTTCTATGGCTATGATGGCCCGCTTCCTATCATGAAACCTGGCCCTCTGGGGACATATCTCTTTGATGACCTTTCATGTGTAAATGGCGAGTGTATCCTTTCAGGTCTGAGCTTGGAGCATAGCTTCTCCAGATGTAGCCATCAGTCTGTACAAACCACCCCAGACAAGCTTTCTATAGAGGAATTTCTGGTGGATGCCTTGAAGGGAAGTGTAATTCTTGGAGAACCAAGAAACTTATCTTCTTTGGCCAAGACCTGGAAAGGAGGTGGATTGAGTTCAAAGGTGTGCCTTCAGGAGATGGATGAAAATGAAGGTGTGCTGCTTATAGAGGTGAGCCTTCAGAAGACGAAATGGGGGGTGCCAGCTGCATACTCTTCAGGGTAAATTGTACCACATTCTGAGAAGTAGGGAACCATAGCTTCCCATCACCTGGGGCCATGTTTAGAGGAAAAGTTACTGGAGAGCCAAACTATATGTTTGCATGGTCCAGCCTTCTTGGTTTGCATCACTAGATGCTGTGGGTGGCCAGGGGGTGAGGGCTGCATGTTTGAATACTCCCCTGTGCAGTGGTGCAGCAAGGGCTGGACCTCAGGTCTGAAGCCCAGGGACCCTGTAGCCCCCCCCCCCAACCATTTAGAGAGCAGCAGGTGATGGGGCAGTGGCAGACAGGCCCTGCATGAACACCTGGGTGGGCCTCATAGGGCTGATGCTGATTTTTAGACATTTTAGAGTTGAGGGAGGAGGAGCCTTCCTGAGGGAGGTTAATGTGTTTTAGTTAATTAATGTGTTTTAGTTACCAGAATTGTAGAACTGTTTAAGAAAATTGAAGAACTGTCAGTGGCAAACTTAATTTAAACCAGTGTTTAAACTGGGGCTTTCTCACGGTGATTTAAGTCAAAATCATGATTTAAAGCAATGACTTGAGTCGCCTCGATTTAAATCAATACACCCTGGTTTGTTTATGTGTGAACATCACCAGAGGAGGGCTGGCTTTTTCATAGGGTTTCTTCAGCTCTGAAGAAAACAACTGATTGCTCTCTAGAAAGCAGGGGGAAGGAGGGCTGTAGGGTGGTGCTGCATGATTTTAGTGGATATGGTGTTCCTTGTTAGGGGTAAAAGAGGAGACCTATTGACGCAGAGGAACAACACAGAAATAAGCAATGCCCTTTTGAATTAACATATAGCAGTTTATACATGTGAATGTAGGAGCCTTTTGGGACCTACGTTTAAAAAAAAAAGGCTGCTCACAAGTCGTTACGTTAAAAAAAAAAAAAAAAAAGATTTGCAACTTTGCAGCTTCCAGATAGAGAGCTCCTAATGCTACCAATTAAAAGGCATTGTGAAGCTATTCCATATTTTCCTCCTTAATGTTTTTTTTTTTTTGTAGTAAGAAAAAATACAGAAGCAGTGGTTGGAAAACATAGGAGGGTGACAAATGGAAAACCCCCTGTTAAATTCTGGGAATGAGGCAGGGCAGTTGCATAATAAAAACCTCTTCTGAAAGCACCCTTAAAAGAGGCTGGAAGTGAATTGCCTGCAGCTCCACTCCATCCATGCTTCCAAAAGGGAGGATGTTTATGCATTCACCACCAACATTGCATGATGGGATAACACTGAACTGTGGTGTGGACAGGACTCACTACCCAAAGTGAGCAGTGCTATAGTGTCTTCTACCTGCAGTGCCAATGCTACCTGGTGTAGCATTTGGGAAGGTGTAGCACTTTGGGTATCATATCTAACTGGGGAAGATTTGTGCAAGAATTTAGAACATGTTTCCTACAAGGAGAAGCTGAAGCATCTGGAGCTTGTTAGTTTTTAACAAAGATAGCTAAAGAAGGGATATGATAGCGGTTTTTAAAAATCAGTGGTGTGGAGAAAGGGGTTAGAGATAATATTTTGGCTCTCAGTAGAGCTCAGGGTCATTTAATGAAACTGATTTGTTTCTAGATTCAGGATAGACAGAAGAAAGTACTTCTTCATACAACACATAATTATCTTATGAAACTCATTGCCACAGGATGTCACGATGGCCACTAGCTTAAAAAGCTTTGAAAAGGGTTAGGATAAATTAATGGATTATGTCCAGCACTAGGCCTTTGGTTTGATCTTCACAACAGTGGAAGGAGAAGCGCATTGGAGTATTACCTGGATTTTCATGGAATCGGCTTTGGTCCGTCAGGGACACACGAAGCAAGCCAAGTGTTGTTGTTCAGTCGTTCAGTCGTGTCCGACTCTTCGTGACCCCATGGACCATAGCACGCCAGGCCTGGTTTTCAGCACTCGAAAGGAACATACTTCTGGGTGGGGTGGGGGGAGTAGAACTGTGTCATCAAACTGGCAGGGACTGTTCAACCAATGAGAGAGGCTTGTTTCCCACCCCTGTCCAGGCTCCCAGCGGCTACTACATTATGAATGGAGAGCAACTAATTTTCCCCATGTGTGCGGGTTTCGTTGAAGAAACCAAAATCCCCAGTTTTCCAGTGCAGCATCTGAAGGCTCCTGAGAGTCGCCCCCCCCCCCCGCAATTTTGCTGCATCCCAGCAATCCGCTGCGCGGTTAGTACTCCCACCCCATTTTCTCCCATGTGTGCACTTTTGCCTATTGCTTCCAACTCCCCCTTTCTCCTTCTCCCTGCTCCAAATGAGAAGCTCCTTAACCTGAAAGATGATGATAAAGCAGAGAAGGGACTTTACACAACAACAGAGAAACTACAGAACATCAAAGAAGCACAATGTGGCCATAGCCATTTAAGAGAGCAAGGGAGAAGCAAAAGAGCTCTTTAGGGCGAGTTACTAGAGTAACTTTAACCCTTTCACTGCAGGGAGTGATTTATTTCTTCTGAGTAAACATGCACGGGTGGGGGGGCAGGGCGGGATATGTTAAAGATTAAAAGCAGGCTGGCTAAGGTGAACGAGTGTCCCCACGACTGCGGTAATGGAAGCGATTGCTGCTGCGCCCCGGGGATTTTCTCAGTGAGAAAAACTACTTCTGTTGGGGAAAGGAGAGGGAATGGGGTGTCCCGCCCCCTGGACCACGCCACTGCCAGGTCACAGAGGCACACCCAGGATTCAGTGCGGGGGAGGGCAGGGGAGACATGGCACACTGTGGTAAAAGCTGCAGTGAAGAAGTCAGAGTAAAAGGAGTTTCAGAAAATGCGGCTTTTCAAGAGGGAGGCGCAGCAGATTGGTGTTGCGAAGGACCTCAAATTGCTCTCGCTTTGCACTAAATCTGTCATGATTACTGCCCCCTGGCCAACCAATGTTATGTGCGTAAAGGGCTTTTTTTCTTTTTTTTAAAGCTGAGTTGGTTGGTGAACATAGCTGCTCAGAAAAGTTTAGAAACCTTTCCATTGGGGACAAGCATCTATTTAACTGTCATTACAACAGTTTGAACTAGATCTTTTCCATAATGTCAGAGTTAGTAGGGGCACTGGAGATTATTTTCCCCAGTTGAAGATAAGCTTTTTTGCTTTCCTTCTGAAAAAAACCTGTAATGCTTTCTGAAGCACAACTGATCTTGTGAGGTCAGCTCACGCTGTTTGCTCTAGGGGTACCACGCTGCAGTGTGTCTGTTCTCTCTGTAGTGCACATAGGCTAGGCAGTGTAGCTTTGTAGACGTTTGAAAGGAGGGAAGCATATCTGTGGTGGTCCTGCCTTCACAGGGAGGAGACTGGACTAGGTGGCCTTGGGTCCTTACCCATGCAGATTATATGTATTCAAACAACCAGTGTAAGCCATCCCAAAAGGGACCTCCTCCCCTGACTGTTTTATATTGTTTCTATAAAATCAGTGTGCAGCAAGATGGTGGCAGAAGGTTGATCAAGTCTTTGCTTTTACACCACCCCTTGGGTATGAATGCAAAGCATACAGTCACCCCTCTCCTGCACATGACTAGGTTTTTGGGTTTCAAGGAAGTTTCTAGTCTTCGTGGTGGTAAAAAAACCAACCCTGTAAACATGTCAGAGGTTTCTAGGGTAAAATGATTTCAATTAAATAGAAAGCTCTGTTCCTGATGCTGTCTTTGGCTCAGCAGTTTAGTTCTTCCCCCTTTCTTTGGCTCATCTTCTCAATAAAATTTCTTTTGGGGGGGCTCTCGCTAATCCTCAGAAGCTTAAAGCAGTGGATTATGAGTACCGTGAAGATGTTCACTGGACCAAATATCAAGGCTTACTCGGCACAGGATCGTTTGGGGAAGTGTACAAAATGGAGGACAAACAGACGGGCTTTCAATGTGCAGCCAAAAAGGTATGCAAATGTTTTTAGCCCAAGTGTATCTGAGGCAAGGGAAAGTGAAATAAAAATGGGGAAATGAAAGCTGCTTCTCTTTTCATTGGAACTGCTGAGGATTGGAGCAGTTGCTGCTCTGACTCTTTCTATAACTTATTTGTTGCTGATCTCAAGGTCAAGCCAGAATGCATTGCCATGAATACACCAAACAGTGGAATCTCCTGCCATGTGTGGGCGTTATGTATAGCAAGCTATGTTGGAAGGATAGCTCTTGTACAAAGTCCAAAACAATGGCCTGTGAGGCAATTTAATTTTCTCTCTTCCTGAGAGCAACTGGTGGCACAGATAATTGCAAGAGTATTAATTAATATTAGCAGAGGGATCTTTAATCTGATAATAGAAACTGTATTTTCTTGCACAGTGGAATGGGATGGGGCCAGGTTGTGGGAGAATTCTTCCAATAGCTTGATTGTATAGCTTCATCTGAGACTTTTGTGGCTTAATAGCATCAGTGTTAGCTGATTTATTTGTGTCCAGCCCTTTCTCCAGCACACATGGTGCTTAGATGGCCTTCCGTCCAGGTACTGTCAAAGCTGTTTAGCGTCAGCAATGGGACAGCATCAGGCACCTTCAGACTATGATAGTTAATGTTGGCATTTTCCTCAGGAGAATTGTAGGGAGCTAGGTTGATCGCTGGGGAGCTCAGATGACAGAATTGCATTTCTCTGGTGAGCCTGTATTTGGAGGCACTTCTTGTAGACTGGAGTTGAATTATCTGCCATCCCCTTCCCAGATATATTTTCCCACACTCTGAGTTCTCTTCCCCTTCTTCCAGTCTCGTACTCTGATCCAGACTCACTCCAACTATTATGCAGTGGCAAGCATGCAAGTGATTCATATTTTCATCCTTGTTCTCAGCAAACTGTGCTTGTCCAGACTAAATATCATCTGTTTTCTTTTTAGCTTTTCTCTTGGATGTTGTTGTGCTGTTCAGTCGTTCAGTCGTGTCCGACTCTTCGTGACCCCATGGACCACAGCACGCCAGGCCTTCCTGTCCTGCGCTCTCTCCCGGAGCGTGCTCAAGTCCATATTCATTGTATCGGTGATGCTATCTAGCCATCTCATCCTCTGCCGTCCCCTTCTCCTTTTGCCTTCAGTCTTTCCCAGCATCAGGGTCTTTTCCAGGGAGTTTTCTCTTCGCATCTCTTGGATGTAGCCGTAGTAAATAATAAAATAGGTCATACACAGGCTACATTTCTGAGTTGAAGGAAATTGATAATCTGATATCGCCTCAAGAGATAGTTTGCTTCACTGGGCTTCCTTGTAGCCATCATCTTCATGGCTCAGGGCAATTCATTATTTATTGGAGACCTACAGACAGGTTTGGTGGGCTACTACAAATCTGTATGTGTCATCATCCCCACCATTGCCTCCCTGCTTCCATCTTGCAAAGCTTCCTTGCCTGTCCACTCCCTGCTAATAGCAGTCCTTCCTTTTCCTTGGCTCCTACAGAGTTCTCATGAACCCCACTTGCTTCTTGGCCCCTTCTTTCTTTAGCTCCATGCCTCCACTACCCACTGTTCCTTCAAGTCCCTTCTTTTCAGTCCTTTGTCAGCTTGGTTCTCCTTCCTTCAGTCACCTTGACTCTCCCAGCCAGCTTCTTGGCCATCTCAATTTTCTCATCCCTCCCTGTCCTTTAAGTCCTTAGTGGGCATTGTGTCTATAGCCCCCCCCCCCCCCCCCGCATGCCTGCCTGCCTGCCTGCCATGGTCCACTTTTTTCCTCAATTCCCTGCCTTCTCTCCTGGTCTTTTCCTCCAGCCTCTGACTCTTTCATCTGTTCTTCACTTAGGTTTCTGCTTCTCAGCTGCCTTTCTGCTGGGCTGTCTGTCTCTTGGCTTTCTTGAAGACTGTTTCCCTCTCAACTTGCAGATCCTCCACTTTCCTATCCACACAGCTTCTCCTCCCCTGTGGGGGTGTCACGGTTCCCTTATGACCTGGACCCCCTGAGCAATTCCTTAAGGATTTCTTGTCTCCTTAAGAGTCCCACCTTCCTTCTTTTAAACTCCCCCTTCTCAATAATGTGGAGTTTAGGCAGTAGATGTGGGGTGAATAACCCTTTAGACACAGGGTTAACCACAAAAGTTTGCTGATAAATTAAAGCAAGCAATCAAAACCAAAGGTATTTACACAATAGAGCTGAGTGATACAAAAGGCCTTAAAAGAAATAAAAGTTGCAAAATGCAAGTTCCTTTCCCTAGCTGTCTTTGGACTCCTCTAGGCTGCTTCTTCCTGCTCTGGTCTTCTGACTGCTCTTGCTGTCTCTCTCGCTCTCCTTTTATACCCTCCTCCCTCAAAACCAAAAGTACTAGTTTCAGATCTGAAGAAATGAAACTTAACTAGGGAATTGAACAAAAAACTCCAGGCCTCTAAGCCTGACCTTTTTTTCTTTTGCCTCTGTAGGCCTCAAACCGTCCCTGGTTTTTTTTCCCTTCACTTCATTTGGAGAAGCAGGGTATTGAGCTAGAATGATGCTGTTTTTTGAAGTTTGTGATTCTGTGTGGCAGCCATTATTTCTCTTTAAGTCAAAGAGAACCTTTATATTGATTGAACCATGTTGCCTTACTCTACTCTCTCCAGGTACGAGTCGAACACTTCCGTGCAGAGGAGTTAACAACATGCACCGGTGTGATGCATGCCAAAGTCCTCCCATTATATGGAGCAGTGAAGGAAGGGCTGTGGGTGACTATCTTTATGAAGCTAATGGAAGGTATGTGATCAAGGACAACAGAGAGTGGTATGAGTATTAGTAGTCTACTATTCACTGAGGAGAAGCAGCAGTGATCAATAGACTACTGAATGTGCAAAGTAACAAGGCCTGATCTGGAAATAAAATGCATGACCAGATGAGCAGCTAGGCAAGGCATGATTCAGTTGACTTGAGGCCTGTTGTGGCTTCTGGGTAGCTTCTTAGGGGGCCATTAAATATCAAGATGTCTAGTGTGTGATCAATCCTCATTATGCTGACAATCATAGAATCATAGAATAGCAGGGTTGGAAGGGGCCTACAAGGCCATCGAGTCCAACCCCCTGCTCAATGCAGGAATCCAAGTCAGAGCATCCCTGACAGATGGCTGTCCAGCGTCGTCTTGAACGTGTTTAAACCTAGCTAAAGGTCCAAGTTTGATGTGGAGGAAGAGGAAAATGAAGAGTCCCAGCACTTTCCTTACTTTTCCTTCCCCACTTCCATTCTCCTGCCCATCGCTGAGACTCAAGCTGAACAAGAGGCAGGGCCAGGCCTGCCTATCCAACCCTGGCTTGCCCCTTCTTGACACAAGCCAAACATGGCCTCCAGGGCCTGTGGAAAAGCTGAGGGGCCTCACCCCTCCCATCCCAGGAACTGAGGATGGCAACTTCCTCCCCCTGTTGCCAGCTTCCAAAACACCACTCTTTCGCCCTGCCATACCCTATGGGAGACAAGTCAGCCACTGCCTGCATAACCCTGTCCTGGGATCTGTTTTCTGGTCACGCTCAAGTGTGATGAAATGTTGCCAACTCTCTTTAATGTGTATAGATACTATAGGTAGTACTACATTTTTGTATCAGTAAAACAAGCCAACTTCCTTGACCTTAGAAATTAGCTGCCTGTCTCTAGCTGTCATTTGTTATTTTTCATTACATTTTAGCTCCTAAAATACAAGTTGGCCTCTTCACTTTACTTTTGGAGTGAAACAATCAGAAGTAAAAGAGAGAGGTCAGCCACGAGGCTTGGATTTTAGGAGATAATGGAAGATTTGCATTTGGGATTTAAGGTGGATACTTGGAATTTCTAGTAGAGCAAGAGCGGAATGTTCAGTTTTGCTTCTTTAAAGCAGGGCTTCTTGCCCTGCTTGTGGGCTTCCCAGAGGGATCTGGGTAGCCACTGTGGGAAACAAGATGCTGAGCTACATAGGACTTTGGCCTAATCTGCCAGGGCTCTTCTTCTGACAGCCAGAATGTATGCTTGCCACTACCTGCCCTGCAGGGATGGGGCCCTGTCACAGGGAACTTTGGTGGCAAATACTCTGATGTCTAGTACAAAGTGAATGGCAGTTCTCATGTCCAACTCTCTAGCTCCAATCCCAGGAGACGTGAGGGGGATCATCTCTGTTGTGTTGCAGTTGTGGGGTGCTCTCTAAAGTGCAGTGCCACATGGAAGGTCCGCTGCCCTCCTGACCTTGGAACTGGTGAGGGGCCCCACTACTCTTCTTCCTCTCTCCATCAATCCACCTGTACAGCTACTATTGCTGTAGCTGCTGCTGCCACTTCCTCCTTTCCCCTTACACTGCTTCCCTTTCCACCGCCAGCTGAAGTTAAGCATGTGAGCCGCTTCAGTATCTTCCCTTCCCAGCACCTATCAGTGCGTGGGGCAGCATGAGCTACAAATGCCCACTGCACAACGCATCCCTCCAATCATCCCGGGGTGGGTATCAAGCAACAGCAGCTCACAAAGTGGATGGTGCTGGGAAGGCAGGGGGAGACAGTGGGAACTCATCGCGCTCAGGGTAGGGAGAGAGGCTTATCATTCATAAGGGATGCTTACCATTTTGTATGTATAAGCAGTCTATATACTGTGGTACTTTAAGTATGGGTCTTTGATGCAGTGTTTTGTCTTGACTATGGTGGAGTTTGAGATCTCCTCGGTGTAGTTTCTGGGCGCCTCAAGGGGACAGCGGGTTGAATTCCAATGAACTGTGGGAATTCTTCCTTGCAGGTGGGTCGCTTGGTCAGCTGCTGAAGCAGCATGGCTGCTTACCAGAGGACAAAGCGCTTGATTATCTGGGCCAAGCGCTGGAGGCTTTGGAGTACCTTCATGCTCACAGTGTTCTCCATGGTGATGTGAAAGGTATGTGCACTGTTAGCTAGCTGACTTCTGGGTAGCATGGAGTTTACCTTAGAGTGGGATTGGCTCTTGCATCTCCCAAAAGGGCAGCTGGGGCTTCAGTTCAGACATAGGTTGACCACTTAAGAGAAGAACTAGGCCTTGTCATTGCAGCATACTTGGATCCTAATGGCAAGCAAACCATTGCAACTTTTTCTTTGCCAGCTGACAACATCGTCCTATCTGGTGACAGAAGTCATGCTGTCCTCTGCGATTTTGGTCATGCAGCTCACCTTCAACCAGATGGCGTGGGGAAGTACTTGGTGACAGGTAAATGATGGCAGGTGTCAGGCTAAACAAACCACACCCATAGAGTTAGTCCAACTTTAAATCTTTTGTTGATAACTCCAGACTACATGGTTGAGGCCAGCCTCATCAAGACCAAGGGAAGGGTACCCCCCCACACACAAGGAGTTCTGTGCCGCCGCTTTCACATTGGTAACGCCACACTGCATGCGTCCAGGCAGAGGAAATTCTAAAAGACGTAGCTCAAACCCAGCCTGCCAGTACGCTGAGCTGACGACAAACAAAGACGCACAAGCCACAGCAAACAAGAGTTGAAGTCTATGAAAAGCCTCACAGCACTTTTCATGGCAACTCTTTCGCAATCCAAAGTTCCAGTTAAGGAAGAGTCTATGTGCAGAGTGCCTGCAAAAGCCCAGATGATGATGGATCCAAACAGAGAAGGCTTCAGGCAAGGAAAACGAGGTGTTCCTAGCAAAGGCTCTTTGCCTTTGCATCAGCTTAAAAGGGGAAGGTGTGATGTAACACCCCCCCTCTGGATCCCTTGACAGCCAAGGGCCTTTAGCCTTTCAGCAAGGCCTCTGTCTAAACCAGGTGTCACTTCTCAGCCCTCTAGCAGTGACATTTCAACATAAGAAGAGCTCTGAGGCTGGATCAGACCAAAGGTCCATCTAGTCCAACATCCTGTTCACACAGTGGCCAACCAGCTGTCAACCAGGGACCCACAAGCAGGGCATGAGCGCAACAGCAGCCTCCCACCCATGTTCCCCAGCAACTGGTGCACATAGGCTCACTGCCTCTGGTCCTGGAGGTAGCACAGAGCCATCAAGACTAGTAGCCATGGATAGCCTTTTCCTCCAGGAATTTGTCTAAGTCCTGGAGGAGCCCTTCTGCAAACCAGGAGACCTCCTGCAAACCCCACCTCACCTCTGCCCCGTTCTCACGGACAGCTGCCAGCCTCCCTGCCTGCCCAGCGGTGGACAGGGAGTCGGGTGCCCCCCCCCCCCCCCCCCGGCTCTGCTCTGGGAGCACTGACGGAGAGCAGCTCATGCCGATTCTGACACTCCACATCGATTCTGACACGCTGATTCTGACACAGGCCCAAACGCCTCCAGACTACTTCTGACCAAATCGGGCTATAGCCGACATGGCCCACTGCAGCGCTGAAGCTGGGCCCTGACAGACACCCCTCCAGGTCCAGTTTTGGACTGCTCACATTATATTTTAAATACTGAAAATAAATAAAATGAGGCTGTCTGCCTGCCCTGCCTGTTGCCACTCTTGTGTTGAGAGATACCACCATCACAGCCCCAACCACATCATGCCACTGTGTTTCCCTCAGTGTTATATTTAGGCATAATCAGGACTGTATGAAAAATAAGCAGATACTGTGCCCGGACGTTCTACGTTCTGTGCCAGAAGAGATTGATTCTGCAGCTTGTATAAATTGTGCAAATTGAGCTAGTCTGTGTAATTCATTCTGGTTTTGCTAGCCATTAGAGGGGGAGGGCATGGAAAACCCACCTCCCCATTGTTGGAAGTCCTATTCAGCCCCTTCTCTGACTTCTGAGGTTTCATCAGACATCTGTATACTTTCAAGCATATTCTTGTAGCCGTAGCCCTGTCTTGTTTTGTTTAGAAGGAGAACAACAACAATATTTAGCATTTATGCAGTACTTTTAGAATGTTCAGAGCACCTCACATACGCTACCTCATCCTAAAGTAGGCCAGTATTATTATCCCCTTACGGCAGATGAAGGATCAAGGCTGAGAGAAGGATGACTTGCGTAAGAACGCTGAGCAAGCTCGTGGTGCCGTGATTTGAACTCATGGCTTCCTGATTTGTAAGTCTGTCTCTTTGCCACTACAGTACACCAGCTCTCAGAGAACTGAGATTACCAGGAAGCTGAATTCTGCAACTACTATCCCATTCTATACTTACATGGAGTTGCAGAATGCACCCAACTCTATGCACAGTTCTCACAATACTGTATTCTGTGGCAGATAACTAGCTCTTGTTTTGCATGAGAAACAGAGACGTTCTGCTAAGGTGTCAAAGAGACAGAGCGGTCTGAAGCAAGAGGCTCCGCTGCAGAGGGGCACATGGGTGCTTTTCTGCTAATTCTGCTTTGGGAATCCTGGAAGGCAAGTTTCAGTTTGGCGAGGCTGTGTGAGCATATCGCTACCCGCTACTTCTGCATTTGCGTGCCTGAAACTGTAGTATTAGAGTAGTTGAAATACAGAAGTGCAGTCCTTTTTGCTTGGGAAAGGCTGCCTTCTGCACTAGCCTTGATGCTATTAAGGCAGTGTTGCCCTTCACCTTGATATTTGGACACACAAGCCTTCATCAGCCACAAGCTCCCTGTTCTGCACTCATGCTTCTACACCTGTTTGTGGGTGTATGGCAAGGGTCCCCTACCCTTTTGAGTCTGTGGACACGTTTGGAATTTTGAGAATGCCCTCACTATCATGGGTGCCCTCACAAAACAGCTGCCGTGAGACAGGCTTTCCATTCACAAAATGGATAACATGGTGGGTGAGGCCAGTCACAAAACACCCATTTCCCAGAAGGCAAACAGGGCAGTTCATTCTTGGAAATAAACATGAAGCAGCTTTGGAGGCTGGCACTTTGCTTTGCAGTATGCCTGCCTCCCAGTTAATATTTTTTAATTTAAATAAATCTTTAAACTTTTTTAAAAAATCAGGAAGGGCAGGGAGCCTTATGGACGCCAAGCACCTCATTGGAGACCCCAGTTGTAAGGGTCTTGAAGGACCAAGTGGAACTGAGAGGGGGAAATCAAATTCGCTGTAGTAAAATAATTGCACTTATTAGCGCTTTGATGCCTAATAATGCAGTGCTAATAAGTGCTCATAAAACCCACTGTGATATGCAAGGCTTTAAGACTAGCCTAATAAGAGAAGAGAGAGGGAGAGCTATTGTTTTCTTGATTAGGTTGCTGGAGAGTTTTCTGACCTCTTCGGGGGGATGGTACTGGGGCAGCCAGTTACGTCACAGGACCAGCTATGCTGTGGCCCATGAGTAGAAGGGAGACCGGGCCAAATAGAATGCTCCACTCCAATTTGCCCTTCCCTGCCAATGATTTTTCCAATGCCGCTAGGTCGAATGTTTTATTTTCCCAAGCTGCCTCCACCAAACAGCCTTAAAACCCTCTGGGTCTCTTGTAAATTCCTTTAGGTAGTGTAGGGTTTCATTTTTAGGCATAGGGTGGGTAATCCAACAAGAAAGAAGACCACAAGGTTTAACAACACAATTTTAAAAGTTTACTGATGATGATGATGGTTTTAACATCTGAATGGTTACAAAACACATCTCTCTCTCTCTCTCTCTCTCTCACACACACACACACACACACACACACACACACACAAAAACCATAAGAGAAAAAAGAAATAAGGGTAAACCAGGGTGTAAATGCATCCAGCTAATTCCTAACTAGACTGTGTTCTTATGTCTCATGTTTTTTCCCAGCAATATCCAAGCATTCAGCTTCTCCTAAGCAGCTCTCTGGTTTTCTTTCTCTTTCTGATTCTTCTTTCCTTCCAACCTTCCTCTCACTATGTCAGCCTTCCTCTATCCCTTTTCTAAAAATGGCATTTTTGCTTCAACTTTTTATAAATTAAATCTACCCTGTTCTCTTGTAACTCACCAATCAAGAAGGTTCATCTTTGTCCCGATTTCCTTCTGTTGAGCTCTGCATGCATTTATCCAAATCCTCTGCATTTTGCAGAACCAAAACCTGTCTTGCAAATTACAGACCTTTCCAAACCACAAGGTAAACAAGACCCTTGTTGCTAGCTCCTTATCTTCTTAAACATCTGTTCAAGCTCCTTCCTTGCTTGCTCTGTAGCCTTTTGCAGATGTGATGGTACCAAAGCCTAGTAAACCGTTAACAGAACTTTTGACCTTTTGATGTTAGACTGACCAGTATATACAGAGGAAACATTAATTTCATAATACCCAAACCAAACTATATAGAAAATTAATCATTGCAACAAACCTGTGACCAAGAGATTATGATTTGCCCGAGGCCCCTCAGTGAGTTTCATAGCTCAGCTGGCATTTGAGCCCAAGTTAGCTGCCCCCCACCCCTGCCAGTCACTTCTACTCCAGTATTAAATCTAACTCTATTTACTATGCTATACTGGGTCTTTGTTTGGTTCCACACTGCGCATCTAGCCTTGCATCTTTTAAGAATTGTCTGAGCGTGGTTGCTTCCATGCAAGAGGCCCCACCAAGACCTTAGAGAGCAGATCTCCTGTGTTGCACTTCCAGGGGATTACGTTCCTGGTACAGAGACCCACCTGGCCCCTGAAGTGGTGATGGGAAAGCGCTGCGACTCCAAGGCAGACATCTGGAGCAGCTGCTGTATGATGCTGCATTTGCTGAATGGTTGTCACCCTTGGACCCGATACTACAATCACCCTCTGTGTCTCAAGGTAAAATGCATGTTAGTAAACTACCAGGAAACCCTGCCTTGTGGACTAGCCTGCTTAGTAGAGATGTCTTGTCACTGGAAAATCTGTTCTGTTCAAACCCGATGGATTTCTGTAGCATGTCCAATCTGGTAAGTGGGGGCGGATCGAATAGGATTTTTTTTTTTTGTATTCTGGGAAATTTCTGAATTTTCCTAAACCCCACCATTTGCACAAATTGCAGTTTGCACAATTTTTAATTTTGTGGCGTCTTGAAATGTGCGCAAATATTGTCGTATTTTTTATTTTTCAATTGTTGCTCTTGCGCAACTGCTCAGCATTGCAAGTCCACTTGTGTCTGCTATGTAGCTCCACAGGCATGTTCCCCTGTTGTCAATATCCCTGGCAGTTTCATCTTCTCCACCTTACTTTGTTTAAGCCCAGCAGAGCCATATTCCATCCTTATCAAATAACTGGTCAATTTCCCCCTCCCCACACTACGCTCAGGAAATGCTGCCTTGGTTACTGCAAATGGGAGCTGGGCAAAGTGGATGAAGGCCACATCTGCATTAAAAGGACTTGCTTGAGACTTGGACAAATGTGCAACAGAAGCGGGGAACCTCCAAGTGTCAGTTCAGCACCTCAAACCTTGAGGGCCAGGTTGTTCAGTGGGTGATCTGCTCCCCTTTTCCCGAGCTGTTAGTGAGTAATTTGCCCACGCTTGACCCTGACGGCTGTCAAATCACCCACTGACACCTTGGGTTTTGCAGTGTGGCATGTTTTATAGGTTTTGTGATGATTAATTCTATGCACAGGCCTTCTTGCAATGTGCCTTATTAATGTTTTTTATTTTTAATATATTGCATTTCTGTGTTGTCCTACCTCATTTTATTATTGTTGTTATAGCCCCTTAAAGAAGATCTTATAATAAAAAAAGAGGCCAAAATGTGTTGGGGGTTTTTACTAATAAAACCTTGTCCAGCATCCTGAAAGGATTCTCTCTTTCTTAGGTAATTTACGTAGCATTGGAGGTCTGCTCTAGAGTGGCATTGGTTTGCTCTGTCTGTACATCTGACTGTGGGTGGTAGGTTGTAGAGAGGTGTAGCTTCACCTCTAGGAGAGTGAGCAGGGGTTGCCAGAACCAGGCACTGGACTGAGAGCCCCAGTTGGACACCATGCTGTCTGTTAGGCTATGCAGGCAGAACACATGGTGAATGAATAGAAGTGTGGTTTCTTTGGTCAATGGAATGCCCTTACATGGGATGTAATGGGCCATCTTTGAGAATAGTTCCACCACAACCATAATGGTGGTATTTCCCTCAGAGGTTGGCAAGTTTGTGATGAAGTCCATCAAGATGGTCTTCCAAGGTGTAAGGACTGGGCCCAACATCTCTGCAGAAGCATTTCAGGAAGGCGTGGGAACAGATTCAGAGTAAGATGAGGAAGAGGGAGAAGGGATGGTGGAGCTACCAAGGTCACAGGAGATAGGGCAGAGTGACAGTGGCAGAGAGGGGTCTTTTTAGATGCCAGCTAATCAGTTGGATCAAAGCCAACCCGAGATCTCTCAGTCCATGGGAATGCAAGATCTTATGGTGAGGGAGGAGCTGGGAGTGACAGAGGTCCCTAGGGGAAGACCCTCCCTGAGGGCAAGACTGCAAAAGCTACTCAAGTTTTGTATTGTTGGCTGGCACCAGTTTTCATGCAGCTTTCTCTCATGGTGCATTCATCAAAGGTAGCTTCTTGTAGTCTAATTTGTTGTTCAATTGTTAAGTCGTGTCTGACTCTTCATGACCCCATGGACCATAGCATGCCAGGCCTTCTGGTCCTCCGCTCTCTCCCAGAGCATGCTCAAGTTCATATTCATTGCATCAGTGATGCTATCTAGCCATCTTATCCTCTGCCGCCCCCTTCTCCTTTTGCCTTCAAAATTAGTCTAATTAGTGTTGTGCAAAATTAGTCTAATTAGTGTTGTGCAAAATTGACTAGAAAACTTAGCATTGTGTTGCTGCATGTGGATTACACCTTTAACTTGAAGTGCTGTTGATCTGGCTGTGGCTTGCATAATAAAAGCTGTCTACTAAGAGGTCATCTTTGCTGTGTGACTACAAAGTTGACTAGAGGCTTGGCACTCAACACAAGGGCACGCGGGAGTCTGCAAGGGATATACCAAGCCAGCTGGTTTGCGTGGATTGTCTTTTGCTGCGTGACAGGTGTTGCAAGTCCTCACATAGCTTTCCACATCTGCATAGATTCAGGGCCACCAGAAATCCGGGTGACCAGGTGCAGGGTTTTGTAAAGACCAAAGTGTCTTTGGTCTTGACTGCCATGGCACAGTTTAAACAGTTCTGCCCAAAGAGGCCCTGGAGGTACGTAGGGGTGGCCCTGGTGGCACAGCAGCCCATCTCGAACAGTATAGGGGTAACCCTCAGTGGGCCTGGAAATGGAAATTTCCTGTAGTTGAGTTTAGCCAAAGGGGTTGTGTGTCTGCTGTTGACATAGTTGATTGGTCAAGGGTGAAGGTCTTACTACTACTACAAAATTCTTGGGTCTCCGGACTGTGGGCACAGGTTCCTCATTCTTAGATATAGTATACTCTCATTTTCAGGACAGAGCATCAGCTTGTCTGTTGTGAGAGCTGGGGATGTATGTCACTTTGAAATTGAAACAAGAAGAGAAGAGGGACCATTGGACCTGTCATGGTTAAGTTTCTGGGCACTCTGAGGGTATTCTAAGTTTTGATGGTCCGTGCTTACCTGAACAGGATGTGCAGCGCCCTCTAAGCGGTGCCACCAGTTTTCGAATGCTGCTTTGATGGTTAAGAGTTCTTTATCCTAGACAGTGTAGTTCTGCTCCATGGAGGTGAGCTTCCATGAATAGTAGGTGCAAGGCAACCCCCCCCCCCATCCAGTTGGCACAGTTGGAAGAAAACAGCCCTGGCGGCAATGTTGGAGGTATCAGCCTTGAACACGAAGGGCATCTGGATGTCCATTGGATGGATTCAATTTCTACTTTGGCTCAGTCTTCTCCCAAAAGAGGGTCTGTGACCCTCCTGGAAAAGGCAAAGCACAGGCTGAAGGGGCAGGATTGTAGCTTGAGATTGATAGGCATATGGTCAAGGAACACCTTATTACTTTGAATGAGTTCAAATCTCCAGGGCCAGATGAACTGCATCCTAGAGTAATAAAGGAACTGGCAGAAGAACTCTCAGAGCCGCTGTCTATTCTCTTTGAGAAATCATGGAGGACGGGTGAAGTGCCAGATGACTGGAGGAGGGCTAATGTTGTCCCTAACTTCTAAAAGGGTAAAAAGGGGGAACCTGGGAACTACAGACCAGTCAGTCTGATATCAATCCCTGGGAAAATTCTGGAGCAGATGATACAGCAATCCATCTGGAAGCACCTTGAAAATAATGCCGTGATTACTCGAAGCCAACATGGATTTGTCAAGAACAAATCCTGCCAGACGAATCTGATCTTATATTTTGATCAAGTCACCTCCCTTGTGGACCGTGGGAATGCTGTGGACATCATATACCTCGACTTCAGCAAAGCTTTCGACAAAGTGCCCCATGATATCCTGATGAGCAAACTAGCTCAAAGTGGGCTAGATGAAACAATGATCCGGTGGATCCACAGTTGGCTACAGAATCAGACTCAAAGAGTGCTTATCAGTGGGACCTTCTCAAACTGGGGAGAGGGAACGAGTGGGGTGCCGCAGGGCTCAGTCCTGGGCCCAGTGCTCTTCCACATTTGTGTTAATGACTTGGAGGAGGAGGTGCAGGGAATGCTGATCAAATTTGCAGATGACACAAAATTGGGCGGGATTCAAAGTGATCTGGATAGACTGGAGCGCTGGGCAGAAAACAACAGAATGCAGTTTAATAGGGATAAATGCCAAGTTCTGCAGCTAGGAAAAAGAAACCAAATGCACAGTTACAAGATGGGGGATACATGGCTCAACCACACTACAAGCGAGAAGGATCTTGGAATTGTTGTCGATCACAAGCTGAATATGAGCCAAGAATGTGATGTGGCTGCAAAAAAGGCAAATGCTCTTTTGGGCTGCATTCATAGAAACCTCGCTTCCAAATTGCGGGAAGTACTAGTTCCCCTCTACTCAGCACTGGTTAGGCCTCATCTGGAGTACTGTGTCCAGTTCTGGGCACCACACTTTCAGAAGGATGCAGACAAACTGGAGAGGGTTCAGAGGAGGGCAACAAAGATGATCAGGGGACTGGAAACAAAGCCCTATGAGGAGAGACTGAAAGAACTGGGCCTGTTTAGCCTTGAGAAGACTGAGGGGAGATAGGATAGCGCTCTTCAAGCACTTGAAAGCTTGTCCCAGAGAGGAAGGCCAGGATCTCTTCTTGATCATCCCAGTGTGCAGGACACGGAATCATAGGCTCAAGTGACAGGAAGCCAGATTCTGACTGAACATCAGGAAAACCGTCCTGACTGTTAGAGCAATACGGTAATGGCACCAATTCTCTTGGGAGGTGGTGGGCTCTCCCACACTGGAGGCCTTCAAGACGAGGCTGGACAGCCATCTGTCAGGGATGCTCTGACTTGGATTCCTGCATTGAGCAGGGGGTTGGACTCGATGGCCTTGTAGGCCCCTTCCAACCCTACTATTCTATGATTCTGTGATACGATTCTATGTTGAAGGAGGGGTTCTGAGACATCATTCATAAAAAGTTGGAAGACTGCAGAGGCATTACGAAGTCCAAATGGCATAACTGTGTACTCATATTGTCCATACTGTGTCTGGAAGGCAGTCTTCCACTCGGTCCCAGCACTTACACAGACTAGATTGTATGCGCAACACAGATAATTGCAGTTTGCAGTCACTGTAGCAGTTTAGGAATAAGGGGCAATGGGTACAAATAGCAAATTGTGGTTTTATTCAAGGCTCAATAGTTAGGCAGCTAGAATGCTCCACATTTCTTTTTTTACAAATAACACTGGGGCTGTACCTGGGGAAGTGAAGGGCTGGATGAACCCCCTTTTGTATAGGAAGTCCCTGTGAGCTGCGAGTTCTGGCTCTGACAGCGAATAAATCCACCCCACTGGAATCTGGGCTCCTGATTCCAAGTTTGTGGCACAGTTATAGGGATGGTGTGGGAGTTGTTTGTCTGTTTCCTTTTTACAAAAGACATCCTAAAAGTCCTGGTATTTGGTGCAAAGTTGTGTTGTGGGAACTGATGCCTGTGGAGACAGAGCCTGTGTTCTCAAGCCAACAGTGGCTCCCACAGTGTTCAGAGGAAAATACCACCTTGCCCCTTGACCACGTGATGTGTGGATTGTGCAAAGACAGCCAGGCCATACCCAATACCATTGGAAAATGGGGCACTGCAGCCAAATAGAACTGGATTTGCTCAGTGTATCCCTGAAACTCCAGGGTCAATGGCACCATTGCTGTCATGGGTCCTGAGGTTTACTGCTGGCTGTCAGGGGTTTCCACCATCACTGGAACATCCAGGGGACAAACTGGGATATAGTGTTGGATGGCAAATTCCCAGTCCATAAAGTTGCTCAAGGCCCTTGAATCCAGTATCACCCAGATCTACAGCACCAGAGTGTCTTGACTGTGAGCTAGGGTCAACTGACAGCAGGGTACCTAGTCAGGGTGGTAGGGTCGGGTAGGAGTTTACCAACCCAGGCCTATGCCCCTAGCAAGGCCTGGAAGGTTTCATTTCCCAGGACCATGGGAGATGACCTTTTTTCCGGGCAGTGTCGGTTATATTGTCCAGCCTTTCCACAGTACATACCAAGACCGGATTGACACCACTGGTCCTTTTCCTCTGGAGACAGGTGGGGGCAGGCATCCCACAGTTGCCTTCACTCTTTGGATGGCATCGAGAAGCTGAGGTACAATGTGGGTATTGAAGGTTGGGTTAGCAATTCCGCGGTGTGCAGTCAGGCAGGGCGCAGAACACCAGCTTTCTATGCAACTGACTATCCTAAGGCAGACCTGAATCAAGTCTGGTAATGGAGTTGGTCTCTCTACCTGGCTTAGTTCATCCAGGATGTTGTTGTCCAAACCCTCCTGGAATTAGTTCATGAGCGCAGCCTCATTCCAGCGCCAAAAGCCAGAAGGAGTTCACATATGAAGACAATGACTCTTTCCCTTGCGGAGGACGTCAAATCTGCCTGTTCGCAGTTTCTGCCTTCTGGTGATCCTCATAGGCATCATGGAGCTGCCTGACAAAACCTGGAAATTCAGCAAGGAAAGGGCTGGATTGCAACAGGTAAGGAGTTGTCCATTTGGCTGCCGAAGCTGTTGGAAGACTTATAAACCACACTCAAACTTGGCCATTTGGGAAACTCTCAGGGCGAAGTTGCATGTATAGTTTACATTGAACCAGAATTTGGGGAAACCGATCTGGAGACCCATCAGACTTCTTGGGCGGAGCCACCAGACCTCCATATGGGAGGCAAAGGTGGAAGTGCTGGCTGGACCCTACATTGGTCCAGCTGAGCCTGCAGTGCGGTAAGAGATACTGTGAGCTGGGGCACCTGATCTCTCACGGCCTGGTTCTCTTTCCTCCATTGTGCAAATTGAGGGGCTGGAAACAAACTGTCCTATTTCCCCACTGGGTGTTGAGGTTGGGCTAGGTCTGGTGCGTCAGCGGCTGAAGATGCAAGCAAGCCGAACCAGAATCCGCAAACAGCCCTGGTCAGATCTGAAGAAGCAGATAGCAAAGCCAGGCAGTACAGACAAAAGGGGTCATGCAAAGAGAGTAGTCAAATCCAGACAGAGCAGAGTCCAAGCGGAAGGCAGGGTCCACAGGCAGGTCAAACATGATGTTGTTTCCAGCAGCTTCTGTAAGCCTTTACTGGGCTTTTTATCCTGGAGCTGACAGAGCCCCACCCAAGCCTTAGCTGCAGTTATTCACTTCAGTTGCAGAAAGTCTTTCTCATGAGGAGGACCTTCTGCTTGTGAGGAGCCCCTTTCCCCCTGAGTAGACCGCTGCTGCAGCCTGGCACTTCGTCAAGGTTGGGCCTGCCTCCTCTGGTGCTGTTGCTTCCTGGGACTTGGGGGTTGCTCAGCCTCCTCCTCTGTGGCAGGCTCCCCCTCTTCCTGAGGGGCTGGGACCCCAGCAGGCTCCTCCATGGGCTCAGGCCCATGTTGCAGTGCGGGCCTGGTAGTGCCCGGGCATGGTCCTCCATTGGGGCCTCTAACTCTTCCAATGGGCACATGTCAGTGGGAAAATACCACCAACCGAGAGTTACTGCCTGTGTTTCCTTTGCCTGGGTGAGGGACATCGTATTACAGAAGCCACACACTGCCAGGCTTTTACTGAAGAGGCCTGAAGAAGTTGAATGGCTTGCCTTTGTGCCCTGTTGTGGGAGCAGGCCTTAACAACCGCAGACGGGACAGCACTAAACTGGCCACTTCATCATCTCTTTGCACCAAGCTGGGGCTGACAATCTCTCTGCTGGTTCGTCCAGGTCTCCTGTGAAATTATCCATGGCACAACCTCTGCCAACTGGCAAGATAGCCCTGCAGATGGCATTGGTGTTAGCCTTGAGCTCTAGGGAAGACCTTGAGGGAACTCTCGGATCTGCTCCTACCCCCACCAAACCCTCAGTCAAACTGACCAAGTCCTGCAATAAGTGCCCCACTGCATCTTTGGGGCTGGGACCAAAGAATCAGGAGAAGAAGACCCATAAAATCAAGTCTGATGATGAATCTATGGGCACAGACCAGCCTTTGGCAGCACCAATGGCTTCAGTGCCATCAGACTCACAATCATCTCCAGCTCCACCACCACCTTGTCTGAGGTCTCCTAGCATGGAGTAGTTGCAGCTCCCCACACTCCCAGTGCATGGGGTTGAGATCCAAGGAATTTTTCCACCAAAGTCTCGTCAAAGGTCCGTCTCTCAACACTACTCACTATCATCTTCACCTCATAAATATCACTCCCATTGAACCCCATCCCTTTAGTATCAAGCAGATTCGCTGGTATCATCAGTTTCCTCAGGAGGTTTTCTCCATCATGTCATGACCTCCCATGGGATAATAGTTGTTGCTCATACTACACTCGCTCATGCTACGCTCGATCTGTCCCATCTTACTTTGACGATGAGCAGTCACCACCACAGTAGCATCATCTGTCCACACAGTGGCATCCCGATTATGCTGGAAGAGAAGTCTCAAGTTCCTTCTCCCGGTATCAATGATACCGTAGCAGCCGATCAGAGAGCCCTTCTCACCATCTGACCCTGAGCCATATGGTGTCAAGACCTCCCAGCATGAAGCCTCATGAAACTCAGACAATAGCTATCCCAGTCCCGATGGGCCCACTACCTGACTTGACCAGCTTACCAGTATCCCTACCTGATGGGCCAATTACCTGACTTGACCAGCTTACCATTCTTACCTCCTAACTTCTTCCAAAATGTCCTTTTTCCAGAGGCCCCAGTGACTACTACAGGAATTGTAATGTTTGGTAGCACAACCCCCAGTAATAAAGATTCCACCAGTGGCTTCTACACCAGTTACTACCAATTCTCCCAAGACATCGACACCCGTGGCTCCCCCCATGTTCTGTCTTGATGAGACTATGCATCGGGACAGGATGATTATTGCTCAGACTCCCTGTCATCTATGGTATCCTCCACTTCCCCCCAGATACAGTGGCTGGGGCCTCTCCCCCATGGACAGTGAAGCCCTCCACTGTGCCACCAGTGTCTAGGAAGAATGAGAAACTACAGTCAGGGCCAGAAATATTGGAACAAGGATAACTGTTTTGACAGTTGGCCTCTGTACACCAACACATTAAGGTGAAAGGAAACACACCCAGATGGGAGCGAAGTCAGGACTTTCAGCTGTAATTCAAGGGGTTTGACAAAAGTGGGGCACTAACCATTCAGGAAGGACAGCCAGTGGCATACCCCCCCCCCCCATCATTGGTGGCTCATAAGTAATGCAACAAACCAACATCATTTCAAACTTAAGGATCACCTTTAATACCTGGATGAAAATCCTTTGCAGTCAATGACTGCCTGAAGTCTGGAACCCATGGACATGACCAAATGCTGAGTTTCCTCCCTCGAGATGCTTTGCCAGGCCTTCACTGCAGCTGCCTTCAGCTGCTGCTTGTTTGTGGGTCTTTCTGCCTTCAGTCTTGTCTTCAGTAAGTGAAAAGCATTTCACTTTCAACTTCAATGTGGTCATGTACAGAGGCCAACTGCCAAAACAGTTATCCTTGTTCCAATATTTCTGGCCCTGACTGTATATAAGGCCCGGGAAGAATAATAGAATAGTAGGGTTGGAAGGGGTCTACAAGGCCATCTAGTCCAATCCCCTGCTCAGTGCAGGAATCCAAGTCAGTGCATCCCTGACAGATGGCTGTCCAGCCTCGTCTTGAATGTGTACAATGTGGGAGAGCCCACTAACTCCCTAGGTAATTGGTTCCATTGTCGTATTGCTCTAACAGTCAGGAAGTTTTTCCTGATGTTCAGCTGGAATCTGGTTTCCTGTAACATGAGCCCATGATTCCGTGTCTGCACTCTGGGATGATCGAGAAGAGATCCTGGCCTTCCTCTCTGTGACAACCTTTCAAGGACTTGAAGAGCGCTATCCTATCTCCCCTCAGTCTTCTGTTCTCAAGGCTAAACATGCCCAGTTCTTTCAGTCTCTCCTCATAGGGCTTTGTTTCCAGTCCCCTGATCATCTTTGTTACCCTCCTTTGAACCCTCCCCAACTTGTCTGCATCCTTCTTAAAGTGTGGTGCCCAGAACTGGACACATTACTCCAGATGAGGCCTAACCAGTGCTGAGTAGAGGGGAACTAGTAATTCCCGGGATTTGGAAGCTATGCTTCTATTAATGCAGCCTAAAATAGCATTTGCCTTTTTTGCAGCCACATCACCAATTGAAGTCCCCCATTACTACTACATCATGCTTCCTTGAAACATTGGCTGTTTGCTTTTCAAAAGTTTCATCCTCATCTTCTCCCTGGCTGGTAGTAGACTCCAACCACCAGGTTTGGGATTCTAATCCTCCTTCTACCACTGTGAACCACCCCCGCTCCTACTGGCAATGCCAGGGATCTGCAGAATTCCCATCAGAATCGGTTTCAAGCAGGACATCTAGATCAGCGTCTCAAACCTTCCAGTATAGTTAGTCTGCAAAGGGAAGCACCTCAGCCACTTAAGACACTGTCTTTGTATTGTACTGAGGGGCTGAAAAGATGCCCCTGGGAAGCCCACAAGAAGATCATGAAAGTAATAGCCCCCTATTTTTGTTGCTTCCCAGCAATTTGAGTTGACTGACATACTCCCTCTGAACACTGAAGTTTTTCTTCATGATTTCTGTGCAGTCACACATACAGGATCTGCACCTGAGCAAAAGCAGCAATTCGGAAACTTCTACAGCTTCTAGGAATTCCAGCCCCCACCTTCAATTGGGGAAACCTAACAGCTGCCTCATGGATGAGAGAAAAGCCCTGTTCCTTCAGCCCCTTCTTGACCACCACCATTGCCACATGCTAGGAACTTTGGTCTTAAGCTTCTTCATCAGTTCCTTCATTTGCTATTTCTTTAACTTTTCCACTGTTTATCATCTCTTTTTCATCTTTTCCTTATCTCAGCTCTTTGTGGCAGGGGTGGGGTGATCCCTTCCTAGAGCTACAGCTGTGAGTGTGGAGGTTCTGTATAGCACTTGTGTCGAGTAGCCATTAATGGATCCATCCTCCATGAATTTGTCTGATTCCCTTTTAAAGCCATCGCCACATCTTGTGTCAGCTAATTCCATAAATTAATTATGCTTCGTGTGAAGAAGGTCTTACTTGTGTCTGTCTTGAATCTCGTGCCAATCAGGTTAATTGGATGGCCCTGAATTCTAGTATTATGAGTGTGAGTGTGTGTGTGTGTGTGTGTGTGAGAGAGAGAGAGAGAGAGAGAATCTGTATCCATTATCATGTCTCCTCTTAGATGTCTATTTTTAAAATAAAAAGCCCTAAATGTTGTAGATGTTCCTCATAGGGATGGTGCTCCAACTTTCTGCCAGTTGAGATGCCATCAGGTTAATATGTGAAGTTTAAATTTTTTTGCTGCAATACACTTAATTTTAGACTTACATAGAATCTCATTGCCATTTTTGTTGCCCATTCATCCAACATAGAGAGATCCTTTTTGGAGATCTTCAGCATCGTGAATAATGTGATGTCATCTACAAATTTGACCACGTTCACACCTAACTTTGGATCATTTGCAAATAACTTAAAGGGATTGGTCTGTATATAAACCCTTGGGAGCCCACATTTCTTACATGCCTCCATTGTGAGAACTGTCCAATTATTTCTACTCTCTGGTAACTGGTTAAAAAACAGGGAGCAATCCATAAGGGGATTGCGCTCTTATATAAAGGTAAAGGTGTCCCCAACCAGTCATGTCCGACTCTAGGGTGTGGTGCTCATCTCCATTTCTAAGCCGAAGAGCCAGCGCTGTCCGAAGATGCTTCCGTGGTCATGTGGCTAGCATGACTGCTAAATTTATTCGGGACTAGATGCTTTGCTAGAAGATTTTTGGATGTCCAGGTATTCAGTATATACCAAATCCACATGCTTGTTGGCACCCACAAATAACTCTATAAGGGAAGTGAGACAGGACTTGAATTTGCTGAAGCTGTGCTGAAAATTTTTCTTTGACATGATTAGTTCTTGTATGTGCTTGATCATTTTCTCTTTAATAATGGCTTCTACCAATTCACTCAACAGATGTTAATTTCACTATCCTGTAATATCCTGGATTCTCTCTCCCTCCTTTTTTTTTTTTAAATGGTGGAACTATGCCTGCCTTCCAGTCCTCTGGTATGGAGGCTGAGTTTTAGGGACAAGTTGCATATTTTTGTTAGAAATTGAGCAGTTTCAAATTTGAGTACTTTCAAAGCTCTTAGGTAGATGTTGTTGATAAGACCTTGAACTTTTTCTCTCTTACACCTAAGTTTCACTTGTTCTTTAGACTCCCTCCCTGAAAAGTCGATTGAGGCATGGGTATTTGTCCTACATCTTTCACAGTGAAGATAGATGTAAAGAATAGTTGCGGCCCCAGAAACAAAAAATGGGAGTGGGAGGAGCAGAGTGTATTTCAGGAATGGGGAGAATACCAAATCATCTTTAGTCTTAAAAAAGAAACAAAGGGGTGAACAGTTTACGAATCCTTAAAACTACAAAAGCCCACTGTGAAATTCGTTGAAATTCACACATCCCTAATTTCCTATTACCGCTGAATACGCATTGAGCACCCAGAACATGCGAGGAGGCATACTCAGACCACAAGTGCCATGATCCCCCAGCAGATCCTTAGGGCTGAAATTTTCATCTCATGGCACACACCCTTTTTGAAATATCACTACTCCAGGATTTATTTATTTATTTATTTAAATAAATAATAAAGAAAAGTGCTCACGTGAACTGCCTTTTCCTGAAGTAAACACAGGGGTCTAGCAAGGGTGCATGTGTGAGAGAAGGCAAGCCCCTTCCCCTGGAGCTGCTTGTGCAAACAGTCCTCCCATTATATCTAGCACACTTTTCACCCCCTTGTTATCTAACAATCCAACTGCTTCTCTAGCCAGTTTCCTAAAACTTTTCCGCTTCCTGTGTTTTCTATATTGCAGATAGCCAAAGAACCACCTCCACTGAGGGAAATCCCATCCTCCTGTCACCCATTCACTGCCCATGTTATTAAGGCAGGCCTCAAGAAGGAGCCAACACAACGGGTCTCTGCAGCAGAGCTGAGAGTGAAGGCCTCCATGGCACTCAAGCAGTGTGAGAATGTCCAGCGTTTGTATGAAAAAGCTGTAGATAACTGGAGCCCAACTCTTCACTGGTTTTAAAAACCTACTTGCTACAATATGCCGTGCTCCTTGCTGTTTCCACTACCAAATGCTTGCACAATTGGCTTTGGTAGGACTACTTAGAAGTCAGTGACCCAGTTTGCACAATCAGAACAAGGCACCATGGCTGTTTAACCCTTCAACAAGCCATACTACTTGGGTTCAGACCATTTGCATAATCACCACCTGGCTGCAGTTTATTCTGTCATCTGAAAATGGGCAACATGGCTTGTTGGAGGGTTGAACAACCGTCAAATAACCCATGAGCTGTTGTAGGGTTATTTAAGCCACAGTGGCTTGTTTTGATTGTGTGAACCGGCCCAGTGTTTTGTAGATCCTTTTCTTATGCTGTTAATTGGAAAGAGAGTGAAGGTGCTCAGGATGTCCCAACACCATCTGTTGGTGAAGGTGGCTGTCCCCATTGATCACAAACCAGTTGTGCTATTTTGCTGACCCTAGAATGTGAGCCTCTTACTTTTTTGACGGTGTTCCATCTGTGAGGCATATGGATCCAGTCCTGTTATCTGTATATTTCTGCAGATAGCAAAGAGTGCCTGTCTTGCCAAAAATGCTATTCCCTCCCATAGCACATCACTGACAACTTTTAAAATTGGGAATTTAGTGTTTTTAACTTTAAAGAGCTTGAGAGATAATTGGTGGGAAGGCTACTATTTTGAGATAGGCTGAAAAGACTTGACTGTTCGCATGGATATTTTTCTCCATCTCCAAGGAGCAATCCCTTTAGGTAAGGACCATCGCTCAGAGTCAAAAGCACATGTTTTTAATGCAAAAAGTCCCAGGTTCAATCCCTGGCATCTGTAGGTAAGGCTGGGAAAGATTTCTGTCCAAAATCCTGGAGGGCGAGTCAGTCAGTGTAGACAATATTGAGCTAGATGGACTCTGTAAAATGGTCTGACTCTGTATAAGGCTCTATGTTCTCCCTCCTCCACGCTTCCCTAGACTGAGGACAATGTTGGCTACAGAAAATGTTGTTATAGACAGTGTGTTTGTAGCATGTGTAGAACATTGCATATTCTGTGACACAAAAGATGTTACAATTCTGCAACTGGTAAAAAATGTGCACATCTGCATATTTTAATGAATATACATTTTGGCTTTTTTTTGTACAGAATTGAAGTTTGCAGGTGGCAGGGAGACTTGGGGCAGGGGAAGAGAAGGTGTTTGTAATTCAGAATTTTCAGCCTGCATAATATGTACAATACTTCAGTGTGGCTTGATTGCAGCAGTATTTCCCATTTATTATTTAAAGTCAGTTCAGACATCCCTTTGATTCTTCGAACAGTACGTGTGCCATTATCTACCCTGAGCAGGATAGCTATAAATAAATTAAAAAAAAGAAATCTGGCAACAATGTCATGTTGGTCTGTTGCCCATGGTGGTTCATCTATCCCAGAATGTACTAGGCAGACCATCTCTTGCTCTCTCCTGCCTCAGCACCCATGACTACGCAGAAAAGACCGGAAGCGGCTCCACACATAATGCAGAATTCTGAACTGTACAACTTCAGACTATAGGTGGGGGTCCTGAACCTTATTCCAGTATGCTAGTTTGCTACATGCTCAGGTTTTTAAAAAATTGGGGTGGAGCAGCATTAAAAAATGTAACGTCCCTCCCTCCCTGCAGCTGGAAATGTAGAGTGCAGAATTCTACCAGTGCATTCTGTATAATGTGTACATTAGTTCTTAGGCTGTTTGTCCCTGAGTGTTTGGGAAATTGGAAATACAATAAAATATTGTTCCAAAGTACCCACTGCCAATGTTTGCCAAAAGTTAGAAGGAAATGTGAAGAATATTCCCTTGGAAAGATCATGGGGTAAAGCTATGCTAGAGCAGTGATCATCCCATAAGGACGTATGCTTTCCTCTGCTTAATGGGCTGCCACATTGGACAGAGAAGATCTGGCGTTATCTTTTGAAACTTTTGCGGTACCTTTCCTCAAGCAAATATGTGCCTATGGTTGAAGAGGAGTGCTGCTGTCCTTTCCTCCTTGAGTTCTAACTCACCTCCCCCCCCCCTTTGTGCCTTTGCTTTGTAGTGGGAGGTCTGAAGAGCCCCTGGAGAGGGATATACAGTGAACCCAGATGCCTACAGTTCACACAAGAAAGTAGACTCTCAGAACCACCATTGCCAGTACCTGAGCCTCCTGGTAGCCTGAAGCCATTGGCCAGAAGCCCCAGCCCACCACTCCCCAGTCAGGGTCTGGCTGAAAAAACCCAATTAATCCATCCAAACACGTGCAAGGAATTACTGTGGCCATGTGACTCTCTTCAGCCCTCCATCCCAGTTCCACTCAGCACCAAGAAGGGCAGTTTGACAGAATGGAGAACTACTGCCTTTGAACATGACCTTCAACAGCTGGAGCTTGGTAATGATGGATCTGTGCATAAGCTTTCTTGTCCTTCTCTTTAAAATGTGCCTTTATTTGCCATCTTATTATCTGGTCTCCCATCTATCAAGCCCTTTGTGTAGCTCCCCTTCCACTAGAATTCCTGTAGAGTTAATCTTTTGGGCAGTACTACCTGATTCTTAATGAGTGGTTGGAGCACCAAACATGGTACATATGAGTTCAAAATGGAAAAAAAGGATAGATATAATAGTGATATGCTTTGCACCCTTACTGAGTGTAGCGGAATAGAAGGAAAAATGGATAGGACTGGATAAGGTGGCTTAAAAAATAAAAACAAACTACAAACACTGAATAGGATCCCATGAAGGAAATGGAATGTGTCAAGGTGTTAAAGGCAACCAAGATTTCTGATGGTGTGAACTTTATGGTGTAAGATTCCAGTATCAGTCTTGAATCTAAGAAAAAACAGGCCAATGGCCAAAGTAAGTGTTAAGTCTACCAACTCACGTCTAAGAACACAAGTTTCACCAAACAGCTGTAAACCAGTAGGGTGGGGGTGCAGTTTCAAGCAGAGAAACAGCAATGTCTGGTTTTGAAGCCAAGCTAAGAGGGAAGTTGGAAGAAGGATGTGGTTGGTGGGGGAAAGGTTCAAGCACTCTCCTTCTACACCTCTCTGCCTCAAAACTTCCTCTCCCCCCCCCCACACACAACTCTTTACAGCTGTTCAGTGTAACTCATGTTCTGAGATGAAGGTTGCCATCATAACATATTGCTTTGGCCCAGAGTCATAAGTCTAGGAAGCCAGATGCCCTTGGGAAATGTGGAGAAAGTCCTTCCTCTGAACATGAAGGATACATTCTTCTTCGTGATCTCTGTGACTCACATATGGGTTCTGCACCTTGGGACATTCTAGAGCACAGCAGAGCTTTGACAGGAGCCTATCGGCTCTCCTCTGTGCACACTCCAGGGTGTGACTCCTGCCTTATTGCTCAGTTGCTTTTTCTCCAGTGCAGCAATAGCAGCATTTGGAATGTTCTCCATATCTCACGGTTTTCCTCAACAATTTTCTCAGTTGTCCCTTTTGGGTCTGCTGGGCAGAGTTTTTCTTCTTCTTTTTTCATCTCGTCATACCGCCAACCACCAGTCACTCCCTGTGCTTCCTTTGCCTGGGTAAGGGACATTGGGTTAACTTCTGCACACACTGCCCGGATTTTTACTAAAGAGACCCAAAGAAACTGAACGGCTCACCTTTGTGCCCTGTTGTGGGAGCAGGCCTTAAAAGCTGCAGACATGGTGGCACAAAACTGGCCGCATGATACCATTTCATCATTTATTTACACCAAGGCCGGGCCATCAGTCTTCCTCCTGGTTGGCCCAGGTCTCCTCTCAATGGAAGGAGCCATGGCACAATGTTCTCTGCCAACTGGCATAATAGCCCTGCAATCAACATCAGCCTTGTCTCAGCATCTTCCCTTGAGCTTGATGCTCTAATCTGCTCCTGTCCCCACCAAATCTTCGGGTCGAGGGAGTTGAGAAGATCAAACTGACAAAGTCCTCCAGTAAGCACCCTGTTACAGCTCTGGGGCTGGGACCAGAGAACCATAAGAAGAAGATGATATGTAGAATGGAATCTGATGATGAACCTACAGCTCCAGACCAGCCTGTGGCGGCACCGATAGCTTCAGTTCTGTCAGACTCACAACAGCCTCAGGCTGTTTCATCTGAGGTTTCATCTGAGGTTGCCTACTCGTATCCTGGAGAAGTTGCAGCCTCCCCCTGATCATCGCTCTTTTGATGAGTTTCAGTGCATGAGGTCTGTGTCGGAGGATGAGATTAAAGAAAAATCTCCACCAAGGTCTCGTCAAAGGTCTGTCTCTTGACATCACTCAGTCATCTTCACCTCATAAGCATCATTTCTGTTGAGCCCAATTCCCTTAGTACCAAGCGGATTTCATAGCATCGTCAATTTCCTTGGGAGTTTTTCTCCATTGTTGTCATGACCTCCCATGGGATAATTGATTCTGTTCATACTAAACTCAATTTCCCTTTTCTTACTATGATGATCATAGAATCATAGAATAATAGGGTTGGAAGGGGCCTATAAGACCATCGAGTCCAACCCCCTGCTCAATGCAGGAATCCAAGTCAAAGCATCCCTGACAGATGGCTGTCCAGCTTCATCTTGAATGCCTCCAGTGTGGGAGACCCCACTACCTCCTTGGGTAATTGGTTCCATTGTCAATGATGAGCGGTCACCACCATGATGGCACCATCTGTCCCCGTGGTGGCACCCCAACAATGCTGGAAGAGATGCCTTGCACTACTACTTCCGGTACCGGCAATCCCAAGCTCCGCATAGTAGCGATTGATCATATGTCCCTTCACACTGTCCAGCCCTTGAGACCACCCAACGTGGAGCCTCATCAAATTCACACAATTGGCCCCTATGTGACTTGACCCTGAGACCATCCATACCTCCTAACTTCTTCCAAAATGTCCTTCTCCTGAAGATCCGAATGACTACTCCAGGAATTGTAACATCCATACCCCTACACCATTGCTAACAGAGCCTCTGGTAATGGAGACTCCACCAGTGGGTTCTATACCAGCCACCACCAATCCTCCCAAGACATTGACCCCTGTGTCTCCCCCACATTCAGGAGACCTCTTGTCAGGGCAGGACAGTTACTGCTCAGACTTGTCCTCTGCTTCATCCATTGTGGCCTCCACTTCCTCTTCAGAGTTGGGGATCAGAACCCTCTTTCCCTCACGGACAGTGTTTAGGTCTGTGCTGAACAGGTGCTTCAGAGGGCAAAGCCTATAGGAATCCAAAGTAAAGCCCCTCTCATCCCAGTTACAGACCCGGTATTTAAGAGGGTTCGGCAGGATATAGCTCCACTGGTAACCATACTGATGCTGCCCACCCTCCTGTATGTTATCAAACTCATGGACTAGGCTCTCCACAGTGCCACCAACTTCTAGGAAGATCAAGAACCTATATAGGATCCAAGAAGACACCTGTTCCTCCTCCTTCAAACACCCGACTCCTAACTCTATAATCACTGAGACCTCCATGAATCATCCCTGCTCCTATGGCCAGTGCCAGGGAACTGCAAAGCACCCGTCAGAATCCACCATGCAGGGTGCCTAGTCCAGCATCTCAGAACAACTTCCAGCCTAGATGGCCCTTACAGAACAAATATTGTCAGCCTGCCAGGGACCATAAGAAGTCCCAGGGAAAACACCCCAGCCAATCCAAAGCTGTCCCCAGTCATCGCATCACAGTTTTTCTGAGTGTGGGGCACCCCTACAGCGGACCGTTTCACTGTGAGGGCAAACTTGAGGTGCCAGATATTCTGCAGCAGTCTTGGGGGGCACTCTAAACTATGCCTTCCCCCACTTCCAACTCATTACATAGGTCATGACCAAGATACAGGAAGACAACTCCCCTTGCCCCCTAGTCAACACACCTTGACAAGTATGGAGAAGGGCTGTGCTGGGTTAAACAAAGTAGTGTGTGGAGAGGATGAAACTGACAAGGATATTTATAGTGCGAATACACAGCAGACAGGTGGACTTGCAAAAGACGATGAATGAAAAATATTTTTAAAAATATTTAAAAAAAAGCTCCCTCTCCCCATTTGTGCAAATTTAAAGACCTGAAAAATAATAATTTAAAAAGCATGATTCCAGTTGTGCAAATCATGGGAGCCGGGAAGAAAAAAACCCACAATCTCATTTGTGCAAATTGCCATCACCATTAAAAAATCCAAAATCCACATATTGGGTCGACTCACTACAGATCGAGTCAATGCCAGTGGGAGGAAATGGAAATTCGCCAGGACCAAACCAGTAAAATCCGTCGATTTTTCACCCCTTAAACGGAATTCTCATGCATGCCAAACATGCCAAACACTCAGAAGAAAGAGGTCACGTGTTTCCTTGGGAAAACAAAGCATTTTAGCTCCTTCAGGCTCTCCTTGTCCTCTAGCTACATGCCTAGGGAAAGCACACCAAGATGGCAGCAGGGCTCCAGGCCCAGGAACACAGAGAAACCAGCCTTGCCAGGGCCAGAAACCCAATTCAGTCTGATTATCCTATCCAGCCTCCCCCAGTGGGAGGGTGGCTGCACAACTTCTCAGATGTTTGGAAACACTATTTCTCCCACCACTGGATCCTAGAAACAGTTCAGAAAGGCTCCGCCTTAGAGTTCCTGAAGGCACCGAAAGACAAGTTCTTCAGAACACACCACCTGAGAGATCCTTCCAAGCATCCGAAGATTTGGGCTGCCATCCAGCACCTCCAGATTCGGGCCATCGCAACAGTCCCAGTCAGAGAGGGAGGACAAGGAGTCTGCTTGATGTTCTTCCCTGTCCCAAAGAGGAATGGGAATACCAGGGTGTTCCTAGACCTAAAGAGGGTAAATTGCTACTTCAAGAAACTGGAATTCAGAATGGAGTAGGAGGCTTCCTGTCTTTGGTGGACCTGAAAGAAGCATACCTTCACATCCACATCTGCCCCTCAGCGAGGGATGCAGTTCCAGTTCAGGGCCCTTCCCTTCAGGCCAGCCACCACACCCCAAGTCTTCATAAAGATCCTCTGGGACCCAGTGGCCTGCCTGAAGACAATGGAAGTCCATCCATACTTGGATGACATCCTGATATGGTCCCGCTCCTGGGACCAGGACATCCAGGACATCACCGAGACTCTGTCAACCCTATGTTCCCTGGGCTTAGTCAATGAATGGAAAAGCTCCCTCTCCCCATCCCATGCCATCTACCTGGGAGTGACCCTGGACACCACCACGGATATGATGACTTTGTTCTCAGATAGGCAGACCTTGTTGACTCAGCTGGCATCACACGAAGACTAGGATACACCTACGGGATCTGGCAAAACTACCCAGAATGATGGTCTTGTGCCAAGACTCCATGGAGCAGGTGAAATTTCACTCAAGGCCACTCCAGACCTATGTATTAGCCTTCCAGACCAAGATCACGAACAACCTCAATCCAAAGGTGGAGCCTCCACCAGAGGTCCTCTGCTCTCTGATCTAAGGATCCAACCCAGCCAATCTCTCAAATAGAATCCCTGTCCAGGAGCCAGCCCACATCTCACTGACAACAGATGCCTGCCTAATAGGCTGAGAGGTCATCTGTGGGAATCTGAACACCCAAGGCAGATCAGAAGAGGAGGCACGGCAGAGCATCAGTCCCCTTGAGCTTTGGGCCATCTGCCTAGCCTTCCACCATTTTGCCCTCCAAATGGAAGGCCAGGACATCCTAGTAAGAAGAGACAGCACTGTAGCCAAGGCATACATCTAGAAGTAGGGATGTATGAGATACAGAGCCCTGCAGAGAGGCCATGAAACAGTTCCACTGGACTCAGTCTCATGTCCACTCCATCAGAGCAGAACACCTAAAAGGTGGTTTAAATGTTCAAGCTGACTGGCTCAGCAGAATGATCCTAGGCCCAGGAAATGGTCCCTACACCCAGAGGCCTTCGAGGAGCTGATGATCTGGCTAGGCCTGCCCTGCCTCAACCTCTTTGCTTTTCCACAGAAAGCAGCGCTTCTGAGATTCACCACCTGCTACCAAGTAGAAGGCTCTGAGTTTACAGATGCCCTGACTGCCCAATGGGCATCAGGCCTTCCCACCTCCCCCCTCATCCCAAAGGTGAACTGAAAAATAAAAGACCAGCGGGCAAAAGTGATCCTGATAGCACCAAGCTGGCCAAGATAGCCATGGTCCAACCTGATGAAGCGCTCAATGGCTGACCCAGTAGCCTTTCCTCCACAGAAAGGTCTTCCTCCACAGAAAGACCAGTCACCCACCAGGACCCAGGCTTCCTGAAGTTGTCCTCCTGGAGTTTGAGTGGGCCTGCTAGTCAGACAGGGCTCCTCAGCAAGAGTTGTGTCCACCTTCCTTGCATCCAGGAGGGCCTCAACTAGCACAACATACAAACGTACCTGGTGATCATTTAGCAAGTGGTGCCACCTCACCAGTCAGGTGTCCTGTAATTCCTGCAGGACAGCCTGTCAGTAGGCCTTAACCCAACACATTAGGAAGACAAGTCTTGGCCCTAGCATCCATCCTAGGCAAGTCAGATAGGGGCCCAATAGAAACCCATCGCATTTTAGAAGGTTCCTTAAAGTAGGAGCTCTGATCAGCCCACCTGTGTTGCACAGATTCCGTCCCTAGAGCCTGAACATATTGTTGAGGGCTCTAACAAATGTCCCCTCAAGCCCCTGGGGGCAGCCATGCTCAAGGCTCTGACCTTAAAGACCATCTTCCCGGGAGGCATAACCTTGGTCAGGAGGGTCTCCAAGCTAAGGACCCTCTCCCCAGTGAAAGAGCTCTGTATCTTCCACAAGGACAAGGTGGTCCTAAATCCAGATCCCTCATTCATTTCAGAGGTCAACACGGTGTTTCACAGAGCACATGAGCTAGTGACCCCCGCCTTCTGTCCGCAGCCTGCCATCCCCCAAGAGAGAATGGCACATGCTGGATACTAGGCAGGCAGTCAAGTTCTACTTCGACAGAACCAGGTTCCATAGGCAGCACAATGCCTTGTTCATCTCATTCAGACCCTTGTCCATGGGCAAGAAACTGTCAGACACTTCCCTAGTTTACTGGCTGCAAAAGTGTATCGCCTTCACATACACCTCCAGCAACCTAACAATGCCAAAAGGAAATCTAGTGCACTCAGTAAGGAGGATGGCCATGTCAGTGGTCTTTTGGGAAAGGGCACCCTTAGAGGAGATTTGCAAGGCAGCCACCTGGTCCGTGGTCCATACCTTCACCAGACACTACAAGATCAACTTGTTCTCCTCTGCAGAGGGCACCTTCAGCAAGCATGTTCTCTGGGTGGGTGGGGGGTCTGTTGGCTCATGAGGCAATGCACTGCCTTTTTACATCCCCAAAGTAGCTGGCCTCCTGCACTCGAGGGGGGAAATGGAAATGCTTTACTCACTGGTGAATTTCTGTTCTTGAGTCAAGGAGGGTGACCTTCTGGGGCTGACCACCTAGTTTGCTGACAGGCTAGGCAGCTCTCACTGCTGTTGCTTCCACAGCCTGACCGTCACCTGAGGAAGCCAAAGATATGATGACTGATGAACTGGGGGACAGCTTCATTGGAAGAGTGAACCTGCAGGAGGCCTTGCCTCCTCTGCGAAAACCTAAAATGAAGACTTCCTCCCAGCGTTGGAGGCAGGGCTTTCCCCAAGCTAGCTGGCCTCTGCTCAGCTTGAGATGAGCTGTGGTACCCAACCTACAGGAGGAGGAAGATCGACTGCTACTACTATTGTCAGCAGAGTCTACCACTGACACTGACCCATCCAGATTGCTCTAGAGCCACTTCTTCTATCATCACAGCATCTGATGCCAGCCCAGTTATCACAAGACCCACTCAGGCACTGGCATCAGACTTGATGCCTTCGATTCTGCCAGTTGTTACTTGCCATTGGGTGCCTCCCCTTCCAGAGCTACTGAATCTGCATGCTTTTGAATTTTACTGTGCTACCAATGTTACCGGTATCCTAAGTTGGCTCCAAGGGTGGTCCTGGCAGCAGTACAGTTGCTGAGCTCAATCCCAGTTACAACAACATCGACCTCAGTATCAGTCGATGTAGACAACTCAGGTCTAAGCCCTTTCATGTGTTTTGACTCGAGCAGGCACTTTTAGCTCAACATACAGGATTGCCAGCTGCTGATACAACTCCTGACATTGCCTCACTCTCGGCATTGATGGACCCAATGTCAGATCTGGATGACTATTCTTCTGATTCATTCTCTTCGTCATCCTTGGTTGCATCCATGTCCTCCTCAGATGCAGAAGTTGGGATCAAACACCTGTTGTTGACCTGATGATGTTTGTCTAACAGCCATGCTATTTAATACATGAAAGCTCTGGGAGAGGTGGTTGAAGTTTGAAAAGTGTTTGGAAATATCAGCTGGTCCAGGTTGCTGTGGCCAGACTTGACCAGAGCCAGTTACAGGGAGCACATGACTCCTTTGTTATAAAAGCTTCACTGGCTTTGTCTGTTCACGGGCACAATTCAGAGTGCTGGTTATGACCTATAAAGACCTACACAACTTGAGACCAGGCTACCTGAAAGACTGCATTCTCCCATATGAGCTTGCCTATGTTTTAAGATCTCTGGGGGAGATCCTTCTCTTGGTGCCATTGGGGGCACATTGGGTGGGGATGCAAGAGAGGGCCTTCTGCACCTCGGAAAAAGAAACCAAAGGCACAGTTACAAAATGGGGGAGACGTGGCTCAACAACACTACAAGCAAGAAGGATCTTGGAATTGTTGTCGATCCCAAGCTGAAGATGAGCCAACCATGTGATGTGGCTGCAAAATCGGCAAATGCTCTTTTGGGCTGCATTAATAGAAGCATAGCTTCCACATCCCGGGAAGTACTAGTCCCCCTCTACTCAGCACTGGTTAGGCCTCATCTGGAGTACTGTGTCCAGTTCTGGGCACCACACTTTCAGAAGGATGCAGACAAACTGGAGAGGGTTCTGAGGAGGGCAACAAAGATGATCAGGGGACTGGAAACAAAGCCCTATGAAGAGAGACGGAAAGAACTGGGCATGTTTAGCCTTGAGAAGAGAAGACTGAGGGGAGATATGATAGTGCTCTTCAAGTACTTGAAAGGTTGTCACAGAGAGGGAGGCCAGGATCTCTTCTTGATCCTCCCAGAGTGCAGGACACGGAATCATGGGCTCAAGTGACAGGAAGCCAGATTCCGGCTGAATATCAGGAAAAACTTCCTGACTGTTAGAGCAATAAGACAATGGACCCAATTCCCTAGGGAGGTGGTGGGCTCTACCACACTGGAGGCGTTCAAGACGAGGCTGGACAGCCATCTGTCAGGGATGCTCTGACTTGGATTTCTGCATTGAGCAGGGGTTGGACTCGATGGCCTTGTAGGCCCCTTCCAACCCTACTATTCTATGATTCTATGATTCTTGGTAGCTGCTCCCAGGTAATGAAACCCCCTGGCAAGGGAGGCTAGGTTGGCTCCATCTTAGTTATCCTTTCTCCAACTGAAAGGGGGTTCTATTGGGTTGGGTGCTATTTAGCGTAGATGCCGAAAAATGATGCTCAAGGCAGCTAATGAGAATAAAACCAAGATTAAAACAGAAACATAATTAGAATATGATCATTAATTAAAATTAAAAGCACAATTAAAAAAACGGTAAAAGAAATATGTATTTTTTAGAAAGGAAATTTTGTGCAAATATATTTGGCATAAAACAAATATTGTATTGAGGATCATTCGGTGTTTTATATTTTTCCTCTTTTTTCTTTTTTGGGCTTTCCTGCTTATTTGATTCTCTTTATATGTATGGACATACGAATAGTAGTTGGGTTTGTAAGTGGCTAACAAAAAATCTGTAATCTGTAATTGAAAAGACATTTTATGGAGGATTTGAAATTAGAAGGGCTAATTGGAGACAGGGAAGATGGCGACGTAGCTCCCACCTACACTGGGACAAGTGAAGCCGCAAACATGAAAAATAATAAGGATTTATTCACAGTCTAAAGGGAAGAGGAGATTAAGAAAGAGACAGCAAACTATAAGTCCCGGAGAAGAAAAGTTGGAAAAGGAGAGGAAGAAGACACAGCTTAGAATCGAAAGCTTCCTTCCCTCAAATGGGGCTACGTATGCCGTGAGTATGAAAAACCGTACTAAGAATAGACTTGCGGCATTGGCCACAACCCCTATCAGCACCTCCGTCTGCCAAGAGATAGAAAGCAGCCTATTGATTAAAACCCTGTGAAGGAGAATGCAGGAAAGCATAAATCGCTAGGACGGAAAGTAAACAGAAGGCAGAATATGCTTTCCCTACACAGCCAAATTGCCCTCTTCAACAGCTGGGTGACATCTGCTTTATATCTGCAGAAACTCTAATTTTAATTCCAGAGCGTTTAAATAGAATTGAAGGGCAGTTAGGAGCCTTAATCCAAACGCACACTCACTCAGTATCCAAGTTAGAGCAAAGAGGTGAGAACGAGGACGACGCCATTGTTACACGCCCCCCCTCTTTTAACCCTGAGCGAATGCAATATGTACAACACAAGACAAAAGGGAGAGTACAAAGAATACTCCAAACAAATCAGGTCCTCATATGCTTCCCAAAGAAAGATGCACAGCTTTGGACAAATAAGAAAAGAATCCATACCACTCTGGCAGAATTACTGAATTGTGTTATACCCCCATTGGATTTAAAACACTTCTACTTTCTGCCATTGCAAATGGACTGCAAAAGATTATTTCTAGACTTTAAGTCAACAACTGTGCCTTTGCAACTTTTCCACTCGGCACAGTACCTGAGAGGATATGATATAATCCCTCAGAGAGTTTTTAAAGAGCTCAGAGTTAGAGCCCTTGCCAGAGTCAGAAGGGTTAACTATGGCACCACTTTATCACTGACAATTTGGACAGCTGTAGAGGAGTCTAGCCATGATAAGAAAGATAAACTGTTAAAGAATAATTACCGTGAGCTGGCTGCTAACCACCCAGTCAAGCAGGATGGACTCTTAAAATTAAGGAACAAACTTACTAATGCCAACGAGAATCAGATTACATGAAGAAGATGTGGCCTTGGAGAGAGAGAGCGATACAAGTCTAGCCCTTATGAGCTCCCTGGACCTAAATTTGGGCTCCCCTGATAATCATTTAGACTCTGATATGGAACCAGCTGATAATGTGGGACTGGATAATAGGCTGCTCCACTCCTTATTGACCAAGGAAAAGCCTATGGTAACAGTGACCCCAGAAATAACAGCAATTTCAAACCTAGAATCGTATAGCAGAATGGCTAAACCTGACACTGGCAATTCACCTGAGCTATGTATGCCACAGAATGACGGGGAAGTGGAACTAGAGATGGAGGCACTGATGGGGACAAGGGAGTTGACCCCAATAAGGCCACTCCCTGCAATGGAAAGGAAGAACTACAACTCCTGTGTTAGGTGTGAAATATCTTCAATAGACCTAGAAAGGACGTTAGATGAGATCCAGACCCGGAGGCCTCAGACTTCTACTGAGAAACTTAGAGAATGATTACAAAATTCAACAAGTATTCAGCTTAGTACAGAGCCAGATGATGCTGCAGAAGCAGACTGCCAGGCCCCTCTGATACTCCCAAGTCAGTGCCTCCAGCCTTCAAGGGATGACTGGACACCATTTAAAATCAGGTGTGATATATCCCCAAGTTGACTCCCCATTGGGAGAGAATTGGATGGACTCACCTGTCCCCTCAATTGGACTGGCCTCAGAGCTAACAACTGAGCTGAGGGAAGAAAAAGAGTGCTCAGGAGTTGGAAAGTATCATTCCTGAGTCCCAATGACACACAAACAACCAGCATATAAATAAAATTGGCCTTACAACATGGAATATAAATGGCTGGGCTGGAATCCTGCAGGACCCTGAATCAAAAGACTATCTGTCTTCTAAAGATATTGTACTGCTACAAGAAACATGGGTCCAGGGGGATTTGCTGTTTAATGGTTTTCAGTCATATTCTATTGGAGCAGTCCCTGGGGAGGGACACGGAAGATGTAAAAGAGGTTTAGGAGTCTTAATTGCTACATCTTTGTGTGTAAGCACAAGGATGCTGCCATCCTATAAACAACATGTAATGGCTGTCCTTGCTCATTTTGATCGATGGGATCTATTGATAATAAATGTTTATCTTCCCCCTCAAAAGAAGAAATTGAAGACTGGGGAAATTTGGGCAGAATTTGAAACATGCTTAGCAGATCTGCTCCAATCCTATCCCAATACATATGCGATTTTGGGAGGAGACTTTAACACCAGGATGGGTCCAAGTGATCACGCCCTATATTCCCAGCAAAAAGCTTATCCACCTACACCTAGTATAAATGGCCTTCCATTTACTCGACAATCTAAAGATATAAAACCTAACTATTCTGGGCTCTTACTACATCAATTGACTACAAGGCTCAACCTGCACATTCTTAATGGTGCATTCGGGAAAGACCATCCAGTGGAATTTACCTATCTGGCGGGAACCAGAATGAGTCAAATTGTATCAACAAATTTGATTCCCTTTTTGAAGGACATGGAGGTTGTCCCAAAACTTCACAGTGATCATCTCCCGGTCTCATTTACTTGGAAAGCCCCGCACCCCCATCTATGAAGTGCCAATCGCTACATGCCTATGATATTCCCTGAGGGGGAAGCTTACTGTCGTATCAAATGGACCCCAAGGATGGACATGGAATTACAGGCTGTACTTGCATCAGACAACATGCAAAACATTAGCACATCTCTAATACTTAACACCCAAATAATGAGCCTGGTGGAATTATATCAGGAGTTAGCCTGAGAATTGAAACAAGCCTTCACTCGGAGAGTAAGGGTGCCTCAACAACGGCACCATCCACCCTCGAAGCCCTGGTTCGATAGGGAATGTGTTCAAGCAAAAAAAGCCTTACAGAAGGCCTATCAAAGTATAAATTTAGTTCTGATCTGAAGGCGGTTCAAGATCTTCTTGAACAGAAAAAATCCTACAAACAGCTACTAATACAAAAGAAAAAAAAGGCTTGGAAGGAGGACTCTGCGAAACTGATTCAAGCAGCCAAATCTAAGGATCCAACCATGTTCTGGCGGTTGGTAAAGATCTCGCCAATTTGTGGACCAACATTGCCAGACTGCTATATTCATCCAAAGGCTTGGGAGAAGCATTTCCATCAATTATACAAGGATTCTGACGCTGCCCATGTGGCCTGGAATATTGCGCTTGAAGATGCTCCGCCTTGGCCCCCGGTCTTGGCTTCAGAAATTTATGATCTAGCTGCCCAGATGAAAATGGGCAACGTACTGGGCGAAGATCTGATCCCTCCAGAGGTGGTCAAAAATAACTTAGAATGGTGGGCCCCGGCTGTAGCTTCGCTATTCTCCTACATTGACATGACTGGACAGATACCAGAAGATTGGGGCTCTGCCATTATTGTTCCTATATTCAAGAAGGGAAAGAGAGACGACCCCACAAATTACAGGCCCATCAGTTTATTAAGTACTATCGGTAAATTATACGCCAGGCACCTACATAGGAAGCTTAAAGACTGGCTGAAACAGGATATGATATTGGCGGAGGAGCAGGCAGGCTTCAGGGAGGGTCGCTCTACCATAGATCAATGCTTGGTACTACAGCATCTCATCGAGAAATACGTCTCAGACAAGGTCACCTCGCTCTATGTACCCTTTATAGACCTTAAGGCAGGTCAAACTATGGAAGAAATTAGAGGCCTCCAACATTGATAGGGGCCTGCTCCTACTCATTCAGCCTCTATATAGGGACATCTCCCTTAAGGTCAGATGTAGTGCTCACGGCCACCTTACAAAGGCTGTTCCAACAAAAAAAAGGGGTCAAGCAAGGCTGCATTCTCGCCCCACTTTTGTTCAACTTCTACATCAATTCAACGGTAGACCAGCTAAACCATACCGGTTTTCATCCCCCCAAAATTGCGGGGAGGCATATAACTACTTTACTATATGCAGATGATGCCGCTATTATCCCAAGGACTTCAATTGGGCTTACAAGAGCATTGCGGAAGTTGACTGAATACTGCAAGGAAGAAGATCTGATGATCAATTATCAAAAAACAAAAATCGTGACTTTTGCAAAAAGACCAAAAATCAGATCATGGATGATAAACCAGCATAAGATTGAGCAGGTCTCCCAATTAAAATATTTAGGGGTAGTCTTCCAAGCAAACGGTTCCAGGAAGGCTCATGGCGAATATGTGGTGTTAAATGCACAGAGAAGCTCGTCAGCAATAGCACAATTTATGAGAACGAAAGGCGACCACTATATCCCTTTAGCCCTCCAATTATACCAAGCAAAAGTACTAGCGCAGTTATTGTACGGCTCTCAATTGGGGCCTTTCCCGAATACTCAAACATTAGAATGTGTATAATCAAAATTTTTGAGGGCAATATTGGGTGTTCCTAGGGATGTCTCCAATGCAAAGATAAGATTAGAGACTGGCCAGATCAAAATTGAAGCTAGGGTCTGGGTGGCTATTCTTGTGTACCGGCTTAGACTGTCATATTTTCCTACTAGCCTTGCCCCGCTAATTTTGCAAGACCATTTTAAATCCAATTGGATTCAGTCAACTGAACAGAAAATAGCTTCCTTGGGGCTTCCCTTGCGGACTTCATTAAATATGGGTTTTGAACAGGCATTGGAGACTATCAAGCAGAGCATTGCAGATACTGCGAGACAAAGTGACCTCAGTAGTGCCCCAGAATTCTATCTCAGGGAGGACTACAGATACATCGTAACAGCTGCACCCTATCTTGAACAACTGGAACTGCACAAATATAGAAGGGCATTTACTTTGGCCCGTCTAAATGGACTCCCCTTGGCAGTTTTAGAGGGATGGTACAAAAAGATCCCCTGGTCAGACCACCTCTGCCCCTGTGGCATGGAACAGATAGAAACTACAGAGCATGTTTTGCTGTGGTGTATATTTTATGGAGATATTCGTGCCACACTCATCTCCCCACTCATGATTCGCTTTCCGGGATGTACAGGACAACAATATGACTACATATTGTTGTCTGACATCAATTCGACATTTACATACAGTGTCGCCAAATTTTTGCAGCCGCGATAGGTGTTCAAAGAAGGATGCTAAGGGAGCTCGGACTTACCTAGCTGGATGAAAGACAAAGTCTGGAGAGTAATGCCATTCACTCAGTATGGCTGATATGCATTACATTAGTACTACACTGTGTTGAAGTGTTTATTAATTTGATTGGGGATATATGGCAGATAATTTTAATGTAGTTCCTTTTTTGAGCTGGTCTTCGACCATAATAAAGTTTTATTCATTCATTAGAAGGGCTGGATTAAAGAGAGAGAGAGAGAGAGAGAGGTTAGGGAGGTAAAAGGGGATGAAAAAAATATACTTGATAAATTGTTTAAAACTCAATTTATTAATTCACAAACTTGTGCTAACCTTAATGTAATTTTTTTAAAAAAGGGGGACAAAGCCATGCAATTTGATCCCACTTGCCACTGGGGGAAATCATACAAAATTGGGGTAGGAATGCTGGTGGGTAAGGTGAATGATCCTAATCCATTATACTGAATAATGGAGTGGTGACCTGCAAGGTGTGTGCAATGTTTGTTTTCTTGCCTGAGAACAACATGGCCTACACCTTCAACAAGTGCAAGTTGATCACGCTGCTGGAAGAAAAAGTAAGTGGACTAGAGCGGCAACTGTCGACCCTCCGGGGAATAAAAGAACACGAAGAGTTCTTGGACAGAATGGGGGAACTACAGCAGCAAAGGGAAGACCAGAAGCTTGAAGAGCAACAGCAAGATGAGGCAGTGGGAAATGCTGAGGTGAAGAAAAATGGAGTAGAGGATACTACTTGGAAAAGGGTGACAGGAGAAGAAGAACTAGATGCCACTCTGCGCCTGTGGAAGCAGTGGAGCTGTGGAACCGATTCCAGGTACTTGCGGATGAGACTGGAGGACAGCCTGCAAAGGAAGAATCACAGGAGAACCGACATGAGAGTGAGCAAGAGGCTGAAGGTCAGTCAAACAGAGGCGATGAAACCCAGGCCTACAACAAGAAGAAGATAAGAGTGGTAGTAGTGGGAGACTCCTTGCTGCGTGGGATCGAGACCCAAGTATGTCGCGAAGACCCATGGACTCGCCAGGTATGCTGTCACTCAGGAGGATGGATTACAGACATGACTGAAGGGTTGCCTGCACTCATAAAGCCCCCTGACAGGGATCCCTTTCTTCTTATCCATGTGGGAACAAATGATACCGCCAAGCGGAGCTACGAAGAAATCACATCAGACTTTGAAGCTTTGGGAAGGAAACTCAAGACCTTTGGGGCCCAGATAGTTTTCTCATCCATCCTTCCAGTAGTTAGAAAAGGGATAGAAAGGGAACGAAAAATACTCCGGGTGAATGACTGGCTACAAAGATGGTGCCGACGAGAGAGATTTGGATTCTGGGACCATGGCCTATACTTCCTGGAAGATGCGCTGTTGGCAAAGGGATGGGTTGCACCTCACAAAGGATGGGAAGAATGTGTTTGGCCACAGCATGATGAACTTCATCAGGAGGGCTTTAAGCTGAATCCTACAGGGAAGGGAGATGTAATGTTGGGGGTAACAAAGGACGTAGGTGCATGCACTGCAACGGAGAGAACAGCTCTGATAGCACCCAATAATAGTCTTCAGACACATGTAGGAAGAAAGCCAGACTATGAAGCACATGGTCTTTGATGTCTATATACTAATGCCCAGACTATGGGAAACAAACAGAACGAACTTCAGCTCTTAATACAGGAGGGAAATTATGACTTGATAGGTGTAACAGACTTGGTGGGATGACTCTCATGACTGGAATACAGCAGTTGAAGGATGTAACTTGTTCAAAAAGAACAGGAAGAACAGAAAGAGAGGTGGGGTTGCACTGTATGTGAAAAATACATATCTCTGCACAGAAATACAGGAGGATGAGCTTGGTAGCCCCATCGAGAGCATCTGGATCAAAATAAATGGACCAAAGAATACAAGGAACCTGGTCTATGACCCCCCTGGCAAAGGCAAAGTACAGGCTGAAGGGGCAGGATTGCAGCTTGAGATGGATAGGCATATGGTCAAGGAACACCGAATTACTTGGAATGAGTTCAAATCTCCAGGGCCAGATGAACTGCATCCTAGAGTAATAAAGGAACTGGCAGAAGAGCTCTCAGAACCGCTGCCTATTCTCTTTGAGAAATCATGGAGGACGGGGGAAGTGCCAGATGACTGGAGGAGGGCTAATGTCCCTGTCTTCAAAAAGGGTAAAAAGGAGGAACCTGGGAACTACAGACAAGTCAGTCTGACATCAATCCCTGGGAAAATTCTGGAGCAGATGATAAAGCAATCCATCTGGAAGCACCTTGACAACAATGCCGTGATGACTCGAAGCCAACATGGATTTGTCAAAAACAAGTCCTGCCAGACAAATCTGATCTCATTTTTGGATCAAGTCACCTCCCTTGTGGACCGTGGGAATGCTGTCGACATCATATACCTCGACTTCAGCAAAGCTTTCAACAGAGTGCCCCATGATATCCTGATGAGCAAACTAGCTCAAAGTGGGCTAGATGAAACAACGATCCGGTGGATCCACAGTTGGCTACAAATCGGACTCAAAGAGTGCTTCTCAATGGGACCTTCTCAAACTGGGGAGAGGTAACGAGTGGGGTACCACAGGACTCAGTCCTGGGCCCAGTGCTCTTCCGCATTTGTATTAATGACTTGGAGGAGGAGGTGCAGGGAATGCTGATCAAATGTGCGGATGACACAAAATTGGGCGGGATAGCTAATACTTTGGAAGACAGAAACAAAATTCAAAGTGATCTGGATAGATAGGAGCGCTGGGCAGAAAACAACAGAATGACATTTACTAGGGATAAATGCCAAGTTCTTCACCTAGGAAAAAGAAACCAAATGCATTTACCAGATGGGCAATAATCTTCCAACCCTACTATTCTAAGATTCTATGAATACAGAACGGGGGGGGGGGGGGGAGTATTTAGTCCAGATAGGTTAAATACTGTAACAGGTGTGTGTTCTTGTAAATGTGGCGGAACCTCCAAACATAGGTGGAAGGAAGGACAGGTTACTTAAGAAGTGTACAGGAATTGCAGAAATGGTGTCTGGAGGGCTGGTCCAGAGGAATTTTGTCCTAGGGTATTGAAGGAGCTAGTGGATGGACCCTAGGAACCTCTATTACCTTTGAGAAATCCTGGAGAATGGGTGAAGTATCAGAGAAGTGCAGATGTTGGCCTAAGTTCAAAAAGGGCAAAAGGGAAAATCCGGAAAATCATAAACCAGTCAGAAGATTCTAGAGCAGATTATAAAACACTCAGTCTGTAGGCATCTTGACACTAATGCAGTGATGACTGAAAAACAGCCTGGATTTGTCAAGAACAAGTCCTGCTAGACTAATCATATTTCTTTTTTTTGATCAGGTAACTTCCTTAGTAGATCACAGAAATGGTGTGGACATAATATGTCTTAACTTCAGGAAGGCATTTGACAGAGTCCCCCATGATTTTCCGATTAGCAAGTGTGGACTAAATGGTGCTATTCAAAGAGTGCTCATCAAGAGTTCCTTATCAAACTGAAGGGAGGTATTGAGTGGGGTGCCACAAGGCTTAGTCCTGGACCCTGTACTCTTCAACATTTTTATTAATGACTTGGAGGAAGAGGTGTGGGGAATGCTTATCAGATTTGTAGGTTATGCCGAATTGGGTGGAATAGCTAATACCTTAGAAGACAGAAACTAAATTCAGAATGATCTTGATAGGTTGGACAACTGACAGAAATGAATGATATGAAAACAACAGAATGAAATTTAACAGAAATTTAACATGATATCCTGATTAGCAAACTAGCTCAAAGTGGGCTAGATGAAACAACGATCCAGTGGATCCACAGTTGGCTACAGAATCGGACTCAAAGAGTACTTATCAATGGGACCTTCTCAAACTGGGACAGGTAACGAGTGGGGTACCGCAGGGCTCAGTCCTGGGCCCAGTGCTCTTCAACATTTGTATTAATGACTTGGAGGAGGAAGTGCAGGGAATGCTGATCAAATGTGCAGATGACACAAAATTGGGCGGGATAGCTAATAGCCAGGAAGTCAGAAACAGAATTCAAAGTGATCTTGATAGGCTGGAGTGCTGGGCAGAAAACAACTGAATGAACTTTAATAGAGATAAATGCCAAGTTGTGCACCTAGGAAAAAGAAACCAAATGCATTTACCAGATGGGCAATACTTGGCTCAACAATACTACAAGCGAGAAGGATCTTTGAATTGTGGTAGATTACAAGCTGAATATGAGCCAACAATGTGATGTTGCTGCAAAAAAGGCAAATGCTCTTTTGGGCAGCATTAATAGAAGTATAGGTTCCAAATCCTGGGAAGTACTAGTTCCCCTCTACTCAGCACTGGTTAGGCCTCATCTGGAGTACTGTGTCCAGTTCTGGGCACCACACTTTAAGAAGGATGCAGACCAGCTGGAGAGGGTTCAGAGGAGGGCAACAAAGGTGATCAGGGGACTGGAAACAAAGCCCTAGGAGGAGAGACTGAAAGAACCGGGCATGTTTAGCCTTGAGGAGAGAAGACTGAGGGGAGATATGATCGCGCTCCTCAAGGACTTGAAAGGTTGTCACAGAGAGGAAGGCCAGGATCTCTTCTTGATCATCCCAGAGTGCAGGACACAGAGGAATGGGCTCAAGTGACAGGAAGCCAGATTCCAGCTGAACATCAGGAAAACTGTCCTGACTGTTAGAGCAGTATGACAATGGAACCAATTCCCTTTTCGGAACCAAGGCACCGAAAGACAAGTTCTTCAGAACACACCACCTGAGAGATCCTTCCAAGCATCCGAAGATTTGGGCTGCCATCCAGCACCTCCAGATTCGGGCCATCGCAACAGTCCCAGTCAGAGAGGGAGGACAAGGAGTCTGCTTGATGTTCTTCCCTGTCCCAAAGAGGAATGGGAATACCAGGGTGTTCCTAGACCTAAAGAGGGTAAATTGCTACTTCAAGAAACTGGAATTCAGAATGGAGTAGGAGGCTTCCTGTCTTTGGTGGACCTGAAAGAAGCATACCTTCACATCCACATCTGCCCCTCAGCGAGGGATGCAGTTCCAGTTCAGGGCCCTTCCCTTCAGGCCAGCCACCACACCCCAAGTCTTCATAAAGATCCTCTGGGACCCAGTGGCCTGCCTGAAGACAATGGAAGTCCATCCATACTTGGATGACATCCTGATATGGTCCCGCTCCTGGGACCAGGACATCCAGGACATCACCGAGACTCTGTCAACCCTATGTTCCCTGGGCTTAGTCAATGAATGGAAAAGCTCCCTCTCCCCATCCCATGCCATCTACCTGGGAGTGACCCTGGACACCACCACGGATATGATGACTTTGTTCTCAGATAGGCAGACCTTGTTGACTCAGCTGGCATCACACGAAGACTAGGATACACCTACGGGATCTGGCAAAACTACCCAGAATGATGGTCTTGTGCCAAGACTCCATGGAGCAGGTGAAATTTCACTCAAGGCCACTCCAGACCTATGTATTAGCCTTCCAGACCAAGATCACGAACAACCTCAATCCAAAGGTGGAGCCTCCACCAGAGGTCCTCTGCTCTCTGATCTAAGGATCCAACCCAGCCAATCTCTCAAATAGAATCCCTGTCCAGGAGCCAGCCCACATCTCACTGACAACAGATGCCTGCCTAATAGGCTGAGAGGTCATCTGTGGGAATCTGAACACCCAAGGCAGATCAGAAGAGGAGGCACGGCAGAGCATCAGTCCCCTTGAGCTTTGGGCCATCTGCCTAGCCTTCCACCATTTTGCCCTCCAAATGGAAGGCCAGGACATCCTAGTAAGAAGAGACAGCACTGTAGCCAAGGCATACATCTAGAAGTAGGGATGTATGAGATACAGAGCCCTGCAGAGAGGCCATGAAACAGTTCCACTGGACTCAGTCTCATGTCCACTCCATCAGAGCAGAACACCTAAAAGGTGGTTTAAATGTTCAAGCTGACTGGCTCAGCAGAATGATCCTAGGCCCAGGAAATGGTCCCTACACCCAGAGGCCTTCGAGGAGCTGATGATCTGGCTAGGCCTGCCCTGCCTCAACCTCTTTGCTTTTCCACAGAAAGCAGCGCTTCTGAGATTCACCACCTGCTACCAAGTAGAAGGCTCTGAGTTTACAGATGCCCTGACTGCCCAATGGGCATCAGGCCTTCCCACCTCCCCCCTCATCCCAAAGGTGAACTGAAAAATAAAAGACCAGCGGGCAAAAGTGATCCTGATAGCACCAAGCTGGCCAAGATAGCCATGGTCCAACCTGATGAAGCGCTCAATGGCTGACCCAGTAGCCTTTCCTCCACAGAAAGGTCTTCCTCCACAGAAAGACCAGTCACCCACCAGGACCCAGGCTTCCTGAAGTTGTCCTCCTGGAGTTTGAGTGGGCCTGCTAGTCAGACAGGGCTCCTCAGCAAGAGTTGTGTCCACCTTCCTTGCATCCAGGAGGGCCTCAACTAGCACAACATACAAACGTACCTGGTGATCATTTAGCAAGTGGTGCCACCTCACCAGTCAGGTGTCCTGTAATTCCTGCAGGACAGCCTGTCAGTAGGCCTTAACCCAACACATTAGGAAGACAAGTCTTGGCCCTAGCATCCATCCTAGGCAAGTCAGATAGGGGCCCAATAGAAACCCATCGCATTTTAGAAGGTTCCTTAAAGTAGGAGCTCTGATCAGCCCACCTGTGTTGCACAGATTCCGTCCCTAGAGCCTGAACATATTGTTGAGGGCTCTAACAAATGTCCCCTCAAGCCCCTGGGGGCAGCCATGCTCAAGGCTCTGACCTTAAAGACCATCTTCCCGGGAGGCATAACCTTGGTCAGGAGGGTCTCCAAGCTAAGGACCCTCTCCCCAGTGAAAGAGCTCTGTATCTTCCACAAGGACAAGGTGGTCCTAAATCCAGATCCCTCATTCATTTCAGAGGTCAACACGGTGTTTCACAGAGCACATGAGCTAGTGACCCCCGCCTTCTGTCCGCAGCCTGCCATCCCCCAAGAGAGAATGGCACATGCTGGATACTAGGCAGGCAGTCAAGTTCTACTTCGACAGAACCAGGTTCCATAGGCAGCACAATGCCTTGTTCATCTCATTCAGACCCTTGTCCATGGGCAAGAAACTGTCAGACACTTCCCTAGTTTACTGGCTGCAAAAGTGTATCGCCTTCACATACACCTCCAGCAACCTAACAATGCCAAAAGGAAATCTAGTGCACTCAGTAAGGAGGATGGCCATGTCAGTGGTCTTTTGGGAAAGGGCACCCTTAGAGGAGATTTGCAAGGCAGCCACCTGGTCCGTGGTCCATACCTTCACCAGACACTACAAGATCAACTTGTTCTCCTCTGCAGAGGGCACCTTCAGCAAGCATGTTCTCTGGGTGGGTGGGGGGTCTGTTGGCTCATGAGGCAATGCACTGCCTTTTTACATCCCCAAAGTAGCTGGCCTCCTGCACTCGAGGGGGGAAATGGAAATGCTTTACTCACTGGTGAATTTCTGTTCTTGAGTCAAGGAGGGTGACCTTCTGGGGCTGACCACCTAGTTTGCTGACAGGCTAGGCAGCTCTCACTGCTGTTGCTTCCACAGCCTGACCGTCACCTGAGGAAGCCAAAGATATGATGACTGATGAACTGGGGGACAGCTTCATTGGAAGAGTGAACCTGCAGGAGGCCTTGCCTCCTCTGCGAAAACCTAAAATGAAGACTTCCTCCCAGCGTTGGAGGCAGGGCTTTCCCCAAGCTAGCTGGCCTCTGCTCAGCTTGAGATGAGCTGTGGTACCCAACCTACAGGAGGAGGAAGATCGACTGCTACTACTATTGTCAGCAGAGTCTACCACTGACACTGACCCATCCAGATTGCTCTAGAGCCACTTCTTCTATCATCACAGCATCTGATGCCAGCCCAGTTATCACAAGACCCACTCAGGCACTGGCATCAGACTTGATGCCTTCGATTCTGCCAGTTGTTACTTGCCATTGGGTGCCTCCCCTTCCAGAGCTACTGAATCTGCATGCTTTTGAATTTTACTGTGCTACCAATGTTACCGGTATCCTAAGTTGGCTCCAAGGGTGGTCCTGGCAGCAGTACAGTTGCTGAGCTCAATCCCAGTTACAACAACATCGACCTCAGTATCAGTCGATGTAGACAACTCAGGTCTAAGCCCTTTCATGTGTTTTGACTCGAGCAGGCACTTTTAGCTCAACATACAGGATTGCCAGCTGCTGATACAACTCCTGACATTGCCTCACTCTCGGCATTGATGGACCCAATGTCAGATCTGGATGACTATTCTTCTGATTCATTCTCTTCGTCATCCTTGGTTGCATCCATGTCCTCCTCAGATGCAGAAGTTGGGATCAAACACCTGTTGTTGACCTGATGATGTTTGTCTAACAGCCATGCTATTTAATACATGAAAGCTCTGGGAGAGGTGGTTGAAGTTTGAAAAGTGTTTGGAAATATCAGCTGGTCCAGGTTGCTGTGGCCAGACTTGACCAGAGCCAGTTACAGGGAGCACATGACTCCTTTGTTATAAAAGCTTCACTGGCTTTGTCTGTTCACGGGCACAATTCAGAGTGCTGGTTATGACCTATAAAGACCTACACAACTTGAGACCAGGCTACCTGAAAGACTGCATTCTCCCATATGAGCTTGCCTATGTTTTAAGATCTCTGGGGGAGATCCTTCTCTTGGTGCCATTGGGGGCACATTGGGTGGGGATGCAAGAGAGGGCCTTCTGCACCTCGGAAAAAGAAACCAAAGGCACAGTTACAAAATGGGGGAGACGTGGCTCAACAACACTACAAGCAAGAAGGATCTTGGAATTGTTGTCGATCCCAAGCTGAAGATGAGCCAACCATGTGATGTGGCTGCAAAATCGGCAAATGCTCTTTTGGGCTGCATTAATAGAAGCATAGCTTCCACATCCCGGGAAGTACTAGTCCCCCTCTACTCAGCACTGGTTAGGCCTCATCTGGAGTACTGTGTCCAGTTCTGGGCACCACACTTTCAGAAGGATGCAGACAAACTGGAGAGGGTTCTGAGGAGGGCAACAAAGATGATCAGGGGACTGGAAACAAAGCCCTATGAAGAGAGACGGAAAGAACTGGGCATGTTTAGCCTTGAGAAGAGAAGACTGAGGGGAGATATGATAGTGCTCTTCAAGTACTTGAAAGGTTGTCACAGAGAGGGAGGCCAGGATCTCTTCTTGATCCTCCCAGAGTGCAGGACACGGAATCATGGGCTCAAGTGACAGGAAGCCAGATTCCGGCTGAATATCAGGAAAAACTTCCTGACTGTTAGAGCAATAAGACAATGGACCCAATTCCCTAGGGAGGTGGTGGGCTCTACCACACTGGAGGCGTTCAAGACGAGGCTGGACAGCCATCTGTCAGGGATGCTCTGACTTGGATTTCTGCATTGAGCAGGGGTTGGACTCGATGGCCTTGTAGGCCCCTTCCAACCCTACTATTCTATGATTCTATGATTCTTGGTAGCTGCTCCCAGGTAATGAAACCCCCTGGCAAGGGAGGCTAGGTTGGCTCCATCTTAGTTATCCTTTCTCCAACTGAAAGGGGGTTCTATTGGGTTGGGTGCTATTTAGCGTAGATGCCGAAAAATGATGCTCAAGGCAGCTAATGAGAATAAAACCAAGATTAAAACAGAAACATAATTAGAATATGATCATTAATTAAAATTAAAAGCACAATTAAAAAAACGGTAAAAGAAATATGTATTTTTTAGAAAGGAAATTTTGTGCAAATATATTTGGCATAAAACAAATATTGTATTGAGGATCATTCGGTGTTTTATATTTTTCCTCTTTTTTCTTTTTTGGGCTTTCCTGCTTATTTGATTCTCTTTATATGTATGGACATACGAATAGTAGTTGGGTTTGTAAGTGGCTAACAAAAAATCTGTAATCTGTAATTGAAAAGACATTTTATGGAGGATTTGAAATTAGAAGGGCTAATTGGAGACAGGGAAGATGGCGACGTAGCTCCCACCTACACTGGGACAAGTGAAGCCGCAAACATGAAAAATAATAAGGATTTATTCACAGTCTAAAGGGAAGAGGAGATTAAGAAAGAGACAGCAAACTATAAGTCCCGGAGAAGAAAAGTTGGAAAAGGAGAGGAAGAAGACACAGCTTAGAATCGAAAGCTTCCTTCCCTCAAATGGGGCTACGTATGCCGTGAGTATGAAAAACCGTACTAAGAATAGACTTGCGGCATTGGCCACAACCCCTATCAGCACCTCCGTCTGCCAAGAGATAGAAAGCAGCCTATTGATTAAAACCCTGTGAAGGAGAATGCAGGAAAGCATAAATCGCTAGGACGGAAAGTAAACAGAAGGCAGAATATGCTTTCCCTACACAGCCAAATTGCCCTCTTCAACAGCTGGGTGACATCTGCTTTATATCTGCAGAAACTCTAATTTTAATTCCAGAGCGTTTAAATAGAATTGAAGGGCAGTTAGGAGCCTTAATCCAAACGCACACTCACTCAGTATCCAAGTTAGAGCAAAGAGGTGAGAACGAGGACGACGCCATTGTTACACGCCCCCCCTCTTTTAACCCTGAGCGAATGCAATATGTACAACACAAGACAAAAGGGAGAGTACAAAGAATACTCCAAACAAATCAGGTCCTCATATGCTTCCCAAAGAAAGATGCACAGCTTTGGACAAATAAGAAAAGAATCCATACCACTCTGGCAGAATTACTGAATTGTGTTATACCCCCATTGGATTTAAAACACTTCTACTTTCTGCCATTGCAAATGGACTGCAAAAGATTATTTCTAGACTTTAAGTCAACAACTGTGCCTTTGCAACTTTTCCACTCGGCACAGTACCTGAGAGGATATGATATAATCCCTCAGAGAGTTTTTAAAGAGCTCAGAGTTAGAGCCCTTGCCAGAGTCAGAAGGGTTAACTATGGCACCACTTTATCACTGACAATTTGGACAGCTGTAGAGGAGTCTAGCCATGATAAGAAAGATAAACTGTTAAAGAATAATTACCGTGAGCTGGCTGCTAACCACCCAGTCAAGCAGGATGGACTCTTAAAATTAAGGAACAAACTTACTAATGCCAACGAGAATCAGATTACATGAAGAAGATGTGGCCTTGGAGAGAGAGAGCGATACAAGTCTAGCCCTTATGAGCTCCCTGGACCTAAATTTGGGCTCCCCTGATAATCATTTAGACTCTGATATGGAACCAGCTGATAATGTGGGACTGGATAATAGGCTGCTCCACTCCTTATTGACCAAGGAAAAGCCTATGGTAACAGTGACCCCAGAAATAACAGCAATTTCAAACCTAGAATCGTATAGCAGAATGGCTAAACCTGACACTGGCAATTCACCTGAGCTATGTATGCCACAGAATGACGGGGAAGTGGAACTAGAGATGGAGGCACTGATGGGGACAAGGGAGTTGACCCCAATAAGGCCACTCCCTGCAATGGAAAGGAAGAACTACAACTCCTGTGTTAGGTGTGAAATATCTTCAATAGACCTAGAAAGGACGTTAGATGAGATCCAGACCCGGAGGCCTCAGACTTCTACTGAGAAACTTAGAGAATGATTACAAAATTCAACAAGTATTCAGCTTAGTACAGAGCCAGATGATGCTGCAGAAGCAGACTGCCAGGCCCCTCTGATACTCCCAAGTCAGTGCCTCCAGCCTTCAAGGGATGACTGGACACCATTTAAAATCAGGTGTGATATATCCCCAAGTTGACTCCCCATTGGGAGAGAATTGGATGGACTCACCTGTCCCCTCAATTGGACTGGCCTCAGAGCTAACAACTGAGCTGAGGGAAGAAAAAGAGTGCTCAGGAGTTGGAAAGTATCATTCCTGAGTCCCAATGACACACAAACAACCAGCATATAAATAAAATTGGCCTTACAACATGGAATATAAATGGCTGGGCTGGAATCCTGCAGGACCCTGAATCAAAAGACTATCTGTCTTCTAAAGATATTGTACTGCTACAAGAAACATGGGTCCAGGGGGATTTGCTGTTTAATGGTTTTCAGTCATATTCTATTGGAGCAGTCCCTGGGGAGGGACACGGAAGATGTAAAAGAGGTTTAGGAGTCTTAATTGCTACATCTTTGTGTGTAAGCACAAGGATGCTGCCATCCTATAAACAACATGTAATGGCTGTCCTTGCTCATTTTGATCGATGGGATCTATTGATAATAAATGTTTATCTTCCCCCTCAAAAGAAGAAATTGAAGACTGGGGAAATTTGGGCAGAATTTGAAACATGCTTAGCAGATCTGCTCCAATCCTATCCCAATACATATGCGATTTTGGGAGGAGACTTTAACACCAGGATGGGTCCAAGTGATCACGCCCTATATTCCCAGCAAAAAGCTTATCCACCTACACCTAGTATAAATGGCCTTCCATTTACTCGACAATCTAAAGATATAAAACCTAACTATTCTGGGCTCTTACTACATCAATTGACTACAAGGCTCAACCTGCACATTCTTAATGGTGCATTCGGGAAAGACCATCCAGTGGAATTTACCTATCTGGCGGGAACCAGAATGAGTCAAATTGTATCAACAAATTTGATTCCCTTTTTGAAGGACATGGAGGTTGTCCCAAAACTTCACAGTGATCATCTCCCGGTCTCATTTACTTGGAAAGCCCCGCACCCCCATCTATGAAGTGCCAATCGCTACATGCCTATGATATTCCCTGAGGGGGAAGCTTACTGTCGTATCAAATGGACCCCAAGGATGGACATGGAATTACAGGCTGTACTTGCATCAGACAACATGCAAAACATTAGCACATCTCTAATACTTAACACCCAAATAATGAGCCTGGTGGAATTATATCAGGAGTTAGCCTGAGAATTGAAACAAGCCTTCACTCGGAGAGTAAGGGTGCCTCAACAACGGCACCATCCACCCTCGAAGCCCTGGTTCGATAGGGAATGTGTTCAAGCAAAAAAAGCCTTACAGAAGGCCTATCAAAGTATAAATTTAGTTCTGATCTGAAGGCGGTTCAAGATCTTCTTGAACAGAAAAAATCCTACAAACAGCTACTAATACAAAAGAAAAAAAAGGCTTGGAAGGAGGACTCTGCGAAACTGATTCAAGCAGCCAAATCTAAGGATCCAACCATGTTCTGGCGGTTGGTAAAGATCTCGCCAATTTGTGGACCAACATTGCCAGACTGCTATATTCATCCAAAGGCTTGGGAGAAGCATTTCCATCAATTATACAAGGATTCTGACGCTGCCCATGTGGCCTGGAATATTGCGCTTGAAGATGCTCCGCCTTGGCCCCCGGTCTTGGCTTCAGAAATTTATGATCTAGCTGCCCAGATGAAAATGGGCAACGTACTGGGCGAAGATCTGATCCCTCCAGAGGTGGTCAAAAATAACTTAGAATGGTGGGCCCCGGCTGTAGCTTCGCTATTCTCCTACATTGACATGACTGGACAGATACCAGAAGATTGGGGCTCTGCCATTATTGTTCCTATATTCAAGAAGGGAAAGAGAGACGACCCCACAAATTACAGGCCCATCAGTTTATTAAGTACTATCGGTAAATTATACGCCAGGCACCTACATAGGAAGCTTAAAGACTGGCTGAAACAGGATATGATATTGGCGGAGGAGCAGGCAGGCTTCAGGGAGGGTCGCTCTACCATAGATCAATGCTTGGTACTACAGCATCTCATCGAGAAATACGTCTCAGACAAGGTCACCTCGCTCTATGTACCCTTTATAGACCTTAAGGCAGGTCAAACTATGGAAGAAATTAGAGGCCTCCAACATTGATAGGGGCCTGCTCCTACTCATTCAGCCTCTATATAGGGACATCTCCCTTAAGGTCAGATGTAGTGCTCACGGCCACCTTACAAAGGCTGTTCCAACAAAAAAAAGGGGTCAAGCAAGGCTGCATTCTCGCCCCACTTTTGTTCAACTTCTACATCAATTCAACGGTAGACCAGCTAAACCATACCGGTTTTCATCCCCCCAAAATTGCGGGGAGGCATATAACTACTTTACTATATGCAGATGATGCCGCTATTATCCCAAGGACTTCAATTGGGCTTACAAGAGCATTGCGGAAGTTGACTGAATACTGCAAGGAAGAAGATCTGATGATCAATTATCAAAAAACAAAAATCGTGACTTTTGCAAAAAGACCAAAAATCAGATCATGGATGATAAACCAGCATAAGATTGAGCAGGTCTCCCAATTAAAATATTTAGGGGTAGTCTTCCAAGCAAACGGTTCCAGGAAGGCTCATGGCGAATATGTGGTGTTAAATGCACAGAGAAGCTCGTCAGCAATAGCACAATTTATGAGAACGAAAGGCGACCACTATATCCCTTTAGCCCTCCAATTATACCAAGCAAAAGTACTAGCGCAGTTATTGTACGGCTCTCAATTGGGGCCTTTCCCGAATACTCAAACATTAGAATGTGTATAATCAAAATTTTTGAGGGCAATATTGGGTGTTCCTAGGGATGTCTCCAATGCAAAGATAAGATTAGAGACTGGCCAGATCAAAATTGAAGCTAGGGTCTGGGTGGCTATTCTTGTGTACCGGCTTAGACTGTCATATTTTCCTACTAGCCTTGCCCCGCTAATTTTGCAAGACCATTTTAAATCCAATTGGATTCAGTCAACTGAACAGAAAATAGCTTCCTTGGGGCTTCCCTTGCGGACTTCATTAAATATGGGTTTTGAACAGGCATTGGAGACTATCAAGCAGAGCATTGCAGATACTGCGAGACAAAGTGACCTCAGTAGTGCCCCAGAATTCTATCTCAGGGAGGACTACAGATACATCGTAACAGCTGCACCCTATCTTGAACAACTGGAACTGCACAAATATAGAAGGGCATTTACTTTGGCCCGTCTAAATGGACTCCCCTTGGCAGTTTTAGAGGGATGGTACAAAAAGATCCCCTGGTCAGACCACCTCTGCCCCTGTGGCATGGAACAGATAGAAACTACAGAGCATGTTTTGCTGTGGTGTATATTTTATGGAGATATTCGTGCCACACTCATCTCCCCACTCATGATTCGCTTTCCGGGATGTACAGGACAACAATATGACTACATATTGTTGTCTGACATCAATTCGACATTTACATACAGTGTCGCCAAATTTTTGCAGCCGCGATAGGTGTTCAAAGAAGGATGCTAAGGGAGCTCGGACTTACCTAGCTGGATGAAAGACAAAGTCTGGAGAGTAATGCCATTCACTCAGTATGGCTGATATGCATTACATTAGTACTACACTGTGTTGAAGTGTTTATTAATTTGATTGGGGATATATGGCAGATAATTTTAATGTAGTTCCTTTTTTGAGCTGGTCTTCGACCATAATAAAGTTTTATTCATTCATTAGAAGGGCTGGATTAAAGAGAGAGAGAGAGAGAGAGAGGTTAGGGAGGTAAAAGGGGATGAAAAAAATATACTTGATAAATTGTTTAAAACTCAATTTATTAATTCACAAACTTGTGCTAACCTTAATGTAATTTTTTTAAAAAAGGGGGACAAAGCCATGCAATTTGATCCCACTTGCCACTGGGGGAAATCATACAAAATTGGGGTAGGAATGCTGGTGGGTAAGGTGAATGATCCTAATCCATTATACTGAATAATGGAGTGGTGACCTGCAAGGTGTGTGCAATGTTTGTTTTCTTGCCTGAGAACAACATGGCCTACACCTTCAACAAGTGCAAGTTGATCACGCTGCTGGAAGAAAAAGTAAGTGGACTAGAGCGGCAACTGTCGACCCTCCGGGGAATAAAAGAACACGAAGAGTTCTTGGACAGAATGGGGGAACTACAGCAGCAAAGGGAAGACCAGAAGCTTGAAGAGCAACAGCAAGATGAGGCAGTGGGAAATGCTGAGGTGAAGAAAAATGGAGTAGAGGATACTACTTGGAAAAGGGTGACAGGAGAAGAAGAACTAGATGCCACTCTGCGCCTGTGGAAGCAGTGGAGCTGTGGAACCGATTCCAGGTACTTGCGGATGAGACTGGAGGACAGCCTGCAAAGGAAGAATCACAGGAGAACCGACATGAGAGTGAGCAAGAGGCTGAAGGTCAGTCAAACAGAGGCGATGAAACCCAGGCCTACAACAAGAAGAAGATAAGAGTGGTAGTAGTGGGAGACTCCTTGCTGCGTGGGATCGAGACCCAAGTATGTCGCGAAGACCCATGGACTCGCCAGGTATGCTGTCACTCAGGAGGATGGATTACAGACATGACTGAAGGGTTGCCTGCACTCATAAAGCCCCCTGACAGGGATCCCTTTCTTCTTATCCATGTGGGAACAAATGATACCGCCAAGCGGAGCTACGAAGAAATCACATCAGACTTTGAAGCTTTGGGAAGGAAACTCAAGACCTTTGGGGCCCAGATAGTTTTCTCATCCATCCTTCCAGTAGTTAGAAAAGGGATAGAAAGGGAACGAAAAATACTCCGGGTGAATGACTGGCTACAAAGATGGTGCCGACGAGAGAGATTTGGATTCTGGGACCATGGCCTATACTTCCTGGAAGATGCGCTGTTGGCAAAGGGATGGGTTGCACCTCACAAAGGATGGGAAGAATGTGTTTGGCCACAGCATGATGAACTTCATCAGGAGGGCTTTAAGCTGAATCCTACAGGGAAGGGAGATGTAATGTTGGGGGTAACAAAGGACGTAGGTGCATGCACTGCAACGGAGAGAACAGCTCTGATAGCACCCAATAATAGTCTTCAGACACATGTAGGAAGAAAGCCAGACTATGAAGCACATGGTCTTTGATGTCTATATACTAATGCCCAGACTATGGGAAACAAACAGAACGAACTTCAGCTCTTAATACAGGAGGGAAATTATGACTTGATAGGTGTAACAGACTTGGTGGGATGACTCTCATGACTGGAATACAGCAGTTGAAGGATGTAACTTGTTCAAAAAGAACAGGAAGAACAGAAAGAGAGGTGGGGTTGCACTGTATGTGAAAAATACATATCTCTGCACAGAAATACAGGAGGATGAGCTTGGTAGCCCCATCGAGAGCATCTGGATCAAAATAAATGGACCAAAGAATACAAGGAACCTGGTCTATGACCCCCCTGGCAAAGGCAAAGTACAGGCTGAAGGGGCAGGATTGCAGCTTGAGATGGATAGGCATATGGTCAAGGAACACCGAATTACTTGGAATGAGTTCAAATCTCCAGGGCCAGATGAACTGCATCCTAGAGTAATAAAGGAACTGGCAGAAGAGCTCTCAGAACCGCTGCCTATTCTCTTTGAGAAATCATGGAGGACGGGGGAAGTGCCAGATGACTGGAGGAGGGCTAATGTCCCTGTCTTCAAAAAGGGTAAAAAGGAGGAACCTGGGAACTACAGACAAGTCAGTCTGACATCAATCCCTGGGAAAATTCTGGAGCAGATGATAAAGCAATCCATCTGGAAGCACCTTGACAACAATGCCGTGATGACTCGAAGCCAACATGGATTTGTCAAAAACAAGTCCTGCCAGACAAATCTGATCTCATTTTTGGATCAAGTCACCTCCCTTGTGGACCGTGGGAATGCTGTCGACATCATATACCTCGACTTCAGCAAAGCTTTCAACAGAGTGCCCCATGATATCCTGATGAGCAAACTAGCTCAAAGTGGGCTAGATGAAACAACGATCCGGTGGATCCACAGTTGGCTACAAATCGGACTCAAAGAGTGCTTCTCAATGGGACCTTCTCAAACTGGGGAGAGGTAACGAGTGGGGTACCACAGGACTCAGTCCTGGGCCCAGTGCTCTTCCGCATTTGTATTAATGACTTGGAGGAGGAGGTGCAGGGAATGCTGATCAAATGTGCGGATGACACAAAATTGGGCGGGATAGCTAATACTTTGGAAGACAGAAACAAAATTCAAAGTGATCTGGATAGATAGGAGCGCTGGGCAGAAAACAACAGAATGACATTTACTAGGGATAAATGCCAAGTTCTTCACCTAGGAAAAAGAAACCAAATGCATTTACCAGATGGGCAATAATCTTCCAACCCTACTATTCTAAGATTCTATGAATACAGAACGGGGGGGGGGGGGGAGTATTTAGTCCAGATAGGTTAAATACTGTAACAGGTGTGTGTTCTTGTAAATGTGGCGGAACCTCCAAACATAGGTGGAAGGAAGGACAGGTTACTTAAGAAGTGTACAGGAATTGCAGAAATGGTGTCTGGAGGGCTGGTCCAGAGGAATTTTGTCCTAGGGTATTGAAGGAGCTAGTGGATGGACCCTAGGAACCTCTATTACCTTTGAGAAATCCTGGAGAATGGGTGAAGTATCAGAGAAGTGCAGATGTTGGCCTAAGTTCAAAAAGGGCAAAAGGGAAAATCCGGAAAATCATAAACCAGTCAGAAGATTCTAGAGCAGATTATAAAACACTCAGTCTGTAGGCATCTTGACACTAATGCAGTGATGACTGAAAAACAGCCTGGATTTGTCAAGAACAAGTCCTGCTAGACTAATCATATTTCTTTTTTTTGATCAGGTAACTTCCTTAGTAGATCACAGAAATGGTGTGGACATAATATGTCTTAACTTCAGGAAGGCATTTGACAGAGTCCCCCATGATTTTCCGATTAGCAAGTGTGGACTAAATGGTGCTATTCAAAGAGTGCTCATCAAGAGTTCCTTATCAAACTGAAGGGAGGTATTGAGTGGGGTGCCACAAGGCTTAGTCCTGGACCCTGTACTCTTCAACATTTTTATTAATGACTTGGAGGAAGAGGTGTGGGGAATGCTTATCAGATTTGCAGGTTATGCCGAATTGGGTGGAATAGCTAATACCTTAGAAGACAGAAACTAAATTCAGAATGATCTTGATAGGTTGGACAACTGACAGAAATGAATGATATGAAAACAACAGAATGAAATTTAACAGAAATTTAACATGATATCCTGATTAGCAAACTAGCTCAAAGTGGGCTAGATGAAACAACGATCCAGTGGATCCACAGTTGGCTACAGAATCGGACTCAAAGAGTACTTATCAATGGGACCTTCTCAAACTGGGACAGGTAACGAGTGGGGTACCGCAGGGCTCAGTCCTGGGCCCAGTGCTCTTCAACATTTGTATTAATGACTTGGAGGAGGAAGTGCAGGGAATGCTGATCAAATGTGCAGATGACACAAAATTGGGCGGGATAGCTAATAGCCAGGAAGTCAGAAACAGAATTCAAAGTGATCTTGATAGGCTGGAGTGCTGGGCAGAAAACAACTGAATGAACTTTAATAGAGATAAATGCCAAGTTGTGCACCTAGGAAAAAGAAACCAAATGCATTTACCAGATGGGCAATACTTGGCTCAACAATACTACAAGCGAGAAGGATCTTTGAATTGTGGTAGATTACAAGCTGAATATGAGCCAACAATGTGATGTTGCTGCAAAAAAGGCAAATGCTCTTTTGGGCAGCATTAATAGAAGTATAGGTTCCAAATCCTGGGAAGTACTAGTTCCCCTCTACTCAGCACTGGTTAGGCCTCATCTGGAGTACTGTGTCCAGTTCTGGGCACCACACTTTAAGAAGGATGCAGACCAGCTGGAGAGGGTTCAGAGGAGGGCAACAAAGGTGATCAGGGGACTGGAAACAAAGCCCTAGGAGGAGAGACTGAAAGAACCGGGCATGTTTAGCCTTGAGGAGAGAAGACTGAGGGGAGATATGATCGCGCTCCTCAAGGACTTGAAAGGTTGTCACAGAGAGGAAGGCCAGGATCTCTTCTTGATCATCCCAGAGTGCAGGACACAGAGGAATGGGCTCAAGTGACAGGAAGCCAGATTCCAGCTGAACATCAGGAAAACTGTCCTGACTGTTAGAGCAGTATGACAATGGAACCAATTCCCTAGGGTGGGCTCTCCCACACTGGAGGCATTCCCTGGAGTGCTGGTGGGCTGTCCCACACTGGAGGCATTCAAGACGAAGCTGGACAGCCAGTGATGCTTCGACTTAGATTCCTGCATTGAGCAGGGGGTTGGACTTGATGGTACTATAGGCCCCTTCCAACCCTACTATTCTATGAGAGACAAGTGCAGAGTTCTTCATTTAGGAAAAATAAATCAAATGCACAGGTATAAGATGGGGGATGCTTGGCTTGGCAATAGTACATATGAAAAGGATATTGGAGTTGTACCGGATCACAAGCTGAATATGAGTCAGCAGTGTGATGTGATTGCAAAAAGGCAAGTGCAGTTTTTTGCAACCACAAATAGGTTGCATCAATAGAAGTATAGTTTCAAAATGACAGAAAGTAACAGTTCCACTCTGATCTGCAGTGGTCAGATCTCACCTCAAATACTTTGTCCAGTTCTGGATGCCACACTTAAAGAAGGATTCCCACTGCCTTGAGAGGGTTCCACCTAGAAATGATTAGATAGATAGATAGATAGATAGATAGATAGATAGATAGATAGATACTGGTTCAAGGAAGGGCAACAAAAATGATAAGGGGACTAGAAACTAAGTCCTATGAGGAAACAGTGAAGGAACTGGCTATATGGGTATTCTGGCCTTGAGAAGTCTGAAGGGGGATATGATAGCACTTTTCAAGTACCTAAAGGGTTGTCACACAGAAGAGAGCTGCAATCTGTTCTCTGTCATCCAAGACTATAGGACACGAAATAATGGGATTAAGATACAGGAAGGCAGATTTCAGATGAACATCAGGAGAAACTTTCTAATGGTCAGAACAGTCAGACAGTGGAGCCAACTGCCCAGGGAGGAAGGGGCTCTCTGTCCCTGGAGGTCTTCAAGAGAGATTGGGCAGCCATTTGTCAGGGATGCTTTAAATTCGATTCTTGCACTGAGCAGGGGGCTGGACCCGATGGCCTCAATGGCCCCTTCCAGTTCCATGACCCAGAGTAGGAACACACAGTCCTTGACCATCTCCATTTTCATCTTTTCTCTTTCTCACAGAGCTGATTCTGAACAGCCTCTCTCAGCCCTTTTCTCTGGAGGAGCAGGAACAAATGCTTTCATGCCTCAGCTTGGATAGCTCCCTCCCATCAGATGTCGATGAGAAGGTGAGTACATGGGTACAGGCAGCTGCTACTTCAGGGTGGCAGAGAGCCCAGGGCTGGGCATTTCCAGAAGCATTGTACCAAATTCCTGTTTGGCCAAGAGATCCCAGAAACATCTCCTGGCCCTGAGCTGTGAGAGCATTTTAATACATGATGCATGCTGGTGTTTCTTGTTGCATTCATGCTTTGGGATTGTTTATACAAGCTAGATTCAGAGGTGGCCCTTGCTTACATCAGGGGTGGAGAACCTGTGGCTCTCCAGATGTCGGACCCCAGTACCCATTAGCCCCAGCCAGTGTGGTCAGGGGTGATGGAAATTGTAGTCTGGCAACATCTGGAGGGCCACAGGTTCCCCACCCCTGGCTTACATGATTGCTTATCCTGGGATAGAATGGAGGGATCTTTTCTGGGATTGTTTACACTCTTTCACCATCCTTTGATCCTTTGAGCCCATCAGGGATTGATGCAAGTTGAGGGGCTGTCACCTTGTAAAAATCTTGTAAACAAGCATACCTGTTCCCTCACAGTGTCCCACTTTGTGTTTGTACGAGGTTTGCTGGGTTCTATATGTGACAATGCCCTGATCATTTGAATACCAGAGATGGGGAAACTATTGGTGGGAGCATCTTTTTCCCTTCAGACTGTTCCAATATTGAGAGAAGTGGTACTTGCACAAATTCTCCCTTTCCCTTAAAGACACACTGAATACCCGTCTACCCTTCACCCTCATAAAAACAGATCAGACATGCCCCAAACTCCCTGTTCCTGGTTTGCCTAGTTTTTCTTGCTTATGTCACTTCACAGGAACAACACCAGAGTAGCAGGCTTAACCTCCAAAGCACTTTTTTCACTTGGCAAGCTAAAAAGAAATGACAAATATGTTATGACGTTCATAAGATTATATTTACCTTTCCCTCTGCATAGGATGATGCTGGGTGCTAAATGCCATGCCTTATCTAGGTTTCCAGTCCCTAGCATGTGCTGGGGGTGGGGTCTACCTGAAGCAAAGAATTGCAGCATTTGTGGCATAACATTTGAGAGCCACATTGTGTGTGTGTCAGCAGGGAAAACAGAATTGTTCTTGCTCTCAGGTTCTCCAGGGCTCGTTGAAAACATCACACAGTCTGAAGGACACCATGAGTTCTGGAGTGCATTCATGGAGCAGCCAAACAGACGGGCAGAGCAATAGCTGTAACAGCTGGCTACATCGCAGCAGACAAACAGATATGCCTACCTACTTTGATGGTAGGGCCTGTTCGCTGTATATAGGATAGTAAGCTAGCTATATACAAATTACCTCTTTTGAATGCATATGTTATTCTGTTCCATTTTGTGGAACATTATTTATTCCTATTTGGATTGTTTAATCATTATTAATTGTTAGAATAACAAATAATAAAATTAGAAGTGAAATTCATTCCTCATCTACTACCATTATATCGTTGGTATACTCATGTTTCTGAAAGGGGCTTAGATGACATCTGCATGGGAAGCTTAAACAAGAAAGAGGCTTCTGGCATTTTAAAAACAGATTTATTGTGCTACGTGGAGTAGAGCCTGTTTTGTGAAATGCACAAATTGTTATCTTTGGCATGCGTATATGTATATACAGTGTCTATACACACACAGAGACACACACAGACGCGCACACACGATCATAGTCTTTATAATGTCGTAAATAGTGGGGCCAAAGCAAAAGGCAAAAAATGCATTGAATGGCTTTTTGGCTTCATTGCTTGATTTTCTTTACATATTTATATAACTAAATTGTAATCAGCCCACTGAGGATGCACTTCATGCATCTGATGGAGGGAGCTCTGATCCATGGTAACTTGTGCCACAATAAACCTGTTTGTCTTTAATTTGCCACCGCACTCTTGCTTTGTTTTGCTTTTTGCTCTGATAAACTAGCATGGCTTCCCCCTGTAATAAGCCTAAGCAGGTTTCAAATTGACGTAGTCATCTCCCTCTCAGCAGTCTTTGGAACTGTACTTTTTGTGAGGGCGGTGAGAATTCTTATATATGCACCCAGAAGCCCTTCACAGATCTACGCAGTCCTTGATTCTTTGTGGGGAAGCAAGGACACTTCAGTTAATCTGATTTTAAGGTTCAGAATCCTTCTTCGCAATTCCCTTACAAGACCATGGCCACTCTCCAGGTCAGCCGTGGGCCCGCTGCTGCTGCCCCCTCACCACTGCCCCTCTTTGCCAGGCCCAACCTGAGCTGGGCTGCCACCTGTTCCACCCCCGCCCCATCCCAGTCAGCTGTTCCCCCTGGCTTGCCATTTCCACCACCATGCTTCCAGTGTGTCCTGACAGACCAACTACTGCTAACCCACTTTCTTTTGTATCTGCCCCATTCCCTTGACTTCCTTGATGCCTGATCCTGGGATCTCCTGTAATGTCTGCAAAGCCTTTCCTGAATCACATTGGCCTGCCTTTTCGAGGTGCCTTTTGCTACTGGCTCATCTGTAACCTTCTCTCACTTCAGCTGTTTTGTCATTAAGCCCCACTGCTGTTCCCCTAGCTTCGTGCCTTATTGAAATTGTAGGCCACCCCAGGAAAGAAGTCTATCCAGCTCCTGGCACGCCATAAAAGAGCAGCAGCTGAAATCATTTGGTGCAGCTCTATGTTCTCTTCTCTACAGATGTAGACCATTAGCAGTTCCATAGTCCATTTTTTCCTCCTAGTGAAGCACCTGGGCCCACATCACAAATATCCACGCTAGAGGGATGATCTGAAGCAAAAGGCCCTCCCTCTGGCCCCAGGGCATGGCAATTCTCACAACAATTTCCATTTTTCAGGGGTGAAAATTGAGATCCACTTACTTAGTGGGGAGAGTCTCTACATCCGAGAATTCCGTGGGGCCAAGGTGGGAGATGTTGCAACTGGAATCAGCAGCCAGGTGGGTGCTGCACTGGTGATGTCTGCATACGTGTGTGTGTGTTGGAAAATGGGGCTATTTGGAAATGATTTTTTAAAAATATGTACTTATTTTTATTGTATCCACTTTGTATGGTTTCTTCTTGTACGCCACCTTTAGAGGGTTAAAGGTGACCTAAAAATAATTTTAAATAAATGACATCCATCCCTTTATGGCCTCTTTGCTGCTGCTATTCCCTTAAGGCATGTGATGTCACTTCTTGTTCCTCTGTCATCTAGGCACACTAAAAGTAGGATTTCCACCCATGTGTGACCCAAGCAGAGTTAGACTCCTTCACCTCCTTTTGTGCTTTGCTTTCACAGATACCAGCGTCGGCTTTCAGCTTCTTCACCAAGGAAGGCCAGTCTGTTTGCTGTGACATGGAGGTCCCTGATCCAGGCATCGAACTTCAGTGCATTCTTGCCCCTGACTGCAGCTGTGGCTGGAGATGGAGGGTCAAACATGGTCAACTAGAGAAGAGGCCATAAGGGATGTTGCCTCTTCACACCCATGCTTTATGATACTTTCCCTCTAAAGTCAGAAGTGATATAGCTGCAAATCAGTGCTAAATATTGTTGGTGGCAATTAACTGTTGAACAAAAATTATATATTCAGTTTCTCTCTGGGTTTTCACTGCATCCAGCCCTCTTGTGTAGAATCCATTGAATGTTGTGGGCATGGCCTCTGTGCTCCAGATGACAGAAATTGAATGACTGGATCTGCATTTATGAAACTGACTCAAAAAAGCTAGGAGGCACTGTGTTTCAGGCAGATGACCTGTTGCTTAACCGTACCTTCCATCTCCCTATCTCAAAGAAAACCTGACTATCTGATGTTTGGAAATCTGGCTTGCTCTTAGTAGAGCTCAATAACTCAGGTTTAAAACCCTCAGATATGGAGCACATGCAGTGACATTAGCCAGGTCACTGTCCCCACAGGCCTGTTGTGATGTTAAAACAGTGCCCCAAGCTTCTTGAAGAAAACGGTGGGATCCAGATGCAATAAGCAATACATATTTGACTTATTACATTCTTCAGCAGAACTGAAGAATGTAGTAGGTCTTCCTCAGCAGAACTGGTTGCATTTTGCAGAACCCCCAAATCTATACCAGAAGATTTCTGCAAATAAGTTATATCATACACATCAAATCTCAATTCTGTACCATTTTCCCTAACTGTGCTATTGACAGCCAGAATTAAAACAAAATATATATGAGGCCTTTAGAACTTTTGTCCCACCACGCTGAATGCAGACCTGTCTAAATTGGCCCGTTACGGCTTATTTTAAGATTAAAGGCTATTAAACATCACATAGACTTTTCATGTGCAGCCCATTAAGTTTTTCTTATTTGGTTTGTGTATGCTTTTTCTTTTTGCCCTATGTCAGAGACAACTGCATGTATTTAATATATTTTACTCTGAAATTAGTGCCATTGACCTGATTCATGGGTTGTAACAACCCTTAGTTAACAAACTGTAGGGTGTTAAGAAGAGTGGGCATGAGCAGGCATGGGGTCAGAATTCTAGGTTGTTCATCCCCCAACAACCCAGAGTTCAGGTGCCATGATAAACAACCCAGGGATGGAGTGTCACCTGGGTTGTTTATCGCAGGTGGGAATCAGCACACACACATACTCACTCACTCCCACTTTGTTTAAACCTGGGTAGCCGTGACACATGAACTGGGTCATATTGTGTGTTGCAGCTTACTCCCAAGTAAGTGCACATAGGATTGCCCCCTAAAAAAACCCCAGTTCCATGCCAGGAGAACTTGATGCAAAATCTAAACTTGGAAGAAATTAAGACAGATCAGTACAGTATATACAAAGGTTTTTAAATGCTGCATGTCCGTTAATTGCCATGATTAATTTTTTAGTGTGATTTTGTAGAATAGCTTGGTTTTCTGCAAAGAGATATGGGTAAGTATAAGTGACTAGACGAGGTGGTGTGGCATATGCCTAATTTTTCCCTGGTGGGTGCAAGGATGTCTTACTGACAAAGCCTAACCTGCAGTTTGCCAAGTGAAGAGTCTGAGTGATTTCCTTGCTCAGTTTGCTCTTTGGAATATTCATTTAACCTACAAAATTAAGGCCAGGTAGTCTTGGCCCCAGGCTTGCCTGTGCAGGGCTGGGAGGTGGAATGCTGCAATGGCTGTGTCCATGATTAGATGGTAGCAAATGTTATTTCTCACAGAACTAGGGTATTCCATCCCATTTGGGTTGTTTCCATTGGCAGACAAGGGTGAGGATATGCTGCTCATTCTCATGTATTCATCTTTAAATCGGGGTGGGGAACTTGAGGCACTCTTGATGTTCGACTGCACCTCCCATGATCATTGCCCATGTTGGCTGGTGCTGCTGGGAGCTGGAATCCAACAACATCAGGAGAGCCACAGGTTACCCACCCTTGTTTTAAATGCATACAAATCTATAGCTGGTTCCTGCTGAACCCTGAAATGAGGTAGTAAACAGAAGAGGCAGGTTGCCAAATCTCTTTTCCCAAACAACCTGTTTTTGAAAAGAGCAAAGTATATGTTGTCTCAGTTTGGAAGAAATAAACCGGCCATGTGCAAGAGAGCCGTATTCCAGGATATGGTTGCAGCCGAGACCCTCCACTCCTTTAGACCTAAAGACCCCTGCCCGGTGGATGTTAGCCACATGCACAGCTTATCGAAATCAACAGGACAAGGTAGTTTGGGAGATGTGCACCTGGCCACCTTCCTCTCCGCTGGACCTGCTATTGTCAGTTACCAAACCTGTGCAATAACCACAGTGGCCTAAATCTGTTAACTTCATTTTGCCTTTAACTGATGTGCTAGAGCACCATGGCTCTTTAATGTACATGTCTGTATCAAATAAACGAAATTAAGTTATGCTTTTCCCACCCTTTTGTTGACTATGGGTGCTACTCCATTTCTTCTAAGGGATTCTTGCCCACAGTAGTAGATATGATGGTCACCTGAATTAAATTCGCCCATGCTTGTCCATTTTAGTTCGCTGATTCCCAAGATGTCGATGTTCAATCTTGCCATCTCATGTTTGACCACCTCCAGCTTACCTTGATTCACTGATCTCACATTCCAGGTTCCTAAACAATATTGTTCTATACAGCATCGGACTTTCTTTTCACCACCAGACACATCCACAGCTGAGTGTCCTTTCGGCTTTGGCCCAGCCACTTCACTAGCTGTTGTGGCTAATAGCTACTGATAGACTTTTCCTATATGAATTTGTCTACTCCCATTTAAAAATCAGCTAAGCCAGTGGTTATCACACTATTGTGTCCATGACAAATAGTCTATGAAGTCTCCAGGTGTGAGTGGAGGTAGCAGCTTTGTGTTGTATGTAGAATAAGGCAAAATAGATGGCTGTGCAGACTTCCCATTTGAAACATTACATGTGAGAATTGGCCTTTCCCACCCATGTAGAAAAAGTCACTTTAAGCAAAACCGAATAATCTAGGCCCCTCTGCACCAGTCCCTGCCCAGCCTCCTGGCGAGAGATGTCTGAGATAGAGAGAAGCCACAGTCACAAGGGCATGTCCTTGCTGTGGGCCCACTGGTATAAAAGGAGTTTGCACTGAAGGGATGCTGCTCATGAATTTCTTTTGTCTCAAGAGCAGGGGCCCAGCGTGCTCTTCAAACACAGACACCTTTTGCATCATTAGAATACATGTATTATTTTCTCTCATTATTAACTTGCTTTGGATTAAATGTATCTCACAGAACCATATATAAAAATAATGTATACAAAGTAGCAATCATAGGGCATTGTGTCCTCCCCTACATGATTCAAGGCATTTTAAACAACACAATAGGTTGCACATTCAATTCTCTAACTCCCCACTCCAATGGCGTGATGAATCAGTGTGCGAGGTTGCTATTCTGAGCTTATGCTGTGATTTTAGCCACGTTTTAAGTTACAGGAGAAAGCAATGGTAGCCTACATCTAAAAGCAGGGGCGCAGCTTCAAGACTCAAGCAGGGTAAAATGGGAAGCAGGGACTTGCTTTATCTTTTGAGGGTTTTGTTTCATCCTAGCTGAAACTGGAGAGTTGTTGTGTCTGTGTGTAGCACTGTGCTACAAGGCTGCATGCTGGAATTCAACTTTGCTGCAGCTCTTTGCATACCAATATCCTCTGCCAGCACACACTGCTCCAGGTGGCCTGGATTTGTGCCAGCAGGTAGCCAGATTATATCAAGTGTTACGATGTCCAGAGATGGAAGGCACAGACGAGCTCCCTCCTCTTATCCCCACGTTACCTTTTGGAGGGTTCGTCATCTCTCCCCCTTCCAAATAAGGAAAAGGGTATGATCCATAAGAACACAGGACCAATTGCAGGGTGGGGGGAGTGCATGGCTGCACTGCCACTGCATGGTGGGATCTACAAGGAGTAAGCTGCTAAATGAAGTTTATCACCTGCCTGGCTGCAAGTGCAGCAGCATCACGATGTAGAATTCTTTAGACAGTTTGTTCATTGCTGGTCTCAGTGCAGAACTATTACCACACAAAGAGAATTCAGTGGCTAATCGAATCTGTACTAAAGTTGGCGCCCTGGGCACTGCCTGCAACAAGGTGAGGACCTCCTTGTTGCAGGAAAAAGGGTGACTCCTTGTGGCAAGAAAAGGAGCACCAGCTCCCACTACCTGGTTTGATTGTCACAAAACCTCTGAGCATGTTTGCATCACAGCAAGTTGGTTTAAAAAGTGGCAAAGGGATACCTGTGCTAAAGACATAAATCCTGAGATTCTCTTCCACTGACCAGGCCTGCAAGCTATGGCTGATGTGTGGTAGAAGAGGAAGACAAACTATTTCAGTACTTCAATGAACCATTCCGTCATGGGGAAATGCCCTCCTCAGGACCCCCAGCCCCTTTTCTCCTTTGGAGCAGGGACATCTTTGTTCTGTCACTCTATCCAAGACTTGCTTGAGCACTCTCCAGGTGATTTCTGATCATTTTGGTCAGCCTGCTGTGGGAAGCCTTTGGGGAGGAGGGGAGGATGACTCAAATTGGCCATGTGTATTTGATCAAATTTGCTGAAGTAATTTGCCTACATCTAGTCATTGCCCACGTGACATGCAATTGCCACTTACTTGTGAGGCTGAAGGGCAGCCATGTGGCCATGGCATGGGGCAGACTTGGACTGCGCAAAGGCCTGGCAGACAGACGGCGGAGTCCTCGTTTCCTCCTCCTTTCCCCAGCTATCTACTGGCACAATAGCCCTGCTGGGGGCTTAAGACGCACTGTCAGAAATCTCCCAACACTAGGGAAGCAGCAGGCCTGGCCAGCATGCAGGCTTGTGCCAACCACACACCGGTGCGCGTCGAGAAACCCAGATAGGTTGCTGGGCACTCATGCCAACCCATCCTACATCATAAACCAGAAGTGCTGTCTGCAGTTTGAGTCCTACTGTGCTGAAACTGCTCTGGCACCTCTAAGGAAGGCAGAAAGTGTTGGCGCTGGGTGCTGTTCTCTACAGCATGCTTGCTGTCAACCGGGAAGAGCCCGAAGGCCTATGTGGGCTAGGTAGCCCTCTTGCACCACTTTATAATGGCTTAAATGATCCTGAGGTGACACATTCCTGGGCAGTAATCTTTCTAAAAGCACACAGATAAACAGTACCTTTCATCTCACTTGGGGAAAATGAGCCTGAAAACTGTCCCAACATCTTCTCTAGGCCAGAGGAGGAACTGGAGGATTAAAGCAGAATAAATGGCCCAGCTAAATGAGGTGGGGGAAGGAACCAGCATATGCTGGGAGGGAAGGTTAGGACGGAGGAGGAATCTAGACCGTGTTAAGTTACTTTCCCCCTTCAGCAGAGGCAGCAGCCACCACAATTCCTCGGCTGTGGAAGGTGCTTGGTGTTTGGTGTGGCCTGAGCCGCCTTCTAGCACCATGCACAGTCTCTGTGGCACAGAGTGGAGCCTCTCCTCCCTGCAGTAATCCTGTGATGGGGCCATCAAAGGTCTCCAAGAAGGCGTTTTAAGTTCAACCTGAAGCAGTGTTGGTCCAGTGGGCAGCATAATTGGCAGGACTTGCGTGTGCAACACCCACACATGGCTTCAGAAGTTGCGCGGGGGGGGGGGGGGTCACCCTGCCCTGAGCCCCCTCTATTCCCTGGTGGTGGGAGGAGTTTTTGGTCCAGGCCTGTTGTTGATGAACCCTGAGTCCTCATCTCCCCCCCGCCAACCAAAGCGTGGCGAGCGTGGCTCTTCTCATTCGTGGCTGTCACAGTGGGATGTCGGCGGTCACCTGCAGTGCCTGCTCAGTGATCCGTTTCCTGCCACTGTGCCGGCCAGTGTCCCCCCGCCGGTACGGCTGGTTCCGCAGGCCTGCCGCAAGAGAAACCAGAAAAGCTAGTTTTTATTTTGAAGCTGTGCATTTAAACACACAGCCCTACGGTATTTGAACTACACAGATATCGCCACTTGACCTAAAAGTTCTAGAATGCAGAACATATTCAATACTTTGGAAGAAGAGTTTAATTTATTTCTCACGACAGTTAGCATACGCTGTCTTGGAGTCTCTTCACCTCTGTCCCATCCCCAAGACTGGCTAAGTATACCCTGTTAACACACCCTACACACCAAGTTACAGCTATTATTTACCTGTTGCCTAAATGAATTAATGCTCAAGATGGGCTACAACTTTCACCACAGGTAATCAAATACAAATCCACATCTAACAGTAAGCATGCAGTATGTTGTACCCTGTCATTTGCACTGCGATGGAGCAGGACATGGCCTCAAAGAGTGGGGAGATGAAGGTTCAAATCCTCACTTGGCCATGAAGCTCACTGAGTGACTCGGCCCAAGTCACTCCCTCAGTCTCAATGGGGTTGTCAGGATTGAAAAAGGGGGACTATGTCCTCCACTCTGACATTCTTGGAAGAAAGGTGGGATAGCAGCTACAGACACTTCAGATAATGCAGGGGTCGGTCATCCCCATAAGGGAAGAAATTCGTACATCACGCCTCCGCTAGCAGCCACACACATCCTGTCCACATAAATCCAGCCCCTGCCCTTGATGTGATTGTTACCTAGAGCCACAAGCTATAATGGGCTCTCTTCATTGAAGCTGGCATCACAGAAGAGGCGAGATGAGCGTTTGCCCGTCCGAGCAGTGAAAGGAACAGTCTTCAGGGCTGAATAAAGAATAGTTCCACGAAAACCACGGAGAGCAAGAAAAAAGGAGAGAAAAAGGAAGAGCAGCAGGCAAGTGAAGTCCCAAAGCAAACAAGAGGGTGGTCCACAAACAGGTACAGTACCTCTAAGGGCATGCCTACATTGCATACTTACAGAGGTTTATCTGTCATGGCTTCCCCAAAAGAATTGTGAGAATTCAGGTTTGGCAAGAGCACTGTCAGTCTACTAGAGATTCCCCACATCCCACATCATCCCGCTCTCCCACAGCACAAAATAATTTCCCACAGTTCCATAGGAAGGGAGAATGCTTATTAAACCAGTTTAATTTTGTGGTGTAGGTTGCCCCTCCCCCCCGCAAATCTCCCTCATCCGTTATTTAATTGTGGATAAGAGGGACAACTGGCAAGGCTTGGGAGGGGTTAAACTCTCCCAGCTGTGCCCTCTTGGGCATTTGGTGCAGCACCAGACTTGAGGGCTGGGGTGATGGTGGTGCTGTGGTCTGCAGGAATTCAGTCTCCCTCTCTAGGCTTCCCTCTATTCAAGTGCCAGTCTGGAGTGCTTATATCTTGTGTTGAGTTCCAGGGACAGATTAGGGGGTCTGCTGGTGTACTGCCCATCCATCTCCCTGCCTGAGCTGATAGAGTGGTTGCAGTCTGATAGTGGTTTCAGACTTGGCATTGAGGATCAAGTCCCCTAGGATGATGGTTCTGGGCAACCCCAACTTCCACACTGAGGCCATCAGATCTAGGCTGGTTCATGGCCACCATGGCTCTGTCCCAACATGTTGGCCCAGTGCATGTAGGAGGACACACGCTTGATTTGGTTTTCTCAACAGGACAGGAGGGTGGTGAATTGAAAGTGGGGTAATAATATCTATTCTATTGTCATGGTCGGATCACGTCCTATTGAGATTCAGATGCTCAAAACCATTTCCCCTCTGTAAGGGTGGGGGGCCTATTAAAATAGTCCAGCCATGGAGGCTGATGGATTCCCCAGAGGGCTCTGGGGGATTTTCTTGCTGGTATGGCTTGTGCTGCTGTTGAAGACCTGGCCAATCTGTGGAATGCAGAGATAACTCAGGCAGTTGACTCAGCCACACCCAAATAACCTCTTGCTCTTAGAAGAGCCTTGTAGCTCCTTGGTTTACATCTGAGTTCAAGGCAATGAAGCAAAAGAGAAGGTTCGGGCCGAGTTCAACCGAACACATTATTGAGCCTATTCTGTGGCGGTGGCAAAGACGGAGTTCTTTTCCGCCAGCACTGCATCTTCTGAGTGTTGTCCAGAGCAGCTTTGCTGAGTGGTTCATGGCCTGAGAGATGGTGCAGCTGCGTCTCCCCACCCCCACCCCATTGTCAGCGTTGTTGCTGCCATGGCATTCCCCATTACCACTGCATCTCCCCACACCAAACTATTGCCCTCGTGTCTCATCCCTCCCACGCGCCCCCATTGCCGCCGCCACCTGCCCTCTGGCTCACTCAGAGAATTCTCTCAGAGCAAGCAAATGGGTGAGCAGACTCTGAACAGCCACGTTGGCCAGAAAAAGAGGCTGCTGCAGTTCTCCCAAAGAGCTGGCACGACCCAAATGGCTCCATTGCTAGAACCAGGCATTGTGGGAAGGGTGTCCCTGGTGATCACAGCTGGTAGGGCTCTCTAGAGCACCCACTGGCCCAGCAGTGCTTGCTCACCGGGCAGCATCCATGGGGGGGGGGCACCCCTGGAGGGGACACACACAGAATTTGCCACTTCTCCCACTTGGCTGCCTGTGGGGAATTCATCCTGCATCATGTGAGGATCAGCCCTGAACCTTCAGTAGCATACTGTGATGAGTTTGAACAACATCTTGAAGATAAGGTTGCTCAAATCCATCACGACGTGGACACCACAGTTAATGACGTTCTATTAGTAAAGGTGTCCAGAGCACCAACTGGTTTATTTTGGGGGGATATCTTTCAGTTGTTGAGCCCTCCCTGGATCTGGGATTTCAACCAACTACCGCCCAGGCACAAATGCCCCCTTTTTGGCCAAGGTGCTTGAGAGAATACCGGCTGGGCAGCTGCAGATGTTCTTGGAGGACACTCATTATCTCAACACATTTCAGCCTAGATTCAGGCTGGTTTGGGTGCAGAATCAGCTTTGGTTGCCCTGATGGATAACCTCTTGAGAGCCAAAGGAATTGTGACTCTGTTGAGCTTGCTTGATCTCTCAGCAGCTTTTGATACTGTTGACCACAGTACTCTTTTAGGTCATCTCCAAGAGATGGGAATTGGGGGCACTGTTCTACAGTGGTTCTGCCCCTACTAGTGGGGATGGTTCCACAAGGTAGCATTTGGTGCCTCGGCTTCCTGGCAACTATGCTGCAGGGTGCCGCAGGGTACCATCTTGTCCTCACTGTACATTTAACATGTACATGAAAATGCTGGGGGATAGTCATTAGGAGACTTGGGGCAATGTGTTACCAGTATTCTGATGACACATGCCACACATCAGTGACAGCAGAATCAGGAAAGGTCATGCATCTTCTGAACTGGAGCCTGGACACAGTGATGGGTTGAATAAGGGCCAACAAACAGACTGAGCTCTGACAAGATGGAGTCTCTAGGGGTGGGAGGTTCCCAGGTATGGGAATTGAGGAGTTCACGTGTTCTAGACAGGGTTGCACTCCCTCAGAAAGACCAGGTACATCATTTTGGGGTGCTTCTGGATTCATAATCATCATTACAGGCCCAAGTAACTTCTGTGGTGAGGAGCACCCATTACCAGCTCCTGTTTGTACATCAGCTATGCCCTTTCCAGGACAGGGGTGGCCTGGCCACAGTAGTCCATGCACTGATAACCTCACATTTAGATTACTGTAATGCACTTTATATGGTGCTGTCCTTGTTCTTGATCTGAAAGCTGCAGCTGGTGCAGAATGCAAAGGCCAGGATGCTGAGTGGGGTGCCTGGCCATGCGCATATTGCACCAGTGTTGAAGCAATTAGCTACTGAGTCAAATTCAAGACCTTTATATTTCTGTGGGCACATAAAGCCCCAAACAACTTGGGACCAGGTTACCTGCTGGATCACCTTCCCCGATATAGATCTGTGCGATCATTAAGATACTTGGAGGAGACCTTGCTGGTTGTACCACAACCTGCAGGTTGCCATCTTGTGGCAACCTGGAAGTGGCCCTTCTCTGTGGTGGCACTGCCTTACGAAATGCCCTTCCCCTGGTATTTGGGAGGGGCCCGCTGCGGCATGCCTGAGCACCTATTAAAGAGCTACCTCTCAACCCAGGCCTTCCCTGACCGACAGTGCTGCCCAGGTTGCTTGTTACTTATGATGCTGTGTATTTTGCTTTAATTTTTTAATGAATGTTTTATATTAATTCTTTTGTATTTATTATGAAGTATTTTAATGTATTTTATCTCCCTGTAAACACTTTGGAGGTATTTTTTTTAAATATGATAAGCAACATACAAACCTATTAAATAAATAATAACTAATGGGGCGGGGATGTCCAAGTCAGTCCAGCAGGTTGTAAATTCCTCCTTGATGGAGGGTGTAGTAGCAGCCTCTTTAAAGGAGGCAGTAATTAGGCCACTCCTGAAGACGCCGAAGCTGGATCTGGAAGATGCCGACAACTCTAGGCTAGCTACCAACAGCCCCTTCCTAGGCCAGATTCTCAAGAGAGTGGTTGCCAGTCAACTCCAGGCACTGAATGAGCCAGATTACCTGCATCCATTCCCGGTGAGCTTCTGGCCTGGTTTTGGTGTCAAAATTTCCTTGGATGCCCTGTGGGATGCCCTTTGCTGAAAGAGGGACAGGAGGACCTTGTTGATTCTCTTTGTCCTCTCAGCAGCTTTCAATACCAGCCTTCTGGATAGGTTTGGAGCTGGCAGCACTGCGTTGCAGTGGTTCCACTTCTACTTGGATGGCCGGTTCCAGAAAGCGGTGCTGGGGGATTATTGCTCTGTGCCTTGGCAGTTATGCCATGGGGCATAACAAAGCTATATCTTATCCCCACGCTGTTCAACATCTACATGAAACTGCGGGGGAAGGTTATCTAGAGTTGTGGGCTGACGTGTCATAAATATGCAGATAACACCCAACGCTATTTGTCCTTTTCATCAAACCCAGGTGAGGCAGTGCGTGTTCTGAATCAGTGCCAGGCATGACTGGATGAGGGCTAATAAGCTGAGACTCAAATGATGTGAGGTGAGTGTCTACTAAGGAGAGGACCTTTTCGGTCATGGCATTCCAGCTGTGGAATGTCCTCCCCAGAGAGCCTCACCTGGCGCCTACGTAGTGGGCCTTTTCAGCACCAGGTGGAAACCTTCTTATTCTCCTGGGTATTTTAGTCCTTCCATTTTTGTTGCTTTAAAATCTGTCAATGTATTTTTAGATCTTTACACTGCTGCTGGTTTTTACTTTGGTTTTATTCTGTAGTTTTAAACGCTTGAAAGTTTTGTATTATGTTTTATTGTGTTGTTGTATTTTATGGTTTTAACTGTTGTGATCCGCACAGAAAGCTTTGGCTATTGGGTAGTATAGAAATTGAATGAATGAATGAATGAATGAATATGCCCTTTGAAAATTCTGGATAGGCAAAGACATCGGTGTGCTTAGAAGTGCTGTGCATTGCAGCGATGAGTAAAAGCAGATGAGTTTGTTTGCAAAAAAAGTGGCAAGATGAATGTGCCTCTGTGAAACAGAGTCAAAAGCAAGCTGATTGGCAAACACATCCGTTACAGTCGTGTGTGTGTGGAGTGACGCGTCCATAAATCGAGAAATTCAGATACGAGTTTGCAAAGCCAGATAAACAGATTAGTGTTTATTAATTATAAATAAAAAGGCTTATTTAATTTTTTTTTGGGGGGGAAACCTGGATGGTTTATTGTTTTCTATTTATTCTTACTAATTGATGTTAATATTTTTAATGTTTTGACTAGGCTGTGAGCTGCCTTGGAAGCTCACATTTGTTAATGGAAAGGATATGGATACAATAAAATAAATTTTAAAAATTAGAACAATGTGTAGTTGCATTTTATTCTGTATTTTATTAATTTAATTACTTTACTTTATGTATAATAGGTGGATTTGGTGGGAATTTTCAAAAATATAAATGTAAATAAAAGCACCCATTCGCAGCAGAGAGGCCAGAGCCCACAGCCACAACAATGGAAATCAGACGTAGAGCCCAACAAGCAGGACCGGTATCAGAACAGCACTAGGCAAACATTTACTCTCAGCAAGCATGGCTTGGATCCAGACTGATGGCCACATGGCGCCTTATGTACTTGCTGGCAGCCCACAACCATACAGGGGGGCGCTCAGCAGGGACCTGGCCCCACGGAGGGATGCCTGTTGTCACCGCCCGCTCTGCTTCCCCAGACATCTCCAGGCAGCTGCAGAGCGGTGGTGATGCTGGTCTTATCTGTGCGGGTTCACAGAAGACTGAGAGTTCACAGAGGACTGCCTTCCACAAGCAGACCAATTCCAAGCAGCTGCCACTTCATTCACCATATCAGCCCTCTGTGGAAGGTCTGCAGAGACTTCAGAGCCCATGGTAAAGCACCCAGCCTCCTCACCTGTAATGATGTCCTCAATGGCTCCATCTTTCTCCTCATAAATGAGAGGTTCCTTCACCAGCTGCTTCTTCTTCAGTTCAGCTATGAGGTCCATCTGCTGCCTCCTGGCTTTATGGGTGGGAGACTGCCAAGAGAGAAGAATGGCTGCTGTGGTTACACACGCACCACTCCAAAATTGGGGTGGGGGGGTGTCTGTCTGCAGGGCAAGCCATACAAATCCAGCGAGCAGAAGGGTTATTCACCAAACTTAGATTTAGGCCCTGACAGATGCAGATCATGGTGGAATTCTGGAACTCTCCTGAGCGTGAGGAAACGTGGGGAATGGGGACATTGTTCCAGAAAGCTATGAGAAAACATTAACCGGGGCCAGCCCAGGCACGCTGCTGCCTGAGGCAGAGCAGCAAGTGGTGCTCCATGCCCCACCCACAGTCAAGGCGAACAGTGCCCAACACTGGTCAAGCTGCTTTGGCACCTGGGGCAGAAAATCCCACAAAGTATCTCTCTCCCCGCCTAACAGTAAATATGCAATAATACATGAAATAATGCCTAATTTCTTGCCTATTAATGACACCCAAATCAGCTCTGATTTGGGGGGGGGGGCTTTGCCTAATGGCAGGATCTTTCCAGTAAAGGAACGCAGCCATATAGCACAAACCTAGGCAGATTTACTTGGAGGTCCCACTATGTTCAATGGAGCTTTCAACAGGGCTTTTTCAAGCATGCAGTTGGACACAAAATGTGCAGTTCAAAAAAACCCCTGTGCAGTTGGAAAGCAATTGAGAAAATTAGACTTACGTTGTGTATAGGTGTTTACTAAGAACTTGTGTCAGGAAGGGCATGTGACGCAAATTATGCAAGGGTGGAATGTGCTCAGTTGCCATTCATAAAGCAAATTGCCCCAAAGAGAGGGAGGGAGCCGTCCTCTTGGCCATTAGACAGAGTATGGGGGCCACAAGATAGTTCGGATTCCTGGGCCCGGTGTTGGAGTTGGTGCCTGACCTCGGAGCCAGGCATCTGGGCGCCCCTCCTGCTCCCAGCCAGCACAGAGAGAGCTGCGCCTGCTGCCTCTCGGAGGGAAAGGGTGCATGTCAGGGGCGAGGAGGGGGGGGACCGGGCAGGCCAGCTCATGATGCATCCTTGGACCTCCCCAGCCCCTCCTGTTCTGCAGAGCCCCAGCTAGATAGTCCAAAAAGCCTGTCCAGGCAACACACAGAGTGGGAAGAGTGCAGAGGCGAAGATCGACTCTGCCACTGCTCCCGCTCTGCGTTGGATGGCTGTAAGCCTCCGAGTTCTGAAGCCGACGGCCATCCCAGAGGATTGCTCCCTAAATTTAATTGTTATGGCGAAGAATTAGAAAGAAAAACTCCAAGCAGCCTATAGATTCCACATACATCTTGGTTTGTAAGGTAAAGGGGAAAATATACGTACATATATGTTAAATGTAGTACTCTCTGTCAATAAGTAGATTTAAATCCAATATGCTTATTTGTATTTACTTTCTTTCTGTTGGTCTGTTTAATCTTGCTTTGGAAAACTAATAAAATACAGGGTTTTTTAATTGCCCAAACCATACTGAAACAAGTTCATCTTTTGGGACAAACCCCCTCTTCTTCACCTTCATCTTCCGGCAGGCAGCACTTCACTGCATCCTCATAAATGCCCCTAAAGCACTCTTGTCCTCGTGTCTTAGGCCTGTCTTGCGCCCTATGTCCTTTCTTCTGCAACCAATGAAAACAGCTGGTCTGGGGTCTCAGACAGCCAACGGTGGCATATTATAATGGATGTCCAGATATACATTTTCTATTTCCACAGAGAGTCAGACCCTACTTTTACTTTTGAGCACAACATTTGCGTTTATGAGCCTCTCGAGGTTTGCGCTGTAGGGTTTGGCGGCAAGCACAAGGGCGAAGATCGTGGCAATGTTCTTCTAATTTGGCAACCCTGTGAAGAATATGACTTTGTCTCTCAAAACCATTGTGCGCACACCCTCGGCACACCCTTCCCTTCCCTATGCCCCTCCCCGCACAAAAAGCGTAACTGACGGGCTGACACCCCCCCTCCCCCGCCGACTATAATTGTGGTGAGTAGGATTTACTCTCTGTGATAAAATCAATCCATGGGTTAAGTGTAGCACACATACAGACTGTTTTAGTTGTTCAGATATTTTAATAAATTAGCATGAGTTTTTGTGGGTCACAATCCGTTTCATCAAATGCTTTAAGAGGAACTGGAGGCTTTGAGTTGGAAAAGAAAGTCAAAAAGGTGGATCTGCAGCAAGCATTCCATTCTCTTAAAGCAACCGTTCTTTGTGGTTTCTGTGCATCACACATATGGGCTCTTTGCCTGCTATAGCTGAGGAACCCTTCCCCCACCGTCCCAGTGCGCATGCCCTGAGCGGGCTCCTACTTATTCCCTCAGTTCTCTTTCGACCACCACTGTGGTAGCCTCGTCCAGGAACTTCTCTTGTGCTCAGTTCATCTGAAAGGAAAAAGTCGTTAAAAAGCTGCAATTTTATTCTTCCTTCCTTTCCCTTTTTATATATTTCTGCCGTCATCTTCTGCGTTATTTCATTTATTTTGTGTTTCACAATCCTGTGATTGTCCTTGTGGGCATATGGACCTCAAGGCACCATTCAGAAAGTGCTCCTGCTGTGGGAGCAAGATACTGCAGTCCAAAGGGCACTCACCAGGGTGGGCACTGTCACTTCCATTGGCCAAGAAGTTGACCAAAAAAGCCAAAATGCCAAAGCAAGCGAGTCAATCTTCTTCAGAAATAAAGGAAGAAGAAGAAGAAGAAGAAGAAGGCATCAAAGAGACTATCAGGTTTGTCTCGAAACCGAACCAGACCACGTTCCCCACCTTGGGATCGGTCTAAGTCTCCGACACCGACAGTCATTGCTGATGCCCTGGCCTGATGCCTCAGGACCAACTGGCATCCCCAGTACCAAAGGCAATACCTGCTGCTCCACTGATGCTTCCTTTACCTGTCCTGATGGTGATGCCAACACTGGAATTGGACCTGATTCCAATTACGTCTGCTTCAGAGGGTGAGACCTGACTTTTCCCCGCCTGAACCTCTGCTCAGCTACCTCATTTACACTGTTCCCCGAGGGGATATGGACCCTGAGATAGATGCACAGTTCTCCTGACTCGCTCTTCTCAGCTGCATCCGTCAGCCCCCTAGATTCTACAAGCAACCGCGAGAGTGATCCAGGTCTCTGGTTTTAGATTGGGGCAGATACTATGATTGGGACTTCCCATACAGGAGACCCTGAGACTGAGATGAGTGGAGGGATGATCCTTGCAACTGGCAGAGATACTTTCCACAGGAGAGACCTTCAGAATGGGCACCTCCTTGCTACCGAACCCAGACATCAGCTATGGTTTCAAGACCTCCTGAACCCCAGGAGATGTTTCTCACTCCTCCACCAGTCACCAGACAACTGCAAAGCCCTGTTGCTCCTCAGAAGCCTCCACCTTGTCTGCCATCCAAGCAACATTTACTGGCCTTGGCCATGCTACCTTCTCCCGTCCAGACACCACAGCGTCCACAGGACCAGGCTATTGAGCAGATCACTCTACCACTGCCTATGGAAAGGCCACCATTATCTGGCATAGAGGGCTAGAAGTCCCTTTCCAAATCACTCTTGTTGCAACATCCTTCTCTATCATCTCCAGACACAGCAGTCGGGTCCCAGGATGCGATTTCACCTTCAGAAAATCTCGGGCAATTCTCAGACCAAACCATGAGGATGGCTCAGTCACTGGCTTGCCACCCAACAGGCTGCTCCAATGGTACAGGACCCAGTATTAGATTCCGTCAACATAGATGCAACCAGCCCAGCAGTGTGCTTTTACCCACACTGCAGGACATGATTAAACCATCTTGGGAGGCTGCCTGCACTATGCCTCCTACGTCAAAGCGCCCGGGGGGATGTACTGGCTGCAGGAGGTGGATGCAAAATTCTTATTTAACCACCCTGCACCAAACTGGATTGTGGAAAGTGGCTCATCCCGTAGGGCTCATTCCTCACCAGTGGTTAAGGAAGGCCAATGCCTCAACTTTTTGGAACGGAGGATTTACTCCTCTGCTGCATTTAGCCTTAAAGTTTCCAGCTATCAGGCTGCTAGGTCTGGTTACCAGTTGTTCCTTTGGGACAAAACGGGGAAGCTTTTTTAATACCTGCCTGAGGACAAGAAAGCTTTAGCCCACGTGCTTCAGAACAAGGCAATGAAGCTGTCCAGACAGCAGATAAACACACTGAGACACCAGGTGGACAGCGACACCAAGCTCCTGGTCAGCTCCATTACACTTGGATGACACGTGTGGCTCAGGCCAGCAGGACTTTCTCAGCAGGCTTGGTCCCAAATAGAGGACCTCCTCTTTGACAGGCAAGGCTTATTTATGGATGAGGCATTGGATTCGGCTCATAAAATGGGGCTCCAGCCACAGCCTATGGCCACAAAACAGCAACAGTGGTTCTGACCATCTACTGCTCCATACCAACCTCCTGCCTCAACTGTCCGACAGCAGCCTTTGCATTGCAGGAAGCCCTACTTGGAATCAAAGTACCATTCCTTCCACCAGAAGGGTGACAGAGGAAATAGGCAGCATCTTTAACTGTCTCCTCCTTTCACCATGGACTCCTGGGTACTTTCCATCATATGGATCAGCTACAGGATTGAGTTCAATACCCTCCCTCTGCTCGGGACCAAGAGAGTCACAGCTCCGTCACCTGTTATACACAAAGAGGTCAACACACTTCTCAGGAAGGGAGCCATTCTACCTGTTTTGCATTCACAACTACGGATGTGTTGCTCTCAGGATGGGGGGCTCTATGGTCAGCCATGGAGGCAAAACAGTACATCAACCTCCTGGAGCTCAAACCAGTGGATTCGAGCTGGACCTGGTGGGCAGACTGGTCCAGATCACCTTGGACAACATGACGGTGGTCACGTACTTGAACAAACAAGGGCGTATGAGATCACTTCCACTCCTCGCCCTGATGCTCGAGATTTTCTGGTGGCGTTTGCCTTGTCTGATCAGATCGGTCGCAATCCATGTTTCTGGAGTGGACAATGTCTTGGCCAACCAACCAGCTCAGTAGGGACAAGCTAACCTCCCATGAATGGGAGCTGGACAGAAAGGTCCTGAGGATGCTTTTTCAGTGCTGAGGCATACTGGAGGTGGAGAGTCCAGCACCCAGACCTAGCAACCCTTCACTTGACAGCATGGAAGAATGGGTGACAGAGACTGAACCAGTCCTGGCATCGATACGGAGAATCCTCAATGCCACTCGTAAGCCTTCCACGCAGCACTCTTATGCAAGGAAATGGACGGCTTTCTCCTCCTTTGCTTGAGCACAAGGTTTTCACCTGCTCTGGTGCTCCTTGCATCAGATCCTCCAGTTTCTCCTGTCCCTATTTAAGAAAATACTCACACTGTCATCTTTAAGAGTGTCTCTGTCTGCTGTCTCTACTTTTCACCCTCCTGTTGAGGGTTTTTCAGTTTTCTTGCATCCAACAGTGAAGAGATTTCTAAACAGGCTGAGGAATCTGGCACCACCTGTTCGCTCCGCCGTAACGAGCTGGAGCCTGTCAGTTGTGTCAGGCACTTCCGTCCAAGCCCTTCATGCCACCGGCACCCACAGACTTGCACCTCCTTTCCCAGAAAGTGGCATTTTTGGTGGCCGTTACTTCTGCACGTCATGTCAGTGAACTCTGTGTGCTTAGAGTAAGCCAGCCTTACCGCACTTTTCACCAAGACAAGGTGGTCCTCAGACCTGTCTAAAGTAACGTCAGACTTTCATTTAAGCCAGGACAGTATGCTGCCTGCTTTCTTTGCTTCCCTGTCTACATCTCTGGAGCAAACACTGCATACGCTCAACGTGAGCTGTGCTTTGGATTTCTGCAAGTTGAGAACTGAGCGGTTCAGATTTTTGCCTGGCCCCTTTGTCTGCTGTGGTGGCAAGCGCAAGGGCCAGCCTCTCTCGACCCAGCACCTCGCTTCCTAGGTCGTCAAGGCCATCACGCTCTCACATGAGCTGGCAGGACTCGACCTGTCTGCCCCAGCCCAGGCTCACTCTACGCATGTGGCAGCAACACTGGTCATGTTCAGCAGAGCTGTTGCCTTCCCTAAACTGTGCTGCGCTGCAACCTGGTCTACGTCTACCTTCATTAGACATTACAGACTGGATGTTCAGGCAAGAGCTGACCGTATTTTTGGTCATGCTGTCCTCTCCTCTGTATTGTAGTAGGACACCGACCCACCTCCGTTGTAGGTGAGTTTACTACCCGCCCATATGTGTGATGCATAGAGACCACGAAGAAGGACAGGTTGCTACCTTAAATGTAGTTCTTTAAGTGGTCATCTGAATTGAAATAACCCACCTGTCGTCCTCTCTTCGGTGTCATACTCGAGTCCGATGTTGGGTACCAAAGGTATTTCTTCTCAGTTCTGAGGCTACAATGTCAGTCTCAAGGAAAGGAGGGAATAAGCCAGAACCAGCTAGGGACATGCGCACTGGGATGGTGGAAGAAGGGTTCCTGCCAAAATTCCTCAGCTGTAAAAGTTTCCTAAATGGAGGCTCTGCACAGGTGCAGAATACGTATGTGTGTATGCACAGATGCGCACTCGAAGAATTACAATTACAGGTAGCAACCTGTCTTTACAAACCACAAGATGCACTAAGAATCTTTATTATGTGCACAGAAACCATATTGAGACCTATTGAGTCTCTGATTAACACAACCAAATTTCTCTATCATTTCTTGTTCTGCATATTAAAATAACTGAACTAAAACAATTAGTCTATATGTGTGCTACACTTGACCGCTAAATTTGTTACCAGAAGGCTACTAGAATATTATTTGTGATAAAATGGTTATCGTCCGTATAAAATACGTTGATGTTTCTGTTTATTTTTATAGTATATTAGATGATAATGTGGGCTGTGCTCTTCAGAAAATGGCTACTCAAAAACTGCTTAGTTGTTGTTATTTACAACACCACTTGGAATAAGATTCAGGGCACAAACTTAGGTGATGGTGTAAAAGCTGGAACAGAACAGCCTGGAATGGCCCCTTTATTTAAAAAAATGTGAAAAACAGGGACAATATTGTGAACAATATTTTAGGACTGAAAGTCTTGCAATATTGTATTATTATTAATCCCATAATGCCAACAACCCATCTGGAAGAGAACAGAATGGCCTGGAACGCCAACTTCCAAGCCAGCCAAGCCAACCAAAGTCACCAGTCCCACATAACTGCGTGGAAGTGATGCAATAAGCCACAGAACTTCCACAGAAACTATGTTCCAATCCCCATTCCAGGCAATAGTCCATACCATATTCCTGAAAATGGCCTGGAACGGCAATTTCTAAGTGAGCCAAACCAAATAAAGTTGTCAGTCACATATAACTACATGGGAGTGATGTGGTAGGCCACAGAATGTCCACAGAAGCCACATTTTGGTACCTGTTCTGGGCAATAGTCCATATTCTGGAAAAATGGCCCAGAACGGCAACTTTCAAGTGAACCAAGCCAACAAGATTCACCATCAGGGAATGATGCAATCAGCCACAAAATGCCCACAGAAATCATATTCTGGTACTTGTTCCAGGCAATAAATGGTATCCAGAGGAAAAGGCCTGGAATACCGTGTCAAGTTAGCCAAATCAACCAAATCCACTAGGCTCACATAACTGGATAACTGGAAAGATCCACAGGAGCCATGTTCCGGTATCTGTTCCTAGCAATAAACAGTATTCTGGGAAAACAGCCTGAAACAGCAATTTCCCAACTAGCTAAACCAAATTCACCCACAGTGATAAGCCACAAAACATCCTCAGAAACCACTTTCTGGTATCTGTTGCAGGCAATAAACCATATTCTGGAAAATGGTCTAGAGTGTCAATTTCCCAGAAGGTGAAACCAACCAAATTTATACATTGGACTACACTGAAAAATAGTTAGGATTTTAAATAAAGTGGTTTTGGGAAATAGGCAATTTAGGAGATCAGAACTCCTGTTTCCTATGCATCCTTGTCAAGAAAACTGACATGCAGTTCTGGGCACCACACTTTAAGAAGGATGCAGACAAGCTGGAGAGGGTTCAGAGGAGGGCAACAAAGATGATCAGGGGACTGGAAACAAAGCCCTATGAAGAGAGACTGAAAGAAGTGGACATGTTTAGCCTTGAGAAGAGAAGACTGAGGGGAGATATGATAGCGCTTTTCAAGCCCTTGAAAGGTTGTCCCAGAGAGGAAGGCCAGGATCTCTGCTCCATCATCCCAGAGTGCAGGACACGGAAGAATGGGCTCAAGTGACAGGAAGCCAGATTCCGGCTGAACATCAGGAAAATCTTCCTGACTGTTAGAGCAATACGGCAATGGAACGAATTACCTGGGGAGGTGGTGGGCTCTCCCACACTGGAGGCATTCAAGACGAGGCTGGACAGCCATCTGTCAGGGATGCTTTGACTTGGATTCCTGCACTGAGTAGGGGGTTGGACTCGATGGTTTTATAGGCCCCTTCCAACCTACCATTCTATGATTCTATGACTCAAATGGGAATAAACAGCCTGAAATGTTAACATTTAAAGCCCCCCAAACAATTAAACTTACCACTATCACATTTACAGACACAGGGAAAGATGAGGGCTACATGCTGCAATTGTTTTCAGGGGTAAATTAGACAGATGAGACAGGAGCTCCCCTTTAGCTAAGGTGAGTTGCAAAACAAAGGTTCCACATTTATACACCTCAAAATTCCACTGCTTATAAAAATGCCACCTGTTTAGCTATTATCATGAAACTTGGCATCCATGATCCACCTGATGAGCTACAATTGTGCACAATTTCAATACAATTCCAGAACAAGGTGGGCATCTTTGCTGGTCCCAGACGCTCCATCCTCCCCCTCTGGATTTAAACCTGAAAGACCTAGGTGCGTGCATGGAGAGTAAGCTATAGGGAAGCACAATTTGTGACATTTTACATCGTTACTGATCACAGAGCATGTCAGTTAAGGCATCAGCTTTAGCTTCTAATTTCCTGGCTTTGTGGAGCTTGAGCCAACAGGAGATAGCCTCAGTTCTAATAATGAGTGGTAGTGCTTAGGGCTGATTGCATCACTCCCATCTCATCACACGTGACTGGTGAATTTGGTTGATTTGTCTCACTTGGAAGTTGCCATTCTGGGCTGTTTTCCACAATATGGACTATTGCCCGAAACAGGTACTGGAACATGGTTTTGTGGATGTTTTGTGGCTTATTACGTCACTCCCATCTAGTTATGTCTGGCTGATGAATTTGGTCAATTTGTCTCACTTGGAAGTTGCCATTCTGGGCCATTTTCCGCAATATGGACTACTGCCTGGAAAGAGTACCAATACAAGGTTTCTGTGCAAGTTTTGTGGCTCGTGGTATCCCGCCCATGCAGTTATGTGTGGCTGGGGAATTTTGTTGATTGGGTTCACTTGGAAATTGCCATTGCGGGCCATTTTCCGGAATACAGACTATTGCCCGGAATGGGAACCAATGTGTATTTTTAAATCACTCCCTTTCAGTTATGTGTGACTGGTGATTTTGACTGGCTTGGCTAGCTTGGAAGTTGGTGTTCCAGGCCATTCTGTTCTGTAGGGGTTCTGGGCATTATGGGGTTACTAATAATGTAATATTACAAGGGTTCCAGTCCTAAAATACTTGTTCTCAAGTGTCTTTGTTTTTGGATTATTTTTTTTTAATGAAGGGGCCCTTCCGGCCTGTTCCATTCTGTCTTTTACACTGTCCCCGCACACAATACCTATCTATCAGACTATTCTCTGCCCGGAGGCCTTGTGCCTCTTGGCCTGCCTAGTTCAGTCTGTAGAGCCTGGCACCCTGCTGGGCCTAGTAACTGAGGCCTTGTCTTAGACTCAGCCAGTCTGGACGTCTCTCTGAACTCGTGCTGCAGCTGCTATAAACTGAGAGAAGATGAGAAGTTTGGAGAAGGACGGAGGAAGAACTTGCACAAAGAGCTGGAAGGACAGTTGGGGGCCTGCCCTGTGACACGTTTTCTCTGCTGCCTGCTGAAGGACAGAACTAACTGTGCAACCATGCTGAAGGGCTGATCAAGGAGAAGACACTCGGGGCTGAGGAGAATGCTGGCTGCCGGAGACAGTTTTTGGAGTTCCTTACTGGCTAGCATAAGCACCAGTCAAGGTCTGTGTCTGACTCTGCACAGGAAGGCTTTTAGACAGGGACAGAGGGGAAAAGTAGTTATCCTGCTTTCTTCTGACCCCTATGTATGCATCTCACCTCCGAGCCCACAGCCAAACAAAAATACCATGTGGTCTCAGGAGTCATCCTGTTTCCTGAGTTAGCCTCAGCCAGTACTGGCAGTCCGCAGGCCCTACTGACTGCAGTGTAAAATGGACAGGTTTACGCCGCCCAGTTCCAGCTCCAGGTTTTTGGGGGCCTTTGGGCAAGGCACCCTCCGTGGGCCCCCGCTCAGCGAGTCCCTTCTCACCGCCATTGCCACCTGCTGCTCTTGCTCCTCATCCTCTTCCTCACCATTGCTCCCACTTGCTTGCTTGACAGGCAGAGAGCCTGGGAGCAGGGACGCCGTGGCATCTGCTGCCCCTCCTTCTCACCGCCACCACTGCCTGGGCTAGGGTGAGCATCAGGAGAACAAGCAGGTTGCAACGATGCAGAGGAGCAACTGGAGGAGGCTCTTGTCAGTGGGCCCCTGAGCGTGCGGGCTCTTGGCAGGTGCCCAGCTCTGCCTACCCTTGATGCCCGCCTGGATGCCACCAGCTGAGTTGTGCTCAACAAGCACCTGGGTGAAAACTGGAGAAGGTGGGAGCCAGGGATGCATGCCCACTTCGCTGCCACGGGAGCACCCACGGCCCATCTGGGCTCTTGGCGGGGCCCCAACCTGGCTCGGGACGAAGTGAGCAGCGGCCCCCATGCACCGAGGCCAGGATTGGCGGCTGTGGCGGGAAGGAAAGAGAGGGCTGGCCACGATTGGTGCTCGGCCGCAGCCCGTAGACCGACCCACGTGCCTCCCACTGCCTCGGGCGGCCTGCTCCGACGCTGGCGTGTACCTTGGGGGCTGCGGGCTCCTCTGTACTGGGGGGGCCCCCCTCCGCCCCCACCTCCTTGGCAGCCGCTTCCTGCTTCCTCCACAGCTGGACGTCCTCCTCCGCTTTCTGTGGGCGGGGTGCAAAGAGAGAGAAACAAACGGTGCAGTGCAACCGACGGCACATGCGGGAGAGGTGGGGCTCGGGGCTTGAGCAGGCCAAGCGCCCCGCCCCTCCATTTTTCTGTCCCGCCCCCCGACTGACCCGCTCGATGGCCTGTGGCTCACCTGCCCTCAGCATCCTGGCAGTCCTTGTTGGGAGTTTTGAGGGTTTGGAAAAAAAAGTTTCTTTTAATTTGCAAACCAACAATATATGTCCGTATGTCCCCCGAGGATGCAGAAACCATTGCCTTATTTTGAGCGGCCCCCATTTTGCTTCCAAATGGATCAGCATAGGGTCAGCCCAGTTTAGTACTAGAAGGATTTAAGATGAAGAAGAGGAGGTGAGTGTGTGCCTACGCGCCCGTGCTCTCACACACACATCTCTCTCCGTGTGTTTATAAAAATAGTGGGGCAGGAAATGACATACATAGTTGCAACAAGTAGAAGACGGCAAGGTAAACTGCCCTGTTCTACTCACAACCAGAGTGGGAGCCATGGCGTAATAGAAGACGGCATTTCTTATTAGTCGGTTTTTCGTTGTTTTGCAGCAGAGAGGGCCTGGCAAGGAAGATTTGCAGCTCTGTGACATCTGGGTGGGAGGGAGACTGGGACATCTCCAAGCTGATGGTGCCAGCCAGGGCCCTTATCTCGACTCAAGGCCGTAAACCATCCTGGCCGCCAGGAGAGCAGCCTCAGCTGGCGCGGTGTGAACATGCCATCCCCTCCTCCTGGGAGAAGGGAGGGGGATGGGATGGCTGAGCTGGGCTGGGCTTGAAACAGTATAAAGCTTGGGGAGAATTTCCAGTCTTTGTCCTTTGGGTTTCCTCTGGTCTGGTGGGGGTGCTTCGGCTGCTGGCTATCAGGCACAGGATCCTGCTTTGGAGTAAGTGGACTAGACCAGCTAGATTTGTTGTTTTAATTATCTTCGATTTCCAAGCAAGGGATTGGTTCTTGGGTGTTTTTCTGTGACTTTTGTCTGTATCTTTTCTTATTACTCTTCCAATTTCCTTACCCCTAACTTGTAAATACACTTTCTACCTGGATATTTCAGCGCTGCTAATTCCTTTGTTTGGCTCAAGCGCTAAATCCAGTGGGCTCCCAGTCCAGAATAACTGTCTGTGTGCATCAGGACACCTGAGAGGTTTCCTCCCAGTCTCCGGTGCAGGGAGACCTGAGGAGATGGTGGCAGCAGCAAAGTGTGGCTGGCAGAGCCACGGTGCCCTGTCTACCTTTGCAATAGCGGGTTCCTGGGATGGTCAAACTTTGCCCCCACCCCCCAGCTCTTGCTATTGGGGGAAATGGCAGAACACCTCCTTCCTTATTCTGCGTCTGTGATGTGATTCCAGCCCCACAGTGGTCCGCCAGCGCCACCCGTGGTCTTCCATGGGACAGCTGGTCATGCTTTCCATCAACGTTGTTCGCATCAAATGCTGCCCATGGAACCATATAAGAAGTGGGGAGAACGTCTCATTTAACAATTCTGTCTCAGTCAAATAATTCTGTAACTGCCATAATCTGAGCAACCAGAGAGAGAGACACCAGTGGCTACAGCCACCCATCTCCCTCTTGTAAATGTCAAGTGCGATGCAGAGCAAAACAGAATGGCCAGTTTGCGAGTCCATGGCTCAGGGGAGCTTTGGACACGGGGGCTTCCTGGCCCCTGCAGCTCACCCGTCGCTAGGCCAGAAGGAGGCCTCTTACCTTGTACGCCTTGATAAAGCGCATAAACGTGGGGAAGAACATGGTCGGAGGGCTGGTCCTGGAGTTCTCCCCAAAGTACTCCACCGCCGACTCGTAGGCCTCCTACAGAGCAAGCAAAGCGCCACACAGTCACAACCACCAGCATCAGAGCGCTGTGCCCCTGGTGAAACACTCCCTTCATCTTCTCCTGGGCCCCTGGTGGTGCGGGGCTAATGTCAAGGTTTGCAACACCTGCTTGCTTTTGTCAGCAAAAGTAACACAGTCTAAATACATTTATCATGGTATGGGCCTTCACCCTTCTGGTGCCCTCCAGGTGTTTTGGTCGTCAGCTCCCATCAGCTCCAGCCAGCCTAGCCAATGTTCAAGAATGCTGGGAGCTGTAGTCCAAAACATCCGGGGGCACCAGCTGGGAGAAGGCTGGCATACGCTTCCATGGCGCATGAAGCCTGAAGCGCTGCCCTCAGTTAGCAGGTACAAAATACGCACATGGCTGAGGAGGGGGTGGGAATGTTAAAAGCAGCTGGGTAATTTTAGACCCTGGACTTAGTGGTGTTATGATGCGGGGGGCGGGGGGAGGTATTTAGACACTGCGTGTATCACTTCAGGCGCAAAGCACACGGGTGATTTTCCTCCCGGCCCCCAGCCACCACTCGCAGGAACATCGGAAGCTGCCTCATAGCGAACCAGTTCGCACCACCACCACAGCAGCTGAAACAAGCCACGTGCCATCTGGATTTCCCTGATTAACCACACCACGGCAGCTTGCCTGTGCCGGCAGCACTTCTTTGGGATGGGCAGCAACCCTCAAATAACCCATGGGCTGCTGCTGGGTGATTTGAGGGCTGCTGCCCACCCCAGACAAGTCCTGCTGCTGGGGTTCAGGTGACATGGCAAGCTGTGCCGGTGTGGGTGATTAGGGAAATCCGGCGGGCACGCGCAGTGGCTCCAGCAGGCCCGGTGGCTTGTTTCAGCTGCCGTGGTCATGAGAACTGGGCCACCATGTAAGACTGTTGGTCCATCTGGCCCAATATTATTGACTGGCAGTGGTTGTCACGTTCTCTTGGCCCCCTCCTCCCTCATGCACACACACAAGAAGGGAGGCTTCAGTCTCACGCCTTTAATTCACTATCAACAGGTTCATTACAGATGCAAATCCTCAAAGACTCTCAGGCTACAAAGGAATACAGCTGCTTCATACCTTTATGAAGGGCAACAGGGGGTCCAAATGGGAGCTATGACGTTACCAGCAGTTTGAAACAAGAACTTGCTGGCTAGAATAACGTAGGGGTGGATGCCCCTCCCTTCCAGGGATGCTCCCCTGCGTCGACCCTCACACATAGCCAACCGAGTGGACCATCTGAGCTCGGCCTCTAATTTTCCCCTCTTCGCTCTGCGCCACAGTCTAGCATCCCTCAGGTCACACCCCGCACTCTCCTCCTCCTCCTGGGTTCTCACGGATGAGAGAAAGGGGGGCGGCTTCAGGCCCAGCCATCTGAGTGTTAGCATCCTGAGAAGCAGGCCTATCCATATCTGAAGTCGCTTGGGAAGATGCCTCCCCTGGTTCTGGCTGTTCCCCTTCTGAGCCTGAACTGCTATCTCCATACGCTCAGAATCAATCCTGACAGCGGTTCTCCAGAGGTTCAGGTAGGATTCTTTCCTAGCCCTACCTGGAGATGCCAGGGGTTGAACCTGGGACTTTCTGCATGCAAAGCAGGGGCCCTGCTGCTGGGCTACCCCCCCCCTTCCATGCTTCACAACTGCTCTTAAATCCTTGATTACATTAGAGTAACAAAAAACAAAAATCCCAAAGCCAACCCCCCTGCCCCCCCCCCCGGTTTCACAACTTTGATTTTTTTTTTTTAAGGGATACTCTGAGCATGTACAGTTTTACATTTTAAACTCACTTAAATCAAACACCACCACAACACCAGGAATAAAACAGAGTTTGTTTCTGCTGCACTTTACTTGGAAATGAGCACCATTCTGTTGCAGAAAAGGATAATATGTTTTTAAAGTAAACATAATAAAAATACAAATCCACATCTGGGTTACTACAGATCAGGAATTCTGACATAAAACCCTAAAAACACTGTGAGAGCTGCACAAAATCATAGGCAACCAAGCAGCCAATTAATGCCACCATTTTACAGATGAGGAACACTGAGCCTGATGTTACCAAGAATAATATTACCAGCACTTTTGTCTAAATGGAAGGTGCCACTGTAACTTCCGTAAGCCAGCTGCTCATTTTAAAGGAAAAGAGGACTGAAGAGACAGGTGGGAAGCAGTGATGCTACCACCGTAACACCCCGTCTTGAGGGGAAGGGAGAGTTCTGCGCATTTACTGCTGAATTCAGTGGGATGTGCTTCTGAATAAACTCCTGCTTGGGCTGCAGGAGGGCTGGCACAAAACCTCCCATCACTGAAGGCAGGAGGATATGCTGCCGCCGGGGGGAAGCGTGAGCCAATATGTGCTGCTGCCAGGGGGAGAGCGTGAGCTGCCACACAGCTGCTGCCAGGAGTGGGCGTGAGCTGCTGCACACCACTGCCAGAGGTGGAGGAGCGAGAGCTGGTGCCACATGCCGCTGCTGGGGAAAGCGTGAGCCACCGCCTCCACCTTCCACCCAAGACCTCACTCTGAGGGCTCCTTTCAAGAGCGAGGGATTGGCAGGAAGGTGTCCTGGGATCACCGGCACTGCAGCAGCACAGGCGGTCTTCATGGTCACCTCCCCGCCAATGTATTGCTCTGAAAAGAGAACGCCCAGAGCAAGGCATTTGGCTGGGCAGGCTCTGGGGAGAGCTATGCTGGATGCTCTCTTGCTGTGGCCAGCACAGCTCTGCAGAGCAGCCAGCTGCCTCTGCTTTATGCAGAGCGAGGAACAGGGTGGGTGGCAGTGGCAGTGGCCACAGCAGGACAGCGGCCAGCGAGGCTCTCCAGAGTGCCCACCCCACCCTATGCCTCACTTTGAGAGGCACAGGCTGGTTGCATCAGAACTCCCAGCGGCAGACATGTGGGATCGCTCCCCCTACAGATCTGCTGCCTGAGGCAGGGGATTCACCCCATGTCATGGGAGGGCCAGCCCTGGTCTCCTTGGCTGCATTACGTTAAAAGAAGCAAATGGATCTGCTGGTTTGGGAAAGGGTGAGAAGGTGGGGATTAAGGGCTGCTTCTCCTTCATTAGCCCTCTCTCAACAAACACCCACTCACACCTTGGGGAAAGGAAGGGGATCAGGGCTGGCCATTCTGTTCTTGACTTTGCGGAGCTGTAGCATCTCCAGCCAGCACTGCTCAAAGCCCCACGGTGTTTCCTGGATCTAGGGAGAGGAGCCTGTGGTGCTGCTCATTTCTGTGTTGGCAATGCAAATGAAACTGCATGGGCTCAGTTTTGCAGGAGCACAAAGCAAAAGCCATGGAGGTGGAACTTCTGTTCCCCCCAGCTCTCCCTGCCGCTGACTTAAAGTGACACTTCCCAATGTGATGCTCCCGCTGCACAGTGTTTGGGGTCCCTCCTGGTGAACTGAATGGATGGCCCCTAGGCCTGGTAGGAACAGCACCACCATTAAAAGGTGGAGTTCAATGGCAATGACATGTCCAAAACACAGTCTCTGACAGTTCAATGACAGCTTAAACGTATGCAAAATAAGCACAGCGTCCCATCCCGACACCCACTATTGCTCAGTTCCATCCTTCACCTGCCCTTTGAAAAAGAGATAAACAACTGGTGGCCCTGAGAGATTTAAATCACAATTTGTGTTATGTGTGCACATGAAAGAGATATCACAGATGTTACATATCTCTTCAGAGTTTGCGTGCAACAATGACCAATAGCTGTTTGGAGACATTATTACAGTCTGAGGGTTCAGCAAAATAGACATCTGGCTCCTAGACTACTTTCTGGAGAATAGAGTGATTCCCAAGAGATGTTGGCACGCCCAAGTCTCCCTCTGTATTTCCCAATTGCTATGACAACCGCTTCTGGACCAAGCCCCTCCTCCTCCTCCTCCTCACCTGTGCCGTTTTGCTATCTGCCTGGAGTTTCTCCATCACTTCTGTGTTGACCTTGAGGAAGTCCTTGAGCACAGCACTGTCATCCTGGCGCATGAACTCTTTGCGAGTTAGTTCCATGCCCCTCTGTAAGCCTCGCACATCTTGGAGCACACTGTCTAGTGATACTACAAAGGTGGGAGGGAGAGAGACAGAGATTGAATGGTAAAGTGAAGCAAGCCCAACTGGGCTGGCATGCATGGATCCAGTCAACTTGTCTCCCTCGGGCGATTCTAGAATTAATTTTGTAGGCTAGGTGCAATTTCCTGCTCCCTGACCCTGTAATCCCCAAGGCCAAGGAGAGGGAGTAGCACGCTGTCCTTCACCATGAAGGTGGCTCACTGCTTTTTTCCTGCCCACAGCCCACTGGCAACACACCTGTCCCTGCTTTGTCCAGGAAGTGCAGTTCACTGGAGAAGTTTGTGAGGTCGGGATATTTCTCCTGCATCACCCGCACTATGTAATGAAGTAGCGTCTGTTTCCGGTCTGTTGATTTCATGTCCAGGAGCTACGGAGAGAAACAGAGGTCAGACAGGGGAGAACCCGAGGCCCCAGACTGTCACACAGCCCCTACCCTTTCTCTTGCTGTGCTGTCTTTCTCACTTCGTGAGAAGTGTTCCTCTCACACTTGCCATTGCCTGTTTTCCCACAAAACATGACTGATGCCCATGCACTTGAGCTATTTATTGTCCCCGATAATAGCTTCAGCCCACAGCAGACCAGGGAAGACAGCCTTTCTGTTATCCTGAAAGCATTAGCAGAACATGATATGAAGTAAAGGCTACACCCCACAAGCTTCAATTGTCTCAGCAGTTTGGGTGGGGACAGATGCACTACGTAATTTGCATCCTTTCCCAACCTTGGGTCCCCAGATCAACTCCCATCATCCCTGACTATTGGACATGCTGGCTGGGAAAGGTGGGAAATGTAGTCCAACAACATTTGGGGAGCTGAGGTTGGAAAAAGCTGAATAATGACTTAAACCACAGTAGCCTGGGAAAGATTACTTCAAACTCTGCCAGGCCTTTCCCAAGGAACCACTGGCTCTGTTACGCACAGGAGGAAAGGAACTGAGTAACCGCTCCTTGACTACACCCAATGTGTACCTGTCCCTGATCTATAGTTGGGGAATGATATTCCACTGCAGCTTGCTGTCATGCTCAGTGTGAAACAATGGCTTAGTAAATAACACACACCACCACTACTGTTCACAACCCGCTGTTAAGATGTCTGGCCATGCCATGCTGCTATAAATGGGTACCAAGCATGGCTGACTCAAGGCATTTTTCTGTCCAAGATGGACTTGCAAATGCTGCCTCACTCCACAAGCCAAAGTGTATAGTGCCCAAGGCTGGCCAAGCTCTACTGGCACCTGAAACAGAAAATCCCCAAAGCAGCTCTCCCTAGAAATGCGAATCACAGAATCATAGAATAGTAGGGTTGGAAGGGGCCTACAAGGCCACTGAGTCCAACCCCCTGCTCATTGCAGGAATCCAAGTCAGAGCATCCCTGACAGGTGGCTGTCCAGCCTCGTCTTGAGTGCCTCCAGTGTGGGAGAGCCCACCACCTCCCGAGAGAATTGGTTCCATTGTCGTATTGCTCTAACAGTCAGGATGCTTTTCCTGATGTTCAGCCAGAATCTGGCTTCCTGTCACTTGAGCCCATGATTCCGTGCCCTGCATTCTGGGATGATCCTGGCTTTCCTCTCTGTGACAACCTTTCAAGTACTTGAAGAGTGCTATCATATCTCCCCTCAGTCTTCTCTTCTCAAGGCTAAACATGCCCAGTTCTTTCAGTCTCTCTTCATAGGGCTTTGTTTCCAGTCCCCTGAGCATCTTTGTTGCCCTCCTCTGAACCCTCCCCAGTTTGTCTGCATCCTTCTTAAAATGCGGTGCCCAGAAATGGACACAGTACTCCAGATAAGGCCTAACCAGTGCTGAGTAGAGGGGAACAAGTACTTCCCGGGATTTGGAAGCGATGCTTCTATTAATACAGCCCAAAAGAGCATTGGCCTTTTTTGCAGCCACATCACATGGTTGGCTCATCTTCAGCTTGTGATCGACAACAATTACAAGACCCTTCTCACTTGTAGTGTTGTTGAGCCACGTATCCCCCATCTTGTAACTGTGGATTTGGTTTCTTTTTCCTAGCTGCAGAACTTGGCATTTATCCCTCTTCAATGTCATTCTGTTGTTTTCTGCCCAGTGCTCCAGTCTATCCAGATCACTTTGAATTTTGTTTCTGTCTTCCAAAGTATTAGCTATCCCTCCCAATTTTGTGTCATCTGCAAATCTGATCAGCGTTCCCTGCACCTCGTCCTCCAAGTCATTAATACAAATGTGGAAGAGCACTGGGCCCAGGACTGAGCCCTGCGGTACACCACTCGTTACCTCTCCCCAGGTTGAGAAGGTCCCATTGATAAGCACTCTTTGAGTCCGATTCTGTAGCCAACTGTGGATCCACCGGATCGTTGTTTCATCTAGCCCACTTTGAGCTAGTTTGCTCATCAGGATATCATGGGGCACTTTGTCGAAAGCTTTGCTGAAGTCGAGGTATATGGTGTCTACAGCATTCCCACAGTCCACAATGGAGGTTACTTGATCAAAAAATGAGATCAGATTCGTCTGGCAGGACTTGTTTTTGACAAATCCATGTTGGCTTCGAATAATCACTGCATTGTTTTCAAGGTGCTTCCAGATGGATCACTTTATCATCTGCTCCAGGATTTTCCCAGGGATTGATGTCAGACTGACTGGTCTGTAGTTCCCAGGTTCCTTCTTTTTACGCTTTTTGAAGATAGGGACAACATTAGCCCTCCTCCAGTCATCTGGCACTTCCCCCATCCTCCATGATTTCTCAAAGAGAATAGACAGCGGTTCTGAGAGTTCTTCTGCCAGTTCCTTTATTACTCTAGGATGCACCTCTGCCTTTTCTTTGTCATCTGTTATTGTTTTGCCATCCTTATTTAATAGCTGAACAACCATTTCTTTCCTCTGCCTTTTACTATGCACGTAGCTGAAGAAAGCCTTTTTGTTGTTTTTAGCCTCCCTCGCTACCCTCAGCACTTTCTCAGCTTTAGCCTTCCTGACGCCATCTCTGCAATTCTGTGCTACCTGCCTGTACTCGTCCTTTGTTACTTGGCCATCTTTCCACTTCCTATACGTGTCCTTTGTTGTTTTCAGGTCATCACTAAGCTTTTTGTGAAGCCACATTGGCTTCTTCTGTTGTCTTCCACCTTTTCTTCTTGTTGGAATGGTTTGTAATTGCACCTTGAGAATTTCCTTTTTTAAAAGCTCCCACCCATCTTGGACTCCTTTTCTCGTTAGCATCGCTTGCCATGGGACCTTACTGATCATTGTTCTGAGTTTATTAAAATCAGCTTTCCTAAAATCCAGGGTACGGGTTTGACTACACTCAGCTTTTGCTTCCCTTAGAACCAAGAACTCAAGTACAACATGGTCACTTTCCCCCAGAGTTCCTGTAACCGCTACTTTATCCACTAAGTCATCTCTGTTGGTTAGGATCAAGTCAAGGATAGCCGATCCTCTAGTTCCTTCCTCTACTTTCTGTAGGAGGAAGTGATTCACCACACAAGTCAGGAATTTCCTGGAGGGGCCATGTTTTGCAGAATTTGTCTCCCAACAAATATCGGGGAAATTGAAGTCCCCCATTACTACTACATCATGCTTCCTTAAAACATTGGCTATTTGCTTTTCAAAAGTTTCATCCTCATCTTCTCCTTGACTGGGTGGCCGGTAGTAGACTCCGAACACCAGGATCCTTGTATTCTTTGGTCCATTTATTTTGATCCAGATGCTCTCGATGGGGCTACCAAGCTCATCCTCCTGTATTTCTGTGAAGAGATATGTATTTTTCACATACAGTGCAACCCCACCTCCCTTGCTGTTCCTCCTGTTCTTTTTGAACAAGTTATATCCTTCCATTGCTGTATTCCAGTCATGAGAGTCATCCCACCAAGTCTCAGTTATACCTATCAAGTCATAATTTCCCTCCTGGATTCAGAGTTCAAGTTCGTTCTGTTTGTTTCCCATACTCTGGGCATTAGTATATAGACATCAAAGACCATGTGCTTCATAGTCTGGCTTTCTTCCTACATGTGTCTGAAGACTATTATTGGGCGCTATCAGAGTTGTTCTCTCTGTTGCAGTGCATGCGCCTATGTCCATTGTTACCCCCAACATTACATCTCCCTTCCCCGTAGGATTCAGTTTAAAGCCCTCCTGATGAAGTTCTTCATGCTGTGGCCAAACACATTCTTCCCACCCTTTGTGAGGTGCAACCCATCCCTAGCCAACAGCCCATCTTCCAGGAAGTATAGCCCATGGTCCCAGAATCCAAATCTCTCTCGTTGGCACCACCTTCGTAGCCAGTCATTCACCCAGAGTATTTTCCGTTCCCTTTCTATCCCTCTTCGAACTACTGGAAGGATGGATGAGAAAACTATCTGGGCCCCAAAGTTCTTGAGTTTCCTTCCCAAGGCTTCAAAGTCTGACGTGATTTCTTTGTAGCTCCACTTGGTGGTATCATTTGTTCCCACATGGATGAGAAGAAAGGGATACCTGTCAGTGGGCTTTATGAGTGCAGGCAACCCTTCAGTCACGTCTCTAATCCGTCCTCCCGGGAGACAACATACCTGGCGAGTCCATGGGTCTTCGCGACATACTTGGGTCTCGATCCCACGCAGCAAGGAGTCCCCCACTACTACCACTCTTCTCTTCTTGTAGTAGGCCTGGGTTTCATCGCCTCTGTTTGACTGACCTTCAGCCTCCTGCTCACTCTCATGTTGGTTCCCCTGTGATTCTTCCTCTGCAGGCTGTCCTCCAGTCTCATCCGCAAGTACCTGGAATCGGTTCCACAGCTCCATTGCTTCCACTGGTGCAGAGTGGCGTCTAGTTCTTCTTCCTCTAACTGTCACCCTTTTCCAAGGAGTATCCTCTACTCCATTTTTCTTCACCTCAGCATTTCCCACTGCCTCATCTTGCTGCTGCTCTTCAAGCTTCTGGTCTTCCCTTTGCTGCTGTAGTTCCCCCATTCTGTCCAAGAACGCTTCATGTTCTCTTATTCCCCGGAGGGTCAACAGTCGCCGCTCCAGTCCACTTACTTTTTCTTCCAGCAGTGTGATCAACTTGCACTTGTTGCAGGTGTAGGCCATGTTGTTCTCAGGCAAGAAAACAAACATTGCACACACCTTGCAGTTGACCACCACTGGAGAGTCCTGTCCGTCCATTGCCTCTTTTCCCTTTTTGTGCCTAGCTTTGTGATTGTTCTAGACTAGCCTGTGCCTGCTCCTCTACTCAGCAGAGGTTAAAAGCAGAGTCCCACTGGTGTGAAAGTGTGTGTTACAAGACAAATAAATGAAAAAAAAGTTAGTTAAAAAATAAAATGAAAAAAATAAATAAATAAAAAATAAATAAATAAATGTTAGGGGCCTCCCCCTTGTCCTCCCCTGGCCAACTTCTGTTTGCTCCCCCTGTGCGCTCGCTCTGGTCGCGCTCTCTCTGGAAGCTTGCTTGCTTCTGTAGTCCCTGGACCAGCTGGAGCAGCTTGCTCTGCTCTGCTCAGCTGGGAGGCGGGACTACAAATAAATACAACAATATTTATAATATTGTAAATACAACAATAATAAATGAAATAACAATTTACTGCCTTTCCACATGACAACCAAAATCAGCTGCATGAAGCAGCTACCACACCCTGCCTAATGGTAGCATCAGCCTTGGTACCAAGGCTTCCATGCCCCCCCCCACACACACACCCCTACCGCATCAAGACTCTGCAACCGGAACCCATAGGCTGCTCCCCGCTTGCTGCTGTTCAGGTAATTTCCGAATGCCAGGACAATCTATGGAGAGACAGGCAGGCAATCAAAATGAATCATACATGGCTGGAACCGCTTGCTTGGATTTATGAACCCAGCCCATTGGTGGCCCAGGAGCCAGGAGGGAAGATAAGAACAGAGAGAGATGTGAAGTTCATTTCCCCTATCTTATATGAATGCCTCACAAAAGGGCAAAAATTTAGGACATAAGGCTATGACATATTTTCTCTCTGAGGGAATGTCTCCAGCAGGGGTGGGCAACTTATGGCCCTTCCGATGCTTTGGCCTACAACTCCCATCATCTCCCACCATTGGCTATAGTGGCTAGGGCTGATGTAAGTTGCAGGCCAAAACATCTGGAGGATCCCAAATTGTCCACTCCTGGTCTAGAGCAACCAGTTAAAAAAATCCTGTACATTTTTGTCCCCCTAGATGTTTCTGAGGCTAAAGGCACATTCACATGTCGCACCTATCCCTTGACTTAAAACCATAGCCACAGATTCACTCATATCTCAGGCATGACAGAAGACGAGCCAAGACGTGCTGAATCTAATCAGGTGTTTGGCCTTACTTAAATCTTGAGCAGCCCAACTGGTGGAGGCAATAGGGGGCCGGAGGCACTTGTGACAGAACTGCTTCCCTTCTCCAGCACCACGCTGCTATTCACCCCCTGGCTCAGCAGACCGGAGGCAACACCACATCAGCCCCAGCGGATTCCTCACGCCACAGATGCGGCGCTACATGCTGCTGCCACAAGCTGTGGTGATGGCTACCAGCAAAGATGGCTTCCAAAGGAGGTGAGGTAAGCGGACGAGGGTGTGGCGATTGGTGGCTCCCAGCCGCGACAGCTCTATGCTGCCTCCACAATCAGAGGCAGCACGGCCTCTGAAGACCGGCCGCTGGGAACCACAGGGAGAGGAGAGGGCTCCCGCCCTCCTGTCCTGCTTGCGGGCTCCCCAGGGACCTCTACTTGGCCACCATGGAAACAGGGGGCTGGACTAGAAGGGCCTTTGGTCTGATCCAGCAGGGCTCTTCCTGCCTTCTTGTGGCAAAGTATTTCCCAAACCAAATACCAGAGCACACCAGTACACCACAAGAAATCAACACATCGCTCCAGCAAAGTCCAAAGTAGCCCCCATAGAGGAGTCTGCCCGTTGCCTCTCCTCAATGCACTGCTCTGGCTTTGCCTCCTCCCAGCCAGCCTCAGCCGATGGCAGGTAATTCTGCTGTGTCTCTTCCTCGGGCGTGGCTCAGTCATGTACGAAACCCTGATGCCGAAACAGCAGAGTGGCCTGCCCTGAGTGGGGCTGCCTATTGAACTGGGCCCGAGTTCTGAGTTTGCCTCCTTCCAATCAGGTGGCCCCCCACATCAGTGACTCACGCAGAAACAAACTGGGCAGGCAGGTGTTTCTTACTCTTCCGTGCTCTAGACGCCAGCCTTTTCTGGTCTAAGACTGGCTGCGTGGGCTTGCTGCCCAAAAGGTGGCCCTCTCACTGACCTAAGTGACTGTGGAGACCCACCACTATTTGTAAGGAACCTCACCTCCAGAATCTGGCGCAGTTTGGTAGAAGCCTTGAGTGACATTGAAGCAGCGATGACAGCGTTCAGCTGCTGTAGATGGGAAAGAGTCAAAATCAGCTCTCCCGCTTGGTCTGACAGGTTTTGCACCCAGTTTCATGCTAACCAGCCCACCTACTGGAGCTAACACTACATTCTGAAGTTTTCGTTTCAAATTCTGAACTAGGATACCAACCTTCTGAAAATACAGATTGCAGGTTTCAGATGAAATCTTTCTGTTTTGTGGAGTGAATATTAAATTTTCGGGGGTGGGGGGGAGTGAAGAGGTGGATCTGGAAACCAATACTCAAATCTTAGGAAAACATTTTAAGTTTAGTTTCCACTTTCCCTCCACAAGTGTTTCTTGAAACTTCTAATTTTTGAATTATCAAACTGAGAATTTCTATTTTGTACACAGCCAGGGCAGGAAGATACCCAGGCATCGCCGCTATGGGCTGGGTAATACGTTCAATATTCCTGGCTGTGTCACAGATGATCCCGCAAGGATCACAACATGTGGCCTTTGCAAAGACAATCCGTGCTTGCCCTGCCCTGCTTCTGACACACATCTGGTGCTCTCCAGCAATTCCCGGTGGTACTATAGACAGTATTCCACATGGAGGACCAGCATGGCCTAAAGATGCCTCAGCAATCAGCACAGGCTGGCTGGAAGGCAGCTGCCCAGCAGTAGTTTCGACACCCAGGGCACAGCTGAACATCAGTAATTCTTCCTGTTCAAGGGAACTGCTCCTATTCCAAAGCTGTTGTGTTCTACAAATCAGCTGGTTGCTGCTGCCTGATGTCACATGTGATTGATTTTCATGTCTCTTCCCAGCAGCATGGAATGGCTGAGCCTTCTGCGCTGTGTCTGCAGCCTGAGAAGCTCCACTCAGCCTTCTGCCCTTGCTAAGTGGCCAAGCAAGTGGACAGCCGCCTTTTCACCTACCATCTTGAACGTGTGCTTACTCTACCATACCTATTTAAATAAAACCACAAAACGTAATGTCATCTTTTATGCCCATTTTGCATGCCCGTCACAGCCCCGCTGCCATCACCTTGCCCTAGGTACCATATGGTTGCCTGCTTCAGCCCCTTACCGGGAGGAGCAGCTGCACAGTGTCTCCAAAGTTCCCCAGGAAGGTCATGATGCTCATGCGTTCTGCCAGGCGGGGAATCCTGCTGAATTTAATCATGAACTGGTCCTCGTCCGAAAGCTCATCCAGCGGACGCTGCTCCTTCTCATACTTATGAATCAGAATCAGTTCATATTCCGTAGGGATGAAGCGCATCAGCAGCTCCAGAAAATCAAGACTGAGAGACTGTAGGTCATATCTGAATGGTAGCAAGGCAGACCAGGACTAGTCGGTGGGGTGGGAAAGGACTACGCAGATGGAATGCTCCCCTGCAACCAATGAATTCCTACAACGAATTGGGACCAGCATCTTTGTTCCCTATTCCACAAAGAGGAAACCAAATCCTTTGTTCCCTATTCCACAAAGAGGAAACCAAATGAAGTTTTCAATTTCTAAAAAGTATTTAAAAATAATTCAGAAGCTACTGATTGAGCTCCAGTTAGTCATTTTATGACAAAAAAAGAAAGAAAACTAAGTCTGAGATTAAAGCGAGAGAGCCAAGAAAGAAATGGGATGAAGTCTGCCTTGAAGGCAACCGTTTGTGGCTCAATTTGAATCCAGCTCCTCGGTCAATAATACTTGGGGAGGGGCCATAATTCAGTGGCATCTCCAGTCAAAAGGATCTCAGAAAACAGGGCTGGGAAAGGTTCCTGCCTGCAGCCTCAGAAAGCCATGCTGGTTCTGGGGGAGGTGGGGGGATGGCCTGACTCATTGTAAAGTAGCCCTGTTATGTTCTGAGCCCTTGCACTAGAGAGAAACTCAGTACTTTTAGGCAACGATGGGAGATTGGCTGAGCTGTAACAGAATGTGGTGCTCATCCTAAACAAGCAGAAGGATTCAACTAAAAAATAAGTATCGCTAGGTGGTGATGGGTACTGACTCCTGGAAGACCCAAATATGGTTCCCTTTGAGTCTCAACATCTTGGCAAGCCAGGAAGACCAGGCTTGCTCAATTGTTCCACCTTTCTCTGCTAGTTCTGATTCTTCCCAGCCTGGACTTCTGATTGGCTGGGAGCCATATAGAAATCCTCCCAGGTAATGTCAGGCAGGGGCACCGCTTTTATTTATTTATTTATTTAAAACAGTTCTTGGCCGCCTTTCAGGGCAGAAGCCCTCCCAAGGCAGCTTACAGCAATAAAATACATAAAAACAGTTAAAACATTAAGAAGCGATAAAAACATAAAAACATGCCCTGGACGAGAATGGAAGGGTTTTTTCCTTAGCTTAATTGCCATGCATGGGGTGATTTTCAAGGGGGATTGCAGCTGGAGAGGAAATAGTTAACTCTCCCCTTCCCACATGCTGCAACACCCTTCCCACAATCTCTGCCTCCATGGCAATGAAGCTCAGAAAAAAAAATTCCATTGGTTTTGGATGATCTGGAGCAGGGTGCAAATTAACTGAAGAATATGTTTTACTTGAGATTATTTAGACGAGAAATTAATTGGCTGGCTCTGCCTCCTGTGAAATTTAAATAAATCCTACTAATTATTTCTACATTTGCATATATACAGACAAAGCAACATATGCAAATTTTATGCAGATTTGGGACCTAACCATCTAGCAACACCCTGATGTCAGGTCAACACCATTGTTAACAACTGCATCAGCTGAGTTCCCTTCTGTTTTTCCCCCAAGCCTTCAGTTTTTGTATGTGTGTGTGAGAGAGAGAGCATGCATGCGTGCATATCTCACCGGATCTCCTCTACCCACCCTGCTGGGAAACTGAATCAGTGCGAAAATAACTCCCTGAATACATGCCACTTACGTCTGGATGGCCTTGCAAATGCCGTCAATGGCGAGCCGCCCCTTCCGGAGTGTGATGGCCAGGTTCTTTGCCCGGTTGCATTCAATAAGCGTCACCTTACTAGGGGCCTTCTGGGAGGTCTTTGCCTTCAGGGAACAAACTTCCAAGCTTGGGCCTTGAGCTTTGGTCTTGAACTTTTCCTCAAAGTCACTCATGTCAAGCTCCTGCACCAAGAAATAGCACAGCATACATTGGGCTGGGCAGAGAAGGGGGATGGAGCATTGGATATTTATCATGAAAATTATGGAGGATTGCATTATCTCCAGGAAGGCAAGAATCGCATGCTTAGCGATCTTTGAAGGAAGTCCTGGCCCTGCGGCTCTGCCTCCAATTTCTGTATATGGCTAGGCTTATACCGGAGAAAGGATACCAGAGGAGAGACCAGGAGAGGACAGAACAGGAGAGCCAGAAAATAAGCCCAGTGGGCAAAAAACATCCCTCTGGAGAGCAGGGCAACAACATGGAGTGTGCACAGCAGGATAATCAGATAAGGAGAATTATGCCAGCCGCATGAAGGGTGCGGTTCGATGCCTCTGTCCCACCAACCCAGAATGGATTTTCACAGTAAGTATCCAATGTTCTGTCCTCTGGTTGGTGGGAGGAGGCATCCAAAATGTGTCTAAGCTACACTCCTTAGTGGCTGATTATTTGGGATGGACCATGCTCTGGAAAACTCATCTCCTAAAATAAGCCTCCACAGAGGTGAATTTGTCTACCCTGTAATACCGGGGGTTGTAAGAGTTAGGGTTAGGGTGTGCAAATCTCTGTTAGTGGTGCATTGGTGGAGAAAGCCACTGAAGAGGCAGGAGATCATGTGGAGTGAGGGATAAGGTGTGAGTGCCTTGGCAGATGTTGTGAGAAGTATGCCATGACAATATAGACTTTAAGCCATCTAACTACGGTGGATCTGAACACCTTCCAGCCTAGGGAAGTGGAGTGGAAAGATATGAATAGTGAGTCAGTGCATCTGCAACATTTGGTTCTACATATGTAGATTCTGATTGCCCTGTGCACATTCTGAGTGTCCTGCACCACACCTTCTTTTTAGGGGTGGGAGGGGTTAGGGCAGAAGGCAGGAAGCGAGAGCTCTTGAGAGCAGTGAAACAAGGAATGAATGTTTGGTATGAAAGAGGGATCCAAGCAGAGAGTGACAGGAGTCCTTGGTGAAGGGGCAAGGGTGGTCTCATGCTGAGAGAGCCCCCAAGCTCTGAGATCCTTCTAGCTGATGTGACTGTGACCAGGAAGGCCACCTTGAGTGACAGGAGCCAAAGCTGCATGGTCAATGCCTTGAAGACAATATGTAGACTCCAGGAGAAAAATCTATGCGCCACCAGAGGAGCCAGGAGTGGCGTGCCTTGAAGAAAGTGCTTTAGATGGGGGTTAGAGCCCAAAGATGGGCCCCCCTGGCCTGCATAGGACTGATGCCAGCACACAGGCCTGCCAGTGCAAAGTGTTGGGTCATAGACCAAGTCAAGTCCTGTTTGCAGGAAGGCTTACAGGTCCTTGATGCTGGCCTTAGAACAGGAGACAGATTTTCTCTTGCACCAGACAGAAAAGGCTTTCCACATGCTGTCATAAACATGCACAGTAGATGGTCTCTGGGCAGAGAGAATGGTGCTTACCATATCTGTGGAAAAACTGAGGTGCAGGAGAGCTTCCTCTTCAGCCTCCAGGCGGGCAGGTGGAGCCACCCGGAATCTGGGTGCAGGATGGGGCCTTGAGTGAGAAGGTTCAGACTGGTGGGTAGGAACCAGGGGACTGACTGTGCCCATTGCAGGATTTCAAGGAACCACAGTCTCCTTGGCCCACGTGGAGCCGCTAGTGCTACGGAGGTTGCCCGAGTATTACTTTCCCAGAACCCAGAAGAGGACAGCGGGGAGGAAACAGATACAAGAGCTCTGCAGGCCCGGAGGCTGCATGCTGGCCCTCCACCATGGGTGTCAGGAAGCTAGGAAAGAAAGGAGGAAGCTTGCTGTTTTGGGGGGAAGCTCACATGTGTATGGCCATGGTGCCAAAGTGGGCATGTAACCAAAGGAAGGTTACAGAGCCCATTCCCCTGGGTCTCACTTGGGTCTTGGTCTGCTGAGGAAGTCTGCAGTCATACTGGAGATGTCCTGAATGTGCTGGGCTGAGAATGATGGAATGGACCACTCCACCCACTCTAGGAGGCTTGTTGCCTCTGGGTAGAGTGCCTGGGATTTCACCTTTGCAATTGATATGGGCCTTTGCAGATGCATTGTCTGTTCTGACGAGAACATGGTAGTTTGCCCTGAAATACAACAGGGAGAGAACTGTGGTCTGGAGTTCCAGCTAGTTGATACTGTGGATGGCCTCCTGTGGGGACCAAGTTTCCTGCACCACCTGAATCTGGCAATGAGTGCCCCAGCTCAAAAGACAGGCATCTGGTGGGATCCCTGATGGGGATTCCCTTCTTGAGGCTGTGTAGGAAGAAGAAGAGCTTTACATCTGGAGGGAGGAGAATTGGACAGTGACGTTCCTGTCCTTCTGATAGGGCAGGAGGAGCCATTGCAGTGGCTGAGAGTGAAAATGAGCCCAAGGAAGGACTTGGATGCAGGGAGCCATGAGGCCTAGTGGAAGACCGCTGCCCACTGGCGGCCCTATCCTGTCAGAACTGCTGGCATCCTCCCTTCGAGGACTGGCCAGCTGTGGACTTGGAGATGGCAGGGGTCTGGGGTCTGGAGGAGAAGCAAGAGTGGAACCAGGCTGTGGTGCCTTTGCCTAGAAAACCTTCCGTTGGGCCAAAAGGGAGGGAAACTGTTCTTCTGGGGCTTTTCACCCCATCTGTGGGCATATGGCACAGTTCTCTTATTGTCTCTAGTTCCTACAAGTATGTCTCTCAGGACATCCTCCTGCAAAAGATGCACCCCTGTAAAGGGGGACCATGGCCAAATTTGCTCTAGAATACGTCCTGGTGTTCCAGTGCTTGAGCCAAATGGGCATGTGGGCACTGTGGCTGCAGAGATGGCTGAGGCAGAGAAGGTGAGTGCATCTTGAGTAGCATCAGCTACAAACAAGAGAGATTTGTATAATTTGATTAGGTCTCTATGTACGGTCTTGGTCAAGGCCCTGGTTATTTAGAAGATCCTTGATCCAAAGGAGGCAGGCCCTGGGGAAAAATGAAGTGGAGGAGACTCTAATAGAAAGAGCTGCAGCCTTATGGACTTTTTTGAGGGCTATACTGGATCTTCATCCCCCCCCCCTTAGGGGCTAGGGTGCCTTGCGGGAGCGCCACCACAGGGGCATCCACTAAGGGGACCTTGAGGTTGCCCATCGCCTCTTTCTGCCCTGGAGCAGAGCAGCCCATTCACCCTTAACTAGCCTGTTAAAAACAGGTGAAAAGGGTGCTTCCCTGTTGGGCGCTTTGCTCTGGGAAAGCCTCTGCTCCTCTGGAAGCAGCCCCAAAGATGGGGGCAGAGGACTGTCGCCAAATTTGCCACTGGATTGTGATGCTGAATGCAATCCAAGAAAAACTATAGCCTTGGAAAGTAATGGGAGACAATACTCCGTGTTGAACAATCTGTTTTTTTAGAAGAATCTTTAATTTGGGCAGAATCTGACCATTCTCTCTCCTCGTCAGAGTCATCATGCAGAGGTTGAATGTTTGTGACATTTACTGGAGCCAAATCTGCTCCGTCTGGGGACACACAGGGGTCAAAAACCCCAATTCTCCCAAAGCTGGCCTGGGGCTCCTGGCAGGTGGCATGGCAGTTTACTGAGAATTATTTGGGTGGCTACTGGGTGGAGTCTTGTCCACATCATCATTTAGAGGGCCTGTTCCCTCTCTCCCACTTTCACCTTGTTCCACCCCTTCTGCTTTCTCTGGCCAGTGTGTGTGTTGGTGCCCCCACCCTCCCCAACCTACGTCCAACCCTCCCTGTCTTGTTTCAACGCAGGCAAGAGTCTTGGGCAAGGTGCAGATAGACCCAGGAGCAGCAGCAAGAGAGCCATACACAGGAGTTCCAAGGAGGTTTTGCAGGCACAGGCAGAGGCAAGGTCAAAGCAGTCCAACTGTCAGTTCACAAGCATCAGTTTTATCAAGCGTCAAAGCCAATCAGGGGGGTGTCCGAAAGCGTTGTACAGATGGGTAGGCGAGGGTCTAGGAGCTTGTCAGATCTGGTGTCTTGGATGGCAATGCTGGGGTTAAGGTGCTGTTGTTTGCAGCAGCAAGCTGGCGTTGGCTGGGCTGATTTATAGCTGGTCGTTAGTCAGCACAAGTGGCTAATTAGGTAAGCGGGTTTCTTTTAAGGGAGGCCCCATGCTGTGACTTCCTCTTGTTCTTTTGCTGCTTGCATCTGATTCTCTGCCAACCAGAGGGATGGATTATCTCAGGCTCTGCTTCCAGCATTTGGGGGAACTCAGGAACTGTTCAAGAGGCACCAGGTTGCTCCTGTAATGTTTCCAGGGGAGGACCGTCAGCCAAGGCCTCCTGTTCCTTGCTTAGCTCTGGCTGGGGCCCATTGTCCTGGCTCTCCCCCTCCTCTTCTTCCTCAGATGAATTCTCCAGGTAGGGCATGACACTCCCCACCTAATTTTTAAAAAATTATTTCCCCTCTAAAACTGCAATAGCACAATAACAGCAGGACTAAATGTGCAGACCCATTGATTTCATTTTACTTGGAGTGCTGGAACCATCCGGTGGAGCAGTTCTTTCCTGGGAGACTTTGCCCTTCCCTCTTGTTTCCCCAGTGGAAGCAGTTTTTCCCATCCCATTGAGAAAATCCCCAGGAGTGCAGCAGTGACCCCTCACGTTACTGCCATAGTGGGGACACTCAATCACTTTAGGTAGCCAGCTTTCAATCTTTAACATACCCCCCCTTCTGTGCATGTTTACTCAGAAGTAAGAAATAAATCTCACTCCTCAGCAGTGAAAGGGTTAAAGGCTAACTTTAGTAACTCGCCCTAAAGCGCTCTTTCACTTCTCTGTTGCTATTGCAATGTTGTGCTTCTTTGTTGTTCTGTAGAAACCGTTTCTCCATTGTTATGTAAAGTCCCTTCTCCACTTTCGCAAGCAGGGAAGGAGAAAGGGGGGGATTGGAAGCAGTAAGCAAAAGTGCAGACATGGGGGAAAATGGGGTGGGGAGCAATAACTCCGCAGCAGATTGCTGGGATGCGGTGAAATTGGGGTGTGGGGAGCTCTCAGAAGCTTTCAGATGCTGCACCAGAGGACTGGGGATTTTAATTTCTTCAGGGAAATCTGCACACACAGGGAAAATTAGTTGCTGTCCATTCATAATGTAGTAGCAGCAGAAAGCCTGCGAGCAGGGGACAGGAGAAAGACAGCAGCAACCCCTCACATTACTGCAGTAGTGGGGACACTCAATCACTTTAGGTAGCCTGCTTTCAATCTTTAACATACCCCCCCTTCTGTGCATGTTTATTCAGAAGTAAGAAATAAATCTCACTCCCTTGCAGTGAAAGGGTTAAAGGCTAACTTTAGTAACTTGCCCTAAAGTGCTCTTTCACTTCTCCAATGCTCTCTAAGATCACTATTGCGATGTTGTGCTTCTTTGATGTTCTGTCGTTTCTCTGTTATGTAAAATCACTTCTCTGCTTTATCACTTTATTGCAGTAACTTCTCATTGGGAGCAGGGGGAAGGAGAAAGAGAGAAGGGGTGTTGAAAGCAATAGGCAAAAGTGGACACATGGGGGAAAATGGAGTGAGAAACAAGCCTTACTCATTGGTCTCCCCACCTTCTTTTACTCTATGTCCACTCACCCCATACCCCACTTGTAATAACTCTCCTCTCCTCCAGGAGGCTGTGCTTGGTGAAACTGGAGTGCTTACTTTGGGTTCATGATGTAGCGGCAATGCACTATTTCGATGTTGTGCTTTTATTCAGTATCCATTTAAGATGATTTTTTTTTAAGGTAGAGGCTGCTGAGCAGAGCACACCTATACTTTTGGGGGGATGGCCACCAGAGGTTAGCGGTAGGCAAGGCAAAGTAAATACCATGAGGTAGTTCAGAACTCCTGAACGGCCAGCTGCAAAACGGCAGAAACACCGGGGAAACACTGGGAAGGGAAAGACTGGGAGAACTTCCCTTGACCTGGGTCAGTGAAGTCAAGGCCAAGTGAAAGGCACACCAATGGGCATGGCTATCATGCCAAAGTAAATGAGGATGGTTGGTACACACCACAACAGAAGTGCAGACGAGTCGAATTAAGGAAAACAATTGGACTAAAAATAATCTCAGAACATTTCTGTGAAAATTTCCGAGATGGCTCCAGGATGGCCACGATGTCATGCGCTCCTAACGACCTCTAAACACAGCCAACTCGCAGCAAATTCCCCGTGGAGGCACCCCCCTGGATGAAGGCAGGACAGGAAATTGGAGGTGGAGCTGGAGGACTCGGACATCCTTCAAAGATCATGCAATCCCTTTCTTCCTGATCTGTGATAGCAGATAACCCAATCTTTGGATGTCTCCTCCCACCAACCAGAGAATGAGAAGAAAACAGGGAGGACAGAGCTCATCCTGGACTTACCTGAAGGACCTTCTCATCGTTAAGTTCATTGAAGACAGTCCCATTGATCTGGTTAGGCTTCAGAGCCACCCAGTTGAAGACAGGCATACGGAATTTGGTCTGTATTGGCTTCTTGATCTTGACAGCTGCCAAAGAATAAGAAAGCCTATCAGGGCTTGCACATGCTGCCCCCATCCCAAATTAATGATATATCTCTTTGCAGGCTTATCTTTGACCAGGGCCTTTCTGACAGATTTGGGCACAGAGAGGTGGAAAAATCAACAGCTGTGTTCCACCTAGAGTTGGGTAGGCAGAGCATCCTGTTGCTTCTAGTAACCTCAGGTAGCAATTCCAACGTTTTTAACCCTCAACCTTTGGACCCAGTAGAATGGCTGCTGATGTTGATACAATGTTGGACCTGGACCAGGAAAACCTGGGTTCACGTCTACGCTCAGCTATGCAACTTCCTAAGTGGCTGCAGAGAGTCACTGAGTCTTAGCATAACCTCTCAGGAATGTTGCAAGGATAAAATGGGATGATATTGACAACCCACCCCCTAAGGAAAGACAGAGTATAAATGCAGTAAGTATATAGAAGTAAGCTAACAGTCTCTATTTGGGGTCACATTCTGAGCAGGCCACAACTTCCAAAGAATTTCTGATTCTCAGACGTGACCTGTTCTTTATGTGCACTAACTAGAATTTGGTGAGGGAAAAACTGGGAACTCTCAACTTTCATTTCCTTCAAACATTTGTTGTCTTTTTAGAGAGAATTGAAACTCTATGTGACATTTTATGGGGGAGCATTCCAAAGTAGGAGTGGGCTCAGCAGGAAATCTAAATGTAGGGGGTTACAGGGTTTGGCTGTACCACCCTCTTCCCACTTCCAAAAGCATAATCTCCAGGATTCCCCACACACTTAGCCATAACAACCATATGTTCCTCTCTACCACCCCAAAAGCCCAATACCTGAAATGGAAAACATATATAAAATAATTAGGGCTACAACATTTGGCTAGTTAATCAGTTAGATTAATCAGCTGAAATCCTTTTGATTAAAGAGATGCCCTTGATTAATCAGGCAACCCATTTTTATTTTACTGATTGATAAATTAGCTTTAATATTAGTACTTAAAAACTTGCATAGGGTAAGTGCCATCTTGGAAGAGGCACCCTCCCTTCCTTCCTACACAGAAGGGAATGCCTGTAGGTGTTCATTTATTTACTTAAAATATTTATATCCCTCCTCTCCTTCATATATAATAGGATGCCCAAGGCAGCTTACAAATCAACACAATTTAAAATCAAAGAACATCTTTGCCTGCATCAGGCACAATCTAAAAAGAAAGGAATTTTTCTTCAAAACTATGGGGTTCATTCACTGCAGAATTAGATTAATTAACTGATTAAAATGCATGACATAATGAAATAGAGATTTCTTTTTGGAGATGACGACTCTAGACATTATGCAAAATGAATAAATGTATGAAATAAATGTACACATATGTGCATTGTTTTTACAACATTTGGGCATGGAATGCTGTCTTAAGAAAGGCTTTCCATAAATCCAACTAACCTGAACTAGTTGTGATTCCTGGCAAATTCACCCCATCAGACATTGGTGGTGGGGGAGGAGGAGGAGGAACTGGGCCATCCAGTGCCAGGAGGGGTGGCGGGAGCGGAGGGTGGGGCACGTCTCCTGCCACAGGAAGCGGTGGGGCAGGTGGTGGGGTATTGGCCCCAGGAAGAGGTGGTGCTGGAGGAGGGGGAGGAGGTGGTGAGCTTTCCTCTTGAGAAGCTGGGAGAACCACAGAGCCACTGTCTTTGATGAGGGGCAGGGGTGGCGGCGGCAGAATTTCTGGAGCACAACGAGGAATAGGGGATGCAGATGGTGAAGGAAAATCTGGAAAGAAAAGAAGCAAAAATTATTATGATGTAGAAATTAATATTTCATAAATTATTTGTGTGAAGGAAGGAAGGAAGGAAGGAAGGAAGGAAGGAAGGAAGGAAGGAGCAGGTGTGATGAATGCCTCTTCATTTTGTCTAATTGAGGACAAAAACAAAAAAAACCCTTCTGCCTGAGCCTCCCAACAAAGAAGGGGAAATAAGCTATGGGGCAAGCAAAGCACATTAACAGAACATTCTAACGTTTAGAATATTAAAATAAGTAGCTCTATTTTGTATAAAGAAATAAATTTCTGTATGGCGGGTGGAGATTTCTCAGCAAATGCATAAGCTAGCTCCAACAGTTGTTGATGAACTGTGCCATTTCACACTCCTGGGATGTACAAAATTATTGACTGGAAAAGGTTCTAGCCCAGGCACCTCCTTGATATGTCAGATAAGTATAGAGAGCTATTTTCATATACGCAAGCATTCAAAAATATGATCCCCCACCTGCTGCTTGATGCGGCAGAACACAGCAGAGGCCTCCTCGGATTGCCTGTTTCTGCCACAAAATGGATAAGCTAAAGATCCACCTTGTTTGTTCCCTGGGACAATACCTGTGCTGCTGGATGAGGATGCCTCAATGGTAACCGAGGAGGCAGCTGTGGTGTCCACAACAAGAGGGATGATCTCGATGCCCACAATGACTTCTCCATCCAGTCCACGCAGGATCCGGATGCGCCCCTTGTCTTCTAGCTCCTCCAGTTTGTGCTCCAAGGCAGAGTACTGTGCGGACTGTCCTGTCCCTTGAGACTGCTCTATCTGTCGCAAAGGGGGACTCCTTTGACTCTTTGTCTTGCTGACTTGCTCCTGTTTGGCCTGATAGAGAGATTAGAAAATCATGAAGCCTGGATGGAAAACCTAGGGAACTTGGTCAGATTCTGGGCTCTCAGTGCCTTGCATGTGGTGCCAAGGGGCGGGTGTGTGTGGTGGTCTAACTGGAAATCTAACTTTTCTATTTTTAAAAACAAACCCCAGGATTCTCAGAATTCAAATAGAATTCAAAGAAGCAGTCTCTAGATTTTATACTGCCCACTAATGACCTAAATACTCATGACAGTTTTGGGAAGTCAGATGTGATGAGGACAAAATTCTTTCACGGTTGAAACTTCAAGCCTATATTCTTACACAGGTTTTGTTCATTTCAATGGGACAGTAAGAGAACTTCCCACTGTGTTTTGCCCCATGTCAGATCTATGTGTCTCCAGTCCTGCCATCATTACTGTAATGAGCAGAGCGGTAAAGTGAAATAGCCATCTCAGGCAATCGATAGTAAACACTAGCAATGATGGCAGGATTGGAGTCACATAGAACTGATACATGGGAACACAGTGGAAAGTTGTGGGCTTCCTGTGGGCTTCCCAGAACCATTGGTCTGGCCAGTATGGGAAACAGGATTTTGGGCTAGATGGACCTTGGTCTGATAAAGTAGGGCTCTCTCAAGGTTCCTTTGGAATCAGTCCCCTTCAGCAGCTCCCATGATCGGTTCCCCTCTGCTGCCATACCTGCTCATCGCCTGTAGTCCTTGCCCTCAGGGCCTCCAGCTCATGGCGTGACTGACACAACTGTTTCTCTAGCTCAGCGACCTTGGCCATGGACTCATTCTCTGCATCCTGAAGTTTCTCTGTCAGCTGTTAAGAGAAGCATTGTGTTGATAGTTAATTTCAGGAGGGCCAGACAGTAAAAGGGAAGAGAGAGAGCAGACAGGACAACACGGTGGGTAAGGGGGCAAAGCCAGCCCAGCCCACCTGCTTGAAGGGTGAGCCTTGTGCATAGGTATTGCAGAAATGGGAAACAGATCATATGGACTCCATTCTCCTTCTTGTGACCTAGGGACAGGGAAGGGTCTTCTTCCCCAGTCAAGCCACGTCCCTAAGACACTGCCTCCCATTCAGCCCAGGTACACTGTCTCCAAGGGGAATTGTCAGCCAGCTCCCGCACCTGTCCGACTTCCTCCTGCAAGTCCTCCACATGCTCCAGAACGGCATTTTTTGTTTCAGTGTCCTCTAGCAGGGCGCCCACATCAAAGATGTTGTCCAGGTAGGCTTGGATCTGCACCTGCAACTTGTCACTCTCCGTGTAGCGCAGTTTCTGATGAGCCAAAAAGGGGAGATCTTGACATTACAAGCAAAGCCAGGGTTGGTTCTGCCAATTAGGAGGGCAAAGGGATCATGAAGCGGGTGGGCTGAGGCAAGACAGACGAGGGCAAGTGCTGGCATCCGGAGGGTGCGTGGACACTGTTTCAAAGCAGAGGCACTCGCAGAGGGTCGCCACGTGGGCTCCACCTCTAGCATCAAAATGCCGTAGGCTCGCGCAGCACAGAGCCGAGGTGGATGCTTCGGGCACACCTTCTAGGGGCTGGAGGCCATACATCTCCAGACAAAGATCTGAAGAGCCAAGGCCACCCACCTGCTAGTCTGGAAATGGCAAGTCAGCTTTCAGGGGGGAAAACGCAGTGGAACTGATTGTGTGAAATTAATTTCTCATTAAGGACACAGATATATGGATAACTACCCTTCAATGGCATTTGCAATTAGTATCTGTCAAATCCATACCCGCAGCACGGCAGGGGTGGGCGAGAGGCAGCCGCAGGCCACAGGTGCTGCTACTGCCCCAGTGTGGCCCCCGCCCCCCCACCGCAGCATCAACAACTGCGGCGGTGGCAAAAAACGGACGTTTGCTGCTGAAACCTGGCGGCAAAGCGCTCCTGGGTGCTCCGTAGCAGTTCATGGACATTCAATGGCAGGCTGCTGGGGGGGTTGCCGCCACCTAATTCAGTGCTGGAGCAACAGTGAGAGACTGTGGAGGCCACACCAGGGTGGTGGGCCACATGTGGCCCACAGAGCACATGTTGCCCCTCCTGCTGTAGAAGAAAGTGGGGGTACAAATGCGATACGTAATTGCAGATGCCTTTGAAGGATAGTTCATGCAGTCCTTGGGGGAGGGGGCCCGGGGGGGTCAAAACTGCCCCCCGGACCCTCCAAAGTGTCCCACCCGTCCTCTACAGGCAAGGGGGGTAACATATATGGGAGTTACTCCTTTTTATCTTCACAACAATCCTGTGAGGAGGGTTAGGCTGAGAGACAGTAAGAGCCCACAAGTTCATCCAGAGAGCTTCATAGCTGAGCAGGGATTTAAATCTTCAGCCTGGAGACTTAAGGTCTGCAGCATATGCACTAGAGAGGTAACACTTCAGTTGCGTTTTTTAATCATTTGCCAGCCTACTCATTTTTAGAAATGTACCTTTTCATAATATTAATTAGTAACATAACAAATGAATATGATAAGTCAGATTGGGCAACTGGCACAAATACAAAAATAGTCAAACCTAAAATCAAAGTTGTAATTAGTGTCCAAAATGGGGAGGGATGCCATCCAACATCTTCAACTTCAAGTGGACTTAAAACCATCCCACACAGAGGTTACAGCAGTATTATGAAAATTCATCTGACACAAGCCAGATACTTTCCAGCTCTACAATAAGCTTAAAGATCTCAAACAGGATATGTAGACCTGGAAAACGTACACCACAAGATGTTGTGATGGTCACCAACTTGGATGGCTTTAAAAGGGGATTAGACAAATTCATGGAGGATGAGGCTATCAACAGCTACTAGTCACAATGTCTGCATGCCACCTCCAGAATCAGAAATAGCATGCCTCTGAACACCAGTTGCTGGGGAACATGACAGGAGGGTACTGTTGCCCTCATGTCCTGCTTCTGGGCTTCCTAGAAGCATCTGGTTGGCCACCATGGGAACACAATCCTCAATTAAATAGGCCTATGATCTCATCCAGCAGGGCTCCTTATGGAGTTGGGAGAGGCAGGCACTGTAGAAGCAGGCACTTGCAAGGACAGCTTCTTCTTCTTCTTCCAATGACTGAAATGCACCCTTTCATTTCATGGGCTTAAGCTCTGGAGGAAAAGGAAGCTGTCTATCCAAGTGCTTGCCTGCCTGTCTCTACATTGCTTGTCTACTTGCTGGCCTGGGGTGGTTCAAATCAGGGTGGGGGTGACTATCCCTAAGAAGCATGTATACTTAGGGCACAATCCTATGTATGTTTAGACAGAAAACATGTCCTACAACTCCAAGCATGTTTCAGCCAGCCAGGCTGGCTTGGGAATGCTTGGAGTTGCAGGACCTTTTTCTGTCTAAACATACATGGGATTGTGCCCTTAAGCACACGGCCCTTTAGGCATGCTAAAACTAGTCTGTTAAGTGTTTCCAATGCTTTTATGTTATAAGTAATATAAGGAAATAGTATGCTATTGAGTTGTGTTGTTAGCATGTTTTAAACAATTTTTTAATATCACATTTAAACCACACTAGGGGTTCTTCGAGACAAGACTTTTATTGTGCAATAGCCTCATTTGTGGAATTGTATGGGGCGGGGTCCAGACATCTTCTATCTTACAGGGGATGCGGAGGTCCAGCCATCATCTTCCATTTCCATGCTCTCCTGTTTTCCCACTGCATTTTTTTCACTGATTTATTTAAAAGATTTCTAAGCCACATTTTAGGGTAAACCCTCCCAAGATAGCATACAACAAAACTTAAAACCACAAAACACAGAAAATCTGTTAAGAAGGGAAAGATGGAATAACTGCACAATGTATTTTGACTGATAGCCCTAGCTAGCAGCCATCAATCTGGAAGCACAAGTGTACTTAACTGATCTCCCAATTGATCCCCTCCAATTAAATATTTCAGTTCAACTGGTTTTGACTCTTGGAATTTTTTTGAGATATTTATACAGCACATCAAATTAACATTAATAATGGCATATGTTTAAAGTTTTGTTTAAAATATAGACATCAAACAAACATGCTAAATCAGTTCTCAATTAAGGGTAGCAGAAATGTTTCCAGATTTTTTTTTTATTCAAAATTCTCTGGAAAACCCACATAATTCCATATCACAGGCACGACATGTATCTCAGAATCACTAAACAATTTGCAAATGAAAAATGCTATGGAAATGAAGAGTAATTACAATAACCACCATCAGTTGAACACGGATACACACGCAAGCCTGGTTTGCAAGCCCCAGCGAGCCAGAGTTCCATGAGAACCCTGGCGTAACGTACAAGCACACTTCCCAATCACTCCCATTGCAATCAGGAGTAGCTCAACAAACCGTGAACTTTCCATCCCTGGCTTGTTTAGACAGCCGAATGCTTTCTGGGCTCAGTTCAAGGAGTCAGTCTTAACCTTTAAAGCCCTAAACACCTTAGGACCTGGCTATCCAAGGGACCGCCTGTCCCGCTATGAACCTGCACGAGGGCTAAGATCTGCAGGAGCAGCCCTTGTGAGGGCACCATTACCCGTAAAAGCCCATTTGTCAGGCAAGAAAGGGCTTCCTCCTGTGTTGCCCCCAAACTAGGCAATGCGCTCCCTCGAGAATGACAATTGGCCCCCACTCTCTTGGCCTTTTGAAAGGGTGTGGAGATGCATATTCTCAATTTAGCCATTCAAAATGTGTAGTTTAAAAATGTTTTAATGTTTTTACTATTTTTAATGTTCTTGTTTTTATTGTTGTAAGGTTTTATTGTTTGAAATTGTTGTACACCAGCTTGATGGCTTTTTAGCAGATATGGCGGTATATAACTGTCAACAACAACAACAACCCAAGAACAAACCATATGTTATTTTTCTGGCTCATTTGGGGAGAGACAAGTCAGAGTTCCAGTTTCACACATCACACTAAATGAACTACAAACGGAAGGTCTGGGGGCGGGGGGGTTGAGCTGCTCCCACTTGCACTGGGAGCCATGGGGCAAAATGGACCAGCATGCTGCTTGTAAATGGTAAGCCAGGGTTCCATGGGACATGTGAGCCTGGCCACATACACCCTCATTCATTCACTCACTCAGGAATCTGATATGTCGTTCTCACCTCTAGGTACTCATCCAGTCCCAACTGCGTGAACTCGTATTGCAAGAAGACACGGAAATTCATGTTCTCTACTGAATGAACCACAATATTGATGAACTGCATACAAGCCACCTGGATGTTGGAGAGGGGAGGGGAGGAGACAGAAGCAAAGAGTACATGTCTTAGCAAATTTAGGTACTTTTCTTTTACAGTTTTTTGGGCCTGGGTTTTGGAGCTTAGAACTACTCTGACATAGATGAGTTTTGATAGCATTTCACTGTTTCGTTTTCATTCATTTCTTTGGCTGATATGTGTGTGTGTTTAAAACATACTCACTTGGTCTTTTGAAAATTAAAAAAAGAAAGTTTATTGTTATATAGTGTTGGGAATATTGCAACCTTGTCTGCAAGTTACAGGAAGGGGGCAGTGTTGCAGTTAGTTAATTCACAGTAGGGATGTACAAAAATCACTTACCTGTTCGCGGATTATGTTGTTGGTGGGGGGGGAGGCGTTCCGTCCCTCCCCCCGGAATCCTGGACAGGGGGGGAGGCGCTCCGTTCCTCCACCCCGGAATCCTCCGCGGCTGGCTGTGCTCTGCGGCAGCTCCGCGGAGCAGCCGGCCAGGCCCAGCCAGGCCAGAGCCGTCCGCAGCCGGATTTCCGGCAGCGGAGGGCTCTGGGGAAAAAAAAAACAAAAAACTGCGTACGCAAATGGCGGTGGCTACGGCCGCCGCCATTTGCGTTCCTTATTTTTGACGTCTTAATTACATCAATATTTACGTAGACTAAGACTGCGAAAATAAGGAGAACGCAAATAGTATAGCAGACGCTATTTCCGTTCCCCTTATTTTCGCCGTCTTAGTCTACGCAATTATTTACGTAGACTAAGATGGCCCAAAATAAGGAACGCAAATGGAGGTGGCCATAGCCGCCGCCATTTGCATACGCCCCCCCTTTTTTTTTTTACCCAGTCGTTTTGGCCTACGTAAAAACTTACATAGCCTATCACGTGTGTGTAAAAACAAACAAATAAACTGCAAATGGTGGCGGTGGCCGCCGGTAGGAAGACCAGCCACCGCCGCTGCCGCCGCCCGGAAGATCCGCCCCAGGTAAGTCTCATCCCGGGGGGATCCACGGGAGGGGGGCGGGGGGCAGGCCATTCCACCACAGATTTCGGGGGGCTGAATGCGCTGGCATTCAGCCTCCCCAAGATCCGTGGCGGAATTCTCTGCCATCCCTAGAATTTTGACCCCAGCTCGCCTTAAGATCTCTATAGCCTACAGTGTGGTTTCCTGTGATTTCTTCCTTTTGCTCCTCCCCCCCCCCCCAACTTCCACCATTGCTGGGAGCACTTGTGTTTGCTCTCTCTTGCCTGTGTAATGGAACACAAAACAGACTGAACAAACTCTTTTTGAAACTGTACGCTGTACGTGCATTTTATATGCACCATCCAGAATTTTACCTTTCCTTCACTAAACAAGGGTGTGGTCTCTTTTTTATTCTAAGATAGCCCTGTGTGCATGTGGGACTGGTGAATGCTCATTCTGCTTTGCCTTTTGTTTTTTCTCTGCTAATTGCCTTGCTAACAGGAGGCATCATTACTAAATAATCTTATCATATAGTTCCTAGATGTTTTTCTAAGGAATTAATATGAATAAGCTGATTGGACTAGATCTTCAGTTTTTTACAGATGTGTTTTATAGTCTATATTATGTTTTTTCTGATCCGGCTATGCTTGTGGATGTTTGGCATTTTATTTTTATTTATTTAAAATTATTTTTAGGCCATCTTTAAGGGTAGAATCTTCTCAGGGTGGCATACAAGGGCATAGTCTAAAGGCACATGAGGCAGCCACCTTGCTGAAGCTAAGCAACTTTGCGTCTAGTCAGTGCTTGGAGGGGAGTCCACCTGGGAACCACATGTAGCCACCTTGAGTTCCATGATGGAAGAAAGGTGGGATAGAAACATAATAAATTAATGAATGAATGATAAAGACAATACAGAACTATGCAAAACAAGTACAATTAAAATTAATCAATAAATATTCATTAAGAATACTATAAAGCACATAACACCAATAAACCCTGCAGCCCACAGATAAAAGGCCACAGTGAACACAAGTGGGTCTTTAGAGGCTTCCTGAAGATCTGCAAAAAGGGTCCTGACAAACCACTGACGAAAGCCGATGCCAGACATGCGGGGCCAACCAGCAGGATTCCTCCGTCCAGATTAGTTGGCTTCCCTACCCACCACACCTCTATCTTGTCTGGATTTGTTTGCCTCATGCCTCCAGACACCAGTTCAGGTATTCAACAGCCTCCTTAGGATCATGAGATGGAAATGAGGGGTAGAGCTGAGTGGCATCTGCATAGTGATTGCACTTCAACTCAAACCTCCAAATCATTTCATGTAGATACTGAAAAGCAGAAGGGCCAAGATGGCCAGTGGCCATGGGGTGGAGCAGAAGTCCCCAGGTACAACTGTCAGAGACCGTTCATCCAGGAAGGGCAGGAATCACTGGAGCACCATGCCTCCTATGCCCTATCCCAGATAAACTATCTCGGATACCATGGCTGATGGTATTGAAAGCTGCTGAGAGGTCCAAGCAAATCAACAAGGTTGCACCTTCCCGTACCCTCCATTCCCAGGCATAAGTAGTCTGCTAGGCTGACCGAGGCTGTTTCCATCCCAAAGTCAGGCCTGAACCCAGATTTGAATCGATCCAAATAATCAGCTTCATCCAACAGTACCTGGAGCTGAGAAGCCACCACACGTTCCAATACCTTGCTAAAAAATTGTGGATTTGACACTAAAAGGTAATTACCAGAAACCCATGAATCAAAGCTAGGTTTCTTCAATAGTGGCCTCACCACCACTTCCTTTCAGCTAGTGGGGACCACCCCTTCCCTCAAGGAGGCATTAATCATTTCCAAGGTCCAAATACCCAGCCCACCTTTGGCTGATTTCACAAGCAAGAGTCCAGAGAGCAAGTGATGGGCCTCAGTCCTCCAAGCAGTTTGTCCATGGGCCCTGTTGCATCATTGCCCTCAGCTCCCCAGAATACCAGGGTGCCAGTGCAGTTTTACGACAAGGAAGCCACAGTGGGGAACTCTCCCCTTCCTACTCCGTACTCACAGGAAGTTACTGTAAATAAATAACAATAAATAATTTCCCCAACTTCTTGTAGTAAACAACTAAGTTTTCCAGGGGAAACACACCCAAATAATAATAAAAAAAACCAGTTATGAAGGTAGAAAGCCAGCAGTGGGGAGGGGGCTATCCAGTGTATTGCACTGAGTGCCTCATGTATGACTGCCTGCCTGCTGGACGGAAGTTGCAGGCACGCAATCAGTGTAATGAGCTCCTGGCTCTCAGGGAACAAGTGCGTTCCTTTGAGGCCAAGGTTGCTGACCTGGAGAAGCTAAGAGAGGCAGAGAGGTTGGTGGATGAGACCTTCAGGGACCCATTAGCTGTGCCCCGCTCCCAGGGCGACAGCTCCTTTGCTGTCACGGAGGATGCGGGTCTCGGGGAAGGAGGGCATCATTCTGAGTAAGAGGGAAATGATCCCTTAGAAGGGACCCATTCCTCAGAAGACGAACAAATATCCTCTCACACCGAGGATGTGCCTCTGGGGGGAGGGGGGCTTGTGGTAGTGGGGGATTTGATCATCAGACACATAGGCAGCTGGGTTTGTGATGGACGTATAGACCGCCTGGTGAATTGCCTGCCTGGTGCGAAGGTTGCGGATCATGTGCTGTCTAGATAGCCTAGTAGATAGCGCTGGGGTTGAGTCAGTGGTTGTCGTCCATGTTGGTACCAGTGATATGGGGAAATGTAGTCTTGAGGTCCTGGAAGCCAAATTTAGGTTGCTAGATAGGAGGTTGAAATCCAGGACCACCAAGGTGGCTTCCTTGGAAATGCAACCTGTTTCACGCGCAGGGCCAGCTAGAGAAGTGAAGGTGAGGAGTCTCAATATGTGGATGAGACGGTGGTGCCGGGAGGAGGGTTTAAATTTGTTAGGCACTGGGGAACGTTTTGGGACAAGCCAGGCTTGTACAAGACGGACTGGCTCCACTTGAACCAAAATGGAACCAGACTGTTTGAGCTAACATAAAAAGGGTGGCAGAGCAGCTTTTAATCTAAACCCAGGGGGAAAGCCAATAGGAGCTGGGAAGCATCCGGTTCAGGTCAAATCATCTCAAAGAGATGAAGATGAAAATGTTTTTGATTGCCCAAATGTAGAAAGGGAGGAAATAGGCCAGGAATACATGACAGAACATTATAGCCAATCAAAAGGGCCAGCGTTCCACAGCAAAAGATGCACACACCAGAGGCATCTGGGGAGGGACACCATGAATAGGTGTTTCTATGCAAATGCTAGAAGCCTTCGAGCCGAAATGGGAGATTTGGAGTGCTTGCTTTTAAAGGAAAACCTGGATATAGTGGGCATTACAGAAACCTGGTGGAATGGAGGGAACCTGTGGGATACGGTCATCTCTCGATATAAACTCTACAGGAAGGACAGGGAAGGGCGTACTGGGGGAGGTGTTGCCCTGTACGTCAAAGAGGGCATAGTGTCGAGCAGACTAGAACACGTAAAAGGGGTAGGCTCTTTCACAGAAGCACTGTGGGTGACAATACCAAGCTCCAAAACAAATTTAGTGCTAGGAACATGCTGTCATCCTCCAGACCAGCTCAGAGTGACCTTGAGATGGAAAATGAAATCAGGGAGGCCTCCAAAAGAGGAAGTGTTGTAATGATGGGCAACTTCAATTACCCCCACATTGACTGGATAAATGCATGTTCCAGCCATGGCAAAGAGGTTAAATTTCTCAGTGCCCTAAATGATTGTGCCCTGGAATAGTTGGTCAAGGAACTGACCAGAGAGGAGGCAACCTTGGATTTAATCCTAAGTGGTGATGCCCAGGACCTTGTACAAGATGTAAATGTTGTTGAACCACTTGGAAACAGTGATCACAGTGCTATCAAATTGAATATATATTAAGTGGAAAATTGCCCAGGAAGTCCAACACAGTCACATTTGAGTTCAAAAGAGGAAACATCTCTAAAATGAGGGAACCGGTGAAATGGAAACTAAAAGGGGAGTCAAGAGGATTCAGTCTCTTGAAAATGCTTGGAGATTACTCAAAACCACAATAATAGAAGCCCAGCTAAAATGTATACCACAGGCAAATGCTATTTTGGGCTGCATTCATAGAAGCATAGCTTCCAAATCCCGGGAAGTACTAGTTCCCCTCTACTCAGCACTGGTTAGGCCTCATCTGGACTACTGTGTCCAGTTCTGGGCACCACATTTTAAGAAGGATGCAGACAAGCTGGAGAGGGTTTAGAGGAGGGCAACAAAGATGATCAGGGGACTGGAAACAGAGCCCTATGAAGAGAGACTGAAAGAACTGGGCATGTTTAGCCTTGAGAAGAGAAGACTGAGGGGAGATAGGATAGCGCTCTTCAAGTTGTCACAGAGAGGAAGGCCAGCATCTCTTCTCCATCATCCCAGAATGCAGGACACGGAATCATGGGCTCAAGTGACAGGAAGCCAGATTCCGGCTGAACATCAGGAAAAACTTCCTGACTGTTAGAGCAATACGACAATGGAACCAATTCCCTAGGGAGGTGGTGGGCTCTCCCACACTGGAGGCATTCAAGACGAGGCTGGACAGCCATCTGTCAGGGATGCTCTGACTTAGATTCCTGCATTGGGCAGAGGGTTGGACTCGATGGCCTTGTAGGCCCCTTCCAACCCTACTATTCTATGATTGTATGAGTCCAAGAGGTTGCTGGCATGGTTAAGGGAGCAGTGTTAAGGGAGCTGTAGAGAAAAGAGGGCTTCCTTCAGAAAATGGAAGTTTTGTCCAAGTGAAGAAAACAAAAGGGAGCACAAGCTTGCACAAAGGTGATGCAAGCAGACAATAAGAGATGAAAAAAAGCATTTTGAAGAGCGTTTTGCTAACAAGATCAAGGACAATAAATAATTATTTAAATATATCAGAAGCAGAAAACCAGCTAAGGAGGCGGTTGGACCACTGGATAATAACAGAGTTAAAGGAGTACTGGAGGAGGACAAGGAGATTGCAGAGAAGCTGAATGAATTCTTTTCATCTGTCTTCACTGCAGAAGATATAGGACAGACAGCTGTGCCTGAACTGATGTTTTCAGGAAGGGACTCTGAGGAACTGAGGCAAACAGTGGTGACAAAATATGAAGTTCTAAACCTTATTGATGAACTGAAAGCAAATAAATCACCGGGCTCAGATGGTATCCATCCTAGAGTTCTCAAAGAGCTCAAATACGAAATTGCTGATTTTCTAACCAAAATATGCAACGTGTCCCTAAGATTAGCCTCTATACCAGAGGACTGGAAGATGGCCAACGTAACACCAATTTTCAAAAAGGGATCCAGGGTAGATCTGGGAAATTACAGGCCTGTTAGCTTAACGTCTGTTCTGGGTAGATTGGTTGAAGGCATTATTAAAGATAAAATTAGTAAGCATATATTTTATTTTTATTTATTTATTTATTACATTTATATCCCGCCATTTTTCCTCTTTAAGAAACCCAAGGCATCATACATAATCCTCCTCCTCTCCATTTTATCCTCACAACAACAACCCTGTGAGGTAGGTTGGCTGAGAGTCTGTGACTGGCCCAAAGTCACCCAGTGAGCTTCCACGGCCAAGTGGGGACTAGAACCCGGATCCCCCGGATCCCAGTCCAACGCTCTAGCCACTACACCACAATGGCTCTATATAGAAGGAAAAGCCCTGCTGAAAAGGAATCAACATGGCTTCCGCAGGGCTAAGTCCCACTAACCTTTTAGAGTTCTGTGAGAGTGTCAATAAACATGTAGACAGGGGTGATCCGGTAGACATTGTTTACTTAGACTTCCAAAAGGCTTTTGACAAAGTCCCTCAACAAAGACTCCTGTGAAAACTTAACAGTCAGAGGAGAGGTCCTCTTATGGATCAGTAACTGGTTAAAGAACAGAAAGAAGAGAGTAGGAATAAATGGTAAATTCTCCCAAAGGAAGGAAATAAATAGTGGGTCCCATGGGGATCTGTATTAGGACCAATGCTTTTCAACCTGTTCATAAATGATCTAGAATTAGGAGTGAGCAATGAAGTGGCCAAGTTTGCCGATAACACCAATTTAGGGTGCTTAAAACAAAAAGAGATTGTGAAGAGCTCCAAAAGGATCTCACCAAACTGGGAGAATGGGCATCTAAATGGCAAATGCCGTTCAATGTAAGCAAGTGTAAAGTGATGCACATTGGGGCAAAAAAACCCAACTTCAAGTATAGCTTGATGGGATCTGAGCTAGCGGTGACCAACCAGGAAAGAGACCTTGGGGTTGTGGTGGACAGCTCAGTGAAAATGTTAACCCAATGTGCGGTCACTGTAAAAAAAAGCAAACTCCATGTTAGGAATAATTAGAAAAAGAATTGAGAATAAAACTGAGAATATCATACTGCCCTATACAAATCTATGGTGCAGCCACGCTTGGAATACTGTGTACAGTTCTGGTCACCACACCTAAAAAAAAATATTGTAGAGCTGGAAAAAGAGCAGAAAAAGGCTACTAAAATGATCAAGGGGCTGGAGCATCTCCCCTATGAGAGAAGGCTACAACAGCTGGAATTGTTTAGCTTGGAGGTCTACAAAAATATGCCTGGTGTGGAGAATGTGGATAGGGAGACATTTTTTTCCCTCTCTCAAAATACTAGAACCCAGGGTCATCCTATGAAGCTGATTGGTGGGAGATTCAGGACAGATAAAAGGAAGGACTTCTTCACACAGCACAGAGTTAAACTATGGAATTCACTACCACAGGATGTAGTAATGGCCACCAATTTGGATGGCTTTAAAAGGGGGTTGGACAAATTCCTGGAGGAAAAGGCTATCAATGGCTACTAGTCCCAATGGCTATGTGCTACCTCCAGTACCATAGGCAGTGAGCCTATGTACACCAGTTGCTGGGAAACATGGGTGGGAGGGCGCGGTTGTGCTCATGCCCTGCTTGGCGTTCCCAGTCGACAGCTGGTTGGCCACTGTGAACAGAGTGCTGGACTAGATGGACCCTTGGTCTGATCCAGCATGGCTCTTCTTATGTTCTTATGACTGGGTTGAGGACTTCTGGCACCTCACTTGTTCCCCAGAATTTCTCAAAGATTACAGACAGCAGCTCAGAAATGACATCTGCAAACTCCTTCAGTACCCAGAGATATAATTCATCTGGTCCTTGAGACTTGAACTCATTTGGAGTAGCTAAGCACTGCTCTCCAACCATGTATTTACTTATTCAGGGTTGCAAATCCCTCCATATATCACTTGTTCTACTTGTCCCAGGTTGAACATAACCACAGCCAGCCCTAAGGTAAATAGTGCCCTGGGCAAGGAGGGCCTTTGGTGCCCCCCACAGTCACCTTTGCAGGGCCGCCCAGAGGGCTTATGGGGCCTGGTGCAGGTGTGATGTTGGGGGCCCTGCTGCTGCCCTTTACAAGAACCCATACATATGTGTACAAAGTGCTAATTGTTTGGTGATGTTGCCTCAAAGTAAAGCTGTGTTCCACTTATTTTTATCTAGCATAAATGACATCAAAGTGGAAATGGAAAAAAGAAACATACTTTAAAGCTAATTGAAGGAAGATCATTTTTGTAGTTAGTCCCCAAACAATCTGTAAAACCTCAAAAAAAGGTTACAAACACTTGCTTTTTGCCACCCTACCTCACCGCAGACAGTACATTAAAAAACACAGCCACTGAGCTCAGTGTGATGCCCCCCTCAGCTCCGCTGGGCCCTAGATAACACCCAGCTCACCCACCCCTAAAGCCGGCCCTGACCATAACTCCCCTTGTGGGAGAAGACGGTGGCAAAATTGGAGTTGAGTCGTGCCGCCTTCTCTCCGTCACCTGTTAACAATTCACCATCTTCCCCAAGCAGCAGACCTTCCCCTTCCTTATCTTCCTGCTCCTAACATAGCCAAATAAGCCTTTGTTATTGTTGTTTTTAGCATCCCTCAGCTCATTCTGGGTAGGGATGTCACGAATGCCCGACTGGGAGGCCAGCAAAATCCCTGGCACCTGGACCCCGCTTGCTGAGCTCCAGGATGTTGACGAGCCCGGCTCACGAGTGCCTCGGAGCTTGGTGAGTGGTCGGGAACAGCCCGAACATGTTGCTGCGCATGCCACAACCACTCCCGCTATCTCCTCCTTGCAAGGAGGAGATGGCAAGGGCAGCCAGGGCATGTGCAGCATTCAGGCCTCCTCCTGACCAGTTGGCTGTCAAGGAAGCTTCCTTGACAGCCAACCAGGCAGGACGGGGCTTTGGCCAGCGCCTTGGCCACTAGCCGTCTCCTGCTCATGAGGAGACAGCTAGCAGCTGGAGCGTGTGTGGTGCTGAGGCCTCCTCTTCCCTGGTCGGCTGTCAAGGAAGTTTCCTTGACAGCCAACCGGGCAGGACAGGGCCTCTGCCAGCGCCCCGGCTGCTAGCCATCTCCTGCTTGTGAAGAGGAGACGGCTAACGGCTGGGGCGTGTGCACCTGTCCCAGCGGTCAAACACTTGTGCACACAAGGGCTTGACTGCTGGAGTCCTTGACAGGGCGGCTGGAGGCCGTGTAGCCCATATAAGCAAGATGACAGGTGTAAACGCCTGTATTCTTGCGTATACGGGCTATTCACAGCCCCATTTTGCATATATAGAAATATGCGTATTTTTGCGACCGCCACTGAAGGCGATCAGAAAAATGTGCTTATTTCGTGAGTGCTATTTTTTCTTAAAATGGCGCTTGTAGCACTCGCCAACTGCTCCTGGGTGAGTGCGGGCAGCTCAGTAAGCGTGGGGTGTGTGTGGCAAGCACAGCTCCGGTGGCATGCGAGCAGAGGCAGGGGCTGGGCAGGCTCCTGGAAAAACCGGGGGGGGGGGGGCACCCGTCCATCTGTGATCCTGGGCCTTCGTCTTCCTGACACCAATCCTACAGGTTCAGGCAACCCTACTGTAGTCCTTCATGGTAATATGTCCCATCTTCCATCTCCTTTACATGATGCTTTTGAGTCTCAGCTCCCTGTGCAGCCACACAGGCTTCTTTAAATGTCCCCCGTTTTTCCTTCTCATGGGAATAGTTTGTGATTGTGCCTTCAGTGTTTCAGTGTTCAGGATCTCCCATCCTTCTTGAACACTTTTTCCTTAAGGATTTCTAGCCATTTCTCTGACCTTTTTGAAATTGGCTTTCTGAAAGTCCAAGGTTCACGTCCATCTAAGCTCAGTTTTGACAGCCCTGTCTATCACACGTTTCAAGTGTACATGGCCACTTCCCCCTAAGGTTCCTGTCACTTCATCTATAATTTCTTCCCCGTTGGCCAGAATTAAGTCCAGAACAGCAGATCCACTTGTACCTTCTTCCAATTTCTAAGAGATGAAGTTGTTAGCAAGACAAGTAAAAAAAATGTATTGATGTTCCATTCTTTGCAGAGTTCTAGCAGGTGCCAGAATAGTTGAGATTCCCCATTACTACTATTGCTTGCCTCTGTGAAAGTTTTGTCATTTGTTCCAGGAAGGCACCATCTATGTCTTCTGGATGGGTGGGTAGTCTGTAGTGAACTGCCACCACAATATCAGTCTTGTTTCTCCCTCCCTCTCTCTGTCTTTACCCAAGTGCTTCAACAAGGCTTCCATTCTCAGAATCACGGATTTCCACATAGGAGTATACGTTCCCTACATATGATACTACTCCCTGTCTCGTCTTGTCAGGTCTATTCCTTTTGAACAAGGTCTACCCTTCAGTGGCTATATTCCAATTATGAGTCTCATCCCACTAAGTCTCAGTGATACCAATCAGATCGTACTTAGCATCTCGTATTAGGATTCCAAGTTCATCCTGTTTGTTTCCCATGCTCTGGGTGTTAGTATATAGACACTGGAGGCTATGGGTGTTGCACCTTCTCAGTTTCCTGCTGTGTTTACCTGCAAATTGCGGGATCCACCTCCCCTGTCTTGGCTCCTCCTTTGTCCTTTGTGTTCTTCTCTGTAATCCTTGGCTCAGTAGTTGGCTCTGGTTTTTTGCCCCCCACTCCCTCCCCAGGAGTTAGTTTAAAGCCCTCTTGAGCACGTTTGCAAGACTCCTGCCAAAAACACCGTTCCCAGTCCCCGGGAGGTGCACCCCAGCATCTGCAAGGAGTCCTTCATATTGATATCATGGGTCCACATGAAACCAAACCTTCCCAGTGACACCATCTGCATAGCCAGCTGTTCACTTTCAGTATCCTTCTTTCCCTACCAATGCCCTGGCCTTCAACAGGAAGGACTGATGAAAACACCACTTGTGTCCCCAGTTCCTTTGCTTTCCTACCCGCAGCCTCATAGTCTTTAGAGATCTATCCAACATTTCTTCTGGCTGTATCATTTGTTCCCACATGGATCAACAGGAGATGATAGTAGCCAGTTGGTTTAATGAGTCTCGGTAGCTTCTCCATCACATCTTGAATACATGTTCCAGCAAGGCAACACACCTCCCAGAATGACATGTCTGGTGTTCACACAGCTGCCTCCATCCCTCTCAGTAGGGAGTCTGAGGACTATCACAAGTCTGCTCTTCCTCGGGTTGGTGATTAAGTTCCTCCCATCCAGGTGGGCCTGAGTGCCTTCCTCAGTGTTCTGTGGAGAGCAGGGTGGTGATCCATCTTCAGGTGGCCCAGGGTCACCCTCCACGGAGACATGTATTCCTTCTTGGGTTGGTGGTTAAATGTCTCCATTCCATATAACCCTGGGTACCTTCCACAGTGTTCTGTGGAGTGCAGGGTGGTGATCCATCTTCAGGTGGCCCAGGGTCACCCTCCACAGAAAGAGCCCAGTACCGGTTGTGTAGCTGCAGTGGTGCACAATGCCCCCTGATTCTCCTGGTCCTATGTGTCATGTTCTTCCACACCTTTACCTCTTGCCTTTGTTTTCTTCCTCTTCCTTGGAAATCTCCCACTTCTGTTGCTCTTTCAGGATTCTCTCCATTTCCATAATGCTAGGCATTCCAGATGACTCGGCCATTTCCATCGACTCCCCTGCAACCTCTCCTGCTAAACTCCCATGCAAAGCTCCCCTGTTGACTCTCCCTGTTCACTCATGCCCAGCAAACAGAGAGCTTTGCTGCAGAGCTGACCAACTCTGATTAGCCCCAGCTGTGGACTATGGCCGCACTCACAAGCTCCACAAGCATGTTTTTTTTTGGGGGGGCGGGGGGAAGGCTGTTTAATTTTTTTGGGGGGAGCAGACTTTTTGGGGGAAAGGCAGTTTGGGGGAGGGGAAGCAGTTTAGAAAAAAGCAACCACAGTAGCGTTCAAGTGACTAGCAGCCTAAGCAGAGAGAGAGTCTGGACAAAGTCCCAAATAGAGGAAAAGCCCTTTAAATAAGCCTTAAACTAAACTCAAAGACAGTAGGGTGACCCAGCAATATTAGCAGAGAGAGAGGCAGGGGGAGTGGACAAAGCCCTAAAGAGGGAGAAAGAACCCTTTAAATAAGCCCCAGATAAGTCCCAAACTCAGCTCAAAAGCAGCCAGATCAGTATCCCCTAGTCCAGGGGTAGGTGACATGGCACCAGTGTGCCCTCAGACACCTTTCTTGACATTTGCCCTACCACTCCCACTTTAAAATATGTATTTATTTATTTCTCACTGGCAGCTGGGATCCCTTCAAATCAAAGCGAGGGGCTCTAGCTGTTTTGTCTTCTTTTCATACGAATGCCTCTGGGCCAGACATGGGACCCTTGTGCTCTCACCCCTTGGCTCAGGTTACAGGCTCACACCTCTAGCAAGCTGCAAGGCTTTCAAATTAAACAATAAATTAAGCCATCTTAAAAATACAGCCTTAAAAAGGTAGGTGCACTTGTGCTGGCATCAAATGCAACGCTACAACGACAAATAGCGGCTGTGGGCCAGCTCTCCCAGCTCCCCTCCATCCCAGCTCACAGAACTTTATCTGCATGCTGATAACAAAATGTTCCTCGTTTGCCCACCCTGCCAAGTGACAGCCATTGATGTCGAGCTGGGACAGGGAAGCGCAGACGTAGTGCCATCGGGACACAAATGTGTTCTATGAGACATAATGGAGGCCGAGCAGAAAACTAGACAGGTTTTTGGCAACAGCGCCTTATTTAGAGTCCATCTGGTTTGGCCCTCTGAAAATGACAAATGAGGAAGTGATACCTTGCCAAGGTTCTACTTTCCACAGTTAGACTTAGTGCCCTTCAGACAATAAATTCCTACTGGATTTCGAGCCATGGGCGATTGCAAGCATGATCACTCCTCTGCAAGGGAAAGGAACCTCATTGTCTGAATCTACCCTTAGGACCATTTTTCTTCACAAACCTGTGCCTGACTGATAAACAGAAATTCAACAAGTGAAGGTTTTCCCAGCGTGGACATAGCATTTCGTTAGGCATTTATTGAATGCACAAGAGCAGTTTGGGGGCAGGGGAAAGGCAAGCCTGTACAATGGCAGCAAAGGGGCTTCCGGGTGAGGCTGTTAATGTGCGATAGCCTGATCAGACCCTGCCTGATCCACAGAATGCTATGTCACGACATCATCTTCCCCTCGTAACCCTCCTGTGTTTTCCCAACACTTCTTCTGTCTTTTTTCTTACTGCAGAAAATCCATTAAGGAAAAAGAGACAGAATTGTTGCACAATGTCTTCTCACTGGTAGTACTGGGAGCTCACTGTCTGGAACTATCACAAGTCTTGTCTGTGTGTATATATGTGCATTAGGGAGTGTTGGAGGAGACATTGTGGGTAGCCAAGAAGCCAATCTATGTCCTTCTCCCCTACTCCTCGCATTACCATGAAATCTATGTTGCTGTCTTCATTTCGGAAATATTCCATCAGCTTCTCGAAGCGGTTCTTCTCACCACAGACCTATAAGAGGAGGAAGAGACACATTCAGTTTAGTTGGCACTGAGGACTTGCTTTGACGTGACAGAGTTTAAACTGAGTACATGATGCCAAGGGTCTCAGACTAAGGACTCTGGCATCCAGACCCAGGCTCTCTTCACACCTGAGGGTTTTTTAGCAGGGGCGTTCTTCTTTAATCACTGGCTTTCATGGGAGCTTTAGATGACGCCGCTGCTCTCCTACTGCTATCTCACAACTTCCACTCCCTCTTTCCATGTTATCCGAGAATGGGGAAAACCCAGCATTTTCTGTGCTTGCGACTGAAGTCACCATTTCCCCCCCTGTGTATTTCCCCTTTAGCGCTCCATCCCGCTTTGCGTGAGCATGTGCTAGGGGGAGTTGCTGGGCAGTGCTGAATAACACTGTCATGACAACAAATCGGTGGGAGGGAGGGCAGGTCACTGACCACGCTTCCAGTGACCGTTTCTGCCTCTCTCCCATTCCACTATGGGCTCTGAGATCCCCTTGAACACAGCAATGCTTACTTCAGAGTAAACTCACTAGCTGTAAGGCTTTCCTTTCCTGGGAGTAAGTGCCACTGAAATCTGTGTGGCTTGCTTCTGAGTAGGCATGCATAGGAGTGCATCCCCTTCAATGCATTTACTTGGAACTTCCCCTCCCATAGACTCCACTGACTGCTTCTTCTCCCTTTTGCTCACCAGTCTGATGGGCTTTTTTTCTCCCAGGGTGGATGGGGGAGTCTCCCTTCTCAGCCACGCAGGAGAAAGGCTTGACAGTTAGGATTTCAATGGGTATTAAAAGTGCCCTTTCTCCTCCCCTGAATAAATTCATCATGCAGAGCTTGGGTCATTTTTAATTGGGTTTTTGTGTGTGCGTGTGAGGAGTTGTTTTAGATAAGGCAGTAATGCTGAGGTGGTTTTCCATAGTACTCCCTCCCACCTAGCCAGCCACTATCTCTTCTCCTAGCCCACCTTGCAGGGTCGTTGGGAAGCCAGAATAAGCAGGAAGAGCAAGAACAGCAAGGGGTGGGGGAAGCAAGCTGGGTCCGAAGCAGTCGCAGGGAAGGGGGCTGCGAGGGATGGCTTGGTGCATTGACCGTATACAAGTCCGTTTGTGGATTTCTTACTTCAGTGGTTGGGAACCCGGAAATCGGTATACCCTTCAAACTCAGTAGTGCAAGCAATGTGCTGCATTTAATTTCATCACACACTGACATATTTAGCCGAGAAGGACTAGCAGCACCAGCAACCTCAGGGTAAGCCACCGAGAAGACTCTCCCTCCCTGGCCACAAAGTCGGAGGAAGGAGGGGGGCAGGGGACCAGCTCCCATAGCCCACTATCCCAGGCACTAGAAGACTTCCCTCCTGCTGTGGAGAAGCAGAGGGATGGGCAGAGCCATCAATCATGTTACAGGAACCAGTGACCAGGGGAGGGGGCAAGGGGCCAGCAGCCCCCTTCTGTCCTGGTTTTTCCGTGCAGCTCTGCCCAGCCATGAAAAGGTATAGAGCGGAGGGATGCGCTATGAGAGATGCCTGTATGCAGGGCCAGTGTGTAAATCCCAGAAAGGATCAGGAATCAAAAGGATGGTTTGCAGTGGGATAAAATGCCAGGTGTGAAGAGAACCCCAAATATCTTACCCTCTGTGCCACCGTGACAGCCTGCCAGAAAAGCGAGCCGTTGGCCTGCTCTCTCCTACGCTTTGACACCAGCAGGGCAGATGGCCAGAGGCTGGCACCGTGGCTGTTAACTCAACAGGGGTCAGATGACACGGCCTACTGGATTCCGCCAGGCCCCATAATGCCCCCGATTCTGCCATGGTTACTCAGTCTGGGGAAGATGCCATGGGTAACACCCAAACTGTCATTTGACTGCCCCCTGTTTGCGTCTCTGTTTCTTAGCTTACCAGCTGGCCAGCCTGACTGCTTGCCAGCTCATGTGTCTGCTAAGCTCATCTTCTCTGCCTTGCTTCCACCTCCTCCAGGCTGCTTGTCCCAATACTTTGTTGGTTTTTGTATGGTAAATACACACATTGCTTTAAGAGACCATGGAGGCACATTTGAGAACTATAAGCATGCTAATGTGTGTAATATCACATAGTACTGCTTATATATACACGAAGCTCTTCCTTAGTCTGAGACTTTGTTATTGCTCCTCTGATTACAACCGCTGCAGCCTATGGTGGATACCTGATCTAGGGGACGGAAGGAAGTGGAGGCAAAGAGGAGTCGGGGTGGGGAAGAGGAGGGGAAGAGGAGGGCGGGTTTCCTGGGGGACTGCTGCCCCGGTTTTGCCCAGTTCCCACCTGTGACTTGGAGCCCTCAGTGATGATAAAATTACACCCTTATGAGAACTTTCTACTCGTACAAGCAGGACATTTGGCGGCCTGACAGTCCAAAAGCATGCTGTGTACAAGCAAATGTCAACATTTAACAAGCACACTGGTAAAACTTCATGAAAGAAATACGGGTTTGGATAAATGCAGCTGCTCTCTTCCCAGGAATGGGGGGTGTGTGTGTGTGTGTGCGTGCGAGAGATATCTGCTGTTTTAATTGGACTATTCTGGCTTTATTCTGATGATTTTCTTTTGATGCTTTTCTTTGTTTTTAGGGCTGATGGTGCTAAGCTACTTGTGTGGACCAACTATAGATCAAAAAGTGACACAGAAATTTAATCAGATAAACAGATAAACTACATCAAGGTAGTGAACTGGAAGTGGCGGGGTGGTGGGGGTGGTGATGAGAGAGAAATAGACAACCCCCTTTCATCACCAGGCCCTTTCCTTTCAGGTCTTCAGGAAAGCTCTGAGGACCCACCTGTTTTTGCTGGCCTTTTCCATTATGGGGCTGTGGGTTCCATTTTTAATTACTATTTTTACTGAATTTTATTGCCCTGGTTATTGAATTTTATTGGCCAGTGTGCTAGTGCATGCAGCTTGATTGCATGCACTACCACACCCAGGCTCCTGCTTGGCTCCTCCTGCCGGCAGGAACAGCTAAGCAAGCCAGGGATTCCCAGCAACTGGGAACGCTAGCTTGTTTCTTGCCCAGCAAGCCAGAATCATAACCCAAGGACAAATCCTGGGTTACAATTCTGGCTTCTTGGGGAGAGATAAGCCAGAGTTTCTGGTTCAGACATCATGCTAACCGAGCCAGAGATGGAGAGTCCCTATCTTGTTTAACTGCTCTTACTGGCAGGAGGAACCAAGCGGGAGTTACTGTGCTGGCTTGCTCATGGTAACCCAGATTTTTTTAAAATGCTGGATTGCCATGATGTCCAAATGTGGCCATTGTTTTCTATTGTTTCCTTTATTTTCTATGTCACCTTGGAAGGGTTCCACTCTTAAAGGTGGCCTAAAATAATTTAATTTTTAAAAAAATGCACAACACAAGCCCTGATCTGAATTAAGGAGCTCTGCACATCTAACCAGACTTCTGTGCATGTTCCTGGATCAGGCACTGCAGGAGTTAAAAAAATCTAGCATGATAGCACTTCAGAACACACATCTAGATGGTGGATGCCATCTATCTCCACTGCTTAGCTTTCTGGGAAGCACACCAAGACGTGCATCGCCATCCTCATTCTGGCACAATTATTCACACATTAATACCTTTTGAAGTATGATTATGGTGGGATTGGGCCAACAGATGTCCTGGAAATATGGGGAACGATCTCCATATGCTGAAAACTAATAAACCAGAGAGACTGGCTGGATTGAGTTTTCAGTGCCCTGCATAGCTCTTTGCCCCTCTCCAAGAATGGGCAAACCAGAATAAAATTATGCAAAATAGTAAAACATGCAGAATAAATTATGAAGACTATGAGAAATTATGCAAATTTTGTCACAGAATTCAGCTTCTTTTGGCTTTGAATTTGGAGTGCCTGGTTGCAGTGGCCTGAGGCTCGATAAAGTGATTATTCACCTTGGAGATTCTGGCTTGCTTGATAATGGAGACAGAATGAAACCGTCTGAAGAGATATGAGAGACTTCCAGGGACCAGCTCTCCATAGGGCAGCAGTGGGGAACCTTCTTCAGCCCAAGGGACAAATTCCAATCTAGGGAAGGGGGGCATTTAATCTGTGAGCATGGCCAAAGGCAAGCTTTGTTGTTCAGTCGTTCAGTCGTGTCCGACTCTTCGTGACCCCATGGACCATAGCACACCAGGCCTTCCTGTCCTGCGCTCTCTCCCAGAGCGTGCTCAAGTCCATATTCATTGCATCAGTGATGCTATCTAGCCATCTCATCCTCTGCCGTCCCCTTCTCCTTTGGCCTTCAGTCTTTCCCAGCATCAGGGTCTTTTCCAGAGAGTTTTCTCTTCGCATTAGGTGGCCAACATATTTGAGCTTCAGCTTCAGGATCTGTCCTTCCAATGAGCAGTCAGGGTTGATTTCCTTTAGGATGGACTGATTTGACCTCCTTGCAGTCCAGGGGATGCGTAAGAGTCTTCTCCAGCACCACAGTTCGAAAGCATCAATTCTTCAGCGCTCAGCCTTCCTTATAGTCAGCTCTCACAGCCATACGTTACTACTGGGAAAACCATAGCTTTGATTAGACGGACCTTTGTCGGCAAGGTGATGTCTCTGCTTCTTACTATGCTGTCTAGGTTTGCCATAGCTTTCCTCCCAAGGATCAAGCGTCTTTTAATTTCATGGCTACAGTCACCGTCTGCGGTGATCTTGGAGCCCAAGAAAATAAAATCTGTCACTGCTTCCATTTCTTCCCCTTCCATATGCCAGGAAGTGATGGGGCCAGATGCCATGATCTTTGTTTTTTTAATGTTGAGTTTCAAACCAGCTTTTGCACTCTCCTCTTTCACCCTCAACAAGAGGATCTTGAGATCCTCTTCGCTTTCTGCCATTAGGGTGGTATCATCTGCATATCGGAGGTTGTTGATAATTCTCCCGGCAATCTTAATTCCGACCTGTGATTCATCCAACCCGGCATTTCTCATGATGTATTCTGCATATAAGTTAAATAAACAGGGCGACAATATGCAGCCTTGTCATACTGCTTTCCCAATTTTGAACCAATCAGTTGTTCCATGTCTGGTTCTTACGTTCCATGGGGTTTTCTTGGCAAGAATACTGGAGTGGGTTGCCATTTCCTTCTCCAGTGGACCACATTTTGTCAGAACTCTCTGCCATGACCTGTCCGTCTTGGGTGGCCCTGCACGGCATAGCTTATGGCTTCACTGAGTTACGCAAGCCCCTTCGCCACAACAAGGCAGTGATCCATGAAGGGGAAAGGCAAGCTAGCCATGGCCAAAATGTGATTATTATCCATTGTAAATCTTCTCAGAAGCAAGCAGGACAAGGCTTCTGCATGTCTACTCATAGGTAAGCAGGACAGAATCACGCAGCAGCACTTTAAAATAGAACCCCTAATATCAAGCCTCCCATATCTACTAAGAAGCAAGGATGAGCGGCATGTCTATTGACAAGTAAGCACGATGAGAATCTACATGACTACTGATAAGTAAGCAGGAGAAGCCTCTGCAAGAGAAGCCTCAGAAGTAAGCAGGGCTGGATCACCCAGGAGCTTCCTTGCCAGTTCCCGCCCACTCTCGGTAAAAGCTCTTATCCAGTCAACAGCTGATCAGAGATAAGAGCTTTTGCCTGCCTGGAGAGAGTGTGAGGCCCAGGGAAGAAACTGGCAGGCTGGATGGGGAGCCCCTGCAGGCCCTATCTGGCCCATTTAGGCTTGCTGTCACATCTGAATTGGGATACATAAGATAGATGAGAGGAACAAACAGAATGTTTTGTGAAGAATGGCTTCTTTCCCACTCTTTTATTTTTAATCTCTACAAGAATGCATCTGGTGACTACACTGGATGCCAGGGCAGCAGGTGAAACTCCATTTGTAATGTATCCACAGGGGATGTGCTAAAAAAAGGTGTAGTTAGAGAACCAACATTAACATACTTGTGGCTGTTGGTAACAGAAGTTAATTCCTGGACCCCATGACAGCAGCTCCTACAGAAGCTGAGGATCAGAAAAGGCCTGAAGACCTGGAGGTGTCTCCACGGGCAATTTGCTGCGAGCAGGCTGAGTTTGGAGGTCGTTCAGGGCACATGATGTCATGGCCATCCAGCAGCCACTCCAGAGCTTATCAGGGAAAAACCAGATTTCCTGAGACTGCTTAAAGTCCAATTCTTTTCCTTCAGTCGGGTTCTCTGCAGTATAGCTGTTGTGGGCCCCAACCCCCACACTGACCTAGGGCATGCTAGCCCTGCTCAGGAGTGTGCCTTTCACCATGACCCCGGTCAAGGGGTGTTTCCTGTCCCTGTGTCTCCGAGCACAAACCTATGTGTGTCTGCTCAGAAGTAACTCCCACTGTGGTTAATGAGGCTTGTACCCTAAATGCGCACTGCTGAAGTTACTGAGATTCCCATCAATCGAAATAGCGTGTTTAGGAGCCTTAAAGCACTAATTAGACCCCTGGAGTAACTCCCCTAAAGGCTGTGAAGCACCAGGTCAAAGCTGCATGTCTTTGATGTATGCATACATCATGCATACACACGTGAAACTGTCCCTTCATTGAGTTATTTGGTATGGGGCAGGCAAACTATACAAACAGTGTTATCTAGTGGATAGATAGCTGGTCTTGGATCTAGGAGACCCAAGTTCTGCCAGAGATTATTTGTGCAGCCCTGGCCATATTGCAGCTCCAATTTCCAACTTGTACAATGGGAATGAAAGACCTACCTCCTGAACTTAATTGTGTGAGCAAATATAGTAATAGCAAACACGATTTGTAAAATGCTCAGTGATTAGGGATAGTGGCCCCAAACCAGACACATGAACACCGTAATTGATGAGAAACAGGCATGAGATGGCAGGCATGAAGTCATGCAGAGGAAGAAAAGCTTGGAAGGAAAGCAGGGAGGGACGGGAGCAGAATGCCACACATGCCAACAGAAACAGAACCTGTGCCAAGGGCTCCCCACTTCCTCCAGGCCCAATTTGCTCAACCCTGTTGGAGTTATATCCAGTTTGTGCCTTCTGTTCAGCATCTAGGATTCCATTTCCTCCCTCCCCAAGGCTTTGGTGCAAACTGCCTGCTCCATGGGCAGATTTTATCCTAGGTAGCCTAAGCAGTCCCTTGATCAGGTCTCCCTGTGTCAGATGACAGCATGAAGGCCAAAGACACAAGTTTCCTGTCTATTCCTACTTATTCACCTAACACATCTCATTTCCAATGGGTTTTACCATCTTTCTGGGTTTTCCCAAGGTGTTTCATAAGGACTAAGTTAAGCATCATTCTGGGATTTCCTCCCAGTACAGATATTAGCTTCAAAGGAGGAATTTTCCTCAAGACCGCCGCATGGGAGGAAAAGTTAACATTTCCCTGCTCTGATCTCAGGAATTATCACCTGATCCAACTGGCATTTTAAAAAACGGCTGAATGCAGTTACGTTTAACATCATGTGTCGTTTGGTCCTAGAGGACCAGCAGGTATCTTCGTTCTTACTATTCACATGCACACTACATCATAGTGAGAGGATACACCCACCTGAGTTTGCTTCTGCTTCTATTTCTGAGAGCCATTTGAAATTATATAGCAAAATTGCACATATTTAAGCAAAAATGTGAAAGCCTTGAGAATTTCACCTTTCATCTTTATAACAAAGCAAATTATTGGCACTCACGTTCCTGTGGAGACAGGGTGGAAAATGCCCTCTGCAAAGGGAGCCTGCTTCTGAGAACCCCACCCACCGTGGCATCATTAGGTCTGTGCTCCCCAAACTTCTGAATGCTCAGGCACGCTGTTTTTCTGCATTACATTTGGAAACATGCTTCACGCTTTGACCTGGGCCCCATCTACATGAGCCATTTGCCCCGGTGCTGCTTCGAAGGGAAGATCTTTGCAACAGATGACACAGTCGCTGCTTTGCAGCCCAATCATGGTTTTCACAGCAAAATCTGGATTTTCTGAGTCTGCTTGCTGCGATTTTTTCACTTGCTTCCAGTTCACTGCGGGGGGCTGAGCTGTCTGTCCCTTCCTCGGCTTTAAATCGCAGCATCCTTAGCAGTGGCTGGCGTCACTATGTGACACCTTTTTGCCCCTCCTCGTTCCTCCTTTGAAGCTCCGCAGTTATGGAGGCATGAAGAAGCGGGCTGGTGGAAGCTGCGCTGAGTGGTGGAAGGGAAAATGGCCGGGGGCGGGGGGAGAGCAGAGGGGCAAACATGTCTACTAGGAAGTAACTCATTGCCTTCAGTTCCACATTGCTGCCTCTCACTTTAAGTAGTCGAGCTTGAGAGTGGAGATGTGCAGCTACAAAGGAATACAGCTGAGCATCGGTGGATGCCTGTGGATTTGAAGGTGAGCAAGGGTGGGTGCCAAGGCAGATGATTTTCATACTCAGGTACTCAGAAGCATTTCATGCTCTAAGCACTTGCACAATCTCTGGAGGCAACAGCTGCCTGCTTGCCTGCCCGCCGCAGAAATGTGTATGCAGGGCTTGTTAGGGATGTCTATTCGTGCTAGTCCCTCACCCTCCTCCCCAGCTCTGTGCTCTGTGCTCTCTGCGCCTGCTCAAGCTCCGGAAGCAGCGGCTGCCTGTGTGCCCACCCCCTGCAGAAATGTGTGTGTGCATGAGGGGTACGCAGGGTTTGTTATGCACATAGGCAAGTCCTGCTTCGTTGAGCATGTTCCCAAGGACAGCCCAGCAACGGTTTCCGGCTTGGGAAGTCCCCATTAACCCTCCCATCGACCGCCCCAGTTGTTAATTCGCAGCGCTAATGCTGCGCAGCTCCTATGGAGCGAACAATGAAATCAGTGCCATGTAGATGCGGCCCTGAAAAGGTTTACTTTTAGGAAAGCTAAGAGTAGAAACTGTCCACCTCTAGGGAAGTTCAGGCACTGCGCTTCTGCATGACCTACTGTTCTGGATGCAACGTCTCTGAGGGCAGGCAAGGCAATTCTTCTGCGTCGGGAGCAACAGAGTGAACCAATCAGACCCAGCCGACTGGGAAGCGGTGGCAGCAAAAGCCCGAGCAGGGACTTGCAGAGACGTGTGCAGAGACTCGGCAGGCAGCCTCTTCCGTGGATGCACTTTGAGCTCCATGGGGCCATCTAGGCAGGACTTTGGGGCAGAAATCCAGGGCCCCACTCAGCAGAATGAACAGGAGGGCAGCAGCGGTGACTCAACACATGCTGAAGTACATGTAGTAATACACACTGGCATCTCAAGAGAGGGCTCTTGTAAGACCACCCAGGGCCTAAAATGACCGAACTGCGCTACTGTTTGGACTCATGGGATCTTTCAGTTATTTAAACTCATGTCTTGCTGCACATCAGTGCCACCCATTTGGTGAGTGATGGCTCTGGGTGGAACCAGCACCACTGAAAGGAGCTCACAAACCTCCTTGAAGTTGTCAAAGGCAGCCAGGATGATGTCATGCCCCCCTCGAACCAAGCAAACAGCAGCCAGCAGCTCAAGGACGAGGGCTTTGGTCCTGCAAAGAGGAGAACAGTGAGGTGAAGGACTCCGAATGAGGCAATTTCCCCCCAGAGCTCCTGGGAGGCAGGGGCTGAACTTGGAAGAGACTTCTGAATGCAAACGGCTAGAGGCACGCACCCAAGAGGAGGCAGGGAGCTTGTGGTCCTGGCAAAGTGAGGGAAGGAAATCAGTCCCAGTTGTGGGTTGCAGCGGGCCGCCTTCCCAATACCGTGAAGCCTGGCTTACTTGCTTGAGTCTCCCAGGTCAATTTACTTTGCAGGTACACCTTTTGTGGCAAACTGGCAGGCAGTCCAGCCACCCACCAACCACCTTTTTGCCTGTTTCAACTGTATGATTAAAGTGGTGAGCTTTGGGGCCTGTTTGTGGACTATTTAAAGGGAAATGGGTGGTTAGAGGCCCTAGTGGGAGAACAGCCAGATTGGCAGGGAGAAAAGGAAAAGAAGTTGGTCAGGCTATGAAGCTCACTGGGTGACTCTGGGCCAGTCCCCGCCTCTCAGCCTAACCTACCTTGCAGGGTTGTTATGGTGATAAAATGGAGAGGAGGAGGATCATGCCACTTTGGGCAGGGGGCAAGGTGGGATGTAATTGCAACAAATGTATAAATGTAACAAGCACAAACGAGAGGCAAGAAAGCCTAAGAATTGCAACTAGAGCTAGGGGGTAATTCTTTGTATGCATCACTTCATCCCTCTGGGTGGAAAAGTGGCCTAGAAATTTTATTATTATACAGGCATAGGAGTGTCTGGACATTCAGCCAAGGAAGAGTGAACTGCATCTCTCCATTACAAAGCCTAAACATTCTAAATGTTCATAGGCTGTGAAGACAATTTGTCCAGATCTTCTGAAGTCTGGCATGGGTTACCTAAGTTGAGAGCTATAAGCAGGTCAAAGTTCAGAGAGTTCAGTTGAGAAGTGGCTGAGACACAACAGTTTAAAGCAGGGGAGGGCAGACTTCAGACTTGAGAGATCTACTTTGCTTTTTTTACTAGATCTGCAAGATCCACCAAATGGAACCAGATGAAAAATGGTGGCTCAGAGGTTAGAGTCAACTGGATGACCTACATACACAAATACAAATCTACATACAATACTAGGGTTTTTAACAAAACTAGGGTTTTAATTTAGACCAAAAAATGCTATCGTTAAACCATTGGGAGTCGGAGACCCCTGCTGAAGTGCTGTAAATCACCCAGAGATATACCAGTAGATCCTAATCTACCTTATCTGCCCACCCCTGGTTTAAAGAATTCCCCTTGTTGGGCAAATTTCTGCTATTTACACCCTTTTTGCATCCCCATAACCTAGCTTCTATTTGCTTGTTTGGGTTTTTTTCCCCTATTTGTTCTCTCTCTCTCTCTCATACCCCTTTAAATTCATCCAAAAATGCATGGAAATTGACGGGGTCTTGCCTTTCCTATTTTTGTGAAAATCTGTTGTGTCTTCATAACATTACTAGCTTTTAAGTCCACTTTAAAAAAAAAATAGCAAGAGCAAAGCTTTCAACCCATACTGATTTGCCTTTGTCTATTCCTCACCAACAGAGAGCTTTGGGTATTGGGCAGTATAGAAATGAATGAATGAATGAATGAATGAATAAATAAACTCCCATCAGCCTTGGCCAGCAAGGATGATAGGAGTTGGACTCCAAAAATATCTGGAGACATCAGGTTCCCCACCCCTGCCCTAGAGGAAACTGCTTCCCACAGCCAAGAGAGCAGCGGCTAGGGGGAGGAGGTTTGCAGCTGCTGCTGCTGCTGCGGGTGGACTGGGAAAGGGACGGGCCACAGATCCCTTTTCAGTGCCAAGGCTCTGTGCACTGGAACACGCGAGGCAGCCACAGAGTGTCCCCAAGCAGGTGCAGAGTCCAGCTCCCTCCCCCTGAGCACCCCACGATCTGCCCCTGCCCATCTAAGATTAGGGGGCACGTCTTCCCAGTCAGAAGGCTGTGTGACCTTAGGACAGGCCTGAGCTGTAGCAGCACTTTTCAAAAATCAAAGCGGCAGCAGTGGTTGCAAGTGTAACCCCTGTGGGCTGGCTGGCTCAGTCCCTTGGGCGTGAAGTCCTCACTCCAAGAGAGAGCCAAGAGAAAAAGCAGGAAGAGTCAGCTCGTTCTGCTGGGAAGCTTAACGGGAGAGAACTGGTTCATAATTACAGGCTGTTATCACCTTGTAGAAGGTAAACTGACACTTGGATACAGGAGAATTGTAAGAGGATAAGGAATAATGTTTATAACTCTGGAATTTGTTATATTTACATTGTTATTTCAGGGCTAATACCTTGAACTACAGTTCATAAGCTGCAGATTGTGAATAGTCCTGTGATCTACCTTTAAAGTATCTACAAAGGGACTACTGAAGTGTCCAGCATCTTGTAGAACCGGAGACACGTCGGCATGCTTGAGGATTTTGTTCAGTCCGCATTTTAAAGCGAACCAACCTGACCCACACCTCTTAGATGAACATGCAGACTGGAATGTAGTTTTCCTCCAGATTTTGCAGTTCTTTGAATTTTGCAATGCAGTTCTTGGCTCAAGAAACATACCAAAATACATATAAACATGTGTATTTTAGAATAAAATGTGTTTAGAAATGCATATTTTGTGAGAAAATATATTCAAAATACATATTTAAATATGAATTTTCTTGTCGATTTTTTCTTTAGAAATTCACAGATTAAAGTAGGAACAGGATGGAACAGACCTATTGAATGAACATATGTGAAACTGACATGGCCAGGAAACAGACTGATCCGTCCGTCCAGGGGCGCTGCCAGAATTCAGCCCCACCGCCGACCCAAAGGAAGGATGCCCCTGCCCCCGCCCCACTCTGGGTTTTCCACCCCACTCCATTTCCCCTCCCACCAGTGCTCCTTCTCCTCTTCTCCACCAGCACTTTCACTTCCTGCTTCACTCTTTCTCCCTGCTACGCACTCTTCCCCCCCTTTTTCTCTCTTCCTCTCTCTGTTCTTCCGTGTGCTTTCTCTCCCCGCCTCCTCTCTCCTTCCCCTCTCTTTTTCCACTCTCTCTCTCTCCCCTGTTCCCAGAGCTCCCTTTCCAACCACCTCCCAATCAGGCAGCACCACCATCTATTTCTCTTTCTTTTAACTGTCAGAAAAGTTTGAGCCCATTGTGGCTTCAGCACAGGAGGCTGAAGCCACAATGGGCATCTTGATTTTGACATGGGGCCACCTTGAGGCTTTTTGGAGAAATTAACATGCCGGGCATGCCTTCCTCTGCAGCATGCTCCATCTTTTCTCAAAGTTAAAGACAGACAGAGAAAAGGTGCTGCTGCCTGGTAAGATGAGGGGAGAGTGAGCTTCAGGGACTGGAGGGGAAGAGAAATTGTGTGTATGTATGTGTCCTTGCAGAAAGTTTTTTTTTTAAGCGGTTATTAACTTTGAAAGCCCTAAACGGCTTGGGGACAGGTTACCTGATGGATTGTCTCCTTCCATATATACCTGCCTGGACCCTAAGATCATCTTTAAAGGCCCTTCTCTGGGTGCCCCTGACAAATAAGGTAAGGCAAGTAGCTACTAAGGGGAGGGCCTTTTTGGTGGTGGCACCCTGGTTGCGGAATGCCCTCCCCAGAGACGATTACCTGGTGCCTATGCTAGGGTCTTTTCACTACCAGGTGAAGACCTTATTTTCTCAGGCATTTTAGTCTTTCAGTTTCTGTTGTTTTTCAAGCTGTTATTGTACTTTTAAATCTATCTATCTATCTATCTATCTATCTATCATCTATCTATCTATTAATTACACTTCTATACCACCCAATAGCTGAAGCTCTCTGGGCGGTTCACAAACATTAAAACCACAAATAGAGCATAAAACAGTCTAAAATATGAAAGCTTAAAACTACAATATAAAAGTACAACCAGACTTTATACTGCTGCTGGCTTCTACTTTGGTTCGATACTGAAGTTTTAAACTTTTAAAAGTTGTATGTTATGTTTTATTGTGCTGCACTCTGTGGTTTTAGTTGTTGTGAACCAACGAGACAGCTTTGGCTATTGGGCAATATAGAAATGGAATGAATGAATGAATGAATGAAACACGTGTGGGGAGGCTGCATTTTGGGGCCCCTGGGGCTGCTGGGCCCTAGACCTACACGTGGTGGTCCAGCCCCTGGATCCACTCATCCCTAGCAGTGAGGATATACCTGTCAGGATTCTTACCTGGGGTTCTTATTGTTGAGGCTCAGCGTGATCTCATTGACACATGCTGGGTGGTTCATCACAAGGCTGAACCCTGACTAAGAGGAGGGTAAGAGAGGATGTTAGCAATCAAAGTGAATCCAGATAAATTAGGGGGTGTGATGGCTGCAGATGGGGCCAGAGCTGAGTGTCCCTCTTGTTCCACAGAGGCTCAGAGGACATGCCATTAGGCCATGACTGGGGACAGCAGGCCAGGTCTGTACTACTCACAGCAAAATGGCTTGAGTCTGGACACACTGAAAGATTGGGTGCAGCACTTTGGGGAGGGGGGAAGAGTTGAGGGGATCCCGCCTCTTGGTGTATATGTTTGCCCCATGTTTATCTCTGGCCAAACAGGGCTTTATACTGTTTCAAAACCTACAAAGCCTGTTTGCCCAGATATGGCAGCAGGACAGTTGAAATGTGCGTACACATCATGGGAAGCAACGCCTCTCTCAAACCACTTCCAACTCTGTTCAGAACGATTATCTGTCTCCAAGCTATTATGATATGCAAGTCCCGCTCCCCATAACTATGGCCAAGATGGGCGGAGCAGGATCAGGTGACACATTCTCTCAAAAATAATGCCATAAAAATGGCCTTGTAAACGGGCTTCCCCAGAGGTAAATATTACTACAAGACCTGCTGACTGAGTTATTCCAGGCTCTCTGTGCATATGTACACACCATAAGAACAACCCTGCTAGACTGGACCAATGGCCCATCAAGTTCAGCACCTGATTCTCTAGCAGTGGCCAGCCAGATGCGTGCAGGCAACCCACAAGCAGGGCATTGAGGCAACCGGACTCCCTCACTGTTTGCCCTCCAGCAGCTGGCATTCAGAGACAAACAGCCGCTGAACGTGGAGGTTACACTTAGCTCTTATGGCTAATAGCCACTGATATACCTCTTTTTAATTGGCAGGAAACGTGGTGCCCTCCGGATGTTGTTGGACTACAGCTCCAGTCATCCCTGAACAGCAACATTTGAAGCCAAATGTTGGCATGTTGAGATGCCAGGGATCAATTTCCTTGTACACCACAGGGCATCTGAGTCTTCCCTCCTTCCAACAGCATCTACGTATACTGCTTTACACACCATTTTTCACACCCAAGGATATTTCAAAAGCAGTTTCCAATATTATGTGTGTTTGGGGAAGCCCCTAGCATGTCTTTCAATGTTCAATTTCTCACAGCCGCGCAACACTTTTCCAGTCATTGTTCTCAGTCACCTGGTAATTCATGATGGCACGGAGGCACATGATGCACACGTGGACGTCGTCCTTCTGACTGACGATGCGCGAGTTCCGCAGCGCCTTTCTGCTGTGTGCCGGATTGAGTCTGAGGGAGAAATACATTCAAGGGGTGGGGGTGGGGAACAGCTGGATGAGAAAGGAGGCGAAACCGCAGCCAGCAATCCAACTGCATAACGAGCAGCACAAGAGCAAGGACTTGAGGAGCAGGACGGGGTGGGTGGGGGCCAGGCTGGGAAGCAGGATGGCAATATAAAACCTCTGCTGCCTCCAGGTCACCAGTCCAAATTTTGCCTAGAAGATACTGTCCAGTTCTTGCAGTACCACCATCCTTAATGAAGAGGCTGGGGGTGGGCCACTCAACAGGCCATGGGACTTGACTTTAGAGATGCTTAACATTCTATGGAAGGAGACTATTTCATGGGGAGCTATGCACACAGCTGTTCGTGCAGCAGAATACAGAATGCGGCTACTTGTGCTGAATGTGGTGACTGCCCTTCAGGTGCTGAGAATCTGAGCTTTCCAGTTTCAGAATTAGAAAAGGTTTCTAGATCTCAAGATTTGAGAAAAGAGACACACACAGGCATGGGCATGCCTTAAGGTGGCTTCAGAGGCTGCGACTTCTTCACTCAGTATGGCCTAGTCCCTCCCCTATGCCTGCACCACGTCCCGTCCTGCTGCCTCTGAACATGGCAACAACAAAACTGGAGCCAATTTTATTTTAACCCCCTGGCCCGCCCACACACACACACACACACACACACAGTGACAAAACATCACTGTGAAACAAAAATAAAAGCATGCAAATATCTGTAGCTGTCCCAGATTTACAAAATTCATTTCAATTACAGAACTTTGGAGGGTGGGGATTGCATAACACAGGATTTTTAAAATGCAGATTTCCAGACCTCACTGCTTCAAGGGCTCCTAATGTTCAGTATCTGGACTGCCTTCCAATTAACACAACAGCTTAAGTGGGGAGTGCATGCCTTGGCCTAGTCAAGCCTCTGGCTGCATTCACAGGGCAAGTTTCTGGTGAAGTGTGGGAGAGGCTCACCGGGGTGAGTAGGAGTTGACAGGTGGCCTGGGCTTACAGTCCTGCTCGCTCCCGGGGGTGCTGGAGGAGGGGACGCTTGGGTGAACTTGTTGAAAGAATGTTTGGATCTGCTGGTTCAAATGGCAACACCTGAAGGAGGTGGAAGATTGCAACCCTGCAGGACAGGAGGGAAAAATAGGATGCTTCAGGTGGATGTTTCCCTGCCCCTCCACCCTCCAACCAAGGGGGAAAGTGGCAGTTTAGAACCACAGGGGGACACCTTACTGTGATCTTTTAAATAACCTTGAAACAATTTCAGCAGTCTTTGGTCAAATCCAGAAAATAATTGTGCTCTTTACTGCCCACCTTTCCAAAACAATATTGCTTCCTATACTATATTTTTCAGTGAAGTTTCCAGTGTGGCTTGTAGCAGGAACTCTTTCCTCTGTGGATTCTCTGGCACTGAACTGCTCCCAAGGATAGAAAATCTTTGTTTGCAGGGTAGTGGGTCAGTCATTTCTAGCTGTACTGGCATCCACCCAGGATAAGCTCCACTGCATTCAGGACCTTATGCCATGGACTTTCCTTACCCCAGAGGGTTGATCTGGCCTCAAATCTATGGGCGTTTGTTAGCAAATTGAACTCTGAGCCCCAAGTGGGCTCCTAAGAAATGGAACTGCCAGACAAAATGTTGACTGATATCTCAATTTATGATTTGCTGAAGGGGGTGGGAGAGAGAGAGAGAGAACAGCCCTCCTTTTCAAAATATCATGGTTCAGTGGACCACAGTTTCCATTGCATTGCTCCTTTCCATCTCTCTTTTGATCTGACAAACCCAAATTACAAGCAAGCCAAGTCCCATCATATTGTTGCTCCTCTTCCCCACCTGTCCCAAGGAGGCCATTTGATGGGTACCTACCATGAGGCGTTTTTCCAAGGAAGCGTGCAAAAGAAGTGTGGGTTAAAATAAGGAGAAAGAGTAAGGGCAGCGACAGGGAAATGCAAGATAGGGAAAAGAAAACCAGAACCTGTCATATGTCAGAAGGAAAGTAAGGAAAGTAAATTCTCAAAGGCAGCTTTTAGGACAGTTTGTTTCTAAGATGGTCATATATTGGGAGAACTTGGAAATTGGATTAACTAGCCCAGTAGTTCTTAAACTTTGCTGTATTGAGAGCTACTGTTTTGGATTGGCTATTTTTTTTTTTTATAAACCAGCAGATTGACTGATTTACTACATTAAAACTGAAAGCTTATAGTTGCCACATGGGAGGATGCTTGAAAGGCTTCCAAACAAAAACTTGGCCCCTGTCTGATTATAAAAACTACATGTACGCCTGGGAGGGAGCTATGCGCGCAAGCTGGGGTGGGGGGTCCTTTCCACACATTTGCTTGCACTGCTGAGGAGGCCCTGGTGCTTTCCACTTTAAAACTGTAAGCTGGAAAATGGGTTCTCTCCTCAGTATGGTATGGAAACTTGTAGTTCCAGCAAGCACTTGAAAGAGCTTCAGGGAACACAGTTTAAGAAGTAATAAACTAGGTAGCTTGAACTAGTCTAAAGACAGGAAATACAGTATATCTGAAGCACTCATTTAAAAGGAAGAAATTACTGTTGCTTTTAAAATTTGGAGCCAATTTGGTTGCAAAGTATTTCCAATGCGTTTAGATGCAGGATTGCACACACGTGCACATACATACACACACTTGAGAATCTGAGTGAGACTGCGGACGTCCTCTTGGTCCGGTAAGCAGCCTCCACCTAACCAGCATGCTTGCTTCTTCTTCACAGCTCCATGCTTTAGTTTTGTCTTATTTTAACCAGAGACATAGTTTGTGGGGGAGGCATGTGGAATGCCTGATCTACATTAATTAAAATGGTTTCTCATTTTCATGTTGTTAATTTTGTAGTTGAAGATGCCCTTCTCCAGAAGCTTCACATTGGCCAAAACAAAAAAGTTTTCAACAGGTGTTAAATTTGCTGGGTTTGTGTGTTTTGCATTTTAAGACATTTAGTTTAACTTCATTTAGATGAGGTGGGGAGAGGGAATTAAAGTGGAATTGCCTCTCCTCCTGGCTCATGAGCTGCATCCCAATATGGGAGAAGGGGTCCCAGAAATGCTGCCCAGTGCTCATTCTGTTACCTGACACTCAGGTGCCTCATTTTGGCGGAGCCCTGCGTGGGGGAGGAGTTGCTTCTGCTGAGGTCCTCCAGAGATCTGTCCAGGGCTTTTCCCTTGTCGGACCCTGGGCTCCCATTGTCAGTGCTTTCCATATCATACCTGGAGCCACACACACAAGAACAGACGTGCGTCAGCTGGGAGGCAGGAGGGATTTGTTAAGAGGGCAGCAGTGGAACTGAGGGGGAAAGCAGGGCTGCCACTAAAGACATGTCAACACTATGGACTAAAACAGGCTGAAACTGAGTGAGTTGCAACTGTTGCCCCCCACCCCCACCCCACTCCTCCCCCAGGGATTCACAGATTGATTCTCAAACATGGCTCATGCCCCACTTTCCATCTGGCTCAGGGGGAGCCAGGTTGCTCTCCAGTATTCTGACCTAGCTTGATTATGATCATATTTCAGGATTTCTATTCATACTGTGTTTGTGTCTTCGAGGTGCTCTTTATAAATAAGTTGTACTTCTCAAGGTTATGGAGAAGAGTCTGAAAATGTGCAGGCAGGGAAAATGTACAGGTGCTTGCTTGGTGGCTCCTGTGATTAGCGGAAGCAGAACAGATTATGCAAAATAAGCAGGTAGCATTGCTTGATTTTAACAGACTGCTACTTCTCCATGGTATAACTTCCATTTTACCATGAAGAAGTGAATGGGTAGGGAGCCTGTATTCTACTGAGAGCCCTTTGCAGAGAACCAGTCACTCATTCCTCTGTGGAATAGTCATAAGCCCCTCCTGTCTCCTGGGGCACTTCCAGACAGAGAGCTCCAGTCAAAAGGCATTATGCAGTTATTCCATCTTTACCTCCTTAACAGATTTTCTGTGGTAAGAAAGAAGATGGAAGAAGCAGTGGTAAAACATGGGAAGATCATGAGTGGAAGACAACATCATTGGGACCCCCAGCAAAATTCTGTGTATGAGGCAAGGCACTGGTGCAATAAAAGTCTTGTCTGGAAGCACTCTTAGGAATGGTTTAAATTAAATGATTTCCAATCCAGGAGTAACTCCACAATGAAGTAATTCATGAGTGATGCAGGAGGAATGGGGAGCCTTTTTCTGTCGTGGGCCACGTTCCCTCACAGGCAATCTTTCCAGGGCCACATGCCAGTAGTGGGTGGGGACAAAAGTGGGCAGAACCAGCTCTTCTCTCTCTCTTTCTTCCCTGCCTTCTCTCTCTCTCTCCCCCTGACACTCCCTATTCCTCCGCACCCAGCAGGTGGCCCAGTGGGGTGGACAGATTGCTCCTGCCAGAGGACTGAACAGATCATTTGCAGAAGGCTTTCAGAATTAGGCCAAGGGCTGTCCTCACCTGGTTTACAGGGCACAAGGGAGCTTGTAAGTCCTGCGAGTGAACAGAAATCTGTCTCCAGCCTGGGGAAATGCCTCCCAGCAAGGACTGTGTGCAATCTAATTCATTAACAGCAATTACATTAAGTCACTTTTGCTGTTTCTTAGCTAAGTAACAGCCTAGAAATGACAGAATGATCATGCTCTCCAAATTTTGTTGAGTGCCTCAGAAGCTAGAAGAACTCTGCATAACATGAAACCTTGTTTTCCAGCCTCAAATACAGTTTGGGCCAAACAACTGTTATCATAGCCCTTGTTCTTTATTGCTTGTGGCTATCGCAACTTGGAAGAATTGTCACACTTGGTAATTATTTTATGTCAAGAACTTTGGAAGAACTCCAAATGTGTTGAGGCTCAAATCAAGCGTCACAGAGGTTATTTCACAGAGGTGGGAAAAGGAGGGGTAAGTGTGCCTTAGATTTCACAAAGTGGAGCTCTTGTCCCTTTAAGACGGTTGTTTAGCATCCAGGTCCTTATATAAAATAAAATGTATGATGAAGATCTAAAGAATCATGAACATTAGCTTTAGGAGCCCAAGACTTGTTTTTTCTTAAACAGCAAAGGTGACTTCCCCTGAATACCACATGGCAAACTTTGGCAGCTGAGGGAAGTTTCAAAACAGTTTGGAATAGGACAAGAACTGTCTACCTGTCTGTCCAAAGTTTAAAACGAGAAGCCCATTCAGTGCAAGCTACTGAGATAAAGCAGACTATGAATCGTAGCCTGTACAGTTATTACTGTGTCCATGCTGGAGTTCCCTGTTGCTTCAAGGCCCACAACAACAAAGCTGGATGCTTGACCTGAGATAATGGCTCTATCGTAATCCTTAATCCTCAATTACCCACCCCTTTCCACCCATGAGACAACAGTGACTTACGTGACAGAGCACTGGGCAAAGGCAAGGTAGTCCACCAACACATCAAGACCTTTGTTCTCCTCATTCAGGAACTCCTGGACCCAGCTATGGGGGAAGGGGGGAGGGAAGGAGAAAATAACTTTTGGTTGTTGTTGCTAGAATGCATTATGGGAAGAGTAGCACACCAGCTTTTCCCCTACTTTGAGTTTATCCTCATCTTTCTCCATAATGCCTTTTATGTCCGTTTCCCGCCTCCCAGCTGAGAAGAGCAGAGCAGAGCAGAGCAAGCTGCTCCGGCTGGTCCAGGGACTACAGAAGCAGGCAAGCTCCCAGAGAGCGAGCGACCAGAGCGAGTGATCAGGGGGAGCAAACAGGAGTTGGCCAGGGGAGTTCGGCAGGGGAGGTCAAGGGGGAGGCCCTTAACATTTTTTTTTTAATTATTTTTATTTTTTATTTTAACTAACTTTTTTCCATTTATTTGGCTTGTAACACACACTTTCACACCAGTGGGACTCTGCTTTTAACCTCTACTGAGTAGAGGAGCAGGCACAGGCTAGTCTAGAACAATCACAAAGCTAGACACAAAAAGGGAAAAGAGGCTATGGAAGGACAAGACTCTCCAGTGGTGGTGACCTGCAAGGTGTGTGCAATGTTTGTTTTCTTGCCTGAGAACAACATGACCTACACCTGCAACAAGTGCAAGTTGATCACGCTGCTGGAGGAAAAAGTAAGTGGACTGGAGTGGCGACTGTCGACCCTCCGGGGAATAAGAGAACACGAAGAGTTCTTGGACAGAATGGGGGAACTACAGCAGCAAAGGGCAGACCAGAAGCTTGAAGAGCAACAGCAAGATGAGGCAGTGGGAAATGCTGAGGTGAAGAAAAATGGAATAGAGGATACTCCTTGGAAAAGGGTGACAGTTAGGAGAAGAAGAACTAGATGCCACTCTGCACCAGTGGAAGCAGTGGAGCTGTGGAACCGATTCCAGGTACTTGCGGATGAGACTGGAGGACAGCCTGCAGAGGAAGAATCACAGGGGAACCTGCATGAGAGTGAGCAAGAGGCTAAAGGTCAGTCAAACAGAGGCGATGAAACCCAGGCCTACAACAACAAGAAGAGTGGTAGTAGTGGGAGACTCCTTGCTGCGTGGGATCGAGACCCAAGTATGTCGCGAAGACCCATGGACTCGCCAGGTATGTTGTCTCCCGGGAGGACAGATTAGAGACGTGACTGAAAGGTTGCCTGCACTCATAAAGCCCACTGACAGGTATCCCTTTCTTCTCATCCATGTGGGAACAAATGATACCGCCAAGCGGAGCTACGAAGAGATCACGTCAGACTTTGAAGCTTTGGGAAGGAAACTCAAGAACTTTGGGGCCCAGATAGTTTTCTCATCCATCCTTCCAGTAGTTAGAAAAGGGATAGAAAGGGAACGAAAAATACTCCGGGTGAATGACTGGCTACGAAGGTGGTGCCGACGAGAGAGATTTGGATTCTGGGACCACGGGCTATACTTCCTGGAAGATGGGCTGTTGGCTAGGGATGGGTTGCACCTCACAAAGGATGGGAAGAATGTGTTTGGCCACAGCATGAAGAACTTCATCAGGAGGGCTTTAAACTGAATCCTACGGGGAAGGGAGATGTAATGTTGGGGGTAACAATGGACATAGGCGCATGCACTGCAATGGAGAGAACAGCTCTGATAGCGCCCAATAATAGTCTTCAGACACATGTAGGAAGAAAGCCAGACTATGAAGCACATGGTCTTCGATGTCTATATACTAATGCCCAGAGTATGGGAAACAAACAGAACGAACTTGAACTCTTAATACAAGAGGGAAATTATGACCTGATAGGTATAACTGAGACTTGGTGGGATGACTCTCATGACTGGAATACAGCACTTGAAGGATATAACTTGTTCAAAAAGAACAGGAGGAACAGCAAGGGAGGTGGGTTTGCACTGTATGTGAAAAATACATATCTCTGCACAGAAATACAGGAGGAGGAGCTTGGTAGCCCCATCGAGAGCATCTGGGTTGAAATAAATGGAGCAAAGAATAAAAGGAACCTGGTGGTCGGAGTCTACTACCGGCCACCCAATCAAGGAGAAGACAAGGATGAAACTTTTGAAAAGCAAATAGCCAATGTTTTAAGGAAGCATGATGTATTAGTAATGGGGGACTTCAATTTCCCCGATATTTGTTGGGAGACAAATTCGGCAAAACATGGCCCCTCCAGGAAATTCCTGACTTGTGTGGCGGATAACTTCCTCCTACAGAAAGTAGAGGAAGGAACTAGAGGATCAGCTATCCTTGACTTGATCCTAACCAACAGAGATGACTTAGTGGATAAAGTAGCAGTTACAGGAACTCTGGGGGGAAGCGACCATGTTATACTTAAGTTCTTGGTTCTAAGGGAAGCAAAAGCCGAGTGTAGTCAAACGCGTACCCTGGATTTTAGGAAAGCTGATTTTCATAAACTCAGAACAATGATCAGTAAGGTCCCATGGCAAGCGATGCTAGCGAGAAAAGGAGTCCAAGATGGGTGGGAGCTTTTAAAAAAGGAAATTCTCAAGGCACAATCACAAGCAATTCCAACAAGAAGAAAAGGTGGAAGACAACAGAAGAAGCCAATGTGGCTTCACAAAAAGCTTAGGGATGAACTGAAAACAAAAAAGGACACATATAGGAAGTAGAAAGAAGGCCAAGTAACAAAGGAAGAGTACAGGCAGATAGCACAGAATTGCAGGGATGGCGTCAGGAAGGCTAAAGCTGAGAATGAGCTGAGGTTAGCAAGGGAAGTTAAAAACAACAAAAAGGCTTTATTCAGCTACGTGCATAGTAAAAGACAGAGGAAAGAAATGGTGGTTCAGCTATTAAATAAGGATGGCAAAATGATAACAGAGGACAAAGAAAAGGCAGAGGTGCTCAATTCTTACTTTGGCTCAGTCTTCTCCCAAAAGAGGGTCTATGACCCCCCTGGCAAAGGTGAAGTACAGGCTGAAGGGGCAGGATTGCAGCTTGAGATCGACAGGCATATGGTCAAGGAACACCGAATTACTTTGAATGAGTTCAAATCTCCAGGGCCAGATGAACTGCATCCTAGAGTCATAAAGGAACTGGCAGAAGAACTCTCAGAACCGCTGTCTATTCTCTTTGAGAAATCATGGAGGATGGGGGAAGTGCCAGATGACTGGAGGAGGGCTAACGTTGTCCCTATCTTCAAAAAGGGTAAAAAGGAGGAACCTGGGAACTACAGACCAGTCAGTCTGACATCAATCCCTGGGAAAATTCTGGAGCAGATCATAAAGCAATCCATCTGGAAGCACCTTGACAACAATACCATGATTACTCGAAGCCAACATGGATTTGTCAAAAACAAGTCCTGCCAGACAAATCTGATCTCATTTTTTGATCAAGTAACCTCCCTTGTAGACCGTGGGAATGCTGTAGACATCATATACCTCGACTTCAGCAAAGCTTTCAACAAAGTGCCCCATGATATCCTGAGGAGCAAACTAGCTCAAAGTGGGCTAGATGAAACAACGATCCGGTGGATCCACAGTTGGCTACAGAATTGGACTCAAAGAGTGCTTCTCAATGGGACCTTCTCAAACTGGGGAGAGGTAACGAGTGGGGTACCGCAGGGCTCAGTCCTGGGCCCAGTGCTCTTCAACATTTTTATTAATGACTTGGAGGACGAGGTGCAGGGAATGCTGATCAAATTTGCAGATGACACAACATTGGGAGGGATAGCTAATACTTTGGAAGACAGAAACAAAATTCAAAGTGATCTGGATAGACTGGAGCGCTGGGCAGAAAATAACAAAATGATATTTAATAGGGACAAATGCCAAGTTCTGCATCTAGGAAAAAGAAACCAAATGCACAGTTACAAGATGGGGGATACGTGGCTCAACGACACTACAAGCGAGAAGGATCTTGGAATTGTTGTCGATCACAAGCTGAAGATGAGCCAACAATGTGATGTGGCTGCAAAAAAAGGCAAATGCTATTTTGGGCTGCATTAATAGAAGCATCGCTTCCAAATCCCGGGAAGTACTAGTTCCCCTCTACTCAGCACTGTTTAGGCCTCATCTGGACTACTGTGTCCAGTTCTGGGCACCACACTTTAAGAAGGATGCAGACAAGCTGGAGAGGGTTCAGAGGAGGGCAACAAAGATGATCAGGGGACTGGAAACAAAGCCCTATGAAGAGAGGCTGAAAGAACTGGGCATGTTTAGCCTTGAGAAGAGAAGACTGAGGGGAGATATGATAGCACTCTTCAAGTACTTGAAAGGATGTCAGAGAGAAGAAGGCCAGGATCTCTTCTTGATCATCCCAGAGTGCAGGACATGGAATAATGGGCTCAAGTTGCAGGAAGCCAGATTCCGGCTGAACATCAGGAAAAACTTCCTGACTGTCAGAGCAATACGACAATGGAACCAATTACCTGGGGAGGTGGTGGGCTGTCCCACACTGGAGGCCTTCAAGATGAGGCTGGACAGCCATTTGTCAGGGATGCTCTGACTTGGATTCCTGCAATGAGCAGGGGGTTGGACTCGATGGCCTTGTAGGCCCCTTCCAACCCTACTATTCTATGATTCTATGTACTTTCTCATTCTCCTTTTGAGAGTACTTTCTAGAGAGAGGTAGACACTTCTCTGTCTTTTTAAACTGTGGATATATTATTAATACTTTTATAGCAATTTTAGTATACAGCATACTTTATCATCCTTCTTTCATTTATTCTGACAACCATACTGCAAAGTATGCTATTACAGATGAAATCCTCTACCCTATTTACGTGAAAGTAAACCCCATTGAACTCCATGGAACTTTCTTCTGAGTAGACATGTACAGGATTGCACTGTAATAATTGTTTTATAGATGGGAACCTAGACTGGGGGACAATTCAGCTATTCAGAAAAAGCATATTCTACAGTCATCCTCTATTACTTTAGGACAAAGGTGGATGGGGTTGTGTATTTGAATGCTCCCCCACATCAAAAATCCCTCCTCCACATAGGATAACTAGCATACCACAGAGGATGCTAATCTAGTATATTTTCCCCTGAAATATTCGCTTTCTATATGCAGGGAACATTTGATATAGGGCAGTATCCAAACACTGTATTGGTACAGTTCTATAAGGACTACGTTACACAGAGCTTGCAAATAGCCACTTAGTTACTTGCCTGTGGTGAGTAAGAATTGCCTCTACTACAGAATGGCTTTGTAATTTAGAAGAGAGTTGTTCTCCCCACCCCCACTGCACCAAAGGAACCTCAGATTCTGCTACCAGAAAAATCAAAGTTCTGCTACTGGAGCAAAATGCGTTGCAATTAACAAACACTCCTATTTGTTTTCTCTTTCATCCCCTTCCTCCACCACACTCTGCAATTATTTTGGTGTTTGTTTTTAAGCAATTTGCAGCCAATACAGTCCATTTCTCACATTAACGTGGAGACCTTTCCATGATGTTTTCATGTGGTGGACCTTTCCACTAACTGGTCCTACAGATGGGGAAATCTACTATTTAAAACAGCCAGAAGAAGAGTGACTGAAAACTAACATTCTTCAAAGTAGATGTGATGCCAGTCACACAATTAGCAATTGTGCAAATGGCTTCTTTAAAAGACAAATGCCGCCTGTTATGGAGTGGGCAGGGGGGCTTTGCCTCCCACTGCAGGCCCAATCTGCATTGAGCCCCACATGTATGTTATTTGCATGGTGGTGGCGGGCGCTCCCATTGGAGCAAATGGGAAATTTTTCTCCAATGTAAATAGCAGGCACAGGGATTCAGATAGAGACTGCAGTGGGAGACAAAGACGCCCCCTACCGCCTATGACAGGTTCCCCATCCAGGTGAGAGGGCACAAGCCTGCAATATTATTTTAAAAAGACATTCACACAACTGCTACTTGTGCAGATGGTGTCTTATCTCATTTGGTCCCAAGGTGCTGCAAATGCCATCTTTTGCCATACAGGAGCATATTCAGAGTGGTTTCAGATATAACACTTGGAACTTTTCAAGTGGTTGCAGGAGCACCTCCAGGTGAAAATCAGCCATCCATGCAACTCTTCTGGAGCTGTATGTATGAGCAGGATCCCAGGGGAAACCACAGTCCTCTTCACATATACAGCTGGAAAATGTCCCATTTGCCATATAACATTTCACATGATCATATTGCTTCAAATAATCTGTTGGCAATGGCCCCCAGAGGTGGATTTCACCATGTAAAAATAACATAGTGCCTGTACCCCATATGGCTGATGGAAGGATTTGAACACAAATCTTCTAGGATCAAGTCTAAGGACTGTTTACAAGAGCTGCTCAGCCTACCCATTTGGACCACAATGTATTATTTGTGAATATTGCCAATGTGGGATAGAAAATGGAAGAGAGTTATTTTAAAATCAAAATGTACATTCCAGCCAGTACAGGTAGTGCATGCAAATTACAGACATCGGCCAAATACAAAAATGAATCTGCCATCATTTGTGAAAACTGTTGGGCGCTCTTTTCACAGGGCCACAATGCATCTCCTGAAACACAGGCTCTGTAGCCCCTCCCCAAGGTACCACTTCCTCTTTCTTTTGCGCTGCATCATGCACAGCAAAACATTTTGTCACAACACACCGACACAACTTGAGCATGCCGGCCTCCACTGGTGCCTTTTATGTTCTGAATGCTTGGTAGGCAGTCAATCTTGAGAGAGGAATGTTTCCCCACCTAAGCTGTCAATTAGCCTACATACATCACACCATCACTGGTGTTGGCTCCTGCCTCCAACTTGCTGGGGTCACCTTCTCTGTGCTCACACAGGCTGAGAAAAAGGGGTGCTGGAGGGGGGCATAGGTCAGCTACTGACAAAGGAGGCAGGGAGCTTAACCAGCCTAAGTTGCCTTGCCCTTTATGTGCACATGAACAATTAACATGCACTTTCACCTCCTACCCGCCTGGTGTAAATCATCACAGATGCTTTAGCAAAGGCTGCTCCTTATTATACACCCCAACAGCTCACTCCAGAGCACAGGCAAGTTGCTCCTCAGCCATCCGTACATTGCCTAAGTGTGAACAGCAACAAAGAGTCAGTCAGGATGATTCCCTCATGTGCCTCACTTGTTCACTCCTGGGCCAAAACACTATCAAAAGGGAGTGAGTGGCTGAAATGTATAACAGCTGGTGGATCTGGCCAAAGCTTCTGTTCTCTTTGCCCCTGGGGAAGAAGAAATGAAAGAGCCCTTTGACTGCATCCGGGCACATGAGGGACTGAGCCAGTAGGTGTAGCCATGGTTGTCCTCTCTTCAGCCCTTGCTCAGTTCAACATCTTAGAAACAGATGGAGGGGCCTTGTCCTGAGCCAAAGCACTGGGTCCATTTATCCCAGTATCATCTGCTCTGACGGGCAGCAGCTCTCTGACACCTCAGGTGGAGTTCTTTCCCAGCCCCAGAACTGACAGGTTTTGCCATTTAACACTATAGGCAGGGCCCAAGGACTAGATGACAAGTTGGAAGCAGTAAAGAATTCCCAAAACTAAGACACAAGTAAGAGCTTTCTTAGGAGTCACCAGTTATAAAAGAAGGGTTATCCCAAGTTCTGGAGAAATTGCAGTTCCTTTACATGATTTGATGAAGAAACATCAAGCGGATAAAGTAAAGTGGACTGAGAATTGTAATTTGGCTTTTGAACAGTTGAAGCAGACATTATGCAAAGCTTCTGTTCTCACAGCGCCTAATTTTGGAAAAGACATTCATAGTAGCCCCTGAGTCTGGAGTGGGAGCAGTTATCTTGCAAGAAAAGAAGGGAGGGAAACATCCTGTCACCTACTACAATAAAAAGCTGTCTGAAAGGGAGAAGAATTATTCCTCAATTCAGAAAGAATGTCTGGGGATGATTTGGGCCCTGAAAAAGATCCAGCCATATGTGTGGGGTCAGAAGTTTGTGATCCAGACCGATCATCGTGCTCTACTGTGGCTGCAGATGATGAGAAAGCACAATGAATCGTTGCAGCAGTGGTCATGCAAGTTCCAGAAATGCCAAGCAGAGATCCGGCACACGGCCAGTTGAGAGGAGGTGGTCGCTAATACAGACTGTCCAGGAGAAAAGGTTCCTGTTCTGCAATCACGTAAGGATCCTCAACCAACCAAGTATTATTCTTTTGAACTGAGTATTCAGAACAATTCTTTTCCTGACTTGGGGAAAATGGGTGGGGGTTGATTGATGGTGGAGTTGTTGTGGTATTTTTTTTTTCTTTTTTACAGGTGAAACGGTGAGTTCAGCTGATGGACAATTTTATTAAAAGGACCCCTTTAACACTTTTCCTGCTTAAACCTCCAAAATGAAGGGGGGGGTCATGTTCTTTCCTCTGGTTTGAAATGGGGGGGGGGAGTTGTAACCTCTGCCTGCTTGGTTATGTAAGTTTTTATATTGTTAAAGGTAACCCAGCTAAGACAGGGTTAATAGCATGCCAGAGAGTGAGGGAAAGGTGGGATGGGACAGGACAGGACAGCGTGTGAGGACTCAGAGGCCATGTGAAGGGTGAGCTGACAGACAATGCGACGGGGCCCTGGGGATCCTGGAAACAACATCTAGTTAGTGGGGTTTGTGTGTAGGAATTTAGAAGGTGTAGAGTAGGCAGGGAAGTTAGGACCAAGTATTAACGAATAAGAATAACATATAACTCTTCTTGTGTTAAATACATTTTTATTTGTTTGTCTTTAAAAATCCACATGTTGTTTGATTTTAGGCTGCTTTTATATCTATTTCCCGGTTACTTCGCCTGTAGTGGGTTGAGAGAACCAATTGAGCATATTGAGTTTCTCTGGAACCGGGAGAGAGTAAAAGGGTTTTACTCTCTCCCGGTTCCAGCTTGTGGGACCGTGGGTACAGCTGTCCCAGAGTGAAAGCAGGCGTTCCTGAGGGGGTTGTTTCTCAGTTTCAGAGGCGGAGGCTGGGGGAAAAACATCTCCCAGCAGTGGTCACAAGTGGTGGCAGGATCCGAAATAAAGATTCCAAAATAAAGTGGCTTTATTTCCTCATAAACCACAGAATAATAAAGTGACTGTGACATTTTTAGTCAGAGGAGGTGACAAGGAAGGAAGAGTGCACTAAGGAAACAAAACAGCGATCCCTAAACCTATCTCAAGAAAACACAAGTAGTCACATTGTTTGGGGAAAGAAAACTCTGAGTAGAAAGTAGAGTTTTTGAGCATGAGAAAAGAAGGACTGTTAGGGAGCAATCCTGTAGCCACTAGACAGCGGCTAGACAGGAAAACCGACCTCCCCCCACTTCCGCGCCTTGGAGGCAGCGCGGAGCAGCTCCATCCTCTGCGCGCGCAAGAAAAGGGGTGTGGCTGGGGGCGTTCCGGGGCAGGGAGAGCGTAGCTGCATGTAGGACAGCAGCCTCCTTCCCGCTCCATGCTCCTGTGGCTAGACAGCTGCAATCAGCTGTATAGCCAAAAAAGCAGGGCAGAGGAAGCGCAGAGGGCATGGTCCCCTCCATGCTTCTCCTGCCCTGCTTAGGATAGGCGGTCGCCTCCGAGTTCAGAGGGAACTGAAGCGGAACACAACGGGGTAATTTGATAGCTCATTATCTGCAATCTATTTAAAAACGGAACAAAGGGCATTTAGTGCAGGAGACGCCCTGGATGGTCACAGCAGGGTAACAGCGTCATGTATAGAGCACGCAAACTTCCGTGGAGGAGCAATCTCAATCGCAGGATAGAAGCTCCGTGTGAAGGAGCCCTTAGATAAATGTAAGAGTTTAAGGGTGTTTCTACATTAAGCAAAAAAACCACAAAACCCCATATCCTTTCCGGAGCTTCCTGCTTTCAGTTTCTTTGCAGGATTAAGAACGGCTCCTTTACATGGCAGCCATGTGGTGTGAACTGAGGGAGTCCCTCCCTCCTTCCCTGGCATGTGTGCAAAGGGGGCGGGGTCTTCTTTTCGTAGCTTAACTTCTGCTGTGCTGTTTTCTTGCAGCCCGCAGGAAACCTCTGACTTACTTCTAAGTAGACATAAAATGTACGATTGTGCTGTAAGTCTGCAACCCTTGGCACACTTATGTGGGCGTAAGCAGCATTGAACTCAATGGGACTTACTTCTGAGTAGACATAAGATCACCCTGTAAGTCTGCAACCCTCGGCACACTTACTTGGGAGTAAGCCCCACTGAACTTAATAGGGTGCTCTGAAACAACAGAGGGCATTACTTCTGAGCTTGGTGGGGTGGGGGATCAGATGCAGGGAGGCATTTTACTGTCTTCTCCCTCCAACTGAGAAATGCAGAGGCCGGAGTTGCAATTGGGGGGCGATTCTTGCCCTTGCTCCTGTCAAGTGTCATCCTGACCGCGCCCCCAGCAATGGAAAACAAATGCCCACAGCAGGCAGACAGAGCAGTTTCTTCCGCTGTTGAAGAATTTCACAGGGAGGTCATGGCGCTCCTGTTCCATGGCAGGAAAAAATACCACATGTTTTGCATTTGGGGAAAACACGAGATAGGCTGGAGGAAATGGCGGGAGATGCCCTGGAGGGTAATGGCGTCCTGTAAAGAGCCCACAAACTTCCAAGAGAGAGCCATCTCAATAGCAGGATAAAAGCTCCATGTGATGAACCCCTCAATCTTCCTTATGAGGGAAAGTCCGTCAATTAAAACTGATGTTAATAGATCACCTCAGAGGCAGTGGTGCTGGAGAGGCTGAGGTAAATCCAGTAAGACCTGTGCATACAGCAATGTCACCTCAGTATTTAGAATTTGAAAGAGAAAAACTGAGGGCAGAGATGCAATTGAAAGAGGCAGAGTTAAAACAGAAGGAGCTGGATAGACAGTTGAAAGAAGCAGAATTGAGACAGAGAGAGACAGGGAGGTGGAATCAGAAAAAATAAAGTACCAAAAGAAATTGATATGGAAAGGATTAAATTGAAAAAAGAGAAAATGATGAGGAAGGATAAAAGGAGAACTGAGGAAGAAGACAGACCTCCTAAATTAACCCCTAAGGATTTCACCCCAGATGAAGCTGGTGGGGATCCACAAGTGTCTTTCACCACATTTGAAAAGGCTGTTCAAATGTGGAATATATCGCCAAATCAGTATATGAGATTTATTCCGAGTCTGATTAAAAGAAAATTGTCTCAGGTCTGTAACAGCTTTCCAGTTGATTGGAAATATGTATCTTTAGATTCCAGGGATTGAACTGTCTGCATATATATTATGGAGCTATGGGCTGTCCCTAGAAGACGGTATTAGAGCCCATAACCGCAGCAGCTATCTCTGGGGCAAGGCACCACGCTGAACACAGAGGCATTAGATGCCTGCACTGTGATGTGGGCTTGCTGGAGGGAATGCTTGTCTCCCTTAACTCCCACCACTCAGCTAGCCCCTCTGTTGCCAGTGAGATGCCCATTCCCCATTCAGGCATGGACCAATCCCATAGGCCCACTTCCTGGTACCCTCCCAGTGTGTTTAGCTACAACTCCCATCATTCCCAGCCAACACAGCCACTGGCCATGCTGACTGGGGTAGTGGGAGTTGTGGTCAAACATCTGGAGGAAACCTGCCATAGGCAGTACAGGGGGCTGCTTCAGAGGATGTAGGGTACTGGGGAACAGAATTCCCTTTTGTAACAATGGGAACAAGGTATGGGGTATGTTGCCCCACACATATTTTCCTGGCTGCTGCAATCCCATTTCTCCCTCTTCTTACAAGTGACTTCTAAAGAGCAGGGTAGAGAGGCTGTCCTTGGGAAAGTTTTCTTCTGGGAGGAAACACAGTTCCTCTGCTCCTCCAGATCTTTTTGTCTCAAAAGTGTGGAGTAGGCTGCTGTGTTGCGCTCCATGGTTTTCTTGATTGCAACCCCTTCTCTTCACTCCATTCATCTGTATAGAACAGGCAAAAGGGATTGCAACTGGGAAAAACCTCAAGGACAAAGCATTGTCCACACTGCAAATACAACAAGATGAAAGGGACAGGGAGCTCACTGAGCAAGTGAGCAAGGCGAGCTAATAGGGGTTTGACAGCCAAGTTTGCAGAGGTCAAGGAGGAGGTCTCTAGGAAAACTTCCCTTTAAGGTAAGTGGACCGTGTGTGCTCAGAAGGGCCCATCAGGTGAGCAGCTAAGGGAAGAAGCAGCAGGAAGGGCCGCTGCACTGGTAGTGAAGAGGGAGGACCCACCAGGAAGACAGAGCGGAGGGCTGCCGTTCCACAGCGGTGACCTGTGAGGGACGCAGCGTGTTTGTTTTGCTGCCTGAAGATAGCATGGCGTACACTGGCAGCAAGTCTGAGCTGGCTGCCTTGCAAGAAGAGAAGGTAAGGGGTCTGGGACAGCGAGTGGCCACGCTGCGAGGTATAAGAGAGGACGAAGAGCTCTTGGACAGAACACAGGAGGCGCTGGAAGGACAACTGTGGGGGTCACTCAGAGGGCATCTGTACACCAGCCCAAAATCCTGCATTTAAAACAGGGCTTTCTGCTTCCGTTTTAAAAGCAGGATCATGACGACTCCCTTTTTCAAGTGCTTCCTTCCCCCTTGCCCCCTCTTTCTCCCCATATCTGAGTCTTCCATTATCTTTCATTGATCTTGCTCCTCTTCCTGCCGCTTTAACTCTTTTAAAGGAGGAAACTGAAGTGGAACACAATAGGGTAATTTGATAGCTCATTATCTGCGATCTATTTAAAAACTGAACAAAGGGTGTTTCTACATTACGCAAATCCACACCCTTTCTGGAGCTTCCTGCTTTCAGTTTCTTTGTGGGATTAGGAAAGGGTCCTTTACACGGCAGACACATGGTTTGAACCGAGGGAGTGCCTCCCTCCCTGGGCAGAAAACAACAGAATGAAATTTAATTGGACTCGATGGCCTTTTAGGCCTTCTATGATTCTCTCCCTGGCATGTGTGCAAAGGAGCGGGGGGGGGGGGGGGTTCTTGTTTTCGTAGCTTAACTTCTGCTGTATTCTTTTCTCGCAGTCCCAGGAAACCTCTGACTTATTTCTGAGTAGACATAAAATGTAAGGTTGTGCCATAGGTCTGCAATTTTCAGCACACTTATGTGGGAGTAAAGCCCATTGAACTCAATGGGACTTACTTCTGAGTAGACATAAGATCGCCCTGTACGTCTGCAAACCTGAGCACACTTACTTGGGCGTAAGGCCCATTGAACTTAATGGAGTGCTCTGAATCAACAGAGGATGTTGCTTCTGAGCTTGGTGGGGTGGGGGATCAGATGTGTGTCCCTTCATTGCAGGGAGGCATTTTACCCTCTTCTCCCTCCAGCTGAGAAATGTGCTCAAGCATTTACATGGCAGACACCTGGGAATTGAGGAAAGTCCTTCCTCAGCAAGCCTTGAGCAGAGGCAGGAGTTGCAATTGGCGGGCGAATCTTGCCCTTGTGCCTGTCAAATCTGCTCCTGCACATCACACTCCCATCCTCAATGCCTTCGTCATACTGACCATGCGTGCCCCCAGCAACTGAAAACAAATGCCCACAGCAGGCAGACACAGCAGTTTCTCCCACTATTGGACAATTTCACGGGGAGGTCATGGCGCTCCTGTTCTGTTGGGCTGGAAAAAATACCACATGTTTTGCGTTTGGGGAATACACGAGATAGGCTGGAGGAAATGGCAGGAGACATCCTAGAGGGTAACTAAAGAGCCCACAAACGTCCAAGAGAGAGCCATCTCAACAGCAGGATAAAAGCTCTGTGTGATGAAACCCAGAAAGAGGAGCAGGATGAAAGAAAGGAGGAGCACCCTGCATGGACGGCCATGATACTCAGGAGGAGGAGATTCAGAAGGTACTCTGCACCACTACAACTAAGAAACTGCTTTGAGGCTCCTGAAGAAGAGAGTGGCTCCGAGCCTTCTGGGGAAGATCTTCAGCAGATCTTGCAGGGCAGGAAGAAAGGTGCTGGAGCCCTGCAGAACAGAAGGGATGGAACCACTCCCTGCAGCAAGAGGAAGAGAAGGATGGTCATGGCTGGTGACTCCCTACTGCGAGGAAAAGAAGCGAAAGTGTGCTGGCTTGAGAAGTATATTGACTCCCGATGGAACAGCTGCAGACACTCATCAAGTCCACCAATAGTTATCCACTCCTGCTTCTCCATGTGGTACCATTATACTTCTAAGCACAGCTTTGACTGCCGTGTCCAACTATGAAGTGCTAGGAAGGAAGCTCAAAGCCTTTGGGGCTTGAGTGGTGTTCTCATCCATCCTTCTAATCCATGGAAGAGGACTAAAAAAGGAAAGAAGAATTCTGCAGGTGAACAACTGGCTGCCAAGACGGTGTCGCTGGGAGAGATTAGGTTTCTGGGACCAGGGCTTATGCTATTTGGATGAAGGGCTTCTGGCAGAACATGGACTGCATGTGTTTGCCTGAGAAATGGCAAGTTTGACCAGGGGAGGTTTAAACTGAATCCTGTGGGGGATGGAGATGAAAGCCCAGAGGGAAGCGCTACCGATAAGGGCTCATGTACTGTTTTTAATAATTTTAATATGGTGTTTTAATCCTTTATCTGTTTTACTATTGTACCTCTTATGTTCACCACTCCAGAATCTGTTTTCGATCGGGAGTGGTATACAAATATTGTAAATAAATAAATAAAATTAATGTACTGTAGCAGGAACAGGGACAGCAGCTAGAGTGGGGCCTGTTAAACTTCTTCATAAAAATGCAGGATGGTCATTGGAGCATAAGGTTCACGGCTTTTAGTGGTTTTATACTAATGCTCGGAGCATGGGAAATAAACAGAATGAGCTTGAACCCTTGATTCAAGAAAGTAAGTATGACTTAGGGAGCAATCCTATGGTCCCTACATAAAGTCTGGGAGAGCCATAGGATAGTTGGGATTCCTGGATCCTGAATCCAACTAGACAGGCAAAAAGCCCATCTACTCCAAATTCAGAGCAGCAGGAGCACACAGGCAAAAATCGCCTCAGCCACTCCTCCCACTCTGCATTGGATGGCTGTAAGCCTCCAAGTTTGGAGGCTTAAAGCCATCCTGATAGGATTGTGCCTTTAATAGGTATAACTGAGACTCAGCAAGTGAAGGATATAATATGTTCAAAAGGAACAGAAGTTGTAAAAAGCGGAGGAGGAGTCGCACTACATGTTAGAAATGTACACACCTCCACAAAAATTCAAGAGAATGAAGGTGGCTGCCCTGTTGAAAGCATCTGGGTTAAAATCAATGCAGGAAGGAATAAAAATAATACTGTGGTTGGAGTCTACTACCTCCCACCCAACCAAGGAGAAGGTGTAGATTCTTCCGGAAAGCAAATTGCAAATATTTCAAGGAAGCATGAAGTAGTAGTAATGGAAGACTTTAATTACCCTGGTTATCTGCTGGGGGGCAAACACTGCCAAGCACAGTCTGCACACACTCCTGAACTTTCTCCTTCAGAGAGTGGAGGAAGGAATGAGGGGATCAGCCATCTTTGATTTGATTCTGGCCAATAGGGAAGAGTTAGTTGATGAGGTAAAAGCAACAGGAATGTTGGGGGAAAGTGAAAATGTAATACCTGAGTTCTTTATTTTAAGGAAAACTAAAGCTGAAAGAAGTCAAACATGTACCTTGGACTTCAGGAAAGCTGAATTTAATAAACTCAGAGCAACGATAAGTAGGATCCCATAGCAGGAAAACCCAACAGGAAGAGGAGCAAGAGGGATGGGAGTTCCTGAAAAAGGAGATATGAAAAGCACAATCAGAAACAACCCCAATGAGAGGAAAAACTGGAAGAGACCAAAGTGGCTACACAAAAGGCTTAGCAATGATCTGGAAATCAAAAAGGACACACATAGGAGGTGGAAGGAGGAACAGATCACTAAGGAAATGTACAGGCGGATAGCCCCGAATTTTAGAGTTGGTGTCAGGAAGGCTAAAGAATGAGCTGAAGTTTGCAAGGGATGCGAAGAATAACAAAAACACTTCTTCAGATATGTTCAATGTAGAAGGAGGACAAAAGTAACAGTAGATCAGCTGCTCAGCAAAGATGGCAAAATGCTGATCGATGACAAAGAAAACACAGAACTGCTCAACTCATATTTTGGCTCGGTCTTCTCCAAAAGAGGATCTGTGTTCCATGTTGTATATGTGTCAAACAGGCTGAAGAGGTAGGAGTGCAGCTTGAGGTTGACAAATGCCAGGGAATGCTTAAGCACCTTAAATGGGTTCTCAAGTCCCCAGGTCTAGGTGAATTGCATCTTAGGGTGTTGAAGGAGCTAGTGGGTGGACTCTCAGAACCTCTATTATCTTGAGAAATCCTGGAGACTGGATGAAGTGTCAGAGGACTGGAGGAGGGCAAATGTTGTCCCTATCTTCAAAAAGGGCAAAGAGGAATATTCAGGGATTTATAGATGAGCCAGTCTGATATCAATACCTGGGAACATTCTAGAGCAGACTATACATTCCTCAGTCTGTAGGTACCTTGACACTACTGCAGTGATCACTGGAAGCTAGTATGGATCTGTCAAGAACAAGTCCTGCCAGACTAGTCTTACGTCATTTTTCAGTTGGGTCACGTTCTTAGTAGATCATGAAAATGCTATGGACATAATATATCTTAACTTCACAAAGTCACTTGCCAAAGTACCCCATGATTTTCTGATTAGCAAACTAGTTAAGTGTAGGCTGGATGGCACTACTACTAGGTGGCTCCACAGCTGGCTGGAGAACCGTCCTCCAAGAGTGCTCATCAATGGGTCCTCATCAAACTGGAGGGAGGTATCAACTAGGGTATCACAGGGCTCGGTCCTGGGCCCTGTACTCTTCAACATCTTTGTTAATGATTTGGAGGAAGAGGTGGGGGGATGCTTATCAAATTCGCAGGTAACATAAAATTGGGTGGGATAGCTAATACCTTAGAAGACAGAAACTAAATTCAAAATGACCTTGATAGGTTAGAAAACTGGATAGAAAATAACAGAAAGTAATTTAACAGAGGCAAGTGCCAAGTTCTTTATTTAGGAAAGAGAAATCAAAAACACAGCTATAAGATGGGGGTTGCCTAGCTTGACAGTAGTACATGTAAAAAGGATCTTGGAGTTGTAGTTGATCACAACCTGAATCTGAGTCAGCAGTGTGATGTGGCTGCAAAAAAGGGCAAATGCAGCTTTAGGTTGCATCAATAGAAGTATAGTTTATAAATCACAGGAAATAATATTTCCTCTCTACTCTGCACTGCTCAGACCTGATGTTTCCCGCCTCCCAGCTGAGCAGAGCAGAGCAGAGCAAGCTGCTCCAGCTGGTCCAGGGACTACAGAAGCAGGCAAGCTCCCAGAGAGCGAGCGAACAGAGCGAGCGAACAGGGGGAGCAAACAGGAGTTGGCCAGGGGAGGTCAAGGGGGAGGCCCCTAACATTTTTTTAAATTATTTTTATTTTTTAATTTTATGATGTAGTAGTAATGGGGGACTTCAATTTCCCCGATATTTGTTGGGAGACAAATTCGGCAAAACATGGTCCCTCCAGGAAATTCCTGACTTGTGTGGCGGATAACTTCCTCCTACAGAAAGTAGAGGAAGGAACTAGAGGATCAGCTATCCTTGACTTGATCCTAACCAACAGAGATGACTTAGTGGATAAAGTAGCAGTTACAGGAACTCTGGGGGAAAATGACCATGTTGTACTTGAGTTCTTGGTTCTAAGGGAAGCAAAAGCCGAGTGTAGTCAAACGCGTACCCTGGATTTTAGGAAAGCTGATTTTCATAAACTCAGAACAATGATCAGCAAGGTCCCATGGCAAGCGATGCTAGCGAGAAAAGGAGTCCAAGATGGGTGGGAGCTTTTAAAAAAGGAAATTCCCAAGGCACAATCACAAGCTATTCCAACAGGAAGAAAAGGTGGAAGACAACAGAAGAAGCCAATGTGGCTTCACAAAAAGCTTAGGGATGACCTGAAAACAAAAAAGGACACATATAGGAAGTGGAAAGAAGGCCAAGTAACAAAGGAAGAGTAAAGGCAGATAGCACAGAATTGCAGGGATGGCGTCAGGAAGGCTAAAGCTGAGAATGAGCTGAGGTTAGCAAGGGATGTTAAAAACAACAAAAAGGCTTTCTTCAGCTACATGGAGAAATGAAGAAATGAAGGCAGAGGAAAGAAATGGTGGTTCAGCTATTAAATAAGGATGGCAAAATGATAACAGAGGACAAAGAAAAGGCAGAGGTGCTCAATTCTTACTTTGGCTCAGTCTTCTCCCAAAAGAGGGTCTATGACCCCCCTGGCAAAGGCGAAGTACAGGCTGAAGGGGCAGGATTGCAGCTTGAGATCGACAGGCATATGGTCAAGGAACACCTCATTACTTTGAATGAGTTCAAATCTCCAGGGCCAGATGAACTGCATCCTAGAGTCATAAAGGAACTGGCAGAAGAACTCTCAGAACCGCTGTCTATTCTCTTTGAGAAATCATGGAGGACGGGGGAAGTGCCAGATGACTGGAGGAGGGCTAACGTTGTCCCTATCTTCAAAAAGGGTAAAAAGGAGGAACCTGGGAACTACAGACCAGTCGGTCTGACATCAATCCCTGAGAAAATTCTGGAGCAGATCATAAAGCAATCCATCTGGAAGCACATTGACAACAATGCCGTGATTACTCGAAGCCAACATGGATTTGTCAAAAACGAGTCCTGCCACACAAATCTGATCTCATTTTTTGATCAAGTAACCTCCCTTGTAGACCGTGGGAATGCTGTAGACATCATATACCTCGACTTCAGCAAAGCTTTCGACAAAGTGCCCCATGATATCCTGATGAGCAAACTAGCTCAAAGTGGGCTAGATGAAACAACCATCCGGTGGATCCACAGTTGGCTACAGAATCGGACTCAAAGAGTGCTTATCAATGGGACCTTCTCAAACAGGGGAGAGGTAACGAGTGGGGTACCGCAGGGCTCAGTCCAGGGCCCAGTGCTCTTCCACATTTTTATTAATGACTTGGAGGACGAGGTGCAGGGAATGCTGATCAAATTTGCAGATGGCACAAAATTGGGAGGGATAGCTAATACTTTGGAAGACAGAAACAAAATTCAAAGTGATCTGGATAGACTGGAGCGCTGGGCAGAAAACAACAGAATGACATTGAAGAGGGACAAATGCCAAGTTCTGCACCTAGGAAAAAGAAACCAAATGCACAGTTACAAGATGGGGGATACGTGGCTCAACGACACTACAAGCGAGAAGGATCTTGGAATTGTTGTCGATCACAAGCTGAAGATGAGCCAACCATGTGATGTGGCTGCAAAAAAGGCAAATGCTATTTTGGGCTGCATTCATAGAAGCATCGCTTCCAAATCCCGGGAAGTACTAGTTCCCCTCTACTCAGCACTGGTTAGGCCTCATCTGGAGTACTGTGTCCAGTTCTGGGCACCACACTTTAAGAAGGATGCAGACAAGCTGGAGAGGGTTCAGAGGAGGGCAACAAAGATGATCAGGGGACTGGAAACAAAGCCCTATGAAGAGAGACTCAAAGAACTGGGCATGTTTAGCCTTGAGAAGAGAAGACTGAGGGGAGATATGATAGCACTCTTCAAGTACTTGAAAGGTTGTCACAGAGAAGAAGGCCAGGATCTCTTCTTGATCATCCCAGAGTGCAGGACACGGAATTATGGGCTGAAGTGACAGGAAGCCAGTTTCCGGCTGAACATCAGGAAAAACTTCCTGACTGTCAGAGCAATACAACAATGGAACCCATGACCTGGGGAGGTGGTGGGCTCTCCCACACTGGAGGCCTTCAAGACGAGGCTGGACAGCCATTTGTCAGGGATCCTCTGACTTGGATTCCTGCACTGAGCGGGGGGTTGGACTCGATGGTCTTGTAGGCCCCTTCCAACCCTACTATTCTATGATTCTATGACCTCACCTTGAATATTGTGTCCAATTCTGAACACTACACTTTAGGAAAGATTCAGATAAATTGGAACAAGTTCAGAGAAGGTTAACAAAGATGATCAGGGGACTAGAAAGTAGAAATTAAGTCCTATGAAGAAAGATAGATGGAACTGGGTATGTTTAGCCTTGAGAAGAGAAGACTGAGGGCGGTGGGGGCGGGGGATATGATAGGTGGTATCTCCATCCCTGAAGGTCTTCAAGGAGAGACTGACAGCCATCTGTCAGGGATGCTTTAAACTGGATTCCTGCACTTAGCTGGGGGTTGGATTCCATGGACTAAATGGCCTTCTGACTCTATGATTCTAATTAAGGTTCACCTAGGGCAGTAAAATAGCGCACAATACCTCTGACCATCGTAATGCTGCTGCTTCTGAATTGCTGCCATAGCAACATTAATACTACAGAAAACATTGGTACCGTTGTTTTAAAAACCAAAAATAGACCTTCTGTACAAAGCCCTGAGGATGCCCTCTTGATTTCTCTATCTCTGTGTCAAACCTGGACATCAGATGATGTTGAAAGGCATTTTAAGTGGTGGCTCCTGAAGTTGTAGGACTCTCTTCTTTCCTAGAGACTGACTCACCAAAGTTCTGAGTGTTGGAGAGAGTGTTGTAAATATCTTTTTTTTTTTTTTAAATGAGCTTTTTAAAAAATGAGGTTTTGAACTCTTGGTGTGTGTTGTAGTTTCTTAAAATTCAAATTTTCATCTAGATATGTGTTGTGCATCAACCTCAAACTGCAACTCATATTGAGTTGCCCTATGGATAGGGCAGGCTAAAAGCTGAATTAAATATTGAGGATAATTATACAAATACTTCCCGGCATGCACTGGGACATTTCAGTTCCCCAGCAGCCCCTCACACTTCCCCCCAAAAGGTGCATCTTCAGGTTGGGGGATTCTCTGGAATAGCATCTAACCCACCATAAAGTTGGCAGTCAGAAGGAGGGATTAACTTAATTTAATTTTAAGACCTCAATAACCCAAGTTCTCTGGATTATTGCATTACAAACATAAAAGGGGTAAGGAAAGTCCCCACTGCACGCATGCAGAAGTGCTTTGAATCCTGGGCAAAATGTGCCTCCCCTCTCCTTCCGGTAGGCAAAGCACACTCTGGGAATAAAAAAATGAAGCATTATGAAATTCTCATTTTGACACACGCGTGCTTACTGTAATTATTGTTCTATGGAAATTGTGTCTTGAGAACCACTTTGACCACTGGAAGTGGTAGAAGGCAGTAGTCAAGGTGGTTTGGGCCCCTCCAAGTCCTCAAAACAAGAGAGAGGAGAATTATCATCATTGCACACTAGTGGGGATGACCAGTGGGAGAACTAATCAGCAGATGAACAATACCGCAGCATTGGGCATGGTACTAACCCGATATAGTTTGTTCTCAGAGATATCTCTAGCTCCCGAAGAACCTGAGTGGACTCTTGAACCCGCCTCTTAAACTGTGTGAAGAAAGCAAAACAAAACAAAAATCCCCCACAAGTTAAAAGTTTGGTGTAGAAGTGACATTTCTTGCCAAGATTCTTACTTGGGTTGCTGCCAGCACATATGCAGCACTCGCATTCGTGCATTTAAATAAGGTTTCTTTGCAATAAACACTGAAGTAGGGGCCTGCTTCTTCCCCAGGTGCAGCTTCCTTATTTATTACCAGAAGGGAGGCAAGCAGGTGGTTGTTGTTGTTGTTGTGAACACGCACGCACGAAAGGGAAAGTATCCACTGAAACAACTATCAAAAGGGAGACCACTTCCCAAGATGCTGTTAATGATATATTTGGAGCCCAGTGTGTTTCAGCCAAAAAGGCATTCTTCAGGGGCTGTCTAGAGAAAACAGACAAGCCTATTTACAAAAATTGTGAAAAAATAATTAATTAGAACAACCAAAAACTATAGCCAACAAAACAAATTAAAATGACAAATTAAAAAAGACACCAAGATACAAAGATGTTTTATGCTGAGCTTCCATATAAATGATTACAGCATCTTGGGACAAAATTATTGGTAAGGGTCAAAACCATCAGCACTGAAAATAAATGGAACAAATGCCCCAAATAAAGGCTGTTACTCAAATACATGTCATGATTCAAATTTAAGAAATCCAGTTTGGACCATGGGAATTGTTGAGTTTCTTGCAGGGATACCCAGGTGTTTAAGGGCATGTTGGCCATTGACAACTGCTTGTGTTGCATGCACCTTTTGACACTTAAACATGTATACCTTATTGCTACCCAAGTTCAACCTGCAGCCCCTTTTGATACAAAATGCAGACGTCTGCCACCACTTAAGTAAATGAGGCAAACACACACTTGCACAAGTCTAAGGGAACACAAGCACTAACACATGCATGGCCAGGCACTTTGCATCCTGCCCTACTGTGCCATGCTCAGTGCTAATGGCACATCTGGGTTCCTGGCCATGAGCAGATATCAAAATGCTGCATGCAGTTGCTCAAACCACACTTGGCAAAGTCTGCAGAGATGAACAAAACTGCAGCTTGTCTGGTTTGCTGTAAATTTTGCATTCCCCTGCGAACCTTCAAAAATTGTGAATTCAATGACAGCATGCAAAATGGACGTTTCTGCTCATGATGAAGGATTCAGGGAATTCTGGCTAGAAAGAAAAGATCACACACAGCGAGTGGTCTTGTGACTTGGACGCCACTGCATTTTTACAAAAATTATCCTGGTACCAACAGAGAAATCAGGTATTATCGAGGGGAGGGGAGGGGAGGGGAGGTACAGTACAGAGAAGGCAGGGAAAAGATACATTTAGCAGCGAACCTCATGTTGATCATATGCCAAAAGGTTGCTGAACCATCCTAGTAATCTTTCATAAAAAAAATAGGATCTTCTGGAAAAAAAAATATCCTTCATATGGGGACAGGGAGAACATTGGGGGAGAAAGTAAAATACCATGACTACATCAGCCCATTAGAAGTCACCTTTCCGCTGAATCCCCCCGTGTCCAGATAGCTCTTCAGTTTCTGGATGTAGGCAGAAGGCGGGTTCTTGACCTGGAACCTTTCCTGTGGGTGGACACAGAAGTGGCAGGAGTAACAACACAGTTCTTATCAGATAAAGGAAAATGTTTAGGAGTGAGCTCCAAAGGAACAAGCAGGCTAGAAGAATATTCAGGCAAGGCTGGTTCACATGTCAGACATCTGACCTGCAGGAGGTGCTGAGCAGGCAGTTTCCAATATCAGGGGTCTCCAAGCCAAACACTGCAGCTGTTTCTGGCTCTAGTAACAGGGACAGGCAAATGAAATGTGGGTGACCTCCCACCCAGGCATCCTTTGGCTGAATGACATCAAATGACCCCCGATGGCATTTCGTCCCAGACTGGCACAACGATCCACCCAGCATGCCCTCCAGGAACCAGCTTCACTGTGCCGCACCTTCTCCCACTGGTTGGTGGGGACGCAGGGCGGGTGCAGCTGCTCAGGCTGGCTTTGCTCATCCTTTGCCTTCCCCCATGACAGGAAGGTGAAAGATGAGAGGAGCACACTCGTCTGGTGCTTGTGGGAGCTCCTGCAAGCCCCAGATGAGTACACAACCACCACTCCCAGAGGGAACCGCCCCTGTTATCTCCAATCCATGACTGGACATAACAAAGGGATCAGTGGAGGCTGGTGGCTCAGATTTCAGTGGGGCCGTGAATCCATTCTGGGTTTCAGTCAGAACCAGCCAGAACTCTAAAGGAGCTCTCCAAGCTGAAACCTATCCCCAAAACAGGTTCAGCACCTTGGATAGTCCTTTAGAGTTCTGGCTGAAACCCGGAATGGCTTCAAAGCCCCACCGAAATCGGAGCCCCCACCCTCCACTGAAAGGGATTCTTTTCCCTGCCTCCTCCCAAAGCCCCTGATAGCCTCCAGGCCAGGAAGTGGGCTTGGGGAGGGGAGTGGGCAGGCCCTGCGGTGGGAGCCCAGTTTCTGTGGGCCGGATGGGCAGCCTCCATGGGCTGGATTAGCAAGAGGCTGCCCACCCCTGCACGGGCATACGGCACTTCCTAGGCCAAAATTAGGACCATCTGAACTGCAAAAGGACAATGCACAGAGAACTGGACACTCTGGTATGCAACGCTGCTGCAGTGCATGCTGGCATGTTTCCGTTTGGCGACGCCAGGCCTTGCGTCTCCATTGTTACACCCGTGCTCCCTCACCTCATGAGCTATCCTGCGTCCCAGCAGCTCTTCCCCAGCCAACAATATGAACCCCAATGCCCTTTCCTGCAAACACATTTCTAAAGTCCAAAACAACGTTAAAATATGCCATCCAAATTAAATCAATGAAGAAATATTTGCCCACTCATGCATTGTTTAGCATAACTACAGATTTAGGAAATGGGTGGAGCTGTGAAAAGACATTTCAGGAGATCCCCCCCCACACACACACACACATATACCCTAATGATAAAAATATACAGCTGAACACTTCCAGTCCTGTGCTGAAAGTCATTCATGGCTTTTCTTCCCATGACAACCATGTTGCATCACCCTTGCCCCCAAATATGACACAATCTTGCTCAAGAACGATAGCGTGCTGTTTGTTGATCCCAAACCATGTTTATTTCCTGCTTCTTCCAATAAGGCAAGCACCCGATGCTCTTGCTTTTGAAGGCTTCTACTACAATTAGGGCACCGACTTCTTAATGGCAACCTAAAGCCTGAGCCTAAGGCACGCACACATTTAAAATTGGTTTAGGAGGCATTCCCCCTCTCTCCCACTAGACAGAGAGAGGCAGTTTTGCATTTTATTCTTAGCAAGGAGGACCTAGAAACAAAAGCTGAAAGCAAACAGATTTTCACTTTATTTCTACGCTCTTATTTACCACATTTTTCTTCCCACTCACTTCCTCCTCCTCTCTTCTCTTCTCTTCTCTTCTCTTCTGTTCTCTGACCTCCCCCTTCTTCTGGTGCCCTCAACTGACAAACCTTGCCACAACTCAAAACAAGGAAGTCCCTGTAACTATAAAACAGCAACAGATGGCTGCCTCAGGCAACTGATTTTGGGTTACATGAAAAGGCAGCAAATTTACTGTAATTTTGTTGTATTTTTACTGCCAGGGAGGGGGAGAGGTGCCTCCGGAATTTTCTGCCTTACGTATGGAAAATAACTTGACTGGTCCCCATCCTTGACTTGGAGGAGTGGTGTGCGTCTATGGCAGTTGCTACTCTGCTTTATGCTATAAAATGACTTCGACCAGACCTGCTCCAGGGACAAGTAGGAATTGTAGTTCTATGAGGTGGCCAAGGGATCTCTTGTTCAAAAAAAATAATTTGCATTTTATAAAAAAAGAAAAACAGAACTTTCCTCTAAAAGAAAGAGGTGACACATAGTTTAAACAATTTTTTTCATGCAGGACAATTAAGAAGAAAAACAGTATCAGAAGAGAAAGCAACCAGGTAGCCCCCAAAAGTAAATTTTACAGGAGGTTGCATGATTTATTTATTTATTCAGTCCATAAGTCACCTGATCGTCAAAGCTCTCAGGGTGACATGCCTGACAAATACAATAAAATCAGTTTTGAAACACATTAAATATTTGATAAATTTTAAAAGCAACAACAGTAATTTAAAATAATTTTAAAAGAAGAAATAAATATCCAAGCAGCTAAAACATGGAAAAAGACAATTTTAAAAAACAGCAATACAATATCATTAAAAATAAGACAAGCAATAGTTTAACATTATTTTTCAAGGCCTTTAAAAAGGCCTGGGAGAATAAAAAGGTGGGATTCATTCTCAATAAAAGAAAAGGATGTAATTTGGCTTAGAAAGCTTCATGTTTAGCCCATTCCTTGGAGAGCTTAGCAGCGCACTCCCAGGTAAGCAGGTATAAGATTACAGCCTAAAACGCCTAGAGATCTCTTAACAGAGAATTCTTCACACCCTTCATTAAGTAATTCCCAAAATTCTTTGGGAGGGATACATGCAAGTGAAAGTGATATAAATCCAATGCGCCTTTGCAGGATTGCTATAGGGTCTCACATGCAATTGTGACATGGTCCAGTCATTATGTGGGGACTGCACCAACCCAGGTTCTTATGGGGAGTCTTTAATAGGAAATAGCTAGACCTTGCATGGACATTTTGCTTTGAAAAATCTACCCTGGGCAGTATCCTATGCTGCCGCAGCACCTCCGTCTAGTTCTGTTGTGCCAGCAGGATGCACCGTGAGTGCAACAGGAACCCGTATTTTCTAAAACCACCCCGGAAATTAGCATTTCTGGAATGGGACAGGTCAGCAGAGCTCCCTTCTGGGAGCTCTGCTGACCTGCCCTTTTCTGGAAATGGGCATTTCCTCTCATTTCTGGTTGTTTCAAAAACAGCTAGCTTCCTGTTGTATTACCAGTAGTACCCACTGGTGTGGGCACCATAGGATACTGCCCCATGTCCAAGAGAACCCTTTAAAACTAGAAAAATACAAAATACATAAATAAATAATCCAGTGGCACCTTAAAGTAACTCATTTATTGTGGTCTTTGTTGGTTCTGTTAGAGAAGATCAACACATTGTCTCTGAAGTGGCAACTTTTGAGGGCTGTTCCAAACAAATAACTCCCTGTCGAGGTTGCTGATTAACCAGAAAGCTGCCAGCCTGGCCAGTTAAAAAAACACTATGCACTGTCACCATTATTATTGCCAGATGGATTTTTTTTAATGAGGCAATGTTTTTGTTCTCCCCTTTATTTATGGCGGCAGGGATTGTGTATGTTTGAAATTTGAAATGGGTTGTGCCAGGAAGGGAGGTGAAAATGGGAGGACAATAATGGGGATGGGAAGAGACATTCCACATGCAGCCAATAGGCAGCAGCCTCCAATTTAAGCATCCAGCGCAACCTAACAGTCAGCAGTGCTTGTTGCCCTGACAGCATAGCCCCGCCCACCCTGCCACAATTGGCTGCTATTCAAGGGGCCTTGCTGTAGTCGCGTCAGCGGTGACAGCGGCCTTAGCCCAGCCCACCCATTTGGACCCAAGCAGAGTAAGCCAATGGGGCTGATGTAGCAGTAGCTTTGCCCCTTAGAATCATAGATTCGGGAGGGGCCATTGAGCCCACTGAGTCCAACTCTCTGCTCAGTACAAGAATCTCCTTTCTCTCTTTGACAGCGTAGGGTAAGTTTTTAAGCGGTCCTGGGATTTCTATTGTTAATTGTTTTTATCGTTTTTGTATGTAAATGGTTTTTCTATTATGTTTTCTATTGTATTTTTAAGGTTTTAATCTTTTGTAAACTGCCCAGAGAGCTTTGGCGACTGCATGGTATAGAACTGTAGATGCTGCTGCTGCTGCTGCTGGATCACTGGAAAAGGAATAAAAAAATAAAACTGCCAATAAAAAGGTAAAGGTGTCCCCAACCAGTTGTGTCTGACTCTAGGGTGTGGTGCTCATCTCCATTTCTAATCAGAAGAGCCAGCGCTGTCCGAAGACGCTTCCGTGGTCATGTGGCGGCATGACTGAACACCGAGGTGCACGGAACGCTGTTACCTTTCCCGCCGAGGCGGTACCTATTTATCTACTTGCAATTTCTTGCTTTCGAACTGCTAGGTTGGCAGAAACTGGGACTGAAGACGGGAGCTCACTCTGTCACGCAGCACTCGGGTCTCGAATTGCTGTCCTGCTGACCTTCCGGTCTGCAATTCAGCGTCTTAACCACTAAGCCACTGCAGCCCCAAACTGCCAATAGCATTATGCATTCTATGGTGTGACCATGCTTAGAATACAGTGTACAGTTCTAATCTCCACATCTCAAAAAGGATAGTGTGGAGCTGGGAAAGGGGAAGAAAGGGGCAACCAAAATTATCAAGGGGATGGCGCAACTTTCCTGTGATGAAAGGTTAGAATGTTTGGGGCTGTTCAGCTTAGAAAAAGGGTGAGTAAGGGGAGACATGACAGAGGTATGCAAGATATGGAAAAAGTATAATACTAGAACACAGGATCATCCAATGAAGCTGAATGGTGAGAGATTCAGGACAGATAGAAGGATATACTTCACACAGCACATTGTTAAACTATGGAATTTGCTACCACAGGATGAAGTGATGGTCACCAACATGGATGGCCTTAAAAGAGGATTAGATAAATTCATGGAGGATGAGGCTATTAATAGCTACCAGTCACGATGAATATGTATATTACCTCCAGGATCAGAGGCACTATGCCTCTGAATATCGGGCACTGAGGAACATGAGTGAGATGATGCTGCGGTGCGCATGCCTTGCCCGTGAGCTTCTCATAGGCATCTGGTTGACTGCTATGGGAAACAGAATGGACTAGATAGGCCTTTGGTCTGATCCAGCATGGCTCTTCTTAAAGCCAGGATTAGAACTACCACCAACTTTCACCTAAAGCAAAACATTTCAAGGCAAATTCCTGCTCAGGAAAATCATCTCATGGATTTCAAGGGAAACCAAAAAAGGTTCAGTAAGACTAGCAAGATTTCTCAAGGGGCATTCAGCACACCTTCGCTTTATCCCCTCGAAGCCAGCGCGATGTAGTGGTGAGCGAGTCAGACTAGGACTCAGTAGGCCCAGATTCAAACCCGGGCAAAACGCTTCTTTGGTGCCCTTGGGCCAGTCACTATCTCATACCCTACTCTACCTCACAGGGTTTTTGCTGGAGGGGGGAAGGGCCATATGCACAGTTGTTGAGCTCGCAGGAGAAAGGGCAAGATGCAAATGTAATAAAACAAATAATGACCAATAATTCTCCTTTTTCAGCATTGCAACCACGAGAACGACAGCTTCTTTGCTTAACGGATGCCACGGATTTTGAGGCAAAGAGATGTGGGCATCCCAGAGGTTTAGGTGAAGAACAGCCTAAGAAAGAAGGCAAGAGCTAAAGGGACTTCTGAGAACTGAGGTATGCAACCGGTTCTGGTCCAAGCACAGAATAGAGAGCAGGATGTTGACTGTGTCATGATGAGCAGAGTGGCATTTGCACAGGCAGGCCCTTCAGGGCAAAGCCCTCTTCGTGAGTTTTGTTTCCTCCTCTTCTGTTCTCACTGAAAGCCTGGTGTAGAATACTGGCGAATAGACTGAGCTGCCAATCAGGAAGCCCCCAGTTTGAATCTTGCCTCTGCCATGAACTTGCTCCATGAAGATGCTCTGACTTGGATTCCTGCATTGAGCAGGGGGTTGGACTCGATGGCCTTGTAGGCCCCTTCCAACCCTACTATTCTATGATTCTTCCTGTGCTCGTATTGCTGGGCTCCCCCTCACTTGACTGAACCAGAACCTTCTCTCTCAGGAGCTGGTACTCCACATTTTCCACTAGCAACCACACACCCTTCCCTCCCCTCTTTCTCCACAGGCACATACATGCATTCAATGGGGCATTTATATCTTCACAAACCAGACATTTGCAAGAAGGCCATTCGTATTTCCCACACACACTCCCTGCCACCATCTGCATGATTCATGCCAACTGAGTGGAGACCCACTTTTTTCCTCACCTGTTGCTCAACTGCATTGGTTGTGATTCACAACAGACACTGACAGGACCTAATTCACAAGGGCCTTGTGACCTGTTTTCACTCCAGCACTGAGCAAGGAGTGAGGGACAGCCTTCTCCTTCCCCACTGCCCACTTGCTCAGCGAACACCTTAAGATCACTAATGGTTTCTGTTTCAGAAACCATATACCCTGTGGCGGAACAGTCTTAGCGCATCTGTGAAGGACTGACTCAACACAGTCATCTGCACAGCCCACGGTGAGTCACCCCGCTCCTCTCTTTCTGTCTTCTCAGCATCAATCACAAACCTGTTCCTTTATTTACTGAGAAATATATAGTTTCACAGCACAAGTGTTAGGGTGGAAACTGAGCCCATAGAGCCCCAGAGCAGTTCTGATTCTGAGGAGGAACAGCAATCTGTAGGAGAGGAGCTCGCTCATCTCTCACAAGCACAGCAGCTGGCAGAGATTCCTCCTGCCAGCATTCCTGGGATAGATAGTGACCCTGGCAGTGAGAGAGTGCTGGAGGGGGGCTTGCTGGATGCTCGGCGCAGACGCAGGGAGCGGCAACAGATGGAGGGCATAGAAAGGAGGCGTAGTGCTCGCCTGGCGCACAAACAACAGTCGGGTCCCGAGGACCCAAGGGAAAGAGGGAGGATCTCTCCATAGCCCATAGGTTCAGAGTCTTCCCGTGGTTCTCCTTCAAATGGGGACCAACTGCCTTACCTGGAGCTTAGGCTACTCTGCTATCTTTCCCCAGTGCTGTTCCTTGCTTAGTCGCTAGTGATTAGTATCTGAAAGAGTCATAAAGGAATAAAGGAATAAAGCCTTGAAAAGAATCCTCGTCGTCTGTGTCCTGAGTTGGCTATTGGAGGGGACTGCAAGAGGCAGCTAGGGCGCTCCTGACAACAAGTGGGTGCCGTGTTTTCACACATATCTCTCTGCCAGCAGCTTGAGCTAAAAGGTGGCCCTACAATTACGAACACTCACCTGCTCCTTCATGGCTGTTGCACTGGGGGCCAAGGCCCTCCATTTTACGAAGTTAATTTAAGATATGCCTGGTAAATTAATTGAATAATCAGGGTGGGTGGGAGAGGATGCCCCTAGTAGTGTGGTCATGGATAGCGGGAGGTACAGCGTTGGGGGATTAAGGGGCCAGCTGAGGAGAAGAGGGGCTAGACACCTTATGGCTATCCCTCTTCTGCTTCTTCCCCCAACCAGATGGTTCCTGGTGGCCTTACCAGCATGCCCCCGGGTCTGGTGCTGCTGCTGCTGAATGCCAGGTCAGTTCAAAACAAAATCCCCCTCATCCATGATTTAACTGCGGATGAGGGGGCTGACCGGGCATATGTCCAGTGTGCGACCTCAGTGTGTGAACTGGGAGGGGTACTCTCTCCCAGCTGTGCCCTCCTGGGTATTTGGTGCAGCAGCACCATCAACTTGATATTTGGGGAGGGGGTGGTTGCTGTGGTCCATAGGAATTCTATCTCCCTCTCTAGGCTTCCTGTTCATTTGAGTGCCAATCTTGAGTGTTCGTACTTTGAGTTGGGTCCCTGGGACAGATTAGGGATTCTGCTGGTGTACTGCCCACCTTATTACCCCTGAGCTGATGGAGGTGGTCTTGGATTTGGTGTTGAACACCCCTAGAACAACAGCTCTGGGGGATCTTAACTTCCATGCCCAGGCTGCTGGATCTGGGGTGGCTCACAACCATGGCCACCTTGGCAACCATGGGGCTGTCTCCACATGTCATCAGCCCAACACATGTAAGACGGCACACACATTATTTAGTTTCCTCAACTGGGCAGGAGGATAGTGATCTGAAAGTGGGGGAATTAACATCTCTCCCATTGTCATGGTTGGATCACTTCCTATTGTGGCTTAGGCTCTCAGCAGCCTTTCCCCTCTGCACAGGTGGGGGGCCTATCAAAATGGTCCGCCCCAGAGGCTAATGGACTCCGATGGATTCCAGAGGGCTCTGGGGGATTTTCCTGCTGGTATCACTGGTGCTCCTGTCAAAGCCCTGGTCGCTCTGTGGCATGCAGGGATGACTCAGGCAGCTGACATGATCTCCCTGAGCAGAGCCTGGCCAGCTCCTTGATATACTCCTGAGCTGAGGGCAATGAAACAAGAGTGCAGACAGCTAGAATGCAGGTGGAAGATTTGTGCCGAGCCTGGACAAACACAGGTCCAAGCTCATTATTGACCCTACTCGATAATGGTGGTGATGATGGCAAACAGGGAGTTCTTCTCCACCACCATTGCAGCTTCTCAGTGTCTTCCGGTGGAGTTTTTCTGAGTGGTTCATTGCCTACTACAATCTGGGCCAAGGAGAGAGATGGTGGAATAATCAGCAGCATGCTGTGATGAGTTTGCGTAGCATTTTGAAGGTGAGGAGAGCAATCCTATGGGTCCTAGGCAGCGTCTGGGGGGACATAGAATAGTTTGGATTCCTGGATCCGAGATCATAGAATCATAGAATAGTAGGGTTGGAAGGGGCCTACAAGGCCATCGAGTCCAACCCCCTGCTCAATGCAGGAATCCAAGTCAGAGCATCCCTGACAGATGGCTGTCCAGCCTCGTCTTGATCGCCTCCAGTGTGGGGGAGCCCACCACCTCCCCAGGTCATGGGTTCCATTGTTGTATTGCTCTGACAGTCAGGAAGTTTTTCCTGATGTTCAGCCGGAATCTGGCTTCCTGCAACTTGAGCCCATTCTTCCATGTCCCGCACTCTGGGATGATGGAGAAGAGATCCTGGCCTTCCTCTCTGGGACAGCCTTTCAAGTCCTTGAGGAGCGCTATCCTATCTCCCCTCAGCCTTCTCTTCTTAAGGCTAAACATGCCCAGTTCTTTCAGTCTCTCCTCATAGGGCTTTGTTTCCAGTCCCCTGAGCATCTTTGTTGCCCTCCTCTGAACCCTCCCCAGTTTGTCTGCATCCTTCTTAAAGTCTGGTGCCCAGAACTGGACACAGTACTCCAGATGAGGCCTAACCAGTGCTGAGTACAGGGGAACTAGGACTTCCTGGGATTTGGAAGCGATGCTTCTATGAATGCAGCCCAAAATAGCATTTGCCTTTTTTGCAGCCACATCACATGGTTGGCTCATCTTCAGCTTGTGATTGGCAACAATTCCAAGATCCTTCTCGCTTGGAGTGTCGTTGAGCCACGTCTCCCCCATCTTGTAACTGTGAATTTGGTTTCTTTTTCCTAGATGCAGAACTTGGCATTTATCCCTATGAAATGTCATTCTGTTGTTTTCTGCCCAGCGCTCCAGTCTATCCAGATCACTTTGAATTTTGTTTCTGTCTTCCAAAGTTTTAGCTATCCCGCCCCATTTTGTGTCATCTGGAAATCTGATAACCATTCCCTGCACCTCCTCCTCCAAGTCATTAATAAAGATGTTGAAGAGCACTGGGCCCAGGACTGAGCCCTGCGGTACCCCACTCGTTACCTCTCCCCTGTTTGAGAAGGTCCCATTGATAAGCACTCTTTGAGTCCAATTCTGTAGCCAACTATAGTCTGTGGATCCACTGGATCGTTGTTTCAGCTTGCCCACTTTGAGCTAGTTTGCTCATCAGGATATCATGGGGCATTTTGTCGAAAGCTTTGCTGAAGTCGAGGTATATGATGTCTACAGCATTCCCACGGTCTACAAGGGAGGTTACTTGATCAAAAAATGAGATCAGGTTTGTCTGGCAGGACTTGTTTTTGACAAATCCATGTTGGCTTCGAGTCATCACGGCATTGTAGTCAAGGTGCTTCCAGATGGATTGCTGCATCATCTGCTCCAGAATTTTCCCAGGGATTGATGTCAGACTGACTGGTCCGAAATTCCCAGGTTCCTCCATTTTACCCTTTTTGAAGATAGGGACAACATTAGCCCTCCTCCAGTCATCCGGCACTTCCCCTGTCCTCCATGATTTCTCAAAGAGAATAGACAGCGGTTCTGAGAGTTCTTCTGACAGTTCCTTTATGACTCTAGGATGCAGTTCATCTGGCCATGGAGATTTGAACTCATTCCAAGTAATTCGGTGTTCCTTGACCATATGCCTATCCATCTCAAGCTGCAATCCTGCCCCTTCAGCCTGTACTTCGCCTTTGCCGGGGGGTCATAGACCCTCTTTTGGGAGGAGACTGAGCCAAAGTAGGAATTGAGCACCTCTGCCTTTCCTCTGTCATCTGTTATCATTTTGCCATCCTTATTTAATAGCTGAACAACCCTTTCTTTCCTCTGCCTTTTACTATGCACTATATCGATATCAGAGTCAGCTTGGCCAAGTCTGGTCAACCACCTGTGTGCTTAACCCTTGCCCTCCATGGCTTATTGTATCTTCTAGGGAAGAGATATTCAGCTGGGTCCAAGAGGTTGTAATTTCCTCCATGAGAGAGGGAGTGGTGCCAGCCACTCCTGAAAAAGCCTAACCTGGTTTCGGATGAGGTTAACAAATGTAGGCAAGTAGCAAACATCCCCTTCCTGGGCAATGTGCTTGAGCATGTGGTTGCTGGTCAACTCCAGGCACTCTTGAATGAAACTGATTGTCTAGATCCATTTCAGTTGGGCCTTAGGCCTGGTTTTGGAATGGAAACTGCCTTAGTCACCCTGTGGGATGATCTTTGCCAAAGGAGGGACAGGGGGAACGCAACCCTTTTGATTCTCTTGGACCTCTCAGCAACTTTTGATATCATCAACCATGGTACCCTTCTAGTTAGGTTGTCTTGCGTGGGAGTTGGCGGCGCTGTGCTGCAGTGGTTCAGCTTCTAACCAGAGGGCTGATTCCAGAAGGTGGTGCTGGGGGATTATTGCTCTGTGCCTTGGCAGCTATGCTATCAGGTTGCACAAGGTTCTGTTCTATCCCCATGCTGTTCAGTATCTACATGAACCTGCTGGGGGAGGGGTTATCTGGAGGTGCGGGTGACATGTCATCGATATGCAGATGACATCCAGCTCTATCTTTCCTTTTCATCAGATGCAGGCTGTTCTGAATCAGTGCCCGGGCACAGTAATGGATTGGATGAGGGCCAATAAATGGACACTCAGTCCAGATGAGATGAAGGTACTATTCGTGGGTGGTTCATCTGCCCAGCAAAGTGATGTTCAACTTGTTCGGAGGGGGCTGCGCTCCCTCTAATGGATCAGATTCATAGCTTGTGGGCGCTTTTGGATCCAGCATTGTCACTATAGGCACAGGTGAACTCGGTGGCACGGAGCACCTTTTATCAGCTTAGGCTGATATACCAACCATGCCCTTATCTGGACAGAGACAGCCTAGCTGCAGTTATCCATGCTCTGGAAACAATGGCTGCCTTTGAAAATGGTCCAGAAATTTCAGCTTGTCCAAAACAGGGCAGCAAGATTGTTCACGGGCACTGGCCAATGTGATCATATCACGCCAGTACTTGTCCATCTGGATCGGCATCTAGTGCAGATGGAAAAGTACTGGCATAATATAATCATGTTGGCCAGTCCCCATGAACAGTCTTGCTGCCCTGTTTTGGACCAGCTGAAGTTTCCGGACCATTTTCAAAGGTCCGATTCAAAGTGCTGGTATTAACACTCGGAGCCCTAAACGGCTTGGGGCAGGCTACCTGAAGGACCCATCTCCTCCCATATATACCTGCTTGGACCTTAAGATCATCCTCAGCGGTCCTTCTCCAGGAGCCCCCACCAAAGAAGTGAGGCGGGTGGCTACTGAGAAGAGGGCCTTTTCTGTTGTGGCACCTGGTTGTGGAATAAGCTTCTCAGAGAGGCTTGCCTGGCGCCTACTTTGTGCTCTCTTTGCCTCCAGTTGAAGATGTTCTTCTTTTCCTGGGCATTTTAGTCTTTCGGGGGGTGTTTCCACTAGCGATTTACTCTGAGCTGGCTGCATGTTGAGGTCGTTAGGGATACATGATGTTGTGGCCATCCAGCAGCTGCCCCAGAGCCTATTAGGGAAAAATTGGATTTCCTGGGACTGCTTGAAGTCCGATTCTTTTCCTTCAGATGGGTTCTCCCCAGTATAGCTGTTGTGTGCCCCAATGCCCGCATGTAGCTCAGGGATGCTGGCCCTGCCCAGGGGGTGCCTTTCACTGGGACCCCAGTCAAGGGGGGTTTCCTCCCATTGCGCTGAAGGAAGCCTGCTCTCTGAATACCCACAGAAATAACAGGGAAGCCCCTCAACTGACAGGGCACATTTTAAAGGCCAGTTCCTTCACAGCTTCCTTATAAAGATCCTGGTTTCCGTCTCTTTCCCACAACAAACCCATTAGTGTCTCCTCAGAAGTAACTCCCACTGTAGTCAATGAGGTCCTGCGGGTTAAAAAGGGAGCTGGTTTCCGTCTTTGTGTTCTCCCCCCTTCCCAGCACGAGCATACGTGTGTCCACTCGGAAGTGACTCCCACTGTGCCCAATGAGGCTTGCCCCTGAAATGCAGGTGCACCTGGCCTTTCAGGGGAAAGGAGAAGGGGGGGAGCCTCTCTCATTGGTTGAGCAGCCCCTGCCAATCAGATGACGTTCACCCCCGCCCCCCCGCCGCCGGGAAGTGTGTTCTGAGAAGCGCTTTTTACTGCTGCGGAGAACCTGCTCGTGGAGCCCTGCGCGCAGCAAAGCCGATTCCTTTTAAAAATCCGGCACTCCTCCATTAGCTTCTCCTTCCGCTGTCACGGAAACACAGCCTCAGTTTCTGTAGTTTTAAATCTGTTACTGTATTTTAATCTTTGCATTGCTGCTAGGTTTTGTTTTTGTTTTTATTTTATACTGTAGTTTTAAACTTGTAAAATTTTATATTGTACCTTTTCATGCTGTATTTTATATTTTAATTGTTGGGTACATTTTGTGAAGAGAGAGCTTTGACTATTGAGCTTTGACTATTTATTTGTTTATTACAGAAATGTAATAAATAAATAAATCCATGCAGCATAGCAGTTTTGGAAGCAAAATGTACTGATATCCACACTCAAATTAATATGCGTAGATTGAGAAGTGAGACTTTTAACAGCTCAAGATCCTTCATTCTAAATAAAGCAGATTAGGGCTGCAAAATAAAACCCTTGCTTGTGGGTCAGATTATGCAATGGAATTGCCTCATGTCCCTTACGCAGGAAAATGTCAACAGGCCAAGGTAGTTCCCTCTCCACCAAAAATAATGTTGCAGAAGGCCCTACAAACATTTTAAACTATCAACCTAGCTGCTAACAACAAAAAGAAAACAAATTTAAATAGTATCACACCCATTATTTTCCTAAAACGTTACTCTTTGTTCTCTATACAGCAATATGGAATTTTCTAAAAAAAAAAAATCAAAACAAAAATCCGATGGCTAGCACCTTAATGAAACTGGAGATGTTATTCAAAGTCCTGCTAGTTTGCTAGGAAGGATGGGTAGCCAGAATTATGAATGTTGTACGGAGGTGCGGTGGGGTGGGGAGAAGGAGGGTTCCCAGCAAAGATTATCTATCTTTTTGACAGGCAGAAGTTCAATAGGTAAAGTTTCCAACAACATGAATATGCCGTGATAAAGGGGGGGGGGGTTCATTTGTCAAGGCACAAGTGTTCCACCAGGAAAAAGTGGAAGCAAGACCAGTTGTGCATTTCAGAAACCAAACATCACTCAGATGAACAGTAAAATATCGCTCTGTTCAGTATGAACCAGGTGATTGTGTAATTCTGGAGTATATTCCTTCCCCTGGCCCACTTACTTGTGCAAAAGATTTAATACTGCAAATAACTACATGCTACCCACCACCCCCAGTAAATAACCTTTGAAGCACAGCATTTAATACTAGAAACACAGGTGGCTGGAAATTAAAAAAAGAAAAGAAAAAGCAGTTAAAACAACAACAGCCATGCATGATATGGTATTTAAAACTTTGTTTTAAAAAGTGTTTTGCGGCACAATCCTATGAGGAGGCTGACAGGCCAGGAGACTGGGCTCCCTCCCCCTCCCAGCTGGCTTGGAGAGAACCACACCGAGAACCACCCCGGCTGCCTCTCTGAGGTCACAAAGGCGACCCTGGAGAGGAGGGGAGGGGACTGGGGAAGTGGGGATATGAGCCTAGTCTCCTGGGTCCGGGGTCAGAGTGCTGACTCTGAACTTGGATCCACAAATCCGATGCTGTCTTGGGCACAGGACTGCTCTCTTATATGATTGCCCAGGTAATCCTCCCCTGTTCTGTGCAATAGGGAACAGAGGGAATGCAGACAAGCAACAGTTTTGGCTAGGCTCAAAAAGAAATATTATTATACAAAACAAACCTTGAAAAAAATTGGAGACATTAGGAAAGGAACAAGGAGTGTATGGAAATGAGATTATAAACACAATATTAATGGTAGCAACAAAAAATTATCACACACACACACCCATTAGTTTTTTTTACAGAACTACTTTCTTGCACTCACACACAAGCCTACCCATCGGGGGAAAATAATAAAATAATGTTTCTTACAGTACAAACCTTAAAAGGAGGAAGAGTTCAACCCAAGTCAACAAGGGAGGAGCATGGAGTGAAGAAATTACTAAGAAATCCAGAACCTTTTCTTTGTGTTTTATGCATGGGTGAAGTTGGAAATAGGCCCACCTAGGCATGGGCCCTGGATCCCCAGAGCTGCCCTGCCATCAACTGCCTTCATACAAGCCTGCTTCTTCCCTTTGAACTCAGTAGCTTTGCAGTTACTAAGAGACCTTAGGACTCACTCCCTTCGTAGACTAATAGGGAGTGTAGCATGAAGGCACCAGCCTTTTAAACCGGAGGAGAGACTGCTATCTTTCTTTCCACAGTCTGGTCATTATTTTCATTAAGTCCAGAGTCCAAAATTGCCTAACAGCATCACTGTCACCTGGCTTTCCTGGAGACTGTTTGACTCTGCAGAGACTGGGCCAGCCAATTGCTACTGAGCAATTGCACTTGTGCCTTGCACCATTGTAGGCTGAGCTGAGGGTTGCACCAGGCTGAGCTCAGTGGCTGTGGTTTTTTCTAATGTACTGTCTGCAGTGAGGTAGGGTGGCAAAAAGCAAGTGTCTGTAATCTTTTTTCAAGGTTCTACCGGTTGTTTGTGTGCTAACTACAGAAGTGATCTTTCTTCATTTAACTTTAAAATATGTTTCTTCTTCAATTTCCGCTTTGAAGTCATTTGGGCTAGGTAAAAATCAGTGGAGCATAGCTTTATTTTGAGGCAGTGTTACCGAGCATTTAGCACTTCAAATACAGTCTGTGCATGCAATAATTCTCGTGTGTGGCCCCCAGCTTTGTACACAAATTCATGGATCCTTGTAAGGGGCAGCAGCAGGGCCCCCAACATCACACCTGCACCAGGCCCCATAAACCCTCTGGGTGGCCCTGCAAAGCTGACCATGGGGGGAGGGCACCAAAGATACTCCTCACCCAGGGCACTATTTATCCTAGGGCTGGCACTGACTTTAAGAGTTGCATGATGATGAGGTTGCTAGAAACTTAATACTATTTGTATAGATTTGGTGTAGATTTGAGAATTTCACGAAGTTAGAACTGAAGGACTATTTTTAAAAAGGGTTCTAGAATCTTAGAAAGTCCAAGAATATAGTATCTGAAATAAAATGAGCACAGTTCAGAAGATCTGGGGCCTATGCCTAGGTGGGCCCTTTAAAACACCACCCATGTCTGTCAGAGAGACTGTTGAAGCCATGGGATCACTCCTAAGTGCCCTCTCTTTCCTGGCAGAGCCAGGTTGGCAACCTGGTTTGGCAGGGAGCTAAGGGCAATGCAACAAAGGCTAGGGCACCGTAGGAGGCTCAGGACAAGTCTGATCAAACACAGACTAGAATCCAATTGGAGACCTACTCTGGTGGTGAAGGTAGCTGGACAGCCCATATCTCTGCCACTATTGCATCAGCGCAGCATAGCCTGGTGATGCTCTTCCACACTGTGCAAGGCCTTCTTTTCCAGGATGCTGGGGAAGGGAGCCAGAACAGTTGGAGGCTCACTGTGAAAAAGTTGCCTCATTCTTTGTGGATAGTCTGTTTCCTGTCTCCAAGCAAAGCAGAGCAAAGGAAGCTGCTCCAGCTGGTCTAGGGGCTAAACAAGGACGCAAGCTCCCAGACAGCGAGCGATCAGAGTGAGCAAACAGGGCGAGCAAACAGGAGTTGGCCAGGGGAGTTCTAGTGGAAGAGGAGACAAAGCCAAAGCGCTGAGCAGAGCAAAGGAAGCTGCTCCAGCTGGTCTAGGGGCTTTACAAGGAAGCTAGCTCCCAGACAGCGAGCGATCAGAGCAAGCGAAAAGGGAGAGCCAACAGGAGTTTGCCAGGGGAGTTCAGCAGGGGAGGTCCCTAACAATTCTTTTTAATTTCTTTCTCTTGTAACAGACACTTTCATACCAGTGGGACTCTGTTTTTAACCGCCAGTGAATAGAGGACACAGTACAGGCTACCCCAGTACAATCAGAAAGCTAGAAACATAAAGGGAATAGAAGCTATGGAAGGAAAAGACTCTCTAGTGGTGGTGACCTGCAAGGTCTGTGAAATGTTTGTTTTCTTGCCTGAGATCAACATGGCCTACACGTGCAACAAGTGAAAGTTGATGACACTGTTAGAAGAAAAAGTAAGAGGACTGGAGTGGCAAGTGGCGATCCTCCAAAGCGTAAGAGACGACAAAGAGTTGTTAGACAGAACAGTGGAATTACAGCAGCAAAGCAAAGTACAGAAGCCAGAAGAGCAACAGCAAGCTGAGGCAGAAGAAGAAAATGCTGAGGCGAGGAAAAATAGAGGATACTCCTTGGAAAAGGGTGACAGTTACCACCAGTGGAAGCAGTGGAACTACGGAACCATTTTCAGGTACTTGAGGATGAGACTGGAGGACAGCCTGCAGAGGAAGAAATACAGGGGACCCCACATGAGAGTGAGCAAGAGGCTGAAGGTCAGTCAGGCAGAGGCAAGGAAACCAAGGCCTACAACAACAAGAAGAGTAGTAGTTGTGGGAGACTCCTTGATGCGTGGGGTTGAAACCCAAGTATGTCGGGAAGACCCATGGACTTATCAGGTATACTGTCTCCTGACAGGATGGATTAGAGACATGACTGAAGGTTGCCTGCACTCACAAAGCCCAGTGACAGGAATCCCTTTCTTCTCATCCATGTGGGAACAAATGATACCGCCAAGTGGAGCTATGAAGAAATCACGTCAGACTTTGAAGCTTTGGGAAGGGAACTCAAGAACTTTGGGGCCCACATAGTTTTCTCATCCATCCTTCCAGTAGTTAGAAGAGAGACAGAAAAGGAAAGGGAAATATTCTGGGTGAATGACTGGCTATGAAGGTGGTGCTGACACGAGAGATTTGGATTCTGGGACCACAGGAAGATGGGCTGTTGGCAAGGGCTGGGCTGCACCTCACAAGGGCTGGGAAGACTGTATTTGGCCACAGCATGAAGAAATTCTTCAGGAGGGCTTTAAACTGAATCCTATGGGGAAGGGAGACATCAAGTTGGGGGGTACCATGGACGAAGGCTCATGCACTGCAACGGAGATAACAGTTCTAATAGCGCCCAATAATAGTCTTCAAAAACATGTAGGAAGAAAGCCAGACTATGAAGCACATGGTCTTCGATGTCTTTACACTAATGCCCAAGGTATGGGAAACAAACAGAATGAACTTGAACTCTTAATACGGGAGGGAAATTATGACTTGATAGGTGTAACTGAGACTTGCTGGGATGACTCTCATGACTGGAATACAGCAATTGAAGGATATAACTTGTTCAAAAAGAACAGGAAGAACAAAAAAGCATGTGGAGTTGCACTATATGTTAAAAATACATATCTCTGCACAGAAATACAGGAGGATGAGCTTGGTAGCCTCATCGAAAGCATCTGGGTCGAAATAAATGGAGTAAAGAATAAAAGGAACATGGTGGTCAGAGTCTACTAATGGCCACCCAATCAAGGAGAAGACAAGGATGAAACTTTTGACAAGCAAATTGCCAAGGTTTCAAGGAAGCATGATGTAGTAGTAATGGGGGACTTCAATTTACCCACTATTTGTTGGGAGACAAATTCTGCAAAACATGGCCCCTCCAAGAGATTCCTGACTTGTGTGGCAGATAACTTCCTCCTACAGAAAGTGGAGGAAGGAACTAGAGGATCGGCTATCCTTGACTTGATCCTAACCAACAGAGATGACTTAGTGGATAAAGTAGTAGTTACAGGAACTCTGGGGGAAACTGACCATGTTATACTTGAGTTCTTGATTCTAAAGCAAGCAAAAGCCCAGTGAAGCCAAATGCGTACCCTGGATTTAAGGAAAGCCAGTTTTAATAAACTCAGAACAATGATCAGTAAGGTCCCATGGCAAGCGACTCTAACACTCTAAAGGAATTCAAGATGGCTGGGAGTTTTTAAAAAAGGAAATTCTCAAGGCACAATTACAAACAATTCCATCAAGGAAAAAGAAGCGGAAGACCACAGAAGAAGCCTATGTGGCTTCACAAACAGCTTAGAAATGACCTGAAAACAAAAAAAGACACATATAGGGAGTGGAAAGAAGGCCAAGTTACAAAGGAAAAGTGCAGGCAGGTAGCACAGAATTGTGGGGATGGCGTCAGGAAGGCTAAAGCTGAGAACGAGCTGAGGTTAGGAAGGGATGCTAAAAGCAACAAAAAAGCTTTCTTCAGCTACGTGCATAGTAAAAGACAGAGGGAAGAAATGGTGGTTGAACTATTAAATAAGGATGGCAAAATGATAACAGATGACAAAGAAAAGGCAGAAGTGCTCAGTTCCTACTTTGGCCCAGTCTTCTCCCAAAAGCGGGTCTATGACCCCCCTGGAAAAGGTGAAGTACAGGCTGAAGGGGCAGGATTGCAGCTTGAGATTGATAGGCATATGGTCAAGGAACACCGAATTACTTTGAATGAGTTCAAATCTCCAGGGCCAGATGAACTTCATCCTAGAGTCATAAAGGAACTGGCAGAAGAACTCTCAGAACCGCTGTCTATTCTCTTTGAGAAATCATGGAGGACGGGGGAAGTGCCAGATGACTGGAAGAGGGCTAATGTTGTCCCTATCTTCAAAAAGGGTAAAAAGGAGGAACCTGGGAACTACAGACCAGTCAGTCTGACATCAATCCCTGGGAAAATTCTGGAACAGATTCTAAAGCAATCCATCTGGAAGCACCTTGAAAACAATGCAGTGATTACTTGAAGCCAACATGGATTTGTCAAGAACAAATCCTGCCAGATGAATCTGATCTCATTTTTTGATCAGGTTTTGATCAAAGAATCCTTTCCTTGACCCAATAAATCTGGGAAGTTATAGGCCAGTCTCAAATACTCCATTCTTGATCAAGGTGATCAAGAAGCTGATGGCCTCGCAACTCCAGACATATTTGGATGATGCCATTTATCAGCACCCATTTCAGTTGGGCTTTTGGTGGATTCCCTACTCTAGGAACTAGATGGGGGAGTGCGGCCGTGCCAGTTCTTTTGGATCTCTTGGTGGCTTTTGGTATCATGGACCACAGTACACTTCTGGGCCACTTGGTGGGGCTGGGCCTTGGAGAACTACTCAAAAAGGAGCACCCTGGTCCCTTACCTGGTCACAGATCAACTCCCATTTCTTTTCGTTGTCATACTGGCTCAGTAGCTTCATTTTGTCTGGTGGCAAGTTCATAGAATTCTAGAGGACAACAAGGAGAGAGAAAATTATTACACATATGCAAACAATATATAACATGCACTTTTGTAGCCCCCTTTGAACATTTAATTAAAGCGAAGAAGGAGGAGGAGGAGGAGGAGGAATTCAGAAGAGAGCTGACACTGAGAGGAGTGCAGGGTACTTATATGACTTATTTTTTACAATATAAGGTGCTTCCGCATTAGTCTTTTTCTCTAGTATTGACAATATTTTCTCACAGATTTATTCCTGAGAATTGAGACATTTCTCCCAAAACACTTCTGCTCCAATTTTTTGTTCAGGAGTCATCCATGTCCCCCTTTTTAAAGTTCATTTGTAGCTATTTTGAAGCTTCCTTTGCAATGGCAATGCTATCCTTTCACTTGTGAACCATCTATTGTCTTACCTGCTTTATAGGTATGGTTTGTAAAGTGGTTGGTTTTTGTTGTTGTTGGTTTTAAAAGTTTTTATTTTCAAACTAGTACTGTAAAATACACTGGAATCATCCATTCAAAACAGGTATTTTCATCTTCTACAAAGAGTCTGGCTGTCCCAGAAGTGTCAAAAAGCATCCTTCAAAAACTTGATCTGGGCAGTAGGTGGACTGTATGGTGAGGATGTCTTGTTGGCATAGATAATAACGGAGTACCATACACTGACAAACATGTCATGTTTTTCTTCTCTGGCCACTCTCAACTTTTGCATTAGCTTTTCAGAAAGTGTGACCTGCCACACCCTTCCAATCCAACCCTATATAGACAGATCCACTGAGGTTTCCCACTGTTTGGCCACCTCCAATCTCACTGCTGCCAGAAGTGTTCTGATTAGATCGGTATGAAACAGGGCTTTATTGTCACCTGACAATCCCAGCTCCCCACAAAACCTCATTGTTTAGCCTGTCATATCTGTTATGATTTGAAAAACTCATTTCCAGCACTTCGCTACCAGCGGGCAATGTGGCCACATATGAGTTAATGAGCCTTGCTTCCTACACCCCCTCCAGCAACTGGGCAATCAGTCAAACTGGTGCATCTGACTGGGGTGAGGTGCCACCTACGGAGGAGTTTTCAAAGAGCTTCTCTAATTCGGGCAGAAATGTTTTGGACAGCTGGGTTGGACTGAATTAGGTTCCACTGAGAATCAGTGATGCTGGTTTCCAGGTCTGCCTCCCACACAACTACCAATCCCATTAAGGGACCACAGATTTTATCTAAGAACTATAAATGAAAGAGACTTGGCCTCTAGTTACATTTGTCTGAGCAATGCATAAGCCTTCAAATAAAGTAAAGGTCCTGGAAACATTCCCATTTGCTTCTAAGCTTGATGTGAAGGTTACGATTTTATTTTTCTGCATCCAGGTAATGTAGCAAAGCCTGTAGATGTGCATGTGAGATGCACTTTTAACAAGCAAATCAGGTACTTGAAACATTCCTCACTATTTCCAGTCTTTGTACTGGATATATTTATTAGCGTCAGGTAACTGAGGATGACCCAATATAAGGAAGAGTAGTGAGGTGGGCCTAAGATTTTGGTCCATGGCCACCAAATCCTCAAAGTGGCCTTATAAAAAGGGTGATTAGTTTTTTTTTATCAGTGCTGGGGAGACTGACATAAAGGAAATGCCCGATGAAATAGGATGGCACTAGGGATTTCCACAGAAATCTAGGGAACTTAGCTGTCATCAAAAATGAGGTGCATTAGCTGCTTAAATTGGACAGCTCCTAAGGCTGTTTCTATATTAGGGGGAAAACCCGCAAAAATTCACATCCTTTTCGGAACCTCCTGCTTTCAGTTTCTTTGTGGGATTAGGAAGGGGTCTTTTACATGGCAGACGCGTGGTTTGAACTGAGGGAGTGCCTTCATCCCTCCCTGGCATGCATGCAAAGGGGGGGGAGTCTTGTTTTCGTAGCTTAACTTCTGCTGTATTCTTTTCTCACACCCCCAAGAAACCTCTGACTTACTTCTGAGTAGACATAACATGTAAGATTGTGCCATAAGTCTGCAATCGTCAGCACACTTACTAGGGAGTAAGCCCCACTGAACTTAATGGAGTGCTCTGAATCAACAGAGGACGTTGCTTCTGAGCTTGGTGGGGGATCAGATGTGTGTCCCTTCGTTGCAGGGAGGCATTTTACCCTCTTCTCCCTCCAGCTGAGAAACGTGCTCAAGCATTTACATGGCAGACACCTGGGAATCGAGGACAGTCCTTCCTCAGCAAGCCTTGAGCGGAGGCAGGAGTTGCAATTGGCAGGCGATTCTTGCCCTCGCACCTGTCAAATCTGCTCCTGCACGCCTAGGGATGGCGGAGAATTCTGCCACGGATCCCCGGGGGGGGGCGGATTCTAAGAATCCGGGGCCCCCCCGGAGTCCGTGGCAGAACAGACCCCGCCACCCTGCGAAGTCCGACCTGGCCGGATCCTACCTGGCAGGCTGGCACCGCTGGCTCCTGCTCCGGCTGGATCCATCCCTGGCTGGTCTTCAGACGTTAATGGCGTCCAGCCTAGCGCACGCCATTTGAGTCCCTTCGTCTTCCATGATAGGCTACGTAAAGCTTTACGTAGCCTATCACGGAAGGGGAAGGGACGCAAATAGGGATGTACGAAAGTCACTTACCTTTTCGCAGCTTGGCTTCGCGGTGGGGGGGTGGCGCTTCGCTTCTCCCCCCAAAGTTCAGGCAAGGGGGGGGAGGCGTCCCGCCTCGCCCAGCCGAAATTCAGGCCGGGGGGGGGAGGCGCCCCGACTCGCCTGGCCGAAATTCAGGCCGGGGAGAAGCGCCCCGTCTCCCCGGCCACAAAACAAAAAGTAAAAAAAAAAAAGACCCCGTGATAGGCTACGTGACGATTTACATAGCCTATCACGGCTAGATTTCCAAAGTCAGCCGTGATAGGCTACATAAATCATCACGTAGCCTATCACGGGTGACTTTGGGAAAAAAAAAAAGCGCGTACACAAATGGCGGCGCCCATGGGGCGCCGCCATTTGCGTTCCTTATTTTGGCGCGTCTAGTCTATGTAAAGATTTACGTAGACTACGGCGAAAATAAGGGCAATGCAACCGGCTCGCCTCCCCCCAACCCCCCCCCCCAGTGGATGCAAGGTAAGGCCTCCAGCAACTGAAAACAAATGCCCACAGCCGGCAGACATAGTGGTTTCTCCTGCTATTGTAGAATTTCACAGAGAAGTCATGGTGCTTCTGTTCTGTGGGCTGGAAAAAATACCACATTTATTGTGCTTGGGGAAAACATGGGATAGGCTGAGGGAAATTGCGGGAGACACCCTGGAGGGTCACAGTGTCCTGTAAAGAGCCCGCAAACTTCCGAGAGAGAGTAATCTCAACAGCAGGAGAAAAGCTCCATGTGATGAAGGCCTAAGAAAACTTTGAGATTAGATACACCAAAATCAGCCTTAAAAAGAATTCTGTACAGAATTGAAGTGGTTATTCAAGACTTCTTCTCATTATTAATAAACTAATATTATGTAATTTAGGTCCTTCTTCACCTGTTGAATCATGGGTATGTCTTTTGGAATTGTTATTCAAACTAGAATACCTCAACATCAGTTTAGAAAGTCTCTGCAACTCTTTTGGTGCAGTTATGGCGGGGGGGGGGGTTAAAGCAAAAGAACTCAAGATTTTTCACAATTTTCAATCCTTTTAGGACTTCAAATTTGACTAAATGCTCCATAAGAGCTGGATTAGCCACTACTGGATTAGATTTTTAAATAGCAAGATATCATCCACAATGAAGTTGACTGTGTGGATATTTTTATTGACATTTACCCCTTTGATGTTTGGATTTGTTCTGGTTAACTTGGTCAGTGGTTTGATAGCTGTGGCGAAGAGGCGGGAAAGCAGACACCCTTGCTTTGTGCCTCTGTAAAGATTAAGCAGGGGTAAATCAAGTGCATTTGTGTGGATACGAGCTTCAGAGTCTGAATATAGCTGATTTACACACTCATAAAACACTCACCATATCCAAATCTGGCTAGATGTTTAAGCAAGTACGGCCATTCTAAATGGCCAAAAGCCTTGATGGCATCCAAAGTTGAGAGATACCCAGATTCTAGAGGAGTTCCTATAGCGCAGGGGTGTGCAGTGTGCAGCCCCTGGGTGGCCTGCAACCCCTCACCATCCCCCAGCATGGTGCCTGCCCTCTCCACTGCCTCCCCCACAACATCCCAAGCTAAATTTGGCCTTTTTAGGGCTCCATAGGTGCTACAGTGCCACAAAAACATCAAATCTAGCTTGCAAACAAATTAAATTTGACTTTTTGGGTGGTCCATACTGCTCCAGTTGCTGTTTTCCATAAAAGTCATTTTAAAACAATTATTTTTCCGTGTAATCTGGTAAACTGCAGCCCATGAGAAAATGGCCCCCCAAATTCCTGAAGTTGCCCACCCTTGCTGTAGTGTATGACACTGAGAACACACATTATAGGGTCTGCTATACAGAAGTGTGGTGGCTTCTCAACTCCAAGGATATCTGGATGATGCGGATATCTAGATCCATTTCAATCCGGCTTCAGGCCTGGTTACAGGACAGAGACTGTTTTGGCCACCTCAGTGGATGATATATGCCAGGAACTGGACAGGGGGAGTCTGACCCTATTGGTTCTGCTGGATTCCCGGTGGCTTTCGATACCATCATAGCCACTTTATCCTTCCGGTGCATCTGTCTGAGGTGGGATCAAGAGGCGCTGTGATATGGTGGCGCTGGTCTTTCTTGGAGGGGGGACCGCAGAAGGCGGTGCTGGGGGACCCCTGTTTGTCACAGCGGCTGCTGGCCTGTGGCGTCCCTCGGGGCTCCATCTTATCCCCCCTGCCATTTCACGTATACGTGACACTGCTGGGAGAGGCTGCCCACAGTTTTGGGGTTTGGTGCCACCAGCATGCTGATGACACACGGTTCTCTCTCTCCTTTCCATCCAAATCCAAGGAAGCTGTTCTAGCTCTAAACCAGCGTCTGATGTATGGAACGGAACGGATGAGGACAAAGAAACTGAGGCTTAATCCAGAAAAGGCAAAGATGCTCCTGGTCAGTCACAAGTCAGATCAAGGAACAGGGATAAAACCTGTGCTGGATGAGGTTACACTCCCCCTGCAGACTCAGGCTTGCCGTTTGGAGGTACTCCTGAACTCAGCCCTGACTCCAGATGCTCGGGTCTCGGCAGTGGCCGGGGGTGAGTTGGCGCCGCTGAGGCTAGTGTGCAAACTGCACCTGCTGCTAGGGATGTCCGATCCGGCCACAGTCACACAAGCCTTCGCTACGTCCCGCCTGGACTACTGTACATGCTCTATGCAGGGCTGCCTTTGAAAGCTTTTAGATGCTTCAGCCAGTCCAGAGTGCTGTGGCCAAGTGGCTGACCGGGGCACCGGGCTCCCTCGTTGCAGCGGCTTCACTGTCTACCGCTCTGTTTCCGGGCCTATAAGCCCGACACAGCTTGAGCCTCTGCGGCTCCATTATACTACTCAGACCATTTACATCAGAGGCCAGACAAAGCTGGAAATATCTAAAAGCACACAGTGAAACAGAGAGACACAATCCCAGGATGTGAAACCAATGTTTCATTCCACAGAGTAGTCCAATGCATTTTTATGGAACACTTCGCAGTGACTTCTCAAAAGTTCTGAGTTCCCTAGTGGGGCACACTTTAACAGGCCCACTGGATGCGAAGTATATTATTTGATACATCTGCATCCATCCTCTGATGTCCCGGCAACTTTTCTTATAGTAGAGGTTTGGCTAATGGTTTTATGATTTTCATAAAAATCCTTTGCACCTCTATAACTTCATTTTCTCCCAATATTTAAATTTGCTATGTTTATCTGGGCTATAAAAGCAGACCTAAGGATGGTAATAATGGTCTAACAATGGAGAAATATAGGGTGTTAGATTTTTTGCCATTTATTCCATGTAATCATGCTGCATTTTAGAAAGGGGTTAGTTATTTATACAACATTTTTCTTTAGTATATTTGCCAAAAAAAGGGAGGCTGCACCATGATATAACACTTGGAGCTACCAATTCCATTTGGGTCCACAGGCAATCACTTCATTCTTAATAAACCATATTAATTGCCTTCACTGGGAGGCTTCATAATATTTCCCACCTCCTAGCTGAGCAGAGCAGAGCAAAGCTGCTCCAGTTGGTCTAGGGGCTATACAAGCAAGCAAGCAAGCTGCCAGAGGGCGAGCCATCAGAGCGAGCGAACAGGCAGAGCAAACAGAAGTTCAGTGAGGGAGGTCAAGAGGCCCCTAACATTTTTTAAAATTTCTTTCTCTTGTTAACACACACTTCCATACCAGTGGAACTCTGCTTTTAACCTCCAGTGAATAGAGGACAAAGCACAGGCTATCCCAGTACAATCAGAAAGCTAGAAACATAAAGGGAATAGAGACTATGGAAAGAAAAGACTCTCGAGTGGTGGTGACCTGCAACGTCTGTGCCATGTTTGTTTTCTTGCCTGAGATCAACATGGTCTACATGTGCAACAAGTGCAAGTTGATTACACTGTAAGAGGTAAGAGGACTGGAGCGGTGAGTGTTGACCTTTCAGGGAATAAGAGAACATGAAGACTTCTTGGACAGAACAATGGAACTACAACAACAAAGTGAAGTACGGAAGCTAGAAGAGCAACAGCAAGTTGAGGCAGAGGTGGGAAATGCTGAGGCAAGGCAAACTGAAGTAGAGGATACTCCGTGGAAAAGGGTGACAGTTAGGAGCAGAAGAACTAGAAGCCACTCTGCACCAGTGGAAGCAGTGGAACTATGGAACCGTTTTCAGGTGCTTGAGGATGAGACTGGAGGGCAGCCTACAGAGGAAGAATTGCAGGGGAACCTGCATGAGATGAGAGCGAGCAAGAGGCTGAAGGTCAGCCAAGCAGAGGCAATGAAACCAAGGCCTACAACAACAACAACAAGAGAAGAGTAGTAGTTGTGGGAGACTCCTTGCTGCGTGGGATCGAAACCTAAGTATGTCGGGAAGACCCATGGACTTGCCAGGTATGCTGTCTCCCGGGAGGATGGATTAGAGACATAACCGAAGGGCTGCCTGTACTCACAAAGCCCACCGACAGGTATCCCTTTCTTCTCATCCATGGAACAAATGATACCACCAAGTGGAGCTATGAAGAAATCACGTCAGACTTTGAAGCTTTGGGAAGGAAACTCAAGAACTTTGGGGCCCACATAGTTTTCTCATCCATCCTTCCAGTAGTTCGAAGAGGGATAGAAAGGGAAAGAAAAATACTCCAGGTGAATGACTGGCAACGAAGGTGGTGCCTCCATAAGAGATTTGGATTCTGGGACCACGGACTATACTTCCTGGAAGATGGACTGTTGGCAAGGGATGGGTTGCACCTCACAAAGGCTGGGAAGATTTGTGTATTTGGCCACAGCATGACGAACGTCATCAGGAGGGCTTTAAACTTCAGGGGAGGGAGATGTAAAGTTGGGGGTAACAATGGACGTAGGCGCATGCACCACAACGGACACAGCAACAACTCGAATAGCACCCAATAATAGTCTTCAAAAACTTGTAAGAAGAAAGCTAGACTACAATGCACATCGTCTTCAGTGTCTATACACTAATGCCCAGAGTATGGGAAACAAACAGAATTAACTTGAACTTTTAATACAGGAGGGAAATTATGACTTGATAGGTGTAACTGAGACTTGCTGGGATGACTCCCATGACTGGAATACAGCAATTGAAGGATATAACTTGTTCAAACAGAACAGAAGGAACAGAAAGGGAGGTGGGGTTGCACTGTATGTGAAAAATACATATCTCTGCACAGAAATACAGGAGGATGAGCTTGGGAGCCCCATCAAGAGCATCTGGGTTAAAATAAATGCAGCAAAGAATAAAAGGAACATGGTGGTCAGAGTCTACTACCAGCCACCCAATCAAGGAGAAGACGAGGAAGAAATTTTTGACAAGCAAATTGCCAATGTTTCAAGGAAGCAGGATGTAGTAGTAATGGGGGACTTCAATTTCCCCGATATTTGTTGGGAGACAAATTCTGCAAAACATGGCCCCTTCAAGAGATTCCTGACTTGTATTGCTCATAACTTCCTCCCACAGAAAGTAGAGGAAGGAACTAGAAGATCGGCTAACCTTGACTTCATCCTAACCAACAGAGATGACTTAGTGGATAAAGTAGCAGTTAAGGGAACTCTGGGGGAAACTGACCATGTTGTACTTGAGTTCTTGGTTCTAAGGGAAGCAAAAGCCAAGTGTAGCCAAATACGTACACTGGCTTTTAGGAAAGCCAATTTTAATAAACTCAGAACAATGATAAGTAGGATCCCATGACAAGCGATTCTAATGAGAAAAGGGCAGGACAGCTAACAGCCTGGAAGACAGAAACAAAATTTAAAGTGATCTTGATAGACTGGGGCGCTGGGCAGAAAGCAACAGAATGAAATGTGATAGGACTAAATGCCAAGTCTGCACCTAGGAAAAAGAAACCAAATGCACAGTTACAAGATGGGCGAGACTTGGCTCAACAGTACTACAAGTGAGAAGGATCTTGGAATTGTTGTCTATCACAAGCTGAAGATGAGCCAACAATGTGATATGGCTGCAAAAAAGGCCAATGCTATTTTGAGCTGCAGAAATAGAAGTATAACTTCCAAATCACGTGAAGTACTAGTTCCCCTCTACTCAGCACTGGTTAGGCCTCATCTGGAGTACTGTGTCCAGTTCTGGGCACCACACTTTAAGAAGGATGCAGACAAGCTGGAGAGGGCTCAGAGGAGGGCAACAAAGATGATCAGGGGACTGGAAACAAAGCCCTATGAAGAGAGACTGAAAGAACTGGGCATGTTTAGCCTTGAGAAGAGAAAACTGAGGGGAAATAGGATGGCGTGCTTCAAGTACTTGAATGGTTGTCACAGAGAGGAAGGCCAGGATCTCTTCCTGATCATCCCAGAATGCAGGACACGGAATCATGGGCTCAAGTGACAGGAAGCCAGATTCCGTCTGAACATCAGGAAAACATTCCTGACTGTTAGAGCAATACGACAGTGGAATCAATCACCTAGGGAGGTGGTGGGCTCTCCCACACTGGAGGCCTTCAAGACGAGGCTGGACAGCCACCTGTCAGGGATGCTCTGACTTGGATTCCTTCACTGAGCAGGGGGTTGGACTCGATGGCCTTCTAGGCCCTTTCCAACCCTACTGTTCTATGATTCTATGATTTCTGGAACTTAGGTACTCCCAGTCCTCTCTGCTATACCTGTATTATGACTTTACTTAAACTGCCTTGTTTGTCCTTATGAATTAAAGGCACAATCCTACAGCCACTAGTCAGCGGCCAGGTGGCCATAAGATAGGTCAATTCCTGGGAACTGAGCTCAGAGCGCCTGCTCCGAGGTTGGTTCCCAGAGAACTGAGCCCCACCCTCTCCCGCGCTGCCTCGTAGGCAGTGCGGAACGGCCCTGTGCTCCCGCTCGTAAGAGCAGTGCAGAGCAGCATAAAAGGAGCATTCCTGGGGGCGGGCAGAACTGCTGGTTTGACACATCCTATGTGTTGTCTAGCCGCCGCTGCCCCTGCTCCAACTTCCCGTGGCTACACAGCCAAAATCGGCTGTCTAGGCGCGAATCCAGAGCAAGAGAAGCACAGAGATGATCCCCTCTGCGCTTCTCCTGCCCTGCATTGGATAGGTGGTTGCCTACGAATTCGGAGGCGGCCGCCTATCCCCATAGGATTGCTCCCTCCATCACTGAAAAGGCCTTGCCATCAGTGGAACATTTTGTATGGTATCATCACCAGGAGACCCTGAAAGAGGAATAGCAATTTAGGAAGCAGGGACATTTTTGTTGCTGCTATCCCTCCAAGCCATGACAAGTTGATTCTGCTCCTATCCTTTATTTTTTGCTTAATCTGTGCTATAACCGGGGTGACGTTCGGTTAGGTATTTATTGATTTATGATTCAAGGCTGACCAAGAGACTTTTAACGTTTGTTGGTGGATGCCTGGGGGTATATTTGGACAGAGGATTTCAGACTTCGAGTAATTAATTTTGAGTCTTGCTACTTCTCCATATTGTGTTAATTCCTGTTGAATTTCAGGGATTAAAACTAAAGGGTTTGCATGAAGTGCTACGTCATCTGCAAATAAGCTGGTAAGGTGTTGTGAACCTGCAATGTATAGTCCTCCTGTTTTTAGGTTGGCCCATAATGCTGTTGCTAATGGTCCGATAGAGGTGGTGAATAACCATGGAGAGAGGGGACAACCCTCACTACCTCTATATGATTTGATATGTCGGAGTTCAGTCTTATGGTATTTTAGGGTTGGTATAGTTCATCTATGGAATTTATGGATCTCTCCCCCATTTGCATACTCTTCAATAATTTGATTAGGAACCGCCATTCCAAGTGATCAAAGGCTTTACAAGCATTTAATGTCATGACTGCAAGTGGCTGCTTCTTTGCCTGACTTGGGTGTGCTGTATTTGGTAGCCTTTGGACTGGGTCAGCCAATTGCATGTTTGGCACCAACCTTGCCTGGGGTAATGTAGGATGTTATATATGTGTTCAGCCTAGTAGCTAATATGACAGTGAAAAAATGCATGGCTTGATTTCCTAATTTTTTTTTATATATATATATATATATATATATATTTTTTTTTTTTTTTGAAAAGGCACAACTTGATTCAAGATAGAACTGCTTTAAGATAGAGAATGTGATACTAGAAATGGATCAGAAAATGTCTCTCCAAAATTTACATTGCATAGTAGATAGGCTATGTATCTCTGAGTTCTCATTGATGTAGGTGATAAAAGGGAACCACTGGAATAAACATGTCCTGAGTCTCTATTCCTTTCAACACCCTACTTTTACGTGTTAGTTTCTCTGTGAGAGCAACACAGCATACTCTATCCGTTCACCTCCACTCTGACAAGCCATCTCCCATTTTCCAAATATTCAGCAGCCAAAAGAAGCCTCATCAAGTCCTTCTGTAACAAATGCGCATTCTCACCAGTAAACATTGGCAATAAAATCAAAGCACCACAAAAGCTGACTGATTTGTTACTTCAGTAAGAACTCAGAATGCATTCCACCAATATTCTACAACCACTGTATCTGTGAATACAGCCACAGATGTATCGGTGTGCCCTTGGACCCATACACCCTCCAACATTATGGAGACATCCCTGGGTTAATCCTAAAAAGCTCACTAGGGAAGAGGTGCCAATGATGCATACTTTTCATGGCTACTTCTTCAATTTGTGCAGGGAGAATTTTAAGGATGGGAGTTGACCAAACTTGGCTCCACTGGGATTCCAAGAACTGCAAGTCAAGACAGGCTTCCCATTGGAGCTGGAGACCCAGGGCATCACTACAAGTGTCCTGCGGCAGGCATCCATAAATCAATGAGACAGTCTCCCTTGCGCTATTATGTTGACCAACACAAAGGTTTTCAAATAGGCTGAATAACTTGGAGCTTCCCCTCTGCTGCACAGCTTCTTCATGAAAGAATCGACCTGGATCTTTTGCATCCTGTCACTTCACCTTTCAGAAAAGATGGACCCCGAGTTTTTATGGGCATCGGTTTGCCTCCAGAGAACAGGTCCCACATATGTTATGGCCAGTGGCAACTTCTGACTCCGGTTCTGGAGGGGTTGTGATTCCATTTAGGGTTTTAGTTACCACCAGCCAAAACAGTGCTATCCAAGGTGCTGAATCCAGTTTAGGGATAGGCTTCAGCATCTTGGATAGCACTGTTAAGAGTTTGGGCTGGTGGTAACTAAAACCCTGAATGGAATCACAGCCCCTCTGGAACTGGAGTCACCGGCCACCACTGCGTATAGCCTCCTTTCCCTCCATACCTGGTACTGAGGGCACTTATGTGGTTCCCAAAATAGAGGGTGATGTACAAAGGAGTAGAGGGGGGAGGCACGAGGCATGAGGAACTTAGCCCAGGGTTTCCAAAATCGCAAGGTGGCTACATGGAAAGGATTCCCGGTTTTCACCAAAAACCATTTGAAAGTTTCATAAATGGGATCCCCTCATGCTGAGGAATGTTCCAGGAGATTTCCACTGCTACCACTGGGACAGCCTTGTCTCTTTGAATAACAGGAATGAGCTGGCAAATCTGGAAAGCAGTAAGGCACAATTTAAAACTAGGGACTGATCAGCCACCATTTGTCTGGCACCTGTACATCACCCCCTTAGATACGCTACTCAGCTTGCCACTGTCAATAGACAGCTCAACCAGCTTTGGCCATTTCTTTAACTTGGCCTCCGAGGACGGTGTAGCGATAATTTGAAATAAGAACAAACGTTTGGGCAGGAGCATAACTTTAAATGAGGCTGTCCCACCCAATAATGATAATTTTCACTTTTCTCCATTTATGTAGCTCCTGTTTGATAGCCATAATTACTGGATTATAATTCCTACTAATCTGTTGGCAAAGGCCCTTTCAGATCAATATACCTAGATACCTTATACAGGAGTAGTGAAGATTCAGCTTAAATTGATCCTGTATTTTCAGCTGGGTTCAGCACCACTGACTCATAGTTTATTTGAAACCCAGCGCTTTTCTGAAATTTAGACCGAAACTCTGTAAGCTCTGGCCTGGCCCCCTCCAGATTCAAGAGGCTTAACCATGCATCAGCAGCAAACAAATTTAGAGATGTTCCTGATCCCAAATGTTAACTCCTTTGATTCTAAGAGTCCATCCTGATAATATGAGCTAGCAGTTCTATTGCTAAGCAAATAGAAAAGGAGGCAAAGGACACCCTTGCAATGCTACTGGAAATAAATCTATTCCATTTGTGTGTATTAGAGCTTCCAATGTCTTGTAAAGTTTCCTTACCCCGTCAAGAAGCCTTTTTTAAAAGAGTTTTTAAGGGTGCAATCCTATCAAGATAGGCGGCCGCCTCTGAACGCAGGGGCGACCGCCTATCCAAAGCAAGGCAGGAGATGCACCGGGGGGGGGGGGAATCATTCCCTCCGCGCCTCTCCTGCCTTGCTATTTTTCACTAGACAGCCATTTTCGGCTGTCTAGCAGTGGGCCGGGGGAGGGCTGACCAGGAGAGGATGCTGCTGTACGACACATAGGATGTGCATTTCTTCAAATATTGTCATTTCTGGTTTCTGGTTTTGTATAAAGTTGGACACTTTTTGTCTTTTCACAGTGTTACCCACCCTCCTAACATTAAGGGTGAGCATTTTTTAAATCCCACATATCTTGTGATTTGTATTTTTAAATATGAACACCAGTTTCTCATTGCTACCTTTTTTGGACACTCCTTTAGTTATTACAGAGAGTTTCTGGCCATAACTTAATAATAACAATCCTAACACAAACCCAAAACAGCTAGCATATTAGAGAGGTCCGATCCCAGATACCCTGAGTCTTTAAACGGGAGGGGAGGGCAGCCCAAATTGGATGCGAGGTCAGATGATCCCCCACCCAGCCCTCTGCGGCCAAATGGTCATGGCTCTTATGTCAAAGGGGGTGCAGACACGCCCCTGATGCCACGTGATCCCTGGCAGGCACACTGGAAAGGTGATCCACCTGGTTCATCAGCGGGAACCGGCTTTGCTGTGCCTGCTCTGTGACTTCTCCCACTGGGGAAGAGCATGGGACGGGCACCGTCGTGTCGCCTGACTGAGCCAGTGGCTGGTGGGGCACTCCTCCAACACCCGGCCCCATCCCGGACCCTTCGTCTGCATGGCAACTCCCCCGATGGGAAGGTGTCACACAGGCAAGTCCCCAGCCTGCCCACATCCCCTGTTGTTATCTCTGACCTATGATCAGAAATAACAGCAGGGATAGCAGTAGGGATAGAAGTGAAACAGCTGTGCTCTGATCACAGATAAGAGTTAACAGTGGGGTCCATGTTGCTTTAAGGCTTCTGCTCTTGCTTGACTTAGTCAGGGGGTCAGTCTTGTTCATTTGTCATCTTTACTCTGTTCAGCTGCCATTTTAGTTTAAGCTTTAACTGTTACTTAAACAGCTGCTAGATTCAGTTATACGGTTTATTATAAACTTCACCCATACCCATGCAAATTATTTTAGTCATTTATGCCCCCCCCCCGCCCCCCGGCATATTTAAACATAGTCATTTTTCTGAGCTTTAAATGTCTTACTGCTTCTCAGATGCAGATCATGTGAGAATACAATTTCGAGTTCCTTAAGTTGCATATCTGGCAGTACTTTTTTTCTGGGATACTGCACACTCACATATTTAGGTGGTGGCTCCTATTTTCTAAATCCTGAAGCTTTTGCTTTATTTGTAGAGTGGTTGGGGTGAAATTTTGTATTTTCTCTTTGTGTGTGATACCTGTTTCTAGTGCTTCGTTTGTGGTTGTGGCCATATCTGTAGCTTTGAAAGGACCTCTTTGATCTTATTTTTGAGGGGTTTAATGGTGGGTACCCACTTCTGGGCAAGGTCTGCCCCAGTGCTTTGAACAAGCCCTACAGCTCCTCTTTTCTGCTGCTTATCTTGGCCAGGCACCATATTGTCCCTGTGTCCTTCAACAGGGTGATCCAGCGTTGCTACTGCTCCTCACAGGCCAGTATAGGGTGAGATCCTGTTCTTTCACTGGCTGGGTGCCCTCAGATATCCCCTCCCTCTGGGACAAGTAATTTCTTCTTATGCTATCAGACTAATTTGTTTCTCAAACTTGAACAGGTGTATCTGAGATACACCAGATCAAGAGAGAATGCAACAGCTTTAAGGACAGACCCCACTCAGTGACAGATGTACAAATCTTTACCGAGTGTCTTCGGCTTCAACAATTAATGTATGGACAGAGGTCCTTGAAACTTCTCTCAAGCCAGACAACACAAATTTGGTAGCAAAGAATATGTATTTATTGCTCAAACAGTCCAGAATAACAAGCTTTAGGTAAGATGAGGCAGATCACAAACATCCCTCAATACACACAGGAATCACTAAAAGCATAATGAAATTAGTAGCAAGCATGTGATTAACCTAATAAATTAGGAGTACCTCTCAATCTAACCGTTGATTTCGAGGTTTCATATTTACCTCAATGGGAGGCATGGTGGGCAAAGCCAGCCTGAGCACGCATGGTGGGTTCCTTGTTCCCCCAGGATCTCTCTCCCAGACAAATCAAAGCCTGGTCTTTTATACTCGCCCTGATGTCCGTGACCTCCTCCTTGGTTTTGGGATGGGGACACCAGTATTCCCACTTTTCCTAGTATGGCCAGGTCTGCCATCGACACCAGTAACACCTAGATGAAGGTTTCCCTGCTAAGCTTCCAATACTCGTCCAACCCACTCATGGCAGCCGCCCTTCTTTCCAAGAATGCAGTCCATTACTCGCAGTTATCTCACAACACACACACAGAACTAGTCACATCTACAAAATACCATACATTCTGATCAATTCCACACATTACAATGCATATTCTACTACATCTGGTCAGGAATATTTCAGCATTCTGATTCTATTTTTAGTAGCTCTCACTTGCAGTCTGTTTTTCTGTGCAGCCAGAATAGGGGTGGTTGGCCTAGGCACCCACTGCCATCCATGCACACAAGCACCCGCCCCCCCAGACCACAATATGTTTTAAACTATTATTTGTTTTTTTCAAAAAAAATCTGATCTTATTTGAATGCTATATTGTTTATTGTTTTACTGATCCATTACGTATTTTATTGTTAGCTGCCTTGGGCAATCCACATGGAATGGCAGGATATAACTTCAACAAATAAATAAATAAAATTTGTTATTTAAATTGTATTAAATCCACTTTGTCTCTGCCACATTCCTTCCCTTAAAAGAAGAAGAAGTCAACACGTACCAGCACACATGTTTTGTTTTCTTGCCTGAGATCAACATGGTCTACATGTGCAACAAGTGCAAGCTGATTACACTGTTGGAAGAAAAGGTAAGACGACTGGAGTGGCGAGTGTTGACCCTCCAGGGAATAAGAGAACATGAAGACTTCTTGGACAGAATGGTGGAACTACAGCAGCAAAGTGAAGAACAGAATCTAGAAAAGCAACAGCAAGTTGAGGCAGAAGAGGGAAATGCTGAGGTGAGGAAAAATGCAGTAGAGGATACCCCTTTGAAAAGGGTGACAGTTAGGAACAGAAGAACTAGATGCCACTCTGCATCAGTGGAAGCAGTGGAGCTATGGAACCGTTTCCAGGTACTTGAGGATGAGACTGGAGGACAGCGTGCAGAGGAAGAATTGCAGGGGAACCTGCATGAGAGCGAGCAAGAGGCTGAAGGTCAGTCAAGCAGAGGCAATGAAACCAAGGCCTACAACAATGAGAAGAGTAGTAGTAGTGGGAGACTCCTTGCTGCGTGGGACTGAAACCCAAGTATGTTGCGAAGACCCAGGTATGTTGTCTCCTGGGAGGATGGATCAGAGACATGACTGAAAGGTTGACTGCACTCATAAAGCCCACTGACAGGTATCCCTTTCTTCTCATCCATGTGGGAACAAATGATACCGCCAAGCAGAGCTATGAAGAAATCACGTCAGACTTTGAAGCTTTGGGAAGGAAACTCAAGACCTTTGGGGCCCAGACAGTTTTCTCATCCATCCTTCCAGTAGTTCGAAGAGGGATAGAAAGGGAAAGAAAAAAACTCTGGGTGAATGACTGGCTGGGAAGGTGGTGCCGACGAGAGAAATTTGGATTCTGGGACCATGGACTCTACTTCCTGGAAGATGGGCTGTTGGCAAGGGACGGGTTGCACCTCACAAAGGATAGGAAGAATGTGTTTGGCCATAGCATGAAGAACGTCATCAGGAGGCCTTTAAACTGAGTCCTTCAGGAGAGGGAGACGTAAAGACGTAAAGGGAGGTAACAATGGATGAAGGCTCATGCACCACAACGGAGAGAACAGCTCTAAAAAGCGCCCAATAATAGTCTTCAGAAACATGTGGGAAGAAAGCCAGACTATAAAGCACATGGTCTTCAATGTCTATATACTAATGTCCAGAGTATGGGAAACAAACAGAATGAACTTGAACTCTTAATACAGGAGGGAACTTGATGTCAGGGTGGACACTGAGCCCATAGAATCCCAGAGTAGTTCTGATTCTGAGGAAGAGCAGTCGCTCCTGGGAGAGGAGCGCGCTCCTCTTTCCCAGGACCAACAGCTGACGGAGATTCCTCCCACCAGCATTCCTAGCTTAGTTAGCAGTCCAGGGAGTGACCAGGCACAGATAGCAGACTTGGTGGATGCGCGACACAGATGCAGAGAGCGGCGCCAGATGGAGGGTGCAGAAAGGAGGCATAATGCCAGGTTGGCGCGCAAACAACGGCTGCGCCCAGAGGATCCAAGGGAAAAGGGGAGGGACTCTCCCTAGTCCTTAAGTTCAGGGGTCTGCCAGTAATTCCCTTTCAAACGGGGACCAACTGTTCCAACGTAGGGCATAGGTACTGTGCTGCTCAGATCTAGTTGCAATCAGTATAGTTGCTAAGTTGTAAAAGAATAAAACTTTGAAAGGAATTCCTTTGTCTGTGTCTGGACTTGGCTACTGGATTAGACTGAGAGAGGCCTCCAAGGAGCTCTTGACAGCTATGACTTGATAGGTGTAACTGAAACTTGGTGGGATGACTCCCATGACTGGAATACAGCAATTGAAGGATATAACTTGTTCCAACAGAACAGAAGGAACAGAAAGGGAGGTGGGGTTGCACTATATGTGATGCACAGAAATACAGGAGGATGAGCTCGGTAGCCCCATCAAGAGCATCTGGGTTAAAATAAATGGAGCAAAGAATAAAAGGAACATGGTGGTCAGAGTCTACTACCGGCCCCCCAATCAAGGAGAAGACGAGGATGAAACTTTTGACAAGCAAACTGCCAAGGTTTCAAGGAAGCATGATGTAGCAGTAATGGGGGACTTCAATTTACCCACTATTTGTTGGGAGACAAATTCTGCAAAACATGGCCCCTCCAAGAGATTCCTGACTTGTGTGGCAGATAACTTCCTCCTACAGAAAGCAGAGGAAGGAACTAGAGGATCAGCTATCCTTGACTTGATTCTAACCAACAGAGATGACTTAGTGGATAAAGAAGCAGTTACAGGAACTCTGGGGGAAAGCGACCATGTTATACTTGGGTTCTTGGTTCTAAAGGAAGCAAAAGCTGAGTGTAGACAAATGCGTACCCTGGATTTTAGGAATGCCCATTTTAATTAACTCAGAACAAAGTAAGGTCCCATGGCAAGTGACTCTAATGAGAAAAGGAGTCCAAGATGGGTGAGAGTTTTTAAAAAAGGAAATTCTCAAGGCACAATTACAAACAATTCCAACAAGAAAAAAAGGAGGAAGACAAAAGAAGAAGCCAATGTGGCTTCACAAAATGTGAAGAGATGACCTGAGAACAAAAAAGGACACATATAGGAAGTGGAAGGAAGGACAAACAACAAAGGAAGAGTACAGGCAGGTAGCACAGAATTGCAGGGATGGCGTCAGGAAGGCTAAAGCTGAGAACGAGCTGACGTTAGAAAGGGATGCTAAAAGTAACAAAAAGGCTTTCTTCAGATACATGCATAGTAAAAGACAGCATGTTAAATCCACAACTGAATCAACAAACAAGGCAGCTTTGGCTTCCCCCACCCATGGTCCAACTTCTATCCTCCACTTGTTGTGTGGCACATCCTTACAGCAGGTGGGGAATCGCCATTTCTGAATGCAGGGAAGAGAAACAGGTACAAAAAGCCATAAAGTCATAGAATCATAGAATAGTAGGGTCGGAAGGGGCCTACAAGGCCATCGTCAATGCAGGAATCCAGGTCAGAGCATCCCTGACAGATGGCTGTCCAGCCTCATCTTGAATGCCACCAGTGTGGAAGAGCCCACTACCTCCCTAGGTAGTTGGTTCCATTGTCATATTGCTCTAACAGTCAGGAAGTTTCTCCTGATGTTCAGCCGGAATCTGACTTCCTGTCACTTCAGCCCATGATTCCGTGTCCTGCACTCTGGCATGATCGAGAAGAGATCCTGGCCTTCCTGTCTGTAACAACCTTTCAAGTACTTGAAGAGCGCTATCATATTTCCCCTCAGTCTTCTCTTCTCAAGGCTAAACGTGCCCAGTTCTTTCAGTCTCTCTTCATAGGGTTTGGTTTCCAGTCCCCTGATCATCTTTGTTGCCCTCCTCTGAACCCTCTCCAGTTGGTCTGCATCCGTCTTAAAGTGTGGTGCCCAGAACTGGACACAATCCTCCAGGTGAGGCCTAACCAGTGCTGAGTAGAGGGGAACTAGTACTTCCCAGGATTTGGAAGCTATGCTTCTATTAATGCAGCCCAAAAGAGCATTTGCCTTTTTGCATGACTTCCTGGCCTTGCTGATTTAAAGGTACTGAAAGAAATAGCTGAGTTGCAACCTGGAAACTGTTATAAATGCAAGCCAAACCTTTCCTTGTGATAACCTGCTGGATAAACTTTACAGTAGGCAACTCCATGTTCCCCAGGAGGCTTGAAATATATTTGGGCTCCCAAATTAATCTAATTCTTCTGTGTCATTAGGTTCCTCTTTTGCTACAACATACTGAAACAAAAGAGAACTCCTGGAGGTCCTTGTGACCAAGCAGCCTGCTTGCTTGGATGAAATCATCATGTATTTAGCGGCAGTTATCTCAGTAGCAGGAAGTTGCATGCCAACCACGAATTTGCAACCATTGTTGCTTAACCCTACTCCTTACCACTTCCCCCAGGAAGGTTAGCAGTTGCAACCCATTCTGGATATGAGCAGCAAAACAGGATTGTGCTCAGGCCCATTGGTCAGAACTGCTGACTTGTGATATGCAGGTCTTCTTCTTTTCCAGCAACAGAAAACACCAGGCTGGGCAAACCTTCCCTAATTAGCCAGTGACGGCACACACATTTGGAGATGAAACTGTGACCTTCATCATGACGCATACTTGTCAAATCTTCTGGTTTGAATGGGAGGCACACACTATGACCTCCTGGTTTTACCCTTAGTCAATTTTACATTCACAGGATTGCCTGCACACTTTTGTCTTCAAGCAAAATAAACTGATCAAGAGCAAAGCTAAATGACTTTTCAAGACAGAACATCCTCAGATGTTTCCTCCTGCAAAATCTCAGCTGGCACATCAAAAGTAGAACTTCTTGGAGAACCCATGCTGATTCTTCCTCAGCAAGACTCCCCCCACCACACACAAACTCTTCATAAGCCTATATTTAATCATGCTTTCCACCAATTTCCTGGGACAGACATTAAGCTAACTAGTCTTTAGTTTCCTAGCCCTCAAAGATTCTATTTTAAAGATTGCTTAGGCCATTTAAAAAAACCTTTGACCCAGTAATAGTAATTTTGGGTTATTTGGAGACTGTGGGAACAGCACAGAAAATTGAGATACTATATCATATTTTAATGGTTTATCAACTGATACTGGAAGAAAACGAATGTGTCTTCAGTAATGCCATGGGAAATGCAGTAAACGTTGAAGCTCACATATCTTATGTGGAATAGAGAGGGCAGAATGAAATACATACAAAACATGGATGTAATTTCACTCCTGGATCAATTTAATCAATTCAACATTAATAGCTGGACTGATATTAAATATCATTGTTTCCTAAAATCTAATTGATTAATGTATGCTTAATTATTATTTATAGACATTAATATTTTTGGAGATATATTTGGCATGTATTTTCTTTGTAATGTTTGTAAGTTTGATTTATAAGTTATTAAAATAATAAATATGTTTGGATCAGCCAAACCTTTGTAGCTGGCAAATAAGATCCACTGTAAAGTACAGATGCAGGCTGTAACCCTAAATACGCTCACTACCGAGTGAGTTCCACTGAACTCAAAGGGGCTTGCTTCCACATAAATATCGTTCTGCCCGTCTCATACCAAACCCCAGGAGCCATAGTGAGGATACTGCAGCCATTAACTATTAACTACAGTTGGTACACATGCATAATCCCAACCTCAAGAGGCAACCGAGGTGAGGGAAGAAGGAAGAGCCTATCATTTGGTGGGCAGTCCCCACATGGACCGCTCCACCTCTGTCCCCACAGTGGGGTCTATCATACAAGCCTTTCTAACCTTTGGTACCTAGAATGGCCTCAGATACTGGGACTTTGAGATAAGGCTTGGAATAAGACTCCCAAGTCCAGAACCTTCAGAGGACTCCTCCTGCGCCTTCACAGGCGGAACTAGGGTGCTGCCACACAGATGGGAATTGTGTAGCTACTCCATCTTTCCCTCCTTAACAGATCTTCCGTGGCAAGAAAAAAGATAGAGGAAGTGGTGGGAAAACATGGGAGGGTTACAAATGGAAGACTCCCCCAAATAAAAATATCAGGATCCCCCCAATAAAAATCTGTGAATGAGGCAGGGTGGCGCCACAACAGAAGCTTTGTCAGGAGCACTTCAGGCACTGTTTCAGAAAACATGCTGCCAAACTATCTTTGCCAAGGTAACAAGAATGTGGGGGTGGAGGATATCTGCAGGAGGGGATCAGAGGACTGAAGAGAGGGGCACTGCCCCCCCCAGCTTGATTACTTGCACTCTGCAAGTCCACCTGAGGGAAACAACAATTCAAAATTGCCTGTAAAAAGTGGGGAGTTGCATATGGGGATTGCAATTTGGGGGGAGGGATGCAGAATATTTTCATTTTATATAATAAAACCAGATAAAATAATCCATGTCATCCATATTCATGAAAAAGGCTAGAGAAAAATGACTTAACAAAAACCAGGGAGGAAGAAACCAGGGTGAAACATGGGGCAAGAATATGAGCATTACACACCAAAGAATAATCACAAAATCCATCCCCACGCCCCCCCCACATGCTTTCCTGTATGATCTACAGCAGCCTTCCCCAAGCAAGCGCTATTCAGATGTGATAGATTACAACTTTCATCATCCCCAGCCAGCATAGCCAATGGTTTGATGAAAATGTCAACTCATCGTGCTGTGAAAAAGGCAAACTCCATGTTGGGCACAATTAGGAAAGGAATTGAAAATAAAACTGCCCATATCATACTGCCCTTATACAAATGTATTGTGCAACCACACTTGGACTGCTGTATATAATTCTGGTTACCACACCTAAAAACAGATATTGTAGAGTTGCAAAAAGTGCAGAAAAGGTCAACTAAAATGATCAGACAGCTGGATCAACTCCCCTATGAGGAAAAGTTACAGCAGCTGGGAGTGTTTAGCTTAGAGAAAAGGTGAGTGAGAGGAGACATGATAGAGCTGTACAAAACTATGCCGGGTGTGGAGAATGTGGATAGGGAGACATTTTTCTCCCTCTCTCATAATAGTAGAACCCAGTGGTGTCCTCCCATGAAGCTGATGGGTGGGAGATTCAGGATAGATGACAGGAAGGACTTCTTCACACGGCGCAGAGTTAAACTATGGAATTCGCTATCACAAGATATCATTATGGTCAACAACTTGGACAGCTTTAAAAGAAGATTGACAAATTCGTGGAGGAAAAGGCTATCCCCTGTCTACTAGCCATGATTGCTATATGCTGCCTCCAGGATCAGGGACAGTATGCTCCTGAAGCAGGGGTGTGTTCCGGATTCAGCTGAATAAGGCTACCCATGGCTACTAGTCTTGATGGCTCTATGCTGCCTCCAGCATCAGAGGCAGTGAGCCTATGGCCACCTCTTGCTGGAGAACACGAGCAGGAGGGGACTATTGCACCCATGTTGTACATGTGGGTTTCCCACAGGCAGCTGGTTGGCCACTATGTGAACAGAAGGTTGGATCTGGGGCTGGCCCAAGACATATTGGCACCTGAGGTGAAGGATTAAAGGGCACCCTGACCCATTTCACATGAAAATGATTGGTACAAAGGCCAAGTCAACACCTTAGCAGCCTGATCAGGTAGCTGAATGCTGAAGAAAAGCAATGGAGTAGGGCTGGTCCCTGGAGAAGAGATGGAATCATAGAATCATAGAATAGTAGGGTTGGAAGGGGCCTACAAGGCCATCAAGTCCAACCCCCTGCTCAATGCAGGAATCCAAGTCAGAGCATCCCTGACAGGTGGCTGTCCAGCCTCGTCTTGAATGCCTCCAGTGTAGGAGAGCCCCCCACCTCCCTAGGCAATTGGATCCATTGTCATATTGATCTAACAGTCAGGAAGTTTTTCCTGATGTTCAGCTGGAATCTGGCTTCCTGTCACTTGAGCCCATTCTTCCGTGTCCTGCACCCTGGGATGATGGAGAAGAGATCCTGGCCTTCCTCTCTGGGACAGCCTTTCAAGTACTTGAAGAGCGCTATCCTATCTCCCCTCAGTCTTCTGTTCTCAAGGCTAAACATGCCCAGTTCTTTCAGTCTCTCCTCATAGGGCTTTGTTTCCAGTCCCCTGATCATCTTTGTTGCCCTCCTCTGAACCCTCTCCAGTTTGTCTGCATCGTTCTTAAAGTGTGGCGCTCAGAACTGGACACAGTACTCCAGATGAGGCCTAACCAGTGCTGAGTAGAGGGGAACTAGTACTTGGCAGGATTTGGAAGCTATGCTTCTATTAATGCAGCCCAAAGTAGCATTTGCCTTTTTTGCAGCCACAGCACATTGTTGGCTCATATTCAGCTTGTGGTTGACAACAATTCCAAGATCCTTCTTCCTTGTAGTGTTGTTGAGCCACGTATCGCCCATCTTGTAACTGTGCATTTGGTTTCTTTTTCCTAGGTGCACAACTTGGCATTTATCCCTATTAAAGTTCATTCTGTTGTTTTCTGCCCAGTACCCGAGCCTATCAAGATCACATTGAATTCTGTTTCTGTCTTCCAGGGTATTAGCTATCCCGCTGAATTTTGTGTCATCTGCAGATCTGATCAGCATTCCCTGCACCTCCTCCTCCAACTCATTAATAAAAATGTGGAAGAGCACTGGGCCCAGGACTGAGCCCTGCGGTACCCTGCTCGTTACCTCTCCCCAGTTTGAGAAGATCCCATTGAGAAGCACTCTTTGAGTCCGATCCTGTAGTCAACTGTGGATCCACCTGAGAGTTGTTTCATCTAGCCCACTTTGAGCTAGTTTGCTCATCAGGATATCATGGGGCACTTTGTCGAAAGGTTTACTGAAGTCGAGGTATATGATGTCCACAGCATTCCCACAGTCCACAAGGGAGATGACCTGAAGTACAGGCTGCCCCTTCAGCCTGTACTTCGCCTTTGCCAGGGGGGTCATAGACCCTCTTTTGGGAGAAGACTGAGTCAAAGTAGGAATTGAGCACCTCTGTCTTTTCCTTGTCATCTGTTATCATTCTGCCATCCTTATTTAATAGTTGAACCACCATTTCTTCCCTCTGCCTTTTACTATGCAGGTAGCTGAAGAAAGCTTTTTTCTTGCTTTTAGCATCCCTTGCTGACCTCGGCTCGTTCTCAGCTTTAGCCTTCCTGACGCCATCCCTGCAATTCTGTGCTACCTGCCTGTACTCTTCCTTTGTCGTTTGTCCTTCCTTCCACTTCCTATACATGTCCTTTTTTGTTTTCAGGTCATCCCTAAGCTTTTTGTGAAGCCACATTGGCTTCTTCTGTTGTCTTCCTCCTTTTTTCTTGTTGGAATGGTTTGTAATTGTGCCTTGAGAATTCCCTTTTTTAAAAACTCTCACCCATCTTGGACTCCTTTTCTTGTTAGTGTCGCTTGCCATGGGACCTTACTGATCATTGTTCCGAGTTTATTAAATCAGCTTTCCTAAAATCCAGGGTACGGGTTTTGCTACACTTGGCTTTTGCTTCCCTTAGAACCATGAACTCAAGTATAACATGGTCACTTTCCCCCAGAGTTCCCGTAACTGCTACTTTATCCACTAAGTCAATCTCTGTTGGTTAGGATCAAGTCAAGGATAGCCAATCCGCTAGTTCCTTGCTCTACTTTCTGTAGGAGGAAGTTATCCGCCACACAAGTCAGGAATTTCCTGGAGGGGCCATGTTTTGCAGAATTTGTCTCCCAACAAATATCGGGGAAATTGAAGTCCCCCATTACTAATACATCATGCTTCCTTAAAACATTGGCTATTTGCTTTTCAAAAGTTTCATCCTCGTCTTCTCCTTGGTTGGGTGGCCGGTAGTAGACTCCAACCACCATGTTCCTTTTATTCTTTGCTCCATTTATTTTGATCCAGATGCTCTCGATGGGGCTACCAAGCTCATCCTCCTGTATTTCTGTGCAGAGATATGTATTTTTCACATACAGTGCAACCCCACCTCCCTTTCTGTTCCTCCTGTTCTTTTTGAACAAGTTATATCCTTCAATTGCTGTATTCCAGTCATGGGAGTCATCCCACCAAGTCTCAGTTATACCTATCAATGTATAATTTCCCGTCTGTATTAAAAGTTCAAGTTCTTTCTATTCGTTTCCCATACTTTGTGCGTTAGTATATAGACATCGAAGACCATGTGCCTCATAGTCTGGCTTTCTTCCTACATGTGTCTGAAGACTATTATTGGGCGCTATCAGAGCTGTTCTCTCCATTGGAGTGCATGCGCCTATGTCCATTGTTACCCCCAACATTACATCTCCCTTCCCCATAGGATTCAGTTTAAAGCCCCCCTGATGAAGTTCTTCATGCTGTGGCCAAACACATTCTTCCCATCCTTTGTGAGGTTCAACCCGTCCCTTGCCAACAGCCCATCTTCCAGGAAGTAGAGCCCGTGGTCCCAGAATCCAAATCTCTCTCGTTGGCACCACCTTTGTAGCCAGTCATTCACCCAGAGTATTTTTCGTTCCCTTTCTATCCCTCTTCAAACTACTGGAAGGATGGATGAGAAAACTGTCTGGGCCCCAAAGGCCTTGAGTTTCCTTCCCAAAGCTTCAAAGTCTGACGTGATTTCCTTGTAGCTCCACTTGGCGGTATCATTTGTTCCCACACGGATGAGAAGAAAGGGATACCTGTCAGTGGGCTTTATGAGTGCAGGCAAGCTTTCAGTCACGTCTCTCATTCATCGTCCCAGGAGACAACATACCTGGCGAGTCCACAGGTCTTCGCGACATACTTGGGTCTCAATCCCACACAACAAGGAGTCTCCCACTATTACTACCACTCTTCTCTTCTTGTAGCTGTAGGCCTGGGTTTGATCGCCTCTGCTTGGCTGGCCTTCAGCCTCTTGCTGGCTCTCATGCAAGTTCCCCTGTAGTTCTTCCCCTGCAGGCTGCCCTCCAGTCTCATCCGCAAGGCTCCCAAGAAGCACACCATCAGTTCATAGACACCATTCTGAAGTCCTCACAATAAGGCCAAAGGCAAGGCAAGTGCCTGGGAAGTTCATTGAGCAACTCAGGGGGTTGGGGAGGTGCCACCAGAACTGTGGTCACGGGTAGGGGGAGGTATGGAGTTGCAGGATTAACAGGCCAGCTGAGGAGAACAGGAGCTAGACACCTTACGGCTGTCCCCGCTTCTGATTCTTCCCCCAACCTGATGGTTCTTGGCAGCCTTACCAGCATGCCCCCGGGTCTGGTGCTGCTGCTGCTGAATGCCAGGTCAGTCCAAGATAAAATCTCCCTCATCCATGATCTGACTGTGGATGAGGGGGCTGACCTGGTATGTATTACTGAGACCTGGGTGGGGGAACTGGGAGGGGTCACTCTCTCCCAGCTGTGCCCTCCTGGGTACTCAGTGCCGCACCAACTCAAGGGTTGCAGGGGGGGGGGGTTGCCATGGTCTATAGGAATTCAGTCCCTCTCTCTAGGCTTCCTTCTCATTCGAGTGCAGATCTTGAGTGTTTGTACCTTGTGTTGGGTACCCGGGACAGATTAGGAATTCTGCTGGTGTCCTGCCCACACTGCTGCCCACCAGACTCCCTGCCTGAGCTGACGGAGGTGGTCTCGGATTTGGTGTTGAGGACCCCTAGACGGTTCTAGAGGATCTCAACTTCCATGCCGAGGCTGCTGTATCCAGGGTGGCTCAGGACTTCATGGCCACCATGACAACCATGGGGCTGTCCCAGCATGTCATTGGCCCAACACATGTAAACAGACACACACTTGATCTGGTTTTCTCAACTGGGCAGGAGGATGGTGATCTGAAAGTGGAGGAATTAACATCTGTCCCTTTGTCATGGTCAGATCACTTCCTGCTGAGGTTTAGACTCTCGCAGCCTTTCCCCTCTGCAAGGGTGGGGGACCTATTAAAATGGTCTGCCCCAGAGGTTAATGGATTCTGATGGATTCCAGAGGGCTCTGGGGGGTTTTCCTGCTGGTATGGCTGGTGCTCCTGTCGAAGACCAGGTCACTTTGTGGAATGCAGAGTTGACTCAGGCAGCTGACACGCCCAAGCACCCTCTCCCTCTGAGCAGAGCCTGGCCAGCTCCTTGGTATACACGTGAGCTGAGGGCAACGAAGCAAGAGGGGAGATGGCTAGAACGCAGGTGGAGGAAAACTCGTGCTGAGCCTGACCCAATTCTGTGGCGGTGAGGGTGGCAAAGAGACAGTTCTTTCCCACCAGCATTGCATCTTCTCAGTGTCATCCAGCAGAGCTTTTCTGAGTGGTTCACAGCCTGTTACATTCTGGGCCAGGGAGAGGGTCGGTGCAACCCTTGGTTGCACACTGTGACGAGTTTGTGCGGCACTTTGAAGATAAAGTCGTTCAGATTCATCATGAATTGGACACCACGATTAATGTAGTTCCATTGGTAGAGGTGTTCAGAGCACCGTCTGGTCCAGTTTTATTGGATGAGTTTCAGTTATTGAGGCCTGAGGATGCGGACAAGGTGCTTGGCCAAGTCCGATCGACCACTTTTGTGCTTGACCCTTGCCCTTCATGGCTTATTACATCAAACAAGCAGGGGATGTCCAGCTGGGTCCAGGAGGTTGTAGATTCCTCCTTGAGAGAGGGAGTGGTGCTGGCCTCTTTAAAAGAGGAGGTAATCAGACCACTCCTGAAAAAGACTAACCTGGACCCAAAGGACGTTAACAATTATAGGCCAGTGGCCAACATCCCTTTCCTGGGCAAGGTGCTTGAGCAGGTGGTTGCAGGACAGCTCTAGGCACTCTTGAATGAAACGGATTATCTAGATCCATTTCGATCAGGCTTCAGGCCTCGTTTTGGAATAGAAACTGCCTTGGTCGCCCTGTGGGATGACCTCTGCTGGGAGAGGGACAGGGGGAGTGCGACCCTGTTGGTTCTCCTGGACCTCTCAGCAGCTTTTGATACCATCGACCACGGTATCCTTCTGGATAGGTTGTCTGGGTTGGGAGTTGGAGGCACTGCATTACAGTGGTTCCACTCCTACTTGGATGGTCGATTCCAGAAGGTGGTGCTGGGGGATTATTGCTCTGTGCCTTGGCAATTGTGCAATGGGGTTCCACAGGGCTCTATTTTATCCCCCACGCTGTTTAACATCTACATGAAACCGCTGGGGGAGGTTAACCGGAGGTGTGGGCTGACGTGCCATCAATATGTGGATGACACCCAGCTCTACCTCTCTTTCTCATCAAACCCAGGTGAGGCAGTGGCTGTTCTGAATCAGGGCCTGGGCACGGTAATGGACTGGATGAGGCCAATAAACTGAAACTCAATCCAGACAAGATGGACGTACCGTTAGTGGGTGGTTCATCTGCCCGGCTAGGTGATATTCAACCTGTTCTGGAGGGGGTTGCACTCCCCGTAAAGGATCACGTTCATAGTTTGGGGGTGCTCTTGGACCCAGAACTGTCACTTGAGGCACAGGTGAACTCAGTGGCACGGAGCACTTTTTATCAGCTTAGGCTGGTATACCAACTGCACCCTTATCTGGACAGAGACAGCCTAGCCACAGTTGTCCATGCTCTGATCACTTCTCGTCTGGATTACTGCAATGCATTATACGTGGGGCTGCCTTTGAAAACAGTCCAAAAACTTCAGCTGGTCCAAAGTAGGGCAGCAATATTGTTAACAGGGACTGGCCAATGAGCTCACATTACGCCAGTACTTTTCCAGCTGCACTGGCTGCCAGTCCATTTCTGGCACCGATCCAAAGTGCTGGTGTTAACATTCAAAGCCCTTAACAGCTTGGGGCCAGGTTACCTGAAGGATCGCCTCCTCCCATATGTGCCTGCCCGGACCTTAAGATCATCGTCAGCGGCCCTCCTCCATGAGGCCCTGCCAAAGGTAGTGAGGTGGGTGGCTACTAGGAGAAGGGCCTTTTCTGCTGTGGCACAGCCACAAAGAAGACCCCCTCTTGCACACAATTACATTGTAGTGCTGGAACAGGCAACTTAGGGGTGGAGAAGACACATGTAGCCATGCTTTTTTAGGCTTCTTAGACCTATCCAAGTTCAGGAATACCACCAAGTTAAAATCCTCCTCCTCCTCCACTGTCCATCTCCAAAATAATCTAAATCTTTGAAAGTATCTAGAAAAAAGATATTATGCTGGTTACCATTTGAGGCATAGGTAGAGCAGAGAGGGGAGGGGGCACCAAACAGTGAGGCCTTGAGAAACACTTATCTTCTATTAGGGTCCACCTTGGAAAAAAGAAAAGGAAGATTCCTTGAAAGTAAAGTAGCCACTTCTCAAGCCTTTGAAGAGTCTACTGCAGTGTATTAATAAACCACTTAGGTTTTAAGATGAGGAAGCTGATTATTTTTCCAGTATTTCTCTTGAAGCACTAGTGTATCTGACATTGTTTTCAAATGGGCTGTCATGAACCTAAATTTTTTAAGTGAGCTGCCCAGACTTCTGCAGTTGTATTAGGGTTTTGAAATCACTACTGATATCCACCCCCAGTGTCTGCTTGTATTGAACTTTGAAAAGAGACTGTCTCACAGTCAAAAGTGCACGCTTTATCTTCATTATTATTGTGTCACTTCTCAGTATCAAAACCTTAAGAAAAAGAAATGGTGTCATCCTCCCAGGGACAAATAAACTCCTCCCTTCCCTATATCATCAACTGGATGGTAAAACTGATCATGCCTCTCTCCTCACAGGGGCTCACACCAAAGCTGTTAAAAGAAAAAGATAAAAGAAATTATCTAGAACCCAAGTCTCTCTCCCCCCTCCCCAGGCACGCGCACACACAGACAGAAGCACCATCACGGAATGTGGCAAATGAATTGTGCTATGACCCCATATCACTTGGCAGATAGGACAAAAATAATTTAAATAAACAAGTGAATAAAAACAATTGGTCACCACCCAATCATTTGCTCCTCTCCTTGCTATCTATACGTTATGTGGCTGATGAAATTTTAGAGCCAGAGCCAGAGTTACATCAGCTGTTGTGGCTCTTTAGTAAGCCATCTGGAACCTCAGACCTGCTCCATGTTGAAGCCTTCACAGACCAGTCGTTTAGGGACCTTAGTCTTAAGAGCAGAAAGCAAATTTCAGCCTCTCTCCAGATTCCACAAGCCCGTGTGGGTTGCCAAGGGGTGAACAGGGAATCCACATCAGTATCGCAACTGGGCACCTATGACAAAGTATGCCTGGTGCAAAATACTGGGACACCTGTATAATGGGAAGGGAACTACCCTCTCCGACTAACTTCTTTCCAGGTTTTCCCTTGGATCAGAGAAGATGGGACTGCACTATTATATTCCACGGGTGAGAGCAGGGTTGTTATTTATTGGGCCAACTCTGTGTGTCCTTTCAGTTGTTGGGACAATGCCAGCTCACATAGCTGTACCAGTTCAAGACTAGATATAAAAGATGCCAAAGAGGGTTGAGGGCAGTCTGTGCTGGCAAATAACAGTTGCAAAGAGAATAGCATGGAGCTGCAGAGCACATGAGAAGACGAAGGATGGATAGATGGAGCTTTGGCTGTAGTAGTAGCGATGATAATAAGGTGTCCAAATCTTCAAAGCGCTTCACATGCATTATCTAGTAATCTTTACAACACCTCTGTAAGGTAAGTAAGTATTACTAACAGACTGCAGAGGGGGGTGGGATGGAGGGAGAGAGAGTGTTGCTTGACTGGAGTGCTGGGCAGAAAGCAACAGAATGACATTTAAAAGGGATAAACGTCAAGTTCTGCACCTAGGAAAAAGGAACCAAATGCACAGTTACAAGATGGGGGATACGTGGCTCAACAACAGTACAAGCAAGAAGGATCTTGGAAGTGTTGTAGATCACAAGCAGAATATGAGCCAACAATGTGATGTGGCTGCAAAAAAGGCAAATGCTCTTTTGGGCCGCATTCACAGAAGCACAGATTCCAAATCCCGGGAAATACTAGTTCCCCTCTACTCAGCACTGGTTAGGCCTCATCTGGAGTACTGTGTCCAGTTCTGGGCACCACATTTTAAGAAGGATGCAGACAAACTGGAGAGGGTTCAGAGAACAAAGATGATCAGGGGACTGGAAACAAAGCCCTATGAAGAGAGACTGAAAGAACTGGGCATGTTTAGACTTGAGAAGAGAAGACTGAGGGGAGATAGGATAGCGCTCCTCAAGGACTTGAAAGGCTGTCCCAGAGAGGAAGGCCAGCATCTCTTCTCCATCACCCCAGAGTGCAGGACACGGAATCATGGGCTCAAGTGACAGGAAGATTCCGGCTGAACATCAGGAAAACATTCCTGACTGTTAGAGCAATACGACAGTGGAACCAATCGCCTAGGGAGGTGGTGGGCTCTCCCACACTGGAGGCGTTCAAGACGAGGCTGGACCGCCATCTGTCAGGGATGCTCTGACTTGGATTCCTGTTGGACTCGATGGCCTTGTAGGCCCCTTCCAACCCTACTATTCTATGATTCTATTATTCTATGCTTGCTTAAGGCTAGCTAGTGAGCTCATGGCAGAGGTGAGATCTGAACTCGGTAAGCAGTTCTACAAGGCTCTGAAGTCCTCCCCCCTCCCCCAGTCACTGGAAATATAAACTCTTCTGGCTGTGGAGATTCTGTACTCCTTCAAATGTATCCTTCATGACCTTAAGGACTAGAAACTTTTTTTTAAATGAAAGCCAAGATTCTTAGGAAGCTAAATTCTGCAACCAATATCTCATTCTACAGCATTTCTGAACTTCTGTGGGATCTCAGTGCACGCACACACACGCACGCACACGCACACACACACATCCCTATCAGATCCTACTCCGCAACCTCAGAGACCACCCTAATATCACATTTCTTGTGGGTACATGTGGATAAGATTGAGGGTGGGGGTCACAGGATGATCTGACAGATTTTGGAAAGGTTGATGTACAGTCAACAAGAGCTTACAATAAATTGATGCAGCCCAGGGAACAGAGAAACACAAGGGTTGTTTTTTTTTTACTTGTAATGTTTTGACCCCAACGGTTTGCATTTAAAATACCTTGCCCATTACTGCCTGGGCCACTCTCTCTATGAAGAACCTCTTTACTCTTTAGTACGCCATTGCCTTCTCCCCAGAAAGGTACTTATTTACGTCATTCACCAACTTGAAGCCTTCTGTTAAGTGTTTCACAATGAGCTTAATGGACCAAGTCTCTCCCCACACATCCTTCCAGTTTGTGCTTTTGGATCTGCTTACTTGGGGCGGTGGGGACATACACACAAGCAGCCTGAAGAAATGCTGGTCACATTGCCAGTTGGCTTACCAGCCCCTCAGAGGTTCACCCACTCCAGTCTCTTATTTGTTTACATGTTTGAAGTGAAATGAATATAAGGTCTAAGCTAGCTGAAAGAGGCCATCAGCAGGCCCCTCTCTTCCATTCTGGGATAAGTAATCCTGTTATAGCTGGAGTTCACACTGCTCCTAGAGAAACCCAGTGGCCTCTGGGTCAGGCTGTCTGGGACTTTGGCTGGAACGCTCAGGGATCAGGGCTGGGACACAGCCATCAATGAGGCACCAGCTCTCCCTCAGCTCAGAGGACAGCACCTGTCAGATCCTGGGGTGGGGAAGGGGTGGACCTCATTCAGACTTGGTGAAGGCACAGGATGGCTCCTAGCTGCTTCAGGTGCCACAGGGATGGAGAATGATGGACATCAGAAGGCAATTAGCAAAAGGTTTCATCAAGCAAAGCAAAAAACGTATAGCATGTCCCCGCACTGTTTCAGGCTGTGGGTTCACATGATGCTCTGTGATGTAGCCAGGGTTCTGTGATGGTCCAGTATTTAGCAGAGGCCTAGTTAGGTTAGGGTCCTCAGGGAAGAAAGATGGGAAGAGACCAGTACCATGGAAAGCTCTGAGTGGGGCTGTACACTGGCCTGGTGCGCAGGGTCCTACACAAGCCACACGTGCTGGCCGGAGTTGCATAACTGCACTCACCAACGTGGCTTCTTGTGTTGTCCCAGCCCGGCAAGGGTGGCTTGTCTGGTGGGTAACAAACCACCTAGAACCCATGAGCTGTTGAAGGGTTGTGTGGCAGACGCCATGTTCAGATGCCACGAGAAGCTGCACCATGAGGGTAATTATGCAAATGTAGCCAACACGTGACCAGCACGCACAGGGTGGGTAACAAGCCCCAGTGGCATGTTAACCACCCTGCAATCGTGTGAACCGGCCCACTGACTGAGGCTTTGACCTGGTTCACATGACAACCAAGGGTTAAGCAAGCCACCATGGCTTCTTTAACCTATGGCGCATGCAGGGCACGATTTGCCTAATTACCCACCCGGGCACAGCTTCTCGTGTCATCCGAACCCGGGCAGCATGGCTTGTTGGAGGGGGAAACAAAACATGGCCTGTTGTTGGGTTGAGGGATGTTTCCCCCTCCAACAAGCCATGCTGCCCAGGTTTGGATGACATGACAGATAATTACGACTGAACGAATAAACAACAACAACAGTTAGGCAAATTGCACCCCACACTTACCAAGGATTAAACCAGCCACGGTGGCTTGTTTAACCCTCGGTGATCATGTGAATTGGTCCTTTATCTCTTAAAGGGACCTGGCCTGTTATAGCAGCTTCAAGCTGGGACAATGTGAGAATGGCGGTGGCATGCAAGACCCTCACGGCCAGAGTCCTCAGAGGGCAAGGCAACCTCCTCTGTGGGCAGGGAAGCCGACCCCTGGGATCCTTCTGGGGAATGAGGTCCCTGGGAGGTGGAAGCCTCGTGATGCCTTTCTGTGACCAAGTCCTCTTCCTGAAGACAAGGGGTTGGGATCCTCTGAGGAAGAGGGCTTGTGCTCCTGGCCCATGGCAGCCCCCCTCAATTCATTCCCCCCCACCTTGAGATTTTACTTCTTCCCCTGGACATGTTCAGAAGGAGGCCGACTCGCGTGGAACCTCAAGTCTAACAGCTGGTGGCCCTAACTGCCCACTGCATGTGCTCAGGCCTCATTCCAGCACCAAAGGGAAGGGGCATTGTCCTCTGCGAGTGGCAGGCAATATGAAGCCTCAGGATCATCCAGGCCTGGTATCATAACTTCCTCTCTACTGGCAGTGTTCTCCAAGAGCCAATCCTTATGTAGCCAAAACAGCACCATCCATGCACAAGGGGGAAGTTTCACCAGGTTTCAGGGAACCCCGAGATTTTCAAAAGTACAAAAGGTCTTTAGAAAAACAAAATCTAATGAGGAACACACACCTGCCCCACTGGCTATTGAGGGCCGGGCATGCTCAGGGGCCACAGAACACAGATTGACTGTTGGGAGTGGGAGTGGAAAACCAGGATGGTGGTGGAAATGAGTGGCTGGATACCTGAACAGAAGTACTGCCACAATGCAATCTTTTGTTGTGGGTCATACTTGTAGCCAAAACAGAACCACCCACACATCAGAGGGAGGTACCAGCATGCTCACAGGAACTCCAAAGTTTGCCAAAGTACACAAAATCTTTAGCAAAAGAACCCTAAAGGGAATCTCTCCCAAAAAAACAATTCAGTGAGGACTGAGAACGCTCAATGGCTACAGAATGCTGACTATTGGGATGAAAATGGAAAACTGCGAGGAGGAAAATGGAATGGAGTGTCCTAGAAAAAGGCAGGGCTAGCTGACTGGAACCCTGAACCGGAGCCACTTTTGCTGCACGTCCCGCTTGAAAATGCCAGAAGCACGGCCTGCTTTTGCCTGATCAGCAAACCTGTATCTTCAGCTTCTCCAGCCACTCAGTTGAAGAGGAAACGTCCTCCTGGTCTAAATTCAGGCCTAGCTCTGACACTGTAAATGGCCCGAGACAATCAGAGAGGAAGTAGGTGTGGCCCGTCCTGGAATCTGCTGAAGTATCAGCTTTGAAGCACCAACCCAGTATGCACAAGTAGGGTGCCAGAGGAGGGGTCACCATCACCGCTTGGATTTCCTTGCAAAACAAGAATCGCCTAGCAAGGGTTACCCCTGAAATGACATGTAATGTTCCACATTTTGCTAAAGCAAAATGTGAGAGAGATGTTTAAGTAGCATTCCTCAGGCGTTTCATACATCCCTTGCCTCCAAAATTTGCACTGACCTACCAAATTACCAATTATCTGTGGGAATGCACTGTTCAGGGCTGAGGAAATGGAGCTAGAACTTCTATTCCTCCTGCAGATTTTGCACGTCCCTAAGTCCAAAGTCCTGCAGAATCTCAGATGAGCTGTGAGTGACAGTTTCTTGGACACCATCCCAGATTTCTGTCACTCAGGATTATTGATGGAGTCAGCAATCTAGATGCTGCAGTGGCATTACCAGCCTCAAGCTAATCAGCCACAGAAACACCTCTCTTTTCACCATCGCCAGGAGGCTTTCAGTCCCTTTCCTGCAGCAGCAAAGCATTCTTCCTTCATTGATATGCCTGTATCCTGCCATCATAAGAAGCCACAACCAGCTTTGCACATCAGTTGTGGGTCTCAGCACAGGCTGAAAGAGCACATGTGGGATCTCACCATGGTCACTGCAGTGAGAAAGACCTTAGGGGTGTGCTTGCCCAACCTGCTGAAAGACCAAGGCTTCCTAGACAGAAGGCCTATTCACTGAAGATACGACGAGGAACAGGAACCCCCTAGACAGGATAAATGCAATACGGCAGATCCTTTAGTCCCCAAAACCATCCTGCCAGGTTCTCAGTCTGGAGGTTTATGTGGGACTCAGTGGTGGCCCTAACCACGAGTCACAGCTTAGTATGGAATCTCAAACAAGTAAACGCAGCTGCAGGACAATCAGTGAATCCAATGAGAGGACCTAAACTCTATGCAAATCAGGATGTGCAAAGAACTGAGCCAAAGCATAAGCATACATATCTAGGGACCCCATGGAGAAAACTCAAAATCGGATCACTCAAGGAAATCCTAGTTCTCGCCTACTCTCTAAATCCCAGTCACACTTCTTTCTGCCCAGCCTCAAATCACACCCTGTTTCTTCCTCTCTCGTTCCCACTAAATCTCAAGTCTAACTACCAGGGGCATTGCTAGGCACTTGAAAGATTTGGGGTCCAGGCCCATAGGATGCAAATCTGTGTTAGAGTTGTGCTAATTTATATCTGTCTGTCTGTCTGTATTTATTTATTTTTATTACATTTATATCCCTCCTTTTTTCTTCCTTAATGAACCCAAGGCAGCATACATAATCCTCCTCCTCTCCATTTTATCCTCCATATATGCAAACTTAGAAAGAATTACTAGGATTTATTTAAAGTTCATAGAAGGCAAAGCCAATTAATTTTTCATCCAAATCACCTCAAATAAAATAAATTCTTCCATTAAAAAAAAGACAGTGGCTGGCAATTTTTTTCATGAGCCCCCCCGCCCCTAAAAATGGCAAATTTTGCACCAAAATGGAGTTTCAAATATCTGAAAAGAGAGCTAATCTAAAAGCAAGTCAAGGTTGAATTGGGGGGGCACCCTAATTACTTTCCCAATTCACACTCAGATTCTGCTCCAAAATTGAATCAATACCCCTTCAATTAATTCCCCCATTCATCAATCATTGTTACGCTGGGCAGAAAACAACAGAATGAAATTTAATAGGGATAAATGCCAAGTTCTGCACCTAGGAAAAAGAAACCAAATGCACAGTTACAAGATGGGCGAGACTTGGCTCAACAATACTACAAGTGAGAAGGATCTTGGAATTGTTGTCTATCACAAGCTGAAGATGAGCCAACAATGGGATGTGGCTGCAAAAAAAGCAAATGCTATTTTGGGCTGCATTAATAGAAGCATAGCTTCCGAAGCACGTGAAGTACTAGTTCCCCTCTACTCAGCACTGGTTAGGCCTCATCTGGACTACTGTGTCCAGTTCTGGGCACCGCACTTTAAAAAGGATGCGGACAAGCTGAAGAGGGTTCAGAGGAGGGCAACAAAGATGATCAAGGGACTGGAAACAAAGCCCTATGAAGAGAGACTGAAAGAAGTGGACATGTTTAGCCTTGAGAAGAGAAGACTGAGGGGAGATATGAGAGCGCTCTTCAAGTACTTGAAAGGCTGTCCCAGAGAGGAAGGCCAGGATCTCTTCTCGATCATGCCAGAGTGCAGGACACGGAATCATGGGCTCAAGTGACAGGAAGCCAGATTCCAGCTGAACATCAGGAAAACCTTCCTGACTGTTAGAGCAATACGACAATGGAACCAGTTCCCTAGGGAGGTGGTGGGCTCTCCCACACTGGAGGCGTTCAAGATGAGGCTGAACAGCAATCTATCAGGGATGCTCTGACCTGGATTCCTGCATTGAGCAGGGGGTTGGACTCAATGGCCTTGTAGGCCCCTTCCAACCCTACTATTCTATGATTCTGCCATGTGCGCTTGGGACAGGGCAATCTACAAATGTCACTGAATAAAGTGGCTAGACCCACTGAGCAGGAGATTCATCCCACAAGGAGGGCCCCTGTGGGCACCTTCCTACACAAGCAAAAGCTGTTGTATCTTGAGGCCTATCAGAGCGATCACTTCCTTTCTGCACCACTTTGAAACAAAACAAGAACAAATTTGGGTGTGTGTAGTTCTGGCATCACCAGGAGACATCAACAGGAAGTGGGCTGAATTTTAAAAGCTCTCCTTGTTCTCAGGCCCCAGACTGTTAATATAAGTGGGCATGTCTGCCTCTGAACACAGAAGTTCCACTTGGCTAGTATGGCTAATAGATAGTTTTATATGTTGTATTTGATCATTTGTGGGTGAGCATGATGAGCACTACAAACTTAAACAAGCTTAATGATCAGGACTTCCTCCTGCTGAATCCTGGGAAGTAGCAATATTTAACAGAGAATTCTTCTAACGTACTCAGAAAACTGCCCAGTTTATTCGTAGGAAAAATAGGAGAGTTAAAATGGTTTCATACCAATTTACATTTCTATTTTCCATATGTCTTGGGCAAGTTACTATCAGTTTCAGTTTTCAGTCTTACCCCAAGTTTAATGCATGACTTTTTCAGTGAAAGGATCTCAGATAGCAGGTACAGGAAACACCTGTTTGCAGAGTGGGTACCTCTGAGTTAGGTGGACCAGTGGTCCAACTCGTCATCATCATCCCCACTTTTTCCCCCTGATGAAAAACAGCTTATGGAGGAAATCGCCACCACCACCAAGGGCCCTTGGGACAGAGTCCTAGGTGCTGGGTGGACATCCTCCCCCACCCCACACATTTTCTGTCTGGGGACTCTTTTCCCCACCATGATTATCTCACTGTATTGACTTTAATAGAGCTGGGGGAAAGAGTTTCTGGCATTTTCAATATGCCTGTCAAAAAATTGATTGATGGGGGGAGAAAGGTGAAAATCCAGAAGGGGTGTGGCAAGAGAAAGTGAAAATCCAGAGAAGGGGGTATACTCTCAACATTTTACCTCCCACATCAATTTGTGGTGGTACCCAGGACACTTTTTCAAAATGTCAGATGTCCCCATGGGCCCCAAAAGATTGCCAACCCCTGTGCTAAAGGTACAGAATCTGAAATATACAGGAGCTTTGCAAGAAAAGGTGGTAGCTTTAGTTACAAGAGTTTAGAGGTTAATTTGATGGGAACTACAATTGTTCCACAATTCATTCACTTTTGGATGCCTCCGAAAGCCCACAATGTGTCACTGGTTTCTCCAATGGGAACCCCAGAAAGGAAAACCAGAAACAATGTAAGATATCCTTGAAGCAAATGGTTCACAACCAATAGGTTGCCTCTCCTTGGTGAAGGACGTGAATTTCTGGCATTTTCCTCTTCCTTCATATATGCAGCACCAGAGAATTAAATACTAAATCAAAAAGGTGCAATGACTTAGGTTTCCATACTGGGACCTAATCACCTGAAAGAAGAGGAAAATGCCAGAAACTCTTGGTATACATCTATTGTATATTTTATAAAATACATATATAATATACATCTAAAATTAGATGAGATGGGGTTAGCTATGGCTAACAGACCCTCTTTGCTAGTCGGAACAGATGAAGGGTGGCCCAGCTGATGGTCACCCAAGGGCTAAATTTGAAGCAGAAGATGTTGGTTGTCTAAAGGATGGTTCATGCACCCACATTCACCACTAGATTACTGCAGCATGAAGTGCTGACTTGCTCAGTACATAAACGTTCTCAATGAACATGTGCTATCACAGACAAAATGCCAGATATATGAAAATATGCACCTGCTTTATACAACGTCAGACCATTGTTCCGTTTAGCTCAATATTGCCTGCTCTGACTGCAGAGGTTACCGAAGGCCTCAGGAAAGGTTTTTTCCAGCCCTGCTACCCAAGATATTGTTCTGGGGGCGCCAGCGATTGAACCTGCAACCTTCTGAAAGCCTTGTATGTACTCTGCTACTGAGCTACAGCACTTCCCCAGACATCACCTCAAATACAATCCTATCAAAGCAGGGGTGGACAACCTTTTTGGGTTGGGGGGCCACAGTGGCCCCTGAGGAACTCTCCAGGGTCCACATGAGTGGGCAGAGCTGGTGGAGAGTAATGAAAAGGAGTCCATTCACACATTTAGCCACAAGTCATATGTTGAATAAATCAAGTTGTGTGAACGCATCATTAGTCCCACCACTCCTGCAAGCCATCACATTAAACAGAACAAACGGCTCAAGACAGTACCGAAACAATGGTTTCGTTTATAAAAACAAACACAGGAAGGATAGAATTACAGTGTTAGACTATCGTTATAAACACTGATTTTACCTTTCTACAACTTTTTGCATAATCAGTAGCATGCTGAACTTTACTTTGGTAATGATCAGTTTCATCTGAACTGCTTATTTCTTCCCCCACGCTTCCTTAAACATGGTCAAGTTTTTGCAAAAGCTGAGCCGAGCCATCAAGAGGCGGAAATGACTCACACAAACTCATTTCCTCTGCAGGCTCATCGGTCTAACGTATACATAATAATATAACCCACTGCATTTTGAAAGTTTAAAAGATCCTCCCAGATACAGATTTGGCTTATTTCAAATCAGCATGGGATTCCCTCTCTTCAGGAGCTCTTGGCCAGTATGGGATTCCCTCCCTTCAGCATCTTCTTGCCAAATCCATGCTGGTTTCCAGTGAACACTCCACTAGTGTCAAGGTGCCTTCAGATTTGAGTGCTTTATCATCTGCTCTAGAATCTTTCCAGATGTTAATGTCTGACTGACTGGTATACAGTTCCCCATATTTATTTATTTATTTATTATTAAATTTATTGATCGCCCATCTGGCTGGTCACCCAGCCACTCTGGGCGATGTACAGCGTATAATAAAACAGTTTAAAACAATAAAATTCTACAATAAAAACATTTTCTAAAATACCCTAACCCACCCCAAATGCCTGCCTGAACAACCACGTTTTTAATGCACGGCGGAAGCTCATTAAAGAGGGGGCATGGCGGAGTTCCCTAGGGAGGGAGTTCCACAGAGTGGGGGCCACCACAGAAAAGGCTCTCTCCCTCGTCCCCACCAGTCTAGCTGTCCTGGCTGATGGGACAGAGAGAAGGCCATCCGAGGCTGATCTTGTTAAGCAGCCTGTCTGGTGTTGCTGGAGGCGCTCCTTAAGATAGATCTTCCTTTTTGCCCTTTTTGAAAATAGGGACAACATTTGCCCTCCTCTAGTACTTCACCTGTTCTCCAGGCTACCTCAAAGATAATAGAGGTTCCGAGAGTCCATCCACTAGCATCTTCAGTACCATAGGATGCAATTCCTCTGGACCTGGAACCTTGAACTCATTTAAGGTAGATATTCCCTGACCATCTCTGAAAAGCTCAAGCTGCGTTCCTAAGCCAAAATAGGAGTTGAACCCTTTTGCCTTTTCTTTGTCACCTCTCAGCATTTTGCCATCTTCAGTGCGCAGCTGGTCTACCATTACTTTTGTCCTTTTACTTTAAACACATCTGAAGAAGCCCTTTTTGGTTATTCTTAGCTTCCCTCACCAGCCTCAACTCATTCTGAGCTTACGTTCAGTTCACCAAATCAGCTGACCTTTCCCTATCGATCAGAATCAAGTCACATGCCAGAGACATCTGGGGAGGGACACAGTGTAGAGGTGTTTCTATGCAAATGCTAGAAGCCTCCAAGCCAAAATGGGAGCGCTGGAGTGCCTGGTTTTAAAGCAGAACCACTGTAGTGGGCATTATGGAAACCTGGTGGAATGGAGGGAACCAGTGGGATGCGGTCATCTTTGGGTGTAAACTCTACAGGAAGGACAATGAAGGGCGTACTGGAGGAGGTGTTGCTCTGTACGTCAAAGAGGGCATCGTGTCGAGCAGACTAGAAAACCTACAGGAGAAGACTCTGTGGGTGCCAGTACCAGGCTCCAAAAGTAATTTAGTACTAGGGACATGCTATCGTCCCGCAGACCAGAGGCTCAGGGTGACCTTGAGATGGAAAACAAAATCAGGCCTCCAAACGAGTAAGTGTTGTAATAACGGGTGACTTCAATTACCCCCACATTGACTGGATGAATGCATTTCCCAGTCACAACAAAGAGGTTAAATTTCTTGAAGCTCTAAATGACTGTGCCCTAGAACAGTTGGTCATGGAACTGACCAGAGGGGAGGCGACCCTGGACTTAATCCTAATCATAGAAACCCAACATGTCAAAACCAAGTCAAAGCCTAAATGATTACAGCTGCAGTCCTTCCCACCTTTACTTGCAAGCTCCATTGAACATAGTGGGGCTTCCAAGTAAATCTGACTAGGATGGTGCCATATGGCTCCATCCCTGTGCAAGGAGGACCTGCCACTAGGCAGAGGGAGGTGGTGGCCTCAAGCAGTGTCATGAAAAGATGTAGGTGCCATGAAAAGGCCGCAAATTGATTGTGATTTCATTTATCTTTGCATTTTTACTGCCAGGCAGGCACTTGTGGGATTTTCTGCCCAAACAGCTCAGTCGGAATGACCGGGGAGGGGGCACAATTTGCTGCTCTGCCTTGGGCGGCAAAATGACGTGGGCTGGCCCTGCTCCTTCCCGCCCCCGATCCAGGTTCACCAGTGCCATCAGTGCTGCGCCACTGCAGTTTTTTCAGTGGAAGCAGCAGTTTCCACAAGGGCTGCTGGGGGACCGCCCACTACGGCGCAACCCTTGCGTGTTAACCCTTGTTAAACACACCGGGGCTTACTTCCGAGTAAACATGCATGGGATTGTGCTATTAGACTTTTGAGTTGGGTGACCTCAGGGCCCCCCCACTTGCTTTGAGCCTCCTGCTGGTAATATTTGGTGGCTGGTCGTGCTCCCCCACCCACACCATTCCCTTTCCCTTTTGGGGATGGAGAGGCTATACGATGCGAGGAAGCTCTACGGTGACCCAATGCTAGCTCAGCAAGTCATATAAGCTATTTTTGGATGGACAGGCAAAGAGTGCCACAGTCCAGGCTTGCATTGGCTTTGCCCTTGACAGAGCCAGGGTTGGACTCGATGGTCTTACAGGCCCCTTCCAACCCTACTCTTCTATGAGCCGCAGTTTCACTTCACTCCAGGAAGAAATAAGGTTGTGTGTGTTAGGTTGCAGCACAGGAATGATACAGCTCACTGGGAAGCCCTGGAAACCAGGTTTTCCTTAGTGCAGGGAAATCCCCAAAGGACGTTTGTGATGTTAGTAGAGTTCTGCACCCACAGGGAGAGATGGCTCCATTTCAGCGACTCACAAACCTGGGCAGGCATCTGGAAACCCAGGTCCTCAAGAAGGTGCCCTGAATGGAGGCAAATTCCTGAATGACAATATTAAAGAGGAAGGAAACACTGGCCAATGAGTCCCAAAGATCCACTTCAGCGACCTCCTTGGGAGCAGAGGCCCACATGTTTCTAAGCCAAGGCTATGCACCTTCTGAGGGTGCTCCTGCATGCAGCAGCTCCTTGGCTTCTCCTTGTTCCTTAACGACTAGCAGAAGCAAAATAAAGTATACCCAGTTCGGATTGTCTCGACACAGATTTGGAGTTATCTTGCCTGAAAGTTTTGACTGTTCTGTTCAAAACTTTTTCTGAAGTTTTTCAGAAGCCGTGAGGACTGACAACAGACTATTATTTATTCTTGTTATTCTTACTATAATTTTCAAGAAAGCCACATTCCTAGCAATTAAGTTGTCTTTACAGCTCAGGTCTTGCAATGCTACTGGTGCTTATCTTCCTAGCTAATAGCATCATGGCTCAAGATAGCAGCACTTTAAATCAAGATAGCAGCACTTTAAATCAAATGGCCCAGAAGGAAAGCAAACTAGAAGACAAATAAGATATAGACAGCCATTAAGGGCAGTGGTTTACCTTACAAAAATGCCTAAATTTGCTAACTCAGTTCCTTCTTGCATAGAGCTGTGAGCACTTTTCGCAGCAAGGTGGGGTGGGGGGATGGGGAGGAAGTCCCATCAGCGATGAAACTGGCAACTCTCCATGAGACCTTTAGACTGGGATTCCCAACGTTTGGATACAGCCACAAGAGAGAAAGAAGAGGGCTTTTTCATCTCAATCATGTGCCAAAAAATTAGGTGAGACTTTTTTTGCATTTCTCCCTCTGGCTTGTGAATGGAATGGAAAATGCTTGACTGCCGTGCAGTTCAGCACTTTTCTTTTCTTTTTTACTCTACGGAGGCAGCAACAGTTTATCAGTTACAGCAGATATATCTTGGCAGCTGTTGGAGATTTATCTTATTCATTTACTAATTAAGAAGTCCTCTCTCTCTACACCCAAGGCTCAGGGCACATAACAGCCATCTTAACAGCAATATATGATAACTTGGGGAGTATAGTGGACAGTGCTGGCCTTGGACTGGGGAAGACCCAGGTTCAAATCCTCACTTAGCCTTGAAGCTCACTGGGTGGCTTTGGGCAAGCCATGGGCACCCATGACTTTCGTTATTGGAAGGTTTAAAAGTACAATAAATTCTCTTTCTCTCTCTCTCTCTCTCTCACACACACACACACCACCTAATCTACCTCACAGGGTTGTTGACATTATAAAATGAGAAAGAGTAAGTAACGTCCAAACTTTGTGGGTATGTGGGGCTTGAAGGAGGACTGGCAAGTTTTACCTTCTCAGGTGAGAGATGGGAAGGGACTTTGAGAGGAGACCCAGGTGAGAGCTGGGAGGAAGGATGCTGCCACAAGTGGGAGGTGAAGCTGCCAACCACTGTTTGTAGGCTCTCATTGGTTACTGGGCAGATTAGAAATTTAATTGATAAATAATAAAATAATTGCAGAGAACCCATCTGAAGTGGAGATTTATTTATCCTATTAGGGAGTGTTTCTTAGATTTCTGTAGTACACTTTATTCTCTCTCCTGTTTGGTGCTTTGTTGGATTAAGTTAGTTTATTTGTGCTGCTTTATTGGATATTGTACTTATTGATATTTCTGTTATGTATTTATCTGCCAACATTATGACTATTTGTAATTGTTTCTATTTTTTAATATTGTTATATTTACTGCTGTTTGATATGCTGTAAATTACATTTACTGCTGTTCATTTGTTATGTTGTGAGACGCTTTAGGCACAATGTTGTGGAAAAGTGGCAAAAAATAAATAAATGATAGGTGATGATAAAATGGGGGAAACCAAGTATACCACATGTTTTTCAGAGGAAGGACAGGATACAAAACGTGATTGCTAAATAAGACTACAGAAACAAAATGAACCAGAAAGATCAACTTTGAACTCTACCCCAAGTCAGCATCCTCCATGCATTATTCCGCACTTGATTAACCCACATAAAATACAAACATTCCGGCTGAATTTCTATACCCACTTACCTGGGAATATGACCCAGTAAATTCAATGGGACTGATTTCAGAGTAGACTGGTATATGATTGTGCCATAAATCATAATAAATATAGAGAAATACCAAACACTTTGTATTGCCATGGTAAATTAAAGTTATGACACATTTATTGTTGATGACCTTTTATTTTCCCTTTGACAAATTGTGCACATTGGCTGACATAGCTTCTCCCATCCCAAATGGTGGTGATGACACATATCCCCACCTATCACTTCCTGCAAGCCAGCAGAATGAGACGCACAATAGAAAGGTGGGAGAACAGTCAGTTTTCAACCCCCTATGTTACCCATGAGAGATCTCAAGTGTGTTTGTGTGGGACAGGTAATGAATCTCCCTTTGTGCTTAATTTTCTAAAATAAAACTACTTACTAGGGATGGGTAAAGTTACCTAATATGAACCTAATTCACACTTCCCACACTGAAACACAGTTATCCTTTGACAGTCACATTTCTCTGAATTTTGTGATGCAGCTCTGCAATTAAAAATGCATAAAAAGGTAAAGGTGTCCCCAACCAGTCATGTCCAACTCTAGGGTGTGGTGCTCATCTCCATTTCTAAGCCGAAGAGCCAGCGCTGTCTGAAGATGCTTCCGTGGTCATGTGGCCGGCATGACTGAACACCGAGGTGCACGGAACGCTGTTACCTTTCCCGCCGAAGCGGTACCTATTTATCTACTTGCAATTCCTTGCTTTCGAACTGCTGGTTGGCAGAAGCAGTGCCTGAAGACGGGAGCTCACTCCATCACGTGGCACTCGGGTCTCGAACTGCTGTCCTGCCGACCTTTCAGTCTGCAGTTCAGCGACTTAACCACTAAGCCACCGCAGCCCCTCTTAAAAAAAAAATGCATACAAAAATGTATATATTAGTGAAAAGAATGGGTTGGATCCAGATGTGGCCATACTTAAAGTAGACCCACTGAAATCAATGGAACTTTAGTCATGACTAACTTAAGTCTCACCAATTTCAATGGGTCTACTCTAAGTATGACTAAACCTAGATACAATTCAATGTACAAAAATTCATTTTATTCCACTGTTGGAAAAAGGACACTGGACTAGATGGATCCTTCAGAGTGAGTGAGGGGGGATATGATAGAGGGGTATAAAATTATGCATGGTATGGAGAATGTGGATAGGAGGCATAATACTAGAACCTGGGACCAGCCAATGAAGCGGAATGGTGGCAGATTCAGGACAGATAAAGGATATACCTCACACAGCACATAGTTAACCTATGGAATTCACTGTCACAAGATATCATGATGGCCAATAACTTGGCCAGCTTTAAAAGCAGATTAGACAAATTAATGGAGGAAAAGGCTATCTGTGGCTACTAGCCACCATGGCTATATACCACCTCCAAGTTCAGGGGCAGCATGCCCCTGAATTAGGGGCATGTTTCAGATTCAGCTGAATCCCAAACCAGGCTGATTTGGGCAGATTCAGGAGATGTTCTCCACTGCAGGCTGAATCTGAATGCTCCTGAAGATTCAAGACGTGGGGGGACACAGACAGGCAGACAGGCGGTGTGTCTCCGAAACTTGATATATTTCTTCCCACGCCCTCCATATGAGGAAAACCCCTGGCAGGTGGGAAGGGGTGAAGGGAGGGATGGCTAGCTCTTTGCTAGCACTCTCTCTCTCTCTCTCTTTCCTTCCCTCCCCCGCCCCCAGGAGCAGGAAAGTTAAAAGAGGTTTGGTGGAGTCTCTCGGACCTGGGAGGGTGTAGCACGGGGTGCTGGCTGTTCAAGTCCTTCTGCATCTGCCACTGTGCGCACCACATCCACCCCCCCCCACTGTCCTGTTGCATTGCTGTGACTTCTGTGCCCACTGAGCAGAAAACAAAAAAGTGACAAACTGTTTTTCATTCCCTGCAACTCCCATAAAAGAAGGACTTTTAACTCTTCCAAAAGAAAGGGCCTTTGCTGTGGTGGCACCCTGACTCTGGGATGCCCTCCCATTGAAGATACTCTTGGTGCCAATGCTGTACACTTTTCAGTGTACGCTTTTCAGGTGAAAACCTTTTATTTGTGCAGGCATTTTACAACAAAGTTTCAAAACGTTTGTATTCTTAGATTGAAATTTGTATCCTTTTAGCTAGTCTAAATAGTTTTATGCCTCTTGATTGTACTTTTTGATGTTTAGATTTTAGGTTGTTTCTATTGTATTGTACAGTACATTTTATAGGTAATGCTTTTAGGACTCTTTATGTACACTGCCCTAAACTCCTTTCTGGGATGAAGCTGTGGTTTATAACTTCTTACATAACAAATAAACAAATAACTATTATATTTATATTCTGCCTTCCTTCTACCATGGAACTCAAGGCAACAGACAGAGGGTCCCACACACTTCCCAGTCCAGGCACTGACCAGAACCAGGCCTACGTAGCTTCAGCAAAGTTGTTTCATCATATGCCTTCACACTTTGCTTTTATCATTGTCCTTGTACTACAGATTGGGGAGTGATGCCATTGGGTGAATTTACAGCAGGTGTGGGAAACCTCAGGCTGGTGGGCCAAATCCAGCCCTCCTTGGGTCCCCATCTGGCCTTCCAGGTTTCCCCAGAGGGCCACACCCCTCTCCACTAGCCCTGCCCTTTCCCCAACTGTTGATTGGTGGTTTCCCGGCTCTTGCACAGTTTTTCCCCCTTTCGAAAAGGCTGAAATGCCTCTTCTTCTAAGACTGAGTCACTGGCAGTGAGAACTGTAAGCTAAAATATGCTGGTATTTTGGCCCCACCCCTTATGCCCTTGGCCCCAGCCCTGGAATGCAGCCCCCTGCCCCAGCTTCTTCAAAATGGAATTTGGCCCTTGGGCTAAAAGAGGTTCCCCACCCCTGGTTTACAACTCAGCTGAGGTTCAGAGTGAGGCTTCCTGGCTTGTAGTCCATGTTCTCAACCATGATAATACACCAGTTCTAGTGGGTATCTGTTCCTCAAGACTATCCAGTTTCATTCAGACCCTTTGATCTGGAGGCCTTTCCCCCTATAATCTCATATGCATGTAGACTGGGAGGGGACTGCCAAGTGGAACGCACTCTTGATTATTATTTCACATGTTCCAGGCTGGTTGTTGGTGTTCAGTCGTGTCTGACTCTTCGTGACCCCATGGACCATAGCACGCCAGACCTTCCTGTCCTCCTCTCTCTCCCGGAGCGTGCTCAAGTCATATTCATTGCATCGGTGATGCTATCTAGCTATCTCATCCTCTGCCGTACCCTTCTCCTTTTGCCTTCGATCTTTCCCAGCATCAGGGTCTTTTCCAGGGAGAATCATAGAATAGTAGGGTTGGAAGGGGCCTACAAGGCCATCGAGTCCAACCCCCTGCCCAATGCAGGAATCCAAGTCAGAACATCCCTGACAGATGGCTGTCCAGCCTCGCCTTGAACGCCTCCAGTGTGGGAGAGCCCACCACCTCCCTAGGTCATTGGTTCCATTGTCGTATTGCTCTAACAGTCAGGAAGGTTTTCCTGATGTTCAGCTGGAATCTGGCTTCCTGCAACTTGAGCCCATGATTCCGTGTCCTGCACTCTGGGATGATCAAGAAGAGATCCTGGCCTTCTTCTCTGTGACAACCTTTCAAGTACTTGAAGAGTGCTATCATATCTCCCCTCAGTCTTCTCTTCTCAAGGCTAAACATGCCCAGTTCTTTGAGTCTCTCTTCATAGGGCTTTGTTTCCAGTCCCCTGAGCATCTTTGTTGCCCTCCTCTGAACCCTCTCCAGTTGGTCTGCATCCTTCTTAAACGTCTGGTGCCCACAACTGGACACAGTAGTCCAGATGAGGCCTAACCAGTGCTGAGTAGAGGGGAACTAGTACTTCCCGGGATTTGAAAGCTATGCTTCTATGAATGCAGCCAAAAAAAGCATTTGCCTTTTTTGCAGCCACATCACATGGTTGGCTCATATTCAGCTTGTGATTGACAAAAATTCCAAGATCTTTCTCGCTTGTAGTGTCGTTGAGCCACGTATCCCCCATCTTGTAACTGGGCATTTGGTTTCTTTTTCCTAGGTGCAGAACTTGGCATTTATCCCTATGAAATGTCATTCTGTTGTTTTCCGCCCAGCGCTCCAGTCTATCCAGATCACTTGGAATTTTGTTTCTGTCTTCCAAAGTATTAGCTATCCCGCCCCATTTTGTGTCATCTGCACATTAGATCAGCATTCCCTGCACCTCCCCTCCAACTCATTAATAAAAATGTGGAAGAGCACTGGGCCCAGGACTGAGCCCTGCGGTACCCCACTCGTTACCTCTCCCCAGTTTGAGAAGGTCCCATTGAGAAGCACTCTTTGAGTCTGATACTGTAGCCAACTGTGGATCCACCGGATCGTTGTTTCATCTAGCCCACCACTTTGAGCTAGTTTGCTCATCAGGCTATCATGGGGCACTTTTCGAAAGCTTTGCTGAAGTCGAGGTATATGATGTCTACAGCATTCCCACGGTCTACAAGGGAGGTTACTTGATCAAAAAATGAGATCACATTCGTCTGGCAGGACTTGTTTTTGACAAATCCATGTTGGCTTCGAGTAACCACAGCATTGTTTTCAAGGTGCTTACAAATGGATTGCTTTATCATCCGCTCCAGAATTTTTCCTGGGATTGATGTCAGACCGACTTGTCTGTAGTTCCCAGGTTCCTCCTTTTTACCCTTTTTGAAGATAGGGAGTTTTCTCTTTGCATTAGATGGCCAAAATATTTGAGCTTCAGCTTCAGTATCTGTCCTTCCAATGACCACTCAGGGTTGATTTCCTTTAGGATGGACTGATCTGACCTCCTTGCAGTCCAGGGGACTCGTAAGAGTCTTCTCCAGCACCACAATTTGAAAGCATCGATTCTTCGGTGCTCAGCCTTCCTTAGAGTCCAGCTCTCACAGCCATACGTTACTACTGGGAAAACCAAACCTCTGATTATGCGGACCTTTGTCGGCAAGGTGACGTCTCTGCTTCTTATTATGCTGTCTAGGTGTGCCATAGCTTTCCTCCCAAGGAGCAAGTGTCTTTTAATTTCATGGCTACAGTCACCGTGTGCGGTGATCGTGGAGCCCAAGAAAATAAAGTCTGTCACTGCTTCCATTTCTTCCCCTTGCATATGACAGGAAGTGATGGGGCCAGATGCCATGATCTTCGTTTTTTTAATGTTGAGTTTCAAACTAGCTTTTGCACTCTCCACTTTCACCCTCAACAAGAGGCTCTTTAGATCCTCTTCGCTTTCTGCCATTAGGGTGGCATCATCTGCGTGCGGGACTCCCAGGCTGGACTCCTGCACTAAAAACAGTCTTTGGAGCACTGCGTCCTGCCTCCACTTAAGCCCTGCTTTGCCTCCATTCTTCAGCACCTTCCTTCCTAACTTTCCTTTGCCAATTCGAACAAAAAGATCATTGTCAATATGAAGGACCTCAATAATCCTTACAACAGCCCTCTACAGTAGGTCAGTATTATTATCCCCAAGTTACGGATGGTTGGATGGGGTTAAGAGATGCCTAAAGTTACTCGATTAGTTCATCGCAAAGGTGAACTTTGAACAAGGCACTTCCTGGCTCACGCACGCAGCCGCAACACACCACTACACCAGCTCGTGAGGTATCACCCAGCCTCTCCTGTTGTAGGAGCATGTGCACATTTTGTCTCATACAGAACTCTTCATATGAAGTCCAGTACTTGCAGCAGATTCTTCCTACAACCCAGTACACTAGCAATTTTACTGGAGAAATGCTCTGAGGAGAGTATGTGGGGTGGTGAAATGGCTCCCAGCACTACTCCCCAAAGCCACTATACACTCTCCTCACCTGCAGACTGGCAACTCAGGGGCTAAATGGTACTATTTAGAGGCTGGATTTGGCCCAAGGGACAACCATTGCTGATCCCTGTCTCTAAACCAGCTATAGTTACAGAGCAGTCCTTAATGGTCCTGGGATGAAGAGGTCACTAATCATCTTGGTTGGCTTCCTCTGCAGCCTGAAGTCCTTCCTCCTGTAATTTAATTAGAGATGCTACTCTCTATTGTGTGCTGTTATTTGGAAATAAGTCAGTTTATTTTGCTCCTCACACCCTCTCCTTTGTCTGCAAAGACAGGTTCTGAATGATGGTGTCGGGCACAAAGACCTTTCTGGAGCTCTCCAAAGTGCTCTATTTTTATTTAATGTTATCTACAAAATGTGAATCGCTACAGACAGTTCTTTATACAAAGGAAAGGTTTATATTATATTATATTAAAAATACATTCATAATTTTTGCAGTGTAACTCATGCTGTCCTTCCTGCCACATGCACGAGAGCACGCCCTTGGTGTTGCCTAATCCAGAATAATCAGTACTCTCCCTGGTTTTACACTATCATCCTGTATTGCACAGAAAGGAACACGCACACACTCTATGTGTGGGTGGGGAGGAAGATTGACACTTTTACCACTCTATGGGCTCTACAAGCACAATATAGTGGTTAAGATGAGGGGGAGGGCAAACTAATCTACTTTAAACAATTTGCAAGCACATGTTTCTCAACTCATAGAGGTGGAAAAGACCAAAACAAGTGTCAAATCCAGCTCCCTGAATCTCAAGGAAAGATCCTCCATACATCAACTCTCCCACTCTCCAAATTAGTGAGTCTTCACAATACAGGCCATGGTGTAAGAAACAGAGCAGGAGCTAAACAGTGTAGACATCGAGAGCCAGTGTAGTGTAGTGGTGAGAGTGACGGACTGGGAGCCGGGAGATCCGGGTTCTAGTCCCCACTTGGCCATGGAAGCTCACTGGGTGACTTTGGGCCAGTCACAGACTCTCAGCCCAACCTACCTCACAGGGTTGTTGTTGTGAGGATACAACGGTGAGGAGGAGGATAATGTAAGCCGCCTTGAGTTCCTTGCGAGAGGGAGAAAGGCGGGGTATAAATGCAATAAATAAATAAATAAATAAAACAGAGGCACAATCCCAACATGTCTTCAAAGCAGAGAGCTACAGCTCTCACGTGGTCTCTCCTCACCTCGTGCCCTATAGCTGCATAGCTCATGTAAGGATATGTAACATGCAAAATACTTTCTTAGCAGAAGCCATAGTCACAGTGATTATTAAGATTTTGTGGGGGACTATGGTCCAAATTAGTATTTGGGTATGAGACCACAGAACACTGGGATCAGCTTGTGGGTTCAATGGGACTGCTTAGTTTCCTTGTCCCCAGGGTGGCCAACCAGGAGACTGGTCCCATCCCATGCAGATAACAGAAAGGATGCCCAAGATGCTCTCTCCCTAGGCTTAGAACTCCTGTGTGGTCCAAATCGGGAAACACCCAACTTGGAGCAAGGCCCTAGGAGAATATTGGTTCTGGAGGTCAGTGGCCTTGAAGGTGAGGGAACTGCTCTGTGGAGTTTTGGTGCAGCTAGGGCAGTCTTTCCCAACATCGGGTCTCCAGATGGTGTTGGACTATAATTCCCATCATCCCAGCTATTGTGGCTAATGGTTGGTGGTGATGGAAATTGTAGTCCAGCAACATCTGGGGAGTCAAGGTTGGGAAAGGCTGGCTACATCACATCAATTCCACAGCAGCTGTACAGGAGAGAACGCAGCACTTTCTTCCGGAGGGTTTGCAGCCTACAACAGACCAGTTTCAGGAAATACTGGGAAAGGCCGTTTTAGCTCCCTGGGGAGACAAAAGCTACACAAGACACCCCCCGCCTCCAGATGAATGAATCTCCATCCCACAGTCACACGCCTCTGGCTTAGATAGGAATCCCCACTTGAGGCGGGGTGTGGATCCAGGATCACCTGGCCCTTCTCATGCTGACCATTCTACTGGTGTTCTAGACTTTCAGCTAGTAGGCTGCACCTGATGCTGCTTTCAACAGAGAAATGTGGCACAAGAGTGCTAAATGGTACAGAATAGCCCAGAATGGCCACTCCCACACCACTCTTGCTATCTGCTCATTGCCAGTAATACTGACTCAGATTAATTCCCACTTCACCAGAAGTATGCATCAAAAAGGTGGAGAGAAATTAACACTTGTGCCTCTCTTTAAGCCCACTGATTGCAATTATGACTTGAACCCTTGTTCGGCTAGTTTTCCATGCGCACGTTAAAGCTCACCAGCCAGAAACTGGAGAAGGAATCATAACTGGAATCATAGTTGGGGAAGGATCCTGGCAGTAACGGATGGAGTGTGCATGGGGGGGGGCTCAAGTTAAGGAAGGCTCACCAGAGACTTACCAGTACGTGGGTGAATCGTTCCTCCAGTTCCCCAGAGCTGGGCATGGGTTGTTTGGGGGGCACAGGCTGTTTGGGTGGCAGAGGTGAAGAGGCTGATGGCTGGCTTTTAATCTCCTTTGCTGGAGACATCTCCACGCTGCTAGCTGCATTGCCCATCCTCAGAGTTTAACCGTACAAAATAAAATAACTGGAAGGGCAGAATAAGATAGGCAGGTGTTTTTCCTGGCGGAGAAAACAGGCCAAAGGGAGCAACCGCCCCCCCCGTCCGCCCCAGCCAAACGCTCAGCCCGCGCTCCGTACGAAGAGGTCCCTCGGGGCCCGGGGTCGGCAGAGCCGGGCTCCGTGACTGGGGTTCTGGGGTCTGAGTTGCCGGAACGGGCTGGACTGAGGGGAGCGGGTCGCCCGGCGAGGTGGCTGGTCAGCGCCGCTCCTCCGGGCCACCAGCACGACGGTCGGCGCTGCCTCCGGCCTCGCCGCTGCCAGGGCGCCTGGTTAATCTCCAGCGACGCCGGCAGGTCAGCCTCCTCGCCGAAGCCGCTCCATTCTGGGCCGCTCCAGCCCGCGAGGCGAGGCGAGGCGAGGCGCGCGCGCGGAGGCAAGAAGTCGGCCGCGCCGCGAAACTTCCCCCTCCCTCCCCGCCCGACCCCACCCCGCCCCGCCCGCAAAAGAGGAAGGACCGAAAGGGGCCGCGGCCGCGCTCTGCGCAGGAAGGCGCCGTGCAGGTGCCGGCCCGAAGGCGGACGGCAGCGGCGCGCGGACCCCCAGCCGCAACTCTGCGAGCCCGCCGCAGCGCCGGCGGGCGGGCTGCAGCCAGGCTGTCACCGCGCGCCCTGTCCGCAGCACGCGAGCGCCTTGCGCGCAACTTGGCGCGGCGGCGCGGCGGGCAGCCGCAGAGGGGCCGCGCGGCGCCGGCGAAGGCAGCGGCGCCGGGGAGACCGCCGGCGCCGGCGGGGAGGCGCGGGCGCGAGAGGCGGGCGCAGCGGCTGGCGCATTCCCACGTGCGACGGCCGGGCCCGGCGGCGGCGGCGCCCGCTCGCGGAACGAGGGGCTGGAGCAGGAAGAGCCGCGGAGGGCGGAAGGGGGGCGAGGGGGGCTGCCCGGCCGCGAAGCCCACGGGCGCCGCGAGCGCGCGCGCGAGTCTGTGCGCGCGAGATTATCGCTTGCTCATCGGAAGGGGCTTCGTCTCCGAAGCGGCGGCGCGCGCGGCGGCCTCCCTGGAGGCCCGCCGACTGGCGAAGGCGCGGCGCCCCAGGACAGCGCAGCATCCCTCCCGGCCCTCGCTCCTTGCGGTCCTCCGGGGTGGGCTGGGCATGCGGAGCGGCGGTCCAGGACGGCGCCCGGCACGGAACCGGGGTGTGCCGGCGGAGAGGCCGGCCGCCTCGTGGCGGGCAGCGGGGGGGCCGTCCCCAGCGGCAGCCCCCTCCCCTCCGCCCGGAGCTGCGGGAGGGAGCCGCGCACGCCGGAGGGGACGGGCGGGCGGCGCGTGCCCCTAACATCGCCGCCGCCTTTCGGCGGAGAGGAGACGCGAGGACGCGCCGCCCCCGCCCGCCGGGACCCAGGCGGCCCCCGCGCCGCGCCTCCCCGGAGCGCTCTGGCCTCGCGGCACCCAGCCTGAGCGGGCACGGCGAAGAGCCGCCCTCCGCGAGGGAGCAGGCGGCGGCGCGGAAGCGTCGGGGCCCCTGTGCGGCCGGCGCCGCACCTCGCGCAGAAGGTCCGGCCGAGCCCCCTCGCTCTCGCGGCGGCGGGGGGAGGCGCGCCCGCCCCTCGGGCGCTGGGGACAAACGCTCTGGCCGCGCGCGGCTCGGCCTCGGCCGCCCTCCGGCGCGCGGCGGTCAGGCGCGCCGCAGGGTTCGCGGTGCGGCGCCTCGGGCGCAGCGCGGGAGGGTGTTGGCAGAGAAGCTGCGCGGGCCGGGGCTCCTCCCGCGCTGGCCCGAGGGGCGCCCAGCAGAGGGCTAGGCCGCTTCCCGCGGCGGCCCCGCAGGTGCCTCGTGGGCGCCCGCTGCGCAGCAGGCCGCCGCTGCCGCGGCGGTGCCCCAGCAGCTGGGGCTGAGGCGTCTGGTCCCGGCGCGGCGGTGGAGCCGTCCCGACTGGGCCCCGGGCTAGCCAGAGGCGGGGCAGACGGGGGCGATTTGCTCCAGGCCCCCGCGCAGGAACATAGGAAAGCTGCCTTCTGCGGAGTCAGACCCCGGGCCCATCTGGCCCGGTAGTGTCGACGCTGACTGGCAGCAGTCGCTCCTCAGGCAGGAGCGCGCAGCCCTGCCTGGGGCAGCGGGGATTGAAGCCGGGACCTTCCAGGGCAAAGCAGGAGCTCCGCCCCCGAGTTCCTGGCCCCTTCCTGCCCGCCTCCGCTCCTGTGTGTGCCGCTGGCCCTCGCCTCTGCTGCACTGGTCGCCAGAGCCCCAGTCACGCATGCGCGTCAGCCATCCCATCTGCCCAAGCAGGCCCCATAAACTCTGGCTGTGGCACAGGAGGCCTCTTGCTCTTTAACCCCGTCTCTCTGCCCTGCCACTTCACATGAATGTGGTCCCTGGACACATCTGTGGTGCCCTCTCCCTCCCTGCAATTCCCTGCCACCTTTTCTGTCATCCATTGGTGTAACAGTATCTCTTCAATCAGCCCTCATTTCCAGCTGTAGTCAAGCCTAAGTAGGCTGAGCTGCATTTGCTCACATCCGGTCCTCCGCAGAAGAGCGGCAACCCTGTGCAGAAGAACACGTGCGCTGTACGCGGAAGGCTTGGCCCTGGTGCTGCCACTTGGAGGAATCGGAGAGCAGGGGAGGGGGGCGGCCTCTGCCTGAGCCCCCCGGCCAGCCCGAGTAGACAGCAGAGGACAAATGGCCGGTCACTGGCCATTTTTAGCATTGCTGCTCTTTGCCCTTCCTTCTTTGCCCCCCTGCCTTGTCCAAGGAAAAATTTTGACTGTCAGCACCAGGGGGGGGGGGGGGACTTTTCACTTTTGTGACTCAGTAAAGTGTACAGCTTGGATCCAGATTTACGCTAGGTCCATGTCACTGGTGGAGTGGACTCCCCCACCCCCTTCCAACAGCAGCCCCTCCGAACCCCTGAAGATGCTACACAAAGAGCCAGGAGACCTGCTGTACGATGTGGGGGAGGGGGATCCCCAAGAATGGGGCACAGAGAGATGCCACAAGCGGAGGCCTTCCTCTTGCAGGAGGTCCCTTCCCCTCATGGAAGGCAGATCTGGACCCAACACTAGGTATATATTTGTTTTGTTCTAAGATATATAATGATTTTAACATACAGCCATAAGATCAACAATACACAATACGTGCAGTTTCTCTGACATTGCTTGTTAGATAGTGTAGTAGATTCAGGAGACACTGAAATGCATATGCATATCTGCTCATGATTGTATATGATTGCATATGAAAGTACACGATTGTAAAATAAGTTTAATCTTTTGTTGCTGCTGCTAAGTGTTCCTGCTTCAATTTCCAGTCTTCCAAGCTTTTATTCCCTTCCAGATGTATGACTATTTAATGGCTGCTGGTCTGTGGAGCCTGTTTTAACAAAACATTGCTTCCATGAACTATGCTTCCATGAACCTGTCATTTTAAGTTGTTCCTTTGATTAGCCTATTATGCGGTGTTAACTGTTCAGCTAAAGCTACTGTCCAAATTTTGGAAAAACATCCATCTGCTGTATATCCTCAACTTGTTTTCCAATACCATCATATTTCCATCCTTGCCATTCTAACAGCAACAAAATTAGGTCTTTATGCAAGAACTGTTTCTGTGCTGTGTGTTGTTTGTTGGGTTATCTGTGATACATTGTTGAAAACAGATGTTCAGAGTACTTGAATATATTCACATGTCCACCACATGCAGAATAAGGTGCCCTTAACTCAATATACCTTCCAACAGTGTGGTCGAAGTTCTTTGTTGAGGTGATTTAATTTTACTGGAGTTAAATGGCACCTGTGTGTGAGTCTTAAGAGGTTTTCTCTCAATGTAGCAGAAATAGATTTTATTTATTTATTTGTGATATGTATATACCACTAAATATAAGAAAATCCGCTTCTTGCTCCAAATTGTGTTCCACTGTGTTTCTGCGATCTGTGCCCTAATATCCCCTTCCATTTTTGACCCTTTTCTTGTTTCATACATACATTTTAAAGAGCATTAGCATTTGGTATCTATGTAACTCAACCGCAGAAAAAATATTTCTGGGCTTTGCAGGTAGGGGTTCAGTCTCTGGCACCTCCAGGGCTGCTTCCACATGGGTTGTTATGATTTGATTGCCCTGCCTCATTCATGGAATTTTAGGGGCAGGGTCCATACAACATTGTCTTCAACTTGTAATCCTCCTGTGTTTTCCCATCACTTCTTCTGTCTTTTTTCTTTCTAAAAAAAGTCTGTTGAGGAGGAAAAGACAGAATAGGTACACAGTGTCTTTTAACTGGTAGCTCAGGGAGTCATCCATCTGGAAACACCCCAGCCAGGTAGGCTGGGAAAGACTCCTGCTTGACACCTTGGAGAGGTTCTGCCAGTCAGAGGCAACACTAATCCAGGTGGCCCCATGCTCTGACTTGGTGTCAGGCAGCTTTGTATGTCCCTTTAATTTTGAAATAGAAAAGTGATCAGTTCCACCGCTGGGTGTTTCTTGTTCTCTGAGTCTGAGCCAGCTGCTACTTTCCTGATTCTTGGAATACTTGTTTTATATTTAGTAAATTTTATCCAGAGGTTATATAACTTGTTTCTGCTATATACTCTCCCCAAATCATTTATTCACTACACTTTTCTGGATTCACTTCTTATTTCTGTCTGACTGACCCAGTCATGGCAAAATGCAGTTCTGTAAATATCCTTACTTGGAAGTAAATAAAACATGCCCAGTTACCATAGTCCTCACAAGCAAATTAGCTACAGACAGTGGCTAAAATATACATTAATTTCGAAATGGCCTGTCCTCCAATTGATGTCCTAAGCTATCATTATTCAGAAGTGTTGATTCCCAGGTTAGCAAGCATTCTTAGCATTATTTGTAAAAAAACAACAGTTAAAATGTCCCCTCTAAACTTGTAAACATCTTTTGTAGTTCTTTCTGAAAATTAAAGCACACTTGTACAATTTTACATGGTCACTCATGGGGGTGTGGCTAGGGATGTACGGATTTTGTTAACTCTGTTCCATCTGTGTTTCACTGATTGTCAGGTGTCTGTGTCCACGCATTGACAGAATTGGATTTTTTAAGGGATGCATCAGAATTTCGTTTCACTTGTGCTAATGCTCTTTCACGCAAGTGCGAATTTGCACAAATTCCTCCTGAAAGTAAAAAAAGAAAAAATGGTCTGCAAGGCCATGTGACTCAGAAAAAGTCAGTCTGCTGCAGAATCGGCAGGTCAGATTCATACAAATCCAAACTCATTTGAATCCACTGTGGATTTCTCTATCCCTAGGTGTGGCACAGCAAACACACACACACACACACACCAGTTAGTTATATTGCAGTAGGCCAGAGGTATGTTTTAAGTTCCCTTTGCAATATCACAGAGAATGCTTTGGCAGCAACACCCAAATATGTGTACTAGAATTTTACAGAAAAGGAAGAGGATGTGGTAGGGGCACATAATGCAGTTTCCTGAGAACCTCAGCTTTCTCCTCCTCCTCCTCCACCACCACCATTACCACTATTTTAAAATGAACATAGTGCCCCCACGCCAAACAGAAATGGAGGCGAGAACCCCAAGGTTTGTAGAAATATACAAAAAACCAAAGGGGCAAGCCCTCCCTCAAAACAGGCCCACGAGGACTGAGCATGCTTTGTGGACACCAAGAGTCATGCAATGTCGAATGCCAGTTGGAAAGTGAGGGGGGATGGAGGAGAGGGAGTAGGTCTTCTAGAGCCCCTTCCACCTTAGCGTATCCTAGAGAAGGGCATAGCTGGCTGGCTGGCACCCTGAAACCTATCTTCCTGCCTGAGGCCTGAACAGTACTACAGAACTCCTGTCCCAGGTTGGCTGGAGGCCTGAACTGGAGCATTCCTTTTACAGGGTGGGAAGACACTGCAACATTTTGTTGTAGATCTTACACTCCCTCTAATAGTGAACCTGAGCGGTTGAGTGCCTATCAGTTTGGAAGCAAAATGGGGCCACCTAAAAATAAGGTAGAGGTTTCTGCATTAAAAGGGACTTCCTATGTATGCAGAAGTACAGAAATGTGTACATTAAAAGAAAGATAATTTTAAAAACCAAAATGGCCTGACAAGGCTCTAATGAGCTCCCAAGTTTGAAGGTGTAGAGACGGAGAATTTTAAAGTAACTCGTCTAGAGAAGGAGTTCTTATCTTTGCCACTACCTTTTGTGAGACGGACGCTTGGGTAAACTCTGCCAGCAGTCCAATCACAGCAATGCAAAATCCATAACTTCATTTCTTCAGAATTCTGTGCATTCTGTTTTTCCAGTTGTGTCCTATAACTGGAACAGAACATGACTGATACTTCATGGAGTTTACTGCTGTTGAGTAATTTCTGGAAAGCTGTAGATTTGCCAGTCCTAAAAATACGTGAGGTGGTGTCCAAGCCTGTGACGGAATGCAGAAAGTGTAGATAGCTGCTGTCTAATGTTGATGAAACTTATGACTGTTTCTTAATGTCATTGCAACAGTACAGCTTAAAACCACTTTGGTCGCTGTAATACAAGAGGAAAATTAGCAGGTCAGTATCCTCTCTAATGTAGGGCCACGGTGGCTTAGTGGTTAAGACGCTGAACTGCAGACCGGAAGGTTGGCAGGACAGCAGTTCGAGACCCGAGTGCCACGTGACGGAGTGAGCTCTCGTCTTCAGTCCCAGCTTCTGCCAACCTAGCAGTTCGAAAGCAAGAAATTGCAAGATAAATAGGCACCGCTTCGGCGGGAAAGGTAACAGCATTCCGTGCACCTAAGTGTACAGTCATGCCGGCCACATGACCACGGAAGCGTCTTCGGACAGTGCTGGCTCTTCGGCTTAGAAATGGAGATGAGCACCACACCCTAGAGTTGGACACGACTGGTTGGGGACACCTTTACCTTTTTATCCTCTCTAATGGGAGTAGTGCATGATTCAGAGGATGGAACTACAGCTTTAGCAATATTGACATCAGCATCTCAGTGAGCATGTATGAATGGAAGCATCCTCTACTTATTTGTGTCATTCAACGGGAAGCGATCTTTCTGATGTACAGAAATCAAGTCAGGAATGAAGTTTGCAGTAGAACTAGTATGTATGTTCTTGTACCCATGAGTCACAGCGTTAGTTGATAGCGAGTTGACGTAACCACAGAAGATAATAATAGCTTTCCTATAATTTTTTACTGTGAAGTTAGCATACAACTTTGCAACAGTGTCATAAGTCTCACCCTTATGCCAAAAAATGTGATGAAGTGACCCTCCATCTAATGCATAATGCTCTGTTGTCTGGGGATGTTCTAATTCTGCAGCTCCACATTTCATCTAAACATAGCTCATAACAGCATGTGCTAGCTGCAACTTATTGGCTCTGTGCAGCATGCTAATAAAATTAGTGGGTAAACACATAGTGGAACAATTAACTTTCCTCAAGTTTTAGATGTTTCCTTTAAAAAATAATATTTTGTTACTGCTTCTAAATTCTTTTTGTTATGTGTCATCACTGGTTTTATTGTATTTGTTTTTATTACGTATGTTGCCCTGAAAGGTTGGCTATAGGGTAACTCGTAAATTTTATTACTACTACTACTACTACTACTTATATACTGTAAGGTTCCTGAGTCCTTAAGATTCATTTCATATCCCTTAGCTATTATTGCAATCTTTGGAACAATAATGCAGGGCCTATGTGTCCTGTTTCAACACAGGCACAGGCAGAGGCGAGGTCAGAGCAGTCCAAAGGCCGTTTCCCCAGCGTCCATTTACTCAAGTGTCAAGGCCAGTCAGGAGGGTGTCTGAAAGCATTGTCCAGATGGGTAGCCGAAGGTCAAGGAGCCTGTCAGATCTGATATCCTGGAGTGCCAAAGCCGAGGTTAAGGTGCTGTTTTTTGCAGCAGAGAGTCGGTGTCTGCGGGGCTGAATTTATGGCTGTCGTTGATCAGCACAGCTGGCTAATTAGGTCAGCGTGTTGCTTTTAAGGGGGGCCCAGCACTGCGACTTCCTTTTGCTGTTCACGTCTGATTCGATGCTGTTCAGGGGGATGGATCAACTCAGGTTCTGCTTCCAGCACTTGGGGAAATTCAGGAACTGCTCGAGAGGTGCCAGGTTGCTCTTGCAGTGTTTCCAGGGGAGGACCGTCAGCCAAGGCCTCCTATTCCATGCTTAGCGCTGGCTGAGGCCCATTGTGCTGGCTCTCCCCCTCCTCTTCCTCAGACGAAGGCTCCTCCAGGCAGGGCATGACACTACCCCCCTCCCCAGAATTGCCCCTCTGGGGGTGTATGGGTCCAGGCTTCCCAGGGAACCGTTGATGGAAGTGGTGAACCAGCTTGGGGGCATGAACGTTGGAGGCATCCTCCCAGGATTGGTCGTCCAGGCCATATCCCTCCCAGTCTATGAGGCACTGCAGTCGGTGGGATCCAACACCTCAGTGACTTCATACTCCTCTTCCCCATCGACCAGCATTGGAGGAGGTGGAACAGCAGGGTCACGGTCTGGGTGGGCGGGTTCTGCAGGGACCACAGGATGTACTCTGAGGGATGCAAGCAGTTGCAAGCGGAAGGCCACTGGACTGATCTGTACTGTTGCGGGATAGGGTCCAATAAGTAGGGCATCCAGCTTCTGGCTGGGTCGGGTGGGGAGGTGGTGTGTGGAGAGCCAGACCTGGCCGCCCACCTTAAGTGCGGGGCCTGGTTGTCTTTTGGCATCCGCAAAATGCTTGTAAGCCCGCTTTGCAAGGTCCAGCTGTTCCCGTAGGAGGGACTGAGCAGCCTGAAGCTCTTACAGCATCTGGTTGGCCGCTGGGACAGAGGACTGTTGAGCTATGGAGGGAATGGGCGAGGCTGGTAGCTGTAGTTGGTGAAGAAAGGGGCTGTTGGGTGGAGGCATGGAGGGAATTGATATACACGAACTCGGCGAGTGGCAGCAGTTGCGCCCAATTGTCCTGCTGGAAATTAGTGTAGCACCGGAGGTTCTGCTCTAGAGCAGCGTTGGTGCGTTCGGTCTGGCCATAGGACTGGGGATGGTATGCAGAGGACAAGAGAGGCTTCACCTCCAGCTGTTGCAGGAGGCTCTGCCAGAACCGGCAGTGAACTGAGGGCCCTGATATGACACCATCCCCGCTGGGAGCCCGTGGAGACAGCAGATGTGCTTTACAAACAGCTGGGCAGTGTCTTTTGCTGTGGGAATCACCAGACAGGGAATAAAGTGTGCCATTTTCGTGAGATCTATGATGACCAGGATGACAGTCTGCCCCAGCGACAGAGGTAGCTCAGTGAAGTCCAGAGAGACCATCTTCCATGGCCCAGAGGGGGTCGGTAAGGGCTGGAGTAAGCCCGCTGGCTTGCTAGGCTGGACCTTGGTGCAGTGGGATGGAGGACAGGTTTTTACATAGCGCGCCACCTCTGCACAGATAAGGGGCCACCAAAATTCCTGGGTGAGTAGATGGAATGTCTTGTAATGGCCAAAATGTCCCTCTGAGTAGCTGTTGTGACACAGCTGGAGTACTTCCAGTTGGCAGGCCCCTGGAGGAACTCAGATACAGTCCCAGTGAGGCAGGAGCCCATTCTGCAGAGTATAGGGGGAGTATGTCCATTTCCCCCCTGCGCACTGAGCTCCTAGCAGCAGGCTTGCGCAAAGGCATCTTGGCCTTGGTGCTCTCGGATTTGGTCATGGAGAGTCTAAGGGGCTTGGATAGCAATGAAATGTTAAGGGCAAAGGACGGTGGTACAAGGCTCTTCTCCTATGGATGTGCATACTTGGGTTTCCTGGACAAGGTATCAGTCTGCCTGTTCCGGGAGTATAGAATGTACATCACCTTGAAATTGAATTGGACAATGAATTGGACCACCGCATCTGTCTCTGGTTCAACTTCCAGGCAATCTGAAGATATTCTTAATTGCCAGGAGCCCCTTATCCCAAATTGTATAGTTCTGTTTAGCCAGTGTTAGTTTCTGGGAGAGGTAGGCGCATGGCAAGAAGACAGCCGTCGGTCTGGGAAGGCTGGACTAGCACTGCCCCAATCACCACATTGGAGGTGTCTGTTTCCACCATGAATGGAGTGTGGGGATCAGGGTGCTGCAAGATGGGTTCAGATGCAAAGAGGTCCTGCAGCTGCTGGAAGGCCAGTTGGGCACTTGGGCCCCAATGGAACGGGGCCCTGCCCCGTAGCAGGTCAGTAATTGGGGCAGTAATCTTAGCAAAGCTGGGATGAACCGGCAGTAGTAATTTGCAAATCCCAGGAATCGCTGGATATCCTTCATGTTTTTTGGCGGACACCAGACGAGCATGGTTTCCATTTCAGAACTGTCCATCTGTACCCCATTGGGAGAGATGTGGTGGCCTAGGAAGTCTACTTCCTCTTTCTTTCCTTTATTTTTCACTTACAACTTACAAGAACTTACAAAAACACATTAATATTGATTCAAAATCCCTCCCCAATCCCTCCTCCAGCTCAAACAGTTTCAGGATTCTTCTTTTTCCCTCCCTTATTTTCTTTTTATATTCCAGGGTAATATATTAATTCATCCTGTTTCATTCCTTCATTATCTTCTTGATTTCATGAGTCCCACAACTTTCTATAAGCTTCTACCAAGGTTGTTCTGTTTGACTCTTTTTTCATAAAGTCTATTTCTGCCAATCCTTCTTGAAGCTGTCTCTTTTCTTTATTCCTCTGTGCATTCTTAGCTTCTGTGTCAAATTTTCATTTATTGCTGTGTCCCAGATTTTCTTTTTCCACAAAAGTATTGTCAGCATCCGAGCTGTCTTCCAATTACTTGCAATTAATTGCCTTGCAGCTGTCAACAAGAAACTGATTATTTTTTCCTCTAATCTCTCTATTATCTTTTATAAACATATTCAACAAAGCTAATTCTGGTGTTTTACAAATCTCTTGATCAGTAATTCTATTTCTTGAAATATCCCAGAATTTTTAAGCCCCCTACATTCCCACCACATATGTATTTGAGTACCATTAATTCCACATCTTCTCCCAGCACAAAGGTGATAGATTCTTCTTCATTTTTGCTAACTTCACTGGTATCAAATACCACTTCTGAACTGACTTTAATCCACCTTATTGTATTTTTATAGATTTCCCTTTCAAGCAATATCCAGCTAAAAGTTGTTTCCAGTCTTCTTCCTCTATCTCATCAATATCTCTTTCCCATATCTGCTTTATTGTTACATTCCCCCTTATCTCCTGCTTTATCAGAATTTTATATATTTGGGTTATTTTACCTTTATCTCCTAACTGATAATTATCTACAAGTTTTTCCCATACTGTTAAATCTCTTGAAAGGTTATCACAGAGAGGAAGGCCAGGATCTCTTCTCAATCATTCCAGAGTGCAGGACACGGAATAATGGGCTCGAGTGACAGGAAGCCAGATTCCGGCTGAACATCAGGAGAAACGTCCTGACTGTCAGAGCAATACGACAATGGAACCAACTGGAGGCCTTCAAGACGAGGCTGGACAGCCATCTGTCAGGGATGCTCTGACTTGGATTCCTGCACTGAGCATGGGGTTGGACTCGATGGTCTTGTAGGCCCCTTCCAACCCTACTGTTCTATGATTCTTGTACTTTGCCTTATTATCCTTCTAATTCTTAAAATTTACTGATTTGCATCCACGCTAACCATGACATTCTCATACATTGTACATGATTATTCCTTATTTCTGGTGTTACAGGATTCTGCTGTTCATAAAAACCTCTGGCATTAGTTTCTCTTCCCAGAAGTTCCATGCTTTTAATAATCCTTTTATTGTACTTCTGTTGTTTCTGATTTGTTGTTCTATATACTTTTTAATATAAAACACATTCTGTAATTCCTCTTCCTTTAATCCTATCAATTCCCTTTCTATTTCTATCCAACTTACCCTCACTCCTTCCTTCATTATTATTTATTAGATTTATTAGCCACCCACCTGGCCAGCTACCCGGCCACTCTAGGTGGCGTACAATACAAATAACATGAAATACAACAAATTTACATAATCAACGGAACAAAACAACATTGCTCTAAAACAGCAACAACAACACTAACCCACCCCAAATGCTCACCTGAACAGCCAGGTTTTCAAAGCCCAGCCAAAGTTAATCAAAGAGGGGTCATGGTGGAGGTCATTAGGGAGGGAATTCCACAGAGCGGGGGCCACCACAGAAAAGGACCTCTCCCTAGGGATGTACGAATCCCTTACCTGGCTCCGTGCAGGGGCATCCACGGTGGGGCAGAGGCACTCCGTCCCTCCCCCCGGAATCCTCGACGGGGGGGGAGGCGCTCCGTCCCTCCCCCCGGAATCCTCGACGGGGGGGGAGGCGCTCCGTCCCTCCCCCCAGAATCCTACCCAGCCGGCTTCACTCCACGGCCAAGCCGCAGAGCTGCCAGCCGGCTCCGGCCGCCCACAGCCAGACATCCGGCCGCTGGGCAGCCCTGCAGGGACGCAAATGGCGGCTGTCATAGCTGCCGCCATTTGCGTCCCTGTATTGAGCCATGATAGGCTACATAAATATTTACGTAGCCTATCACGGCAGGGGGGAAAAAAAACCAGCATACGCAAATGGCGGTAGCCGCTGCCATTTGCGTACGCTGGGGTTCCCCCCCCCCCCCGCCGAGATAGGCTACGTAAATATTTATGTAGCTTATCACAGCTCAATACAGGGACGCAAATGGCGGCGGCTACGACAGCCACCATTTGCGCCCCTGCAGGGCGGCCCAGCAGCTAGATGTCCGGCTGTGGGCGGCCAGCGGCTCTGCGGCTTGGCCATGGTGCAGAGCCAGCTGAGCAGGATTCTGGGGGGAGGGACGGAGGTTCCGGAATTGGTTCCGGAACAATTGCACCGACCAGGTTCCAGGCCACTTGGAACAGCCTCTTGGGACAGCACTCTGTGGATGCGATAGAGGCAGCATAAAAATTCTTTTTTGCTGCTCTTATCACTACATGGTAGGCTGAAGCTACAGCTCTAACCCATGTCCGATGGTCTTCCGAGCGAGATTTCCTCCACCGGCACTCTAGCCGTCTCACCCCCCGCTTCAGAGCTCGCAACCATGAGGTGAAGCATGGTGCAGCCTGAGCTCTGTTCAGGGGGACAGGGTGTTTCAGAGCCACATGGTCTAATGTGATTGCAGCATTCCATCCATCCATCCATCCATCAGGATCTTGACCAACTGGCCGTTTGCGTGCTCCAAAGAATCCCCAAGTGCAGTCAGGAATCCATTTGGATCCATAAGACGCCTGGGGCGGACCATCTTAATGGGTCCTCCATCCCTGCAGAGAGGTTGTGGAACCAAGAAGTCCAACCCCTCCAGGTAGTGATCTGACCATGGCAAGGGGCTGGCAGATATACCCCTGATTTCCAGATCACTCCCCGCCTCTCTGGAGACAAACACAAGGTCTAACGCATGACCGGTGGGCCCAGCTGGAATAGGGTGCGGCTCCCAGGAAGCTATGGTCTCCATGAAGTCCCGAGGCACCCCCACGAGGATGGCCGCCGAATGTACATTAAAGTCCCCAACACCAACACGTTAGGGGACTGCACAGGCAGATCAGAGACGACCTCAAGGACCTCGGCCAGGGAGTCTGTCGGGCAGCGGGGTGGATGGTGCACAAGCAGAATCCCCAGACTGCCTTTCGGGCCCAACCTCCAGTACATGCACTCAGCAACCCTGGTCTCCCAGAGAGGGAGTCTGGTGAGGAACCAGGACTCCCAGTAGATAACAGCCCCTTCCCCTCCCTGACCCTCGGCGGCTGCACATACGAAAATCCAGCCAGGCAAACGGCCACCAGAGTGGGAATAGCGGCCTCGTCCAGCCAGGGCTCTGTAATACATGCCAGGTCCACACCCTCATTCAGGATCAGGTCGTGGATGAGAGATGTTTTATGGGCAACGGACCTGGCATTACACGGCAGCAGACGAAGCCCAGAGGATGGAGTCACGCATCCCCCAGCCATCCTTCGGCTCTGGACAGGCCTGGGACAGGCCTGGAACAGGGGACAGACATTACACATATCTCTCCTGTTCCCCTTACCCAGCATGGCCTGCCCCTAGCGCTCCGCCAGCGTCTGCCGCCCAGCCTCGCTATGTTCTGGCCCCCAGAACTCTCCTCACTGCCTCCGCCAGGTGGACCCTCGCTTCCGCCTATCAGGTGGGCACCCCACCCCTAAAGCCACAAACACAACCCCAAAGCCCACCGCCCACCAGCAATTTTCAAAAGCTACAACCCAGGCCCTCTGCTCCTCTGTGGCTCCCCTGAGTGGCTCACCCAAATGATAAGCCTTTCGGGGTCCACCGAAAGCTGTGTGCTCTTTCAGCAGGGAGGGGTGGAGCGAGCTCCCTGAAGCTCCTCCCTCCCTGGGCGATGTGCAGGACCAGGCTGGCCTCCCCCCGTGATGATGCTCTTCCCGGGAGGCAGGAGCTGCAGCCCCCCAGTGGCCCTTGGTTCTCCAGCCGATGGATGAGGCCAGAGTGTGCAGTCCCAGGAGGTATTAACAATTCATTATTGTTAACATATGTCTTAATTGGTACACATCATAATAAGTTTTTAAATGTGGTATACCCCATCCTCCGTCTTGCACAGATCTGTATCTGAAAACTTTGCTGTTCATGGCGTTCTAGTCTTAAAAATATTTTTTTCTACGCTGTTTTGCCATGTTTTAAACCTTTTAAATAGAATTTCTTGTGGAAGCACATTAAAAAGATAAGTAGATTTTGGTAATACCATCATTTTTATAGTCATAATCTCATCGGAAAGTGTTAAATTTATCTTTTCCCATCTGGCTATGTCGTTCTTTATTTCCTTCCATAGGTTCCCATAATTTAGTTTCAGCACATTCTTCTGTTGTTTAGGGACTTGAACGCCTAAATATCTAAATGCTTTTATTACTAATGGAATACCTGTCATTTCTGAAATTTCTATTTGTCCTTGTGGTCCTATACTCAAACATATTAAATCAGATTTCTTTGTATTTACTTTTAGTCCTGCCACCTGTTGAAATTCTGTTAATTTTCTCATCAGTTCCTTTATTCCGGTTTCTGAATTTTCTAACATAAAGAAAATGTTGTCTGCATATAGGTTCAGTTTAAATTCTCTCTTGCCTATAAGTATTCCTTTAATATCCTTATTTTCCTTGATTCTGTCAGCTAGAAACTCAGTTACCATTGTAAACAGAAATGGTGAAAGGGGGCACCCCTGCGTTGTTCCCACCAGCCTTATTTCTTCTGTCTCTAATCTGTTGTACCTTATTTTTGCTGTTGTTAGTACATATATCACATCTATTATATGTTTAAACTTATTTCCCATATTATACTTATTTAGCAGACTTAATATAAATTTTGGATTAACCATATTGAAAGCCTTGTAAAGATCAAGTGTCATTATTACAACCGGGATCTGTCTTGTCTTACAAATATTAATCATACTAAATACTTTCCTAATTGGATCTGCAATAAACCTACTTTAAAAAAAACACCATATTGATCTGAACCTACACAATCATTAATAATTTCTTTCAAGCGTTTTGCCCATATTTTAGTAAATATTGTATAATCCATATTCAGTAGAGATATTGGTCTGTAGGAGTCCAGGTTATATTTACCTTTGTTTAATTTGGGTATCAATGATATTATAGTTTGTGACCATGTTTTCGAGAGCAGGGCCCCCTCTTTTATTTCCCGATATAATTTCTTCATTTGTGGTGCCAGCCCATCCACAAATGCTCTGTAAAATTCATTCGTAAACCCATCTTCACCTGCCGATTTATTATTTTTAATTCTTTTACAGATTCTTTAATCTCATCTTCTCCTATCTCCGCTTCTAAAAACTGTTTCTGTTCTTTAGTGGGGGTATTTTTGTTTTGAGTTGGTATTCCTGAATCTGCTTTATTTCTGTCTGTTTCTCTTCATAAAGGTCTTCATAACTTTGTAATTATTCTCCCATTTCCTTTTGATCATATATTTCAATTCCTTCTTTTGTATTGCAGGTTAACATTCTGCTCTTAGTTCTCTATTTCTGGACTCTGTTCACCAACAATTTTGAGCTTTTTCCTGTAAACTCAGAATACCTTAGCTTAACATATAACATGTCTGTAATTGTTTTATTTATTTCTAATGCCTCTCTTCCCTCATTTTTCCCATTTCTTTTCTAATTCTAATCTGACCAGTATACTTGTACTGCTCCATTAATCTGTTAATTTCTTGATTCAGTGTCTCCTTCGCCTCCTTCTTTTTCTTTATTAAATTTAGTTCTTTTGTACATGCCCCTCTTATTGTTTCCTTGCCCGCTTTCCATCTAATTGTTTCTGTTGTTTCTCCTGTTTTATTTTCTTCAAAATACCTTTCTGTATCCTTTTTATCCTAGCTTTAATATCTTCCTTAGCTAAAAATATAGGATTCAATCTCCATATATAATCCCTTTTAATTTCTTGGTCGATCTCTACATACATTTTGATTTGGGGCATGGTCTGTTACTTTTATTTGTCCGATTTCCTTCTTTTTTTTTAAGCCTTTGTAAAAAAGTTTCTGTTGTTAAAATCGTATCCAACCTACTAAAACGTTTATATACTTCTGAAAAATATGTATGACTAGTCATTAGGGTTTATTTCGATCCAAGCATCATAAATGTCATATTTTTCAAAATTTCAATATATTGGGTTACTCTTCTGTCCTGCTTTAACGTTGTTCTTTGTTTCGTATCACTCATTGATGTTGCCCCCTGCAGATTCCAATTTAAATCTCCAGCAATGATTTTTTCTGATTTTGAGAATCTGTTAACTTTAGCTAAGATCTTCTGTAGAAAATTTAATGGATTCACGCTAGGGCTTTATACTGATGCCAAAATTATTAACTCTTTATTATATATCTCCTTTACAAATATTTATCTCCCCTTTTAATCTTTCATCATTCTTTTGAAGTGAAAATTTATCTCCTTATTAATTAATATCGCTACCCCCCTTGCTCTTCTAGATCCTGGAGCTAAGAATTTATGTCCCCATTGTCTGCTGCCCAATATCCCACTGTTTGTCTTTGGTTTATGAAGTTCTTGCAAAAATAGTATTTATACATTCCCTTTCACCTCTTCTTCTACTTTTCTCTTTTCTCCTAAAAGCTACCCATTATGTCACTTTTACTTATTCCTTTATTTCCAGTCCCTCCCAATCCCGCCCCCCCCCATCCCCGCTTCCTGAAAGGTTCTTTGCCCCTGCTTCCAAGAGTCAGTGTCTTTTTAATTTCAGTTCTTTTTAATTTCTTCCTCCCTATTCTTGTCTCCAAAGCTTATCACAATAGTGTCAGTTCATATTAGTACTCTCTTATATGAACATACAGGATATTTAGACAAATTTACAAATATAGAGAGAAAAGCTGTGAGACAGGAATACACACACACACACACACACACACACACACGAGCAAAATCTGAACAGTATGAGAGGATAACTAAACTTCCTTATCCCCTCTCAGGGGGTTAGCCAACTTATTTCTTCCTAAGCTGGCTCCTTGCCTTAGATTCCCTTGCCCTCTGTTTGTTTTTCTTTTCCTTTTTTTGCCGATAATTATTTCATCTCCTCCTGTTTATGACTCAATCCATATTTATTCTTTTCATTATTTTCTCCTTCGTGGCTGCTCCCTTGACTCTCTTGTAGAAACATTTGCTATCTTTTTCTCCTGCTTATTTCCTTGTATGCTTGTAGTCGGCCGCCATAACGTCTCCCCTTCGTCATCTGAAACATCTGTCTGGTCTTCTGCAGTCCTTTCTTCCCTTTCTTCTTCTTCTGGGATTTCTATCTTTAATTCTCAAAACACTCACTTGATCCCAGATTTGGCTGTTACCAGGTATGTTTTCCCTTTATGTAGTATTGTCAGTTTGAAAGGGAAGCGCCAGAAATATTTAATACCTTCCTCTCAAAGTTTTCTTGTAAATGCACCTAGATTTTTCCTTTTCTGTAGCGTTTCTGGGGCGAAGTCTTGTAAAACATCACAGGCATGTCCATATACTTTATTTCTTTCACTAGCTGTATTTCTTTCATTATCTTTTCCTTTAGATAGTGGTTTACAAAATGGATTATAATATCTTGTGGAACGCTTCTTTCTAGCCTTCTGAGTCCTAGTGCCCGATGAGCTCTTTCAAGATCATCCATCTGTCTTTTACATGCAGGAAGTAGTTATGTGAGCCATTTCGCTATAAATTCTTTAATGGATTCTTGTTCTGCAGTCTCCATAATTCTACAAATATGTAATTTTCTCTACGATTTCTGTTGGACAAATCTTCATATTTTAAGCTATTCTCTTCAATTAGCTTTCTTAAAGATTTAATTTGTACCTCATGCGCATTGAGCCTGTCTGTATTCTCTGAAACTGCAGCTTCTGTTTCTTTCATCTTCTCTTGCAATTGCCCCAATTTACCTTCCAGTATTTCCTTCCAGGCAGTCAATAAATCTTGTTTGAGTGTTGTTAATTGTTTGGTCACTTCTTTTGATACAGCCATCCCTCTGGTCTCAGCTTCTTCTGGCACCTGTTTATTTGCTGAATTAAAGCAGTATTTTATTCCACTCTCCATTCTTCCCGATAGATTCATTTACGATTATCTGGAATTTTGTTTCCAGGAGTTATTTTCTTTTTAGATAACCTTTCTTGGCTTAAAATATTTCCTGAGGGCAGGGAGCGCCAAGATCACAGTGCCATTGCCTTCGGTGTCCAAGCTCTGCCCCCAGGAAGTCTACTTCTGGGACGTCAAAAGCACACTTTTCCAGTTTGACATAGAGCTCCTACAACTGCTGTAGCACAGCTCGTACATGGGCATCATGCGCTGTCTGATTAGGCGAGTAGATCAGAAAATCGTCTAGGTAAATAATGACGAAGCAGTCCAGATAGTCCCGGAAGACATCATTCATTAAATGCTTGAAGACACTAGAGGTGTTGCAGAGCCTGAAAGGCATGATGGTATATTCATAATGGCCCTAGTGGGTCTGGAATGCTGTCTTCCATTCATCCCTGGTGCAGATCCAGACCAAATTGTAAGCCTCCCCTTAGGTCCAATTTGGTTAAAACTTTGGCTGTCCAGAGTCATTCCACAAGTTCAGGTATGAGCGGCAGAGGGTACCAGTTGCGAATGGTGATCCGGTTCAGAGCCCAGTAGTTATTACAGAGGCGGAGTTCACTACATTCTTTTTAACAAATGGGAGCACCTGCTGGGGAGGTCGACAGACATATGAAGCCCTGCCAAAGATTCTTTTTCAAGAAGTCTCATAAGGCTGCAAGTTCTAACTCCGAGAGCGAGTAGATCCAGCCGGTGGGGATGGGGGCTCTGGGAACCAACTCAATCATGCAGTCATAGGGCCAATGTGGACACAGGCAATCCACTTCTTTCTTATCAAAGACATCCTGGAATTCCTGGTACTTAGCCAGGAGGGAGCATGAGGGTGCTGGGAGTTCTGGGTCCACCACCACCAATGCCCCCTCAGGCCAGCAATGCTCCTGGCAGTAGTCCGAAGCGAAGTGTAGTTCCCTTCAGGACCAGGAGATCCAGGGATCATGAAGCGTGAGCCAGGGCATGCCCAGAACTAATGGAAAATTGAGTACCACGGCCAGGTAGAATTGGAGTTGCTCTGTGTGATCCTGAATTTCCAGGGTCAAAGGTACTGTCTCATGTGTGACAGGGCCTGGCCAAAGCAATCATCCATTGATGGTTTCCACCGGGCATGGCACATTCAGCTGATATGGGGGGATGTGATGGTGACGCGCTCGGCATCTATAAAGTTGCTGGAGGCCCTGGAGTCTATCATGGCCCATACCTGCCAGGTCTCATTGTTACCAAGATTAGATTCCTGCATTGAGCAGGGGGCTGAACTCGATGGTCTTATAGGCCCCTTCCAACCCTACTATTCTGTGATTCTATGATTGCCCCATAAGGAGGTCGCCATGAGCAGGGCTGCCAGGAGGTCCCATGGGGCTCTCAGGAGTGGATCAGACTTTCCCACCCCAGACCAAGGAGCCTTTCTAGGCCTAGGGTTGGTCGTTTTCCTCCAGTATGGGTCTCCCTCTCTGCAGGGCAATTCCTGGCAAAGTGCCCTGTGGTGCCACAGTAGAAACCAAGTCTCTGTAGTCTGTGTCACTCCTTTTCCTCAGGGGTCAGTTGGTGTCAAGTGCCTGCCAACTGCATGGGTTCCTCAGCCATGGTGGGTGGTGGGGAGTCCCACGGTCCCAGGTGGGTCGGCAAGTGGTCCTGCTGCTTTAAAGGCTGATGACTGGTGGGCTTGGCAATGGTGTCCAATCATCCATCGATCCGCATGCAGTGCTGCAGCAGGACTGGCAAGGTCTCGGGCCGGGGGCGGGGTCAGTATGGGCCAGCTCATCTAAGATGTCATCTGCCCGGCCCTCCTGGCACTGGTCCATAACACATTCCAGGTCAGGTCCTGGGCCAGCAAGCGGAAAGCACTGGCATACTCGGTGATAGATCCCTTACCCTGGTGGAGGTGCTGGATATGTTGGTTGGCAGTTTTTCCTTTTTGGAGGTCCTGCCAAATGGCCCACGTTGCCTCCAGAAAACCAGGAAGACCAGTCAGAAGAGGGCTATTCTGGCGGAGATGGGACACGGCCCATTTGGCGGCTGGGCTGGTGAGCAGACTGATCAGAAAGGCCACTTTGACTTGGTCCGTTGGGAAGTTTTCTGGACAGAGCTGTATATACATCTGACTGTGTGCCAGGAAGGCTGGGAACTGGTCAGGAGTCCCATCAAATTTTTCCAGGGGTGCTACTGGGCACTTACGTCTCACAGTGGGAGGTGGTGTAGCCTTTAGCTGAACTGAGTCTGCAGGTTGTTCACTGCAGCAGTAAGCTGGACTACTTGGCCCCTGAAGATCTGGCTCTCCTGCAGCACAGCCTCCACTTGGCCAATTGGCAAGGGCTGCAAACAAACTGTCCGGTTTCAACACAGGCACAGGCAGAGGCGAGGTCAGAGCAGTCCAAAGGCCGGTTCCCCAGCGTCCATTTACTCAAGCGTCAAGGCCAGTCAGGGGGGTGTCCGAAAGCATTGTCCAGATGGGTAGCTGAAGGTCAAGGAGCCTGTCAGATCTGATATCCTGGAGTGCCAAAGCCGAGGTTAAGATGCTGTTTTTTGCAGCAGAGAGTCGGTGTCTGCGGGGCTGAATTTATGGCTGTCGTTGATCAGCACAGCTGGCTAATTAGGTCAGCGTGTTGCTTTTAAGGGGCCCCCGGCACTGCGACTTCCTTTTGTTCTTTTGCTGTTCACGTCTGATTCGATGCTGTTCAGAGGGATGGATCAACTCAGGTTCTGCTTCCTGCACTTGGGGAAATTCAGGAACTGCTCGAGAGGTGCCAGGTTGCTCCTGCAATGTTTCCAGGGGGGGGGGGGCTGCCAGCCAAGGCCTCCTATTCCATGCTTAGCGCTGGCTGAGGCCCATTGTGCTGGCTCTCCCCCTCCTCTTCTTCCTCAGACGAAGGCTCCTCCAGGCAGGGTATGACACTATGCTCACATCATCTTCACCATGTAACCTCAAAGCAGAAGAAGAGGTTAATGTTATGGTCTACATTGTCTGCAGCTAGAACAAACATACTCTCTGATGTAATCAATTAAATCAGTACCTAAGACAGCGGCAGCATTGCATCCAATTTTATTCACCGCATTGTACAATGAACAAAACCCAGTTAAATGGAAAGTATCAATCAGGTATCTTGATCAAAAATTATGGTGCAGCTGTACCAGAACTTGGAACCAGAACTTGCATGGTGGTTTGTTAATTGAACCTTTTTTGGACACATCCTTTGTACACAAACGCTTCAGACTGTTTGGGAGATACTTGAGTTAACTGAGACAATTTAGACAGGGATACACATCTTTAAAATGAGACAACTGAGACCTGATGTGTCAGGCCCCAACTGGAGGAGTCCTCCTCATAGGAGGAGCTAGAGGCCCCAGAAGCCCAGCGCACTCCAGATCAGGGGCTGCTGCCAGGCCCACAGGAGCCTGAGCCCTCGGGGGAGGTGGCTGCAGGGCAATCCCTGCCAGGAGAAGGGGCTCTGCCTCTGAGGCAGAGGCCAAGCCGCCCCTGACCCCCAGGAGTGTCGTCGCCTCAAGCGACAGGCTAGCAGGGCTCTGGAAAGGGAGCTCTAATTGCTGCAGCTGAGCTCTGGGTGCAGTCTGGCTGGCTTTGGGCTTAAAAGCCTTCACTGGGAACCCAGCCAGTGTTGGAACACCTTGGTCTATCCAGTCTCTGCCGTGTACCTTGCCTCCTGAACTGTGCCTTGTGACTGATGCTCTGTTTCCTGACCTTCTGGACTGCTCAATGATCCTGCTTCTGGACTGCATAATGTACCTGACTGATTTACTGTGTCTGACCTCTTGCTTGGTATCCTGACTACTCCTGCTGCTTCCTGATCCTTGTTGCCTGCCTGCCTGCGTTTTGACTTCTGTCCGGATTTTGACCACTCCTTGTTGTTGTTGTTCAGTTGTTCAGTCGTGTCCGACTCTTCGTGACCCCGTGGACCATAGCACACCAGGCCTTCCTGTCCTGCGTTCTCTCCCGGAGCGTGCTCAAGTTCATATTCATTGCATCGGTGATGCTATCCAGCCATCTCATCCTCTGCCATCCCCTTCTCCTTTTGCCTTCAGTCTTTCCCAGCATCAGGGTCTTTTCCAGGGAGTTTTCTCTTCGCATTAGGTGGCCAAAATATTGGAGCTTCAGCTTCAGTATCTGTCCTTCCAATGAGCACTCAGAGTTGATTTCCTTTAGGATGGACTGATTTGACCTCCTTGCAGTCCAGGGGACTCGTAAGAGTCTTCTCCAGCACCACAGTTCGAAAGCATCGATTCTTCGGCGCTCAGCCTTAGCTTAAACTTCCTTGGACTGAAACCTGTGTGCTTGACCATTTGCTTGCCACCTTGACTACTCTACTGCATCACTCTCTGTACTTGCTTGCAAACAGCCAAGACTCGATCTAGAGCAGGACAGATGTCACTTCTGATGAGTTTTGCTGGACTCAATTATGTGTATCTTCTGTAGGTCAATATACACTCTTTGGACTTTGCATAGTACTCTCACATTACTGGAAGGGATAGCCTAGCCACAGTGATCCATGCACTGGTAACCTCAGACTACTGTAATGCACTCTATGTGAGGCTGCCCTTCTGCCTGGTTCAGAAGCTGCAGCTAGAGCAGAAGGCAGCAGCTAGGATGCTCAGTGGAGCCCTGAGCTATAGACACATTAAAGGTAAAGGTGTCCCCAACCAGTCGTGTCCGACTCTAGGGTGTGGTGCTCATCTCCATTTCTAAGCCGAAGAGCCAGCGCTGTCCGAAGACACTTCCATGGTCATGTGGCTGGCATGACTGAACACCGAGGTGCACGGAACGCTGTTACCTTTCCCGCTGAAGCGGTGCCTATTTATCTACTTGCAATTTCTTGCTTTCGAACTGCTAGGTTGGCAGAAGCTGGGACTGAAGACAGCAGCTCACTCCGTCACGCAGCACTCGGGTCTCGAACTGCTGTCCTGCCAACCTTCCACAATTGCACTGGCTGCCTATTAGCTACCAAGCCATGTTCAAGGTTTTGTTGCTGATATTTAAAGCTGATATTCACCTCAGGGCCAGGATACGTAGGTTGACCAAATCTATCCCTGGGATCCTCCAAGGAGCCCTGTCAGTCATCCCATGATCAACAGTGTGTCACCAAGTAATGGCACATACATAGTCCTTGGTAGTTGTGCCCACGCTCTGAACTGCTCTCCTACATGTGGTCCAAGAGGCAGAAGCTGTGGTGAACTTTAGATGCCTCTTGAGGATGCACCTGGTCACTCAGACTTTCCCTGACTTATAATTACACTGCTCTGTTTTAATATTTGTTATATTTTAATGTATTTATTCTTTTTACATTGGTTTTTATATTGTATTTTGTTTAAACCACTTAGGATGAAATCCGATGCGTGTTTTGACAGAAAAAAAGTCCTACAACTCCCAGCATGCCCTGGCCACACCACCCTTACCATTTTCACCAGATATGATGCTGTCCCCATAGTGTCCTATAAGCTTGCATTTCAAGTGTCTTCTGTCAAACACTTTTGAGTGGCCACCTTCAAGGAATGAACCCATCAGTAACTCCACCCTTTTCATTTGCTTCTAACTAACTACATGTCCTCAGAAATGCTTCATGCTGCTGTTCATTACTTGGGCATCCCACATGCAACTTTTTGGCCAGATGTTCATTACTTGCATACTATTGTGGGATGTTTTTCCCGTTGCAGAAATTTGCATTACTATTTTGATGATATACACAGTCTGCAGCAAGATCAGACAAGTAATACTCTTAACACAAAAGACCATTTGTCACAAGGTAGTTTGAAAGATTTCAGCAAACTGATTTGTCCCTACTTTTACATTTTCTGCTTTTGTCTTGCACTTTGATATGAAATCAACACAGGTACCACACACAAAAAATCCGACTGATGATGATCAAAGGGCCCCTGACTTAAATGGAAACTGCTTTTGAAGGAGCTGCTCACATTACAGCATGCGAAGGGCACTTCTGAGCCAGCAGTTGCAAATATGTCACTGCCACGTTCTTTGCATGCAGAGTCAATTCCTTCTGCCCCCTGTTCTGGTAGTACTGAGACCTCTTCTTGCACTTTTAATATTTCTTTATGGACGATGCAGGCTTCTGGCAACCCAGCCACTATCACCATTTCACCTCAGGCTGACCACGAGGCTCGGAGTCTCTCGGAGGTGTCCTTGATTGGGATGCAGGCGAAAGGTGATGAGTCACTCCCTGGCTGCCAGTAGAGTTGCTGCCACAGGTTTGTGAGCTGCACCAGGGGCCACTGCGGTCTTCTTTGCTCCCCCTCCCTCCCTTTCTTCCCAAATCCTTTCAGACCCTATTGGCTCTTCCACAGGCTCAAAAGGCTTTCCCTGCAGGGATCCGCCAGGGGCCATTCTCAGTTTTACACACACACACAGAAATGCCATGTATATTAATGTTGTGGTTCTTTAACGTTTACTTTGTGTGGCTTCCAAGGGGCTATAATGTATCTGAGCAGGCCTGAAGCCTTGCTTTGTTACTGTCGAGGCCCTGTGTAGTAGTTGTTTAGTGATGTTCTGCAGGGGCAGAGAGGGAGAGACGATTGCTTTGAATATTTATAGATGGCGCCCGGATCAGGTCAATTAAATTCTGATTGGCTGGGGATTCTAGCTAGGTAGAAAAGAGGAGTTGGGAAATGACAGTGGACAGCTGAGCATAGAGGGTCTGTGGGTAGTCAGAGAGGAAGAAGGTCTGCTGGTATGTGTGTGGTGTTATAGAAAGACTAGGAAAAAGCTGAGGGGAAAGTGAATAGCTAAGGCCTGAATATTACGCTATTCCTTCTCTGTGGGATATGTGGTCATCTGCACATTCACACATATAGGCTCTATTGCTGCGCTGAGCCTCTTTTGGGAATTTCTAAAGCTGATGAACGTTTTGGTGGGAACTCTCCCCCACCATCCACTGCGCATGTCCCAGCGGGTTCCTGCCCATTCCCTCAGTTCCTTGGGAATGCCTAACATGTCCTCAAATCCGAGGGAAAAATCACACCTCAGTACCAACATCGAATTTGACATTGATACCAAAGAGGGGATCGTGGGTGGGTTGTGTGAATGTACAGATGTCCACTCGAAAAACTACAGTTACAGATAAACAACCTGCATTTCTTCTTCGTGGTCTCTGCATCACACTTATGGGCAATTAACAAGCTCACTTACTGGTGGTGGGTAGGTGTCTCATGACATGACAGGTGACAGCACGGCTCATCTAAAAGCACAGTCAGAAAGTGCTTTGACATCCAGTTTGTAATGCTTTACAAAAGTTGAGGATTTTGACCATGTTGCTGCTTTACTTAAGTTCGACAGTGGCACACGTTTGCTGAAGGCTGTAGACGTGGCAACCCCTCTCGTCGAATGTGCCCAAACATGAGAAGGATGCTCTAAGCCTGATAAGTCATAGGCTAAACTAATAATCTGCACAATCCATGAGGTCAGCCTTCGAGACGAGATGGGGAAGCCCATCTTAGCAACACCATAGCAAACAAAAAGCCATGGCACCTTACAAAGAGAGGCTGTCCTTGACTTATAAAAGGTCAATGCCCTCTTTACATCCAGAGCACACAACCTCCTTTCCAGGTTCTGGGGAAAAAGTCGGCAATGAGATGGATTGGTTGATGTGGAAATCAGAGACCACTTCTGGTAAAAAATCAATGTCTGGTCTCAAGTCATAGAATCATAGAACAGTAGGGTTGGAAGGGGCCTACAAGACCATCAAGTCCAACCTCCTGCTCAGTGCAGGAATCCAAGTCAGAGCATCCCTGACAGGTGGCTGTCCAGCCTCGCCTTGAACACCTCCAGTGTGGGAGAGCCCACCACCTCCCTAGGTAATTGGTTCCATTGCCGTATTGCTCTAACAGTCAGGACGATTTTCCTGATGTTCAGCCGGAATCTGGCTTCCTGTCACTTGAGCCCATGATTCCGTGTCCTGCACTCTGGCATGATCGAGAAGAGATCCTGGCCTTCCTCTCTGTGACAACCTTCAAGTACTTGAAGAGCGCTATCATATCACCCCTCAGTCTTCTCTTCTCAAGGCTAAACATGCCCAGTTCTTTCAGTCTCTCCTCATATGGCTTTGTTTCCAGTCCCCAGATCATCTTTGTTGCCCTCCTCTGAACCCTCTCCAGTTTGTCTGCATCCTTCTTAAAGTGTGGTGCCTACAACTGGACATAGTACTCCAGATGAGGCCTAACCAGTGCTGAGTAGAGGGGAACTAGTATTTCCCGGGATTTGGAAGCTATGCTTCTATTAATGCAGCCCAAAATGGCACTGGCCTTTTTTGCAGCCACATCACATTGTTGGCTCATATTCAGCTTGTGATCGACAACAATGTGACAACAAGTCAACCTTGTCCTTATGAAAAATCAGGGATGATCAGCTCGTAAGGCATAAATCTCACTAATGTGTCTGGAGGCCGTGGCGGCCACCAAAAGGGCCACTTTCCACGATAGCAATTGAAGATCTGTCGTGGCCAGAGCTTGAAAGGGCTTTGAAAGGAGAGCATGTAAAACAACAGAAAGACTCCACTGAGATACCAGAGTTTTCACTGGAGGTGCCAAATTCTTTAAGCTGCGCAGGAAACGATGAGTAGTAGGGTGAGTGAAAAGGGAGAGACCTTGAACTTGCCCTCTATAAAAAGAAAGGGCTGCCAAGTAATCCCTTCTGGATGAAAGCTTCAAACCTTTCTGGAAAAAGTGATGCAGAGACAAAAGAACATCTTCAATCAACCCCTTAAGGGGATCAAAACTGTGTAGACCTGCAAAATTTGAAAATGATGACCACTTAGCTGCATAGGACTGATTCATAGCTGGCTTCCTAGGTGTGTGCAAAACTGCCTGGACTTCCAACAGGAGCCAAATACTGGTTGTTGTTGTTCAGTCGTTCAGTCGTGTCCGACTCTTCGTGACCCCATGGACCATAGCACGCCAGGCCTTCCTGTCCTGCGTTCTCTCCCGGAGCGTGCTCAAGTTCATATTCATTGCATCCGTGATGCTATCTAGCCATCTCATCCTCTGCCGTCCCCTTCTCCTTTTGCCTTCAGTCTTTCCCAGCATCAGGGTCTTTTCCAGGGAGTTTTCTCTTCGCATTAGGTGGCCAAAATATTGGAGCTTCAGCTTCATTATCTGTCCTTCCAATGAGCACTCAGGGTTGATTTCCTTTAGGATGGACTGATTTGACCTCCTTGCAGTCCAGGGGACTCGTAAGAGTCTTCTCCAGCACCACAGTTCGAAAGCATCAATTCTTCGGCGCTCAGTCTTCCTTATAGTCCAGCTCTCACAGCCATACATTACTACTGGGAAAACCATAGCTTTGATTAGACGGACCTTTGTCGGCAAGGTGATGTCTCTGCTTCTTACTATGCTGTCTAGGTTTGCCATAGCTTTCCTCCCAAGGAGCAAGCGTCTTTTAATTTCATGGCTACAGTCACCGTCTGCGGTGATCTTGGAGCCCAAGAAAGTAAAATCTGTCACTGCTTCCATTTCTTCCCCTTCTATATGCCAGGAAGTGATAGGGCCAGATGACATAATCTTAGGTTTTTTAATGTTGAGTTTCAAACCAGCTTTTGCACTCTCCTCTTTCACCCTCAACAAGAGGCTCTTGAGATCCTCTTCACTTTCTGCCATTAGGGTGGTATCGTCTGCATATCGGAGGTTGTTGATAATTCTCCCGGCAATCTTAATTCCGACCTCTGATTCATCCAACCCGGCATTTCTCATGATGTACTCTGCATATAAGTTAAATAAGCAGGGTGACAATATGCAGCCTTGTCGTACTCCTTTCCCAATTTTGAACCAATCGGTTGTTCCATGTCTGGTTCTTACTGTTGCTTCTTGACCCTCGTACAGGTTTCTCAGGAGACAGGTAAGGTGGTCTGGTACTCCCATCACTTTCAGAATTTGCCACAGTTTGTTGTGATCCACACAATCAAAGGCTTTAGCGTAGTCAATGAAGCAGAAATAGACGTTTTTCTGGAATTCTCTTGCTTTCTCCATGATGCAGCGAATGTTGGCGATTTGATCTCTAGTTCCTCTGCCTCTTCTAAACCCAGCTTGTACTTCCGGTAGTTCTCGGTTCGCATACTGCTGAAGCCTAGCTTGTAGGATTTTGAGCATCACCTTGCTGGCATGTGAAATAGGCGCAATTGTGCGGTAGTTTGAACACTCTTTGGCGTTGCCCTTCTTTGGAATTGGAATGTAAACTGACCTTTTCCAGTCTTGTGGCCGCTGTTGAGTGTTCCAGATTTGTTGGCATATTGAATGCAGCACTTTAACAGCATCATCTTTTAGGATTTTAAATAGCTCGGCTGGAATACTGTCATCTCTGCTAGCTTTGTTGTTACTAATGCTTCCTAAGGCCCACTTGACTTCACTCTCGAGGATGTCCGGCTCAAGTTCAGTGACCGCACTATCATGGCTATCAGGGACATTCAGATCTTTCCTGTAGAGTTCTTCTGTGTATTCTTTCCACCTCTTCTTAATCTCATCTGCTTCTGTTAGGTCCCTGCCTTCTTTGTCCTTTATCATGCCCGTCTTTGCACAAAACGTTCCCTTGAGATCTCCAATTTTCTTGAAGAGATCTCTAGTCTTTCCCATTCTGTTGTTTTCCTCGATTTCTTTGCATTGTTCATTTAAGAAGGCCTTCTTGTCTCTCCTTGCTATTCTCTGGAACTCTGCATTCAGTTGGGTATATCTTCCCCTTTCTCCCTTGCTTTTCGCTTCCCTTCTTTCCTCAGCTACTTGTAAAGCCTCATCAGACAGCCACTTGGCTTTCTTGCATTTCTTTTTCTTTGGGACGGATTTCGTTGCTGCCTCCTGAACAATGTTACGGACCTCCGTCCATAGTTCCTCAGGCACTCTGTCTATCAGGTCTAATCCCTGAAATCTATTCCTCACCTCCACTGTATATTCATCAGGGATATGATTTAGGTCATACCTGAACGGTTTAGTGGTTTTCCCTACGTTCTTCAATTTAAGCCGAAATTTTGCAAAAAGCAGCTCATGATCTGAGCCACAGTCAGCTCCAGGTCTTGTTTTTACTGACTGTATGGAGCTTCTCCATCTTTGGCTGCAAAGGACATAATCAATCTGATTTCGATATTGACCATCTGGTGACGTCCATGTGTAGAGTCGCCTCTTGTGGTGTTGGAAAAGAGTGTTTGCTATGATCAGCATGTTCTCTTGGCAAAACTCTATTAGCTTTTGTCCTGCTTCATTTTGTACACCAAGGCCATGCCTGCCTGTTATCCCGGTGATTTCTTGACTTCCTACTTTAGCATTCCAATCCCCTATGATAAAGAGGACATCTTTTTTTGGTGTTAGTTCTAGAAGGTGTTGTAGGTCTTCATAGAACCGATCAACCTCAGCTTCTTCGGCCTCAGTGGTTGGGGCATAGACTTGAATTACTGTGATGTTGAATGGTTTGCCTTGGATTCGTACTGAGATCATTCTATCATTTTTAAGATTGTACCCCAGTACTGCTTTTCCCACCCTTTTGTTGACTATGAGTGCTACTCCATTTATTCTAAGGGATTCTTGCCCACAATAGTAGATATGATGGTCACCTGAATTAAATTCGCCCATGCCTGTCCATTTGAGTTCGCTGATTCCCAAGATGTCAATGTTCAATCTTGCCATCTCATGTTTGACCACCTCCAGCTTACCTTGATTCATTGATCTGACATTCCAGGTTCCTAAACAATATTGTTCTTTACAGCATCGGATTTTCTTTCACCGCCAGACACATCCACAGCTGAGTGTCCTTTCGGCTTTGGCCCAGCCGCTTCACTCTTTCTGGCGCTACTTGGAAATACCCTCTGCTCTTCCCCAGTAGCATATTGGACACCTTCCGACCTGAGGGGCTCATCTTCCGGCGTCATCTCTTTTAGCCTTGTGATACGTTCCATGGGGTTTTCTTGGCAAGAATACTGGAGTGGGTTGCCATTTCCTTCTCCAGTGGACTACATTTTGTCAGAACTCTCTGCCATGACCTGTCCGTCTTGGGTGGCCCTGCACGGCATAGCTTATGGCTTCACTGAGTTACGCAAGCCCCTTCGCCACAACAAGGCAGTGATCCATGAAGGGGCAAATACTGGTACTTCCTACCAAATCCTCTAGGTCGTGAGTTTCATGGTGTCAAGATCTGGATGCTGGATCCAGCCTCCATCCTGACAGATCAGATCCAAGGACTGAAGACGTAGGAACTGCCTTTTGGACAGACACAGCAGGGCTGCAAACCATAGCTGCCTTGGCTACCAAGGAGAGATCAAAATGCAGTTTGTCCTGTCGTCTGCTAGTTTCTGGAGCACCCTTGAGAGAAGGGGAAATGGAGGGAACTGGTAGAACAGTTCCCTGTGCCATCAAAGTTGAAAGGTGTCACCCAATGCCGATCCCCACTCTTGTGCAGAATCTCACAAGTTCAGAACAATCTCGATGGCACAACAAAGGGAATCTTCAGAATCTGAGATGAGGAGCCAGTCATCCAGGTAAGGGTAGATTTCGATGTCTTGAAGTCGAAGGTATACACACACAACTGCCATATACTTTGTAGAAACTCTCGGAGCGGTTGCTAGACCAAAGGGCAGAACCTGAAATTGGAAAATGTCGGTACCAATGATGAAATGCCAGTACTTCTGGTGAGCCTCTGCAATTGCTATATGGAAACATGTGTCCTTCAGGTGTATGGCCACAAACCAAACAACCTTCTGAAGGAGAGGAAGGATCAATGCCATCGTGATCATTTTGAATTTTCTGGGAGTAATACATTTGTTCAAGTTCCTCAAATCCATGATTGGACAGAGGCTTCTATCCCATTACGGTACAGTAAAATATGGGGAGAAGAAGTCGTCCTCCGGCTGGTATGGAAGAACTCTTTGGATTGCTCCCTTTTGGAGTAGGGTGGTCATTTCCAGGAGGAGGGCCTGAGATGGAGGGGTGACTCGAACAACACCCAACTGGGGAAGGGTATGAAACTCTATTATGTAGCCCCAACTGATTATGTTTAACACCCAGCTGTCCATTGTTATTTTCCAGGTGGACAGGAATCAAGCCAGGACAGACCTGAAGAAGGATTGGCTGGGGAGACTGGGGATGGCAAACACCACAAAGTCAAAGCCACTGCTTAGAGGAAGAGTCAGTCCTTCCATGACCCTGACGATACTTCGAAGGAGGAGTGGTCTGCTTCTTCTGTTGCTGAGAAGGCTGGTACCATGGATAACGATCAAACTGCTGCTTGGTTGCATACGGTTGGTGATGCAACCACCTGCGTGACTTGTATTGTTGCTGTGGAGGTTGAGAACCCAAACCCATCTTTCAGGTGGTTGTCTTTGCCTTCTGAACAGAGTCCATTTGTTCAGTTTTAGCATTAAAGAGCCCTTCACCATCAAAAGGCCAATTCGCAATTGAGCCTCAGGAGTAAAGCCCGCAGACGTCATCCAAGCATGCCTCTGCAGCACGATCGCATCCACCATCAACTTAGCACTACATTCGGCTTCATGACGGGAGCTGTTAATCTGCTGACTGGACAACTTAACAGCTTCTGCGTGAAAAACTCTGGTAAGATCCCTTTGGTCCTCTGGGAAATAAGCGCAAAAAGAGTCCATTTTCTCCCATAGAAATAATTGGTATCTAGCCATCATGGCCTGATAGTTCGCCACACAGAAACCAAGAGCAGCCAAAGAATACTTCCGCCTCCCCAACAGATCCAACTGTCTACCCTCCTTGTCAACGGGTGAGGCATGCATCTTCTGCGATCGCCCTTGCACCGACTCCACAATTATGGCATTTGGGTGTGGATGGGAATAGAAGAATGCCGCATCCTTCTCCTGTGTGTGGTACAGGGACTTGAGACACTTAGATGTAGGCGCCATCAAAGACGGGGCCTTCCATGATCGCTGCACTGTTTGGAGGAAGGTTGGGAGGAAGGGAACCACTACCGGTTTCAATGATTCAGTATGGACTGCATCAGAAACCAGGTCCTGGACACACTGCTCTGGTTGCTGCATGTCCATACCCAGTGAATAGGCCATTCTGCTAACCTGTTCAGCAAAATTAAACATGTCCTCCGAAGGAGACTCCCTCTTGCATCATAGTTACATCATTTGGAGAGGGAACAGAAGGTGGAACAAAGGAGTACGAAGAGGTATCAGACTGGTAATCATCTGCCGAATTATGAGGCAAAGATGACCCAGGAAGTGGGACTGGTGGGGGGTTCTGTTGTACCACAGGGGAAGGTGGCAACTGTGTTGGCTTGACCGATGTCATCTGGCTCTGTACCGATGATGACGAGTGGGGAGATACAGGTGGAGGTGGAACAAAATCATCTCCTGTGGGGGGATAAGAAAGAGTCACCGACGGCTGAGGATGGTACCTAGGCAAAGTTGCCCCAAGGTGTCTTGTCCAATCATAATAATACCCTTGATCCCGAAGACAAGGCCAGTCCTCAAAAAACTCATCGAGGTGCTGGATAAAACCACTCGGAGCTTCTATCCCAATCATCACGAGAACTCGACCTTTCCCTATACTGGTATTCATAATGATGGTCACCATAGGGAGACCTGAGTGACTTGGAAGGAGGGAAATGGTGTTCTCAGTCCCAGGGAAGGGATGTCGATGTCGAGGAGCCTCATCCCTCACCGAAGGCACCAACTGGTGATCTCTCAATGGAGAAATTTCTTGGTCCCGAGAAACCAACTGTGGAGACACTCCAAAATTTCACTGTCTGGCACCACAGAAATTAGCTCGATTACAGGAGCGCTTGGTACCAACAAGAGTACCTGGATAGGTGGATCCAGTAAAGGTGGGGTGTTGGAATCTTAGGTTTTGAAGGCTTATCACCAACCCTCTTTTTCTTTTGTTTCTTGAGACTATCAGATCCTGAGTTTGGAACCGTAGCCTTTTTAAAAATCTTCCTTGCTACCAAGAGTGATAAAGAGCACTCCAAAATCAGCGGGTCTACCCACTTAGTGGAACCAGAAGGACGAGACAACGGTTTCGACAAAGACATAGCAACCACCATCTTTTCTGTTAGAGGAAAGTCAGCTGACTTTTTCGGATCTGTGGCCAGCAAGGCCCTCGTCCACAGCTCTGCTTTGCGTCTGTCAGATCCATTCTTCCACACTTGTTTAGTGAATGACTGGCACAAAGAACAGGGGTAGGGTAAATGGCCCTCACCCAAGCAAAAAAGGCAGAGAGTGAGGGTCATCGGGGGGCAATGTACTCCCATATTTGTCGCATTTACAGAATGGGGCCTTTGTGGCCATGTGAAGACCATAGCCACGGTAGGCGACAAACAGCAAACAAACAGACAGAATATGTATATACATATATATTTAGGTAACGACCAAAAACAGGACAACGACAAAAACAAAAAGAAAGAAAAAAGACCTCAGCACCAGTGAAAACACTGACAAAAAGTTCTCCGTGAACACAGGACTCGCCTGAAGAGGCCACCACTAGGTGTTCAGAAGAGAACTGAGGGAACGGGCAGGAACCCACTGGGACATGCATAGTGGATGGTGGGGGAGGGTTCCTACCAAAACTTTCCTCACTTTAGAAATTCCCGAAAGAGGCTCAGTGCAGGTTCAGAACCCGTATGTGTGATGCACAGAGACCACAAAGAAGAACCAACATTTATAGCATTCAACAGCAACTCAGTGATGATACTTGCAATTATCTGTTATTTCTTCACAGGTAAGGCTTGGACACCACCTAATGGTTTTATGGGACTGAAAAATCTACAACTGTCCACGTGATACTGAAAAAATGGTGAATAGTGTCAGGAATCAGCTATGCTCTGTTCATTACATTTAACTGAAAATTAAGCACCCTAATGGCAGTTTGAAGTACAAATTTGAGGGTGTTCCCACGCTTCAATTCTGTCAAGAGTTTGGATATGCTAGTCAGCTACCCTTTCTGGGTGGGAAAGAATTCAGAACCCACACAGGCTCTTTGGGGGTCTCTGAAACTTGCTAGAGTTCTCAAGGTGGGAGAGGCCAGAGAGTAGCCACTTGAACAAGGATGACACATCCAAGCAGCCTCTTCCGCCTAGTTTAAATAGTGTTTCAAGACACATGGCATGTAGCTCAATTGGAAAGATCCAGCCAATGTGCAAGGTGAAATATGTACAGACTTCCTCCACTGCATCATATGCTAGAAACACCGCCTTCTGAGCACAAGCTGCCCCCATGGAATTGTGGAACTCTTAGCTCTGTCTTAACAGAGACAGGACCTTTTAACGTAAGGAAATAATATGCCACTGAGGAAGGCCAGATGGTCAAAATGTATTTGGCAAGTTGAAAATGATTGAAAGACGACTGATTTTATTTCTAATAAAGCCTTATTTGCCATAATTCCCCAACCCCGTGCCCTTGAGATGGGATGATGGGAGTTGAAGTCCAACACAGCTTGAGGGCATCAGGTTGGGGAAGGGTGATTTACACCATGAATCATCATTTCAAATTTTTATACCCTTTTTCACTTTGCGTAGAATTTAACTCGGTGTAACAATTCCCAACATGGTGTAAAGGTGCAAAACTGCATTTGATGGAATTTCCCCTTTTGTAAAACTTTTAAAGGGTACAAGAATGTCAGACTTTGGGCCTCACAACTGTGGCTTCTAGGGACAACCCCCTTCTCAAGAAACAATTCTACCATCATATATATTTTATGCCTTTAACAACAGCTTGTGACGCAGCATTTTAGAGGGGAAGATTTCCCTGACGCGAGATAAACTTGACTTTCTTCAGGCTGAATCCAGTTCTGCCCTTCCATTCCCAGAAGGGCTTTTAATCCAGCAGATTCCTTCACTAACAGAAGAGGAGCGGGGCCGATTTTCTGAGATTCCCCTTTCCCACCCACCACCACTGATCAGTAAACATGGATGCAGGGTTCACCTTCTCCTTATGGGCTTGCAACCACAAGGTTAGACCATTAGCTCGTGTTTTTTTTTTAAAGTGAAAGCAAAAGTTCTCGGGAAGTACAGCAATGGGTACATAATCTCGGGATTATGTACCCATTGCTGTATCTGGCACGTTTTGTGCACTTCAAGAAAATATATAATGCTGGATACAGGCTCTCAACATAACCTTGAGGTTCGTACTAGGGGATGGGGGAGTGGAGCCAAGTGGTTATGAGCATATGGAATTACAAGCAGGGCATGTATGACAGTTGGGATAGAAGAGCAAGGTCTACTAGTTAGAGGAAGAAACCAAAACTAGAAACCAGGTCTGCTGTATTTCCCAGCTTTGTTTTTGAAGCAGGCTTCATTTTCTCCATTAGTTTTTGCATTTACAACAGAATGAAAAATGCAAACAAGGCCATACTTAATGGACTTCTGCAACTATCTTTGAATCCCCTAAGTAGATGTCATTAAGAAACAAATTACTATTTAATAGTGATGCACAGACATTGGATAGCAGTTAAGAGGGAAGAGAGGGTATAGGGTTGCGCAGCATTCACAAAACAGGAGTGACCAAGGATCACCCCAATGGTGCACACACAGCAGAGAGAGAACCTCTTATGACTTGGTTCCTGTATATTCACACAAACGCACAAGGTTATGCTATTAGTAGGTTAGTTGTCCATGAGAAATGCGTAACTATGGACTGTGTGATCAGAATAATCTCTGGTAATAAGACTGATGACATTCTGTCCTTCACAAAAATATGACATCTTAGAAACTACAGAGAGAAAATTGTACTGTGAATTGGTTAACCAGTAATATCCTCTGTGCTCCCCCACAACCTTTCTCCCAGTCACTTGATGGTTTCTCAGCATTTGCAGAGTGTGGTGTCCCCCCTTCTCAAAGCCTCTCCTAAGGCTCAGTTACTGGCTGTAAGAGCTTTAAGCTACAATATGGTGGTATTATTTGTATTTTTGCCCCCACCTCTTTTACAACGCAAAACTGAATTCAGCCTCCAGGCTGAAATAGGTCCCCCAAGCATTCAGTAAGAGTTTGGCCTTTCTGCACTCTTTAAGCATGGAGCGAAGACAAAGCCAAGATTTCAGGGAAGGGCTAAAAACCCGCATAGTATTGCATGTGGGAGTCTTTGGGTGCAGAATTCAGCTTTCAAAGATTTTTTTTTTTTTTAAGAGCGTGTCTCTAGCCTTTATGATTATACACACGCTTGAAATCGCATGAAGCTGACAGACATTTCAGAAGCCAGAGGGGTGACTGAACAAGACCCCGGGGCTGTGGGTGGGCTTCACCACCCCGCCTCGCTCCTGACCCTGACTAGCAAGAGAAACGTGTGTATTTGTGTAGTTTAATACTGGCTGCAAAGTGAACTTTTCTCAACACAGAACTTGGATCTCTTTGGTGCAGGATTTCAATTCATTTTAACACAGTCCAGATTAGGGATCCTCTGGAATGACTGAGAGTAGGGAATCGAGGTGGCATTTAAGCCTAATGAACTTTCAGTAGAGCAATGGGATATTTATGTGGTTTGAGTGATGTTCTGGCTGACCTTTACTGGTTATTTTTTGATACTGTACTAGTTTTGGTGCAGCAGGATACAAATATGGAAATTAATATTGTGATTCACAATTGGCATGTAAAATTCCTCCAAGAGAACATTGCATCAGATCTTAATGCACCCTCACAGTTGCAGAAAGCTATCTGCTGGGATAGCCAAAACTTGTTTTAAAACGTCTTACCACTTGTAAATATTATGCATCATCACTTGAGCAGATACAGGTCAATAAAATACTCATCCCGTGATGCCATTTACAAATTGAGCTGTGGCAATATACATCAGACCATGACATAAAAAATGGACCTGATTCCCCTACTCTCACATGGAAGCCATAGGTTATGACCCAAGACAAAGTGAATGTAACACACTCTTAAATGTAAAAGACAAAGACGACCTGGGGCCCCTGGGAGGCTGCACCCCCTGCCTCCCAGGAATAGCATCAAGCCCAGGGGGAGACCCACCTGGCCCATCCGTCAGCCAGAGAAGGAGCAGTTGCAAGATGGCTTCCCCCTCCTCGCCAGAAAGAACGCTTCCTTCAACTGCCCGCTGCCCTGGGACTGGAGAAGGCCAGGGGGGAAATGTGCTGGCCCCATCCATTGGCCTAAGGAGCATGAGCCTCATTCAAGCAAGAACACCAACAAGGGAAGATCAGCAGGGCCCAACATGCCTTTACAGGCCCGCCTTAAGCTCCCCACCTTGTTTTGGCCTTGGAAAAGTGATCTCCCTCATTCCTTTTCCCTCCCTTCCCTTATGTGTCTTGGCATTTTAGTTTGTAAGCATGATGGCAGGGCCTGTCCTTTTTGTTGACATGAGCCACTTTGGGAGACAATTGCCTGAAAAGCATGATTTTTTATTTATTGTTAACATTTATATCTCGCCTTTTTTTCCTCTTACAAGGAACCCAAGATGGCTTACATGGTCATCCTCCTTTCCATTTTATCCCAACAACCCTGTGAGGTAGGTTAGGCCAAGAGCCAGGGACTGGCCCAAAGCCACCCAGTCAGCTCCATGGCTGAGTGGGGACTAGAACCCAGATCTCCTGAGTCCCAGTTCAACACTCTCACCACTGAGAGTCCCAGTTCAACACTCTCACAATGGCTCTGCAGTACATAATGCAGTACATAATATCCCAGTACATATTTTTGTTATGTTAATGTTTTGATTTGCTGTACACCACCTTGGTGACTCTTGTGGAAAGGCAGTAAGAGTAGTATGATAGATAAATTATGGCACAGCTGAGATTAAAAGTAGACTTCCTTTTACACTCTTAGCCAATACACTAGCAGTTTTACCTGTTACCATAGCTACTAGAGTGTTTTACATCCTCTCAGCCCAGATGGAAAGGATCTTAAAATACCCAGACACTCAGATTTTGGCGGGTTCCCTGCAGAAGACTGCTCCACTGTTGCCAAGTTGCAACTAAACACTTCCATCTGAGTCCTTGTTATCTGAACGCGCAAGGTCGGATTGAGTTGGGGCTGCTTGCCTGATCTGAGAGATCACGAAGGGCACAATCCTGTGCATGTTTAGACAGAAAAGAGGCCTACAACTCCCAGCATGCCCCAGCACGGTGGGCCTTTTTTGTGTCTATACATGCATAGGATTGTGCCCTAACTGTAAGGAAGGAGACAGTCTCTAAGCTAAGCTGCTGTTCTATGAGGAAAGTTAGCTTCAGGGGGTTATCCAGTAAGTCACATCATGCCACTGAGATCCTCAGAGGTGTATTTTTTGCCTCTGCAGCTGAAAACAATACACAGTCTTTTTGAAAAAGAAGATTTTTTTATTTGTATGCCATCTGAACATCAGATATACCTGGTGTGTGTTAGCGTGAACCATTTGTACATTTGAAATTCATGGTGCCAAAACCCCTCCCACAAGACCCAAAAATTCACCTCCCCAGAACATCTGGACTGGCTGAGACAGACAGAAAGTTAAAGGACATTATATAGTGCAGGGAAGATAAAATAAGGGGAAGAAACAGCACGAAAAAGAGGAAGACTCAGCCAGTTAAGGTATTTCATGTGAATGCAAAAATATGTTGTGGTATAGGAGAGTAATTTTACAAAGTAAGTATGAGAAAGCAAAGAAATGGAAGATGAGGGAAGTGATGCAGAAGGTTACACTACTCAGATACCAGCAACACCTTAAATATAACTTCATCATTCAATGACATAATGTCGGTGTCAACAGCACCCTGCCTCTCCCACAGAAGACCAGTACCCTAATGTTCCCCTGGACTTGAACTGAGTTAGTCTTAAGAGGCAAACACTTTACACCTGCCATGAGGAAGCCACTGAAAATGGTATTGAAGTGGCAAGTTTCCCCCTCCCTGCTGAAATGTCTGTGGTCAGTACTGGAGGGCCACTTCAAGGTGGTCACTGAGTTGCAGACCAGGATCCCTGACCAACACCACTCCCCAAAGTGGGCTGCCAGAAAATTCCACAAATCCCTGCATGCACACACAACCTCTTGCCTCTGAGTTGGCAACTTCAGGAGGCCAAATTGGGCACTGGGGGTGCCAGGTCCTGATCTAGTTTAGAAGTGCTCACCATTCTGCAATCTTCCCGGCTCCAATGCACACCACTGACAGTTGGTGGGGAAACTCAGTTTTGACAATGCATCACAAGGGAAATCCTCCAACATGCCACCACAGGGAGGGGAGAAGAATTTGCCATGGGAATGCAGATTTTGATGGCATTCCCAGGATTGGTGTAATGCGCAGCCTTGGCCTCAGCCTAGAAGGGCTCATCTACCTCACTTCAGATGTTCAAGGGGTAGCAAAGTTAAAAAAAGCCCCTGGGTGGCCCCAAAACAACCAGCTGGAAATATCCATCTCCAGCTCTAAAAAAAAGTGAACATTTAGGGAACAGAAGCTCAATTGTTCTTCCAACAGCATATCTTGTGAAGTTAAAAGGCAAGTACATTCTAGCCTTGTTTAAACACAAGAAACAGCACGTGGGACAGAATCAGGAAGCCTCCACAGCCACTGCTCAGAAGTGGCCGTGGCCATCCCTTGCCCTTTGACGATAATGGGAAAACATATCCAAGCAGGCTCCTATATCAAGGCCTCAGATTTCAACAGGGAGTGTTCAAGGTTGAGAAAGGTCTATAACATTTTTAGTTGACCCTTCAGTGGCATAAGGTTGCTGTGAGTTAGCAAACTTGTCTCATTTGGGCTTCCTGAAGTCTTAGAATTCTGAACAGAAGGTTAATGTAGCTCCCAATTTCTTATTAGCCACTTCACAGATTACAAAAGTCCTACATGGAATGCAATACTATGGCGGGAATTTGTGGAAACACACAGCCGATACTGTTTTTTGTTGTGTGCTCATGCTGAGAAGTTGCTGTCAGCCATGACTCCCCGGTGCCTGTACATCTGAGTACAATCAGGTTATGCTGTAGTACACATGAGAAATGCCTTCTGTGTAGGAATTTTGTCAATTTATGGAGCAGACTTTGGCGGCTGGATTCCTACCAGTGACAGAAAGATTAAGCCCCCCCCTCTGCCACCCTCAAGAAAATGGGAAGCATGCTTGTTTTTAAATATAGCATAAGCCTCTCTCCTTTTATTTAAGATACTACAACTGCTTCCTCTGCCCCCCACCCACCCAAGAAACTTTTCTGTTTTTAAACATTATTTCCCCATCCCAGTACAAAGTTCAGCAGGTAAAAGGTTACATGGAAACTGGAACACACAATCGTATAGACAAGATGGATGAGATGAGGAAGTGTTAAAACTTTCCAAGTGAGAAGTAGAGCAAAAGGGGTGGGGGTGGGGAACAACCCCCCCACCAGTCTTGTAGCCTCTTGTCCCTCCCCCCAATGGTTTCACGCACCAATTCTCCAACGCAACAGCCAACAGTCCCCAACTCTGCAAGATAAAAAAAAGAGATGGAACCATGTCATTCAGCTGAACAACCCTCTCGGAGGGGATGCAAAAATCTGTTGCAGCCCTCACTGTGGACTGTAAAAGCCCCTCACCTATGTTAGCTTCTTGGCTTTGTTGTATAACGAATCCACTACTTTACTCATATTCTGAATGGTCTCCAGAGCAGCTTCGTATGTTTTGTCTACAGGTGGTTCATCAAAAATAATCAAGACACCTTCACCTTGATCAAGGATCCCTAACAAAAGAGAAAAGTTCTATTAAGTCTCCTGAGTAGCTAGCTGCTCTAACACAAATTGCTCCACTCCTCAAAAGTTGATGAGTGCTTCTTTCTGAGAAAGTAGCACAAGTAGATATGGACACTACAAGGCTCACTCAGTAGAGCTGCCAAACATGCAGATATTTTTAAGATAGGGATAAAGAAGAATCCCCAAGGTTGTAGGAGCTCATCAGGTCTAGCGCAAACCATGTTTATTGCTCCCTGCACATCAACCTTTTGTTAATGCTCAGGAAACACGCCACTATAAGTGGCCAAAGACTGTGGTGGGCATAAGCCAACTCTTTCACTCTTGGGTATATCCTTTACTTTCTTGGGCAAAGAGGACTCACCGTGGAATTTCTTGTCCAGGATCATCTGAGAGAGTTTCCTTTCCACATCCGCCTGGAATTAAACCAGGAGATGATTAATTTCCTAGAGCTAACCACAGGCCAGCTGATTTTGCTATCCTGAAGTTTTATGATTCCTAGAATAACCTTGAGGTAACCTCTAGACCGTTACTGTTTTGGTAAGGCACATATGCTCTAGTGAGAGCGAAAGGTGTTGCTTTCTTTCCATTAAAAAAGCAATGCTCAAGCCATCAATCTTTCCTGGCCAAAGGGGAACTGGTTTCCACTACATTATACAGACCTATATATTTCAGCACAGGAACATTCATAATGGGTCATCTTCCCTGCATTTGCGCACATAGCAGCACCACTGGCAATGACAGCTGATGCCATATTCTCAAACAAGCAATGGCTGAAGTTTAATAAAAACCTTAATGCAGTTTAACTCCTGTTCTGATCCCTCCTCTCCTAAGTCTACAAAAACAGAAGTACATACTTCTCTTTAAAAGAACAGCAAGAGCCCCTACTCCCAAACCAGTTGTTTCCGTAAATGTTTAACGGAGCAGGGCCCTTCTCCATAGCTGCTCCTATCTATAGACTACAACACAGCCTGCTGCATCCAGGCTCTTACCTTTGACAGCTTGATAAGGCTAGATATGTGTTCGATCTGCAAAAGAAATTTGGACAGGGGTGCCAATATGGTTGGAAATGAGAAAATACAAGTGTTACCATCACCTCGCCCCCCCCCCCCCTATGTTAAGTGACTAACCAAATAGGCAGTCAGCACGCAGCAACTGTGTAGACCACTACATTTTTAGGTCCTCATCTGTCAGCAGCCGATTCTGCGTATTTTAACTTTAACACACAAAATAGGACTCTCCCACTATCCAACTGTTTTCCTCCAGTACCCACTTCACTGAATTTTCTTTATGTTCTCCATAATGCAACACAAGACATCCCAAGTCCGGCAAAAGCCAGGCAGATATTCAGGGTAATACTTTAAAAAAAAATTAAATGCACATTAATACCAAAAAATACCAATCAAGAACTCCAACCCACCCATACCTCCCTAAAAATTACACCTTCAACAAATAACCCTGTCTATCAGCAATAACCATCTACAGCTAGTAATTTAACCACACACGCAGACTTAGTGAGGGTAATCAATTCTCAATATTTAGGGTTGTGGTGATTCTCCCGTTACCTCTAATCACAAATGTCACTGCAGAATTCAGAAGCAATGTACAAAATCCAAGGACCCAGCAGCTATCAACCAACAGCTCACCTGACATTCCAAACCACTGTTCTCCTTTTAGAACCTTCCCACCCATTCTTCACTGAAATTCCAACCACACTACCCCAGCCTCTAAACAATTGTAGAACATTTTTACCACAACCCAAAGAAGTACAATCGGGAGATTCTCACACAATATTTTTAACAGTTCACTGTCAATATCCACAGTTTTGATGGAACAGAGATTGCTTGCTTTAAATATTTACTTGGGAAATCCAAATAGATGACAATGCCTCATGAAGGCAGAAAGATGGGATACGAAGCTCTAGAAGAACTTCTTACCTGGACTCTGGAGAAAGGTTCAATTACCCGGATTAGGTTTTGTTCCAATAAGTTATCATAGAGTTTGCCCAGATGTGTGTTGATGATGGGGTCGTCCCTGAGTTCCACCTTATAATCTTTCAGAGCCTGTGGAAGATTAGTTTAAGTCAGTAATAAGTACAGAGGATCCGATCACAACCATTCTCAGGCCAAGGGATCAAAGACTGCCCGGGGTCAATTGCAAACCATGGCTGTCTATTATGCAGTGCTATGTATACGCTGCATTTAACAACATCAAAAACTCTATTCAAAGAAAATCAGAATTATGCAGGTTTGTATCCATTTAAATGTATCATATATATTCCATGTCTACTAACCTTAGGGAAACATAGCAAAAGCTATGCTATTCCGAATCACTGGAAGTACTGCTAACTCTCTCTACTTGCATAAAAAACAAATTCTGCTTCCATTTGTGTAGTCCAACTACAGACTCTATCCAAACCTATGGTGCTTTTCTTACTTGCTTAGAAGACATTTCCGTGTTTACACATTCATAGGGTAAGAGGAAAAGAAACCTCAACAGAACCTATGCTGTAAAATAGGGAAGTGTATTTTGTTATATGGTGTCCAGTGGCTTTGATGGACTCCTGGGAATCTGGACTTTTATGTAACAAAACGCAGGGTTCCAGGTCTCAGGATCAAAGACATCAATGTCTTGAAAATAAGCTACAGATAAACATGTTTCAAGTGGGGAAGAGCAAGGAACTCTGAAGAACTGTGTTCTCTCCCTGGTTGTTTCCAACACATCCCCTTCCTCTTTTACCAAAAATTCCTCCCATCCTCAAAAGTGAATCTCAATTCTGTAGGTAACCCCAAAATCAAGTTGATTAACTAGATATGCAAATTCAGATACCAGCACAATCCAACAGAAGCATATCTATTTTTCCGGGGGGGGGGGGGGGATTTCAGTACGGCACTTCCCTTCCCCACAAAGAAAGTTGTAGCCTCCCTCCTATCCTGATGTTCTACTATGAACTTTTTAGTCTGCTTTTGAAAAATGCACAGTGAGCCTGCAGATTTCTCTCATACGGACCATGTCCAACATCTGTTACAAACACTACTCTGGATAGCTCCAATTTTCCAGGTTTCAGAAAAGAACCTATGGAGAAACTTAAGGAGAAAAGGTTGCAATCCCAAGTACATTTCCTGGGGATTAGGACCCACCGAACTCAGTGGGACTAACCGCAGAGAAAATGTGATTAGAACTGCAGTCTTTTGATAAGATCACAACCCAGCTAGTCCAACGCTGTCCCCAGCCAACCAGATCTCCCCAGGAAGCTCACAAGCATGGCATAATGTAGATACCCTTCCCCCTTCCTCCCAAATATTCAGAGATATACCGCCCCTCAATGTGGAAGTTCCATTTTTTTAGGCCTAAAACTGTAGGTAATCCAAAGAAAACCTGCCCATTTCCCCATTATGCTTGCTCACCTTTTTGAAGTCATCCAGTGATCGATTCTTACTGGCCTGTGCCACACATTTTAGTGCTTCAGTCTACAGAAGAGAACAAAGCCAGCAGTGACATTCTTCTGGACTACAGCAAATATAAATTGTGCTTGTGGCATTCACACTTGAGAAAAATGCTTCTGTGCAAGAGTGAGCAGAAGGTAGATCTCCAGATGTTTTGGACTTCAACTCCCAGAAACCCCTGCCAGCATGGCCAATGAACAGAAATGCTGGGAGTTGTCCAAAACACCTGGAGATCTACTTTCTGCCTACCCCTCCTTTAGTGGGCCAGAAGGAAATTCAGAAAGGATCCTTGACAAGAATGCTAAGAGTCTCCTTTAATTCCACCTGCATTCACTTAACCAAAGCAGCTGCTAAATCATAGAAGGAAGCACATTAAGCAGCTAAAGAAAACAAGCAATCAAGGCAAAAGTACTTCAACTTGGACAAGAGAGAACTGTCAACATGCAATTATGGGGCCTCTGAAAGTGTCCATGCATTCCCTGTAGCAGAGACCCATCTGCGAGGCAGCCAGACTTGCTGAGAAAGCAACAGCGGTAGCTAGGAATTTGAGACTTCTCAAGGACAGGGAAGGTAGCTCAGCATTTCTATACCTGTCTGCCTGCATACCGCAGTGCGAGCTTCCCGCTCACCAATGCCTGCACGTCCTCAGGCCTGGAAAGACAGAATGCAAAACAAAGAGAGGTTTGAGTCATCATGTCACTGAACACAGGCAATCAGAAGAGCTCGCTACATAATCCTTGCCTTCTGCAATGCTCCATATTCCACTAGCGTAAAGTGTTTTTAAAAGCTTCATGGAAATACCAAATCAAATATGAGATAAATTGGAGACATTCAATAGAGGGAAGCAACCCAAGTCCTAAAAGAACTCTACTTGTAGCTTGCTTGGAGATTTCAAGCATGCATACATTGTAACCGTTATGCATACATTCACTGCAGAACCGTCATAAAGAGAAAAAGAAACACACACTGCAAAGCAGCTTCTGCCATGCTCTAACATCAAGGACAGAATGACGACACTTTTATTTGCTACTGAACAGAAAATACTCCTAGTGCTTCCCTTTCCAAACACCTGTTGTCCCTAGAGTAAGGAAAGAGTAAAAAGCTTTTGCTCTCCCTCAGATGCCAGAGCCTAGAACTGAACAGTGGCAGCGAGGTAGGCCAATCTCAAGGGCCTGCACCTACAAGAGCAGCCGTCATGCCTCCTGGAAGAGACCCAAATCCTACTTGGAGGAAGATAGTAGGGTGTACAGCCACCCCTCACTTAGGAAACAGGGAGCTCAGAATCCCGCGGCTTTTTCATGCTTCCTTTCAAATGAAAGGAAACCTTAGCCAGTCTTCATGAAGTCAGAGGAGAGTTTAAGAGAAATCCAGGAAGCCAATTTCTTCTCGTGATAACACAATTCCCATATACAAGAGAGGCCTGAATGGGTCTTACAGCAACCAGAAGAAAAGGGAAATATTCTGCCCATCTCTGCCCTCACTCTGACCCTTAATCCTTGTTCCCTTCTTTACACTGTCCCAATAGCCACCAACATTTGCAACTCAAATGAGTCACTCAAGGACCCTCACACTTCATCTCTTACTGGCACGTATGTTCTGACCTGAGGGGAGGAACAAGGGGCTGTTGCAATATAATTAGCATTTTGTGATATAGTTAGCCACATACGAGTTCAACATGATCTTGCACAGCAGCATATACTTTAACGCTGTGATGGCTTTGGGACTGTCGATGGAATCATAACCCTCAAATGCCTCATAAAAATAAGAATATGCCGTCTTCCAGTCCTTTTCTTCTGCTGCATGAATGATGCCTATTAAAAAGGAAGGCAAACACAAAGAACAGGCCCAAGTTAGACCACCACAGATTCACCTGGAAGACAACAGATGGGAAAACATGGCTGCAAAGTTCTACTCATCAGTTCACACAGGGTGAGACGCTTGAACTGTCGCTTCCTCCATCCCCTGCCCCTTTTGTGGCAAAGAAACCCAATTCTATAAAGATCACTGAATCAGTTCAGCCAGTTCCACAAAGCCCACACTCTGCCCTAAAGCAAGTTAACTGGCATCTGTTTCCCTGTGCATTATTTTGCTCTAATATTTGAGGTTTCCACTGAAATTGTTTTAGTAGTAGATTGAAGGAGAAAGAGGTACAGCCATGCCAGCCACAAGGACTGGCTGAGGGAATAGAGAAGAGAGACCACTCAAGTTTATATCTCGGGAGAAGCTCTAACAAAAAGCTTTGTCTAATAGCTCTGATCACTTTTGCATCTATAAGTTCATTTCTTCAGCTTAATCTTCTAAAAGCCTATCAGTTCCTCCTTTTGCCAGTTTTCCAAGCTCTGGTCAGGTTTGCTTTCACCATGCTTGATGTGTATCAGAGAACAATTAGGCAACAGCTTATCAGCTTGTTTTCCGACATTTCCCCATACCTATATTTTGGGTTTCATTAGAGTCAGAATCAGAGTTGTGAGAGACTCAGAGATTACTTAGCTCATCTGGCTCAAGACAGATACCCTGTGCCTACAACATCCCTGATAAGTACATCCAAACTTCTTTAAAAAAATCCGCAAGGAGCTAGATTCTCTCTAGGCAAATTGTTCCAAAGCAGCTATCCCTTAGAAACATTTGTAAAATTCTCTTCTTCTATGGCCTGTAACTTGTCCTACAAGAGGATATAAGCCGGTTCTCTCCAACACTGGGTCCCCAGATGTTCGACTATAACATGCAGGCATTCCTGACCATCAGCCATGGTGGTTGGGGATGACAGAAGTTGCAGTCCAGCACCATCTGGGGACCCAAGGGTGGGAAAGGCTGTTTCACGATCAAGCAAGCACAGAATCAGCATCTCATTTTTCTGAGAACACACTACTGCAATGTTTGTCAGGAACACATCTAAGAACAATGAGGCCAAACACAGAAAGCATGTATGGCACTTCTACCACCAGCGTGACTTACCTGATTGCATATCCAGCGCTGCCTGCAACTTGGGTGGGCAATAGATCGCATTGGCTGTAGTTCGGGCAGAGGTTAATGCTGCTCTTGCTTTTGGCAGGTTGCTCAAGGCATGGTAGGTCTTGCTTTCTAGCAGCTGCACTTCCACTAACAGGGCCTTATCATCCATTTTCTTCAACTCCCGCAAAAGCTGTGAGCCTGACAAAAGCCATACAACAGAGAAATCCCTTTTTAACCAAAGTCAGAGCCTTCCTCTGGATTCTCAAATACTTAATTATGATCTTGGCCCTTCAAAAGAACATATGTGATCAAGGTGTGGAAAACCAGGGTGATTGTGTCTAGTTTTGATATGGAAAAACTAGGTTCAAATCCCCAATTCAGCTATGAAGCTCACTGGGCAAATCAATCCCATGTGACACATTAAGAGGCTAGAGCACAAGTCTAGGAGACTTCGAGCAAGAGTTGGTACATGCAAAGCCAATACATTAGGCATGAACACAAATCCTCCTCCTCTTTCAGCATTAACGTGAGACATGCACAGAATCAGAGGTCATGGCTGGTGAGGGGTCTGTCCAGTGAAGGAGTTCCTTCAGAAATAGTTTTATTTTATTAACTAACTGCATTTCTGTACCATGAGCCAAAGCGCTCTAGGTGGTTCGCAAAACAAAACTTAAAACAATAAAAGACAACATATAAAAAGCCCTTAAACTTAAAATAGAATAAACCCAATGTAAAGAAAGTGAACAGTACTGCAAAGATCTAAAAATGCACCTCGATTTTTAAACGCACTAATGCTATTTTTAAAATTGAAGGACTAAAACATCTGGGAAAATAAAAAGGTCTTCACCTGGTGCTGAAAAGACAGCAATGTAGGCACCCGGTAAGCCTCTCCGGGTAGGGAATTTCACAACCAAAGCGCCAGCACTGAAAAGGCCCTCTCCTTAGTAGCCACCTGCCTCACCTCAATTGGCAGGTGCACCCAGAAAAGGGCCTCTGAGGATGATCTCAGGGTCCAGGCAGGTAAATATGGAAGATGATCCCTCAGGTAACCTGGTCTAGGCTATCTCTGTCCAGACAGGGCTGTAGCTGGTAAATCTGCATAAGCTCTGGATACCTCTACTGATGGGAATGTATTAACTGTGCACAAGTCATGAGAGATGCAAGCGACTTTATCTTTGAAGTATCATGCAAACTCCTCATAGCATGCTACTGAGGTCCCATCATTTCTGGCCCAGATTGCTGTAGGCCACAAACCACTGTGAAAAGCTCTGCTGGATGGCAATGAGAAGATGCAATGCTGATGAAAAAGAACTCCCTCTTTGCCACCATTACTGCTATAGAACAGGCTTGATAGCGAGCTCTCTCCACCTGCATTCTAGCCATCTTCCCTCTTGCTCATTGCCCTCAGCTCAGATGTATACCAAGGAGCTGAACTGAGCTGTGGGATGCCGAACACAGCTATGAAGAAGAAGGTGCTGTTGATGGGGAAAAGTGGGTCTGGCAAGACCAGCATGAGATCCATTATTTTTGCAAACTACATTGCACGCAATACGCGGCGCCTCAGAGCTACATTTGATATGGAGCATTCACATATTCGATTTCTGGGCAACTTGGTGTTAAACTTGTGGGACTGTGGTGGGCAGGACACCTTCATGGAGAACTACTTCACCAGCCAGCGCGATAACATTTTCCGCAACATGGAGGTCCTGATCTATGTCTTTGATGTGGAGAGTAGGGAGCTGGAGAAAGACATGCACTACTACCAGTCGTGCCTGGAGGCCATTCTCCAGAACTCATCGGATGCCAAGATCTTCTGCCTTGTGCACAAGATGGACTTGGTCCAGGAGGACCAGCGCAATCTGATTTTCAAAGAACGGGAAGAGGATTTGAAGCGTCTGTCCCGCCCGCTGGAGTGTGCCTGCTTTAGAACGTCTATCTGGGATGAAACTCTCTACAAGGCTTGGTCCAGTATAGTCTACCAGCTGATTCCCAACATCCAGCAACTGGAGATGAACCTCAGGAACTTTGCTCAGATCATTGAAGCCGACGAAGTTCTTCTGTCTGAAAGAGCCACTTTCCTGGTCATCTCCCACTATCAGTGTAAAGAACAGCGCGATATCCACAGATTTGAGAAAATCAGCAACATTATTAAACAATTCAAGTTGAGCTGCAGTAAACTGGCCACATCTTTACAGAGTATGGAGGTCAGGAACTCCAACTTTGCAGCCTTCATTGATATCTTTACATCAAACACTTACATGATGGTCGTCATGTCAGACCCCTCCATACCTTCTGCAGCAATGCTGATTACCATTAGAAATGCCAGGAAGCATTTTGAGAAGCTGGAGCGGGTGGATGGGCCAAAGCATAGCCTGCTGGTGCGCTGAGCCATCTCAAGGCGCAAGGCTGAAGGAACTGCTCTTTTCCTAGGAGACTCTCTAACATGGTGGGTGTCTGTTTTGTGGGCTTTGAAATGAGTGTGCTGCTTTCCACTGCAATCTTGTCTTTTCTCTTAACGTCGGATGCTGCTCTGCCAGACGATGTTGGGATACACTGTGGACCTTCCGGAACTGCTTCCGGGAGCACTGGGGAAGGGTCTCCTGCAATGGCGTGGGGTTTGCTCCTTGTTGGATTGTTAAAGACAGCACAGCCTTTCCTGATGTCCTGCTCTGTTCCAAATGATGATAAACTACAAAGATGGAATATTCACTATTTTATCACCAAGTTGCTAGAGTACATTTATAAAACTTCTTCTTGTCTTCAATCATGACAATAAATTTTGTTACCAGGGACTTGTGTTTCCAGAGCTCTGGAAAAAAAAATTTTCTGGAGAGGGTTCAGAGGAGGGCAACAAAGATGATCAGGGGACTGGAAACAGAGCCCTATGAAAAGAGACTGAAAGAACTGGGCATGTTTAGCCTTGAGAAGAGAAGAATGAGGGGAGATATGATAGCACTCTTCAAGTACTTGAAAGATTGTCACAGAGAAGAAGGCCAGGATCTCTTCTTGATCATCCCAGAGTGCAGGACACAAAAGAATGGGCTCAAGTTACAGAAAGCCAGATTCCGGCTGAACATCAGGAAAAACTTCCTGACTGTTAGAGCAATACAGCAATGGAACCAATTCCCTAGGGAGGTGGTGGGCTCTCCCACACTGGAGGCATTCAAGATGAGGCTGGACAGCCATCTGTCAGGGATGCTCTGACTTGGATTCTTGTAGGCCCCTTCCAACCCTACTATTCTATGATTCTATGAGCTACCGGGGCATTGCTAAGAGCGAGAAGGTGCTTGGATGCAATCGTGTCAACTGCCCTAGTCATTCCACAGTGACCAAGGTTTCAGTGGGATCTCTAGCCATAGCAGCAAGAAGATCCCCCAGAGTCCCCTGGGATCCATTAGCCTCTGGGCAGACTATTTTAATAGGTCCCCCATCCTTGCAGAGGGGAAAAGCTGCCCAGAGTCTAAATCTCAATCAGACTTTTACAAGTATCTGGTGAACCTAGGACTAATACACTGCCTGTCATTTCTACCCTAATCTTGAGACTGTTTGCTGAAAACCTGCTAGATAAAGTTTACACCCACAACACTTGTTATCTCATAGATGAACATATGAACGTAAAAGCATAGCAATTAAGGCAATATGAAAGTTCTGTTTATGAGGCTATACGGTCTATTCATAGATGCAGGTCAATACATCTTTCAATCAAGTGATGAACACACTTCTGTGAAGCAGGCCTAGGGGCCCATGAAAGTGAAAATAAGCAGTTTTATTCCTTCCAACCAGTATGAAATCTATAATCATAAAAGAGAATGTATATGTCTGTCTGTCCGTCTGTGCCATAGTGCCAAGACCATGAAACCCAGACATCTGAAATTTGGCATGCATGCTAGGTGGACCCTAGGAATGTGCACCCCATGGTTATTTTGTTTTAAAAACACATTAATGATTTAACTTATTTTAATGTGTCCATGTGCACCCTCTCGTGAAGAGGTCCTCCTGGACCCAGAAGTATGTGAGAACTATCGTCCCATCACTAATATCCCCTTTTTGGGCAAGGTGCTTGAGCGTGTAGTGGCTGGGCAGCTTCAGACGTTCTTGGAGGAAACTGAATATCTGGACCCATTTCAGTCTGGTTTCAGGCCAGGGTCTGGCACTGAAACAGCCTTGGTTGCTCTGACTGATGTACTCTGGGTGAAAGACAGCAGGAGTGCTGCCCTGTTGATCTTCCTGGATCTCTCAGCAGCTTTTGATACCACTGATCATGGAATCTTACTGGATCGGCTCTGCAGAATGGGAGTTGGGGGCACTGTGTTACAGTGGTTCTGCTCCTACTTGCAGGGCCAATTCCAGAGAGTGGTATTGGGGGATTCCTGTTCTACCCCATGGCTATTAATCTGTGGGGTGCCACAGGGTTCTGTTCTATCCCCCCAACATCTATATGAAGCCATTGGGTGAGGTCATTAGGAGTTTTGGGGTGGGGTGTCACCAGTATGCTGATGATGCTCAGCTCTACTTCTCCTTGCTGTCAGAGTCAGCTGGGGTGGTGAAGGTGCTGGACCTCAGTGCCTGGAGGCTACAATGGGCTGGATGAAGGCCAATAAATCCTGACAAGATGGAAGCTCTGTGGATTGGTGATTCTCAAGCCCAGGAATTGGGTAAGTGACCTGTCCTGGATGAGGTTGCACTCCCCCTGAAGGAGCAGGTGTGTAGCTTGGGAGTACTCCTAGATCCATTCCTGTCAATGAAGCCTCAGGTGCACCCTGTGGCCCGGACTACTTGGGGCCAGCTTCAGCTGATCTGCCAGCTACGACTTTTCCTGGGCAGGGATAACCTAACCACAGTAGTGCACGTGCTGGTAACTTCCCGACTAGACTACTACAATGTACTTTATATGGGGCTGCCCTTGAAGCTCACTCAGAAGTTGCAGCTAGACTGTGGACCAGAACATCTCATAAAGATCATATAACACCAGTTTTAAAGGAATTGCACTGGCTGCCAATACACTTCCGGTCAGAATTCAAGGTGCTGGTGGTGACATTTAAAGCCCTAAGTGGCTTGGGACCTTGATACTTGAAGGAGCACCTTCTCCTCTGTATGCCTGCCCAAGGATTAAGATGTGCTGGAGGAGCCCTCCTCTGTGTCCCACCAGTGCGAAACATACACTATGGTGGGAAATGGGAGAGGGCCTTCTCTGCTGTGGCACCCTGGTTGTGGAATGCCCTCCCCTTGAAGGCCGAATTGGCACAGATATTGGTTTCATTTCAGTGACAAGTTAAGACATGGCTTTTCACCAAAGTCATTGGGGGCTAACTGAATTACCTAAAGCTGTACACTGTTTTAACCATTTTATTGTTTTAGGGTTTAAATTGGTATTATTATTTATTTAAATCCTGCCTTTTTCCAAGTACTGGTATTAGCTTGCTTAATGGTTTAATATGGTTTAATATGTTTTAGCTGTTTAAAGTATTTATTGTTTTATACTGTTTAAATTTATTTTATCTGTCTGTCATCCTGAGATCTTAATGATATAGGGCAGGACACAAATGTGTGAAATAAAATAAAGTGGTTGAAGCCTGCAGTAACATCTCCAGCCACTGGGGACAGACTTCTCTAATCAGCACATCACTTGGCAGTCCATACAGGATGAAGCCAGGGGAGATTAGTAGGTGGAAGGACAGAGTTATATGCCTGTCCCTGCCCCGGGGAATTGAGTGGGCAGATCTCCCCTCAGGGGACTATAGGGGTCACCATGGCAGAGGCTGTGACTAGGAGTGCCAATGCGCATAACTTCTCTCAGAAAGGCCAGGCACCATGTGTCCAACTCTGACAGCTCTGTACGTCCGCTTGAAGGCTTCAGTGTATCAAGTTAAGGGTTATTTCAACCTGTGCAAAGCCAGGTCCATTAGCTACTCATCAATATAGAAGCCAAGCTGTTATGTAACAGCTAGTGGTTAACTTACCTAACTGCAATGCTTCTTGATACCTTTTAGTGTCAAAGTACAAAGAAACCAGCCTTGCCTAGAAGAGGGAAAGGTAGAGAATGGATTTCAATGAAAACTACTCCATGAACACTAGATTTTTTACAAATGCACCAGTATGTACGAGAGACAGAACAGACAAGGGCCCTGGTGGGAAAGGTTACAGTTTCAGAAAGGTAAGAAAATGCAGAGGAAAGTCAGTAGACAGAATGCATGGTTGTATAGGAGGTGCTCTGCATAACAAATGGTGAGTTTGATGGGGACGGTGTGTCCAAATCAGGGAGTGGCAGTCAAAATACGAGTCAAAAGCATAAAAGGAATAACTGTAGATCATCTTGTAGGGAGCCAAGCAAAGAAAAAGTAGAAATCAACAAGACACACCTATGCCACACACACTTCACTGCAGTTCTCTGCATTAACTTGTCTGGACTATCCCCCATCCCCTACCTCCACAAATAGCTGCATTCACTGAAGCTAGAACCACCACTTCACTAATGAACATATATTAAAAGGGAGGGAAAAAACTAGAGTTTTTACAGGCCTTATAATATAGTATAAGACTTGTAAAAATGCTGGCCTTTTCCCACCCATTTAATATATACTTCTTAGTGGTTGGTATAAGATTTATACCAACTGGATAAGGGTGTTAAGAGGTAACACATGCGTATAGAAACTGAGATGCAAGACCTCATAATATCTGAAGAGTCAGTAAGAAAGTGTCTCATACAAAACCACCATCTGAGAAACTTAAGGTGTCAGCAATAACCCAGCGATGCAATGCAGGTGAACCTGAAGAGATACGTGTTTGGGTGTAGAGCACAAGCAGATAGGATGGCAGGTTTCCAGACCCATGTAACATGTGCACAACTTAGCTACACAAAGTCACATGGACATACCCTACCTCCAGAGCTTGGCGAAGGAATGTCCTCTTCTCTGATTTAGCCCACTCGATGCATTCGAGACATAGGTCAACCTAAAAGAAAAAACATATTCAGCCTTTCTTCCAGTACTTCCACCACCACCACTGTCTGGAGACCACCTGTCTGGTGATCATTTTCTACACAAACATTTGACTGACTCCCTCTGGATAGGACCAGCTAGAAACTGACACTTGAGAAGTAGCTGCAGACACTCTGTGTTTTGTAAGTGGCAGGAATTTCAGTTGTCCCACCTCTTGTCCTGTTGCTGCCTCCATGTCTAGGAACAGATCTAGAAGGGACCGAACCAGGCGGGCTGCCTTTGCCTTGCTGATGGAGTTCAAGAAAGGACGCACATACTTCAGAAGTCCTCCAAGCTCTGCATTAAAAACAGAACAGTCAAGTACCAGCATAACTCAGGAAGTTGCACCAGAATGCACTAGAGAAGCCTAAGGACATGTTCCAGAGATGGCAATAACCACACAATTCTAAAACTTATTATCCTTCTGTCCCTAATCCCCAGTTCAGACCTTCACACATTCATCTTTTCTGACTTTGTTCACCATTTCTATCCTTATGTCCAGTGACTAGTTCAGTATAGCCAAATGTACCTTTGACACTGTGCGATTCTGTACTTATCTGAGCTCCAAGAATAGGGAGGACCACAAAGCTAAAGAAAGACCCTTTCTCACTCATAAACACAGGATCAACATGTTAGCCTTACAACCAAGGCATCAGACTATTCATTCTAGATTCACAAGCTTTATGGAAGTGCAGACAGAAACAGAGGTGTGGAAGGAATTAAAGCCTCCCATCCTAAGGTCAATCAACACAACCCAGACCACCATGTGCCAATACCAAATAGCTCCAGGTCAGTCAACAAGGCTAGTAGTTCCAATTATTCTGCACATGCATTCATGTGCTTGTGGTCTGAGTAGATATGCGAGTGATATGCAAGTGGATGGCCAGCCCTGGATTGGGAAAGAAAAAAGGGTTTGAACTAGATGACTTTTTGGTCAAGACCACCTTGACATTGGGGGGGAGGGGGAGAGAGAATAGCTTGCACTGAGAACCGTCAGTATAGCAACAACATTACACTTTTGAAAAAAAAAAGTCTCATTAAATTGCTTGGGATTTACCTTCTGCCTGTCCTGTCTTGGCCAAGAGACTCCCCAGTTCCAGGATGCTCTGCTCTTTGACTTGTACTGCCTCTTCATCATTCTCCTGGACATCACGTTTCACTAGGAAGACAAAGGTTTGAACCAGAAAAGACAAGCTTCTATCACATCAAGGACTGTTTATGTTGACCCCTGCTCCTCCATTCTAAAATTAACTTACTATTGGCCCACAAGAAGCAACTACATGACAGATAATAATCCAAGGGTCTTTGACATGGAGCAAAAGAATCCAGTGCCATGAGGCAGCTCAGGAAAAAGAATATTACATTTATCAGATGTCTGATATCATGCAGCTTATTTGGCATAATACTACCACATCAGCAGCACAGACATAGCTGCAGCTGTGAAACGAAGTCTCCTTTACTTTCTAGCATGTCATCAGATACTGTCAATAAGACACTGCATTCAAAGCTTCCCAGTACTAAGTAAAGTGGGTATGCCACTAATTTTAGTGTAGCTGCATGAAAGGACAGGCACAAAAACCACTGGTATTCAGAGAAGCCATCCAGCCTGCTTCCCTGGACATTGCAGCTGATATTTAGGATGCTAAGAAAACAAAAATTACAAACTGTCTTTCAAGCATGATGGACTGGCTTCAACAATACTGAAGGCTTGTTTCACACAATTATCATGCAACACCCACCCACCTCCTCATTGCAACCTCTCATTTTGTTTACATGTTTAAAAGTCACATAGGAATCACTGATCTTGCAAATTACATCTCCCTTTCTTCCTGGGACGAGTGATAATGGAAATGATATCAGAACTGTCATCTGTGATGGATTGCACTTGAGATCATAGGGCTAGAGAGAAACACAGTGATGTGTAAATGACTTGAAGTGGTCTTACTAGCACTAGAAGTTGTTCTAGGCAAAACACAGCAGTCCTCCACAGCTAAACCACATCAACAATTTCCTCCTTCCCAAAATACTTGGCATCTCTCAGACTTTGCTAGTTTGGTCCATGGGGGAAAAGTAATGGCCCAACACATAATGGCCCAAGATGCACAGGAATTACTTCTCTGAGTCAGAGGAGATGTCTTTTTTTTTTGTTTTTACAAGCTCTTTGTCCCTAATAATGGACTCCACTAAAAGCTACAGGGAAGCTTGTTCATCTGATATGGGCCATATTGTCCTTTTATCATGTACTCATTTTCCCTCCACTGTCAAGCTCACGTAAGTAAAGATCCTCTACAGCACATGGTGTTTCTAGGCTAATCTTGTCTAGGAACGAACAGAAGCGATGTCTGAAGGCTGTGTTTTATTTAACGTTACTAACAGAAATGTGGCTCGTGCCTGGAAGAGAAGGCAAGGAATATAAGAAGTGGGGGAGAGAAGGACTCATAAAGGATAGATCAAAACAGGGAGACTCTCAGATTCTCTGGCAATGTGACACAAAAGTATTTAGTGTACCCTGTTGCCAAAGCTTTTTTTTTTATAGTGAAGGCTTTGGAATATTTCAGAGTCCTTGAACTGCAGCCATTCTCAGTTCTCTCCTGATGCTATTCCTAACTTGGCCCTTTGTGTGAAGTGTGCTGTAGGAAGACAGGGAACTCTCAGCAGCTATCAGCACGTGCAACTTACTACAAAACTAAGTGAGGAAAACTTCTAACTGGGCAGCAGGTGAGATTATCTACTACTCCTTGATCTGGAAACCTGCCTTCCCAATATGTGTACAGATATGCCAAATCATACAACTTATGTATGCAAAGCACCTATAAGATAAGAATAAGAAAAGCCCTGCTGAATCAGACTAATTGCTCCATCTAGTCCAGCACTGTTTCCCACACTGTCCAAGCAGATGCCTCTAGAAAGCCTTAGAAGCAGGGCATGTTGGCATAGCACTCTCCTGATGTTACTCTCAGCAGCTGGCATTCAGTGGCATATTGCTTCTGAACCTAGAGGCTGCATATAGCCATTGGGACTAGTAGCCATGTATTTGTTGAATTCCTTTTTAAAGCCATCTAAGTTAGAGGCCATCACCACATCTTGGGTACATATACCTCCCTCCCACATTTCATGTCCAGTTGCTGTGGGAAGGGAGCAGGCATATGCAAGTTCAGAAACCAGCCCTTGCCAATTTTCATAGCAAACACCAAGCAGCAACCCCCGCACAAGCCAAGAGATGTTGGCAAGCCACCTGTGGAATGTGCCTGACAACTTCACTGCACAACCCGTGCTGCTTCTCCATTTACCTCCACATCCGCTCCCTTCTACCACCCCTTCTTCAGATCCATCACTCCAACTTCTCAAACCGGATTTCTCTTAGACTTGTCCCTTCCTGCTTCCAACTCCCACTCCACAGCAAACCTCCTCCACCACATTCCCCCTCAAAAGCTACCCCTTCCTCACACAGGCCACCTTCCCTCTACTTCCTTTTCATGAAGTGACAGCACCTGTCAGGGAAGCTGCTAATTGGCCAGTCCTACTCTTGTGACTAACAGAATCATGATCTCCCCAAACCAGCAAGTGGAGCTTTTTGCAGCATACAAATAAGCATCACCTGCAAGTATCTGCATATTAAGCTGCTAACGCTTAGGTAACACCACTGGTAAGTTTGCAGCCAAGTCAGGCCTCCCCTGCCCCTATGCAGGTGCATACCAGAAAATTGGACTAAGGAGAAAAAGAAGCCCTCTTATTCCTGATTCACCCCACCCACAGCACATGCTGAGACAAACTGCTCTACATCTCTCTAAATACCAGTCCGCTCATCTTTAGTGCCAGTGCCCCCTCTTCCCCCCAAATTCCGGACCTGCTTCTACTTTTTCACCCAAGACCAGGGGAAGTGGGTGATTGCAGTGGTCCTGGGGTGAAAGTTGGGACGGACCTGAAGAACATCAGGGAGCCCTGGCGGCTAGCCTAGGAAAACTTAGGACAGCTTTCTGGCCTGCCATGCCATCGAACAGGCCAGCGGAAAAGCGAGGGAGGAGGAACCTTCACTAGTTCCTTTCATGCAGATGTTCCCCGCTATTCCCATTTCGCATGCCACCCAGGACTCTCCCTGGCCGAAGCGCCCTCCTCCTCCTCGACCCGGCAGGGCAAACAAGAGGGCGGGGTTCCCAGGCCATCTCGGCCCAGTGCCCGATGCCTCCTCGTTCCCTCTCCAGTCAGCCCGGCCTCCCCCGCTGCAGAGGCGCGCCGACAGGAACAAGCGCCCCTCGGGCCGCCCCCCTGAAGCCCGCCGGCCCCGCTTCCCTTCAGAGCTGCTCGCAGTGAGTCAGCAGCGGCTCCCGCTCGGCCCGCCCACGCCCCCTCCCGCGTCCAGAGGCCGGGCTCGCTGCCCGCCCGCCACCCTCCGGCGGCCCGCCTCACCTATGGAGTGCAAGATGCCGATGGAGGCCTCCCGGTCGGTACTCAGCAAGGACTGGGCGCGCTGGAACTCCAAGCCCGCCGCAGCCGCCATCTTAATAAAAGCCAAACCCGCTCACTCACTCCGGCCGGAACCACAGGGCTGCGCGTCCGCCGGAAGCCGCTCGCCCCGCTTCCGACCCCTCGGCGCCGCCCCGTCACGCCGGGCATCGACGAGCGTCGGTGCGCCCCTGTGGCCCGGCGGGCGCGCCGCGAAGCGCCTCTTCCCGGCGAGGGGCGTTTGCGCGCCGCGCCGCTGGGAGACCGGAGAGGCGCCGCGCCGAGGAAGGCGCGAGCGAGGGCGCCGGTCTGCTGTCGTCAGGCGGCGGTGCCTGCGCCGCTCTTCCTTCGCGACAAACCGACGCGGCCCGCGGAGGGACGAAGGCCGCGCACCGGAGTCGCGAGGCGGGGAGAAAGCGCAGCGCCGGGCTGGGGGCGCCCCAGCAGACAGCGCGTCTTTCGGGGGCGAAGGGCGGAAGCGGCGCGGCGGCCCACGTGCGTGCCGTCGGCGATGTATCGGGCCTTTCCCCATTTTCCCACGCAACACAAGGAGCGAATCGCCCCCTGCCCGGCTCCTGACCCCGCTCCCTCCAGCTAGGGCCCCCTTCTTCATACCGCTCTGTATATAACGAGTAGATGTGTCGTGTCCAGAAGCGAAATCGTTAAGCAAAAGATGTGATAAATTGATAGTTACATAGGAAAAAAATAAATACAATTAAATAACAAGGTTGTGTCAAGCATGTCTCTGCTGGCCTGCAGCGGACAATTACTCTCCATATAATTCATGAAAACTTCCCCAAATTAAGAGGAATTTATTTTCTTATAATTCGATGTTGTATACTTTCTTCATGGCAGGAAAGGTCAATAGATCCTGAATCCAACTGTGCATATGTGGGGTTTTATTTGCTTTTCAGTGTTGTAGAATAATATGCTTAGCCGTTAGTATGGCCTTACTAACCCATGCAGCATGCCCCTCTGGCAAGTCCCATTTGCCAGGAATGTATCCCACTAAGGCATGGGCCTCTTTTACACTGACTGAGGATTCCAGGACCATGTTGATCCTGGTTAGGGCCTCAACCCAGAAAGGCATCACTGTTGGGACATTCCATAGCATACGCACTAGATTAGCCTGCATACAGTTACACCTCCAACAAGACTTATCATCCTTTGAGGTGCCCAGGCATTTGTATCATTCTAGTGTCCAATGTGCCCTTCTGCTGTATAAAATCTTTTGCTATATCAGCCACAGCCTAAGATCTATGTTAGATGGTTTGACAGATTTCTAGACTCCTTTCTAATGGGAAAGCTTCAGTTTAGTTTCTAACTCTGCATTCCATTTAATCTGGGGTCAAGTCCGGAGCAAGGGTATCTCAAAACAAGCCCACAGGAATCTGTGGGTCTCAGTTAAGTCTGTCACAGCCTGTACCATTTGAAGGAGGTCTGGGCTATCTGAGGCCGCCAATGTATCTGGGCTGAATTTGTTAGTGATGCTATGCTTAAGTTTTAGATATTGCCAGGCCGCTGTGGGAGGTAAGCCAAATTCATGTTGTAACACTCCAGACAGACATTTTCTTTGGTGACGAACTGCAATAGGCCCAAGTTTTTCACATTACCTTTCTGTTGGCTATCAAGATGTGTGAATTACCCTGGAAAGTGACTTGATTATGTATAAATGGGTCAGACTGAAGCTGGTTGGCTATTGCTTTTCAGACCTGCCTAGTGGCCTGCATTGTGGGAGTGCAATGTACAAGATATCAGAAATAACCTGAGCCCAGTGCAGCCCAGCTTTGCAGTGGGGCTACCTCAGCAACTCCTATTCAGGCCCATTCTATAAGTAATTATCGGATCCTTTTAGCCAGAATTTTGCCTGGGCAATTAGGTAGCTATTATGATAAATTTGCAGATTGGGAGGTTAAAACCACCTTGCCCAAGAGGCAATTGCAATTTTGAAAATGTGATGCATGATCTGGAATCTGCACCCAACAGAAACTTTTTAAAGAGTTGATCTATTTGCTTGAAGTTTTTTTTTTTGAGAAATGGTGAGAAAGAGTCCTCTCAGGATATAAACCAGTCTAGGCAAGACATTATTATTATTATTATTATTATTGCATTTATATCCCGCCTTTTTTCCTCTTGCAAGGCACTCAAGGCGGCACCCACTACGCCATTTGCATCCCTGTTCTTTGCAGTGATAGGCTATGTAAAGATGTATGTAGCCTATTACTTGAAGACCAAGGACGCTCACCCACTGCTCACCTCCTGCTGTACGGACCAGTTCCTAAGAGGCCACAGACTGGTACCGGTCCACAGCCCAGGGGTTGGAGACCCCAGCTCTACAACATTTTTATTAATGACTTGGATGAGGAGGTGCAGGGAATGCTTATCAAATCTGCAGATGACACAAAATTGGGCAAGACAGCTAATACCCTGGAAGACAGAAATAAAATTCAAAGTGATCTTGATAGTCTGGAGCACTGAGCTGAAAACAATGGAATGAAATTTAATGGGGATAAATGCCAAGTTCGGCACCTAGGAAAAAGAAACCAAATGCACAGTTACAAGATGTGGGATACTTGGCTCAACAATACTACAAGCGAGAAGGATCTTGGAATTTTTGTAGATCACAAGCTGAAGATGAGCCAACAATAGCACTCTTCAAGAACTTGAATGGTTGTCACAGAGAGGAAGGCCAGGATCTCTTCTCCATCATCCCAGAATGCAGGACACAGAATCATGGGCTCAAGTGACAGGAAGCCAGATTCCGGCTGAACATCAGGAAAAACTTCCTGACTGTTAGAGCAATACGACAATGGAACCAATTACCTGGGGAGGTGGTGGGCTCTCCCACACTGGAGGCCTTCAAGACGAGGCTGGACAGCCACCTGTCAGGGATGCTCTGACTTGGATTCCTTCACTGAGCAGGGGGTTGGACTCGATGGTCTTCTAGGCCCTTTCCAACCCTACTGTTCTATGATTTCTGGAACTTAGGTACTCCCAGTCCTCTCTGCTATACCTGTATTATGACTTTACTTAAACTGCCTTGTTTGTCCTTATTAATTAAGGGTGCAATCTTACTGCAGCTAGTAAGCGCCTAGGCGGCCATAAGAAGGTCAGTTCCCGGGAACTGAGGTCAGAGCCTGCGCTCTGAGGTTGGTTCCCGGAGAACTGACCCCCACCGTCTCCCACGCTGCCCAGTCGGCAGCGCGGAATGGCCCTGCGCTTGTAAGAGCAGTTCGGAGCAGCATAAAATGGGTGTTCCTGGGGGCGGGCCGAACCGCCGGTTTGACACATATGTGTTGTCCGGCTGCCGCCGCCCCTGCTCCCACTTCCAAAATTGGCTGTCAAGGTGTGAATGCAGGGCAGGAGAAGCACAGAGATGATCCCCTCCGTGCTTCTCCTGCCCTGCATTGGATAGGTGGTCGCCTCCGAGTTTGGGGGCAGCCGCCTATCCCCATAGGATTGCTCCCTCCATCACTGAAAAGGCCTTGCCATCATTGAAACATTTTGTATAGTCTCATCACCAGGAGACCCTGAAAGAGGAATAGCAATTTAGGAAGCAGGGACATTTTTGTTGCTGCTATCCCTCCAAGCCATGACAAGTTGATTCTGCTCCAATCCTTTATTTTTTGCTTAATCTGTGCTATAACCGGGGTGACGTTCAGTTAGGTATTTACTGATTTATGATTCAAGGCTGACCAAGAGACTTTTAACGTTTGTTGGTGGATGCCTGGGGGTATATTTGGACAGAGGATTTCAGACTTCGAGTAATTAATTTTGAGTCTTGCTACTTCTCCATATTGTGTTAATTCCTGTTGAATTTCAGGGATTAAAACTAAAGGGTTTGCATGAAGTGCTACGTCATCTGCAAATAAGCTGGTAAGGTGTTGTGAACCTGCAATGTATAGTCCTTCTGTTTTTAGGTTGGCACATAATGCTGTTGCTAATGGTCCGATAGAGGTGGTGAATAACCGTGGAGAGAGGGGACAACTCTCACTACCTCTATATGATTTGATATGTGGGGAGTTCAGTCTTACTATGGTATTTTAGGGTTGGTATAGTTTATATATGGGATTTATGGATCTCTTCCCCCATAAAGGACAAAGAAGGCAGGGACCTAATAGAAGCAGATGAGATTAAAAAGAGGTGGAAAGAATACACAGAAGAACTATACAGGAAAGATCTGAATGTCCCTGATAGCCATGAGAGTGCGGTCACTGAACTTGAGCCAGACATCCTCGAGAGTGAAGTCAAGTGGGCCTTAGGAAGCATCACTAACAACAAAGCTAGCGGAGATGACAGTATTCCAGCTGAGCTATTTAAAATCCTAAAAGATGATGCTGTTAAAGTGCTGCACTCAATATGCCAACAAATTTGGAACACTCAACAGTGGCCACAAGACTGGAAAAGGTCAGTTTACATTCCAATTCCAAAGAAGGGCAATGCCAAAGAGTGTTCAAACTACCGTACAATTGTGCTCATTTCACATGCCAGCAAGGTTATGCTCAAAATCCTACAAGATAGGCTTCAGCGATATGTGAACCGAGAACTACCGGAAGTACAAGCTGCGTTTCGAAGAGGCAGAGGAACGAGAGATCAAATCGCCGACATTCACTGGATCATGGAGAAAGCAAGAGAATTCCAGAAAAATGTCTCTTTCTGCTTCATTGACTATGCTAAAGCCTTTGATTGTGTGGATCACAACAAACTGTGGCAAATTCTTAAAGAGATGGGAGTACCAGACCACCTTACCTGTCTCCTGAGAAACCTGTACGAGGGTCAAGAAGCAACAGTAAGAACCCGACATGGAACAACCGATTGGTTCAAAATTGGGAAAGGAGTATGACAAGGCTGTATATTGTCGCCCTGTATATTGTGACTGTAGCCATGAAATTAAAAGACGCTTGCTCTTTGGGAGGATAGCTATGGCAAACCTAGACAGCATAGTAAGAAGCAGAGACATCACCTTGCCGACAAAGGTCCATCTAATCAAAGCTATGGTTTTCCCAGTAGTAATGTATGGCTGTGAGAGCTGGACTATAAGGAAGGCTGAGCGCCGAAGAATCGATGCTTTCGAACTGTGGTGCTGGAGAAGACTCTTACGAGTGCCCTGGACTGCAAGGAGGTCAAATCAGTCCATCCTAAAGGAAATCAACCCTGAGTGGTCATTGGAAGGACAGATACTGAAGCTGAAGCTCAAATATTTTGGCCACCTAATGCGAAGAGAAAACTCCCTGGAAACGACCCTGATGCTGGGAAAGATTGAAGGCAAAAGGAGAAGGGGACGGCAGAGGATGAGATGGCTAGATAGCATCACCGATGCAATGAATATGGACTTCAGCACACTCCGGGAGACAGTGGAGGACAGGAAGGCCTGGTGTGCTATGGTCCACAGGGTCATGAAGAGTCGGACACGACTGAATGACAACGTCATGACTGCAAATGGCTGCTTCTTTGCCTTACTGTGTACTGCATTTGGTAGGTTGAGGGGAGATATGATGGTGCACTTCAAGGACTTGAAAGGTTGTCCTAGAGAGGAAGGCCAGGATCTGTTCTCGATCATCCATGAGTGCAGAACATAGAATAATGGGCTCAAGTGACAGGAAGCCAGATTCCGGGTGAACATCAGGAAAAACTTCCTGACTGTTAAAGCGATATAACAATGGAACCAATTCCCTATGGTGGGCTCTCCCACACTGGAGGCATTCAAGATGAAGCTGGATAGCTATCTGTCAGGGATGCTCTGACCTGGATTCCTGCACTGAGCAGGGAGTTGGACTCGATGGTCTTGTAGGCTCCTTTCATCCCTACTATTCTATGATTTTACCTTTTGCAATAATTTTCTCTTAAGTTTAACTACCATTTTTAATTGTTTTAATGTTGTTGTTGTTTATTCGGTCAGTCGCTTCCGACTCTTCGTGACTTCATGGACCAGCCCACGCCAGTGCTTCCTGTCGACCGTCGCCACCCCCAGCTCCCCCAAGGTCGAGTCCGTCACCTCCAGAATATCATCTGTCCACCTTGCCCTTGGTCAGCCCCTCTTCCTTTTGCCTTCCACTTTCCCTAGCATCAGCATCTTCTCCAGGGTGTCCTGTCTTCTCATTATGTGGCCAAAGTACTTCAGTTTTGCCTTTAATATCATTCCCTCAGGTGAGCAGTCTGGCTTTATTTCCTGGAGTATGGACTGGTTGGATCTTCTTGCAGTCCAAGGCACTCTCAGAATTTGCCTCCAGCACCACAGTTCAAAAGCATCTATCTTCCTTCGCTCAGCCTTCCTTACGGCCCAGCTCTCGCAGCCATAGGTTACTACGGGGAATACCGTTGCTTTAACTATGCGGACCTTTGTTGTCAGTGTGATGTCTCTGCTCTTCACTATTTTTTCAAGATTTGTCATTGCTGTCCTCCCAAGAAGTAAACGTCTTCTGATTTCCTGGCTGCAGTCAACGTCTGCAGTAATCTTTGCACCTAGAAAGACAAAGTCTGTCACTGCCTCCACGTTTTCTCCCTCTATTTGCCAGTTATCAATCAAGCTGGTTGCCATCATCTTGGGGTTTTTTAGCTTTAACTACAACCCAGCTTTTGCACTTTCTTCTTTCACCTTCGTCATGAGGTTCCTCAGCTCCTCATTGCTTTCAGCCATCAAAGTGGTATCATCTGCATATTGGAGACTGTTAATGTTTCTTCCAGCGATTTTAACTCCAGCCTTGGATTCATCAAGCCCAGCATGTCGCATGATGTGTTCTGCGTACAGGTTGAATAGGCATCATCTTGAACAGCATCATCTTGCAAGATTTTAAACAGTTCAGCTGGGATACTGTCATCTCCTGCTGCCTTGTTATTAGCAATGCTTCTTAAGGCCCATGCAACCTCACTCTTCAGGATGTCTGGCTCTAGCTCACTGACCACACCGTCAAATCTATCCCCGATATTATTATCCTTCCTGTACAGATCTTCCGTATATTCTTGCCACCTTCTCTTGATCTCTTCTGCTTCTGTTAGGTCCTTGCCATCTTTGTTTTGATCATAAAAATGATCATACCCATTTTTGTCTGGAATTTATCTCCGATGTTCCTAATTTTCTGGAAGAGGTCTCTTGTCCTTCCTATTCTATTCTTCCGCTTCCACACATTGCTTGCTTAAAAGTAATTCCTTATCTCTTCTGGCTAACCTCTGGAATTTTGCATTTAATTGGGCATATCTCCCCGATCACTGTTGCCTTTTGCTTTCCTTCTTTCTTGGGCTGCTTCCAGTGTCTCAGCAGATAGCCATCTTGCCTTCTTGGTTTTCTTTTTCTTTGGGACGTTTTTTGTTGCCGCCTCCTGAACAATGTTGCGAACTTCTGTCCATATTTCTTCCGGGACCCTATCTACTAAATCTAGGCCCTTAAATCTATTCTTCACCTCCACTGCATATCCATGAGGAATATTAGTGAGCTCATATCTAACTGATCTGTGGGTCTTCCCTATTCTCTTTAGTCTGATTCTAAATTGTGCAATAAGAAGTTCGTGATCTGAACTACAATCAGCTCCAGTTCTTTTTACCGACTGCATAGATGTCCACCACCTTTGGCTACAAAGGATGTAGTCAATCTGATTTCGGTGTCGACCGTCTGGTGAAGTCCATGTATAAAGTCGTCTCTTAGGTTGTTGGAAGAGAGTGTTTGTTATGCACAGTGAGTTGTCTTGGCAAAATTCTATCAGCCTATGTCCTGCTTCATTTTGTTCTCCCAGACCATGCTTACCTGTAATTCCAGGTGTCGTTTGACTACCCACCTTAGTATTCCAGTCTCCTGTAATGAAAATAACATCTTTTTTTGGCGTACTATCCAGTAGGTGCTGCAGATCCTCATAGAACTGATCTACTTCTGCTTCTTCAGCATCTGTGGTTGGGGCGTATATTTGGATCACTGTGATGTTAAATGGCTTGCCCTGAATTCGAACTGAGATCATTCTGTCATTTTTTGGATTGTATCCAAGCACTGCTTTAGCCACTTTATTATTAATTATGAAGGCTACTCCATTTCTTCTGTGGTCCTCTTGTCCACAGTAGTAGATCTGGTGGTCATTTGATGTGAAGTGGCCCATTCCGGTCCATTTCAGTTCACTGACACCCAAAGTGTCTATATTTAATCTTGACATCTCCCCAATAACCACATCCAATTTGCCCTGGCTCATAGATCTTACATTCCAGGTTCCTGTGGTGTGTTGATCTTTAGAACATCGGATTCGTCATTCACCACCAGCACCATCGGCTGCTAGCCATCCTTTCAGCTTTGAGCTAGCTGCGTCATCACATCTGGGGCTAGCTGAAGTTATCCTCTGTTCCTCCCCAGTAGCATTTTGACCATCTTCTGACCTGGGAGTCTCATCTTCCGATGGTATACCGACATATCTCTGGTTGTACTGATCCATTTAGTTTTCATGGCAAGAATACTGGGGTGGGTTGCCGTTTCCTTCCCTAGGGATCGTATTTAGTCTGACCTCTCTGCCATGACTTTCCCGTCTTGGGTGTCCCTTCACGGTTTAGCTCATGACGTCATTGAGGTGCTCAAGCTCCAGCACCATGACAAGGTAACGATCTCCTTTGCTGAAGAGTTTTAATGTATAGAGCCCTAAATATTTTAAACTTTACTTTTTCCATGTGAACAGCCAACTTGTAAGGTGATTACTGAAGGGGGCTTTGCCCACAGACATGGCTTCCAACTTTAACCAATTAATTTTGTATCCTGAGAGGGGGCCAAAACTATTGATCAGATACATACGTTTGGGAATGGACTTGATCCATTGGAAATATTAAGTATTTTGCACTCCAGGTTTATAATATCTATGCCTTTAATTGCCTGGGCCTAATAGCACAGGCTAGGGACTCCAGAAAAGTCCAGACTCATGCTACATCAAAAAGCATGGGGGAAAGTTTGGGTGCTGAGAATAATCCATTTGTTATAACTGCAGCTGTGGGTGATTCATAAATTGTTTGTATTCAATCTAAAAATTGTGGGGCGAGATTTAATGTATGCAGAGTGGCCATCACAGAATCCCAGGGGAAGCGATCAAAGGCCTTCTCTGTGTCCAAAGGTAAGAGTAGCACTGGAGAAGGCCGCTGCCATTATATTGAAAAGCAGACTCAAACTATCTGCTCCCTGATGCTCTGGGAGGAAGCCACCCTGCATTGGGTGATAATCGTGGGGAGTCATTTATCTAATCATGTAGCTATGGTGGCCGTTATGTTTTTGGCATCCACGTTTATAAGTGATATTGGATGACACTGCACATAACTGTGGATCCCTTTCTGGTTAGGAGACTCAAACCTCATACAATTTTTGGCAACGAATGTGTCTCAGTTGTTTTCTGTATTACTCCAATCAAAAAAGGGACCAACTTATCACTGAATGTCTTGTGCCATTCTGTTGTGTATCCATGGGGACCTGGAACCTTGCCTCCCTTCATGCACTTTATTATTCCATCTATTTCAAGGATTGTCAGGGGTGCCTGCAGGTATTTTCTTTGAGCCTCAGAAAGAGTTGGCATCTGCAAATTCTACAGGACATTGCTTACTGCTTCTTCCCCATTGTTTCATAATGAGATATATCATTGTTGTACAGTGGAGTTAATGATCTTTGTATCTCCATATAGGCACCTCTGAGAATCCCTGAATCCTGCAAGAAGTTATTTATGCTTAATTTATTTAAATCTATAGGCTAGTCATTTGCTTGGCCTCTCTCTGGATTCCCAGTAAGTTTGTTTGGTACAAGATAGTGAAAAAACTGCTTGCTTGGCATGGAAAAGACTGACTTTGTATTGGAGTTTTAATACTTCAGTCAGGTTGAGAGGTGTTGGATCTGCCTTATGATAGTCAGTTGCCCTCTTGAGTAATAGCTCAAAATCTTGCAAATGCCTAGTCCCCACCCCCCTTTTAGAAAAAGGGATATGACATTATATGCTTTCAGAGCTTTATTGATCGCAGCTGTTTTGTTGATGGCTAGGAACTCTTGGAGTTCTGTTTCTATTTCATTTGTATAAAGGCAGGATCTTGTAATACGGCAGTGTTAAGCCTCTATTGCCCGAGTGCCTTTTTAGCCAGGGAATTTGTCTACATTTCTAAGAAAACCGAGGCATGGTTAGAAATTATTAGTGGGCCTATGTCACAAATGGTCACATTTTGCCCTATTTGAGGGATATTATTTAACTAGAAGTATAGAACATCTCACCGTAATGGAGAAGACTGACTAGGTGACCTGTGTGCCTGTTTAGTCTGCTGACCAGATGCTAATGGTTGATGGGCAACTTCAGTCCCTGGACTCTCCCTCCTTATGGTTCTTTGACCTTAAACCAGACTTAGGCTGGACAGCCCATCAAATAGAGGACATCTTCAAACAGTGGGCTGTCCTCTGCCAGATCTCCAAAACAGGGGACTGTCATTCGTAAAGCAGGACACCTGGTCACCCTACATCCAAATAAGTATGTAGATCATAGTTACCTAGATGTAAGAAAAATATTTTCAGCTGGGGTCCAGAACTGGTTTAGGGGTTTGTCTTAAGCAGGATGTCAGCATCAGATGGTGAGGAATGTGAATAACAAGTTCAAGAGTGTTAAACATCCAGGTTAAAGAACATTGGCTTTCAGGGCTAAGAATATGATTTGAGCTCCTGTGCCTCTTTTTAGCAATTAAATGCAAAATCCCATTAATTTCAGTGGAACATACATGCTTTATAAGTCAATGGATTTAGAACTAGACACACCACTGTCTAAACCACTCCTCTTTGAAATGAATTCCATTGAAAGCAACTGGACTAACCTTTTAAAGTAAATAAGCATAGGATCAGGCTGTAAAAGTAAATCCAAGCTGTAGCACTCAGAAGTAAGGGGATATTATAACTATACTTATTGTTGATATAGCACTTGCTGTCCAAAGCATTTCATATACACTGTCTCAGCAATTATTACAATAGTTTTGCAAGGTCAGTATTATCCCCATATAATAGGTGAAGTACTAAGGTCACCTAATGTTCATGGCAGAGGTGAGATATGGAGATTTCCTGGTTATGCAGCTGCTACACTAGTTGTCAATGCTTATGCATATTCCAAGTATCTATTTCTAACAGCGTGCTGAAAGTAACACACCACTGAAAATAAGAATGCAGCATTTGCAGCTTATGTTAGAATGCTGGTTTCCATAGTGATGTTTTTCCCTGTTTCCGCTGTGATATCTAATTTCACCCAGAACATTCTCTAAATGCTATTGTAAAATGATCCCACTTTCTCAATATTTTTATGACCTATGACTCTGGGAAGTATATTTGTTCTCAAAAGACTAAAAAGGAAAAGTGTATTTTAAACAAATAGGCTCTTGAAACGTGTGCGCACAGTCACAGAGCGCACAAACTATATGTATTTCTGTGCAATGCAGCACTTTCCTTTCACACTGTCAGTATTTGGGCAACAGCCCAAATACTGCAGTATGACCACTGCAGACTGCAGTGGGTTGAGTCTTTATCATGAGGTATAGCAGTGGAACACAGAAAAAGGGGCAATATCCATCTACTCGCACCTTCACCTTCATGCCCTGCTTGTGAGCTTCTAGAGGCATCTGTACGGCTGCGGTTGGAAATAGCAGGCTGGACTACTTTTTAGAGTGTGAGCCTAAGGGGAGGGACTTGTGTTTTTATTTCTATGTGGTGCCTAGTACAAATCAGGCGCTTTATAAATAATACACTACACAGATCTTGGTCTGAGCTCTACCAAGGCAATTTTTATATTCTCCCTAGAAGAGTTTATGAAGAATGTATTCTCTCTTTTTTGTTATGGTACCTCTATAATGTATTTTTAATTTTTTATACTTGTATCCTGCTCTTCTTTCTTGAGCAGATTAAAGCACCTTATATTAAAATTCCAGTGGTCTTCCAACCACACAGGCACAGATCAGCGCACGTACACCTAACTTCATCGGTCCCACTGCATCAGCTGCTCCCAGAATATTCTCTGCACCAGATCAGAGCGAGGAAAGGGGTTTCTCCATGCTTCTTCTGGAGCTTTGCCAACTGGTACAACCACAAGTGAACATTCTTGCCTACAATAAAAGGTTTTTATGGGAATGCTTGGGCCCCATCTACATGGAGACAGTTTTTGAGGCGATTCCGTTTAAATCCAGATTTTCAGAAAATCCAGTTTGCTCCTCCCATGGCAAACATAGCCAGTAAAGTGGCGTATACATTAAAAAAAAAAAAACGCGTTCACGGGGCAGATGGCACCTGAAACCACATTGCTTGGGTGTTGGGTGGATGGAGTCTTGCAACTAGAACTGACCATCATCAACTGTGTAGGTGCGGGGCAGCGAATGAGCAGAGGCTTGCTCCCAACCCCTCTCCTCACTCCTGTGCTCAGCAGTGGAAGAGAATGAGTTACTTTCAAGTAGACATATTTAGGCAACACCTCTCCTGGTGTCCACCCTTTCTCAGCAGGAATGAGGGTCATTTGGGGGCAAACAGCTTTTAAAATCGTTGCAGTCCTGCGTACCTTCACTGTCCTGGAAGAGCGGAGATTTAAAACAGGCTTGCTCCCCACTCACATCCTCAGTGAAGTGCAATGGAAGAGAATGAGTTACTTCTGAGCAGACATGTTTAGCCAACACCTCTCCCTGTGTCCACCCTTTCATGATGCAACTTTTCCTTCTGCCTATCAATGCTGCTCCTCCCAGCCCACACCGAAGCCAACCCAGGTCACGCAGACTCCCAAATCACACTGAGGCCACCACGATGGGAAAATCTGGCACAAAATGACTTTGCAAAGAATAGGCTTTTCGGGCAGAAAAATGCACGGTTGATGCAGCGTGGGGGTAATGTCATCTGCCATGACCGTCTGTGAGGCGCCATAGAACTGGAGTAAATCCTCCATATAGGTGGGGCCTTGGTGGAAGAATGTAGCTTCATAGGTGTGATCCAATCAATCCACATGTTTGTAATTGTGATATAATTTTCTCCTGATTAGACTTCTTAAAAAACTCCCAACTTAGTTTTCATTTCAGAGCCGATAAAAAATATAAACTCAGCATTGAAAAATATAGAATTATAAAAGCAGCAGCCATAAAATCAGTAACATCAATAAAATCTAGTCAACCCATAGAATCACAGCTGAAAATAAACTACAAGACAACCTGGAGTGGTTGGGCAAATAAAGGAGTCTTAATCTGGCACTGATCAGCTATGATGCCGCCAAGTGAGCTTCTCTACAGAGGGCTTTCTTCCTGTAAGGCACCATGACCGAAAAAGCCGCCTTCCAAGTCACCACCCACATAACCTCATACAGCAGGTGAACCTGAATGAGTGCTCCCAATGGTCAGTTAAGGGGCAGCTCATATGGTACTAAGTGGCCCTTCACACAGTCAAGTACCAGGCCATTCGGGGCTTTATAGCTTTGAATTGTGCTCAGAATAATTTATTATTACATTTATGTCCCACCTTTTTTCTCTTGCCAGGAACCCAAGGTGGCTTACACGGTCCTCCTCCTCTCTGTTTTATCATCACAACACCCTTGTGAGATCAATGACCAGCTCCAAGTTGCCCAGTGAGTTTCATGGCTGAGAGGTGACTAGAACCTGGTTCTCCCAAGTCCCAGTCCAACACTTTAACCCCTACACCACTGAACTGGTAATGAAGGGGGAGAGCCCATAAGAAAGAATATATTCCCAGCGAGTGAACAAACATGGAGAACTAAAATGGAGAACTAATAGGGGTTTGGCAGCACAGTTTGGTGGTGGAGGAGGTCACTAGCAAAATTTACCTATGTATAAGTTAAGTGGACCATGTGTGCTTAGAAGGGCCCATCAACTGAGCTGCGAAGGGAATAAGAAGAAGGGAGGGCCACTGCACTGGTACTGAAGGGGGAGAACCCATAAGAAAGAGAAAATGGAGGGCTGCCGTTCAGCAGTGGTGATCTGCAAGTTATGTGCTACGTGTGCTTTCCTGCCTGAAGATAACATGGTGTACATTTGCAGCAAGTGCAAGCTGGTGGCCTTACTAGAAGAAAAGGTAAGAAGTCTGGGACAGCGAGTGGCCACACTGCAAGGTGTAAGAGAGGACAAAGAGCAGTTGGACAGCACAGGAGGCGCTTAAAGGACAATGATTGGGGACCACTCCAAAAGAGGGGCAGGATGAACAAGAGGAGGAGCACCCTGCATGGATCACTGTGACAGGAGGAGGAGATTCAGAAGGCATTGCAACTCAGAAACCACTTTGAGGCTCCTGAAGAAGAGAGAGGCTCCGAGCCTTCTGGGGAAGATCTCCAGCAGATCTCACAGGGCAGGAAGCAAGGTGCTGGAGCCCTGCAGAACAGAGGGGATGGATACACTCCTTGTAGGAGTGAAGCACGGCCATGGTTGGTGACTCCTACTGTGAGGGGAAGAAGCAGATGTGTGCTGACCAGACCCATTGGCTTGGGAAATATGCTGTCTCCCAGGAGCACAGACTGGAGATGTGTGGAGCAGTTGCTGACACTCTGGAAATGAACAGTACTTCCAAGTGCATCATGCTGGACTATGAAGCTCTAGGAAGGAAGCTCAAAGCCTTTGGGTCTCAAGTGGTGTTCTCATCCATCCTTCTGGTCCAGGGAAGAGGGCTAGAAGGGGAAGAAGAATTCTGCAGGTGAACAACTGTCTGCGAGAAAGGTATCGCCAGGAGAGTTTTGGTTTCTGGGACCATGGTTTACACTTTTTGGATGAAGGGCTGCTGGGGGGAGATGGACTGCACCTTACAAAGACCAGGAAGGATGTGTTTGCCTGAAGGAATGGCAAGTTTGATCAGAAGGGCTTTAAAGTGAATGCTGTGGGGGTGGAGACAAAGGGCATTTCTATACCAGCCTAAAATCCTGCATTTAAAACAGGGCTTTCTGCTTCTGTTTTAAAAACAGGATCATAACTGACTCCCTTTACAATCACTTCCTTCCCCCCCTCCCCCCCCTTGAGTCCTCCATTATCTTTCATTGATCTCCCTCCTCTTCTTGCTGCTTTCACCCTTTTCACACAGGAAACTGAAGCAGAACACAATGGGGTAATTTGATAGCTCATTATCTGCGATCTATTTAAAAACGGAACCAAGGGCATTTAGTGCAGGAGGGTCACAGCTAAAGAGCCTGCAAACTTCTGTGAAGGAGCAATCTCAATAGCAGGATAAAAGCTCCATGTGAAGGAGCTCAAAAGCCCAGAGGAAAAGACTGCAGATAACGGCTCATGCTCTGCAGCAGGAACTGGGAGAGCAGCTGTAGTGGGGCCTGTTGACCCTCTTAATAAAAATGCAGGGAGGTCACTGGAGCATAAAGTCCATGGCTTTCGATGCCTTTATACTAATGCTTGGAGTCTGACAAATAAACAGGACAAGCTTGAACTCTTGATTCAAGAAAGTAAATATGACTTAATAGATATAACCGGGACTTGGTGAGATGACTCCCATGAGTTGAAGGATATAACTTGTTCAAAAAGAACAGAAGCCATAGAAACAGGGGAGGAGTTGCACTGTATTTTAGAAATGTACACATCTGCACAGAAATTCAAGAGAATGAACATGGGGGCCCTGTTGAAAGTATCTGAGTTAAAATAAATGGAGGGAGGAATAAAAACAATACTCTGGTTGGATATTACTAACCACCCAACCAAGGAGAAGATGTGGATGATGCTTTGCAAAAGGAAACTGCAGATATGTCAGGCAAGCATGAAGTAACTGAGGACTGGCAAGGCACCTTCCCTCCAGCTGCTTTCAGCTCCTCCCTCACTTCCTGCTTGCAACTTCCCTCCATTGCTAGCTGTCACATATTGATATGGTTTACAGAGCAGTGAGTGAGATCAGGAAATATACCCAAATATCATGGCAAAGTAGTAACATGGAGGGGAAAATGGCGCAAATGTTAAGTCATTTACTCCACACTTGCACAGGACCAAAAATAATAATGAGGTGTGGATGTGTTCGGGAAACTCTCCAGCATGCTTCCTTTGGGATTTTTAGGGACACGGGGGGAGGGCACTGAGAAGGGATGAGGGAGGATGATGGTGGCACTATTCCTTAGGAAAGGGTGCGTCGGAGCAGTTGTGTCACCCGCCTCAGTCATCTCTGTATGCCCCAGAGTGCCCACAGCTGGGATAGGAGCAACAGCCATGTCATCAAGAAACTTGCTGAGGGCTCTCGGGTCCAGATCCATCAGCCTCCACAGGTGGACCACCCTAATAGGTCATGAGGAATGGACACCGTGAGTCTAAACCTCACCAGAAAGTGATCTGATCATGAGAAAGGCATCAACAAGAAACCTCCCATTCTGGGTGCACCATCTCCACCCAAGAAGCCCAATCAAGAACACCAGATTTGAAGTGCAACCTGCAACAAGTGTTGGCCTGATTGTTTGTTGGGGCAGTCTCATTAGATTTTATTTATTTTTGTATTTATTAGATTTATTAGCCACCTATCTGGCTGGCTACCAGTGGGACTTTACACCTTTCCATACCAGCGGGGCTCTGTTTTTAACCTCCAGTCAGTAGAGGACCAGGCACAAGCTACTCTAGAACAATCAGAAAGCTAGACACAAAAAGCAAAAGAGACTATGGAAGGACAAGACTCTCCAGTGGTGGTGACCTGCAAGGTGTATGCCATGTTTGTTTTCTTGCCTGAGAACAACATGGCCTACACCTGCAACAAGTGCAAGTTGATCATGCTGCTGGAAGGAAAGGTAAGAGGACTGGAGCAGCGACTGTTGACCCTCCAGGGAATAAGAGAACACGAAGAGTTCTTGGACAGAACGGTGGAACTACAGCAGCAAAGTGAAGAACAGAAGCTAGAAGAGCAACAGCAAGCTGAGGCAGAAGTGGGAAATGCTGAGGGGGGGAAAATGAAGTAGAGGATACTCCTTGGAAAAGGGTGACAGTTAGGAGCAGAAGAACTAGAAGCCACTCTACACCAGTGGAAGCATTGGAGCTATGGAACTGTTTCCAGGTATTTGAGGATGAGACTGGAGGACAGCCTGCAGAGGAAGAATCACAGGGGAACCTGTATGACAGTGAGCAAGAGGCTGAAGGTCAGTCAGGCAGAGGCGATGAAGCCAAGGCCTACAGCTACAAGAAGAGAAGAGTAGTAGTAGTGGGAGACTCCTTGCTGCGTGGGATCAAAACCCAAGTATGTTGCAAAGACCCATGGACTCGCCAGGTATGCGGTCTTCCAGGAGGATGGATTAGAGACATGACTGAAGGGTTGCCTGCACTCATAAAGCCCACTGACGGGTATCCCTTTCTTCTCATCCATGTGGGAACAAATGATACTGCCATGCGGAGCTACAAAGAAATCACGTCAGACTTTGAAGCTTTGGGAAGGAAGCTCAAGAACTTTGGGGCCCAGACAGTTTTCTCATCCATCCTTCCAGTAGTCAGAAGAGGGATAGAAAGGGAAAGAAAAATACTCCGGGTGAATAACTGGCTATGAAGGTGGTGCCTCCACAAGAGATTTGGATTCTGGGACCACGGGCTATACTTCCTGGCAGATGGGCTGTTGGCAAGGGACGGGTTGCACCTCACAAAGGTTGGGAAGAATGTGTTTGGCCACAGCATGAAGAACTTTATCAGGAGGGCTTTAAATTGAATCATAATTTAAAGTTGCTACAGAGACGTAAAGTTGGGGGTAACGATGGATGGAGGCTCATGCACCACAATGGAGAGAACAGCTCTAATAGCGCCCAGTAATAGTCTTCAGACACATGTAGGAAGCAAGCCAGACTATGAAGCACATGGTCTTCGATGTCTATATACTAATGCCCAGACTATGGGAAACAAACAGAACAAACTTGAACTCTTAATACAGGAGGGAAATTATGACTTGATAGGTATAACTGAGACTTGGTGGGATGACTCCCATGACTGGAATACAGCAATGGAAGGATACAACTTGTTCAAAAAGAACAAGGAACAGAAAGGGAGGTGGAGTTGCACCATATGTTAAAAAATAAATATCTCTGCACAGAAATACAGGAGGATGAGCTCGGTAGCTCCATCGAGAGCATCTGGGTTAAAATAAATGGAGCAAAGAATAAAACAAACCTGGTGGTCAGAGTCTGTAATGGCCACCCAATCAAGGAGAAGACGGGGATGACAGTTTTGAAAAGCAATAGCCAATGTTTCAAGGAAGCATGAGGTAGTAGAAATGGGGGACTTCAATTTCCCCGATATTTGTTGGGAGACAAATTCTGCAAAACATGGCCCCTCCAGGAAATTCCTGACTTGTGTGGCGGATAACTTCCTCCTACAGAAAGTAGAGGAAGGAACTAGAGGATCGGCTATCCTTGACTTGATCCTAACCAACAGAGATGACTCAGTGGATAAAGTAGCAGTTACAGGAACTCTGGGAGAAAGTGACCCTGTTATACTTGAGTTCTTGGTTCCAAAGGAAGCAAGAGCTGTGTGTACACAAATGTGTACCCTGGATTTTAGAAAAGCCCATTTTAATACACTCAGAACAATGATAAGTAAGGTCCCATGGCAAGCGACTCTAACGAGAAAAGGAGTCCAAGACAGGTGGGAGTTTTTAAAAAAGGAAATTCTCAAGGCACAATTACAAACTATTCCAACAAGAAGGTGGAAGACAACCAGAGAAGCCAATGTGGCTTCACAAAAAGCTTAGAGATGATCTGAAAACAAAAAAGGACACATATAGGAAATGGAAGGAAGGCTGAGCGACAATGGAAGAGTGCAGGCAGGTAGCACAGAATTGCAGGGTAGGTGTCAGGAAGGCTAAAGCTGAGAACAAGCTGAGGTTAGTGAGGGATGCTAAAAGCAACAAAAAGGCTTTCTTCAGCTATGTGCATAGTAAAAGGCAGAGGAAATAAATGGTGGTTCAGCTATTAAATAAGGATGGCAAAACGATAACAGATGACAAGGAAAAGGCAGAAGCGCTCAATTCCTACTTTGGCTCAGTCTTCTCCCAAAAGACGGTCTATGACCCCCCTGGCAAAGGTGAAGTACAGGCTGAAGGGGCAGGATTGTAGCTTGAGATCGATAGGCATATGGTCAAGGAACACCTAATTACTTGGAATGAGTTCAAATCTCCAAGGCCAGATGAACTGCATCCTAGAGTAATAAAGGAACTGGCAGGAGAACTCTCAGAACCGCTGTCTATTCTCTTTGAGAAATCATGGAGGATGGGGGAAGTGCCAGATGACTGGAGGAGGGCTAATGTTGTCCCTGTCTTCAAAAAGGGCAAAAAGGAGGAACCTGGGAACTACAGACCAGCCAGTCTGACATCCATCTTCAAGCACCTTGAAAACAATGCAGTGATTATTCGAGGGCAAGAACAAATCCTGCCAAACAAATTTGATCTCATTTTTTGATCAGGTAACCTCCCTTGTGGACTGTGGGAATGCTGTGGACATCATATACCTCGACTTCAGCAAAGCTTTCGACAAAGTGGCCCATGATATAGTAGTAACGAGGCTGGACAGCCATCTGTCAGGGATGCTCTGACTTGGATTTCCTGCACTGAGCAGGGGGTTGGACTCGATGGCCTTGTAGGCCCCTTCGAACCCTACTATTCTATGATTCTATGATATCCTGATGAGCAAACTAGCTCAAAGCGGGCTAGATGAAACAACTCTCAGGTGGATCCACAGTTGGCTACAGGATCGGACTCAAAGAGTGCTTACCAATGGGATCTTCTTAAACTCGGGAGAGGTGACAAGCGGGGTATCGCAGGGCTCAATCCTGGGCCCAGTGCCCCTCAACATTTGTATTAATGACTTGGAGGAGGAGGTCCAGGGAATGCTTATCAGATTTGCAGATGACACAGAATTGGGCGCGATAGCTAATACTTTGGAAGACAGAAACAAAATTCAAAGTGATCTGGATAGACTGGAGCGCTGGGCAGAAAACAAAAGAATGACATTGAAGAGGGATAAATGCCAAGTTCTGCACCTAGGAAAAAGAAACCAAATGCACAGTTACAAGATGGGGGATACGTGGCTCAACAACACTACAAGCGAGAAGCATCTTGGAGTTGTTGTCAATCACAAGTTGAAGATGAGGCAACAATGTGATGTGGCTGCAAAAAAGGCAAATGCTCTTTTGGGCTGCATTAATAGAAGCATAGCTTCCAAATCCTGGGAAGCACTAGTTCCCCTCTACTCAGCACTGGTTAGGCCTCATGCAGACAAACTGGAGAGGGTTCAGAGGAGGGCAACAAAGATGATCAGAGGACTGGAAACAAAGCCCTATGAAGAGAGACTGAAAGAACTGGGCATGTTTAGCCTTGAGAAGAGAAGACTGGGGGGAGATATGAAGGTGCTCTTCAAGTACTTGAAAGGTTGTCACAGAAAGGAAGGCCAGGATTGCTTCTTGAACATCCCAGAGTGCAGGACACGGAATCATGGACCCAAGTCACAGGAAGCCAGATTCCGGCTGAACATCAGGAAAACATTCCTGCCTGGTAGAGCAGTACGACAATGGCACCAATTCCCTAGGGAGGTGGTGGGCTCTGCCATGCTGGGGGCGTTCAAGACGAGGCTGGACAGCCACCTGTCAGGGATGCTCTGACTTGGATTCCTGCACTGAGCAGGGGGTTGGACTTGATGGCCTTGTAGGCCCCTTCCAACCCTACTATTCTATGATTCTACCCAGCCCCTCCACGTGGCGTACAATACTAATAACACAAAATACAATGAATTTACATAATCAACTGAACCAAACAGAACAAAACAATACCACTCTAAAAAACCCTATCCCACCACAAATGCCCACCTGAACAACCAGGTGTTTAAAGCCCGGCAGAAGCTCATCAAAGAGGATGCATGGCAGAGGTCACTAGGGAGGGAATTCCACAGAGTGGGGGCCACCACAGAAAAGGCTCTCTCCCTGGTCCTCACCAGCCTACCTGTCCTGATTGATGGGACAGACAGAAGGCCTTTTGAGGCTGATCTCGTTGCGTGTTGTTGGAGGCGCTCCTTAAGACAGACTGGGCAGGAACCATATCGGGTTTGAAAGGTCAATGGCAACACCTTGAATTGGGCCTGGAAAACAAGTGTTAACCAGTGCAACTCCTTCAGCACTGGAGTGATGTGATCTCACTGTGGGTTGTCTTTAATCAGGTGGGCGGTCACGCTCTGCACCAGCTGCAACTTCCAAACCATCTTCAAGGGTAACCCCACATAGAGTGCATTACAGTAGCCTAGGCAAGAGGAGACCAGTGCATGAACTACTGATGGGAGCAGATGGTTAGGGAGATAGGGGTGCAGCCACTGTATCAGATGGAGTTGGTACAGTGCTGCCTGGCTCACTGCTGATACCTGAGCCTCCATGGACAGCTGGGAGTCTAAATGACCCCCAGACTGCGGACCTGGCCCTTCGGGGGTAGCCGCACCCGATTAAACACCAGGTCAACATCCCCCAACCTCCCCTTGTCTCCCACAAAAAGTACTTTGGTTTTGTCTGGGTTTTGTTTCAGCTTAGTCCTTTCCATCCAGCCACTCGCCGACTCCAGACACTTGGACAGGGTTTCCACAGCCAACCTTGGTGAGGATTTAAATGAGAGGTCGAGCTGCGTATCATCCGCATATTGGTGGCACTGCACCCCAAACCTCCTGATAACAGCCCCCAGCGGCTTCACATAGATGTTAAATAGCTTTGGGGAGAGAATGGAACCTTGTGGCGCCCCACAAGCGAGCAGCCAAGATGTCATGGCAGCTATGAAGTCCCCCACCTGCAACAGCTGCTAGATGGTAAAATAGCAGCGAATGATAAAGTGCAGTGTGCAAATTCAACCCGTTGCACGGTCTCCCTCAAAACAAAATGTTCCAGCTATGAGAGGAGATCCTGTTCTTCCTAACACCAGCCGGAGCTAGAAAGAGCAGGAACTCCTTTGCCGCTACTTTTTTTTTTTTTTGAGAGGCAAACACGCCGACGCTCAGTCACAGCTACAGCGAAACCTTGCATTTTCCTGCTGGTGTCTATCGGTAGTTCTCCCTTCAGGCCAGGGGGGCGTTCACAAGGGCTTCTTATATCTGAACCAGGAAGTCACCCACCCACACAGCGAGATGCCTGTCTCCGACATGCTCTCTCCGAAGGAAAGGGTGCGGCTGGGCCCGCGGGACCACGAGAAGACAGTCCCAAACCCACAGTTGGGCAATCCCTTCATCGGGACCAATCAAAATCCCACGAAAATGTGTCCGCTTCCGAGCTCCCCAAAACTCCTCCTCCGGCTAGATGGTGGCGCTGCCCTTCAGATCGGCGAGGGCTGGCGCGGGGCCGCGGGGGCGGCGAGCCGGCGGCCAGGGCAGAGAGCGGCGGGCGCCAACGCGGGCGGGAGGGCCGCCGTTCCGTGCGCGGATACATAAAGAGGGTAGCGTCACATACCTTCAGCGCTTGGCAGCCTTCACCCCTTACTTTCCCCCAGCCGCGCGGCTTGGGCAACAGGTGCCCCTGAACCCGAGGGCTGTTACGCGCCGGGGATTTGGGCGGGACACCCAAGTCTCGCCCAGCCCTGCCTGCGCTAGGACTACAGCGGAGGGCCTCCGCCAGCTGCTCCCGCCCGGCCCGCCTCCCCGCTGAGCGAAGCCGCAGAACGGGGGAGCTCCGCGGCAGGCTTGCGTTGCGGTGCGGGGGCGCGGGGCGCTGCTTTCTCGGCCTCAGGGCCAGCCTGCAACGGGGCACGCGGGCGCCGGGCCGCGCCGCGGAACCGCGGCAGGCCACCCACGCAGCCTCCCTCCGGCTTCCTTCGTGCGACATCCGGAGCGAGGCCAGCGCGGGGCTCTTGCGAGCCCTCGCCCCCGGCCCAGCTCCCTCCGACGTGCCCGCGGGCGACGGTCTCCGCTGCGCTGGAGCTTGCGAGAGCGAGGCCAGCTCCTGCGCGCAGAAGAGCTCGAGCGATGAGCGAGATCCGAGCCGGGAGTGACGCGGGCGCCTCCGCGGCCTGCGGGGAGGGGGCGGGGCGCGCTGGCGCCCAGCACGGCTGCGCCGGAGCCGGGCTTCCCGGGGAAACGGCCGCCGCAGCCTGGGCCGGGAAGCCCGCCGGGGGGCGCCCGCCGACGCGCCTGGGCGGCCGAGACGGGGGCCGCCGGCCGCAGCGCGCGCACCCGCCGACCGGGCCCCCGCAGCCCCGCTCCGGCGGGCCTCCTCTGCGCGGAGCGCCCCGGGGACGCGGGTGCCGGGGACGCGCCCGCCCGGGGCAGAGGAGAGCGGCGGGGCGGGGCGCAGCTCGGCCCCGCCCACCCCTCGCGCGCGGCGCGCCCCCGCCCGCGCGCCGTGCTCAGTCGTTCCTGCAGTCCTGGCGGGTCAAGATGGCGGCCCGGGTGAGTGGGGCTGGGCGGCGGCGGCGGTTTGCGCCTCTCTTCGACGGCCTTCTCCCGCCGGTCGCCCGTTGGTTCTTTCGGGCCTGTTGACCTCCTAGCCCCCGCCCCGGGATGGCCTCCGCGCCTCCCTCCCGGAGCGCGCCTGGCTCGCACCGACCGGGAGACCCGGGCTCGCGGCGCGGGGTGGCGGCGCTCGCTGCCCCAGGGCAGCCGCCTCCCGCGGGCTCGGAGGCGAGCGCGGCGCAGATAGCCGGCAGCCATGCGCTTGTCGCTCTCTAGCCTCTCGGGGAAGGCGTGTGCCGTGCGCCTCCGTCGCCCGGTTCCGGCTCGGAATGCGACGCAGTAGTGAGCCTGCGCGCCGAAGGTGTTCGGGCTGTCCGGGGTAGCGGCGCCGCAAGTCCCGCGCCAGTTCCCGCTTGTTTGGTTGCTTGCTTGCTGTGTTGTGCGCCGCTCAGAAGCCAGGGGGCGCCGCGCGGCACGAGGCGGGAGCTTCTTGCGGGCGTCAGGCGTCGCGAGGCCCCGGGGAGCCTTCAGGTGCCTGCAGCACGGTGGCCCCCTAACGGGGACACCGGAGGGAAGGGGCAGCGCGAATTCCCGCGCTGCCGAAGCAGATGGCTGTTCTCAAAGACTGCCTGGCAAAAACACGCTCTTCTTCACGTGTTCCTCTTGAACGTGGCGGTGGAGGAACGCGAGTAGCCTGACGGGGAATGCTGAAATGCTTCTCTCGGTGTTAAACCCTTGTGCTGCCCTGTGGTTAGCAAGCTCTTGTCACTGTGTTGCTACCTCCAGTTGGAGTACGCGCATCTGGTGGGTTAAAAGGTGGGAGGATCAAGACCTTTATGCAGCGAGTGTCTTTGCTGCAACATACTTGGTTAGCAAGCAGAGGCATCTGTCTTCAGGTTGCTTCTGTGGGGCGCTGTTGGTTACAGTGATGGCACATCGCCACTGCTTTATTTTCCCGGCGGCCCAACTTGTGCCCGGCACTTGGTGCCTCCTGGAATGAAGGGTGCAGCAGAGGTGGGTTAGTGGTGGAATAATTGGGATTGAAGTCTAGAGAAAAGCCTTAATGAATGAGAGGCTCATTTACCCTCTTCGATAGATGCTTTTAACACCATAAAGGTGTATAGGACTTTGCCCCAAAGAGTACCCATTTGGTAAAGAAGGATGGAGATGTTGATTCATTTTCCTGGTGGAATAACAATCTCACTCTATGGATTGTAGCAGGTCAGGGAAGCTTCGGGAGGGACGATAGGGGGGCAAAATGTCAAACACAAAATTGTTGTGTATTTAGTTGTGATGTGAGGAAAGCAGTTTGAAATTTTGGAAGCATAATAGTAATTTTGTGCCAAGAGGCCATGTAGAAATTGTGCTGCGGCAGGTTTGAGTATTCCACTGGCTTGGAGTAATAGTTAAATGAAAGGCCTTTTTTCTGAGTTGTGAGAATAGCAGATGGGGAAGATCAACACAAATGGTGTTGATCTCCCCCCACTGATCTTCTCTGGTAGATCTTCCCAACCAAAGCATTTCTCACCAAGAGTAAGGAGGGAGTGCAGAAATCTTGGCAAGTCTCAAAATGCTGGTAATTGTGATGGATAACTTTAGAAAATTATGTAGCTGAAATGTAGCTGTATGAAATGTTATCTTAAGATGCTCTTCAGTATCAATGCTGTATTTGTTTCTGGTCAAAAGAACCTGGAGTGATGCATCAAAAGATTGACCTGGCCATTTGCCGTGTAAACTGGTGCGCAGTCATATTGGAAAGGAGTTCGAAAGGATGCACAGCCCAGTCTCCCTATTAGCTGGGCTAGTTCTGCTTAATCATTTCTAGCAGAGGTATTGAATTAAAGCTTTCTTTTAAAAGCATCTGTTTCATTGGTCATTGAGCATGTATGTGCTAGAGGTGCATGCCAGTGACCCACAAGGAAGAGTGGCCTTCTTCCTTGCATATCTTAAGATTTGAATAAAGGGAAAACTAATGCAAGAAGCAACCTTAAGTGTCTGCTGAGATGTGAAAATGGGTCAGGTATGATTGTGGAGGATGGATGAGGGAGAGATGGCGTACATATATCTAATGAGAATCCTGAAAGTTCACCCTGACCAGTTTGCAGTCTTCCCAGTCTCACAATGGTGTTGCTCCCTGTTCTGAGCAGTTACCCAAAGTACTTGTCTGGTCCCAGCTACATGTGCAGCCCCCACTGCTCAGTCTTGTGTGAAGCAGAGCTGTGTTGCAGAGGGCAGCTCTCTCGGGCTGGTAGAGAGCCACCAAGCTAGCGCTGTCGAGTGCGCGTTTCTGTCCCTGGGGCAGCGGGTTCTCACTTGGCTGACTGGAAGCAGGTTTCACTTTCCATTGGTGACCAGCGAAGCAGCACCTGGCTTACACCCCAGGTGAGAGGTACACAGGCTGGATTGGGCCCCAGTGCAGACTGGAGATTGCCCTCGCCTGATCTAGATGGAAAGTAGAGACAGGTTTGGGTGTCATCAGCATACTGGTGGCACCGAACTCCAAAGCTCTGGACAATCTCTCCCAGTGGTTTCAGGTATAGGAACCCTGAGGGACACCACAGACCAGCGGCCATGGCGTTGAAAAGGAATCCCCCAGGACCCTCCAGGAAGGACCAGAGCCAACGTATAACAGTGCCTCTCAGTCCTATTTCAGACAGATGCCTCAGAAGGATACCATGATCAATGGTATCTAAAGCCACCGAGAGGTCCAGCAGAACCAGTAGGGACACATTCCCCCTCTCTGTTTCCTGGTGTAGATTGTCTGCCAAGGTGACCAGACCAATCTCTGTCCCATAACTAGGCCTGCAGCCAGACTGAAGTGGGTCTAGATACTTTTCCTCATCCAGAAATCCCTGGAGCTGAGAAGCCACCACGCGCTCCAGCGTCTTGCCCAAAAACGGAATACTGGAGACTGGCCAGAAATTATCCAATGCACTGGGGTTAATGGAGGGTTTTTTAGACAGAGATCTTACCACTGCCTCTTTTAGTCAAGATGGAATTGGACCTTGCTGTAAAGATGCGTTCACTACTACCTTACCTACTCAGCCAGTCACCCCGCACCCCACCCCGTTCCAGAAGGGCAAGCATCCAGCACACAAGTGGTAGGTGTCACCTCTCCAAGGATCCTGGCCATATCCTTGGCCTGTACAAATTGAAAAGTATCCATTGTAACTGGATAAATAGAGCCAGGGTTATATCCATTGAACCTGTGGCAACTATGCCGAAGTTGGCACAAATACAATTTATTGTATCTGCAAAATGTCATGCAAATTGGTCACAACTGGCTATTGAGTGGTCCACCTTTTCTTCTCGTAGGCCAGAGTGTAACAGGTCCTTGAGCACCTGAAAAGGTTTCAGGTATAGGAGCCCTGATAGTTGGGTGACTATCAGGGCAGCCTCAGCATGAATATTAAAGTCCCCCCAAGACTACCAACCTTGCGGTCCTCAACACCACACACAAGACCGCCTCTATCAGCTCGGGTAGGGAGACTGTTAGGCAGTGGGGTGGTTGATGCACCGAGAGTATCCCAATCCAGTCTTGAGATACCAGTGCTAGGTACAACTGTTCAGAGCTTGCTGACTGCTGGACATCCTAGACAGTAATGAAAATATACCACTGCAGTTGCTGTTTATAAGTTTTCTGGGGAATAATTTTGCTCTTTCTCAGAAGAAGGGATGAATCCATTTCTGGTCCATCTCACTTTTGCATTTGTTCACCCTTAAGTCTTTTATCCCCATATCTACATTTAACAAGTGCACAAAAACTGCATTTAAATAAATTTTACAAGCTATTTTCTGTCAGAATACATACTTCTGAATATATTTTGATACATTTGAACTGAGAACTGCATCAGAACATTCAGGAACTGTGAAACCTGGGGAATAACTAAGTTATCTGCACAGAATTTGAGAGGTGCAGATTCTGTTAGTTCATATTGGAACTCACAAAGATTGAATTCTTCAAGCATCTCTACTCATATTTGAACAGGTACAGCTCAATTCGAACTTAATTCTTATTTAATATATTTGAGAGCACTGTTAATTCTTTCTAGGAGACAATGAAAGCCCAAATCAGATATAACATTGCTACAATTAGGATGAAATTGCTAGGACAAAAAACACACACCAGTCCATTGTAAAATGCCACATAAATGAGGAATTCACTGCTTTTATCCTTTTATCGTGGTATAGCAGGAGAAAGTATTGTCTTTTAGCTTGGGGTCTAGGAACATTTGAAGATATGATAGCTCAGTTGTTGTTGCTGTTGTTCAGTCGTTCAGTCATGTCCGACTCTTCGCGACCCCATGGATCATAGCACGCCAGGCCTTCCTGTCCTCCGCTCTCTCCCGGAGTGTGCTTAAGTTCATATCATAGCTCAGTACCCACATGCTATTTATTCCAGACTTGCAAATAAGCCCACAAAAGTTAAAATTTACCTGTCATGCAATTGGTTCCTTTGCATGCTTACTAGGGTGGATAAATAGAATAATTATAATAATAAATATAATTATAATAATAAATATAATTATAATAAAATAAAGCACTTCTTTAAAAATTAAATTGATTTTTTTAAAGCTGCATAATAAAATAAATGTCTCTCACTTAAAAAAAACATAGTTACAATTAAATCTTCACCAGAAACATACTAAACCTATGTTTACAGTCTCATAAAAATGAAGTTATCTACTAATCAAACATGGACATTCATTTTACTTTGCTTGCTGATACAAATAATGATTTAAATCATTGATTTAAATTGCCTTGATTTAAATCAATCCACCGTGATTGCTTACTCCCAGTTCAGTGGACTTTATACCCAAGTAAGTGTGCATAGGATTATAGCTTTGTTCATTTGTGGCCATCTTAATGGAAAAAAAGAACTAACTTTTAGAATGCTTCCTTGCCTGATCTCCTGGAGGTAATTATTTGTCAGAGGTGAATGTTTTTGCTTTGAATTTAATTGTGTCTAGTTTGAAAGCACAAGTTTCCAATTAAAGCTTAGAAGTCTGAAGCCCCCAAATTGGCTGCTTGGTTCAAACCAGTATGTGATATTCAGCATCTTCCCTGCTACTCCTTGCCCTTCACTGTCAGCCTAGAATTGCCAGGGCATAGTGCTGCAGTGATGGTAGAAGCTACTGCTAGCAGAATTCCTTTTCTTTGAAGTTCTTAAAGGTACAGAAACCTGTCAGGGTGTAGACCTAGCAACCCTAAGCCACTTGGCTCTCCAGAGTCCCTTCAGCTTAATAGGCTACTTAATGGAACCAATTCCCTAGGGAGGTGGTGGGCTCTCCCACGCTGGAGGCTTTCAAGACGAGGCTGGACAGCCACCTGTCAGGGACGCTCTGACTTGGATTCCTGCACTGAGCACGGGGTTGGACTCGAGGGTCTACCCCACTATTCTATGACTGTATGACTCTACTTCCCAATCAATAATGTGCAAGCCCTCCTCTCCTTAGCCAACATGAGGTTTTCACCTAGATCTATTTGTTCGCCTTTCTTCAGTTCCACAATTCTATCTGCTATCGTTCCTCATATGCCCCTGTTTCATTATTTTAGCCACTGTCTCATGGTCACTCTATAGAACGTGTGTCTTCCTTCTCATACAGCCCCTCCAGACCTTAAGCACTACCGAGTGTTTTCTCATAGTCTTTTATTATTTGCTTCAGTTCCCTGACGCCTCCTCCACCTACCCTTCTCTCAGGTTCCTGTTTCTCAGTTCTCTCTGCTTACTTCCTGAAGCTGCGCATGCCTCCTGGGCTATCCTGCCGCTTCCCTTATTCCTGGGCATTCTTCCCTGCTTTCAACCGACCCCACAACCCTACTCTTGTTCCTATGGATTGAGGTTGTAATTCCTGCCAAACTGACCACTTTTTCTTTCTTCAGTCTGCATCTTCGAGCATCTTTGTTCCATGAGCAGATGGAATGTATGTGTATGACATTCCACGCCATTACAGCCGCTCAGCCAGCCAGCGTCAAAGGCTTCATTGCCACAAGCACAGTGCAACACAGACGACAGCAGAACTAGTAGTTTGAGCTGTTCCGTTTCACTGCCAGCAGGCAAATGGACTGAGCATGGGGACCCCTGGCCCAGAGATAAGCTGCTGCCACAAGGGCAGAATGGTCACTGAATTCAATATGTGCGTAGCCCTCTAAATGTAATGCCTTAAAAGTAAGACCCATTGAAATGTGTTTATTTCTGGGTAAATGTGGATAGTATTGGGTTGCGAGCAGAATGAAGATTGTACTGCTAGCTGCAAGATGTGGTTGAATACATAAATGAGCCAACTCTTGTGTAAGGCCTTCAGTGGAATGACGCCTTTGAATCTTCTCCTTGTGGTCATATGGAGAACTGTTTTCGTCAGCAAATGCCTGGGGTCTCTTCTTTTTCTACCAGAATGTAGAAAAGGGCAGATTTCCAGGAACAGAAATCATCTATATATTTGCTCCTTGACAAGAGACAACAAGGGATGGCAGAGAAGAAGGCTTCCCTATTATATGGAGACATTGAAAGAATGATTAGACAGGAAGGCAACTAGCCTGAGCACAGAATTATGGAGACCGATGCAGAACCATAGGTCTGGGGTCCTGATCCGGCCCTCCAGGCTCCCCAGAAGGCTATGCCCCCTTGGCCCCTCCTCGTTGCCTTTCCCCCTTTTGCCTTCGGCCCCACCCAACACAAATCCCCCCCCTCCCCAAGAGCTGCTCCAGAATGGAATTCCGCCCTTGGGCTGAAAGAGGTTCTGCACCCCTGAACTAAAGGGAATCAAGTGGGGGAGAGCGATCCGTTGTATCCAAGGTGAACCATGGTCTACTTTCTAGCTGCTTCTATTCTAGAGGGAGGAGCCAACAACTAAAGTTTAGAAATAAATCTTAGGTCTGTATTTGGCAACATCTTTGGGATGTAGTCTCTACACACCTGAATTTCAGTTGTGAGATTACAGACCAAGATGTGCAATTTGCAGTGTACTTGAACTCTGAAAGGAGACACCTTCCATAAACATTATCTGCTGCATTTTATGAGTAATTGCCTGGGAATATGGAGCCATTATCAATCTGAAGAAAAATCAGTACAAACAAGCTATTTTAGGCTTGCAAATGAGGCTGATTCCAGATTTCTAGAAAGATACGCGAGTATAAAATGAAGGGCTGAGCATCAGCTTATATAGTTATTTTGTCTCCCCTTTTAGAAGTTGCTAGTTCTCCATTATTTAACCAATTCTGTTTGTCATGTGTGTTGATAGAGAAGCTCTTCATATGACATAGGGAAAGCTTAAGTCATTCATCTCTGCAGAGCAGGTTATAAAACAACATTTAAATCTCCAGGAGTTTTTGTGTCCCACCATGCATAGTGGTTTGGTGTAGGGCAACAGTGTGGGTGACTTGAATGCTCTAGGCAGGTTTAAATAATGGAATGCTGATAATTTCTTATTTGTTTTCTGTTCTTCCTTATGGTTGTGTTTGCCATATGCTTGACACAGACTTCAGACCTTGCTGTGCTGACCCCCCCCCCCCCGACACACTTCCACGCTTTTCAGGCTGGCCTTCCCGAGTCCATTTCTTTCAGAGAAGCACTGCAGTCTAAGATGGTTTAAGGAAGTTCCTTTGAACATTTACTGGCTGAGAAAAGAATGCATATGTAGCAGTTGCAGTGCAGATCCCAAAACAAAACCTGAGTGGACCTCAACATCAAATGAGTACAGAGCTGTTCCCCTCCCAACCCAATGGTGCTTCTCTCTACCCCTGCTTTGACCACTCAAGGCAGTCATTAAAACCCCCCAATCACTTACCATTTTAGGGGATCTGTAGATCCTGTGCTTCATTTTCTAGAAGTTCTATGTCTCATGTGGGAGTTGATAAGAAAATCTTCAGCATGTTGTATAACAGGTACCTCACCAAGGATGGGATCTTACTGCACAGCTGTGATTGTGCTGTGAATAATAGCATCTGGCTTCCTGCATGAAAGCTAGTACATTTACCAAATTTCTCAGAATATCAGCTTTGTCTTCTCTGTCTCTCTTTGAGCCGATATTCCGGTTAAAGGCTGAGAGAGTACAGGAGGTGAGGGGAAAGCCATTTTACCTCTGCAAACTTCCATGGTCCTCCCTATGTACTTAGGTCCTTGTAATGTGTTCTGTGTAACTTCAAACTTGTGTACGTTTACACAGATAATTGAAAACCTTTACACAAGTAACTGACAGCATTTTATAGTGATTCATAGGAAGTGGAAATAATTGGCCTGTGTTTCAGGAAAAATTATTATTTATGTTTATTTTTAGTATCTTTATACCACCTTTCTGTAAAACCACCAAGGAGGTATACAATGAGTCAAAAACAATACTGTAAAAACAAAACCATAATTCAAAACATTACCAGTACAGTAACCCTACATTTGTGCACTTAGCAGTTACCAGAATAGAACAGGCAATATGAGAGAGGCTCAATAACACCAGACACTGGAGGGCACGTAAGAGAGGAGTCCACACCAGTATTTCTCTGGTATTCAGGAGAGGTGATACTGGCCTGGAGAAGATCAGGAAGAGAGTAGCTGTCTAGAATAATGTGCCATATAAAGATGTGACCATGTATATGTATATGTGATCTGCAGTAAACATGATAAGGTTTGCACTTCTTTTGGGGATGGGCTGTGCATACCGATAAAAGGGGAGGCCTTGTAGTCCCGTTGTATGCAGTAAGGACAATGTTTCTCAGAACAGGGCTTCCAAAGACACCAGAAGCCTCCAGCTCCCTAAAAACACCTTATTAGCCCTGAATAGTGTATTTTATGTATTGTAGTTTATTTTTACTTCTAAACTGGTTTAGCTATTTTAATGGAAAAGCAGGGAATAAATAATAAATACGCTAGACTAAGTCACTTAACAGCCCAGAGGATGCTCAGCCTTCTGTAGTGCGTTGTGTTGGAAGAAAGCAGGCTTGTGCTGTGCTTTCTGATTGTATCAGGAGAGGCTTCAGCATTGGGAGGAATGTGTTGCTTTGAACTCTACTCTTTTGGTCCTTTGAAAACCATGATGGATCTAACATGAAGAGCGATTTACATTGTTCTTATTTGTGTTTGCTGCAGCACTTCTGAAGGAACCCGGGCCTTCTTCTTTTTAAATAAACCTTGAGGCACCCAATGTCTTCAATCACGTAAAGGATTTTTATATTGCTTTGGGTTCATCTGATTTGCTTCCTGTCGTGCTGCAGCTCATTCATAGATAATTTCGGCTATGCCCTCCCTCTCTCTCTCTCTCTGCTTGTGTTAGATCAAGTTAATCTTGTCCTTCCTGGGTTGTAGAAATGAACTCCATGATTTTGCAAGAATTATATCTGCTAGGATGTGATGCTCTCCTGATTTGCAGTTCAAGGCCATTTTTAGATTATAATCTGTTTAAAGAGCAGGGAATTGTCTGTTTTGCTTATGCAGCTCCATTAAGCACCATGTGTATGGACTCAAGGGAATCTCTGTCTCTGATTCTCTTAATTTTAGATAACTGATATGAAGCTTCAGAAGAAGTATGAGGTATGCTCCTACTTGGATCATAGCACTTCAGAATAGAGGATCATTTGTTTGAATGGTCCTTTATGGGAGAGTAGAGTACTTCTCTGTGGGAGTTATCACGTGGGATACCTCAGGAGCCTATTCTGTTTCCCATGCTTTTTAATACATGCAGTAAACGGTTGGGTAAAGTTGTTCATGGTTTTAGTGTAAGGCATCCTTGGTGGGCTGAGGACCCTAGGCTCTGTTTCTCATTCTCATTAAAACTAGGTGAGGCTGTGAGGCCTCTGAATGACTATCTGAAGTCCGCAGTAGACTGGGTAAGTGTGAATAAACTGGTACTTAGACCAGACAAGAGAAAGTTGCTTATGGTGGCTGGTTTGGCAACCAGGGAGATAGCTGAGATGACTGCCCTGAATTGGTGGGGGTGGAGATCATACTCCCCCTGAACAAATAGGTTCACAGTTTGAGCATGCTCCTGGATCTGGGCCTGCTCCTGGATTCCCACCTGTTGCCTTTGACCAGGAGTGTATTCTTACCACCTATGGCCGATGGTCAGCAGTGTGCCTTTCTGGATAATGAAGATCATGCTGCTGTTTTGCATGCCATGATAACCTCTCAGTGACTACTGTAATGTACTCTTGCATAGGGTTGCCCTTGAAGACAGTTTGGAAGCTTCGGCTAGTCCACAATGCTGCAGCTTGGCTCTTGTGCAGGACTGGCCACATGGAGTGCAAATATTGTACTGCTTTGAGAGATCTTCACTATGTACTAGTGTGTTTCCAAGCTAAATTCAAGGTGCTAGTGTTGACCTTTAAAGCACTTTATTGGCCTGGGTCTAGAGGTGTAAATTTCCAGGAATTTTAAAGCCATGGGAAAAAACCCATTTTCCCTGTGTGTTTTTTAAATAGAAATTTGGGAGGAAATGGAAAACTATGCAATGTGCGCGCTCTCTCTCTTTTTTTTTATTACCCTTCATAGATCTAAAGTTACTTGGTTACTTTAGGAACATAAAATGTATTATGTATAATTTGGTTTGTTCATAAAAATATCATTAAAATTAAAAACATTTAAAAGTAAACTTAGTAAATTTGTAATTATTTTCTTCCCCTTCATGGATCACTGCCTTGTTGTGGCGAAGGGGCTTGTGTAACTCAGTGAAGCCATAAGCTATGCCGTGCAGGGCCACCCAAGACGGACAGGTCATGGCAGAGAGTTCTGACAAAATGTGGTCCACTGGAGAAGGAAATGGCAACCCACTCCAGTATTCTTGCCAAGAAAACCCCATGGAACGTATCACAAGGCTAAAAGAGATGACGCCGGAAGATGAGCCCCTCAGGTGGGAAGGGGTCCAATATACTACTGGGGAAGAGCAGAGGGTATTTCCAAGTAGTGCCAGAAAGAGTGAAGCGGCTGGGCCAAAGCCGAAAGGACACTCAGCTGTGGATGTGTCTGGTGGTGAAAAGAAAATCCGATGCTGTAAAGAACAATGTTTAGGAACCTGGAATGTAAGATCAATGAATCAAGGCAAGCTGGAGGTGTTCAAACATGAGATGGCAAGATTGAACATCGACATCTTGGGAATCAGCGAACTAAAATGGACAACCATGGGCAAATTTAATTCAGGTGACCATCATATCTACTACTGTGGGCAAGAATCCCTTCGAAGAAATGGAGTAGCACTCATAGTCAACAAAAGGGTGGGAAAAGCAGTACTGGAGTACAATCTCAAAAACGATAGAATGATCTCAGTACAAATCCCAGGCAAACCATTCAACATCACAGTAATTCAAGTCTATGCCCCAACCACTGATGCCGAAGAAGCTGAGGTTGATCAGTTCTATGAAGACCTACAAGACCTTCTAGAACTAACACCAAAAAAAGATGTCCTCTTCATCATAGAGGATTGGAATGCTAAAGTAGGAAGTCAAGAAATCACCGGGATAACAGGCAAGCATGGCCTTGGTGTACAAAACGAAGCAGGACAAAGGCTAATAGAGTTTTGCCAAGAGAACACGCAGATCATAGCAAACACTCTTTTCCAACAGCACAAGAGACGACTCTACACATGGACATCACCAGATGGTCAATATCGAAATCAGATTGATTATGTCCTTTGCAGCCAAAGATGGAGAAGCTCTATACAGTCAGTCAAAACAAGACCTGGAGCTGACTGTGGCTCAGATCATGAGCTTCTTGTTGCAAAATTTCGGCTGAAATTGAAGAACGTAGGGAAAACCACTAAACCATTCAGGTATGGCCTAAATCATATCCCTGATGAATATACAGTGGAGGTGAGAAATAGATTTCAGGGATTAGACCTGATAGACAGAGTGCCTGTGGAACTATGGACGGAAGTCTGTAACATTGTTCAGGAGGCAGCTCAACTCAATCCATCCCAAAGAAAAAGAAATGTAAGAAAGCCAAGTGGCTGTCTGATGGGGCTTTACAAGTAGCTGAGGAAAGAAGGGAAGCGAAAAGCAAGGGAGAAAAGGGAAGATATATCCAACTGAATGCAGAGTTCCATAGAATAGCAAGGAGAGACAAGAAGGCCTTCTTAAATGAACAATGCAAAGAAATGGAGGAAAACAACAGAATGGGAAAGACTAGAGATCTCTTCAAGAAAATTGGAGATCTCAAGGGAACGTTTTGTGCAAAGACGGGCATGATAAAGGACAAAGAAGGCAGGGACCTAACAGAAGCAGATGAGATTAAGAAGAGGTGGCAAGAATACACAGAAGAACTATACAGGAAAGATCTGAATGTCGCTGATAGCCATGAAAGTGCGGTCACTGAACTTGAGCCGGACATCCTCGAGAGTGAAGTCAAGTGGGCCTTAGGAAGCATCACTAACAACAAAGCTAGCGGAGATGACAGTATTCCAGCTGAGCTATTTAAAATCCTAAAAGATGATGCTGTTAAAGTGCTGCACTCAATATGCCAACAAATCTGGAACACTCAACAGTGGCCACAAGACTGGAAAAGGTCAGTTTACATTCCAATTCCAAAGAAGGGCAATTCCAAAGAGTGTTCAAACTACCGCACAATTGCGCTCATTTCACATGCCAGCAAGGTTATGTTCAAAATCCTACAAGCTAGGCTTCAGCGATCTGCGAACTGAGAACTACCGGAAGTACAAGCTGGGTTTCGAAGAGGCAGAGGAACTAGAGATCAAATCGCCAACATTCGCTGCATCATGGAGAAACCAAGAGAATTCCAGAAAAACGTCTCTTTCTGCTTCATTGACTACGCTAAAGCCTTTGATTGTGTGGATCACAACAAACTGTGGCAAATTCTTAAAGAGTTGGGGGTACCAGACCACCTTACCTGTCTCCTGAGAAACCTGTACGAGGGTCAAGAAGCAACAGTAAGAACCGGACATGGAACAACCGATTGGTTCAAAATTGGGAAAGGAGTACGACAAGGCTGCATATTGTCACCCTGCTTATTTAACTTATATGCAGAGTACATCATGAGAAACGCCGGGTTGGATGAATCACAGGTCGGAATTAAGATTGCCAGGAGGATTATCAACATACTCAGATACGCAGATAATACCACCCTAATGGCAGAAGGGAAGAGGATCTCAAGAGCCTCTTGTTGAGGGTGAAAGAGGAGAGTGCAAAAGCTGGTTTGAAACTCAACATTAAAAAAACGAAGATCATGGCATCTGGCCCCATCACTTCCTGGCATATGGAAGGGGAAGAAATGGAAGCAGTGACAGATGTTATTTTCTTGGGCTCCAAGATCACCACAGACGGTGACTGTAGCCATGAAATTAAAAGACCCTTGCTCCTTGGGTGGAAAGCTATGGCAAACCTAGACAGCATAGTGAGAAGCAGAGGCATCACCTTGCCGACAAAGGTCTGTCTAATCAAAGCTATGGTTTTCCCAGTAGTAATTATGGCTGTGAGAGCTGGACTATAAGGAAGGCTGAGCGCCGAAGAATTGATGCGTTCGAACTGTGGTGCTGGAGAAGACTCTTACGAGTCCCCTGGACTGCAAGGAGGTCAAATCAGTACATCCTAAAGGAAATCAACTTTGAGTACTCATTGGAAAGACAGATACTGAAGCTGAAGCTCAAATATTTTGGCCACCTAATGCGAAGAGAAAACTCCCTGGAAAAGACCCTGATGCTGGGAAAGACTGAAGGCAAAAGGAGAAGGGGACGGCAGAGGATGAGATGGCTAGATCCAGTTTGTTTCCCGCCTCCCAGCTGAGCTGAGCAGAGCAAGCTGCTCCAGCTGGTCCAGGGACTATAGAAGCAAGCAAGCTCCCAGAGAGTGAGTGACCAGAGCGAGTGGACAGGGGGAGCAAACAGGAGTTGGCCAGGAGAGCTCGGCAGGGGAGGTCAAGGGGAAGGCCGATAACATTGTTTTTCATTTTTTATTTTATTTCATTTTATTTTTTAACTAACTTTTTTCCATTTATTTGTCTTGTAACACACACTTCCACACCAGTGGGACTCTGCTTGTAAGCTCTGCTGAGTAGAGGAGCAGGCACAGGCTAGTCTAGAACAATCACAAAGCTAGGCACAAAAAGGGAAAAGAGGCAATGGACGGACAGGACTCTCCAGTGGTGGTGACCTGCAAGGTGTGTGCAGTGTTTGTTTTCTTGCCTGAGAACAACATGGCCTACACCTGCAACAAGTGCAAGTTGATCACGCTGCTGGAAGAAAAAGTAAGTGGACTGGAGCGGCGACTGTCGACCCTCCGGGGAATAAGAGAACACGAAGAGTTCTTGGACAGAATGGGGGAACTACAGCAGCAAAGGGAAGACCAGAAGCTTGAAGAGCAACAGCAAGATGAGGCAGTGGGAAATGCTGAGGTGTAGAAAAATGGAGTAGAGGATACTCCTTGGAAAAGGGTGACAGTTGGGAGAAGAAGAACTAGACGCCACTCTGCACCAGTGGAAGTAGTGGAGCTGTGGAACCGATTCCAGGTACTTGCGGATGAGACTGGAGGACAGCCTGCAGAGGAAGAATCACAGGGGAACCGACATGAGAGTGAGCAAGAGGCTGAAGGTCAGTCAAACAGAGGCGATGAAACCCAGGCCTACAACAACAAGAAGAGAAGAGTGGTAGTAGTGGGGGACTCCTTGCTGCCTGGGATCGAGACCCAGGTATGTCGCGAGGACCCGTGGACTCGCCAGGTATGTTGTCTCCCGGGAGGACGAATTAGAGATGTGACTGAAGGGTTGCCTGCACTCATAAAGCCCACTGACAGGTGTCCCTTTCTTCTCATCCATGTGGGAGCAAATGATACCACCAAGCGGAGCTACGAAGTAATCATGTCGGACTTTGAAGCCTTGAGAAGGAAACTCAAGACCTTTGGGGCCCAGATGGTTTTCTCATCCATCCTTCCAGTAGTTAGAAGAGGGATAGAAAGGGAACGAAAAATACTCCGGGTGAATGACTGGCTACGAAGGTGGTGCTGACGAGAGAGATTTGGATTCTGGGACCACGGGCTATACTTCCTGCAAGATGGGCTGTTGGCAAGGGACGGGTTGCGCCTCACAAAGGATGGGAAGAATGTCATGCTGTGAATGTTTTACAACATGTTTCACAGAACGTTTCACAAACAAGAATGTTTGGCCACAGCATGAAGAACTTCATCAGGAGGGCTTTAAACTGAATCCTACGGGGAAGGGAGATGTAATGTTGGGGGTAACAGTGGACGTAGGCGCATGCAGTGCAACGGAGAGAACATCTCTGATAGCACCCAATAATAGTCTTCAGACACATGTAGGAAGAAAGCCAGACTATGAAGCACATGGTCTTCGAGGTCTATATACTAATGCCCAGAGTATGGGAAACAAACAGAACGAACTTGAACTCTTAATCCAGGAGGGAAATTATGACCTGATAGGTATAACTGAGACTTGGTGGGATGACTCTCATGACTGGAATACAGCACTTGAAGGATATAACTTGTTCAAAAAGAACAGGAGGAACAGAAAGGGAGGTGGGGTTGCACTGTAATGTGAAAAATACATATCTCTGCACAGAAATACAGGAGGAGGAGCTTGGTAGCCCCATCGAGAGCATCTGAATCAAAATAAATGGAGCAAAGAATAAAAGGAACCTGGTGGTCGGAGTCTACTACTGGCCACCCAACCAAGGAGAAGACGAGGATGAAACTTTTGAAACGCAAATAGCCAATGTTTTAAGGAAGTATGAGGTAGTAGTAACGGGGGACTTCAATTTCCCCAATATTTTTTGGGAGACAAATTCTGCAAAACGTGGCCCCTCCAGGAAATTCCTGACTTGTGTGGTAGATAATTTCCTCCTACAGAAAGTAGAGGAAGGAACTAGAGGATCGGCCATCCTTGACTTGATCCTAACCAGCAGAGATGACTTACTGGAAAAAGTAGCAGTTACAGGAACTCTGGGGGAAAGTGACCATGTTGTACTTGAGTTCTTGGTTCTAAGGGAAGCAAAAGCCGAGTGTAGTCAAACGCGTAACCTGGATTTTAGGAAAGCTGATTTTAATAAACTCAGAACAATGTTCAGTAAGGTCCCATGGCAAGCGACGCTAACGAGAAAAGGATTCCAAGATGGGTGGGAGCTTTTAAAAAAGGAAATTCTCAAGGCACAATCACAAACAATTCCAACAAGAAGAAAAGGTGGAAGGCAACAGAAGAAGCCAATGTGGCTTCACAAAAAGCTTAGGGATGACCTGAAAACAAAAAAGGACACATATAGGAAGTGGAAAGAAGGCCAAGTAACAAAGGAAGAGTACAGGCAGATAGCACAGAATTGCAGGGATGGCGTCAGGAAGGCTAAAGCTGAGAACGAGGTGAGATTAGCGAGGGATGCGAAAAACAACAAAAAGGCTTTCTTCAGCTACGTGCATAGTAAAAGGCAGAGGAAAGAAATGGTGGTTCAGCTATTAAATAGGGATGGCAAAATGATACAGATGACAAGGAAAAGGCAGAGGTGCTCAATTCCTGCTTTGGCTCAGTCTTCTCCCAAAAGGGAGTCTATGACCCCCCTGGCAAAGGCGAAGTACAGGCTGAAGGGGCAGGATTGCAGCTTGAGATCGATAGGCATATGGTCAAGGAACACCGAATTACTTGGAATGAGTTCAAATCTCCATGGCCAGATGAACTGCATCCTAGAGTCATAAAGGAACTGGCAGAAGAACTCTCAGAACCGCTGTCTATTTTCTTTGAGAAATCATGGAGGATGGGGGAAGTGCCAGATGACTGGAGGAGGCCTATGACATCCATCCCTGGGAAAATTCTGGAGCACATGATGAAGCAATCCATCTGGAAGCACCTTGAAAACAATGCCGTGATTACTTGAAGTCAACATGGATTTGTCAAAAACAGGTCCTGCCAGACAAATCTGATCTCATTTTTGGATCAAGTCACCTCCCTTGTGGACCGTGGGAATGCTGTAGACATAATATACCTCGACTTCAGCAAAGCTTTCGACAAAGTGCCCCATGATATCCTGATGAGCAAACTAGTTCAAAGTGGGCTAGATGAAACAACGATCCAGTGGATCCACAATTGGCTACAGAATCGGACTCAAAGAGTGCTTCTCAATGGGACCTTCTCAAACTGGGGAGAGGTAACGAGTGGGGTACCGCAGGGCTCAGTCCAGGGCCCAGTGCTCTTCAACATCTTTATTAATGACTTGGAGGAGGAGGTGCAGGGAATGCTGATCACATTTGCAGATGACACAAAATTGGGAGGGATAGCTAATGCTTTGGAAGACAGAAACAAAATTCAAAGTGATCTGGATAGACTGGAGCGCTGGGCAGAAAACAACAGAATGACATTGAAGAGGGATAAATGCCAAGTTCTGCACCTAGGAAAAAGAAACCAAATGCACAGTTACAAGATGGGGGAGACGTGGCTCAACAACACTACAAGCGAGAAAGATCTTGGAATTGTTGTCGATCACAAGCTGAATATGAGCCAACAATGTGAGGTGGCTGCAAAGAAGACCAGTGCTCTTTTGGGCTGCATTCATAGAAGCATCGCTTCCAAAACCCGGGAAGTACTAGTCCCCCTTTACTCAGCACTGGTGAGGCCTCATCTGGAGTACTGTGTCCAGTTCTGGGCACCACACTTTCAGAAGGATGCAGACAAACTGGAGAGGGTTCAGAGGAGGGCAACAAAGATGATCAGGGGACTGGAAACAAAGCCCTATGAAGAGAGACTGAAAGAACTGGGCATGTTTAGCCTTAAGAAGAGAAGTCTGAGGGGAGATACAATAGCACTCTTCAAGTACTTGAAAGGTTGCCTCAGAGGAAGGCCAGGATCTCTTCTTGATCATCCCAAAGTGCAGGAGACGGAATCATGGGCTCAAGTGACAGGAAGTCAGATTCTGGCTGAACCTCAGGCAAAACTGTTAGAGCAACACGACAATGGCACCAATTCCCTAGGGAGGTTGTGGGCTCTCCCACACTGGAGGCCTTCAAGACGAGGCTGGACCGCCATCTGTCAGGGATGCTCTGACTTGGATTCCTGCATTGAGCAGGGGGTTGGACTCGATGGCCTTGTAGGCCCCTTCCTACCCTACTATTCTATGATGCTATGATAGATAGCATCACCGATGCAATGAATATGGACTTAAGCATGCTCCGGGAGAGAGCGGAGGACAGGAAGGCCTGGCGTGCTATGGTCCATGGGGTCACGAAGAGTCGGACACGACTGAACGACTGAACCACAACAAATTATTTTCTTAATAAACTTTACTTTTAAATTTAATATACCAAATATGATAACTTTGTGAGCAAACCAAGTTATAATAATACATTTCTGAATCATCCTAGAAGCCAGATGAAGCAGGAAGGTTGGCTTAAAAGCATTAAAACATTAAAAGCAATGTTGTGCTATTATTTGAAAAGTGACATTTTATTCCCTTTTGTAAAAGAAATCCCCTTAATAAAACACTTTTTGTAAACCTGCTATAGAACAAAATGCAATCTGTGAAAAATGAACATTTTCTTCACATATTTTGATGTAGGGACTCTAGTCACATTTTGGAAAATGAGCATGATTTGGAGCATTCCTACATGCTTATCAGTAAAAGATCAGTAATTTTAATAAGGAATGGAAGAAAACCTATGCTTGCATTTTCTGAAGGAAAATCTTTTCTCTAATAGCTTCCTTGACACTGTTTGTTAGCCATTCTGGTGACCTTTTGGACTTGATGCTACCTTTTGTAACTTGTGGTATACATTCTAGCTGAGCTTCTATTATTGTGGTTTTGAATTTTAGAGAGATTTAAACCTCTTGAACCCCCTTTCAACTTCCTTTTTTACCAGTTCCCTAATTTTATAGAAGTTTCCTCATTTGAAGTCAAATGTGACTGTGTTGGACTTCCTTGGCAATTTTTCAATTAAATATATATTACATTTGATACTACTATGGTTACTATTTCCAGTTGGTTCAACAACACTCACATGTCGCACTAGGTTCTGGGCAGCACTACTTAGGATTCTAGGGTCCTAGAATCTAGGGTTGCCTCCCCTCTGGTCAGTTCCATGACCAACTGTTCTAGGGCACAGTCATTTAGGACGTTGAGAAATTTAACCTGTTCCTTGTGACTGGAACGTGCATTTATCCAGTCAATGTGGTAATTGAAGTCACCCATTATTACAATACTTCCTCGTTTGGATGTCCCCCGGATCTCATTTTCTATTTCAACTTCACCCTGAGTATTCTGGTCTGGGGGATGATGGCATGTCCTTAGTACTAAATTACTTTTGGAGCCTGGTATTGTCACCTACAGCTATTCTGTGGAGGAGTATGCCCCTTTTAGGTTTTCTAGTCTGCTTGACACTATGCCCTCTTTGACGTGCAGAGCAACACCTCCTCCAGAATGCCCTTCCCTGTCCTTCTTATAGAATTTATATTCAGAGATGATCGTATCCCACTGCTTCCCTCCATTCTACCATTTTCCATTATGCCAACTATATCTACGTTTTCCTTTAAAACCAGGCACTCCAACTCTCCCATCTTGGCTCAGAGGCTTCTAGCATTAGTATAGAAAGACCTATACACATAATTCCTCCCCAGATATCTGTGGCATGTGCATCATCTGCTGTGGCCCTTAGGTCTCTTTGATTGACTATCATGTTCACCATACGCTCATGGCATATTCCCTCCCCATCCCCATTTGGGTAATTGGAAACATTTGCACCTTTAACTCCTAGGAATGATTCAACCCAAACCCTTCCCAGCTCCTGTTGGCTTTCCTACACATTGTCTCATAAAAAATGAATTAAAGGGTCTGTCAGACTCCTAAACATTGAATTGCCTACTAATCCAACATTTTAGTTTTTCATCTTATGAAAATGGTTCTGTCCAGCCTAACTACCAGCTTTTACTTCTCAAAAGTTCTGGGCTTTCAGTTTCTGTTTCTCTAACTAAAATCTCATATGCAAAGACAGAGGCTACATACGATTATTGTTCTGTCATTATGTAGTAGTGAAGCTGCGCTAAGCAAGGCAGAAAAAATCAGATTTTTAAACATTTTAATTGGATTTTTTTAAAAAAATTAAATGCTATGTTTCTTTTAAATAATAACTAGGTTAACATTAAATATTCTGGATATAAGCATTTTAGCTTTACAGTTAATCTGTAAATAACTCAATATCTCTACCAGGTACATTGAATTAAAGGAGGAAAGTTCTTACTTTCCATTACTATGGAAAATAAGAACCAGTCTAATAACTTCTTCAGTATTTTTTTAATCCATTTTTATTGTGAGATTCAACAAAAACAGAAGAACAACAGGGATTTGTTTTGTTTTTAATCACTAATATAGATACATAGTTTAAAGATCTTGGTTTCAATTATTGTTGTTGTTTATTCGTTCAGTCGCTTCTGACTCTTCATGACTCCAGCCCACACCAGAGCTTCCTGTCGGTATCAACTGCATATCTGAGACTGTTAATGTCTCTTCCAGCGATTTTAACTCCAGCCTTGGATTCATCAAGCCCAGCACGTCGCATGATGTGTTCTGTGTACAGGTTGAATAGGTAGGGTGAGAGTATACAACCCTGCCATACTCCTTTCCCAATCTTAAACCAGTCCATTGTTCTGTGGTCTGTTCTTACCATTGCTACTTGGTCGTTATACAGATTCCTCCGGAGGCAGACAAGATGACTTGGTATCCCCATCCCACCAAGAACTTGCCACAATTTGTTCTGATCCACACAGTCAAAGGCTTTAGAATAGTCAATAAAGCAGAAATAGATGTTTTTCTGAAACTCCCTGGCTTTCTCCATTATCCAGCGGATATTGGCAATTTGGTCTCTAGTTCCTCTGCCTTTTCGAAACCCAGCTTGTACATCTGGCAATTCTCGTTCCATGAATTGCTGGAGTCTACCTTGCAAGCTCTTGAGCATTACCTTACTGGCATGTGAAATAAGTGCCACTGTTCGATAGTTTGAACGTTCTTTGGTGCTTCCCCATTTTGGTATGGGGATATAGGTTGATGTTTTCCAATCTGTTGGCCATTCTTGTGTTTTCCAAATTTGCTGGCATATGGCATGCATCACCTTGACAGCATCATCTTGCAAGATTTTAAACAGTTCAGCTGGGATACCGTCATCTCCTGCTGCCTTGTTATTAGCAATGCTTCTTAAGGCCCATTCAACCTCACTCTTCGGGATGTCTGGCTCTAGCTCACTGACTACACCATCAAATCTATCCCCGATATTATTATCCTTCCTATACAGATCTTCCGTATATTCTTGCCACCTTTTCTTGATCTCTTCTGCTTCTGTTAGGTCCTTGCCATCTTTGTTTTTGATCATACCCATTTTTGCCTGGAATTTACCTCTGATGTTTCTAATTTTCTGGAAGAGGTCTCTTGTCCTTCCTATTCTATTATCTTCTTCCGCTTCCACGCATTGCTTGTTTAAAAATAATTCCTTATCTCTTCTGGCTAACCTCTGGAATTTTGCATTTAATTGGGCATATCTCCCCCTATCACTGTTGCCTTTTGCTTTCCTTCTTTCTTGGGCTGCTTCCAGTGTCTCAGCAGACAGCCATCTTGCCTTCTTGGTTTTCTTTTTCTTTGGGACATTTTTTGTTGCCGCCTCCTGAACAATGTTGCGAACTTCTGTCCATAGTTCTTCTGGGACCCTAAGAAAAAAGTAGAGGAGGGAACAATCCTATGGCTTCTAGTCAGTGTCTAGATGGCCATAGGCTATGTGGTTTTCTGGGAACCAACCTTCCCCCCCTTGGAAGAGGAGTGCGGAGTGGCCAAAACTGGGCGTTCCGAGGCGGGGAAGGCAGAAATACCGGTACAACATATCCTATATGTCGTCCATCAGCCTCCTGCCCTGTTCCGCCTTCCCATGGCTAGACAGCCGAAATCAGCTGTCTAGCCACAAATGCAGGGCAGGAGAAGCACAGCAGGAAAGATCCCGTCCGTGCTTCTCCTGCCCTGCATTGAATAGGTGGTTGCCTCCGAGTTTGGAGGTGGCTGCCTATCCCCATAGGATTGTGCCCTAATACATAAACTGCAATAAAAGCAGACCAAATGTCCATATATATGTCCATTTGCAAGTGGCGCTGGTATACCACTCTTTCAAATGTTGCTAGTGTTGTTAGGTCTTTAATCCATTGCATTATAGGAGGTGAGCATTTATCCTTCCAGTGTTGTAGTATCAGCCTTTTGGCTGTCAAAAGAGCACAAAAAATCCATTTACGCTGACCATGTGTTACATTCCAAGAATCAGGTAAATAATTTGGAAGAACATGTACATCAGTAATATTAAAGAGTATTCCAGTACGAAGTTTATCCGTATAGTGACTTCATCCCCAATGAGACAACTATTGGGCATTTCCAAAACATATGATTAAAAGAAGCATCAGCTGTATTACACCTCCAATTAGCTGAGCTAGACAAACCTTTATTAAAGAGACATTGTGGCGTCCAATAGACCTGAAACAAGAATTTTTGCTGAATAAGACATAACTGAAGATCCACAGACATGTGAAATACAGACGCCAAAGTGGTGATCCATTGATTATGCAAAATAGGACAATCCAGTTTCCTGTTCCATTCCTGCTTAAGCCTTGTATATTTATTCACTGGTAATAAAATCAGCTTCAATAAGTATTTCCAATAGCAAAGGGGACTTTGGGGCTGTGACAGTAGCAGGAGTGAATTTAAATTCTAACAAATGTTGCAATTGCAAGTATTGCCATTCAGCTATAGCAGGCAAGTCAAATTTATCTTGCAAAGCCAAAAATGGCAAAAACTCTCCATCAGCACCCACTGATTGATCCAAGGTAAAAATCATCTATCCAGGTCCACCACAAAAGCATTTTCTTTCCAATTTTTAAATTGGGAATTCCCCGTAGAGTCAATTTGGCATGGGAAAATGGATCAAGCTGTAATTGGTGTGAAATTATATGCCACACGTCTCTAACAGCCAAAATTGTGGGGGAAGCCCTGTCCACTTTAATATGCTGAGGACCTAATGCCATCCATTTGGAGAAAGGCTCCAGACAGGAGGATTCCAAAATTGACCAAGGTGGAAAATCAAATCTAAGTGGAAAAGACCAAAATTTAGTGCAAGTCAGCAAATAAGCCCAATGATATGTAGTAAGATCATAAAATCATAGAATACTAGTGTTGGAAGGGGTGTACAAGGCCGAGTCCAACCCCCTCCTCAGTGCAGGAATCCTAGTCAGAGCATCCCTGACAGATCGCTGTCCAGCCTTGTCTTGAACGCCCCCAGTGTGGGAGAGCCCACCACCTCCCTGGGTAATTGGTTCCATTGTCGTATTGCTCTAACAGTCAGGAAGTTTCTCTGGAATCTGGCTTCCTGTAACTTGAGCCCATTATTCCGTGTCCTGCATTCCGGGATGATCGAGAAGCGATCCTGGCCAGAAAGCCAAGCCCACCTTGTTTAATTGGGAGTTGCATCCTTTTCAAAGATAATCTTGGGTGGAAAGGACCCCCCCCCCCATTGCGAAACAAAGCATTAAGCTTTTGTAAATACTTGACAGGTGTAAGTAAAGGAATCCCACATATAACAAACAATTTGAGGTATAGTATTCATCTTAAGTGCATTAACGTTACCACAAACTCAACTTTAAAGATGTCTGTCTATATCTTGTAAAATATCATTAATCAGCTTATTTAAATTTAGCTTAATCATTTGAGATATATCTCTATGGATAAGTATTCCCAGGTAGATAATAAAGTCTGGACACCGTTGAAATTACCAATTAGCTAATACTAGGGATGTATGAATTGTGTACCTTCCGTGCTGCTTGACTTCCACAGTTTGCGGCCAGTGCTCCATTCTGCTGTTCACAAGCCCCCGGAATTCTCCTCTCTTTTTTCCACTCCGAAAATTACAAAGATAAATCTGTACCGACAACTGTAATTCCGGTGTCCAGCCGTCTCCATGAGTCAGCATAACTTCCATAAGAATCGCTATTTTTCGTAAATATTTACGTTTTTTTTAATTGAAATCCTCTGTCTCCATTTACTTTCAGCCAAAACACTTCCTCTTCCTAGAGGCTTCCCAAAAGAAGGCTGTCTTAGGTGTGCCTGAGCGATAAACTATTTGTTTAAAGCAATGCTGTTTTAAAGAAAGAAAAAACCTTTTAAAATGACCATGCCACTCCAGGCAACAATGGCTGCCTGGTCGGTTCTTTCAGAATTTGAGGCAACCAGATCAACAACTAATCTAAGATTACCAGCCCCCTGTCTGTTTTTAATAAATCCCACCTGGTCTGGTCGAACCAGTGTTGCAATAACTTGTCACAATCTATTGGCCAAAATTGCTGTTAATATTTTAATATCTACATTAATGAATGATATAGCTTGATAGTTAGCATAGTAGGTATGGTCCTTGCCAGGCTTAGGAATCACAGTAATATAAGTATCGTTTAATGATGAAGAAATGGGGCCCAATTAAAAATTATGATTATAAAGGTGGTGCAGCTTTGGAGTGAAAAGGCTACAAAATGTTTTATACCAGTCAACTGGAAATCTGTCTGGACCAGGTGATTTCCCAGTGTTCATATTAGTAATTGCTTTCATGATTTCCTCCAAACACAAAGGAGCTGAAAGAAGCTATTGTTGTGAGGAATCTAAGCATGCAAGGTTAACGTGAGGGGGAAAAAGCACCCATATCCTGCTCTAATATTTTACTACCAGTACTATAAAGAAATAGGGGCTGCGGTGGCTTAGTGGTAAAGATGCTGAATTGCAGACCAGAAAGTCAGCAAGACAGCAGTTCGAGACCTGAGTGCTGCGTGACGGAGTGAGCTCCTGTCTTCAGTCCCAGCTTCTGCCAACCCAGCAGTTCGAAAGCAAGAAATTGCAAGTAGATAAATAGGTACCACTTCGGCGGGAAAGGTAACAGCGTTCCATGCACCTTGGTGTTCAGTCATGCCGGTCACATGACCACGGAAGCGTCTTCGGACAGCGCTGGCTCTTCAGCTTAGAAATGGAGATGAGCACCACACCCTAGAGTTGGACACGACTGGTTGGGGACACCTTTACCTTTACCTTACTATAAAGATCAGTGTAAAACTTTAACAATTGATCTATAGGAGAGGTATATATTGTGTCACCCTCATCTTTGATAGCTGAAATAACATTTCGGTGTTTTTGCTTTTTAAAGTTATGTACAAGGACCTTACTGGCACATTCACCATTTTCCCAGTATGCCTGTTGTAAACTGGTCAGGGCAAATTCCGCCTGCTGTGAAAGAATATTATTCAAGCTTGAGTTGAACAATATGCTTCCGCAGCAATATTCTTTGTTCAATATGAATGTTTATACTCCACCTACCAAACATAGGCATTTCATTTTCACCTGCTGAAAATAAACTGTTCTTGTCTACTCAATAACTATCAAACCTTCACCCTATCAGTCATTTATTATTTATTTATAACAATTATTTATATGCTGCCTTTCAGGATACAGTCCTACCAAGGTGGCTTACAAGTAACATAAAAATAAAAGTCACAATAAATAATATTAACATTTTTTTTAAAAAAACCATCAGGGTTCTTCCCACAGGGCAGTTGGTGGAAGGTGGACCTGGGGGTAGGGTGAGTCCAGTTGGAACAGGAACAGTCATGGGCATTTCATTTTGTTTGCTGCTTTGTTTGTATGAGGACAAGGCTGGGCCAAGATGGAGTGGGCCAGTTTGTACAAAGCAACAATCTAGTGTTAAGGAGCAAGATGTGCAGACTGCTAAGTGTGGGTTGTTGTGGGAGGAATAACGCAGACTTGGAACCTGTAAACCTGCAGGTTCACAACAGCCCATAGTTTGTTTAAACGATGGGTTGCTGTGTCGCCTGACTTGGGTAAGTGAAGCCGTAAAGAACACTGGAAAGAAAAAAAGACGGCATTGTCCAGTGTGTATCTGCCTGTGGTCCCATATTCATGCTGCAGTCCTATACCTACTTCCCTGGGAGTAAGCCTCATCCAACACAACTGAATTTATATTTCTGTAGACGTGTATATTGCTGTGCTGTTTACCTCAGACTGTCATGGGTAAGAAAGACCCTAGGAGAATGTTTTAAAGACATTTAAGTAAAAAAAAAAAAGGAAATAAAACATATACAGTGAGACAAAGAGATGCGAAGCCTGATAAACAATACTTAGTTGTAAATTAACATCGTTTAGTGATTAGCTTTGCACCAGTGTTCAGGAAATATATGAAAAAGTTTCAGTGAGAAACTTGTTTTAAATCAGTGATTTAAATCTAGCTTTTTTTCTTGCTGAAATTGCCATGATTTAATGAAACCATCCTGTTTTATATGGAGCAGCATTTGACCCTGTGAGTCTCTACCTGACGTCTATAGTGGCACAGCCCATAATTAGCGTTGCCACCTTCGTCTTCATTGTCCTCCATCCTGTATGATGAGTGTGCTCCACCAGGTTCCCACTTCGTAAATGAATGCTCACAACCAGCTTGCTGCTCAGAGATACATTGCAGGTGGTGTCTCTGAGTATTGGTGTTCTTAAACACCTGAATCCTAAACAAATGGTAAACAGTACATTCACCTTGTCCATTTCCTTGGCTTAATTCAGAAGTGGACTTTAGAGAGCAAAACCATCTTATATGTATGTCCTTTGGTGTCTCATGGCTGACCTTTTCTTTCTTCTTGTCTGATTCCATCACAGACTATGCAAGCTGCGAGATGTCCCACGGATGAACTGTCCATAAGCAACTGTGCTGTGGTCAATGAAAAGGACTTTCAGTCTGGCTTGTAAGTCTTGGTTGTCTTATCATTCTGTATTGAAGAGTTTACTTTTTCTAGTGGAGACTGGAGAAGGGGAATTACTTGAATCAACTTTTTCTTGGAGCCTTTGGTAGCCTGTTCTGAGTATTGGAGGGCAGCATATGGGTAGGGTGAGCTATGTGCTAACCCCCAGTTCTGACACAGGAGGAGCCAAATGTCTTCTGCCACCTCCACCCCCTCTTCAAAGGGCTGTGAAAGAGGAAGGTGAGAAGTTCTGGGAAGGAGGCATAGCCCATGACGTTGCTGTGTGTCCCAGAGTCTTTGGTGCTGTTGCAGAGGACTCCAGCACAATTCTCTGCCTGTGTAGGGGAGCCATCTGAGTTTGAAGTGGCATATGTCTCTCTTTATTATTTATTTATTATTATTTATCCGAGGTTGGACTTGACGGTCTTATAGGCCCATTCCAACCCTGCCATTCTATGATTCCATTTATAACCTGCCTAATATATGAATACTGTAGGTGGCGTACAAAGTTAAACCTTGGCAGGGGGAGATGGGGAGGAGGAGAACTCCCGCCCTCTCTTTTCCTGGGTTGCAATGTCGTTTGCTGGTTTGCAGACCCTCCTGTCCTGGGTGGTGTGCCCTCTACCCCACCCACAGTTCATTCAGTGGCTGTCCCAGCGCAGAAGCCTGGTGGAGCCCGGCACCCTGTTTCAGGTCCCATATGAGGCCCAGCCAGATCCACTAGCAAAACCTGGGGTGGAGTGTCGTGCCCTCTATTACTGGTGGTGGTGGAGATTTCTGGCTGCCGCCTCCCCCTGTGGTTCGCGCACTTATCCCCTGATCGGCTGCTGTGCCACTGTCCTCTGGGGGAGGCTCTGCAACTGCTGCCCATGCCAGCACCTTCAGCTCCATGTTCTCCTGCTGGAGATGCAAAGATGACCGAGGGCTCAGTCGAGGGGTGAAGCTATGCCACCCCGTATGTGCTTTGTTCCTGTGGGTTTTGGCTCAGAGCAGAGCTCCTGCTCTGATTGGCTCCAGCCCTGATTGAAGAAGTCCTCAGAGTGGTCCAGAGAGGTCTGGGTCCTCACCACACCTGTGCAAGAACATGATGGAGGAACTTCATCCTGTCTCTTGTGAATTGGTTCCCATATCCTGGCTGCAAAGGTAGAGAGGGAAGCAGAAAAGGGGTGCAACGGGAGGAAAGCTGGGTTGAAATGGAGCAGGTAGAAAAGGCTCCACTGATGCCCCGCTGGTCAGAGTTAGGCAGGCCTGGGACTGGATCGCGCTTGCTCCCACAGGTGATCTGCCTGCAAGTCTGATTAACATGGCCCTGCCTACCAAAGTGAGTAGGAGGAGCAAGCCAGCAAAAGACACTGTCCACTGCTGGAAAAGCATCGATGTTATCAGGTCCCAACTGACAAGTCGCTGTAGCCACAGGCCACTTTACAGAGTGGGGGAGTACGAAGACGGCCAGTTTTATGTCCCATCCCCTCTGCTCTCTAGTTGCACTGCTCATCTCACCACCACCCCTCCAGAGATGCAGCAGGGAGCGGGTGAGACACATAAAGAATCAACGCATTCCAACATTTTCCATGCCTTCAGATCACATTCTCACTTCTCTCAGGCAGGCAGCTGAGTCAGAAGTAGTGCATGACTCTCACAGGCTACTTATTTCCTGGCTAGTGCTAGTGCCCTTCGCAAAGTAGGAGTGTTCCAAACTGAACAATGGTTCAGTTTGCACGACACAAAAACTCGCCCTGCGAAATAAGCCACACAGCGTGGGTTGTTGTCCGAACAACCAACGGTGAGCCCGACAGACAATCAGGGTCACCATGGGTTCTCCCCATCTGTTCCCCTCGGTCCTCCTTCTGGCCCCAGCAGGTATCCCAGGGGGCTTGGCAGCAGAACCCATTTTGTTTGCTGCCAAATCTCCTCACTGTGGGAACTGCGATCCTGGTTGCAGTTCCTGGCACTTTTTTATTTTTGTGTTCGAGCGTTTGTGAAAAACCGGGGCCAGAATATTTATTTATTTATTTATTACATTTTTTGGGCCCCAGCAATGGACAAATGTCCTCTTTTTGTAAAAAAATAAAAAAATTGGTTGCCTTTTCGGAGTTGCGCAAGTGCACAACTCCAGTTGTCCAGAATATATAGGCTTGCTTTGTCTGGTACCTTGTATGTGTCAGCTGTCAAACATACAAGGTAACTGACAAGACAAGACTGTATAGAGGGTGATTTGACAGCAGTTGACATGTGGGGAAAAGAGGTGCAGATCACCCCCTTAGCAGGGTAATCCCAAGGTTTAAACTATTACCCCGACCCTTAGGGGTGTCCTGTTTTAAATCCCCATTTGCTTGAGTCCCCAGCATGTTTTTTCATAGGCTATGTCAAGCATAGCCGCGGTTAGTGTGAAAGAGAGTGAAAAGGGGGGTGACTTGTAGATCTCTGGGTTACCGAACAGATGACAGGCCCTCCACAGTGCCACTTGGGCACCATTGGAGGGGCTGTCACTCGTTCACGGGCAACATCGCTCGGCAAGAGTGTCAGGAGTTTCTGCTGCTCTTGCTGAGTGGTTCGCTTGCCAGTGCCCACAACGCACGATGGGTTGGCAGTGCCAGGTTCAGATGACATGCCAACTCATCGATTGATCCAGGTTTGCACAATATGACAACCCACCATGGCTTGTCACCCACAGTGGGTTATCGTGTCGTGCAAACCCATTCAATGGGTCTGCAAGCCCAGACAGGGCAGATGAGGAATCTCCCTTTCTCCTCTCTTTAGACAGGGAGGAAGGTGAGCCTTCCTAGGATGAAGCCCCGAGGATCCACTTCCAGGCTTTTTTCCAGAGAGAACCTCCCAGTCCTCCTGAATATAGCAACAAGGATCATAAGTTTGCTGTCCTTAGGCAACAAGGAGAAGGACAGCCTACCCCCATTGGTGTTCTCCAGAGGCACAGCCCTAAAAGCAGTAGTTCCATTCCAAGATACTTTTAATGAGATACTGAGGAGGAGTGGAGGCACCCTGGGGCCAATAGACCAAGATAGCATCTTTAAAGGTCAGCACCAGTGCTTTGAACTGGGCCTGGAAACTGACGGGCAATAGTGCAATTAATGTAGCACTGGAGTAATATGTTCAAAACGGCCAGTCCCAGTATGCAGCCTCGTTGCTCTATTCTGTGTTAACTGATGTTTCTGGACCATCTTCAGTGGTAGCCCCATCTATAATGCATTGCAATAAACCAGGCAGGAGGTTACCAGTGCATGGATAACTGTAGCCAGGCTGTCTCTGCCCAGGTAGGGTATAGCAGCTGAAACTGAAAAAAGGCACTTTGTGCCACTGAAACCAGTTGGGCCTCAAGTGACAGAGCTGGATCTATAAGCACTCCCAGACTATGTGTAACCCCATTTAGAGCAGGTTTAATGCCATTGAATTGGACAGATGAATCACCTACTAACAGAACCTCTGCCTTGCCTGGTTTGAGTCTCAGTTTATTGGCCCTCAGCCAGCCTATTACCAACTCCATGCACTGGTTCAGGATAATCATTGCCTCACCTGCATTTGATGAAAAGGAGAGGTAGAGTTACATCTCATCCACTTAGAATCATAGAATAGTAGGGTTGGAAGGGGCCTACAAGGCCATCGAGTCCAACCCCCTGCTCAATGCAGGAATCCAAGTCGGAGCATCCCTGACAGATGGCTGTCCAGCCTCATCTTGAATGCCTCCAGTGTGGGAGAGCCCACCATGACCTTTCTCTCTGGACAACCTCTCGCATCGGTTTCATATAGATATTAAAAACAATGGGGGCACAAAATACCACCTTTCAGCCAAGGCACCCAAGGTGGTTTTCAGTTTTTAATTACAGAAACAAACAAAACATTTTTAAAAACAAACCATCAGCCAGTCCTGCGAATGGTGGCCAAGTCCCTTGCCTCCTTCGTGTGCTACTTGCGTCATGTGCTATTGCTCCATGGATGTCTCTTACCCCATGAAGTGATCCCATCTCAGAACAGGGGTTTGTAGGGCATAGCGGCTGGTTTTGCAAAGGAATGGCATCATGCTCCACATTGGGGCTGGGAAGCTGAGGGTTATTCTCCAAGAGTGCAGCTCCCTGACTCTTACGGGTGTTGTGAAGGATGCAGCAGATGACTAACACATCCACAGCAAGACCTTCTTCAACCGCCAGAAGTGTGTAAAGGGACCTCCACCTCAACTTCGCATGTCAAAAAGCTCTCACCTTGCTGTGGCAGTAATTACTTTTTTTTCTCCTTGGGCATTCTCAGGGAGTGGTATGGTCCCATGACCTACAGTTGCAGTGCAAGGGCCTAGTGGCTGAGGATGAGTGGTCATAATAGCAGTCCATTAACAACCACGGGCCCAACTGAATAATGTACTGGCTGAAAGCTTATCTGCTAGTGGTGAATTCCAGAAGATGGCTGTGCTGTGGCTTCTCCTCATACTCACCAGCCCATTCATAGAATCATAGAATAGTAGGGTTGGAAGAGGCCTACAAGGCCATCGAGTCCAACCCCCTGCCCAATGCAGAAATCCAAGTCAGAGCATCCCTGACAGGTGGCTGTCCAGCCTCATCTTGAATGCCCCCAGTGTGGGAGAGCCCACTACTTCCCTAGGGAATTGGTTCCATTGTCATATTGCTCTAACAGTCAGGATGTTTTTCCTGAGGTTCAGCCAGAATCTGGCTTCTTGTCACTTGAGCCCATTGTTCCGTGTCCTGCACTCTGGGATGATCGAGAAGAGATTCTGGCCTTCCTCTCTGTGACAGCCTTTCAAGTCCTTGAGGAACGCTATCAGATCTCCCCTCAGTCTTCTCAAGGCTGAACATGTCCACTTCTTTCAGTCTCTCTTCATAGGGCTTTGTTTCCAGTCCCCTGATCATCTTTGTTGCCCTCCTCTGAACCCTGTCCAACTTGTCTGCATCCTTCTTAAAGTATGGCACCCAGAACTGGGCACAGTACTCCAGATGAGGCCTAAGCAGTGCTGAGTAGAGGGGAACTAGTACTTCCCAGGATTTGGGAGCTATGCTTCTATTAATACAGCCCAAAGTAGCATTGGCCTTTTTTGCAGCCACATCACACTGTTGCCTCATATGCAGCTTGTGATCTACAACCCTTCTCACCTATGAACCTGCCTTTGGTGTAGAAGCACTTGTGGTTGTAGTACTCTGGCCCATGTCCCTCAAGAACAAGGATCCTGATGTGGGAAGAATCAAGAACACCTGCTGTCCATGGAAACCCTGGCTTTTGGAGTCCTTGAAGGACTTCCCTCTCATTGCCCAGCTTCATCACATCAGGAAGGTACACCTCATTCAGCATGTGGGCTGTCTTCCTGAAGATTTCACATGCTGTTGATTTACCGACCCCAAACGTGATGCTTAGGAAAAGGTAGCCCAGGTTGAAAGCAAGTGTGTACAGCATAAGTGCTAGCCACTTTCTTACAGGAATTGCTCAACTCATTGGTATCTTGCCTTTGGAAAGGAACAGCCAGGCTGCCCTGCATCCCGACTGCTATCTGCACTCTCAGATTGGACATAGCAGTGGGAATGTGAGGTGGCTTGGGACTCATTCTCTGTGCTGGGAGGAGGCACAGTTCTGTACCTCCTTCCAGAACGAAGAAAAAAGTGACATCATGCGTCGAGGACATGCCCCCTGACATCATCCAGCCTGCAGGGGGGCAGGGTGGGGGGCAGTCTGGCCCCCACCCCAAAACATTTCTGCACTGCTGTTCTAACACTTCTATAGCTGCTGTCCTGGGAAGCATGTGCTGTTCCAATCTTTCCTCTGTAGAGTCTCAGTTCTCCTAAATGCACTGCAGACTGGCATAAAGGGCAGCTACCTCATCACCCATTTTCTCCTTCCAAAGTTTACTCACAGGACAGTGAATGAAGAGATCTGGATAGGCTGGAGGCAGGACAAGAGGGGCGGGAGGAGTCAGTGGAAGAGTCTGGAAGAGGGTGGGGAGGCTGTGGATAACTTGTTGTGTTGCAGAACCCAGAGTCAGAGAGACCACGGAGTGAAGGAAAAAGAGATTATTTAACGCGCGGGCTTAAGGCTGGAATCATTTCCAAAGAGCCAGAAGCCCCGAAATACATCAGCACATTGTTTTTATAGACATTGTGACACATATGAAACGGCTCCTCCTCTCCCTCTCGTGTGGGGTTGCAGTCCTCAACATTTCTTCTCCTAGCACCATTGTTTATAATACAAGAACTGGGTTATAGGGTAGTCATGATAAGGAGAGAACAGAAGAGAACAGCAGAGAACAAGATATACAATTGTATGACCTTTGACAAGATAAGGAATTTTTGTGTCTCGTCAGCTTACAACAATATATTCAAGGGAGAAAGAGCTCAGCAAGAACATGAAGCATGAGACTGCATGAGGCTACTTAGTCTGACCCCCGATATGGCTGCTACATTCCCCCCTTAAATGCATAATTTCATTACAATTATAGCATTTCTGATAACCATACAAAGCTTTTTGTGACATACATATTACTTAGCCTCTTGTTGGGCTATTAGAGCGTAGAGGGCAGCAGTTTTACTAGCTGAGACATAAAACAGATTGGTTAAACAGTGCATAAGACAAGGAACGCAGAGACATAACAGAACTTTTATGAACAATACTGGTAGAATTAGGATGAACAATGCTTCAAGCCAGCTAAGATCTGGAAGCCAAGGGGTTAACTAATTGAGCTAATTGTTTTGTTAGCTACTATATTGTGCAGCTTATTATCTGTTTATCTACAGCATTGCCATTATCAGTTAAGTTAAAACAACAGAGCTTTTGGTGTGTCTCACAACTTAAATGATGAAGAAGGAAGAGGTAATCTATACCAGCTCTATTTTCTAGAACTGCACCTCTTAGATCACGCAACTCTTTATTTAACAATGACAATGCTCGTGAGGTGGCATTTATGCTTTTGGCTAAGCTGCAAGCTAACCGGTTGATCTTCAGACCATCAGCCAAGGCTAAACCTGGAACCTCAACCAGTGACATTGCTAAGGCCAATTTTTCTGAGTCAGAATATAACTGCACATGACTATTACAATTTTTAGTTAGTTGGAGTGCTCGAGGCTGCTGTCGACGGATTTTCTCGGGCCACAGGGGAAGAATTGGCACCAGTTCAATTGGCGGCTGAGGCAACATGGGTGGTTATTAGACAAGTTGGCAGGAATGAATGACCAAGTGCGGGAACTACATGTCTAGAACCATCTATGAGGCAAAAGTATGTGGGCATCATTAAAAGATATGTTTTGAATTTTATTACAGTGGAAGGGGGCCAGGGATAGCTTTATATTTTCTGGAAAATTTTTGACAATTAAGCATTCGTGCACACGTAGCATTTGTTTCAGCAACGATGGGGGTGCGTAGAGTGAACTCTGTAGGGGGTAGGATCTTTGCAACCACGCCCCAATTAGCATTTTGGGAATAAGTTAAACTTACACCATAAACTCTTAACATGGTATCTTTTTGAATTTTCCCAGGATGTCTACAGACAGGTATTAGGCAAGAGCTAATAAGCCTGTTTGCAGGTATATCTCTTGGCAAACAAAAATGTTTTACTCTCGTGATGTTAGCCAGGTGAAGCCAGTAATTATCAGCAAATCACTGGGGCAAACTTCTCTTTCCAGGGGCAGACCCCCCTTTTTGCACCTTATTAAGGAAACACAATGCAACACTACTAACAGTACAACACGCATGTTTGATCTTCTTTGGGATCTGACCGTACGCCGGGCAGCTATTCACCTGGCAAGCTGCAGTAGGGTCTAGTCCCCTTCAGTTCTCCAGTTTCAGGTCTGACCGTACGCAGGGGGACAGTTTCCCGGTGTGTCCACAGTAAGGTCTAGCCTGAGTCTTCTTACTGCTTTTTTAGAATGATTTTTAAAGGATTTTCAGGATTTCTGTTTATAGTCTACTCTCCCCCTCTCGCTCTCTTGACTCGTGTCCTATGTATCCAGGGTTTAACTCCAGCTGCTTTCATAGCTGTGGGGGTGGAAAGTATGACAGTTTTCAGTCTTCTCCATCTGGGAGTCAAAGGGTTATTTTTCCCTCTTTAACTCATACTTTAACTCTTGGTTGGAAAGGATGAACTTCTGTGATGGGAATGGCTTATTTTCTAAGACAAAGCGACGCTGGGCTTGAAGAACTTTGCTCAGTGTTTGGACTTCTTGTTTAAGGCTAACGTTTGCTTGCTCTTGATGCCGCTGTAGTGTCAATTATGAAGTCAATGTCCCTCTCAAGCTGTCTCCCTCTTCGCCCATTCTGACCCCTTTGGTTTTCTCTTTTGTGTATTTGATTTATTTTATTTGGGCATTCATGCCACTAATGTCCGTTTTGTCCACACTGGGCACACTGGTTCGTTTTTAAGAATCTTCTGCCTCTGCCGGGTCTTCTTCTTTTCTTCTTTCGTCCACGTCTTCTTGGGCCTCTGGGTTGAGGGGGGTATACTGGCAATTTGATACTGGGTGAGGCGCTCTAGCCCAACTTGTGTTTTGGGATTCCAGTGGGGGGGTTTACTTACAAGGAGACTTTATTGGGTAACTTACAGCACACAGGTGTACTTAATGGTTGGATCAGACAGCTTCTCTGAACCACGAGCTATTGGGCTAAATGGGTTTTATACCATACATGTTACCATGAGGCAGCACAACACTAGCAAGCATTTTCAGCATAGGCTAGAAGTGTTTGGTTCTCAGGCACAGCTTTCTGTAAACAACTTTGCTTCTCAAAGTGCTTGATAACACTTCTATTCATTAGTATGGGAAGACAGTTTTTTTTCTTTCTTTTGCTTTTTTTTTCTTTGCTGATCTGCCTGTATTGCAGATCATGTTTCAAACTTTTTACATAAAACTTTCTGCTCCATGCACCAGCCTTGTCTCTTTATTTGTCTTTTTCAAGTTAAACTCACTTACTTAAACTTTTCTGCCTTACACTAGTCCCAATGACACACATTTGGGATAGGCTCTTCTTCTCCTTCTAGTTACATTTTCTTCATCTTAAAGAACTATTACATTATTGTGGCTACTTTACCCCAGATAATAAGCTCCAGGCACAATCAGCTGCTTTTAATTTACCTTGGGGGCAACTATGGCCACGCTTCTTTTCTACAAATGTTTTTTCTTTGCCTCTTGCCTTTTCTTTCTTCTTTTTTTTCTCCCTTCTCTATTTGTCTGCTACTTTCTCTATTCCCTCTTTTCTACTTGCCTTTGTCTTTCTCGACTTGCCTTTGTCTTTTCTCCTTGTCATCCATTGGGAACCACACTTAGTATTATTTGGAGTTGCAACTAATACTAATCTGCAAATATCACATATATTTCATGATATTTAAGAAATCATAAAATATACACAACAAACTTTTTCTGCAATTTAACACAATGAATGGAAAGCACTTTTAGCACGGTAAGGCATGATGGAGCAGATCCAGCAATTATACTGCTCTTCTGGCTGAAAGCTCAGGGCCCATTAAAATCAAGGGACGGGCATACCCACACACGCAAAGAGTTCTAGGTCACCATTTTTGCATCGGCAACTCTATGCTGCATGAGTTCTGGCAGAAGGAAATCTAAAAGTCATAGATCAAACTCAGCCTGCTGTGCACTGAGCTGACTACAAACACAGACACACGGTCCACAGCGATGAGAGTTCAAGTTTATCCAAAGCTTCACAGCGCTGTCCATGGCAAGTCTTTGACAATTTAAAATTTTAGTTCATGTGCATAGTGTCTCTAAAAAGCCCAATGATGGAGGCAAACAGAGAAGGCTCTGGGCAATGAAGATGAGATGTTTCCAGCAAAGGCTCTCCACTTTTGCATCAGTTTAAAAAGGGAAAGTGTGGCCCTACACCCCTTCTGATAGACAAGGGCCTTTAACTTTTTAGCAAGGCCTCTGTCTAAACAGAGCGGCACAGCTCAGCTCTCTAGCCATGACGCTTTAACCTGGGCAACTCCTCTGTAAATTCTATTTTACTTCTGTCAGGTTCTCACAGACATTCTAAAAACTTACTCTTTTTTTTTTCCTCTTCTAACCTGGTACACGAAAGCACTGAAACACTGAGTGCCAAAACTCAGGACGCTGGGGGGTGATGGGCATCGCCTTATACTTGCATTTTTCAGGCAGCCATTAATCTTCGGGGAGGCGGTGGGGTGATTTGCAGGACTTCAAAGGCAAGCTTCTCTGTTTGTATTTGTAAATTCCAAGCTTAAAACAGGACACGATGAGGTACAGGGCAGCTAAATCTTTGGTTTGGCATGGGCAACAAATAACTCAGGTCAGCTTTCTTCGCTGGGGTCTCAAACAGGAAAACAGTCTTAATTTAAAGTTGTAACATCACTGACAGCATCAGCCAGCCAGCTACACAGATCTCATTGTTTTTTAAGACAGTTGCTCCAATATCTTCTTTTCTTCTCAATCAGGTTGGGTCTCCCAGCTTACACAGTTTATTGCAGCTTTCAGGAGCATGGTAGTAGCGTGATTTTGGCTTGGCCAGGAACATGCTGTCTGGTTTCTCGGTCTCTTCAGCACACACACTTAGGCAGTGTAACACTGGACACTTAAATCAGTGAGATTTCTTCATTGCAGGGAATCCCACGGCAAAAGCTTAATGGTTACGCTCTTCAGAAATCATATAGCCGATGGTCAGTAGCTACAGGCTCTATGCAATTCTAACACAGTTCAAAGCTAAACCCGGTTACCTTGACAGAGATCTTCAATGTGGTCTCTCTGCTTCATTCTGCTTTGGGACAGTCTTATGGCACACTTTTCACTCGAAGAGGGGTCTAGCCTGTGCTCTGGAGGCTGATTCTTCACCTTTATTTTCTATTTTGCCTTCATCTTCTGGGTCTTCATTTTCAGTTTCCATTTCTTAGGGATCTCATCTCAATTAGGCGAGGTGATGATGTTGTACAACTCAGAACTTTGTGGGCAATTTTCCTGCCCCCCTCTCGGCGCGCTAGGCTAACAGCTACTTCTTCGGCCTTACACTCTCACGCTCCCACGCTTTGTTAAAAGCCAGACTGTCCTGCAACATTTTTCTAATTAACAGCCTCAGATCTTGTTCTTTTTTTCCTCTCAGCTCGACCTTGAGCTTTTTGCTGTTTTCTCTCTCTATTCTGAATCTTTTAAAAAAAATCTTTTTTCCTTCTTTGTTTGACATACATCTCAAGGGGGTGCAAGTCTTGAGCAGTAGACGAGCTCGCCTCCCCTTTTTTTGTGAGAACACATCTTTTTAAGGGTTACCGCCGATTTTATTAAATCTTCTGCCCAACACTTCAATTCTTCAGTTTCTTTTATTAATGCTAATTGAGGTGTAAGAGGGGAACCTCCCAATCCCGTAGAGATGGAAGTCTTGGCAGACAATATCTGGGAGTTGAGGACCGTAGCTGAAATCGGCGAATTACTGCCGGTGGGGCTTGAAACTGATGGCGACAGTTCTAAGTCAAAGCGAGGGGCAATGCCTCTGCAGGGGGGATGGCAGGGGCTCAGGAGCCACAGGATCTGGATCTCGACGGGGCGGTCTTACAGTAACATGGGCCCGTGGTGGAAGCAGGGCATAAGCAGGTGGAAACGCCATTAGCTTTGCCAGATCTTCACATGGGGCTTCTAACACTGGTTGTAATTTCTTTTTTGGCCAATTTTTCTTTTCTGAGCACCAAAACTTTTGCCTGGGATTCTAGGCATTTCTTTAGCCATGGAGGAGAAGCGCGGACTATGGAATCTCACGAGTTTATGTAGGGAAATTGGTCGGGGTGCCCAGGTCTCCCAACCACAATGGCATATACACAGCTGGGCTCCAAAGAGCCTTTAGTAGGCCATCCTACACCAAAAGACGGCCACTCTGTTTCACACAAAGTCTGCAACCGTTGAGGATTCATGGGGGGTGTCCCCATAATCTCTACTAAAACCTTTCTTAAAATTAGCTAACAGGAGGAGCCGTTTCATATGTGTCACAATGTCTATAAAAACAATGTGCTGATGTATTTCGGGGCTTCTGGCTTGTTCGAAATGATTCCAGCCTTAAGCCCGTGCGTTAAATAAAGAATCTCTTTTTCCTTCACTCCGTGGTCTCTCTGACTCTGGGTTCTGCAACAGTTGCATGAAGCACTGTGGTGGTGGCTATGTACCACCATGCTCGGGGTGCCATGAGACAGAATAAGGTATAGGGAAAGCTGCCAAACAACACAAACTGTACTCTGCTTCTGCCTTGCGACTCGGGACATGCGTGTGCCTAGAGCGCCGCCTGTCCTCATTGGGGACTCAGTTTGCATCCCCAACAGCATCTCTAATGGCCTGGGTTCTGAAAACGGTTCTGTACTCGCACGAAGTTTTCTGTTTCCCCCAAGGAATGACAAAACCAGTTATTGATGAAGCCATATCTTTGCATTTCAGACTTCTAATTCTTCACCAAGCCCTTAGGAAGCTGCACGTGGTGTTTTTTTTCTTCTGTCCCTCAGCCTGGCACCTTTGTGAGTGGTGCTTCTTGCTCAGTCGCTTCCTGTGGGGGCTCTTCCAGTTGTTCACATTGGTCCATGACATGCCCCCCTTGTGCTCCTCTGCCCATATCAGTTGCTCCTCTGCAGGTTCCTCAGCTGTTTTTTAGAGGAACAGGTTTAGATGTTGTAACATACTTTCAGTCATCATTTCTATTTGTACCTAAGGCTCTGCAATCTAATTTCTCCTGGCACTTTATAATTCATTCTAGCATTTCAGTATTGAGGTACTGCAGCTTAGGTACAGCATTGTGCTTAGTAAGTGCTTTAGTGCTTATTTCAAACACCTTCTGCTTCATAGGAGATTCCCCGCCCCCGCCCCATTTCCATATGTGCCTTCAAGCTGCTACTATTGTTGAATCTTTGTCTCTTTCCCATAAGCTCACCCCACAAAAACTCCAGTTTCTCACTTGTCAAATACGCGAACCAAGCCAGCTTCAGGTGGTCGGGGTTCCTCCACACTGCGATCCTCTCCCTCCTCCATTTCAAGGTGAATTGTGGTGTCATTTGGCAGTTCATTTTCTGAAGGAAGTTCTCTGGCTTCTACTAAATGATGGATAATGCTCTCACCTAGATCTAGGAGCAGATTCTTTGACAACTCTTACTCCTACTCTTGGGATATCTGTCTGGGCAGCACCCGCTCCAGAACTGAGGTATTGGGAGGAAGGAAGTGCTCACTTCCGTTATTGCCTGAGCTGCCAGATCTGCTCCTGAGAGCATTGTCAGGGCTACCGATCATACTAGTACTTGCTTGCTCTTCATTCTGTGCAGAAGGGTGGGAACTGAGAATGGGTGAGGAACACAAGGGTTCGAGAGTGCACACCAAGGTGTTTCTAAACAGTTTGGGAGACAGCTGGACTGCTTGTCCTACGAGCAGGGTTTTCCATTTATCCGGCGAAAAGTACTGGGCTAGTTGGATGAGAGGTGCACTCTATCTTGGCATGCAAAAGATCCCATGAAGGCACAAGTGTGTACTCCCCTTCCCCTCAAGTCACGGGACTTTGGATGGTGGTGTGGTACCTGGCGCTCATGGTACTGTTGCAGTGTGGGTGTACAGTGGTGAGCAGATGTGCAGGGGCCTTGGAGAAGGAGCTCTTCACGGTTTCATTGCAAGAGGTGGGGGTGTCTGCCTTGGGATGCTCTCGAAGAGGGGCTAGGAACAGGCACAGGAGTGTCCCTGTGAGGCAGATTGCTTCATAGAACTTGCCTGGTTTGCTTCCTGACTCTTTGCTGCTGCGCCACCAGGATGCCACTGCCAGGTGTCACATCTCTCCTGTCCAGGAGTAAGGTTGCCAACGTACCATAGAATGGCATGGTGCGTGGCTCCACTCCAGACTGTTTGTTGTTGGTGTTTATCTGTTGAATTTCTTCCTCAGCCCATTTTCTCCCAGCATTGGGCAGGGTTGCAGTGGAAACCCCTTTTGGCCATTTCAAGGTGAAGAAATCCAGGTGAAGACACCCTCATCACTAAATGTACTCGGCATCTGGGCCGACCTCGAGATTGCTGAAGAGCCCCATCTCTTCATCAGACCGAACTTTGCTCACGTTCGCTGGGATTCCTGCAAGCGTGGCACCTGAGAAAGGTCCCGCAAAAGCTTTGTTCTGGTACCCCATGATGCCGGTGAGTTGGTCCGCTCTGAGGCACTGAATAACATTCCTGAGGATGGCGCGTCCTGCCTTAAGAGCCCTCCTTAGGAGACCATTGGACTACTTGTCTGACAAGCAGGTTTCTCCATCTGCCTGAGTAAATGTGCTGGGCTAGCCTGATGGGAGGCTGGAGATTGATCTGCCTGGTCCATTGGTGAAGTCTTGTTGGTCAGCATTAACTTCACCAGTCATTGTTGAGAAAGATTTTCGGCTGGATTTTAGCCACTGTTCCAGAGAATGGAGATGAGGTAAGCATCTTTGGACAAGTAAAGAAGTCCTTGTATTGATCTGGGGTCCTGATTCTGTCAGGGCCCAGTCAGATTAGATTCTTTTGGATTACCAAGATGAAATAAAGCCGCTTGTGCAAAAGGATGACAGTTTATTGACAGAAAATGGATGCAGAAAGAAATATGCAAAGAAAGCTCACGCCTCTCATCATCCACTGAAGCTGTCACAGCTGGGCCCCCAAGATAGATGAGACAGCATTCCTAGAACTGGCAAAAATTGTCCAGGCTGGTAGCATGCATGTCCTCCTTGGAGCAAGACCAAAAACAAAGCCTGCATGTTGGATTTTATAGATGTCTCCTTCAGCTCAGGAACCTGTCATGCAAAACACGTTCCCTTTGGGGGCGGCGGGAGATGCTTTCCTGGAGGTGCTCAAAGCATTGGAGGCTGAGAAATCAGTCACTTTTTCCTGAGAACAAGGCCCTGACATTCCAGCATGGGAGGGGGAATTACTCTTCTGTGAGAATCAAGGTATGACACCTATGTCTTTAGAAGGACGAGGTAGCATGGCATAGACCAAACAGCTGTGGCTGTACTTGCCTGGCACTAATTAAGGCAGGTGAAAGGCCTACTTAATTAACCACAAAGCTGCTGGTTAGCCCAAATTACACAGGTCTCTAGGTGGCTACCAGTATAAAGGAATGCTGTGAAGTCCACCTTACTGCTCACCAAGAAATTCAACTTTTCTTTAAAGTTGTACATTCACTTTTGGTCACCTCGAGAGGGCTGAAGTTATTGACTTCTGAAGATATTTAAGTTGGTGAGAGCATTTCGCAGAAGAGGGAGAGGCTTATTTTGGGGGGATTGCCTAAGGACTGACATTATTGATCTCTGGAGATTTTTAAGTTGATGAGAGTGGTTTGCTAAAGGCAAAAACTGGTATTTGAGGGTGGGGGGGAGAACCGACAAAGGGCTAGAGTTCTTGCCTTTCAGTTGACGGAGGGGTTTGGGAGAGCAATTAGCAAAAGGGGGAGGTCAGTAATGGGGCACTCTGGGCACCTGTAGGGCAGAGCGCTTTTCCTAGTTTGGGAAAAGTGCGAGTGAGAGTACGCCACCATATAGAGCAGCTGTTTTTTTGTGTGTTTTTTACTGCTCTTGCCTACTGCTTCTAGCCTGGCGAAATAACCCACAGTTCTGGATTTGCACGTAATGACAACCGATGGTTTAAACAACCCACAATGTACAACCCAACAACAAACCATGGGTTCTCCTTCTGGGTTGTCCATGGTTAACAAAACATGGTTTGTTAGTGTGGCCGCATGCATCAAGACTACCCAGAATTCAACAACCCATAGTATGGGTTGATGTTGCATGTGAACCAAGTCAATAGAGAATTTCTTATTGATAGAGAAAAGTGTCTTGGGGGAATCATAGAATAGTAGGGTTGGAAGGGGCCTACAAGGCCATCGAATCCAACCCCCTGCTCAATGCAGGAATCCAAGTCAGAGCATCCCTGACAGATGGCTGTCCAGCCTCGTCTTGAAGGCCTCCAGTGTGGGAGAGCCCACCACCTCCCTAGGTCATTGGTTCCATTGTTGTATTGCTCTAACCGTCAGGACATTTTTCCTGATGTTCAGCCGGAAACTGGCTTCCTGTCACTTGAGCCCATTCTTCCGTGTCCTGCACTCTGGGATGATCGAGAAGAGATCCTGGCCTTCCTGTCTGTGACAACCTTTCAACTACTTGAAGAGCGCTATCCTATCTCCCCTCAGTCTTCTCTTCTCAAGGCTAAACATGCCCAGTTCTTTCAGTCTCTCTTCATAGGGTTTGTTTCCAGTCCCCTGATCATCTTTGTTGCCCACCTCTGAGCCCTCTCCAGCTTGTCTGCATCCTTCTTAAAGTGTGCTGCCCAGAACTGGACACAGTACTCCAGATGAGGCCTCACCAGTGCTGAGTAGAGGGGAACTAGTACTTCCCGGGATTTGGAAGCGATGCTTCTATGAATGCAGCCCAAAATAGCATTTGCCTTTTTTGCAGCCACATCACATTGTTGCCTCATATTCAGCTTGTGATCGACAACAATTCCAAGATCCTTCTCGCTTGGAGTGTTGTTGAGACACATCTCCCCCATCTTGTAACTGTGCATTTGGTTTCTTTTTCCTAGGTGCAGAACTTGGCATTTATCCCTCTTCAATGTCATTCTGTTGTTTTCTGCCCAGCGCTCCAGTCTATCCAGATCACTTTGAATTTTGTTTCTGTCTTCCAAAGTATTAGCTGTCCCGCCCAATTTTGTGTCATCTGCAAATTTGATCAGCATTCCTTGCACCTCCTCCTCCAAGTCATTAATAAAAACGTTGAAGAGCACTGGGCCCAGGACTGAGCCCTGCAGTACCCCACTCGTTGCCTGTCCCCAGTTTGAGAAGGTCCCATTGATAAGCCCTCTTGGAGTCCGATTCTGTAGCCAACTGTGGATCCACCGGATCATTGTTTCATCTAGCCCACTTTGAGCTAGTTTGCTCATCAGGATATCATGGGGCACTTGGTCGAAAGCTTTGCTGAAGTCGAGGTATATGATGTCTACAGCATTCCCACGGTCCACAAGGGAGGTGACTTGATCCAAAAATGAGATCAGATTTGTCTGGCAGGACTTGTTTTTGACAAATCCATGTTGACTTCAAGTAATCATGGCATTGCTTTCAAGGTGCTTCCAGATGGATTGCTTTATGATCTGCTCCAGAATTTTCCCAGGGATGGATGTCAGACTGACTGGTCTGTAGTTCCCAGGTTTCTCCTTTTTGCCGTTTTTGAAGATAGGGACAACATTAGCCCTCTTCCAGTCATCTGGCACTTCCCCCGTCCTCCATGATTGCTCAAAGAGAATAGGCAGCGGTTCTGAGAGTTCTTCTGCCAGTTCCTTTATTACTCCAGGATGCAGTTCATCTGGCCCTGGAGATTTGAACTCATTCCAAGTAATTCGGTGTTCCTTGACCATATGCCTATCGATCTCAAGCTGCAGTCCTGCCCCTTCAGCCTGTACTTCGCCTTTGCCAGGGGGGTCATAGACCCTCTTTTGGGAGAAGACTGAGCCAAAGTAGGAATTGAGCACCTCTGCCTTTTCCTTGTAATCTGTATCATTTTGCCATCCCTATTTAATAGGTGAACCACCATTTCTTTCCTCTGCCTTTTACTATGCACGTAGCTGAAGAAAGCCTTTTTGTTGTTTTTCGCATCCCTCGCTAATCTCAGCTCGTTCTCAGCTTTAGCCTTCCTGATGCCATCCCTGCAATCCTGTGCTACCTGCCTGTACTCTTCCTTTGTAGCTTGGCCTTCTTTCCACTTCCTATATGGAAGAATATGTCAGGATAATTTTTTCGGGATAGAAGCTCCCATGATGGTTTCAATTGATAAAATATCCATCTCACTAAAAGGCACAAAAAGTAAAGATGCTAGATTTAGTTTGGCTGTAGGGGGAAAACTGACAAAACTATATTTATAGGCTGGAAAAGCAGCTCATCACTAATTGTCTCTCCTTCAGCCAGATGTTCAGTCCTACCAATTCTCCATGTCTTACTCTGTAAATTAGAGTCAAGTGCCTGAACATGTTTGTCTACCCTAATATCTGAAGATGTTATAATCACTAAATTATCCAGTTTGGTTAAAATTGCATCTAATTGTACATGAGTTTGATTTGCTGCTTGTAAAATAGAATTGTACTTGTTTGATTTTACTTCTTTGGTGGTAAAGCCCTACAACTAGGTACATCTGTCTTTCAGTTGAAGCCAATAGACTTTGGTTGACTAGAATCTTGAGAAAGAATTTCATAACCCATATTAAAACCCTGTTAAACCACATCAGGGTATACAGAGTAGAATATAAAACATAAAATAGAATGTACCCTGTATAGAATAATAATAATAATAAACCCAAATCATAAAAAACTACTTAAAATATTTTACAAAATGAAAAACTACAATTTCTGTTTTAAAATTGTTTTTCAAAAACCCAGAGAAAAGAAGTGCAAAAAATAGAAGTCACTATTTCAACCTCTAATTGCTCCAAAAACAAAACAATAGTATAACCCTAAACCAAGGGAAGCAAAGTATGTTAAATACATAAGTTGAATAGATTTAAGATACCAGTCTCAGTATAATAGCTCCAGCAGTCTTCAAAGTTGAATCCTTTCTCATTTACGTCTTAGTAGTCAGTATGTTGAGTAGCCAGAAAAGTTGGGAAAGATATAGGACTTCGTCTCTGCCACAGACATTGTGCCATACTTTCGCCCACACTGTGGTCTTTATATACTGCTACATGACTGTCTGCTGCTACTCCTTAGAAATTGGAGTAGCTGCTTCTTATAGTCCTTCTGTGAGGAGGACCCAGGGCAACAGCTCTCTGGTGAGGCAACTGCTTAATATACCTGCAGAAGGAGGAGTAACAAACACGGTCAGGAGGGCCAGGTGCAACAAATCCAAGTTCTCTTCCTCTCCAGCCACAGCAAGCCTTCCCTAGTTCCGCGGGTGATGTGCCTGCGTAATATACCTGCAGGTGGTGGAGCATCAAACGCCTAGGAGGGCCGGGTGCAACAATCCCCAGTTCTCTTCTCCTCCAGCTCTATCAGTGTCAGGCTTCCCAAACCCCCCAGCGCACATGCTCAGGCAATCTGACACTGGACACCCAAATCAGTGAGATTTCTTTATTGCAGGAAATCTCACGGCAAAAGCTTAATGGTTACACTCTTCAGAAATCATATAGCTGATGGTCAGTAGCTCTAGGCTCTATATAGTTCCAGAACAATCCAAAGCTAAACACTACTACCATGACTGAGATCCTCATCAACGTGGTTTCCCCATTGTCGTTCTGCATGGTTCTGAACACAGTGGAAGGGACTCTGGATTCCTGGGTACCTAACCCCAGCAATCCTTTCACAGAGTTCCAACCCCAGACATGGAAAGGGAATGATTCCTGGAATGAACCCATCAGGCAATCAAGGGATAACTTCTTGAAGGGCCTAAACAAACCACACCCATAGAGAGCCCAACTTTGAATCTTTTATTGATAACTCCAGGCTACATGGTCAAGATCTATCAAGATCAAAGTAAGAGTAAACCCAGACACACAGGGAGTTCCGTGCCACCACTTTCGCATTGGTAACTCCAGGCAGAGGAAAGTCCAAAAGTCGTAGATCAAACCCAGCCTGCCAGTACGCTGAGCTGATGACAGACACATCATCCACAGCAACAAGAGTTCAGATCTATGAAAAGCCTCACACTACTTTTCATGGCAAGTCCTTAACAATCCAGCATTCCAGTCCATGTGCAGACGCCTCCAAAAGCCCAGACAATGATGGATCCAAACAGAGAAGGCTTTGGGCAATGAAGATGAGATGTTCCTAGCAAAGGCTCTTTGCCTTTGCATCAGCTTAAAAGGGAAGACATGACAATAAGACACCCCCTCTGGATCCCTTGACAGACAAGGGCCTTTAGCCTTTCAGCAAGGCCCCTGTCTAAACAGGGCATCACTGCTCAGCCTTCCAATAGTGATACTTCAACCTGGGCAACCCTTGTGCAAACCCCACCCTACCTTTCTCAGGTTCTCATGGACAGCTTCCAGCCTCCCTGCCTGCCAAGGCCAGACCAGCAGGTGGACAGGGAGTCGGATGACTCCCCCTGGCTCTGCTCTGGGAACACTGACAGAGATGAGCTCACACAGATTTTGACATTCCAGAGGCTGCATAGGCCCAAACGACTCCAGACTACTTCTAACCAAATCCTGGCTATAGCGTACAAGACCCACTGCAGCGCTGAAGGTGGGCCCTGACAATCAGGAAGGAGCTCTGCATCTTCTACCAGGGCTCAGTGGTCTCTGCATGGACCTGATCTCCACGCCAAAGACCAATTTCATACTCCATAGGGCACAAGAACTGAACCTACCGTCCTTCTGCCCGCACCCAACCTGGCCACAGGAAAAGGAGTGGCACGCCTTAGATGTAAGGCGGACATGTCCTTCCAGACAAACACTATGAGAAGGAAAGTCTTGAAAAAGATTCTGCTCAGATGAATAAAGCTTTACATCTCCACATTATGATGCTTCGGCCTCTGCTGTTCCTGAGGGATAACGTTCCACTCCACCAGGAGTTCAGCCAGTTTGGCTGCCTTTGGCACCAAGCCTCCCCTCCCCAACATCTGTAGGTCAGCCATATGGTAATCGGAATTGTAATTTGTATGCCACTACAATCTGGGCACCTTCACGTTCATCAACATGGCCTTCGGCAGGAGGATGCTTCAGCAAATAGTGACCAAGTAAAGGAAAGCGCAGCAGAGGAGCCACCTGGGAATGAGAATCACTTCTGGACATCCCACGCAAGGATGCTTCCCTCCACTGTAGGAGAGGAAAACATTGGACTTGCCAGTATACGTTCATTTTGTACTGTGACTGGAAGGTATCCTTAACTCCCCCCAAAAGAGAGGTCAGAGAAGACGACATGGACCAGGCTTTTACATGCATCAGAACAGGGAAGGGCTTCCTCCACAAGAAGTCCACTTGCAAGTCCGATTAACATGGCCCTGCCTACCTGAGCAAGTGGGAGGAGCAACCCACACAAGGATACTTTCTGTCCACTGTAGAAAATGAACTTATCACGGTAAGTCCAATGTTCTGTTATATCCCACTCTCCCACACTGGAGGTTTTCAAGAGGAGGCTGGACAGCCACCTGTCAGGGATGCTTTGACTTGGATTCCTGCATTGAGCAGGGGGTTGGACCTGATAGTCTCATAGGCCCCTTCCAGCCCTACAATTCTATGATATTACTATGTCTATTGTATTAGTAAAACATCAGCATTGATAAATACATATTGTGCCCAATACTGTTATCTTTTGTAATGACTTCTTGGGTGGGTTTGTTTATCCTTCAGTCCTAACTGTTATGTTTGGGATTAGAAAAGTTCTTGTGGGGAGGGGGGGAGGAATGAGGTTGTTCTCATGACAGCCAGTGTAAGGGATGGACAATTCTGTTTCCTCTGTACAAGATGGAGGTACTCTTAGTGGGTAGTTTGTCTGCCCCGGCTAGGTGATGTTCAACCTGTTCTGGAGGGGGTTGCACTCCCCCTAAAGAATAGTTCGGGGGTGTTCTTGGTTCCAGAGCTGTCACTTGAGGCACACGTGAACTCAGTGGCACAGAGCACTTTTTATCAACTTAGGCTGATATACCAACTGTGCCCTTATCTGGACAGAGATAGCCTAACTACACTTATCCATGTTCTGATAACCTCTCATCTGGATTACTGCAATACGTTATATGTGGGCCTTTGAAAATGGTCCGGAAGCTTCAGGTGGTCCAAAATTGGGCAGCAAGATTGTTAACAGGGACTGGCCAACAAGATCACATTATGCCAATACTTTTCCAGCTGCACTGGCTGCCAGTCCATTTTTGGGCCCGATTCAAAGTACTGGTATTAACACTCAAAGCCCTAAATGGCTTGTGGCCAGGTTATCTGAAGGATCGCCTCCTCCCATATGTGCCTGCCCGGACCCTAAGATCATCCTCAGGTGTCCTTCTCCGGGAGCCCGCACCAAAGGAAGTGAGGCGGGTGGCTACCAGGAAGAGGGTCTTTTCTGCTGTGGCCCACCAACTGTGGAATGATCTCCCTAGAGAGATTTGCCTACCACCTAGGGATGGACGAAAGTCCCTTACCTGTCCTCGAAGCTTGCTTCGCGGTGGGGGGGAGGCGCTTCGCTTCTCCCCCCGAAGTTCATGCGAGGGGGGGGCGCCCCGCCTCGCCCAGCCGAAATTCAGGCCAGGCGGGAGGCGCCCCATCCCTCGCCGGCGAAATTCAGGCCGGGTAGAAGCGCCCCGTCTACCCGGCCGCGAAAAAACAAAAAACAAAAACCACCCCCGTGATAGGCTACGTTAATCGTTATGTAGCCTATCACGGCTAGATTTCCAAAGTCAGCCGTGATAGGCTACGTTAATCATCACGTAGCCTATCACGGGTGACTTTGGGAAAAAAAAAAAAGCGCGTACACAAATGGCGGCCCCCATAGGGAGCCGCCATTTGCGTTCCTTATTTGGTCCCTGTAGTCTACGTAAAGATTTACGTAGACTACAGCGAAAATAAGGGCAACGCAAATAGCGTTCCCTTATTTTCGCCGTAGTCTACGTAAATCTTTACGTAGACTACCGGGACCAAATAAGGAACGCAAATGGCGGCTCCCTATGGGGGCTGCCATTTGCGTACGCGCTTTTTTTTTTTTTCCAAAGTCACCCGTGATAGGCTATGTGACGATTAACATAGCCTATCACGGCTAGATCTCCAAAGTCAGCTGTGATAGGCTACGTTAATCGTCACGTAGCCTATCACGGTTTTTTTTGTTTTTTTTACTGCACTTGTAATGGCGGCGGCGGCAGCCGGTCAAAAGACCGGCTGCCGCCCCTGACGAAGCGCCGCCGGGACCTGCCCCCGGGAGGGACATTTGTGAAAGGTAAGTCCCATCCGGGGGGGGGGGAGAATTTCACCGCTGATTTCGGGGGGCCGAATGCGTTGGCACTCAGCCCCCCGAAGTTTCGGGGAGAAATTCTCCCCCATCCCTACCACCTACATTGTTCTCCTTCCAGTGCCAGGTGAAGACCTTTTTATTCTCCCAGTATTTTAGCATTTTAGCTTCCTAATCTTTTAGCTCTGGTGTTTTAAATCTGTATTTTAAATGTCTACATTGCTGCTAGGTTTTATTCTGGTTGTACTGTTATATTGTGGTTTTAAGTTTCTTATTTTATATTGTTTTATGCTGCACTCTGGTTTAATTTTTGTGAACCACTCAGAGAGCTTTGGCTATTGGGTAGTATAGAAATGAAGTAAATAAAACAAAACAAAATAATACATTGGTGAGAGAACATGACTTTTTAGCACTCCTTACTTGTGACTCAGTTGAAGTGCATGTTTGTATATACGTAAGCTTGTGGCTCTTTCATATTTCCACATTTTTCTTTGCAGCAATGAAGAATAAAGTTAGAATTGTATTTATAGTGCAGACAAAGGCAGGAAAAATCCCTGAAGCTGATATCTGATCCTCTGAAAGCTCCCTGTCTGGGCGTATAAGCTAAGGCTCAAACTATGGGTTGGATCCAGATTAAGTTAGTCATGGTTCCCATTGAAATCAGTGGGACTTAAGTTAGTCATGGCTAGCTTTTCACATTGATCCCAATAAAATCTAAATGCACCCAACTTAGTTTGGATTCAACCCTAAAAGTAATATGGAGTTTCATCATTCTTTCGTCTGAATGTGTGTACAAAGTTGTTGTTTTTTTAACTTAAGTAGTCTTAAGACAGGTGGTGCTTGAGTGGAAGAAGGGCAGGCAGGAAAAGCCTGCTTTCCCTTCTGGTCCTTTCCCATCTTAGAGTTGTCCTTTCCAAAGCAGCCTTTTCACCCACCGGGGGGAGGACGGGACATGTGGGATCCTGTATGTTCCCTATTTCTCTCCACCCATAGGTGAAAAAGAAGCTTGTGGAGCGCAATTTTGGGTTGAAAAAGGATTGTAGAGGGAAAGGTTAAGCGACCTGTCTCTGCATGCCCTTCTGTTCAGATGTAGCCTTCCCATGAACTGTTTTTGGTTTTAAAAACAAACAGAGGAAACAGCTTTGTCTGTAAAGTGTAGTTTTGAGCCTTAGTCTTGATATATCTTTTCACAGAAATGGAAGCCATTCAGGATGGCTCAGATCACGAATCATTCTCTTTTCTTTTCTTTGCTTCCCTTCTCTCCCCTCCCCCTTGCAGGCATGTAGTTGTGAAAACCTCGCCAAATCACAAATACATTTTTACGCTAAGAAGTCATTCCTCAGTTGTTCCTGGCAGCATTGCCTTCAGTTTACCACAGGTATGTTTTCTACTTTTTTTTCTTGTTGGGCAAAAAGTGAAATGGATGTGGATACTAAAAGTTACTGTTCAGCAAAAGTGCAAAATCTATGTGCACTTCCCTGGGGCATCTGGCCAGCCACCATTGGAGTCTGAGCACTGGACTTAAAAGCACTTTTTGATCTGGTCTGGTAAGGCAATTCTTATCTATAACATATGCAGAAAATGGGATAGCTTGGGAGGAGAGAGCTGTGAAGCATCTCTTGTCTCATTCCTCAGAAGGGACAAATGTTGCCATGCAATAAGTCCCGTCAACCATAATTCAGGCAATTGCGGTGCAACTGCACCAGTGATTGTGTTGGTCTGCTACTTGGATCCCCTGCCATGGCGTCAGCCTAGTCACTTACGTGAAGAACTTACCATTGGAACAGCATTCTTGACTGCGTTGTAAAACTGTTATTGATGATACTGTCCATTATTACCCAGTGTCCTCTTTATAAGGATCCACGTGAAAAAGATTTGTCTGAGCTTAGGCTCAGGAAGAATTTCGTTGCACCTAGTGAATTTGTATGTTTGATAATGAAAATTATATTACCTTGCATGTTTCGTTATTTGTGCTGGTGGCCAGGAAATTAAGAGCAAAATTTGTTGCTCAGCTCTGAATGTTCCTTCTGTTTTTGTTACGACTTGTAGCTAAACAAAATTATTACTACTGCAGTCACATATGCAATGTGGAGCAGAAGGATGTATCTGTCCTGGGAAAGCAGTCCTGCTGCTAAATAGGCCCTTTTGTAAATAGGCCTTTTTGTACGGTATCTAAGGCTCCTGCTGTTGAAAATTAGGAATGTAATATTTTCCTGATCTAGTACTTGCAAACCTCTGTGCAGAAATCTGCTGAAAGTAACACCAGCATCAGATATTTGCAGCAACACTTTGTGATGTGTGATTAATTTTGATGGCTTCCCTTAGCCTCCTATGGTGTCAGCTAACACTTTGAACCTGTGAATGAAGCACAGCATAGCTTGATGAGTGAATTGCTTGATGGGAGTTTTTTTCTTTCAACAAAATAGTGAAGTGGAAATTATTGCCTGCAGGACTGTGAAGTAAATTGCAAAATAGGGTTTTCTCTCCTTTTTAATTTTTGTTTTGCTTAAGAGAACGGTGAAACTGGTGTTTGCTTGGGAGACCTGACTAGAAGTCTTGGACTCATTCAAAGTTCTTGTGGAAAACCTTTATCTGCATTCCTCTAACTCAAGAATAATAATGATGATAGCTATACAGAACCACCGTAAAGAATAAAGAGATTATGTTGCTAATCCTGAGCCCTGGATGAGTCAGGCTATAGAAATATAAATGATTTCTATTATCATCATCATCATTATTACAATTCTTATATAACTAAGCACTTTACAAAAATTCCTAAAATAAATGAGGTCCTGCTCATAATCTAAAATCAAAACAATAAATGAAGAGGAAGAAAAAACTTGAGAGACTAAGGGTGCAATCCTATGGCTACTAGTCAGCAGCTAGATGGCCATAGGATAGGTTAGTTCCCTGAGAACCGACCTCCATCCCCTCCCGCACTGCCTCGTAGGCAGTGCGGATTGGCCCTGCACGCCACGCTTTTAAGAGGAGTGTGGAGCAGTGAAAACGGGGTGTTCCTGGGAGCGGGGCGGGCGGAAGTGCCTTTCTGACACTTCCTATGCATTGTCCGGCATCCACCTCCCCTGCTTCAATTCCCTGCGGCTAGGCAGCCAAAGTCGGCTCTCTAGCTGCGAACGCAGGGCAGCTGAAGGATGGAGGGCATGATCCACTCCACGCTGCTCCTGCCCTGCATTGGATAGGTTCAGAGGCGGCCGCCTATCCTGATAGGATTGCGCCCTAAAAGTGGAATGCTCTAAATGAAACAAATGCATTTTGGGACACCTTCTTAAAGTGAGAGGGATTGAGCAGTCTAGATCTCACAATTTCAGAAGTAGGGGGCTATCAGAGAAAATGCACAAAATTGAGGAAGAGAAGTAGAAATTCATGGTTCAGAAAGCGAGAAAAGGAATGTAGAGTTGGAGGGAGAGAATAGGTTGGATGATGAGGAGCAAAAGAATGAGTTCACTTACAAGATGATAAGAGTACTTGAAATAAAATATGATACGGATGTAGTAGCCCTTGCGACAGAGGAGTAACATGATCAAAGTTACAGACATCAACGTGCAAGCCCAGCTGAGCACGTGCGCCTACTTGCCTGCCTCGCTAGTGTGGTGCTGCTTCCTTCTTCAGTAAAACCCCTCCACGGTGCAGAGGAGCTGCATATAATACGCAGCGTGTATATAGTGCTGCAGACTGTTCACAGCGATTCACATTATCTTACTGTAGGAACCCTCACAATGACCCTGTAAGGCGGTGTTATCCCCATAGGCAAGTATCAAGCCAGTGATTTCTTGATAGAACCTCAGTCTCTTTGCCACCGCGCTATGCCACTTCTCATATGTACTAAAGTCTGTACTGGAGTGACATGAATTCTTACTGTGGATATGACTTGTAGCATGGTTGGCCCCCATTAAAGCAGACAGCCATTCCTTCTGTCTTCATGAAGATTTTTTGAATTCTGGCGAACAGTTTTTTTTCTTGAGCACTTCTTTCTTTTTCATTTTTATTCTTTCAGAGAAAATGGGCTGGGCTTTCTATTGGGCAAGACATAGATGGTAAGTGGTCACTGTAAATTTGTTCATTATTTGGTCTCTGGACTGGGCTGACCTGAGAGAAACTCTCTTCTCACAAAGCCTCTTACATTAGAGAATGAATTGCTTACATAGACTGCCATTATATAGATTGCTTACATAGATTGCTTACATACCTTGCTCCTTTTCTCCCATGTGGTATTGCCTAGAATGTCCCAGATGCTAAATAAGATGATGAATGGGTAGGGATGAGGATGGAAACAAAAGCCAGCTAGCACCTCCCTGCATTAGTCATTAAGAGTTCGGAACACTTCATGCATCAGGGTTTGCTGCATTAATAAGGTAATAGGAACAGTAGTAATAATAGGTTGTAAGCCAGAGAACTTACAATCTAATTGAGATAAACACAAAAGGAGGGGGGAAATGGAATAAGAGACAAATAATATAATGAGGAGATTGCTAACAGAAATACATCTTTTGGGATTAAAAAAAAAAGACTGAATAAGAGCCAATGAATTAAAACATTAAAACATTATTAATAAGGCTGCAATCCCGTATTCATTTACTTGGGAGTAAGCCCCATTGAATGAAATGGGGCTTGTTTTTGAGTGAAGGTTTGTAAGGTTTATGCTGAGAATGTTAAACTGAATTTGAAAAGCATAAGGCAATTAGTAAAGAGAAATAGCTAAAGGGTAATAGCATATGAGCAGAAGATTGAAGAACTGAAATAAAAGGTTGAAGGTGATAAACTAGCTTCCCCCAACCTGGTGCCCTCCAGATATTTTGGACTACAGCTCCCAGTATTCCGCATTCCGCATCTTTGATGTGCCACTTAATTCTTAATCTCTTTCAAAATGAGAACATTAAAACCCCATTTGCTGCTGTGATACATCTGTAATAACTGGAGCTTGCAAAGGAGAGAAAACAGAGCTCTAACTTGTAATGTGCATTTCTAGCTAAGAGCATGAGGTCTGGGGGTGGGGAGGTGAGGGGGAGAGGAACACTACCCACGCAGACATAATGCCTGCATTCTCTTTCCACTTATAGGTGTTATTTCTGGGGCTTTTTATCAGGAAGCATGGAAACTTTCCTCCTACAAATCAGATGCTTACAAAATACACATGAAGGACTAGTTAGTGGTGAAGGTGGCCTTATTCCCACATGTACTTAAGGCAGAAGGCTGCTTCTGAAGGTTGAAGTTTGTATCAAGTAGATGCATGCAGGCATACATACATGCATGTCAGATTCTGGTTCCTGTCACACTTCGCATTTCCAAGGATTAGAATCAAGGGTGGGGCTATGCAGGTAGGAGCTTCTCAGTTCTCAGAGGCTCCTGTATTGATCTGGGGTCCTGATTCTGTCAGGTCCCAGTCAAAATAGATTCTTTCAAATTACCAAGATGAGCCACTTATGCAAAAGGATTACAGTTTATTGATAGGAAATAGATGCAGAAAGAAATATGCAAAGAAAGCTCACACCTCTCATCACCCAAAGAAGCTGTCACTGCTGGGCTCCCAAGATAGATGAGACGTTATTCCTAGAGCACCAAGTTTCTCCAGGCTGGTAGTGTGCTTTCTCACATGGAGTGAGACCAAAGGACAAAGCTTGCGGGTTGAACTTTATAGGCTTCTTCTCCCTAAGCTCAGGAGCTGACAGGCAACCTCTGCCCATCCGGGGTGGGCACTCTCTTTCCTGTGGGAAGTGAACCCTATCTCATCTCATGTTCAGCTGGCCAGAACAGCTCCAAGGTGAAAGGTGTAAATTGCTGGCCCACGTGAAAGGCATATTTCATTGACTGTAAAGCCGCCGGTTAGGACAACTACACAGGCTGCTAGGTGGCTACCAACAGCATATAGGAATGCTGTGAAGGTCCACCTTTTTGCTCACCAACCAACTCATTACAGCTCCTATTGAGTTCTGTGCAATAAACTAAAATGGACCGCAATCCAGGGAGTCTGTTGAGGGGACAAGCCTGCCTTTCACGCCAGATGGTGAGATCACTGGGCCACGTTTTCTTCCTCACAAGTAGTGCCACAAGTGCACCTCTTTATCCCTTGTAATTGGATGGCCATCGACCATTCTCCATGGGGAAAAGTCAATCAGCTGCAGCTGGGGGTACTGTGGCACTGGGGACATAGAATCATAGAAGGGTTGGAAGGGGCCTACAAGGCCACCGAGTCCAACCCCTTGCTCAATGCAGGAATCCAAGTCAGAGCATCCCTGACAGGTGGCTGCCCAGCCTCGTCTTGAACGCCTCCAGTGTAGGAGAGCCCACCACCTCCCCAGGTCATTGGTTCCATTGTCGTATTGCTCTAACAGTCAGGAAGTTTCTCCTGATGTTCAGCCAGAATCTGGCTTCCTGTCACTTGAGCCCATTATTCTGTGTCCTGCACTCTAGGATGTTTGAGAAGAGATCCTGGCCTTCCTGTCTGTGACAACCTTTCAAGTACTTGAAGAGCGCTATCATTTCTCCCCTCAGTCTTCTCTTCTCAAGGCTAAACATGCCCATTTCTTTCAGTCTCTCTTCATAGGGCTTTGTTTCCAGTCCCTGATCATCTTCGTTGCCCTCCTTTGAGCCCTCTCCAGCTTGTCTGCATCCTTCTTAAAGTGTGGTGCCCAGAACTGGACACAGTACTCCAGATGAGGCCTAACCAGTGCTGAGTAGAGGGGAACTAGCACTTCCCAGGATTTGGAAGCTATGCTTCTATTACTGCAGCCCAAAAGGGCGTTGGCCTTTTTTGCAGCCACATCACATTGTTGGCTCATCTTCAGCTTGTGATCGACAACAATTCCAAGATGCTTCTTGCTTGTAGTGTTGTTGAGCCACATCTCCCCCATCTTGTAACTGTGGATTTGGTTTCTTTTTCCTAGGTGCAGAACGTGGCATTTGTCCCTCTTGGCATTTATATTTATTTATTTAGCCAACTTATTTATTTATTTATATTTATATTTATTTACTTGGCATTTATATTTATTTATTTAGCCAACTGTGGATCCATCGGATTGTTGTTTCATCTAGCCCACTTTGAGCTAGTTTGCTTATCAGGATATCATGGGGCACTTTGTTGAAAGCTTTGCTGAAGTCGAGGTATATGATGTCTACAGCATTCCCACGGTCCACAAGGGAGGTGACTTGATCCAAAAATGAGATCAGATTTGTCTGGCAGGACTTGTTTTTGACAAATCCATGTTGGCTTCGAGTAATCACGGCATTGCTTTCAAGGTGCTTCCACATGGATTGCTTTATCATCTGCTCCAGAATTTTCCCAGGGATGGGTGTCAGACTGACTGGTCTGTAGTTCCCAGGTTCCTCCTTTTTACCCTTTTTGAAGATAGGGACAACATTAGCCCTCCTCCAGTCATCTGGCACTTCCTCCGTCCTCCATGATTTCTCAAAGAGAATAGACAGCGGTTCTGAGAGTTCTTCTGCCAGTTCTTTTATTACTCTAGGGTGCAGTTCATCTGGCCCTGGAGATTTGAACTCATTCCAAGTAATTCGGTGTTCCTTGACCATATGCCTATCGATCTCAAGCTGCAGTCCTGCCCCTTCAGCCTGTACTTCGCCTTTGCCAGGGTGGTCATAGACCCTCTTTTGGGAGAAGACTGAGCCAAAGTAGGAATTGAGCACCTCTGCCTTTTCTTTGTCATCTGTTATCGTTTTGCCATCCTTATTTAATAGCTGAACCACCATTTCTTTCCTCTGCCTTTTACTATGCACGTAGCTGAAGAAAGCCTTTTTGTTGTTTTTAAGCATCCCTCGCTAACCTCATCTCATTCTCAGCTTTAGCCTTCCTGACATCATCCCTGCAATTCTGTGCTACCTGCCTGTACTCTTCCTTTGTTACTTGGCCTTCTTTCCATTTCCTATATGTGTCCTTTTTTGTTTTCAGGTCATCCCTAAGCTTTTTGTGAAGCCACATTGGCTTCTTCTATTGTCTTCCACCTTTTCTTCTTGTTGGAATTGTTTGTAATTGTGCCTTGTGAATTTCCTTTTTTAAAAACTCCCACCCATCTTGGACTCCTTTTCTCATTAGCATCGCTTGCCATGGGACCTTACTGATCATTGTTCTGAGTTTATTAAAATCAGCTTTCCTAAAATCCAGGTTATATGCGTTTGACTACACTCGGCTTTTGCTTCCCTTAGAACCAAGATCTCAAATACAACATGGTCGCTTTCCCCCATAGTTCCTGTAACTGCTACTTTATCCACTAAGTTATCTCTGTTGGTTAGGATCAAGTCAAGGATAGCCGATCCTCTAGTTCCTTCCTCTACTTTCTGTAGGAGGTAGTTATCCGCCACACAAATCAGGAATTTCCTGGAGGGGCCATGTTTTGCAGAATTTGTCTCCCAACAAATATTGGGGAAATTGAAGTCCCCCATTACTACGACATCATGCTTCCTTGAAACATTGGCTATTTGCTTTTCAAAAGTTTCATCCTCGTCTTCTCCTTGATTGAGTGGCCTGTAGTAGACTCCGACCACCAGGATCCTTGTATTCTTTGCTCCATTTATTTTGATCCAGATGCTCTCGATGGGGCTACCAAGCTCATCCTCCTGTATTTCTGTGCAGAGATATGTATTTTTCACATACATTGCAACCCCACCTCCCTTTCTGTTCCTCCTGTTCTTTTTGAACAAGTTATATCCTTCCATTGCTGTATTCCAGTCATGAGAGTCATCCCACCAAGTCTCAGTTATACCTATCAAGTCATAATTTCCCTCCTGTATTAAGAGTTCAAGTTCGTTCTGTTTGTTTCCCATACTCTGGGCATTAGTATATAGACATAGAAGACCATGTGCCTCATAGTCTGGCTTTCTTCCCGCATGTGTCTGAAGACTATTATTGGGCGCCATCAGAGCTGTTCTCTCCGTTGCAGTGCATGCGCCTACGTCCATTGTTACCCCCAACTTTACATCTCCCTTCCCTGTAGGATTCAGTTTAAAGCCCTCCTGATGAAGTTCTTCATGCTGTGGCCAAACACATTCTTCTCATCCGTTGTGAGGTGCAACCCGTCCCTTACCAACAGCCCATCTTCCAGGAAGTATAGCCCGTGGTCCCAGAATCCAAATCTCTCTTGTCGGTACCTTCATAGCCAGTCATTCACCCGGAGTATTTTCCGTTCCCTTTCTATCCCTCTTCTAACTACGAGAAGGATGGATGAGAAAACTATCTGGGCCCCAGAGTTCTTGAGTTTCCTTCCCAAAGCTTCAAAGTCTGACGTGATTTCTTCGTAGCTCCGCTTGGTGGTATCATTTGCTCCCACATGGATGAGAAGAAAGGGACACCTGTCAGTGGGCTTTTATGAGTGCAGGCAACCCTTCAGTCACGTCTCTAATGTGTCCTCCCGGGAGACAACATACCTGGCGAGTCCACGGGTCTTTGCGACATACCTGGGTCTCAATCCCACGCAGCAAGGAGTCTCCCACTACTACCACTCTTCTTGTTGTTGTAGGCCTGGGTTTCATCGCCTCTGTTTGACTGATCTTCAGCCTCTTGCTCACTCTCATGTCGGTTCCCCTGTGATTCTTCCTCTGCAGGCTGTCCTCCAGTCTCATCTGCAAGTACCTGGAATCTGTTCCACAGCTCCACTGCTTCCACTGGTGCAGAGTGGCATCTAGTTCTTCTTCTCCTGTCACCCTTTTGCAAAGAGTATCCTCTACTCCATTTTTCTTCACCTCAGCATTTCCTACTGCCTCATCTTGCTGTTTCTCTTCAAGCTTCTGGTCTTCCCTTTGCTGCTGTAATTCCCCCATTCTGTCCAAGAACTCTTCATGTTCTCTTATTCCCCGGAGGGTCAACAGTCGCCACTCCAGTCCACTTACTTTTTCTTCCAGCAGCATGATCAACTTGTACTTGTTGCAGGTGTAGGCCATGTTGTTCTCAGGCAAGAAAACAAACATTGCACACACCTTGCAGGTCACCACCACTGGAGAGTCCTGTCCGTCCATTGCCTCTTTTCCCTTTTTGTGCCTAGCTTTGTGATTGTTCTAGACTAGCCTGTGCCTGCTCCTCTACTCAGCAGAGCTTACAAGCAGAGTCCCACTGGTGTGGAAGTGTGTGTTACAAGACAAATAAATGGGGGAAAAGTTAGTTAAAAAAGAAAAAAAATGTTAGGAGCCTCTCCCTTGACCTCCCCTGCCGAGCTCTCCTGGCCAACTCCTGTTTGCTCCCCCTGTTTGCTCACTCTGGTCACTCACTCTCTGGGAGCTTGCTTGCTTCTGTAGGCCCTGGACCAGCTGGAGCAGCTTGCTCTGCTCTGCTCTGCTCTGCTCTGCTCTGCTCTGCTCTGCTGGGAGGCGGGAAACAGACTGAAGCTGCTCAGCTGAAACAGCTGAAAGCCCACTCAGCTGCTGGGAGTACTCAGGCCACACATCCCCAATTCAGTTGGAGCTCTCAGAAGCACCTGGTGAGCTCACAGCCACTCAGAAGATTAAAGGGCAGCCCCGTGGGCTTCCTGCAGCCCACTTACCTCTTAGCCTCTGTCTCCTTTGTCTCTTCTACCACTGCAACTCCCCTGGCCAACTCCTGTTTGCTCCCCCTGTTTGCTCGCTCTGGTCGCTCGCTCTCTGGGAGCTTGCTTGCTTCTGTAGTCCCTGGACCAGCTGGAGCAGCTTGCTCTGCTCTGCTCTGCTCTACTCTGCTCAGCTGGGAGGCGGGAAACAGACCAAAAACAGGACAAAACCTTTCTTCCATCTCTGTCATAAGTGGCCTGGCTCCCTGACAAACGATATTGTGTGTGTACTTGTGCGTGCACTCACTGCACATGAAGACACATTGTACCCATCCAGGGGTCTGTGCAATATATGTGCCCTTCCTTTGCTTCCATTCTACCTATTCTAGTGTGGGGATTTGCTAGTATAAACCCCCCCCACCAAGAGTTAGAAGTGGAAGTCACCTATAACATGATATAAGATTATACTATTGCACTGACCAGCTTTTGCCAATCAATTTTTGATCACTGTCCACATAATGCTTACCCCTTGGCTTAACATACAGGCTGTCTATAAAATAAAAGCCAGTTTTTGCCCATAACATTTTGATTAGACGTTTAATTGATTCCAAGGGTACATGAGACTTTTTACACATCCCGGAAGTGAACTTCTTTATCTATCACTAGACCTTCTTTCCAGTGTGCAACCATTTGAACAGCAAGGGCAGCCATGGGCCTGGCTGGACCATTTAGTTTCACAAACACTGTAGATTCTTAATACTGTTGTGGGTTGATAGTGTGGCATAATGAGCAGCCCCAGGCATGGCCTCTTGATCTCTAAGAGCAAAGATCGGGTGGTAGTTAATTAAATGTCAAAGACCTCATATGTCCCCCAACTTATTTGCCAGCTTATATGGTTATGTGCTACCTCCAGAGGAAGTATACTTGTGTACAAAGCTTGTGTTTGATGGGAAACATGGGCGGGAGGGTGCTGTTGCACTCGTGTCCTGCTTGTGGTTTCCTGGTCAACAGCTTGTTGGCCACTGTGTGAACAGAGTGTTAGACTAGATGGACCCCTGGTCTGATTTAGCATGGCTCTTCTTACATTCTTAAAATGGCTAAATTGTGATATCACATGGGAGAGAAAATGGTCTAAGCAGCAAGGCATCTGACTGTAAGTCATGGATTTGTGTCTCATCCCAGTAGTTTCTTCCTGCGCACACTGTCTGGGCAAGTCAAAAGACTGCTTTAGACACAAAAACATATTTTTGCCTCCAGCATGGTGGTGGTGTCATTTTTAGTTTAAACTCAGTTAAATGCAACTGGCAACATGGGAAAGCCATTTTTGAACAATAATCCTTGGTTGAAATCCAGCTGTCTACAGTGGCTCAGCCAGGTAATGTCAGATTCTGGGTTTAAATGTCTTATGCCCTCTCTCTTTAGATGGTAATGTGTATTACTTCACTCACTTTAAAATGTGGTAAACCAGCCTTGTTGCGTTTGGGACCCCTCCTGGCTCATTCTGCTGAGTGGGGCCCTGGACTTCTGCCCTAAAGCCATGCCCTGACAGCACCACTGGCTATTTAAATGGAGTGGTCTGGTGGACATGTGTGCTTGTTCTTGTGAACTGTGGTGATCTTGAAAGTAGACATTGGTGGATATTGCTAGCCATTTATTTGTCATAGAAAAAATAATAATGTAGCTTTCCTAGAGTTATATTAGAAAATGGCACAGAAGTTTGGTAAGGTGATACTGTACAGATGTGGAAAACATTTTCTGTGTTTATAAAAGGTGGCTTTCATATACTGCATTGCAAGGGTTTGCAGGGTTATGTAAATAGATTAACAGGCCAATTGCTATGAGTGATTATAGTGATTTTTTTTTTAACTTAAAATAGGCTGTATAGTTTTGCAACAAAAATATGGGAAGTTCAAAAATTAAACTGCCCTCAAGGCAAAATCCAAAGCAGATTGACCCACATACCTTGAGGTTAATGAGTCTAACTAATTTTGTAGTTTTTGAGTGATTCAGCCAAGGTGAGGGAGAAACTGCAGCGTACCAGAGCATCTCCTTGCCTCAAAGGACACCCAGAAGATAAAGGAGAGTTTTCTACTCTTTAAAAAGAAATTCTTAGTTCATTTATTTAATAATTTATATCCTCCATGGAGGCCACACAGTGGTTTATAATACAAAGCAATAAAACAGTTGATAAGCACATTAAGGGTACATAATCCTTAAAACAAAACATTTGTTTATAATTGTTTCATTTTGGTTTAAAAGGTGTTTAAACATTTGTTCAAATGGTTTAAGCATTCATTAAAGATTTTTTTTTATTTTCTTTGGACACAGCTCTTCTCAAGTTAAAAGCTAGAAATGATGAGCTAGGATTCTGCAGCACTCTACTGAAGTGTGTGTTCTTTTCTCACACAGTTTCTGTATATAACTTTGATAAGACCAAACAGTGCATTGGCACTATGACTATTGAAATAGACTTCCTGCAGAAGAAGAGTGTTGACTCTAACCCTTATGACTCAGACAAAATGGCAGCGGAGTTCATCCAGCAGTTCAACAACCAGGCATTCACAGTGGGGCAGCAGGTTCGTGCGTGTGTTTCTTGCGTAGCAGTAAAACCATTTCTATCCTATGAAGACTGGTTTACCCAGTCTTGCAAATGGCCAGCCTCCTGGATAGCTGTGGGAAGTAATATTTGCCACCAGGAATTAAATATTTAGAAAAGATTGCACGTTCTTTCTTTTAGACGGCAAATGACAAAAAGAGCTATATGTGGCCAGTTGGCCAATACATTTTTTTGTAAGCCAGAATCTTTTGAGGAGGTACATGCAGAGCAGGTTTTTCATGATCAGGTGTAAGCAGTGTTCTTTTAGAAGTCCATTCAAGGGGTTGTTGACTCAAGATAGTGAACTCATTTATGCAGGCAGAGTTTCTGCAACCATGAAAGATTAAAAAGAGGACGGAATAATCCATGAAAGCTGAAAATCTTTGTTGTACAAAGAATTCTTAGATTCTGCAGAAGTACCTTGGGGCTCGAAAGAGCACACACTTTGCATACAGAAAGGCCCAGGTGAAGCCCCTGATCTCTCTAGTCAAAAGGACTGAGGGTAGCAAGATTGGAGAAGACTTCTGCCTGAGACCTTGGGGAGCTTGTGCCAGTCAGATGGAGCAATGGTCTGACTTGGTATAAGGTAGCTTCATACGTTATAAGCCGTAGGTAGGGCATCCATTGCAGTAGAAAATGGAAGAGGGGTTACTCTCAACACCATCTAAGAGCATGGCTCCTTCAAACTGGAAGTGGGGGAGGAAAATGAAGAACTCGGGGGGGAAGGGACCTATGGCAGGAGAGCAGGGAGTGCAGATTGTTAGCAGGCTTCTTGGCAGTCCAGCAGACACTATAGGCTCCCTTTGTTATTTGGCAACCGAGGATATGGTCTCCTTAAGAAACCCTGTCTGAGTGAAACTGGGTTGAGGTGAGAAAACTGATAGCACAAGATGATCTTGCCTACGACCCCTGCAGGTCAAGTACATAAGGCAAAAATTAGCAGCACGAATCTAATCAAAGCTACACATTTTTAGACATCCCCTCCCCCAACAGTCAGTCACCATTCTGTGGCCACTCAGAGTGTTCAGTCCTCTTTGGGCTGCGTTGCAGGGGTTTCTTTTTTGTATTACAAATGTTAGGGTTCCCTCTTCAGCATGGATGGTGCCATGTTCATTAAGGATCAACACTCTGAACATGAATTCAGTATTGTGGCCATCACTTTCAACAGCAGCCCAACATGTAGGGCTCTGCTATAAAATATGTAAATCTGCAGCGGGCCTGAACCCTGTAATATATATCCTCTGTAGCTCTTGAGATCTAAACAGGTTGTGCCCAGTCTTGAATTGGAGGGTTGGTTTTCTGTCTGTTCTGCCATTCTAGCTGCAAAAACACTTGTATTTTAATAACTTTATTTTTTTCACTTTCCACAGCTTGTGTTTAGCTTTAATGACAAGCTTTTTGGCCTCTTGGTCAAGGATATTGAAGCCATGGATCCCAGCATCCTTAAAGGAGAGCCTGCCACAGGTAAAAAACAGAAGGTAAGGGCTACAGTTCTGTATCTATCCTACGGTTACATGCATGGACATGACTTGATGACTGGCAGATGAATACGTGAAAACTCCACTGAATTTGAGGCAAGGTTCTGTGTGTGGACTTCATGGAGGTATCTGGTTGGGCAATGCTGGACAAATGTATTGGAGCAATCCTATCAGGATAGGCGGCTCCCTCCAAACTCGGAGGTGACTGCCTATCCAGCACAGGGCAGGTGAAGCGCAGAGGGGATCTTCTCTTCTGCACTGCAGCCACCCTGCATTTAAGACTTCAGATCAGGGGGGAGGCCGGACGACGCATAGGAAGCATCATACCTGCACTTCCGCACTCCCTGCCCCTCCCCACCCCTGGGAACACCCCCTTTTGCCCCGTTCCACACTGCTCATCCAAGTGTGGAGCCTGGGGATGATCTGCACCCCTTACGAGGCAGCAGGGGAGGGGGCAGGGAGGCGGTTTTCCAGGGACCGAACAATCCTATGGCCGCCTACCCACTCTCTAGCGCCCATAGGATTGCACCCTAAATGTCTGATCTAGCTAGGATCAGCTTAGGTAAGGTGATCTGTATCTGTTAAGGTAAGTGCTGATCTGTCTGTATTGGCTCATTTCCACATGCAAGTAATCACTAGATGCTTCAGTCTTTAAGTGAGGAACAAGTATGCTCGTTTATTAACTGTTGAAATAACATTTTTTTCTCATGACACAAAATATATGTGACTTTGAGTTGGATCCAAATTTACACTGGATCAATTGAACTGACAGCAGTGGAATTCCCTGCCTCCTCCTTCCCACAGCAGCCCCTCCAACCCCCTTAAAATGCTCCATAGAGAGTCAGGAGACCCTACTGAATGGGGTGATGTGTGAGAGGGGAATCCTCAAAAATTGCGTGAAAAGACTTTCCACTTTTGGAAGGCAGATCCTGGATCCAACCCAAAATATTCTGCTGCCTGCTGATTTCTGCTGCTATGGAGCTTGTTGTGATATAATATCTTGACCTCTTCTTGACTTCTGAGGCTCCCTGGGGAATACTAAGAATGTCAGTATTCTTCAAGGCTTTTAATTGTGGGTTTTATTTGCTTCCATGCTCAGATCGAGGTTGGTCTTGTTGTTGGGAACAGTCAAGTTGCATTTGAAAAAGCTGAAAGCTCTTCCCTCACTCTCATCGGTAAGTGTAGTAACCAAGCAGTGCATTTCAAGCAGTGTTGTGTCAGCCTTGTCAATAAATCTACAAAATTTACTAGCCTACAGTGGTTTTTGCTAGACTGTTTGCCAGCACATGCCAGTGTTAGTTGTGATCTGAAGGAAAAAGGAAGGCATTTTTGTAAATCTTCTCTGCTTATTGCCTGGAGGCAATTCTTACTTCTTGGAGGCCATCAGGCAACTGACTATTTACATGCCATGTGTGTGTGTGTGTATTTCTCTACCTTACGTGATCTGGAATTCATGTTCATTTCTCCTAAACTCATTATCAGTGTCCAGAGGGGTAGCCATGTTAATTTATTGTAGCAAAAACAATAGAGAGTCTTGTGGCACCTTAAAAGGCTAACAAATTTATTCTGGCTTTTTGTGGACACTGTCCACTTCATCAGATGCAAGAAGTATTAAAAATGGCAGATTTATGTACACATGCTTAGGGGAAGGGGGGTAATTATCAGACAGAGATAATTACCTTAACAGTTGTTGAATTCCCCTAGAATAGCCAACCTCAACCTAGTGCTCTCTGGATGTGCTGCACTACAACTGTCATTACCCTTGACAATAGCCATGCTGGTTGAGGATGATAGGAACTGTAGTCAAACACATCTGGGAGCACTGGGCTGGGGAAGGTTGCCCTAGAAGGCTAGATATTCTACCTGGCTCCCCTTCCTATCTCTCATTGCCAGAGGAGATGGGACAGTCCAAGAGGAATCAAGATTATGCCAAAGTATCCAGCAGGAACTTGCATTCTGGTTCTCATTCATTGATTCAAGCATTCACTTACTTTCTGGTTCATGTTTGTTTGTTCTTCATGCTTGGAAGGCACAAATAATCTGGTTGGATAAGTGGGCTAAGCTGTGAGGAGGACTACAGTGCATTCGCCAGATGCATGTTGGCCACCTTAATAAGCTGCTTGCATGGCTGGGAACAGGGATATTTGAGGAGCAGCAGTGAAGAAACCTTACAGAGAAAAGAAATGCCTGAAGAGAGCAACCAGATCCAATGCAGAGTGCAAATGTGGGGTCAAAAGAGTTGTGTGTAGTCTTGTGCTTAAACAAATAAAATAAAATTCAGTGCCCAGTCAGTCAAATTCTGCATCGGGGAAAAGCTGAAATCTGCAGCATGTATACATTATACAAATGGAGCATGCATAATCTGTCTTTTTTGCATAATCTATTCTCATTTTGGTAGGACTGACGATATATGTAGGGAATTGAAACCTCACCCAAACTACTGGAAATCTTATTTAGCCACCTTACTAACTTCTAAGATTTCAGCAGGCATTGCCTACACATTTCTAAGCATATCTTTACAGCTATAAGGGCCAGAAAGTTTGCTTTTTAACAATGAGAGCTGAGTTTCTCAGGAAGTTGAATTCTCCACTCAGTGCCCCATTCTCTGCTCCTGTGGAATCATGGGATACGCACAGCCCATGATGATTTATTTACAGGTTTATATACTGCTCTTTATCTGACAAGATCCCTGAGCTGTGAACAATAAAAAGAAAATAGTCAAAATACAGAATTAAAATATTTAAAATGAGATTATGCTAATAAAATCGTAGCTGGTCGGTCAGGAAGCCTTTTTAAACAAACATGTCTCCAGCATGTGCCACAAACAACACAGTATCGGTGCCTGTCTGACATCAACAGGCAGAGTGTTCCACAGAGAGCAAGCCAGTACACTGGAGGCTCAACTCCAAGTGGACGCCAGGCAGAGTGCAGGTCCATACGGAAGCACCAAGAGCACCTCATCTGATGTCCTCAGTGCTAGGGGGAAGGCTCTCTCTTAAATAACCTGGTCTCAAGTTGTTTAGGGCTTCATAAACCAATAACAAAACCTTAACCCTGGCCCGGTAGCAAATAGGCGGCCCATGCTGTTCCGTCAGCAAAGGAGTTACATGCTGAAAAGGGGCAGTTCCTGACAACAGTCAAGCTGCTGCATACTGCATTAGCTGCAGCTCCTGGACCAACCGTAAGGGCAGCCCCACGTTGAACACATGGCAGTAATCCAGTCTTGAAGTTACTAGTGCCTGTACCACTGTAGCTGTGCTAACCCTGTCCAGGAGAGCCCATAGCTGGTGTACCAGCTAAAGCTGGTGGAAAGCTGTGGAGAACCTGGTCTTGGGGTGGGACCTTTACTCTAGGGCAAACCTACCCCATCCCCAAACGTGGAGGATCACCCCTCACCGCTGGGCAATCCATCGCCTCACTTCCGCTGCCACCATTGAACTACACCCCTTTATTTAACATACACTTCTTCCCCTAAGGGCATGAGACAAATCATATCAGAGATACCAGGAAAGTAAACAAAGACATAATATTTTATTAAAAAGAAAACAAGAAAGCTTATTCTTTAAGGACGTTATTACTTTTAAACAGGGTTCCTGTACAGTTACTTTTACAACCAATCAAGTTTTAGGAGCCCCAGTTTCTACCCATAACCAACCTTAAGCCAATTCCCCTAACAAGCTCCAGTTCACTCACAGGCCTAAGAATGAGGGCTTGAAAGACAGTCTTCCCTCTGGTCAGGTTTGACTTCCACTTAGAATCTTCAAGGCTGTTCACCAGACTTCCCCTGAAGTCTTCAGTTTGGTCCAGCAGCTGCTCAGTCTTCAGACTGCCGCCACCAGTTGCCACTCAGGCTTCAGCGCCTTCCTTTGAAGGCTGCTCCAGAAGTCTTCCCCTCCTCACTTGCAGAGCTTCTTCAGCTTCTGCCTCACATGCTCTCAGCTCAGCCTCCCGGTCTTGTAGCTGCTCTTCTTCCTAGCTGAGGTCTTCCTCAGGCTCCCCAGCCTCCTGATGGCTCTTCCTCATGCAAGCTGTCCTGCCAGACTCCTCCTGACAGGCTTCCCCTGACGGAATTCCCCCTAGATGCCTCTCGACAGCTCCTTACAGTCGCTCGAGTCAGAAGCCTACAGCCAATGAGCTTTGGTGTCGCCAACATTACCTCTTATATATTTAGGACCAATGGGCGTCTTTAGAATGTTCAATTTTTCTCCAATCGGATAGTACCAATTAAAGATATGGTATCTTCCCATATATAAAGACAGAAACCTGGCTTTATTTGCACCTCTTAGTGGTAACAGTAACTGCCAATTTGCCAGAACACCGTATTTCTTTCATTCATTCATTCCATAGCTGAATAATAGCCAAAGCTCTCTGGGTGGTTTACAAAGACTAAAAACCTTTAAAATACGTTATAGATAGTATAAAAACCATTTACTACAAGCATATAAACAGACAGCATGCACAGAAACATATCTAAATAATTTTTAACAATGAACAATAAGATTTCCAATATTTACAATTTAACACTCCTCAGGCGCAAGCCTCTAGTAAAAAACAGACATTTTTCTTTTACTGTTTATCCATTCAGACCTTTAGTTATTGAAACAGAACGTTACAGTTAAACTTTTACCTCAGTTTTACCTCAGTTTCTTCACAAAGGCACTCCAAGCTGCTGTGGCCATTTGAGCCTCCAGTGACAGAGATGGATCCAGGAGTACCTCAGACTACAAACCACATCTTTCAGAGGGAGTGCAGCCCTATCCAGAACAGTCAATAAGCCTGTCTTTTCTTTTTTTAACTCATGCATAGCATACATCACTACTACAGTTGTAGTAGTTTTCTTGTGTGTTTGCACACTTTTTCAAAACACTATATGCCAAACAAAAGCCCTTCAGTGGCACTTTCCCCTGTAGTGTGCTTTTTCAGAAGCCTTTATCTGCCGCTTCTCTAGCAAATGACACCTGATACAGGCACTTCTTGCCACATTATCACCCTAGATCGGACATTTATACCTTGTTTATTTACATTTTTGTAAATAAAGTTAGGCACCCTGAGGCCAAACTGTTGAAGGTCATCTCCTTACATTAAAAATTCAAAGCTATAGTGTCTGCATGAACTTAGTGACCCAGTTCATGTGATTAAACAATGCATGGTTTATTGGAGCATGCAGGAGCAAGCGTGCGGCTGGCTCTTGACCACTCCTGCTTCTGCTTTGCTAAATAACCCAGGCCTTTTTTACTCCATCTGGGCCCGTTAGAGGAATCAGGCGTCTTGCAAACAGCAAAGGGAGCAGGGAAATCTGCTCTTTAGAAGTGCACCTTTTCTCCCTAATACAGCAGTTGGTTCCTATATGGTCCTTCCTCGATAGGGAAGAGTCAACCAATTGGAGGGAAATGGCATCAGACAGTATCTGAGGGGCTGGCCCCACACAAGTCTCACTAGATTTATGCAGTTGGCTGAAAATTGCCTTTCAGCTGCTGGCTGGCAGCCTCAGCAGCAATTGGCTGAAAGCTTTGCCAGTTCCCTGAGAAGAGGGCCCAAAAATGAAACTAGTAATTGGTCCCTCCCGGTACTGAGAAGCCTGAGTCTCTTGCCTGCAGGCCCCTCCGCCTTGCCCTGACAACATCAGAGAAACCTGAATGAAAAAAACAGCTTGAGACCAGAGACTCAGACATGAGAGAATCAATGGGACTAGGCAACTGAAAGAAAGCCAGGATTAATTACTCAGTGACTTAACCTAAGTCACACAGAAATCTTTACTTGATTAATTTAATGCAATTAAATCTTTAGTTGCATTCTTCTTTACTTTTTTACTTTTTTTTGCTGGGTGGGGTGGGGTGTTCCATTTGGCATCATGAAGTGCCATTTGGCTCCACCGTTTTGGAATCAACTAAAAGTTGTCCTCCTGAGTGAAGGAATGGCCACAGTCATTTTGTTGTCAGAATATACAGTGCCACCCATGACCAGTGCGTGGCAGTAGAGAATAAGAAAAATAAAGCGGAAAGGGCTTGGCAATGTGAAGAGTGGCTATTTCTGCCTTGTACTGGGAAGAGGTTATACCCCCCTTTCAAGGAAACAAAGCAAAATAAATGAAAACGCTAGAAACCTGAAGCCTGATGTGACCTCGCGGCACTTCTTTTTGGCCTTTGTTGCCCCCTTTGTGTTGACAAAGCTTCAGCAACAGTAGACGCCAACGCAGATAGAATTCCCTTGTCAAAATCTAGGCTCTAAATGTAGAATTCCTTAGTCCCAGTGGTTCTAGGCCTCATGGTCTCCAGCCCTCCAAGCCTCCCTTTCCTGCCTGCTGCCTTCCTGTGAATTTACACATCCTCTCATGTCTGTCAGCCCTATGTGTAGTTTTGCCCCAGTACTATTTCTACCCCTTAGTTCCTTCTCTTTTATTTCCATATTTCCAGCATGCATTATTTGCTCAACTCTTCACTGTTCAGGCCATTGCCTACTTTGCCCCACTTTCTTTAGACACCCTGCCTCTTGACCAGCCTCTCTAGCACTCCTTCCTCTCCCAAACCCCATAGAATACGGATCAAGTGCTGCAAAAATGTCTTTGGAGTCCCCATTCTGATTAGCCATTTCTCATCCTAATTGTGTTTCTTTTCTTCTCTTTCCTTCAAGCCTCATTCTCTACCTACCCTTCCTTCACTTACTTTCATAGTCCCTTGTCTACTCTGCATCCTTCCTACCTGTGGACTCCCTGCCCCTTAGCTTCTCTACCTTCCTTCCAGGACCTCTTCCTCATCCTCATGGTGTCCACAAGAGGCTTTAATCACAGCCAAATGGACAACTGTCTCTCCCTTCACAGAAACTAGGCTGTTAACTGTTTTTAGTTCCCTGAGCAACAGGCCATTCTCTGCCACCATGCCAGCTCACCTAATCAGTGTCACTTCACTTCCACAAGTGCAATACAAGATAGACAAGGGTGGACTGACAGCGGTAGATTTGGATCTACTGTTAGATCTCTGGGTGATGTGGTAGATCAGCAAGGATTTCTGACCCCCAACTGTTTAACAGTAGCAGCAATAAAATGATGCTAAAGTATACTGCTAAAATTTTAAAAGCTTGGAGTATTTAGGTAGATTTATTTATGTGTGGAAGGACTACAGGCTCCATTCAGCTGTGGTACTCGAAACAAATTCCTGGGCTCAGAATTCTTTAATTCCAAGTGTATCTTTTGTACAAGGTTGCTGGATCTCGGGGTTCTAGAGCAAAACAAAAAAAGCAAAGTAGATTCTGCTGATGCCTGCTGGTCATGGGTGGCATTGTATATTCTGACAACAAAATGACTGTGGGATGCTCTGACTTGGATTTCTGCATTGAGCAGGGGGTTGGACTCGATGGTCTTGTAGGCCCCTTCCAACCCTACTATGCTATACTATTCCCATCCCCAAGATAGAATACAGAACGGGAGATATGTTACACTGTTGTGGGGCTGTCCTATTCTAAAAGTATACCGAAAAACAATCACACAGAAAATTAAGGCAGTTTTAAGATGGCAAATAACTGTAGATCCGAATGTGTTTTTCACGAACCTATCTGAAAGATGTTGTTTCACCCCACTGTTTTTGATAATGTTCTGCTCTCACCAGTAGAATATTATGCAACGTGGAATGGCACCATAAACAACTCTGAGATGGATATCTTGCATGTAAGGATCCTGTTGGCTATTGTAAAGAAAAATAACTATTTTTATTAAATAGAATGTTAGTAGCCCCTATCTTCCCCTATCATAGGGAAGCCTCTCTTCCCTATGAAGAGAGACTGAAAGAACTGGGCATGTTTAGCCTTGAGAAGAGAAGACTGAGGGGTGATATGATAGCACTCTTCAAGTACTTGAAAGGTTGTCTCAGAGAAGAAGGCAAGCATCTCTTCTCAATCATCCCAGAGTCTAGGACATGAAATAATGGGCTCAAGTTACAGGAAGCCCGATTCCGGCTGAACATCAGGAAAAGCTTCCTGACCGTTAGAGCAATACGACAATGGAACCAATGACCTGGGGAGGTGGTGGGCTCTCCCACACTGGAAGCATTCAAGACGAGGCTGGACAGCCATCTGTCAGGGATGCTCTGACTTGGATTCCTGCACTGAGCAGGGGGTTGGACTCGATGGCCTTATAGGCCCCTTCCAGCCCTACTATTCTATGATTCTATGATTCTACTACTTTGCTCCTGGAAACAAACTAAGATTCAGCCTTTGTGAGAATGATCTTTACTGAATCTTGGAACAAACACTTAAGGTAACTAGCTAAAGTTAACTTACAGAGTCTGTTGCAATGAAGAGTCTTGTGCCAAAAAAGCTTCTGCCACAATAAATCTGTTTGTCCTTAAGGTGCCATGTGTACATTATTAAAGATAGTAACTGCGTGCTCTCGCTCCCCCCCCCAAAAAAAATACTATCCCTGGAGGACACTTCTAAATGGGAGGAAGTAAACTTTGTTAACATGGAAGATTTTGTGGTAGAGAATTCTGTGATTCCGTTTGATAAAGCAAAGTTAAATCAGTTTTTTTTTCAGATTAGACATGTCACTTTTGCACTTTTATGTAAATATGGTCCCCTTAGGGAATTGTCAGCTATCGAGGAGTGTGATTTGACTACACCTAGTAAGGGTCGGATATGTAAGATCTATCTGTTGCTAAATGACCTACAGAAGGTATTTACACCAATTTTTTTAAGTGTGAAAAAGATTTACAAGTCATTCAGTCAGTTGAGGTATGGCAATGGATAGGTGCCAGTCTAGGGAAGAATTTGATAGCGATGAATCTAAAACAACTTCTTTAAGCATTTACTTGATTTACCTTACACCATATAAAATCAAGAGGATATATAATTTGACTCATGATAAATGTTGGAGGTGTGGTGAGCAAGATGTGGACTACGTGCATATTTTTTGGCACTGTGATAAAATAAAAGCATATTGGACTTTGATTTTGCGTTATATTACGCTTATAATGGGTTATAAAATACCAATGGAGCAATTCAAGGTGCTTTTGAATTATCTAAAAGGCTATATAGAAATCTCTGATGTAGAGATGGTTATACATTTGTTGACAGCAGGTAATATTTCCATTGTGTCACATTGGGAAAATGTCTGGTTTTTCAGATATTTGTCTGATATTTTTTTTAGGATATGGGACTTTGCTATTATGATGAAACTGCTTACTGTGTAAGAGCAAAAGAAAGGTTTGGGAATAGGTTTATTGAAAAATGGAGCTTGTTTGTTACATTTTGGAATTATAAATTCCAGGATAGCATTTGGCCTTACTCATTATCCTCATTAGTTTGAATTTATGTATTATAAATTATATATTTGTAGGATGAGTTATTATTTATTTTGTGTATTTCTTATTATTTACTTTGTATATTTCTTATAATTCTTTCAAGAAAACAGATAGGAACTGTTATACTTTGTTAGGAAGAAAAAAGATACTATTTAAGGGGCTAAGTAAAGGGAGCATTGCAAAAATTCGCAATGTTATGTATAAGGCTGAAAATCAATTTTAAAAAGTAATGGAAATATACTATGATCTAAAAAATAGAACTAAAAATGCAACACATAGCTAATCAATCCCTTGAGTCTTTTAGGCTGCAATACTATACTCACCTAGGAGTAAGTCCCATTGAACCTGATGGGGCTTACTTCTGAGTATATGGGATTCGACTGCTACTTACTAGCCCCCTTACAAAACAAAACCCTCTTTCCTTTTTGGTATCAGGAGAATTATGGTATCAATTTTTACTTGCAGTGCTTTTACAGTGATTATTTATTTTATTTTTATTTATTAAATTTATTAATCGCCCATCTGGCTGGTCACCCAGCCACTCTGGGCGATGTACAGCATATAATAAAACAGTTTAAAACAATAAAATTCTACAATAAAAATGTTTTCTAAAATACCCTAACCCACCCCAAATGCCTGCCTGAACAACCATGTTTTTAATGCACGACGGAAGCACATTAAAGAGGGGGCATGGCGGAGTTCCCTAGGGAGGGAGTTCCACAGAGTGGGGGCCACCACAGAAAAGGCCCTCTCCCTGGTCCCCACCAGTCTAGCTGTCCTGGCTGATGGGACAGAGAGAAGTCCATCCGAGGCTGATCTTGTTAAGCGGCCTGTCTGGTGTTGCTGGAGGCGCTCCTTAAGATAGGCTGGGCCGGAACCATATAGGGTTTTAAAGGTCAAAACCAACACCTTGACTTTGGTCCGGAAAACAACTGGTAACCGGTGCAACTCCTTCAGCACTGGAGTGATGTGATCTCACCGGCGGCTGCCTTTTATCAGGCGAGCCGCCGCGTTCTGTACCAGCTGGGCAGAAAACAACAGAATGACATTTAATCAGGATAAATGCCAAGTTCTGCACCTAGGAAAAAGAAACCAAGTGCACAGTTACAAGATGGGGGAGACGTGGCTCAACAACACTACAAGCAAGAAGCATCAATGTGATGTGGCTGCAAAAAAGGCCAGTGCTATTTTGGGCTGCAGTAATAGAAGCATAGCTTCCAAATCCCGGGAAGTACTAGTTCCCCTCTACTCAGCACTGGTGAGGCCTCATCATCAGCTTCAAGATGAGGCTGGACAGCCATCTGTCAGGGATGCTCTGACCTGGATTCTTGCATTGAGCAGGGGGTTGGACTCGATGGTCTTATAGGCCCCTTCCCACCCCACTATTCTATGATTCTAAAGCATCTCTGACAGATGGCTCTCCTTGAATACCTCCAGGGTGGAGAGCCCACTGCCTCCCTGGGCAGTTGGTTCCATTGTCTGACTGCTGTGACATTCGGAAGTTTTTTCTGATGTTCAACTGAAATCTGCCTTCCTGTATCTTAAGCCCATTATTTTGTGTCCTACAGTCTTGGATGATAGAGAACAAGTCGGGGCCCCCTACTGGGTGATAACCCTTTAGGGACTTGAAAGGTGCTATCATATCCCCTCTCAGCCTTCTCTTCTTAAGGCTAAATATACCCAGTTCCTTCGATCTTTCCTCGTAGGACTTAGTTTCTAGCCCCCTGATAACCTTTGTTGCCCCTCTCTGAAATTGATCCAGTTTATCTGAACTCTTCTTAAAGTGTGGTGTCCAGACTTTGACACAATATTAGAGGTGAGGTCTGACCAGTAGAGAGTAGAGAGGAACTATTACTTCCCATGATTTTGAAACTATACAGGGTGTGTCAAAATGATGGACCCAATTTCAAAGCAGTATATTTCACGATGGCAACATGTTACAATTACACCAAAAGTTACAAACGGTTTAATGAGTTATCAAGTTTTACTAACATTTTATAAATGCTCTATGTGCCCTCCACCTGCTGTACGGACAATATCGAGATGATAGTTGAATTCGTCCCAAATGCCTCTCAAAGTGTCTTCTTCCACTGAAGTCACCGCTGCCGTGATTCTCTTTTTGAGGTCATCCAGATTAGTCACTAATGGTGGCACAAAAGCGCATTCTTTGACATATCCCCACAAGAAAAAGTCGCAGGGTGTAATGTCTGGAGATCTTGGGGGCCAAGAGTGTAGTGCCAAGTCTTGGGATCCCATGCGGCCTATCCAACGTTGAGGCAGTGTGTCATTTCGAAAACGTCAAACCTGCAGGTGCCAATGGGGCAGTGCTGTTTGTGCGCTGAGAGAGGCATCTAGCAGTAAACATTTGAAACTCTGTACCCCACCCTTTCAAGTGGTAAGAGTTTCATTCATGGGCAGTTTGTGGTTGCAGAGATATAGCGATTTCAAATCAGGTCCATCTTTTGAAACACCCTGTACTTCTCTTGATGCAACCTAAAATTTGCATTTGCCTTTTTTGTAGTCACACCACACTGCTGACTCATATTCAGCTTGTGATTGACTACAACTCCAAGATTCTTTTCACACTTACTATTGCCAAGCCAGGTATCCCACGTATCATACATATCATTAGCACTTGTCACTGTCAAATTTAATTCTGTTATTTTCGGCCTAGTTTTCTAACCTATGAAGATGATTTTGAGTTTTGTGTCTGTCTTCTAAGATATTAGTTATCCCACCCAGTTTTGTGTCATTTGCAAATTTGATAAGCTTTCCCCCCTCCTCTTCCTCCAAGTCATCAATAAAAATGTTCAAGAGTATAGGGGCCAGGACCCAACCCTGCAGTACCCCACTCGATATCTCCTTCCAGTTTGATGAGGAACTATTGACGAGTACTCTTTGAGTATGATTCTCCAGCCAGCTGTGGATCCACCCAGTAGTTGTCCCATCCAGCCCACACTTAACTTCCTTGCTAACCAGAATATTTGTCAAATGCCTTGCTGAAGTAGAGATATATTATGTCCACAGCACTTTCTTGATCTACTGAGGAAGTTACCCAGTCAAAAAATAATATAAGATTAGTTTTGTAGATGTCAGGGTAGAAACTGAGCCGATAGAACCCCAGAGCAGTTCTGATTCTGAGGAGGATCAGCAATCCGTGGGAGAGGAGCCCTCTCATCCCTCACAGGCACAGCAGCTGGCAGAGATTCCTCCTGCCGGCATTCCTGAGATAGTGACCCTGCCAGTGAGAGAGTGCTGGAGGGGGGCTTGCTAGACGCTCGACGCAGACGCAGGGAGCAACGAGCAATGGAGGGCGCGGAAAGGAGGCGTAGCGCCCGTTTGGCGCGCAAGCAATGGCCGCCTCCCGTGGACCCAAGGGAAAGAGGGAGGATCTCTCCCTAGCCCATAAGTTCAGGGTCTTGAATTCTCCTTCAAATGGGGACCAACTGCCTAACCCGGAGCATAGGCTACTCTGCTGTTCATTGCTTAGTCACTGGTGATTAGCATCTGAAAGAGTCATTAAGTTGTAAAAGGATTAAAGCCTTGAAAAGAATCCTTTCGTCTGTGTCTTGAGTTGGCTATTAGAGTGGACTGAAAGAGGCCGCTAGGGCACTCCTGACAGTAGGACTTGTTTTTGACAAATCTGCTCTAGCTTCCATTAATTATGCATTAGTGACAGGGTGCCTGCAGATGAAGTGCCATACAGTCTGCTCTAGAATCTTCCCAAGTATTGATGTCAGACTGACTGGTCTATAGTTCCCTTGATTATACCTGGGTTACGAGCATATTTCCTCAGAAGTAAGGCACAGCAAGCCACAGAGAGTTCAGCTCCATTCCATCCAGGTTTACTTTGAACAGTTTATTTATTTACAATATTTATATACTGCTCCATATCAGGACAGATTTCAGAGTGGTGAACACGAGAGTGTGAGATCACAAGTAGGCACGGTGAACACAAGTAGGCATCGAATTCTTCACAATTCCCCCTCTCCCACCATTACAGACACACGTTTATCCGTACCCAAGTGGATCTCCATTACAGACAGAAATTTAGCAGTTAACCTCACACATTACAAACAGCCCCGCCCCCCTGCAAACAGAGCTTTAGCCATGCCCAAGCAGAGTTACAAACAAACAAACAAAATTTACAGCAACAAAGAGTGAGAGAAGCTTAAATCAATTGACCAGGATGGGAGCTAGCGAAGGAGAGCACTGTTGGGGCAGGAAATGACCTGAGGTCATGGGAGCACAATGGTTTTTCTCCATGTGTTCCAGCTTTCAATGAAGGTTTCCAGAAAGACCCAAAGGTGCTGGAATGAAGGGAAAAGCCAAAACATATTGCCGAGAAGGTGATGTGTTCCAGCTTGAAAACAGGTTAGAAGGGGGAAAACCAGCAACTGCTGCCTACCTGTTCTAATTCAGGATCAAAGGTACAGTTAAGGCAAGTAGGCAAGGAGATACAGTGACATCAGCAAGGGGCAACCCAGGAAAGCCCCACAGGCTGCATTGGGGACCCTGCCAGGCCAGCTCAGGCCCATGAGCCAAAGGATTCTTTCCATGCTCTTCACCTAAATACATGTAAGTAAAATAACGCCCACTCTTCCCCTGTTTTCCCCTTCCTCTCCTCCTTTCCCCTTCCTCTGTTGTCTTCCCTGTGTCAAATTACAGTCTGTAAGCCCCTCAGAGCAGGGACCTGTGCTCTTGTCTGGGAAGTGCCATGCACATCAATGGTTCAGGATACATAGATGATAATAATAAGAATTACCAGATGTGGATGCCTAGTTGATTCAAAGTCCCAAGGAAAACTAAATGTAGACAAACTCGCAGCTTGGGCACATTAGGGGACTGTTGTTAGAGAAAAGTAACTGGAAGCTGTGAGCGAGGGCAGGTAGCCATGTGGGGCAGAAACGCTTCATCTGTTGGGCCACTAGAGTGTTTTGCTAGCATGTTTTCAAACATATCTCCAAATCCATGAGATTTAGAAACTTGCTTCTCTTAAAAGTAAAGAGGGAGTCTCCTGCTTGCATGTCAGCTTTCAGGTCTTTGCTCATGTTATGGGCACACAGCAAACAGTCAGTCTGGTCTATAGCTTCCCCTTGTCCATCCTAGTGAGAAAGCAGGGTTTCTAGCCAGTATATGTGACTTTGAGGCAAGTTTGAGGTATCCCTTTCTTTATAAGCAGACTGAAGAATTCAGAAAGTCCAAACTTAGATTATCCTACCTAAACAGCTCTTTCTGTTTGCAAGGAGCCCAATGTATAAGCCCTCTACATGTCTGCTATTTATTAAAACTAAAAGAAATGGAGGACAGATTCAGTTTTATCAAATGTTTGATTAACCAAATTGTCATTAGGGTGTATGTAATTCTTTTTCTAGGAATGGACAGCATTTTGCATTTTTCTAATCCCAGCAGTAGCCTTGATAATAGGCCAGGATTATCATCCCCAAGTTAGCAATGGTGTGGGACTGAAGCTGAGAGATGGTGGCTTGCCTATGGTCTTAGGTAGATTTATCGCTGAGCTGAGATTGAAGTCAGAAATTCTTCACTACTACACCTGCTCTCATTAGCTTATATCACATGCACCACTTATATTATACTATGTTGGAAGTTTGCTTTGGCGTCTTGCACACAGAAAATGGAATTCTGCAACATTTTCATGTGCTGTTGAGTTTGTCACTTTTTAATTAACTTCTCTCTCTCTCTCCCTCCCTCCCCCTCCCTCCCTCCTGCAGGCAAATCCAAAACTAGGGAAAATCGTCAGTCTATCATCAACCCTGACTGGAATTTTGAGAAGATGGGCATTGGAGGACTTGATAAGGAATTCTCTGACATCTTCCGGCGGGCATTTGCTTCCCGTGTGTTCCCACCTGAGATTGTGGAACAGATGGGTCAGTACCAAACTCAAAGATGAATGAGGTCCTACATCACTGTGCTAAGTGTGCGTCAGAGTACAGAAGTACAGAGGGGTTAGGAACTGGAAAAGGGATGATATGGCACAGGTTAAGGGAGAGGTCAGGGATCAAAATAGGAGCTGGCTGGGATGGATAAAGAAGGGGTTTGATAGCAGGAAATGCAAAAAAGCCAGACTTACCAAGGCTAAAACACTATAAATTTCCCCCCTCTCTCTTAAGCAGTGGGAAGTCAATAAAACAGGAACTCTCTTAGGGTTGGGTTCCATTGGAAGAGAGAGCAGTGGAAGTGAAGTATAAATAGGCAATGCCAATTTGAGCCGTGCCAGCCTCAAGGCAGAATCAAGTAGGCTTCAGTGCCTAACAGCCTTGGCGCAGGCTGCTGCTGCTAAGGGGCTGAAGCCAGCACGGCCCGCTGAATACTAACTTTGCTTCAGACTCCTTGTGCGCAACTTGCTGGCAAGCACTGGGAATGTCAACTGGCTGAAGACCAAAATAGAACCATAAAGCTCCTCCCATCATGGTGGCAACTTCAGTTGCTCCTGTTAAACAATGGGTTTCCCTTCTGAATAATTCAAGCTGCAAGGTGGAGAGGGGTAACCCACACTATTCATTGCTGCTTCTAGGTTGTCCATTCCATTAGCTCTATGTTCACCAAATGTCTGGTGGCCAAGGTACACGTCATTCTTACACCTCGACAGGTTCAATTTTAGTGTGGAAGGGGGCAAGAAAGAAGGCCTGGAAGGATGCAAGTCCAGAGCAGTGGCTCATGGCAGAGATGCAGCAGGCAGCCCATGTGGAATTGCTTTATCTTAACCAGTATAGGCCTCTCTAACTTTGGCTGACCATAAACTCTAGGATAGCCCAATGAACCTGAGACTCCCTGCCTGGAGGTGATGAGAACTGAACACTTGCTCTCCCAACAAGCTGCTGTCTGAGTAGAGCTCTTGCTTATTCGAAGGCTTCCCATTCCAGCTCACTTTTCTCTTTGGCAGGCCCCCCCCTTAGGCTAAAAAAGTTTATCTGAAATTTGAAGAGAAGTGCTGCTTCCTGACACTCATTTTTTTTCCTCTGCAGTAGTTATAACTTGCTCTTCCAACTATATTTCAGGGCTCAAATGCCAGGTTGACATCTGTTCAGGGCTGCTGTATGATTCATGAGAGGGAAAGGAGAAGAAAGCAGTTTTTCAGTCTTGTGCATAGTAGCACAGTTTCCCCTTTTGTGTTTCCTCTCCCTTTCCTTTCCATTTTCTTATGCTTCACAAATGAGTAGCAATAAATATGCCAACTCCAGCCTGGCTGGCTGGATCGTCTGCATTGCATTTTGCTTCAGATTCTTATGCAGTCTCTCTCACTCTTTCTTTCTCTGTAGTTTCAATCCATCCTCATGTACCCCATTTCCAACAACCATGACTCTCCCAGTTTTCCCTCTGTTCTCAGAGCTCCATCCCTCCTGTCCTTTTATGATCCTAATATTTTTGTTTTCCAGCTAGGACACAGTGCCATTCATGTCTGATTAGGCACTATCTTTTACCAAACTTTCCATCCAAACTTGTAAGATTTTTATTCAGTAAAATATTATTTGCTTGATCTGTAGCGTCTACATCGTCATCATCATCATTTTACATTTTTATACTGCTGAATAGCCAAAACTCTCTGGGTGGTTCACAAAAATTAAAACCCTAAAATACAACATGATATAATATAAAACCTTTTAAAGTTTTAAACAAAATAAAACCAGAGTAAAACCCAGCAGCAGGGAATGATCTAAAAACACAAGAACACACATTTTAAAACAAATTGAAGAACTCAAAAGCCTGGGAAAATAAAAAAGGTCCTCACCTGGCGCTGAAAAGACCACCATGTAGGCGCCAGACAAGTCTCTCTGGAGAGGGCATTCCACAACTAGGGAGCACCACCACCAAAAAGGCCCCATATTTAGTAGCCACCTACCACACCTCATTTGGTGGGGTCACCAGGAGAAAGTTCTCTGAAAATGATCTTGGGGTCCAGGCTGGTATATATGGAAGGAGATGATTCCTCAGGAACCCTGGCCCCAAGCCACTGAAGGCTTTAACATTTAATACCAACACTTTGATTTGGGCCCAGAAACTGACTGTAAGTGGTGCAGATCACGGAGCACAGGCATGATAGGATCATCTTGACCAGTCCAGGTTAGCAGTCTTGCTTCCCTATTTTGACCAGCTGAAGATTCTGGGCTATTTACAAAGGCAGCCTCATGTATAGCTCATTCTAATAATCTAAAGGATAGGTTACTAGAGTATGGGAAACTGTAGCCAGGCTATATCTGTTCAGCTAGGGTCATAGTTGGTATATCAGCATAAGCTGATAGAAGGTGCTCTGCACCACCAAGGCCCCCTGTTCCTCTAGTGACAATGCTGGGTTCAAGAGCACCCCAAACGACAAACCTGATTCTTTGGGGGGGAGTGCAACCGCCCCCCCCCAGAGTACGTTGAACACCACTTAGCCAGTCAGATGCACCACACACTAGCAGCACCTCCATCTCGTCTGGATTGGTTTGTTTATTAGCCCTTGTCCAATCCAGTCCAGGCACAGATTCAGAACACCTAATACTTCACCTGAATTTGATGCAAAGGAGAGAGAGAGAGCTGGATGTCATTTGCATATTGGTGACCTAAGGGTTCAACATGAACTAAGGGTTCATGTCTCTGGATAACCTCCCTCAGTGGTTTCATGTAGATGTTGAACAGCTTGAGGCTAAAACAGAGCCCTGTGACACCCATGGCATAACTGCCAAGGGACAGAACAGTAATCCCCCAGCACCGCCCTCTGGAATCAGCCATCCAAGTAGGAGTGGAACCATGTCTGTGCAATACCTCCAACACCCAGCCCAGATAGCCTATTCAGAAGGAGACCATGGTCAATGGTATCGAAAGCTGCTGAGAGGTACAAGAGAATGAAGAAGGCCGCACTCCCCCTCTTTCAGCAAAGGTCATCCCACAGGTGACCAAGGCAGTTTCCATTCCAAAACCAGTCCTGAAGCTGATTGAAATGGATCCAGATAATTAGTTTCATTCAAGAGTGTCTGGACTTGACCGGCAACCACCCACTTTAGCACCTTGCCCAGGAAGGGGATGTTAGCAACTGACCTATAGCTATTAACATCTTCCAAATTCAGGCTAGGCTTCTTGAAGACTGTCCTATTTACGGTGTCAGGGTTGGATCAGAGCCCAAAGAGCCCCAAAGCAGTTCTGATTCTGAGGAAGAGATAGAAACCGCGGGAGAGGAACCCGTGCAGTGTTCAGAGGAGCAGCCAGGGGGAGAGCCCCTCCCAGTGCACATTCCTGAGAGTGATAGTGACCCTGGCAGGGAGAGGGAGGCGCCACAGCAGTTTCTGGACGCTAGGCGCCAGCGCAGCATCAAGCAGGAGATGGGTGCTGAGAGGAGGCGCTCAGCCCGCTTGGCGCGATGGCAACAGCAGCGCCCCGATGCCCCACAGGAAAGGGGTGGACTCTCTCCTCCTAGCCCATGAGTACAGAGGTTTCCCGCCTTCCCCTCCAAACGGAGATCAACTGATTCCTAAGGTTAGAACCCCCGAATAGGCAGCTCTCTTAAGTCTCACTCGTAGGATCAAGCAATTAGCATCTGTAGGCATCATTAGGTAGAATGGGAATAAAGCCTTGGAAAAGAGCCCTATTGTCTGCTTGTTGATTCTGGCTACCTGAGGTTTTCAGAAGGTGGCAGGGGCGACCGCCCGACATACAGATTGCTAAAAGCCTAAAATTACAGCAAATGAAACATATTTACGTATTTTTTTTAAAAGCAGGCTTTGAATCCCACTTTTAGGTTCAAGGTGCGTGTTTTTTTAAATGTGTACAATTTCAAATTTGTAGCCCAGGGCTTTTCTGTATGTGCATTAGGAATTCCTGCTTTAATGCGATTTTCTTTTCGTTTGCGACCCAACAGAAAGAGACCTTTGTTCTCAGTTTGCGTGGATCCTAGAGGATCCATTGGTTCCAATTCATCTTCCTTTATTGTCACTTTTCCTGCAGGGGGTCTTGGTTTTTCCTGACACCGGAGGCCAATCTACATTATGCTCAGCGCGTGGCAGCCACCACGAAATCTTCCAAGCATGTAGTTCTTGTTTTCCCTGTCGAAGATTAAAACGTATCTTCTGTTACGATGTCATGATGCTCCACTCCCCTGACCCCCACCACTGGATACTAGTGATGTGGCAAAGGGAAATTAGAACATCGCACAGGGCATGGCTGCAAGGAGGCTAATTGGGAATGGGCATTATGGACGTCTTGTGCCAGTACTTCATCAACTTCAGTGGCTCCCAGTCTGTTTTCAGGCATATTCAAACTCTGGTTTTGACTTTCAAGACCTTTACAGTCTGGGACCCCTCAGTATCTGAAGGATTGCCTCTTCTCACATGTATCTACCTGTATTTTGAGGCCCTTCTTCAAGTGCCCAGCCCCCCAGCAAGCAAGTTATGACAGGGGGCTATGAGTGAAAGGGCCTTTTCAGTAGTGGCTCCCTGTTTTTGGAATGCCCTCCTGAGAGAGGCATACCTTGTGCCTGCTTTAATGTGTTTTTGGTGCCAAGCAAATAACTTTTTGTTTCCAGACCTTTTAAATTATGCTGTGGTTCTTAATATTGTTTTAGCATTGTGGGTTTTTTTTTTATTCATCTGCTCCCTGCTTTTAATCTGATTTGAACTTAATCTGTATGTTTTATTTGCTGCATTTTATTGTAGTGCAATCTAATTTTTCTTAAAACCATTTTTCTCTGTAAGCTGCCCAGAGAACTCTTTCTTTTGCACAAATAAAGCCATTTCAGTGTCAAGTTGTCCTTTGGTGCAATGCCTTAATTTAATCCCCAACTATAACCAGCCTCAAATACAGGAAAGTGCATTTGCTCACATGTGTCCTTTTTTGCTTGAAAACAAAAAAGGACACATATAGGAAGTGGAAAGAGGGCCAAGCAACAAAGGAAAAGTGCAAGCAGGTAGCACAGAATTGCAGGGATGGCGTCAGGAAGGCTAAAGGTGAGAACAAGCTGAGGTTAGCAAGGGATGCTAAAAGCAACAAAAAGGCTTTCTTCAGCTACGTGCATAGTAAAAGACAGAGGAAAGAAATGGTGGTTCAGCTATTAAATAAGGATGGCAAAATGATAACAGAGGACAAAGAAAAGGCAGAGGTGCTCAATTCCTACTTTGGCTCAGTCTTCTTCCAAAAGAGGGACTATGACCCCCCTGGCAAAGGCAAAGTACAGGCTGAATGGGCAGGATTGCAGCTTGAGACCAGTAGGCCAAGGAAGATCAAGGAACACCAAATTACTTGGAATGAGTTCAAATCTCCAGGGCCAAATGAACTGCATCCTAGAGTAATAAAGGAACTGGCAGAAGAACTCTCAGAACCACTGTCTATTCTCTTTGAGCAATCATGGAGGACGGGTGAAGGGCCAGATGACTGGAGGAGGGCTAACGTTGTCCCTATCTTCAAAAAGGGTAAAAAGGAGGAACCGGGGAACTACAGACCAGTCAGTCTGACATCAGTCCCTGGGAAAATTTTGGAGCAGATGATACAGCAATCTACCTGGAAGCACCTTGAAAACAATGCAGTGATGACTCGAAGCCAGCATGGATTTGTCAAGAACAAATCCTGCCAGACGAATCTGATCTCAGTTTTTAATCAAGTATCCTCCTTTGGGCACTGTGGGAATGCTGTGGACATAATATACCTCAACTTCAGCAAAGCTTTCGACAAAGTGCCCCATGATATCCTGATGGGCAAACTAACTCAAAGTGGGCAAGCTGAAACAACGATCCAGTGGATCCACAGACCACAGTTGTCTACAGAATCGGACTCAAAGAGTACTTCTCAATGGGACCTTCTCAAACTGGGGAGAGGTAACGAGTGGGGTACCGCAGGGCTCAGTCCTGGGCCCAGTGCTCTTCAACATTTGTATTAATGACTTGGAGGAGGAGGTGCAGGGAATGCTGATCAGATTTGCAGATGACACAAAATGGGGCGGGATAGCTAATACTTTGGAAGACAGAAACAAAATTCAAAGTGATCTGGATAGACTGGAGCGCTGGGCAGAAAACAACAGAATGACATTTAATCAGGATAAATGCCAAGTTCTGCACCTAGGAAAAAGAAACCAAGTGCAGTTACAAAATGGGGGATACATGGCTCAACAACACTACAAGCGAGAAGGATCTTTGAATTGTTGTTGATCCCAAGCTGAATATGAGCCAACAATGTGATGTGGCTGCAAAAAAGGCCAATGCTATTTTGGGCTGCATTCATAGAAGCATAGCTTCCAAATCCCGGGAAGTACTAGTTTCCCTCTACTCAGCACTGGTTAGGCCTCATCTGGAGTACTGTGTCCAGTTCTGGGCACCACATTTTAGGAAGGATGCAGACAAACTGGAGAGGGTTCAGAGGAGGGCAACAAAGATGATCAGGGGACTGGAAACAAAGCCCTATGAAGAGAGACTGAAAGAACTGGGCATGTTTATCCTTGAGAAGAGAAGACTGAGGGGTGATATGATAGCGCTCTTCAAGTAGTTGAAAGGTTGTCACAAAGAGGAAGGCCAGGATCTCTTCTTGATCATCCCAGAGTGCAGGACACGGAAGAATGGGCTCAAGTGACAGGAAGCCAGATTCCGGCTGAACATCAGGAAAAACATCCTGCCTATTAGAACAATACGACAATGGCACCAATTCCCTAGGGAGGTGGTGGGCTCTCCCACACTGGAGGCATTCAAGATGAGGCTGGACAGCCATCTGTCAGGAATGCTCTGACCTGGATTCCTGCATTGAGCAGGGGGTTGGACTGGATGGCCTTGTAGGCCCCTTCCAACCCCACTATTCTATGATTCTACATCCAGGTCTTACTGTCCTTGTCTCTCCCTATTTTCCTTCTGTTGTTTTCCGCACTATTAACATTTTAGATTATAAACTGAGAAGACAGGAGGCACCCACCTGTCTCCTTTTGCTTATGAAACACTTTAAGGTCCCTTTTTACATTAATGATGCTTTCTAAACATTTGCATTTCTCAACTCCCACCCCCAGACGCCAATTTTAGTATCGGTGCCTTGTGTGGATAGACTTGCTACTTGATGGTAGTATCTAGTAAAGTTCATTCATCCCCACTGAGGTTTGTTCTCAGTTTAGAAATGTCACTCGTGCATGCACCTGAGTGGTACAAGAGTACTGTGGGGGGTGATTTTAGGGAGCTGTAACAAAACAGGTAATCCCATAAATACATCTCAAAGTGACCTTTGCAAAATAGCTTAATGAGATACAGTCAGAGGATGGTTGTCTTGGTCTAATTTGTGCCAAATACCAACCCACTGAGAATTCATTTGGTTGTGGAGCCTGCTATAGTGATGACAACAAAGTCTTTACATCTTGGTTTATTGCTGTTATTTTGATGAGCTGGTGTGCAGCTTACTTGTTTTCACTGTGTGGGTGTATGGTGCTCATGGGTGAGCGAGTAATTAAAAGCTGCTAGATAAGCCTGGTGTTCTGTTACATGAGTGACCTTTGACTGGGGAATAGTTCTGATGCTAGACAGAGGCATTTAGACGTGCCCACCTAGGAGAACAGGTTGCGTTTTATAAGCCTTTGTTAACAGTACTGACATTTGGATACACTGCCTGCCTTTCTCTTGGAGTAGAGATAAGCTGTGAAAGCAAGTGTTGCCCCAGTGCAGGAGGAGCTACATTGCAGTTTCAAGTCATGACATTTTGAAGTTTGTCATCACCTGCTTATATGGAAGGAGACCTGTCCTCATGTTCGCAGTGCCCTCCGTGCTGGCCAGGTGGGTGCAATTGGCACAGAGATGCTCTCCAGCTTGAGACGAGGCTCAGTGGCAGAGCGCCTTCTTTGTGCGCAGAAGGGCCCAGGTTTAATTTATGGCATCTCTGGCTAAATGAAGTACAGCCAATCAATTTAATTGGGTGATTTTTGAGCGCTAATCATTTTTGGCCCTCTATCTCCTATCACTAGAACTTGGGATGACCCAGTGAAACTGATTGGTAGTAGACTGAGGACAGTTAATTCAATTGTGAATTAACTTATGGAATTCACTGCCACTGGTTTTAAAGGGGGTTTGGACACATGGAGTGGGATAGGTCTGTCAATACTATTGGCTATTATGCCTAAAATGGAACTTCCCACATTCAAAGGCAGTATGCTTCTGAATACATTCGCTGCATCATGGAGAAAGCAAGAGAATTCCAGAAAAACGTCTATTTCTGCTTCATTGACTACGCTAAAGCCTTTGATTGTGTGGATCACAACAAACTGTGGCAAATTCTGAAAGTGATGGGAGTACCAGACCACCTTACCTGTCTCCTGAGAAACCTGTACGAGGGTCAAGAAGCAACAGTGAGAACCAGACATGGAACAACCGATTGGTTCAAAATTGGGAAAGGAGTACGACAAGGCAGCATATTGTCACCCTGCTTATTTAACTTATATGCAGAGTACATCATGAGAAATGCTGGGTTGGATGAATCAGAGGTCGGAATTAAGATTGCCGGGAGAATTATCAACAACCTCCGATATGCAGACGATACCACCCTAATGGCAGAAAGCGAAGAGGATCTCAAGAGCCTCTTGTTGAGGGTGAAAGAGGAGAGTGCAAAAGCTGGTTTGAAACTCAACATTAAAAAAACGAAGATCATGGCATCTGGCCCCATCACTTCCTGGCATATAGAAGGGGAAGAAATGGCAGCAGTGACAGATTTTACTTTCTTGGGCTCCAAGATCACCGCAGACGGTGACTGTAGCCATGAAATTAAAAGACGCTTGCTCCTTGGGAGGAAAGCTATGGCCAACCTAGACAGCATAGTAAGAAGCAGAGACATCACCTTGCCGACAAAGGTCCGTCTAATCAAAGCTATGGTTTTCCCAGTAGTAATGTATGGCTGTGAGAGCTGGACTATAAGGAAGGCTGAGCGCCGAAGAATTGATGCTTTCGAACTGTGGTGCTGGAGAAGACTCTTACGAGTCCCCTGGACTGCAAGGAGGTCAAATCAGTCCATCCTAAAGGAAATCAAGCCTGAGTGCTCATTGGAAGGACAGATACTGAAGCTGAAGCTCCAATATTTTGGCCACCTAATGCGAAGAGAAAACTCCCTGGAAAAGACCCTGATGCTGGGAAAGACTGAAGGCAAAAGGAGAAGGGGACGGCAGAGGATGAGATGGCTAGATAGCATCACGGATGCAATGAATATGAACTTGAGCACACTCCGGGAGAGAGCGCAGGACAGGAAGGCCTGGCGTGCTATGGTCTATGGGGTCACGAAGAGTCGGACACGACTGAACGACTGAACAACAACAACAAATGAGTTAAGTGGGCTTTTGCCTTCATGCTTGCAGGCTTCCCAGGGGCATTTGGCAGGCTACTGTTGGAAACAGGAAACTGGTTAGATAGACCCATGGTCCATCTGATGCAGCAGGGCTCTTTGTGGTGTTTTGTAAAACTTTGGGTTTGGGGCTGGGAAAGAGCCCCCCCCCCCCCCCCCGCCGCCGCCGCCGCCTGAGAGCTTGGAAAGCCTCTTCCAGTCAGAGTGCACAGCACTGAGCTAGGTGGACTAATGGGCTGTCTCTGTATAAGGCGTCTTTGTATGCTCTTTCAAAGGTATTGCAAACCACCACCCCAACACTTCAAAACTCAACGCCTGTGAGATGGGACTGCACATTCTGAACATGTGTGTGGCCTCTGAGTTCCCTCATGTAGCTTGAGACACTTTCCTGAAGCTCTGGGAGTGTGTGGCTTTGTCCATATTGCCCAGTGCTGGAAGACTACAGTGATCTGTGATACTGCTTTCTTGACCTTAGTAGCTAGAGATGAACTACCAAGTTCAGAGGCAGAATGTTTCTAATTACCAGATGCTGGGGATAAACAGTGTGTGGGGGGTGGGGTTAGCTATTTCTGCCACAGGCCCCTACTTGTGTAATAGGACATCTGGCTTACTCCTGCTGGAGAGAGTGCAGGGTTTGATGGACCTTTGGGAAACATTTGTAACTGGTCTGTTTAGAAGTCTGTGGCAAATAAAAATGTCCCCAAATTATGGTGAAGTTATTGCCTCTAGTGAATATCCTCTGGCTCAGTGTTTTTCTAGATCTTTATTACTCGAAGTGCACTTTTTTCTGAATTAAAATTGGTGGCAAGCTTTACTCTAAACCTTTTCAACTGTAACATGAAGAATGGGTAAGGGCAAGAGCAGTGCAGTTCTTGCATTTCTGTGGAAGTCACTGATCTTGCAGCGCCCCTGATTTACCAGGAGACAACACATGGAAAGATACAACCAGCATCTCTGCATCCAGAATGATCAAAGAATCCATTCTACCCTCTGCGCAAAGATCGCAGAATTCCCCACCTCCGGTAGAGGCTGACTGAATGGAGGCAAGGCTAGAGCAGTTACATCATACAGAGATACAGCAGGCAGTCTCCTCTATTGGTTGGTGGCTTGGCCTCACAGAAACCTTTAATAATTTCATTTATTTCTCATCACGTACAATTACTATTCATGGCAGTTAGCTTTGTGGTACAGCAGCCAAGGGATAGAACTGAATATGTGGACTAGTCCTTAAAGGAGGCTGTCCTTACAATCTAGTAGAATTCCCAATAGCTGAATAATCTATGCTTTCAGTCAGCTTAGTGTGTTTCCTCTAGTTTCCTCTAAACAACTTCAGCACTAAAGGATTTCAGTTTTGTATTGTGTGCACTGCCAACTCAGTTTACTTCCCATTGAGTTGACAACATGGACAGTACAGAAGTGTATTTTGGTGCTGAAGTTACGGCCAGAATAAACTGCTGTTGTCCAAGAGCATTGGCGTGCCCGTGCCTTCTGAGTGGTGTTCAGAGGGTAGTCTTGCAATGACTGAGGGGTAAACGTAAGAGTTACCTTTTGGTACAACAATCAAGTAAGAGAGTATGTGTACAAATTCTCAAACATTCTTGTTGTATTCAGTTGTTTGATAATGGCATATCTCAAATAGGTGAAGTCTGGTGTTTCCCCTTACCTTGTGGCCTTCCATTGCAAGAAGGAACATACAGCAACAAGGGATTACGTCCATCTGGCTTGCCTGACAACAGAAATTCCCTAAACCTGTTTATACAAAATCTGTCTCAACTTGCTTATAGCCTTTTTGTAGCCTCTCTCATCTCAGCAATCTGGGGTTCCCCCTCACTGGCATTACTCATCATTCGCATCCCGCCTCACCGTTCTTTGGGCTACACAAGAGATTGTGTTCCCCATATCCTGAATTCACTGGCTCTTTCCTGACGGTAATTTGACAAGGATCACTTTTAATTTATCACCACCTTGCTGGTTCATGTGTAAAATTTGTCTTTCACCTCCAGTAATATTTTTCTTTCCTCCCCTATTTACATCGTGTGTGTGTGTTTTTCTGCCTTTCTTTCTCAAATACCTGAGAATTGACTAATATTTTTTTATTTATCCAGCTCCCAGTCAAGGCAATTGCAAAGCAGATTTTTTTTTAAATTAAAAAATGTCAGCATTATTACCGCATTTACTGCTGTGATTCAGCCGATCTCGGCGCTACACTTCCCTTCCAAACCAAGGAGTAAGCCCACCTTAGTTCTGCTCTTAAGAGCTGCAGTGCTGTGAGGTACCAGGTGGGTACAGTGCAAGGTTGGGTAGATAGCAATTTCAGGCATTCACAAGGGAATATGCATCTACTGTACCTCTATGCTTGCTTCAGGGTAGGTACCAGGATTAAGTGGAGGAAAAGGCTATCAATGGCTACGAGTTATGAGGGCTACATATGACCTCCGGTATCAGAGGCAGTATACTTCTCTATGCCACTTGTTGGGGATCATGAGTGAGAGGGTGCTATTGCACTCACATCCTGCTTGTGGGCTTCCCATGGGCATCTGGTTTGCCACTGTGTGAACAAAATGTTGGTTTAGATAGGCCTTTGGTCTGATCTTGCATGGCTCTTCCTATGTAGTGGTAAAGCATATAGTTTGCATGCAGGAGATCCCATCTTCAGTCCCCAGTATCTCCAGCTAAAGGATCTTACATAGCAGGGCTGGGAAATACCTCTGCCTAAGACTCTGGAGAGCCACTTTCAGTCAGAATAGACAATATTAGGCCCGATATAATCTGACTCAATACAATGTAGGGGGGCAGTTCAGCTTCTTCATCTCCTGAAAGATCCCAGAGATCCTATGGCTTGCCAGAAATAGCTTGGATCCGTGGGCTAGTTCTTCCCTTCATCCTTCCTCAAACCAATTTCTTCTGCCTTGCTCCATGCAGATCCATCTCCTCCTCACCCCCTTTGTGTTTTATCCTCTTCACCACCATACAATGGCCATGTTCACACAATCACAGTGGCGTATTCTCCCTGCTGCAAGTGCCAGAGGGATTAACATAATTGCCGTCAGCAGCACAGCTTCCTGTGTCGTGTAAACCTGACTAGGGTGGCTTAACTAGACACCCCAGAACTGTACAACAAAAATACGTACACTTGTGAATTTAAAAGATTTAGGACACGGGGACACACACACACTGCCCTAGAATGGTCCTGTTTGCTTCCAGATCTTTCAGTATGTTGAAGGCATAGAGATAAGACAATCTCAAATCATCTTCTGGAGAGGAAGTTCACATTCACATTGAATGCCATTTTTGGTCTCCTGTGGCGTTGAAGTGAGCACTATACGTAGAAAGCAATGGAGAAACCTAAAATTTTAGTGTAATTGGGCCTCGGTGTATCTCCCCCAAACAAAAGGTAGCAGCTGTTTCTAATTCAGGTCTTACTGTGTGTGACAAGTTATTCCTTTTGCATTTTCAATTCTCCCACTAATGACAATACAGCTCATTATCCCCATACTCTAGGTTAGAATGGTGGTGATGGGAGAGAGTGATTTATGACAGGCCTGCCTCATAGTACACTATTTCATTATTGCATATGAGAGGTGGAGCTAAAAAGGAGGGGGGGTCTAACGGAACTGGAAATGGGCAGACTCTGTGATTCTGTTTAACCATTAAGTCAATGGCTGAGGGCAGTTGAGCCATGGAATTTTTTAGGTGCCCATTAAAAAGAGAAAAATGGTGGTGGGGTGGGAGAGGGAATTGGCCTGTTTGAGCTCGTAATAGCTTGTAGTATCCTGGAGGTGAACATCTTGGAGTGGGAGTCGGGGGGGATTTGTACCATGAGGTTAAAAAAATTATCTTCCCCACATTGTATTCTCTGGCTATATAGCAATAAAATTTTCAGGTTCGGGGCTGGCAGCCTTTCCCAAACCTGAGCCATTTAATACAATATAGCATAGTGGAGGAAGGTTTCAGGAGGATGGGAAAGAAAAAGGGTGTCCTCTGTTAACCTTAAATGTCACCACAAGGCTGTTCCAGGAAGGCTTGAGCCCTGAAGAGGAACATGTTTAGTGGCTGGTTCCCATTTGTTCTCTCAAATACCAAACCTGGTTGGTTCCTCACCCAGCAACAAGGTAATGGTTTCTGCATACTCTTGGGACTCCCCAGGTATACAGAAGTTTATTAGTATGTAAATCAGAAGAAAATATTGAGGGGCAAGGGGGAGGAAAAACAGGGAAAGGGAATTTGTTTGCGATAGCTTGCAGTATTCTGGACGGGTTATTGGAGTCAGGGGGATGTGTGCCATGAGGTTAACAAACTCTCCTCCCCACAATATATGTGGAGGGTTTCCCTTTATGGGTGTAAGCTGCAGGAAGCCATGGGAGGAGCACATTCAAAGCTTCCACTGTGATTTGTTTTAACTATAGTTAGTGAGAACAGCCATAGCTTAGTACTACATCTGAATCAGGCCTTTGATTCTTGTTGCCACCCACTTCGCCTTAGAAGGTAGAGGCATTCTGAGCAGGGCCTTTAAGGGAGATTTTAATGGTCATGCGAGAGCAAGCTGTCTCAGGTATTCTGATCCCAAGCTGGTTATAACTTTAAAGGTAATGACCAGCACTTTGAATTGTGTCCATGAACAAATTGGCAGCCCAAGTGTAGTTCTTTAAATACTGGTAAGATACCGTATGCATACCAGTTAGCAGCTTAGCTGCAATTTTTTGCACCAGTTGCAATTTCCAAGGCAGTCCTATTGTTCTCTTGTATTTCTGGCCAGAAAATAACTTTCATTTTGACTTCATGACAGATTTCCTTTTCTTTCTTTCCAGGCTGCAAGCATGTGAAAGGTATCCTCTTATATGGTCCCCCTGGCTGTGGTAAGACTCTTATGGCCAGGCAGATTGGCAAGATGTTAAATGCCAGAGAACCGAAAGTAGTGAATGGGCCTGAAATTCTCAACAAGTATGTCGGCGAGTCGGAGGCCAACATTCGCAAGCTCTTTGCAGATGCAGAAGAAGAGCAGAGGAGGGTAATTTGACAAATGAAATAAAAAGATGGCATTTTAGATGAGGATTCAGGCTGGAACCAGGCGTGATGGAGCATGCATGGCTGCTATTGGAAGCAGCAGTCCTGGATGGCTTCTTTCTCCCTTTCCTGTATATCTACGACTGCAGTGTGTGATATGACATCATTCTGTTGTGAGTTTGCTGCCTGTGACAGGCAGTGAAATTGAACAGGGTGGGGAAAACTCACAATGTGATTACGTCTTGCATTTTAATAAATGATATTATGGGGGAAAGAGGTGACAGATGCAGAGGTGCTGCTTTTAGCAGCCTCACTAACACCTAATTCCAGCTGTAGTGGTGCATAGGATTATAGCATTGTAAAATACCATTTGGGTGCTCTAGGGCCAACTCCCCTACACCCCCGAGGTATGTTACACCTTAGAGCATCCCGTGTCAGACCTCAAAGCATTGAAGGATGGAGAGTCCACAATTTCCTTAGGTAGCTTATTCTGGTGCTGAACTGTTCTTACAGCAAGGATGTTACATAGCAGTGTTTGTTTTGTCCAGGTGCAATAGGAATGCTAAAAAATCAGGCCCCTAGCCTTGAGGCTTATAAAGGCCAGTGCAGGCTGGACAGCTTTATGTCCATTAAAGGTGCTGACCTATGGAACACATCTCCTGGACCACCTCTGTGTTCCACCACAAGCTTCAAGATTATTTGGAGAGGCCAGTTAAGCTTACCATTTGTGGACTGAGCCAAGACCACAAGAACATGCAGAAAACATGTATTCTCAGTGGCTGCCCCTCATTTCTGGAATTCCTTTCTCCTGGAGAGTCAGCCAAGCAGTGGGACCCTGTACACATGCAGCAGACTGGGGTGACAAAATCCCGAGGCAGTAGAGTGGATTATACTATTTAGGCTGCAAGTGGGGGTGCCATGTTTGAATGCTCCACAATATTTAAACAACTCCTAGAAGAAGAGTAGCACACTGGGAACAAAGATTCTAACCCAGACTATGCCCTTTAGTGCTACATTTCTACTTGCTAGGAATTTTTGTTGATTTTTAGCATAGGGGAGCATTCAAAAATTATTTGGATGGCCAGGGATAGGCCAGGGATAGGGCAGGATAGGGCATCGTGGAGTTTAATCAGTGTAATTGGGAATTCTGTGACTAACATGTTATCACCCATCCTTAGTCCTTAGGATGGGGCTATACACTGAATAAAATGTCAAGTCCCATATGTACATATAGTAATACTCCACTCCTTAGGTTTAAATAGAGTCTCTATTGTCTTAATCTAGTATGTGGATTAATCTGTAGTTACTTGGACTACTCTGGAACACTGGTTAACAACAGGGAATAGGTCCAATACAATTGCTACACTTACCACAGTAATCTGTATTACTGCATAAGGCAGGATAATATCATCCACATATTATGGTTGGATAGCTGAAGCTGAGAAATTGTGTCTTTCCTAAGGTCACACAGTAACACAAGCTCAAGCTCTCAATCCATATTCTACATTACATTTACCCTTCTTTTCTTGAAAACTGTTGCCAGTTGTATGTAGGTTCCCTGGAGATGGCTTTAGTGTATAGTATACCAGCCTCCCCAAACCTGGTGCCCTCCAGATGTGTTGGACTACAATTCCCATCATTCCCAGCCATCATGGCAGTTGGCACCAGGTTGGGGAAGGTGGTGGTATACTGTCTTAAAGTAAGATGCTAGCTGAATGACCCACTGGGCAGGTGGAGGAGGAGTGTCTTCCAACTTTAAAATGTGGTGAAATCCAGTACCTGTAGGCCATAGTGCTGTATCTGCATAAAGGCATGTAGTTATGGACATTGGCCTATTATGTGGAGGTTAAGGTTTTCTTTTCAGAGGCCCCACCCATAAATAAATAGAAAAGAGAAGAGTCAGACCTTCTTGTCAGTGTTTTATGGCCACGCTTCTCTTTTCCTTCATCAGCTTGGCGCAAACAGTGGTGTCCATATCATCATTTTTGATGAGATTGATGCCATCTGCAAACAACGAGGGAGTATGGCAGGCAGCACAGGCGTCCATGACACTGTTGTAAACCAGCTCCTGTCAAAAATCGATGGGGTTGAGCAGCTGAACAACATCTTGGTCATTGGTATGAAAACACCTTGTTCTTTTGGGGTGGGGACTATGCTGTAATTTGCTGTAGGAGATGTGGCTGCAGAGTTTGTGTTGGGAGCCAGTTAGTGTTTGAAGGTCTCTATCTTCAGATTTGTGTGGGTATAGGTAAATAACAAGATGGCCAGCAGGCCTTGGGCAGGTGGATAAATTGGACTATGGCTGAACGTCACTTTGTGTGATAGGAAATTGGCTGACATTTACATTACATCTTAGCAATTACTCAGTCCTAAACTGACCTTTCCAGTCTCTAGCCTTTTACAGTTTTTTGGTAGAAAGGAAGAGAATGTTAGTCAGTTTTTTACCCAGCCTTTTGACACTGGAGGAGCACTCAAGGCAGCTTTTAAAATTATATATAATCTTAAAAAACAGCAACACACAGTTTACACAGTAAAATCAACAGATTAAAATCAGTCCAAAAGGCATTAAAGAATCACAACATGATTGAAGATTTTAGCTGAAAGCTGTTGTGAGGAGCAGTCATATGGATGGGAGGGAGAATCCATGGCAGAGGAACTGCCACTCCCTTAGCCTCCTGGGCTCATGGCAGCCAGGGCAAAAGGTGCATGTATGTCGGGGGGGGGGGGCTCCCCCTCCCCCATTTTTGCTGCCGGTTTGTGTTTTACTTCCCAAGAACTAGTTTGCATGCTGGTGTGTGCGTGTTCATTCGTATAAGCAGTATAGCATGAGCTGTCAACTCACAGGTTTCTACTGCTGCAACATCTGTGAACTCTGAAGTATATTTTGGAATCATAGACATTGCTGGATGTGCTGCAATTCAAGCCTGTGAGTTGCCAGCTCACATTTTCTGTCATGAGCGGATTACTCCCATAGGTGAACAAAACAGCCTCAAGTAGCCTGAAAATAATGTTTGAATGTCTCTTGGCTCATGTTCTTAGAGGAGAGAGTTCCAGAGCAGCATAAGAAACAATTTGCATATCCTTATTTGTGCTGGGTGCATAGAGGCTTTATAAAGACAGTTCTCCCAGTTAACCTAGAAGGTTATAATAGTCTCTGGGCTCAAGCTTTTCAAGCTGCTTTTGATGCCTTTATTAACAGTTTCTGTTTGGTACATACTACATAGGTATGACCAATAGGCCAGACCTCATAGATGAGGCTCTCCTGCGACCTGGACGACTGGAGGTGAAAATGGAGATTGGTAAGTAAGCAATGAGAATGTTCATGCTGACAGATGCTATCAAAGCCCACAGACCTATGGTGTGAACCAGGAAAAACGGGGCTCAGGCTGTTACCAAGCATTTGAGAAGCCTTGTAAATGAATCCATAGCAGTTATGAGTCCAGACAATTTTTTTACTAGTCAGTCTACCTGTGCATATTTTGTTTTAGCTACTTAAACTAAAAAAACAACAACCCCACCTTTTATTTAACAAAAAACCTTCCCTGCCTGTTCCTGTAGAGGTGCTTCTTACTCTCCATAGGTAACAAAGTGCATGACTATTTACAAATGTGACTTACAGTTTGGCACGTTAACCATTGAATCTTGAATCTTTGGTTCTTCTTCGTGGTCGGTACATTACACATATGAGGCTCTGCGCCTGCGCAGAGACGTGATTCAGGAAACTTCTGTAGCTGAGGAAAAATTGGCGGGAACCCTTCCCCCACCATCCCATTGCACATACTCCAACAGGTTCCCGCTCAATCAGATCTTCGTTGGCCACCATTGTGGTAGCACTCAATTGAAGAGACTTCTCATTAGGCTTTGGCTGAGGAGAAATTTATTCTTTTTTTTCTGTCTTTCTTTCTCTCTCTCTCTCTCTCTCTCTCGTTTTCCTCTGTCTTTTACTGTTTTTTGTTTGTTTTTGCCTCAGTTGTTGTGATCCCTGGATTGTGTGGTGCCTTCAGGCGTATGGCCGTTAAAGCCCCTTTTCGGAAGTGTGTCTGTTGTGGGGGGAAATTACCACCCATGGTCACTCGCCTTCTCTGCCTGGGTGAAGGTCATATCATGGAGGCCTGTCACCGCTGCATGTCATTCACTAAGCAAGCAAGGAAAAATTGTGCTGATAGACTGAAGGCAATTGTTTGGGAGAAGGTGCTGAAGGTGGCGGACGCCCCTAAAAAGTCCATGGCATCGGGTTCAGAGCAGCCTGGAGGTTGGCCGAAGGGAGTAGATAGGATTCCTCAAAAGGAGGTTTCAGAAAAGTCAGTGATTCCGCCTACCCAGTCAGCTTTGGCTCTAGCAACAGGCCGTTCTGACCCTCCAGCCCCAGGCTGCTCCTTGGCAGTCTCTCTGGCAAAGAAGTTGTCCAAAAAAAGCGAGGTCTTCTTGTCTCTCCGATGCAAGGAAGAAAAAGAAGAAGGGGAAGGAGTCGAAAAGGGCTACTTCCCGGGCTGGAACACCTGCCTGACTGCCATCACTGCCGCTAGACTCGCCAATTCCAGTGGTCTCCGCACCCTAGGTATTGACCTCGGTACTGCCGCTAATACCTTCCATGTTGGAAGGGGGACTTAGAGACTCGACCCCAACTCAGGATCAAGGAGATATCAGCTTGCATACTCATCGTGGTAAACTCTCCCTGCAAATCGGGCTGCTCCGCTTATTCCCATAGAGGTTGAAGGGGCACCAGTGTTTCCACAGCTGAGATACAGGGAGAGATCCCACTCAGATTGGGAGAGAGGATCAGATTGGCCTTGTCCTCCAGGCCATCATCGTGACTGGGATGACCAGAACTGTTACCGACCTCAACCGTATCCTCATGGCCACTTTATTTATGCCGGTGCTTATCAACACCGCCGGGGAGTTTCCCTGTCGGCCTCCCTGTCTTGGCCGCTGGCTGAGGAGATTTTTATGCTACCACCGCCACCAGTTGTAATGGCGCCCCCTCTGGTGTTACCAGTGCCTGTGTCATGGTGCTCTTTACCTCCTCCTTGACAGCCCGGCCCGGAGTCCTCGGTTCAGCAGGGACCAGATGGAGGCAGAGCCCCTTCTCCACTTCCACACTGAGATGTTGAGATGTTCGGCAGGGTTCTTCCTGCTCCCCAAGGGAGGTCTACCAGTCTGACTCAGCTTCAGCTTTGTCTCTTCCACTATCACTCTTGTCACCTGACATTGCTGTGTGCTTGCAGGATCCATCCTCACCATCGGAGGATATGGGACATTTTGCTGACCACGTTTTGAGGATGGCCCAGTCACTCGGTCTCGAGACTCAACAGCCTGTAAAGAGAGTTAAAGATCCTGTGTTCGATGTTCTCCATACCGACGCAAGTACTCCAGTCACCGTTCTGTTTCTTCCAACGTTATTGCAGACAGTACAACTGTCCTGGAAGGTACCATCATCCATGACTCCGACCTCCAAATGGTTGGAGGCCATGTATAGAATCCAGGAGAGGGATGCAAAGTTTTTATTCACCCATCTTCCACCCAATTCAGTTATTGTGGAGTAGTCACAGGGCAAGTCTCATCAGGTACATTCTTCTCCGGTGGACAAGGAAGGCAGGAGACTGGACTTAATGGGTAGATGTATCTACTCCTCTGCTTCCCTTGGGCTTCGGGTTACAAATTATCAGGTGACAATGGCCCGTCACCACCTTTTCCTGTGGGAGAAGATTGGCTCCCTTTGTGACTACTTACCGGATGGTCAGCGTGAATTGGCATGGGTTTTCCAATCTGAGGTCGTGAAGGTGGCGAGGCAACAGATCAGTACTGCTAGGCATCAAGCCGATTATGATGTCAAAGCCATGGTGGGGGCCACTGTGCTTCACAAACATGACTGCCTGAGATCGGTGGGCCTCGCATAAGAGGCATGATCTCAGACTGAAGACCTCCCCTTTGATGGTGAGGGTTTATTTAATTCCAAGACCGGCGAGGCCGTGGACACTATTCAGAAAGCTAGGACCATGACAAGGAAGATGGGTCTTTCACAGGTGCAACCACCTTTTAGATAACACCGCTGGTACTGACAGCTGACTTTTCACCAGTCTCAACCTCACTCAGATCGGCTGGGGAGACAGCAGCAGGGCCTTCAACAGAAATGCCAATTTCCGTCAACATCACACTTCCAGTCCTCCTGTCGGAGGTCTGAATATACAAAGAAACAACGTCTTTGACTGCTCCAATGTTTCTTCCAGATCACCCTCTTCTTTTTGGCTCTCATGTCACAGCCTTTTTTCCATCACGGCAGAGAGTAACGACAGACTCTTGGGTCCTCGCTCTCGTTTCTTTGAGGTTACCAAATCGAGTTTGACACTCTCCCTCCTTTCTCAGGCATCACAACAGCCCCTTCATCTCCACTACTCCAGGAAGAGCTATACAAGCTTCTTGCGAAGGGTGCGATCAAACCGGTACCGCCGCTGGAACTGCACAAGGGCTTCTATTCCTGCTACTTTGCAGTTCCCAAAAAGGACAGCAGGCTTTGCCCAATTCTGGACCTCAGAGGGGGTCAATGTATTTATTCCACCCAGAAAATTCAGAATGACCACGTTGGCTTTGATCTTTCCCCTGCTACAGATAGGAGATTGGTTTGCAACCATCGATCTGAAAGACGCGTATTTTCATATCGCCATAAAAGAGTTCAGCCAGCGTTTTCTCCAGTTTAAAGTCGACAGTCTGGCTTACCAATTCCAGGTCTTGTCTTTCGGATTCACAATGGCCCCGAGGGTCTTTATGAAATGTATGGCTGTGGTGTGCACCTGTCTCAGACTTCAGGGGGTCCAAATCTATCCTTACATTGTCAGGATTCCTTTAGCCCCCACTTTATTTCAATGCCAAAACAAACACAGATGAGAGGCTTCAGTCTACAGGTTTTAATCTATTACTTCACAGGGTCATACAGATGCAAATTCTCAGTGACTCTCAGTCTACAAAGGAATGCCTTCAGGGGAATTCAAAAGGAAGTTAAGAGGAAGGCAGTCTCACTAGCCTAACTTAAGGCGGGGGAGGTCCCTCTCATGAGGCTTCTGAGCGCAGCTTCTCACGCAAGGCCAATCGGGTAGACCGTCTAAGTTCCTCCCCTGCCTTCTCTCTCTTTGCTCTGCGCCTGCACCTGGGGTCTATTAGATCAGACTCCCCAAACCCCTCCTCCTTCTGTTCGCTGTCTCTCACAGGGGTGTGTGAAGAGGAACCCTCATCCTCAGCCAGCTTGGCATTTGTAACCTGAGAAGCCGGCCCAGTCATGTCTGGACTAGCCTGGGAAAACACCTCCCCCATGTCTGGCGGTTCTCCTTCAGAATCTGAACTGCTATCCCACTCCCTGCGCTAAGAAACACCCCTGGCATACATACGATTAGCTCCTCATTGCTCAGTCAAAAACCCACTTACAGAAGGTCATTCTTCTCACATTGGACCTGCTGAGAGAGCTCAGCTTGTGTGTGAATGCAGAGAAATCGGTTCTGGTGCCATCCCAAATGGTTCAGTTCATCTGAACTTCTATAGATTCTTTGAACGGATGGGCATTCCTTCCTCGAGATCAGGCAAGAGTACTAGTGTAGCTTGCAACAGACGTTCCAACTTGTCATACCATGCAGCTCACATGATACAGAAGCTACTTGGATTCATGGCAGCTACAGCAGCAGTGGTCCCGTATGCACGTCTCCATATGCGGATATTGCAGAACTGTTCATCTGGTTATTCGACCTAGAACAGCGTGCATGAAGGGTCAGGATGCAGATCCCCTCTCTTATCAAGGCATCCCTTTGTTGGTGGACGGTGTTGTTGAACGTCCTGCAAGGCGTACCATTCTAGCTCCCCAATCCAACAGCGACTGTCACAATAGATGCGTCGTTACGAGGTTGGGGTACACACTGTGGGCACCTGAGGGTGCAAGGACTTTGGTCAAATGCAGAGGTGAGCAATCATATCAATCACCTGGAGCTTCTTGATGTCGACAAGGCTTTGAAGACCTTCAAAGTGATCCTCCATGGCCACCACATCCAGATTGTGTCCAACAACACGACTGTGGTGTTCCACCTCAACAAACAGGTACCGTTGATTCATCTTATGATATGGATCTTCGAATGGTGCATAGCCAGGGCCATTGCTCTCACTGCGATTCACATTGCCGGCAAGGACAACATTTTAGCCAGTCATCTTAGTCGTTCATTCCAAGTGTCTCATGAATGGGAGCTGAATCGGAGTGTCCGCAACTGATTGTTTTGTTGTTGGGGCCGTCCCGTTTTGGACCAGTTGGCGTCTGAGAGGAAAGTGGTGTGCCGCAGCTTCTGCAGCTGAGCAGGCAGGGGTGCACGGTCTCTGGGAGATGCATTTGCCCAGGATTGGGGCAGATGTTTCCTCTGTATGTTTCCACCATTTCCTCTTCTCAACCGAGTGGTAGCGAAGATGGAGAACGCCAGCACAGAGGGGTGTCTTGATTGCAACGTGGTGGCCCAGGCAGCCTTGGTTTGCCAGGGTTCTGCGTCGGTCCAGGGGGGACTATCTTCTCCTTCAACTGACACCAACACTGTTGTCCAGGAACAGGGGCAGGGTGAGGTACCCAGCTCAACTCAACTTACCACCTTACCGTCAGCGGATCCAATGGTAGATCGAACAAACTTACCTGATTCACTCCAAGCTGTTCTTGAGGCAGCGAGGAAGCCTGCCACCAGAAAATCTTATGCTGGTAAGTGGACATGCTTTACAGCTTTTGCTAGGGACAATGGATTTGACCCGGTCCGTTGCTCTATTCAGGATGTTCTATGGTTTTTGTTGTTGCTTCATGAGCAAGGGCTTAAATGTTCTTCGCTTTGAGTTTACATAGCAGTCATTTCGGCTTCATGTCCTGGTTCTGATGGAACTTCAGTTTTCACACATCCTCTCATCCATCAGTTTTTAAGAGAAGTCAAGAATCTGTCCCCTCCAGTGAAACCTCTGGTGCCCTCATGGAGTGTATCTGTAGGTCTGCATGCACTTACAAGAAACATTGATCACGCTGCTGGAAGAAAAAGTAAGTGGACTGAAGCGGCATCAGGACTTCCAGCTGTAATTTAAGGGGTTTGACAGAAGTGGGGCACTAACCACTCAGGAAGTACAGCCAGTGGCATACACCCCCCCCCCCATCGTTGGTGGCTCATAAGGAATGGAACAAATGGCTGACAAGCAGCTGCATGGCCAGGTGTGGCCTGTTTCCTGGGTACCCCATGACCAATCAAGCAGACAAAAGGCCTGGAGGTGGTTCTGAGTGTTACATTTGCATTTGGTAGCTGTTCACTGGAACTCCCAACATGAGGTCCAAAGAGGTGTCCATGCGAGTGAAGGAGGCCATCATTAGGCTGAGGAAACAAAATAAACCCATCAGAGAGATAGCAAAAACAGTGGGAGTGGCCAGTACAACAGTTTGGAACATCCTGAAAAAGAGGGAATTAACTGGCAAGCTCAGCAACAGCAAAAGACCTGGAAGACCACGGAAGACAACTAAAGTGGATGACCGCAGAATTCTGCTCGTGGTGAAGAGGAACCCTTTCACAACATCTAGCCAGGTCAAGAACGCTCTTGCAGAGGTAGGCATGTCATTGTCAACATCTACAGTCAAGAGACAGCTTTATGAATGTAAATACAGAGGCTTTACAACAAGGTGCAAACTAGTGGTAACGCTCAAGAACTGAAAGGCCAGATTAGCCTTTGCCAGCAAACACCTAAAAAGCCTGCCCAGTTCTGGAATAAGATTCTTTGGACTGATGAAACCAAGATTAATTCATAGAATCATAGAATAGTAGGGTTGGAAGGGGCCTACAAGGCCATCGAGTCCAACCCCCTGCTCAATGCAGGAATCCAAGTCAGAGCATCCCTGACAGATGGCTGTCCAGCCTCGGCTTGAACGCCTCCAGTGTGGGAGAGCCCACCACCTCCCTAGGGAATTGGTGCCATTGTTGTATTGCTGTAACAGTCAGGAAGTTTTTCCTGATGTTCAGCCAGAATCTGGCTTCCTGTCGCTTGACCCCATGATTCCGTGTCCTGCACTCTGGGATGATCAAGAAGAGATCCAGGCCTTCCTCTGTGGCAACCTTTCAAGTACTTGAAGAGTGCTATCATATCTCCCCTCAGTCTTCTCTTCTCAAGGCTAAACATGCCCAGTTCTTTCAGTCTCTCTTCATAGGGCTTTGTTTCCAGCCCTCTGATCATCTTTGTTGCCCTCTTCTGAACCCTCTCCAGTTTGTCTGCATCCTTCTTGAAGTGTGGTGCCCAGAACTGGACACAGTACTCCAGATGAGGCCTAACCAGTGCTGAGTAGAGGGGAACTAGTACTTCCCGGGATTTGGAAGCTATGCTTCTATGAATGCAGCCCAAAAGAGCATTTGCCTTTTTTGCAGCCACATCACATTGTTGGCTCATCTTCAGCTTGTGATCGACAACAATTCCAAGATCTTTCTCGCTTGTAGTGTTGTTGAGCCATGTATCCCCCATCTTGTAACTGTGCATTTGGTTTCTTTTTCCTAGGTGCAGAACTTGGCATTTATCATTTAACTTGTACCAGAATGATGGGAAGAGAAAAGTATGGAGAAGGAAAGGAACAGCTCATGATCCAAAGCATCCGACATCATCTGTCAAACATGGTGGAGGCAATGTTACGGCATGGGCATGTATAGCTGCCAATGGAACCGGGTCCGTGGTGTTTATTGATGACCTGACTGCTGATAAAAGCAGCAGGATGAATTCTGAAGTGTATAGGGCTATACTTTCTGCTTAGATTCAGCCGAATGCTGCCAGACTGATAGGACGCCGCTTCATATTGCAGATGGATCATGACCCAAAACATACAGCAAAAGCTACCCAAGAGTTTCTGAAGGCAAAGAAGTGAGATGTTCTTCAGTGGCCACGTCAGTCACCTGATCTCAACCCAATAGAGCATGCTTTTCACTTACTGAAGACAAGATTGGAGGCAGAAAGACCCACAAACAAGCAGCAGCTGAAGGCAGCTGCAGTAAACACCTGGCAAAGCATCTCAAGGGAGGAAACTCAGCATTTGGTCATGTCCATGGGTTCCAGACTTCAGGGAGTCATTGACTGCAAAGGATTTTCATCCAGGTATTCAAGGCAATCCTTAAGTTTGAAATGATGTTGGTTTGTTCCATTACTTATGAGCCACCAACGATGGGGGGGGGGGGTGTATGCCACTGGCTGTACTTCCTGAATGGTTAGTGCCCCACTTTTGTCCAACCCCTTGAATTACAGCTGGAAGTCCTGACTTTGCTCCCATCTGGGTGTGTTTCCTTTCAACTTCATTGTGGTGGTGTACCGAGGCCAACTGCCAAAACAGTTATCCTTGTTCCAGTATTTCTGGCCCTGACTGTACATATCTCTGCACAGAAATAGAGGAGGATGAGCTTGGTAGCCCCATCGAGAGCATCTGGATCAAAATAAATGGAGCAAAGAATAAAAGGAACCTGGTGGTCGGAGTCTACTACCGGCCACCCAATCAAGGAGAAGACGAAGATGAAACTTTTGAAAAGCAAATAGCCAATGTTTTAAGGAAGCATGAAGTAGTAGTAATGGGGGACTTCAATTTCCCCGATATTTGTTGGGAGACAAATTCTGCAAAACATGGCCCCTCCAGGAAATTCCTGACTTGTGTGGCGGATAACTTCCTCCTACAGAAAGTAGAGGAAGGAACTAGAGGATCGGCTATCCTTGACTTGATCCTAACCAACAGAGATGACTTAGCAGATAAAGTAGCACTTACAGGAACTCTGGGGGAAAGCGACCCTGTTGTACTTCAGTTCTTGGTTCTAAGAGACGGAAAAGCCGAGTATAGTCAAATGCGTACCCTGGATTTTAGGAAAGCTGATTTTAATAAACTCAGAACAATGATAGGTAAGGTCCCATGGCAAGCAACTCTAATGAGAAAAGGAGTCCAAGATGGGTGGGAGCTTTTAAAAAAGGAAATTCTCAAGGCACAATTACAAACAATCCAACAAGAAGAAAAGGTGGAAGACAACAGAAGAAGCCAGTGTGGCTTCACAAGAAGCTTAGAGATGACCTGAAAACAAAAAAGGACACATATAGGAAGTGGAAGGAAGGCCAAGTAACAAAGGAAGAGAACGAGCTGAGGTTAGCGAGGGATGCTAAAAGCAACAAAAAGGCTTTTTTCAGCGATGTGCATAGTAAAAGGCAGAGGAAAGAAATGGTTATTCAGCTATTAAATAAGGATGGCAAAACGATAACAGATGACAAAGAAAAGGCAGAAGTGCTCAATTCCTACTTTGGCTCAGTCTTCTCCCAAAAGAGGGTCTATGACCCCCCTAGCAAAGGCGAAGTTCAGGCTGAAGGGGCAGGATTGCAGCTTGAGATGGATAGACATATGGTCAAGGAACAACTAATTACTTGGATTGAGTTCAAAATTCCAGGGCCAGATGAACTGCATCCTGGAGTAATAAAGGAACTGGCAGAAGAACTCTCAGAACCACTGTCTATTCTCTTTGAGAAATCATGGAGGACGGATGAAGGGCCAGATGACTGGAGGAGGGCTAATGCTGTCCCTATCTTCAAAAAGAGCAAAAAGGAGGAACCTGGGAACTACAGACCAGTCAGTCTGACATCAATCCCTGGGAAAATTCTGGAGCAGATCATAAAGCAATCCATCTGGAAGCACCTTGAAAACAATGCAGTGATGACTCGAAGCCAACATGGATTTGTCAAGAAGAAATCCTGCCAGACGAATCTGATCTCATTTTTGGATCAAGTCACCTCCCTTGTGGACCGTGGGAATGCTGTAGACATCATACCTCGACTTCAGCAAAGCTTTCGACAAAGTACCCCATGATATCCTGATGAGCAAACTAGCTCAAAGTGGGCTAGATGAAACAACGATCCGGTGGATCCACAGTTGGCTACAGAATCGGACTCAAAGAGTGCTTCTCAATGGGACCTTCTCAAACTGGGGAGAGGTAACGAGCGGGGTACCAGAGGGCTCAGTCCTGGGCCCAGTGCTCTTCAACATTTGTATTAATGACTTGGAGGAGGAGGTGCAGGGAATGCTGATCAAATTTGCAGATGACACAAAATGGGGCGGGATAGCTAATACTTTGGAAGACAGAAACAAAATTCAAAGTGATCTGGATAGACTGGAGCGCTGGGCAGAAAACAACAGAATGACATTGAAGAGGGACAAATGCCAAGTTCTGCACCTAGGAAAAAGAAACCAAATGCACAGTTACAAGATGGGGGATACGTGGCTCAACAACACTACAAGCGAGAAGCATCTTGAAGTTGTTGTCAATGACAAGTTGAAGATGAGGCAACAATGTGATGTGGCTGCAAAAAAGGCAAATTCTCTTTTGGGCTGCATTAATAGAAACATAGCTTCCGAATCCCCAGAAATACTAGTTCCCCTCTACTCAGCACTGGTGAGGCCTCATCTGGAGTACTGTGTCCAGTTCTGGGCACCACACTTTAAGAAGGATGTAGACAAGCTGGAGAGGGTTCAGAAGAGGGCAACAAAGATGATCAGGGGACTGGAAACAAAGCCCTATGAAGAGAGACTGAAAGAACTGGGCATGTTTAGCTTTGAGAAGAGAAGACTGAGGGGAGATATGATAGCGCTCTTCAAGTACTTGAAAGGTTGTCTCAGACAGGAAGGCCAGGATTTCTTCTCGATCGTGCCAGAGTGCAGGACACAGAATCATGGGCTCAAGTGACAGGAAGCCAGATTCCGGCTGAAAATGAGGAAAACATTCCTGCCTGTTAGAGCAATACGACAATGGCACCAATGACCTGGGGAGGTGGTGGGCTCTCCCACACTGGAGGCGTTCAAGATGAGGCTGGACAGCCATCTTTCAGGGATGCTCTGACTTGGATTCCTGCATTGATCAGGGGGTTGGACTTGATGGCCTTGTAGGCCCCTTCCAACCCTGTGATTCTATGAAAACCATTTGAACCGCTTCTTACAGTGGATCTTTGTCTTCTCTCCCTGAAGGTAGTGTTCCTAGGCACATCACTCTGCAGAGTTATGTGCCCTTTGAGTGGATGATCCCTACTTACGCTTTCATAGGGACAAAGTAGTACTTTGTCTTGATATTGCTTTCTTGTCTAAGGTTGTCTCTAGTTTTCATTTGAGTCAGGATATGGTTCTTCCTGCCTTTTTCGCTTTGCCCTCAATTCCAGTTGAGAAGACACTACACACCTTTGATGTTTGCGAGCCGTTGGCATTTTACAAAGCGGAATGGAGTCATTTCGCTGATCCCAGCATTTGTTTGTCTGCTATGGGGGAATCTAAGAAAGGACTCCCCATCTCCTCCCAGCGTTTAGCATCTTGGGTAGTTCAAGCGATTCAACTGGCTTATGAATTGGAGTCTTTGGACTTGTCTGGTCCAGTCACAGTGCACTCAACTAGAGCGGTAGCAGCATCAGTACCGTTTGACAGAGGGGTGTTGATACCGGATGTCTGTCAAGCTGCAACCTGGTCCACCCCTTCCACATTTGTCAAGCATTACCATCTCAATGTTCAGGCTCGCAGGGACTGCTCTTTCAGCCACACGGTGTAGTCAGAGGTTCTTCGATGAGGACACCAACCCACCTCCCTTATGTAAGCTTGTTATTCGTCCATATGTGTGATGCACAGAGACCACGAAGAAGAAAGGTTGCTTACCTGTAACTGGAGTTCTTTTAGTGGTCATCTGTGCATTCACACAACCCACCCACTATACCTGTTTTAGTGTCAGTGTCATGTTTTGGTGTTGGTACTGGAGCTCCTTGGTGCTAGGGGGCCTCAGTTGGCAGTCTCCTTTGGAACTGAGGGATTGAGCGGGAACCCGTTGGAGTATGAGGGTACAAACCCTCATAGCCAGGGTGTGATTGGACAGGTATCCTGGAGAGGGAGAGGAAATCCCTATAGGTCACAGCACAGCGCCACTCTCCATAGCCCTTAAGCCTATGCTGGTGCTGGTCAGAGAGCCCCAGTGGACACAGCTGAGAGAGATCTGCTCCTCTCAGCTCAGTAATACATACCTAAGAGCCAAAATGGCATCAAAGAATATAGTGACTGGGTTTGCATGACACGTTCACCCATCATGGGTGGCTTTCTATGGGGTGGGTTAATTATTTTAAACAACCCATGATGACAACCAGTGGGGTGTTTTAGGGGTTGTTTTACCCACAATGGATTGGTGTCTCACCTGAACCTGGGACGCCCAGTCTATCGTGGGTAGAGGGCAGTGAGCTGCTGGGCAAGAGTGGCAGAAACCCCTGCTGTTCTTGCTGAGTACAGCTGCGATCACTCTTCATGATCACAGCCAACCCACTTCCAGTGCCCCTTTTCCTTTACCAGCAACAGCCCCTCCAACTGTGCCAAAACGGCACTTTAGAGAGGCTGTCACTGGCCCCCTTTGTCCTCCATTCCTCTGTCATCCTGGTCAGTGTCACAGCCTTCCTTTTTTTTGGTTAGTCACTGATGCAAGATTATCTGCAGGGTTCCAGGGCTTCCCTTGAACCTTGGGGGTGCCCTGCTTCGATTCCCCACTTGCCCAAGTCCTCAGCAACTGTTTCTCAGGGTGCCCCACATGCTACCCCATTTCTTGTTCCCTTGTGCTTTAACCGCTTTTAACGCGATAGGGAGTGAAAAACAGGGAGGTGTGTTGGGCACCCTGAAAAACAGTTGCTGGGGCCTTGGGCAAGTGGGGATTTGAAGCAGGGCACCGGTTTTTCATAGGAAAGTAACTGCTCCCTTCACTGATTTCTGTTTTTTAAAAAAATCTTCGTGTTGTTGTATCGTCATTCTGCCGGAGCGACTGACAGCAGCTGGGGCATTGTGTTCCTGCTAAATTCCCCCACAACCAACACACTGTGGGTGGTGCACCCGATCATCTGTTCACATCTGTGTGCCTGATCATCTGTTGTTCACAAAACAGCCCCCAGTGCATGGCTACTCATCCATCAGGGGGTAGTGTGTCGTGTGTGAAATCCTTCAGTTTCAGGATTTCTCACAGCAAGTGATTGGGATTCCTGGCACCTAGAATAAACCATGAACCCTGCAAGTGTATACAGATTACCTTAATTTGCATAACTGATAGCGGTTCTAGAAGTCTACTTAGTTGTGGTGTGGATTCCATCTTCTCTCCTGCCCCTGCCCCTCCCTCAGGAGTATGGAGAGTCTTAGATCCATCTCATGGCACACAGTAGCCAGGTTCACATGGAGTGGGAAACCATGGTTTCCTGCCGTGATAAGCTGTGGCAAGCTTCAGGCTCGCTCTGCCCTCTCCTTTGCTCCACTTTTGTATGTCAGAGGAGGAGACTGAAACTTTCCATAGTTTCAAATCCTGGCTGTTCTCGCTAGCCATCGTTTAAACAAAACACCATTCCCAGAGTTTGGCTGTCATGGGTAACTGTGATTAATTTAAAATCAGAGGCAGATCTCCTTCCCTGCCACATAAAAGAGGAGGAATGGGAGCAGACAAACCTGAGGCTTGCTGAGGTTTGTGCACATATATTTGAAGCCAGCCAGTTGGACTTCCCATTAATGTAATGTAAACCCCTGTTACATCCTGGGTGAAGACAGGGTGCAACATCTGTTCCTTGGGGGTTGGACTCGATGGCCTTGTAGGCCCCTTCCAACCCTACTATTCTATACTGTTCTATGATTCTCACTATTATCAGAGTACTAGGGTTTGGGTAGGGTGGGTTACAGGGAGTGATACTGGCTAAACCAAAGAATTCACAGTGACAATCCCTTTTTAGGTTTGCCAGATGAGAAGGGCCGAATGCAGATACTCAACATCCACACTGCAAGGATGCGGACCCACCAGCTACTGGCCCCAGATGTTGATGTTACAGAGCTGGCTGTGGAGACCAAGAATTTCAGTGGTGCTGAGCTTGAGGGTCTGGTTCGCGCAGCACAGTCCACTGCTATGAACAGACACATTAAGGTTTGGTTCCCTCCACTCCATCCCAGCTCTTCAGATGACACTCGCTATGAAAGCAAGGCCGACCTTATGTTGCCTCTCTTCCTTTTTTCCCCCTACTTTTTTTTCCTCTCATAATGCTTGATCATAATTAATTTGAGTATCTCCCCAAGTTTCTTCCCCTCCTAGTTTGTGGAGAAAATTGTAAACAAGTAAAAGTTTCCATTTAAGAGGCCAGAGGTGCTTCAGGTGGACTTTCAGGAGTATGACAAACTTGCTTTCATTGTTCTTCCTGTTGCTTATAGTTGGCTAAATTCCCTGCCATTCAGTGCACACCTGTCAACCACCAGCACACCACGTGTCCTTTCCATTCTTGCCCTCCATTGTTCTGGTTCTAATATTGGTTGATGGTCTAGTCCTGGATGCATAGAAGAATTTGTGGTGCAGCTCTTCTGGAGCTGTACCACTCAGACGTCAGGTAGGGAGTGGAACCACATGTCTGAATTGTCTCCTGCATAGAATTTCCTGTACATGGAAAGCTAGCATGTCAGAGAGAAGGACCTTTAGGCCTCATTTTTTCCTTGATGTGCTAGCTTTGTATGTGATGGGGAATTTGTTTTTTTAAACATGGGGGCATCAGACTAGTTGGGATGGGGGCAGCAATACTTTCTGTTTAGATGTCCCATTCAAAGGTGTGGTGCAGGGGTGAAGGGAGCTGGTTCTCTCACCTCCAAACCTCTTCACTGCTCTAGGCACGTTTCCCCTGCCTGGCTCACTTCCATGTTATCAGAACCAGACTGGGGGTTGGGGGAGTGCCTGAAGCAGCAGAGCAGAGAGAAGAGATGTGGGAGGCGGGTTCAGCTTTTGTATTCAAATAAGACCTGCCATGAACAGGGCAGGCACATGACCAAGTGTGGCCGCTATAATGTTATGTTTGCAGAAAGAGTGCACTGAGTGCTGTTTCTGTTTGAAAACTCAAACTGATCTTGGATTTGGGAGACCTGGAAGAAAGTTCTGGCTCAGCCTTAGACTTTCTGGGTGGCTTCTGGTAATGACTGTTCTATTTCTGATGTGCCGTCTGTAAAATAGGCTGTCTGCCCATTTATTTTATTTTTATTTTAACTGATTTGAAAGATGAGTTCTATACAGGTCTATGTGTGTAAGTGCCTGCATTTCAAAGAACTTAGAAGAGAAAGGTTTATATGTACACTGCAAAGGGGCATGAAGATTGGAATTTGGTTGCTAAGACTGATGGGTGATAAGTAGGTAGCATGTGGGGAAGTGATCTGCACTCGACACCCTTCTCCAGTCACTGCATTCTGAAAGCCTTGCTCATCTCACTGTTGGTTTCCGAACTTCCATCAGATATTGTCCTTCACTTCTTCTCTGCTGCTCTGAGGGCTCAAAACTTGTTTTAAGAATCGTAAATGAGATACTACTAGGTTTTGAAATGGAAGATACTAGACTTCACACATGTACCGAATCTATAGGTCTGCACAGAAGCCTCTTTTTGTGGGTTACCCTAGTTCTGCAGAGAAGATAAGCATCTACATGTTTTGTTACTCAGCTCCTGAAGGCAGGATTTCAGAGTGGGATGTAGGTGAGTGTCTTTCTCCTTCCTTTCACTCCTTCTCCTCAACTTAAAAGGTCACTGTCCCTTTAACAGGAAACAAGTGATGTGGCATGTGAAATGTCTGGGTGAGAAGGTTAGAGATTACCCGAAACAAGTAAAAACAATTTTTATATCGGAGTATTACAATGCTGATTTTTGTTCGCCTGTAATAGGTGTAGGGTCTGGAACATGCAGGTGTTAGTGTGGCACATTAGAACAAGTGGGTTCTTCCTCATGGTCTGTGTGCATTACACATAGGGGCTCTGCACCTGCATGGAGCCCCATTTCAGGAAACTTCTATAGCTGAGTGATTTTGGCGGGATCCCTCCCCCACCGTCCCAGTGCTCATGTCCCTAACAAATTTCCACCTATTCCTTCAGTTCTCCTTTGACTGCCATTCTGGTAGCTTTGTTGGGAACTTCTGTTATTTTGTCACTGTTTTCTCTAAACTGCTGAGGTTTTATTCTATCTTTTCTATGCTGCTTTTACTTTTCTGCCTTTGCACAATTGTTTTTAGCTGGTTTATTATCTTCGAGATTGCTCAACTGCCTCAGGGTGTATTGCCTTGAAGGCACCATTTTGCAAATATGTCTGGCGTGGTCATAAACTCCCACCTGTGGACAGCCACTCCCTCTGCCTATTTTGTTTGGGAGAGGGCCATAAAGTTGATAGCTGTGCTCACTGCCAGGCTTTCACTAAATAAGCCTGAAGGAATTGGTCAGATAGACTTCAGGCAGGGTTGTGCAGAAGAGCAGTGGAGGCACTGTGGGCCCTGAAGAATCCTATGGCTCAGGCACTGATCTCCCCTCAGAGGCCTTTAGAGCCTGTTTTGACTGCTTCACCACTAGTAAGAGTGTTGGGGTGTACTTCACCCCCTCCTCTGGCTCTAACGATGGGCCAGGCTGAGCCCCTCCCTACCAGTCACTGACACTCTCAATAGCTAAAAAGCTATCTAAGAAGGCCAGGACTCTGAAATCCTCTTTGGACCCCCAAAAGAAAAAGAGAAAGGAATCGAAAAGATCAGAGGATCCTCCTCTGAAAGTGCCTCTAGTTGTTCCAGGTCCCCCACCAACAATTTATTCATTTATTTATTAGCCACCCATCTGGCAGGTTACCTGGCCACTCTAGGCAGCCTGCAATACAAATAACGCGATGGACTCACCAGTACCGATGAGGCCGATCGCTTCGGTACCGACACAGGACCCAATACAAATTGCGTCAACATCAGAGGGTGAAATAAGAAAACCTACTCTGATTCCAGATCAAGGACTACAAGATCCTTGGCCTCAATCTCCGGTCCATAGTGCTCACTGTTGACAGGGGTCCCCAGTCTCAGTGGTGTCAGACTTCTAACCATTGGGACAGAGAGAAGGAGCTCGTAGGCCCTATGAATGTAGGACTCGATCCCATCTCTGACTGGGATTGACAATATGAATGGTCTCTACCTGGGAGGATTGGTGTTCAAGACATGATAGAGATGTTCATTATGATCACCCAAGATCTCTGAGCCTCCTTCCCTTGAATGCTCCAATCAGCATTGTTACCTAGACCGCCCACTGAGAGTGTGTTTTTACCTTCTCCACTGATGCCATTACCCAGATTGTTGCCTGGGATGAGTCAGTGCGTATTACCATTGACCCCGGCTGTGACGTTCTTTTCCGGTCGCCAGGAGTCTTCTCCAATACTTCCTGATCAGTCTAATTCCTCACAGCTCTCCCTGCATAGACATCTGGCCTCAGGACCAACCATCCAGTCAGATTTATCGCCTCATTCTGGCACAGAGGATTACCAATCCAGTTTTGCTTCTTATTCATCAGTGGCACCTTTTGTCTCTTCACCAGACAGAACTATGGGGACTCAGGATTCAGCTTCCCTGTCTGAAGATATGGGCCATTTTTCTGACCAAATTCTTAGGATGACCCAGTTGTTGGGTCTTGAGATGCAATAGCCTGTCCAGAGGAATAAAGACTGGGTGTTCAACACAGTTCATACAGAGGCATCGGCACCAGTAGTGATCCTGTTTTTACTGGCTCTGTTGCAAATGGCCCAACAATCATGGAATCTTCTATGACATCCATGTCCCAGCAGCTACAGGAAAAAGATGCAGGTTTTCTGTTTACTCAGCCTCAACCCAACTCCCATCATTGTTGACTCTTCACAGGGCAGGTCACAGAGAGTTCACTCATCTGTGAGTGAAGGCCGAAGATTAGATTGATGGGACATAGAATTTATTCTTCTGCAGCCCTTGGCCTGTGCGTGTCTAACTACCAAGCAGCCATGTCCTGTTACCAGTTATTTCAGTGGGAGAAGATGGGAGCCCTTTGTGACCACTTACCTGACGATAAGAGAGATTTAGAGTCTTCCAGGTAGAGGCTATGTGTCTGTCTCCGTAACAGATTAGTACCTGTTGGCACCAGGTCGACTGCGATACTAAAAGCAAAGGTGGGTGTGGTGGCTTTGAGATGCCATGCTTGGCTACGGTCAGTGGGCCTGTTGCAGGAGGCTCAGTCCCACATTGAAGATCTGCTGTTTGATGGGGATGGACTCTTTAGTGGATGAGGCTATGGACTTTGTCCAGAAGGCAAAGAACACAGCAGGGGAGATGGTTCTGGGGTAGTCAACTCCTCTGTATAAACAACAGTGGTGGTCTTGCCAGTCACCTTGCCCACAGTCTCACCACAAATTGACCGCCTGTTTAGCAACAGACTCCTTCAGAACTGAAACGGCATTATTCATAGGCCAGGTTCTGTACCACATGTAGGAAGGGCGACACTGGCCATAAACATCGTCTTTGACTTCCCCACTCTTCTGCTTTGTCCATCTGCCTGTCACGCTGTCTTCAGAACTTGTCTGTCCCTCTTCCCGCATGGACCTGTATAACGTTGGACTCTTGGGTCCTCTCCAAAAGGGCTACAGTATTGAGTTCGATGTCCTCCCGTCTTTGGGTTGCGTCCGTACCACAGCCCCATCAACAGTGCTAAGATTAGAAGTGGATTCCCTTTTGGCAAAGGGGATGGCCCAATGTGTCCCTTCGTACCAGCTCCAGGACATCTTCTACTCCCGATACTTCAAAGTGCCGAAAAGGGTTGGGGGACTTTGGCCAATCCTGGGCCTCAGGGATGTCAACTCCTTCATCACACCCAAGAAGTTCTGAATGACTATGCTGGTGTCAGTCCTACCTCTCCTGCAGAAGGGTGATTGGTTCATGTCGGTAGATCGGAAGGACCCATACTTTTCCATCCCTATAGAGGAGACCAACCAGTGTTACCTTTGGTTCACCACCGGGCCTGACACCTGTCAGTTTCAAGTGCTGCCCTTCAGCTTTGCCGTAGTGCCGAGGGTTTTCACAAAATACATGGTGGTAATGTGTGCCCATCTCCGTGTTCAAGGGGTAGAGATCTACCCGTATATAGATGATCGGTTGCTTGTTGCCCCTATGAGGGCAAGGCTTCTCATTGTGATCTCTCTAATCTGCAGGCTCCTAGATGCCTTGGGATTCTACATGAATGAGGACAAATTGACTCTGGTGCCCATTTAGAATAGCCAGTTCATTGGGGCTTTGCAGGACTCGTTCACAGGCTGGATGTACCTTCTTCGGGATTGTGCGGTGATGCTGATTGCTTTGGCGAAGGATTGTACATAAAGTGTGTTGCTGCTGCAGTCACCATCCTGTGGCTGTTAGGGTGATGGCTGCAACCACTGCTTTTGTCCCTTTTGCTCACCTCTGGATGAGGTTTCTACAGATTTGGTTCATACATGTCTTTGATCTTGCTGAACCCAACTGCATTTACTGTGCGAGGTGCCTGGCACACTGGTAGTGAATGAATGTCACCAATCTTCAAACGGGAGTCCCCTTTCTCCAACACTCACCATCCAGGATGTTTACGACTGATGCATCCTTTATTGGTTGGGGCGCTCATTGCAGAATGTTATGGGTGCAAGACTTCTGGTAGAAAGACAAGACCTCCTGGCATAGCAACTTCCTAAAGCTGTTAGCAGTCAAGAAGGTGTTGAGGGCCTTCAATACAAACCTTCAGGACTGACTTGTCCAGGTGGTGTCAGACAGTACCATAGGGGGTTGCTATCTAAATAAGCAGGGAGGGATGAGATCTCCCTCGCTTACCAACTTAACACTCCAAATTTTCAGTTGGTGTATTCCTTGTGGGATTGGTTTAACCACTGTTGTATTGCTGGCACGGACAACGTTCTAGCAGACTGCCTGAGTTGAACTTACCAAGTGTCCTACGAGTGGCAGCTCAATTCAAAGGTGCTACAAACTTTGTCTTGATGATGGGGCTCACCTATGGTAGACCTATTTGCAACCGAGAAGAACAACATTTGCAGAAAGTTCTGAGGCAGAGCGGGAATAGGTGCAGCATTGTTAGGAGACGTGTTGCTACTCTGATGGATGGGAGCATTCTTCTATCTCTTTTCTCCTTTCCCTTTACTCACGAGCGTGTTGACAAAGATAGGGGTTGATGATACAGATTTTATCCCGATAGTCCTGTGTGGCCAAGGCAGGCATGGTTTGCACCTCTTCTTCGATGGGCCAAGTGAGAGTATGTGAGAATTCCGTCAACACCGAGCCTCCTCTTTCAGGACCAAGGTTCAACACCCGGACCTCACCCGCCAATATATGGCTTGGAGGATCAAGGAATAAACTCTATACTGCCTCTGCCAGTTCGGAATGTCCTTGATGCTGCCAGTAGCCAGCCGCCAGACTTTCTAAAGCTCAAAAGGGGGCATCTTTCTCTGCTTTCGCCACTGTTGGCAGAATTGACCCTATTCACTGTTTTGTCCAGCACGTTCTCCTGTTCTTGTTTTCATTGTCTGAGACGGGCCTGAAATACTCTTCTCTCCGAGTCTGTCTTGCAGCTATTTCAGCTTTGCACCTGGTGGTGGAGGGGTTCTCTGTTTTCTCTCAACCTATCATGCATCACTTTCTCCATGGAGTTCGGAATCTGATTAGGCAGCCAGTACCACATTAGAGTTTATCAGTAATTCTTCAGGTCTTGACATCTAAACCATTCAAGCCAGTTGCGACGGTCAACCTTCATCTCCTTTCTTGAGTAGCATCCTTGGTGGCCATCATGTCTGTTCATTGGTCGAACAAGCGGTATGCTTTGTGTGTCGATCCACCTTACATGACTTTCCATAGGGATGAGGTAGTCCTTTGTCTAGATACTGCTTTCTTGCCTGAAGTGGTGTTTGAATTTAATTTAAATCAGGATATGGTCCTTCCCACTTTCTTCCTGTCTCCTGCTTCCCCAATAGAGTTGACACTTCATACCCTTAGTGTTTTTACAAGTCACAGTCACAGTCCTTTCGCCATTTGCCGGAACTCTTCATCTGTTCTGGGGGAAACCGAAGGGATCTCCCACTGTCTTTGCAGTGGTTTGCTTCTTGGATGGTACAGACCATCGAACTGGCATATAACTTAGCGGGACTCAAACTGTCTGGCTAAGTGAGGGCGTGCTCAACCAGAGCATTGGCTATGTCAGTAGCATTTGGAAGAGGTGTCACTCTCCTGGACATTTGCTGGGCTGCAATGTGGTTAAGGCCATTGACATTTGTGAAGCACTGCCCTCTGGATGTGCAAGCTAGGGCAGATTGCTCATTTGGCTGAGCTGTTCTTTGCCCTATCCTGATGTAACACACCATCCCACCTCCAGTAAGTCATCTTGCTCTTTGCCCATATGTGTGATGCACAGAGACCATGAAGAAGGAGGGCATGCTGCTCACCTATAACTGTGGTTCTTGGGATGGTAATTTGTGCATTCATAATTTGTGCACCCACCAACCCCGCTTTGGTGTCAGTGATGGTACCGAGGTTCCTTTCTCAGTTCTGAGGCCACAATACACAGTCTCAGGGAACTGAGGGAACAGGGGAGAACCTGTTAGGGACATGCGCACTGGGATAGTGGGGAAGGGTTCCCACCAAAATTCCTCAGTTATAGAAGTTTCCCAGAATGGGGCTCTGCACAGGCGGAGAGCCCATATGTCTGAACGCAGAGATGACCACTCGAAGAGCCACAGTTACAGGTAAGCAATCTGTCCTGTTAGTGTGGCACATGCAGGTGTTAGTGTGAGTGCTTTGCAAAGTGTGAGTGCTTTGATTTTAGGAAGGAAGGAGCGCCATTGGAACAGTAGAGGGCAGGGGGAGATAAAGCAGCAGAAGGCAGTTAGGTCATTATGGGAGTGGGGAGCACAACAGAGTGTGGGTTGATCCTAAGCTGTCTCTTGTATTAGAGAGCTTGAGTAGCCTTGGTGAAAATACCCCCTGGGTTGAAGGTACTGCTGCTCAATGCCAGGTCAGTGAATGGGAAAACAAGAGCCATCCAGGGCATGATCCCGGCTGAGTGTGCCAACCTGGCCTGTATCACAGAGACCTGGTTGGATGAGACTGGGGGAGCAAATCTCTCCCATCTTTGCCTGCCTGGGTCCTACATGTTGCAGTCTGTGATTCTGTACCCCTGTCCAAGTGCTCCATTCTGCAGGCTTCCAGTTTCAAGTGTGTGTATCTGAAGGTGTTGGGCCAGAATAGGAATTACGTTAATATACCTTCTGCCCCTTCCTGAGCAAGTTGGGTGGGTCTCAGGGGAGGTGCTGGAATCTCCTTGGCTTGTTGTGCTGGGGGACTTCAATACACATGCCGAGGCCACCTTGTTGGGAGTGGCTCAGTAATTCATAGCCTCTATGGCAACCATGGGTCTGTCTGAATTAGTATCTGGCCCCACTCATTTGGCAGGCCACACTTTGGAACTGGTTTTCTGCATTGAGTGGGATCGTGGTGATCTGGAGTGGAGGAACTTTTTATATTTCTATTGTCATGGACAGATCTCTGCCTGGTGGGGATTAGATTTACTGGGACTCAGCAGGGGCAGGGGGGCCAATTAAGATGGTCCGCCACAGGGAACTGATGGATCTGGATGGTTTTCTGACAGCTCTTGGGGATTTTCCTGTCACCTCAGCAGGCAATTCTGGTTGAACTCTGGAGTGGGGAAATGGCCCAGGCGACTGACAAAATTGCTTCTGAGCATCCTCCCCCGTGGAGTGGAGCTAACTGAACTAGGGATGTACAGATTCCCACTGTCTGTTCCGGTGTGGAATCTGTGGACGGGGGAGGCGTTCCATTCCCCTCCCCCCCCCCGAATCCTCCGGAGCGTCTCTGTTCCACCAGGTTTCCACGGAGCCACACCAGCTATAGGGCTGCTTACCTTGCCAGCCAAAGCCGTTCACCTCCTCCGCGCCCATTGCCATTTCTTTAATAAAAAAAAAAGTGATCGGCAGGATGTGCCCATAGACTTATATGGAAATATAGACGTGAATCTTGCGTATACGTCTATGTGTCCATAGGCTTATACGCAAGATTCGTGGCTCTATTTGCATATAAGTCTATGGGCACATCCTGCTGAGCGCCTTTTTTTTTTTTTTTTTTTTAAGAAATGGCAATTGGCGCAGAGGAGGCGAACGGCTCCAGTGGAAGAAGCAGCCAAGTGCCGTTCTGCCTCCAATCCACCTGGAGTGGAAGTAAGTGGTGCCGATCCGCCGCGGATTCCTGAGGTTGGATTCCAAAGAATCCAGCCTCATTTGAGGCTAAACTGAACTCCCTGGATCCCTAAACTTAACTCCCTGGATTTCCAGGGAACTGCAGACTCTGAAACAAGTGGGACGTTGACTAGAGTGACGGTGGCAGAAAACTCAGAACAAGTCCAGTCAAACATCCATCTATTCATTCATTCATTAGATTTATTAGCCACCCATCTGGCCAGCTACCTGGCCACTCTAGGCAGCATACAGTACAAATAACACAAAATACAACCAATTTACACAATCAACTGAACAAAACAACATTGCTCTAAAAAATCCTAACCCACCCCAAATGCCCGCCTGAACAGCCAGGTTTTGGAGCCCGGCGGAAGCTCATCAAAGAGGGGGCATGGCGGAGGTCACTAGGGAGGGAGTTCCACAGACAGAAGGCCTTCCGAGGCTGATCTCGTTGAGCGGCATCCCTGGTGTTGCTGGAGGCACCCCTTAAGATAGGCTGGGCTGGAACCGTGCAGGGTTTTAAAGGTCAATGCCAACACCTTGAATTGGGCCCAGAAAACAACTGGTAGCCAGTGCAACTCCTTCAGCACTGGAGTGATGTAGTCTCGCCGATGGCTGCCTTTAATCAGGCGGGCTGCCACATTCTGCACCAGCTGCAACTTCCAAATCTTCAAGGGTAACCCCACATAGAGTGCATTACAGTAGCCTAGGCGAGAGGAGACCAGGGAAGCTTCATATAGGTGTAAAATAACATCAGGGAGAGAATAGAACCTTGTGGCACCCCGCAAGTGAGCAACCAAGGGTCTGAAGTCTCCTCCCCCAGAGTTCCCCTCTGGTACCTGCCAGAGAGGAAGGAATGGAACCACTGTAATATGGTGTCCCCTATGTCCAACTCCTCCAGGCGGTCCAGGAGGATACCATGGTCAACGGTAGCAAAAGCCACTGAGAGATTGAGGAGATCAAAGAAGGAGCATTCACCCCTATCCAGAGCCCTCCCCATATCCACCAGGGCAACCAAAGCCATTTTTGTCCCATGCCCAGGCCTGAAGCCTGATTGAAATGGATCCGGATAATCGGCTTCTTCCAAGTGTGCCTGCAACTGCAATGCCACCACCCGCTCAATCACTTTACCGAAAAATAGCAGATCCGAGACCGGGCAAAAGTTGTTCAAGTCTTGAGGATCCAAGGAGGGCTTCTTTAATAGTGGTCTTATCACTCCCTCCTCGAAGGCTGATGGCATCACTCCCTCTTCCAGGGAGGCATCCACCACCGCCTTGATCCCCTCCCTAAGTCTCTTTCTGCAGCTCATAATGAGCCAAGTTGGGCAAGGATGGAGTAAGCAGGTGGTTGGCCTTAAAGATGAAAGCAGCTTGTCCACTTCCTCTGAAGGAAGAAGCTGGAACCTATCCCATACAACCGGTCTGCCACTGGCTGCCGCTCGTTCACTAATTGTATCCATAGCACACGGAATAGCACTCCTGAGCTTTGTCGATTTTATCCACAAAGTGCTTTGCAAACTCATCACAGGAGGCCTTAGAATGCTCCATTGGTTCTGGAACAATTGCACCGACCAGGTTCCAGGCCACTTGGAACAGCCTCCTGGGACAGCACTCTGTGGATGCGATAGAGGCAGCATAAAAATTCTTTTTTGCTGCTCTTATCACTACATGGTAGGCTGAAGCTACAGCTCTAACCCATGTCCGATGGTCTTCCGAGCGAGATTTCCTCCACCGGCACTCTAGCCGTCTCACCTCCTGCTTCAGAGCTCGCAACCATGAGGTGAAGCATGGTGCAGCCTGAGCTCTGTTCAGAGGGAGAGGGTGTTTCAGAGCCACACGGTCTAATGCCCTGGTGATTGCAGCATTCCATCCATCCATCAGGATCTTGACCAACTGGCCGTTTGCGTGCTCCAAAGAATCCCCAAGTGCAGTCAGGAATCCATTTGGATCCATAAGACGCCTGGGGCGGACCATCTTAATGGGTCCTCCATCCCTGCAGAGAGGTTGTGGAACCAAGAAGTCCAACCCCTCCAGGTAGTGATCTGACCATGGCAAGGGGCTGGCAGATATACCCCTGATTTCCAGATCACTCCCCACCTCTCTGGAAACAAACACAAGGTCTAACGCATGACCGGTGGGCCCAGCTGGAATAGGGTGCGGCTCCCAGGAAGCCATGGTCTCCATGAAGTCCCGAGGCACCCCCACGAGGATGGCCGCCGAATGTTCATTAAAGTCCCCAACACCAACACGTTAGGGGACTGCACAGGCACATCAGAGACGACCTCAAGCACCTTGGCCAGGGAGTCTGTCGGGCAGTGGGGTGGATGGTGCACTAGCAGAATCCCCAGACTGCCCTTCGGGCCCAACCTCCAGTACATGCACTCAGCAACCCTGATCTCCCGGAGAGGGAGTCTGGTGAGGAACAAGGACTCCCAGTAGATAATGGCCCCTTCCCCTCCCTGACCCTCGGCGGCTGCGCATACAAAAATCCAGCCAGGCAAACGGCCACCAGAGTGGGAGCAGCGGCCTCGTCCAGCCAGGGCTCCGTAATACATGTCAGGTCTGCACCCTCGTTCAGGATCAGGTCGTGGGTGAGAGATGTTTTATGGGCAACGGACCTGGCATTACCCAGCAGCAGATGAAGGCCAGAGGATGGAGTCATGCATCCCCCAGCCATCCTACGGCTCTGGACAGGCCTGGAACAGGGGACAGATATTACGCATCTCTCTCCTGTTCCCCTTACCCAGCATGGCCTGCCCCTAGCACTCCGCCAGCATCCGCCGCCCAGCCTCGCTATGTTCTGGCCCCCAGAACTCTCCTCACTGCCTCCGCCAGGTGGACACATGCGTCCCTCGCTTCCGCCTATCAGGCGGGCACCCCACCCCTAAAGCCACAAACACAACCCCAAAGCCCACCGCCCACCAGCAATTTTCAAAAGCTACAACCCAGGCCCTCTGCTCCTCTGTGGCTCCCCTGAGTGGCTCACCCAAATGATAAGCCTTTCGGGGTCCACCGAAAGCTGTGTGCTCTTTCAGCAGGGAGGGGTGGAGCGAGCTCCCTGCAGCTCCTCCCTCTCTGGGCGATGTGCAGGACCAGGTTGGCCTCCCCCCGTGATGATGCTCTTCCCGGGAGGCAGGAACTGCAGCCCCCCAGTGGCCCTTGGTTCTCCAGCCGATGGATGAGGCCAGAGTGCGCAGTCCCAGGGAACTGTCAGTTCTAGAGCTAGAGCCAGGCGAGAGCTCATTTGAAAGCTGCTAAAAAGTCATTTTTCCACAGATTTATGCCTGTGCACCTTTAGACATACAACCTTAAAACTTGAAGGGATCTTTTTAACATTGAGCACTGAGTGTCCTACAGCTTGGAACCTTAAGGTTAATGTAGGGGATCTGGAGATTAAAGACATCTTAATCTGCTTAATCAGGAGTAATTTATTAAAAGGAATTGAAATATATATTCAAAAGGCCAGACTGAGGTAAGAGGCATTGCATTGGGTTAAGTTTATTCATATGAACAAATAGTTCTGATTATTAAGACACGCACATTAAAAGCAATAGTTCAGTGCACAGGTAAGCAACACGTGGCCCGCATGTGGCCCCTGCCACCCCCAAATTCAGAGAAAACATTTTGGGGGGAAGAAAAATGGTGGCCATAGTGGCTATGGAGCACCAGAAAGATCAAATGTGGCTGGTTTGTAGCTGCTGCGTTTTTAAGTCTTTTAATTATTTTTTTGACACTTGGGTTGGGGGTGTGGCCCGTGGGAGCCCAGGGTGTGAAAATGGCCCCCAGACCTCCTGCAGTTGCCCACCCCTGGTTCAGAGTAATTGACTAGCAGATTGAGTGCAGCGGGGAGGTGTCCTGGAAGCAGAGGAGGAGGGCCATGGATGTGGCCACCGGCAGGGAGGGGAAGGAGCCTGATAGTGGGCCTAGCTGAGCTTGTGAGGAAAAGAGAAAGGTAGCCAGTGAGAGCAATAGGGTGCCTCTTCAGCATCCAAGAGAGAGAAAGCGGGGGAGGGGGGAAGGAGGTTCCACAAGATTCCTCTTGTGGGAGAGAGTGAGCCTTCTTTGGGTCAAAGGAGTCCTACCTATTGGGCTGACAGAATCCCGCTTCTGTGCCCCAAACTCCAGTTTAATTATTAAAATTCAAATAGTGGCAAAAATTCTTTCTCTTTTGGCTCATCAAAACTAAAATGAGTTGCTGAAAGGCTTAAAAAGTATTACTTTGGGATTAAACTGGTCTAACAATCCTTAAAATGGAAGGTAAAAATTAACAGGTTACTGAGTACATTTAGCTGTTCATTCTCCCGGGCTGATGTCAAGTCTAACTGCAAATATGGAAGTGATATTCAAGGAGGGGAAGAGGTCAAGGAATCAAGTTTGGAAAGCAATAGTCATACCAGAGGGGTGATGGCTTGAGTGTCAAGCCTGGCAGATTTCTCCTGTCCTTTCCCAAGCAGGAATGAAACTGCCTTTTCCATGTCAAAAACAGCAGAATATTGGGGTGTCTGGCAACAAAGATTAGTCGGTGGCAAAGACATTGTACTTTTCTGCCACCATTGCATCTGCACAGAGTTGCCCAATGGAGCTTTTTCAGGTGGTCAAAGGCTTATTATAATCTGGCCCATGAGAAGAAGAGGTGGACCACTCAATAGCCCCTTGTGGCCAATTTTTGTGACACTTTTGCAGATAAAATCAATCATATCCATGCCAGCCTGGATGCCATCGTTGATACAAGTCCAATGCACATAACTTTGGTCCCTACTTGTCCAGTTACAGTGGATAATTTTCAATTTGTACAGCCCAAGGATGTGCACAGGATCCTTGCAGAGGTGAGGCACGTATGTGCTTGATCCTTGCTCTTCCTGGCTTTTAAAAGCAGCCGGGGGGGGGGGGGGGGTAGACTGGCTGAGTGGGCAAAGGTAGTGATCAATGCCTCTTTACAACAAGGTGTGATTCTTGCCTGAAAGAGGCAGTGGAAAGACCTCTGTTTTAAAAAAACAACCACCCACCCCTCCCTGAGCCCCACTGTATTGGATAATTTCCAGCCGGTCTCCAATGTTCCATTCTTGAGCAAGGTGCTGGAGCGTGTGGTGGCTTCTCAGCTCCAGGGGTTTCTCAATCAGGCGGATTATCTAGATCCACTTCAATCTGGCTTCCAGCCTGGTTCTGCGAGCCTGCCCGGGTTTCAGGATCATCAGGAGAGGCCCCTCTCTTGATATTGCCACCCCCAGAGGCACATTTGGTGGGAATGAGAGAGGCCCTCCTCGGTCGCTTTGGTAGTCCTTGCCGGGGGAGGCTCAGCTGGCTCCCCTGTTGCCATCCCTCCACCAGCAGGCAAGGGCATTTTTATTCAAGCAGCCTTTGGCATGGAAGTTGGTCTGTTGGGTTGGGTGCTTTTTATTCTTTTATTGTGTTTCTGTTTGGTTTTGTGTTTTAATGTATTTGTTTTATTACTATTTTAATTATGTTTTTACTTTAAATGTTGGATTTTATTGTTAGCGGCCTTGATTGCTGTCTCCTGGTAGAAAGGTGGGGCATAAATCAAATGAGCTTCACAAACTTCTCCTCTTCACACACCACCCCCTCAACCTTTCAGGATTGAATTACCAAGCTAGTTATCTTGTGCAAGTTTACCATAACCCAGTCTCCTTTCCTGCATGTAATGTGTTGGTTATTTCACCTTCAGGGAGAGGAGATGAAAACATGGGGTGGCCTTGTTATGGGAAGACTGCATGCATTGTTGCAGTACTCTCTATTCCTGCAGCCCAGACGTGCCCCATGTCACAGGGGTCCCCCACCTTCCCACATGCCTGATGGGAACCACTGAGGTCCACAGTGGTGAAGAAAGTGCAAAGTCCAGACAAGAGTTCAAATCAGCTATGTTGACAATTTCGCACAATTACGGGGGATTCCACATAACTTGATGAGTGCGAGGCACAGACAGGTGGGAAGAAAAAGGAATGCCCAATGCAGTTCTGTTTCCAAATGGTCCTTTTGAGGATAATGGTTTAGCCACACTTTCCCATGTTATTTAAATGGACATAGCATTTCTTTATGTTCTTTCAGGGCTTCCTAGCGTTCTCACTAGTTGCCTATAGCAACTGTGTTTATGAATGCAGTCTTCTAGCTGACTGCCTTATAACATGCCATCTCCTGTTGTGATCAGGCCACCACCAAAGTGGAAGTTGATACAGAGAAGGCGGAATCCCTGCAGGTGACCAGAGGAGACTTCTTTGCTTCTCTGGAGAATGACATCAAGCCGGTGAGTGGACCCCTTTGAGTTCTTGCTGCTGGACATTGACGCAGCCAGTCTGGGTGCTTCCCACCCTGGCTAATGAAGGCAGGCTGGGATGGCTTGATGCTACTGCTTGTCTCAACAGTATCAACTTCTCTTCATCCTGTAGGCATTTGGAACCAATCAGGAGGATTATGTAAGCTACATCATGAATGGCATTATTAAATGGGGTGACCCTGTCACCCGGGTGCTGGATGATGGGGAGCTTCTTGTTCAGCAGGCCAAAAACAGTGACCGTACCCCCTTGGTCAGTGTCCTTTTGGAAGGTGAGCATTCCTTTCTGCATTATCTGCTCTACAAGGGATGGACAACGTGCCGTGCACTCTTAGAAAAACTACTAGGCCTAAGAATGTGCTAGCATTTGGGTTGTCCTGTGATTTGGATGAGAAAATCACTGGAACCTTGAAGAGATTAAGCAAGGCTGTATCTTTGCCATGCTGGTAGGAAGACTCATGGAAGCGCAATTCAGACATGATATCAAACCATGGTTAAAGAACCCATTTTAAAATGGGAAGTGGTATATAACTATTATAAAATAAATAAATATAAAAACAGCACAAGGATAAAACAAAATGAACCAGTTAAAACAGTTTAGCCAAAGTTAAAAGCCTGGGAAGACCCCTGACCACCCAAAATAACTCCTTTGGATGATGCTGGGGTGAGCAGTGTTGCTATTCTGTTCTGAGCATCCCACTTCAGGAACACACTCTTGAAACTGGGAGACTGCTAGATGGAGCACATGGGCAGGCAGGTAGGAATGATTTGTGTTGCAAAGGAGTCTATGCAGCATTCAAGATACATAACTGTTTTAAGAACTGGGAAATGAATGCACATCTCAGCCAAGTGTCTTTTCACTCCAGACATACAAATGGCTTTAGTCAAGGCCTTTTTGTTTCTTTGGGCCTGGTTGAATTTGCTATTCCCAATTACTCAGTTCTGTCTGTCCTGGGATATATTTTTTTCCCCCACACAGGTCCCCCACACAGTGGGAAGACAGCCCTGGCTGCAAAGATTGCAGAAGAATCTAACTTCCCCTTTATCAAGATCTGCTCTCCTGATAAGATGATTGGCTTTTCAGAAACTGCCAAGTGTCAGGCGATTAAGAAGGTATGTACTGCAAATCTGTTCTCTGTGCCATGTTTTTGTCTGATGGCATGGGCATTGGGTCATTTTTGCTACCGCGCTGTCTATGCTTGGTGGTTTGTTGAAATATTATGAGCTAACTGGGCAGATCTGTCCAGTTCTGGGCACCACACTTTAAGAAGGATGCAGACAAACTGGAGAGGGTTCAGAGGAGGGCAACAAAGATGATCAGAGGACTAGAAACAAAGCCCTATGAAGAGAGACTGAAAGAACTGGGCATGTTTAGCCTTGAGAAGAGAAGACTGAGGGGAGATATGATAGCACTCTTCAAGTACTTGAAAGGTTGTCAAAGAGAAGAAGGCCAGGATCTCTTCTCGATCATGCCAGAGTGCAGGACACGGAATAATGGGCTCAAGTGACAGGAAGCCAGATTCCGGCTGAACATCAGGAAAAACTTCCTGCCTGTTAGAGCAATACGACAATGGCACCAATTCTCTCGGGAGGTGGTGGGCTCTCCCACACTGGAGGCGTTCAAGACGAGGCTGGACAACCATCTGTCAGGGATGCTCTGACTTGGATTCCTGCATTGAGCAGGGGGTTGGACTTGATGGCCTTGTAGACCCCTTCCAACCCTACTATTCTATGATTCTATGATCTAAGTTCAAATCAAGCACAATGACTGGTGTCTGTTGTAGCAGATAGAGGGGCGTGTGTTCTAGATGGTGTTGAGAGCCTCCATCACCCTTTCCTTTTCAAAAAGTCATCCTCCATGTGTAGACGGTGATGGAAACATGTGGGGAGTACACTCCCTCTCCCCTACATATTTGGCCTACCTGAATAAATAATGCCTGAATAGGGCTTAAATCAAAATAAAGTACCATAATTTATCTGGCTTAAGTAGAGAAGCTCCACCCACCTAGCATGATAGAGGAACCTCCACAGAGATAGAGGCATACAGGAACCTCCACAACTTCTATTTGGATGAATATATAGAGCGAAACAAAAAGATTCACTTTAAAGATTCACCGCTGTCTATTCTCTTTGAGAAATCATGGAGGACGGGGGAAGTGCCAGATGACTGGAGGAGGGCTAACGTTGTCCCTATCTTCAAAAAGGGTAAAAAGGAGGAACCTGGGAACTACAGACCAGTCAGTCTGACATCAATCCCTGGGAAAATTCTGGAGCAGATCATAAAGCAATCCATCTGGAAGCACCTTGACAACAATGCCGTGATGACTCGAAGCCAACATGGATTTGTCAAAAACAAGTCCTGCCAGACAAATCTGATCTCATTTTTTGATCAAGTAACGTCCCTTGTAGACCATGGGAATGCTGTAGACATCATATACCTCGACTTCAGCAAAGCTTTCGACAAAGTGCCCCATGATATCCTGATGAGCAAACTAGCTCAAAGTGGGCTAGATGAAACAACGATCCGGTGGATCCACAGTTGGCTACAGAATCGGACTCAAAGAGTGCTTATCAATGGGACCTTCTCAAACTGGGGAGATGTAACGAGCGGGGTACCGCAGGGCTCAGTCCTGGGCCCAGTGCTCTTCCACATTTTTATGAATGACTTGGAGGAGGAGGTGCAGGGAATGCTGATCAAATTTGCAGATGACACAAAATTGGGAGGGATAGCTAATACTTTGGAAGACAGAAACAAAATTCAAAGTGATCTGGATAGACTGGAGCGCTGGGCAGAAAACAACAGAATGACATTGAAGAGGGACAAATGCCAAGTTCTGCACCTAGGAAAAAGAAACCAAATGCACAGTTACAAGATGGGGGATACGTGGCTTAACCACACTACAAGCGAGAAGGATCTTGGAATTGTTGTCGATCACAAGCTGAATATGAGGCAACAATGTGATGTGGCTGCAAAAAAGGCAAATGCTATTTTGGGCTGCATTCATAGAAGCATCGCTTCCAAATCCCGGGAAGTACTAGTTCCCCTCTACTCAGCACTGGTTAGGCCTCATCTGGAATACTGTGTCCAGTTCTGGGCACCACACTTTAAGAAGGATGCAGACAAACTGGAGAGGGTTCAGAGGAGGGCAACAAAGATGATCAGGGGACTGGAAACAAAGCCCTATGAAGAGAGACTGAAAGAACTGGGCATGTTTAGCCTTGAGAAGAGAAGACTTAGGGGAGATATGATAGCACTCTTCAAGTATTTGAAAGGTTGTCACAGAGAAGAAGGCCAGGATCTCTTGTTGATCATCCCAAAGTGCAGGACACGGAATAATGGGCTCAAGTGACAGGAAGCCAGATTCCGGCTGAACATCAGGAAAAACTTCCTGACTGTAAGAGCAATACCACAATGGAACTGATTACCTGGGGAGGTGGTGGGCTCTCCCACACTGGAGGCGTTCAAGACGAGGCTGGACAGCCATTTGTCAGGGATGCTCTGACTTGGATTCCTGCATTGAGCAGGGGGTTGGACTCGATGGCCTTGTAGGCCCCTTCCAACCCTACTATTCTATGATTCTATGAAAATTCAAAGCATTTGACCACCTCCTCTTTAGAATGCAGATATTTCTCCAAGACCTCTGAGCCACCGTTAATACTGTGCTCTTCCAAATTTAAGGAAAACATTTCACCAAAATGTGCAAGGGGGGGGGTTGCGTCATTTGATAGTACTCAATACAGATGGGCAAGAAGGTGCTTGATTTTCCAAAAATTGGGGGCATTTCCTGTCTCAAGAATTCTAAATGTCTAGTAACCTCTCCAAATGAAGGAATTCCTGGCAATATATAGTGCATGTTATTCCTTCGTGAATCCATGTTTTTAGCAAAGACTTCAAAACACCTGTTCTTCAGGCTTGACTATGCCTGTTCAGAACAACAACCATTGCCAAGTCGTTACTCCTGGAATTTGTCCCATGTTCTAAGAATCTTTCACAATCTTAGAATATACTGAGTTTTACATATAGGTCAATAGTGCATCTGGTTTGTTTCTTGTAAAACAAAATTAAAATAATATGCATTTGTAACTAAAGATGTATTTTCTATCCACTTCATGTTTTTGTTTTGCTTTATTTTGTTTTTTAAAATAAAAGTACAGTCATTGTGGCTATAATATTAAGAGGTGAAAATTGGTTGAGTTTTGTGTGCGTTTTTGCTTTTTGAAAAACAGATCTTCGAAGATGCTTACAAGTCTCAGCTGAGCTGTGTGGTGGTGGACGACATTGAGAGGCTCCTAGGTGAGAAAGGTGGATGATGGGATATCTGTGAGGAATGATGCCATCGATGGGCTTTGTTTGGGCCGGCACCTATTTCCATAGCCTACATTTCCATGCTAAGGCTCTCATTCCTGGAGCACGCAAGCTTGGATATGAATGCCACCTTGAGGGGGTTCTACCTTTAAAGGCTGTCTAAAAATAATTGTTAATAAATATAAAAGGCATTGTTGCTCAAGTTGTGGGAGAGGGTTGGTGGGGTGTCAGATCCAGCATTCATGCAGTTGAATGCAGGGTGATGCAAAGGCCAGGGAACAAGGTCAAGGCAGTCTAAAGGTAGCCAAGAGCCAGTCTCCTGTTTCTATAGATAGTCAAGAGCCAGTCCTCTGTTTCCTCAGAGCAGTGGGCAAGCGTGACATGGAAGCCTTTATACGGCATATAGAGAGTATCACCTGACCTGCTTTGGCCTGTCAACATAAGAGGCTTGATAGCTGGTCTTCCTGCTGTTTTGAAACCCTGTCTGACATCCCTTAGGTCATCAGTTCTAGGTATGCTGTGGGCTTCAGTCCTGAAAGGGGCAGTTGGCACTTGACAGCACTGATCCAGACCTCCAGAATTTGAAACAGAATAATAACTGAATTTATTTTCAACCTATGCAAACTTCAATGTTTTTGTCTTTCAGATTATGTTCCAATTGGGCCACGATTCTCCAACCTGGTGTTACAGGCTCTTTTGGTGTTGCTGAAGAAAGCACCACCTCATGTAAGTCTCCTATTCCTCAGGCAGGATAAAATGTTTGCAACCGGATTGTAAACTCATGCACGGCAAAAGGGGGAAAAGAGAAGTACTCAGCCACAAAATACCCTTAGGTTTCTGTGTTTTCAGCCGACATGTCCTGTGGATTTTCAAAATCATGATGGTTAGAATCTGTGTGTATCTGTACATTTGTGTGTGCTAATCTGTGTTAACGAAACAAACAAACACCACAGTCTTGGGCATAAAGATTTTGCATGGGTGGCCGGGGGAGGCAAGCAAGCTTCCGGAGGCCAAGTGGAGGAACATCTTTGCTATTCATAGTTTCATATTGTTACCGAAGGTTCTCAGTTAGGGAAGGGTTTTACCATATCTCTGTGATAGAGAACCACCTTTCCATGTAGAATATCACAGGTTCCTTTCCTGAGACTGCCAGGTTAAAAAGATCTTGGGTAGCTGGGCTGGAAAAGACTTGGAAACCTCCAAGTGAGAAACTGCCATTCAGCATAATGGTAGGCTAGAAGGAGTCTCAGTTCAGACATCATGCCAAACCATGGTTAAGGAAAGTTAACTATGGTTTGGTGTGCTTTCTAAATTGACAACGGCTGTCGTTTAACTTCCAGAGTCTACTGCACCATGGAGATGGGAATGGACTTATGACCTTGAATGCTGAGCAAATGGAAAACTAATGCAGATGAGCATCTCTGAACCATGGTTTGCGACCTAAACTATGTTTAATGTAAATCATGGTTTGGCATGATGTCTGAAATAAACAAATCAAACTTGATAGAAGGCATTTTGTATATCTTTTTTCAGGTGCTTGCAATATTTTTCTAATCAGGGCAGAGTAGTCCCACCTCTGATGTCCCTGATAGCCATGATAGTGCGGTCACTGAACTTGAGCCGGACATCCTAGAGAGTGAAGTCAAGTGGGCCTTAGGAAGCATTAGTAACAACAAAGCTAGCGGAGATGACAGTATTCCAGCCAAGCTATTTAAAATCCTAAAAGATGATGCTGTTAAAGTGCTGCATTCAATATGCCAACAAATCTGGAACACTCAACAGTGGCCACAAGACTGGAAAAGGTCCGTTTACATTCCAATTCCAAAGAAGGGCAACGCCAAAGAGTGTTCAAACTACCGCACAATTGCGCTCATTTCACATGCCAGCAAGGTGATGCTCAAAATCCTACAAGCTAGGCTTCAGCAGTATGCGAACCGAGAACTACCGGAAGTACAAGCTGGGTTTCGAAGAGGCAGAGGAACTAGAGATCAAATCGCCAACATTCGCTGCATCATGGAGAAAGCAAGAGAATTCCAGAAAAACGTCTATTTCTGCTTCATTGACTACGCTAAAGCCTTTGATTGTGTGGATCACAACAAACTGTGGCAAATTCTGAAAGTGATGGGAGTACCAGACCACCTTACCTGTCTTCTGAGAAACCTGTACGAGGGTCAAGAAGCAACAGTAAGATCCAGACATGGAACAACCGATTGGTTCAAAATTGGGAAAGGAGTACGACAAGGCTGCATATTGTCACCCTGCTTATTTAACTTATATGCAGAGTACATCATGAGAAATGCCGGGTTGGATGAATCAGAGGTCGGAATTAAGATTGCTGGGAGAATTATCAACAACCTCCAATATGCAAACGATACCACCCTAATGGCAGAAAGCGAAGAGGATCTAAAGAGCCTCTTGTTGAGGGTGAAAGAGGAGAGTGCAAAAGCTGGTTTGAAACTCAACATTAAAAAAACGAAGATCATGGCATCTGGCCCCATCACTTCCTGGCATATAGAAGGGGAAGAAATGGCAGCAGTGACAGATTTTACTTTCTTGGGTTCCAAAATCACCGCAGACGGTGACTGTAGCCATGAAATTAAAAGACGCTTGCTCCTTGGGAGGAAAGCTATGGCCAACCTAGACAGCATAGTAAGAAGCAGAGACATCACCTTGCCGACAAAGGTCCGTCTAATCAAAGCTATGGTTTTCCCAGTAGTAATGTATGGCTGTGAGAGCTGGACTATAAGGAAGGCTGAGCGCCGAAGAATTGATGCTTTCGAACTGTGGTGCTGGAGAAGACTCTTACGAGTGCCCTGGACTGCAAGGAGGTCAAATCAGTCCATCCTAAAGGAAATCAACCCTGAGTGCTCATTGGAAGGACAGATAATGAAGCTGAAGCTCCAATATTTTGGCCACCTAATGCGAAGAGAAAACTCCCTGGAAAAGACCCTGATGCTGGGAAAGACTGAAGGCAAAAGGAGAAGGGGACGGCAGAGGATGAGATGGCTAGATAGCATCACGGATGCAATGAATATGAACTTGAGCACGCTCCGGGAGAGAGCGCAGGACAGGAAGGCCTGGCGTGCTATGGTCCATGGGGTCACGAAGAGTCGGACACGACTGAACGACTGAACAACAACAAAAGTCCCACCTCCTTGAATAAACCCTCAATCATTCTGTCCTGAATCTTTAATGGTGTCTGTGCATTGGACATTCCAATTGTATTTTCAAAATGGATGATGATGGTTTTCTGGCTGGTAGGTGCTCACTCCAAGGTTTCTAGTTTTGAGGGGTTAAAAAAAAAGCACCTGGCTGCATCTTATCTCTTCCCACTTCCCTTCACCCCCTTGGGCTAGTGAGGTGGGATTGTATTTTGTGCTTGCATCACTGAAATGGTTTGCTTCGATCAAATATAGAATCATAGAATAGTAGGATTGGAAGGGGCCTATAAGACCATCGGCAGAACAGGCGGAAGATAACGGCTGTGAAGGCAGATGAAGGCTGCAATACATGAAGGACTACCAGTCGTCATGTTATTCATGCCATTGGATTAGAGCCTTTTTCTAATCCATGAAGACTGTGTGTTGATCATTGTGCACTGATCTCCACACATAAAACAAATTCATGCACAGGCGTCTTCCAATCCACCTAACCAATCAAAAGTCCCATGGCGATTGGCGAATGGCAACAGGGGCAGGACTGTGAAATCTGGAAGCCCCTAGTCATGGACTGGCACATGGACTGTATGAATGATACAGATTCAGTCGTCCTGACTCAAGGACTGAGGCAGTTGAGTAGTTTGGCAGCTGTATCCATGACTGAGCAGTCCTATTTAGGATCCACTCTGCTCACCCTGTATGGGGAGGGGGCTAGAAAAGGTGCCCTAAACATAGTCAGCCTCACTTCTCCCTGACTGGATTACCGCATCCAGTGGGACCACCACTTAGCGGTCGCAAAAGACAAATGAACTTTGGAACATGGAATATACGGACACTGCTAGACAATACAGATAGTGAACGCCCTGAACGCAGGACTGCCATCATTGCAAGGGAGCTGAGACGTTTTAACATTGATATAGCAGCACTCCAAGAAACCCAAAGAGCAGGAGAGGGACAACTGAAGGAAGAAAAAGGAGGTTATACCTTCTTCTGGAAAGGACTGCCTGAACAAGAACGACTAATACGTGGAGTAGGCTTTGCTATTAAAAATTATCTTATGAAGCTCTTGTCAGAAGTTCCTACTGGCATTAACAAACAACTGTCAACCCTTCGAATAAAACTCACCAAAAACCAGCAGGCAACTATTTTAAGTGCCTATGCACCAACATTAGATGGTGACGAAGACATCAAAGAAAAATTTTACTCCCAGCTGGACCATCTTTTCAGAGATACCTAAGGAGGATAAAATTATCCTCCTGGGCGATTTCAATGCAAGAGTTGGGCGTGATTTTGATTTGTGGCTGGGAATTATTGGGAAAGAAGGAGTCAGCAATAGTAACCGGAATGGAATTTTCCTTCCGACTAAATGTGCAGAGCATAATCTTGTTATTACCAACACACTCTTTCACCAGAAAAATAAATTTAAAACATCATGGAAGCATCCTCGGTCGAAGCACTGGCATCTCTTAGACTATGTAATTGTCCATGCCAGAGATCGTTGTGATGTACTCCTCACTAGAGCCATGACAAGAGCTGATGACTGCTGGACAGACCACCGATTAATTCGTTCTACGATGGCCATTAACATTGTCCTTCAACGTAGGCTCCAAGGAAGAAAACTAAGACGTAAAATCAACACCCAAGCCCTTCAAGATCCTAATAAGCGAGCCTGCTTTCAAACAACTCTCAAGGAACATCTATCTCTGGAAACCCCTGAAAATGTCGAGGAACACTGGAATAAACTGAAGACCTCCATTATTGCAGCCTGTGAACAAACTATTGGATACCAAACTAAGAAACATCAAGATTGGTTTGTTGAGAATGATAGGGAGATTGAACATATTATTGATAAGAAAAGGAAAGCCTTCCAAATATGGCAAAAAGACATCAACTGTGCTGCTTAGAAAAAAAATCCACGCCAGTGCAAAGGCTGAGGTCCAAAGAAGAACTAGAGACCTTAAGAACACCTGATTGATAAAGAAAGTTCAAGAAATCCAGCATCTTGCAGATGTCCATGATGCACAGGGATTTTTTAATGCCACAAAGGCCATCTGTAGACCAACAAATCATGGTACAAACCCCTTACGCTCAATAGATGGTGCCAAACCTCTAAAGGACAAAGAGTCTATTGCACTGCGTTGGAAAGAGCATTATCACAGCCTCCTTAACCGTAACTTTATTGTGGCTGATGAGATCTTCTTGCAAATTCCACAAAAACAAACCAGAGATGAGCTTGCAGTATCCCCTAGTTTGGAGGAAGTCAGTAAAGCCATCAACCAAATGAAAAATAACAAAGCTAGTGGACTCGATGGGGTCCCTGAAGTTTTTAAAGAAGGTGGGCCTCATCGAAAAAATCTGGATGAGGGAGGAGATCCCAGCAGACTTCAGGGATGCCATAATTATTACTCTCTTCAAAAAAGGCGGTAGAGCAGATTGTGGAAACTATCGAGGCATCTTCCTTCTAGCTATGGCAGGCAAAATCCTGGCAAGGATTCTCGCAGACCGCCTTCTATCTATCTCAGAAGATATCCTCCCTGAATCCCAAAATGGCTTCCGCCCCTCTAGGGGGACAGTGGATATGGTCTTCACCACATGACAGCTCCAAAAAAAATGCAGGGAGCAAAACCAACCTTTGTACATGGCGTTTATTGATCTGACTAAGGCCTTTGACACTGTAAACCAAACTGCTCTCTGGACCATCCTTCTGAAAACTGGATGTCCTAATAAATTTGTGAACATCTTGCGGCTCCTCCATGACGACATGGCAGCAACAATTTTGGATAACAACGGCTCTCAAAGTGATCCATTTCAAGTGGGATCAGGCGTTAAACAGGGATGCGTCATTGCTCCAACTGTATTCGTTATCTTTATCACTGAGATTCTACACCTTGTTGGAGGGAAACTTCCCACTGGTGTAGAAATCATATATCGAACAGATGGAAAACTTTTTAATCTCAGTAGGCTGAAAGCAAAAAGTAAGGTAATTACAACCTCTGTCAAAGAACTTCAGTATGCTGATGATAACATAATCTGCGCACATTCAGAGGAAGATCTCCAAACCAACCTAAACATCTTCGCAGAAGCATATGAAAAGCTCAGCCTCTCACTTAACATCAAAAAAACCAAAGTGCTTTACCAGCAAGCACAAACCAATCCCTCTATAGCGCCATCAATCCAACTTAACGATGTGATGCTGGAAAATGTTGATCTTGGCAGCCATCTCTCCACAAAAGCTGACATCGACGCTGAAATTCAGCATCACCTGAGCTCTGCGAGCGTAGCATTCTCCCTGAATGAAGCGTAGCGTGTTCGAGGATCGGGACATTCACAGGGAGACTAAAATGCTTGTTTACAAAGCCATTGTACTACCGACCTTGCTGTACGCCTGTGAAACATGGACCATCTATAAACGCCACTTCCAACTTCCCAAAAGATTCCATCAACGCTGCCATCGAAAAATTCTGCAAATTACTTGGGAAGACAGATGGACTAATGTCAGCATACTGGAAGAAGCAAAGATCACCAGCGTTGAAACAATGATTCTCCAACATCAACTTTGCTGGACCGGCCATGTTGTTCGAATGCCTGATCATCGTCTCCCAAAGCAGCTACTTTATTCCCAACTTATGAATGGAAAACGGAATATTGGTGGACAGCAAAAGAGAATTAAAGATGTTCTCAAAGCTAATCTAAAAAAATGTAACATAAGCATTGAGAACTGGGAAGCTCTAACCCATGAGCGTTCCAACTGGAGGTCAGCCTATATTAAAGGCACTATGGACTTTGAAGAAGCACGAGTACAGGGCGAAAGGGAGAAACAAGCTCAACGGAAGGCACGTCAAGCAAACCCTCACCGTGACCGCCTTCCACCTGGAAACCTCTGTCCTCACTGTGGGAGGCTGTGTGGATCCAGAATTGGCCTTCACAGCCACCTGCAGTCCCACTGTTAAGACTCTACTCTTGGAAGACAATCTTACTCGGTCACAAGTGATCACCATGATGATGATGATGATGATAAGAGCATCAAGTCAAACCCCCTGCTTAGTGCAGGAATCTAAGGATTTGGTGTAGACTGTGTAAGAAGGATTTGGCCACATTTGGATGTACTTTAAACCACAGTGGCTTAATAAGCTACTCACAGTAGCTTATTTTTGAAATAGCCCACAGTGCCCTGCCACACAACCAGGCTAATAAGCTACTGTGCGTCATTTGTTATGCAGCTGTGCCTAATCTAAACCATCCCCCTGGCCTTTATCCTGCTGCAGGCCTCCCGCCCAAGCAGTGGTGCTGTTTTAGCCATTCATTACATCGTAGCAGGGGCTATAAGGAGCAAAATCCCAGTGTGCACCAAAAAGGGGGTGGCACAAATAAACACTTGGAAGTTTGCAGGATTGAGACCAAACTTCACACACAGCCTCTCCTAGTTGGGATGCAGTTGATGCACCATCCAAACCCTGCACAATACCCTAGAATAGGGAAAATCTGGAGTGCACCAAATTATTACTATTATTATTATTATTATATTTCTGTACCACCCTTTCTATATGAACAGACAATATACACAAGAGAATATATATCTAAAACAACTTCAAGCAAGCAACTCAGGAAAACAACCATAATCATAAGACAATCCAGGATCGATTGAACTTCTCATATGCTGCCAGATACCTGGGTGAAGAGAAGGGTTTTAACCTGGTGCCAAAAAGATAGCAATGTTGGCGCCAGGTGGGCCTCATTGGGGAGATCATTCTATAATTAGGGGGCCAGCACCAAGAAGGCCCTCTCCCTTGTTGCTGTCTGCTGAGCTTCCCTCAGAGTAGGCAGCCGGAGGAGGGCCTTAGACGTTGAGCATAGTGTACAGGTAGGTTTGTGTCAGGAGAGGTGCTCCGTCAGGTTTTGTGGTCCTAAGCCGTGTACGGCTTTATAGGTTAAAACCATCACCTTGAATCAGGCTCAGAAACATACAGGCAGCCAGTGCAAGCAGGTCAGAGTTGGTCTTATAGGTTCGGACCTTCTGGTCCCCATTAGCAATCTGGACACTGCATTTTGCATGAGCTGCAGCTTCTGAACTGTCTTCAAAGGCAACCCCACATAGAGTGCACTGCAGTAATCTAACTTAGAGATTACCAGAGTATAGACAACTGAAGCCAGGTTATCCCTGTCCAGATAGGGGCGTAGCTGGGCCACCAACCAAAGTTGGTAGAAGGCACTCCGTGCCACTGAGGCCACCTAAGCCTTAAGTGACAAAGATGGCTCAAGGAGAACCCTCAAGCTACGAACTTGCTCCTTCAGGTGGAGGTCAACCCCATCCAGAACAGGTTGACCTTGCCCAAGAAAGGAACATTTGCCACTGGCCTGAAATTGTTAAGGTTTTCCGGGTCCAGGGAGGGTTTCTTCAGGAATGGTCTCACCACCACTTCTTTGAGGTGGCCCAGGACCACTCCCTCTCACAGGAGGCATTAATCACCTCCCTGGCCTAGCCAGCTGTTCCTTTCCTGCCAGTTTTTGTAAGCCAAGAGGGGCAAGGATCCAGTATGGAAGTGGTTGCACAAACCTGTCCAAGCATCTTGTCAATGTCCTCGAGCTGTAGCAACTGAAACTCATCCAGGACAACAGGACAAGGCTATGCTCTGGATACCTCACCAGATTCATCTGTTAGAACACTGGAGTCTAAGTCCCGGCGGATGCAAGAGTTTTTATCCTGGAAGTGCCTAGTAAATGCAATACTCAGGCCTCAGAGGGGTCTACAGTGTCTTTGGGGCTGGCATGTAATAGCCCCTGGATGACTCTGAAGAGCTCCGCTGGGCGGCAGATAGAAGATTCAATAGAGGCAGGAAGATTTTTTTTTTTTTTGCTGACTTCACTGTCCCTGAAGATACTTTACCATAGGCACATACGGCATTCGACTGCATCCACTAGGATTTCTTCTCCATCTGTACTCAAATCATCTCCTATATTGTTTCATCGCTATCATCTCCAGGGTGTACCACGGAGCAGTATGAGCTCTACTCAGGAGAGGGCATTCAGGAGCAATCGTATCAGCCGGAAACCTCCTCAGAGTCAGCTGGAAACCATCTGGATCCATTAGCCTCTGGGGGTGGACCATTTTAATAGGTCCCCTACCCTTGCAGAGGAGAAAAACTGCTGTAAGTCTAAACCTCAGCAGGCAATGATCTGACCATGACAAGGGGACTGATGCAAAGTCCCCCACCTTCAGACCACCATCTCCATGTCCAGTTGAGAAAACCAGGCCTAGAGTATGCCCCGCTACATGTGTTGGGCCGATGACATGTTGAGACAGTCCCATGGTTGTCATGGAGGCCATGAAATCCTGAGCAGCCCCAGACAAGGTGCCCTGAGTGTGAATGTTGATATGCCAGAACCAACAGCATGGGGGATCACAACAGCACACCCGAGACCGCCTCTGTCAGTTCAGATAGGGAAACTATTGAGCAGTGCAGTGGGCAGTACACCAACAGAATCCCCAGTTTGTCCCGCTGGGCCAACACAAGGTGCAAACACTCCAGACCAGTAGTCACATGGCCAGGGAGACTGCAGAGGGAGATGGAATTGTTATCGACCACAGCATCCCCTCTACCCCAGCCCTCAGGTCTTCCCTGATGCTGAACCAAGTACCCCAGTAGGCAGAGCTGGGAGAGACTAGCTCCTCCCTGCTCACCCACCCAGGTGTCAGTTACGCATGCCAGATTGGACGCCTCATCCACTATTAAATCATGGATGAGGAAGGCCTTATTAGGCACCGATCCGGCATTTAAAAGCAGCATCTGGAGACCCGAGGGCAGGCTGATTGGGCAACAACCATACATGCGGATGGGGGGAGAGCCGGAACGCGGCACAGCCGTTAACTGTCTGGGCCGTGTTCCCTGGCCTGGCTAGCCCTCCTCCCAACGCCACATCTCCCTTGACCCATAACCTCACTAATTGGGGCCCCTTCAAGCACCCTGACTTGGCCATATATTCTCTGTCCCTGGCACATAACAGGATCCTCAGCGAAAAAACAACCAACCCCCATAGATAGAAGCCGCAAAACCAATCAGCTGATGTTAGGGGGGTGGCCCTGGCCCCTGCGCCTCCCCCAGAAGCGCCTCTCCCCGAAGGGGCGATCCCACTTTCGGCGGCACCACTGCCAGGGCGCTGCCACCCTGCATCAGAGCTGGGCAGATCAGAGGCTTCCCAGGGAACTGGGGCCCAGCCAGCTCAAACCAGCAGTAAGTAGCTGGGGGGAGTTTTTCCCCTCTTCAGCTGCAGCCAGGGGGGTAGCTTCTCTCTGGCCCCAAAAGGGGGTGGCAGCTATAACAGCCTGAGGGTTTGCAGGATCGGTACCAAACTTCCCATGCAGCCTTTGCTAGCTGAGAGGCACCCGATGCGCCATACAACCCCTGTGCAATTACCTCAGAGGAGAGGAAATCCCGAGTGCACCAAAAAGGGGTGGCACAAATAAACCCTTGGGGGTTTGCAGGATCGGGACCTATCGCCATGGCTGTTCTTTATTTTTTATTTGCGCATTTTCAGAGTTGCAAATGGATCTTTTCCTCTTTACTTTTTCTTTTGTGCAAATGTGCATTTTTACAGTAGTGATCAGGGAGGTTGTGCTTCTTTGGCTGCAGCTGTCCCTCGTCAGATCGCGGGGGAAAGGGCTCGGCAGGCCGGAGCAGAGCGGCTGCAGTGGTTTTGGCCGCTCTTGCCAGCCAGCTCCGTAGGCTATCAGAATAAGTCACAGTGAGTGCCAGACAACATGATAACCCATGGTGAGTTAAATAACCCTTACTGCAGACAGTGGATTATCAGATTGGGTTATTTCAGCCAAATAAACCATCGTGGATTAAAACATTATTGACAGACAGCACAGTAACCAACGATGGGTTAAATAAGCCATTGTGGCTTATTTAACCCATCATGGGTTATCGTGTCATCTGAATCCAGTCTGTGTATGCACTACCAGTTTAATCTGGTTTAAATCTCTTGGTTTATCCCTATAAGGGTGAGGAGATGATGATGTTGATTGAATGGGGGCTTGAGAATTCTCTTAATAATGCCCCAACCTTCTCACCAATCCAACTATTCATTCTCAAAGTTTCTTCTGAGCAAGGCATTAAATCTGAATTTTGTTTTTTAAAGTTTCTCCATAGATTTTGGGAGGGTACAGCCATCTGTAAATACAAAATATCTTTTAAACGTTTGGAATCCCAATACAACTACCAGAGCAATTCTATTTGCCTATCTTCAGCCAGTTCAAATACATCATAGGTTAAAAGGGAAAAGGCTTAGATGATTTCTGGACATTGTCCAGGCTTGGATTTGCTGGGATAAAACCATCAACCATCTTGATGCAACTATCAAGGATGTCTCACAATATCCCCTTGGTTTTCCTATATGGTACATGATCAGCATTGTTAAAAAGACATCTTGAGCCAACTCTATGCAGCAGTTGTGACCGAAAATTGAGGATGTGGTGGTTTTAAAGAATGTAGGCCCCAAAAAAAGTTTGTAGCTTTTTAAGCAGGGGCTCTGTGTACCATAGTACAAATTCTTTGCCCCCAAAAGCTGAATTGTACAAATTTCTCTTACTTTCCACGATACATTCCGGTTTTGTTAGTCATGGGGGTGGGGTGGGCAAGCACACTGAATCCTCTAAGCCAGGGGTGAGTCAATTTGCGAGTCAAAAACCTGGAGTTTCACAACTCCGCTTGTCCCTCACCATTGGCTATGCTGGCTAGGGCTGATGGGAGTTGTGACCCTCCAGATGTGTTGGCCTGCAAGTTGCCCACCTCTTTGTAAGCCAACCACTGAAATTGTATTCAGACATTTCTCTGGTTTCCAAATACTTTCAAGAACATCTTTTCAACCAAAAGGAGTAGAAACTTGGGCACTTTTTTTAAAACTGAAAGCTACAATGCTCAGGAAACTGGATTCTGCGCCCACTGCCACATTCTGCGTTTCTTCTGTACTTCTGTGAAATTGTAGTATGCACAGTCCTGTTTATCGGTCCATAACCCACTCAAGTTTTCCAATGCAAATTTTGGTCAGTTTATTATTTTTCCACCAGTAAACCTGTAGAATTCATAGAGCTGATTCCTGAAGGGTGTTTTGTTTTATTTTTTCGAAGAACTTTCCAGAGTCACCATTGCAGGTGTTTGTATGAGAGCCTTCCCCTCCCAAACAGAAACACCTCAGGCATCTTTACGTTAGCTGGGTGGCTTTGGCAGGTCACTTTTCCTTTCAGCCTTGCCTGTTTCTCTGGGGTTGCTGTTGAGGAAAAACAGGATAGCCCCATGTAGGCATGTCTGAGCTCCCTGGAGAGGGTGAATTATAATGTGAGAGATAATTAAACATCTGTTATTCCACACGGTGGCACAATTGTACCAGCACCTCCCCACATGACAGTGTCATGATGAAGCTGCTGTGTGAGGGTTTTCGTGCAATATTTTGTTTGATAAAGTAATGGGCCCTAAGCCATGAAATTTTGTCTTTTTAGTTTGTTAACAGGCTTAGTTGCGTTGGTATAGGAGACACCACAAAGCAAATGAAGCCAGTTGAATTAGAAGGTTGCATTTGTGGCATGTTTACCTCCATTATCTTATTGAATACAGTGGCGAGTTTGTGTGAGCACATTGCATTTCCCTGTCATTCATGCAGCCTGTCTGCATCCAGCGTCCTGTATATTCTTCTCACACACAAGTTACGCATTCCTCACCCATTGTAGTATCATGCTTTGAGGTGAATGCCGTGGTTTTTATATGGGCTTATGCCAGCTATTTCCTAGGCTTTCCTGTTCTTTTTGTGTGTGTATGCCCTTCTTTCACAGGAGTAAAATTTGATTTTTTGAAAGCAAATCTGTTGGTCTCACAGAATTAATTAAGGTTGTTGAGATTCGCACTGCCCAGACATCCTGAGATTCTTCTGCTCTGTAAAAAATCAAATAGGAAGAAAAATATTCAGACACCTGGTAAGCAGTTCTCTCTCTCTTCACTAGATGCAAGGTGATGATAGAAAGGCAGACAGATTCTGTGATTTGTCTGTCATTTTCTTTTAGATAGTATCTCTTACCTGTTCAAAGAAAATTCAAAACATGGGCAATTCTTGTTTGGACTTTTAAAACTTAATTTTAAATGTTTTTTTTTTCTAAAATAAAGGTAAGCAAAAACTCTCTCTCTCTGCTCTTTTACTTCAGTCAAGTTTCCCTGGGTTTTGCAAGTAGAAGAGATGCTGAGGAGGGGGAGGAGAGGGAGAGACTGAAAAGCGCTGTCTCAGCGGGAAGCCAAGCCAGAGAAAAAGGGTTTTCTCTGAGAATGGAGCAATAACAGCTCGCCAAATCTGAGACTGGCTTCATCTACATGCAGAGTCACACAAAGCATTGGATACTTAGGAGCCCCATGGAGGCTTCACATGTGGTTCCCTGCTGGTTGCTCTGAAAAAGCTAACAATTGGACTCAGAGGGTGAAAGCCCATTGTGGTATCTTCCCCCCCGCCGCTCCCCCCCCTTAATCTGGACAGACAATTTGGTCAGTGTTATGAGAATTCCAGTGGACTCTTTGAGATGTTCCCCAGATAGGCGTGCTTAAGAGAAGCCCTCCCCATGTTTGCCCTACAGATTTCCCCAGGGAGGCACTTGGGCTCACTTGGGCTACTCCAGAGTGATGGTCCATCTGTGAGCCTCAGAGATTCTGCCGGGGGGGCGGGGGGGGTCTGTATTTTCATGTAACTTAAAAAAAACTGTGATCGTTTTAACCTTTAACAACTAATCCACATGCTTGAAATTCTATTGCAGTTCTTGCCTTCAGTACACACACCATACAAAGGGATATGTTAAGGTTATCCTGCACTCCTTTGGAGAGGGTATGAGTCTCTTGAAGGCCACTTGTATTGGAGAAGGACACACTGACTTGGTTTGCATATAACACCAATTCATGGGTTGTTTAACCCATGAATTGGCGAGTTTGCACCAGAGCAAATGAGCATGCAGGCTGGCACTGCATTTTTACTGCTTCCACTCTGCATGTGCTTTCATAAACATAAATGGGACATTGTTGGATTCAGCGTGGACACCCAGAACTCTGGGCCGTTGAGGGACAAACAATCCAAAGTTTTAACCCATTGTTTGCTCTAGGCTTAAAACTCCAGGTTGTTTGTCCTCAGCAACCCAAAGTGCCTGGTTTGGATGTTATATCAAACAACCAAGTTCATAAAACTTTTAAATTGGCAGCTATAACTTTATTTAGGAAGGTTTCCTTATGTGTTGTGAGGAAAAGGTATATAATGTGAGCCTTTGATCTCAGATACCAGAATACAAACATTTCAAAAACACTTAGAAACCTGACCATGGAGGGACAATTTTAAAATGGGGGCAAACATAGGGTTGGCAAGCCTGGATGTTGTTTCTCTGCTGTGAAGTGAAACTTGTGATTCACAAGAGAAAAGAGACAGGCAAGAGAGGGTGCTTAATCCTCTCCTTGCTGCTTTTCCCCTGCAACCCACCCACCAGGTATTTCTCATGGCTTGATGCGAAACTCCAGTAGGAGGTGGAGTTGTGGCCTGCCATGTCTCACCCGCAAATTGCAGCCACCACTTGACAGCAGAGGAGTGCTCATTGGAGTTCCCAGGTCTCTGATTGCCCCTAGAGGTTTAGATTGGCCCTTAGGAGCTATGTTCATAAATTTGGGGAAAAGTTGGGGCTTATAATATTGTGTCCATCTGAGTTGGACAATAATTCTACTAATATTATACCATAATGAGTGTGTTCCCAGTTCAGATAAAGGGTGTGCCTGATAGTACACTCACACATTTTGCAGCATGTATTTGGTAATCCAGCTCACCGGGGACCGTGGTCAAACTCTGTGACCTTCCAGCTGGCAACATTGCATTGTTGCCCAGATGGACTCCATCTTTCATTGCAATCACCTCTTTATGCTTAAGAAACTTAGCCCTTTCAGCAGCTGGCAAAGCTGTTCTCCTTCAGAAATTCCACCATTATCCTGGGTCTAATCAGGCTCACCTTGCCGAAGAGGTTAGCTCAGGTGCTGGACTTACTCATGAGAAACAGGAGGGAAAACAGTCTGTGAACAAAAGCAACACAATTTAATGGCTTGGCGATGCCCTTGGAGATCATTCAAGCAGAGACCTGAACTGCCCTTGGGTTCTGACCTGCCTCCTGCAGTCTCCAGCTTAGTCCTCAAAATGTCTGATTGAGGAGAAATTGAAATATTCAGTTCACTTGATGCTCAGACTCAAAGCTTGAGCTTGTCAAGATTCTCCAAATTCCACCTCAAAGCTTGTTCCAACTTGTGTGCATATCAGATTGTGAGCTTTATTTTGTTTTTGTTTTTTGCATGAAAATTTGTTCATATTTTCAAAAATGTACACATCAGTTGTTTGCATGTTTTAACTGTAGGCATTTTTCTCCCATTGATTAAAGCGTATTTGTGCACATTTTTCAAATGTACGCGTTTTCGAATGCTTTTTTTCTTCTGCGAATCACACCACAGGCTTGGAAATGTATGGACTTCAACCACAGATTGTGTTCAGGTCCAGGAGGTGCAAACTGGGCAAATTCTGGTCAAAAACAAACTGAAATGAATTTTGCATACATCCCTACTTGATACTGGTCTCTTGCTTTTCTGCACTAGTCAAAACCCTCACTTATCTATGACTGTTGGGGAAGCTCATAGGCAGCATTGGGCAGCTGTTTAAAAACACACACCCCTATATAAATAAGATGTGCTACAAACTTAGCTTGACTTTATACCAATATAACTGTAGTGGCTCTCCCCCCCCCCCCCCAATTCTGGAAAATGTAGTTTGGTGAGGGTGCAGATAATTCTGTTAGGCATTCCACACCTAAACTGCAGTTCCCAGGGCTCCTTGGAGAGAGACTTCAGATTACTTTTTTGAAGAGTTCGATAAATTCATGGACGACAGTATTATTCTTAGCAATGATATCTAAATGGAACCTCTGTGTTTAGAATCAGTAGTACCTCTAAATACAAACAAAGCTGCATGCCTTCCTTTGAGTTTTCTGGAAGCATCTGACTGGTAGGTGTTGGAAAGGGGATGCTAGGCAGGATGGACCCTTGGTCTGATCCAGCTGCATGGGTTTGTGGTCATAGGAAGGAAAGGCTTTTAAACTAGATTAAGGGTGTAATCCCATCTACTGCACCCTTGATGCTCATAAGCCTCCGAACCTGGAGACTTACAAGTATCCAATGCAGAGCAAGAGGCACGGCGGATGCGATCTTCACGTCCACCTCACTTCCCGCTCTGCATTTCAGCCATACAGGCTTTTTTGCCCAGCTACCTGGGGTCGCTTTTGCAACCCTGGAGAGGCAGCCAGTGCGGTTCTCTCCGCCCTGGCTGCAAGGGGGCAGGGAGTGCAGATTCCTGGGCCCGAGGTTGGAGCGCTGTCTCCGACCTCAGATCCAGGAATCTGAAGTATCCTATGGCCTGCCAGACATTGTGTAGAGGCCATAAGATTGCTTCCCCTGCCCCTTAAGATGCTAACTGTTTAAAAGGAGCAATGAAAGCCAAAGTTTAAAATGAATGTTTTTCTCTGTATGTTAATTAGTTGTTTACACTTAATACTCAAACTGTAGGCCATAACAAAGTAACATTTCCCCAGAAACGTTGGAAATACATTTAATTTCCACTTGTGTAATCATCTTCTCTCTCCTCATGCTCTTTCTTAAATATGCAGGGTCGCAAGCTCTTAATCATTGGGACCACCAGTCGCAAGGACGTCCTACAGGAGATGGAGATGCTGGATGCTTTCAGCACTACTGTCCATGTTCCCAACATTGCCACAGGAGATCACCTCATGGAGGCCCTGGAGGTTAGGAGGCACTTGGGAATACCTGGAGGAATTGGGGGGCGTGGGGGAAAGGAAATACATAGATGTCCAGGACATCTACTGCTTTGTAATGAATGGCAGTCTCCGAGTTGTATGACTATGACAGGCAATGAATCCGCCTCAATACTTGCGGGGAGAGCTCAGGTGCTAGTTTTGTATTATCTGAACTAGAACTGTTAAGGACAAAATACATTAATATGAGGATGGCAGAATGTAACTGGTTGATTAGCTGGATTAATTAATTTTAAAACTTTTAAGTGACTAAAAAGGTACCCCCAATCTGATAACACTTTATACAATGATTTTTTAAAGCCCTGCTAGTTTAAGCCCAGAGTTAAGGTTATCTCATGTTGGCTCAAACTCCACAAAGCCAGGAAATTGGGAGCTAAGGCTGATGCCAACAGACGTGCCCTGTGATCATAGAATCATGGAATAGTAGGGTTGGAAGAGGCCTACAAGGCCATCGAGTCCAACCCCCTGCTCAGTGCAGGAATCCAGGTCAGAGCATCCCTGACAGATGGCTGTCCAGCCTCATCTTGAACGCCTCCAGTGTGGGAGAGCCCACCACCTCCCGAGAGAATTGGTGCCATTGTTGTATTGCTCTAACAGACAGGAATGTTTTCCTGATGTTCAGCCAGAATCTGGCTTCCTGTGACTTAAGCCCATGATTCCGTGTCCTGCACTCTGGGATGATCGAGAAGAGATCCTGGCCTTCCTTTCTGGGACAGCCTTTCAAGGACTTGAAGAGCGCTATCCTATCTCCCCTCAGTCTTCTCTTCTCAAGGCTAAACATGCCCAGTTCTTTCAGTCTCTCTTCATAGGGCTTTGTTTCCAGTCCCCTGATCATCTTTGTTGCCCTCCTCTGAACCCTCTCCAGTTTGTCTGCATCCTTCTTAAAGTGTGGTGCCCACAACTGGACACAGTACTCCAGATGAGGCCTAACCAGTGCTGAGTAGAGGGGAACTAGGACTTCCCGGGTTTTGGAAGCTATACTTCTATGAATGCAGCCCAACAGAGCACTGGCCCTTTTTGCAGCCACATCACATTGTTGGCTCATCTTCCGCTTGTGATCGACAACAGTTCCAAGATCCTTCTCGCTTGTAGTGTTGTTGAGCCACGTATCCCTCATCTTTTAACTGTGCATTTGGTTTCTTTTTCCTAGATGCAGAACTTGGCATTTATCCCTCTTCAATGTCATTCTGTTGTTTTCTGCCCAGCACTCCAGTCTATCCAGATCACTTTGAATTTTGTTTCTGTCTTCCAAAGCATTAGCTATCCCGCCTAATTTTGTGTCATCTGCAAATTTGATCAGCATTCCCTGCACCTCCTCCTCCAAGTCATTAATACAAATGTTGAAGAGCACTGGGCCCAGGACTAAGCCCTGCGGTACCCAACTTGTTACCTCTCCCTAGTTTGAGAAGGTCCCAATGATAAGCACTCTTTGAGTCCGATTCTGTAGCCAACTGTGGATCCACCAGATCGTTGTTTCATCTAGCCCACTTTGAGCTAGTTTGTTCATCAGGATATCATGGGGCACTTTGTCAGAAGCTTTGCTGAAGTCGAGGTATATGATGTCTACAGCATTCCCACGGTCCACAAGGGAGGTTACTTGATCAAAAAATGAGATCAGATCCATCTGGCAGGACTTGTTTTTCACAAATCCATGTTGGCTTCGAGTAATCAATGCATTGTTTTCAAGGATGTCAGACTGACTGGTCTGTAGGTCCCAGGTTCCTCCTTTTTACCCTTTTGGAAGACAGGGACAACATTAGCCCTTCTCCAGTCATCTGGCACTTCCCCCGTCCTCCATGATTTCTCAAAGAGAATAGGCAGTGGTTCTGAGAGTTCTTCTGCCAGTTCCTTTATTACTCTAGGGTGCAGCTCCTCTGGCCCTGGAGATTTGAACTCATTCCAAGTAATTTGGTGTTCCTTTGACCATATGCCTATCGATCTCAAGCTGCAATCCTGTCCCTTCAGCCTGTACTTCTCCTTTGCCAGGGGGGTCATAGACCCTCTTTTGGGAGAAGACTGAGCCAAAGTAGGAATTGAGCACCTCTGCCTTTTCTTTGTCATCTGTTATCATTTTGCCTTCCTTATTTAATAGCTGAACAACCATTTCTTTCCTCTGCCTTTTACTATGCAAGTAGTATTAACAAGAAAGTCTCTTTGTTGCTTTTAGCCTCCCTCGCTAACCTCAGCTCGTTCTCAGCTTTAGCTTTCCTGACGCCATCCCTGCAATTCTGTGCTACCTGCCTGTACTCTTCCTTTGTTTGTTGTTGTTGTTGTTGTTCAGTTGTTCAGTCGTGTCCAACTCTTCGTGACCCCATGGACCATAGCACGCCAGGCCTTCCTGTCCTGCGCTCTCTCAAGTTCATATTCATTGCATCGGTGATGCTATCTAGCTATCTCATTGTCTGCCGTCCCCTTCTCCTTTTGCCTTCAGTCTTTCCCAGCATCAGGGTCTTTTCCAGAGAGTTTTCTCTTCGCATTAGGTGGCCAAAATATTTCAGCTTCAGTATCTGTCCTTCCAATGAGCAGTCAGGGTCGATTTCCTTTAGGATTGACTGATCTGACCTCCTTGCAGTCCAGGGGACTCGTAAGAGTCTTCTCCAGCACCACCTCGATTCTTCGGCGCTCAGCCTTCCTTATAGTCCAGCTCTCACAGCCATACATTACTACTGGGAAAACCATAGCTTTGATTAGACGGACCTTTGTCGGCAAGGTGATATCTCTGCTTCTTACGATGCTGTCTAGGTTTGCCATAGCTTTCCTCCCAAGGAGCAAGCGTCTTTTAATTTCATGGCTACAGTCACCGTCTGCGGTGATCTTGGAGCCCAAGAAAGTAAAATCTGTCACTGCTGCCATTTCTTCCCCTTCTATATGCCAGGAAGTGATGGGGCCAGATGCCATGATCTTCGTTTTTTTAATGTTGAGTTTCAAACCAGCTTTTGCACTCTCCTCTTTCACCCTCAACAAGAGGCTCTTTAGATCCTCTTCGCTTTCTGCCATTAGGGTGGTATCGTCTGCATATTGGAGGTTGTTGATAATTCTCCCGGCAATCTTAATTCTGATCTGTGATTCATCCAACCCGGCGTTTCTCATGATGTACTCTGCATATAAGTTAAATAAGCAGGGTGACAATATACAGCCTTGTGATACTCCTTTACCAATTTTGAACCACTCAGTTGTTCCATGTCTGGTTCTTACTGTTGCTTCTTGACCCTCGTACAGGTTTCTCAGGAGACAGGTAAGGTGGTCTGGTACTCCCATCACTTTAAGAATTTGCCACAGTTTGTTGTGATCCACACAATCAAAGGCTTTAGCGTAGTCAGTGAAGCAGAAATAGATGTTTTTCTGGAATTCTCTTGCTTTCTCCATGATCCAGCGAATGTTGGCGATTTGATCTCTAGTTCCTCTGCCTCTTCGAAACCCAGCTTGTACTTCTGGTAGTTCTCGGTTTGCATACTGCTGAAGCCTAGCTTGTAGGATTTTGAGCATCACCTTGCTGGCATGTGAAATGAGCGCAATTATGCGGTAGTTTGAACACTCTTTGGCGTTGCCCTTCTTTGGAATTGGAATGTAAACTGACCGTTTCCAGTCTTGCGGCCATTGTTGAGTGTTCCAAATTTGTTGGCATATTGAATGCAGCATTTTAACAGCATCATCTTTTAGGATTTCCAGTAGCTCAGCTGGAATACTGTCATCTCCGCTAGCTTTGTTGTTACTAATGCTTCCTAAGGCCCACTTGACTTCACTCTCTAGGTTGTCCGGCTCAAGTTCAGTGAGCGCACTATCATGGCTATCAGGGACATTAAGATCTTTCCTGTATAGTTCTTCTGTGTATTCTTTCCACCTCTTCTTAATCTCATCTGCATCTGTTAGGTCCCTGCCTTCTTTGTCCTTTATCATGCCCGTCTTTGCACAAAACGTTCCCTTGAGATCTCCAATTTTCTTGAAGAGATCTCTAGTCTTTCCCATTCTGTTGTTTTCCTCGATTTCTTTGCATTGTTCATTTAAGAAGGCCTTCTTGTCTCTCCTTGCTATTCTATGGAACTCTGCATTCATTTGGATATATCTTCCCCTTTCTCCCTTGCTTTTCACTTCCCTTCTTTCCTCAGCTACTTGTAAAGCCTCCTCAGACAGCCACTTGGCTTTCTTGCATTTCTTTTTCTTTGGGATGGATTGAGTTGCAGCCTCCTGAACAATGTGACGGACATTCACATTATGTATATTCATAAGGGATATGATTTAGGCCATACCTGAATGGTTTAGTGGTTTTCCCTACGTTCTTCAATTTCAGCCGAAATTTTGCAACAAGAAGCTCATGATCTGAGCCACAGTCAGCTCCAGGTCTTGTTTGGACTGACTGTATAGAGCTTCTCCATCTTTGGCTGCAAAGGACATAATCAATCTGATTTCGATATTGACCATCTGGTGATGTCCATGTGTAGAGTCGTCTCTTGTGCTGTTGGAAAAGAGTGTTTGCTATGATCAGCGTGTTCTCTTGGCAAAACTCTATTAGCTTTTGTCTTGCTTCATTTTGTACACCAAGGCCATGCCTGCCTGTTATCCCGGTGATTTCTTGACTTCCTACTTTAGCATTCCAATCCCCTATGATGAAGAGGACATCTTTTTTTGGTGTTAGTTCTAGAAGATGTTGTAGGTCTTCATAGAACCGATCAACCTCAGCTTCTCTGGCATCAGTGGTTGGGGCATAGACTTGAATTACTGTGATGTTGAATGGTTTGCCTTGGATTCGTACTGAGATCATTCTATCGTTTTTGAGATTGTACCCCAGTACTGCTTTTCCCACCCTTTTGTTGACTATGAGTGCTACTTCATTTCTTCTAAGGGATTCTTGCCCACAGTAGTAGATATGATGGTCAACTGAATTAAACTCGCCCATGCCTGTCCATTTTAGTTCGCTGATTCCCAAGATGTCGATGTTCAATCTTGCCATCTCATGTTTGACCACCTCCAGCTTACCTTGATTCATTGATCTGACATGCCAGGTTCCTAAACAATATTGTTCTTTACAGCATCGGATTTTCTTTTTACCACCAGACACATCCACAGCTGAGTGTCCTTTCGGCTTTGGCCCAGCCGCTTCACTCTTTCTGGCGCTACTTGGAAATACCCTCTGCTCTTCCCCAGTAGTATATTGGACACCTTCCGACCTGAGGGGCTCATCTTCCGGCGTCATCTCTTTTAGCCTTGTGATACGTTCCATGGGGTTTTCTTGGCCAGAATCCTGGAGTGGGTTGCCATTTCCTTCTCCAGTGGACCACACTTTGTCAGAACTCTCTGCCATGACCTGTCCGTCTTGGGTAGCCCTGCACGGCATAGCTTATGGCTTCACTGAGTTACACAGGCCCCTTCGCCACATCAAGGCAGTGATCCATGAAGGGGATCTTCCTTTGTTACTTGGTGATAATGGTGATAGTGTCACGAATTGTGCTCACTTACAACTTACCCTCTATGCACCTGCACTTTTCCTTGCTCTTTCAGGCCCAAATTCAAATGGGAAAGATGGAATGCCAGGGACCAGCAAAGCTTCCCCGCCTTATTCTGGTCCTGTATTGTCTTATGAAGCATATGACCCTTAATGTATTGCTAGAGGAATCCTCCCATGAGTTGACCCATGCATGTTTGTTGCTTGCAAGCAAGCACAATTTGTGACATTATGGACCCTAGAGTTTTACACCTTTGCCCTATGCCTGCAATTTATATTACAAGCTGAATGCCTTTTGAGCAATGTACATGGGGCAGGGGGCTGATCCTGATTGGGATCTCAACTGGAGGGTAAAGAGTTAAAATCACCCCCCACCACCACCATGCTAGGGTCCCATTCTGTGTAGTAACATGAGGCCTGACCTTGTGAGGTCACATTCCATAACCATTTCAACATGGAATCCCTCTGAAAACACTGGAGTACTGGCAGTATTCTAGCTTCAGAATGAAACTGAGCATGCACGACCTAACTTTGCCAGCAGTTGCTGCCATAGGCTATAATGGGGCAGAAAAACCTGAATAGCTTTTATGAACTGCTGCTCAGAACCTTACCAATCCAATGAAAAGCATGACTCCTTGACCTCAACAAGCCCGAATAAAGTAAAGTATTTTTCACTAAAATGTGAATGAAATATATGATATAATGGGCCACAAAGTGGAGTAAAAAGGATGTGTTAATTTTCAGCACTTCTTGCTGTATCTGTGGATTTTCATTAGATAGGTTTGAGATTTTGCAAAGTTGTAGATCTCATCGGGTAGATCATGGATGCCAGGTTTGCAGTTATTAAATCAACAGGTGTCATTTTTATAAGCAATAGAATTTAGAAACTTAAAATGGTGGAACATTTATATTTTGTGTGTGTGTGTGTGTGTGTGTGTGATTCACCTTAACTAAAGAAGCACTAAAGTAAGTATGTATGTGTGTATGTATACACATGCACACACGAGAGAGAGAGATGTAGAAACAGAGATAAATAAAATTTGGATTTAAACTGTATCCAGGCTAAGTCACACTTGGGTTCCATTGAAATCCAAGTGAAAAGTTAGCCATGACTTAAGTTCCACTGATTTTAATGGGAATTAAATGCAACTAGAATTATATTTTTGGATTTGTTTGTACGGCCCTGGATCCTTACGTTATTTATATAAAATATGCAATGACCCTTATGTCTATGAGTGGATGAAATTGCTCTGGAATAAGATCAGTTCTCTGGGCTTATGCCCAGAGTCTGTACTAATGATGGAAGCTAAGCAGGCCAGAGCTCTTCTGTCTCAAAGGATCAGGGATTATGATCTACAAGCTTTAAATTCTGCAGCGGATAGAACTTACTGTCTTCTGTTTTGGGGTGCAAATCTGAGTTATGGGCTGGTAGAAGCAAAATACCGCTCAATCCTTAACATTCCCAAATATCGGCGTACACTTACTTTAGCAAGATTTAATGTCTTACTGTCTGCTTTGTTACAAGGGAGGTTTCAGAAAACTAGCCTTTGAGATCGTATATGCCCATGTGGAAGGAATGAAATCAAATCAGTTATTCATGTTTTACTTTGCTGCTCCTTTTATATAGAGATTAGAGAGAAATTACTGTATGATACTAGATCAGATATAAATGTATTTCTCTACTGTTTTAGGACAACAGAGGATAGGGATACAATCGAGGCTTTTGCTAAATTCTTCTTGAATTAGGAGAATAAGATCTCTTCAGAACTGATTTTACTGTATATTTCCCAAATATGTTCGCAGACTCTTTGTATTTTTGTATGTTCAAAGTCTGGTTAGTGACCATAATAAAGATGATGATGATGATGAAGAAGAAGAAGAAGAAGAAATGCAACTAAGTCTGGATCCAACCCATAATTTTTAATATAAGTACTTATAAAAACTGCAGGTAGCAAGCAACATCTTAGAAGAATCATTCCTCCTTTTCTCTCGTGTAGGAAGAAATCCATCTTCTTAGATGATGCCTGCTAGAATATGTGTGCGCACCACCTAAAAGAAAGTATGCTTCAGAACTATTGTGTTCAGTTTTGTAACTTTATGCAAATTTAGTTGACTGATTGACTAATACAATTAAGAGACTAAGATTTCTTTAACCAGGTGATAGCCCTAATTAATATTTGCAAACAGATGGCAACCAAAAGGGAAGAACATACAGAAATTAAGCCTAATCGTTCCTTTACAATTAACTTAACGCCAGCCCATGGAAACACTGAGCTTTAACAAATGTTCTGCTTGCTAGTACCAAAGCTTCCCTTAATTCCTTGTATAAAGGGTCCATATCAGTCCACCAAACTTCTCCCTTTCAATTACACCAAGGTTAGCATGTCCCAGAGGCTTGAGGCCAAGGTAGACCATGGAGTTCGTAACAAGAAGATATTGTAAAGGAGAGAAGACAGGACATCAAGAAGGAGGTGAAAATCTGAGGGCCAAGTTGTAGTCTGCATTTAAATGTACACAAATTGGCCTGTGGGTTCCTTGATGATACAAGTATGAGTGAGGTACCAATCTTCTCGTTAAAGCATGGGGAATCAAGTTTTGAATGGTGATAGGCTCAGTACTTTGTTCTGAAGTACTTCTCCCAATAATTTTTGTGTTTCGGTTGCAATTCGAGTCCATTCCAGATTAGCAAGGAAAAAGCGATTGCCAGCATTGTCATTAAGTGTTACACCAACTAGTCCTCCTCGGGCTTTGATGCTCAAGTGTCTCAGCAGCTCCAAGAGCACAGAGTGGCACCACACATCTGTTGGCCACCCGCTTCCCTCCCATGAAATGCTCTCCAATGTCTGGATCGATTAACTTCAGGTTATCCATTTGCGAAAGGTGCAAAGTAATCATCCGTGCATAATTTCGTCTATTGAATGCAAAGAAGTAGTTGTTAAATCGTGAAGGGAGGTCAAGCCTGGCATCCACTCTGGCCCCCCTCATGGGGGCAAGGGAGGAATTTTTTCCAGGTCTAACGAGAAGGCTGGTGCCACACTCAGACCGGTATCATCAAGGAACCCGCGGACTGACATTTGAGAACAGACTATGTGACAGGGACATCCACATGTATTCATTATGTTCTTGCTTCCATCCTATCTAAAATGAGGGATGAGGTGGAGTGGTCCGATTCTGACATTGGAAGTGGTGAGGGGGCGTTGGACCCTGTCCTATTCTGACCTTACATTGTCACACGCATGTTACTTCTGCACCGGCTCGCATCCGGTATTGGTGCTGGCCTGGGAAAACAGTGCCTGAAGCGATAGCATGTGATGAAGTAAGGCCAGGAACAGTGTCAAAGTTAGACCCCCACCTTTGTGTTTGAATAAACAAACATGGCTTAGCTTCATTTGCACCTCTGATCTGCTTTTGTATGTGGGGAAGCTGCAAACTGGAGTAATGTGAGATTTCGTCTGTAAGAGGTGAGCTGGTTTACCATTGGTGTGGCTTGCATAGAAACACTCCCTTCGGGGCAAGAAAGGGGCTGTGCCTGGGAGCGGGGGGCAGCTGCTGTTGTTCTAACACTCTTGGCTTTCTCCTTCTGTCCCCTTCTAGCTCCTGAGCAGCTTCAAGGACAAGGAGCGCAGCACCATCGCCCAGAATGTCAAAGGGAGGAAGGTCTGGATTGGCATCAAGAAGCTCCTGATGTTGATAGAGATGTCGTTACAGGTGAGATGCTTGCCCTTTGGTTAGGCAGATGTGTTGCCTGCCCTCTGGTCAAGCCAGAATACTGAAAAATGGAGAATAGACCTGGAGTCTTAATTTTTAGCTTCTGCCTTGGAGATAATTACTTTTATACAGTAAATATCAGACTTGTACCTGTGTGGTAATAAGACATTCATCTGTTTCATCTCTCTCAGTCCTAAGGGTTCAAAGCAGTAGACAACTTAAACACCTACACAATAAAATGTCAGTGATGATGACGCTAAATAACGCATGTACTGGGATATAATTTCTAGCAACCTTTTAACAGTAGTTAAAACTACTGACACTGTATTAGAACATCATCATGTTAACAAATTGGCTGTGAACATTCTTGCCTCACAAAGTGGATGGCAAACTGATAGTCCTGCCCACTGTTGTCATTTGGTCCACTGTGGCCTGGAGGGGAGTAACCCATTTCCCCATTCCTATTGTAGTCTTGATGCTGTTGATGCAGCAGTTGGTTGCCTTCTGCTGTGGAAAGGAAAAACTTGCGTGGAAATAATTTCACTCCCACTCATTAGGTGCAAAACTCCAGGTGCCCAGTTGCCACTGGCATCTAGAAATCTAGCCCTGTCACCTTGGTTGCTGAAGTTTGACACACTCTCCACTGCACTACACTGCATCAAAAATTATGTGTCTGCATATGTATAGCCCTCTTTGTTACGAGGAGTGTGCCCTGAATTTCACAGCCCCTAAGACTCCTACTGGCACCCCAATTGCCCAGCCAAGACAGATGGTGACTCACTTTGCAAGGCCACCTGCCTGCCATTTGTTCGCAAGGAGCTATTTTGCGTGCTTGTCACTGTTCAAGAAACATGGCTCCGTGAAACCAGTTATGCAGTTCTTTGGATTCTAGCCTGGGAATTAATGTGCGGGCCTACGGCCTAATGGAAGATGGGTGTATATTGACAGAGGATGGGTATAGCTGAATATATGAGAGCTGAATGGAACCTTTCATATACAGAGGTAGTATACCTCTAAATACGAGGTTCTGAAGGCAAAAGACAGCTATCATAAAAGATCATGGCAGTGTTAGCCATGATAGCTGAATGCAACCACCCATCACAACGGCAGGTTTCCTCTGAATCCTGCAGGCACACAGGGACTAGCTGTCTAGCGTTCTCATTATCATGGCCCACTTATCTACTTCAGGGCATTCTGTCTAGCCACTGTTGGAGCCAGTATTCGGAATGTTGGCCAGATCCAGCAAAGCAATTCTTGGGGTGGGGCGGAGGGCGGGGATCTTTAGTGCGGTGTTAGAGCACATGCTTTGAATATGCTAGATCCCAGCTTCAGACCCTGGCTTCTCCAGCAGTAAGGAAAAATCTCTGCTTGAGGCCTTGGAGAGCTCTTGGCTTATACTAGAAAGATGCCCAAAGTCGTCTTTTAGCTCCACCAGTCACAGCTGATATTTAGAGCCCAGTCCTGGAAAGATGCAGAAGCACCAGCCACTGATGATTAAGGGCACCAGCCACCTGCAAAGTGTCCTCTGTGAGCCCCATCAAAGTTAACAAAAAAGGCGCAACCCCACCCCCACCCCCAAACTCTCATTAATTTCAGTGAGGCTCCTAGAAGAGATGGTGCTGTAGACTGTGAGAATATAACATGTAAAGCTAAAGCTGTACTTTATGGATCTAGAACACTGGGACAGGCTTCATAAGCCAGGAGGCATGCAGTTTGTCAATGTGTTAAACACTCCCCTGCTCCCTCCCGTGTGACTTGTTCTTTGTGATTCTGTTGAAACTTGTATAGGGCTGGGAATCTGCTCTGACTGGATGTCACCCAAGGGTACAAAGTCATTTATCTAGATTACTTTTTCCCTCTCTTCCTCTTGACTCTTGAATTCCATACCTACAGGCAAAAGTCAATAGTTATTGCTCACACCTATTAAAGTGTATACAATGGGCAAGAGATCTGTAAGAGTTGACTCAGGCCTGGTTGTGGCCAGTATCACCCATTTCGTTCCTTTAACAAACGTTTGTTAACCGTAACATTTTGTTGCCTCTTGGATTGGTATCCAGTCCCGCATTGAGAAGAGACATTAACTTGGGAGGGGGATGGGGGTGGGGATTAGACCTTGGGATCTTGAATTCCCAGGGTTTAATGTTCTGAAAGTGGAGGAGCTGTATAAAAAGGAGGACACAGAGTAAAGGTTTCAGGGTGGAATGAGGGGTGTGTTGGAGGCAAGAGTCAGAGTCAAACTGTATCAGCTTTTCCCTGCGGCTGCACGTTCTCCCTCTCGGGGCTGGGGCAGGGGGGTGAATCCTAGGCGGCTGGCTGGCTCTGACTTTTCCCTGCCGCCCCTAGAATTTCTTCAGAAGCATGAGTCTGCTGCGTTCAGCCGGGTTGCATCCCTCAGCATTTTGAAATAGTACTTGAAGCAAGACAAAAATAAAGGGATGGTGCCCCAGTGTGTGAGCAGAAAGTGCAGTGGCATGGCGTAGCATATTTTGCAGCATGCTGTTTCTACACTGGTAAGAAAGATGTCAGCAAATTGTTACACTTGTAGCCACAACTGGTGACATCAGAGCATAAGGATTTCTTTGGCTGGGTCAGAGCGATGGTCCATCTCGTTCAGCATTCTGTCTTCTGCCAGTGGCTGGCTAGATACCCGGAAAACTTCACAAAATGGGCATGATGGCCCTACAGTTCTGTCTACTCACACACACCCCTTCCTTGCCAGTGAAGCATGAATGCATTTTCAAAACCAGGGGCTATTGTTGGGTGTTGTTAACTGGCTATTTGGGTCCTTTCTTTGTCATCCGCCATCCCCACAGTCCCTGGGCTTGTATTCTGTAAATCAATCTCGTGATGTGTTTAAACATACAATCCGGAATACAAAGAGCTCCACTATACATGCCCAAGGACTGGGGGCCCAGTGGGATGCTTGACTTCCCCCATGCCAACACCACAATCTGCTTTTGAGAGCTCCCTCAGCTTCAAAAATAGGTTGCCGTGCACGGTTGGGAGTGGCTGTGAACATTGCTGTTTGAGAAATCAGAGCCCCAGGTCCCCTTTGGCAAAAGGAACTGGTCTCATTGTTGCTTAGATGCCAGCCATAATGTCTTCTGCAAATTGGTTACCTGAAGAACCACTGACAAATTCTCTCTGTATATCCCCAACAAGTTGCTTGCCTTGATTAAAAAGTTGGTACTAGATGTCACATTCACATCTTGAATTTGATATCTCAAGAGTTTTGAGCCCCAAATATCTGGTAGCTGCAAGAACCATTTGGATTAGTCTGAGGATGTTAATTAGACATAAAAAACGGTGTGTTAATGTCCCTTCTCACTGGGGTGCAAAAGATTTAGGCACCACTGGCACCTAAAAAAAATGCCCCTGTCCCCTGGATTTCTGAAGAGGGCTGCCTTGGTGCAGCCCTTTCAAGTAATGGCAAGCTAAAGCAGGGGTGGGCAACTCTACAGTTCTCACCAGCCCTAGCCAGCATAGCCAATAGTGAGGAATGATGGGAGTTGTAGGCCAAAACATCTGGAGGGCCACAAGTTGCCCACCCCTGACTAAAGGCTTCCTTGAAGGCTCCAGTTGGAATGAGGTATTTGCTTCCCACCAAGAAAACCCAGAAGTGGATTCCATATGGGATGAGTCTGTTAGTCCTGAGAAACTGGCAGGGGGGTGGGGGTGAACAACTGCAAAATGGTTTCTCAAAGTTTTCCTTCCGTCTTCTAAGACTTTGCCAGGCATTTTCTACACACTTTCAAGCCTGTTTTTAGAAGCCTGTGTGGTTCAGCATCTCAGTTTGCTGAATGATGTCCAGCATAAGTCCCTGCCCAGCATAAGTCCCTGGGCTTTTGCACAAAATCACAGAATGTGCATATCTCCGCTTAGAGATGTGGAGGCCAGGGAAAAAACAGGGAAATTAGATGAGAAAATGTTTGGTTTCTTCTCTTTCTCCCCCTCCCCCATTTTTTTCACTGAGGACTTCCAAGTTTTTCTAAGATAAAATTGAAAATTCAGCAGGGGAAAATCTCCTATGAAATACTTTCTCTTTTGGAATGAGTAAAATGCATTTTAAGATGAGGTTTTACTAACTGAGAATATGAAAGATGAAAATGTTCATGGAAGACAATGAGAGAATGAACGTTCCTGTATATATTGTAGAGTTCAATGTTTTCAGTGTTATTAAGTTTAGCATGATATCAAGTGTGCTGCTAGAATTGGTCTGGTTCAGGCATCACAATAAACCAGAGTTCCAGAGAATCCTGGCTTACTTCCAGTGGGACCAGCTAAACCAGTCATGGATTCTCCACCCATGGTTTGTTTATCGTGACGTCAAAACCAGGAATTCTGGCTTGTCTCATGACTTTGACTTGTTTGGGGAGAGACAAGCCAGAACACCTGGTTCAGATGTCATGATAAACAAACTGTGAGTTTGTTTAGCCGCTCCCACTTGCAGGAGGAGCCAGATGGGACAGATCAGGCAGTGTGCACATCCTTATCAGGACATCTGAGCTGCTCATTGTGACTATAATACACTTTCATTTACTACATAATTTGTGGTCCTTATTCCCAATTTTATTTTTTCCTGCTTCTCAGATGGCAGTAACTAAGCTACATGGCTTTAAGCAGCATACGATGCAACAGTTTGCCCCCCTCTCTCTCCCATTATGTATATGAGCAATTTTGTTTGTGAAAAACTAAGGCTGCAGTCCTGTACCCACATTTCGGAATAAGCCCCATTGAACTCAATAGGGCTTACTCCTGAATAGACAAATATAGGATTGCACTGCAAGCCATTTATCTTTTGAGGCTGTAGTCCTGTGCATGTTTACCTTAGAATAGGCTGCACTAAACAGAGTGGGTCTTACTTGTCAGTAAACATGCATAGGTTCTTCTTCATGATCTCTGTGCCTGCTGAAGAATTTCTTGGCGGGATGCCTCCCCCACCATCCCAGTGTGCATGCCTCTAGCGGGTGTCCGCTTATTCCCTCAGTTCTCTTTTGATCGCCATTGTGGTAGCCTCATCGAGAACTTCTCTCCATTCATTCAAACAAAGCGCTTTTCAAGCTGAGGTTTCATTCTGTCTTTTCCACCTTCTATCATTTTTCTCTCTGCTGCATTTCTACTTTATTTTGTTGATTTTCCTGTTTTGCAATCTTTTATCGCTCCCTTGCCTTCGGGTATATGGCCCTGCAGATGCCTTTTCAGAAGTGTTGTTTGTTGTGGCAGCAAGCTCCCACCCAAAAACGGCCACGCTTTGTGTCTCTTCTGCCTGGGAGAGGGGCATAAGCTTGATGCTTGTGCCCATTGCCAGGCATTTACGAATCAGGCCAGGCTTCGAGCCGTTCTTGGCAGAAAGCTCTCCAAGTCATGGAGACATCTGCCAAGCCAATGGCATTGCCTGCGTCTTGCCAAAAGGAGGGGCCTGCTAAGCCTGCCTCATTGTCACTGCGGCCTATAGTGTTGGCATTATCCACATCCCCTAGTTGGACTCGCATTACAGACACTGGTGACCTACCTGTGATGGGTCAGTCCCTAAATCCATCTGATGATCTGATGGATCTGGCCAATGATCTGGCAAGACCCACCCATACCTGGGCAGTCTTTGATACTATCTTTGGCACACACACAAAAAGTTGTCAAATAAGGCCAGAGCTTCTAAATCCTCCTCTGAGCTGAAAAAGAAAAGCTCTAGAAGTACAGCTGACACGGTATTGAAACCTTCTGTACTGGCTGTCCTGATGCGGTTCCCTACTTCACCATCAGTGCTGTGTTCTTCTGTACTAACGGTGTCGGCGGCTCCGGTACCTGCCCTGGACCCGCCCCGATGGTGTCCTTGTCAGAAGGCGAGATTGAAGATACTTCACTCATTCCAGTTGTGAACTGAACAGGTGATGACCATCAGGACCAGTCGTTCTGATACAGTGATACACGCCTCTCCGCAACGCATCCCCAGACTTGGCACATGATACTTGACACAGAGGGACCAGACCGTTGGGGTATATGAGCGCCCCGCTACCACTCTTGATCTCCGTTCTCCGAATGGGATGACCCACATCACTCAGATCCGTGGCAACTGGGGGGCAGCGGGGGGTGATCACATCATCAAACTAAGATGGCGTTTTGAGTGGGAGCTCCAACCTACCACATTAAACAACTTAAACACGTGCAAAACAGCTGAATTAAAATAGAGAGAAAGCTGGAATGACACAGAACAGTTAGCAGAACAAAGGTGGTCAGCTTACTGCCTTTTTGAAGCCAAAAACAAAGCTTCAAAGTGAGGCCTCGAAGAAGAGGCCTCAACCACAAGAGGGGAAAGCCTGCCAAAGCATCCCCGCCCCCCAGCAACTGACCCCATGGCTGAGGTCATTATCAATAATGCAAATGATGCCTTGTGAGTTCTAATAGCAGCTTTCTAAGGTCTGTTGTCTGCCATAGACAAGTAATGGTTTTAATTTCAATTAATCACAGGCAGCCATTCCTTCTTTGCATAATATTCGATGACTACTACACTACCTTCCACAGTAACACTGTGTAAACATTCAGAACGACACAATTGTTTCAAGTGCCTTTACCTTTATTGATTTAAGATGACCGAAGAGAAGTGAAATATGTTTTTCTTAAAATACATAATTATATAATACAGACTCTTAGTTAACTCAATGGTGTATACATTGTATAATATATAAAAAATATTTCTGTCATGTCCTCCCCAAACCTAAACCGAATTAAACAGGATTTGCAATCAATATTCAAGAAATTTACTGAAGAACGCAACATTCTTCTAAACCAGAAAGTGACTTCTCAGGAACTCCATGAAACAATTAAAAAAATTAAGAGTAACAACAAAACACCGGGCATGGGTGGTTTCAGTGGAAAAAAATTTATAAAGTATTTGAAGAACGTCTATCCCCATACCTGAAGAATTTGTTTAATCATATTGTGGAAAATAATTCTGTTCCAGCATCTTAACAAACAACAAAAATAGTTATACCCAAACCAGGTAAAAATCTAAATGATCTAGATTCCTTAGACCCATCACTCTATTGAATCAGGATTATCAAATTTTTACAAACCTCCTAGCAAATAGATTAAACAATTTGGCTCCAAATTGCATTCATAAAGACCAACTTGGATTTATTAAAAGAGGCAAACAGCTGATCCTGTAAGAAGACTCCTTGATACCATTCATAATACCAAATTTAAGACCAAACCATTTATAATTGCTTCCCTGGAAGTTTCTAAAGCATTTGACAAATTGGAATGACCTTTTTTACTTGAAATGTGCAAAAGTTTAGATATGGGTGCAAATTTTATAAATGTATGACTCCAATCAGGCAATAATTTGGACTAACAACTATGATTCACCACAGAGAGAGACAAAGAAAGGATGTCCTCTTTCCCCCTTACTTTTTCAATAGAACCCTTAGCAAGTGCTACTAGAAAGGAATCATCAATAGGGATTCAAATCAATGGGCAACAACACATTATTAATTTATATGCTGATGATATAGCCCTAACTTTGTCAAACCCCAACAGTGAGTTACCAAGGGTACTAAAAATCATAGCGGAATATGGAAAACAGGCAGATTTGACAATCAGTTACGAAAACTCCAATATTCTAAGTCTGAACATGGGAGCTGACAACAGAATGGAATTGAATAAACTGTATAATATCCCAGCATATTCTTCAAACATAAAATATCTGGGAATCCAGTTACCAGGCAAACAGCCAGAAATCATTAAACTGAACTACAGACCCTTATTCAGGCAAATAGAGAGCTTATTAAGAGGGTGGACAAAACTCAATCTATCATGGTTAGGGAAAATAGCAGCTATTAAAATGACAGTTTTGCCCAAACTTTCTCATCTGTTCCAAACCCTTCTGATCCACCTGTCAGATGGTTACCTGAAAAAATGGCGGAAATTAATTATGCAGTTTATTCACAAAAATAAAAAATGTAGACTTACATATAACACAGTATTTCAACAAAGTAAAGCAGGGGGTATCGGGATACTTAATATAGAAATGTATTATTCCACTTACCAAATTAGGCAGCTGCTGAAAATTATAAATCAAAAAGGGGGGAAATCTAGATTCATATGAAAGAGATCTGAAATCTATAGAAGAAATACAAGGCTTGATATACAGAACCGTCAAAGAAATAGAAAACCCATTTCTTAAGTGTACATTACTATCTTGGCATAAATGAAAAGATAAACTCATGCCTGACCCCACTCCCATTATCCCCATTCTGTTACATCCCTTGTTTTACAACAAAGATAAGCTTCAACAAAATGCTTTGTAAATTTCATATGCCAAATATAAATATGCCAAATAATACCATTTTATATGCTAAGTTATAATTATGTATTTTATGTTGTCAGTGGTAAAATAAGTGTAGGTTTAAATTAAGTTTGACAAGTATTTCAGTTTTCCCCTCCAAAAAACCTGGGGAAAACTGTTTTTTTCTCATGACTTCAACATTTCCAGAAATATTGCATCTGTGTCCCTGCTTAGATCTCATTATCCTTTGGCAGCTGTTCCTCCAATACAAACTGAGTTGCAGGAGAGCCAGCGGGGTGTAATTGTTAAGAGTGCTGGACTAGGACTCAGGAGACCCAGTTTGAGATTCCCACTCAGCCAATCACTTTCTCCCAGCCTAACCTACCTCACAGGGTTGTTGTAAATATAAAATGGGGGGTGGCATGTGCACTTCCTTGACCTTCTTGGAAGAAATATGGGATATCAGGTGAGATTCTGCATTGTGCTCCTTGCCCTTGAGTGAGTTTGCTGTGGCTAACCTGAGAATTTGTATCTTTTTGTGTTTTTTAATACTTGAAGATGGACCCTGAGTACCGTGTGAGAAAATTCCTAGCACTTCTAAGAGAAGAAGGAGCGTAAGTGACACACATCCGACAGGGGTGTGTTCATTTATTTTTGCCAAATCTCCATGCATGCTTCATCATTTGCCATTTGCCATTGGACTGCAAGGGAATTTAGCAAGAGTGCTTTTTGTAAAAGGGTTGTCTTGGTCCTTGGTAGCTGTTAATTATTCCATCCCCCAAACTAGGCTGCTTTGGTGGTTAGGTTGTTTCTTATTGCAACGGCCTGGTTCACACATAAGGCGATCCCATCTTTTATTTAACCTATGATTTGTTGCCTTACTCAAGGTTTACCTGGCAGACGATAGAACAAACCATGGTTTGTTTTCTCAATCCCTGGGTTGTTTGTTTCCCTCTTCCTTTGCCCACTTCCTCCCTGTATCCCAAATGCCTATGCAGTGCTGTAGTACTGGCATGTAGAGCAGCTGGGGGTTTTTACTGCTCTTGCCCACCCCATCTGTAGCCTTGTGAAACAATTTATAGTTCTGGGTTTGCATATAGCAATCCATGATTTAAACAACCCAGAGTTCACAACCATGTTAAGCTTGGATGGAAGCCATCCTTTTTGACCCCTAAAGCCTTATCCCCATGTGTTTCAGGGTATAGAAGTATTATAAATAAATAAATAAATAAGTAAGTAAGTAATCCCAGCAAATGCATTGTGTTACATTCTAATTCCAGACTACTAATCTGGGTTCTTCACCAGCAAGTTCAAACACAAATTGAATGCTTCAAACTGAACAGCATATTAAGAAAGATGGCACAGTCCTTCCTGGGCTGTGACCTTTTCATATTGCAAGTGCCGGGAAATGGTTGTGTTCAGACTCCCTGAACGTACAAAACACATTAGGCTGGACCCTTCTCCATGACATGCTAGCTTTCAAGGGAGCAAGTTTTTGATAGAGGGAAATTTACAATTATGTGGTTCCCCCCTACACACACACTCGGTGCCATGTGATATTTCTAAACATTTGGGACTCTGAGGCCATTTGTCTTTCCATTATAGCTACACAAATATAGTTCGAGGGCCCTGCCTATGTTTGGGTTTGTGAATCTGTAGATTTAATTCTTGCATCTCTTCAGAGTAGAAACAGCAACGTCTTGAAAAGCAGGAGCCAGGAGAGAGCCATATGCAAATGCATTAAAATGCTAATTCATTTCTTCAGGGGATGAGTGCTAGGTGACCCTTGGTTCATATTTGGGCCCAGTTCTGTACCTCTGAATGCTGGGATAAAGCAAGTTGAATTCTGCTTAAGCCAGCATGTAAGATGCTGGGATGTCTGATTTTGGCTTTGCCGTTTTCCTTCAGCCTGTTTTAGTGCAGAGTAAGAGCCCAACCTCTTTCTTTTGCAGCTACTCTGAATAATGCCTGGTGCACAGCTGGCTTGTGAATTTGCATGCACTTTCCCTCTCTGGATGCCAATCTGTGTGTGCTGCCAGCGCCATGACCCCCCAAGATACACGTGCCCTTTGTGGCAGTTGCACTTTCTCTCTTTGCAGTAGTCCCCTGGATTAAGTGTGAAGCTGGAACCTTGTTCAGAAGTGGCGTCCAGGAAAGCAGCTCAGCAGGAGACTACCCCGTGAGGAGACTCTTCTCTGCAGACCTGTAGATGTGTGGTGCATCCAGACAAGAACGTAACACTCGGCTCTCTTCCAAGACTTCCCCCATTCCTCCTTTTTGCATGTTGGACACAACGAAATGATCTGCCCTTTGGTTATCTGATGTCTTTAATATCTTGGTGTCTTGTGGCAAATCAAATCTCTTCTGGAGTATCTGCTTTCCTGTTATGCTGCCTGCTCAATTGGTATTGGTGCACAAGGGGAGGAGAGGAAATGTGCCGTGTACAGACCTGTAGACATTCATACTGAAGCTGACAGTGGCTCCTTCCCAGCTCTGAAGCTAAAGCCCCAAATATGGGAACGTTCTCCTTCTTCTTAACCTGCACCAAACCAACGTCAAAGCCAGTCGAGGTTTATGGAGTCATATGCTCCTCTTTATAGCTTCTGAGTCCTGCAATCCCACCCCCTCTTGCTGAGTAGTTCCTTGCTCCATGTCAGGAAGTGTCAGACTCCTCCCAAGACAAGCAGCAACCAAAATGTTAACTGTCACCACTAGTTTGAGATGAGCTAGGATCCCGAGAGTGTTTTTTGCCTAGATTTTAGGCAGGACAGACTGAATTTCCATTTGCTATCGCAGCAGCCGCTTTATCTCCAGTGCTGGTTGGCCACCAGGTACAGGTACAGCACACCAGTGGTGGGGTTCTGATGCACATATGGTTTTGCCATAGAACAGATAGCTTGGTCCTATCTGCCTAATACTCCTGTAAAAATTTGAAAGCACTGCTGCTTTCTTTCAGAATGGCCCTCACCTGCTGTCCAACCTCTTTTAAGAGAATGCCCCACAGATTTATTTTAGGGGATCGGATGTACGGTTTCCAGAGTATATAAGTGTAGGATGCATGAACTCATGTTGGGCTCCCCCCATCCCCGCACAAGTGGCTAACAGTTGTTCTCAGGTGCTGTGGTGTCTGCTGTTGAGCTGTTGCTTTTTGACAAGGTGGGCGCTAAGGAAAACCCTGCCTTGCCTTTTTCGGAGATACTGTGTGTGATTTCTGCTGTGTACCGCAATACCAAACCAGTGAGGACAGCAGGCCACTCTCCGGGCATGCTGAGTCGCATGTTCCTCACTAGTACTTTTTTTTGTTGGGAAGCCCACTGAGCAGCTTGCCTGAGCAACACAGTGCAAGTTTAAGTTAGAGCCAGTCTAGCTTTTACATCTCTGCCTAATTCATCATCGCCACCCAGCTGTATTTTGCAGTAGAATTCACCACCTGAATCCTGCCTACCTGCATCTCATATTGGTGGCAGTTTGCCAGCAGGACTTGGACTGGGGAAGCTACATGATAGGTAGGATTCACATGATGTTCCGTTCTGCTAAACCATATGGCCAGGGGGATAAGGAGCTAAATATGTAGATGACACCCCCTCTGACAAGTGTCATGTCTAAAATAGTTCTTGACTTCTCTTTATGAAGAGCAATGTATTGCAGGGCTTAAATAATCCTCCCACCCACAACACATGGCTGGGCCAATCTGCCATCTTGCTGAAATTGTCTGTATTATTGGCATGGCTCCTTCTCCCCACCTTTCCAAGCTGCTGAAGTTAGAAAGATGGAAACAACACTCCAACCCTGTGCAGCAAAAGATAAACTGTTCTCTTAGAAGCTGCTGCATTGTGCTTGAATCACAAATGATGCATTTATTTTAATGTGGAATAGCATCTTTTTTCTTTAATTCCCATCTTCTAGTTTTAGTATTGTTGAGGAATATGTGAATCCCTGGTGGACTTATAAGATCCCTTCTTTTTTAGGCTGTATAACTGGGCTGCTTTTAGATGCACTCTTCTCTCCACCCTACCCCCAAGCCCCAACAACTTTTTTCCCCTATCACTCATCTTTTAGTGAAAGCAAAACACATATGTTGTATTTAATGTAATGTCTTGGATCAAATGATGTAAACATTTTTATTGTGGTTTTTGTCCAAAGCTATATTGAGAGAGAAAAGTACATATAGATAAATAGTGTGGTTAAAATGCAGACAAATTGATGCAATAAAAAGACAGAGAAACTTAAAATGCATCAGTGGCTTGTGAATTGAGATGACAAATGAAGGAGTTGTGCAGCTCGCATTGGAAATGTTTACAAAGATGCTATGGCACCCTTGAGGTTTGATTGGCTTATCACAGTGTGAAGTCTCATGGCAAGTACATGAATGGAGAAGTGTGTGATGGGTGGTGTGATCGGAGGGCAAACCAAATGAACAAGATGATGAGGATTTCACAAAGTCTCACTTGTGTCAAGGCTTGGCTGGGGCCATGTGTGTCTGTACCTCACTTTTGCCCTGGAGGATATCTTCAGGTTGGAATACTGAGGTCAGTTACCAGAGCCAGAAGTGCAGAAGGGCCTGATCAGGCAACCAGCTAAGAGTCGACTGTTAAGGTCCTAACTAGAATTTATATCAGGCCTGACCAATTCAGAAGATCCATGCTGGCTGCCAACTGCAGGGGCAAGCTGTGCATGGCCCTGTTCCCTTCCGTGCCTGAAGAGGGCTCTGTTACCCGCATGCACACAATTTATTAGGCTCAGTCTCAGCCTCAGTTCAAACTCTAGAGTCCCGGATTGCACGTGCTTGGGATTAAGAGGGGGGGAAACTGCCACCAAGCATGGTTTTCCTCCATCAACACTTTATGTAAGTTCGTTTTTTTCAGTTTTAGAATCTCTACAAGGCACTATACAATTCAATTCCTAGTCTTAAAAAGAATGGGAAAACAATCACTCCTGACTTGTTTACGTCCCTGAGTGTGATTTGCCTGTGCTGTGCCTTGTGAGCTGTAACAGCAGCTTTCTAAGGTCTGTTGTCTGCCATGGACGAGTGATGACTTTCATTTCAATTAATCACAGGCAGCCATTCCTTCTTTGCATAATATCTGATGACTAGCCTGCCACCTTCCACAGTAACACTGCAGACATTCAAAAGGACACAATTGTTTTAAGTACCTTTACCTTTATTGATTGAAGATGATCAAAGAGAAGTGAAATATATTTTTTCGTAAAATATATATATATATATATATAATATAAAATCTTAGTTAACTCAATGGTATATACATTGTATAATAAATTATAAAAAGAGAATTTTTGGAACATAATTTTTAAAAAGGCTGAGAACCTTCTACAGCATCCTCCCCCAACTGGGTGCCCTCCAGGTGTACGATGGGACTACAACTCCCTTCGTACCCAGCCAGCATGGTGCCACAGTGGCTGGGAACATAGGAAGCTGCCTTATACTGAGTCAGAACCTTGGTCCATCTAGCCCAGTCTTGTTGACACTGCCTGGCAGCAGCTCTCCAGGGTCTCAGGCAGGATTCTTTCCTTGCCCTCCCTGGAGAAGCCAGGGATCGAACCTGGGGCCTTCTGTAGGCAAAGCAGGGGCTCTGTCACACTGAGCTATGGCCCCTGGGGATTTTGAGAGTTGAAGCCCCCCATATCTGAGGGGCACCCGATTGGGGGAGGCTGCTCTACAGCTTTGTAAATAACTTTGGATGCAGCAGGTTGAAAGGAGAGGAAGCAGGCGAACCGTGGGGTTTCTCTCCCGCAGCTGCGCTCTCATTCAGACCTGGAATTCCTGGCTCTAGTGAGGAAATAGTGAAGGATAAATTACCAAGAAATGTGTGCCCCTTAAGTGATTTTCTTTTTATAAAGTCAGCTTCATAGTGTGAAGGTAGACGTGCACTCTAAATGTGGTGGAAATGGCTTGAATGGAAACCCTCTGCTCTGAAAAAAGTTCCACTGGAATTCAGCGAATGTGTGCTGAAAACAACTTCCACCACACATTACAATGTCTGTCTATCTTCATCTTTAGCGTCCCCTAAAAGATGGCTGGAATATATAATTTATTAGCACACAATATGTCTGCACCAGCCCCTTCTAATCATGTGTAATGCTGGGGTTTGCTTAACTTTGCCCTAAAGGACAGCTATCATCATTATTTCTTTTAACAGTGAACTCAGGAGGTGAACTGCCAGGACTGTAGCCAAAATGGGGTCACTGAGACACAAGAGCATGTATTTGCATATTTGGGGAAACCTCAAGATTTTCAGAAACACAAAACATCTTTTTTAAAAAATGAAGCAAAGAAAACCCCCAAACAGCCCAATGGGGACTAGACATGCTCAGTAGCCACAGAACTTCTAGTGACCATTGGAAAAGAGAAATGGGTGGGGAGTGGAATGTCCTGCTGGCTGGAACCCTGAACGGGAACTGAATGGGTGGGGCAATGCTGGCATTTTGTCACAGGTCCTACTTGTTCCTTCTAAGAGTGAACTCATGTGGTTGAGTGCCTTCCTTCGTGGAAGCAAAGTGGGGCCACACAAAAATAAGGTACCGGCTTCTACACATTTGCCCACCACAGGTTGCCCTCTTCTGGCCTAAAGAAACCAGAAGACAGGCAGAGTGTGTGAACTGGCCAGTCAAGGGTGCCTCCAGACAGATGGCTCCTAGCGCTGCCAGTCAAGACACAGCACACCTGTGTGTCTTTTCTTCTTGGATGGATTTGAAAAAGAATTCCAAGAAAAAGATGGAAGGAAGGAGAATTGACATGCTCAAGCCCCATGGAGCTTATAGGAAGTATCCTGGAAGGGGGGACATGAGGGGAGGGCTTTCCCATCTCCAGAACTGTGTGACCCAAGCCCCTGCCCCACACTATGTAGCTATAAAATACTCCGGATTTGAGGCTGGCAGCCTCCAGCCTCGGGCAAAAGTGGAGGGAGATGGGCGGGGGGAGGTGTCCGCTACTCCTGAATGGCAACCACCCTGAGGCCTAAAGAGCACTCCAAGGCTCTTGCTCCAGGCTGTCTGGAGCGATGAACAGAAGCACCTTCTTTTGGTCCCTCGAAGCCATGTGAGACAGCTATTTGGAAGTGAAGCACAGCCACCCAGAAGCAAGGCAATGGCTTTCTACCTATTCAGGGGGCCCCCTACACACACACAGCATGTAGGTTTGGAAAACTAAACGTGAAGGAGTGGGGGACCAAGCAACCCGATGAGGAATGACTGTGCCCAGTGATTTCCAGGAGCCATGCAATTTGAGTGTCGGGGGGAGGGGTATGGAAAATGGGGTTGGGGGAAATTGGCCCCCTTGAGCCCCTGAGTGTGTAGTATCTTGGAGGAAGGCATGGCTGACTGGATGGAACCCTGAACAGACCACCCCAGTTAGGGAATGAGGGTACGCTGCAGCATTTTGTTGTAGATCCCACTGGTCCTTCTGTTCACTCAAGCTGCTGGAAAATGCTGAATGGTTTAGACAAGGGGCTACATTTTGAAGCAGGAGCTGGTCACAACTATTTCATGGCCCCCTGCCAATCCCAGTTCTTTGGGGAAGGGTCTGGGTTATAGGATCAAAAATCTATATACACAAATAAAATGCATTTAAATATATATGGTTTCACTGGGTCACTATTGACCAACAAGGGTTGACAAAGGAAGTCATCTGCTCTACGAATTCAAGAAAACCCTGTTTTGAGAAGGATAAGATGCTGCTGTTCCCTCCTTACCTCCAGCTCCAAAAGCAGTGCTGCTTGCCCAGGGGGCAACTAAAGAAATCAGATTGGCTACGCAGACCTGTATTTGGGGGCGGAGGGAAGGTAAGCGAAGGCTCACATATCAGTTATTCACAGAACGACAGCACATGATAACTGCGGCGTGTGAAACTGCTGGCCATCGTCAGGGTGCTTTTTTCCCGTCGCATTTTCTTGGATCCTGGCTCTGAGCCTGCATTTTGCACATAAGTAACTGCAGCAAACAGCTACAGGGATCCTCTGTCAGTGTTGCACAGCCTTGCTCTCTCCTTAGGGTTATAATCTGTCTGTCTGTCGATATTGATATGTGCAATAACAACAAAATTTGGGAAGACCACCTCAGGAAGTGGGTGGCCCAAAATCAGCCACAGCTCAGCCAGTTCAAAGGAAAGAACAAACGGGTCAGCAGAACTGGTCCAACAACGTCTTGTTGATTTCCAGCTGGGTTCTTCCTTCACCGTTGCCTGGCTTGGTAGGGGACAGGGAATTGTCTGTCTTTCCTCTCCATGTTCAGGTGTCACAGGCTGCAATGGTGGTGTTTTCCGGTAATCTCTCACTTCCATGTTATGCTCCAGCTGTAATAAGGGCCTCTTTCTAAGAAGAGGAAACAAGAAACACAGAGTGCAATAGCTTTTTGTTACTTTCTAAGTTTTCTGGTGACTTTTTTCTTGTCCCTGTCTTAATGCTTCGCAGGTCTTTTTTCTTTCTTTTTTTAAGTTAAAAGCCATCATGAGGCGGGGAAGGGGTGGGAATTGATTGGGAAGGAGGGAGGTTAACCCATTCCCACTGTGTATTTTCCGCAATTGAAATAGCTCCGAAGTCATTTGCTCTACAAGGGTAGACAATTTCAGGGGGCAATTTCAACCAGAGAAGGCTGAGCCCCCAGCTCAACAATCTCAATCTGCTCCTCACCCTTGCCCTCATGCTTGCAACAAGGATCACATGGTCAAAGCCCAAAACTGAACAACACAGCCAGCTCTGCTTGAGCACAATCCAGGACCTGACGTTCCTTCCTACAAGGCCGTTGACATCACTTGGCTGTGGGGAGCCCAACCGGCAGGCCCTGACATGCCCGTGGCCTGCCCCTTCTGTCTGTCTCGCTCCTCCTTCCTTCCCACAAGGCAGCTGATGTCAGCTGGCCCTGTGGGGGGCAGGGCTGTCCAAAGTATCTTTGTGGCCTTCACAGTTAACATTTTGGGGGTATACATCTTAAAATGTAATCTGTAAAATTGCCCTGATAAAAGTTTTCCTGTTGAATTAATAATCTGATTCTTCAAGAGATTTAGGTAGCTGTATTGGCAATACTTTTATTAGGACCAACTAAATATGTCAAACCCCTTCATGGATCACTGCCTTGTGGTGAAGGGGCTTGCGTAACTCAGTGAAGCCATAAGCTATGCCGTGCAGGGCCACCCAAGACGGACAGGTCATGGCAGAGAGTTCTGACAAAATGTGGTCCACTGGAGAAGGAAACCCACTCCAGGATTCTGGCCAAGAAAACCCCATGGAACGTATCACAAGGCTAAAAGAGATGACGCCGGAAGATGAGCCCCTCAGGTCGGAAGGTGTCCAATATACTACTGGGAAAGAGCAGAGGGTATTTCCAAGTAGCGCCAGAAAGAGTGAAGTGGCTGGGCCAAAGCTGAAAGGACACTCAGCTGTGGATGTGTCTGGGGGTGAAAAGAAAATCCGATGCTGTAAAGAACAATATTGTTTAGGAACCTGGCATGTCAGATCAATGAATCAAGGTAAGCTGGAGGTGGTCAAACATGAGATGGCAAGATTGAACATCGACATCTTGGGAATCAGCGAACTAAAATGGACAGGCATGGGCGAATTTAATTCAGGTGACCATCATATCTACTACTGTGGGCAAGAATCCCTTCGAAGAAATAGAGTAGTCAACAAAATAGTCAACAAAAGGGTGGGAAAAGCAGTACTGGGGTACAATCTCAAAAACGATAGAATGATCTCAGTACGAATCCAAGGCAAACCATTCAACATCACAGTAATTCAATGCCCCAACCACTGATGCCGAAGAAGCTGAGGTTGATCGGTTCTATGAAGACCTACAACACCTTCTACAACTAACACCAAAAAAAGATGTCCTCTTCATCATAGGGGATTGGAATGCTAAAGTAGGAAGTCAAGAAATCACCGGGATAACAGGCAGGCATGGCCTTGGTGTACAAAATGAAGCAAGACAAAAGCTAATAAGAGTTTTGCCAAGAGAACACGCTGATCATAGCAAACACTCTTTTCTAACAGCACAAGAGGCGACTCTACACATGGACGTCACCAGATGGTCAATATCGAAATCAGATTGATTATGTCCTTTGCAGCCAAAGATGGAGAAGCTCTATACAGTCAGTCCAAACAAGACCTGGAGCTGACTGTGGCTCAGATCATGAGCTTCTTGTTGCAAAATTTCAGCTGAAATTGAAGAACGTAGGGAAAACCACTAAACCATTCAGGTATGGCCTAAATCATATCCCTTATGAATATACAGTGGAGGTGAGGAATAGATTTCAGGGATTAGACCTGATAGACAGAGTGCCTGAGGAACTATGGACGGAGGTCCGTCACATTGTTCAGGAGGCAGCAACGAAATCCATCCCAAAGAAAAAGAAATGCAAGAAAGCCAAGTGGCTGTCTGAGGAGGCTTTACAAGTAGCTGAGGAAAGAAGGGAAGCGAAAAGCAAGGGAGAAAGGGGAAGATATACCCAACTGAATGCAGAGTTCCATAGAATAGCAAGGAGAGACAAGAAGGCCTTCTTAAATGAACAATGCAAAGAAATCGAGGAAAACAACAGAATGGGAAAGACTAGAGATCTCTTCAAGAAAATTGGAGATCTCAAGGGAACGTTTTGTGCAAAGACGGGCATGATAAAGGACAAAGAAGGCAGGGACCTAACAGAAGCAGATGAGATTAAGAAGAGGTGGAAAGAATACACAGAAGAACTATACAGGAAAGATCTTAATGTCCCTGATAGCCATGAAAGTGCGCTCACTGAACTTGAGCCGGACATCCTCGAGAGTGAAGTCAAGTGGGCCTTAGGAAGCATTAGTAACAACAAAGCTAGCGGAGATGACAGTATTCCAGCTGAGCTACTGGAAATCCTAAAAGATGATGCTGTTAAAGTGCTGCATTCAATATGCCAACAAATTTGGAACACTCAACAATGGCCGCAAGACTGGAAACGGTCAGTTTACATTCCAATTCCAAAGAAGGGCAACGCCAAAGAGTGTTCAAACTACCGCACAATTGCACTCATTTCACATGCCAGCAAGGTTATGCTCAAAATCCTACAAGCTAGGCTTCAGCAATATGCAAACCGAGAACTACCGGAAGTACAAGCTGGGTTTCAAAGAGGCAGAGGATCTAGAGATCAAATCGCCAACTTTCGCTGGATCACGGAGAAAGCAAGAGAATTCCAGAAAAGCATCTATTTCTGCTTCATTGACTCTGCTAAAGCCTTTGATTGTGTGGATCACAACAAACTGTGGCAAATTCTTAAAGTGATGGGAGTACCAGACCACCTTACCTGTCTCCTGAGAAACCTGTACGAGGGTCAAGAAGCAACAGTAAGAACCAGACATGGAACAACCGATTGGTTCAAAATTGGGAAAGGAGTACGACAAGGCTGCATATTGTCACCCTGCTTATTTAACTTATATGCAGAGTACATCATGAGAAACGCCGGGTTGGATGAATCACAGGTCGGAATTAAGATTGCTGGGAGAATTATCAACAACCTCCGATATGCAGACGATACCACCCTAATGGCAGAAAGCGAAGAGGATCTAAAGAGCCTCTTGTTGAGGGTGAAAGAGGAGAGTGCAAAAGCTGGTTTGAAACTCAACATTAAAAAAACGAAGATCATGGCGTCTGGCCCCATCACTTCCTGGCATATAGAAGGGGAAGAAATGGCAGCAGTGACAGATTTTACTTTCTTGGGCTCCAAGATCACCGCAGACGGTGACTGTAGCCATGAAATTAAAAGACGCTTGCTCCTTGGGAGGAAAGCTATGGCAAACCTAGACAGCATCGTAAGAAGCAGAGACATCACCTTGCCGACAAAGGTCCGTCTAATCAAAGCTATGGTTTTCCCAGTAGTAATGTATGGCTGTGAGAGCTGGACTATAAGGAAGGCTGAGCGCCGAAGAATCGATGCTTTCGAACTGTGGTGCTGGAGAAGACTCTTACGAGTCCCTTGGACTGCAAGGAGGTCAGATCAGTCAATCCTAAAGGAAATCAACCCTGAGTGCTCATTGGAAGGACAGTTACTGAAGCTGAAGCTCAAATATTTTGGTCACCTAATGCGAAGAGAAAACTCTCTGGAAAAGACCCTGATGCTGGGAAAGACTGAAGGCAAAAGGAGAAGGGGATGGCAGAGGATGAGATGGCTAGATAGCATCACGGATGCAATGAATATGAACTTGAGCACGCTCCGGGAGAGAGCGCAGGACAGGAAGGCCTGGCGTGCTATGGTCCATGGGGTCACGAAGAGTCGGACACGACTGAACAACTGAACAACAACAACAAAAAATATGTCAAAAGAGAGAGAAAAGCACTCCTGTTCAGGCTGGATCTATGACATTTTTAGTGAAAGCCTCCACTCCTCAGTAAGTGAAGCCATGAAATGAATAGCTTAAAGTCATTCTGAGACTTAGAACCTCCTTAAAGAGAGAGGCTGCAGACGGAGCACCAGAGACCTGGTCCAGCGAGGTCTGCCATGCAGTGTGGAGCACCCTAATTCCTTGCCCCCTGCTGCTCTCGTTGCTGGATTAACCACTGGGCTAAGGGAGCTTTGGTCCTCCAGCCCACCATCTCAGAGAACTCATTCACTAGCCCAGATCCCTAGCTTTCAAATAAAAAAAAGAGTGAGTCTGTAGCCATGATAGAACCCAAGACAGGATACAAAATGGTCGGGCACTATGGCATTCAATTGTTTTGTGAGAAATGAGCCAGCTACCACCTTTCAATGTGTTTAGCTAATTATTAACCATTTGTGGCCAGTATTTGCCATAGAGATAAGTGCAGAGTGACCATTCTCTTCAGAAGGGACTTCCTGATTTATTCTGAACCCATTTTTGGTCTACTCTCCTGGAGCAGTGGTGACTGCCCATAGAAAACAACTGAGAATTTTCAGCAACAGATCCAGCCCAAAACAGAAGTTCACGCTCTTTCTAGCTCAGGTCGTACTTCATGCAACCTGTCTGTCTTCCCTGAGTTTGTAAACATTGTTTTAAAACCACCCTGCCCATCCAAATAAAGCCCTCCATTATGGCCATCTTGGGTGGGGTGGGATTGGCACTGTGCCTGAGCACAGGTTACATCAGCCCTGCAAGTATCCCGCTGTTGTTATGTCCATACTGCTGGGAAGGAGAGAGAGTCATTTATGACAACCCCACAGTGTAGTCCAGTGCCACGGCCAGTCTGCAAGCGGTTGGGTGTTTTTAGGGAAATGCCGTTTGGGGTGGTGGGCTGCGAAGTTAAGGGATATAGAGCAACCTGAAGGAAGGGAAAGATGCATAGATTGGTCTAGGCTGCAATTCTATGTGCACTTACCTGACAGGAAGTCTTACTGAACCCAAGGGGACTTTTTTCCTAATTAGACTTGCAAAGGATTGTGCTGAAAGGCTGCAGTCCTCTACACACTTACCTGGAAGTAAGCTCCACTGAACTCAATGAAACTTCCTTCTAAGTAGGCATGTATAGGATTATGCTGTTTATAAAGTTTCTCTTGAGTTGGTGATCATGCAGAAGGTGGAGGCATATAGGTGGGGCAAATGAAAAGCAAGAGGATGCCTTTTACAAATTTTGGGTTTTTTTCAGCATGAGTTATGAGTTAGAGTCAGTCGTCAGTATTTAGTTCCCTCCCCAGGTTCTCTATATGATAGATTTTCACGTGGTACCGGACGCAACTCTCCTCTAGTGCAGATGCATGCAAATGTGTACGCGCAGTGAGGCACCATAGAACGCATGGCGGGCCATTTCACGTGTTAGGTTTATTTGTAAGGGTAATACAGCGCACGGGGTCATGTTTCTTCCTGTATGTCTCTTCTGCTTATTTTTTGCCTTATGTTACGTTCCGCCTTTCCTCTAGGACAGGGATGCGGAACCCCCAGCCCGCCGGGCAGCGTTCGGAAGGAAGCCTCCCGGAGGACGGGAGCGGCGCCAGGGGAGACCAGCGGGGATGCAGGCAGCTGGGGATTCAGCGGGCCCCGGAGGAGCGCCGCTCTCCCCGCCGCAGCGGAGCCCTTGCCCCAGGCCAGCGCCGGGAGGCCCGGCCGCCGAGCCCCTGGCTGGGCGGGAGGGCTCCGCGGAGAGGGGCTGGCCAGCCGCCGCCGCCGGGCTTTGCGCGCTACGCTTGGAGCCGGCAACCTGGCCGGGGCGAGCGGAGCCGCGGGCAGCCCAGCCCGTTTCTTCGTGCCGAGGGAAGCAACGTGGGCGGAAGAGGGGCGGGCAGCGTTTTCTGTTTCCCGGGTGGTGTGAAAGGGAGGCGAACGCAGGCGCCGGCGCTTGTATTGTATGTCGCTTCTCCGCCGTGGGCAAGGCGCGAGAGTCTTTCGCGTCTAGGAAAGCACAAAATCCGATCTCCAGGAAGTTATGTGGTAAAAACTCTCTTTGCACTGCTGTAAAGCTGTGACGCTCCACATAAAGGAGCGTTCTTCGGCCGAGTGCGTGTGTGCGCATGCCCACGCGCGCGAATGCCACGTGGGAGCTCGGTGTTGGGGGCACAGCTGGGGACCCGCTGCGGCAGGAGCCCCAGGGCCCGCCATGGCCTTGGTCTGGCCCAGCCTGTTCTGCGGCTTGTAGCTCATCTTGACTCTGATCAGGCTGACCGTAAAGGCTGTGTGGAGATTCCCTAAACAACTTCACGGACTAATCAGGATACGCAAAGAGCCACTGCACAAGGCCAGCACTGGTCTGTTGAAGGAGAGCCGCCTCGAGGAGCTGCGTCCTCTCCTGCCTATGTCAACCACGGGGGTTGGACTCGATGCTCTGGTAGGCCCCTTCCAACCCTACTGTTCTGTGATGCTCTGAACTCCCTTTCAACTGCTTCACAAACACCTCATTTCTCTTGCTGCCCCTAAGTCCAGCCTCCCATCTCTTGCTCTCTCAGGGCACCATCCTCCATGGGTTCTGTTAATCACCATAATGCTGACCATGATGTTGAGTGTCAGCTTGGGAAATATGCAGCTTTTTGAAAGCCAAGTTTCTCTGTTCTGCTCCATAAATATCCCAAGGAGGCCCACATGCATGGCAGTGATTTGCACCTCCAAATGAGTAGAAAGATGTTCCAGTGAGGAGATGTTGAAATGTTGGAAGGGAGTTGTTCTTCTCTAGTCTCAGCTATGGAATCTGCAGAATTCACTGCACTGTGTAAACTCAGGCAAGGTCCCATTTAATAATAATGAGCATTTATACAGTGTGTTATACCCAGGTGACCTTTAAGATCCGCAGAGGAGGCCTTGCTGGTCATTCCAAAGTGAACAGAACATCGCCACAAAGTAACCAAATGGTAGGCCTCTGTAGTGGCACCCACCCTCTAGAGAGCCCTCCTTCATGTAGTTTGGGAGGCAGAAAACATGACATTTTAAACGCCTCCTGAAAACACACTTGTTCACCCAGGCTTTCCCTGAGCTGTAAATTAATTACACCACTCCATTTTACTGCTCCTTGATTATTTTACTGTAGTTGGTAGTGTTTTTATGTTGTGCTTTTAATATTGCATTTTAACATTGTGAACAGCTGATTTTATTAGATTCAGCGGTATATAAATACCAGGAAGAAAGAAAGAAAGAAAGAAAGAGAAAAAGTTTTCAAAACATTTCACATACATGAATGATCACAAAAATCCTGGCAAGTATCTCATAACCTGGGCAAGTGTTGCCTCCATGTGCTGGTTGCATTGGGTGCCCATTGACACTAAGGCAGCCATGCCTTGCTTGAGGCCATCTAGGGAAGAGCAGGCAGAGAAAGGCAGAACAAGCACTACCGGCACATTTCTGGATGATTTGCAGCAGATCAGCAAAAGGGGTTTTGACTCCCGCTGGGTTAATGATACCAACTACGTGTGCTCTCTTAAATTAAAAAAAAAAAAAAAAAAATTCTGTTGTGGCTGGCCTTCTGCTATTTGCTAATCTCAGACTCAGTGTCAAATATGAATATTAATCGGTTGCCTTTGACCAGGTCTACTTTCTGCAGCTCTACTGGCCACTTCAGTTCTTTGTATTAGAATCCCTGATCTATATAGTAACTCAGACGTAGTTTAGTATTTGAACATGCAGCACTTGCTCACGGGATGCGATAGGCGACTGGCTGCACTGCATTCCTCCTTCCTTACAGTGCACCTGGCGCTGATCAGTGGATGCTGGGGGTTTAGTTAAAAACAAACTAGATGCCACAGCTCTGAAGTCTGCCCACCTCTGGCCAAGGGGGTTTGTGATGGGGATGAAATTCGAACAAAGGACTTCCCATCTCAAGCTGTTTAGACACTATACTGCCTCAGGTGCTTTTTCAATTCAGTTTTGTTTTGTTACAGGCTGGCCCTTCACCCCACCCATACCTTTTTTTATTTGCAGGTGTGCACATCATAAACCCGGATGCATTCCTGGCAGCTGACATAACAGCACCAGTGGAAGATGCAATGGCACTTCTCCTTTCTCTTCTCTGTCCTGGTGTTGTGGCCACGGCCGCAGCAGAGCAAATCGCACCCATCGATCCCATGTGAAGTCAAGTTGCACATTCTGTCCCTGGTTCCAAATGAGCCGGTCTCAGGGTTGGGCTCGCAGAAGTTGGGGGAGTTCTCATAATAGACCAAATCGCGCTCCATCGGCGGCTTGAAGAGGGCATACTTGGCACGCAATGTCTCCACCCACCCACGGGATTCCCGGTGTTTCTCCACCACCATCTCTGAAGCACTGTCATACTTGTCCTTCAAGTAGTCGCCAATGGCCCGGAAGTCCGGCTGGGCCCACCAGCATGTTTTAACCTCACAGCTGCCTGAGAGGCCATGACATTTGCATTTCAAGTGCATGTGGTCCAAGATAGTCTATCCAGAACAAAACAAGAACATGACAAATCAGCCTGGATAAGAGTGGAGAAGTACCGATGGAGCCAAGACTCTAGTCTAGGGTCCCTGCTAGCCAGTCTCCATTGGAACTATTTCACCCTCTTTGCAGCCTGCCCCGTTGGTGGAAAGAGAAATCATACCTGTTCTTCCTCCCCGCCCCGTTTTAAAACGAGCAGGCCAAAACTCCTCAATGGGTCTACTAAGGTTAGCCACGCAGAGTATCTAGTTCTGAGTTATGTGATCTGGAACTTCTGACAGCCCATCAGAAACTTGGAGAAGTTAGAAAGAGTGGTCAGTTGGTGCTGTGGATTGTGACTGAGATGAACACTTGAATACAGGTCTCTGAGATCTAATTTTATTCGTTCGTGGTATTAATATAAATACAATTAGCAGTTTCTCATTTTGAATGGGAGGCATCTCCCTCCTTCCATTTTAAAACTGGAATTTTATCTTGGTTTTGGTCAACTGCACTTCTGCTGAATCTTCTGAAACTATGTGACTGGTTGACAAATTAACAGAAGCTTTCCAGAAACTGAGCTTGCTACATCGAAAACAGCACTTTCAAGGCAGCTCAGATCTTGGCAAGTTAACTAAGGTTCAGCCTTGCTAAACATGAGCTGCTAAGGTCTTGTAAGCAGGCAGCTCATATGCAAGTGAGAAAATATGAGATTTCTGGATTAGAATTTACTTTTAAAATATTTTTATTGATTTCACATAAAAAAGCACATTACCGCAAATCACAGAGAGAAAATATATATGAGCTTGTAAATATCTGCAGGCTAAACTTTAGAGAAGCTTGGGAAACAAAAGCATATAATCTTGGTTTAATCATCCCTGCTATTTGCAAAATTCTTTCCAAGCATTCCTTAGGTTTACATACAGCTGTGTTTTTCCAGTTAACTGCTAAGCTGATTTCTAGCAGCAGATAGATTATTCATAATGAATTCCAAGTCAGAAGATTTAAGTTTCCCTTTCAAATCACAGAGGATTATTGCTGAAGAATTCAAAGATAAGTGATAAAAATGTGATGAATTATCACTTCCCAATAACACCACCAGATCTTCAGACAACACCAAATGGCTGGTGCAAAACTGAATCTACAACAAAGGGTTGGTTTTATATATTTCTGGAATCTTAAGGTCTGTCCAGTACTACTGATATAATGTCATAAAAGATTTATTTCAGATATATACAAAAAAAAACTTAGAAGGCACATTACAACAGGCCCATTTCTATATTGAAATATTAAGTCTTTTATCCAATTTCTTGTGGTATCTTTGACCATCCAGCTTCATATCCAACAATGCAGAATAAATCTTTTTAATCAGACCCTAAGTCTGATTAAAAATTTAACTGCATCAGTAAGATCTTGAAGTTTAGTTTCTCCCTTATCCTGACATATGGTCTAATAGTAAACAATGGAAGAACAAGGGTTTTAAACCTGACATTTTAACTAGGAAAATGTCAGGTTCAAGACCCTTGTTCTTTCAATATTTACGAACAGAACACCTGCTATTAGACCACTTGTCAGGATAAGGGAGAAACTAAACCTCGAGATCTTACTGATGCAGTTTGAGACTGAAGAGGGTGGGTGAGGCCTGGGCAACTGCACCAGGGCTGCATGTCAGTGGTGGGGCATCCCTGCCCACTGCTGGTATACTGCCCCCACCATGCCTGCCCAGAATTAGTTCAGCCTTTGGACTGAAAAAAGGTTCCCCTCCCATTATCTAATCTGATATACGTAGGTAACACTATAAGCAAGGAGATAATCTTTGGTAGTAGAATATCCATTTTTACTGCAGATACCATATCAAACCAATATTTCTTCAATTTACCTCATACTGATGTTCCTGAATTTGTTGAATAACCTTAAGATAATTTTTCTAAAAGTTTCTTGTTCAAGGAATTAAGGGTGCAATCCTATGCATATTTAGACAGAAAAAAACTCCTACAACTCCCAGCATTCCCCAACCATTCATGCTGGCTGGGGAATGCTGGGAGTTGTAGGACGTTTTCTTCCTAAACATGAATCATAGAATGAAATGATGGAAGGGTCCAACCCCCTGCTCAATGCAGGAATCCAAGTCAGCCTCATCTTGAATGCCTCCAGCATGGCAGAGCCCACCACCTCCCTAGGGAATTGGTTCCGTTGTCGTATTGCTCTAACCGTCAGGAGGTTTTTCCTGAAGTTCAGCCAGAATCTGGCTTTCTGTCACTCAAGCCCATGATTCCGTGTCCTGCACTCTGGGATGATCGAGAAGAGATCCTGCCTTCCTCTCTGTGACAACCTTTCAAGTACTTGAAGAGCACTATCCTATCTCCCCACATGCATGGGATTGCACCCTACATGTATGATACCTGGATCTTCCAAGAAATTCATGTAAGCAAAAATATTTCACCTTTCACTCATCTGTTCAGATTGAGTAACAGGCTCTCTGACTCTTTTTTATTTGATCTTATTACCAGACATTTAATTAAATATACTAAGTAATGAAAGTTTCTGCAAAGAGTATTTTGGATCTTCCAGTGCTATGACTACATGATCAGCATACAAGCTTATTTTATAGACCTGATTTTTAAAGTCTTAACATGAATACTTTGTTATCTGCCTGTGGCTGGAACTTCTAATGCCATTGTGAAAAACAGAAGGGAGAAGGTGATCCTTTGTCTACTCTTAGGAACATCACTTTTTTCTCTGAAAGAGAGCTGTTCACCCACATGCTTCAGTGTGGTCTATTATACACTGCAATGGACTTTTGCATCACGGGAGCATATACTACTTTCTTTATTGATACCTTGAATCATGTTTACCAGCCTCCTTGTGCTATAGGTGAATTTATAACCCAAACTAAATCCTGATTCTAACTCATGAAGTAACCTTCTATCTTATTTTGTCTTGTGGCCAGAGTTGTTCAAACCTTAAGGTTATGACTGAATAAGAAAATTGGGCAATGATAACAAATAATTAGCTTTTATATCATGCTTTAGATTTCTCATACCCTTTAAAGTAGGTTAGTATTATTATCTCCAGATTGTAGATGGGTCTGAAGCAGAGAGTAGCTTGCTTAATGGCATGGGTCAAATGATTCGTAGCTAAGCCTCAAAGCTGCTACACAATACCAGATATGACTTGAATTTTGCTAGATCTTTATCTGCCATTGGAATTAATATGATTTTCAGCACAGCCCTGTGCATGTTTACTCAGAAGTAAGTCCCACTTGGTTGAATGGGCCTTACTCACATGTATATGGAGGCAGGCTTGCAGCCTTCAGTTTCCCATGATAATTGAAATTCCCCTTCATTAGCATTTGATTAACAGTAGCGGTTAATGAATCTAATAAAAAATCTAGGACTGCCTTCCCCAGCCTAGTGCCCCACAGATGTATGTGCAACACTCCCACCATCCCTGGCTGGCTGTCCCAGGAGCTTGCAGCCTTTTATGTTGCCAGTAGCTTTCTTGAGTTCTGCTCTGATGAACAAGCCCAGCAGCTCTTCTGGATGGCCCTCCCATCGTCTTGGATGTAATGACATCTAGAAGAGCTGATGGACTTTTTATGAGAGGAGAGAGAAAGCTCTTGATAAGCTAAAAGGTTTTTTTTTAAGCTCCTGGGATGGTCAGCTACTGTTAATCAACTGCTAATTAAGGGGAATTTCAATCACCAGGTTATCCAGATCTGAATTTTTATCTGGCGACTCTAACTGGGATTAATAATGAACAAATTCTGTGGGTGTAAAAGATGTAGATTCAAACCCTCGATTCTGTTTAAAACCCTCTGCTTTAAAAGAGGAACCAACCTTCTTTCGCTTTGCTAATCCATGTACCACCACTTGGTCAGCCTTACTCCCTCACTCAGATGCTTCTTGTTTTAAAAAGTGTACCGCTCTTTCTGTAGCATATGCATTTTGATGTCATTTTGCAGTCCAAAAGAGTTATTTTAGACACCTCCTTAGAGCTTGTGCCTCACTTTCTCAAAGGCCCTCGCTTTCATAATTTCTTATACTCCCTGAGGAATTTTTAAATGTAAGGAGCATGAAAGAACCAAACTAGCCTCTCAGCACAGCACCCTAATTATATATAGTACTTTTCCCAAAAAAATAATAAAATCAGACAGGCACAGCGGGGGCCACATGCGGACCATGGCTGCATACTGTCCACCCCCGGCCTATACAATCCCATAACTTCGTAAGGAATGCTTTGGGAAGACTGTCAGCAGCAGAAGAAGGGCATTAAGATTTATCTGGTGTAGGTTGCGTAGCTACATTTTGAAATCTTCCCCCTGCCCCAGCTCCTAGGTGACTTCTCCTTCAACAGAGTTACATTAGTTAGAGTTAACAATGGATCAAGATAATCGGGACAAAATTTACTATTCTACTTTAAAACATGGAAATATGAAGCTTGGCGTTTGGTGGTTTAGTTAGTTGGGGTTTTTAAAACATGCATTTTGGAATATGAATGAATGTAACATTGCACCTCCTCCAAAAATGCAGACAATAACTCTCTTTTCAAGGTTGTTACACGGTATAGGCAGGTGACCCTGGAATTTTGGAAGTCCAAACCTAATTTGCCTCTGTGGGTGGGCTAGCCAAACAATCAATTATCTACATTCCTCCTCCTCCTCCTTGCTAATCTATGCATACTGCCATTTTTTGGTAAGCACTATGAACAACCAGACGCCCTTGGGCAGCGGTTGCTGGGTACCTGTTATTCACTGCGTCTTCTCTCGTTTCCTGGTGGGCCTGAGCCATGGTGGCAGGGGAGAGGGATGATTGAGTGGCTGAGCTTGAGTGGGAGAAGCCACTAAGTGGAAGGGGTATCTGTCTGCCCGCTAGCCGCGAGTCTTTGGTCTGGGATAAGTGCATTGGTCAGATGTCTGGATTCTCAGTTCTTGCACTGGAGGCCTTTCTGGTGATTTGGCCAGGAGTGCGGGGCGGAAGGATGCACAGCTACCCTTATCCAATGTTGGTTCAGAGGAGGATAAAGAGGGGAGCCACTCACTGTTCTTCCGGCTTCGTTATTGTGCCTGTTCATGGCTGAGCGGGCATCTGGGCGGTTTTCTCTGGCGTCTGCAAACTCCCGCGAAACCAACACACCGAAGTCGGCGTCCTCGCTGCAACCACCCCACTTCCACCCTTCACCGGGCGGCCCCTTGTGGTGCGAGTCACAGCCACAGATGGTGGAAGCGCCTTCCGCACAGGAGCGCGTGACAGCAAAGGCCACACCGGCAGAGGCGATGGCGTGGACAAAGGCAGATTCTCGCGTAGCTGCAAACGAAGGGGGGGGGAGCTCCAGTTATTCTGCTAGCAGAAAAGCCTCCTTTCCCCCTCCTTGCTCTACCGCACAGCTAGCAATAGCTCTTGTGTTCAACAATTCAGGTCAGCCATTCCGAGGTCCCCCTTTGCCCCATTGTGGTCTCTGCGGTCAGTCAAGGGCAACGATAAGCAGCTGTCTATCATATACAGAATAGTAATTTCCAAACTATGAGCTCAGGAAAATTAAGTAACTAGAAATAAGTACCCACCCATGGAGGAAGCTGCCTGCCATGTCTCTCGGTAATTTACTGTTCCAGTCAGCATTTACTGGGGGCAGATCCTTCTGCCATATCAGGGAAATGGATCATTCAGTCATTCCCAGTGCAAATACACAGCGGAATTAGATCAAGGTTTCATAAAGGTTTGCTCCTGTTATCTCTCATTTTAGTATTATTAAGTTTTAACTGGGACTATGGCTGCAGTCAGATGTCATGATAAACTATAGCTTATTGTGATGGGAACAGGACTACCTGAGCCTCTGGTTCATGCCTTGGGCTCCTCCATCCGTGCTCATGCCTTGAGCTCCCATCTCTTCCTCCAGCATGACTTTGGCATACTTTTTTGATTAATCACAGTTTAGCATTACATCTGAACCCTGAACTGAGGTTAATCTTAGGTATGGTTTCTTGATACAAGCCAGTTTCATAACCCGTAGTTTGAATTTGGCTTGTTTTAAACAAACCATAACCGCAATATGTTAAAGTTCCCCAATGAGGGGGTTCTCCAGATGTTTTGGACTTCAGCTACCATCATCCCCAGCCAACATGGCCAATACTGAGGGATGCTGGGAGTTGTAGTCCAAAACATCTGGAGGGCACTAGGCTGGGGAAGGCTGAAATAAATCATGGTTTATCATGATGTCTGGACATAGCCGCTGTGTTCATCTTCTCTATTGTATGAAACGTTGCAGTGAGCTGCTTTCAGAATTTGTATTGAAAAGTGGGGTATAACGTATGTTGTCCTCAGCAGAGGTGTGGCGAGAAATGCAGCGGGGGGGCTCCTTTGAGGGAGGGTAGCTCTTGTTTCTCTGGCAAACTCTAATAGCAACGCTTTTTCAGCTGTGAAAGAGTGGACTGCACCTCCAGGTTAAATTCGGAAAGCAAATGTGCCTCTGGTATCAGATGTTCTGGAAACACTGGGCTAGAAGGGCTTTAAGACAACACTGGATTTTAAGACAACAGAGGGATGTTGTCTTAAAATCCAGTGTGTGAGAATAAACTCTGAGAGGGAGGCTGTCCCAAAGCTACTACCTTGAAACCAGCTGAACCCGCAGAAGGTTTGTGAAAAACCAGCCTGGAAAAACAACAACACACACACACACACCCCGGCCTTGGAATTATCTCGTGCCTGGAAAGTTAGGCGTGGGGGTGGGGGTTGCCTCAGAGAGATTTTCCAGTGATAAAACAGAAGTTCCCAGAAGCAATGCAGGGCCCGGGGGGTGGATTAGGGGCTCTTGACAGAGCTCCACTGTAACGGTCTCCTATCCAGGCCCTGTTACCTGCTGGGACACTCCACTTGCCATTGTCTGCAGAGTGTCACACTGTATTACCCACATAATGTGGAGTGTTTCCGCCAGGCCCAGCAGTACCCACGCTGGCATTCCCCACGGCCACCCCTTGGCAACGGGGCCTGCGTCCCCCCTGCCCTGAGCTCACCAGTCAGGCTCGGAGATCGCTATTGAGGGCGCTGATGCCCTCCCCTCCTGGGCTCTGCGTGGCAAAAGGGCGTGTGAATGGCGCAGGGCTGCGAGACAGTTCGAGGTCTGGAGCGGTATCCCTCGCCCTGGCGCACAGTAGGGACTGAAGCTTAGCTCCTTTCTCCTGAACATAAGCTCATTCTCTCTCCCACCCCACCACCCGCACTGCCTTAAATCTCTGGCATTTCTATCCAGTCTCCTCTTTAAATGCAAATTTGTCATCTGTGTCACTGCTAAAGAACAGGCTGGGTTATCCCAATGCTGTAGGCCCTTTTTCAGCCTGCAGAGCTGGTCTCTCATTTTCCTGAAGCAGGGAGGCCCGGAAGATGCAGGTTTTGTTATACATAGGCGGTGGCAGTCTGCAATGTTTTCACAGCCCTTTTAACCCGGCTCTGAACCAGACGATCCACCTTTCATTTTAAAAAATCACACTTTTCACCCTTCACCTTTCTGTCTTTGGCGCAGGTCTTACGGGGGGGGGGGGTGGAGGGGGGGTGTAAACCTGGGTCTGGGCTGTACTACTTCATCCCGTAGGAGGGGGATCACAAACGTGAATGCTCCTCGATACAAAGAAGTTCTTGCATAGAGAACGAGATATTCTGGTGAAGGGTTTCTATTCTAACCTTCTTGCTGACTTGCTAGTTTTCTGTGTGTAAGAAGCTTTATTGCATGGAGGGGTATACACTTATATGAGCCCCACTTCCATTCTGAAGTGGTACAGCCCAGACAGAAGCTCATCTCTTCAATGAAAACCAGGGCTTCCTCCCACTCAGTTCTTTTAAAAATAAAAATGTGGTACAACTAATGTGGCCCATTTCAGATGTGACTCAGTTAAAGATCATGACCTATCAGTTTCAGTTCCTGAAATCAGCTTAGCTTGCAGATTCAAAGCAGAGAACAGCTCCTAGTACCTTGGCAGCTTATTGGTAAAATTTCAGCTGCTTGGTAGCTCAGACTTAAGGACTTAGGTGCAGATGTAATTCATGACCCCTCTGGTTCCTTCTGCTGAAGGATGGACACAGATTACCAATAACCAAGTAGGAATTTACCAAGGTGGGCTTACAGTTGCATCTAGTGAGTTTTACCCCCATCTCCCCAAGCTTCTGATCAAGATGTGTAGTAAAACATTTCCTCACTGTTTACCGTTGCCCATTATGCTAAACTATCTCTTTGTAAATAGCCATCTGCACTCACCCTGAAGCTACAATGATTTGGGTGGGGCAAAATTAGGGAGCAAAATAAATAAAACAGCTCTGCAGAGTAATGGATATCTATGAAATGCACCATAGTTACCATCAATGCCCCCAGCCAATAAGAGAAGCATTGTGAATATATACCACAAGCCTTGGGTATGTTCCACTATGAAGCCTTCTAATGAGGCACATGCTATACCTTTATCTAGGACAGGCCCAAAAATGGCCAAGCTGTCATCAATGGTGGTGCAATTCCAACGCCTCCCACGGAACTGATGCTGGCATTCCTGGATTCCCAACTTCACACCCTCAGCCACACTGGGCATGATCTCAATGTAGTTACGGCAGAACCGAAGCTGCTTGGGCACTAAGCCAGGAATGGAACCACACAAGATTGGCTGGGACCCCAGCGAAGTATACTGTTGGCCTAATGCAAGGGACCTGCAAAGAGAGAACAGACACAATGCACAGCTGAAAGGGCACTGGGCCCTTGACGTGCCCCACCAGCTCCTCCACCAAGGTACAGGCATCCTAAGCACTCCTTCACAAAATGCATAATTCATGCGCTGGCTTTCCTACCACAAGATGTAGCGAGTGCTACTTCTAGGTGGCATTTGTCAGATACATTCATGCACTGTATTTGTCTGTCTGTGGCTACAGCCATGATGGTCAAATGGAACCTCTGTGGGTTCATAGGCAGCCTGTCTGTAATTACTAGATGGTGGGTATGAAAACTGCGGGGTGGTCATCAGCTTCACATCCTGCTCCTGCACGCATCTGGCTCCGAATGCTGGCCTGGATGGCTTTATGGTCTGAGCCAGAAAGACAGTTCTTCACACCAGGGGTAGATTTCAGCAGGCGGGGGCAGCCTACTTGGCTTTTTAAGGGGTGGGACCAGCCTGTCTGGTTGTTATTATCTTGGGGTATTAACCTTTTACATGTGTTAGGTTCTCAATATTTAACCTTTTACTTGTTAAAAGAAAACACTAGGAATATTAAGTAAAATAATTTCACTAGTGTGCACCATCAGTAAAATGGGTAAATTTTTCAAGCCTAAGACCCATTTTACAAATGCTTACTGCCTTGATAACTAGGCTACATATATGCATGTGTTTTGTGACTTGATGTGTAGTCTGTGGATGAGATTGTGCGTTGGATCCAGATTTAGGGATGCTCGGAGCATACCCATTGAAATCAGTGGGACTTGAGCTAGTCATGACTAACTGAAGTCCCATTGACTTCAGTAGGTATACCTCAGTATTGCCAAATCTGGATCCAACCCCACATGCCTGAGCTATTGGCTGTTCACGTATTTCTAGTTCTTGTTTTGTGTTTGTGGCACATTATACTGATCTGGATAGTGGTTGCTGTAGAGTCTTGGGATGCATAGAATTTGTAGCAATGGAAAAGCCAGCACAGATTCCCTTGTCCAGTCTTCCCCAATCGGGTACCCCCAGATGTTTTGTACTACAATTCCCATCACCCCCGGCCACTGGTCATGCTGGCTGGGGCTGATGGGATTTGCCATCCAGAACATCCGAGAGCATCAGGTGCCTCGGACATTCCCCAGTCCAGGATACCCTGACTGAAAGAATTCCCAAACCTTCTTCCAGGAAAGAACTCCCATGTTCCGAACCACCATTTCCCCATCTGCTTTCTGAAAATCCTTTCAGATGTTTGGAAACAGTTGGCATGCCCAACCCATCTTTTATCTTTGTTTTCTCAAGGGTGAACATGGCCAGTCCCTTCAGTGTTTTCCTTATTCAGTGCTACCAGTGTACATGGCACTTTATAAGGCTTCATCAATTAAAAAAAAATAGGTCCATTTCGCTAAAGAACTCGCAATCTAAAATAGATGGTGAAGGGAGGGGAAAGGAGAGAGAGGCAAGGGATGAGCAGGAGCAGATCCAGTCACAGGCACTTAAACTTACAACTGGGAACAAGGATTAAGGAGTTAAGAAAAGGGTCAGTTCTGAAAAGGAGACAGGATGAAAGAGAGGTGTTTGTTTAGGGGGAGTCAGGGAGAATGTGTGAAGTTGTCTTTCATATATAAACTGCACAACTTGTCTTCTACTCTTGATTGCCCTATATAGTTCTGTCTTCAATTCAGTCCAGTGTTTACAAACGTGGTGACCAGAACTATGGTGCCATCATTTCCTGCATCTCCGGGTAAACAGTGTTTCTGCTGATGCTGTTCATGACACTTTGGGGAAGGGGTGCAGGCCACAGCAGCCCTCCCCAGCCTGGCTCTAGCTGTAGTCTGGAGGCAGGCACCATCCATACCACCCAGAGGCAGGTACCTGGAGGGCACCAGATTTGGGAAGGCTCTTCCACAAATTTGGGAGAGCCCCAGGTGAGAAGTAGCAGCTTGCCCAAAGCCATCCAGCACTTTCATGGCTGAGGTAGAATACGGGCCTGGTTCTGCTGCTCTGTCTGCTGCATCACACCATCTCACGTACTCATTCAGTCTGGGGAATTGCTGTATGGCATGAGAACATGAAGTAATTCTGGCGCCTCATTTCTTTATGACCAGCATCGTATGAAGACACAGTGTAAAGGTCAAATCACCTGCTCCCTCTCAGTGTCATGCAAAGCATTCTCCGCCCTGCGCCTTCTGGCTGTCCTGGGTGAGGATGTCGCTGCCCTGGCAGAGCACTGCTGTCCCATGGCTGCAGCTGCAGGGAGCTTGGCTCCAGGCGAGTGCCGCTGCATCCTCGGGGAGCCCAGATCACATGGAATGCTTTCTGCGCAAACAGGCTGCCTGGGACAGATGTCGTGTGGAGAGAAGGCGTTGGACCGTGCGCGTGAGCTCCCTGTCCTCCACCCCGGCCCTGGTACACGTCTGGGGCTGCCTTGGGAGCTGCCTTTCGAAGGCAGTTCAGAAACTGTGGCTGGTCTGGAATGCAGCAGCCAGACCCCTGACTCAGGCTAGCCACAGAGACCATATTCCACCTGTCTTCAAAGAGAAGCACTGGTTACCTGTTGGTTTCTGGGGACAATTCAAGAAACTGGTCTGAACCTTTAAACCCCTGCCCAGTGTGTGCCATTCTGCTTGATGGAAGGGATCTCCCCCACCTCCCCACAGAACTCTCTCCATGCTGTCTGGGATATGGGATGGCCATAACATCTAGGACTCCCTTCCCTGAGTGTGTTTCCCTGTCCATTCCTTTTGGAAAGCAGGCAAACATGTTTCTTTTTCAAAGGGCATTTTCCTCCTTGGCAGTCAGAGCCAGCCCCTGTCATGAAAGGGAGAATTGCTGTTTTTCATTCTTCTCTGGATTTTCTTGGTTTATGGTTTGTTTCATCATCATCATCATCATCATCTAACCACCACCCAATTGGATTTTAATCACCCTGAACACATAGCTATAAAGCAGACATATAAATCTGGGAAATGCATACCCTGGTATGGATCTATCCAGCCTCCAGTGGTTTGGGGCCAGGTGCCTTTACTCCCTTTCTTCATGCTTCCCGGGCCTTTTGACTCTGCCCCGTGGGAGAAAGAACCCTGGCCGAGACGGACCTCGGCATCCCTCAGGTGGTGCTTCCAGAAATGTATTTTGGGGAGCCCTGGAGTTCTGCGCCCACCACTGCCCTCCTTCCCCAGCAACGCCCACAAGGCTATTCCGAGGAGACTCTCAGTTCACGTGGGTTCGCGGTGAAGCCCGAGAAGCACAGGCAGTGGCCTGTGTGCACTGCTGGTGAACTCAGAACTGTCTTCCCCAGCCTGGTGCCCCCCAGATGGGCCACTGACTGTGCTGGCTTGGGTTGATGGGAGTTGTAGTCCAACACACCTGGGAGGCACCGGATTGAGGAAAGACGGCCTGGAATCTGCCCCAGAGGGAGCCGCGCCGCGCCGCGCCGCCGGCCTCGCCGCGACTCGAGCGGGTGCTGCGGGAACGAGCCGGAAACCGCGGGATCCGCGAGATCCGCCCGCGCGCCGGCCGGCCGGCCGGAGGCCTCGCCCGGGGAGCTATCCGGGAGGCGGCGCTGAACCCGCGCCGGTGGCGCCGCGCCGCCCGCCTGGCGGGAGCGCCGAGGGCCCAGCGGCCCCGCTTGCGCGCGTCACTCCCCCCGCGGGCTGTCCCCGCTGAAGGGCGTCGGGGCGGGCGAGAGGCGGCGCGCGCTGCCGGCCGGGGGAGCCTCGCCAGGCGAAGTCACACGCAGCGCGGAGGCGCAGGGGCGGGCAGAGACGGACTTTTCCTGGAAAAAATCCTGGAAGAGCGCCACTTTGCTTTGGAGACTTTTTATTTAATCCATTAAGCATTATTTTGGGGCCAGATTTAAGGGTAGAACCCTCTTTCCAGCTAATTGACAGGTTTAAATTTAAATATATCTGACAAGTATCAGTACTTCAGTATAAGCAACTTTCTGAGATGATAAAAGGTTGATGAGAATGTCAGATTGCTCCTACAGAGCAAATTGGGGCTCCCAGAAACTCAAGCAAATGAGCCAACCCATATGCTGAAAGTGAAGGTAAAAACACCCCACCCATCCACTAATTGCTTCCTAACCCCAAATATGGCCTTGAGTCACCTTGAACATGAGCCAAGCTGATCCCCAAGGCATTCCAAATAAATTACTAGGTGTGATTCTACACCTCTAACCTTCAGAGGAAGGAGGGAAGAGGAGACCAAGCTCATATGAGGAAGGAAAACCGGCAGTATTAAAGCAGAATGTGAATGTATGACGCTGATGCCATCACTGATCTGCATCAACAAGTGGAGCTGGGTTGGATCCAGACTGAGTCATATTGACAGCAGACCCATTGAAATCAATGGGAATTATGTTTGTCATTACTAAATTATTCCCATTGATTTCAGTAGGTCTGCTCTCAGTATGAATAAGTCTGGACCCAACCCACTGAGCCCATATAGATAATTTTACCACACGTTAGCTGTTGGTAGGTGGCAAATTCTCCCTTACCGCTTTGTAGGATGATCCAGATAACCAACTTACCCCAGGATGTGAGAGCTCACTCAGGGCAGCATGATCATCCATGCGGGCTCCCTCTCCCCAGTGCCCTCACTCTTCAGTAGAGGTTGGTCATACATTCAGCTGGAACAGACCATTGAGTAATGAGCCATTGGGCTGGTCTCTGCACATATGGATCAATCCCAAATGCTCAGAGGCACCACTTTGGGGGATGAAGAAAATTGGTTGAATTGACTATTTCCCACCACCACCGAGTTGTAGATCAGAAAGGGTCACCGCACCCTACTTTATGATTACCAAGGTTTGCCCTCTTCCTCTGGGATAATCAGGAACTGTGTCAATGGAGAACATAGTGATGAAGCAATAAAAAAGTAAGGTCATTTAACATTTTTAGACAGATCAACAGAACTCATATAAAATCAATATAATCAGCGACAAGCAAGCAAAAAAAATACTGAAAACCACTAAACTTGCTTGGAGGGCAAGGAAGTCCTATATTGTCTTTGAAACGATAAAAATATTGATGCCTCCCTGACTGGTTGGGGATTAAATAGCAGAGGGTATTAAACAGAGAGTGCCCCAGATGGCAAAATGTCTTTTCAAACCGTCTTTTGAAAAGCAGCACCATGCAGAGTATCTCCTGCTGTCTCTTGTGGCCTAGTGAGCTGTATTACATAGGTTGATTTGCCATGGGGTTAGTGGGCGGATAGATGGATCCTGGTATTTAAAGAAAACAAACTACCTTGACTTTTGCTGCCTTTCAAACAACCATTGGTTGGTTTACATGTGCATGACTGTCACTTGATTTTTGTCATCTCTAGATTAATGCTTGGTGAATGTGTGAACGGACTCTACTAACAACACTGCAATTTTGAAGTGAAAAGATTGCTCATTTTCCTGTGCAAGTAATGTAGCAGTTGTAGTGCAATATTCGCTGTTTTATACCTAATACAAATTACAGAGTCATCATTAGATCCTGCAGTCTTCAGATGTTGGGCATGGGTGGGTGAATGAGATCTAAATGTAAGGATAGCCCCCCCCCCCATTTCTGTTATTGCTCTGCTACGGACTCCCTCTGCCTGCCTCCACTTGAATAATTTTTAAAATTAATTTCATAATTGGTTTATCTGGAGCTCGTTGCAGTCTTCAGCTTGCATTCCCCCCACTTTCAGTTTACGGATGAACACCAGCGTGTGCGTGCATAGATGAAATAACAATGCAAAAAGGAATCTCGATGTGATTATGTAAACGCATCAAAAGTCCTTTTTGCACTCTGATTTAATCAATGCACACGTGCACTGGTGTCCATCAGTAAGCTGCAAGGGGGATGGAAGGGTTAACTGAGCTGCAGCAAATTCCAAGGCCAGAACAAAGCCCCACAAGAAATAAAAACAGTGGGTCACCAGTGCAGAAACAAGACCGAGTGGTTTGGATAGAATGTGAACTTTGGAGAAATTGGGAGAGCAAGAATTTTGCAAGCACTCTGACTGAAACCAGGCTGTGCCACCATCAGCCACTGTCAGAACATAGAGCACTTTTACTATAAAGAGAAGCAGGATAGGAGGAGTGTTTGACAGCTGTTTGGCATCTGGTGTGCCAAGGACTTTCTAAAACCATTTCCCTTGTGATCTTTTATTTTGCCCCTGCTGCAAGGGCTCCTTATTGAAAGGGCAACCACAGATGTTACAGGCATCCTTAACTCTGCAGGGCTGCTTCCCTGACTACCTCGTTAGAAGGTGTTTATAGCCTCTTGACCATGGGGTAGGAGGTGTGTACTGGAGAACCCACAATGGAATCAGCTCACCATGTAAATTGCATGGAAGGGTCCAGCATGTGCAGACACACTGCCAAGGAACCCTGGAGCAGGCAGCTGGCTGGCGCTGTATAAGAAAGTGGCAAACTAAGGCTCTCCTGAGCCTGCAAGCCAAACCGGGAACAAGACCCATTGAATCCACTTGGACTCGCTTCAGAGAAAGTGGGTGTTTGAATGGATTGCTAGACACCTTTCCCTGCTCCCCACTTCTCCCACCACACTGAAAATAATGCCCACCATCATAGCTCTCTGCTGAATGCAACCATTTGTTGAGTGCCATATACACCTGCATATAAAAAGGACTGAAGTCCTGCATTACATGCAGGAAAATCTGAATGATCCCACGCGCCTCAGTTCTAAAATGAGAGACAGCAGCACGTTGTAGCGGTGGAAACCTAGTGGGTGGGCTTAGGCAAGCTGCCACCGCTCTGCTTCATCCATTCATTTGTAACAGCAGGGTAAATGCAAGTACTGGCGCAAAGCGAAGTACTCTGAGCACCTGAGGAAAGCTAAGCCCAAGGCCATAGCTAGAAATTATACAATCAGGTGGAGTGGGGCCTTCACTGGAGGAGGCATTATACATCCATGTAAAATAATAGAATGGTACCTTGAAGTCAAATAATTTAATTAATTAATTTAAAAAATCAGTGACAACATCCCAGCTGTTTGTTAATCTTCCCAGCAGCTTTGCATACATTAGTCAGAAACTGTAAGATGGGGGCAGATTTTCTTCTTGCCAAACCATTTGGCAGCTCCCTGCCTTCAGGTTCTCATGTCCTTGAGTAAAAGGACTACAGCAGGGGTGGGCAACCTGAGGCCCTCCAGATGTTTTTGTACTACAACTCCCATCAGCCCTAGCCAACACAACCAATGGGAGGGATAATGGGCATGCAGTCCAAAATACCTGGAGGGCTACAAGCTGCCCACCCCTGGACACGATGTTTAAAAAAGAGAAAATGCTGAGCACTTGAGCAGTGGCTCGGAATGCGATTCCAGGTCCTGACTGGGGCGCACACATGTGAGGGGAAGACACTGTTCAGGGGGCTTTCCAAGGACACTGCATGCCAAAAGGCTTTGGCCTTCCAGAGAGGCCTGTTGTAGCAACAACCATAGTCTTTTGCTATGGCGTATGCTTTTGTGAACTGGAATCCACTGAGATGCATGAAGTGTTAACCTCATTTGGCAGGTATATATAACACATGGATACAGAGCAGGGGTGGGGAACCTTTTTTCTGTCAAGGGCTGTGTTCTCTTGGGGATAATCTGTGGAGAGGGCATGCCAATGGCAGTGGGGTCAGCACAAAATATATCCCTTCTCTCTTTTCAGCCCCATCTCGCCTGCTCTCTCTTCCTTCCCCTGCCCAATGGGCTGCTGGAGGAAGGGCAGATCTTTCTTACCGCAAGTATGAACTAACCACTTGCAGACAGTTTTTGAAATTAGGCTGAGGCAGGGTTGTAGCTTTGCCCACTTGCGGGGGGAAGAAATAATAAACAGGTTCAAGTGGCAAAGCCAAGCAAAAAGCACAGTCTGTGACAATTCAATTGTTAATTTGGTTGAAGCCTAGGAACTGAAATGGTTACAGCTCAAGAACTTAGGCCTGGTACTGGAAATGGGTTCAGCAACTGAGTCTGGTCACAAATCAAGCCCTGACAAAGCCCCCAACTAACTGCCAGCCTTGTTCCATGAGAACATACCTTAACATAATTTTAGACTGAAATGTAGTACTATTGGAGAAATGTGATCCCAAGGGTGGATTATGGATATTCCCTTTGGAAATTTTCTAAAGTAAACCTGCTGTGAACTCCAGAAGCTATAGCGAGGTAACCAGGCCAGATCCTGGGAGCTTGTTGGCAGGTCAGGATGGAGCCTCCTGTGAATTTAGAAGGTTTTCCCACATACAGTAAGAGGTATGGTCACCTTTCAAAGCCGCCTCCCCATGGAGCAGCACTGCACAGTTGCTTGTCTGAGCGTTGGCAAGTTTCCACAACATTTGGAGGGCACCAGGTTCAGCACGCCTGGTGTACAACAATAATCCCTCCGTGGCCAACCTCAGCAGCTGTGATGGGGGGGGGTAACCTTTTCCTGCTGCACTGTCTTCTTTGATCTAACTTACTCCTCTTCAGCTATTTCCCCTTTAGGGAAAAGTGCCGACGACACAATGTTGCCATGCATACCCAGGCCCTAAAAGGAGAACTTCTGATCAGGGCTGCAGCCAGCCTGTGGGCCAATATGCTGGATTCAGCTGAGTGGGCTGTACGTCCTGGAAGGAGCCAGGATGGAGTGGAGGGCAACCCCGCTGCTCCTGGCCTGAGGGAGAGAGGCCGCAGCCTGAGAGAGCTCAGTGGAAAGGCTCTGCTCGAATAAAACTTGTAAGTTTGTTCAGAAGGCAGAGGCTGTGTGAGTCTGTGGAGTGCAGCGCACCAACTTTGAAATGTGGTGGTAGTGGTGACTGAATCCTAGACAGAACAAGGATAACAAGCTGTGAGGGGGGAGAGAGAGAGGGAGAGGGAGAGAGACAAGACAGGCTGAAAACAGAGGGCCTGAAGCCACCAAACATGTTAAACTTGCATGCTCAGAACTTAGCCCAGGCATGGAAAACCTGGAAATAGGAGTTTGATCTCTGTATGGACATGGCAATGGCAGATAAAGAGGAGTCTGTGAAAATGAAAATTTTTCTATAATTGATTGGAGAAAAGGGAAGAGAAATAAGTGAGACACTGTATGCAAACATTCCCCAAGCACAAGGTACTTTGGCTACAATAGTAGATTGTTTTGATGCCCACTGCAACCCCAGAAAGAATGGAATAGTGGAAAGATACAGCTTTTTCATGCAGACCCAAGCAGTACAGGAAGGCACTGAGGAATATTGCACCAGTTTAAAGATGTTAGCAGCCAGTTGCAATTCTGGAGACATCAAAGGCTCCTTAATAAGGGACTAGATAGTGTGTGGAATACAGGACACTCAAGTAGGAGAGAGATTGCTGAGGGAAGCAGACTTGACCGTAGAGAAAAACTTGGACAGTTATCCAAGTGAATAAACCTGTCCATATAGTACAGATGAAAGAGAGGGAGAAATCTGATGTAAGGACAACAGTGAGCAATGAGCAATGTAAGTACTATAAGGAAAAACATGCAAGACAAAAAGAGAGTTGCCCAGTTTAGGGGAAGGAATGCCACAACGAATCACCATGATAAAACTGGTCTGGGTTTGCATGACAGACTAACCCACCTTGGGTTGTTCAAGCAAACAAACCATTGTGGGTTAGCATATCATGCAAATGCAGTCACTGACTGGGTTCAGAGGATCAGCAGGGGAAACAACCCCATGTTGGTTGTTTCCCCCACCCGCACCAGTCATGTGACTGGAATTACCCTAATTACCTGCGCCATGCTGCAGGTTGCCGTGTTGTCCGATTGCAGTGCAGGTGTAGTTACATTTTCATCCACCCTACAATCCACTGCTTGCAGTAGGGTGGGTGAAAATGCACTACGCCCACACCGCACTCCAGGTTCAGACAATGTGGCAACCCACGATGCAGTGCAAGTAATTAGGGCAATCCTGGTCATACAACTGGCGTGTGGGGGAAACAAGTGATGCTGGGTTGTTTCTCCTGCTGATTGTCTGACAACCCCACTCTGTGAGTAACAGATCAAGTAGTAAACATGCTGCAGGAAAAGCCAACAGGACAATATAAATAATTATATGCAACCATGTGCCTGAGGGACAAAGCATTCCCATTTCAATTAGACTGTGGTGCCAGTTGCAACATTATCCCCATACACCTAGTTATCCCCAATATTCCACTGGAAGAGACTTAGGGTGCAATCCTATCAAGATAGGCGGCCACCTCCAAACTTGGAGGTGACCACCTATCCAAAACAAGTCAGGAGAGGTACGGGGGGGGGATCTTTCCTCCCACACCTCTCCTGTCCTACTATTTTTCACTAGACAACCGTTTTTGGCTGTCTAGCCGCAGGGGGGCCAACCGGGAGAGGAAGCTGCCGTACAACACATTGGATGTGTCATATGCACAGCTCCACTCTCCCTGACCTGAAATGCCCCCTGGAACGGTCCTTTTCAGTCGCTCCACACTCCTCTTCCGAGCACGGAGGATGGGGCTTCTCCAGGCTGCCTTGGAGGCAGCATGGACGAGGGGGGAGGTCGGTTTTCCAGAACCCGCCCTCAGAGTGTGGGCTCCAAGGTCAGTTCCCAGAAATGAGCATATCCTATGGCCCTGTAGACATCGTCTAGTGGCCATAGGATTGCTCCCTTAATCAGCTTTTGAGAATGTATAATCACACTACATCAAAAACCACTGGGAAAATAAAAACTCAGACTAACCCAAAGATAAACAAGAAATACAGGCAAGAGTTTGTGGTTGCAGATGACCAGAGAGCAGTACCACTGTTAGACTCTAAGGCAGACCAGGCTATAAAACTGATAAAGGTACAATTCCAGAACATATTGACAGTGGATAGTAGAGTGATGGAAAATGTGAAGCTGGAATCAAGGAAGGATTCAGAGGCAATTCTGGGATGTGTTTGAGGGAGATGGACAGCTAGACAGAGTTTATAGACTCAAGATTGATATAAGTGTGATGCCAGTTAAGTCACCCAAGACTGGTAGCTTTAGTACAGCCTCTGAAAGAAGAGTTGTGAAGTCTACAACAGTGGGGAATTATTCAATCAGTACAGAAAAGTTCAGACTGGATAAGCAGTCAGGTGGTGATGATCCAAAAACCATCAGGGAAACTCAGAATATGCATAGATCCAACACCCTTAAATAAAGCACTGAGAAGCAGCATTTTCCATTGCCCACTATTGAAGCTATATTGCCAGATCTGTCCAAAGCAAGACTGTTGTCTGTTTGTGAGGTCAAAAATGGATTCTAGCATATTGAGCTGGAGGAATCCAGTTATTTGAGAACATTCGCCACACCCTTCGGGAGACATTACTGGCTAAGAATGCCAGTGGACATCAGCCCTGCCCCCATGGTATTTCAAAGCAGGTTGATACAAGCCTTGGAGGGTCTGGAAGGAATTTGGGCAATAGCAGGTGATGCGCTGGTAATGAGAGCAAGAACAGCAGGACCATGATCATAAACTAATAGCATTTCTGAAAAAATGCAGAGAAAGGAGTTTCAAACTGAATAGGAACAAATTCAGACTGAGGATCACAGACGTGCCATATATTGGCCACTTACTGACCTCTAGGGGCCTGAAGGCAGATCCAGAAAAAGTAAAAGCTATTCTAGACATGCCACGACCCCAAGATGTCAAGGGAGTCCAGGGATTTCTGGGAATGACCAACTATTTAGCTAGGTTTTGTAAACGCCTCTCAGAGAACTGTGAGATCCTGAGGCACTTGACACGTCGAGAGACACTGTGGGAATGGACGGAGCAACATGAAAATGCTTTCCAAAGGGTAAAGGAGATGATTGCAACAGTCCCCATCTTGAAGTTTTACAGCCCAGAAGAGCCATTAATGCTTCAGCGTGGTGCATGAGAAACAGGTCTAGAGACGCCCATGCCCCGAGGAGGGCTGTCCTCCTTGGGCTATGCAGAAGACAGAAAAGGGCTGTGCCCAAACTGAAAAAGACCTACTTGCAATCCTTTTTGGAATAGAGAAATTCAGCTGTACACATATGGATGCACAGTAGGTGTCCAGAATGACCATATACCTCTGGAAAATATATGGAAAAAACCTTACTCAGTGCACCAAAGCATCTACAGAACATGATGATGCATCTGCAGAAGAATGATATACAAATCAACTACTATCCTGGCAGAGACCTAGTGTTAGCAGATACCCCGAGCCAGGCATACCCATCAGAAACTGCCATGGAGGCATCAACAGAAGCTGAAGTAGAAACCATCAGTATGGTACAGCACTTACCCATATCTGAGAAAAGACTGAGAGAGATTTAGTGATGAATACAGGAAACAAAAGACATTATCGTGCATTTCTGGCCAACTCTGTAATAGCACGAGTTCTAGTCTCTGGAGGATGTTGTTTTGATTTATTTTATTTATACCCCTGCTTGAGTGCCATTTTTTGGTAGAAAGGCAGGCTGTAAATCAAATAAATTTATTTTACTTCTCAGAGTAGTTACTCTCATTGAGCAAATTTTCCTTCCATTTATTACCCATCCTTTAAATCTGTGCAAATTTAGAGGCTGGGATGTAAATGGAGGGGGAATTTACACAAATTTAGACGCGGGGAAGTAAGTAGTGACATGACTGAAGGGTTGCCTGCACTCATAAAGCCCACTGACAGGTAGCCCTTTCTTCTCATCCATGTGGGAACAAATGATACCGCCAAGCAGAGCTATGAAGAAATCACGTCAGACTTTGAAGCTTTGTCAAGGAAACTCAAAAACTTTGGGGACCACATAGTTTTCTCACCCACCCTTCCAGTAGATAGAAAAGGGATAGGAAAGGAAAATATTCTGGGTGAATGACTGGCTATGAAGGTGGTGCTGACGCAAGAGATTTGAATTCTGGGACCACGGGCTATACTTCCTGGAAGATGGACTGTTGTAAAGGGATGGGTTGCACCTCACAAGGGCTGGGAAGACTGTGTTTGGCCACAGCATGAAGAACTTTATCAGGAGGGCTTTAAACTGAATCCTATGGGGCAAGGAGACGTAAAGTTGGGGGTAACAATGGACGAAGGCTTATGCATGGCAACAGAGAGAACAGCTCTAATAGCCCCCAATAATAGTCTTCAAACACATTGAAGGAAGAAAGCCAGATTATAAAGCACATGGCCTTCAATGTCTATATACCAATGCCTAGAGTATGGGAAACAAACAGATCGAACTTGAACTCTTAATACAGGAGGGAAATTATGACTTGATAGGTGTAACTGAGACTTGGTGGGATGACTCTCATGACTGGAATACAGCAATTGAAGCATATAACTTGTTCAAAAAGAACAGGAGGAACAGAAATGGAGGTGGGGTTGCACTATAAGTTAAAAATACATATCTCTGCACAGAAATACAGGAGGATGAGCTTGGTAGTCCCATCGAGAGCATCTGGGTTAAAATAAATGGAGTAAAGAATAAAAGGAACATGGTGGTCAGAGTCTACTACTGGCCACCCAATCAAGGAGAAGACGAGGATGAAACTTTTGACAAGCAAATTGCCAATGTTTCAAGGAAGCATGATGTAGTAGTAATGGGGGACTTCAATTTTCCTGATATTTGTTGGGAGACAAATTCTGCAAAACGTGGCCCCTCCAAGAGATTCCTGACTTGTGTTGCTGATAATTTCCTCCTACAGAAAGTAGAGGAAGGAACTAAAGGATAGGCTATCCTTGACTTGATCCTAAGCAACAGAGATGACTTAGTGGATAAAGTAGCAGTTACGGGAACTCTGGGGGGAAACTGACCATGTTATACTGGAGTTCTTGGTTCTAAAGGAAGCAAAAGCTGATTGTAGCCAAATGCGTACCCTGGATTTTAGGAAAGCCGATTTTAATAAACTCAGAACAATGATAAGTAAGGTCTCATGGCAAGCGACTCTAACAAGAAAAGGAGTCCAAGAGGGGTGGAAGTTTAAAAAAAGAAGAAGTTCTCAAGGCACAATTACAAACCATTCCAACAAGAAGAAAAGGTGGAAGAGCCAATGTGGCTTCACAAAAAGCTTAGAGATGACCTAAAAACAAAAAAAGGACACATATAGGAAGCAGAAAGAAGGCCGAGCAACAAAGGAAGAGTACAGGCAGGTAGCACAGAATTGCAGGGATGGCATCAGGAAGGCTAAAGCTGAGAACGAGCTGAGGTTAGCAAGGGATGCTAAAAGCAACAAAAAGGCTTTCTTCAGCTACGTGCATAGTAAAAGACAGAGGAAAGAAATGGTGGTTCAACTATTAAATAAGGATAGCAAAATGATACAGATGATAAGGAAAAGGCAAAGGTGCTCAATTCCTACTTTGGGTCAGACGGGTCTATGAGCCCCCTGGCAAAGGCGAAGTACAGGCTGAAGGGGCAGGATTGCAGCTTGATATCGGTACGCTTATGGTCAAGGAATACCTAATTACTTGGAATGAGTTCAAATCTCCAGGGCCAGATGAACTGCACCCTAGAGTAATACAGGAACTGGCAGAACTGTATTTATACATATATTGGCATGGATTGGTGTGGGGAAAGCTGAGAGTGATTTGTGCAAAAATGAAGCATTGGGCCAGATGCAATGATAGCACTTTGGGAAGGCTACATCTGGTTATGTTGGATGTTTTCTTGTCGCTCAAAGCTTATTTGGGGATGCAACACACGCACCCCAATTCCTTATTAATTTATACATAACAATTGGGCCATGTCATAGAGGACCATCTACCAGTACTGTAGGTATCATTTGGGGTGGCCCAAACCTTATTTTGGGGTTCACTCCCCCAGATCCTTATTCATATATCTCCCAATTGCTGACATGTAAAGTGGCCATGGGTCCTACTTTACAGAGGACAGTTCTCTGTCTGAAAGACTATTCGGTCCAAGTCTGGTATAAAGATCAAGAAGCAGATGGAGGGAGCATCCAGGGGCCTTGAAGCTGCACATCTACAGTGGGCACCTGGACAGTGCACTGAGCTGCTACATGGGCCATCTGGTCAGCCTTCCCTTTATGGTGAGATGCATGGAATTTGTTGGGCTTCCTCTCCCATCAGCTTGAACCAGCATGGCTAATGGTCAGGAATGCTGAGACTTGTAGTACAAAACATGTGGAGAGCACCAGATTGGAGAATGCTGGCACACGCACATCTGTGTCCTCTTTTGTCCTTGTTTCGGTGATGCATTTCCTCTTTTTTGGCAATGTGTAAATGGCTGCCCACATATTGCCATGGCAGCAGCATGTTTGAGAGGGACTTGCACTAAACTGAAGCATTGGGTTAGAGACGCTGCAGGAATTGCAAGCACTGTCTTTATTAACTTTCTTACATCAAAACTGAAAACAAAGTTTGTACAAGCCCCTACCATGAAATGCACCAGAACCGCACAACTTGTATGCAAACCTGTACACCGGGGCTTGGACGCTAAGATAAGTTGATTTAAGGACGTTTGGAGGAGAGTTTCCCATCACCATCTCTCCCTTGCAATTGCCTGCAATTCCCCCCCCCCCAGCCTCTTCAGAGGGTGGAACAATGTGGGATGGGGTGGGGGCTACAAGGGGGAGGAGAAACTTTCCTTCCATGAAGTTTTAAAGTTAACATATCTTAGGATCCAAACCTGATTTGAAGCCATTTCCCCCTCTCCAGCAGCCCTTTGCACCCTATCCATGTTGTTCAGGCATCCCCCACTCCCACTGTGGTTGGGGGGGCGGGTACAGGTGGTTGAAGGGGATTGTAAACTTCCCTTCCATTCACTTCTGTAAGCGAACTTGTCCTTGTTTTTAATTGTTGGTGTTTCCAAGTTTTGGATTTCTACCTTCCTTATATACATATCTGCAGGAGAGCTCTTGCAGGATGCTCTGGTTAGACATAGCAGATTAACTCTAAGTTTAACATTTCTCTTACCGGCAGAACTCCTGCAAAGCCTATCTCACACAGAACTTGAGCTCTTGCAGTACACTCTGATGATCAGCTCAGCACATGGAATACTTTTACCCACAGTGTCTTGTAGAGGAGCTGAAGTCTTGCAATAAGTCCTGGTTTGCCTTAACAATACTATTTTTGCAAAGTTTATTTGGTTTATCTGATAAATTAGGTTACTAAGAGTTTACACTCTTACCAGGATCAATGTTTTGTTTTATCAGCTTGTCAGATCAGTCAATCCTAAAGGAAATCACCCTGACTGCTCATTGGAAGGACAGATATTGAAGCTGAAGCTCAAATATGTTGGCCACCTAATGCGAAGAGAAAACTCCCTGGAAAAGACCCTGATGCTGGGAAAGATTGAAGGCAAAAGGAGAAGGAGAAGGCAGAGGATGAGATGGCTAGATAGCATCACCGATGCAATGAATATGAACTTGAGCACGCTCCAGGAGAGAGCGGAGGAGGTTCTGATTTCTGAGCGCCATAACAGCTCAGCTTCTTTAGACTATCTTCTTTGCTATCACAGTTGGCAGTATTATTGTTTCTTAGATGTCCTAAGCAATTAATAGTGCTCTTGAATTAAAAGCAGGTTCTGAAGAGCTGTATCAAAATACAAAATACAAAATATCAAAAACAGCTGGCAAAGATAATCTCAAACATGGATAGCGAACCACTTTAGGCAGTGAATGCACCAAGTTTGAGAAACTGAAATTCCAGCAGGCAATAGTTTTCTAGAAAATGAACTTTTTATCCAGTGTACCTCTTTAGTAGCTTTTAAAATCTATAATAATAAAAGAGGATTTGTGTCAGTGCCCTCTGCCAAGAATATGAAACCTAGGCACCTGAAACTTGGCATGCATAATAATGGGACCCCAGGGGTGTGCACCTCGGGGGTTATTTTGTTTTTTAAACACATTAATAAATTTTAATTCATTTCAATGTATCCATGTGGTTGAAGCCTTCAGTCACTGGGGGCAGATGTCCCTAGCTAGCACATAGAATTGCAGTCGGAACAGTTTAAAGCCAGGGGAGATCAGTCGCCTGCAGGACAAAGTTATACACCTGCCCCCTCCGCCTTGCTGTGGGGCAGCCCCTCTCCTCAGGGAAAGGGAGTGGACAGACCCCTCCCTCGGGGGGCTATAAGGGTGCAGCATGGCAGAGGCCATGCCTAGGGGTGGCAGTGGGCCTGGTTTCGCTCAGATGGGCCAGGCACCATGTGTTCAACTCTGACAGCTGTGTAAGCTTGCTTGAAAGGTGTTCTGTATCAAATGAAGGGCTGTTCCAACCTGCGTTAAGCCGGGTCTGTTCTCTACTAATAAGCATAAATAAGATGCTTCAGAATTGCCCTGCTGTAGCCACCTCAGTTTTTCTGTTTTCTTCTCCTTTCCCCTTCTATTTTCATTTTGGGGTATGTTAGCTCCCTCCCCTATTATGACACAACGAAAGAAGGGGTGGGGGGTGGGGGACAGGTTTAAACATTTTTCAGGAGTCTTGTCATCTTTTATCAGATCAGCCTGGAGCTTTTATGTCGGGAGCTTGCCAGGCAGTGTTCAGTTCTCTTTACTGTACATCAGCCGTTCACATTCCACAAAGTTCAGTCAACTTCCTTGCACCTTCCAGCTGTTTAGAGAACATAATTTTTGATTCCTATGCAGAAATCTGTATCTGAACAAAACTTAATAATCCATATTTTAAAAACTGATATTTTGGTTAGTTAATTTCTGGTTTCTAATTTTTTAAGCCCTTCTTTTAAGTTTTGTATTTATTATATAAATTTTATATAATAAAATCAAAAATTTATATAATTTTTATACATTATAACACAAGCAGTCAAATATACAAAGCAAGCACAAATGAGCCTACACAAGGCATCCAGAGCTACACAGAGAACAAAGGAGGTTGCAAGATACTTCCTGCAATGCAAATAACTGTGTGACCTGGTTCGCACCATCAAAACAGCCCACCGTAGCTTATTTTAGCCATGGTGGATTGCAGCGCATGCCCGGCCAGTGCATGCCAGGCAGGTTTTGAATTTCCAGTGGGTGGCCACAGCTTGTCATGTTGTGCAAACCCAGGCAGTGGGGTTTTTGTGAGGGTAAAACAACCCTTGCATAACCCATAGATTGTTGTTGGGTTATGCAAGTGTTGTTTAACCCTCACACAATCCCCGCTGACCCCCAGGTTCACATGACAAGTCGCAGCCGGTGTTGAATAAGCCACGGTGGGCTGTTCAGTCATGCGGACTGGCTCGATGACTCGCACACATGAGCAAAGTCATATGCTACAGGAGTTGCATACTGCTTCGCCTCCTATGAACACCTGGGATGGGGGAAGGTCCTTCCTTAACCCAACTGTGGGGTCAGTTTGACTCTTGAGAATGAGAAAAATTCAGCTACCGCATCTTCCAACCTGAAACATATTTGGGTGCGTAGCTTATTTTATTTATTTATTTTATTTATTACATTTATTAATCGCCCATCTGACTGGTCACCCAGCCACTCTGGGCGATGTACAACCCACCATAAACAATTTAAAACAATAAAATTTTACCATAAAATTTTTTTAAAAAAAATACCCTAACCCACCCCAAATGCCTGCCTGAACAACCATGTTTTTAATGCACGACGGAAGCTCATTAAAGAGGGGGCATGACGGAGTTCCCTAGGGAGGGAGTTCCACAGAGTGGGGGCCACCACAGAGAAGGCCCTCTCCCTCGTCCCCACCAGTCTAGCTGTCCTGGCTGATGGGACAGAGAGAAGGCCATCCGAGGCTGATCTTGTTAAGCGGCCTGTCTGGTGTTGCTGGAGGCGCTCCTTAAGCTTAGGAACAGGATACTTGAAGGGCCACCCATCTCTGTACATATGTACCCATACATTATGATTTTCTATAAGAGACCTTCTGCAGGTGCCCGCACGGTTGGAGGTGAGGTGGGTAGCTACCAATTTTGGAATTCTCTCCCCAGAGATGTTCACGTGGTGCCTACTTTGTTGTCTTTCCAGCACCAGGCAAATGCCTTTTTTAATCTTCCCATGCCTTTAAGACATAATTTTAGTCCTGCTAATTGTTTTAATCTGGCTTTTAAGACCTTGCTGCCTTTTAGTTCTTATGTTTTATAATTGTTTTGCTCTGTTTTATTTGTGCAGTAATTGTTTTGTATCTTCTTTTTTATGTAAGTTGTCTTGGGAATTTGTACTGAAGGGCAGCATAAAACTATTTATAATAAATAATACAGATGCATAACAGCCTATCTCTGATGCCCCAGGGAAGGGATAGGGAAATCCTGACTTACTCCACTGCAACCTTCCCCAGCTTGGTGGCCTCACATGTTTTGGACTATAACTTGCATCATCCCTGGCCATTGGCCAAGCTAGCTGTGCCTGATGGGAATTTCAGTCCAAAACATCTGGAAGGTACCATTTTGGGGAAGGCTGTGCTACTGGATCATGTTAGAGGCACCAGAACAGGAATCATACAATGTCCCTCATAAAAGCCTGGGGATGTTCTTTGCCCTGAACACTGTTCCAGGACATACCAGGTTTAACATTTAAAAAACCTCCTGGCTGCCAGCCTAAATTGGACATCCAAAATAAAAGGAGGAAGTATGCATCTTGGAGGAGGGGGAATGTCCAAGGATGCGAGGCACGGCCATGACTTCTCCATCGTGAAAGCAAGCTGGATCAAGATGCTTCCCAAGAGGGGCATCTTGCAGGCAAAACCTCTTTTGTGGAAGTATGTGCCAGACTACAAGTCATGTGCGAACTACGAGTGTTTGTCACTTTGTGTTCAGAGAATACAGCTGAGCAGTTTGTATCGCAGCAGAACATCTTCAACCAGGTTTTGTGATATTATTTTGTCTGCCATTTACATAAGTGGGGGGGGGGCAGATGATAAACTGTTTAAAACATTTTATACTGTTTTGCTTATATAAACGCGCACGCGCGGAAATGCCAGAAACATAGTGAATATTTACATTTCCTAAGGTGGCCCAGGGAAAGTCACAGGAATGTTTGTTTGTGCCATGGGACTTTCTTCCTTTTTTTTTTTTTAAACAGTTGACCACCCACTGCATGATATATTTCTTTTCCAGGTAAACTGAGGAAATGAAGATATTTGAAAATTTACTGAAGGCAATTAAGGCCGATTCAACAAAAGTTTCACGTATATTGGACACCACAGAGGCTTGCTATGAAGAAGTTGGCTGGCTCTGCCAGATGCTGGCGATGTAATGAGGACCGGGCCTCATTGAGGCATATGATATAGGCATGTCCTGTAGTGGCTTTTTTGGTTGGAAGTCGTTGCTCATACAGATTTTGTTGTTTAATGATCTGTGATAATAGAGGATGTACATGCACTTTTAAACTACATCCCTGTGATGTGGGGATTAACAGCTGGACAGCAAAAGTGTACACTGGGAGCCCTTACAGCCGCAAAGGGACTTATACCTCAGGTTTGGAAGGATAAACACCCCCTACCTATCACTCCATGGACTGATCTTCCTGCTCTTGCTAAATTTGAACATTATCTCCTACAGCCATCGTGCTTATTTACATATATGGACTTTATATATGCTTACTTTAGCTGCCCCCTTCCATAATGTAACTCCTTTGTTGAGGAAACTGGACTGGCTACTTATTCACTACTGGGCCAGGTTTAAGGTTTTAGTACTAGTGTACAAAGCCCTAAACAACTTGGGACCAGGATACCTGAGCGAGCACCTTCTCCCTTACCAACCTGCCCGGTCACTGAGATCATCAGAGGGCTTGCTCCTGGTGGTTCCACATGGATCTATGGCCCAATTGGGGTCCACCAAGAGAAGAGCCTTCCGTGTGGTGGCCCCCTTTTTTTGGAATTCCCTGCCCCTGGAGGTCATGCAGGCACCAACACTGCATTGTTTCCAGCGCCCCCTGAAAACAGCACTGTTCCAGGAGACATTCCTTAATTGACCAGTTATGGTTTTGTTATTGACATTGTGTTTTTTAAACAAGTATAATTTTAATGTGGTGTTTTAATCTTTATTCTTTTACTGTTTTATCTTTTGTATTCACTGCTCCAAAATCTGTTCTACATATGGAGCAGTATATAAATATTGTAAATAAACAAACAAATATTTAGATATATTAACATATATATTTGAAATGGAATTGTAAAGTCCTTTTTCTCTTTCTTTCTTTCTTTCTTATTAAGACTGATGTAAATAATTACTGTGTAAGGATATTTTCTATAGCCTTTGTTTTTTCTTGTTTTTCCCAGCTTTGTGCCCCCCCTCTTTTGTTTGTTATTGTTATATTTTCAAATAAATTAAAAAAACACAGCAACTTAGGTCTTGTATGTGGAAACACCATTAGACTCTGGCTTACTATTTGTCTCAGCACAGCTTACTTCCTGAACCTGATACTGTCATTATCTCCCACCCCCGGGAAAAGGGTTTGACCTCTAACTCCTGTTTGACCCAGACAAGGTGCACATATTTGGCTGCAGTGACATTTTACACTTCTCATTGGGCTGGCACTGACAATGATATGATATGAATATGATAATACTTCAAACACATGCCTCACTGACCTTTTACATCATGGCACTCCTGCACAAGCGCAAGCCTTCTTACTTAACCATGTTAAAAAGATGTTTGAACATTATTGGAGGTGTGTCCCTTAAAGTGGATACATGCCATTTTGTCCCATTTGCTTATGTTATCCAGAATTTGTTGCAATCAATTACTCTTATTGCCTATTTTACACATCAGGAACCTCTGCTGAAACTGGGGTGCCTGAGGACACACAGTGAATTCATATCAGAGAAGCTACGTAGAGAACTGAGATAACCTGGATCCAAGCCCAGCTCCCTTTCAACTGGATCACTCTTAGTCAGTCTGATTGCCAGCCACATTGCTGAATGATGAAATGAAAACCAGCTAACATCCGACATCAGATGCTTTAATCAGAACTGATCAGGTTAAAGGAATAAATAAAATGGCAGCAAGGTAAAGGATTCCTTATAAAAAGGTAAAGGTGTCCCCAACCAGTCGTGTCCGACTCTAGGGTGTGGTGCTCATCTCCATTTCTAAGCTGAAGAGCCAGCGCCGTCCGAAGATGCTTCCGTGGTCTTGTGGCCGGCATGACTGAACACCAAGGTGCACGGAACACTGTTACCTTTCCCGCCAAAGCGGTACCTATTTATCTACTTGCAATTTCTTGCTTTCGAACTGCTAGGTTGGCAGGAGCTGGGACTGAAGACGGGAGCTCACTCCATCACGCAGCACTCGGGTCTCGAAGTGCTGACCTTCCGGTCTGCAATTCAGCGTCTTAACCACTAAGCCACCGCAGCCCCTTACCACTAAGCCACCGCAGCCCCTTACCACTAAGCCACCGCAGCCCCTTACCACTAAGCCACTGCGGCCCCTTACCACTAAGCCACCGCGGCCCCTTACCACTAAGCCACCGCGGCCCCTTAGGATTCCTTGTAGTAATTCCTAAATAGATTAGGAGCGTTACTCCGCACGCTGTGGATACAGTTAGTGCGCAAGAGGCGGCCTGTGGCAAACCGGTTTTGTGGGATCGGTTCCAGGTTCTTCCTCCTGATGAAATGGACAAGGTGCTTTCATCTGTAAGGCTGACCACCTGCTTACTTGATCCTTGCCCATCTTGGCTCATTATGGGCTGCAGAGAGACTGGGTGAGGGGATCAGGGCGGTGTTGAACGCCTCCCTTGAGGAGGGAGTGATGCCATCAGCCCTCAAGGAGGCAGTGATAAGACCGCTCTTAAAGAAGCCCTCCTTGGATCCTCAAGTTCTGAACAACTTTTGCCCAGTCTCAAATCTGCCATTTTGGGGCAAGGTGATTGAGCGGGTGGTAGCGGTGCAGTTGAAGGCACACTTGGAAGAAACTGATTATCTAGACCCATTGCAGTCGGGCTTCAGGCTTGGGCATGGGACAGAAACGGCCTTGGTCGCCTTGGTGGATGATATGAGGAAGGCTCTGGATAGGGGTGAATGCTCCTTCCTTGTTCTCCTCGACCTCTCAGCGGCTTTTGATACAATTGACCACGGTATCCTCCTGGACTGCCTGGAGGGGGTGGGCATTGGAGACACCGTATTGCGGTGGTTCCGGTCCTTCTTCTCCAGCAGGTACCAGAGGGTAGCACTGGGAGAGGAGGTTTCGGACCCGTGGCCACTCACTTGTGGGGTGCCACAGGGTTCCATTCTCTCCCCGAAGCTATTTAACATCTATGTGAAGCCGCTGGGGGCTATCATCAGGAGGTTTGGGATGCGGTGTCATCAATATGCGGATGACATGCAGCTCTACCTCTCGTTCAAATTTTCACCAAGGTTGGCCATAGAATCCCTGTCCAAATGTCTGGAGACAGTGAGTGGCTGGATGGGGAGGAATAAGCTGAAGTTGAACCCTGACAAGACCGAGATACTTTTGGTGGGAGACAAGAGGAGGCTGGGGGATGTTGACCTGGTGTAGAATGGGGTACGGCTACCCTTGAAAGACCAGGTCCGCAGCCTGGGGGTCATTTTGGACTCCCAGCTGTCCATGGAGGCTCAGGTGTCAGCTGTGAGCCGGACAGCACTGTATCAACTCCATCTGATATGGCGGCTGCGCCCCTTCCTTCCCGACCATCTGCTCCCATCGGTAGTACATGCCCTGGTCTCCTCTCGTTTAGACTACTGTAATGCGCTCTACGTGGGGTTACCCTTGAAGATGGTTCGGAAGCTGCAGCTGGTACAGAACGCAGCGGCTCGCCTGATTAAAGGCAGCCGCTGGCGAGATCACATCACTCCAGTGCTGAAGGAGTTGCACTGGTTACCAGTTGTTTTCCGGGCCAAATTCAAGGTGTTGGTTTTGACCTTTAAAACCCTATATGGTTCCGGCCCAGCCTATCTTAAGGAGTGCCTCCAGCAACACCAGACAGGCCGCTTAACAAGATCAGCCTCGGATGGCCTTCTCTCTGTCCCATCAGCCAGGACAGCTAGACTGGTGGGGACAAGGGAGAGGGCCTTTTCTGTGGTGGCCCCCACTCTGTGGAACTCCCTCCCTAGGGAGCGCCGCCATGCCCCCTCTTTAATGAGCTTCCGCCATGCATTAAAAACATGGTTGTACAGGCAGGCATTTGGGGTGGGTTAGGGTATTTTAGAAAATGTTTTATTGTAGAATTTTATTGTTTTAAACTGTTTTATTATATGCTGTACATCGCCCAGAGTGGCTGGGTGCCCAGCCAGATGGGCAATTAATAACTTTAATAAATAAATAAAATAGTAGGAATACGTAAAGCTGGAAGGCCGTATTGGAGAGGAAAGCTAGAGCTATTTTGTCTGTCTTGCTCACTCACTGGTGTCCTATAGCCATTTGCCAGCCCTGCCACATCCCTTGCGCATTCATCACCATCTAGCTCCAACTGACCGTTCCCTGGGACTGCAGACTCTGGCCTCAGCCATTGGCCAGAGAACCAAGGGCCCCCAGGAGTGCACCACTGCTTCCCAGGAAGAACATCATGGCAAGGAGACCTCCTTGGCCCCTTACATCTGCCAGAGAGGGAGCAGCTTCAGGGAGCTTGTTTCATCCTCCCCTGCCACGAAGGACAGCTACAAGAATTTTGAAACAAAAAACTAGTACTTCAGATTTGTTTTTTTCCTCCTCCCTCCCAATACTTTTTTCCTTTTGTGTTGTGCCTTTTGGATTGTAAGCCTGAGGCAGGGCCTGTCTTAATATTAATCTTTGTAAGCCACTCTGAGAGCGTTTTCAGGAGAAAAGTGTTGTAAATAAAGAAATTAATAAAAATGTGCAAATATCCCTGTTCTTTCCCACTTTCCCATATAATGTTACTCCAGCCTTGATTCTAGCATCACACCCCTATGATATATTATGGACAGTACCACCCACCCCTCAAACTTCAGACTTTGTAGCTGGAATAAATTGAATACTGCAAGTTAACAAGTCCAAATATGGCCTGATATCTAGTGCTGTATTCTCAGCACAGACTCGTTAGACTGGAGAACTGGGGAGGCTTTTTTTTTAAGTGCTGAGGTATAAATGCCCAGATTTTAAAATGCAGAAGTACATTGTGACTCTCCCACTTCCTGATCTAAAAGTCCATGTCCGCTGCTGCATATTTCCTGACCTACAACGGACATCCCCATGTTCCATGCTGAAATAAAGGTGATAAAACTAAGCCACATATTAAAATAATTGCATGCATTTGCATTCATTCAAATAATATTGTTCAATCGTTATTAAATCGTCAAACAGTGAGGAGTTTTGAATTGCTATGTGTTAAGGCTAAAATCGATCCATACAGCCTATTTTTAGGCTGTCTTGATTTTCTTGTGATTTATCTCTTCCAACATGTATTGGATTTATCCTGCAGAGGGAGTTGAGCATTTGCTCTGGCATGTCTAGAAATTCACCTCTTTGCAATGCTCCTCTTAATAGGCAGTGATTAATAGAAGGTAATGGAACAAACAGTTCATATCAACTGACAACAATAAATTGATCTGGAAGGGAAGTAAATGATCAGGAAGTAGGACATCTAGCAAGAAGAAGGAAAGAAGAAGGATCTGGGCATGCACACACCAGCCCCCAGGTCATGACAAATTATGCTTTGGTTCAGCAACACATTAATGCACTCAAATAGGCACTTACCTTTAAATGACCATCAGAACAGAGGGTTTGGTCTTGGCGCTCAATGCAGTTATTATAGTATTTGTCCCCTACTTTAGAGAGCATAATTGTACAAACAGAGAGCTCGATTCAGATGGAGATACATATTTCCTCTGTGCAGGAGCTGCTGACCCTTAAAAATCCTCCCCAGAGCCCTAGTTCCCTTCTCCTAAAATATGTTGGGTGCAAATCCTGTTGAATTATGTGTGTTAGGTTGTCTAGGATCTTGGATCCAGGGATTTAATCCTTGTGTTTGCTGTCACTCAAGATAACCATGGATGTTTCTTTGGTTGGATTAAGGGGGGATGGGGGGCAATTTTGGGGTGATTAAATGGAAAGGAATCACTGGGAAAGACCCTGATGCTGGGAAAGATTGAAGGCAAAAAGAAAAGGGGACAGCAGAGGATGAGATGGAGAGATAGCATCACCGATGCAATGAACATGAACTTGAGCACACTCTGGGAGGGAGTGGAGGACAGGAAGGCCTGGCGTGCTATGGTCCATGGGGTCACGAAGAGTCTGACACGACTGAACGACTGAACAACAACAACAAATGGAAAGGGGGGAATAAAGGTCTTATTTCTCAGTTCATCAAGAAGGATAACAGAATAGATGAGTCTTGTTACTAAAATATCAAGATACCCCTTTATGTCTCAAAATGACTTAATTAATCCAGGTTTAGAGGCCCAACTGGAGTCCAAAAGAGTAGTGTTTGGTAACCATACTAGTCCTCTGAATTGGCTCCCACTAGCAATTCCTCCACTTTGAACAAAGGTTCTAACTCTGAGGTCCCCCACCCCTAATAAACGTGGCAGGAAGTTGGTTTTATCAGACTCGGAGCTGAGAGAGATCTGATTAATCTAAATGAAGGGCTACTGAACTGGAGAAATATCTGATTAATCTAAATGAAGGGGTCTTGAATGTATGACCTATGTCCATTTGGTAACAAAAATAAACTGTTTTTGTTGTCATTTAAGTCTCTATATTACTACCACACAATCATACAACACATAGTCAAATATTGCCAGATCCAATAAATGTTCATTCTTCATTTTTACTACATTTACTAGGGAGCTAATGCAGAGTTTTATGATAAATATCATTTTTCAAAATACTATTTCTTTTTAGTTTATTTCCACAGTCTGGTTTAGCTCATTTCTTCGTTGTGTCAGCTTAGAAAGGGCTTAAGGAATTAAAAATATAGAATGGAATCCTGCAGGATGGAAGAGGAATAATTTAGGTGTTATTGGGGTTAACACTGCTACTAATTCCATTAGATTTAGCATTTTCTTCCACATGTATTTCAAAGAGAAAGCTGAATTTATCAGGAGACAAATAGAATAAGATATTAAGTTATTAAATCCTGCCATCTTTCAATTAACCTGAGATTTGCCTTTGCTGTAAATCTTGACACACACCTTACAATGAAAGATTAATCTTTTGCCACATTTTCCTTAGCTTTTATATTTTGGGTTTGTTTGAATGAGACTAGGAACTAGAATGCACTGGTCGAGAAAAATGTTTTTTGTGTGTTTGTAGGGAACTAAAATGCCACATTTTTGTCATTCTAAAAAAAAATCATAAAATTGGAACATTTATCTTGCTTGCTTTCATTAATTATTTTTTCTGTAGCTAGTGAATTCATAACTAAATATTTAAAAAGAACAATGTAACATAGCTGCCCCAAAATAAAATAAAAAACACACACTCTCCCATCCAGGTCAAGTACTTAAGAACAGAGTGAAGGACGGCCACGTTGTTTAAAGTGAAAAGGCACATCTGACAAATGTCCTTTTATAGAGTATTGTCTGTAATCTATTGTGATTTGCAGCAAAATACTTAATAACAATCTGAATTATTATGTTTTCCATTCAAAACTTCTGAGTTTCCATCCTTTCATTCAACTGCCTTTACAATGTTATTGTCCACGGCTTAAAAATTGCATTCCAAGATGTTACTTTGAAACGTTTAATGAGTGAGGCTGGCAAATTTAAGTAAACAAAAAAAACAACAACTATTAAGTATCACCCTTCCAAAATAAACACATAACACCATCACCTTGAAACTTTGCATTAATTTTAAAAAAGGGAGGACCAAACATATGTATCGAAGCAAAGCACTAAAAGAGAATGTGAACACAGAGGAATATAATGTGAACAAATAAGTTGCCAAAAGTTTGAGATGAGGGGAAAATAAATCTTACCACCAAATGGGGTAACCAGCTAAGACCTTTACGTCACCGATGAGAAAAGCTAAAATTAATCCAAGCAGGTGGCAATCCATTAGTCCAGGCGTGGTGCTGAGGAGAAGACCGCTCTCCACGAAGTTTGCAGAAAAACATTTAAGGCAAAAGTAAAATACGATTCAGGCCTTTTCTACCCCCCGTCCCCCCTCATGCACACACTCAGATAGCCCAAGGAAGCCCCCCGAAGTGGGAAATGGCTCCACGCCTCGCCAGAAAGGCGCCCGGCCGACCCTCTCCCCCGCCCACCCCGGCGATCTGCCCACGGCCTCGGTTAAAAAGTGCTGGGCTCTGGGGATGTCAGGAGACAGCCAATCAGATTGCACGGCCTAAGGTAAGGGATGAGCCGACAGTTCAAAGCTGCCACTCATGCCAGCATCGCCCCCCGCCGGCTCCCGCGACTCATTCCGGCGCTGACCCGGGAGGGGAGGGGAGGGGGCGGGCGGCCCTGGCGAGGGGGTCCTCCAGCCCAGCACGCGCTCTGCTTCTAAGCGCAGCTCTGGAGGGGCGCGCGGCGCACGGCCGTCCGGCATCCCCCGGCGGGGGCGCGCCCCGGAGTCTCGCCTCGGGGCAGGGCGGCGTCCAGATGCGCCAGAGGGGAAGTCGCCGCTGCTGGGGGCCGACACGAGGCGCTGGCTGTTCTGTCGCGCCGTCCCTCCTGCCCTGAGTCGCGGGCTCCGGCCGGTTCGAAGTCCTGCCTTCCCCCGCGCCCTCCTTCGCTTTCGCCCACGCGCAGCAGCCGGCCGGCGGGGCTCCCTTCTCCCGCTCCCCTGCAGGGGCTCCGGCGCTCACCCGCCCCTCCTGGCGAGCGGCGGGCGCGGCCACATCTGGCGGCCGGCGTGGGCTGGCGGGCGCGCTGCGCTCCTGCCCGGAGGCTGCTCGGGCGGGACCGAGAGAGGGGGAGGGCCGCCTGGAGCTGGGCGCGCAGCGCAGGGCCCAGGCTGCCCCGTGTCCGCACGCAAGCGGCCGAGAGCAGCCCTTCGCGACGGCCCCGGTGTTGCGCGCCGCGCGGCTGACGGGCGCAACGCCGGGAGGCGCCCTGCCCCATCGCGAACGCCGCAGCCGAGCCCGGGCGCCGACGAGGGCTCTGGCCGGCGCCCTCCAGGCGGAGGCGGCGCGTTCCCAGGCGCCCCCACTTCCGCGACACCGCCCGGCTGCAGGAACCCAACAGTTCGGGGTGGGACGCGATCCGCGCCTCCGATGTGCCGGCCAGTTCAGGCCGTGCGGGGGCTGCCGCTGCCTGCGACACGAGGGAGGTTCGCAGATGCGGCTCCCGCGCCCGCCTGCTGGCGGCGCGCCGCCTAAGGTTGCGCGCCCTCCGCCCGCGGCCTCCTGCTGCGCGCGACCCCGGGCGGCCGTCTCGCCACCTGGCGAAGCAGGCGTCGGAAGAAAGCCGGCCCCGGCAGACCCCTGCCGCGGGTTCCCGCCCCTGCGCGCGCTCAACGTGGGCCCCCGGGGCCTGCTGCGGGCCCTGCGCCGCCTGAGGGGCGGCTCAGCGCGGGAGCCTTCCCCGCAGAGCGCTGCTTGGCGCGGGCCCTGCGGGGTTGCGGCGCGTGGCCCGGGCCCGGCTTTCGGGGAGCCTTCCGGGCCTGCCGAGCTCTGGTTGCGCTCAAAGCGCTTTCGGAGGGGCCGCGGGTGCGGGGCTGCATCTGCCGCTGCTTCAGTGTTCTCAGTCCCGGTATTCGGTACTGGGCTCTCATGCTTGCTTTATTTCTTGTTTGCTGTCTTGAAGATCGAAACTGATGAAAAGGCGGGATGTGAACCCTTTTAATAAACGAAGTAAAAAACAGGACGAGAACACCCCCCCGGGCGCGCACGCCCCCGCACTATGCGGCGCGGGCTCACGACGTGCGGAGGGGCCCCGGGCAGGCGGGGTTCCGCCTCTGCTCGCGACGAGGCCTTTGCCCGCTCGCCGGCGGGGCCTCGTGCTCGCGGCGTCCGGGCAGCCCGCCCGGCTTCCCGCGCCGCTCTCGGGACGCCTCGCGCGCCGGACCTGCTGCTGTTGTTGCTGCGTGCCCGCGAGCCTCCTTCCGCTCGCAGCACGTCCGCGGCTCTGCCTGCGGCGCGACGGCGTGCGCGTCCTCTGGAGGCGCTCGTGCAGGGGCTGGAGGACGCCCGGCGGCCCGCGCCCGGGCGCTCCAAGCAGCGGCCGCGTCCGCCCGGCGCACGGGCTGCGGTGGGCCCCGACCCGGAAGCCGCTGCATGGCTTCCGAGGTGGGCCCGGCTCAGCTCGGTCTGACTCAGGGGGCGATGCACCTTGGCCCCAACCCGAAGCGGGTTCAGATGGCCAAGTCCCGCCTTGCCCCCCAACGCCCCCGCGCAACCCCCAGCCGCCGCCGCCGCCATGATGGCGGGGATGGCGCAGGTGCGGAGCTGGAGGCGCCGGCGCGGCTGGGCAGGGGGCCAAAGCCCCGAAGCGCCTCGGAGACCCCCTGAGCCGCTTGGGCGGCGTTGCGCCCTCTGCTCCGCCGCGGAAGGGGCCTGAAGCGGGCCGAAGCAGTGCACAGCCCCGCCCGGCGCGTCCCGCGGCTCGTCGTGGTCTTGTGGTCCACTGTGTCGTCTGAGCCGGGTCATTCTTGGGCAGCGGAGATGGCGGGTGGCTGCGGGCCGGTGTTCTCTGCTGCTGCGCGCTCAAGCCACCGAGGAAAAGGGGGCGAAGAAAAGGGGACTTGTGCGGGGGGGGGGTGGCTGGCACAGGGTGGGGAGAAACGGGTTTGCCTTCAGGCGTGGCACCGACCACTGGGGTTCCGAGGAGTCGCTCAGCGTGCTGGGGCTCGGCCCTGCCTTGGGATCAGTCTTTGGGGCAGCTTGCTGGTCCTTTGTGATTAGCCGCACCTCGCATGGCAGCCATTCTGTGGTGGTGCCCGGGACAGTTTATCAGATTGCCAAATTTGCCCACAGGCCCCAAAAGTTTCCTCCCCCTCTCCTAGCCCCCCCCACCCGCTCCCACTGAGACAATGCTTGTGTGCGAATGGCACTTGCACAGATACTCCGCTGTCCCTGCTTTTCTCTTTGTGCTGTCTCCCCTGCTGTCAAAATTTAGATTATGAACTCCTACAGCAGGGAAGGGCAACCCGGTGCCCTTCTGATGTTTTGGACTACAACTCCCATTAGCTCCAGGGACATGGATTATGGGATGTGTAGTCCAAAACATCTGGAGGGTGCCATATTGCCTACCCCTGTCCTACAGGCAGTTTGCAGGGGGGGGGGTAAATGTTCTTTTTGCTTATGTTATTTTGTAAAATGCTATGCATTTACAAATAACTCTCAGCAGGTATCAAGGGGAAGCTGACAACATCAGTTTATAAAACTGGAAATGTAGAGCACCTGTGGGATTCCAGCCCTCCCCATTTATAGTGGAACATCGTGGAATTTGGAATTGTTCCATAATGAAAGATAAAGGAAACAAGTGTTAATAGACCCTTCATGATAGGCCTGAGCTTCTATACAAAATACAGGGCTTCTCCACATGGGGCTTTTATCCTGCGATTGAGATTGGTTACTCACAGAATTTTGTGGGTTCTTTACGTGACATTGTCACCCTCCAGGGCCTCTCCCATGCTTTCTGACCATTTCTGCAGCTTTATTTGAAATGGAAATAATGAGCTAATAAAAAACATGATTTGAATTTGTCCATATAAAGAGGGAATTCCGCTATAATAGCAGCACCATCTAGTGGGTGCATAATGAAACATATAGAACTTGAAGATAAAGGAAATCCCTGGAAGAAAAAAAGATGAAGTGCATGTGAAAGAGCCAATCTTAATCCCACAAAGAATCTGGAAGCAGAAACCTCGGTAAAGTTGTGGGATAAAAAGCCTGGTGTGGAGAAGCCCATAGAGTGTGCCCAGCAATTCTACAGCTTTCAAATAAAGAATCAGGAGCATCAGGGGGTGGGAAAAGGGGGACTCCAGTATGAATTGTATGGGGAAATGTACTGATCCCTTTGTCTCACACCTTTATAGACTGGGAGGGGGGGGCAGGTTTATCTCCATGGCAGCTAAATAAAACCTGCAGCTTCAGAGGCAGTATCCCTCTGCATAGTGAATACTGGCAGCAAACCAGGATGGGTGGAGCCTGTTGCCTGAGCTGTGGTTATGGGTTTCCCATCAGGGCAGATGGGTGCCCACTGTGGGAAACAGGATGCAGGGCTAAGCTAGATGGACCACTGTATGATCCAGTGTATTCATGTGTGTAAAATAAAATGATGCAGAGCATCACTGGCCTAGTTCATACCTCTGGGGGGGCCTGCAATTGCCTCCCCGTGGCCTGCAGATCTCCCCATCCCATGCAGCTTGTCTGGAGGGGTGGTGTTTCCATAACACTGAATAGCCTTCATCTCCTATTTTGTTTCTCTCCGTATATAAAGATTACCCTTCCTCATACTTTGACTCTTAAGAAAAAGTCAAAGTGGCCAATGGATTTTGCCTCAGGTTAGATGAAGAGCTGAAGATGTTTGCCTGTACTTGCTCTAAATTTTAAGCCGCTGTCTTGACTTCCATGAAATTTACTCTCAGGGGGGACGGGAGAGTTACTTTGGTTTTGGGAGTCAGCTGAATGATTAAAATTCAGATAAGGGAATAGTTGATTGTGTCTGGAAGAGAAAACAGAAAGGAACTTCTAATCCCAAAGTCAGGAAGAGGAAAGGGTACAGCCAGAGGCAGTCGTGTTGTGCCAACTCCTGGGTAGCCTTTCTGGAAATCAAAACAAAAGGGCATACACAATGTCTGAGCCTATAACAACTAATATAGGCTCAGGCCAGAACCCTATCTAACCCAGCATCCTGTTTCCAGCAGTGGCCGGCCAGATGGCTTTGGGAAGTTCACAAGCAGGACATGAAGGCAACTGCCCTTCCTGTAGTTTGTCCCCAGCATCTGGTATCTAGAGGTAGACAGCCTCTGCACATGGAGGTTCCAGAGTATCTGTGCTAAATAAATAAATCTGAACTAAAGGTAATGCAAATTCAGTGCTTAAGAAAAGCTGGATTATGTGGTCTATGCAAATAAGCACATTAAGAATATTTGCAGGATGTCTCCGGGCACAATCCGATGGGCTGGTGATGATCTACAGAGCCATACTGGAAAGGCTGCGTTCTCCCCTGCAAACCTGCCTGGGCTTTTGGGGAGGCCCCTCTCTTGGGCCCACCACCCACCTTGGTGGGGATGCAAGACAAGGATGGCAGGGTGGCCAGGTGTAAAAGAGAACTGCTACGGTTCCCTCTTCTAGATAACTATCGAGGGTGCAGGAGGGGCTACCCATCATTGTATCTGCCACCCTAGTGGCTGCTCCTGGGCTCCAGAACTCCCGGTCAAGGAGGCCAGGTTGGCTCCCTCATTGTCCTGCCAGCAGGCAAAGACATTTTTAGTCAGGCAGGCCTTTGGCATGCAAGCTGGCTTGTTGCTGAAGAGGTTTTTACTGGTTGGGGGCTGTTTCTTTCTGTTTTGTTTTTTTTTATTGCTGTGTTTTTAACTGATTTGTTTCTGTGTTTTAATCAAGATTGTGTTTTTATTTGTATTTTACCATTCTTAGCCACCTTGAGCATCATTTTTGGTGGAAAGGCAGGATATAATTTAATAAATGAAATCTTGCATATTTTATTGCAGTTTAAGCCACTTTCCGTAATGTGCTTCCTGGCTCTGCTAATCATCGGAAATGTCAAGGAGGTATGCGGGGCCCTGAAGTGAAAGGAGGAACCAACAGATCTGACTTGTGAGGCAGCATGCACCAGGAAGTTCTCCTTTGCAAGCTTCCATTCATTCCAATAAAAATGTTTAAAGGGTAACTTTTTGTGGATTGTGTCTCACATTAGGATGGTTTTCCACCGCAAGACACCAAAATGATCCAGCCTTGGTTTAAAGGGGGGGAAAGGCTTTGGTGGAAAAGTGGGTTACTTCTGGGCAAGAATTTGCAGGTGTATTGAAAAGTGTGTACCATGCAGTCATTAAAAGACTCAGCTATGAATCAGGAACTTCCTGATTTGGATCTCACCTCTGTCATGGAACTCACTACGTGGCCTTAGATCAGGTGTGGGTGGCCTGTGGCCCTCCTCATGGTCGGTGCCACGCCTGAAGGCAAACCCGTTTCTCCCCACCCTGTGCCAGCCACCCCCCCCCCGCACAAGTCCCCTTTTCTTCGCCCCCTTTTCCTCGGTGGCTTGAGCGCGCAGCAGCAGAGAACACCGGCCCGCAGCCACCCGCCATCTCCGCTGCCCAAGAATGACCCGGCTCAGACGACACAGTGGACCACAAGACCACGACGAGCCGCGGGACGCGCCGGGCGGGGCTGTGCACTGCTTCGGCCCGCTTCAGGCCCCTTCCGCGGCGGAGCAGAGGGCGCAACGCCGCCCAAGCGGCTCAGGGGGTCTCCGAGGCGCTTCGGGGCTTTGGCCCCCTGCCCAGCCGCGCCGGCGCCTCCAGCTCCGCACCTGCGCCATCCCCGCCATCATGGCGGCGGCGGCGGCTGGGGGTTGCGCGGGGGCGTTGGGGGGCAAGGCGGGACTTGGCCATCTGAACCCGCTTCGGGTTGGGGCCAAGGTGCATCGCCCCCTGAGTCAGACCGAGCTGAGCCGGGCCCACCTCGGAAGCCATGCAGCGGCTTCCGGGTCGGGGCCCACCGCAGCCCGTGCGCCGGGCGGACGCGGCCGCTGCTTGGAGCGCCCGGGCGCGGGCCGCCGGGCGTCCTCCAGCCCCTGCACGAGCGCCTCCAGAGGACGCGCACGCCGTCGCGCCGCAGGCAGAGCCGCGGACGTGCTGCGAGCGGAAGGAGGTCTCAAGCATCCAGCTTTAGATAGTGTGGGGGTTGGCTGTTCCACATGGCATGGGTAACGCAACAGGAAAAGAGACCAAAAAGGTTCAAATAACAAAGTTTAAAAGTTTACTGAAAATTTGTTAATAGAAAAAAGTTTTTATTTCTGAATGGATACACTCATAAAACACCACACAAAAAACATGAGCGCAATAGGGTAATAAAATAACCAGGAATAAACACATCCAGCCAACCTAATTAAGCAGTGCCCCTACATTATCCAAGTCCTTCCCAGCAATATCTGTCATGGTTCCAGCATTCCTGTAACCCGTTCTCCGGTTCCAGCAGCTCTTTCCTTCCTCTAGGACTCTGGGCTTCTGCATTCTTTCTCTCTGATGTTCTCTTCTGATCTTTCTGATCTTCCTCTCTGAATTTCTGCCCTTCTACCTCAGGCGTTTATATCTTTAAAACAGACAGTGCCCCCCTGCTCCAACCAATGGGGGGGGGGTCTTGATTACCTTTGCCCTAAATTCCTATCTTGAGTCCTTCCTCTGACCCTCCGTTGAACCCCCTTGTAAGGCTCTTGTTTTTCCTTCTTTGCAGACAACCTGACTCCAATAACCTTTAACTTTTTGCCTTTTGGCTGAAATTGACACCCCCCCCCCCCCGAGCAAACTATATAAAAAATGGAAGACAGTTCTGTTCCTTCAGGGTGGGTCTTGAACTTGGGTTCCCTGTTTCCCAACCCCAATACGGTGAGATAACAGGGGTTGCTTCCATGAGTGCAGTTTCGGCTTCCCTGGTTGCCTGTTCTGGTTCCTTCCTTTTCTTGCCTATCGAAATGTCCTGCTCCCTCCACCAGTGGGTCTTGAACCCTTGTACCAGGGAGGCCTTTGTGTTCTCTGTGCAGCCCTCCACCCATGGTAATGGGTCATTTATTGAATTTCTATGCAGTCCAATAGCCAAAGCTCTTTGGGTGGTTCACAGCACGACAAAACACAATACAAAACCTTTAGTTAAAAAAAGAAGTAAAACATTTGAAAAACAAGTTAAAGACTATGCAAATGCAAATCGGTCTGGGTGCTGTGTTATGATTCCTATCCTGCCTTCCTTCCTTTTATGCTGTGCAGTCAAATGGGTTCTTATATGAGGTCTTCATGTGTGAGAGAAGGAGTGGTATTCAAACCCCGCACGGAGGGATTCCTGGAGGCTTTGCTTCTGCCTTACCTCATGAAGTCGAGGGCACTTTCATGTGGCTGGTTGGTCGTGTGGCGTGTGGGTCGTGGGGGCATCTTCCCACTGCTGTGAGCAGACTGCATCCTTCCATGGCTGTTCCGCATTGGGGTGCTGTCGCTATTCCGTGCCCCACCACAACTGGTAAGACTAGGCATTGCTATGGACATTGAGGGAGTGGCTGGTGGTGCTACTCTGTTCTATACTTTGGGGAGTTGTGTTTTTTCCCCTCAGCTTTTGTGCTGGGCAGGTATAACTACCCATTAAGTTGTGCCAATGTTGCAGGACCATAGAATTGCCTTTTCCAGTAGGGAGGTGATGCTTTAAGGGTTGTGCCAAAAGCATCACAGAAATGGAGGGGCTTGAGGGGGGATGTAAAGGACGAAGGGAGTGGCTTCATCTAAGTGTTTTGGGAGCAGATGAGTTGCCAGAGGCACTCATAATAGCTCCAGGTTCATTCATTCATTCCATTTATATCCCGCCTTTTTTCCTCCTTAAGGAACCCAAGGCAGCGTACATAATCCTCTTCCTCCTCCATTTTATCCTCACAACAACAACCCTGTGAGGTGGGATGGGCTGAGAGTCTGTGACTGGCCCAAAGTCACCCAGTGAGCTTCCATGGCCGAGTGGGGACTAGAACCCGGATCTCCCGACTCCCAGTCCAACACTCTAGCTGCTACACCACACAGATGACTCAAGCCAGCCAGCCAAGTCCCACAGTGCATGGCAAGTAACCAACAACAGCAACAAATCTGACCTGGTGGGAAGAATCTTCAAAACACAACCAGTTCTTTCAAGCTGCCCACACAGTGTTTATGTTCTGGGTCTGTAGGTATACAGTCTATTCAGAGGTTTTTCACCTCGTAGAGATGAAGAGGGACTGCACAAAGAACGTAGTAATTGATACTGTGTCAAGAACATTTTCTGCCCTATATAAGTTAGGCAAATCAAACAGATGCAGATATGGCTGCTTGTTTTGCATAATTTATGCTAGTCATGGAGAGGGGCGTTGAACTACGCCCCATTCCCACTGACCACTGGAAATCCTACTCAGCTCCCAAATCCTATTTAAACTTCTGAGAGCCCATCCATTGTGACACAATTCTGCATACTTGAGGAACAGAAACTTGCATTTTTAAAAGGAAAAAAAAATCAATGAAGCTGAGATTGTCAGGCGGCTGAATTCTGTACTCCACACCAGTTTCTGCGGTTATGCTGTGTTACTGTGGAAAACACAAAGTCCTACGAATTTCTTGAGTCTTGGAAGCTATTATCTCCTTGATAAGATTGCTTTGGCCCTTTGTGTCACAATATCAGGTTACTGGCCCATGTACTCCTATGATAATGTTAGTCTGTTGTAGCAAAAACAACAAAGAATCTCAGGGTACCTTAAAGACTAATGCATTTATTATGACGTATGTTTTTGTGGACTACAGCCACCTTTACCAGATGCATGCAGTATTAATCTCAAGTATGCAGATTTATACGCACATGCTTGGAGGGGGGTGCGTTGATTGTAGGCAATGAAGTTAGAGGAATTGAAATGAAAAAAATACAGACAGTGATAATTAACAGTTGCTATTCACAAAATGTTGTCGAGTGGTAACACAAACATCATTGCACTGGTGAGCTGATTGACACATGTAGTCTCCTATGAGTTACATAGACTTAAGTTTGGTTTGTCAATGTCTTGAACTCCAAAGGAATTATATTTCTACTTGCTCAGTATAATGATCAGGGAATGAGGGCTTAGAGTCCTGAGATGGCATCATGTACATGTAAGAATGCAGATAAGGGGAAATCACATTTTTAATACTCCCTTATGCAAAAAAAAAAAAAAAAAGTGGGGGGGAATCCTTCCCTGCAAGTAGAAGACAAGCAGAGCAATTAAAGGGCTGGTTAGAATATTTCCCCATAGTTTTCTAATTGCAGGATATGTTCCATATGCAGAGGGAGGATCTTTCAAAAATAGTGTCCTCTACCAGCTGTCTGAAGTGGTGCAGCCCACTCTCCCCACAGGACTCTACCATCTCATTCTGCTGTATGTGGACATCTGACCTCTAACAAGCTTCTCCTCAGTCTTATAGCTGCCCTCCCACATGGAAACTGTGGTAGGAAAAAATACCAGTTCTGTAGATGTCCATAACCACAGGAAATCCTCTTCAGAGGAGGATGCTATAAGCACTGGAAGTGATAACATTGCTGCCTTGAGCACCTTGGTGGAATTATGCTCTGAATGCTTCCAAAATGAACTAACTACTTATCTCCAAATATATTAAGGTTTTTTTTTAATCATGTAGAAACATAACTGCCCCAAATTTGCACAGATGAAAATAGGGCCACTTTTGCATACTTAAAACCACACTATTCTTACAACATTCCCTGATCTCCCCCTCCCCCCACACACACTGTTAAGCACCTGCTAAAGCTTCTTCTCTACTGCTGTACACTGAATTTACAGCCCAGCCCTACGGTGTTCAGTGGGGCCCAGCGGGTGTGCTTAGGATTGTACGCCGATTTACTCTGTCCTACCAGGGTTTCCGAAGCAGGTGCATTTGTGAACGGACAAGAATTTTGTTAAAACGTTTAGTGGAATGCCCAGTCCCAGGATGGCTCCGGTCACAGCTATTACAGAGCAGATGCAACTCCGGCGTATTCAGCCGCTATGTGGACAGGCAGTTACGGCGAGGAAGGAAGGGATGACCCGCATCAGCCGTTTTGCCCAGGTACGTCCGTTGACAGGCGCGTGTGCTCGAGTCCCAAGGCGCCTCCCCGGAGATGTCAAGACCTGAGCGGGCTAAAATCTGAAGAACTTGCCTGTGTGTTCGTATGTGATTTTTTAAAAACAGCCCGAGACATCCTCCACAAACGCAGAATAAGGGCAAATTGCGGTGGTGCTTTCCGTGTCGTTCAGCCGCGCCCGAGGCCCCGTGGACCAGAGCACGCCCGGCCTTCCTGTCCTGCGCGCTCTCCGGAGCGCGCTCAAGAGCAGGGCTTTTTCCGGCAGATCGGGTGAGCACGCGGTGAAACGGGGTGGTGGTGGGGCGGGCAAGAGAGCTGGTTGCGCGTTCCTCCGAGTGCCCGGAGGCGGGGCTCCGCGGTGCGCGCGCGCGCAGAGGCCGCGTGGGCTGGAAGGAGGACTTGCCCTAGGTTTCCCCCGCCCTTTCCCGCGCAGCCAGGGCGGGGCGAGGGGAAGATGGGCCGCGGCCCTCGCCGCCCCGAGCGCGCGCGCCGCCTTCCGTCAGAGGCCGCAGCGCCCGCCCGGCCCGCAGGCGGCTGAGAGAAGCGCCGGGCGGGCCCACCTGCCCCGGGGTCGCCACGGGAGCCAGCGGCGCGGGGCCTTCCCTCGCCTCCGCCCTTCTCCTCCTCCGTCGGCGGTGTCACCGAGGCGCCCCTTCTCAAGGGCTGGGGGCGAGCCTCCGCTTGGCTCCGGCGCAGGCTCCCCCCGGCCCGGCCGCCGCCGCCCCAGGCCACGGGCTGGCCCGCCCCGCTCCAGCCTGCCGCCGCGCTGGCCGCGGTTGCGCGGCCGGATGTATTTGCTCTGCTTCTTCAGCACCCAAAGGACTTCCCCGCGTAGGACGTCGGCTGCGCATCGGTCCGAGAAACGGACGCCTTCCCGGCTCCCCCTCGGCAGGCGCGACCTCTTGCTCGCGGAGAGGGCTCCCCGCGGCCCCCGCCGGCGCAGGCAGCCCCGCTGGCTCGCGCGCTCGGCGGGGCGCGGCGCCTTCGACAGCCGCGCCCAGCAGGCAGCGCTCTCCGCAGCGCCGAGACGGCCGGCCGGGTGCCGGGGCTTCCGGGGGCTGATCGTGCAGCTGCCCGGGCCCTCGCCAGGGCGGGGAGACTGCCGTCGTTCTCCCCACAGTCGGGCCGCAAACGGCTGAGACGGAGCCGTGCTCGTGGGCGTCCGGGGAGCGGCAGTCCGCTCCGTGGGCTCTTCTGGCTCTCCGAGTCTGTGCCGAAAACTTCGAAGAACGGGAAGCGGGGGGAAGTTGCCCCCACTTTTCTTGTTGCTGTTAACGAGCGTCAGCATGGAGTGAGAAGGTGAGGGAAAGAGAGAGGGGCTCACACCGGAGAGACCTGGGTTCGAGACCTACCCGTCTGGGCTTCACATTTGGGTTTGAGCAAAATCTGCCTGCAGAGTGGGAGCAAAACTGACATTCATTGGGATGTGGCTACTTTGGGTTTAAATACTTAATTATTTTATTTACGCTACTTGTACACCACTCCACATCCAAAGATTTCAGAGCGGTGAACAGCAGCTAGGATAAAAAAAACTAAAAAACATGTTGAAATAACTACTATTTTCAAACAGAAACAGAGTTTTGGTAAACCGAGTTCTGATAAAAACACAGCTGTTCACTCAGAAGGCTTCCTGAAATAACAATGTTTTCAGGAGGCACTGGAAGCAACACAATGTTGGCTCCTGCCTGACCTCCAAAGGCAGGGAATTCCACAGGAAGGGGGCCACCACACTGAAGGCTCCTCTCCTGGTGGACTCCAATGTGGCCATAGGTTAAAATTTTTAAATTTACTCATAATTCTGCGCAAAAGTATTCCAAAAGCCTTTTGTGGAATAGTTGATTAATGCAAATTGAACAGATCTGTACGTATTTGTTACGTGTGCACAGCACATTCTGCTTGCAGCTCGGGGAGGGTGGGTAGCAAAGAGAGCATTAAAGGCCCATTCCCTTCAAGTCTGGAAATTCTATGTAACCCTTTCCCAAGGCCTCTGATGTTACACCAGGCAGTGGCCTTATACTTCCAAGCCTGTCTCTGCAGCTTTAAGAGCTAGAAACATCCTTCAAAATAATTATAAAATGAAATGCCGTAGTCTTCACCCAGTACCAACATCTGGGTGGAACTGTGGTTTAGACAGAGCGTTACCTACATAAATTGTTGCTCCAGGGCAATGTAATGATTTTTGGTGCTTTACCAGTTGAAAAGTGTATCAGAAGAATGTAAGAACAGCCCTGCTAGATCAAACCAAAGGTCCATCTTGCATCAATCAAGGGTGGGGAACCTCTGGCCTTCCAGATGTTGTGGTACTACAATTCCCATCATTCCTCACCATTGGCCATGCTGGCAGGAGCTGATGGGAGCTAGAAGCCAATACAAACTGTTCCCTCCATGCTCAGCTTGTGGCTTCCTGGCAGCATCTAGTTGGCCACCATTGGAGACAAGATGCTGGACCAGGTGGGCCCTTTTTCGGATCCAGCAGGACTGTTCTTCTTATGGGAGGCGCATAGATAAAGAAAAAATGTGACTTCAGAAAAGTCAAATGTAAAAACCACCAGAAATGTGCAGTCTACTTCCTTGGCAGAGCAGCATCTTGAGAATTTAAGTGGTATTTTCATCACAAGACATTGAGGACAATGTCCAGATTTGGGGTGGTACAGTGCCACCAGATGGATTCTGTGATGAATTGATTGATCAACTTTCTTTTTTGCCAGATATTGTCTATCTTCTAACATGGTCAGTTCTGCTTGCATTTGATAGATAAGATCCAAGCCTCCTTTCACTTGAGAAAGCAAGCAAGCAAGCAAGCCAGTCTTTCCAATGCAGCTCACAATCTGTCAGTCAGCAGAGGTGAGCAACAGTGGCCCTTTGTCAGCTAGGACTGGAAGACTCAGAAACAAAGCACCATATTAGCTACATGGTGCTTCTTGCTTGGCTGTAGTGAAATTTCCTTTGACTGTCTGTCAGGGCCAGCCGAGACATTTTGCTGCCTGAGCCAAAGTACAAGATGACCCCCATTCTACATACACAGATGACTGGACAGGCAGCTGAATCTTACACTGATACTAGCAACGGGGCAGCATCCTCCACCACACCTGAGGGCAGCAGGCCAGGTTACGTGGTACAGGGCAGGCTGCATGGCCATCACAGCTCTGTCCTCCAGCATTCCCTGCTGCTAACTTACCGCTCCACCCGGTACCTGCTTACTTCTCTCTCAGAGAAATGCTGCAGTGCATCCATGCAGATCAGCTGAGGAGGGGGCACTTTCACACCCATCAGGTCATGCTGGGCTGGGAGGTTTAAATTTCCCTGTCTGCCAAGATGGGGGATAAAGGGCAAGACGTCCAATCTGCAGAGACATCCCTGTTGTTATCCCTACCCTGGTGTGTGGGGGATGATCACATGGGGACCCCTTTTCAGCTCAGCTGAGAAGCAGGAAAATAAATCCCCCCTTCAATTAGAAACATTCCTACTAGCTGCTAGTTCTCCCTCTCCCTCCCTCTCTGCAAAAAGTGTTCTCCATTGTCCATCACATCACTGAATACCCAGCACCCCATTTTGTATTTTTCTGCACATTCTTCACCTCTGTTTCAAAGAAAATAACACTCCATGGTTGCCTCAAGCCATCCCGTTGTCCATTTCCCAATGAATTTCAGCCTTCAAGGGACTGAAGGTTGATATCATATGTGGCAATCAAGAGGAGTGGTGGACCTGACGCCCTGCCTGATGCCTATTAGAACAGGGGTGGCCAAGAGGAACACACAGTGCATGCACAAGGCAAACAATGTGCATGCGCAAATACTCCAGAGTGATGGGAGCACTCCAGAGAGATATACTAGTACACAGGGGAACACATGTGATGGCACAAATTGTAAGAGCCAAAGGAGAGTCAGAACGAGACTGGAGGGTGTGATGATGACATGGGCAACACCCTGTGCAGCCCCATTACAGAACTGCCTCTGCCCGTGACGCGCTGGGAGAGATGACTAGACAGGAAGGCCAGGCCAGCAGTAAATAAGCATGGTCACCAACAGGGTGCTGGCTTGGGAAGATGGAAATATCAGTGGAACGGGGGAAGAACCACTGTCTCGCTCTGCCCAGTGACAGGGCTGGCCCTCTGAGTGCCTCTGGCTTACACATGGACCAGTTGCTGCTGCAGCTTCCCATGGCCTCCGGAGCCTTCAGGTGTGAAGCAAACAGTGCTGATGGCAGCAATGATGGCAGAGCTGGTTGCTGCGCACAGCTCCCTCCCTGAGAAGAGTCCTAGTGCAGGAACCAATTGCCTCAAACTGGAGGAGTCAAGCCAGGATAGTACCAACAGTAGGGGGGGGGGGAGGTCATGTAGCTCATCAGAGCAGTGGGGAGGGGAACTGCCCTCTCAGGCCCACCTTGCAAGGATGGTTTTAAAGTGTGTGTGTGTGTGTGTGTGTATTCCTCATAAAATACTAATTGCATGGATTTTATCACAGGGGAGTGTCCCTACTCACATTCTGCATGACTGCTAACAGGTTTCCTCTCTCCAAGTCTCCATTCCTTTTACTGCTTTGGTGTGGCAGTCCCATATAGGTTCCTGATCTAAAAAGGGACAGAAATGGACAGAAATGCTTTGCCTGCCCACAATGATTCAATGGTAACATGAAGCAACACGCGCAAGATGTCAAATTTTAGCTGCCTCAGCCCGGTGGATTAAACAGGGCTGTTTGCAAACCGACTTGGCTGACTGAGGTGATATCACCACCTGGCGGGGAAGGGACGCTATAGGCAGTTTTGTTTTACCTAGGACAAATATACCCCAGTTATTAACAGGAAAAAGCACTCGGCAAACTGAAAAGTGCTACAGAACAAGAAGAAGAGGCTGTGTTAACAATCTCTTTACATAATCATGTGAGGGGAGGTGGGATAAATTAAAAATCACCCATTTTTAGTACCTCATATCAAACTGACCACGCGGCATATGGCGGGCCTGTTCGAAGCCAACAGGCTGGAACAGGCCCTGGGGAGGAGGCAAGCCTAGCTGCACGCAGGCATCCCAAATTGGAGTAAAGCTGTTGTGGGCGATCTACTGGATTTTTATTTTTGGCAGGTTGTGGCACATGTTTTTAATGAAAAGAAGTCTTGTATTTCACATGGATGTTACTGAATATTCTGATGAGGCACATTCTGGAGAGATAAGAGTGTTGCCTGCCAGTCCGTCTCTACAAGGAACCTTTCAGGAAGCATCTTCATTCTCCTCTGAGGGCCTCATGCTGCCTTAACATGCGCTCCACGCACATACCTCTGCTGCTAGGAGATGCATCGTCTGTGAGGAGGCGCCTGATCGTACAGGAGGGGGTTGCATTGTTCCAAGTCCTGAGCTAGTTATCTGGAGCATCAAGTAACCCCCAAGAATATAGTTGTTGGTCATCCTTAGTACAGAATAGATATAAAAGTGGCTGCAGTTCATGTTGGAAGTGGAGGGACTTCAAAGACTTTGATCTCAAAGATGAATTCTGGATGGTGGTGGAAAACTGCCTTAGGAAAACCACTACACTGGCCCAGTTGTCGTTGTCATCTTTATTACAGTCCCTGACCAGACTTCGAACATACAAAAATACAAAGAGACTACAAACACATCTGGGAAATATGCAGTAAAATCAGTTCTGAAGAGATCTTTTTCTCCTAGCATTCAAGAAGAATTTAGCAAAAGCCTCGATTGTATCCCTATCCTCTGTTGTCCTGTAACAGTAGAGAAATACATTTATATCTGATCTAGTATCAGTAATTTCTCTCAAATCTCTATATAAAAGGAGCAGCAAAGTAAAACATGAATAACTGATTTGATTTCATTCCTTCCACCTGGGCATATACAATCTAAAAGGCTAGTTTTCTGAAACCTCCCTTGTAACAGAGCAGAGGGTAAGACATTAAATCTTGCTAAAATAAACACACGCCGATATTTAGGAATGTTTAGGATTGAGAGATATTTTGCTTCTACCAGCCCATAATTCAGATTTGCACACAGAAACAGAGGAGAGCAAGTTCTATTTGCTGCAGAACTTAAAGCTTGTAGATCATAATCCCTGACCCTTTGAGACAGAAGAGCTCTGAACTGGCCCAGTGCGACTAGTTTGTTAGACACTTTGCAGATAAAGTTGTTCACATGTGTTCTAACTTGGACCACCCCTTAGGTGCACCAGTGGCAACGGTTTGTCCTGTGGTTATGGATTATTTTCAGTCTGTACAGCCCAAGGATGACGGCCCTTCAGCTCTTTGGCAACTGCTGTCACGTCACCCGTAATCTTCTCTTCTCCAGGCTCAACTCTCTGGCTCTTCCCATCATTCCTTATAGGGCACCACCCTGGCCATCCTCCTCTGTTTGTCATAGACTCATAGTGTCGGAAGGGGCGATTGAGGCAACCGGGTCCAACCCCCTGCTCAGGGCAGGAATCCAGTTTACAGCCTCCCTGACAGACGGCTCTCCAGCAGGGGAGGCTGGGGGCTCCAGCTGCGGTGGGGCAGAGGGTCCATTCTGGGTTTTGGTTAGAACCAGCCAGAAGTTGAAAGGTGCTATCCAAGGTGCTAAACCCCATTCCCAAAATGGGTCTGGCACCTTGGATAGTTCCTTTAGACATCTGGCTGGTTTCAACTAAAACCCAGAAAGGAAACTGCCCCACCAAAATTAGAGCCACCAGCCTCCCCTGTTCCCCACCTTCTGCTTGAAGACCTCCAGCAATGGAGACCCCCCCAGCTCCCTGGGCAGCTGGCTCCATGGTCTGACTGCTCTGCACTTTCGGAAATTTCTCTGATGTTCATCTGCCTTCCTGTAAGAAGCCTAGTATTTCATGTCCTACAGTCTTACATGCTGGAGAGGGTTGCAGCCCTCTTCTGTCTGACAACCCTTTACATACTTCAATAATGCTATCATAACCCACCCCAGTCTTCCTTTCTCAGGGCTAATCATACCCAGTTCCTTCAATCTTTCCTCATAAGACTTAGCTTATAGGCCCCTGGTCATCTTTCTCACTCCTCTCTGAACTCATTCCAGTTTATCTGAATCCTTCTTAATATGTGGTGTCCAGAACTAGATATGATAATCGAGGTGAGGTCTGAGCAGCGCAGAGCACAGTGGGACTATGACTTCCCCTGATTTTGAAACTATACTTCTATTGATGCAACCTAAAATTGCATTTACCTTTTTTGCAGCCACATGATACTGCTGGCTTATATTAGCTTGTGACTGGCTAAAATTCCAAAAACCCTCTCACATGTACTGTTGCCAAGCCAGCTATCCCCCATCTTAGACCTGTTCATTTGATTTATTTTTCCTAAATGAAGAACTTTGCACATGTTAAATTTCATTCTGTTGTTTTCTGCCCAGTTTTCTAACCTATTTCTAACCTAGTCATTTTGAATTGAGTTTCTGTCTTCTAAGGTATTAGCTAGCCCACCCAATGTTATGTCATCTGCAAATTTGATAAGCATCCCCCCCTTCCTCCAAGTCATCAATAAAAACATTGACGAGTACAGGGCCCAACCTGAGCCCTGTGGCACCCATGATACCTCCCTCCAGTGTGATGAGGAAGCATTGATGAGCACTCTTGAAGTTCCCCAGCCAGCTGTAGATCCACCTAGCAGTATCGCCATACAGCCTACGTTTAACTAGTTTGCTCATCAGAATATCATGGGGCACTTTGTTAAATGCTTTGCTGAAGTCAAGATATACCATGTCCACAGCATTTCCGAGATCTACTACGGAAGTTACCCAATCGAAAAATTAAGTAAGATTAGTCTGGCTGGACTTGTTCTTGACAAATCCAGGCTGCCTTCCAGTGATCACTGCAGTAATGTCAAGGTGACTACAGTTCGAGCACTTTATGATCTGCTCTAGAATCTTCCCAGGTATTGATGCTGGGCTGACTGGTCCATAATTCTCTGGATCTTCCCTTTTGCCCTTTTTCAAGATAGGGACGTTTACCCCCCTCCAGTCCTCCGGTATAGACGTTGAACAACATTGGGGACAACATGGTGCCCTGCAAAACCTCATAGCTCAATGCCTGAGGGGTCCCACAGGCAAAACAACTACTGCCCAGCTGTGAATACCCCTTTCTTGGGGAAGGGACTCAAGGGGGTTGTGAAGGGGCAACTGCAAACACTCTTGGAGGGCACTGATTATCTGGGTTTTAGTCTGATTACAGGACTGAATCGGCCTTGGTTGCCCTGATGGATGACCTTTATCAAGAGAGGGACTGGGGGACTGCAACCCTGTTAATTCTGCTCGGTCCCTCATCTCATGATATCCACCTGGACTGGCTCTGTGGGCTGGGCATTGGAGGCACTGTGTTACAGTGATTCCAGTCCTACCTATGGAGCCAATTTCAGAAAGTAACATTGGGTGACCATTCCTCAGCCACTTGGCAATTGAGCTTGTTGTTCAGTCGTTCAGTCGTGTCCGACTCTTCGTGACCCCATGGACCATAGCACACCAGGCCTTCCTGCGCTCTCTCCCGGAGCATGCTCAAGTTCATATTCATTGCATCGGTAATGCTATCTAGCCATCTCATCCTCTGCCATCCCCTTCTCCTTTTGCCTTCAGTCTTTTCCAGCATCAGGGTCTTTTCCAGAGAGTTTTCTCTTCGCATTAGGTAGCCAAAATATTTGAGCTTCAGCTTCAGTATCTGTCCTTCCAATGAGCACTCAGGGTTGATTTCCTTTAGGATGGACTGATTTGACCTCCTTGCAGTCCAGGGGACTCGTAAGGGTCTTCTCCAGCACCACAGTTCGAAAACATCAATTCTTCGGCGCTCAGCCTTCCTTATAGTCCAGCTCTCACAGCCATACATTACTACTGGGAAAACCATAGCTTTGATTAGACGGACCTTTGTCGGCAAGGTGATGTCTCTGCTTCTTACTATGCTGTCTAGGTTGGCCATAGCTTTCCTCCCAAGGAGCAAGCGTCTTTTAATTTCATGGCTACAGTCACCGTCTGCGGTGATCTTGGAGCCCAAGAAAGTAAAATCTGTCACTGCTTCCATTTCTTCCCCTTCTATATGCCAGGAAGTGATAGGGCCAGATGCCATGATCTTCGTTTTTTAAATGTTGAGTTTCAAACCAGCTTTTGCACTCTCCACTTTCACCCTCAACAAGAGGCTCTTGAGATCCTCTTCGCTTTCTGCCATTAGGGTGGTATCGTCTGCATATCGGAGGTTGTTGATAATTCTCCCAGCAATCTTAATTCCGACCTGTGATTCATCCAACCCGGCATTTCTCATGAGGTACTCTGCATATAAGTTAAATAAGAAGGGTGACAATATGCAGCCTTGTCGTACTCCTTTCCCAATTTTGAACCACTCGGTTGTTCCATGTCTGGTTCTTACTGTTGCTTCTTGACCCTCGTACAGGTTTCTCAGGAGACAGGTAAGGTGGTCTGGTACTCCCATCTCTTGAAGAATTTGCCACAGTTTGTTGTGATCCACACAATCAAAGGCTTTCGCGTAGTCAATGAAGCAGAAGTAGATGTTTTTCTGGAATTCTCTTGCTTTCTCCATGATCCAGCGAATGTTGGCGATTTGATCTTTAGTTCCTCTGCCTCTTCGAAACCCAGCTTGTACTTCCGGTAGTTCTCGGTTCGCATACTGCTGAAGCCTAGCTTGTAGGATTTTGAGCATCACCTTGCTGGCATGTGAAATGAGCGCAATTGTATGGTAGTTGGAACACTCTTTGGCGTTGCCCTTCTTTGGAATTGGAATGTAAACTGACCTTTTCCAGTCTTGCGGCCATTGTTGAGTGTTCCAAATTTGTTGGTATATTGAATGCAACACTTAACAGCATCATCTTTTAGGATTTTAAATAGCTCAGCTGGAATACTGTCATCTCCACTAGCTTTGTTGTTAGTAATGCTTCCTAAGGCTCACTTGACTTCGCTCTCTAGGATGTCCGGCTCAAGTTCAGTGAGCGCACTATCATGGCTATCAGGGACATTAAGATCTTTCCTGTATAGTTCTTCTGTGTATTCTTGCCACCTCTTCTTAATCTCATCTGCATCTGTTAGGTCCCTGCCTTCTTTGTCCTTTATCATGCCTGTCTTTGCACAAAACGTTCCCTTGAGATCTCTGATTTTCTTGAAGAGATCTCTAGTCTTTCCCATTCTGTTGTTTTCCTCGATTTCTTTGCATTGTTCATTTAAGAAGGCCTTCTTGTCTCTCCTTGCTATTCTCTGGAACTCTGCATTCAGTTGGATATATCTTCCCCTTTCTCCCTTGCTTTTCGCTTCCCTTCTTTCCTCAGCTACTTGTAAAGCCTCATCAGACAGCCACTTGGCTTTCTTGCATTTCTTTTTCTTTGGGATGGATTGAGTTGCTGCCTCCTGAACAATGTGACGGACCTCCGTCCATAGTTCCTCAGGCACTCTGTCTATCAGGTCTAATCCCTGAAATCTATTCCTCACCTCCACTGTATATTCATAAGGGATATGATTTAGGTCATACCTGAATGGTTTAGTGGTTTTCCCTACGTTCTTCCATTTAAGCCAAAATTTTGCAACAAGAAGCTCATGATCTGAGCCACAGTCAGCTCCAGGCCTTGTTTTGACTGACTGTATAGAGCTTCTCCATCTTTGGCTGCAAAGGACATAATCAATCTGATTTCGATACTGACCATCTGGTGATGTCCATGTATAGAGTCGTCTCTTGTGCTGTTGAAAAAGAGTGTTTGCTATGATCAGCGTGTTCTCTTGGCAAAACTCTATTAGCTTTTGTCCTGCTTCATTTTGTACACCAAGGCCATGCCTGCCTGTTATCCCGGTGATTTCTTGACTTCCTACTTTAGCATTCCAATCCCCTATGATGAAGAGGACATCTTTTTTTGGTGTTAGTTCTAGAAGGTGTTGTAGGTCTTCATAGAACCGATCAACCTCAGCTTCTTCGGCATCAGTGGTTGGGGCATAGACTTGAATTACTGTGATGTTGAATGGTTTGCCTTGGATTCGTACTGAGATCATTCTATCATTTTTAAGATTGTACCCCAGTACTGCTTTTCCCACCCTTTTGTTGACTATGAGTGCTACTCCATTTCTTCTAAGGGATTCTTGCCCACAATAGTAGATATGATGGTCACCTGAATTAAATTCGCCCATGCCTGTCCACTTGAGTTCACTGATTCCCAAGATGTCGATGTTCAATCTTGCCATCTCATGTTTGACCACCTCCAGCTTACCTTGATTCATTGATCTGACATTCCAGGTTCCTAAACAATATTGTTCTTTACAGCATCAGATTTTCTTTTCACCACCAAACACATCCACAGCTGAGTGTCCTTTCGGCTTTGGCCCAGCCGCTTCACTCTTTCTGGCGCTACTTGGAAATACCCTCTGCTCTTCCCCAGTAGTATATTGGACACCTTCCGACCTGAGGGGCTCATCTTCCGGCGTCATCTCTTTTAGCCTTGTGTTACGTTCCATGGGGTTTTCTTGGCAAGAATACTGGAGTGGGTTGCCATTTCCTTCTCCAGTGGACCACATTTTGTCAGAACTCTCTGCCATGACCTGTCCGTCTTGGGTGGCCCTGCACGGCATAGCTTATGGCTTCACTGAGTTACGCAAGCCCCTTCGCCACAACAAGGCAGTGATCCATGAAGGGGGGCAATTGAGCTATGGGGTACCATTTTGTCCCCAGTGTTGCTTAACATCTATATGAAGCCATTCGGAGCAGTCATTGGGGGATTTGGAACCAAGTGCCATCGGTATGCTGATGACACACAGCTCTATCTCCCTGTGATATCTGAATCAGGTGAGGCTGTGCAAGTCCTGGATCAGTGCCTAGACTCAATAATGGGCTGGATGAGGGCCAGTAAACTGAAGCTGAATCCTGGCAAGACAGAAGCCCTGTGGGTGAGTGGTTCTCAAGTCTGGAAGATAGGCTCATTGCCTGTTCTGGAAGGGGTTGCACTCCATGTAACCTGGCTTGAGTGCAACCGTCTCTGGGGGTCCAAGCTCAGGGCGCTCAGGCTCACTGCTTCTTCAGGCCTGTGTTCATATTGCTGCTGCTGGACTTCTGATTCATGGCAGTTTTGACTCCTAAAGTCCTAAATAGATTAGTTGGAACCAGGCTATCTATATGGCCACCTTCTCCCCTATCAGCCTGCCTGATCAAGATGGGGAGGCCTCCCACCCGCCGTGGGGTTGCCCCACGCTGAGACCCAGGAGAGGGCCTTCCTGGTGGCCATGCTCAGGCTCTGGCACCTCCTCTATTGGAAGGCTTTGCCTTCCAGGGTCTGCACGCAGAGGATTCTCTCTTCTGAGAGGCATCTGACCTGCTGAGATGTTGGTGGTTTTAATCCCCCCGGCCTTTAGCTTCTGAAATCGTATCTACCACTTTTTGTCTTTTTTAAAACCAATGTTAATGTTTTTGATTATGTCACAGTCCTGGGAACACGGCAGAATGTATTTCCAAGCAAACAACCACACAGTTGTGCTGTGCGAATCTTTGGCCGAGTCTGGTGTCGAGACTAAAGAGCACGCCAGCAGCTCCCATGACACCGTGGCCCCACACTCCCATGAAGCTCCCTGAGCTCCCGGTTAGCTCTTCCTCCAGCACGTTAGGCGAGGGCTATCTGGATTAGAACGGGCTGTGTAAATAAAGACGTACGGCTCATCATTAAAGGAGGGCAAGGCCAGGCATCTTTCATGTATTTGTTTGCAACATATATTTAGGGACAATATCTGAGTGAATCCATACTTTGAAATACCCAGTTTGGTTTCTGTAGCTTACTGTTCAGTATGGAAAGTAGCAGGATTAAAGGAAGTCTTCAAAGTCAGGGGAAGAGCCAAAAACCTCCTTCTACCTGATTCTCAGAAGTTGACAGGTGTGATTGATAAACAGCAACCTGCTAGGAAATGTTTATGAGAGAGGAAATATGCAGGACAGATACCCCTCACGGTGCAATGATGCATTTCCTAAATATGCTGCCATTCCTTTCCCAGAACCTTTGCCCAAGAGGTTTCTCTTCAGGATTGCTGGTTCAAATGTGTAGCTGGCTGAGGGATCCAAAGGGAACCAGCTGGGGGTGGGGTCCTCTGTTGCTCCCTTGCTCTTCAGAGAACTGTACATACAAGTAGGGAGGCCCGATGCAAGAGATGCCAGGGCTCCTGCACCTTTAATAGTTGTACAGAAGGGGGAATTTCAGCAGGTGTGCAAGTTGTCATGCAAAGCAACACCTGCTGAAATTCCCTCTTCTACACAACTATTAAAGGTGCAGGAGCCCTGGCATCTCTTGCATCGGGCCTCCCTACTTTAATATGTTTAAAACCGAAGTTTTCAGGTGGCAGATAGGTCTACTTTTGGGTCAAAGGAACCTAAAGCTGCGCATGACATGTGTGAGGGTGAATCTCTGACAAACAGCCAGAACCTAGCCTAATATGCTTTGTTTGTTGTTTATTTGGTCAGTCGTTTCCGACTCTTCGTGACTTCATGGACCAGCCCATGCCAGAGCTTCCTGTCGGCCGTCGCCACCCCCAGCTCCCCCAGGGTTGAGTCCGTCACCTCCAGAATATCCTCCATCCACCTTGCCCTTGGTCGGCCCCTCTTCCTTTTGCCTTCCACCTTCCCAAGCATCAGCATCTTCTCCAGGGTGTCCTGTCTTCTCATTATGTGGCCAAAGTACTTCAGTTTTGCCTTTAATATCATTCCCTCAAGTGAGCAGTCTGGCTTGATTTCCTGGAGTATGGACTGGTTGGATCTTCTTGCAGTCCAAGGCACTCTCAGAATTTTCCTTCAGCACCACAGTTCAAAAGCATCTATCTTCCTTCGCTCAGCCTTCCTTATGGTCCAGCTCTCGCAGCCATAGGTTACTACGGGGAAGACCATTGCTTGAACTATGTGGACTTTTGTTGTCAGTGTGATGTCTCTGCGCTTAACTATTTTTTCAAGATTTGTCATTGCTCTCCTCCCAAGAAGTAAACGTCTTCTGATTTCCTGGCTGCAGTCAGCGTCTGCAGTAATCTTTGCGCCTAGAAAGACAAAGTCTGTCACTGCCTCCACGTTTTCTCCCTCTATTTGCCAGTTATCAATCAAGCTGGTTGCCATAATCTTGGTTTTTTTGAGGTTTAACTGCAACCCAGCTTTTGCACTTTCTACTTTCACCTTCGTCATGAGGTTCCTCAGCTCCTCCTCGCTTTCAGCCATCAAAGTGGTATCTGCATATCGGAGACTGTTAATGTTTCTTCCAGCGATTTTAACTCCAGCCTTGGCTTCATCAAGCCCAGCACATCGCATGATGTGTTCTGTGTACAGGCTGAATAGGTAGGGTGAGAGTATACAACCCTGCCGTACTCCTTTCCCAATCTTGAACCAGTCCATTGTTCCATGGTCCATTCTTACCGTTGCTACTTGGTCATTATACAGATTCCTCAGGAGGCAGAAAAGATGACTTGGTATCCCCATGCCACCAAGAACTTGCCACAATTTGTTATAATCCACACAGTCAAAGGCTTTAGAATAGTCAATAAAACAGAAATAGATGTTTTTCTGAAACTCCCTGGCTTTCTCCATTATCCAGCGGATATTGGCAATTTGGTCTCTAGTTCCTCTGCCTTTTCTAAACCCAGCTTGTACATCTGGCAATTCTCATTCCATGAATTGCTGGAGTCTACCTTGCAAGATCTTGAGCAGTACCTTACTGGCATGTGAAATAAGTGCCACTGTTCGATAGTTTGAACATTCTTTGGTGCTTCCCTTTTTTGGTATGGGGATATAAGTTGATTTTTCCAATCTGATGGCCATTCTTGTGTTTTCCAAATTTGCTGGCATATGGCATGCGTCACCTTGACAGCATCATCTTGCAAGATTTTAAACAGTTCAGCTGGGATACTGTCGTCTCCTGCTGCCTTGTTATTAACAATGCTTCTTAAGGCCCATTCAACCTCACTCTTCAGGATGTCTGGCTCTAGCTCACTGACCACACCATCAAATCTATCCCCGATATTATTATCCTTCCTATACAGATCTTCTGTATATTCTTGCCACCTTTTCTTGATCTCTTCTGCTTCTGTTAGGTCCTTGCCATCTTTGTTTTTGATCATACCCATTTTTGCCTGGAATTTACCTCCAATGTTTCTAAGTTTCTGGAAGAGGTCTCTTGTCCTTCCTATTCTATTATCTTCTTCTGCTTACGCGCATTGCTTGTTTAAAAATAATTCATATTTTCTGGCTAACCTCTGGAATTTTGCATTTAATTGGGCATATCACCCCCTATCACTGTTGCCTTTTGCTTTCCTTCTTTCTTGGGCTGCTTCCAGCGTCTCAGCAGACAGCCATCTTGCCTTCTTGGTTTTCTTTTTCTTTGGGACGTTTTTTGTTGCCGCCTCCTGAACAACGTTGCGAACTTCTGTCCATAGTTCTTCTGGGACCCTATCTACTAAATCTAGGCCCTTAAATCTATTCTTCACCTCCACTGCATATTCATTAGGAATATTCGTGAGCTCATATCTAACTGATCTGTGGGTCTTCCCTATTCTCTTTAGTCTGATCCTAAATTGTGCAATAAGAAGTTTGTGATCTGAACTACCATCAGCTCCAGGTCTTGTTTTTACCAACTACGCAGATGTCCACCACCTTTGGCTACAAAGGATGTAGTCAATCTGATTTTGGTGTCGACCGTCTGGTGAAGTCCATGTATAAAGTAATCTCTTAGGTTGTTGGAAGAGAGTGTTTGTTATGCACAGTGAGTTGTCTTGGCAAAATTCTATCAGCCCACGTCCCGCTTCATTTTGTTCTCCCAGACCATGCTTGCCTGTAATTCCAGGTGTTGTTTGACTACCCACCTTAGCATTCCAGTCTCCTGTAATGAAAATAACATCTATTTTTGGCATATTATCCACTAGGTGCTGCAGATCCTCAAAGAACTGATCTACTTCTGCTTCTTCAGCATCTGTGGTTGGGGCGTATATTTGGATCACTGTGATGTTAAATGGCTTGCCCTGAATTCAAATTGAGATCATTCTATCATTTTTTGGATTGTATCCAAGCACTGCCTTAGCCACTTTATTATGAAGGCTACTCCATTTCTTCTGTGGTCCTCTTGTCCACAGTAGTAGATCTGGTGGTCATCTGATGTGAAGTGGCCCATTCCAGTTCACTGACACCCAAAATGTCTATATTTAATCTTGACATCTCCCCAATAACCACATCCAATTTGCCCTGGCTCATAGATCTTACATTCCAGGTTCCTATGGTGTGTTGATCTTTAGAACATCGGATTCGTCGTTCGCCACGAGCACCATCAGCCACTAGCCGTCCTTTCGGCTTTGAGCTAGCTGCGTCATCACATCTGGGGCTGGTTGAACTTATCCTCTGTTCCTCCCCAGTAGCATTTTGACCATCTTCCAACCTGGGAGTCCTATCTTCCAATGGTATACCGACGTATCTCTGGTTGTACTGATCCATTTAGTTTTCATGGCAAGAATACTGGGGTGGGTTGCCATTTCCTTCCCCAGGGATCGTATTTAGTCTGACCTCTCTGCCATGACCTTCCCGTCTTGGGTAACCCTTCACGGTTTAGCTCATGGCGTCATTGAGGTGCTCAAGCTCCAGCACCACGACAAGGTGATGATCTCCTTTGCTGGAGCTAATATGCTTAAAAATATTTAATTGTATTAAATCTTTAAAAATATTAATGCAACATATTTATTAATTAATGCAACGTATTTAATTACAAAATTAAATTGTATGCTTTTTTTTAATGCCTAATGCTTGTCAGTTATCCCAGTGCATTTCCACTCATTGGCCAAAGCACACGAAGACAGGACCCAATTGAATTCTTAGTGAGCAACTAGACAGAATAATACCTGAACATTTCCCTTACATCTCTGAAAGTAAAAGGAGAAGAGACTTGCTTCTTGTTCTTTAATTAAAGCTGTAAGTTCAGAGGAGGCGCGTCCAATGTCCCCGAGGGAGAAAAGCTCTTAGCCCTCCCGCTGCATCTACTTGAAGTCTGTTCTAGGTTAAAAAACAACCCTGCAAGGTTCTTGATTGCACACCCTCCCAGGGCTTGGTGGAAGGGCAATCAGCTCTCTAGCGTGAGCACAGAGGCAGCCAGGGCTTCATGCTGGAGGCCCTGGCCAGATCACGAGTGCCAGCACCAAGCGGGAAGCAGGAGCATGGGGCTGGGGACCACACTGCTCAATGTGGGTGGTGCCACTGCTGCCATGTGCTACACACACACACACCCCTGTACATAGAGGATAAAGCAGCAGTTACGGGAACTCTGGGGGAAAGTGACCATCTTTAGTTCTTGGTTCTAAAGGAAGCAAAAGCCAAGTGTAGCCAAACGTGTACCCTGGATTTTAGGAAAGCCGATTTTAATAAACTCAGAACAATGGAAAGTAAGTTCCCATGGCAAGCGACGCTAACGAGAAAAGGAGTCCAAGATGGGTGGGAGCTTTTAAAAAAGGAAACTCTCAAGGCACAATCACAAACAATTCCAACAAGAAGAAAAGGTGGAAGACAACAGAAGAAGCCAATGTGGCTTCACAAAAAGCTTAGAGATGACCTGAAAACAAAAAAGGACACATATAGGAAGTGGAAAGAAGGCCAAGCAACAAAGGAAGAGTACAGGCAGGTAGCACAGAATTGCAGGGATGGCGTCAGGAAGGCAAAAGCTGAGAACGAGCTGAGGTTAGCAAGGGATGCTAAAAGCAACAAAAAAGCTTTCTTCAGCTACGTGCATAGTAAAAGGCAGAGGAAAGAAATGTTGTTCACCTATTAAGTAAGGATGGCAAAACAATAAGAGATGACAAAGGCAGAGGTGCTCAATTCCTACTTTGGCTCAGTCTTCTCCCAAAAGAGGGTCTATGACCCCCCCCCCGGCAAAGGCGAAGTACAGGCTGAAGGGGCAGGATTGCAGCTTGAGATCGATAGGCATATGGTCAAGGAACACCTAATTACTTGGAATGAGTTCAAATCTCCAGGGCCAGATGAACTGCATCCTAGAGTAACAAAGGAACTGACAGAAGAGCTCTCAAAACCACTGTCGATTCTCTTAGAGAAATCATGGAGGATGGGTGAAGTGCCAGATGACTGGAGGAGGACTAATGTTGTCCCTATCTTCAAAAAGGGCAAAAAGGAGGAACCTGGGAACTACAGACCAGTCAGTCTGACATCAATCCCTGGGGAAATTCTGGAGCAGATTATAAAACCAATCCATCCACCTTGAAAACAATGCAGTGATTACTCGAAGCCAACATGGATTTGTCAAGAACAAATCCTGCCACACAAATCTGATCTCAGTTTTTGATCATAGAATAGAATCATAGAATAGTAGGGTTGGAAGGGGCCTACAAGGCCATCCAGTCCAACCCCCTGCTCAATGCAGGAATCCAAGTCAGAGCATCCCTGACAGATGGCTGTCCAGCCTCGTCTTGAATGCCTCCAGTGTGGGAGAGCCCACCACCTCCCTAGGTAATGGGTTCCATTGTCGTATTGCGCTAACAGTCAGGAAGTTTTTCCTGATGTTCAGCTGGAATCTGGGTTCCTGTAACTTCAGCCCATTATTCCGTGTCCTGCACTCTGGGATGATCGAGAAGAGATCCTGGCCTTTCCCTCTGTGACAACCTTTCAAGTACTTGAAGAGCACTATCCTATCTCCCCTCAGTCTTCTCTTCTCCAGACTAAACATGCCCAGTTCTTTCCGTCTCTCTTCACAGGGCTTTGTTTCCAATCCCCTGATCATCTTTGTTGCCCTCCTCTGAACCCTCTCCACTTTGTCTGCATCCTCCTTAAAGTGCGGTGCCCAGAACAGTGTGGTTGCTCTAGAACAGGCAGGCTGTTGCTGATGATACCTGCATGAGCAACCCCAGTTGCCACAGGCTTCATGGCGGCAGAATCCATTTGGTGCTGTGTTTCCCCATGTGGCGCAGTGGTTAGAGTGTCAGATTTGGACCAGGAAGACCTGAGCAGGTCCAAAATCCTGCTCAGCCATGCAGCCCACCATGCGGCTTTGGGCCAGTCCCAGTCAAGTCTGCCTCCTTCATTTGATGTGAGAATAATGCCAGGGCGAGACACAGGCAGCCCTCCAGATCTTGATGGACTGTAAACTCCCATCCGCTGTAGCCAGGCCAGGCACGGGATTGTGCGAGTTGCCGTCCAATCACATCTTGGGAAGCTGGAGAAATTCAAGACCAACTAAAATGAGCTCAGATTTCTAAGGATCTAACCTGTGGAATCTGCTGCAGAGTGACCCCCCTTGGGCCACGGGGAGTCCATGGACTTCTGGATAATTTTTTTTACTTTCCTTAAATTTACGTATATACATCCGTAGGAAAATACGTTAGTTTCTGCTGAGGAAATGTTGAATGGAATGGTTGTTGTTGTTGTTGTTGTTCAGTCGTTCAGTTGTGTCCGACTCTTCGTGACCCCATGGACCATAGCACGCCAGGCCTTCCTATCCTGCGCTCTCTCCCGGAGCGTGCTCAAGTTCATATTCATTGCATCCGTGATGCTATCTAGCCATCTCATCCTCTGCCGTCCCCTTCTCCTTTTGCCTTCCGTCTTTCCCAGCATCAGGGTCTTTTCCAGGGAGTTTTCTCTTCGCATTAGGTGGCCAAAATATTGGAGCTTCAGCTTCATTATCTGTCCTTCCAATGAGCACTCAGGGTTGATTTCCTTTAGGATGGACTGATTTGACCTCCTTGCAGTCCAGGGGACTCGTAAGAGTCTTCTCCAGCACCACAGTTCGAAAGCATCGATTCTTCGGCGCTCAGCCTTCCTTATAGTCCAGCTCTCACAGCCATACATTACTACTGGGAAAACCATAGCTTTGATTAGACGGACCTTTGTCGGCAAGGTGATGTCTCTGCTTCTTACTATGCTGTCTAGGTTTGCCATAGCTTTCCTCCCAAGGAGCAAGCGTCTTTTAATTTCATGGCTACAGTCACCGTCTGCGGTGATCTTGGAGCCCAAGAAAGTAAAATCTGTCACTGCTTCCATTTCTTTCCCTTCTATATGCCAGGAAGTGATGGGGCCAGATGACATGATCTTAGTTTTTTTAATGTTGAGTTTCAAACCAGCTTTTGCACTCTCCTCTTTCACCCTCAACAAGAGGCTCTTGAGATCCTCTTCGCTTTCTGCCATTAGGGTGGTATCGTCTGCATATCGGAGGTTGTTGATAATTCTCCCGGCAATCTTAATTCCGACCTCTGATTCATCCAACCCGGCATTTCTCATGATGTACTCTGCATATAAGTTAAATAAGCAGGGTGACAATATGCAGCCTTGTCGTACTCCTTTCCCAATTTTGAACCACTCGGTTGTTCCATCTCTGGTTCTTACTGTTGCTTCTTGACCCTCGTACAGGTTTCTCAGGAGACAGGTAAGGTGGTCTGGTACTCCCATCACTTTAAGAATTTGCCACAGTTTGTTGTGATCCACACAATCAAATGCTTTAGCGTAGTCAATGAAGCAGAAATAGACGTTTTTCTGGAATTCTCTTGCTTTCTCCATGATGCAGCGAATGTTGGCGATTTGATCTCTAGTTCCTCTGCCTCTTCGAAACCCAGCTTGTATTTCCGGTAGTTCTCGGTTCGCATACTGCTGAAGCCTAGCTTGTAGGATTTTGAGCATCACCTTGCTGGCATGTGAAATGAGCGCAATTGTGCGGTAGTTTGAACACTCTTTGGCGTTGCCCTTCTTTGGAATTGGAATGTAAACTGACCTTTTCCAGTCTTGTGGCCACTGTTGAGTGTTCCAGATTTGTTGGCATATTGAATGCAGCACTTTAACAGCATCATCTTTTAGGATTTTAAATAGCTCGGCTGGAATACTGTCATCTCCGCTAAATGTTGCATACTCAGGTAAATTATACGTAAACACTTAAGTGATTGTTGTTTGTTTATTATTTGTCCATGGCACAAAGGCCTTTACAAATATAAGTTACGATACAGTTATATATAACATAAGCCCAAAGTGAAAGCATCAAATAATGAATACCTAAAAACAGAATCTGAGGGGCTATACTAAAAACAGAAATAGAAAATAAGAAAGTTTTAAAAATGCTAATATCAGGCCACAATAAAACAGGATAACCACACAAACGTTAAAACAAGTTGATTAAAAAATAAAAAATAGTTTATATAACAAAAATATACCAAACAAACAAACTGGCCAAGCTCATACAGCTTTGCATTATAATAAATTATCTCCTTGGCAATTCACAGCAGTTGTCATTAAAAAGTTACGGTGGATTTTTTGAGCTGCTACTGCAAAAGATGCAACCCTCATTGTAATACATTTGTTATAGTCTGCCAATAGATCACAGATAATTTCCACAGGAGATCTGCCAGCTCTACTTTTCAGGAGATCCCCCAAAAGGCAAGTCCTAGGTCCCTCATACAAGGGGCAATGCAGAAGATAATGTACTATATCTTCAACTTCCCCAGCACCACAAATTCAGGTCCGCTGAGCCAGAGGGATCCCATTGTACTTCCCATCCAAGTAAGCAGTTGGCAAGGTTTGAAAACGAAGGGCTATAAAAGCGTTTCTGAGAGTCACAAAAGTTAAATCCTGAAAATACCATGATCTTCGTTTTTTTAATGTTGAGTTTCAAACCAGCTTTTGCACTCTCCACTTTCACCCTCAACAAGAGGCTCTTTATATCCTCTTCGCTTTCTGCCATTAGGGTGGTATCGTCTGCGTATCTGAGGTTGTTGATAATTCTCCCGGCAATCTTAATTCCGACCTGTGATTCATCCAACCCGGCATTTCTCATGATGTAATCTGCATATAAGTTAAATAAGCAGGGTGACAATATGCAGCCTTGTCGTACTCCTTTCCCAATTTTGAACCAATCGGTTGTTCCATGTCTGGTTCTTACTGTTGCTTCTTGACCCTCGTACAGGTTTCTCAGGAGACAGGTAAGGTGGTCTGGTACTCCCATCTCTTGAAGAATTTGCCACAGTTTGTTGTGATCCACACAATCAAAGGCTTTCGCATAGTCAATGAAGCAGATGTTTTTCTGGAATTCTCTTGCTTTCTCCATGATCCAGCGAATGTTGGCGATTTGATCTTTAGTTCCTCTGCCTCTTCAAAACCCAGCTTGTACTTCTGGTAGTTCTCGGTTCGCATACTGCTGAAGCCTAGCTTGTAGGATTTTGAGCATCACCTTGCTGGCATGTGAAATGAGCGCAATTGTATGGTAGTTTGAACACTCTTTGGTGTTGCCCTTCTTTGGAATTGGAATGTAAACTGACCTTTTCTAGTCTTGTGGCCACTGTTGAGTGTTCAGTTCAGTGAGCGCACTATCATGGCTATCAGGGACATTAAGATCTTTCCTGTATAGTTCTTCTGTGTATTCTTGCCACCTCTTCTTAATCTCATCTGCTCCTCTTAGGTCCCTGCCTTCTTTGTCCTTTATCATGCCCGTCTTTGCACAAAACGTTCCCTTGAGATCTCTGATTTTCTTGAAAAGTTCTCTAGTCTTTCCCTTCTATTGTTTTCCTCGATCATTCAAAATTAATAGGAAACACTTGTAACCCAGCACGATAAGGTTACCATTCCTGCTAAACGTCCTGTCTTCAGAATGCCTGTCCAGACAGAATAGATCACCCAGGCAAAGACCAAAATGATTAAACAGCTCTGAATTAGTTTGTCCTACCCTAGCATTTAGGTCACCTCCCAAAACAATGCGGGAGCTGTCAGACTGGCACTCGTAATTTCCCAAAGCAGATTCCAAAGATAACCACACATCTTGGGGTGACAGTGATGAGTTCTCTGTATTCCTTCAATACAGAGAAGGGAGGTACCCTTAGTGATAACCTGTAACATCAGGATGTTATTATGCAACTGGGGTTCTATCATGAGGAAACGTTGAATGGAATGGGGGAAAATACACTAAATGCTACGTACTAAGGTAAATTATGTAAACTCTTATGTAAACACTTACATAATTATTTGCGTATTTTCCTGCATGATGGGGGGAAAAATTTGCATCTGTCTGTGGACGGACGAAGGAACAAAAGGCACCTGACAATCCGCGAAACACGGAGTGGATTTTACACAGTCCGTACATCCTTAATCACAACTGGAGGGCTGCACATTCCCCATCCCTGTGATAAAATGTGGGTAGTGGGGGGGGGGGTAAACGTATCTACAGCTGTTTTCTTGGAGGAAAGGCATAATAAAAATTTATTAATAATTTGCACATGTGGTTCTTTATCCAACCAGGAACATTTGTCTGCCATAGATCATGTGTCTTGCAATTTTTAAAAAAATAACATTTCAATTTCAAACAATTAGTGAGTTAGGACTTTTGTTTCAGCATGCCCATAGATCGTTTAACCAAACAAATTACAGAGAGTCCAACCATTCACTTCATCAATGAGGCATTAAGGGGCATACTGCAACTACGCTATAATCGTGGGCATTTAGAGTTGTTAGCAGGTATCCTGGGACTGGGAAAGCACTGCAGGCTGCTATGATATTTGGCAACCACTGGTATGGTCACTTTAAGCAACTTGTCTGAGCAAAGCAAGGCAAACAGGACAAATGCTCTTCCCCCAGTTCAGCACTTCTAAATAGTCATATGGAAGGCCAAATTTAGCAGCAACAATCCAGTTAAAATTGCACATAATCAGAAGCCCCAGGTTGGGCAAATTATAACAGCATATACCAGCTCTGGACTGATCTCTTCAGGTATGATCTAATCACTGATCCAGGCACGGGACTAGGAATTTCCCCACTTTGTGGTAAGGTCACAGTTTTGAGTAGCTTTTGAGGCTCAGCACTCCTTTGGTTAGTTTTCCCCATCTGAAGTCACCATTTTGACTTTCGGAATGGCTGTTGCAAAGAGTTGTCCCCAACCTTTTGTTTATACCCTAAAATAAATGGCTGCTGATGCTCCCTGAATGTTTTCCTTTAGCCCCTTTGTTTCTTTGTTGTGTTGGACCAGACACCCATCGTCCTCTGAAGTCTTTGTTAAAATTGTATAAAATCCCAGGGCTTCAAGCCCTCAGTGTTCTGGTAACCTCCAATTGGTCCCAGTCTGCTGATGCTGAAATCACTAAAAGCCTGGCCACCCAAGGCTGGCGCCTTTTGCTGAAATCACCTGCTGCCAGTTTACCTGATGGGTTCCGTTTGTGGCTGTTGGTCCAGTGACACACACTGAGACCACACTACTGAAATCACTCCATTTCCTGGCCTTCCAACCCACTTCTTGGAGCGTTGCAGACTTCAGAGTTCTGTGGCCGCCCAAGGCCAGGTACCTCCTCCCAGCGTTTGTGGACAAACCCAGGGAGACCTAGTTGCCTCTGTTGGCCCTTGCAAGCCCAGAGAGGCACGAAACATAGTTGTTCTGACACCCAGCTCCACCACCTTTGTGCCCAGATTTCCCTGGATCTCGCTGCCTCAGACCTTGCCTTGGCAAGACAGAGCCACATTGCATCCCTCTTTTTAAAACCCACATCAAACCTTCACAAGAAATACATACAAAAGTGTTTGTGGGGCATTTTGCTGCCCCAAGCCATTTTCCTATATATCCTGGGATGGTAAAATTTCCCATGAAGGTGTCTGTGTCTGTGACATCAGAAGACCTGTTTCACAATACCCAAACACCCATAGCCAGAAAACACACTTTCAAAGGTAGCATTGTTGCTTTCCGTACCTGCTTGCCCCTCCCACCACATATAGAGGAACCAACACAATTTCTGTTCCTTTAAAAAGCTGTAATTTTTTTCTTCAATTTGAAACAACAAAAATTATGTTTTAAATGCTAAACATTGGGAAAGTATCAAAATCTGTCAAGGTAAAACTTTAGGTAAAACTCTATTATTACTAAGAACTAATTTTTGCAGTGTTGTGGGGGTATTTTTCCAACTCCAATAACGAATCTGTCTCTGTCTTCTCCAACACAATTGACCTTTGCCGAGGGGGGGGGGGGAGATTTTTTATCTCCAGAGCACGTAAGCTTGCTTCCTTAGTCCAGTTTTTTTCAAAAACAACATAGGAGTTTTTAAAAAATACCCAATATTTAAAAATTGGCTGGGGACATAATAACACCTGAAAGACAAACTTAATGGATCCTTGGGATATTTTATGCCTCGGGTGTGTTTTTGATTCCAGAAAGAAAACTGCAAGTGGCTGGAATTTGTGGACATTGTGCAGGTGACAATAGTCTGGGTGGACTGTGTTGTAGGTCTGTTTCTGCAGGCACGCACCTTCAGCACTCAGGGCTGGTGTGTGTGTGTGTGTGGGGGGGCTTATGCATGCAGTATCCTCTCTGCTTTGATGTGCATGAATGCATGCTGGCATCAGTAATGCAAATAAGGAGGGATGGCCAAGTAGGTTTAGCGGGGCTCCCGGAGTAGCTTGAAAGGTAGGGGCGCCAAGTGCCAGGGTCTGACCTGAAGCGCCGCAGCAGTTCAGGTCTCCGGGCGCAATGACGTGCCGGAGCAAGGCAGCCGAACGAGGGGCGGGCTTCCGCTGTCTGATCCCCCAGCCATGCCCGCTAGGCCCCCCTCGCCCCCGGCACGGCACAGCTCTGCCCTCTGGCACAGGGGCGCCCCCAGGCCGCCCCGGCCTGGCAAGGCCCCGCCCCCCCCGCGCTTCAAGCGCGACGCTTCGGCAACCTCGCTGTGACTGGTCGCGGCGGCTGAGCTGGGCCGATGGGCCGCGGCTCGGAGCCCCGCTCCTCCGGTCCGTGAGGCAGGCCGGCCTGTGCCAGCCACTCTCTCCCAGCACGCGCTGCCTCGCACGTGAGGATACAGCAGCGGACACGCAACCGCGGGCCCCTCGGAAGAAGGGGCGGGTACACGTGCCCCAAACACCCCGTTATGAGCCTCAGGCTGCAGCCCCGTTCGCAGTTAGCTGGGCGTAAACCTCGTTGAACTCAGCGGGCCCTCTGATGAGCAGACACGCACCGGATCGCACCGCCAAGCAGTTCCAAGACGGCGCGGGTACAGACTGCGACGTCGGCGGCCGTTCTGGCCACCGCTGGCCCCTCGGCTGCCGCGGGCCTGCACAGGCTGGAGCGAGCGGCATCTCTCCGGCTCCGCCACCGCGCTTTCCGGTAGGGCCCGGGTGCTCTCGGCCTGCCCGGCCGGGGAGGCGAGTCGCCCTCCATCAGCGCGGCGCGGCGTTCGCCGCTGCGCGCGAAGACGGGCGCGCTGCAGAGGGGCCCCGCTTCCCCGACGCGCGCCCGCTCCCCTCGCCACGCTGACGGCGACCCCGGGCGTCCTCGGCGTCGCAAGGCGGGAGGCACCGACGGCGGGGTCTGGGGACCCGCCCTCCGAAGCACGGCGGCGTGGCCGAAGCAGCCCGCTGGCGAGAAGGCGGGCGGAACTCGCCCGTGGGTCGGTGACCCCACGGAAGCCAGCAGCGGGGGAGAGCGAAGCCCCTCCGCGGGGGGGGGGAGCGCTTGCTCCGCCGCCCGCGCCGCGGCGGGCCTCCCGCGCCAGGCGCGCCGGCGGGAGAGCGGCTGCACGGCCGGCCAGGTGCGTACGCGCGACGCCTGGCGCGCGCGCCCCACCCCGGCCTAGACAGGCCCCAGCGCCCGTCTGCGGAGCGGCCCCGTGTTCGGCGGGCCTGCTCCTGACTAGACCGGCGCAGGGCTGCGCCGTGCAAGGATCCTTGCCGGAGCTCCGGAGAGGGTGGCTGTGCGGAGGCTTGTGGCGCACTGGCCCACCCCAAACCGGCGGGCCCGTGGAGGGAGCGGCCGCTGGAGGAAGCGGCGAGAGCTCCGTCGCGCCTTCCCAGGAGCCCCCCTGCCGGGCGGAGGCGGAGGGGCGACGGCGGCTGCCCGTCTAAACGGCACGCCCCGCTTCTCTTTGTAAAACGCACTTGGAGAGCCTCACAAAGGGGGGGTCGTGAAACATGCAAGACCCCATCAAACCGCTCCGTCAGTTCCGTACCAGGGAAGCAAGGCCGGGATGGGGCCAGTCCGCGCCATATTCTCACAGGGGCGGCGCGGGAGGAGCTCTGCACACGGCTGGGGGCACCCTCCCTTCTCGGCGAGCCCCGGGCCCGCAGGAAGCCCCGGCCCGCCGCGCGGAGCTCGGATGCGGGCGCGCCGCGTCCCGGCGGCCGTCTGGGCTCGCCGCCCCGCGCGGGGGCGGGGCCGGGCTTCCCTCTCCCGCCCCGGCGCCTCTTAAGTGCCGCGCCCGCGCCGCCCGAGAGAGCGCAGCGCCATGCCGAGCCCGCGACGCGGCGGATCGCGACGCAGCCGCCGGCACCATGCGCCTGCCGCCGGGGACGTCCCGGCTGCCGCCCCTGCGGAGCTCGTGGGCTGCCGCCACGTACTGCCTGCTGGTCCTGCAGGTGGACGCCTATTTCGGGTCAGCCGCGCTCTCGCTCCGGCGCTCGGCGGCGCTCGTCTTCCCGCCTCGGGGCGCCGGTCCTTTCTCCCGCCGACTTTCCTCGCACAGCGGCCGCTTTGGACGGGTCTCTGGCGCCGCGCTCCTCTCGTCTCCCGCGCTCCGTCGCGCGCCCCCTTCTCTCGGCCTCCGGTCTCCCGGGGCCTCTCCCCTCCCTCTCCCGGGCCGCCCGGCTTTCCCTCCCGCCCGCCTCGCCTCTGCTTTATTTTCCCTCTCTCCTGACTTCTCTTGGTCTCGGGCGCCCCGCCGGAACTTAGCTGTTGACCCCCGTCCCGCCGCCGCCCGCTCCCTCGCCCCGTGGTTGTAGGGCTGCGAGCCGAGGCACGCGCTCCGCGGCGCGCCCCGGGACTTGCTCTTGCGCGCGCGCGCCCCGGGTGGCGCGGCAGGCTTCTTTAGCTCCGCGCCGCGTCCCGCCCCGTCGGACTGGGCTCCGCTCTTCTCGTTCGCTCCGTCCCTCTTCCGCTGAGCCGGCCTGCCGGCGTAGCCGGCTCGCGGGGGGCACCTTCGCAGCCCGGCTGTGGCCCTGAACAATTTGCCGAGGATAAAGCGCGCCGACCTCCGCGGCCCGACTGCAGCAGATCCCGCGGCGCCCGCCGTCAGACAGCGGCGCGTGCGCCGGCGAGGGGCGGCCGCGGGCTCCGCGCAGGGCTCCGCGCGGCGCTTCGGCAGAGCTGCTTCCCCTCCGCTCCGCTCGCCTTCGCGCGCCTCCTTGCCGCAGATCCACCGGCGCACGCCTCGTCCACCTGCAGAGCGCGCTTGCGGGATCGGGCCAGCTGGCGGAGAAGCGGTGTTGCTCTGTGCAGGCCGTGGAATGAGGGGCGGCGCGGCGCGGCGGGGGGAGATCTGTCAGCGCAGGTAGTTGAGGCTGGAGTGTTGCGGGTAGGCGAGGTTTTCGCGTGCATGTACGAGCATAGTTGTGTCTGCATATGGAGGAAAACACTCAGATCTTTCCCTTCCGCGTATGTCCTTCCTGTGAACTGGAAGCTGCATTTATATCAAACCTGGCTTTTATTTGTGCGTCGTCGTCGTCCCCCCAACATGTTGAGAAGAGTCTGGCATTTGCTCTCGCCGCTCCAAAGGCTTCATTGGCAAGCTTCGCTAGCTGGAGGATGGCGCGGTTCGTCCTATTGTGCTTCTGTTGCACCGTGCTGTATATCTGTGTATGTATGTCGGGAAGTTTGCTCTCCATGTGAGGAGGGAAGACCGTTTCTCAGCAGTCTTGTAGTTAATCCTGTGATGTTGCATATTGTAGCGCCTGGATACAAACATAGCCATGTTTGGAGTAAGCCCATTTAAATCAATGGGACAAGTCATGACAAACCTAAGTCCTATTGATTTCAGTGGGTCTACTCTAAGCATGACTAAGTCAGGATCTAGCCATCTCACCACTGACCTCTCCAGTGCTCACATGGGCCAAGGACATACGTGCAGTCTTCCAAGATTTGGTTTTGAGCCATTTATTTTATTTATTATTTCATTTCTATACCGCCCAATAGCCAAAGCTCTCTGGGTGATTCACAAAAATTAAAACCAAACGGCACACAATAAAACAATGTAAAATATACAGAACATAAAGCTAAAGCTGATCTAGACCCTGGATACCTGTGCCTTGAAATGCAGATGTGCAAAATCTGGAAATTGGAGACTGGGATTTCAAGGGTCCGTATTTGTGTGTTGGAAAGCACCTAAACTCTTCAGACTGTTCAGCTTCTGGGTGAAAAGCCTCACGTTCCAGCTCTTCTAGCTCCAATCCTATGCACATTCAAAAGTAAACTCCATTTAACTCGGTGGGGCTTGTTTCTGAGTAAATGTGAATAGGATTGTGCTGTAATACTCCCAACATTCCCAGGACATGTACAAGCAGTATGTGTTGACCTCGATGAGCAATGGAGAGATGTTAAGGTGTGGGATTCTTGCCCCACATCTCAGATTTTGAGTTTATATGTAAAAATCTGCTTCTCAAAGCACAAGCTTTCATTTTGCATAAGTCAAATTCTTGAATTTTGAATTCATTCCTAAGTTTGCTTAATAGTTTATTCTGAAAAATGCAAGAGTTCCTATCTTTTGATAAACCAGGAAGCAGTGCTCAATTTGCCCATAACAATCAGGGAACAAGTAGTGAGTGCTGTTTATGCAATGATGAATAACAGAGCGTTGGTGCACTCTTGAGTGATATTATGCTATATGTTTACCCTTCTGCTCTCTTAATCATTTGTATTGAATCAAATGCAGTCTCCCAATTTAAAAAAAAAACCAGCTGTCTTTTAAGAATCTGAATCCTGAGAACTACATTTCCACATGGAAGAGATTATAATACTGGTGGTGTTTCCCCCCAACAGAATATGAATTCTGGAACTAACACCAAAAACATTAAGGATGACCTCATTCTTCTTTAGTAAGAAGGCCTCAAAAGTATACATATGCAGTGCAATTGTATACATGTCTACTCAGGAGTAATTTACTCCCAGATAAGGATCGCTGTCTTAGTGGGGATATTGACTCTTAAGGTTGCAATCCTATTTACACTAACTTGATGTTAATCCCACTTGGTCTCAGTGGTTAATTCTGAGTAAATGTGCAGAAATATGAATTTCAAACTTTCTTCAGGGTGAACCCAAAACTTCTCATCAACCAGATTTCACACACAGACACACTCTAAATCTTTAATTTGAAAGTTCAAAATTTGGATTTTGAGATATAAACTCCGTATGCTAATATAAGGTCCAGAGTGGGTTGTACATCTTTCCCACACTTTCAGTGCTACAATGGCTGAATTTAGAACATGTTTTCAGTGCCTGCACACTATTCTCGATATGAGAAATAATAACAGAATGCATCTGAGTTTCTGCAAAGTGTATTTTCCCCTACAGGCAAATAGCCACAATCAACCTCCAAATACCAGGGATTATTCAGGAAAAATGTTTTCTAGACTGAAATATGTGATTTCTGGGCAGGCTTGAACCCCTGATATTACTGATTTTTTTGCAAATACCATCCATACAGATGTAACCCCTGACTGAAAAGCAGGCTTAACCATTCAAACGAAGTGCTAAATCCCATGCATAACAGTGGGGAAGGGTCATTCTAATATGCTCAGGGGCACGCTCTTCAAGTGGAAAGCGCAGGGGGAAATAGAGGGGAAAGTGTTTTAGAAAAGACACCTTTGACGATTTGGATGACATGCTGCGGCTTGTCGTAGGTTATTTAACCCACAAGGTTATTTAACCTGTAGGCACCAAGCTGAATATGCAACCCCCGCTCGGGTTGTATCGTGCGAAGCCCATCAGCATGGGTTATGCGAGGGTTAAACAGACCGTGGGCTATGCGAGGGTTGCTTAGGCTTTGCATAACCCACGTTTGCTGGATTTGCATGACACATCAGCCCCCAAGTGGGGGTTGCATATTCAAAACGGTGGTAACACATGCCCCACACACACTGCAGCCTCACCATGGCTTAAATAACCCACAGTGGTGTCATGCAGACAGCACCCTTGATTGAAGATTTCTGTTTGGGCATTTTGCGTATGCTCAGATACTGTTTCCTTAACACTGTCCTGAAGGCAGGGGTTAAACAGCCCAAGCACATGTGTGGAATTCCTTATAGCCTGCTTGAGTCCATTGATGGGAAGTAGCAATAAAAGGCGAGCATGTAATATTTTCTTAAAGCTAAAGTACAAGGGCTAAAATTGCAAGCTCTCAAGCAGCTGCTTAGAAGGGCTAGCCCACACTGCTGGTATAGAGCAGTAGCTAAGTGGGTGAGCTGGAAAGCCCCAATAAACTCAGTGGTTGCTTGCCTAAGGTCACCTAGGCTCTCTGCCTTGGCTCCCCAGTATATAATATGTGGAAGATAATACTAGCCCACATTAAAGGGCTGTTGTAAGATTAATGCATATGAAATACTTTACAAATGCTAAACAGTAGGTTATGTCATTCCTCTTAGCTGGAGGGAGTGCCATAATTGTGAAGCAGGCACCAAGGATGTCCCTCAAGTAACCCTTTATGTTTGAACACTGACATGTTTACATGGCATTTTAGGACAGGGGATTCTTAATTGTGTTTTAAGAAATCGTGTTGGTTTGCAGGTGAGCATACAGGTAGGCTCTATTTGTGAGCTTAGGAGGTACTTACAGGTAAAGAAAAAAATACCCAGCACCTTGAGTTATACCTGAAATTCAGTAACATCACTATGGATGAATTGTTCCTAGCATAAGAGTACCAACTGACAAGAAAAAAATGGCCTCACATGCTCTTACGCCTTTATTGGAGTTTGATGTGCAGAGATTTAACAGGTGAAGCTTGTCACAGCTCTGAGACTAGGGTTATCACCTACTAATGTTCTGCAAATCAAACTGCTGTTAAACACACAAGAGCAGGAACTGATGAAAAAACTGGCCACCCCATCCTAGCACCTCCACTGTGAAGCCAGCTGTTAAGTTTTCTAGTAGATGAGTAGCATTGGGTAGAAGGGGCTTAACTCAGCTTGACAAAATGTGCTTCTCTAGTGAAATAATGTTTTAAAGGAACAACTCTAGAAGTGCCCAAGCAGAATTTCTCTGGGCCTGGTGCAAACTTGTAGCATCCCCTCCCCTCCCCTCCTGTCTGTCTGTCTGGAAAAACCGGAGGATGGACTTCTGTCCTTCAGATTCACTGGGCTCCTCTGTTTAAGCGCTTTGTATTCCTGGCTGCCTGATCTGTGTTTATAGCCAGATGTGGCGGCATCTGCAGCATGCTGCCCTTTAGGCATCCCTCCCTATCCCAGAGATCTCACATCAGCTCTCCTATGCACTGCTGCTCACGCATGTTTGGGGCCGTGATCCTGTCAGCAGTGCTGGCGCCCGCTGCCTCTGGGACCTCGGTGCTCCTGACGGTGGCGGTGCTTGGCTTTCCCTCCTGCTGCTTCACCCTGCTGGCCCTTTCTGCCTGTGCCTGGGAACTGCTGGTAGGGACAAAGAACCCCTGAGACTTGTAGTTCTTGAGAGAGCACGCCGCTGAGGCTGGCATCCTTCTGTCTCTCAGACCTCAGGCCCTAGACTTCCCGGTACGAGTTCTCGCCCTGCTCCATGGGAGGGTCTGGATTGGCAGGACTCTGTTCAGACTTCTGCTTTTTCTGTTCCAGCAGTGCTTCTGATCAGCTCTAGCAAATCTCACAAGATCTTAGATGAGCTGGACATCCATACAGACACCAGGAAATAAGTTTGCATAAACAGCCTTGAGCATGACCTACAACGTAGCCTCAGCCTTTCTAATGGCTTGTAGCCCTGGACCTTCAAACTTGGGTCAAGTGCCCTCTTTCCAGCACTTGGGCCCCAAACCATAGTAAGAACCCCAGTGTAATGAAGACTGCAGGGAGCATGAGGTCTACTAGTATGAACATGAACCAGATGTGGTGGCTGGAGTTTCAGCATCTGGTGACTGGTCCAGGCAATGGAAAGTCTGGTCTCAGAAGCTGCAGGGGTGTCAGTCTGGGGGCGGGGCACTTTCACAGAGTCTGGGTGCTCATCTCCCTTCAGCAGGGGGTTAGTGCTGCCCGGCCAGGCAGACCCTGCAGCCTAGCGGCAGAGCTCCAGAGCACCTCTGCTGATTGTCTGGTGGAGTGTCTCCAACAGAGTCAGAAGTCCCTTCTTCTTGCAGGGAAATCTAGTGGGCCTGTCTTGTCAGCCTCTCAAATCCCCGGGAAGAAGGAGACATCCAGGGCGGGGGGGCGGGGGCGCTTTCACAGGCAATAATACAGCCTTTTAATAATACAGGCAATAATACAGCCTTTTCCCTCATAGATATCATGTCCTTAATGCAAAGTCAATATTGATTATTGCCTTGTGGATTTGGTTGCTTAAGCAGCTTAATGGAGCCGTGGTCTTGCAGCAGCTGTGTCCCTTTTAATTGTTAGAAATTTTGCCCAGCTTTTGCTGAGACATGGTGCCACTTTCCCCCAATCATTATTCTTGAATGGAGAGGTTTCCAAGCCATAGTTTTGGAGGCTCCCTTATTAGGGTGCTCTCAGTGAGAATGCCAATCCTGGCGGGTGAGCTTCCCTGGAAGTGAGCTTGTTCACTGCCACCAGCCCTCCGCTGCGCCCTGGGACCTTGGGGCATGTCCTGGCATGCTGCCACATTTCCTGGAAGGTGATGAGGGGGCCCAGTAATCCTGGCCAGCACTCCGTCTGAACTGACTGCAGACGCCGGCCTTCCCAGCCTGGGCCCCTCCAGGCTCAGGCACTTCTCAGATGAATCAGCTGAGATATGGTCCTCCAGATGTAGCTGCTCTTTCAATCTGGAACCCTGCAGTCCCTGTCAGGTCATGAGTGGGGGGGGCGTGAGTACTGTACAAACATACATGCTTCCGCATACCTACTAAGGCCCCTGAATATGTAGAAGCCGTTGTCTTATTTTTGGGCGTCCCATTTCACTTCCAAGCTGGCAGGCACGCAAACTCCTGAGTTCCTATTGGAGGGGATGATTTCAGGGAAAGCGTTACACATTGCTGTGCAGATATGAGGGTGCTGCACTGGCCTGGAGCTTGTATCTTGATGAAACTGCTGTCTTCTTGCTTGGTGTCGGTGATTTGGAAATGTAATGGCGTAAGCAGTATCATCCACTGGCCAGAAGAAAAGCACTGGGCTGGTGAGAGGGCAGGAGCATTCCGTGGTTGGGAAAAGGGTGAGCAGTATGTACCTCTCCAGTGGCTTCCTTGTCCCACTCCTGGAGGCCTTTTGGCCGCCTGGCACTACGACTAGGCATGCCTGATAGATCACAGGTTCCGGTGCACGACAGTCTTCCAAAGGCAAGCTGTGTTGTCAGGTCCAGCAAGAGTCCAGCCTTGGGAGCTGGCTGGGTACAATGCAAAAAAGGGCATGACGTTTAGTAGAGTAACCAGGGGAGATATGTGACCAGTCTCCCAGCAGTCTTTCTTTTGCTGAAATGCTGCCTTGGGGTGGGCCTGGAAATGGTGACAGAGGTGTGAGGGGAAAGGGTGCTTTTTAAAAATCAAAATCAACCCCACCTCCAAGATAGGAAGGGGGGGATTTTAGTCACATTTGCAGCATTCTAAGGCTGCATTTCTGTTAAAAACAACAACAGCCTTTTTTTTTAAAGGAAATTTTTTTTCAAGGATCTCCCACACCACTTGTTTGATCCTGACTTGTAAGCCTGATCACAGGTGCGTTGTGTTGGCTGTGGTTTCTCACTGATGAGAATAATGTGATAGATGACTCTGGTGAGCCCTGGCTCAGATTAAGCCCTGATACACTTTCCCTGAGGAAGGAGCAGCAGGCAGAAATTGGATTTGGACAACACTCTGTGGCTCATCGTGGGTTATGCAACTCAGGACAAGGTGCACGGCCCGCAGGCAGCAGGTTGACTATGCAACCCCTGCTCGGGGGTTGTTGTGTGTACCCAGTGAGTATGGGTTGTGCAAGGGTTAAACAACCCTCCCATAACCTGAAAACACCATGGGTGATGTGAGCATTGTTTAACCCCCGCACAACCCACGCTGTCTGGGTTACACCACACGATATGCAAAATGGTGGCTTCATACGTACCACAGCTGTCATGTCGTACAAACTGGCCCAACCTTTTGGAGTGCCAAGTAGGGATCTTCTCCTGCTTTCCTTTTTTAAAATAATTGTCTGACTATTCTTGCATCACATTTATCTAGTCCATTGGATTATGGATAACTGAGTCAATATTACATGATGAGTCATAAATGTTTCAAAAGTTCTGGAATTCCATATTTTTAAAAATGGTGCATTATCTGTTAGTATTGCTCTTTGCCTTGACAGGCAAATTTGGATTTGATGTGCCTGGTAACTATTGCTGCTGTGGTATCTTCCAACATGACTACTTCTAGAAAACGTGTAAAGTAATTGATGAACAAATGTTCATGGTCTGGCAAGTGAAACAATTGATCCCAACTTTGTCTCAAGACACTGGAAATTGTTTAATCACGCCTCTGGAAATCTTGATATTTCTGATAGGGGATTCTACACTTCCACATTAGATCTTCAAATATATTCTGTCCACACATTAACAAATAGGTTTTTAAAGCTTTTATTCAAGGTTTAGTTAATCCTAGGTGTCATTTCTAATATTGTTTTTTCTCACAGGTGTGGGAATCATGGATGGTGCACTCTTCACCAGTTTCCTTGCATTATTATTTTTTATACTGAAACAACGCTGTTGCTTTTTAAAATGAGAGGAAATCAGTAATTAAATCCTTCCTTCCTCTGCTGAAACAGAAACACACTGGGCAATTAGGAGATTATTTATCACTCATCCATTATCAACAGGAAGCAATAAAACAGGCAAGATCTGTAAACAAGAAACTTAATTAAATGCACAGTAGCCTTGAAAAGTTTCAGTAATCGTTTGTCTGTCCACACTGGACAGGCTGGCACCGCGGCTGCATATTATTCTGAAAGTAGCAAATCAGATATAAGAGGAAATGGGAGGTCAGTGCAGAAAGTGCTGGACTGCAACCATTTTGGCAATATACCTTCCAGCATCAGACTCATAGGTCTAGTTCACGCACAATGACAACACCGCTCTTCTAAAGCCTAGAGTGCCATGAGTGAGCTAGTGAGCAAGTTCACATGGCTCAATGCAGACGGGATGCGAACCGAGCCAGGGAAGGAGCCTTTCTTGGGCCACTTCTGCTGGCGGGAGGAGCGACGTGGGGCCATCAAGCCACCTCAACTAGCACACTGGCTTGCTCACAGTAACCCACAAAACAAAAAGCAAACACCTGGGCTGTGGTTACTTGTGAGCGGTGTGATTGAATACCACAGATGCTGAACCCAGACCAAAGGGCAGCCTTGGAAACCAGCATTCACCAAAGTGTAGGTTAAATACAGGCTTCACTGATGGCGTGGTCTAGACATTTATTGAAAACATATCTTTCTACTTTGGCTTTCTTGCAGTCATGAGTTGTCTTAAACAGTCTCTAATATTGCACTATTGTATATTGTATTCTGGTGTTTTTTGGTGTTGTAAACCATTTTGGGATTTGTGCAAATTAGACGCAGTATAGCAATATTGCTTATTATTATTATTAATGATAATAATAATGCATTAATTAATGTGCAGATCTTGGAACATTCTGTGCCTAGTGAAATCTGCCAGGGCATAGAACTTGTTAAAGAATTTGGCACCTGCCATTTATGACATCATTTCATCTCTTGGAGGCAAATGTTCTCTCTTGATGTTTTCTTTAGCTCCTTGGTGGAGTGGGGAGATATCTCTACACGCTTTTAGTTCTCCCCTTTTTTCTTCTGTACAATTCCCCAAATCAATCCCAGTCAGTTGGCTTCTTTATTCATGTTCTTTCTGTTGGATAATAGGAACAACTCTGTATGCTTCCAGACAGCAGGGGATGATAGAGAATGTCCTGTTGCTTGATCACTTCCTCTTTCCTGCTCCCTCCCCTTCCTTTTCATTCCTCCGCCTCCTTTCTTTGCCTCTGCAACATGCACCATGCAGTCTTTCCAGAGAGGAAGCAAGTAGCCATATCTCATGCTTACTTGCTTACTTACACCCAGCTTTACGGGGTTCTTGTAGTTATACAGTGTTTAAATAGCCTTCTCTGATGATGTGTATAAAAGCACTAATAAAGCAAGTTGAGTTGGACTTCTTTTAAACTGGCTCTAGCCTGTGTTCATTGCATCTAATACTAAACGCTGTGTTGCCATGTATAAAGCAACTCTGCTTTAAGTCACACCAGACTTTCCAACACTTTTCGACTGTCTTTTTAAAAAGTTCCTATAGGCTTTTCCTTAAGTCTCGTGGGATGTTCCAGATTGTGGTATCGTGAATGCCACATCTTCCTTCAGCCATAATTTGTCTTGTACGTGGAGACAACCTTGACCTGTAGATAATATTCATAGACTTCTGTTGAAGTGTTGATAGTTTTTCTCTCTTTCTGGCTCTCAGTAGTGAACATTTTCTTTAGAAAACCAAGCTTCTCATGTGTATTCAGCCTCAAAACTTGTTTGATCACCTCTGAATAATACCAAAGTGCTGCCAAACTGTTCCTCCCGCCCACGTCCCGCATGTTAGAGCTAGCGTACATCAGAGGACAACCATACATATCCTATAGAAAGAACTTTTTCTGAGTCCCTAGCTTCATCTCAGATGCAGTGCTTCTTATGCAGGTAGTTCATGTATTAATCTGCCACTCATCAAAGGAATAATCACTTGATTTCCCTTCAGGCATGTGTGAACTAAGCCCATGCTTACCTGGGCAAACACATTGGGACAGGTACATTATTGATAGTCTGTTCAGCAGTAATGAGGCACCCTTTGCCAATAGCCTCTTTAAAGCCATGACTGATTTTTTTTCTTCCTCCCCTAGCCTGACTGGGAAAGAAGCATTGACTCAGTTTCCTCTGCTGGGGCCCTCAAAAAACCTTGCCCAATGGAAGGCTCACTTGAAGCAATGTGACCTGCTCAGGCTTTCCCGTAAGCAGAAAAGGCTTTGTCGTCGAGAGCCAGGGCTGGCTGAAACCTTACGGGATGCCATCCGACTCGGCGTCCTCGAGTGCCAGTATCAGTTTCGCAATGAGCGCTGGAATTGCAGCCTGGATGGAAGGGCTGACCTCCTGAAGCGAGGTATGGATGCCTGCCCACCAACTCTTAAAAGCACCAATGAGAGACCAAAACGACACATTGATTTTTCCCTTCTTTTACTCTAAAGTAAGTACGGGGTCCCCAGTCAGGATGAGCACCATAGCATGGGGGCGGGGGTTACAGCTCTCTGCTACTGCTCTGATCCTGTTCAGGGGGCCACACCTGAAATTTCAGTTGCCAAAAACGGATCCATTAAAACAAGGGTGGACAACTCCTTGGGTGAACCATGGAGTCTTGGGGACTCCGTCCAAAGATTGGAGTTAATGGCAGTGTTTCCCTTGTGTGTGTGTGTGAGAATATCTGCATATCCATATGTGTGCATGGGTGGGGAGAGAGAGAGTGTGGGCTTCTCTACATGGAGCTTTTATCCTGCTATTGAGATTGGTTACTCACAGAAGTTTGTGGGTCCTTCAGATGACACCATCAACCTCCAGGACATCCGGCACACTAAATGACCTTTATTCCATTGTTAAAAAGATAGGAGATAATGAGCTATCACATTACTGCGCTTGAGAGGAAAAGTCTCAATAAGAGGAGCTAGACCACAGTGCCATCTAGTGGCTGTATAATGAAAGGCATGGAAGACTCGGATAAGGAGGAAAAGGGGGACGGGGAGGAAGCGCGTGTAAAGGGAGTCTGTTGTGATCCTGCATTTAAAATGGAAGCAGAAAGCCCCATTTTAAATATGGGATTTTAGGCTGGTACAGAGATGCTGTGTGTGTAGGGACAGTGTGTAGGGAAGAAAGTTTTTGTGTGGGGTGGGAGGAAAGGTGAGGTGAGTCTGTGGGAAAGTGTGTGTGTGTGTGTGTGTAAAAGTGTGTGTGTGGCGGGAAGAGTGTTGTCTGTTGTGTATGGGGGAAGAGACTCTGTGTGGGAAGGAAGAGTGTGTGTGAGGAGGGACAGTATGTGTGTAAGGGGAGAAAGTATGTGAGGGGAGTAAGGATGGACGAAAGTCCCTTACCTGGTCCCGCAGCTGTTTTCGGTGTGGGGGGGAGGCGCTTCGGTTCTCCCTCCGAAATTCTTGGCAGGGGGGAGGCGCCCCGCCCCTCCCGGCTGAAATTCAGGCCGGGGGGGAGGCGCCCCATCCCTCGCCACCGAAATTCTGGCCGGGGGGGAGCGCCCTGTCTCCCCGGCTGCGAAATAAAAAAGTTTTAAGAAAAAAAACATGATAGGCTACGTAACGATTTACGTAGCCTATCACGGCTGACTTTGAAAATCTAGCCGTGATAGGCTACGTAAATCGTTACGTAGCCTATCACGTTTTTGTGGTTTTTTTAAACTTTACTGGGAAATGGCGGCGGCGGCCGGTCGGAAGACCAGCTGCCGAAACGCCACCAGGACCCGCCACCAAGAGGGACATTTGACAGAGGTAAGTCCCATCCCGGGGGGGGCGGAGAATTTCCCCACCAATTTCGGGGGGCCGAATGCGTTGGCATTCGGCCTCCCCGAGATTCGTGGAGAAATTCTTCGCCATCCCTAGAGGGGAGGGAAAGAGTCTGCATGTGTGGGTGGGGGAAGAGTGTATGTGTGTAAGAGAGAGAGAGGGCATGGGCAGCATGAGTATGTGTGTGAGTGGAAAGAGTATCTGTGTGGCAGGGGGAGGAAGAATGTGTGTATGGCAGGAAAGTGTGTGTGTTTGAGGGGAAGTGTCTGTGTGGAGAAAGAGTGTGTCTGTGTTAGGTGGAAAGTGTGTGCGTGTGAAAGAGTGTGTGAAGAATGTCTGTGGGTGGGGGAAAGATTGTCTGTGTGAGAGCATGGAACGGAAAGAGTGTATGTGTTAACTACTGTAAACTGCCCAGAGAGCTTCGGCTATTGGGTGTTACAGAAAGGTAATAAATAAATAAATACGTGTGAGCATGGTGGAGAAAGCATGTCTGTGTGTGAGCACGGGGGGAGTGAACAAGTGTGTGTGAGTATGCAGGGGGAGAGTGTGGGGAAGAAGTTTGTCTGTGTGTGAATGTGGGCGGACAGGAAGTGTGTGTGTGAGCTTGGGGGTGGAAGCGAGAGAGAGTGTGTAAGAATGCATATATGGGCGGAAGTGTGTGTGGGGAGGAAAGGGTTCTGTGTCTGAGGGAAGTATGGGGGGCATGGAAGGAAAGTATGTCTCTGTGTTGGGAGGGTGTGTGTGTGTGTGTGTGTGTGTGTGTAAAAGCATGTGTATGCATGTGCACTGTGGACTCATGTGCGGCCCCTAGCCTCCTGTCTGGCACTAGATACAGACCTCAGAATTGAATGAAATGGATCAGATTTTGGCTATACAAATTGCAGGCACAGCAGGCCTGATGCAGATCAAGGCCGCCACTGAGTGTGAAGTGTCAAACCCCCCTACCCGACACCCTCAGACTCTGATCAGGGGCCCCGTGCTTCCCTTTTTTTCTTTTTTGTCCTAACGTAACATGTTGTTTGGCAAAGAGAGATCCGAGATCTCTAGATTCTTCCGCTTTTCACCCCTCCCTGCCCCGCCCTCCCAACTGTCTCCAATAATGGAAAAAAGACAAGCAAACCAGGCTGGACAGTCCAGCTTTGTAAATACACCCTGGAAAGTTACTAGCCAGCCACTGGTGGGTTGTGGGGTTTTTTGTCTTGTTTTTTTTTTGCTAGCCTAGTAAGGATCTAATAGACGGCATTTCCATGTTGGCTGTGGAGAAGGGGAACCCTCCGTTCGGTCACCAGCATAGAGATGCAGCCTGCCAGCCTCTTGGCAGGCTAGTTAAAAAGCCTTCTACCAGGCAGACCGGCCAAGGAGGACGGGGTGATCTGTTCCCCCTCTGCCCGCCCACTGCATTCGCATGGTGGGTGCAGAGGAAGAGCGAGCACAGAAGCCGTCTGGGCCGTGGAGGAGGGCGGGGGCGGCCACCCCTCCTCTGCCAGCCTGTCCACTTGTCTGCATGGAGTCCTTGGCTGCCTGTAACTAGCCCAGGAAGAAGGGCTCCTCCACCATTCGGCTGCAGTGCATGAAGGGATGCGCTGACCCTTCTCGGAGCCTTCAGGGTGGGCTGGCTCACGCGTAGGAGCAGCGAGGGGACCTGTTAGATGCGGACTGGCTCGGTGTCGCGGTGGCCGCCAGAGGCCAAATGCCGGGCCTGGTAGCCTAGTTCGGGCGCTATTCCAGGCACAACGGGGGTGGGGGGAATGCTGTGGGTGCTCCTGCTCTTCCGCCCCCTTCCCCCACATTCTCACACACTCCTACTCCACTTGATCTAGATTGTTCCCATTGCCAATAGCCTTCCTCACTCTCGGCTGCTTGGCTTCCGCTCCCCCAGGTTTCAAGGAAACGGCCTTTCTGTACGCAGTGTCTTCGGCGGCACTGACTCATTCCCTGGCTCGGGCCTGCAGTGCTGGGCGCATGGAGCGCTGCACGTGTGACGACTCACCGGACTTGGAGAACCACAAAGCGTGGCAGTGGGGAGTGTGTGGAGACAACCTCAAGTACAGTGCCAGGTTTCTGAAGAACTTCCTGGGCCAGAAGAAGGTCGGGAAAGACCTGCGGGCCCAGGTGGATATCCACAACACTAACGTGGGCATCAAGGTGAGGGTGAAGGCCTTGCACGACTTTCCGGGAGAAAGAGATGCATGGCGAATGCAAAAATAACCTTGGTCATCGCCCGGCCCCCGCTCTCAGGTGTCAGACTAGACACCGGATATCAGACTCGTGTCTTTCTCCGAGGACTACGGTCAGAGCGGTGTGCTTTTCGCAGTTACACTATGCAGGTTTCTAGACCTTAAGGCTGCCTTGTAGGGTTACCAGCTACCTGACCTGTTTGTGTACTTGTTTCCAGTTCGGTATCAGGTTCACTGCAGAACAAAACAGCTATTTTCAGCATATCTGGAACATGTGTAGTAGTAAAGAGCATGTGCCAAGTGCTTTCCCTCATCCCTGAGTAACTGCAGCTTCCCTCATACTCTCCTTTGATGGTTTGGAGGGAATCCTCTTCCCACCTGCGTGGGATTCAGGGTCATCTTTATTTACCAGGACCGGGACCAATTTTCTGGTAAATCACTGTCTGTCTGTATTCTGCCTTTGGGAGAATTTTGGAAATGCATTTTTAAAATCCTGCTACTGTGTCCAGTTGTCAGCCCTCTCGCCTGGTATCTAAAGTTCAGTTTTGGTATAAACTTTATTCACAGTCCACAGAGCTTGAAATTCCAAAAACAAGTATTTGATAAGATACAATAAGGGGAAAAGGAACTCAGAAATACAAGAGAGCCCACTAAGTATACATCATCATCATTCTAAAGCAAGATGAAGACAAAATTCAAACAACCAACACCCCTTAATAATTAATTATATAGAAGTTACTTATGAATCTTTATAGCTTGGAATACAAACTTTGCAACTGATTCAGTCACATAAGGTCATTTATCCATGATGAGGAAGGCTGTATGTCACTCCTAGGAAGGGAGCGATCAAAGCACAGATAATTCTGGTTTTTCATCTCTGTAAAATTACACAATGCTTTTCCTATATTTTTGAGACAGATAATGACGTGAAATCATTAGCACAGCCTTCTTGTGGAACCAGAATAACTCACGAATATAATGGAGAACAATAAGTTACCTAAAAATTAAATCTAGTAGTGCCGTTATATACATGTCCACTAAGGTAGCCACTTACATATTGCCAAAAAAGAGGACAAAATGGGACATAAATTTGTATATATGCTAATGTATATGTATAGATGTAAATTTAGAAATAATATATAGAATTTAAATGGAAATATAATGTATCTCACCATAGTTGGGGAAGATGGTGACCAGGTGACCTGTGTGCCCACTCCGTCTGCTGCCCAGGTACGAACTGTTGACGGGCAGCCTCAAGGCCCCCGCTGCTCTCCCTTCCTAGGGTTCTTAATCTTTCAGCCAGGCTTCATGGGGCAGCCTTTCAGAGAATGTCCTCGGTAAAGCAGGTCACATGGCCACCCTAATGTCTGCTCCAAAGTAAATCCAACTGAATTCAATGGGACTTACTACCAAGTAAGTGTATATAGGATTGCAGCCCAAATAGGGCACAGAGACATCTTGATCATTTATGTCAGGGGAAAACAACCTTTTTGGGCCCATAGGCACATTTGACATTTTGGAAAAGGGTCCCAGGCACTGCCACAAAATTGCCATGGGGGGTAAAATCTTGGGACTGCCCCCCTTCTCTGGATTCTCACTTTTTGGCAGCGGAGCCTTTTCCCCACCTCTGTTAAACTCAATGGAGTGATATTGCTCCAACTTTAATAGAGGTGGGAACAAGGCTACCCTGCCAAGAAACAGCTGGTGCAGGGCAAGAAACAGGAGGCAGGAAAACAGAATCCAGAGAATGGAAGTAAGAAAAGTAGAATCCAGAGGAAAGGCATGGGGCGTGGGGAAGAAAAGCAAGACTCCAGAAAAAAAGTGGGGGGGCGGTCCAGAGAAAAATGGGGTAGGAATAAGATTCTGGGGGGGGTGAGACTCCAGAAAAAAGGTGGGGGGAGAGGGGAAAGAAAAGTGAGTATCCCGAGGAAAGTGGGGGGAGGGAGAGAAAAATGAGACTCCAGAAAAAAGGTGGAGGGAGCTGTGGGGGAGTGCGAATCCAGAGAAGGGTGGGAAGAAAAGTGAGACTCCAGGAAAAAAAAGGTGGGGGAAGGAGGGAAGAAAAGTGAGAATCCAGAGAAAAGGCAATGGTCCATGGGCGCCACTTTGCATATCCCCGCTTGGGGATTGTCATGTTGTCCGAACCTGGCAAGCGTGGGTTATGCAAGGGTTAAACGTGGGTTTGCCAAAGTCTTCAAGAGGAGACTCCTGATGAAACTGCTGAGCTAGAATGTATTGGTTTGGACTTAATCAGGACCAGGAGCTTCTTTGTGGTTCCAGGTGTTAAGGTGGCATAACGTAGCCAGAAACACTTCTTGCACATGACAGAGCGGGCTTTAGTCCACAAAAGCTTATGTCACAATAACGTTGCTGGTCTTCGAGGCGGCACAAAGCTCTCTTGGCTTCTTGAGTGCGCGGGAGTGTGCCTGTGTTTGTCTGTGAATGGTTGTCAGAGGCCATGACTCACAGGCAGGTTTGAGAGGCCTGCAGTATTTGCCTCTAAAAACCAGTTAGTGGCCCGAACCGTCTTGCCTTCGAAATGTTCTGATTATCCCTGGAACGCTCTTGCCCCCTTCCACTTCATCAGTCATGATCCTGGCACGCGATGAACAGCTGTCCATCCTTCTCCCTCTTCCACAGGCTGTGGAAAATGGTCTCAAGACCACTTGCAAGTGCCACGGGGTGTCGGGCTCATGCGCTGTGAGAACCTGCTGGAAACAGCTGTCCCCCTTCCACGAGGTGGGACAGCTCCTCAAGTCGCGCTGTGACGGCGCCGTCAAGGTCTTCAGCAGCACCAATGACGCCGTGGGGCACTCGGAGCTGGTGAGGCTGCAGCACGGCGGCCGCTTGGTCAAAGGCCCTGCTGCTCCCCGCCCCACTGACCTGGTCTACATGGAGGACTCTCCCAGCTTCTGCCGGCCCAGCAGGTATTCGGTGGGCACTGCTGGAAGGACGTGTTCCCGGGAGGCCAACTGTGACAGCATGTGCTGTGGCCGGGGCCATAACATCCAGAGCCGCATGGCCGCCTTCTCCTGCCGTTGCCAGGTGCAGTGGTGCTGCTATGTTGAATGCCAACAGTGCGTGCAGGAAGAGGTGGTCTACAGCTGCAAGCGGTAAGAAGCAGACCGTGGCGGCCAGAGGAGGAGGCCTGTTCCCTCCTCAGGCCACGCGCCTTGGACCCCCTTGACACTCTGGCTTCCTCCTTCATAGTGGGGGTGGAAGTTAACACGAGGGGAACTTGTCACGCACAGCAGCTATTCGTCACCGGAGTTTGTTCTGATAACGGGCGGGGCGAAGAGGAAGCGCAGTTGCAGCCTGACTCCAGTCGGGCTCTGCTGTGGGCATTTCCAAGAGCTGAGAGCATTTGCTCAGAAGACAGCGTTTCCCCGCTGACTGGTTGTCTGGGACTGTGGCTGGGAGCAGCTGTCCGAAGTCAGGCAGAGGCCTCTCCTAGCCTGAGATAATTCCTAAATAGAGAAGGCCGGGACTGACCGTGGAGCCTTAGCTGTGCAAAGCGTGGACTCTCCTGCCTTCTCTGGCATTAGCCAAGGGTCTGATTTAAGCCGCAGGTTTGAGTAGCAACTACGCCTTCACCGCGCGGGATGGCAGGAATGTCCCCCTTCTGGGAGGGATGTTCAGTCAGAAACGTCCAGGCCGGGTGAGGGGAGGTGGTCTCTGGCTGCAGTGCAGCCTCTTGGCGACGGTGCTGCTGCACTGTCTAGTGCAACAGGGCCTATGGCTGACTTCCGCCCGGGGGCCCCTGAAAAAGCAGCTGGGTGCCTCCATCTAAACTCCCCGCAGTGCTCTATATTGCATCACAGGCAACGTGGAAGAGTGGCATGGAGGCTCTTAGCGCTGATTCCGAGTGCTGCCGCTGCCACCACCACCAGAGCTCATCAAGGAGGGGGAGGACCCCCAGAGGGCCCTTTGCCGAGGGCTTCCTCAAACCTGGAGCCAGCCCTGCTCGACCCCACAAAATTGCCCACTGGCCCAAGGAAACGGGATTGGGACCCCGACAGTGAGCATATTTCTCCCCCTGGCGGAATTGGGGGGGTGATGCTATGGTTGACATGCTGCCTTCGTAAGGGACCAAGCACTTGCAGGAGGAGTGCAGAGGGAAGAAAGGGTGGGCGGGAAATGAGGGGCGGGGGTGCTTGAGGGTGGCCAGCATCGATCAGCATCTGTTGACTCATTGGGGGTGTCCACGGGAGCAAGAGAAGCCACTGTGGCATCTCCCCTTGCCCTGTGTGTGCTGTATGTGCAACTGATTTGCAGACTTGCCCTCGATGCGGCGTGGGTTGCCGTGTTGCCCGAACCCAGCGTGGCGCATGGCAGGGGTGGCTTCTTACAAGCCATGGCACCGCGCCAGAATCAGTTGACACAGCAACCCATGCTGCATCTCAAGTAGTTCTGCAAATCGTGGTTGCGCGCGCAGCATGCATGGGGGTGGGAGGAGAAGCTACAACGGCTTCTCTTACGCCTGTGATCATCTGAACTCGACCAATATAGTGCTGAAATTTAAGGAAAGGAAAACTAACCATAACATGAACTTGCAATAGAAATACCCATAGGGCAGAAGGGGGAGTTCGGCAGGTGGTGAGCTTAGGGATATAGACACCATTCTGGTATAATAATTTCTATATTTGAGAGGGAAGGACCATCATTTATGAATACTTGCATAATATGTTTGATGGCCTGGATTGGGTGACCTAATGACACCAAGACACAGCATCCAGTGGGACAAAAGGATGCCAGGCAGCTTCAAAGCAAAGTGACTATTTGACAGTGTGAAATAGTTTGGGGGTTGTTCGGGCTTTGTTTTTTTCCTCTTCAGCAACACTAGGCTACTTTCAGCAAATATTGAAATGAGAGACTATTCAGCGGAGCTTTACTTGGGTGGGTGCACTCTCCTGAAGAGCATAACCTGACTCAGTTGTATGAGTCTCTGGAATTCTCACACTTGAAACACTGCACAGCCCCAGAACAGCAGACGGAGGCCCACCAGCCATATCCCTGATTCTAGTACCGTTCTAGACCTACCTCTGTGCCTATAAATGAGCACATGCAAATTGGCCCTTTTCCAGTGATGCCCGTCCTCTCTTCCGGTGACGTGCAAGTGGAAAATGTAGGCAGCAAAAATAGGTTTCTTTGAGCGCCGAGTGGGCCACCCTGTGTGGCTAGTCTGTGTTCACCCTGATAGATGACAATCAGACCAGACGCCCCAGGCGCTACAGGGGCACGTGCGGTGGGCCCCTCCTGCCCTCCCACACTGGGAGCAAGCAGGGCTCTCTGGTGAGAAAGGAGGCTGTGCACAGCCAATCCCGCCATAGGCCACAACAGTAGGAAAAGGGCACAACATGCACCGGAGGAGCAGACACGCAGAGACACCACCATGGCTCTCACACACCGGCCAGGACCCTGGGGGAGAGGCAGCAGAGCAGTAGCCACACCGGTCATCCCCGATCACAGCCCCGCTGCCTCTTTGGATGTCATGGCTCTCCAGAGAGTGCTCAGGGGCCAGAGGGGATGGCTGGGTCCTCCTCCGCAGAGGGGATGGCAGGCAGGGAGGGTTTTCAGGCCCAGACCACCATCTCCTCCCTCCTCTCCCTCCCGCTCCTCCTCCTCTCCCTCGGGTAGGAGGAAATTCCGGACTTCAACTCCATGATAAGGCAGGGGAGAAACAAAGCCAAAGCTGCCTGCCCACCCCACCCCCAAGGCCTCCAGGAGCCCCTCCAGGGGCCGGCCCCAAAGGAGGTGTTGCAGCAGAGAGAGCAGCAAGTACTACGGGGCCTCTTACTGCAGCAGAAACCATTCCCACTTTCCCAAGAGAGACCCTCATGAACCGCAGCTCCCAGCCACACCCCAGCAGAAGAGATCGAGGGGCTCTCCCGGTGGCAAGCAGGCTGGAATCGCGGACAGGCCCAAGCCCCCAAAGGGACGGAAAGGGGGCAGTTGTCATGTTCCTCAGCCTTGATCCATCCTCTGGCTCCAAAGAGACTCGGAGGCAAGGGCAATCCCCGCTAGGCTGAGGCCTTCCAAACCAGAGGATGTGCCTCTACCTGACTCCTCAGAGGCAGAGGACACGCCCCCCATGACAGCCTTCACCATCACCACCCTGTAGGAGCCCATGGCTACAAATCAGGCAGTAGCTCTTTAAGAAACACACTACTTCTCTAGGGGGCTGGAGCTAACTGCAGGTAGAATCATAGAATAGTATGGTTGAGCTGCTGGCCTTCATAAGGCTTCAGAAAGCTTTTAACTGTTGCTGAGACAGCAGTTCTCTTTGCCTGATTCTTGGCTAACTTGGAGCAGGCCAAGGTCTTGGAAGACCCTGCCTGGTCTAACTGGCCCGGCTGTTCAGCACCCTGAAACTGCCCTGCCAAGTCCTTGCCTGTACATGCCTTGCTGGTTTTAGAACCTCTGGGACAGGACAGTAATGGAGAGATGGACTGATCTCTCAGAGTCCGGCACTAGCCACACCAGATCTCTCTCCCGTTCAGACTTAGAGTTTGACCCCAGGGGGCCAGAGAGGTCCTGGACAGAGAAGGCAAAGCCCTCCCAAGAGAGACGTCTCTCAGCAGAGGCCTTGCCCAAGCTGACCTCCAACTGCCTGGAGATCCTGCAACTTACAGGCCAGGAAGAGGCACAGCCCTCATCCAGGACCAGGTCACAGGCACAGTGGAAGCATCCCCTGCCCTGCTCCAGCAGTCCTGCTCCCCCCTAGTTTTGAGAAGGTCATTCAGAAGGCGCAGTCCCAGCTACACTCCACCCTCCGCAACTGCGACACGTTCTGCCTCCTTCTAGGCGAGGTGAGGACGGACCTCACCCTTCCCCAGGCTGTGGCAGCACTCTGGTCCAAAACAGGAACAGCCAATGAAGCGACAGGACAGACAGGCCAAGGGCACCCTGCGCAGGCATTTCCAAACGTCCTCCCCAGCCCTAAAGGTCTTGACTGCATCATCCATTGTGGCCCATTAGCCTACATGAAGGCAAACACTCTACTGGCACAGGCCCATCTAGGGAAAGGCCAGCAGAGGTTATCTGGGAGAGGGCAGCAGGTGCAGCATTTCTGGCAGATGCATCCCAGGATTCCGTACAGCTACAAGCTAGCGGCCTGGCCTGAGGGGTGGGGTGTCAGGAGGAGCATTTGGCTCTGCAACTGGGGCGTGGATGCCAAGCACCCCGTGCCCAGCCTCAGGCCTCCGAGGATTTGGAGTGCAAAACAATTGCTTTTATTATGCAGAATACTGTTAGATCAGCAGTGCCCCGGGCGACATTCGGAATTCACAGCCACAAAGTCTCTAGACAGCTTTGCGACTCGGGCTACTAGCATCTCCCGTTGCTTATTGCACTGTGTTAGATAGCTGCAATGGAAGCTACCTCCAGCCATCTCTTCGACGAGCAGAGTGGCTGGTTAAGCCCCCCACCCAAGGGTGGGTCTTTCCAGGGAGACCTTCCCTTTCAGACCACCTCACGAGCTGGCGTTGCTCCTCTCGCCTAGCCGGATGCCTCCCCGCCCCAGGCGCTCGTATTCCTAGCTCCGCCCATTCCTCCTGCTCTGGCGTTCCCATGGGGGGGGGCCTGGGGGACTCCTTTCCAGCTGATGAGCTCGCACCAAGACGAGCTCCCCTCCGCTGCCCCCCCTCGGACTCGGATTCACCCATGTGTGTTGGGGGGCCTCCGCGGAGGCGCTGGGCCCAATCCCTGCAACAAAGCCAAGTCGAACCTGGCAAGCGCACCCTTGGCAGGCAGGCACCTGTTAAGTGATTTCCTAGAGAAAGTCCACGTAGACCCAAAAGAAGACCATGCCCACGAACAAAGAGCCCAAGAGTGATTCACGGCGGCGGCGGCCCTTTCATCCAGTGCTGTGCCGAAAATTTCTCCCACATTTTTTTTTACCATTCTCATTCCACTTGATAGAAAAGTAACTGCTTCTAAAAATAAATTCAAAGGAGAAGAAATTTCGGAGAAATTCTCATAGGTTGGGTGTGGGGTTCTCGGGCTTACCTTACTTGTGAGGTGGCTGAGGAGTGTGCATGAGTGTCCTGTCTGTCATTGTACAGTAATCTCTGTGGCAGCCTGTAGCCTCCTCGGCTTCCCGCACTTCAGTTCAAGCCATTGTGAGGAAGACATCGTGAGGCAGTTCCTCCCATGGCACTTTTTCAGGAAGTGCAGGTGGCCTGGGAGGCTGCAGAGCAATGGAAACGTGTGTAACCGAGAGAGAAAACACACGCAGACCCCTCGGCCACCTCGCAGTGTGATTAGGCACGATCAAAATACTACCAAAAGAAATGCAAAATTCTGCTCCCCAAAAATGGAAGCCTCGCCACAGGTGATGCTGTTGACCGCTACGGAAGCCATGCAATAAACCAAAAACCCTTAGGAAACAAGAAAGAAGCTGTGTTACAACTCCTGCCAGTAGTGAACAGTTTCTATCTGTGAGAAACTGTTGGAGAATTTCTCCTACCCCAGGAGAAAAACGGTGCAATTGTGAGTTTCTCTGCCCACGAATAGGCTGGAGAATTTTGAGAGGCTGTTAGTGCACAGCTCTGCTTTCAGACCCTCCTTGCCCACCAGCTACTTCCCCAAGGACAACAAGCCAAGATGGCAGCAGCCTGCCAAACAGAGCCAGGCCAAGTCCCATCAGCCACCTCCAGGGCAAGAAGCCCTGCCCAGCCTGACTCACCCACACACCCAAGTGTGTGGTCAGCTGCTGGGCTTCTCAGAAAGATTCCTGCATCAGTCTCTGACCTGCTTTGCACAGTCATGGAGGGAAAATATGCCTTGGTGGCTTGTTTTCCCTCCCTGCACGTGCTGGTTGCGAGCCACCTAATTAGCATAGCCGCCATGGCGGGAGTGGCCGGGCTGGTTTGCAAACCACCCTGAAGCCCTAGGGCAAGCCAAACCCTCACCGGTTTTGGACATCATTGCAACCCATGCCCGGCGAGGGTAATTATGCTAATTAGGCGGCTTGTGACCGGCATGTGTGGGGAGGGAGAATAAGCCACCGTGGCTCGTTTTCCTACCGTGATCATGCGAACCTGCCCACTGGGTTCTGAAAACAGTCCAGGAGGATATGCCCTGGAATTCATCAGAATCCCAAAGTACAGATTCTTCCAGACACTCCACTCAAAGAACCCTTCAAAGCACCTGAAAACCCAGGCAGCCATTCAACATTTCCAGCACATCCAGGCAATTGGACTGGTCCTGAAGCTAAAGAGGGGACAAAGGGTGTTCTCAGTCTTCTTTTCGAAGAACGGCTCTACCCACTCAATCCCGGACCTGAAAGGGGTAATTCGTCAGCTCAAGAAATGAGAACCTCAGGAAAGGAGACTTCCTCTCATCAATAAACCTCACAGAGGCTTATCTGCATATTCCCTTCAGGCTCTCCCACCGCAAGTACCTATGGTTCAGCTGTGAGAAGGAGCAGGTCCAGTTCTGGGCCTTCCCTTTAAGACTAGCATCAGCCTTCCGAGTGTTTACCAAGGTCCTTGAGGCCCCAACTGCCTGTTCTGGGTTCCACAGGGTCACGGTCCACCCTAACCTAGACAACCTCCTGATTTGCTCCCCCTCCCGGGAAAGACACATACAGGACACAGAAAAAAACAATCTGTACAAACTCCTTTTTATTGGAGACTGTACAGATAGTGAGCATCTCTCATTAATTATGAAAACTATTTTTTTTTTTAATCCTGTTTCCCTCCCTTCTCTTCCTATGGTAGATGCAGGATTTTCATCCAGGTATTAGAGGCAATCCTTAAGTTTGAAATGATGTTGGTTTGTTCCATTACTTATGAGCCACCAACAATGGGGGTGTGTGTGTCTGCCACTGGCTGTCCTTCCTGAATGGTTAGTGCCCCACTTTTGTCACACCCCTTGCATTACAGCTGAAAGGCCTGACTGAAACTCAGGATGAAACTCAACACATGCACACACCTGCAACCACTAACAAGCCTTCTGGGGATGATGGTCTCATGCATGGACTCAGTAGGGTGGGTAAGACTCCGCTCCAGGACTCCAGACCTACTGGCTAGAGTTCCAAGCAGAAATTACCTGCAACGACAACTTGGAGATACCTGTCCCTCCACAAGTCCAGAGGTCTCTGGGCTGGTGGTCTGTCCCACGCCACCTGACAAAGTGAGCACCAATCCAGGAGCCCTCAAGGATAGCCCTTAAGAAAGATGCCAGCCTGATGGACTGGGCAGCCATTTGTGGGGAAGATCATACACAAGGCACCTGGCCAGAAGAGGAGGCACAATGGAGCATTAAACCATTGGAGCTCAGGGCCATCTGTCTGGCTCTCTTCCACCTGTCCCCCCAAATTCAAGGTCAACATGTCTTAGTATGAACAGACTGCACTGTAGCAAAAATGTACCTTAACAAGCAAGGGGGAATGAGATCCAGGCCCCTGATGAAGTAGGCCATGAGTCCGTTCAAGTGGGCCCAGAGCCACCTCGTGTCCCTGAGGGTGGAACACCAAAAATGGATGCTGAATGTACAAGCTGACTGGCTAAGCCACCAGGATCTAGACCTAGAAGAGTGAGCCCTACATCTGAGCACCTTCAGGGTGGTGACAAGAAGATTAGGCTGCCCTTGCATTGACCTGTTTGCATTGAATGCTCCCAAGGTTTGCGCTAAGGTGCCAGGAGGAGGGCACAGAGTTTTTGGATGCCCTGACCACAGAATGGCACAGGGACCTCCTCTACACTTTCCTACTGTTTCTACTGAGCCCCAGGGTCATTCAGAGAATCAAGGATATTCAGGCAGAGGTGATTCTGCTAGCACCAAGGCAGCCAAGACACCCGTGGTTCCGGACCTCATCAGTCTGTTGACAGCAGAACCGGTACCTCACCCAGCCTGCTGAGATCTCCTAAGCCAGGGCTCCATTCTTCACCAGAACATAAGCGTTGTGAAACTAAAAACCTGGAGGTTGAGTGGTGGCTACTAGAGGCTCAGGGCTACCCAGCAGGGCTAATCGATACACTCCTGCCGTTCAGAAGGACATATGAGTGCACATAGGGGCTCCTTCCTGGGTGGTGCCAGCACATGGGGAGGGACCCCCTGAGGGTGGAGGTTATGGAAGCACTTGCCTTCCTGCAAGATGGGCTCTCAGCTGACCTCCAGCCTAACATTCTGAGGTGTCACGCATCAGCATTGTCTGGCATTCTGGGGGACCCTCACAAGGATCCCAAAGGGACACACCCTCATGTATGAGGGTTTATCTGGGCAGCCTCCCTTCTCAGCTCTCTGGTGACAAGGAGGCTCCCCACATGGCACCCCAATGTGGACTTGAGGGCCTTAGCCAAGGCCCCTTTTGAGCCCCTGGGAGCAGTCTCCCTTAAGATGTTAGCCTGTTTTCCTGGTGGGCATCACCTCTGCTGAGAGGGTCTCAGAGCTAGGGGCCCTCTCCTCGGAGAAGGAGCTAAGCACATTCAACCATGACAAAGAGGTCCTCAGGCCAGACTCTTCCTTCATCCCTAAGGTGAACACCACCACCCACAGAGCCCAGGGGGCTCCCCTCATTCTGTCCCCATCCCTCCTCCCCTCAGGAGAAGGAATGGCCCCTCCCTAGATACTCAGAGGGCAGATAAAACCAAGCCTCACAGATAGCGTAGCCCTGCTCATCTTCAAATCATCAGCCCTGAGTAGGAAAGTGTCTGCCTCCATCCTGGGCCACTGGCTGAGGGAATGTATAGCCCTGGCCTATTTCTCCCAGCCCCAGAGGGAATCCTGGTCCATTCTGTCAGAGGAATGGCTGCCTCCAGGGCATTCTGGGAAAGGGCTCCCCTACAGGAGATATGTAGGGCAGCAACATGGTCCTCCGTTCATACCTTCGCCAGACACTGCAAGATCAACACTCTCATCAGCGGAGGGCACCTTTGGTAGGCAAGTCCTCCAAAGAATACTTCGCCCTTAGAGTGGGGAGTGAGAACAGGAGCTTGTCCAATAAGAGATCTTTGCTGGCTGAGAGAGGCAGGGTAAGAAGATGGGATCTTCTGGCAGAGAGGCAGTATGGTTTAGTTGTTAGTGTTGGACAGACCCGGGAAGAGTCGCCACAAACCTTGGTCCAGTCGTCATCTTCCGCTTTATTCAATCCTACCTGCCCACCCACCCCACCTCTAGGGGGAGCTCCCTTGAGCAAGGGTGGGATAAAAAAAGGCTAAATAGACAGCTAGATCTGAGGGGTGTGGAGGGAAATAACTCCTCTTCTGCTGACTGCAAGTCCTACCGAAATGCGTCTGGTCTATATGTGTTGAGTTGAACCTGTGTGACTGAAACATGCCGAACATGTCTGTCTGTAAAGCTGCCAGCTGCTCAGCGACTTTCCAGCTTGCTTTTAATAGCAGGCTAATATGTAAGAAGTAGCGAGTGAGACCATTGTTTGTGACCATGAAGACTAGAAATCTATTCCTTTCTTTCAGTGAAAGAGTCTCGGGATTCCATGTTGGGGATGACCTCCTATGTTTCGTCGCAGCCTTTCCCAAACTGGGACCTCCTGAGATTCCTGACCATTAGCTGTGCTGACTGGGGCTGACGTCCAAAATGTCTGGAGGGTGCCAGGTTGTGGAAGGCTGTTCCGTAGTGTGATGGGCCATTGGCACTCTTGTTTAACCGATATACGGCTACAATTCTCCAGGCTGTCGGCCACTCTCTCTACACGTTTATCTTTTACCAAAACTTGCATTTGCTAAGGCATCTTAGAGCTTAATTCCTATTGATGCAGTTATAATCTCCACATTATTGCCAGTTTGGCTTTAATTGGTCTTGATTCTTTACCACTCTAAGCACTCTAGTAATTATTAAGCACGACCTCACTCATTATTTATGTTTTAGCCCTGTTAATCCTTAAGGAAATCTTTTTTAAGGCTTCCCACGGGTTTTCAGGATGTCTGGCTAGTTTGTTAGGTCAAGGGAGAATGAGGAACATTTATTTATCTCCATGACAATGCACATACCTGGAAACTTAAGTGCATCCATATGCAGAAAACGGGAGAGAATGGATTGTACCACACTATGAGGTTTTCAACAGTAAATAACTACAGGTGACTCTAGCAAGTGAGCCAAGTGGTGTGCTAGAGTAGGCCTGTACAACATCGTGACCCACCAAGCTGCACACAACCTAATAGCCATGTATTCTGTCCCCCCCAGCCCCACTGCTCACTTTGCTGCCCCAGGCAAGCAGCAAAAGCAGGAGATTTGTACATGGGGCCAGTGGGCTGTGCTTGACTTAGTGGTTCACAGACTGTGTACGCCTGTGTTGGGCTGCTCGCAGGGAGAGCAGGATAGAGGGACCACAATCACGAGTAGCACCTAATATCTAAAAAAAAAAAAAAAGTGGTTGAGGCCTCCGTGGAAGCTCTGCTCTTAAACCTTATTGCAATTATTCACAAATCTTTTGATTTTTGCCCCCTTTTAAAATATTCCAAGCCCCCTAGCCACTTGGCATCATCCATCCATTCATAGGGAAACACAGGGAGATCATCACATGCACCATACTGCTGCGTGGGAATCTGTTCACTGACGGGCAATATCTCTCCAACACTGGCATTAGTGTTTTATAGTCTTTGGGCTCTAAAGCACGAGTGTGGGTGTCTACTTATAACAAAAAATGCAGCCTGTCGGGGAGAGCAACACAACCCCCCCTTATAATGCCGCCCTGGGAAACTTTCAGCTGTTTCCCCCCAGCCTGGCTCACTTCCAGTATTGGGACTGGGATGGGGAAAATGGCTGAAAGTAGCCATGTGTGGTGAGGTAAGTTGCGGGTGGGTGGGTTTCATTCCCTTCCCCTGTGCGCTATGGTAAAAGTAGACCCGTACACACCCTGCTGGGTGGCACATGTTTGTCAAACATGCACACATCTCATTTGGCTCAGAGAAATGCTCCTCTGAAAGGTGCTCAAAGGTGCTCCTCTGCCATGGACAGGAGAGGAAGCCCTGCAGGCCAAAGAGCTCTCCTTCGGCCTGGCATTTCATGCCCTCCCTTTCAGGTATCACCTGCTGATTGCCCCAAAGTTTGGAAACATACGCTTTAATGCAAAGGCAGTTTTGGCTTAGTGGTGAGGGAAGGGATATCCCATGAGGGAATGACATTACACAGACCCAGAGGCACTTATTATTTCCCACCCATTCCAAAACTATGTTGCTGAAAATAGATTCTGGGTCTCTAAGGAGCAAAAATCCTGACACAAATTGGACTCCTCATGAGCCAGTGAGAAATGGGGGGAAATTCATTCCTTCTTGATCAAATATATATCAATGAACTGGGCCCATGAATGTGAGCAAATTCCCATTCATTGAAATGTCCCAGGGAATTTTTTTGTTGGGGAATGGGGAAAGATTACCACTACTGGTATGAGAGCCAGTGTGGTATAGTAGCAAGAGTGTTGGACTGGGAGTCGGGAGATCCGGGTTCTAGTCCCCACTCGGCCATGGAAGCTCACTGGGTGACTTTGGGCCAGTCACAGACTCTCAGCCCAACCCACCTCACAGGGTTGTTGTTGTGAGGATAAAATGGAGAGGAGGAGGATAATGTAAGCCGCCTTGGGTTCCTTGCAAGAGGAAAAAGGGTGGGGTATAAATGCAATAAATAAATAAATAATACCTCTTCTACAACCTAGTCCCATATACTAATAGTCTGTGGGTGTGAATCCTTATGTAGCCAAAACACCATGCACATCCATGCACAGGAGAAAGGAGTCAACAGAATTGGGGGAATTCCAAGGTTTGAAGAAATACACAAAATCTTTTTAGAAGATCCCTGCCCTGAAACAGATCAATAAGGACTGAGCAGGCTGAGTGGGCACAGAATGCCAGCTGACTGTGTGTGTGTGTGTGTGTGTGTGTGTGTAGGAACGCAAAACTGACCAGAGTTCATCAGTACTTCCAGCCCAAGGGTAGGGAGCCTCTGGTGTGTGGGCCAGATATGGCTTGTGTCGTCTCACCATCTGGTCTGTAGCATCCCTTCTGTGGCCCTGATGCCAGGGCCGGCCCTACCATTAGGCAGGGTGAGGCGGTTGCCTCAGCCAGCAGATGCTGGAAGACAGTAGGAAGGGGCTGGAGGAGAGAGCTGCATATAGGCTAATTTGTGCACAGTTGCAAAGGACCAGGGACGAAATAATAGTAAGAGAAAGGAGAGACCCAGGGCATCTCTACACCAGCCTAAAATCCTGCATCTGAAACAGGGCTTTCTGCTTCCGTTTTAAATGCAGGATCACAATGACTCCCTTTTCCCCCGCTTCCTTTCCCCCCTCCCCTTTCCCCCTCCTTCTCCCCGTATCTGAGTCTTCCATTATCCTTCACTGCTCTCGCTCCTCTTCTTGCTGCTTTTCCTCTTTTCACGGAGGGAACTCAAGCGGAACACAACAGGGTGATCCAATAGCTCATTACCTGGGATCTATTTAAAAACAGAACAAAGGGCATTTCGTGCAGGAGACGCCTTGAATGATCACGGCGTCATGTAAAGAGCCTGCAGACTTCAGTGAAGTAGCAATCTCAATTGCAGGAAAAAAGCTCCGTGTGAAGGAGCCCCCAAGTAGCACAATTCATAAGCACCAAAAATGGGTGGCGGGGGGGAGGCAAACGGAGTAGGTGCACTGAAAGGGAGGGAACAATCTCTTCCCCTTGGCAATGGAAGCCTCTCACTTTCAAGTGTTGAACTGACACTTAGTGTCCTCCGCCCTTCCAAGACTTCCCTTAGTCTCCAGCTAGTCCAGAAATGGGAGTTACTTTTTGGAGCAGTTATTGCTGCAGTTACCACACTTCAGCAGATGTGTGCAAATCTCCCTTGGAAACCTGAGAAGGCAGCTTCATGGGACAGAACAAATGCCCCCCCCCCGGGGGGGAGGTGTATAAGTACTGCTGGTGTGGGTGCCCCATTTGCTTCAGCCCATTCAGCAACCATCTAAGGGGTTTTATTCGTTAAACTGTCTGGAATATTTGCGGGAGCTATTTCTTGCCTCAGACCTCCATAAACCTTTAAGCAATGGACTGGTGGTAGTGGAGAGTTGGCTTTGTTGTTGTTTATTCGGTCAGTCGCTTCCGACTCTCCATGACTTCACAGACCAGCCCACGCCATCGCCACCCCCAGCTCCCCCAAGGTCGAGTCTGTCACCTCCAGAATATCATCCACCCACCTTGCCCTTGGTCGGCCCCTCTTCCTTTTGCCTTCCACTTTCCCTAGCATCAGCATCTTCTCCAGGGCATCCTGTCTTCTCATGATGTGGCCAAAGTACTTCAGTTTTGCCTTTAAGATCATTCCCTCAAGTGAGCAGTCTGGCTTGATTTCCTGGAGTATGGACTGGTTGGATCTTCTTGCAGTCCAAGGCACTCTCAGAATTTTCCTCCAGCACCACAGTTCAAAAGCACCTATCTTCCTTCGCTCAACCTTCCTTATGGTCCAGTTCTCACAGTCATAGGTTACTACGGGGAATACCATTGCTTTAACTATGCAGGCCTTTGTTGTCAGTGTGATGTCTCTGCTCTTAACTATTTTTATTTGCAGAAATTGAACAGCTGGGAAGTAAACGGGGAAATTTGCTCAAATTTAAGGGCTGGGAAGTACATGGAAATTCGTGCACCTGCTGTAGTTGCTCTATAAGTTCTCAGGGTGGCTTGTTTGTGAAAATTAAGGCACTCTCTGGAGAACATGCCAGGTTCAGACAACACAACAACCCACCATGGCTGGTTGCCCATGGTGGTTTATCATGTGATGCGAACCCAGTCATTGGCATGTTCAGACAGTCAGTGGTGAGGAGAAGCCACTGTGGTTTCTTTTCTCCACTCTGCGCACGCTGCTCACATCCCACTTTTTCCCTAAGCACCTTTGTTGCAGTGCAGGTTGCCATGTTTTCTGAACCTGATGAGGTGTGCAGCAGGGGTGGCTTCCAAACCACCTCACAACCCATGGCTTGTTGTAGGGGTTGTGGGGTGGTTTGAAAGCCACCTCTGCTGCACACCTTGCCGGGTTCGGGTGACAGGGTGATTAGAGAAATGGCAGGTGCGCAAGCAGCATGCACAGGCAGGGAAAATAAGCCACAGTGGCTCCTTTTCCTCCGCTGATCATCCAAACCTGGTCGTTGTGTCTCTCCGCTCTAGTACAGACGTGACTGCAAAGCAATGCATTATTTGTAGACCAGTGATCTCTGACCTGTAACAAAAGGGAAAGGTCAGTTAACTTTCTTAGGGTGCAATCCTATTGAGATAGACGGTCACCTCCGACTTAGTATTTAGTTTAATAAATTCTTAATGCTTTTAAGGCAGGATGTGGGGCTTTTTTCCTACCTCAGAATAGGAGCAAATATTTATATTATTTATATCCTTTCTACATGTCTTATAAAGTTTAATTGTACTGCCATCCAGCTTGTATATGACTTTTCAGTCACACATAACACAGTGTATACCTTAATTTTTAATGGGTATGTATTTTATACTGCTGATCATGCTTTTCGAGAGGTGTTGCGCTGGTTTTCTTTACTTAATAGAGTTGCATACCAGATGCCAAGAGCCTAAAAAAACAAACAACAAGTATGCCTTTAAATCTCAGTATCAATGTGCCTTTACCAATTAACTGAATGAACTTGAATCAGCTGGTTTATCTAGTGCAGGAGTAGGCAACCTTTTGGGGCCTGTGGGCACATTTGGCAATTTGAGAAACTGTTTTTGTGGCATCACCACAAAATGGGTACACTGCAGATGAAAGCATGGCCTGCAGCCACCTGCTACCTTCATCAGGGCCGGACTTCTCATTAGGCAGACTGAGTCAAGCAATTCAAGCGGCAGAGAGAGAAGAGCGGCAAATTGCACTGCTTCACCCCCTGCCCCACTAGGAGGGCCCACCGCCTCCAGGGGGTGCATTTGCCACCATGGGAGACTGGTCTGCGGGGCTCTCTGGAGCAGCCGCCCTCCTTCCCAGCACATGCTCCATCTTGCTCAAAGTCTTGTGAGTGGTCGACCAAATTCTTCAGACGAGCTCCCTGCAGCAAGGAAGGGAGGCTGCGGGTGCGGGTGGCACCTTCTTGCCTCAGCTGGGAAGGTAGGTTGGTAAGCAGGACCTTCAGCTCCTAAGAATGTCTCTGAGCCCCATGTGTAGCCCAGGGGCATTCATGGGAAAAGAAGACAGAAGCAGCTAGAGGCCTGTGCATTTCTTTGAAGGGATCCCAGCTCCCAGCAAGAAACATCGTTATTAACCAAAAAAAGCAGAGTAAGGCACCTCAGTGGGAACAAAGAAAAGTTTCCGAGCGCGCTGGTGCCCACAGGTGCCACGTTGCCAACCCCTGAACTAGTGATTCAATTCTGAAGTCTTATTTTACACAATGAGCAATTGTGACAGATAGTTTTTCCCCACAAAAACATGGGAAAGGATGTGGTGTTTTGTTTCTAAGGTAGTGGTCCTGTTGACTGGGATTGTTACCGCTAGATTGGAAGTAGGCTGACAGACATTCTGTGTTTCGCTATGACATAAAAATATGGGGAAAATCTTGATGGATTTCAGATGAGTTGAGAAAAGTGCAAAAAAAAATCTGAGAAGTTCTCTCATCCCAGTTTGTTCAGAGGTGGGCTTAAAGCCAACTCTCCACGACCACCAATCCACTGCTTCCATCTGAGGTAAGAAGTTGCCAGTGCAAGTGGGGCGGGAGGCAAGGGGATTTTCAGCATGCATGAACAGAATCCTGCTCACTCTGTTTGCCAAGAAGGCATTTCCCATGACATTTTAACCCCAGCTGTGATGGGAGCAGGGAGCACGAGAGACCTTCAGTTCATCTATCTCAGCACAGTTTAGAGATGAAATGTCTGTGGGCACCAGTGAGCAGCAGATCGTTTTAGCCTGGGCACATGGACATATGGGGCACAATGGAACCAGGGCTTGAAGAACTGATGTGAGCATCTCTAGTATGTGTGGACTCCTCAACAGGTAGACAGGAAAAAATAGGGCTTGTGCAGTGACTAGCCACAGAGGTAACGTCTCAGTAGTGGCTCCACAACGGAATAATTCCTTTCCCGGGGAACTCCACCATGCCCCTCTCTCCCAGTCTCCCTGCTTTTAAGTGGCAAAGATGTTTTTACTTCACAAGTCTTCTTTGTGCATTTCCTTTTGGCTCTAGAATATGTTTTTATGCTAATGTGTTTGTATGTGTTTGATCTTCTTTGAATTGTACTTTGATTAGTTGTTTTAGTATGTAAGCCGCCTTGGGAATGTTTTATTTTTAAAGGCGGGGTACAAATGGTTAAAATAAATAAATGTTTGTATCTTCTCACCTTACCTGATATGCAGTGCTTTTCAGTGGAATATGTTCACACATTCACCTGTGAGTAATGAAGGGTTGAGTGATGAAAAATCAAATGATTGTATATGTGAACTAAGCCTTTCTTCCTCTTTAACCTTATTGATGACTCTGTTTAATCCACCCCATATGCATCCACCTCTCCCTCCACTTCTGCCTCTCTTCCTTCTTCCAGTCATCTCTCCCTCTGTCTGTTCATATTTTTCTCCATACACCTCACCCACTTTGTTCCTCTGTATTGAATTTTCTAGCCAGAGATGTATGAAATTATCTCCTTAAATTTAGGGGTGGAGGAATCTGTTCCCCAAATAGTGGGAGCAAACATCTGTGAAAATTCTGGTGCCAGGGTCAGCAACAGGAGATCCCTGGGCCAAATTTGGCCCAATTAGTGATAACATTTCACCCAAGCCCTGTACCCAGCATCCTGACAAAGGATATTGAACAAAGTGCTATCTGTGGTAACAGCACTTACCAGCAGGCCAATTTAGAGAGGTAGTGGTTGAGTCATTAACCTGCCACCCATCACTCTATGTTTAACCTGGTCTTCCAGGAAAACTAGTTGGTGTCGTGACGATGACTCTCTCTGACAAATGAATTCCCCAGAATCTGCAAGGGGAGGGGCTATCTAAGAAGTCTTATAAGTCGTTTCATAACGTACCCAAATAGTATGGCTTGCTATGGAAGTTCTTCAGGAGTTGCACAGTCCTTGATCTTGACATGGAAATAAAATCAGGAAAGCCTCCAAACAATGGAATGTTGTAATAATGGGTGACTTCATTTACCCCCACATTGACTGGATAAATGCATGTTCCAGTCATGACAAAGAGGTTACATTTCTTAATGCCCTAAATGACTGTGCCCTAGAACAATTGGTCATGGAACCGACCAGAGGGGAGATGACCCTGGAATTAATCCTAAGTGTTGTTGCCCAGGACCTAGTATGAGATGTGAATGTTGTAGACCCGATTGGAAACAATGACCACAGTGCTATCAAATTTAATACAGTCAGGGCCAGAAATACTGGAACAAGGATAACTGTTTTGGCATTTGGCCTCTGTACACCACCACAATGAAGTTGAAAGGAAACACACCCAGATGGGAGCAAAGTCAGGACTTTCAGCTGTAATTCAAGGGGTTTGACAAAAGTGGGGCACTAACAATTCAGGCAATACAGCCAGTGGCGTACACACACACACCCATCGTTGGTGGCTCATAAGTAATGGAACAAACCAACATCATTTCAAACTTAAGGATCGCCTTTAATACCTGGATGAAAATCCTTTGCAGTCAATGACTCCCTGAAGTCTGGAACCCATGGACATGACCAAATGCTGAGTGTCCTCCCTCGAGATGCTTTGCCAGGCCTTTACTGCAGCTGCCTTCAGCTGCTGCTTGTTTGTGGGTCTTTCTGCCTTCAGTCTTGTCTTCAGTAAGTGAAAAGCATGCTCTGTCGGGTTGAGATCAGGTGACTGACGTGGCCATTGCAGAACATCCCACTTTTTTGCCTTGAGAAATTCTTGGGTAGCTTTTGCTGTATGTTTTGGGTCATGATCCATCTGCAATATGAAGCGGCGTCCCATCAGTTTGGCAGCATTCGGCTGAATCTGAGCAGAAAGTATAGCCCTATACACTTCAGAATTCATCCTGCTGCTTTTATCAGCAGTCAGGTCATCAATAAACACCAGGGACTCAGTTCCATTGGCAGCCATACATGCCCATGTCATAACATTGCCTCCACCATGTTTGATAGATGATGTGGTATGCTTTGGATCATGAGCTGTTCCTTTCCTTCTCCATACTTTTCCCATCATTCTGGTACAAGTTAATCTTGGTTTCATCAGTCCAAAGAATCTTATTCCAGAACTGGGCAGGCTTTTTAGGTGTTTGCTGGCAAAGGCTAATCTGGCCTTTCTGTTCTTGAGCGTTACCAGTGGTTTGCACCTTGTTGTGAAGCCTCTGTATTTACATTCATAAAGCCGTCTCTTGACTGTAGATGTTGACAGTGACATGCCTACCTCCTCGAGAGTGTTCTTGACCTGGCTAGATGTTGTGAAAGGGTTCCTCTTCACCATGAGCAGAATTCTGTGGTCATCCACTTTAGTTGTCTTCCATGGTCTTCCAGGCCTTTTGCTGTTGCTGAGCTTGCCAGTTAATTCCTTCTTTTTCAGGATGTCCCAAACTGTTGTATGGGCCACTCTCAATGTTTTTGCTCTCTCTCTGATGGGTTTATTTTTTTTCCTCGGCCTAATGATGGCCTCCTTCACTCGCATGGACACCTCTGTGGACCTCATGTTGGGAGTTCCAATTAACAGCTACCAAATGCAAATGTCACACTCAGAACCACCTCCAGGCCTTTTATCTGCTTGATTGGTCATGGGGCACCCAGGAAACAGGCCACACCTGGCCATGCAGTTGCTTGTCAGCCATTCATTCCATTACTTATGAGCCACCAACGACAGGGGTGTGTGTATGCCACTGGCTGTACTTCCTGAATGGTTCGTGCCCCACTTTTGTCATACCCCTTGAATTACAGCTGAAAGTCCTGACTTTGCTCCCATCTGGGTGTGTTTCCTTTCGACTTCAATGTGGTGGTGTACAGAGGCCAACTGCCAAAACAGTTATCCTTGTTCCAATATTTCTGATCCTGACTGTATATATTTAGGTGGAAAATTGCCAAGGAAGTCCAACACAGTCACATTTGACTTCAAAAGAGGAAACTTCTTTAAAATGAGGGAACTCAAGGAAGTTGAAAGGGAAAGTCAAGGGGGTTACATCCCTTCAAAATGCTTGGAGGTTACTCAAAATCACAATAACAGAAGCTCAGCTAGAATGTATACCACAGTTTAGGAAAGGCAGCACCAAGTCCAAGAGGTCACCAGAATGGTTAATGAGCAGTGTCAACGAAACTATAAAGCTTCCTTCAGAAAATAAAAGTCTTGCCCAAATGAGGAAAACAAAGGGCAGCACAAGCTTGCACAAAGGAGATGCAAGCAGACAATAAGAGATGCAAAAAAGCATTTTGAGGAGCACATCGCTAACAACATCAAGGCTGACAAAGAATTCTTTAAATAGATTAGAAGCAGGAAACTAGGTGGGGGGCAGTTGGACTGTTGGATAATGATGGAGTTAAAGGAGTACTAAAAGAGGATAAGGAGATTGCTGAGAAGTTGAATGAATTCTTTTCATCTGTCTTCACTACAGAAGATATAAGAGAGATACCTATGCCTGAACAGATATTTCCAGAAAGGAGATCTGAGGAACTGAGGCAAATAGTAGTGACAAAAGATGAAGTTCTCAATCTTATTGACAAATTGAAAGTTAATAAATCACTGGGTCCAGATGGTAGCCATCCTAGAGTTCTTAAGGAACTCAAATATGAAAATGCTGATCTTCTAACAAAAAATTGTAACATGTCCCTAATATGTAACATGTACCAGAGGACTGGAGAATGGCCAATGTAAAACCAATTTTTAAAAAGGGATCGGGGGGGGGGGGGATCTTGGAAATTACAGACCAGTTAGCTTAATGTCTGTTCTGGGTAAATTGGTTGAAGGCATTGTTAAAGATAAAATCAGTATGCATGTAGGAGGACAAGCCCTGCTGAAAAAGAATCAACATGGCTTCCACAAAGGTAAGTCCTGTCTCACTAACCTTTTAGAGTTCTTTGAGAGTGTCAGTGGACGTGTAGACGGGTGATCTAGTAGACATTGTCTACTTGGACTTCCAAAAGGCTTTTGACAAAAGTCCCTCATCAGACAGACTCCTGAGCAAGCTTAGCAGTCATGGAATAAGAAGAGAGGTCCTCTTATGGATCAGTAACTGGTTAAAAAACAGAAAGCAGAGAGTAAGAATAAATGGTAAATTCTCCTAATGGAGGGATGTAAACAGTGGGGTCCCAAAGGGATCTGCATTGGGACCAATACTTTTCAACTTATTCATAAATGATTGGAAATGGCCAAGTTTGCTGATGACACCAAATTATTTTGGGTGGTTACAACAAAATGGGACTGCGAGGATCTCCAGAAGAAACTCTCCAAACTGGGAGAATTGGCTTCAAAATGGCAAATGTGGTTCAGTGTAAGCAAGTGTAAAGTGATGCACGTTGGGGCAAAAATCCCAGTTTCAAGTATACACTGATGGGATCTGAACTAGTGGTAATTGACTAAGAAAGAGATCTTGGGGTTGTGGGTAGCTCAGTGAAAATATCAACCCTGTGAAAAAGGCACATTCCATGTTGAGCATAATTAGGAAAGGAATTGAAAATAAAACTGCCAGTATCATACTCCCCTTATACAAATCTATGGTGCCACCACATTTAGAATACTGGCCACAGTTGTGGTCACCGCACCTAAAAAAGGATATTATAGAGTTGGAAAAAGTGCAGAAAAGGGTAACTAAAATGATCAGGGGGCTGGAGCAACTCCCCTATGAGGAAAGGTTACAGCAGCTGGGATTGTTTAGCTTAGAAAAAAGGCAAATAAGGGGAGGCATGATAAAGGTGTACAGAATTATGCATAGTGTGGAGGATGTGGATAGGGAGACACTTTTTCCCTCTCCCATAATACTAGAACCTCGGGTCATCCCATGAGGTTGATTGGTGGGAGATTCAGGACTGATAAAAGAAAGTACTTCACACAGCACATAGTTAAACTATCAAATTCGCTGCCCCAGGATGTGATGGCCACCAATTTCAATAGCTTTAAAAGGGGATTCAACAAATTCATGGCGGATAAGGCTATCGATGGCTACCAGTCCTGATGGCTATATGCTACCTCCAGTATCAGTGTACCTATGTACAGCAGTTGCTGGGGAATATGGGTGGGAGGGTGCTATTGCACTTATGTCCTGCTTGTGGGTTTCCTGTGGGCAGCTGGTTGGCCACTGTGTGAAAAGAATGCTGGACTGGGTGGTCCCTTGGTCTTATCCAGCAGGGCTCTTCTTATGTTCTTATGTATGTTCATATGTAAGCCCAAAGGTTAAGGCCTGGGAAAGCACTGGTGCTCTATCATGTTTAACTGCAATATGCAAAACACTTTCTCTCTGGAGTAGTCCCATTTAGTGCTGTGGAACAATTTCAGAACTTCGTAGTTAGTGAATACGGGGAGTCACTGAGACACGTTAGCCATTTACAAGTGGGACCTGCTGCAACAAAATGCGCCGTGAGAAGTACTTCTTTTCAGTGTGTCAGTCAGCAAGCCAGAAATGCCTTCCTCCCCAACACTCCATTCCATTCCCCCTCCCACCTGGTTTTCCTTCCTTTCAAAATTCTGTATCTACAGAGCATGTTAAGTTTTCTTTGTGCTGTTTTCTCCCTAAAGATTCTGAGTATTTCTGTAAACCTTGGGGTAGCCCCAATCCTGATGATACCTCCTCCTTTTGGTTGGATGATGCTGTTTTGCCTATAAAAACAACAGCTCCCACAGCTTGAACACTGGAAAAAGACGGAATGAGCAATGTATTCCTGTATATACATGTATATATACATGTATATCATGGACATATACTAATACTGTTTTACATTAAGGCAGAACAGTGGTGATGAAGCTAGACAGCTACCTCAGGCTTCTTTTTAACATTTGTTGTGCCATTTTTTGTAGTTGTTGAGGCATATGCTGAACAACAAGGCACAAAGACATCCATCAGGATGAATACAGTTATAAACAAGAAGAGGGAAATGGCATGTTCCATTTAAAAGCATTTAAAAATACATCTTAAAGCATTCACATTTAAAATACACCTGAAATGTTACTGAAATTACTCACAAAGCCTAACAGTGTGATCACCCCTTTAAAATAATAACTTTATACCATAAACTTGGCATTATATAATCAGCCACACTGAGTAGGTGGTGATAATAAAGGAGAAAAAACATTGTTCGCTAATGTACAGTAGCTAACTTCCTCATGTTACTTTGCCCCCTGAACTACATGGCATAGGACTGAATTCATAGGTAGTTATGGAACTAACTTCATTCTCGATTATTTCAGTGTGTCTGCTCTAAGTATGACTAAGTCTGAATCCAACCCATAATCCTTATCCTGTGCGTGCGTGTGTGTGTACATGCGCACACACTGCCAAGTGCCCTAACTGAAATTTCAGCCTCTCTCCAACTGCTCTCTAATCCTCTTGACAGAGGATTCTTCTCAGAACCCATCTCAGAACAGAAACCCAGTTATATTGAAGTTCTCAATCTCCATAGTCATTCAAGACAGCATGCTCTTCTCCCCTCTTTCTTTCCCAAATCTCAACATATTCCCCATTTGCTGGTCTTTGCTCTTGTCCAACAATTCCACGTTTCACCACAGGGAAGCATGAGTCGCTCTGCCCTCGGGCTCTGCAGTCCAAGCACTGATTGTCCACCAAACTCCACCGTCTGCAGCCAACTGCACTGAAGGGCCTGGGCCAGCATCCAGCCGCCCTTCAGAACATTGCTTGCTCTGCTGTGATGTTGCATCTGACGGGCTTCTGCAGATCTCACAAGATGTGGACAAGAGGTACGCAGATGCAGGGCACTACGTTTCCATGATGGGTAATGGGATTCCAGCCTAGGTCAGCCCCTCCCCAGCCCCAGATTTCTGGGCACCAAAAAAGCGTACCCTTTCCCATCCCACCTCCATGCCTGGATCCTGTCCACCTTTTACTTTTAAACCTTTCTCCATTGTTTTATTTAAAAAGGATAAGCATCCATTTAAAATGAATTGCAAAATTGGCCTGAAGCTTGGTGGGTTTGGGTTGGTGCAGTAACTCCTCATTAAACACAGTCAGCTGCTTTTGCTGCAAACAGGTTCTCGCCTGAGCTCAGTTCTGAAGGCTACACTACTGACTGGATTATACACACGATGTGGAGTGTACACTTCCACAATGGTTGGACTACTCAAATAATATACATCTATATGCACTTCTGGTTAACGGGATGCAAAGATTCTCCTGCATCTCTACCTCTTCAGAATGTACCATCTTGTGGGAAACCCCTAAGCTGTTTATGCTCCATTCCCCTGGCAGTGGTGCCAGATGAGAGAAGCAATGTTCAGTAGGCATGTCAGCTGCAGGGAGAGGAGATCTAGGACTGGAAACCTCACTTCCACAAAAAACCCACCCAAACAGAGGAGTCAGAAGGCACGTCCTCGCCCATGTGATTGTGGGGGTCTGAGTCTGATGGGTCAATGCACTGCCTGGGGACTGTTCCACTTGACATTATTTTCTTTGTTATACAACAGCACTGCTATAGCTATAAATCCTGATCAAACAAATTACCCACACTTTTAGGGCACAACCCTATCAGGGTACCTCTGGCTGATGGACATCCTAGGCGGAGCGGGGGGGGCAGCACTCTTCGCCTCCGCGCCCCTCCTGCTCTGCATCTTTACTAGATGGGCCCTTTTGCCCTTCTAGCTGGGGCTTTGCGGGAGGGGAGGGGGACGGGGAGGGCAGAGGATTCTGCGGAAGCCAGCCTCCCTCCCTCCGTAGCCACTGACCCGCCTCCTTTGCCTCCCCTCCCAGGTCATTTTTGCGACCTTGGAGAGGTGGCCGGCGCCATTCTCTCTGTGCCAGCTGTGAGGGAGGGGAGCACGGACTCCTTGGTCCGAGGTTGCAGCACTGTCTCCGACCTCTGGCCCAGTAATCTGTATTATCCTGTGGTCCCGCAGAGGCTGTCTAGGGACCATAGGACTGCTCTCCCCGGGGATCTGGACCTCCTGCATGCTTCACACATTTAGACCCATCTGACAGTGTCTCACCCTTCCCAACCCATGGTCCTCCAGAGGTGTTGGTCTACAAGTCACATCATCCCCAGCCAGCATGGGCAAATGGTGTTGGCTGGGGGTGATAGGAGGTATAGTCCAACTCATCTGGAGAGCAACAGGTTGGAGAGGGCTGGTTTATACACAGGTAAATTTGCAGGACATGTGAGTGGGACTGGGACAGAGAGGAGCAGTCCAGAGGCATAATCCCCATCTGCTGAATCCCGGGTGGGGGGGTGCTGCGCCCAGGACTGGAAAAACCCTGGCTAGCCTGGCTAAGGGTGGCCGCTCCTGCATGCCCATGCCTCCCCTGGCTGGAGCATTTCCCTGCTTATGGCATGCTAGAGTGCAAGGGAGGGGGGCTGTGTGGGCAATCCTCCCTTTCAGGCAAGAGCTGAGGGTGGCTGGATGGCCCCAACTGACTCGGCCAATCTCTCACACGGCACGGCTGGCCCTCTCCTCTCTCAGCAACAGTCAGCTCTTAGCTGATACTGGGAACTGCCTCCTACCTAGCAAGCCTCCACTGGTGTCATGCACCTTCTCCTTTTCTTTTGGAATAAGCTCTGATGAGATCACATCCATATCTTGCATCTGTCTGTCTGTCTGTCTGTCTGTCTCTCCTTCAGGGGCCCAGGTGTGACTTTATTCATAACGGCATGTGTGGATTCTTCTTGGGTTTCAAGAGCTTCCCAGCGTCACAGCCCCCTGGCCACCTTTGCTGTGATGCTCGTGCAGGTGTCAGGGCTTTTTTCCAGCACTTTGCCTAACAAAGCGGCCACATTCCATAGCACTCTCCTAAGGACTTGGCTGGCATGGCTGTGCCTCCCACTGCTCATGCGGCCTGCAGGTGTTAATCCTGGGGAGTTTCCCAGAATGCCTCTCTTGAAGTCTGAAGGTTCTGTGCAGCTTAAGTCTGTTGCCAAGGAGCAACTCCCTTTTGATGCTTCCTTCGTGGCCTACTGAGGCAAGAATCCCCTCCTCCTCCTCCTCTCTGCTCTGTCAGGAGCATCCGGAACTGGAAACGCCGGCACCGAGTAGCATCACCAGATCGTAAGGGGCTGACCTGAAGGTCTTTAACCTCCTTTTCATGGTGTCTAGCAAAAGGCCTCACCTTCTGTGGTGAGAGCCAGTGACAGCGTGGTTGAAGGACAGCCTGTGTCCATAAGAATCTGTCCGTGCTTTACAGCGCATCTTGGAGGGCTTGCTCATTGTCCCACCTTTAAGATCAGTCAGAACTGAGCTCACTAGCCTGGTGCTCTCCAGAGGTCCTGGACTACAATTCCCAGCCTTCCTGACCATTGGCCATGGTGGCTGGGGCTGTTGGGAGTTGAGGCCCAAAAGCATTGGGTGGGGGCTCAGGTTGGGGAAGGCTGCATTAGAGTGGTGGCACAGGGCCTGGGCCTTCTCAGTAGTGGCCCCTACCTTATGGAACTCCCTCTCAAGGGATGCAAGGTTAGCCCCTTCAGTTGCAGTATGCAACAACAGTTTAAAAACCAACCTATTTAAAATAGTGTTTAACTCAAGTGTTTCCTAGATATGCTGCTGTTAAATGGCTTTACTGCTGTGGCTTGGAAATAGGTTTATACTTGTTTATTTGTTAATGTTAGGGTGACTTTCTGTATTTTCAATTTTCAACTTTTTGTAGTTTTAAAAAATTTAAATTAAATCATGTTATATCACATTGTAATGTGTTGTTATATTGTTGTTAGCTGCCTTGAGTGGACATTGTCCAGAAAGGAGGGTTATAACTATTTTAAACAACCATACATACAAACAAAGATAATACTGGAAACTGCTGAGAGGTCTAGGAGAAGTAGCAGGATTGCCCTCCACCCTGACCCCCTCCCAGCATGAGTCCTCCATCAGGACAACCAAGGTGTCTCCTGTGCTAAAGCCTGGGCTGAAACCCAGCTGAGACAGTTCCAGATAATCCGTCTCATCCACAGGAGCCTGGAGCTCCATATCAGCCACCTGCACGCCCAGCTTGCTCAGGGCTGGCAGAGGACATTTTGCCGTCGGGGGCAGAGCAGCAGCTCCCACCCCGCTCCCACTCCCACTTAAACTGTTTCTACTGCTGTGGCAGAACAGTGACAGAGTTCCTCCGCACAGCCCGCTGCTGGCTCCTCCGTGGCTGACAAGCACATCCGCCCAGCGGGGCGGTCTCTTGAGCGGGAGGAGGCCGGGCAGCTGGTAGCGGGGGTGGTGGGCAGGTTCTTGCTCTGCCTCCTTCCCAATCTGCCACCTGAACCGAAAGGCTCGGCATGCCTCTTAGCTAGGCTGGGCCTGGAAGGGGATGTTTGCGACCGGCCCATCGGCTAGAATCCCGAGGCCAGGGAAAGTTTCTTCAGGAGCCACCTCGCGACTGCTGCCTCTTCAAGGTAGCTGGGATCGCCCCCTTGTGTACCACTGGCTGGACTCAGCCGGCCCGTTCCCTCCTCCACACGCCATAAGCTAAGATAAGCGAAAACTGAGCAGACGTGTGGGGGGACAGCCTCCCTCGAGCACCGTGGCCGCTTCCTCAGGTTGCAGGAACTGAAATTCATCCCCTCCTCACAGGACTAGACAGCGCTCTGGACACTTCCCTTGACTGATCTGCCACAGCAGCACCAAGTCAAGGAGCATGCCAGCAACGTTATACTCAGACTGCTCAGCAGATGCGTCACTGCCCACCTCTGGCTTTGGATAGCATGTTGGGTGCTATGGAATTGCACTCAGATAAATTTCCGATGAGATAAGATGAGATGAGGTATACATTTTTCTTGCTCTCATGCTCAGGATCTGACCTGAATATTTTGGGATCAGGAAGGAATTTCCTCCCTGGTCAGACTTGCAACAGCCTGGGGGCTTTAATCTAGGGCTGTGCGTTGCTCTGGATCTGGATCTGAATTCTGAGCTGATTCAGACCGAATCGGTCTAGACCAGAGTGGGTCCAGATTGGTCTGAAGTGGGTTGCATCGATCCAAACTGCTTCAGATCGCTTCAGACTGATCCGGACATTCTGAATCCCTGCTTGTGCCCCCGCCCCTGGATGCATTAACCAAGCCGTATGAGCTCCCTGCTCCTTACCTGGACCCGCCCCAAGTGCCTACGGCCGTCACTCTTTTCAAGGGAGTCGCCATTTTCTTTTAAAATGGTGACTTGTCTTTTCCAAAAATCAGTTCTTAGGCAAATTGTGGCCATAAGGCGAGATAGCTAATACCCTGGAAGACAGAAACAAAATTCAAAGTGATTAAATGTAGCCTGGAGCGCTGGGCAGAAAACAACCGAATGAAATTTAATAGGGATAAATGCCAAGTTCTGCACCTAGGAAAAAGAAACCAAATGCACAGTTACAAGATGGGGGATACTTGGCTCAACAATACTACAAGTGAGATGGATCTTGGAATTGTGGTAGATCACCAGCTGAAGATGAGCCAACCATGTGATGTGCCTGCAACAAGGGCAAATGCTATTTGGGGCTGCATTAATAGAGGTATAGCTTCCAAATCCCGGGAAGTACTAGTTCCCCTCTACTCAGCACTGGTTAGGCCTCATCTGGAGTACTGTGTCCAGTTCTGGGCACCACATTTTAAGAAGGATGCAGACAAGCTGGAGAGGGTTCAGAGGAGGGCAACAAAGATGATCAGGGGCCTGGAAACAAAGCTCTATGAGGAGAGACTGAAAGAACTGGGCATGTTTAGCCTTGAGAAGTAGGCATGGCGGAGAATTCCGCCACGGATCTCAGTGAGGCTGAATGCCAGTGCATTTGGCCTCACCGAGATCTGTGGAAGAACGAAGCCCCCCCCCCCCCGCACGCGAAATGGGCCTGGAACGGAGCCTACCTTTGTTGGCTGTTCCGGTGCTCCTCGAATGGTGGCCACGTCTGCAGCCACCATTCACGTCTTTTGAATGGCCGTTATAGGCTACGTAAATACTTACGTAGCCTATCACGGCTAACTCAGGGACGCCATTTGCAAAAAAAGGGAACGCAAATGGCAGCTACGGCTGCTGCCATTTGCATTCCCTTTTTCACAGTGATAGGCTACGTAAATATTTACGTAGCCTATCACAGCTAAAAAAGGGAACGCAAATGGCGGCCGCTGTAGCCGCCATTTGCGTCCCTGCTTTAGCCGTGATAGGCTACGTAAATATTTACGTAGCCTATTCACGGGCCGGCGTAGGGACACAAATGGCGTCCCCTACACAGGATGCCATTTGTGTCCGCAGCAGCCCGGCAGTGGCTGGAGGCCCCGCTGCAGGTTGGCCCGGCTGGCGGCTCCGCAGCCTGGCTGCGGAATGGAGCCAGCCGGGCAGGATTCCGAGGGAGAGGAACAGATCGCCTCCCCCCCCCCCATCGAGGATTCCGGTGGGAGGAACGGAACGCCTCCCCCCAACTGTGGAACCCGGCAAAGCCAGGTAAGTGGGGTTTCGTACACCCCTATTGAGAAGAGAAGACTGAGGGGAGATAGGATAGCGCTGTTCAAGGACTTGAAAGGTTGTCACAGAGAGGAAGGCCAGGATCTCTTCTCGATCATCCCAGGGTGCAGGACACGGAATATTGGGCTCAAGTGACAGGAAGCCAGATTCCGGCTGAACATCAGGAAAAGCTTCCTGACTGCTGGAGCAATGCGACAGTGGAACCAATGACCTGGGGAGGTGGTGGGCTCTCACACTGGAGGCATTCAAGACGAGGCTGGACAGCCACCTGTCGGGGTGCTCTGACTCGGATTCCTGCACTGAGCAGGGAGTTGGACTCGATGGTCTTATAGGCCCCTTCCAACCCTACTGTTCTATGATTCTATGTATGCAATATTACAGGAGTAAATGGCCCATTTCTGCCTGTAATGTCATGTATATGATGGTCTTACGGCCACAATTTGCGTAAGATTTGATTTCTGGAAAAGACTAGGCACCATTTTAAAAGAAAATGGCAGCTCCCTTGAAGAGGGCGACAGCTGTGGGTGCTCACAACAGCTCCGGGTAAGGAGCAGGGGGCTCATGCGGCTCAGTGGGTAGCTGGGGTGGCTTGGCGGGCCAAGTCAGATGTTGGAATTTCGCTTCAAATCCAGAGCCCAAACCAGTTGGACCAGGTCCGAATTGGGCCGAGGCGTGTCGAAGCCAAGTCGGAAGCTCTGAATTCCACGCGCAGCCCTACTTTAATCCCTTTCCCTACACTGTGTGTCTTGGTTTGCTTCCATGGGGTTCTCTCAAGCACATATATGAAGCTGCCATATACAGAGCCAGACCAGGGGTGTGTGTTGTGCTCTGTGTTTTTAAAAGGCAAGCCAGAAGGCCTCGCATGAGGATGCCACACAAGTGATTTGCGGAGAAAGAGTTTTACTTGTGCAGTAGACGGCTGTATGAGTGGCTGGCCTTCATAATCTTCTTAGGGACCAGAGTCAGTCTGGGCCTAGATGGACAAATGGCCAGGGTCAATTCTCAGTTAAATTTTACTTGTTTCCTCACCCCACCCAATCCAAGTGTTTTTGTCCTGGGCTTTCCCAGTGATTTGTAATAATAAATAGTTGACTCTTTGGAAGACATCTGGTGCATCCTTTTTTTCTCACCTGCACCATTGTCTGTGTAGCCTGGCATTTCTTACTCTGACTGGCAGCACCTCTCTAATGGATCAGGCAGGGTCTTTCCCAGCCCTGCTACCTCAGACTGGCTGGATCTTCATGGGTCTTTTGCCCTGGTCCTGCTGCGCTCCAAAATGGATAGAGTCAGATGACGTATGCCCTTCTCTGTGGCCAGGGCACTGTTTCTATCTCTAAGGTCTGGTGTCACTGGACTGGGCACAGAAAGGAGAACAGGGGCGGAAGAAACGCGCGCCGCCTATCGACTTGACAAAGCACGGGAGTGCAGAGCACAGGAGAGGGGCGGGAGCCAGTCTGTCCACACGTCCACAGCAATTTAATTCCAGTACTTTAATTCACCCCGACGTCCCCTGAGAGAGGGAGCAGGCAAGGGGAGGTGTTCGCTAAATGGGCCTACTCGGAAGTAAGTCATGCACGTCCATTGCCCTTGGCTGAGCAGAGAAAGGAGAGCGGGGCGGAGAGCAAGCCTCCACTCATTCACTGCCCCACACCTACGCAAGGCATGACGTTGTTCTGCTCGCCCACCCAACCCCAAACGAATGCGGCTTCGGGTGCCGCTCAACCAGCACAAGTGGTTTTTCTTAAGGTATACGTCGCTTTACTGGCTACTGTGTGCTGCAGGAGAAACAAACCCGAACTGATGAAACTCCGGATTAAACCGGAAAGGGATCATGAAGCGTCCTCATGCGGATGGGGCCTGGAGAGGCTGGGACTGAGCCTGGGAGTGCTCCGCCAAGGAGCGATGCCACATGCAGCCTCCCAGGCCCCTGGCCCTTTGTGGCACAGGGCAATTTGGCGGGGGGATAATCTGGGAAAGTGTTTGGAAACTGCAGTTGGTGCAAAATAGGGGGCCAGAGGGGTAGCTTGGGCTCACTTTACGGAGTATATATAATTCTGGTTTGTTCACTCAGCACTAGCTTCCATTTCATTTCCAGACTCAATTCACGGTGCTGGTTATTATGTATAAAGCCCTAAATGGTTCAGAAACATGACATTTGAAGGTCTGCCTCCTACCATGTAAATCTGTCTGCCCACTGCGTTCATCATTGTGAGTCGAGTAACTTCTTCTCGCTCCATCTGACTAACTTGTTTCCCAAACTTGAACGGGGGTATCTGAGACTCACCAGACCAGGAGAGAATGCAATGGCTTTAATGGCAGACCCCACCCAGTGATAGATTTGCAAATCTTTACCAAGTGTTTTCATAGAATAGTAGGGCTGGAAGGGGCCTACAAGGCCATCGAGTCCAACCCCCCTTTAATTCCTGGGCTTCAGGAATAAATATATATGAGTAGTGGTCCCTGAAATCTCTCTCAGGCCAGACAACACAAATTTGGTAGCAAAGAATGTATATTTATTGCTCAAACAGTCCAGAATAACAAGCTTTAGGTAAGATGAGGCAGATCACAAACATCCCTCAATACACACAGGAATCACTAAAAGCATAATGAAAATAGTAGCAAGCATGTTATTAACCTAATAAATTAGGAGTACCTCTCAATTTAACCATTAATTTCGAGGTTTCATATTTACCTCAATGGGAGGCATGGTGGGCAAAGCCAGCCTGAGCACGCATGGCGGGTTCCTCGTTCCCCCAGGATCTCTCTCCCAAACAAATCAAAGCCTGGTCTTTTATACTCGCCCTGATGTCGGTGATCTCCTCCTTGGTTTTGGGATGGGGACAACACTATTCCCACTTTTCCAACTACGGGGTGTCTGTTGCCTTCCTGCCCGCCTGCTTGTGGGCTTCCCAAAGGCGTCTGGTTGGCCACTTCGGAGACAGGGTGCTAGACTAGACTGATCTCTTTTGGTCCGACACACAGGGCTCTTCTTTTGACGCATGTGGAAGGCCACCTCATGAATGCGTGGCCTTGATGAGATTTGAACTGAAGCGCGCACGCACTCTCAGTGATTCTGCCACACCAGCTCAAACTGCTTTTCAGATTGCAATTCTATATAACTAGTTGTATTTGCCATTCTCAGGATATTCCAAGAGGAACTAATGCTATTTGCCAGCAATTTACTGCCCTGTTGCCCAGACTAGCCTAATAGGTTAGATACAAAACCAGTTTCAATGCTCTTGGCTTCCATTCAGCCCCCGCCCCTGACATGCCCCACTCTGAGGACGGGAATGGAACAAAAACCAGAGGGGGCCACCTGGAACCGGCATGTTGCTGATATGTTTTTTGTTAAAAACCTTAACTTTTCCCCATCCTCCTTTTCTGCGCCATGTCATTTCGAAGCCTAGAGGCATCCAACGGCACAGGCGCACAGGTGTGCTCCTTGCCTGCTCCAAGAAGGGATCAAGGAACTGCTGATGGGGCAGGTATGTGTGAAAGTGACACGCAAGTGACATTCTCTCCCCCCTACACACACACACACACACACTCTACAACCCTGTAGCTGCCAGCCTTACTTCTCATGTTTCTTCCTGCTCAAAGTGTAAAGAGGATGGTGTGTCAGGTTTAAACATGAGGAATCTTCTGTGACTAGTATTAGCCCCAAGGGGGACCAAGCCAGATTCTTTCAGGACAGACAACAACATGTCCCAAGAAATAATAATGCCTTGTGATGCTCAACTTTGAACTCTTAGATGTAACTAAAACCAACGGGTGTGCCTTTAGGAATGTACAAGGATGTAATAGCAGAACCACGTATTATACAATCACACTTATAACCCATCCTATTCTGGAGAATCAAGGTGGGTAAGATGACATCATTAAACCAACCCTAATACCATAAACCTTATTATTGCATGCCTGCCCAAAGGCAAAGGCCATGTAGTGGCACATAGTGTGTCAGTCTGGACATAAAAATAGCCTTCCTAGGTCAGATCAAAGGCCACCGTGTCCAGGGCTCCATTCCTGGCACTGGATGCTCACATCCATGATATATTTTTTTAAAAACCCGCATTTTCCTAAATTTTGGATCCTTTCTACCTTTTTGTCTATATTAGAACTGGAGGCACATCACTCTTCTATCTGAACATGTCTTACAGTAGGAAAGTGGAAGAATGAAGCACCTTGGGGGAGCCTCCCTTCCTGCATCTCTGGCAGTGCCTCCTTCTTCTTCTGACGATGGTCTCAGTGCCTCACTCAGAAAAGCAAAAGGCAGCCTGGTGTGGGGGCCGCAAAGTCTGCTGCATGGGAGTGATGGAATGATCCAGTCGCATTCAATGCACAGACAAAGCAGATTATTACCTGCTTAAGTGGAGGCTGATGGGAAGGAGGGAAAGGATTCAGGCCAGTGAATCATACAGTGATGCCACATGTAGCCTCCTCTGCAGATGGGTGCTTTGAGTCCAAGGAACCCATCACAGTGTATGTATGTATGTATGTATTTATTAAATTTATTTTTCATGGCATGCTAGTGGTACTCCCATGAAACACGAATGTGCCCAGTCCCCAGCACAGTTTGGGAATCACTGCTTTACACAAACACAGCTAATGGGATTCATTGCTGCATGATATGGGGATGGCCACCAGTTTACCTTTAAACAGGGCAAGTGGAACTTGTAACAAAATATTGCAGTGTTGTGGAGTGCTCCTGTTTAGGGTTCCAGCCAGCCCTGTCCTGTTCCAGGATACTCCATTCCATTTCCCCTCCCCAGATTTCCATCCCCCCACCCCAATAATCAGTCAGCATCCCATATCTACTAAGCATGCTCAGCCTCATTGGTACCCCCACCCCCTACAGAGTTTTTCCTAAAAACATATTTTTGTACTTCTGCAAACAACTGGATTCCCCCAAGCCTGCTAATACATCCCTTTTGTGTATGAATGGTGCTATTTTGGCTACATAACTGGAGGGCACCAGGTTGGGGAAGGCCTGAAAAAGATTAGAAAGATATGTTCATGGAGGACATCTCTAATCAAACTTTTCGCCATAATGACTAAGAACGCAAACTCCATATTGAGAGGCAGGGCAGCTCTGGTGATGCTGGGGACAAAGGAAACACACACATGAATACGGGGAAGGCCTTCGCTGTCATGCCCTGCCTGTGAGCTTCACAGAGGCGCCTGATCGGCTGCTCCTGTAGACCAGATGCAGGGCGGGCCAGCGCCTGATCCAGCAAGGCCCTGCTAATGTTCTGATGTCAAGGCTGATCTATGCTGTACTGAAGACAGCTCCACGTGTTATGTGACAGACAGAATTTCAATGTTATACCAAGCATATACCGGGGGGCCCTCTGCATGGGAGGTTTTCTCCAATGCTGCTGTGGCTTAAAGTCATTAGGGACACATGATGTCATGGCCACTCTTCAGCCACCCTGGAATTTACCTGTGGGGGAGCCTCATTTTTGCAGAGCACTTTTACTCCATTGTTTTTCTTTAATTTGGCTCCCCTGTGGTTCAGCTGCTGTGGGCCCATCCCACTGCCTTAAATTTGGTATGATCAGGGCATTCCTAGGGGTGTGTCTTTCACCTGGCTGTGCCCTCAGTACCCTAGGTAACTAGAGTAACCCGCCTGCCTTTCCAACACATCAAAGCCCTAGAGGGCTCTTTTGAAGTGGGGGATGCTCTCAAGGGGAGCCTTCAGATGCTGCAATGGAGAATCAGGGATTTCAGCTTCTTCAGGCAAAAGTGCACACATTTTTGCACACAGCCTTGACATCAGAACATTAAAAAATGAGAATCAGGGATTTCAGCTTCTTCAGGCAAAAGTGTACACAGAGGAATAACTCTGTGACAGTTTTCTGGAATGGGGAAAAATTGAGGTGGTGGGCTGCTCTCAGGGGGACCCTTCAGATGCTGCACTGGAGAATCAGGGATTTTGGCTTCTTCGTGAAAACGTGTGCACATAGGGGAGAAGGGGGGAGCTCTGTGACAATTTGCTGGAATGGAATTGCGAATTAGTTGCTCTCCATTCATAATAATGTAGTAGCGGGAGGAGTTTGGACAGGGGTGGGAAACAAGCCTCTCTCGTTGGTTGAGCAGCCCCTGCCAGGTTGATGACATCCAGTTCTACTCCCCACACCAAACCTGGAAGTATGTTCCTTTCAAGCACTGTGTGATCTGTGAAAGCCAGATTTTAAAGGTACGGTACACTCAGCTTTTTTTGCTTCATGTGTCCGTGATAGACCAAAGCTGATTCCATGAAAATCCGGGTAACATTCCAATGTGCTTCTCATTCCATTGTCGTGAAGATCCCATCCACCCCGGTTCTTCCTTCAGCAAACAAGTGTAGTAGACTTCACATCAGTGTCTATAAACACCCATGTATACACTCTCCCTAGGGAGAGTCCAGGCTGGAGACACACACACACACACACAGAGAATGAGAACACACAGCTGAGGGTGTTTGAAGCTGGGATCAGTCCAGGTCTCCCATGTAACTGTGGTCTTACATACAACTAAATACAAATCAGTTCCTGTGCTTTCCAGTGTAGTCTGGGGGATATGGCTGCAGCTGGGGGAGAAATGAGAACCAGGACCTGCTCCATCAGCTCTGCTGAGAGACCAACTCTGTTTGGCTCTTCCTCTCGCACAGCTGTCCTCTAGCAGAGCCATTCCACCTGGCTGCCGCAGAGGGAGAGACAGGAAGCACAGCCCACTCCATCAGCTCGGCTGTGACAAGCCCCATAGCTCCTCCTCTCCCTAAACTGCTTATGTAATGAAATTCAGATGGTTTGCAAATGCTGTAGTGCAGGGGTGAGGGGCCTGTGGGAGCTGGGAAGAGGGACTTGGTGGCAGACAAGACGGTCCTGTCACCAGGTCCTCTGGGATGCCAGGTGGAGGACTGAGGGGAACAAGGGGGGACGAGGGGGCAAACAAGCTACACACTGTGGGGCGTTAGCCTGATCGTCTGGCGGATGCACTAACCACACACTGTGGGTTGTTCACAAAACCACCCATGGCGTGTGGCTAGTCACCCATTATGGGCAGGCGTGTTGTGTGAACGTGCCCAGTATCTTTAAACTGGTACTAATTGCTTCCAAGGCTCAAAAGACACAGCATCTCGCTCGGATTGCTCCATTCCGTCTGGCAAACCAGAATGTAGAGAGGCCACTGGCACTGGAAAGCCCAGAGCTGTAAAAATGTCCACTGGTCAGACTCCAGGAGGAAAAAGGGAACCAACTGCATGTCTTTGGACCAGGAAAGGATATTATGGTAAGAGATCACTGGCAATCTTGAAACATTTCAAAGGATGCCAGAAGAGGAAGGGGGAAAGCGTTCAACTCTCCTCTGATGGTAGAATAATAGTGAGGGGTTTAAACTACAAAGCAACAGCTTTAGGCTGAACTTTAGCAGGAGCTTCCTAACCTCTGAAGCAGTTCAGCAAAAGAGAACAAGTTGTCTAAGGGAGGATGTGGAAGCTTCTTTGGAGCTTTCTAAAAGGGGGGTTGGCATTGCCATGTACAACACGCTGTGACAGTGATGAGGACGCCGTTAGCAGTGACTGGCAAACCTGCCTTTTTGTCACAGGGCGCCAGACAGGTGAGTTCTGTTGCTGCTGGCTGAGCTGACCTGATCCTGGGGCCACAGCAGGCTGGCTGGGACCTCAGTAAGCAGAGGCAGAAGGAAGGTCAGCAAACCTAGGAGCAGCTCAGAGCAGGAATGAACAAAACTGGCTTTGTCACTCGATGAGCTTTCGCATGCTTCGGCCACAGTTCTGCTCCATTCTGCTACTGTACTAAGCTGTAGATTTCTTTTTTAAAAATCTGTCTCAAAATAAAGTATTTAAATGTATATTTTCTCTCAGAAATTGTATTAAATTAATATTTTTTATAAATTGCCAAGAGCCATGTTGCAGCATTCAGAGAAGTGCAAATTCTGTTGAGTGGCGAAGTTCCAGACCACACCTTGGACTGAGAGGTGCAAATCAGGACATCTCATATAGGGCTTTGCAAAGATCAAATTCCTCAGGGCTCTCTTGTTCAGAGGGAGGGTGCAGTCCAAAGCGATTAGAGGCAGGAGGGAGGGAACAGGAGGTGAATGGACCGAGAGGAGACATGCACACGGCCAGAGCTGCAAGGCTGGCGTTCACACATTGGTTTGAGACAGTGAGCCAGCTGCAGGCCTTTGAACTTTCAGCGGATGCTTTAGACCAAGGTTTCTTAAGCATCCGACAGCGAAGGCACTCTTTCTTCTGCTTTAAAATTGGAGGCATGCTTCACTCTTGCGCCCCCAAAAAACTTTACATTTCAAGTGGGTTATAAAAGTACTAATTACATGACCTTGGAGTTTTGGACCCTCCTGGTATTTTTGTGCATGTTACTGTTCTGACATGCAAGCCCAGACCAATGACTTATGCACAGAGACAAGAGGCACCCTCCTCTGAGGGGGTGGGGGGGTTGTGCTGTGTCTGAATTGGGAATGACTGAATATCAGAAGGAAGCGCAGTCAAAGCAGCAAACCACCCAAAGGGCAGCCTCCTTTCAGTGGGTGGGTCCTTTAGACTCGCAGGACCTTCTGTGATGGGACACAGCACAGTTTGGAAGCTATTGCTGTGGACACAAACGACAGGTATCCTGTCTTGGGCTATTAGAAAACGTCAGCTGCTTTGACCATGGTTTTCCCCCCATTTTGCTACTGTGCTAAGCTATTATATCTATATCTAAAGGAAAGAAGTCTGCTTCGGGGAGAGGTTCTGTGCAGTCTGCTTCTTTGGAGGCTTTCAAAAATAGGTCAAGGCCTGCATGTGTTCAAGATATGTTGGGTTGGTTCTGTACCTGTCAGATAAGACCTTCCTCTTCACCAGAGGGGGCCTTAAAGGTACATCCCGTTCTCTGAGGGACCAGTTCATCTCTTGCCATCACCTCTCTTCAGTACCTCCTCTTTCTTACCCCACCCAAAGCAGCTGCAGTGAACAATTATTTTTGCTATTCAGGGGCCCTTTCTTTCTCTTCTGCTTTTCCTCCCCCTGCCCCATGCCCTTTTGGTTGCTTGTCAGTTTGGATTACAGACCACTGTCACCCCTTTGACTCAGCTTAAAATACTTGTGGTTTCATACTGTGTCAGAAGACTTATGTAAGGAGAAAGCTTTGCCCAGATGATAGAGGATGTCAGGGAAGGAATGCATTGCTAGGAATTCCTTGGGGCACTCATTTCTTAGATTCCTCATGGACTATAGCCCACTTCAGGTGTTCTCAATCCAGGTATAATATACACGCAAGGAGGGGGACCGTGCTAGCCCCACCCCCTCTGGTGTCGTATTTGTCATCCTCTACATGTGGAGGGTGATTTCGGGTGCCATCTCACGGGGCTTTTACCGTGCAGTCGTGGTGGGTCATTCATGGAAGTTTGTGGGTCCTTTTCACAACGTCATCCTTGTCCTGTGGCTCTCCTAAGGTTTTTTAGATTTATCCCCCAATGATTTAACTTGCTGATAATGTAATAAATTATACCACCATTAAAGAGGATGTGTAATTCTGGGAACCCACAATATCTCAGTAATGTCACAGCGCCATCTAGTGGCTGTATATATGGAACATAGGGAACTTCCGCACAAGGGAAACGGCCAAAAAAAACTCCAAAGAGGGAGGCACGTGTATTGTGCCGAACACAATGCCGGAAAGACTCCAGAAGAAGAAAGCCCAGTAGGGGTGTAGGATTTCTGCCTTGTGTGATGACCCCCTTTGTGAAGAGCAGAGCATCCCCTATCCATGGGGGCTCTCCACACAATCCAGAATGCAGACGTTCCTGTTATAGGCCAGGAACAGCTCTGACACACATCCCCAGAACCTCTGGCAATCACAGGATGTGATCTGAACATGGGAGCACCACGAAGGAGCAAACGATCAGACTGAACCAAATGAACAACAAACTAAAGCACATCAAATGGAGGTCGACTAATCCATGCCTGCAGTTCATGTTATGTTAAATGGCATTTTGTTTTCTTGACAGAAAGCAATATAGGTTCAGGCCAGATATCACAGCAAAGCATGGTTAAGGAAGCTGAACGCTCTGATCTCTGAATCGACAAGCCATAGATACAGCCATCATTTCACTGGCCTCTGCACCCTAGACTCCAGAGAACATATGAAGCTGAGCGGGTAGAAAATGAAAGCAGGCAAGGAGTTTTGAACCATGCCTCTTATACGTTTGGAAACGCATGCTTTGAGTTTTAAGCTGCCAATGGAAAACTTGGAGGACACACCAGTCAGGAAGCTAGACAGGAACTTCATTGTCTCTCTCCAGCTAGGATGGACAGCAACAAAAGAACTCTGACTCCACCCCAGATACAACTAAGTCCAGTGTTGCCTAGTGACTAACCTATATAATGCCATTATATAGTTGTACTGTTAGTAGTACAATTTGTACTGTTAGCCCAAATTATGGTTTAGTCTGATGACTGAACTGAGCTTATTAAGGAAGCTTTTTCTTCTTGGTGCAAACGTGGCATTCATCTGTCTTCCAAACAAGCCACTCTGGAGTGGCGGGGAGGCTGGTGGTCTTGGGGAAAAGGCTGAGAAAGGGTAATAAGGAAACAGGAAAAGGGGAGTTGTGAATATGAGTCAGGAGGGAAAGTAGATCGAGGCCTGATGCAGAACTAAGCCCATGGAATATATCTCAACTTTCCATAAGGCGTCCTTGTCAGACTCTTAGTAGAAGCCTTTTTGGAGAGAAGGGGGAAGCCGAAACGTCCACAAAACTTGGCAAGCTGCATGCACAGGCCTTGTGTGGCTTTTCACAGTGCACCTTTCACATAAGGACTCCCTGACATGAACCCTTTCTGTCCTTGGTCTAGGTGGGTGCCAGGCAATCCTGAGGCGGCTGTCCATCAGGGGCACATTTCCAACTACCCAGCATAACAGAGAAGGATAGAGAAGGTAATTATGGCCTCTACAACAGCTCTGCCTCACGGAGGGGGTCAAGCCTGAGGCGACTGGAGACACATTAAAGATTAAACAAGAGATGAGAAGAAAGGGGCTGGAGGCAGAACGGAGGTGGGGGGGGGGACAGTGGGGGGGAGCAAAAGGGAAAGAGCTGAATAAACATGCTGGAGCAATTCCAGAATGGGCCAGGCCTTGGACTTGCCAAATGGCTGATCTCCTACTTAGCTGCTGCTCCACACCTTAGATCGCTGAGCTGAACAGCATCTCGCCTGAGATGCCTGCAGCTAAAATTCCTGCGCCTGACCTCACAGGCTTCCTCCACCACCAACATAGAAGCCAAGAGGTGCGCGGGGGTGGGGGGAGCACTGTAGAAGGGAGGGCAGGTCATGCAGGAGTGCAAACCCTCTCCGGGCCTCCCGAGAGAGTGCGAGGTGCAGGCTGCAGACAACAGGCTGGGCGAGGTGCAGGGTGCAGACAACAGGCTGGGCCTTGGGACCAGAGTGCACCCTAAAGGGCATGCAGGCCTCTCCACATAACCCCCAGCAGTCTGAGCGGCCACGTCTCCTGTGTACGCCCATCTCCACAAGATACATTTAGTCTGTTTCTGTGGCCAAATGTATCTTTGGTCATCTTTCCCTCTCCTCCCGTTTTATCATAGAGCTAGGTGATGCATGATCGTCCCCAGGTGAAGACTGCTTTAACGGGCTGAGTTGCATCAGTGCACCCAGCGTGGTGAGCCGTTCATGTGTAGCAGCAGCTCGCCTCCCATATTAGGTAATTATCTTTCATTTTAAAAGACTTTTAAAAGTAATGTTTATAATGTAAAAAGATAAAATGAAAATACAATCCTTTAACAGACAGCCTCCGTAGTCGACAAAGATTCCAGCTGAGCCAGACGTTCTCTGCAGAAGCCACAGTGAGACGAATGGGTGCTGCCATGTTGTTGCTGCACAGCTGCTAGTCATGTCAGAGGAGCTTATAGAGGAGAACTTCTGTTGGATTAGGCCCAAACTATTTAAACACTCTCTTTATTACAGGTTTGTTATATCTGGAAAACTATGGGTGCTTCCAGAATGAAACTTTTATTTTGCAATTGCCCCACCTCATTCACAGAATTTTACAGGGGGCTCAGACAACAGCATTCTCCACTTCCACCCTTACTGTATTTCCCCTCCACTTCTTCCATCTTTTTCCTTACCACAAAAAAAACATCAAGGAGGGAATGGTGGAATGGAGGCACAAAGTCTTTCGATTGGTTGTGCTAGGAGCCATCCATCTAGACGTACCCTCAGAAAGAGCAAACACTACAATAGGCTTGTGAATACGTATCACAGTGTAGGTGGAGGGGAATGGAAGTAGCAAGGGCAGGGGCGAGCACGAATGCCATGTGTGGATTCCTAGATGATTTGTCTTTGTTCACATTGTTTCTTAATCAGAGGCCTTCCAGGTATTTTAAAATGCTTTGGGCATCTCTTTCTGCCCACTTTTAAAAGTTTGTCAGTTGTGCATTATCTGCCAGATATCAAGGATTTATGATCAGGTGATTTTCTTCACAAGCTCTCCACAGATATCCAGAAATAAAAGTTTGCAGGGTATGAAAAAATAGCTTGATTCAAGAACAGAGCAGCTGCCTATGAACAGCTTGCTGCATGGCAGCTATGACCGTGTGGAGTGGATGTCAAAGTCCACTTTTAAAGTTGGAGGAACCCACTCAGGATCTGCATTGAGCAAACATTGTTCATGCACACACCTTCAGAAGCCTGTCCCCCTTAAGCAGTACCCCTGAAATCTCCTGCGGGCTGGGGAGACAGCAAAGTAATGCTTAGAAAGTACATAGCAGTGCTTCCCATACACTGTCTTGCTGCAAGCCTTACGGTGAGGATAGGAACGGGTGAGAACTTAGCTTTGGTTCGTTTTTATAAGAATTCACCAAATTTCCCAAAGTTCTTCAAGAGGGAAAGAACTTGAAATGTAAAAACGCTGGATGTGGGAGAAAGCGAAACTGACAAATCTGCCCCTCCCTACATGAGGGCCAAACCAGATCTGATGCTAAACTGTCATCTGATGTGCTGCAGGTTATTGTTCAATTGCTAAGAGTCACAGTGGTGGGTGGGGCGGAGGGGATATTCTTTAGGACCATAGCCCATGGGGCAGGGTTAACCCTTTTGTCCCCCCACAGTCCTGATGGAAATCCCATGGAAGACAAGCTCCCATAAGTGCCTATGGGAACTTGTTTTTCAGAACTAATAGCCATAATGGGGAAGAGGTGGTCATGTTTTTTGCTGGGACTGCAGTGGGGAGGAAAGGGTTAACACCTCCCTTGTAGCATGGTTCCAACAATGACAGCTAAGTAGTACATGGCGGAGATGAGATTCAGATCAGGGACCTCCTGAGTTGTATCTCAGTCCCTTAGTCACTACACTGTGACTGTACCACCGAAATTGACCAGAGAAGGTGTGTTTGGGACTGGCGGCAGGCCTTGCTCTTTTCAGACCTGTCCGCTGGTGCACTGAAGTAAACACCAATAGGAAACTAAACTGATAAAGAGATACATCTTGGTCAATGAATGTTTTTCATGCTTCAGTGCAAGATTCTCAATTCGTCAGTCTGTTTCCCGCCTCCCAGCTGAGCAGAGCAGAGCAGAGCAAGCTGCTCCAGCTGGTCCAGGGACTACAGAAGCAAGCCAGCTCCCAGAGAGCAAGCAAACAGGGGGAGGAAACAGGAGTTGGCCAGGGGAGTTGCAGTGGTTGAAGAGACAAAAGAGACAAAGGAGACAAAGGAGACAGAGGCTAAGAAGTAAGTGGGCTGCAGGAAGCCCAGGGGGCTGCCCTTTATCCTTCTGATTGGCTGTGAGCTCACCAGGTGCTTCTGAGAGCTCCAACTTAATTGGGGGTGTGTGGCCTGAGTACTCCCAGCAGCTGAGTGGGTGGGAAGCTTCAGTCTGTTTCCTGCCTCCCAGCTGAGCAGAGCAGAGCAGAGCAAGCTGCTCCAGCTGGTCCAGGGACTACAGAAGCAGGCAAGCTCCCAGAGAGCGAGCGAACAGAGCGAGCGACCAGGGGGAGCAAACAGGAGTTGGCCAGGGGAGTTCGGCAGGGGAGGTCAAGGGGGAGGCCCCTAACATTTTTTTTTCATTTTTCATTTTCATTTTATTTTTTAACTAACTTTTTTCCATTTATTTGTCTTGTAACACACACTTCCACACCAGTGGGACTCTGCTTGTAACCTCTGCTGAGTAGAGGAACAGGCACAGGCTAGTCTAGAACAATCACAAAGCTAGACACAAAAAGGGAAAAGAGGCTATGGAAGGACAAGACTCTCCAGTGGTGGTGACCTGCAAGGTGTGTGCCACGTTTGTTTTCTTGCCTGAGAACAACATGGCCTACACCTGCAACAAGTGCAAGTTGATCATGCTGCTGGAAGAAAAAGTAAGTGGACTGGAGCGGCGACTGTCGACCCTCTGGGGAATAAGAGAACACAAAGAGTTCTTGGACAGAATGGGGGAACTACAGCAGCAAAGGGAAGGCCAGAAGCTTGAAGAGCAACAGCAAGATGAGGCAGTGGGAAATGCTGAGGTGAAGAAAAATGGAGTAGAGGATACTCCTTGGAAAAGGGTGACAGTTAGGAGAAGAAGAACTAGACGCCACTTTGCACCAGTGGAAGCAGTGGAGCTGTGGAACCGATTCCAGGTACTTGCGGATGAGACTGGAGGACAGCCTGCAGAGGAAGAATCACAGGGGAACCTACATGAGAGTGAGCAAGAGGCTAAAGGTCAGTCAAACAGAGGCGATGAAACCCAGGCCTACAAGAAGAAGAAGAGAAGAGTGGTAGTAGTGGGAGACTCCTTGCTGCGTGGCATCGAGACCCAAGTATGTCGCGAAGACCCGTGGACTCGCCAGGTATGTTGTCTCCCAGGAGGACGAATTAGAGACGTGACTGAAGGGTTGCCTGCACTCATAAAAGCCCACTGACAGGTATCCCTTTCTTCTTATCCATGTGGGAACAAATGATACCGCCAAGCAGAGGTACGAAGAAATCACGTCAGACTTTGAAGCTTTGGGAAGGAAACTCAAGAACTTTGGGGCCCAGATAGTTTTCTCATCCATCCTTCCAGTAGTTAGAAGAGGGATAGAAAGGGAACAAAAAATACTCCGGGTGAATGACTGGCTACGAAGGTGGTGCCGACGAGAGAGATTTGGATTCTGGAACCACGGGCTATACTTCCTGGAAGATGGGTGTTGGCTAGGGACGGGTTGCACCTCACAAAGGATGGGAAGAATGTCTTTGGCCACAAGCATGAAGAACTTCATCAGGAGGGCTTTAAACTGAATCCTCTGGGGAAGGGTGATGTAATGTTGGGGGTAACAATGGACGTAGGCGCATGCACTGCAATGGAGAGAACAGCTCTGATAGCGCCCAATAATAGTCTTCAGACACATGTAGGAAGAAAGCCAGACTATGAAGCACATGGTCTTCGATGTCTATATACTAATGCCCAAAGTATGGGAAACAAACAGAACGAACTTGAACTCTTAATCCAGGAGGGAAATTATGACTTGATAGGTATAACTGAGACTTGGTGGGATGACACTCATGACTGGAATACAGCACTTGAAGGATATAACTTGTTCAAAAAGAACAGGAGGAACAGAAAGGGAGGTGGGGTTGCACTGTATGTGAAAAATACATATCTCTGCACAGAAATACGGGAGGATGAGCTTGGTGGCCCCATCAAGAGCATCTGGATCAAAATAAATGGAGCAAAGAATAAAAGGAACCTGGTGGTTGGAGTCTACTACCAGCCACCCAACCAAGGAGAAGATGAGGATGAAACTTTTGAAAAGCAAATAGCCAATGTTTTAAGGAAGCATGATGTAGTAGTCATGGGGGACTTCGATTTCCCTGATATTTGTTGGGAGACAAATTCTGCAAAACATGGCCCCTCCAGGAAATTCCTGACTTGTGTGGCGGATTACTTCCTCCTACAGAAAGTAGAGGAAGGAACTAGAGGATCGGCTAACCTTGACTTGATCCTAACCAACAGAGATGACTTAGTGGATAAAGTAGCAGTTACTGGAACTCTGGGGGAAAGCGATCATGTTGTACTTGAGTACTTGTTTCTAAGGAAAGCAAAAGCCGAGTGTAGTCAAACACGTACCCTGGATTTTAGGAAAGCTGATTTTAATAAACTCAGAACAATGATCAGTAAGGTCCCATGGCAAGCGACGCTAACGAGAAAAGGAGTCCAAGATGGGTGGGAGTTTTTAAAAAAGGAAATTCTCAAGGCACAATTACAAACAATTCCAACAAGAAGAAAAGGTGGAAGGCAACAGAAGAAGCCAATGTGGCTTCAGAAAAAGCTTAGGGTTGACCTGAAAACAAAAAAGGACACATATAGGAAGTGGAAAGAATGCCAAGTAACAAAGGAAGAGTACAGGCAGGTAGCACAGAATTGCAGGGTTGGCGTCAGGAAGGCTAAAGCTGAGAACAAGCTGAGGTTAGCGAGGGAGGCTAAAAGCAACAAAAAGGTTTTCTTCAGCTACATGCATAGTAAAAGACAGAGGAAAGCAATGGTGGTTTACCTATACAATGAGGATAGCAAAATGATAACCGATGACAAAAAACAGGCAGAAGTGCTCAATTCCTACTTTGGCTCAGTCTTCTCCCAAAAGAGGGTCTATGACCCCCCATGGCAAAGGCGAAGTACAGGCTGAAGGGGCAGGATTGCAGCTTGAGATCGATAGACATATGGTCAAGGAACACCTAATTACTTGGAATGAGTTCAAATCTCCAGGGCCAGAGGAGCTGCACCCTAGAGTAATAAAGGAACTGGCAGAGGAGCTCTCAGAACCACTGTCTATTCTCTTTGAGCAATCATGGAGGACAGGGGAAGTGCCCGATGACTGGAGGAGGACTAATGTGGTCCCTATCTTCAAAAAGGGTAAAAAGGAGGAACCTGGGAATTACAGACCAGTCAGTCTGAAATCAGTCCCTGGGAATATTCTGGAGCAGATGATACAGCAATCCATCTGTAAGCACCTTGACAACAATGCCGTGATTACTCGAAGCCAACATGGATTTGTCAAAAACAAGTCCTGCCAGACAAATCTGATCTCATTTTTTGATCAAGTCACCTCCCTTGTGGACCGTGGGAATGCTGTAGACATCATATACCTTGACTTCAGCAAAGCTTTCGACAAAGTGCCCCATGATATCCTGATGAGCAAACTAGCTCAAAGTGGGCTAGTTGAAACAACCATCCGGTGGATCCACAGTTGACTACAGAATCGGACTCAAAGAGTGCTTATCAATGGGACCTTCTCCAACTGGGGAGAGGTAACAAGTGGGGTACCGCAGGGCTCAGTCCTGGGCCCAGTGCTCTTCAACATTTTTATTAATGACTTGGAGGAGGAGTGCAGGGAATGCTGATCAAATTTGCAGATGACACAAAATTGGGAGGGATAGCTAATACTTTGGAAGACAGAAACAAAATTCAAAGTGATCTGGATAAACTGGAGCACTGGGCAGAAAACAACAGAATGACATTTAATAGGGATAAATGCCAAGTTCTGCACCTAGGAAAAAGAAACCAAATGCGCAGTTACAAGATGGGGAATACGTGGCTCAACCACACTACAAGCGAGAAGGATCTTGGAATTGTTGTCGATCACAAGCTGAATATGAGCCAACAATGTGATGTGGCTGCAAAAAAGGCCAATGCTATTTTGGGCTGCATTCATAGAAGCATAGCTTCCAAATCCCAAGAAGTCCTAGTTCCCCTCTACTCAGCACTGGTTAGGCCTCATCTGGAGTACTGTGTCCAGTTGTGGGCACCACACTTTAAGAAGGATGCAGACAAACTGGAGAGGGTTCAGAGGAGGACAAGAAAGATGATCAGGGGACTGGAAACAAAGCCCTATGAAGAGAGACTGAAAGAACTGGGCATGTTTAGCCTTGAGAAGAGAAGACTGAGGGAAGATATGATAGCGCTCTTCAAATACTTGAAAGGTTGTCACAGAGAGGAAGGCCAGGATCTCTTCTTGATCATCCCAGAGTGCAGGACACGGAATAATGGGCTCAAGTGACAGGAAGCTGGATTCCGGCTGAACATCAGGAAAAACTTCCTGACTGTTAGAGCAATACGGCAATGGAACCATTTACCTGGGGAGGCGGTGGGCTCTCCCACACTGGAGGCGTTCAAGACGAGGCTGGACAGCCATCTGTCAGGGATGCTCTGACTTGGATTCCTGCACTGAGCAGGGGGTTGGACTCGGTGGCCTTGTAGGCCCCTTCCAACCCTACTATTCTATGATTCTATGATTCTATGATCATTGGCTAAAGCAGCATCAACTGGCCAAGCAATGTGTCTAAATTATTTTAGATAATTCAAAAACTATTTTATGCATATTAGAAAGAATAGCCCTGGAGACATTAGGGTTCATTTACCAAGTTAATAAAGCATTGTTGCAGAAGGCTTGGGGCAGGGATGGTGTGCTGTTCTTATACTTTTTTTTTAGTGTAGGGAAGAATGCAGAACTTTAGCCCCCTCCTGTATTCCTAAGTGGTATGGTGTGATGCAGCAGTGTAGAATGTGGATCTCACTTTGTGAGAAAATGTGAGAGGATCCATGGGCCATTCCTTTGAAATATAACACTCACTACTTGCCCAGGGATGTTTCCCAACATCAGCATGCCTTTTCCCTCCCCTCCATCTCTGACCACCCTCTTTTAACTGCTAGGCACTGCTCAGTTGTCCCAGCCAGGCTTCCGCTAACCTTCCTTGCGAAACATCCTCAGTAATGAAATTGACAAGTCGGTTTCTTGAAGTGTGTGTATTCTCTGTCTACATTTCTCTTCACCACATACACCGCCCCCCCCCCCACATCTTTCATGCTAACTACCTGGCCTGTAGCCACTTTGCCCCTCTAGTCCTTGGGGCACCAAAGTGAGCAGCTGAATCTGATGGGTGGCCAGTGATTAGAAAAGGTCTTGGCATGGTCAGCTTCAGCCATTAGTGCAAGGTCAAAGGTTTCCTCGAACATTTAGCACTCATTAAACTCTAAAAACTTCTGTCTCTCTGTGTGTTGTGAGTTTACGTATAGCTTCAGGCTAACCATTGAAATGGCTGTGGATGAGCCTATCACCCCATCAGGTATCTAGGACAGCCTGGCTTTTACGAGGTCATCAACATTCTCCTTAAGTCAACAGAACCATCTCCTATGTCTCTGTCCCAGACTAAAGCACAAATAAACACAAATGTACTAGAACAGTTGCCCCTTTATGCCTGTGTAGTTCTGCCCTGGCACACAGAAATAAAGCAAGCAAAGCTTTCCTCATCTCCATGGCAGGGAAAGCTTTACATGCTTAATTTCTATATGCTGGGCTACTGTTGAAGGCACAGGAGCAGGCCAGGAAAAAATGTGACGACCTTTGCTGCCAAAGAACAGCCTTCAGAAGCTTCAAGCGGCTGAGAAAATGGCAGCCCGCCTCATCATTGGGCTGGATCTCGGGAACACGTTAGATGCTTCCCCTCCCCACCCCATGAAGTATCAGACCAAGGGCCCATCTAGTCCAGCACCCTATATCATGTCTCCAGTGGTGGCCAGCCAGATTCCGGCAGAAAGCCCCCAGGCAATAGCTGTTCTCAGCCATGCCTCTGGCCTTGACTCCCAGAAGCTGATGTTCTTACAAAGGCTGATATTCACCGCCTCAAGAACTAGAAGCTGCCTTCCGCCACCATGGCTAAGAGCTGCTGATGCACGTCTCCTCCTTCATTAATTTGTCTGAGCCCTTTTTAAACCCGTCAAAGCCAGTAGCCAAAAACTGTTAATAAAACTAACAATTATTATTGCTCACATTTGTATCCCGTCCTTTTCCCAAGTGGCACATAGTAGGGCTAGCCCATTTTATCCTCACAATTACCCCGTGAGGTAGTTAGGCTGATAGTCAGTGGGCGCAGGACACCCAGTGATCTGAACCCAAGTCTCCCAGGTCCAAGTCCAACAACTGCTGGACCCAATGTGATGTGTGGTGGGATGTGAGAGCCCCCCTCCCCCCTTGCCCACCTGGTGTATCTGGCCCACTCCCACCACTAGGCACCCACCCATAGGCATTCATGTTCAAATAGTGCATAAACACATAAAATCCAGCGCGTGTGCCCAGCACACACAGTGAATATCCCAGATAAAATCCAGGAACTGACCACACAGTCTTAATCTACAGATGCTGGATTTTATGCACGTGTGCTTTTAAAAATGTTACACCGTGCATGGATGTCTGGTGGTGCTAGCAGTGGGGCAAGAAGGGAATATGTCCTCTTCCCATCCCCACCATGCCTGGGGGGGGGTCAGATGTGGGGAAAGGGGGGTTGTCTGATCTGGCCCACACTCGCTCTTTCTTGTCCCACTTTGTTCACTCTCTCTGGCTTAGTGGTAACCCGCCAGAACATCCTAGAGTAATGTCTAATTATCCAGAACTCCTCGACACCTGAGAATTTCTTTTGTCTATCTGATTTTATGCTTGTCATTAAACTGCTCATTAGATGACTGAGTATTATTAAGGGAGTGGAGAAATTTCGGGCTTTCTGCTGAGTCTCGTTTAATCCTATCCTTCCACCGTTCTTCCACTTCCTCCATATCTGCTACAGGTTGATAGATGTAATTCTGGAATGGAGGGTGGGGGGGGGGTACCTTACCTTGAACCCATTCAGGGAGTGAGGCAACAGGCTGGGAGCACGCCCACCCCGTCTATCGATATGCTTCCTAAATTGCAAGGAGCAGTGCATATTTCAGGGAAAGCCCATTATTTCTCTCTTGAATTTATTTCCATGGGATGCTGCCTTATACTGAGTCACACCGTGGATCCATCTAGCTCAGTATGGAGCTCAGTATCACTGGCAGCATCTCTCAGGGTTTCAGGCAGGGGCCTTTCCCACCCTAACCGGAGGTTCCTGTGACTAAAGTCTGGCACTCAAACACTCACGTTATTTATTCAAAGCATATCTACCCCACCTTTCCACTTAATAGTTCTTCAACGTGGCTAATGTTCCTTCTTTGCTTTACACAGATGTATGGTGCAGCCACGCTGGCAATACCCTGAACAGTTCTTGTTGCCCTGCCTCAAAAAAGATACTGTAGAGCTGGAAAAGGTGCAGAAACGGGGGACCACAATGCTCAAGAGGCTGGGAACTTTTCCTGTGAGGATAGGCAAATCTGGTGAGGGGGTGGGGAGCTTAGGGAAAAATGACTAAAAGGGGACAGAGATTTTTAGATGTTTGCATGGTGTGGAGAAAGTCGGTAAAGAGACACACACACACCCCTTATAACAGTAGAACTCAGGATCACGCCATAAAACTAGTGGGCAACAGGTCTGGGATAGATTAAAGGGAGCGCTCCTTCATGTGACTGGTACAGCTCGGGTACGATGCACCTCCAGTGATCTGCTCCTTGTAAGCAGAGATGGGCTGCCGCATTCTGCCCAGCAGAAGCTGCTGAACAGTCTACGCGCGCAGCTCCCTGTGGAGGGCACCGTGATGACCGAGTTTCAGCGTTTTGAGCCATGCCCCTGCTGCTGTTGGTGTCACGGCGAGCCTGGTCTCAAAATGCCTAACGTGGATTTAGTGTTTCTACCTGTCGCTGTTTCCCTGGCAAAGATTATGTGCCGTTAACAGCTACTTGCCAGGTAGAAATTCAACTAGTGCAGCTTTCTTCGAGCTTCAAGATGCAATGATGGGGTGAAATCCTCTGCTGAATTTAGGACTGTTCACCTGTGGCTGCTAAAACCCAAGACGCCAAGGGGGAAGTGGTGGCACGTGGTGGAGTTAAGAAGCTGCAGTGGATGACCGCAGTGCCCAGCGGTGCGCCTTCAACTTTTGACCTCTTTCTAATCGCTCCATGTTATGGAAGCGATAAGATGTTGATTTGCTTTTATGTAACGCTTGGAGCCTGGGGGACAATTTCAATTAGATGTAGCAACATTTTTAATCCTTGATATACCCAATTTTTAAAAATGCACTGTTTTTTAAAAGTGGCCTCTTTCCCCAAATGTGCAAGCCCCATCGATCATCCCAGGCTCCCCATCCGTGGAGGCGGGCAGCGCTCAGTGGCAAGAGCGTTGTTCACGGGAAGTTCCTTCCAGGTCCAATCCCCACTGCCTGTGGTGAAAAAGGACCCCAGGCTCTGTTTGGAAGCCCTCACCCATAGTTCACTGTGTGTGGGGACTCCCCGGGCTGGCTGAAGACACGTTGCTGCCTAAGGTGGAGGACAAGGTCGCCCCCCCCATTTCATGTACAGAAGCCGTCTGGACTGACAGCTGAATCTCTGCTGAAGACTGGTGAGGGGGCAGCCTCCTCCGCCTCCCCTGAAGGCAGCAGACTTGCTTGGGAGGGCCGAGGCAGAGCATGGGGCGCACACAGCTCTCTCCCAACCCCTCAGCCCTGCTCTGAGCATGAGCTGCTGCCTGGTGCAGACTCCCTCTGCCACACAGTAAGGTCAGTCCTGAGTCTGTTGCTCAGTAGCAGGAGAAACGAGTTCTTCAGCGCTGAGCAGGGTGCTCTCCTATACTTATGCCGTAAGCGTCAGGTCTGAGAACTGGCGCTGAAAACAGACAAGCCCTGGCCCACACTGGGTCCTGACCACAGTCCACAAGCAGAGATACCACCTCATAATCCAACATTCGATGCTGTCCACTGAGTCTCCCAGTGCAGCTGAGCAGAGCAAGCGGCTTCAGCGTCTCCCACCTGGCCTTGCCCCCCCGCCCCCCTCGCCTGCTGTGTCGTGCAGGAAACAGTGAGCAAACAGGATGGATGACAGGGCTGGGGAGGGAGCTGGTGGCCAGAGCCATGGGTCTTTCGCCACTGCGCCGGGAGACTTCTAGAAACGAGCGCGCCTGGTGCCTGGCTGTCAACCAGACGACAGTGGAAGCAAGTGCTAGAGCAAACAGGGAAGGATGTCGGAATGAAAACTGAACTTCTTCAGCACTTCACTGCCACTGCACTGAATGCATGGTGTGAAGGGGAAGGGAGGCTGTGGAACACCGATGTCTGGTTTGTGCCTGTTCTGGCCTGCTGAGATGGCCATATTCAGTGTCAGTCAAATCAACTCCGAATAGGATTGTCTTCAGCAGCAGCAACAAAAACACACACCAGTGAGACAAAGCACACAACAGCCTTGCGATCCCTACTTTACGAAGTTCCCCTTCTCCCTTATCCCAGGCCTTGCCCTCGGACAGCTGCACTGGAGTGCAGAAGATCAGTTTTAACTTGGGGAAGACGGTCAAATGGCCTTTCATGTTGCGTGACCATGCAGTTTTGCAGTTACAGTACGTGAGGTCGGACTGGAGGGCTTCTCCATTCTTCCTCCCAACTCTGAGAGATTCTGGTTCACTGTGCACCGAGGGGTGGGATAAACTGATTTCTGCCATGCACTTTCCAAAACCCAGAACATTTTAGGTGGATCTGGGCTCTCACAAGCTGCCTGTTGCTCGGAACGATTTCTGTTGAGGACCCTCTGGCACTCGCCTTGTTCCCCCGCTCCCCCTCCAAGGGCCACAAGGCATTTGCTGAGCTTGTGTGAGAGCGAACCTGTCAGCGCCTGGACAGGCCCGAAGGGGGACCTGAACATCCGCCCAGCACTTACACTCAAATTCCTCATTCCTTCACTCTGCCCTCAGGCCCAGCGCTCCTTCGCTCTCAAAACCCACTATAACGTTATTGGCATTAAGAAGGACGGCTTGTTTCCTAGACCTCTTAGGAATAGCTGGTAAGAAGGCACATTTCTGAGGTGCTGGATCACATTCCAGAAGAGCAGTTGTTCCATGGGGGGCTCCTTTCACACCTTACAAACGTCCTACAGAGAAACTGACGCTTCACTGAACAATCTGTGTTTATATATTTATTTAGGAGATTTATATACTACTCTTCAGCAAACCTTCCAGGGTGGTTTACAAAAACAAGATAAAATACATGAATAGAATATAATAACAACATTAAAAGAAAGAGAAAATACATTTATACACTTTTAAAAGACTGGGGGAATAAAATGTCTCTGCCTGACACTGAAAGCATAACAATGTTGGCACGAGGTAGATCTCCCTGTGGAGGGAATTCCACAAATGGGCACCACCACTGAAAAGGCCCTATCCCTGAAAAGCCTCACCTTTCTTACTTTGGATGGTGGGGGCACCCTGAAGAGAGCCTCTGAAGATGACTTCAGTACATGAGCAGGCTGGAGTGGGAGCAGGCGTCCTAAACCATGTCGCACTTTGGATTATGCTCAGAAATGGACAAGAAGCCAGCAAATCTGTTTCAGTACTGGTGAGATATGTTCTCACTGCCCAGTCCCAGTCAACAGCCTGGCAGCTGTATTTTGGACTAACTACAGTGTCCAAACAGTCTTCAAAGCAGCCCCATGTAAACATTTTACAGTGGTCAACCGTAGATTATATGGAGCATGGATAACTGTGGCCAAAGCATCTCTGCCCAGGAGAAGTCAAAGTTGGCGTACCAGCCTACACTGCTGGAAGGCATCCCTTGCCACGGAGGCTACCTGGGCAGGGCTGGCCCAGGACGTCTCGCCATCAGAGGTGGAGCAGCAGGCGGTGCTCTGCAGCCACCCAAGTCAAGTCGTGCAGTAGCCAAAGCCAGCCACGTTTTTTTGGCCCATGAAACAGAAAATCACACAAGCACTCCTCCCCACCTCTGGCTGTGAAAACACAACAACCGTTTGCTGTGCCCTTGCAAGACACCCAGACTCTGCTGCCTGTGGTGGCCACTTCACTCTTCCAAATGGCAGGGCTGCCTTGGTCCTCCAGTGACGAAGCCAGATTTAGGAGCGCCAGATGAGGGAGGAGCGCAAACCCACTCACAGCAGGCTGAACACTGCCTTTTTGTGGCACCGGCCCACAGAAGATCCATCTTGCCAGAACTGCGTTTCAGCCTATTCGCCCTCATCCAACATATCACTGATTCCAGACACTGCTTCAGCCCTTCCAGTGCCTCAGCTGAATCTGATGAGAAGGAGAGGCAGAGTTCAATATCATCAGCATACTGATGGCACCTCACCCCAAACCCCAGAAATACCTCTCCTAGCAGTTTCATGTTAAGTGTTAAAGAGCGCAAGGGGTGGGGGAATTGTGGGATTCCTTGTGGGATTCCATTACATATACGCCATTGGGCCAAGCAGTAGTCCCCCAGCACCACGTTCTGGGATCAGCCCTCCAGCTAGGCGAACACACACTGCATCACCATGCCTCCAGCTCCCAACCCAGAGATCCTATCCAGAAGGATACCATGGGCAATGATATCGAAAACTGGAAGGAGTTGTTGGTTTTCATGTTTTAAAAACCCAGAGAAAAATATCTGGCTATTAGTCATAACACTTTGTTCAGACTCTAGTGCTGGGCTAAAAGTGCCTCCCCACCTAAGCAGTCCCATTCTCTGCCCATGAAAATGGGGAGGCTTTTTCTCAATTTTTCAGGAGTGGGCTTGCAAAATCTTAGGCTGCCAACTCAACTTACTGACCTTAGAGCAGGAGAAATTATCAGCCTGCAGTTTGAGCTCTGTGAAGCCCTATCAGATAATATGCAAGCTATGCCAGTGGATTAAATGGCCTCATTCAAAAAACTATTCAGATTACAGTACTGCCACGGCATTTTTTGTTGAGTCTAAGGACGTTATTATTTATCTGAAGAAGCAACTCATATGCGAAACAGGATTACACAGGATTCCTGTAAGACTTTTTGAACGGACTAAGATCCTCTTACAAACTATAATAATGATTTGTACTGTATATACTTGTGATACAAATGCTTCTGTTATCTTCCAATATATGTACAGTTCTATTCACATTGTTTCTGTATGAATAATTATATTGTTCTAATAACAATCCTATTTTAAATAGATTACTAACACCTTCTACATTATTGTGTTTTCATATTGTTACAATATTACACTTGTATTACCTGACCCATTTACAGTTGTGTGCTTGTTTGCTTATTTCCTGTTGGTTTCTACAACTGTGGCCCTTTTTTGTACTTTGTAAAACATGGGAGCAGCCAGGCTTCCCCCCTTCCGCCATATTGCCCATTGGAAGGGCACCACAGACATTTCTCCACAAGGCTTTTATTGCGCGCTTGTGATTGGTCACTCATGGAAGTTTGTGTTTTAGAAGATGGGGATCATGCAGTAATAAAGGTTAATCTGCTTTAATGGCTGTGTGTAATTGCACAGTTCCAGATACCACAGCGCCATCCAGTGGCTGTATAATGAAACATGTAGAACTTGCAGACAAAGTAAGTCCCCAGAAAAAAGGCAGATGTCAACCTGTGGTAAGGAGCTGAACTTAGAAACCCTGATAAATTGCAGGATAAAAAGCCCGGGATGGAGAAGCCCTGTGTCATGATGTACCATCCTTCTGCAGAGACACTGTAGAGCAAAGTGGGCACCACCATGCTCTTGCGCAGTGGCAAAATGTATTTAAGTATTTTTGTAAGTGTTCAGAAGAAGAAGAACAGCCTGAGGATGTGGACAGGATCCTGGAAGAGGGAGAGCCACCATGTGTGTTCCAGACCCTTGCCCTTCCTGGCTCACAAAAGCAGCCAGAGGTGGACTGGCTGAGTGGGTCAGTGGTTAATGCCTCCCTTAGTCAAGGCAGAGTTCCAGCCTTCTTGAAGGAGGCGGTGGTGAGACCTTTGTTAACAAAGCCCTCCCTGAACCTGAACCCACCATATTGAATAATTATGGGCCAGTCTCCAATATTCCATTTCTGGGCAAGACATTGGAGCGCGTGGTGGTGTCCCAACTCCAGGGATTCCTGGATGAGACAGATTATCTAGATCCATTTCAATCTGGCTTCAGACCCGGTTGTGGGACAGAAACAGCTTCGGTTGCCTTGATGGATGACCTATGCCAGGAACTAGACAGGGGGAGTGTGTCCCTGTTGGTTCTGCTGGACCTCTCAGTGGCTTTCGATACCATTGACCATGGTATCCTTCTGGGCCGCCTCGCTGGGAAGGGACGTGGAGGCACTGTTTTGCAGCGGCTCCATTGCTTCTTGGAGGGGCGGACCCAGAAGGTGGTGCTGGGGGACTTCTGTTCGCCTCCCTGGCCATTGGCCTGTGGAGTCCCTCAGGGTTCCGTTTTGTCCCCGGTGCTATTTAACAAACACATGAAACCACTGGGAGAGGTTGTCTGGAGTTTGGGGGTTCGGTGTCACCAGTACGCTGATGACACCCAACTCTAGTTTTCCTTTCCATCTAATTCCAAAGAAGCTGTTGGGGTGCTGAACTGGTGTCTGTCGGCAGTAACGGACTGGATGAGGGCAAACAAATTGAAGCTTAATCCAGACAAGAGAGAGGTGCTCCTGGTCAGTCGAAAGATAGATCAGGTAATAGGGATCCAGCTTGTGCTAGATGGGGTTGCGCTCCCCCTGAAGACACAGGTTCACAGCTTGGGTGTACTTCTGGATGCAGCCCTGAGCCTGGAGGCCCAGGTTTCAGCGGTGGCCGGGAGTGCATTTGCACAGTTAAAGCGAGTGCGCCAGCTGCGCCCGTTCCTTCAGATGTCTGACTTGCCCACAGTGATATACGCCTTAGTTACATCCCGTTTGGATTACTGTAACACACTCTACGTGGGGCTGCCTCAGAAGAGTGTTCGGAAACTTCAGCTGGTTCAAAGAGCTGCTGCCAGACTGCAGACTGGGGCTGGTTACAGGGAGCATACCGCCCCTCTGCTAGAACAGCTCCACTGGCTCCCAGTCTGTTTCCAGGCACAATTCAAATTGCTGGTCATGTCCTATAAAGCCCTGTACAGCTCGGGTCCTGGTTATCTGAAAGACCGTATTCTCCCCTATGAACCTACTCGTGCCCTGAGATCTTCAGGGGAAGCCCTTCTTGCCATCCCATCACCATCACAGGCACGCCTGGTGGGAACATGGGAGAGGACCTTCTTGGTGGCTGCCCCAAGGCTCTGGAACTCCCTTCCCAGGGAGGCAAGAGTGGCACCCTCCTTGATATGCTTTTGTAGGCATGTAAAACCTTTTTTTGTTCCAGCAGGCTTTTGGGGATAACTAGTCTGGACCTGTGAAAATATGACGGATGGATACTATTTTTCTTGTTGTCTTTTAATGTTTTGATATTTTTACAATTTTAATATTGATGATTTAATTATATTTTTAACTTTTGTACACTTGTATTTCTATTTCTATTTATAGGTTTTAATTGTATAAGTTTTAATGTTGGAAAGCCGCCTTGAGTCCCAGTATTGGGAAAAAGGTGGGATATAAGTATAATAATAATAATAATAATAATAATAATAATAATAATAATAATCAGCAGCAGCAGCAGCAGCAGCAGCTGCTGCTGCTTCTGCTGCGGGCCATTATGAACATATGTCCCTGTCCTCAAAACTGCAGACATTTCAGGAGCCCACCAAAGTCTGAGGGTCTCTTCCCCGCCACCAATTTTTTTTGTTCCTACTCCCACCCCTAACCTTACAAATGTGCTGGAAACGTTCCATGTGGAACTCTGGCACACCAGTAGTTCAGTGGCAGAATACCTCTGATAAACTTAAATGCTGGGGGCAGACAGCAAGGGAACGTTAAGACCACCATACCCTGCTTATGAATTTTGCAGTGTTTTCTGTCTGGCCACTTCTGGGGACACAATTCTGGACTGGATGAGTCCAGCAAAATAAATATTGGCTTGGATCCTAAGAAGTTAGAAGGAACATTTCCTGCCCCCTCCTCCTGCAACCACCTGAAAAGCTTCTCTGCTTCTCTCTGCTGGGGGAGGGAAGGGAATTGCCCCAAATACAGTTTGGATCCTAAGGTAGGCTCTTAAGGAAGTTCATGGAAGGAAAGATCCCCTCCCTTCCCCCCATACAGCCTTCCACCCTCCCCCCATTGTTCAGGAGGGCCCCCAACCATCCCAATATGTTTTCCACAGGTCACAGGGGAGAGGAGACGATTCATTTATTACATTTCTATTCTGCCCAATAAAATTCAAAGCTCTCTGGGCGGTGCCATGAACTTCCTTAAGTTATCCTGTGTCAGGATCCAAGCCATTATGGTTTTATGAGGTCCAGAGCCCATTCATTCTCCATAAAAGTCTCTGTATTGCTGGAGAGAATGACCAAAGGAAAGTTATATATACTTCCTCAAGACCCCGACCTGTGCATCATACATGGCTCTGCTCCAAGAGACCGCCACTGCCACGGGCTGAGATCTGGAGAAGAGGTGCAAGTCTGAGACCCTCTGCATCGGAAGCAACTCCCATTATGGAATTCTCTCCCACAGCCAACGCTCTCCCCACCTCTAGGAACTTGATATGGGCATCTCTACACCAGCCTAAAATCCTGCATTTAAAACGGGGCTTTCTGCTTCCGTTTTAAATGCAGGATCACCACTGGCTCTCTTTACACGCACTTCCTTTCCCCCTCCCCTTCCCCCCTCCTTCTCCCCATAGCTGATTATCTTTCATTGATCTTGCTCCTCTTCTTGCCACTTTAACTCTTTTCATGGAGGAAACTGAAGCGGAACACAAGGGGGGAGGAATGTGATAGTTCATTATCCGTGGCCTATTTAAAAACGGCACAAAGGGCATTTAGTGCAGGAGGGTCACGGCATCATGTAAAGAGCCCGCAAACTTCCGTGAAGGAGCACTCTCGATCGCAAGATAAAAGCCTGGTGTGAAGGAGCCCTATATCTTGTATGTAAGTTTTTTAGAACTTATGATGGGATGCTCACCTGAAATAGTTTATATTGCTCTTTCTGTTACATTACTTTAAATGATAATGTTGGTTTTTATTTTAAAATGATTTTAACATAATTGTATGCCTCCTTGGAAAAAATATTTTGAAATATTAAAGAAGCCTCTTCAATTATTGTTAATATTATTAAGGACATTTTAGATGGGTTGAAGGACAATAGATGCTGGTCATTTGCTAGTTTTCATTCTTACAATACATTTGTCTTCTTCTTCTAGGTTTACTATATTTTAAAGTATTTGTTATGGTTCTGAAAGACGGGGGGGTTATATTTCGTAAAACCACTTAAAGAACTTTTGTCAGTGAAGTGGGATAATCAATAAAAAAAGAGAACTATTTCCTGGAAAAACAACAAAGAGTCTTGTGGCACCTTAAAGACTAACAAATTTATTCTGGCATAAGCTTTCATGGAGTGTAATCCACTTCAAAGTCCACAAAAGCTTATGCCAGAATAAATGTGTTAGTGCCACAAAAACTCCCCGTTGTTTTTGCTGCAATAGACTATCCAACAGCTATCTTCTGGGAATTATTACAGCAGAAGACACTATTTTCTTGAGCATCTTTTCCAAAACAGCATTTTGAGGCAGGCGTTGGTTCCATTCCCAAGAGAAAAAGGCACTCTGCAGGTGTTCACATAGATACTAGACCCCGAGGACTGACAAAGGAAGACTGGTTCCTATCACAAGTGAAAAGCACTTTGCTGAGCAAACACCATAATGTTTGAAAGCAACAGTTGGCAACTCCTTGCTTGGTGTGTGCGGATGACGGCCCAGCCTTATAGGTTGAGAGGAGGAGAGCTGGAGTGCGTGGCCTTGTGGCCCTTCTCCGATTCTATGATCAGCATGGCAATTCAGGTGTGCTCTGATTAATACATCATATTCGATGTACTTAAAAGTATTTGATATACTTAAAAAGGATTAGCATGGGAAGCCCTTTGCTACAACTATTAAACCAGTGAAAGTTTCCTGGGCAGAAAAGAAAATGAGAAGGGAAACCATGTTTGAGGCTTGAGGTTGAGCTGCTGAAAGGCTGACGGGAGGGATTTATACCAAGAGCAAAAGGTCTGGCAGCTCTCACCCTTGTGAAAGACCAGCAGAGAGCCATCTTGTGCTCTGTTGAATACACAGTACATCTGCAAATCACTCAGACAGAAACCCTAACCTTTGCCCTCAGAAGTTAACAAAATCTGCTAATGTGCAATACCTTTGCCATCAGATGCTGCTGGTGAAGATCCCACACAGGAATAACCTGGGGACACATAAGACAAGCCTCAAGTGATTGTCTCTCTCTCTCTTTCTATCCTGTTTACAATACAACAGCTTTTCCTCAAACAAAACTGTCCCCCACCCCCTCGCTCCATACTCACCCCTCCATGCTCCTGGCTGTTGTTGGCTATTTGAGGCAATTTACCAGTTTCAATCTCTCCCCGGAGCATCCAGATTTCTTGAGAGGGGTAACAGGTTGCTGCACCTGGGCTAAACAAATAGGTTCAGTTTGCAAAAATCAGAACAAGAACAACAGTATCAATTGGTTTATTTCACTGGCAGAGCAGAAGATCTATATTTGGAAATTTGACCTAGGAGAGCAATAGGATGGGTTGGTTGGTTCATTTGACCACCTTGATGCTGTTCGGCCCTTCAGCTTTGCCAGGACTAACCCAGACGCATCATATTTTGTTTAGATAACGTGGAATCTTTTTAAATACTATGTCTGTAATACTTACAACACCCTTCCCCAAACTGGCGCCCTTCAGATGTGTTACATCACAATTCCCATAATCCCAGGCAGAATAGACATTGGCCATGCTGGCTGGGGATGATGGGAATTGTGGTCCGACACATCTAGGAGGCATCAGGTTGGGGAATGCAGATTTAATCTTGCAAGCTAGGTCAGTACTACTATCCCCTTAATGCCAGTGGGGAAGGGGCTGAGACCAAGAGATAGCAGCGTGCCCTGGGAGTTCGTAGAGATGTACGGAAGTAACTTACCTGTTCCCGAAAGCTGATTCGAGGTGGGGGGGAGGCGCCCCGTCCTTCCCCCCGAAATTCTGGCCGGGGGGGAGGCGCCCCGTCCCTCCCGCTGTGAATCCCGGCTGGCTGGGAATGCAAATGGCGGCAGCCGTAGCCGCTGCCGTTTGTGTCTCTGCAGTCAGCCGTGATAGGCTACGTAAATGTTTACGTAGCCTATCATGGCTGAGTTAAAACAAAAAACAAAAAAACCTCGCGTACGCAAATGGCAGCGCCCATGGGCGCCACCATTTGCGTTCCTTATTTTGGCACGTGTAGTCTACATCAACATTTACGTAGACTACGGCAAAAATAAGGGGAACGCAAATAGCGTAGATGCTATGCTATTTGCGTTCCCCTTATTTTCGCCGTAGTCTACGTAAATGTTTACGTAGACTAGACGTGCCAAAATAAGGAATGCAAATGGCGGCACCCATGGGCGCTGTCATTTGCGTAAGTGCGGGTTTTGTTTTGTTTTTTTACTCAGCCGTGATAGGCTACGTAAATCTTTACGTAGCCTATCACGTTTTGTTGTTGTTGTTGTTGTTTTACTGGAAATGGCTGTGGCGGCTGCTGGTCCGAAGACCGGCCGGCGCAGCCACCTCTGCCGCACCACCGCCAGAGCCGCCACCGCTAGGAGGATTTGCCCAAGGTAAGTCCCGTCGGGGGGGGGGGGGGGAGACCGTTTCGCCACCAATTTCAGGGGGCCGAATGCGCTGGCATTCAGCCTCCCTGAGATTCGTGGTGAAATTCTCTGAGATCCCTAGGTCAAAGGCAGTCCAAGGTTGGTTACAGGACTCCAAGAGTCAGCAGCAGGTCAGTTCAAGGAACAGCAAAGTCAAGGCAGCAAGGTTCCAAGATATTAGAAGCTGGGGTAAGGTGTTGTTCCAGCAGCTAGTAGGTCCCAACTGAAGGCCTATAAGCTGACGTTTCCAGAGCCCCATCCAGGACTCAGCTGCAGTTCCTCAGCAGCTTTTCGACGAAGTCCTCCTCATGAGGAGGCTCTACTCACAAGAAGTCATTTACTCATGAGGAGCCTTCGTTTGTAAGCTGGCACTCTTCTCAGGGGATCTTCTGGCCTGCCTCTTGAAACACTGCCACTCCTGTGGATAGAGGGTCACTCAGCCTCTGTCTCAGATGTGGAGCTCTCTTCCGCTTATGGGGATGGACCTCGGCCATCTCCCCCGAGGGCCCAGGCTCCTCCTGGTCTTCTGGCTTGAGCTGTTCCCTGGTGTTCTCTGCCTCTGGGAGCTCTACAGGGGCATGACCAAAACAGTACTGCTATTCCTTGCAATCAGAAGGAACATTCACAGCCATTGCAACCAATGGATTTTTGTACATGTATTCTAACGCTCTCCCACTGAACTGTTCACCCCTTCCATGCCCATCCCTGGCTCATACACTCCATTCCATATATTTGTTCATGCTCTCGTGCAGCGGAATACCTTCTGGAGGAGAACAAGAGCTGTCTGATTTTGTCCACTGCAAATTCATCCTGTCTTCCTTCTCCTCTGCCATCTACTTGGCCAGCAACACTACCCCTTTCTGATCCACACCAACTCTAGGAATCCTCTGCACCTTTTCTATAACTGTAATGCTTTCTTAAGGCCTGCCTCACCACCTCATCTCTCCTCCCATTCTGCCCAAGATTTTGCCTCCTTCAAAGCCTGGTGCCTAAGAGGTCACAGATGGTGCTGGGTGAACATGTCTAGGGAAAGACTTCCCTAGTTTGGGCACCAGAGTAGAAAAGGCCCTCTCTCCGGTAATCACCTGCCTGGCTTCAAAAGCCAGAAGTACTAGAAGAGCTTCTGAAGATTATCTTAATCGGCAGGCAGGTTCATGTGGGAAAAGGCTTTTAGATACTCCAGCCCCAGGCTGCTGAGGGCTTTAGAGGTCAAAACTTCATTTGAACTGAGCCTCAAAACAGACGGAGAGCCCTGAAGATTTTAACACTGGAGCATTATGTTCATCGTGGTCACCACCAGTTAACAGTTTTGGACACCATGTTCTGCACTAGTTGAAGTTCCTGAACACATGTGGGCTGCTTCCAGATGAGCATGTGTTGTGGAATTGCCATGGCTTGTTCGCTTGCATTTTACTGGGGGGCAGGGGACAGGAGGGGTCCATGGGAATTCATCATCCATTTGTAATAATCCTGTGTTTTCCTAGTGCTGCTTCCACCTTTTTTCTTACTACAGGAAGTCCAACTTCTTCCTGGAGTAGAAGGTAACACAGTCTCCACAGGCACAGATGCCCTTAGCGCCACTCTTCCAGGATCAGTTCTGAAGGGGAGGGGTGGTCACCTGGGCACCGAGAGATCCGTGAGCGGCCGCAGGGGCCAGACGAGGCCTGGCACTCCTTCAGGGGAAGCGCTGCACTGGCCAGTCCAGGCTGGGGCCTCAAGCCCTCTTAAGCCACAATGCTTCCCCTAGCGTGGGAGCAGCGGTGAGCTGAACCAGTGCACGGCTGATGGCCTGTCCCCTCACTGCTCCAGGGCCCCTCCTGGCAGTGTGTTCCCAAAGCAGCATCCGACTGGTTCAGCTCACTGCCACTCTCACACTAGGGGAAATACTGGGATCTCAAATGGCGCGTGGCTGCGGCCTGGGCTGGTGGCTGCAGCGCTTTGCTTTACTGTGTGCCAAGCCTTGCCTGACACTGCTGCCGCCTGCCAGAGGTGCACCCCCCCACGCCCCCTTCCACCACAGCCACCGTTGCTGGTAGGGGCAGAAGACTTGGGGGGAAGGACCAAATGGTTCCCTTCTCTCAACTTTTCCCCCAACTCCACCCCTGTGTACAGAGGTTGTTGGGTGTGCTGGAGCTTTGCTCCGACAAGCTTTGTAAAATGGTTTTTTAATGAAAGGAACCCATTTGTTCCCTTTCTGTTGGGGGGGGGGAGTGACTGACTGACCAAGACCACGACAACAGAAAGAGAAGCGAATGGAGGAGTACCAGATTTTTTTAAAGGAATCAGCTTTGCTGAGCTTTGTAGTGCTTAAACATCTTTCTGACTATCTACAAATAAAATAGCAAAATATTACTTGAATGAAAGAGTGTTTATAGTTTATCTCAGTATTTTAAAAATGATGGGGAAAACCCCTTTCCATTCATGACCATTTTAGCAAGGTTGCTAATGGTGGTGACTGGAAAGGTATCTTTAATGTGTGTTTTTTAGAAATTAGCAATATGGCATGATTTTGGTATAGCGCTATAACTCTATAATGCTAATTTTCAACCCTTAAAAAAGACCTTTCCAGTCCACCTTGCTAAAATGGTGAATGGAAAGGGTCCCCACCACTCATTTAAATACATATGGGGGAAATATAGCTCTACAATAGACTTTTAAAAAGTGGTATTTTCCTATTATTTTAATAATATATAATAACGATAATAATGTGTGTGTGTGTGCAAATATATATGGGGGTTTGGTGTAAAGTGGCACAACAGCAAAGCAGCAAGGAGGCTCTGGATGCACTGTGGATACAGCCAGTCTGAAGGTAAAAGGTATCTTGTTCTTAGGTCCGCTGTAGTTTTCCCTACATATTGCATACGTCATCCTATGCAACATGTAGGGAAAAGTACAACAGACCTATGAACAAGATTCCATAACCACAAATTTGCAATTCTTACCAAAAAGTGGAGCAGCCTGTTGTAAGACATTTCAACTCTCCTGCACATAGGGGATCTCTACACCTGAAGTTTATTGTGCACTCATGGTTGCTCACTCACTGAATTGTGCAGGTCCATTATGTGAAGTTGTCGCTGTCCAGTTATTATTCGACTGTTTCCTCCCACCTACCCTGTGTTTTCCTCAAACGGAAGAATGGGGTATTTTTCCAGATACACGCAAATGGAGCGCCATGTCCTCCCCGCGTGTTTCTCCCCTGGCGTGAATGAAGTGCTGGGTGTGGTTGTGGGGGGCATGGTCATGATGCCGAAGGTGGTGACGAAGGTCTGATGGGCGTTCAGCCTTCCTGCTCCTGCGCCATTTCGGCTCCTTGCCATTTTCAGCCTGCCTGTTCAAAACAGAGTGGCGGAGTGGCACAGCGGCAGCGAGGGGGGGTGGCAGAGCAGAGCAGAGGGGCTGAGCCGCAGGGCCTTGCCAAAGGCATGGAAGAGGGAGGCGGGGCCCGGGGAGAACCGTGGGGGGCTGTCCGCGTGTCAGTCCCTGTCCGCCAGTAATGTGCAAGGGGAGGGAAAGGGGCAGGAACCCAGGAGCAAGTATCGCTGAACCTGGAGCGTGTGCAATGCCTCTTCACAGAAACATAGCGCTGTGGGAATGGCCATCTACAGAGAAGGAACTGCGTGGAAAGGGAATCAGTTGTGATCCTGCATTTAAAACAGAAGCCCCGTTTTAAATGCAGGATTTTAGGCTAGTGTAGAAATCCCCATAGTCTTGGATTTACAATTGGTTCCAATAGAACAAACAAAATACACTGCTGTGCTTGATAAAAAGGAAAATTTCTGGGTTTATAGACTGAGAACCCTTAGTCCAAATGGCTTTAATCTGGAGGGCAATTCATACCACTGTTTTTTCTCCTTAGGAACTTTCATCTCCAGGCATTCCAAACTGCCACTCCTGTTATCCATTTAACAGTGCAGCTACTGATGAGGGCGGAAGCTGAAACATTTAGCTTGAAATACGCATTTTTTAATATTCTGTTGCTAGTCTTTCTATGTACGGGGCGGGGGGAGAAGCAAAGTAGCGCGTGATTGTAATTTGTGCACATAGCTGCTACAACTATTATCATTTATATAATAATTTATATAATGATTTCAGCTCTCTGGGGTAGTTACAAAACAGCTGGGCATTTTTCTTGTGCGTGAGCTTTGTTGATAAGTTACATTCAGTGACAATTAGAAGCCTAGGTAGAGTGGCAGGTTGGACACGACTGAACAACAACAACAATGCAGAAAAGTATTATATTCAAGCTTCGCACAAGAGGCATCATGAACGCCAACAAAGCTTTATTTGGAATGTGGGATAAAGGAAGAACCGGGGCGTGTGGTCCTGGTACACACATATAGTGTGGCAGTCCCAAGAATGTCATACTGGGTATTTTCTGGCATCACCACCCTTGTCATAACACTAACAACTTCATATGAGTTCTCAGGAAAAGGGTCCCCCTATCCAAGAATGATTTCCTTCACCCTGATTATGTTGGTGATCAGTCTGTCGAGAGCAGCGGTGGGGCCTGTGAGAAGTGCCTGCAGCAGGGGGAGGAGAAATACTTACATCTGAACAGGGCTTAGGGCTCTAGAGGAGCCAAGACAACTGGCTTTACTTCTCACGTTATCAGCCATCTTTTTTACACCAGCTAACATAATGCAACTTTTGCATGGCTTGAATTTTGAACTGCACAAATGTTCATTTGGAGGCTGAAATCCTCAATTCTTCCCCTGGTTCACTTCACCTCTGAAATGGCTCTTGGGCCAAGGGCCATTACAGGGGTAAAGGGTGTGGTTAACAGGGGGTGAGTTTACCTGCTTAGCTTGCAGTCCACCCCAGGCTCTGCTCCCCAGGCAAAACACAACAGACTTGGGTACCTTCACAAGAGGGTTATTACTACAATATATGCGAAACGCCAACTTCTGAAGAGTTGCACTTCAAGAAAAAACCCCAGCACATCATGAGACTGGACAACACTGGACTACACGGCAGGGGTGTCATACACTACTTCAAATCCCCATTCCCCCCAGTAAAATGGGTGTAACAACACTGGGCTACTCTGCAAGGCTGGCATAATCCACACTCTCAGCCACAGCCCCACCTCCTGCAATATGGGCATGAGAATGATGAACTTTACCTGAATGCACTGGCAGATAATTTTTAAACGTTTAAATGTTTTTAAATGTTTACAAACTCAGGGGGAATTTAAACAACAAAGAACCGAGTTGAGAAAGATCATGAACTTTGATCTTATAAAGTCTTTGCTGCTACCTTTTGTTTTTGGGTCCTGCCCAATCTTGGATACTGCACTAAAATCCTGGATTTCTTTATTGTTTTTATGGGGCAGGGATCCCTTTCCACTAGGAAAGAACCCCCAAAGTGGCTTAGAAATGAACAAGGAAGTTCCTTCTCCAAACAGCAAGTGTCAATCATTGCTATGATTTCGTTCAGTAGCGAAGACTCCGAAAAGCAGGCGAAAACTAGCTTCTCACAAAATGAACAGGGGGAAATCGTGACTGCACATTGCGCCTTGTATCTTGGGCTCTACAAAGGCTAGCATTAACAAGTGTGCATGTTCTCAGACTTGTGCACGTTAAGGGCGCATGTTTGTTAACGGATCTTTCTGACCTTGGCAATAGGGCATCTTGCAAGAGGGGACCCAATAACTCTCTCACACATTGGCTTCTTTAATAAGAGGGAGATTTATTAAATATACTCAAAAATTTTAAATATACACTCATTAATCAGGGAAATTAATTTGGTACAGTGATTATAGTATGCAGAACCTGCAAAGCACTCAATGTACTTGGCATGAATCAGGCTGTGGGGAAATTAGCTTAGTTCTCTTGTGGGCTGGACCAAGTCCGAGGAGGTGGAGGGGGGACAGAGGCAAAAAGGAAACCCTAACACTGCTGGGAGAGAAAAAGAAAAGTTTGGGGTGAGCATACAGAGTGGGAGGAAAGAAAAGATTTCAAGGAAGCACTTTCTAACAGTGGGTGGGGCGATCAGGCTAGTCCTGGCACACAGCTGCAACGGCAAAAGGGCCAGACATGGTGAGATGAGGTTCCCTATGGAGATCACACACCCACTAATTTCCAGTGCCTTATGTGCAATGTTTCTTCCTGTTCCCTCTCGGGGAAAAGGGTGACACTCCAGAGAGCAGTAAGGCCTTACTTCCTCACTACAATCACATTTAGCTCAACCAAACCTTCTGTGAAATGTGAAATGTGGCTGACTGATTGGGAATAGAGAAGAAACCTGGGGAAGCACTAGTCGGTCAGGGGTAGACTGCACAAAAGTGGCCAGGCTCGTAACCAATACTGTCCAAAATTAGGCCTAATTGTGTGTACACACACACTCATGCTCTAGTAAAGAGGGTGCAGAGTTAGGAGGCTACACTCTGTAGATGAAGCCCCTTGAAAACAGGATAGAGTTGTGAAAGATACCTTTGGTTGGGTTCAAGTAACCCATTCTTGAAGCTGAAGTTGAAACACCTAAGAGTCTCTATGGGAAAATAAGTCCATTTGAAAAAGGAGGTTGCAGTGGGTCTCTGCCGTAGGCAAGGCGAGAAAACAGGCAGTGAGACTGTGTGGAGCGAGGTGGCAGAAGAGTGGTGCTTGATGCCTCTCAAAGATCCCCTCTGGGTTACGAGGGCCGACAGAACTTTGGAGTTTGCCCCGCTCCCAAAGCAGATTGGAACCCTGCCAACAATGGGGAGGCCACCAGAGTGAACTGGTACCTAGTGATTTCAGCAGCGTGGTGGAACCGATCTAGCAAATTGGCACACTGAGGGTCCAGAGCTTGGAACTCTTATATTGTTCTGGCAAAAGCTTCAAAGGCACAATGGATGCCTGGTCTGACATTACAAAGCCACAAAAGCAGCTGCAGAAAGATTCCCAGGTGACGTCAAGAGCCAAGCAAGGAAGGACATGCACAGCAGCAGCTTGTTAGATGAGAAGGAGAGCCAGCCAGGTATCATTCACATATTGCCAGCTCCCTCGCAACATCAGCAACCAAGCATGTATTAAAGAAACAGCAAACTCCTTCATTACAGCAGGACACAGACACCTCACCAGAGTCCACAGATCAGTGTCCTTCATGAGCCCAAGTTCAAATAAACTCAAATAATCTGAACAGGAGCCAGAAACAGGGTCTCAGTCTAGCTGTATAATGCAAGCCAGGGTCCCAAGGCCTGCAATAGTTCAGGGTTCAAGGGTGGTCCAAGCAAAGGAATGCCTGGGATCAGCAACGTTGTACCTACAAACCTCTTTGGCCTGTGCACCAGCTTTTATGTGGGGTGGGGTCACTAGAGTTCCTCACTTGTCAATCCAGCCCTGTGGGAAAACTTATCCTGGAGGCAAGAACTCTGCCTCACTGGTTTTTTTCCTCTCATCTTTTCCGCAACTTTACTGCCTGGGAGACAAGCTTGGGCACGCCCCTTCCTTGGCTGAGTCTGCCTCCAGGCCGTACCAGGAGCATCAAAAATACTCCTCGGGCGGGGCAACCCTGACGCTTTTCCCAGGCTAACTCTGGCTATAGTTGGGAAGAAGTAGCTGCCTCCCCATGACTACTCACTCCAGGCAGCGAAATGTCTTACAGCAACACTGGTCATTGCTTTCCTAAATCTCTAACTACTTAAATGCTTCTGTCAAGTTATCTGTTTTCTTTTCTTGCTTCTTGCCTCTCCCCTAATCCCTTAACCTGATCATTTAAGTCTTGGTTTTTCTCTTCATGCTCCAACAGTTTATTTTCCATAAACCATACATTTTCTTACTCCCACTCTCCCTTCCACCTCAGCACTTGTACCTATCACATCTTCTTCAACATAGGGAGCAATCCTGTGCCCACAGACAATGCCTGGCGGACACAGGACTTCCTGGTTTCTGGGCTCCAACCTCGGAGCCAAACCCTCCCACCCCCAGAAGCCAGCACAGTTCTCTCCGCACTGGCTACATCTCTGCGCTTGGGAGCAGAGCACAGAAACAGAGAAAAGCTAGTAGTAGTAACAGTCGTAGTCAGACTTGTATATTGCTTAATACAATAAAATCTTTAAGCAGTTTACATACAAAACATCAAATGTCACAGATAAAAATACATTTAACACTAACAAATTCAACTTAAAAAGGGAAGATAAAAAGAAACAATAAAGAGACAATAAAAATGAGCAGTATCACAATGATCAACCATAAGCCAAGAAAATGTTGCATGAACAAGTACCTTTTCATAAGGTCTTTAAAGCATATATTTTCTGCCTCCCAAACTGTATGGGGGAGATGTTACGTCGCAACATTCTGATGGTCACAGAACTGCCAACAAGGCCATCTCTGAAGATCTTAGTTCCTTTCCACACCAGGCATCATCTCCGCTAATCCCCTCCTCACCACTTTCCTACTGCTACCCCTCCGTCTACCACCACACAGGCCTGTAGCCAGCCTCAGTGATCCGGAGGCCCACAAAAATATAGGAGGTGTTTTGTTGCAGGAATTGCAAACTACCAGAGATAGGGACATAAAGCTTATTTCAGCGTAGCAAGATTGAAAACTAACCCATCAGGCCCCACTCCAACAATTCCGGCCCCACCCTCTCCTCCTCCCAGCTCCTTTGCGTGCCTCTAACTACAACTTCGGGCACATAATGCACCCACTGCAACGCCACAGAGTTGAGAGGCAGAGGCCTATTCATCTAATATGAAGACCATCCTAAGGACTGCTTTCATTGCATCACTGGCTAAGCAAAAAACAATTCTGACAACAAGAACTTTTGAAAGTGTCTTGACTGAGGGTGAAATTGCATTCTGAACACAGAAAGGTCCCTCAGAGTGCCAATAGTGGAAGAGCTCATTTGAGAAGTCAAAGCAGTTATTCAAAAGCTTCTGGAGAAAAATAAGTATGCTGTATATATTTCATGTGCTGGACATTCATATGCTTTTCTCTTTATTTTTATGGTATGAATCATAGAATCATAGAATAGTAGGGTTGGAAGGGGCCTACAAGGCCATCGAGTCCAACCCCCTGCTCAATGCAGGAATCCAAGTCAGAGCATCCCTGACAAATGGCTGTCCAGCCTCGTCTTAAAGGCCTCCAGTGTGGGAGAGCCCACCACCTCCCCAGGTAATTGGTTCCATTGCCGTATTGCTCTGACACTCAGGAAGTTTTTCCTGATGTTCAGCCGGAATCTGGCTTCCTGTAACTTGAGCCCATTATTCCGTGTCCTGCACTCTGGGATGATCAAGAAGAGATCCTGGCCTTCTTCTCTGTGACAACCTTTCAAGTACTTGAAGAGTGCTATCATATCTCCCCTCAGTCTTCTCTTCTCAAGGCTAAACATGCCCAGTTCTTTCAGTCTCTCTTCATAGGGCTTTGTTTCCAGTCCCCTGATCATCTTTGTTGCCCTCCTTTGAACCCTCTCCAGCTTGTCTGCATCCTTCTTAAAGTGTGGTGCCCAGAACTGGACACAGTACTCCAGATGAGGCCTAACCAGTGCTGAGTAGAGGGGAACTAGTACTTCCCGGGATTTGGAAGCGATGCTTCTATTAATGCAGCCCAAAATAGCATTTGCCTTTTTTGCAGCCACATCACATTGTTGGCTCATATTCAGCTTGTGATCGACGACAATTCCAAGATCCTTCTCGCTCGTAGTGTGGTTGAGCCACGTATCTCCCATCTTGTAACTGTGCATTTGGTTACTTTTTCCTAGGTGCAGAACTTGGCATTTGTCCCTATTAAATGCCATTCTGTTGTTTTCTGCCCAGCACTCCAGTCTATCCAGATCACTTTGAATTTTGTTTCTGTCTTCCAAAGTATTAGCTATCCCTCCCAATTTTGTGTCATCTGCAAATTTGATCAGCATTCCCTGCACCTCCTCCTCCAAGTCATTAATAAAAATGTTGAAGAGCACTGGGCCCAGGACTGAGCCCTGCGGTACACCACTCGTTACCTCTCCCCAGCTTGAGAAGGTCCCATTGATAAGCACTCTTTGAGTCCGATTCTGTAGCCAACTGTGGATCCACATGATCGTTGTTTCATCTAGCCCACTTCGAGCAAGTTTGCTCATCAGGATATCATGGGGCACTTTGTCGAAAGCTTTGCTGAAGTCGAGGTATATGATGTCTACAGCATTCCCACGGTCTACAAGGGAGGTGACTTGATCAAAAAATGAGATCAGATTTGTCTGGCAGGACTTGTTTTTGACAAATCCATGTTGGCTTCGAGTAATCACGGCATTGTTGTCAAGGTGCTTCCAGATGGATTGCTTTATGATCTGCTCCAGAATTTTCCCAGGGATTGATGTCAGACTGACTGGTCTGTAGTTCCCAGGTTCCTCCTTTTTACCCTTTTTGAAGATAGGGACAACGTTAGCCCTCCTCCAGTCATCTGGCACTTCCCCGGTCCTCCATGATTTCTCAAAGAGAATAGACAGCGGTTCTGAGAGTTCTTCTGCCAGTTCCTTTATTACTCTAGGATGCAGTTCATCTGGCCCTGGAGATTTGAACTCATTCAAAGTAATGAGGTGTTCCTTGACCATATGCCTGTCGATCTCAAGCTGCAATCCTGCCCCTTCAGCCTGTACTTCGCCTTTGCCAGGGGGGTCATAGACCCTCTTTTGGGAGAAGACTGAGCCAAAGTAGGAATTGAGCACCTCTGCCTTTTCTTTGTCATCTGTTATCATTTTGCCATCCTTATTTAATAGCTGAACAACCATTTCTTTCCTCTGCCTTTTACTATGCACGTAGCTGAAGAAAGCCTTTTTGTTGTTTTTAGCATCCCTCGCTAACCTCACCTCGTTCTCCACTTTAGCCTTCCTGACGCCATCCCTGCAATTCTGTGCTACCTGCCTGTACTCTTCCTTTGTTACTTGGCCTTCTTTCCACTTCCTATATGTGTCCTTTTTTGTTTTCAGGTCATCCCTAAGCTTTTTGTGAAGCCACATTGGCTTCTTCTGTTGTCTTCCACCTTTTCTTCTTGTTGGAATTGTTTGTGATTGTGCCTTGAGAATTCCCTTTTTTAAAAGTTCCCACCCATCTTGGACTCCTTTTCTCGCTAGCATTGTTTGCCATGGGACCTTACTGATCATTGTTCTGAGTTTATTAAAATCAGCTTTGTGTTTACTGAGTTTATTAAAATCAGTATGGTGGCCTCAGAATCTTGACATGGCTTAGGGTCTCAGCATGTCTGAAGCCAGCCCTGTTTGTATGCTCACAACAGAGCCTTGAACATGACTTGATCGCTCGTAGGCAGCCAATCCAGATCTTTTAATCCAGGCATAATGTGTGTGTGGCTAGGTGCTGCACTGAGTGTCCTGGCTGCTGCACCACCACCACCACTCTCTCTAGCACCTTGCCTAAGAAGGGCTAGTTGTGATTGGATGGTAGTCCGTATCTATCTCTGGATCCACAGAGAGTATTTTTCAGGAGTGGCCACACCACCACCTCCTCAGAGGCTGCAGGGCCACTCCATCACACAATGGATGCATTCACCACTCTCCATCTGGTTAAACACCCACAGCTAGCTCGAAGAAGCCATGATGACAAGGGTCACAAGAGCATAGGGTGGGTCACACAGATGCAAGTGTCTTGTCCACATCTTCAGGCATCAAAAACTGAAACGGATCCCACAAAACAGGCCAAGCCAAGACATTGTATTAACAGCAGCACTCAAATCAGCATGAAGGTGAGCGATTTTGTCTTCGAAATGTTTCGCAAACTTGTCACAACGAGCTTCCAAGCATTTAATACTGGAATCACAGGGGTAGATGAAAGCAACCCTTGAAGCACTTGGAAAAGCTGAGCTTGGCAGCTACACAAGAATGCAACGGGGGCAGCAGGATAAGTCTCCTCTGCTGCTTCCACTGTCATGCAATAGGAACAATTATGCACTCTTACATGGGTTTGATCACTCTCATGCTGGGGGTCTGCACTTAAATGATACCATAGAGCTGGAGGAGGTGCAGAAAAGGGCAACTGAGATTATCAAGATGCTGGAGCATCTCCCCTATGAGGGAAGGTTACAACAGCCAGGATTGTTGAGCTTGGAAAAAGGAGGGTCAGGGGAGACATGATGGAGGTGTATGAAATTATGCATGGTGGGGAGAATGTGGATAGGGAGACGTTTTCTCTCTCTCTCAAAATACTAGAGCCCAATGGCGTCATCCCATGAAGCTGATGGGTGGGAGATTCAGGACAAATAAAAGGACAGACTTCTTTACACAGCGCATAGTGCAACTATGGAATTCACTACCACAGCATGTAGCGATGCCCACCAATTTGGATGGCTTTAAAAGGGGGTTGGGCAAACTCCTGGAAGAAAAGGTTATCCATGGCTACTAGTCTTGATGGCTATGTGCTACCTCCAGGACCAGAAGCAGTGAGCCTATGTACACCAGCTGCTGCAGAACATGGGCGGGAGGGTGCTGTTGTGCTCATGCCTTGCTTGTGGGTTCCTGGTTGACAGCTGGTTGGCCACTGTGTGAACAGCATGCTGGACTAGATGGGCCCTTGGTCTGATCCAGCAGGGCTCTTCTTATGTTCTTGTTATACCTCTTGCACTCCAGCCTTCTTCTCTGATTTGTTTCATTGTCTGGAGCTCCGCAGTAAACCAGGAGGCCATCTGAACCCCACAATGTCAAAGCGGGTGCGCAGAAGTGATCATGTTGATGGGCTGTCACACCTTGCCATTCCACAGTGCAACAAGGGCCTTGACAGAATTGCTGTCTCTGGCTACTGGAAAATCCTCCAGAACGTTCAAGAATCCATTGGATTCCCAAATTCTCCAGGGGCAGACCATCTCAATGAGTCCCCCAACTCTGCAGGGAGGGACTGGCATGAGACCAAACTCCACCAGGAAGTGGTTTGACCATGATAATAGGGTGACCCCCTCCCAGACCACTCCCTTCATATCCTGCAGCAGAGGCGAAATCAAGGGCGTGCCCTGCCCTATGTGTTGGGCTGGTGACAAACTGAAACAGCCCCATAGTCATCACAGAGGATGTGAAGTCGCAAGCCGGTCCTGCCAGAACTTCAGCATAGATGTTGAAGCCCCCCAGAACCAAGGTCCCAGGGTTCTTCAACACCACAGCCAAGGCTTCTCCCATCAGTTCAGTGAGGGAGGCCGTTGGGCAGCAGGGTGGATGGCCGTACCTGATAGCATCCCCAGTCTGTCTCTTTGGCCCAGCACAAGCCCTCACAGCTCATCCCAGGGCAGAGGAGTTTCCTAGTGAGCAAGATGGGACCCCCACGGATCACAGCAACTCCTGCTCCCCACGCCTGGCCCTCCAGCCTGGCCTGGAGCAACCTCGGTTCGGAGGGAGACAAAGCTGAATACTGAATTCATTGTGCCAGAATTTTTGGTACGGTGTTGGCTGAGCTTGAGGTGGGCTAACCTGCAGGGACGTTACTGCAAGAACAGGAACACCCCTTACCAGCAACTCAGGGGCTCCAGGGGCCGCAGGTGGGGTGGGAAAACAAGGCGGGGGGGACACGGACGAGGAATGTAGAGGTGGCTACAGCAGCGGAAAGGCAATTTCCTGTAAACCTTCTGCGAGCCCGCCGTTTGACCTGTGGCTGAGTAATTGGAGGCGCTATCTCCTCCATCTATGCGCTGCTGAAGGTCACGCCGTGCATTTCCTGAACGGCAATTACCTTCAGACTCCCGAGACGCCGCGGAGGTATCTCGAAGCGGCCGGCGCCGTGCGCGCGCGCGCCTCGCCCGGCCACATCAAGGGCCCCCTCAGGCACGACGGGCCGCGGGCTGCCCCGCCGCCCCCTATCGACGCTGCCGCTGCTGGCCGCCTCCCTCGACCCGCCTCTCCTCCGGCCGCGGGGGCCACGCGGCCCCGGCCGCGCCGCCCGCCGCGCCCTGCTCCGCTCCCGCCGCCGCCTCGCGGGAAGCCCCGGGCCGCGGCGGCTCCGGGAAGGGCCCGGGCAGCGGAGGCGGGGAGGCGCCGCCAGGCGGGCGCGGAGGCCCCGGCGCGGGCGGGTGACGTCGCGGGCCGCGCCGGAAGCCGGAAGCGCGCCCGCGGGGTGACGTGGTGCCCGAGCGCGGCGGCGGCGGCGGCGGCGGGCGGCCGCCATGGAGGGGCTGTACCACCAGACCTACAAGTGCGTGTGCGGGCGGCCGCGGCGGGGCCCGCTGGGAGGGAAGGCGGGGGCTGGGGGGCGACCGCGGGCAGCGGCGGGTGCCGCGCAGTCCCGGCGGGAGAGGCCCGGGGGGCGCCGCGCCAGTAGCGAGGGCGCCCGGCAGCCCGGCGCGGCCACGCCGGCGCCTGACCCTGGCCCGGCAGCAGAGGCTGTGGCAGGGAAATGACGGGGAGCCCTTCCTCGGCCATCGGCAGCCCCCCGCCTGCGCGAGCGGCGGGGGCAGCCGCTGCCGTGGCAGTGGGGCGCCGTCCTGTGGCCGCCCGCCAGCGGACGGACGGACCGCCGCGGCGGCTCCGCGGAGCCCGCGCTCCGGGGCCGCCCCCTGAGAACCAGCCTCCCCCCGCGCCGCCTTGCAGGCCGCGCGGGCCAGCCCCGCACTTGGAGGCCGCGGGAGCGGCGAGATGGGGCGCTCCGGGCGGCCAGGCGGAAATGCGGGCGGGACACGTCCAACGTGTCGCCCGGCAGCTGCTGCCCCCGCTCCGCCTTCCCGTGGCCAGACAGCCGAAACCGGCTGTCTAGCCGCAAACGCAGGGCGGCCGGAGCGATCCCCTCCGTGCTTCTCCTGCCCAGCGTTGGATAGGCGGCCGCCTCCGAGTGTGGAGGCGGCCACCTATTCTGGTAGGATTGCCTCCTTAGCCACCGTACTGCCCCAACGGAGAAGGGTGTTGTTTTAACTCTGCAAACTTTTTCTTGCCGTGATGCTCCACAGAACCCTTTGGGTGGCAGCTTACATTTTAACATAATGCAACAATTAAACACTCATTATTCTAGATTAATAATTGAGATCCACAGAGAGCTGGTGAAACAAGACTTCTCATTAGGACCAACCGAAGTAGCGAGCAAGCTTCAGCAGAACTTTTCTTGAGTATGAATGTTAAGCAGAAAATAAAACTAAGGGGACATGCGGAGGGAAGAGAAAAAGGATATAAGTGGGTGTGATGAAAACCCCTGTCCGCACCTTGTGATGGCCCTAAAATGCATGAGGCATTTTGTGGTTATGTGGTGCACTCATATGCATGCTTTACTTGGAAGTAAGTCCAACTGTATCTATTGGGGCTCATTTCCAGGGAAGTGTTCATAGGATTTCAACCTTGGGGCATAATCCTATTGGGGTCGTCGGCCACCTCTGAAGTCGGAAGCATACAACTAACCTATGCAGGGTGGGTGGAGCACAGAGGGGATCCTCTCCTTCACACTCTGCCTGCCCTGCTTTTGTGGCTAGAGGGCTGATTTTGGCTGTCTAGCTGGGGCGCTTCGGAGGGCAGGCGGGCGGGCAGGGATTCAGCAGCACGTAGGATGCTTCGTAATGAAGCTTCCATGGTCTCCCCACCCCCAGGAATGCCCCCTTTTGCCCTCTCCATGCTGCGTTTCTGGTAGCGGCAGCATGGAAAGAACCTCACCGGCTACATGGGTGGTGGTGGAGAGCACAGATTCCTGGCTTCAAGTTCGGAGCACTGTCTACAAGCTCAGAGCCAGGAAACTGAAAAATCGTATGGCCCCCTAGACAGCGTCTAGTGGCCATAGGATTGCTCTCCCCATTGGCTTAGACTACAGCCCTATTCAGAAGTCTGTCACCCAGGCATTGGTGAGAGGAGAGGGAGAAGCCACATTCCAACATCACATCCTCTACCAGCTTTGCTCCTCCTGACATTCATGTGTTCAGTGACATTCTGGAGCATTCAGTTGAATGTGAATTGGGTCCAGTTTCAGATCTTCACAAAATGTGTTAATGTGGAAGGGGCAGAGCTTGCTGGGGCCAGGTCCAGCTCATGTGACTCCAGTCCTCCCTCTGTGCGTTGGCCCTATGCATGGAGGGTAATGTCTAGGGCTGATGTTGTTGTTGTTCAGTCGTGTCCGACTCTTCGTGACCCCATGGACCATAGCATGCCAGGCCTTCCTGTCCTGCGCTCTCTCCCGGGGTGTGCTCAAGTTCATATTCATTGCATCGGTGATGCTATCTAGCCATCTCATCCTCTGCCGTCCCCTTCTCCTTTTGCCTTCAGTCTTTCCCAGCATCAGGGTCTTTTCCAGAGAGTTTTCTCTTCGCATTAGGTGGCCAAAATATTGGAGCTTCAGCTTCAGTATCTGTCCTTCCAATGAGCAGTCAGGGTTGATTTCCTTTAGCATGGACTGATTTGACCTCCTTGCAGTCCAGGGGACTCGTAAGAGTCTTCTCCAGCACCACAGTTCGAAAGCATCAATTCTTCGGCGCTCAGCCTTCCTTATAGTCCAGCTCTCACAGCCATACATTACTACTGGGAAAACCATAGCTTTGATTAGACGGACCTTTGTCGGCAAGGTGATGTCTCTGCTTCTTACTATGCTGTCTAGGTTGGCCATAGCTTTCCTCCCAAGGAGCAAGCGTCTTTTAATTTCATGGCTACAGTCAGTGTCTGCGGTGATCTTGGAGCCCAAGAAAGTAAAATCTGTCACTGCTTCCATTTCTTCCCCTTCTATATGCCAGGAAGTGATGGGGCCAGATGCCATGATCTTAGTTTTTTTAATGTTGAGTTTCAAACCAGCTTTTGCACTCTCCTCTTTCACCCTCAACAAGAGGCTCTTGAGATCCTCTTCGCTTTCTGCCATTAGGGTGGTATTGTCTGCATATCGGAGGTTGTTGATAATTCTCCCAGCAATCTTAATTCCGACCTCTGATTCACCCAACCCGGCATTTCTCATGATGTACTCTGCATATAAGTTAAATAAGCAGGGTGACAATATGCAGCCTTGTCGTACTCCTTTCCCAATTTTGAACCACTCGGTTGTTCCATGTCTGGTTCTTACTGTTGCTTCTTGACCCTCGTACAGGTTTCTCAGGAGACAGGTAAGGTGGTCTGGTACTCCCATCACTTTCAGAATTTGCCACAGTTGGTTGTGATCCACACAATCAAAGGCTTTAGCGTAGTCAATGAAGCAGAAATAGACGTTTTTCTGGAATTCTCTTGCTTTCTCCATGATCCAGCGAATGTTGGCGATTCTAGTTCCTCTGCCTCTTCTTAATCTCATCTGCTTCTGTTAGGTCCCTGCCTTCTTTCTCCTTTATCATGCCAGTCTTTGCACAAAATGTTCCCTTGAGATCTCCAATTTTCTTGAAGAGATCTCTAGTCTTTCCCATTCTGTTGTTCTCCTCGATTTCTTTGCATTGTTCATTTAAGAAGGCCTTCTTGTCTCTCCTTGCTATTCTCTGGAACTCTGCATTCAGTTGGGTATTTCTTCCCCTTTCTCCCTTGCTTTTTGCTTCCCTTCTTTCCTCAGCTACTTGTAAAGCCTCATCAGACAGCCACTTGGCTTTCTTGCATTTCTTTTTCTTTGGGATGGATTTCGTTGCTGCCTCCTGAACAATGTTACGGATCTCCGTCCATAGTTCCTCAGGCACTCTGTCTATCAGGTCTAATCCCTGAAATCTATTCGTCACCTCCACTGTGTATTCATAAGGGATATGATTTAGGTCATACCTGAATGGTTTAGTGGTTTTCCCTACGTTCTTCAATTTCAGCCGAAATTTTGCAACAAGAAGCTCATGATCTGAGCCACAGTCAGCTCCAGGCCTTGTTTTGACTGACTGTATAGAGCTTCTCCATCTTTGGCTGCAAAGGACATAATCAGTCTGATTTCGATATTGACCATCTGGTGATGTCCATGTGTAGAGTCGTCTCTTGTGCTGTTGGAAAAGAGTGTTTGCTATGATCAGCGTGTTCTCTTGGCAAAACTCTATTAGCCTTTGTCCTGCTTCATTTTGTACACCAAGGCCATGCTTGCCTGTTAGGGTATTTCCAAGTAGCGCCAGAAAGAGTGAAGCGGTTGGGCCAAAGCCGAAAGGACACTCAGCTGTGGATGTGTCTGGTGGTGAAAAGAAAATCCGATGCTGTAAAGAACAATATTGTTTAGGAACCTGGAATGTCAGATCAATGACTGATTTCTTGACTTCCTACTTTAGCATTCCAATCCCCTATGATGAAGAGGACATCTTTTTTTGGTGTTAGTTCTAGAAGGTGTTGTAGGTCTTCATAGAACCGATCAACCTCAGCTTCTTCGGCATCAGTGGTTGGGGCATAGACTTGAATTACTGTGATGTTGAATGGTTTGCCTTGGATTCGTACTGAGATCATTATATCATTTTTAAGATTGTACCCCAGTACTGCTTTTCCCACCCTCTTCTTGACTATGAGTGCTACTCCATTTCTTCTAAGGGATTCTTGCCCACAATAGTAGATATGATGGTCACCTGAATTAAATTCTCCCATGCCTGTCCATTTTAGTTCGCTGATTCCCAAGATGTCAATGTTCAATCTTGCCATCTCATGTTTGACCACCTCCAACTTACCTTGATTCATTGATCTGACATTCCAGGTTCCTAAACAATATTGTTCTTTACAGCATCGGATTTTCTTTTCACCACCAGACACATCCACAGTTGAGTGTCCTTTCGGCTTTGGCCCAGCCGCTTCACTCTTTCTGGCGCTACTTAGAAATACCCTCTGCTCTTCCCCAGTAGTATATTGGACACCTTCCGACCTGAGGGGCTCATCTTCCGGTGTCATCTCTTTTAGCCTTGTGATACGTTCCATGGGGTTTTCTTGGCAAGAATACTGGAGTGGGTTGCCATTTCCTTCTCCAGCGGACCACATTTTGTCAGAACTCTCTGCCATGACCTGTCCGTCTTGGGTGGCCCTGCACGGCATAGCTTATGGCTTCACTGAGTTATGCAAGCCCCTTCGCCACAACAAGGCAGTGATCCATGAAGGGGACTCACTAGGGCTGATACCTGCTACAAAAACATCTTGGGTTGAAGCAAAGCCTCCTGGGACAAAAAATAGTTTCTACTTCCTTTATAATTAAAATCCAGTCTTGCCTTAGAACAGAGGCGGGCAACATGTGCCCCTGCTGGCCCCCACTGCAGCCACCTGAAATGAAAAAACCCAAAACAAAACCCAAAAGCAAAATAGCACTCCATAGTTGCCTGTTGTAGTGCTATGAAGCACTTTTCTGCCAAATTTTAACAGCATACCAGAATTTTTTTTTTTTTTTAATTATTACCCTTCTCCCAGTTTGCCTTGCTGGGGGGGGGGGGGTCCAGGAGAAAAAATGGCCCCTAGACCTCCCACAGTTGCCTGGCCCTGCCTTAGAATCTAAGGCAAAGACTGGATTTTAATTTAAAAGGAAGTCGTAGCTATTTTATTTGTCCCAGCAATCCTTGCTGCAACCCAAGATGTGTTTGGCTTAGATGGTACACTGTAATGTCAGCATTTCTTTGTATGTGAGCTTAATTGTAAAATTCTTAAAACTTCACAAAGTTTTTTAAAAAAAATTAAAATCCAGATGTTAAAATAGCATTAGAAATATATCAAGCAGCAAAAAAATGTCCTCAGGTTATTATCAACTGGAACTTCTCAGAAGAAAGAGCAATTGGGAGTAAATGAGACCAAAGTGGGCAGCAGTCTCCAATCTATGTCCTGGGGGGGAAAATTGTAGTGTCATGTGAAATAAATAATAAAAGGTTCCTGTGAACCCAAAGCACGTACCCATCTACAGGCAAGTAGGTAAATCTGTCACATCTCTGCAATCCTTGTTGTTTGTGTCATTCATTCAGTTATCCTTAATGCACCATAATTACCAATCCCCAGAAGAGGATTCTTATGTCTTTCCATGTGTCATTGCTGTGAGTTTGTTTCTCTCCAAATAGAAGGCATGCCTAGAAGTGAACTCATGCAGAGACACAGGCATGGGCTCCCCTGGTAAGGGCTGTACTAACACATTCACACTATAAAACGGGGATGGGCAACTTGTGGCCTTCCAGATGTTTAAGCCTATGATTCCGATCAGCCGTAGCCAGCATGGCCAATGGAGAGGGATCGTTGGAGTGGTAGGGCAAAATACCTGGAGGGCCACAAGTTGCCCACTCCTGCTATAAAAGTGAATGCTTTCGGCTGTAAGAGTGACATGGGCCTCCAGTCCTTCCTTCAGGGGAAAAGTGGGTCTGTGGCCAGCCTACAGATGTTAAATACAGCCAATCCTTTGCCTTTTTTTTTTTTTACCTTGAAGCAAACACACGGGCCCCTGATCCAGATTGGGACCACTGTGTACAGTAGGGGAGGTTTGAATCTTCCCATCCAGCCACTCCCTGCCCCTGTATTTCATCTCTCCTCTTCCTCCCTGCCCCCCCTGCAGTAGGGGCTTTAAAAAAGTAAAAACCTCCATTGGTGCCAATAGAGTTGTTTTTTTAAAGCCCCACACATCTGCAAATTTAGGGGGGGAATGGGTTGGTAGGAAGGTTTAAAGCTCCCCATCCTACATATGGTGGACCCAGTCTGGATTGGGGTGCTGCGTGCTCACTTTTAGGTAAAGAAAAATGAGGATGGGCTGTGCTTGATGTATTTAATGTAGCGTGTAGCTTAGCCCTCAGCTAGTAGACATTCTGGAAACACTGCCATAAGGAGGAGATTGTGAGCAGCAGGAAGGGAGATTAGGTATTGGGGGTAAATTGGGGGAAGGAGGAAGAAATGATGTAGGAGGAATTTAAGAGCCTGTAGAAAGTTCTCGGGCAAGAGCAAGAAGGAAGGATGTGAGGGAGCAAGAGAGGAGATGGTGGCACACAGGAGATGAGCAAACTTTGTGGCCATGGTTGGGCAGGGGAGGAAAGAGGTAAAAGGAGGAGAGTAGGAATGGGAAAAGGTAACAGGAAAGGCAACAAGAAAGCAAAGAAGGGGTACCTTGGAATGGTCGGTGATGGTGAGAGTAGAAGACAGGTGTGGTGCACATTTAGCAGCTATGACAAGGGCCATTTTAGGAAAGCAGGAGTGGGAAAAGGAAAGCTGTGTGAAACCTGATAACTGAGAAGGTGAGGAGTAGTTGCAGTAGCAAGAGAATCCAGCAATGGTTAGCGAGGACTTGCAGTACAATCCTGTACATGGTGCCCCCCCCCCCCCCCGAGGCGTGTTTGTGGTGACACTTCTCAGTGGCTGCTTCCAGGCTGTAGAACTCCCTGCTAAGGGTGGCTAGCTTGGCTCTGGCTCTGGCTCTGCTATTCTGCTGGCTGGCAAAGCTGTTTTAATTCAAGCAGGCCTTTGGCATGTAGGTTGGTCTCTTGGGTGAGGTGCTGTTTTTATTCTGTTATTGTTGTGCCTTTTAACTGTGTTTTCGGTGTATTTGTTTGATTTTAATCAAGTGTTTATTTTCAATTTTCTAGATTCTATAATTGTTAGCGGCCTTGAGCACCATTTTCTTGATGGGAGGTGGGGTAAAAATCAAACAAAAGATAAAATGTCCACTCAGAAGTAAGTCCCATTGAGTTCAGTGGGGTTTACTCCCAAGTAATTGCATACCCATTTGCAGCTTTAGTGATCTGGGCATGTATATGAAGTCAACATTTTCTAGGAAGTATAGAATTTCTGTTTGGAGCTCAGGGACTTGTGGTTATCATTAGAAGAACTTTGCCATTTGTAATATGTCAAGTGAGCTGAGGGCTATGCTTGTAAAGCATCAAGTAATGTCATCCACTTTGGATGTTGGGAAACTGAAACAGCCAATGTGAGTGCTGTGCCAGGAAGATTTAGGATTTAGGCCTCCCAAATCCAACTGTGTACCTTAAACCAAGGTGCGGACTCAGTTCTCTATCCATTGGGCCATGATGGGTCTCCACGCGCACACTGGGCGTGTTCGGACGACATGGGAGCCAATGGTGGTTCAGTACCCACTGTGCGGAGATGGTTACCAAAACATGCCTCCCTCCTACACACAGGACTGCGCAACCACACCACGCTGTGCGGTTTACCTGCCCTTTCCGAGACGCACCCCCTCCGGAGTCCTCCTGGCTTGACAGCTGTGGAAGAGGTATCCTGGCAGCCACAGCCTTTCTTGCTGGCAGGTCTTGGCCGTAGAGGTCTGCCAAACAGAGCGGAGCGGCGGTGGTGTTTTTGGCTGCTCTAGTTGGCCACCTCCGTTTATTTTATTTATTTAAAACATTTCTTGGCCGCCTTCCAGGGCAGAAGCCCTCCCAAGGTGGCTTACTGCAATCAAATACATAGAAACAGTTAAAATATTAAAAGCCATAAAAACAACAGTAAAAGCCAACAATAAAACTAGCAGCAACAACAACACCAGCAACAATGTTACCCTCACATACTCCCCGCATGACATGGTAAGCTGCTGCGGGCCCTTTAGCCCTACTGCAGAGCCCACCCTCGTAACAGGGTGGGTTATGAGGGTGGGTAATTAACCCCTCATGGGTGGTGAGAATGCCCCCCCCGACGTGTTAACCCCTCATGGGTCACTCCTGGAATTTATCTGCCATGGTTTAGTGTACCATGTGAACCTGGCCACTCTCTTACATTGGCCTGTTTCGTACATAATGCTAACCCATGGTATTGGTTGTTGAATTCTGGGTTGTCATGATGTGTGAATGCAATCACGCAAACAAACCATGGTTTGTTAACAGTGAACAACCCAGAAAGAGAACTCATGATTTGCTGTTTGATTGTGAACTGGGTTGTCTAAACTATAGGTTGTCATTATATCTGAACCAAGAACCATGTATCAAGAACCAAAACAACATGGGTTGTTTTGCCAAATTGCAGAGGTGGGAGCGTTAGAAGAACACAGCCACTCCACATGCCGGTGTGCTCTCGTTCGCCCTTTTCCGGAACTAGCAGTAATGCCAAAGTCTGCCTGGCAATGCCAGCCAGGCAGATTGGATTCCCTCCCCCCTCCCGCACGGGCGGAGTTTTCAAGGGACAGCCCCACTGCCCCCGTGTGCCCCATGCTCTGCACTGGTTAGCTGGTTAGAGTCACATGCGTGTGCTTGCTCTCTGTGCTACCTGCACCCCATTAATTAGGTGATTAGATTCACTTGCAGTTCTGTGGCAAAGTATAAGTTCCCAGTAAAACGTTTCGTTGCAGTAATCTGTGGCGTGTTCTTTGTTTGAACTGAGCTAGCAACTAGGGTGTATCAGTCCATGGTTGGCTAGCTGAAACAACCAGGAATGCTAGCCAGATGCTATCTTTGTAAGGGCTGTGCTATCAGTAGTGCTTGGCAGCAGAAACTCAGAGGGGGGGGCAGCTTGAGTGTGGAACCATTAATGGTGTTTGTGAGGTAAATGGGAATTGTCAAAGTATTGGTGAGAGTGCGCTATGGTAATATGAGTCTTTTATTTGAATTGAGAAGCAATTCTGCAAAAATGTTGAAAGATACTTCCTTTATTCTGGTAAAAATCTTTTCCTTTGCACTGCCACCACGGTGAGGAAGGGTTACATTTCTCTGAATGCCAGGTTTCCAGTGCCTTGCCCAGGGATGGGGGAAGGCAGCCTTTCTTCAGCAAGCTGAAAGCAGGAGTGTTCCATGCTCTGTGCGTAGAATGGACCAAGGGTAAGCTGGCAGCTGATGGGGCGAAGCCCTGGCCCTACTGCAGCACCACGAGGTGCTGGGATGTGGGGAGGGAGCGGGTGAAGGAGGAGGGAAGCAAACAAGCCAAGGATTGAGAAAGCGAACCATGGTTTGTTTGATCATCTCCCAAACAAGCATGGTGTCTCTCTTTTGGAGCTGGTGTCCTCAAATTTGACAAGCTTGACTCTGCCTTGGGGAGCGAAGCTTTATGGACTTCTGAAATCCTGCATGTTAAACTCAGTTCCTTTTAAAAATGGACTTCTCTTTGCAACCTTGCTTCTAATTATTGACTGACTCTCTGCCATTGCATGTTCGAGCCTACTTCTACAGGCACAAGAACTAGCACTGAACTCGGATGGCAGGTCTCACTGTTTAACCTTAAAGGGTTAAAGCCAAGCCCCACGATAGTCTGAGGAAAGTGCCGTTGCACGTTCTTGTGGTGTATTTTTGATGTCCACTCCTGAGCTAGTCAGTTCTTTGATAATATAGGTTTGACACGTCTTTGCATCTGGAGTTATCATTTCTTTGGAAACCTTCCTTAAAGTTAATTAAATAAGGGTATGGTGGTTTGAGATTTGGTGATATGCTGGAGCAATCATTATGCTTGTGCCCTCGCATGGGGAAGTCAGTGACAAGGGACTGTGGGGGAGCACTGCAGACAAGAAGGCTTTATCTGGCAATATTAGCGTTATGGCATTTGTACGAACCTTGCTGTTCAAACTATAACAGACCTAAGCGGCTTCTCCTTTCAAATTGGCTCAGGTTTCCCACATTTCAGCAACTGCTTTTTATTGCCCTTTGCCTTTAGTCACTCTCTTTGCATGCACGAGTCATTTCTCTGCCAGACATCTGTTTCTGGGAGATGCCGAGGGGCAGAGCATCCTTTCCCTCCTCTCCCTGCCTGATCTCCTGCTCCTGTTCCCTTTTCTGTGTCTCTGGCCTGACATCCTCGGTCTGTTTCCAAAACAGGCTTTCCAGCTGGCAGGGTAGAACCATTCTCACTATTTGTTTTGGAGGGATCCCTAGGAAAAGTGTCAGGTAATCACTTTGGGACATCCCAGCAACTACCTTGCTTGCGTATGCTCCAGACAAAAACTAGAATAGCACAGGTGCAATTGTGTTCATTCAAAGTGGAAATGTCCACTTAGCCAACGATGGGAGCTTTCTGTTAACATTGAACTGAAAATTTGTCCGCTGCCATAAATTGATTGAGATCAGATTTCATAGTCTGTTTGACTTCGTAAATGACATTGTAAATAATGCCGTGTTAATTTTATGTATTGAATAAATACTTTAAAAGTTTTTCCAATAGCCAAGGATAATTGAATTGAAATATCAGGGTAGAAAAAAATCTATAAAGAATACTTAGTGCATGTTCAGTGTTATATTTTTTTTAAAATTGAAATTTGACTTGGAAATGAGTTTTATTGGAATACTAAATATTTTATGGCATGACAACTCAAAAGCATAAATTTCCTTTACACTGTTTAGATTTTCAGGGGGGAAATGAAGGTACAGAAAATGGCTAACATACTAACTTTAACATGGCTATGTACACAAATATATGTACTTCCTAGGGATAGTGACCTGAAAAAAAAGTTAAATTACAATTTAGTTTTAACTGGGATTAATATCCTCTTTGATTTGACTGGTGCTTTATCAATGCATTAATTTCCTAATTAATATTATGGAAAAAATATAGAACAGCAGATTTCCTCCCCTACTCCTCTGTCAACCCAGCTTTGCAAGTAAGCCCACAATACTTGATAACGTATACATTGTGTTTTAAAATTAGGCCGCCTCTCTTCACATAGCCATATCAGACCTTGGCTCCTCTTTTCTCTTTCTCTGTGGCTTCTCTCTCTCTTTCTCTCTTACTCCTTCCTTCCTTCCTTCCTTCTCTCTGGCTGCCCTTCCTTCCTTCCTTCCTTCCTCTGGCTCCTCTCTCTCTGTGTCTCCCTCTCTCTGGTTTCTCTTTCTTTCTCCCTGCCCCCCTTGTCTTTCTCCCCGCTTTCTCTGGTTCTTTCTTTCTCTCCCTCTCTCTGGTTTCTTTCTTCCTCTCTCTCTCTTTCTTTTTCTCTCTGGCCTAGAGATGTGAAGGCCCGGGAAAAAACAGGTTTTTTTCCAAGGACTGTTTTTGTGTCGTCGTCCCCACCCTTAGAAAAATTGAACAGGTTTGGATTATGAAATATTTTCTTTTAGAATTTAAGACAAGGTGTTTATAGATTGTTACCAAGCTTCTACTCCCACCCAAATGATTTCTAAAAACAATGTAATAAGACTTCTGTAGAAAGACTAGAGATGTAAAATGTCTGGAAGTAATGAAGCCATGGGGAAAATATTTTTTAATCCTCTCTGTAAGATTCTCAGCATAGTTATTTCTTCTATTTCTTATTAAAACTATTGATCCAATGTAGCTTTTACTGATAGATATTTTGGGATGCACCAAGTCATGCTCAGCTTCCCAACTTGTGAATAGAGTCACCATGTCATAATATGGAAGAAAATGTGCATTCTTGACAGTCTGGACAGTTTTCTTCTACAGTGTTTCTGGACTTCTCTTCCTGTGCCCACAGTTCTTCCTGCTTCTTCTGGTTTCTAGGATGATTCAGATGTTTCAAGGACTACTTACTGAAGTTCCCTCTGGGCAGACATAAATTAAGAACCTAAAATATGTTAAGTATAACTTGGTTTGCTCATAAAGTTAATCATGTTTGGTATATTGAATTTTAAAAGTATAGTTTATTTAGACAATTACAAACAGAGTTCTTTTTTTAAGTTTTCAAATACAATGGTAATTTTGTGAGCAAACCATGTTATGCGTAATATAACTTTAGGAATGTAAAAGTTGCTTTATATCCTAAAGCAGCCTTCTTCAAGCTAAAGCAACTTGGTCCCCTACAGATGTTTTGGACTACAGTGCCCAGCACTCCTGACCATTGGCCATCCTGCCTAAGGCTGATACGAGCTGTAGTCCAAAATATCTGGAAGGCATCAGGTTGGGGAAGGTTGTCATAAAGCAACAAAGAGACTTTAGGCCTGTAAAGACTGCTAAAAATTAAGTCTTTCTTATTTTCTATTTTCCCCAAAATTTCCATTTTCCACCGAAAAATACAGGGGAAAGATGGGTTTTTTCCATGGCTTCAAAATTTCCGGAAATACTACATCTCTACTCTGGACCCTCTTTCTCCCCAAATTCCTCTGTCTTGTCTCTCTCTCTCTCTCTTTTCCAATTCCCATGCAATGGAATGGTGCAAGTTCTCCATTCATTTGCATGGGGTGAGAAAAGCCCCCCTGCTGAAAATTGGCAGGGGGCAAGCAAAGTTCACCCCCCACCAAGGACCCTGTTGCCCCAAGGGTTGTTGGTGGGGTGGACTCCCCCCTCCGCCTTTTCTCAGCAGGTAGAACTTTTTTCTCCCTGTACAAGTGAATGGAGGAATTGCTTCACTCACTTGCACGGGGGGGGAAATCGCTTGGCGGGCATCTCAGCCTGGCCTTGCGGGCATAGTGGCACCTGTGAGCACACATCGAGGGCCCCTGTACTAGGGGCTTTGCTTCCATGTTTGGACTGCAGAGTCCCTTTGACTCTGTGCCTGACCAGCAATGTTTATGTCACTTGTTTGCCTTCGTTTACTCCTGAAATAGCCACTGACTGACCAGAGCTCTCCCATTTATTGCCCTTCTCTTTTCAACAGGCAAGTTCATGAGGTCCAGTCATACATGGGCCACTTAGAGACTTCAGATAAGCAATCAATTCACTGTGAGTACCTGATGCAAGAGGGGAGCCTCCTGGCTTGGTCTGATGTCGGGTTGGCACCATGTAGCATGTGGCATTGGGTGGGCTGCTTGGGGCCACATTTGCTTGCATGCATCCACGCATACATGCCCCCACTCACCCTCACGCATGTGCACATCCCCCCCTCATCCCAATCCAGATCTCCGGGAGGAAGGAAAGGCTTTAACTCTGCTCTTCTCCCAGTGATTTTGATGGCAGGGTGTGTGTGTGTGTGTGTGTGTGTTGCTATTTCCCAGCACAATCAGCTCGTGCTTGAAAAGGGGGTGCGTAAGGAAAGCCATCCCTGTGCACCTTTTTTCAAGCACGAACACTGGGATGGGGGTGAGGTTAAAGCCTCCCCTACATTGCAGCACTCCTGTGCAGGACCACTAGGAGGAGGGAGGGTTTTCCTGCACCCCCTTCCCAGTGATCATGCGTGGAAGAAGGTGCATGGGGTGACTTTTCCAGCACAAGAAGATCCTGCTGGGAAACAGCTGCACTGGGATGATTCTCCTCACGTGCCTGTTTCCCATTGAATTGGGCCCCCGCCAAGCTGCTGTCCAAGCAGGGAGCAAGCATGGGGTGGGGGAAGGGAGGTTTCTGGGGGCTGCATGTTGCCCACCCCTGATCTAATGTCACCAAGTTGGGTTTCCTATAAACATTTTACCTTCCAATGTGTATCTTCAGATTCCATTTGCTGTACTGAACAAAGAGTAGGGCAGAAAAAGTCATGGGCAGTAGAGTTTTTATATTCCTGTTAGTATGACAGCATAACATGCATTTTGAAATTGCACTTTAATATATAAATATTATCCAAAAATATGGATAGCAGATGCCATGATGCCTTGTGTTATACATTCGTGTGTCTTGGGCAGCACCAGCAGGTGAGAGGCACCAGCTTTTTCACTTCTCAGGCACTTGAGAACAGTGGCAAGGGAAGATATATAATATTCAAGCTGGCCAGAAGACACACCAGCAGTGGCATACACACCTGCTGACCCCTCTTAGAAAGAACCTTGGATTCTTCAAGTGTGAATATAGTAGTTTGTTTGAAATCCTGTTTGCAAAATGACAGCTCAGTTTTGCACTAGTGAGTGTTCTTACGGTTAGTGTACTAATTAAGCATGCTTTTTCAGAATGATTCCTTCATATGCATCACTCAGTGAACTAAAACTTTTAAAGTTAATCACCTAAGATTCCTTTGAGGATGAAAGGCCCCCTAAAAGTCATGTTTGTAACAAAGATGGTGATAGTTATTAATGTGAGCCAGTGTGGTATAGTGGTGAGAGTGTTGGACTGGGAGCTGGGAGATCCGGGTTCTAGTCCCCACTCGGCCATGGAACCTCACTGGGTGACTCTGGGCCAGTCACAGACTGTCAGCCCAACCTACCTCACAGGGTTGTTGTTGTGAGGCTAAAATGGAGAGGAGGAGGATAATGTAAGCCACCTTGGGTTCCTTGCAAGAGGAAAAAAGGTGGGATATAAATGCAATAAAATAAATAAATGTGCAGTGGAGTGTTTGCATTTACTGCATGATATAAAGCTGAAGGGGTGGGGCATCTTTTCAGCCAGGTTGCCATGGTCATCGCTTTGCCCACTGAGCCCTGCCATGAGGCAATGTGGGTGGGGTCGCGTGCCTTCACAGCTCCACCCGTTTCCTCTAGTATGCCCCATTCAAGTTTATTTATTTATTTTATTTATTTCATTTCTATACCGCCCAATAGCCGAAGCTCTCTGGGCGGTTCACAAAAACTAAAACCAAACAACACACAATAAAACAATTCAAAATATATAGAAGTTGCTGCGCTGTCACTGTTTCACGCAGCGGTTGCACTTGGACAATTAAATCCATGCACCCGCACGCAGTCCCTTTGCTCCTGCTTTGCTCCTCACTTCACGGAATGGTGAAACAAGCCGTTGTACTGTAGTTAACCATAGCTTCCCATTACATATTAACTGGGAAACTATGGCTAAAGGCTTCTGAACAAGCCAGATATGAACCTGTGGTCAAAAATTAGCTTCCAAGTCCTTTTGTGCTCGGAAGCCATTAACCATAGCTTGCATGTAATGAGAATGGCCATTTAAGCCATCAAGTCCAACTCCATGCTCAGTGCAAGAATCCAGTTCAAAGCATCCCTGACAGATGGCTGTCCAGTCTCTCCTTGAATACCTCCAGGGATGGAGAGCCCACTGCCTCCCTGGGTAGTTGGTTCCATTGTCTGACTGCTCAGATCATTAGGAGGTTTTTCTTCATGTTCAACCGAAATCTGCTTTTCTGTAACTTAAGCCCGTTATCTTGTAGTCCTACAGCCTTGGATGATAGAGAACAGGTTGCGGCCCTCTTCTGTGTGACAGCCCTTTAGGGACTTGAAAAGTGCTGTCAAAAGTGCTCAGTCTTCTCAAGGCTAAACACCCAGTGCCTTCAGTCTTTCCTTGTAGGACTTTGTTTCTTGTCCCCTGCTCTTTGTTGCCCTTCTCTGATCTTGTTCTAGTTTCTCTGAATCCTTCATAAAGTGTGGTGTCCAGAACTGGACACACTATTCGAGGTGAGGTCTGACCAGCATAGAGTGGAACTATTACTTCTTGTGATTTTGAAACTATACTTCCATTGATGCAAACTAAAACTGCATTTGCCTTTTTTGTAGCCACATCACACTGCTGACTCGTATTCAGCTTGCGATCAACTACAACTCAGAGATCCTTCTCACAAGTACTGTTGCCAAGCCAGGGATCCCCCATCTTAGACCTGTGCATTTGATTTCTCTTTCCTAATTGAAGAACTTTGCACTTGTCTCTCTTAAATTTCATTCTGTTGTTTTCTGCCCAGTTTGTTAACCTATCAAGACCCTTTTGAATTTAGTTTTTGCCTTCTAAGGTATTAGCAATCCCACCCAGTTTTGTGTCATCTGTAAATCTGATAAGCATTCCTTCTACCACTTCTTCCAAGTCATTAATAAAAATGTTGAAGAGTACAGGGCCCAGGACCAAGCCCTGCAGCACCCCACTCATTTCCTCCCTCCAGCTGTGGTTAATTACTGCTTCCTGGCTTCTTTTGCTCACTTGCACAAAGGGAGGAAAGAAACAGCAGCCTGCTTGTGAATATCCTGGCTTATTAAGCTAGGATTTTATCATCCATATGTGGCCAGTGTAGGCAGAGCTTACTGACAAAACCAGGCATTGTGATGGGAAGAAAGTACTGTGCAGGTTAATATTGTGAGTGATCTTCTCACCCTGATACAACTTGCCCTGTTTCTCTTCTCCCTCCTCCAGTGGTAGAAAATGAAATTCAGGCACGACTAGACAGAATCTTCAGCAACCTAGAACGGTTGGAAATCTTTTGCAACAAGGAACCGCCCAGCAAGCGGCAGAATGCCAGACTGTGAGTTACGCTCCTCCTTTGCCCTCCCATGTTGCTTTTTGTTGCCTAGAACATCCCTCAGCACGGTGTTCTGACCTGTTATCAAGGGACATTTTATTGTTATGATGGTGATAATTGGTAGCTGCCTTCCATATGGGATTGACGGTGCAGGGGTATACATTTTCTTATAAATAAATGCGACTACATGAAGACCTTATAAATAACCTTTCTCCCACCAATTTTTCACAGATTTTATGGAGGTTTACAGTAAAGCTCTAAGTAAAATAACTAGCAGATCACAAATCAAAGGGAGATGTAATACTAAACTAAATAAAGATGTCTTGCAGCACTTGCAAGCAAGGGCTGATCTGGATCTGTTTGATTCCATAAAGTTTTGGCTACCGTACAGAAAATCCTGTTTTGAATTACAGTCAACTTTGTTGTTTTCACTGAATGCTCTCTAAGCAAGTCCTCTGTGCCAGATGTCATGGGACAGGTGGGCACAAATGGGACTCTTGAGGGAACCTGTTGGGGGAGAAAAACCATCAATGAATCAAGCTTTTTTTTTTTTTGCAGCCCAGTGTGTAGCAGGGAGTGGCAAAAGATCCCAGGTTGCATCTCTGGACAAAAGGGGTCTTGGGTTTCACAGCTGGGAAAGACCCCTACCTTAGACCTTGGAGAGCTGCTGTTAGAGTATACAGTCATGGGCTAGATGGTCTGACTCAGTAGAAAGCCGTTTCCTGTGTCCATCTGTGGTTAGGGGCAGGTGTAAAGCTGCTAACCCTGGCTCAGGTTCAGCCCAAGTTTCCCATGTCCAGGGAAAACTGAATTCGGCTGTTATTGGCACTGCATTCTGTTATGATAACCCAGCCTTCTCTAGCTCATTCCTGTATTGAAATTTGGGAGCTTATCACCTTTCTCTGACTTTTCTTTTCAGCCGAGTTGACCAGCTGAAATATGACACCCAGCACCTGCAGACGGCGCTGAGGAATTTCCAGCATCGACGCTATGCACGGGAGCAGCAAGAGAGACAGCGCGAGGAGCTTCTGGCCCGGACATTCACCACCAACGTATGTCTCAACCTGAAGCCAGGGGACTCCTGCTGACTCTCTTTCCTCTTTCCCACCCTTTCAAATATTTACAACCATGGTTCTCAAATGCGGTTTGTGAAACCCAGGAGTTCAGCACAGAGAAGAACAGTAATGATGGGCAGACTTGCCAGAAGACGCACAACTTCTCTGACATTTCTGGTCGTCTGCTGTAATACAGAGGTCTAGCAGAGTGCTATGGGGCACACTCTCAGGGCACAGGCAGTGACAGGCTTGCTCGCCCACCATGCAAAGAAGTCATCTTCAGAATGCACAGGTTGTTCTCTGGCAGGCACAATGATGTGGAAAAGATTCCGTTAGGGCAGGAAGTGTGAACGTCACTATTGTAGAATGATGTTGGTTTCATGTGGCTGTGTTGACACCCTTGTCCTGTTGGGTTCGGAGTGTCAAGGAAAGGTAACCAAGATGCTTCCCTTTCCTTCCCCCCTCCCCCTTTGCAGGATTCTGACACCACCATTCCGATTGACGAAACATTACAATTTAATGAATCCCTTCAAAATGCGCACCGTGGCATGGATGATCTTATTGGCAGCGGAACCAGCATCCTACAGGGCCTGAGGGATCAGAGAGTGACACTAAAGGTGGGCATAGGATGGGGCCGTCCGCTTTTTTGTAATGGGTGATGACTAGGCACCCACTACTTTTGTAATCTGATGAATTTTCAAAATTCAGAATGGTCAAATTCCAGTGCAAGGTCTCTTCCTGTTTCTCTCTCTCTCCCCCACCTCACTCCAGTCTTCCTCCTCTTGAATTGCACATAACCTACATCTCTCTCTGTCCCTTTTTTAGATGGCTAAGCTAAGGTTTTGACTCTTGGAATCTGCTGCTGCAGCACTTTCCCTGGGAACCTTGAACTTCAGAGTTTGTGAATGTAATAATAATTCATCTCTTCAAGATTTTTGTGGTTGTGATGAGCACATCTGAATCTTGAACTGAGTTTTGCAAATCTGCTTCTGGAAAGGAAGCCCTCTTTACTGTTATAGTATCAGCCGTGGAAGGACCATAGCTCAGTGACAGAGCAAATGCTTGGCATGCAGAGGATCCCATGCTCAGTCCTGGCCTCGCCAGTTAAAAGGGTCGGAAAGCCTTGTGCCTGAGACTCTGGAGAGCCACTGCCACTCAGAGTAGGCAGTACTGGGCTAGATGGACAAGGAGTCCGTCCATGTATAAGGCAGCTTCTGGTGATAACACAGTAGAGCTAAAAGTGAATCTGAAGGTTGCCTGTCCTGCCCCAAACCCATCCTGAAAGAGGATCCTCCATGCCCGTGGTTCCTAAGGAGAGTGGCATTTATTTGTCTGAGGTTTCCCTCAGTTTGCTTTTCCCTTTGGATTGCCTATCCTCCAACTCGCTGCCTCCTTCATCCCGCAACATCCCCTTCCTATCTCTTCCCATGGATCCCCCCTTCTCTGCTTACTGCTGGTTCTAGTCACCTTTCTGCAGTCACCCTGCACCCTGTCCCTTCAGCTCCTCTGCCTTGGGGGGCTTCTTCCCCACTCCTCACCATCTCTGCCTTGCCCCTGTGCCCCCCACCGCCAATTTCCTGTTCCTGCACCATGTAACCTTTTCTCTCCTTTCTCCTCCCTGCCCCCAACCCCCATTCTGCAGAGGTTAAAACCTCAGAGTTCTTGGCAGCTGCTGACATAAATACCATTTCCGAACTCTATGCCTGTTTTTCTTCAAATCTCAGCTGTTTTCTTCTGGCGAAGCTAGCAGTTGGAAGCCAACTGGATGGTCGACTGGCTGTGGGCCTTGAGAATAGGGCAATCCCTGATACTGTGCAAAGCTAGATAAATGGCTTCCCTGTGTTAACTTGGCCCCACTTGGACATAGCTCTCTTCCCAGGTCAAAGTAACCAGTGTCAGCCACTTCTGTCACTTAAGGATGCTACAGAATGTGACCTTGTAGGGATGGCTTCACATTTTCAGTGCAGGGGATGATATTGTGGAAATGAAACGTAGCCTTTACTATCCTGTTGTAATCATGATGAATAAAGATGACTCAGCTAGGCAGAAGCTTATTGGTAGAATACGTGTAGATGGAAGTGGAAAGTCCCCTTCATAATTCCAGCACAAGAATTCTCATGCTTCCTGTATCTGTACCCTCAGTAGGCAGCCTGCAGGCATCACACCTGCTGCACTTCTCCAGCTGGCTGCCTCCCCTTCCCCACAGTGCAGCTTTGCTGTTGCTCTGGCACTGCCATCCTTCTGTCATACCTCATGTGAAAGGGCTGCTGTAGGGCTGGGCAGAGCCGCTGGGAAAAGGAGGCACAAAGGCTCCATGGGTCTGCAGCATACTTCTGATTTCCTAACGGAGGACCTCAGTGGCATGAAGACCTTCACTGAAAAACACACAGTAAAATGTAAAGAGTGAAACACGCAGAATTTCGCCTCCAAAACCATCCTAAAAGAGAGTGCTGCTTTGCAGTTGGTAGAAGGCTGGTCCTCATACCACTGGTCTTCAGCACAACTCTTTTGCCACCCGAACAAAGGTGGGTTGCAAGAGCATGGGAGCCGCCACGGCTTGAACTGCATGTTCAAATCTACCAAATATAAAGATTATTTTATCAGGATGAGCAATTTGGTGCAATTACAAAAACGAAAGTCGGAACAACAAGAAGAAAACTACAAGACAAATTAAATCAAACTGCCTCCATTTTTTCTTTTTCTTTGTTTTAAATGTATGTTTTAAAAGTCTTGAGCAGCAACAACATATTTACAAATGAGATGGCAATTCTGATCAACTGCTGAAGGAAAACGATTGGTGGGGGAGTGGGGGGGAAGAAGGAGAAAGAGGATTATGTAGTGGGTCCAGAACATCCAGACCATGGGCCTAATCCCACCTGTGGAGCCCCACAATCTGGCCTATGTAGTCTCCTGGGGCCCTGAGCGCCAAGCCCTGCTCCCTGGGGGAATCCTATTGGAGGTCTTCTCCTTGCTGCTGTCTCTAAACTGAGGTTGGAGATGGCAGTGGGGCATCCCCTGCTGGCACAAAGCCTATACTGTTACCCCTGGCCAAAGACAGGGACTAGGGGGGGAGGCAGTGGCGTTGGAACATGTCCACACTGGAAATCTGCCGCTCCCCCAGATTTGAGGAAGTCCCAGCCCCCCTCAGCCCTGGCGCTACCTCAGATCTGAGATCGCAGCAGGGAGGAAGAGTGGTGGGCCCTGCTTCCCCTTCCCATGCAGTGGGGGAAGGAGGTGGGGCATGCCAACCAGCTGACTCTCCTCTGGTCCTCTGTCGGAGAGGCAAGAGGGACTCAGCTGCTTCTCTTTCATGCGGAAGGAGGTGGGGCACATGAAGACAGGGTACAGCCAACCTAGTCTCCATTGCTCCCTCTGACATTGTACAGCCCACAGAGGGGTGGGGTGGTCATCTGGCCCCCAACCAAAAAGCTCTGTACCTGTGGTATATAAGGTAAAGTGGGGCCCATGTTTCAGGCTTGGGAAAGGTTGAAGGCCACTGCTCCTTAGGGGACATTGAGACTGAGAGGTACCAAAGCCTATCAGGCGTCTTGGGTGCTGGAAGGCCCTACCGACGGCTCTGTCACTAACACTGTCATTTCTCTCTGTCACCTTCAGGGCGCTCACAAGAAAATTATGGATGTTGCCAACATGTTGGGCTTATCCAACACAGTCATGCGCCTCATTGAGAAACGTGCCTTCCAGGATAAGTACTTCATGATCGGAGGCATGCTGGTGACATGCGTACTCATGTTCCTCGTGGTGCAGTATCTGACGTGAGTGGCCAGAGAATTTGCTGGTGACTGTGTCGGACTACCTTTCTTCATAGACCTCCAGCTTGACTGTGAACCTTCTGCCTTCTGGATTGGTCATGATCTCTGTTTGGTCCCTGTGATGCTCAAGTTTGGTGACATATGTGGTTTGTGGCACTTGATGCTAATTAGTGCATATGAAGCCACATAGCAGTCAGATTTAATACCATTCTTCAGTCATGTTGCCCATCTGACACTCAGTTTTAGTGGACAATATGGCATGTGCTGGCCATGTACTGCCTCACATTTGTAGTGCCTATTCATGTGCCCACATAACCCCAGTGTAATCATGAAGGAGCCCTACAAGAAAAGGGCCCAAATGTGCTAGACCATAACATCAAGGCCGTGGCTGTTTCATATGAGCCAGGTGAATGCCATGGTCACCTGAGAGAATGAAGCAGCTGCACTTTACCTTACTACATGTTGGCTTTCCTGCAACACAGTGGCAGAGAGGGTGTCTTGCTTTCCATAACGCTTGAAGTGAATAGACATCCTCGTGGTCCATGCGCCAAAGATACCTTTTTTTGGCTGCCATGGATTTTGTCTCTTGCCTTTTATCTAGGATAAGCAGATCATGAACACTAGTCTAATCACAATGAAGTAACTCACTTTCAAACAGTTAACAGTAAGGGATGCGTTCAGGGATCTTGTTGCGATGGATGGCCCAGATGGACAGAATCTAGGGACTAGAAGTGAGGGCAGGGGATGCGTATGTGAAGCTGACAACCTACATACCATTTAAGGTGTAGTACATTTGCAAAGATCCTTGCACAATGCATTCATAAAAAGCTTTTATTGCAATTGAGGCCACCAGCTCGCAGCACAGCTGTAGTGTTTCTCACAATGGATAGACCATGGCATCCGGCACAGCCATGAAGTATCTGAGAATCCCAGCTTTTCTGTGTTAATTTTTTTCTAGTCCTCATAGATACAAATGTAATTATAATACCATAATAAGGTAAAAGCTGGATTTAATTACCCTTGCAACTCCAGTGTGTCATCTCTATGGGGATGGTTGTCTGCTGCATGACTATGGCACATCTTGCATGGGAGCAAATCCCATTGAACACAGCAGACTCACTTTGTGGTTAATAGGTACAGCGTTGCCCTGTAACATGCCGCCACTGCCACCACCTCCTAGTCGCTCACGAATTCCATTGTCCATTGCCTTCACTATGCACACTTGGGTGACTGGGCAATAGGCACCCTGTTTGCTCGGAGGGCCATTTCAGGTAGCTACAGGTAAATGTGCACAGAATGTGCCCCTTGGTACAGCAAGGACTATGGGCTGTGTAAACTGTGGGAGTCCTGCAGAAGCTATGCAGAGGTCCTCGGGTTTAAGTGAATTCCTATAATTGGCATATTCAGTTCTATCTTCAGATTTAGTTGCAAATTTTCTGGTTGCAAACTACCTCGGAGTTCCACTTAATTGCTCTGTTACCAAGGCTGCAATTTGAAGCCTTTTCCACCACTCCTCAATTCAGTAGCTTTCTGCCTTGTGCCGAAATACACATAATCGTGTCACGCAGAAGTTGCTATCTTGGCTTGTTCTTTATAACTCCTTATTTGATTCTTGCTCCATTCATACTGATATGAATAGTGTTTCAGTTGGTTTAAGCAGATTAAAAATACTTCCAAAACAGGCAAGGTAAACATTCAACTTGGCAATTGTGATTTCATTCTGCTTCTTTTTCCTCTGGCATTTTAAGCATACACCCTTGCCTCCCCAAATTCAAGTGCATTTTCCTTCCTTTTCCGGGGTGGGGATGGGGGGTTCAAATGCTCTACAAGGAGATCTGTAGTTGAGAGGCTTGCTAGACATCCATAGATCTGCTGTCCTGCTCCCTGTTCTTTTTAAGACAGAATCCCAAGAATGTGAGGTTGTCTGAAGGTGTTTTTGTTCTTGCTTTAAAAGTGTCTGGCTCTCTAGGTTTCAGTTGCATGTGTGGGGACAAACACCATGAGAATAAGTGGGCAACTTGTATGAAATATTAGACAGTCTAGGAGTCTGGTAACCTAAACAATATTTTGCCTAACACAAGCCTCTCTTCTTTGGAAGCACCCAGTTCTATGCAACTTGCCCTCCACAGCCCCCCATTATGTATAATAGGCTAAAAGTAACTGCAGTGATGTCACGCAATATTTATGAACGTTCTGGGTGACGCAAAAGGGCAGAAGGGGATTCTGTTGACTTTTTTTTTCCTTTAAAGAAGTTTCAAGGCCTTCTGATGACAAAGAGAGGAACTGGGCTTCTGATCTGCACTCAGTGGAATTGTGTGCATGTGCAGGTGGAAGGGGTCCCAAAGCCACAAGGTCCAGCACCATAACCCCCTTGCTCCCCTGGGGATCCGCCGGTACAGTCCAGGGCACAGCAGCCCACAGGCCAGGGACAGAGGTGCTGCAGAAAGTGTAGCAGCAGAGCAATCGACTTGGTGGCTCCAGTGAGTGAGTCAGCCCCCTGCTGCCACCAAGGCCACAGAACACCAGAGTCGGTCAGCTGGTGTGCGACCGGTGGGGCAGCTCTGTCCTGGCCATGGTGGGCAATCCCCAGCCACTTATACCAAGGGACATTTCAGTGGAATGGAGCCCCATGTCCATGGCAGCTTTCTTCCACCCAAGAGGGAAGTGGCTGGATATATGCGCTTTGACCTAACAGTAGAGGCTCCCAGGTTGAAATTTCAAGATATCCCTAATAAATGTCCTGGCTTGAATCCCATATGTTTAATTCCATAGGTACCCCAGGATTTCTGGAGCCCTTAGTACGTTATAGAACCAAAACCCCCAATGTGTAATGAGGCGATTCCAGATTGTTAATTATTTCTCTACTTGGCTCTGTGCCAGTGTTCTCCAAGCTTTTGACGCCATGGAACTGAAGTTTATCATGTGTCGTTTTAGGTTTAGCAGATTTTGGAGCACAAAAGAAGGGGATGTCCCTCTCTTAATGCTAGCTGAGCACTGTGTTGGAGATAAACGCTGCTCCTGGCTCCTCTGCTTCCTCTTCAAGTGGTTTAGTTGCTGCTGCCGCACTTGGCCAGCGCCCCAAAGGGATTTGGCGAGCCAGGTCCGCCCTCTAGTGCTGGTAAATGCACCTTCCATCGTAAAATGTTCAGCTTCCTCCCCCCTCACTTCTGAAGGAATTCAAATAAACCCTATGTTAGAGATCCCGCCCTTCATTCACTGGCACATTATGCCCGCTCAAAGCTCCACAACTACAGTGGAAAGGTTGCCAGTGGTGAGGTAAAATTTAGGTTAGCCTGCAGAGAATGAGTAAAAAAACCCACACCAACTAGCCACTGCTGACAGCAGTCTCTCTCTTTCAAAATGATGCCATTCCGTTGTCTTGGGCTGGACGGCACCATTAGCGCCATGCATTAGAGGGAGGGATGGCCGTGCGTGCGTGCACAGCCGTCTGCTCACCTGTAAGGCCATCTGAGCAGTCAGTGGGTACAAAAAGGACACACACTGCCTTTCTGAAGCAGGAAGAAGGGCCGGCTTGGTGCCTGTTCGAAACAAGGGCTACCAGGCTCAGCCAGTTTGTTGACCCCCTTTGCATATCCATCTAAAGTAGCATTACATTAAAACTTGTTGCCGATGGATCGGAATGCTAGACAGAAGTAATTATGAAGGTTGGTAGAAGAGTTGTCACCAATGTGATGCCAAAGGCCACCGCTGCTGTTTTCCTGTTCAAAAAGAGGCGTTTCCAAGTAGGCTGTTCTGAGGGCGAAGCAGCGCCATTCCGCCAGCCCTGCTGAAAGACCTGAGTTATGGAGGCTCCACTGCCCTCAGCGGTTAGCACCAGCAGCCATCCCAGCAAGCTGTATGGAGAGGAGAGGGAGAGCAGGGCCATTCTGCCAGCCCTGCTGAAAGAATCCCCCTTCCCTGCTCCTTTTTCCTTTTGTGTCGTGTCTTTTTAGATTGTAAGCCTGCAGGCCGGGACTGTCTTGTTTAATCTGTTATATGTAAGCTGCTCTGGGAGCCTTTTTGGCTGACGAGCAGCATCAAAACACTTCAGATGAATAATAAGTTAATAGAGTAAAATGAAACTTGAACCAACTACTTCAGTCTTGTGTTAAGAAGTATGCTTTAATTTACATGGATGTGTGGATATGCATGTAAACCAAGCACACGCATGAGGAACCTTTTGGTGTTGAACTCTAACCATGTAGGAAAAACCTGATACGCAAAAGCTGAGACAGTTAGAGACCACAGACTAGGTCCTTGAAATAATTGTTTTATTGAATAAATACTCAAAATTAATTTAACTCTCACATTAGGGGGATTAGAGATTCATATATCCAAAATACGTTAACATTAAGAAGGTTAAAAGATAACAAAACTTTAAAGCTAGATGCAATGGAATACATAGAAAGTGTGTGTGTGTGTGTGTGTGTGTGTTCAAAAGGGAGTGATGGAAGTGTGGCACCTTGAAGAGAACAGTTTTTATTCAAGCACTGAGCAAAAAGACAGCAACCCACCCTCACTGGGTTCTCACAGAATGAGAAGCAATGGTATGCACCGGAATATTCAAAATGGCGGCTGCCACCATGGGGAAATTCACCACCATAAGGTTGGTTGACAAGCCACCCAGAACCAATGGGGTGTTTTAGGGTTGCAGGAGGCTTGTCAGCCATCCCAACAACCCACCCTTGCTGGCTTCGCACATAATGAGAAGCTACAGCGCGCCTTCACCCTTCCCTGAATATTCAAAATAGCAGCTGCCACCACGACAAAAAGGTGACTACTTCTTACATGGGAGCCAGGTTGCAGAGAGAAGAAGAAAATGGCTTTCCTTTCTCCTTGATGGGAGAGGAGAGGGGAAAGGGATGGGTCTTCTGCTCTGGCTGCCCCAGGTCCTTGTGAAAAAGGTAGTCAGGGGATCTTGTTGATGGTTTTAAACAAAGGGGCCTCACTACTGTATTAAAACGTCAGCTTGGCATGACAGGCTTTATCCTTTGCCTCTCTTGAGAGGAATGTTGCTGCTTTCCAGTTCAGTTTTGACACACACAAAAGGTGTTAAAACGTTTCAAAGGTTAAACAAACTGGCTAATATGTTCTCTTTCCTTTTGATCTAAAGTGTCAACACAAAGACTGGGTTTGCACAATCATGGGGAGAGAAAATCAGCCACCGCGGCTTATTTTCCGTCTCCGCATGTGCTGGTTGTGAGCTGCCTAATTAGTGTAATTCCTCTGGCCAGGCGTGGGCTGCTGTGACGTCCATACCCCGCAAGGCTGGGTGATTGGGGTGGCTTGTGCGAGGGTTTCAGGGTGGCTTGTGAGCCACCCCAGCCGGCCACCCTTGCTGGGTTTGGATGTCACCGCAACCCGCACTGGGCGTGGGTAATTATGCTAATTAGGTGGCTTGTGACCAGCAAAGGCGGGAGGGGAAATAAGCTACAATGGACTATTTTCCCTCTGTGATCACGCAGACCTGCCCAGAGGGATGAAGAAACAACGGACTGGCTAGAAAGTTGTCTTTGGGAAGCCACACGAGCACGCCTGGATTGCCCTACGGAGCTGTCCTGCCAGGCTCCAAGACAAAAGAACAGCCGCCGCCCCAGCCTTCTTCCAGGCCCGGGCCATTTCTAAGCAGAATTTGGGGGGGGGGGGGTTGCGACACCTGTGGCCGACGCTGATAGCCCCCGTACTGCTGCTGTTCTCCGCACGCGCGCTGCGCTCGAAATACTACGCCGCGGGGTCACCAAGTCGAAGCCGCGGGCTGGAGGCGGCCATCCCGAGGGCCCGCGCTGCCTCCCCGGGGCAGGCTCGGCGGGCGATTCTTGGGCCTGCAGCAGCCGCGCCCCTCAGAGGGGCTGCGCGGGAGCACCCGGGGCTGATTGTGGCAAGGCGCCTCCCCGCGGGCACCGGCCCCGGGGCTCGCGTGAGGGATTCCGCGAGGCAGGAGGATGGGACGGCTCCCTGCCAGGCGCCGCTCGTGCGCACGGGATGCCCGAGAGGGACGGGGCGCCTGGGCCTTGCGCGGTCTGTCTGCAGCCGGAGACGGGCGGCCGCGGCGGCCGGGCGCGAAGCGAGGCGGGGGGGCTGCTTTCCGTGGCGGCGGGGATTGTGGGCGGTGGCGGCGGCCAAGCTTTGCCTGGCGGAGGCCGCGCCCGGTGCCTCGAGGAGCGGCTCCCTGACTTGAGAAACGGCAGGTGGCCGCAGGCCGGGAGCGAGAAGGCGGCGGGCCTGCGCACAGCCCCCGCGCCCCGCCGTGCCCGCGCGGCGCGCGCTTCCTCGCCCCGACGGTGCCTCGCCCTCCGCCGCGCCGCGCCCATCTCCGACGCCGCAGCCGCGCTCGCCAGCGCCGCAGGAGCCCCGCCCGCGCCGCCCCCGCCCTGCGAGGGAGGCCGGGGGGCGCGGCGGGGTGCTGAGGCGGTGGCCGCAGTCACGGCCCCGGCGCCCCGGACCTTGTGCGGCGGGCGGACTGCCCCGGCGCGCCGAATGGCCGCCTCCCGCCGCCCCGGAGTGAGGGCGTGGGGCGGGGACGCGACTCGGCGCCCCGACAGCTGCTCCGGTGCGCGGCGCCCAGCGGCCCGGGCTGCGCTAGGGTGGCCTCGCGGTGCCGAGATGAAAGGCTCGGCCGAGGAGCGGCCACAGCGCCGGCCGGCTCCCGAGCAGGCGCCCCGCCCCGCCGAATCGGAAACACGCAGGAATGCACGCCTGGGGGCGAACGAGGCTGGACTGGCGAGCGAAGCGCCTGGGCCCCTCGAAGCCCGCGCTTACGTGCTGAGTTGCGCCCTGTGCGCGCGCGCGAGGCGGGCAGGCGGCGCGCAGCCCGCCGGCGGCAGGGCAGCCACGGTGCGGGGAGCGATGACCTCGTGCTGCTGCAGAAGGGCGCGGGCGCGCCTCCCTCTCGGCGAAATCCGCGAAAGTGGCCGTTGGGGAAAGGCCGGGCCCGCCCCTTCTAATGCCGCCGCCATCCGCACGAGGAGGTCCGTGGGGTTCTCTTGGCGGGAATCCTGGGGTGGGTCGCCATTTCCTGCTCCAGTGGGCCACATTTTGTCCGAACTCTCCGCCCTGACCTGTCCGTCCTGGGTGGCCCCGCACGGCATCGCTTATGGCTTCACTGAGTGACGCGAGCCAGTCTCACAAAGTTTGTGTATTTGGGGTTTGGGTATCCATTCTGGAGCACAAAATGTTAAAAAGTGAAGTAGCCTTGAGGAGGCTTTTCTGAGGGCTTTGATAGCAGAATTGGTGCTTCCACTTTTTGTGGAATTGTGATAGATGAGTTCTGTGATAAGACAGCTTGATTTCGTCGACATTCCTAACGAGCCCAGGAGAGGGCAGGGATGTGCTAGTAAAAAGACTTGGGCTGCATGGCAGGCTCCTGAGCATGGCTAATGGCTCTCCTGCTACTTACTTACATCTGTCTCCTTGAGGAAGGTTTACTACAGGGAGCATTCACCATGTCACCCCCAGAATTAAGAACATTTGCACACTTTCAAGCAGTTGCCTTTTACAGTTAGACCTTGAGCACAGTGAGAACTGGACCTCTCAAGATTTTTATGTATTTAAAATTATTTTTATGCCCCATTTAAGGATGGGGAAGCAACTTAGTGGTTAAGATGCTGAACTGCGGATCGGAAGGTCGGCAGGACAGCAGTTCGAGACCCAAGTGCCGCGTGAAGGAGTGAGCTCCCGTCTTCAGTCCCAGCTCCTGCCAACCTAGCAGTTCGAAAACAAGAAATTGCAAGTAGATAAATAGGTACCGCCTCGGCGGGAAAGGTAACAGCGTTCCGTGCACCTCGGTGTTCAGTCATGCCGGCCACATGACCACGGAAGTGTCTTCGGACAGCGCTGGCTCTTCGGCTTAGAAATGGAGATGAGCACCACACCCTAGAGTCGGACACGACTGGTTGGGGACACCTTTACCTTTAAAGCTCCAAGACTCCTTCAGCTGTCCTGAAATCAAAGTATATCTGGCGCACTCTTCATGTGAAGCTTCCTTATACTGACTGGTGGTCCATCTAGTCCAGTATTGTCTGCTTTGACTGACAGTGGCCTCCCAGGGTCTCAGTCAAAAAGGCATCGCAGCACTCCTACATGTAACTGAAAATGTCTGCGATTGAACCTGGAATGCTGTACATGCATACTTCCACAGATCTTCCCTTCATTGCAGGAGTCTTCCCACAAGGTAGAGAATGTGGCCAATAAGGTGAACAAGTGGAACTTGCAACAGTAGATTGCAATGTGTCTCCAAACAGGAGTCTTGGACTGCTGTTCCAACTTCAGGGGGCAGGGGGAGGTTCGGGAGTGGGGAAAGTATAAAGTACTGCCCCCCCCCACATGCTTTTCTTGAGGCCTTCCTCTGCTGTGCTATATAGTCCAAAATGGGTGGGAGTTTTTAAAAAAGGAAATTCTAAAGGCACAATTACAGACAATTCCAACAAGAAGAAAGGGCAGAAGACAACAGAAGAGGCCAATGTGGCTTCACAAAAAGCTTAGAGATGACCTGAAAACATAAAAGGACACATATAGGAAGTGGAAGGAAGGACAAGCAGCAAAGGAAGAGTGCAGGCAGGTAGCACAGAATTGCAGGGATGGTGTCAGGAAGGCTAAAGCTGAGAACAAGCTGAGGTTAGCGAGGGAGGCTAAAAGCAACAAAGAAGCTTTCTTCAGCTATGTGCCTAGTAAAAGACAGAGGAAAGAAATGGTGGTTCAGCTATTAAATAAGGATGGCAAAACGTTAACAGATGACAAAGAAAAGGCAGAGGTGCTCAATTCCTACTTCGGCTCAGTCTTCTCCCAAAAGAGGGTCCATGACCCTCCTGGCAAAGGAGAAGTGCAGGATGAAGGGGCAGGATTGCAGCTTGAGATCAACAGGCATATGGTCAAGGAACACCTAATTACTTGGAATGAGTTCAAATCTCCAGGGCCAGATGAACTGTACCCTAAAGTAATAAAGGGACTGGCAGAAGAATTCTCAGAACCACTGTCTATTCTCTTTGAGCAATCATGGAGGACGGGTGAAGTGCCAGAGGACTGGAGGAGGGCTAATGTTGTCCCTGTCTTCAAAAAGGAGGAACCTGGGAACTACAGACCAGTCAGTCTGACATCAATCCCTGGGAAAATTCTGGAGCAGATGATAAAGGAATCCATCTGGAAGCACCTTGAAAACAATGCAGTGATTACTCAAAGCCAATCATAGAATCATAGAACAGTAGGGTTGGAAGGGGCCTACAAGACCCTGCTCAATGCAGGAATCTAAGTCAAAACATCCTTGACAGATGGCTGTCCAGCCTTGTCTTGAATGCCTCCAGTGTGGGAGAGCCCACTACCTCCCTACGTCATTGGTTCCATTGTCCTATTGCTCTAACAGTCAGGAAGTTTTTCCTGATGTTCAGCCAGAATCTGGCTTCTTGTCACTTGAGCCCATTATTCTGTGTCCTGCACTCTGGGATGATCAAGAAGAGATCCTGGCCTTCCTCTCTCTGACAACCTTTCAAGTACTTGAAGAGCGCTGTCATATCTCCCCTCAGTCTTCTCTTCTCCAGGTTAAGCATGCCCACTTCTTTCAGTCTCTCTTCATAGGGCTTTGTTTCCAGTTCCCTGAACATCTTTGTTGCCCTCCTCTGAACCCTCTCCAGTTTGTCTGCATCCTTTTTGAAATTTGGTGCCCAGAACTGGACACAGTACTCCAGATGAGGCCTACCAGTGCTGAGTAGAGGGGAACTAGTACTTCCCGGGATTTGGAAGCTATGCTTCTATGAATGCAGCCCAAAAGAGCATTTGCCCTTTTTGCAGCCACATCACATTGTTGGCTCAGCTTCAGCTTGTGATCGACAACAATTCCAAGATCCTTCTTCCTTGTAGTATTTTTGAGCCAGGTATTCCCCATCTTATAACTGTGCATTTGGTTCCTTTTTCCTAGATGCAGAACTTGGCATATTAATGTCATTCTGTTGTTTCTGCCCTGCGCTCCAGCCTATCAAGATCACTTTGAATTTTGTTTCTGTCTTCCGAAGTATTAGCTATCCCGCCCAATTTTGTGTCATCTGCAAATTTGATCAGCATTCCCTGCACCTCCTCCTCCAAGTCATTAATAAAAATGTTGAAGAGCACTGGGCCCAGGACTACAAGACTGATGAGTTCCAAAAAATATTTGTGAATTTAAACTACCAGCGATATCTGGGGACTGGCACTTAAATCTAACTAAACATTTGTTTTTTCCGTGTCTGCAAATTATACTTGCTTGTGCTTCTGGAAGTGGAGGATGGCAGTATGAAAGGGAAAAACAAAAGGTCTGGGAACGTCACCTACCCCCCCCCCCATTGCTGCCCCAGCAAAGGTTTCTAGAAATGCCAGAGGTGAAGAGGAGTTGCTTGCTTTTATAAATACTATGTCTTTTCAGCTATCAGTGCAGTCAAAGAAGCTTGAGACAATCCAGGATTCAATCACTGCCCTCCAAGGGGCTGTGGATTTCATTAATATCTCTCTTCAAAAAATGGAAACAAAGGTAGTGCTAGGAATCTAGGAAGATTAAGTTATTGCTCAGGAAACTGTTATGCAAGCGTCTCACAATACTTTGTCTGCCCGAATTTCCCAATTGGAGGCTTTTACACGCAGAGCGAACGTTCTTATTCTTGGTATTAAAGACTTGGCTGCTGATATATGTTTGGCTGAATTTATGGATAAAATTTTGCATGAGTTATTGGTTTTGCCATCTGATTTTCTACGGGATATTGAGTATGCATATCATGTTCCTGGCTCAATACGTGGCACTAAAGGGACTCCTGGGACTGTTGTTCAGTTTTCACAAGCTTCTACAAAAAATTATCTTCTTCATCTGGCAAGAGAATGAGGTGAGCTGCAGTGGGGACCAGCAAATGACAAGATTATACTCTTTCCTGATTATACGAAAGAAAGTGCTGACAGAAGAAAGCAATTCACAAAGCGAGAAGTTTGGCAAAGCAAAATAACTTGCAATATCACATTAAATATCCTGCTACATTTTGCATTCTTTTTGAAGGCCAGATGAAAAAGTTTTTAAATCCTGATGTGGCCGAATCATTTCTCATTGGTGTTTACATTAAAACAAGGGAACCAACTTTCTTAGCCTCCTGAGTTGGAAGTTAGCCATTTTTACTCTTCCTCTGAAGTCTTGTTTGGGGTTTAGCTGATAGGATGTCTGGGAGGTTTGCCCGATTAAATGTTTGGATATTTTTGTTTTCTTTTTCCTTTGTGTGTTATATTGTATGTGTGTATGTGGGTGTACACATATAAACACATTTTTAGGTATGATATTACGTAAAATAAATAAATGGTTTTTATTTTTTTATTTTTTACTTTTTATCCTTTTCTTACATTTCTTCTTTTTAATTATCATTAATAATAGTATTACTATCAGTATTATGGGATTATGATTATTATTATTTCTAGTTGGTTAAACTTTTAATGTTTACTAATACGTGTCAGTGGAATGGTAATATATGGTTAATGGAAATGGATGGTTTGCTCCCGTTTATTTACTATAAGACTGAGGTTATAACATTGAAAGACAAGGCTTACAGTTTATGGAGCAGAGGATTGAAGATTTAATAATACCTCCAGTGTTTGGAAGAGTGCTGTATAGGTATAATTTGCAATTGGACTTATATTTGGATATTTGGTTTGCTTTCATTGAGGCTTGGATATAATCTTTTGGCTTTCTTTCTTTCTTTCTTTCTTTCTTTTTTCTCTCTTTCTTTTGCTTTCCTCCTTATTTTGTCTTCTTCCCCAGAATACTGTAATTTTGGAAACTAGATTTTGACTATGTTGTTGGTATTGTTTATTTCACTTATAAAAAATAAAATAAATATAGATTAAAAAAAAGAGCACTGGGCCCAGGACTGAGCCCTGCAGTACCCCACTCGTTGCCTCTCCCCAGTTTGAGAAGATCCCAGTGACAAGTACTGTTTGAGTCCGATTCTGTAGCCAACTGTGGATCCACCGGATCGTTGTTTCATCTAGCCCACTTTGAGCTAGTTTGCTTATCAGGATATCATGGGACACTTTGTCGAAAGCTTTGCTGAAGCTGCAGTATATTATGTCCACAGCATTGCCACAGTCCACAAGGGAGGTTACTTGATCAAAAAATGAGTCACATTTGTGTGGCAGGATTTGTTCTTGACAAATCCATGTTGGCTTGGAATAATAATTGCATTGTTTTCAAGGTGCTTCCAGATGGATTGCTTTATCATGTGCTCCAGAATTTTCCCAGGGATTGATGTCAGACTGACTGGTCTGTAGTTCCCAGGTTCCTCCTTTTTGCCCTTTTTGAAGATGGGGACAACATTAGCCCTCCTCCAGTCATCTGGCACTTCACCCGTCCTCCATGATTGCTCAAAGAGAATAGACAGCGGTTCTGAGAGTTCTTCTGCCGGTTCCTTTATTACTCTAGGGTGCAGTTCATCTGGCCCTGGAGATGTGAACTCATTCCAAGTAATTAGGTGTTCCTTGACCATATCGATCTCAAACTGCAATCCTGCCCCTTCAGCCTGTACTTTGCCTTTGCCAGGGGGCTCATAGACTGAGAAGACTGAGCCAAAGTAGGAATTGAGCACCTCTGCCTTTTCCTTGTCATCTGTTATCATTTTGCCATCCTTATTTAATAGTTGAACCAACATTTCTTTCCTCTGCCTTTTACTATGCACGTAGCTGAAGAAAGCCTTTTTGTTGCTTTTAGCCTCCCTCGCTAACCTCAGCTCATTCTCAGCTTTAGCCTTCCTGACACCATCCCTGCAGTTCAGGGCTACTGCCTGTACTCTTCCTTTGTAGCTTGGCCTTCTTTCCACTTCCTATATGTGTCCTTTTTTGTTTTCATGTCATCTCTAAGCTTTTTGTGAAGCCACATTGGCTTCTTCTGTTGTCTTCCACCTTTTCTTCTTGTTGGAATTGTTTGTAATTGTGCCTTGAGAACTTCCTTTTTTTAAACTTCCACCCCTCTTGGACTCCTTTTCTTGTTAGAGTCGCTTGCCATGGGACCTTACTTATCATTGTTCTGAGTTCATTAAAATTGGCTTTCCTAAAATCCAGGGTACGCATTTGGCTTCACTTGGCTTTTGCTTGCTTTAGAATCAAGAACTCAAGTATAACATGGTCACTTTCCCCCAGAGTTCCTGTACCTGCTACTTTATCCATTAAGTCATCTCTGTTGGTTAGGATCAAGTCAAGGATAGCCGATCCTCTAGTTCCTTCCTCTACTTTCTGTAGGAGGAAATTATCAGCAACACGAGTCAGGGATCTCTTGGAAGGGCCATGTTTTGCAGAATGTGTCTCCCAACAAATATTGGGTAAATTGAAGTCCCCCATTACTACTACATCATGCTTCCTTGAAACATTGGCAATTTGCTTTTCAAAAGCTTCATCCTCGTCTTCTCCTTGATTGAGTGGTGGGTAGTAGACTCCGACCACCTGGTTCCTTTTATTCTTTGCTTCTTTTATTCTTTTAACCCAGATGCTCTCGATGGGGTACCAAGCCCATCCTCCTGTATTTCTGTGCAGAGATATGTATTTTTAACATATAGTGCAACCCCACCTCCCTTTCTGTTCCTTCTGTTCTTTTTGAACAAGTTATATCCTTCAATTGCTGTATTCCACTCATGGGAGTCATCCCACCAAGTCTCAGTTATACCTATCAGGTCATAATTTCCCTCCTGTATTAAGAGTTCAATTTCATTCTGTTTGTTTCCCATACTCTAGGCATTAGTATATAGACGTTGAAGACCATGTGTTTTATAGTCTGGCTTTCTTCCTACATGTATCTGAAGACTATGTTTCTGAATCCAACATGGATTTGTCAAGAACAAATCCTGCCAGACTAATCTGATCTCATTTTCTGATCAGGTCACCTTGTGGACTGTGGGAATGCTGTGGACATAATATACCTTGACTTCAGCAAAGCTTTCAACAAAGTGCCCCATGATATCCTGATGAGCAAACTAGCTCAAAGTGGGCTAGATGAAACAACGATCCGGTGGATCCACAGTTGGCTACAGGATTGTACTCAAAGAGTGCTTATCAATGGGACCGTCTCAAACTGGGGAGAGGTAACGAGCGGGGTACCACAGGGTTCAGTCCTGGGCCCAGTGCTCTTCAACGTTTTTATTAATGACTTGGAGGAGGAGGTGCAGGGAATGCTTACCACATTTGCAGATGACACAAAACTGGGTGGGCTAGCTAATAGCCTAAAAGACAGAAACAAAATTCAAAGTGATCTTGATAGGCTGGAGTGCTGGGCAGAAAACAACAGAATGAAATTTAACAGGGATAAATGCCAAGTTCTGCACCTAGGAAAAAGAAACCAAAGGCACAGTTACAAGATGGGCAAGATTTGGCTCAACAATACTACAAGCGAGAAGGATCTTGAAATTGTTGTAGTTCACAAGCTGAATATAAGCCAACAATGTGATATGACTGCAAAAAAGGCAAATGCTATTTTGGGCTGCATTAATAGAAGTATAGCTTCCATATCCCTGGAAGTTCTAGTTCCCATCTACTCCGCACTGGTTAGGCCTCATTTGGAGTACTGTGTCCAGTTCTGGGCACCACACTTCAAGAAGGATGCAGACAAACTGGAGAGGGTTCAGAGGAGGCAATGAAGGCTATCAGGGGACTGGGAACAAAGCTCTACGAGGAGAGACTGAACTGGGCATGTTTAACTTGGAGAAGAGAAAACTGAGGGGAGATACGATAGCACTCTTCAAGTACTTGAAAGGTTGTCACAGAGAAGAAGGCCAGGATCTCTTCTTGATCATCCCAGAGTGCAGGACACGGAAGAATGGGCTCAAGTTACAGGAAGCCAGATTCCAGCTAAACTTCAGGAAAAACATCCTGACTGTTAGAGCAGTACAACGATGGAACCGATTACCTAGGGAGATAGTGGTCTCTCCCACACTGGAGGCATTCAAGACGAGGCTGGACAGCCACCTGTGAAGGATGCTTTGAAAGTGAGCACAGCAAAGCTTTGCAAATTTAAAAGTGCTGCGTAATTCCTTAGGAACTAGTAAAGTGCCTGTTAGTTTGGGTTATGTTGGACTGCACTGGTGAGATAATCCCCTCCCCTTTCTTACTAATACCATGGCCTAGCTTAGCCCAGCCCAGCCTGCTTGAAACAAACTGTGAAGACTTCTTGGAAATTTCAGTTAGTCCAAAATTCAGCTGCAAGGTGATTGACTGGGACCAGCTACTGCGGAGAATGAATCTCGCATGTGCAACTACACCAGCTGGCCCTCTTCTGAGCACACTTTGAAGTACCAGTGGTCACCTTTTACAACTCTAAACAGCTTGAGACCAGCATACCTGAATTAACGCTGCCATCTTGCCTGCCTGCCTGCGCCTTATGTTCATCTGCAGAAGTCAGAGAGCCTCAGAGGAGGGCCTCTAAAGGGGGGGGGTGACTGGAGGGAGGGCCACCTCAGTTAGGGTGCCCCACTTCTGGAGTGCCCTTCTTGAGAGGCTGGCCTGGCACCAAGGTGTAGGCATCTGCATAGCTTTTCCATCAGATATTGACGCTGGTTTTAAAGGAGTGTTCTACGATTCTGTTGTGTTTTATTCTGTTGTGCTTCAGAGGTTTTTATTTTAACTGTCATTTTTATTTCTGTTATCATTGTATTTTGCATGTCTTTAGGACAGAATAGGGGCACGATGAGCACGCACCCAGCAATGTGTGCAAAGGCAGGGCTGGCACGTTCCACTGTTGCAAGCTGCCAGCTCCCCCCTGCCCCATTTGCCAGGAAACTTACCTTGGGGAGCGGGGAGGCAGGGGCAGCATATCCCCACCAAGGATGGGATGGGACTTGCGGTCCCATCATCTCTGCCAGGAAAACAATGGTGTGTGGTTCTCACCGAGAAGGCCTCCAGGCGGTATCGGCAGGAGCTGCATGCCCCGCATTGGTCTCCTGCTTGGGATGCTGGGCTGCAAGTACCTGTGCAATCCCCAGTGGGAAACTCTGCTCCACCAGGGCCTGGGAGTCTCTGCAGCGGCCTCTGTCTCACAGTAAGCTTCTGAAGGCCATGTGGGAGGGGTAGGTGGTAGAGGCAGGCAGGCCCTCTGGGAGTGCTTGCACAGGCTCAACCCATGTGGGTTGTGCTTGCCTCCTGAGGACAGATACCCTGGGAGAGTCCATGCTACATATGTAGGAAGTCCCAGCTTCTACCCCTGGTATCACAGGTGCAGAGGACCTCAACGTGAGACCTTTGGCAAGGCCACCGCCAGTCTGAGTAAGGAGTAGATTACTGCCCAGACACCCCATGTAGGTGCTTCTTGGTTTTTGCTCTCCAACCCCTGAAGACAGAGGGAATGATGAACTCTAAGGAAGATGTCCAGGGTGAAAAATCTGTTTTGGTTAATGGAATGATATATAACTTATAGCCTTAAGGTGAAGCTTTATGTGCTGGATTTGACCCAGAGGCAAATAATTGCCTAAACAAATGATGTAAACAATTTGGATGGTTATGAAAAGGCTATTAAAATTAAAAGTTAACTAGCAACGTGTGGGAAGGCATGGATGGCTGTGAATGAACCCTTTTGTCGTGCAAAGGCTCCAAGGCAGCTGCTAGTTGGCCAAGATGCAGGCTCCAGCCTGAAGGAATATCCGGCGTCTGACTCATCTTTAGTCAAACTCATTAGCAAAGTCCAACGTGGGCTGGGGCGTTCATTCCGCCCGCCCGCCCCCCTCCCGCGGGGGTTGCAATTCGACTGGCAGCAAGGGGGTCGCGTTTCAGCACCTGGACAGCTCTCAGTTTCTGCCCGATGCCAAGCGCTGGGCCAGGTGCAAGTGGAAACGCAACTCTAGAATGGGACTGGCGGCCTTTCCGTTGAGGGAACCAGCCCCTGGGATGTTGTCCCTGGGTGCCGGAGAGGTCTTCTGATCATTGAGGGGGGAGCCCCCAATCCCCGCTCTCCCATTTCCCTTTGTCTTCTGTCTTAGGTCCGTGGCTTTCAAAGCGTGTTCCAGGGAATCCTGAGGTTCCCGAGAAGCTCATCCATGAAAAGGGCAGTGGTGAGGCACAGGCCTCTCGTAGACCACGACTGAGTGCACAGGCTCCCTGCGTGACGCGGCCACCGGGGGGTGCTGGGGGGTGGGCAAGGGCTGCACGGGCCGCTCGTATCCTGTACCAGCGGAGTGTGTGGCCTAGGACATGTCCCTGAATCTTCTGCAATGCATATGGCTTCTCCCATAGGAAGCAAGTCAACATGAACCTGGAATGTGGGAGTTTGAAAACCACTTCCGGAGATTATAAGCTTGTGGAATGGGGCTTTGTTTGCTCACTTGTTCTTTGTATCATTCCTAACCGGTCTAGCTTTTTGACAGATAAACTTACAGACACGTTGCGATAATACTCCTGCTTCCTTTGGCCCTTTGCAGGTGAGAGGATTTTGTTCTGTAAGAACGTCCTGCTGTTCCTCTGAGGCATCAGAATGCTGGTGGCATAGAGCTGAATGGAAGTCTCGGTGAGATGGTATTTGCTAGCGCTCAGTGTCTGTGCTTCGCATCTTTGAGGTAGGAAAGGACTCTCCTGCCTCTTGTCCCTGTGGACAGACTAGCTGGTCATGGGAGGGCGCTCTTTGTTGTCTTGCCTTCCTCAGCAGTATATTTGTTGCAGAAGTGGGGAGGTTTACAAGGCTTCCCCAGGAAAAGGAATTCCTGACAGGCTCCACCAGTCAGGATGAACCTCCTGACACACCCTGGTCTGTCCAGATGCTTAGGGAGTTTTTCAGCCCCATTGCCAAGGACCCCTCCCTTCAGCCCAGACCTAGGAAAAAAGGAAAATAAAGGTGCTTTGGACTTCCATTCCCAAAGCCCAGAAATATAGAACTTAAAAAATTTTAAGTTTTAATTTTAAGCCTTGTGGGAAGCTCATGAACATGAGCTTAATTTTTCACCTTTGAAAAATCCTAAAAACACAAGTGGTTGTTTTGTAGCCATGTGGTCACACAGGGAAGAGTTTAGCGAGAAATCCCTCTTAAAACAACATAGCCAAATGTTCAGATATTGGGGGTTGGACTCGATGGCCTTGTAGGCCCCTTCCAACCCTACTATTCTGTGATTCTATACTATACTATTCTATGAAATATAAAAATGGAGCTTATTTAAGAAATGGGCGGCGGGGGGGGGGGGCGGCAAAATTAAGGCAACAATCACACACAGAGAGATAATTCCAGATAAAATCAATGTAGGCAGCCTAACTAATCTAGTAACATGTTACCTACATGAGTAGAGTCTTGGGTTCCAGGGCATATGCAGAGTTCGTTGCAGAGAGGATGGTCTGAGAGAGAGCCTATATTGTGCTCCATTTAGAGGGTATGTCAAGAGCCAGCGTAGTGTAGTGGTGAGAGTGCTGGACTGGGAGCCGGGAGATCCGGGTTCTAGTCCCCACTCGGCCATGGAAGCTCACTGGGTGACTTTGGGCCAGTCACAGACTCTCAGCTACTGGGTATTTAGGGGGGCTGAAAGGCCAGGTTTGGCGAGTCCTGTTTTGGGGAAGGGGGTCCTGGGATTGGGTCCTGGGTGGTCCTCACTCACAGGGAGGTTGGGGCCGGTCCTGGTGGTGGGATCCTTTTCCTTGACATAGAGGGAGCAGTGGGATAAGACACTGAGGTTATTCAGGTTGGTTTTTGGTATAGAGGGATTCGGAGAGAGTGAAGTGTGGGAGCTTTTGAATTGCACCCCAAGGTTTGTTATTTTGCTAGTTTAGGAACTATGCAGTTTCCAGCTAGGGCAGGTCTGGGACAGGAGCGTAAAGTTTCATTCCAGCTGCCAAGGCTGGATGCTTTTGTCTCCGGACTGGAGGAAAATGGCGAGCCACCCCCTGTGGCTGTTGCAATGACTGAAGGTTACCATCGGCCAGCAAGAAGAAGCAGGAGAGCCTGATGCCTGGCCCCAGCAGCAGCAGGCAGGAGAGCACGGAAAGTTGGAAGCAGGCCTTGTGGGAAGCTCATGAACATGAGGAAAGACTGATGATACTCCGGGTTGAAATTCTGGGGCTCCAGTTCTGTCTTTTGGAAGAACAACTCCCCTCTGGCTTCCCTGACGAGATTGTTGCCCTGGTTGGTGGCAGAAGTCCGGTGGCTCTGAAAAATGCTGAGCCCCTGGCTGGCCAAGTGAGCGTAGACTGGCAGTGTGATACCTCGTGTTTGGCTAATGCTCAGCGCCCTGCGAACGGGAGAGGAGTGAACTTGGTTGAAGAAAAATTCAGTAGCTCTCCCCCGGTTGCTAGCTGCAAGAGCTGGAAGGAAATCGGACACTTTCAAGGAGACTGCTCAAAATTAGCAACGAAAGCGGCCTTCAACTGCTGCCATTCCCCAGGTTGGGGGCTGTTATGACTGCAAAGAAATTGGACACTGGCCAAGACACTGTTTGGAGCTGGCAAAGGGGAGGCAGAGCCCAGCTGCAGTGGGAGGGAGTATTTGCTCTGAGAAGCCCTTGTCCAGTCTAGAAGTCTCCGGCCGGCCGGAGTGAGATGAGAGAAAGTTTGCTTAGCTCCAGCGGACCCAGAAGGAGCGACCTGCTGCCGCTTGCTGATGAGACAGTTGGCCCCTCAGCAGCACCTCTGCCCAAGCCCACAACAGTCGAGACTTTGGTGCTGATGGGACTGGGGGGGGCACGCGCAGCGGCATCACTGTCGTTGAGAGCTGCCCGCGAGGGCAGAAGGCCGCTCCTTCGGTGTTGGTGCAACTGCTGCAGGCCGGACAGAGAGAGTGGAGCCAGAGGCAGTTTAGGGAGCGTGTTACAGTCAAGGGAGTGGAGCTGGCGGGGTGTCTAGACACAGGGGCACATGTTGCTATGGCTGACCGGAAGTACATGGAAGAAGAGCAGCTGTGGGAAAGGCAAACTCCCCCCGCAGCTCCTTGCAACTTCCCGAGTCTCGAGGGTCCTCGTGCTTGGGTGAAAGTGGAACACTGGGGCCGGACGGGAGCGTGAGATGTCTCGGTTTGCGAAGGCGCTCCGCCTGGTGTCCCCCATAGTGTCACTGTGGGACTTGACTCATTGCTTAGTCTTGCCCAAATGAAAGACAGTGCCCACAGCCAAGCTGTCGAACTGCTGGACGAAGAGGCAGGGGGAGGGAGAAGGAGTGCTGCCCCCTGAGGGGAGTGGGGCTGCTCCTCAAGCGCTGCTGGCTGTGTGGGGAAGGATGGAGCAAGGAGTTGGGGCTTTGCTAGAGGTGGGGCGGGAGTCAAGGGCTGAGGAGGAAAAAGAGACGCTGTCCAGAGGGACTGTGCTCATTCCAACGCCTAACCCTGTCCGAGCCTCCGAGTCTACATTGCAGAAGCATCAAGATGGAGTGGCGTGGGGCGGTGCGATCGTGCCCCCTGCCCCTACTGTGCACCCATAGGGCACTTGGGACTTCTGATCAAGGATTTGCCTTAGGGGACAGTGGGGCGAAGTGGACTCTGCAGAGACGGTTAGCAGTGCCCCAGGTCCTTCGAGATTGGGCTTATTGTTTAGCCCAAGAAGCTGCCGGGGTGGGCAGTTAGGCACTAACGAGATTCAGTGCCGGGTGGCCAAACGTTTTTCTCAGCCCCCAGTGGTTATAGCTGGGGAAAACCTCTGCAAGTTCTGTGCTGTGTACCAGAACATGGGCTTTATTTGTGATCACCTGGGGGCACCATTCTACCCCTCCCTCTGGTTGAGGTTCCTTTAGAGCCGATAGACACTGACCTGTTGGATTTTTCTCTAGCCCCTATGACAACAAGGGAAAGACTTGCCCCTCTGTTCTATATTACTGTGATGATGCTGGCTACAACCTTGCTTTTTGTTTGCTCCTGCCTGGGAATGCCCCAGACTAGTGTTTCAAATTGGGGCTCCAGGTTTGTTTTGGGGCTGCTGTCAACAAGGGGGGTGAAAACCTTCTGCAGTGTCCCCTCTTATTTTTTGATTGCAGGGTTGGTGGCATGGCTTAGTCAGATGTTGGGCAAGGTAATTCAAGAAAACTTCACCAGGCTTCCTGTTGAGGGAGACCTAGCCCTGCAGTTTCTGCTTTTTGCTGAAGGAGATGTGCCTCTAGAGAGTTCGAGTTTCCCATCGACCATGGTATCTTTCTGGATAGGTTGTCTGGGTTGGGAGTTGGAGGCACCTACTTGGATGGCCGATTCCAGAAGGTGGTGCTGGGGGATTATTGCTCTGTGCCATGGGGTTCCACAGGGCTCTATTTTATCCCCCATGCTGTTTAACATCTACATGAAACCGCTGGGGGAGGTTATCCGGAGGTGTGGGCTGAGGTGCCATCAATATGTAGATGACACCCAGCTCTACCTCTCTTTCTCATCAAAACCAGGTGAGGCAGTGGCTGTTCTGAATCAGTGCCTGGGCACGGTAATGGACTGGATGAAGGCCAGTAAACTGAAACTCAATCCAGACAAGACGGAGGTACTGTTAGTGGGTGGTTCGTCTGCCCAGCTAGGTGATATTCAACCTGTTCTGGAGGGGGTTGCACTCCCCCTAAAGGATCAGGTTCGTAGTTTGGGGGTGCTCTTGGATCCAGAACTGTCACTTGAAGCACAGGTGAACTCAGTGGCACGGAGCACTTTTTATCAGCTTAGGCTGGTATACCAACTACGCCCTTATCTGGGCAGAGATAGCCTAGCTACAGTTGTCCATGCTCTGATAACTTCTCGTCTGGATTACTGCAATGCGTTATACGTGGGGCTGCCTTTGAAAATGGTCCAGAAACTTCAGCTGGTCCAAAATAGGGCAGCAAGATTGTTATCAGGGACTGGCCTGCGAGCTCATATTACGCCAGTACTTTTCCAGCTGCACTGGCTGCCAGTCCATTTCTGGGCCCGATTCAAAGTTCTGGTGCTAACATTCAAAACCCTTAACGGCTTGAGGCCAGGTTACCTGAAGGATCGCCTCCTCCCATATGTGCCTGCCCGGACCTTAAAATCATCGTCAGCGGCCCTTCTCCGTGAGCCCCTGCCGAAGGAAGTGAGGCAGGTGGCTACTAGGAGGAGGGCTTTTTCTGCTGTGGCACCCCGGCTCTGGAATGAGCTTCCTAGTGAGGTTCGCCTGGCACCTACATTGTATTCCTTTCAGTGCCAGGTGAAGACCTTTTTATTTTCTCTAGCATTTTAGCTTTCTAAATTTTTAGCTTTGCTGTTTTAAATCTGTATTTTAAACTCCTGCACTGCTGCTAGGTTTTATTGTGGTTGTATTGTTATATTGTGGTTTTAATGTTCTATATATTTTAAATTGTTTTATTGTGTGTTGTTTGGTTTTAATTTTTGTGAACCGCCCAGAGAGCTTCAGCTATTGGGCGGTATAGAAATGAAATAAATAAATAAACAAACAAACAAATAAATATAAATATTTCCCCCCCTGCTCAACTGATGCTGGGGAGGGAGCTTTGGGGCTCATTAGATCTGTTAAGGGCCAAGGCTGCTTTCCTCTCCTCACTGTTATTCACTCAGCTGTGCCAACAATGGGAATTGGCTGAGGACCATCATGTTGTGCCCTTTTGGGGGCCTGAGCAAGCCTCCTTGGCTCAGCATTCAGTCCTGATCAAGGACCTTATGTTTTTGTTTTGTTTTTTATTTTGGCCTTGTAGACCTCTTTTTGTTGTGTGTTAGAGCAAAATGTTTCTTTTAATCTGGAGAAACTCTAGTTATTACCAAGGGAGAGTTTTAGTTATAATTGGCTTTCCCCCCTTCCCCTTAGGTTGGTTAAGGAAATAAAATAATTTTTATTGAATTAAGAAGGGGATGATTTTAACTAGTGGGTTCATGAAAAACTGTAATGTTAGTCATTGGTGTATGCCTTGTACAAGTTTTTCATTTTTACTGTTTTATTGTTTCATTAGTTTTAATTGGTTTAAGTTTTGGGGTTGAGCTTATTTAGATGAAGATGGAAAATCTGGGGTACGCGCCCCGAGATTTCATCTTCCCAAATGGGAGGGTGTCAAGGATAACGGCCTGCTTTCCGCCACAAAATTGGGTCAGGCTGTCACGCTGGATGTCACCACCTGGAATTGTTTGTAATCTGGAGGCTCCTGTGCCCAAGGCCAGGCGCCGCCCCTGCTAGCTAGAAAATGCCAACAGCTGGAGGTGGGGGGGGTAGCCTCTCAGAGGCCAGGGCAGCCCACCCAGGGACTGAGCCAGTCATTGGCTGAGGCAAAATCTGCCCTGGGATGCCAGGGCTGGGCTTTAAAAGTGGGCTGAGCTCGAGGCATGGGGTCTCCCTTCGTCCTGGTGGTCCTGGACCTGCAGACGGCTGGTTGCTGTCCAGGGAGATCCATGCTTCGGTATGCAAGGATAGTTTTGGCAAGTCCTGTTTTGGGGAAGGGGGTCCCGGGATTGGGTCCTGGGCGGTCTTCCCTTGCAGGGAGGTTGGGACTGGTCCCGACAGCAGGGATCCTTCTTCCCTCCTTCCTTGACAGGGTATATCAAATGTGGCATGAGGAGTGGGTTGATCAGGACGGGCCCTCCCGTGAGGTGGGCAAATCCACTGCCTCAGGTGGGGGAGCTGGAGGAGCGGCAAGCTGCGCACTCCTCCACCTCTGCCAGGAACGGCCTTGCCACCTCGGCCTCCCGCGAGCATCCTGGAGAGCCCCGCCGACCGCTCCCCTGCAGGGCCCTTGCTGCAGCTGGAGAACGGGCCCAGCAGGACTCTTGGCAGCTGCTCCAGAGCACCCCGCCAGTCCTGCTCTGGCAAAGGCCCCAGAGCCACCCTCCCTCTGTTTGGCCCCAAGGGGATTCTCAGGGCCAAACCGGAGGTGGGCAAACGCTCTGCGCCACCAGCCCTCAGCTCATGTGGAGAACCCCCTCGGCGTGAACTAGTGGACAGGCGAGTGCTGGAGAGCCGCTTCAGCCAGAGAAGGCAGCTGGCACAGCCCTGCGGAGAACCAGCCAGGCCAGCGCCTGGCTCTGAGGGGCCCTTCTCCGGAGCCAGGCACTGCCTGGCTGGAGAGATATCCCAGGAGACCACCTCTGCTGCAGGCCATCCCCGAGACACCTCTCCTTGGAGTGGCTGCCTGCCCACTGGAGCCCGGTCCTCTGCTCAGCCAGGTGGCTGCTCCACAGGAGGAGTGTTCCAGGTGAGCACCTACAGCACAGGCCATCTCCAGGGCGCCTCTCCAGCCAGGCAATGCCAGCTCTGGGGAAGGGCCCCTCAGAGCCAGGCATTTGGGTCCACGACAGCAACAGGGGAGTGGGGCACGATGTGGCAGCGGGGTAGGCAGGTTCTCCCACTCGGGCAGTGGGAGAACTTGCCCTGGAGCGAACCCCCTTTTTATGGGGAATTCAGTTCAGTAGAAGCCGGCCCCTTAGCAGAGACTGACAGTTGTTTTCTCCAGTAATGGAGTAGAATCCGTTTCTGAGGTCAGTGGTCTAGCGAGCAAATCAGAAATTATCTAGTGGCTGGACCCACCTTTTTCTCTTCTTTTTTAATAATCTTTTTATTTGCAACACAATGGTAAAAACAACAAACTACTCCCCCCAAGCCAGATAAAGCGGAGGAGGGAATTTATATCATGAAGCATATCAATATACAGTAATCATTACCTATAGGGAAAAGAAACAAAAAAGGGAGTGGGAGAAAAATCAACATTTCCGTTTCAAATATAAGTTAATATAAGCCTTCCATATAACTAAAAAAAATCTATGTGACTTTGATGGTTGCAGGAGATACATTCAAATGTAGCAGAAGCAGTAAGATCATCAGTCCATGGAGTGATAAGTGGTGGGTGTTTATCCTTCCAAGCTTGAAGTATAAGTCCCTTTGCAAATATAAGGGCTCCCAGTGTCCACTTTTGCTGTCCATCTGTTAATCCCCACATCACAGGGATGTAGTTTAAAAGTGCATGTACATCTTCTATTATCACAGATCTTTCAAGAACAAATCTATATGAGCAATGACTTCCAACCAAAAAGAAGCCATTACAGGATGTGCTCACATCACATGCCTCAATGAGGCCTTCATTGCATTGCCAGCATCTGGCAGAGCTGGGGGCGGGTGGCTCCTGTCCTTGCTCACTGGGAGTGAATGAGTCGCTCACTGGGAGTGAGTGAGTCACTCACTACATTGTCAGGTTATTATTATTTGTGTATTAGAAACACAGAAAACCATCTGTTACAGCCAAGTGAAGAGAGGATTACTAAATTACCAGTGTATATGTGATAGAGCTTCTATGCAGGATCTAGTTTCACAATAAAAATTAAACGCAATTGATATATCTTAAATTTACCTCATTTGTTTTATGTTTATATTAAACTTGTATTGGTTCATTGATTGATTACATCTCTGTATCACTCAATAGTCAAAGTTCTCTGGGCAATTCACAGAAAGCATGTCTATTCTGCCCAATAGCAGCTTACAAACAATAAAACAACAGCAATCCCAGAATAATAAAAAGTAAATGAATTCCAGCATAAAAATTTCAGCAGCAGAAGAGTTAAACAGCAGAGAGAAATACACCATGCTGCTAAAAGGAACACAACAGATCCAAAATTCAGGTTTTTCAAAATTTCACCTTGTAAAAGTCTGGGGGAATCAAAAGGCCTTCCCCTGGCACCGGAAAAGCCCTGAAGAAGGTGCCCAGTGGGCCTCTCTGGGGAGGGCACCCCAGGACCAGCCTGCTGTGGTTACAGAGTCTTGGAAAGATTTCCTTGGGAAATCTGACTGGCTCCCTTGTAGCTCTTTTTATTTTGACAGATGTTTGTTGTTTGATCCTTTTCTGTTGTCTTTAATGCTACTATTGGTTTGTATTGTACTCCTGTGCTTTTACTTGTTTTTAATATATACATTTCATTGTCTGATACTTGTATGACCTGGTCTTTCTGACTCTCCGGTCTCCCTCTCTCTCTCTGCTCTCCCACTTGCTGGCCTCCCTCTCCCTTTATATCCCCTCCTTCCCCCAAACCGAAAGTACTGTTCCAAACCTGGAGAAATGCAACCTAACTCAGGAAAATGAAACCAACCAGGGAAATGAAAGTACTCTCCTCGGGGCTACCTGCTCCCACAAAAAAAAAACCCAAACAAGCCCAGGTCTCTAGGCCTGACCTCTTCACCTTGCCTCGGTAGTCCTCAAGCCTTCACAGCCCGTTGCCACCAGTGGAGCGTCCCAGGCTGTGGCACGGACAAGGCCCCGCCTGGAGATCGTAGCGGTCTGAGAGAGGTCTGTTTAGAGGTGGTGGGCCGGGGCGTAGGGGACATAGGGGAGAGGGTGTGATTCGGAGCTTTTGAGGGCTTCCGCCTCCCTCGCTTCCTTTTTAAAAACTTGGACTTGGTGCAGACACGTAGGTGTTTTGCAAACTAGCTTGACATTTTGATGGGTTAAAAAAGAATTCGCAGGAGGACTGCAGGTCTCCCTGTTCTGAAGCGCAGTGCCAGCAGGGGGTCTTAGAAGCATTCGGGGGGCTTTTGCAGGCCCAGCTGCCAGCATATGTGTGCAGCAGACCTCATTAGCACTGCCAGCTGCACCTGGAAACCCTTTGAGGCAGGCGCTGGGGGACGGGTTGCCTCAGACAATGGATGTGCAGCTGGGAGAGCGGTGCTGCCGGCCTTTTGATTAGCGCCCTGCCGCAGCCGAGAGGGCTGAAAGGTGAGGTGGAAGAAGGGACGTGGGAGTCCGAGGCAAGCCTCTTCCCTGCCAGTGTCCCCTGGCAGGAGGGAAAGGCCCCGAGGCCATATTCAGTTTTGAAACCCACATCCATTCCTAGGCCTGCTTAAGTTCTAAACTGTGAAGTGGCCGGTCATGGGGTCTTGGCCCCAGTCCCAAGGAGCAGCTAGGATGTGGAGGGGGAGGAGCAGGTCAAGTCCGTCTCGCCAGCATCCCCAGCAGGAATGCAAAACCCAAAGTGCGCAGTTCAACGCCTGAGGCTTGTCCCTTTAAGGATGGCCCCTCCTCTGCCATGGGTGGTGGAGAATGGGCAGTGAGGGCCTGAGGCAATATGGCATTTGGGGCTGAGACCCTGAGCGTGGCCAGTGATCTGTTCATGCGCCTGCAAGCCTTGTTCTTGGCTCTTTGTTCGGCTTCTTGCCCAGGGTGGGGAACCTTGGGACCTCCACATGCCATTGAACTACATCTCCCATGATCCCTGACCATTGGCCGTGCTGGCTGGGGCTGATGGGGGTTGGAGCCTAGCAACAGCTGGAGGGCCAGAGGTTCTCATCCCTGTCCTAAACTCTGGGCCCGTTTCCACTTCATGCCCCTGCCTGGGTCTCTTGCTACCACCCCAGGTTGCTGGCTTGACCCCTTCTCCTAGGCCACGTGTATGCTTGGCCATGTCAGGATGGGGCACCGGGGCACAAGTCTTGCAGTTAACTCCCTGGGATTTAGAAGCATTTTTTCCAAATCACAGACAGAAGCCATCTGTGAGCCTGTTCCTTTTATTGTTAAGCCACATACTCTACAGAAGAGTTCTGCACTGAGAGCAGGTTCTGTGAGGAAGTCCCCACTTTCATTAAAAGTTGGAGCTGCACTTAGGGTGCAGTCCTGTAGCTACATGTATGGGAGTGAGCCCACCGAACTCAGTGGGACTCAGTTCTGAGTAGAGATGTATAGGACTGTGCTGTTAAGAGAACTGTTAGAATAAATACGACATCAGATTAAAATCACCTGACTGACTACCGCCCAAACAAGAACATGCAGTACTTTGGAATGTGCAATGGTTCCAGAGAGTTCCAGAGACAGGGCTCAGGCACCAGGAATGCTTTTCTGCACCCCGCAGATCTGGCAAATGAATACTGCTTTGGGGGCTGTGCTGTGCTGTGATTCTGCTGGAGGACAGAATGTGGCACTGAATGCATACTTTCTGATACTATCAGCTTTCATTTAATAACAAGCACGTCTCTAGCCCTTGTGGCTGCAAAATATATGCTTCAAAGTTACGTGAGTAATGCCTGCTGAAATCTGAAAAGTCAGCAGGATTGAGTAAGTTTTTTAATAGCTTGTATAGCTCCTTGCCCTTCCCCATAACTAGCAAAATGTGAATAAATTATGCAGATAGTCATCAATTATGCAAAATAGGAGAAATTATATTCTCACTGAGCAGCAGAACTTAATGTCGAGTACACACAGCCCTGGGTACAATCAAGGGAACAGTTGTGATTAGTCTTAGAACGCATCCACCGCCCACAGCAGCGCCATGCTAAATGTTGAGCGAGAACATGCTTCCGAGAAGAAGGAGCTAATAACAAAACATGGAGATTTGTAGCTACTGTTACACCATAGTTGTGCCTGTACTGGTCCACTAGTCCAAATTACCAACCATACCCACAGTGACTTTTAGTCTTTAATGGAGGAGTGCCAGATTTTTAAAAGGAATCGGCTTTGCTGCGCGCAGGGCTCCACGAGCAGGTTCTCCGCAGCAGTAAAAAGCGCTTCTTGGAACACACTTCCCGGCCGGGGGGGGGGGTTTACGTCTTCTGACTGGCAGGGGCTGCTCAACCAATGAGAGAGGCTCCCTCCCTTCTCCTTTCCCCTGAAAGGCCAGGTGCACCTGCATTTCAGGGGCAAGCCTCATTGGGCACAGTGGGAGTCACTTCCGAGTGGACACACGTACGCTCGTGCTGGGAAGGGGGGAGAACACAAAGATGGAAACCAGCCCCCTTTTTAACCCGCAGGATCTCTATAACCAATTTGGCACGCAAGCCTCGAACGGAGCCCCAAGCTTCCTAAAGCCTTGCTGCGCTCGATCGCTGGAACAGAGGGGAGGGAAATACTTACTTCCTATGTGCGCATTTGGCAGACAACCCTCACTGAGCACAATGGGTGTTACTTCTGAGTAGACACTCCTTGGTTTGTGCTGGGAAACACGGGCGGGAGACAGGAGACACCCCTTGACTGGGGTCCCAGTGAAAGGCACCCCCTGGGCAGGGCCAGCATCCCCGAGGCCAATGCGGGGGTTGGGGCACCCAACAACTAGACCGCAGAGAACCCGACTGAAGGAAAAGGACTTCAAGCAGTCCCAGGAAACCCGGTTTCCCTGATAAGCTCCAGGGCGGCTGCTGGATGGCCACCACGTCACATATCCCTAACGACCTCCACACGCAGCTGGCTCAGAGTACATCACTGGTGGAAACAGACCCCACAGGTTTGCACAACACGACACCCTACTGTGGCATAATTTGCCTGCAGAGGCTGTTGCATTGTGCCAGGCACCCATGGGCACCAGGCTTCCCATGGCTTGTTCTGTCATGCGAACCCAGGTGGTGGGTTGTTGGAGGGTTAGACAACCCTCAGATAGCCCATGCCTTGTTTTAGGGTTATTTGATGGCACCTATGGGTGCCCGGCACAATGCAGCAGCCCCAGTGTGTAAATTAACTGGCAGTGGGCTGTCGTGACGTGCAAACAGGGCCATTGTGCTTAAGGAGGAATGGCCTTTTTTGCCTTAGCAACTAAAGCCATTAGGAGCAAGTCTTCAGGTTTGTTGGGGATGAATTTTCTACACAGGCTTAAGCCTTGAAACCTATTCCAGAAATTAAATGCATGAGCTCTTAGAAACACACAAGGGAGCCCAAACTATGGTCTCCACATAAATTGTTCCTAGCATTGAGCATTCATGTGTTGTGGGGGAAGGTGGAGCTGGTTCACAGACGTGCAAAATTGGGCTGAACAAAGACTTCCAGTGCTCTCACCTGACTCTGTTGTTTAGTTTCCCTCCCTGCTTGACCACCCCACCACCTTGCTCCACCTTACCCCTCTTGGGATAGTTCTGAATGCCCCCTGGGCAGAAGGTTGTCCAGAACAGCTCCCACCCTACTCCATTCCACGGAGCAAAATCAGCATGCCGGTCCAGTCAGTCCGCTGGTCCCTTTGGAGATGCTGGGAGCGTTGCTAGGGCAACACCAGTTCCAGAGGAGGTGCAAGGGCTTCAGCCTATTCTAGGAGGAAATAGCTTTAGGAGGTAAAGTTATCTCCCCAATTCACCAGGTGCCCTAGAACTAATCAGATTTGGTCTTTTCAGGCTCAAGTTCCATTCAGCTTCAGTAAAAAAAATAGCGTGCTGTTTTTATGCAGCTGTAATGGCAAAATAGTTGAATGACAGGACAGGTGGAAAAAAAGGGGGAAACGCCTAGAATGTTTGTGGGCAACATGGAGGGGAAATGAATTACTGTATAGGGGAACATGGTGCACTGAATGCTTACTAAGGCTGCAATGTAAATCTGTATGCACTAACTCAGTGGGGCTTACTTTTGAGTAGATGACCAAAGGATTGCTGCTCTGTAAGGCTCTCCCCCACCCCTCCACACTGCAAATCTCACCAAGTTCCCCCTTACAGATCTTAATTTGAGCCAGGGCTGAGCACTCAGAGTAGTGTGAGAGAATAATAAAGACGACTGCTCACTCAGGATAAGCAGAGGACACTCCATATGTGGTGGCACGCATGCTTAGCATGCAAAGGGTCCTTAACTCATTCTCCAGCATATATAGTGAAAATGGATCTCAGGCAGCTAGACTGAGAAACTCTTGCCAGAGGGCAGGAAAAGGCTTTCTCGGTTGGAATGGCACGCCATATCATTTCTTCCACTGATGATGCTGGGACTTGTGGTCCCAGTCCAGTCTCCAGAGTGAGAAGACATTAACTGGGGACTGGGAGTGGCCAAAGCCGCCACCACAACCTGTGCCTACTCCCTACCCGCAGGTGGGCTTCCAGGGGAAGGGGAGGTGGTGATAGTGGAGTGGGTGCTTCCTGCGGAGAATGATTTGGTATTGCTGCCTCCTGTTAAAAAGGCAGCTGGCAGAGCAAAACAAAAGGCAGAACAGAATGAGTGTTTATCAGTCCCACATGCACACAAGGCTAAAAAAGAGCCTACTTCATGCACACCCTTCTTTAGTGAAGAAAACGTAAAATGGTTTACTCATAATATTCTTGCATAAAAATGCAGGTACAGCAGATAGTTTCAGACAAAGTTTGTTCAGTCCATTTCTTTGTATTCTATAACACTGGCAGGACAGAGAGCAAAAACGTGCTCCCAGCAATGTTGGAAGATCAGAGAGCGAGAGAGCGAAGGAAGGGGAGGAACAGGAAACCACACTGTAAGCTATAGAGATCCTAAGGCTAGCTATGCCCCAAATACCCATGAATTAACTAACTTGCAACACTGCTCCCTTCCTGTTACTTGGGGATGAGGGTGCAATATTCCCAACACTTCCTCCTTCAAGGACTTTACATATGTTGTTCCAAGCATGTACAATGCCTCAGCCCATTTTGGTGTAAACTCAGGGATGCAGCCCTAATCCCAACCAACCAGGGAGTACATATCCTACGTCAGTGTATCAGAATGGTGTCCAGCCAGTTGGATACAACTGTGTGCTGCTATCATGAAGGGCAAATTAAATCCATCTCAATGAAGGCAATGCTGCCTGTACTGTTCATATGTGCAATTGTAGCCAATCAGGGATCACTGTAAGAACTGAACAGTTTCTCAGCCCTTTCATAATTATTCTGAAATATTACCAATAATAAACACCAATAGTTCTTATGAACTATTTCTCCAGACTGGCATTCTTTTCAGCTCACGACTAGCCAAATATTTGACATCAGCTCTAGCTACATGGAAACGGAATGAGAAGTGCTTTCGGGTTCTATCTGGATTTTCATGAAATAGCTTTGGTCCATCAGGGGCACACAAAGCAAGAAAAGCAAAGCACACACTGCCTGAAAAAACACTCTTTCATGGGTTACGCAGCACTTGAAACCCCCATACTTTGGGGTTAGGTGGGTGGAGTAGAACTGAGCATCAGCCCCGTAGGTGCTGCTCAGCGAATGAGAGAGGCTTGTTCCCTGCTCCTGTCCACGCTCCCCACCTCGGGTGATGTTTACTGGAAGCTCTAAATTAAGCCCCCGTAGTTTGCCCCACACCTCTGCCCTCTCACCCACTATTGGGGTACTGTGAAAGATTAAAAGATACTGTGCTATTGTGAATGAGAAAAGCAGGCTATATAACCTGAATGCATAAAGCAGCTACTGCGCTATTGTGAATGCTTGAAACAGCACTACTGCACTATTCTGAATGGGAAATACAGGCAGCATACTGGGAATGGGGAAAGCAGTTACTCCGCTATTGTGAATGCCTGAAGCCATGCAACTACAACACTGTGAATGGGAAAAAGAGGCTAGATATTGTGAATGGGAAAGCAGTCCTACTGCGAATGGGGGAAAAGAGGGAATGGGGGTGCAGCCTCACCCCTTGACCAGGTCACAGCCAGGTCACAGAAATAGGCACGCCCAGGATTTAATGCAAGGGGAGGGGACACACAGCAGCGGAACTGCACGGGAGCTGCATTTAAGGAAAAAAAGCCACACTAAGGGCGCAATCCTGTGGCCGCTAGTCAATGGCTAGATGGCCATAGGATAGGTCAGTTCCTGGGAACCGGCCTCCACCCCCTCCCACGCTGCCTCATAGGCAGTGTGGATCAGCCCCGCGCCCTGCACTCGTAAGAGCAGCGAAAACATGGAGCAGCGAAAATGGGGTGTCCCTGGGGGTGGGCCGGGGCAGGGAGGATGGAAGTGCCTTTCCGATGCTTCCTATGCGTTGTCCGGTGTCCGCCTCCCACTCCAACAATCCCCTCTGCGCTGTCCCTGCCCTGAGTTCAGAGGCGGCCACCTATCCCAATAGGATTGCGCCCTAAAAGGACTTGCCCAAAATAGGCCTTTTCCAGAGGGAAGCTGTAGGGTTGCTGCAGATGGGTGACAGCGCCATCTGTCGCAAACGACCCCGGTGTGCTGTTGCTCTGCACTAAATCGACCATGTAAGCTGGGCTGTTGCTCCCTTGCCCCCCCCCAAGGCCTCCCCGGCTCTGTCCCTGCTGTTTCTGCTGCTACATTTATAGCAGCTGCAGCAGGCTCCTTGGCTTCTTTCTGGAACCAGACTGGCCCGTCACACCCAGAGCAGCTACCAACAGCCCTGGAGAAGGGGGCGCAACCTTTGGGGTTGGGGGAACACAGCCCTCATTAGCCTGTGAACAACCCTATGGGGGCTGTGCAAGTGGATAGGGGGACACACATGCACAGATGGAGGGGGGAGCAGGAGAGGTCAGGACCGCAGTTACCCTGTTGCCGCGATCTCGATCAGGACCGCGGACGGTGGGGAGCTTAAAGCTTCTCCACTTCCTCCCAGTGGTCTTGATCATGGTTGGATCCAGGATCTACCTTCCATTGACAAAAGGCGTATAGAAGGTGGCTCCACCCAACTTTTGGGGATCTCCCTCCCCACTGCACCTTGGCTCACCTCATTCAGCAGATCCCCCAACCCCCTGTGTGGCATTTTTAGGGGCTGGAGGAGCTGCTGCGGGGAGGAGGGGGCAGGGAAGTCCACTTCTGCCGGTCCAGTTGCATGAGCCTACATCTGAATCCAACCCCAGGATTGCTTGGGGAAACAGGGCATATGAGGAGAGCAAGCCATTCCCCTGCTCCCTGTTTCCCAGCAGAATTGGGCCTGGAGACAGAGATCTCAGCCTGGAAAGGCCTTGACTGACTTTGCCTGACTTCCACAACCATCTGCTAGCCTTTCCAGGCCCTGACTGGCATACAGCAAGGGTCAGGAACTGGTCACCTTCCAGATGATGCTTAACTACAACTCCCATCATCCCTTACTATTCATGCTGGCTTGGGCTGATGGAAGTTGGAGCACAGCAACATCTGGCAGGCCACAGGTTGCCTACCTCTGGAGCAGAATGCAGTTTTCTGATTAGCATACACGTTCTGTTTAAGCTCTTCCACAACTTGTGGCTTTCCAGATCTTTTGGCCAACGTCTCCCATCAGCCATAGCCAGCCTAGCCAGTGGTGAAGGATCATGGGAGTTGTAGGCCAAAACATCTGGAGGGCCGCAAGTTGCCCACTCTTGCTCTAAGTCAAGTCAAGCCCACTCCCGGACAGTCTTCTGTGTTTTCTTGCCATCCTTACTGCATGCTGTTGTGTGCACTTCACAATGCCAAACACAGCTTTGCCTCCATGCACATGCGCTCTCGTCAGGAAGCCCCAGCCAGTCCTGGCTCTTTGATGAGTGGGCCTGTGCAAGACACTTGCTTTCAGACATGCGTGTTCCACTCATGCCTTCCCTAACCTATGCCCTCCAGTTGTCTTGGACTACAACTCTCATCATTCCTGACTGGCTGGGACTGACGAGGGCACTTGTTTGGGGAAGACTGCTTTATGTGTTTAGGTGTATGCTTTACAACAAGAAGTCTGAGGTGTGTGGCTTAATGTCATGCGTGAAAAGACCCCACAAGCTGCCTTGTGCGGACCTGGTCCTATCTGGCTCGGCTTGCTTATGGCGGACCTGTCTCCCTGGATTTCAGCTCAACCTTCTAAACTGTTCAGTCTGTGGAACTGGCAACACCCTTAACATATTTATATGTGCCCACTGGTCCCACACTGAAATGCATTCTTCTAGAATTTTGAGTTGAAACATGAGGGTTCAATACCATTCAGAAGTAACCCCTCACCAGCACCACCAAAACACACACACACACACCCATTATTCGCTTTCTTGAATTCCACATTTCTTTTGGATGAGCCCAGCTCTGGGAGGCCTCCCTGTGTGTACTTGTTATGCCCCCCCCCCGCCCCATCCAAATTAGAATTGCCAAGGAAGTAATTCTGCATGGCTGGCCTCTAGGCCTCTGCCACTTGGCCAGGTTCTTGCAAATTAAAAGGTGATAAGAGGGCAATCACATAGCGTCTTTGGTAGAAATCTGAATACCTCTCAAATTTCAGAAGAGAGAAGGGTGGGAGAGTGCATGGCCACAGCATCAATTGCCGGTTTGGCAGCTGACAAAAGTGGGCCTGGGAACTTTTGATGGCCTCTCTGTTGTTCAGTAGCATGGGCTAGAAGAGGGCTTGGGCTGTGCTCCTATACACCCCTATGCGTTTTTTTGCAGGAGTGTCACTGCCAGTAACTTGTGCAATTTGTGTTTGCCGTTCCTTTCGTTGGCTCTCCCATTGCTGCAGCTTGGAACGGGAAGTCACATTTAAAGCAACACCTAGCAGACAAGTGGAATTATGATTGTGGCTTGTCATGCACAAAGTCGGCATTCAGCTACCACCCAAGCATCTCCTCAGCAAGGCGGTCACAGCTACAAGAGCTCAGCTTGTCCACCCAGGCTGGGCCTAGGCACACATTTTCACCATCTGGCTCCCTGGCCCCCTGGCACCGTTATTCACCGCCTTCCCCACTTTTCCTCCTGCCACTTTGGTGGCTCCTCTTTTTCTCTTGCACACATGATGCGGCGCTGAATTCTCTCTGCAAAGCCAAGTCCAACTATTCCCTGTTGGCTGCGCCCTGGGCAGAGGGACGTGTGGGATTGGTGTAGCAGAGCAAAACTGAGGCACGTGCTGGACTGGATTCTTGGGGGAATTTTGACGTGAAAGATGGGGGTTCAACCCCCATCAAGAAGCCTCTCAGAAAGAAAACATGTCCACATCCTTGGATTCCACATGTCTTGTGGATGAATGTAGCTGTGAGGAGTCGGGGCTCCTCACTGCATGGCCTTCACTCCAACAGGAACATGGCCAAAGACGGAACCCTGGCTCTTGGTGGCTACTTCATGACCACTCGCTCCCACTGCCCTAGGCCAGCTCAGAGGCCAGGCGAAGGACGCTCCAGGCTGGTTACACAGGCACGGCTGCATTTGCTGGATCTGGTTTTTCCCGCTCTTCTGCACACTAAGTTCAGTCAATCTCCCACTGGAAGCCTGCTCCATAGGAAGATTAAGACACAAGTATTCCTAGGAAACATGCTTGGGCAGTATCTAAAGGAACAATGAAAGGACTTTGGGTGAAATTTGCTAGCTATCCTAATGTTCATTGTAGACACTGAACATGTTTTCTTTTAAAACACCAGATTTTGTATTAGGGGCCATCTGCATGGCACCACTCCCAATCCCACACCGTTGTAACTGCCCAGCATTGCAGCTGTGAATTAGCATCTGTTGCGGTACACGCGCCTTTTACTGTGGACTTCTCTAACAGGAAAATCCGCTGCATGCTGACACATAGCCGTTGAAGCGAAGTAAACTGCAGCACTTGCACTGCCCTTTTTTTTTACCATTATATTTAAATGCGCAGCTGTGCAGGCACATGAGGGTGGGGGTGCGGCACTTTGGGGTTTAGTGGCTGTTTTGTATTTTAGGGGTTCTTTTGTGTCTGCCTGTTCCTTGTTTGGCAGTTCTCCTGCCCAAGAGTCTCACGATCGTTCGCCAAGGTGTGTGCCCTTGAGAGTTACGTGCCTACCCATCATTCCAAAATGGTGGCTGGAGCAAAGTTGGTCCTGGGCCTTTTGTGGCCCATGGTCAATGGCTCCAAAGCAGTCATTGCTAAGATACGGAGCTGCAAAGGTGTGTAAGAGTGTGGTTGAAGAAATTAACACACTTCCCTGTGCCTCTGTAACTGTGCATCCCCGGAGGAATGGGGAAGAGTGAAGGGGTGTCACAGAATGGGCATGGTGGCACACCTACCACACGCTCACCGCAAAATGTGAAGTCGGTTTGTGGAAGGGACAGACAGCTCACAACCATGGGAAACAAGCAGCAAACCAAAAATATCACAGCAAAACACATCTTGGGAAATCTATGTTTTCCATGGCTGGGCTGTGAAGTGGCAACTGCGTCATGTTGATCCTCAAATTGCAAGATCCTCAAATTGCAGCGGTCCCGGAATAAATGGCTCATGTAGATGGGGCCTTAGTTTGTTGGAGATTCAAATCTTTTGCTCTGGATTTGCAAAATAGAAAATTGTTTAAGGATTTTATTTTAGGTTTTTTTGTGGTTGAATTTAAATGTGGTCTTCTCAGGTAACCAATGGGTTGGATCCAGACTTAGTCCTACTTATTTAAGTTAGCCATGACTAACTTGTCCCACTGATTTCAATGGGTCTACTCTACATTTGACTGTCTGAGTCCGATCCAATGTATGAAATGGAGACAAGTTTCCATGCTGTGTGTAATGAGAAGCAAATTGGAAAGGTGGGATAAAAATGTTTAAAAATAAATAATAAAATGAAGACATGCAGATGAAAGATTTATTTCCCCCTTCCATACCCAATTTGGTCTGGAAAACAGCTGCTTCTTTCCATTTTTAATTTAATTTCTCTAACAATAGGGATGCCATCAGCCTACTTTGTGAAAAATCTCTTCCTGCTCTACTTTGTGTTCAGTTTTTGTATTTTGACTATTTTTTTCATTTTGTTTCTCATAGACAAGGAAGTGAGAAGATCATCACAGAGCCAGCAAGGAACAGATGGAGCTGACAGAAGGAGGAATATATCTAGGCACACGTGCACATAATTCTGTTACACAAGCTGGCACACAACACTAAATAAGACCAAACATGGCACCACAATAACTCCAGCCACTGTATCTATGGTAACACACGCACACATGGAACTCAGTCGAGTCACAGTTAATGACAACCTTTGGGATGCTGGCTGTATAATTGTCCTCCTTTTCTTTCTTTTTTTCTTTTTTTGAGGGCCCTTTAAAAAATAATTGCTATTTAAATAAATGTACTAAAGAAGCTATAATTGTATCTGCCAAAGCCAAAATCCCTACAGGAACCTCAAAGTCAAGGATGAGGGTGTGAGAGAGAGAAAGAGAATGTGAGGGAGTGAAAAATTATTAGGCGGGGAGAGAAAAGGATGATTTCACAAGTTGCTAAACTGGCTCAGAAGCAACACTGTTTCATGCTCAATAAAAGCGGCCCAGCACAGACCCACTGGATCATTCCTTTCACTACCATGGAGAGCAAGGCCCCCACCCAACACGGACGTAACCAGCAATCCTATCGTGGATGGGGGGGCGGGGGGAGTTCATGGTGGAGGGACCCCCCCCCCACACGTCCTGCTGGCAGGGGTGTTGCAAGGCCTTGGCCTATGGGGCCTTGCAATGGAAGATTTTGTTGTTAGCTTAATTGCCACACAGGAATCAATTTTCAAGGGGGAAATTCGAGGGTTTACCCTCCCCTCCCCACATGCTGGAATAGTGCCCCCGCCACACACAAAAACCTCTCCTTGCATGGCAATAAAGCTTATTGAAAATGTTCTATTGGTGCCAATGGGATTTTTTTTCTGAGCTTAATTGGCATGCGAGGAGGAATTCCCAGGGGGACCCCAGTTGAGAAGGGCTACTTCTCGGCCCCCTGCATGCTGAAACACCCTCAAATCCCTCCTCTGGCACAGCTGCGTAGCTTAGAAAAAATTGCCATTTTCCTAGCGGAGGGAAGGAGAGGCCTACCAGCGGAGGGAGAAGTAGGGAAGAGGGAGGGAGAGGTCACAAATTAAGTGTAACTGAAGAGGAACTACTGATTTGGGATGATCTGGGGTGGGGTGCAAATTAATTAAATGATTTATTTTATTTGAGGTGTTTGGGGTGAGAAATTAATTGGCTTGCTTTGCCTTTCTGTGGAATTCAAATAAATCCTAGTAATTATTTCTAACTTTACATATATAGGTATAAATTAGCATATGCAAATTTTATGCAGATGTGTCCTATGAGCCCAAACCCTGAATCTTTTACGTGCCTAGCAACACCCCTGCCTGCTGGGCTCACACCGGCCAGGGCAAAAGGCAGGGGGCAGAGGTTTTCCTCTCACCCTTTGTCTCCAGGCTCCCTTTTCAAAAAATCCCCCCCTCCCCCCCCCCATTGTGTTATGCTTCAGGGCTGACATGGCTTTTCTCTCTGGTCAGGGCTGTGCTGGGGAATGGAAAGGCTTTGGATATGGTGTATCCACAGCTGCCTCCCCTGACATGCCCCAACACACCCTCTCCACCCCCTGCCACTGCTGCAGCAGCAACGGCGAAGCTTCCTCGTGCCCCCGCAGAAATCGGGCCTCCACCAGCAGAGCTCTTCCCCTGCCCACAGGCCCCGTCCTGAGCCCTGCCACCCGAGAGCCCCTCGGCTGCCCACCGCGGGAGTCCCAGGTCCTCCCTCCAACATCGTGCTTGCAACAGCAGAAGAAGGTGTGCTTGAGGCGCCAATTCTGCGAGCGTAAAAGGAATGAGTTGGGAGTGAGCTGTGCAGGGGTTGTTGTTGTTCAGTCATTCAGTCGTGTCCGACTCTTCGTGACCCCGTGGACCAGAGCACGCCAGGCTTTCCTGTCCTCCACTCTCTCCCTGAGTGTATGTTGGGGTACCAGCTGATATTGATTTTATAGCTTTGGAATCAGCGAACTAGATCTGGAGAAACCCGGTGTGTGCTCTGTTATTTACAACTGAGCTCCTTGAAGGAAAGGCAGACTATAAATCTAATCAATGACTATATATAAACAAATAAAACATGGGTGCAGCCATCACAGGACCTACAGCACCCTGCGTGTAGGAGAAGAATGTGGACTGCTGAAATGCATGCTATTATTCAGGATGTAGGATATGTTAAAATGTAAATTACCAATCAAAATGGAACAAAGATATATAAACTGATACTCCTGAAGATGCATGGGCTTCTTTGTTTTATTATGGCTCTTTATTTTCTATGGTTAGATCCTAAGATAAGGTAACCTAAGGAAGATCACAGAAGGAATAAGTGGGTATATTTATGCTGAATACCTTGATGAAAATGTCAACACCTTGTGCAGTGACTGTGAAAAAAATGTGAAATTCCATGTGAGGGATAATTTGAAGAGGGATTGAAAATAAACCTGTGGATGGCCAGTGTGGTGTAGAGCAGGGGACCCAAACTTCCTCGACCTGCGGGCACATTTGGGAATTTGAGAAACTGCTGTGGCATCTCCACAAAATGGGTCCCATGGAAGGTGTGGCTAGTTGCATAATGGCCGCCATGGGGGCCTGGCTAGTCACATAATGGCTGCCATGGAGGCCTGGCTAGTCAGAAGAGGTGGTGGTGGGATAAATAGCAAGGCTCTATAGAGGCTGGGAGTGGGGAGGGAGTGTGAAGATCTATGTAGAAAAGATCTATGTAGACAGAAGAAGACTGGTTGGGGCCAGAAGCCACTCTTTCCTTATCCCTACCTGCAAAATAGCTGATCAGCGGCCCATTCAGAACTAAGCAGGAGAACCTGGTGCCCTGATGTTTCTCAATTTTTTAATTAAAAAAAAACATTGTTGAAGGGGGCGGGGAGTGGAGAGCTTCATGGCCACTACTGGAGGTCCCCGCAGGCACCATGGCACCACAGACCCTGTGTTGGGGCTCCTGGGTTAGAGTGTTGGACTGGGACTGAGGAGACCTGGGTTCTATTCCCCACTTGGCCATGATGCTCACTAGGGGCTTCTCCACAAGGAGCTTTTATCCTGCTATTGAGATTGGTTACACACAGAAGTTTGCCGGTCCTTTAGATGACACCATCAGCTTCCAGGGCATCTCCAGCACACTAAATGACCTTTATCCCATTGTTAACAAGATTGGAGATAATGAGCTATCATATTACTGCGCTTGAGTTCCCTCCATGAGAAGAGGAAAACCGGCAATAAGAGGAGCAGACCACAGCGCCATCTAGTGGCTGTATAATGAAACATATCGAAGACTCAGATAAGGGGGAAAGCGGGGGGAGGAAGCATACGCAAAAGGAGTCCATCGTGATCCTGCATTTAAAACAGAAGCAGAAAACCTCATTTTAAATGCAAGATTTTAGGGGGCTGTAGAGATGCTCTAGGTGACTTTGGGCCAGTCGCTACCTCCCATCCTAACCTACCTCACAGGATTGTTGTGAGGATAAAATGGAGGGCGGGGAGAACCATGTACACTGGCCCAAGGTCGCCCAGTGAGCTTCAAGATCGAGCGGAGGTATGGAGCTCAGTCTCCCTGTTCCTGGTCTGACACTCTAACCCTTTCACCACACTAGCTGTTGATTCCACAGAGGGTAGCCCTGACCAATGGCTACTGGCCCTGACTGCACTACCCACGCTCCTGGTTCTGAGGGGGCAGCTTCTGAGCACTGGCTGCTAGTACGTCTGCTCCTCTGCCACTGTGTTCAGCACGATGTCACATTGGGAGCCTCTGGGGGTCCAGAAGGCTCCTCAGGCGACTTAGGGCCCTAATCATGCCGGGTTCTGAATCCCAGGGGGACTTGCACGAGGACGGAAGTGCCCCTTCCCTGTTTCAGGGGTGGGTGGGTTTCCCAGCTTCTCGTCTGCAGAGCCCAGGACGGCTGATGTGGCCCACCTCCCTCCATTTATCCTCACAGCAACACTGAAGTACGTTAGGCTGAGTCAGGGACCGGCCCCTAGTCACCCAGGGAGCGTCATGGACAAATTTGGGTCTCCCAAGTCCCAGCCCAGCACTCCAGCCACGGCCCCACATAACACCAAGTTATGAAGAACGTGGCAATGGCAGGCATGAGAGGAGCGTCACGACTTTGGTGGTAAACACAGAGCCCCTTTTGCCACAGTTAATAGGTCAGTAGGGCTGAGCTAACCCTGAACTAACCAGGTGATTCTGAGCTTGGGAGAAGATCAGTCATACTCACTTCAAAATTTGAAGTATCCATGTAAGTTCCACCTTAGCCCACAGTTTACTTGGATTAGGTTTTACTTTATCTGAGCAGAGAAGTATTTGTGGATATTTATTGATTTAAAATATTTATTGGCCACCTTTCAGGGCAGAAGCCCTCCCAAGGCATCTCACAGCCATATTGCATCAAGGTAAAAGCAGAAAACAGGAGAACTGTCATTGCCCATATTCTTACTTGCCCAGCACTTTCCTATGGGAATGCCTTATTTTTTGCCTGTGTTTTAGAGTTGAAAGACAGAGGGGCTCTTTCTCACCACCCTCGCACTTCTGATTGTTAAGCCACTTACTTGTCTCTGTGGCTAGATGTTCGGTTGCCCTGAGAGAAGGCAACAGAGAGATTTTAGGTTTGGGTTCAGTTCTAGTTCCCCAGGAAAAAGATCTCTCTGAGCAAGGCTTTGGTTCAATGCCTTGCTTTGGGAGACAGACAATAATCTTAAGACAGCTGAAAGAGGTTTCAGAGAGGTATACACATATGTCCCACAAATTTGCTGAGAATCTCTTCCTTGCTGCTGTGAAACTCAAACCAACATTCTGGAGGACTAGGTCATGTTCTTCTAGGATTTGTTGAGGCTGGAGACTCACTATAAGCGTGTTGAAAGTGGTTTGAGAAAGTGTTCACACACGTGTCAAGCTTATTTGCCCCCACTGTTGCTTCTGCTCAGTTTTTGAAAGCTCACCAAAACAGTTTGCAAAGATGGGATGGCTGAGACTTCTTTCCAGTCATCTTCCACTCTCCGTAGAGCTGCCTCCAGCATTGCTTGACCGTAAGCACATTGAACTCACTTCTGAGCAAACCTGTAAAGGTATTGGGCTGGATCCAGACTTAAGTCACATTTTGAGTAGACCCACTGGAATCCATGGGGCTTATGCTAGTTATGACTAACATAAGTCCCATGGATTTCAGTGGGCCTACTCTAAGTATGACTAAATCTGGACCCAATTCATAGTTCAATTCTGTTGACGCCTCCTCCTGCCCAGTGCTCCCTAATGCACTTCTTAACTCTTTCCCTAATGATAATGGATGTCACCTGCAGCCCTCTGTTTACCCGTATCCCCTCCTCCCTTTTTCTCTCTTGCCACTTTAATTTTCAAACAGCACCAGCTGCTGTTTCTCTCCTGGAGTATCTTTTGCTCTTAAGAGCCTGTTTCCTGGTACTTTGGAGTCTTTTCTTCCCCACTTCCTTCCTTCCTTTCTTCTCCTTCTCTTTCTCCTTGCTTTCAAATTGACTTTGGTTTGGATGGTAGAAGAAGTTAAAAAAAGAGAATCTGCAAAAGTGAATAACTGGTGGGAATTCCTACAAGCCCAGGTAAGGTGGTGGGGCCTGTTTAGAATGATTAGAGCATCAAAGGTAGATGTAGGATGTGGGGGGTAGTGTTGAAAAATATATTTAGGGTGTTCTGTCAGCGTCAAGAGTTTGTTCCCTGAGAACTTTGCTCTGGGATGTGCATTTATCTTTTCATTATGTAATTTTAAAAAAACCTTCTGTCTTCCCCTCCCTTATCTGCAGCGTCTGCACAGGGGAGGGAGAGGAGCCAAGGAGAGGAGCCGTAGCTCAGTGGTGGAGCCCCTGCTCTGCGTGCAGGAGGTCCCAGGTTCGATCCCCAGCAGCATCTCCAGGCAGGGCTGGAAAAACTCCTGCCTGAAACCTTGGAGAACTTCCACCCATCAGGGTCAACAATTCTGGCCTAGGTGGACCCGTGGTTTGTTTCAGTAGAAGGCAGTTTCCTGTCCCTATGTTTCTAGAGGCTTCAAGAGCTAGTTCTTGTGCTCCTACTTTTATTAGTTGGGATGGGGAGGCAAGCAGAGGTGTGAAGTAGTAACATGGGAGACTCTAGGTATGTGCAAAGTGCCTTTCCTTTACCAGCAACTAACAACCAGTCCCCACGTATTTGGGAGTGAGAGACAGGGGTCCAAGTTCCAAGCAGACCTCAGCGCCTTAGTTTTGGAAACTAAGCACAAATGTAAAGGGGGTAAAAACAGAGGGGCTTGTGAATACTAAAAAAAGAAGATAAAAGAGGGGCTTGAAGAGGTGCACCAGTGGAGCCTTGATCATCGCCTATGAACTTGAAACTGGATGACTTCTAAGGCTTGTCTAGGCTACAAGGGTGAACTGGGTTAAGCATCAAATCGTCATACCTCCTCTCCCTAACACAGGCAACCGTAGTGTTGTGAGGACGCTGAGAATAGCTGCTTGGTATTGTTAGAACAGTTCTTTGATTGGGAGCTGTGACGGCTGAATTGGCTTGAAACTAGCTTAATTCTTGGTCTCCACCTGGCCCTTACAGGAGCCATTTGATCTCAAGGCTGCTTCTCCAGAAACTCTTCAACCTTCTGGGCATGTGCTTCGGGAAGTCGGCTTCTTGTGCCATGTGGCGGAGACATTTGTCTCTTGTTCTTCTCCACAGATGAAGCACCATGGCCTTATGCAATCCTGAAGTGGCGTTGCAGTTGGATTCCCAGATGAAGTGCAGCATTCCGGTTCCAGTCCAGGGGGGGCCGTTCTCTGCACTCCATTTCTTTCCTCGCCCCAGCAGGCCTTTCTCTTTATTGAGCCAAGAGGAGCTGATGGAATCCCTGGATGGGTGAGCAGCATCTCTTCATCTTACCTGGGGCGCACTCTTCTCTGTGTTGTGTGAAAATGCCAGCCATGCATCTGTGGTCCTCTTCCTTCAGAGGGAGAGGGAGCTTCTGGGGTTATCCCAGAGGTGAAAAGATCTTATGCAAACCCATTACCCTTTTTTCATGATGCATTTCCTCTTTTTCTGTGGTGTGTAAGTAGTCATCCTATCAGACATGCACTTCAAACTGAAAAAACAGATGCCTTATTTCAAGGGTTGCAAGGATAAGCCATGGCTCAAACTGACATCTTATTACAGATGCTCAAAAGTTTGATAGATCTAAAAGTCATGATCGTTCTGATTTATACGGGCTCGAATTCCTCTTGGGGCAGGCCATGGACGACGACATTTGAGTATCTTGCCTTGAACCATTGCCAGATCCTCCTCTTCTGGGCCTTCTTAATAGCAGAGGGAGGCTTACTTGAAAGGCGTTATTCCATCCTTTCATGCTGGAGTCATCGAGGTGCTGGTTTGTAAACACGAATGAGCCATTATTTGGTGAACTGCCTGTTTTAAGAGGTGAGCCCAGAAGGTCTCAGCATGTATAGACCATGTAAGTGAACTGCAAGAAGCAAGTTAACTTTTGCAGCAGACCTATGAAAGGTAGGGCCTGCATAATCCCCTTGGTCACCAGGACATCGTTGGCCCTCGAATTTGGGGCCTAGATGGACAGTGATGCAGTGGTAAATTTTGAAGTGCAAGAGCTCATCCTGTGTATGTAAGCATGAACCCCCCCTCGACCCCCAAATGCAGCAGTACACGGCCTAATAGCAAACTAATTCAGATCAGCATCCCCCCCCCCCGCCCCCCGGAAGCAACCCAATGTTGAGTTTCTGTGGGTGCTTCCAGGCCAGGCTTTCACGACGCCAGCACGCTCCTCGCCCACAGAATTTCACAGGAGGTCCAGGTGACATAGTCTTTCATTCGTAGCCCTCGCGTGTTTTCCCACTGCTCCCTCTGTCTTTTCTCTTACCAGGAAAAAAAAACTGGCTAAGGGAAAAGGTGGAATAGCAGCACGATGCCTTTTGAGCTCAGAGCCCCCCATCTAGAAGCCCCCAATTTGGGAGGGGAAACAAGCCAGGGCTGGGGTGGAGTGTGGGAGTGGAAGGACAGACTGGAGTATCCTGGACATGAGCCGGAACCCAGTGCAGGAGCACCGCCCACTCACCTTGCCCAATGGCTCGGGAAAGAGCAGCTGCTCCTCCCTTCCATTGTTTTGGCCAAGAAGTGCGAAGGCTGGTGAGTGCCGCAGACGTTAATTATTTTTAAGAATACTTGACGGGGGGGGGGGGCACAGCATATTCTGTCCTCCCATTGCAAAAGCTATTCACAACCATCACAATACTGCATGTGGTCACTTACGTTGCATCCAGTGTACACGGGGAAGACCGGGGCTGAGTTGATCCCATTGTCTTGCTACCACTGAGTACACATAGTGGCTGGATCCAGATTTAGGCATGCACACCTGGGCTAGAGGAAGCAAGCTTCCTTAGCCCCTTCTCCCCATGGCAGCTGCTCCGATCCCCCCAGGGGCCCCTGCTGAACAGGGTAGGCTGTGGTGCTGGGGGGGGAAGATCCCCCCAATAGAAGATCCCTCTGGGGAAATCCCCCTTTTGAGGGATCCCCCTTTTCCCATGCACCACAGCCTACCCTATTCAGTAGGGTTCCCTGACCCTCTCCTTAACATTGGGGGGGGCACTGAAGGAGCTGCTGTGGGAGGAGGGGGTGGGGAAGTCTGCTGCCATCAGCCCAGCTGCACATGCCTGGATCTGGAGCCGGTCTGCTATGTGGGAACTTGCAAGGAAGGGGGGTAAGTTACTCCCATACTCCCCCCCCCATTAACAAAATGCTGCTGGTGGTGGTGGTGGTAGACACAAGCTGGTGGCACAGAAGGCTGCCCTGGAGCCGGGTCTCTCTGTCACCCCACCCCACCCCACCCCTTCAGCCATGGGAGATGCCTCCGCCCACTCCGCCACCACTGCCTCAAAGCCTCCATTGTGGGGGATGGGGGTCAATGCCCAGCCCGAACTGCTGGCTGTCTGCTGGGAGGCTGGCAGTGGCTGAGCTCAGCCAACCTCCACCCTTGGCCTGGGCGCAGGAGGGATCCCACGCCGCCGGAGGCAAGCGAGCAAGCAGCGGGCAGCACGACCCTCTGCCCACCCACCGAGGGCCAGCATGGAGCTCCAGGATGCGCAGTTCCGGCATGCTCATGCTCCCACCTGCTGGCTGCATGGGTGTGTGTGAATGGCCCTCTGCTGTCCTCCCGACAGGAGCCCCTACGACTCGAGTGACCTCAGCCCAGGCCTGTTCGAGGGCAGTGACTGTGCCATGCCTGATTCGCAGCTTGTCGGAAGGATTGTCTCGCAGGTGGAGTTCTACCTCTCTGATGAGAACTTGTCCAAGGATGCCTTCCTCTTGAAGCATGTCCAGAAGAACAAGATGGGCTTTGTCAGCATCAAACTCCTGACATCTTTCAAAAAGGTGGTCAATCTTGGTGATGGTGGTGGTGATGGTGGTGGTATCGTATTCTCCTCTGAAGAAAGCAGAGTGGCATATGTCATGTATGGATTCCAGGATCTGAACTGCCACTTCTGCTCGCAGACCATGGTCTGGGCCACATGTAATTTGTGTGTGTTATAGGCCAGTGCTGCACCAGGAACCCAGAGCTGCCCTTTGCAAATATGAGTAACAGTTTTTTCCATTTCTGCTGTATTCCATACCCTTAACACCTCTTTCTGACATACATTATTGCACTTCCACTGTTGAGCTAATACAGTTTTGACTGTTACAGATAAATGCAAAAGGAAATCCTGGTCTGGTGTCCTCATACCTCTAGAGGCCCATCCAGCCATTGCGATGGCCTCCCTGCCTGCCTTCCCAGATCTTAATCTGAGCCAGTGCTTAGTCCCATGTAACAGAACTGATAGTTCCCGTGGGTGTCCGCAAACCGCCCTTTCCTCCTCACCAGGTACACAACCTGTCTTCATACCTAACACAAGGCAAGCCAAAGTTTGTCCTCCAATGTATGCACAAAGGAAGCTGCAGCTGATTGCCTCTCCCTGATGGGTGTGTGCAGAATCTCTGTGTGCTTTCACATAGCCACCCACTGATTCTGGATGTAGCCTCTGAGTGCGATCCCTGTATCCAAGGTGCGGGGAGTGGTCCTGGGTCGGAGAGCATGGCTTTGGGGGGGCTTGAGGGTGGCATTCTCTCTCGGGCAGTAGTGCAGTGGCCAGTCCAGAAGTGCAGGGTCCCTGCGCCACAGCCACGCCCCGTCTAAGATTGTACAAGCTCGTAAGATATACAGCCCTCAATGGGGATCCAAAAACAGTGCAGCTGACAGTCAGGAAGGGGTAGTTCACTTGGACGTCTGAGAAAAAATGCAGGGGTGTTAAGATCTTTTTCACTCCCTCCCTCAAACACAAACATTTTAGGTTTTCACAATAGGATACTCTATGGAAGCGTCACCCTCTCAATTCAGCCCTCAGGGACAGATCCCTTTTCATTTAAGCAGCCCCCGGCACACTCCCTTGGCACCCCAACATTGCCCATCGGCTTTCCCTAAGCTCCTTCGTTATATCTCTGCCCTCCCCCTCCAACAGAAATATCCACACACCCAGCTGGATTGAACTATGCGCACGCACCCCCCCACACCTTTCTCCCCTCCCCCAACTGATTTTTGCCTGTTTCCCTCCCCTCCACCGGGGTTTGTTTGCCCAGGCATGTGCCAACTCTGTGCCAAAAAGTGTAGCTGACAGAGCAGGTTGCATTTGGCGATTCCGCTTACTGTAGAAATGAATGTTCAAGAATTAACCGTGCAATCCAATGGGTGTTTATGTCGAATTAAATTTACAGAGATCTTGGGAAGGCAGCTAAGGCTGCAGCCCTAGGCACACTTACCTGGAAGAAAGCCCAATTGGCCGTTGAACGTAGTGGGGCTGACTTCTGAGTAAACATGCATAGGATTGTGTGATAAATCCTAAAAACTGGCACAAACGAACTCTTACAATGAATATTAATAATTCAGTAGCTGAATAAGCTGCAGCAAAGGAGATCATTACCTTGTCATGGTGCTGGAGCTTGAGCACCTCAATGACGTCATGAGCTAAACCGTGAAGGGACACCCAAGACGGGAAGGTCATGGCAGAGAGGTCAGACTAAATACGATCCCTGCTGGGGAAAGAAACAGTAACCCACCCCAGTATTCTTTCCATGAAAACTAAATGGATCAGTACAACCAGAGATATGTTGGTATACCATCGGAGGATGGGACTCCCAGGTCGGAAGATGGTCAAAATGCTACTGGGGAGGAACAGAGGATAAGTTCAACTAGCCCCAGATGTGATGACGCAGCTAGCACAAAGCCGAAAGGACGGCTAGCAGCTGATGGTCCGATGTTCTAAAGATCAACACACCATAGGAACCTGGAATGTAAGATCTATGAGCCAGGGCAAATTGGATGTGGTTATTGGGGAGATGTCAAGATTAAATCTAGACATTTTGGGTGTCAGTGAACTGAAATGGACTGGAATGGGCCACTTCACATCAAATGACCACCAGATCTACTACTGTGGACAAGAGGACCACAGAAGAAATGGAGTAGCCTTCATAATTAATAATAAAGTGGCTAAAGCAGTGCTTGGATACAATCCAAAAAATGACAGAATGATCCCAATTCGAATTCAGGGTAAGCCATTTAACATCACAGTGATCCAAATATACGCCTCAACCACAGATGCTGAAGAAGCAGAAGTAGATCAGTTCTATGAGGATCTGCAGCACCTACTAGATAGTACGCCAAACAAAGATGTTATTTTCATTACAGGAGACTGGAATGCTAAGGTGGGTAGTCAAACAACACCTGGAATTACAGGCAAGCATGGTCTGGGAGAACAAAATGAAGCCGGACATAGGCTGATAGAATTTTGCCAAGACAACTCACTGTGTATAACAAACACTCTCTTCCAACAACCTAAGAGCTGACTTTATACATGGACTTCATCAGACGGTTGACACCGAAATCAGATTGACTACATCCTTTGTAGCCAAAGGTGGTGGACATCTACGCAGTTGGTAAAAACAAGACCTGGAGCTGATGGTAGTTCAGATCACAAACTTCTTATTGCACAATTGAGAATCAGACTAAAGAGAATAGGGAAGACCCACAGATCAGTTAGATATGAGCTCACGAATATTCCTCATGAATATGCAGTGGAGGTGAAGAATAGATTTAAGGGCCTAGATTTAGTAGATAGGGTCCCAGAAGAACTATGGACAGAAGTTTGCAACATTGTTCAGGAGGCAGCAACAAAAAACGTCCCAAAGAGAAAAAAAACCAAGAAGGCAAGATGGCTGTCTGCTGAGACACTGGAAGCAGCCCAAGAAAGAAGGAAAGCAAAAGGCAACAGTGATAGGGGGTGATATGCCCAATTAAATGCAGAATTCCAGAGGCTAGCCAGAAGAGAGAAGGAATTATTGTTAAACAAGCAATGCGTGGAAGCGGAAGAAGATAATAGAATAGGAAGGACAAGAGACCTCTTCTAGAAAATTAGGAACATCGGAGGTAAATTCCAGGCAAAAATGGGTATGGTGAAAAACAACGATGGCAAGGACCTAAGAGAAGCAGAAGAGATCAAGAAAAGGTGGCAAGAATATACGGAAGATCTGTATAGGAAGGATAATAATATCGGGGATAGATTTGACAGTGTGGTCAGTGAGCTAGAGCCAGACATCCTGAAGAGTGAGGTTGAATGGGCCTTAAGAAGCATTGCTAATAACAAGGCAGCAGGAGATGATGGTATCCCAGCTGAACTGTTTAAAATCTTGCAAGATGATGCTGTCAAGGTGATGCATGCCATATGCCAACAAATTTGGAAAACACAAGAATGGCCAACAGATTGGAAAAAATCAACCTATATCCCCATACCAAAAAAGGGAAGCACCAAAGAATGTTCAAACATTCCACGGATCAACGGACAGACCACATATCAACCGACTGGTTTAAGATTGGGAAAGGAGTACAGCAGGGTTGTATACTCTCACCCTACCTATTCAACCTGTACGCAGAACACATCCTGCAACGTGCTGGGCTTGATGAAGCCAAGGCTGGAGTTAAAATCGCTGGAAGAAACATTAACAATCTCCGATATGCAGATGATACCACTTTGATGGCTGAAAGCGAGGAGGAGCTGAGGAACCTCATGACGAAGGTGAAAGAAGAAAGTGCAAAAGCTGGGTTGCAGTTAAACCTCAAAAAAACCAAGATTATGGCAACCAGCTTGATTGATAACTGGCAAATAGAGGGAGAAAATGTGGAGGCAGTGACAGACTTTGTCTTCCTAGGCGCAAAGATTACTGCAGACGCTGACTGCAGCCAGGAAATCAGAAGACGTTTACTTCTTGGGAGGAGAGCAATGACAAATCTTGATAAAATAGTGAAGAGCAGAGACATCACACTGCCAACAAAGGTCCGCATAGTTAAAGCAATGGTATTCCCTGTAGTAACCTATGGCTGCGAGAGCTGGACCATAAGGAAGGCTGAGCGAAGGGTGCTGGAGGAAAATTCTGAGAGTGCCTTGGACTGCAAGAAGATCAAACCAGTCCATGCTCCAGGAAATAAAGCCAGACTGCTCACATGAGGGAAGGATATTAAAGGCAAAACTGAAGTACTTTGGCCACATCATGAGAAGACAGGACACCCTGGAGAAGATGCTGATGCTAGGGAAAGTAGAAGGCAAAAGGAAGAGGGGCCAACCAAGGTCGAGGTGGATGGATGATATTCTGGAGGTGACGGACTCAACCTTGGGGGAGCTGGGGGTGGCGACGGCCTACAGGAAGCTCTGGCGTGGGCTGGTCCATGAAGTCACGAAGAGTCAGAAACGACTGACCGAATAAACAACAAGCTGAACAAGACATCCTCTTGCTTCTCATTTGCACCACCCATCTGCCTCCATCTTTTTCATGTTCATCAAGATGTGAAACTTTTCCATAACATTTCTCCAGCCCCCCTGCCCGCACTGTAAAGCACAAAAAGGCACCAATCCTAAACACACTTATGGAGGGAGCTGGTGTGTTGCTGTGACCCTGTTCTCCTTTCCTGCCCTGGGATTGTGGGAGTGGGATAGAATGGTACTCTAGCTGCTGGTACTGGGGTATGGTTTGGAGAACTGCCAAGAACAAGTTTAAGCATCAGAAGTTTTAAGGGTGATGCAGTAATGACCTTCCCACCACCATAAACAAACCTCAGTTAAGGGTATGTAAATCAGCTTTATGTGAGTTCTTAAATAAAAGGTACAGAACAATGGGGCATATTTTCAAGAGGAGGACAAGGGTCTAGGCCATTCACATCTCCACACCCTTACTTCCTAAAGGCACATTATATCTAAATGGTGTGAGGAAAAAGGAGAACATAATAATAATAACTTGTATAATCAAAAATTAAGTTTCAAACAGCTATGTAAATTTAGATTACAAATTAAATTTCAATTTCAATTGTGAGCTTCTAGGGGCAGAGACCTGACTCTTTTGCTTATGATTCTCTGTAAAGTACCACATATATTGTAAAAACCAAAGTCTGTGCATCTTCTGGAAGCAGCTGAAGACATGTTTTATTCAAACTATCTTTTGGTGACCAGCAACAGGGAAAGATAAAGTAGATTGGTTAGCATTTTGTTACCAGCTCTGAGTGTTTGGGATGAAGTAGACTATGTTGTTGTTCAGTCATGTCCGACTCTTCGTGACCCCATGGACCACAGCACGCCAGGCCTTCCTGTCCTGCGCTCTCTCCCGGAGCGTGCGCAAGTTCATATTCATTGCATCGGTGATGCTATCTAGCCATCTCATCCTCTGCCATCCCCTTCTCCTTTTGCCTTCAGTCTTTCCCAGCATCAGGGTCTTTTCCAGGGAGTTTTCTCTTCGCGTTAGGTGGCCAAAATATTTGAGCTTCAGCTTCAGTATCTGTCCTTCCAATGAGCAGTCAGGGTTGCTTCCAATCAATTAAGGGTGCAATCCTATGCATGTTTAGACAGAAAAAAAGTCCTGCAACTCCCAGCATTCCCCAGCCAGCTAAGCTGCCTGGGGAATGTTGGGCATCGTAGGACTTTTTCTGTCTAAACTTGCATAGGATTGTGCCCTAATAAAGAATACATCAGATATGGACAACAATGATGTATTTTTTTCTACCTCAGATGAAATAGTAACCCTATCATATGGATAGAATGAAGCCTCATGGCCATGGACCTTACTCTCAAGTATGGGGGCTTACTCTCAAGTAAATGCAAAGCAAATACATGGAGGAAATGTGTGTGTGGAGAGGGAGAACAAGAGAAAGCTGCTTTACCTTTTTTTTTTTTTAAGACTGTCAGGGTTGCTGGTAATGTGCACTTTAGGCCCTCACCCTCTGCAGGAACAGCCAAGAAGAAACACAGCAAGCTGCAGCCTTCCCCAACTTGGCACCCTCCAGATTTGCTGGACGACAACACCTGTCAGCTCCAGGCAGCATATTGGCTATGCTGGCTGGGAGGGGAGATGATAGGATTTGCAGTCCAACACGTCTGGAAGGCACAAGGTTGGGAAAGGCTGGGTGAGACACACAATGGAGAAGTTCTGCGGCCTCTGCCCAGAGCTGTGCAGGCCGTGTGGAGGTAGGCGAGGCGGCCAATATCCACATACATGTCTTCTCGGAAGTAAGCATATAGATTTCAATGGGGTTTATTCCCAGGTATTTATTTTAATTTGATTTTTTAAATTTCATTTATTTTTTACTCATATGGACTTCCTCTTTCTTCTCTCTGCCCTCCCCATGCCCCGGCCCCACACCCTGCTGCCTTCTTTGGCTGCTGCCACCACCACTGAACAGATTGACTGAGCTGTAGGGATGTCAGAGAATTCTGTGATGGATCTCAGTGAGGTCAAATGCAAGTGCATTCGGCCCCCCAAAATCCATCGCGGAATGGCCTGCTGCCCCCCGCGGATCCCCCCCGGGACGAGACTTACCTGGGGCGGATGTTCCGGATGGCAGCGGCTCCAGTGGCAGCTGCGGCGGCTGGTCCTCCGACCGGCTGCCACCGCCGCCTTTTGCAGTCTGTGTCTTCCCTTCCCCCCATAGATGTGATAGGCTAAGTAAAGACTTGCGTAGCGTATCACGTCTGGGTTTTTTTAAAAAAACACACGTGTACACAAATGGCGGCGGCTACAGCCGCCGCCATTTGCGTTCCTTATTTTTCGCCGTCTTAGTCTATGTCAATATTTATGTAGACTAAGACGAAGAAAAGGAAGGGGAACGCAAATAGCGCCCACTACACTATTTGCGTTCCCCTTTCTTTTCTTCGTCTTAGTCTACGTAAATATTGACATAGACTAAGACGGCAAAAAATAAGGAACGCAAATGGCAGCGGCCATAGCCGCTGCCATTTGCGTACGCGTTTTGTTTTTTACCCAGAGCCCTCTGCAGCTGGAAATCCGGCTGCGGACGGCCCTGGCCTGGGCCTGGCTGGCTGCTCCGCAGAGCTGCTGCGGAGCACAGCCGGCCATCGAGGATTCCGGGGGGACAGACGGAACGCCTCCCCTCCCATGAACAGAATCCGCGAAAAAGTAAGTCACTTTCGTACATCTCTACTGAGCTGACCTATCCGAGTCTGATGTTGGCCAGTGTGTTCTTTGGCGCGGGGCTGCTGGGTTGTTGTGGCTCTACAACTGGCCGGGCTTGCTGGGGGCACGGGGTGGACGATCAGGATCAGGGCCTCCAGCAAGCAACGCAGCCTGGCCCACGTGTTCCCGTCCTTCCCCCAAACCGGATGGTGACGGCGCAGTCTCGGGCGCAGCGGAAGAGAAGGCGGGCTGCAAGAGAGGGTAAATTAACCCTTTGCGGGACAAGGCTGCTCCCTGGAGGGGGGGATTGGCCGCTCTTCCTGCCCCATGCCTGGCACTTGGGGAGAGTAGCTGCTGGCCCTGCCCCACAAGTAAACAATAGCGGCAGTACCTCGACCAGCAGCAGCAGCCCTGGAAGGGGTGGGTGGGCGGGCTGGTGCTGCAGGAGATGAGGGCAGGACCGGGCACGCAGGCACAGAGCGGGGACCAGCAGAGAAGCAAAGAGCTGAGGAGGAGAATAGGGGGTGCCGAGAGGAGGCTGCAGAGCTCCCTCTCCCCCCCCCTCTGTCTGGCCGGCTCTGCGAGGGGGATGAGAGGCAGCTGCCCACCCCCCACCCCCTCCCCCTGCTCCCTCCCCCTCCCCTAGCAGCCGGCGACCCAGCTGGGGCCCGGCTTCAATAAAAGCGAAGGCCCGGCGTGCCAGCCACTGCTACGCCGCTGCTCTCGGGAACTAAATGGATCCTGTCCATGTTTTCCACAGCCAAGGGTGTACAGCACATGGCCCTCCAGAGGTTGTTGGACTGCAACACCCAGCATTCCTCGCCATTGGCTATGCTGGCTAGGGCTGATGGGAGTGGCAGTCCAACAACATTTGGAGGGCCGCACATTCCCTGCCGCTGCTTTAAGCAAACAATGCTGGTGCAAAGATTGCTCTCTAGATTGTACAGAACCCCAGGTTTCCTGCTGCACCACTTTCCAGCTCCTAGTCCTCGTCTTTAAATTTTTCAGTTTTTGGCCCAACTAACTCTTCTATTTCATTTCTCCTTGAACACTTCACTTCCTCTGTGGTTATCCCTGCTCCACCTCCCTCTAAGTCTCCACGTAAGTGTCTCCTGCTCCTCTGGGTGTGGGTTGCGGACTGGGTGGGGGGGTTCACAGGGGGCTGCTGGGCAGGTGCACTAGACGCAGTTTGACAGAGGACTGATGGTGCGGAGGCTTTGGTGTCCCTCACAGAAGGATATTGGAGGCCAGGAGAAGCAAACTTGCATTCATGACTGAATCAGGGTGGACCCTTTCTTAGGTCCTGCCTGTACTTCCACCATGGTTGTTATAAAGTTCCTCCTGGTGGTGCAATAGTCACAACTGTGGACTTAATCACTTCAGTAGGCTTGAAAAAATTGGGAGACAGACACACTTACTGGGAATAATTAGCACTGTGAGATGGAGGATAACAAGGTTCCAAAGTTAACTCGGAACTGGCCTTTAGACCAACTCTTTTGGCAGAGCTGGGCAGGCCTCAAGATGGTGGGATCGGCGTCTTTTCCACTAGGACCCCAAGATCCGCTGGCCAGAGCCAGGTTGCCCAGGAGGGACCGGGCAGGTGGGCTGGAGCTAGGCGCGAATGGCCGGCTCAGGGGAGTGGAGCCAGCGGTCTGTGGCAGCTTCCCCAGCCTGGGCTGCTCCAAATGGGTTAAACAACAGTCGCTATGTTTGCTGGGAATGATGGGAGTTGTAGTCCAACCCAACCCCTCTGGAGGGGGCCATGCGGGGAGCACTGATCTACTGTAGTTCATGAGCGGCAGCCCGGGAGGAGCGGCGCCCACCACCCGTCTCTGTGCCGCCCCCGGGCCGGTGCAGCTGAGCAGAGCCTCAAAGGCCGCGATGTCACGGCGGGGTGTGCGGTGGATCCTCCCAAATGCAGAACTGAAACAGGCAGATCCGGACAGATCTGAGAGATGTCCACACTGAAGCGGGGCTCCCAACAAAGCAGATCGAATCCGGATCCGAATGCCTTCAAAATGGACCCATTTCTCCCCAGCTCTCCATAGAAGGAAAGCACGGGGGAGGGGGGATATAATTTTCTGACCGGCAGCTGTAGCGTCTAATCACAGGGAATGGTTTTGCCTGGTGGCAACGGGCGAGGCGGATGTTGAAGTAATTGCAGGACTGATCCAGTGCTCAGTGGTCTTTCCTGTTTCTCTCCCAGAAGAAGCAACGTTAAGAGGGGGCTGGTGGAGCCTGTGTGACCTGGGAGGGAGTAGCAGTGAGCGCTTGCTTGGGAAACGCTGGATATTCGAGTTCTTCTGCCCTGCCACTGCGTGTTCCACATCCATCCTTCACCCCCGTCTGATTGCACTTCCTGTTACTTTGGTGCCATTTGAGCAGAATCTCAGAAAGTCTTAAACTGCTTTCCATTCATCAAAACCCCACAGCATCTGCACCTGTCTTTCTGAGATTTTGCAGGTTTCTTGCCTAGGGACAACTCTATGACAGAGGCTATTTTCATACAAATTGCCAAAAACTGTCACTCCCCACCCTAATTTGAATAGTCCCCTTCTGTGAAAAAGCACCACATCCATCCTTCTGAAATGTTGCAGGTTTTCTAACTGGGCCCCCCTCCATGCTGTCCATCATGACACTTGCACACTTGTGTCATAGGGCAGCTCAGCCACTCGAAACGTCCCAAGCAAACACTAAGTGGTTCAACGATCTCTAGAAATGTGGCAGAGAATGCTGGGATGGCACCTCTTGGATTGGGCCGTGCAGGTTGCCAGGAGGCTCAAAATGTCTGGTGGCCTCCCTATCAACAGAAAAAACTGTCTCAAGTAACCATGAAAAAACTGCAAGGTGTTCTCTTCACAGGGTGAGAACTCCACTCTTTAAAAAAATAAGCAAGTAAAACTTTCTCTCCCCCCCCCCTCTTTTTCTTTCTTTCTTTTTAAATAACCAGGTGAAATATTTAACACGAGATTGGCGGGTGACGCTCTATGCTCTGCAGTTCTCAGAGTTGCTGGAAGTAAATGAGGAAGGAACGAAGGTGAGGAGGAGGAACCCCATCCCAGGGTATCTGGTGAACATCCCTCCAAGTAAGATGCTCTTGGCCTGGAATGTCCTTCCGTATGAGCAAACCATCCCTGCCTCACTTCTGTTCCAGACTACCTTTCTTGACAAGATCACCAAGCTGTTTGGGCCATTTGGCGACATCACCTCCATACGCATCCTCCGACCTGGCAAGAAGCTCCCTTCGGATGTGAAGAAATATTCATCACGGTATCCCGAACTCTTGACCAAGTGTTGTGCTTTGGTAGAGTATGAGAGTCTGGAGAGTGCCCGGAAGGCTTTTGAGGAGCTTGGTCACAACCAGGTCTCATCCCCTGGGGAAGCCATCAAAGTCGTCAGCCTCTCTGGAAGGGGTTCCAAAAAGAAGAGTGCAGCCAGTCAGGAAGATGGTGAGGAGCCCAAGGAGATGGAGAAGACATCTAGGAAATGGACCAACATGCTGCCTGAAGGCCTCCAACATGCTCTCGAAGACTCCAGCTTCTACAGCTCCTCTACTGAGTCAGACAGTACTCCAGTTTCTACTCCCATCCTACCTCGGAATTTCCTCTCTGCTCCGGTCTGGCCAACCACCGGTTTCTGCAACTCTGCTGGCCAGGCCTTCAAACCAAATTTCTTCAGCATCCCATATGCAGGCCCTCTCCCACTGCACAAGTCACTGGCTTGGCCATTTTGCCCCTCGCCTCTCTCTGCACCCAAGCTGGGCAACAGCACTTCTGAATTACCAAAGTCATCTGACTTCTGCTGGGACAGTAGGGTAGGTGCTGGGAACTTGTGGATGCCAAAGCGGCGTGGACCAGCCTGCAGTCAACTCCTCCCACTGAAAGCAGAACCCTTGAGCTCGGTGGCTGTTTCCAAACGGATGTCTGAATCATTTGGTGTCCGGCCAGAAGTGATCCGCCTTCCTCAAGGGCCAGATGGCACCAGGGGCTTCTACAATACCATTGGGAGGGGAAAATTTGTCTTGCAACACTAAGCTTTGTATCCTTTTGCAGGGAGGCAACTGTATATACAGTAATGGGGTGCATGCACCATTCCTGCAATGGGTTCAAATCCACAGGATTCAGGAGTCTGACCTGGCAGAACTGTAGGGCTGTAGAGGATCTTACGGTGGAGAGCTGGCTGCTTTAGTGCTGCTGGCCTTTGTTGACCCCTCTTTTTCTTTTTGGAACTTGACCTTTTGCATTGATGATATATTACTATGAATATGAAACATGAATGATTAAATACAGAAAATTAAGGCAGAGTTATGCATAAGTTTAGATTTGGAATGCTTGACTTCTGTCGCTGCTAGAAATTGATGATGGGTCTGCTGTCTCAGAACAGTCAATAAAGAGCGTGGAGGCATTCCAGATGTGTGTGTGTCTGGCTTCTTTGCTTTCTCTGCTTTGCATTGCAGCGCAGCGGACACTGTGGACAGGCCAAGATCCAGCGGAGGAGCTGCATGTTCTGCCTCCCCACTCCAGGGCTGGATAACCTGTGACCCTTTAAATCAGCCCCAGCCAGCATGGCCAACTGTCAGGATGATGGGAGTTGCAGTCCAAGATCTGGAGAGTCACACCACCCCGCTCCTTGACCAGCAACAAAAGCACAGTGAAGTGAGCCAAGGTGGATGGCCTGACGCTTGTGCTCATTGGTCCTGCAGGCCCAGCTGCGTGGCCACAGCGGCGTGTGCCAGGTCGGCTCCACCCCCTCGGCGTGTGCCAGGTTGGCTCCACTCCCTCAGCGTGTGCCCTCCACCCCCTCGGCGCCATTCCAGCCTTTCTCTCCATTTCTAGCTTGCGCTATTTTAAAATAACTCTCCCTGTGACATGCAGAAAAGCCTGCAGGTGTCCACCTAATTACTTACTAAGGAGTGAACTTGCTCCCCCCTCCAAGGCGCTCGCTTGTTGCAGAAGAAAGTGACACTGTTGCCGTCGTCTTCCTCGGCAATCCTCTTGCTCAGGGGCCTGTGGCTAGATATTGTCACGCTCGCCCCCAAGCAGAGAGACGTTCCAGGGGCACAGTGTGTGCCCAAGTTTTGGCTTTTTCTTTGGAAGGAAATCACTGGTATTTTGTGATAGTTGGGTGCATTTACAAATGTACAAGTGGAGCATAGCTGAAGGCAAATTGCTGAAACGGTCCAGCAGGCAGCCAGATCCACTGCCCCACGTCAGACTCCAGAGAAAGCCAGCACTTGGGGCCTGAAGCTCCACCTTCCTTGGCTCTCCCTCCCAGAAGAGCACTCTGACTCCCCATCGACGGCGCCATCAGCGTTCCACTCGCACCTCACTTGCTCCTTCACTCAAGGTAGCGGGAAGGGTGAGTTGCCTTCTGCAACCATCCCCTAGCCTTTCCTGAGCCAGGACCGGTAATTTCCCAACAGCACGTGGCCGGGCAGCTTTGCCCTGGACTACGGCAGAACAGTCGCTGTCACTCTGGCCCCATCAACCCTCCTATCCAAATCCTTCTCTTCCTGCACAGGCACCTGGAGCTGGACTGGACACGAGGCGCCTGAACGCGTGCCTGCCGTCTAAAAATGTGGATTGCACTACCTGGGGGCAGGACTGAGATTTATTGGGACTGCAGTCAGCCAAGGGAAAACTTGACCATTTCCTTTTCTGCTGCAGTCCTAGGAAAAAGCCCTTGTCTGCTTCTGTGTTGCAGGTTGGGAGGGGCAGTGGTCTATGATATCCGGGCAGTGGAGTTCACACTGAATGCTGCAGACAAGCTCCGAGTGGTTTATATGAACCCTGTAGTGTTGTTCAGAGGTATTAGAGCCCAACTTAAGGTTGGTCTGAAGCTGAGAAAGTAGCTTACCACAAACCTGCAGGTATCCTTTGCTTCTGTCCCCACAGTGCCAGCAGAGCTGTTACAACAACCCTGCAGTACAGTTCTATTCTATTCAATATATAGTATATATAATACCCACTTTTATACCCATATTGCAGGTTGGAGGACTGTGCTAGCCGTTTACAGCATCCCTGCAATGTAGTCCACTGCTAATGTTGCAGGGCCAGAGGTGGGGCTGAGGCTGGGTTGGATCCCCAGTCAAAAATCCCCCGCACCGCTTGGGTTGCACCCGAAGTTGGTTCTACTTGAATGCCCACCTTGAGACAGCCTCCCCGGCCAAATCAACCACTCACTTGCACGCAGAAGCCGCATAAAGATGGTTGCACTTCTAAAGGTTCAAAACCCAAGAAAAAGCGATTGCACCTGAAGGAAGACCGTAGTTAGAGCCAGGGACTGCTGTCTTTGCTAATGTGTAACTCTTGCATATCAGGGATGCACTGCGACATTTGGATGCAGGGGCCACTTTGACATATGAAGAGCAAACTACATTCTCTGAGTGCTGATCCTTATGTAGCCAAATCCATACACAAAAGGAAGGCACCAGCAGACTTGGAAAGAAACCCCAAGGGTTTCAGAAGCACAAAAAATATTTACAGGGAAGCAGCTAGAGGAGCCGCCTCCCTCCAAAACACCCAGTGACTGTTTGAATATGTTCATTGGTCATCGCACACTGAGTGCTGGGGGTGGGGTGGGGATGGGTAAATGGGGGGGAATAGAACGGAGTATGACTAAGTATGCTTTAATTTGCATGTATGTGTGCCTATGACATACCTGTAGCCCACCCACATGCATGAGGGATCTTTTGGCACTGAACTCTGGGTGCATATCCCAATAGCTGGGACACTCAGAGAGCACAAACAAGGTCCTCGTTTTATTAAAGAACTTAAAATGAATTAAAATCACACTTCAGGGGAATTAGAATCATACCTCCAAAATGCATTGAGAAGATAACAGACCTTCAAAAATCAGTAGTAAAGCTAGAGGCAATGCGATACATAGAAAGTGTGTGTGTGTGTGTGTGTTCGTTCCTTCAAAAAGGGGGTGATGGAAGTGTGGCACCTTGAAGAGAACAGTATTAATTCAAGGCAAGCCCTGAGCAAAAAAGACAGCAGCTAGCATTTAAACGAAAACTAGCCCTTGAAGCAGGAGACAAAAGCCAATGCAAAGTAAGTGATCACGAGTGCCCTTCTAGCTAATCATGGAGAAGGGGAAAGGGAAGCAGGTTCTGCCTGGGATGATTTGAATGGGGATGAAACACATGGTGAGCGCGGTTTTTTGGTGGGGGGCATAGAGCAAAGGCAAATTATGTTTTACTTTTGAAAGTAAATGGGGAGACTTGGAAGAGCAAAGGAGCTGCAAAGCTAAGGGCTTTGGAGCTGGATGGAGTGGAATATTAGACAAAAGGGAGAAAAAAGTCTATGGACCCATTAGAATAAAAACAAACGTTTGGCTCCCCTTATCTGCTGACTTGTGAGCGTTGGAATGCCTGCTGAGCTTCTTCTGAAAAAAGGGGAGACAGAGTGAGGGGAGAAGGGTTGCTCTTCAGAGCAGCAGGTGTGAGGGTCCTTCCTGGATGGAAAGAATTCTCCAAAAATCCAGGGATTTGGGGTGCTCTTTGGGATGACTGCATACTGTTCAATATTTCACAGTTGTGTTCTTATGCTTGAGCCCCTATTACACATTCTTCCACCTGCTGTTGATTTAGTTTGACACTCCAATATGTTTAGTAGCTTGTGGGGATGGAAGGGAAATGGTGTGCTGGCATTTTATAGCCATGTTTTTGCATGTACATGGATGTGCCCTGAAGCTGAGACATTCCCCTATTCCCCAATCAGAGATTTCAACTTTCAGAATAGGAAGCTGAAGATTGTGAATGGGAACATTTGCATTACACTAGCAAAATTGAAAATATGGCATTCTCAATACTTCAACAAAATTTTAGACAAAATTTTATATATATAGGATCCAGTTTTGGTCATACTTAGAGAAGACCTGTTGAAATGAATGGGATTTCAATGGCTCTACTCCAAGTATGACTAAATCTGGATCCAATGTGTGTGTGTGTGTGTGTGTGTGTGTGCAAGTACACAAACACACACAGTTTTCACTGATCTTAGATAGTTTGGGTCAGTGTCAGGGTGGAAACTGAGCCGACAAGAACCCCAGAGCAGTTCTGATTCTGAGGAGGATCATCAATCCGTGGGAGAGGAGCCAGCTCATCCCTCACAGGCACAGCAGCTAGCAGATTCCTCCTGCTGGCATTCCTGAGATAGATAGTGACCCTGGCAGTGAGAAAGTGCGGGAGGGGGGCTTGCTAGACGCTCGACGCAGGGAGCGAAGAGCGATGGAGGGCGCAGAAAGGAGGCGTAGTGCCCATTTGGTGTGCAAGCAACAGCCGCCTCCCGTGGACCCAAGGCAAAGAGGGAGGATCTCTCCCTAGCCCATAAGTTCAGGGTCTTCAAGTGACTCTCCTTCAAACGGGGATCAACTGCCTACTCGGAGCATAGGGCACTCTGCTGTTCCTTGCTTAGTCGCTGGTGATTAGCATCTGAAAGAGTCATTAAGTTGTAAAAGGATTAAAGCCTTGAAAAGAATCCTTTCGTCTGTGTCCTGAGTTGGCTATTGGGGTGGACTGAAAGAGGCTGCTAGGGCTCTTCCCCTGTCGGAGAGAAAAAGGAACCCTGTATGTGGGAATGGTGAAACAAGTGTCCTGAGATGATACACTGGAGACCCGTCTCCATTTTTAGAACACAGGGCCCAGCGAGAAAACACAGCGTCCTGCGTCCAGCTAATCGGCTGGCGCGGTAGCCATCCGGCACATCCCGGGGGGAGGGAGCCGCACCACGGGCTGTTCGTCCCGCTCGAACTCACTCCGGTTAACCCGCACACACACCTCCTGTCCGTATTTGACGGGCCCACCCTCGCATCGGAGGGCTGGCCGGGCTCCACAAACGAAGATCAAAATATGGCGCGGAGCTGACTGCTGGCGCCCCTTCACCCGCGCGCGCGATGTGTGGACGGGAGTCGCCTGGCGGAGGCGGCAGCGCCCCGCGCCCGCCGAGGGAGCGGGAGGCCGCAGCCCTGCGGGGCACCGTCCTCAGCGGGGGCGCTTTCACGGGCTGATGCCGAGTGGCAGCACCTGCGCCGATCGAGCGCGGCCTCGGGGAGACGCGGCCGGCGAGGGGCTGGAGCGGCCGTCTCGGCGCTCCGGCCACGCCTGGCGGGCTCAGGCCACCGCTCCTCGCGCCGGGCAGGCGACGGCGCGCCCCGCCGCAGGCCCGCGCCCCTCGGCCAGTCCGGTGGCGCTGCTGAAGCGGGAGCCGCAGCCGCGGCAGGGGCGCAGGCCAGGCCCTGGCGCCCGGGAGATCCCCGAAGGAGCCCGCTGCGCCCCGGCGTGCGCCCCGCCCAGCGTCGCCTGACCCGCCCCCGTTTACACCGCAGCCCTGCGGGGCGCAGAGCCGAAGCCAGCCGAAGCCGCAGCCCGAACCCCGCCAACCGGGCTCGCCTCTCGCTTGGGCCACCGCCTCCCGCTGCACCCGCCGGGGGGGCATGGCTCACGCCAGCTCCTGCTGGCGCAAGCGCCCTCCCTGCCGCCCGGGTGGGGATCTGTCCGGGGCCTGCCGAGGCGGGCCTCTTCCGCGCCAGGGGGCCGGGCCCGGGGCCCCTGGGTGGCCGCGCCGCGCCTCGTCCCGGCCCCGGCGCCCCGCTCCCTCGCCGCAGCTGTTGCGCCATCCGCCCCGCTGCCCAAGGCCGGAAGGCCTCTGCGGCCCGGCCCCCAGGGCGGCGCGCGCCCCTCCTGCCTTCAGGCCCCGCCGCCGCAGCGCCCGGGAGCGGCTCCGAGAGGGCGCCCGGGCCGAGAGACGCCCGGCCGCGCGCGTTCCCGCGGGAGGAAGAGCCGCCGCGCTCCTGAGTAGACGCGCACAGCATCGTGCCGTCAGGAGCCGGCGCCGTCCTGTTTTTGACTGAGATGTGTCTCGTAATACCGTGAGCCAAATGTGCATTTATGTATAGAGAAAAATGGGGCAGGTTTTTGAAAAATCATTAATTTATAATAAAGCACTTGGGCAACAGCTCAGCTCTAAGTGTCTACTCAGAAGTAAGTCCCGTTGATTTCAGTGGGACTTACTTCCAGGTAAGTGTGTACAGGATTGCAACCAAGGTTTTATTTTCCAATAAATAATATTTAATATTAATATTTCCAATATGTGGCTAATCTTGAGCACGCTCAGCTGCTTTGCGTTTCTGGACATTCTGCCAATAACAGGAGTGAGAGGAAAAAATTGCGTTTTGTTGTGCCTACTGCAGAATTATTATTATTTCCAGAGTGCCAAGCAGGCTGTCTGATTCATGGTGAGATTAACTCCAAATAAACGTACAGTACCACCCACTAACCTTCACAAGGCAGCATCTGTGCCAGGCTACTTGTGCATATTTTGTGAGGGTGTGGGAAGGAGGTGTGAGTACATCCCCTCTGCCCAGATGCTCCCCAGAAAGGGATGTATATTTATTTATAAACTGTATTGCTCTTTCAGCCAAAATCATACCCAAACCATCATAAAACCACCTGAACAAACATGATATGGAAACTGCAACACAGATTTACAGACATTAAACAACCTGATGTGCTCAGCAGAAAGCAGCAAAAGCCAACTGAAGTATTTTAACTTGCTGGTGGAGGCCAAACAGAGAAGGAACCAGCCCCACTTCTCTGGGGCAGGGCTTCAACAAAGGCGGCACCACGAGAGAGGCGCTCCTGCCCAACATCTTATCTGCTCGTTGGAAGCCCCAACCAGCGTGGCCAGTGATGGGGGATGACAGACGTTCTAGTCCAGCAACATCTCGAGAGCCACAGCTTCACAGCCCCCGCTGTCAATGGTGGCACACTGGGCCTCCCCCAGGGACTGATGAATGGAGTACCTACAGGAGAAGGTCCTCTCCAAGGTATGCCAGTCTCAGGCCATCCAGGGGTTTTAAGGTTAGAACCAGAAGTGAATAATTAGCCAGTGCAATTGTGGCAGCGCTGCCGTTGTGGCAAACAGTGGTCTAGCTTATATATACCAGCCAGCAACTGTGCAAGACAGCAATCTTAGGGCCAAAATGCTGCCTCCATTGTATCAAGTAGCCATTGAGCAGAGCTCTTTCGGGTGGTCTGGGGGCTGTTAACATACTCCCCAGTGACTGGGACCCCGGTCTCCTCAAGGACCCACTGTGACCTTTTTGCATCACGCTTTGAGGACAAAATCACTTGTCTCCGCAGTGAACCTAATGCTGTTGTTAGCACAGTTCCAGTTGAGGTGTCTGACGCCGCCATTTGCCTGATTTTGTGGGATCAGTTTCAGTTGTTGTGGCCTGATGACATGGACAAAGTGCTTGCAGCAGTGCAACCAACCACGTGCCCTCTTGATCCATGCCTCTCCTAGCTAATAAATGCTAGCCGAGGGGGTATGCCTGGGTGGGTCCAGGGCGTGGCGAATGCTTCCCTTTGGGAAGGGGTGGTCCCTGCTGACCTTAAGGAGGCAGTAGTGTGACCACTCCTAAAGAAACCCACTCTGGACCCAATGGTACTAGACAACTACTGCCCAGTTGCTAATATCCCTTAGGGAAGGTTCTGGAGAGGGTTGTGGTGAAACAACTGCAGGCACTCTTGGAGGAGGATACTGATTATCTGGCCCCATTCCAATTTGGGTTTTGTCCTGGTTAAGGGACTGAATCAGCCTTAGTCACCCTGATGGATGACCTTTATTGAGAGAAGGACGGGGAGTGCAACCCTGTTAATTCTGCTCGATCTCTCACCAGCTTTTGATACCATCAACCATCTATCCTGCTGGATCAACTCCATAGGATGTGTATTGGAGGTACTGTGTTACAGTGGTTCCGGTCCTACCTGTGGGGCCGATTTCAGAAAGTCGCACTGGGTGACCATCCATCGGCCCCTTGGCAATTTTGCTGTGGGGTTCCACAGGGTACCATCTTGTCCCCAATGTTATTTAACATCTATATGAAGCCACTGGGAGTGGTCATTAGGGGATTTGACATCTGAATCAGGAGAGGCTGTGCAAGTCCTGGATCAGTGCCTGAACTCAGTAATGGGCTGGATGAGGGCTAATAAACTGAAACTGAATCCTGGCAAGATGGAAGCCCTGTGGGTGAGTAGTTCCCGAGTCCCGGAGATAGGCTCATTTCCTGTTCTGGATGGGGTTGCCCTCCCTCTGAAAGATCAGATCCGTAGTCTGGGGGTACTCCTAGATCCATCACTGTTGCTGGAGACCCAAGTGGCCATGGCAGCTCAGAGTGCCTTTTACCAGCTTCAGCTGGTTCGCCAACTATGGCCTCTCCTGGACAGGGATAGCTTTGCCACAGTGGTAAAGGTGCTAGTAACCTCAAGACTACTTTACTGCAGTGCTCTCTATGTGGGGCTGGAGCTGCCCTTCTTCAGCATGCAACTCCTTTCCCAAGGGAACTCCTTTTCCTGAGGGAAATGCACTGCCTGTTCACTACTGGGCCAGGTTTAAGGTTCTAGTACAAAGCCCTAAAAACTCGGCACCAGGATACCTGAGAGAGCGCCTTCTCTATCAGCCTGCCTGGTCACTGAGGTCATCAGAGGGCTTGCTCCTGGTGGTTCCACATGGACCTATGGCCCAATTGGAGTCCACCAGGAGAAGAGCCTTCAGTGTGGTGGCCCCCTTTCTTTGGAACTCCCTGCCCCTGGAGGTCAGGCAGGCGCCAACACTGCGCTGCTTCTGGAGCCTCCTGAAAACAGCACTGTTCCAGGAAGCATCCCTTGACTGACCAGCCACTATTTTTATTATCATTCTGTTCTTAAAAAGCATGATTTTAATATGGTGTTTTAATCTTTTTGTCCTTTTACTATTTTATCTTTTATATTCACCACTCCAAAATCTGTTTTAGATATGGAGTGGTATACAAATATTGTAAATAAATACATGTTACGCTAATCGTTTAGCATGTAGCTGAGCCTGATAGTTTTATTTACGCTACTGTAATTGTGTACTGTCAATTAACATCCCCCCCTTTCCCCTTGAAATCTCCCCCACATGGGGGGATTAAAAAGGGCAGGGGGGCGGGGAAACCTCCATTGACTACAATATTTCTCTTTATACCGTATCATTTGGCCATGTCTTCTGGAAGATTTGGCCACGCTGGGTGTGAATATTGTGGAAGACCCAAGCTGACTATTACTAATGAAAACAGGCTGGACATCAGCAAGAGCACAAATAGCATAAGACTCGAAGAGAAGATGCTCTAGAGCACAGAACCGTGCCTACCACGCAGCGGTGCGGGCAGCAGAGAAGGCCTATTTTGCTGGCTCCGTGGTATCCTCGAGTAGCTGTCCAGCAGAACTCTCTCAGGTGATCCAGGGTTGTTAACACTCTCTCCTGTGCATGGAGCCCCGTGTCATGCCTCCCTCCCGGGGCTCCTGATGAGGAACAGGCCTTATCCTGTGAAGAAGTAGAGGGAGAGACCCAGGAGCCAGCCTGCCAGATAACTGGGGGCAGCCACTGCTGAAACGGTGTTGCTGACCGGCACCTGCGCCTTTGGTCTTATCACTGGAATTGCTGCCTCCTGTCCCTATGTAAAACGCCTGGCAGGTCTGTGGGTTTCCCTTTCCTTCCTTCAGCTGAGAGTGATGGAAGTACTTGTGCCCTGGCATTGCTTCTCCCATCTACAATTGCAACTAGGTAGATTATAGGACTGACCCAGTCTGTGATTCTCACTGGACCTTTCCATTTGTGGGCCAAGGATGGCTGGGCAATTGAAAATGTCCTGTACATAACAATTCCCCAACTTCCTAAAAGACTGGAATCCTGATCCATTCTAGCCTTTTATCCATCACCTGCTGGGACTCTCCCAGGTGGATTGGTACCTGCATATGAACCTTGGAGATTTCCTCTACTAGGGACTGAACCCATTCATCATCCACAGCCTTAGCTTCCAGTGCATTTGGCAATAGTAATAAGCATCACTTACTATTTAAACCAGCACAACATGGATATTGTAGAGAGACACAGATATCACTGGGAGAGAATGACGCTCAAAACCACTGCCATTATTTTAGCCTTGGGGGGGAAATGCTAGTTGTGACTGGTTCCGCCTCTTTTATGTTGCTTAATACGAATATAGAAAGGCTGTTTATCAGCACAGCTTTGGAAAGACACACGAAAAAACTTTCCCTTCTTAATTCTCCAAAGAAAACCCAGCAAACAGAGATATGTTTTTGAAGCAACCAGCCCCAGTAAAACAGAGGGTTACTTGTGCTAGCCCCAGGAAGCGAATACAGCAATATCCAAAGTATTATATATGCACTTACTTTAAAGTAAGCCCACTGAATTCAGTGGGACTTACTTTTGAGTAAACATGCATAGGATCAGGCTGCCTGATACATTTCATGTAGGTGTTTTTGCAGGTGTCAAGTTTAAAAAAGAAATGGGGGAGGGGGGTTCCCTTCCCTTCCCTTGCTATTTTCTGCCTTAGGGAGCAATCCTAGACAGTGTCTGCAGGGCCACAGGATATTTTGGATTCCCCAATCCGAGGACGGAGACAGCGCTCCAGCCTTGGAGTGGGGAATCAGAGCTCCCCGCAACCCCCTTGCAGCTGGCATGGAAAGAACTGTGCTGGCTACTCTCTGGGGTCAGGAACTTGACCTCAGAGAAGGGGGCATTTTGGTGGGTGGGCTGGAGAGGCCAGGATATGCGATTCTTTCTCATTCTCTCACTAACTCCTGGTTGTCTTTCTCTGTCTCTTGATATTTCTGCTCAAGTTCCTGCTCTTTCTTACACTTGCTTTCATATTTCTCCTGGGTTTCTTTCACCATTTCATTCATATCCAAACATGTATACCATAGAGTCCATGCAGCAAATGCTACCCCAGGTTCCTTGACTTGTACACACATCTGCATGTGCCTCCCTCACTAGCCCTATTTCGCCATTCTCCAAGTATGTTGTTTAAACACGTGAAGCGGGGGTGTGCTCCAGCCCCGCCGTTCTCCTTCATTGTCCTCATTGTGCTGAATGTATGGAGGGCAATCATCCGGATCCTCAGTTCATTCCAGTTGCTGGTGCAATTTCCTTTTTCTATTACCCATCGTTCCCATTTTAATTAGGCACTTTCCTGGTTGAGCATGGCTTCCCCTTTCAAAACTCAGGCAGAGTGACTGGGTTCCCTTCTGCCAGATGCCCTATTGCCAAAGTTAAAAGCTCCTCGGGGTTTCCCCTTGAACTTTTATTGTACTTCCACTAAATTTGGCGTTTCCCCAAGCCTGCTGATACCTCCATCTTGTGTGTGGACAGTACTGTTTTGGCTATATAAGGATCCACACTTGGAGAATTAATTTGCGATTAGTATATAAGTAGGGATGTACGAACCCCTCACTGTCCGGTCTGGGGGGGGGCGTTACAGGGCAATTTGGGCTGCTTGGGGGCCCCCAGTGGCCCCCGGAGCCCTGCCGCATCCACTAGAGTTAGCAGAGCAGCTCTGCGGCTTTCTATAAAATGCAATAGGCTAATGGCAGCCTGATTATGGCTGCATTTAGGTAAAAATAAGTGCTTTACAACCGCAAATAGCATACAATACGCCATTTACGGCAGTAACTTTACTGCAACAAGCTAATGGCAGCCACCATTAGTGTATCATGTTTTGGGGGAAGCTGGAGAGCCGCCCTGAGGGAACTGCTCCGGACCCGGAGGTAAGTGCGGCCAGTCTGCTGTGGACTCCGGAGGTCAGATTCTGTGGAATCCGGTCTCATCTGAGTTTGTGGCAGATTTCTCCAGCACCCCTATATATAAGATCAGGGACAAGAACAGAACAACTCCCATGGGCTAGAAGAGCATTCTGCCACTACCACAGTCTGTCATCAGTCAGCAAGGTAACAACAGAACCACCAAACAATAGTGCCTCAATCACCCAGTTCCTCGATCTGGATCACAAGGATTATTGTCTCAAAAGCTGCTCAGATGTCTAGAACTGCCAATAGGACCACACTTGCCCTATCAGTTTCTAGATGGAGATCATCCACCAGAGCTTATAAAGCAGCTCCTATCCCAAATCTTGGCCAGACCCCTGATAGGGGTCTAAAAAATCAATTCAATCTTTTAAAACCCTCTATTTTGCCACTGGATGGCTTAACACTTTGCCAACATATGAGAGGTTAGAAACAGTTCTAACGTTATTAAAATGGATGGAACGTTTCTTTTAAAACACACGCATGCCAAGTTCCCTAACCTTCAAAGTGGCTGGCCTTGTTCCCTGCTGCAAGATCACAGAATAGAACAGTAGTAGGGTTGGAAGGGGCCTACAAGGCCATCGAGTCCAACCCCCTGCTCAGTGCAGGAATCCAAGTCAGAGCATCACTGACAGGTGGCTGTCCAGGCTCGTCTTGAACGCCTCCAGTGTGGGAGAGCCCACCGCCTCCCTGGGGAATCAGTTCCATTGTCATATTGCTCTGACAGTCAGGAAGTTTTTCCTGATGTTCAGCCACGGCCTCGGGGCCATCTCCACAGGAGCTGTGCTCCAGCTGTATTGCACCTGGGAGGCATTGGTGGCATGTGATGTCCCCTCCATTTCGCATCAAGGGCACGGTGTCTTCCTGTAAAAACCACATTTTTACAAGGTCCTTTTGTAACAGATTTTCCATTTACCACGACTTGCCTGCATTTTGGGACGCAGTGTGTTGTAAGACTGCAGTGCTACTCTGGGGGGAATAGGAGTGGCTTCAGTGCTAAGAGGACATCAGCTAAGGGTGGACCCGACAGAAATGGAAGGAGTTAACCCTTCCTGTCGGCGTCACCCTCCGCTGACCATCGGGGGTTTTGTATCTGTTTGTTAATGTGGGTTCAGAGGAGGGCAACAAAGATGATCAGGGGACTGGAAACAAAGCCCTATGAGGAGAGACTGAAGGAACTGGGCATGTTTAGCATTGAGAAGAGAAGGCTGAGGGGAGATAGGATAGCGCTCTTCAAGCACTTGAAAGGTTGCCACAGAGAGGAAGGCCAGCATCTCTTCTCCATCATGCCAGAGTGCAGGACACGGAATCATGTGCTCAAGTGACAGGCAGCCAGATTCCATCTGAACATCAGGAGAAACTTCCTGACTGTTAGAGCAATACGACAATGGAACCCTTTACCTGGGGAGGCGGTGGGCTCCCCCACACTGGAGGTGTTCAAGACGAGGCTGGACAGCCATCTGTCAGGGATGCTCTGACCTGGATTCCTGCATTGAGCAGGGGGTTGGACTTGATGGCCTTGTAGGCCCCTTCCAACCCTACTGTTCTATGATTCTGTGACCTCCTGATCACCCCTTCGAATAAGCTCAATGAATGGAACATGTTTTCTCCTTTGTCATTTCTCTTTGTCTCAAGGAACAACTATGTGCCACGGATAACTGCTCAGAAGTAAACCACATTCTCTTCAAGTGAGGCACCTTTGGGATGCCTTTTGGGACACTGAAAACATGCGTATAAACAACACAACTCTCTGTGCTGATCTGGGCCATTTTGCCGTAGGAGGGGCGGCAGTTAAGGGGGAGGGGAGGGAGAAGGTCTATTTGCGTCTTCCTGCAGTCTCCTAATTCTACACACACACACACACACACACACACACACACACACACAGATATGCCACCCCGAGAGTTTTTGGGGGCCGACGCTGGGCTGGTGGCTGCTTCCCTGTGTGGGGCTGATCTCTTCGTGAGCCCTAGGCTGGACAGCAAAGGTCAGTGGGGCAATGTTTTTTAAATATTGGTGGGAGGAAGATGCTTGCAGGCACACGCACCAGGCATTGACTGGCACTGCATATAAGAGCATGGCTAAAAAGGGGGGGGGACAGTGAAATACCACTTTTCTGGAGGTGCGTTGCAATGCACGTTTGCATAACTTCACCCAGGTGTGCGCGTGCACACACTCCGTTCCCTCGACTCGGGCGCTTAGCAGCGGGGCTGAGAGAGTGGGGAGAGCCTATCGTTTTTGAGGAAGCTCGATGCCGCGAGGCTTCACCCCCAGTCTGCCACACAAAAGCGGCTCTTTTTGCTGTGGATACCCCACCTTAACTGGCTGCATGTGCCAGGACTTCTGGTTTCACAAAAGTGCGGTTTTAAACAGGGCCACGTTGTGAAGCGACTCCATGCAGATGTGGCCCACAGCGCTTCCCAAATGGCCTTCATTACTGCACACAATGCTCAATCACAGGCGAGAGAGACGGACTGGCAATCAATCTTGATTACAGTACTTCCTTATTCTATGGAATTTATGCACAGAAGCCATTTATTAGCAATTATAACAATGAATAAACGAAAACACAAATGAACCAGACCTCAAACTACTGTTGGTTATGTGACAATAGCAGCAGTTATCCACCGCTGAGTTTAGAACTAGGGATGTACGAAAGTCACTTAATTTCGCGGATTATGTTGATGGTGGGGGGGAGGCGTTCCATCCCTCCCCTCGGAATCCTCGCTGGGGGGGAGGTGCTCCGTTCCTCCCCCCTGGAATCCTCCGTAGCCAGCTGTGCTCCGCGGCAGCTCCGCGGAGCAGCCGGCCAGGCCCAGCCAGGCCAGAGCCGTCCGCAGCCGGATTTCCAGCCGCAGAGGGCTCTGGGTAAAAACAAAAAAACAACCGCGTACGCAAACGGTGGCGGCTACAGCTGCCGCAATTTGCGTTCCTTAGTTTGGGCCGTCTTAGTTCCTTAGTTCCTAGTTCCTTAGTTTGGGCCGTAAATATTTATGTAGACTAAGCCGACCCAAACTAAGGAACACAAATGGCGGCGGCCGTAGCCGCCGCCATTTGCGTACACTTTTTTTTTTAACCAGTCACTTTAGGCTATGTAAATTTTTACGTAGCCTAAAACGTCTGGGTAAAAAAAAAAAAAAGTATGCAAATGCTGGAGGCCATAGCCGCCGCCATTTGCGTAGGCCTTTTTTTTTTTTTACCCAGACATTTTAGGCTACGTAAAAACTTACGTAGCCTATCATGTCTCTGTAAAAAAAAACAACGAAATGGCGGCAGCAGCAGCCAGTCGGAAGATCTGCCCCAGGTAAGTCTCGTCCCGGGGGGGATCCGCGGGGGGGCGGGGGGGCAGGCCATTCAGCCACAGAATGCACTGCCATTCGACCTCACCGTGATCCGTGGCGGAATTCTCTGCCATCCCTATTTAGAACAGTCTCCATCACGGAAAACACCTTTCATTCCGCAGTTCTGTTGCACTGTCTGTCTATCCTCCTTCTTTCTGGTACCATCTCCATCTGCTTTCTGCTTTTCTTCCTCTTCCTCTACTCCCCCATGTCTCTCTTCTGCTTCTCTTTCCTCTCCAGTTCTCCCCAATCAACTTTTAAAAACTTCATCTGGCTGCTGCCTGTGCTAACGGCTACTGCACCGCTGTGCTCTCAGTCGCCTGGCCATCACGTCCTTAACTCCAAAATTACATGCAGTGCCATGCTGGGGCGTTTGGGCAGGGGGAACTATGGCAGCCACAGCGAAAACATGGTGGCATGATTTTCTCCCCCAAATGCACTGGAGTGATGCTCTGTGTGGTCTCATTTTGAGGTTAAGAAAATGGTGGCTGGGCTCTGTTGCTGCCCCTGCTGTCACCATCACAGCAACAGTGAAATAAAGGTTTTTTAAAAACAGAGGATGCTGTCCCCAGCATCGCTGCTAAGGCCCTGCCCTGGCAACATTCACTCACCTCCCTTGAAAAACAGCAAATTCTCCCCTCTATTCAAGCCCCTGGATGTCTTTCCAACCCTAGTGAAGATGGCTCATCTGGGTTTGGATGACACGCCGCAGCTCCTCATGGGTTTGTTTAAATCTCATATAACCCAAACTCACCAGGTTCGTATGATGCAACAGCCCCCGAAGGGTGGGGGGGGTGTTACATACTCCAAATGGTGGCCACATGCACTCTGCACGTGCCACAGCTTCCCCATGAGTTAAGTAACCCACGGTGGGCTGTCACGTCATGCGAACAAGCCCACGAAGTTCAGGCAGCGCTAGCGGTCTCCTCAGTGGATGCGTGCTTTGAGTTAGCAGAAGCCTTTAATTATTTGTTTTATGTTTTGCTGCCACTTGCAGTGCATCTGAGGCAAACTGCATCGCTGCTCTGGCCAGACCTGAGCGCAGGAGAGGCACATTGGGCACAGCCAGGGACGGTCCAGCTGTAACAGGGAGACCAGGCAGCCCCCCAGGGTGGCACAATTCATGGGAGAGAGCAGCCCGGCAAAAAGCTGTGTATGAATCCGGGTTCTCGTTCTACTTCTGGCCTCTTTGATTCTCCACATGCTTGAGTGTGCGCGACAGTATCCTCTGAAGTGCCACAAGAGGTTCGGGGCTGCACTCTCTCACATGAGGGAGCACATTCTTCAACTAGGGTGGCAAAAAATAGCCCCCTCGAAACCCTTGAGCCAGCCTTGGGCTCAGCAATAGTGCCTGGGAGTGACTTCCCCTTCTAAGGGCCAGCATATTGTTCTATTAGGGAACAGAATGATGGAGAGCTTAATGCAGGATTTGGTTATGTTAAAGAGCACTATGCAGTGGGCAGTAACAAATTGAGGCTGGAAACAATCTTCTCACCTTTTTTTCTGGTTGGGCTCTTGAGTCTAGGCAAGAATTAACAAGGTTCTTCAGACATAGGAAAGCAGGGCTGGGAGGCACTGCATCTATTCAATTTCTGCCTGTCATGCATTAAAGGCCCAAGGGCCCTGCTGGAAAATAATGTGATAACCCAAACTGGAAATCAAAAGGAAGTCCATAATTTATAACTCTTTCTCTGCAGCTGGTCTCCAAACATTGGCCAGGATCCATAGAATCCGTGCACTGCACTGATTTTGGTGTGCTTCACCATCAGAACCCCCTATACTACATAATACATTGCTTTTAAAATTGAAGGAAGTTTCCAAAGTGATGTGACGGTGTGGTGGTGATGGTCTATTGTTCAAGGAGATGTCCGTCATTTCACCAGGCATGTACAATGCCTTGGGTTTAGCTCTTTGGGTCCCTGAAGTGGCCTTGACATGGGTTGAATACAGATAACCAACTGACCATATCGTCAGGTTTTCTTCCATGTGGTTACTTGGATGTCCATATTAATTCAAATATGGTGTGATATTTTTTTCTGCCACAAATGGTTGGTGGCATTTCCACATTTTTGATAAGTTGGTGATCTGTTGCTAGTAACATTCAATGGGAAAGATTTTCCTCTGAGCTACAGTTTCATGGCAAGGGTAATCTTTTAAGAAACAGGCTGTTGTTCATCTTGAAAGTTAAATACTTGCAGTTTTTGTGTGGTATTTTGTTGTTGTTGTAAGTTATTGGTTATGCTTAGGTTGTTCCAAGGTAGTTTTGATGCTTATCAAGAAACCATACTGAGATATTTTTGAAATCATGCTACTTTGTGTGTTGCAAGATGGCAACACCGGGCAGAGTGATTATCGGATTGATCTTGATTCTGCTATGCAAAGTGTCCCTTCTGGCGGTGGTAGCCCTGCAAGTCCGTCCCTCCCCCCGCCATCTTACGAGGGAATATGTTTCCGTGTGCAGCGGAGGAGCCACCCCCCAATAAGCAGAATTCATGGTGTTTTCAAAAAATTCAATACACCATTATCAGTATGACTTAACTTTTAAGACTGAGGGAACAGAATAAAGTATCAGTATCTGTAAGCACAATACTAGGAAGGAGTGGCAAAACAGTAATGCATGTCACTGACGTCCTCTGGTGGTCTCTTGCCTCCCCGCCCTTGCCACCCTCTGTATCAAATGGAGAATGTCCTGTCTCTGAAAGAGTATTTTCTTACCCCTCTTTCCCCCCCAAAGGCCTGGCTCAGTTCATTTATGAGTCTGCTCTTCCCTCCTAAAGTAAGAGACCAGGGAGGTCATACGCCTTGGTGGTGACAGTATTTCCCAGCTGTGTCCAAAGTGCGGGAAGGAGGAATGTTTGGGTGAAAAGACTTTTGGCTTCAAACTCAGCCAGACATAACTGATCACAGGACCTCCCTGAAGAGATGTCGAAGAGAGTCCTTTGTGGAACTGGACATTTGGCAGCAATCAGGTCCACAATTCTGACCTCTTTATGGTTCCAAGAACAGCCGCCCCAAAATGGCATATGCCCGCTTAGAAAGTCGCCCACAGTGCAGTAACCAGCTGAAACAAACATAAAAAAAGATATCAGAAGTATTTTTTAATTCCTCCCCTAACCATCTGTTGAGCTGACAGTACTGTTTCCACAAATAGACCTAGACTGGGGAGGGAATGAATTAACACATGAGTTATTTCAGGCTGTCCTCAGTACTATTGGTTATGCTAGATAGCTTTTTTTAGGCTGCAGCCCTATACAGGCTTACCTGGGCCTGGGAGTGATTAAACTCAGTGGAAATTCTTTCTAAGTAGTCATGCATAGGACTGGGCTATAAGTTTACCAAGTGCCTTGCAACGTCTACTGTGTTGGTTTAATTCTTACGACATGCCCATTAGACAAATTGCAAAAGTGGCAATACTGGTTCCAGTATAGCAATATCCTCAGAGACTGGTGATGCTGAGGGGTGCAGAGACTTGCCCGTAGCAAACCATTTGGGACATATCCAGAAAGACCGCTCCTGTAGTTACCAACTCATTGCTCTTTTGCTATAAGCTACAAGAAGAATTGCAATCGACTTTGCACACTACTGGGGATATCAAGCTTGTTATCTGTGTATATCCTGCTACATTTCGTCCGCACAAGTGGGCATGAAATAGCCACATGGGTGAGGGAGCGGAAGGTAAAATATCCCCGAACAGCCACTTTAGATCATTTTTCCCCAACTGATTTTTTTTTTTAATCAGTTATTTAATTTGCACTATAGCACTTATTTATTTAAGCATGACTACTTCATTGCTCTTATTACTTGTAAAACACACATTAAAAAAGTATTCCAGAGGTTTTTATATCAGAACTGTTCTAGATTAGGTTTTAATCAAGTATTTTTTTCTGTGCACAGCCATAACAGAAATAGACTCTAAGGACTTCTCCACATGGGGCTTATACCGTGTGATCAAGATTGGTTACTCACAGAAGTTTGCGAGTCCTTTACATGACATTGTCAACCTCCAGGGCCCCTCCCGCAGTTTATTACCTTTATCCCGCCATTGTAAAGTGCAGGGAAAGTTAAATTTTTCTTTAGGAAGTGATTATGAAGCGCTTTACTTGCTATGTGCTTCCGTAATGGCACTGTAACAGCAGCACCATCTAGTGGCTGTAAAATAAAACATAAAGAACTTGCTGAGAAAAACAAGCAGCCTGTGTCAACCTGTGTAAGGAGCCAAGCTCAATCCCACAAAGAAGTGGAAGCCCTGGTAAGTTGTGGGATAAATGCCTGGTGTGGCAAAGCCCTAATGGTGGCTCCTGTAGGTGGAGAAAATTGAGTTAGGGATGTGTGCCAGATGGTGCACATCCCCAACCCCAGTTTCTCCCTCCTCAAGGCTATGGTCTAAAGCAGAAGGGGCACAACCTCTGGCCCCATGTCCTCCCCTTCCCTGACCTGCACCACTGCCTCTGTGCTGCTAATGGTGGTATGAAAACAGTAATGCTGGTTGGGTTTGCTGGGATCCAGAGGAGGCTAGACCCCCCCACCCCAGCAACTCAGAAGCAGCCAGCATCACTGCTTCCACACTGCTAATGACACTGCCAAAGCAGCAATGCCCACTGGGCTTGGCATCCCCCTCCCTCAGCGACCCCAAAACAACCTCCTCCCCACCCCAGCTATTGTGTGCAGGATCATTGGGATGGGGGTGATGTGTGAGTGTGCATGTATTTATGTGCAACCCCTAGCCCTCCTGCTGACACTTGGACGTGCCTTCGGGCCTGAAAGGTTTAAAGGGAAGCAGCTGGCAAGCCTTGTTTTGCTACCCTACTAGTTGGGAGGGGGCCACTCAGTTTATTATAAGAGGAATTGATGATATAGCCTCTGAACACGGATTTTCATTTAGCCATTACGGTTAATAGCCATTGACAGACCTCTCATCTATTATGACTGTCCAATTATTTTGAAATGCCACCCAAGTGACAAGTGGCCATTCCTTGTCATTATAAATTCCATAAGATAATTAGAGGGTCAGTGTAGTGAGCTGGAGGCACCAGTTTTGGGTCAGCATCTTTCTCCCTCATCCACCACTGTATATGTGAACCCAGGTCCCAGCACAGTTTCCAAAGGTAACCTCACTTAACCTACCAGCAACCCTGCAGGGTGCTGAAAACCATGGGACCTGGGTTCATACTTACAGTAGCAGATGAGGGAGAAAGATGCTGACCCCAAACTAGTGTGTCATGCCTCCAGCCCACCAGGAACCCTGTTCCCTGAAAGCAGGTGGGGGAAAACCAGTGAGCAGCTTATAAAAGAGGATCTAGGATTTATTTAACAGGGAGGGGAAGGGGTGGGGAGGACGCAAAACAAACTTCCAAATGAATAAAGTAAGTCTTTAAGAAATAAAATGGAGGGGCGGGAGTCTAATACTTATATAGTCCATAAAGTTAGGTTATTTTTCTTAAGACCTGTCTGTAGCTGTGCAGTCCAGGGGGGCATCTTCATGGCAACAGGTTGAGATCACTCTCCATTTTCCTGCGCTTGTTAACTGATTAATATCTGCTCTATTTGGGGGGACACGACGCAGGAAAAATCAGACCATCCCCTGTCCATCCTGGGGCTCTGGACAGGTCACATAGCACTCTAATGCAAATTTTTTGGGTGGCTTCTGGGCGGAGTCTCAGCAATGCCGATTCACATCATCATTCAGAGAGCCTGGTCCTGCCCTCCCATCTTTCACCTTGTTCTGCCCGCTCTGCTTTCTCAAGCCAGTGCATGGTGCTGGGTATGCCCCCCCCCCGCCCCCAGTAGGCATCCAATGTGCAATAACCCACTGATGCCGTGGTGCCATGCTTTTCATGCAATTCCCCCCACCCCTTAACAAAAATTGCAATATTGGGATAGGACAACTCTCTCCCATGTGCGAAAACACAATCTCTCTGTCTTGCAACCATGAATGTACAGGGTAGTTGCTCTCTGGTTTGCTTTGCCCCTGTGTTGCCTCTGCCTTTTCGGTGTATAAAACCTCTGTTGTGTTTGGAGTGTGACTTAAACGTGCTTAACCCCCTGGTCGCCACCTGACAAAGAGAGAGGCTTTGTAAATGTGCTATTTCAATGGATGGAAATGTCGCAGTTACTTCGCGAAAGCGCATCCACATTTTGGCAACCTCATGTCTGGCTGAGGTATGGAATGGGTAGTCTGTACATAATTTTGGGAGGTAATGAAGGCCATTGAAGAACATCATTGGTCTGTCTGGTGATTCTGGTGGTTCTGACCCTTCCTTCTACATGAGCATGCCCAGTCAGTGCCTATGACTTTCGGTCCTGTGCAGATGTGGCACAGCAGCCATTCCAACATGGATCCTCAGTTTGTGCAGCTGTGCATCTCTGCAATCTGCCTGTTGGTTTCCAGCATTTGGGCTATGCTCTCCCTTTTCCTGTTCCAGCGGACCAGGAGTCCAGAGTGAAGAAGCTTCAAAGGGAGATGAGGAAAAGGCACAGGAGAAGAACTGACTTACAGCTTTATGGGAAGGGGCAGGCTGCTGCATTCCACATGTCCAGACCCCAAATGGAGTGGCGTTGGTGGCATCTCCCACTAGTCAGGACTGGTGGGAGAACTTTGTTCTCAACATTTGGGATGATGAGCAGTGGATCGCTAACTTCAGGATGTCACGCGGGACCCTCTTCAACATTGCAGGGGCTCTCTAGCCAGTCCTGGAAAGGCAAACCACCAACATTCCAGAGGCGAAATGAGTGGCAATCTATATATGGCACCTCGCAAACATCTGCATGTACAGGGAGGCTGTATATATGCACACCTCCCTCTGGGTAACCCCACCACCACCACAGGCCTGTAGTCACTGCATAAGGGGAGCCTAGGGTGCTGGGCATATATGCTACCTCCCTCTGGGTATGCCCCACTGCCATGGGCCTGTAGACACTGTGTAAGGGGAGCCAAGGGTCCCAGGCATATAAAAATGCCACCCTGAGAGTGTTGGGCTGGGAGATGGCAAAGAATACCCTTCCAAGTGAAGGGTGGTGTAGCACCAAGGATATTATGAGACCCACTGCAGGAGTCAGTGCGGTCTTGTGTCGAGATTATGTGCGGTGTACATCAGAACCTACCTGCGTGGTGCTCCCTCTCCAAGCTAGACCCCTGGGAAGTCTTTGGGCCTGTGTTATCCATGGACTCATCGACTTCCGTGGAAGCTTCAGAAGACGTATGAGCTGTGTGGTATAGAGGAAGGTGTCATTAGGGTTTGCTTGTGCACATGGTGGAGAGCTGTCGGGTGGGGGTTGGTTTGGGCACCTGGTTAGCACCACACAGGGACATGTGCCTCAGGAGAAGCAGTGCCTCTCACTACAGCAGATTGTGCAGGCACAGGCAGTGGGAAGCATGGCAGCTTGCTGAGGTGATCCACTCACCTCGTGGCTGATCTGGCTGCACAACCCCCTCTGCAGAGTCTGCAATGTCAGCATCTGTGTGAAGAAATGAGCAGTTGCAGAATGGGATAGAAGCATAATGGGGAACATGGAAAGTGGGGGAGGGGGAGGACTTACCTATATTTTCTTCCATCGGAGGCATGTATTCTGCAACATAGTGTATAGGCCATGGCTGGAAAGCTCTTTGGATCCTTCCTGGGTATGTAGATGATGCAGAGCAGCAGGCATTCTGTGAGTAGCAATGCGCCTGCTTGCCCACTCAGGTTGCATCCCCCTAAGGATGCCATGGAGCCCTTGTAGGGGAGGTAGGGGGCAGCATCGCTCCCAGAGTGGGAGTTGTGAGTAACCACCCTTCAGCATTCCAGCCACGTGGCTCTGGTCTTGGTCCTGCGCTCCACCGCGCTTCATCTGTGGCCCCTGTTGGTCCTTTGGCAGGAGATCTGCACCTAGGAATCAGTGTTCCTGTGACTGGAGGGGAGCTGCTCCTGGATCTTCTGCTCCCCCCATATGTCGAGGAGAGCAATGATTTCCTCATGCTTCCAAGAAACCCCACAGTCCTTGCTAGCAGACTCTGCTGCATCCATTGAAAACAGTTTCAGGAAAAGTACCACAGCCAAAACCCAGGAGAGAGAAAGGAAGGGCGAGATTCTAAAGTAAAGCAAGCTCCAAAGAAACAGAGACCAGAAAGGGCTATGGCATATGATGTCTATAGTGCACAACTGTGATTTCATGGGCTTAAAACGTACTCCTGAAAGCAGGCTGCATTTACTTTCGGTGCCCGAATGTGCAATCGCACTCTCCCACGGTAATGACTTCTCAACTCGATGCAAGTTGTGCCTCCCCAACCAGGATTAGTTACCTCAGGTACAGATGGGGGCACATGCACCAACCATGTAATGCAGCTCACCCTTCTTAGCTGGCTGAGGCTGCTAAGCCCTGATCAGTTACTTTGAGTGCATGCAGTGACGGTGATGTGTGATCACACCTTCACGCCTTACTGATTTCACGTGTTGCTGTTTTTTTTAATTAATTCAGCTCCTAAGCCAGGGTTGCCTATTTCTGCAGGATGGCTGATGGAGGTTAGAGGAAAAGAAAAACCAGCTATACTGAGCAGCAAAGTGAACTGGTGCGAACAGGCGAGGAGAAATAAATACCTGCAGGTAGCTCTGACATCTGGAGTGCTGGGCTGTGAAATGGCAGAAACATTGGGGTGAAGCAGGAAGGGAAAACACCCTTCGACTGGGGTCAGTGAGGTCACGGCCAGATGAGAGACACACCCTGGGGCAGGGCTATCATGCTGAAGCAAATGCAGGGGATAGGGGCACACAGCACCAGAAGCACAGAGAACCTGAATTAAAGAAATAAAATGGAGCAAAAGTAGTCTCAGAAAATCTGGCTTTTACCACTGGAAATCTCCAGGGTGGCTGCGGATAAGCCATGACGCCATGTGCTGTGAACAACCTGGAGATGCTCCCAATTCGCAGCAAATCCCCCGTGAGGGCAGCCCCCAGACCCAAAAGTAACTGGGGGCCTCAGTTATGGCCTGTTTGTTATAGAGCTGCTGCCGCCTGGCAACTGCGGGGAGGGCAGAAAGCAGCCCATGCTGCTGCTCCCTCTCTGGCTTTGCTCAGCCTCCTCAGGACCTCTCTTGCCTTCCTCTGTCTTTCCCTCTTCAGTTTCCTCAGAACGTCTTTCCACAATACCTGTCTTCTGTCCTCACAGGGTCCTCAGAAGGCAAATAAGATTGGTGCCCTACTATCCTAAATGGTCCAGGCATCTAGTACTGTAGGCAGAGCTGTCTCACAGTGGAATGAAATTCAATAAACAAAAAACCTTTTGGTTTAACATGTTGTGCTAAGGGCTTTCCATGTTCACTCAAGCTCCGAAATGCCAGGAACGTATAGCTGTTAAGGGCCGCACCCTTAAGGCCTGCTAAGGGCCACACCAAAATATATATTTTCACTGGTCCCAGGCTCCATATCTCTCATAGCTGCATGGCAAGCAGAAGTTCAACAGCTGAAGCTTTTCTCAGCATAAAGATGCAAGGATAGAGAATGCTTCCTGCTGAATTCCTGCTTATGACATAAATAAAGGGGGAAAGATGACAACCCCATTTCTATAAAATTGGAAGCAAACACACTGGGGAGGGGGCAATGCACTGTATTAGCTTCCCGTACTTCTTTTTCCAAAACCAACTTAAAGCTGAAAATGATGCATTTTGACTTAGAAATACGTATATTCCTTGACTGCATGAGACTTAGGGCTTCTTCACATGGAGCTTTTATCTTGCTATTGAGATTGCTCACTCACAGAAGTTTGCAGGCTCTTTGTCAACCTCCAGGTTGGAGGACTCCAGGGTGTCTCCTGGACTAAACCTCCAGGGTGCACTAAACCTCCAAACCTCCAGGGTGTCTCCTGCACTAAATGACATTTATTCTGTTTTTTGAAAGATCAGAGATAACGAGCTATTAAATTACCCCACTTGTGTTCCACTTGAGTTCCCTGCATGAAAAAGGAAAAGCTGCAGGAAGAGGAGTGAGATCAATGAAACATGGAAGACTCAGGTAGGGAGGAGAAGGGGGGGGAAGGAAGCGCATGTGAAGGGAGTCCCTTGTGACCCTGCATTTAAAACAGAAGCAGAAAGCCCCCTTTTAAATTATTACTACATTTACATTCCACCTTGCTTCCATCATGGAACTCAAGGTGGCTACATGTGGTTCCCAGGGGGATTCCCCTCCAAACTTGCTTAGCTTCAGCAAGGTGGCTGTCTCAAGTGCTTTCAGACTATGCCCTGGGACCTTTTAAATGCAGGATTGTAGGCTGGTGTAAAGATGCTCACACTCAGAGGACGACAGCCTTGCACTGCAAAGGTTGCCTTGAAGTTGCCACTCAGAAAATGCAGAGTGGACCATATCCTGGTGGTTAGAGTTGCAATCCCTCCCCTTATCCCATGGGTTTATTTTTTTTGGTTGGAAAAAACTGTGCAGTTGAAACTAAGATTTTATGCAGTTGGGAATATGGACTTTAATAAGAAACAAGTGTGTTTCTTAAAAGAACTAGATAAGAAAATAAGATAAAGAAATAGAACATTAAGGGAGCAATCCTATGGCCACTAGTCAGCGGCTAGATGGCCATAGGATATCTTGTTTTCCAGGAACTGACCTCGGAGCCCATGCTCTTGAGGTCGGTTCCCTGAGAACTGACCTTTCCCCCCTTCCGCGCTGCCCATGGTCCGTGCTTGCAAGAGAAGTGTGGAGCGGCCAAAACGGGGCGTTCCGGGGGGCATTCTGGGGCGGGGAAGGAGGATGTGCTGGTATGACACATCCAGTGTGTCATCCGGCAGCCTCCTCCCCCACTCCGCCATCCTGCGGCTAGACAGCCGATAGCAGCTGTCTAGCCGAAAAGGCAGGGCAGGAGGAGCACGGACGGAACGATCCCCTCTGTGCTTCTCCTGCCCTGCATTGGATAGGTGGCCACCTAAGACAATTGCTATTTCCTTTCAATCTTCATAACCTTATACTACTCATATATTATTGGGATGGTTCCTGCCTGGAGTTATAACAAAGTTACAACAGAGCAGAGGGGGAGATCTGAAAACGCAGAGGACAGAAGGAGAAGAAATAAAAAGTTCAGCTGTTGCATGTGAGCCAGATGGTACAAGTAAGAATGGACTGTGAAGCCCTGGGACTTAAACTCAAACATGCAAAGGGCGGGAGTATTTGTTTCACCTGTGGCCTGGGAAATAGTAAATTGTTCTTATCAGGGTTGGAAAAAACTTTTTTAAGAAATGGTGCTTACCAGAAAGGCATACAGAGCCTTGGGGATTGTACCCACCTCTGAGAATATCCTTTTAATAGCTAGAAAAACCAAACAAAGATTACGCTTTTTTTTTTTTTTTTAGCCGGGGTGGGGGGTGGGGGGGAAATAAGGAGGTGGAAGATGAGTCTTTACATGCCCCGAATCCCAGCTTAGACTGGTCTGTGGACTTTAAAGGTAGCATTCAAGACTTTAAAGAGGACATATCCTCTGTAAATCTTGCATTAGAGCTGGCACTTAATGAGAATATGGCATCCCAAGAGCTAATGCAGCCACTTGAAAAGGGTAACCAGCTAAATGAACTGATGCTAAGACAAATCACAGAGCTCACAGTGATGGAAAAGAACATAAGAAAGAGTCCTCCAGTCAGAACAAGATAACAAATAGGGGCACCCTACCAACTGAAGGACGGCTCTGTATATTAATGAAGGATATTGAACATGTTAAATCCGTCTTGTCTGAATGTAACAAACTTTTAACTACACTTGTGGAAGCATATCAAAAGGCTGGCCCAGGGCCTGGAGAAGAGGGTCTGGGGATTTACTAGGATGGAGCCTAGTACATACAGGTTTCAAACAAACAAGCCAACTGTGATGAACAGTAAGAAGTGTAAGAGAGTGGCTAGCAGAAAGGAGGGCAATAAATTAGAGTAGAAATATTAAAAATGAAAAGGGTACATGTTATAAGAAAATGGATTTCAAGAAACTTCTAAAACTGTTAGACAAATGTCCCGAACAGGAAACAGAAGCGATAAGAAGGAAATTAAGAATAAGGAAAATAAATGTGACATTGCCAAACTCCATCTTGGAAATATAGATGGCCTCTTACCACAGCTCTCGTCATCCATTCCAGTCCAGGCCTAGGATTCTGATATGCAGGACCCAGGGTCACACGCACTGTCGGGAATAAAAGCATGCCAGAAGAAGATTGCAAATGGTAGTAACCGGAGCCTAGTACTTAATTGTCAAAACTTAGTTTTATCCAACTACCTTTAGCTCAGAATGAATGTCGATGGCCTCTTCTGCAAATTCTGGATGTGTTTTTTCCAGGTCTGTTTGTCATTGCGCGTGTAGTGCACGTGGAAGCTCTATACTACAGTCGTGCTTGCGCGCGTGCAGGGGCCACCGCAGAGAGCCAGCACAGCTTGGCCAGAATTGTGCTCCATAGCAGAGCTGCAATCATTTCAGTCTCGGGATTCGTTGAGAATCTGGAACCTGCCCCGGCTTTAGGTGGCTATTTAACCACATGCACAGAAAGCGGCTTAGCTGAGGAGGCTAGTGGCCCTAAAAACCTAATTGACCCGGGCTGGATCTACCTGGGGCTTTTATGCCGGTCCTACTGTGCCCCGAAGGTGATGGACTCAGATGACGCATGCCCTTCTCTGTGGCCGGTGCCCTGTTTCTAGCTCTGAAATCTGGTGTTTCTGAAACTGCGTTTCTGATGGATTATCCCGTCATGGCGCTTTTGCAGCACGTTGGGGGGCTGTGTGAGGTGAACTGCCCTCGCTGTGGGCTGCTGGAGCGGCGCTGATTGGCAGAAGGGAAAGTAGCAGGGGTGGGCACTTTCCCTTCCTCTTTTGCACTTCACCACCCACGGGGGGAGGGGGGGTGGCGGAGAGCAGGCCTCAAACAGCGGGGAGGGAAGGGGCTGACCTTCAGCTTCTCCCTATTTGCACACCTTCAAACAGCAATGGGGGTGGGTCTCTCTTTTCTCCCTTTTAATTTCTTTGCCTCAAGGAACAGTGAGCTGGCATGGATAACCATGTCTACTCAGAAGTAAATCACATTATTTTCAATGAGGCTTACTCCTGAGAAAGTGGGCAGGTTGCTTTTGGGTTCCCTTTGTAAAAACAGCATGTTACACTAGTTCCTGCAACACCCTTCCCCTCCACCCCCGCCACCATTCCCAGTTCTCAGGTATGCAGAGCTTTATGGGTGTTAAGAGCAGATGGCCCCCAAATGATCCCTAATCCCACCAGGACCATGTTTATCATTGTCATCATAAGGATCAGGATCAGCACTGCTGGTGCTCAGTCATTCACAATATCACTTTTCCAGAGGAGTGTTCTTGCACGTCTTTGCATGTGAAGTACAGGCTGAAGGGGCAGGATTGCAGCTTGAGATTGATAGGCATATGGTCAAGGAACACCGAATTACTTGGAATGAGTTCACATCTCCAGGGCCAGATGAACTGCATCCTAGAGTAATAAAGGAACTGGCAGAAGAACTCTCAGAATCGCTGTCTATTCTCTTTGAGAAATCATGGAGGACCGGGGAAGTGCCAGATGACTGGAGGAGGGCTAATGTTGTCCCCATCTTCAAAAAGGGTAAAAAGGAGGAACCTGGGAACTACAGACCAGTCAGTCTGACATCAATCCCTGGGAAAATTCTGGAGCAGATGATAAAGCAATCAGTCTGTAAGCACCTTGAAAACAATGCTGTGAGTACTAGAAGCCAACATGGAGTTGTCAAGAACAAATCCTGCCAGACGAATCTGATCTCATTTTTTGATCAAGTAACCTCTCTTGTAGACCGTGGGAATGCTGTAGACATCATATACCTCGACTTCAGCAAAGCTTTCGACAAAGTGCCCCATGATATCCTGATGAGCAAACTAGCTCAAAGTGGGCTAGATGAAACAACGATCTGGTGGATCCACAGTTGGCTTCAGAACTGGACTCAAAGAGTGCTTATGGATGGGATTTTCTCAAACCGGGGAGAGGTAACGATAGGGGTACCGCAGGTCTCAGTCCTGGGCCCAGTGCTCTTCCACATTTTTATTAATGACTTGGAGGAGGAGGTGCAGGGAATGCTGATCGAATTTGCAGATGACACAAAATTGGGTGGGATAGCTAATACCTTGGAAGACAGAAACAAAATTCAAAGTGATCTTGATAGGCTGGAGCGCTGGGCATAAAACAACAGAATGGCATTTTATAGGGACAAATGCCAAGTTCTGCACCTAGGAAAAAGAAACCAAATGCCCAGTTACAAGATGGGGGATACTTGCTCAACAACACTACAAGGAAGAAGGATCTTGGAATTGTTGTCGATCACAAGCTGAATATGAGCCAACAATGTGAGTTGGCTGCAAAAAGGGCAAATGAGGAAGAGAGGAAGGCCAGGATCTCTTCTCGATCATCCCAGAGTGCAGGACACGGAATACTGGGCTCAAGTCACAGGCAGCCAGATTCCGGCAGAACCTCAGGAAAAGCTTCCTGACTGTTAGAGCAATACGACAATGGAACCCATTCCTTAGGGAGGTGGTGGGCTCTCGCACACTGGAGGCATTCAAGATGAGGCTGAACAGCCATCTGTCAGGGATGCTCTGACTTGGATTCCTGCATTGAGCAGGGGGTTGGACTCACTGGTACTACAGGCCCCTTCCAACCCTACTACTATTCTATTCTCTGATTCACCAGGGTTTAGGGAGCAAGGCAAGTGGGAGGGAGGATGTTTGCATGTCTACTCAGAAGTAACTCCCCATTGCATGCAAGCAAGGGGGGAAAGACTGTTGATTCAGAGCTGCATGCAGGGGCCAGAAAGCAGAGGGCTAAGACATGGAGATGTGCAGCTACACAGAGCTTTATTGACTCTGAATGGGTGGTTTGAACGTGCTCATAAATGGGAGTGTGGAACTGCAAATTTCTAGGCGCTCAAATAGCTATTGTCCCGCTGCCCTTGTCCATATCACTGGAGTGGGCACAGAAAGGAGAACAGGGGCGGAAGAAATGCACGCTGCCTATCGACTTGACAAAGCACAGGCGTGCAGAGCGCGGGAGAGGGGCGGGAGCCAGTCTGTCCACACGTCCACAGCAATTTAATTCCAGTACTTTAATTCACCCCCGACGTCCCCTGAGAGAGGGAGCAGGCGAGGGGAGGTGTTCGCTAAACGGGCCTACTCGGACGTAAGTCATGCATGTCCATTGCCCTTGGCTGAGCAGGGAAAGGAGAGCGGGGCGGAGAGCAAGCCTCCACTCATTCGCTGCCCCACACCTACGCAAGGCATGACGTTGTTCTGCTCGCCCACCCAACCCCAAACGAATGCGGCTTCGGGTGCCGCTCGACCAGCGCAAGTGGTTTTTCTTAAGGTATACGTCGCTTTACTGGCTACTGTGTGCCGCAGGAGAAACAAACCCGAACTGATGAAACTCCGGATTAAACCGGAAAGGGATCATGAAGCGTCCCCATGCGGATGGATGTGCTGCCCCAGCTCTGTATTGTATTAAAGTATAAGAAATGTGCATGTTTACGGGTGGGTGGAGAGTAGGGATGGTGGAGAATTCCGCCACGGATTTCAGTGAGGCCGAATGCACTGGCATTCAGCCCCCCGAAACCCATTGCGGAATGGCCTCCCACCCCCCGCCACCCCGCGGAATCCCCCTGGAACGAACCTTACCTGGGGCTCCGGCAGCAGCGGCGGCTGGTCTTTCGGCCAGCTGCTGCGGCCTCCATTTGCGTCCTGCCAGGCTGCCGTGATAGGCTATGTAAGTATTTACATAGCCTATCATGGCAAAGAGCAGGGACGCAAACGGCAGCCGCTATACCATTTGCGCTGCTGCTCTTTCCGTGATAGGCTATGTAAGTATTTACGTAGCCTATCACAGTAAAGGCAGCCATGCAAATGGCGTAGTGGCCATCATTTGTGTGGCTGCCTTTACTGTGATAGGCTACGTAAATACTTACGTAGCCTATCACAGAAAGAGCAGCGGCACAAATGGCTTAGCGGCCGCCATTTGTGTCCCTGCTCTTTGCCGTGATAGGCTACGTAAGTAATTACGTAGCCTATCACAGCAGCCTGGCAGGACGCAAATGGTGGCCGCTACAGCAGCTGTCATTTGTGTCCGCAGCAGCCCGGCCGCGGCCGGAAATCCGGCTACGGACGGCCCTGGCTGGCAGCTGTGCGGAGCCGCCACAGAGTGCAGCCGGCCAGGGAGGATTCTGGGGGGAAGGACAGAGCGCCTCCCCCCCACTGCAAATCACACCTGCGAAAACGTAAGTGACTTTCGTACATCCCTAGTGGAGAGCTCAAGGACCTGCTAACCAGGTTTGCTGCAGCGGAGTCCTCGCAGCCCAAGATGGTCTTCCCTTACTTTCGGCCCCCCCAGCAAAGAAGCAGGAGGCCCAGAGGGCCTAGGAGACAAGGCTCTGTTTTCCCCAGGCCTCGCCCCTCCCAATCCAGCGCCCACCGATACTTTCCCACTGGACCCAGCCCTCCTTTTTGACCACCCACTCATTTCCCGTGGGCGCCGAGTGTCAAGTTGTCGTCTCTTTGTTGCCCCACTGAAAGAGGCTGTTTGGCTAGGAACCGCTTGTCGGAGGCACAGAGGGGCTTGAGGCAAACTGGCTGCCAGGTGCCTGTGCGCAGGGCAGGCAGGCCGGCCACCACGGGCCCTGAGTGGCTCTCCTGGCTCTCCTGTTTCTCTCGAAGTTTCCCTGCTGTGGCGATTCTTCCACCTTCTCGCCCGGTGCCATCGCACCCTCCTTCTGTGATCTCGCTCCAAGTCCTTTCTCTTCTGTGCTTGTGTCTGTTTTTCTGTGTAGAAATGCGCCCTGCAAAGCAGCAGCAGAAGCAGCTCCTTTAATTGAGAGAGAGAGAGAGAGAGAGAGAGGACGGGGTGCCAGAAAGAAAGAAAAAGGGTGCCAGAGAGTGGGAGAGAGAGAGGGAGGAGGGGGTGCCAGAAAGAAAGAGAGGGAAGGGAGAGGGAAGTGGTGGCCCCGACCCTCCAGGGAAAAATGGTTCCCCACTCATAAGGGTAATGAACGTGTTCACTATGCTTTTCATTTTATCTTGTTACGTGCCTATGTCCCTGGAGCGATCTTTATGCAGCCTGAAGGATTTGTCAGCCGAGAAGCCTGGGCAGGAGCTGGAACAGGGTGTTTAGTGTGGGCTACCAGCCTTCTTTCCTTCCCCACACCCTGCCAAATTATCTGGAAGAATGAGCATGGCTAATTGGGGCCTAATTACATTCCTCCTGCTACATCAGCTGTCTCATCCCATTAGGTCTGCAATTCAGGACACAGGGAGGTGAGAGCACAAAGTGTCCAAAGTGTGTGTGTGTGTGGGGGGGGCCTTCACAAAACAGAGAGGTGCCAGATTTAAGCCTGTCGTTTAACCCTGTAGTTACCACATTGACACTGGCACGAGTTATAGCTCATGTTTTCAGTTCTGAAAGGACTTTTGTATTTAAATGGTGCATAGAGGGCAGAGTTTCACCAGGTGTGACTTTTCCTCAGCTAATGTGGAAGAGATGAGAGAATCCATCTCTGCCAGAAATTTCCCCCTCTGTGCAACTCTTAGAACCCCATACATTTTTTAAAAAACTTGAACATGGAGGAGTTGTAATCTCTCTCTCTTTTAACATTTGGAAGATCTAGACCCTAGATCAGTAATAGGCAACCTTTTACAGCTCATAGGCACATTTGGCAATTTGAAGAACTGTCCTGGGCACTATCACAAAATGGGCACGGTGCAGGTGAAGCATCAGCCTGCAGCCCCAGGCCCCCTTCCTTTGCTCAGAATGTCTCAGAGCCCCTTGTGTGGCCCAGGGGCATTCATGGGAAAAGCAGGTGGGAGCAGCCAGAGGCCCTCACTTTGCTTGGAAGCGAGCCCAGCTGCCACTAAGAAACTATTTTTTATAATGATGATGATGTAGGAAGGGTATTTTCCTACTTTGTATTTTCATACTTTGTCCCAAGATCTATCAATCTTGCTAAATAACACTGACTTCTCTGGCAACTAAAAAAAAATTGAAAATATTGTTGTAAGATTGGGGGTGGTGGACAGGAGACAATGGAGCCTCTGGAAGCTGAGAGCCAGCTAGGCAAAAGCCTTACCTTTATTTCTCTCCCCACCCCCTCAATTAAGGACAAGGTGAGATAATCAAAGGCTACAGTTTTTGACTGGGATGGAGAAAGAATCTGAGGGCTACCTCTGAGCTCTGGAAAGCACTATCCCCCTCTGAAGATCTGATGTAGGGCAGTGGATTTGCTGGCAGGAATGTTTAAGCTGTCTGCTTCCATCTAGGCTCACTCTGTATATTGGTGAATAAAGTCAAATATTACAAAATATCTTAAGTCTCCAGTGATCCCGCCTGGAATGTATCACCGCTCAGGGAAATGGGGCGCATAGAAGTGGGCTAGCAAATGCTTCCAGAGGAAGTTTTTATTGTGCCATCGCCCTGCCTCATTCACAGAATGTTGCAAGGTGTGGGGCGCGTTTCCAGACAATGTCATCTTCCACTCATAACCCTCCTGTATTTTCCTATCACTTCTTCTGTCTTTTTTCTTAATGCAGAAAATCTGTTAAGGAGAAAAAGACTGCTTAGCTGCACAATTCTAATTTGCCCTCCTTCTAGAAGCATCCGGAGTCCACAAAATCTTACACCAAAATTAATTGGTTAGTCTTTAAGGTGCCACAAGGCCCTTTGTTGTTTTTGTAACAGTATATATGTATTTTTAAATGCAAGTAACTTTACCGTTTGTACATTTTCATCAGTGAAGGCAAATTTTAACTGATGGGTGTTATGATGTATGCTCTAATTTACATGGATATATGAACATTACATACATGTAAACCAAACACACATGAGGGATCTTTTGGTGTTGAACTCTGGGCACATAGGAAAACCTGGTACCCCAAATGCTGAGGGAGTCAGAGACCACAGACAAGGTATTTGAAAACAATTCTGTGTTTTACTAAAGAATTACAATGTATTAAAATCTCACACACTAGGATTAGACCCATACATGCATCAGGGAAATTAGAATCATACCTCTAAAAGACATGAACATAAAGAAAGTTAAAAGATTAAACTATAGAATATTGTGTGTATGCATTTCTAGAAAGGGTGATGGAAGTGTGACATTTAAGGCAAAATTGTATGCATGTTTAGACGGAAAAAAGGCCTACATCTCCCAGCATGCTCCAGCCAGCATGCCCCAGCCACGATTGTGCCCTTAAAAGATAAGTTTTAAACGAGAACTAGTCCTTGGGAGGGGAGGCAAATACCACCCCCCAAATCTACAAAAGATGACAGTGCTTGGTTTTAAAGAACAACTTACATATTGACTGGGTTCGCATATAACACTAATACATGGTATGGGTTGTTGAATTCTGGGTTGCTGTGATGTACGAACCAGTCATGCTAACAAACAATGGTTTATTAACTACAAACAACTCTGAAAGAGAATCCATGGTTTGTTGTTGGGTTATGAATTCTGGGTTGTTAAACCATGAGTTGTTACTTGTGAACCCAGAACTGTGGGTTGTTCATGGGTACTTTCACCAGATTACAGAGGAGGCAGGCAAGAGTGGTCAAAAAACCCAGCCACTCAACATGCCAGTACTACAGTGCCACAAAGGCTTTTGGGATACAGGGAGGGAGTGGGCAAATGAGTAGGGAAACAAATAACCCAAAGATTCGGAAAAGAAACAATGGGTTGTTCAATCGTCTGGCAGACAAACCCTAGGTAGGGCAACAAACTATGGATTAGCCATGGGTTAGTGTTATGTGCAAACCAGGTCATAGTGTGCATAAGGGAATCCTGGTGGAATGGAGAGAATCAGTGGGATATGGACATAGAATCATAGAATCATAGAATAGTAGGGTTGGAAGGGGCCTACAAGGCCATCGAGTCCAACCCCCTGCTCAGAGCAGGAATCCAAGTCAGAGCATCCCTGTCCAGCCTCGTCTTGAACGCCTCCAGTGTGGGAGAGCCCGCCACCTCCCTAGGGAATTGGGTCCATTGTCGTATTGCTCTAACGGTCAGGAAGTTTTTCCTGATGTTCAGCCAGAATCTGGCTTCCTGTCACTTGAGCCCATTATTCCGTGTCCTGCACTCTGGGATGATCGAGAAGAGACCCTGGCCTTCCTCTCTGTGACAACCTTTCAAGTACTTGAAGAGCGCTATCATATCTCCCCTCAGTCTTCTCTTCTCAAAGCTAAACATGCCCAGTTCTTTCAGTCTCTCGTCATAGGGCTTTGTTTCCAGTCCCCTGATCATCTTTGTTGCCCTCCTCTGAACCCTCTCCAGTTTGTCTGCATCCTTCTTAAAGTGCGGTGCCCAGAACTGGACACAGTACTCCAGATGAGGCCTAACCAGTGCTGAGTAGAGGGGAACTAGTACTTCCCGGGATCTGGAAGCTATGCTCCTACTAATGCAGCCCAAAATAGCATTGGCCTTTTTTGCAGCCACATCACATTGTTGGTTCATATTCAGCTTGTGATCGACAACAATTCCAAGATCTTTCTCACTTGTAGTGTTGTTGAGCCATGTATCCCCCATCTTGTAACTGTGCATTTGGTTTCTTTTTCCTAGGTGCAGAACTTGGCATTTATCCCTATTAAATGTCATTCTGTAGTTCTCTGCCCAGCGCTCCAGTCTATCCAGATCACTTTGAATTTTGTTTCTGTCTTCCAAAGTATTAGCTATCCTGCCCAATTTTGTGTCATCTGCAAATCTGATCAGCATTCCCTGCACCTCCTCCTCCAAGTCATTAATAAAAATGTGGAAGAGCACTGGGCCCAGGACTGAGCCCTGCGGTACACCACTCGTTACCTCTGCTCAGTTTGAGAAGGTCCCATTGATAAGCACTCTTTGAGTCCGATTCTGTAGCCAGCTGTGGATCCACCGGATCGTTGTTTCATCTAGCCCACTTCGAGCTAGTTTGCTCATCAGGATATCATGGGGCACTTTGTTGAAAGCTTTGCTGAAGTCAAGGTATATGATGTCTACAGCATTCCCACGGTCCACAAGGGAGGTTACTTGATCAAAAAATGAGATCAGATTCGTCTGGCAGGACTTGTTTTTGACAAATCCATGTTGGCTTCGAGTCATCACGGCATTGTTGTCAAGGTGCTTCCAGATGGATTGCTTTATCATCTGCTCCAGAATTTTCCCAGGGATTGATGTCAGACTGACTGGTCTGTAGTTCCCAGGTTCCTCCTTTTTACCCTTTTTGAAGATAGGGACAACATTAGCCCTCCTCCAGTCATCTGGCACTTCCCCGGTCCTCCATGATTTCTCAAAGAGAATAGACAGCGATTCTGAGAGTTCTTCTGCGAGTTCCTTTATTACTCTAGGATGCAGTTCATCTGGCCCTGGAGATGTGAACTCATTCCAAGTAATTCGGTGTTCCTTGACCATATGCCTATCAATCTCAAGCTGCAATCCTGCCCCTTCAGCCTGTACTTCGCCTTTGCCAGTGGGGTCATAGACCCTCTTTTGGGAGAAGACTGAGCCAAAGTAGGAATTGAGCACCTCTGCCTTTTCTTTGTCATCTGTTATCATTTTGCCATCTTTATTTAATAGCTGAACAACCATTTCTTTCCTCTGCCTTTTACTATGCACGTAGCTGAAGAAAGCCTTTTTGTTGTTTTTAGCATCCCTCGCTAACCTCAGTTCGTTCTCAGCTTTAGCCTTCCTGACGCCATCCCTGCAATTCTGTGCTACCTGCCTGTACTCTTCCTTTGTTACTTGGCCTTCTTTATGTTGCAGAACCCAGAGTCAGAGAGACCACGGAGTGAAGGAAAAAGAGATTCTTTATTTAACGTGCGGGCTTAAGGCTGGAATCATTTCCAAAGAGCCAGAAGCCCCGAAATACATCAGCACATTGTTTTTATAGACATTGTGACACATATGAAATGGCTCCTCCTCCCCCTCCCATGTGGGGTTGCAGTCCTCAACATTTCTTCTCCTAGCACTATTGTTTATAATACAAGAACTGGGTTATAGGGTAGCCATGATAAGGAGAGAACAGAAGAGAACAGCAGAGAACAAGATATACAATTGTATGACCTTTGACAAGATAAGGAATTCCTGTGTCTCGTCAGCTTACAACAATATATTCAAGGGAGAAAGAGCTCAGCAAGAACATGAAGCATGAGACTGCATGAGGCTACTTAGTCTGACCCACGATACGGCTGCTACATTTCCCCCTTAAATGCATAATTTCATTACAATTATAGCATTTCTGATAACTATACAAAGCTTTTTGTGACATACATATTACTTAGCCTCTTGTTGGGCTATTAGAGCATAGAGGGCAGCAGTTTTACTAGCTGAGACATAAAACAGATTGGTTAAACAGCGCATAAGACAAGGAACGCAGAGACATAACAGTATTTCTATGAACAACACTGGTAGAATTAGGATGAACAATGCTTTTAAGCCAGCTAAGATTTGGAAGCCAAGGGGTTAACTAATTGAGCTAATTGTTTTGTCTTATTGTTTTGTTAGCTACTATATTGTGCAGCTTGTTGATCTGTTCATCTACAGCATTGCCATTATCAGTTAAGTTAAAACAACAGAGCTTTTGGTGTGTTTCATAACTTAAATGATGAAGAAGGAAGAGGTAATCTATACCAGCTTTATTTTCTAGAACTGCACCTCTTAGATCACGCAACTCTTTATTTAACAATGACAATGCTCGTGAGGTGGCATTTATGCTTTTGGCTAAGCTGCAAGCTAACCGGTTGATCTCCAGACTATTAGCCAAGGCTAAACCTGGAACCCTAACCAGTGACATTGTTAAGGCCAATGTCACTGGTTAGGTTCCAGGTTTAGCCTTGGCTAATAGTCTGGAGATCAACCATTTATGTTGCAGAACCCAGAGTCAGAGAGACCACGGAGTGAAGGAAAAAGAGATTCTTTATTTAACGCACGGGCTTAAGGCTGGAATCATTTCCAAAAAGCCAGAAGCCCCGAAATACATCAGCACATTGTTTTTATAGACATTGTGACACATATGAAACGGCTCCTCCTCCCCCTCCCGTGTGGGGTTGCAGTCCTCAACATTTCTTCTCCTAGCACTATTGTTTATAATACAAGAACTGGGTTATAGGGTAGCCATGATAAGGAGAGAACAGCAGAGAACAAGATATACAATTGTATGACCTTTGACAAGATAAGGAATTCCTGTGTCTCGTCAGCTTACAACAATATATTCAAGGGAGAATGACTCCGTTTTGCGCATAACCCATAGCAGACAAGCTGCAGCTGCAGTCACCCCTCCAACTGCAGGCCAAAGCCTTTCCAGCTGAACTGGTGTGACGTGCCAGGCTAGCAGCCGCACAGCCATGAATCGAGATGGCCACTTCCTATATGTGTCCTTTTTCGTTTTCAGGTCATCCCTAAGCTTTTTGTGAAGCCACACTGGCTTCTTCTGTTGTCTTCCACCTTTTCTTCTTGTTGGAATTGTTTGTGATTGTGCCTTGAGAATTTCCTTTTTTAAAAGCTCCCACCCATCTTGGACTCCTTTTCTCATTAGAGTCGCTTGCCATGGGCTCTTACTGATAATTGTTCTGAGTTTATTAAAATCAGCTTTCCTAAAATCCAGGGTACGTGTTTGACTACACTCGGCTTTTGCTTCCCTTAGAACCAAGAACTCAAGTACAACATGGTCGCTTTCCCCCAGAGTTCCTGTAACTGCTACTTTATCCACTAAGTAATCTCTGTTGGTTAGGATCAAGTCAAGGATAGCTGATTCTCTAGTTCCTTCCTCTACTTTCTGTAGGAGGAAGTTATCCGCCACACAAGTCAGGAATTTCCTGGAGGGGCCATGTTTTGCAGAATTTGTCTCCCAACAAATATCGGGGAAATTGAAGTCCCCCATTACTACTACATCATGCTTCCTTAAAACATTGGCTATTTGCTTTTCAAAAGTTTCATCCTCGTCTTCTCCTTGGTTGGGTGGTCGGTAGTAGACTCCGACCACCAGGTTCCTTTTATTATTTGCTCCATTAATCTTGATCCAGATGCCCTCTATGGGGCTACTAAGCTCATCCTCCTGTATTTCTGTGCAGAGATATGTATTTTTCACATACAGTGCAACCCCACCTCCCTTTCTGTTCCTCCTGTTCTTTTTGAACAAGTTATATCTTTCAAGTGCTATATTCCAGTCATGAGAGTCATCCCACCAAGTCTCAGTTATACCTATCAGGTCATAATTTCCCTCCTGTATTAAGAGTTCAAGTTCATTCTGTTTGTTTCCCATACTCTGGGCATTAGTATATAGACATCGAAGACCATGTGCTTCATAGTCTGGCTTTCTTCCTACATGTGTCTGAAGACTATTATTGGGCGCTATCAGAGCTGTTCTCTCCGTTGCGGTGCATGCGCCTACGTCCATTGTTACCCCCAATATTACATCTCCCTTCCCCGTAGGATTCAGTTTAAAGCCCTCCTGATAAAGTTCTTCATGCTGTGTCCAAACACATTCTTCCCATCCTTTGTGAGGTGCAACCCGTCCCTTGCCAACAGCCCATCTTCCAGGAAGTATAGCCCGTGGTCCCAGAATCCAAATCTCTCTCGTCGGCACCACCTTCATAGCCAGTCATTCACCCGGAGTGTTTCGTTCCCTTTCTGTCCCTCTTCTAACTACTGGAAGGATGGATGAGAAAACTATCTGGGCCCCAAAGTTCTTGAGTTTCCTTCCCAAAGCTTCAAAGTCTGACGTGATTTCTTCGTAGCTCTGCTTGGCGGTATCATTTGTTCCCACATGGATGAGAAGAAAGGAATACCTGTCAGTGGGCTTTATGAGTGCAGGCAACCTTTCAGTCACATCTCTAATTCGTCCTCCCGGGAGACAACATACCTGGCGAGTCCATGGGTCCTCGTGACATACCTGGGTCTCGATCCCACGCAGCAAGGAGTCTCCCACTACTACCACTCTTCTCTTCTTGTTGTAGGCCTGGTTTCATAGCCTCTGTTTGACTGACCTTCAGCCTCTTGCTCACTTTCATGTCGGTTCCCCTGTGATTCTTCCTCTGCAGGCTGTCCTCCAGTCTCATCCGCAAGTACCTGGAATCGGTTCCACAGCTCCATTGCTTCCACTGGTGCAGAGTGGCGTCTAGTTCTTCTCCTAACTGTCACCCTTTTCCAAGGAGTATCCTCTACTCCACTTTTCTTCACCTCAGCATTTCCCACTGCCTCATCTTGCTGTTGCTCTTCAAGTTTCTGGTCTTCCCTTTGCTGCTGTAATTCCCCCATTCTGTCCAAGAACTCTTCATGTTCTCTTATTCCCCGGAGGGTCGACAGTCGCCACTCCAGTCCACTTACTTTTTCTTCCAGCAGCGAGATCAACTTGCACTTGTTGCAGGTGTAGGCCATGTTGTTCTCAGGCAAGAAAACAAACACTGCACACACCTTGCAGGTCACCACCACTGGAGAGTCCTGTCCTTCCATTGCCTCTTTTCCCTTTTTGTGTCTAGCTTTGTGATTGTTCTAGACTGGCCTGTGCCTGCTCCTCTACTCAGTAGAGGTTAAAAGCAGAGTCCCACTTGTGTGGAAGTGTGTTTTACAAGACAAATAAATGGAAAAAAGTTAGTTAAAAAATAAAATGAAAAATGAAAAAAAAATGTTAGGGGCCTCCCCCTTGACCTCTCCTGCCGAACTCCCCTGGCCAACTCCTGTTTGCTCCCCCTGTGCGCTCGCTCTGGTCGCTCGTTCTCTGGGACCTTGCTTGCTTCTGTAGTCCCTGGACCAGCTGGAGCAGCTTGCTCTGCTCTGCTCTGCTCAGCTGGGAGGCGGGAAACAGACTGAAGCTTCCCGCCCACTCAGCTGCTGGGAGTACTCAGGCCACACACACCCAATTAAGTTGGAGCTCTCAGAAGCACCTGGTGAGCTCACAGCCAATCAGAAGGATAAAGGGCAGCCCCCTGGGCTTCCTGCAGCCCACTTACTTCTTAGCCTCTGTCTCCTTTGTCTCCTTTGTCTCTTTTGTCTCTTCAACCACTGCAACTCCCCTGGCCAACTCCTGTTTGCTCCCCCTGATCACTCGCTCTGGTCGCTCGCTCTCTGGGAGCTTGCTTGCTTCTGTAGTCCCTGGACCAGCTGGAGCAGCTTGCTCTGCTCTGTTCTGCTCTGCTCAGCTGAGAGGCAGGAAACAATCTCTGGATATAAACTCTATAGGAAGGACAGCGAAGGGCGTACTGGAGGTGTTGTTGCTCTTTATGTGAAGGGCATAATGTCAAGCAGACTACAAACCCTAAAAGGGGCAGACTCCCCCACAGAAGTGCTATGGGTGACAATAGCAGGCTGGAAATGTAATTTAGTACTGGGAGCGTGCTATCGTCCCTTGGACCAGAACACTCAGGGTGATCTTGAGATAGAAAATGAAATCAGGGAGGCATCACACTGAGGAAGTGTTGTAATAATGGGTGACTTCAATTACCAACACATTGACTGAATAAATGCAAGTTTCAGTCACAACAAAAAGGTAACATTTCTCAGTGCCCTAAATGACTGTGCCCTACAACAGAACTGTACCCTAGAATCAACCACAGCAGAGGTGACCCTGACTGAACTTAATCCTAAATAGGTGTAATGTGAGATGTGAGTGTTGTTGAACCAATTGGAAACAATGACCATAGTGACCATCAAATTTAATTTATATTTACATGGGAAATTGCCAAGGAAGTCCAACACAGTCACATTTGACTTCAAAAGAGGAAACTTCTTTAAAATTAAGGAAGTGGTAAAAAGGAAGTTGAATGGGGGGAGTCAAGAAAGTCAAATCTCTCCAAAATGCTTGGAGGTTACTTAAAACTGAAATAATAGAAGCTATTATTATTATTATTATTATTATTATTATTATTATTATTATTATTATTGAAGGGCCTTGGTGGCTTAGTGGTTAAGACGCTGAACTGCAGACTGGAAGGTTGGCAGGACAGCAGTTCGAGACCCGAGTGCCGCGTGACAGAGTGAGCTCCCGTCTTCAGTCCCAGCTTCTGCCAACCTAGCAGTTCGAAAGCAAGAAATTGCAAGTAGATAAATAGGTACCGCTTTGGCAGGAAAGGTAACAGCGTTCCGTGCACCTCAGTGTTCAGTCATGCCGGCCGCATGACCACGGAAGCGTCTTCGGACAGCGCTGGCTCTTCGGCTTAGGAATGGAGATGAGCACCACACCCTAGAGTCGGACATGACTGGTTGGGGACACTTTACCTTTTTTTTTTTTTTAAGCTAGAATGTATAGTGCAGGTCAAGCAAGGTACTACCAACTCCAAAAAGTCACCAGCGTGATTAATGAGCAGTGTCAAAGAAGCTCTTAGAGAAAAGGCTTCCTTCAGAAACTGGAAGTATTGCCCCAAAGAGGAGAACAAAAAGGAACACATACTTGCACAAAGGAGATATACGCAGACAATAAGAGATGCAAAAAAAAGCATTTTGAGAAGCATATTGCTAACAACATCAAGGCCAACAATAAATAATTCTTTAGATATATCAGAAGCAGGAAAATTGGCTGGGGAGGCAGGTGGACAGTTGAATGGAGTTAAAGGAATACTAAAGGTGGATAAGGAGATGGCAGAGAAGCTAAATCAGTCTTCATCTGTCTTCACTGCTGATATAGGACAGATAACTGTGTCCAAACAGATGTTTGCAGGAAGGGAGTCTGAGGAACTGAGGCAAATAGCAGTGGCAAGAGATGAAGTTCTCGGCCTTTTTGACAAATTGAAATCTAATAAATCACTGGGCCCATATGGTATCTATTCTAGAGTTCTTAAAGAACTCAAATGTGAAACTGCTGATCTTCTAACAAAAATATGTAACATGTCCCTAAGATCAGCTTGTGTACCAGAGGACAGGATAATATCTGTTCGAAGTAAATTGGCTGAAAGCATTATTAAATATAAGGTTAGTAAGCATATAGGAGTTCAAGCCCTGCTGAAAAAGAATCAGCACAGCTTCTGCAAACCTAAGTCCTGCCTCACTGACCTTTTAGAGTTTTTTTGAGAGTGTCAATAAACTTGTGGACAGGGGTGGTCTGGTAGACATTGTTTACCTGGACTTGCAAAAGGCTTCTGAGAAAGTCCCTCACAAGACTCCTGAGCAAACTTAGCAGTCAGTGGGATAAGAGGAGAGGTCCTTATAGATCACCGACTCTTAAAGAACAGAAACCAGACAGTAGGAATGAATCATACATTCTTGCAGTGGAGAGATGTAAACAGCGGGGTTCTCCGAGGATCTGTATTGGGACCAGTGCTTTTTCGTTTGTTCATAAGTGATCTGGAATAAGGAGTGAGCACTCAGGAGCCCAGGTTTGCTGATGACACCCATTATTTAGGCTGGTTAAAGCAAAAGGGATTGCTAAGTTCTCCAAAAAGATCTCTCATGACTGAGAGGATGGGCACTAAAATGGCAAACACAGTTCAGTGTAAGCAACTGTCAAGTGATACATGTTGTGTGGGGGTGGGGGGTGGGGATTCCCAGCTTCACATATATGTTAATGGGCTCCAAGCTCGTGGTGACTGACCAAGAAAGAGATCTTGACAATGTCGGCCCAGTGTGCAGCTGCTGTAGAAAAGCCAAATTCCATGTTGGGCATAATTAGGAAAGAACTGAAAATAAAACTGCCCATATCATACTGTCCTTATACAAATTAATGTGCAACCACACTTGGAACACTGTGTACAATGCTGGTCACTGCACTTGAAAAGGCAGTTTAGAAAAGGTGCAGAAAAGGTCAACTAAAATGATTAAGGGGCTGGAGCAACTCCCCTGTGAGGAAAGGGGAGTAAGGGGAGAGGTGACAGAGGGACACCACAATGCGTATGATGCGGAGAAAGCGTGTGCTCAGCTGGAGGCAATCCTCCAGTCACACACAGCGTGCAGTTTCTCCGTGTGTCTACACCTGTAGAACACCTTCTCTTCCTCCTGAGGAGCTTCTGGTAGAATTCCCTGCCTCTTCCGCCCAGAGAGGCAAACTCCTGTTCGCTCTCCTTGTTCCCTGCCTTGGTGAGCTGAGAAAAACAAGCCCAGAAGCCCTCACCCCACTTGGGCACATGGAACTGATCTCACCGTTCTTTAGAGCCTGGCTTGTGCATGGTCATGTCTGTTGATTCAGCTGTATGTTTATCTCATGTTAAATTACAATACCTCAAGAAGGTCCCTATATAAAGGTGGTGGTGGTAATATGCCAGCTTATTTCAATGTGAAGTGTTTTAAGCACTTGCAGAATTGCACGTTTGAAATACTTTATAGTGTTGCTGATACCACCAACTTTAAATATTTATTCAGCCTTATCTAGGGCTGGATTCTAGAGAACTGATTATGAGTCTCAAGGTTTTAACTGTGGTTCTTCTCATCCTGCTTTAGGCTGAATTTACAGCTGTATCTCAGCGTTTAAACAACATCCTATGAATTATAATTGCTATGGTAATGATGAGCCAAACTAGATTGCTATGGTAACTATTTTTAAAAATGTTTGTACTAGGATAATAAACATTTTTCTCCTAATTCAGCCCCCCTCCCTTTATCCACTCACCACTATCTTTGCTGCCTGGAATTGTGTAACTGAGATGGTCTATTTCTAAATAAATAAGACCAAGAGACTTGTGGGGGATGGTGAATGACACCAATTTTGACACATTAGTAGATTTTCTTAATGCTTATCAATATATGTGCTTCAGAATGTTTAAACTATTTCACATATATTATCTTGTTATCCTTCCATCACTCTTATGAGGTTGTTGTTGTTGTTTATTTGGTCAGTCGCTTCCGGCTCTTCGTGACTTCTTGGACCAGCCCATGCCAGAGCTTCCTGTTGGCCATCACCACCCCCAGCTCCCCCAAGGTCGAGTCCGTCACCTCCAGAATATCATCCATCCATCTTGCCCTTGGACGGCCCCTCTTCCTTTTGCCTTCCACTTTCCCTAGCATCAGCATCTTCTCCAGGGTATCCTGTCTTCTCATTATGTGGCCAAAGTACTTCAGTTTTGCCTTTAATATCATCCCCTCAAGTGAGCAGTCTGGCTTTATTTCCTGGAGTATGGACTGGTTTGATCTTCTTGCAGTCCAAGGCACTCTCAGAATTTTCCTCCAGCACCACAGTTCAAAAGCTTCTATCTTCCTTCGCTCAGCCTTCATTATGGTCCAGCTCTCGCAGCCATAGGTTACTACGGGGAATGTTGTTCATTCGTTCAGTCGTGTCCGACTCTTCGTGACCCCATGGACCATAGCACGCCAGGCCTTCCTGTCCTGCACTCTCTCCCGGAGTGTGCTCAAGTTCATATTCATTGCATCGGTGATGCTATCTAGCCATCTCATCCTCTGCTGTCCCCTTCTCCTTTTGCCTTCAGTCTTTCCCAGCATCAGGGTCTTTTCCAGAGAGTTTTCTCTTCGCATTAGGTGGCCAAAATATTTGAGCTTCAGCTTCAGTATCTGTCCTTCCAATGAGCACCCAGGGTTGATTTCCTTTAGGATGGACTGATTGGACCTCCTTGCAGTCCAGGGGACTCGTAAGAGTCTTCTCCAGCACCACAGTTCGAAAGCATCAATTCTTAGGCGCTCAGCCTTCCTTATAGTCCAGCTCTCACAGCCATACATTACTACTGGGAAAACCATAGCTTTGATTAGACGGACCTTTGTCGGCAAGGTGATGTCTCTGCTTTTTACTATTCTGTCTAGGTTGGCCATAGCTTTCCTCCCAAGGAGCAAGCGTCTTTTAATTTCATGGCTACAGTCACCATCTGAGGTGATCTTGGAGCCCAAGAAAGTAAAATCTGTCACTGCTTCCATTTCTTCCCCTTCTATATGCCAGGAAGTGATGGGGCCAGATGCCATGATCTTCGTTTTTTTAATGTTGAGTTTCAAACCAGCTTTTGCACTCTCCTCTTTCACCCTCAACAAGAGGCTCTTGAGATCCTATTTGCTTTCTGCCATTAGGGTGGTATCGTCTGCATATCGGAGGTTGTTGATAATTCTCCCAGCAGTCTTAATTCCGACCTCTGATTCATCCAACCCGGCATTTCTCATGATGTACACTGCATATAAGTTAAATAAGCAGGGTGACAATATGCAGCCTTGTCGTTCTCCTTTCCCAATTTTGAACCACTCGGTTGTTCCATCTCTGGTTCTTACTGTTGCTTCTTGACCCTCGTACAGGTTTCTCAGGAGACAGGTAAGGTGGTCTGGTACTCCCATCACTTTAAGAATTTGCCACAGTTTGTTGTGATCCACACAATCAAAGGCTTTAGCATAGTCAATGAAGCAGAAATAGACGTTTTTCTGGAATTCTCTTGCTTTCTCCATGATCCAGCGAATGTTGGCGATTTGATCTCTAGTTCCTCTGCCTCTTCGAAACCCCGCTTGTACTTCCGGTAGTTCTCGGTTCGCATACTGCTGAAGCCTAGCTTGTAGGATTTTGAGCATCACCTTGCTGGCATGTGAAATGAGCGCAATTATGCGGTAGTTTGTACACTCTTTGGCGTTGCCCTTCTTTGGAATTGGAATGTAAACTGACCTTTTCCAGTCTTGCGGCCATTGTTGAGTGTTCCAAATTTGTTGGCATATTGAATGCAGCACTTTAACAGCATCATCTTTTAGGATTTCCAGTAGCTCAGCTGGAATACTGTCATCTCCGCTAGCTTTGTTGTTACTAATGCTTCCTAAGGCCCACTTGACTTCACTCTCTAGGATGTCCGGCTCAAGTTCAGTGACTGCACTATCATGGCTATCAGGGACATTAAGATCTTTCCTGTATAGTTCTTCTGTGTATTCTTTCCACCTCTTCTTAATCTCATCTGCTTCTGTTAGGTCCCTGCCTTCTTTGTCCTTTATCATGCCCGTCTTTGCACAAAACGTTCCCTTGAGATCTCCAATTTTCTTGAAGAGATCTTTAGTCTTTCCCATTCTGTTGTTTTCCTCGATTTCTTTGCATTGTTCATTTAAGAAGGCCTTCTTGTCTCTCCTTGCTATTCTCTGGAACTCTGCATTCAGTTGGATATATCTTCCCCTTTCTCCCTTGCTTTTCGCTTCCCTTCTTTCCTCAGCTACTTGTAAAGCCTCATCAGACAGCCACTTGGCTTTCTTGCATTTCTTTTTCTTTGGGATGGATTTCGTTGCTGCCTCCTGAACAATGTTACAGACCTCCGTCCATAGTTCCTCAGGCACTCTGTCTATCAGGTCTAATCCCTGAAATCTATTCCTCACCTCCACTGTATATTCATCAGGGATATGATTTAGGTCATACCTGAATGGTTTAGTGGTTTTCCCTACGTTCTTCAATTTAAGCCAAAATTTTGCAAGAAGCAGCTCATGATCTGAGCCACAGTCAGCTCCAGGTCTTGTTTTGACTGACTGTATAGAGCTTCTCCATCTTTGGCTGCAAAGGACATAATCAATCTGATTTCGATATTGACCATCTGGTGATGTCCATGTGTAGAGTCGTCTCTTGTGCTGTTGGAAAAGAGTGTTTGCTATGATCAGCGTGTTCTCTTGGCAAAACTCTATTAGCTTTTGTCCTGCTTCATTTTGTACACCAAGGCCATGCCTGCCTGTTATCCCAGTGATTTCTTGACTTCCTACTTTAGCATTCCAATCCCCTATGATGAAGAGGACATCTTTTTTTGGTGTTAGTTCTAGAAGGTATTGTAGGTCTTCATAGAACCGATCAACCTCAGCTTCTTCGGCATCAGTGGTTGGGGCATAGACTTGTATTACTGTGATGTTGAATGGTTTGCCTTGGATTCGTACTGAGATCATTCTATCATTTTTAAGATTGTACCCCAGTACTGCTTTTCCCACCCTTTTGTTGACTATGAGTGCTACTCCATTTCTTCTAAGGGATTCTTGCCCACAATAGTAGATATGATGGTCACCTGAATTAAATTCACCCATGCCTGTCCATTTGAGTTCACTGATTCCCAAGATGTCGATGTTCAATCTTGCCATCTCATGTTTGACCACCTCCAGCTTATCTTGATTCATTGATCTGACATTCCAGGTTCCTAAACAATATTGTTCTTTACAGCATCGGATTTTCTTTTCACCCCGAGACACATCCACAGCTGAGTGTCCTTTCGGCTTTGGCCCAGCCGCTTCACTCTTTCTGGCGCTATTTGGAAATACCCTCTGCTCTTCCCCAGTAGTATATTGGACACCTTCCGACCTGAGGGGCTCATCTTCCGGCGTCATATCTTTTAGCCTTGTGATATGTTCCATGGGTTTTTCTTGGCAAGAATACTGGAGGGGGTTGCCATTTCCTTCTCCAGTGGACCACATTTTGTCAGAACTCTCTGCCATGACCTGTCCATCTTGGGTAGCCCTGCACGGCATAGCTTATGGCTTCACTGAGTTGCGCAAGCCCCTTCGCCACAACAAGGCAGTGATCCATGAAAGGGACTACGGGGAATACCATTGCTTTAACTATGTGGACCTTTGTTGTCAGTGTGATGTCTCTGCTCTTCACTATTTTATCAAGATTTGTCATTGCTGTCCTCCCAAGAAGTAAACGTCTTCTGATTTCCTGGCTGCAGTCAGCGTCTGCAGTAATCTTTGCGCCTAGGAAGACAAAGTCTGTCACTGCCTCCACATTTTCTCCCTCTATTTGCCAGTTATCAATCAAGCTGGTTGCCATAATCTTGGTTTTTTTGAGGTTTAACTGCAACCCAGCTTTTGCACTTTCTTCTTTCACCTTCGTCATGAGGTTCCTCAGCTCCTCCTCGCTTTCAGCCATCAAAGTGGTATCATCTGCATATCGGAGATTGTTAATGTTTCTTCCAGCAATTTTAACTCCAGCCTTGGCTTCATCAAACCCAGCACGTCGCATGATGTGTTCTGTGTACAGGTTGAATAGGTAGGGTGAGAGTATACAACCCTGCCATACTCCTTTCCCAATCTTAAACCAGTCCGTTGTTCCGTGGTCTGTTCTTACCGTTGCTACTTGGTCGTTATACAGATTCCTCAGCAGGCAGACAAGATGACTTGGTATCCGCATACCACCCAGAACGTGCCACAATTTGTTATGATCCACACAGTCAAAGGCTTTAGAATAGTCAATAAAACAAGAATAGATGTTTTTCTGAAACTCCCTGGCTTTCTCCGTTATCCAGCGGATATTGGCAATTTGGTCTCTAGTTCCTCTGCCTTTTCTAAACCCAGCTTGTACATCTGGCAATTCTTGTTCCATGAATTGCTGGAGTCTACCTTGCAAGATCTTGAGCATTACCTTACTGGCATGTGAAATAAGTGCCACTGTTCGATAGTTTGAACATTCTTTGGTGCTTCCCTTTTTTGGTATGGGGATATATTGACAGCATCATCTTGCAAGATTTTAAACAGTTCAGCTGGGATACCGTCATCTCCTGCTGCCTTGTTATTAGCAATGCTTCTTATGGCCCATTCAACCTCACTCTTCAGGATGTCTGGCTCTAGCTCACTGACCACACCGTCAAATCTATCCCCGATATTATTATCCTTCCTATACAGATCTTCTGTATATTCTTGCCACCTTTTCTTGATCTCTTCTGCTTCTCTTAGGTCCTTGCCATCTTTGTTTTTCATCATACCCATTTTTGCCTGGAATTTACCTCCGATGTTCCTAATTTTCTAGAAGAGGTCTCTTGTCCTTCCTATTCTATTATCTTCTTCTGCTTCTGCGCATTGCTTGTTTAACAATAATTCCTTCTCTCTTCTGGCTAGCCTCTGGAATTCTGCATTTAATTGGGCATATCTCCCCCTATCACTGTTGCCTTTTGCTTTCCTTCTTTCTTGGGCTGCTTCCAGTGTCTCAGCAGACAGCCATCTTGCCTTCTTGGTTTTCTTTTTCTTTGGGACGTTTTTTGTTGCTGCCTCCTGAACAATGTTGCAAACTTCTGTCCATAGTTCTTCCAGGACCCTATCTACTAAATCTAGTCCCTTAAATCTATTCCTCACCTCCACTGCATATCCATGAGGAATATTAGTGAGCTCATATCTAACTGATCTGTGGGTCTTCCCTATTCTCTTTAGTCTGATTCTCAATTGTGCAATAAGAAGTTTGTGATCTGAACTACCATCAGCTCCAGGTCTTGTTTTTACCAACTGCATAGATGTCCACCACCTTTGGCTACAAAGGATGTAGTAATCTGATTTCGGTGTCGACCGTCTGGTGAAGTCCATGTATAAAGTCGTCTCTTAGGTTGTTGGAAGAGAGTGTTTGCTATGCACAGTGAGTTGTCTTGGCAAAATTCTATCAGCCTATGTCCGGCTTCGTTTTGTTCTCCCAGACCATGCTTGCCTGTAATTCCAGGTGTTGTTTGACTACCCACCTTAGCATTCCAGTCTCCTGTAATGAAAATAACATCTTTTTTTGGCGTACTATCCAGTAGGTGCTGCAGATCCTCATAGAACTGATCTACTTCTGCTTCTTCAGCATCTGTGGTTGGGGCGTATATTTGGATCACTGTGATGTTAAATGGCTTACCCTGAATTCGAATTGAGATCATTCTGTCATTTTTTGGATTGTATCCAAGCACTGCTTTAGCCACTTTATTATTAATTATGAAGGCTACTCCATTTCTTCTGTGGTCCTCTTGTCCACAGTAGTAGATCTGGTGGTCATTTGATGTAAAGTGGCCCATTCCAGTCCATTTCAGTTCACTGACACACAAAATGTCTAGATTTAATCTTGATATCTCCCCAGTAACCACATCCAATTTGCCCTGGCTCATAGATCTTACATTCCAGGTTCCTATGGTGTGTTGATCTGTAGAACATCGGACCATCGGCTGCTAGCTGTCCTTTTGGCTTTGCGTTAGCTGCATCATCACATTTGGGGCAAGTTGAACTTATCCTCTGTTCCTCCCCAGTAGCATTTTGACCATCTTCCGACCTGGGAGTCCCATCCTCCGATGGTATACCAACATATCTCTGGTTGTACTGATCCATTTAGTTTTCATGGCAAGAATACTGGGGTGGGTTGCCGTTTCCTTCCCCAGGGATCGTATTTAGTCTGACCTCTCTGTCATGACCTTCCCGTCTTGGGTGTCTCTTCACAGTTTAGCTCATGATGTCGTTGAGGTGCTCAAGCTCCAGCACCACGACAAGGTAACGATCTCCTTTGCTGAAGCTTATGAGGTAGGTCAGTACTATTACTGCACCAATTCTGCAAATGGGGGATTGAAGTGGAGAGAAAGAGGATTGTCTGAGACCGCTTAATAAGTTTGTGGTAGAGATTAGTTTTAAACTAGGAACAACCTATATCCTGATTTGTAGCTCAGTCTCTATTGATTTATTACATTTTTATTATCACCCCATAATTCATAGAATCATAGAATAGAAGGGTTGGAAGGGGCCTACAAGGCCATCGAGTCCAACTCCCTGCTCAATGCAGGAATCCAAGTCAGAGCATCCCTGACAGATGGCTGTCCAGCCTCTTCTTGAACGCCTCCAGTGTGGGAGAGCCCACCACCTCCCTAGGTAATTGGTCCCATTGTCATAGTGCTCTAACAGTCAGGAAGTTTTTCCTGATGTTCAGCCAGAATCTGGCTTCCTGTCACTTGAGCCCATTATTCCGTGTCCTGCACTCTGGCATGATCGAGAAGAGATCCTGGCCTTCCTCTCTGTGACAACCTTTCAAGGACTTGAAGAGCGCTATCATATCTCCCCTCAGTCTTCTGTTCTCATGGCTAAACATGCCCAGTTCTTTCAGTCTCTCTTCATAGGGCTTTGTTTCCAGTCCCCTGATCATCTTTGTTGCCCTCCTCTGAACCCTCTCCAGTTTGTCTGTATCCTTCTTAAAGTGCAGTGCCCAGAACTGGACACAGTACTCCAGATGAGGCCTAACCAGTGCTGAGTAGAGGGGAACTAGTACTTCCCGGGACTTGGAAGCTATGCTTCTATTAATGCAGCCCAAAAGAGCTTTTGCCTTTTTTGTAGCCACATCACATTGTTGGCTCATCTTCAGCTTGTGATCGACAACAATTCCAAGATCTTTCTCACTTGTAGTGTTGTTGAGACACGTATCCCCCATCTTGTAATTGTGCATTTGGTTTCTTTTTCCTAGGTGCAGAACTTGGCATTTATCCCTATTAAATGTCATTCTGTTGTTTTCTGCCCAGCACTCCAGGCTATCAAGATCACTTTGAATTTTGTTTCTGTCTTCCAAGGTATTAGCTATCCCACCTAATTTTGTGTCATCTGCAAATCTGATCAGCATTACCCTGCACCTCCTCCTCCAAGTCATTAATACAAACATGGAAGAGCACTGGGCCCAGGACTGAGCCCTGCGGTACCCCACTCGTTACCTCTCCCCAGCTTGAGAAGGTCCCATTGATAAGCACTCTTGGAGTCGGATTCTGTAGCCAACTGTGGATCCACCTGATCGTTGTTTCATCTAGCCCACTTTGAGCTAGTTTGCTCATCCGGATATCATGGGGCACTTTGTCGAAAGCTTTGCTGAAGTCGAGGTATATGATGTCTACAGCATTCCCATGGTCCACAAGGGAGGTTACTTGATCAAAAAATGAGATCGGATTCGTCTGGCAGGATTTGTTCTTGACAAAGAACAAAGTTAAAGAACAGAGTTAAAGCTCTCTGGGTGGTTTACAAAGATTTAAAACATCAAAAATACAGTTAAAAGCCATTTACATTTTAAAAACACACAGGAACAGACAGTATATACAAAGACAACCTACATTTACAAACAACTTCAAGCAATCAACCATAACCATAAGACAAATCCAGGATTGATTAAAACTCAGCATATGCTGCCAAATGCCTGGGAGAAGAAAAAGTCCACAAATATGAAGCCACTAAGGGTTACTTTGTGGGTTTCATGATCACCCGTCTTTATGCCAATGGGCAATACTACACTTTGGAAAACCTTTTCAAGCATTATACTTGATCTACTGCTATCCAGAGGTAGTAGATCATAATAAACTTGCCATAGACCTAATTAAGAGACTTATAGACTGGTGGGCTCCAGTTTTGGCAAATCTCTTCACCTATATAGACCAAAATGCCCATATTCCTCTGGATTGGGGCCTAGCTATTATCATCCCCATGTTCAAAAAGGAAAGTAAGAATGATCTCGCAAATTACTGGCCAATCAGTCTACTGACTAAAATTAATAAACCCCATGCTAGACATCTCTGCTGGAAGTTCCAAGCGGGGGGCGGGGGGACATGAAAATATCCTAGCTGATGAACAGGGTGGCTTCAGAGCAGGTTGTTCTACCATGGATCAGTCACGAATGCTGCAGTTTTTAGTGGAAAAATATACTAACAAACTCAAAACAGTTCTGTTGCAGCCTTTATAGACCTGAAATCTGCCTTTGATGTCATCTCCAGAATAGGCTCTGGCACAAACTTGAGGACTCTGCAGTGGATTGTCAGCTGTTCCTCCTCATGTATAAGGCACTAACTTAAAAATGAGATGCCATCCGGAGGGTCTTCTCTGTGGCTCAGTTCCAGCATCTAAGGGAGTACAGCAAGGCTGCATGCTCACCCTGCTTTTGTTCAACTTCTGCATTAACTTTCTAGTCAAAGCTTTTGCCCATCCTGAGTTCTATGTGCCTAAGTTGGCTGACAGGCGCCTATCATTGCTATTGATAGGTGATGATGCAGTGATCCTGCCCTAATCGCCTCTCGGTCTGAAGAGAGCCTTGTGAGCCCTTGCTCAATATTGCCATGATGAATGCCATCGAATAAACTAACAGAAAACAAAGGTAATGGTCTTTGCTAAAAGACTGAGGTTGTACAGTTGGCACTTAAATGGTCACATGATTGAGCAGGGAAAGATATTTAAATACTAGGGTGTTGTCTTTCAAGCTAATGGCGGCCAAAGGAGCACGCAGAATACACTGCCCAGCCAGCCCAAAGGAGTGCCCCCGCCATTCTAACTTTTTCCGCACCAAGGGAGGCTAATATGTACCAGCAGCAATAAAGCTGTTTGAGGCTAAAGCACCAGTTCAACTTTTGTATGGAGCCCAACGTGGCCCTTATGCCAGCTTTACACTGGAAGTGTAAAGTAGAAGTAGTCCACTGGAAGTAGTCCAGTCTAAATTTCTTAGGGCCATTCTCCAGGTTCCTCGCTGTGTTCAAAACACCACCCTGGGACTTCTGGCCTTCAGAAGGTCGAAACTAGAGTTTGGCTTGCTATCTTCAGTTTTTGGCTGAAGCTACCCTCCCACTGGTTTAGCTCTAGCTAATTCTACAACATGATTTCAGTCAGTTTGGAAGCAAACCCTGCCTCAAAAGCTCCAGACATTTGGACTCTCCTGGGGCTACCTTACTGCTCTGGGACATGAGAAGGCCAGAGTGATCCTCAGACAACATACTGCAGATGCTGAACACCAACATGACCTAGGCTTTAATTTGAACCACATTTTAACTGAGCATTCCAGCCAAATAAGCTAGCAAACTATCTGTGTTTCTGGTCCAGAAGCATCATAAAGTGTTTGCACCGGCATGCTTCAGTGTCCTCCCTTCAGCAGTTCTGGAGGGAAGATAGCGTAAAATCCCCTACTGTGCATGGAAGTGCCCTGGAACTCTGGAGAGGTCGAATTGGTGACTCATGTTCTTCTGCATTGCTCCTTTTACTGTGACCTACACAAAAAAAGCATTGTGCCTCTCTGGTGAAAGGGCCTGGTTGTTCGGATGCTTTTCATGTCTTTCCATTTGTTTCTGATCAAAACGCAGCCACTGCATTGCCAGATGGCATTGCCAGATCCTGTGCTGCACCATGAAGAACCCACCAGGATCTGACTGCAGAGACTCCGTGAGCCTTCTTGGGAGATGGCAATACGATCACGAACTTCATACTGTTGCCCTATTTCTCACTCCATTTTATCTCACCTTATGTTTTATCTTACTTTATCTCATGTATTATGTGTGTAATTGTGTTTTTATGTGTTTTTATTTGCTATGCTGGTCGTTAACTGTAACAATAAATGATTGATTGATTGATTGATTGAATCTTGCCATACATTAAATGCCAGATGCTACCTTCATATGTCAACTTAGTTACAATGGCTTTATCAGATCACTGCCATAAAGATGATTGTGTGAATAAAGCCTTGGTCAACACTGGAATGTGTCAAGATGCTTGAAATTAGGAATGGCACAGCCAATGGTCTTAGGTAAAAGCATGAATGTTGTTGCTACGCTAGTAGAATTCTAGCCTAGTTGAAGATCTCTGCCCATGATTGGCCATGAACAGGTTGTGCCTCTATTGTCTAGGAGCCTGGATGTGTTTCCTGTTCACTCTTGCTGTTCCCACTGGTGTAGTGGTAAATTATGAAGTGCATCATCCTGACAGTCTCCGTTGCCACACCCCCAAGGAGAGTCCAAAAATGCAGGCAACTGCATTGATTGCTGTGTGTGTGTGTGCGTGCGTGCGCGTAAAACTCCATAAAACCATCAGCTCAAGACCACATTCCAGGAGTTTCTTTTTTCGGTACCAGGGAGAAACATTTGCTCTCAAAGCTGACAGACCAGTTCTAGCAGTTTTCATCTCCTCCAGGTGCAGGTCTTTGTGAAGCTAATGCATCTTAATTGCCCATCCAAGACCAAGCCATCCCAACATACTTTGCATTACAGCAGGGATAGCTCACAACAAGCTACTGCTAAAGATGCAGGGACTGACCAGACCATTTGTTCCCTGACCAGCGGGTAACCCTCCTGCCTAATGATGCCACTGGTGTAGGCCACCGCCAGCTTCCATGCCTGCTCCAGATCTTGCTGCACTCATCCTTGGCTGCCGTTCCACAGTGACAGCATAGAGCTTCAGCCATGCTGGGTGAGGTACACCTGGCTATCCGTGATGGTTGACGGAGACATGTGGTTTTGCAGGCTGCATGGCTGTCTTTGCTCAAGGGACACAGAGAGCAGGTCCCAAGAAGTTCACCCACTCCCGTTTCCCAGGAAATGATTTCCCAGTTTCACACAAAAACTTACACTGAGAACATGACGTTTCTGTTCAGACCGGCACCAAAATACTTTGGTTCAACTTTCCATTATCTTCCCCCTCACCTAACCTGTAGGTCTTCACGTACACATAATGTATACACTGCAAGCCATACTGTGTATAGGACTGTGGTGCATTTTGAAAACTGAAGCCTTCCATGCCCCAACATTGCAGAGTTGTCTATAAATATGTGCTACACATGTTGGTAATGAACAAAAATGCAGAAGAGGCCAGTTGAAACGTAGAGCAAGTTTAGTCATTTGGGGGCTAGCAGCAGTGCAGCGGGGGATCCTCCAGCTTTGATGCCCTTTCCCAATGGCAAACCGCCCCGCTACAGCCTGCCATGAAAACGCCAGCGCAAGCGGCGTCCCTCTAGGGGTCAGTAATGACCCGGTGCTTGCACAGGAGGAAGCTTCCCTTTCCTTTCCCCCTCTGAAGGGCACCACCTGCAGAACCTGCAGAAAGAGATGGGTGTATCTGTCTGCCTCAAGCAAAGATGCAGCTCTGAGGAGCACTGGGGTGTTCCCCTATTGCTTATAGGAGAGACAGAATAGCAATAGGAGAATGACAGAAACCAGGAAAAGACCTGTCATGGATTTTACCAAGTGAAAAAGTACTCTTTAAAAAAAATAACATTCGGTTAAGGAATAAAACCCTTCCCCTTTCAGTGTCTCCCCAGCACTAGAAAAATACCACAAGTTCTGCCTTGTTGCATTGAAGGCTTAAACCTTACGCACACTCGCAAGGCAGTAAATAGCACCCCACAGAGGGAGACGCTTCCAACAGGCGTGGGCTCAGGCTGCCATCCTGGGCGTATTCATTAGGGGCAAGGCGCAGTGGCCTCAGTGGGGACTTACTTCTGAGTAAGCATGCATAGGATCTGACTTGCTCCCCTGGTATCCTCTGTTTCTTTGTTAGTGATGTAACTGCTGCCTCTGGGTTGGTTCTTCAGTCTGACCAGTTTACCAGATGACACCGGTGCTGCTGCCTCCTTTCCTGAGGCCGGCCGCTTTTGGGAAACCTGTCTGCCCCAGAGTGTGTTGGCCCTGTGGGCTCACAGTTGCTGTCCTCAGGATTTGCCTGCCTCAGCGTCCAGGCTGAGCCGTGGGCCAGTCTTGAGATGCACTTGGAGCCAGGAGCCGTGGGGCAAGCTAGCAGTCAGGACTAAGTCAAAACGGGAGGATAAGCCTGGCGGCCAGGTCGCAGAGCAAGCCAAGAGCGACGAAGGACGCGGCCACACACCACCAGAGTTCGGGAGGCCCTTGTTGTTCGAGCAAGGCTCCGCTGGAACAGGAAGCCCTTTCACGCTCTTTCTTGCCAGGAAGATCCAGCCAGGCTGGGTGGGCAGAGTCAGTCCAGGGTCTGGAGGTCCTTCGCGGAGAAGCTGCCTCCTGCAGCTCGCCACATGGGGCAGCTCCCAGCAGCTCCTCCGGACAGAGGGCTCCTAGTGCTACCAGTCAAAAGCACTGTGCATCTATCCTGCCTCTACCTTCTCCACGGTTTTTTTCTGGTAAGAAAAAGGATGGAGGAGGCAATGGGAAAACACAGGAGGGTTACAAAGGGAAGACGATGACATCTGCCCCCTCCCCCCGGAAAATTCTGTGTATGAGGCAGGGCGACTGCAGGATGAAAGCTGCACCTGGCTGGAAGCACCCTTCAGACCATGCCCCCGGCCCCTAGCCTCTCTGGAAACTGGCCTGTGCCTGCACCAGCCTGCGCTTTGTGCCTCTGCCCCCGCCCTGGGCTGTTGCAGCTCCCGCCCTATGAGGCCATGACATGAGCCTGAGGGACTCCTTACTGCTCCTTCGGGTTGTTCCTATTTCCTTAGGTGGAGGACCTCTTTTCTGCACTTGAGGATTAGTTGAATTATGTCCCTTTTTTAAGGATTCAGAATTTGAATAGTTTGGGCTGCAGTCCTAAGCACACTTATGGGGGCACTGAACTCAGTGCGACTTAGGAGTAACCGTGTTTAGGATTGTATTGGTAATATCCAGATTGTTTCAGCTTTAACTGGAGCTCCATGTGGGGTGACCCATCCCTGCTCAGATGTTCCAGAGAGTCCAAATATGGGGTCATTCTGAACATTCTTGGATAAACCATGTTGCTTCAGTGCTTTGTGACATTATTTCCTGAAGATGCAAAAGGGCTTAATCCAAAACAGATACAGAGCAAGTATCTCTTGTCTCCTTGAAGAATGAGAGAGGGGTGAATTAAGATTTATCACACAGGCGTGCCGGCGGGAATAAGAACCTATGGTTGTTTGGGCCAGGCCCGTAGGGCTGCCAGGGCTCACTGGAGCAGCATCCCGGTGCTTCTCCGACAGCTGGTGCTCTGACACCACTCACCGGAGCTCAGTGCCCCTTCCCTTCCCTTCTGTTCTTGATGCTGGGCAGGCAAGTTCTCTCTCCCTCTACCCAGCAGTCATTGCCCTTTTCTCCCAGCTGAGGAGACAAGGAGGAGAGTCTTGCCGGACCACTGCTTTACAGAAGATCTCTTTTTAGTTCCACTAACAAGTTCTTTATCTCGAGCAACATAGTTATTTGCAAGAAATGAGAGAGAAGGAGATTGATTTGTGCCTGATCTGAGAGGAGAGAGACTGTCTGTTTACTGTGAAGGTGGGAGACTTAATGACACACAGTAGATAACCCTTCCGGTGTTTTCCTATTGGCTGCATTTGCACGATCAGGGAAGGAAAATAAGCCCTCGCAGCTTATCTTCCCGCCCCATGCGTGCCAGTTGCATGCCACGTCATTACCATAATTACCCTCACCGGGCACCGTTTGCCATGTCGTCCGATCACGGCAAGGGTGCGCAGTGGGGGTGGGTTACAGACCACCCCACAACCCTAGAGCAAGCCATGGGCTCTGGGGTGGTTTGCAAACCCACCCACCGTGCTCCCTCACCAGGTTTGGATGATGTGACAAACCACCCCTAGTGAGGGTGATTATGGGAATGACGTGGTGTGTGACCAGCACGCGCGGGACAGGAAAATAAACGACTGTGGCTTATTTTCCTTCCTCAATCGTGCGATCCCAGTCAATGCCTCCTCCATCTTTTTTCTTACTTGTTGTTCTTTCGGTTTTGTTCTACCATTGCAGGAACGTAGAAGGAACGTTAAAGCATGGGATCAAGGTCCTGGGAAGAAGGTAAATGTTAGTTGTGTGCCTCACAACTGAAGTAATCAATGTACATGTTCATCTAATCCCCCACCCCCCTCAATAGGCCATTACGTTCTGAATCTAAAATTCCCTACCTGTACCACTGTTGACCCACGTCTGGCTAAATGGCAGGCCCAGGGCCTACAATAACCTGGCTGGACAGGGTGACTGAACCCGCCTCTTTCTAATTCCCCTGTGACGGCAGCATAAGCTCCTGTGGTTCTGTTTACCAGGGATATTCTTAATTTTCAGTGGAGCTGTTGCTGGTAACAAATTTTGCCTCGGTTTTGTATTTTAAGGTGCCTTTTAAAAACATGTGGGTTGCTCACCGTTTCCATGTTTCACATTTGCAACTGCCCTCCCCCCCCCCCCCGCCAATCAGAGTTGCTGCTTTCACACCACTAATGGCACCATGGAAGCAGCAATGCTGGTCAGGCTTACCAGGGGGGTAGTAGGCGGGAGCCTCCTCATCCCCTGCCGCCCTTGCAGCAGCATCACCAGCAGCAATGGTGGTTGGGGGCGTCGGGAGGGGGAGGAAGCTAAAGCCTCCTCCTCCTGCCTACAGCAGCCCAGAAACAGTGGGCAACGCTGCTTCCGCATCACCAGCATGAAAGGAGAAATGCCCATGTGGGCTGCGGGGCCGGCAGGGGGAGGGGCTGGAGGGAGCTTTAGTCTCCCCACTCCCTAAGTGACCCTGACGCAACCTCTTCCCTGCACCCCTAGGGTGTGCCTATGTATGTGTGCGCATGTATAGGTGCGTGCACACAGGTGTGACTCCCAGGCTCGCTGACAACAGCCCTTGTGGGGGAGAGAGGATGTGCACCCCTGCTCTAGAAGTTAAATCGGGGGGGGGGGGCAGTGGCAGCAAATATATTTTGAGCGTCTAGTGTATTGCGTGTAAATGTATGGATTTACCATGTAGTTCACTTGAGGCGTTCATTTTGAATGGTTAAGAATAATATATTATGGGAGGATGATTGATGATGGTACAGTTAGTTTTTCTGGTATAACTTTAACAAAACAGAAAGACACGCCCCGCCCCAGGAAAGGACATGCCAATTCACTTAAGAGTACAACAGGTGGGATGTTACAGTTTGCGCCATTGTGTTACAGCCTGGAACCAAGTTACCTGAAGGACTGCCTTCACCCACACCATCCTGCCCATATCCTGCTGAAATCTATTGCAGGAGAAGCAGTAAGAGATTACCTCTGGTAGCCGGAGATGGACAAAACTCCTTCGCAATTCTATTGTGTTCATGCAAGGAAGTGCCTTGAAGTACTCAGGTCACTGATAAGAGATACCATTGCATATGTGCCAAGAGTCATGATGAGATCATCATGCCCACGTGAGTAAGGTATAACTGAGCATGTGCAGAACCTTTGCTGTGTTATCTTAATATGATTGGTTGTAAGTTGCCGCCAAATGTTGCTATCAGCTGTGTAACCCTTGCATGGAAGCTGCCTTGAAGGTGGAACTGCCCCTCCCAGAAGCCGCATCTTAGATGTATGCATGTGTGTGCCACCATTTTGGAGTTGTTGTTCCTCTCTCAGGAGAGCAACCTCATGCATGAATCAAGTGCTTTACCAAATCCTCCGAACACATGTGACCTCCAGTCTTTTGGACCATGATTTCCCTGACGCTATCTCAGGGGTCCTTCTGAAGTGCCCACCATTAAGATCAGTGAGGCTGGCATGCACAAGAAACAAGAGGCAAGGCCTTCTGAGTGGTGTCCCCAAATCTCCGGAACTCCCTTCCAATTGACCCTTCTTCCCTGGCATTCAGGTGGGTCCTGAAGACCTTCCTCTTTGCAGCTGCCATTGACACCACAGCTCATGTCTACAGAGCAGCTTCACAGACTAATCTGTACATGTGTTATGATGTGATCAGTTTTCAGTTGTACCTTGTCTCACTCCTTTTTGTACATCACTTTCGGAGGACATAACCCTTAAAAGCAGCTTTAAAATAGCTGAAATGAATAAGTCTGTGAAAATGTTGGGGGGGGGTGTTCACACACCTGTAACAATCTTCTTGTACTACACTATCTGTGCTCCCTCCCTCCCTCTCTCTCTCTCTCTTTTACTCCTTCCCCTTCCCCCGCTTCCCACGCCACCTACCCTTCGTCTGTGCTGCCTGCTTCAAGCCTGCTTTACTCAAAATAACTCTTCTCTGAAGGGGGTAATTAATCTTTCATTAACTCTCACCCGGGTTTTGTCTGCATCTGTGCCTTGATTGTGCCAAGGAAGCACAGAATAGATGCTGCAGCTTTTGAGGATGGACTGGTAAGAGAAGGAAGGGCAGCTGTAGAAAGTTGTGCCCCTCGCGCGCCCCCCCATGCAATTCAAATAAACAAATATCATCCATATCAAACACAGTGAAGCATACTAACAGCCATTTTAATGTACCGAACTATTAAATTGTATTAATGCATTACATTACATTACATTACACTATGGTAACACTATCCATTTAATTGCTGTCTAGTTAGTGTTCTTTATACTGGTATAAAGATTACAAATGGGACCTACAGAACCTGAGATCTGCATTATTTATAACTGGCTCCCAACTAGTTACAGAATTGGCCGCCATTTTGAACGTTGGGGATATTGGGAATGCCTCCCTCTCTTGATATGAGCTTCATAGAGTCCCCATTGTATATACCAAGCGCTCTTATCACAAAGGGCACAATTCAGACACTTGTGGTGGCCTGACCACTGCACTATCAGGGCCACTAAGGAGAAAGCTTGCCGCACCCACCCCATTACCTAGAGAGAACAGATTTTAGGGCTCTAGCCCACTTCTCAGGGGGAAGGACTAAAATCTCAGAGTGAGGAGCAAGAGTCAAGGGACAGGTTATTTTTTGCTTGATCCAAGAGGCGTTGCCATCGGCTCCCCCTGTGTTTGTCAGGCTCCATCCCGGAGGCACCAGACACAAGCGGGCTCTTCCCCTGGCTGGCGAGGTCGCCAGGCACCATCAGGCTGTGCCCATATCCCCCCAGGTTCTGCTCCTGGGTGCCATCCCTGAGCTCCCAGGACCTGCCTCCTGTGCCGTCGGGTCTGAGTCCCAGGACATGTAGCAGGGCCACCTTTCCATTCGGCAGAGTGAAATAGCCACACCAGGCAGCTGATTTGGGCTGACATGAACGGGAAGAACGTTGTTAATTATTTAAGTTGTAGTAGTGGTATTTTTAATCAAGGGGATTTCTCTCCGAGGTGCCAAATAACTTGAGCAGCCTTGGGTCCCATGTGCCTTGACAAGGGACGGGGGAACATCATTTGCTGCTCTGCCTCTGCCAACAAAATGTCATGGGCTGGCTAGGGGTTTTTGAGGCCGTTTCTCCAACTGCACAAATGCCCTGTCAGAGACCCCACACTAAAAATGCAATGCAATGCAAAGCGCCAAACACAAAACGTGTGAGCTTCGCTCCTTGCTTACACCCTGCACCTGTGACAGTTTCTCCATAGGAGCCAGTCGTTCTTATCTACTGTACAGCGACAATTCATTTATGAGTCTGCCTTAGTTCAGTAACCAAGTTATCTATCGATTCCTGCTGCCTCATCAAATTGGTGCTGCCAAAATTGATACCGCTCAAACATTGTTTTTTTCCCTAGGTTCATAATAATGCTTGAATAGGTTGGCCATTTATCCTGCTTTAAAGAGGACAGTCCTCTATTTGAACACATCCTGTATTTGATGGCCTGTCCAGTCTAAGTCAAGTGAAAAGTAAAAAAACCCAAACCATCACACACGCCCTTTCTACACAGAGGAATTTTTTAAAAGTGGGCAGGGTAGATGATGTCATGGAAGGCGAGGGGCTTTGGAGTGAAGCCCAAACCCTTGACATCATCCAGCCCACCAGCTTGTTCGGGGGGGGGGGGAGGTAATCCCCCCTAAAGTGGTTGCCCCCTCCTCTGTATTGGGAATCAGGCACAGAAGGCTCCCTCTAGCCTTCCAGCTTACTAGAAATGAAGGCTGCAGTCCTATACCCACTTACCTAGAGATGTGGAAACTGGAAAGATGTGTGCGTGCGTGCGTGCATACGTGTGTGTGTGAAATGGGTTTTCTCCATATTTTGTTGGAAAACAACTGTTTTTGTTTTTTTTCTGAAAAATTGAACATCTTTGGATTCTGAAATGTTTTCTTTTAGAGTTTAAGACAAGGGGTGATTAGCACAATCAGGGAAGGAAAATAAGCTGCTGTAGGTTATTTTCCCACCCTGTGCATGCCAGTTGTGTACCGCCTAATTCCCATTACTCTTGCCAGGCGCAGCTTGTCATGTTGTCTGAACCCGGTGAGGGTGGGTGGCAGAGCTGGCTTACAAACCACCCTGTGACCCTAGAACAAGCCATGGGTTCTGGGGTAGTTTGTAAACCCACCTGCCATCCACCCTTGCCAGGTTTGGACAACATGATAATCTGTGCCCATGCCCAGCGAGGGTAATTATGGAAATTAGGCGGCTTCCAACTGCACGAGTGGGGCGTGAAAATCAGCTATGGCGGCTTATTTTCCTTCCCTGATTGCGCAGACTCAGTCAAGAAATTTTTATATTGTTATGCAGCCTTTACTCCCGTCAAATGATTTCTAAAAACTATGTAATAAGGACACTTGTATAGAAGGATTAGAGATGTAAAATGTCTGCAAATAATGAAGCCATGGGGGAAAATGTGTTTTTTTAAAAAATCTTATCTTTAAGATTCCCAGCATAGTTATTTCTTCCATTCCTTACTGAAATTACTGATCTAATGTATCTTTTACTGAGAGACTTTTAGGGATGCTCCAAGTCATGTTCAGTTTCCCAGTATGTGAGAAGATCGCCATATGATAATATGGAAGAAAATGTGCATTATTGAGAGTTTGGGTTTTGTTCTACGGAGTCCTGTGTTTCTGGGGTTGTTCTGGTTAGATGCTGTAGCAGTCAATTCATGTTCTTCTAATCTAAAACCCACATCTGAAAAAAGCCACTCGATTATTCTGCCACTGTCACTGGATGCAACGGAACAGCATGTGGGTTACCCCACCTATTTTATTTTTTTTAATTAACTTTGAGGCTTGGGTCTATAGAACTCACTGCCATAATTCTTAATAAAGTTCTCAATTAGACCTCACCACTAGGGAATGCTGCCTCAGCTATTACGACCTTTGAACTGCTGTCACTAAAATCAACCCTCTACCTAAAAAAACCCCCTCAGTAGCCTGGTTCCTACGGCATAGGCATGGGATTGACACCATCACCAGAGACAACGAACAAAAATTAAGACATTCGTTAGCAGAAATCATTTACAAAAGGGAATAAAATGTCACTCTTCAGTTAATAGGTTGAACTTGCTTATAGCTGCTTACCATTCTTAAGTTGAGTTTTTCCCAGCTCAGTAAAATCCGGAAATATTACATCTCTACACTGTCCTGGGAGGAAGCGCCATTGAACTCAACGGGACTTCTTCTGAATAGAATTGCACATGACTGTGGCTTAGAACAAAACGACTCCCCAGAGGACGGCAAAGGCCCCCCGCGGCCCGGCCAGGCAGGGCTGCTCCGGCCGGCCCACCCCTGCTGCGTCGCTTCCACTCAGCTCGCCCTTCTCCGTTGGCCCCTCCCCGTGGGGTCTCGCGTCTTCCCCCACCCTCCCTGCGTCCGCACGCACAGGGCCAAACCTGGCCTCCCCTTTCCCGTTCCCTTTCGCGGGATAAAAGCCCGGTGGTCAGATTCGGGGAGACGGGAGGGAGGGAGCGGGGGACGGGGACGGGGACGAAGCACGCAAAAAGGGAGTCATTGTGAGCCTGCATTCGAACTGGGAGCAGAAAGGCCCGGATTTGCGGCCGGCGTAGAGATGCCCGCTGTCTTTCTTTCAGAATCTTCCCCGCCCCGCTTGTAGCCTCCCTTACTGGGCACGTTCTCGTGTCCCGCTAGCCCATGGTGGTTGGCAAGCCATGCAGGGGTGTTTTGCGCCCAACCCACCGCAGGTGCTAGCGCGCCCACCACGCAATCGGGCAAACAACCCAGCGTGGCGGGGTCCATGCCCAATCATCCCCCTCCCGCCCCCTCAGTCCTCCAGCCTGCATCCCGGGGGGACCTGCGTTGTCGGCTGCCGAGTCCCTCTTCCGTGCTCTGACTGTGATTGGGGCCGTGTCCCCCCCCTCGCTTTTCAATGTTCCTGGTCCCGTTTTTGTGCAAAAATGGGACCAAGAAACATTTCCCACATTCCCCACACTTCTCTGTAACTGGGGAATGTGCGCAGACGGGGGCTCTTTTTATTTTTAAAGGTGCCCCGTGCAGAAAATCAGGGGTGGAGTGGGGGCAAAATCCCCCCCCCCCCCGGCTGTGTTGCCGCAACAGACAGTCGTTGTGAGGAGGCTTGGAGTGGCTTCTCCATCCCCAATTTTCCTCACAGGGCACTTTGAATATCTGCCCATAGGCTTCCATTGGATTTTCAAAGCGCTTCTGCTGAACCCAACCGCCCCACACCATGGCTCCTTGGGGCAAAAGGACCCATGGCAGAGGGGGTGGGATTCCACCCACCCACCCAATTTTCAGGAGGGCACTTTGGAAATCCAATTGAAGCCTATGGGCAATGAGCACCGTAGGGTTCCATTAGATTTTCAAAGTGCTCTGCCCGAAAGTCAGGTGGGGGAGCAATCCCCTGCCAGGGGTCCTGTTGCCCCCTCATTCAATTTTCAGGATGGGCACGTTTTTAAAAATTTCCCCAGCCTACTGAAATTTGTTAAAAGCCAAAAATGGGAGGGGGATCCAAGCCCCCCTCCAAGGAATGTGGGGGCAACACAGTCCGGGGGGGAGGCTTGGATTTCACCCACCCCCATCCCTGATTTTCCACACACGGCACCTTTAAATTTCCATGGGCAATGGGATTTAAGGTGTCCTGTCCACAAAAGACAAACCTCTTTTTTATAGCAAGGACATAAGAACGTCAGAAGAACCCCGAGGCTGGATCAGACCAAGGGCCCATCCAGTCCAGCATTCTGTTCACACAGTGGCCAACCAGCTGTTGACCAGGAACCTACAGGCAGGGCATGAGCGAAACAGCACCTTCCCACCTATGTTCCCCAGCAACTGGTGTACATAGGCTCACTGCCTCTGGTACTGGAGGGAGCACAGAGCCATCAAGACTAGTAGCCATGGATAGCCTTTTCCTCCAGGAATTTGTCTAACCCCTTTTTAAAGCCATCCAAACTGGTGGCCATCAATACATCCCGTGGTAGCAAATTCCATAGTTTAACTATTTAAACTAGTTAAACTTAACCTTCCTTTTATCTGTCCTGAATCTCCCATCCATCAGCTTCATGGGATGACCCCAGGTTCTAGTATTATGTGAGAGGGAGAAAAATGTCTTCCTAGCCACATTCTCCACACAATGCATAATTCTGTAGACCTCTATCACATCTCCCCTTACCCTCCTTTTTTTCCAGGCTAAACAATCCCAGCTGTTGTCAGCTTCTCTCATGGGGGAGATGCTCCAGCCCCTTGATCATTTTAGTTGCCCTTTCTGCACTTTTTCCAGCTCTACAGTATCTTTTTTTAGGTGTGGTGAACAGAACTGTACACAGTATTCCAAGTGCGGTCGCACCATAGATCTGTATAATGGCAGTATGATATTGGCAGTTTTATTCTCGGTTCCTTTTCTAATTATGCATAACATGGAGTTTGCGTTTTTTTACAGCGGCCACACACTGGGTTGACATTTTCATCGAGCTGTCCACCGCAACCCCAAGATCTCTTGCTTGGTCAGTCACCACTAACTCAGATCCCATCAGGTTATACTTGCTTACATTGAACCGCATTTGCCATTTGGATTCCCATTTTCCCAGTTTGGAGAGATCCTTTTGGAACTCTTCACTTTTTGTTTTAACCACCCTAAATAATTTGGTGTCATCGGCAAACTTGGCCACTTCACTGCTCACTCCTATTTCCAGATAATTTCTGAACGGGTTGAAAAACATTGGTCCTAATACTGATCCCCGTGGGACCTCACTATTTACTTCCCTCACAACTGCTAAGTTTTCTCTGGAGTCTTTGGTGAGGGACTTTGCAAAAGCCTTTTGGAAGTCCAAGGAAACCATGTTTACCAGATCACTGCTGTCTACATGTTTATTGACACTCTCAAAGAACTCTGAAAGGTTAGTGAGACAGGACTTACCCTTGCGGAAGCTGTGTTGATTCTTTTTCAGCAGGGCTTGTCCTTCTATATGCTTACTGATTTTATCTTTAATAAAGCCTTCAAGCAATTTACCCGGAACAGACATTAAGCTAACTGGCCTGTAATTTCCTGGATCCCTTTTTGAAAATTGATGTTACATTGGCCATCTTCCAGTCCTCTGGTATAGAGGCTGATCTTAGGGATATGTTGCATACTTTGGTTACAAGACCAGCATATCTAAGTTCTTTGAGAACTCTAGGATGGATGCCATCTGGGCCTGGTGATTTATTTGCTTTCAATTTATCAATAAGGTTGAGAAATTGATCTTTTGTCACCACTATTTGCCTCAGTTCCTCAGACTCCCTTCCTGAAAACATCAGCTCAGGCACAGGTATCTGGCCTATATCTTCTGCAGTGAAAACGGATGAAAATAATTCATTCACCTTCTCTGCAATCTTATTGCCCTCCTTCAGTCCTCCTTTAACTCCATTGTCATCCAATGGTCCAACTGCCTTTCTAGCTGGTTTCCTGCTTCTGATATATTTAAAGAATTCTTTATTGTTGGCCTTGATGTTGTTAACGATATGCTCTTCAAAATGCTTTTTTGCATCTCTTATTGTCTGCTTGCATCGCCTTTGTGCAAGCTTGTGCCGTGTTTTGTTTTCCTCACTTGGGCAAGACTCCCATTTTCTGAAGGAAGCCCTCTTTGCTCTAACAGCTCCCTTAACGCTGCTCATTAACCATGCCGGTGACCTCTTGGACTTGGTGCTTCCTTTCCTAACCTGTGGTATTACATTTTAGCTGGGCTTCTATTATTGTGCTTTTGAGTAATACCACAAGGAGGGGGGTGCTGGGGTGGGGAGTCATGGGCCATGTGGGGATCCCCCAAGAGCACCCCCACCCCAGCATGACTGGGAGACCTGCAGGGAAGTGGATTATTTGGGAGGGGGTGGGGGAAAAGGGTCACAGTTACCCACTTCCCTGTGTGTTTCCCATTTGTGCCGGAGTAGGGATGGCCTTGAGGGGTCCCCCATATGGGGGTCCCCTTGCCTTAAAAAAAGAGGCTTGTTTTTTCACGGATGTGATGCCTTGAATCTCCATGCAAGCCAATGGCGATCACCTGCCTTGGCTTGCAAAGAGGGGCTCCTTTTTATTTCTCTTTCTTTGGTTTCCCGCTGCTGCACACATGTGCAGCAGTGGGAAACCAAAGGATTCTGGCTTGCCCCCCTTACATCCCTACATGTTGCCCAAACATGCAGGGGTGCAGACAGGGAGAGCCGCTATCCACCCCATAGCGACTGCGAATGTCTCTGCTTTGCTGCTGTCATCTGTCAGTTCTGAAGAACGGGGTTCGATTGTGAGTGGCTGGAGGCAGTGGGGGCATCAGCATTGTTTTGACGAAATGGTGCTGCCTCGAAGGAGTGCTGGAAGGTCACGTGGGTTCTGCCTCCATTGGAAATTTGCCTTCATTGGCCAGGGGTTTATTCCTGGACCTGACTGAGCACAGCCACGAAGCGTGATACCCACCACCGGGCCACAGAAAGGCAAGGAACTTGAAGGAGACTTTGGGCTGGGGGGGCGTTCACAGTGGACCCTCCTCACAAAAGACATGGATCAGAGCTGGGCCTGCTTTGGGGGTGCAGAGACGGAGACAAATGTGGCGCTCGCATGCATCGGTGCCGCAGCTTCGCTCTCTGCCCTTGCGGATGCCGCAGCCCAGTCAAGTCGACACATATAGGGATGTCGACGAATTCCACCACGGATTCAAGTGAGGCTGGATTCTTCGAGGATTCCCCCTGGAATCCGTGGCAGAACGGCCTCCTGCCCCCCCGCGGAATCCCCCCGGGACAGCACTTACCTGGGGCAGATTCGGCGGCAGCGGATTCGGCGGTGGCGGCGGCTGGTCTCCTGGCCGGCCGCGCCATTCCTGTCTTTGTAGCCAGCCGTGATAGGCTACGTAAGAATTTAGCCTATCACGGCTAACGTAAACAAACAAACACGCAGCATACGCAAATGGCAGCGGCTACGGCGGCCGCCATTTGCATGGCCTATTTCACCATTTGCGTACGCTGCGTGTTTTTTTGGTTTGTTTACCTTAGCCGTGATAGGCTACGTAAATTCTTATGTAGCCTATCATGGCTGGCTGCAGGGATGGCTATGGCAGCCGCCATTTGCGTCTGCACCAGGCCGTCCGCGGCCGGAAATCCGGCTGCTCCACCCACGGCCTGGCTGCGGAGTGGAGCCGGCCATTGAGGATTCCGGGGGGGAGGGCTGGATCGCCTCCCCCCCCCCCCGTCGAGGATTCCGCGCAGAGGGACAGAGCAAAGGTGAGTTTCGAACATCCCTAGACACACGTGTGCTCTGCACACACACCCGCCCCGCTCGCCGGGATGCTGGCTTTCCCAAGGCGCAGGCACGGCCACGCCACCGACATTGGCCAGGCAGGCAGCTCTCGCGATGGGCGCACTCCACAATGGGGGAAGGCAGCTCTTCTCTCTCTCTCTCTCTCTCTCATCGGCACCGCCTAGGTGCTGCCACGGCGGGTTACCATTTATGACTTCTCTGTCCAGATTCCAATATGCCTCAGAAGGCAAGAGACTGAGGTTCACTCCAGACTCTGCTCTTCCATGGCTCACGGCATGCTGGAATCCGGGTGGGGGTGAGCAAACAAGGGCCACCCAGCGCAGTGGCTCCTGGCTAAGGAGAGGGGCCCCCACCCCCCCGCCTGGCCAGCAGCACAGCCGCTTTCCCCCAGAGGGGTAGTGGCCTGGTTGGACTGCAGGGCCCTCGGTGGCGCAGGGGGGAGGCAGTGGGGCGGCACCTGCAGCCGTGAAAGGTCCAGAGCAGCACTAGCAGCACCAAGCCCCAAGCCAGCCCTGTGGCGTCGGGATGGGAGGGTGGCACACAGCCACAGTCGGGACATGAGAGCAGCAGCAGGCAGGGGCCCTGGCCCCAATCCACCGTCCGAGCAGAGGCTTCACTCGGCCTGAGGGGAAGGCCGGCTCTGACTTGCACACGTGTCCTCGACGTCCTTGGAGCGTTGCCTTGCTGTTGATCTGTCTGCAAGTCCAGCTGTCTCAGCTCGTCTTGGGCCTCTGCTTGAACAGAACCTGCTTGAATGCCAGTCTGAACAAGTTGCCTTCATTACGGCCTGTTTGTTGGCCCCTGGGCCTGCTTCCCTGTGCCCCTCCCGACCTCCTCACCATAATGAGGACTTAGTGGGGGAGAGGAGCCAATTATGATGGCTCTCCTCTACTTGGGAGCATGAGAAATTTATTATAGAATCATAGAATAGCAGGGTTGGAAGGGGCCCACAAGGCCATCGAGTCCAACCCCCTGCTCAATGTAGGAATCCAAGTCAGAGCATCCCTGACAGGTGGCTGCCCAGCCTCGTCTTGAACGCCTCCAGTGTGGGGGAGCTCACCACCTTCCTAGGCGATTGGTTCCACTGTCGTATTGCTCTAACAGTCCGGACGTTTCTCCTGATGTTCAGACGGAATCTGGCTTCCTGTAACTTGAGCCCATTATTCCGTGTCCTGCACTCTGGCATGATCGAGAAGAGATCCTGGCCTTCCTCTCTGTGACAACCTTTCAAGTACCTGAAGAGCGCTATCCTATCAGTCTTCTCTTCTCGAGGCTAAACTTGCCCAGTTCCTTCAGTCTCTCTTCACAGGGCTTTGTTTCCAGTCCCCTGATCATCTTTGTTGCCCTCCTCTGAACCCTCTCCAGTTTGTCTGCATCCTTCTTAAAGTGCGGTGCCCAGAACTGGACACAGTACTCCAGGTGAGGCCTAACCAGTGCTGAGTAGAGGGGAACTAGTACTTCCCGGGATGTGGAAGCTATACTTCTATGAATGCAGCCCAAAATAGCATTTGCCTTTTTTGCAGCCACATCACATTGCTGGCTCATCTTCAGCTTGTGATTGACAACAATTCCAAGCTCTTTCTCACTTGTGGTGTTGTTGAGCCACGTATCCCCCATCTTGTAACTGTGCATTTGGTTTCTTTTTCCGAGGTGCAGAACTTGGCATTTATCCCTATTAAATGTAATTCTGCTGTTTTCTGCCCAGCGCTCCAGTCTATCCAGATCACTTTGAATTTTGTTTCTGTCTTCCAAAGTATTAGCTATCCCGCCCAATTTGGAGTCATCTGCAAATTTGATCAGCATTCCCTGCACCTCCTCCTCCAAGTCATTAATAAAAACGTTGAAGAGCACCGGGCCCAGGACTGAGCCTTGCGGTACCCCTCTCGTTACCTCTCCCCAGCTTGAGAAGGTTCCACTGATAAGTACTCTTTGAGTCCAATTCTGTAGCCAACTGTGGATCCACCGGATTGTTGTTTCATCTAGCCCACTTTGAGCGTTTCCTTCTCCTCTGCTTGGTTCTAGCTTTATTTCATGGGAATCAGGCGTTCGGCACCAGGCATCCAAAAGCAGCTGCCACCCTTCCCGTGCCCACCGTCTTGCTTCCGGGAGGTTTACACCCCTTCCTCTCTCGCACACCAGCATCCAGCTTTAAAAGTATGTCACTGCACTTGAAAATTCCCTGCTTCTGCCCTTTTGTCAGAGGCAAACAACAACATCTGAAGGGCAGTTGCAAGAGCCTGCCAATTCCAGGAGAGAAAAGTGTGCCTATGGGGGGGGGGGGGAATGCTTAACCCTTTCTCCTCCCCTCACTTCTCCACTCAAAATCCCTGACGCCTTTGACTGAAAACCCTGTTCCAGCTTCCTCAACCTGATGACATCCAAATGTTTAGGACTACAACTCCCATCATCCTTGACCATTGGCTATGTTGGTGAGGGCTGAGTGGCAGTCCAAAATATCTGGCGGGCACCTTAACAAATTCCTTGAAACTAATGGTTTTGCTCACCATTCCCCAGGTAGAGAGAAGTTCAGAACAGCCTTTTCAGGACTCACTCCTTTGGAGCAATATAGTGTTTGTGTTGCAGGTTCCATACTCCAGGGAAGCAGGTCCTCCCGGGTAGGCCCCAGCAACAGAGGAGTTGGGCAATGTAGACCTGGAAACGGGTGTATCCCAGTTTGGAGGAAATGGCATGGACAGGAGCAGCTGTCATCAAGCCCCACCTGTATCCCAGTGCATTCTAATGAGCACTTCCAGCACCAAACTGAATGCAACAGGGTGGCCTCTTGCACATCCCCAAAACAGAGGAAATGCATCCCCAAATAAGGACAGATATGTGTATCAGTTTATATGTACACATGGACATTTAGAAATAATCATTATACTTCCTGTAGAAATGCACTGTGTCTCACCATAGTGGGGAAGCCTGCAGCCTTTGTGCTGCTTGGTCTGCTGTCCAGACAATAACTGCTGATGGGCAGTTTCAAGACGCCTGTGCCCCCATCAGATGGCTCTTGTCTTCAAGGTGCATGTGAACGGACAGCCCTAAAGAGAAGACTGTTCTCTGTAAACAATGTCCCACGGCCACCCTGGATTGCAGCCACCGCTCCTCAAGACAGTCATTGCAGGACCACAGAGATATCAGGGTGGATTCCTCCAGCAGTGCCATGATCCTGCCATTCCATCACAGACACAGCTTTCCAGTTTGTCAGCAGAACATCCGAGCTGCATTTCACGGATGTCATTTCCTTAACTCTGTGACTTTTACAACCAGGAGGCTGAGTGAGAAGAACTTGGTTTTTTCCTCCTCTGTCTGTTTGCAGTGGACTCCGAATGGAGGGAAACTTACATGCACGGCCATTTCGTTTAGATGTAGTGACCAGGTGAAAAATACATCCGTATGGAATTCTGGCAGACAGAGCTTGTTGTGAGTGAGACGTCCCACCTGGCTAAATTCCCACTTATTTATTGTAACTGTTAGTGTTATTTACTTCTACGTAACGATTACAAACATATGAGCTCTGCCCTGTTATGCTCCTGATCAGCCTCCCTGGATGTCGCATCAGGTTCAGTGGAGGCGGGTGGCTCCGATGTCAGTGTGGCAGCGAATCCACTCCAGGTTTCAGTCAGAACCAGTCAGAGCTCTGAAAAAGCTACCCAAAGTGCTGAACCTGTTTTGGGGCTAGGGTTCAGCACTTTGGACAGCTCCCCAAGAGTTCTGACCGAGGCCCAGAGCGGATTCACTGCCCCACTGGCATCAGAGCCACCCGCCCCCACTGATCAGGATGCCTGTGCGGAGGCGAGGAAGCACAATGCAGGTGACACTGGAGAGGAGGGTGTGGCCTGGGAGCGACCTGCTGTGCCTGGCAGCCTTTCAAGTCCTGTGTGTGTGTGTGGGGGGGGCCTTTGGCTGAGAAGAAGAGCCCTCATCCTCTCAATCAGGAAAAGGCTGTGAAAGGAACCAAGGATGTGATACACCCAGTTTCCACTGCGGTCATGACTTTAGTGGACGGGAATGCCCCACGGAGAGGCTGATGGTGACCCTCTAGCCTGGGTCTTGGGGATCATCACTGCATCTGTTGTATGATCTGTTTTAACAGCAGCTAAATAGCAGGACTGCAAAACAAGTAGGGTGTGGGCCCATGAAGGATACTGCAAACACTAAATTTATCTAAGTTAATAAGTGAATGACCAAACACAGAGAGTTTAACACTCTTTAGTTAAAAGTTTCAGCTTCCCCCTTACTCAGTAATTCAGTAATTTGGGATTTCAAATGAATGTTGGGAGCCAAGGTGACAGTTCAAAGAACACGAAGGGTGGAAGACTGTTTTTTTAAAAAGAAAAATCAATCCCTGGATAGAAATTTAGTGCTATTTTTGAAGAGGAATTAGACATTCTATGTATGTATGTGGGGGGGCGGGGGGGGAGAGCGAGCGAGCAGTTAGATCCAAATTTAGTCATACTTAGAGTTGAAGTAATGAGTCTACATTAAATATGACTAAATCTGGATCCAACCCATTTTGTTTAGTTACAGGTTTACACAATGGGAAGAATGCCAACGGAACAACCGTTAGTCTCAAGGCAAAGAAAGTCACTACAAGCCCTAAAATCCAAAGGGCTCCAGGCACAGTCTACGTGGCTTCTCCTAAGCCTCTCCTTCTAGCTACAGTTGGTTTTTTTAAAAAATTGTATTTTAGAGTTTTAAGGTCTGTTTTTAAAAAATTATCCATGGATGTCTACAGACAGAATGCTATTTTAAAAGAATATACATAAATAATAGCTTCTAGGTATTAACTTGTTTTCAGCTGTGACTTGCACATCCCCTGCGCCTGACCTTTAGGAGAAACATATTACAAAATAGCAAAAATCACAGAAGGAATGATGTAAAAGAGAGAGCGAAAGAAAATTACACAAATATGCTAGATTTGGATAATTTATACAGATTGCACAGAATTTGGATTGCTTGGGTACAGGTCTGGTTATGGTGCTCTTTTAGAGACAAGTGAATACAAATTGATGTGGAAACCTTATGTGTTCCTTGCAAACATGGTGATAATTCTGCAGCTGTCTCCGTCTAATGACTCTTTCTCTCCTTTTTCAAGTTGGAAACACATCATGACAAGCCTGAATTTCCAATCAGTGCTGCTGACTAGCTAAGAATTACAGATGTCCTTTCACATTTATTTCCCTGTCATCCAGTATCTCCAGTCCAGTCACAATGTCTTAAAAAAAATTAAAAGCAGCATTAAGTGGAAAGGGCCTCTAGGCCAGGTTTGGACACCAGCCCCTCTCACTTTAGAAATTAATTTCTTAACAATTACTCTTAAGTCTGTTTTATCTGTCTTTCCCTTCATTTATATATGTTAATTCTTTTAAATGTTTCTCGATATAAATTTGCCCATGTGCAAAGACAGAGGGTAAATCCAGGATCTAAATTACTGCTCTAACTGGGGATCAGGAATTATTTTTTCCCCAGATCAGAGTGACTGCTAATCCTTGGAAGGTTCTCCAGTAGTGTGTGGCTTGGCTCACTTACTAGAGTCATTTGTTCTGCAAAGACCCCATGGCACCGACAGCCAAATTACATATTCCATTAAGCACACCCTTGTAAAGACGTTTGCTTATGCAGGCCACTTTTGTTGCAGAAGACAAGCAACCGTGCAGGGCCCCAGTCTGGATTCTGCTGAGTGCTGTCCTGGTTTCTTACCCCTGACACACACACGTTTGCCCACACACACTGCACACAGGGTGAGGGAGGGCTTCCTGCTCATTTTGCGGGGAAGGGCCCTGGGTTTGTGCCAGAAAGCCCTTCCCCAATGACACCACTGCTTGCAATCCCCTCCAAAGGACGGGAAACCTTCCCGTGGGAATATGCAAGCACTTGCATCACTGGGGGAGAGGGCTGGGTGCCCAACGTGACTAGAAATGAGGCGATGCTGCCGGCGTGGCCAGGGCCTCTCAGGCTCCGAGGACAGAGCCTGGAGAACAAGCAGTGCTGCTTCAGAAGTTTGTGGGGTAGGTGGGTGTAGAATTGGGTGTGGTCTAAAAGACCCTGGCGGGGGTGACACTTGGTAGGTTGTGGGCAGAACCTGGAGGCTGATAAACATGGGGTGGAGCTAACAGCAAAAGCCCTCAAGCAAAGCAGAAAACAACAGCATGCCACCTTTATTCTCTAGCCTCCATCGCAAAGGCCCTGAGGAGGAGATTAGACCCTTGAAACTTTGCATGGAACCCCTGTGATCTGGCCACCCGACCTGACGCACAGGAGGCAAGGAAATCAGGAGACCTACTGGGCCAGTGCCCTGCCATTGCTAGTAGCTCTCATAAGGTTGATAATGTCTGAGGAGGCTGGTTCCTTTCTCCAAACAGGAGGCAAGCCCCCTTGAGTGCCTATCATAATTATGTGCCCTTTGCTGTTCCTCCAAAGAGCGGAGAATGGCATCCTAGTTTCACAAAGATCCTGTCAGACAGATGTGGTTGAGATGCTTGCCTCACAGCGCAACCTTATAAGTGCCTTCTCAGAAGTCAGCCCCATTGATTTTATTTATTTATTTAGGCATTTATGCTGACTTTCACATCAAGAGTTTTCTCAAAGCAGCTTAAAGTTAATATCACAAGAATGTTTCAAACTAATTCCTAAAAACATTTAACTTAAGACAGCATATTGCCAATCAGACAGGTAAAAAAATATTACAATTTTAAACAGAGAGAAATTACATTTTAAAAGACCAACTTATCATTTTAATAAAAAAGTGGTTTGAAATAAAAGGATCTTAAAACTCTGCTTAAAAGCAAGTAGAGGGGAAGCCAAGTGTACCTCTTTCAGGAGGGAGTTCAGATGCTGGGCCATCACTGAAAGGACCCTGTCCCATGTGCCTGCCAACCTAACTGACCTAAACAGTGGGCCTGCAAGCATGACCTCTATGGCTGATCTTAAGGCAAGGCCAGGTTTGGTAAGTCACTGGGACTTACTCCCTGGTGTGTATAGGATTGCAACCTCAGGTTAGTTTCATCATAGCTGAGTGGAAGTTTGAGCCTGGATTTCCAACATCCAAATCTCTAGCTCAGGCTTACACCACCCATAAGCCACTAAGCTGAATGATGCCCCCCAGTCAGCTACATAGGGCAGTTAATCTACCTGTTTTTGCTGCATGCCTGGAGCTGCGGGTGGCAGGGGACACATGGGATTGTCAACCACTTGATAGGCTTTGTTGTGTGGCTGGTGGGCAGCACCTGTCTTTCTCTTGAGATAGGTATTTGATGACTAGTTGGGGTTAAGAGGGGAGTACTGGAAGAGTTCACTGGTTTGAAAATTGTTTTTTTTTTAACTGTGTTTTCTTAATAGAGTATTGGATTCAGACTGAGAAAGCCTGGATTCAAATCACCACTCATTCTTAAAGTCTCACTAGGTAACCATGGACAACTTGCTATTTCTCATCCTAAGCTACACAGGGATCTTGTGGAGATAAAATGGACACTACTCTGAGCTTCTTGGACCAAGGGTCCATCTCTACACCAGCCTAAAATCCCACATTTAAAGCAGGGCTTTCTGCTTCTGTCTTAAATGCAGGATCACTGCGGGCTCCCTTGACACATGCTTCCTTTTCCCTCCCCCTTTCCCCCTCCTTCTCCCCCTTTTCCAAGTCTTCCATATGTTTCATTGGTCTAGCTCCTCTTCTTACAGCTTTTCCTTTTTCACTGAGGGAACTCAAGCGGAACACAAGCAGGGTAGTTTAATAGCTCATTATCTCCGATCTTTTTAACAAAGGGCATTTCGTGCAGGAGATGCCCTGGAGGTTCAGGGTGTCATTTAAAGGGCCCACAAACTTCCATGAGAGAGCAATCTCAATTGCAGGATAAAAGCTCTGTGTGAAGAAACCCCAAATATGGCACCTTCTTTAGGAGTTCTATGCAGGATACAAGCCCAAAGAGAAATATTAAATGTTTGCATAATTTGGGGCAATCCTGCTCCCTATATATCAACGGGAGTCCTTTCTTTTTTCAGCTTGCACACTGCACCACTTACCTTGGCTGTGGTGGGATGTGCATTTACATACTGAAACTGCACATAGGGTGTCCTTCACAACTCTGTAGCATCTTATCCCAGTTTGGCAAAGGCTTAGTTTAGACCAGGGGCAGGCAACATGGTGCCCATGGCAGACACCTTTCTTGATACCCGCCAAAGCGCCCTCCCCCTCCCCCCTTTAAAAATATTAACACATTTTCTTACTGGAAGCTGGGATCGCTGAGAAATAGGTTTCTGTTGGTGCTGAGAGCTGTGGGTTCAAAGGAGCTGCTGAGTGTGTTGGGGCTCAGACCCCACCTCTGCCTTTGACTCGGTCTTTGGGGCAGGTTGCTCGTTCTTTGCCATGCCTCCCATGGCAGCCATCTTGGGGTGTTTCTCAAATTGCCAAATGTGCCCACAATCCAAAACAGTTGCCTATCCTTGGTTTAGATTTTCACTCCCTTTTTACCTAATACTGCATTCATGTAACAGTTTCCATCCTACACCCACCTGCATGATTTTGCTGGAAAAGAGAGGCGAAGACCCTTCCTCCTTAATTTGTTTTCATCAGCTCATACTCTGGATTTTTAGAACGTTAGAAGGCAGGCAAAATGAATTTCTATTTGCAAGAGATAAAGTGGACTAATATTTTTCTGAGATTCTTCTGCAGAACCTTCTGTGAATCTCCAGCAGTAGCTGGCTGTTAGCAGTTTAACAGAGCAATCTCCCACTTGTTTGTTGTTGCTTTAATTTCAGCATAACTTTTTTTAAATCATAGGAACATCTTCCAAGATAATTGTTCTTAATTTTCTTAACTAGAGCAACAGATTATCTATACTTGCAAAGAAGAAATATACTGCCCCCCCGCATGCTTTTAAAAACACCTTTAAAAACAACTTTCTCCCCAGATTTTCAAAATAATATCTCAGAGGAATTAACAACACATTGCATATGAAAAAGATTTCTGTGTACAGTTTTTAAAAAATCTTCAATTCAGTTTGGGTTGGGCTTTGTTTTTTATATACACGGTGAAGCCAAGCCTCCTTATTCATGGCACATTTCATTTGGATGATGACAGGATACAAACACACGCTGCCAATTTACACAGCTCCCCCGCCCCCTGACACACACACATACCACACACACAAAACGGCTCCAAGCCTGAGTTCCAATGGTGTAACAAAGCATTGCATTACTTATCGCTGAGAGACTTAGGGGGCATCTTTCTCTTGCACACGATCACAGGAGTTTGGGTTATGTATCTGGATGGGAGCGTTTGGCTCATGTAACAAATGCTTTACGTCCATTCACCGGTATCCAAGGGAAACAGCATAAAAGACTTGAATATCTTCACTTTTTTCTTCTCTTTGCACAAGACTGTTCATGCAAAATGTATGACATTTCTACATGCAGCATTTGGCAGAAATTTAACTCTGCACAGAACTTGCTATATGGACCTTTCTATCTCATTTTTTTTTACAGGCAGGGATTCTATACTTTATCATTTGTAACACATACATAAGGAATCGTTCCCCTTCTCTCTCCTGTCTTTCTTTTTCTCCCTCCCCTTCTTTGTTACTCTGTCTAGCAGCATGATGCCAGAGGGCTCCCGTTCTTCCAACCCCTACAACAGAATTCCACACTCGCACTACACACGCAGGCTGACTGTGTCAGTCACACACAGAGAAGCATCCCAAGTTCTTTCCTTAATATAGTCCCATGATTGCAATGCCAACGTCTTTGGATGGCCGCCGCTCTTTGACCAAAAAGTTGATCATGCTCTCCGATTTGATGAGCAGGTTGCATCCCAAAAAGAATACCCCAAAGACCACAGTCAACGAGAGGACACAAAGGACTGCAATCTGGACCACGCGGGTGATGAAGAGGCTCCTTTCATCTGGGAGCAGGACCGATGCTCCCCCATCGCTGGCCACCACAGTTCCTGTCCCATTGCAGCAGCCAATCAAAGTGCCCAGATCTTGGGATCGGTTGGAATACACCCCTTCTTCCACTAGTGTTTGGTTAAATAAGGTCCCGTTCATTTTATATTTGAATCCACCAGAATTTACAGAAAATAAGAGCAATAAAAGAAAACAGCCTCTTTTATGGATGGCCCTAAAGATATGAAGACTTCCCAGCAAGCCGTCGGTCTGTCTCACCCCTTGACTCCTTTTCACAAAGACATTGTCAGTGCAAGTGAGTGGAGAGATGGAAAGGATGCACCAGTACAAAGAAGGGACTCCTCATCAGCACTGCGTTCCGCCAAATCGTTAAGGAAAGCAAGGCAATTCCAGAAGCCACATTTCTGGGCACAGGGGAATGTGAGCAGTCTGACAGACTGGGAACTCAGGAGACGCCCGCTGCATTGTAAAGTCTCTAAGCAGCACGATAAAAACAACTCGCACAAAAAACTCCACCCCAACTGATCCTAAGCACCACCTTCATCCACCACTACAGGCTGTCTGTAGTGTCTGCTCATGTTCCGCTCCCACTCAAAAGAGAACCTATTCAGTTCAAATAGCTGATGTGCCAAGTAGATGCAAAGGCGCTACTGAAATACTGGGAGGAAGATGTCACCCCAGCCCAGAGCTACCCAGCTTCTCTGGCTGGAGGAGGGAATGAATCCATCCACTTGTGGTCAGCATCTGATCCAGTTGTTAGTTGCCTACAATGCATGATACCTACTAGTTGTTCCCTCTCAGATTTGCAAACTATTTCTCCTCTTGTTGCAGTTCTGGTAGGAAACAGCACATATATGACATTTGATCTTGACAAGAGCTTCCTTTCTCACACTTAAGAGTTGGAAGGGATCAAAGGTCATCTAGTCCAGCCACATAATAGTGTTTAGAAAATGTTAAGTAGCATGCTTTGTTCTCAGTGTACCTCTTGGTCATAGTCCCTCATGAGCATTTGCAAGCATTTTCCCTTGGGTGAAAACAGGGCTTTTCTAGACGAGGCTGTTAATCCACTGCATCTACTTCCGGTTTTGTTGCAGAATTGAGATCTGAGTGCTACACAAGGCATGTTTCCTTTCCTGCTTTTCCACTGCATAACCTCTAGATATATAGTGGAGTAATGCTGTTTCCATAAGTGGAAACAGCATTCTCTCTCACTGTCAGAAGTAATACCCCATTTTCCCTGCTCTAAAAAAACTTGCCCAAAGTGCTATTTACAAACACAAGCAAAACTGGAGGGTCTCAATGTCATCTAAACAACCTGTAAATAATTGTGAGTAGGGACAAGTGCACAATAAATACCTCATGTAGAAAAGCTCACAAAAACTCAAGAGTTGGAGGACTCTTGTACCTTATCAGAATGTGCAGTTATTACTCTGTTGCTGCAAACACCTTTTCCTAGTCAGAGAATCTGTTTCGGGGGGGATCCAGACATCTTACCTACAGCTAGCCATTCCACTGCAGGCAATCAGTCCACATTTATTCATTTACTTACTTTGTATAAAGCTACCCAGTAACATTGTTCTGTGAGCAGCTTACAGCATGGATGGCAAAGCGATCAGTGGCCACTAGTCACGATGGTTACCCACTACCTCCAGGATCCGAGGCAATGTGCCTCTAGATACCAGCTGCTGCCCTCACATCTTGCTGGTGGGCTTTGCAGAGACATCTATTTGGCCACTGTGGGAAAAGAACACTGGACTAGATAGGCCTTTGTTCTGATCCAGCATGGCTCTTATGTTCTTAAAATTATAAAATTAAATTTAAAAGCACATCATAAAATAACAAATTGAGGCATAAAAATTTCCAGTGTAAAAAAATTCCAGACAAAATAAAGATAACTAACAAATACACAACACATACAGTAGTTCAGAAATGTAAAAGACAGATTTTTAAAAGGCCTGGGAGAATTTTTTTGAAATGTTCATGTGGTGCCAAAATGACCATAAAGAAGGCTCCAGATAAGCCTCTCTGGGGAGTGCATGTCACAACTGGGGGCCAGCACTGAGAAGGCCCTCTCCCTGCTAGCCACTCACTTCACTTGACTTGTTGGGGATACCCAGAGCAGGGCCTCTTAAGAGGAGCTCATGGTTGTGCTTGGTATATATGGGCAAAGGTGATCTTCCATGGCTGCCATGTGTGGATTGTGAGAATTCGGGAGTATTGAATGAATTATCCTGAGGCCTTTAAAAACTTCAGTGTAGACACACACCTAGAATACAGGGCTGAAAGATATGTTAGGTAAGTAGACATCTATGAAACACACTTGCAGTGACATCAGCTTGCTACTTCAGTTCCATTCCATTTTCACTTTCAGTTGCCCTAGGATCAGTCAATAGATTTCTATGAGACTGTGTTTGCCTATTTTTGAATTTTATCCAGTACGGTTTGCATTGTGATTCTTTCAATATTGCCAAATGTTTGCTTGAAGTAAAGGCCTTGGATATTTTGGTGTTTGCATGCTGATTTCACAGTCACACTGCATCATGGATTTTGTAGTCCCATGGCTGCCTATAAACAGTCATTCTCATGCACGCGTGTTTTACTTATGAGAGTAAGACAGTTTAATGCAAAAGGTTGAATTATGACAAGAGTGCAGATAGATTGTGCCCCCACCAAATGTGGTGAGGCAAGCAGCTAATAAGGAGAGGGCTTTTCAGGGGTGGCACCCCAATGGCTCTTCAACATTTGTATTAATGACTTGGATGAGGAGGTGCAGGAAATGCTTATCAAATTTGCAGATGACACAAAATTGGGCAAGATAGCTAATACCCTGGAAGAGAGAAACAAAATTCAAAGTGAACTTGATAGGCTGGAGCGCTGGGCAAAAAAAAACAGAATGAAATTTAACAGGGATAAATGCCAACTTCTGCACCTAGGAAAAAGAAACCAAATGCACAGTTACAAGATGGCCATACTTGGCTCAATAATACTACAAGTGAGAAGGATCTTGGAATTGTAGATCACCAGCTGAAGATGAGCCAACAATGTGATGTGGCTGCAAAAAGGGCCAATGCTATTTGGGCTGCATTAATAGAAGCATAGCTTCCACATCATGTGAAGTACTAGTTCTCCTCTACTCAGTACTGGTTAGGCTTCATCTGGAGTACTGTGTCCAGTTCTGGCCACCGCACTTTAAGAAGGATGCAGACAAGCTGGAGAGGGTTCAGAGGAGGGCAATGAAGATGATCAGGGGACTGCAAACAAAGCACTATTAAAGAACTGGGCATGTTTACCTTTGAGAAGAGAAGACTGAGGGAGGTGTGATAGGCTGGGATCTCTTCTCGATCATCCCAGAGTGCAGGACACGGAAAAATGGGCTCAAGTGACAGGCAGCCAGATTCCAGCTGAACATCAGGAAAAACGTCCTGACTGTTACAGCAATACGACAATGAAACCAATTACCTAGGGCAGTAGTGGGCTCTCCCACGCTGGAGGCATTCAAGACGAGGGATTCCTGCATTGAGCAGGGGGCTGGACTCGATGGTCTTATAGGCCCCTTCCAATCCTACTGTTCTATGATTCTATGAATTCAGTGGAATGCCCTCCCCGGCTAGACTCAGCTGGCGCCTATGCTGTGGTCTTTTCAGCACCAGATGAAGACCTTATTATTTTCCTAGGCTTTTTAGTCCTTCATTGTTAAAAAAAAGAAAAAAAGTGTTTGTGTTTTTTAGATTTTTGCACTGCTGCTGGTTTTTGCTTTGTTTTTTTTGCTTTGGTCTTATTCTGTTGCTTTTTTAAACCCTGGAAGGTTTTAATGTTATGTTTTATTGTGTTCTTCTAGATCATGGTTTTAAGCTTTGTTTTGTGAACCACCCAAAAAGCTTTGGTTATTGGGCAGTATCAGAGACGTTAATGAATAAATAACTAAATAAAGCTTAATATACTAGGATTTGGCTATTGGAAGAATAAAGACTGCTTGTTTATGTAAGCATGATTCATAAACCTCTTTTCCAAAAGTATGATGTTGGAAAAGCTGCCAAAATATTCAGATCAGGAATTGGATTAGGTAGTGACAGAATAGCTATATTCATTCTCAAATTGCCCTAATTTTCATAGGATGTCTAGTAGCAAGGATGTCTTTAGGGATCCCTACACCTCAAGTTTATTGTGCACTCATGGTTGCTCACTCACTGAATTATGCAGGTCCATTATGTGACGTCGTCGCTGTCATTATTCGACTGTTTCCTCCCACCTACCCTGTGTTTTCCTCAAACGGAAGGCATGGGGTATTTTTCCATATATGTGCAAATGGAGCGCCATGTCCTCCCCGCGTGTTTCTCCCCTGGCGTGAATGAAGTGCTGGGTGTGGTTGTGGGGGGCATGGTCATGATGCCGAAGATGGTGACGAAGGTCTGATGGGCGTTCAGCCTTCCCGCTCCTGCGCCACTTTGGCTCCTTGCCATTTTCAGCCTGCCTGTTCAAAACAGAGTGGCGGAGTGGCACAGCAACAGTGAGGGGGGGTGGCAGAGCAGAGCAGCAGCAGAGGGGCTGAGTGGCAGGGAATGGCCAAAGGCATGGAAGAGGGAGGCGGGGCCCAGGGAGAACCATGGGGGGCTGTCCCCGTGTCAGTCCCCGTCCGCCAGTAATGTGCAATGGCAGGGAAAGGGGCAGGAACCCAGGAGCAAGTATCGCTGAACCTGGAGCGTGTGCAATGCCTCTTCACGGAAACATAACGCTGTGGGAACAGCTATCTACAGAGAAGGAAGCGCGTGGAAAGGGAATCATAGAATAGTAGGGTTGGAAAGGGTCTACAAGGCCATCGAGTCCAACCCCCTGCTCAATGTAGGAATCCAAGTCAGAGCATCCCTGACAGATGGCTGTCCAGCCTCATCTTGCATGCCTCCAGTGTGGGAGAGCCCACCACCTCCCTAGAGAATTGGTTCCATTGTCATATTGCTCTAACAGTCAGGAAGCTTTTCCTGATGTTCAGCTGGAATCTGGCTTCCTGTCACTTGAGCCCATGATTCCGTGTCCTGCACTCTGGGATGATCAAGAGATCCTGGCCTTCCTCTCTGTGACAACCTTTCAAGTACTTGAGGAGCGCTATCCTATCTCTCCTCAGTCTTCTCTTCTCAAGGCTAAACATGCCCAGTTCTTTCAGTCTCTCTTCATAGGGCTTTGTTTCCAGTCCCCTGATCATCTTTGTTGCCCTCCTCTGAATCCTCTCCAGTTTGTCTGCATCCTTATTAAAGTGTGGTGGCCAGAACTGGACACGGTACTCCAGATGAGGCCTAACCAGTGCTGAGTTGTGATCCTGCATTTAAAACAGAAGTGGAAAGCCCCATTTTAAATGCAGGATTATAGGCTGGTGTAGAAATCCCCTTTGTTTGCCTCAGTGACTCATGTGAAGCTTCAACCTTGAATTTCTGGGCACAAGAGGGCAGTAAAGGAACAGAATGAAAGGACCATTTTAAAATTATGACAAGTAAAAAAAAAAAATCAACACATCAGTTCTACATTAGCGTGCCTGATTTGCTTTTTAAAAAGATGCTTCTTATTATGTAAGCCTTAGATTTTTCCTGATTTTTATTTTTTCCCCTACTCAAAAAAAGTGTGAATTGCTGACACACTAATTACCTTGGTGACCGCTAATTACCTAAGTCACAAGCACCAGGTATTCTCATCTCTGTTATGCCTTCTAGAGAGAAGCCATGCAACTAGGCTTGCCTGAAAACTAAGGGGAATTCAGAACAGCTTCCACAACCTGGGTGACGTATTTCCCCTTGAAGGATCAGGGGCGCCTTGATTCTACACCGTTCCTGGACCTTCAGGTGGCAAGGAGTGCATTTGCACAATTATGCTTGATGTGCCAGCTGCTCCCCTTCCCGAGCTGGTCTGACTTGGCAACAGTTACCCATTGCTTGGTTACACCACGCTTAAGACCATTGCAATGTGCTCCATGTGGATCTGCTCCTGAACAGTGTCAGGAAGCTTCAATCGGTGCAAAATGCAGCAGCAAAGCTGCATGGTGTCAGGGCTGTATTACACCTGTCCTGAAATACGTGCACTGGTTGCCGATTGCTTTCTGGGGACAAATGGCTACCCTCTTGGCCTTTCTCTTCAAAGAGTGTGAAGGTGCATCTTTTCAATGTAGCCTTTCAAAATGTGTAGTTTTTAATGTTCGTACTGTTTTTAATGTTCTTGTTTTTAGTGTTGCGATGTTTGTTTTAAATGGTTGTACATTGCCTTAATGACTTTTCTTTGCATATAATAGCATATAGGTATATAAAGCTTCATCATCATCATCATCATCCCTATCAACATGGTCAGTATAGGAATCCCTGTCTACCTCCCACACATGCAAAAGCCATAACAGCCCCCTCCCACCGAAAGCTACACTGGTCCCTATGTTGGGTGGGTGGAATGCCCTCCACGAGGCTTTGAAAACAGAAATTCACAGTAAGAAACAAATTTCTGTTTTCTCTAGAGCCTCATGGAGGGCATTCCTTAACAGACTTCGCAGAACAGTACAGAATTCACAGGGTGGGACAACAGGGACCACCAGGGACCACCCTAAGCCACCAGGACCTTCTGCAGTATCTTATATTCAAAGGCTGTGTCTGCAGAGGCAGGAGCATCAATTTTATAACGCTTGGTAGATGCTTGGTCACAGATGCCCAAGTGGCCACCTTGCAGATGTCACTTATGGGAAAATCCCCTTTAAAGGCTACAGAACCTGCCGCCCTGCCCTTATGGAGCAAGCTGTTATCCCTCCTGGAGGTTGTTTGTCCAATGCCTGGTAAGCTACCCTGATGGCTTCCTTCAGCCAATGTAAGATTGTGGCCTTTGACACCTTCTCTCCCCAAGCCCTAGGCTGGAAGGTGATGGACGAGGAAAGACTCTGATCTCCTAATGGCAGCTGTCTTGTCCAAATAAAAAACATAACACCCAACTTACATCCAGTCTATGCCAGTCCTGCAAGTGAACTGGCTTGGAACAAAAAGATGGGAGAGAAATCTCTTGAGTCCTGTGAAACAAAGAATTAACCTTGAGGAGCAAAGAAAGGTCAGTTCTCAACACCACCTTATCCTCATGAAAAATGTATAACTGTGGATCCTCAGATAAGGCCCCCCAATTTGGAAACCCTGCGGGCCGAGGTAACTGCAACTAAAAACACTGTCTTGAGAGTGAGAAGTTCCAAAGAACAAGATGCCATGGGTTCAAAAGGCTTTCCCAAGAGCGCTGTGAGCACCCAATTGAGATTCCACATGGGAAAACAGTGCAGAGATATCCCCTTGAGAAACCTCTTAATAAGGGGATGAGATGAAAGAGATCCCCTGCCATCGCATCCCAGCACGCTATTCAGAGCTGCCACTTGGTGCCTAAAAGTGTTACTACTCAAACCTTTATTAAGGCCTGCCTGAAGAAACTCTTAAGACCTCTGTGACCCCGCCTGAAAAAGGCATCCAACCATTAGCCCTACACCGACTCAGGAAGGTTCTCCAAGTTGTTTTGTAAGCCTTGTTCGTAGAAGCCCATCTGGATAAGAGGAGTGTTTGCAAAACTTCTGGTGAGTACCCCAACCTTTCAAACCATTGCCTCTCAGCCTCCAGGCAACAGGCTGACAGTTGGAAGAGCTCTGGATGAGGGTGCGCTGTCAGCCCCTGCAGCAGTACAGCCCTTCAAACAGGCAGCCTCCAAGGATTCTGTTGAAATAGGTTGACAAGTTCTGGGAACCAAGGTCTTCTTGGCCAATGAGGTGCAATGAGAATCACTTCCACTGAAGATCACCTGATTTTCTGGATCACCTTGGGTAGGAGTGGAAAGGGTGGGAAAGCAGATAGGAGACTGCCTGGCCTTCCAATGCATTTTCCCCTTCTGCTGCTGGGCAGTGAAACCTGGAGAGGAAGTGTGGTAGTTGAGCATTCTCCCAGGTGGCAAACAGATCCACTAGTGGGCTCCTGAAGTGGTATGTCATCCCATTCAAGTCTCATTGGCTCCAGTCACCAGCAAAGTTTCCTGCTGAGTGAGCTTGGAATCGTCACCTCGATGTGTGTTTGCGTGACTATATGCTCCTGAATAGGAAGAAGAAGAGACTGAAGAGGCCTCACGTGCGCACGATCCCAGGGAACTAGTTCTTGGTATGACACTAGCATGCCCAGAAGCTGTGCCAGTAACATCACATCTGTTGTCCTTGACTCCAGCACTTAGGGAGACAAGCTGCCGGATCTTGTGACATCTTTCCTCTCTGAAGGAAATGTTGAGAGCTGCCCTATGGATCAACTGTTGGGTAAGAGTGACTGTTCTCCAGACTGACACAAACCCATTTTCCTGTAGACATGTTAGGGTTGTCTGAACGTCCTGCAGACTCTTGCTTTCTGAGGGGGACCTGATGAGAGTATTGTTCAGGAACAGATGCAGACATATTCCCTTCATATGAGGATGTGCTGCCAGAGCCATAAGTATCTCTGTAAACACCGAGGTCAGGCCAAACGGGAGAACGCGATACTGGCAGTGCCTGTTGTGGCAAAACAGCCTTGCCTGGTTGGCACAGGAAAGGGTGCTTCCGAGAGGTCAATGGATGCGAAGAACTCTACTTCTGAGATCGCCTCCACGATGGATTTGGGGGTTTCCATCTTGAAATGTTTCTTGGCCATCCACTTATTCAGCCATTTGAGATCCAAAAGGGCCCTGGTGTCCTGATTTTTCTTGGGCACAAGGAAAATGATGGAGTAAACCTCATAGCAGACATCCTTGTCCAGAACAGGTTCTATGGCCCTGATCGATTGGAGATGATCTATAGCTGTCAGGAAATTCCAATGTTTTAAAGGATCCTGAGATTGGGGGGATGGGGGGAAAACTTGTCCCTGAGGGGGGAAGCATAGCCTTTGGTCACCGTCTCCCTCACCCAGAGGTCCATTGTGGCAGTCAGGGCTCCTCTGGCATCAGGGTGACTGGTGTTTCTTTGGGTCTTTACCTGATGAATGGGCTGAGGATCCAGCAGAGTTCCATCTAGTGGACATTCCAGTGGAGCACCTCCATCTGGATTTGGATCTTCCCGCTGGGCAGCCTCTTGGGGAAAACTTCTTGTTCTGAAAGGAAAAAGACGGTTCGCTCCATCTGTCTTCCTTCTATGCAGTAGGGAGGGCTTTTCTCCCCCCCCCCCCGCCCCTTTGGTCTCAACCAACACTTTCTCCAAGGGACACCAAACAGGTTGGCACCTTTGAAGATGGAATTCACCAGGTGGGACTGAAAGCCTGGGTCAACATATCAGCTGCACAGTCAGATGTTTCTCCTGGAAAGCGTGTTGGTAGCGATAGCCCTGGCGTTGAGTTGCAGTGCATCAAGGTCTGAGACCACCGAGTATGAGCGATTTTCCTAAAGCTATCTTTATTGGTTTTGGAGTAGAATCATCGTTTGCTAGGTCTTTGGCCCACCTGAAGACAGCTCTCAAAAAGAATGACTTGGTGGCAGAAGCTCTGAAGGCTGCCACTGATGCTTCAAAGTTCTCAGGTAAGGCTACATCCACCCTCTTATCGCACTGATCCCTAGGGCCAGTTTCCCCATCCCTTGGGATAAACGCTGAGGAAGAGAGGGCAACCATGGGGGCATCAACTACTGGAACTTCTAGAAGTTCCATAGTCTCGCTTGGCAGGGTATAAAATTTGTTAACCAGCCTGAAGAGGGGTTTTGTCTTGGCAGGATTGGCCCACTCTGTTTTGCAGACTTTACAGAAAGGGCTGGAAAGGGGACAGGCACTGGGGCGGCCGGTTCTTGGGGAAAGGCACCTTGTCCCCATCTTGGGGCTGATCTCCAGCTGCCTCATCAGGTTTATGGGCTTCTCCTGTTAGCTGAAGTTTGTGGGAAGCCTTAGCTAGTGAAATGGGGAAAAGATCAGGTTGACAGAGTCGGCTGTGGCAGGCTGGGACTCCTCCTCCAAAAGTTCACCAGCTCCCTTCCCACTGCCCTCAGAGGGCGAGTCAGTCTGCTGCAAGAATCCCCTGGCTTTGAACAAGAGGGCCTGACGGCATGCTGCCTCTTCTTATCTTACCCCTGGTCTCCTCCGGAGATGGAGGAGCAGAGCGAAGGGAGGGGACCTACAAACCGCCTAGAAGGAGAGGCCGAGGAAGGAGACCCCTCTGAGGAGCAAGAGGACCGAGATGAGGAGCGACTCCGCTGCTGTGGCCCTTGCTGCGCTTGTGCTTGGGCCGGCCCCTGGGTTTGCCTTCAGGTTTGCGCTTCTTCCCTGTTTCTTTGCGAGGGTTGAGCCAGAGGAGGAACGGGGACGCCCTGTGAAGTGCTGCTTCCCACCGCTGCGTGGCAAGGCCTGGCCAGTCCGCCGCATTACGAGGCCCTGGACCCAGCAGGTGAACTGTGCTAAGGCACCTTCCCCAGAAAGGTCAGGGATATGGGGAACAGGAGCAGCTCACCCCCCTCGCTGCCAAGCCGCTGGGTCCCTGCTGGGCCCCTCCTCTAGGGCGGCGAAGGCCTCTGAGCGGCTGTGGGCCCTTCTCTCGTCCGCCATCTTCAGTGAGGGGAAGATCTGCGCGCCTTCCGCCCGCTTTGCGTGAGGGAGAAGGCGGAAGAGCTGTGCAGCCCAGCTGGCTGGGGGCCGCCGGAGAGAGCTGGCACACTGGGCCTGGCAGGGCAGGAGAGGCCTTCACAGCTTTGCCAGAGGCGGTGCGACCCAATCCGCTGGCCCGATGCCGCCTGCCCCTCCCAGTCTCCGCTGGTATGCCGGAGCCAGAGAGATACTCAAAGAGGGTGCTGTGTGGTCTGAGATAGTGGCCCTCTCCTAGTAGAAGCCCCCCCCATGGCCCCTGCTAGGACGTGTTGGGTGGGTCGGGGGGGGGGAAGAAGAGAGAAAAAGAAACGAACAAACGAGAAAGGACAGCACTCCAAGAAAAGCAAGCACAGCTGGGCTTTCCAGAGCTCCAGCTCTGGCTGGGAGCTGTAGTACTTTTTTCTGTCTAAACATGTATAGGGGAAAGGAAAGGTTTCTCCTGTGCAAGCGCCGAGTCATTGCTGACTCCTAGAGGGATGCCGCTTGCGCTGGCGTTTCCATGGCAGACTGTAGCGGGGTGGTTTGCCATTGCCTTCCCCAGTTGTGACTCCCTTTCCCCCAGCAATCTGGGTACTCATTTTACCAACCTTGGAAAGATGGAAGGCTGAGTCAACTTGAGCCTGGGACCCAGCTTCTGCTGGGATCGAACTCAGGTCGTGGGGAGAGTTTCGGTAACTTAAAACCATAAAATATAATAGCGTAATAAAATAAAACATAATATAAAACATTTCAAAGTTTTAAATAAAATAAAACTAGAATAAAAAACAAAGTAAAAACCAGCAGCAGTGCAAGGATCTTAAAACAAACACATTTTAAAAAAACTATCAGTGCAACCTATATATGTCTAGTCAGAAGTAAATCCCATTGAGTTAATGGGACATATTCCCAGGGAAGTGTGCATAGGATTGCAGCCTTAAAAGACTAAGGGCGCAATCCTAAGTAGATAGGCGGCCGCCTCCAAACTCGGAGGCAACCGACTATCCTAAGCAAGGCAGGAGAGGCACGGAGGGGTGGGGGGAGATCGTTCCCTCCACGCCTCTCCTGCCTTGCTCTTTTTTGCGAGACAGCCATTTTTGGGAGGGAGAGGCAGCTGCCGTAAAACACACTGGATGTGTCGTATGTGCAGCTCCGCTCTCCCCGCCCCGGAACGCCCCCCAGCCCTGCCCCTTTTCAGTCACTCCGTGCTCCTCTTCCGAATGCGGAGGATGGGGCTTCTCCATGCTGCCTCTGAGGCAGAGCGGATGAGGGCGGAGGTTGGATTTCCAGGAACCAACTTCAGAGCCTGTGCTCCGAGGTCAGTTCCCAGAAAACAGCATATCCTATGGCCCTGTAGGCAGTGTCTAGTGGCCATAGGATTGCTCCCTCCAAAGTCTAAAAAGCCTGGGAGAATAAAAAGACCTTCACCTGCAACCAGCCATACAAGCGACTTGCCCAGAAAGGGGATGTTGGCAACAGGAAGGGGACATCCTTAACATCTGAGTGGAGATATGATAGCACTCTTCAAGTACTTGAAAGGCTGTCACACAGAGGAAGGCCAGGATCTCTTCTCGATCATCCCAGAGTGCAGGACACGGAATAATGGGCTCAGGTTACAGGAAGCCAGATTCCGGCTGAACATCAGGAAAAACCTCTTGACTGTTAGAGCAATATGACAATGGAACCAATTCCCTAGGGAGGTAGTGGGCTCTCCCACACTGGAGGCGTTCAAGACGAGGCTGGACAGCCATCTGTCAGGGATGCTCTGACTTGGATTCCTGCATTGAGCAGGGGGCTGGACTCGACGGTCTTGTAAGCCCCTTCCAACCCCACTATTCTATGATTCTATGATCTTCCAAGTCCAGGTTGGGCTTTCAGAGAAGTGACCTAATTACCACCTCCTTTAAAGCGCCCGGCATCACTCCAGCTGCCAAGATGGAGTTGACAAACTCCTCAACCCACCCAGACATCCCCTCCCTATTAGATGTAACAAACTATGAAGGGCAAAGTCAAGCATACAGGTGTTCGACCAGACTTGTCCTAACACCTTATTTGCATCCTCAACAACTAAAAATCATCCAATTAAACTAGACTAGTCATTACTCTGGATACCTCTACTGATGGGAATGCATTAATTGTAGTCTCCCAAGTTGTGATGGACTTTATCTTCAAAGTTCATGCCAAGTAGTCACTGTGTGCTACCAAGTGTTCTATCCAGTTAGGTTTTTGAGGGCCTTTGGGCAAGGCACCCTCCATGCCCCCCCCCCAAGTGAGTCTTCCTTCTCACCATCATTGCCACCTGCTGCTCTTGTGCATCATCCTCTTTCTTATCATTGCTCCCACTTGCTTGCTTGACAGGCAGAGAGCCAGGGAGCAAGGAGGCCATGGCATCTACTGCCCCTCCTTCTCACCGCCACCATTGTCTGGGCCAGAGCAAGAGGCAGGCAAACAAGCAGGTTGCAAAGGTGAAGAGGAGGAACAACTCAAGGGACTCTTGTCAGTGGGGCCCCGCTGGGGGACAGGCCCTTGGCAAGTGCCCAAGCATGCCTACCCTTGATCCTGGCCATGGGTGGGAACAGCAAAAGATCCAGAGCAGCACTAGCACCAAACAAGTACTGTGGTGTTGGGATGGGAGGGCGGCAGACAGCAACAGTTGGGATGGGAGAGCAGCAGCAGGCAGGGGCCCTGGCCCCGATCCACCATCTGAGCAGAGGCTTCACTCTGCCTAATGGGAAGGCTGGCTCTGCTCATAATGGTCAACAGGAATCATGGCAAACAGGGCCCCTTCCTTCATCTGCATAGCCCTACTCTGGGATTTCTTTCTTTCTTTCTTAATTATTACATTTATATCTTGCTGTTTTTCCTTCAAAGAACACAAGGCGGCTTACATGATTCTCCTCTCCATTTTATCCTCACAATAACCCTGTGAGGTAGGTTAGGCTTAGAGTCAGTGACTGACCCAAAGTCACCCAGTGAGCTTCATGCCAAGTGGGGACTAAAACCCAGGTCTCCCAAAGCCCCCACATTATATATAGAGAGAACATCTTTTAATAGCCAGTGTGGTGTAGAGAGCCAGTGTGGTGTAGCAGCTAGAGTGTTGGACTGGGAGTCGGGAGATCCGGGTTCTAGTCCCCACTTGGCCATGGAAGCTCACTGGGTGACCTTGGGCCAGTCACAGACTCTCAGTCCAACCCACCTCACAGGGTTGTTGTTGTGAGGATAAAATGGAGGAGGAGGAGGATTGTTTATGCCGCCTTGGGTTCCTTAAGGAGGAAAAAAGGCAGGATATAAATGTAATAAATAAAAATAATAAACAGATAGATAGCCAAATGCCCTGATCCATAGAACCACAGAAGCTGCAGCCACCTTTGCGCTGCTGCAGAGAATAAGCGCCTGGCTCCGTGCAGGCCGCCACGTGGACCGTCCCGCGGGACAAGCCTTGGGTGTGAGGGCCTTTCCGGCGCGCTCGCAGCGAGTTCTCTCCTCACCCACCCGGTGCGGAAGGCTTCTCAACATCCAGCAACGGCATATATGCGGGCCAAAGGTGAACCGTTTCCACACGCAGACAGTTTTCTGGATTGGGACAAAAAGGCTCTGTCACCACCTCACGCGACGCAAAACGGCCCCGTGAAGTTTGCCACGATTCACGCGCGTTCCCGTTTCGCAGGTGGGCTGCTACGATGATCCAGGGCCTTCCTGGAGGCCCCGGGCCTGGCTGAGTTCAGACCTGAATCCCCCAGTCCCGCTCCGCCGGCGCTGGCAGGCCCGCCCAAGGCATTCCGCGGCCTGAGGCGAGGCGCAGGGCCACCCCGGCGGTCCGCCGCACAAAAGCGGGCAGGAGCGGCGGTCCAGTCTCCAGCGCCGGCAACGGGGCGCCGTCCGTCACCGCGCCTGAGGGCGGCAGGGCAGCTTCGCAGGCTCGGGGCGGGCCACGTCGCACGCACGGCTCTGTCTCCCGAGGCGGGGACGGCCGGGGGGCGGCCGGGGCGCAGCTGCCCCCGCCGCCGCCCCCGCGCCGCCTGAGACCGCCGCGCCGCTTTGCTGCTCCTTTCTCTGGCCGTTCAGACCCGAGAGGGGCCAAGCGAAATAGCCCGGGGGGGGAATTGCCATTTCTTTCCCAAGTATAAGAGGCTTCGGCGAAGCCTCCGGCGCAGGGGGCGAGGGAAGCCGCCCCGCTTCTCCGAGGAGGAGGAGCGCGCCGCAGTCCGCCCTGCAGTTCGAAGGCGGCGCGCGAGGCCCCGGGAAGCGCGCGGGGGGCGGAGAAGCCCCTCCTGCCCCGCGGGGAGGACCGGCCTCGCGCGGAGCCCGGCCGACGCCGGCAGGCGGGGCGCGCCTCGACGCCCCGCTGACGGCCGCTTCCTCCCGCCCCCGCCGCCGGCACGGGACGGACCTGTGGAACATCTGCCGCGCGCAGAACGCGCGCGCTCCTCGGCCGGGGCGCGTCGAGAAGGGGCCGCTCCGCCGCAGGCTGGTCGAGCCCTGAGCGACATGGGCGCGCTCGCCTTCCTCGCGCTCCGGAGCTTCGGCCTGATTCTGTGCGCCGCCAGAAGTTACTCGGGTGAGTGGCGGGGGCGGGGCGGGGGGCTCGCCGCGTTCGCTAGCCGGGACGGGAGGGCCGCTTCCGCGCTGGCGAAGAACGGCGCGGGGGCCTGGCTTGCTTTTTTGCCTCGGCGGCGAGCGCAAGTTGGAGATGTGCGCTGTACCCTGCACACGGGCGCTCGGGAGTACATGCGTTTATTCGCGTTCAAGGGGACTCGCTCCCGAGTACGCGTGGATGGGGTGCAGTCGTGGTGGACTTGCCCGGGGAACGTCATCCCTTAAACGAAGCCAGCCTTTTAAACATCGTGCCCGTACGGGATGGGCGCGCTTTCTCGCACAGCAAGAGTCTGGATCTCTCGCTCGTGATGAGCAGCCCGCTGAAGGTTTATGCAGTCTGTGAAGCCGTTAAGATCGCTTCTTCAAGGCGCCTGTCGGCTCAGGTAGCCCATAACCTCATCCAGGCAACTGCCATTCCAGACCATAAACCGCATCAGCGGAAGACGCCCCAAGCTCCTGCCAACCTCCGCCTTGGCTCTTGCTGGGACATTAAAAGAACTCAGCAGCCGGGGGGGGGGAGGCCGGGGGGCGGCGACGAGGACACCAGCCTGGAGGCAGTTGTCCGAGAGTGAAGTTGCCGGAGGGAGCGCTGATGGGCGACGTGCAAGTACCTCTGGGAATAGTGCTTTGGAGAGGGAAATCGGTGGGTTTTCTGGACTCAGAAACGAAATGGTGGGGGAGGAGGAGTTAAAATGTTGGGGAAGGATGGGCTACAGCAGGACCATAACGAAAGGGGAGTGCTGAGATATTGGGAACTGGAGGGGGGATTTCGGTGATCATAACAATAAATAGACAATTAAAATTATATATTCATATGTTGCGATAAGCCACTTTGAGAGCCAGATAGTTGAAAAACAAGATATAAAGCTAATAAAATACAACAAATAAGCCAAGTAGATCCTGAAGGAACCCACCCCCACATCAAACTTGGCAACAATTTAGAATGGAAGTTTGCGCAGATGGTCCCACCTCCCCACCCCCTCTTCTGAAACATGGGTGTACAGACATCTTTCCCTTCCACCAAATACATGAGGACAAAAGAATTGCTCTGCTGGATCAGACCAGAGGTCCATCTAGTCCAGTAGCCTATTTTCCACATATGGTCCATGGGGTCACGAAGAGTCGGACACGACTGAACGACTGAACAACAACAAAGCAGGGGTGCTTCCAGGAAAGGCTTTATCATGCCACTATTCACAGAATTTTACAGGAAGTCCACATGGCATCGTCTTTCACTAGAAACCCTCCTGTATTTTCCCACCACTTATTCCATCTCTTTTCTTACTGGAGATAATCTGTTAAGGAGAAAAAGATGGCATAGTTAGGAACATAGGAAGCTGCCTTATACTGAGACAGACTCTTTGTCCATCTAGCCAAAATTGTTGACAATGCCTGGCAGCAATGGCTCTCCAGGGTTGCAGGCAGGATTTTTCCCAGCCCTATGTGGAGATGCTGGGAATCGAATCTGGGACCTTCTGCATGCAAAATATGTACCACTGAGCCATGGCCCTGCACAATGCCTTTCGATTGCTAGCACTAAGCACCCTCCACATGGAACCCTCTCCCCCTGAGATGCCTCAAGGAAGCCCATAATTAGGACATGAGGGCAGTAGCCCTCTCCCCTTGTTGCTCCCCAGCAGCTGGTCTTCGGTGTCATGCGGGTCTTGCAGTTAACATATAGTCATCATGTCTGCTGCCATTGATAACCTTACCCTACTGCCTCATCCTACCCCCTGGAGCTACACTGGTTTTGTGGCTCTGTTCTGCAATAACTTTCCATTGCTCTGCTTTCTCTAATGATGGGAGCTTATCCCCCCTCCCCCAATAGCAGTTGTGGCAGAGCAGGATTAAAGCTCCCTAACACCCATGCCAGAGTCCCAATCCAGACTCCTCCCTCTCCCCTGGTGCTGTCTATTTGTGTAAGAAAACTATTGCACTCAAGAACAAACCATTGTATAACTATGGCTGTGTATAGATGCTAGCTTTGCAGAGGCATGGAGCTGTTGTTGCCCACAGTATACGTGTGCATTTTTCTGCCCTGCCATGGTATGGGGGGGGGGGGTGTTTGTGTGTGTGTGTAAAACTGGTTTTTGGTAAGATACATTGTTAGTAAGGCTTCAAAAGGAAGCCTAGAACATCCAGTGATCCAGGACAAATTTGGTTCAATCAGGACAAAGAAATTACAACAGAAGCATTTGAAAGTGTTTTCAACTCAGAAAGGAAAACTGATTAGCATATCCAAATTCAGAAGAAGAATAATTAAGCATGATTAATGCCTTCAAATAAGCATTTCAAAATGGTGGATGTGTGCTAATTATGTGTATTGGCAGTTATTTTAATGAGGGCAGAATGCTTAACAATATTTTGTGTAAAATCAAAAATTGGGCTGCCAGACATGATGCTAAGGCATCCCAAAGGCAAGTGGTTACCAGTCATGCGGTATATGATTTTGGGGTGGTCCAAAGCTTATTTTGGATCACCCTGATATGCGTGGTGGGAAAACATGGAAGTATTATGAATGGAAGACTTTATTCATTTATATGTGTATTGGCAAAGAACGGCACAGGCCCAGCAAGCTTTCCCCCAGAAGCATGACCACCCTCAATTTGTGTACACTGCTGTGTGTCTGTCACAGGATTGGTAGCCCAATGTCCAAAACAGTTTTGGAAGTTGTTTTCAAAATTGTGACTTTTTAATCAATGAAATGATTATCTCCCATGCTGGAGATATTCAAGACAAGGCTGGACAGCCATCTGTCAGGGATGCCGTGACTTGGATTCCTGCATTGAGCAGGGGCTTGGACTCGATGGCCTTGTAGGCCCCTTCCAACCCTACTAGTCTATGATTAACCCATATATGTATACATCTTCCTCACTCTTTCAGCAGTGCCCACCATTCAAAAACATTTTCCTTTTCAATGTTTGCCTTTTCCCTTACCATTGCTGTTCCTTAGACAATTAGATTTGTACAGTTACACGGGAGCAGGGGTGCTGAATGTTGCCCCCATTGGCTGCTTTTCTGATCAAAATTGCCCAAGTTGATTTCCCACCTGTGGTTGGGAAAGACACTGGGTCCCTATCTGTTTTCCCCCTGTGGGGAGAAAAACAACTTGAGGTGGGCAGTTTTTAGTGGAGGCCCAGCAAGGCCCACCACGGCTAATGCCTGCCTGTGAACAGTGTCCAGCTGGCCACTAGGGATTTTTAATCCTTGCTCTCTGGCACTGAAAGGTGCACCAAGTGGTTGCTGGGGGCAGCAACATTGGCAGCCTGAGGGGTGTGTCAGGCAGCTACAGTGAGAGAGTGAGCTGCCTTTTTAGTCAGTCTGCAGTGACCCCGATGTCATGTCATCGGGGGCACTGAGAATGGCAGCTCGCTCCCTTGCTGCAGTCTCCTCACATGCTCCCTGCAGACACGTGTCAGCGCTTCTGCTGCCCAGCCCACGCCACTGCTGCCTGCACAGCTGCTGCTCTTTGCCCTGTTGGTTGGTAAGGCCGGGGCGGGGAACCCTACACTGGCATTGGGGGGCTCATCTAGGAACATTCCCTAGGGCCCCCTCAAACCTGAAGCCAGAACAAAGGAAGCTGCCTTGTTCCGGATCAAACGGTGCATCTAGTCCAATATCGTTCGACTGGCAGTCTTCAGGGTCTCATGTCACCTGCTGCCTGATACTTCCAGTTGGAGATGCCAGGCACACATGCTAGGGGTGTCTGCATGTGGAACGTGTGCTCTTTCACTAAGCTATACGGCCTCTCCGCTATAAAACCCCTGCATTACATGGCTCACATGGGAAGGATTTAGTCCCCCCGCCACTCCCAACCATCCTGCCCCTGCTTCAGTCAAATTCAGAACATTCTTCCCACCACACATACTGCATAAAGGAGTAAAGCAACAACTACAGAAACACCAGCAGAAGACACTCCATCTGCCTTTCACATTATATCCAGTTCCTGTGTTGTGTGCAAACAAAACTCTGTACAGCAACGTATAGTGCCGTGCATTGGAGATCAGGTAAACTAAGAACATTCCATTCTGTTTTATTGGTGTTTTAGACTGTTTTATTGGTGTTTTAGACTGTTTTGTTGGTGTTTATTGGTGTTTGAGTTTAAGTATAGTACAAGTGGGACCTGTAAAAAAAATGTTGCTGTGTATCCTCACCTCCTAGTAGGAGTTCCAGGGTTCCAGTCAGCCTCCAGCCACACCACGCTCCTATAAGCTGTAACTACAAGCAGTAAGAAGCTCAAGCAGCCCAATTCTCTCCCCAGTGCCTGAGTATTTTTCTCCCAACTGACACTTTGTGGTTCCTCGAGGCCACTGAGCATGCTCAGTTTTCATTGGGCTGTTTTTGGGGGTGGGGGTTTGCAGTCTTTTGGGGTGAAAAAAAATGTTTCGCACTTCTGCATATTTTGGGTTTTATCTGAGCATGCTAATTAATATCTTCCTCTTTTTTTCCCCACTGGCCCCATTTTGGCTCCATTCCGGTTGGCACTCAGTTACTGGGTTTGCAGGACACATTAAGCCACGATAGTTTATTTTCAGAATTAACCATGGTGGTTTATCATGTCGTCTGCATGCGGTTTTCCCCAACCACAGTGGTTTATTTAGCCAAAATAAGCCACCCTGATAAGCCACGCTCTGCAGTGAGGTTTATTTTAGCCACTGTGGCTTATCATGTTGTCTGGAGCTCCAGCATGGGTAAAGAGCATTGGGCAATGAACTGCTTGGCAAGAGCGGCAGAAACCCCAGCTGCTCTTGCCCAGCAGGGCCACGATCACCATTCATGGTTGTGCGCAAGTAGCTGCCGATGCCTCCTTCCTGGCTCCACTTGCGATTGGGGTTAGGTCCTTTTTTTATGTTCCTGGTCCCATTTAGGCGCAGAACTGGACTGGGAACCTTGCCTGCACTTCCCCATAATTTTTCCCATGTCCACAAATGGGGTTTCCCATTTGCACACATGGAGAAAATGTGTTTGCTTTGTTTTGTTTAGGAGCAGGGTGGAAGGCAAGCACCCCCCTCCTAAAAATCCACTTCCCAGCATGATCCGCAATCCCCTTGGGCACCCCCTTGCCCCCCCCGCCTCACACCTCCCTTTGATTTTCGGCTTTTTTATATTGTCTACAGCCCTCTTTTGCACATAAGGGGGGGTTCAGGAATTTTAAAAGGCCCCCCTTTTTTGGCCCTCCACCCCGATTCTCACAAGGAGCACTTTGAAAATGTAATGGAAGTTTATGAGCAACAAACTCCATTTACTTCCATTAGATTTTCAAAGTGCTCCTCTTGAAAATTTCACCCCCACCCAGCATGCATGGAAACACATAGGGAAGTGGTTAACTGTAACCCTTTTCCCCCACCCCCTTTAAAATCACCCACTTCCTTACAATTTCCCATTCGTTCCAGGGGGGGCCTTGCCCCCTGCACATGGCCCACTACTCCCCACCCCAGCATCCCTCTCCTTGCCATAAAAAAGAGCTTTGTCTTCTCATGGACAGGATGCTTTGAATCGTCTTGAATCGTCTTGTGAACCTATGGAGATCACTTCCATTGACTTGCATTAGGGATTTAAAGATGCCCTGTGTGGAAAACCGGGGTTGGGGAAGTGAAATCCAACCCTCCCACCAAGGACGGTGTTGCCCCCACAGTCCTTGGGGGTGGGGGTGGATTTCAGGGACCCACCACCAATTTTCAGATTTTTAAAATTTCCCCAGTCCTGTTGTGCACAAAAAGGAGCTTGGGGAAATTTTAAAAAGGGGAACCTGACCCTAATCACCATTGCGATTGGCGCTGGGAAGGGGGACTTGGTGGCAGACAAGGCGGGTCTGCCACCAGGTCCCCTGCAATGCAGGCTGGAGGGCTGAGGGGGAGGGAGGAGCAAGGGGGGGAAATAAGCTAGGCACAGTAGCTTATTTGCCCGATCGTGTGGATGGGGCATAGTGGTCTTTAAAAAAATAAGCTACTGTGCATAGTTTATAAGCCACCATGGCTTAAAGTGCTGTGCAACCCCACCCAATATGAGTTCGCTATTAAAGGGAGAGCTTACCTTTTATCACCTGCGACTCAGGGCCAGATTAGTGGTAGACATGCATTTCTTTTCATGTGTCTGACTTGTTCCCATATAAAGCAGCGAGTAACGTATATTGGAGCTGGCAATAAAGAAAAGTAGTTGGAGCTAGAGTGCAAGGAGGGAAGGTGCTCGGGGGTGGTTTCTGTTTTTGGGAAAATGGTTGGGAAAACTATTTTTCCCCTAGCACACTAGTATATAGTGGCATGCCTGGAGCAGGAGAGGAGATCAGGGAAAGGCTTCCATCCCTTCCTTCTCCCTGCTTTTATTATTTTTATTTTATTTTATTATTTTTATTTATAGTGACGGTTGGTGAGATTTGGAGTTGGTGGGGCCAATTTCTTTCTTTTGCTTGTGCATAGTGTACATGGCTACAATTGTAGTAGCTCACATGTACAACACACATGTACTGTTTTGTGTGTGTGTGTTTATGCACACTTTTGGACAAACCAGGGGTTCTCTAACTTTCTATCCCAGGGCCCACTTGAGGGAGCTGAAAATGACGGAGGCCCACCAGTCACAAAATGATGTTGTAGGCCAGAACCAATCATAAAATGCCAACAGATCAAAGTGGACTTTGGCCTAACCAGCTGGCAATTGCTGATATCTAATCCCTCCTTGAAAATTGCTAAATTCTTGCCACACCTAGAATTTACCACCATTGCCACCTTGTTGCAGGGAATTCCATAGTTCAGCGTTCCTCAAGTTAAATACAGACATTGGTCATGGAGGTATTATTCAGCCTCCTCATTTCAGGAAGAATTTGCTGATCCAGATGCTCTAAGCCTGGGTGTGCTCATGGACACTTCTGTTGGCACCCACTAGGCTCCCTGCCTCTCCTGGTTTTAATTTTATTTCTTAAGATTATTTTAAATTGTTTTTTAACTGGGAGATTGCCATGCTGCAAAACAAAGTGCTGGCCTTTATTTGGGTTCAAAATCTTTATTTGGGTTCAAAAGAGGTTTTTTTTATTTTGGATCTCTCTCTTGTACTTGGATTCTTAGGCTAGTTAATTATCAGTCTCAGCCTTCTGGGAAATGACCATTTTGTGACTGGCCATGCCCCCAATGGCAGCCATTTTATGAATGAGCAAGTTATGAGTGTGCCCACCAACCCCCAAAGATGGGTTTTCTAAGTAGAGAAAACTATATTATATTATTTTTCTCCTACCTTCACATGCCTCTCAAAATCTCCTTACCCATTTCCTGTCATTTCTTCTTCCCTTCTCCTTTCACATTTAACTTGTACCCTATCCCCAGCAGCCAGTTTCTTTCATCCCTCCCTCCTGCTGCATTTACATTCGCTCCCTCCTGCAACAGCTTCCCTCTCTTATCCCATTTATTCCCATTAAATTTATTATTATTGTTAATAATAAAATATTAGCTTGCTTTCTAGCTATCTCCCACTGCCACACCTGCCTGTGTAGTGCGCGTGTTGCAGCCGTGGCACTGGGCAGTTTGCAGCACCGAGACACACCTGAACATCAGCTGTGACCCACTGATGGGTCCCAAACCACAGTCTGAGAAACACCGGGATGAGCATTGTATGCCACACAAAAGCCCTTCACTGGCACCCCCCTGTAATGTATTTTTCAGAAGCATTAATCTGCCACTCCTCTAGCAAATGACACACTTCTTCCCTCATTATTACACTACATCTGATAGTTATCGCTTGTTTATTTATACTTTTGTAACAAAGTTAGGCACCCAGGGGCCAGACATACCTTTGGGATTGTTAAATCACAAAAAAGATAAAGGAGCAATGTCCCCTTACATAAAAGATTCAAAGCTACATGAACTTGTAAATATTCAAGCTGGCAGCCGTTGTGGCATATCGTGACATGCAAATCCAGGCAGAGTAGCTTGTTGCTGTGATTATCAAACACCCCCCCCCCTCCCGAACCCTACTACAGCCCATGGGTTCTGGGTGGGTGGATTGTTACCCAGAGCAACAAGCCACCCCACCCGAGTTCACACATCATACTAAGCCACGCGATTGCCTACTGCGGTTTAAATATTCACAGTGGTGACATGTACCAAACGGAACCAAGCTGGTAAATCTGTGTCAGAGCTATCTCACTCTCAGCAGGCACTCATTGGTTGAATGCTCCTTGAAACAACAACAACAAAAAAACTGTAAATCCCCAAGCATAGAAAACTAGTATGTCTAGGACAAGTCTAGGTTGGAATCTTTCTCTCTGATGTCTAGTTTACTATGTGGAAGGATTTTTCTTAGTTAATGCTTCTCTATACAAATTACATGAGCCCCTGACTGCAGTTTGAAATGAGACACAGGCTGGGTTCACATGTCACTTTAAGCCATGGTGGCTTAATAAGCTACTGGCAGTAGCTTACTCTGAAAATAAGCTACTGTTATCCTCTACATGATTGGCCAAATAAGCTACTGTGAGCAGTTTATTTTCCCCGTCCTTGCTCTTCCTCCCTCTCCAGTGCTCCCGCTCTGCCAGATGGTATCTCAGCTTCCTTTGTGTTGCAGTTGTCATGGAAAAGTGAGCAGTGTCAGTGTTATCACGAAGGGCTGTAAATGTGATACTTCACAGTAGGGGGATTGCGTGATCAGTGGAGGCTGCGCTGTACTGCCCGACTTCGCTTTTTCACAGAGAAGTGGCCAAAACAGGGGAAAGGGGATGGGAGCCATAACTCCTTGGCAGTTTGCTGGAATGGGGCGGAATTGCACAGCTGGGGATCCCTCAAGGGAAGCTTCCAAATGCTATAGTGGATAACAGTGCAGTTTTGCTTTTTCATGGGAAAGTGAGCATGTTTTTCCCCTATTCCCCCATTTCTCCCTGTTCTGCCGTTGCCTCTGTTCCTCTTTATTTATTTTTCCTTTGCACTTTTGCGCATTTCTGAATTTGTGCATTTTTAGAGTTGCAAACGGGGATCTACTTTTTCTTTTACACAAATGCGCACTAGCATATTTTCACAGTGGCGATCAGGGAAGTCTGTAGCAGGATTGCACGATCTGGGAAGTCTGGCATTCTTATCAGGGGAGGCGGGCATTCACAGCTGTGGGATTGTGTGATCAGGGAGAGCTGGCCAGAAAAGGAAAAAGGGGGTGGGAGCTCTAGCTCCTTGACAGTTTGCTGGAATGGGGCAAAATTGCAGAGGTGGAGTGCCTTCATGGGGAGCATCCAGATGCTGTAGTAGATAATTGCGGAACTGCTCATCTTCCTGGAAAAGTGAGCAGTTCTTTCCATCTTGCCCTATTTTTCCCTATTTCCCAAGTTGCACAGTTTCAAAGTAGTGATCAGGGAAGGCTGTCATCATGTAACTTCGCTGTAGCGGGGTAGCGCGATAGTGCGAGGCTGTCATTGTACTCGGGGAAAGCTGTCATTTTGTAACTGTAGTGTAGTATCAGGGAAGGCTGTGCTTACTTGGCTGAGGTTGTCCCTGGGCTGTTTGTCAGATCTCAGAAAAAGGGCTCTGCAGGCTGGAGCGGAGTGGCTGCAGCGGTTTTGGCTGCTCTTGCCAGCTGACTCTGTAGGCAACTGGAATAAGCCACGATGAGCACCAGATGACATGATAAGCCATGGTGGCTTAAATAAACTTCGCTGTGGGTGGTGGCTTATCAGAGTGGATTATTTGGGGGAAATAAGCCATCGTGGTACCGGAAAACCACATGCAGACAACAAGATAAACCACCTAGCTTATTCAGAAAAATAAAGCACTATGGCTTATTATGACGTGCGAACCCAGTCACAGATTTAAGTGGGTATATCTTAAAGCCTAACACCTCACAACGTTGTTGAAAGAATGAAATGAAGTGTGTGGAGATGTAGTGCCACCTTCAATTACTTTGAAGAAAGGTAGGATTTGAATGCAATAAATTTATTTATTATTTGTGGACTTTTCATATTCTTGTAATGTGTCAAGATTGCAGGAATTCTCCTAAAGTAAGAGATTCAATACAATAATTCCTTTAATATATATATATATAGAGAGAGAGAGAGAGAGAGAGGGAGGGAGAGAGAGAGACAGTGCAATCCCATGGCCCCTAGACAGAGTTTGGATTCCTGGATCTGAGGTCAGACTCAGCGCTTTGACCTCAGACCCAAGAGTCCAAGCTCCCCTCCCCCTCACAGCTGGTGCAGAGAGAACTGCTGGCTGCCTCTCTGAGGTTGCAAGCAAAAGTGACCTCGGAGGGAAGAGACAGGGGACGTTCCTGTGGGCAGGGACAGGAGGAGACTGGGGAGGCCAGCTTATCCCGTATGCAGAGGCCTTCCCAGCCTCCTTCCCTCCCCCTCCCCGACACCTCAGCTAGACGGGCGAAAAAGCTTGTCTAGCTAAAATGCAAAGCAGGGGAAGCGCAGAGGTAAAGATCGCCTCTGCTACTCCTCCCACCATGCATCAGATGGCCATAAGCCTCTGAGTTCAGAGGCTTACAGCCATCTCCATAGGATTGTGCCCTTAGTATCAGTACTGCGCAGATCACAGAAAAGATTCACTCTCTCCTCTCAAAGGGCTTGCAGTCTACTTTGGATGGACAGGTCTGGAAAAGGGGGGAGACGTCAGGGGCTGACTAATCAAACAGGGTTGAGGAGAGTCAGATGACAGTGGAGGAACACCAGGGAAGGGGAGGCCAGGATGGTTCAGGGAACATTGCTAACATAAGGCCCAAAGGTGTTGTTTTATCCTGTTAACTATTAATTTGGGTTTTGAGAAGTTATTCCTGGGTGGAATAACTTCCCCCTAGTAAAGGGGGGAAGCACGGTGGAAGGAGGAGAGCAGTGCAGTTATGGCTGGGAATGGAGCTGGAGGTAATTAGTAAAATGTTCTTTGGGAAATACTGGAATTTCTTTCTTATGGAGGAAGGGGCAGACACAAAAGGTAGGAGAAAGAGCATGAAACGTTATGAGTTTTTGGAATGGCTGCAAGAAGTGGCATGGAATAAAATGAGTGGAGATTGTGCTTCACACCATCATGACTAGTCTTATGAATGATTAACACATCACAGGCCAACTGTTATTCAGAAGTCTTAGTTTGTTGGTGATGGTCTCCACATGTGGTGTGAATCATTCAAAAGATTCCTGTAATTTTTCACTGCCAATTGACTGAAAAATGTCAAATCTCACAGAGGATTGGGGGTGGGGGAATAATATACCATCTAAGGGTTTCTCCACATGGAGCTTTTATCCCGCTATTGAGATTGGTTACTCGCCAAAGTTTGCCGGTCCTTTAGATGCCATCATCAACCTCCAGGGTGTCTCCCACACTAAATGACCTTTATCCCATTTTTTTAATGATCGGAGGTAATGAGCTATCACATTACTGCACTTGAGTTCTGCTTGAGTTCCCTCCGTGAAAAGAGGAAAACTCACAACAAGAGGAGCTAGATCACAGTCCCATCTAGTGGCTGTATAAGGAAACATATGGAAGACTCAGATAAGGGGGGAAAGGAGGGAGCGGGGAAAGGAAGCGCGTGTAAAGGGAGTCCGTTGTGATCCTGCATTTAAAACAGAAGCAGAAAGCCCCATTTTAAATACGGGATTTTAGGCTAGTGTAGAGATGCTCTAGATCTAGCTGGATCTCTCTCCAAAGTCAGGACCTTCAATGTAAATTCTGGGAGAGCTAGTAACTGCCCTTACTTGTAAATATGTTCATCTCTTTGGCCCTGTAACTCAAAGTGTAGCAGTCATCAGAGCTGTTTGTATTTGAGAACTCCAAACTAAATCTTCTCTCTGGTGTAGAAGCAGGATTTCTGGAGACTACCAGCTTTCCTTTCCCACAAGTTTCTAAACCTCATGAAGGTGGTGGTGATGTTTTTGAAATTGCAGGTAATACTTCTCTGGATGAGAGGAGCTTCTGTGACCCTGTGTAGCAAGGGCACATTCTTCATTAAAATAAATGGGATTTTTTGCCCTTGACTTCAATGGGTTGTTGATTACGCCCTCATGGTTTTGGAGAAAGACAAGACCTTCTGTTCTCTGCATTACTGTCTGTCACTCCCCCACTCTGTCCCTCTTTTCCTTGTGGTTTCCAGTTTTCTCCTCTATCTATATGTCCTCATTGCCCTGTCCTTATCTAGACATTGTTTCCTGCCATCATACTTGTCATTTAAAAAACAAAACAAAAGTCCACTCCTTTTTATCTCCTGATAAGGCAAAGCAAAACACACTCATTTATCATCTCTTAAGATGTGGGCAAGAAAGTGGTGGTGGGGAGGGGGAAGGTCTTATTTATTTATTTATTAAATTTATTAATCGCCCATCTGACTGGTCACCCAGCCACTCTGGGCGATGTACAACCCACCATAAAACAATTTAAAACAATAAAATTTTACCATAAAAATTTTTTTTAAAATACCCTAGCCCACCCCAAATGCCTGCCTGAACAGCCACGTTTTTAATGCACGACGGAAGCTCATTAAAGAGGGGGCATGACGGAGTTTCCTAGGGAGGGAGTTCCACAGAGTGGGGGCCACCACAGAGAAGGCCCTCTCCCTTGTCCCCACCAGTCTAGCTGTCCTGGCTGATGGGACAGAGAGAAGGCCATCCGAGGCTGATCTTGTTAAGCAGCCCGTCTGGTGTTGCTGGAGGCACTCCTTAAGATAGGCTGGGCCGGAACCATATAGGGTTTTAAAGGTCAAAACCAACACCTTGAATTTGGCCCGGAAAACAACTGGTAACCAGTGCAACTCCTTCAGCACTGGAGTGATGTGATCTCGCCGGCGGCTGCCTTTAATCAGGCGAGCCGCCGTGTTCTGTACCAGCTGCAGTTTCCGAACCGTCTTCAAGGGTAACCCCACGTAGAGCGCATTACAGTAATCCAAACGAGAGGAGACCAGGGCATGTACTACCGATGGGAGCAGATGGTCGGGAAGGAAGGGGCGCAGCCGCCGTATCAGATGGAGTTGATACAGCGCTGTCCGGCTCACAGCTGACACCTGAGCCTCCATGGACAGCTGGGAGTCCAAAATGACCCCCAGGCTGCGGACCTGGTCTTTCAAGGGTAGCCGTACCCCATTCAACACCAGGTCAACATCCCCCAGCCTCCTCTTGTCTCCCACCAAAAGTACCTCGGTCTTGTCAGGGTTCAGCTTCAGCTTATTCCTCCCCATCCAGCCACTCACCGTTTCCAGACATTTGGACAGGGATTCTACGGCCAACCTTGGTGAAGATTTGAATGAGAGGTAGAGCTGCGTGTCATCCGCATATTGATGACACTGCACCCCAAACCTCCTGATGATAGCCCCCAGTGGCTTCACATAGATGTTAAATAGCATCGGGGAGAGGATGGAACCCTGTGGCACCCCACAAGTAAGTGGCCACGGGTCCGAAACCACGGGTCCCAGTGCTACCCTCTGGTACCTGCCGGAGAGGAAGGACCGGAACCACCGCAATACAGTGTCTCCAATGCCCAACCCCTCCAGGCGGTCCAGGAGGATACCGTGGTCAACGGTATCAAAAGCCGCTGAGAGGTCGAGGAGAACAAGGAAGGAGCATTCACCCCTATCCAGAGCCCTCCTCATATCATCCACCAAGGCGACCAAGGCCGTTTCTGTCCCATGCCCAGGCCTGAAGCCCGACTGAAATGGGTCTAGATAATCAGTTTCTTCCAAGTGTGCCTTCAACTGCACCGCCACCACCCGCTCAATCACCTTGCCCAAAAATGGCAGATTTGAGACTGGGCGAAAGTTGTTCAGAACTTGAGGATCCAAGGAGGGCTTCTTTAAGAGCGGTCTTATCACTGCCTCCTTGAGGGCTGATGGCATCACTCCCTCCTCAAGGGAGGCGTTCACCACCGCCTTGATCCCCTCACCCAGTCTCTCTCTGCAGCTCATAATGAGCCAAGATGGGCAAGGATCAAGTAAGCAGGTGGTCGGCCTTACAGATGAAAGCACCTTGTCCACTTCATCAGGAGGAAGAAGCTGGAACCGATCCCACAAAACCGGTTTGCCACAGGCCGCCTCTTGCTCACTAACTGTATCCACAGTGTGCAGAGTAACACACCTAATCTGATCAATTTTATCTGCAAAAATAAATAGCAGAAACCTATTTGCAACCGTTCTGGAGACCCACAAACTGAGAAAGAAGGAAATGCCCCATGGAGAATAGGGGGAAGCTGGCTCCACAGACAAGCAAGCATAGAGTTAATAATAACTCAGGGCCTTAAGTCAACAGTTTCTCAGAGCTGTGTAATCCTCATTTTGTAGAAGCTGCAGAAGCCACAGCCCGTGAGTCAGCAGACAGACAGACGTGGTTATTAGAGGGGGGTGTAGTAGCAAAGGAAGGGAAGACATTATACAGATGAGCAAGGGGTTACCAGAAACTCTGGAATGCTGTCTGTCCCCCACACCTTAAAACTGGTCTTGCTGAAACTTGTGCTAATTGCTGTAGGTAACGTGGTCCACTGGCTACAATAGTCTGTGATATGGAAGCCCTTGGTTCAAATCCTGGCTTAAGGACTCACAGACCCCATGTGTGCCATGGAAATGTGTCAGCTTCTTGTTCATACTACCTGTGTCAGCACAGTACTGATGATGCAGAGGTTGCTGGATTCACTCTGCGGTGCACACTTGCAGCTGACCAACTAATCCTTCTGTGTAAAAACAGGAGGTTGTTGAGTTCGGTTTGTTGGTAAATTGCCACCAGCATATTGGTGAGAAAATATAAAACCCTTTTTTATCTGTACAGCCCTATCTCGTTGGGGAACAAAGATCAGTAACTGACTATTTTTTGTTGTAACTTTTGTTATTTTAAGCTGTTTGGAGCGGGGCCCTGTCTGCATCTAGCTTTGTGAATTGCCCAACACACCCATAAGGTGCTATATGAAGAAGAGTATAAGAGAGTGTACATGAAGTGTGAGAGAAGTGAGGTCCGCCCTTTTTGACGCTGTGCTAGACTGAAGAGTGAATGGACAAACAATTACCCAGCTGCAGCTTTTTCTGCATTGGTCACTTAGGGCAAGTCTTTGAAGAAATGCCAGATACTCCTGGTAAAGCCCTTAGTACAAAAGGAGAAGAGGGGGAAGTAGTCTGTAAAAAAAAAAAAAGTAGGTATTGTGCTTTGTGAGCTTTTGTCAGGGCTGACCCAACACATTTTGCTGCCTGAGGCAAAGGACAGGATAGACCCCCCACCCCCATTCTATATACAAGAGCTGACTGGATCGGCCTTTGAGTCTTACTTCAACACTGGTGATGGAGTAGCATCCTTCATGGCTCCCGAGGGCACCAGGCTAGTTTGTGGGACACAGGCCAGGCCACGTGGCATACCCAGCTCTGTCCCCTAAAAACCTTGCCACCCCCAGCTGCATTACTCTGCCTAATGGTAGGACCGGTGCTGGGTTTTGTGTTCTCTTTTTACCTGTGGATTGTGCCAGTTGTAATGAGTGACCTCATGATTCCCATAGCTTGACAGGCAAACTGGAGGGGGAACCAGCCATCTCACACTTCCTCCTATATCAGTGTTTCCCAGACTTCTAACAATTGAGACATGTGTATTACGCAAGCACACTCACTAATGATTTGGGAGTGGCCCCAACAACTTCTGTACGCTGAGAAACACCCGTTTCTTGCCATATAATGTGCAAAGCAGTTCAAAATTACTGTTTTCTTTTAAACTAAAGGGCATTGTTAAGGGAAGGGAGATTTGGTTATGTGCTGCATTACTTTCTTCCTGCATTGTTGTTCAGATATTTCTGATAATTCTCTGAGGAATGCATAACTCCAGCTATGCTGGAATCCTGTGTGTAAACTTTCAGCAAGCAGTATTTAATGTGTCATTTAACTCCTAGGTATGTTTCCAGATCTATCTTGTAAAATTACAAGGAACAGAGGAAAGGGTGTAGTGGGTGGAGGAAGAAATGGCTAGACCCGAGAATTTCATATGAATTAAAAAACTGGAGATTTTATTCTGGATCAGAAATTAATATTTGAGGTGCACACTTCCACTTAAAATTTAGAGACGGGAGTTTGAAAAGTTAGACTCCTTTAAGTTGTGACTGGATTTGAGCTGTTACTGGATTAGTGCCAAGCAATTCATGCACAAAAAAATTATTCCCAGATATATCATTTGGAAGAAAGATGGAAAGATATTATGCAAACATATTTCTTGGTTGTTCTTGTTTTATGTTTAAGGACAGAGATACGTCATATTCTTGCCCTGCTGAAGACCTCCCTCATGAAGGCTCCTCCTCCCTCAGCTGTTACCACCAGCAGCCATTCCAGCAGGCTGCAGTGAGGGTGATGAGAGGGTGAACCAGGGCCATTCCACCAGCCCTGCTGAAATAATTATTTTTCCCCTCTTCTCCCCCCATTCCTTGTTCCTTGGGTGTCATGTCTTTTTACATTGTAAGCCTGCAGGGCGGGACTGTCTTGTTTAGGTAGTGGGCTGGACACACTGGAGGCATTCAAGATAAAGCTGGACAGCCACTGTCAGGGATGCTTTGACTTGGATTCCTTCATGGAGCAGGGGGTTGGACTCATGGTCTTATAGGCCCCTTCCAACCCTACTGTTCTATGATTCTATGAGCTGCCACTCTGCGCGCCTTTTTGTCTGAGCAGCAGCATAAAAAATACTTCAAATAAATAAATAAACACTTGACACCTTTTTTTTTGGCTTAAGTGCAAGGTTTATCACTAGAATTTGAGCATACACACACATTCCAAAGATGAAATCCATTCTCCAAAGAGGAAATCTATTCAGATCTTAGGACACAGGTATCACATTTTTTGATTCTGAATTTTGGAACTTGAGATCAAATTAGAGCCTGCAAATTTGGGGATTTGAGTGTGAAGTTTTCCCTCCCAATAACAACAACAATAAATATCTAGATATTAGATACATTAGCCTTTACTTTTGTATTTTATCAGTATTGCTAATAGCTCGAGATAAGGATAGGCTACACATTAAAAATAAATAGATCTTTATGTCATCTTTGCATACTTCCTGCTTGTGTGTGAACATGCATGGTTTTTTGATAAAGGTTTTAAGAGTTTTTAGAAGCCCTGCCCTGCCCTGCCCTGCCCTGCCCTGCCCAGCCCAAAACTGGCAGTGGCTAACAAACCTCAGAATTCCCAGGAAGGAGTAAGTATGGGGAAATGTGGTGTGGTGGCTGTGTAATGGTGTGGGTATGGCAGAGTTTTTAATGAACGACTGAAAATCAAATGCATTCTGGGATATCACTGGGAGGACTTACTGAGAAAATGGCAGAGTCTTAACCGGCAAACCCAGCAGCTAAATTGCCACAAAATTTCAGAGACTATCTAAACCAATGGTGAGTACTCTTTATCAGCTGCTTTGTGACCGCTGGTGGCCAGTGAAAGTGCAACTTGGGGCTGTGGTCTGTTGTTGTTCAGTCGTTCAGTCGTGTCCGACTCTTCGTGAACCCATGGACCATAGCACGCCAGGCCTTCCTGTCCTGCGCTCTCTCCCGGAGCGTGCTCAAGTTCATATTCATTGCATCCGTGATGCTATCTAGCCATCTCATCCTCTGCCGTCCCCTTCTCCTTTTGCCTTCAGTCTTTTCCAGCATCAGGGTCTTTTCCAGGGAGTTTTCTCTTCGCATTAGGTGGCCAAAATATTGGAGCTTCAGCTTCATTATCTGTCCTTCCAATGAGCAGTCAGGGTTGATTTCCTTTAGGATGGACTGATTTGACCTCCTTGCAGTCCAGGGGACTCGTAAGAGTCTTCTCCAGCACCACAGTTCGAAAGCATCAATTCTTCGGCGCTCAGCCTTCCTTATAGTCCAGCTCTCACAGCCATACATTACTACTGGGAAAACCATAGCTTTGATTAGACGGACCTTTGTCGGCAAGGTGATGTCTCTGCTTCTTACTATGCTGTCTAGGTTTGCCATAGCTTTCCTCCCAAGGAGCAAGCGTCTTTTAATTTCATGGCTACAGTCACTGTCTGCGGTGATCTTGGAGCCCAAGAAAGTAAAATCTGTCACTGCTTCCATTTCTTCCCCTTCTATATGCCAGGAAGTGATAGGGCCAGATGACATGATCTTAGTTTTTTTAACGTTGAGTTTCAAACCAGCTTTTGCACTCTCCTCTTTCACCCTCAACAAGAGGCTCTTGAGATCCTCTTTGCTTTCTGCCATTAGGGTGGTATCGTCTGCATATCGGAGGTTGTTGATAATTCTCCCGGCAATCTTAATTCCGACCTCTGATTCATCCAACCCGGCATTTCTCATGATGTACTCTGCATATAAGTTAAATAAGCAGGGTGACAATATGCAGCCTTGTCGTACTCCTTTCCCAATTTTGAACCAATCGGTTGTTCCATCTCTGGTTCTTACTGTTGCTTCTTGACCCTCGTACAGGTTTCTCAGGAGACAGGTAAGGTGATCTGGTACTCCCATCACTTTAAGAATTTGCCACAGTTTGTTGTGATCCACACAATCAAAGGCTTTAGCGTAGTCAATGAAGCAGAAATAGACATTTTTCTGGAATTCTCTTGCTTTCTCCATGATGCAGCGAATGTTGGCGATTTGATCTCTAGTTCCTCTGCCTCTTCGAAACCCAGCTTGTACTTCCGGTAGTTCTCGGTTCGCATACTGCTGAAGCCTAGCTTGTAGGATTTTGAGCATCACCTTGCTGGCATGTGAAATGAGCACAATTGTGCGGTAGTTTGAACACTCTTTGGCGTTGCCCTTCGACCTTTTCCAGTCTTGTGGCCACTGTTGAGTGTTCCAGATTTGTTGGCATATTGAATGCAGCACTTTAACAGCATCATCTTTTAGGATTTTAAATAGCTCGGCTGGAATACTGTCATCTCCGCTAGCTTTGTTGTTACTAATGCTTCCTAAGGCCCACTTGACTTCACTCTCTAGGATGTCCGGCTCAAGTTCAGTGACCGCACTAGCATGGCTATCAGGGACATTCAGATCTTTCCTGTATAGTTCTTCTGTGTATTCTTTCCACCTCTTCTTAATCTCATCTGCTTCTGTTAGGTCCCTGCCTTCTTTGTCCTTTATCATGCCCGTCTTTGCACAAAACGTTCCCTTGAGATCTCCAATTTTCTTGAAGAGATCTCTAGTCTTTCCCATTCTGTTGTTTTCCTCGATTTCTTTGCATTGTTCATTTAAGAAGGCCTTCTTGTCTCTCCTTGCTATTCTCTGGAACTCTGCATTCAGTTGGGTATATCTTCCCCTTTCTCCTTTGCTTTTCGCTTCCCTTCTTTCGTGAGCTACTTGTAAAGCCTCATCAGACAGCCATTTGGCTTTCTTGCATTTCTTTTTCTTTGGGATGGATTTCGTTGCTGCCTCCTGAACAATGTTACGGACCTCCGTCCATAGTTCCTCAGGCACTCTGTCTATCAGGTCTAATCCCTGAAATCTATTCCTCACCTCCACTGTATATTCATCAGGGATATGATTTAGGTCATACCTGAAAGGTTTAGTGGTTTTCCCTACGTTCTTCAATTTAAGCCGAAATTTTGCAAGAAGCAGCTCATGATCTGAGCCACAGTCAGCTCCAGGTCTTGTTTTTACTGACTGTATGGAGCTTCTCCATCTTTGGCTGCAAAGGACATAATCAATCTGATTTCGATATAGACCATCTGGTGACGTCCATGTGTAGAGTCGCCTCTTGTGCTGTTGGAAAGGAGTGTTTGCTATGATCAGCATGTTCTCTTGGCAAAACTCTATTAGCTTTTGTCCTGCTTCATTTTGTACACCAAGGCCATGCCTGCCTGTTATCCCGGTGATTTCTTGACTTCCTACTTTAGCATTCAAATCCCCTATTATGAAGAGGACATCTTTTTTTGGTGTTAGTTCTAGAAGGTGTTGTAGGTCTTCATAGAACCGATCAACCTCAGCTTCTTCGGCCTCAGTGGTTGGGGCATAGACTTGAATTACTGTGATGTTGAATGGTTTGCCTTGGATTCGTACTGAGATCATTCTATCATTTTTAAGATTGTACCCCAGTACTGCTTTTCCCACCCTTTTGTTGACTATGAGTGCTACTCCATTTCTTCTAAGGGATTCTTGCCCACAATAGTAGATATGATGGTCACCTGAATTAAATTCGCCCATGCCTGTCCATTTTAGTTCGCTGATTCCCAAGATGTCGATGTTCAATCTTGCCATCTCATGTTTGACCACCTCCAGCTTACCTTGATTCATTGATCTGACATTCCAGGTTCCTAAACAATATTGTTCTTTACAGCATCGGATTTTCTTTTCACCGCCAGACACATCCACAGCTGAGTGTCCTTTCGGGTTTGGCCCAGCCGCTTCACTCTTTCTGGCGCTACTTGGAAATACCCTCTGCTCTTCCCCAGTAGCATATTGGACACCTTCCGACCTGAGGGGCTCATCTTCCGGCGTCATATCTTTTAGCCTTGTGATACGTTCCATGGGGTTTTCTAATTCATGTCTATTCTTTGTCTTTCAGGTAGTAATATCTGTGCTACGCGAGGAGTGAACTCGTGTCAACAGTGCTTGACTGTGAATCCACATTGTGCTTGGTGTTCCCAGGAGGTGAGGCAAAATAAGACTGTGTTATATCATGCACCTTTTCCACTATCACTTGTAGTTCTTAGATGCGACCTAAGACTTTGCTCCATATTAGCTGAAAACAAGCCACACAATTTCTGTGTTTAATGTCGTTCCTTGGCTATGAGCCCCCTATCTTATGATTTATTGAAGTATTTATATCCCACCTTTCCATTTCAAATTGAAAGGCCCAAGGTAGCCAACTGTAATAAATAATAAAATAATTTGTCATGGAAGGCTTAGCGGACACACTGGTTAGGAACCTATTTAAAAGCATACCTAGAACACTTCGGAAATGGTTGTTCAGGTGAATTGTACCTTGTCTCTTCCCTCTGACATGGCTATGTCACATTCACTCATGTGGATGGAACTTAGTGAGATGTACACACAGGAAAAATGCAATAAGTCCATTGCAATTCTTATAGCTTACAGTAGAAAAGCAATGACTGGATAACAAATGAAACCGAGAATGGCGTGGTTTGAAATAACAATTTAAAAATTAAACTTTATTTACCCAGTATAAGATGTTTGAGTTTTATGTGGTAAAAATTCCTGTTTCAAGGTTTTGTTAATGCCTTACCTACTCTAACCTTTCTAATAATAATACATCAAAACAAAAAATATACCTCCTTCCACCTCCCAGGGGAATCTCACTGCCCCCAAAGCTAGAGCCCAGGCCTCTAATCCCACCCCTCAGAAAGCCAAATCCTCTCTAAACAGCTAAAGAAAACCAAGTGCCTGTTGTTCCCTCTCTCTCCCACTTGAAAAAGCAACCAGGAGACACCATTTAAAGCTGGATGTTCTGCCTCCCCCCGCCCCTTTAGGAGAAAGGACATGTCAGAACACATCAGTCAAGCAAATAAACATCAAAATATACAATTAAACAACAAAACAAAATACTATTTCATCACAGTTGCAATTTCACCGGAGTAACTGCAAGCCATTCTGTTAGCTAGCTCCATCTGTGTATTGCCCCAGAGCAAACCACTGGTGGTGAACCCATTCCATTGCTTTGCAATTTTCCAGTCACTGAGAAGTAATGGCAGGCAAGCTTCCCAAAAGGACAGTTCGTTCTTGTTATCAAGCTCGCCCTTGTGTGTGTGTGTTGGGTTCATTCATTTTCTATTTATGCCGTGTGGCAGTGAGGCCCAACAGGCCTGGGCAGTGTGCCAAATGAGCTGAGAATGGTCCCTAGAACATGTTCCAGAGAGCTCTGCAACATATTTGATGTTGAATAGTCAATACACAGGTATGTAGAAAAGTTGACATGCAAAAGGTTTCCTGAAGAAGATACAAAAATTTGAAAGCCCCTGTCTGTGCTTTCTGACTGGTTGACAGAGGAATGAGGCACGTTTCTTGGGTAGACTTAGGAGGCACTTGAGCAGTACTGAGTAAGGAGTGGGGAAGTGGTTAGTTCCCTGGCTTTCACTCCTCTGATGTGGAAACCCTGCTGTTTAATCCCTGGTGTGGTAGGCTTGATTGCTTAGCGAGGCTCCTCTGAAAGGTGACAGCCAGTTTGGCAAAAGGGCGAGGAGTTAGCATAGAATCTAGACACCATTTGGGCTGAAAGTGAAAGCTAGCTTTATTCCCCCCGCCCACCCAGCGCCATCTACTGGCCCTGGTCCTTGTACAGCTAGTGGCGCCAAGGGCACGCCTCTCTGCCCTTGCCTCACGTGGCTCTGTGACAAGAACAAGAAAAACCAAGACAAAGATCCAGAGCACACATTACTTTAAAGGCATAGGTAGAAGCTATGTATTTTTTTTACTCTTTTTACTCTAGAGTAAGTGCAAGGGTCTCAATCTGGATTGGGACCCTAGCATGGGCGGTAGGGGGGCTTTAATCTCCCCCTCCCCACTGCAGTCCAATTCCAGATTGGGCCACTGCACCTGCAGTATATACTGCAATATTTGGCAATACAAATTGCAGGCACAGCCTCACCCCCCCCCCCCAAATCTGGATCAGGACTGCAGAGTGTTAAAAGCCCCTATTCCCCAAAGTAGGGCCTTGATCCAGATGGGCCTCTTGCACTTACTGTAGAGTAAAAAAGAAAGAAAAAGACCTAGAGTCTTTAAAGACTGCTTTAATGCCTGCTTTAAGGCCTGCTTTGGCCGGGTGGGCGAGGGGGGCGGTGGCGGCGGCGAGGGGGCAGAATGGAGTTTGTAAGCTAACAGCATATTGGGGGTTGCCTGTCTACCCCTGGAGATCTGAAGTGGGACCCGTTGTCTTTGGCTGCCTCTTGAGTGTTTAACCTTTGCCTTCACCTATGCTCAACCTGTATGTTTGTAAATAAATGCAAACATTACAAAATACCAGTGAGCTTCTTCCAAAGGAAACCAAACCTGGGTAAACCCTTGGAACGTCTCACCGCTCAGAGAAGTAGGGCGAGAGTAATAATATGCTCAGGATTGTCATGATTGATTTCACATCTTTCAAAGGAGGGCTCATGCACTGAAACATGGCGTGTGCGAAGGCAAATCTCTTCCCCCTACCTTTAACAGCAGCTTGATGTGTGACTATTAACAGGTGATAATACTTACTATCTTCATTCCAAGAAAAGTAGCAGGTGAGACCTCTCCATCCTTGCCCCCATCAGTTTGCAATTCTACCTGGGGATTTGAATTCCTGGACTCAAAGTAGACACTGTGGTTGCTTCACACTGGGGTAGATTCTCACTGAAGTGATCTAGATTATACCACTTTATACTTCAGGTGGGGGCTCACGTGACTGAATGCTCCTACGTACAATCCCCCCCATCTCTGCACATAGAAAACTAACATGTCTTCCTGACATAAAGTTTTCCGTGTGTAGGGAATTTTTGTTTGTATGGAAGAGTATCAAATGACATGAGCCTCCCACCTGCAATCCGAAGTGGTACAGCCCAGGCACGGTTTTCTGTCTCAATGAGAAATAACCATGTGAGAATCTTGTGAGAATGTAATGGACAAATTACATTTTCAAATTCTAGCATTCCTTGTGCAGCTAGGGATGAGAGGTTGAAGAGCATGTAAATAAACAGATTGACTGGAAAAGCCAGGATCCCACATAGTTCTTGTCTGATCAATCTGAGGCATTTGCCTCAGTTTAGTGTCTCAGGGGTTAGGCCTAATGTAGCTTGTGAGACATCCAGACTGTTGTTTACTTGAAATATTTGTGGGTGTATGACGGCTGAACCGCAAGGCCCCATGCCAGAAATACTTGCCAGTTTTGTGTATAATAGGATGGGGAAATATTTTTTAGAAATTGGTTAGCTCATTCAAATACCGTACTACTTCTCCTGACTTCCACAGCTGCCTCAGCTTTCTATGTTCCTAGACAGCAGCTATGGCTACAGGGCTGTTTTGCTAAATTATCTTCCTCTGACGAGTTTCCAAAAATGGCAGTATTTTCCCTTACTGGGCCTCAAGGCTCTGTTTACTGAAGAGATGTAGCAATTAGAGAAGGAGCTGTCTCCCGACAAAAGCCAGGCTCCCTTGGGTGCAAACCATGTTAGCAGAGCAACTTCCTAACATGTTGTCTTAATTTAGTAAATTAGATCTTTCCCTCCCTAGGGTCTTTGGTCCTCCACCCTGCCTTATTTCAAAACACAGAACCTTCCTTTTGCATGTATCTCTCTTCTGCATAGAGTCACTCAGTTTGCACATATTATCCTGAACTCAGTATTGCCAAAGCGGGGCTTTTTACTTAGTTTTCTTTCTAAGTAAGAATGAGAAGATGACCAGGTCACCCCACTTCCCCCTCCCATGCTATCTATTACAAAATAAATTTCCATGATAGAAACGAAGGGTAGCAAGTAGCAACAGATTTAGGAGACAGCAATGGGGTGATTTAGTTTAGAAGTTCCCATGTTTGGGGTCTGAAATCTGGAGAAGGATGTCTTCCTAAAACTCTGAAAAATTGTTTTCTGGGATGGACATGTTAGGATGGTAAAAACAGCACCAGGTCCAGGGAGTAGTTAGGTATTATGCCATCCTAATCTGTCACCTTCCTCTTTCCCTTGCACTTCATTATTGTGCCAGTTGTACATTAGGGCTGTACAGAAGGGACAAATTCTCTGCCCAGGAAATTTTTAGACTGGGTTTGCGCAACACCACAATGGGATGCCAGCCATAGTACATTGTAGTGTCATCCGAACCCAATGTGTTCTCCGCAGGGTAGCTTAATTTTCTCAGACAAGCCACCCTGAGAACCAATGGCTTGTTGTAGGTTTGTTCATATCCATAGTATGTTGTTGTGTTGTCTGAACCAGGAGAACGATTTCATCATGAGTTGTTGGGATTGGCTACAGAACACTTGGCAAGAGCAGCAAAAAAACCTGTGCCAGCAACTGCCCCTCCAACGATGCCCAAATGGTACTTTGCAGGGACCATCACTTGTTCTCCACCTTTCTGATTTTTCAGTACTTTGGGAATACGCAAATGTGTTTCTAATCCCATCCCCCCCATTCTTGTGCAGGTTCGCAAGAGCATACTTTTGCCTGTCTTGCTATGTCCGAAATGTGTAGCAGTAACTGCTCCGAAAAGGAGTCATGAAAAGTGGGGGTGGTGGGGAGGGGGGAAGAGCCATTATCTCCCTTTCTGGATTTGCTGGAGACTCGGGGAAGTGTTGAATGGGAAGAGGACACTGGCAAGTGTCAGTTCAAAACACTTAAAAGCGAGAGGATTACATTGCCAAGGGGGAGATATTGTCATCGTCGTCATCGTCCCCCCCCCGCTTTTTGGTGCACCTACTTCTCTCATTTTGGCATTCCCTTTGACAGCTGAAACATCCAAGGAAATGTACAAGGCAAGGCTACCCATTTCAGCGAAAATGCGCTCCTGCACACTTGTGAAAGGAGGGGGGGGGAATAATTAAAAAAAATTACATACATATTTGCATACTCCCAAAGCACCAAAGGGGAAATGGTGGCAAATGAAAAGGGGTAGTGATCAGAGCGGGGAGGGGCCGGAATGAGGAGAGAAGTTCTGTTCTGCTGCAGAGGCGCCTGAGATACATGCCGGAGATACCCTCCATGGCTTATTTGCAGGGTGGTTTAGTGTGCCGTGTGAACCTGCCCTTAGTTTACAGTAGAGCTGGGTAGGCCAAGTGTGGGAGCAGGAACTGACAGTGAATTGTAGTGATGGGATTTAATAGAATTCCTGGAACCCCTGGTTTCCATGCAAGCTTATCAGGGATTCCTCAAATGAACGTTCACTAATGGGGGACCAGCTTTCCTATCACCTACCTATAGCAACCTTCCTTTGCAACATTCAGCTGCAAGGGAGTTCTGGGTGTGTTGTAGGTTGCTCTCTCAGTTCATGCAGGGTCATGTTGAGGCTCAGCAGACCTGGCCAGTGCACTGTATATTAATTGAATGTGCTCCCTAAAACATGTCTTATCAGCCCAGCAGCTGGGTAAGGAAACAGAACAGCATAGCATGGGCACTTCCAGAGAGGACTGCAGGGAGATGGCTAGGCGTTTGGAACAAATTTGGCTTTACCCATGCCTGCCTGTCTGGGCCCCTCTTTCTCTCTAATTAAGGCTGGGTTTAAAGTTTTTCCCCACGGCCACCTTCAGCTCAGCTCAGTGTTGTTCGTGTGTGTGTGTATAATAGAGTTACCCTGACTGTTCTTGTCAGGTGGTAAGAGGTATGATCCCACTCTTCTTTGGAGCCACATTTTCTCTCAAGTGACATGTTCTTGCAATATCATATTTTAGGAGCAAGTTCCCAACTCGCCATTCTGAACAACATATATGTTTCTCTGTCTCTTGCTGGAGGAGGATAAGCTCCTGACTTGGAGCTCCAGGGATTGGAAATACTTGAAAATAGTACTAGCCACTACTCTCCTTCTCATTTCAGTTTGGTAAACTCAGCTTGAAATATTTTTGTCTTTTAAAATGATGGCATTTTTAGACCTCATCTCAAAGAAAGGAGCGTTTAGAAATGTGACAGTAGTGTAGAGAGATGTGAAGGCCCCAAAAAAACATGGAAAATTTTGGAGGGAAAAATATTTCCCCCCCAGTTTTTTTCCAACAACCATTTTTGTTTTTCCCCCCAAATTTGGAAAAATTGAACAGCTTTGGATTATGAAATATTTTCTTTTTAGAATCAAAGACAAGATATTGTTGCCCAGCCTTTACTCCCCCCCCCCAAATGATTTCTAAAAACTATGTAATAAGAAGACTTTTATAGAAAGACTAGAGATGTAAAATGTCTGGAAATAATGAAGCCATGGAGGGAAACGTTTTTCTAATCCTCTCTGTAAAATGCCTAGCATAGTTATTTCCTCCATTTCTTATTAAAATTATTGATTTAATTAGGAATGCTCCATCATACTTAGTTTCCCAACATGTGAATAGAGTCACCATATCATAATATGGAAGAATATGTTCATTTTTGAGAGTTTGGGTTTTGTTCCACAGAGTCCTGTGTTTCTGGGCTTGTTCTGGTTAGATGCTATAGCAGTCAATTAATGTAGTTCTAATCTAAAACACACATGTGAAAAAGAAACACTGTAGGTTATTCTGCCACTGTCACCAGATGTGATGGAACAACATATGGGTTATCCCACCTATGTTTCTTTCTTTTTTTAATTAACTTTGAGGCTTGAGTCTGTAGAGCTCACTGCTGCAGTTTTAATAAAGTTCTCAATTAAACCTCACTACTACTGAATGCTGTCTCAGCTATAAAACCTTTTAACTGCCCTCAGTAGAATAAATGCTCTCTACCTTAAAGAAATGGAATAGCTGGTTCCTATGGCATAGGCATGGAATTAACACTACCAGTTTCAAACCTTTCAAAATGAACAAAAAATAAGATGTTCGTTAACAGAAGTTATTTACAAAAGTGAATAAAATATCACTGTTCAAGTAATAGACTGAGATTGCTTAAAGGTTCTTAAATATGGTTGCTTACCATTCCTAAGCGGAGCCTTTCCCAGCTAAATAAAATTACAATAACTTTTCCTTCAGATCAGATTTCCCTAAGCTCCACCACAAACAGGAACAAGTTTAGGAATTTCTCTAAATTTCCTTACAAACAGGAACAGATGCTGTAGACCAGTCTTTCTCTGCTTCCAGTTCTTTCTGCTTCTTTTGGCTTCTAGGATGATTCAGATGTTTCAAGGACTACTTTCTGAAGTTCCTTTTGGTCAGATATAAAATAGGAACCTAAATATCTTATGTATAACTCAGTTTGCTCCTAAAATTATCATATTTGGTATATTAAATTTAAAGTATAGTTCATTCAAACAATAATTACAAATTTACTGAGTTTACTTTTTAAAGGTTTTAAATATAATGATAACTTTATGAGCAAATTAAGTTTTACATAATATAACCTTACGAACATAAAGGCTGCTTTATGTTTCTAAAGCATCCTTCCCCAACCTGGTGCCCTCCAGATGGTTTGGATTACAATGGCCAGCATTCCTGACCATTGCTCATGTTGCCTGAAGCTGATAGGAGCTGAAGTCCAAAATATCTGGAGGGTACCAGGTTGGGGAAGGCTATCCTAAAGCAACAAAGTGACTTTAGGTCTGTACAGATGCTAAAAAAAAGAAGTAGTGTTGCTTATTTTTCCATTTTTCCCAAAATTGGGAAAACTAGGTTTTTTCCATGGCTTCAAAATTTCTGGAAATTTAACATTTCTACAGTAGCGTTCACTAAATTCAGGGCCTGACTGATCATGATACTTGGGATCAAAATGTTCAGATTGGGCAGTGAGCCTGAAAGTGTTTTGCTTCTTCTGCTATGTGTGAATTGGCTCTCTGGCTTGAGTTATCTGAACAGCTCTGCTGATAGCTTTCTGCAGTGCACTTCCTCTCTGCTTATGGCATCATCTAGATTTCACAAGTTGATATGTACAAGCTGAAAGTATGTGGAGGTCAGTAGGAGAAGGACTACTTTATGTATATATTATATTTACACCCCATCTTTCCTCCAAGGAGCTAAAGGCAACATACATGACCCCTTCCCATTATATATTCACAACAACCCTGTGTGGTAGGTTCGGCTGAATGAGCTTCATGGCCGAGTAGGGCTTTGAACCCTGGTCTCCTCAATTCTAGTCCACCACTCTAACGGTGGTTGGAGTCTAATCCATATACTATATTTTGTGTTCTTTTTGCAGCCCTTTGCATACTCTGGATGATATAATTCATTTTAATTACTCCGATACCCTTTTCACACTCGGAACTTGGATATCAGGAGTTTGGAATTAGCTTTACATGGCCACTGGGAAGAATTTTTGGAATCTACTCCCCAACACTCTTAGGAAAAGTCAGAATTTCTGTAAATCTGAATGTTCATTTAGAGTTGCTAAGTGGTCAGATTTTTACTGGCTCAGCCAAAGCTTTATCTTTCTAGTCAGCTGTCATAACAGGAATACGTAAAGGCAGGAAAAATGTGGTCTGTGTAATTATATCTATATTTTTATAGGATGTGTGCTTTTAATATTTTAAAAGATGGCATCCTTTAGAGGAAACACTCTGCCCATGTTCCTGGGTACTCTATTTTTACTTTAACGTTTTTGGGTTTTTTTAAACTGCTTCCTATCAAAAGGGACAGGCACTCTGTATGTGAGCACAGGCATTTTGCCTTTGGGGCCTTTAGAAAAACCTCTCTTTGTTCAGTTCAGAGAAAATGTACTCTGCTGCTGCAAATGCCAGACCTTTGAAACCCAAAGATGGCAATCCAAGTCTAATTTTAGTGCAGATCTATTTTAGGAAAAATAAAAGATAAAACCAGGGTGAGGGTTTTTTTTCCTGAGGAACCACAAAAATATCCTGTAGTCTCATGCTGATCTTCTAGTGGATTTCTATTTCCTCTTCCTTCTGCCTGCCTCCCATAGCATTCCCCTTGCTGCATGACCATGCTTCTTCTTTTTTGGGTCCTCTTTTCCTGCGTGCAGTGCTCCTGACTCTGCCATGCTGGAGGAAATGATAAGTCTTTGGATGCTGGTCACTGGGGTGTTTTTCTCAGCCAGTTTTTATAATCAGTGACAATGCATTATTACACTGCATAGGCCTGGGGGATTTTTGCTTCTAAAAAAGCTGGATTTCCTGCTGGTTTTTCAGGGGTTAATGGGATGCAGCAAGTGAGTTCATTTAAAAAAAAAACTTGCTGGAAAATTGGGCCAACACTTGTTCAAAATCCTTGTGGAGTGCTCATATTTTGGAAGCTCTGTCTGTAAGAACTTGCAGCACTTATTGCTGATGGAGATCATCCATATTTTGGGTGATGTCAGAATTGTGTGTTTGAACAAATTTCAAGGAAATAACGAGTGCGGGAGGGGGCGGGGATGCACTGATAATGGCACAAAATGGGGGAGAAAGTGTTCCCAGGTGCCTAGTCAAACATTTATTGGGCCCAGAGCATTTCAGAAACAGATTTCCTTCCTTATGGGCCATTTGTCTTTCTCCAAATGTAACACAGAAAATCTTGCCATTGCTTTTAATCTAGCCAATACAGATAAGGGTTTTTTTCCCTAGAAAAGTAATGCAAGTAATAATTATGCTATGAACATCGGTTTTATACCATTTTAAATGTCATAGTTTCTCCCAAAGAAATTTAGTAGGGTGTTGAGAATTCTCCATTAGAGCGTCACAGGATAGTACCCAACGCAGACCTTGTGGGGGCAGCCCAGAGCCGCTGGTGGCACTGCCCGGGCGACCACACCAGTGGCAGCATACACATGGCTCCTACCACTGGATACTACCCCTAGCGTCCCACTCCCCGGAGCTATAGTTCCCAAAACTCTGTTGAGCAGAGGGAATTATTATTAATATTAAATTAGTTCAAGGCTGCAGCTGTATGTAAGTCCCACTGAAACTGGTAGGGCTTAGTAAACATTGGGGTGTAAGTAGGGATGTTGGAGAAATCTGCAATGGATTCAAATGCGTTTGGATTTCTATGAATCCAACCTGCACATTCCACAGCGGACCAGCTTTTTCTGAGTCGCACAAATTCCACTGACCTGTGGACTGGTTTTTTACTTTTGCAGGGGATTTGCGCTAATGTACATTAGTGCGAGGGTGCATTAGTACTAATCTGCATTTGCGTAAGTGGAATGAAATTCTCATACATCCCTAAAAAAATTCAATTCTGTCAATGAGCAGATGATGGAATAAAAGATGCCTAACAATCCTCGAAACACAGATGAAACAGATTAAACAAAATCCAAACGTCCCTAGCTGTAGGTCTTTAGGGCAGAGGTGAGCAACTTGTAGCCCTTCAGATGATTTGGCCTACAACTCCCATCAGCCTTACCAAGCATAGCCAGTGGTCAGGGATCCTGGGAGTTGTAGACTAAAACATCTGAAGGACCACAAGTTGGCCACCCCTGTGAGTATAGACTGTAAATTTGGGCTCTGAAAACTGAAATGCTATCCAAGAAAAGATCACACAGGGCTACAGTAACCACAAGTAATTAAAAATCATTTTCAAAGTTCTTATTTAATAACTAGAATAGTAATTTAAACGTGGTGGTTTGATATCTGCAGTTATTCTTTGATCATAATAAGCCCAGAGTATCCTACTTCTTTTGCCCCACCCAGTCTAGGGTGGCTACTTGTCCTACTTGACAGAGGACAGTCCTCTCTTTGAAGGACCGTCCACTCCAAGTCCCAGTCCAGTTTAAAGATAAAGCATGCTTAAAAAGGCAGAGCAGGGGCCTTGCTCCTGGACAGCAGATGGAGCAGGCACCCAGGGTACCTGGTCACTGTCTTCCCCACTACGGTGAGAGGTATTGTACACAATAATGATAAATAATGTATTTATCATTATTTATAAATTTGCAAAAAATGAATATAAATCAGTCTGTGCACATTGTATGCAAATCAGTGTCATCCCTTGTCCTCTTTTGGGCTCATGCATTTCTTCTTTTAAGGCAATGTGTAAGTGACCACCCTCCCAATGACACGGTTAATGAGTGAACTGCCTATAATTGGCCAGGTTTAAAGAAAGCTGCTATATAGTACATCTAGTGTGATGTACTAGATAGAATGTCAGACATGGACCTGGATCTAAATCTGTCTCAACCATGAAACTCACCGGGGGTGGGGGGTGGGGCAGTTCCATGAGCTATTAATCTGAGCTGGCTGTGTTTGGAGGTCATTAGGGATACATGATATTGTGGCCATCCAGCAGCCACCCTGGAACTTATCATGGAAAAAATGGATTTCCTGAGACTGCTTAAAGTCCAATTCTTTTTCTCAAGTCAGGTTCTCCGCGCTATAGCTCTTGTGTGTCCCAACTCCCGCATTTACCTCGGGTATGCTAGCCCTGCCCAAGAGTGTGCCTTTCACCGTGACCCTGGTCAAGGGGTGTTTCCTATCCCTGTGTTTCCTAGCACAAACCAATTAGTTTGTGGTCAGTGAGGCTTGTCCTCTGAATGCGCACATCAGAACTTACAGAGATCTCCCCCCACCATTGAAATAGCACATTTTAAAGCACTAATTCCCTAAAGCCTGTAAAGCGCTTTCTCAAAGCTGCAATTCTCCACTGTTTGGTTTATTGACATTCGGAAGTAACTACTTCCACCTTCCATCATCTGATCCTGAGCAGCATCGGGTTAGAAAGGGGGCTGGTTTCCCACCCCTTTGTTTCCCCTCCTTTCCTAGCACAAACATATGTGTGTCTACTCACAAGTACCTCCCATTGTGGTCAGTGAGGCTTGTCCCATGAATGCGCAATCCTGAAGTTCATGAGGTTCCCATGAATTGAAATAACACACTTAGGAGCCTTAATGTCAGAGCTTTGAAACTTTAATTGATCACAACACGGCAGGAAGAACGCTGTGTTCTCTGTTGCTTTACGGAAGGAAGTAATGGGTGAGGGGAGAGGAGATTGTTTGAGCTTTGGCAGGTTCAAGGCAGAGAGAACACTCTGTTCTTGTAATGCATGTTGCTTTAAGGGAATAAGTAATGCAGGGGGGAGAGAGAAGGAGAGTGATTTTATCAAAGGAGGTGGGGGGAGAGCCTGGATGAGGGGGGAAGCCTCTCTTAGCCCCTGCCAGTCAGATGACATTCACTCCAAACACCCCACCCCACTTGGAAGTATGTTCTGTGAAGCAACTTATACTGGTGCGGTACACTCACTCATGGAGCCCTGCACGGACCAAAGTGCACCAAAGCTGATCCCTTGAAAAAATCTGGGTAATCCTCCATTTGCTTCTCCTTCCATTGTCGGGGAGAAACCCCCTGGGTAACCTTAGGCCTGTCAGTTTCTCTGAGCCTTATCTACCACATAAGTCGAGACACACATTCCTTCCCCACCATTATTGCTTTTCTTATTGAAAATCGTTTCGCTTCCCTCCAAATTCCCTGAATGTTTTCTCTGGGCAGAAACCTCCAAATTTGGTGGCAGTTCTGCTTGCAAGACTGTTGAGAGGCTAAATTTGGACAATCCTGTGTATGCTGCCCTTAGCTAAACCAAAGAAGGCAGGATGCAAAGGTGACATAATCTGAATAAATAAAATGAAAGCGCTGGTCTTCCATTTGCTTGCACTTCCAATTCCTGTCATACTAATTTCCTTTAAAAAATAGGATGCGTAATATATCTCAGTAAAGTTATTAAGCAATTTAAAGGGTAATCCATAGTTTGCAGTTTCCTTAATTACTTTAATCGCCTCTTTTCAAAACCCTTGAAGTCATGGGCAGCACTACCATAGATGATCATCATCTGCCCCAGGCTTTGATACACTGATCTTACTGTCCTGTAGGGATCTGCTGACCAGAGTCTAGTCATCCTTTCAGGAAATGTAGGATTCTTTCAGCTGTGGACGTGGCAAGTGCAAAACTAGGACAAGAGACCTGACTTCATGTTAGCCTGGTTCTGGGTCTCATTCAAAGTTCAAGGCTGATTCTGGATTTAAAGTCCTAAATCAGGGGAGCAGAACCTCAGGCCTGGGGCCCCAATCTGGCCTTCCTGGGGCCCCGAGATAACCATGCTCCCTTCCTTGGCCCCACCCCCTTTTCACTACCACTAATCATTTGCTGGCTTCCCGGCTTTTGTGCAGTTTCCCTCCACCCCATTCTAAAAGGTTGAAGCATCTTTTCTAAGGCTTCCTTACTGGCAGTAGGAGCTTTGTGCTAAAACTTGCTGGTATTTTTGGTGTTTCTGCTTCTGCCCCTTATGCTTTTGGCCCAGCCCACCACTGGAATGTGGCCCCTGAAAGCTTCTCCAAAATGAAATTCAGCCCTCAGGCTGAAAGAGGCTCTGCACCCCTGCACTAAGCGGTTTGGGCTATGTGTCTCAGGGGGTACCTTCTTTATGAGTCCCCTCCTTGCTTCAAGTCTACCATTGAGGCCCTGCTCCAGGTAACATCTTCATAGAGATTTGTTTGCCCGTCACTCTTTCTTTCTATGCCACTATTTCTGTGTCACTCAGAGAGTCTCTGTATGACGCATTTATCGTGCACACGTGATGGTTCAATCATGGAAGTTCACGGGTCCTTTTCACGACATCGTCAACCTCCGGTGCCTCTCGCATTGCTTTCAAGGGATATTCCGCCATTTTAAAAGTCACAAAAAAGGTGGAAATAAACCTAAGTCAAGCAATAAAACAGCGCCATCTGCTGGCAGTATCAGTGAAACATATGGGAGGAAATTGGCAAAAACGGGGGGGTAGGGAGCGCGTGTATTTTGCTGATCATTAAACCCACAAAGATTCCGGAAGACAAAGCTCTGGCAAGGATGCGTGATATTTGCTAAATGTGGAGAAGCCCTCAGCAGTCAAAGCTGTCTGGGGTGCTGTCTTCACAAGCAATTTAGTGTGAAGTTAGAGCCGTTTGAGGTCCTTCGCGACAGATGACATCGTCACCAATCCGCTGCCAACCAGCTGCTTCCCTCTTGAAAAGCTGAATTTTCTGAAACTCCTTTTACTCTGACTTCTTTACTGAAAGCGGCTCCCTGGCAGTTTTACCACAGTATGCCATGTCCCTCCGCACATTAAATCCTGGGCGTGCCTCTGTGACCTGGCAGTGACGTGGTCAAGGGAGGGTGGGATGTGCCATTCCCTCTTGTTTCCCCAACGAAAGTAGTTTTTCCCATTGAGAAAATCCCCAGGACCACAGTAGCGACCCCTCACATTACCACAGTAGCGGGGACACTCATTCACCTTAGCTAGCCTGCTTTTGATCTTTAACAAATCCCCCCTTCTGTGCATGTTTACTCAAAAGTAAGAAATAAATCCTCCCCTGCAGTGAAATGATTAAAGGCTAACTTTAGTAACTCGCCTTAAAACACTCTTTTGCTTCTCCCTTGCTCTCTTAAATCACTATTGTGATGTTATGCTTCTTTGATGTTCTGTAGTTTCTCTGTTGTTATGTGAAGTCCCTTCTCCACTTTATCGCAGTAACGATCTTTGGGGTTTACAGGAGCTTCTCACTGTGAGCAGGGAGAAGGAGAAAGGGAAAAGGGGGGTTGGAAGCAATTGGCAAAAGTGCGCACATGGGGAAAAATGGGGTGGGAGCAATAACTCTGCAGCAGAATGCTGGGATGCAGCAAAATTGGGATGGGAAAGCTGTCAGGAGCTGTCAGATGCTGCACTGGAGAACTAGGGATTATGGTTTCTTCAGGGAAATCTGCACACACGGGGAAAATTAATTGCTCTCCATTCGTAATGTAGTAACCGTGAGGAGGGGCAGTAAACAAGCTTCTCTCATTGGTTGAGCAGCCCCTGCTAGTTTGACAACATTCAGCTCTACTTCCCCCACCCCACCCAGAAGTATGTTCCTTTCAAGTGCTGAAAACCAGGTTTTAAAGGTATGCGACACTTGGCTTATCTTGCTCTCGTGTGTCCCTGATGGAGCAAAGCCGATTCCATGAAAATCCAGGAAATACTCCAACGTGCTTCTCATTCTGTTGTCATGAAGATCACTCCTGGCTCTCACTAGGAGCAGGGCCTTTTCTTCAGCAGCCCCTAGGGCTTGAATGGCACCATCTTGTCTTCTTTCAAAGACGATTGAAAATGTATCTAGTCTATTGTTATATAAACTAGATACATATATCTAGAGCGAGCGATCAGAGTGAGCGAGTAGGGAGAACAAACAGGAGTTTGGCAGAGGTGGTGCAGTGGAAGAGGAGACAAAGGCAAAGTGGTGAGTGGGCTGGAGTAAGCCCACGGGACTGTCCTGTCCATTCTGAGTCGCTGTGTGCTCACCATGTGCTCCTAAGAGCGCCAGTTGAATTGAGGGGGGGTGGCCTGAGTACTCCCAGCAGCTGTGTGGGTGGGGAGTTTCAGTCTGTTTCCTGCCTCCTAGCTGAGCAAAGCAGAGGAAGCTGCTCCAGCTGGTCTAGGGGCTGTACAAGCAAGCAAGCTCCCAGAGAGCGAGCAAACAGGGAGAGCAAACAGGAGTTTGACAGGGGAGGTCAAGGGGGAGGTCCCTAACAAATTTTGTTTTCAATTTCTTTTCTTGTAACACACACTTCTATGTGTTCCATGTGTTAACACCCCCAGTGTTAACCCCCAGTGAATAGAGGACAAAGCACAGGCTATCCCAGTACCATCAGAAAGCTAGAAACATAAAGGGAATAGAGACTATGGAAGGAAAAGACTCCAGTGGTGGTGACCTGCAATGTCTGTGCCATGTTTGTTTTCTTGCCTGAGATCAACATGGCCTACATGTGCAACAAGTGCAAGTTGATTACACTGTTGGAAGAAAAGGTAAGAGGACTGGAGCGGCGAGTGTTGACCCTTCAGGGAATAAGAGAACATGAAGAGTTCTTGGACAGAACAATGGAACTATAGCAACAAAGTGAAGTACAGAAGCTAGAAGAGCAACAGCAAGCTGAGGCAGAAGTGGGAAATGCTGAGGCAAGGCAAATTGAAGTAGAGGATACTCTGTGGAAAAGGGTGACAGTTAGGAGCAGAAGAACTAGAAGCCGCTCTGCACCAGTGGAAGCAGTGGAACTATGGAACCGTTTTCAGGTGCTTGAGGATGAGACTGGAGGACAGCCTGCAGAGGAAGAATTACAGGGGACCCTGCATGAAAGCAATCAAGAGGCTGAAGGTCAGTCAAGCAGAGGCGATGAAACCCAGGCCTACAACAACAAGAAGAGAAGAGTAGTAGTAGTGGGAAGAAGGCTGGGAAGAAGGTGTTTGGCCATAGCATGAAGAACTTTATCAGGAGGGCTTTAAACTGAATCCTACAGGGGAGGGAGACATAAAGTTGGGGGTAACAATGGATAAAAGCTCGTGCACCACAATGGACTCAACAACAGCTCTAATAGCACCATATAATAGTCTTCAAAAACATGTAGGAAGGAAGCCAGACTATAAAGCACATGGTCTTTGATGTCTATATACTAATGCCCAGAGTATGGGAAACAAACAGAATGAACTTCAACTCTTAATATGGGAGGGAAATTATGACTTCATAGGTGTAACTGAAACTTGGTGGGATGACTCCCATGACTGGAACACAGCAGTTGAAGGATATAACTTGTTCAGAAAGAACAGAAGGAACAGAAAGGGAGGTGGAGTTGCACTATATGTTAAAAATACATATCTCTCCACAGAAATACAGGAGGATGAGCTTAGTAGCGCCATCGCGGGCATCTGGGTTAAAATAAATGGAGCAAAGAATAAAAGGACCCTGATCTACTACTGGCCACCCAATCAAGTAGAAGATGAGGATGAAACTTTTGAAAAGCAAATTGCCAATGTTTCAAGGAAGCATGATGTAATGCTTCCAAGTAATGGGGGACTTCAATTTCCCCGATATTTGTTGGGAGATAAATTCTGCAAAACATCCCTCCAAGAACTTCCTGACTTGTGTTGCTGATAACTTCTTCCTACAGAAAGTAGAGGAAGGAACTAGAGGATCGGATATCCTTGACTTGATCCTAACCAACAGAGATGACTTAGTGGATAAAGTAGCAGTTACAGGGAACTCTAGGGGAAAGTGACCATGTTATATTTGAGTTCTTGGTTCTAAAAGAAGCAAAAGCTGAGTGTAGTCAAATGCATACCCTGGATTTTAGGAAAGCCAATTTTAATAAACTTGGAACAATTATAAGCAAGGTCCCATGGCGAGCGACTCTAATGAGAAAAGGAGTCCAAGATGGGTGGGAGTTTTTAAAAAAGGAAATTCTCAAGGCACAATTACAAACAATTCCAACAAGAAAAGAAGGTGGAAGACAGCAGAAGAAGCCAATATGTCTTCACAACAAGCTTAGAGATGACCTGAAAACAAAAAAGGACACACATAGGAAGTGGAAGGAAGGCCAAGCAACAAAGGAAGAGTACAGGTAGGTAGCATAGAATTGCAGGGATGGTGTCAGGAAGGCTAAAGCTGAGAAGGAGCTGAGGTTAGAGAGGGATGCTAAAAGCAACAAAAAGGCTTTCTTCAGATATTGCATAGTAAAAGACAGAGGAAAGAAATGATGGTTCAGCTATTAAATAAGGATGGCAAAATGATAACAGATGACAAAGAAAAGGCAGAGGTGCTCAATTCCTACTTTGGCTCAGTCTTCTCCCAAAAGAGGGTCTATGAGCCCCCTGGCAAAGGCGAAGTACAGGCTGAAGGGGCAGGATTGCAGCTTGAGATGGATAGACATATGGTCAAGGAACACCAAATTACTTGGAATGAGTTCACATCTCCAGAACCAGATGAACTGGATTGTAGAGTAATAAAGAAACTGGCAGAAGAACTCTCAGAACCACTGCCTATTCTCTTTGAGAAATCATGGAGGACGGGTGAAGTGCCAGATGACTGGAGAAGGGCTAATGTTGTCCCTATCTTCAAAAAGGGCAAAAAGGAGGAACCTGGAACTACAGACCAGTCAGTCTGACATCCATTCCTGGGAAAATTGTGGAGCAGATTATAAAGTGATCAATCTGTAAGCACCTTGAAAACAATGCAGTGATTACTCGAAGCCAACATGGATTTGTCAAGATCAGGTCACCTCCCTTGTGGACTGTGGGAATGCTGTAGACATCATATACCTTGACTTCAGCAAAGCTTTCGACAAAGTGCCCCATGATATCCTGATTAGCAAACTATTTGAAAGTGGGCTAGATGAAACAACGATTCGGTAGATCCACAGTTGGCTACAGGATCGGACTCAAAGAGTGCTTAGCAATGGGATATTCTCAAACTGGGGAGAGGTAACGAGCAGGGTACCGCAGGGCTCAGTCCTGGGCCCAGTGCTCTTCAACGTTTTTATTAATGACTTGGAGGAGGAGTTGCAGGGAATGCTGATCAAATTTGCAGATGACTCAAAACTGAGCGGCCTAGCAAATAGCCTGGAAGACAGAAACAAAATTCAAAGGGATCTTGATAGACTGGAGACAGAAAACAAAAGGATGAAATTTAATAGGGATAAATGCCAAGTTCTGCACCTAGGAAAAAGAAACCAAATACCCGGTTACAAGATGGGCGATAATTGGCTCAACAACACTACAAGCAAGAAGGATCTTGGAATCGTTGTCTATCACAAGCTGAAGATGAGCCAACAATGCAGTGTGGCTGCAAAAAAGTCAAATGCTATTTTGGGCTGCATTAATAGAAGCATAGCTTCCAAATCCTGGGAAATACTAGTTCCCCTCTACTCAGCACTGGTTAGGCCTCTTCTTAAACACTGTGTTCTGGGCACCACACTTTAAGAAGAATACAGACAAACTGGAAAGGGTTCAGAGGAGGACAATGAAGATGATCCTGGGACTGGAAACAAAGGCCTATGAAGAGAGACTGAAAGAACTGGGCATGTTTATCCTTGAGAAGAGAAGACTGAGGGGAGAAAGGATAGCGCTGTTCAAGTACTTGAAAGGTTGTCCCAGAGAGGAAGGCCAGGATCTCTTCTCGATCATCCCAGAGTGCAGGACACGGAATAATGGGCTCAAGTGACAGGAAGCCAGATTCTGGCTGAGCATCAGGAAAAACTTCCTGACTGTTAGAGCAATACGACAATGGAACCAGTTCTCTAGGGAGGTGGTGGGCTGTCCCACACTGGAGGCATTCAAGATGAAGCTGGACAGCCATCTGTCAGGGATGGTTTGACTTGGATTCCTGCATTGAGCAGGGGGTTGGACTCGATGGCCTTGTAGGCCCCTTCCAACCCTACTATTCTATGATTCTATTCTATGATTCTATGGTATGTCTTGTACCATCAACTGTATAATTGGGAAGGAGAGAGGTTTTTTTTTTTAATTGCTAAAAACCCATTTCAAGACACAATAAATAACAAAAAATAAAATACATCTATTCTGTCAAACCTTTACAAGTTGATTCATTGTTCATTTATCTGAATTGTCTGCTGATGTTTTTAGATTTTAGATTTGTGTGTAAATGATACATTGGGTGTTGCTGGATTTTTTGGCTGTAGAGGAGAGGGTGACTGGACTGCTGACTCTCTCTGTGAGAGCTCCTCCTCCTCATCTTATTACAGGTCTTCTCCTTTTTTTCTTCTTTCTTCTTCCTTCCAACAGGACCTGCCATCAGGATTCTCTCGCTGTGATCTGAAGGACAATCTCCTTCAAAATGGGTGTCCAAAGGACTTAATCGAATATCCAGTTAGCAGCACCCAAATCCTGGAGGCCAGGCCCCTTAGCGACAAAGGCTCAGGAAATGACATCACCCAAATGACCCCACAGAAGATTGAGCTCCACCTACGGCCAGGTAAAGCATGATATCCTATTCAATTATTTAACCTTTTGGTATGCTGTATGCTGCCCTTCCTCCAAGTAGCTCAGGTAGTATGAGTTGTGTTTGGCCATTACACTTCCATACATAGATGGTAAAAATGCACCATAGCTCAGTAAGTACAGCATATCCTTTCCCTGCAGAAAGTCTCAGGTTCAGCCCTCGGCATCTACAGTTAAAAGAAACTCAAGTGGAAGGACTGGGGAAAGAGTCTGTGTGAGACTCTGGAGGGATGCTTCAGTCAATGCTGGGTTACATGGACCAATGGTCTTACACAGTATATGGCAGCATTATTGTTGTGTTTACTTGAATCTCAACATTATATTTTGAGGACCTTTAACTTGTATCATACCAGGTATGTACAGCTGCACTGAAGATGGATGTATCTTGAATGTTGGCCACGCATATCCAAAAATCCCACTGTGGGAATGAGGATGGTACAGATGTGACTCAGCTTCTGACAGCGTGGGCTTACACAAGTATGACACCATTATTCAAGCTCCTCATCCCTTACCCACATTTTACCATTTCAGATGACACCCAGACTTTCTCAGTACAAGTGCGCCAGGTAGAGGACTACCCTGTGGACATCTACTATCTGATGGATTTGTCTAATTCCATGAAGGATGACCTCCGCAACATCCAGAACTTAGGTACCAGGCTAGCCTTGGAAATGCGTAAAGTGACCAGCAACCTGAGGATTGGCTTTGGAGCCTTTGTGGACAAGCCCCTGTCCCCTTACATGTACATTTCCCCTCCAGAAGCCATCAAAAATCCATGTCATGAGTAAGTTATCTGGCCAAAGGAAGCACTGTTGGTTGCTGTGCAACTCTTTGTAGAAGCTTGTAATCTGGGGTTTAGAGGGTTGCCAAATTTGTACTCCTGTTTCTTCCTCACTTTGAGACAGTGCAGCGCATGAAAGGCCTCTCTTGATCTCATTTAAGAAGTCAGGGGTGGGATGTGGGAAAGTGGGCTTCCCCCCTTCCCTGCCTTCCCTGCAGTTAGGAGGTACATCAGCACCAGTGTTAACCGCTTTTAATCAGGTTACCCAGTGAACCAGTATACTTAACTAGCTGGTTAAGCGGGGAGCCTGTTGAACCTTAACCATGTTTAATTTCAGTGCTGACAAGACATAACCATTAACTATTGTTAAGGCAGGCATGGGAGAGGAATTGGCTGGGTGGAGAGAGTGCAGACATATGTTATCTGCACACTAGCTCTTTAAGGGTGCTTCCAGGTAGAGGGCTCCTAGTGCTTCAAATCAAATGAGCAGATTTTTGGCGGGTTAGAAAAAAGATGGAAGAATTAGTGGGAAAATAGAGGAAGGTTACAAATGAAAAATGATGTCATAAAATTATTTGAATGGGGCAGGGAAATTGCACAATGAAAGCCCCATTTAGTGTCTCTACTCTCTGGGCTAACCCATATATGCAATTTTCAGCGTGGTGGCTATTTGAAATGCAGCCATGTGACGACAGCTACACAGAGCAAGTGGTTTGTGTGAAATTGGTCCCTATGTGGTTTTGACCATTTGTGGCTTTGTGCTGGCATGGTGAAAACAGTGTGCAGCTGCCTTCACGCAATGGCATTTCAAACCGCTGTCCCATGCATCACAATGTTCACATAAATATATGGGCCCTCTAGAATAACACTGCACTTGCTAAAAGTGTGTTGCAAGTTTGTTAAAATTGAATAACTGACGGTGTGGACATGTCCTGGCACTAAGGTTTTCTTTAATGCTCTTCCTGTTTTATTTAATTACATTACTTTAATTTCAACGTATTAGTCTATTTGTATTTACAAACGCTGAGCCCCACCATGAAGGGGGTGCTTTTCAGAACGTTTCCAGCAGCATTCCCTTGGTGGTTTTAGAAAGAGAGGTGTTATGGTTATCCAATGCTATCCATGCGCTAGAGGGACTCAAGCTACCGTAGTGGGAAGCAAGTGGTTCCTCAAGTATCTGGGAGAAGCAGAAATGCTGGCTTCCAGAAGAGGCGGGTCACACAGGGGAGCCCCTCTGATGTGTGCGGATCCGGGAACAAATATTTCCAGCGTTGCTTTCGGAACTGCTAGTTGCTGTCGCACTAGCAGCGAGTGCTGCCAACGCGACGCGACTTGATGAGGTGCAGCAGCAGTATGGGATGCTGCCTCTGATGTTAGCCACTCTGGGAGCCTTTTCAGCTAAAGAGTGGGGTAGAAATGCTTTGAAGAAATAATGAAATGGGGCAATAATGTTCACCCATGCAGAGTGAGGGCAGTTTGTGATCTGACTGCCAGCACCACACATAGGATTGATGCAGAAAATATTGCCCTCAGTCTCAACTGACTTTGTCCTCAGTGATGTCATCATGTAGCCAGATCTAGCTGCCTACATAGATACATGATATCATCACACTTACTACTTTGATTGGGATTTCTTCAGGAAGTGGGGGAAAGTCCTAACAAGGAAAAAGGCAGAACCAGATAGGGAAAGTAAATGATAGCAAACATTAGTGAACAGCCTCAAAAATGATGAATATTAAGGTTTTTCCCAGGAAATATTTTGATCCTTCCTTCAAAGCTCTGTTTCTGCTCCACCCACGCCTATCCCCAAATGAAAATGGGCAAACATTCCTTGCAGTATTTTGACTTTGGCTATTTTTCATTGACAGTGTCACCACTACTGTATCCTTACCCCACTACCACCATGAAATCTCTGGCTACAGACCTTTGGATTAAGAATAAGCCACATTTGTACCATTATGCCATGGTGTTTTGATGCAAGAAGATTAAAGCAACTTGAGTTTAAATATGTCTGCGGTGCAAATGTACCATCTCTAAACAATTGAGTTCTATTCTGCCTCCTCTCTTGCTTTGACATTCACGCATGGCAATAGGAACATGCAAATGTTGTCCAAAGCCTGAGGGTGCTTCCAAATGAGATTTTTATGGTGTCTGCTGGTAAACACTTACATCCATCAGTAAGAATCAGTGATTCTAGAATTAAAAAACTGAGATTTAAGAGAAGAGTTGTTACTTATAAATTCACTCATGCACAAAAAAGAGAGAAAGCCTGCATAGCCAGTAGGCTAAGATGATGAATAATGGTATTGTTTGAAAATTCTGTTGATGGGTAATTTTGGCAAGTAAGTTCTCCTCATGGAGTAGGCATCCCCCCCAAATCCCACAGTCCACTGAAGTTGCAGGGAGATCGTATGGCACCATTTCAGACTTAATTTTCTCATGAGAAATGGGACATAGAAGGGTGAACATGGTGTCAGGTCTAATTCCAGTGTTTTCAAAGTCAAGGAAATTAATGGACATGTTATTGTGACTGGCAAATAGGTTGTAATTAATCAGCAGACATAGATATGGGGTTTTACACTTTATTTCTACCTCATACGTGACTGTCAAATGTTGCTCAAGATACATAAAAAAGACACTAAAGGTGCAATCTTATGGATGTCTACTCTGAAGTAAGTTCCATTGAGTTCAGTGGGGTTCACTCTCAGGTAATTGTGCACAGAATTGCAGGACATGTATAATAGGGAGGGAGAGGTCCTTGGGATCAGTAGCTGTGCTGATTTCAGTTAGGTCCCCAGGCCTCCAGCTGTCTAACCCCATCCTATGATTTATTTTCTTGCTGCCTTCTAGCTTGAAACCACCAGATAACCACTGCCTGCCAATGTTTGGATACAAGCATGTCCTGGCACTCACAGACGAGGTGAGGCGTTTCAATGAGGAGGTGAAGAAGCAGAGCGTGTCACGGAACCGCGATGCACCTGAAGGAGGTTTTGATGCCATCATCCAGGCGATTGTTTGTGATGTAAGAGCCCTCCCCTCATCATGGATCAATAGAGTTAAGAGGATTGAGAAGAACATTTCAGTGGAATTTGCATGCCCAACATCAGTTTGCATGTCGTGGAGTGCTGCTTGGATTTCCCACCACAGGCACCCAAAATGTCTTTGGCCACCCTTGCATATAAAGAATTATTTCTTTACCACCCTGGCTGTGAAGTTAAATCTTAAAGGGATAACTACCCTGCACTAAGTGATGCTGAGTATATGCCTGTGAAGGTTTCTTTCTGGGCTTTGCTTTTGTGTGTGTGTGTGTATAATGGAGACTATGCTGCCATTTTTACTTTGCTACAGGAAAAGATTGGCTGGAGACCAGATGCCTCCCACTTGCTGGTCTTCACTACAGATGCCAAGACACACATTGCTTTAGATGGGAGGCTGGCTGGGATAGTGACGCCCAACGACGGACAGTGCCATATGGACAGTAACAACTTCTATGAAGCTTCCACCACACTGGTAAGGGCAAAGTTTTGTGGCCATACGCCCAGGATTGCAACCACTACAAGGATTGTTCCACTATAGCTGCTAGTGCATTTGGACAAGTATCATGAAGCATTTTCTATTCTGGATAGTTTATAATTTTGTTTGTGAGCTTGATGGAATTGAAAGACCATGTAAATACTTAAAACTGTATACAAATAAGTAACACTTGGAACAGCAGCACGACCCCATATTCTCCCAGTCCAGGTGGGCAAGAGGAACAGAACGTTGTGCCTGTTTCTGTACAACAGCGTTCGCCTCACTTTCAGCTCCTTTCTCCACCCCTGTTAGCAGCCTTTGTGATGGGTGGGAAGGCAAGAAGGTGGGTGGCATGACAGAGTAGAGGGCTTAGGTGAGGCAACGCAGTGGGCCTCTGCAGCCTTGAAGAGATCACAGGAGACATGCAAACCAAGAGTTCCCTCACACTGCCTTTGACCTTCTTCGGTTCTCTGTACAAGATAAGAATGGTGGCACTGCTGTGGCAGGGGGCCCCCTGGCAATCTCGGGGCCCAGCACATTCCGAACACTGACACTTCCTAAGGCTGGCCCTGGAGGATATATTGCACATAGGGATGTATTGGGTAGGATCCCACAGTGTCCTGCCGCAGGTGGCCAGCACTACTGGCCCTGGTGCGCACGCGGCCAGTCCTGCCAGTGGTGGCATGCAGGCAGCTCCTGCCACTGGCAGTGGCGATGCAGGCTGTCCGGGGCCAAACTCCCACACAACCAGAAATGCTCATTTCTGGAAGGCATGACCTGCCCCTCCAGAACCTTGCCTTTCCGGCCATTTGGGGGCTTGCCCTCGGAAGCACGGCATCGTGGCCGCTGGTGGTGGGGGCTGCATGCGTGCCACTGGCAGGGCCGGCAGCATGCATGGTGCTGGCTGCCAGAAGGAGGGCACCACTGGATCCTACCCACTGCACCTGCTGTGGCATCCCTGTCATCGAGACCAAGCCATCCGCTGTCAGGAGTGGAAGGCAAGATTTGCCCTCCCTGCAACAGCATCATCAAGAGCAGCACTTTTCCCCACAGGAGTGACTGGCATCCATTCACTGATGAGGGAGACAAAAAAGGGGTCACTTGAGGACACCTTTGGGATGGAGTCCAAGCCTGCTCCCTGCCTCTGTTGATCCCTGTCACTGAGGCTGTCTTTACACAGAGCTTTTATCCCGCGATCGAGATGGCTCCTTCACGGAAGTTTGCAGGCTCTTCACACGACACCGTGACCCTCCTGGGCGTCTCCTGCACTAAATGCCCTTTGTTCCGCTTCAGTTCCCTCCGTGAAAAGAGTTAAAGCGGCAAGAAGAGGAGCGAGATCAATGAAAGATTATGGAAGAGTCAGATATGGGGAGAAGGAGGGGGAAAGGGGGGGGGAAGGAAGCGGGTGAAAAAGAGAGTTGTTGTGATCCTGCATTTAAAATGGAAGCAGGAAGCCTCATTTTAAATGCAGGATTTTAGGCTGGCCTGAGTATGCTCTGTCCCGTCATCTGCTTAGCATCATCCTGGGTTCAGTTTCTCATGTAATGGCATGTTGGGAAGAGTGGGATAGTGTTGAGATCTGGCTTTTATATGGATAAGGTTTGTGAGGATATCATTAGTTTTGGTGTCAAGTCTTTTGCTTTTATTGACTGTTAGCTACCCTGAAATCTTTTGAGGAAAGATTAAAAGGTTTTAAATTAAAAAATAAAGCAAACATGTTCCTGTCACTTCCATCACACGCACACACACACTTACCTGTTGTTGTTTGTTGTTTTCCTAGTGAAACATTCTCTATTTTTCTATCTTGTTCTCTGCTCCAAGGATTACCCATCCCTTGGCCTGATGACGGATAAACTCTCCCAGAAAAACATTAACCTGATTTTTGCTGTGACTCATACCATCGTAGGTCTCTACCGGGTGAGAGGACTCCTACTGTTTGGTCAGAGCTTATTGGGATGGGGGTGGGGGGAAGCCACATGAAATAGGCTGTCTAAATCAGGGTGGACAGAAGATAGTTCTGGATCTATTGGTGAATCTTTAGGTGATAAGCAGTAGACTCGCAAAGTTGCAACAAAATGCCACCCCCCTTGCCAATTGTACTGTTGAAACAAAGAAGGCTCAGGGAAACCAGGAGTGCATTTTGTGCAGAAGGACTGTGAGCTCTGTTCAGTTCTGGTACTCAAAACAAATTCCTGAGCTCAGAATTCTTTAATTCTCAGTATGTCTTTTACAGCAGGCTTTGGTTGGTGGAACTTAAAATTCTATTTTTTTTAAAAAAAAGTAGATCCCGTAGGCCTGAAGGCTGCCCACCGCTGGTCCGTTTTCAAAAATGAAAATAATAATGTTGGCCTAAATAGCAAAATCTCACACCAGTTTTCTTAGCTTCTGTTAGTCTAGTTACTAGAACCTTCCACCATTTTCTTTTCAGAACTACAGTGAGCTGCTCCCTGGCACTACTGTAGGGACCCTTTCAACGGACTCCAGCAATGTGTTGCAGCTCATTTTGGATTCCTATGGGGTGAGTACGCTGCACAGTGATGTGTGAAAGCTTCACTGTACCATTACTGTGTTATCAGCAAAGGTGGAGCAACCACAGAGGCAAACTAGGCAACCGCCTGCCACAGCTAATCCTAGAATCCTAGAACAGCAGGGTTGGAAGGGGCCTTCAAGACCATGGAGTCCAACCCCCAGCTCAATGCTAAGCAAATGTGTTGCGGAATAGAGCCGCCGGCTGTCCTTTTGCATGAGGTGCATGGATCCAGCTTAGTAACCCATTGGCTGAGTGATATTCCCTTCATTCCAGGAGACATGACTCAGAGCCTTCTCACCTCTGTCAGCTGCTAGCGCATAAACATTGTTATAAAGAGGAGGAGGTAAAGAAATGGCAGACATTAAAATGGAATAGTAATCCAGCCAACTCTTGGAAATATTGTGATGCTGCTCAGAAGGGCAGATTTTAATTCACCACAGGTAACAAACAAGCACTAGTAATTTACCCTGGAATTGCCATCCTTTGCTCCTTTTAATTTATTTAATAAACATAATTGTATCACCAGTCTGTCCAGTGAGAACGGGTAAAGTCCTTTTAAAGATTTTCATGACCCTTGTTCCTTTAGTTAAAAGTTTCCTGCTTACTGGTTCTTCTCCTTTTACTGCTTTCTATCGAGCACAGCAGCAAGATTACTGATGAATAGGATGTGTTGGGATATACTGCAACATTTTGTTACAGGAACCACTTGTGTGTAGGGATGTACAGATTTAATCTGTTCTCTGCGTATTTCGGGGACTGTCGGGCATCTTTTGTTCTGTACACTTGTTGATGGAATCGGATCCCTCCCCCCGCCGCCCTGGCAAAGCATGCAAAATTATTCACTGCAATTTATGTAACTTTTGCTGGGACATAACATTTCCCATATTTTTGTTAGCTCAGCATACAGTCCAGGAGCAGAGCACACACAAAAAGAGTGCTACACAGCAGAGGCTGAAGAAAGATCAGAGATGTATAACATGTTGTGTATGTTTTAACTGCATATATATTTGTGTACTTTCCGGTAACTTTTGTATTTTTATATGACTCGATTTGCATTCAATTCTGGAAAGTAAAAACATGGTCTGCAAGTCTGCGGACACCGCACAGCTGGGAAGTTGCCGGCCCAGTGTGGGATCCGTGGGTCGAATGCATAGAAATCCGGAGTTCTTTGAATCTGTCTCGGTTTCTTCTGGCATCCCTGCTTGTGTGTTTGGGAGGCGGATTCAGCTGGGAGAGGGTAGCTGGCCCAAGGTCACCTAGGGAGCTTCATGGCTGGGCTGTGTGAACCCTGGCCTCCCCTTTCCAAGCCTGTCCTCTGCTGAATCCACTCTCCACACTCAGTCGCCTCCACTGTGGATTGACCCAAGAGGCAGGGATGAGGAGTAAGTTAACAAGAGGGGGCAATGGAGCCAGAGCTTTCAAAATACTTTGCCCGTACCCGCCAAATCTCAGATTGGGAAGATCAGTTGGGTTTTTAGGTGGGCTTTCAGGCTCAAGCTCAGACATTCCAGTTGTCGTCTCATCCCTTCTCAGAAAATCCGATCCAAGGTCGAACTGGAAGTGCGCAGCCTGCCAGAGGAATTGTCCCTTTCATTCAATGCCACCTGCCTGGAGGGTGAAGTCATTCCTGGAGTTAAGTCCTGTGTTGGCCTTAAGATTGGAGACACGGTGAGTTGCAGGGCTGCAAGGGCTGGCGTAGAACGGCCACTTCTCCAAGTCTCCTTCCAGGAAAATGCAAAACTTCACCAGCAGTCTTAAAAGAGATACAGCAAACATGCCTATAGTCCAGAGCAGTCTTCCCCAGCCTGGGGCCCTCCAGGTGTTTTGGACTACAACTCCATCACTCTAGCCCACTGAACATACTGCTTGCTGGGGCTAATGGGAGTTGCCAGGTTGGGGAAGGCTCATCTAAAAGCAAGTCTCAGAAAAGGCCCCAGAAATTATAATTGCACAAAGTTTTTGTTACAGCATAGAACTACTGTTTTAAAGGTACTCTTCCTTGACTGGAAAATCCATCTTTCCGCTACAGGGCAGTGTGTCTATCTCCTTTTATGCATATTTATTATTATTTATTAATTAATACTACTTTTATACAGCTTAGTATAACAAAATCTCTAAACAGTTTACATCCCAAAGAATTAAAAACCACTTTTAAAATACTCCATTAATAAATATTTAAGCTACAACTAAGATAAATAAGTAACGGAAACAATGAAAACAATAGAAAACAACAATAGAAAGCAATCAAATAGAGCAGCATCATGAGAATCAGTTACAAGCCAGGAAAAGCTTTCATAAACAGGTACATTTTCAGGAGATGCTTAAAGCTCACCACATTTTCTGCTTCCCAGACCTCACAGGAGAGGCAGGTCCAGAGTGTGGGTGCCAATACTGAGAAGGTCTGCTTTCAAGATGTCACATGGTGACATTTTGTTGGTCACAAAATGACCAGTTGGCTGGGTGTACATAGGGGAAGGTGGTGTATATAGGGGAAGGTGTATATAGGGCTAGGTACCCTGGTCTCAAGATGCTTCGGGCTTTGTATGTCAACAACAAACCTTGAACATGGCTTGGAGCTAATAGGCATCTAGTGCAGTTTAACTAGCTGCTGCGTTCTGCACTAGCTGCAACTTCTGAACCAGGTACAAGGGCAGCCCCCCATAGAGTGCATTATAGTAATCTAATTCTGAAATTACCAGTGAATGAACCACAGTGGCTAAGCTATCCCTATCCAGGAACAGGCATAGTTGACGTACCAAAGTTAGTAGTTGGCTCTTTGAGCCACTGAGGTCACCTGGACCTCCAGTGACAAAGATGGAATTGATCTGTTCCTTCAGAGGGAGTGCAGCCCCATTCAGAACAGGTAAGCAATCCAGTGCTTGGACCGAGGAACTACTTGTCCACAGGGTCTCTGTCTGATCAGGATTCAGTTTATTAGCCCTCATCTAGCCCATGACTAGATCCAGACACTGGTTCAGAATATGCACAGCCTATCCTGGCAGAAATATTACAGAGAACTAGAGCAGGGTATCAGCACACAGGTGACACCTTGCCCCAGATCTCCTAATGACCGCTCCCAGTGGCATCACATAGATGTAAAACAACACTGGGGACAAAATAATATGCAGTGGCATCCTGCAGTTCAACTGCCAGGAGGCAAGACACAGTCACCCAGTATTATTCCCCGGAACCAGCTCCATAAGTAGAACCCGAACCATGGTAAAACGGTGCCTCCAACACCCAACTGAGGAGAAAGTCCAGGAGGATATAATGGTGAATGATATCAAAAGATGCTGAGTAATCAAGAAGAATTAACAGGGTCACACTCCCTCTCCCAAAGAAGGTCATCCATCAGGGAGACCAAGACCAATTCCATCCCAAAACTGGGCCTGAACCCAGACTGGAATGGGTCAAGGCAATCAGTTTCATCCAGGAGGGCCTGCAGCTATGACACCACCACTCTCTCATCTACCTTACCCAGAAAGGAGGTATTTGTGACTGGACAGTAGTTAGTATATCTCTCTGGATCTAGGGAGGGTTTTTTCAAGGGTGTTCATACCACCACCTCCTTTAAGGCTGCAAGGACCACTCCATCACATAGTTCACCACTCCCCCAGTCCATCCAGCCAGTCCCCCATGGCTAGCTTGAAAGACCATGACAGGCAAAGGTCGAGAGAACATGTGCTAGGTCACACAGATGCAAGTGTCCTGTCCACATCCTGAGGCTTCAAAAGCTGAAATGGATCCCACAAAACAGGATAAGACAGTGGACAATGCATATATGTATTAGTTCACATTTGGTATATTTTATTATTTATTTATTTCATTTCATTTTTTTATTCCATCATAAAGCACTGGTATAATATGATCATATCAGCTAGTCCCCATTAACAATCTTGCTTCCCTGTTTTTGGACTATCTGAAGTTTCTGGACCATTTTTACTAGGCTGTGCACTGCTTCGGTCTGAAGCCTGAATAACAAGGTGAAGCGGGCTGATTTGGAGGTGCGCTGTCTTGCTATGAAGCAGCTCAGAACAGCACTGAGGAGCCCGGAACTGAAGCGGGTCACCTACGAGGCACCTCAGTTCACCTTGTATGTTCAGAGCTCTCCTTATGCCTTCTGAGCAGCCCAGACAGGCTCCCTCCAAAATGTATCAACTTCTGAAAGATCATGCAGACAGGGAGGAGGAGGGAGCAGGGGTGCCAAATACATCAGTTTGAAAGAGATCCAGCCACCGTGAGGGGCAGAGGAGGAGGAGGGAGGGGGAAAGGGCGGAGGAGGAGGAGGGAGGGAGCTTTGCTGTGAGTCAGCCTCTGTTTGCTCATTGTGAGAGAAGTGGTGTTATTTATTTTATTTATTTCATTTCTATACCGCTCAATAGTCAAAGCTCTCTGGGCGGTTCACAAAAATAAAAAATTTGGTATACATTAATCTGCCTACTTAGCACTGTATTAGCTGACACCCTCTCAAGTTTGGTGGAGTGAGAGGAGAGCTGGAGAACTCCACACTTCTGAAGCCCATGCGCCACCCTCAGTATCTTCCCTACCTCACCACACCCTCTCTCCTAACTGGAGAAACAGGTCTGACCCTGACCATTCCCTGTTTGTTCCAGTGGAACATCATGGAGGCCACTGCTGCAAGCAGAACAACGTGGGATGGGGCCAGGCCTGCTTGGCCAGACTGGCCCTGCTTCCCCTTGCAGTGTGGCTGCTTCCTCCAGTCCCAAGGGGGAGGCAAGAAGATGCCATTCTTCCTTCCGTCTCCAGATTGAAGGCTGGAAAGTGCTGGAAATGCATCACCCACCTCATATGCAATCCTAGGTATCCTAGATTCAGGAGGGGGAAGAAAGGACGCAGTTACTTTGCTCCTCTTCCCCAGTGTGAGAAAATTGGCTTTGGGGGCAGCGGGGTGGGGTGGGGTTAAGCATTCCTACTGCCAGTCAGTTCTCTCCATAAAATATTTTCCTTTGTATTATCAATACAAGGAAACTGTGGGGCAGGGAATCCCATATTTACTTCACAACAAGTAGTAGTTCTACCATATTGGGCCATAGTTTGTCGTTTTGTCCCACTCTCTCATATATGTGTGTGTGTGTGTGTGTGCGCGCGCGAATGTGCGTGCGGTCTGTGTCTGTTCCTTTGACATGGCGCATGAACAGTTCTGCCTGTGTTGCCCATCTCAGGTGAGTTTCAGCATTGAGGCAAAGGCTCGTGGTTGCCCCCGGAAACGGCAGAACTCCTTCACCATCAAGCCTGTGGGCTTCGAGGACAACCTGACGGTGCTGGTGAACTTTGACTGCGACTGTCTTTGTCAGCAGTATGCCCAGCCCGACAGCATCGTATGTAGCGACGGCAATGGGACCTTTGAGTGCGGCATGTGCCGCTGCCACCCAGGCCGGCTGGGCTCCCGCTGCGAGTGCTCCGAGGTGGAGTATGGTCCCTCCCAGCAGGATAACTGCAGTCCCCGTCAGGGGCAGTCTGTTTGCAGCCAGCGGGGTGAATGCATCTGCGGCCAGTGTGTTTGCTACAGCAGTGACTTCGGCAAGATCTCCGGCAAGTACTGTGAATGCGATGACTTCTCCTGTGTCCGCTTCAAGGGGGAGCTGTGCTCTGGTGAGTGGAATCTGCGTGGGTGGGTGGAATGGGCTTTCAAGAATTGAAGCCAGTTTTGAAGAGGGAGCCCTGCTCATGCGGGGGCTACAGCGCTGCGCAGAGAGGAAGTGCGCAGACACCTCTCCCTGCTCATTGGCCTGTCATCCCCCTCTGAATAGCACAGCACGGAGGATTGATCACGGAAGGGACAGCCACTTCATCCCCTCCCTCCCTCGCTTGCTCGCTTGCTCGTTTTTGCTCTTCCTCTGAATGACACGGGGCGGGGGATGGGGCCCAGTGAGCCCGATCCTCCGCACCTCCCTGCACGAGATGCGTGAGCCGGCATGGGTGGTGGCCGCAACCGGCTTTTATCTGCTCGCCCCACCTCTTGCTCACATGCTCGCTCTCCCCACGCAGTGAGAGCAGGCGGAGGCAAAGGGTGAGCGAGCGTGTGGAGGCCGCCCCTGCACGGAGCAGCGGCGGCCTCCTCCAGCAGGGAGGATTTGGCTCACGGTGCTGCCCAGAGAGAGACCGCAGCTGAGCATGAGAGAGGACGCGGTGGCTGCTCCTCCCTTTGCCAGTCCTGTCTGCTGCAGTGCCCAGGGAGAGGAGTGGGGAAGGCGGCGGGCAGATACTCGAGCCTCCCCTGCTGGCAGCACCACAGGCCCCGTCTGCCCTGCTGGGCACCACGAGAAGGGAAGGGACTCGGCCAGCGCCTGCAAGAGCACCTGTGGATATTCTGCCTACACGACAGCCAGAACTTCAGTTGCCAACTCAAATGCTGGGGAAACTGTGCCCATAGAGCTTCTGCCTGCTTCTCCGCTGTTAAACGCAGGGCTCCAGGCATGGTGGAAGAAAGTAAGGTTTCTGCTATAGGAATGACCACTCCGACTTTCCAGCATGCCTGGCACTCTGTGTCTAGTGGCTGTGTGACAGGCAGAGAGTTTTCCACAGCATTTGGAGGTGGAAACTGCACTCATTGAGGTTCTGACTGTCTTACAGCTGAAGTACAGGAAGAGTTTCCACAGGCGCTGTTTCCATCCTCGCATGCTAGGTAAAGCTGCACCTATTTTGTTTCTGCCTGTCGTGCACCTAGTAAGAGTCCTAGGCCCCTCAAAAGGAACTCAGCAGCCCCTCCACTTTATGAGGGACACGGTTCGAGGGTGCTAAGGGCTAAAGGGCATTGAGGCATAATGGATTTGAATTAAAAAGAAGCAAAACGAAGGAGGCCACACTCAGATAGGAGCAGTCACACTGTTAACTGCTAAGATATAAGGCCTCTCTGGAGAACGGGCCCTAATCTACCACGTGACACATGAGTTACACCATTCAAGTATAATGGCTCCCATCTGTTTGCAAGACATTTCTCCCTCAATGAGGGTAGGTGGGACAGATATCACTTGCTTTTACCAGCCCTGACAGAGGCCCTTCTCAAGGCACTGAGCAACCCCTGTTTTCTCCCCCTCCCTCCTCTGTGCAGCAGTTGCTCCTTTTTTAAAAAAAAGGGGGGGAAACAAATACAGTAAAAATATGCATAAAAATAACAATATTGGAGTATAATAAACATTTTATATACTATTTGTACTAACAGTGGATTGGTCTTGACACACAAACAACATGGCTTTCTCGCTGAACAGCTTTGCTCTTCTTGCAGCATCTTCCCATGCTTGTCGTCACTTCTTTTCCATAGGAACAGGCACAAATATTTCGCCCGATGTGCTTTTCCTTGTAGAAATATACACCATTTGTGCCTGCTGGATTTTGCAAAACATAGTTGTTTTAGGTCATATTCAGGAAGCGTCACTCTGTATGCTCACCAGTCAGGCCTCAAAGAAAGGTAGGCGCTTGTGATGTCACAGCATAGCCATCTGGCTGCTATCTGCATTGGGGTGCATGGCCAAATTTGATCTTTCAGCCTTGATTTCAGCTGGGTATGAACAGGTTTCAGAAAAAAAGAAAAGAATACCAGGTCACTTATAATTGCTTTCTGGAGAGAATTGAACAATCATTTTTGAAAGAAGAAATCCCTATTCAGCAATGCTTCCAGACCTGTGATTATAGTTTTTGACTTTTTGATTCAGACTGGGATTATGTTTGCTTTCATGAAGGAGGAAAGAACTGCTTGGCTTTGGCTCTCTGTGAGGTTCCAGAATCCAGAATGGTTGTGTGAGTGACTCAAGGTGATAAAGAAAAAAGGAACAATTGCTGTGGTTCTGTGAGCGGGGCAATCAGTCGTGCCCCACAGCACATTCCATTCCATGCGAGTTTCTGTGCATGCTGTAAAATACGACAACTCTTGTGCAACGTGGCAGTTCAGAGTGTTTACCAAACACTGATTACACAGGCAGGCCACTCATTGCATAACTCAGCCATTGTGATTTCTTTTTTTTATTCTCTCACACTATTGAAATGATAACCAGAATAGATACAAGACTTAGGGTCTCTGCTGAAAGTCTTGTTTAGCCCTAAATCCACCAATGAATGGGGAAACGATGGAGCCATGGTTTCTCCTGCCCATCATTAAAGGCCTGGGAAGAAACTGGAGGCAGGGGCCGCTGTTGTCCTGACTCTCGATTCGTTCGTACACTGGCACAGAGTAATCTCTTGGTTGCAAACTGGCAGCATTAACAGGTGGGAGGGGAAGGCATCCATCTTTCCCAGAAACTCCTCCTGTGGTGCCACATCACAGGCAAACAAAGCCACCATCTGGTTGCGCATTCAAATCCAGTGGAACGGATCACAACGTCTGAAGTCTGGAATGAACTTCTGCAGGCTGGCCAGAGAACATATGTTGATGGATGGACATATAAATATGGCAAATAAATAAAAGAAAAAGAAAAATGGATTCTGAGTAGGGTTGTCACCTCTTTTTAGTGGCCCTGCTCCTGCACCTTTAACAGCAGCTTGACACTAGAAATTATGCAGCTAAAGATTTTCCTAGCATGTGAGTCAAAGCTTCAATTAAGGCATGGGAGCAAGGCCAGTAAAAAGTTCTGTAAACCTAATCCTGAGATGTGGTTTAATCATGCACATCTGAAATGTAGAGAGATTTTTGTTATGATTCCTAAATCTATTTCTGTTCTCCTTTCTTCCCTGTCACTCCTCCTCTGCAGCCCTTGACTAAGCCATTGTCTCCTGGTTCATTCCATCGAAGTAATTATTTCTCGGGCACATGACAAACCCACGGCCTGTTCTCCAGCATATTCCCCCTGCCCCCAGTGTCACTAGAGGTTTTTCCCAGCCAGCTGCTGCTGCTTCTCTCCTCTCCCTATGTATGATTCACTTAAGTTTCTCATTAACCGGTCTGCATTAGTATTCCTCCCATGCAGAGGAGGTTGCTGCCGGCCACCCTGTCCAGGGGTGTGTGGGGAGGCAAACGCCTCCGAGAAAAATATTTTCCCTGGGTATTTTTATGGAAACCTTTTATAGTGCCTGACCTTTTCCCTGACTGCAAGCATGTACGCTCTAACACTAATGGCTTAACTGCATCAGTAGTTTAGCAGGGTCAGTGCCCTGTTGAGAATTAAATTAAATGCAAGGACAGGCCCTGGAATTTGGCAATAATGAGGTACAGTATTAAGAGTAGGAAGGCAGGTAGGTCAATGCATACTGTGATGACCTGTAGCTTTTTGGTAAGTCAGTTCACTGCCATGCGTGTTCTGCTCTGCATAGGACATTGGCTTTCAGATTCTCCTTCAGACTGGAAACTCTCAGCCAGTGTGTTTCACACTTTTAAAGTTGGAAAATTGTTTCCTAAAATATCTTGCAAATGCTTAATTCCTTAATAATATCCTGCATATCTGAGTATTATACAAGTGGCTTCATGTGTAAACTGTGGTTGGGCTCGTCCGCTTGAGCTGTATACTTTTAGTTCTCTTGGTTTGTAGTTGTGACACAGTAGGGGTCTGGACTGTGTTCTGTTGTGGTCTGTTAACATGGATGGCTCTGTAGCCTGGTGGCAGAGGACTTGCATGCGCAGGAAGCCGAAGCGTGCCTCAGACACTCTGGGGCTTTCTCCACACACAGCTTTTATCCTGCAATTGAGATGGCTCCCTCACGGAAGTTTGTGGGCTCTTTACCCTCCAGGGCGTCTCCCTGTGCTAAATGCCCTTTGTTCTGTTTTTAAATAGATCACAGATAATGAGCTATCAAATTACCCCGTTGAGTCCCACTTGAGTTCCCTCTGTGAAAAGAGGAAAAGTGGCAAGAAGCAGAGCGAGATCCGTGAAAGATAATGGAAGACTCAGATACAGGGAGAAGGGGCGGGGGAAGGAAGCGCATGTAAAGGGAGTCAGTGGTGATTCTGCTTTTAAAACGGAAGCAGGAAGCCCCGTTTTAAATGCAAGATTTTAGGCTGGTGTAGAGATGCCCTGGGGTGGAGTGCAGGAAGCTCAGGATTGCTGGGGTGTGGGGAGGCTTTAACATCCCTCCAGCCCACAGATCCTGTGCATGACTGCTGGGCAGGGGGCAGCTTCAGATCGACAGATCACAAACACGGCTTCCCCACTGCCATCAGCGGCACAGAACAGAAGCAGCACTCTGGGTTGCTTTGGGGTCACTGGGGACAAGGAGGCGAAAGCGCTGGCAGTGTGGAAACAGTGACTCCGAGAGGTGGGGGAGGGGGAATTTGGTGGCAGCGGGGAGCCATGGAGGCCGCATAACAGGCCTCTGGGGGCCACATTGGCCTGCGGGCCACAGGTGGTGCACTCCCGCCTTAGATGAACACAGTTTTCCCTTTACCATTGGGCTCTGCCTCCAGGAACAGGGCTCTACCCCTTTTACCCCACTGTGTTCCACCCTTTCTCTCGGTTGCTGTCTAGATTCGGCCCTCAGGGATCCATCTACCTGCTAGAATTCAGGAATAACTCCTTTATTTCAGGAGTTGCAACCCCCGGTAACCAATCCAAGATCACGGAGTGACAATTATGGTTGAGCTGGAATACGAACCAGTCACTAGAAGAAGAGATGGAGTCCTGTTCCCAATCTCTGGAAATTTTGTTCAGCCCTGCTCTGCGTCTCAGAAGGCATTCCCCGCATACGCTCAAGCATATATGGTCAGCCATGAGACCTAGAAACCTTGAGTTCCTTAGAGCAAAGGCAGGAAAAATGTAGTAATAAAGAAATATAAACTTAAAAAAAAACCCACAGAAGCTGAATTCTGAGTCTGTCATCACATTCTGCACTATTAGGTGCTTCCGCAGAATAATGGCGTATGCACACTTCTGATTATTGTCTCTGTAAAGTAGATGAGGGCCTGAAAATAAGAGGAGCTGTGGCTTGCCCAAGTCTACCCACTAGTCCCTGCATATCTTGCCCTGTCTCACTGTGCACTCTGCTTCTATGCCGGGGGGCTGGGGGGAGTTGGTACATTAAATGCTAATAAAATGGATCCTTGCACAAGCCCCACATCAATTTGGGCTTCAGCACAGTCACATATTCACACTATGTTTTGCCTGCAGGTCATGGGAAATGTGTCTGTGGCGACTGCGCCTGTGACCCTGACTGGTCAGGGGCCTACTGCAATTGCACCACCCGGACTGACACCTGCATGTCTAGCAACGGGCTGGTGTGCAGCGGGCAAGGACGTGGGTACTGCGCCTGTGGGAGATGCGTCTGCACCCAGCCTGGCTCATACGGAGACACCTGTGAGAAGTGTCCAACTTGCCCTGATGCCTGCACCATCAAGAAGTGAGCAAAGGGTGGGCCAGTTCCATCAGTGTGGCTTGATTTTTATGTGAAAGGGTTCCAGTTCTCAGGGTGTGACCCAGCGTTCCATGTTTTCAGCCTCCTTTTCAGGTTTTCAAGGGAAGGCAGTAGGTCTTAGGTTGAGTGGCCAGAAGAAGAGAACAGGTGCTTTGCTCTTCTTGTCTGACTTGATCACTGCTTGAACCCTGAGCAACCAGGCTTGGGCAGGCTCAGCCGTCTTACCCACCAGGTGCCATCCTCAGCCCCCACTGGGCTCTGCCTGGCTCTGCCCTCCAGTCTAGGAAAACCACCCCTACACTCCCAAGCTCTGCCTCCTGAGTCCCAAGGTCTGAGCCTCAGCCAAACTGGAAGTATGCCAGCCAGACCAGCTTCCTCAGTCTTCGTGCCATCAGTCTTCGTGTTCACCCATTTCTGCTCCACCAGGTTCCACTAGCTCAGGAGTGGGCAGGCAACACATGGTCTTCAGCCTAATTTCATGTCATCCTCCTCCTAATTTGATCAGGACTGACCTCTAACAAGAGCAAACTGTCCCTCCCCTAGCAGCCTGCTGGGCAGGGAGAGAGAGGGGGAAAGAGACAGAGGGTGCTTCCAGACTGAAGGCTCCAAGGGGCTTGTTGTTCAGTCGTTCAGTCGTGTCCGACTCTTCGTGAACCCATGGACCATAGCACGCGAGGCCTTCCTGTCCTGCGCTCTCTCCCGGAGCGTGGTCAAGTCCATATCGGTAATGCTATCTAGCCATCTCATCCTCTGCTGTCCCCTTCTCCTTTTGCCTTCAATCTTTCCCAGCATCAGGGTCTTTTCCAGGGAGTTTTCTCTTCGCATTAGGTGGCCAAAAGATTTGAGCTTCAGCTTCAGTATCTGTCCTTCCAATGAGCACTCAGGGTTGATTTCCTTTAGAATGGACTGATTGGACCTCCTTGCAGTCCAGGGGACTCGTAAGAGTCTTCTCCAGCACCACAGTTCGAAAGCATCGATTCTTCGGCGCTCAGCCTTCCATAGAGTCCAGCTCTCACAGCCATACGTTGCTACTGGGAAAACCATAGCTTTGATTATACGGATCTTTGTCTGCAAGGTGATATCTCTGCTTTTTACGATGCTGTCTAGGTTTGCTATAGCTTTCCTCCCAAGGAGCAAGCGTCCTTTAATTTCATGGCTACAGTCACCGTCTGCGGTGATCTTGGAGCCCAAGAAAGTAAAATTTGTCACTGCTTCCATTTCTTCCCCTTCTATATGCTAGGAAGTGATGGGGCCAGATGCCATGATCTTCGTTTTTTGAATGTTGAGTTTCAAACCAGCTTTTGCACTCTCCACTTTCACCCTCAACAAGAGGCTCTTTAGATCCTCTCCGCTTTCTGCCATTAGGGTGGTATCGTCTGCGTATCTGAGGTTGTTGATAATTCTCCCGGCAATCTTAATTCCGACCTGTGATTCATCCAGCCTGGCGTTTCTCATGATGAGCTCTGCATATAAGTTAAATAAACAGGGCGACAGTATACAGCCTTGTCGTACTCCTTGCCCAATTTTGAACCAATCGGTTGTTCCATGTCTGGTTCTTACTGTTGCTTCTTGACCCTCGTACAGGTTTCTCAGGAGACAGGTAAGGTGGTCTGGTACTCCCATCTCTTTAAGGATTTGCCAGAGTTTGTTGTGATCCACACAATCAAAGGCTTTAGCGTAGTCAATGAAGGAGAAATAGACTTTTTCTGGAATTCTCTTGCTTTCTCCATGATCCAGCGAATGTTGGCGATTTGATCTCCAAGGGGCTAGCAGAGAGAAAATGGGTGGCCCTACCCAGTTTTGGCTCTGACTGTGTCCACTGCAGGCATGTGGCCCCCACCAGATGACCCCCAAGGGAAAGCAGCCCTTAACAAAAAGGGTTCCTCCACTCCTGCACTCGCCCCTTCCTGGACCCTAGCAAATGCCTCTCCCCAAACTTTCAGGCACAACACCTTAGCTTCCATGCTCCTCCCCGAGTTTCAGGGTTTCATCCTCAGGACACTTACAGTGTGAACTGGCAATGCCACAGCCAAAATGTGGTCCACAGAGAGCTGGTGCCTGCCAACCAGAGCCGCCCTTTTCCAGCCACACATAGTTCAGTTTCAGGGGCGGGGTAGGGATGTCCACCAGAAAGATAAAGAGCAAGAAAGATAAAGAAAAGAAAGAGTCTGTGTGGAAACTGTGGTGATAAGAGTGGGGAGGAAGAACTGACAAACACTTTGAGAATTCAAATGCAGTGTTCTTTATCCCAGCAAAAAAACAAAAACAAAAATGAGGGCAACATTAGTACAGGCAGTCTCAAAAGGTGCTGAAGAGATTTCACAGCTGTGGTAGAATATGAACTAGTCTCCAGTTTGAGGTTTGCGTTTTTAGGGTTCGTGTATGTGAGGACACTTTCTCTACCCATCTCCACATGCTTCCCTTTGCCTCTTTAGAATCTAGTTTGTATTTACTGGTAAGGAGACCTTACTATGTACTACATTACAGCCCTTCTCTTAACCTTCCCGTGAGAGAAACTTAAAATTGCTACTCCCCACCGCCCCAGTCAGGACTCTGCACTTTTAACAACTACATGAGCTTCCCCCTTTACGCTGGGGGAAAGTTTCCCTTGTTGAATGTCCGCCTGTCATTCTGATGGTTAAGGCCGAAGACTCCTGCCAGAAAACAGGTGGCAGCCTGTGCTACAAGTACCGTAACTGATGCTTAGAAAGTTGCAACTCACCCAAGATGGCAGCACAAACCCACAACCCATCCTTAGGCACCAATTCTTAAAGTTGTGTACTTGTTCTTATAATGACCACCTGGAATGGAGATGGTCCAGGGAGTCGCAGAGCCAAATGGCACCTGATCGCTGAGCTGAGGGAGTAGAGCAGCCTTCCCCAACATAGTGCCTTCCGGATGTTTTGGACTTCAACTCCCATCCGCCTCAGACCAAATGGCCAGTGGTCAGGAATGCTGGGAGTTATAGTCTGGAACGTCTGCTAATAGATCAAGTAGCAGAGATCAGATGAGGGAGAAGAGGAGCCCAACGGCAACTGGTTCAGGCCCATGCAGTGAGTCATGCTGTCTGGCTCCCCTCAACCGCTGGCAGGTCACTCCCTGGAAACTGGCAGCCCTACATGTATGACATGCTGTGGGAGGGACGCAGCCCTTGGCTGAGTGGAGGGGGGCACTGCCGGTCCCGATGAGGTCTGCATGGAGCCCCTGGCTTTGCCGGGCTGGGGCAGGCAGGCAGCAACCTGTCTACTTCCCTGTTCTCACTGTACCTGCTGCTTCTTCCTACACAGGGAGTGTGTGGAATGTAAGAAGTTTGAGAGGGGGAACCTGATGGAGCAAGACACCTGCAGCCGCAACTGCCGGGATGAGATTGAGTTGGTGCAGGAGCTTGGTGCGTAAGAAGCATGGGGCCCCTTGCAAGAGCAGCAGGGTACTCACCTCCATCATCGCCGCCACCGCTGCGCTTATTATTAATTATGCTTGGGTTTGATTGGATTTCTGTGTGGCCTTTTCCATGAAGGAGGTTTTTATATATCTTGACAGAAACCAGGTAGCTACCACAAGAAGTGGCAGTTGGCCCAAATCCTTCTTGGGTGATCCGCCCCACCCCCGCCCCGGCCTTCTTCCTATTTTACCTGGCTGCCATCCCTTCTTTTTGCAGGCTGTTCAGGATGATGATAAAAAGAAGCACTTCTTCATGCAAGGCATATGTCACATACTGAATTAACTCCCACAAGAGTCAGCAGTGGCCTCTAGCTTAGGTGGCTGGTGGAATGGCTCTGCTTCCCCTCTCATCGCCCCCCGCCATACAGCTGCTAGAATGGCTGCTGCTGGTGACAGCTGAGGGAGGAGCCTGATGGAGGTGGCCTTCAGCGGGGCTGGTGGAGTCCTCCTGCTTCCCATCACCCCTCTTTCTTCTTATATAGGTTGAGGCAAAGTCAGGGAGGCGGGCAGGCCAGTCAGTGCTTATTAGCCATAGCTGGTCCATGCGGCCTCCCATATTTGGAGACCGCACGCCTCTAAGTATCAGGTGCCAGTACTCGGGTGTCCAGTGAAATCATTTGGCAATAGGTTCAGGACAGACACAGTGCATAATTTACTTGAGGAATTCACTGCCACCAAATGTGGCGGTGGTCACTAGCTTAGATATAAGCCAATAGCTAACACATTGGTTGGTTAGTTCATATCAGTATGTGACTGTCAGCGCCTGCCCCCCGCCTCGGTAGCACTTTTCTCAATTTCCTGCCCCTTTCTTCAAGTCTCCTTCTATACATACCTTTCCCTTGGTTTTCTCTTTCTCAGCCTGTTGCCTGCTTCAGCTGCAGTTTCTGAACCATCTTCAGGGGCAGCCCCATGCACAACACATTATAGTAGTCTAAACAGGAAGTGACCGGTGAATGTATAATTGCGGCCAAACTATCCTTGTCTAACAGGCGTCACTGTTGGTGTACCAGTGGATGGCACTCTGTGTCACTGAGGATACTTGGACCTCCTGTGGCATAACTGGATCTAAGAGCACCCCCAAACTATGAACGTAGTCCTTTAGTGGGAGTGCAGCCCATCCAGATCAGCCTGAACACGATCTCCTTGAACAGATGAACCAACAGCGCATAGGATTTCTGTCCTGTCAGGATTAAGATTCAGTTTACTGGCCCTCATCCAACCAGTTATTGTTCCCAGGCTGGTTCAGCACTTCTGCCCCCTCATCTGACTCTGAAATTAAGAAGTACAGCCCAGTGCCAGTGTGCTACGACACCTCACGCCAATTCACGCAGACATTGAAGAGCATAGGGCAGCCCTCCCCAACTTGGCATTCTCCACATGTTTTGGCTGACAACTCCCATCCTTCCTGACCATTAGCCATGCTCACTGGGGCTGGCGAAGTTAAAAACATCTGGAGGGCACCAGGTTTGAGAAGGCTGGCATAGGGAATAAGATGGTACCCTGCAGAATCCCATAATATAAATGCAATGGAGATGCGCAGTAATCCCTCAGCACTGCTTTCTGGAAATGGCCTTGTAAGTAAGAGTAGAACTACCATATCGCCATGCCACTAACTCCCACCTCACAAATCCTATCCAGAGGGATAGCATGGTCAGCAGTATTAGAGACCTCTGAAAGGTCCAGGAGAATCCACAGGGATGCACGTCCCTTTCTCTCTCCAGCATAGGCTATTATCAGGGTGACCAAAGCAACGTCCAGGCCAAAGCCAGGCCTATAACCAGATTGAAATGGGTCCCTATAAATAGTCTCATCCAGGAGAACCCACTTGAGCACCTTGCCTAAGAAAGAGACATTAGGGGCTGGCTGATCATTATTAAAATTATAGGAGGCTTTCTTAAGGAGTGGTCTCACCACCACCTCTCTCAAGGCAGCCAGGACTATCCCCTCTCATAAGGAGAAAATTATTGCCTCTTGGCCCAGCTAGTAGATGTGTTCCCCCCACCCCCACTAGATGTAATTAGCTACAAAGGGCAAGAGTCAAAAAGGCAAGAAATAAACTGCATCCCTCCCAGCAGCCTATCTATATCTTGAGGCCACCGTCACTGTAAATCATCCCACAAAACATGACCAGGCACTGCTGTAGACACATTTCCAGAATGGACAGCATTGCTGTGGCATCCAGGTCAGAGCAGATACAAGTGATTTTATCCTAACAGGTCACAGCATGCTTCTGATGGTTCTCTAATAACTTCCTGTGTATCTAGTCAGAAGAGGCACTGAATCACTCAGAAAAGCTCCAATGGAGCTCCGAACTTACAGTGGTGGTGAAGCTCTTCGTTGCCATCATCACACAAAATAGGCTCTGTAATGAGCTCTTACTTGTGTTTGATCCTATTAGCTGCAAATCTTAGGCTGCCTGCATTCTAGCCCTCTCGTGGCCTGCTTCATCATCCCCAGCTCCTTGTAACCAAAGAGCCAACTTTGCTGTGCACTCTGGGGAGGGTGCTTAGGAGCAATTATGTCAACTGCCCAAGTTCTCTCCATATTTCACAGAGAGACCAGGGCTTTGGTAGGAGCACCAGTCACACCAACCAGAAACTCCGGTGGCTCTCAGGAATCCATCAGATTCCATTAGCCTGTGGGGTGGGCTATCTTAGTGGGTCCACCACCCCTGTGGAGGTGAATGACAGCTGCAAGCTTAAGCCCTACCAGGAAGTAGTCCAACCATGACAAGGGAGCTAGAAGAAACCCCCTCATACCTGGACCACCATCCTCCTGACCAGTTGAGAACACCAGACCCAGAGTGTGACCTGACATGTGTGTTGGGCCAGTGACATGTGGGGACAGTCACATGGTTGTCATGGCAGCCATGAAGTCCTGAGCCGCCCCTTGCAAGGCAGCCTCGGCATGAATGCTGAGATCCGTAGGACTATCGTCTGAGGAATCCTCCATACCAAATCCAAGACCACCTCCTTGGATAGGGAAACTGTTAGGCAGCATGGTGGCCAGTTGCTCTAATACAGGGTTGGAGAGGCTGTGGCTGTCCAGATTTTGTTGGACTCCCAATTCCCATCAGCCCCAGCCAATGTGGCCAATGGTCAGGTTATGGTGGGAGTTGGAGTCCAACATCTGGACACGGTACGGCCCCTGCTGTAACAGAGTCCTTAATCTGTACCTAAAGCCCAACACCAGCTCGCACACTCAACATCAGGGATCAACTGGTGAGCCATCCTAGACATGGAGATGAAATCCTTAATAGACTGCAGTAGCCCCCTCTCCAAACCATGACTCTATACTGGTGCTGAGCTCAGAACCCAGCCTTGCAAATTTGAGGCAAGCAGCACTTCAAATCTGCTTGTGAGCTTTCAGATCATGACACAAGCTTGCCTTTTGAGTGCCTCTGATTTGAATGTCTGACATCCCTAGTCTTGCTTCCCAAGGGAATCTGGATGGGTATGGCAGAGACAGTGTGCTGGACTAAATGTTATCTCCTCTGCCCTCTCATGCAGGAGACAAGGGGAAAGATGCTGTGAATTGTACCTACAAGGATGAGGATGACTGTGTGGTACGTTTCCAGTACTATGAGGACTCCAGTGGCAAGTCCATCCTCTATGTCGTTGAGGAGCCGGGTGAGGGCCAAAAACCATTGAAACAAGGCTTGAATTGATCTTGGTGATCCACTGACAGCAAAATGAGAAATGACAGACCTCAAATTGTGTCCGTCCTCTCTAATTTCAGATGTATGTGGGTTGGCCATGATTTCTCAGTGGCACATGAAAGGTCCTTGGTTCAGGATCAAAGGGGTTTTCTTGTCTAGCCAGCCTGAGGGTAAGGAGCAAAAACCAGTGCCCAGCTAAGGCATGACAGGAGAGACTTCCGTTCTAGAGTTCATGAACAACATAAAAAAAGATTTGGAGGCCTGATACATGAAAGCCCTGGCTGAAAACAAAAACTGAAACGGTTCCTTATTAAGTTACAACTAGGGCTGCGGGGCATTCTATCCCCACCTTTACCAGTCATTTGTCCCCTGCAAAGGTGGAGGTGGGGAGAACGTGAGGGACTTTCAGAGGGTGGCAAGGCTGCAAGAGTTTGTTTGTTTTTAAACTGAAAGTGAAGCTAAGCTGTTTGGAACTGCAGTGTAGCTTTTTCTACAGTTAAAAAAAGGGAAGAGAAAAAACCTCACCACCTCACCCAAAGTGAGAACCTCCTACTCCACCCAAATGTTTGCCCTGCACCATGAACTTCAGGGAGGGTTCCCCCTGCCCCCAGCCAAAAGTTGCAAAAACATCTGGACCACATAATTTGGCCCACCCTACTTGTAAATCTGGAAAGAGCCTGCCCACATTAATTGAGCAGGTGAGCATTGGTGCCCATGGCCGTTGAGGTCGTTTCATAAACAAACAAACAAAAAACAAAGGCTCCTTCCACAGGGAATTTGTAATCGCAGTGTTTATGGTGGGGAAATACGGGAGATGCAAAGATAACAAAGGATGAATATGTGCAAACATAAGTAACATGTGCTTAGGCTTTGTTTCTGTAGGGGATGGGAGTGGAAGAGGAATTTGAAGGAAGAGAGAATCTGGCACGACATACATCAGCGTTCTCTAAGTGTTGCAGTACAACATCATCCCCAGCCAGCATGGACATACTGGCTGTGGATGATGGAAGTTGTCCTTCCACACATGTGGACGACACTGATTTCAGGAAGGCTGACATACAAGTTCAGGGAGGGGATTCCAGGCAGAAGCAGCAGCAAGATGTAGTAAAAGGCAGAGCAAGAGATCTCTGAGGATCTACAGGTAGTAAGGTTGGAGAGTGGAAGCACAAGGTAGGGATATTTGAACAGTGATAAGCAGACGTTAAACTACAACTCCTACTCAAGCTACTTTTCCTGTAACTGAATGACAATTGCAGTTTTTTTATGAAAAGTAGTTCAAACTATGTAGTTAAAACAATTCTGTTGGCAGTTAACTACTGTAGCTAAATAATTATTAAGTAATAATTACTTGCTTCTGTTAGAAAAAACTATCCTATTTCAAACTATTCATTATTTCATTATTTCACAATTCATTATCGATTATACTGAAAACTTTGCATAAAATTAAATACCAATAGAACACCCATTCACCAAGAAGAATTTTGACTGACTATAGCTCGTTTTATAGCCTATATAGTGTGTTTAAACTCACTAACAACACACTCCAGTTTGGAGTAAGCAGGCTGGGGCCAGTCTGCTCAGATGTAATGGGTGAAAAATACCAGAAGTGGGGAGGGTGCAGATCTTGCAGTCCCTTACCCCTTTCCTCTGTAGTTGCTGCTGTTGCTAATGACCTTAAGCCTCTGCATTGTTGCTGTTGTTCAGTCATTCAGTCGTGTCCGACTCTTCGTGACCCCATGGACCATAGCACGCCAGGCCTTCCTGTCCTGTGGTCTCTCCCAGAGTGTGCTCAAGTCCATATTCATTGCATCGGTGATGCTATCTAGCCATCTCATCCTCTGCCGTCCCCTTCCCCTTTTGCCTTCAATCTTTCCCAGCATCAGGGTCTTTTTCAGGGAGTTTTCTCTTTGCATTAGGTGGCCAAAATATTTCAGCTTCAACGTCAGTATCTGTCCTTCCAAGAAGCAGTCAGGGTTGATTTCCTTTAGGATGGACTGATTTGACCTCCTTGCAGTCCAGGGGACTCGTAAGAGTCTTCTCCAGCACCACAGTTCAAAAGCATCGATTCTTCAGCGCTCAGCCTTCCTTATAGTCCAGCTCTCACAACCATACGTTGCTACTGGGAAAACCATAGCTTTGATTATACGAACCTTTGTCGGCAAGATGATGTTTCTGCTTCGTACTATGCTGTCTAGGTTTGCCATAGCTTTCCTCCCAAGGAGCAAGCGTCTTTTAATTTCATGGCTACAGTCACCGTCTGTGGTGATCTTGGAGCCCAAGAAAATAAAATCTGTCACTGCTTCCATTTCTTCCCCTTCTATATTCCAGGAAGTGATGGGGCCAGATGACATGATCTTCGTTTTTCGAATGTTGAGTTTCAAACCAGCTTTTGCACTCTCCACTTTCACCCTCAGCAAGAGGCTGTTTAGATCCTCTTCGCTTTCTGCCATTAGGGTGGTATCGTCTGCGTATCTGAGGTTATTGATAATTCTCCCGGCAATCTTAATTCCAACCTGTGATTCATCCAAAAGCCTCTGCATAGCCATGGTTTAAGGGCCAAAGTCAAAAGCAGGGCTGCCTGTATGATCCACTTCCACAGTCATATTGCATAAGTGTGGGATTTCATTCTGCATGCAGAATTCCACATCCCGCTTTCATTTTTCTTAAAGTTTCAAGACCGTAAAGCTGTAAAGATACAGTAGCAAGCATGAAGTCATTACCTGGTGAAGTTGCGGGAGCCGAGAAGTGTGAATTAAGTAATACTCCACTCATTTTGATTTGGGGGGTGAAAATAGTGGTTTCAGGGAAGCTGAACTATTTCCCCCCAAAATGATAATGCTCACCTTTTTTCAACAGAGGGCCTTTGTTTCCTTGGTCTACTTCTGAACCATTTTTAAATGGTTACCAAGTCTTTTTCTTCTTGGAAATAGTAATATGGGTGCCAAACCCTAATCTATGGAGAACCTCTTCCAGTGGTTTCATGCAGTTATTAAATGGCGATGATGATGACGTGGAGTCCTGAGGGACCCCATAGGCCTACATCCACTGGGTCCAACGGCAGCCCCCTGCGCCACCTCCCGGGGCCTGCCCAACAAGAAGAGCTGGAGCCACCACAGGTTTTGTTTTGCTAGGGATGTTAGGACTTGTTCTGTCTGCATTTCAAAGTGAACTGACCTGACCAGCACCTCCTCAAACGAGGCATGGGTCAGAGCATCGCTGCCCTTAGGATTCTGTTTCCCCAGATTTTGCAATGCAGTTCTCTGCTCAAAAATGCGTATAAAAAGTGTATTCAGGATACAATATGTTTAAAAATTAATAGCTTGAGAGATAATACATTAAGACATGCGTATTTGTAAGAAAATACGTTCAAAATACATAATTAAATATGGGTTGTCATGCAGATTTTTTAAATAAGTCAAATCAGTGTCAATGGGATGGAAAGGATTTACAAATGAATGCAAGCAAAACCTAACACAGACTGGAAGTAGAGTGACCTGTCTGTCCCTAGTTTTGGCAAGGAAAACTAGAAGGATGCCATGGCTGATGGTATCAAAAGCTGCTAAGAGGTCCCGCAGAACCAACAGAGATCACTCCCCATCCATTTCATGGTGTAGGTCTTCCATCTATGAGAGCAAGGCAGTCTCAGTCCCTATATCAGGCCTGAGCCCACATTGGAATGAATCTAAATGATCTGTTCCTTCCAAGAAAACCTGGACTAAAGTCACCACAACCTACTCAAATGGGTTTGTTTGATTGGCTTAATTCAGACGGATTGCGGAATTCTGTGTTTCTTTGAGCAGAAGTTTATTTTAGTGCAGCCTTCGCACAGCACTGTCTAAGGGGCAAGTATGTGTGTTCACTTTTAAACTCTGGCATCTTTCACTTCTGAATTAAAGTGTTTGCCATTGGTGCAAAGGCTTTGGATTTACACAGAGCTCTTTGTCAGGCTTCTAAATAAATCTGCTCTGGATATTTTGCTTAAGTCACCAAATGCTGCCCCCTGTCTGTGCTTGCAGATAGATCAGCAAGGGGAATGAAGGCATGGACTCTTCTGTATCCTCCAGCAATGAAAGCTCTCCTTCCTCCTGCTTGGGAGCATGACAGGGCCTGTGAGCAAAGGTCCCAGAAGCCTTCCTAACCCTAAAATAGTATGATAAAGCCACTGCTTAATTGCACAGTGCATGCAAAGTCATACACACCCCTAGCCACAGGGGGTATAAACATAGCTGGTGACTCAGAATACATGTAGGAGGTTGACACCCAAATGGGACTTGGGAAGATTTTGAGGGAGCCTGGCCAGGCCACAGTGGGGAACAATCTGAGACTAGCTAATGCTGGTGGGAAACCATGAAAGTCATCACTGTTCCTGTGATACCCTAGAACTGTTAAAGCGCCCCATGGAACTGAAAAGCAAACAAAACAATGTGGTTAGGAGATATTTGGGCTAATTAGCAAGCTTTCTGGAAAGGATTTTATGGAAGCAATTGATTCATCAAAATGTTGAAGGGACTCAAGAGGTTGTTGAGACCTGCATCGTTTGCTGGGTCAGGATCCCTACAGCTTGCACAATTGTAAACAGATGATTGCCCAACTTTGCCTTAAAGATCTCCCATGGAGAAGGTTTCACTGTCATCCTGGGCAGCTTATTCTGTTGCTGTTGATCTGGCTGTCAGGAAAGTTTTGCTAATACCCCGCTTAAATCTGATTCTATGTTCCTTAAATACTTGACCTGGGCTGGCTGTAGATGGGAGCTTCCGCCATGGTTGATCCAATGCTATAGCACTAAATCTGAGAGAATATAAGCATAAAATAAGAATTAGGGCTGAGATGAAAGCAGGGGCAAGGGAAATCTTCATCAAATTTCATCATGAAAATCTTCACCAAATCTTTACTTTCTCTTCTGGTGATATTTTTGGGATTGGAGCAAAGGTCTCCTCCTCCTCCGTAAGCTAGATCAAAGCACCCCTAAAATGACCCTGTTTGGCCAGGTTCAGCTTGTAGAAAATGGGCCCAGGAGAACTGTTTGTGGAAAACGTTTTAGAGCTGATTCACGCATACATGTGTAGCTGTTGATGACTAGCAGCTGAATGTATGGGCTGACCATGGAAGAATGTGATTTAAAAGTTCTGTAATGGCTGCAAATCATCACTTGATATTGTAGTCATGAAGGGACACTGAACTAGCAGTGTGTGAACCAGAACCATAAGCTGGGCCCTGCTGGGAATTGGACCAGCCCACTCGCCACAAGATCAACCAGAACCAATGCCGACTTCCATAGGTCAGAAGCAGAGAGCAGGTGTCCCAAGAAAGCTGCTTGCGGAACAGCTGCTCCAGGTGACTCAAGCAAATGAGCTACTCCTGAATCAGACAACTGTTGCTCCTGAGTAGAGATTTCCTTTGGTGTAGCAGCTAGATCAAGTGTGTGTGTGTGTGAGTGTGATTAGACGTGCTGAAGTAGGGAACACAGGGGCCCACAGTGGCAGTGGGAAGCTTCACAGCTTTAGGTAACGACGTGTTTCTCTCCTACAGATTGTCCAAAGGGGCCTGACATCCTGGTGGTGGTCTTTTCAGTGAATGGAGCCATCTTGCTTATTGGCTTGGCCGCCCTGCTCATCTGGAAGTTGCTTATCACCATCCACGATCGGCGGGAGTTTGCCAAATTTGAGGAAGAGCGGGCCAGGGCAAGATGGGACACGGTGAGAAGTATAGAATAGTGTGATGGGGCAGAGAACAGACCTATAACTTTTCTCTTAAGGAGCGTGGTAGTCTTACAGTGGCCCATATTTCGGCTTCCTTGCTCTGGCATCCCTAGTGTTGACTGTGGGCTATCCAACCTACACATTTGTATCAGTTTTCTACCAGTTTTAGGCTCAAACTAGATGTTATGGGGAAACATGGATACCACCAACCAAAATCTACCCCAGCAGTGTATAATTGAAAGAGCACATGACTGAACCCTGTTGCATTAGTATTCTCTGCCTCTTGCTCGGCTTCATTTGCTAATGCTTGCAAGAGGTGGGAGAGAAACAGTAATGCAATTATGTCATGTTATCTTTGCAACTGCATGTTACTGGGGAGATATACCTCCTGATAACATGTGCTCTGGGCCTGTTACCATTTCCTCAAAAAATAATAATCCCAGACTTGTAGTTTTTGTGAGAACAAAAAAATCCATTTTTTGGGATTCCTAGCTAAGGCTCACTGGGGCAAGAGAGCAACTGTTAAATCCATTTTATGTCTATAGTGTACATCATGGTCCAGCTACGGAACAAATGATGTTGGGGGCAGGTCCACACCCCTGACATCATTAGATTCCCAGCCGATGTGCCCGCTGGATGACCCACTCAGCACCTCGACCAGGCGGCTTCGCTGTGCACAGGCTTCCTCCATGGGAGGAAGCAGAGTCCTGGCCAGTGTGCCAGGTGGATGATCCTTCCCTGTGCCTCCTCCCACTGGGTGGAAATGCAGAGCGGGTGAAGCCCCACCAGCAAGGTGCCTCCTTTGCTCGCATCCTGACTGGGGTAGCATACGAGGGGAAGAGACTCAGCTGCTCCTTGGAGGGGCTCCTGCGAGTGTCAGCCAAGTCCCCTCCCTTTGTGTGCCACCCCAGCATGGGCGGTGGAGGTGCTCAGCCTCTCCCAGTTGGAATCCCCTCATTATCCCTGATCAGTGAATAGCAGTAGCGAGGGGATTGCTCTCCCCACCACCTCCCCAAGCCCTCGGTAGCCCCCAGGCAGGGGAGTGGGGCTTGGGGATGGGGCCCAAGGAAGGAGCCCAAGGCTGGAGGCTCCCCGCCCCTGGTGGAGACCCCTGCTTTGACAACGGCCTGTTAATTAGCAGGTATGGGACGTAGCTTGCTGTCACCCCTTCACACTCCTCTTTTCTGTTCCAGGCCAACAACCCGTTGTACAGGGGAGCCACCTCTACGTTCACCAACATCACGTACCGTGGGAATTCGTGAGGGGAGACGGGCCTTGCGGGAGCATCCCTGCTCATGTTCACAGAACAGTCTGTGCTGTGTTGGTGTTTCCGTTGTGTGTCTCTGATATTTTTACTGCTGTTGCTCAAGGTTTTGGAGAGCCTTTGCTCTTCATAGTTCTGCTGTCACATGAGAATGCCTGCATTATGATTCTTCCACGATTCTCTGTTTCCTCAGCTCGCCCAGAACCGTGGTCTGGACCCATACGTTGAAGGAGAAAGGAGGACTCACTGTTCAGTGGGAATGGCGCTGTACAAATCCCCAGGGGTCACAGGACACTTCCGATGAATAAAATTAAGGGGCAGGGATGCTGAGGTGTATAATCCAACTTGGAAGGGGTTTTATAATGAAGTGTGGAGTAGAGGGGTTCAGACACAAAGTTCTCCAAGTCAAAATACCTGAGCTCGTTACAAGCTCAGCACAGCCTCCCTTCAGGCCTGCCATAAAATGGCTCAGCCAGTGACACATCTGTGTCTTGCTGCTGCCACCCCTTTCCCATCCAAAGTGTTCTGCCCATTGGGAAAGCCTTGCTGCAGGGGCTGCTTACAAGCATTCCTAGTGCAAGGATCCTGACTCCTTGCAGAGGTGGGAAAGTTTTGGGAAAGGAGACAATGGAGCTGAACCTCAAAATGGGCTCAGAAATAAAAAGTATTTTCTGGGGGTTTGGAAAAATATATCTCCAGAATTCATTTCAAACTGAGCTAATTTTTACTGTGCTATGACAGAGTATTACATACTATTTTTAGAATATACCTCTTGTTATCTTCTGTCCAGAGTAATAGATCATAGTTCTCTGGGAAGAGAATGCTTGTGTGTGTTCAAGCTTGCCTGAACAGTCTGTGACTCTAGTCATTAATAGATATGTAAGAGCTGTTTGGTGAAGGAGGAATTCCAAAGACACTTTGCACATGCTTGGAGGTACTTCCTTTTGTATTATGACTTCACATGTTCCAAGGCTGAACCCCTGGTTTAAATTAAGTCTTCACGCAACACCCGTCACCTATACAGTGGGTATACAGTGCATGCTGTATACCCACCTGATGATGTTGGGGTGGGTTTGGGGAAGGGGCCATAGTTCAGTGGCTGAGTATATGCTTTGCATACAAAAGGTACCAGGTTAAATCCCCATCTCTGGCTTAAAGGATGTAATTTAAAGAGGGAATCCCCTCATCAAGATGTAATATGTATCTCTATAAGCTGTCAGTGTCTCCCATACTCCGCAGTCCCCCTGTGGGTAGCTTCTCCCCACTCTTGTTTTTCACTCAGGGAGCCAAAAATTCACCTCACGAAGATGACACTTAAGTGTCCTACATGACCAAAACACTGCCTCCAAAAGTGTCGCCAGGTTTCTTGAAGGGGGAGAGGACGTGCTGAAGCAATGCAGCCAATGCACCCTGCTTCTCTCTGTCTTTGTCACCCAATATGTGTCATACGGGTAGAAAGATTCCACCTCTCACCTTGGGCTGTGAAATGCCCTGGAAGAATTGGGTATTTTCACTGCTGGCCATCCTCCCAGGAAAGACCCTCAAAATCCTCTTGTAGCTGCTCACCACCTAGAGACCCGCAGGCATTTCTAGAAGTGGGAGCAGCAGCCCTGTACATTGACCCTCTTCCTGTCCTGATTCCAAGTCTTCCATTCTGACCAGCACCTCCATTGCCCCACTGCGGCCTTCCTCAATGGAGCGCCTTCCAGCTCTGTCTGACTACAATTGCCATCAACCCAGCCAGCATAAGAGCATCCCTGGAGGGCACCAGGATGGGGGAGGTTACAAATGTACACAGGATCCACCCCCAGCCCATTGCTGTCACAAATCTCTCCCTCTGGAATTAAGAAAATGAGACGGTGCTGCAGTCGATTCTATCTACTGGGAGTGATGGAGCACAGGTTCACTGTTAGAAGAAGTTGAGTTCCTTTTTAAGGCATTTTCTGACAACATCCACACAGTACCAACTTGCTCCTTGTATAGTCACCCCAGGGATTATTCTCCAGGATTTCTCAGCCTTTCCCCACACCCAGTTCCATGTGCATTGTTAGCAACTGGTGTGAATTTGTAGACGGAGTGGAGCCAGGATATGGGGCTTCTCCCTACTGTGGCTAGGGGCATATTGAGACAGAGTGGGCAGGGCCGGCTTCTGTCAATTTGGTTAAAAAAAACACAGTTCTGTTGTGGCAGTGATGTGGAGGAGTCATGCCTGTAGCACACGCAAATAAAATCAAATTGTCTCAGACCATTAGCCTGGTGGGCTTGTCCTGGTTTTTATTTGTATCTGTTTTGCTCTTACCCCAGTGACACCTTTAACACCAACACAAATTATATTGCTAAATAAATATGCTGCTGAGACAAATCCACATATTCTTAAACTCTACAAGGTACAGAAAACAGCAACTAACAGGACAATCCTATACATGTCCTCTCAGAAGTAAGCCTTATTGAGCAATGGGAATTGCTTACTGTATATAGGATGGCAACCTAAAATAATCAGTGGTTTGGAGTACATTCCCTATATGGGAAAGGCTAAAGTGTTTAGGAAAAAAATCAGTTGTGGGGCATGATAGTACTATATCAAATTATACACACACACACACACATATATATATATATATATTTATAAATGATACGGACAGAAGTGAGAAGTTTTTCTCATAATACTAGAATGTGTGATGAAATTGCTCAGCTGTTGGTTCAGAACAGACAAAATGAAGTATTTTTTCACACAAAACATAGATTCATAGAATTGGAATAGGCCTTTTAAGCAGCTACGTCCAACCCCCTGCTCAGTGCAGGAATCCAGTTTAAAGCATCCCTGACAGATGGCTGTCTAGTCACTGCCTCAGAGTCTAGTGATGGATAACCCACCGTCTCCCTTGGCAGTTGGCTCCATTGTCTGACCGTTAGGCAGTTTCCCCTGATGTTCAACCGAAACCTGCCTTCCTGTAACTTAAGCCTGTTATTTCATATCCTACAGACTTGGATGATAAGAGAACAGGTTGCGGCCCTTTTCTGTGTGACAACCCTTTAGGAACGTGAAAAGTAGGGATGTCAGAATTCCGCCACGGATTCCAGTGAGGCCAGATTCATTGGAATCCAGCTCCCCGGAATCTGTGGCGGAACGGCCTCCCGCCCCCCATGCCCCCACGAAATCCCCCCACAACGGAACTTACCTGAGGCAGATCCAGTGGCGGCTCTGGCGGCGGCAGCTGGTCTCCTGGCCAGCCGCAGCCGGGCTGCTGCGGCCGCCATTTGCAACTCGCAGCAATGATATGCTATGTAAGTATTTACGTAGCCTATCGGAGCAAAGAGCAGGGATGTAAATGGCGGCCGCTACGCCATTTGCGCCCCTGCTCTTTACTGTGATAGGCTACGTAAGTATTTACGTAGCCTATCACAGTAAAGGCAGCCACGCAAATGGTGGCCACTACGCCATTTGCGTGGCTGCCTTTACCGTGATAGACTACGTAAGTACTTACGTAGCCTATCACAGCTGCTTGCAAGGACGCAAATGGCAGCTGCTACGATGGCTGCCATTTGTGGCTGCAGCAGCCTGGCCGCGGCCGGAACTCTGCGGAGCAGAGCCAGCCAGGGAGGATTCTGGGGGGAGGGACAGAGTGCTTCCCCCCTACCGCTGATGTCCCTGTGCAGAGCTCGGTAAGGGATTCGTACATCCCTAGTGAAAAGTGCTGACGTATCCTTGCCTAGACTTCTCTTTTCAAGGCTAAACATACCCAGTTCCTTCAATCTTCCCTTGTAGGACTTAGCTTCTTGTCCTCTGATCATCCTTATTGCCCTTCTCTGAACGTGTTCCAGTGTAACTGAATCCTTCGTAAAGTGTGGTGTCTGAACACAGTATTAGAGGTGAGGTCTGACCAGTGCAGAGTACAGTAGAACTATGGCTTCCTGTGATTCAGAAACTATACTTCTGTTGATGCAACCTAAAATTGCATTTGCCTTTTTTGCAGCTGCATCACACTGCTGACTCATATTCAACTTGTGACCAACTCCAAGATCCTTCTCACACAAACTATTGCCAAGCCAGGTGTATTGCCCTGGCCGTAGGCTTCGAACTCTTAATTTAGAGGTGCCAAGATAGTGATAAATCAGACCCAGGTTTACTTACAAGGAGTACTTTATTGAGTAATTTACAGCACACAGGCGTACCCAATGGTTGGATCAGACAGCTTCTCTGAACCCAGAGCCATGGGGTACAATGGGTTTTATACCATATATGTTAGCACTGAGGCAGCATGACAGCAGCAAGCGCCACTAGCGTTCATTCCCAGCATAGACTAGAAGTGTTTGGTTCTCAGCACAGCCGCCTGCAGCTTTAAGACAAACTTCGCTTCCCAGGCACACCTTGATAGCGGCCTCTGACTCATCTCAACATGCTCAGAGGCCTACTAGCAAGGGAATTGCACCAATAATGAACTTAAGCAAGCATTATGAATCTTTAGGCCACTTTAACACTACAGGTGACTTGGTTACGCTCCTGGGACCAATACACCAGGTATCCTCCATCTTCTACCTGTGCATTTGATTTCTCTTTCCTAAATGAAGAATTTTGCACTTGTCTCTGTTAAATTCTGTTGTTTTCTGCCCAGTTTTCTAACCTCTCAAGATCATTTTGAATTTTGTTTCTGTCTTCTAAGGTATTAGCTATCCACCCAGTTTTGTGTCATTTGCAAATTTGATAAGCATTCCCCACACCACTTCCTCCAAGTCATGAATAAAAATATAATTTACTTATGGAACTTATGAGCACATGTGATATGATGGTGACTTCCACTGGGAAGTCATTGTATATTATTTACTATATGGAAGTGCCTTCCATTAGGGTGGCCAGCTGGAAAGGAGGACAGAGCTGTGCATTTACTACTTGTCTGGAAGAGCGAATTTCAACAGGTGCTGTTTATTTCCTGCCCTGCATGACATGTTGCACCAACCAAAAACCCATCTTCTGCAGCACTATTAATAGCTGCAGGACCTCAGGCCTGGCCCTACCATTAGGCCACCTGAGCCAGCTGATTTTGGGTGTAATAAAAAAGCACCAAATCGTTAGTTGTTTAACTTGATGTTGTATTTTTACTCCCAGGGATGAAGAGAGGCATTTGTGTGATTTTCTGACTTAGGTGCTAAAATAACTTGAACATCCTTGAGTACTAGGCTTCTTCGCGTGGGGGAGCTGCTGCTCTGCCTCGGGCAGCAAACTGTCTTGAGCCAGCCTTGCAGGAGCCTTGTCCTCCTTTGCATTTGGTGATCCTATCTTCCAAATAGGAATTGTGTGACACTTGGAGGAGACTTTGGGGCATCCCCCCTGGCTGATCTAGTGCTGTAGTGTAAAATAGAGGGCACTCTGGTCAGAGGACCACCATGGGGAAAAGGTAGGAAATCCAGAGGGGGGAGAGGTCTTCCAGTGGATACTCCGTGGAAGTGTGCCATCCACTTTGTTCTTGCTGTCTCCTAGACTGCTGTTTGGAGCACCAGGGATCAGCAGAAGCCTTTACGTGGTTTATGGATGGTGCCACAGGTTCTTGTTTGGCACACCTGAGACCTTCAACGCCCTCTGCCTGGGAGCACCAGTAATTTGTGGAGCCCTTCACCAACATGAAGGGCTCCACAAGGGGAACCTCCATGAGAGCGAGCAAGAGGCTGAAGGTCAGCCAAGCAGAGGCGATGAAACCCAGGCCTGCAACAAGAAGAAGACTACTAGTAGTGGGAGACCCCTTTCTGCATGGGATCGAAACCCAAGTATGTCGTGAAGACCCGTAGACTTGCCAGGTATGTTGTCTCCCAGGAGGATGGATTAGAGATGGGACTGAAGGGTTGCCTGCACTCATAAAGCCCACTGACGGGTATCCCTTCCTTCTCATCCATGTGGGAACAAATGATACCACCAAGCGGAGCTATGAGAAATCACGTCAGACTTTGAAGCTTTGGGAAGGAAATTCAAGACCTTTGGGGCCCACATAGTTTTCTCATCCATCTTTCCAGTAGTTAGAAGAGGGACAGAAAGGGCACGAAAAATACTCCGAGTGAGTGACTGGCTACGAAGGTGGTGCCAGCATGAGAGATTTGGATTCTGGGACCACGGGCTATACTTCCTGGAAGATGGACTATTGGCAAGGGATGGGTTGCACCTCACAAAGGCTGGGAAGACTGTATTTGGCCACAGCATGAAGAACTTCATCATCAACAAAGCCCTATGAGGAGAGACTGAAAGAACTGGGCATGTTTAGCCTTGAGAAGAGAAGAATGAGGAGAGATAGGTAGCACTCTTCAAGGACTTGAGAGGTTGTCACAGAGAGGAAGGCCAGGATGTCTTCTTGATCATCCCAGATTGCAGGACCTGGAATCGTGGGCTCAAGTGACAGGAAGCCAGATTCCAGCTGAACATCAGGAAAAATGTCCTGACTGTTAGAGTAACACGACAATGGAACCAATGACCTAGGGAGGCGGTGGGCTCTCCCATACTGGAGGCATTCAAGATGAGACTGGACAGCCACCTGTCAGGGATTCTTTGACTTGGATTCCTGCATTGAGCAGGTTGGACTCGATGGTCTTATAGGGCCCTTCCAACCCCACTATTCTATGATTCTATTATATATGTTTGTATCCAGTATTGGAACAACAGTGACGTCTAGGGGCAATTTGTGGGATTTCATCAAAAGTATATACAGCATTCTACCATATAAAGAACACATAGTATTTGTATAGTGCTTTTGTGTGTTCAGAGCACCACATCCATTAGCTTATATCTCAGTATACTGGGGGTGAGGGAGGGGAACTGAGGAAAAGAAAGATCAGCTTGCCTAAAGCTCCCTGCATGAGTTCAGAGTAAATGGTGAGAGTCAAACTAAGGATGTCCCGTTTTATAACTCAGCCTCTTAACTGCTGTTCTGTACTATCACAGCATCAGCGGCTCTGCACACAAAAATATACTAGTACCTTATCTTTCCCCTTCATGGATCACTGCCTTGTTGTGGCGAAGGGGCTTGCATAACTCAGTGAAGCCATAAGCTATGCTGTGCAGGGCCACCCAAGGTGGACAGGTCATGAAGGAGAGTTCTGACAAAATGTGGTCCACTGGAGAAGGAAATGGCAACCCACTCCAGTATTCTTGCCAAGAAAACCCCATGGAACGTATCACAAGGCTAAAAGAGATGACGCCGGAAGATGAGCCCCTCAGGTCGGAAGGTGTCCAATATACTAATGGGGAAGAGCAGAGGGTATTTCCAAGTAGCGCCAGAAAGAGTGAAGCGGCTGGGCCAAAGCCGAAAGGACACTCAGCTGTGGATGTGTTTGGTGGTGAAAAGAAAGTCCGATGCTGTAAAGAACAATATTGTTTAGGAACCTGGAATGTCAGATCAATGAATCAAGGTAAGCTGGAGGTGGTCAAACATGAGATGGCAAGATTGAACATCGACATCTTGGGAATCAGCGAGCTAAAATGGACAGGCATGGGTGAATTTAATTCAGGTGACCATCATATCTACTATTGTGGGCAAGAATCCCTTAGAAGAAATGGAGTAGCACTCATAGTCAACAAAAGGGTGGGAAAAGCAGTACTGGGGTACAATCTCAAAAACGATAGAATGATCTCAGTATGAATCCAAGGCAAACCATTCAACATCACAGTAATTCAAGTCTATGCCCCAACCACTGAGGCCAAAGAAGCTGAGGTTGATGGGTTCTATGAAGACCTACAACACCTTCTAGAACTAACACCAAAAAAAGATGTCCTCTTCATCATAGGGGATTGGAATGCTAAAGTAGGAAGTCAAGAAATCACCTGAGAGTGATCTATGCCTGAGGATCTATGGACAGAGGTCCATAACATTGTTCAGGAGGCAGCAACTCAATCCATCCCAAAGAAAAAGAAATGCAAGAAAGCCAAGTGGCTATCTGATGAGGCTTTACAAGTAGCTGAGGAAAGAAGGGAAGCGAAAAGCAAGGGAGAAAGGGGAAGATATATCCAACTGAATGCAGAGTTCCAGAGAATAGCAAGGAGAGACAAGAACGCCTTCTTAAATGAACAATGCAAAGTAATCGAGGAAAACAATAGAATGGGAAAGACTAGAGATCTCTTCAAGAAAATTGGAGATATCAAGGGAACATTTTGTGCAAACACGGGCATGATAAAGGACAAAAAAGGCAGGGACCTAACAGAAGCAGGTGAGATTAAGAATACACAGAAGAACTATACAGGAAAGATCTGAATGTCCCTGATAGCCATGATAGTGCAGTCACTGAACTTGAGCCGGACATCCTAGAGAGTGAAGTCAAGTGGGCCTTAGGAAGCATTACTAACAACAAAGCTAGTGGAGATGACAGTATTCCAGCTGAGCTATTTAAAATCCTAAAAGATGATGCTGTTAAAGTGCTGCACTCAATATGCCAACACTCAACAGTGGCCAAAAGACTGCAAAAGGTCCGTTTACATTCCAATTCCAAAGAAGGGCAATGCCAAAGAGTGTTCAAACTACTGTACAATTGCACTCATTTCACATGCCAGCAAGGTGATGCTCAAAATCCTACAAGCTAGGCTTCAGCAGCATGTGAACCGAGAACTACCGGAAGTACAAGCTGGGTTTCGAAGAGGCAGAGGAACTAGAGATCAAATCGCCAACATTCGCTGGATCATGGAGAAAGCAAGAGAATTCCAGAAAAACGTCTATTTCTGCTTCAGTGACTACGCTAAAGCCTTTGACTGTGTGGATCACAACAAACTCTGGCAAATTCTTAAAGAGACGGGAGTACCAGACCACCTTACCTGTCTCCTGAGAAACCTGTACGAGGATCAAGAAGCAACAGTAAGAACCAGACATGGAACAACTGATTGGTTCAAAATTGGGAAAGGAGTACGACAAGGCTGCATATTGTCACCCTGCTTATTTAACTTATATGCAGAGTACATCATGAGAAACGCCAGGTTGGATGAATCACAGGTTGGAATTAAGATTGCCGGGAGAATTATCAACAACCTCAGATACGCAGACGATACCACCCTAATGGCAGAAAGCGAAGAGGATCTCAAGAGCCTCTTGTTGAGGGTGAAAGGGGAGAGTGCAAAAGCTGGTTTGAAACTCAACATTCAAAAAACGAAGATCATGGCATCTGGCCCCATCACTTCCTAGCATATAGAAGGGGAAGAAATGGAAGCAGTGACAGACTTTATTTTCTTGGGCTCCAAGATCACTGCAGACGGTGACTGTACCCATGAAATTAAAAGACGCTTGCTCCTTGGGAGGAAAGCTATGGCAAACGCAAACCTATACAGCATAGTATGAAGCAGAGACATCACCTTGCCGACAAAGGTTCATATAATCAAAGCTATGGTTTTCCCAGTAGCAATGTATGGCTGTGAGAGCTGGACTATAAGGAAGGCCGAGCGCCGAAGAATCGATGCTTTCGAACTGTGGTGCTGGAGAAGACTCTTACGAGTCCCCTGGACTGCAAGGAGGTCAGATCAGTCAATCCTAAAGGAAATCAACCCTGAGTGCTCATTGGAAGAACAGATACTGAAGCTGAAGCTCAAATCTTTTGGCCACCTAATGAGAAGAGAAAACTCCCTGGAAAAGACCCTGATGCTGGGAAAGACTGAAGGCAAAAGGAGAAGGGGACGGCAGAGGATGAGATGGCTAGATAGCATCACTGATGCAATGAATATGGACATCAGCACGCTCCGGGAGACAGCGGAGGACAGGAAGGCCTCGCGTGCTATGGTCCATGGGGTCACGAAGAGTCGGACACAACTGAACGACTGAACAACAACAACCTTATATTTTGGCAAAATTCAGTCACAGGCAAAGCAATTGAAATTTCATTGAAATTTAATAACTAATTCCCATCTTCTTGAGGGTAATGCTTTGAGACGCATATCCTCTATCAATGGAGTGCTAGGAGATGCAATTTCATGTTTATGTATCTCTTTCCCCTTATTGGAACATGATGGGAATTCTTTTTTGAAGTACACTTGCTTTGTCAGCTGTTGCACTTTTCTCTGTTATTGGTGCTGCCCTCTTCCTTTTGTTCAATGTGCCACAAGCCAGCATAACCTTGGTCTGAACTGGCACATGGCCTAAATGTTTGGGGGCTAGGAAAACATCTGCTGCCTTAAGGCACTGTTGTCCTACTGCTTCACTCCCCAGGATGACAGTCAGATGCTTCACAGAGACCCACAGCTTTTTTTTGGGGGGGGGGAGTTATTTTCTACAATATGATCTCTGGGTCACCTGCTGCTCTATGACATCATCAAGTCAGAACCTCTCGTACAACAGTTAGCATCCAGGTGGTAGTGGAGAACCTCACTGGAAGAAGAGATGCGCCTTCATCTCTGCTGGAGAACCATTTCCCCCCACTTCTTATCACGCCTCCTCTACTAGGCATAACACTTGAGCTGTCTTTGTGGTCCTTGGAAAAATGGAAGCCCCATCCTCTGCTGCTTGTTCATGTTTGTGGTCCTAGCTGTCCCTCCCCCTTGCCTGTTCTTTTCATCCTGGGCCCTCAGCCATTGCCCACAACATTACTGATCCTTGCAGCTTCTTAGCAAGTGAGTAATGGGAGGGAAGGGATTAGAAAGGGGGGGCAGTGTCCTCTGAAGCACCTTTTCATGCTATTTTTGCCTCCACTGGGTGGGCGTGGCTCTGAAGGAAGGGCTGCTAGCAGTAGTGAATAATGATTTCTTTTCCACCTTCAGAGGGGTCTTTGATGCGGCCTTCACTTTTTCTGTTTGGCTAACATCTCTGCTAATGTGAAAAGAGTAAAACTCTCCTCCGTACTTCCTGAAAAATGGAGAACCCCTTTGGCAGCCTTGGCAGGTAACAGATATTCTGTATGGAGCTCCTAGAGGTTTCTCGGATAGCAACATGCCCCTAATTAGGGTAACTAAGTTGTAAACCCTACAACTTGTAGCCTTAAAACAGACCTGTGCAACCCCTAGCCCACCAAGTCAAATGCAAGCCATCAGCTATCTATTGAAGCAGACAGCAAGAGCAGAAGGCTTCCACACGTGGCTGGTGGACAGTGTTCAGACTGGCAGGTTACAAGTTGTGCCACCTCTGCAAGAGAAAGCAAAATCCATTTTACAGGACTTCGTAAATGTATGCACAGAAACTCACATGTTCTGGCAAATCTTCTCCAGCAGGAACCAACCCCAAGAGGCAGCTGATGTGGCCACCCTCCTAACTGCATAGGTCATGACCCCACCAGGGGCAGAATGCCCAACAGGCAAATTCTGTACAGTCCCTCAGCCATCTGTACAGTCCCTTAACAAGATCAGCCTCGGATGGCCTTCCCTCTGTCCCATCAGCCAGGACAGCTAGACTGGTGAGGATGAGGGAGAGGGCCTACTCTGTGGTGGCCCCCACTCTGTGGAACTCCCTCCCTAGGGAACTCCACCACGCCCCCTCTTTCATGAGCTTCTGCCACACATTAAAAACATGGTTGTTCAGGCAGGCATTTGGGGTGGGTTACAGTATTTTTAGAAATACAATGTTTTTAATGTAGAATTTTATTGTTGAAAACTTTTCTATTATTGTACATCACCCAGAGTGGCTGGGTGACCAGCCAGATGGGTGATTAATAAATTTAATAAATACATAAATAAATGGACAAGGTAACCTTAGTTGCCTCCTTTCCCTGGTGGAAAGACCCAATCAACACCTCTGGATAAGGGCCCCCTGCATATCCAACTTATCCAACATCCAATTTATATCCCATGTGCACATCCCTGCCCATTCAACTTATGCCTGAGGTTGAGTAGGAAGAGGGAAAAATGAGGGAGCAACCACTTTGTTCAGTCTATGGAACATGGAGTTAATCTTTGAAATAAACTTCAAGTCTACACGAAGGGCCACTTTATCAGAACAGAAACAGCAGAGTTCTGGAGTGGAAGAAAGCACCACTAGCTCTGAAACTATAACCACCCAGTCCTCTTAAGGGTGAATTACAACATCAGCGCTATGGCCATGGGTTTGAAAGACGACCTAATAACACATCACTTTCCAATTCAGATTCCAATTAGGAAAATATGAATGTATTTAGTAGAGCTATGAACTTAGTGAACCTACGGATAGGAGGATGACACTAAAAGGTGCACCCCAATATGCTGTTAAGTGCCATTACTGGTTTCTTCAATTTGCTGATATTATCCAGCCCATCCTGTGGGAACTCCTTGACAAAGTGGATGCACTTTGTGCCTGGCATTAACATCTGGTGCATGCACCTTCTAGGTATGATGGATTGTTGTCAGGAGATCAGCGCCTGATCTGAATCACCTGGTTGTTACAGCCACAACTGTTCAGCCTCTATGCTGTTAATTGGAAAGTGCGTGGTGGCGGGGGGGGGGGGGAGATTATTTTCTGGAGTTGCAAACCTGTTTACAAATGGGAACCTGAAGCACTGGACACCCATCTGTAAGACTTGAGGATGGCGCATCCATCCTGATACCTGAAAAGCCCTGTGACTGAGCTAGTTTGCCACTGTGTTCAAAACTCTCACCAGATATCCTGCCATGAACAAGGCCAGACAGTTGTCCACCAGGGGGGCTGTTGTCACGGGGAATTTCCTGCAGATTGGGAGCATTTCGAGGTCGTTCCTGGCACATGACATCATGGCCAGACAGTGCGCTACCAGCCAGAAGCTTCCATCTTGAAAATCTGCATTATTGGAAAGTCCTTTTACTCCATTTTTTTTCAGTTAAAGCAGCTTCCACTTGGTTCTGCTGCAGTGTGCCACATTCCTCTGCATTAACTTCTGGGCGTGCCTTTGTGATGTGGCTGTGACCTGGAAGTGACATGGTTAAGTGGTGGGGCCGCCCCTTCCCCCCTTCACTCTTTTTCCCCATTGGCACTACCCCCAGGGAGAGCAATTAGAGTAACTACAGTTTAACTAGCCTGCTTTTCCAACTCATCAAAGTGCTACTGCACTCTGTCAAACCTTCAGAATTGCACTGTACTTCCTTTTCGCCAGTAGGACTAACTAGCCTCCCTTTCCCTGTTGAAAGCCGTCATTATATGCTTCTCTGATGTTTACCTGATGTTGTGTTAATTCGCTTCTCTGATGTTGTGTTAATTTGCTTCTCCAAAGTTGCCTTACTTCACTTCTCTGGGCGCTTGTCTGATCCTTGCATTACTTAGCTGTTTCTCTTATGTTTGCATTGCTTCGCTTCTTTGATGTTTGCTTTACTTTGGGGCTTGTCTGATCCTTGCACATTGCTTTGCTTCCCTGCTTCCCTGATGGCTGCAGTGAAAACAGCTTGGAAGCTACAAGTCTGTACAGCAAACTCTGTGACAGTTTGCTGGAATGGGGAGAAATTGAGGTGGTGGGGTGCTCTCAGGGGGAGCCTTCAGATGCTGCACTGGATAATCTGGGATTTGGCTTCTTCGTGGAAAAGTGAGGGAACAGTGAGCTTATACTCTTTTATTTGGCATTAAACAAATACACATTAGGGCTTTATCACAGCAGCGATCTGCTGAGGTATCGGGAGCAGAGAAGCCTTTCATTGCGAGCAGGGAGGAAGTACCCAGAGAAGGAGAAAGGGGGTGGGGTGGAATCTGTAATTCTGCCACAATTTGCTGGAATGGGGCGAAATGGGGGGGTCTCTCAAGGGAGCCCTCAGTTGCTGCACTCAAGAATTGGGGATTTTGGCTTCTTCAGGCAAAAGTGTGCACATTGGGGAAACAAGGGCAGGGGAACTCTAACACTGTGACAGTTTCCTGGAATGGAATTGTGAATTAGTTGTTCTCCTTTCATAATAATATAGTAGCAAGGGGGAGCCTGGACAGGGGCAAGAAACAAGCCTCTCTCATTGGTTGAGCAGCCCCTGCCAGGTTGATGTTCAGTTCTACTTCCCCCACCCCACCTGTAAGTATGTTCCTTTCAAGCACTGTGTGACCCATGTAAACTGGATTTTAAAGGTACAGTACACTCTGCTTGTCTTGCTTCATGTGTCCCTGACAAGCCAAAGCTGATTCCATGAAAATCTGGATAATACTCCAACATGCTTCTCAGTCTGTTGTCGTGAAGATCCCCCCAGGTGAGATTTTGCAAGCCTCCCAGTCAAGAGATTGCAACTGCATGCCACCTGGTTTGTTGAGGTATACCCTGGATTTCAGGAAAGCCAATGTTAATAAACTCAGAACAATAATAAGTAAGGTCCCATGGCAAGCGACTCTAATGAGAAAAGGAGTCCAAGATGGGTGGGAGCTTTTAAAAAAGGAAATTCTCAAGGCACAATTACAAACAATTCCGACAAGAAGAAAAGGCGGAAGACAACAGAAGAAGCCAATGTGGCTTCACAACAAGCTTAGAGATGACCTGAAAACAAGAAAGGACACATAGAGGAAGTGGAAAGAAGGCCAAACTACAAAGGAAAAGTACAGGCAGGTGGCACAGAATTGCAGGGATGGCGTCAGGAAGGCTAAAGCTGAGAACCAGCTGAAGTTAGCGAGGGATGCTAAAAACAACAAAAAGGCTTTCTTCAGCTACGTGCATAGTAAAAGGCAGAGGAAAGAAATGGTTGTTCAGCTATTAAATAAGGATGGCAAAACGATAACAGATGACAAAGAAAAGGCAGAGGTGCTCAATTCCTACTTTGGCTCAGTCTTCTCCCAAAAGAGGGTCTTTGCCTGGCAAAGGCAAAGTACAGGCTGAAGGGGCAGGATTGCAGCTTGAGATCGATAGGCATATGGTCAAGTAACACCGAATTACTTGGAATCAGTTCAGATCGCCAGGGCCAGATGAGCTGCACCCTAGAGTAATAAAGGAACTGGCAGAAGAACCTAGGGAGGTAGTGGGCTCTCCCACACTGAAGGCATTCCAGATGAGGCTGGACAGGGATGCTCTGACTTGGATTCCTGCATTGAGCAAGGGGTTGGACTCAATGATTCTATGAACTCTCACAACCACTGTCTATTCTCATTGAGAAATCATGGAGGACGGGTGAAGTGCCAGATGATTTGGAAAAGGGCTAATGTCCCTATCTTCAAAAAGGATAAAAAGGAGGAACCTGGGAACTACCGACCAGTCAGTCTGACATCCATCCCTGGGAAAATTCTGGAGCAGATGATAAAGCAATCCATCTGTAAGCACCTTGAAAACAATGCCGTGATGACTTGGAGCCAACATGGATTTGGCAAGAACAAATCCTGCCAGACGAATCTGATCTCATTTTTTGATCAAGTAACCTCCCTTGTGGACTGTGGGAATGCTGTGAACATAATAGACCTTGACTTCAGCAAAGCTTTCGACAAAGTGCCCCATAATATCCTGATTAGCAAGCTAGCTCAAAGTGGGCTAGATGAAACAACTATCAGGTGGATCCACAGTTGGCTACAGACTCGGACTCAAAGAGTGCTTCTCAATGGGACCTTCTCAAACTGGGGAGAGGTAACGAGTGGGTTACCGCAGGGCTCAGTCCTGGGCCCAGTGCTCTTCCACATTTTTATTAATGACTTGGAGGAGGAGGTGCAAGGAATGCTTATCAAATTTGCAGATGACACAAAATTGGGCGGGATAGTTAATACCCTGGAAGACAGAAAAAGAATTCAAAGTGATCTTGATAGGCTGGAGCACTGGGCAGAAAACAATAGAATGAAATTTAACAAGGATAGATGCCAAGTTCTGCACCTAGGAAAAAGAAACCAAATGCACAGTTACAAGATGGGCAATACTTGGCTCAACAATACTACAAGTGAGAAGGATCTTGGAATTGTGGTAGATCACAAGCTGAATATGAGCCAACCATGTGATGTGGCTGCAAAAAAGGCCAATGCTCTTTTGGGCTGCATTAATAGAAGCAAAGCTTCCAAATCCCGGGAAGTACTAGTTCCCCTCTACTCAGCATTGGTTAGGCCTCATCTGGAGTACTGTGTCCAGTTCTGGGCACCGCACTTTAAGAAGGATGCAGACAAGCTGGAGAGGGTTCAGAGGAGGGCAACAGAGATGATCATAGGACTGGAAACAAAGTTCTATGACGAGAGACTGAAAGAACTGGGGATGTTTAGCCTTGAGAAGAGAAGGCTGATGAGAGATAGGATGGCACTCTTCAAGGACTTGAAAGGTTGTCACAGAGAGGAAGGCCAGGATCTCTTCTCGATCATCCCAGAGTGCAGGACACAGAATAATGGGCTCAAGTTACAGGAAGCCAGATACTGGCTGAACATCAGGAAAAACGTCCTGACTGTTAGAGCAATATGACAATGGAATGAATTACCTAGGGAGGTGGTGGGCTCTGGTGGCATTCAAGACGAAGCTGGACAGCCATCTGTCAGGGATGCTTTGACTTAGATTCCTGCAGTGAGCATGGGGTTGGACTCGATGGTCTCATAGGGCCCTTCCAACCCTACTATTCTATGATTCTATGAGACCTAGTTCATCTCACAGACCCAATCTTTGGTTAATGGCTTGGTGCGTATATTCATAGTCATGTTTCCCATGGGACCAGTGTAACTCAGCAAGCCCCTTTTGTTGGAGATACTTTATTATTTGATTTTAACATCGATGTGTTTGGTGCATGCGCTGTTTATCTCTGATAGAGAGTCTTATACAACTTTGTCCTCATCTATCTTTAGAGGCACGGGCTCATCAACTCTCAAGTCTTCAGGTAGTAGCTTAAACCATAAGACCTCTCTGCGTGCTTCTGCAGCTGATACATATTCAGCTTCACTAGACAAGCGGGCAACTGTGGCCTGTTTGTGGTTTGCCCAACTAACATCTCCACCCCCATGGAAAAATATATGTCCGCTAGTGGATTTATGGTCTGAAATGTCTTCAGCCCAGTCTGCATCCATGTATCTCACTAGTTTAGGGCTATTGATGGCTGGCAGTCTTAGTTTTAAGTGTGCAGTCCAGTCCCCTTCAGTTATCTTGTTACCCTTTTGACTGCAGTTCAATCCCTTTGGCTCGGTCAGCTAGTTTTCCTGCATAGTATGCCTACTGCAGGGCTATGTTAGACCTAGGGCATCTCTACACAAACAATTTATTGCACACTCATGATTGGCCACTCATGGAGGCTTATGGTCCTTTACATGATATTGTCAACCCCCAGGACGTCTCTCACACTTTCCCCCATTTATCCCACTTTTAAAAAGATCGGAGATAAACTGGATTTTAAAAAAAAGTGGGATATAATTCAGCCACTAGATGGTGCTGTTTCACTGAAAATAAAGAAAGCCCCAGCCCCCAGCAAGGCTGCCTAGAAGGGCATTTTCAATCCCACATCATATTCTTTGTCTAAAAGAGCCCACCCTAATCACACCAGAGAGATGGAAGCAGAAAGCCCTGGTAAGGCTGTGGGATTTCCCCATAGTGTAGGGAAGTCGCTAGTGGGTGTGGCCGTGTACAGAAGCCTGCAGCCGTTGTTCTCTGGCATTGGCTTGCTAGGTCCCCCATTCTTGCAGAAACCTGTTTCCACTGGCGCAGGCATTGGACTGGCATCTTTTAGTCCTAGTAAAGGTAAAGGTAAAGGTGTCCCCAACCAGTCGTGTCCGACTCTAGTCCTAGGCTCTCTACCAACTCTAGGATCTTCTGTTTTTAACTAAGAAGGTAACTGCCATCTTCCCTATCAATTTGTGCACCTATATACGCACTAGCATCTCCTGGATGTTTGACTTCCACTTCTTTGTTTAGAAGGAGTATAATTTCTGCACTGTCCTTTTGATGATCACAGCATATAATCAGGACATCCACGTAAGTCAGCACGAATGTCCATCTGCCTTCTCTGTAATGTGTGTAGAGGCAGGGGTCAGCTTTACCTTGTTTAAAGCCTTGGCTGGTCAGTATCTTCTCCAATTTTTTGTTCCACGCTCTTGCTCAGTTTTTTAAGCCTTAGATCCCCTTCCGCAGCTTGCACACAAGATGCTTGTTTTTGTCACTTGTAAATCTTGGGGGTGGTTCCACGTGCAACTTTTCTTCTCTCTTGCCATGCACAAATGCAGTCTTTGTCAAGGTGTTCTACATGCGTGTTTCTTGAAGCTGCTAGGCTCAAAGGCACTCTCATTGTAGGGTGTTTCACAACTGGTGCAAAAGTCATCATGTTGTTGCTCAGTTGTTCAGTCGTGTCCGACTCTCCGTGACCCCGTGGACCACAGCACGCCAGGCCTCCCTGTCCTGCGCTCTCCCCCGGAGCGTGCGCAAGTCATGTTCATTGCATCGGTGGTGCTATCCAGCCATCCCACCCTCTGCCGCCCCCGTCTCCTTCGGCCTCCGGTCTTTCCCGGCACCAGGGTCTTCTCCAGAAAAGGCATCATAGTCTTCACCATATTTCAGAGAGCCTGGCCTTGTATTGCTGTATCTCCCCTTCTGCACCCTGCTTGGCTTAAAAAAACCGCTTGCAGCCTATGGCCTTCTTGCCAATGGGTAGTTTTGTAAGATTCCAGGTTTTGTTTTTGCGTAGTGCCTCTAATTCTTCTTGGGCTGCCCTTTTCCATGTGCTTGCAGACATCTCCTCTTCTTTCCACGATGTAGATTCCTGCGGTAACTACAACCTTGCAAGGGAGGTCAGTCGTCCAGCTGGAACTCCTTTGTTGGACAGCCATGAGTGTCTGGGATTTGGTTTAGGTGCATTGCCTACTTCCACAGCAGCCTCTGTCTCCTCTGCCTCCTCTCCTGGCTCTCTGGAAGCAGCTGCCTGCACTTCCTCATCTGGCTGTGTCTGGGTCATGGCTGCATCTCCAAGTATCAGGCAATACTCTTCTAACTGTTTGCTGTCGCTATCGCCTTCTGCCCCTTTGCAGTCATCACCAGCATGGCTCTGGCCACTTCTTTCTCATTCATTGAGGTACGGCACCCTGCATACAGAGTGTCTTTGGGTTTAGGATTCTGGATCCCTTGCTTCCTGGAGCATAGCCAACCATGATGCCTTAGACCCATCTTCCAAATACCCTCAGGTGCACTGTGCCCAGCTTCCGCGCATGCCACAGCTCACAGGGAGTTTTGTCAGTGGCTTTGGTTGGCAGTCTATTTTGCAAATATGTGGCTGTCATTACAGCTTCTCCCCAATGTCTGTCAAGAAGTTGTGTGTCTAGCAGCATACACCTCACCATGTTCATTAGTGAGCAATTATTTCTTTCTGCAGCCCCATTTTGTTCTGGGGGGTATGCAGTTGTGAGTCTATGTTCTATCCCTGCTCTCTCAAATATGCCTGTGTGTGATGGTATATGTATTCACCACAATTGTCACTTTGGATAGCTTGAGGCTTCCTGTTGAACTTGTTCATCACTTTGGTAACATATTCCTTCAGTTTATGTGCAGTTTGGGACTTCTCTGTTAGCAGGTAGGTTACCAGTACCTGGAAAAATCATATATAAAAGAGAGTATCTGTTCCCTCCAGCTGAGGCTGGTTGAATGGGACCACACAGATTGGTGTGAATCAGCTGAAGAGGCTTGCTTGAGCATCTCTGACTTTGCTGGGGGATTGGTAACCTGGTTCCCTTTCCTTTGTCACATATTTATGGTCACAATTAATGCGCTCCTTTATATCAGTGTTTCATAGAATCATGGAATAGTAGGGTTGGAAGGGGCCTACAAGACCATCGAGTCCAACCCTGCTCAGTGCAGGAATCCAAGTCAGAGCATCCCTGACAGATGGCTGTCCAGCCTCGTCTTGAACGCCTCCAGCGTGGGAGAGCCCACCACCTCCCCAGGTAATTGGTTCCATTGTCGTATTGCTCTAACAGTCAGGACGTTTTTCCTGATGTTCATCCGGAATCTGGCTTCCTGTAACTTGAGCCCATTATTCCGTGTCCTGCACTCTGGGATGATCGAGGAGAGATCCTGGCCTTCCTCTCTGTGACAACCTTTCAAGGACTTGAAGAGCGCTATCATATCTCCCCTCAGTCTTCTCTTCTCAAGGCTAAACATGCCCAGTTCTTTCAGTCTCTCTTCATAGGGCTGTTTCCAGTCCCCGATCATCTTCATTGCCTTCCTCTGAACCCTCTCCAGCTTGTCTGCATCCTTCTTAAAGTGCGGTGCCCAGAACTGGACACAGTACTCCAGATGAGGCCTAACCAGTGCTGAGTAGAGGGAAACTAGTACTTCCTGGGATTTTGAAGCTATGTTTCTATTAATGCAGCCCAAAACAGCATTGGCCTTTTTTGCAGCCACATCACATGGTTGGCTCATATTCAGCTTGTGATCTACAACAATTCCAAGATCCTTCTCACTTGTAGTGTGGTTGAGCCACGTTTCCCCCATCTTGTAACTGTGCATTTGGTTTCTTTTTCCACATTGCAATGTGCAAACTGCCTGTGCCACAATGTGGAGTAATCCTTGGTTGTACATTGCTTGGCAGCATTCACCTTTTCTTCTTCACAGTCTATTTCAAAGGCTCCGTCCTTCTTGAAGCCTCTGGCATACAGCTGACCTTCAAAATAATCTGTACAGCCTTTCTTATTAAAGTGTACATCAAACCCCTTTCTTGTCTATGTGGATACACTCAGCAGCTTTGTCTTCATTACAGGAATGAACTGCACTTCTTCTGCTGTGATATCATTGCATGCATTCTCAGTCTTGCAACTTAGGGCTATCTTTTCTTTACCCTTTATGGCAACAGGGTTCCATCAGTGAAATGTTTGCATTTGGGTTTAGTTCATGGAATGAATTAGCATCAGAGGGCATGTGTGAAGACACCCTACTGTCAATCATCCATGTAACTTTGGTATTTCTTCTTTGGGTTACATTAAAAGTTCTATGATCTTTATTTTTATGCTGATCATAATCCTTTTGGATTATAATCCCCTTGGGTGAGTGTCCTCTTGGATGAGTTAAAATTGCTCTGGCCCTCCCTCTGGTGGTGGCTCCTTTCTTTGTATCTGCTTGCTTTGCCTTGATTAGCTTTCAAAATATCCACCTTTGGGCTTGTTTTTGGTGATCATGTAATTTGAGCCACTGTGTGTTTCAGCCTCCTCATGAGCCTTTTGTCTTAGTGCTTCTCCCCTTATGTCCCTTAACATTCTTTCTTTGGCACTGAACACTGAAATGAATGTGGAGTAGTTTCGTGGGAGCTTAGAAATAGCCCCATTTTTAGCTGATCATTTCATATTTGCCCCAACGTGGCCAGCTTATCTAGTATATTTAGTAGGCTTGCAATATGTTTATCAGCGTCCCCTTCTTCCTCTAAGCTTGTAGACAAAGTTATCAAAACAATAAAGTGTGTTCCTAGGTCTCATCGTCCCCATATGATTTCTGCAGGGCTTTAAGCATATGTGCAATCATTCTTTTTCCTTTTATATACACAGTCTGATTGGCTCCTAAGCACTGTATTAATACATTTCTTGCCGTTATGTCATTGGAGTCCCATTTCATAATGGCTTCTTCTCCTGTCCTGGGTTGTTCTTTATCCAGTGCTTCAAGCGTCCCATCCACCTCAAGTTGGTTTCTCAGCCTGAAGCACCGTTCTTGATAGTTCTCTGCATTTAGTTTGGGAATCGCTGTTTGCCTGCTCCCAGCCGTGGTTCCAATTCAAAGCAAAAATTCTCAAGTGGTGGCAGAGCTTATGCCAGGGCTGTGCAATGCCCCTTCACATGAGTAATATGTGAAAGGGATCGGTCACACAGTCGCATAGCCAGATCTGATTGGTTGCACTTGATAATGCCTCTGTCAGGGGGATGAAGAAGGGCTATTTTTCAAACAAAAAATAGCATCAACACTGCAGCCAATTTAGGCTGTGAAGGACAACAGTGAACAAGTTACACTTTGGGAAGTCTTTGGGGAAGCTGCCTCCCCACAAGCCCCCTTTTCACACCGAAAATGTTATCTGGAGAGGATTTGGCTTAGACAAAATATAAGCCTTTTTCCAAATGCCATATAGCAAATAGAATTGAAGTAGAAATGTAGAACATATTCACAATTTGAAAATATCTATAATATACACAATCGGAACTTGTTCAACTGTCCTGTCTTTATGCCCATACCCTGGGAATTATAGTGTTGTGTGAATTTCTAAGAATTTCTTCTTAGAATTGAGCAGTCCTTTCACAGGATTACCTTTCCAAGGCTGGGAGAGGCAACAGTTAAGTAGATCTGAAACTGATTTAAATGTGCAGTGTACACATGTCAAATCCATTCAAATTTTTGGCAAGTTGATTTGTATTAGGAAAGTGTTATTATTATTGTTACAGTTACCTAGCTATACTATAGCATTATGTTTTCACCCATGTTTGTGGCTGGGCTTATTTTTTTCCCTTCCTCACAGCAACCTCCAAAATGAAAGTGTGCAGGCTGAGGACAGCAACCCCCAAGACCCAAATGAGCAGGTTCAAGACAGCAGCAAACCCCAAGACCCAAATGAGCAGGTTCAAGACAGCAGCAAACCCCAAGACCCAAATGAGCAGGTTCAAGACAGCAGCAAACCCCAAGACCCAAATGAGCAGGTTCAAGAGAGCAGCAAACCCCAAGACCCAAATGAGCAGGTTCAAGAGAGTAGCAAACCCCGAGACCCAAACGAGCAGGTTCAAGAGAGAAGCAAACCCCGAGACCCAAACGAGCAGGTTCAAGAGAGCAGCAAACCCCAAGACCCAAATGAGCAGGTTCAAGAGAGCAACCCCCAAGAGCTAAATGAGCAAATCAAAGACAATCAACACCCAGATATGAAGGCCTGGGCTGAGGAACAGATGGAAATTCTAGAACAGCCCCCAGATAAGAAGCCCGCCCTAGCTTCCATTACCAATGCACAGGAGATCACTATGAGAGAACGGCAGGATGAACGGCATAGCCCTCCTGGCCCTGCACCCAGTCCGAAAGAGTAAGTAGCTGCCTGGCACTGTGGCCTGAAGCCTGGGCTTCATGTCTGGTTCTTTAAGGTTTCCCTCCCTTTGCCACTTTGAGAACTGAGCAGAGTTCTCTGTGCTGGGATGCCTCCAGAGTTCCCTTTGGGGAAGGATGTCCTACCTTTATTTCTTAATTTTATTAATGTATCTGTTAAGAGTTTTATTAATGTTATTAAGAATTCTTGAATTAAGCATTCCTCTCTCCCCACAATAATGTTCAGCTCTAGTGGCTACCCTGCCACACTATCAAGTCATGCTGGCCATGTAGTGAAGGTTGACTCTTTGTACCTTACCATTTACCATAGAATCCCAGTTTTACCTTAGGCTGAATCTACACATAGCAGTTTCACTGTTTTCATACTGCAGTGATAACTGTTGTTGCACACGACACCAGTGGGCACCAATACTTATCACTGCAGTATGATAATGGTAAAACTGCTATGTGTAGATTCAGCCTCAGACAATTCATGTTTATGGCTTGGATCCTAAGATAAATTAACTTAAGGAAGTTGGCTGAAGGACAATTTCCTGTCCTTTCTTCCCCACTACAGCCACCTCCCCCCCACCCCGAAAAACCACTCCAGAGGGTTGGGTGGGCTCCAAAACAATGTGGGATGGGTTGTGGGGCTTGCCTGAGGGAAGAATGGGATTTGGGGTGACTCCCAACAACCCTCCTTGCCCCATCCCACATTGGTCAAGCCCCCCACCCCCCACCCCCCAAATAATTCTAGGTCATTGCAGGTGGGAGAAGTGGATGGGAAATTGTCCTTCCATGAACTTTCTTAAGTTAATTTATCTTAGGATTCAAGCCTATATAATTACTCAGAGATCAACTTTCACTGGTTAGATAGAGTGATACTGGAATAACATCCAGATCAGTATACTGGTATAAGATTTGGCACAGCACTTTGTTTACAAACCCCATTTGAAAGTAAGTTTTCTGTACTTCATATTGTTTAAGCCAGTTTCAGTCAATGCAGCAAAATGGACAAGCAAAATGAAAGGGTAAAGAGATTGGAGCTTTTTAGTTTAGACGAAAGATGACTAAGGGAACAGAGGTTTATAAAATTATGTATGGTGTGGAGGAAGTGGATACGAGAAATCACCTCCACTCTCTCACAGCTTTCTGGGGGTCAGCATTGACAGAAAAGCAAAATATACACATTTTAAATATAGACAGACAGACTATTAGAAGTCATATTTAAATGTTTAAAACATTTACACCTGTCTTTCTACCAGTGTGGGCCCACGAGGTGGTTTTTAGGCAATAGATTCAAGACAGGCAAAAGTTATACATCTTTAGCCAGTGCATAACTTTCCAATGTTGCTGCAACAAGTTGTGATGATAACCAGTGATTTAGATGGCTTTAAAAGGGAGCTAAACCCAGCTCATGGGTGAGAAGTCTATTAATAGCTATTAGCCATGAGAGCTGAACGGATCTTCCCTGTTCAGAGGCCTCTGAATACCAGTTGCTGGGGGACAGACTGCGGGGAGCGCTGTTGCCTTCATGCCCTGCTGCTGGACATCGAGGAGCACCTGGCTAGCTGCGGCTGGAAAGAGGGCGCTGCCCTAGATGGACATTCCGCCTGATCCAAGAGGGCTGTTACGTTCTTACCACTTGTCCAAACTCAGAAATGCCACGCCGAGATGGTCTGGCTGGGCGGCAGCCTGGCATATCATTCAGGTCAGAATGAGGCTCAGACGTGCCGTGAGAAGCGGAGCAGGGCGCTCGCATAGGCAAGTGGTCTGCCGTGACTTCTGTGAGCACAATTGGGATGGGCCGTGCAGCCCACCCCAAGCAGCTCACCAGCTCTAATTCAGGTCACGTCCTCTACCTGCCAGCCCATCTGGATCTCCAAGGGGCCAGGTGGAGTGGCAGGTGGGCACCCTTGGAAGATGGGAGCCTCAGGCCTGCCCCCTTCTCCGTGCACATGCTCCTAAACGGAATGAGAGGCCAATGGAGTCACTGCGCCGCTACCTTAGGTCAAGCCTACCCTAGGCTTGAACTACGAGCCCATGGGTGGGGGGAAGCGGACCCCCTGAGGAAGCCCAATCAAACAATGACCTTCCCTGAGGGATGCTGACGTTTGCCTGGGCTGCTCAACGGCTCCTGACGCATTTCCAGTCTACGTCAGGCCTGCAGAAAGTGCGGCCTGGCAGCCCTCCTTGCGTTTGCCACCGTTGAGGCTCTGCCTGTCCTTTCCTGATCCCTGATCAGAGATAAGCAAGGCTTGCGCTCGCTAGAAACCTCAGCAGAGGAAAGCAGCTTGGGCTGTTGCTTTACTGCTGTTTAAAAGCAGCAGTTGCAGCTGAGGGCGCTGGGGGGGGTGGGGGAGGCTGCAGCCTTGCTCCTTCCCCAGCAGCTCTAGAGCACCCCAGGTGTCTGCTTCCGCACCATTGCTGGCAACACAAAAGCAGCAGTGCCCGTGGGATCGCTGGGAGGAAGAGGAGGCTGAGCCTCCTCAGCCTCCTCCTGCCCCTTGCCCCCGTGCCTCAGGGCAGCTAGCACCACTGCCACTCTGTGTGTGTGTGTGTGTGTGTGTCCCACCTCTGTGTGACTCTCTGTGTTCTCTCTGTGTGACTGTGTGTGCCTCTGCACCCCACCCCAGTGTGTGTGCATGCATGTACATGCATGCGTGTGTGTGCACATAGACCTTGGATCCCCTGGCGAAACCAGCTTTGGCCCTTGGGGCCAAAAAGAGTTTTGAACTGAGGAGTTCTGAATACAACCTTCCTCGGATCAGAACATCCAGGCACATTACAAGCTGAGCTCAAAGCAGCCATCATTAAGCTCAGCAGCAACAGGATGGGTACCAAGACCTTTCGGAAATGTAGTTTCCTAAGCTTTGGAGGTCTTAGTGAGGAGCCACTGGCCCTGGGGAAACTACACTTCCCAGCACCCATGGCTCCCATCATACTGCCTGGTGAAGGCCAGAGCAGCAGATCTTCTTGTCAGCAATACTGCCAACAGGGCAGTTAGGGAGGGAAAGGAGGTAGTGAAGGGGAACTTCGGAGGGAGTTGGGGTGTGTGGAGGTTTCTGCCAACTTAGCAGAGGGGGGCTAAAATGGATTTGCAGGCAGGGAGGGGAGACGTCTAGTCCTGATTGTGCTCTTGGTGTCATCAGGAGCATGATCATACCTAAAACAAGCTACTTTAGGCATGATCCAAATGGAGCTCAAAGTAGCTTGTTTTATCTTAGCTTATTCCACATCAAGCCCAAGGAAGCTCACTCATCACTACTATGAATGAGGGCGAAGCTCAAAGGTGAAGGGGGCACGTTTGAGAAAAGCGATCGGCAGTGGCGAAATGCACGTGCCCCTTGCAGGGATATTTCAGGGACCGCTCTGAAATGGGGTGGAATTCAGTCTGAGGATCAAAGAAGCCGCACTCAGTGGCTTCATATAGACGTTAAATAAGGGGGACAAAACAGCCCAGAAGCATCCTGTAGCAAAAGTTGCAGGGGGCTCTGCTTAAGTCAGGACTGAGCCATCCGCAGTGAGCTATGAGCCAGGGAATCAAAGCCGAGGAGCAAGCTGGGAGCCATGAGGCAAAGCCAGAAATTGGAGCCACGGGTGAAGCCAGGAGTCAGGGCCAGAGAGCTGCGCAGGGCAGCACCAGAGCCAAGACGACCTTGGCGCCCAGGCAATGCCAGACTCCAGTAGGAAGCCTTTTTATGCTCCTTCCTGTGCAGGAGGGCCAAGTGGCCAGATTGGCTGGGCAGGGTCAGCCCAGGACCTGAGGGTGCTTTTCTGCCTAGTCCCTAGGCCAATGCTCAAGCCCACAGTTATTTGGCTCATCTTGTGGGGCACCTGCACACAAATCCAATGGATCCTAGTTTGCTCCCCGGCAGCTCTCCAGGTAAGAGCAGAATCACCAAATCACTGTGCCTCCAACAATCATCTCAGTTTATTTATTTATTTATTTATTTATTTATTTATTTATTTATTTATTTCATTTCTATACCACCCAATAGCCGAAGCTCTCTGGGCGGTTCTCAGTTATCCAGCTCTCAGTTATCCAGGAGGATGCCATGCTGAATGGTACTGAATGCCATGGAGAGAGCCAAAAGAATCAACAGGTTCCTACTGCCCCTGTCCATCTCCTGGTGTAGGTCATCCATCAGGGTGCCCTAGGCAAAAGCTGGATTCTCTGCAAGGGGATACTGAGGATCTAGGGTGGGAGAGGAATTGCGTTCCCCTCTTAAGAGGTTCCCCAATGGCAGCTCCTTTTCCCTAGCAGCTGAACAGACCCTGTGCTCAGGCTGAACATTCCCCTCACTCACAGCAAACAGAAGGTCCAAAAAGATAGACTGAGTCATTGATAGGGATAGACTGAGTCATCAATAGGGATAGACCGAATCATCGATAGGGAAAGATGGAGTCATCGATAGGGAAAGATGGAGTCATCGATAGGGATGCCGCTGGAGGTGCTGTTGCCCAGTTTTATTACAGAGTTTTCATCAATGTTTGGGCTTATTTTTTCCTCCCTCACTGCAGTACCCTAGATGAGCAGGCTAAAGACAGCAAACCCCAAGACCTCAAGAAGCAGACTGAGGAAAGTATGGAGACTTCGAAGGAGACCCCTAAGCAACAGCCTCAGAAAGAGCATTTTCTATCCATCACTGCAAATTCACAGAAGAAAACCATTAAGAAACAGAAAGATGAAGCATGCAGCACTCCTCTCTGCAGAAACTGCCCCCACCCCTCTGGTCACTCCTCTTTTGCCAAGTAAGCAGAACTGGGGTGTTGTGCCTGGAGATGGCGTATGACACATGTCTGAGCACAGGAGGGTGCCCTTCCTCCCCTACTTTGAGCAATCATCACCATCATCATCCAGATTTATATACTGCTTTCCATAAAAGTATCAAAGTGGTGAACATAAAATATGATGGCATAAAAACAACCATAAATATAGCAATGAAAGCAACACAATACGATTAATCAGCAGTAAAACTGCCCACTCTACTGTGTGCTACAATCCCTGGGTGGCTGGGTCACACTTCAGGGAGAGCCTCTGTAAAGGGACGAGATTTAAGAAGATGGCTGAACGTCAGAACCGCGGGGCCCACCTCACGCCCCCCGGTGAAGCGTTCCGGAGGGCAGGGCTGCAGCTCTGAATGCTGCACTGCAAGTGTTCCTCCGGAGCACGTGGCACCCTCAGAAGGGCTCCCTCAGGTGACCACAGAGATCGGGCAGGGACATGAGCAGTGAGATGGTCCATGAGGGAACCTGGTCCCAAGCTGTTTAGGGCTTCGTATGTTAACAACAGCTCCTTGAACCTGGCCCGGTAGCTGACTGGCAGCCACGCAGAGCTTTTGGCAAGGTGCAGCTTGCTGCTGGAAGGAGGCCCCAGTTAGCAGCCTCGGTGCTACGTTCTGCACCAGCTGCAGCTTCCAGACCAACCCAAAGGTCGCCCCACATAGAGCGCATCACCAGAATCCAGTCTTGAGGTGGCCAAAGCCTGCACCGCTGTGGCTGGGCTATGATGTGCGGGGTTTCCATGCAATCCTTCTTCTCAAGTGCCCTTTGTCCCACAGTTTCTTTAAATTTTATAAAATGTATTCAGCCTTCCCTCTTCAGTTTTATAATATTGTTACTACCTTCCACCTACTGGTCGTTCGACCCTGGATGAGACTTCGCCAAACGCGACATGTCTGCCATTGACACTGGGCAGCGTTTGTGACCTCAGGGTCTGGCAACGTTGCAAGCTCAGCGAATGTCTGGGCTGTGGGGCTGCCTCTTTGGCCTGGCGGGTGAAGCAGGCAACATCAGGCACCCCAGCCAGCATGTATGTGGCAAGAGGCCTCCCTGAGCAAGGCCTTTCCTCGGGCGGTGGGTGTGCCGTTGATCTGCAAGCACAGCAGTAGGCGAGAGTCCCAGGGCAGGCGCTCTGGTCTCACCCAGAACTGGGAGGATTCTGGGCCGGGGTGCTGGCCTCGCCTCTCAGGCTGCCCAAGGTTCATTTTCTGAGGCTGGGCAGATAACCCCTGCCTGGCCCTCGGGGCTTTTGGTTCAAGCACTGTTATACCTGACACGGAGTGAACTCTGCACATTCCTGAGGGGGCAGTGTATCCGCCCAGTACAGTGAAACCCTCAGAGGGTCTTGCCAGCCTGAAAGACAAAGACATGTTGTGGCGAAAGTTTTCGCCCATGGGGTCAGACGCATGAAGTGGCCACCAGACTTGTTACTAATGACTGCAGAATCCACTTAGTGTGGATCTTACACTTACTTGGTTCTTGTATTCTTTTGTGTCTGCATAGTGATGTGATACATCGCTTGATGACTCTGGTGTTAATAGGCCTTTTGGCCTCACTCTGTAAAATCACTCCTCTCCTGCTCCTGCTCCTCCTCCTGCTCCGCACTGATGCACCTACCCATGTCAGCAACCATGTTGGACGTCTGATGAAGCGGCCCAGGCTGTCAAAGACCATGAGACTCTTGTTGGGTTTGCTTCAGCAGACTCGTGTGGCAGCCCCTCTGGCTGTCTTTGACATTCACTAGCCAAACTCCAGAGTGTGATCAGTAGATACAGGCTGCGGGTGGTGAATTGGCACAGGAATGTGAATGAAGCACCTGAAGATGGACGAGGACGGGTCAGCTCCAGGGCTGAGGGGGCACAGTGTCCTCTGGTGGGCCCCCTCCTCTGCCAGTGGGCCCTGGCAGGCTTATCTGGTGGTGGCTGCAGCACCCCAGGCACTGCTGAGCAGCTCTGTGTCTTCTAGCCCCCCTTTTCCATTTCCCACAGTCCCCCAGACCAATGCCAGGTTGGGGACATGCTGGGAAATGGAGAGGGTGGCTAGACCCAGCTGCCTGGCATTGCTCAGAGTGCTGGGCAGAGAAAGAGCGCAAAGGGGACCCGGGGCTGGCATTCCCAGTGGGCCCTGCCAGGGTGTTGGAGTCCTAGCAGCTGCCTAGCTATGCCAAGCGCTGGACAACTGCTTCCTGAAATGAACTAGCCACTTCCAGTCTTCATTCAGATCAGTACCAAAGGCTCAAATGTGCTGATGAATGAAGGGGAGAAAGAGCCTTCTCTGATGCTGGACTGGGGAATCTCCCATCTGCAGAGGCCTCTTGACGTGGCCTCCAAGGCCCCCCCCCCCCAGGAATCCCCACTGCTTTCTCCGACCTCTGATCAGAGGTGACAGCAGTGCGCAGCACAGCCAGCAATGCGGTTTGTGTGCACCACCTGCAGCTGGAGACTTGGCTAGCTCTTGGAGGGGCCACTCCTCCAGATTTGACACCCCTATTCTAATGGATTGCCTTTTCCCATTTCCCACAGGCCAGTGATCACACGGAACCTGCCGGTGCATGAAAAGGCACCACTTCAGGGATGCCTCTCCCCAAAAGCAAAACCCAGAACTGCTGATAAAGCAATTCAGGTGAGAGTCACAGTTTCTGCCAATGAGATTTTGTGGTCTGTGCAGCCAGTCCACTCCCACGGGGTTGCTGTTGCATAGCGATAGATGATGCCGGGGTACCTTCACAGTCCAGGAATTCAAACCATGCATGGTTTAGATGTCACTGGAGGGCCACCGAATGCCAGCACCTAACGAAAAGCAATGAATATTGGAACAATTGTGGGTAAAAGCAAAAAGAAACACGAAAACCTGAAGCGCAAATTTGGCCCAGCCCTTGTGTGAGCGTACTTGCCCCATCACACACAGCCAAGTAGGCGTTACCACATGCCTGCATGAACTTGCTGAAGCAAACCCATGTATATATGAAGCACCGTGACCAAGCAGAGACAAGTCGTGCATCCTCACGTGCCTCTTGATGGGTTTGTACAGGCAGACACGTTCCCCAGCCACACATCTGCGCCCGTGGCATGCTCACAGGCATTGCTCATGTTCCAGGGATGATGTATCATGTCACTTATGGCTCACATGTCGCTCATGCTTCATGACTAGGGGTGTTATGGCTAGGGATGTCAACTGGCCTGTCCCACCCCCTCCCCCAAGCCGTTCACCACTAAAGATTTATGCTTTGCATCATATAGCTGTGTACGGCTTTCCATTTTAATATCAGAGAAATCCAGAGGAGGAGAAATCCAGAAGCTCTCAAGCTGCACTGAGTACTGGCATAGATAAGAGGCTGCAGCAGGAAATGTTGTCTTTTGGGTCCATGAGTGAGGGCCAAACTGCATGCCATGCCACCCATGCAATTAGCGACAGAATGTTTTTAAAGCTAAACAGCAGGCACGGGGCCTCCAGTCCAGATCAGGGCCCTAGCAAGGGGGCTTTGATCTTTCCCCTCTGCTGCGGTCCCAGTCCAGACTGACGTGAGCTTTCTTCCCATGCAAACAGCATGGGTGTGTGGGGGGAGCGGGGTGGTGGTGGTGTGCCGCTAAGGAGTGGGCCTTTCCAGTGGTGGCACCCCAGCTGTGGAATGCACAGAGGGGTTCGCCTGGCACATACGTTGTGGTCTTTTTAGCTCCAGTTTTTTAAAAACACACATAGTGTGTGTTTTAGGATCCTTGCACAGCTGCTGCTTTTACTCTATAGTTTTATTCCATTAAAAAAAAATTAGACCTTGGAGCCCTCTGTTTAACCGACACCCTGCCAGCAAGAGCCAGGCAGGGTGGGAGGAAGATGGAGGCTTATATAGTTTCCCTCATTCCCCCAGTTTTGTTATTTTTAGCTAGACAGGACATCTAGCAGACTTACCTCTCTTTGCCTGGGAACAGGCACGAAGAGGCTTGTGTCTCCTTCCCCCTCCCAGCCCGCCATCCTGCCCCGTTTTCTCCCTCCCTTGCTCTCTTCCGAGGATGCCATTGTGGCTGTGGAAGAGGAGCTGTCAAGGAGCTTTCCACCGGGGGTGGGGGGGATCCCCACTTGCATGTCCCCCTCCTCAGATTGTAGCTGTGCCCATGGCCTCGGGGGGTGGGGGGGGCAATCCATCATATCCTATGATTCCAGGCACCACAGGATTGCTCTGGTCATGTTTTTACATTATGTGTTGTTATGCTATTGTGTTTTTTGGTTTTAAGGGCGCAAACCTATGCATGTTTAAACAGAAGCTGTAGGAGGTGGGTTTTTTGCATAAACATGAATAGGATTGTGCCCTAAGTCTTGTTTTGTAGGGGCAAATGGTAAATGGGTTAATCTGTGAAGCCCAGCCTGTCCTGGAATCCTTATCTTTATTCATTCATTTATTTCAGTTGCCCCCCTTTGTCCTACATGTATTTGGGGCATCAAAACTTTTGTTTCTAACGTGAAAGAATTTAATGCAATTTTCCCACTTTCAAAATGCGTAGGAGGGACATTTCCTCCACTGGTCTCTGTGGAAACCACCCCACTCTGATACTATGTGCTGTCTGACCATTCAGACTCCACACAGGTGCTCATCACTTACCTGATTTATGTTGGAGGGAATGTACAGCCCCCTGGCAAGGCTTCAAGGCCAAGCCTGGGGCTTCTCCTTGTCTAAGAGGAAGAGGGGAGGGAGGGTCTGCAGGCTGGCTTGTCCTTGAGGGGCAGTGCGCAGGTAATTCACTAGCCTGATTTCAACACAAGCATGCATATAGTGAACATGTCTGCAGGTGCTGAGCAGAATTGCTGCGGGAGGCCCCACCCTTCCAACCTACACCCATTTGTTAGACCAGGGTCCCCACCTTTTCAGGTTGGTGGGAACATCTAGAATTGTGGGAGAGTGTTGTGGGTGCTCTCACAGAATGGCTTCTGGGGAGCTTGCCCATTCAGAAAATGGCTGCCATGGTGGGCACAGCCAGCCACAAAACACTCATTTCCCAGAAGGCAAACTGGCGAGGCTAAAAGAAATGCCACTTGCCTAAGAACCTCAGTACAAGGCAGAGGCGGGCTCTGAGCTCCAGAACCCCAAACCACTCTTTTGAACCCAAATACAAATGGTGCTGGACAGCAACACTGTGCCTTGCAGCATGCCTGCTGCCCTGTTTATAACATAACAATAATTTTAAATATCTTAAGAAGTAAAATAAAAATCAGGAGGGCCAGGGAGTCTGGTGGACACCAAGAGAAATGTCTGCAGGCACATGGGTGCCCATGGGCACCACCTCGGAGAGCCCAGCACTAGACTGTACCGTTCCTGTGTGCATGCAGTTCTTAGGTGAGGTTGGGACCTTGTTTTTGAAGGGAGCTACGCACTTAACGTTTGTACATGCAAGTCTGCACACACAGTTTAGTGAACATCTGAAGGCCGGGAGCAGGGCTTGCTGCCACGATCCTGTTCTCACCCCCCCCACACAGGCGTGTTCACTGTACGCATGAAACATGCAGTTGCAAGGACCTGGGCGGTGGAGCGGCCCACTCTCCAGCAGCTGAACCGTTCGTATATTGAAACAGTGGACTAGTTTTCTCTGTCGTCTGGGAATTGTCCTTTGTGTTGGGTTGAACAGTGCAATCAGATGCTGATGCGGCGCCTGCCCCTGCTCGTGAGGACGCCGCCGCAGAGGATCCTCACCCCCAGAGTGAAGCCTCCGGCAAACAATAAAGCAACGCAGGTGAGAGCCAGAACCTCCGTGTATAAGACGGGTCTCTCCCAAGGAGCCGCCCTTGGTTAGGCTGCCTTCGCTCCAAGCTCCCCCACAGTCTCCTGCCCCAGCAGGCGAAGCAAACCATGGTGGTCTCCTGCCAGGGGAGTTCCCTCATCATGGTCTCCTGGAGAACCTAGGCTGGATATTCCCACAGGGCTCCAAAAGGTCCCCATCTCTTTGCTTACACAGTACCACAGTATCCTGGGGCAGTATTCATACCCTAACTCCAGTGGTGAGGGAGGCTGGGAGCTGCAGTCCACCAGCAGGAAGTGGAAGGCCCAACATTCTCAAGGCCTGCTGTAGAATGCTCACCTTTTTCCCTGACCAACTAAAATCCTGACAATGTCAGCACCTTATTTTGATAGGATTCTGCAAGTGGTTTTCATGCTTTGAGATCTCTCAAAGCCAGGTGGCCAAAGCGGGTTCTCCTTCATTACATCACCTTTCTTAACCCTGAACTGACAAGCTGTATGGCTAAGGATGTGCTGTGGTCACAACCCTATCCCCCACCCCCAGATTTCTCCCTCCTTTGAGCGGCTGCTGAAGAGACCACCTCTTTTGCTCAAAAAGAAGAAAAAAGAGGACAAGACGATTGCCCAGAACTCTCCAAGGGAGACCAATCCAGCCAGCTTGCACAAAGGGAGCGGCAGCCGCTGTGGCGGGTAGGAATCCCTGATGCAGTAAGACAAGCCTCTTCATCCCCGCTCCCTTCCCCTCCCAGCCCACGTATACCTAATTCCCTCGGAATTCCTGTTCCGCTATCCTTACGCAAGCCGGCCATCTCAGCTGCTTAGAGCGTCTCTACACTGAACAACAACAACAACACCAGCCTAAAGTCCTGCACTGAAAATGGGGCCTCTTGCTTCCGTTTCAAATGCAGCGGCTCCCTTTTTCACCTCCTTCCCTCTCCCAGCCCCGGCAGCTGAGTCTTCCATATCTTTCATTGCTCCTGATCTGCTTCTTGCGGTTTTCCTCTTTTCATGAGGGAACTCAAGGGGAATGCAAGGGGGGGGGGATGCGACAGCTCATGATCTGCGATCTGTTTAAAAACGGAACAAAGGGCATTTAGTGCAGGAGGGTCACGGCAGGGTCACGGTGTCATGGAAAGAGCCCGCAAAGGTCCGTGAAGGAGCCATCTCAGTCGCGGGATAAAAGCTCCGTGTGAAGGAGTCCTTAGACTGGGAGAATCCCAAGTTTAGGGCTGATCTTCTGTCCTGCTTTGATATCCAAACTTTGCCTCTTTTCTATTCACTTTCCTAGAGCAAGGAAAAAGCCCTTTAGCACTGAGATGTGAGAAGAATGTTCTCACTCCCGCTGGTAGAGACATTTTGCAAATACAGTAAATCAGGGGATGAGCATGATGCATGATCGATGTCTGTTTCCCCGCGCTTCTCCGTGCACCTGGAATTTGCCACTGAAAGGGGCTCCGCACTGGTCCGGCTCTCGCTGTTCATAGGCGGAGCCCCTCCTGGGCGGCTGATTCAGGCTTTCTGTGGATTTGGCCTGGAGCAGTGCAGCTGCTGCTGCCTGGTGATTGCTGGCACCCCGCTTCTGATAGCACCGCACTTTCCGCCCACATGGTTAGGGTGGGCCAGAAGATTACGCACTCTGCTAGCAATGCACCTCTGGGCATCACCGGCATGGGATATATTCTGTAGTCTGCTCCAATCTCGTTGTACAAGGCAGAAGTTGCAGATTCTGCTAGAAGGGGCACAGAAGCAACTACAGAATGGTGACAACTGTGTATCATATAAATGGGGTGGAATGAGGATGGGGCTCCGGTCGAGATGGGGGCTCAGGGGGCTCTCAGTAACCACTGTGTCTGCTCTCTCTGCAGCAGTGTCAAACGGACATCCCTGGCCCTGAAAAAGGGCAAGTGAGTATTCCAAACACTTTCTTCCTGCTGACTCGTCTCCATCTCCATTGTCTCCATCTTCTTTCCTTGAATGCCTGCTTTTCCCCTCCAGATCTCCTGGACTTGCCACCTTTCCTTTCTCCTTTCTGCCTTCTCAGTCCATGGGCCCCCATCCATCATTTCCATCCCTGCAATTTGCTTGAGACTGGAGTAAGCACAGCAGGGCATCCCTTCCATCAAAATGATGTGTGTGCCTCTGTGTCACATAGCAGGGGCCATGAATGCTGGGACTCCCTGAATGATCCACTACTACCGAAGTTGAGCAGCGGCTAGGTTTCTACATAAGTGACCAGTGAGATGGCAAGTACGGAAACTTGACATGGAAGAGAAAATGGGAAAGGTTCCATGCTTGGCAACTGCCTGAGACATCTGCTCCTAGGCCTGAAGGATTTTAATTCTGCTCTGGCAGAATAGATAACTAGATAAAAATTAAGCAAAAAAATCATTATAGTAATCAACTTTCTGTACATGTTTTGGCAGGAGGCCTAAAGCTATCTACAATCTCTACGTAACCATCTCTGATGGGTGGAAAGAAATGGATCCAGTGCGTATTAAGGGAACTACTTGGGAAGGTAATTCATGGGGTTGTGCCCTGTGGGAGGAGGTCTGTGTGGCTAAAAAAACCTTGCAGACTTCCTTATGTACAAAAGTTTATTCTTACATTGATTTATTACTTGAACGGGTCTAAACGACCGTAAAACAAAGTATTTGATTTGATTTATTGCTTTGATTTAGATTTATAAGCCTGCAAAGAAACACACAACAAGGTAGGATATATGTGTGCTTTTTGTTTTTAATTTTTGTGAACTGCCCAGAGAGCTTCGGCTATTGGGTGGTATAGAAATGAAATGAAATGAATGAATAAATACAAATATAATATTCAAACAGGTTAAAAAAAACCTACACAAATTCATGTAACACATTCTATAACATCAAAAACTGTAAAACAAACAAACATGTGTTTTGTTTGTTATATATGGAGTGGTTCTTGTTCATTTGCCCATGAGCACCCAGATTGGAGAAGGTGAAAACGGGGGGAGGATTTCCCAAGTGCTGGTCCTCTAGAAGTGAAGGTTTTGACCATGGAACCCCTGGAGTCCCTTATAGCTGCGTAGATGGTCCAAAGCTCTACCTAGCAGGGCACAACAACTAGCTAGGCGTTCAACTCTCCTGTGAGGGCATCAGGGAACTTGGGCCTCCAAGGCATCTGTAGTGAGTTCTGGTAAAGGAGCTGGGTCCAACGTCTTGGTTGAAATCAGTGGCTAGAAAAGGCCCAGAGCACAGATGGGGAGACCACCCCTTCCTGCAACTGCCACTTTGCTGGGCGTCATTTTAGGTGCTGCAGGAGAAAAGAGCAAGATGCTTCTATCTCTCCCCCGTCTACAGCCCACTCGAATGAGGAGACTAGGGGTCTGCCATAGAGGGCACACTTTCCATACTAGCCGCAATTCATCCTCCAATTCTCAGTATTCCTCCCCAGATCCTAGATGCTGTGCTGCCAGTTTGCAGTGGTTCTTTTAACGATTCAGAATACAATGAATACACTACTGGGTGATGGCTAAAGATTTATTAGCAAGAACAAGCTAATTAAGCAATGAAGCAAAAAATACAGAATAATAATGGCAGCAAAAAGAAATTATACAGCAAGACTGTAAAGCATACATCCCTTCTGCCACTGGGAACCCCTTCTGATCTCTCTTCAGATCAGATCAGTGGTGAACATGACTCCATATGGCCTGGCTACGCAGCACTGTCTGGATCAGCTGACACCGAGGGTCTGCTTCAAAATCTGTCTCGGAGATCTACATAGTATTATGGGCTGCCACTAACGGGCTGCCCCTTACTAGCTCCGAGAATGTTCATAAATTCCTGCAGACTGGAAAAGAAACAGCCTCAACCATTGGCAGGCAGCCAGCCCAGCATAGATAACTCCCATCCCTGCTATTCTGCCAACAATGTGGCCTAAGCTTGAGATTTTGCCAGAGGTCCATCTACCAGCCTCGGGCTGTACAGCGTCAACAGAATTGGCCCTGGGAACTAATGAAAAGGCATTGCTAACCAGATCAATAAACAGACCAAAGTGGAACTCTAGACAAGGGAATCTGGAGAGGGTTCAGAGGAGGGCAACGAGGATGATCAAGGGACTGGAAACAAAGCCCTATGAGGAGAGACTGAAAGAACTGGGCATGTTTAGCCTGGAGAAGAGAAGACTGAGGGGAGATAGGATAGTGCTCCTCAAGGACTTGAAAGGCTGTCACAGAGAGGAAGGCCAGGATCTCTTCTCGATCAACCCAGAGTGCAGGCCATGGAATCATGGGCTCAAGTCACAGGAAGCCAGATTCCAGCTGAACTTCAGGAAAAACCTCCTGACCGTTAGAGCTATATGACAATGGAACCAATTCCCTAGGGAGGCAGTGGGCTCTCCCACACCGGAGGCATTCAAGACAAGGCTGGACAGCCATCTGTCAGGGATGCTCTGACTTGGATTCCTGCATTGAGCAGGGGGTTGGACTCGATGGCCTTGTAGGCCCCTTCCAACCCCACTATTCTATGATTCTATGAAGAGATGGAAACCAGCCCCCATTTTAACGCACAGGATCTCTATAAGGAAGTTGTGAAGGAACTAGGGATGTACGAAAATCACTTACCTGTTCACGGATTATGTTTATGGGGGGGGAGGCGTTCCGTCCCTCCCCCAGGAATCCTGGACGGGGGGGAGGTGCTCCGTTCCTCCCCCCCGGAATCCTCCGCGGCCAGCTGTGCTCTGTGGCAGCTCCGCGCAGCAGCCGGCCAGGCCCAGGATTTCTGGCCATGGAGGGCTCTGGGGTAAAAAAAAAATCTCGCGTACGCAAATGGCGGTGGCTACGGCCGCCGCCATTTGCGTTCCTTATTTTTGACATCTTAATCTACATAAATATTTACGTAGACTAAGACGCGAAAATAAGGGGAACGCAAATAGCATAGTGGACGCCATTTGCGTTCCACTTATTTTCGCCGTCTTAGTCTACGTAATTATTTACGTAGACTAAGACGGCCCAAAATATGGAACGCAAATGGTGGCGGCCATAGCTGCCACCATTTGCGTACGCTTTTTTTTTTTTTTACCCAGATGTTTTAGGCTACGTAAAAACTTACGTAGCCTATCACGTGTGTGTAAAAAACAAAACAAAACTGCAAATGGCGGCGGCGGCAGCCTGTCGGAAGACCAGCCCCCGCCACCACAGCCACCACTGGAGCCACCGCCACCCAGAAGATCCACCCCAGGTAAGTCTCGTCCCGGGGGGATCCGCGGGGGGTGGCGGGGGGGTGGCAGGCCGTTCTGCCACAGATTTCGGGGGGCCGAATGCACTGGCATTCAGCCTCCCCAAGATCTGTGGTGGGATTCTCTGCCATCCCCAGAAGGAACTGGCCTTTAAAATGTGCCATGTCAATTGAGGGGCTTCTCTGTTATTTCTTTGGGCATTGAGAGGGCAGGCTTCCTTCAGCACAATGGGAGGAAACACACCTTGACTGGGGTCCCAGTGAAAGGCACACCCTGGGCAGGGCTGGGATCCCTGAGCTACATGTAGGGGTTGGGGCATACAACAACTATACCGGGGATAACCCAACTTAAGGAAAAGAATCGGACTTTAAGCAGTCTCAGGAAATCCGGCTGATAAGCCCTGGGGCGGCTGCTGGATGACCACCATGTCATCTATCCCTAGAGACCTCCACATGCAGCCAGCTTGGAGTCAATCGCTGGTGGAAATACCCCCCATGCCTCTACTTTGAGTTCTGGAGTTGCTTCCAAATCCAAGCCAACTGATTTAGTTCTGCCCTCTCCAGGAATTTTACTGTAGACAGTACAGGAGAAATGAGCTACTCCTGACTCTGCTAATGCAGGCACCATGTATTCCAAATGCTTCTGCTCCCTCTCGGATGAGATTATGGGGAAATGTATGGTGCCACTGGTTGACATACCTGTGGCAGCCCTTGTGTCAGGAGCCATTTATCTGAAGGATGGAGATGACACACCGGAGCATCCTGAAGACAGGAAAATTGGGTGCTGCTCCAAAGGTCTCACGAGGCATTGGCCACTCAAGCAGCTTCTCCCACTTCCTTATTCACCAAGGTATCCACCAACTAGCCAAGGCAGCTGCCTTCATAGTAGAGGCCAGTTTAGATACTGTCCCAGGACAATGGCTTCAGACATGACAGTCAGACAGTCCGACATCACGTGTGGTTAAAAAACTGGAGCATACATTCCAGGTCCAAAGTCAGCTTAGCCCCTTCAGCCATCACACAGGGAGATCTGGAAACTAAAGCGTGAAAGGAGGCTCTTCATAGGAACAACGTGGCAATGTAGGAAACTGCCATATGCTGAGTATCTGGCCCAGTATTGGCGCCCTGAAAGGCAGCACCGACTCGCCAGCGTTTCAGGCAAGACTCTTTCCCAGTCCTACCTGGAGAAGCCAGGGATTGAACGTGGGGCCTTCTGCACGCGAAGTGGGGGCTCTGCCACGGAGCTACAGTCTCTCCCACTTCAGGAAGGCATGGCATCCAGCCCTTTCAGGTCTTTATGGGCTTCTTAACACCAAGCTTTTATCGTGCTATTGAGATGGCTCTGTCCAGAAGTTTGCGGGCTCCTTAGATGACGCCGTCACCCTCCAGGGTGTCTCCTGCCATTTCCCCCAGTCTATCCCATGTTTTCCCCAAGTGCAAAAAATGTATTTTTTCCAGCCCACAGAACAGGAGTGCCATGACCTCCCCGTGAACTTCTCCAGTAGCAGAAGAAACCCCCTTGGGCGTTTGTTTTCACTTGTGGGGGGCGTGGTCAGGATGACGAAGGCATTGAGAAGGGGCTGCGGGCAGATTTGACAGGTGCGAGGGCTGGCACTCTCTCCCTTCCTTGCGAGGAGGGGAGGGCGCACGGTTTGAGGATGACTCCTGCCTCCGCTCAAGTCTTGCTGAGGAAGGAAAGATCTGTGCCCCCGCCTCCGCTGGCAATTTCCCCCTTTGCTTCAAGGCCACCCCCCTGCCAAGCTGCCCAAATCCCAGCCGCGCCACAGCGCGCCGCCCGCTTGGCAACGGCAGCACCAGATGGCACCAAAGAAGCGCATTGCTCTCAAACCACGTGTCTGCCGTGTAAGTGCTTGAGCACATTTCTCGACTGGAGGGAGAAGAGAGTAAAATGCCTCACTGCAACGAAAGGAGACAGATCTGATCCCCCAGCCCACCAAGCTCAGAAGCAGCGTCCTCTTCTGATTCAGAGCGCCCCATTAAGGGCTCCTTCACACTGAGCTTTAATCCTGCAGTTGAGTTGGCTCCTTCACAGATGTTTGCAGGCTCTTTACATGACACCATGTCCCTCCAGGGCATCTCCGGCACTAAATGCCCTTTGTTCCATTTTTAAATAGTTCGCAGATAATGAGCTATCAAATTGTCCTGTTGTTCTGCTTCACTTTCCTCCATGAAAAGAGGAAAAGCGGCAAGAAGAGGAGCGAGATCAATGAACGATAATAGAAGACTCGGATACGGGGAGGAGGAGGGGGAAGGGGTGGGAGGAAAGGAAGCACGTGAAAAAGGGAGTCGTGATCCTGCATTTCAAACAGAAGCAGAAAGCCCTGTTTTAAATGCAGGATTTTAGGCTGGTGTAGAGCTCCCCAGTAAGTTCAATGGGGCTTACTCCCAAGTAAGTGTGCTGAGGGTTGCAGACTTACAGCGTGTCAGTCCCCATCCACCAGTAGCATGCAAGGGGAGGGAAAGGGGCAGGAACCAGGGAGGAATTATCACTACACCCTGAGCGGCATCACCACCCCCATGAGAAGGAAAGAAACAAAAAACAACGCGATGGGGACAGCCATCTAAAGAGAACGATCCAGTCCTGCACTGATAGTGGATAGGGAAAGAACCGGCACTGATGTGGATTCTCCGCCCGTGTGGTGGAGCCCTGTGTCTCAGTGCAGGAGTCATGAATACAGGAACTCCCACCCCTCTTGCTGTGGGGCTGAGTCCCATAACAGACAGTGGCAGACTCTGGCATTTGTCAGGGGCGTACCTCCAGGCGCCCCAAGAAGGGACCACAAACAGCAACAGTGACTGCCGCCTATCCCCCCACACCCACCGTGGGAGGGAAGTTTCAATAATTCCCCCGCTTGGATCGCATGTGATCCCCGCTTGGATCGCATCAGATGCCAGGGTCCCATACATAATTTCAGAGAGCTACACCACAGACTTCAGATATCTATCTCCTGACTATTTCATTTTGTATCCCAGTTCTCACTGGGAGGAGAAACAAGCGGCTCTTGAGGCCGACCGAACCAATCACCTCCTTCAGACCAGTGCCGTTGTTCCAATAACCAATGGTTCATGGAGGGCTATTTCAGAGATGAAAAGGGCCAATTGGTATGTGAGGTGATGCACGTTTCACACAGAGACCCTGAAGACCATTCTGGAGAGTGTCCAGATAGGGGACTTTTGGGCCTCATTAGGCCTCATGAAAGCTTACCGGCATGTACCAATTCACCTGACCCACACGACTCATCTAAGTCGTTTATAAAAGGGTTGAATAGGACAGGGACCTGTGGCACTCTGCTCAAGGCCTCCTTCCAGGAGGATTAGTACTCGCTGAGTACGGTTGCTCAACCAGCTATGGATCCACCTAATTGTAGTATTGTCCAACCCACATTTTACCATCTTGTCAACAAGAATATCATGAGAAACCTTTCAAATGCTTTGCAGCATTCCCATGATCTACCAGACTAGCACTATAAAAAAGGAGATAAATTTGGTCTGGCATTCCTGACAAACCCATGTTGACTCCTAGTAATCAATGTATTTTTTTCTGAATGCTCACAGACTATTTAATCATCTGTTCAAGAATTTTACCCAATATTGACATCAGGCTGACTTGTCTGTAGTTTCCTGGATCTCTCTTTTCCCCTTTCTTGAAGATCAGGACAAGATTTATCCACTTTCAGTCTTCCAGCACCTCACCTGTTTTCTAGGAGTTCTCAAATATTACAGACAGTGGCTCTGAAATAGTGTCTGTAAGCTCCTTCAGCATGTAATTCATTTGGCCTTTGAGAACTGAATTCATGTAAAGCAACTAACTAACCATGTCTTTACTGATTCTGGGCTGCAAATCCCTCTGTATATCATTTGTTTTACTAGTTCACTCATCCAGGAGGTGAAACCGCTCTAGGCATAGGCAGAAAGACATTTAAGTTCATTCATCACAGAACACGTTCAGGGACAGTTCAGCTCCAGGGCCAATTGGCTAAGCCAACAAGTGATGGACCAAGGAGAGTGGAGTCTTCACCCATTAGTATTCTAGGAGCTCAGAAGCGGATTTGGAAGACTGTGTGTAGATGTGTTTGCATCATCGATCAATTGCAAGGTGAGGGGTTTACGTTTCAGTACAACACAGAAGGGGCAAAGGACGTAGATGTTCTGTTAGCAAGATGCCTTTTCCCTCACCATCCTGCTGGCACAGGTAGTCCAGAAAGTGCCTGGAGAAGGTGGAGGTGGTCTTGCTTGGCCTTGACGCACTTGGCTAATGATCAGGAATTCTGGGACCATTTCGTTGCAAGTTTAAAGCAGCTGGAGGACCCAGGTTGGGAAGGCTGCTCTAGTGGCAGGAGTATAAACTACCTTTGCCTTCTTTCAGTCTGGTCTGGACCGGGGCCTGAGGCCAACCACACTTAAAAGACAAGCGATGACACTGTCCTCCATTCTCTCTAAAGAGGACAGGACTCCTTCATCCCAGCACTCACACATTGATTAGGCTGCCCCTGTATGCAAGTTCCCAACCTCTGAGCACTAGTCAAGTTTTCCTTGGAACCACCGTGTTCTGCCTGGGAGGACCAACCCCATCTAAGATAACCATCCACTGTAGACAAGGAACCTTCACAATAAGTCCAACGTTCCATTTTTTAAAAAGTTGCTGTTATAAAATGTGTTACGTTAATTGGTGTACTTTGCAGCTTTTTACCTTTTTGAATAGTATACACATCGCAGCTAGTTATCCGTTTCTTTGTAGTTTATCTGCTGGGATTAGTTTCCTTTTGTCTTTTCTTGCTGATTTATAAGCCTGTAGGATCCCAAGGTAACAACAACTGTATTCAGTATAATGTATGAATCTCTACTTTTTCCATCTCCACCCAAATGGGCCTGGACAGATAGTGACAAGATGAAATCAAGTTAGGGTAGGAGTATAGTGTTGTGGTGTTTTTGTTTTCTAATGCAAAGATCCTGAGATGTGGAGATGGATTCAGGACATCAGGAGCTTTAGCCAAAAGGTGTCCTCCACAGCAATATCTTCTCCATTCAAGCACCGCCATACAGAAAATATGTGCACCAGGAAAGTGGGACCCCCGTCTCATGGGCCAGTTTGACCCACCAGGCCAGTCCATCTGGCTTGCAGGGCCTCAGGCAAGGCCCCACCTCCTACCTCAAGCCCCACCCCCTGGCCATCACAGGCTTGGGGGAGGAGGAAGAAGAATCCCCACTGTAATATCCAATCTGTGGCCGGAGATTACAGCAAGGATTGCCCTTACTTAGTGCGGCCCATGTTCTCCCCAGTGGGGAGCACTGTTTGTTTGCTGGCTTCACTGTTTGCTGGCTTGTCTCAGCTGGGGGAAGGCAGCACACAGCAAAGCTGGCTCCTTGGCAGAAGTTCGGGGTGGAGGAGGGCTCACCTGGAGGGAGGCTTTGCTGAGAAGCGGCATGCTTGGCCAGCACTCCCAGGAGCCGCCCGGGTCTCGAGGCCAGGGCTCGGCCAGCTCTTGCAAGTGCCTGCCAAGTGGGCTTTACTCCTTGCCCACTGGGTGAAGCTAAAGTTGGATGAGCACCGTGCACCCAGCTGCCGCTTGCAGGGGCTCCTGTGCGCACTGGCCGAGTGCAATTTGCTCGCCCTTTGCCTGCCCTGCATGTGGAAAGAGAAGCAGAAGCAACACCAACTGTGCCCACAGCCATTGCTTGCAGGCACCAGCTGAATGCACTTTGCTCATCCTTCGCTTCCAGGCATGGGGAAGGGAAGGATGAGCAAGGCCAGCTCCCAGCCGAAGCATGAACTTGGCAGGGGGGACGAGGACTGCATGACAATGGAATGAGAAGCGCGTTGGAGTATTATCCGGATTTTCATGGAATCGGCTTTGGTCCGTCAGGGACAAGCGAAGCAAGAAAAGCTGAGCATACTGTACCTTAGAAATCCACTTTTCACGGGACACACAGCACTTGAAAGGAACATACTTCCAGGTTGGTTGGAAGGAGTAGAACTGAACATCATCAACCTGGCAGGTGCTGCTCAACCAATGCAAGAGGCTTGTTTCCTGCCCCTGTCCAGGGTCCCCCCTGCTACAACACTATTATGAATGTAGAGTAACCAATTCACAATTCTGAAGGTCAGAAACAGCGCCAAAAAGTCAGGCTAGATACTCACCCCCCATGAGAGCCACCCACCAATGCTAATAAGCCCCATTCCAGCAAACAGTCAGGGAGTTCTAGCTTCAACCCCCCTTCCTCCTTCTTTGGCCACTTCTCCCTGCTTGCAATGACAGACCTCTCTGCTTCTGTGGACTGCAGTAGATGGCTACTGTGATAAAGCCCTTGTGCGGATTTGTTTAATGCCAAAGGAAAGAGGAGAATAGGGGAAAATTGAGGGATAGGGGGGGAAATGCTCACTTTTCCATGAAGAAGCCCACCCCTGGTTCTCCAGTGCAGCATCTAAAGGTTTCCCATGAGAGCATCCCACCACCCCAATTTCATAAGAACATAAGAAGATCCCTGCTGGATCAGACCAAGGGTCCATCTAGTCCAGCATTCTGTTCATACAGTGGCCAACCAGCTGTTGACCAGGAACCCACAAGCAGGGCATGAGTGCAACAGCACTGTCCCACCCATGTTCCCCAGCAACTGATGTACGTTGGCTCATGGCCTCTGGTACTGGAGGGAGCACAGAGCTATCAGGACTAGTAGCCATTGATAGCCTTTTCCTCCAGGAATTTGTCCAACCCCCTTTTAAAGCCATCCAAATTGGTGGCCATCACTCCTGTTGTAGCGAATTCCATACTTTACCTATGTGCTGTGTGAAGAAGTACTTCCTTTTATCTGTCCTGAATCTCCCACCAATCAGCCTCATAGGATTTTGAGAGAGGGAGAAAAATGTCTCCCTATCCACATTCTCCACACCATGCGTAATTTTGTAGACCTCTATCATGTCTCCCTTTACCCTTTTGCCCCACTCCAGCAAACTGTCACAGAGTTATTGTTCCCACCCCCTTTTCCCCAATGTGCACACATTTCCCCGAAGAAGCCCAAATCCCCAATTATCCAGTGTGGCATCTGAAGTCTCCCCATGAGAGCATCCCACCACCCCAATTTCATCCCATTCCAGCAAACTGTTACAGAGTTATAGGTTCCAAGACCCCTTTCTCCTTCTCTGGCCACTTCTCCCTGCTCACAGTGATAGGTGTCTCTGGTCCCATCATCCCGAGACCATGGTAGAGTGCTTATGCCCTTAAGCCCTCACTGCAAGCATCACAGAGAAGTGAAGTTATGAGGCATCAGAGAAGCAACTTCACACAACATCAGAGAAGTGAAGTCACACATCATCACAGAAGCTAAGTAACACAAACACCAGAGAAGTGCATAAACACGGAGACTAGTTACTCCTACTGGTGAAAAGGAAGCGCAGCACAATTCTGAAGGCTCAAAAGAGCGCTGTATTTATTTATTTTTAATTTATTTACAACATTTATCCACCACTCCATATCTAGAACAGATCTTGGAGTGGTGAACACAAAAGACAAAACAGTAAAAGAATAAAAAGATTTAAACACCACATTAAAATTATACTTGTTTAAAAAACATAATGCCAATAAAAACTGCAACTGGTCAATTAAGGAATGCCTCTTGGAACAGTGCTGTTTTCAGTAGGTGCTGGAACAACACAGTGTTGGTGCCCGCCTGACCTCTAGGGACAGGGAATTCCAAAAGAAGGGGGCCACCACGCTGAAGGCTCTTCTCCTGGTGGACTCCAATCTTAGAGGACATAGCATAGGACTAGAAGTTGGACAAGAGCTTTGGCTTTCTCCAGCAAAAGAACAGAAAGGGGAAACTCCTGATTCCACCCAGAGACAACTAAGTCTGGTCCCACCTTGTGACTAAACCATATAATGTCACTAATGGCAGCAGCAAAGGTTGGATGTGGTGGCTGCAAGCAGTAAGAAACAGCCACAAAAAAGCTAGGACTGAGCTGTTTTTCACGGGGTTGGCACCTTAAAAATCACTACTTTTGAGTTGAAGAGCAAACCTGGAGGATATCCAGCTCAGTCCTAATACATATTGCCATATTGTTACCTGCTCTGCATCCTGAAAAGCTGAAGGACCGCTCCAAATCTGCCTCTGGGAAATACATCCGCTCCTCAGCGGGGCCCTGGACTGGATGGTCCGGGGAGGTGGGGCTGGAGGCAGCCATGTGTGTCCCTTCAGTTGTGATGCACACAGCTAGTGCTTCTTTTCACAGCACCACTGCCACCCTAAGAAAAGGCATACTCTGAGCATGTGAAGTCCCACGTTTGAAACTCACTTGAATCAAAGCACCATCATGGCTGCAGGAATAAAATGGAGTTTACTTCTGCTGCCCTGATGCTAAACACATTTATTTGGGAATACGCACCACATTGTTACAGAGAAAGATATATATTTTTAGGTAAAAATAATAAAAAGAGCATCTCTAGGCATGTACATGCTAGGCCAGCCACGCTGACTATAAAATGCTTTTTAAAATACCCATGCCAGCCCAGGCCTGTTTGCTCCTGCCCTGATCACCAGCAAGCCACTCGTGGTTACTAGGCTGCGGCAGCGGGGGGGGGACCCCAGCCGCACCACTGTTCCTCAGCATTCCCCATCCTTATATTACAGAAATCCATGTGCTTCATAACTGTGAATCCCTTACTGCTAGGAGGCACAAACGTTATTATAGGGGCTGATCATATGTGAAGTGACTGGGCTGTGTGTGGAAATTACACTTTCACACTCAAACTATAGGCTGGAACAACACATGCAGCAGAATGAGCTGGAAGTGGGAGACTAGAGCTCTGGAGTTCTGAATGCTCCCCCCGCCTCCCCAAATAGAGCTCTTGAAACAGAAAAGTAGCACAGCAGGGAGAACGTCGGGCTGGACATTTTTTCCCTGCTATGTTTTTCTTCTTAAAGGAGTTTTTAATGTGCGGGTTGAGAAATGGCATCTTCCACCTGGAATCTGAAGTGACATAGTCCACGGTTACTTCCAGGCGCCACCATCTTATTCTGCTGTATGCGTAGACCATGCCTGTTGTCTGGGGAATGGTGGCTCCCAAAAGTACAGAATTCGGCCTTCCCGCTGTGCATGTAGGATTGCTCTATCACAGGGCAAAGAGTTTGTACCAGGTGACGGATTAGGTCCCCTTTCTCCCCCGAGTCCTTTTCTGGGAGGCCTTGCCTCTTGTCCTCCTTCTAGCTTGCCACAGCCAGCTCGAGCGCTAGTGCATTATTATCCTTGCTTTCCAGACTGTGTCCTGTGTTCAGGGCTGTCCAGGGCCTGCACTGTTTTCAGCAACCTTAAGGCTGGAAGGATCCACGTCAGCAAACTCCTCCTGGTCCTGCACACCCTGGGGATCCTGGTGACCAGCGATGAGATGTGTCAGGCTCTCACATTTGTCAGTGTGGATGGTAGGTAATAGTATTCATCCTCAGGCCTGTGGTTTCATGGGCAGTTGTTTTACTTTCTTGCATGCAGTCTGGGGAAAGCTTGATGTGCCTCGAAGTCCTGTTGAAATCAGAGGGAAATATGAAAACAGTTGCATGCATTAATTTCAGTGTGTCAGACCCTGTTCATGTGCAGCTGAGGGCAGGTTCACTGGTCAAATGGCAACGTGTATTCAACTGGTACTGGGGCGGGGGGAAATCACCTGACCTGCTGTGGCCTGTTAGAAGCTTCCTTGGCTGGTCTCCCTTGGACAGAGCTGAGTGAGAGTACACAGGCTGAATCCCTGCCTGACATCTCTCAGGTCATGAGTTCAAGATCTCCTATGTGCTCACTGTGATTTGTATATGCTTAGCTTTCAGTGGGTTGTGCTTATTTCATCGCTTCTGAAACTTACGGAAAACATGCAACTTTGAGCCTGTTGTTGTTGTTGTTCAGTCGTTCAGTCGTGTCCGACTCTTCGTGACCCCATGGACCATAGCACGCCAGGCCTTCCTGTCCTGCGCTCTCTCCCGGAGCGTGCTCAAGTTCATATTCATTGCATCCGTGATGCTATCTAGCCATCTCATCCTCTGCCGTCCCCTTCTCCTTTTGCCTTCAGTCTTTCCCAGCATCAGGGTCTTTTCCAGGGAGTTTTCTCTTCGCATTAGGTGGCCAAAATATTGGAGCTTCAGCTTCATTATCTGTCCTTCCAATGAGCACTCAGGGTTGATTTCCTTTAGGATGGACTGATTTGACCGCCTTGCAGTCCAGGGCACTCGTAAGAGTCTTTTCCAGCACCGCAGTTCGAAAGCATCAATTCTTCGGCGCTCAGCCTTCCTTATAGTCCAGCTCTCACAGCCATACATTACTACTGGGAAAACCATAGCTTTGATTAGACGGACCTTTGTCGGCAAGGTGATGTCTCTGCTTCTTACTATGCTGTCTAGGTTGGCCATAGCTTTCCTCCCAAGGAGCAAGCGGCTTTTAATTTCATGGCTACAGTCACCGTCTGCGGTGATCTTGGAGCCCAAGAAAGTAAAATCTGTCACTGCTTCCATTTCTTCCCCTTCTATATGCCAGGAAGTGATGGGGCCAGATGCCATGATCTTCGTTTTTTTAATGTTGAGTTTCAAACCAGCTTTTGCACTCTCCTCTTTCACCCTCAACAAGAGGCTCTTGAGATCCTCTTCACTTTCTGCCATTAGGGTGGTATCGTCTGCATATCGGAGGTTGTTGATAATTCTCCCAGCAATCTTAATTCCGACCTCTGATTCATCCAACCCGGCATTTCTCATGATGTACTCTGCATATAAGTTAAATAAGCAGGGTGACAATATGCAGCCTTGTCGTACTCCTTTCCCAATTTTGAACCAATCGGTTGTTCCATGTCTGGTTCTTACTGTTGCTTCTTGACCCTTGTACAGGTTTCTCAGGAGACAGGTAAGGTGGTCTGGTACTCCCATCACTTTAAGAATTTGCCACAGTTTGTTGTGATCCACACAATCAAAGGCTTTAGCGTAGTCAATGAAGCAGAAATAGACATTTTTCTGGAATTCTCTTGCTTTCTCCATGATGCAGCGAATGTTGGCGATTTGATCTCTAGTTCCTCTGCCTCTTCGAAACCCAGCTTGTACTTCCGGTAGTTCTCGGTTCGCATACTGCTGAAGCCTAGCTTGTAGGATTTTGAGCATCACCTTGCTGGCATGTGAAATGAGCGCAATTGTGCGGTAGTTTGAACACTCTTTGGCGTTGCCCTTCTTTGGAATTGGAATGTAAACTGACCTTTTCCAGTCTTGTGGCCACTGTTGAGTGTTCCAGATTTGTTGGCATATTGAATGCAGCACTTTAACAGCATCATCTTTTAGGATTTTAAATAGCTCGGCTGTAACTTCTATTTGTCAATGTCTCCACCACCACATTCTCCCAGCGAGGAACCCTTTGGCTGAACCTCTCCTGCTCATGCACTGTGGTTTCTATACATAGCAGGAGAGTGCATGCTGGATAAGCCACAATTCTTGTCCTTGAGTAGGATTCGCTTTTTAAAAAATGTCACGACTTGCTCCACCCGCTTCCCTGAGCAGTGAGAAGTTCCAGGGGCAGTGCTACAGAGTCGGTTTCCTTTGGAGGAGAGAGTACTGAGGATTTAGGCTGTCTTTGAAACCTGCTCTTTGTTACCCCCTCAAAACCCATGCCAAAGTTTTTACTAGTTTTGCAGTGTTTTGTGCTGCAGATCCTGAGTTTTGCACTGCCACCCACAACTCTGTAAGTGACATATCCAATCAGGGTTCCTAGTTAGTACCCCAAAAGACAGCATTGTCATTTCTACTCAAAACCTATCCCAGCATTTTGTAATGTTTTGTTCCGCCACCCACAAGCCTGTAACTGCCATGCCCAGTGAGGGGTCCTACTGAGGCCCCCAAACCCAACATTGTCGTTGTCACTCAAAAGCCATGGCGTAGTTTCGCACGCTTTTGTAGTGTTTTTCACTGCCACCAGCAAGCCAGTAACTGTCATATCCTATTGGGGTTCCTAGTTAACACCTCAAAAGATAACAGTGTCGTCCTTCTTCAGAATCTGCGCCAAGGCTTCGTAATTCGTTGGCATTCTTCCGAGAAACAAACCGCAACTCTAGTTTTGCCACTGGTACTACCACCTTTTTCTAGAGGCTCACTGCTGGTACCCAGTGAGGCGAAAGCTATTCTGAAGAGCACATCTCTACTTCCACTTCCCCAAACTGCTCAAATTCCTTACTCACTCTGTGTATTTCCCATTATAAAGTCAGTGAAGAATAAGCGAGTACCTGGTCTCCCCAACGAAAAGCATGCAGATCAGAATCTGCAAGCCTGTACGGCAGATTTCATGTGCTGTCCTGGTGTCGTGCATATTGCTGTTAGGACCAGGCTTCTTAGGGGATCTTATATCTTATTCCACCAAGGCCATGCCAAGCACTTGTACATGGGTCCCCTCCACCTTCCACCTTGGAACACTTCTTCCTTAATCCAGCAATGTCATGTAATGATGGCGAAATTGCCTTCCTGTCCTTGTTGGCTGTACAGGGCTGATGAGGGCCATTGGTTCCAAATTCCCAGCAACCTCAGAGGAAGCTTGAGATGGGGCTTCTTATGAACGAGGCACAATTATTTCTTGAAATGTGGTTTCATGGCATCCGATTATTTGCTTATGTGGTGGCCTGGAATAAGTATACAAAGGTGTTGGATTCAAATTAAAAGATATATACGAGGATGACTGGTCATGAATCTTTACTAGGACCCAAAAGGAATGCTTCTAGAAACAGATAATGAAAATAAACATCGACACATCCATCCAAATAAATATCCATCCATCCATATACGTACACAGTGCTCAATTACTACACACATTGTCAGCAGCTAAGCTTGTCATCACTACGAACTTGAAAAATTCCAGAAGTCCACAGTACAAGAAGCAGGTTAAGATCATATGGCCAATAGTACTGCTAACCACATTAAGTGAAATTGCTAGATTAAGGGACAGTAGACTGAAGAAATCTGAAGAGAGGATATATTGCAGGGCGGGGGGAGTTTTATGTCTACAAATGCCATATTTTAAAAGTAAGAGAATTAAGACATCATTAAGAAATGATAATGTGCAGGAAAATTGAGTCTCCAGGAAGATGGCATGTTTACCGAAAATATTATCTATTGACTAGGTGAGCCAGTGAAATACTTGTCAGCTCAGGAGACTAAATTTTCCAATGTTTCAGCTTCAGAATGGGTACAGGAACTTTAATGCCAAACTTGGATGTCTTCTAAGCACTGTAAACCAGCAGCTGGCAAATTATTTCTTTCTTTTTTGGTTAATAATGATTTCTTGTTCCTTAAGTCCTTGTATTCCTCCCGCGTGTCATAGAAAGTATAACCAAAAGTATCATAGACTCATAGGGTTGGAAGGGGCCTACAAGACCATCAAGTCCAGCCCTCTGCTCAGTGCAGGAAGCCTGATTCCCAGGCCATCTCCCATCCAAGTACTAACCAGGGCTGACCCTGCTTAGCTCTGAGATCAGATGAGATCGGGCACATCCAGATCTTTGCTCGTGTGATATCACATAATGTTCTATGGTATTCCTTCTGATAAATTAGTATTAGGGATGGGAGAACCAGGGGTGCTTGAGCTCACAGAAATTCTCTGAACTTTACTTCAAAGCTCTCTCCCATTCTTGTTTGCGACCTGTTTTTTCAGTTTGTTCGAATGGAAAAAGTGCATATTTTTCAGAAGTCTGCACTTTCCCCGCATTGACTAAAGCACGTGCAGTGAGTTTGAGGAGTCAGGTCAGGTGCTGAACTGACACAGTGCCCTATATGCTGCTAATTAAATGCATAAAGGCCTGTCAAGTATAGAATAAAAGGCAGTCTTCTTGTTTCGTAGAGTAGGCCCCACATTTATTGGGCAACTTCTGTAGGCTTCTCACATGGTGAGATTGGTGTCAAGCAGGCACCAATCCCTATGTTCAAAATTGCTAGCTGTCTGACACGGATAAGGGTGTAATCCTCAAGTCAGCGGTTAGCAGCTGCCTAAAGGGCGTGATGTTTTATCTCACGGAGGAGATGGAGAGGGTTCCGCCCCTCCCCCTTGTTGGAATGTCGGGACCTCTTACTCGTAGGAGAGTTAAATTTGTTCCCTGCCTGCAATGTTTTGAGCACATTCTAAAATATTGGGAAAAGGCATAAAAAGATTGGGCTAAGGCCCAGCCAGTTTGGTCTTGCTCCATGGGGGGAAACATGCACAACCAGCCTGGAGAACTTTGGTCTTAGGAGTGGTGTCTCGTGCGCAGTTGATGGGGATGCCGTTGTACACTCAGCTGTGACAAAGGTGCTGTGGAAAGAATCCTTTAACCTCACCCGTAATGTGTTATGTGTACCCCAGAATGGCAACGCAGTTATAAGAGTACTGGTGCTTGTGTTAATTGTGAACCAGAGTTGCTCCTTGTTTGTATGCTAGCCCTTGTGCTTTTCGATCCAGAAGTCTTACCCGTGTCTAGTGTGATCCATTGACCGGCTATGTGTTCCACTCCTATAACAGTGCCAGCTTCATGGGCTGAAGAGATGTGTGAGCTTTCTTTGTACTTTTATTCTGCATCCATTTTCTATCAATAAACTATCATTCCTTTCACAAGTGGTCTAGTTTCATCTTGGTAATCCAAAGGATCTATTTTGATGGGCCCTGAGTAGATCAGGCCTCCAGAATAAGGAGCCATCAGGCCTTGGGAGGGGAGAGGAAGAGCCATTTGCACATATTAGTAGCCCTGGTTTGTGTAAATGGCTCATTCTCCCCCTCCCAGGAGGGGGGAGAACACGCTATTTGCACAAAACGGGGTCATTAATATGAGGATTCCTGCCACTGCTGCCGCCTGCCAATCCCTCATGCCCTTCTTGCAAGGAGAGCACACGCAAGGGGGTGACAGGCAGTGGGGGCAGGAGTCCTGATCCACTCGCCAACCCCTCGCACTCTCCTTGCAAGGGTTGGTGGTTGGCAGGGGCAGGAATCCCGCGCCACCCCATCCCCTTGCGCTCTCCTGCCCCCACCACCTGCAAACCTCACACTGTCCTTGCAAGGGGACTCCTGCTGCCACCACCCACCAGCCCCTCACACGCACTCCTTCCAGATGCATCGGCAAGGAGGAGCGACGGGTTGGTAGGCAGTGGAAGTCTGCGAGCTGGCCCAGCTCACACTGGTTGAGTCGGGCCAGCTTGCTGATGAGCAAGCCGGAGTCTGGGGGGCTGAGCCAGTGAAAACTTGCCGCGCTGTGGCCCCAGACCAGATTCCTCCGACATTCGTATCTCAATGGTGGTTAATGTGTTGCTCACGAGAATGTTTGCTTCATTGGGTCCCTATGGCCATTTTTCAGAGACCAACAGCCCACGCATGTTTGGCCTGGCTGAGGGCCATATGCAGTCGCTGCGACTGTGCTTGCAGGAAGGAAATGTATGTCCTCACTTTCCGGTCTTCATTAAGTAACCCCCCTCCCCTCCCCCCTCCCCCCCATTCTCATTCTCCTTCATCTCCGTTGTTTAGTGCATCGGAGTACTGTGCCTCAGAGGACCTTTTGCTGGGACTGCCCCATGCGCTTCTCCGGTTGTATGCAAAGTGTCGGTGTTCAGAGCTTCTGGCACGATGTCGCTACTCGGGCCTCCTTGGCTCACCTTATTATTGTCAGCATTGCCAGAAGTGGGACTTCGTACATGCTTTGCATTCCTTCCCTGGGGATTCCTCTTGCATTTGCTTTCCCCTCGATCGTTGCCCTGGATAACATGGGATTCTGGGGGAACATCCACATCCAGCACTTCCTCAGCTGGTTCAGTAGCACATCGAACAGTTGTCTTTGCCTGAGCCGTTTCTTTACTGTCATTCTCATCCATCACAGACAGGAATCCAGTTTAAAGCACTGATGTTTCCAGACACTATGAATCCTCCCGCTCCACTTTGAGAAAAAAACCTCCGAAACGTGCAGTACATACACAGGCACAAACTTTACCAAAAAAGACATATACATTTAAAACCTGCTACATTTCCAAGTTCCACATATTTTCGAAAGAAATAACAGAATTTGATAAAATGTATTGTATTATGATGTCCTAATTTACTTTCATTTACTACAATATTACAATATCTTATACTACTGATATTGTACTATCAGCATATTGTATTGTAATATGGTACAGTTTAATTTTTCTTTTAAGAGTTCCAAAATCCAAAGCTTTCACATTTTAAAAATTTCAAAATGCTGCTTTGGTTTTCCAAATCCAAACTTCAAAGACAAGAACTCAAATCATGTCTCCCAGATCTGAACATCAACAGAAACACTGACACACTGAAAATTGGAAAGCATTCCCTACTCCCATGAATGAAGGCATGTGTACAATTCAAATTAGTGGTTGTGAATTTGAGATTTTATAATGTGGGTTTTTATGTGGAAATCTGAGAGTAAATTATCTGAACTGGAATCCCTTGAGACAGGTAGGTGCACAAAATTGGGTTCAGTTGTAATATATGAACATACATTTCATCCGTAACTCACTTTCTGTGTCTCTCTTACAGCATCTGGGACTCTGAATTTCTCTGAATTCTTGGAAGTTGTGAATAAAACCTCGCCCTTTGCTGAAACAGATGGTACGAGGAGGGAAACAGAGGGCTGGAGAGGAAAGATGGCCGCATTCTTAATACTGTGCTGCATGTCTCCCTCCCTTGCTCCCTCCTAGAATCATACAGCCCAGTGCTCAGTGCAGGAATCCAGTTCAAAGCATCCCTGACAGATGGCTCTCCAGTCTCTCCTTGAATATCTCCAGGGATGGAGAGCCCACTCTCTCCCTGGGCAGTTGGTCCCATTGTCTGACTGCTCTGACCATTAGGAAGTTTTTCTTCATGTTCAGCCGAAATTTGCCTTTCTGTAACTTAAGCCCGTTATCTTGTGTCCCACAGCCATGGATAATAGAGAACAGGTTGCGGCCCTCTTCTGTGTGGCAGTTAGGGATGTACAAAAGTTCTGCCACGGATGTCGGGGAGGCCGAATGCCAGCGCATTCAGCCCCCCAAAATCAGTGGCGGAACGGCCCGCCACACCCCCACCCCCCCTCCCGGGATGGGACTTACCTTGGGTGGATCTTCCTGGCGGCGGCGGCTCCGGCGGTGATTCGGCGGTGGCTGCGGCGGCCGGTCTTCCGACCAGCTGCCACCGCCTCCATTTCCAGGTTAAAAAAAAATACAAACAAAAAAACGTGATAGGCTACGTAAAGATTTACGTAGCCTATCACGGCTAGATTAAAAAAAAACACCGTGATACGTAGCCTATCATGGCTGACTTTAAAAAAAAAACAAAAACGCGCGTACGCTATTTGCGTTCCCCTTATTTTCGCCGTCTTAGTCTACGTAAATGTTTACGTAGGCTAAGACGTGCCAAAATAAGGAACGCAAATGGCGGCGGCCATGGCCACTGCCATTTGCATACGCACATTTTTTTTTTTTTTAAATCAGCCGTGATAGGCTACGGAAACATTTACGTAGCCTATCACAGCTGACTGCAGGGATGCAAACGGCAGCGGCTACGGCCACCACCATTTGCGTCCCTGCTAGCCAGCAGCTGGATGTCTGGCTGCTGGCAGAGCCGGCCGGCGGCTCTGCAGAATCGCTGCGGAGCACAGCCGGCCGGCCAGGATTCCAGGGGAGGGAGGCACGGAGTGCCTCCCCCCCCAGCAAGGATTCCGGGGGGAGGGACGGAACGCCTCCCCCCCCACCATCAGCATAATCCCCGAAAGGTAAGTGATTTTCGTACATCCCTAGTGACAGTCCTTTAGGGACTTGAAAAGTGCTGTCATATCCCCCCTCAGTCTTCTCTTCTCAAGGCTAAACATACCCTGTTCCTTCAATCTTTCCTTGTTGGACTTTGTTTCTAGCCCCTGATAACTTTCGTTGCCCTTCTTTGTATTTGTTACAATTTATCTGGATTCTTCTTAAAGAGTGGTGTCAAGAACTGGACACAGTATTCAAGATGAGGTCTGACCAGAGCAGAGTGGAACTATGACTTCCCATGATTTAGAAACTATAATTCTATTGATGCAACCCAAAATTGCATTTGCCCTTTTTTGCAGCCACATTACACTGCTAATTCATATCCAGCTTGTGATCAACGACAACTCCCAAGGTCCTTTTCACACGTCATTTGATTTCTCTTTCCTAAATGAAGAACTTTGCACTTGTCTCTGTTAAATTTCATTCTTTGTCTTCTGCCCAGTTTTCTAACCTATCAAGAGCATTTTGAATTTTGTTTCTGTCTGCTAAGGTATCAGCTATCCCAACCAATTCTGTGTCATCTGCAAATTGTATAAGTGTTCCTCCACCACTTCCTCCAAGTCATTAATAACAACGCTGAAGAGTACAGGGCCCAGGACCTCCCTCCAGTTTGACGAGGTGCCACTGATGCGCACTCTTGGAGGACAGTTCTCCAGCCAGCTGTGAGGCCACCTAGTAGCAGTGCCATCCCGCCTACACGTAACTAGTTTACTAATCAGAATATCATGGGGCACTTTGTCAAATGCCTTGCTGAAGTCAAGATGTATTATGTCCACAGCATTTCCATGATCGATAAGGAAATTTTCTTATCAAAAAATGAAACAAGATTAGTCCAACAGGACTTGTTCTTGTGAAATCCATGCTGGCTTCCAGCGATCACTGCTTTAGTGTCAAGGTGCCCACAAGTTCAAGTGCTTTATAATCTGCTCTAGGTTCTTCCCAGATATTTATGTCAGACTGACTGGTCCATAATTCCCCAGATCTTCCTTTTTGCCCTTTTGAAGATAGGGGGCTTTCTACATTACGGAAAAATCTTGCCGCCTCACTGGGGCTTCGTCTTTGCGGGTTTATGATGGGTACAATACGTGCACTCCCCCCCTCCTGTTTCCCCCTGTTCCTCTGTGGGCACATTCCATATGTATCTTTTGTACAGCCAGTAGATGGTTCTGCAAGATTTCTACAATAATTACACCACCTCTTTGATGGTGTTTTTTGGTGAAGGTTTTTTGTTAATGCATTTTTGGTGATTTATAAAATGGAGGAATAAACCTAAAAAATGGCAAGAGAGGCACCGGAAGTTGATGATGTTCTGAAAAGGACCGTGAACTTCCATGTGTGAACAATGCCTCATGTAAAAACGCCCAGGGACAACATTTGCCCTCCTCCAGTCTGCTGACACTTCATACATTCTCCAGGATTTCTTAAAGATAATACATATAGATTTTGAGAGTCCATCTGCTAGTTCCTTCAAACGCCCTAAGAAGTAATTCATCCAGACCCGGGGACTTCAACCCACCGAATTGCTTAGATATTCCCTGACCATCCCCCTGTCAACCTCCCACTGCACTCCTATCCCTTCACATAGATCTTCTTTTGGGAGAAGACTGGGCCAAAATAGGAGTTGAGAAATTCCACCTTTTCTTTGTCCCCTGTCAGCATGTTGCCATCTTCGCTGGGCAGCTGGGCTGCCATTACTTTTGTCCTGCTTTCACTTCCAGCATATCTGAAGAAGCCCTTTCTGTTATTCTCTGCATCCCTCGACAACCTCAGCTCATTCTGAGCTTTACCCTTCCTGAACCCATCGCAGCAGTTCCAGCCATCTGCCTGTGCACAACCTCGGCGACCAGCCTCTCCTTCCACCTCCTATTTGTGCCCTTTTTACTCTCAGATAATCACTAACCCTTTTGTGTAGCCACATTGGCTTCTTCTGTTGTCTTCCATTTTTTCTTCATTGGGACTGTTTCTGACTGTGCCTTTAATATCTCCTTTTTAGGAACCCCCATCCCTCTTGAACTCCTCTTCCTGTTAGGTTTTCCTGCCATGGAGTAATACTTGTCATTGCTCTGAGTTTATTAAAATCAGCTTTCCTGTGTCCTTCCAGCACCTCCTGTGTTCTGTCCAAGAGCTCTTCGTCCTGTCTTATACCTCGCAGCGTGGCCACTCGCTGTCCCAGACCCCTTACCTTCTCTTCTCGCAAGGCAGCCAGCTCAGACTTGCTGCCAGTGTACGCCATGCTATCTTCAGGCAGCAAAACAAACACGCCGCGTCCCTCACAGGTCACCGCTGTGGAACGGCAGCCCTCCGCTCTGTCTTCCTGGTGGGTCCTCCCTCTTCGCTACCAGTGCAGCGGCCCTTCCTGCTGCTGCTTCCCTTAGCTGCTCACCTGATGGGCCCTTCTGAGTGCACACGGTCCACTTACCTTAAAGGGAAGTTTTGTTAGTCACTACTGCTACTGCTACTACCTCCTCCTCCGCCTCCGCCGCCGCCACTGCCAAACTCCTGTGAGTTCTCCCTGGGAATTGGCTGGCTCCTGTAGCTTCTGGACCTATCCATGCAGCCTCTGCTGGCTCAGCAGGAAGCAGCCCTTCAATCACAGACAACGAGCCATCCAGCAGCTGTGTCAGGACAGCCCCCTTGTCAGCCCCCACAGCTGAGCACACCGTCCGTCCGTCTGAGCACACAGCAGAGAACACAGCCCCCAGGCGCCTTCTCCTTGCGCTGGCACCTGTAGAGCCCCTTGACATCCTCCTGTGGAGCTTCCTGTGGAACCCCTGTCTCTCCCACTCGTAGGCCTCTGCTTCCAAACTCCTGTTAGCTCTCCCTCTTCTCTCTCTCTCTCTCTCTCTCTCTCTCCATCCCCATGAGCTGTCTCTGGTCCATTTCTCTTTGCATTAACTAAAAGATTAACTCTAATTAATCTAATCTAAAAGATTAACTCCTTCATTTCAGTTTGTTGTTGTTTTTCCAAATATATACTTATTTACCATACCTGTAGTAATGTGGATATCTGGGATTTTTTCCCATTTTATTTCTAACCTAGCAAACACAGCTTGCATTGTGCAAGCATAAATATATGACCGGCTGACAATGGAAACCCTTCACTGCCTCAGTCCAAGTGAGTGAAGAGGAAGCTCTAATACCCCTCGCTTCTATCATGTACATGGGCTTGAGCCACTTTCTGCTGGAGCGCTGGCCATTGTTGGTACGATGTGGTTTGAGGTTAGACATAACTAGACTAGTAATAAGGGAGGCTTCGGCTATCTGTCTATGAGAATTCATCCTTCTATATGTTGTGGAAGTTCCTTAGTGTTGACATCCCTATGAGTGAGTGAAGCCCACAAACATATCTCTCAGGGGTAGGCAACGCAGCACCCACGGGCACCCTGGTGCCCACCAAGACCCCCAACAGTGGCAGCCAAGACCCCCTTGCACTCCTGCCATGCACCTTCCTCAGCCCCTAACCATGACCCCACCCCACTGCTGGCTTCCTCCTTAGGGCTTCAGCGGTGCAAAGGTGAGGTGGGCAATGGGGGGGGGAATTGTGGTTAGGGGCTGGGGAAGGTGCGTGTGGGGAATGAAAATAGAGATTCCAGGCAGAGGGCAAAAATAGAGATGGAGGCAAAAATAGAGAGAATCCAGGCAAGGGGGGCAGGAAGAAGAGAGCGCGCACGCACACGCACCCCCCCCCCCCAATTATACATCTGCTTGCAGGACTGGTGGGGAAAAAAGACAAATGTGCCCCCAGGACCAAAAAGGTTGCCTACCACCACTATCTATCTCAATCTCTCTCTAGAATACTTTTAATGTTTCATCTATTGATCCATGAGAAAAATCAATTGGGGGATGAAGCCAACGGAGAACAGGTCCGATGCGCCCACCCCTTCTCTCTCTTTCTGCTGGCCCCTTCTCTCTCTCTGTGCCGCCAGCCCTTCTCTCTACACCAGGGGCATTGCTAGGTTCTCAAAAGATCCAGGGCACAGGCCCATAACAGAAATTTGTGCATAGCGCACTTCAAATACATATATATGTGTGCATGTGTGCATGTGTGGTATGTGCATGTGGTGTGCTTGCATGTGAATATAGATTACATACAGACATACATAAGTGTGCACTGAACCCCCACCCCACTTCAATTCAGACCCCGATTCAACATTTTGGTAAACATCCCACTTCTGCTCGGGCCAATTTATAGTCAGACCACTTCAGCTCAGCACCAAACCTGAGTCAAGGTTTGGAAAAATGAGTCTTTATGCTTCCTGTTGACTACCATGGGAAATTAGAAAAAAAAAACTAACTTTTTTCTCCTGGTCAGAACTGGATGATCATTTCAGGCACAGGAGCCCCCTAGAAGGGGATTACACCTGTCCAATGTCAGAAAAATAGGTGCAGGGCTTATATTTTGATTTTCTTTTAAAGGGAACTGCCAATAACATTTTTATTACTTGGAAGAATTGGATAAACATTTCAGGATTCATTGCCCTATCAGAGTAGATCATATCTGCCAAATTTCAGAATAAGACACAAGGGTGTTTGTATAAGGGTGGCCTTGACATTTTGGGGTCTCCAAAAGAGAACATGCTTATCTCTCTATGTTCCTTGTGGACCATTGTTCTGAAAATTACAGACAGCCTAGAGTTGTCCCTAAGTAAGAAATCAGCAAAGTTTCAGAAGGATAGGTGCAGCAGTTCATGTGGAAGGGGAGTTCTTCAATTTGGGGGAGGGAGGGATTTCCTTTCCCTTCCCTTCCCCAACAGTTTCTGGGTAGGTTTGTATGAAAATGCACAGGTCATTAGAGGTGTCCCCCAGGCAAGAAACCTGCAATTTTCCTGAAGGATATACATGCATGCAAATTTAGAATGACTAGAATCTATATACATTTCACCAGTGTTAGCAGCAGGGGAACATGGGTGGGAAGGTGCTATTGCACTCATGTCCTGCTTGTGGGTTTCCCGTGGGCATCTGGTTGGCCACTGTGTGAACAGAATGCTGAACTAGATGGACCTTGGTCAGGGCTCTTCTTATGTTCTTAAATAGAGAGTGCCTCTGAGCATATGCAGAATGCTTTTCTTTCACCACTGCGCACTTCCCCCCCCTACCAGTTCTGTTCCCCTTCGTGCAACCATCCCTCCTCATCCTACCATCCTCTAGCAACTCTTCATAAAAACAGATGTCGTGTTTTGTGCAACTCTCCTCTACCTCCTCCTTGTTATGCACAAGCTGTCATTGTATCTTCCTCCCCATAACTTCATTTGTGCCAAGACTTCACCAGGATTCAGCCAATGAGTCTGTTTTCAAAACTAGGGCTAAGTTATGGAGAAACTCTGAGCATGTACCAAGTGCCTTTCCCTCACCACTGAAGCTAGAGTTCATGCAAAATAATAATTAAAAAACACTGACAAATGACAAAACATGCATAGGACTGAGCTGAAAGGGAAGTCAATTTGTTAGATGGAATTAGGTAGGCAGCTGTATTAAGCCTGCAGTACCATGTTCACAACTCAGGAGTTATTTCTGAGTAAACATGCAGAACAGCAGGGTGAAAACTTCCCTGCAAAAGTAACCTGTGCTGGAATCCTATGCACACTTCCTGAGGATAAGCCTTATTAAAGTTCTTTCTTTCTTTCTTTCTTTCTTTCTTTCTTTCTATACCGCCCAATAGCCGAAGCTGTCTTAATGGGCCTTCTGAACAGTATTTATCTCCCCTCAACTTAAAAAACCAAACCCCCAATTCCTATTTTTATTAAAGGTTTTTGTTCATAGGAACATAGGAAGTTGCCTTATCAACTCTTATCAAGTCAGACCCTGGGTCCATCTAACCCAGTAATGTCAACACTGACTGGCAGCAGCGGCTCTGCAGAGTTTGAGGCAGGATTCTTTCCCAGCCCTACCTGGAGATGCCAGGATTGAACCTGGGACCATCTGCATGCCAAGCATGTGCTCTGCCATGGAGCTGCAGCCCTTCCTCTTGCTGGATAATGGCAAGTGACAAACAAAACAGCCCCAGATTTGTGTCTCTGCAACCACGCAAACCCACTTTTCTCAAAGACTTGAGCGAGGAGAAGGAGAAAAACCAGCCCTCTTGTCAGTTTGTATAAAGTCAAATACAGTTCAGAACTTTTCTTGCCTGCCAAAGAGAATTCTCTGTAAGAATTCCTCAGGATATGCTCTGGGTGGAATAAAGAACAGAAAGAAAGAAATAGATAGGGGAAGGAAGAAGAAAAGAAGAATGGTGATTGGAAATGCAGGGTGGGGTGGAGGGTAGAGAGAATTCCCTAAGCCAAGTGGCTCCTTTCAGAGAGGTAGTGCTTCAGAGGAATTTAGGAGACTGGAGGGTTTGTAAGGATTGCACGTACTTAAATTAACTTTATGAGGTGAGGTGGCAGAGGGCTTTTTCTAGCTTTTTTAAAACTGCAGAAACCTGTTTAAAAGCCTTAGCAGTTCCTCGATCATGACGCCACATAGTCCTAACCCTCCTTTTGGAATAATTTGAGTCCTACAGCTCTTTAGGAGAAATTAAAGTGGAGGGGGAGAAAGATATTTGTGGAGGCTATTGGATCCTTTGCTGTACTGAAGCTACTAAACTTCTGCAGAACCCAAAGGTTCCAGTTTGGGGCAGTAAAATCAGATGCTGTGTGAAATACCAGTATTTCACATGGTGCTCTTTCATCCCTTTCTTCTCCCTCTTCAACATTTTATTGCAAGCAAGCTCCCAAGATTGGGCATGTAAGTAAGAGCGGAAAAGTAGGACGAGAGAGTTTTTTTGCACCTCAAAAAAACCCTACACCAGAGATGAGGGATAGTGACCTCCTAATGGTCACCTTAAACACCTTCTGATTAGGATCTCTAATCAAGCCCCTGTGTGGCTTGACAAGTTTTTTACTTCTTTACGTTTTTTTTAGTCTTTGAGAAAAGGAAACTTTACGCATGGCTAGCACAAAAGCCAGTGGACCTAACTGCCTGAAATTTGGCAGGTTCATTCAGCTCCATAGGGGCTGCCAGGTCCCCACATTCAATGCACATATGTGGAAGCACAAAAAAATATATAGCTCTCTCCTTTGGCAGATTTTCTTGAAAATAGCAAATTTTACATCTGACTAGAGCAAAAGCCACTGGACCTAATTACCTGCAATTGGGGAGATTTAATCAGATCTATGGGGGCTATCAGGTCTCCAAATTTTATGTATTTATCTTACAAACTAACAAAGTTATGGCTGTTTCTGTTTTCCAATGCAAGTTTATGGGGAAATGTTAAAAATGGCAATTAGGACAGCTCAAAAAGATCCGGGGCCTGTGCCCAGGTGGGCCCTTTGCTAATGACACCCCTGCTCTGCCCCACCCCCACCCCCTGGGCTCTGCGCTCTACTCAAGCAAAGTGGTGGTAGCAGCTCTGTGGGGCTTTCCTGGCACACTTTCACCCCACTCTGGGTCACAGGATGTCAGCCAGCCCGCTCTCTTCCACAGCCCCCCCAGAGCAAGGCAGTGGCAGCAGCAGCTCCACGGGGTCTCTGTGGCCCCTCCCCCATCCAGCCCATGTTATTCCAGCTGGCTCCCTGGCCGGCTGGCCAGCCTCCCTCCGGGTTCTCCACTCTTCTGAGCGAGAAGGAGGAAGCGCTGTGGGCCTTTGCGACCCCCCCCACTCCAGCTCACACCATTAGAGTTTCCTCACTGGCCACAGGATGTCTCGGACCAGCCCTTCTGCCTTACGGTACGGGGGCCATATATGCTTCGGTGCCTCTGTTCGCTGCCTTCCCTCTGTTTCACAGTTGTCCCACAACAGCCACGCAGGGACCCACTAACCCCCTGCTGCCGGCCTGGCCTTGAGGAGATTCAGTTGCGGGCAGGATCGGCCTGTAGGGCCCCCCCCCCACACACATTTTTTAAAGGTTCACTAAAAGAACATTGTCAAAGATGGTTTTCTGTGCCTGCCCAACTCTCACCCACTGGAACGTCAGTAATTGTCAGCCTTCCTCTCCACTGTGCTTCCTGCAGCTCTCCAAAATACTCTCCAGGCTTTCAGGAAGATGAAAAAAGGGACGGTGACTGTTGCTCTGCTGGAGCCCATCCTGACAGACCTGGGAGTCAACCTGAGCTTTGAGACTGTACAACTGACCCTGGGGCACACTCAGGTTATCAGTGAGTATCTCAGTGCATGTCGAGAAACTGGGTGGTTTGTTCCTCTAGAGAGAATATTGGCCATGGCGCTGGGCTGGAAAGACGAGCCAGATAAAATGTGGGGCAGTGTCTGATCGTTATTATGTCATTTGGTTTGGTGCTGGGCTGGCAAATCTGGCCAATCTACTGCAGCCTTTAACATCAGCAGAAATGCCCACTTGATGCTTCATGTCCAGCTGAGATTCCTCCACAACTTTTCTTCTCACGTTCAAATCATGCCACAACTCTGGCTATGGAAATACCACAAATGACTCTGGCACCCAATCTACATGGGGTATTGCGGTGCTACTGTGTCTCATACATGGGTGTAACACATGACGTTACCCCCAATCAGTATCAGTCCTGGGTTTTCTTGCCATAGAAACTGCATTTTCACAGTTTTGAGACGGATTTTCGGGTTACTGCAACTCCCATGTGTTTTGGGATCAAGTGTGTCCTAAACTTGCAGTACTACTCTGTGGAGGTAGGAGTGGCTTCAGTGCCGCAAGGAGGAACAGAAAGTTGTGTCAGCTAAGGGTGGACCAGACAGGAATGGAAGGAGTTAACCCTTCCAGTTGGCTTCACCCTCCACTGACCATCTGCAGGGGTGGGGCATAGTTTGCTAGTAAATGAGCATCATCAAAGAAGCTTAATGAATGAGACACTGTCCTTTTAATTTCTTTGCCTCAAGGGACAACTAGCTGTCATGGATAACCATGTTTGCTCAGAAGTAAATCGCATTCTCTTCAATGAGGCTTACTCCTGAGAAAGTCAGCACATTGCTTTTGGGATGCCTTAAAAAAAAATCTCCATGTATCATCACCCTTGTGAAGGCTTAATGAATTACGAAAAAAGAAAAGAAAGGAAACTTGCTGATGTCACCAGATGAGGAGAAATTATTAACTCATTCCTGCAATGCTGCTTCCCCTCCCTCTGCCTTTGCGATTTTCTCCCTTGTCCTTTTAATTTCTTTGCCTCAAGGCAAACTAAAAACGAGCTGAAAACGTGCCAATAAACATGTCTGTTGTTGTTGTTCAGTCGTTCAGTCGTGTCCGACTCTTCGTGACCCCATGGACCATAGCACGCCAGGCCTTCCTGTCCTGCGCTCTCTCCCGGAGCGTGCTCAAGTTCATATTCATTGCATCTGTGATGCTATCTAGCCATCTCATCCTCTGCCGTCCCCTTCTCCTTTTGCCTTCAGTCTTTCCCAGCATCAGGGTCTTTTCCAGGGAGTTTTCTCTTCGCATTAGGTGGCCAAAATATTGGAGCTTCAGCTTCAGTATCTGTCCTTCCAATGAGCACTCAGGGTTGATTTCCTTTAGGATGGACTGATTTGACCTCCTTGCAGTCCAGGGCACTCGTAAGAGTCTTCTCCAGCACCACAGTTCGAAGGCATCAATTCTTCGGCGCTCAGCCTTCCTTATAGTCCAGCTCTCACAGCCATACATTACTACTGGGAAAACCATAGCTTTGATTAGATGGACCTTTGTCGGCAAGGTGATGTCTCTGCTTCTTACTATGCTGTCTAGGTTGGCCATAGCTTTCCTCCCAAGGAGCAAGCGTCTTTTAATTTCATGGCTACAGTCACCATCTGCGGTGATCTTGGAGCCCAAGAAAGTAAAATCTGTCACTGCTTCCATTTCTTCCCCTTCTATATGCCAGGAAGTGATGGGGCCAGATGACATGATCTTAGTTTTTTTAATGTTGAGTTTCAAACCAGCTTTTGCACTCTCCTCTTTCACCCTCAACAAGAGGCTCTTGAGATCCTCTTCACTTTCTGCCATTAGGGTGGTATCGTCTGCATATCGGAGGTTGTTGATAATTCTCCCAGCAATCTTAATTCCGACCTCTGATTCATCCAACCCGGCATTTCTCATGATGTACTCTGCATATAAGTTAAATAAGCAGGGTGACAATATGCAGCCTTGTCGTACTCCTTTCCCAATTTTGAACCAATCGGTTGTTCCATGTCTGGTTCTTACTGTTGCTTCTTGACCCTCGTACAGGTTTCTCAGGAGACAGGTAAGGTGGTCTGGTACTCCCATCACTTTAAGAATTTGCCACAGTTTGTTGTGATCCACACAATCAAAGGCTTTAGTGTAGTCAATGAAGCAGAAATAGACGTTTTTCTGGAATTCTCTTGCTTTCTCCATGATGCAGCGAATGTTGGCGATTTGATCTCTAGTTCCTCTGCCTGTTTGAAACCCAGCTTGTACTTCCGGTAGTTCTCGGTTCGCATACTGCTGAAGCCTAGCTTGTAGGATTTGAGCATCACCTTGCTGGCATGTGAAATGAGCGCAATTGTGCGGTAGTTTGAACACTCTTTGGCGTTGCCCTTCTTTGGAATTGGAATGTAAACTGACATTTTCCAGTCTTGTGGCCACTGTTGAGTGTTCCAGATTTGTTGGCATATTGAATGCAGCACTTTAACAGCATCATCTTTTAGGATTTTAAATAGCTCGGCTGGAATACTGTCATCTCCGCTAGCTTTGTTGTTACTAATGCTTCCTAAGGCCCACTTGACTTCACTCTTGAGGATGTCCGGCTCAAGTTCAGTGACCGCACTATCATGGCTATCAGGGACATGAAGATCTTTCCTGTATAGTTCTTCTGTGTATTCTTTCCACCTCTTCTTAATCTCATCTGCTTCTGTTAGGTCCCTGCCTTCTTTGTCCTTGATCATGCCCGTCTTTGCACAAAACGTTCCCTTGAGATCTCCAATTTTCTTGAAGAGATCTCTAGTCTTTCCCATTCTGTTGTTTTCCTCGATTTCTTTGCATTGTTCATTTAAGAAGGCCTTCTTGTCTCTCCTTGCTATTCTCTGGAACTCTGCATTCAGTTGGGTATATCTTCCCCTTTCTCCCTTGCTTTTCGCTTCCCTTCTTTCGTGAGCTACTTGTAAAGCCTCATCAGACAGCCACTTGGCTTTCTTGCATTTCTTTTTCTTTGGGATGGATTTCGTTGCTGCCTCCTGAACAATGTTACGGACCTCCGTCCATAGTTCCTCAGGCACTCTGTCTATCAGGTCTAATCCCTGAAATCTATTCCTCACCTCCACTGTATATTCATCAGGGATATGATTTAGGTCATACCTGAACGGTTTAGTGGTTTTTCCGACGTTCTTCAATTTAAGCCGAAATTTTGCAAGAAGCAGCTCATGATCTGAGCCACAGTCAGCTCCAGGTCTTGTTTTGACTGACTGTATGGAGCTTCTCCATCTTTGGCTGCAAAGGACATAATCAATCTGATTTCGATATTGACCATCTGGTGATGTCCATGTGTAGAGTCGCCTCTTGTGCTGTTGGAAAAGAGTGTTTGCTATGATCATCATGTTCTCTTGGCAAAACTCTATTAGCTTTTGTCCTGCTTCATTTTGTACACCAAGGCCATGCCTGCCTGTTATCCCAGTGATTTCTTGACTTCCTACTTTAGCATTCCAATCCCCTATGATGAAGAGGACATCTTTTTTTGGTGTTAGTTCTAGAAGGTGTTGTAGGTCTTCATAGAACCGATCAACCTCAGCTTCTTCGGCCTCAGTGGTTGGGGCATAGACTTGAATTACTGTGATGTTGAATGGTTTGCCTTGGATTCGTACTGAGATCATTCTATCATTTTTAAGATTGTACCCCAGTACTGCTTTTCCCACCCTTTTGTTGACTATGAGTGCTACTCCATTTCTTCTAAGGGATTCTTGCCCACAATAGTAGATATGATAGTCACCTGAATTAAATTCGCCCATGCCTGTCCATTTTAGTTCGCTGATTCCCAAGATGTCGATGTTCAATCTTGCCATCTCATGTTTGACCACCTCCAGCTTACCTTGATTCATTGATCTGACATTCCAGGTTCCTAAACAATATTGTTCTTTACAGCATCGGATTTTCTTTTCACCACCAGACACATCCACAGCTGAGTGTCCTTTCGGGTTTGGCCCAGCCGCTTCACTCTTTCTGGCGCTACATGTCTCTTCAGAAGTAAATCACATTCCCTTCAAAGAGGTTTACTCCTGAGAAAGTCAGCACGTTGCTTTTGGGATGACTTTAAAAAAATCTCCAAAAATCTTCACACCAAGCTTAATGAATCTAAAAAAAAAGAAAAAAGGAAGGAAACTTGTTGATGTCCTGTCGTTCGGTCGTGGGACTCTGCCCACTTATGCATGAAATAATGTGGCTTCTCCTGATGTTTGCCCAGTGACAGCAGTTTTTTCCCCAGTTATACGCTACATTAGCTGGTAACGTGTACCATGGGAGGAGCGAATTCGAAATGATGAAAGTCCAGTTTTAAACTGAATCGTCTCAGAAAACACCTCCGTGTATATTGAGCTTGGGTGCTCTTTCTTGCTTTGCCCCACTTTTCTGAATATTGATTTATTTAAAACTTAAATAGCATGCAATTCCCCCAAACCATGATCCAGGCAAATATATCAAAAAGTACTACACAAATATCACAAGATTATACTTAAAAATAAAATATAAATATTTGCCCTAAAATTTTACTATTTGAACAGCAACAGCAATAGGCAGTATTTTATCACACCTGTTATCTCCTTTCCTATTCAAACCTTCTTTCCATGATAGCATTAGCTTGTCTTCTAACAATTAAGAGCATGGACTTGACTGGACCCCTCTGGGGAGGGAAAATTCCTCAGCCCGGAAGCCTAAAAGAGATGGCCTGCCCTGAGTCCACCATCTATGGGAACGGCACATGGAGCTGGGCCCAAGATGATGACCTAAGCAAATGGGCATGTTCATATGCAAGTAACAGCGCAACCCTGTATACGTCTACTCAAAAGTAGGGGTGGATGAATCTGTCAAGTTCAGTCTCTTTCTCTCTGTTTCTCATTTTTCCAGACTTACGTTTGGTTCATTCTGAGCTTTGAGAATTTTCTTTTTAAAGTTCACATGAAAATTCAGATACATTTTTGTACACAACTTTGCCTAATATACACATTTCTTGCAAGCAATTTTCCTAATATAGTGCATTTTTTGATGTTATTTTCACTAATATACACAGTTTTGTACACATTATTTGATTGGAGAACTCCATTGCAACATTCATAGAAGTGTGACTTTCAAAGGATAACTGAATGTTAGTTCACATGGGGCATAATCCTATGCACGTTTAGACAGAGAAAAGGCCTACAACTCCCAGCATTCCCCAGCCAGCATGGCCAGCCGGGGAATGCTGGGAGTTGTAGGCCTTTTCTCTGTCTAAACGTGCATAGGATTGCTCCCGTATTAGTTCAAAAGTGCAAAATAAGGTAAGTTCCCATTAAAATGTGAACCAAATGGATTTCTTTCCCATCCCTACTCAGACGTAAGCCCCACTGAGTTCAATAGGACTTACCCCAGGTAAGTGTGCATAGGATTGCAGCCTAAGTGTTCCTCCTTGAGGTCATAGAATCATAGAATAGTAGGGTTGGAAGGGGCCTACAAGGCCATCGAGTCCAACCCCCTGCTCAATGCAGGAATCCAAGTCAGAGCATCCCTGACAAATGGCTGTCCAGCCTCGTCTTGAAGGCCTCCAGTGTGGGAGAGCCCACCACCTCCCTAAGGTCATCCCTAAGCTTTTTGTGAAGCCACATTGGCTTCTTCTGTTGTCTTCCACCTTTTCTTCTTGTTGGAATTGTTTGTGATTGTGCCTTGAGAATTTCCTTTTTTAAAAGCTCCCACCCATCTTGGACTCCTTTTCTCGTTAGCGCCGCTTGCCATGGGACCTTACTGATCATTGTTCTGAGTTTATTAAAATCAGCTTTCCTAAAATCCAGGGTACGCGTTTGACTACACTCGGCTTTTGCTTCCCTTAGAACCAAAAACTGAAGTACAACATGGTCGCTTTCCCCCAGAGTTCCTGTAACTGCTACTTTATCCACTAAGTCATCTCTGTTGGTTAGGATCAAGTCAAGGATAGCCGATCCCCTAGTTCCTACCTCTACTTTCTGTAGGAGGAAGTTATCCGCCACACAAGTCAGGAATTTCCTGGAGGGGCCACGTTTTGCAGAATTTGTCTCCCAACAAATATCTGGTCTTGGATGGGAGGCCGTGATAGGCTACATATATATTTACGTAGCCTATCACGGCAAAAGGCAGGGACGCAAATGGCGTAGCAGCCACCATTTGCGTCCCTGCCTTTTGCTGTGATAAGCTATGTAAATATATACGTAGCCTATCATGGCCTCCGCAGGGACGTAAATGGCGGCCGCTACGTCAGCCCAGCAGCAGATGGAAGTCCAGCTGCGGGCGGCCCTGGCCGGCGGCTGCGCAGAGTTGCCGCAGAGCGGAGCTGGCTGGGGAGGATTCCGGGGGAGGGACAGAGCACCTCTCCCCCACCACGGATGCCCCGGATCAGAAAGGTAAGTACATTTCGTACATCCCTAATATGTAACCATTCCTTTTTCTGTGTGTGCAGAGAATGGAAAATTGGACCTTTTAGAGTTCCTGCTGGCTGCAAGGAAACTGCAGAGAAGCCTTGCAGAAGAAGGTGAGTTGCTTGATGCTTCCTAACCAGGCTGGAACCAACCACTGCACTCGGTTGGCAACTCACTCTGCCTCATTTTTGTGCTTATGTTCGAATCAATAGACAAAGGTTATGGTGCTTTGCAACTTTTTAACATTAGCTGCTTGAAGTTGAAAGTGCAAATAAAAGAGATCTAGCCCCTCTCCTATAGCCGTTGAACCTGATACTTATATTTTATTTGTTTTACACTGGAATGCTTACCTATACCTACCTACTTATTTTCTATTAACTATTTTATTGAGTTGCATTAAAAAATCAAAGTAAGTAAGAATTTCAAATTTTCAATAACAATGCCTCCCCTTCCTTTGCCATTACAAAAATAAACACCCAGTTTCCTTCCAATATAAAATCTAAGGCTTTGATCCTAACTTAAGCAAGTTCACAGAAGGAAAGTTCCCCATCCTGTCTTCCCTGCAGCTGCCTGCACCCCTGAAAAGCCTCTTTTGAGGGTTTGGAAGCCTTCCTGAACAATCTGGGATGGGGCATGGGGATCTGGGGGGAAATTGCCTAAAATTGGGTGACACGATTCTCCCCTCTCTTGTTTTCTTGCACTTCACCAGACATTTAAGAAGTCTGCAAATTTCGGCACATTAACCATGTGGTAAATTAGGCATCTATATTCATCCAGAGGAGGTGTGACATCTGGGGCTTGGATGCTGGCAGTCACTGTGATCAGCAGACACACAGTACAAAAGACCAGGCTGTCAAAAGACAGACTGAGATATCCTATAGTTTCATTATCTAATGCTGTTCTAGTTGGTCCTATAAAGATATAAAGCAATCCGTGTATCTAGATGACAGTTAGATATTTGAATGGCAATTAGGGGCTTTCTTCACACTGAGCTTTTATCCTGCGATTGAGATTTTCTCCTTCACTGAAGTTTGCAGGCTTTACATGGCGCCGTGCCCCTCCAGGGTGTCTCCTGCACTAAATGCCCTTTGTTCCATTTTTAAATAGATCGCAGATAATGAGCTATCAAATTACCCCATTGTGTTCCGCTTCAGTTCTCTTCATCAAAAGAGTTAAAGCGGCAAGAAGAGGAGTGAGATCAATGAAAGATAATGGAAGACTCAGATAAGGGGGGGGGAAGGGGGGAGAAGGGAGCGGGTGAAAAAGGGAGTCATTGTGATCCTGCATTTAAAACAGAAGCAGAAAGCCCCATTTTAAATGCAGGATTTTAGGCTGATGTAGAGATGCCCAGGGTGTTGTAGAAGTTGTAGCCTTCCGTTAGTAGATGATGTGACCCATTACATCAGGGGCGGGAAACCTTTTTCAGCCCAAGGGCCAAATTCTAGTCTGGGAATGGTGTCAAGGGGGTGCATTCCCTCCGTGGGCAGGGCTTACGAATTTAAGTGACAATCAGCAGATATTAATCTTGTATTTATTTAGATGCACTTTTTACTTTGATTGCTTATTGTTTGTTCATACTTTGTTCATGCTTCCAAGAAAGGTATTACATTTCTTGCTACGAGGAACAGATTTAAAATCAAGGGGGCATTTTGGTGATCAGAGATACATAGTGGAGCATGTTTAGTGGAACCCTTTCTGGTATTGAACTTCAGTTGGAAAACTTGATCCAGGATTCTTTGCTTCCCCTGACAGCATTCCAGAATGAGTACTTCACTCTGAGAAGGAGGCCCTTTCAGGATATAGCTGAGCTTGTTAATGCAGAATCTAGATGGAGAAGAAAGTACCGGGGCTACCTTGATGAGGAAATATCCACTCCCACATCCCAACTTTCCCTGCTGGCATGGACAGGCTCAAATGAAAATATCACTCTTGCCCAACCACAGAGAAGGGTATCCTGGAAGTCTGACCAGAGAAGCCCCAGCACTGCATCCCCTGTAGATAAAGAGGAAGGGGAAGATAATGGCCATGACTTTACAGAACTGGAAAAGTCCCACTCAGACATCACTGACCAAAGAAGACCCAATATTACACCCTCTGTACATACTGCAGAAGGGGAAAGTAAGGACCATGGCATCATACAGGTGAAAAAGTCCCAGTCAGACCAAAGAAGCGTCCGCACTACATCCCCTGTGCATAATGCAGAAGGGGAAGATAAAACTCACGATGCTGTGGAGGTGACCGAGTCCCAGTCAGACTGGAGCCCCTAAAACCAAGACACTATCCAACTGAATTAATTGATAAAAGAAGTTGGGCTTCCTGTTTGGGGAGTTCTTCCTAAATAGAATTTATGCCAAACCTCTTCTCAATCTGGTACAAAGAAATTGCTGTGTTTCTGATTGCATCCCCCCACCCCTGCTGCCTCCTCTCCAACCACATTATCAGCTGGATCATGTTTCCAAAATGGGAGATGTTCAGAGAGGGGGTCAATTCCCCATGAAGCTAGGATTACGGGGCGGGGGAAATAGGACTGTTCTGTGTGGATTTGGACTCATTGTCAATGACTCATTAGCAGACTTGAATAAAATCTCTGTGTTACCAAATTGTTTTTTAAAACTTGGCCTATTTATTCTTTTGCATTTGTTTCAGGTGTTGCTACCTTTTAACAAAACATATTCAAAACCAAGAGAAACACACAAATGAAACAATCATCAAGGTCATCTCTAAGATTCAAGACCCTGGATTACAGATTACCCATGGGCCCCTTTAGTCAATGGGAGGGGGCAGAGCGAGCCAGGAAAGCAATGCACCCCAGGGTTATTTGCCAGATGACTCGTGTAAACAAGCCAAGCCATATGCCAAATTATTTGCTGTAAATCATTTTTACACCACCCTGCCTTTTAATTGTCTGTCGTGTAACTGAAAGACAGCTTTACTATTCTCCAAACCACTGCTGACAAGAAACAGACTCCTGAGACTACCTTAGGCTTTCTTCACAAGGAGCTTTTACCCTGCGATTGAGATGGCTCCTTCATGGAAGTTTGCAGGCTCTTTACAGGACGCTGTGATCATTCAAGGCATCTCCTGCACTAAATGCCCCTCGTTCTGTTTTTAAATAGATCGTAGATAATGAGCTTTCAAATTACCCCGTTTTGTTCTGCTTGAGTTCCCTCTGCAAAAAGAGGAAAAGCGGCAAGAAGCAAAGTGAGGTCAATGAAAGATAATGGAAGACTCAGATGTGGGGAGGAGGGGGGAAGGGGTGGGGGGAAAGGAAGCAGGTGAAAAAGGGAGTCATTGTGATCCTGCATTTAAAACGGAAGCGGAAAGCCCCGTTTTAAATGGAGGATTTTAGGCTCGTGTAGAGATGCCCTTTGACTCTTGGAATATCACATAAGATCACACTTTCTGCATTCATTGTTCTGCCGTTCTGGCTGACAAAGGTTTTGCTCAGCTAGGAGGGGTTTCTTCTGACCATGGCAATATCTTATCAGTCAAGGAAGCGTCTTCTCTTGCTTGGATTTTAATCCAAGCAGGAAAACCATTCTAAGGCTTGCAAAACTCACCTTTCTTTGAAATGTGCTTTTATAAAAGAACCCCTGAAGTTCTTTTCCAAGCCTGGCTTGGGGGAACATCTCTGACATCTCACTACTTCTAAATGTTAATAAAAGGAAGATGATTCATCTTTTGAAACTTGACCTAGAGTATTTATATGTTGCACACCATGTCTGGCCAAATTTCAGACAGATCTGTTGAGAAATAAATGACCAAGATATACTTACCAATCCACTGCATATCTTATTACCCAGCTTGTGTTATAAAATAAGCTCTTAACAAAACAAAACAGTTGGGACTTTAAAAGCTAATAACTTCATGAGGACAGACCGGATGTCCACCAAAATAGGAATAGTACAATTCCTGAAATTTCCTTGAACATTTGAATGTATTGAAAAGGGCAAGAAAAGGGCAACACAGAAGGTATGTTATTGGGGACAGGAGGCAAAAGTAATTCTAAACTACAATTTATTTTCTTTATTATAATTTATTTCCTGTGGAAAATCCTTTGTTTTTCTTTTGTCTTTAATTTGACCTTTTGATGATAACATGTAATAAAAAAGAGGAAATCATAATAATCCAGTGATCTGAAAACAAGGAAATTCTAGGATTAAAAACGCTTCAGTACAGTGGTGGGGCAGGGTAGGTGGGGAGAACAGACATGCATTGCTGTATTTTATACTCACCAATATCATGAGAGGATGGGAAACATGGCTTGGAACATCAGAAACCGTGGGAAAATGGCAGATTTCCAGTGACCCTGGAAACACTGGGAAAGCCCACCAATTAGGGACTGTGCCAGTGGTGGCCCCCACATGCCACATAGACATGGAGGGAGCCCATGCGCACAAGCCAGCCTGTCACATCACACTCCCAACATGGAAGAAACAGAGAAAACCAAGCAACAGCTACAGGCACTGCCAAGGAAGCCCTCTGGTGCTTTCTGCCAAAGCAGGTGCAAGCATGCAAACATGCTCCCAGGGCTGCTGGTTCAAATCCACTGAAGGACAAACATTTACCTCCTCCCAGCCCCCAAGAGAAGAAACACATCTAACCAAGGAGCAATGGCAAGCAAGGGAGGGCCATGGAGCAGTCCACAAAGCAGCCACAAGCATGCACCCAGGCCTGATGCTTGAAATCCACACAAGGGGTGTTTTAAACTTCCATGGCAGCCATTGTTTATTGAAAATACAGTTGCAGAGACCTGTGAATGAATGCACTGGTTCAAATATCCGAAGAGGCTGCACATGTGCGACACACCAGGAAGCTCCAGAACAACAAAAGGGAGCTGGAAGCGGGGGGGCAAGGAGTGCATGGCGCTGAGCGACACAAGTCTCGCCAGCGGAATGCGCGCACGCACAAAAGCATGGCTGCGGGGGAGGAGTGAAGGGCCCGGGCTGAGGACCCCAGTGCACACACACTGCTGTGGCTGCAGGAGCATCATGGCCCCAACCTGAAACTCGGGATCAGAGGAGGGTGAGCCGGCCTGCTGTGGCTCCACCAGATGAAGGGCTGGACTGGGGTCCAGACGCTGAGCCTGAGCCTGGTGGCCCTGAGCCACGACCATCACAGGTGCCTCCCCAAGCCTGATTCACCTGGGCCCTGTTTCCATGGCATTACCTCACTAGCAATTTTGTTGCGGTGTTTCCACTACCGGATCTGCCTCTTCTCCGACCCACACTGTGCTCAACCCCCCGGTTTATCATTGGGCTTGCCTGGGGCTCTGTGCTGTTTACACGCAGCTCAAATCAAATTATTAACTGTTTGCTGGGTGGAGTCTGGGCGGAGTCTGGCGGGGTCTGCTGAGCTCATCCATGTTCCCACCTCCTCCTCATGCTGATTCCCTACCCCCGCACCGTTCTGCTCTGCTCCTTTTACCCCGCTCTGCCCAGTGTCTCCCCACCTTCCAAGCCCCTTTTTTCAGTTGTTTAAAGGTGTGTGTGGGGGGGTTAAAGTGCAATCATAGAATCATAGACTCATAGGGTTGGAAGGGGCCTACAAGACCATCGAGCCCAACCCCTGCTCAGTGCAGGAAGCCTGATTCCCAGGCGGTCTCCCATCCAAGTACTAACCAGGGCTGGCCCTGCTTAGCTTCCGAGATCAGACGAGACACAATAATGATGGGAACAAGAGCAGTAAAAGTGAAGTTGCACATTGTCGCCACTGAGAGCAAGAACCCCTCTAGCTGATTCTCCCTCCGTCACCCCATTCTGCTCCACTCCTTTTATCCGTACTCCACTCTGCCCAGTGTCTCCTCCGCCTTCAAGACCCCCCTTTTTGGTTAAAGGGGGCTTTAAAGCGCAATTGCGCAATAACAATCAGACTAAGAGCAGCAAATCACAATTGTACATTGTCACCGCTGAGAGCAAGAACCCCTCTAGCCGATTCCCCCTCTGTCGCCCCATTCTGCTTCACTCCCCGGGATGGGATGTTTTCCTATGTGCTCCTGGGGTTGGGATGTGATGTGTGGGTTCTGCTTAGTGGTGTTATCTGCTAAGTGCTCTGCAGTCCATGTTAGAACAGTTTAAAGTGCTAGTTCGCTTGAACGCATGTATGTATCTGCTGCCTACGGTGGTGTTGACTGATCTCTGTGTATGTACACCCCTGGGGGAGAGACACTGCACTTGCGTGTTAGGGGTGCCCATATGTTTAAGATCTCTTCCTGCAGTAGACCTCACCTCTGGCTGCTCCCTCCTGTAACATCTCCCCCTTCCCCCACACAGGCAGGTTCTGGTTGTATGCAGATGTGGGGCAACTTCCAGCTGGCGTGCAGAGGAGCCATTCCATCATGGAGCCTTACTGCCTGAAGATGTGCATCTCCATGATCTGCACCTTGCTTGCAAACCTTAGGGCGATGGTCTTCCTTCTGCAGCTCTGGCAGAATGGAGAGTCCACCTTCAAGAAGCGCAGGAGGGGTAGGAGGAGCAGGCATGCGAGGACATCAGCCTCCCACTCTCTTTGGAGGCAAGCCCTGCTGCATTCCTCATGGGCAGGCGCACAAAGCCCCGCCGCCATTGGTGGCGCTGCACCACCACTCAGGATTGGTGGGAGGAGAGGACTTTGTTCTCCAAATCTGGGATGATGAGCAGCGGATTGTCAATTTCAGGATGACCCAGGGGACCCTCTTTGAAATAGCGGAGGTTCTCCAGCCAGCACTGGAAAGGGAAACCACCAATATGAGGGAGCCAAGTTGTAAAACACATGGCAATCTGCCTATGGCACCTGGCTAATCCATGTGTGTACAGGGAGGTAGCTCCTCAGTTCAGCATGGGCAGAGGAATGACATGCAAAATCGTGACAGAGGTTTGCCAGGCCATGGAGTATCTGCTTCTGAGAAGGACCGTGAAGCTCAGGAACAGAGACAAGGTAGTCTGGGGATGATGGGTGGGGGTGGGGGTGTGGGAGGAAGCCTACCTCTGGGTAAGGAAGCTGCCTAGGGCACAGGGAGCTGGGGATGATGGGTGTGGGAGGAAGCCTACCTCTGGGTAAGGAAGCTGCCTAGGGCACAGGGAGATGGGGATGATGGGTGTGGGAGGAAGCCTACCTCTGGGTAAGGAAGCTGCCTAGGGCACAGGGAGATGGGGATGATGGGTGGGGTAAAGGCGGCTGACCTTGGGGAAAAGCAGCAGCAGATGGGGAATGGGGGTGGGGGTGTTTGTTATGGAGGATTGCTGACGGGGGAGTCCACTCTTCTCCAAATGGAGCAGTGATGTAGTTCCTGTCTTTCAGATCATGGATGGATTCAGAAAGTTGGGGTTCCCCTGGACCATTGCGGCTGTCTATGGGTGTCATGAGCTGATTGGCTTGCCAATAAGGCAGGGGACAACTTCATAAACCAGAAGAAGTTCTACTCCATCCTCCTCCAAGGAGCAACTGACCACATGGGACACTTCATTGACATTGAGGTGGGGTGGGGTGGAGTGGAGTGGGAAAAACTACGATGCTTTTGTGTTCCAGAACTCCACCCTCTTTGGAGGCTGGCGTCTTTGTTCCTGGGAACCCCACCATCACCATGAATGGGGTTGAGGTCCCACCCGATAGTGGCTGATAGCACCTACCCAATCTGGAGATGGCTCATGAAACCCTATGGAGGACATCTGGACTGGTGCAAGGCACATTTCAACTACTGCCATGGGTGGGCATGCAATCTGCTGGAGATCGCAGAGGAGAACATGACATCTGTCATTGTCTCCTGCATTATTCTCCACAACATCTGCGAGAGTAAAGAGAATGCAATTCTCACGGATGTTGATGACAGAGTGTCAATTGAGATGGCCGCTTTGGGTGGTGAGCTTGAGAACGCCGACTCGCAGCACACTGATGCACGAGAGCAGGTGGGAGATGCACTCACCGTGTGGCTCTGGACTTCTGCAGCCCCACAGTAACTCCTCTGTCAGCCTGCTGGTTATTCACTAGGAATAAAACTGCTCGAAGTAACTTCAATAACATTTCACTCAATGAAGGTTTTAATCTATAAATGCAGAGTCTCCTTGAAGGCTGCAGTTGGGGCTGTTGAGTGTGGGGAAGGGCTTCCCTTGGGGTAAGGTTGCAGCCTGGCTGGGAATGGCGCTTGGGCTGAGTTTTGGGGAGAAGGCATATACTGTGGAGAACTGTGGGTATGGAGGGCCAAACTGGGGTCGCGCAGTGAAGAGAAACCTAGGGGTATCCCCCTCAGAGTGCCCAGCGTCCAATGAGTTACTCTACAAGTAACTTTTCCTAAACATGGTATGATTTAAGCCACTAAATCGCAATAGTGCATTATCGACCTTTCCCGGGAACACAGCCATAACATAAACTGAACAGAGCGCATAGCTTTAACTATTGCAAGTGCAACATCGCTTTCCCGATAGACAGCAATGATCCTTACTTAGTAGATGACTGGGATAATGCATTACATGGAGAGGCGTTCCCGCGTGAATGCATGAAGCCAGGTGCGCAAAGTTGCGCTATCTTGCTTTAGCACCCCTCCCCTGCCAGTCTTCCTGAGATAGAGCAACTTCTGCTGGTTGCTATAAAGCCAGTTTTGTCCCTCCTGTTTCCAACTCAAGCAGCCCTTTAGAAGTTGCTGAGTTGCTATGTCGTGTTTGGCGAAATTATATCTTTTGGAATAGATCTTGCATTCCTACTTCTGCTATGATGCCTACCCAAGTTTTCAGATTGCAGGTTGCATTTCCCTCTGGACAATATGCTGTTTGTCTTAGAGTATGTTACTTTAGCAACAACACAGAAAGTACACAGTGTTCCTTTAAGAATTTAAACCATAGATGCACCATAGCGACCCTATATTGCAGTGTAACCAGGAAGTCAGGGGTCTATGGCCTTCTCCCTTAGGTCCAGGGCAAGATAGCTCCAAGGCACCAGGCAGGCATACTGGCTTGGCCCAGAAGTACGCTGTCTCCTGCAGTTAATCCCTGACAGTGGATGGGTTTGTAGGCTGGTGCCTTCTTCCATGAGCTGTGGGAACTCTGGGTGCTGGCCAGGCGGCCCAGCCCACACCTCCGGAGATCCCAGGGTAAGTATCATAGAATCAAAGAATAGTAGGGTTGGAAGGGGCCTACAAGACCATCAAGTCCAACCCCCTGCTCAATGCAGGAATCTAACTCACAGCATCCTTGTCCAGCTTCATCTTGAATGCCTCCAGTGTGGGAGAGCCCACCACCTCCCTAGGTAATCAGTTCTATTGTTGTACTGCTCTAACAGTCAGGATGTTTTTCCTGATGTTCAGCCGGAATCTGGCTTCCTGTAACTTGAGCCCATTATTCTGTGTCCTGCACTTTGGGATGATTGAGAAGAGATCAATCTTCCTCTCTGTGACAACCTTTCAAAAACTTGAAGAGCGCTATTATATCTCTCCCCTCAGTCTTCTCTTCTCCAGGCTAAACATGCCCAGATCAGTCTTTCCTCGTAGGGCTTTGTTTCCAGTCCCCTGATAGCCTTCATTGCCCTCCCCTGAACCTTTTCCAGTTTGTCTGCATCCTTCTTAAAATGTGGTGCCCAGAACTGAACTGGGCCCTTATAATTGTTCTGAGTTTATTAAAATTGGCTTTCCAGGGTATGCGTTTGGCTACACTCGGCTTTTGCTTCCTTTAGAACCAAGAACTCAAGTATAACACGGTCATTTACCCCGGAGTTCCCATAACTGCTACTTTATCCACTACGTCATCTCTGTTGCTTAGGATCAAGTCAAGGATACCCAATCCTCTTACTTCTTTCCTCTACTTTCTATAGGAGGAAGTTATCCGCAACACAAGTCAGGAATTCCTTGGAGGGGCCATGTTTTGCAGAATTTGTCTCCTAACAATCAGGGAAATTGAAGCCCCCCATTACTGCTACATCATGCTTCCTTGAAGCATTGGCAATTTGCTTTTCAAAAGTTTCATCCTCGTCTTCTCCTTGATTGGGTGGCCAATAATAGACTCCAACCACCATGTTCCTTTTATTCTTTGCTCCATTTATTTTGATCCAGATGCTCTGGATGGGGCTACCAAGCTCATTCTCCTGTATTTATGTGCAAAGATACGTGTTTTTAACATATAGTGCAACTCCTCCTCCCTTTCCGTTCCTTCTGTTCTTTCTGAACAAGCTATATGCTTCAATTGCTGTATTCCAGTCATGAGAGTCATCCCACCAAGTTTCAGTTACACCTATCAAGCCATAATTTCCCTCTCGTAGTAAGAGTTCAAGTTGGTTCTGTTTGTTTCCCATACTCTGGGCGTTAGTGTATAGACATTGAAGACCATGTGCTTTATAGTCTGGCTTCCTACATGTTTTTGAAGACTATTATTGGGCATTGGGCACTATTAGAGCTGCTCTCTCCATTGTGGTGCATAAGCCTTCATCCACTGTTACTCCCAACTTTACGTCTTCCTCCCCCATAGGATTAAGTTTAAAGCCCTCCTGATGATGTCAGACTCCAACTCCTATCATCCCTAGCCAGCACTGAATGGCCAATGATCAAGGATGATGGAAACTGTAGTCCAACAACATCTTGAGAACCGTAGGTTCCCCACCCCTGCTCTAGGTGGCTATTACTCAGACTGTCTTCCCTCACAGGCTTACACTCCTCTGAAGAAAACCTAGAAGTTTCTCAGTGCTCAGGGAAGGATGAAAAAAGAAACAGTGGTTCAGGGATCATAAGGATCCAGTTGCAACTTGCATTTGGCTTAGAAAAAAATAGGATTCAGGGGGAAAATGTGATTGCATTTCTAAATATCATGAAGGTTGTTTCTGAAAAGAGGGAGACTGTCTCCTAACAATGAGAATTGTAGAGAGATGGAAAAAGGTTTTCTTTCCCCAGCAAATTGTGAGACCTCCTTTCCTGGGAGGGTTTCATGAAGGATCTGGAAGACCATCAATCAGTGATACTGTTGATGTCTTGGCCTCCAATGAGGTTGAGTTATATGTAACACAAAGTCCCTCTGGCTCAATGATTCTATGGATATGGTCCCCCAAAATGATGGTGAGTGATTGAAAAATCTCTTTTACCTCACAACTGAAGATGTATTTTATACTACCTGGATCAGCTCCTACTCTATGACATCATTAGATTGGAACCTCTCCATGCAACAGTTGAAATCAAGGTAGTGGGACAGAACTCAGTGTGGAGGAGGGCTGCACATCCATCTCCAGAGAGCCCATTCCACCAAACTCTCTTGGCCCCTCCTATCACCCTGCTTGGCATCAAATTTGAGACCTCATTCATGGTGCCAGAAGAAGATCAGAAATCCAAGAACCTCCCCCTACTACAGCCTTGTCTTTCCATTTGGAGTCTTCAGTTGTTACCAACAGCCTTATGAACCCCTGCCTCTCTTGGCAAGTGAGCGGTGGCAAGGATTAGCAAGGAAGGCATTTTGCTGTAAGTATTTTTGTTTGCCCCTGTTTAGGGGACTACCATTCTGGATGAAGGAGTAGTATCAGAAGTAGACAATGGCATCTGTTCTATCTCAAACTGGGACATGGAGGCATCCTTCACCTTTCCATTTGTGTTTTTAAAATGTCCATGTTTTTAAGGATTTCTCAGACATCATCACGAATGTGGAAGGAGTAAAATGTTCCGTTCCAGAAGAATGGAGACTCCGTTCAACAACAGTGGCAGGTAACTGATTTTTTGCCCACAGAAAACTTAGCCAATAGCTAAAATCTGTGGGTAGTTTACAAAAATTAAAACCCTAAAAATACAACATGATAACACAATGCAAAACCATTAACATACAAAAATATAAAAACAGTTTTAAACAATCAACAATAAAAATCCCAAGACCCATTAAAAAGCCTTATCATATACTGTCAAATGCCTGGGAGTAAGTCTTAACTTGGGGCTGAAAATATAACAATGTTGGCACCAGGCAGACCTCACTGGGCAGAGTGTTCCACAATCAGGGGGTACCACCGAGAAGACCCTCTCCCTTGTTGCCATTCTCCAAAACTCCTTTGGGGGCGACACTTGGAGGAAGGGCCTCAGATGATGATCGTAATGTACAGGTTCATACCAGATGAGGTGCTCCATATGACTTTATCTTGATTACTGTACAGTGAACCGATACCAGCAGTTGTACTTTAATCATGATTAAAACTTTCAACAATATTTGGGGGACCATATATAGTAAATTGTGAAATTTTTAGAATGTATTTTGAATTGGCAGTCCCTTCCTCACCCCTGCTCCCAACTGTATTTGTTTTTTCACTACAACAGTTGTTTACATTCATCAAATCTGTATTTCTTATATCTTTCAATAGAAGAAAACACTCAATACATGGTCAAAACCACTCAGTTTTTTCTTATTAGTTCTTGTACATGTTTCAGAGCTAATCCCTGCTCAGCACTGAAATAGGCCTCAAGCCAACTTTTTGGCTCAGACTGAGGTCAAAGTCTTTAACTTCCTCATGACCCATAAAGAAATAGAACTTCTGATGGGTGACATGTGTTAGCTAAAGCTGTAATGAAATGTGGTGTGAACTTAAAGTGTGTCATTTTTTTATATATGAATCTCAAATTTCAAAAAGTCCCATTTCCATTTAAAATTTGATTTTGAGGGTACACTCCAAAAGAAAAAAAAGTTTTGTTAATGTATGTTTAAGGCAGTGTTTTCCAAATGTCAGATAGGTGAGGCATAATTTTCTCCTGAATTAAATTTGGACGCATGTTTCACTTCACTTCTCTCATATACCCCAAAAGGTTTACTTTTACAGAGTGTATTAATAAGCACTGCCCACCTTCAGAGGAGCTCCACGCAGTGTGATTTAAGTTAGAATTTCTATTCAGACCATGCCGGCTCTGAGGGTGGTTAATTTTGCTGTGGTTCTCCACCAGGAGTTATCAAATGATGAAATCACACCTGTGTCAGAGACACAGCAGAAATTACTTGCCCCCTCCAGCGGAGTCTGATTGGTGGAAAATACACCCAGTGCAGTGACCCATGCAGAGAGGCAACAGGCAGCATCCTACAGGGGTGGTTAAATCTGCTGCATCTGCATCTGCAATCATATCCAATGCAGATAAGAGGAAGAACTACCCACCCCCCAGTGGAGTCTGTCTGAAGGGAAGCAATGTCAGTAATGAGATGCAGCAGCTTGACATGGTACACATTTATCTATGTCTGTGACTTGACTTATTTTTTCTTCCTTCACAGCAAGTCCCAAGACCCAAACGAGCAGGGTGAAGACAATAGCAAATCCCAAGATCTAAATGAGCAGACAGAGGAGAGCAAATCCCAGTCCGTGGAGGGCAAATTCCCAGACCTAAATGAGCAGGGTGAAGACGACAGCAAATCCCAAGATCTAAATGAGCAGACAGAGGAGAGCAAATCCCAGTCCGAGCAGGGCAAATCCCCAGACCTAAATGAGCAGAGTGAAGATGGGATCGAGACCCTCCTGGAGACACCAGAGCAGCAACCCCAGGAAGGGAAGGAGCGCTCCCCGACACACATCTCTAGTTCATGGGAAAAGAACACAACAGACTGGAAGGACGATCTGTCAGGCTTTCTTGCTACTGAGCCAAATCCATCCACTCACTTCTCCTCACTCAGCTTAGACAAGTAAGAAAGCAACTGTAGAGCAGAAAGCCCAGGACTTCCCTTCCCCCTTTGGGCGAAGAGCTGTGTCCTTCCCAATGGCCTCCAGTTATATAGCCATTAAACTTTTCCTGGCCTTTTCACAGTCCCGTGTCCTTAGCTCTTCAGTCACTAAACTCTTAGGCTGAAGAGAATTTCTGCCCAACATGGCATGTGTCTCATGGTCCTTGAAAACTCCAGTTGTGGTATTGTTGTCTGTTATGTTAGGGCTTATTTAATTTTTCCCTCCCTCACAGCAAGATCCAAGACCTAGAGGAGACAGAGTGGATGGAATCACAGCCAGAGACACCAGAGCTGCAGTCCACATCTGAGGAGGAGCTTCCCTGCTCCTTGTGGAGAAAGACCAGGGTAGAATGGAAGGGGGACCAGCCCAGCTGTCCTGCCGCAGAGCGCAAGCCGTCCTTCCACAGCTGTTGCTGCTGCAGCGCAACTGAGTGAGTTGAGACAGCCTGTTGTGGCCGAGGGCAGCCTGCACCATCCATCTGAGCCTCTTCTAGCTCCCTCCCTTCACTGCTTTGCACCATGTTGTAGTGCTTCTCAGGTGCCCTTAACAGTGAGAAGCCCCACATTGGTTGTGTTAACTTTATGAAGCCATTTAGTCTTTCACTGACACATGTTAAAGTCTTGCCACTTTCTTAATACGCTCCCACCTTCTCCCATGGTGAACTGCGGTGGCTTTCTGCCAAATACAGCACGTCCCTCCTGGTGATTGGGAGACCTGCGAGGCCTTTTCCCAGCAGGGTCAGATGCTTGGTTGACGCAGCTGTGTCTGCTCTGGGACTTGCCTCAGAGAAAGCGAAATCCAGGGAACCCACGAGAGACCAGTCCCCACTGTGTTACCCTTTCCTCATTTCTTGCTTCCCACAGGCAATTGATCAAGCACAGCCCGGTGCACCTTGCAAAGGCCCCATTTCGGAGAGGCATCATTCAGAAACACCACGCATCAAAGTTCAAGAGACGTGAGGTGAGAGTAGCACCTTTGGAGGCATTCAGGCTTGGGAATTGATCCTCCAGGGCAGTGGTTTTAAAACTGTGGAATTCCTTAGAAAAGCAACAAGGGTTCCTCCATGAGAAGACCAGTAATAGTGGACAGGAATCTCTGAAAGACAGTTGCCCACCATTACAACTGATCTTCTGCTGAAATGTGCAGCCACAGGGGAGTGTTAGGTGTTCTAGGTCACACCTTCAGCTCCAGCCAAACAGCAGTGGCCAACACTCCTGGCCACTGCCCTATTTGAATGGCATGCGTGCCCTGTTACACGCCCCCAGAACCCTTGGCAGTGCCCAGTCATTCCTTTGTAGACAAATCCATATGGAACAATCTCCTGGCAGTGAGGTAGACCCACCACAGCCCATTTTGCTGTGGCACAGAGGCTGGGTGGTCCCAGGACTGATGCTGATTTGCTTGTTTTTCTTAGCTGCCTTTCTGGCATAAATAATCTGCAAAGTACCATACAACATTTAAAGGAAAATTGAATCGGTATGAATAATATAATGCTAAAAGCACTTCACAAAAGCTTAGAGGGGGAAGAGCAGAGAACTCCTTATCAGGGATATCGCCATTTGGGGGCCTCTGTCTCTGTTCAATTACTGTCTCTTATTCTGCTGCTCCATTGTGGTTGTGTAGTCAGGGCAGGAGGAGGTGAGGAGGCTGTGATCTTTCCTGTGGTTGTTGGGTCAATGGGTGATCTTTCAATTTATATCACATCGAAAGTCAGTGTGACATTATGGAATTGGGGTTTATTTATTTGGCTCATTCATTCATTCATTCATCCTACTTTTATACCACTTAATGTCCCAAGATCCCTAAGTGGTTCACTAGCTATATCTATATGTATATCTATACATCAGTACAAAACCAATATAAACACTGGCCAGGTTTGCACAAACAGCAGGGGAAACTACACAGTATGGGTTGTTGCTTCCCCGCCCCTGCACATGCTGCTCGTGCGCCTGGCATTTCCTTAATTGCCTGCATGCATCGCACATTGCCGTGTCCTCCAAACCTGGCACGTGGTGCAGTGGGGGTGGCTTCTAACCCACCCCACAACTCCTACTACAAGCCATGGGTTGTGGGGAAGGTTAGAAGCCACCCCTGCCATGGGCCTGGATTATACGGCAACCTGCAACACGGTGCGGGTAATTAAGCAAATGGCAGGCATGTGCAGGTTTGGGGAAAACAACCCATACTGCGTAGTTTCCCCTGCTGATTGTGCGAACTCGGCCACAGTGAAAGAATAAAAACAACGAATACTTAAAAACATGACAGCAAGAAAATAATAAAATGGAGCCATGTCATAATCTATTGCAAGTCAGGGAACGCCTGTGTAAACAAATTTGTCTTTAAGAGGCATTTAAAGCTTGACACACTTTCTGCCTTTTGAACAACACGTGGGTGTTCCAGAGGATGGGTGCCACCACGGAGAAGGCCTGCTGACATGCTGTTACTTGGTGAGGAGCATATAAGGCCTCCTTGGAAGATCACAGGGGCTGACTAGGTGTAGTGTCAGGAGCGCCTTGGCGGCCTCTCTCAGTAGATTCCAATAGCCAACTCAAGACACAGCCGAAAGGATTTCTTTTCAAAGCTTTAATCCTTTTACAACTTAATGACTCTTTCAGATGCTAATCACCAGCGACTAAAGCAAGGAACAGCAGAGTGGCCTAAGCTTCAAGTAGGCAGTTGATCCCCATTTGAAAGAAAGTCACTTGAAGACCCAGAACTTATGGGCTAGGGAGAGATCCTCCCTCTTTCCCTTGGGTCCATGGGAGGCAGCTGTTGCTTGCGCGCCAAACGGGCGCTACGCCTCCTTTCCGCGCCCTCCATCGCTCATCCCTCTTTGCGTCTGCATCGAGCATCTAAGAAGCCCCCCTCCCGCACTCCCTCACTGCCAGGGTCACTATCTATCTTAGGAATGCTGGCAGGAGGAATCTCTGCCTGGTGCTGAGCCTGTGAGGGATGAGCTGGCCCCTCTCCCACGGATTGCTGTTCCTCCTCAGAATCTGAACTGCTCTGAGGCTCTCTGGGCTCAGTTTCCACCCTGACATGTAGATAGGGAAAGGGAGGCAGCTAGGGATCCTGGTCCTGAGTTGTTTAGGGCTTTGTATACCAAAAAAACAACAACCTTGAATATGGCTCGGCAGCTAATAGGCAGTCGGTGCAGTTGTTAACACAGGTGTGATGTGTGTATAATTTGGTGCTCCACTGAGCATCCTAGCTGCTTCATTCTGCACTAGTTGCAACTTTCGAGCCCCACATAGAGGACATTACTAATTGTGAGGTTACCAGCGCACAGCGGCCAGGCTGCCCTTATCCAGGAATGGGCGTAGCTGGCACACCAACCAAAGTTGGCAATCGGTGCCCCAGGCCACAGAGGTCACCTGAGCCTCCAGTGTCAAATCCAGCCCATAACTGCATTCAGGCACTTGTTCAGAATGTGCATGGCCTCTCCTGATTCAGATCTCACAGATAGAGCTGGGTGTCATCAGCAAACTGCTGACACCTTTCCCCAAATCTCCCAGTGACCATTCCCAATAGATTATTATAGATGTTAAACAACACCGGGGACAAAATAGTATGTATGTGCGAATGAATGTTTCCTTCTTCCCTGTCATGCCTACATCACACTCATGCCCTGTTTTGCCAATTGTTTCTCAATAGGCAATGGTTCTCTGTGGATATTCAGAGGCAAAAACACACCAATGGGTGAAGGAAAGAAGTTTATTTAGCTAAAATAGGCTAATGAAGCAGGAAAAAGCAAGACAGTAGATTCAAAGCGTAAAGCATGCATCCCTTCAGTCACTGGGAACCCTGTACTCTTAGCAGAGATCAGCAAATCAGATAAGAGCAGCGGCAAATGGTTCCAGTGGCCTGATCCATAACACCAGTCTTGGCCTTCGGTGAGGTTCTGAACTGGGAGGGTCCCAGGGAATTATATGCTATGCCCTTAACGCCTCCCATTCCCATTACTTCATACGTTCTTGTAGACTGGAAAACCACCAGTCTCAACAATTAGCAGACAGGCAGCCCGCCCCACACAGATAGCTCCCTTCTCCACTCTCGGCTGGCCTTGACATCTTGCCAAAGTCTTTATCTGCCAGCTTGAGCACAGCGTCAACAGCTTTCTCCCTGCTAGCATAGCTACCCCCCCCCCACCCATATCCGCTCACCAAACAGGCACAACAACATTCAAGACATGGGCAAGGGAACTGGCGCACCAAAAACTCCTTGAAACACAATGGCCTTCCACGTTTCCGCTACACGCCTCCATCTTGTTTTGACACCTCCACCAGTGAGGTTGTGCTGCCCACGAAGTTGCGCCGGTCTTGGCTCTGCACCCCCATTGACTTCACCTGGATGAAAAGTGGGCTAGAGCTGAGCCTTCTCCACAGATCTGCAGGATTGGAGAGCTATGCATATGTGAAGGGAGGAAGATGGTGCTTTCCATCCTTTCCTGCCCAAACTTCCAGGCTGTACACCTGAACACATCTTCTGTGCTTGCTGTCCCCCATGCTAGATCTCACCACCCTCCGACAGGTTGCTGAAGCAGAGACCTCCTGTGGGCAGAAAGAGGAAGAAAGAGTACGAAGCATTTGCCAAGAATCAACCACACAGGACTACCTCATCTGGCTCAGCCAAAGGAAGCAGCAGGTATTTGGGCAGGTTTGAATATTTGATACAATACTACAGACATCTCAGAAAAAGAGACCCTTTTGGCCTGACCACTAGAGATCTTTGCCTGTCTCAGAACTTGCAGCCTCTGGCACTTAAAAAACGGTTCTAGGACTGAGCCACAGTGAGGTTTGGCTTCAGGCTGATTTGCACAATGTAGACATCATGCAGATCCTTGGGGATGGCTTCTGCTTTGTTACCTAACCCTGTGTAATGCCCCTTCTGTATGGTGAAGTGCTGACCGCTGCATTATTCTAACTCCCAGTGCACGAGTCTCCATGCCAGCACTGCTACTTCCAGAGAGGCAGCCAACATGGAAACTTCCTGCACCAGCATCAGAATGATGTGACACCAGTGTTATATGGTGTGCTCCAGAATGAATAACCAGCAGACCAGGGACTGTTAATCACAGGTGCTGGAAGTGTTTTGTAATGTCTGAATAATGGCAAAGCAGTCATGGCGGGAATGCAGTTTTAAACAGAGAAATGGGAGGGTAGGAAGGGGGCTGCTTAAATCTTCCCCCACCAGCTGTTTGCCCCCCGGCAATGCCCCCAACCACTTTCCCCAAATGATGGGACCAGACATGTATTTGCTACATCATGGGTAAAAGAGGGAGATGGATTGCAGGGGGAAAGCAGCAGGCAGGGGAAGAGTTAACCACCAGTTCTTCACTGCAAATTGTCACATCACCACTTCACAACTATTAAGTAGTTACCTGGGTTACCAGACCCAGGTATGCTGTCAAGCATCTAATTCAGCTCCATGAATCCCAACCAGCTAGAAAGCCAGGAGGTATATGGATCTGTGTTTCATATCAGCTTGTAATTTTACAATATAAACTTGACCTATTGTTGCTTGCTGACATGACATTAGAATGACATAAGCTGCAGCTAACTGCAAGTCAATTAAAATGAAGTGGGCGGGATCTTCATGACAACAGAATGAGATATGCATTGGAGTGTTATCCAGATTTCCATGGAATCAGTATTGGTCTGTCAGGGACACACAAAGCAAGAAAAGCCGAGTGCACTATACCTTAAAAATCTGCTTTTCATGGGTCACACAGCACTTGAAATCAACATACTTCTGGGTTGGCTGGGGGGAGTAGGACTGAACATCATAGACCCAGGAGGTGCGCTCAACCAATGAGAGAGGCTTATTTCCCACCCCTGTCCAGGCTCCCCCAGCTACCATGTTATTATCCTCGACAGCACCTGAAGGCTCCCCATGAGAGCACCCCCCCACCACAACTTCTCCCCATTCCAGCCAATAGTCAGGGAGTTAGAGTTCCCACCCCCTTTCTCCTTTTCTGGCCACTTCTCCCTGCTCACAGTGACAAGTTTCTCTGCTGTCAATGACAGCCTCCTATGATCCCAATACTGTGGTAGATCACTACTGTGATGAAGCACTAATGCACATTTGTTTAATCCCAAAGGAAAGAGTAAACACTTCCTGTTTGCAATTCTGAAAATGCACATATCCAAAAAGGTGCAAATGTGCAAAGCAAAAAAAAAATCTTAAAGGAACAGAGGTAACTGTGGAATAGGGGAAAATGGGGGGGGGGAGTAGGGGGGACAAAATGTTCACTTTTCCATGGAAAAGCAGAACTGCACAATCCTCCACTACAGCATTTGGGGGCTCCCCATGAGGGGTCTTCACCTGTGCAATTTCACTCCATTCCAGCAATCACTCAGGGAGTGATTGCTCACACCCGCTTTTCCCCTTTATGTTCCCACCCCCTTTCTTCTGTTCTGGCCACTTCTTCCTGAAAAAGCAAAGTCTTCAGTACATGACAGCATCCCTTCAGGAAGAATTGCACTGACAGGCTTCCCTGCTGGGGATGGCAATCTCCCCTCAAGCCTCAGAGAAGCAAAGTTACACAAGTATCAGGGATGCGCCAAAATTACACAAGCATCAGAGAAGTGCATAATCACGGCTCTCAATGGGGCTGGGCTGGGAAGCGGAAGCTAGTTACTCCCACTGGTGAAAAGGAAATACAGAGTGATTCTGAAGTCAGGGAAGAGCACTCTAGCGCTTTGATGATTTGGAAAGGTAGTTATCTAGGTTACCAAGGGCGGGGCCAGGTGAAAGACACAACCCCTTAGGAATGCCCCTATCATACCAAATTTAAAGCAGAGGGATGGGCACACAGCAGCTGAACTGCAGGGGAGCTGAATTGAAGAAAAACAACAGAGTAAAAGTATTCTGGAAAAATGCGACTTCTTGTTGTTCAGTCGTTCAGTCATGTCCGACTCTTCGTGACCCCATGGACCATAGCACGCCAGGCCTTCCTGTCCTGCGCTCTCTCCCGGAGCGTGCTCAAGTCCATATTCATTGCATCAGTGATGGTATCTAGCCATCTCATCCTCTGCTGTCCCCTTCTCTTTTTGCCTTCAGTCTTTTCCAGCATCAGGGTCTTTTCCAGAGAGTTTTCTCTTCGCATTAGGTAGCCAAAATATTTGAGCTTCAGCTTCAGTATCTGTCCTTCCAATGAGCAGTCAGGGTTGATTTCCTGTAGGATTGACTGATTTGACCTCCTTGCAGTCCAGGGGACTCATAAGAGTCTTCTCCAGCACCACAGTTCGAAAGCATCAATTCTTTGGCGCTCAGCCTTCCTTATAGTCCAGCTCTCACAGCCATACATTACTACTGGGAAAACCATAGCTTTGATTATGCGGACCTTTGTCGGCAAGGTGATGTCTCTGCTTCTTACTATGCTGTCTAGGTTTGCCATAGCTTTCCTCCCAAGGAGCAAGCATCCTTTAATTTCATAGCTACAGTCACCATCTGTGGTGATCTTGGAGCCCAAGAAAATAAAATCTCTCACAGCTTCCATTTCTTCCCCTTCTATATGCCAGGAAGTGATGGGGCCAGATGCCATGATCTTCATTTTTTTAATGTTGAGTTTCAAACTAGCTTTTGCACTCTCCTCTTTCACCCTCAACAAGAGGCTCTTTAGATCCTCTTCACTTTCTGCCATTAGGGTGGTATCGTCTGTGTATCTGAGGTTGTTGATAATTCTCCCGGCAATCTTAATTCATATCTGTGATTCATCCAACCCGGCGTTTCTCATGATGTACTCTGCATATAAGTTAAATAAGCAGGGTGACAATATGCAGCCTTGTCATACTCCTTTCCCAATTTTGAACCAATCGGTTGTTCCATGTCCAGTTCTTACTGTTGCTTCTTGACCCGCATACAGGTTTCTCAGGAGACAGGTAAGGTGGTCTGGTACTCCCATCTCTTTAAGAATTTGCCAGAGTTTGTTGTGATCCACACAATCAAAGGCTTTAGTGTAGTCACTGAAGCAGAAATAGACGTTTTTCTGGAATTCTCTTGCTTTCTCCATGATCCAGCGAATGTTGGCGATTTGATCTCTAGTTCCTCTGCCTCTTCGGAACCCAGCTTGTACTTCCAGTAGTTCTCGGTTCGCATACTGCTGAAGCCTAGCTTGTAGGATTTTGAGCATAACCTTGCTGGCATGTGAAATGAGCGCAATTGTGCGGTAGTTTGAACACTGTTTGGCATTGCCCTTCTTTGGAATTGGAATGTAAACTGACCTTTTCCAGTCTTGTGGCCACTCTTGAGTGTTCCAAATTTGTTGGCATATTGAGTGCAGCACTTTAACAGCATCATCTTTTCGGATTTTAAATAGCTGAGCTGGAATACTGTAATCTCCACTAGCTTTGTTGTTAGTAATGCTTCCTAAGGCCCACTTGACTTCACTCTCTAGGATGACCGGCTCAAGTTCAGTGACCGCACTATCATGGCTATCAGAGGCATTAAGATCTTTCCTGTATAGTTCTTCTGTGTATTCTTGCCACCTCTTCTTAATCTCATCTGCTTCTGTTAGGTCCCTGCCTTCTTTGTCCTTTATCATGCCTGTCTTTGCACAAAACGTCCCCTTGATATCTCCAATTTTCTTGAAGAGATCTCTAGTCTTTCCCATTCTGTTGTTTTCCTTGATTTCTTTGCATTGTTCATTTAAGAAGGCCTTCTTGTCTCTCCTTGCTATTCTCTGGAACTCTGCATTCAGTTGGATATATCTTCCCCTTTCTCCCTTGCTTTTCGCTTCCCTTCTTTCCTCAGCTACTTGTAAGGCCTCCTCAGACAGCCACTTTGCTTTCTTGCATTTCTTTTTCTTTGGGATGGATTTCGTTGCTGCCTCCTGAACAATGTTACGGACCTCCGTCCATAGTTCCTCAGGCACTCTGTCTATCAGGTCTAATCCCTTAAATCTATTCGTCACCTCCACTGTATATTCATAAGGGATATGATTTAAGTCATACCTGAATGGTTTAGTGGTTTTCCCTACGTTCTTCAATTTCAGCTGAAATTTTGCAACAAGAAGCTCATGATCTGAGCCACAGTCAGCTCCAGGTCTTGTTTTGACTGACTGTATAGAGTTTCTCCATCTTTGGCTGCAAAGTACATAATCAATCTGATTTCGATATTGACCATCTGGTGATGTCCATGTGTAGAGTCGCCTCTTGTGCTGTTGGAAAAGAGTGTTTGCTATGATCAGCGTGTTCTCTTGGCAAAACTCTAGTAGCATTTGTCCTGCTTCATTTTGTACACCAAGGCCATGCCTGCCTCTTATCCTGGTGATTTCTTGACTTCCTACTTTAGCATTCCAATCCCCTATGATGAAGAGGACATCTTTTTTTGGTGTTAGTTCTAGAAGGTGTTGTAGGTCTTCATAGAACCGATCAACCTCAGCTTCTTCGGCCTCAGTGGTTGGGGCATAGACTTGAATTACCAGGGTGGCTGCAGATTGGCTATGATGTCATGTGCTGCAAAGGACCTCGAAACAGTCCCAGTCCACAGCAAATCACCCATGAAGACAGGCCCCTGGATGTATAGGAGTTGAGGAATCTGGATTGAGTCACTGGATTTTAGGGATGGACGAAAGCCCCTTACCTGATCCCGACGCTTGCTTCGCGGTGGGGGGGAGGCGCTACCGAAATTCTGGCCAGGGGGGAGGCGCCCCGTCCCTCCCCGCCGAAATTCTGGCCCAGGGGGAGGCACCCCGTCCCTCCCCGCCGAAATTCTGGCCGGGGGGGAGGCGCCCCATCCCTCCAGCCACGAAAGCCGTAGCTGCCACCATTTGCGTCCCTGCAGTCAGCCGTGATAGGCTACATAAATGTTTACATAGCCTATCACGGCTGTCTTTTTTTTTTAAAAAAAAAGCGCGTATGCAAATGGTGCGTTCCTTATTTTGGCACGTGTAGTCTACGTAAACATTTACGTAGACTACAGCGAAAATAAGGGCAACACTATTTGCATTCCCCTTATTTCCGCCGTAGTCTACGTAAATGTTTATGTAGACTACACATGCCAAAATAAGGAATGCAAATGGAGGCGCCCATGGGTGCCGCCATTTGCGTACGCGCTTTTTTTTTTTTTCAAAGTCAGCCGTGATAGGCTACGTAAAGATTTACGTAGCCTATCATGGTGTTTTTTTAAAATCTAGCCGTGATAGGCTACGTAAATCTTTACGTAGCCTATCACGTTTGTTTGTTTGTTTTACTTGGAAATGGCGGCGGCGGCAGCAGCCGGTCGGAAGACCGGCCGCCGCCACACCGCCACCAGAGCCGCTGCTGGAGCTGCTGCCGCCAGGGACATTCGAGCAAGGTAAGTCCCGTCCCGAGGGGGGGGCAGGGGGGGCAGACCGTTTCTCCACCAATTTCGGGCGGCCGAATGCGCTGGCATTCGGCCTCCCTGAGATTCATGGAGAAATTCTCTGACATCCCTACTGGATTTGCACAAACAGTTGCAAGCATGCACCAGATAAATACGCATCGTTATACATTTTATCACCTATAGATCAAAAGGTTGTATGGAAACCTTTTTTGTGTGGTTTTATTTTATTTTATTTTATTTATGTGAGTGTGTGTCTGTAAGAAATGCTAATAGTTACTCCATTTTCATCATTATTTTCTTAGATAAAAGCCGCCTTTGAACATTCAATGAACCTGTGGGGGAGAGGAGAGCAAAACCACAGCAACTGGCTCTGCCCCTGCTGGGTTCATTTGTGTTCAAAAGTGAACACAAATTGTGAACAACTGAAGACAGCCCGAAATGTGCCATTTTATGCACAGTGGTTTTCTCTGCATGATCAGGAATGCTGCTTTTCCAGACAAATAACTGAATGCCAACTCTATCTACATCGCCTTTGCCCTGTGCCTGTCTGGGCTGCTGTTCTTCCCCAAGGAGAGAACCGTTTGACTGTGTTGGCAGCTCATTGGCCCATCAGCTGTAGGAACCAGCCACCTCCTTGATTCAGCTCCCGAAACTAAAGGAAACAGTGGGGAAGATTCCACCCTTGGCCAGCCAGTGGAGGCCTCTGCCACTGAATCTGAAGAATCTGAGTCCTGGACTTGTAGGGGCAAAGAGGGAAAGAGAGATTCTAACGGTTGTAATGATGAGTTGTATGTGTCTCTTGACAGGAGGAGTAAAGCTTTGTACAACCTCTACACAACCTTCTATGATGAGGGAGAACTGTTTGACCCACATCTTGTTCAGGGAGCAAAAGGTAATGAACTGGCAAAGTTCCATTCAGTGGGGCAGCAAGAGCCGAATCCAGGGCCCTGCAGCACAGCCTCCCCCTGAATGGCCACCCAGAGGGCAACAGGTGATGGGGCAGCTGCAAACGCTTGTGCTGGCATGGCCATGCCGGAGGCCCCCAGGGCTGAAGTTGCTTGCTGCCGCATCCTTTCTTATTTTCAAAAACATTTTATTATTGCAGGGTGACTGGCTGGGCATGCACATGCTTAGATGCTCATTTTATTATTTTTACTTTTAAACTACATTTCCTTTCCTACAGCAAAGTGGTACTTACTCCCAAGTAAATGTGGACAGCAGATGCAAACTCCATTTTACTCCTGTAATCATGGCTATGATTTAAGTGAGTTTAAAATGCAAAGCTGCACATACTCAGAGCATTTCTTTCTTCTTTTTATCAGGGTTGGTATGATCTAACATACCAGGAATGTAGATGCAGCTGTAAAGCACGGAATGGAGCAGGGAGGGGAGAGAGAAAAGGGAGATGTTAGTTGTGTGTTTCACAACTGATTACACACGGGCTGTAAAGCCCTCCCCCCACCATACAGCCATTAAGTCCAGGGTCTAAAATTACGTAGCTGCACCACAGCTTCTGTTGCACCTCTCTTGCTAACAGAAGTAATTAGGGCAGCAAATTTCATTTCAGCAGACATCGTGTGTGTGTGTGTGCGCGCGCGCATGCGTGCTTTTCTATGGTTTTGCCAGCATGTTGGCTCTTTCACTGATGGGGCACAATGATTTAATCTTTTCATGTCGGTGGCAGCGGCTCCTGGGCTTCCAAGATGTGGCCCGCTGTATCAGCAAACGTTTTGGAGTTGGCAAAACTGCCAGATTCCAGCAAGGTCTGTAGGGGAACCTGGTGTCCAGAATCCTGGGGTGTTTCCAGATGAGTCTTGTATGACACCACTGCCCTTCCTCAATCACAGAATTTTAGGGTGAGCCCAGACCATGTCATCTTCTACAAGTGACCTTCGCATGTTTTCTTATTGCTTGTTCTGTCTTTTTCTTTAACACAGAAAATATGCTAGGGAGAAAAAGATGGAACAGCTGCACAAGGCTTTCTCACTGCTAGCGTTAGGATCTCTCCATCTGGAAGCATGAAACAGATTCCTGATGGGAGTTGGACGTTTGGAGGACATCTATTGGGGAATGGGGATCCAGGTCAACAATATTATCCTTGCTTTTTCAGGACTGTCCAGGGCTTGCACCGTTTTGAGTACCGTCAAGAAGGGAAGGATTCACATCAGCAAGCTCCTTCTTACCTTGCACACACTGGGGATCCTGGTGACTGGCGCTGAGGTGCATCAGGCTCTTGAGTTTGTTCCAATGGATGGTGCGTGCTTTCACTCCCAGGCCTGTGGTTTTCATCAACAATTATTTTACATTCACTGAAAACAGGGGATTTGGTGGAAACAGGAGGCGCTCCTATTGAAACAAGCAGGATATACATTGAACATAGTTGCAGCTAATACACTCATGCCTTCACATAAACGGAATGTGCTTAGTTACAAAATGTATGTACTGCTCTGCATCCAACAAGATTCTCAACTGGTGAACAAGAAAAAATAAAAAATGTCAAAACACAGGAAGGGGAAAAAAAACATTTAAATTAAATTATGCCAAGAAAACCATGGCTGGTCAGTCAGGGAAGGCTTGTTTCAATAAAAATGTCTTCAAAGTGTTGCATCAATGAGATGCCAATAAAACTTTCAAAATTCAGATTTTTTTCTCATTGTTTTCTCATTGTTTTCTTGCTTATTAGAAATGTCAAGTAATAATTACACAATCATCTCTCTCTCTCTCTCTGTATGTATGTGTATATATATATATATATGTATATGTATATGTATATATATATCATACAAACAAATACTTTTTCAAGCCATTTCAACACATTTGAGCATCAGTGCAAATACCGATTGACTGACAGCTAAACCTTTCTGCCACCAGCACTTGAGGAAATATACAAAAACATTTCTTCATTTGGATAATAAAATTTTAGATTATGCCTTTTAGAATTGGATTAATCTGATTTTAGAATTTGAACTGGAATCCCATGTGGCACACAAATGGAGTACAACATATGCTTCAGTTGTAATTCACACTGTACTCGCCCCACATCTCTCACTAACTCCTCTTGCCTCTTCTTCTCAATACAGCACATGGGAATCTGGACTTTGGTGACTTCCTAGATGCTGTGAATGAGACCTTGCCATGCACTGAAACAGATGGTAAGTGGAAGAAAATGGAGGCAATGACAGGAAAGTGGGCTGCATTTCAATGCTTGCTATATCTGGGTGGCACCTTATCCCAACTCATCTTCTGTCTGAATTGACTATAGGAACTCCACTGTGTCCTTATTTCACACACACCCCTTCTTATTTATGCACCAAGCTTGTACTGCCTGAGAGCACCCTACCACCACCACATGAGCACTCCGCTGAGAATTTGGAAGGCTCCTCCTCTCCACAAGCTGAGGAAGGTGGAGGGGACCAAAATCACACACCCTGTGATACAACCATCTCTCCATCCCCTTTATTGTCTTTTACCTGTGTTTTTCTTAGCAGCTAATTTTCTGTCCCCTCCTTCCCAATTCCTAGTGAAACCTAGCCACTAAGGATAAAGGAAGACTGGCAAGGAACAGAGAAAGGCGGTTGGCTTTTCCCCTCTGTGCGGTTTCCTGTCTCCTTCAGCCTTCTCTGCCTGATATTGAGGAGAGCATTTAGAACGTTCAGTTCCTAGATCTTTTACCTGGTAGACACTGCTGGCAGTGCTGAGTGCAAGCAACCATAGCTCGGGGTGGTGGTGGTGGGGCAACACACAGCCTGAGGGCCACGTGCAGCCCCCACGGCCCCCTGGTGTGGGCCCCACGGCCCCATTATGCTGAAAACAAAATGCCCCTCTGCAGTGGCGACAGAACACTAATGAGCATCACGGCCAGCTTTGCTGCCGAATTTCAGGTGATGACGATGGTTTGTTCAGTGTGGCCTGCAGGGGGCCCCACAGTTCCTCCCCCCTGCCCTAACTGATTAGTTCACATCATTCAAGCAGCCTCATTTCAACATAACCCAGGAGTTATATTCCCCAATGGGTGGCCTTTCTTACCATGACATCTCAGAAGAGGAGCTGCCATGGAATTTTCTGTGGTGGCTCGGAGGGGGACAGGGGTGAAGATCCGAGTGGGGATTTTCACCTCCCCAGGCTGTGTCTATAGCCTCGGAGGTGAAAATCCTGAGTATCCTAAGGCCCCCCCAGAGAACGCCTACGGGACATAGGATTGCACCCTAAGTCACTGCAACGCCAAACCTCACCTCATAGGACAAGGGTAGGCAACCTGGTTCCCTCCAGAAGTTTTGGACTACAGCTCCTATAATCCCTGACCATTGGCCATATTGGTTGGGGCTTATGGGAATTTTAGCCCAAAACATCTGGAAGGTACCAGGTTGCCTACCCCTGCCCTGCCCTGCCCTAGTGATTTTATAAAAGGGCACCAGCCCTTTAACATGACCAGCGCAGCACCACTGTGGGGGCTTTCAGAGGGACTCTCTTGGCCAGGCCTTACCCTGGCAGCTGCTCAAGGCCAGTGCTGCAGGAGGGCTACCTGTGGATCTGAAACAGGTAGCCTGAAACGTAGCAGTTGGTCTCTGGATCAATTCAGACCTCTCCAGTGTCCTGAGTAGAGATGTGGAGGCCTTGAAAAAAACCTGGGGAAAAAATCAGAAAAATATGTTTTTTTCTGAGGACCATTTTTGTCCCCCCCCCCCCCCCGTGAAAAATGGAACAGCTTTGGATTATGAAATATCTCCTTTTAGAACTTTAGACAAAGTATTTCTATACTGCTACCCACCCTCTCCCCCCCTCCCGATTTCTAAAAACTATGTAATAAGAAAGACTAGAGATGTAAAATGTCTGGAAATAATGAAGCCATGGGGAAAAATATTTTTAATCCTCTCTGTAAGATTCCCAGCATAGTTATTTCTTTCATTCCTTATTAAAATTATTGATCTAAATCATATTTTACTCAGTTTCCCAACGTGTGAGTAGAGCCACCATTGTGTATTCTTGACAGTAAATGTGCATTCTGGACGGTTTCGGTTGTGTTGTATAGAGTCCTGTGTTTCTGATGTTCTAGCAGTCATTTAATATAGTTCTAATGTATTCAGACAATAATTACAAATGTACTAAGTTTACTTTTAAAAGTTTTTAAATATAATATAATAATATTATGAGCAAAGTAAGTCATACATAAAATAACTTTAGGAACAGAAAGGCTGCTTTATGTTTCAAAAGCAGCCCTCCCCAACCTGGTGCCCTCTAGATGTTTTGGACTACAGTGCCCAACATTCCTGACCATTGCCCATGCTGCTTGAGGCTAATGGGAGCGGAAGTCCAAAATATCTGGAGGGCACCAGGTTGGGGAAGGCTGTCTTAAAGCAACAAAATGACTTTGTCTTGGAGATAAAACATGTGACTTTTACCCATGACCTACTTGTCTATTAACTTTCTGCTTTCCTTTGGTTTCTGTTTCTCAGATAACTGCCAACTCTATCATCTTCTTCATTCATCCAGCCTATAATCTCCTTGATCTATCTTCTTCCCACTCAGTCAGCCTGCCCAACACTACTCCTCTTTACCTTATATGTGTGAAGTGGCCTTGTAGGCCTCTTCCAACCTCACTATTCTATGATTCTGTGATAAGTTTTGTTGTTGTTGTTCAGTCGTTCAGTCGTGTCCGACTCTTCGTGACCCCATGGACCATAGCACGCCAGGCCTTCCTGTCCTCCGCTCTGTCCCGGAGCGTGCTCAAGTTCATATTCATTGCATCGGTGATGCTATCTAGCCATCTCATCCTCTGCCGTACCCTTCTCCTTTTGCCGTCAATCTTTCCCAGCATCAGGGTCTTTTCCAGGGAGTTTTCTCTTCGCATTAGATGGCCAGAATATTTGAGCTTCAGCTTCAGTATCTGTCCTTCCAATGAGCACTCAGGGTTGATTTTTTTTTTTTTTTGATTGACTGATTTGACCTCCTTGCAGTCCAGGGGACTCGTAAGAGTCTTCTCCAGCACCACAGATCGAAAGCATCAATTCTTTGGTGCTCAGCCTTCCTTATAGTCCAGCTCTCACAGCCATACGTTACTACTGGGAAAACCATGGCTTTGGTTATACGGACCTTTGTCGGCAAGGTGATGTCTCTGCTTCTTACTATGCTGTCTAGGTGTGCCATAGCTTTCCTCCCAAGGAGCAAGCGTCTTTTAATTTCATGGCTGCAGTCACCGTCTGCGATGATCTTGGAGCCCAAGAACATAAAATCTGTCACTGCTTCCATTTCTTCCCCTTCTATGTGCCAGGAAGTGATGGGGCCAGATGCTATGATCTTCGTTTTTTTAATGTTGAGTTTCAAACCAGCTTTTGCACTCTCCTTTTTCACCCTTAGCAAGAGGCTCTTTAGATCCTCTTTGCTTTCTGCCATTAGGGTGGTATCGTCTGTGTATCTGAGGTTGTTGATAATTCTTCTGGCAATCTTAATTCCGACCTGTGATTCATCCAACCCGGCGTTTCTCATGATGTACTCTGCATATAAGTTAAATAAGCAGGGCGACAATATGCAGCCTTGTCGTACCCTTTCCCAATTTTGAACCAATCAGTTGTTCCATGTCCGGTTCTTACTGTTGCTTCTTGACTGTCGTACAGGTTTCTCAGGAGACAGGTAAGGTGGTCTGGTACTCCCATCTCTTTAGGGATGGGGGAGAATTTCTCCCCGAAACTTCGGGGGCCAAGTGCCAACGCATTCGGTCCTCCGAAGGTTGTTTGGGGAGAAATTCTCCGCCCCCCCCGCCCCCCCCCCGGGATGGGACTTAACTTTCACGAATGTCCCTCCCGGCGGCGGGTCCCGGCGGCGGTTCGGCAGGTCTTCGTCAGGGGCGGGGGCGGCAGCCCGTCTTTTGACCGGCTGCCACCGCTGCCGCCATTACAAGAAAAGTAAAAAAAAAACAACGCCTCTGTGATAGGCTACGTAACGATTAACGTAGCTTATCACGGCTATATTTGCAAAGTCAGCCGTGATAGGCTACGTTAGTTGTCATGTAGCCTATCACGGGTGACTTAAAAAAAAAAAAAAAGCGCGTACGGCTAATGGCGGCCCCCATAGGGAGCCGCCATTCGCGTTCCTTATTTGGTCCCTGTAGTCTATGTAAAGATTTACGTAGACAACGGCGAAAATAAGGGCAACGCAAATAGCGTTGCGCTTATTTTCGCTGTAGTCTACGTAAATCTTTACGTAGACTACAGGGACCAAATAAGGAACGCGAATGGCAGCTCCCTATGGGGGCCGCCATTTGCGTACGCGCTTTTTTTTTTTTTCAAAGTCACCCGTGATAGGCTACGTGACGATTAACGTAGCCTATAACGGCTGACTTTGCAGATCTAGCCGTGATAAGCTACGTTAATCGTTACGTAGCCTATCACAGGGGCGTTGTGTTTTTTTTTTCTTTTGAAGTTCGCGGCCGGGGAGACGGGGCGCTTCTCCCCGGCCTGAATTTTGGCCGGGTGAGGCGGGAAGCCTCCCCCCCCGGCCTGAACTTCGGGGGGAGCAACAAAGCGCCTCCCCCCCACCGCGAAGCAAGCTGCAAGACCAGGTAAGTGACTTTCGTACATCCCTACATCTCTTTAAGTATTTGCCAGAGTTTATTGTGATCCACACAATCAAAGGCTTTAGCGTAGTCAATGAAGCAGAAATAGATGTTTTTCTGGAATTCTCTTGCTTTCTCCATGATCCAGTGAATGTTGGCGATTTGATCTCTAATTCCTCTGCCTCTTCGGAACCCAGCTTGTACTTCCGGTAGTTCTCGGTTCACATACTGCTGAAGCCTAGCTTGTAGGATTTTGAGCATAACCTTGCTGGCATGTGAAATGAGTGCAATTGTGCGGTAGTTTGAACACTGTTTGGCATTGCCCTTCTTTGGAATTGGAATGTAAACTGACCTTTTGCAGTCTTGTGGCCACTGTTGAGTGTTGGCATATTGAGTGCAGCACTTTAACAGCATCATCTTTGAGGATTTTAAATAGCTCAGCTGGAATACTGTCATCTCCACTAGCTTTGTTGTTAGTAATGCTTCCTAAGGCCCACTTGACTTCACTCTCTAGGATGTCCGGCTCAAGTTCAGTGACCGCACTATCATGGCTATCAGGGACATTCAGATCTTTCCTGTATAGTTCTTCTGTGTATTCTTTCCACCTCTTCTTAATCTCATCTGCTTCTATTAGGTCCCTGCCTTCTTTGTCCTTTATCATGCCCGTGTTTGCACAAAATGTTCCCTTGATATCTCCGATTTTCTTGAAGAGATCTCTAGTCTTTCCCATTCTATTGTTTTCCTCGATTTCTTTGCGTTGTTCATTTAAGAAGGCGTTCTTGTCTCTCCTTGATATTCTCTGGAACTCTGCATTCAGTTGGATATATCTTCCCCTTTCTCCCTTGCTTTTCGCTTCCGTTATTTCCTCAGCTACTTGTAAAGCCTCCTCAGACAGCCACTTTGCTTTCTTGCATTTCTTTTTCTTTGGGATGGATTGAGTTGCTGCCTCCTGAACAATGTTATGGACCTCCGTCCATAGTCCTCAGGCGCTCTGTCTATCAGGTCTAATCCCTTAAATCTATTCGTCACCTCCACTGTATATTCATAAGGGATATGATTTAGGTCCTAACTGAATGGTTTAGTGGTTTTCCCTACGTTCTTCAATTTCAGCTGAAATTTTGCAACAAGAAGCTCATGATCTGAGCCACAGTCAGCGCCAGGTCTTGTTTTTACTGACTGTATAGAGTTTCTCCATCTTTGGCTGCAAAGTACATAATCAATCTGATTTTGATATTGACCATCTGGTGATGTCCACGTGTAGAGTCGCCTCTTTTGCTGTTGGAAAAGAGTGTTTGCTATGATCAGCGTGTTCTCTTGGCAAAACTCTATTAGCCTTTGTCCTACTTCATTTTGTACACCAAGGCCATGCCTGCCTCTTATCCTGGTGATTTCTTGACTTCCTACTTTAGCATTCCAATCCCCTATGATGAAGAGGACATCTTTTTTTGGTGTTAGTTCTAGAAGGTGTTGTAGGTCTTCATAGAACTGATCAACCTCAGCTTCTTCTGCCTTAGTGGTTGTGGCATAGACTTGAATTACTGTGATGTTAAATGGTTTGCCTTGGATTCGTACTGAGATCATTCTATCGTTTTGATTGTACCCCAGTACTGCTTTTCCCACCCTTTTCTTGACTATGAGTGCTACTCCATTTCTTCTAAGGGATTCTTGCCCACAGTAGTAGATATAATGGTCACCTGAATTAAATTCGCCCATGCCTGTCCATTTTAGTTCGCTGATTCCCAAGATGTCGATGTTCAGTCTTGCCATCTCATGTTTGACCACCTCCAGCTTACCTTGATTCATTGATCTTACATTCCAGGTTCCTAAACAATATTGTTCTTTACAGCATCGGATTTTCTTTTCACCCCCAGACACATCCACAGCTGAGTGTCCTTTCGGCTCTGGCCCAGCTGCTTCACTCTTTCTGGCGCTACTTGGAAATTCCCTCTGCTCTTCCCCAGTAGTATATTGGACACCTTCCGACCTGAGGGGCTGATCTTCCGGCATCATATCTTTAGGATAAGTTTTCATCCTAACTAAATTGGTAACTTCTCCTTCCCTCATCTAAAGCGGACTATGCACATTCTGCTGGGGGATATTTTGTTCCCGGAGCTACTGGAATGTTCATGAGTGTCCCATGGCATCACACCACCTCAGCCAATCAGTATGAGAGGCTACCCTAGCTCAGCCAAACAGAAACTTCAGAAGCTGAAGTGAAACAGACAGGAGAGGTTGGTGGCTCCAATTTTGGTGGGGTAAGGCTTCCATTCTGGGTCTTAGTTACAATCAGCCAGAAGTCTAAAGAGCTATCCAAGGCACTGGACCCATTCTGGGGATAGGGTTCAGCACCTTGGATAGCCCCATTAGACTTCTGGCTGGTTGTAACTAAAACCCAGAATGGACTCTCTATCCCACTGAAATTGGAGCCACCGGCCTCCCCTGGAAACAGAATATAGAGGATGAGGCCTGAACATGCTGTTTCCTAAACCACGGGCAAAGATGGTTTATCTTGCAACCTCTGCCTACCCAAGTCCTCCCACCAGAGTATGTGGGAAAAGGGAGTGAGTAGTGTTTTGTACTCATTAATTGTGCCCTTTCGCCACCCCGGCTCTTTTTGCAGCTCTCCAGAATGCTCAGGAGGTTTTCAGGAAGATTAAGAATGGCATGGTAGCTATTGAGGAGTTGGAGCCAATTTTGGCATGTTTGGGAGTCACTCTGAGCCCCAAGATTGTACAACGGGCACTGGAATGCTCTCGGATTACCTGTGAGTATGTACCAGTTTCAACACATGCCAAAGGGGTGCGTGTGCAGTGTGTTACAAAGAACGCTGCATGTCGTGTTAGGCTGGAACTTTTAGCCAAGCCTCTGACCTCAGCAAAATAATCTCATTACTAGAGATGCTAGCAAATTATGTAAAACGTAATTGTTTAACACTATGTTCATAATAAGCCTCCCTAGCATATAAAATCCCCCCCTGTGTATTTCATTCCTGTGTGCACTCATTTACATGCATGTGCAGTAGAGACAAGATGCATCAAGTTAATGAATTGGAAATTTATCTTACAGAGACCCTGGGGAGGGAGCCTGAAGACAGTCACCAACTCTTATAAGTCATATTAAACATTCAAAATTTGAAAAACATCCTTTTGCTTTTCATATGCCCCTCCCATAAGCCTCCATCTTCTGCATGAATATCAAATTTACTCTGGCATAGGTTTTCATGGAGTATAGCCCACTTCATCAAATGCATAAAGCATTATGTGGATTTTCAGGCTTATATATAGTATGTGTATGTGTGTGTGTGTGTGGGGGGGGAATTGTAAACAGTAAGGTCAGAAGGAAATTAAATGCAGAAAGTATTTAACAAAGGAAATTAAGGCAATCACTAGCAGCATTACATTTGATTATATTACACACTTTGTGGTCCCATTGATCTGGTTAGTTAGCCCATAGTCAGTAGGGTTGCCAGGTCTGGAACATCCCAGGCCCTGAGATTTCAGGGCCCCAAAGTGAGAGCTAGGGATGACCCCTGGCAATGTGTGTGTGTGTGTGGGGGGGGGTGATGTCCAGTCCGTGGAGGCAGATGTGCTCATCAGAGGTGGACCCAACAGCACCTAATTGGCTATACACAAGCCTTTTGCTACACAGTTTGACCCACCAACGCACCTCCCAGACATTTCTCCAGAATAACATCACAGAGAAAGCAATTTGTGGCAGGACTGGGTGAAACAAGGATCCATGAAATCAAAAAGGGATCCTCATGATTTCATATGATTTTTAAAGGGGAGACTCACAAAACCACCATCCAGTCACAGAGCACATCTGCCTCCATGGACTGAAAACAGAAAAATCATGCAACTGCCACTCGTGGGCACAGCCACAGTGCAAAAACAGGGAACTTTGGCAGGGATCCTCTTGATTGCATATGATTTTTACAGAGCAAATCCCCCAAACCACCATCATATCACAGAGCACATCCATGGACTGAACCAGAAAAAACAGGGATCTGCCATGGCACAAATACTTCAATCCTAGTCAGGGATCCTCATGATTTTGACAAGAAATATACCCCAAAACACCAACATATCACAGAGCACTTTTGCCACCGTGGACTGAGCCAGAAAAATCATGGATCCGCCACTCATGAGTGCAGCCACGGCACCACAACAGGGATCCGAGGTAGGGATACTGTTGATTTCATATGATTTTTACAGATCAAATCCCCCAAACCACCACCAAATCATAGAGCACATCTGCCTCCACGGACTGAACCAGAAAAGTCATGGATCGGCCACTTGTGGGCAGAGCCGCAGTGCAAAAACAGGGATCTGAGGCAGGGGTCCTCAGGGATCCTCATGATTTTTACAAGAAAGATACCCCCAAACAACATCATATCACAGGTCACATCTGCTTCCACTGACTGAACCACACAAATCAGGTCTGCCACTTGTTGGCACCTCCATGGAGCAAAAACGTAGATTAGAGGCAGGGATCCTCATGATTTTTACAGGGGAAATCCCCAAGCCACAATCAAATCACAGACCACATCTGCCTCCATGGACTGGACCATAAAAATCACAGATCCACCACTAATGGGCATAGCCACAGTGCAAAGACATGGATCTGGGGCAGAGATACTCTTGATTTCATATGATTTTTTCAGAGTAAATCCCCCAAACCACAATCGAATCACAGAGCAAATCTGCCTGCATGGCCTGAACCAGAAAAATCAGGTATCTGCCATTCGTGAGCTTAGCCATGGTGTAAAAACATGGATCTGAGGCAGGGATCTTCAGAGATCCTCATGATTCTTACAAGAATAATACCCACAAACACCATTATATCAGAGAACACATCTGCCTCCACTGACTGAATCATGAAAATCATGGGTCTGCCACTCGTTCATGGGTGCTTCCACAGCACAAGAAACTGGATTAGAGGCAGGGATCTACAGGGATCATCATGATTTTTACGGGGAACCCCCCCCCCCCAAACCATAATCAAATCAGAGAGCACATCTGCCTCCATGGACTGAACCAGAAAAATCAGGGATCCGCTGCTTTTGGGCACAGCCATAGCACAAACATTTGGATCGGTGGCAGGGATCCTCAGGGATCCTTATGATTTTTACAGGGAAAAGCACCTTCATATTGGAGAACACATCCATGCCCAGGGAATGTGTGACACATAACATAGATTTGGGGCTTCATAGTACCATCATGTTATAAAATCATGGATAAGACTCACAATTCAATACGGATCCTCTGAGTTTTTGCATTGGGTCCCCCCGCCGCCCAACCCACCCCCATCAAAGCACAGAGCTCATCTTTGTCCAAGTATGCACACTAAAAATCCCAGGTCTGCTGCTTCACTTCACATGGTGTGAACCATTTATACGAGGCATGGATCCTGATGTATTTATCTGGATTTTATATGTAGTGCATCCAAAATCCTAGCTGAATCATAAAGCAAATCCATGTCAGTGCTGTGGATCCTACATTTCTCAGATCCAGGATGGCAAGAAAAAAGAAAGGATTCATGATGCAGTTCCTTATGGGTTCTCTGGATTTTAATATAATGTCCCCACAAATGCATCATTACATCACAGATCACATCCATGGCCACAGAGCAAAGTATTAAAATTATTGATCCTATATGTCATGGAGCAAGCGTGATGTAAAAACATGAATCCATAATAATCACACTCCCATGATTCACAGAGCCACCATAGCATAAAAACATGGATTTAAGGCATGGATCCCATGGATTTTTTTTTTTCAGAAGATGCCACCAAAATAACCAGCAAATCACAGATCATTTCTGTGTCCGTGGATTTCATTATGAAAATCATGGATCCACTGATTTGTGGTGCTGCCATGCTGCAAAATATGGATCTGAGGCATGGATGCTCATGATTCCCTTGGATTTTTATGGGGATGCCTCCAAAATCACCATCAAATCACAGATGATGTCTGTGTCCAGGGACTGAACCATAGAAAGCACTCATCCAGAACTTCATGGTGCAACTATGGTGAAAAGTTTGGGTCTGAGTTGCAGATCCTCATGGATGTTCCAGATTTTTACGTGGGAATCTTGAATTGGGCGTGGAAATGAACTGGGGGATGGTGAATATGGTACAATACTGGCATAATATGGTCATAATGCCCAGTTCCAACCAGTCCCCTAGCTGCCATATTTTGTACTAACTGAAGTTTCCAGATTTTATTCAAGAGCAGCCCTACATACAATGCATTGCAGTAATCCAACAGGATTACCAGGGTGTGGATCATTGAAGCAAGGATGTCACTATACAGGCAGAGTTGTAGCTGCTGTATCAGCCCAAGGTGGTAGAAGGCGCTTGAGCCTCAGAAGACACTTGTACCTCTAGTGACTAAGTTGGGTCTAGAAGCACCCCCAAGCTATAGACTTGATCCCAGTATTTGGGGACTGCAAATCCTTCCAAGACAATTAGCACACCACACACCTGGAGAGTCAAGCCACCCACCGGCAGTACCTCTGCCTTGTCTGGATCGAGCTTCAGTTTATTGGCCCTCATCATGCCCATTACCCTGGCCAGGCACTGATTAAGCACATCCACTTCCCCACCAGGATCAGATGAGAAAGAGAGACAGAGCTATGTGTCATCCACATACTGATGCTGCTGCACTCTGAATCTCCTACTGACCTCATTCAGTGGTTTCAGTGTAGACGTTAGGTAGCACATGGGACAAGATGGAATCTTGCTGGGCCCCAAAGCATGCCATGGAGTTTAGCACCCCCCACCCCAGCACCACCTTCTGTAAATGGCCATCCAAGTATGAATGGAACTATTGCGAAGCTGTACCACCCACACGCAACTCAGACAGCCTGTCCTGATGGCTGATGGTAGCACAAGCCACCACGAGGTCCAGGAGAATCAACTGGGTTGCACTCCCCTTGTCTCTCTCAGCAAAGCTCAGGGTGTCTATTGCATTATCTGTGCTGAAACCAGGCCTAAAACCTGACTGAAGGTGGATCTAGAAAATCAATTTCATCCACAAGTGATGGGGTTTGATCTGCCACCACCCTCTCAAGCACCTTGCCCAGGAAAGGGATGTTAGCTGCTGGCCTATAATTATTCAGAACTGCTGGATCCAAGGATGGTTATTTCAGAAGTGGTCTCACCACTCCGACCAGTGGGGAAGAACTGATAACCTCTCAAAACCAGCCAGTCATCCCCTCCCTTCTGGATGTCACAAGCCACAAAGGGCAAGGGGGCTTGGGCTGACTTAAACAAGCACCTTGACCACTTCCTTGGGTGCAGATGCGCTCCGTGATATGGTGGTGGTTTGGGGGATTTGCTCTGTAAAATCATATGAAATTAAGTGGATCCCTCCCAAGGATCTGTGTTTTGTGCTGTGGCTTTGCCCACGAGTGGCCAATCCATTACTTTTCTGGTCAGTACATGGAGGTAGGTGTGCTCTGTAATTGATTGTGATTTGGTGGTTTTGCTCTGTAAAAATCATATGAAATCAAGAGGATCCCTTTTTGATTTCATGAATCCTTGGTTTACTTCTATTTTTTGCATGAAATAAGACCTGAGCTAGAAAGAACATGAACCCTTGTCATTCCTCCTGCCCATTGTTTGGGGCTAGGTATGTTACTCTCCAGTCACAGCTACAGTAAAATCCTGGGTTTCCAGATTGTTTTCTGTGGGCAGTAATCATTATTCCACAAGGGTAGATTTAAAAATTGGGGGGAGGGATCAAAATGGACCAGGGAGTTACTTCTGCACACAAGTGCTCACTTTATATACCTATCTAGCCAGTTGTTGATCATAGCTGTGATGTTACTCATTAGCAGAAGAAACTGCAAGGCAGTAGCAGCCTCACTTCTCACAAAACAATTGTACAAATTGATTGTCCATTTCTCACAAAATGATTGGAATGTGCCTGAACGTTTTGCCTCATATCTTGGGTTCTGCAAAAGCTGGAGACTTGTGCTTTCTCTGTTTGAGAGCTGGGCTAGTTAGCAGGGGCCCTGAGATGTTGGGCTGAGGGCTGCAGCCCCCTTAGCCCTGTGGTTAATCTGGCTAAGGCCACTGTCTTGTCCTTTGCCCCAGGCAGCAAAGTGTCTTGGGCCACCCCAGTGGGCTTAAATGGGGAGGGGCATTCCTTTGCATAAGCAGGACCCACCCCAGTTCTTTACATTCTGTTGCAGGGGATGGGACACTGAACATCTCAGAGTTTCTGCTGACTGTGCTGGGACTATCAAGATTCCATAAGAAACTGTGTAAGTACCCATGGCCCATTCATCATATTGAGATCAATCTGAAATACTTCCACATGGTTCACATGGTCAGGTCAGATAAAAGGAGGTACTTCTTCACACAGCGCATAGTTAAACTACAGGAATGGAACCATTGAGACCCTTCCCAAATTGGAATACAGCCCCCAGCCTGAAAAAGGTTCAGCACCCCTGCTCTATAATAACAGAAATCAGCATTTCATAGTGCTTTCAGGGTGTCCAGAGTGCTTCAGAAATATTATATTCTTGAAAACAACAACACTGTAAGGTATGTCCAAATTATTACCTTCCTATAACAGATAAAAGAAAGTGGTATGCTAAGACCATCTAGCAAGTTCATGGCAGAAGTCACATTGGAAGCGAGGGCTTCATGATTCCGCAATCTCTTTAGCTTGCTTTGCATGATCCAATGCACAATAGCTGAGCAGAGCAGAGCAGAGCAGAGGAAGCTGCTCCAGCTGGTCTAGGGGCTATAGAAGCAAGCAAGCTCCCAGAGAGCAAGTGATCAGAGCGAATGAACAGGGAGAGCAAACAGGAGTTGGCCAGGGGAGTTGCAGTAGAAGAGAAGACAAAGGCAAAGCGGTGAGTGGGCTGGAGTAAGCCCAGGGGGCTGTCCTTTCCCTTCTGAGTTGCCATGGGCTCACCATGTGCTCCTGAGAGCTCCAATTGAATTGAGGGGGTGTGGCCTGAGTACTCCCAGCAGCTGTGTGGGTGGGGAGTTTCAGTCTGTTTCCCGCCTCCTAGCTGAGCAGAGCAGAACAGAGGACTCTCCTCCAGCTGGTCTAGGGGCTGTACAAGCAAGCAAGCTCCCAGAAAGTGAGCGATCAGGGAGAGCAAACAGGAGTTGGCCGGGGGAGTTCACAGGGGAGGTCAAGGGGGAAGCCCTAACTTTTTAAAAAACTTTTTTTTCATTTCTTTTTCTTGTAACACACACTTCCATACCAGTGGGACTCTGTTTTTAACCCCCAGTGAATAGAGGACAAAGCACAGGCTACTCTAGAACAATCAGAAAGCTAGAAACAAAAAGGGAATACAGACTATGGAAGGACAAGGCTCTCCAGTACTGGTGACCTGCAAGATCTGTGCTATGCTTGTTCTCTTGCCTGAGATCAACATGGCCTACAAGTGCAACAAGTGCAAGTTCATAGAATCATAGAATCCTTCTTAAAGTGTGGTGCCCAGAACTGGACACAGTATTCCAGCTGAGGCCTAACCAGTGCTGAGTAGAGGGGAACTAGTACTTCCCAGGATTTGGAAGTACAGTCTGAAGGGGCAGGATTGCAGCTTGAGATAGATAGGCATATGGTCAAGAAACACCTAATTACTTGGAATGAGTTCAAATCTCCAGGGCCAGATGAACTGTATCCTAGAGTAATAAAGGAACTGGCAGAAGAACTCTCAGAACCACTGTCTATTCTCTTTGAGAAATCATGGAGGACGGGTGAAGTGCCAGATGACTGGAGGAGGGCTAATGTTGTCCCTATGTTCAAAAAGGCAAAAAGGAGGAACCTGGGAACTACAGACCAGTCAGTCTGACATCCATCCCTGGGAAAATTCTAAAGCAGATTATAAAGCAATCCATCTGTGAACACTTTGAAAACGATGCAGTGATTACTTGAAGCCAACATGGATTTGTCAAGAACAAATCCTGCCAGATGAATCTGATCTCATTTTTGGATCAGGTAACCTTCCTTGTGGACTGTGGGAATAATATACCTCGACTTCAGCAAAGCTTTCAACGAAGTGCGCCATGATATCCTGATGAGCAAACTAGCTCAAAGTGGGCTAGATGAAACAACGATCCAGTGGATCCACAGTTGGCTACAGAATCGGACTCAAAGAGTGCTTATTGGTGGGATCTTCTCAAACTGGGGAGAGGTAACGAGCGGGGTACCGCAGGGCTCAGCAGTGCTCTTCAACATTTTTATGAATGACTTGGTTGGAGGAGGAGGTGCAGGGAATGCTGATCAAATGTGCAGATGATGCAAAATTGGGTGGGATAGCTAATACTTCGGAAGACAGAAACAAAATTCCAAGTGATCTTGATAGGCTGGAGCACTGGGCAGAAAACAACAGAATGAAATTTACTAGGGATAAATGCCAAGTTCTGCACCTAGGAAGAAGAAACCAAATGCGCAGTTACAAGATGGGAGATACTTGGCTCAACAACACTACAAGCAAGAAGGATCTTGGAATTGTTGTCGATCACAAGCTGAAGATGAGCCAACAATGTGATGTGGCTACAAAAAAGTCAAATGCTATTTTGGGCTGCATTAATAGAAGTATAGCTTCCAAATCCCATGAAGTACTAGTTCTCCTCTACTCAGCACTGGTTAGGCCTCATCTGAAGTACTGTGTCCAGTTCTGGGCATCACACTTTAAGAAGGATACAGACAAACTGCGGAGGGTTCAGAGGAGGCCAGCGAGGATGATCAGGGGACTGGAAACAAAGCCCTATGAAGACAGCCTGAAAGAACTGGGCATGTTTAGCCTTGAGAAGAGAAGGCTGAGGGGAGATAGGATAGCACTCTTCAAGGACTTGAAAGGTTGTCACAGAGAGGAAGGCCAGGATCTCTTCTCGATCATCCCAGAGTGCAGGACACGGAAGAATGGGCTCAAGTGACAGGAAGCCAGATTCCAGCTGAACATCAGGAAAAACTCCCTGACTGTTAGAGGAATATGACAGTGGAACCAGTGACCTAGGGAGGTGGTGGGCTGTCCCACACTGGAGGCATTCAAGATGAAGTTGGACAGCCACTTGTCATGGATGCTCTGACTTCGATTCCTGCATTGAGCAGGGGGTTGGACTCGATGGTCTTATAAGGCCCCTTCCAACCCTACTATTCTATGATGTCAGTGTGCATAGATAGGGGGAGCTAGGTTGTGGCAGCAAGTCCCACCCCTTACCCATGTGCATGTCTGCGTAGCTGCAAGATGTCAATGTATGTACAAATTGGGCATAGGCTTATATATGTTCTCAAGATCTGCACTTCTTGCAGCTTCCCCAGCTGTGCATACAAACCTATGTGCATTCAATTTGTATGTGTGTTGAAGCATGTACAGCAGGGGTTGGGGCTTGGCAGTGTGATCATGCTACAGGCATTTGATAGTAGATGCGTTGGAGCACGTAAAGAGGGCTTTAGCTACTATGCTGCACCAGTTTGGTTGCTTCCCCTGGGTTTCGTGTTTGTTGCTTTGATTATCTCCTTCTTCTAATGTTGACATGAATGTTTTCTCAAATGGGATCATGGTAGCCATATGAGGCCGTCAGGGCTTTTGATGGAGCCATTGAGGCACAACGCAAGTGAGGATGAAGGGGAAAGAAAAGGGTGGATCAGAGGGGCAGTGAGGTAGCAATAGCGCCTGAAGACACCTGCAGGTAGCAGGAGGCGAGAAGGAACAGTACGGGAGATGGAGTGCAAGAATTACTGACAGAAGGAACCATACATTTCAGCCCAATCCCTGTCCGTGCTGGACTTTAGAGTCAATAGCATCAGTAGCAAGGGTCTAGGTTCCTCCTCCAGTTAAAAAACAACAACATTAATATTGGTTGAGGAGAGGGACAGCAATCAGACATTTGAGAACTGGTAGAGATGATTGTGGAGCCAAGAGGTCCTAGGTTCAAATGTCACCTGTGGCACAAATGTTGTAGGTGGCCTTAGGCAAGCCTGTATTCTCTTTTTCTGATTATTAGTACCTATTATTGTGGAAGAATGATTATTATTACAAATACCTGTATATAATAATCTTTATAGTTAAAACAACTATGTATCACACAGATATAATGGATAACATAGAATATATTTTGTAAGTATTTTATTACCTGTATTTCTTTATTATTATTTTTGTATTATTTCTTAGAGAGCAATCCTATGGCATCTACAGAGTCTGGGCGTGGGGGGGGGGGATACTTTGGATTCCTGGATCCGAGATTGGAGAGAGTGCTCTGACCTCAGATCCAGGAGTCTGAGCTTCTCCCCTCCTCTCCCAAGCCTGCTGCGTCTCCGAGGTCACAAAGGCGACTTCAGAGGGGACAGGAAAGGGGTGTTCCTGTGGGCGTGGAGGGGACGGGACTGGGGAAGCAGGGATATGAGCTATCCCCAGCCTTCCCCAGTCTCCACCCCTCCCGATGCCTCAGCTAGACGGGCAAAAACGCCCATGCCGCTAAAAAGCAGAGCGGGGGGAGCGCAGAGGCAAAGACCGCCTCTGCCACTCCTCCTGCTCTGCACAGATGCCCATAAGCCTCCGAGTCCAGAGGCTTGTGGGCATCCCCATAGGATTGTGCCCATATTGTATTTGTAGTGCTGTCCTTGGAATTTTGAGGGGGAAGGTTAGGCTATAGATATAAAATCTTTTAATAAATTAATAAATAACATTAATTATTTATACAGTTCAACTGGTACATTTAATTCTATTTTACATTCCAGTGTTGTGTGAATAAATGCCAACTTGCAATAAAAGATCTGATAAACTTACTCCCTTTCCTATATTTTATAAATTTAATCATGGTTTAACACATGGTTACACGTATTAATCAGTCACCAGAATGGCCTTACGGCAAGAGAAGGGCTCCCCCAGGAGATCTGTAAGCTGAGGCAGGCTCTTGTGGGAGAAAGCGGCCTTTCTGAAACCCAAGCAAATACATCAAAGCTCAGCTACCAGAAATAAGGCCTGGAAGCTTGGGCAAATGGCCAGGTCTTCTTCATGTGGCGCCAAAAGGCGGCCAGGGTCCGGCGTCAGCTCGGCCTCTGAAGGGAGGCCTCCTACAGCCGGGGTGGCACAGCCGGGAGGGCCCTCTCTGGCACCGCCACATAATGCACAGTGCAACCGTGGGGGGCAGATGAGGGCCCCCTTGGCAGATCTTAATGCTCAGGCTGGTGTATGCTTGAACATGGTTTGAATAATTTAAATACGGCATATAAAAATGCTGAACTGCTGATAACAGATAACTGCTGATAACTGCTGCTTGTTTGTTTTCTGAACCAAAACTGCATCAACATTTCCTCTTACTGTTTGTTTAGTGTTAGAGTCTGCAAGAGAATGACCCGCTTTTGGGGAGGCCCGTTGAAACACAGGCCTGTGAATAGTAATGTGTGCGTTGGCATTGTTAAATGTGACCCCGGTAAGAGAGGGTTAATAGTGTGTTAGAGAGTGGGTGATAAGCGGAGGGGCTTGTGCCCGCGCGTGTGCGTGCGTGCGTGCGTTCATATTCTGGGTTTGCAAGAGGAACAAACTGGCAGCTAGAAGCCAGAGAGGGCCTTGGGCACTGAGGGAGCTCCGTCTAGGGAATGGGGTTTGGGGAACAGGATTTAGAAGGGGTAGAGTAGGGTGGTAGGTTAGGACCAAGCATAGATTGATTACTAATAATCCTCCTTAAACAAAATAATTATTTATTTGCTTGCTTTTAACTACAGAATCCCACGTGTTGGTTTGTCTTATTGCGCTACCATTAGAAAACATATTTCCTTGTTGCTTTTCCTGTATTGGGTGGAGGGAACCAATTAGGCCCCTTGGGTGTCTCTTTGACCCAGAGAGTAAAAGGGGCTGAAGCTGTGTGTGTCACTGAGGACAACGACCCAGCAGAGGCAGGCGTCCTGGGGGCGTTTTCTTCTCAGTTCCATCAGGTGGAAGCCGGAGAAGGTAGAACCCAGGGCAGGAGCATCACACCCATCTTCCTGTGTTTCTGTATGTTACTGATTTGGAAGGAGGTACTGGCTAAAAGGAGGTGAGCCTAGGGAAGCAACTCATGGAGAGATACAGTGCACAGACTCCTTTGAGAGAACACTATTATGTTGAGTCTGCACAGGGAGTGACTGAATGATGCAGTCATACTACAGCAATGGGACGCAACAGGCAGCCTTCTTTGTGAATGGGTTCACGACACCTGCCTTTTAAAATTAATGTATTTCTCCTTGTACACAGTTTGAGAATTGCTGTGCAAAGTATTATTATTTGAGAGATACAATGCAGGTAGCACCCTGTTCTGTGGATTATTTTAGCTTGAGCTGCAGAATGTTTGATAGGATCTCTTTGCTTCTCTGTGCCGCATCTGTAGATGAATATGCAACTTCGGAGAGGGGATCTTCCCAGGACTTTGCTAATGTGGGTGATTTAGAGACTCAATGGAGAAGAAAATGGAGTTTGCTTGACAGGGAAATACCACCTGGTCATGCTCCCCTGATTACATTCTATGATCCAGAAGACGAGGTCGCTCTTGCCCAGCTACAGAGGGGAAGAAATAAATCCAAGAGATCTGTTGGTCTGAGAAGACCCAGCACTGCATCTTCTGTATGTGACACAGAGCAGAAGGGCAAAGAACATCCAGGCATACAGTGGCCAAAGATTCAACAAAAATTTGGCTACACATGTCGGTATACTCTGTTTCCACTTAGCTCCTCTCTATCGTTCAAAGGAGAGGATAAAAGTTTTGTCCAGCAGCCAAAGACAAGAAGGTTGTCGTTGAGTGTGGGCCAAGAGGCTGCTCCTTCCTCAGTTGCCCAGCTAAGTATCAACTATGAAGTTCTTCAGCAGCAGAAGAAAAAGAAGACACTGTCCTTCCAGGAGAAACTCCCGAGGAGGTATGACCCTGAAGATGACAACAACCAAGTATCAAATTCCAGGATGTCTGAAAGCGAGGGCAAGGAACGTTCAGAAGGTCTATCAGTTCAGCAAGGTGGGTCCTGAACTGTTGTCCCTTCAAGGCAATACACGCTTGAGTTTGCACATTTCGGCTCAGGTGAACTGTAGGGGAGACTGTCAGACTTACTTTCAAGGGTGGGGTGGGGGTGCAATAGAAGCTTTTCCTCTTTTTCCTCCTCAGAGCCCACCTCTCACTCTTAAACTCAGACAGAGCAGATGGGGATCCTTCTCAACCTTCCAGTGGGGTTAGGAAGCCTGGTTCATCAATGGGACTTTCCTGCAGCACCTTTAATTAACTTTAATACCTTGATACAGCCCCTCTTCCTTCAACTGCTTCTGCTATCCCCCTTTCATGCCCCTTCCAAATAACACCGACTTTACTCTTTCCCCCTTTTCCTAACTTGGCTCACCACTGGACCCCTTAACCCAGAATCTCTCAACTTCTTCCCCTCTTTTAGTGCACACAATGGCCAGTTACCTCAGCAACTCCTTGACAAAATCTCCTGGAAGCTCCGCCTTCCTTGCTACCTCCCTAAAGTAGATGCTGCTGCCACTTCTACGGTTCCCGCTGCTGCAGTGCCGCTTGCTTTGCCTTGCATTTAAATGCCAGCAGAGGAGCGCCAGTTGCCCAGCCACAAGCCCCGGCGTCTGCCCCAGCCATCCTCTCTTCTAGCTGGCTCAGCAGGGGCAGCTGTGCGCCACGCCCGAACCTCCACAGAGACTTGCGTGGCCATTTAAATCAAGTTCCCATCTTCTCATGAATAGGAGGGAGTCATATCCAAGGACAGCAGGCTTCTGTCCCAAAGCCTTTCAGGCAATATCAGGGCCAGCTGGGATTTGAACGGGGACCTTTTATTATGGAGTCATGGGATAAAAGGCCCGACTTTTAATCTATAGGCTCTGGCACAGCTCCACCTCCAGATATCCAGTTGGTTCTCCCTGACGGTGCTGGGCTTCCCAGTTATGCCTAACTTTGGCCCTGCCTGCGTGGCTTTCTGTGCTCTCTTCCTGCCTGCTGCACTTCTGCTTCCTGCATCCAGCCCTCTGGCAGGGCCAGCCCCACCGTTAGGCAGAGCAGGGCAGCTGCCTCAGGCAGCAGATCTTGAATGTAACTAAGCAGTTGTTGAATTTATTATGATTCCACTTTTATTGCCAGGAAGTGGAACAGGCACTCATGAGGCTATCTGCTTCAGGTGCCAAAATAACGGGACTAGGCAGCTTTGGGTACTATCCACCTTGACTTGGGGTGGGGGCTCCATTTGCTGCTCCACCTCAGGCAGCAAGACGCTTTGGGCTAGGCCTGCCCTCTGGGCTAGGCCCCGCAAAAAACAGCCCCGTTCTGAATGATTCCTGCAATGCGATGCTTGGTTTCTGGCCATCAGTCCTGCAGCTTGCAGGCAGCACCGGACCCTTGACTGCCTTATTGGTAGTGAGTGCATCAAGGAACCTGTGCACAAGTCAGCTGCCTAAGGCCCAGTACTAACAGACAAAAGGAGAAGCAGGGTGCGGCAGGTCATTCATCTGGATCATTAGTCCAGTCGATGTGTTTACTCGTAATAGCCAAGGCCCATGACAGTGGCTAGCTGCACACCCGTTGCGCATTCACTGTGGAACTTCACAGACTCAAGGAACTTTTAAAGTACAGGAAAGATAACATTGATACCTTATGTGCTACCCATTTCCTTGTGCACTGAGACAGTCTAGGGACTGTTCTCTTGGATTTACTTTCGTTTTGATGAAAGAGAACTGGAAACCTATAGCATCATTGTAGCGTTGTTTGATTTACAAATATGTAAGTAAAGCATAGTAGAAGCAAATAGAGACTCCTGTTGCAGGCAACAGGATATCTACATATCTAACCCTGCCTCAGATTCCCAGAGAGTGCACCCCACAGCTAATCACTTTCAGTCAGTCACAGCACCAGACTCTCTCTCTACGTCCCTCCCTATCTCCTTCTTCTCCAAATTCAAAACTACCAAGATGGTTTCTCTGCCCCTTCCCACTAGCTGGTGAATGAACCTTCCCACACAGATGGATACGACATTCCAAACGCTGATTCCCATCAAGGAACCACAGGTCAACAAAGCATGTGCCTTCGCTTCAGAAAACAAGCAACAAGATGGAGCACTAAGCAAAACATTTGATCAAAGGTGTTTCCAAAAGAACCCTGCAGTGAGCATTTTAGGACAACTCTACACATTATGCTTGTTATAAGAAACACCAGTCTTACCCTGCTGTTTCTCATAGCAAACACACAAAGTGTGGATGTCAGGGAGGTGTGTACATGCATCTTTAAAGATCTAGAGCCTTTCTACATGAAGCTTTTATTGTGCGCTCATGTTTCCTCGCTTACAGTAGTTTGCAGGTCCTTTACATGACGTTGTCATGCTCCGGGGCTGCTCTTGTGCTTTTCAACCATTATCACACTTTTTTTTCCAATGAGGAAAGTGTGGTATATCCTGAATGGCACTATGAAACTCTCCATGTGTTTGCGCAATTCCACTATACTATGGCACCACCTAGTGGTTGTGTAATGGAACATATAGAAAGGCAGAGAAAGAAAACCCCCAGAAAAAAAACACGTGTAAAGGAGCTGATCTTAATCCTGCAAAGAACCTGGAAGCAGAAGCTTCAGTGAAGGTGCAGGTGCAGGTTAAAAACCTTATGTAGAAAAGCCGCTAGGAACATGAACCTGAGAGCCAAAACAGATGTCATTTTAAAGTAATTAAAGTAATTTAAAGTCAATTTTAATCTAGAGTAGGCATGGGGGGAGGCTAATCTGGATTGGACCCTAGAGTAGGATGTAGGGAGACTTTAACCCTCTCGCATGCTACAAACCCAGTCCAGGTTGGGGGAGCCTGTGCCTGCAATTTCTATTGCAAAATAGTGATCCATAAAGCAAATGGATACCTCCCATGCTAGGGTTCCGGGGGCCTTGTTGTGCCTACACTAGACCTAAGAAGAAAAAAAGATGTAGCTGCTAGCTGTGTCTTTAAAGTAATGTCTGATTTGACCCTTACAGGTTCAGAACCCTGGCTCAATCAGGGTTCTCAGAAATGTGTACACTGCATTTAAACATGCATGTGCACATACAGATGATGCCCACACTTTACATGTTTGGTGCAGGAAGTACCAGTGTGTGGGCCCTAGGGCCTTTTCACACATTACACAGGACAAAACCAGGTTTGCTAATGAAAGCAGACTCAGCAGGGAACCAAAGCCAACCCTGACTTCCTAAGGAGTATATATGTATGATACATGTGTTGGTCAATACAAGCTAGTCTTCGCTTGTTCAGCTTTCCATTTTCAAGTGTACATAAAAAAAAATCTGACGTTTGTACCTTAAAAGGGAGTAGATGTTCATTGGGCCTTCAGATTTGATCCCATTGCCACCCACATAGGCTTGGTGCAAGTGTTGCACTAGATTAGTGTGGAGTTCAGTTTTCTATTGCCTTTTTGGAGGGGGTGAAGTTCCTGCTGCAAGACAAGCCACTCCGCATGAAAAAATGGAATTTCATGCTAAACAATGCCCAGTGCCATCCCTCCCTCTGTTTTGGCAAGCAGGTTGCCAAGAGGTGGGCTGGGACTGTGCTTCACAAGGCACTTGCCTCCTTTAAAGTGGCAATCCCAATGATCTGCCTCTCTCCCCCCCTCTTGCCAAAGAGAAGGGAGGGGATGTGGATCCGGCTGTGCAGTGCTTCCTTCAACAGGCAAGCACCACTTTAAAGTTGTAAACATTTTTACTCCTGAGAAGATCACCAAAAGCTGTGTGTGTATGGGGGTGGGGGGCTTTTTCACAGAAGGTGCAAGGTATGGCAGGGCACCTCTCCCTCCACCTCCCCATTTTGGCTGTGCCCTACTTTGCACTATGCACTGCAAACTAGCGTAAGTACCACCATGAACACTGTTGAACCAACACTTTTTAGCAACTTGCAAAATATTACAACTTCAGCTGGAAATGCTTCTAACGCTAACTTAGCACCGGCACCCACAACCCAGCTGCAAGAAGAATGGTTTACCATTCAGTTCAGGTGCCGCTTTGGGTGAATCTCCAAGGGAGGGAATTTTGAAATTCTGGTATTTGACACCAAATACCTCTCTCTATATGCCCTAGTCTACACTGCAAGTCAGCTGTTGGTGAAGTTCAACATGGATTTGTCCATGTAAGAGCCTTGACTCATATTGGAGGAATAGGTCAGCATGATTTGGAATCCCAGCATACGTCTGATCCTCTGGCATGACCAAATTCTACAGTGTAGAATCTATGTAGGAACTACATGGATGTTCATCACGAAGAGCCAAGGAATAGGTGGTCTTAGAAGGATTGACAGTGGCATGGAAAATGTTTTCAAAATTCTAGTATTTCCCTGCCATATCCTGAAGAGCTAGCCTGCATTGTACCATGCCCCTTCACCCTCTGACAATATCACATTCTCAGCTGTGGGTCTAGTCTCCAATCCCATCTTCCCAACATCGCAACCACTCTAAATGAAAAGGAGAACCGTTCCTCTCTTCAGTCAGCCATTTAAGAGATCCTGAAAGGCTTTTGGCTGTTTGATATCCCACAGGAAGGGAGCTGCACCAACCCCAGGTAAAGCTGGCAATTAGTGCAATGAGCATATTTTTGTTGGGTTTTCCTGTGGTTTCTCTGCTGCTAAAGGGATTGACCTGGATCCACAGAGTCCAACATCCTTTATTGCAGGCCTCACTGCCTATAATGGCCTTGGGAAACATGGCCTCAAGCGTCTAATGACAGTGGGCAGAAGCAGAACATTAACCAGCATTCCAGTGGAAAGCAGTCACTATTGACAACAACAGAATGGGCCTCTGTTGGAATGCTGCTGCTTACCTCACATAAGGGGTGGGAAATTGCCCCATTGCTTCACAGACATTTCATATTCAGCTCAGGATTGGATCTCTTGCTAGGCTTGTGGCAAACATCCAGATTTTAAGATGTCCAAGAAACAGGCTAAGAAAGATGCGCTGGAAGTGATTCCTGGACTTCACCAGAGTGAGGCAGAGGCCATACCTAAGTTTAGGGGTGAGATTTATCCTCTCCTGCCTTTCTATCTATGTCAGAGATACCAAGAGAGATACATGGTGTGGAGAAAGTGGATAGGGAGACATTTTCCCCCCTCTACTTGAACCTGGTGTCATAGGAGCCTAGGAAGTTGCCATCTACTGAGTCAGAGCCTTTGTCCATTTAGCCCAGCATTACCGACGCTGCGGCAGCAGCTCTCCAGGGCTTCAGGCAGAGCTTTTCCAGCCCTACCTGGAGATGTTGGGGACTGAGCCTGGGACCTTCCACATGCAAAACATGGGCACTACCACTGAGCCATGGTCCCTCTCTCTAGACATGGCTCCTCCCTGCTGTGCCACAGTCCCATCATCCCATGAAGGTGATGGGTGGGAGATTCAGGACAGATAAAAAGAAGTACTTCTTCACACAGCACATAGTTAAACTGTGGAATTCACTAATTGTCTAAAGATGGCCATCAATTTGGACAGCTTTAAAAGAGGGTTAGACAAATTCATAGGGGGGGGAGTCTATAAATGGCTACTAGTCCTGATGGCTGTGAGCTACCTTCCGTATCAGAAGCACTGTGCCTTTGTACAGCAGTTGCTGAGGAACAAGACTGGAAGGTTGCTGTTGCTCTCATGTCCTGCCAGTGGGTTTCCCACAGGCTGCTGTTCTTTAAAGAAAAACAGTGTCAGGGCTTCCTTACACGTGTTTGCATATAACATGTAATTTCCCCCAAACTAGAGTCTCTTTTTAGCCTTGCAGGATGCCTTTGATATAATCCAGATGCTCTCTGGTGATAACATCAAAGATAGCGAGCTCTGCTCCACCCTGAACAAACTGGGAGTGAATTTGAACGACAAGGAGTTCCAGGAGGTGCTGCGGAAGGCGGATGTGGCACGTGAGTCTCCCCTGGTCCCTTTCAGTTTTGTCATAGGCTGTGGGCTGATTTGACAAGTGTGCGATGGCGCTTCTATTGGAGTTTAATTCCCATCATGCCCAGGGCTCTCAGTTTCTGTTTTGGTTTCTAGTAGTGTCTTTTTTATCTATATGGATGTCTTTTAAAAACTGAAAATTTATATGCATGTCTGCTGCTCTGACTACAGCTGGAGCTCAGTACCACTCTCTCCAGTATATCTACTAGTCCGTTGGTTATTGCACAACAGGAACCCTTTTCATTAGGGTAATTACTTGGGGAATTTCTAAGTTAACCCAAGAGCAGCTTTCGGAAATGTGCTCATCTCTAGAAAGGCTGTTCTCATTTCATTTTGGGGATTTAGCCGGCGGGGGGGCATTTTGTGGAGGACCAAAATGATTTGTGAAGGGGGAAGGAGGCTTTCAGTTCTGCCATTGCATTAATGTAATTGCTAATCCTATTTTTTGTTTCTTGGCTGGATCAAGCTTTCTTGAGCTATATAAAACCAAATTAGGGAGCAATCCTATTGGGATAGGTGGCTGCCTCTGGACTTGGAGGCAACTGCCTATCCAATGCAGGGTGGGTGGAGGAGGTCGTCCCCTCCACGCTCCGGCTGCCCTGCATGGCGGATTTCAGCTGTCTAGCCACGGGACTTCGGAGTGTGGGGGGAGGCTGGACGACGCCTATGAAGTGCCATACTGGCACTTCTGTGCTCCCTGCCCCTCCCCACCCCCAGAATGCCCCCTTTTGCCCCATTCCATGCTGCTGTTCTGAGCACGGAGCCCGAGGATGATCTGTGGCAGGAGAGGGGGTGGGGAGGCGGTTTTCCTGGAGCATGGGCTCCGAGGTTGGTTCCTGAAAACCGAACAATCCTATGGCCATCTAGCCTCTGTCTAGCGGCTATAGGATTGTGCCCTTACTGCCCCAACTCCTGAGGGAGTCCCTGTGGGGGGTTTACTCAAGTATTGCAGCCCTGGAATTGGAACAGAAATTTCTGGCATGTGTCCCAGGCACATTTGCAGCAGAACCGCTCAATTCCTCAGTCCCTATGTCATCATCCTTTCTGCAATTGGTCTGCTGGGGTTGCCGCCTCCCGAGGGAAATTCCCTCTGCCCCCTGCATCAGATTGCCAAATTGAATTAGTTTTCTGAGCCCTTATGAATGCAGGAACACATTGGCAACCTTTTTTCCCCAGGGTCTTGCGCTCCATGCTCACATCCCCCTCTTGTCAATGTCTTTGTCCATTTCCTCCTCCTTTTCAGAGCCTGCCTTACTAGCAAGCACCTCTTTTCTAAAGGCTGCGTTATGGTCTACTGAAGAACACCCGCCCCTAAAGCTCCTTCTGTCCTGCAGCCACCAGCCGCTTTCACCTCCTCCCCACCCCTGCATACTTGCCACTGGTCTCCGTTGCTAGCTGTCACATATATGTATGGGTCACGGAGCAAATGTCATGGCAAAGCAGTACATTGGCGGAGAAAACTGCAAATGTTAAGGCAGAGCAGTAAAACTGAGGGGGAAAATACACACATCTGATGGCAAAACAGTAGAACAGAGGGGGAAATTGCACAAATTTCATGACAGAGCAGTAAAACTGAGGGGGAAATTACAGAAATTTCCTAGCCACAAACAATCACTCCTGTGCACTTGTGCAGGACTGGAGGGGAAAAATGCAGACACATTTGGGACACTCTTTGATGTCCTTTCTTCTTGATTTTTAGGAGCACGGGGTGGAGGGCACTGAGAAGGGTTGAGGGAGAATGGCGGTGGCACTAGAGTGATCATGAGGAATGGCAGGATTTTTTGCTGCTCTTGCTGGGTGTCCATCCTATCCATTCTCAACAACCCTTGATGAAATCGCCCTGCTGTCTGTGGACATCACATGAAGCCACCATGGGTATAAACAACCCAAAAACAAGCCATGGGCTCTTACGGCTGATCAGCCATGGTGGGTTGTTGTGTTGTGGAAACCATGTCATTGTCCACTTGGATGCCAGAAGGTAGAGGGTTTCATAGAATCATAGAATAGTAGGGTTGGAAGGGGCCTACAGGGCCATCAAGTCCAACCTCCTGCTCTGTCTGATGTCAGACAGACTGGTCTGTAGTTCCTAGGTTCCTCCTTTTTCCCCTTTTTGAAGATAGGGACAACATTAGCCCTCCTCCAGTCATCTGGCACTTCCCCCGTCCTCCATGATTGCTCAAAGAGAATAGGCAGCGGTTCTGAGAGTTCTTCTGCCAGTTCCTTTATTACTCTAGGATGCAGTTCATCTGGCCCTGGAGATTTGAACTCATTCAACATAATTAGGTGTTCCTTGACCATATGTCTATCCATCTCAAGCTGCAATCCTGCCCCTTCAGCCTGTACTTCGCCTTTGCCAGGGGGGGTCATAGACCCTCTTTTGGGAGAAGACTGAGCTGAAGTAGGAATTGAGCACTCTGCCTTTTCTTTGTCATCTGTTATCGTTTTGCCATCCTTATTTAATAGATAAACCACCATTTCTTTCCTCTGTCTTTTATTATGCACGTAGCTGAAGAAAGCCTTTTTGTTGCTTTTAGCCTCCCTTGCTAACCTCAGCTCATTCTCAGCTTTAGCCTTCCTGACGCCATCCCTGCAATTCTGTGCTACCTGCCTGTACTCTTCCTTTGTTACTTGGCCTTCTTTCCACTTCCTATATGTGTCCTTTTTCGTTCTCAGGTCATCTCTAAGCTTTTTGCAAAGCAGCACTGGCTTCTTTTGTTGTCTTCCACCTTTTCTTCTTGTTGGAATTGTTTGTGATTGTGCCTTGAGAATTTCCTTTTTTAAAAGCTCCCACCCATCTTGGACTCCTTTTCTCATTAGCGTCGCTTGCCATGGGACCTTACTGAGCATTGTTCTGAGTTTATTAAAATCAGCTTTCCTAAAATCCAGGGTACGTGTTTGACTACACTCGGCTTTTGCTTCCCTTAGAACCAAGAACTTAAGTATAACATGGTCGCTTTCCCCCAGAGTTCCTGTAACTGCTACTTTATCCACTAAGCCATCTCTGTTGGTTAGGATCAAGTCAAGGATAGCTGATCCTCTAGTTCCTTCCTCTACTTTCTGTAGGAGGAAGTTATCCGCCACACAAGTCAGGAATTTCCTGGAGGGGCCATGTTTTGCAGAATTTGTCTCCCAACAAATATTGGGGAAATTGAAGTCCCCCATTACTACTACATCATGTTTCCTTGAAACGTTGGCTATTTGCTTTTCAAAAGTTCCATCCTCGTCTTCTCCTTGATTGGGTGGCTGGTAGTAGACTCCGACCACCAGGTTCCTTTTATTCTTTGCATAAGAATAATTTGGTTCACTTTTTCCTGGAATGCCCATTGTATTTAATGTGAGAACTCAGTACCTTGACCCTCTTACTGCTGATATTAGATGTAACTCCTCTTTAAACACAATCTTATTTTTATTGCCTGGAACAGATTAGTTTGTGACATAACACACTGCTAAATGTGTTAAGTTGGCTCTAGGAAAGAGGAAGTTTTTTTTATCTTATCAGATGACAATATAGGCTATTGAGCTATTTTAATTAATGTAATAAGTTCTAGAATGCAAATCATTTGTTCACAGCTTGTTAAATTATTACTTGTTTCCCTATTATATCTAGCCTGATTTTCTTGGATGTTGACACATGCGGGGCTTCTTACCTCTGCAACTTAATCCCCCCCCCCTCCTCTTTTCTGGTTTTTGTTGTTTGTTTTGTTTTTTAGGCTGCTAGCTTTGCCAGGGATTTCAGCAGCAGTGGAGATCTGGCCTCCATTCTTATTTCCCAGAACACCTGTGTATGGAGCCCAGGGCAGGGCTAGACAGAGAAGGGTTGGCTCATTTCTCAGGGGCTTCCCTGTAAATGGGATACATTGTGGGAGGGACAGAGTTGAGAAAGAACAAAAACAAACTGTCCTTCTGGAACTGGACTGAGCAAGGGCCAGGGTTAGCTTGCGCCCAGCAATATCCCAATGAAATGAAGGGCTGAAAGAGCAGCGAGGGTAAAATGTTCTTGTCACCTCTCGGTTCCTTGGCCTACCCAGTGGAGGCAGATACATAGTGTGTCACCGCCCTCTCCCCCACACACAGACAGCAGAGGTTCCTGTAATAGGTCACCTGACCTTCCGTAATGATGAGCATTACCCTAGCAGGTCAAGATATTTCTGCCCACCTTGAGCCCTAAAACGGGTGAGGGACCTACAGCTATCCAGCTGTTTTTGGACTCCAGCTCTTATCATCCCTGCCTATTGGCCATTAGCTTGGGGCTGATGGTAGTTAGAGTCCAATGGCACCAGGTGTGACACAGGTCCCTTCCCCCTGCCCTAAAGGATTAGGTGGGCTGTATAAATCCTAACAAAACAACCACTCAACGTAACTCATGCCTAAAATTTGACATTGCAGAAGACGGGATGGTGAATTTCAACAGCTTCGTGTCTGCCATGGGGAAAACACGACTCTTCACTGAATTTGCAAGTGAGCAGGCCGAGCTATTCTGTGTAAAGTTAGCACGTTTCCACATGACAAAAGAACTATCTTTTCCCTATAATGGAAAACCTCAAACTCATACTAATCTCAAACCAGTGCCAGTCATGCTATTTCCCAATGTCACTTATAGCACAATCCTATGCATGATTAGACAGGAAAAAGCCCTACAGTGGCTGGCTGGGGAATGCTGGGAGTTGTAGGACATTTTCTGTCTTAATCTGCATAGGATGCACCCTTAATGATTTGTATCTGTTGTTGTTTTTAAATCAGGGGAGATGTGTGTTCCAGCACTGGGAGGGAGAACACACAGCCTTAAAGGAAACTCAATTAAAAATCAATAAAAAGCCACTGATGATTTCTCCAAGACAAGAAAATCAGTTTAGATCAAACTAGAAGGCCAATAGAAGTTTTAGCTCATGTAGAATCCTGCTGCCTGCACTGCAAGGCCTGATGGGAACATGGAGGCATGGAAGTGCTGAGCTGAAATGGCACCAATGGGATGGAAGTGATTTGTCCATTTAGGTCCTGTTGAATTTCTCTGATTGTTTTGGGCCTTTCTTTGGCTTTGGTGGCAGCAGTGACAGTCGTTGCTATTATTAATTAATAACAATTAATAATATTATTTTTTAATGTATTTTTGTGGTGGCGGCAGCAGTGGTGCCCTTCCCAGTGTCTGATGGCCTCTGGCCACCATTTTCTTCCCATCATAGTGCCTCTGGAGTGATGCTTCTTCTCGATGTAGTGTCATTCTGAGGCAGCTTCTAAGGAAGATGGGGGTGAAATGACATCCCCCTGACTGGCAGCCTCCACCCCACCCCACCTCATCCCACCCCACCCCACCTGGAGCCCCCTTGGAGTGATGCGATGACACGATGTAACATCATTCCAGACCCACTTTGGAAGCGGGGGAGAAAACTGGGGCCAGGAGCCTCTGGCTCCCAGGAGGAACACCACTGCCACTGCCACCACAGGTGGAAGGGGGGATAAGCTGCTGCTGCTGCTTTAAGAAAATAAATACATAAATGGAACCACCGCCCCTGTGCAAGGAAAGGAAGGGCTTGACACTGTCAGGGGATTTGGGCCCCGATTTCTTTCCCTCCCATTCTAGCTCAGCACTAGTATACATACAACTGGTCCTTCACTAGAAGTTTCCTCCTGGCACCTGGGCCCATTCAGGACGCTGGTTTTGACCAATACTGCTTTGCATGGCCTAGGCCTTGCGTAATGAGGAATACCTGACTCCGTATGAGCGGCGCATTTTTTCCTCACATTAATCAGGAAGGCCCCTGCTCAAATCTCGCTATAAAGCAGGGGTGGGGACCCTGTGGCCCTTCTAGCATGGCCAGTTGTCATGGATGATGGGAGGTGTAGTCCCACAACATCTGGAGTGCCACAGCTTCCCTAAACCTGCTTTAAAGATCATTGGGATAAAGTATATTTACTCTTTGTATTGATGTATTTACCCTTTGAGATATAAAAAGGGCAAAGGCAGCAGTACTGGCCATAAGAAGAATTTCTAAGTCCATATTACTGTAATACCTTTACTAGGCCAACTCAAAGGTCACCAAAAATGTGTACGTTTATGAGATCTATAAATCTCTGGCAAGGTATTACAAAAAGTGGGCGGGGGACAGGAGAAAAAAAAAGCCTGACTTGACGTTAGCCATGATGGCGGCAGAGTCAGAGTCTTAATCTTAGGTGAGGAGGACTTGCAGACATCCAAGTCATGTCTTCAGCATTAAGTCTGCTTGTTTCCCGCTCCATCTGCCTTTCATGACATCTCTCCTGATCATGTTAATAGGGCCTTTGAAACCGATCGCTTCCAGAGACCTGCCTCAGCCCAAGGCAAAGCTGCCTTCCCTTCTGAAAACAATGCAAAACTCCGTTTAGGACAGTTTTTTGAAATGGTGCTGTCATCCCAGAATAGACAGCAGCTGGATTTATTTGTTTATAGATTTTACCCAGCTGAGTGTATATGTAACACATGTGTGTTTAATTGATCTGCACTACGATTTTGTTCTGTCTTATGAGGTGCTGGTAAACTTGTATGCTGTCCAGAATACTGCTGCCCAATTCCCGCATAGAGGTCTCTGGACTGAAAGGGTGCCGTGTCTTTGTTTCACCTCAGTTTGTGCCTGTGGACATAGACACAGCACCTTCTTCTCTCTCAAACCAGACATTTAAGAACAGACAAAATGTCTTGGTACATGCAGAGTGCTCTTTCCCTTTGGAGGCAAACATTAATGTAAGTGTTTAACACAGGAGGGCAGGCAAAGGCCAAGTTCAGCCAAAGGTCAGATGGGCCAGAGACAGGTAAGATCGTGCCAGGCAGGCCAGAGTTCCAAAAAGACAGCAAGCAAGTGGCAGGAGGCAGGTCCCGTAGCCCGGCCCAGGCAGGCAGGTGGCCAAGGTCAAGAAGGCAGCAGCGCAGGGAAGCAGAAGAGGGGCTACGCCTGGCTGGGTGTTCTCCTGTGAGGCCAGTTGTCCATGAGACCGAGGAGCGAGAGCTTCGTGGAGCCCGGTGGACAGGAAGTGGTCCTTGGGATCAGCTAGTGGAGCGCTCAGTCTGTGGAAGGGCAGCGTCAGGGGCATCCCTGCCACACACAGCTCCCTCTCACAGGCTTGTGGCTGAAGCAGAGCGCTGGTGGCATAGGAGGTGAGGCGGTGGAGCCTGGACGCTGGGGCACCCCAGCTGGAGACACACACGCCTCCCTCCAGCACCTTCCACGTTCTGGCAGTTGGCCAAATGGAGGAAGCCCTGGCCGGTGCGTACGTTTCGTTCATTTTTGTTTGTTAAAACTGCCCTTCATCCTTGTGAATATCAGGGCAGGGTACAAAAAGATTAAAGGAGAGCACAGTACGATGAAAGGCTACAGCTTCATCACCACAATAGACAGAGAAGGCAGCAAGTACGACAGAACAGACAAACCAACCAATTAAAATGGCTGGGTAAGCAAAAAGGGGCTGAGCTGGTACTGAAGTAATTGCAGCGTCAGTGCCAGTCATGCCTCCCGGGGAAGGCATTGTGGCATTTTATACTTGGGTGCCACAACTGAGAAGGCTCTCTTGTTGACACAAGGTACCCAGGGTTCCTAGAGAAGAGCTTCCCCGAAGCTCTTAAGTTGTGGGCAGGAACTGTGTTCCTGCAGATATTACCAATGCAGTGAACATGAGGCTTGTGCCCAGGGTAAAGCTCTAGGCTTAAGTGCAGCTGACTTGGTTTGAGACTAGAGCTGTACATGTGTGCTACTTTGCAGTGTTGAAAGATGCCATTCAAGCCATCGATAAGATCGAAGGAGACAAGGTGGCAGTGCATGATCTCCCTTCCTTTATGAGAAATATGGGGATCCATCTGTCTGACCAAGAGTTCCAGCAAGCCCTAAAACAGGTCTCCGTAGATGGTGAGCACAAGAGATGATATCTTCTCTTCCATACAACTGCAATATCCAGTGTGGCAAACCTAACGTCCCCACCCCTCTTTTAGAAATGCCTCTGAACAAAGGACACACCCAGGAATTATTAGCCACCAACATTTGCATTACTAAACACTCCAGGGGAGCTCTCCTCCTTCACCCCTCACTCCCATGACTCAGACCTTTACAAGGGACATGCACGAATCACCTGGAGGAGGCAAGACAAGTCCTCAAGGCTATTGATTGGTGCATTTTAATTTCCCTCTCTGGGAGTTGCCCAACCCCCATGGAAATACTGTTGTGAGATCTTTTTGTGCTGCAATCGTCAAACTGCTGGCAAGAGGTCTAGACTGAGGAGGTCCTGCTGCGGCTAGGGATGTCAGAGAATTTCGCCACGAATCTCGGGGAGGCCAAATGCCAGTGCATTCGGCCCCCCGAAATCGGTGGCGAAACGGTCTCCCCCCCGCCCCACCCCCGGGACGGGACTTACCTGCGGCGGATCACCTGGCGGTGGCAGCGGCGGCTCCGGCGGCGGTGGCGGCCGGTCTTCTGACCGGCTGCCACCGCCATTTCCAGTAAAAAAAACACAAAAAAAGTGATAGGCTACGTAAAGATTTACGTAGCCTATCACGGCTAGATTTTTAAAAAATACCATGATAGGCTACGTAAATGTTTACGTAGCCTATCACAGCTGAGTAAAAAAAAAACAAAAAAACCCGCGCATACGCAAATGGGTGCCGCCATTTGCATTCCTTATTTTGGCATGTCTAGTCTACGTAAACATTTACGTAGACTACGGTGAAAATAAGGGGAACGCAAATAGCGTAGCGTCTACGCTATTTGCGTTCCCCTTATTTTTGCCGTAGTCTATGTAAATGTTCACGTAGACTAGACGTGCCAAAATTAAGGAATGCAAATGGCGGCGCCCATTGGCGTACGCGCATGTTTTGTTTTTTTTTACTCAGCCGTGATAGGCTACGTAAACATTTACGTAGCCTATCATGGCTGACTGCAGGGACGCAAACAGCGGCGGCTACGGCCGCCACCATTTGCGGACCCGGCCAGCCAGGATTCGGGGGGGGGGGGAGGGACAGAGCACCTCCCCCCCACCTCGAATCACATTTCATTAAAAGGTAAGTGACTTTTGTACATCCCTAGCTGCGGTTGGTTCAGGCTCAGTCCTGAGGCAGTGCATGGGGCAAATCCACCACAAAGAGCAAAAGGCAGGTAGAGGCTCAAAGCACAGGCAAACAGTCCAATACAAGCACAATCCGACAGGATCTTATCAGGAATCCAGGGGTCAGCAGCATGAGAGACGAATCCAAAGAAACAAGGGTACTAGGAGCTGAAATTAAAGGTGTTTCCCCATCAGCCCTTTCAGTTTAGGATTGTGGTTTATAAGCTGGAGTTTCCGGAGTCTCACCTAGGACCCAGCTGCAGCACATCAGAGGCTTCTGGAAGAAGTCTTCCTCATCAGGAAGGCCCTACTTACCAGGAATCTTTTACTCATGAGGAGCCCTCCTTTGCAACTGGGTGCTCCTCTCAGGGGTTGTTCTGGCCTGCCTCTTGAGAAGCCACGCTCAGCAGCAGGTGGTTGCTTAGCCTTTGTCTCAGAGGCGGAGTTCCCCTCCTTTTGTGAAGGGGGTTCCTCCTGCAGGGGCATGACAGTTGGCCTCTGCCATACTGTGGAGCCCCAGGTATCCCCTCACCTGGGAGGTGCTTTGGTGAGTTACTCTTGGGATCCCAATACATTAGTTTAGTTAGTTTCATTTTATTTTAAAAGCAACTGACCATTTCTGAAGTTCTCTCTGCTTGGTTCTTGAATAAAGATGCTCAACTGGAAATTGGAGTTGACTTAGTTCTTTGCCTGGTCTGGAAGCTAGCCTTACCCAGCACACCAAGACCGCTTAGCATATACACTAACCTGGTTTTAAGAAGTTTGAAGCAAGAGGGCCCTACCCTTCTCCATAGTGATCAAAAAACCTGCCAGTTCAAAACCCACGTTAAGGCTATCTCGTGTCGGCTCAAGTTCCACAAAGCCAGGAAATTCGAAGCTAACATTGATGCCTTGACAGATATGCCTTATGATCAGTAGTGACGTTGTGTGTGTCACAAATTGTCCTTGCCAACAACTTACCCTCCATGCACCTGCACTTTTGCTTGGTTTTCAGGCTGAAATCCAGATAGGGAGGATGGAATACCTGGGACCAGGAAAAATGTCCTATGTTGTCCTGGTCCTGTATTGCCTTATGAAGCAGCTGAGCCCCTCCCCCTCCTAATTTGTGGAGTAACATGAAGACTGACCTTATGAGGTCACGTTCCATAACTAAAGGAGTTGGCACTGAGCATAAAATACCGTAGAATCCCTCTGAAAACATTGGAGTACTTGCAGCATTGTAGTTTCAGAATGAAACTGAGCATGAATGACAACTTTGCTAGCAATTGCTGCTATAGGCTAAAATGGGGCAGACAAACCTTAATAAGTTTTATAAACTGCCAGACCAAACCAAAGAAAGGCATGCCTCCTTGACAAGTTTGAACAAAGGACATCAGTAGTTTTCACCAAAATTTGAAAGAAATAGATGATATGCCATACCACAGATCGGAGAAAAAAGGGTCCTCCTTGTATCAATTTTCAGTTTGCTGTATGTGTTGCTATTTTAATTGTTTTAAATTTTGCACAATTGTAGACCTCATCAGATAGGTCACAGATGTCATATTTCAAGTTATGAGCTCAACAGGTGTCATTTTTATAAGCATTAGAATTTTGAGAGTTATAATGGCAGAACCTTTTTTTGCAACTCATCTTAACTAAAGGGACACTCCTGATGTCTTGCAGCCTGTTCTGCCTTGCAAGCTTGGAAATACAGAGCATCTCTACACCAGCCTAAAATCCTGCATTTAAACAGGGCTTTCTGATTCTGTTTTAAATGCAGGATCATGACGGACTCCTTTTACAAGCACTTCCTCCCCGTTTCCCCTTCCTTTCCCCCCTTATCTGAGTCTTCCATATGTTTAATTGGTTTAACTCCTCTTATTGCAGCTTTTCCTTTTTCACAGCGGGAACTCAAGCAGAACTAAAGCTCTCTAAGTTGATAGCTCATTATCTCTGATCTTTTAAAAAATGGAATAAAGGTCATTTAGGGCACCATCCTATGCATGTTTAGACAGAGAAAAGGCCTACAACTCCCAGAATGCAGGAGACATCCTGGAGGTTAGCGACATCTAAAGGACGTGCAAGCTTCCGCAAGTAACCAATCTCAATTGCAGGATAAAAGCTCTGTGTGAAAAAGCGCATAGATTCCCATTTGTGTCACATCCAACCAGCATTGTGACCGGAAGCTTTCTCTGGGCTTCTCCACTTGGTGTCAGGTATCCCTTTTGTCCCTGCTGAACTTCAAAAGCCAAATCAATCCTTTTACTTCAATGGGTCATACAGATGCTAATTGTCAGTAACTCACAGTCTACAAAGGAAAAACCTTAAAGGAGTTCAAAGGGAAACCAGGAAGGTTGAAAGTTGCCTACTGTTTGAGAAAAGGCGGGCACGCTTTCCTAACTTAAGGGGTGGGGGGTGGGGATCTCCCTCTGTATCTTGAGGTATCTATGCATAGCTGTTCCCACCGGGCCAATTGGGCAGATCGCCTAAGCTCTGCCCCTGCCATCTCTCTCTTGGCCCTGCGCCTGGTGTCTAAGAATTCAGGCTGTCCAAGCCTCACCTCTCCCTGTTCTCTGCCTCTCACAGGGGTGTGTGAAGAGAGGCTGTCTTCATCCAGATGGACTATTGAAATCTGAGGAGTGTGTCTCTCCCTGTCTGGAAGAGTCAGGGAAAGTTCCTCCCCCACGTTTTGCGGTTCCTCTTTGGAATCAGAGCTACTCTGCCACTGCCTATGCTCAGAGGCACCCCTGACACTTGGGGCTTTTATCCGGCAATTGAGATTGGTTACGGAAGTTTGCAGGTTCTTTACATGACATCATTAACCTTCAGTGCCTCTCCATTTTCCAACCATTTCTGTGGCTTAATTTGAAACGGAAATAATGAACTAATAAAAAGAGCTGTTTTGAATCAGTTTGTGTAAAGAGGAAGTGGCACTATAACAACAGTGCTATCTAGTGGCTGTTTAAGGAGACATATAGAATTCTCAGATAAAGGGAAAAAGGGAAGCACATGTAAAGGGATAATCTTAATCCCGCAAAGAATCTGGAAGCAGAAGCCCCAGTAAAATCACAGGATAAAAAACCTCTGTGTGGGGAAGCCCTTAGTCTTCCTTGGAACTGCAGAGACTTCAAACTTAAACACCTTAAAACTTGCCACACAGAAACATTTGTCTGCTTTTTGGGTTTTTTACACTGAAAATGGGTTCAGTTTGGCAATTTTTCTGCTCCCAATTGACCCATAGCAAATCCTTCCCCAGATTACATACCCTGCCTGTCAACTGTGGAGGGAGCATATTGTGTACATCTTATCTTCACGGCCCCCACCCTCACAACTCTCCTTGTCCTTAGTTTTAAAAGGTGATAGTTGTGCTTTTTACATAATTTAAAAAAAAAATATTCTTGATTGGCAGGTAATGGGAAAGTAGTTGTGAAAGACTTCATTAAAGTTCTTACCAATACTTCACATTTCTCAGAACTGTCAGGTAAGTAAGTCTGTCCGAGAAGGGGAGGAGAGTCAGAAGCACTGCAGGGACCCTTTCTGAGCTGGCTCATGGGATATGGTGGCTTAGTGTGATGTGTGAACCTATCCAGTGTGTACTTTGATTCTGAGCATGAATGAATGAAAGGGAGTTTCTCACCTCATAGTGACATTTCTCTGCAAAGACTAGTTGAGTAATATTACCCTGAGACACACGTACCAAAAATCTCCTATGGTTCAGCCACAAGATACAACCCCCCCCACCCCCACCAACAGTTCCCCCTCAAGAGAAAGAGAAAAAGAGAGATACCCTGTCTCTATTCTAACCTAGTTATAGGAAACTTACAGAATATTGTTACAGGGCACCCCATTTCCCCAAATGCTGGAAAAGTTCCAGGGGCAGCGTTTTCCTAGGTTTGGTTTCCTTTAGAAGGAGAGATCAGACCAAAGGCCTTTCCAGACCAGAATTCTGTTCACACAGTGGCCAAACAGATGCCTTTTGGAAGCCCACAAGGACATGGTTAGACCTCATCTGGAGTATTGTGTCCAGTTCTGGGCACCACATTTTAAGAAGGATGCAGACAAACTGGAGAGGGTTCAGAGGAGGGCAACAAAGATGATCAGGGGATTGGAAACAAAGGCCTATGATGAGAGACTGGAAGAACTGGGCATATTTAGCCTTGAGAAGAGAAGACTGAGGGAAGATAGGATAGTGCTCTTTAACTACTTGAAAGGTTGTCACAGAGAGGAAGGCCAGGACCTCTTCTCGATCACCCCAGAATGCAGGACACAGAATAATGGGCTCAAGTTAAAGGAAGCCAGATTCCAGTTGAACATCAGGAGAAACTTCCTGACTGTTAGAGCAATACGACAATGGAACCAATGACCTAGGGAGGTGGTGGGCTCTCCCACACTGGAGGCATTCAAGATGAGGCTGGACAGCCATCTGTCAGGAATGCTCTGACCTGGATTTCTGCATTGAGCAGGGGGTTGGACTCGATGGCCTTGTGGGCCCCTTCCAACCCTACTATTCTATGATTCTATGAGAGCAGTTTTAGCCCCCGCGTGCTCCTGTTCCTCAGCAGCTGGTACTCATAGGAGATTAAGACATTTATCTAATATGCGGGTTTATTTACAAATATTGAAGTTAACATAGGTGGAGACGGACCACATAGCACTCCTACAGATAGCAGACCCATTGCACCCTAGGGATGAACGCATTTTTAAAAATCCGTTCTGACTGTGTGTAGTGAATTGTCAGGCGTCATTCATTCCGTTGTCCACTCATTGACAGAATTGGGTTTTTTCTCATTTGGAAAAGTCCGCAAAAAGGTCTGCCATAATTTACGTAACTTTCAGTGGTATGTAACATTTTGCATATTTTTCTCACCTCGATGTACAGTCAATGAGCAGAGTGTGCAAAAAGAGTGCTGTACAGCAGAGGCTAAAGAGAGATCAGAGATCTATAAAACATTGTGTGGGGTTTTTTTTTTTAAGGTGTATCCATTAGCATAGTTTCTAATAACTTTCATATTTTTGTACGACTAAATTTGTGTACAACTCCAGAGAGTTAAAAAATGGTTCGCAAGTCCACACGACTCAGAAGATGCTGGTTCGCTGTGGAGCCTGTGGATCAGATACATAAAAATCGGAAGTCATTTGAATCTGTTTCAGATTTCTCCGCCATCCCTATTGCTCCTACATCTGATCTCCAGGGAGAGGCTCCCCTGCATCTCCAGATGCCTTTTACAGCTCCTAGCTCTCTCCTAGTCTTAAGGTGCTTGCAGACAGAAGGGTCCATGCTGAGATATAGCCAGCAGGCTCCTCTGCAGACAGGTCATTTGTATGCTTCTCTGTTTCCAAAATGATTGAATGATCCAACCACACCAAACACACAGATGTACTTGGGATCAGGCCAGGCCAGAGCAGCCTCCTCTGCGGAACACGTGAATCCAAGGCTGGCTTTGGATTCACTGGAGCCTTTAATTCTCCTGTTTCACTCTCAAGGTACACCAGCAGTTCTCTTATCACACGCTAGTTTGCCACACCATACAGATCAGGATCCTCAGACGATCCTTCTAACTCTGTGATTCTAGGAAAGGCCTTGAAGTGGGACGAGGCCCAGAACCCCCCGATAAAGTTTTAGCCAGGGAGCCAGCATACCAGTTGCTAGTTCCTGTTTTTATCCCTTCTAGTGCTGAAGAACACCATTAAAGCAGTCAGCAATATTCAAGGAAACAAGGTTTGTCTGCAGGACCTCAAACCCACTCTCAAGAACATGGGCATTTGTTTATACCCACAGGAGTATGAGGAGCTAATTCAGACCTTTCCTGCTGACAGTGAGTATTCTTGGGAGCCATTCTTGGGGGGCCAAGGCCCTGGTCTTGTCTTCTCAGCCTCCTCCTGTTCCCAGGCTCTGGGAGGTGACACTCTCTCATCAACATATATGAGGGAAGAGCTCTGACAGGAAGAGCACAGTGCTCCTGACTAGCTCTCTCTCCCCCATCACTGAATGTCATTTCTTTTCATTTTGCAGGTGAAGGGAAAGTTGATATTGAGCAAGTCATAAAGAAGATATCCAAAATGCAACGCTTCTCGGCAATGGAAGGTGAGTGGGCAGGAGCAGAGTGTCATGTCCGCTGGTTCTGAAGCTGCACTACACCGAGGAGGACTCCGATTCAGATGGTCACGGGTGGCCCCACTTCAGGGGGAGGCCTCAGCACCTCCTTCCATAGCTGCTCAGCCAGAGGACGCTGCTCTCCCATCATCCGACTCCGAGGGTGGCTCCCCTGCAGCTTCTCCTCTCCCTCAGCCATACAGGAGCAGGAGCCTGCAGCAGCTGGCACCAGCTCTTTAAGAACTGCATCCAGCTTCCCGCAGGGGTGGAGCCACTGGGAGGCCACGCTCTGCCGCCTTCTCAAGGCCTCAGGGGTCTGCAGTCCTCTGCTGGAACAGCAGCTCCTTTGGGGAGAATCCTCCAGTCGGCACTTCAGGCGGTGCATTCCCCGAGGTCCTGCCTTTTCTGACGCAGGTCCTGCCTTGCTTGGCATGACTCAAAACAGACTATGAACACTGTGGTGCAGGCCACTTCCCCTGGGGCTCATGCCTAGCCAGGACACAGGCAGGAACCTGGGAAGAAAAAGAGTAATGGAGAGAGGGAGAGTCGCATGTTGAATATTTCAGGTCCAGCTGTTTTTCTAATACCACAAACAAAAAACAGATTTGGAGTCATTTGGTCTGCTATGCACTTTGCTATGCATTGGACCACCACAGTCAACAGTGTGCTCTGGTTACACCCTCATCAGGACAGTCGATGAGGCAATTGCTATACCTGTGTGGCTGCTATAGGGTGGTCAGAGGTCTCCTACACCACATTATTCCTTTAGCGTGAGGAGGGAATTTCCCCTGGTTCAAATAGGCAAGACAGCACTTTCTTGTGTGGCATGCCTGCTCTCTGCTTGAAGCCCACTTTGGCTGAAGTGGAAAAGGCTGATGTGTGTCAGTGTGTGGGGCTTCCAAGTAGGGTGGCAGCAACAGAAGGGAGTGGCATGCTTCAGCAGAGCTCCTATAATGCTTTTCCTGGTAGACTCAGTCCAAATGTGAGTGATGGGGCCAACCTTACCGTGAAGGGATGGGAGCTAGTTGGTTCACACAACAGATTCCAGAGTGGGGTGCCACCTCCCTGCCTCCTCTTTCTGTCTCTCAATTAAAGAAAGAAACTCTAGTCTAAAGAGGGTGAGACCAGGGAGTGTGCAATTTATAGATTTTTACTTCAAGTGCATAAAAGTTACTCTCAGCTCAGCTCTGGTTGGGTGAGTTGTTCTTCTGAAACTCCATAATGTTTTGCTGAGACTGGTCCATTCTCATCCTCTTTTACTACTGGCAGATGGTCTTACCTTTAGGGTGAGGTAGAAATTAGGCAGCCTTTTGGTTCCCTCCAAATCTTTGATTCTACAAAGACACTGAATCGTTGAACAGAAATATATAAAAACTTTACAGATCTACAGTCACTCTATTCTGAAAGCACCATGGGATACAAGCCCTAAAATCAATGATGGCCAGCCAGGTGAGAAACAGACTCTCTGCATCCAAGTGTCTCAAGCACTAGACATTATTTCTGCCCCCCACCCCCAAGAGCCCCTTGACTGGGGAAGAGTCTAGCTGTCCAAGCTGGAGAAATTGGCAGGTGCCTCTCTTGTAAGGCAATTAGATATTGTTCTAAAGGCTTTGCACCATTGTAGGTGGAGCTCAGAGGCTTCTGTGTCATCATGGCTTTCGTACTACAGAATGTGAATTGTCTCAGTGCTGAATTTCAATTTTGCGGGCCATGAAGTACAACATAGCTCTTATTTATTTATTTATTATTATTAAATTTATTAATCGCCCATCTAGCTGGTCACCCAGCCACTCTGGGCGATGTACAACATACAGTAAAACAGTTTAAAACAATAAAATTCTACAATAATTTTTTTTTCTAAAATACCCTAACCCACCCCAAATGCCTGCCTGAACAACCACGTTTTTAATGCATGACGGAAGCTCATTAAAGAGGGGGCATGGCGGAGTTCCCTAGGGAGGGAGTTCCACAGAGTGGAGGCCACCACAGAAAAGGCCCTCTCCCTCGTCCCCACCAGTCTAGCTGTCCTGGCTGATGGGACAGAGAGAAGGCCATCCGAGGCTGATCTTGTTAAGCGGCCTGTCTGGTGCTGCTGGAGGCGCTCCTTAAGATAGGCTGGGCTACAACCATATAGGGTTTTAAAGGTCAAAACCAACACCTTGAATTTGGCCTGGAAAACATCTGGTAACCAGTGCAACTCCTTCAGCACTGGAGTGATGTGATCTGGAGCTCTGACAACAGGCACTGATGGAAAGGCTTTGGGAGAGTTTTAATGCTAATCTTTTGTTCTTCCTTCTTGTAGTTCTGAACAATGCCATCAAGGCCTTCAGCCAGTTCAAAGATAAGAAACTGAAGGTTTCAGACATGGAAGTCTGCCTCAGCAATATTGGGGTCCATTTAACTACATCAGAACTAGTGCAGGCCACCAAGTCCCTGCCAGTTTCTTGTGAGTATCTGCTCTTACGTTTCCTTGTTGTCAGGCATGTCTAAATGCACAGGCCCCAACTCTGTGAGGGCAGGCAGAAGAAGAGCAGTTTTTCTGTTGGCACTGAGAGTCACTTCACATGTGGCATTTTTCGTATATGGTTGTAAGGAGGGGGAATGTAGGGCTTCAAGCTTGAATCAGTTGATTAATCAACCACGTCTGGTTGATGGGCCCACTTTTTGTTTGTGGGGCTATGAGATGAGGGCACTTGCGTTCATCTTGGAGGCTGTTTTGGTTTGGGTGTGTTACGGTAATAGGGAATGAAAAATAAGCTATTAATAAGGCCTTTCCTTCTAGACTTAAAGTGTTGTTACCAAAAAGCTGAGATCACGGGAAGAGATATAAAGTGAGACTCAAACACCTTTTATTGAATGTAATTGCAATCATTCACTCAGTTCTCATTCTCTCATAGTTACTTAGTTGGAGCAACCATCAGGAGGCCAAACCCAAATGTATACTCAGAAGTGGAGGGCTGTGCAGTGCACTAGCCGCTTCTTAGGTGTTCATTTCCCCCTCAGGATTCTTCTGATCTGGGGGTATCTTATATACCTCCCCACCTCCATCCTTTGTACAGTGTGGAAGCCCGTGCCCTTTGGCTTCGTTTCCTGGCTGTCCATTAATTGGGGCCCTCTTATCTTTTTGGAAGTTCCTCTGTCTGCTGTTCTTCCAGACTCAGCTACTTAACTGCGGCTTGTTCCTATTCCATAGTCAACTGCGCACACATGCGCACCTGCTGTTCTCCAGTATTTCAGCCTTCCTTCTGGTAACTTCCCATTTAAACCTGAGCAACACATTCACTCCACAGGGGGCATTACATGATTCTGCATGACATACCCCCCCACCCTGTGTTGCTACCCAAGTTACACGTATGGTGTCATGAGAAGACATTCATTTCTCATTCAGCAGTGCACACTCGTTGGTGTTTTTAATTTAGTAAGAATTACATGTATGTTTTTGATAATACAGAATTACATGTATGTTTATCATAATACAGAACTGCATGTATGTTTTTCATAATACATAATATCAACAATGAGCCATAGAATAGGATGTATTAGTAAATATAAACTAAAACTAGCCTTGGAACTCCATCCCGTAATAATATCATACCAGTGATGATCTGTTAACACCTTTTCCTGATCAGCCATTTATATTAACTCTCCTCGATCATTTTAACTGTTTGCTTTTGTAACACCCCGCCCCCGACAGAGCTAAATGCTCTGCCACCTCAAGATGTATATTTAGAAACCTTATCATATTATCCCACATTATTCCTCATTCTGTACTAGTAAGGAGGGGGGAAAGGACACTTGTGTAGAGGCAGTCCGTCGTGATCCTGCATTTAAAACAGAAGCAGAAAAGTCCCATTTTAAATGTGGGATTTTTTAGGCTGGTGTAGAGATGGTGAAGATCAGTGAGACACAGGGAGCTTCCTCTTTGGTGACCAAAGTACTTTGGGCACAATGGTGCTTTAGAGTGGTCAAAGTGCGTCACATACATTCTCTTGACTATGCTTGCAACAACCATGAAAGATTGACCAGTATGATTATTCCCATAGAGGTCTGAGGCTGAGAGTGAGACATGGCCACCTAATACGTTCGTGGTGAGGCAAAGAACTGTGGGTTTCCTGGCTCATGGCTTAGCCCCTACACTAGTCTGGCTATTTTTTACTGAGGAAAAATGTGACTGGCAGACATTGTCCTTCCTCAAAAAAAGGATGTTGGCTGTGGATCTGTTGGGAATGCTTCAGGGATAAATTATCCTCTCAGAAGAGGGGGTTTGATTATGGGACATTTGGATCTATGGGGTCTCTATTATAATAAAATGATGGTGCAATTGCTCTTTTTCTTCTATAGCCGATGGGACTGTAGATGTCAAGGAACTGATTTCAGCTATGAAGGAAACCAGGCGGTTCAAAAATTATTCAGGTAAGATATTGAGTGAGCCCTGCTTCAGCAGTAGCAAAGTGTTCCAGCTGTATATTTATGATTGGTGTGTGTGCGCACGCCTGTGTATGAATGGATGGTGCATGTGTGTGTACGAGAAAGAGTGGTCCCAGGCCTCATGTCAGGCTTTGGCCCTGCCCACTTCAGGCATACATCCCCCAACATGCTTCCCTGAAGCCAATGCTGCCCTCGGGCTTAAAAAGGCTCCCCACCAATAATTCTCTGCAAGGGAGGTTTGACTAAAGCAAATGGGCTGTAATGGCGTCTCAGAGCAAGAACCTTTCCTCTTAAGCATGACTTGAAATGATGCTGCTGATGTTACCCTCTGCAGCTGTGCTTGATGCCATCCTTGCTCTCAAGTTCATCGAAGAACACAAGAAGATGAAGCCAACTGGTGTGAAGAAAAGTCTGAACACCTTTGGCCTGCAAATGGCTAACCAGGTGATCACCCAGGTACTGACATCGATACATATGACAGGTAAGTGACCAAACTAGAAGGAAGTGGCTAGTCATCATAGCGTCTCAGCAATTCTACAGAAAACCATGCTTTTTAGAGAATTTTAGTGACAACAATAAATAATTATAATTGTGAAGGAGCACTGGAACTAGTCCCAACATCCCTGCAAGATGGGTAAGGCCAAACCTGGCCTCAAGTCTCCAAAATTACTCAGTAGCCACCCTCCTAGGCCAAGAGGCACTGAAATTAGCACTGAGGTTGCTCAGAAGGAATCGCACCAACTTGGAGTTGGATAAATGTTTATTATAGGGAAAGGGATAGAAGGAAAGGGAGACTTAGAGGTGGTAGCTTGTACAGAGGGTTACAAAGCTGAAATACTTAAAAGGAAACCAGAATACACAGAGAGCCTCTGTACCGCACTGCCCCCCCCCAATCACTAAACTAGCTAGCCTATCCTTCAACATACCTAAGTATGGGCCTCCTAGGATAGCATCCAGCCATCATCAGGTCCGAAAACCACCAGAACGAAGGGAGACACAACGCCTCAACCTCTGCTCCCTTTTAAGGCCCAGCACTGGCAACCCAGGGCAGATTTCCCTTAGCCAATCATTAGCTCAGCCCCAGGGTGGACCACCCTCACCCCAGAAGTGGCAGGATCTTCCCACCAAACCCAGCTGTTATCTCTTTCCCAATTAGTGGGGACTGAGCATGCGCTTGAACAGCAGGGCCAGGGAGCTTCTAGATAACACACAGTTCCAGGTGTTGGAACATGACACCTGGGCCTAGTCTCATGGTGGAAAAGCAGGCTGTCATTCTTGACACGAATCTTCTTCAGAACAAAGTTTTCCTTAATACTTGGAATGTTTGAAAGGAAATATCACTTCCTCTTTTCTGAGAAACAGAAGATCTTCTTGCAGATTAATATTTGGTGGTTTGAAACTTCCGTTGTTTATCATCAATGTTTATCATCAGAAGCAAAGAGGGTGTTTGTTCCTAAAGTTAAAGATATACTAGAAAAACACAAGCCCTACGAAGGTGTTCACCTGCATCACACACAGAGTTAATCTCGGGAGAGGACGCATGCGAGCGAGCATGCACACCCCTCCTCCAGGTTCCCATGTGCCTGGCCAGCTCAGAGACCTTTGTGTATTCAGCATGAACGTCTGCAAAGGAGCTTGTAAGCATGTTCAGCTGAACGCACTTACAGAGCTCCTGCAATTGGCAACGCTGAAAGAGGTTGAAACTAGTGCTGTGCCAAAAATCTATTCGGCATATCTTTCAACCATTCTCATTCAATCTGATGGAAAAGAAAATTGCTTTTGAATGTTTTTTAAAGGAGGAGAAACTGTTGGTAAACATTTTTGTGGGTATGGGGTTCTTGCACTTAACGTAAGCATGCTCTGGCCAAGGTTTGTGTGTGTATGGGTGTGTGACTCCTGTCTTTGATTGGACAATCATTTCTCCAGCAGTCTGCATCCTCCCTGGCCTCTTGTGCTTTAATTAAACCCAGAAGATGTCATGAGGGAACGCCTCCCATGGGACAGCTGGGGAGGCTGCAGAGTGACAGAGAGATGTGTAATAGAATGTAACACACAGCACCGCGCAATGCTAAGGTAAGCTCGAAACCATTACGAAAAGGAATTCAAAAGAAATTCTAAAGTACCCTGAGAATGAGAGGGAGGAAAAAAAACATTTGGGGAACTGAGGGACAGATTTTGGCACTGCAGTAATTGAAGCCTGAAGAATGGGAACTCCCGCAACTCATGCTCAGAAAAAAAAGAAAAGAAAGGCGCCCCTAAAATGGTTCCCAAAAGCAGGGTAGGGCAGTGATTTACCAGGGTCATGTACTACAAAAACAGAGGTCCATGGTAAACAGGACAGTTAAGAGCAGAGTCTTCTCTCTGTGGCTTCTTTGCACTCCTTTTACACTCCTGTTGAACTCCTTTCACGTGGAGATTTGATGAGTCCAGCGCCTCAGTCTGTTTTATCTCAGTTTTGCTAGTACATTAGAAATCATTATGGGTTTTTTTTTTTTTTTTTGTCACAACAGTGTTTAAATGTCAGCCCCCCACACCCCACTGTAATTTGCAGAAACCGGGCAAGCAAAATTCAATGACTTCTTGAGGACTTTGACAAAGAATCAGCATTTTAAAACATCTGCAGGTAAGGGAGTAGCTCCCCTAAAGTCCAATTTCTCTCTGGGAGAGTGAAATTTACCCTATATTACTGGGTTTTCAATTTCCATTTTGACTGCTAAATACTCTCTGCTTCCTTGAGTGCTGGAAGTTCCAGGAGGGAATGCTGCAGGTTTTTGTTTGCTTTGGGTGAGAGATTTGCTGACTCCAGAGCCCCAGGCTAGATCTACACTAGGGGCATCTCTACACCCGCCTAAAATCCTGCACTTAAAACGGGGCTTTCCGCTTCCATTTTAAATGTAGGATCACAACTTACTCCCTTTTCCATGTGCTTCCTTTCCCCCCCACCCCTCCCCCCTCCTTCTCCCCGTATCTGCGTCTTCCATTATCTTTCATTGATCTCGCTCCTCTTCTTGCCATTTTCCCTCTTTTCACTGAGGAAACTGAAGCGGAACACAATGGAGTAATTTGATAGCTCATTATCTGCGATCTATTTAAAGATGGAACAAAGGGCATTTAGTCCAGGGGATGCCTTGAATGATCACAGCATCATGTAAAGAGCCCTCAAACTTCTGTGAAGGAGCAATCTCAATCTCAGGATAAAAGTTCAGTGTGAAGGAGCCCTAGGGTTTGTTATTGGCATTGAAGTGCACTGATAACTGTTGAGGGACATGGCACATTCCATATACCTCTTTCTGAGCATTATTGCTCACTTTTTTATTCCATATTATCCAAAATGCTGCAGCAGGTGTCACTGTGTGTGCTACGAGGTATAAATGTGCAACAGGGATATAGTGTTACTGTGATGGGATCGTATCGATATGGCATGAGGTGTAGATCTGGCCTCAGTCTGTTGTGTCTCAGTTTTGGTAGTAGATTGTTTGTGAGCTTTTTTCACAACCGTGTTTTGAATTCTTCCTGTCCCTGCCCCCACAGTAACTTGCAGGAGCTGGGCAGGCATCAAGACTTAGACGTCTTTGTAATGTTTGTAATATCTCCCTATTTTTACAAATGAACAACCATATCAGAGTGGAGAGAAACATATAGTCCCACAAGCAGCCAGCACAGGTACTAGTTCTGCATCAGATCCCTAAAGGGAGCGGCTGCACTCCAGCAACGTTTCAGCCAAGTTGCCAGGAATCCTCCTGGCTCATGGAAGAGTTAAGGGTGGAGCCTGGTAGCGCATGGCAGGGGCAGGCGGGGCATCTAGGGAGCCAGGGAACAGAGTCTGGCAGTTTCTACTGCCTTAGACTTGGAGCCTGATTAACATGGGGAGAGGGGTGGAGCAAATAACAGAAGCTCTAAAGCCAGGCTGGAATTTGACTGCTCCCAAGATTCTGTCCCTTCACCCACCCTGAGATTTTATTTCATCCCCTAGAGATCAGAGAAAAGGGCTAAAACTCTGGAACCTGGTAACCCTAGCTCTGCAAGCTGTCTTTCAAATAATTTGGTAATTTTTAAAATTCAAAATAACCCAACATGCAAAAAAGACCTGCATGGAAGATAGAATGGTGGGGAGGTGTATGTCATACTGAGATTTACAATGCCAAACTGGCCTGACCAAGTTAGATCAGGGAGCAGTGGGGGGAGCAGGCAATTAATCTATAGCAAATGTCTCCCGCTCAAAGCCCCAGTAAAATGAATGGGAGCTTGCACAGCACAAGAACCACAAATTTGCCTTCTGTAGGAGAAGTTCCTGGTGGATTGTATTCTCAGTCCATTTGCACCCTGTACAGATTTTCTTTGTCTCTCTCATACTGCAAATTTGGTTTCAAACTGTTTCTCTCTCTCTCTCTCTCTCAGGCAGGGATGAGGAAACTGTGGTCCTCCAGATGTTGTTGGGCTACAACTCTAGTCATTCCTGACCATTGGCCATGCAGCTGGGGTTAATAGGAGCTGGAATCGAACAACATCCAGAAGGCCACAGGTTCCCCACTTCTGCTCTAAGGAGTGTCACCTCCTAGGAAAAGCACTAGGTGAAATGGCTGCGGCCATTGCCATCTTCGATCCCCAGAATGCTTCTAGCCCTGATGTAGGGCACACAGGCATTCTGGGAAAATTAAGATAGCAGCAGCTGCTGTAGCCACTAAGCCTGGCACATTACTTATCAGCCCAGGTGACCACTGCTGCCTGTCCCTGATGCTACTACAGTGCCACCCCTCCAGACTTCAGCTGGCCCAGAATGCTGTGGCCAGACTAATGACTGGGGCCCAATATAGGGAATGTGTGACTCCCTTGTTACAATAGCTTTACTGGCTTCTGTTTTGTTTCTGGGCACAATTCAAAGTACTGATTAAATGACCTATAAAGCCCCATACAGCTTTGGAACAGGGTATTTGAAAGACCACATTCTCCCATATGAAACTGCCTGGGTTTTTTGATCCCCGGGAGAGGTCCTTCTCTCTGTCCCTTAACTATCTGAAGAACGTTCGGAACTCCCTGGGCTTCATCACATGGAGCTTTTACCCTGCGATCGAGATGGCTCCTTCACGGAAGTTTGCGGGCTCTTTACATGGCGCCGTGCCCCTCCAGGGCGTCTCCTGCACTAAATGCCCTTTGTTCTGTTTTTAGATAGATCGCAGGTAATGAGCTATCAAATTACCCCATTGTGTTCCGCTTCAGTTTCCTCTGTTAAAGTGGCAAGAAGAGGAGCGAGATCAATGAAAGATAATGGAAGACTCAGATACGGGGAGAAAGAGTGGGGAAGGGGAGGGGGAGAAGGAAGCAGGTGAAAAAAGGAGTCGTGATCCTGCACTTCAAACGAAAGCAGAAAGCCCCATTTTAAATGCAGGATTTTAGGCTGGTGTAGAAATGCCCCCTGCCAAGGAGGCAGGCTCACTCCATCTCTGTTATCCTTCTACCAGCAGGAAAACACATTTGTATTCAGGCTCACTTTTATCATCTAGGATGATTTGCTGCTGAATTGGGTTTTTAATCTTTTGAGTAGTGTTATTTCTTTCTTACAGATGTGCTTTTATTTGTCTTGTATTTTTATTTGTGTTTTGTTTTACATGTTTTTATTGGATGTGTGTTTAATTGTTGAGTTTTCATGCTTTAATTATAACTTTGTTACTTTTTCTGTATGTTGTTGTCAGCTCCCTTGAGAGCACTCTTCTTAGTGAACAGATGGGATATTAATTTAATAAATAAATGAATCAATAAGAGGCTGTAAAGTAGGACACATGGCCTCTCTGTGACAATTGTTTAACTCATTGTCATGGATCCCATCCAGAGAGTCCTCTGCATTGTAGCTGTGTGTGAAATGGGGCCAAAAATTCTTCAGCAAAGAAATTGCCTAATAAACATTTCCAGCAGTGTTTTGGGGCAGTGGGGGGAGGGGGGAGGGAATGACAGTTGAACCAGAAACCACTTTGAGCCATCTTGAACTTGGGGCGGGGGGGCCCTGTGGGTGTAGACGTGCCCTGTAGTTTCAGCTTTGTTACCCAGCTTAACCTTCTCTGTAGCTGTGTTCCTGCCTAATGTCTTCCCTGTTCCTCTGCCTTCCCCTGGCCCCTGCAGCCTTGGCAGATGGTTTTGACATCCTTGCCAAACTAGAAAATGGGAGGATTGGTGTGGAAGAGTTACAGGTGGTTATGAAGAGCTTCAACATCAACTTGCCTTTGAATGAGGTATCAGACGCATTGGCCTTTTGCAATATCGATGGTGAGTACCTGTTCTAGCTGGTGGGAGTGGGGTACCTCTTTGGGGCACGGGGCTGGCATGTGCGTGTGTATGTGTATACATGTGCGGGCACACACACATACACACACATACAGAATTAAATATTCATTAAATAAATACTCTATTTTTAAAACAAACCAATCACCATTTTGTGGAAAGAGGGGAATCTGTAATATACAGTGTTGTTCTTCTAGTTCACCCAATTCTTCTGTGCCTTCCTCCCCCTTTCCACTTTCAGACAACAAGACAGTGAATTTGAAGGACTTTATCAGGGGGGTGACCCATACTACTACTTTTGTTACTAGTCCAGGTAAGTGAAGAGCTATCTAAAAATAGCAAAGGGAACCACCCCTTAGCAGACTGCTTGATTTTAGAATAGGTCATGTACACACACACATCCCATATTGGCATGGTGCCTTTAAGAAAAGTTTGGTCTGAGCTTAGGTGGGAAGCTCTGACATAGGCAATGGAGGTCACATGGCAGCTTCAGGTCCCTTAGGAATCTGAAGCCTGGAGACAAGCAGAATATTAAAATGATCTGATGCAGGTGACTGTTTGTAAAGCGATTTCCCCTCCTGATAGGCAGGAAACACCCTCAGGGTGTAGGAGAAAGGGATTGCATGGGCAGAACACGGTTCCCAAGATGGCATGGTTAAGAAGCCCTCTACTGGAGGAGGACCCCTTCACCACAAGGACCCTCTTCTCGTATTGTAGAGATGACTCCGGAAGTGAACTGCTTGCACCTTTTTGTTCACAGGCAGGACTGCCATTCCCAAGACTTAAGAATTTTATGCAACTGTTGTGTTATAGTCATGTTGGTGGAGAAGTCAGTTCTTTTGTTTAAACTGTATAAAAAAACCTCAGAATTTTGAGCAACAAATGTGCAAATTTTTGGATCAGTTCCTTCCATGGCTGCCAGACTTATAACATTGTAAGCCCTTGCCATTGGATACTTGGAGTCTTGGCACCCCCAGGTTCCCCCACAAGAGCTCCAGCCGATCTTCTCAAGAGAGAGGCATCCCACTCACCCCCAGACAAACCGGGAGAGAAAGGGCCCCAGTCGTTGCATGGGATACTGCAGCCTTGTCACTCCTCCACCGCCTGTTGTCACCCGGAGTAGCCCTAGTTTGGCCATTTAGGCCCATGCCGGATCTCAGGCTCCTGTCTGCCAAAAGCCTTGCAAACCAAGGAGTTCCAGTGTGCCCCAGTGCAGCAGCTACAGGAACAGGTCTTTGGACCCAGGGAAATCCACGCCTGTCTACTGAGGTCTTTCCACAACTGTCATCTCCAGCCCCCCTTTTCTATGGTGTGTATGTGTGTGTTCTAATTGGATCTAGCTTTTAAGCAATTTGCTTGGCATCCCAGCATTTCAGTGCATCCTTCCATGGCTAGCTAGTGGAAATAATTGCAGCTGGGACCTCTTGTTGCATCCTAATGACTCCTCCTCCAAGTCATTAATAAAAATGTGGAAGAGCACTGGGCCCAGGACTGAGCCCTGTGGTACCCCACTCGTTACATCTCCCCAGCTTGAGAAGATCCCATTGATAAGCACTCTTTGAGTCCGATCCTGTAGCCAAATGTGGATCCACCGAATCGTTGTTTCATCTAGCCCACTTTGAGCTAGTTTGCTCATCAGGATATCATGGGGCACATTGTTGAAAGCGTTGCTGAAGTCGAGGTATATGATGTCCACAGCATTTCCACAGTCCACAAGGGAGGTTACCTGATCCAAAAATGAGATCAGATTCATGTGGCAGGATTTGTTCTTGACAAATCCATGTTGGCTTGGTGTAATCACTGCATTGTTTTCAAGGTGCTTACAGATGGATTGCTTGATAATCTGCTCCAGAATTTTTTTCCCAGGGATTGATGTCAGACTGACTAGGGATGTTAGAGAATTCCGCCACGGACTCCAGTGAGGCCGGCCCCCTGGAGTCCACGGAGGAACGGAACAATCCCCCCCCCCCGCTATCCCATGAAACCTCCCCGGGATGGACCCTTCCTTGTGTCGGCCATCCGCTGCCCTCGTCTGCGGGTGCGAATGGCGGCCCCGGTCTGTGGACGCCATTTGCATCCCTGCATTAGCTGTGATAGGCTACGTATATATTTACGTAGCCTATCATGGCAAAGAGCAGAGATGCAAATGGCGTAGTGGCAGCCCTTTGCATCCCTGCTCTTTGCTGTGATAGGCTATGTAAATATATACGTAACCTATCATGGACTAACATAGGGACATAAATGGTGGCCGCTATGACGGCTGCCATTTGCTGCTGCAGCAGCCCAGCAGCGGACAGCAGTCCGGCTGCGGATGGGCCCAGCCGGCAGCTCTGCGGACTTGCCATGGAGTGGAACCAGCCGGGCATGATTCCGGGGGGAGGGACGGATCGCCTCCCCCCCATCACGGATGCCCCTGAATGGAGCCAGGTAAGGGATTCGTACATCCCTAAGACTGACTGGTGTGTAGTTCCCAGGTTCCTCCATTTTACCCTTTTTGAAGATAGGGACAACATTAGTCCTCCTCCACTGGAACTTCACTCGTCCTCCATGATTTCTCAATGAGAATATAGAGTGGTTGTGAGAGTTCTTCTGCCAGTTCCTTTATTACTCTAGGATGCAGTTCATCTGACCCTGGAGATTTAAACTCATTCCAAGTAATTCGGTGTTCCTTGACCATATGCCTATCGATCTCAAGCTGCAATCCTGCCCCTTCAGCCTGTACTTCGCCTTTGCCAGGGGGGTCATAGACCCTCTTTCGGGAGAAGACTGAGCCAAAGTAGGAATTGAGCACCTCTGCCTTTTCCTTGTCATCTGTTACCATTTTGCCATCCTTATTTAATAGCTGAACACCATTTCTTTTCTCTGCCTTTTACTGTGCATGTAGCTGAAGAAAGCCTTTTTGTTGTTTTTAGCCTCCCTCTCTAACCTCAGCTCATTCTCAGCTTTAGCCTTCCTGACGCCATCCCTGCAATTCTGTGCTACCTGCCTGCACTCTTCCTTTGTTGCTTGAGTGTGAATGAGTGTGTGTTCACTGTGGATAGACCCCTTCTCTCCCCCCCTTCTTGTTACATCAAGAACCAGCCCAGTCACACCACTTTCCCTTAGAAGAGATCCTACCCTCACACTTTCCCTTCTCTGCACTCACTACACTCACCCCTAACCCTTTCTTTTTCCTTCCCAAGGGGATTAGGGATTTCTTGAATCCCCCCACCCCACCTCAGCCTCTCAGCCTAGCAGACCCTCTCTACTTCAAGCTGGACAGTCTGAAGCCAGCCTCTGTGAGAACTGGGCTCATCTCCCCACAATTCAAGTTCTCACTGGAGCTTTAAATTGGTTATTGGTCTGTATATGTACCTTACAGTTGCTCTACCAGGCTATTTTCCCTACAGTAATAATTGTACATTTTACATTCTTGTTTGAGCTTAAAAAATATGACCCATAGGTTGAAAAAGCTTGTGTGCATGTGGATTGTTTGAGGTTCCCCTTTTTGCCCAAAACACACTATTGCCAATGTTAAACATACCATTTTCCAGATGAGAGTGTGCATGTTTGGACACGTATCTAGGAGGAGCACCTTCGGTAACACCGGTGATGTGAGGAAGGGGTCATGGCCATCTGGGGAACCTGGAGGGCCAGATTGAGACCCCAGGTGGCCCAAAATTGCCCCCTGTCTGAGTTTCACCACTCCTGGGGTAGACACCCATCCCCTGATTCTTGTCCCCAGCATCTGCTCTTTAGAAGTATGCTGCCTCTGAAATGGGGTGTTAAATATGTTTTTTAGCATCATGTGTCTTTCATGAATTTGAATTTGGAAGGAGGAGGGAGAAACCGCTTGATGAACTGTGAAGGGGAAACTATTTTAACAGCATCTGCCCTCGCAGCCCCCTCCATGACATCCTTATGGTAGGGCAGCTACCCCGAGCTGGTGCCCATAAGGTGTGTTGTACTACAGCTCCCACTATCCCCAACCAGCATGCCCAATTAACATGTTGGCTGGGGATGACAGGGGTTGTAGTCCAGTGTAACTGGAGGGCACTAGCTTGGGGAAGGCTGTGGTTGGCTGTTCTTCTGTGTCTTGCTGACTCTGGAGTGTGTTTTCATAGAGATGCAGCTCACCTGCATGGCTTTGAGCAAGCTCAAAGGTGACCATTTTGATCTCCGTGCTCTTGGGTCCACCCTGAACACCTTGGATCTTCTGGATGCGAATGAATTACTGCAGGAAGTGATGAAGACAGCCTACGTTGACAGTAAGCATTCCAAATACGATGTGGGGTCTGGGACTGCCACAAACACTCAGTGATGATTTACTCTACTCCTAATGTGATCTACATTTTGCCTTGTAGGTTATGGCAAGGTGAATTTCAGAGAATTCATGAGGATTTTAACTGTTGTTCCAGAGCTCCCAGAAGCAATTGGTAAAGATAAACCAGGATTTTAGTTTACTTGTCCCATAGCTGCGAATTCTGAGGTCATGTTCTTTCCTAGACCCATCCATCAGGTTCTCATAGAATCATAGAATAGTAGGGTTGGAAGGGGCCTACAAGGCCATGGAGTCCAACCCCCTGCTCAATGCAGGAATCCAAGTCAGAGCATCCCTGACAGATGGCTGTCCAGCCTCGTCTTGAACGCTTCCAGTGTGGGAGAGCCCACCACCTCCCTAGGTAATTGGTTACATCGAGATTCTATAGAATCTATAGAATCTCTGATCATTGCATATTTCACTTAGGGCTTCACCATACCAGGCCTTTTATCCTGCAACTTACCAGGGCTTCTGCTTCCGGATTCTTTGTGGGATTAAGTTTGGCTCCTTACACGGGATGTTTGTCTCTCTTGGCAAGTTCTCGACAAGTTCCATAAGGTTCATTTTACAGCAACTAAATGGCGCTGTTATTATAGCACCATTACAGAAGTACGTAGCAAGTAAAATGCTTCATAAGCACTTCCTTGAGAAAAATCAGACTTTCCCTGCGCTTTACAATGGCAGAATAAAGGTTATAAACCTTGGGAGGGGCCCTGGAGGTTGACAACGTCATGTAAAGGACCCGCTTCTGTGAGTAACCAATCTTGTTCGCGTAATATAAGCCCCATGTGGTGGAGAAGCCCTTAAAATCTCAGGCTAAAACGTGATCGTCAGATGGGTGATTCCTTCCCCTGGCAATGCAAAGTGGCCATAGGAGGCTGAAGGTGAGCAAAGGCAAAAGAGTGCTGTTTAACATTTCTCATTGCTGTGTTGCATCTGCTCAAAATAACCCCCAAGCTTCTTTTCCACCTGCAGGGGAACGATACGGGTACCTCATTAGGTGAAAGAATCATGTAACCATGTATAGTTTGAGCCTCAGTTTCCAAATGAATTAAAACTTATTCCCTCCTGTCCTTGGCAGTGTTGAAGGACACTTTTGACGCCATGAGTAATATCAAAGACCACCGTATCCACAGGGATGACCTGGCAAAAACGCTGGCCAGCGTGGGCATCAACTTGACACCAGAGGAACTCCAGTTGCTGCATTGCTCAGTTACAGTTGCAGGTGAGACTACAAGTTGTTGTTGTTTATTCGGTCAGTCGCTTCCGACTCTTCGTGACTTCATGGACCAGCCCACGCCAGAGCTTCCTGTCAGCCGTCACCACCCCCAACTCCCCCAAGGTCAAGTCCGTCACCTCCAGAATATCATCCATCCATCTTGCCTTTGGTCGGCCCCTCTTCCTTTTGCCTTCCACTTTCCCTAGCATCAGCATCTTCTCCAGGGTATCTTGTCTTCTCATGATGTGGCCAAAGTACTTCAGTTTTGCCTTTAAGATCCTTCCCTCAAGTGAGCAGTCTGGCTTTATTTCCTGGAGTATGGACTGGTTTGATCTTCTTGCAGTCCAAGGCACTCTCAGAATTTTCCTCCAGCACCACAGTTCAAAAGCATCTATCTTCCTTCGCTCAGCCTTCCTTATGGTCCAGCTCTCGCAGCCATAGGTTACTACAGGGAATACCATTGCTTTCACTATGCGGACCTTTGTTGTCAGTGTGATGTCTCTGCTCTTCACTATTTTATCAAGATTTGTTATTGCTGTCCTCCCAAGTAAACGTCTTCTGATTTCCTGGCTGCAGTCAGCAACTGCAGTAATCTTTGCGCCTAGAAAGACAAAGTCTGTCACTGCCTCCACATTTTCTCCCCCTATTTGCCAGTTATCAATCAAGCTGGTTGCCATAATCTTGTTTTTTTTGAGGTTTAACTGCAACCCAGCTTTTGCACTTTCTTCTTTCACCTTCATCAGAAGGTTCCTCAGCTCCTCCTCACTTTCAGCCATCAAAGTGGTATCATCTGCATATTGGAGATTGTTAATGTTTCTTCCAGCGATTTAAGCTCCAGCCTTGGCTTCATCAAGCCCAGCACGTCACATGATGTGTTCTGCGTACAGGTTGAACAGGTAGGTACAACCCTGCTGTACTCCTTTCCCAATCTTAAACCAGTCCGTTGTTCCGTGGTCTGTTCTTACCATTGCTACTTGGTCGTTATAGAGATTCCTCAGGAGGCAGACAAGATGACTTGGTATCCCCATACCACCAAGAACTTGCCACAATTTGTTATGATCCACACAATCAAAGGCTTTAGAATAGTCAATAAAACAGAAATAGATGTTTTTCTGAAACTCCCTGGCTTTCTCCATTATCCAGCGGATATTGGCAATTTGGTCTGTAGTTCCTCTGCCTTTTCGAAACCCAGCTTGTACATCTGGCAATTCTCGTTCCATGAATTGCTGGAGTCTACCTTGCAAGATCTTGAGCATTACCTTACTGGTATGTGAAATCAGTGCCACTGTTCGATAGTTTGAACATTCTTTGGTGCTTCCCTTTTTTGGTATGGGGATATAAGTTGATTTTTTCCAGTCTGGTGGCCATTCTTGTGTTTTCCAAATTTGCTGGCATGCATCACCTTGACAGCATCATCGTGCAAGATTTTAAACTGTTCAGCTGGGATACCGTCATCTCCTGCTGCCTTGTTATTAGCAATGCTTCTTAAGGCCCATTCAACCTCACTCTTCAGGATGTCTGGCTCTAGCTCACTGACCACACCATCAAATCTATTCCTGATATTATTATCCTTCCTATACAGATCTTCCGTATATTCTTGCCACCTTTTCTTGATCTCTTCTGCTTCTGTTAGGTCCTTGCCATCTTTGTTTTTCATCATACCCATTTTTGCCTGGAATTTACCTCCGATGTTTCTAATTTTCTGGAAGAGGTCTCTTGTCCTTCCTATTCTATTATCTTCTTCCGCTTCCGCACATTGCTTGTTTAAAAATAAATTCCTTATCTCTTCTGGCTAACCTCTGGAATTTTGCATTTAATTGGGCATATCTCCCCCTATCACTGTTGCCTTTTGCTTTCCTTCTTTCTTGGGCTGCTTCCAGTGTCTCAGCAGACAGCCATCTTGCCTTCTTGGTTTTCTTTTTCTTTGGGACATTTTTTTGTTGCCGCCTCCTGAACAACGTTGCAAACTTCTGTCCATAGTTCTTCCGGGACCCTATCTACTAAATCTAGTCCCTTAAAGCTATTCTTCACCTCCACTGCATATTCATGAGGAATATTAGTGAGCTCATATCTAACTGATCTGTGGGTCTTCCCTATTCTCTTTAGTCTGATTCTCAATTGTGCAATAAGAAGTTTGTGATCTGAACTACCATCAGCTCCAGGTCTTGTTTTTACCAACTGTGTAGATGTCCACCACCTTTGGCTACAAAGGATGTAGTCAATCTGATTTCGGTGTCAACCGTCTGGTGAAGTCCATGTATAAAGTCGTCTCTTAGGTTGTTGGAAGAGAGTGTTTGTTATTCACAGTGAGTTGTCTTGGCAAAATTCTATCAGCCTATGTCCTGCTTCATTTTGTTCTCCCAGACCATACTTGCCTGTAATTCCAGGTGTCGTTTGACTACCCACCTTAGCATTCCAGTCTCCTGTAATGAAAATAACGTCTTTTTTTGGCGTACTATCCAGTAGGTGCTGCAGATCCTCATAGAACTGATCTACTTCTGCTTCTTCAGCATCTGTGGTTGGGGTGTATATTTGGATCACTGTGATGTTAAATGGCTTGACCTGAATTCGAACTGAGATAATTCTGTCATTTTTTGGATTGTATCGAAGCACTGCTTTAGCCACTTTATTATTAATTATGAAGGCTACTCCATTTCTTCTGTGGTCCTCTTGTCCACAGTAGTAGATCTGGTGGTCATTTGATGTGAAGTGGCCCATTCCAGTCCATTTCAGTTCACTGACACCCAAAATGTCTAGATTTAATCTTGACATCTCCCCAATAACCACATCCAATTTGCCCCGGCTCATAGATCTTACATTCCAGGTTCCTATGGTGTGTTGATCTTTAGAACATCGGATTCGTTGTTCACCACCAGCAGCACCATCGGCTGCTAGCCATCCTTTTGGCTTTGAGCTAGCTGCATCATCACATCTGTGGCTAGTTGAACTTATCCTCTGTTCCTCCCCAGTAGCATTTTGACCATCTTCCGACCTGGGAGTCCCATCTTCCGACGGTGTACCGACATATCTCTGGTTGTACTGATCCATTTAGTTTCCATGGCAAGAATACTGGGGTGGGTTGCAGTTTCCTTTCCCGGGATCGTATTTAGTCTGACCTCTCTGCCATGACCTTCCCGTTGGTGTCCCTTCACGGTTTAGCTCATGACGTCATTGAGGTGCTCAAGCTCCAGCACCATGACAAGGTAACGATCTCCTTTGCTGGAGGGGACTACAAGACCTGGTTTCAAAACCAACTTTCAAAAGATGCTCTTTGTGTGCAGATTTTGGTAGGCATAGTTTAACCATAGAATATACTCCACAGTTTTGCTATTATTGGGGGTTGGAGGTGGGATGGGAAGGCACAAAATAGCTCTGGTTAGACTTGGGGAAGGGAATGCGATCATGGTGATGTCCCATTTGTTGTCTACTAGGAGCTGATCTCTCAATCACCACTTTCTGCCGTAGTATCACAAAAGTTCGTTAAGTGCTTGAGCTAAGAGGTCCTCCACTCAAATCTTGCCTTTGTCAGGAACTCACTAGGTAGCCTTAAATAAGCCGTTATCTCTTCTCCTTTTACCCAGAACTGCAATGTGGGGACAATTAATAAGAATATCAACCTATATTACAGAACTATTGTTTATCTTGATTCCTGAAACATTCAATGTGAAGCACTTTCACTATTCTAACAGCACAATCCTAAGAACATAAGAAGAGCCCTGCTGGATCAGACCAAGGGTCCATCTAGTCCAGCATCCTGTTTGCACAGTGGCCAACCAGCTATCAATCGGGAACCCACAAGCAAGGCATGAGCACAACAGCACCCTCCCACCCATGTTCCCCACCAACTGGTGTACATAGGCTCACTCCCTCTGGTACTGGATACATCCTATGTATGTTTACTCAGAAGTAAATCCCATCGTGTTTAATGACGCTCCTTACTTAGTGCTTGAAGCTGCAGTCCTCAGCACACTATCTAAATGCTCAGCAAAGCACTGTTATTACATGCCACTAGAATGCAATGGGCTCTCCTATCATAAGATTATGTAACATGAAAGTCTTCTTCAACTTGGAGAGTCAACCACAAGTGATTCGAGACATATTTGCAATAACTAGATTTTTCATGAATAGATATGGCTTCCCCCACTCATCCTCTCTTCCATTCTGTTTGTTATAGGAGATGGGACAGTAGGTTTTAAAGACGTCATAATGAGTCTAACTGGTACCCAGTCCTTTGCAGAATTTAATGGTAAGAATAACAAATTCTCCCCACCTTAAGGCCTCGTTGCCCAGCAAGATGTCAGTAGCTCACAAGAAGTTGAGTGTGTGTGAGTAGATGAAGAAAGGGGCTAACTGTTCCCTTATACCTCCCATTGGGCTTGAATCACATGCTCATAGAGTTGGAAAGGGTCATTTAAGCCATGGAGTCAAACCCCCTGCTCAGTGCAGGAATCCAGTTTAAAGCATCCCTAACAGATGGTTGTGCAGTCTCCCTGAATTCCTCCAGGGGTGGAAAGCCCACTACCTCCCTAGGCAGTTGGTTCCATTGTCTGACTGCTGTGACGGTTAGAAAGTTTCTCCTGATGTTCAACTGAAAACTGCCTTCCTGTAACTTAAACCCATTATTTAATGTCCTGCTCTTTTCTGGTTTAGTTTCTTATTGTTGCATCTGGGCTGTACCACTTCAGACCACAGGTGGGGGTGCATGTGATGGAATGTTCCTCCTTACAAAAAATCCCTGTACAGAGAAAACTAAATGTCAGAGAAAACAGTCCTAACCTAGCCTTCTCCCTGTCATGTTAGTTTTCTATGTGGAGGGATTGGGGGGGGGGGGTATGGATTAGGGATGTACAAAAGTCACTTACCTTTCCGCGGATTATGTTGATGGTGGGGGGAAGGCGTTCCATCCCTCCCCCCAGAATCCTCGACGGGGGAGAGGCGATCCGTTCCTCCCCCTTGGAATCCTCCGCGGCCGGCTGTGCTCCGCAGCAGCTCCGCGGAGCAGCCAGCCAGGCCCAGCCAGGTCAGAGCTGTCGGCAGCCGGATTTCCGGCCGTGGAGGGCTCTGGGGGAAAAAACAAAAACAAAACCACGTACGCAAATGGCGGCGGCTATGGCCGCCACCATTTGCGTTCCTTATTTTTGGTGTCTTAATCTACGTAAATATTTACGTAGACTATGACGGCAAAAATAAAGGGGAACGCAAATAGCGTAGCGGGCGCTATTTGCGTCCCTTTTTGATTCGCTGTTTTAGCCTACGTAAATATTTACGTAGGCTAAAATGGCGAATCAGAAAGGGACGCAAATAGCGCCCGCTACGCTATTTGCATTCCCCTTATTTTCGCTGTCCTAGTCTACGTAAATATTTACGTAGACTAAGACACCAAAAATAAGGAATGCAAATGGCGGTGGCCATAGCTGCCGCCATTTGCGTACGCGGGTTTTTTTTTTACCCAGCCATGATAGGCTACGTAAATCTTTACGTAGCCTATCACGTCTTAAAGAAAACAACGACCCCACAAGTCTGCAAATGGCAGCGGCAGCAGCCGGTCAGAAGACCAGCCGCTGCAGCTGCCGCCACCGCCGCCACCGGAGCCGCCGCTGCCTGGAAGATCCGCCCCAGGTAAGTCTCGTCCCGGGGGGATCCGCGGGGGGGGGTGGGGGAGGGCAGGCCGTTCCGCCACAGATTTCGGGGGGCTGAATGCACTGGCATTCGGCCTCACCGAGATCCGTGGCGGAATTCTCTGCCATCCCTAGTATGGATGAGCATTCAGTCAAGTGAGCCTTTCCCTGTAGTCTGATGCAAATTTACCACCTCAGTGAAAGACAAGTGATGGGAGGAGCCACCATTCACACATAATGTAGGGGGCTGGAGTGGGTCTTGCCACTAGGGATGGACGGACCCACCCCGTCTGGGTTTGGTGGGTGCCCATTGAAGCACTACCCCGGCTCATGCTCCAGCCCCCATGAGCTCACCAAGCTGCCCGCACTCACCTTGGATCCCATCCCCGAGTGCCCACCATTTTCCCAAGCTTATTTTTATGAATAAAAGCTTTAAAAATGCACGTATTTAAATATGTGTAAATTCAGTCTGGGGGCTGAATTTATCCCATGGTAAACAGGCCGTGTTTGCCTCTAATATTGTGTAGATCAGCTTTTCCCAGCCTGAATTTGTGCATATTTAAAGGGTGCAAGTGGGGACGCGAGCCAGAGGCTCAGTGGGGGCAGTCTGGGGACACGGGCAGAACCCATGGACTCTGGGACTCAGTCAAGCACCCACGTCATCCCTACTTGCAACAAGCAGGGTGCTGAATCCTGATCCCACCATGGCTTTTCCTCCATGTGCTCCGTCACTTCAAACACTTTTCTCAGTTCTGCTCTGAGGGGTGGGAGAGATTCAGCTTCAATCATCTGTGCACACCTGATAATATAAAGCTTATATTGTAAAACTGAGACCTTCCAAGCCCTTGTATAAAATGATATGTGAATAAGCAGACTTGGCTGCCCCATCTTGTCTCGTCTGGCCTTGAAAACTGGGTCTTCAGTGTGGCTAAAGCCCCTGTGAGGCTTGTTGTGGGGCTGGTGTTCCCAGGCTCTGCCTGCATCGGCAACATATCCCTTTCCCCCTTGCTCTTCTTTGAGATAAAAGTCTTAGAGGACATGCGGTTTCCATACAGCCACAGTTTCAGCACAATGAATAGGGGAGTGTTTTTTTTACTCATCCTCATACAAGTCTTCCCCTATTTATACGACAGCCTTTGTGTTCCCTTCTATTACTGTACAATACACATCTCTGGGCTTCCCCACCACTTTCATCTTGCGGTAAGGTCAGTGACGTTATTTCCAGTTTCAGCTGGGATGAGGAAAGGGAGTTTCACACCAAGGTGCAAGGTTCAAGATTATGTACGTATGTATGTATTTATTTATTTGCAACATCTGTATACCGCTCCACACCTAAACTTATTCCAGAGCAGTGAACAACAAGAGATAAAATGAACAAAGGATTATAAGAAGAAAAATGATAGTAAAATTATACTTTCAAAAACAGAGTGCCAATAAAACAGAGGCTAGTTAACCAAGGCAGTCTTCTTGGAAAAGAGCTGTTTTCAGGAGGCACTGAAAACAACCCAGCGGCAGAGAGTTCCATAGGACGGGAGCCACCACACTGAAGGCTCTTCTCTGGGTGGACTCCAGTCGGGCCATGGGTCCATGTGGAACCAGCAGGAGCATGCCCTTGGATGACCTCAGAGATTGGATAGGTTCTCTGAGAGAAGGCACTCTCTCAGGTAGAATCATAGAATAGTAGGGTTGGAAGGAGCCTATATGGAATCCAACCCCCTGCTCAATGCAGGAACCCAAGTCAAAGCATCCCTGACAGATGGCTGTCCAGCCTCGTCTTGAACAGTGCGGGAGAGCCCATCACCTCCCCAGGTCATTGGTTCCACTGTCGCATTGCTCCAACAGTCAGGATGTTTTTCCTGATGCTCAGCCAGAATCTGGCTTCCTGTAACTTGAGCCCATTATTCCGTGTCCTGCATTCTGGGATGATCGAGAAGAGGTCCTGGCCTTCCTCTCTGTGACAACCTTTCAAGTAGTTGAAGAGCGCTATCCTATCTTCCCTCAGTCTTCTCTTCTCAAGGCGAAACATGCCCAGTTCTTTCAGTCTCTCTTCATAGGCCTTTGTTTCCAGTCCCCTGATCATCTTTGTTGCCCTCCTCTGAACCCTCTCCAGCTTGTCTGCATCCTTCTTAAAGTGCGGTGCCCACAACTGGACACAGTACTCCAGATGAGGCCTAACCAGTGCTGAGTAGAGGGGAGCTAGTACTTCCCGGGATTTGGAAGCTATGCTTCTATGAATGCAGCCCAAAAGAGCATTTGCCTTTTTTGCAGCCACATCACATGGTTGGCTCATCTTCAGCTTGTGATCGACAACAATTCCAAGATCCTTCTGGCTTGTAGTGTTGTTGAGCAAGTATCCCCCATCTTGTAACTGTGAATTTGGTTTCTTTTTCCTAGGTGCAGAACTTGGCATTTATCCCTCTTAAATGTCATTCTGTTGTTTTCTGCCCAGCGCTCCAGCCTATCAAGGTCACTTTGAATTTTGTTTCTGTCTTCCAGGGTATTAGCTATCCCGCCCAATTTTGTATCATCTGCAAATCTGATCAGCATTCCCTGCACCTCCTCCTCCAAGTCATTAATACAAATGTGGAAGAGCACTGAGCCCAGGACTGAGCCCTGCGGTACCCCACTCGTTACCTCTCCCCAGTTTGAGAAGATCCCACTGACAAGCACTCTTTGACCCCGATTCTGTAGCCAACTGTGGATCCACCTGATAGTTGTTTCATCTAGCCCACTTTGAGCTAGTTCGCTCATCAGAATAGCAGGTAGCCTGGTCCCAAGTTGTTTAGGGCTTTGTACACTATTACTCAAACCTTAAGCCTGGCCCGGTAGTGAATAGGCAGCCAGCGCAGTTCCCTCAGCAAGGAGCTGCATGCTGAAAAGGGGTAGCTCCCGAGAACAGCTGAGCTGCTGCGTTCTGCACTTGCTCCAGCTTCCGGAGCAGCCTTAAGGGCAGCCCCACGTAGAATGCATTGCAGTAATCCAGTCTTGAGGTTACAGTGCCTGGACCACTGTAGCCAAGTTATGCACTTGGATATAAACTCAAAATTAAATTGCAGGACAGCAGTGTTCTTAAGTGTATTTGTTGTGGCTATTTTCTTTCATGTGGCTGGGACAGGGTAGGGATTCTGTTGGTTTACCATCCACCATGCTGCTCAACAATCTGCCTTCCTGAGCTAGCTGGGGCGATCCTGACGATGGCACTGTATCACCTCGGGCTTCTTGTCCTGAAGGATTTCAGCATTTGTGCTGAGGTTGCTCAATAGGGAGTAGCTCATGACTTCTTGTCTACCTTGGCAACCATGGACCTATCCCATCTAGCATCTGGCCCTACACATGCCCCACGGCACACTCAGTTTGGTATTCTTCTTCTGGTGGAATTGGTGCTCTGATGATGGAGGAGTTACGTACAATTTGGTTGGCATGGCCACATCACTGTCTTAGTTTTGGACTGGCTCCCAGTGTGGACCTCCACAGAGGTGGAGGACTGGTCCAAATGCTCCATCCCAGGCACCTGACGGACTCGAATGCTTTCCCGAATGGGGGACTCCAGTCCACATTTGCCAGCAGTACCGCTGAAGCCCTGGCTGATCTGTGAAGTACAGAAAGGCCCAGGCCATTGGCAGTACCGCTCCTCAGCGTCCCCCACTTCCTGGTGGAGTCAGCGCAGCTCCCTGGTTTAACGGGGAGTTGAGGGCAATGAAACAGGAGGGACATTGTCTCGGGCACTGCTGGACAAGAACTCAGGATGAGTGTGACCAAACACAGGTGAAAGACCATTCAAAGACCTACACCGTGGTGGTGAGGGTGAGAAAGAGAGCTTATTTCTCTGCCACCACTCACCACTGTGTCCACACAAAATGGTTTTTTACACTGTGTGAGGCCTTCTTCGCCAGAATAATGGAGACGGGGAGCTGAAACAGTCAGTGGCTTACTGTGAACAATTTGACAGTTCTTTGCTTGGATTCTTCTTAACTTGAACTCCAAGAGTGTCCAGTGGTTTTTGGATTATTTTCAGCTCGTGGATCTCAAGAATGTGGACAGGGTATCTGGAGTCGTGAGGGCCAACACCTGTGTACCCTTGTCCTTCGTGGCTGATTAAATCAGCCAAGGTAGGACATGCAGTGGTTAAAGGAAGTGATTAATGCCTCTTTGTTCCCTCTTGGTTAAAAGAGGCAGGAATCAGACCTTTATTAAAGAAGCCTTCTCTTGACCCAGGAGATCTGTCTAACTATAAGTCTCAAATGTATCATTTCCTTAATGTGATTGGGAAGGTAGCGGCATTGCAACGCCAGATGCATCTGGATGGTACTGATTATCTGGACCTGTTTCAATTAGGCTTTTGGCCAGGATATGGGACTGATATGCACAGCAAATGTGGGACTGAGACTGTTTGGTCACCTTGGTGAATGACTTACTCTGGGAACTGGATGGGGGAAGCACAGCCCCCTTAGTTCTCCTGGACCTCTCCGCGGCTTTCAGTACTATCAACCTTGGTATCCCTGGTGTGCCTTTTGGACATACAAGTTTGGCACATGCAGACTTAAAAGAGTCTACATGTTAAAACTGTTAAATTACCTTTTGAGTGCAGATGTGGTGAGTCTGACAGAGATCCAGGTGTTCCTGAGGAACCGTGGCATGTGGTCAGACACATGGTGAGGTGGCTCGGCTCCTCCACCCTGAATGGTGTTTCCGGGGGGCCTCCCTTTGGAATGCTGTGCTGTAGTGCTGCCCCCCTGCCCCTTGCAATCATGAGCCTCTTCAGAGGTGTTCCTCCCTCTCAGCTCTCCCCGGGGGGCGGTCTTCCCGACACCACAAGGGTGTGCGCCACATCGCTGTCAGTAGAGAAATGGGCCCTTCACGTGGCGCGTTCCAGTATTCGCCATCCTCCGTTTGTAAATGCCAGCTGTTCACGCTGGAAGGGTGTGTGCTATCAGTGTTCTCACAGCACATGAAGGGCCTCCTTCAGCGTGCCCTACAGTTGCCTGGGGGTGACAACGGTGAGCTGGGAATAAGCACAGCTGAACTGTACTGAAACTTGGCTCCTGCAGCTTTACACAGTGCTTTCAGTGCGATCAGCAAGATCTGCAAAGAGAACATCAGAAAGGAGGAGCTGCCAGCTGCCCTAGAAGACCTGGGCATCCGCCTGTCGCCTGACGCACTTCAGGCAGCTCTAGCCTCTGCTGCCATTGATGGTGAGGCATTTATGCATTTATGTTTAAATCTTGCCCTTCTGTCCGAGACGACTAACCGTCTCCATGACATTTTTAAAGTACATCACATCATTCATTTCTTTGTCTGTCTTCCTATCCAATATCCCAGTGTTCTGTCTCTTTTTCATCTTCTAGCTTCAGACTCTAGTTTGCCCAAGAAACTGAACCCAAGGCAGGGCTATGCAGTGCACTAGGAGCGGGCTTGGTTGGTGATGCTTCCCATTCAATTCTGTGGGACAGAGTACATGGCCTCTAATTGGCAATGCTGTTGGGTGGGGGGTGAATGGCGACGAGAGCATTTAATGCTCCATGCTTCAAAAGGCATGAAGCTAAGCAGGTGCAGACCTGATTGGTAACCCAAATGGGACACCAAATGTAAGTGCAGATATAAGTATATGAAATCAATTAAACACAGTTTGGGGAGGGAAAAGACCTACATTGCACCATCTGAGGGCTAAAACAGATATTACTTTACATCTGTATCTAGCAGCTATGTCTTTTTTCATTTTCACTCTAGAGTAGGCATAGGGGAGCCATCTAGATTGGGACCCCAGTGTGGGGGTAGAGGGATTTAAAGATCTGGACTGGGGGGGGGGGCAGTCCAGATCTTTAAAAAACGTAGCTTCTACATACAGGTTTTAGGCCATGTCTGTTCTGGTCCTAAGTGCCCTTCTGTTATTTATTTACTTGTGGTATTTCTGTTTCTGAAGCCATTCAAATACAAATATAGTAAAACATTAAAAACAACCATAGTGACATGGCAGCTAGGGATGGACAGGTGCCCCCCTGTCCGGGTTCTCTGGGCACTGCCGAGCCCCTGCTCATGCACCCCAGGACCCCCGCTCAAGCACTCCAGGACCCCCGCTCAACCCACCTGTGATCTTGCATACATGGGGCATTCACAGTGCCATTTTGCAAAAGTCTAGAGGTGTGCATGTTTCACGAGCGCCATCTTATCTCAGACTGGAGCTCACAGCACTTGTGGACGGGTCCCTGGTGAGTGCGGGTGATTTGGTGAGCGGGGGGGGGGTCGAGCAGGGGCAAGGTCTCGGCAGGTATGGCTCAGGGGCCACCTGCACCATCCCTAGTGGTAGCATCCAAACCCCCCAAAGGGTGGGTGGGATTTAAAGTATCGACACCTCAGCCAAATGACATGACACTCATTGCGCATGTTCCCATTGATATCCAGTGCCTAACACCTAAAATCCTTATATCTAAATGAACTGCGAGGATTTGTGCTAGCGAGCAGTCTTTTGGGAGCCAGGGGGTGGGGGGAACACTTCTTTGGAGAGCAGGCAACAGCAGAACATACCCCCAGCAGGCAGAGCAATCCTAGAGCTGCTGCTGATGTAGCAGTAGCACGAGTAATCGTGGGATGTGTATTCTGCCGCATGGGCTGCTGAGATATGTGCCTGAGCGGGTGGGAGGACTAGGGCCAAGGAAGGGGAGGAAGGTAACAAGCCACACACTGTGGGTTGTTCGCCCGATCGTCTGTCAGGCACACCAACCACACATTGTGGGTTGTTTTGCAAACAACCCACAGCACGTGGCTAGTCACCCACGATGGGTTGGTGTGTCATGTAAATGCGCCCAGAGAGAGTCACTGTCACAAGTCCAAAGGGAGCACATTCCATAGTTTGGGAGCAACTCAGGAGGAAGTCCTTTCCCATGTGCCCAACAAATAGGCCTCTGCAAGCAAGGGTGTCTCAAATTCAAAAGGGCTTCCTGCTGATCCCCCAAAGCAAGCAGATTCATACCCAGATAGACAGCCCCTCAGATAGTCTGAGCCTAAGCTGTTTAGAGCTTCCAAGGTTAAAACCAACACTTTGAGCTCAGTCTAGGAAAGAACTGGCAACTAGTACAGATCTTTCGGTACAGGGGTTATGTGATTACAGTAGCATGCACAGGTTAGCAGCCTAGCTGTGCATTATGCACCAATTGATGCTTCCAGACCCTCTTCAAGGGTAGCCCCATGTAGCGCACATGAGAGTAGTGCAAGTGTGATGTAACCAAGGCATGGATAACTTGTGCCAGGTCAGACTGACTCAGGAATGGTCATAGCTGGCGTACTAGACGTAGTTGCACAAGAGCACTCCTCACCATTGCTGCCCCCTGAAGAACCAGGAATAGTGTAGGATCCAGGGGCACTCCCAGATAATGAACCTGATCTTTCAGGGGGAGTCTGACCGCAGTCCCTGAGCCAGGCATTCTACTGACCATAGCACCTCTGTTTTTTCTGGGTTTCATCTCCTCTTGTTCACCCTCCTCCTCCCCATTATCAAACCTGGACAGTGTTCAAGAGCATTGAACCGCCATTCAGCCTACCATAACTGTAGGCAATTTGTTAGTATAAGAGTACAAGGTATCTCATTGGGCGGGGGTGGGGGGGACATCAATTTTCTTCTTGCCCAACATCCTTGGTGGGAATGGTGCATGCAATGTTACTTCTCTGCTCGGGATGCAACTGGAACTACAAGTCCCAGCATCTTCACTGGGGTTCCATCTACATGGGAACGGAATGAGAAGCGCTTTCTGGTTCTATCCACATTTTCATGAAATCACTTTGGTCCATCAGTGGCACACGAAGCAAGAAAGACAGTGTACACTACCTAAACACCCACTTTCCCAGGTCACACAGCACTTGAAACTTTGGGGTTAGGAGGGTGGAGTCCAGGGAGTAGAATGGAATGTCATCAGCCCCATAGGTGCTGCTCAGTGAACAGGCGAGGCTTGTTCCCCAGCCCTGTCCTAGGGGTGGACGAAAGTCACTTACCTGTCGTCGAAGGCCGTTCGCGGTGGGGGGGAGGCGCTTCGCTGCTCCCCCCACGAAATTCAGGCCGGGGGGGAGGCTTCCCACCTCGCCCGGCCGAAATTCAGGCCGGGGAGGAGGCGCCTCGCCTCGCCCGGCCGCGAACGCGAAAGTAAAAAAAAAACACGCCCCCTGATAGGCTACGTGATGATTCACGTAGCCTATCACGGCTAGATCTGCAAAGTCAGCCGTGATAGGCTACGTGAATCGTCACGTAGCCTATCACGGGTGACTTAAAAAAAAAAACACGCGTACGCGAATAGCGGCCCCCATAGGGAGCCGCCATTCTCCTTCCTTATTTGGTCGCTGTAGTCTACGTAAATGTTTACGTAGACTACGGCAAAAATAAGGGCAACGCAAATAGCGTTGCCCTTATTTTCGCCATAGTCTACGTAAACATTTACGTAGACTACAGCGACCAAATAAGGAAGGAGAATGGCGGCTCCCTATGGGGGCCGCTATTCGCGTACGCGCTTTTTTTTTTTTTTTAAGTCACCCGTGATAGGCTACGTGACGATTCACGTAGCCTATCACGGCTGACTTTGCAGATCTAGCCGTGATAGGCTACGTGAATCGTCACGTAGCCTATCAGGGGGCGTTTTTTTTTTTTCTTTCATTGCAATGGCGGCGGTGGCAGCCGGTCAAAAGACCGGGTGCCGCTCCCGCCTCGCTCGAACACCCGCCGAACCGCCGGCCGGACCAGCCACTGGGAGGGACATTCGGTGAAGGTAAGTCCCGTCCCAGGGGGGGTGCGGGGTGCGGGGGGGGTGCGGAGGATTTCTCCCCGAAACTTGTTCAGGGGGCCGAACACATTGGCGCTCGGCCCCCCGAAGTTTCGGGGAGAAATTCTCCGCCATCCCTACCCTGTCCACACTCCCCTGCTCAGGGAAGTTTACTGGGAGTGCTGAATTAAGCCTCTCCCCTCTCATCTACCATCAGGAATGCCTGGAACAGCACTACTGCACTATTCTGAATGGGAAATGCAGGCTAAATACTGTGAATGGGGAAAGCAGTTTCTCCGCTATTGTGAATGCCTGAAGCAGTGCTATTGCGATAATATGAATTGGAAAAAAAGAGGCTAGATATTGTGAATGGGGAAAGTGGGGGAAGGGGGAGCCTCACCCCTTGACCAGGTCACCGCCAGGTCACAGAACTAGGCATGCCCAGAACGTAATGCAGGGGGACGGGGTGTACTGCAGCAGAACCGCGCAGGAGCTGCTTTTAAGGGGGAAAAGACACACTAAAAGGACTTTCCGAAAATGCGCCTTTTCCAGAGGGAAGCTGTGGGGTTGCTGCAGATTGGCGACAGCGTCATCTGTCACAAACGACCCTGATGTGCTCTCGCTCCCCGCTAAATCGGCCATGTAGATTTAGGTGTGCACAGCATCACTTTTCTATTGGGAATGCTTGGACATGTAGGCCCAGTCCTTGGTGGGAGAAGATACCTGGGAACACCTGCCACCCCCACTGACTCTGCCTCTTCTTTCACCTGCGCAAAGGCTCTTTCACCTTCAAGCAGGAGAACAGGGAGGTGGCAGCCTTGCTACTTCTCAAGAGCCTTTCAGGCATTTGCATGTCTTTGCTTGGGACATGCCTGACTCCCTTTCGTGACCAACGCAGGGAGGCTCATGTATGGGTAATGTATTGTTTTGCTGTGGTGATACTTTGGGTGCGTTTTCTAATTTCTTTCATGACTCTTGGAAGTCTCCACAGCATGCATTTTTTTAAAAGGTGGAGTAATCAAATGATGATGATGATTTAAAAACTGCAAGCTTAAGGAGCTCTTGTTTCATGGCAAACACCAACCAAAAGACTTATTTCCTATTTGATCCCTTCTTGTTTGTTTTTCTCTCAATCCATTGAAGAATCAGGGAAACTGGATGGGACAGAATTCCTGAAGATTTTGTCCAATGCCCCACACTTTTCTGAACTCATAGGTAAGTACTGGGCGTGTTAGGGAAGAGGACATGGGTGTAATCCACTCGGAGGGTGGAAGGGCTGCATTTGGGAGGGCAGGTGCCAAGTGCCTGGGGAATGAGCAGAGCGTGCCAAGTGCCTGGGCCAGCCTCCTCTTCCTCAGCCACTTGTCCTTGCTTGCTGCTCAGCTGCAGTGGCCTGACTTGCCAGACCGCCCCACTTCTTAGCCTCTGCTCCCCCGCCCCCAGTGCAGTCTGAGCCCTCCAGGTACGGGCTGTGTTTCTGCCAGGATACCTCATACGTGGGGGGCCTGAGTCACAGGATGAGGTCTTGCCGGGCATCCAAGCATGGCAGGAGCCTCTGAGGCAGAGGGAGGACCTGCTGGCCGCCCTCAGTGACAAGTTGTGCCCGGACTGAGGAATGGCAGCAGCTCCGGGAGCTTTACCCTAACATTGGCCCATCCTAAAATGGATGAATCTTGACTCCACCATTCTTAGATGCAGCAGAGTTCAAAACACCGAGGCTCTAACTATTCACAACAGAGGCCCCACACATATCCTGTCGTGCCTGTGGCCCTGAGTCAGACTGTCCCGAGTCAGACAACTGGCCCACCATGCCCAGTACAACCAACATTGATGGGCAGCAGGTCTCCCGGGGTCCTTCCCATCCCTGCTCTCCAAATCATTTAACTGGAAATGCCCAGCGCAGACCCTCCTGCATCAGCCATGCAAAGCAGGAGCGCTGTCACATGCAATATGGCCAAATAGCTGTATACTCCCCAAAAAGTAACGTTCTGCACCAAGACAATCCAAATTCTGCACTGGGAAAAGGGGAATCCTGTGACCTGTATAGATTATGCAAATCGGCATAATTTTCCCCTCTTCCATAATTTATTTTGCCATTTTTATTGTTTTTGCACAATTCTGGTGTTCCTTGTCATAGGGATGGGCAAAGAAATCTTACTCACCCACAGCTCTGTATTCTGAGACTTTGGCAGGCACGGCCCCTCACACTTTTAAGCATATCTTTGCAGCTATAAAGGCTAGAACCCTATTTTAAAAAACAATAAAGCAGATTGTCAGGTGGCTGGATTCAGTGCCTGAAACCCCAGCTTCACTTTTGGGGGGTTCCTGTTGAACTGTGGCATATACACAGCCCTGGTTATGACCCATCCCAGATGGATGGCTTCAAGAATTATGGTAACCCCTGCTCTCTTTTCGCAATTCATGTTCTCCAGCACTGCGGGATGCCACAAAAACTGTTGAAAATATAAAAAATGAGAAGATGACTGTTAAACAGCTGGAGAAAACTCTGGACAATATGGGAGTACACTTATCTACTGCAACCTTCAATGAGGTAGTCAAATCAGTCAAAACTGATGGTGAGTAAGCCTTACCTGTTGTCCCTCTTACCTTTTTTGTCCATCTTCACTTTCTACACACAGGCATTGCCTGGGCTATCCTAAAAATAAAAAGCTTTACCGGACAGCTCAGCACAAAGAAAAGCTGAATATTGATGAATTAATGAAGAATCTGTAGATTGGTCAGTTAATACCTTCATTTAGCCATAGGGCAGTACTACTTCCTGTTGAATAATTATCACATTTTGCTTTTGATGTTGTTTCACATAACTGCTTCCTGTACACTAAGATACTGACGGAAGCAGTAGCAGCAACAAGAGTAGTGCATATCCCATGGTTCTCTACAAGCAAAACTCACTATTATCAGAATGTTAACGTTCACTAAAAAAAAAACAACTCACAACATATTTTTAGCCCAAATTGTTACAAAGACAAGCTTGAAACGTGTGGACTATGGCTAGTGAAAGCTCAGAAGCCAGATAGTTAGGGCATGGATCACGAGGTGAGGGGAAGAGAATCCCATGAAAGGACAACCAGACAGCAGTTCACTCTTGCAGGCACAGGTACGTCATGGCACAATTAAAGTGGTGATCCAGTGATCAGGGGGAAAGTCACTTACCACAGCCACATTCACACATTGGCTTTTTAGCAGGATCGTTCTTCTTTAATCACTGGTTTTCGCAAGAGCTTTAAATGATGACGCTGCTGTCCTGCTGCTATCTCACAGCTTCCCCTCCCTCTTCCCGTGTTATCTGAGAACGGGGAAAACCTGGCATTTTCTGTGCTTGCGAGTGAAATTGCCATTTCCCCCCTGTGTATTTCCCCTTTAGTGCTTTGTCCTGCTTTGTGTGGACATGTGCCGGGGGTGTTGAATAACATTGTCATGACAACAGATTGGTAGGAGGGCAGGGGCAGGTCACTGACCATGCTTCCAGTGACCGTTTCCGTCTCTCTCCCATTCCGCTATGGGCGCTTGAACTGTAAAGTGGTTAACCGTCACAACTGCTTCTTCAAGATCCCCCCGAAAACAGCAATTGGCTGTAAGGCTTTCCTTTCCTGGGAGTAAGTGCCATTGAAATCTGTGTGGCTTGCTTCTGAGTAGGCATGCATAGGAGTGCATTGTAAGTCTACTTAGAGTAGCAGCCTTAAGGTCTCCCATCCCCTTCAATGCATTTACTTTGAACTTCCCCATCCCATTGACTTCACTGACTGTTTCTTCTCCCTTTTGCTCACCAGTTTGATGAGCTTTTTTCATACAGCCATTGAATGGACTTGCACTCATGCCTGTGAAAACATCCGTACGATAGGGAAGCCAGCCAGCCACTATCTCTTCTCCTAGCCCATCTTACAGGGTTGTTGGGGAGCCAGAATAAGGGGAAAGAGCAACAACAGCACGGGGGGGGGGGCAAGCCGGGTCTAATGAAGAAGGTGTCCCCTGTGAAGTGGTTGCCGGGGGGGGGAGGGCTGCTAGGGATGGCTTGGTGCACTGACTGTATACAAGTCCGTTTGTGGATTTCTTACTTCTGTGGCTGGGAACCCGGAAATAGGTACACCCTTCAAACTCAGTAGTGCAAGTGATGCGCTGCCTGCATTTAATTCCCTCACATACTGACATATTTAGCAGAGAAGGACTAGCAACTCCAGCAACCTTGGGGTAAGCCACCGAGAAGACTCTCTCTCCTTGGAGGAAGGAGGGGACCAGCTCCCATAGCCCAGTATCCCGATCACTAGAAGGGCTTCCCTCCTGCTGTGGAGGAGCAGAGGAATGGGCGGAGCCATCAATCATGTTGCAGGAACCGATGACCAGGGGCGGGGAGGGGGCATGGGGCCAGCACCCCCCTGTCCTGGCTTTTCTGTGCAGCTCCACCCAGCCATGAAAAGGTATAGAGCGGAGGGACGCGCTATGAGAGATGCCTGCATACAGGGCCAGTGTAAATCCCAGGAACGATCAGGAATCAAAAAGAACAGTTTGTAGTGGAATAAAATGCCAGGTGTGAAGAGAGCCCACTTCTTCCTGCTCTCCAGGACTAATAGAAGCAATAGAAATTATACAAATGAAACGAACACTGAGAGAGATGCATAAACAACACAGCTCCTCATTATTTCCAACCTCGTCTGTTATATGGAGAAGTCCAGAAACCAAAATTTATCCTTTATTGGCAAATTGGGAAAGTTTAACTCAGAATCATGATGGAATATACCCAGCGCTGGCAACTTCCTCCATCTGTATCTTTTAGAGCTGCCCCAGCCTATCCAATTTGGGGCAATGGAGGGCTCCTAAAAATTGTGCAAGGGCAGACATTCAGGAAGAATTTGGGTGGATGGGAATTTGGGAAGTAGTTCTTACAGATAACTATTGTGAGGTGTAGTGTTGGACTGAGAGCTGGGAAATCCAGGTGCTAGTCCCCGCTTGGCCATGGAAGCTCACGGGGTGACTTTGGGCCAGTCACAGACTCTCAGCCCAACCTACCTCACAGGGCTGTTGTTGTGAGGATAAAATGGAGAGGAGGAGGATTATGTATGCCGCCTTGGGTTCCTTACAGAGGAAAAAAGGTGGGACATAAATGCAATAAAATAAACAAATCAATAAAAGCTTGAAATCCAAACCTGCAGCATGGCTGCTGAAAACTTTCAGAATGGGACTGTAAATGCCCCTGGGAAGCCGCACTACGTGATGATGTAACTTTGTTACCAGGCAATTGTATGGGGAAAATAGATGATTGCATGGAAAAAAGGATGCCCATGAACAAACTCCAGGTAAATACACTACATGCCCTCACTTCTCTCCCTTCCCTCCCCTCCCCTCCTTGAGAACAAAGGTCTGACAAAAGGGTGGGCAGCCACAGTATCTTTCCAGCGCACAGGATGGGGTGATAGGAAATTTCTCAGGACTGAGGGATATCCTGTTCATCTTGCAGGACTGGTTCTAAGATCCACAAACCATTCTCTCCAGGGCGCACCAAAAGCCAGAGCAAAGGATCCTGGGCTGTGTGAGAGAAAAAGCCACGAGCTTCAGACTGACCCTGCGCGTAACACGAGGCATTATTCGCCCGTTCCTGCTACTCTGGTTCTGTCCGGTTACACGTGTGACTCTGAAGCCTTCCGGCCTCCTTGCCTTGTTCCGTGCAGAGTCAGTCTTAAGACACTGGCCTCTTCTCTCACTTTGGATCCCCACGCATCTTCGCTCACCCTTTGCTTCTCCGTGGTTTGGCTGAGAATGTGGGAAGTCCCGCCCCTAATCCAGCGAGATTCGCCTCTTGTCCACAGCACTAATATTCTGCATTGTACATATGAATCAAGTCATCTGCTTGTTATATACAACGGACAGAGCAGGAAGTGGGGGGATGTACAGCTAGTCGTGCCCTCTTAATGCGTTCTGTTGGTCTCAGCTGGCCGCTACGCGCAGTTTCTAGTTTTGCAGCACAAAGCAAGATCTCATGCAGACAGCGTTCATTCTCCATGCTAGAAATGTCCTGTATGTGTGTTTTACATGTGTTTTACAGAGAATGGCGAAATCGGTTTCAAAGATTTTTTGTTAGCATTGGGTGAAACTGAGGATTTCACTGAACTGGAAGGTAAGCTCAGCTTGATCTGGAGCCCCTTCCTAATCTTGGGGTAAACAGGCTAGTATATCAAATCCCCCTTCTTTGAGGGGGTAGTATGTGGGCCTGGGCACCATTTATCCCAGCCTCCTCCTCCCCTCCCTGCCTGCTTCAAAGTAGTTCAGTGTTCTTCACAGCACGGCCCATGGCCCAGTGGCGGCTCCCAAATACCCCACTGGAGGCCCCCAAACACATTGCCAGCCCATCTGCCCCGCCCCCCTCCCTGCAGCTGTGCAGGGAGCAGCTGCTGCCACTTTCCTCCCCAAGCAGGGAGGGCACTTTGCAAGATCAGGGCAGGTAGGTAGAAGGCCCCTTGGCCACCTGGTGCACACTGAATGAGCAGGTAAGCACGAAACCCCTGCCTCAGCAGCCCAAGCTGATCAGCACGCAGAAGGCAAGGTGAGGGAGACAGAAATAACTCTAGCAGTGGGGGATGGAGAGAGGAGTCTACAGACAAGCAGAGTGGGAGGAAGGTGGAGGAAGGAAAAGAGAGGGGAGGCGAGGACAGGTCGGGGAGCCAGGATGGGTGGGTGGAGGAAAGAACCATAGCAGCTTGCCTCGGGAAGGGGAAAGAAGAACCACGGGGAAGGAGAGACGGGAGGTGCTCAGTCTTTCTGGAGCTGAAGGTAGGATAAAGGTAAACACAGACATCTCAATCAGCTGGATCCCAACACCATTCCGCTGAACTCTGGTTCATTCCAGGATTGTTTGAAAAGGCTTATTCCCGCCACCAACACACACACACACACACACACACACACACACACACACACACTTCCTTCCTTCCTGGCTTTCTCATATGACAATAGAAATTGCTTGCATGTCCCCCCACCCCCTCCGTTCCCTCCATCTTGGGCCTGGCAGCAGCTGCTCCTCCACCTTTGCCACCTCTGTCCTTATTCTCCCTCTAGTACTGCAACACCTGCCTCTTTCCTTCCCATTGGAACTAGCCGAGTGTCTGTGTGTGTGGGCGGGGGTGGCATACATCAACAGTGCAATCCTATCTATGTTTACTCAGAAGTAAGTCCCACTGCAGTCAATGGGGTTTACTCCCAGGAAAATGTGCATAGGATTGCAGTCTTGCCCAACCTCCAGATGTTTTGGACTCCCAGTGTTCCTGACTGTTGGCCATGCTGTCTGGGGCTGCTGGAAGTTGAAGTCCAAAATATCAAAATCAGTTTTGAATTTGATTATTCTGTGCTAATTTTAGTAGTAAGCTAATGTGGCTCCCACACTGACTTTTTTTTGCCAAAGTGTCTCCAACTTGAAAAATAGTGAAGATTACTGCAGTACGTCCTTGTATATCTCTCACCTCTAGCCTCCCCCTTTTACACACACACACACACACACACACACACTTGCTGTGGACCTTTTGTCTTGTTAGGCTGTGAAAGCATATAATGAAGAATGAGATTGCGGGAGGATTCAGATTATCAGAGGAGGAGGAAAGGCTGTTATGACATAGCCAGAAGTGGGCAGAAGGTAGATCTCCAGATGTTTTGGACCTCAACTCCCAGAAGCCCCTGCCAGCATGGCTAAGGGTCAGGAATGCTGGGAGTTGAGGGCCATCTCTACACCAGCCTAAAATCCTGCATTTAAAACGAGGCTTTCCACTTCCATTTTAAATGCAGGATCACGACTCCCTTTTTCACCTGCTTCCTTTCCCCCCTCCTCTTTCCCCCTCCTTCTCCCTGTAGCTGAGTCTTCTGTTATTTTTCATTGATCTCGCTCCTCTTCTTGCCACTTTTCCTCTTTTCATGGAGGGAACTCAAGTAGAACACAACTGGGAGGTGGGGGGTAATGTGATAGTTCATTATCTGCGATCTATTTAAAAATGGAACAAAGGGCATTTAGTGCAGGAGACGTCCTGGAGGGTCACGGCATCATGTAAAGAGCCCGTAAGGTTCCATGAAGGAGCCATCTCAATCGCAGGATAAAAGCTCCATGTGAAGAAAGCCAAGGTCTAAAACATCTGGAGATGTGGCCAAGGGGTCTTCTACCTACCTGCCCTGCTTTTGCAAAGCACCCCTGATATAGACTAGACAAAAATTCAAAGAAGTACTAAAAAAAAAAATACAAGAATGGGAAGCAATGCATGTTCCTAGCCCAATCTAGATAAGGTAGATACAGGTATCAGGCTTGACTGGAGACTTGTATGCTGACTGTGAGCATTTCTAAATTAAGAAGAAAACCATTTCAAGTTTCTAAAGCTGGCGTGGGCAGAGGCGGGCCAATTTTCAGCCCCTGGATCCCCACACCCTGGATTCTTGCCATCACTGCTGCACCACCAAAATTTGGTGGTATGGTGACAGCAAAAAAAATCAGCAAAGACTCAGAAGGGCCATATTTAGCTTGAAAGCAAGCTAAATTTGGCACTTTTGAGTCTCTGTAGCAGTTAAACCATCTTTTTGTTTTTGGGGGGAGTGGTTGCCACCGATTTGGGTAGTGGTGTTGGGGAGCTCATGAAGCCATGGGGGATGCATGCAGCCCATAGGCCATGTGTTCCCCACCCCTGCCCTAATAATTCCAAACCTTAGTTCAGATGTAATGTTGCTTTCATTTAAATATAATAATTTCCCACTGAAAAAACATGGGGACACATATAAACCGTGCTGACCATAACCCTGTTATGCATGGGAGCTGCCTAATACCTGCTTAACATTTCTCTTCCTGCACATGATCACAAATCTGGAGAATCTGGAGAAGCAGGGGAGCAAGACATTCTCACCTTTGGGAAGGACAATACAGATGACTGGCTTACTAAATGGTTACACACATGTTTTGGAAGAGTATCACGTAGTAAATGGTCCCCCGTATTCATCTGATATTAGCTAGATTATACGTCATCCAGCCTTGCTTAGACATTGTCAGGTTGCGCTGCAAAGACCCTGGATCCTTTGGCACGTGTAAGTCTCTTCTTCATGCACCTGACCAAATGGGTTCCGGCCCATGAAGTTTATGCCACAGGGCATTTGTTAGTCTTTAAGATGCCATAAAACTCCTTGTTGATTTTACTCCAGCAGACAAACATGACAGCCCCTCTAGGGTTTGCCACTTCTCCATGGTCCCCTGGGGATGGCAGAATGGATAGACAGGTAAAAACCCATTCAGGTGTACTAGGCTCTGTTGTTTGCGGTGCGTCTGAATGAAACATGCTTCTCTGTCTCGCCCCTCTTCAGCTTTGCAGCGCGCCATCACTGTCATTGGTGCAATGCAAGGTGGCCGTCTACACATGAATGAACTGCAGACCACTCTGGATAATCTGGGCATCCATTTGCAGCACGAAGAATTCCAGCAAGCTGCACATGCTGCTGATGTGGATGGTGAGTATTGCTGGCAAGGGGAGACTGCGCACGTGCTTTGGTTTGCATGCTCAGTCTCCACTCTGCAATGGACAAAACACTATGAACTGGATCCAACCTTAGTTATACTTAGAGTTGACCCATTGAAATCAATGGGACATCAGTTAGTCATTAATTGAAGTCTGATTTCAGTGGGTCACTCTGAAGTATGAGGCTGAATTCAACCCTGTGATTACAGGAGAGAGCTAAAAATATTCTTCCTTATGGAAGAGCTGGTTTAACTCCTTTCCAAAAGGAATAGCAATATCTACAGCTGAGCCAGAACATTTTACATAAAACAAAAACCACAGCCCTGCAATCTCCCCAGCATCTTTTTGGCAGTAATAATTTAGGGAGCCTATGGAATGGGAGGGACACAGCCTCCCATTCAGAGGAAGGGCAGGAAGCATTCCCATCATTCCAATTAGGTTTTATAATGTCATCACTGGTGAGATCAAACTGGCTACATAGCACTGAGATGTTGTCATGACTGGTAGGAGCACATCAAGAAGAAGAATGTTCACCAAGTGGTTGCTAAAAGGGATGGTGAACAGGAGTGATACAGAGAAGAACTGTGTGGAAAAAAGCAAGGTGTGCATGGGGGGTGTGCACACATCCTGCATTGGCTGTAGTACTGACAGGGCCAACCACACGGCCAAGTAGTAAACCAGGCCAACTTTCCAGCAGACAGGTTTCAGTTTAAGGGAGTTCAGGCAAAGCAGGAGGGGTCAAGCAGGCAAAAGGTTAAAGCACAGGCACTCAGTCCAATATATGGAGCCAAGCAAAACAGGAGGGGTCAAGCAGTCAAACACAGTTAAGCAGCCAGATACTCATATAGTCTAGTGGCAGAGTCAAGCAAGAGTCCAAAGTCTGACACACAGCAGAGAAAGCTGGCAAAGCATGATTTCCAGCACCTATCAAGCTCTGACTGAAGGCTTTTACCCACAAAGGCTGCTGAGCCCCACCCAGGCTCAGCTGCTGTCCATTAGAGTTCTCTGGCCAGAGCCCTACTCAAGAGGAGTCACTTTCTCCCAAGGAGACCATCTTTGTAAGCAAGCACTCCTTCTCACAGGAAGCCTGCTGGCTCGTCGCTTGAGGCAACATGCTCCCGGGGGCCGGGGGTTGCTCAGCACCTGCTCCAGAGCCAGCGCCCCTTCCCCCTGACATGGAAGGGCCTGCGGCGGTCTCCTCCAAAGGCCTGGGCTCCTCCTGGTCTGGTGCCAGCAACTGCTCTAGTGTGCCCGTAGTTTCTGGAGGCTCCAGTTCTTCCTCTGAAGAGGATTCCTCTAATGAAGGCACGACAGTGTGCATGTGTGTGGGGGGGTGTCTTTCAGAGAACATTAACACCCCCCCCTCAAATCTCCCTTTTTTTGCACAGAAATATTTGCCCATGAAAATTCAGCTAATCAGTAGTGATGTCTCTTAATCAACGGTTTCATCTTAGAAACTGTTCTAGAAGATGTTTTTCATAAGAACCATTTTTAGTGTTGCGGGGGAGGGGGGGATGGAAAGGGTGTATGTGATGTAACCTGACTATCATGTCCTCAGGCAGGCCCAGTGGCCGCTGAGAGCCTTCAACAGAGAAGAGGCAGGCAGGCAGTAATAAGGATGGTCAGAAAGGCAGCAGACAAGCCAAAAACCGGTAGTTGGACAGTCAGAAGGTGTACCTGGTGGCCTCCCTCACTCCAGATTAGACATTTAGTGTCACCTGCCTTCTCCAGCCAGGAGGATTCTGGCCTGATGTGGAAGAGTTGTGCAGGCCCTCCACCTTGGGGTTGGCTTGGAGGGCCTGCATCTGTGGTTGGGCTAAAGAAACGATTGGGGGGATGCCGCTGGTATACTGCCCACCCTGTGCCCAACAGGCTCCCTGACTCAGCTGACTGAGATGGTCTCTGGCTTACCGTTAGAGGAACCCAGGAGAGATACCCTAGGGGATGTTACTGTTCACACCGAGGCTGCGTCTAGTGGATCAGCTTGGGATTTCACGGCCTCCATGGCAACCATGGGGCTATCTCAGATTGTCACTGGCTTGATTTACAGAGCAGGATTTGGTGTTTGCCCTGAGTTGTGAGTTGGATGGTCTGAAACTAGGGGAACCCACTTTTCCTGGTTGGACCGTTTCCTTGAAAGCTTTGGACTCACACTGCCAGTTTCTTCCTGCATCCAGTTTGGGTGGTCTGCCTGTGGAGACAAATAGAATCTGATAGATTCCCGAATGATCTGGGGGAGTTTCTGGTGGATAGAGCTGAGGTTCTAGTCTCACTGGGGAACTGTGAGGTGGATAAAATCATTCATACTGCACAGTAACCTTGACAGGTTATTGTGGCAGACCCTACTGATGTGTCCTGTGCTGCATCAAGCCTGGCTGGTTAGCATCTCTTTCAGTTGTTGCACCTGAGAACGAACAAGGGGTCCACACCGTGATGCATCTGACCATGTATTCTCTTGATCCATGACCCTTCTGGGTGATGAAAACTAGCCAAAGGGATGGTTCCAGGCTGTGGTGAATCCTTCTTTACAGTGTCCACTGCCCTTAAGGAGGCAGCGGTATGGCCACCTCTAAAGAAATCCACACTGGGCCCAATAGTTCTTGACAAGTAATGCTGGGCTGCAAATACCTCTTTTGGGGGGAAGGGTCTTGAGAGAGTTGTGGTGGTGCAACTGTAGGTGCTTTTGAGTGATAACTATTATTTAGGCCTATTTCAGTCTGGGTTCAGACCTAGATTCAAGACTGAATTGGCCTTGGTCGCCCTGACTGATGACCTTTATTAAGAGAGAGACAGGGGGAGTACAACCTTGTTGCTCTTGTTTGATCTTCCAGCAGCCTTTGATACCATTGACCATGGTATCATTCTGGGCTGGCTCAGGCACACAAGCGATTTACTGCACCCTTGTGATTGGCCACTCACAGACATTTACGGGTCCTTTACATGATGTTGTCAACCTCCAAGACATCTCCCACTCCTTTTCCTGTTTATTCTGCTTTCAAAAAGATCTTAGATAAGCTGGACTATTAAAAAATGTGGGATATTGGTAGTGTGAAATGCCGGCACAGCACTATGAATTGCCGAGGAGGGACTTTCCTTGATTCAGACCACATGTCTGCCATGTAAATGCTTGAGCACATTTCTTGACTGGAGGGAGAAGAGGATAAAATGCCTCCCTGCAACAAAGGGAGACAGATCTGATTCCCCACCCCACCAAGCTCAGACACAACATCCCCTGTTGATTTAGAGCACCCCATTAAATTCAGTGGGGCTTACTCCCAAGTAAGTGTGCCTAGGATTGCAGACTTACAGAACAGTCTTATGTCTACTTAGAAGTAAGTTGTAGCTTTCCTGGGGACTGCTAGGAAACAGTACAGCACAAGTTAAGCAACGAAAACAAGACTCCCCCCCCCCCGCCCCGCTCCTTTACACACATGCCAGGGAGGGAGGGAGACGCTCCCTCGCTTCAAACCATGTGTCTGCCCTGTAAAGGAGCCCATCCTAATCCTGCAAAGAAACCAAAAGCAGAAAGCCACGGAAAGGATGCGGGGGGGGGGTGGATTGTGGGTTTTTTGCTAATGTAGCGACCCCTCCATGGGCTGGGAGTTGGGGGCACTGCAGCATTTCCACTGCAGGGTGGGTTCCAGAGAGTGGCACTGGGAGTCTGTTTCTTGCCCCTCCCTTGGAAATTGTGGTATGGGGTGATGCAGTTCTGTTTAACATCTATGTGAAACCAGTGAGAGCAGTTTTTGTGTCTGCCCCGTCTGCCATCAGAAAGACATTCCAGTTTTTCTAAAGAACACTGTCTTCATAATCTCCAGCTCCATTACAGCCATACCTGCAGTGCCCTTTTCCTTCCACTGTGCTTCCCTTCCCCCTGTCCTACCAAGGCAAACTTCTCAGAATCTAAAACTAACTGTTAACAGCATGCAACAGCAGCCTTTAGGAGATCTGGAGGAAAGTGTCATCAGTGCTGATGACACCCAGCTCTATTTCTCTGTTACATCTGAATCCAGCATGACCGTGAAGGTCCTGGACCAGTGCCTAACTGCAGTGGTGGGCTGGGTGAGGGCTAATAAACTGAGGTGGAATCCTGGCAAGATGGAAGCCTTGTGGGTGAGCAGTTCTCAGGTCCAGGAGTTAGGTAGGTTACCTGTTCTGGATGGGGTTGCACTCCCTCTGTAGGATCAGGTGTGCAGTCTGGGGGTACTTCTGGATCTGGCTTTATCACTAGATGGCCTCAGGGATGCTGAGTGCCTTTTACCAGCATTGGCTGGTACAGGGCAGCTTGTTCTTGGACTGGAATAGTTTGGCCACAGCAATCCAGGCACCGGTGCCCTCGAGGATGGATTATTGCAATGCGCTTTACGTGGGGCGGCCAGTGAGATGGGCCCAGAAGCTGCAATTGGTACAGAATGCTTCAGCTAGGCTGCTGAGAGCGGTGACTGGCAGCATATTACAGCTGTGCCAAAGGAAACACTGGCTGCCTATTTGCTACCAGGCCAGGTTTAAGGTTTTATTGCTGATATATACAGTAAAGCCCTAAACAACTTGGGCCCTGGTTACCTGAGAGACGATCTTCCCCCCAGACCCATTCAGTCCTTGAGGTCATCTGGTGAGGCCCTCTTGGTGGTGCCACAACCTCCTGAGGCTGTTTGAAGCAAGGCATTCAGCGTGGAGGTGTCCACCACGTGAAATTATCTTCCCCCTAAGATTAGACATGTGCCAACAATTCTTAATTTTAGGAGTGTGTTGAAGGTATATCTATTTATGCAGGCTTTCATGGTGTAGTTTATCCATAAGGAAAATGCATAATAGGCTAAACCAGGGGTGTGCAGAAGGTAGATCTCCAAATGTCTTTGGCTTCCACTACTACTTATTGATTCTGTGTATTGGTTTTATATTTTTATGATTTGTGCACATCGCTTTAATATCTGCAAATATAAGCAGTATATAAATACAAACAAATAAATAAATAGATACCTTGTCTAGAACTGTTGGCACTTCCATCTTCTAACCAGAAGCCCTGGTGGTACAGGGGGCCAAGGACATGCAGTTTCCAGGGCACCTAATGTCTGGTGATCAGCAAGGCTCAAGTCCAGCAGCACCTAATACTGGCCAATCTAGCAGCCATTTTTAGTCTGCATACTATTTCCTAAAAATGTAACAATTTAAAGTATCTGCTGCATGTACATTTTTCTCTTCCTGTGAATGGACATGACCTTAAAGATGCACAACATCAATTGTCCATTTCTATTGTTTTGTCATCAAGAAGCAACATCCAGGCCCCTGCCCTGAGGATGTGCTTTCTCTCCTACACAAGAAAATGATAGATGTGATATTTCTAAAGGCAGATCTGCACCATGCATTTTAAACCACTTTGAAATTGGTTTTAATATAAAGACTATCCTTTTCAACCTCACTCCTTTAAAAATATTTTTGATAGTTTTGTGAGGGTGCTGGGAAGTCTTTTTTTAGTGACTGTTAGCTACTTCATAGGACTACAGTCCCGAAATTTCCTTAGCTTGGGGCAATAACAGTTAAAAAAATTTGAAACTTATTTGTATTTGTAGTGCGGATAACCCCAAAGGTATGAGAACATTAACATGTGGTCGTGCATAATATGAGCCAATATGACCTTGATTAATGGTACCAAACTTTGGGCTCCTGCAATTTATAAAATACTGTTTATTTGCAAAACCTTTAGAATTTTTACCATGTTTTGCTTTGCAACAATTCCATTAGGTCACTGTTGTTCCCATTGTGCAGACTGGGAATTGGGACAGAGAGGTACTGACTTGCCCAAGGACTTGCAATGAATCTGCCCAGAGGTATGAAGATGGGCAATTGCTCTGCTCAGTGCAGATAGGTCAGGAGATTTGTTCACCATGAGCAGAAAGTCACTACAGTCTGAGGGAGAAATCAACTGTTGTGAATGTGTTACTGGCCTTCAGTGTTTCCATTCTTCAGGAGTAGATGAGGCCCTGTTCTTTAGCAATCTAGCCTCCTCTTGCCTAGGGCTTTTTACTGGCTCCCTCCTTCTGTCTCTGAACCTGGTCCTCCTTGTGTTATCTCTTCCTCCCAGGTGATGGGGCAGTAAACCTGAAAGACTTTCTGATAACTCTTTCCAAGATGCAGCGCTTCATGGACTCTGTTGGTAAGCTTCTTAACAGCAAGGGCATAACTCTACGGGAAGATGTAAGGGTACCACTTGTGATAGGTGAACACCCCTCCCCAGCTTCCATTTGGGATTGGGATTAGCAAATTGAATCACTTTCCAAAAATGTTTTGAAAATGAGCTTGCTTAATTTTGAGCCCTGTAAGGACCCCAGTAGGAGCACAATGGCTCTAAATCTCTCCTTTACCACCACCACCACCCCAACCTCTTTATATGGCTTCTCCTGTTGAAGTGTGGGTTGCTCCTCCTGCCAGCAGTAGACATGTAGCCCTGGGACATGCAGTTTCCAGGCCACCTGGCATCCATATTAAGGATGTCGGATACTTTGAGAAAACCGTACTTTGAAGGGCCCCTGGTCCCTGGAGTGCCGCAGTAACAGCGTTCTGAGTGCCAGAGGGAGAGGGGGAGAAACCTCCCTCCTTCTTCAGCAGCAGAGCTAGTAGGAAAGTGAGTAGATGGGTGAGTGTGGTGAGTTCTTCTTCATCTCAGTTAGAGAATTACTAGTGGAGAGGAATACCGGTCCACTCCATGAGTGTGCCAAATGCAGAACTCCAAAGTTCGGCCTCATCACTAATGGTCAGCTGTGCTGGCAAACAGAAGTTCTGTGCATGTGACAGCTGCATGGCAAGCAGAAATCCAAGAGGTGAAACTTTCCCTATGGCTTCTCTTCCATACCAGGAGAAAGTTTCGCCTGTTGATTTCTGCCTTTCGTGTCGCTGCTGAAGACAGGGGTTCTATCCATTAAAAAGGGGGCAACTCCAGGGCTCTGTCTCTTCAACATGAGAAGTGAAGGTGCTATGATTACAGTGAGCTCTTTCCCTTTGGCCACCACAAACTCACCAGTTCAGCCAGGAGCTTGAGCGTGGCTTTGGGGCAAACGTTAACAGTGTTAGATAACTGCAGCAGGAGCATTCCTTGCAAGGCAAGAGTATGCAACGATTGTAGCCAGTACTGTTGCTGGCTGAGTAGCATATTGTATTGTTCCCAAGACATGTGGCCTGAAGCCCAGGAATGGGGTGATCCCTCCCATTGCCTCCCCAATGTTAATTTCTTATGTTTTTATTTTTCCACCTTGTTTTTCTTTCCATTAAAACCTTTATTGTTTTATGTATTTTTAATTATCCCGCTTTTACACCCACGGACCTCCCACCGCCCACAAGTGGCTGATGTCCATTTAAAAAAACCTAGGGCACAATCCTATGCATGTTTAGACAGAAAAAAGTCATAGAAATTCTGTTTTTCTTTTTTCTGTCTAATTATGCATAGGATTATGCCCTTTAAACTTAAAACTCAATATAAATAGTGCTGCTAATAATAACAGAACAGCAGCAGCAGCAAGGTCACTCAGGATCCAGATGTTTGATAGAATAAAGAGGACTTTTGTTGACTTGTAAAGGCAAAGACAGTTCTAGCCAGAAGGCCGTCACTAGGAAGAGCACTCCACACAGAACGTGATACAAAAGAAAATGTCCCTTATTACTTTCTCTATTTTTTTTTTCTTTAATCAGTCCCTGTCCTGAAAGCTGAGCACACAATTCAGTTCAATGAACGGTGATTTTTTTTTTAATGGGTCTCCCAAAATGTATTTTTCGCAATATGTACTTTGTAGTGGGCTTGAATGGTGAAACTGGAATCCTGTGATATGGAAAGTATATTTTCTTCACGAGTCTAGGTCCCTGTGAAGTAGCTCTTTCAGACTCTGATTAGAGTAATCCCATTTTCACGGCCTGTGCTTAATCTCTCCCATGGCAGCACTTCATCCTGCTATTGAGGCCTTCAGCAAGATCAAGGATGAGAAAGTTGACATCGGAGAACTGGAGTCCATTTTGGAGTCTCTGGGTATTACGTTAAACAGCCTAGATATCCAGAAGGCATTAAAATCCAGCCCTGTAGATGGTGAGTGCTACCATTGTCCCTCTCCCTGCTCCCTGGGTGGCAGCAGCAGGTCCATCTTGGGGCTCCTCAGTCTCTCCTTCCAGCCAAGCTATGAGCCCATAGCTGGTCTGTGGAGACCAGAGACTGACCTGTGCGAGGGCCCAGCAGCAGGGAGGAGGCATCTAGCTTCCAGGTACTAAGGCTGAACCACACCAGCAGGACTTGGCAAGTTGGCATACCTCCCAGTGCAAACTCCCGGCATACAGAGATGTTGTTTGACTGAAGTAGGGCACATGAAGAGTGAAGGCAGCTTACTGCGTGCCCAGGCCCCGCCCTTTTACCATGCCGCCAAGTGCCACTCTCCATCTTCTCTGCTGGGGACTTACAGGGGAGTGAGGTGTCCTCTGAGCAGGGATGTCAGGGGAATCCTTCCGGGGGAGTCAAGTCCGCAGAGCTTTGGGGGGCTCAGCCCCCCGGCTCCGGCTCACTTGGCTGTGTGCTGGCTGACTGGACGTGTGTCAAGCCGGGCCAGCTCGCGGATGTCCGCTGCTGCCATGGCCACAGCCAGAGAGCTGTGCAGAGCAGCTGGTGGGCGATGGCAGCGGCAGCAGGGGGGAAGAAAGGGTGACGCAGTCCTTCTGCCGCTGCTGTCTACTGTGCGCAAATCTCTGCTTCCCCTTGCCAGGCTCCAGCAGGGAGAAGGAGAGACTTGCGCACAGCCGCAGCTGGGAGTCCTGGCAGTGAGCCCGCGGCTGAACTCGTGGATGCTGAGCCCCAAGAGGGCTGGATTTCCCCTCACCGGACATCCCTACCTAGGTGCTGAGGATTCTGGTTCCCCACTGGAGGAGACTGAATCCCCAGCCTCAGGGAAGCAGTCCGGTGTTGGATCCTCTTCCTTTAGGTGGCCTGCAGAGCACTCTTCTTCAGTCTCACGTGCAGGCCAGCTTGAGGTGGGGAGGATCCCCACTAACCTGCGAGTGTCGAGCTGCTGTGCCACAGAATAACTTTCCAAGGGCCATGGCACCTGGGGTGAGACATTTCCCTCCCTCCCAAAGGCTGTGGTTCTTTATTACCCAGAAAACTCTCTCGGTGGCCAGGCCCCTGCATACCTTAGGGAGCACCTTCTCCCTTATGAACCCGCAGTTGCTTTGAACCCCTGCTCCATGTTTCATATGGCCAAGAACGTACATTATTCAGGTCAAATTGGCCAGCGATGCTGTGTGGGTTTGGCAGGAGGATTACTTCCCCTTGGACCATGTGGCTTCAATCACTTGGTTCAGTCACTTGCTTGACAGGGCCCCCATGTTGTTCTTGTAGTCCAGATGTTTTGGCTGATGATCTGCTGAGTATGGGGGATGATTCAATGGTCCTGCCTTGTAATGGGGAAGGGTTAGACTGGATGCCCTCTTGGATTCCCTTTTCCAACCTTACGATATTTTGGCTCTTCAGGAAATGGAAAGGTGCATTTCAAGGACTTCCTTGTCAGCCTAACGACCAACGAGCCTTTCTCTGAACCTGCAGGTGAGCAAGACCTACAGTGGGGCCTGCAAGTGATTCGTGAGAGGGGCCAGAAGCAAATATGTGGTCAGGAACAGACCACAGTCAAGGGCCAGAGCTATGCTCAAGGGCCAGGGGGCTGGAGGTGGTCGTGTGGTCAAGGGCAGGCCGGTGATCGTATTGCAAAAGGCCCAGTCTAGGCAAGGCATACGAGGCTCTGCAGCAGGGGGGCTGCATCTCTTTCAGGCCAGGGCCCACATTCAAGTTCAAGTAAGGTCTCGGGGGCCGCATTCCAGCGGTGTGAGTGGGCAAAATATGGAAAATATCAGTACATTGTAGGCTAAAGCTCTTCCTGCCAGTGACTCAGCCTGAGGAGGGGCATTTCGACCTTTTAGAATGTGGAGAAAAATGCCCCAAAGACAGAAAACTATCAAAGGATTGCTGGTCAGGGGAAAGGGGGGCTCTGGACAACTACTTTGTCTGCTCAGACTGGGAAGCCAAGCCAGAGTTGTATAAAGCCAGCTGGACCTACACTGGCTGACCAGACCACACGGACGGACTGAAGAGTGTCTTCCCAACCATGATCTGGGTGGCACTGCAGAGCAGCAAGGCCAAAGCTTCCCCCAGTTTTGGAGTTGCCCCAATTGAAGGAGGGGGGAACTTGTACCCTGCTGCCAGATTTCCTGGTTCGAGCTATCCTGGCGCCATGCACTTACCAGCTTTCTGTCTCAAATCCAGAAAGGAAGGGCACAAAGCTCAATGATAGAACCTTGTGTGTGTGTGTTCCCAGATGCGATATTATACATCCGTATTCTCAAGGAGCAAGGCTGTGTTTCCACCAGTGATTTACTCCAACCTGGCTGCGCATTGAGGTCTCTGTGTTTCCATGACGTCATGGCCATTCAGCTCCAGCCCCACATTTTATTGCGGAAAAACCGCTTCTTTTGAGACTGGTTATAGTCCGACTTTTCCTGCTTACTTTGGCTCCATTACTGACCTGTTTCCACAACCACGCTGGGTTTGGTATCGTAGTCCCGCCCATGGGGCACGTAGCCCAGCCCTTGTGGGTGTGGTGCTCACCTGCCTGTGACCTCACGGGAAGCAGCGTGTGAAGGAGAGGGGGAGATGATCCTGGAGGGAGCAGTCAGGCAGAGATGAAGAGATGCACACGGAAGCACCCCTGACATACCAGTGCAGTGTCCGCCCACCCTGGGTATCCCTATGAAGTTCCCAGTCAAGGTGGTGGCAGGGAAATCAGGAAAGCCACAAAGAGGGTTTTAAGTCGTTAAGTCGGCAAGTCATTAGGTCATTAAGTCGTTAAGGCAAGTCCCGGTTTAGGGGAAGAAAGGGTGTAAAACGGGGGGGGGGGGGATGCTGCACACACGACTTTGCTTAAAGGAAAAAACAAAAGGGCTCGGAAGGCAGGGAGGAGACTGGCCAGAGCAGGAGACTGGAGCGGAGCAGAAGGGGCGAGGGAGGGGGGAATTGGCAAGAGGAGGAGGTGGGAACACGGATGAGGTCATCAGACCCAACCCAGACTCTACTCAGAGTCCACCCAGCTGTCAAGAAAATGATTAGAGCTCAGTGGAAACATCACAGAGCCCCAGGCTACAGCGATGATAAGCCGGGACTTTAACCACTGTGGAAACTGGAAAAGGAGCAGATGCGATTGGGGAAACATTGCAACAAAGTTGCAAACAAAGTGAAGCCTATAGCGTGGAAACGTGCCCCAAGTCTGGGAAAGGACTCTGCCTGCTGCATCCAGACACAGTAGTCAGTACTGAACTAGACAGATTGTTGGTCTCACTCAGATAAGATCCTAGGAGATGCTTAGAAGAGGCTTTTCAGTTTTCATCTCTATTTCATAGTTAGCTATTCCTTCCCAGGACCTTTTGTGACTGTGAGTATGTCACTCGCTTGTCCTCCATGTGAATGCCTCTGAAACTAATCTTGCAGACAAACTTTATTGTAAGAGCTAGAACTACCGGAAGTACAGGCTGGGTTTCGAAGAGGCAGAGGAACTAGAGATCAAATCACCAACATTCGCTGGATCATGGAGAAAGTGAGAGAATTCCAGAAAAACGTCTATTTCTGCTTCATTGACTACACTAAAGCCTTTGATTGTGTGGATCACAACAAACTCTGGCAAATTCTGAAAGAGATGGGGGTACCAGACCACCTTACCTGTCTCCTGAGAAACCTGTACGAAGGTAAAGAAGCAACAGTAAGAACCACACATGGAACAACCGATTGGTTCAAAATTGGGAAAGGAGTACGACAAGGCTGCATATTGTCGCCCTGCTTATTTAACTTATATGCAGAGTACATCATAAGAAATGCCGGGTTGGATGAATCACAGGTTGGAATTAAGATTGCCGGGAGAATTACCAACAACCTCAGATACGCAGATGATACCACCCTAATGGCAGAAAGTGAAGAGGATCTAAAGAGCCTGTTGTTGAGGGTGAAAGAGGAGAGTGCAAAAGCTGGTTTGAAACTCAACATTCGAAAAATGAAGATCATGGCATCTGGCCCCATCACTTCCTGGCATATGGAAGGGGAAGAAATGGAAGCAGTGACAGATTTTATTTTCTTGGGCTCCAAGATCACCGCAGACGGTGACTGTAGCCATGAAATTAAAAGACGCTTGCTCCTTGGGAGGAAAGCTATGGCAAACCTAGACAGCATAGTAAGAAGCAGAGACATCACCTTGCCGACAAAGGTCCGTCTAATCAAAGCTATGGTTTTCCCAGTAGTAACGTTTGGCTGTGAGAGATGGACTTTAAGGAAGGCTGAGCGCCGAAGAATTGATGCTTTCGAACTGTGGTGCTGGAGAAGACTCTTACAAGTCCCCTGGATTGCAAGGAGGTCAAATCAGTCCATCCTAAAGGAAATCAACCCTGAGTGCTCATTGGAAGGACAGATACTGAAACTGAAGCTCAAATGTTTTGGCCACCTAATGCGAAGAGAAAACTCTCTGGAAAAGACCCTGATGCTGGGAAAGACTGAGGGCAAAAGGAGAAGGGGACGGCAGAGGATGAGATGGCTAGATAGCATCACTGATGCAATGAATATGGACTTGAGCACGCTCTGGGAGAGAGTGCAGGACAGGAAGGCCTGGCGTGCTATGGTCCATGGGGTCACAAAGAGTCGGACACGACTGAACGACTGAACAACAAATATATATATGAAAGCATATATTGGTTGAATTGGATATATATGCAGCAAACATGCAAGCAACAATGCCTCATTTTGCTGCTTGGCCTCTCTCTGCGGATGGATTTACGGTGGAGCCGGGAGGGTCTCTTTTTCTATCTATGTCAGACCTTTCTCCCATGGCCTATAACACACCAGGGACATCTGATGCTGGTCTCAAGTGGTGTCCCTCGTTACATCTTCATTTTCAGATTTTGTCCAGTAGGAGTTCCAAAAAAACATGCAATCCACAAGAAAGTTGCTGCCTTTCTCTTTGCATTCTACTGACCATCTGGTGCAGTTCAGCTTTATGTATAGTTTTAGTAAGGAATTTGATACAACATTTAATCAAAGCAATGATCACATGGAACAAAATAATACAAACAACAATTATGCTTATTACATTGCACATCTTGCTAGGTGGCTGTTTCTGGTAGATCTAGGTAATAGGGTTTAATCATTTTAGTCTCATTTTGTGGAATTGGGATCATTGCCATGCTTCTATGAGCATGGACTGGCACATGGCTGCAGATCTAGCAGTTGGATACATTCAAGTCTACTTGAATCTGGTTGACTACTTTCAGGAAAGTGTTCTTTGCTTTCATACAGCTAAAGATGTCAAGCAGGACCAGGATGTAGGTGGGCCGCATCATGAAAATGTGTCTCTGGTGGAGGCTGAGACAACTCTTTCTTCACTAACTGGAGCTGGGATCACTGTTAGATTTGCGCTCACCTCTCCAGCAAGTGCTTGGCTCATTACCAGTCCTTTAGAGGTGGCTATTTTGTAATCCAGAGGAGGCCAAAGTGCAAAAAGTCTAAGAAGATCTCACACAATACCAGGAAAAAGGGCAACAAGCCAGTACCACGATGGCAACCAGAGATGTTCTTCTTTTTCTGGGTCCAAAATGACACAAAGGACTGATGTTAGGGCACATCCAGCGTTGTTCGGTTCTGGGGTACGTCGTCTCCAGGGGGCAACACCTTCTTGCAGTGGGATGCAGGGATCCAGATAGGCTGTTTTTGCAGCTTCATGGCGGTGTGGATGGTCAACAGCACCTGATGGGGTCTTTTCTAGTGAGGCTGAAGGGAAGACTTCTTCTGATGGACTTTGATGTAGACTCAATCTCTAGGGTACAAGTTGTGACACTGTATCGTAGGAACGTCTGGAAACGCTTCTTAACCTGTGAATGAAAAGCCTTCACACACTTCATTAATGCTTTGGAATAGTTCAACACAGTCTCATCACTTAAATGCAGGTTAGTAAGATGTTCTTTAATAGGTGCTGAAGATGAGAGTCTCATGGGTCTTCTCATAAGGATCTCATGGGCACTGAGCACAGTTTGTTGGTGTGAAGTGGCACGTATGTTTATCAAGGCCAAAGTTAGAGCATCTGGCCATTTAAGTCTAGTTTTAGCACAGATTTTGGCTAATTTGTTCTTTAAGACTCCATTCTTTAATTTTTTTTTACCAGCCCTGCTGGCTGGGGATGGTTGGGGCACTGGAAATGCTGTTGAATTTGAAGAGTCTCAAATGAAGAAGCGGGCTGTCTGCCACACAACTACTAATACATATTTAAAAGAACAACATTTTTTCATCTGAATGAAATCTATTTGTTTGTTAAAAGAACACTTACACAGCTCTTAACTCTCGGTTCAGTCACTCTGATTTCCAGGGGAGTGCCAGGCGCCGTACTTCGGGGCTGGTTATCTGAGCAGGTGGTGCCCTTTCTCCCTTTTTCAGACGAGAACAGGTAACAGGCCAATTCACTCAGGGTTTTATAGAGCAAGTCTCACTAAGTTAGAAAACTGTCAGAAAGTACACACACTGCTGGCCCCCCTTCACCACGGCCTTTCTCTTTTGACAGCAAAATAAGTTTTCTCACAGTACAAAAAGAAGCATTCCTTATCAGAAGGTATACAGTGTGAAGAGTGAATATGGTGCATTATTTTCGCTTCTGTTAGTAGCAATAAGTGTGGCTTTCACTGTATATGAATATGCGGGTGACCACCCAGATGGGTGATTAATAAATTTAATTAATAAAATTAATAAATAAAATACATGACCACACAGACCAGAGCTTTCCAAACTGTGTGCCGCGACACATTAGTGTGTCGGTGGCAGTGTGTAGGTGTGTTGCACGAAATTCAGAAAGTTGTGCAGAAGGGCACCGTGGAGCTCCCTTACTCACGTTTGCTTCCCTTGGCCCCTCCCCTGGAACTTCCTAAAGCAGCTAATGTTAAAGCAGCTAAGGCTTAGCTGCTTTAACATTAGCTGCTTTAGGATCATGTGGCATCTTGACGTAGGACGCAAGTGATTGGCGGTGTTGGAGCAGTACGGCGAGGTAGAGGCGCGGGGCGAAGAGAGGGGAGGGGAGGCGCCGCCCTGGGAGCAGAGCTTGGCCGACGCCGGTGCGGAGAAGTGGCAGCGGCCACCAGCCCTGCGATATTTTGAGCGCGCCCTTCGCGGACTTCTGCACCGTGCTCCTGTGCGGCCAGGCCAGAGTAGTGCGTGGGTGGAAACGCCGCCTGGGACTGGAACTGCACCAAGCGGGCTGTCCGCCATCTTGGCCAGTCGGAACGGAGCTCAGTGGAGGCCAGAAGCCTCAGAATCAGCGTGCTCCCAATCACCTGAGCAAGCGCAACTGCAGGCTGTCACCCAGTCAACCCACCTGCTGCTGGCTGAAGGGAGGCCACCCTCCCAAACCCAATGGGGCAAACAGCAAGGCACCCACCACGTGGCACTTATACTTTGATTTCTGCCATTTATTTTTATTTTTACTCTGCTGTAATTGTGGATTAACCACCCACTGGCAGTGTACCACCGGAGAGTGCTGGAACTGGACTCTGGACATAGGCATTGCAAATATTTACAGCAATATAGCCTTGTAGTGAGACATATATATTTACACCATTTTTGTTGGACTTTTGCTTCTCTACTTCATGTGTTTTTGCAGCTGAGCTCCTACCTGGGCCTATGTGTCCTAATATGTATTGTAAATACTTTAGTTAATTTTGTTTTTCACATTTTCTTGCACATATTTACATACTATTACTCATAAATGACAATGTATGTTATTATCTTACAAATCATATATTTTTAAAAATATAAATGAAAGGTTTTCATGAGATATGCTCTATCCTCATACATTTCATTATTACAATTTATGTATGTGTCCGTATCTCTTATAACGGGTTAGTTTAACCTCCGGTTTGCTAGTAAAACTGAATTGTTGTTGTTGTTCAGTTGTTCAGTCGTTCAGTTGAGTCCGACTCTTCGTGACCCCATGGACCATAGCACGCCAGGCCTTCCTGTCCTGCGCTCTCTCCCGGAGTGTGCTCAAGTTCATATTCATTGCATCGGTGATGCTATCTAGCCATCTCATCCTCTGTCGTCCGTTTCTCCTTTTGCCTTCAGTCTTTCCCAGCATCAGGGTCTTTTCCAGAGAGTTTTCTCTTCGCATTAGGTGGCCAAAATATTTGAGCTTCAGCTTCAGTATCTGTCCTTCCAATGAGCACTCAGGGTTGATTTGTCACAAAATGATGCATGTCTAAAAAGTGTGTCACCGACATGAAAAGTTTGGAAAGCTCTGATACAGACGATCCTCAGCCAACACTCACTCTCTATTGCCAGTCACACACAGTAGGCCCCTTCCAACCCTACTACTATGATTTTATGAAGATATGCCATCAGGGAGTATGTGACTAAGAACAGCTCCGACCCCAAATGGCGAGGCATCGCAAGTGATGGACAGGGGTTTCTGTTTGGCCTTGTTAACAAGGACAGATGTAGAGGACAGCACCTTCTTTTTTTTCCTAAAGAAAACAACAACAACAATATAAACACACAATACACATACACTAAAATATCTCTTAAGATTATAAGATATCTATCTTTGGCTCCCCTTACACAACAAATGCTTATTATTATTCTCTACTTCTTATCTTAGTTGTATATCATACATTGAGTTCACAGACATTATCTCATTTCTCTCCTAATGTAATTTTTAACAACAACAACAAAAGAGAACCAACCATCTTAAAGTTCAAAATCCACATACATAGATATCATTTTTCTCTATTTCTTGTACAAAGTCTATAAAAGGTTTCCAATCTAACATAAATTAGTTGTTGATCCTTCTTTAATTATAACAGTAAGTTTTGCCACCTCTGCCAGCTCCATCATTTTCATCATCCACTCGCTCACAGTTGGTATTGTTTCATTCTTCCACTTCTGTGCATACAATAACCTTGCAGCCATTGTCACATAGAGAAAGAGGGTTCCGGTTCCCCCCTTCTCTTTTACATGTTTATCTGTTAGCCCCAATAAAAAAGTTTCTGGCTTTAATTCTATAGTAATCTTTAATATTCTTTGAGCTAAAGATTGTATTTGTTTCCAAAATATTTTAGCTTTTTTACAAGTCCACCATAAATGATAACACGTTCCATTTTGATCTTCACATTTCCAACGTTTTCCAGAAACACCCTTATACATTTTAGACAGTTTAAACGGTGACATATACCATCTATACATCATCTTGTAAAAATTATCTTTAAGACTTGTACATAAAGTAAATTTTAGATCTTTTCCTCACATACTTTCCCACTCTTCCATTGATATATTATGACCAACATTTTGTGCCCATTTTACCATACAATCTTTTACTTGTTCATCCTGTCTCATACCTGAACAGTAATTTATACAGTTTAGCAATAACATGTTCATCATTTGTACACAGTGCTGTTTCAAACTCAGATTCTGTTTGTTCAAATCCACCATTTTTTAGGGATGTACGAAAGTCACTTATCTTTTCGTAAGTGTAATTCATCTCCGCACCTCCCCCCGAAATCTAGGGATGTCAGAGAATTCCGCGACGGATCTTGGGGAGGCCGAATGCCAGTGCATTTGCCCCCTGAAATCCATCGTGGAACGGCCTGCCACCCCCTCCGCCCCCCGCGGATCCCCCCCGGGACAGGACTTACCTGGGGCGGATCTTCCGGACGGCGGCAGCTCCAGTGGCGGCTGTGGCGGTGGCTGGTCTTCCAACCAGCTGCCACCGCCACCATTTGGAGTCTGTGTCTTTTTCTTTTTTCCCCCCATAGATGTGATAAGCTATGTAAAGACCTACGTAGCCTATCAGGTCTGGGTTTAAAAAAAAAAAACGCGTACGCAAATGGCGGCGGCTATGGCTGCTGCCATTTGCGTTCCTTATTTTTCGCCGCCTTAGTCTACATCAATATTAACGTAGACTAAGACGAAGAAAAGAAGGGGGAACACAAATAGCGCCCACTACGCTATTTGCGTTCCCCTTTCTTTTCTTCGTCTTAGTCTACATAAATATTGGCGTAGACTAAGACGGTGAAAAATAAGGAACGCAAATGGCGGCGGCCATAGCCGCCGCCATTTGCGTACGCTTTTTTTTTTACTCAGAGCCCTCCACGGCCAGAAATCTGGCTGCGGATGGCCCTGGCCTGGGCCTGGCCGGCTGCTCCGCGGAGCTGCTGTGGAGCACAGCCTGCCGTCGAGGATTCCGGGGGGGAGGACCGGATCGCCTCCCCCCCCCGTTGAGGATTCCGGGGGGAGGGATGGAATATCTCCCCCCCCCCCATGAACAGAATCCGTGAAAAGATAAGTCACTTTCGTACATCCCTACCGAAATCCTAACCTGGCCGGCTCCACTCCACGGCAACTCTGCTGGCTGGGTGCATTCGCAGGCATGTGGAGCCTGTGGACACAAATGGCGGCAGCTACAGCAGCCGCCATTTGCGTTCCTCTTTTTGGCCGTGATAGGCTATGTAAATATTTACGTAGCCTATCATGGCGAAAGACAGGGACGCAAATGGCAGCCGCTATGCCATTTCTGCCCCTGTTTTTTTGCTGTGACAGGCTACGTAAATATTTACGTAGCGTATCACAGCAAAAAAACAGGAACACAAATGGCGGCGGCTACGGCTACTGCCATTTGCGTTCCCTTTTTTGCCATGACAGGCTACGTAAATATTTACGTAGCCTATCACGGCCTCCGCAGGGATGCAAATGGCGTCCCTGCGTTAGCCATGATAAGCTATGTAAGTATTTACGTAGCCTATCACGGCCTAAATGGTGAAGCCAGGCGCAGCCGCCATTCGCAAAGCAGCGCGAACGGCACCAGGTAAGTGCTCTGTTTCGCGCGCCTTTCACAGGGTGGTGGGTCGGGGGGCTTTGTTCCGCCACGGATTTCGGGGGGCCAAATGCACTGGCACTCGGCCTCACTGAGATCCGTGGCGGAATTCTCTGACATCCCTACCATTTTTCTCATCTATTTTAAACTTTTTTTAATTTGCAAATATGAAAACCACTGGCAGACATGACCTTCTTCCAATAAGTTTTCCCTTGATTTTAACTTATATTAACTTATATTCCCCTTGTGACAATTCCAGTAAATCATTATATCTTATTAGGGATGGCAGAGGATTCCGCCACGGATCTCAAATGCCAGCGCATTTGGCCCCCCGAAATCTGTGGCGGAACAGCCTGCCACCCCCCGTGGATCCCCCCGGGACGAGATTTACCTGGGGCGGATCTTCCGGGCGGCGGCGGCTCCGGTGGCGGCTGCAGCAGCGGTTCAGCGGCGGTGGCTGCAGCGGCTGGTCTTCCGACCAGCTGCTGCCACCACCGCCATTTCCCGTGTAAAAAAAAAAAAAAAGACGTGATAGGCTACGTAAAGATTTACGTAGCCTATCACGGCTAGGTTAAAAAAAAAAATGTGATAGGCTATACGTACTATATTTACATAGACTAAGACAGGCCAAAATAAGGAACGCAAATGGCGGCAGCCATAGCCGCCGCCATTTGCGTACGCGTGTTGTTGTTTTTTTAAGTCAGACGTGATAGGCTACGTAAAGATTTACATAGCCTATCACGGCTGACTACAGGGATGCAAACGGCGGTGGCTACGGCTGCCACCATTTGCGTCCCTGCTAGCCAGCGGCCGGATGTCTGGCTGCTGGCGGAGCCAGCCGGCGGCTCCGCAGAATCCCTGCGGAGTGGAGCCGGCCGGCCAGGATTCCGGGGTGAGGGACGGAGCGCCTCCCCCCCGCAGCGGAACCCGGCGGAGCCAGGTAAGGCCAATTTCATACATCCCTATATCTTATCAATTTATGTGTGCTATCAAATTCTCTTCTATGCATTGCTTCTTGTGAAGATATCCAATGTGATGTTTTTTTATAAAACCTTAATTTATATTTATTCCTAATTTTAATACAGCCCATCTTATATAATGATTATTAAAATCTACATTCACTTTTGTTTTATCATACCGCAAATAACCATGCCACCCATATCTCAATTCATGTCCTTCTAGTTCTAACAGTCTTCTATTTTTCAACGTCACCCATTCCTTCATCCACATCAAGCAGCAGGCAGAAAAATAGGTTTTAAAATCTGGTAATCCCAAGCCACCTTTGCATCTTGTAAAATTTTTTGCATCTTGTAAAATTTTTCTTTTAACTCTTGGTTTTTTTGCTTGCCATATAAACTTCGTTATATCTCTCTGCCACTGCTTAAAAGGTAAATCCGATGTAATAATGGGTATCATTTGAAACAAAAATAACATTCTAGGTAATACATTCATTTTAATCATTGCAATTCTTCCCAAAAGTGATAGCTGTAATTTTCCCCATTTTAATAGGTCTTGTTTAATTTCATTCCACACTTTAAAATAGTTATTTTGATAAAGCATACAATTCATATTTGTCAAAAACACTCCCAAATATTTTACTTTCTTTTCAGTTTGGAAGCCAGTCTTAGCCATCAACTTTTTTTTCTTGAACATTCATATTCTTTGTTAAAAAATTGTTTTCTGTTTATTAACTTTGAACCCTGCCACTGCTCCAAATTCTTTTAATTTTTTCATTAAAACTTCAATTCCCTTTAAAGGTTCTTCCAACATAAATACCAAGTCATCTGCAAAAGCCCTCCGCTTATATTTCTCCTTTTTAATCTTTATTCCTGTAATTCCATCATCTTGTCTTATATCTCTGTTCAATAATTCTAAAACCAATATAAACAGTAGCGGTGACAATGGGCAACCTTGTCTTGTTCCTCTTTGTATCTCACAAGGTTTAGTCAAGTCCCCATTTATAATTTTTTGAGCCTTTTGATCAGTATATACCGATTTCACCCATTTTATGAAGTTTTCCCCAAAGTCCAATTCTTCTAAAGTCTTAATTAAAAATTTCCAGTTGAGATTATCAAATGCTTTCTCTGCATCTAAAAAGATCAGAGCTGCTCGCTTTTCTGGGTGTTTTTCCAAATATTCCACCACATGCAAGACCTTTCTTACATTATCTCTCATCTGTATCCTTGGTAGGAAACCACTTTGGTCCTCATATACAAACTCCTGCAATATTTTCTTGAGCCTTCCTGCCAATATTTTGCAAATATCTTATAGTCATTGTTTAATAACGAGATTGGTCTATAGTTTTTTGTCAAGGTTAAATCCTGTCCTTCTTTAGGTATTAATTTTATATATGCTGTTTTCCATGTTTCTGATATCTCCCCCTTTTCTAAAATACTGTTCATCATATTTTTCAATGGTTGTAAAATTTCTTCACATTTCTTATAATATAATCCTGATATTCCATCTGGTCCTGGAGTTTTTCCCAGTTTAATTTTTTTTATTGCTTCCGCCATTTCATTTGCTGTTATTGGGCCATTCATCATTTGTTTTTGTTCCTTAGTAATTTTTGGTAAATTTTGTTTATGAATATATTTATCCATTAATTCTGGGGAGATATGTCCTTTGTACAAATTCGAATAATATTGATGAAAGACTTTTTGAATTGCCACATTATTGTTTAATTCTAATCTACTTTCACTTATTTTCACAATTGTTTTCTTTTCTTTTTTCTTTCTAAGTTTATAGGCCAACCATCTTCCTGGTTTATTAGCAAATTCAAAATTTCTTTGTTTTACGAAGTTAAATTTTTTTTTGCATATCCTGAACTGTTAACATCGACAATTGTTGTTGGAGTAATTTAATCTGTCAGAGGACACTTGCCTTTCCCGGTTTTTTCTTTAGGAATTCTTCTTTCTCCTTTATCTGTTTTAGGATATTTTGTACCTTCTCTTTTCTTTTTCAGTTGTGTGTTTTATTGTATAAAATAACCTCTCATGTAGGCCTTACTTGCATCCCATACTGTTCAGATATTTGTTCCCTTGTCCAGATTCAATTCAAAAAATTCTCTCAATTTCTTTTTAGTGTCGTCCACAATACTTTTATTTTGAAATATAATTTCATTCAATCTCCATCTAAAAGTAGTACTTCTTTTCACATATGACATAGATATAGGGTTATGGTCTGAAAATGATCTGGGTAGAACTTGAATTTAGCCAATATTTGTAGCAATCTCTTTAGTTGTCAAAATCATATCAATCCTTGAAAAAGATTTCCTTCTTTCTGAAAAATACGTATATTCTTTTGAGTTTCCATTTTTATCTCTCCATACATCTGCTAAAGCCAAGGAAAGGAAAGGAAAGGTTCCTCCTGTGCAAGCACTTAGTCATTACTGACTCCTAGACGCCGCTTTTGCTGGTGTTTTCATGGCAGAATATAGCAGGGTGGTGTGCCATTGCCTTCCCCAGTCATGACTACCTTTCCCCCCAGCAAGCTGGGTACTCATTTTACCGACCTTGGAAGGGTGGAAGGCTGTCGACCTGAGCCGGCTATCTGGGACCCAGCTTCTGCTAGGATCGAAGTCGGGTCGTGGGTAGAGTTTTGGTTGCAATACTGCTGCCTACCACTCTAATTTCCCTTGATTACTCTTTATTTTTTCCTCCGATATTCTATCAATTTGAGGTGCAATCACCCCATTCCAATCTCCCATTAAACACCAACTGTCAAAAGTTAGATCCACAAGTTTGGATAAGAGATCCTCATAAAATTCCGCCTTGTGGTCATTAGGTGCATAAATTCCTAAAATCAATGTTGATACACCATTCAATGTGATTTTAACTCCCACAAAATGACCTTGTTCATCTGACAATACCAATTCCGGTCCCACATGTGGCTTAATATATAGAACTACTCCATTTTTCTTTTTTCAGCTTGCAGTTATAAACTCTTCACCTAATTTTTTATTAATTAAATATTTGGTATCTTCTTTCTTAATATGAGTTTCTTGTAAGCATATTATATCTTGTTTCAATTTTTGTAAATAATAAAATATTTTCTTTCTCTTTTGAGGAGCATTCAGCTCATTAATATTCCAAGTTAAAAAAATTTAATCCATTTTTTAAGAAATATAAGATTAAGATACATTCTTAATTTCCACCTGCTGCACCCTGAGTGCTATCCTCTTCTTGTACATCAGGTTGTAGGTCTGTCTAATCTTTTCCATAAGTTTGAAGGAACTCTCTTGCTTTTTGAACTGAGTTCAACTTATATCTCTGTCCTCTTTAAGAGAAGACCACACCTTCTGGGAATTCCCATCTAAACATGATCTTTTTCTGTTTCAGGATTGTTGTTAAAAATGCATAATTTTCCTCAAAAATCTTCCAGAAATTTCTTTCATGACGATAATCTCTTTGCCCACCATCTTCAGTTTAGTTGTATGGTGCTTCTGGAGAATTGAATCCCTCGTAGTTTTCTTTACAAAATGGACAATAATATATCTGGGTAGACCTTTTGTTTTTGCATATGTCGAATTAAGTCTATAAGCTCGATCTATTTCCATTTCCATGATTTTCTCTTCTTTACTCAAAAAGGCTGCTATAGTCTTTACCAATTCCATTCTGAGGTCAGGTTCTGCGCTGCCATAGCTTTCCGCGACCCCTCTAAAACATAACAAACGTTCCTTGTCTTTAAGCTCAAACCAAGCTAAGGTATCCTGCTCACGTTCTAACTCCGTAGTTACAATTTCTGCATTATTTTCCAGTACTTCCACTCTGTCTGTCATTATTTTAAACTCTTCTTTTCTTTGATTTAATGCATCATCTAATTTCTTAAATTCTTGTCTCAATTCTTCCTTCGTATCTTTAATCTCCTCCTTCACTTCCAATACTTGCCTCTCCATCCGTTTTTCTAAACGCTGTTCAAAGGTGCCCATCCTTTGTTCTATACATTGTTCGAAAGTGCCCATCCTTTGTTCTATGTATAGTTCAAAAGCTTCCATCTTTTTGCTTATAGCATCTATAATATTCTGTGTTTGTTCGTCCAAGGCCATCTTTTGTATATTTTGCTTCTGCTCAGGTACCTCTTCCTTGCTTATAGATGTTGTTTTCACCAATAATTTTATAACTCCCATCGGAGTCTCTTTTAAAGAGCCTTTCCTGGATTTAGTATTTCTACTTAACTGTTCTGTAGGCATCTCCCCGGTATTCGCTCTGCTACGAGTTATTCTGATATCCTTTGCTGGTTTATCCAAATTCATATCAGTCATTCAATTATCTTCTTAATTACTTCCTTTATAAATTAATTTATCTGGATATCCAGTAAATTATTGATCCTCCAATGCCAAAAAAGATCTCTCTCAGTATCAAAAGGAGAAAAAGATATTAAAAAAGAACATAATTTTTTTTCATAAGCTGCTGATTTTTTAGCATCCAGCAGGTGTCAGCGATACTCCTTCTTTATTAAATTTCAAGCAGTCAGCCCACAAGTTTATATTATTCCAGCCTATTCCAGGCTTTCTGCCAAAGATTTATTTATTTTGACTTAGTCGCTTTCTCAAGGTCATGCAGAAGAAAATAGCAACTGGACAAAAACATAGCTTTCAGCCGTATAAATTCAAACATTAAAACCTTCAAACAATGATTTAAAGGAATAGAAAGTCAAATAGGCTGTAATACTTATTCAAAAATGTAAACAGTTTTAGTACTCTTTCCTTTTTCCTTTTTTTTTTAAAGGACCTCTTGAGCTAAATTTGCTTTGTAAAAGTCTGCAACTCCTTGATTTTAATTCAGGTTAGATTTATACAACTGCCATACTTTTGCTTTTTGCTGTGCAAGTGGTGCTTGCTGGTAGCTTAATTTTCCAAATAGTATCTAAGATGGGAGCTCGTCTGTCCTTATAGTCTCTTAATTAATTAAGAGTTTCAAAACAGCATTTCAGTAGGTGATTAACTCCGGTGACTAACCTTAGTTTTGAGCCCCTTTGCATCTTCCGCAAAGGCGGCTGTTCTACGATTTCATCCGGATGGCACTGTAGGCTTCCCCTTTATTTTCCAGGGGGGAAAAAAGGGTTTCTCAACCTTTTCACACCTGTTTGAAAAAAGCAACCTGTAGAGCCCTGCAAGTCACCGCCAGGACGACATGGCTCCTTACCGGAAGTCAGGACAGCAGCTTCTTGACAAGTCGAAAAGCATCATCATGCTGATGAGACCACTTCCATGTTGCGCCTTTGTCCAGAAAGCAGTGAAGGGGTTCTGCGACTGTGGCTTTGTCTTTCAAAAACACATGATAGAAATTTAAGAGTCCTGGGAATGCTTGGAGGTCTTTGCTGCACTTTGGAGTAGGGGCATCATGAATAGCTTTCACCTTGTCCTCTGTCAGGTAGATGCCTGATGCATCAATTTGGAATCCTAGGAAGGTGATGCTGGGCATACCCACCTCACACTTTTCCTTCTTGACTGTAATTCCGGATTGTTCAAACCTCTGCAGCACTTCTCTCATCCGTTCTTTGAGGAGCAGTTCAGATGGGCCCATGATTAACACATCATCAGAATATGGAACGACCCCAGGGATTCCAGCAAGCAATGTTTCCATAAAACACTGGAAAATTCCTGGTGCCACAGAAATTCCAAACTGTAAGTGCTTTTCCCGGAAAGCTCCTCAATGAGTGATAATGGTTTGAATGTCAGCAGCACACTCATACACTATCAATTGCTGATAAGCTTGAATAAGATCCAGTTCGGCAAAAACTTTTCTGCCTGCCAGCATAGCCAGTAATTGAATGATTGGGACTGGGTCCTGGGTAGAGGTCCTGTTTGATGGCTTTGTTCACAGTGCACTTGTAATTGCCACAGATGCGAACATCTCTGCTTGGTTTTAGGAGAGGCACAATGGGCGTGGCCCAGCTTGGATGCATAACTGGCTCCAAGACGCCCTGTGCAATGAGTTGATATAATTCTGCATTGATTTTTGGGCGCGGTGCAAAGATTCATTTATGGCCTTCATACAAATTGGTGTTGTGTCAGGATTCATGTGGAAGGTCACTGGTGGCCCTTTGTATGCACCAAGGCCTTCAGAAAATGCATTAGGAAACTCTGTGGCAGTTTTTCCACTTTGGTTTTGCAAATGCTATCCACCCCTTCCACTCTGATTCCCAACAGTGAGAAGCAATTCCTTCCCAAAAGACTCTTGCGATGTCCTTGTGTGACTGTGAGAGGCAAACTCTGTTTGATGGAACCATACTGTACATCCACAACACAGTGTCCCAGAGTTTTGACCATCTAGCCATTGTAGTCATGAAGGCGACACTTTGGTGCCTGTAACTTGGGAGGTCTGTCTTGATATAGTCGTACAAAAGTGTGGTCATCTATGATGGATACTCCAGATCCGGAATCCACTTCCATTGTACACTTCAGGCCATTTATGACAACGTTTGCTGTCAATTCGGTATTTTGATTGACAGCAGAAAAGACATTGTGCACTGGATACAGTGCCTGCACCTCACTTTCAGGAGTGGTCTCCAGTGTATGTGTAGCTTGGGCATGGGCATCTTTGTAATTTCCACCTTGTCTCCCCAGGCTATCTGATGACCAGCAGAATTTCCTTATATGGCCCTTTTTCTTGCATGCATAGCATTCAGCATTCCTAAAAGGGCATTCACTCCGCCTATGTTGCCTGCCACAACTTGCGCATGCATGTTGATTTCGTTACTTATGTGTTTCCATTGCTGGTGACCTGAGTGGCTGCATTTGTTCCTGCTGGGGTGATTTCTTATCATTTTGGAAAGCATAGACATCAGTGCGGTGTGCATGGCGTATTTCCTTCATGTTTAGAGAAGCTGCCTCCACTGCCAATGCCTTTCCTTGTGCTGTGCTGAATGTGAGGTTTGTCTCTGATAGGAGGCAGCGCTGGGTTGTTTCATCATGTGCTCCACAGATGAGGCAGTCACATAACAGGCCGTCGAGGAGATCCCCGAAGTCGCAAAATTCAGCAAGTTGTCAGAGTTCTGCTACATAGTTGGCAATGCTTTCTGCAGCCTTCTGGTCACACTTTAAGAAATGAAACCTGTGCAAGGTAACAGATGGTCTGGGGCAAAAATGTGCCTTCAACAGGGCCACCAGTTGGGCTCAGCTGGTGCAGCAAGCGCTCTCACCACAGCAAAAGTCTTTGCCCCACAGACAGTCAAAAGAACTGCACGCTTCTGTTCTGGCTTCTCTATTTGCTTCGAGATAATAGGAGAGTCTTTCAGCATAAGAGTCTCAAGATGCTGGCTGACTCGCATCAAAATCTTCTGTGTGACCCAGTGCAGCCAGGGAACAAAATTGAAAAACTACTTTTGTACTAGTCTGTCTCCCTTGTTCTCACAGTTCATGAGGTCTCTGTTGCAGACTAATCCCACCTTCAATGCCAGATGTTGTATATTGATAGGGATGTTAGAGAATTCCGCCATGGATCCCAGGGGGGCCGAATTCCAGTGAATTCGGCCCCCTGGAATCCATGGTGGAATGGAGCCCCCCACCCCGCGAAACCCCCGCGAAATGGAGCCCACCTGGCTGCGGCTCCGGCAGCTCTGGCTGCTGCCGGGCTGCTGCGGCCGCAAATGGTGGCCATCGTAGCGGCCGCCATTTGCGTCCCTACGCCGGCCCATGATAGGCTACGTATATATTTATGTAGCCTATCATGGCTAAAGCAGGGACGCAAATGGCATCCCCTACGCAGGATGTCATTTGCGGGGTTTCGTACACCCCTATATATATTGAGAACAAAGCAACAGGATTAGTTAACAATAACCAGACTTTAATAATTGTCCAACAATTAAACAGCAGTTAACCTTAAGTCTGTAGAAGACATCTAGGCCTTACTGAGGCCTGGTCCTGCCTGCCAGGAGTAGAGCTCTTGTCTGCTTAGCTGCTTGCTCTGCATGGAAGCTTTACCCCAGTAGTCATGTGATGAACCTCTAACAACTGTAGGAGGGGAAAATAATTTAAAGGGGCAGTACACACTCAAATACACAACGTTTGAGCTCAATAACTTCTCAAAAGAAGTATGAGGTCTAGACATGTCTATTCCCCTAATTTTTCCCATCCATTCTCAAACGACACAGAGTAGTCCCTCAGTTCTCTTGCTCTCTTAAACCCACAGCTATTAAGTACTGGGGCAAGGGGGGAGATACCTGGTGTCAAGCTATGTCCTTTCAGTTTTATTTATTCTAACCATTATGTTCATATCAACTTGTCATATAAAATATATTTTTTATGTATATACATATATGTATACATATATACAACCGATTGGTTCAAAATTGGGAAAGGAGTACGACAAGGCTGCATATTGTCACCCTGCTTATTTAACTTATATGCAGAGTACATCATGAGAAATGCCGGGTTGGATGAATCAGAGGTCGGAATTAAGATTGCTGGGAGAATTATCAACAACCTCCGATATGCAGACGATACCACCCTAATGGCAGAAAGCGAAGAGGATCTAAAGAGCCTCTTGTTGAGGGTGAAAGAGGAGAGTGCAAAAGCTGGTTTGAAACTCAACATTAAAAAAACTAAGATCATGGCATCTGGCCCCATCTCTTCCTGGCATATAGAAGGGGAAGAAATGGAAGCAGTGACAGATTTTACTTTCTTGGGCTCCAAGATCACCGCGGACGGTGACTGTAGCCATGAAATTAAAAGACGCTTGCTCCTTGGGAGGAAAGCTATGGCCAACCTAGACAGCATAGTCAGAAGCAGAGACATCACCTTGCCGACAAAGGTCCGTCTAATCAAAGCTATGGTTTTCCCAGTAGTAATGTATGGATGTGAGAGCTGGACTATAAGGAAGGCTGAGCGCCGAAGAATTGATGCTTTCGAACTGTGGTGCTGGAGAAGACTCTTACGAGTCCCCTGGACTGCAAGGAGGTCCAATCAGTCCATCCTAAAGGAAATCAACCCTGAGTGCTCATTGGAAGGACAGATACTGAAGCTGAAGCTCCAATATTTTGGCCACCTAATGCGAAGAGAAAAGTCACTAGAAAAGACCCTGATGCTGGGAAAGACTGAAGGCAAAAGGAGAAGGGGACGGCAGAGGATGAGATGGCTAGATAGCATCACGGATGCAATGAATATGAACTTGAGCACGCTCCGGGAGAGAGCGGAGGACAGGAAGGCCTGGTGTGCTATGGTCCATGGGGTCACGAAGAGTCGGACACGACTGAACGACTGAACAACAACAACATATACATAAAAATGTTAAGACATAAATTGAATCAGTGTATCTTAAAAATACAGTCAATAATACAATAAGTAATCATTAATAAAAAAATAAACAACATTGTTACAATTCACTACATTAGATTCAGCAAACTCCTCAGTTTTTGGGCAGTCACAGCAAACTTTGTGACTCCATCTGTCACAAACTTATCAGAATCAGACAACAAATATACAATCTTAACTTGATCATCACCAGACATATCCTTCAGCGAATTCAAAATAATTTTTCTCTTGATTCAGAATAAAGAGAACAATATAATACATAATGATAAAGGTCTTCTACTACCTGAGCACCACATATACAAAGATGCTGCTTTTTGGTATGTTATGATATTGAGGGCATGGTCTGGAATCGCAGCACCAGGAATGCCTTTCTAAATGAACTAACAGACAATTCATGAAGATAATTTTCAAAAGAGTGAGAGAACTTAAAAACAAACAAAGCACAATTGTGGAGAAAACCTTGATTTCTGGATTGCCTCTAAATCTTGTTGGGCATATATATTCCTCAACTAATTTTTTATAGATCCTCGAATCTGATCTGAGGTCCTGGTCTTCAGAATCTGAGGTATTATATCAAGTGCAAACATTGCTCTTCACAATTAGATACCCAAGAATTTTGTCTATCAGAATGCAATTGTTCTAAAAAACATTTTTTTAGGAATCCTAGTACCCTCCATATTACATAATTTAAAATAATACATTGTTGTTGTTGTTCAGTCGTTCAGTCGTGTCCGACTCTTCGTGACCCCATGGACCATAGCACGCCAGGCCTTCCTGTCCTGCGCTCTCTCCCGGAGCGTGCTCAAGTTCATATTCATTGCATCGGTGATGCTATCTAGCCATCTCATCCTCTGTCGTCCCCTTCTCCTTTTGCCTTCAGTCTTTCCCCGCATCAGGGTCTTTTCCAGAGAGTTTTCTCTTCGCATTAGGTGGCCAAAATATTTGAGCTTCAGCTTCAGTATCTGTCCTTCCAATGAGCACTCAGGGTTGATTTCCTTTAGGATGGACTGATTTGACCTCCTTGCAGTCCAGGGGACTCATAAGAGTCTTCCCCAGCACCACAGTTCGAAAGCATCAATTTTTCGGCGCTCAGCCTTCCTTATAGTCCAGCTCTCACAGCCATACATTATTACTGGGAAAACCGTAGCTTTGATTAGACGGACCTTTGTCGGCAAGGTGATGTCTCTGCTTCTGACTATGCTGTCTAGGTTGGCCATAGCTTTCCTCCCAAGGAGCAAGCGTCTTTTAATTTCATGGCTACAGTCACCATCTGCGGTGATCTTGGAGCCCAAGAAAGTAAAATCTGTCACTGCTTCCATTTCTTCCCCTTCTATATGCCAGGAAGTGATGGGGCCAGATGCCAAGATCTTCGTTTTTTTAATGTTGAGTTTCAAACCAGCTTTTGCACTCTCCTCTTTCACCCTCAACAAGAGGCTCTTTAAATCCTCTTCACTTTCTGCCATTAGGGTGGTATCGTCTGCATATCGGAGGTTGTTGATAATTCTCCTGGCAATCTTAATTCCGACCTGTGATTCATCCAACCCGGCGTTTCTCATGATGTACTCTGCATATAAGTTAAATAAGCAGGGTGACAATATGCAGCCTTGTCGTACTCCTTTCCCAGTTTTGAACCACTCGGTTGTTCTATGTTTGGTTCTTACTGTTGCTTCTTGACCCTCCTACAGGTTTCTCAGGAGACAGGTAAGGTGGTCTGGTACTCCCATCACTTTAAGAATTTGCCACAGTTTGTTGTGATCCACACAATCAAAGGCTTTAGCGTAGTCAATGAAGCAGAAATAGATGTTTTTCTGGAATTCTCTTGCTTTCTCCATGATCCAGCGAACGTTGGCGATTTGATCTCTGGTTCCTCTGCCTCTTCGAAACCCAGCTTGTATTTCCAGTAGTTCTCGGTTCGCATACTGCTGAAGCCTAGCTTGTAGGATTTTGAGCATCACCTTGCTGGCATGTGAAATGAGCGCAATTGTGCGGTAGTTTGAACACTCTTTGGCGTTGCCCTTCTTTGGAATTGGAATGTAAACGGACCTTTTCCAGTCTTGTGGCCACTGTTGAGTGTTCCAGATTTGTTGGCATATTGAGTGCAGCACTTTAACAGCATCATCTTTTAGGATTTTAAATAGCTCAGCTGGAATACTGTCATCTCCGCTAGCTTTGTTGTTACTAATGCTTCCTAAGGCCCACTTGACTTCACTCTCTAGGATGTCCGGCTCAAGTTCAGTGACCACACTATCATGGCTATCAGGGACATTCAGATCTTTCCTGTATAGTTCTTCTGTGTATTCTTTCCACCTCTTCTTAATCTCATCTGCTTCTGTTAGGTCCCTGCCTTCTTTGTCCTTTATCATGCCTGTCTTTGCACAAAACGTTCCCTTGAGATCTCCAATTTTCTTGAAGAGATCTCTAGTCTTTCCCATTCTGTTGTTTTCCTCGATTTCTTTGCATTGTTCATTTAAGAAGGCCTTCTTGTCTCTCCTTGCTATTCTCTGGAACTCTGCATTCAGTTGGATATATCTTCCCCTTTCTCCCTTGCTTTTCGCTTCCCTTCTTTCCTCAGCTACTTGTAAAGCCTCATCAGACAGCCACTTGGCTTTCTTGCATTTCTTTTTCTTTGGGGTGGATTTCGTTGCTACCTCCTGAACAATGTTATGGACCTCCGTCCATAGTTCCTCAGGCACTCTGTCTACCAGGTCTAATCCCTTAAATCCATTCCTCACCTCCACTGTATATTCATCAGGGATATGATTTAGGTCATACCTGAATGGTTTAGTGGTTTTCCCTATGTTCTTCAATTTAAGCTGAAATTTTGCAACAAGAAGCTCATGATCTGAGCCACAGTCAGCTCCAGGTCTTGTTTTTACTGACTGTATAGAGCTTCTCCATCTTTGGCTGCAAAGGACATAATCAATCTGATTTCGATATTGACCATCTGGTGATGTCCATGTGTAGAAAATAATACATAAACATAGCTAAAAAAGCATAAAATTGTACCAGCATTATTCCAATTTCTGCCCAGATACTAAATGTTGGCATGGCAGATGGCAAGCCAAGTAGTGCTTTAAAAAAATTATTCTGAGCCATTTCTAACTGATTTATTTTTGCCAAACCCCAAATTGCAGCCCCATAAGTCATTTGTGGGAGGACTTTTCCTATATATACTCTTAAGGCAGGAGTGTTCATATTACCGCCTTTGGTTCTAGTAAAACCCAAGACTGCTTGCGATGATCTAGAGACCTTCAGTACTGCAGAGGTCAAATGATGAATCCAATTGCTCCTATCAGTAAACCTTATACCAAGATAGTTAAAGTGTCTCACTGGTTCAATTACTTGCCTATCCGAAAACCATCTATGCTTCCAGGACATGCTCTAAACACTAGAACTTTTGTCTTGGTATAATTTACATTAAGTTGTTCTTTGTGGCAAAGTGCACCAAAATCTTTTAGCAAACGGCTCATCCCAATTTGGGTGTGTGAAACCAAAACTATTATCATCAGCATATAGTAAAATTGATATTTTATGGGACAAAACTGAAACAGGAACATACTCTGGTTGCTTAAGTTCCAAAATTACATAATTAGCATATAAATTGAAGAGAAGTGGAGCTAACAAACAGCCCTGATGTACTCCATTTGAGGTGGGAATTCGGTCTGACAGCTGCCCATTCAAACCTACTCTCACTCTCATATATGTATCAGAACATAAAATTCTGATAAGTGTAAATAATCAGTATTGGAGTTCCAAACTTTTATCTACAACCTTTCATGGTTAATTCTATCAAAGGCTGCTGTAAGATCTACAAATGCTGCATACAAATATTTCTTAGGCGCCTTAGCATACTTATTAATAAGATGATTCAAGACATAGCATTGGTTAGTAGTACTTCTTCCGCGTCTAAACCTCCTGTTCTTCTACAATGACATTATTATACTTGACCCAGTCTTCCATTTTAAGCAATAAATACCATGCATACAATTTTGATGTCACATCCAGGAGACTTTATAGGCCTAAAGTTACCAGGATCAGCTTTATCCCCTTTCTTATAAATTGGAACTGTTATATTTGTCCCCCAACCTTTGGGAAGTCTATCACAGATATTTATATAAGAGAACAGTTTTGCAAGCACAGGGGTCCACCAGTGAAGATTATCAAGAAATAATTCTGAAGGTAGCATATCTTCACCAGCGGCTTTATTGAGCTTCAATGCTTTAATCAATGTTTTAATCTCTGATGATGTTACTGGTGGCCACCGATCCGTTTCATTCAGTTAAGGGAATTTTAACATATAAATTTACTTCTGCATTAGGAAACTTTAAATTAAAAGCTTGTGTAAAAAAAACTTCCCATTTTTCAGCCAGAATATAAGCATCAACCCCAACTCTCAATTGCTTAGATTTTTGAGCCACCAATGACCAGAATTTTGCAGAGTCATTCCCAACTGCAGCCTGCTCTAACTCCTGCCAAAGATGTCTGCAGTGAAGCATTTTTTTCTTCTTTAGGAGTTGCTTGTATCTTCTTCATTGATGCAACAATTCAGACAGTGTAAAACTACTATCGTTCTGTTTTATTTTCCTTGCTGAGATAATTAGTGCTTGCTTCCTTTTTCTACACTCTGCATCAAACCATTCTGCACCAGACTTAAATTTGCTCTCAGTACCACATGAATTACTTAGCAAAGGTTTTAATTTTTGGAAAAGATAATTATAAGTATCCCACACCTCAGCCTCTTCCTTCAAAAACTCTTTCCTCCAAATTATCATACCAGAGCTAAATAGCACATTCTGGACCCTGCTTTGGACGTTCGAGTCCCATTTAAGCCAGCGCTGGCCACACTGAATGTAAGCTAGAGTTTGGTTTTCTTCTAAAGTAACTGAAGTGATAAAATTATCCATTTCTATCAATAGGGGTTGATGGTCACTTTCTGGTTTTCCGCCCACATAAAGGTTCCCCCAAAAAGGGATTGCTGTGGGTGATAACAGAATATAGTCAATTATACTTCCACCTCTACAAGAAGAAAATGTAAACTGGCCCTCGGGATCACCTAGCTTTGACCTTTTGCAAATGGTTAGTTGATATTTATAAATAATGTTAAACAACCTAATAGCTGATTCACTAACGATCTTATCTTTAGATTGTCTGGGAACTACATCCTCCAGATCCTCATTCAATAAACCAATTCTATCTGCCATGGCTGTGTTGCTACTTCCTTTGTTGTTGTTCAGTCGTTAAGTCATGTCCGACTCTTCATGACCCCATGGACCATAGCACGCCAGGCCTTCCTGTCCTCCGCTCTCTCCTGGCGTGTGCTCAAGTTCATATTCATTGCATCGGTGATGCTATCTCGCCATCTCATCCTCTGCTGTCCCCTTCTCCTTTGCTACTTCCTAATCTGGCATTAAAATCACCCATCACAATGAGAGGTATCTGTGGGTATTCTTCCATAATTTTCCCAAACTGTGTATCTAAAAGTGCCCAGATTTTACTCACACAGTTCCTACAACTTGCAGGTGGAATATAAACATTAACACAGACTAAACTGAAGATCCCAGGGCTACATAGGTAAACTACTTGAAAATTAGGAGAAACTGTTGTAAGTTCTTCTACTACCACATTTAAGCTGGTTGAAACACATAATGCCAGTCCTCCCTTACGCCTTCCTTTATTTTTCTCTCTAATAGCAAGTTGAGAATAAGAAGCAAACCCCTGTAAAGAGATTTCTTTGGCCCATGTTTCTTGAAGGCATAGTATATGGAATTGTTTCATATAATCTACAAAACTATTATCAACCATCTTATTAAACCAGCCTGCTATATTCCAGGATATAAATTTAATAATCTTATTCCTGGAGTCTTTTACACTCAATTCATTTCAGTGACCATATTCTAACCAATGCCTACTTCCAGAGTCTTGTCTACCCCCCTGCCCTCAATTACCATCATGTCTCCTATTCCAAAACTGCTGCTGACCCCGGGGAGTAGGAATCATGTTTAGATTTGCATAGCTATTCCAAACTGGGCCATCATTCCTTCTGTGTCTCATATTCTTAGCCCTAGATGTCATGTATCTATTCCAAATCAAAACAGGGATCGGATAAACCTGGGAAACACCCTCATTGGAGCCTATATTCAACTTAAACTTTCCCTGTTTTGACTCAGGTTTTATCAGACTCCTATTATCAGATAATTTCATCCTTTCCACTGTTGATTCTGATTTACTATGAACACAATCCTCTCCCGGAGGTACTTCAATATTGTTGAAATAAATGGGTTCAAAGGCTGTTTCCGTATCTACCATATCTTTACTCCCAGATTTCTCTTTTCCTTTAGAGGGGTCTTTAGCTGTTGCTTTCTTCTGTTTACCTTTACCACAAGTGCTCTTACCAACAGCATCCATTTTATCTATAATCTTAAAAGAGGATTAAAATTAAAACTTGTACCCTTAGTATTTTGATATTTTCGCACTTTATCCTTAGGTTTATTGCAACCACGCACAGCTGGGGAGGGTTCTGAAAGAGATTTCTTCACAGCTCCCCAGACCCCAGGATAACATTTTCCCCTTCTTTTTATTATTTATTTATTATTAAATTTATTAATCGCCCATCTGGCTGGTCACCCAGCCACTCTGGGCAATGTACAACATACAATAAAAACAGTTTAAAACAATAAAATTCTACAATAAAAACATTTTCTAAAATACCCTAACCCACCCCAAATGCCTGCCTGAACAACAACGTTTTTAATGCATGACAGAAGCTCATTAAAGAGGGGGCATGATGGAGTTACCTAGGGAGGGAGTTCCACAGAGTGGGGGCCACCACAGAAAAGGCCCTCTCCCTCGTCCCCACCAGTCTAGCTGTCCTGGCTGATGGGACAGAGAGAAGGCCATCCAAGGCTGATCTTGTTAAGCGGCCTGTCTGGTGCTGCTGGAGGCGCTCCTTAAGATAGCCTGGGCCGGAACCATATAGGGTTTTAAAGGTCAAAACCAACACCTTGAATTTGGCCCAGAAAACAACTGGTAACCAGTGCAACTCCTTCAGCACTGGAGTGATGTGATCTTGCCGGCGGCTGCCTTTAATCAGGCGAGCCGCCGCGTTCTGTACCAGCTGCAGTTTCCGAACCGTCTTCAAGGGTAACCCCACATAGAGCGCATTACAGTAGTCTAAACGAGAGGAGACCAGGGCATGTACTACCGATGGGAGCAGATGGTCGGGAAGGAAGGGGCGCAGCCGCCGTATCAGATGGAGTTGATACAGCGCTGTCTGGCTCACAGCTGACACCTGAGCCTCCATGGACAGCTGGGAGTCCAAAATGACCCCCAGGCTGCGGACCTGGTCTTTCAAGGGTAGCCGTACCCCATTCAACACCAGGTCAACATCCCCCAACCTCCTCTTGTCTCCCACCAAAAGTACCTCAGTCGTGTCAGGGTTCAGCTTCAGCCTATTCCTCCCCATCCAGCCACTCACCGTCTCCAGACATTTGGACAGGGATTCTACGGCCAACCTTGGTGAAGATTTAAACGAGAGGTAGAGCTGCGTGTCATCCGCATATTGATGACACTGCACCCCAAACCTCCTGATGATAGCCCCCAGCGGCTTCACATAGATGTTAAATAGCATCGGGGAGAGGATGGAACCCTGTGGCACCCCACAAGTAAGTGGCCATGGGTCCGAAACCTCCTCTCCCAGTGCTACCCTCTGGTACCTGCCGGAGAGGAAGGACCGGAACCACCCAGTGCCCAACCCCTCCAGGCGGTCCAGGAGGATACCGTGGTCAACGGTATCAAAAGCCTCTGAGAGGTCGAGGAGAACAAGGAAGGAGCATTCACCCCTATCCAGAGCCTTCCTCATATCATCTACCAAGGTGACCAAGGCCGTTTCTGTCCCATGCCCAGGCCTGAAGCCCGACTGAAATGGGTCTAGATAATCAGTTTCTTCCAAGTGTGCCTTCAACTGCACCGCCACCACCCGCTCAATCACCTTGCCCAAAAATGGCAGATTTGAGACTGGGCGAAAGTTGTTCAAAACTTGAGGATCCAAGGAGGGCTTCTTTAAGAGCGGTCTTATCACTGCCTCCTTGAGGGCTGATGGCATCACTCCCTCCTCAAGGGAGGCATTCACCACCACCTTGATCCCCTCACCCAGTCTCTCTCTGCAGCTCATAATGAGCCAAGATGGGCAAGGATCAAGTAAGCAGGTAGTCAGCCATACCGATGAAAGCACCTTGTCCACTTCATCAGGAGGGAGAAGCTGGAACCGATCCCACAAAACCGGTTTGCTACAGGCCGCCTCTTGCTCACTAACTGTATCCACAGCGTGCATAGTAACACACCTAATCTGATCAATTTTATCTGCAAAGTGCTTTGCCAAGGCCTCACAGGAGGCCTTAGAATGCTCCAGTGGTTCCGGAGCCACAGGACCGACCAGGCTCTGGACCACTTGGAACAGCCTCCTGGGACAGCACTCTGCAGACGCGATGGAGGCAGCATAATATTCCTTTTTTGCTGCCTTCACCGCCATGTGATAGGCTGAAGATACAGCTCTAGCCCGTGTCTGATCGTCTTTGGAGCGAGACTTCCGCCACCAGCGCTCTAGCCATCTCACCTCCTGTTTCAGAGCTCGTAACCACGGATTGAACCATGGTGCAGTCCGAGCCCTGTTCAGGGGGAGAGGGCGTTTCAGAGCCACCTGATCTAATGCCCCAGTGATTGCGGCATTCCAGCCACCCACCAGGGTCTCGACCGAGTGGCCGTTGGCATGCCCCAGAAAATCCCCAAGCGCGTTCAGGAATCCATTTGGATCCATAAGACGCCTGGGGCAGACCATTTTAATGGGTCCTCCACCCCTGCAGAGGGGTTGTGGAACCGAGAAGTCCAACGTCACCAGATAGTGATCTGACCATGACAAGGGGGTGGTGGATATACCCCCGACTTCCAGGTCACTCCCCACTTCTCCAGAAACAAACACAAGGTCTAGTGCATGACCGGCTACATGGGTGGGCCCAGTTAGAATATGGTGCAGCTCCTAGGAGGCCATGGTCTCCATGAAGTCCCAAGGTGCTCCTGTGAGGATGGCCTCCGAATGTACGTTGAAGTCCCCCAACACCAGTAAGTTAGGGGACTGTACATGCACATCAGAGACCACCTCAAGCACCTCGGCCAGGGAGTCAGTCGTGCAGCGCGGTGGACGGTACACGAGCAGAATCCCCAGACTGCCCTTCAGGCCCAACCTCCAGTACATGCACTCAGCAACCTTGGTCTCCTGGAGAGGGGGTCTGGTGAAGACCAAGGACTCTCGGTAGATAACAGCCACTCCACCTCCCCGATCCCCAGCCCTCAGCTGCTGTGCATACGAAAATCCAGCTGGACACATGGCTGCAAGGGTTGGAGCAGCAGCCTTGGCCAGCCAGGTCTCCGTAATACATGCCAGGTCTGCACCCTCATCCAGGATCATGTCATGAATGAGGGAGGTTTTCTGGGTAACAGACCTGGCATTGCAGAGCAGCAAACAAAGGCCAGAAGATGGGGTCATGCCTCCCGCAGCCATCCTTTGGCTCTGGACAGGCCCAGAGCAGGGGACAGATACTACACATCTTTCCCTTGTTCCCCTTACCTGGCATGGCCTGCCCCTAGCGCTCCGCCAGCGCCTGCCGCCCAGCCTCGGTATCTTCTGGCCCCCAACACTCCCCCCACTGCCTCCATCAGGTGGACACATGCCCCCTCGCTCCCGCCTATCAGGCAGGCTACCCACCCCTAAAACCACAACAAAATCCCCCAGGAAAAAGAAAACACACACACACATACACAACAATTAAAAATCCCCTTAAAAATAATGCCAGGCCGGAGTCCACAGGGAAGGCCAGGTGGTGGTGGTGGTGGCAGCAGCAGCAGCAGCCGCTGCCGCCGCAGGCCCAGCAGCAGCAGGCGCGCCTCTTCCCCGGTGATGGTGGTGGCCTCTCCTGCAGGCCCTGGCTCTCCCAGGCCACCTCAGCCAGCCAGCTTATGTAGCCCCTCCAGGAGGGCAGGTGGAGCAGCACAGCTGGCTCGGTACCTGGGGGCCTGGTCCTGCAGGGACTGGCGGTCTGCCAGGCAGAAGTCTCCAGGGAAGGCCTGGTGGTGGTGGCAGCGGCGGTGGCAGCAGCAGCAGGCCCAGCAGCAGCAGGCCCGCCTCTTCCCCGGTAGTGGTGGTGGCCTCTCCTGCAGGCCCTGGCTCTCCTGGCCTTCTTAACACCTTCCTGGCCTTCTTAACACCTTCCTTCAACCCTTTTGGGACCTCCTCACCTACCAATGATTTAGTTGTAAAATCTCTATTTTTATCATCTGTTCAGGGACTGGGGCAGAAGCTAACTCAGAGGGGTTCTGACCCACACACAACAATTCCTCAAGAGTGATGCCATCAATTCTAGCAACAGTAGTAGGTGATAGATTATATCCTTCTACCTTGTCAATCCAGAGCAGAGGATCAGCTTTCTTCTGTTCGGTAAGGTGATTCTCTGACTGAGATTTAAACCATTCTTTCATCATTCCAGCTATTAATCCCAACACATCTTTTATTACTCCTACTAGATCTTTAATTTCCAAAATAGCATCGCTTATAGAATTATTACACAAATTGTGTGTGGCCTGGACTTTATCAGCACATTGATTAGAGGATTTCCTTCCAACACCCTCCTTGTTAACCACACTAGATACAGGTGACTCTCCAACCAGGGAGGTATCCTATACCTTCCTTTTTTCTCTGTATTTAATACTTTGTTCTAATTTTGAGGGGGATTCGCTCTCTACCGGAGTAGATAAAAAAAATCTTCCATTCTCATTTTACCGAATTCCACACTAAAATAGCTATTTAAGCAGGTACTTCCCAAGACCTGCTCATCTATTGGATCAGTAATTAACATACCAAGTGAACAAGTGTCTAATACATCCAAGGGTAATAAGAAGCTATGCTCAGAGCCACAACAGTGTTACCATATGATGGAATAAAGTCTGTCGTCTTTGTATCCTTCTCCCTGTTCTACCATTACCTCTCATACTTAGTTCTCCATTTCCCTCTGTCTGCATCAAGAGGGATGGAGGAACACTAACTTCCTCAACTCCTCCCAAGGGTAAAACATTCCCAGACTGATCATCTTTCTTTTTATAATCTGAGATCGGAGTAATAACTAAAGGAACACTTCTTTGTAACTGGTGGATTACTGGAGGAGACAAGGTAAGCTCCAACACCTCCACATAATCTTCCACAATTGGCTGCCCCATTTCATAAGATAAAAACGGATATATAACCCACTAAAACCACAATACAAATTATCAATCAAATACAATAAAATAATTATACTATAACAACCAAGACTTTTAAATACTTAAAATCTACACAACTGTTAAAACACCCAGCATCGCACCCAGTGCGATGCTAAGCATGCGCTTAGTGCTGCACTTGGCGCGGTGCCACGGCGCGGCGCCCAGGCACTGCCTCTGGCGGCCCCGCCTTATATGCCTGTTAGGGAGCAGAAGACACTGAATTGAGCCTTGAGTGGCAGGCAGATGGTTCAACAGACACAGCTCAGCCACTCTTCTCCAAACTGTTCCCTCTCCACCAAGCTACGTCTCTTTTCCCCCAAATTTTGAGAATTGCCTCTCTGATTATATGTGTCTGTATCCTCCCTTTCTCCTGTCATGTATACCACATCCATTCTCCTAGGGGTATATCGATCTCTACTTGTTCCCCAGTCCAAGGTGGGGTACCTCTAAATGGTTGAGTTCACTCTGCCAAAGCTGCTAATATTGCTGCTTGGTAATAATACATAATATTAGGGACTGAAAGTCCTCCTCTAGCTCTCTCCTGTTGCAATATTTGTGATCTAACCCTCACCTCTTTATAGTTCCATATATATAAATATTGATTTCTGATTGATTTTATTTAAACAACTTTGTGGAAACTTAATTGGCAATGTAAGAAACAGAAATACAAAACTAGGCAGAATTTTCATCTTAATGACTGCAGTTCTCCCCAGCCATGAAACACGATTCTGCGCACTTCTTGAGATCCTGTATAGCCTTACCCAGCAACCTCATATAATTATCTTCAACTAGATTACATACATCATTCCCAAATATTTGAGCCTGTTATACATCCGAGTTCTACTTTTTGCTCCCTCCTCATATGTAATGATAAAATTTCTGATTTTCCTGGGTTCACTTTATATCCAGATGCATTACCAAATTCATATAACTTGTTCTTGAGAATTCTAGCTGATCTCATAGGGTCTTGCATTAAAAAATCCCACTCTTGCATTGTCTGCATATAGCATTGTTTTACATTCATATTGATTTAGAGTAATGCCTTTTATGCCCCCTTCTTGTCTCACCTGTTAAGCCAAGCTTTCAGTACATAAATTAAAAACTTATGGTGACAATGGGCATCCTTGTCTAATGCCTCTTTGTAGTGTTATTATAGGCGACATTATGCCGTGTATCAGAATCCTAGCAAACGCTGCTGTGTAAATAAGCTGAATCAGATTACAAAAAAATGGGCCAAATCCAAACCTCTTGAGGGTATTATCCATAAATCTCCATTCAGTGGAATCAAATGCTTTTTCAGCATCTACAAAGTAGAATGATGTTGGTTGTTTTGTCCTCTGTATATGATCATCAAATGTATTATTGTCTGAGTGTTCCAAGCAAGTTGCCTCCACTTCATAAAGCCTGTTCGGTCCTCTGTTATATAATCTCCCAAGATTTCATACACCCTGTTGGCCATTATGCTCATCAGTTTATAATTGGTACTTAATATGGATTTGGTCTATACGATTCTGGTTTCTCAGCTTTTTTTTTGCTTATAGATCATAATTATATGTACTTCATTCCAAGAGGTAGGTATACTTCTTTTCAATAAAAAATTGAGAAATATTTTAATCAGTCTTGGAGTTAGCAAATCACTAAATTCTTGATAAAATTCCCCAATAATCCCATCTGAGCCTGGTCCTTTACCAATATTAATATTTTTAATTGCACATTTAACCTCTTCAGTGGAGATTTCAGTCTCTAATTAATCCTGTTGGTCCTTATTAAGCCTAGTTACATATGTACTATCTAAATAATAATGGATTTCTGCTTCATCAGGTTTATTAGATTTATATTCTAGATTCTCATAGAAGAGTGTAAACTCATTTGTAATTTCTTGGTTTGTATCTACTCTATCACCATCTAGCTTTGGTCTTCAGCTTATTTTCTGTGTATCTTCTTTATCCTTCAGGAGATTTTCCAAGTACTTCCCTGGCTTGTTACCATATTCAAATATTCTTTGTTTTGAGTAAAATGGTGCTTTAGCAGTTGAGTAGGCATCCATTAATCTTAATTTTTCATTTGCTGTGTCCATCTGCTGTTTACTGCTTTTAGTACCTGTGTTTATATGTTCTGGTTCTGCTACTTGAATTTTTCAACATTATATTATGGTTTCCATCATGCTTTTTCTTATGGCATATTCTTGCTACAATAAATTGGCATCTCAGCCAAGCTTTAAATGCCTCCCAAACTAATGAAGTATCTGTCACAGATGGATCATTATTTTTTTAAATCTCTGTCTCATTTTATCCACCAATCCCTCATTTATAAGAGCAGTGTGTTTAATTTCCATGTAGAATCTGTTCTTCTCTTGAAAAGTTGTATTGCATATTTCATGGGTGCTTGATCTACATAGACCCATGGGCCTATTTCAACATCCTCTATTTTACTCAATAATAGTGGGGTCATGTGAATATGGTGTATCCTGGAGTATGTTCTATGTCTATAAGAATATAATATATAAGCTTTTCTCCCTATATGATAAGATCTCCATGCATCTGTTAAAGCTTGATTGTGAAGCCAATTTGGGGGGGAAATAGGTACTTTATATGTCTAACATGCCTTATTGTCGTATCCAAATCTTGGTTAAAAATAGCATTGAGAACTCGGGCTGTTGTGCCCCAGCTCCAGCACCGCAGTGGGCGTTATAGTTCACAGCCAGAATCTGATCAGAAGTGGTCTGGAACGGTTTGGGCCTATTCAGACCGTGGACTGGAATGACGGAATCATTGTGAGCTTATCTCTGCCTGTGTTCTCAAAGGAAAGCAGGCTACATATTCCTGTGCAGCTTCCAGCTTTGGCCTTGACAGGGAAGGAAGCTACATGTTAAACCAAGATCAGGAGCAGGATGCACCAGCTGTTGGCTGTGAATTCTTGTACAAATCATATGAAAAACAGATATCACTCTTACAGCAATTCAGTGACTTGCTTTCCTCTTTGCAGTTGTTCACGATATCTACAGCTTCGTCAACATAGTGAATGATGACAAAGTTGAAGTTTCTCAGCTGAAGGACGTGCTGGCTGCCATTCGCATCACATTAACCAAGGAGGAAATGAAGGAAGCACTGAAGAACACAGTGGTGGACAGTAAGAAACTGAGAGAGAGATACAGAGAGAGAGAGCGCTCAAATGGGCAGAAATAACACATAATACAGCCCTGACTAGATTGTACCACTTGAGACTGCAGAGATGGGGGCTATATGTTTGACTGCTCTCCCACATAAAAATTCTCCCACATACAAGTTAAGCTAGCACACCAGTGTGAAGGCTAGGCTAGAACCCTTCTCATCTTTCCATGCACATTGAGGGCTTTAATGTGGGAGAGCATTTAAAAAAATACCCACATCCAGCCTCAAGTGGTATGCTCTAGGAAGTGCTAGACAATGTACTGTTCTTTTTGCATATCATATAACTGTCTCTTAGGAGCAGCCAATCACACATTAGCAAAAGCTCCATTTCCTGCCAGACCTCTGCATTAACCACTGCTGCGGCCTGCCTCCTTTTCAACCAGCCTCCTCTTGTGTGATGGGTAGATCAGCCATATCTGTACTAGTTGTGTCACCAGAGTTAGTAATTACCTCTCAGTGTATGAACTTGTTCTGCTCGTAATACTCAGCTACAAAACAAATCAAACACCATTTCCCCCCAAAGTACTTATTTGGTTCAAAATTTAAGCCAAGCCTCCACCACTCCTTGCAATAGCATTGTAGTGCCAGGGACCTTGGAAAATGGAGCTTTATAGGGCACCTGTCCTATTCCTACCCCCTGCCATAGGGATCAAAATCTGCCTTAGCAGAGTGATCAAGGATAGCAAGAGAGCACAGCAGGATAAGACCGTGCTCCAGCACTGATTAGGGCCTACCGGAACAGCTTTTTAGCTTTTAACAGCTTCTTCCTGGCCTGTCATCAAGGACCTGATCTGGAGCATGTGAGGACTGTGGCTTCTTCCTCACAAGTAGAACTCAGGGACAGTCACCCTTGTGCTGCCAAATGGATACTGTACCCCTGGTTCTGGGCTTCTGCTTGGACAGACCAGTTCCTCTGCTCCTGGGGTCAATCCTGGTGGGCCTGAAGCAGAGGGCAGTGAGACAAGTCGGGGTGCATGGGTTCCTCCAAACCTGTAGCCTTCTCAGGTGGTGGAGTGTCTGGCAGGATAGTGGTCTCAGGGGGGTTGTTGGTCGCCCGACTCCCCATGTAAGTATTAGGACAGCAATAAGGTCCACCTCTTTCTCTGAGACGTTGCTCAGGTCTGAGCTGGTCCTACAAGGAAGGTGGTGGGCACAGCAGTGCCTGAGTCTTTAGTATACGCTTCAGGTGCCCTGGAGCTGCGTAAACCTGGGATGCTCACAACAGCAACCCAGGTGCAAGGGGCCCTGGGACATGTGGTTTCCAGCATGGCTGGCATGCATGAATGCTGAACTCTCAGGTGGCTAGAAAACTGTATTTCCCAAGGTCCTTCATGCTGGGAACACTGCTATTTCAGCACTCAAGACTCCAGAGTGGGAGGAATGGGGGACTCTCAGAAGCTGGAAGGAAGTCCTCCTTATCACTACCAATGTTCACCAGGATGTGGGGAGGGGAAAGGGCTGAATTCCAGATCAAGCTGAGGGAAGTTTGCTCATTAGGTGTGATTGGATCAATGCAACAGAGTTACTTGTCCTCAGATGGGGCTACCTGTTTTGTCTCTGCATGAGTCAGTGCTCTGGACAAGTCTCCTTCCAGTCAGGAGGCACGCTCGGATAGTGATCCACATAGAAATGCAGCAGATAGGTTCCTTCCCCCTCCCTTACACACAATCTAAAAATAAACCTTTTGGGGTGTAAGAGTGCCTCCAATTTTAATTCAGAAAAAGTAGTGTCCTTGCAGTATCAGAAGTTTAGGAAATACTACCATGATATCAAAGGTGCCTTACCTCAGTCAAAACCTGTCAGGGTCCACATTCCAGCAGTAAGTATGGGCCTGAGCCAAAGATGGGTGGGAGTGGAGCCAAAGTGCACAGAGTTTGCAAAGTGGATAGGACTTGAAACTAGACTGAGATCCACATGAAACTAGGCCAAGGTCCATATGTTGCCTCTAGGCCACAGTTTTCCCAGCCCAGATCTAAACTATTCAGTTTTGTTTGCATGTGGCCATGGCCTTGGACTCATGGCCACAGGAAGCAGACCTCAGCTGCCTCTTTGCTTCTTGTTTTTTTTTTTCTAATTTCTCTCTGCTCTGCTTTTCAGGTGAAGGGCAAGTGAATCTGAAAGAATTCATGAAAGGCTTGCCAAATACGCAGCGATTCTCCACAGCTGTAGGCAAGTACAAAACTTGCCACAACTGTCATGCCTGTAACATGCTTTGTTGTGAATCCTGCCTTTGGTTGCTTCATTGTGTCACCTCTTGTTTTTCTCAGAGATGGAAGGAGCTATGAAAACCATGAAGAGAATTAAACAGGGCAAGCTGAAAGTTGACGAACTGGATCCCATCATGCATACTATGGGCCTCCATTTATCTCCAGATGAAATCCAGCTGGCGCTGAAGCATGTTACCAAGAATGGTAAGGCTTTTCAGCAGAATTGGGCTTAGGAATTTATTATTATTATTATTATGGTGGCCATTCCTTTATTTATTTATTTCATTTCTAGACCACCCAATAGCCAAAGCTCTCTGGGTGGTTCACAAAAATTAAAACCAAAAAGCACAGGATAAAACAATATAAAATATAAAAGCATTAAAACCACAATATAACAATACAGCAGAATAAAACCTGAACAAAACCTAGCAGCAATGCAGAGATTTAAAATACAGATTTAAAACACCAAAGCTAAAAGTCTAGAAAGCGAAAATGCCTGGGAGAATAAAAAGGTCTTCACCTGGTGCCGGAAGGAATACAACATAGGTGCCAGGTGAACCTCTTAGGGAGCTTATTCCACAGCCAGGGTGCCACAGCAGAAAAGGCCCTCTTCCTGGTAGCCACCTGCCTCACTTCCTTTGGCAGGGGCTCATGGAGAAGGACCGCTGAGGATGATCTTAGGGTCCAGGCAGGCACATATAGGAGGAGGCGATCCTTCAGATAACCTGGCCCCAAGCTGTTACAGGCTTTGAATGTTAATACCAGCACTTTGAATTGGGCCTGGAAATGGACTGGCAGCCAGTGCAGCTGGAAAACTGCTGGCGTAATGTGATCTCATTGGCCAGTCCCTGTTAACAACCTTGCTACACTATTTTGGACTAGCTGAAGTTTCCAGACTGTTTTCAAAGGCAGCCCCACATATAACACATTGCAGTAATCCAGACGAGAAGTTATCAGGGTATGAATAACTGTAGCTAGGCTATCTCTGTCCAGATAAGAGCGTAGTTGGTATACCAGCCTAAGCTGATAAAAAGTGCTCCATGCCACCAAGTCCACCTGTGCCTCTAGTGACAGTTCTGGGTCCAAGAGCAACCCCAAACTATGAACCTGATCCTTTAGGGGGAGCACGACCCCCTCCAAAACAGGTTGAATATCACCTAGCCAGGCAGACGAGCCACCCACTACCTACGTCTTGTCTGGATTGAGTTTCAATTTATTGGCCCTCATCCAGTCCATTACTGTGCCCAGGCCCTGATTCAGAACAGCCACTGCCTCACCTGGGTTTGATGAGAAAGAAAGGTAGAGCTGGTGTCATCCACATATTGATGGCACCTCAGCCCACACCTCTGGATAACCTCCCCCAGCAGTTTCATGTAGATGTTGAACAGCATGGGGGATAAAATAGAGCCCTGTGGAACCCCATGGCACAATTGCCAAGGCACAGATCAATAATCCCTCAGCACCACCTTCTGGAATTGGCCATCCAAGTAGGAGTGGAACCACTGCAGTGCAGTACCTCCAACTCCCAGCCAAGACAACCTATCCAGAAGGATACCATGGTCGATGGTATCGAAAGCCGCTGAGAGGTCCAGGAAGGCGGCGTACAGCAAAAAAATACAGAAAATACAGAATCAACAGGGTCGCACTCCCCCTGACCTTCTCCCGGCAGAGGTCATCCCACAGGATGACCAAGGCAGTTTCTGTTCCAAAACCAGGCCTGAAGCCCGATTGAAATGGATCTGGAAAATCTGTTTTACTCAAGAGTGTCTGGAGTTGTCCTGCAACCACCCACTCATGCACCTTGCCAAGGAAGGGGATGTTGGCCACTGGCCTATAACTGTTAACGTCCTTCAGATCCAGGTTGGGCTTTTTTAGGAGTGGCCTAATTACCGCCTCTTTTAAAGAGGAAGGCATCACTCCCTCTGTCATGGAGGAATTTACAACCTCCTGGATCCAGCCAGACATAGAATCATAGAATCATAGAATAGTAGGGTTGGAAGGGGCCTACAAGGCCATCGAGTTCAACCCCCTGCTCAATGCAGGAATCCAAGTCAGAGCATCACTGACAAATGGCTGCCCAGCCTCGTCTTGAAGGCCTCCAGTGTGGGAGAGCCCACCACATCCCCAGGTAATTGGTTCCATTGTCGTATTGCTCTTACAGTCAGGAAGTTTTTCCTGATGTTCAGCCGGAATCTGGCTTCCTGTCACTTGAGCCCATTATTCCGTGTCCTGCACTCTGGGATGATCAAGAAGAGATCCTGGCCTTCTTCTCTGTGACAACCTTTCAAGTAGTTGAAGAGTGCTATCATATCTCCCCTCAGTCTTCTCTTCTCAAGGCTAAACATGTTCAGTTTTTTCCGTCTCTCTTCATAGGGCTTTGTTTCCAGTCCCCTGATCATCTTTGTTGCCCTCCTCTGAACCCTCTCCAGTTTGTCTGCATCCTTCTGAAAGTGTGGTGCCCAGAACTGGACACAGTACTTCAGATGAGGCCTAACCAGTGCTGAGTAGAGGGGAACTAGTACTTTCCGGGATTTGGAAGCGATGCTTCTATGAATGCAGCCCAAAAGAGCATTTGCCTTTTTTGCAGCCACATCACATTGTTGGCTCATATTCAGCTTGTGATCGACAACAATTCCAAGATCCTTCTCGCTTGTAGTGTGGTTGAGCCACGTATCCCCCATCTTGTAACTGTGCATTTGGTTTCTTTTTCCTGGGTGCAGAACTTAGCATTTATCCCTGTTAAATGTCATTCTGTTGTTTTCTGCCCAGCACTCCAGTCTATCCAGATCACTTTGAATTTTGTTTCTGTCTTCCAAAGTATTAGCTATCCCGCCCAACTTTGTGTCATCTGCAGATTTGATCAGCATTCCCTGCACCTCCTCCTCCAAGTCATTAATAACAATGTTGAAGAGCACTGGGCCCAGGACTGAGCCCTGCAGTACCCCACTCGTTACCTCTCCCCAGTTTGAGAAGGTCCCATTGATAAGCACTCTTTGAGTCCGATTCTGTAGCCAACTGTGGATCCACCGGATCATTGTTTCATCTAGCCCACTTCGAGCTAGTTTGCTCATCAGGATATCATGGGGCACTTTGTCGAAAGCTTTGCTGAAGTCGAGGTATATGATGTCTACAGCATTCCCACGGTCTACAAGGGAGGTGACTTGATCAAAAAATGAGATCAGATTTGTCTGGCAGGACTTGTTTTTAACAAATCCATGTTGGCTTCGAGTAATCATGGCATTGTTGTCAAGGTGCTTCCAGATGGATTGCTTTATGATCTGCTCCAGAATTTTCCCAGGGATTGATGTCAGACTGACTGGTCTGTAGTTCCCAGGTTCCTCCTTTTTACCCTTTTTGAAGATAGGGGCAACATTAGCCCTCCTCCAGTCATCTGGCACTTCCCCCATCCTCCATGATTTCTCAAAGAGAATAGACAGCGGTTCTGAGAGTTCTTCTGCCAGTTCCTTTATTACTCTAGGATGCAGTTCATCTGGCCCTGGAGATTTGAACTCATTCAAAGTAATTCGGTATTCCTTGACCATATGCCTATCGATCTCAAGCTGCAGTCCTGCCCCTTCAGCCCGTACTTCCCCTTTGCCAGGGGGGTCATAGACCCTCTTTTGGGAGAAGACTGAGCCAAAGTAGGAATTGAGCACCTCTGCCTTTTCTTTGTCATCTATTATCGTTTTGCCATCCTTATTTAATAGCTGAACCACCATTTCTTTCCTCTGCCTTTTACTATTCACGTAGCTGAAGAAAGCCTTTTTGTTGTTTTTAGCATCCCTTGCTAACCTCAGCTCATTCTCAGCTTTAGCCTTCCTGACGCCATCCCTGCAATTCTGTGCTACCTGCCTGTACTCTTTCTTTGTTACTTGGCCTTCTTTCCACTTCCTATATGTGTCCTTTTTTGTTTTCAGGTCATCCCTAAGCTTTTTGTGAAGCCACATTGGCTTCTTCTGTTGTCTTCCACCTTTTCTTCTTGTTGGAATTGTTTGTGATTGTGCCTTGAGAATTTCCTTTTTTAAAAGCTCCCACCCATCTTGGACTCCTTTTCTCGTTAGCGTCGCTTGCCATGGGACCTTACTGATCATTGTTCTGAGTTTATTAAAATCAGCTTTCCTAAAATCCAGGGTACGCGTTTGACTAGACTTGGCTTTTGCTTCCCTTAAAACCAAGAACTCAAGTACAACATGGTCGCTTTCCCCCAGAGTTCCTGTAACTGCTAGTTTATCCACTAAGTCATCTCTGTTGGTTAGGATCGAGTCAAGGATAGCCGATCCTCTAGTTCCTTCCTCTACTTTCTGTAGGAGGAAGTTATCCGCCACACAAGTCAGGAATTTCCTGGAGGGGCCATGTTTTGCAGAATTTGTCTTCCAACAAATATTGGGGAAATTGAAGTCCCCCATTACTACTACATCATGCTTCCTTAAAACATTGGCTATTTGCTTTTCAAAAGTTTCATCCTTGTCTTCTCCTTGATTGGGTGGCCAGTAGTAGACTCCGACCACCAGGTTCCTTTTATTCTTTGCTGCATTTATTTCAACCCAGATGCTCTCGATGGGGCTCCCAAGCTCCTCCTCCTGTATTTCTGTGCAGAGATATGTATTTTTCACATACAGTGCAACCCCACCTCCCTTTCTGTTCCTCCTGTTCTTTTTGAACAAGTTATATCCTTCAATTGCTGTATTCCAGTCATGAGAGTCATCCCACCAAGTCTCAGTTATACCTATCAGGTCATAATTTCCCTCTTGTATTAAGAGTTCAAGTTCATTTTGTTTGTTTCCCATACTCTGGGCATTAGTATATAGACATCGAAGACCATGTGCTTCATAGTCTGGCTTTCTTCCTACATGTATCTGAAGACTATTATTGGGCGCTATCAGAGCTGTTACATCCCCTCCTTGTTTGATGTAATAAGCCACGAAGGGCAAGGGTCAAGCACACAAGTGGTCGATTGGACTTGGCCAAGCACTTTGTCCTCATCCTCAGGCCTCAATAACTGAAACTCATCCAATAGAACTGGACCAGACAGTGCTCTGAATGCCTCTACCAATGGAACTGCATTAATCGTGGTGTCCAATTCATGACGAATCTTAGTGACTTTATCTTCAAAGTGCTGTGCAAACTCGTCACAGCGTGATACTGAGGGTTCCAAAGTCTCTCTCCCTGGCCCAGAATGTAACAGGCCACGAACCACTCAGAAAAGCTCTGCTGGATGACATTGAGAAGATGCAATGCTGGTGGAAAGGAATTGTCTCTTTGCCACCCTCACCGCCACAGTGTAGGCTCGATGAGCTCTTACCTGTGTTCGGTCAGACTCAGCACGAGTTTTCCTCCACCTGCGTTCTAGCTGTCTCCCCTCTTGCTTCATTGCCCTCAGCTCGTATGTATACCAAGGAGCTGGCCAGGCTCTGCTCAGAGGGAGAGGGTGCTTGGGCATGTCAACTGCCTGAGTCAACTCTGCATTCCACAGAGCGACCTGGGCTTCGACAGGAGTGCCAGCCATACTGGCAGGAGACCCCCCCAGAGCCCTCTAGAATCCATCAGAATCCATTAGTCTCTGAAGGCAGACCATTTTAATAGGTCCCCCACCCTTGCAGAGAGGAAAGGCTGCCGAGAGTCTAAACCACTACATTTATTTAGTAGTGGGCCATAGGCCATTCACATATACAAAACAACTTAACAACTGAAACATATTAGTGCAGATACAATGTAAGGTCAAAATCTAAAATGGTTAAAACTAAAATATATTCACAATGTGTTATTTAAAATTCATTTACATTAATTTAAAATATACTACTTTCACATATTATGTTCTGAAAAGTAAAACAGCCATGTAAAAGGCCATTAAAACAAGGCATCCCCAAAACAGTCAACTGCATTGTCAGAAATGAATTTTGCATGAATTTTCAATGCTGCCAAAGCAAAGAAAGAGACCTTGTGACATACAGTGGAATCTATATCAGACAAAAGATAGAAAATCTTCTCTGGAACAGCGTTTCAGTACAGATAAGACAAAATAAAACCCAGAAATTTAGATCGTGGTTCAGAGTATAAAGGGCAGGACAGTGAATAATGTCATAGATCTTCAGTCTCTGGAACATCACAAATACATAAACACTGAGCCAGACAAATCTGAGAATATGTGCCATCAATCGTTGCTGTTGGCATAGTTTGAAAACGAAGAGCCATACTTGCCTTAGTTTTCAGAAAGTAAGCTTTGTCAAATAGACAGCTCTTTGGTGGTCATATTTGTAAAACTTGTACCATTTTGACAATTTTGAATTATTAATAGCCTGTCTGTCCAGGGAAACACTGTGACCAAAGATACATTCACGAAGTCTCTCGTTTGAGTTCAGAGTAGAAAATGCATCAACTGAAGTGAAATAGGATTGTAGCAAATTATAATACCTTGAGCTTCAGAATTTACTATTTAACAGCTGTTCATAACATAATGTAGGCAAAACCCAGACAGAAGATTATTTTAAAGTTCTCCAGTAATTAATCAAGGCACAGTGAGTACGAGCTCTAATGGCGGGAAGACCCACCTCTGCCCAAACCAAGGCAGTGGGAGCGCCAGGAGGCAAAATCAAAAGTTTTCTAAGAACTCTGTTTTGAAGGGCCTCCCTTTATTTATTTATTTATTTATTTATTTTTATTACATTTATATACCACCCCATAACCAAAGCTCTCTGGGTGGTTTACAAAAGTTGAAACATTAAAATACAATATACAGAGTTTACAAACCATTTGACAATATATGCAAACAACATATAACTAAAAACAACTTTAAACTAAAAACAATTTTTAAAAAATCCAACAGTAAAACAACACAGCTTAAAACAACACAGCTTAAAAACAGTATACAAAAATCAGCAAAAAGAATGAGAGTTCTAAAAGGGGAAGGCCTGCCGGAATAACAGTCTTCAATGCCTGCTTAAAAACCTTCAAAGAGGTCAGCAGGCACATTTCAGCTGGCAGGTCATTCCACAGCTGAGGGGCGGCCAAGGAAAAGGTCTTCTGGCGTGTGGCTGCCAGTCTCACCTTAGGCAGCCGCAGCAGGGAGCCCTCCAAGGACCTTAGGTGGCGGACTGGGACACAGGGGAGAAGGCGCTCCCTGAGGTACCTTGGACCTATTGCATGTAAGGCCTTAAAGTCAGAACCAGCACTTTATATTTTGCGCGGAAACAAATTGGCAGCCAGTGTAAAGATTTTAAAACCAGTATAATATGGTCTCCATGGGACGTCCCAGAAACCAACCTGGCTGCCATATTTCATACCAGTTGAAGTTTCCGAACTAAATATACAGGCAGCCCCAAGTACAGTGCATTACAGAAATCAAGCCGAGAGGAGACCAGCGCGTGCACCACCGCATGGGCTCCGAGGTTGGTTTCCAGAAACCCACATATCCTATGGCGGTCTAGCCACTGACTAGCAGCCATAGGATTGCTCCCTTAATGAAATAAAGCTTTAGTTGATTAATCAAAGAAGGGCAATTTTATTTGGAGATTTAAGAAAAAGGCTGTTTTACTTCTAGTGTGCTAGTGTAAAAGGGAATGTAAACAAAAATATTAATATGGTCTTCCCTTCTAACAATGAATCAATTAATAAAAGGCTGATGATTAGTCAGTTCAATATTATTTGATTGTCAGCTGTACATTTTTTTGCTTCTTTTTCTAATTTGAAGTAGATTCATTAATTTATTCCTTTGCAGCTGATGGAACAGTGAGTTTGAAAGACTTTATGTTTGGCCTGACCAAGACTCGACGCTTTTCCCAAGCTGAAAGTAAGTGAAAACAGAGCTGCAGGTCATCGTATTGATACTGTTCTGCTTTTCATATTGATACTGTTCTGCTTTTCATTGTCCAGGGGTGTGTTTCCATCCTATCAGCTTCATTTTGTTTTCAACTTTGTTGCCGTGTTTCCCCAATTGCATCTTCTCCTTTTCCAGTTTCCACAGTGCTTAAAGTCCCGGCTTATCATCGCTGTAGCCTGGGGCTCTGTGCTGTTTCCACTGAGCTCTAATCAAGTGATGGCTGGGTGGAGTCTGAGTGGAGTCTGGGTTGGTCTGATGACCTCATCCATGTTCCCGCCTTCTTGGCCATGTTTCCAGGACAACGGGAGGAGAAGCTAATGGAGGAGAACTGGATTTTTAAAAAGGAACCAGCTTTGCTGTGAAGAGAGGCTTCCCCCCTCTCCCCCCTTTCTCCTTTCCCCTGAAAGTCCAGATGCACCTGCATTTCAGGAGCAAGCCTCATTGAGCACAACGGGAGTTACTTCCAAGTAGACACACATATGCTTGTGCTGGGAAAGTGGGGGGAGAACACAAAGAGGGAAACCACCCACCATTTTAACCCAGGGGACCTCATTGACCACAAGGGGAGTTACATCTGACAAGACAGTAATGGGTTTGTTGTGGGAAAGAGCGAAACCAGTCCCCATTTAATGCACAGGACCTCTATTTGGAAGCTGTGAATGAGTTACATCCTAAGGCAATGGACCAAAGCCTTGAGATTGGCTTAATTGCATTTAAGGAATTGGGCTTAAAAGTGTGCCATTTCAATTGAGGGGGAATCTCTGTAAGTTCTGATGTAGGCATTCAAAGGCAAGCCTCATTCAGCACAATGGGAGTTACTTCTGAGGAGACACTAATGGGTTTGTTGTGGGAAAGAGAGTAGTAAAGACAAAGACAGAATCCAGCCCCCATTGTAACCTGCAGGATAGCTATAAGCAAGCTGCGATGTACTTTCTTCCTAAGGCAATTCATCGGAGCCTCACTTGGTCGCTTACATGCATTTAAGGAATTGGGCTTTAATGTGTGCCATTTCAATTGAGGGGGAATCTCAGCCTCATCCACCACAATGGGAGTTACTTTTGAGGAGACACAAATGAGTTTGTTGTGGGAAAGAGAGCAAAACCAGCCCCCATTTTAACGCACAGGATCTCTATATGGAAGCTGTGAAGGAGTTGCGTCCCAAGGCTATGGACCGTAGCCTCACCATCGCGCTTAATCGCATTTAAGGAATTGGGCTTTGGTATGTGCCTTGTCAATTGAGGGGCTTCTCTGTTATTTCTGTGGTCGTTGAGAGGGCAAGCCTCATTCAGCACAATGGGAGAAAACACCCCTTGACTGGGGTCATGGGCTGTGTTCTGGTGTTTATTTTCAATGATGTTTTAAAAGTTGATCCCTCTGCATCCTGCTCCAAAACAGCAATGAAACATCCGGAAAACAGGGAGGGAAGGCCAGAGCGGCATACCCACAAAGGCTGGGCTACATGCCCCATGGCAGGACTATGATACCGGACCCAGTGTGATTGTGGAAACAGTTCAGTAATAGAGCAGCTGTAAGCTGGAAAAGTCTGACGATAAGCAGTCTCAGAAGAAGCGGTTGTTCAGCGATAAAATGCGGGGCTGGAGCTGAATGGCCACGACGTCATGGAAACACAGAGACCGCACTGTGCAGCCAAGTTGGAGTAAATCGCTGGTGGAAACACAGCCCAGGAGTATAAGAATCCCTGCCCCCCTCCATCTGCCAGTAGATTACAGTGGTGTCCTCCAGATAATCCTTCTGAGCTTAGACCACATAGGATCTGCAGAGTACCCTTTGAGAAGGACAGCAGGGATTTGTCCCCCATGCCTTAGAGCAGGGGTGGGCAACACGAGGCCCGTGGGCCATATGCTCCCCTCCATCCTTTCTGTGGCACCTGCCACCCCCAAATCACTGCTGCAGTATGGAATTTCAGTGGAGTGCAGCAGCAAGAAAAAAGCCAAATTTTTGCTTTAAAACAAAGCAGGTGGGACGCACGTACCTTGTTTCACTGCAAAGTTGTGCTTCCCTGGGGCTTCTAGGGTGCAACTTTGCATTAAAACAACGCATGTGCTCCCCGTGCTCCTTGGTTTTAAAACAAAGATGCAGCTTTTTTCTCACCACCAAGTTTGGCAGCAGCGATTCAGCAACAGCGATTTTCGTGGCAGCAGGGGGATGTGCAGCCCATAGCAGGTTCTGGGGGCAGAAATTGGCCCCCGGGGCCTCTGACACTGCCCACCACTGTCTTAAAGCCTCAGTCAAACACTCCTAGCTTGAGCTGGCTTGCAAAACCTTCAAAGTATGTCCTGCTAATTCAAAGTGAATACAGCAGTCCCAATTATGGATGCAAATAGGTGTTGCGTTTGTTATGGGAAGTAACTCGGTCTGGGGATGGCAGGTCAACTCCATCCTGCCTGACTATGAAATGGGAATGGATCAGATACCATCTGAACATCAAAGTGGTCCCTGCTGGTGTTGTGTATGCTTGAGATGGTGGTGTCCTCCACCACCACCACCAAGGCAAGCTGCCTGCACAAGACACTGGAGGTCTTGTAAGGCTTCAGTCCTGGGCATCCTTGGCCTTATAAAAGGTCCGTGTCAGTGCCACCAAGTGATGGGGGTGGAGATAAAGGAAGAGAGCTTGGACCAAGTTGGGAGGCTGGTAGAAGGTATAGTAGTGGGAGGGAACTATGAGTAAGAGTATCCCCAGGCCACCCATTGGTCGTCAGAAAAGGAGATGATAACTTTGGGTCCCAGAGAATAGGCACTAATGCAGACCTCAGCCCTTCTCACCCCCTCTTTTGTGTTTTGGAAGATGCTTGTCCCTTCACTGCATCCCAGGGCATGGTCTGAAGGCACATGAGGCCACCGACTTGCTGAAGCTAAGCAGGTCTGTGTCTGGTCAGTGCTTGGACCACCTGGGAACCACATGTAGCCACCTTGAGTTCCACAATGGAAGAAAGGTGGGATATAAATGTAATAAAGAAAGATCCCATATCACCATATAAAAAATCTATTTTTTCTGTCTTTTAAACATAATATAGCGGGAGTACAGTTACAAAGGGGTTTATGTGGTCTATTACTTTAAAAGGTTGATTACTCCTTGTCCATGTTTGCTTTCCTTCCTTCCTTCCTTCCTTCCTTCCTTCCTTCCTTCCCACTTTAAGGGAACAGGGTCCCCGTCAAAAACCTGGATTCCATTCTGGAAAACATGGGGATTAATTTAACTGAACAGGAGATGCAAGAGGCCCTCAAGCAAGTTACAGTTGATGGTGAGAACTGAGAGATAATATGCTGGAGTTTTGCAGGACAAGGGGTAGAAGAGGAGGCAGTCCGAGCATGGTGTCACTGTGAGTTTACGAACCCTAAACGCGGGAGCGTGGCAGGTACCCTGTGCAGGAAAGAAGAGTGTCTTCTGGTGGCCTCAAACACAACTGTTCTTTATTCAGCACACACAGAAGGGAGGGCTTAGCAGAAACTCCACCCACTGTTGTTGCTCCCAATTCTACAGGAGCTGCCAAGGTTCAGAAGCCATAACTAACGCACAGTACCACCACCACCCCTCCCCCAGAATACATAACAGCGAGAAACATAGATATGGGGGATAATATCACACACACACACACACACACACAGGATTCAGATTACTTACAGAGCAATTGCGCTCTTAATTTCTGTTTCCTAACTTGGGGAGGGGGAAAATAGATTCACTGCCTAGTTGCACACAAAGACAAACACAGAGACAACACAGAATGACTGAGAAATCAAAGGGTGTCTCAAAGAGGAAGACTTTGTTTTGTTTTTAATCAATTTTTATTTTATTTTTATAAATAGAATAAACACTACCAACAGCATAATCAGAATCTTCAGTTTCCAACATTACAGTATTCTGAGGAAAAGAAAAAAGGGAGGATAGCAAAAGAAGGAAGAGAAAAAAAGAAAGAAAAAAAGATTATATTAAACTTCAGTAAGAACTGACCAAATATCCAAATAGAAATCCAATTTCAGATTATACCTATACAGCATTCTTCCAAGCCTTGCAAGTATTATTAAATCTTCAATCCGCTACACCACAAACGGTAAACCTTATTTTTCAGTATCATAACCTCAGTCTTCTAGCAAAGGAATGGGAGCAAACAATCCATTTCCATTGGCCATATGTTACCATTCAGTTAATGCATATTAATAAACATTAAAGGTTTAGCCAACAAGAAATAGTAATAATAATAATCCCATAATGATATTAATAATAATAATTAAAAAGGAAAAAAGTTTAAGAAAAAGATAAAAAACAAATGCAAATCATTTGTATATTTTAAGTAATATATCTAAAATATATTTATATATGTACACACACATACACAAATAGGCATTTTATTACAATATAACACAAAAAGAAGGAGAAAGAAAACAAGCAAACATTTACTCTGGCATACTGCCTAGAAGTCTTATCAGCTATAGCCCAAACAGCACTTCAAAAGAACAGCTAAGTTCCAACTCTGGAGGCTGAGAGAGTTGGTTCCCTTGTTTTAATTTTAATACCAATTAAAAATGATTCTGCATCAGGATCCAAAAATCTTTTCATCTGGCCTTCAAAAAGAATGCAAAATGAAGCCGGACATTTAATATGATATTGCAGGTTAATTTGCTTTGCCAAACTTCTTGCCTTGGTGAATTGCCTTCTTCTCTCAGCAATTTCTTTAGTACAATCAGGAAAGAGCATAATCTTGTCATTTGCTGGTCCCCACCAAAGCTCACTTCGTTCTCTTGCCAGACGCATAAGGTAATTTTTTGTAGAGACTTGTGAAAATTGAACAATAACAGTCCCAAAAGTTCCTTTAGTGCCACAGATTGAACCAGGAACACGATATGCATGTTCAGTATCAAGTAAAAAATCAGATGGTAAAGCAAATAGCTCATGCAAAAGTTTATCCATAAATTCAGCCAAACCTATATCACTAGCCTCGTCTTTAATACCAAGGATACATAGATTCGCTCTACATGCGAAGGCCTCCAGTTGAGAAATTCAAGCAGACAAAATATTATGAGAAGCTTGCATGGCCATTTCATGAGCAGTAACCCAATCTTCAAGAGCATTTACCTTCAATTCCATCTTTTGAAAAGAGATATTAATTAAATCCACAGCCCCCTGAAGGGCAGTAATTGAGTCCTGAATTGTTTCAAGTTTCTTTGACTGCTCTGGTAGCTGAGAAGACATAGTTTATATCAAAGCAAGCAACTCCTCTTCATCTCCGGCATTTCTAGAAACCTTTGCCAAGGGAGCAATTAGGGGTGTAGGTGGCGTTCTCAAGCCTTTCCTTTTTTCCTTTGGTACTGCCAGCCTCCACTTTCAAAAGCACAACAAGCAAGTATAATTGCAGAAACAAAAAACCCAAACACTTACGCAGATTTAATTACAAGTCTTCAGATATTGCTGGTAGTTTAAATTCAGAAATACTATTTGGAGCCATTTTTCCTTATGTCTCCTAATTGCTTAGGAGTTTCAAACAGCATTCAGTAGATGACACTCCGACATCTAATCTTAGATTTCAGCCCCTCTGTTTCTCCGCAGAAGCAGCTGTTCTCCCAACATTTCATCCGGATGGTACTATAAGCTTCCCCTTTTAATTCCAGGGGAAGATAAAAAGGTTTCTCAACCTTTTCACAGCTGTTTGAGATAAGCAACCTGCAGAGCTCTGCAAGTCACTACAGGATTCCATGGCTCCAACCAGATATAAAGAGGAAGATTTTGCAGGAAAAAGTTTGAGAGAAGGATTGAGTTGAAGCAGAATGAATGACATCATGCATGAGTGGGACAGCCTCTTCCGCTTTTACTCAGAAACCCATGATCAGCTCAGCCACTCACAATCAGCTCCTGCTGAGTGTGATGTCTGAACCCAGACTGCTGGGTTCTTTAGGGGCTAAACATGTTGTTGGGTTAACCGCTGGGTTGTTAGGCCCTAAACAATCCAGCAGTCTGGATTTGGATGTCAAGCTCAGCAGGAGCCGATTGGCTTGCTGAGCCGATCATGGGTTGTGGAGTAAAGCAGAAGGGGCGTCCCAACCAACCGATTGGTTTTTAAACCAAAGGGCTGTCATTACATGTAAACAACCCCTATATGTACAATGGAGAGAAAGGGAAGATGGTGAGAATTTTAATGAAAAACTCCGTAGAATTTAGTCTCTCCTGCAAAAGCACAGTGATTGGAGACCCTGAGAAAACGTGCCCTAGGATTAGAAGGTGGGCCTGGTCACTCAGCCGCACTCCCTTCATCCCCCCTCCTCCCTGCTCAGCGGTTAGAGAACTGAAACTTGCAGGAGACCAAAACAAAAGTCTCTGCATCTCCAAAACACAAGTTGCTAAGACAGCCTTGTTCTGGAGCAGGTTCACTTCTGCTGCCTTTGGAAGGAAGCCCACGTTGACTCGGGAAGCAACAGAACTGGTCCGATTATGTGATTAGGGGAGAACATTTAGTCTGGCCCTTAGACTCTAGAACTAGATGTTTCTTAGAAATATTCTGTCTCTAGGCTAGTTAGACTTTAAACTTTTATCTCATTTTCATGCTGTCTGCCTGTTTCACCTAACTCTATATGTAATCCCAACATAATTCTGATTTTTAAAAATAAAACATGGACCCACTGGGTTGGGGTGTAGTGCCTAGAAGAGCCAAACAGCTTTGCTCCCCCAGATGTGCCTTCCTGCTCATTTCATGCTCCTACCACAGAGAAACCAGGGATTGTGCTGAGAAACCTTTGCCCGTGGTGATTGGAGGGGGCTGAGCATATTACCCATTTTGACCCTGAGAAGATAGGAGTCCTTGATCTCTTAGGAGACCCCAGTCTCAGGAGGGCACAAGTCTGTTCAGGGCCATGTGAGGGGGCTGCCTGAGGCAGCTAATTTTGGACATCATGACAGGGCAGCAAATGGTTAATTCTTTTTGTTGTCCTGCCAGGAAGGGCAGTTGTAGGCAGGCCTGTCTAAACGTTTGGGGAGGGCACCAAAAAAGTTGTGGGGGAGCAGTTCATCTGATCTGCAGGTCTTTTAAAGACATATTTGTACACCTTTTAATTGTTTGTAGAAAAAATGAGGGGGCAGAGAAAAATTAGGAGAGCCCAACCCTGGCTACTGGCCGCTCGTAGGACTTTCTTCCTCCTGTGCCAAAATAACTTGACCAGCCTTGAATCTTATGCACCTTGACTATTCTACTGCCCTCGTGTGCTGTTCTGCTGCCCTCCAGCAACAAAATGTCTTCTGATATCCCTGTGTCTGGTCATTACTGGGACTGGTGGCAGCTTCCTGTGCCTGGGATTCCCCTGTGGGCCAGTGGTGTTGTCACAATAACCACCTGCTGCCAGGCTACTATTCCTGCCCTGGTTTCCCCCGGGCTCTTCTCCCCATCTCTTTTGCCCCCCCCCCCATGGATCCCTTTCTTGTGGGCCAGGGCCTTGATGCAGAGGAGCCCCCACTGCTGCCTCTGCACTGCTGCAGAATGACACCTAAGCTCTGCCACGGTGTCTCTCCCTTTTCCTGATTGTCCCTTTTGTCTTTTCCTTTCTTGAGCCCTGGTTTTAGAATTTGTGGCGTAACTGTGTTTTTCTCTAAAATGTAGTGGCATCCCATCCTGCTTCTCTCTTTTCTAAGTCATTCTTATACCCTTTCAGTGGATGGGAAGGTAAACCTGAATGAAATAATGAAGTCTCTTCGAGGTATGCGGCAGCTCCCACACTCTGATGGTAAGTGGGGTCTCTGATACAAAGATGATAACATGGATATATGCAGTTATGGGTACCTACACAGCTTGGGACTGCAATGCCTGATGGAGCACCTCTTCTGACGTGAACCTACCCGTACTCTCCGTTCATCATCTAAGGTCCTCCTCTGGGTGCCTCCCCAGAGGGAAGCTTGGAAGGCAGCAACGAGGGAGAGGGCCTGCTTGGTGGTGGCCCTCCACCTGTGGAACAATCTCTGCAATGAGGCCTGCTTGACGCCAACATTATTGTCTTTTCGGCGCCAGGTTAAGACCTTCCTCTTCTCTCAGGCATTTGGCAGCACATGATGAGTTTTTAATTGGTCCTGGATCTATCTTTGGTTATGACTGATTGTTCAAAGTCGTCTTTAGCTATGTGTATATTGTCTGTGTTTTATGTAAAAGGCTTTTAAACTTTGTATATTGTATTTTAATGTTTCAATCTCTGTAAACTGCCCAGAGAGCTTTGGCTGTGGGGCATTACAGAAATCATCATCATCATCCCAATATGGGCCTGAATTTTGCTTCTCTTTCTATTATGGCAGTAAAGTAATCAGTAGAAATCAATTAACTTGGACCAAGTTTAATTTGAGCCCAGACTTGGAGCATCTCTACACCAGCCTAAAATCCTGCATTTATAACGGGGCTTTCTGCTTCCTTTTTAAATTCAGGATCACAACGACTCCCTTTTTCACATGCTTCCTTTTCCCCCACCCTCCACCCTCCTTCTCCCCGTATCTGAGTCTTCCAGAACTTTCATTGTTCTCGCCCCTCTTCTTGCCGCTTTACTCTTCTCACGGAGTTAACTGAAGCGAAACACAACGGGGTAATTTGATAGTTCATTATCTGCAATCTATTTAAAAACGGAACAAAGGGCATTTAGTGCAGGAGGCGCCCTGGAGGGTCACGGCGTCATGTAAAGAGCCTGCAAACTTCTGTGAAGGAGCCATCTCAATCACAGGATAAAAGCCCAGTCTGAAGTAGCCCTTGGCCCCTGGATTCAGTTCTAATTGCTAACCTCATCCTTACAAAATGTGGTAAGTAGCAAGGCATTTCTTCTGAGTACATGCAGAATGCATGGTTGTTCAAACAGCCCACAACTTGATACTTTTCTCATTTGTTTAATTACAGTGATGGGTTCACACAACACAAGAGTGATTAATAAGTCACAGAGGCTTATTAACCACCCCCATGCATGCTGCCCGATTTACCGAATTACCCTTGCCAGGTGCAGTATCCGAACCCAGTGAGGGTGGCTGGCTGGGCGGGCTGCTTAACCAACCACCCAGAACCATGGTCTGTTGTAGGGTTGCTGGGTGGTTTGTTCACCACCCATCCATCCATGCTTGGCAGGTTCAGACGTTAGGACAAGCTGCACCCTGCGATGGTAATTAGGTAAATAGGGCACCATGCAACCAGCATGCATGGGGGTGGCTAACAAGCCACAGTGGCTTATTAACCACCCTTGTGTCATGCGGACCAGCCCACTGTGTTGAGGTGTGTTGAGGCTTTCATGTGCCAATGAACGGTATGCTGCTGCAGCCATGAGCCTGGAGTCCTCTGGCTCCATGTTATGCTAGGGATGGACTGAAGTTACCTGCAGGTAGATTTCCTGTTACCTCTAGCTACTTGGCAAAAGATTCAGGACAGACAGAAGAAGGACTTTGTGTGATTAGTGTAGAGAATTTGCTGCCACAAGATGTAGTGATGGCTACTAACTTAAATGGTGTTTGAAGGCTATGAGGCCAGTTCATAGAGGACAGAGTGTTCAGTAGCTCTTGGTCATGGGAACTAGATGGAACCTCCAGATTTGGAGGCCCCTGAAGATTAGATAGTAGGGTCAACAGTGGAAAGGGGCTATTGCTTTCATACCCTGCTGGTAGGCTTCCCGGAGGCATCTTGTCAGCCACTATGGAAACAGGATGCTGGGTGAGATGGTCCTTTGGTCTGATCCAGCAGGACTGCTGTTATGTTCTTACATTGAATTTTTTGGATTTTGCAGAGACTTGACATTTCTGCTAGGGCTTTGTGGGCTAATTAATTCTACCGTAGCCTCTAAAGTCTGGCCTTCCATCCATTTTCCCCTGTCTAGGTTCCCAGGGGGATATGGTTGCTGTGGAAGACGTAGATTCCCTTTTGTCCAACATGGGGATCCACTTAAGCAAAGAGCAACTCCAAGAAGCATTGAAGCATGTGACAATGGATGGTGAGTATGCCTGGGAAGAAAGATGTTTCTGTTAAAATCCCTGACATCTTACATTCCAGAAACCATGGATGATTGTTTATATCAAGCAGCCTGTGTCTGTGTCCTGCTTACTAGATCACGATGAAATGATTTCATTGCCTCCCATTATCTCAGAACTTCAATTCCTCCAATGCTAAGGATGGGTATAATACTGTCTCACCTTACATATTTCTGAGAGCTAATAGGAAAAGACCGTGCAGCACTTCTGCCTATCCTAAAAAAAAGATAAATGATATTATTTACATCAGCATGTTTTCACAGCCAGATAAATGGCAGAAGCAGCAAAGGTAAAGTTGATCATTGAACTGTTAAAAATGTTATGTGGTTTTGCATAAACACTTGTTAGAATATTCACCCGTGCGTTCCAGTTTCCTGTTCACGTCTAGCACTGCAAAGGGGTCACTGCTGTTTGGGGGGGGCGCGGGGGGAGAGATCAGGCTAGGAAATACTTGCAGTCCCAACTGGGATGGAATGCACACCTTGACAAAGAGGCAGGCAATGGGGTGGCACATGCAGAGAAGGCTCAACAGCGCCACTGCGCCCAGTGCCTCGTGAGACCAGGCTAGAGCGACCAGCAGGGCCTCCACCAGCGAGGCACCCATCTGGTGCCTCTTGCTGAGCTCCGCCCTCGTCCCTGGAGGAGATGTGTCTGCAGCTCAAGGGCGCATACTCTGTTCTGTGGAGCTGCAATGTTTCTGGCGGCCCCTGGGACAGGTGTGGTGAATGTGGGCTCCCAAGAGCTGAAGGTGTCTCTGAGGAGGAGGGGTCCGTGTCTGGGGACATAGGCAATGAAATCTCATCAAGCTCAGGGGATGGAGCCATCACAGAGCCGGGCTTATCATATAAGGCAGTATATAACTGTTAATAATAAACACATAATTCCCATCATCCCCACCCAGCAGAGCCATTGCTGGCTGAGGATGATGGTAGTTGTAGTCAAATAGATATACTCTTCTTGGCCCTCAGATATGGCACTCGGTCGGAGAAGACTGCCCTAGACTATCTCAGGAAACAGATGCTGAGGCCACTGCCCTGCCAGCAATTTCTGTAGGGAAGGAGAAGGAGGAGGAACCCCAGAGACCCTTGGGGCACTAGACACGATGCGGAAAGGCTGGGCTGGTGGCAAGAGGGTGGCCGGCAGCAGTGTCCGGCAGTGCTTAGCAGGAACAAGTAGTTGGCTACTGGTGTCAAGATCACTGATGAATAGCAGGCAACCAATGGCCAAGCTCGACATGAAGTGTTTCCCAGTCTCTTTTTTAAAACTTGCAGATTGCCGGGGGTGGGGAGGTCAAAACTGAAGCAGAAGGGGGCTGTTTAATCCCCACCCTGCAGGCTGTTTGTGTGCCAAAGAACACCCTTCCCAAACCGCCTTTCTTCCCGCAGGGGAAAATATCCATGCATCTTGAATCCACCCCCACCCCACCCCCACCCCACATCATGTGTGGGATAGTAACTTGGAGGAGCCATTTTGGATCCACAGCTGGTTGAGCCACCATACTCAGCAAGTGTTAATGAATGGATAATCAGCGTTCCAGACCGCTTGGAGAGCCCCCATGGACAGAGGGGGCACTCCCCTTCAGACGTCGCCCTTCACATGCTGGGATATGTGAGCAATGACAGAGCAGGGCTGGTTGGAGCACTCCCCCTCCTCGCGTGTTTAGACAACACACTTCCAGGAACGCCTGAACATGGCTAATGTGATTCTCCCACATCACATCTAGTTTGGCCCCCAGAGAATGTCAGAAGTAAGATCTGCAGCCCCAGAGATGACATGGTGGTAGCAGACAAGTTGCTTCAACAAGGTGCTAAGCTAAAGTGAGGCCTTATATCTTGGTGCAGAGACCTTCATGTCCACCTAAGCCATACTTCTCAGTGAAGACTGCCATGGGCAGCATTCTAGTTGGAGCCTGGCACTCTGACTCAACTTGCTGGTCTCCCAGATAGGTGAGGGTTCAAAGAGAAGTTGAAAGCTCTGGGTTTAGGCAGCCCATCTGGGTGATCAGAGCCACTGTCTTCAAAATCTAGGTCTCTAACTGTGACTCCTCCCCCCCCCCTCCGCTTCTTATGTGAGTTAGCAGGCTCTGGCTGAACTTGGGGCATCCAGCAATACCTTTGGGTTTGCATCAACAGTTTAGGCTTAGAAGTCACTGTCTTGGAGCACAGTCATGACAGATACTGCTGCCATTTATAACTGCGAAGTTTAAGAATTTGAAAAATTCTTTCTCTCCCCCCTCAACACACACACACTCCTGCTTTAGTTGCTTTCTGCACTGTAGATTGCCAATCACATCTATCTCATATCTCAGTATTTTGCCCTTGCAGAAAATGAGAAGGTGAGCATGACTGAACTGATGAAAAGTGTGGTGAAGACCCGGAGACAATCCCAAGCTGACAGTACGTGGGTTTCATTAGTTGTGTTAGAAATTTGTTCAGGCAAACTGGCAGCGTTTGGAGAGAGTACCTGTGCCTAGCAGGGCTAAAATCAGAGGCAGAAATTAGATGATGAGGAACACACTGTCATGAAAGCAAATGTGATAAACAAAGGGCAGCTTTGTTTATCTTAGAACTGGGTGCATGTCATGATTCTGCAAGAGCACAGAATGTGGCAAAAGAGGCAGGACTCGCTTTCCAAAGATTTTTTTTTTTTAATGCAGGGTTTCTAGCCCTTATGGTTAAGATAATATACTTGACACTGAAAGGCCTTCTGACATGTCAGAAACCAGAGTTCTTTCTAGAGGTCAGAGGGGGTAGGGCATCACATTCCTGCATAGCTCCTTGCATGCCCCTAGTTTAGCAAGTCCAGAGAAATTATGCAAAACTATCAAAATACAAAAGAAAAAATATGTAAATTTGTAGAATTTATATAGATTGCAGTGTTCCACTCTTCTTGGCACAGAATGTTGATTGTCCAAGTTTTTAATTTTATTTTTTTATGACGGGGTATCACAGTTCTAAGCTGCTTTAGAAGCATTGTTAACCAAGCAGGGAAACCCAGAGCCCTGTGAATAATTTCACATTTATCATTTCTCAGGGGATCGGGTTCATGTCCGTAACCTGGATGCTGTTCTGGCCAACATGGGCATTTACCTAACAGATGATGAAGTCCAGGAAGCTCTGAAATATGTAGCTACAGATGGTGAGTCGTTTGAACACTTACTCATACTCCTCTTGAGGCTCACATGGATGCAAAGTACCCAGTTCAGGCAGAAGATACATGCTTCCCTTAAGGATTATTTTTGTGACCCCACAGGCTACAGCTGAGGCCCAAACAGCACCTGGTAAAACAGGGGGCTTCCAGATGAGGCTTTTGCGGTGCAATCCCCCTGCCTCATCCATGGAATTTTGCAGGGGGCCAAGACAACGTTGTCTTCTTCTTGTAACCCTCCTGCGTTTTTCCCCACCGCTGCTTCCATCTTTTTCTTTCCACAAGAAGTCCGTTAAGGAGTAGAGAGGAATAAATGCAGAGGGCCTTTTGAGTGGTAGCACTAGGAGCACCCTCACTCTTGTGTAATCGTGTAGAATAAACAAACAAAATAATTTCTCCCATAAAAAATACATATAAGCATTCTTGGTAGGCTTTGAGTTTCAACAGAGGCTTGGTAGGGGCTACTTAATTTGTCCCCTTTGCCCTTTTCCACCCCTCCACCTCCCACTGCTCATTGCCCAACAGAGGGGAAAACCATGTTCTGCTTCAGCAGAGGCCAGCCTATTCCTCTGGGGAGCTCACTAGCACGGCGTGGAAGCAGCAGCAGGTCTCTCGCATGGTTTGTCCCACACGACTAGTGTTCAGAGGTACATTGCCTCTGAACATGGAAGTTCTACTTATAGTCCAAGCACCAGTGTCACATACTTAATGTGAGAAGGTACGAAAGGTTTGACTATCTGGACACCTTACAAATGTTGTGGCATCTCCAAACCTGCCTGCCTCATGAGCAACTGCTGGCTGGGGCATTTAGGGGACTGTTAATTAAATCATAAGGTACATGTCTGAAACAGGTATACGTAGACAGAAATCACCTTCCTGTATCTTAAAATATTCAGTCTGACTGCTTCTCATAGGGCCAACCCCAAATCAGGCCTTTTAATATGGTCAGAATCATAACAATTTCCACTGTACTGAATTAAGTAAGGAACTGATATTGCAGCTCCAGAAATGTACTGGTACTTCTCTTTCTTGGGCTTACTGTGGAAAGGAGCCGACATAATCACCAGTAGCCACCAGACAGCGAACCGTGGAACATCCTGGCAGCAAGATTGATAGGAGTGATGTCATTCAAACTAGAGACACACGACATTGTTTTAGCAAGAAGTTGTACCTTGTTGTAACACATGGGCATATGAAGACATTGAAAAATGTCCAGTTGGCATTGCAGTGAAAAGTATGGCTGTGTCAATGGGAAGATCCACTATATTCTTACATGTCCTGGGCACAGTGTCAGTTCTTGAAAAAATAGGGACTGAATTACCATTTGTATCGCTTGATGAGCAGTGGGCCACCCCAGAAAAAATGACATTATTACCACAGCTAATTACAGGCATTGCCTGGGATATGATGCCTGTGTCAACACTCTTGATGGAAAGCAGAACCCATCTCCATGACACAGATGGTGTCTGTGTTCAGAATGTTGTATGGGAACCCTGAGAATGTCTTGCTTTGACTGCAGCAGACTCTGAGTGCAGGGCTAACACAGAAGCAGTGCAGTGAAGCCAGCAACCATTCAAGCACACAGTTTTCTATCCAGTGGAGTTCAGACTTAGGACAGGAGTGATCCAATTAACAGGCAGAAGTCAGAACACAGGCACCCAGTCAGATACATTACACAGTCCAGAGACAGATTCAATAGGGAGTCCAAGCATCAGGAACACGGAACATCAGTCACAGGGCAAGGTCCAGGAGGCAAGGTATGTGGCACAGGAGCTGGAAAAACGGTGTTGTTCAAATGCTGGCTAGGTCTACAGGGAAGGCTTTTAAGCCCAAAGCTTGCTGAGCCCCACCAGCGCTCAGCTGCAGTAATCAGAGCTCCAGGTTCAGAGCCCTACTCTTGAGGAGTCATTTTCTTCTGTGGAGTCCTTTGCAAGTGAGCACGCCTTCTCGCAAGGGCCCTACTGGCCTGCTGCTAGATGTGACCATGCTCCTGGGGGAGCATGGTCACATCAGTCTCTGCCTCAGTCAGTCTCAGAGGCAGAATCTCCTCCTCTGACAGTGATGGACCTGCCACCATCACCCCGGAGGGCCCAGGCTCCTGCTGGTCTGGTGGCAATACCTGATTTGGGGTGCCCTGGGTCTCTGGGGGCTCCTCCTCTGAGAAGGACTTCTCCAGTGGAGTCATGACAGAGAAGAAGAAACTGTTGACACTTCACTAAATCCTTCAATAGTAATGTGTGTGTGTGTGTGTGTATTGTTTAATAACAAAAAGGAAGAGAAGACCTCTTACAGCTTCTGGTTTGGAACTGGAACCATACAGGAATACATTAAGGGTGCTTCCAGATGGATGGCTCCTAGCGCTACCAATGGAAAGACATTGTGTAGCTATTTGTCTTTTCCTCCTTAATCTTACTTGATTTGTTCTGGAAAGAAAAAAGATGGAGGATGTGGTGGGAAGACACAGGAGGGTTACAAATGGAAGATGACAACATCTGAAACCCCTGTAAAAGTCCATGAATGATGCAGGGTGATTCACAATGAAAACCTTGTCTGGAAGTGTCCCAGAACTATCAAGGGATAGATTTGCACCACTTGTTGATGGCAAAAGATCTGCAATTCTGGATAATTATGAAGTTTTCATTGTGCTTGACGCTATGTGGATGATGTCACTGGCATTTAATTCAGAAGGAACTCCAATGTAGACAGGTTGGAATTCCAGAGTTTTGGTGGATAAACTTCCCCAAAAGAAAGCCGAAGCCATGTATTTCCCACAAATCAGTCAGTTCCCAACATCAGGCTGTGGCAGAAAAAATTAAAAGTTCCCACAAAATAGCTGAGGAGTGCCAGCAGAGGCACGTTATTGCGATGTATGATTTGGCTATTGTGAGACTTGCACTAACAATAAAAGCAAACAGAAGTCCTAAGTTTGACAGGTTGTTCCTAATGCTTGGTGGATTTCATGTCTGCCTGGCATATATCAAAACTGGACACTCCATCAATAAAAGTTCCTGAATGAGACAGAAGAGCCAACACTAGCTGCCATGTCCAGCAGTATGCAATTTCTAGAGTAGAAATTAGACAAGCTTCACTTGTCTAATTCTAAGGAATGATAACTTCAAATAGGCTCTGGTGCTGTTCTTAATTAAAGCATGGAAGTCTGAGTCTCATAATTGCATGGAACCCTAAAAAGTTGCAAATTTCCATACTGCAAATTGTAGTACGTAATGCAGTGAACAGAGAGCTCCTTCTAATGCACCCATTAAGAGGCAGATTTACCACCAATATTACCTTGAACCTCACCAGGTAATATTGCCATCCACCACAATGACATAGATGAATGTTTGGATGGATGTAGGCCTGCAGGCAAAGAACAATTTGAGGTACACAGGTGTGAGAAAGCTAGCAGACTCACTGAGATCGTCAGTGTGCAAATCCCTATCTGGATTTCATTGCTTCACTGGATGTGACTACACAGCAGCCTTTTCAAGAATGTGGAAGATTCTGGAAAGAAATGAGAATGCACAAGCTACTTTTTCTTTATTAGGGCATTGGAGCTAGAGTACAAGGGGAGAATATGGAGTTTATGTTGGGGTTTTCTGTGGGGTTGCATGTTAATTGTTTTCAATGTTTTCATAATTGAAACAAACAAACAAACAAATAAATAAATACAAAAGTATTCTTGCAGTAAAAATAATACTTTGACTTCATTGCTAAAATAGTTAATAATTTCATGAACTACGCAAATCTGCATAGTTCCAATTAAGTATATGGAAGTTGTTATGACTCTGATAATAATTAATGTTCTGATTTGGGTTGGCCCCACATAAATCAGTCAGATTGGGTATTTTAAGGTACAGGAAGGTGGTCTCTACCACCAAATGATACCAGTTTCAGCCATGGATGTAATTAGCAGTCCCTTTTTGGAGGGGCCAGAAAGGGGGTGCGCGCCTTATGTACACTAGTCCTCAGCAGATGCTGCTTGTTTCATCCATGCACCTCATAACATATTTATTGGCTCTGAAAAAGGGGTTGGGGGGATGGGGGTGGAGGTGGCGCACCTTAAATGCCCCAGCAGTTGCTCATGGCAGTTTTAGAGATGCCGGAATGTTTGTAAGAGGTCCAGATAGTCAAACTGTTTGTATCTTACGACGTAAGTATTTTGACACAGCCTTTTAGGCTGTTAGTTCTCGCAGCTGGTAGCTATGTTCCCACTGTCTGCACTCTGCCTCCAGCTTTCTCTTCATTTCCTTCCAGGGATGCTTGGAGAAGTGTCCCCTTCTCTACGGCTCAATGCCTGTCCTCCTTTAATTCACTGCTCAAGATCGACTTCTTTAGCAAAGTCTTTCCTGAACGTTTTTCCTAGCCTAAGTTGCTGGAGCACCCACTGCCGCCTGACACTCACCTAGGGCTGCCCGCTGCCCAGAAAAAACACATCTTCCCTGACCTGCTCTTTTGCTTTTAACAGCAGCTTGATCAGCAGCTTGATCAGCAGGCTTTACACAGCATGGATTACCTGCTGATTCCTGCACATCAAGGTGCAGATAAAGACACGGCCACAGTGGCTTGATGAAAAGTTGGAAACTCTCATCCTGGCTCCCCGCCGCTCGGTTGTCAATCTCTTTCTGGTTTCTCTCTCCATACCCTGCATTTCTGTCATGCTTGTCTGAAGTAGATCGTGTGACTTGCATGTTCCATACAGTTCCTAGTGTGCCCTGTGGCTTAAATAATGGTATTGGACATTCTGCTTCCCTGTCCAGCTGAGTGGACCACTTTCCCCATCTTATCTTCCAGAGGATGGCAAAGTTAACCTGAATGAGTTCATGATGGGAATGAGGACTGTGCAGGTAATAGCAGGTGCAGAAGGTGAGTCTCTGGGGCATTTTAATTATGAAGGGCCATGGCTCAGTGGTAGAACACCTGCTCTGCATGCGGAAAGTCCCAGGTTCAATCCCAAGCAGCCCCAGGTAGAGCAGGAAAACTCTGCCTGAAACCCTGAAAAGCCGCTGCCAGTTCATGTCAACAGTACTGGGCTAGATGGGACCCAGGGTCTGACTCAGTATAAGGCATCTTCCTATGTTCCTAATTATGACAAAAGGAAGGATAATGAGCAGTTACTGTCCCATCATGGTTGTCTCTATTAAGCTAAAGGAATCTGGACTCACATTTCAGAGTTTTCGTAATGTCCTTGCCAGTGGCCCCAGGGAAGGGTAAAAGCTCAGGTGGAGGGGACAGAATGAAGGGCGCAGGCTTTCTGCATGGCTTACTGTTCATGTCCATCAGACACCACCCCTGAGCCACTAGGCATGGCCAGGCTCTTTCCCCGGCCCGCCAGATGCTGTCCTCTGCCCCAACCAGGGTCCACTAGGGTTCCTCTCCTCACACCAGGCTCTACCCTGATCTGTGAGGGACTACTAGGGATGTTGCTGATCATTCGAAAAGGAGGCCTTGAAAATGTGTGTGCCCCTGTTCAAATGCTGGCATGCGTTTGTGAGGTGAGCAGGGCTCTGCTCATTGCCTGCTGAGAGCTGCTGTGCAGGGCCTTGTTTGCCTCAGAAACGTAGTGGTGAAGCACTGGGGGCCAAATTGCATATCCTGACAGAGAGAGAGGGGAATGCTTCCCTGCCTCTTTAGCATTTTTGTGAACAGCAGCTGGGGTTGAGGGTGATTAGAGCCTCCGTGGAAGGCTTTTAAAAAATATTTTCCCCTTTCATTGTTGTTAGTAAATGAAGAAAACTGCTATTTGCCCTATTAGTAATGGGAGAAATAATAACACTGTGTGTGTGTGTGTGTGTTTTCATTGGAAATAATTCATTGGGAAAGGTTTAAATAAAATCCCTCCTCCCATGCCATAGTCCCATGCCATTGGGATTGTGCCCCCTGCCCAGCTGCTACCTGCAAGAATGTTGAAGAGGCACAGATGTATTTAAGCACCTCTGTTGTGACATATACTTTAGCCCTCACTTGCTAATTCTTTTGGTCTCTGTTTTAAATGAAGCCATTATTGCTGTATCCTTCTTCATGTATGAGCTGGTCCTCAATGGGTGCAGAGCCAGAGAACTGCCAGGCCGAGGGAGCTGGAAGTGCTAGATTAAGTAGGGTGAGGGGTCCAGTCCCACCCATCTTGCCAGTCAGGTGTAGGCAGGGTGAAACGTCAGGGCCTGCACCTGACTGGCACAGAAGGTTGAGTCTTGGAAAAAGGCAAGTGGTATATTCCATGCAGGAAGGGTTTGTTGTTGATCCCTGACTGTAAACCTACTGGGCAGAGAGTGTCATTTTTGCATTCTTCTGTTTGGTATCTATATGACGCAAAATTTCTTTTGAATAATTCTAATATAAAATTAGCCTAAAGCTTTGTTTGGTCCAGCACCATGCCTCCAATAGTAAGCCTTGCAAATAAGACCACAAAAATCCTTACCCTGTTAGTCATTTGTGCCCCCCCCCCAGGGGAACGAATTTCTGTAAAGCTTCCTGCCTAGTTTCCGTGGAAGCAATTATTTCTTGCCAGAAGCCACCAAACAAGTGATTATTTACAAGCCTGTTGTAATAAAGTAACAGGTAGCTTGTGAAGTACAAAAATGGATCATTGCATCTCGCTGATTCCTCCTGCTAATTGATCTAAGGGAAAGTGATTGAGATTGGCAACCTGAGTTCCACTCTGGCCAGAATGGGTATCCACCTAACAGAAGAGGACATGGAGGAGGCTTTGAAACACATCACTCTTGATGGTGAGTTGCAAACAAAAGGGCTTATGAGGCAGCTAGGAGAAAGCCAGGAAGCTTTGTAGCTTCCAGACATGTATATAGCAGGAAGGAAATAGATTCTTGTGTGGCCATTCTAGCATTACATTTAATGTGCCTTTTCCCAAACCTGGGCATTTATTCCTTGTATCTGGAGAAATAAACCAGTCCTGAAAGTTGTTTGTTAAACTGGCCTTTAATTGGCAAGCACCTGACCATCTTACAAGTGAATCTTAAGGAGCATCCAAAGCAGCCCTTGAAGTGCACCCTCAGGACTGGGTCCAAGAATAGGGCTGGCAGAAGCCAAGTGGCGTGTGGGACTGCGGAGCTTTCCAGTGGTTCTAGGATTGGGGCAGTATTAATTCTGCGAGGGTACCTCCTCTTGGCTGAGGTGCAGGGCTTGCCAGCAAGAATGATACCAAGGGAAGGTGCTTCTCCTCAGCTCCCAGACTGGCCCTGCTTGGCAGCAGATTTCTCACATTGCTCATATCAAAGCCATTGCAAAACTGTTTGACTTTTACTTCAGCAACTTGTTTCTTTTGTGGGATAGAGGCACCTTTTTAGGCAGGGACACAAGCTGTGGTTTGGTTGTGCCCTGAACCCAAAGCCTGAGGAAAAGTGCGTTCCTGAGAAATGTCAGTTTTTCCTGTCCTGGCACAGTTTCCCATGCTCAGCTACTCCCCCTCCCTCAGTCAGGGCTAGAAAGCTGTTGGCTCTGAAGTAAAGGAGGCCCATATCACCTCCCTGCCTTCAACCTGGGAGAGAAGAAAAGTAGCTGCTGAAGTAACCCATCCTTCATGCCACTCAGTAAAACTCATGGCATTCGTCAGCACCACACAAAGATGAATGCCATGTTGAATGTTGTGGACGGAGGAGACGACAGCAAGTGATCTCCTCAGTCCCAACTGAGGGGCCAGCACTCCACGCCTGCTTCGTTGGCTTTGCATCTCTTCAGCAGCCACCAAGTGACATGCAGCAGCAGCTACAGTCCACAGATGCCCAGAGAACACAGAGCCTGCTGTAAATAATACCCCCAAAGGGTTCCATGCGGCCTCTCCTGTTTCCTGGTCCCCTTTTAAAAAAACCCTCAGTACTAGCAGTAGGGTTGGTCCATCCTGCTTTTCCCTCTCAGTGACTCAGAGAGGCACTTTGGAGAAGGACAGTAACCCTCAGTCTCTTCTCTCCTGAGCAAACAGCTTCCCCGTTCCCTTTATGAAGCACAGGATTGGAATATGCAGGGCCAGATTAAGACATGCTGAGGTCCTAAACCATGTCAAGTTTCAGAGGCCCCAATATCATAAAAAATAAAGAGAAAAACATGTGATTGTCCAGCACATGAAATATATACAGCATACTTATTTTTCTCTAGAAGCTTTTGAGTAACCGCTTTGATTTCTCAAATAAGCTATGTATAAAACGATGCAGATTGGGGCAACTCCTCCACCCAACTTCACATATACACTGATGGGATTTGAGATGGCAGTGATGGACCAAGAAAGAGATCGTGGGGTTGTAATGGATAGCTTCATCCCATGAAGCTGTTTTGTGGGAGATTCAGGACAGATGAAAGGAAGGACTTCTTCACATGGCGCGTAGTTAAACTATGGAATTCACTTCCACAAGATGTAGTGATGGCCACCAACTTGGATGGCTTTAAAAGGGGGTTGGACAAATCAATAGCTACTAGTCCTGATGGCTATATATTACCACCAGTATCAGAGGGACTATGCCTCTGTAAATCAGTTGCTGGGGAACATGAGCAGGAGGGTGCTGTTGCACTCATGTCCTGCTTGTGGGCTTCTCCTAGGCATTGGGTTGGCCACTGTGTGAACAGAATGCTGAACTACAATAGGCCTTTGGTGTGATCCACCACAGCTCTTCTTATGCTCGTACAATCTTGTGTAGTGGTAGTGGGTGAGTTTCCAGGGTTTCTCCTTCTACAGTGGTTAGATGGATAAGATATTACATTCCTTGTCCATTTATTCATGGATAAGAGATTGTTTACCAGACTGGGGTGATTCCCCACCAGAAGGCATTACAGCCCGTTCTGTGAGAGGGTCTGTTTCTTCTGCAGCTTATAGGACTTGCTTGCCGTTTAACTGAGTCAGTCTGTTAGGCAGCCACCTAAAGATCCGTCTGTCACATTAATGCATTCTGATGTTGTTTCTAGCAAGGGATGGGATATAATCCCACGCTTGGGATGAACAGCTTTTCTACATCCAAAAACTACATACTGCCCCACCCTGGAACTCTTGGAGGAAGGAAAATTTGATTTTGCCATAAATTTCTCTTAGGGGTTCCAGGATAGGGCAGTCCTTCCACAAGGAAGGAAGGGGGTGTGGGGTGGGGGGAGAGAGAGATGCATGAGTGGCTTTTGTGTCATTGTCTTGGGATCTCTGAGATTATCAGCTTTGGACTGGGATCTTTGCGCGTTCCACTGGGTGTGCTTCCTTCCACTTTGTTGGTGTGTCCCTTGGTGCATTTATACCACTGAATATTTTTTTTCTTGTGTTTTTATATATAGTTTTCACTTGTGAAGGCTTTCTTCGATGCTCTGGGTTAGGTCTGGGATCTGAAGGATGCCCTTCCTTTGTTGTAATTCTTACAAGAGGACCCTGCTTCCCCTCCAACCTTACGACTTCCCCATCCTAGAACTCTGAGAATGGAAATTTACAGTATATTTAACCCTTTCTCCTATAATAAGACATTACACACACACACACACACCACTTAGGGTGGTCCATATGGTGGCTCGGGGGGTCTCTTCTGCATCCAAACATTTTCCACTCACAAGCTGGCCTGTACCGAAACCTGAGGGCAAGTGTTGTGGGTTGGAGGATGGGCTGAAGGATTTGCTCATGGTCCTCTGGCATAAAGGAAGGAAGTTGGGAGGGGCTGAAGGTGCCCGCCTCTTCTTCCCTCCCCGCATTCCAGTTTCCTCTATGCACCCCATTCTGTCTGAATGTTTGCAGGAGATGGCAGAGTGAACTTGAAGGGCATACTAGAGAATGTCATGCTTCTGCAGCGGCCTTCCAAGCTTGAAAGTGAGTTGAATTGCTGGGGCAGGTATGGGTGTCTTTTAGATTGCGGTGCCCCCTTGTGCACCTTCAGAAATAGGCAGGAGGTTTCTCCCCTTGCTACGGGGAGTCTAGGTGACCCTACCCACTGCTTGCTCCTCTGTTTCTCTTCCTACCCCATGCCCCATCCCAGCTGATGGATTTATTTATTATAGATTTTTTTTTACCCCACCTTTCACACAGTTCCCTGGGTGGTTTACATAGTCAAAGAGTTATGGTAAAAATACAACAAAGCAATAAAAAGAACACTAATCATGCGATAAAAACACCAGAGACTAAATGCCACATAAAACAATTCTCAGCAGAAATAAAGCAGGTTAAGTTTAAAATGTTAAAAGGCCTGGGGAAATGAAGTATTCACCTAGTGTCAAAAGCACAACAGAGTCAGTGCCACTGAGAAGGCCCTCTCCCCAGTAGCCACCTGCAAATGACCTCGGCTGAAGATCTCTGTGTATAGGCAAATACTTCAGATATCCTGATCCTAAACCATGGAGGGCTTTCAGGGTTAAAATCCAGCACTGGATGATAGGTGCATCCAGGCTTTCTCTGTGGCTTCCATCTCTGCAAAACCCTCCCTAAATCCCACAGCCCATTCTGAGGTTGTAGGGAGCCTATTTCTTTTCATGGTTTCAAATACGGAACGGGGAGGGATTGATGTCACTCAAGGCTCTTGTTGCATTGTTTTCTTCTGAGATAACAAGCGTTGAAGTCTTGCTTTGGCCTGTGATCTGCTGATATATTCAAAGGACGAGTTGAAATTAGTTGAAAGAAAAATAAAAATCCGCCTTTCATATTGGGGCAGGTAGACAGGCATGGGCCCCATCTCCATGGCGCCCGGCTTGTCCATCGCATCGTTGGAGCTGCGCAGCTCCTCTGCTGTGGATGCTCAACAAGCTAGATATATGGGGTGAGTTACCCTGCAGTTTTGCTGCAGCACAGGAGCCCAGCGAGCGCTGTTGCCACCTCCACGAGCAACTGCGTCACGGTGGCACAAAGCGCTGCTTCCCTCTCCCATCGCAACTGTGCCCCTCTCAGCTGAGCACTGGCAGAGAGGGGCGCAGCTGCTCTTGGTGGCAGGATGGGAAGTGAGAGGGAAGAGAGGGGAGGAGGGAAAAGGCATCACACTCACTGCCCACCCTACGTCCACCACAAACCGTGATGTCACCCCAAAGGATGGTTAGACAGCGCACCCCGCGAAAAATTTGGAGGAAAACTACACCTTGGAAATCCGCATTTTCCAGGCGGAAGCCACAGAAGACTGCGAAGTGGTGAGTGCGTCGTCTGTGCCGAGGGACCTCGTCTAGCACCCACCCCGGGGTATAAGCCAGATGTAGATGCACCCAAGAACAGTTGTTATAGTTGGTGGCTGCAATTCACAGTTCTGTAAAGAAACATGGGGTGAAGACAGATGTCATCGAAATAGGGAGCTTGCAGTGTGTCCCTCAGCTGTGTTGGGACCAGCCAGTTTTGCAACCAAAACGATAGTCATACATACCGATGTGCTAAATGTTGGCATAGCCATTGGTCTTGCTGATCCTTACTTGGCTGTCTGCCTTTTTTTGTTTTTAAAGCATTGCCTTATTAAATTATCTGTTCATTCATCCCCCTATTATTTTTTAAAAACAACTATTCTTTTTTGTAAATTGCTTAGGAGATTGTGGTGAATGAGTGTATTGATATGGGTTCCTAATTCTGTCAGGTCCCAGCCAAAACAGATTATTTTGACTACCAAGATGAAACAAGGCAATTGTGCAAAAGGATGACAGTTTATTGACAGAAAATAGATGCAGAATATACATGCAAAGACTGTTCACACCTCTTTCCAGCTAATCAAACTGTCACAGCTGGGTGTCTATTGGAGTCCCCAGGATAGACAGAAGCTGTCCCTTGAGCCACAAGTTTCTCCAGAATGGAGAATTGTCCCTTGAAGAGAGAGCCCAAAACTAGCCTGCTTGATTTTATAGGTTTCTCTCTCTCTAAGCTCAGGAGCTGAGAGGCAGTGCCCCTTCCCCCTCTTAAAAGAAGCAGGGGGCTCCCCCCGAAGGTGCTCGAAGCATCCCAGCTTGAGAAACTAATTGCCTCTCTTAAAAGAGAGGGGCCCCAACATTCTAGCTGTTGGGAGCAGGGAGTCTCCCAGCTCCCATGTGAGAACCATGGCAGCACACTCTTATCTCTTTAACTGGGCAAAGGCCTAGCAGTGTCCAGATGTTGACATATGCAGCTGTACTTGCTCGGAACTAATTAAGGCCTGGTATAAAAGGCCTGCTTACTTAACCATGAAGCTGATGGTTAAGCCAAATCTCACAGGTCTACTACCAGCATACAATAACCCTGTGAAGTTCACTTTTTTGCTTATTAACCAACTCACTACAGTGAGTGTCTGCTTTGGTAACATTGCAGGTGGTAGCCAATAGATGCTATGCACATCCCACATCTTCTGCAAACTTGTAGAACCTTTTTTCCCTTTCCAGACGCTGGCCCTAGAGAGGATAAGTAAGCCTGAACTGAATGCAGTGAGGCTGTTCCATAACATGCTACATCTGTATTCTCCCAGTGACCCGCAAATGGCCACGGATAACCAGCATAGGGGGTGTGGCTTGAAAGGTGCTATGTCAGATGACAGTGAAATATATCCAAACAGTTCCTCTGGGCACAGGAGCCTGCAACAGAGTAAGGGTTACCAACTGGTTTGTCAGTCTCTTTTTCTAGCTGTTGCTTGTAAGATCTGCATCTACCATGACAGACTGATCTTCTCTCCCAAGCTGCAGGAGACAGGGTTGATATTCAAGACCTAGAAAACATCCTGGTCAGTGCAGGCATTCATCTCACAGAAGAAGAACTCCAGGAAGCATTAAAAAACACCCCAGTGGATGGTTAGTATTAAGTTTGATACAGGAATTCTGGGAAGCTGTTGAGATTATTTGCAAGCTCAGAAGATCTGGCATTCAGCACTGAATGAACTCCCCCACCCCAAATGCCACAATGTGAATGTCACAGATTCTGTGATGCAGGCATAAGAAGTAGAGTTTGAAAAACTTCTGTTTTTGAAAATGTATGCATATATTATCCAGTTTGTGTAATGGTGGATAAGTTTCAATTCGGAATATGTCCTTTTTATGGGTTGTGTTGGATACAGAATGTGAAGAGGGCAGTTGTATTTCAAGCCAGAGGAACAGATACTGGAGAGTAGAGGGGAGGGGAGGGCATGTGGAGGAATGTTTCTCCCCCTCAGTTTCTCATGGGAATGGCAATTTTGAAAACATAATGTAACCCTTGGGTTGACACCCAGGACTGGGTTCAGTGTCTAGGGGTTATTTTCCCCTTATTTTTAGTTCTTGCTCAAGCCCCCACTCAGGAAACCTGGGACTCCAATTTAGATGTGTGAGTAGCAACCTTCCCCCAACACACAGTCCAGAGATATGTGCAAGTAATGGTATTTATCCAAGTCAGCAGTCAATCAACAAGAGATCAGCCGCATTAACCAAAAATACCTTTTAGTCCCACATGTCCCACTTTCTCCCAAGGACTAGATGTGCCAATGGATGTCTCTGTCCTTTGGCCTTACTCACAGTTACTCCAGGGATGTGGCCAATGAGTGGGGATACTCTAGGTACATAATTTGAGAGTGTTACAATATCTGGCCCCTCAGGGGTGCATTGCAGTAAGGGGCTCCAACGGGCAGGTGGCAACAGGAAGGCAGGCACAGGGCTGGAGAGCCGCAGTGCAGGGTCTGCACTGGGCCGGCCGGGGAGCTTCAGGGACTGCAGCTCCAAGCCAATGGGGATTGCTAACCCAGCTAGGGTTAGAACAGCACTACTAGGGTTGCTCTAAGCCTCCCTACCTAGAAGGGGTTTTAGCCACAGAACAAGAACCCACTTATTAGTGATTTCCAACCAATAATGATTAAATTTAGGAACACGATAGCAATGGTGTACTCTGCGTGGGAATGGCTCAGCTCTACAGTACTTGTAGTAGTAGTAGTAGTAGTAGTAATGGTAAATAGGAAACAGCTTCCTGCCAGCAACTATCCCAGCTCTTCATTTTGCAACAGGAAAATATAGCTCCCAGCCCCATATGCTCTTCCTGCGACCTCTGCTCTTCAAGGGCCACGTTAGGTCGGGGCAAGCCAGCACCTAATCAGCACCCATATTGTGGGTGGCTGACAAGGAAAAGAAAACCCCAAGTGTCCTGCCCAAACAGCCCTTTTGTTTTTCAGCTCATTTTAACAGTTACAGTAAAACATATGAACAACTCTATCCAACATGCAAATGAGCTCCTTCATGTCTTGGCATGCTGGGCTGGTTGGCTTCCTCAGCACAGTCTGCTTCCACCACCTGGTGGAGGATGTTCTTTTCTCTACAACTTTACATTTTCCCAGCAGCAAGGAATTTGACGTTTTGGCAAACCATGCGCACCCCACCCCCTTAGAATGGGCATCCAAATTCCCACAGATTTATAACAACACTTTGAGGAGGGTATATAGATTTATAGCTTGTTATACCAAATTCATCATATGTCAGTTTCTTCAAGGGTCTTATTTCTCTGCCTGACCTTCTGCTATGATATGGAGCTGTTTCCTCCTCACTAACAGAAACTTGAGTCAGTGCAGGCACCTGGCTTCCTAGAGTCATTTCATTTTCTGCTGCTGGACTCTCAATATCAGACTCTTCCATGGGACAGTGGGAGATTCTGGTACCATCTGTGGCATAGCAGCAGCCCCAGCTTCATTGGTTCTGGGAGGTGAATGGTCCTCTGTGTCCATAGCTGTGCCTGAAGTTCTTGGGGAATCTAGAGATGATGCTAGAGGAACGAAAGTCTCGGCTTCAGCATTTAGAGCACTAGATGCTTCTGGATCCTGTGCTGCTAGTCCAGGCTAGGCGCCATTTCCCACTGCAGAGCAACTTTCATCATTCTCCTCCTATTCTGAGTCACCCTATTCTTCTGCATGCTCCGGAACACTCAGTGGCCTAAGTCTTCACACATTTGACCGTGGTCGAGATGCATCTCTCCTCCCTTGTCTCTTAGTCTCAGCTGGTACAGTGTCAGGCATGCCCACCAACTGTCCTACTAGGAGTAGGTGGTTTCTGTGGAGTGTTTTCATGGGTTCAGTGCCATTCTCTGGTTTTACCCTGTATACAGGAGGCTTTCCCAGCTTTTCTTCTACAATATAGGGCTGTGCTTTCCACCAGTCAGCCAACTTGTGTTTCCTAGGGACACCCAAATTCCGAAGCAGTACCAGATCTCCAGGTAGCAGTTGTTGTGCCCACACCCTTTCATTATAACGGTGCCTGTTCTGGTCTGTATTTCCCCTGGCTGTAGCAATGGCAAGTCGATAGGCTTGTTGGAGTTGTGGCTTCATCTGCGCTACATACTGAAGATGAGTTCCCAAGTCGTCCTTGTCTCCAGAGACCCCGAAGCACAGGTCTATGGGCCGTCTGTGCTCCCTCCCAAACATCAAGAACTAGGGAGTAGACCTGTGGAATAATTTTGTGTAGCATTGTAGGCATGCACTAAAAATGCAGTGTGCTGACTCCATCGTGATTTCTGTTCAGGGCATAAGGTGACCAGCATATTCAGTAAAGGGTACTATGGGGTAGTTCTTGACTTCTTGATCCCTGCCAGACTCAGTATTTCTTTAAGCAAGCGGCTCTCAAACTCGGGCCCTTGGTCTGAATGGAGCTTTTCTTTAATGGTAGCCTCATCACATTTCTCTGCTATTTGGGTGACCAATATTGCTTTCATGGGATCCATATTCATACCCTTACACCAATTCTCCAGAAACGGCACTGCCACATTTTAGATTACCGATTACACACTATACAATGTTTGAAACTCTAGTTTACCAGTGCAGAATGAGGGAGGTCGCTACACAGACCTATCTCACCAATTTGAAGGAATCCCAGACCATCCTCCACAAATGTAACCTTTAGGTTGGCAGCCAGAGTCAGGGTCAGTGTGTTGGGGTTATTCTTTTTTATTTTTAGTGCTGGGTCAACCCAGAAAACAGGAATTAGGAAACCAGCTCCATATTACTACAACAGATTTAAGCCTCCAAATTGGTAGCAATTTCAGCCAGAATGTAAGAGTGCAGTAATTAGTGATTCAGTTTAGAAGTACTACACCAAAGGTCACAATTCCCCATTTCAAGTACTTAGCTAGAGAACGGTTCATTCTAATATTTTCTCTTCAGTAGGTAACAAATTACTTCCAATCCTAGCTCTTTTCTTTGGAAAGGGAAACTGATGATTATTGCAGCTGCTGGGCAGGTTTATAATAACTCTGAAGACAAGATACAAGCATACAGTATGTTTACTTTTATAGGGTGTACTCTGTTGACTTTGCTAATATGTAGTCTAACAGGTGTACAAGCTTGTCTATGTAACATTTTCTCATGGTTATAAAAACATTTTTTAAAGTGCAAATATGCCATGCTTTTAATTTCTACCCACAGTGCCCAAATACACTATAGGGAACCTATAGGTTCCTATCCTGCCATGAGAGGAATGAACTCTAGACCTGCCAACTCCTTGTGTCCACTCAGCCTCCCAAGGAGGAGCGGTCCAAGCTCAGCTGCTGCTTGGTGCTTCCCCAACTTGGTGCCATCCAGATATGTTGGATTACAGCTCCCATCACCCCAGCCAGCATAGTGGCTCTGTTGGCTGGGGATGGTGGGTGTTATAGTCCAGCACATCTGGAGGGCGCTCCGTTGAGGAAGGCTGCCCTCAATCCTCCCGCCGCCTTCTTGGAAACATGGCCTCTGCTTCTGTCTCCTGGCTTCCAGCCCAGTTTTCGACGCGTGGTGGGCTGGGCTGCGGTGCTTTTCCTTCTGATCCTGAGCACTTCTTTTTCTCTCAGCTGAAGGGAAGGTGAACCTGGGAGAATTTATGAAGAGAGTGAGAACAATCCAGCCACATCCTCAGACTGGTGAGTTGAGTTAATAAGCTGGTTGAGGAGGCACAGTGAGAGCAGAAGGATCGCAACACGCAAATGCCTCTCTTTGCTTCCTTTTGTGCCACACTTGCCTTGCACACAGAGCTTTGAAATTATACAGGCTTCACTCATTTGCTGATGAACATGTCCATAGTTGGGCATGGGAGGAACTGCCTGGCCGCACAAGCCTTTAAAAATGGAGGTTTTGTATCTTCTCATTATGCAGCCTTCTGACTGGGTTTCCAGAAATGCCAGTAAAAGGTGAAGACACCGTACTATGACTACTTTCTGTTTCTCTATTCTTCTGTGGTATTTAGACTTCCTCTCCATTCTGGTTCTTCCCTGCTAAGTGAGAGCCAAATTAGTGACATACTGGCATTGCCTTGTCTATCCTGCCTCTCACCTCTGTTTTCCCTCTGGGTCCCGTCACTATTATACAGAAGAGAAAATTGCTGTTCAGGACCTAGAATCCCTTCTGGCCAGCAAGGGCATCTATCTGAATGACAAGGAGCTCCAGGAAGCCTTGATCCATGCAGAAGTGAATGGTTGGTATTTATTATTTAAATGCATACTGCACCTTTCCTCACAATCGTGTCCACAAGGGGAACAACAAATAAGATAAAACATAATATAAATCAATCCTATAAAATATAAAGCAGTTTGAAAAACATGTGATACTCAGACTATGGGTTTGCATTCTGACAGGACTGGACCGCTGAAAGGGCTCTCAAGATCATTTACATCCAGCAGCTAAGTGCTCCCCCACTGTAGGGCACATTTTCATAAAGATAAAATTATTATAGAGTAATAAACTGTAAGAAAAGAGTATGTGTTGTGCTCATTGACTCAGGGTTTCAAAGTCCTAGGCAATACATTTATTTTCAACAGAAGCAATACTCTATAAAAGTATATATAGAGTCTTGGAGTCCCAGACTTCACTGACTTACAGGCATTTTTCACCCTATAACTGCTGTGCTCAACTGTTTTTCCCCAGTGGGGATCCAAAATTGGAAGCGATCCCTTCTGGGAGGACCCTGCCCCCCGCCCGGTATGCAATGGGTTGAAGATGAAACGTCGCCCCACAATTTCTTCCGGTTGCAACCCCACTCCCTCTGCATAGGCAGGAGCCAAGCTAGGTCTGCTGCTGTCATGTCTGATGTGACCCCAGCTGTATGTCAAAGGTGGTGGCACTCAACTTGTGGACTTAAATCATGCGAGGTTCTGGAGTGTATGTGTGTCCTCAAATGAGGACCTCAAAGGACCACCAGCACCTTGCATTTAGACTAGAAACTAACTGGAAACTAGCAGAGCTCTTTCAGAACCAGTGTAGTACGCGCCACGTGGCCAGCCATGGACAGGCCATACTGTCATGTTCTGGACCGGCCAGTGTTTCCAAACCGTCTTCAAGGGCAGTGTAAATCAGTACAGGGGCTATGAGAGCAGCAAGGTGCTGTTTCTTCTTCTTTTGCTTTACAGCAGATGGGACGGTGAACCTCAGTGAATTTGTCAAGGCGGTTCAAGAGCTTCAGGGGTTACTACCAGCTGGTGAGTTGAAAGAGCCTAAAACCAGCACACTCCCATACATGCAAACAAATTTCATCAGTTTCTAGAAATGCTAATAAATATGTTCCACATGTTGCCTATTCCCTGAAGGACAGAGGGGGGTTAGATCTGCTATACTCTCCTTATTGCAGGTAAAGAGTATAAAGGCTAGTTTGCACAGGATGTTTTATTGTAGGGTTAGGGAACCATTTTTGGCTCATGGTGTGAATTAGGCCAGGTGGCTGCATGCGGCAGTGGGTGAGGCCAGCACTCAAAGTGGGTGGAGCCACTGCTAACAGGCACACTCTACATTTTCACACGCATATTTTCTCTCCCCCTCTCTTTCTCTTTCTCTCTCTCTCTCCCCCTCACACACATACACACACACACTCGCACACAGTGACACATTCACGTAGGGGCACGCTAACCCACACTCAGTGGTTGAGTGTGGGTTGTTTAGAAACGTGAGTTGTTCGTTGAACCATGGGTTATCATGTTGTCTGAATGCGGCACATTTTCTGCAGGGTGGGTTGTCGTGTTAACCACCCTGAACAACCCAACAACAAAGCATGGGTTCTCAAGGTGGCTTGTTTGAGAAAATAAGACACACTGCATGGTTAACAAGCCACCCTGGCTGCATTCAGACAACATGCTAACCTATGGTTCAACAAACAACCCACAGTTCAAAACAACCCACACTCAACCACTGAGTGTGGGTTAGCGTGTTGTGTGAACAGCCCCACAGAAACAAACACAGACACAGTCACACACATGTTCACACACACACCTGTACACTCGCATGCACACCATACACACATGTTCTTCACAGCCCCACTTCCCCAGCTCATCCATGGAGAGAGGTTCCCTTTCTCAGTGCAGAACAGGGGAAAGGGCTTATCTCTGATCCGAGTGACAGGGTAGGGGAAAGGGCTTATCTCCAATGTGCTGCTGGCTGGAGATCAGATACTTTGCCTGGGGTGGATCCTGGAAGAGGGACGGGCCTGGAAAGAAGCTGCTGAGCTGCATGGAGAACCCCTGTGGGCTGAATCCTGCCCATGAGCCAAGGGCATGCCACGCCTGCTTCATGGCTTGGTGCCTGCAGTGTCAGGCGATGTCCTTCCCTGTGTGGAGCAGCCCCTGCAGGCAGAACCTTCCTGCCACCCGAGACACAACACTTTTCAATGGAGTCACTGCGAGGGATGGGTGTCTCTGTCAAATTCGATTTCACCATTTCTCATTTCTCCAACATGATGTTTGTTCCATCCTGTTTCTGCATCCGTTTGCAAAATTTGTTTTTTAAATGTCGTCATGAAAATCTGTACATATTTCATGCACATTTCTCCTAATAATCACGTTTTTGTATGCCCTCAACCTAATATATCCATTTTTGCAAGTCATTTACCCACATATTATGTGGATTTTGCACATTTCCACCTGATACAGCATTTTGTGTGTACCTTCCCTTATTATATGCATTTTTATTTGCAAGCTGGATCAAAAAATTTGGGGAAGTGTGACTATTGCCATATAACCTTGTTCTAGTTCATGTGTAGGTTCAAAAAGTGCAAACTTCTCACCAGTCCCTAGGCATGCGCATGTTTAGATGTGAGCCACTGAGTGCTGTGTAATCAAACAATGCACATGTATGTGCGAGCTGGTCCCAAATGTGTTGCAGCGTGTGAGTGTCTGGTGGGATGTGAGGCATTTCCAGGGCATGGAAAAGTGAACACAGTGAACAAAGCCAAAAGCGGACTTGGGGCCAAACTAGATGTGACCAAGCAGCCACGCGAATGTGTTAATACACCTGCCCTGTTCATGTGGCACACAGGATCTGTGTCTTACTTTAACAGCAAACAGAGCACGTGAGCGAGGAGAGCTAAGCCCTTCCTCCTGCCCCTTGCCTCTCCACACTCCACTGCTTTGCCCCCTTTCCCCTCCGCTTAGCTCACTTCTGGGAGTGGGGCTGGGAGAAAAGGCAGAGAGGTAAGAGGGGTTCAGTTCCCTTTAGCTATGTGCCCCTTTTGATGTACAGAAAATGAGGAAGCCCTTGTTCTGTGCAGGGATAAACAAATGTGGCTGCTCCCATCATATCGAGCTCGGACCTCAGTCACTTTCACCTAATGCAAGATATCTGACATTCTACGTGATTTCTAAAAATTCTCCAGGGCCCCATCTCTGATGCGTTACTCCTTTCTTCCAGCCATTGGGGAAGAGGGCTTGGACCATGTGAAGGAAATGAGAGAGGCGCAGAAGATCCCCGAAGTAATAGTAGATGGATGGACAAAAGGTGGTACTGAATAAGGGGGAAAGGGAGAAGTTTGGAGAGGGGTCTCTTGAAAAAGAAAAGCACATTGAACCTTCCACATGCCCAGCTTCCAGAGGGGGAGCCACGCCAGTCTGTTGCAGCCAAAGCAGAACCAAGACAAAGCAAAAATGATTCCATACTGGGGTCTCCAGTTTGGATCCGTGGGCACCAATATGCCCACGGACACCTTTCTGGGCACCCACCAGGCCCCTCCTGGTGTTTATTCTGTTTTATTTTAATTAACTAGTGGCTAGCATGCTGCAAAGTGAAGGGCTGGCCTCCAGTGTCATCTCTATTTCCAAGAATGCCTCTGGCCCCAGGGATATTATTAGAAAATAAAAATGGTGGAAAGTTGCAGACCAGCACTTCATTTTGAAGTGTGCCCAACTAAGTGTGTGTGTGTGTGTGTGTGAGAGAGAGAGAGAGAGCGAGAGAGAGAGAGAGAGAGAGAGAGAGAGAGCTTGTTTGTTATTGACATGGTGTGTGTTTTGCCTGGGTTGTGCGTGTGTGTTGCCTGGGTCTTTGGGGGGGGGGGGTCTGGTTTGTAGTGTGTGTTTATGTGTGCATGCATACACTCTCTCTCACACACACACACACACACACATGTTTGGTGATGATGCCCAGTTTACCTTCTGTGAAACTGGCATTTTGTTGTGCTTTCTGGGGGCAAATACATGACTTGGTGCTCAGCCCCTGCCTCTGCCTTATAGTTAGGTTCTTGCGCAAGTTGCTTTTCTTCTAGTCTCACCATTTTGCCCTCTGGGAAACTGTTTTGTTATCAGCAGCCGCCACCCTAGCAGCCATTTTGTAAAGGGGCAAGGCCCCCATTGCAGTTGTTTTCTGGAAGTGCCCACGACACTTTCAGAATTCCAAATGTGCCCACCAACCCAAAAAGCTTGGGGGGCCCAGGTCTAGCGTCATTTTAAAGACTTAACAAATTTATTGTGGCATAACATATAATAGAGGCCACTTCGTCAGAAGCATATTGTTATCCTCAGCAGGCTCAGCAGCAGTGGGACCAAATGACAATGAACTGCAAGAGCAACAAATCTGTGACAAATCTATGTAAAGCTTAAATGTATGCCATATGAGCACAACAGCATAATACATGGTAACACAATCTTCTTTTATGTAAAGACTGACTTGTTCATCCTACATAGACAGTAGAAAGCCATTTTTAGCAGACAATAGCATATATAATGTTGGGGGATGAGCAAGTAAATTACCCTCTGATAATTTGACTGACCGTGTTTCCTGAGGTAATATGGCAGGCATGAGCAACCTTTTCTGTCAAGGGCTGCATTTCCTTGGGGGTAATGTGCCAGGTGTGGGAGCAGAGCCAAAAGTTGGGAGGGCCAGTCTCTTTTGTCTCTACACTCCTTCTCCCTTTCTGACATCCCTTCTTGCACAATCTTCTTGCCCAGTGGCTACTGGGAAAGGGACAGATTGTTCTTGCCAGAGGTCTGAACTGGTTGCTTCCAGAGGGCTTTTAAAATTAGGCTGAGGGCCACATAAAATTAGGCTGAGGGCTGTGTGCGGTCCTAGGGCCTCAGGTTTCCATCCCTGGGATAGGGAGATAGGGCTGGCATCTGGAGATGTTGCAGATTCTGGTCCCTGGGTTTGTGTGTTTGTTAGGTGCCCTGCTGGTGGTGGTGAGTAGTCATTTTAGATGAGGAAGTTGTCTACAAAAACTATTGCAGCCTGAAACTGCTGTTTGCCCTGTGAAACCTTTATTCAGTCATTCGTTTAGATTACACTTCTATGCCGCCCATTAGCTGACACTCTCTGGACAACCAAGACAAAACTTTAAAACATAAAATCAAATAACATAGTAAAACATAATATAGAAACCATTTGAAACAGAATAAAACCAACGTAGTAACCAAGATAAAAGCCAGTAGAATGCAAAGATCTACAAACGCACTAACACCATTTCTAAAACTGAAGGGCTAGAAAGCCTGGGAAAATAAAAAGGTCTTCACCTGGACCTGAAAAGACTACAATGTAAGTGCCAGGCGTGCCTCTTTGAGGAGGGTAGTCCATCATAAAGCAGTGGTATAATATGATCATATCAGCTAGTCACCATTAACAATCTTGCTGCCCTGTTTTTGGACCATCTGAAGTTTCTGGACCATTTTTACTAGGCTGTGCACTGCTTTGGTCCAAAGCCGGAATAACAAGGCGAAGCAAGCTGATTTGGAGGTGACCCGTCTTGCTATGAAGCAGCTCAGAACAGCACCGAGGTGCCCCGAACTGAAGCGGGTCACCTACAAGGCATTTCAGTCTACCTCGTATATTCGGAGCTCTTCTTTGCCTTCTGAGCAGCCCAGACAGACTGTCTCCAAAATGTTTCAACTTCTAAAAGATCATGCAGACGGGGAGGAGGATGGCGGGGGAGGACGCAAGGGCAGTTTGAGAGAGATCCGGCCACTGGCAGAAGACAAGGAGGGAGGGGGAGAAGGGCAGAGAAGGAGGAGGGAGGGAGCTTTGCTGTGAGTCAGCTTCTGTTTGCTCATTGTGAGAGAGGTGGTGTTACTGGAGAGGAGAGGGCTGTCTGAACGTTATTTGGCTACAGCAGTGGTCTCCAAAGTGGGGTGCATGCACCCCAGGGGGGCACGCAAGACCATTCATTGGGGTGCGCAAGCCGCCTGGCAATTGTGCAGCCTCCCAATGCCCTGACAAGCTGCCATTGTGTGCAATGATGGCGGCGGCGGCAGCAGCGGCGGCAGCAGGATGGGACGGGAACTGAGAGGGGAGCTCCATGGAATTTCTCTCCAGTCCTATTCTGCCTCTGCTGCGGCCACTGGGAGTAACTGCGCCAGTCTCTGCCAGGCATGGCAGAGGAAGCCTTCACCCTTCCCACTCTCCTTTGGCAGAACGAAGCCGAGAAGAAAGTGCATGCTGTGAGGGCCGTGTTAGTGTCTCCCCACCCCACCCTTCTGTAATAGTTTTACCGATCATTCTTTTGTTCATTTAAAAATCCAGAAAATGTCACTGTAATTGCTTATCTACACACACACACACACCTTTTCAATTCTCTCTCAACCATTAGTTTGCCCTTTCTTTGATTCTCTCTAGAGTGTGTGCGTGTGTGTGTGTGTGTATTTCCTTTTCTTGTTCTTGGCTCCCCTCCACCTCCCCTTCTCAATTGCTCAACTCCTGTATTCCTTCCCTTCCCATTTTTTATCTCTTTTCCCTAAATAAAAATAAAAAATAAAAAACCCCTTTCTCTCCTGTTAGGATTACAGTTAGCGCCCCTCCCGTGTGCGTGTGCTTGTGCTGTGTGGACAAGCAAACAGTATGTGTGGAAGGAGTACACACAGCCCACATTTCCAAAAACAGTGGGCAAAGGACTGTACACATTAACAGCTATTATTTAAATAATATAATACTACACTGTGTGTTGCAAGGAAGCAAACCCAAAACATCTTGGCGGTCTTGTCAGGGGCAGATGTGGGCAAGGTGCTGCGGTGCCCTCGCGGCAGGGGTACTGTGCTGCTTCCTGCCCCTGTCAGTCCAGCAGACCACTGTCATTGCTCTTTGTTCCAGTCAGTGTGCCCACCGGGCAGGGTCGCTATCTTCGTTTGCTTCCTGCCTACCAGCCAGTGTTTTCCCAGGCAGTTCAGCCAAAGAGACCCCGAGGTTATTGACTCCGAATAGGAAAGCAGTACTAGGGGAAAGGGGTTATTTGCACTTCAAAGAAACCTACAGCAGAGTTTAGGGATAGTGCCCTCCTCACCGCTTCAACACCTAACTTGATTACCCCTTTATGAACTTTGGCTTGAGAACAGCACATTTTACATGCACCTTGCACAAGACCTAGTGGGCCAAACTGTCTGAACTTTGGCTTCCAGGGGGGTCTGAGAGGGGCCCAGTTTTCATGCACTTCTGTGGAAGCAGTGAGAAGTTATAGCTGTTTGCTTTGAGAGTTTTTGCGGAAAACATCAAAATTCACCTGCACCTAGCACAAAAACTACTGGGCCAAACTGTCTGAAATTTGGCAGGTGGAGTCCACTTCAGAGTGGCTGAGAGTTCCCTAAATTTCATGTATGTGTCATAAAAACTGAAAATGTTATGTCCGTTTGTGTTCTCCCATGCAAGTCAATGGGGAAATGCCCCAAACAAATTATTTGGATGTCAGAATCTTGCTTCAGTTCCAGATCTGGGTTGAAGCGGATAGGGTCCAAATCGGTCCGAGGCAGAGTGGGGCCGCTTCAGAAGATCTGAAGCAGCATCCGAAGCGAAGCAGAGGTCCATGCACAGCCCTGATTTTTACAGGCATGATGCAGTGCAGTAATCCAAAAAAGAGGTCACCAGAGCATAGATAATCATAGCGAGACCATTTCTGCCCAGATAGGATCATGTTTGATATAACAGTTGAAGCTGATAAAAGGTGCTCTGTGCCACCGAGGTCACCAGTGCCACCAATGACAGTTCTGGATCCAAGAGCACCCCCGAACTATGAACCTGATCCTTTAGGGCAAGTGCAAGTCCCTCCAGAATAGGTTGAATATCACTCATCCTTCACTCAAAGAGCAATGTTGCAGGAGCAATTCAGAGCATGAGTTACAAGGGGACCAAATGGGACCAGACCCCATTTGTGGTTTTTGAAGGCAACCGGGGAGCCATAATTTGGCTAGATTTGGTGGGAGTCAGGGGATGGGGCTTGCAAATGTGATTAAGGGCCTCCTATCTTTTCCCCCTGTTAGCAGAAATGGCTGAATAAAGGAGACTTTATTCAGGAGGCTAACGTTGTCCCTATCTTCAAAAAGGGTAAAAAGGAGGAACCTGGGAACTACAGACCAGTCAGTCTGACATCAATCCCTGGGAAAATTCTGGAGCAGATCATAAAGCAATCCATCTGGAAGCACCTTGACAACAATGCCGTGATTACTCGAAGCCAACATGGATTTGTCAAAAACAAGTCCTGCCAGACAAATCTGATCTCATTTTTTGATCAAGTAACCTCCCTTGTAGACCGTGGGAATGCTGTAGACATCATATACCTCGACTTCAGCAAAGCTTTCGACAAAGTGTCCCATGATATCCTGATGAGCAAACTAGCTCGAAGTGGGCTAGATGAAACAACGATCCGGTGGATCCACAGTTGGCTACAGAATCGGACTCAAAGAGTGCTTATCAATGGGACCTTCTCAAGCTGGGGAGAGGTAACGAGTGGGGTACCGCAGGGCTCAGTCCTGGGCCCAGTGCTCTTCAACATTTTTATTAATGACTTGGAGGAGGAGGTGCAGGGAATGCTGATCAAATTTGCAGATGACACCAAATTGGGCGGGATAGCTAATACTTTGGGAGACAGAAACAAAATTCAAAGTGATCTGGATAGACTGGAGCGCTGGGCAGAAAACAACAGAATGGCATTTAATAGGGACAAATGCCAAGTTCTGCACCTAGGAAAAAGAAACCAAATGCACAGTTACAAGATGGGGGATACGTGGCTCAACCACACTACGAGCGAGAAGGATCTTGGAATTGTTGTCGATCACAAGCTGAATATGAGCCAACAATGTGATGTGGCTGCAAAAAAGGCAAATGCTCTTTTGGGCTGCATTCATAGAAGCATCGCTTCCAGATCCCGGGAAGTACTAGTTCCCCTCTACTCAGCACTGGTTAGGCCTCATCTGGAGTACTGTGTCCATTTCTGGGCACCACACTTTCAGAAGGATGCAGACAAACTGGAGAGGGTTCAGAGGAGGGCAACAAAGATGATCAGGGGACTGGAAACAAAGCCCTATGAAGAGAGACTCAAAGAACTGGGCATGTTTAGCCTTGAGAAGAGAAGACTGAGGGGAGATATGATAGCACTCTTCAAGTACTTGAAAGGTTGTCACAGAGAAGAAGGCCAGGATCTCTTCTTGATCATCCCAGAGTGCAGGACACGGAATAATGGGCTCAAGTGACAGGAAGCCAGATTCCAGCTGAACATCAGGAAAAACTTCCTGAGTGTCAGAGCAATATGACAATGGAACCAATTACCTGGGGATGTGGTGGGCTCTCCCACACTGGAGGCCTTCAAGACGAGGCTGGACAGCCATTTGTCAGGGATGCTCTGACTTGGATTCCTGCATTGAGCAGGGGGTTGGACTCGATGGCCTTGTAGGCCCCTTCCAACCCTACTATTCTATGATTCTATGACTGAATTCAGAAAGTGAAGGGCTTGGCAAATTTATGGAGTCATAGACAGGGTGAGACAAAACTGCAACCCTTAGTTTAGACTGTTGAAAATAACCGTTTACAGGCAAAGTCCCTTGGCTAAGCAGCCAAAAGTATAAAAAGGTGGCCCAAATCAGGTCATCAGGCCAGCCTTCAAACAGAATGAAACTAGTATTACTGCAGAACATACCGAACATGCTAGTCTTTTTATACAGAAAGAAGAGATGAAAAAGGAACCTTATTTGGCTCCACCTGGCTGCCAGGCAAAAGTCCCCTCCCATATACACCTCTGTCTCCTGCTTGCACCCAATGCTCTGGATGCATCCAGGGCTGTTATTTAGCTCTATGTCATGGACCAGGATCTTGAACCCTTGTCCTCAGAGGATCTTGTCCTCAGAAAAAGAGCCTCCATAGTTAATGGTGCAGGGAGAGGACTCAGCTTCAGAAAGGCATCATGAGGCTTCCATCTCCCAGGACCCAGTTCACCAGAAAGACCCCAGGGGCCTGCTCCCCTGCACACGGAGATTGCATTACCATCCTCAGACTCTGGGGACTCAGGCCATGAGGAAACTAGTATACCACAGCCACTCCCTCACCTGGAGTACTGCGTCCAGTTCTGGGCACCACACTTTAAGAAGGATGCAGACAAGCTGGAGAGGGTTCAGAGGAGGGCAATAAAGATGATCAGGGAACTGGAAACAAAGCCCTGTGAGGAGAGACTGAAAGAACTGGGCATGTTCAGCCTTGAGAAGAGAAGAGTGAGGGGAGATAGGATAGCGCTCTTCAAGTACTTGAAAGGTTGTCACAGAGAGGAAGGCCGAGATCTCTTCTCAATCATCTCAGAGTGCAGGACACGGAATAATGGGCCCAAGTTACAGGAAGCCAGATTCCGGCTGAACGTCAGGAAAAACTTCCTGACTGTCAGAGCAATACGACAATGGAGCCCATTCCCTAGGGAGGCAATGGGCTCTCCCACACTGGAGGCATTCAAGATGAGGCTGGACAGCCATCTGTCGGGGATGCTCTGACTTGGATTCCTGCATTGAGCAGGGGGTTGGACTCGATGGTCTCGTAGGCCCCTTCCAACCCTACTGTTCTATGATTCCCGCATCATTGCAGCCTGAGATTGCTAAAACAGGCCAGGCCCCTTTAAGAGACAACACTTCAGTCAGTATGGAGGTGGGGCCAACCAACCTGAAAACAGCCAAACTCTTATTTAAGACTCAGTCTTGCTCTGCTCGTTGTTGGAGCAACATGCAGACAACTTTGTGTGGCTTCCAGCCTCACTTGGAGCTTCTCGTGGTGCTGATCGGTTACTGTCTGGTTCTCTTGTGAAACCTGACCTATTCAAGATTGTTCAAGATTGGAGCATAGCAGGACATTGCAACAATGCAAGGCATCAACAAAGCCCACAGCCTGAACCTTACAGTGCAAGGCATCAACAGAACCCACGGCCTGAAATGGTACACTCAGCACCTGGTGATTGCAGCAGCAGAGAGCCCTTTGCGAGTGCCCTCTGAGGTTTCTGTGCACGTGCCTGTAAAATGCTCGCAAAGAACTCGAGCTTTTGCAAGCATTCCACCGGAACCCTTATAAAGGCTTGACCCCTTTTGGGGGCAGAGGGGGATGCTTGCGTGCACCGACTGCCATCCCCCGCCCTCGCCGATCCCCCAGAGGCCCAGTCCCAGGGATGTCTTCACAGCCTGCCAGCTCTCTAGGCTGCCCAGGGCCTTGACGTCCTTGATTCCTGGCAGGAAGCTGCTGTTTGCCCTGTGAGGACGTTCCCAGTGCCTGGAAGGAAAATACCTTCCACTGGGACATCTCTCATCTTCCCCTACTCTGCCCCAAAGTCAGTGTCTCGGCCTTGGGGAAGGGGGAGAAGGCCGTTCTCAAGGCAGGGTGCTGCCGGCAGCAGGTTGCGAGCAGGGCCGTGCCCATCTCAACCCTGCTTGCGCACATTCCAGCAAGAATGCCTCCTTTTGTGAGCACCCTGCTCAGGTGGCAGCCTGAGCTGGCAGTGGGGAAGACAGTACAAAGGCTGAATTGTTGCTCTGGCCAATGCTCTGGCAGCCCTCCCGGGGCTGGGGAAACCAATGGGCTGCCTGGGCGTGCAGAGTCACCCTGGGCCTGAGAGGACATCGTGACCCTGGAAACCGCTCTCTCTCGCTCTCTGCAGCCTTGAGTGGCTCTCCCAACGGGCAGCAGAACACAAACCTGCTGTTCTAGTTCTGGCTGTGCCTGACCCCAGATAAGGGCATGGCCCCTTGGGAACCAAAGGTGATGTCTCACTGTCTCAGTGGAGACAGACGGAGCACTTTGTGATAGTTACAGGAAAAGTCTCTTGGTGCAGCTCTTTCCTGAAAACTTTGAAAAACTGTTTCCTGGGGGAAAATCTGGGAGATAGATGGAGATGGAGATATATACATTTATGATTTTAAAAGCACTGTTCAGTGCACAAAAGCCATGTTACAATTTCATTCCCATTTTACCTGCCCAATAGCCATGAAAAATAGACTAGGCCAATTCAAAGTGACTTCCTGCCCAAGAAATAGTGAATGATTTTTGAGATGGGGGGGGGGGGAGCATTGAGATTCAGTCCTGCTCAGAAGATGTAATAGGGCTGACTATGGTTATTCAAGGGAGAAATAACGTGTTCTGCACATGCTTAGTTCTTTATTAGTACAACATCTATTCTGAGACCAAAGTAGATGAGATGTCAAGAGACTGATGATCAGATCATCCACATTTTTAAAAAGTAAAGAAGCAAAAGCAGCCATGGGTAGGTGATTTAGATCAGGGCTGAGGTAAGAGGGATTTAGCCCTTCCCTCTCTGTGCTGTTTTCCAATCTGAATTGCCCCAGTGCTCAAATCCCTCTTTGAGCTCAAATCAATCAGTGCTCAAATCACAGGGTCGGCCCTGTGGCTTTGAGCAAATTTTGAACATTACTTTGCACATCTAACCAACAATTCCTGCCAACACTTCTGCCTCTTTTACAGAGAAAAGGGTTGACATCAACAGCTTGGATGCAGTCTTGGATGAAATGGGGATCCATTTAACCAGCAAGCAGCTGTATGAAGCGCTGAAATACGCTCCAATGGATGGTTAGTTTCTTTGTTCATTTATGTCCGGCCATTGTTGCAAACCGAACACTAGACTAGATAGACCTCGGTCTGTGTAAGCTAAAGAACTCTTACGATGTTATGAATGGTGGGGGACGTAGGGAAGGAGCCAACCTACTTGTGTGGCCGCCACACGGGGCCGCCTGCCTGAGTGAACCTGGCAAGACAAGAAAAGGAACCATGCTTTGTATATAAATGAGCCGGCATGTACAGAAACATGATGGTGGCCTCTTGGGAGTTACACTATGACGCCCCAGTCCGCAGGGGGGTAACACATTATGGCTAAGGAAGGGATGACCCACCATGGGCAGAACGTCTCTGGCAGCCTTCCCATGGCAACTCGAGCTCCAGATTCATTAAAACTATGAAAACATTTCCAGGGCTGACATTTGGCTCATATTGCCAGAGTAGCTGATCTTCATCTGTGCCAGGGCAAAAGATGGAGAAAAAGTGCAACCCTTTCTTCTGGTTTTATCCCCCGGGTCAGCAACTGACTTCCTTGGAGGCCCACTTTGAGGATGGAATACGAAGGGAAGGGGTCAAGTGACCAACCCTTACCCCTCCAAATTATCTGTTGCCTCAGATACCACTCCCACCACAGACCTTTTTTGCCTCTTGGTTGGCAAAGTGGGGAGCCAGGTAGTACCTCTGAGAGGGCTGGATCCAGCTCCTGGGCTGCCAGTTGCTGGCGCCTGCTCTGTCCTCTTAATGCAGGGGACAGGGGCTGTTGGCCTAATTCTTTTTAGCTGATTGCTCAAGAGCCCCTTCTGATGATATATTTGCATGTTCATTTTTTATTCAGACAGATATTAAGACCTTTGGCATTAAGGCCTATGCCCCTGAGTGAGCGGACAAGATTTAGGACCAATTCATGTCAATCACGTTGGCATGTTGAGAACACGGGTTCAGTCTAAGAGCTGGCTCTGTGGAATCACATTTCCACCTGCACCCACAGTTTGCTTTGATCTCTAGGTTTCCACCCATCACGGGAGGGTCATTACCCCACCCGCAGCGAAATTCAGCTAGGCCAGACATTTGCTTCAGGATCAGGACTGTTGTGTATTGTTCATGAGTGTTGTTTGTTCCTTGCAGCTGATGGGATGGTAGACTTGGAGACGTTTAAGAGAGGTGTAAATGCCATATTGACAAGCCAGCAGACTGGTGAGCTGAACCATAGTCTTTAAAGATGTGGGATAACAGTACGGTTGTATTAAGAAATATTATAAAAATGCCTGTGTCTTTATTCTGTACATCTGGCCACTCCAGTTAATAAGAACAATCAATCAGTCAGTCAGTCAGTCAGTCAAATAACATAGCACTTGTCTAAAGTTCAAGGACCTCAAACTGGAGAATAGGTGTGGGACCCCAAGGGACTTAGGCTCAAACTATATTTTACAGGGAATTCCGTGTAACTTTCCCCAAACTTTTTTTTCTGTAAAGAAAAGCCACTGGAAACTGCAGTGAGGAGCTAAGAAAGGGTGGGTGGGAGGCATGCTTAACCCTCTTCATGCTGGCTGCTTTTTGTCTCAAATTCCCCCAGCTGAAGCTGCTTTTCCAATCACAGGGGGAAAGATTCAGGTCCCCCTATATTTTCCCCTGTAGGAATAAAAGCAGGTTGGGGGCCCGGATTTGAGAGGGAAAATGGCTGTCGGGAAAATGGTTAAATTAAATATCCCTTCCTCACCTGTCCTTCCTCCAGTCCTTATTGCAGCTTCCAGAGCTTGCTTATCTTTTCAAAATGATCAAGGGAAAGTTAAACAGAATTCTGTGTAATATGCGGTTTGCTTGTTACTCTCCTGGAAGCTGCATCTGGAAAAAGCTATGAAGCTGCTTACTCTGCTTTGGCTCCTCAGCCTGGGTTATTCTCATATTGCCTGTCCCAGCTTAACTGCTGACTAGTTTGATTAGTTGGAATAATTGTACACACAGAAGATAGGCTTGACCACTTTCCTGCAGTGGAGGAGAGCATCCTAGAATAGGCTGCTCCTCCCACATGCTTCAGAAGGCAGGGCCAAACCAATCACCTTTGAGTGTCCCTTCCTGGATGGGAGAGCACCCTCTTCCTCCCAGTTCTGGTCCTGTCTAAGCTCTGGAAAGCAGCTTATCAGTTGAGCTCTGCCGATTTCTTCTCAATCCCTTTCTCCTTTTTCCACCTGGGAGCTTGAGCGGCTTTAGGAGGCCATGTTTCCCCTCAGGAAAGGATGGGCAGCCCAGTGCTATCCATAGATTCTTTGGAGGGGACTGGTAGACAGTAGTGTAGTGGCAAATTCAGAAGTGCAGGGTCCCTTTGTGACAGCCACAGCCACACTCCCTCACAGCCACGGCCCCTTCTAAGATTACACAGCCTTGTAAGATATACAGCCTTCAACTGGGACCCAAAAACAGTGCAGCTGAGAGTCAGGCAATTGGACGCCTGAGAAAAAATGCAGGGGTGTTGAAATCTTTTTCACTCACTCACTCACTCACTCACTCAGACACAAACATTTTAGGTCTTCACAATACGATACTCTTTGGAAGCTTCACCCTCACTCAGCGGCAGGGAACGGGAGGAGACGGCTGGAAGAGCCTGGCCCACAGCAGTAGGCTGGGAGTGGGAGGGACCTGGCTGAGCCCTGGCTCTTAAAAAGACCCGGGTTTTCGTCCCTGCGAGACCCCCCACCACTACACCCCTGCTGGCAGAGGACTGGGGAAGGCACCTTCAGGGGAATTCACGTCAGACGGCAAGTCCTCACGGCACCAGAGCTGCCTGTCGTGGCGCCACTTCCTCTGTGGCTGTGGGAGAAGCGCCAAGCCCCAAGACGGCTGGCCTGAATCTTGAGACTCTGCATGGCTGGGCAGAGATGCCTGGCAGGAGCTCGGTTCCCCCATCAGGCAGAAGGGGGTGCAGGATTCCAAAGCAGGCGGAGCAAGTGCTGGGATCCCCTCCCAGAATTCCCCTCCCCCTTTGGAGACAGAGGGCTGCCCTTCACCCAGAGTTCTGCTCCTGGATTGGCAAGTCCTTGTCAATGAATTGGGGACCCGGGCAGAAGCTGCTTCAGATGAACTGGGCCCTCAGAGAGCAGAAAACTGCAGGAAAACCCCGCTATTCCCTCTCCCAAGTTCTGTGTTTTGGTTGATCACCTTTTTGGGTAGCAAGCAGGAAAAAGGCAGGCCGTTTCATCTTCTCCACATTCATCTGATTCACCTCCAGTGTCGAAACGGGAGAAATTGCAACCAAAGGCTGCTTTTTTCACCTGTGATGGCCATAAAATATAAGGCTCTTCTTCCTACTCATCATTCCTCCCCAGACCCTAGGCAACTTGGCCATGCCTTGGGTAACGGGCACAGCCTCCTCCACGGATAAGCCCCAAGGCGAGACTTGAGAGATGCAGGAGCTGGATTGCGGGCAGACAGTCTAACGGGCTGGGTCTGAAGGAGCACGACCCATTCATGGTCATGACCACTGCCAGGCTGTTTGGGTGTGGGGCTCTTCTGAACATGAGGGCGACCCAAGGGAAGTGGTCAAGCTCAGAAGCTCAGAGAAGCATCAGCTGGCTGTAGCACCAGACACTGAAACTGGCATCGAAGGATCTACAGCACGAAACCGTGTGCACTGACAGCGTCTCAGCAAGGCCTGTGCAAATCATCAGGGTGAGACGAAGTCCAGATCACTCAACAAGGAAGCAGCTGAGTTGGGCAGAGAGGGATCTCCTATTGATCAGGACAGAGTATCTGGCAGGAAAGGCAAATACCATGGCAGACTGGCTTAGCAGGACAGCCATCCAGGAGCCAGAGTGGGGACTGAATCTTTAGCTTTTCCAAATAGTGCTTCAGTGCTTCAACTGTCCAGTTCTGGATCTGTTTGCCAACCCCCAGAATGCCCCAAGGCTCTAGGCACAAAAACCCTAGAGGTGGTATGGCCGAAAGGCCTCTTACGTGCCCTTCCACCCATTCTCCTCTTACCACAGGTAATACAGAAAATAAGGAAGGAGAGAGCGGGAGTGGTTCTCTTGGTGCCGTTCTGGCCCAGCCCAGGTGACTTTGCTTTGTGGACCTTGTGGCTCTTGCAGGTTGGGAGCGCTGGAAGCTTCCCTACAGGAAAGACCTGCTGCCGTAGGGCCAAACTCTACATCTGTGGTGGGGACGTTGTGGCCTGGAAATGGAAAGGATCTAGCTAAGGCACATGGGATATTTGGATGATGTGCTGAAGACCCCCCTTTTGTCCAGGAAAGAGTTCACCAAAAGGGTCTAGAGTACCACTTTCAAAATCTTCCTGTTCTGGGGTGCGGGCAAGGAGAAGCAACCTTACCCAGGCAAGGTGAAAATGGTGCTGGAGTTTCTGCAGGAGATCTAATACCATCAAGTGAGAAGCTGCAGCACTTGATAGTCCTTTGAGTTGTTAGGCAGGGGGGTCTTATCATCCTCATTTCAAAAGGTTTCTTAAAGGTCTTTTGACCCCCCCCCCATACATTGGTTTCCTACTTGGAATCCCACTGAACTGGGTGTTAACAGCCCTGGGGGGGGGGGGTATTCATACCTAGGGCTACTTGTTCCTTAAAGCTGCTGACTATCAAGACTGCTTTTTGGTAGCCATTACATCATCAAGACAGGTCTCAGAGTTGGGGGCACTGTCTTCTGATCCACAGTTTTTGTGCTGATAAAATGGTGCTGAGGCCAGATCCCTCCTTTGTGCTGAAGGTTAAGTCCTTGTTTCATAGGTCGCAGGAACTGTGTCAGGGTGGAAACTGAGCCCATAGAGCCCCAGAGCAGTTCTGATTCTGAGAAGGAATAGCAATCCATGGGAGGGGAGCTCGCTCATCTCTCACAAGCACAGCAGCTGGCAGGGATTCCTCCTGCCAGCATTCCTGGGATAGATAGTGACCCTGGCAGTGAGAGAGTGCTGGAGGAGGGCTTGCTGGATGCTCGGCACAGATGCAGGGAGCGGCGACAGATGGAGGGTGTAGAAAGGAGGCGTAGCGCTCGCTTGGCGCGCAAACAACGGTCGCGTCCCAAGGACCCAAGGGAAAGAGGGAGGATCTCTCCCTAACCCATAAGTTCAGGGTCTTCCCATGGTTCTCCTTCAAATGGGGACCAACTGCCTTACCTGGAGCTTAGGCTACTCTGCTATCTTTCCCCAGTGCTGTTCCTTGCTTTGTCGCTAGTGATTAGTATCTGAAAGAGTCATAAAGGAATAAAGGAATAAAGTCTCAGAAAGAATTCCTCGTCGTCTGTGTCCTGAGTTGGCTATTGGTGGGGACTGCAAGAGGCAGCTAGGGCGCGCCTGACAGCTTGGTCCCCGTTCCTTTTTTTTTTCTCTCTGCTCCTACTGCCTCTGGAGGCTGCCATGGACTTGGTGGTGCAAGCTTGCGTGCAAGAGATCCAGGCTCTTCGTGAAAGTGGCTCAACTGACGACTGCTGTACAGAGTCTGCAAGCTGCGGTTCAACCCCCACCACCTCCGATTCCCCCCCACCACAAGTGGCCTGTGGCTCTGCCAGAGAAGTTTTCTGGTGAGAAAGGACTTTTTCAGATTTTCCGGGCCCAATCGGAGCTGGACATGTGCCTACGACCTGAGGATTTCCTGACAGAACAGGTTCATGTGGGCTTCATCATTAACCTACTTTCAGGCATGGCAGCTAAATGGGCTTCGGGACACCTTCTCGCTAACGACCCCCTGTTTGGGGACTATCAAGGTTTCATGACAGTGATGGCCAGTTTTTTCGGTGACAACCCTGTGCACGCAGACGACTTCTCGGGAGATTCACCGCCTCAGGCAGGGCAAGGACTCAGTTTCCAGCTACGTGACAACTTTTCGCTTGCTGATGCAGGATTTACAGTGGAATGATGCCGCACTGGTGGCTCAGTTTTTGGACGGTTTGAACGACGAGATCTTGGATGAGTTGGCACGCACGCCTAGCCCACCTACTTTGGAGGACCTCATCCAGACCTGCCTCCAGATAGATAGTTGGCTGGAGGGGCGCCGGCAGACATGACGGGGCGCCGGGGGCCGAGATTTTCCTCCTCCCATTCCCCCACATTTCCTGCCCCCTCCCCCACCCCCCGCCCCTGCGGTGGGGGCAGAGGAGACCCCGATGGAGCTGGGAGCTACCCGAGCCTGCTGCCGCCAGAGGAACTAGAGTGGCGGCACGCAGAGCGCTGATGCTTTTGGAGTGGAAAGCTGGGACATTTCGCCAAGACCTGCCACGCTAGACCCACAGCCCCACTGCCTCCTCCTCCTCTCCTTCACCCCCCTCCTTCTCCTCGTCCCCAGGCTTGTTGGGGGCCTCCAGTGTGGGGGTCGGTTCCCCACCGGCTGGGTGCCTTCCCCAACCCCCCCACCCGCTGTTGCATGTTCACCTCCGCTCCTCCCAGTGGGGTGGGGTGGAGGCCCTAGCTTTAGTGGACTCGGGGGCTACGACCAGTTTCATGGATGAAACCTTCGCCCTCTTCCACAAGATTCCTACCTTGCCCCTTTCTGCCCCCTTGGCAGTGGAGACCATCAATGGACGTCCTCTTTCTTCGGGCGCGGTGACCTGGATTACAGCTCCACTCACTCTGCGTGCCCAGTCCCACGTTGAGCAGATTCAGTTTCACTTGGCCAAGGTTCCCCAATACCCAATCGTGCTGGGTGTTTCCTGGCTCTCTAAGCACAACCCTCAGATTTCTTGGGGGCTTCAGCAAGTGGAGTTTGCGTCTCCCTACTGCCAGGAGCATTGCCTCCTGACACAGGCGCCAGTCCCAGCCCAGGCCTTAACCCTTTCCTCCCCCTCCTTGTCTGCTTCTGGCAGTCCTTCAGCTACCGTCATCCTCCCAGAGAAGTATGCAGCTTTTCGGGATGTTTTCGACAAGAAGGAGGCCGACCAGCTTTCCCCGCACCGCCCTTTTGACTGTGCCATTAACCTCATTCCGGGGGCGACCATCCCCGCTGGCCGGCTGTATTCGATGTCGGAGCCGGAAGTTCGAGCTCTGCGGGAGTTTTTGGACACAAACCTCAGACGTGGCTTCATTCGCCCCTCCTCCTCCGCCGCCTGTGCCCCTACCATGTTTGTGCGGAAAAAAATCGGGAGAACTCCGCCTGGTGCACGATTTCAGAGCATTGAATTCGGTCTTGATCCCCGACAAGTACCCCTCCCCCTCATACCGGAGATGCTGGAGTGCTTGGGGCAAGCCAAGATTTTCACAAAGTTGGACCTGCGTGGCGCCTACAATCTGATTCGCATCCAGGAGGGAGATGAGTGGAAGACCAGTTTCGGCAGCTGGTACGGAGTGTATGAATACGTAGTGATGCCATTTGGGCTTGCCTGCGCCCCTCCGTTTTCGCATTTTATGAATGCCATCTTCCGGGACTATTTGGACACTTTCCTCATTATGTATCTCGATGATTTACTTATATTTTCTGAGGACCCCCACGCCCATCAGCACCATGTCTCCGCCGTCCTCCAGCGCCTCTGCGAGCACCATCTTTATGCCACGCTGGAGAAATGTGAGTTTGACCTAACCTCTTTGGACTATTTTGGCTACATTATCTCAGCTGACGGTATCAGGATGGATCCTGCAAAGGTCCAGGCTGTCCTCTCCTGGCAGGCTCTATCCACCAAGAAGGACTTGCAACGTTTTCTGGGGTTTGCAAATTTTTACAGAAAGTTCCTGCCCAGCTTTGCTTGGCTGACATCTCCTCTCACGGACCTCCTTAAGGGCAGGAAATCTCCTTTTCATTGGACGGCATCTGCCCAACAGGCTTTCGAGGAACTTAAGAAGCTTTTTAGTTCTGAGCCGATCCTGTTATATCCTGACCCAAGGAAGCCTTTTGTAGTGCAAACTGATGCCTCTGACTTAGCGGTGGGGGCGGTGCTTTTTCAGCCAGATTGGGTGGGCGGCAGGTTGCAACCCTGCGCCTACCACTCCAGGAAGCTGAACATGTCTGAGAGGAATTATATCATTTGGGAGAAGGAACTGTTGGCCATCAAGTCCGCTTTGGAGACCTGGCGTCATCTCCTGAAGGGGGCACCGCACCCAGTCGAAGTTAGAACCAACCATCGCAACCTCGAACATCTTCAGACAGCCCGTGCCTTAAACCAGCGGCAGATTAGGTGGTCGCTTTTTTTCCCCCCGGTTCCACCTTAAGATTTGCCATGTGAAGGCCTCCGACAACCTACAAGCAGAGGCTCTTTCTCGTAAGCCGGACCTCCAGCCAGGGGGTGAGGGAAATCCTCCTCCTCTGATTCTTCCCCCCCAGAGCCTGGCGGCAGCTGTGGTGCCTCACTCTTAGGAGGAACTTATTCACCCTGAACAGGCTCAGGATGCTTTTGTCCACACAAAAGTGGAGGAATTGGGGCTGGCCTCTGGCCTCCCCCACTCTACCCCCTTCTTTTTGCGAGGTGGCCTGCTTTACCATTCCGGCCGGGTCTATGTGCCTTCTAGACCCCTCCGCGAGAAGGTCCTCCATCAGTGCCACGACTCCCCCACCGCTGGGCATTTTGGCTTCGCCAAGACCCTGCACGGAGTGACGTGGGATTTTTGGTGGCCTCGTGTGTGTCGGGACATCAAGACTTATGTCGCCTCCTGCCCAACCTGCCAGCGGGCGAAGGCCCCCTCAGGCAAGCCCATAGGCTTGCTTCACCCCTTGCCTATCCCCTCAGGACCTTGGAAACTGCTCTCCCTTGACTTCATCACTGACTTGCCTCGCTCACACGGTAAGACCACTATTCTGGTGGTGGTGGATTTGTTTTCTAAGATGGCCCATTTCATCCCCTGCTCTGGGTTGCCCACAGCCACGGAGATGGCAGAGCTTTTTTTGGCGCATGCTTTCCAGCTCCACGGATGGCCCGAGGGTCTCATTTCGGATAGGGGGGCCCAATTCACTGCCCATTTCTGGAGGGAACTACTTGGGCTTCTCCATGTGACGCTCCGTCTTTCCTCTGCCCACCATCCACAGATGGACGGTCAGACCGAGCGTACCAATGCGACTCTGGAGCAATATTTGCGCTGTTATGTCAATTACCAGCAAGATGACTGGTTTTCCTTGCTGTCTCTCGCAGAATTTGCTTATAACAATGCCTGCCATGCTTCCACCCGCCAAACTCCATTTTTTGCCAATTTTGGTTACCACCCCAAGGCTTTCCCGTCCACCCTAGCTCCCTCTTCGGTGCCGGCAGCCCATGACTTTTTAGAGGAGTTGTGAGCGGTACACCACCTCTTACGGGACTCCCTCGAGCAAGCCAAGACAGCCTACAAGCCCTCTGCGGACCAGTGGCACCAGCCGGGTCTGTCTCTACAACCAAGGGACTGGGTTTGGTTGTCCACCCAATACCTCCCCTCTCACTCGCCCGCAAGGAAGCTCGCGCCTCGCCGCATGGGGCCTTTCCAGATTACAGCCCAGATTAACCCTGTTGCTTTTCGCCTGGCTCTCCCCCCTCCTGGACTCCTGCCTTTCTCGCGGCCGCCTGCAATATCTGGTGGATTGGAAAGGGGACAGGCCAGATGAGCGATCCTGGGAACCCGCGGAAAATGTGCATGCTCCGTTGCTGCTGAGGCGCTTCCACAAACCCGGGGCCCCAGGGGGGGAGCACGAGGGGGGGCCTCACGGGAGCGGGGATGATGTCAGGGTGGAAACTGAGCCCATAGAGCCCCAGAGCAGTTCTGATTCTGAGGAGGAACAGCAATCCGTGGGAGAGGAGCTCGCTCATCTCTCACAAGCACAGCAGCTGGCAGGGATTCCTCCTGCCAGCATTCCTGGGATAGATAGTGACCCTGGCAGTGAGAGAGCACTGGAGGGGGGCTTGCTGGACGCTCAGCACAGATGCAGGGAGCGGCGACAGATAGAGGGCGCTGAAAGGAGGCGTAGCGCTCGCTCGGCGCACAAACGACGGTCGCGTCCCGAGGACCCAAGGGAAAGAGGGAGGATCTCTCCCTAGCCCATAAGTTCAGGGTCTTCCCGTGGTTCTCCTTCAAACGGGGACCAACTGCCTTACCTGGAGCTTAGGCTACTCTGCCATCTACCCAGTGCAGTTCCTTGCTTTGTCGCTAGTGATTAGTATCTGAAAGAGTCATAAAGAAATAAAGCCTTGGAAAGAATCCTCGTCGTCTGTGTCCTGAGTTGGCTATTGGTGGGGACTGCAAGAGGCAGCTAGGGCGCTCCTTACAAACTGTCTCTTCCTTCTTTTTGCCCTAAACCCTCCCATCCCCAGGACTGGAGTTGGCATAAGTTGGCTGCCCGTTGAGCCACCTCGACAGAATGTCACAGGTACAGAAAAGCGCTATGTGTGGCTTTTTCTGTGGGAAATAAGGTTTTTACCTCTGCCATTTCCAGATGGGCAAGGGAACGTCTTGTCCAGGCCTGTCAGGCCTCCTGATGGGATTAAGGCACATCTGCCTAGGGGAGGCGGAGCCTCTGCTGCTTTTAGGGGAAATTTCCCCGTTGCAGGGCTTTTTCACTTGGGCTTCTGTGCATACAGTTTCAATACACTATAGAACTGATAAATTTACTTCTGTTTCAGTGTTTTTTGGCCATAAGATCTTGCAGGAGGTGGTAGTGTAGGCCAGTCTGGTCCTTGGAAGCCCCTCCCCACCCTGTTCTTTTTATTGCTCTGCTGTATCCAGAGGTGTGGAATGCTCTCCATGAGGTGCAGGAGAAAACAGAATTTTCTTACCATGGATTTCTGTTCTCTGAGCGTCACAAAGGACGTTCTGCCCAGGTCTTCTCTTCTAGGATTAGTCATATTCTTTCTAGAGGCTTCTGCCAGCATCCTACATGTGCAGGTGCTAGATAGGGCCTCCTGGGAGTCCCCGGAGGGCTGAATTGCATTTCTGCTACGTGCGTGTGTGTTTTGTGATCTCTGCACACGGACGTTCACACTTATTGTTCTAGTTTACTAGTCTAGTTGGTGCATCTGCTGTGTCTGATCGTGCATGGGTTTGGTTCCACCTGTAGGGGTTGAGGGGTGGTCTTGCTTTCTCAGTCCAGTCTGGGAAGTTGGTTGGCTCTTCCCCCCGGAGGGGTAACATTTTAGAAGTGGACCTCGCCTACATGCTTCGGGGGCAGCGCCATCCCTGAAGTGTGGAACGGCCTCCGTGATGCGCAGGGAACAGAAATTCGTGGTGAGAAAAGGAATCGTAATATGATGGTCAGAAAATCACAATGGGGTGAGTGGAAGTAGCTGTTGGACAGGTAAAGTGGAAAATACACTGAAATTGCGGTAGAATTGATGTGGAAGCAATAAACACTAGAATTAACAACTCAACTAATGAGTATTAATTCATGCCTATTCACCCCCCCCGCCCCTGCTTTCTGTTCAAGGCAAAAAGGCAGATGTCAGCAAGTTAGACTCTTTCCTGGCTGGCGTGGGGCTTCCTTTGACCCCAGAGGAGGTGCAGGAGGGTCTCAAGCAGACAACGCTCAATAGTGAGTGGGTGCCAGTGGTCTCATCTTCTTCACTGGATCATGTTCCTGGGAATTCCTCGCCACCACTGATGGATCATACCTGAGGTTCAAACTACATGCACCATGAAGCACCACGAGACCTTCTCTTTCTTTGTTTTAACCCAGAGCAGCCTTGGGAGGCTGCAGATCTGAGTGGAGGAAGGGTGTGTGCGAAGAGGCTGTGTTGCCCTTTCCTCAGGGTCATTTGTCAACTCAAAAAATCACCTTTCCGAGGCTGCTTTTCACCCACAGGAAGAAAAACAACAAGGTCCCCATATCATCATATTTTTCCCCCACAGGTGAAAAAGCAGCTTCGGCAGGGTGATTTTGAGCTTTGAAAAAACATCTACAATGGGGGAAAGGGATAAGCAGCCTACTGTTCTTCCACTCAGACACTGTTGCTGAACTAGCCAGAGAAGCCACAGAAGGCTTCTGGATGAGAGGGCAGAGGGGGAATCGTGAAATGAGCCTCAGCAATGAGATGGTTCTTCTTGGGGATTGCTGTGCTGGATGAGAAGAGGGAATTCCTCATAGTCAGAGCCCCCCCCCCGCGCCCCGTGATGCTGCCTTTCCCATCCAGCCTATTCTTGGTTTTTTTTGCCTTACAGAGGATGGGACTGTGAATTTGAAGGACTTCATGTGGGCTATCCAGGGTCTTCCCAGTTTTCAGGGTGAGTTTTAACCCTTAAAGGGAAAATGGGGAGGTTGCAGATAACTTCTGGGCTAAGCCATAGGGGCTCTGTAACCCAGGCAGGCACATAGGGCCACACCGATTTCATCCCAAATGTCCTCCCAGCGAAGTTGCCACCCCTCCCCACCACCACCCCTCTTTCCCTCCTACCAAGGCCTTTCTTGCAGTTTCATTCCTACCACTTACTTAGCACACTGGGGAGGGGTGGGAGGAGAAGGATTTTCCCACTCTGGTAGTCTCAGATGTGGTAGAAAGAATGAAATATGAGTGGAGGAGCGATGCAAAGCCCTGCTGCTGAGCCACATGAGGACTGAAGGCGCTGCAACAGAGCCGTGTAAGGCAGAGTAAAAGAGCGCACACACTTGTGTGCCTCCGCTTCCCCTCTCTTCTCCTAGCCGATGTTAGAGCCAGTTGGAGTTAGGAGAAAGAGGAGGAGGGGGTCATGTACAAAAAAAGGGTATTGATAAGGCAGGACAGAGAAATCCCCACCCTTGGGGGTTCATCACACGGAGCTTTTATTCTGCTACTGAGATGGCTCTCTCTCTCGGAAGTTTGCGGGCTCTTTACAGGATGTTGTTACCCTCCACAGTGTCTCTCGCCATTTCCTCCAGCCTATCTTGTGTTTTCCCCAAACACAAAATGTGGTATTTTTTCCAGCCCCATGGAACAGGAGTGCCATGATCTCCCCGTGAAATTCTCCAATAGCAGAAGAAACCGCTGAGTCTGCCAGCTGTGGGTGTTTTTTCAGTTGTTGGGGGCACGGTCAGGATAAGATTTGACAGGAGCGAGGGAAAGAATCGCATGCCAATTGCGTCTCCTGCCTCTGCATTTCTCAGCTGGAGGGAGAAGAGGGTAAAATGCCTCCCTGCAACGAAGGGAGACGCATCTGATCCCCCACCCCACCAAGCTCAGAAGCAACGTCCTCTGTTGTTTCAGAGCACTCTGTTAAGTTCAATGGGGCTTACTCCCAAGTAAGTGTGCTGAGGGTTGCAGACTTACAGGGTGCTCTTATGTCTACTCAGAAGTAAGTCTCATTGAGTTCAATGTGGCTTATGCCCACATAAGTGTGCCGAGGGTTGCAGACTTACAGCACAATCTTACATTTTATGTCTACTCAGAAGTCAGTCAGAGATTTCCTGGGGGCTGCGAGAAAACAGCAAAAGTTAATCTATGAAAACAAGACTCCCACCACCCCTTTGCACACATGCCAGGGAGGGAGGGAGGCACTCCCTTAGTTCAAACCACGTGTAAAGAAGCCCTTCCTGATCCTGCAGAGACCGAAAGCAGGAAGCTGCTCCGGAAAGGATGTGGGTTTTTGTGGGCTTTTTGCTTAATGTAGAAATATCCTTGGAGGAGCAGCTTTACAGTTCAAACTGGTGCTAGGCTGCAGTCTTATACTTGGGAGTAAAGCAGGTCTTACTTCCAAGCAAGTCTGCATAAGATGGGATGTAAATGTGCTGTTAGACGTTTAAATTTGCATGTTTGTAAACTGGGAGGGAAGGTTAACTAATGCTAGATGATTTCTGCAGGGAATCTTTGGTGTTATTTACCTGATGTAAATAACACTATGGCAAAGGCTGGCTGCATCATTTTCTCTTTCTCACTTGGGATTGTGTTTTCAGATTGTGAGCCATGTGGCAAAACATGGAGTAGACGTCTAATGCTTTTAGAATCTTAGAATCATAGAATCATAGAATAGTAGGGTTGGAAGGGGCCTACAAGGCCATCGAGTCCAACCCCCTGCTCAATGCAGGAATCCAAGTCAGAGCATCCCTGACAGATGGCTGTCCAGCCTCGTCTTGAAGGCCTCCGGTGTGGGAGAGCCCACCACCTCCCTAGGTAATTGGTTCCATTGTCAGGAAGTTTTTCCAGATGTTCAGCCGGAATCTGGCTTCCTGTCACTTGAGCCCATTATTCCGTGTCCTGCACTCTGGGATGATCAAGAAGAGATCCTGGCCTTCTTCTCTGTGACAACCTTTCAAGTACTTGAAGAGCGCTATCCTATCTCCCCTCACTCTTCTCTTCTCAAGGCTAAACATGCCCAGTTCTTTCAGTCTCTCTTCATAGGGCTTTGTTTCCAGTCCTCTGATCATCTTTGTTGCCCTCCTCTGAACCCTCTCCAGTTTGTCTGCATCCTTCTTAAAGTGTGGTGCCCAGAACTGGACACAATACTTCAGATGAGGCCTAACCAGTGCAGCGTAGAGGGGAACTAGTACTTCCCAGGATTTGGAACCTATGCTTCTATTAATGCAGCCCAAAATAGCATTTGCCTTTTTTTCAGCTACATTACATTGTTGGCTCATCTTCAGCTAGTGATTGACAACAATTCCAAGATCTTTCTCGCTTGTAGTGTTGTTGAGCCACGTATCCCCCATCATGTAACTGTGCATTTGGTTTCTTTTTCCTAGGTGCAGAACTTGGCATTTATCCCTATTAAATGTCATTCTGTTGTTTTCTGGCCAGGGCTCCAGTCTATCAAGATCACTTTGAATTTTGTTTCTGTCTTCCTGGGTATTAGCTACCCCGTCCAATTTTGTGTCATCTGCACATTTGATCAGCATTCCCTGCACCTCCTCCTCCAAGTCATTAATAAAAATGTGGAAGAGCACTGGGCCCAGGACTGAGCCCTGCGATACCCCACTCGTTACCTCTCCCCAGTTTGAGAAAGTTGTGAGCTGCTCATTGCCCTTTCTGGGTTTAATACTTTTAGGAAGAGCCAGGTGGAAAAGCCAAGGGGGCTTAGTGGATGCAGGCTTAGATGTGGGACTGAGAGAATTGGGTCAAAACTCCTGCTTAATCATGACTCTGTGGCTCAGCCTCAGTGTTCCTCATCTATAAAATGGGGGACAATAGTTATTGTTATGGGGCCAAATGAGGTAAATCATTTTGCACAAATCGTTTTGCACAATTAGTATGGTGAATTTCATTGATGCTCGATCCACACATACCCCAAACTTATTTTCTTTTATTAAAAGACAAACAAGTGGATGTTCGCAACCTGGACTCTGTCCTGGGTGGCATGGGGATCTACTTAACCCTGGAAGAGCTGCAGGATGCGCTGAGGCAGACAACACTTAATAGTGAGTGTGTTCCATTGTCTTGTCTTCTTCATTAGACCATTTCTTCATTAGGCAGGTCTTATATTTGCCTCCCCAAGCCTTCACATCTGCACATCACGTTGGGTGATCCAGCCTTTTAAACCATGGCCTGGATGGCCCTTTTGTGGCATATTCATCAACCGCTCTGATGGGGGATGCAGAGGGCACAAATCTTTCTCAAGGTGCACCACGCACCCACCACCATTGTCGTTAATTGTGAACGTGTAATGGGACTGTTCACATTTCATCCACGAGAACAGTCTGTCCACAAGAAGTAGGAAACATTACAGATGGAGCTGGCTTTGTATTTTCTGCAGAGGCAGAATATTGCAACCAAACAGGCTCCAGCCAGTGCTGCCTTCATTTTCAAAAGGCCTCCCCAAGCACACTTGCTAGGCCAGCTCTGTCCCCACCTCCTAGAGACTGGTAAAAAGTATCTAGGTATCAACAAGAATTCGGAGGGTGGAGTGGATTGTCAGTTTTGAGCTAAGTGAAGGGCATTTTACTTCTTGCTGCTGTTTTTAAATGGTTTGGATTCTGATTTTAAATTTGTTTAAATGACATAGGTTTTGTTTTAATTGGAATTTTAAAATATTCTGTTTAAGAGTCCCTTTTATTTTCGTAATCTGCTCTGGGGATTGTTGGGTCCATGTTGGTGAACTAAAAATGCATTTGATCAGTTTGTGAAGAAGACTATAATGAAATTCTTCATGAGGGACCACTATGCAACTTTGTTCTTCATCTGGAAGGATGCTGTATTGAATTGTGCTGTTTTTGTATTTCTCTGCAATGGGGTTTCACATCCACACTTTTTGCCTTGCAGAAGATGGGACGGTGAATTTGAAAGACTTCATAACGGCTTGCAATGCCACTTTGACCCTCTCCAACACTGAAGGTGAGTTTTACCTTTTGAAATTGGAAAGGAGGAGATAGAGAAGTGCTTGGTGGTAAATGAAGAGGGAGGGAGGAGTGGAGAGGGGCTGCTGATAGGCAAGGACCTGTATGAATCGTGGCTGTCAGGCATATGAATAGGGCTGCATGCATTCTGTGATCATTCCATGCAGGTATAGAAAGGGAGAACAGGTCTAGATTTAAGCATCCTAAAATGCACATCTTCCAGGGTTTAAAATATAAATTCCTTTAAAAATAGCGTACATCAAAGTAAACAGCTTAAGAAAGAAAAATAAGAAAAGGAATTACAGAATGTTATGCCATGTTTCATGGCTAAGACAATAATATCTATTTAACTTACTGAAAATTAGTCTATTAATTTTTATATTCATCCCATGTCAAAATCTGTCATCCCTTTAATATTCCAGTACTATAAAGCTTGTGACTTAAATGGTGACCTTATGAATGATATTAATTTTACTAGTTTGTCCCTACAACCTTGATTGGTCACACCTATTTTGTTGGTTTAGTATGTCCTTAAGGCTGCAAAAATGAAATTGTTAAGACATTCCAGGTGAAGTCACTTAAATGTGATCTGATCAGGATTTTCAGGAAACAATATCGGGAGGCCACACACTTACACTAACAGGAAAAAAAAAGTTAAGATCAGCTACATGTTACTCATTCAATGTAGCATGTAGTTTAGCCCTAAGAGAATTTTACTTCCCAAATTTATTTTCTTATTTTTGTGTTGTTTCTAATATGCCTAAACCAAGGTATCAGGAAGTCTAGAAATATTTTTTCCTCATTTCTGTAATACTTGTATATCTCTACACACATTTTCATCATTTATTTATTCACAAATCTACTAATGTGTCACTCTTTAGGATGAAATAGAGCGATGGGCCCAAAGTCTTCTAATGAACTTCAAGACTGAGCAGAGATTTGCAATTTGGTTACCACCTTTCCACACAATACTTTAGCTGTAAGAATTGCCTTGCTAAATCAGTCAAACAATCCATCAGTCCCAGTTCACTGTTTCCAGCAAATGGTCACTGAGGAGCAAATAGCTAGGCAGATGGCTGTTGAGGAGCTCATATGCAGGACGTGAAGGAAAGAGACCTCCCCTGATCGTTGTCCCCACCATCTCACATAGCAGGGATGAAGAACCTGTGGCCCTTCAGTTGTTGCTGGATGACCATTGGCCATGCTATCTGGGGCTGATGGAAGTTGGAGTCCAACAACATCTGGAAGGGCACAGGTTCCCACCCCTGTGGTATAGCAAAGGTACACTTTTAAACAGGAAATCATATATGTGTATGACACAACCTATCAGCTCCATAGAATAATATTTAGCAAGGAAATATGTTTATTAATTGGGATTTCACTGTGGTTTTTATATGTGCGTCTCTTAGTCGTCTCTCCACTCCTCAGCAAGGGAGTGGAATATGAGGGAATAATCAGCATCAGTGGAGATAAAAGGGCTCAGCTGGAGGCAAGACGGTTTGGGCAGGTGGTCAGCTCCCAGTGACCTGTCCAGGGTCCTGAAGGGTTGAATCTGACTGCCCACATCCTCTAGAATCTTTGTTCCTCACTATTTCTAAGGGTTACTGGTTGTCCAGGGTACATAAGAGACTGTTACAGGTCACAATGTCCTGACTTCAAAGATGATTTTAAAGGTGTTAATACCTATAGGCTAAAAACCCTCCAGCAGAGTTGAAGAGCAGCTGTCTTGTGGTAAGAACTTAGTATGCAAAGCAAGCCTTTTAGGGGTTACTTCATGTATATTTCATTCATTCATTCATTTATTGCATTTCTATACCACCCAATAGCTGAAGCTCTCTGAGTGGGTTACAAAGATTAAAACCTTAAAAATACATTATAAAAACCATGTACAAGCAAACATAAACAGACAACACACAGAGACACATATATCTAAAACAATTTCAAACGATCAACAGTAAGATTGATTTCCATAGTCCAAGTATACATGGTACTTAAGTCCCTGATGCCCCATGTGGCTGTCAGGGGTAAACATGGCACCAGAACTGAATTTCCCCCGGTCACCATGCTTGCTCATCACAACTGGGGTGCCATAAGAAAAAAGTGCCTTAGGGTGCAATCCTATGGACTGTGCTGTTGCTACGTAGAAGCCCCCTCAAATTTGAAAGGCATAGTGTTTTTCTAGGAGTGGTATAGGAAGAAGGAAAAAAGAAATGCAAGGGATTCATAGGTGGCTTGAGGGAGAGGCAAGCACCCTCCCAGGCAAGTAGCATGACACCCCGCCCCCCATTTCTAGACGCCTGCAGTTACTTGAAGGAAAGGCACTGTGCTCACATAAATTACAACATAATCATAAATTGAAAATTAAAATAAGACTACAACTCTAAGCTTACTTGAAATTTAACTCCCTCAAAATCAATAAGACTTACCTCTGATAATACACGTTTAGGACAGGAGCATTAATGTGAAGTGTATATCCTTAGTTCTCTTTCAGAAACCAAATATGTGGGACAAAACTGCCCCCTAATGGAAATGTGCTTGTCCCCTCTCTTTCCCCACCCCAATATTTCCTGGTTCCACTGAAGAGCTGGGAGGAAGCAACAGACTCCCAGCTGCACGGCGCTCTCGCCTCTCGCCTCCGCTGCTGTTGGGCTTGGAGTTCCAGCCTCGTCCCAGGAGGAAACCTCTTGGCACTGTCCTCCCGGGACGTGCAGGACTTTCCCCTCAGGGCTGCTCCTGCGTTGGGGCACTGTCAGTAACCTGCAAAGCCGCTGGCACGCGCGTGTTTGTGAGGAGCAGGCATCAAACGGAGTGGCCTTCTAGGCATCCCCTTACCAGCTTGATTGTGGCACCTACTCCAGTCCCATGATGCTTTTGAACAAGTGGGGTCAGTGCTTGGCCGTGAAGCTCACTGAACAGCCTTAGACGTGGGGCCAGTTTTTTCATCAAAAGGGGAATAAAGATGATGGAACTTGACTCCTTCCCTGCTTTACCTCTCCGCACAACGTTGCTAGGTGTTTTTCTCCAAGCCTAGTACATTTCCAATATTTCAGCCAGGCTGGAGAGAAAAGTAGCTGAAGTGATGGAGCAAGGTAGACACGTGGCTAACAAACATGGCTTCTCCATTGCTTCTCTTTAACCCTCACTCATTGTCATACTGCTAAGTCGGTTCAGCCTCCTCTCCTGAGCGCGTGCACGTCCTTCGCAGTTCACTTCATACCGCTAATACGGATGCTGTTGCCTAGCAAAGCTTCAGCTGCAATAAACTAGCGCAAGCACGTTTATACTATCAATGTGAATAAGTCGTGGCTCCCAGCCAAGGAATGATTGACGACAATACTAGCTAGGAATCTCTGACAAAGAATTATAATACCCAGGATCCTTCGGACAAATCCATGACAATGACATCAGTTGCAAACTAATTTAAATTAGCCCTGTGCCAAATGTTTCAACCTGTTTATTTTCGGCCATTCATCGGGTGGGGGAGGGCCGAAAACGAACTGCACCTGAAAATTGTGGAAAGGGGTGAGGATTCCAGGGACATTTCCCAGGGCGCGGGGCTTCAGGGCCGCCCTTGCTGTGAGGAGGGGGCTGGGGCGGGTGTGTGCTCCTTCTTTTGCCATTTCTCCCGGGTTCTCGCCTTGCAGCCTCTCCGGCTGCTTGAGCTTCTTGGAAAAGCCCCTGGAGCCCTGTCAGGACTTCCTCCCATGGGGCTTCCCTGCGCCGCTGCCCTGCTGAGTGCCTGAAAGCTGAGAGAGGCATTAGGGCTTGGCTTGGCTTTCATTAAAAGTCCTTTTAGCAGCAGCAGCAAGAATGACAACAACCCCCCTCTCCGCTTTCAGGCGCTCAGCTGGCAGCAGCATTGGGAGGCCCCAAGGGAGGGAGACCTGCTGCAGTCCTTGAGGGAGCTTTCTAAGGAGCTCAAGCAGCCAGAGAGGCTGCAAGGACAGAACCAGGGCGGGGAGGGGGGAACGGTAAAAGACAGCGCGCGCGCGGACACCCCCTGCGGCCACCTCCTTACGGTGAGGGAAGCGGCGAAGCCCCGCGCCCTGAGAAATGTCTCCAAAATCCTCAGCATCCCAATGAAAGAGGCAGAAGAGTGACTGCCTCTTTCGCAGGGAAATGAAGAAGTTGCGGGAGGGCAGGTGGCGTTTCAGCACAGCGTTAGTCTAAATTTGTTGTCTAGCATTCTGTCTTATTACACCGTGGACCTGCTAAGATAGGTGGCAGCCATCCTCCGTGTCTTTGTGGCAGAGGGGCTTCGCCCAGACCCAAGAAAAGCAATGCTGAGGCTATTAAACTGAGGTGTTCTGCTGGTCTTGGGGATATTGCCATCGTTGAGCCGTTGTGTGTTTTCCTTTTCTCCACAGGGAAATATCAGAGTAAAACGTTAGATTCAAAGATGCTGAAATTGCCCAAGGTAACAGAGAAGCACCATCCCCAAACACCAGGCAGGTCAGTGGGGGTCTGCTTGTGCAAGTTTTATCCACCTGATTTCCCCGGATTTCTTCTGCCCTATATCCCAGGGCTTTGAGAGCCCCCCACCCCCATGCCTCAGGAGAGGCTTTTCAGGGGGCTCACTGGCTGCAGCAGGAGAGCTCCCTTGTGCTGATGCTGCACTGGATACACCCTTTGAACAGTTTTTTTAAGCCTGCTTGGCCTTGATCGATATAGTTATATATTACCTTATTTAAATAAGCTACAAGTATTGACATAAAATGTTATGGTCAATATTAAGTAGTGAAATTGATTTGTATGGTTCAGTGGAGGACAGACCTTTCTCAGATTTTGGGATGCCCATTAGCTGTGTTTTATTCCATGTTGCTGGCATCTTCTTAACTCTCTGAAGCATGGGATACCCATGCTGGGAAATATTAATATGATTTAGCAATAAGAGATTTATGATTTAGCAATGATATAGCAATAATAGCAGCTCCGGCTGCTGCTAAGATCTATCACACTAAGGTGAACAGGGGAAATGTATTAAAAACGAGTAAGAATTTAAAATGTACTCTCATTAATAGGGGAAATTAACTTGGCCGAGTGCTGAGGAGTGAAAACAAGCATAACATACATCAACATGCCAGAAACTTAGGCAGAAGCAGAGAGAGCCCTTTTGTGGGGACGTAGTTTAGTTTTCTTGTCAGCTGAATCCCAGGGCTCCGGTGCCTAAAGCTCGGCTGCGGACATGTGTGATTAGTCTGGGCTGATCTAGGATGGACTTGTGAGTGTGAAGATGTCAAAGAAGTGGAGTTTAAGTAAACCGGAGTCCCTAGCACTCGTGGGAAGGAAAAGAAAGGCTTGGGCTGATGTTGTAAGAGTGTGGGAGGAAAGAAAGGATTTGAGGAGGTTTGTCCTAATATGGGGCGGTGCACGCAGGCTAGTCCTGATGCAGGGCCGCACGCAGCAAGAAAAGTGGATGGGGAAGGAGCTCAAAACTAGGGCTCAAAACACGTTCACTCTGATTTGCAACAGTTTGTGTGCTCTGCTTCCTTCTGTTTCCTCTTGCTGGGGTCTGCGATGACCATGATCATCTTGGGTCATCTACAAATACCACTTTCCGTTTGGCCAAACCTTCTGGAAGGCTTGGCCAACTGAGGTGGAAGCAAAGAGGAAACCCAAGGAAGCAACCAAGAGAGGTCCCGGCAGTAATCCTTTCCACCAGTTGACCTTCGAAGGATGCACCAAGTAGTTGGTTGGTGGGGGCAAGTAGGGTGCCAAACCGCTGCTTCCTGCTGCTCCCTCCCCTCACCGCTCCTTCCATCACCATTTTGTATCCTCTGCAAAATGACCCCGATGGAGCATTGGTGGGCTGGAGGGGAGGGAGGCTGCCATTTCACCCCACTAAGTCCCAGAATGGCATTATATCCGGGGCACTGGGGATACAAAATGGTCCTCGCTGCCAGCGCAGGAGCTCTGCTGCTGCTGCTAGCCCCACTCTGGGTGGCAGAAAGAAAGAAAGTAGCTGTGCCACTGTTAATGAGGAGCCCTTTGAAACTGCAGAACGATTTACATACCCCTGGGGAATATTCAGTGAAATCCCACCTCAACCCCCCAACTCCACATTTCACTGCCCACAAATGGAGTGGTGAATTTGGGAGGGTCTCAACTAGCATTTTTGGCAGAACAGTGGGATATACATTTAATAAATAAATTCTTGTTCCATCCTATAACTTATATACTCACTTTGGAATACATGATTTTAGGTGACATATTCCAGAGCTTGCAGGAAAAATCTCAGAGGTTCTTCCTTTAACATCTTTGTAGTAGTTCAAAAGTTGAGGTAGTTTTTCCTACAATCCCAATTAAATCTGTCAATAGCAATGTTTATGTTCATTGGTTTTTCACGGAATGTCCTGGCTCTCAGCTAGTAGTTTCACTACTTCTAACAAAAGGGGTGTTTCCACAACAACGGAAGGAGAAGTGAATGGAGGAATACTGGATTTTTTTAAAGGAATCAGCTTTGGTCCATGCAGGGCTCCACGAGCAAGTGCTCCACATCAGTAAAAATGGCTTCTCAGAACATACTTCCCGGCATCTGACTGGCAGGGGCTGCTCAACCAATGAGAGAGGCTTCCCCCCCTTTCTCCTTTGCCCTGAAGCTTCAGATGCACCTGCATTTCAGGAGCAAGCCTCACTGAGCACAATGGGAGTTAGTTCTGAGTAGACACGCATATGCTTGTGCTGGGAAAGATGTGGAGGGGACACAGGGATGGGAAACCAGCTCCCTTTCTAACCCGATGCTGCACAGGATCTCTATAGCGAAGGTGTGAAGTACTTCCTAAGGCAATAAACCAAACAATGGAGAATTTGAGCCTTGAGATCGCACTTTACAGCCTTTAGGGAATTTGTGGTTTAAACTGCCATTTTAATTGAGAGAGATCTCTGTAAATTCTGATATGGGCATTCAGAGGACAAGCCTCATTGAGCACCATGGGAGTCACTTCTGAGTAGACACTAATTGGCTTGTGATGGGAAACACAAGGACAGGAAACAGCCTTTGACTGGGGTCACGGTGAAAAGCACACCCCTGGGCAGGGCTAGCATCCCTGAGGTCAGTGCGGGGGTTGGGGCACCCAACAACTCTACCACCGAGAACCTGACTTGAGGAAAAGAATCGGACTTTAAGCCATCTCAGGAAATCTAGTTTTTCCCTGATAAGATCCGGGGTGTCTGCTGGATGGCCACGGCATCATGTATCCCTAACAACCTCAACACGCAGCTGCCTCAGAGTAAATCGCTTATGGAGAAACCCCCAAAGACAAAGATGTTCATGGAAACTTGAAAGGTTGTCACAGAGAGGAGGGCCAGGATCTCTTCTCGATCATCCCAGAGTGCAGGACACGGAATAATGGGCTCAAGTGGCAGGAAGCCAGATTCCGGCTGGACATCAGGAAAAACGTCCTGACTGTCAGAGCAGTATGACAATGGAACCAATTCCCTAGGCAGGTGGTGGGCTCTCCAACACAAGGTGAGGCTGGACAGCAACCTGTCAGGGATGCTCTGACTTGGATTCCTGCACTGAGCAGGGGGTTGGATTCGTTGGTACTATAGGCCCCTTCCCACCCTACTATTCTATGATTCTATGATTCTAAACCATCACATAATCTCTATTTAGCAAAAGATAAACTTTAGCCAGAGGCAAACTTTGATGAAAACGACAATACACCTCATTTACTTGATGCAGCTCTCAACTTCCAGCATGTCAAGGACTCCTTGGAGGTCTCTCTTAGTTTAATCCAGTAGCCAAGTCCAGACACAGACAAAGGGATTCTTTTCAAAGCTTTATTCCTCCTTTACAACTTAACAACTCTACTATTAGCAACTAGATATGAGCAGCAGAGTACCTATGCCCTACGTTGGAACAGTTGGTCCCCGTTTGAAAGGGAATCACTGGCAGACCCTGAACTTAAGGGCTAGGGAGAGTCCCTCCCCTTTTCCCTTGGATCCTCTGGGCGCAACCGTTGTTTGCACGCCAACCAGGCACTACGCCTCCCTTCCGCGCCCTCCATTTGGCGCTGCTCTCTGCGTCAGCGACGTGCATCCATCAAGTCTGCTTCCCATGCTCTGTCACTCCCAGGACTGCTATCTAAGCTAGGAATGCCGGTGGGAGGAATCTCCATCAGCTGGTGGCCCTGGGAAAGAGGAGCGCGCTCCTCTCCCAGGAGCGACTGCTCTTCCTCAGAATCAGAACTACTCTGGGATTCAATGGGCTCAGTGTCCACCCTGACACAGCATCCTGTAAATGTTTTGGTTCACAGAAATGTCTGATTTAGGCCAGTCAAGGTGGGAGGTCACAGGTCAAACATAATATGGGCATATGGTAAAGAGATGCAAGTCCAGATCCACGCAGCACAAAGGTAAGCCTTCTGCACATGACTGAAACTCTACCTGTCCAAACCGGAAGTCAGGGCCTGTCAGTAAACCAACATTGTGCCATGTTCTTTTTTCTTCGGGCAGACTTTTCTCTTCCGTGTCTCCCTTTGGGATGGTCAGATTCAAAACAGTGAAGGACCTCAGTAAGCCACAGTTGGAAGGTAATTATCCTGCTTGCAAACCATATAACTGCTGAGTCTTCTTAGAGCCCTGCGCACAGCCTCCTGTGATGAGTCTGTGAGCCATTGCAGATTCTCTGGTCCCTGGCCCCGGTGATCTTACAAACCTGAACTGATTGAATTAAAACTGCTTCCTCTGCAAGGAATCTTGAGGAGGGAGGCAGTTGCAGTGGAGGGCAGGGGCTGAGACCAGGGGGCTCCTAGGATGCTTCCAAACATAACATCTAGGAATGATCAATGGCAGCAACAAAGAAACAACCTCCAAAACAGAAAACGCCTCATTGAAGTGGTGCTAAATAATATTATGGGGATTCAGAGCTTGGCTCCTGTTTAGATGTGACCATAGCTACACACACATTGGCAATGATTCTGCAAGTGCCTGGAACTTCGGTTACCTTCTTTCCTCTTGCTGGACATGGGACTTACAGCCAGGTGATCTGCGCTCTAAATCAGCTGGTCAGTCACCTCCCATAGTGCTGTGACACCTCGGAAAGACGACTCCTCCAGCTGTAGTAGCTCTAGGAGAAATAATGGTCAATGCCCTCCCAAAACAGTTTCCAGAATTGCCCTGGGGCAGGGAGCCATGGCAGTTCAGTCAGTCCTGGAACACGATCTAGGAGAAGTTAAGTCACATGTAAAATTCCCCTGAAAGCATACATACTTGGTCAATGCCTTGCCTGTACGCTACGGGTAGAAGGAAATGAACATGGGGTTGGGAAGGCAAATGTGGGGGTGGGGCATTTACAGGAGAAATTTGCTGGGCAGGGGCTTAATCCTCCTTTCTCCCATCGATCCTCCCTCAAAATCAATCAGTCTTTGGTTCTCCCCTGTGTCTCACCTCCTCCTCCCACCCCCACTCCATATCTCTGGACAGCGTTCCACAACGCTTATGACACCTTCAGCAAGGACCTCGATGGCAACATTGACCTTTCAGCCCTCAGGACTACAGCCCATAATTTGGGAATCAGCTTAACTGAGGAAGAAGCCTTTGATGAGCTGGTGTATGCCGACACAGATGGTAAGCGCGCTCTCTCTCTCGTGTGCGTGCACGCTCTGCAACACCACCACCCTGGGTGGAGTGGGGACAAATCCAAATCACCAGCGTGAACTGAACTGAAATTTTGCACAAACTTGAAATTCAGCTTGCTTTTTCCAAAAAAACCTCCAAATATATAAAAAAATAAATTTCAAATTTTAGTTTTGAGCAGCACTCTTGTCTCTCCCTTTCCATCCTCTATCATCCTTGCTGTTAAAACTATAGGCTCTTTTGAAGCAGGTATCTGGGTTTTGTTTCCTTATAAAACTGTTCAGTGCCGTGTGCATTGATACCTCTATATTCATAATACTAAAGACAATGATAATAATAGTATTAAATACTAGTAACATGGCAAATTCAGTGCTTTATTCTAAAACTCGTAAGATGCATCAAAAGCTGCATCAAAGTTTCGTTATTTGCAGGGAAAGGTGCCATTTTGAGGGGTGAGAAGTTTCCTCTCAAGGCGTTCACCCCTGGAGTTCACCCTCCAAATAAGCCCCTTTTGCTGTGAAATCTGATCAGTTCCCTTCTTTTGGCAAAACGCTTGCTAAGAGAAGGGGATGGAACAACACTGCAGGCTGCTTCCTTTCAGGTGGCCCTTACAACCTGAAAGGAACTAATAGGCAGCACCAGGAGCACTAAAGGTACTTCAAAGATCTGGGGCATAGGCTACTTTGCATGTGCTCATGTAATATAATATAATATAATATAATATAATATGTGTGTACACATACACATACATATACCAATTTAGAATTACTAAACTTTATTTACATTCCACTAATGTTAGCAAAAATAAGAGTGAGATAAAGAGTGCCTCTGGGCATATGCAGGATTCTTTTCTTTTACCACTGAGCAATTATAACCTCCCATACCGCACACACTTGTGATATCCCGCAGAGATTAAAGCCTCTGCATTCCCTGTTTAGAGATTAAGCACTATCCAAGAAGCAACAGTAAGAACAACCGAGTGGTTCAAAATTGGGAAAGGAATACGACAAGGCTGCATATTGTCGCCCTGCTTATTTAACTTAGATGCAGAGTACATCATGTAAAATGATAAATGGAGAAATGGAGAAAATTTCTCCATTGAGAAATCATGGAGGACAGGGGAAGTGCCAGATGACTGGAGGAGGGCTAACGTTGTCCCTATCTTCAAAAAGGGTAAAAAGGAGGAACCTGGGAACTACAGACCAGTCAGTCTGACATCAATCCCTGGGAAAATTCTGGAGCAGATCATAAAGCAATCCATCTGGAAGCACCTTGACAACAATGCCGTGATTACTCGAAGCCAACATGGATTTGTCAAAAAACAAGTCCTGCCAGACAAATCTGATCTCATTTTTTGATCAAGTCACCTCCCTTGTAGACCGTGGGAATGCTGTAGACATCATATACCTCAACTTCAGCAAAGCTTTCAACAAAGTGCCCCATGATATCCTGATGAGCAAACTACTCAAAGTGGGCTAGATGAAACAACGATCCGGTGGATCCACAGTTGGCTACAGAATCGGACTCAAAGAGTGCTTATCAATGGGACCTTCTCAAACTGGGGAGAGGTAACGAGTGGGGTACCGCAGGGCTCGGTCCTGGGCCCAGTGCTCTTCAACATTTTTATTAATGACTTGGAGGAGGAGGTGCAGGGAATGCTGATCAAATTTGCAGATGACACAAAATTGGGAGGGATAGCTAATACTTTGGAAGACAGAAATAAAATTCAAAGTGATCTGGATAGACTGGAGCGCTGGGCAGAGAACTACAGAATGACATTTAATAGGGACAAATGCCAAGTTCTGCACCTAGGAAAAAGAAACCAAATGCACAGTTACAAGATGGGGGATACATGGCTCAACCACACTACAAGCGAGAAGGATCTTGGAATTGTTGTCAATCACAAGCTGAATATGAGCCAACAATGTGATGTGGCTGCAAAAAAGGCAAATGCTCTTTTGGGCTGCATTCATAGAAGCATCGCTTCCAAATCCCGGGAAGTACTAGTTCCCCTCTATTCAGCACTGGTTAGGCCTCATCTGGAGTACTGTGTCCAGTTCTGGGCACCACACTTTAAGAAGGATGCAGACAAACTGGAGAGGGTTCAGAGGAAGGGCAACAAAGATGATCAGGGGACTGGAAACAAAGCCCTATGAAGAGAGACTGAAAGAACTGGGCATGTTTAGCCTTGAGAAGAGAAGACTGAGGGGAGATATGATAGCACTCTTCAAGTATTTGAAAGGTTGTCACAGAGAAGAAGGCCAGGATCTCTTCTTGATCATCCCAGAGTGCAGGACACGGAATAATGGGCTCAAGTGACAGGAAGCCGGATTCCGGCTGAACATCAGGAAAAACTTCCTGACTGTAAGAGCAATACGACAATGGAACCGATTACCTGGGGAGGTGGTGGGCTCTCCCACACTGGAGGCCTTCAAGACGAGGCTGGACAGCCATTTGTCAGGGATGCTCTGACTTGGATTCCTGCATTGAGCAGGGGGTTGGACTCGATGGCCTTGTAGGCCCCTTCCAACCCTACTATTCTATGATTCTATGATCATGAGAAATGCCGGGTTGGATGAATCACAGGTCGGAATTAAGAGTGCTGGGAGAATTATCAACAACCTCCGATACGCAGACGATACCACCCTAATGGCAGAAAGCGAAGAGGATCTAAAGAGCCTCTTGTTGAGGGTGAAAGAGGAGAGTGCAAAAGCTGGTTTGAAACTCAACATTAAAAAAACGAAGATCATGGCATCCGGCCCCATCACTTCCTGGCATATAGAAGGGGAAGAAATGGAAGCAGTGACAGATTTTATTTTCTCGGGCTCCAAGATCACCACAGATGGTGACTGTAGCCATGAAATTAAAAGACGCTCCTTGGGAGGAAAGCTATGGCAAACCTAGACAGCAAAGTAAGAAGCAGAGACATCACCTTGTCGACAAAGGTCCTTATAATCAAAGCCATGGTTTTCCCAGTAGCAACGTATGGCTGTGAGAGCTGGACTATAAGGAAGGCTGAGCGCCGAAGAATTGATGCTTTCGAACTGTGGTGCTGGAGAAGACTCTTACGAGTCCCCTGGACTGCAAGGAGGTCCAATCAGTCCATCCTAAAGGAAATCAACCCTGAGTGCTCATTGGAAGGACAGATACTGAAGCTGAAGCTCAAATATTTTGGCCACCTAATGCGAAGAGAAAACTCTCTGGAAAAGACCCTGATGCTGGGAAAGACTGAAGGCAAAAGGAGAAGGGGACGACAGGATGAGATGGCTAGATAGCATCACTGATGCAATGAATATGAACTTGAGCACGCTCCGGGAGAGAGCGCAGGACAGGAAGGCCTGGTGTGCTATGGTCCATGGGGTCATGAAGAGTCGGACACGACTGAACGACTGAACAAAAGCTGTTGCAAGAAAACTACAGCTACACATAATCCCTCCTCATTTTTCCATCCTCAGCGATGTTTCATAAAAACCAATGTTTTGTTTTGTTTTTTGCAGTTCTCGTTGCCCACTCCTCTCCATAACTTGTTGTTGTTGTTGTTCAGTCGTTCAGTCGTGTCCGACTCTTCGTGACCCCATGGACCATAGCACGCCAGGCCTTCCTGTCCTGCGCTCTCTCCCGGAGCGTGCTCAAGTTCATATTCATTGCATCCAAAACATCACCAGGATTCAGCGAAGGAGCCTGTTTCCAATACTAGAGCTAAGTTATTGAGAGAGTACCTCTGAGGATATGCCAAGTGCTTCTCCTTCCCCACTGCAAAAAGGAAAACCACTAATGACAAAAGATTCACATAAATATTTTGTAAGAAGGAAGCCCTATTGTGGCCTGAGCTGCAACAAGGCATCCTTTACATAAAACATTTCACCGTGCGTGAAAAGGGGTATTGCTTTTGGCAATCTTCACATTAGAAGAAAACGTTTGCGTTATTACAGGAACATTCACATTAGGAACATTTGTTTGAAGAATTTGGTGCCCTCAAATTTGTGGAATGCCCTCCTTAGAGAGATCCGCCTGGTGCCTACTTCGTTAACTTTGGGAGCCCAAGTGAAGACTTTTTAATTCTCTCAGGCATTTAAAAAAAAACAATTGCAGCTTTAAAAATATTAAAAATAAAACAAGCAGCATTTTAGCTCCTTTGATATTTATCTCTCTTTTTAAAACTATCATAAATTATTGTTGCTGCTTTTAAATCTTTTAATGTGGTTTATCATTGGTTTTATTGTTTTTGTTTTTATTATGTTTATCGTCCTGAGAGCTTTGGCTATAGGGCAATTCATACATGTAATAATATATCTCTGTATGCCAGATGCTGGGAACAGCGAACATGTTGGAAAGTCTGGTGTGACTAAAGCAGAGTTGCCTTATATAGAGAAAGTGTGGCAGCACAGCATTTAGTATTGGAGGCAATAAACAAAGGCTAGAGCCAGTTTAAAAGGAGTTCAAATCAACGTCCTTTATTGGTGCTTTTATACACAGAGAAGGCTATCTAACACTGTTTAACTACAAGCACTTGTTAAAGCTGGGTGTGTGAGTGTAAGTGAGCCAGAGCATGAGATATGGTTACTTGCTTACTCTCTGGAAAGACTGCATGGTACTTGTTGCAGAGGCAGAGGAAGGAGGAAGGGGAGGGAGCAGGAAATAGGAACTGATCAAGCTAGGGGACATTCTCTGTTGCCCCTTACTGCCTGGACGCATGATAAGTTGTTCCTATTATCCAACATAACATAGGAGAGATGTTGCTTTTATGTCTTGCATGTTGGTTTCCCAGAAGCTGCTGGCAGGCTCCTGTTGGAAACAGTATACTACATGGGATGGACTCTTGGTCTGATCCAGTAAGGCTGTTCTCATTTTGATGGATAAGAGCAGCACAACCACAGCACTGTGGCGTGCACAGAACCAAGGCTACAGTATGCTAGTGAATGAACTTGACTCGTAAGCATGATAGGATAGTCTAGTCACCACCAGTATTAGGAATAAAGTGTTGTTTGGAGTGGCTCCTTCGGGCTCTCTCATCAACTGATTTTCGATTTGGGATTTTTTTTGTGGGGGTTGTCTTGCAGGAGATGGAAAGGTGAATTTCACAGATTTCCTTAACATCATTACAGACAGTAAGCGCTTCATCCAGGCTGTAGGTAAGAGGAAAGATAAACCCTGTTGGCAGTAGGCCTCTGCATGGAGTCTGCAATGTATGGGATCTTCAGCTTCTTGTGGAAAATTGCCTGTAGCTATAGAATGCCAATTTGCTGCAAAGGCATAACTCATCCCCATGTGGTGGGATTAAGAGTCAGGGACTTCCTTTTGGTCCAAGGCCTTGGGATTCTGAGCTAGGAGTTGTCTTACACCACTATCCCTCTCTTCCCTTCCCCTCCCTGCCCCTGGGAACACCCCCTTTTCTCCCTCTCCACACTCCATTCTGAGTGTGGAGACCAGCAAGAACCGCACCGCCTATAAGGCAGCGGGGAGCTCAGTTTCCAGAAACCGAAAAATCCTGTGGCCCTCTAGACGCTATCTAGTGGCTATAGGATTGCTCTCCCCACCTTTGGAATATGGAAAAATTTAATCAAATATTGACTCCATCTTCCCTCTGATCCCTTTTCTAGTACACCTATTCTACATTGTAGATAAATGCCAACATTATAAGCAATGAAAATCAAAAGATCCCTTTAAAAGATCTCTACTATGGAGTAAACCACATATCAGGAGCAGAAATAAAGGAACAACTCAGAGATGTCAAAAAAATAGGATCAGAATAAGTGGAACTTTGGGGAGGTTTAAAGGAAACATGGGAGAAAGATTTGAAGGAAACAATACGAGAAGCAAAATTTAGCAAAATATTTTCCAAGTCATTTTAAGTAAAAATTCAAGAGAATGCAATAAAAACAATTCATCGATGGTATCATCAACCATAGTATTAAGTTGCATATGCAGTACAATAAAAATACATGTTGGAGGGGATGCAACAAAATGGGAAGTTATTTCCATATGTGATGGAAATATAAGTTGGTAGAAAAAAAATTGCTATAGTAAAATTGCTGAATGAAGTAAAAAAGAATAAATTGCTCTATGAAGTAAAATAATGAAACATACAGTGCAACCCCAAAACAGCATTACTTTCTATATTTGACAGACCAAATGAAAATTTACCTTACAAAGAAGCATTATGTTTGTAGCTGTCTTGCTTTGACTGTAGCAAACTCTTGACTGCACTGAAGTCAGGAAACTTTCACACCTACAGTAGGTAATCCGGTGGGGCTCAGGCTACAACAGAGGTGGTCTAAATCCAGGCAGAACTCAGAACGCAGGCAGGCAGGCAACAAGGATCAGGCAGCAGAAGGAGCGGTCAAGGTAACAAGCAAGAGGTCAAACACAGTAAACCAGATAATTCCTCGATCCAGAAGCAGGGTTGTTAGGGAGTCCAGAAGGTCAGGAAACAGAGCATCTGTCACAGGGCACAGTCCAGGAGGCCAGGCACACGGCAGAGGCAGGATGGGCCAAGGGTTCCTTCACATGGAGCTTTTATCCTGGGATTGAGCTTGCTCCTTCACGGAAGTTTGCGGGCTCTTTACATGATGCCGTGACCCTCCAGGGCATCTCCTGCACTAAATGCCCTTTGTTCCATTTTTAAATAGATTGCAGATCTAATTCCCCCCTCCCCCCTCCCTTCTCTAATTTGAGCTATCAAACTACCCCATGTGTTCTACTTGAGTTCCCTCCATGAAAGGAGGAAAAGTAGCAAGAAGAGGAGCACAATCCGTGAAAGATAATGGAACACTGGCTACGGGGAGAAGGAGGGAGAAAGGGAAGGGGGGAAAGAAAGCAGGTGAAAAAGGGAGTCGTTGTGATCCTCCATTTAAAACAGAAGCAGGAAGCCCTGTTAAATGCAGGATTTTAGACTGGTGAAGAGATGCCCCAAGTTGTTCCACTGCTGGCTGGGTTTCCAGTGAAGGCTTTTAAGCCCAAAGCCAGCTGGACCCCACCCAGAGCTCAGCAGCAGTAATCAGAGCTCCCTTTCCAGAGCCTACTCCCAAGGAGTCCCTTTCTCCTGAGGAGACCTTTTCTGGAGGTGAGCACTCCTTTGCACAGGAGCCCTGCTAGCCTGTCGCTCGAGCCAAGGATGCTCCTGGGGACCAGGGGTGGCTCAGCCTCTGCCTCAGGGGCAGAGTCCCTCTCTCCTGACAGGGATGGCCCTGCAGCCACCTCCCCCGAGGGCTCAGGCCCCTGTGGGTCTGGCGGCAGTCCCTGGTCTGGGGTGCTCAGGGCTTCTGGGGCCTCTACCTCCTCCTCTGAGGAGGACTCCTCCAGTCAGGGCCTGACAGTAGCTGCCAGAGAGACTTGTCGCTAAAAACTAGAAGACAAATGCAGAGTTTTCAATTGCCTTATTGGAATACACAAATAGGAAACATTGCACTAGCAGAGAAATCCAGATCCCCTTTTTTCTCCAGCCCCCAAGGAAGGTGACATGGAGACTGTTGATGCCCGGGGGATCTTGCTGTTTGAGCTCTTGTCAAAGCTGGTGGAGACATCTATGCTGCCAAGGAAAACCACTGTGAATATTGTCAGGTAAGAAACAAGTAGATCTTAAATATATACACTTACATGTCATGCTGTTTTCCCAAGAGCCACTACAAAGAACATTGCTGTTACTTACTTAACCCCTAATTAATTAAACACGTCACTCTCAAAATTTAGATTGCAAGCTCCTTGGGGCAAGGACCTGCCTCTTGCTTGCATTACCTTGTAAAGTACCATATATATAAATGCAATCAATCAATCAATCAATACCACATATATATTGATGGTGTATATACATAATGACAATAGTGCCTGGGATCAATGCCCAGATACCCTGTGAGAAACAGGCTCATCTAAGACCCACGGCCCCCCCGCCTGCCATTTGTTGTGCACACGGACACTGAGCTCTGGTTTGAGTCAGCAGATTCCTGCCAAACAACAACAATTTAAGATTTAAGTCATTACCTCTCTGTTGTGGATCACTGGCGACAAAAGGGGGAGAAGGATGTTGCTTTAAAACTGGCTGCTGTTTCATTCTTACAGCAAGTTGAGAACTTACCTGGCCTCACAAGGCTGTCTGTGTACAGACCTGTTCTCTGGAGCTGCACGGTGGGCATTCCTCACCTGCTCCTGGGGCAGGGCCCACATTCAGTTTTGTTTCTTGGGCGTGGGGGGGAAGTAGCTGTCCTCCTTCCCAGACCAGCCCTGCACAGCGTAGGGACAGATGGGAACGTTGTTTATGCTCACATTAGGGAGACCGCGTGCAACTGCTGTGCTCCATTCACTCCATTTTGCAGGGCTGCAATCCAGCCGTTGCACACTTGTGTTTTCCCAGGGGTCCTTCTGCCTTTTTTTGGACTGCAGGAAGTCTTGACTTTAAAAAAAAGAGGGGCGAGCAGCAGCATCTCTGTAGGTGTGGATGCCCTTAGTGCTCCTCTTCTGGCTTTGGGGTCCTTGTGCACAGGCCCGCTGGGGTGGAAGAGGCCGAGGCCTCTTGCCGTGCTTTAACCCTGCATGATGGCTAGATTGCCTGTCTCAATTTCCAAAAGCATTATCTCAACACACTAGAGGGCTGTGTTAGCTGCAGAAGCTGCTGTGGCTGGTGCTGGGTGTGGGGGAGATGGGAGCGTGGGGCCAGACGCAGCTAGAGAGCTGTGGAGCCTGAGAGAAGAGAGGGTCAAAGAGCTATGAGAACAGCTGCAGGGCGAGTGATGCATGTGGACAGGCAGGGAGGCCTCTGGAGGCACGCTGGCGGGGCTGGCCTGGGCCAGAGGGGCTGGCCTCCGGCAGGGCAAGAGATGGGGAGGGGGAGGCTCCACTCTCACCGCCTCCCCCCCCCGCGGCCAGCTCCAGGGGGGCGGAGGAGCCCTTGGGAGCAGGGCTGGCTGCTGGCCAAGGCAAAGGACGAGATCCCTGTTCCAGAGCCAGAAGGCAAAACTGGGCTGGTGGTTTAATCTTACTTCAGCGCTGGTGCGGAGATAGCATCCTCCCCCAGAGCCAAGGCGGCAGGCGGGCTGAACAGGCCCAGGCCAGGGGCCACGGGGGAGACACGCTTGGTCCTTCAGCCCAGGGGAGCAGCCCAGGGCGGCCCAGCATCTGCTGTGTGAGGCAGCCATCCCACTTTGCCTGAGGAACCAGGTGAAGGGGCAAGGGATGGGAAGCAGGTTCTGCCTTTAAAAAAAAGAAAGGAAAAGACTGGATTGTGCCATAGTACTTAATTTTTAAATATTTCCATTGATTACCAAGCACCAGAGTGTCTGTACGTTTTTTTAAGGATGAGGAAGCAATTTGCCTTCTTAAAAAATGGAAGGCAGGAGAGGGAGGGGCTGCACTCTCCCTGGTCTGAGAGCTCAGGCCTGTGGCCCCCGCTTCCGAGGTGCAATTGGGGGGACTCAGAGCCTGCTTGATTACTAGCAGAGGCAGCGGCAGCGTGAATGGCAGCAAGTGCTGCCTCCTCTCAGCTGAACAAAGATGAAATTGCAGCAAAACCCCTCGCCCCCCATCACCAGAAGACGCCAGAGGTCAACCCTTCTCCTGGCTGGGGGGAGCAGAGGGAGAAAACTCCCTCACGTGGCCTCTCCACCACTCTGCCAAGTCCTTCTGTTATTCATAATGTTGGTCGATTGTTATAGTCAAGATGTTATAGCTTTAAAAACTAACACAAATACAGCGTAACCAAAGCAAAAATAAAAACAAGCCCCGTTGTAGCCATTCTTGCTCTCCTGTCCTACGACGTTCAGCCTTTGTCTTGGTCCTCCCTTGTTTGCCTTCTAGCTACTACCGGCAAAAGTTCCTGGAGTCTACTGGCAAGAGAGCCTGGCGCTCTGATAGCATTAATCCGGAGAGGAAGGGGGGGCGCCGCCCCAAGAAAGGGAGCCTGCAAAAAGCCAAATCCACCACCATGTCTGCCTTTTCTGGTGCTGCCCGCATCTGCATCATGAACGACAAGGAGCTGCAGTCATTTGTGGAACAGCTCCGAGGTGAAAAATGCTTCTGCAGCTCAGTTCGTGGCTGACACAAGCAGCTGCTGAGAGCGCGGTTGGGTCTTGAACTGACACTCTGGAACTACTGGCTGTGAGGTGCTCTGCCGACCTCTGGCAATGCTGCTCTGCCTTTGCCTTTTAGCAAAAAAAGGCCTCAAGCTCGGCCCAAGGGCTACTACCTTGGTGAGGTTCGTAGGAAGCCAAATACACTGAGAGAAACCACACGCTGGGTTCCTTCAGATGGAGCTTTTACCCTGCGATTGAGCCTGCTCCTTCACAGAAGTTTGCGGCCTCTTCACATGACGCCGTCGCCCTCCAGGGCATCTCCTGCACTAAATGCCCTTTGTTCCATCTTTAAATAGATCGCAGATAATGAGCTATCAAATTACCCTGTTGTGTTCCGCTTGAGTTCCCTCCATGAAAAGAGGAAAAGCAGCAAGAAGTGGAGCGAGAGCAATGAAGGATAATGGAAGACTCAGATACGGGGAGAAGGAGAGGGAAAGGGGAGGGGGGAAAGGAAGCAGGTGAAAAGGGGAGTTGTTGTGATCCTGCATTTAAAACGGAAGCAGAAAGCCCGTTTTAAATGCAGAATTTTAGGCTGGTGTAGAGATGCTCACTGTCTTCAGCATCATGTGCATATTGGCACTATTGGGATCATAGCTAGCATAGCATGTCATCGCCCTGGAAAGTGGCATGGCTCTGCGTTTGTTGTTATTGATCACATAGCACTCTCTATGTGCTACATCATCAGTAGGTCCATGGCGCCACAGAGGCACTCTGGGAGGTGGTTCTGGGTGTAAGGGGCAGCTAGGGAGAAAGTTGTCATGGGAAAGGTGTTTGAGGGGGCAGGAGACCTGCATCCCCTCCCCTTTTCAAGACCCACGTTGGCCTCCTTGCTCAAAGCAGCCCGGACTTTGCTTCATTCCTGCACCAGGCACACCTTCCCCTCCCCTTTTGCCCTAATCAGTGGTCCAGCCCTTTGGTAAATTCTGCCTGATAGAACAGCTGGCACTGAATGGTCCACGTGAATGAGTGGTGATGCTGCTGTGAATGCGTCACTGCCGCAAGGGGCTGTATCTCAGTTGCGGAGCCCCTGCTCTGCATGCAGAAAGCCCCAGGTTCGATCCCCAGCAGCATCTCCAGGTAGGGCTGGAAACACTCCTGCCTGAAACCCCGGAGAGCCACTGCTGCCAGTCAGTGTTGACAGTACTGGGCTAGATGGACCCAGGGTCTGACTCAGTAAGCAGCTTCCTGTGTTCCTAAACCCTTCTGCCCTGTATACGCGCTTTTGGCTGCCAAGGCCAGTGACTGCTTCTGCTGAGACAGGAGTGGAGGGTGGGAAAGCACATGACAGAATTAGGTCCAGTGAAAAATATCCATCCTTCTTATTTCAGCATGGTCCTTCACATTAGAAATCTCTTTCAGTGCTAAAACGCATACTACGATTTCTAAGTTGCCTGCAGGAGCGAAGTGGGGAGTGGAGCTGGGCAGCTGTCACTGAGAAAGGGGGAGGGAAATGGGTGGGACGGTGGGATGCTTCTGCTTTGACTTGGGCCGCTCATAGCAGAGTGATCAGAGTAAATTAAAATAAGCAGCGATGCCCCGACGCGTCTCCAGCATCGTCTTTTGCTTGGCCCTCACAAACCAAATGAGTCTGGCAGCGGTGGGCAAGTCAGCGCTATCTTGCCTGGCTTCCTGCCCCTCTCACTTTGGCTCCTTGCTTCTCTCTCCCCCTCCTGCTCCTCTGTGCCTCTGCTCCTCTTTCTCTTTGCCTTTACTGCTCCAATCCTGACAGGTTCGGAGGCTGATCTCATCCTGATAGCCATCCGTGACCAGGGGAATCCTGACATGTGGTTACTTTTTGCTCTCTCCTCTGCTAGCAACCATCGTCCCTTCAGACAGCCCCTATGCTCAGGTGCCCATCTTTCCCTTGATCCCCAACCGGGATGGCATGATGAAAGGGAAAGCAAAGAAGGATCTCCATAAGCTGGAGGTGCAGAGGAGGATGGAACCCACCTCGTCTTTTGAGGACCATTTCTTCCATCAGAAAAAGTGGCTAAAGCAGGAGGTGAGAGCAGAACGGCATTTGTGCCAGGCTCAGACCCAGCATCTGTTTTCAAGCCCTGGAATGTAACCCTGGAATGTGCTCTATGTAATATATATTTGTACCACCAGTCTTCCCAGACTTGATGATTAAGCTTTTTTTTTTCTGCCTCTGCCTTTTGTTTTGTTTTGTACAGCCTAAATCCTCCAAGGCCCTCAAACCTTCCCTCACTCTCTCACCAGAGCTGAAACTCAGGCAGCGGCGTTTGACTTTTGACAACCTGGATGAGATCCGAAGAGAAGTAAGCTGTGAGGGGCTGATACTACTCACCATGTTGGATCCAGGCTAAATTAGTTGCATTTAGGTCCCGTTGAAATCAGTGGGCCTTAAATTAAGCCATGTCTAACTTGTCCCATTAATTTCAGTGGTAATGAAGTGCAACTAATTTAGTCAGGGAAAATGTGTGTAGCAGGAGCAGAAATATAAGATGACATTTTCCTCTGGGTTTGGCATTCTACACCTGGATGGAACCCTCTGCACTGGATCTTAAGAGTTACTGGGGAAAACCCAGCACCTCTGTCCAGGCATCACGTTAAGCCAGAAATCCTGACTTCCTAAGCCATGATGGGAACGAGCAGTGTGCTGGTGCACACAGCCTGCGCTCTCCTCCCTTCACATGCGTGTGCAAACAAACCAGGAAGGCAGAGCCTTGCATTATGTCCGAGCCTGGGATTATGGTGAAGTGCACCCAGACAAGCCAGGATTCGCAAGCCAGCTTTACACTCTTCCTGGATTCATGGTAGCGGGGGGGGGGGGGGGAGCAGCACCTCTTCTCTCTCCTCAGGTGGTGAGAGCGCTTGGGCTGCTGCTGTTAACCCAGAGTTCCTGGCTTAATGTGATGGCTGAACAGTGTTCCATTTAAAACCCTCACCTATACCTAAACTATCTCTGAGTATTATGTTTCCAAATGTGCATGGAGGGAAGCAGTTTGTTACTGGCCTACCCTATGGGGTTGTTGTAAGGGTTACTGAGACATACATGAACAATGCTTTGAACACTCCCATTGTTCATTTGCTTATACAGCTGGGAATGTCCTTCTTAACGGTTAGCCTAGATCTGGAAACTCTGCGGATCCCTCAATGAGAAAAGCACTAATAGTGGACAAACTTTCCTGAAAGGCAGCTTGCCCATCCACTGCGGATATTCCCCTGCGTTATGCAGGATAACGTTTTTTGGGCACATTCTCAGGTGGTGAAGCCCAGCAGAACAAAGATGCAATAAGCAAGAGAGCAAAAGGAGTCCGTAACAATAATGTACCTGTGCCTCGAGATGTCTGATCTGGCCATGGTCACACATGCCTTAGTCACATCCCTTTTGAACTACTGTGATCCACTGTTCTGAAAACTGTTCAGAAGCTTCAGCTGGTCCAGGATGCTGTGGCCACACTGTTACAGGGGTCATGGGACTCCCTTGTTACAACAGCTTTGCTAGCTACTGGTCTGTTTCCAGGTACAGAATGCTGGTTATGAGCTGTAGAGCCCCCTATGGCTCGGCTACCTGAAAGGCTACCTGTTCTCAGACAAGGCTGCCCCAGTTTTAAGATCTTTGGGGGAGGCCTTTCTCTCAGTACCACCACCTTCAGAGGTGCACTGGGTGGCAACATGGGCAAGGAAGGGCCTCTTTGGTGGGTGCTCCCAGGCAGCAGAACAGAGGGGTCCTGATTTTCCTGTTGTTGATTGCCTGTGCGTGTATGTGCTGTCTGTTTATATGTTTGTATGAAAATAGTTATTTATATTATCTACAGTATTGTATTTTTGAGGGGTTTAATCTTTGTCAACCACCCAGAGAGCTTTGGCTACTGGGTGATATAGAGATGCGATACATGACGTGAACACCATGCTGGGGGAGGCAAGCTTGGCTTTCTCGTTGCTGTCCTTCCGCTGGCAGGCAGAGATATTTTTATGCAAGCAGGCCTTTGCCATGTAAGCTGGTCTGTTGTGTTGGGTGGTGTTTTTATTGTGCTTTTAAACTGTTTTTAATGTGTTTGTTTTATGGTTGTTTTAACAAAGCTTTTATTTTAAAATTTTAGTTCCTATGATCGTTAGCTGCCTTGAGCACCATTTTCTGGGTGGAAAGGCGGGGTACAAATGAAATAAATAAATAAATAAATAAATAAGCTTATAGGCTGAATTACTGCAATGCACTTTGGGTGGGATTGGCATTGAAAACAGTTCAGAAATTGCACTGAGTCCAGAACGCTGCAGCTGGACTACTAACAAGGGGCTAGGCTAAGACGTCCTGTCACCTACGTTGAAACAACTTTCATTGGCCCCTGGTAAGTTTCTGAGCTCAATTCGAAGTGCAGGATTTAACTGTTAAAGTCCTACGTGGCTTAGGACCCAAATACCTGCTGCTCCACCTTCTCCTGCATTAAGCCACCATCCACTGAGACGGTCACCTGAGGCCTTTCCCAGCTGCCCCCGCCATTTGTAGTACAGCTAGTGGCAACTACAGAGAGCCTTTTCAGCAGTGGCTCCCTGCCTTTCGAATAGCTTCACCCAGGGTGGCCTACCTGGCACCCTCATTACTATCATTTCGATGCCAGCCCCGCCCCCTTTTCTTAGGCTTTTAAGAACTGCTAATTTTAGCATTTTTAACTTAGAGCAGTTTTGCTTTTTACTGACTAGACGGTTGCTGTTTTAGTTTGTTCCCTTATTGTTGTTATTTTCTATTTGTATTGTATCTTAATTGCTTTGTTTGCCGATCTGGGAACACAAAATTATGTTGAAAGTGCGAGATATTAACTATGCAAATAAATAATTATGATGTGTCAGAGGACAAGCCCAAGACTCCTCGGAGCTCATTCTTGTAACCCCAGACCACATGTATTGGTTCAGTTCTGGTCTGCATAAAATTCCCTTTGACATGTACAGCTGTTCTTACAGCTTAGCCTCCCGCTGATCGCCTCTGTCTCTCCTCCTCAGGTGAAGAAAGCAACAGACTCCTACCAGAGAGCCATGGCTCTCCGGGAGCGCAGCAAGTCACTGAGGCTGTGGCGGAGACTGCGTGGTGGAGAGATTGGGCTGGAGACGGGGAACCCCAGCTTCTACCAGACCTTCTCCACGTACTCCTGGTCATGGAATGTCTGCCAGGAACTTTTGACGCCCCGAGAACTCCAGGAGTACGATAACAAATGCTATCGTCGCATCTGCCGATCTTCCACTCCTGCAGATAAGCAGATCAGTGCAGGCGGAAGGCAGAAACGAAGTAAGAATTAGTCCCAGAGGTTGCTGCTGGCCACGGCATGGCACCCTCCTTTTCATGCAAGGGCGTCCCATAGGACGGTCTCCGGCTGGCATCCGGGTCTCATGTCCTGCGGTAGGAAGTGCAAGGCTGCACCTTTGTACACGGGCTAATACAGTGAAAGATTATGGTAGAAAAGGCAAGTCTTCCTTGTTGTCAGCTTCGGCTTTCCCGTTTCTGAGTGTCGCTCAATGGAGGGAGGAAAAATAATGGATCTTGAGTGTCAAGAGCTATTTTGTGAGTAGAGCCAAAATCTTGTCTTTTGCATTTGGACAACATTCTTTTCCCCATAAGTCACACACAAGCTGAATTTAAAATGTTGGGGTTTCCACATGCACAGTTGAGGATCTGAGAGGAATTTCCTATCCCCCACCCCACCCCAGGAATGCTTTTTCTATGACAAAGAGAACCCAGCCTGTTCAACATCCAGCATGCTGTCTAGTGGAGATAGAATCGTAGAGCTGGAAAGGACCTTGAAGGTCATCTGATCCACCCCACTGCTGATGCGGGAAATCCATGGCTACAGCACCTCTGGGAGGTGGCCATCATCTAGCCTCTGCTTAAAAAACTATTTGGAGTGATATATCCTGATAATCCAAGTGAAGAAGAAGCCAACTGTGGGACAGTGGGAAGCACTACTCATTTGTGTACACCTTTATTGTGCAAGGGGATGGAGAGTCCTTATCTGTGGCGCAGGGGAGCCAGGGCTTTCAGGGACACAGCACTGGCCCTTTTTTATTAGCAGGGACATTGACATCATCTCTCCCCCCGACTTCCCTGTTCCCTCTGAGCTTAGCTGCAATCCTCGGAATAGCTGGGGCGAAATGAACTTTCCCAGCAACAATATACTGTTCTCTGTAGTAATGCAAAGCATTTTGGGGTGGCCTGGTCTGGAATGGGCAATTAGGACCCATTAGCTACTGGTGCTGCTGGCGATGCAACTGCTAGAACTGGTTTGTGGACACGGGTCAACACAGCTGCCTGCATCTGGGGGCTCTCACTGGGGGTGTGGCTCTGGCAACTGTCAGGATGAGTGCTTGTGATTCAGACCATACCATACTGCACCGCTGGCCCTTATCTCCTTAACCTTTCTGACAAACTAGCGAGGGGGGAGGTGAGCAATGACGCCTTACCTGTCCTCAGCTGAAATTAACCAGTTTTAGATTTGCACACAGAAATCGTGAATCTCCAGTTTTGAATGTGCCTTAGAAAGCATGAAATGTGAGGCAGACTATTACTTCTGCTTTAGGAGTGAGCCTTGGAAGAGTGCCTAGAGCAGGGGCAGGCGACCTGGTGCCCTCCAGCACGGCCAATGGCTGTGCACGTTACGCCGTGTACGTGAAAGAAGAAATCTGCACCGTGAAAATGTGATGTCCATAACCTAGATACATTATATAAATGTGCATCATTGTGCATAATTCATTCTGCTTGCACTAGTCATGGGGAAAGACCGACAAGCGCAGGCAAGGCACTGAAGCCATATACCCAGATTACTCGAAATCTTGCTCACCTTGCAGATAGCACCCTGGCACCCTGGCAGATAGCACCCTGATTTCCTCAGATACTGCCCACATACTTCCAAAGCTTTCTTCTCAGCCTTAAGGTCTAGAAACTTGCATTTTAATGCATGCATAATCAGAGTGCTGCACAAAGACACTATCTATCTATCTATCTATCTATCTATCTATCATCTATCTGAAATTATTTTTAGGCTACTAAAAATACTTTATTTTTAGTAAAACCCTCTCAAGGCAGCGTACAGAATAAAAACCATACAAAAATATACAAATAGGCAACAAACATACAATAAAACACTATAAAAACGATAATAACTCCAATAACCTGCAGCCCACAGATTATGGGAAACCCAGAGAAAAGAGGTGGGTCTTCAGAGCCTTCCTGAAGATCTGCAAAGGGGCCTGAGGAACCCCTGATGGAAGCTGATTCCAGAGTTGTGAGGCCACTACTGAGAAGGCCCTAAAATTCTAATTTCTCATATACTCTGATGAGGTATAAATGGGCTGTCATTTCCAGGGGAAGAGATAGCAAGTGCATGGCAACAACAAAACATGTTCAGTGTTAGGAATTATTAGGAAAGGGAGCCTGAAAATAAAACAGTGATTCAGCTTACTGACATTATAAAAACCTACCCTCCACCCACCCTTACGATACTGTATGCAATACCGAAAGTCTGGTGTGATTATTAGAATATCAGACTAGGGCTGGGGAGACCCAGATTCAGATCTCCACTCAGCTATGAAGCTCACTGAATGACCCTGAACCGATCACCGTCTCTCTGCCCTTAACAGTTCTGTTTCAAATACAGACATGTCTGCCCTGCCTCATAAGGTTGCTGTGGGGATAAAATGGTACAGAAGGAAGAAACGTATGCCCAGTGTTCTCAGCTCTTTGGAGGAAGCGTGGGATAAAAATAAAGAATATGATTCCATCCTCCCACACATTTTAAAAAGATACAATAGAATGGCTAAAATAAACATAGGGGTGGAACTGAGCTTCATACAGAGAGAATTTAGAAAAGTGAAAATTGCAAGGGAGGCATGATAGAGACATCCTCATGATGCCTTTACCCAATCCCTTATTTAATGAAAGTTCAAAACAGAGTTCACTCAGTAAACTTAATAAGAAACCAAAGCTTATGTGCCAAGCACCCCAAAATAAGCTTTGGACTGCCTCATAGCATAGATCTCCATTACTAGGAGGTCCCCTTCAAGACAAGAGCTACAGTAATTCTCTCCAGCCAAAACTGTTGCTTTTGTGCATGGGGCCATCCAAAACCCTACACTCACACACCCAGGAGAATGGCCTCTACGAGGGGGCATCGAGTCATACGCAGCCCAACAATTTGTTTGGGCGCAAGTCATCATCAAGGCTGTATATTCACACCGATAATAACCAAAATATGTAGGAAAAATAAGGTGCTGAAGGTGTGCACCCCCAAAAAGCTTTAGGCTACCACAAATCATGTGCCCACACACCTCCAGGAGCACTCTGTACAAGAGGGCATAGAATTGTGTGTGTGTCCCCCCCCACACTTTGCTAGGGTGCAAGACTCCGTCAAATGTAGCCTCCCGCCATGCCAACAGCTGCCAATGTCGAAATAAAGAAGGCACTGTGTCTTGCGCCCGTCGATTGAGATGGATATAATTCAGTGACATCTCATAGATGAGGCTACTGGATATGTGCGTATATGATTTAGGCTATCGCAAAGCTTATTGTGACGTTGTGTAGACATTAGTACCAGACAGATTGTATGATAGGTTGTTGGACCTGAGGCCATTTGCTGACCTCCACCGCTTTCGAGGACTGATAGAAAGTCCATACCACAAGCTTCTGGTAGGAGTTCTTGTGAACAAAGCCTGTGTCCTTTCCCTGAAGAGCATGACGTTAAAAACACTGGATGACAAGCGATGCAAAATAGTTACTGAGTGGGCAACAGTAGTGCTGTCCCCAGACAGAGCATTGAGGCGAGCACCTGTTCTGTGTGCTGCCAAATGTGTAGTGCTGAGTTTTGCATGTGTATATGCAGACTATCTCGGGGGGTGGAACTGGGAGCAGAACCTTGATGTCGTATAGAGAAATGATCAAGATTTCTAGCCTACTGAAATGGCAAAACAATTATGGTGGCTGGCCACATGCTTTCAGTTTCAGACATACCAAGCAAAAGGTCGCTCATTGGATGGGTGGTGCAGGAGGCAGGAGAAGAGAGGGGCCCTGGTGGGCAGACAAGCAAAGCCTTGCCTGAGGGGTCCCTGGCATCTGGTTACTGGGAGCCTGACCCTTCTCCCCCACTCCCCTTAGCATGCAGTCACCCTCTGCAGCATGCACAGAGCAGCTGCAGGAGCCCAAGCAAAGCTGGAAGGCAGGAGGGCACGTACAGCAGCTCAGGTAGGGCAAGAAGAGAAAAGTCTGCCTCCATACTCAGATACGAGGAAACCCCTGAGCTGGCTGAAGGGAGGACTGAAAAAACCAATCTTAATCATATCCCACTCTTCTACTGAAAGCACCCAGAGCAGCGTGCAACATAATCGTAAAGCAATACAATGCAATCAGTAAGAATACAAATGCAGTTTCTAAAAGCAGTTACAAAATACAAGCAACACTTTTTAAAGGCGAAAGACGAATCTAGTCTTGCTTAGCACTCATGGGATAAACAGGGAGGCCTCTTCTGGGTCTGTCACTGGACTAAAAGAATAGGAAACAGTGTGAAAGTCAACTGGCAGTTTTCACAACGGAAGCATGGGACAGTCAGTCAGTAAGAAACCTGCCAAGTTTCAGAAGGAAAGGTGCATGGTTGTCCGTGGAAGGGCAGCCCCCAAATCTTGGGGGGTGGGGGGGAGTGAATTGCTTCCCCTTCCCTCCCCCATTTTTGGAGGCAATTTGTATGAAAATCACATACATGGTAGAGTATGTGATTTTCCCTAGGCAAGAAACCTGTGTCGTTTCAGAATGATAGGTGCAGGGTTAGGGAATGATGATGACTGAAAACTAGTTGAAGGCTTTTTTTTAATGGTGAAGCATGGTGGTGTTGGAAAGAATGGCCATCTCACCATCCCACCCACTCGGTATCAGCTTGTCTCTAACGGGCACAGCATGGTGGTGGAAAACCCAGAGCACAGTCAGGGAGCATCAATCGAACAATCATACTGCTGCCTGGGTGGCAAAAGATGAGCTTCCAGCGCAGGTTAGACTGGCTGCACAGAGAGCAGGTGGAGCAGGCCGGCCATGGTGGCTGGAAGATGCACTGAGCAGGGAGGCAGCGGGTGGGGGTGGCAAGAGGCAGCTGCAGTGGCATCCATAAGCACAGCCCCACTCGTGACAGTGTCGCCCCAGCTGCCAGCTCACTGGCACTGCAAAGAGGTGCTTTGTGTCGAGGAGATGGACAGATCCCCTGACTATCTTCTGGGATCAAATTGAGGTTGCTGCATCTATGCCACCTGCCTGCAGCACAGGCAGGACCAGAGTGTGTGTGCGCATCAGATAACAACCACAACACTGCACCACCTCACGTCTGCTCCCAGATTTGGGGTGGCATCACCACTCAGTCCTTCCAGGGTTTGAGAAGTCAAGCAGCAAGGGCAAGAGTGTCCTGCTGGAGCAGGCTAAGCATGAGGAGTCTCCCTCTGAGCCACTCTCACATAAGGAGTGCACAGGCAGAGGCAGCAGAGCAAATATGGGCCTACGAGACAGTGGAGTAAATATGGGCCTACAAGACAGTAGTTTCCAGCACCACCAAAGATCACCAACAGCATCAGGGAGATGGTGACACTGGATGGGCAGGCATCCTACTTGGTGGAGTGCATTGGGTTTAGGCACCTGATGGTGCTTGTGGGCCCCTCTTACAAGCTGTCGTCACACACCAGTTTGAGCAGCTCAAGTGGGACAGAGGTGCCCTCCCTGTATTGGGCAGCCAAGGAGGAAGTGTGGGCTCAGCTGCGGAGAACAGAGCCACAGATGTGGCAATTCACCTCTGACATGCGGAGCAGCCAAGGTGGAGTACATGACTACCTCTCCCTCACAGCACACTGGTAGGAGCCTGTGTGGGAACTGGATCAGGGGCCAGCACAACTGGGACTCAAATGCATGGTGTAGGCAGGCCCTCCTTCACACCAAGGCCATGAACCCGTCTGCTGTGGTGATAGAGAAACCAAGGTGAGAAGAATATATGAGGGCAGTGCAGATACCACCACAAATACCACCTCATCATGAGGGATGCTCTGGGTTGGGGTGGGGGGAGAGAAGGTTGCAGCACACCACCATCTGCAACCTCACTGAGGTGTGACGCAGGCTCCCCACTTCAAACCAGAGCTGCATGGTGCAATCCAGCCAGTGAGGATTGGCAGAACGGATTGACCGGAGCTACTGTGCCAGGACAGGCTGTACATGCTGGCCACCATGTGCGACCCCAGGGTGGACGGCACTTTTTGTGTCCCCAACACCAGCCCGAGAAGTTGCAGGCTCTGTTGGTGGAAAAAGTGAGGGAGGTCCAGGAAAAAGAGGCAGGTGGTAACCCACACCACACACAAGGCTGGCATAATTAAGACAACTGAAGAACTGAAGGGGAATGAGCAAGAACTGCATTCCAAAGAATCTGGTTTCCTAAGGGCTTCTCCACACGGAGCTTTTATGCTGGCTACTGAGACTGGCTACTCACAGATGTCTGCGGGTCCTTTAGATGACGTCGTCAACCTCCTGGGCATCTCCTGCACTAAATGACCTTTAGCCCATTTGTTTAAAGATCAGAGATAATGAGCGATCAAATTACCATGCTTGAGTTCCACTTGAGTTCCCTCCTGAAAAGAGGAAAAGCTGCAATAAGAGGCGCTAGACCACAGTGCCATCTAGTGGCTGTATAATGAAACATATTGAAGATTCAGATAAAGAGGGAAAGGGGGACGGGGGAAAGGAAGCGCGTGTAAAGGGAGTCCATCATGATCCTGCATTTCAAATGGAAGCAGAAAGCCCTGTTTTAAATGCAGGATTTTAGGTTGGTGTAGAGATGCTCCATGGGGAAAGGCGTGGTGGAGAAAACTGCCTGCTTCAGGTTAAGTTCTATACAAGAGGAAGCAAGAGACACACCCAGACTGACAAATACTAGTGGGGGGGGGGGCATATGCACAAACAAACCACAAGAAATTAAACTTAAATTAATGATCAGGGAATGATAAATTGAAATTGTAAGTGAAGGAACTTCAGGAGAAAAGCTGGGCAACAACAATGAAATAGATTGAATGAAACGAGGAATAGAAGGTGAATAGAAACAAAAATGGATTTGGATTCAATTCCCCCCCCAAAAAATTTTTTTACCGGGACAGTGGAGGAGGATTAAATCTTCTGCCTCAGGTTAAGTTCCATCTAAGAGAAACACACACACACACACACAAACACACACAAACACACAAACACACACAACACAAACGGACAAATAGCAAGGGTGTATGCGTGCACTCAAACCACTGCAAGCCACAAGAAATGAAACTTAAAATACAAATCAGTGAATAACTGGAACTGTAAAGAAAGGAACTTCATGAGAAAAGCTGGGAAACTAATAATGGTGGTGTGATATATTGAATTAAATGAGAAACAGAAGGAATTTGGGAATCCAAAAAAGGGTTACAATTCTGAAAGGGGAAGTGTTGCGGTGGATTAAACTGCCTGCCTCAGACTGACTTCTGCATAAGCGAAAGCAAAGCAAGAAATACACCACACAGCACAACAAGAGGGGTGTGCGTGCAAGAAGCCATAAGAAATGAAACTTCTGTTAGGGATGCATTAAAATGGAAAAGGGAGGATTTTCAGGAGAAAGGCTACAAAATAACAATAATAACAATTATATAAGTAATAATAGAATATTGCTAATGAAAATATAATGGATGCAATTAGGAACAGGAAGCAGGAAGATACCGAAAATGGGCTGGGATTCCAACAGACTTCGCTTCTCCATCACAAAGGGGAACCGGTGGTGGTGGTAGATCCCAAGCGCCTGCCTCAGAGTAGAGTTCAGCACGCACCGTCCAGGCTGCCAAACGGGAATAACACTGAGGAAATGAATGAATATGATGATGATAAAACACACACACACACACACACAACTGAAGGACAGCAGGAATTATATTCAAAATACATTTCTTTTTCTTTACTAGGGAAATGGAAACCAGGGATGGGACTTACCTCGCGCGAATGTCCCTTGCGGCGGCAGGTCCTGGCAGCGGTTCAGAGGCATTGCGGCGGCCGGTCTTCCGACTGGCTGCTGCCGCCGCCATTTCCAAGTAAAGTGTAAAAAACCCCAAAAAACGTGATAGGCTACGTAAAGATTTACGTAGCCTATCACGGCTAGATTTTCAAAGTCAGCCGTGATAGGCTACGTAAATCTTTACGTAGCCTATCATGGCTGACTTTGAAAAAAAAAAAAACGCGTACGCAAATGGCGGCGCCCATGAGCACCGCCATTTGCGTTCCTTATTTGGGCACGGGTAGTCTACGTAAAGATTTACGTAGACTACAGCGAAAATAAGGGCAACGCAAATAGCGTTGCCCTTATTTTCGCCGTAGTCTACGTAAATCTTTACATAGACTACCCGTGCCCAAATAAGGAACGCAAATGGCGGCGCCCATGGGCGCCGCCTTTTGCGTACGCGCTTTTTTTTTTTCCAAAGTCAGCCGTGATAGGCTACGTAAAGATTTACGTAGCCTATCACGGCTGACTTTGAAAATCTAGCCGTGATAGGCTACGTAAATCTTTACGTAGCCTATCACGTGTTTTTTTTTTACACTTTTTTCTTTCATGGCCAGGGAGACGGGGCGCTCCCCCCCGGCCAGAATTTCAGCGGGGAGGGATGGGGCTCCTCCCCCCCGGCCAGAATTTCGGTGGGGAGGGGCGGGGTGCCCCCCCCACCCACCAAGAATTTCGGGGGGAGAAACGGAGCGCCTCCCCCCCCCGAAAACAGCTGTGGGACCAGGTAAGGGACTTTCGTCCATCCCTACCTTGATCACACTGAACCCTGTGAAATGTCCCTGCCAAGTGTGCACACCTGGATATTAGCCCTGCTGCCATTACATGGTTAACCTGCTTTTGCCCAAAGAATGGAAACCAGCCAACTGTGGTGTTACAACCATTTTGTTCTTTTCCCTGGTAGACTTTCCAATTTCTTTACCAAGAACAAGAGGAGGCAGAGATCTGGTCCAACACGATTTTATTCTGCAGAATAAGGCAACCCTTGGGGCTAATGCTCCAACAAAGGTTACAATCAAGTGATGTGATCTAAAAGTTTATATAGGCAAGACCTTTGGGGGCTGTCTTAAGCTTGCGCTGTATTAATCTCTTTGTCTAGCTGAGAGGGAAACAAGAAAACAGGCAGCACCTTTGACATATCTAGGCATGCGCAGAGAGGTAGCCTTCTACTCTAGTAAACACATTCTTGGCATTCCTGAGTCTCTGATAAGGTGCTGTGTCTTTGTTTAGCATGGCAATCTCACACTGAGGTAAAATAGACATAGCCTAGCTTATAAAATCATGGGATAACAGACATACTACAACTGAAATTTCTATAACAGTGGGACTCAGTTCCGTAGCACCAGGTCAGACAGCCATTTCCTAAACTGTGCTTTTCTCTCCTTAGTACAAATGGAACACTGAATAATATCTCATATAGATTCTATATTATAGAACAACACATTTGCGGGGCACCTTAAGGATTAAAATTTCAAACCTTTGCATGTCTACTCAGAAGTTAAGACCCATTAAGTTCAATGGGCTTTACTCACAGGTAAGCGTGTATAAGATTGCAGCCTAATAAGGTCATTGTAGCCTAAGCTTTCAAGTCCACTCCATCAGATGCAAGGTTATGCCAAAATAGATCTGTCAGGGTGCAATCCTATGCATGGTTATATATAAAAAAGCCCTACAACTCCCAGCATTTCCCCTGCCAGCCATGGGAGGTGTAGGACTTTTTTCTGACTAAACATGCATAGGATTGCACCCTTAGAGACTCGGCGCCCTCTGCCTATCCAAAGCCCTGCCTGCAAGAGCCGGGCAGGGTGGGAGGAAGATGGGAGGCTCCCATGCCTCCCATTTTGTTGTCCGGCTTCCTTACCTTCCAGTGGGTGATCCAGGCCTGTCCTTCCACCTACCCTCCCCAACCTTTCCAAGGTCACTGTTACAACCTTGTAAAGAGGAGGTAACCAGGAGGGGGAATGGGGTGAGATCCATAGCTCTGTCTACAGTGCGGAAGAGGCAGATCTGCGGCATCCTACGGCAGCCCAGATGCTGTCTAAGGGCTAGAGGATTACTCTGCCCGGCTCTCAGACGCCACAAGTTATTTTTGTTGCATCGGACTAACACAGCTACACCTCTGGAAGTAGATATCCTATAGAAATGGCCAGAGTTACTCTTCCATTCATTCTAGCATTAATTATTCCTACTACTATTCCAATGTTAACTACCTCAAAAAAAAATCTGTCCTCCCTGTATTTGACACAATAGATCAATGTTAATAAACTATTATAGTCCAGGACTTGCACAGCCATTGCTGAATCAGACTGAAGGGAGGTTTGTTGATCTCGATCTCTGAGCAAATAAGGATTCTTGCAGTAGAGAACAACAGATTAAAAACAAATTGGACCTCACGTTTTATTCCAGTTTAATCCAGCACCACGATGAAAAGTTTCACAAAAATTCTTAAACAAGAACTACATGAGATCAAGCCGATATAGGAATCCTCCTAACAGACTGAAGGCACCCCTAAACAAATTGATTTCAGTGGGTTTAGGCGAATCTAACTATGCATAAGATCAAACAGGACTGGGTAAAAGTCAGATCCAGGAAATCAAAAATGGATCCTGATAATTTCATATGATTTTTAAAGGGAGAATCCCCCAAACCACCGTCCAGCCACACAGCACATCTGCCTCCACAGACTGAACCATAACAATCACAGATCTGGCACTTGTAGGTGCTGCCATGGCGCAAAACCATGGGTCCAAGGCACAGATCCTCATGATTTCATGGGGCCATCTACACGGCACCGCTTTCAGCAGTCACTCCGTCATAACTGAGCAGCATTGCAGCTGCGAATTAGATTCACTGCGGACCTCTCCAACAGGAAAATCCGCTGTGCCCTGACACACAGCTGTTGAAGCAAAGTAAACTGCGGCAGTCGCGCTGCCCTTTTTTTAACCCCTGTATTTAAATGCTGCTGTATGAGCAGCTGCACAGGCACGTGTGGGTGGGGGTTTTACACTGCGGGTTTTAGTGGCTGTTTTGTAATTTAGGGGTTCTTTTGGGTCTGTCCATTCCTCGTTAGGTAAAATGTGGGTGATCTGCTCCTTTGTTACCATGCCAACTGTTTGGCAGTTCTCCAGCCCAAGACTCTTGCGATGGTTTGCACATGCCAAGGTGTGTGCCCATGAGAGGTACGTGCCTACCCATCATTCCAAAATGGGGACTGGAACAAAGTTGGTCCTGGACCTTCTGCTCCCTCGACACCCCCCCCCCCAAAGCCCTTGGTCACTGACTCCAAAGGAGCTGTTGCAAAGATACGAAGCTGTGAAAGTGTGCAAAGATATGGTTGAAAAAATGAGCACCCTTCTCCATGCCTCTGTAACTGTGCAGCCGCGAAGGAACGGGAAGGAGTGAAGGGACGTCACAGAGTGACACAAGCACTAGGCACGCCTACCACATGCCCACCACAAAATGCGAAGTCAGTTTGGGGAAGGGATAGAGAGCTTGCAACACCGGGAAACCTGCAGCAAACCAAAACCATCACAGCAAATCGCCTCTTTGGAAATCCGCATTTTCTGGGTGAAAACCATGGTTTGGCTGCAAAGTGGCAACTACATTGTATGTCTCGAAGGATCTCAAATCGCAGCAGCCCCAGAGTAAATGGCTCTTGTAGATGGGGCCCATATGCTTTTTAAAGGGAACACCACCACCCCCAAATGACAATCAAATCACAGAGCACATATGCCTCCATGGACTGAACCAGAAAGATCACGGATCCAACACTTCCTGGGCATTTCCGCAGCATAAAAACATGGATCTGAGGCATGGATCCCCATGATTTCATATGATTTTTATAGAAAAATCCCCCAAACCACAATTGGATCAAAGAATACATCTGCTTCCATGGACTGAACCAGAAAAATCTGGTTCTAGCACACATTGGTGCCACCATGAGCAAAAACTGGAAGAAGGTAAAAGCTGGATCCATGAAAAACCTTCAGATCCTCTTGATTTCATATGATTTTTACAGAGCAAATCCCCCAAACCACAATCAAACTACAGAGCACATCTGCTTCCATGGACTGTACCATAAAAAGCACAGATCCGCCACCTGTGGGCACCCCAACAGCACAAAAATGTGGCTCCGAGGCATGGATCCTCATGACTTTTACAGGAAGCATCCCCTAAACCACAATCATATCACAGAGCACATCTGCCTCCGTGGGCTGCACCCTAAAAATTATGGATCTGGCACTTGACGCTGCCACAGAACAAAAACAGGAAGAAAGTAAAAGCCAGATCCATGAAATCAAAAACAGATCATCTTGTTTTCATATGATTTTTACAGGCATAGCTCCCAAACCACAATCCAGTCACAGAATACGTCTGCCTCCATGGACTGAAGCATGAAAATCACAGATCCGGCACTCATTGGCATTGCCATGATGCAGAAACATGGATCTGAAGCATGGATCCTCATGGCTCCTTATGATTTTTACAGTGGATACCACACTATTCACTATCAGATCACAAATCATAGCTGTGGTCAGGGAATGCAGTAGAAAAACCACGTATCTATCACTGTGCCACCAGGGCACAAAACATGGATCCCAAGCGCAGATCCTCATTTTTACAAAGGATTCCCCAAAACCACAATGAAATTACACAACGCATCTGTGACCATGGACTGAACCAGAAAAATCACGGCTCCTTTATTACAGTGCTATCATGTCTCAGAAACAAGGATCGAAAGCAAAGATCCTCATGGATCCTCTGCATTTTTACAGAGGATCACCCCCACCCCTGCAAACCATGGTCAAATCAGGGAACACACCTGTGCTCACAGATTTCCCTGTAGTGCCATGGTGCAAAAACTGGATCTGTGGCATGGATCCTTATGGATCCTCTGGATTTTTACTGTAGATCACAATGAAATCACAAAATCTGTTTGTGCCCATAGATTCTATAAGAAAAAGCAAGGATCTTATGGCTCACTGAGTGATTATCATGAAAAACAGGAACCCATCGCATGAATCCTTGTCAATTTTCACGATTTTTACAGGGCAAACCCCATTGTCATATCACAAACCACATCTGCCTCCGCAGACTGATCTATAAATATCTTTTGGCAGCACCACAGATCCTCATGAATTTTACATGGAATCCACCTGAAACCTTGATCAAATCATAGATCTCGTGCCCATGGACTGAACCATAAAAATCAAGGTAAGAATCCCTTTAATTCCCATTATTTTTACACAGGTTCCCACAGAAATCATGATAAAATCAGAGATCACATTGACATCCGCAGACTTAACTGTGGAAGCATCATAGATGCCATGCTTCCTAGTACTACCATTGCACAAAATCATGTTTCTAAGGCACAGATCCTCATGCATCTTCTAGATTTTTACATGAGATCCCACTAAATCAAGGTTAGAGATGACATACATGCCCTTCGACTTAACCACGGAATTCACGATACCAAATCTTCATGGTGCCACTAGGATGCAAAACATGGGTCTGAGGATGGATCCTCTTGGTTCTTACACAGGATCTGTCCCAAGCCGCCATCAAATCACTGAACACATCCTTCTCCATGGATTGCACAAGAAAACCACCCAGAGAGCTTTGGCTATTGGTAGTATAGTAATGTAGTAAATAAAGAAATAAATAAAATTCACAGATCCACCACTTCACAGCACCATCACGGCATAAAACCACTCATGGTGCAAAATCATGCATGTGTTGTACAGGTAAGAGCGTAAGAAGAGCCATGCTGGATCAGACCAAGGGTCCATCCAGTCCAGCATTCTGTTCACACAGTCACCAACCAGCTGTCAACCAGGAACCCACAAGCAGGGCATGAGCACAAAAGCACCCTCCCACCCATGTTCCCCAGTAACTGGTGTACATAGGCTCACTGCCTCTGGTACTGGAGGTAGCACATGGCCATCAGGACTAGTAGCCATTGATAGCCTTTTCCTCCAGGAATTTGTCCAAACCTGTTTTAAAGTCATCCAAAGTGGTGGCCATCACCACATCTTGTGGCAGTGAATTCCATAGTTTAACTATGCGCTGTGTGAAGAAGTACTTTCTTGTATCTGCCCTGAATCTCCCACTAATCAGCTCCATGGGATGACCCCATTGGGTTCTAGTATTTTGAGAGAGGGAGAAAAATGTCTCCCTAGCCACGTTCTCCACACCATGCATAATTGTGTACACCTCTATCATGTCTCCCCTTTCCCTCCTTTTTTCCAAGCTAAACAATCCCAGCTGCTGTAACCTGCTCTCATAGGGGAGATGCTCCAGCCCCTTGATCATTTTAGTTGCCATTTTCTGCACCTTTTCCAGCTCTACAATATCTTTTTTTAGGTGTGGTGACCAGAACTGTACACAGTATTCCAAGTGTGGTCACACCATAGATTTGTATAGGGGCAGTATGATGTTGGCGGTTGTATTCTCAATCCCTTTTCTAATTATACCTAACATGGAGTTTGCCTTTTTTACAGCGGCTGCACACAGGGTTGACATCTTCATTGAGCTGTCTACCACAACCCCAAGATCTCTTTCTTGGTCAGTCACCGCTAGCTCAGATCCCATCAGGCTATGCTTGAAGTTGGGATTTTTTGCCCCAACGTGCATCAGTTTATACTTGCTTACATTGAACTGCTTTTGCTATTTAGATGCCCATTCTCCCAGTTTGGAGAGAGCCTTTTGAATACTTTCTTCACAATCCCTTTTTGTTTTAACCACCCTAAATAATTTGGTGTCATCCAAATAATTTGGTGTCATCCACAGGCCTGGCCACTTCACTGCTCACTCCTAATTCCAGATCATTTATGAACAGGTTGAAAAGCATTGGTCCTAATACAGATCCCTGTGGGACCCCACTATTTACTTCCCTTGATTGGGAGAATTTACCATTTATTCCTACTCTCTGCTTTCTGTTCTTTAACCAGTTACTGATCCATAAGAGGACCTCTCCTCTGATTCCATGACTGTTAAGTTTTCTCAGGAGTCTTCGGTGAGGGACTTTGTCAAAAGCTTTTTGGAAGTTCAAGTCAACAATGTCTACCACATCACCCCATCTACATGTTTATTGACACTCTCAAAAAATTATAAAAGTTTAGTGAGACAGGACTTACCCCTGCGGAAGCTGTGTTGATTGCTTTTCAGCAGGGCTTGTTCTTCTATATGCTTACTAATTTTATCTTTAATAATGCCTTCAACCAATTTACCCGGAACAGACATTAAGCTAACTGGATTGTAATTTCCCAGATCCCCCCTGGATCCCTTTTTGAAAATTGGTGTTACATTGGCCATCTTCCAGTCCTCTGGTATAGGGGCTGATCTTAGGGACATGTTGCATACTTTGCTTAGAAGATCAGCATATTTGAGCTCTTTGAGAACTCTAGGATGGATGCCATCTGGGCCTGGTGATTTATTTGCTTTCAATTTATCAATAAGGTTGAGAACTTCATCTTTTGTCACCACTATTTGCCTCAGTTCCTCAGACTCCCTTCCTGAAAACATCAGTTCAGGCACATATCTTCAGGCACATGTCCTATATCTTCTGCAGTGAAGACAGATGAAAAGAATTCATTCAGCTTCGCTGCAATCTCCTTGTCCTCCTTCAGTCCTCCTTTAACTCCATTGTCATCCAATGATCCAACTCCCTCCCTAGCATGTTCCTAGCACTACATTAGCTTTGGAGCCTGGTATTGTCACCCACAGCACTTCTGTGGAAGAGCCTATCTCTGTTAGGTGTTCTAGTCTGCTTGACATTATGCCTGCTTTGGCATACAGGGCAACACCTCCTCCTTCCCTGTCCTTCCTGTTTATATCCAGAGATGATCATATCCCACTGGTTCTCTCCATTCCACCGAGTTTCAGTAATGCCCATTACGTCCAGGTTCTCATTTAAAACCAGGCACTCCAACTCTCCCATTTTGGCTCAGAGGCTTCTAGCATTTGCATAGAAACACCTGTACACGGTGTCCCTCCCCAGATGTCCCTGGTGTGTGAACCTTTACGCTGGCCCCTCTGATTGGCTGTTATGTTCTACCAGGTGCTCCTGGCCTATTTCCTCCCCTTCTACATTTGGGCAATCAAAAACATTTCCAGCTTCATCCCTTGGGGATGATTTAACCCTAACTGGAGGCTTCCAAGCTCCTGTCGGCTTTCCCCCAGGGTTCAGTTTAAAAGCTGCTCTGCCCCCCTTTTTATGTTCAGTGCCAGAAGTCTGGTTCCATGTTGGTTCAAGTGAAGCCTGTCCCTCTTGTACAGGCCCTGTAAAAATCACGAGGATCCGTGCTTCAGATCCAAGTTTTTGAGTTGTGGCCATGCCAGTGAATGGCAGATCTGTGATTTTCATGGTTCAGTCCATGTAGGCAGTTTGCTCGGTGATGTGATGGTAGCTTTGGGAATTCTCTGTGGAAAAATCATGAGGATCTATGAGGATCCGTGCCTTGGATCCATGTTTTTACACTGTGGAGGCAACCACCAGAGTGGAGAGAGCCATGATTTTTCTGGTTCAGTCTGTGGAGGTAGATGTGCCCTGTGATTTGACTGTGGTTTGGGGGATTTTCCATGTAAAAATCATGAGGATCTATGATGATCCATGCTTTGGATCCATGTTTTTGCGCTGTGGTGGTGCGAATGAGAGGCAGATCCATATGGTTCTGTCTATGGAGGTAGATGTGCTCAGTGATGGTGTTTGGGGGGATTTTCTATGTAAAAAATCATGAGGATCCATGACTCGGGTCCATGTTTTTACACTGTAGAGGTGCCCATGAGTGGTGGAACTATGATTTTTCTGGTTCAGTCCATGGAGGAAGTTGTGTTCTGTGATTTGATGGTGGTTTCAGGGGTGCTCCCTTTAAAAATCACATGAAATCATGAGGATCCGTTTTTTATTTCATGGATCCAGCTTTCACTTTCTTCCAGATCAAACTATTAATCACCGTTAGTAGGGCAAGTTAAAGAAATGCCGCATCACACATGCTCAAAAGAGCATGCTCAGAAGCATACACGCTTGCCTGGGAGTAAGTCCCATAGGACATGTGGAACACACGCTGGCCTTCCTCTACCACAGAGAGGAAGGCCAGGATCTCTTCTTGATCATCCCAGAGTGCAGGACACGGAATAATGGGCTCAAGTGACAGGAAGCCAGATTCCGGCTGAACATCAGGAAAAACGTCCTGTTAGAGCAATACGACAGTGGAACCGATTCCCCAGGGAGGCAGTGGACTCTCCCACACTGGAGGTGTTCAAGACGAGGCTGGACAGCCATCTGTCGGGGATGCTCTGACTTGGATTCCTGCACTGAGCAGGGGGTTGGACTCGATGGCCTTGTAGGCCCCCTCCAACCCTACTATTCTATGATTCAATGATTCTATGAAAAGAAGTGCTGTCCAAGTTATTTCTTCTTCCTATTTTACTGGGCTGAATCGGGTGACTGAATTTTAAAGCGGGTTTCAAGGGCTTTCACTCCGGTTCACATTAAAGAAAAGGTTCCAAGAGAAACCACATGGTTCAATAAAGCCGCTGATACGACTGTTGCAACGCAATGCTGTTCAGAAGCACACACACTTGCCTGGGAGTAAGTCCCATTGGGCGTGTGGAACACAGAGACGAGATGCAAGTTCACACATCACACTGAATAGGTCAGGAGTTTCCGGGTGTAAACGGGCCTGACAAGCCACGCTCAAATCTCGCCAAGGGTGGCAGGCAGCGCTGCCCGGAGAAGCAGTGGGGAAGTCAGGATTGTGCTATAGCTGTGACTGGGCACCAGCACGTTCACTCGGCAGCATCCGAGCTCTTTCCAGCATAGATCTCAGTGTGTGTGTGTGTGTGTGTGTGTGTGAGATGTGTGTGTGTGTTTAAATATTTAGAAAGTATTATCTCACCAAAGCAAATTCTAACGCAAATGCAGTGTTATTCCCATACTGACGGCTGCGGGAGCTGTCGCTGGCAGGGTAACGTGCATGGCGAGGGATCAGGCTGAGAAGGTGTTCACAACCTGGCAGTGCAGTCCGACGTTCATTATAGGTTGGGGGTCGGGCTGATACCACCCTACAGCAACCATGCAACGCAGTCCATCGCTAACATCACAGGCTATAGGTTGTACTGGGGCTGATTTGTATTTCCACTAAAAATCCCCCTCGCAAAATCCCTCAGCTGGCAGCACTGCTCCAATTGCTCCTTCAGACCCTCCCCGTGCCGCCTCCAGAGGTCAGTTGCAGGCAGAAGCCTCGGCTCCTCTGACTCACCTGAAGCGCTGCTGCAGGTTTTTTCCATTTATTTATTTATTATTACGGTCAATGACCAGCATAGCAAATAAAAACACAAAAAACACATAAAATCACACGTAGAATACATAAGATAAAATAAGATAAAAACATAAGATGAGAGAAAATGGGGAGAGAAACAGGATAACATTATACAATTTGTGATCATATTTCAATCTCCCAAGGAGGGTTACAGAATCTCTGAGGCCAGTTCTTGGTGATTTTTGCATGCTCCAGCATGGAAGTTGGTAACGTTAAGAGTGGCAGCTGCATGTAATACATTTGTTAATACAGTCTACGAAGAGCTCAAATGTATAAACAATCTAAAAACGTCACAATAAACTAAAATATTCCCAAACAAGAGATAAACAACACAAAGAATAAATGAACAATAAAACATTATCTAAAATGACCTACCACAGAGTAAAATCAATATTATTAGGACTTTAAAACATGATATGCAATACCCCCACGACTCCCGCAAGCGGCTGCAAAAAGCCTTGCACAAGGATCTGTTAACCGCACGCCAGCACCTAAAAGAAGCTCCCTGGCGACCTCAGCATCAGATCTGCCCGGGGCTGCTGCGGTTTAAATGTTTCGCGGCGCAACCCCGGGCACGGCTGGGCGGAAAGCGGCCCTGCGACGCCCAGCCCAGCTGGCTGGGGCACGCTGGGGCGCGGCAGGGCCCTTTCCCGCCCGCGCGGGCCTCGGACCGCGCCCTGCCCCCTTCGAAGACGTCGCCGCACGGGCCGAGGGCCTCGGGACGGGCCGGAGCCCCGCCGGCGCGCTTTTGCGCAAGCGGCGTCCCCGCTCCGCGCTGCGACGGGTCGGCCCCTGCGCGCCGGCCGGGCGGCGTCGGGGCGGGACCGCCGCGCCAGGCGCGGGAGGCGCGTCTGCGCGGAGCCGCTGCCCGCCGCCGCGGCTGGAAGGCGGCGCCTCCCGCCTCCGCCCCGGGCCGCCGCGCGGAGCCATGGCGGCGCCCAGCGGCCGCGGGAGGGCGAGGGGCCCGTTCGGGAGCCGCTTCCTCACCGACCCGGCCCGCCTGTTCCAGCACAACGCCTGGTGAGCGGAGGCCCGGCCGCGCCGCCTCGGCCAGCCCTCTCCGGCGGGGCGCGCCGGCGCCGCCCCAGCTGCTCCCCGGCCCGGCCCGCTCAGGGCGCAATCCCGCGGCGCTTCGGCGGAGAGAAGCCCCGCGGCTGCCAGCGCGCCCCGCCGGGGCGCGCTGGGAGCCGCGGGGCTTCTCTCCGCCGAAGCGCCGCGGGATTGCGCCCTGAGCCAGTTTCCCGCCGCCGCCGCCGCGCCCTGTTCTTCGGCGGGCCCTCGGGCCTCGGCCGGACGCCGCACCGTCGTTGCCGGCTTTGTTTCTTGCATGTGCGCCCCCCCTTCCGCCCGTCTCGAGGAACCCGGGGCGGCGCACCTCGCCCTCGTGCTCCTCTCCACGTTACCCTCACGACAGCCCCGTGAGGCAGGCCGGGTGGGAGGCCCAGAGTCGCCCAGCGGGCTTCGCGGCCGCGCGGGCACGAGAGCCCGGATCTCCCGGCCCGGCGCGCCCGCCATGGCGCCGTCCGACAGCGGCGCCTTGGTCAGGGCAGCTAAACGGCGCCGGCGGCTCCAGGCGGCTCCCTGCCCCGTGGAGCGTGCAGTCTCCAAGCCCGCAGCAGGGGGGACTGTGTCGAGCGTGCGGATGAATGGAGGGAGCGCTCCGCGCTGGGTTCCGCCGCTTGTATTTAGGCGTAGTCTCGGTAAGGATGAGGACCGAGGGATCCTGTCGAAGGCTTCGTTTGGAAAGGTAGTGTATGAAGAGGGTCTTGGGGGAGCAAACGCATGGACGTGTGGAGATGGGTCTCTCCTCGCCTTCCTCGAGCCTCATGACCATACTGATCCCCAGTCCGCTCTGCTGTTTTGTTTTAGCTGCAGCGTCACCTCTGCTCATGTTACCAAACCCATTTTTATGTGGTTGTAAGTCTCGCTCTTCGCTCCAGAATCTGCACATTTTCTTCTTCCCACCCGCCTGCCCAAGGGCTATGTGTCTTAACTTTAAGTTTCCTGAAATAACACGGTTCTCCTGGGTATGGATATATAAGGTCAGCTTGTCTTCTGGTACCGGTGTGGCTCTGAAAAATTGGATTCTGGTATCTAAGATTCACTAAACTGGATTAACATGTTGTTGGTATTTTTCATTTCACTTTCTTTCTTTTTAGATTTTGTAACGTTTTCAGTTTGTTTTGTTTTGTAAAAAATTCACAGTAAAGTAGTGGTAAAAAAAAAAAATTGCTTCCCTTCTCGCAGGGATAACGTGGAGTGGTCTGAAGAGCAGGAGGCTGCTGCGGAAGCAAAGGTCCAAGAGAACAGCATACAGTTTGTATCACAAGATCAGCAAGGTACTCCAGGATACTGAGTGAAAAGTCTAGGCCCATCTCTAGAGCTGGGTAACAGCTCTAGCAACAGCATTTTGGCCCCAGACCAGAGAGAGGTGGTTTTGATTAAGCCCCAGTTAAGTGAATGGAACAAATTAGTGTCTAACTTTCCTCTGGATCTTGCCCACAGTTTTGCCATTACTTACCGAGGTATGAATTTTGTCCTAGGGGAATTTGTATTAGAAACACAGAATTCATAATTATTCATCACTTTGGCGTTATCACAGGTCAGACTTGTATGTTTATCCTCCATAGAACATTGTGGATGTTTTGTTTACGCATAGGCAGAGAGCGATTTGCCCGTGGTTGGTAGGCCTTGTGCTGGAGGGAGCAATCCAACGACCCCTAGACAGCATCTGGGGGACATAGGATTTTTCCGTTTCTGGGCTCCGAGACAGGACCACGGCTCCAACCTCAGAACCCAGATACCACACTCCACACCCCCTCCCCTGCCCCCTCAGAGCCAGGTGTTCTCTCCGCTCTCGGAAACAGAGGACGGAGAAGGGGAAAAAGGGGCGGGAAGGAGACTGCAGAAGCTGCGTTACACAGCTTCCTATGTGCTGCACCTGTCTAGCCAAAAATGCAGGGCAGCTGGCGCATGGAGGCGAAGATTGCCTCCATGGTCCAGCCGTCCTGCATTGGATAGTCAGCCTCTGAGTTTGGAGGCTGATGGCTATTTCCATAGGATTGTGCCCAAAGTCTCTTGCTCTGATTCAATTTTTTAAACATGTCTGAGTATTGGAAGAAGAGTGAATTATTTATTTATTGCATTTCTATCCTGCCTATTTTCCTCTTGGAACCCAAGGCAGTTTACATTATCCTCCTCATCCTCTCCATTTTATCCTCACAACAACCTTGTGAGGTAGGTCGGGCTGAGAGTCTGTGACTGGCCCAAAGTCACCCAGTGGGCTTCCATGGCTGAGTGGGGACGAGAACCCGGATCTCCCGACTCCCGTCCCAACACTCTCATGACATACCATCCCAGAATTTGCACAGAGATGGGTTGAAAGCACTCCTGCATCTGTGTATGGAAGGCCTAAAGGCCAGTGGAAAGGAATTTAGCCTAGCCTTCTCCTTGATGTGTTAGCTTTCAAGTATGCAATCCTGCTCATACATTTTGAGGTGGTACCACAGTCCCATGACAAGCCTTAACCATGAGTTCCCCTGAACATTTGAATAGGCTCTAAATAAGTGATTTGGCTTTCTTGCGTGCAGTTTATTCCCTCCTTTTGGTCAGCATATATTCTTGGCACTACGCTTCCAACAGCCATAGGAAACGGGTTCAACCTAATACTCATGTGTTAGCTAAGGGCTTTTACAGGACCATGTCTGTGTGTCAAGCTTGTGATGTTGGCAGCCTCGTTTGTTTGCTCCATTGATGCATAAGGTGGGAGTGGGAGCTGATCTTAATATCAAAAAGGATGCATGGCTAAGGGGAGCTGAGCTCTCCCTGGAGTCTGTTGCCCAAACTCCAAATCCCCCAGTGTAGCTCTGATATTTGAAGTGAGCCAGGCTGGGAGAAAAGTACCTGGACTGATGGACTGCAGGAACGTAGAAAAGTAGAGGGTTTGGTCCCCTCACCCACACCCCTCTTGTAATGTTAAAATCAGAACCACCGCCTGCTTATATGTGACTGGGGCAGACACATGAGGTAATCGATAGAGGAGGTGGTTCCAAACAGAATGTTGCCAAAATAGGAAGGAGAGGAGATGAAAGTAAATCAAATGGAGACATGTTGATATACTCTGCAAATTAAGTCAAGGAAAGTGTGAAGAAATTAAACTAAAGCTGTAGAAAATATTGAAATGGATACATATTGATGGTTTCAGAACATTTTTTAAAGAATGCCAGGAACAGTTATCACTACAACCACTGAGGACAGGACAAGAAGCAATGGGTGTAACTATAAGAAGATAGAGTTAAGTCAGATTTCAAAATAAAGTCTTCTCACTGTGAGCAATTAAGCAGTGAATGATATCTCGGGAGACTTTCTTTCTTTCTTTCTTTTATTTTTATTTATTTATTTTATCTTTATTTCTTTCTTTCTCTGGAATGAGTTTCAAGGAAAATCTGGTCAGGTGGTTTTATTTAGCCAGATGTCTTAGATGCAGGGTAACCTGTTGCAGGGGCAGCAAATTGAACTGAAACCCTTGGGAATTCCTTCTAAGCTAGGGTACTCTAAACTGCTAAATCTAGTATGTGTCCTTTGAGCCTTGTTCTCTTGCAAAGAACTTGGAGCTGACTTTGGATCGCTTGTATTCTGTCATCATCTTTGCAGATGCTTATGAGATCAATGCCAGCAAGTATTGGAATGACTTCTACAAAACCCATGAAAATGGTTTTTTTAAGGACCGACACTGGCTGTTCACTGAATTTCCTGAGCTGGCTCCAAACCAATATGACAGTCAGGTTGGCAGGCACGTCTCTGAGGATGCTGTGGGGAACACCAAAAACTCTGGCCTTCACAGTGGACTTGGTTCAGTGGAGACTGGAGTCTCAGAGCATCTGGACTCTGAGACAAACAGCTGTAACACCAACCATGAGTTGCGTACATCAGATGAAATGGCAGTAGAGAAGCTGGAGGAACCAAAACTAAGAGATGGTGACTTCCCAGGGTCGTCTGCTACTTACCGAATACTAGAGGTAACAGCACAGTAAATCAGAACCTCAGGATCATCGTGCTGTGTTGGGGTAACGGTCCTTCTGAGCATAGAATCCGTTCTACCGGTAATGGCCAACCAGGTGTCTCCAGTGTGAATTACAGGAACAGTGTGATGGTGATGTTACCTGTGTTAATTTTCACCAAGTAGTTATTGTAGAGATGTCAGCTGTGAACATGGAGGTTGTGCTTGTATGCTTTGGTGGTCTGTAACCACCAGTAGACCTATTGGCCATATAACTCTTCTTTGAAGCCTTTTATGTTAGTGGCCATACATTTTGTAGACAGGTTTCATGTCAGGGAGAGTTTCTCCTTCTGAGCCATGGTGCCTTTCAGTTATGCTGGATGGTGAATATTGTATTTTGAAAGTGATAATTTCAACACAGAGAAAAGTTGCTGGGTCACACCTGGTCTCTGGGGAATACTATATGACTGCCCCCAAAAAGGCAGGGAGCTGGGGGCGGGGGCCTTGGGGCTTGTGGGCAGTTTTATTGAGAGTGATGTATGCCCCTTGGCCAGCACACCATTCTCACTTAAGGGCTGCTGCCTTGTAAAAAGCTAGTTGCTGACCAAGGAGATAATATGTTTGATCTTGGCAATAAAAGGGGGAATTTAAGAGGAGAGTATTTGCTTGTAGGAAGCTGTTGTGAAACAAACACATACAATATAAATTCTTTCCAGAGGGGTAGCCATATTGGTCCATTTCAGCAAAAACAAGGAAAGTCTTCTGGCATCTTAAAGACTAACGCATTTATTATGACAGACTTATTGTCACAGCTGAAAATATTTACTGCCTGTTTGTTTTATTGACAGGTGGGATGTGGTGCAGGAAACACAGTCTTCCCCATTCTCCAAACCAACAAGTAAGATAGACTGCAGGACAAATAACATGTCTTTTTAGAAATACAGTAAAAGCGCGTACATGTCTGTTCAGAAGTGCTCAGAAGTCCCATTGAGTTTAATGGGGCTTACTCCCAGGTAAGTATGTATAGGATTGCAGTTTTGGTATCCAGGCTGGTTCTGATTTATGTTGCTTACAGTGGGAGTCCAGTGAAGTGGGAGTCCAGTGAACTGAGCCTATTTGAATGCTTCCACCATGGCAGAAGTGTCCTGCATATAGTCCAGTCTTCTCCTAGTTTTCAGTGTGCAGACATGGGGAGGTCACTGAGATGCATGATTCTCCCAGCTACATTATGAAGTGATACAGTCCTATACTAGGTGATTTTTTTTTAGTTTTGTATTTTAAAAATACATTTACCTACAGCAATTTTTATTTGTCCTCGTTACAGCTCTGTGGGGTAGGGGTAGGGCAAGATATGGTAACTTCCCCAAGGCTCACCCTATCAGCTTCTTCCATGGGTTTCCCATTTTATCCTTGCAACAACCAGTAGACACCAGACGGTCTCTGCTTCACTTGTGGTCACCGGATTTAGCTCTGGCTCAGCTTCAGCTCTGCCTGACATGCCTCTGCTGCAGCCATCCAGTCAGGGCGACAGTATTTGGAAATCAGAAGTTGACATTTCTGGTTGGAGTGAGCTGTGCTGTGGAGTCGTAGCTTTTCTCATCTTCAACCAGTTCTGTGATGGAAGGAGACTGCAGCTTGCCTGTCCCTGCTTTTCACATGCAGATTCTCCCTCCATGTTATCCTTTTTGCTAGTGTTACCTTTGGAAGTTCCACTACAGCTGACCGTCATTCTTACCCAGTTGGTGGCTGGTTAGCCACTGTGTGAACAGAATGCTGGACAACATGGACCCTTGTTGTGATCCAGCACGGCTCTTCTGTTCTTAAACATTAGAGTGTTTCTTACCTGCCTCCTCTGGTTCCTTTCAGTGATCCAGGCTTATTTGTGTATTGCTGTGACTTCTCCACTATGGCAGTAGACCTCGTCCAGGTAAAAAACAAAAGAATTGAGAGGTTGTTTAATCATCTTGGCAAAAAGTGGGAAATCCCACATTTCTAAAAGTGTGAAGCAACTGCTATTGTCATGTAATACAATTCTGTTGCTAATGTCAAGAGGTAATAGAATTCTACCCTAACAGGTCACAGCCACCATAAAAAAGTACAGAACTTTGGCTTTAGAAGTGGGGCGAGGAACCCATGGACCAAATCCAGTCTGTAGCGTTGGCCCATGCAGTATATTATCTTATTAAGTGAGCAATCAACTGTCCAAAGGAAGAAATTTATTCTACTGCCCAGAGGCTCCTCCCCTCTGCTTTATCTCTGTGCAGGTGCTGCCAGATGGGAGTCTGGACTTGTGGTCCATCACGAGCTTGGTGCTGGCGGCATCCCAGAAGCCCCTGAACCCTGGTTGCTGGTCCAAGAGGCAGGACTGGCCCTCTCATGAGACAGGATGAATGTCCCACCTCAGGTGTGGGAATGGGAGGATCGGCAAATTGCACACTCCTCCCGCCCCCCTGCCCCCAGCTTGGGGACCTCCGCGCAGGTGCTGCCAGGCAGGTGGGCGAGCTAGTGCCACTGGGCAGACAAGTGCTCTGGAGAGCCTCGCTGGCCGCTCTTTTGCTGTGACGTTTGACACAGCAAGTGAGCGGAGCCAACGGGACTCTCCAGAGCTGCCGCCCTCTTGGCAGCACTATAGCAGGTGCACTGGGGAACCCACCGGCCTCGCTCCATGGCAAGTGCTAGTCACAGTGGGAGAGTGGCCAGTGAGGCTCTTCAGAGCAGCCACTTGCCCACCAGTATGAGCTGGTGGGCAGACAGGTGGGTTCTTTGAAGAGCCGTGCGAGCAAGGCCCAAATGCCTGGCTCTGAGGGCCTTCCTTAGAGCCAGGCATGGTTGAAGGGGTATGTATCCCTGGAGCTCTCCCATGGTACAGGCGAACTCCAGGGGCACCTCTCCCACGGTGCCTAGCCCTGAAGGGCTCCCTCAGAGCCATGCATGTGGGCCTGGCTGGCTTTCTGGAGAGCTGTGCTGGTTGCTTTCTCCAGCCAGCACTGAAGGACACGCATTCAGGGAAGCCCCAGAAACAAGCTCGTGCTTCACACAAATGTTTGGGATTTGCCTGGCAGTGTAACACATGTTAGGGTGTGGGTTAAAAGCCGCTGCCTTACTCAGGAGGGCAGGCAGGCTGACAGACCACATGGAGCCACCACTGCCTTGCTTGTGGGGTGGGGCAGGGAGCCCAGAGGATTTGGGTGGCTGAGAGAGAGAAAGAAAGAGATGGGGTACAGTGAGAAAAGAGTTGGGGGCAGAAAGAAATAAAGACACAGCTGTGCTCACCGTTGGCTCCACCCCCCAGCTGATTTTCTCCATGGGTCAATGGCCCTTCATAGAAAAAAGGTTCCCCACCCCTGTTTAATAGTATTTGTTAAAATAAGTGACTGTTCATAGTATAGCTTCCCTTCACTTAGGGCCACTAAACATGAGATTTGTGCAGCTCCTTACACACAATTAATTTCTGTGAGGGAGTTTTGTAATGTTACCAGATGTGGGATACGTGGCTCAACCACACTACAAGCGAGAAGGATCTTGGAATTGTTGTCGATCACAAGCTGAATATGAGCCAACAATGCGATGTGGCTGCAAAAAAGGCAAATACTATTTTGGGCTGCATTCATAGAAGCATAGGTTCCAAGTCCCGGGAAGTACTAGTTCCCCTCTACTTAGCACTGGTTAGGCCTCATCTGGAGTACTGTGTCCAGTTCTGGGCACCGTACTTTAAGAAGGATGCAGACAAGCTGGAGAGGGTTCAGAGGAGGGCAACAGAGATGATCATGGGAATGAAAACAAAGCCTTATGAAGAGAGACTGAAAGAACTGGACATGTTTAGCCTTGAGAAAACAAGACTGAGGGGAGACAGGATAGCGCTCTTCAAGTCCTTGAAAGGTTGTCAGAGAGAGGAAGGCCAGGATCTCTTCTCGATCATCCCAGAGTGCAAGACACGTAATAATGGACTCAAGGGACAGGAAGCCAGATTCCGGCTGAATATCAGGAAAAACTTGTTGGAGCAATGCGACAATGAAACCGATTACCTAGGGAGGTGGTGGGCTCTCCCACACTGGAGGCATTCAAGATGAGGCTGGACAGCCATCTGTCAGGGATGCTCTGACTTGGATTCCTGCATTGAGCAGGGGGTTGGACTCAATGGCCTTGTAGGCCCCTTCCAACCCTACTATTCTATGATTCTATGATTCTGTGTGTGAAGCATCCCTTATTTTAAGTTGAAGCATTCCTAATATCCTGGTGCAGAAATTTGGGGCAGTGTGGTACAACGAGCTGAGCGTTGGTTGTGGATGTGGGGCATGACCCAGGGTCAAATCACTATACAGCCATGAAACTGACTGGGTGAGACTCATCCACATTGCAGTCTCTTTGGCTTAATCTATTCCACAGGGTTGTGGTGAGGGTGAAATAAGGACTGTACTATAAGAAAAATAATTGTGTGAACACACAGGCCCATCCAGAATATGATGCGTCTCGCTGCTTCGCCTTCGTTCACAACCTGTGTGAGAATCAGATGCCCTTTCCAATGCCGGATGAGAGTGTTGATGTCGTGGTTCTCATCTTTGTCCTTTCAGCAATTCTTCCAGAAAAGTACGTAACTCTGAGTTGGGTGTGTTTTACTAACACAGGCAGCAGTGTGTGTTGGGTGGCAGGGGCTGTTGCAAAATTGCATTTTCATGACGAGCAAGAAACTGCAGCAAATCCAGAGTATTTGTGAAAGCACGGGTTATCTATCCTGAAGGTGGGCAGTAGAAATCATTCATTGTGAGCTTTAAATTTTTACTTGACTTCAGCTGCTTACGCTGAGCTACCATCATACCTCAGTAGCTGCTGAATCTTTTCTTTCTCAATCTTTTCCTTTTCGCCAGAATGCAGTGTATTATCAACAGACTTAGCCAGCTCCTAAAGCCTGGTGGAATCATTTTGTTACGAGATTATGGCCGTTATGATCTAGCCCAACTCCGCTTTAAGAAAGGTATGGTGAGGTATGGCGCTATGGCACTTAATGTGGGATGTAGTCACTCCCTCTGCATCTTAGTTATTTTTCTTTAAAGAAGCTTCTAGCCTTAGTTGGGAAATTAGACACCAAAATGGTTTTTAGAAGGTGCAGGAGTGAAGGGTCTTCCTCTCCTCCCTGGGCAAAAGGACAAAAACTGCTGTGTGTAAACCGCTGTGCATGTATGTACAAGTGAATAATGTAAAATGTTTTCCTGCACCTTTTTTGGTCATGCAGAGGGGTTAGTTTTACATGGGCTAATCACCACTATTGATTCCTGCCCATGCAGTGGGAGGAGGGGGTAGCCTCAGGCCAGGCAATAGCCTGGGTTGTTTTCATTACATTCGGTGAGATGTGCATTCCAGTACTACAGACAGAAAGCACACAGCTGAGCTCCAATTGGTGGTAAGGCACAAGAAAAGTAATGGAGCAGGGAAGATTGCTTAACAAGCATGCACATTAAATACCCTGCCATCTGAAAATGGCTTCTGTATGCTTGGGAAAGAAAACGGGGCATAAATATAACAGAAAAAGAGACAATGGAAAAAAGTGTATTTTCACTGGAAGAAAACAAGCGCTTGTGAGGATGATGGAACAGGAGAGCAAAGCGCAGGTTGCATCAGCCTCCTTCAGCCAGAGAGACCAGCCAGCCTCTGCGTACATCCTGCCAGAGTTCTGCAGCTTGGTTCTGAGCTTGGAAACACTTGAGCTGTTGCTGGATTGTGAACCACCCCCTCCCTAGTGGCGTGGCTGTTGAGTGAAGGGGAAAGTGTGAGCGTCTTGCTGCAGCCTTGCGGTCATGGGGCAGCCATCCGCGCCACCACTGTTGCGGAGGAGCAGCAGCAGCGACAGCAGCAAGCGGGAAAAGATGCGCCGGAGCCACAGTTCTCATTCCTCTTTTCCAGGCCAGTGTCTCGCTGATAACTTCTATGTGAGAGGCGATGGTACCAGAGTTTATTTCTTTACACAAGGTAATCAGTTTGCAACTCCAGCCACAGGCTGTGGAGGCTCGGCTCCACTTGCCAACTTGAGGTCACTGATTGGAGGACTGAGCATCTTGGCTGAGGCGCACAGGAAATTGCCTTGTGCCGAGTCCGACCGTTGGTCCATCTAGCCCAGTATTGCCAACACTGACGGACCGACTGGCAGCAGCATCTCTCCAGGATTTCAGGCAGGGTTTTTTCCCAGACCTGCCTGGAGATGCCAGGATTGAACCTGGGACCTCTGGCATGCAAAGCACGTGCTCTACTACTGAGCCAAGGACCCAGGTTCTTTGCAGCCTGGGACGGGCAGCGGGTGGGAATGACATTTTACTAGAGGTTGATGTTGATTGATGGCAGGGAAAGAGACCAGAGTAGACAACATGATGCTTTTGAGGCATTTCTGGTGTGGCCTTTATATGCACGTAGAGCTATGGTGTACTTTCCCTGGCTATGAGAATTAGATACCATTTTTTTTGTTTGTGTTTAAAAAAAACCCTGAAGGCACGATAGCAGAAATACTCATGTCTTTGAAACAAGGCGGTAAGGAAGGAAGAAACTCAAGGATGATAAATTAAAAATTGGGTAGCCAACCTTTCTGGGCTGTAGGCACATTTGGCAATTTGAAAAACTCCTGGGCACCACCACAAAATGGCTACCATGGGAAGCATAGCAAAGGAAAAGTAACCTGCCCCAAATTACTGAGTACAAGGCAGAGGTGGGGTTTGAGACCCAACACATGAAATAGAACCAACCCAAACTTACTTTACAGAAATTATAGCTGCCAGTAAGAAAATGTTTTTTAAGTGGGAGGGATAGGGCACGAAGAAAGACTTGGTGGGCATGACGAAAGGTATCTGGGGGTACATTGGTGCCTGCAAGCACCACGTTGCCTACTCCGATTTAAATGCTAGTTTACAGAAGCTCAATTCAGATATTGCAGCTAGAAAAACAATTTAGCTGCTGGAAAAGAACTGCAGGCTTGCATGTTCTTCATGGTAACTATAGTTTGCCATGCTATCCCAATTAGGCAAACTTCAGTTACTGCTGACCATTGTTTGCCTCCAAACCAGTGAGCTTTTTATTCTGGTATCAATTGGATACACTCATGAAGGATTCTTAGTTATTTCTGTTTTGATGTCTTCCTCCAAGATCTTGAATTTTACTTTACCTGTGACACACTGTGGTCTGGATGGTGTATGGGTGATCGGGGCTGGGGAGATGGAGGTTTGCAGTAGAGGGTTAAACTAGATTGCCCTTTAGTTCTTTATTTCCCTTCCAGAGAGAGGATGAATTTCTCACAGCCAAAGTTCTGATTGCAGCCAGTCAGTCAGATCATATTACACCAATTTTGAACCAGCTTCACCGATTGCTAGTTGGTTTCCAGGTTCAGACTTCAGGGGTCTAGTTTTGACTCTTTAAAGCCCTAAATGGCCTGGGACCAGATTGTCTCACCTTCCTTCATGTGAGCCTGCCTGAGAACTTCATTTATCTCCGGAGGCCCTGCTTCAAGGTCATCCCCCACCCCCATCATAAATATGGCAGGTCTGGATGGCCTTTTCTGCTGTGGTGCCCAAGATCTGGAACAGTCTCCCAAGGGAGGTTTGCTTGGCCTCTTCATGGCTTGCTTTTAGATAGGTGGCCAAAATGTTTTTAGAAAGCCTTACTTTTTTGAAAAAATGCTGGTTTTATTGATTTTTTGTCTTATTTATTGTGCGGTGTTCTATCTTGATTGTAAACCGTCTTATAAATGCTGAAAATGAATAAATGAAATCATTTCCTTTGTCTCTTAGATGAGATGGATTTGCTCTTCTCTGCTGCTGGCTTAGAGAAAGTTCAGAATGTGGTGGACCGTCGCCTCCAGGTGAATAGAGGAAAACAAATCACCATGTACAGGATCTGGATCCAGTGTAAATACCGCAAGCCCTCCAGGCCAAGGGGAGTCGAGGAGTCTCTGGCAGAGAGGACGCCCTCTCACCAGTGTGGCTGAATGTAATGAGGCCTTCCCTGCCCAGAAGGCTGCCCCATGATGCAAGGGAAACGGTCACAGACTTGGTACAGCAGCACGGCTCTGCTGCGCTTGTCAGAGGCAAAGCTTAGTGGCGCTGCCCTCCACTTGAAGTGAAAATTTAAAATTTGCTGGGGCAAGGATGCCTCAGAATGCTTAATACTTGTAATGAGCTTGAACATAATATTGTGACTTTCAGAGCTATTCCTAGAGTCTCAATTCACAGACTTCCTTCTGAATTTCTTAGGTTTATGCATTATTCCTCCAGAAATGGCACTGAGGTTCCAGCTGTACTGCTCCCTCTTTCCACCTCTGCCTAGCTCAGCTTGGAGTGTCTGCCTCCTGCCACTTCTTTGGCCAGGGGGTGGGGGTCGGTTTAAAACTGGAAGCAGATGCTTCTGCTCTCTTGTGGTTGCCCACATGAGAGGACAGGGGGGCTATGCAACGCTGTGGCTCACATAGGCTTGACTGTGAAAGCCTGGGGTGGGGGACATGTAGCCGTCAGTGTCATCTGGCTCTCCAGACACTGTGGACCCTCTCTTGCTCCATCTGGACTGCCCTCTAGGATTCATGTCTGAAGAAAGCAAGGCCTGTGCTAAAGGCCTATTTACTCCAGCATTCTGTTCCCATAGCAGCCAACCAGATGCCTATGAGAAGCCTCCTGTATGTGTTCCCTAGCAACTGGGATTCAGAGGTATATGTACTGGTGTAGGTCAGAAAAATCTCCATGAAGTTGTCCAATTCTCAGCTGTCCAAGTTGGTGGCCATCTCTACATCTTGCGGTAGTGAATTCTATAGTTTATGTGCAGTGTGAGGAAGTACTCCGTTTATCTGTTCTGAATCACCCACCATTCAGCTTCATTGGTTGACCTTGGGTTCTAGCATTAGATGAGGGCGAAAAGCCTCTTGCTATCTTTGTCCATACCATGCATAATTTATTTCGCTTCATTATGTATGTGTGCGCACGTATTTGTGCATGAAGTAGTGAGAGGATGGTATAGCTCAGAGCGCTATGCAGTGCTGCAAACACTGGCCACTGTTGTCCATGTGCGTAATGTTAAACCCTTGTTCAGCAGTATGTGCAGACTTGTCCACTTACTAAACCATGGTTTGTTTTAAACCAGTTTTATATTACAGCCGAATCCAGCCACTTACGTATATTACTGTGGGCTTACTCCTAAACTAGCAGCCTAAGAGGTCACCATGGCCACCAAATCCAGATGTCATTTGTATCTCACTAGGATCACCCACTGAGCCCATATGGGTAACCTTGTACTCCTATTTCATGTCCTCCAAATATGTGAGATCTGTGGTATTTCTAGTTCTCAAAATTATGAACATTTATGACTCTTATCAATTAAACACCATGAACCCACTTTCCATCTCATTGAGAAACACTTTTTTGCCCTGCAACTCCTGTTTTCCCTAGAAAGTTATGGACACTTTTTACAGTCCAACTCGAAGCATGTTTTACTCAGAAGCAAGTCCCATTTTGTACAATGGGATTTCTTCCAAATAAGTGTGCATAGGATAAGAGCCTCCACCTTCAAGTAAGTGATCTTGTTTAGCATACTTGCATGTGTAAAATAAGAACCAAACAGAAACTTGCCTCCAAGCATACATTAATTATGCATTGCAAGACGTGTAGACTGCACAACCAGTGGTTTTCAGTTAGGTCCTAAGTTTTTTAAAGGCACTACTAAGCTGCAGACAAATATATTTTAATTGTTAATACAATCAGTTGGTAAGCATGCCTGCTCAGATGATAAATTTTAGGGTTTTTTATTCTCTTGGCTGAATACGGCTGCAGCATCGCAGTAGACTGACTCCATTTCTTCAAGTCCTGGCAAAAGGGAAGGGACCGACTCAATCCTTAATCTTTAAGGCAGGGTGGTGGTGGTGTTCTGCTGGGCAGTACCCAGTGGGAATATCCCATCTCTGTCAGTGGACACAGAAGCCCTATGTGGCTTCATGTAGTCCGATCCTTACTTGAAAATGGGTGCTGCTGAGTTCAGTGGGACTTACTCCCAGGTAGGCATGTGCAGGTTGCAATTTTAGATGGGAATAAGTCCCACTGAACTCAGCGGGATTTACCTCTTAAGCAAGCATGCAAAAGAATGGGCTGTATGTAGATATATTGGTAGCTAGCAAGAGGTAAGAATATTCATGCTTTAAGGAAAAACACAGTGACAAGAATAGGCAACTATACTTGAAAAGTGTAACTTGTAGGGTGGCCATACTGGAAATCCCTTTTAGCGTGGACATGCATTCTTTGCAGGCTAGTTAAGAGCCACCAGCAGAATGTTTTGCATTTAGAAGTCCCACAGCAAGGCTGGCAATCCTATGCACACATTTTGGGGAGGATAAAGCAATCCTAAGTGCAGAGGTCTATTGTAGTTTAAAAAAAAAGGTGTCCCCAGCCAGTCGTGTCCGACTCTAGGGTGTGGTGCTCATCTCCATTTCTAAGCCGAAGAGCCAGCGCTGTCCGAAGACGCTTCCGTGGTCATGTGGCCGGCATGACTGAACACCGAGGTGCACGGAACGCTGTTACCTTTCCCGCCGAGGCAGTACCTATTTATCTACTTGCAATTTCTTGCTTTCGAACTGCTAGGGTGGCAGGAGCTGGGACTGAAGACAGGAGCTCACTCCGTCACGCGGCACTCGGGTCTCGAACTGCTGTCCTGCCAACCTTCTGGTCTGCAGTTCAGCGTCTTAACCACTAAGCCACTCTGCTGCACCCAAACACCTGGCCATGGAGGGGCAACCACCGGGACCCAAAAATGCCTTGCCTGTGGTGTCCAAAGAAATTACGCTGCCAGAAACCAGTCAGGAACCCTTGCCCACAGCCTGCCTAGCAACACAAGCAGCCAGTGAGGCCACACCACTGCACGCACACACCCTCACATAAATGTCCCCAGCAGCACATGCAAGCTGCCTCATGAGTAAAGGGGCCGAGGCACCGGCAGCAAACCAAGTCCTGCTGCGGTGCAACCTCGTAATGCACACGTGTCCAGGGTGCTGCTGGTTACAGTCCCTCACGGTGCCTCGTTCTCTGCAGCAAGCTGAAGCTCGTGTATACAGTGGCTGCCCAGTGAAGAGCTGGAGTGGGGCCGGCTTGCAGCAGAGCGAGCAAGGGGAGGGGTGGATGCACTGTGCCAGGACGTGCCACTCATTCTTGTGCCACTAGCACTGTACCATTGCACCCTGAGAAGCGGAGCGAGGGCCCGCAGGAGCTCGGTCTCTGCCCTTCATCAGCATGAAGAGGAAGCCATTGGGCTTGTGACGGTCGTCTCGCCAGGGGCTGCTTGCACCAGGTGGGCATCCCCATGGCTGCTAGGACCCGAGATTGCCTTGGCGGATAATCACGTGCCCACCCCAACTTGGCATCTGTGCAAAAGGAGGCAGCACCTTCCCCATCTTTTACTCACCCAGCTCCCCTGAATAGGCACAGCCCAGAATAGCAGTCAAAGCCATGAAAGTCAGCTGAAGCAGTTAAGGCAATTAGAACAATGTCAATCCCTTTGGTCAAAGTGAGATAAAGGATGCTCAAAGGCAGCCGGGAGAGCAGGTGCTGAGCAAGAATGAAACCTGGCCCCCACCGCAGGCACAGCGACAGACCTGACGATGTACCAGTGAGGTCCAAGGATGTTGCCTACCCTTTGTCGCTCCCCTGCCATGCAAACACACCCACCCAGCCGCAGCATCAAGCAAATGAAAATAGGGCCACCTGGCTGATCACAGTGTGTGCAATAAGCTCATGACAAGGTTAGACAACTTGGGGGGGGGGCAGGGGCCACTTCCTGCCCCAGAGACCCCCTCTGCAGGCCACACTCCTGCAGACTTTAAAAAGACAAATTTGGCCTGGAAACAACCTACATTTGTCCTAGTCAAGCTTCTGTGGTGGTTTTAACACCAGACCACTGACTTTTTTGCTGTCACATTCCAGCATCACAGCAGCTGCAACAGAACAGTGGGCAACGTGCTGGCTGCCCTAGCCTCGCAGGACACACTGGATGCATGAGGGGCAGCTGTAACCACTAGGCCCCAAGGATGCTTCCCATCACCCACAGCAGTGGGATGACAGGAGAATGGGCCTATGGGGCCTCGTCGATGGCCCGTTACCCCAGAGGCCAAGATCTTAAGGAAAGACCTCTTCAGCCACCCTTGCTTCTCCTCCTATTCACTCCCACTGCAGATGGAGCTGCAAATGCCACTACTGGAGGCAGACCTCCAGGGCCAGAAAGCCCACTATGCTCTGGAGCATGCCTGCTGCTGCCCACCTCAGTGACGGATCAGGAGCACACCTGGGCCTCCCCACCTGGACTGGGATGCCACTGAGGGTCTCTGCACTGCTAGGGCCGCATGTTCAAGAAATGCTACAATCCCAGCACAGCAGCCTGGCCCTCCATTAGATGCTGGCAAGCTTGCGCTATTCTGGAACTGGACTGCCAGTGGGATATGATGGGTTTCCATGCCGTCTCCCAGTTCTCCATCAGAAGCACTCCAAATACTTTTTAATGGGTGCCATGTCTTTCACTGCAGTGAATTATTTTCCTTTTCTATGGCTGATGAAAATCTGACAAGGATCTGGGATTCCTATGTGACTGCGGGGTTCTGTTGCCTGCGTTATCCAGTGTTGGGTCACTCGCACGTCAGAGGTGGTGTCCAGAATTGTGGGCAATACCGCCCAATGTTATCTTGAAGCACAGGATCCCAGTGATGGTGGATGGCTCTGGTAAGGACACTCCAGAGATCCCACTGGCTGGCAAGGAAGGGGACTCCCCAGGGCCAGGATCCCCATGGAGCGCAAGCCTGATTGTGTAGCTATGGAATTCTTTGGCCCATGAGTTGTATTTATCAGCAGGATAGGGAAAGTGTTGGGGTGGCCCCAATTACCAACACGGGGCTGCTGGCTGGATGGCCCAATCCCTGCAATTCATGCACATCCGTGCCACTTTACAGCCCTCTTCTCAGGTCTTGTGCCCAACCACCCTGCCCGGTCTCTTGTTGGAGGTATGTTTGGCCACACTAACTACTCCCTCCTTGGCTTCATGGAGCTTCCTCCTCTTTGTAGTGGGACTTTCAGGCGCTCGAGACTTGGGCTTCCAACCCTGGCCATGCCTTGCACCACTGGTTGTTCCCCTGGGTTGTCTTTAGGCTCCAGCACAGACACAACTCACGCAGACTGAGGCAGGCTTCCACACTTTGTGTTCCTCCAGAACCTTGTACAACTTCCATCAGCACCAGCAAACATGGTCCATGGGTAGGGACAATAGGAACTTAATTTATAGCATCTGAAAGGACCCAGGTTGAGGAATGCTGCTCTGAGGGATCCCTTCCTGCCAAGCCGATTGCAAGTAAAAGCAGTGCAGTTCAACAGCAGATCCAGACGTCAGCCATCCTTGCTGAGCAGCAGTAGAGTGGAGGCAGACACGACCAGGGCGGGAGGCGTGGCTGTCAGCCATTCCCCTGGTGCTTCCCTAAAAGTCAACTGCCTTGGACAGTGACCAAATGGGCAACAAGTGCAGAGTGCTTCTGCGGTCCGGACTGCTGCACCTGTGCCATAATTGCCTGTCATGGCGATTGCAATGGTGCAGAAGCCTAGCTGAAGGGAGATGTTTGACAGCCACACCTGAAACAGACTGAAGCTTCCTAGTGAGCAGAATTTGTAGGACTGCAGTAACGTGGTGGCTATCTATTCCTGTTGGATGGCAGCCTGTGGAGAGAAGAGCTGGGAGAGAACGAGCCGTTGGCAACATCTGTGACACCACATGCAAAAGCTGGCATGCCAGGGCAGCATGGGTTGAAGTCATGGTGTGGTGGGAATGGGGCTCCCTGGGTGCAGCAAGCGGTGCTCACGTATCAGCCTCTCCCCTCTGCCACGAGGGAAGACGGGGGAAAGCCATGAGTGCCGTTCCTCCTATTGTCCTCTTCGGGGTTGAAATGGACCTCTGTGGGTGGGGACAATATGCATGGCTGAGAGCATCCAGGTCTGATTCTGCAAGACAAAGGTAAATATGGATGGCTAGCCAATGGCCTGAGCAGTTTGCTGTGGACCATGGAAAGTTGCACTAGAGAATTTGTTCTCTTGTGGATGCTGCTACAAGAGCAAACAGCATCTGCTGAATTGCACTCTGCTTTCACAATATCGACACACATGGGAAAGGGGGATTGGGGGGAAAGGGGTCGGTTTCAGTAGGCAGCCATTGCAGCCTGTGCCTTGCCAGGAAGGAGGGGGTGCTCTGTCTTGGGCCCCTGTGTTGGAGGAATGTGCGGGTGGGGAGCCTGCCTTCATCTGCTCATGGGAGTGAAGTACCTGGGACAATGTGCCAATTCAAAGAGGGAGGGGGAAGACCGGAGACAGCATCAGATTCCCCGCATTCAAAGGTAGTACCCAGTCTCAACATTGGGTGGGTGGGCGGGCGGGCGAGTCAGGGCACAAGGAAGACAGTTTCAGCAGTTCTAACAAGTGTCTGTGCCCCCCCCCCCCCAATGCCTTACCTAGGCAGGGTGCTGTACTCTGTGAGCCCGGTTCCTGGGCTGGTATTTGGTGTTTGTGGCTGCAATCCTCCGAGGATGCCAGGATATGGGGGTTCTAAACAGAGAGCTGTTAGCAGAACATATGAACTCCCACTTGTGCTGCAAGGATTGTTTCTGTGTGCAAAGCCCTCTCTGCGATAGAGAGTACAACCCTGAGTTGTCAAAGTGCCCTTTCTCCATAGGTTTTCCCCCATGTGAACTCCAAGTGCACATGACATGAGGCCAGAAAGATCTAGCTCCATGCCATGTGATCTGTCATGTGGGTTCTGGTCTGCCTGTTTGGGCTTTATAAACTGGCAGTGGCGTGCCGTGATAGGTTGTAAAGCAGCACCCAATCTGGACATTCATTGTTCCATTGCGGGTGGGGCAGGAAACAGAACTCAATGGGAGGGAAATTAGTTACACTAGCTCTTGCCCAGGTGAAACTTGCCTTCAGAGTGGGCATGTCCATGGAATGAAGGAGGTTTGGATGAGCTATTTGCTCACATCATGCCCTCCCCCATTTCCCCCTCCACTGGCATTTCCTCCCTAATGGAGCAGATCTCTCGGCTGAGTGCTGGGGAGAATGCCACCTCTTCTTAGCACCCTCCAACGGGCAGATCTTTCAGTTAGGATTACAGCGCAGGTCCTCTTAAACAAAGTAGAAATTAACTTCCAATTCACCAAGTATAGGATCACGCCATAAGGCTGCAATCCTGTGCACTTATCTGGCAGGAAAAGCTGCACCCGAGTGGCCTGAACCACTTGGAAGCTGCTTCATGTTTCCTAGTATGTGTCTTGCAGCACTTCTCTAAATGTTAAGCAAGCACTACGTTTTAAGCAACCTTATGTTGCAGGTGTCAGTGAGCCTGATTATTTGTCCTGCATTTTAATGTTGGTGCTTCAGAAAGCTGCATCCTCAGTTATGTTATGTATAACAAAACAGTTTTACAGAACCGCTTGGGGCTCTGTGCAGTCCTGGGGCAAAGAATCCCCTTGCAGGCTGGCAGTGGCAGGCGGCAGCAGCACTCTGAACAGTGCCAGGTGGCTAGATCTATTTCCCACAATGCTCTGGATGCAGCATCCCTCCAAGGCATTCTGAGCAGCTCCACTCAGTTGCCCAGTGGTGCTTGAAGCACAGGCTGGTATTTTTTAAGGGGGTCCAGGCCATCAGCAGTGGATCCTGCCAGCGTGCTGGGGCCTCAGCAGCTGCCCAATGATGATGCTTCTGAGGGAAGAGCAGCTGTAATTCCCTGGGGAAATGACTAGCTATCAGTTTTGGAAGGGGGGTGTCTTTCAGGGGATAAGAAGTCAAGTAAGCCAAAGAGATGTGTGATTCCACCCGCCCAGCCTTGACTTTTAGGGATTCAGTTGCTGCTTCAAGAAAACTCTGATTTTCAGCAAATACATGTGGAGTGCTTAGTCTCCTAGTTCACTCAACATGAAGGGCAAGAGACGATATGAATCCCCTCCCCATGGTGTACTTTACCTCAAGCTATCCCCACTCCGCTTGCCAGGATTTTAATTTTTTATTGGCACATTAATATTGCACACTTCTGGCGACTGACTGCCGGTCTGTCCTGGAAAAGCCTCCATCCACCTGCTCATCAACTAAGGCTGCAATCCTGTGCCCACTTACCTGGGAGTAAGCTTCACTGGACTCAGTGGGGCTGGCTTGAGGTATAGGATTGCACTTTAAACCATGCCCCAGGGAACTGCCACCTCCTTCATGACCACCCCACCATACCTTTTATACCTCTCCCAGGCTCTCTCAAGGTCACGAAATTCCTCCTTGCGCGAATCTCTTCAGGAAGCCACAAACCATCGCAGGCTGTTCTGCACGCTCTTTTCTCCCCCAAAGGCGCTGCGTCTGGAATTGCCCCTTTGGCGCGAACGCCCTCACTCAGCGGCGCGCCCCTTGGCTTTCTCAATACAGAACCGGCCTGAAGCTGCCCTTCCCTTCCCTTCCGCGCGCCCTGGCGAGACAGACCTTCCCGCGCGGACCCCTCGCCTAACAGCGCGTGGCCCCATCTCGGGTGGAGAGGCGCCCGACCACCAACGCGGGGCACCGCCCTGGCCACAGCCCCCGCCATGCCCCTCTTGTGGCACGGGGGCCCGCCGGGCATCCCCCCCGACGCACGCAGCCGGCCCTCGCGTCGCCAGCACCGCCACGCGGGCCTCGCCCCCCGAGGGAGACCCCGCCCCGGCACTCCTCCGCCCTCGCAGCTGCCCCTTGAGCCGCGGGGCCCCCGCCTCGCGGCCACCCCAGCAGCGCGAAGCAGCCTCGTGCCCGCGTGAAGCCCCGCCCCTCGCGAGCCCCCTCCGTCCTCGCGGCTCCGCCCCGCGCCTCTGGCGCCTCCTCGCACTGACCCGACCCCTCCCGCACCTCTTCTCACTAGCACCAACTTCCCCCTCCCACCCGTGCAAATCTCGCGAGACAACACGAGCTTTCACAAGTGGTGTGTTTTTTTTTTCTTTTGCACCAATCGATCCGGGGGCCGGGCTTAAAAAAAATGACTAAGTGGAGAAGGGCGGGGAAAGGGGGTGTATAGACTGGGGGGGGCAGTGAAATGTGGGGGGGCTACCCGCCCCCTTTGATCGCAACTTGCAACCCCACACACACACCTGAATCTTTTTTTGGGTAAACCCCCCCCCCACCCTATGCTACTCACTTTCCTTCCCTCGCTAATCCCTTTCTTGGGGAAAAGGTGGAGAGTCCCTCACTCCTCCCGAGAACGAGATCGCCTTTGCCGGGCGCGGAGCCTACGCGAGGCCGAGGATTCTGCGGCCTGCATCACTCCTGGTCTCTGCTGAGAAAACGCCGCCGCCGCCGCCGCCCCCCTCCGCCTGCAGCGGTCCCTCCTCTCCCTCCCCGTCTTCTCCTGGTAGCAAAAAGGCCCCGCAACTGGCTAGGCAGAAGCGGAGCCTGCCCGAGCCGCCACAGGTGAGCCCGCGTCCCGTGCACCGTCCCCATGCTCCTCCGAGGAACAGGAGGCTCGCTTCCCTCCGTCGCCCTTCCAGGCCGCGGCTGGCTGATGAGCAGGCCGGCCTCTTCGCCTCTCCCGCTCGCAGGCCTCGGGGTCCGGGTAAGAGGTGCCTCTGGAGCTACCGAGGTAACCGTCCACGGTGGTGGCGTGTGGCTTTTATGGGAGGGGTACGTGGGCCCGCGGGCCGCCTTTTCTCCTCCCCCTCCCTCTAGTTGCTGTGGTAACATCTTGGGGGGGATCGGTCTCTGCAGGCCTGGCGAGCCCACCCCCGCTGGTTTCCATAGTAACCGTGCGGGAGGGGAGGGCCCCCCCGTGAGTGAAGCCTGAGGAAAGGGGTTCAGGTAACTATGGTAACGTTGCGGGGGACGACGTCCCCACACACTCGCGCGCGTGCAGGCCTTTGGGCTGGGAGGGGGCAGCTTCTCGTCTTCCTGTGGTTCAGAAAGCGGAGAAGGGGGTTTCGGTGGTGGCGGCGGCATTTGGGGTGGGGGTGAGGCGGACGTTTGCGTGTGGCGACCACGTTTGCCGCCTCGCGTGTAGGCCTCGGGGCAGGCCTGCGTTGCTGGGTGAAAGGGGGTGCGTCCGCGGGCGTGCGGAGGGCGAGCTGTGTTGGGGGCGAGCGCCTGGGCTGTCGCTAGGGGAGCGTTCTCGCCGGTCGTGTGGGGGGGGGGAGCTGCCCTCGCGCCTGTGGGCGGCGGGGGAGGGAAAGCATGCGTTGCCATGGTGACTCTGGGCGGGGAGGGGGACGCGCGCGCCCCTCCGAGTGGCGGGGGGGCGGCGGAGACTGGCTAGGCCTAGTGTCAGGGGTTGGCGCCTCGGCCTGGGAGCGCGAGGCTTCTCGGGTGTGTCCTGCGGGCAGAGGGGGGTGAGATGGCAGCGACCGCGTCCTCGCGGGAGGGAAGCCCGCCACGGGTGGGAGTCGCCGCGGCTGGAAGTTTGGGTGGTGGGTTTTTCAGTTGACTTCTAAAATGGTTGATAGTGGTTAAGTACAAGTGAAAAGTTCTGTCACTCCCCGTGGAAGTACTAGGGGTGGCTCCCATTTCTTAAGTGTAAGCGGATAGATGTGTAGTGAGCAGGGAAGAGTAACGATTGCCTTCAAGAGCTGATGCTCTTATCTCTTGGCAACTTGTCTGTGCAGAGAGCCCATGGGGGTGAAGTGACGCCCCCTATTTCCTCATTTAAAGTGGGTTAAGTCCGATGTGGTGCTTTCGTGTTTCCCTAAAATGAACATAAGAAGAGCCCTGTGGGATCAGACCAAAGGCCAGTACCTTGTCCAGCGTTCTGTTCTCATATTTGGCCAACAAGATGCTTAAGGGAAACCCACAAGCAGGGCATGAGTGTAATAGCATTCTTCCACTTGTGATCTCCAGCAACTGGAAATCTGAGGTATATGTACTGGTATACATTGGAGCATATCTTAGGAAGCCAGGCATAAGGTAATAATAATAATAAGGTGTGGAGTGGAGGTTACAAAGTAAAGTAAATGTCCTCAGGGGAATAGTGGGGAGGCAAAGCTGGAGTGGGGAAACACTATGTGAGCCTTGGAGGTTTACATATGGAGGGGGATTATGTCTTCATGAGCCTATAATCTTATAAAAGTGAATAAACTGTTTCTTTGATTGTCACTCCGCCATCCCCCTGCACGCACCAGTCTTTACTTGAGATTCTCAGTTCCCACTGAAGGGAATTTCACATGCTGTGTGTATGTTGGGGTGCGGGATGATAAGAAGTCTGTTTAAAACATACACAAATGCTTTTTACAGATACCAGCCTGCTTTAGGAGTCAGAAGTCCCTCGGGTGACAAACCCACCATTGTGTGGATTTACTTTTAACTTGTATACTTCTGATAATTCTACAGACTTCATGGCCTTCTCTGCTGATTCCTTTGTAGTTTGAGTCTTCTCAGCTGTCTTGTTGGGGGATTTGAGAACATGTGTAAGTGTACTCAATTAGAACAACTCTTTTCCTTCTAACAGACACCCTGATTCTAAACTTGCTTACGTGGAAGCCCCATTACTTGCAGTAAACTTTTTATTTCCAAACAAAAGTGTGGCTAAGGTGTAAGCCTCACAGCCATATTCATAAGATGTTCTTAGGATTATCATCAACAGTGCACAGTAAACCAACTTATTTATATTTGTATCCTGCCTTTCCATTAATAAAAATGGTCAGTGAGACTAACAACATGATTACAAGACTAATAAAAAGTTAAAAGCAGAAAGAGATGGTATATAAAACAGTTAACAAACAAAATGCCAGAGAAGGAAAAATTTAGCAGGCCAGATGCTTGCCAGTGAAGAAAGGTTCTAGTCCACCAGTGGAGGGCTGACAGGGAAGGGTATAGCCATCAAGAAAGTCCTCTCTCACTTCCCAGACAAACACAACTCCAATGTTGGTGGGACACAGAGGAGAGCCTCTCCAGAAGATCTTGGTGAACAGGCAGGCTCATATGGGAGAAAGAAGTCCTATCCTGGTATCTTACTATTGTGTGTCAGTGTTAAAAAGCTCACTGCTTTTTCTCTTAACTGGTGAACTTCAAAAATTGCACCAATGCTATTTTTCCAGATTATTGGTGATGGGGACAAATGGAGAGCAAATAGAGCAATTGGTATGATGTTGGTATGTTTTTTCTCCCCTTTCTTAAGGGCATATGCTGTCCTTCAGGAATATTCCTTATAAGCATGTCAGGAATATTCCTTATAAGCATTCCTTATAAGCTTAGAAGCACATCCTTATAAGCATGTGCTAGATGCAGAGCGATCCAACACGTTATCTTTTAGTTGGGGAAATGAAAGTAGAACAAATACTTCTGGGAACCATGCATTCAGGAATATGTGAATCATTAGGCCCAATGCACTTTGCTATTCTACCCTTTTGTAAATCAGCTGTTAAATTGTATGTTTCAGAGACAGTGGAAATGATTCAGAGATTCTAACTACTTCCCCCTTTTTTTTCCTGTCGTGGCCTCGGTTCTGCTTTAGTGTTCGTTGGTACCCTTCAGGAATCAAGCTCATGGTAGATCTGTCTGGGACATTGTGCATTAAAGGAAAATGAGAAGAAAATGCTCCTTCTCCCCTTATTATCCATTCATGCTTTCATTTCTGTGATATTTAGCTTTGTAAAATTTGAAGGAGTCAGCCAGAAACTGCAGGGTACAGAACTATGGTGAAGATCCTACTCTGCAACAAAGGATGACTATTTTGTCTGTGAACACTTATTGTATCTCTGAGTTTTCAAAATAAAATAGGAGTGAGAAAAAAAACTTGAACTATTGTTTAGCTACACTACTAGTTACTTTGATTATGGGCTTTTGGAAACAAACTGCTTCAGTTAATTAAAATATAGCAAGCATATACAATAATTTCTAATGGATCAAATATTGGTAACTTAACTGCTGAGGAGAGAGTGACTAAGGGAGCAATACTATGGCCACTAGAGACTGTTTAGAGGGTTATAGGATTGGTCGGATTCCACTCAGTTCCCAGAAACCCAGCCCCCTCATAGTCAGTGTGGTTGTCTTCGCACAGGCTGTATCTCTGTCCTCTGAAATGGAGCGCAGAGACAGGAAAGGGGGTGGTCTTGGGGGAGGGGAGGAGACTGCAGAAGCTGCTCTAAGTGGCTTCTTGTCGGGTCTCCAGGCCCCTTCCCTCCCCCTCCTGATTCACCCCTTCATTTCAATAGGGGTGAATCAGATCCCTGATAGCTTAGTAAGTTAAACATTTTATTTTTAAAAAAAACGAAAAGAAAAAAGGAGACGAAGCACCACAGCACAAATTATACCATAATCCAGGGATAGGCAATTTGGCGCCCTCCAGATGCTTTGGTCTACATCTCCCATCAGGCCCAGCCAGTGTGGCCGATAGGCAGGGACTGTAGGAGCTGTAGTCCAAAACATCCAGAGAGCACCAAGTTGCCTACCCTGCTATAATTGTTGAGGAGCACATAGATTATGAATTGGTTCAGGTGTGCTAAAGAAATTTTACAACTATTTCAAACATCTGGGGTCCACAGCCCCAGATTTAGAAGGGTTAAGATGCTGAACTGCAGACCGGAAGGTCGGCAGGACAGTAGTTCGAGACCCAAGTGCTGTGTGACAGAGTGAGCTCCTGTCTTCAGTCCCAGCTCCTGCCACCCTAGCAGTTCGAAAGCAAGAAATTGCAAGTAGATAAATAGGTACCGCCTCGGCGGGAAAGGTAACAGCGTTCCGTGCACCTCGGTGTTCAGTCATGCTGGCCACATGACCACAGAAGTGTCTTTGGACAGCGCTGGCTCTTCGGCTTAGAAATGGAGATGAGCACCACACCCTAGAGTCGGACATGACTGGTTGGGGACACCTATACCTTTTTTTAGAGGGGATAAGAGTAGTGGTTTGGATCCAGGCTAAGTTAGTCATGCCTTAGTCAAGACTGATGTCCAATTGATTCCAGTTGGACTACAGTCTGCTTAACTTGTTCTGGACCCAGCCCATAAGGTGTATGTGAACATAAGAATCTCTCGGTATGTTAGCATTTGTCTTTCTCTTTACAGGAATAGTGAGCTACTCCTGAGTTACACAAGGAGTATCTACAGTACTGCTGCATGCATGTTGTCCTTACGGTCTCTGCTCCTTTGTTTCTGGTGGTAGATAGAATTGTATTAAAAATGCTTTCCTACAGTCCTTTGCTGGGATGAGAAAGAGGGGTATTTGTAGCACTAACTGTACTCTTTATCCAAGTGGAGAAAGATAACTAAAGTCTGTATTCAACTGTGCATGGTAAAGGAGAGGTAAGGATTGTGGTACGTGTGTGGTGGGTAGCTAAATCTCAATCAAGGAATAATTGACATTGGCTGTGATAGGTACAGTTCCAGTGGTAACCATAACATGTCAGAGTTGTAATGCCACATACACCACGTGTATGTAGTTGGTTAATGCGGTTAATGTTTCTTTAGATTCATGTTTAGACTTAAGCGGTATCATGGCAAACTTTAATTGTTCCCGGTTATAACATTTTATTTACAGTGTATTGTCATCTTTATTAGCAGATATGATGGAAGAATTGCATAGCCTGGATCCACGACGGCAGGAACTGTTGGAGGCCAGATTCACTGGAGCAGGTGTTGCAAAGGTTAGTATGAGCACAGCCATATAATTAAACTCAAACACAGTTAGTACCATTGTATTAGATGTCTGGGTGGACTGTAACAATCTTGAGTATATTTTGCTTTCGCTTTCGGTTTTAAATTTGCTTCATGGTGTTGGTGGTGGGGGAGAAAATATTGCTTCATGATGTTTGTGGTCTCCACTCACGGTGGGGGAGAAAATTGCTGAAGTAGATTTTTTCTAACCTAAACCAGGGGTGCAGAGCCACTTTCAGCCCAAGTGCCATATTCCATTTCATGGGGGCTACATTCCAGTGGTGAGCAGGGCTAAAGGAAAAAGAGGTGGGACCAAAATAACACCATATTTTATCTTAAAGCTTGTATTGCCAGTAACTAAGCCTTAAGAGAGACCTTTCAGCCTTTTAGAATGGGGAAAAACTGAACAAAAGCCAGGAAATCAATCGATCAGTAGTTGGTGTGTGGGGACACACACAATAAGGGGCTTGGCTATCTGGGAGGGCCAGATTGGGACCCCAGACCTGAAGTTATGTACTCCTGATCTAAAAGTTCTGAAACCACATATTCTGTCAAAATAGCCTGAAATATCATTACCTCTAAAGCCTGTCTTAGTTTTAATATGCAAAGCTCAGGATTTCTGAGCAGTGGAAGTTAACAGAAGTGGGGTGCTATCAGTTGGGAAGTGAACTTTGTTGGCAAGTATGGCAAGTTCCCTTGCCTCAAAATTCTAGAAATTCCCTTAATTTGTGTGTCTAACAAACTTGCTTTTTCTGTTTAGATACAATAGATTCAGTTCATGATCCTTTTGGGTCCTTTGGTGGTTTGGCTTTTTGGACCCATTCTTTGCGTTTCATAGCTATCACTGCAGTAATTCTTTTTGCTAGCCTATTCCATAGTTCTCTCACTTTCATTTCCAGTTTCTCTCTCTATTCCTCAAGATTTTGTTCTCAGCCGTCTTCAATTATTTTCTGTATGTATGTATCCTCTTTTGGTAATTTTATTCTTGGTATTAATTATTAGATATGTGCTGTTGGCAATTTGGTTTTACCTTTCTGTTCCTTCAGTCTTATTGTCTGTTTCCTCTTGTATTTATGCAGTTTTAACTTGGAAGTCACATAATCACCTGTAACTAAATCTTATAAGGGTTGGCTCCATTATTTGCCTTTTGTTGACAGAAAGGCTCTGCTTATGGAATGTGCCTCTGCCCAATTTCCTTCACTCCCCCACCACAACTATTCCCATTCAGCAGGTCCCCCAACCCTCTGTAGCATTTTCAGGGGGCTGAAGGGGCTGCTGTGGGGAGGACGGGTCAGGGAAGCAGCCCAGCTGCATGTGCCTAAATCTGGATCCAACCTTTAATATTCTGTGCATTCCACCTAAGCTTTCTCTTCTTATTTAATGCCTTAAAACATTCTTTAAATTTGCAAACAAAACAACGAAAAAGGGTGTGTGGGGGGAAGAAAAGGTCGTTTTGGAATCAAATTATTTGGTACCTCTTGGCTGGATGGCATTATGATCTAGGTATTTTAAAAAGAAAGGAATGGCTCCACTAACAATTTTAGCAGTGAGAGAGACTTGGAATGCAGTGGCTCGTCAGCTGCAGTTTAATCCATATTCTCACATTAAATTGACTTTATGGGAGAACCAAGTTTTGAAAATAGAGAGACGGGCTTTTAGGTGGGAGAGTTGGGCTGATAGTGAAACTTATACTTTAGATCAGTTAATAGGATTAGATGATGAATTTTTGCCACTAAGTATTGCAGATTAGATTAGATATCATTTACTGGCTAGTGCTAGTTGGCAGTACATTCAGCTACAGCGTGTGTTGGAGTCTATATATTGGTGCTGCCCCTTTGGGGGAGGCACTTTGGGGGTGAACAAGAGTGAGAGCCATCTAGGCTGTTGGACAGAGGGGAGGAAGGAAGGGATTGCCTGTATATCTGCCGCCTTGGGTATACATAGTGTTATTAGACCTACTTTTAAGTTTTAAGAAGGCAAAGAGAGGTGGAGGGCTACAGGAGCAGTCACTGAAACAGTAGAGGGCAGAGGGAGACGTGGTGATGGGAGTCAGCTGGGTCATTATGTGGGTGGGGAATACAAAAGGGTGTTGGTTGCTCCCAAGCTGTCTTCCATATCAGATAGCCTGAGTAGCCCTGGTGAGAGTCCCCCTGGGTTGAAGATACTGCTGCTGAATGCCAGGTTGGTGAATAGGAAAACAGCCACCATCCAGGACTTGTTCCTGGATGAGTGTGCTGATTTGACCTGCATCACAGAGACCTGGTTGGATGAGAGTGGGGGAGTAAATCTCTCCCAGCTTTGCTTACCTGGGTTCTCTGTGTTGCAACAGGCAAGACCTGGGGGGCAGGGGCCCCCCGGAATCACAGTGGTTTATCATAGTTTGATCCCCTTGTCCATGTGCCCCATCCCACAGTCTTCCAGTTTCAAGTGTGTGTATTCAAAGGTTGGTGTTTGACAGAATAGCGATTCTGTTGGTGCACCGCCTACCCTGCTGTTCAACAGTCACCCTTCCTGAGCTAGCCAAGGTGGTCTCAGGATAGGTGCTGGAGACTCCGCAGCTTTCTGTGCTGGGGGACTTTAACATACATGCTGAAGCCACTTTGTTGGGAGTGGCTCAGGATTTCGTGGCCTCTCTGGCTACCATGGATCTGTCCCAATTAGTATCTCGCCCTGCTCATTCAGCAGGGCATGCTTTGGATCTGGGACTCAGAGCCCCTGCAGGGGTGGGGGGTTGTTTAAAATGGTCTGCCTCAAGAGGCTGATGGATCTGGATGGCTGTCTGGTGGCTCTTGGGGATTTTCCTGTCACTTTGGCAGGCAATTCTGTCAAAGCCCTGGTTGATCTCTGGAATGGAGAAATGGCCTGGGTGGTTGCCACAATCACTCCTGAGCGCCCTTTCCCATGGATTGGAGCCCAGCGAGCCCCCTAGTTTTCCAGGGTTCTGCAGACTATGAAACAAGCAGGACATCGACTAGAGTGACATTGGTGGAAAACTCAGAACAAATCTTATTGAACATGGGCTAGATAGAACTCATTGGAAAGCCTACTCTGTGGCAATGAAGGTGGTGAAGAAATTGTACTTCACCACCACTCTACTCAGAGTCGCCTAGTGGATATTTTTTGGGGGGTCAGAGGCCTGTTACACTCTGACACACAAGAAGAACTGTACAGCTTGGTAAATAGGGGAAAATTGGAGAATAGGGGAAGAACTGCTCACTTTTGAGAGGTGGACCACTTGATAGCCCACTGTGACCAATTTGTACAGCACTTTGCAGATAAAGTCTATAGTATCCATACTGATTTGGATGCCATAGTTTATACAAGTCTGGTGGATGTAACTTTGGCTCCTGCTTGACCAGTTACAGTGGATACTTTTTAGATTGTATGGCCCAAGGATGTGGACAGGATTCCTGGAGAAGTGAGGCCTACCACTTGCATGCTGGACTCTTGCCCTTCAGGGTTTATAAAAGCAGCTGGTGGCAGGGGGGGGGACAGACGACTGGCTGAGTGGGTAAGGGCAGAGGGAATTCCATCTTGCCTAAAGGAGGCAGTGGTAAGATGTTAAAAAACAACCCATCAACCCTTCCCTGAACTCCACCATATTTGATCATTTCTGGCCTGTTTCCAGGATTCCATTCTTGAGCAAGGTGCTGGAATATGTGGTGACTTCTCAGCTCCAGAGATTTCTGGATGAGATGGATTATCCCCATGTCAGTCTGGATTCAGGCCAGGTTATGGGACAGAGACTGCTTTGGTCTCCTTAGTGGACAGTCTGCCCTGGGAACTGGGCAGCAGGAGTGTGTCCCTTTAGTTTCTGCTAGAGCTCTTGGCAGCTTTCGATACCATCATCCATGGTATCCTCCCAGTCCCATCTGTCTGAGATGGGATTGGGAGGCACTGTTAGATGGTGGTTTTGGACCTTCTTGGAGAGGGGATCTCAGAAGGTGGTTCTGGGGGATTCCTGTTGGATGCCATGGCTGTTGGCCTGTCTCTCAGTGTTGCATCTTATACTATCTAACATATACATGAAACTACCAGGAGAGATTGTCTGGAGTTTTGGGGGTCAGTGCCACCAGTATGCTGATGACACCCACCTCTATGGCCGTGTTCAGATGTCACAATAACCTATGGTGGGTTAATAACCTATGCAGAGTACTTATTTTTTAAATAGTCCACAATCCCCTGCCACATGAATGGGCTAAAAAGTTACTGTGACTAGCTCATTAAACGACTGTGTGTAATTTGACTCACCTGCTGCAGTCCTCCCACCTGAGCAGTGGCGCTATTTCACCTCTAAAACGCAGTCGGGCTGTACCCAATCCAGCATCAAAAATCTGTGCGATTACTCACCAAGAAGCGAAAATCCCAAGTGCACTAAAAAGGGGGTGATAGCTATAAAACCTTGGGGGTTTGCAGGATCGAGATAACACTTCATACACAGCCTCCCCAAGTCGGGAGGCATCCAATCCAACATCAAAACCCTGTGCAATTACACCAGAGGATGAAAAATCTGAGGTGCAACAAAAAGGAGGTGGCACAAATAAACCCTTGGGTGTTTGCAGGATCAGAACAAAACCCTCAATTGTGCTTTCCTCCCCATAGCCATAGATGTCTTTATTGTTGTCAAAGTCAACGACGACAAAGTGGAGTTGCACATTTCACCCCCACCCCAGACATTGCTTGCAGATCTTCTACTGTGTGCTATAGTGCTTTAGCGCTAATGTGAAATTGCGCAAAAGTGCAAATGCGTATTTCCCCCCATAGCCATTTTGCTTCTTCTTGGAAAAGTGACCAGAGAGGCAAAAGGGGGTGGGAGCTATAACTCCCTGACAGTTTGCTGGAATGGGGCAAAATTGCACAGTTGGGAGGCCCTCATGCGGAGCCTTCAGATGCTGTAGTGGATAATTGCTGAACTGTGCTTCTTCATGGAAAAGTGAGCAGTTCTTCCCCTATTCTCCAATTTTCCCCTATTTACCAAGCTGTACAGTTTCAAAGTAACAGTCAGAGAAGACTGTCATTGTGTAACTTCGCTGTAGTGGGGTAGTGCAAGGCTGTCATTGTATTCAGAGAAAGCTGTCATTTGTAACTATAGTGCGGTGTCAGGGAAAGCTGTGCTTGTTTGGCTGTGGTTGTCCCTGGGCTGCTTGTCAGATCTCAGGAAAAGGGGTCAGCAGGCTGGAGCAGAGTGGCTGCAGCGGTTTTGGCTGCTCTTGCAAGCTGACTCTGTAGGTGACCAGAATAAGCCATGGTGAGCACCAGATGACACGATAACCCATGGTGGGTTAAATAACCCTTTACTGCAGACCATGGATTATCAGAGTGGGCTATTTCAGCCAAATAAGCCATTGTGGATTAAAAAATTCTCAACAGGTGACACAATAACCAGTGATGGGTTAAATAAGCCACCATAGCTTATTTAACCTATTGTGGGTTATTGTGTCATCTGAACCCAGTATGTCTTTTCCATCCAAATCCAGCAAGCTGTTCCAGTTCTAAATTGGTGCCTGATGTTGGTAATGGACTAGATGAGGGCAAACAAATTTAAGGTTAATCCAGGCAAGACAGAGGTGCTCCTGGGTCAGTCGAAAGGGAGCTCTGGGAATAGGGATTCAATCTGTGCTGGATGGGGTTACACTCCCCCTGAAGACTCAGGCTTGCAGTTTGGATGTACTCTTGGACTCGGCCCTGAACCTGGATGCCCAGATCTTCGCGGTGGCCAGGAGTGCATTTGCACACCTGAGGCTAGTGCGCCAACTGCACCCATTCCTAGATACATCTGATCTGGCCACAGTCACATAACATAGAATCATAGAACAGTAGGGTTGGAAGGGCCCTATAAGACCATCGAGTCCAACCCCCTACTCAGTGCAGGAATCTAAGTCAAAGCATCCCTGGCAGATGGCTGTCCAGCGTCATCTTGAATGCCTCCAGTGTGGGGGAGCCCACTACCTCCCATGTTTCAGTTACATCCCATTTGGACTACTGTAATGTGCTCTACGTGGTGTTGCCCTTGAAAACTGTACAGAAACTTCTGCTGGTCCAGAATGCTGCAGTGAAATTGTTGACCAGGACCAGAGCCTGCAACTCACTTGTTACAGCACCTTCACTGGCTACCAATCTGTTTCTGGAAAAAATTCAGAGTGCTGATTATGACCTATGAGGGGCTAGGTTACCTGAAAGACCGCCTTCTCCCATATCAGCCTGGCCAGTCTTTAAGAACTTCTGGAGAGGGCCTTCTTTCGAGACTGCTATCATCAGAGGTGTGTTTGGTGGCAATACAAGAGAGGGCCTTTTTGGTGGCCACTCCCAGGCTGTGGAACTCGCTCCCAAAGGAGGCTACGTTCGCTCCCTCTCTTCTGTCCTTCTGACAGCAGCCAAAGAAATTGGTGATCTCAGTTTCATCTTGGCTTTCTACACTGAGAGTAGGTCTCATTCCTCCTCTTCATTTTAATTCTGTTGCTAAATCTTGTCCCTTCTTTCTCTTAAATATTTTCAAAAATTGCTCATTTTCCCTGCTCTGCCTAGGTTTTAATCTTGTTTGTGGTAATTATTGGTCTTTCCGTTTTCCACCTTTCAGCACTGATTTCTGTTACCAAATTTGCTGCTCACCTTATTTTCGCTGCTTCTCATTCTGATCATCTGTATGCTTTATCGCCATTTATGCTAGCAGTCATTTTTTATTGTAATCATAAGATTCTTTCCCTCACTTTTAATTCAGGGGTGGGCCACACACTCCCCCCCCCTCCATGTAGCCTGCTGGTAAAATTTTCAGCAACAAACAGCTACAGAAGGTTAAAACAGCCAAATTTTGCTTGCTTTCAAGCTAAATTTGGCTGTTTTAGTGTTCTGTAGTGGTTTGCTATTGAAAATCGGCAGCAAATCCCTGGATTTTTTGCTGCCATCCATTTGGTGGTGTGACAGCACCAGGAATGTGGTCCATGGGGGGCAGGGGGTGTCTGCTCTGAAATTACCCACCTGTGCCTTTAAATCCTTACATCCTTTGCTGTTCCTTATCTACCCTCCTCCCCATTTCATTCATTCTCCAGGATCCTCTTTTCGAGTCTCAAATGTTATTGTTACTTGCTCATCTCTTATTTCTCAGTTCTTATTTGCTTTCTGTTGTTCACCATCTTTTTTTGCTCTCTCTTCAGATACGTCTTTTCTGTGGCCTTTTCTTCGTGTTTGATTTGGGAGATTTGTGCAGGGGCTTGTTCCTTTATAATTCTGAACAATGCCTACTGCCATTTTAGGCACTTTATATATTTATTAATGTATATACCACTTGACTGGCAGATGCCCTCAGGGCAGTTTACAAACATAAAATCTTTGTAATATACTTCATAAATGTACATACATCTTGAGGAAGCATTTCTATTGATGGAACTTAAAAGCGTGTACAAACAGAAGGCGTTGACATGGCAGTACTCTTTAAACAGTAGAAAGGTGTGGAACTGTTCTTGTTAGAATGCACTGTACAAATAAAACTGGAGAAAGAGGGTATAAGTCTGCACTAATTAGGCTTGATTGGCAATATTTATGCCTTGCTCTGTAGCATTCAAGAAGGTCTAGAATTTTTCAGACATGTTTCTGATTGTAAGGGGGCGGCAGGTGAGTGTCTGGGGCGGTGAGTCTGTACAAAGGTGTACAGTACGTTAAAGATTAAGAACTATGGCTGCCCTGAGAGAAGTATAGATGTGGAAGCTAGAATTCCAGAAACACTATTGGTGAATAAATAAATACAGTATTTGTTCATCATAATTTTAAATTCTTACAGTTTTAAATAAATATTTAAGAAATACAGACAGCAGCAAGGAATGCTGCTACTGGACCTCTGACTCTAGAAAAGAACTTGCATGCCATATTTGCTGCTATCTGCGTGCTCATCCAGGGCAACTACTATTCACCTTAAGCAGGTAGCAAATTATAAGGTTGCTGACATAGAACCCCCGTTTTATACATGAAGAACCGATGCTGATAGACCTAATTTGCCTAAGTGGGTGATGAGGAACTTGAAACCAGAAACTTCACACACATGTTGTTCTTGTTACTTAATAGCCACCAATAAAGCTAGCTCCCTAGGCATTGTACAACCATGTTAAGACAGAGCAATAATACAATAAAATCTGACAGTCTTAAAAATGCCACAATACAAAAGCCAGCACAATAAAATAAAATTCAAAACATGGAGCTAAAAACCAATAAATGCAGGAGCTAAAACCACCAAAATGACAAAGGGAAAAGATCTGAAAAGGCCTGGGAGCACAGAAGTCTTAACCTGGTGGCCAAAAGAAAACTGTTGGGCACCAGGCATACTTTACTGGGGGAGAGTTCCGTAACCAGAGAGCCACCACTGAAAAGGCTCTTTCTCTAGTAGCTACTTCCCAAACTTCAGAATTTGTGGGCACTTGGAGGAGGGCCTGTGTAGATGACCTTAAGGAATGGATAGGCACAGATGTCTGAAGCCACATAGAGCGTTACATGTCAAAACAAACACTTTGAATGGTGCTCAGAAACAAACTGGAATCTGCTGCAGACAAGGCAAGACCAGAGTAATATGTTCATACCACCTAGTCTCAGTTAAAACCCTTGCTGCCATATTTTGCACAGCTGAAGTTTCCAAACCATTTTCAAAGGCAGCCCCATATGTAGCAAATGACACTTTTGGTTAATTGCTGGCACAAGGGGGATGTTGGCATCCAGCATCCATATCTTATGCTGGTTCTTAATAATGGGGTTGCTGCTCTTAAAAAAAAGAAAGTAGAATCCAAGGTCTCAAAGGTGGCTAAATTAATACAAGTTATGCATGTTGACTAATTTGGAGCAAATTTGTTTTTCTTATTTACATGCTATTAGGGTTAATACACACACATACACACAGTTATAAGTAATGTCATATATGACACAAATCAGCATAGGCACAGCATTAATTTTGGAACTTAATGTTCCTTTACATCAGGAATCCCCAACATTTTTGGGTTTGTGGGCACACTTGGAATTCTGAGAGAATGTTGTAGATGCTCCCACAAAATGGCTGCCATTGAGGGATTTTTCCCATTCATAAAATAGCTGCCATGGTGGGCATGGCTGGTCACAAAATACTCATTTCCTAGAAGGCAAACTGGTAAGACTAAAAGAAAAGTAACTTGCCCAAGAAGTATAAAGGGTGGGGGCGGGGTGAGGAGGAGGCCTGAGCTCCAAATGCAAAAGCATTCTTTTGAACTGAAATAAAGATGGTGCGGGAGGGCAGATCTTCATTTTACAGCATGCCAGCCTCCTAATTTAAAAAAAATGAGAGGTGCCCAAGGGCACCATGTTGGATGACGCAGCTTCATAGTTATTCCAAAGTTTCCCAGGGTCAGCATGCATACTAAATCCTCCTGTTTATCTCAAGCATCTCACTGCTGTTTGTTCATTCATGTGCATAGTCTCTAAACAAGTGGGATCTGGTTGGTGGCAGAAGGTTTAGTGTATGAACTGAATGGAAACTTAGAACTAGTTCTCACTACTTTAACTAGCCTAGCCTTCTCCCTGACATATTAGTCTTCTGTGTGCTGAGAATGTTTTTTTATGGAGGAGCATTCAGTCATGTGATCTCCCCCACCTAGAGACTGAAGTTACACAGCCTTACTAGCTCAGTGGAGACTAGGTTTAGTAGTGCCATGAGCTTAGTGCCAAGGTAAGGCCAAACCATTTCTCCTTTGGTCACCAGCTGCATTTTGCAAGTGGAAGTTTGCAAATCACCAGGATGCCACCCTCTTTCACAGCCCAGATGGAACAGAAAAGGATTGCTGAGCTCAGTGGGACTACTCATGTGTAAATTTGCATATTTGTGTTTTTATAGTGACACCCTTGAACGTGGAGTATTAATCAAACATCACTTTCTAAAGAATCTTTGCTGTGTGGGCTAGACAGATGCTGTCACTGATAGCATTATTTCACAGGCATCACATATAGCATTATGTACATCACCTTCAAATTTAAGGCAGTTTCTTGGCTGTGGATAGTCTCAAAAAGACCTGGGATTAATACAAGAAGCTATTATTTTGGCTTGGTTCTGTTGATGATGCCTCCCAGTTCAAACCTTCGGACACAATCATGAGCAAGTTCGATAAGATTGATAACCTGAAGGTAGGAGGTGTGCGCTGTATGACCAGTTTGCTGAGGACAGGCCTATGTACAGTTTGAGAATAACTGTTCTTCATATTCAGTTTTGTTCTGTGTGCACTTCTCACATAGTCTTAATTATATAGGGTGGGATATAAATGTTTTAAATAAAAAAATAGTCAGTTTTAAAAATCCACATTTAGTTTGTGTGCTACTTTTATGGAGTTTCTCACCTTCGAGAGCCACTGTATGTGCAAGTACATTTGGATCACTGTCTGTGCTCTAGTTTTTCTTTGGTATCTTGGGAGATGGATTTGGAGACATAAATGAAACCAGCATGAGAGAACAGCTTTGTACATTCATCCCAGCGCTCTTTGAGGATAAAGTTGGCTAAGAGGTTGTGCTGTATTTGAAGAAGTTGTCCACAGTGTCATATGCAATACATGTGAAAATAATGCCATTGGTGATAGTCTGTCTAGCCCAGGAATCAGCACCCTCAAGGTGTTTTGAACTACAACTCCCATAATCCCTGACCAATGGCCATGCTGGCTAGGACTTAGGGGAGTTGTAGTCTGCCTACAGCTGGTCTAGCCTGTGCAGCAAAGATTCTTTGGGAATATATATTTTAATATCCCAAGTTCGATAGATCTTTTTTCATTTACGTAGCTATGCAAATTTATTCATGACTGTTCCCATTGACATTAGTAAGTCTTATCTGCTTTTGGGCCATGTGACAGCATGTCTCCTGGGCAGTTTGCGAACTTCCATATATATATACAATGTCCCTCCTGCCATATGTAGAGCTGTTAGCTGAAAGTGAAATATTTTTGCATGAGCTCTTGCACTATAGAGATGGTTGCTAGAAACATACCTCAGCCTTCCCCAACCTGGTGCCCTCGAGATGTTTTGGACTACATCCCTCAGCAGCCCCAGTCGGCATGATCATTGGTCAGGGTTGATGGTAGGGGAAGGCTGTGTGACTCAATATGGTCTAGATATATCTCCCCCATAAAATCCCTACCTGTTATCTTAAACATAAGACCCATCACTGTAGAGAAGGGTTTGTTGTTGTTTAGTCGTTAAGTCGTGTCCAATTCTTCGTGACCCCATGGACGATAGCACGCCAGGCCTTCCTGTCCTCTGCTCTCTCCCGGAGCGTGCTCAAGTCCATATTCATTGCATCGGTGATGCTATCTAGCCATCTCATCCTCTGCCGTCCCCTTCTCCTTTTGCCTTCAATCTTTCCCAGCATCACAGTCTTTTCCAGGGAGTTTTCTCTTTGCATTTGGTGGCCAGAATATTGGAGCTTCAGCTTCAGTATCTGTCCTTCCAATGAGCACTCAGGGTTGATTTCCTTTAGGATGGACTGATTTGACCTCCTTGCAGTCCAGGGGACTCGTAAGAGTCTTCTCCAGCACCACAGTTCGAACGCATCAATTCTTCGATGCTCAGCCTTCCTTATAGTCCAGCTCTCACAGCCATACGTTAAAGGTAAAAAAGGTAAATGTGTCCCCAACCAGTCGTGTCCGACTCTAGGGTGCGGTGCTCATCCCCGTTTCTAAGCTGAAGAGTCAGCGCTGTCCGAAGACGCTTCCATGGTCATGTGGCTGGCATGACTGAACACCGAAGTGCACAGAACGCTGTTACCTTTCCCGCCGAGGCGGTACCTATTTATCTACTTGCAATTTCTTGCTTTCGAACTGCTAGGTTGGCAGAAGCTGGGACTGAAGACGGGAGCTCACTCCGTCACGCAGCACTCGGGTCTCAAACTGCTGACCTGCCGACCTTCCAGTCTGCAGTTCAGCGTCTTAAAGGAAAACCATGGCTTTGATTATACGAACATTTGTTGGCAAGGTGATGTCTCTGCTTCTTACTATGCTGTCTAGGTTTGCCATAGCTTTCCTCCCAAGGAGCAAGCGTCTTTTAATTTCATGGCTACACTCACCGTCTGCCATGATCTTGGAGCCCGAGAAAATAAAATCTGTCACTGTTTCCATTTCTTCCCCTTCTATATGCCAGGAAATGATGGGGCCAGATGCCATGATCTTAGTTTTTTTAATGTTGAGTTTCAAACCAGCTTTTGCACTCTCCACTTGCACCCTCAACAAGAGGCTCTTTAGATCCTCTTCGCTTTCTGCCATTAGGGTGGTATCGTCTGCGTATCTGAGGTTGTTGATCATTCTCCCGGCAATCTTAATTCCGACCTGTGATTTATCCAACCCAGCGTTTCTCATGATGTACTCTGCATGTAAGTTAAATAAGCAGGGCGACAATATGCAGCCTTGTCGTACTCCTTTCCCAGTTTTGAACCAATCGGTTGTTCCATGTCCGGTTCTTACTGTTGCTTCTTGACCCTCGTACAGGTTTCTCAGGAGACAGGTAAGGTGGTCTGGTACTCCCATCTCTCTAAGAATTTGCCAGAGTTTGTTGTGATCCACACAATCAAAGGCTTTAGCATAGTCAATGAAGCAGAAATAGACGTTTTTCTGGAATTCTCTTTCTCCATGATCCAGCGAATGTTGGTGATTTGATCTCTAGTTCCTCTGCCTCTTCGAAACCCAGCTTGTACTTCCGGTAGTTCTCGGTTCACATACTGCTGAAGCCTAGCTTGTAGGATTTTGCGCATCACCTTGCTGGCATGTGAAATGAGCGCAATTGTACGGTAGTTTGAACACTCTTTGGCATTGCCCTTCTTTGGAATTGGAATGTAAACTGACCTTTTCCAGTCTTGCGGCCATTGTTGAGTGTTCCAAATTTGTTGGCATATTGAGTGCAGCACTTTAACAGCATCATCTTTTAGGATTTTAAATAGCTCAGCTGGAATACTGTCATCTCCGCTAGCTTTGTTGTTACTAATGCTTCCTAAGGCCCACTTGACTTCACTGTCTACGATGACCGGCTCAAGTTCAGTGACCGCACTATCATGGCTATCAGGGACATTCAGATCTTTCCTGTATAGTTCTTCTGTGTATTCTTGCCACCTCTTCTTAATCTCATCTGCTTCTGTTAGGTCCCTGCCTTCTTTGTCCTTTATCATGCCTGTCTTTGCACAAAACGTTCCCTTGAGATCTCCAGTTTTCTTGAAGAGATTTCTAGTCTTTCCCATTCTGTTGTTTTCCTCGATTTCTTTGCATTGTTCATTTAAGAAGGCCTTCTTGTCTCTCCTTGCTATTCTCTGGAACTCTGCATTCAGTTGGATATATCTTCCCCTTTCTCCCTTGCTTTTCGCTTCCCTTCTTTCGTGAGCTACTTGTAAAGCCTCATCAGACAGCCACTTGGCTTTCTTGCATTTCTTTTTCTTTGGGACGGATTTCGTTGCTGCCTCCTGAACAATGTTATGGACCTCTGTCCATAGTTCCTCAGGCACTCTGTCTATCAGGTCTAATCCCTTAAATCTATTCCTCACCTCCACTGTATATTCATCAGGGATATGATTTAGGTCATACCTGAGTGGTTTTCCGTACGTTCTTCAATTTCAGCCGAAATTTTGCAAGAAGCAGCTCATGATCTGAGCCACAGTCAGCTCCAGGTCTTGTTTTGACTGACTGTATAGAGCTTCTCCATCTTTGGCTGCAAAGGACATAATCAATCTGATTTCGATATTGACCATCTGGTGATGTCCACGTGTACAGCCTTTTGTGCTGTTGGAAAAGAGTGTTTGTTATGATCAGCATGTTCTCTTGGCAAAACTCAGCCTTTGTCCTGCTTCATTTTGTACACCAAGGCCATGCTTGTCTGTTATCCCAGTTATTTCTTGACTTCCTACTTTAGCATTCCAATCCCCTATGATGAAAAGGGCGTATTTTTTTGGTGTTAGTTCTAGAAGGTGTTGTAGGTCTTCATAGAACCGATCAACCTCAGCTTCTTCAGCCTCAGTGGTTGGGGTATAGACTTGAATTACTGTGATGCTGAATGGTTTGCCTTGGATTCGTACTGAGATCATTCTATCGTTTTTGAGATTGTACCCCAGTACTGCTTTTCCCACCCTTTTGTTGACTATGAGTGCTACTCCATTTCTTCTAAGGGATTCTTGCCCACAGTGGTAGATATGATGGTCACCTGAATTAAATTCACCCATGCTTGTCCATTTTAGTTCGCTGATTCCCAAGATGTCGATGTTCAGTCTTGCCATCTCATGTTTGACCACCTCCAGCTTACCTTGATTCATTGATCTGACATTCCAGGTTCCTAAACAATATTGTTCTTTACAGCATCGGATTTTCTTTTCACCACCAGACACTTCCACAGCTGAGTGTCCTTTCAGCTTTGGCCCAGCCGCTTCACTCTTTCTGGCGCTACTTGGAAATACCCTCTGCTCTTCCCCAGTAGTATATTGGACACCTTCCGACCTGAGGGGCTCATCTTCCGGCGTCATATCTTTTATCCTTGTGATATGTTCCATGGGGTTTTCTTGGCAGGAATTCTGGAGTGGGTTGCCATTTCCTTCTCCTGTGTCCCTTAGAAGTATTTACATGAAGGATTCTGTAGACTGTAAAGCAGATCTAACCAAATAAATAAAAGATGTTCCAAACTTCTCCCAAACCTGTTTGTATCCCATACTAAAAGTAGAAATGAAACGGAACTCTGCTCATGTGCAAAGAAACCTGGACCTAATTAGTGCTGACAGAATTTACTAGCATAGGTTTTGGTACTATTTTATTCAGCATCAAAACAGAGATTTTGTAAATGCACCAAAGAGGGAGATTATTACTCTCTGGCTTCTGGGTAGACCATTGTATTGAAAAGGGATGTAACAAGTCTGCATGAATGTGTGCTATGTTTTACTGGTGAATATGCATTTGCTCTAAAGTAGACAATTTACCTGTTGATAACATTCTTCTCTTGCTTCTGCACCAGGGTCCCTTGAACAGTGAATCTTCTAACCAGAGTTTGTGCAGTGTGGGCTCTCTGAGTGACAAGGAGTTGGAGGTAATTGAGCCTGATATTTCCTGGGCATCCTGATCCTCAGCCTGTCTTAGGGTCAAGCCAGAAGGGAGAGTGGAAGAAAAAGAGGCATTTCCTGCTGGAAATTGCTGTTGCTGAGCGGAGTCATACAGCTAGTTCACATTGTGATGGTCACATGAAAAGCTGTTTAACATGTGGCTAGCTTCTCCCTTCATTGACATGATAACCTTGCCTCTGATACCATCTAAAACAGCAGACAGGAGCAGAATTTAGAGACAACTAGGCGGTCAGGTCGCACTCTAGTTGCTGTCATGTATGTGAAAATAGTTACGTGGATCTATTCCAGCAAGAGAAAATAAACAAACTTTTGGTCTGTTTAATTCCCTGCAGTTACCTCAACAAAAGAAAATTTAAAAATCATAAATCATTTAACTTTTGGAGAGGTAAAAAGCAGTAATCTTAACTTTCAAGTGCATTGCAGCAGGCTTGACTAAATAGAATTAATTCATTTTGTCACCATGTATGGTGTTAGTGGCCACTGGTTAAATACGCCACAGTTGCATTTAAAAGTACCAAGGAGAGGAAGTCTAACCTATTTACAAAACTAAAAGGCCCATTGAGCTGCAGATAATCATATTTTATTTTTAATGTCTCAAGTGTTTTAAATTCTGGGATGTCTGCAGAAATTAATTTTGGATTTCCCCCTCACTCCTCCTTAAGACTCCTGAAAAAAAACAGAATGACCAGCGGAACAGGAAGAGGAAAGGGGAACCGTTTGAGACCAGTCAAGGTAGGCCCTCTCATTAGGATGTCCAAACAGTTGGTAATAAGTCTACTTGTTAGAGAGTTTTCTTGTCCTCTGAGAGCATGTGTCTGTCTCTAGGGTGTGTTGGGTAACTTGTTATGATCCTGAGCTTTGATCAGTGCCCTCCCTTCAGGGACCATTGTTGTCCCCATTATAAGAAAAACAGTTTTAGCCCTGAAACATGCTTACTGTGACATTCACCTCTGTTTGTTTTACTGCATGTACACGCCACAGTTGAGCATGGGTTTCCAGCATTTGTACATGCAAGGTACTTGTGTGCAATGATCGCATATCTGTCATATGTGATTTTCATGATAATTTAGGCACTAGAGCACTTCCATGTAGAAAGTGTATATCAAAGTGGCCCTTAAACTCCTGTCACACATGGTGTATTGGAGAATGTTAACCTAAACTGTGAGTGGCATCTGAAGTACATTTGTCCTGTTCTAATGTGTTATTTCTTATATGACCATAACTTTGTTGGTAAAGAGCATCCAGACGTTTCTACCCCAAGAGTCATTTGCAGCAATCTTTTCATGGTCTGTAGCCAAGACTCCTCACCGATGATACTTCCTTCACTGGCCCCGCCATTGTTGTTCCTCATCCAACCACTTCTCTCATGGCTTCCCCATCCATCTTTGATTTCTCCTCTCTGCCCTTTCCAGGGACCACTCTTACATGTGTGTTCATGTTCTCTTTATGATTCTGCTGCCACTTTCTCCTCTTCCTAGTCTTGTGTGTGTTTCTTTTTCCCAGCATGCTTCTAGGGAAGGGATGCTGAGTCTGTGAGAGCTAGCCTTATATCTCAGGTAGGCAGCATCTTCAAGATGCATGTGGTCCCAGAGTTAGTTTGTTCCCTGCTGATGTTTATGCCACATGAATACAGCAGCTGTCTCTCCTTCAAGTCTGACACATCCTATCAGAAGTGTGAGAAGTGAGTCCCTCAAAAATGGAACCACCATTTACACAGAATGTACATGCACAATCCTCACTAAACTGGGGAAGCTGGCCATACAGAATTCACACTCCTTGCAGCAGCCATCACCAGTGTTGCTGGGTAGAGGACCGAAAATGTTACAGCATGTGGATCCCTCAGATTGTAAATTCACCTAGAATGAACAATATACCCATCATTTTCAGTACCATTCAATTTCCTTCCTATTTCTTATATTCTTTCATCAAGACTCTGAAGCTTAATAGTATGATTGGTAACATTGTTGTTTTCTTTCCAGGCAAAGTCACTCCAAGGGGACATAAAATTAGTGATTATTTTGAGGTAAGCCAGTTTCACATGTGAACTGTCAGGAAAAAAGAGTCTTGCAAATCCTGTGGGGTGGGTGTTGAGTTAGTCTGAAGCAGGGACTCTAATTCTATGTAAACTCTTAAGAGGGGTAGGCCCTTGCAATCAGATGGCTAAATTTTCTAGGCAGCTGTCTTTCTTACCTCCTTCAACTCTTTTTAAGACAGAAAATGTAAGTCCCAATTCTGGCTGACTCCTTGCATGCATGTTTTCCTCATTCCAATTCCTGGGCACCCCTGTAATATGCTTCACTCTGACACTTTCCCAGTATCTCACAAAGTTACTGTTCTGTGTGTGTATGTGTGTGTGTGTGTGTGTCTCTCTCTAGTTTGCTGGGGGAAGCGGTCCAGGAACGAGCCCTGGAAGAAGCGTACCAACTGTTGCACGATCATCACCACAGCATTCCTTATCAAATCCCTTACCTGTGAGTATTCACTTGAAAGAACAGAGCTTTGTGTGAGCAGTGTGGAACTCCGAAAAGTCTCTGCTTTTATTTTTTGTTTAAAGCACATTTCTGGTGCTCTTCGCTTCTAAGCAAAGCTTATGGACAAGTGGTGGTTCAACATCCCTGGGGACAGTGCAAGGCTTCCAGGACTCGGGACCTAAATGACCCCCTTTTCTGTCCTTCCCCCATAATTCCTTTTCCCTGCTCTTGCTGCCTGTCTTACCTAGTTTAGAGCTCTTGTCTACATGCAAGTAGCTAGGTGGTCACTAGTCTGCAAAGGAGTTGGCTCATCCTGACAAGATATAGCACGAACAATAGTTCTAAAAGTGCGAGGGCCAGTTGGAAACTTCCTGGAAGCCACCATGACCCGGAATGGGGCTGGGAAGGATTTTTAGCACAGCACTTCCTATTCTTGACCACGCAGCCTACTAATCAAATATTTTAACTTGGCAGTGTACAGCACCTATTGCTGCAAATAAATACTCCAAATTGGCAAATGCATTTACCTGCATGTGCTGATTTTTTTGTAAGGTGACTGGAGCTAGAACAAACTGCTGTTCATCCTAGCACAGCTAATTAACTGAGAGGTTGACTATACCTTCCTGTGACTTTGCCATTTTTATCTATATCTATGAAGAAATGGCTGTTCATCACTACTTCAAGCTGCACATCTACCTTCTGCAGTGGTCTCAACAAGCCAGTCTGTACATATAGGCAGTCAACAAGTGCGTAATTGCTGTAACATTGTATATGTGTGTATTCACGAGTTGCAGGTTCAGTTCTTGTTTCACACCAAAAACATCCTTTTTAGGTGTTGTTTATATTCATACATGGTCCCATACATCTTTCTTCCAGACAGGGAATGCCATTGGAGGGGTTTCTTATTTTCTGTCTTTGTAAGTCACATTTGCAACGTTTTTGGTTTTGGCCCAGGATGGGGGAGTGGGGATGGGTACACTTTACCCACTCTGGCCTGGACTCTAAGCACATTACCATGAGGGTGATGTTCCTCCCTGTGTTCCATTCTCTCTCAAGAACTACAAGTACCAAGGTTTTAGTTCTTCTTTGGGGTCTCTGTGCATCACACATATGGGCTCTGTGCCTACGCAGAGCCCCATTTGGAAAACTTCTGTAGCTGAGGAATTTTGGGTAGGAACCCTCCCCCATCGTCCCAGCATGCACGTCCCTAGCAGGTTCTCCCACGGAGCGCAGGCGGCCAGCCAGTATGGGGAAGGTCCCGCCTCCTGGGCCAGGAAGGCAGTCTCGAAGAAGAACTTCTGGAGGAAGTGGAGCCTCTCCCATGTTCTCCAGTTTTACTTCCAGCCTCATGGAAGGAGGCAGCTTCTCCAAGGCTCTTGCGTGTGAGAGCAACCACCAAAAAATAAAAAAATAAAGGACAAAGAAGATGAAAGGCCCCGGAGAAGGAGCGACCTCCCATCGCGGGGCGGGAGTGTGACCACTCCTCTGGCATACAGAGGGCCGGCCTGCAGTGGGGAGAAGGATCCAGCCCCTCCCCCCAGGGCTTTTTTCCCGCCGCCGCACAGGCGCCGGGGAAGCCCCAATCCTCCGGCTCCACCCCCGGGAAAGCCACGGGTCGAGGCAGGCGCTGCTATCAGCCCCCTTCCCGCCAGTATCCACGCGGATGCAGCAGAGCAAGGTCACACCAGGTGGCGGAGCCCACAAGGGTCGGTGGCAGCTTCATAGAATCATAGAATAGTAGGGTTGGAAGGGGCCTACAAGACCATCGAGTCCAACCCCCTGCTCAATGCAGGAATCCAAGTCAGAGCATCCCTGACAAATGGCTGACCAGCCTCGTCTTAAAGGCCTCCAGTGTGGGAAAGCAATTCCAATTCAAGGCTCTCCCCTTTGGCCTAGTCACGGCTTCAAGAGTGTTCACGAAGATCCTCCTGGCCCCAGTGGCCCACCTGAGATCAAAGGGCATCTCGCTACACCCCTATTTGGATGAAATCCTAATCTGCTCACCGTCATGGGAACAGTGCATGCAGGACACGACCACCACTCTTTCAACCCTGCAGTCCCTGGGATTCGTCATCAACGAGAAGGAGAGCTCCCTGTCACCCTCATAGTCCATTCTCCACTTGGGGGTGACCCTGGACATGGCCATGGACATCATGACTCTATCCCCAGACAGACAGACTACATTAAGCAGGCGGCGGCGTGGATCCAGACTGAAAAGAAGCCCCACCTCAGAGAGATGGGAAAACTGCTGGGCATGATGGCATGATGGTCTCATGCCAGGAGACTGTCCAGTGAGCAAGATGCCACGCAAAGCCCCTACAGTCGTTCCTCCTGGCCTTCCAGAAGGAAATGGCATCCAACCTCAACCCAGCAGTGTGAATCCCAGTGGAAGTCTCTCATTCCCTGACTTGGTGGTCATACCCACCCAATCTCATGGATGGGGTCCCCATCCAGACCCCAACGTTCACCACCCTGACTGCGGATGCTTGCCTCATGGGGTGCAGTGCTCTCTGTGAGGGCCACCACACCCAGGGCCTATGGACCAAGGAGGAATCTCACCTCAGCATCAACCTACTGGAGTCCAAATCCCTTCAGAAGGTGGCCATGATGCTATTCAGGTTGGCCCAAAAACACCTCTGCTCCATCAAGGCAGAGCATCTAAGAGGAGTACTGAACATCCAGGCCGACTGGCTCAGCAAGACGTCCCTAGACCCAGGGGAGTGGTCCTTCCACCCGGACACCTTCAGTTGGCTGACGAACCGGTTAGGCTGACCCTGAATTGACCTCTTTGCATCCCAGCAGAACGCCAAGCTCCCCAGGTTCACCATCCGCTATGTGCCAAGTTCACAGACACCCTGACTAGCAGTTGGCCCAGGGGGCTTCTTTATGCCTTCCCTCCTCTTCTCCTCATCCCGAAAGTGATCCAAAAGCTGAGGAACCAGCGGGCGGAACTAATCCTGATAACACCCAATTGGCTAAGGAGACCGTGGTACGCCAGCCTTATAAACCTCTTCACGGTCAAGCCTCTGACCTTGCCACCCTGGCACAACCTACTGACTCAAGGGCTGATCACTCACCAGGATTCAGGTTTCCTGAAACTAACTGCCTGGAAGTTGAGTGGAAATTGCTAGGGGTCCAAGGGCTACTCTTCAAAGGTGGTTTCCACCCTCCTATCCTCCAGGAAGTTCTCCACTAATAGATTGTATGAGCACACCTGGAGGGCTTTCCTCATTTGGGCCCAGGCTACAGGGAGGGACCCATTAGGCACCAGCAAAGGCGATATCCTGGAATTCCTCCAGGAGGGCCTGTCAGCAGACCTCAAAACAAATACCCTAAAAAGGCAGGTTTCCACCTTGGGGTCCATCCTAGGGGAGCTGGGGGGGGGGTAGGTTCTCATCCCCACATTAAGAGGTTCCTTAAGGCGGCTTCATTGATCAATCCTCTCCCAGTGAGGAGGTTCCCCATGTGGAGCCTCAACACTGTTCTCAAGGCACTGTCCAAAGCCCATTCGATCCCCTAGGGGCTGCCACCCTTAAGGTGCTGAGCCTCAAAATGATTTTCCTCCTGGCCATCACGTCCACCAGAATGGTCTCTGAACTGGAGGCTCTTTTGGCGGAAAAGGAGCTTTGTATTTTTCACAGGGACAAGGTGGTCCTCCGCCCGGACCCAACCATCATCCCCAAAATCAACTCTGACTTCCACAGAGCCCAGGAACTGGTCATCCCACCCTTCTGCCCTCACCCTTCCAACCCCCAGGAGAGGGAATGGCATACCCTGGATGCCAGACAGGCTCTCAAGTTCTGTCTATATAGGACCAGGCCCCACAGGAAACACAGCACCCTATTCATGTCCTTCAGACCATCCTCCGTGGGCAAAAAGGTGTCAGTAGCTTCTCTGGCATGCTGGCTACATGAGTGCATCGTGTACTTGTGTCCCAGAGGGAATATTGGCCCACTCGGTTAGGGGGATGGCCACACCAGCAGCCTTCTGGGGGAGGGCTCCGCTAGAAGAGATCTGTAGGGCGGCCACGTGGTCATCCGTACATACATTTACACATCACTACAAAATCAACCTTTTTGCCTCTGCAGAGGGTGCCTTTGGCAGGAGGGTCCTTCAGAGGGTTCTACAACCCTAGCTGGGGGCTGGCCTAAGGGTTTGTTAACCCACCCAGGGATGAACTGCTTTGACACATCTCCGTACTAGCTGGCCTCCTGCACTCAGTAGGAAAAATGGAAATTCTTTACTCAGTGGTGAATTTCTGTTCTCATCAAGTGAAGGAGGCCAGCCAGGCCCGCCTGGGCCAGCTTCCTTCTAGGTGACTCTTAGGCTAGGCAGGTTTCACCACTGTGGCTTCCTCAGACTGTTCATCAATCAAGGTTCACAATTGAAGACCGTCAGGACAAAGAGGTTCCGAGGAGATTCAACAACTTGGAAGACTGGGGGAGGCCCTGCCTCCTCCAGAGGTTCTCCTTGGAGACTGCCTTCCCGGACCCGGAGGCGGGACTTTCCCTGTACCGGCTGGCGTCCTTCACTCGAGAACAGAAATTCACCAGTGAGTAAAGAATTTCCATTGCCCGCCTATTCCCTCAGTTCTCTTTTGACTGCCATTGTGGTTGCCTCGTTGGGAACTTCTGTTCATTCAGTGAGCTGTTTTTGAGAACTGCTGAGGTTTTATTCCTTCTTTTCTGCTATCTTTATCCTTTATTTTCTTTTGTTTTTGTTTTGTGGTTTTTACGATTGCCCGGTGACCTCAGGGCACCCTATGGGTGCCTTTCGCAAGTGTGTCTACTGTGGAAGTAAACTATCACCTACAGACCACCATTCCCTTTTGCTTTTCTACCTTGGGGAAAATTGGTCTGACAGACTTCATGCTGTTTTTTGGAAGAAGGCACTTGGGGCGAGGGAAGTACCAAAGAAGCCTATGGCTCAGACTTCAGCTAACCCTTTTGGAGTGTCTGCCAAAACTTGCGTCTTTGCTGTGGCCTGTGCAAATGTCGGGGTCTGCCTCATCCCCCAGTTGGACTCTACTACCTACAGGCCAAATTGACATACTCAAAGCTAAGCAGTCAATGACCCTCTTTGACCCACACACACACCTGGCCAGTCGTTGACACTTTCTGTGGCAAAAAAAGTTGTCAAAAATGGTCAGGGCTCCAAGATCATCTTCTGAGGCTAAGAAGAAGAAAAAGAAGGGCTCCAAGGAGGTGGCAGTATCAGAGCAATCAGTATCAGCTGCTTCAATAAGCGTCCCCACTCCACCACCATTGCCAAATTCGCTGATACAGTAAACATTGGGCATTACAGTACCGATGCAAGACTCGCTTCCTATACCGTCGACATTGGAGGGTAAGATCAGAGACACCCCTTTGGCACCAGCAATGACTGGGTCTGTTGTCGGTACTGATCTTCTCAACTTGGCCAGTGGTCACTATGTCATGCTGGGTCCCCAGACTCTGTGTTCTCCGGCTACTCAGTACGGAGGGACCATGCCCCTAGATTTTATGAGCAACCCAAGTTTCAGTCTAGATCGCCGTCTGAACAGGCAGTCTGACTAGGATGTCCCTCACAGCGGACCTTGCAGTTGGGAAGATGGGCATCGGGGCGATTGCAGGAGTGAGTACTACCACCTTTGGCTGGATGATTTGGGGGGTGACCCTAGGTGATACTGACCTGCCCCTTCAGTCGCTGTCTCCAGACATCCCAGAGATGACCTTTTCTTACCCTCCCCACCTGTACCCTTGCTGCAACTGTTGCCTGCAGCAATGCAGCCAGCACAGTTGGCTCCTCCAGCCTTGACCACACTACGACTGCTGAGTGCATTGAGTCAACCACCCCCAACAGGGCACTCTTTGATCTAACCTACTTCCATAGAAGCCTTGCTGCTATATATGCCCAATGGATACTGTGCCGCTGGCGGTGCCTCAGCAACCAGACGTCACTGCAGCATCTCCCTTATCTGCTACAGATGAGTATCAATCTGTCTCAACATCATACTCCTCTGTAGCACTATCTTACCATGTTGCTGTATGCAGAGATGGGTGCTCAGGACGCAGCTTATCTGTCAGGATTTGAATCAGTTTTCCAATCTGATCCTTCAGATGGCTCAGTCTTTGGGACTAGAGACACAAAACCTGTCTCCTGAGTCAAGGAGCCGGTTTTCAATCCAGTCCATACCTAAACGTCTGCCCAATGGCTATCCCGCTCCTTCTGGTGTCCAACCATCCAACAGTCCTGGAAGCCCCCATCATCCATGCCCCCCGCATCTAAGTGGCTGGAGAGCATGTATCGCATCCAAGAAAAAGGATGCAAATTTTCTTTTTCAACACCATGCTCCCAACTCTGTCATCATGGAGGCTTCTAGGAGAGTCCATTTGTCAGCGGTGGACAAGGAGGGTCAACACCTGGACTTAATGACCAGGCAAATTTACTTTTCTGTGGCTTTGGGACTCAAGGTGTCCAGTGTCCAAGCAGTTATGTAACTCACACAGGAACACATCTGTAAACTCCATCAGGCAAATCTGTGTAGGCTGTTACCAAAGCCCAAGGATACGCAAATTGGCTCTCCGAGAAAAAGTTACTAGAAGAGAAACACAAGCAGATATTATACTATGAGAAATAGCCATTGTTCTCTCGTGTGTTGTAACCTGTTCCTCCAACATACTAATTTTTGACTCCATCAGGTTAAGACGAACATCCGTAGAATCTACAGATCCCTGGAGAGTATTAATAGAATCTCGGATCAGCTGCAGTTGTTCTAATTGCTTAGACTGTAAAGTCTTATTTTTCAGTGAAGCGATAACATCTTCCCCATGAGCTCCACCTTAGAAACTTTGGCCGGAGGAGGCTTCAGGGGTAGGTGGAATTTCTGAGCTTTTCTTACCTTTTGATGTAGTCATGATCAAGCTCTCCCCTGAAGATATATAAGTAGATATATAAATAAAAACAAAACTAGAGCTAGGCTAATACAAAAATACCAAGATCACACTACTGTAATCAGGATTTTAAAAGCCAAAAATCTGGAGAGGCAACAGGTATGATCTAATCAAGTTGCTGCCTCAACCGGAAGCCTGGACCAACATCATGTCAGACCCTTGGGTTTGTCAGAACCTTATCCAGAAGTGCTACTGGAGCTCAGTGCCCTCCCTCCTCCTTTCACGCTGATGTGCCCTTCACCTTACAAGTTGAGGTGGACGCCCTCTTGGCAAAAGGGGTGATAGAACGTGTACCATGTGGTCGACTCCACGATGGCTTTTATTCTTGGTACTTTATGGTATCAAAGAGGGATGGAGGGCTTCATCTGATCCTGGATGTCTGGGATGTCAGCTCCTTAATTATGTCCAGGAAGTTCCGCATGGTGATACATTGATCCTCCTGCTGCTGTCAAAAGGGGGCTGCTTCATGTCGGTCTGTCTGAAAGACTTGTATTGTCACATCAGTACTGAGAGATCTTACCAATGTTTTCTTGGCTTTGCCATCGGTACCGATGCCTACCAGTTTCGTGTGCTGCCCTTGGAGCTTGCCACACTGCTAATGGTTTTTACAAATTGCGTGGCAGTGGTGAGCACCTTCCTGAAAGTCCAAGGGGTAGAGGTCTGCCTTTTTATCGATGATAGGCTGTTGGTCGCTTCAACCAGAGACAGTCTCCTTTGGTCAGTAAACATGACTTATGGTCTCCTCGACACTCTTGGGCTCTACATAAATGTGGAGAAGTCACACTTAGTCCTGACACAGAGACTCCAGTTCATAGGAGCTCTGTTCGACTCGGAGGTCAGTCGCGTGTTCCTTCTACGAGTCTGGGCTCAGTCCCTAGTTATTCAGGTGGAGGAACTAATCAACAAGGATAAGACTATGGCTCATCCAAGGTCCCCTGGGATTGATGGCCACAATGACATCAATTGTGCAGTACTCCTGCCTTCACACACAGACACTGCAAAATTGATTTATCTGAGCTTTTGATCCCAGGTGGGATGCGAAACATACTCGCCTTCAAACTCCCCAGAGGGTGAAAGACCTGTTGAGCTCGTGGACCAACAACACCAGTTTGTTACAGGGCATGCTGTTTCTTTAGCCTTCTCTGCCCCCTGTACTGACTATGGAAGCAGCTCTCTTGGGATAGGGTGCCGACTGTAGGAAATTGACAGTGCAAGGCTGTTGGTTGGCTGTGGAAGCTACCGTACATACCAACTTGCTAGAGTTGATGGCTGTCGACAAGGCTCTCAGAGCCTTCGAATTGGAGTCAGTGGGCTGGCTTGGTTTCAGACAATACTGTGGTCACTTACCTGAACAAATAAGGAGGAAAGCGATCTCTTCCCCTGGTTGATTTAACTCTCTGTACTTTTCATTGGTGTGTCTCCTGTCAGATTGGGCTGGTAGCAATCAGTGTAGCCGGTGTGGACAGTGTTCTTGCCAACCAACTCAGTCAGACATTCCTGGTCTCCAACGAATGGATAGACTGGAAGGGGGCAGGGGGAGAATCCTGTCTGTCCAGTGTTTTGTAGCACAGCAGGACGGAATCTGTAATCAGTGGGGGGATCCCTTCATCTTCATCTGGACAGGAGTCCTGTTCTATCTATTCCTCCCTTCCCACTTATCACCAAGGTTGTGGCAAAGATCAGAGCAGGCAGCACAAACTGCATCTTGATGAAACCATGGTGGCCAAGGCAACCGTGGTTCTCCCCTCCCCCCTTCTCCACCTTAGCAAGGGGTGAATATGTTTGACTGCCAGTGATCCTGCATCTCCTCACGTTGATTAAGGCAAAGTGCATCATCTGGACCTTCACACCCTCTACATGACAGCATGGAGGATCTGGTGGTGGGTACCACTGATGCCATCCTGATTCCATTCAGCGGATCCTCAATGCCTTCTCATAAGCCAATCTCAAGATCTTCCTGTCTTGGAAGACAGCATTCTTGGTGGCTGTTACATCAGCTCGGCACTCCAGTGAACTCTGCACTCTGCGAGTGGATCCACTTTATCTCACATTTCATTGGGATAAGGTGGTTCTTAATTTGGATGTCATTTTTTTTGCCTAAGATGGATGTGGTTCTTCCTGCATTCTTCTCTTCTCCTTTGCTTGAGTCAGTGCTCCATACCCTTGATGTCCATTGAGCACTGGCTTTCTACAGATCACAAATGGAGTCTTTCTGGCTGTCTCCCCATCTGTTATGGTGGCAAGCGGTGAGGTTGCCCCATCTCCTCGCAGTGCTTTGCTTCATGAGTCATGAAGACTATCCAGCTGGTGTATAAGCTGACTGGTCTCGAACTGTCTGCCCCAGTCCAAGCTTACTCTACTCATGCAATGGCTACCTCAGTAGCATTCAACAAGGGAGTTGCCATACCTGAACTCTGTTGGGCAGCAACATGGTCAAAATCGTCAACGTTTATCAGCCACTACTGACTGGATAGGACAGGAAGGCCTGGCGTGCTATGGTCCATGGGGTCACGAAGAGTCGGACACGACTTAACGACTGAACAACAACAACAAGTGACTGGATGTGAGGGCCAGGGCTGATTGCTCTTTCAGACATGCTGTACTGTCCACAGTGATATAATAGGATGCCAACCCGCCTCCAGTAAGTCAGCTTGTTACTTTCCTGAATGTGTGATGCACAGAGACCACAAAGAAGAAAGAGAGATTACTTAACTGTAACTGTCATTCTTTGAGTGGCCATCTATGCATTCGCACAACCCATCCACCATACCCACTTCGGTGCCGATTTCAGTGTTGGTTCCAAGATTCCTCTTGGTTCCAAGGCCACAATGATCAGTCTCAAGGAACTGAAGGAATAGGCAGGAACCCGCTAGGGACATGCGCACTGGGATGGTGGGGGAGGGTTCCCGCCAAAAATTCCTCAGCTATAGAAGCTTCCCATATGTGTGAATGCACAGATGGCTGTATAGAGGCAGGAGAAGCTAACAGTGTGCAGCAGCCAACTGGAGCGTGACGAGCACCACAGTAATCAGGACGCTGAGATCCCAGTGACAGTGGAAATCAGTGATGCTGATAGGATTTACATGCCCCATAACATATGAGAGTAAATGTCTTAGACCTCTGGTCACCAGAGTGCATGGAAGAACTGACATGAGATTTCAGGGACGGAGAATAGTGTCTAGGGTATTTGTTGAGTACAGTCGTGTATTATATACATAGATATGATTCTGCCATATTTGGGTGTTAGTACAAATTGGGCGGACAGAAATGTAAGGACCTTAAACAAAAGGAACAACACACAGCTAAAGGACACAATCAGCCCTCCAGTTTTTAAAAGGCAATTCCTTTCTTGTAATTTCTTGTAAAGATAAAGTATTGAAGGAAGAGGGCCTATATTGCACCTTTGTACAAGGCCCAGAGAAATGGTGCTCGAACAGGCTTCTCTCCCTCTGCTGCTGCTCGTGCATGTAACACTAAACCATAGTTTTGTGCTATGTCCAAAAAAGTACAAAGACTGTCCATTTCATTTGCCTTTAAAAGTGGAGAACACTCTGTTAGTAACAGAGTTACTTTTCATAGCTAGATCCCCCTGCCCCCAATTCTGCTAGCTGTTTCCAAGATGCTGCATTTACCAATGCGTGGATCTCTCATGGATCATTATTACTTCCTTCTCTGCCCCAACCCTTTTTTTCTTTCGATGTATCTTGTAATGTTCTTTAAATGTATTACAGCGGCGTATGGAGCAGCCGCTTTACGGGGTAGACAGCAGCGCAGCCAAGGAACTTCAGGAGGAGCATTCTGCTCTGCCAACACTGGTGTCTGCAATGCTAGCGAAGCAGCGGCTAGAGGGCGAGCAGCTGGCCCAGAGGGGTACAAGCCTCTGTTTTCCATTTACTTCGGTGAGCACGGTCTTAATGACCAAACTCAAGGGATGCTGGATAGGTCTGACATGGGTGGATAGCATGCAATCCCCCACCACTGCCACATTTGTATAGTCCCCTTATTGGAATCTGTTTTCTTTCTTTTTCTTAAAATTCTAGTACTCAGTGGTTGCAGTTGGTGAAAATGTGACAGCAAAAATAACTAAAGGTTTAGAGCCAAGGGAGCGGTTTGTTTTGGAATTATCCTTCCCTGAGATCCCTACTTCTTGGCCAGCTTCATTTACCCTACCTTGAGGTACTCCTTTCTTCAGCCATGTTAGGCCCTGTTCTCCTTCCATGTTCCAGCCTTGGCATCTCTCCTATCCTTGCATGGTGATGAAATGGACATTCCAATTTCAAATGCTCATGATCTAAAGTAAAACAAATTGAAGTCCAAGAAATCATGGTTTTTCCAGTTCTCAAGATTTATATGCTAAAATTTTGTTTAAGGTTTTCAGCTTAAGAGTAAGGTTATGGTAGCATAGGCATTTCTCTTGAAACAATGGTTCGGTGTCCATCATGTTTGTAAAAACAGCATGTGGATTACGTTAATAAGAGGGAACAAAAATGCACAAAACAGCATTGTGATATGCTTCCATTGTAACTTCTGGCTTTGAACAAGGTGTCTTATTTCTCTACTCTAAATAGGTCAAGTAATAATAATATAATGTTATAACAATATGAACACACAATGAACGTAGTGGGTGTTAGTGGTCTATTTCAAATAGGTTGTTGTTGGAACAATATAATTATACATATGAAAACAATATGAATACAATTGTACATATATTGGAAGATAACAATAGCATCTGTATCACAGGTATATAATATAAATATTATAATTAGTTCAAGGATCTCAAAGTCCATCCAAAAAGTCTTACAGGAATGTGGTGTAATCCTGTTTCGCATATGAGTTGCTTCTCCAGATAAATAATAACTGTAAAGATATTAAGATATTAAGATCTATAGTCATATATATATATATATATATATATGCACACATATGCACATACCTACACATACAGTATTTGTTGCATTTATAGTCACACTAGTTGTCAGTTATTATTCTAATATATACACATACAAAAACATTATTTCAAATAAACACAAACGTTCTTGTTAGGAATTGTTGCCATAATCTTAATCAAAAATTATTTCCATGAAAGCAGGGCTGTACTTTATAAACAAGGGAATTGTTTCAACTCACCGTCCGTAGACTCAACAAAAAACATTGTGGCAGTATTGTAATCTGAATAGTTTTTCGAAAGAAGCCACTTAAACCACTGGCATAGCTTGCATTTTATCTCATAGAGCTTCCCAGAGCTAAGAAAGAACAACACTTAAAGCATGTAATATTGGTACATTACCGAAAAATTTCTGTGAAATGAGACACAAAGTAACCAAACAAACCCCAAACCTCAGGCTGATAATTTCTCCTGCTCTGAAGTCGATGAGTTGAGTCAGCAGCTGTGAGCACACCAATTCGTAGCAGGTTTTAAATACCCAGTGTTGAAAAAAAGGGGCTAAGTCATCCACATTACTGTTAAAGATGTAGTGTTGGCTTCATATGCCATCAGAAAGATATCCTCAATACAAATGTCTTTATATATTACACAAAAGATGCCAGATCCAGAGAAGCATTCAAACCTTTAGGGATCACAGACTGTAATTTGAAAATCCACTCCGCCTCCTTACATAGCAGTAAGTTATTATAATCTGTCCAATTGTGTCTGTGAGAATAAATTCTATCTATAACTACGAACTATGCGTATGAACCCGTTCTGCAAAATGTTGCACCAAGGGAGCATCCAAAACGCAGTTTCTTAATTTGGACCGATGTACCGATATTACGTGCTTTAAGTACTGTTCTTTCTTAGCTCTGGGAAGCTCTATGAGATAAAATGCAAGCTATGCCAGTGGTTTAAGTGGCTTCTTTCGAAAAACTACTCAGATTACAATACTGCCACAGCGTTTTTTGTTGTGTCTAAGGACGGTGAGTTGAAACAATTTCCTTGTTTATAAAGTACAGCCCTGCTTTCATGGAAATAATTTTTGATAAGATTATGGCAACAATTCCTAACAAGAACGTTTGTGTTTATTTGAAATAATGTTTTTGTACGTGTGTATATATTAGGATAATAACTGACAACTCGTGTGAATATAAATGCAACAAATACTGTGTGTGTACGTATGTGCATATGTGTGTGCATATATATATATATATATATATATGACTATAGATCTGAATATCTTAATACCTTTACAGTTATTATTTATCTGGAGAAGCAACTCATATGCGAAACAGGATTACACCGGATTCCTGCAAGACTTTTTGGATGGACTTTGAGATCCTTGAACTAATTATAATATTTATATGTATATACCTGTGATACAGATGCTTCTGTTATCTTCCAGTATATGTACAGTTGTATTCATATTGTTTTCATATGTATAATTATATTGTTCCAACAACAATCTATTTGAAATAGACCACTAACACCCACTACGTTCATTGTGTGTTCATATTGTTATAACATTATATTATTATTACTTAACCTATTTACAGTTGTGTGCTTGTTCGCTTATTTCTAATTGGTTTTTGCAACTGTGGCCCTTTTTTTTATTTAATTTATTACTTCTCAACTCTGACAGCTTGGAGGTGGAGGCAGGGCAGTTTACCACTATGCAGTCTTGGGACTGCTAGGTGAAATGTAGTCTTATTTAGAAGCCCAAGGCTTCCAACTTCACAATGTATGTCCCTTATGACCCACCCACCCACCTCTCTTTTTCTGCAATGTTTCCTAAAATCCTACCTTGATGTGTATTCATGGGAAAGGTAGCTGGGCGTTTGTTCATTTATAAACTTATTTTATAATTCCAGAACAGATTCCATTTCTAGGGTTGTCATTCAAGCCTGTTAGTTCTTGCAAGTATACATTTGTGCCACTGCCCCTGACCCCAGCACTTCACCAAGCACATTGAAGTTTTACAAACAATTCATTTTCTTAAAAACATTTGATTCTTTCCATGAAAATAATATCTAATGGAAATTAAAATTGTCTTAACTTTATGTGAGCAAACAGACTGACTTTTAAACTCTGACATAAGAGACAAGCCTATAGCTCCCCGGTGTCCTGTTAGAATAAGTACTTTTCACATAAGTCCCAAACATTATCTTTGACATCTTTTGTCAGATTAACTTTGGGAGTCGAGCAAGGGAAGGGCCAATGCCTGGGACGCTCCAAAGAGTTGGATGTAAGCCTGTCAGGATTGACAGCACTCAGCTAGATAGTATAAGCTTTCTTTAGTTATCCTTAGATTACAGCAGGGAAGTTTGTGTTTGGCATAATGCTTTACCATCCTATTAATCCCCAGCCCACTTATTACATTTCTGTTTTTATTACAGGCTCAGCAAGGCAGTCCTTCTTCAACAGGTTCCGGGAACACAGATCATTCCTGCGCCTCCCAAAAACAGATTTCTGTCCAACATAAACAGACACAGGTATAAGATGAATGAAGAACATAATGTGATATCTGTGTTGCATCTGATTTGAGTCAAACGCATCATGCAATTGGGGAAGGAGTGGAGGGCACTAAGGCAGTGGCACAACAATGAAGGCTACCCCATCATAGATTGGTTACTTCTAAGCATGCTTGACCTTAGGAATAGCCTTGCCTTGAAGTGAAGTAGTCTGCTTTGGGCAGCACATTCCAGAGTGGATGCTATGTCTTTTGCCTTCAATCTCCCATCTCTGAGGTTCTAATGAAAAAAAAAAAAAAAGCCCTTGCTGGTGGTGAAGGCCATCTTTGCTTCATGAGTGAAAATCCTGTCACTTCTCAATCTTGGTTCCCCTTTGTAAAATGTGTACTCAGTGCATATATCGGCCCTAAGGTTTGTTGCTGCTGTACTATGCAGAAGATGCTGCCAGCTAGTATAAGCTTCCCCATTCATTAAAGTATTTGATAGTGCAGGGGGTTGGACTCAATGGTCTTGTAGGCCCCTTCCAACCCTACTATTCTATGACTCTATTCTATGATATGCGGTGCTCCAAATGTTCATCAAATTTCCATTCATGCTAAGAGCCCCTAGATGAGTACAACTATGTAAAATGATGGTTTGCAAGCTTCCTAAACTTCGGGGACCATTTCACATTGACTTTTTTTGCTGAACAGCCATTGTGCATCTGCTGTGGATCCCCTTAAATTGTAGAGGATTCTGGAATGCATTATAAGTGTACAGTTTCAGTTGATGAGGCTGCACCATTGCCCTGTGCAGCTCAGGACGATATTCAGAACACACAACTCTAGTTGCACGTTGGAGAAGATGCTTGGTATTTGTGGACAAGCTGTCTTTCAAGGAAGCTAGTCCACCTTTGCTTGTTTCACTGAAGAGCTCCTAATAGGTTTCCAAGGAACCCCAGGACCTTTTTGGAACAATTTGAAAACCAGTTGCTTTTACAAATGAAAACTTGACTATTGGATCTTGTCAAACAGGTTCAAAGTGTGTGTGTGTTTTAATGGCCCAGAAAGCAACCAGTTTAAACCAGCTCTTAGGCTAAAAGTGGGCATTATATGACCTGCAAAGCTGCCTCTGGTCCTGTTGGTCCTCTGTATGGCCTGATAGTTTTGTGATTGAATCCTGTGAATCCCAGTTTAGGTTTCAGTTTCTAGGCTTTGTGGGCAGGGGTTAAGTTTTCAAAAGTGGTAGCTAAAGTAAACCAAAACAAGTACAAAGAACCAAAATCCCCTAAGTGGGTAGATTTTTTTCCTGAAAGGAAAAGGAACTTACTCAAGGCCAGTCCCGTATAATCTGCTGTAACATACTTCTGGAGCCTGAAAAAAGTGTTCATAGGCAATGAACATTTTTGGGAATACAAACCATGTAATAGAGCCTGTGGGGCTGTTTGTACATAGCGGTAGTAAATGGTGGGTTAATTAACCCGTGATATGTTGGACACATTTTGCAGCCTTTTTGCATATTCAACCTCCAATCAGGTTGCTACGTGATGTCCAAACCCAGACACCATAGGTTAATCATGGGTTAAACAACCTACAGTTAACCTATGATTAGTAGGTAGGTTAGCTGTGGGTTGTTTAACCCTCATTTAACCTATAGTGTCCTGGTTTGGATGTCATGTAGCAACCCCAGTTGGGGGTTAAATATTCAAAATGGCCACAGAATGTGCCCAGCACATAGTGTAGCAAATTGTAGGTTAATAACCCACAATTTGCCACCATTTTGTGCAAACTGGGTATGTACGACCTTGCTACCTGCCTTTTCCATGGCCTGCCCATTACTGGGATTAGATCGAAGTTCTGCCAGCTTTGTTATACCTGAGGAAGCTCAAGCCATTTCTTAAGAGTAGAGAATGCTTTTATTACAAAGTTTGAAAGACTTCAGCACCAATTATACCATTTGACAGGTGTTTGGGGTTCGATTTTTTTTAGATAAAAACTTAATTTACTACACATTTGTAAGATATCCCTGTCCATTCAGCATGAAATCAAGGGGCAAAGACTGCCATTTCGGATGCTTTTCTGTCCCTGAAACACCTTTCCACCTTTTGGATGACTTTTTTTCAGTTTCAGTTCTCTCTGTCTTCTTTCCTCCCCCGACCCCACTCCTAAGTCTGATCTTACAATGGAGAAAATATCTGCACTAGAAAACAGTAAGAACTCTGACCTGGAGAAGAAAGAAGGCAGGATAGATGACTTATTAAGAGTAAGTAGTCACACTTGTAAACTCTGCCCTGCCCCATGTTCAAAGATTTTAGTAATGTGGGTGTATCTAATATACTGAGTAGTTGTAAGATTAAATTGTTGTGCAAAAGAGCATCTTGGTAAAAAGGAAATTTCCTTTTGCCATAATAGACAAGTTTATGGGCTGGAAGATTGCTCGAGAGCTCTCTATACTTGACACTCTGAATGGAAGAAAGTATCTCTCCCATTATATAGGTTGAAGGTGGTAACTTGCCGCCCTCCTGAAAGCTCTTGTAAAATCTGAGAATCTCATGCAAAGTCTCCAGAGGCGTTGCTATGTTAATTTGTTGCAGCAAAAACAGTAAAGACCTTGAGCATCTTAAAGACTAACAAATTAAGCAGGCTGTTGTCCATGAAAGTTTATGCCATAATAAATACATTACCTTTTAACAAGCAAATCTCTTGCCTTTTGAAACAAACAAAAAAGATCAAATTTCGAACTTTCTCATGATTGCAACAATTGGTATGAATATAAGGTGACCAAAATTCCTCTGTGGCCCAACAGTGAGCAGTATGTCTGCTCCTATAACGTCTTCTGTATTCTGGCATTCTTGACAACTGTAGCATCTTCAGCTTTTCCTCCTCATGCCTCTAAACAGTTGGTTTACAGGTGACATTTTGACTGGCCTCTGTTTTGTTGACATGCTTAGCATTACTTTATCTTCAGGCAAACTGTGACTTAAGGCGACAGATAGACGAACAGCAAAAAATGCTTGAGAAGTACAAGGAACGGTTGAATAGATGTGTGACAATGAGCAAGAAGCTCCTTATAGAAAAGGTGAGTTTTGTCTTCCAAATTATTCTTTATAATTCTTCCTCTCTTGCCTATTATCCTCTGTTCCCACCCCTTCAAATTTGTTCACATATCCAATTGTTTGAATTTGTATCCTCCCATAACCCACATACTTCGAGCCACTGATAGAGATTGATAGATCTTTCTCTCTCACACACATGGACACACACATGCGTGTACACACGCACACACAGATGTATGTGTGTGTGTTTAATTGAAATAACTGTCAAAAGCAAATGTACTGGGCAGTCAAACTGGTTTCTCTGATTGGTATAACCCAGAAAAAAATATGGCGGTTGAGCAAGATCATTTAGGGGGAAACTCATTTGACTCTGGCTTCAGCCAAGGACATCCAATACAGAGTTCAAGAACTCTTTTTTTAGTCAAATAATTTTAAAAATCTGGTGTAAAGGCTGTCCTATCTCAGTCCAGCTCTCTCACTACTAACGTCAATATTAGAAACTATTAACAGAAAATTTAGGGTTTTTTTCAGTGTGGAAACAAAAAAACCTGCTACTTAAAAGTTCAAAATTTTCTGTTGTCCATAATCTCTTCTGATTGCTCAGATGGAAGACTATAGACTCCAAGTTCTCAATAGTGTTAAATTCGGCACACAGTGCACCTTACGGTCAAGTACACACACATTTCTGAGAAAACAAAATTTGAACCGAGAATAGCAAACTCCTCAATTTGAAATTATGTGTGTAAAATCTATAGTACTTTACTAGAAGTGGAGCAAACGGAAATTGGATAAAAGGACTGATTTTAGATTTTGCACAACATGTTGAGCAATCTGTTTAGTACACATTTAAATGAGATTTTTTCCAAAATATTATATTGGTACCTCACCCCACATAGATTAAAAACAATTCATCTAAAACTTATAGGAGATGTTACTCCCCAAAGCAGACTTTATGCATTTTTTGGTCTTGCCTGATCAAACAACATTGATCAGGCAACACTGGAATAATATTCCAGTTGTGATTCATGAAATAACAGGCCACCATTTTCTTTTGACCCTAAAACAATTCTGTTATGCTATTTAAAGGAAGAAATTGAATCAGAAGACTTGGCATTAATAGCAGAACTATTAATAGTTAATGTTAATAATTTTACCACCCTTGATTGGATATCTTTACAAACACCAAAAGTCTCTGGTTAAAAAAGATCGAGAAGTAGTATTTATTGAAAATAACTTACTTTTCAAGAAATCAATATAAATCACAAACAAGTTTATTGAGAAATGGTATCTGTTTACAACTTTTTAAAAACACATTTCATGATAACAGTGATCCATATAGTCCAAAAACCGTTGTCAAAATACTTAAGTCATAAGGTATAAGTTACAAATGACATGGTACCAGTCTTGTGGCATCTCCAAAACTGCCAGTCTTATGAGCAACTGCTGGGGTTTTTAGTGAGTGGCAGCCCCCCAAGCCCCCTTTTTGGGGCCAATGATTGGATGAAACAAGCATTATCTGTTGGGGAATAGTATACATAATTCTGGACTGTCTAATCTAACCAACTTTATTGGGGTATACCCCCTTTCTGACCCCTCCAAAAGGGGATAACGGGGATCCTTCATTTTGTCATGAAGTACATGGCTGAAACTGGTACCGCTTAGTAGAGATCACCTTCCTCTATCTTAAAATAACCAATCTGATTGCTTTTGTTGTTGTTCAGTCGTTCAGTCGTGTCCGACTCTTCGTGACCCCATGGACCATAGCACGCCAGGCCTTCCTTTCCTGCGCTCTCTCCCGGAGCGTGCTCAAGTTCAGACCATTTAATACAATCAGAATCATAACAATTTTGAATGTAGTGAAATGAAGCTAGACGCATGGGTTCTGAAGTTATGAACTTTTTTACCAGTAGTCAAAGTAAGGTATTTTTTGCTACAAGAATACTTTTGTATTCATTTATTTAAGTTAGGAAAACATTAAAAACAATTAACATGAAACCCCACAGAAACTCCTAACTCAATATTCCCTGCTTGTAGCCCAGCCCCAAAGCCCTGAGGAAGAAAAAGTTGCTTGTCCATTTTCATTTTCTTCCAGAATCTTCCCCTTTCTTGAAAAAGCTGCTCTTTAGTTGCATCCAGTATAGTCCCATCCAGATGCATACTGCTAATCATGGCAGCTAATGTTGGCTCTTCTACCTCATTCGGGGACCTGTATCGATGGAGTAACTGCCCTATTGAAAACAGTATGCATATCACCGCCTCTCATGTTGTAGTTTCACAAGAATGTCTTGAGATGCCATCAAATGTTGGAGGAAGCTTACCTAGGGTTGCCTCCCCCAAACTGGTACCCTCCAGATGTTTTGGACAATTACTGTCAGCATTCCTGACTATAGGTCACATTGGCTGAGGCTGATGGGAGTTGAAGTCCAAAACATCTAGAGGGCACCAGGTCGGGGAAGGCTAACCTAGAGCAGGAAGAAGGAACATTTCATCAACCAATGTGAAATCTCTGGAAGATGGTTCCTGATTGTCATTTCTGCTTTTAAGTAGAAAGCTCTGCTTTCTGAGTTATGTCCCCTCCCCTCATTGTTAATGTGGGAAAGCCGTATCAAGGTGGATTTTTCTCTCTTCTCCATGATAAGCATTGTTCTTGAATTTGCCCCTTCCTAGTGATCTTTACTATATCCTAAAGACCCACTGAAAATCTAAATTTCTCCAGGATATGATGAATTTCAGACTTTACTGTACAAAGATGCATTCAGAAGAAATGCCTAATGCCTAAAAATTATGAGAATTTGTGATGGCATTTACAACATCAGAAAGTAAGGTGAGAATTGAATCTTGCCAAGCCTCAGAACCAGCGTGCATCATATCAGGAAGGCAGTGTGGCTTGGCCTATGGCAATCATTATTGTGGAGCAGCCACTGAGAATATCCCTTGCTGTGTAGAATTGGTGCACTGATAATGTTATTACAGAGCCATTTGTGGTCTGTCCTAAAGCTTGCAGTGAGGATATGCTAAAGGAAGCAAACACATTTACAAAGAACCCAAACCTACTTAGCACCTTCTGCCTGTAAAGCCCTGTATTGAAGTGTGCCCAGAAAGCTGTAAACCACCATTGCTTTTTATGATCTTCAATCTTCTTGTCCCCTTCCCATCACATGCATGATGGGATTTAGTTGTGTGTGTGTGTGTCTTTTTTCTTTCTCTACAGGCAACCAGTTATTAAGCCACATGTCAGTGACCTGATCTTGGACAGTTTTGCCCATGGCAACCTATATCTATATGGAAGTCAGCTTCTTGAGAATGAATACTCTGTTGATGTTACTGTTAGTTTTGACTAGCTCTCTAGCAATATGATGAGCTACAGTTGAGAGTCGTGACACTCTATCCTTCCCTCCCCAGTCAAAGCAGGAAAAGATGGCATGCCGAGATAAGAGTATGCAGGATCGGTTGCGGCTGGGTCACTTTGCTACAGTCCGGCACGGGGCCTCTTACACTGAGCAGTGGACAGATGGCTACGCTTTCCAGAACCTTATCAAGTATGTTATGTAACTAGCCCTTCTGCCTCCGGTAGAGGCAGAAAAAATAATAAATTATTGACTTGTCCTTTTTCTAAATGCATATGCAATAACCCAGAATGGAACCAGACTGGTGGTGCTTAACATAAAAAAGGTAGCAGAGCAGTTTTTAAACTGAACCCTGGAAGAAAGCCAATAAGAGTTGGGAAGAACATAAGAGCCATGCTGGATTGGACGATGTCCAGTATTCTGTTTGCACAGTGGCGAACCAACGGCCTGTGGGAAACCCACAAATAGAACGTGAGTGCAATGGCACCATCCAGGTTGTGTTCCCCAGCAACTGGGGGACTTAGACCACTGCCTCTGATACTGGAAGAAGCGTATAGCCATCATCACTAGTAGCTATTAATAGCCTTACCCGGAAGCATCCATTTTGGGTTGAATTACCCCTAGGGGCTGAAAGTAAAAATGTTTCTGATTGCCCAAATGGAAACAGGTGGAAATATGCTATGAGCATATGCTAAAACATGATAGCCAGTCAAAGAGGCCTAAGGACCATAGCAGAAAATGCACAGACCAGAGACATCTGCAGTGGGACACCATATATAGATGTTTCTGCGTGAATGCTAGAAACTTCTGACCCAAGATGGGAATGTTGGAGTGCTTGGTTTTAAGGGAGAACGTAAATATAGCAGGCATAATGGAAACCTGGTGGAATGGAGAGAACCGGTGAGATTCAGTCATCTCTAGCTACAAACTGCATAAAAAGGACAGGGAAAGGATATACTGGAGGTGGTGCTGCTCTGTACGTGAAAGAGGGCATAATGTCAAACAAACTGGAAACCTTAAAAGTGGTTGTAAGGCCCCAGGCCTGTAAGCAAGCTAACAGTAGTTGAGAGAGGCTTAGAGATCCATAATGCTCTCTGCTTTCGTTCATTATTACTTGCAATTTGGTTGCAGGTGGGCCTCTTGGATTGTAAGATGAGTCAAAGGTCGATCTGGCCACCTCAGTACATTCCATGCTAATGAGCTCTGGTACTGTTTATGTTATCAGAGTCTCGGATGTGCCTGAGCAGTGAAGCTATATTTATTCTAAGCTACAGGTGTCTGTGCTGGGAAAATTCTGATAGTCTTGCTTCTGCCAAATATGTTACTAAGCAATGTTAGGCTATGCTGGGAAAGTTGTAGATGAACCCTAGTTAACTCTTGCTCCTGTCATACTGCCTCACTGCTATGTCTGGATAACATATATGATATAAAACCCATCATGCACTACAGCTCGTGGTTCAGAGATGCTGTCTGATCCAACCATTGGGTACGCCTGTGCGCTATAAGTACTCAATAAAGTCTCCTTGTAAGTAAAACTGGATCTGGCTTATCACTTTCTCAGCACCTCTAAATCTTGGCAGCCCACGGCTGGGGCATACAGTGGTAAAGCAGCAATCCAGGTTGTTTTGGGGTTGTTGGGGAAGGTAGAAGGCTGCAGCCTCCTCGCTGCCCCAGTGTTGCTCACACGGTCGCTGTTTATTTCCAATCTCTCATCAGAGATTGGAGATAAAGGAAGGAATTTCTTTGCTAGCACTAGCAAGAGAATTCCTTGCTTATCTCTGAGAGATTGGAGATTAGGGATAGGAAGTACCACCACAGCAGCAAATGCGGGGGGTGGGGTCTGGTGGGCTGCTAGAAATGGCTTTGCGGACTGCGCATTTTGCTCTCCTGGTCTAAATAACTGTGCCTTAGAATGGTCAGGAGGAGTGATGAGGGTAGAAGCACCATGGACTAACAACAAAGAAGGGGGAGGCAGGCTCCAGTGCTCAAAAAAGGAAAATGTATTGTGCTCTACGTGTTTTGGAGATGTCTCCTTCTTCAGGACCTGTTTGAAGCCATTCAGTCTCTTAACCCTGAAATGAACAGTGATTCCTTTCTTTGAAATGCTTGCACACGCTATTCCTAAATCTTACCGCTCTCACATTGGCTTCAAACAGCTCCCGAAGAAGGAGACATCTCCAAAACGCATAGAGCACAATAATTTTCCCATTTCAAGCACCAGAGCCTGCTTTGTTGTTTGTCCTTAGAACAGTCAGTCATGGAACCAACCACACAGGCTTTGACCCTGAACTTAATCCTAAGTGGCCTCATTGCAGATCTTGTGTGAGATGCGAGTGGTGTTGAATCAATTGGAATCTGTGCTATCAAATTTAAATATAAATTGCGAAAGTGAAAACAGCCAAGGAAGTCCAACGTGGTCACATTTAACTTGAAAAGAGGAAAATCTTCTAAAATGAGGGAACTGGTAAAAAGGCACTTGAAAGGGTGAAAGCTCTCCAAAATGCTTGGAGGGTACTCAAAGCCACAATAATGGAAGTTCAGTTAGAATGTATACCACAGGTCAGGAAAGGCAGCACTAAGTCCAAGAGGTCACCCACCATGGTTAACAAGCAGTGCCAAGGAAGCTCTTAGAGAAAAGGCTTCTTGCAGAAGTCTTTCCCAAATGAGGGGAACAAAAAGGAACAAAACTTGCACACAGGAGATGCAAACAGAGAATAAGAAATGCAAAAAAAGGATTTTGAGGAGCATATCGCTAAAAACACCAAGGGCAACAATAAAGAATTCTTTAAATACATTAGAAGTAGGGAACCAGCTAGGGAGGCTGTTGGATGACAACAGAGTTCAAGGCGGATAAGGAGATCGCAGAGAAGCTAAATGAGTTCTTTTCGTCTTCACTGCAGAAGATGTAGGGCAGATACCTCTGCCTGAATCAATATTTTCAGGAAGGTAGTCTGAGGAACTGAGGCAAATAGTGGTGACAAAGAGATGAAGTTCTAGACCTTATTGACAAATTGAAAGCTAACAAATCACCAGATCCAGATGGTATTCATCCAAGAGCTCTGAAAGAACTCAAAGGTGAAATTGCTGGTCTTCTAACAAAAATATGTAAGATCTGGATAATTACAGACCAGTTGGCTTAACATCTGTACCAGGTAAATTGGTTGAAAGCATTATTAAAGATAAAATTGATAAGCATATAGAAGGACAAGTCCTGCTGAAAAAGAATCAAAATGGCTTCCATGGTATATCTTGTCTCACTAATCTTTTAGAGTTCTTTGAGAGTATCAAGAAATATGTGGATGAGTGATCTGATAGACTTCGTTTACTTGGACTTCCAAAAGGCTTTCAGGAAAGCCCCACATAAAAGACTTCTGAGCAAACATACCAGTCATGGAATAAGAGGAGAGTTATGGTAACCGGTTAAAGAACTCAAAGCAAAGAGCAGGAATAAATGGTCAGTTCTTGCAATGGAGTGATGTAAACAATGGGGTCCCACAAAGATCTGTATTGAGATGGGTGCTTTCTCCAAGCTGCTGTGAGGAAGGCATCCCACAGTGGCTTAACTCCCTCAACTGCCCATGCAAAGCAGGGACCACATGATAAGAGTTTTGTTTAGTCTGTTGTTCCTAGACTTCCAGCCAGTCCATGGCCTGTTTTACACCCAGGATAAAGCTAGGTTTTTTCACCTATCACAACCTGTCTTTTTCAACTCTTCTACCTTGGTGACTCCAGGGTTTTTCTTCTTTCTTCTTTCATTCATCTTCTCAGATCTTAAACAAATAAAAGAAAGAAATCTTTCCTCCTGTCTTTGTTGCGTTCACTCTCTCCTTCTTCTATGGCTCCAAGAGGGAAGAAAGCAGCAGCAGAAAAGCCCGCAGAGGAAACAAGCAGCATTACTCATGTATATGTCGTTAGAGGCCAGTCTGCTTTGCAGCACTGCTGCGCCCTCAGTTCCTGCTTGAAAACTGATTCCGCTGGCCACAATAGTAGAGAAACAAGCAGCGAGCACCAGCCTCCTGGCTCTGGCCACACATTCAACCTTGCCACCCCGTACATCCTGCTATAGAGCACACTTGAGGTGGTCATGGGCTTGAGCCTCAGGGTGCTTGCTTCTGCAGAACTTGCCACCCTCATACTGATCAGGAGCTGGCCATGGTCTCAGAATCGGAGGAGAACATTGATCCTCCAAGTTCCACACAAGGATGCTCCAGGGCAACGGGCAGGGTGAGAACCTGATCCAGCTCCTCCCCACCCACCCCCCAGCCATTTCCTGCCAAACCCAGGAGGTGGCCATTTTGGAAAGCAGTTTTGATTCTCACAGACCGAATGCTCCCGTCCCTCTTCCTTCAACTAGATTGGCAGAGGGGTTCCAAGTCTCCATCCTCTCCTCTCCTACCATTAAGATCCTTTCCCAGATACACAAAACTGTTCTCTCACAACATGAGTGAGCACTCTTAGAGGAATTATCTGCATAGTTTTTGAAAAAACAGGATAAAAGACCTACTTGTTCTGGAAAACATAATTGTGTCCCTCACTCAGATTACTCTCCTTCCCCTCCTCTGAGATCATGTAAGGAATAAAAATTCAAGGGCAACTCAGTCATATAATCACGCTACTCATGCTGTGGTTCAGCGCTCATCTGCCAATTCTAGAGAGGGCTGTCCTGATTCACACTTTAGAACTAAAGGGACTTCCAACAGAACTACAACGCCTGAACGTGATGTCCAGATCCAGGACAGTGATCCTCTGTACCCCCAGGGGATGCTAACTTGAACAAAGGGGAGGGAGAATGGTCAGATGTAGGAATAACAGAAGATTCTACGAATACCAGATTCTTTAACAAAGACTATTTTTGTCATTATTAAAGGCTATTGCCACCTTACCCATACATTTTGCAGACCCAGTGGAAAAATCAACCCATTTTGAGAGGAGAGGCTATGTTTCCCAAACTGAAGTCTGCCTCCAGAGAAGGAGCTTCAGCACTGGTTGTTGTTGTTGTTCAGTCGTTCAGTCGTGTCCGACTCTTCATGACCCCATGGACCATAGCACGCCAGGCCTTCCTGTCCTCCGCTCTCTCCCGGAGTGTGCTCAAGTTCATATTCATTGCATCGGTGATGCTATCTAGCCATCTCATCCTCTGCCGTCCCCTTCTCCTTTTGCCTTCAGTCTTTCCCAGCATCAGGGTCTTTTCCAGAGAGTTTTCTCTTCGCATTAGGTGGCCAAAAGATTTGAGCTTCAGTTTCAGTATCTGTCCTTCCAATGAGCACTCAGGGTTGATTTCCTTTAGGATGGACTGATTTGACCTCCTTGCAGTCCAGGGGACTCGTAAGAGTCTTCTCCAGCACCACAGTTCGAAAGCATCAATTCTTCGGCACTCAGCCTTCCTTATAGTCCAGCTCTCACAGCCATACATTACTACTGGGAAAACCATAGCTTTGATTAGACGGACCTTTGTCGGCAAGGTGATGTCTCTGCTTCTCACTATGCTGTCTAGGTTTGCCATAACTTTCCTCCCAAGGAGCAAGCGTCTTTTAATTTCATGGCTGCAGTCACCGTCTGCGGTGATCTTGGAGCCCAAGAAAGTAAAATCTGTCACTGCTTCCATTTCTTCCCCTTCTATATGCCAGAAAGTGATGGGGCCGGATGCCATGATCTTCGTTTTTTTAATGTTGAGTTTCAAACCAGCTTTTGCACTCTCCTCTTTCACCCTCAACAAGAGGCTCTTGAGATCCTCTTCGCTTTCTGCCATTAGGGTGGTATCGTCTGCATATCGGAGGTTGTTGATAATTCTCCCAGCAATCTTAATTCCGACCTGTGATTCATCCAACCCGGCATTTCTCATGATGTACTCTGCATATAAGTTAAATAAGCAGGGCGACAATATGCAGCCTTATCGTTGTTGTTGTTGTTGTTGTTCAGTCGTTCAGTCATGTCCGACTCTTCGTGACCCCATGGACCATAGCACGCCAGGCCTTCCTGTCCTGCGCTCTCTCCCGGAGCGTGCTCAAGTTCATATTCATTGCATTGGTGATGCTATCTAGCCATCTCATCCTCTGCCGTCCCCTTCTCCTTTTGCCTTCAGTCTTTCCCAGCATCAGGGTCTTTTCCAGGGAGTTTTCTCTTCGCATTAGGTGGCCAAAATATTGGAGCTTCAGCTTCAGTATCTGTCCTTCCAATGAGCACTCAGGGTTGATTTCCTTTAGGATGGACTGATTTGACCTCCTTGCAGTCCAGGGCACTCGTAAGAGTCTTCTCCAGCACCACAGTTCGAAAGCATCAATTCTTCGGCGCTCAGCCTTCCTTATAGTCCAGCTCTCACAGCCATACATTACTACTGGGAAAACCATAGCTTTGATTAGACGGACCTTTGTTGGCAAGGTGATGTCTCTGCTTCTTACTATGCTGTCTAGGTTGGCCATAGCTTTCCTCCCAAGGAGCAAGCGTCTTTTAATTTCATGGCTACAGTCACCGTCTGCGGTGATCTTGGAGCCCAAGAAAGTAAAATCTGTCACTGCTTCCATTTCTTCCCCTTCTATATGCCAGGAAGTGATGGGGCCAGATGCCATGATCTTTGTTTTTTTAATGTTGAGTTTCAAACCAGCTTTTGCACTCTCCTCTTTCACCCTCAACAAGAGGCTCTTTAGATCCTCTTCGCTTTCTGCCATTAGGGTGGTATCGTCTGCATATCGGAGGTTGTTGATAATTCTCCCAGCAATCTTAATTCCGACCTCTGATTCATCCAACCCGGCATTTCTCATGATGTACTCTGCATATAAGTTAAATAAGCAGGGTGACAATATGCAGCCTTGTCGTACTCCTTTCCCAGTTTTGAACCAATCAGTTGTTCCATGTCTGGTTCTTACTGTTGCTTCTTGACCCTCGTACAGGTTTCTCAGGAGACAGGTAAGGTGGTCTGGTACTCCCATCACTTTAAGAATTTGCCACAGTTTGTTGTGATCCACACAATAGCCTTATCGTACTCCTTTCCCAATTTTGAACCACTCGGTTGTTCCATGTCTGGTTCTTACTGTTGCTTCTTGACCCCCGTACAGGTTTCTCAGGAGACAGGTAAGGTGGTCTCGTACTCCCATCACTTTAAGAATTTGCCATAGTTTGTTGTGATCCACACAATCAAAGGCTTTAGGGTAGTCAATGAAGCAGAAATAGACGTTTTTCTGGAATTCTCTTGCTTTCTCCATGATCCAGCGAATGTTGGCGATTTGATCTCTGGTTCCTCTGCCTCTTCGAAACCCAGCTTGTACTTCCGGTAGTTCTCGATTCACATACTGCTGAAGCCTAGCTTGTAGGATTTTGAGCATCACCTTGCTGGCATGTGAAATGAGTGCAATTGTGCGGTAGTTTGAACACTCTTTGGCATTGCCCTTCTTTGGAATTGGAATGTAAACTGACCTTTTCCAGTCTTGAGGCCATTGTTGAGTGTTCCAAATTTGTTGGCATATTGATTGCAGCACTTTAACAGCATCATCTTTTAGGATTTTAAATAGTTCAGCTGGAATACTGTCATCTCCACTAGCTTTGTTGTTAGTAATGCTTCCTAAGGCCCACTTGACTTCACTGTCTAGGATGGCCGGCTCAAGTTCAGTGACCGCACTATCATGGCTATCAGGGACATGAAGATCTTTCCTGTATAGTTCTTCTGTGTATTCTTGCCACCTCTTCTTAATCTCATCTGCATCTGTTAGGACCCTGCCTTCTTTGTCCTTTATCATGCCTGTCTTTGCACAAAATGTTCCCTTGAGATCTCCGATTTTCTTGAAGAGATCTCTAGTCTTTCCCATTCTGTTGTTTTCCTCGATTTCTTTGTATTGTTCATTTAAGAAGGCCTTCTTGTCTCTCCTTGCTATTCTCTGGAACTCTGCATTCAGTTGGATATATCTTCCCCTTTCTCCCCTGCTTTTCGCTTCCCATCTTTCCTCAGCTACTTGTAAAGCCTCATCAGACAGCCACTTGGCTTTCTTGCATTTCTTTTTCTTTGGGATGGATTTCATTGCTGCCTCCTGAACAATGTGATGGACCTCCGTCCATAGTTCCTCAGGCACTCTGTCTATCAGGTCTAATTCCTGAAATCTATTCCTCACCTCCACTGTATATTCATAAGGGATATGATTTAGGTCATACCTGAATGGTTTAGTGGTTTTTCCTACGTTCTTCAATTTAAGCCGAAATTTTGCAAGAAGAAGCTCATGATCTGAGCCACAGTCAGCTCCAGGTCTTGTTTTGACTGACTGTATAGAGCTTCTCCATCTTTGGCTGCAAAGGACATAATCAATCTGATTTCGATATTGACCATCTGGTGATGTCCATGTGTAGAGTCGCCTCTTGTGCTGTTGGAAAAGAGTGTTTGCTATGATCAGCGTGTTCTTTTGGCAAAACTCTGTTAGCTTTTGACCTGCTTCATTTTGTACACCAAGGCCATGCTTGCCTGTTATCCCAGTGATTTCTTGACTTCCTACTTTAGCATTCCAATCCCCTATGATGAAGAGGACATCTTTTTTTGGTGTTAGTTCTAGAAGGTGTTGTAGGTCTTCATAGAACCGATCAACCTCAGCTTCTTCGGCCTCAGTGGTTGGGGCATAGACTTGAATTCCTGTGATGTTGAATGGTTTGCCTTGGATTCGTACTGAGATCATTCTGTCGTTTTTAAGATTGTACCCCAGTACTGCTTTTCCCACCCTTTTGTTGACTATGAGTGCTACTCCATTTCTTCTAAGGGATTCTTGCCCACAATAGTAGATATGATGGTCACCTGAATTAAATTCGCCCATGCTTGTCCATTTGAGTTCACTGATTCCCAAGATGTCGATGTTCAATCTTGCCATCTCATGTTTGACCACCTCCAGCTTACCTTGATTCATTGATCTGACATTCCAGGTTCCTAAACAATATTGTTCTTTACAGCATCGGATTTTCTTTTCACCACCAGACACATCCACAGCTGAGTGTCCTTTCAGCTTTGGCCCAGCCGCTTCACTCTTTCTGGCGCTACTTGGAAATTCCCAATGCTCTTCCCCAGTAGTATATTGGACACCTTCCGACCTGAGGGGCTCATCTTCCGGCATCATCTCTTTTAGCCTTGTGATACGTTCCATAGGGTTTTCTTGGCAAGAATACTGGAGTGGGTTGCCATTTCCTTCTCCAGTGGACCACATTTTGTCAGAACTCTCTGCCATGACCTGTCCGTCTTGGGTGGCCCTGCACGGCATAGCTTATGGCTTCACTGAGTTACGCAAGCCTCTTCACCACAACAAGGCAGTGATCCATGAAGGGGTTAATCAGCACTGGTTAGGCCTCATCATTTGGCCAACAACATGATGTGGCTGCAAAAAAGGCAAATACTATTTTGGGCCACATTCATAGAAGCATAGCTTCCAAATCCTGGGAAGTAATAGTTCCCCTCTACTCAGCATTGGTTAGGCCTCATCTGGAGTACTGTGTCCAGTTCTGGGCACCACACTTTAAGAAGGATGCAGACAAACTGGAGAGGGTTCAGAGGAGGGCGACGAAGATGATCAGGGGACTGGAAACAAAGCCCTGTGAGGAGAGACTGAAAGAACTGGGAATGTTTAGCCTTGAGAAGAGAAGACTGAGGGGAGATAGGATAGTGCTTTTCAAGTACTTGAAAGGTTGTCACAGAGAGGAAGGCCAGGATCTCTTCTCCATCATCCCAGAGTGCAGGACACGGAATAATGGGCTCAAGTTACAGGAAGCCAGATCCCAGCTGGACATCAGGAAAAACTACCTGACTATTAGAGCAATATGACAATGGAGTGAGTTACCTAGGGGGGTAGTGGGCTCTCCCATACTGGAGGCATTCAGGACGAAGCTGGACAGCCATCTGTCAGGGATGCTTGCTCAATACATACAGGGCAAGCTGAATTACACAGCAGACTACCTCCATCACAAGCAGATCAATCCTGGGGAGTGTTCACCCCTTTGTCTTCCACAACTTCAGACACGATTCGGACCGCTCATAGTGGACCTCCTGGCACGACACCACAACCACAAACACCTGAGATTCTTTTCAAGATTCTGCGCCTACAGCACAGAAGCCATGGACACCCTCAATGCCAAAAGAGAGACTGTATGCCTTTCCACTGACTCCGCTCATAGCAAGACACCTACAGAAGGTCAGAACAGTCAACAGTCATTTTAATGGCCCCCTTCTGGCCCACCCATAGTTTTCTGAAATCCTAGCTCTTGAAGGACCCTGGTTCCTCCCTCTGATACCAGATCTCCTCAGTCGAGACCCAGTTCTCCACCCAGACCCAGGCTGGCTTCATCTAGCCATATGACCATTGAACAGTCAGCCTGCATTGGCTTAGGGTATCCCAACTCAGTCATCACCGCCTTGCTGGCCTTGAGGAAAGACTCCATAGTATGTAGACACAAAACCTCTTGGAAAGCCTTCACTAGATGGTGCTGACCAGGGGTGTTGTTGAAGAAAGGCCCACTTGGGCATGGGCCCCAGATCTTTTGAACTGTCCTAATTGCCATTTTTTTACATTTTCCCATTGACTTGCATTGGAAAACAGAAATGGCCATAATTTAAATACATGAAATTTGGAGACCTGGTAGCCCCAATGGAGCTGATTGAACCTGCCCAATTTCAGGCAGTTATGTCCAGTGGCTTTTGTGCTAGTCACAGGTAAAGTTTGCTATTTTCAAGAAAATCTGTCAAAGCAAAGAGCTATATTTTTTGTGTGCTTCCACAAAAGTGCATAGAATTTGGTGACCTGGCAGTCCCTGTATAGGTGACTGAATCTGCCAAATTTCAGACAGTTGGGCCTAGTGGCTTTTGTGCTAGCCACAAGTAAAATTTGCTGTTTTCAAGAAAAAATATCAAAGCAAAGAGCTGTGATTTTTTTGTGCTTCCACATACGTGTGTAGAATTTTGGGACCTGGCATCCCCTATGGAGCTGACTGAACCTGCCAAATTTCAGACAGTTAGGTCCAGTGGCTTTTGTGCAAGCCATGCATAAAGTTTCCTTTTCTCAAAGACTAAAACAAAAAGTAAAAACTGCCAAGCCATACAGGGGATTAAAGATCCTAATCAGAAGGTATTTAAGGTGACCATTAGGAGATCACTATCCCTAATCTCTGGTGTGTGGGGGGGGTGTTGAGGTGCAAAAAACCTCTCTCCCCCTACTTTTCAGCTCTTACATGCCCATTGTTGGGAGCTTGCTTGCAATGACATTTTGAAGAGGGAGACGGAAGGGAAGAAAGAGCTTCATGTGAAATACTGGTATTTCACACAGCACCTGATTTTACTGCCCCAGAGTGGAACCTTTGGGTTCTGCAGAAGTTTAGTAGCTTCAGTACAGCAAAAGTTCCAATAGCCTCCACAAACTTCTTTCTCTCCCTCCACTTTAATTTCTCTGAAATAGCTGTAGGACTCAAAATTATTTCAGAAGGAGGGTTAGGACTATGTGGCGTCATGATCGAGGAACTGCTAAGGCTTTTAAACAGGTTCTGCAGTTTTAAAAAAGCTAGAAAAAGCCCTCTGCCACCTCACCTCATAAAGTTAATGTAAGTACGTGCAATCCTTACAAACCCTCCACAGTCTTCTAAATTCCTCTGAAGCACTACCTCTCTGAAAGGAGCCACTTGGCTTAGGGAATTCTCTCTATCCCCCACCCCACCCCACCCTGCATTTCCAATCACCATTCTTCTTTTCTCCTTCCTTCCCCTATCTTGTTCTTTCTTTCTGTTCTTTATTCCACCCAGAGCATATCCTGAGGAATTCTTAAAGACAATTCTCTTTGGCGGGCAAGAGAAGTTCTGAACTGTATTTGACTTTATTCAAACAGACAAGAGGGCTGGTTTTTCTCCTTCTCACTCAAGTCTTTGAGAAAAGTGGGTTCACTTCGCAGAGAAACAAATCTGGGGCTGTTTTGTTTGTCATTTGCCATTATCCAGCAACAGGGCTGCAGCTCCGTGGCAGAGCACCTGCTTGGCATGCAGAAGGCCCCAGGTTCAATCCCAGCATCTCCAGGGAGGGCTAGGAAAGGATCCTGCCTCAAACTCTGCAGAGCCACTGCTGCCAGTCAGTGTTGACATTCCTGGGTTAGATGGACCCAGGGTCTGACTCAGTATAAGGCAGCTTCCTATGTTCCTTTGAACAAAAAGCTTTAATAAAAATAGGAATTGGGGGTTTGTTTTTTAAGTGGAGGGGAGATAAATATTGCTGATTTGTGCAATCCTATGTATGCCTACTGAGAAGTCCCATTATATTTAATGAGGCTTACCCTCAGGAAAGTGGGCATAGGATTCCAGCAGAAGTTACTTTTACAGGGAGGTTTGCACCTTGATGTTCTGCATGTTTACTCAGAAATAAGTCCTGAGTTGTAAGCATGGTATTACAGGCTTAATATAGTGCCTACCCAATTCCATCTAATGAATTCACTACCCTTTCATCTCAGTCCTATGCATGTTTTCTCATTTGTGTTTTTTTTTTCATTTTGCATGAACTTCAGTGGTGAGAGAAAGGCACTTAGTACATGCTCAGAGTTTCTCTATAAATGAGCCCTAGTTTTGAAAATAGACTCATTGGCTGAAACCTGGTGAAGTTGTGGTGAACCTGGTGAAGGCACAAAAAATGTTATAGGGAGGAAGATAAAATGAGAGCTTGTGCATAACAAGGAGGAGGTAGAGGAGAGTTGCCCAAAACAAGACATCTATTTTTATGAAGAGTTGCTGGAGGATGGTAGGATGAGGAGGGGTGGTTGCATAGAGGGGAATAGAATTGGTAGGGGGAGAATGTAAGTGCTCAGTGGTAAAAGAAAAGCATTCTGCATATGCTCAGAGGCACTCTATATTTAAGAACATAAGAAGAGCCCTGCTGCATCAGGCCAAGGTCCATCTAGTCCAACATTCTGTTCACACAGTGGACAACCAGATGCCCATGGGAAACCCACAAGCAGGACATGAGTGCAATTGCACCTTCCCACCCATGTTCCCCTGCTGCTAATATTGGTGAAATGTAAATAGATTCTAGTCATTCTAAAGAACCGGACATGGAACAACTGATTGGTTCAAAATTGGGAAAGGAGTACGACAGGGCTGTATATTGTCGCTCTGCTTATTTAACTTCTATGCAGAGTACATCATGAGAAACGCCAGGTTGGATGAATCACAGGTCGGAATTAAGATTGCCGGGAGAATGATCAACAACCTCAGATACGCAGATGATACCACCCTAATGGCAGAAAGCGAAGAGGATCTAAAGAGCCTCTTGTTGAGGGTGAAAGTGGAGAGTGCAAAAGCTGGTTTGAAACTCAACACTAAAAAAACTAAGATTATGGCATCTGGCCTCATCACTTCCTGGCATATAGAAGGGGAAGAAATGGAAGCAGTGACAGATTTTATTTTCTTGGGCTCCAAGATCACCACAGATGGTGAGTGTAGCCATGAAATTAAAAGGCGCTTGCTTCTTGGGAGGAAAGCTATGGCAAACCTAGACAGCATAGTGAGAAGCAGAGACATCACCTTGCCGACAAAGGTTCGTATAATCAAGCTATGGTTTTCCCAGTAGTAGTGTATGGCTGTGAGAGCTGGACTATAAGGAAGGCTGAGCGCTGAAGAATTAATGCTTTCGAACTGTGGTGCTGGAAAAGACCCTTACGAGTCCCCTGGACTGCAAGGAGGTCCAATCAGTCCATCCTAAAGGAAATCAACCCTGAGTGCTCATTGGAAGGACAGATACTGAAGCTGAAGCTCAAATATTTTGGCCACCTAATGGGAAGAGAAAACTCCCTGGAAAAGACCCTGATGCTGGGAAAGATTGAAGGCAAAAGGAGAAGGGGACGGCAGAGGATGGGATGGCTAGATAGCATCACCGATGCAATGAATATGAACTTGAGCACACTCCGGGAGAGAGCGGAGGACAGGAAGGCCTAGCGTGCTATGGTCCATGGGGTCATGAAGAGTCGGACATAACTTAACGACATATCCTTTAGGAACTTTGCAGGTTTCTTTCCTGGGAGACACCTCTAATGACCTGTGCATTTTCATACAAATTTACCCAAAAAAAAACTATTGGGGAAGGGTGAAGGGAAGGGAAAGCAAATCACGCCCTCCCCCAAATTTGAGAACTCCCCTTCCACATGAACTGCTGCAACTATCCTACTGAAACTTTGCTGGTTTCTTACTTAGGGACAATTCTAGGCTGTCTGTAATTTTCAGAACAACGGTCCACAAGGAACCATAGGGAGATAAGTATGTCCTCTTTTGGAGACCTCAAAATGTTAAGGCCACACTTGCACAAAAACCTTTGTGGCTATCATTCTGAAATTTGGAGACGTGATCTCCTCTGATGGGGCAATGAATCCTGAAATTTTTATCTAATTCTTCCAAGGAATAAAAATGTTATTGGCGGTTCCCGTTAAAATAAAATTAAAATATAAACCCTGCACCTATTGTTCTGACATTGGGCAGGTGTAATCCCCTTCTAGTATGCCTGTAATTATCATCCAGTTCTGACCAAGAGAAAAAGGTTACTTTTTTTTTTTTTCTAATTTCCCATGGTAGTCAACAGGAAGCATAAAGACTCATTTTTCCAAAACTTGAGTCAGGTTTGGTGCTGAGCTGAAATGGTCCAACTACAAATTGGCCCAAGCAGAAGCAGGATGTTTTCCAAAATGCTGAATCAAAATGCTGAGTTGAAGTGGGGGGGGGCGGGGGGTCAGTGCACACTTCTTATGTATGTATGTAATCTATACACACACGCAAGCACACCACGTGCGCACACCACACACACACATCTATATGTGTGCTTGTTGTTGTTCAGTCGTTAAGTTGTGTCCGACTCTTCGTGACCCCATGGACCATATGTGTGCTTAGACTTGGATAAATATATATGCAAATTTGTGTTATGGGCTGCAATGCCCCTGGTGCAGACATAAGAAGCTTGTCATCCTCTATGATGGCCTAAAAAGAGATCCTGTTATTCCTTCAAGCAAGCCTCAAGCCTTTCAAACCAGGTGCACTGTGCAGGCAAATGTTGACCATTTCTCCAGTACTGTCTAAAGCTGGCTGTCATCCTCTTAGCTCTCATCCTCATATCAGGTTCTTCCTAAGGGGAGCCATGCTCCTGAGTCCACCGAGTCCATGGATTTCCATCCTGGAGCCTGCTGTTGTCCTTTATGCACTGACCAAAGCACCCTTTGAACCACTCAGAACATTGCCTCCTAGGCTCCTATCACAAAAGGTGGTGTTTGTTGTAGCCATTGTTTTGTCATGAAGAACTTCCAGACTCTCAGCACTATCCCTTAGGAAAGGATTCGTCACCTTCAAGAACACACAGTCTTTCTGTGACTGAACCCTTTTTCACAGAGCATATGAGCCCATTCTACCTTCCTAATGCCCTGATCCTTCTCACCCCCTGGAGGGGGACAGGCAGAGGTTAGACTTATGCAGGGCAGTTAAGATATATCTCAGACCTTCTTCAGAGAGTCAGATTCACTCTTTATTTCTTTTCATCCCACTGCTATGGGAAAAAAAGGTATCCAGATCTACTTTAGCCAGATGGCTCAAAGCATGTATCTTTTCAACCTACAAGGCTTCATGCCTAACAAAGTCTGTTAAAGTCACTGCACATTCCATTAGATCAGCAGCCACAACCACAGTTTCAGCACCTCCATGGCAGAAATCTTCTGGGCTGCAACATGGGCAAATCCAAACTCTTTTGCAAGGCATTACAAAATAGAAATTTACCTCTCAGCAGAGGCCTCCTTTAGCAGGAGGGTCCCCCAACAGGTCGTATGCTCACACTTAACACACCAGCTTCATAGGCCTACCCTACATTGGCAGTGAGTGTCACGTTCCTTTGTCGTCGTCCCCCCTTCACAATCAATACACTCCAAGATACCAGGCTTCAGGCTCACTACTTTGTTAGTTAACAACCAGGTTCCTTACAAATGCACATTCTAGGCAACTCTCAGGCTACAAAGGAAACAGCTACACCTCACAATTACAAATACCGAAGTGGAAGTTAGAGAAGTTGCCAGCAGTTTGAACAAGAACTTCCCTGCCAGAATAGCTTAGGGGGGATGCCCCTCCCTTACAGTTGCTCCCTCCTATGTAGGCTATAATGCATAGCCAACCTAGTGGAGTGTCTAAGCTCTGCCTCTTAATTTTTCCCACTTTGCTCTGCGATGGACCCTAGCATCCCGCAAGTCATGCCCCTCACTCTACTCCTCCCCCGAGACCTGGGTTCTCATGGAGGAGGAAAGGGGGGGCCCTTCAGACCGAGCCATCTTTGTGCCAAGGTCTTGAGAAGAAGGCCTTGCCATATGTGAGCTCACTAGGGAGGGAGCCTCCCCCGGTTTTGGCTGTTCCCATTCTGAATCTGAGCTGCTAGCTATCCCCACATGCTCAGATTCATTCCTGATAGCTTTAGCACATCCCATTGTGGGATGCCTTCTTCACACCATCCTGGAGAACAGAACATTGGTTACTTACCTAGAATGTTCCTTCTGGGTTGGTGTGTGGAAGGCATCCCAACCACACCCTACATACATCACTGGATATACAACAAGATGCCTTATGGTCAACTGCCTCTGTGTTTGCCTGTGTCGAACTTTCTCTTGTATATATAGGTGTTCATTTAGTTGGGGTTTTTTATTCCTTTCTGTATATTCTCCCAGCAGTGCTTTAATCTATTGAGCTATAGCCATGGCTTGAAGGAGTCTGGGACCAGTAGACAAAACAAATTGCGTGGTCCCTGCTTTTCCTAGGCAGTAGAGGGAGTTAACCCACACTTGGAATACTATGTACGGTTCTGCTCACTGCACCTCAGAAAGGATACTGCACATTTGGGAAAGGCCCTAGATCACACCCTTGTGATCAAAGGGCTGGAGCAATTCCCCTGTGAGGAAGAGTTATAATGTCTAGCACCCTTTAGCTTACAAAAAAAAAAAGAGGCAAGTATGGGGAGACATGATAGAAGGGTACAAAATTATACATGAAGGAGAGAGATGATCCTCTCCCATAATAATAGAACTCAGGGTCATCCCATGAAACCGAATAGTGGGAAATTCAAGACTGATAAAAGGAAAGACTTCTTCACAGGGTGAATTGTTAAATATGGAATTTGCTATCACAAGTTGTAGTAATGGCCACCAGCTTGGATGGCCTTAAAAGGAGATAGCCTTATCCTCCATTAATTTTGTCTATCAGTGGCTACTAGTCATGTTGGCTGCATATTACCTCCAGCATCAGAGGCAGTGTGCTTTGAATGCCATTTACTGGGGAACACGAGCAGGAGGCACACATGTCCCGCTTGCGGACTTCCCACGGGCAGCTGGTTGGCCACTTGTGAGAGTAGAATGCTGGACTGGATAGGCCTTTAGTCCGATTCAGTATGGCTTTTCTTATGTTCGTAACCCTGTTCGCATGGGCTCAGAGAAGGTGACATTCTTAACACGATATACTTACCAAAACAAAAGCCATCAGCTGTAAAACTGTAAATGTAACACACCTTTTAAAAATATGGTATGATGAGCCTGTTTTTACTGCTTGCTGCTAAACACTTCCCCAACTAAATATCCTATGTTGCCTCAGGAATGGCATATGATAGAGGAAAATTTGGCAGTACTAGGAGCATCAAATGACAGCCTTCAAACACCACCACCCTTGACAGTGCAGTATCCATTTGGCTGCAAAAACTACACTCAGGAACCTTGTTCACATAACTTCCACTGTCCCCAGCCTTGCTTACTTGACCCATCTGATGGTAATCACAGGTTCACATTGTATGGTAAGAACATAGGAAAGGGTGGATAACGGTTTTTGGTGTTTACTTGATGTGCGTTTAATACCTGTGTGCATTTGAAGTAGGAGGAGCTAAAACAGCGGTGGGGAAAGCCCTCCAGATGTTGGTAGACTGCTACTCCCATCAGCTCTAGACAACATAACCAGTGTTGAGGGATTATGGGAATTGCAGGCCCACAAAATCTGGAGAACCACACATTCCCCAACCCTGATCTAAAACCAAAGTCCATACTTCTGTAGCCCCAAAAACTGGATCTTGCAGTTAAATTTAACTTTATGGATGGGGGCTCATTTGAAATATATTGACTTGGTTTGTATGCTTTACACAGGTGACACAGTTGTGAAAACTTAGGGTTGTATGTTTTTTGTTAAGCAGAAGTTGGTATCTTGTATTAGGGAACTTTTTTCCACAAGGGTTGCAACCCTTGAGGGAAAAGGATGGGAGAAAAAAATTTAAGTGCAGGAAGAAAAGCGGTTGGGTCTAAATTTAATCATACTTCGAATAGACCTATTGAAACCAATGGGCTTAAGTTAGTCATGACTAAAGTCCCATTGATTTCAGTGAGTCTGCTTTAAGTATGACAAAATCTGTATTTGACCCATAGTCTGGGGGGCAGCTGAAATTCAGCGGTGGGCTGTCAGCAAAAAAGTGGTGATTTGGTTGAAAACAAGGTGTGCAGGGAGGACATGCCTTGTTTGGAAGTAAAATTGTGCTCTGGGAGGGTGATTCTGCTTTCAAACAGGGTCTGCACTCCCCATGTGCCTTCTTTTCAAGCAAAACTTCTTTTTTTTTGCTGCCATGGCAAATTTGTCAGCAGCAGTGGCGGGTCTGCACAAAAGGCCCTGGGGAGGCACATGCTGCCCACGGACCAGTTGTTGCCCACACCTGGTCAATAGTGACATAGTGAATCTTAGAGCTATTTTAAGTATCCCCCGATGACTAGAATCCCCAGCTGGAAACTTTTCAGACTTTGCAACTATGAAAACTAGAAATGCACTTTTGAAATCTAAAGCTGAGTATACAATTCTTTCTTAAAAGATGGATTCAGCACTCCAGGGCATGATGATGGTCAGCCACATTCACAGAGCCCCTGCTTTAAATTCCTTTATTCTCCTTCCAAGGAGTAGCATGTGACTAGAAACCTACTTTTCTAATGTTTCTGCCTAGGGACACAAAAGAAAAAACACTTCTCTGTGGCAATTTTTTTTGTGCTTTCTAATGTTTGTGTGCATCTGCATCCTGCTTTTGTTTAGGCAACAAGAGAGGATAAATTCCCAAAGGGAAGAGATAGAAAGGCAACGGAAAATGTTAGCAAAACGGAAACCACCTGCCATGGGGCAGGTCCCTCCAGCTACCAATGAGCAGAAGCAGCGCAAGAACAAGACCAATGGAGCAGAAAATGAGACGTAAGTGGTACAAAAAATACAGAATGCTCTGCAGCCGTATCAAGATGCAAGTAATAAGGCTGAAGTTCTCATGCAGTGCCCCAACAAACTTCCCCAAATCATGTGAAAGTGTTAGAGCTTCTCCCCACTTCACCAACTGCTATAAATAAGAGGTAATTGCTCTTAATACTTAAAGATGGGGGTTCATATCCATGCTCAACTATGGACTGAGTAATTTGTATTGGAAAAGGTGCTAGTGTTTGCAAATGTGCACACACGTTCCATGTTCTGTAAAGTAGAAACAACAGTGCTCTTGATGGCTGAGGACTGACAGGATTAATACAGCAATGTACTCCCCTTATTAACAAAAGCTGTCTAGGTAAATGACTTGAGTTTTCTATCTGACTGTGGTGGGCAGGCTCCTCATGTCCTGACAGTGCAATCTTAAGCATGTTTACTCAGACGTGAGTCACACTGAATTTAATGGGACTTACTCCCTAGTAAGTGTACTTGCCAGCTCCTTGATACTTGGCAGGGGGTGGACACCAAGCAACAGAGGAAGGGGACACAGCCTCAGTGAGAGAGAGCACATGCTTTGAAAGCAAAAATTCCATGTTCAGTCCTTGACACCTGCAGTCAGAAAGGATCTTGGGTAGCAGGGCTGAGAAAGACCTCTGCCTTGATCATGTTGGATTGCTGCTGCTAATTGAGCTAAATAGTGATGGACTGGGTGAACCAATTTGGTAAAGTGGTTTCATGAGACTTTCTTTCATGTCCCCTGCTAATCTTCACTATGTTCAATGGGTCCCAGATCTGTTTTTTCTTTCTCCCCCACCTCCCCCACTTTCAGCTGCTTAATTTTGACCAACATATTTTATGTGCATGCAGGTTAACATTAGCAGAATATCATGAACAGGAGGAAATCTTCAAGCTCCGGCTAGGTCATCTAAAAAAGGTAAAAAAAATCTATTGTAAATTGCTTCAAAGATGCACTGGTTTCAGCTGCGGCCTGACTTCGTGGCCATTCAAGTAGTTGGTTCTGTGCTTTATTATTTATTTTGCTGATTTAGTTCAATTATTTGTATCCCACCTTTCAGGATACAGATCTTTCGGTGTGGCTCTTCAGTATCATTCCCTATTCCTATATACCAGAAGTAGGCAACCTTTTGGACCCATCGACACATTTGGCAGTTTGAGGAAATTGCCCTGGGCATCACCATAGACTGGCTGCCATGCAGAATGTGGCTATTCACAAAGGACAAGTAGAATCATAGAACAGTAGGGTTGGGAGGGGCCTACAAGACCATCAAGTCCAGCCCCCTGCTCAATGCAGGAATCCATGTCAGAGCATCCCCAACAGATAGCTGTCCAGCCTCCTCTTGAATGCCTCTCTAGGTAATTGGTTCTATTGTTGTATTGCTCTAACAATCAGGAAGTTTCTCCTGATGTTCAGCCGGAATCTGGCTTCCTGTAACTTGAGCCCATGATTCCATGTCCTGCATTCTGGGATGATCGAGAAGAGATCCTGGCCTTCCTGTCTGTGACAACCTTTCAAGTACATGAAGAGCACTATCATAACTCCCCTCAGTCTTCTCTTCTCAAGGCTAAACATGCCCAGTTCTTTCAGTCTCTCTTCATAGGGCTTTGTTTCCAGTCCCCTGATCATCTTCGTTGCCCTCCTCTGAACCCTCTCCAGCTTGTCTGCATCCTTCTTAAAGTGTGGTGCCCACAACTGGACACAGTATTCCAGATGAGGCCTAACCAGTGCTGAGTAGAGGGGAACTAGTACTTCCCGGGATTTGGAACCTGTGCTTCTATTAATGCAGCCCCAAATAGCATTTGCCTTTTTTGCAGCCACATCACATTGTTGGCTCATATTCAGCTTGTGATCAACAACAATTCCAAGATCCTTCTCGCTTGTAGTGTTGTTGAGCCATGTATCGCCCATATTGTAACTGTGCATTTGGTTTCTTTTTCCTAGGTGCAGAACTGGGCATTTATCCCTATTAAATGTCATTCTGTTGTTTCTGCCCAGCACTCGTCTATCCAGATCACTTTGAATTTTGTTTCTGTCTTCCAAAGTATTAGCTGTCCTGCCCAATTTTGTGTCATCTGCAAATTTGATCAGCATTCCCTGCACCTCCTCCTCCAAGTCATTAATAAAAATGTGGAAGAGCACTGGGCCCAGGACTGAGCCCTGCGGTACCCCGCTCATTACCTCTCCCCAGTTTGAGAAGATCAAGTAGCCTCCCAAAAGACCTTTCCTCCAACTTTTTTGTTAATCAAGGCAAATGGGTACCTTTCTTTCAGGTATACTCAGTTTGAATTCAGCAGAGTAGCTAAAGTAATCTTTTTCTTGATGCAGGAAGAAGCAGAGATTCAGGCAGAACTGGAGCGGTTAGAGAGGGTTAGAAATCTGCATATCAGGGAATTGAAAAGGATACATAATGAAGATAATTCGCAGTGAGTATTGGGCAGGGGAAAGCTGCATATTATGAGCTTGTGAAATGCAGTCAAGTTGCTAGAATGTGCTGTTTTGCATAGGTATGACACCCCTAACAAGCAAAGCATTAGTTTAGAAATTGGGAAGTTGCTATCCTAGAAGCCATAGCCAAACGATATAGTGCCCTTATATGTGCATTTATTTCCATTTATCTCCCCAATATGTTTTTTAAAGAGCTTATATATATCAATATCATGCTCCTCTAATTTCTGATGCTACTACTGGGCCAAGTCAGTACTAACTATTTCATTATTGATTTAGTGCCATCACTATTTACACGGTAACAAGCACAAAAAAGGAGCTTACAATTTAAAATATACTTGAGGTGTCATCTACTCATGCAGTGTGATTTTAACTACTCTGGCGATATATACCTGAGGTTTGGAACAAGCTGCCCCATTCCCTTTGGCATAATTTTCACCTGGTGCTTGTGCTCAATGGACCACTGGTGGATCTCCCAGGGGATGTAATAAATGTTTCTGCTCCCCTCAAGTCCTACCAGTTGTCTAGTGCAGTGTTTGATATGATCAAATCACAACTCTTTGTTGTTCCTGCTCTTATAGATGCCCTACATCATAATCGTGAAGCCCCTTCTTATGTGATCGCTGTAGGGTCCCTCATATATGAAGGCTTTTAAAAGTTAAAAGTAGCTTTTAAATCTGAAAGGTGCATAGATCTAGCATTTGCTGTGTAGATCATGTGAGAACAAGTGTAAGGACTGACAGTTTAACTTGCTCTCACCAGAGTAACACAAGCAGACCTCCAAGAGACAAGGCAAGCAGAAAACGCAGAGGCAAAGAAAAAGAAAGTAAAAGTGGGGTGAGGGTGGGGAGCAGGGAATGCAAGAAGGTGTGACAGCATCACCGATAATTGCAGGCTCTGAGTCATGCCAAAGAACAAGCTTGTGAAACAGATGGCCAACTCACATCAGTGCTTAGACCTCCTCTCTCAATCAAGGCAGAGAGAGCCTCCATTTTCCAGGATATCTACCACCATGAATAATTCAGATGGATGACCAGAATATTATAGCTGCTGAATGAATAAAGTCTCTTCTCCTCCCCTCTCCAGATTTAAAGACCATCCAACATTAAATGACAGATACTTACTGCTACATCTTCTGGGGAGAGGGGGATTTAGTGAGGTATATAAGGTAAGCTGGACCACCTTTCACTTGGTTGTCATAATTTGACTCCTTGCAATAAAATAATGCAGAAACCAACATCTTTGGTATCCGGTATCTCGGGTTAGGGCTGGTAAAGACCTCTGCTTAAGAACCTATAGATAAATCCTCACCAGTCTGAGCAGACAATACTGGGCTTGATAGGCTAATGGTCTGAGTCTGTAGAAGGTAGCTACATAAGTTGATTGCAGCTGGGTGGTTTTTCTTGGTTTTAAACTTGTTACTTAGTACATTTGTTTCACTCTGGGTTTGCAAGTGCATTCGTATGAAACAATGTAAACATTTGCAAATACTGTTAGGGTAATGGCATTCTAAGCAGGTCTACTTAGGAGAGATTACACCCTCGTTGACAAAAAGCTGTATTGGGCAGCAGCATTATATTAAGCTAGTGGTCCTCTCTCTTCTCTTCCCCCTCCCCCTTGCCCTGGACCCTGCTGCCCTGACTTGCCAGCGAGAATGGTTGCAGTAGCCTTTCTTAAAAAGGTTTTAAGAATGGTCCAATTTTACTGGCTGCGCAGGGCCCACTGCAAAGCAAGGCACTGAGCTACCAACCATCTTCGTTCTTTAAGAATGCCTCTGGGCCTGGAGAAGTAAAGGAGAGTTCTAGGGAAGCATTGTGGGGAAGTAAAGATGGCAGGCTGGAGGCCAGCACTTTGCTTTGCAATACATCCAATCACTACATCATACAAAAAAATTAAAACAACAAAAAAAGTGGGGGCAGCAGTTCTTAGCAGGTGCTGCAGCTGTAACTTCGTTATCTTCTTGCTCTTTGTTTGTGAGAATAAATGGGATGCTGGACATGGCTATTCAATAAAAATAAACATTTAACTGTTGCTTGCTCTGGTTTCCTTATATAGTACTTGGGGGTGTCTGACAGAAAATTCTCAAAAATCCACACAAAATTACAGCTTAAAATTGGTTTGTCTTTTTTCCATCTTGGAAGTGAGATGTGTTTAGGGTTGTGTCATATCTGGTGGTATTCTGGAGCAGCTGATCAGCTCTCCTCCTCTTTCAGGCATTTGATTTAACAGAACAGAGATATGTAGCAGTAAAAATTCACCAGTTAAATAAAAACTGGAGGGATGAAAAGAAAGAGAACTACCACAAGTAAGTAGCTCTGAATTTTGGATTGCAAGGTGTTTATGGATGTGTGTGTTTTGTTTTTTAAATGGCTTTTAAACTTCTAAATGGAACTGTGATCAGGAAAAAAATATCAGCACAAATTTTGTTACCTGACACATCTAAGAAACGGCAGGAGGTGTCCTTCCCATGAATAAAGAAGTATTGAAGAACTGCCCATTTTAGCAAATAAATTATTGGAGGGGCAGGACCTAGAAGGAACTGAAATTGCTTCAGAAAAGGGAAGGAATAAGAGCATAATGTTAAAGGGCAATTTGTCTCTGCAGAGAAGGACTCCTGAGAAGAAAATGTTATACTGGGGCTCCAGAATCTGCCTAAGCAGATCTGCCTAAGTCCTGGAGTAATTCAGGATGCAGATTTACCCTATGAAATCCTAAACGGTGGTTTGTGTTCCACATACCTTAAAACTTCCTCCTCCTCATATCTGATGATGATCTATGAGAAGAGTGTCTTAATTATTCCACTCATGTGCCAAGTTTAGTCTGCAAAGGCAGTGGATGGAGAAGTGTTCTCTGATACTAACAAAAATGTTGGCTAGATTTTTATATTTCACTTGTACCCTGTCCCAAGTTGTAGGGGGATAGGGGAGAGCTAGACATTAAAGTAAATAAAGAAATTTTGTTCTTACAGACATGCATGTAGAGAGTACAGAATCCATAAAGAGCTGGATCATCCTCGCATAGTTAAGCTGTATGACTATTTCTCATTGGACACTGACTCGTAAGTGCTGCTCTGTTTACAAATTCTACTGTGGAACAGGCCACTTGAATGCTTGTAATAAAGCCACTTGAAAGCCTTGGGTGTCCTAAGCCTTTGAGCTTTCTATAGCAGAAGTTCAAGACACAAAGGGGTATATAAGTGAGATCAATTTTATAATTCCAGGGTAACCACTGCTTCTTGATGTCTATCTGTCTATTCCCTTTCATTGTGGAATGGAATGCATGCAGCAAGGAATTGATTGGGGCAGGTGGGAATTGAATTGCCTTACTACACTCTACTGCAATAATTGGATGTGCAGAAGGGGGCAGGTATTGAAAAACTTAGGTGATCTTGAGTACATGCCTTGTCTCACAACAAAGACGTATGTTCGCTAAAACTATAGAAGCTGGTCAGGAGGGTCTGCAGTGAAAAATGCATATGCAGTTCTTTCTCCATGTTGTTGGAATATATCTGAAGGAATGTCTCTTAAATTAGAGCCTTAAAACATGTGTTTGCAATTGAGTCCTATTTGCCTATCCCAGAGTGAGATGGCTTCTCTTAACTGAGGACTTTTAATTTGTGTGGAATCCAAGGTATCCTAGACTTGTTTCCTTGCTCATGCTTTCAGATCCCTTTTTGGTCACTTTTAGGCATTGTGCTCTTGAGAATGTCTGTGCTATTTGCTGCATTATTTCTCATACTTGTAGCCCCCCTTTTAGCTAGTAGTCTCTAAGGTCTCCGTTTTTAAACATTTTGAATATTTATATTCCACTCTTCAATTATAACTGTTTGGGGAGGTTTCACAAAATATCATTAAAATATGATAACTTATAAAACAACTAATGACGGCAGCAAAACATCGGTACAGAGAAAACAACACCCTGGTTCGCATGACACAGCACTGCTAACCCACAACAAGCCATGGCGCCCACAGTCGCCACTTTGTATATTCAGCCCCCACTCGCATAAGCCGTGGTCTGTTCTAGGGTTATGCAAGGATTGTTTAACCCTCACATAATCCACGCTTGCTGGGTTCAAACAATACAACAGCCCCTGAGCAGGGGTTGGACATGCAAACTGGCAGCCCTGAAATAACACGCAAGTTGGCTGATGTGTTGTGCGAACCGGCCCAACATCAGCAGTTAAAAGGCCTAGGTAAAAAAAAGTCTTCACTTCTAAAAGATACCAGTGCCTGTGCTAGGGGAGCCACCCTGATGAAAGAATTCCAGAAGTGGGGCTGAAAAAGGCCCCTATCCGGTCATCATCTGTCTAACCTCACCTGGTGGGAAAATCTGGAGGGCCTCAGATGCCAATTTCTTTTCAGCCTCTGATCAACCTCTTGATCCATATAAAGAAATTTGAGTTAAAGGTATATTGCAGGGTAACTAATTCATGTAAACCATCACTGAGAGTAGAAAGTGCTAAATTGTTATGAACCAGCCTCTGGTTGTGCTACTGCAGATCTTCTGGGGATGGAAGGGAAAGCGGGAAACTTTGCAACACTTTATTGTAAGAACATAAGCTATTATGTTTGACTTCACTTCCTCCAGGTTTTGTACAGTGTTAGAATACTGTGAGGGGAATGATCTGGACTTCTACCTGAAACAGCACAAATTAATGACAGAGAAAGAAGCCCGGTCTATAATCATGCAGATTGTGAATGCATTAAAATATTTAAATGAAATCAAGCCACCCATTATTCACTACGATCTCAAGCCAGGTACGTTCATAGTGGGGTCTGGAACATACCACTGGAAAAGCAGGGCAGGACTGTTTGTTTTGCAAGTCTGTGCTTATGTGACAGTTTTTATCATGATAATTGCAGATTTCATAAGCCTTAAAACAATCAAGCTTCCAGTCCTTATGGCTGCATGTAAGACCTTTCCACAGTCCTGCCTTGAACACTTTCAAACCTTTCTTTCTTTTACATTTTAGGTTGTAAACCCCCCAGAGCAGAGACCTGTCTTTTTGTTGTAACTTTGCAAAGTACGATACATACTGGTAGCAACTATACAAATGATAATAAATAGGCTTTTTTTAAAAAGCAGATCGCTAGTGATCCTTAATTTTTTATTATTATTATTATTATTATTATTATTACCTTTCTATTTAGCTTGTGGCTTGGCTCACTTGCTTGAGTCAGCTGGAGCTGTTGCCTGGAGTAGTGCAACATCTCACATTCTGCTTGTGTCAGTCTCCATAGATGAAATGAGTTATACTTTGGGTGGGAAGAAAGCTGATGGATGGTGATTGTCTTAGGGCAGGTGGCCTTCTGATCTTGTTTAGGCCTCAAGATTCACTGAGTTCCTCCAAGGGAAACCTTCACCTCCCGTAACCCCCTGTCATGTATTGTGACACTCTAAATTTAGAGGGAGCTTAATGAATCATTTTTAATGGATAGGGAAGTGGGGTCCACACAGTATGAGTTGCATTAAGGTGGCTTTTTGGTGGTGGTCTGACATGTTGGTTGAAAATAAATGTGTGCCTGGTCTTTCTGCATTCTCATTTGGATCAGCCTGCTGCTTACCCAGCCACTCACATTTGTAATAGGCATATTCACCTTAAATTTTTCCCCTTCCTCTAGGTAACATCCTCTTGGTAAACGGTACCGCATGTGGTGAGATTAAGATCACTGACTTTGGCCTCTCAAAAATCATGGACGATGACAGCTACAACTCAGTCGATGGCATGGAGCTGACATCGCAAGGGGCTGGCACTTACTGGTTGGTGCCATGATCTCTTTCTTGTGCTGAACATTCCATAATGTCATAAGCCTAGAAACCCTGTCAAAAGTTTCCATTTCAACCCCTTACCATAAGAATAGTTCCTTAATACATCTGCGAAAAGCAGAGATCAGGAGCAAATGAAGGCATCCTTCATTCAAGAGGTGACTAAAATGTGAGAAATAGTGAGAGGAACAGATAGTTCAGCTGAGTGGGGGAAATAGTTTTCCACTAGTCATTATCAGTTTGACCTATGGGAAAGATTCCTTCCTGATTCCAGATAACAGTGTTCAGTTGGACCCGCATATGAAGTCATACTCAGTCTGCTATTCATTGGATACACAATGGACAGGGAAGCATTTATTAGATGGGGTGTCAGCTATCGCCCGTTAGGCAAAACCTTGCTTAAATCATATTCTCATGTATGTTTGGAGGTTTGGGCATATATCCTGTCATAGATATAGATGCTTTTATTTCTTTTTTTGCTTAAAGTGAACAATTCTCCCATACTTAACTCCAGGCATCAGATGCCTTCTCGTGGCTGCCAAAATGTGCTCATCCTGCAGCAGTGGCCTTCAGCTTGTCAAGAGGTGGGATGTACTTGGAACCCCATCTGCCTTGAGCACTATTTTTAGTGGAAAGGCAGTATATAAATTAATTTAAATAAATAGATACATTGCTGTAACAATCTTCTACCTGACACAAGTTGTGAAGGTTGTGTACTGTTTTGTGTAAGCAGCTTTTGGGATAAACTAGAAATCAAGTGCTCGGTATAATTAACCACCAGCACAATATATTCACCATGAGAGAAACTGCCCCTGGGCAGGCTAAAGCAATTTTGTTCCCCTTCATCAGCAAACCACCTTCCTTCCTCCTCTCTTAAAAACATTTTGTAATAAATATGTCAAGATAAAGTGCATAAAAAGGGTAAATATTTCATTATTATCAAACTACAAAAACAAGTCACAATTCATGATTCATAATTCAGTAATAAATCAGTCACATTTTAATATCAAGTCAGGACCTTAAAAACAATACATTATCATCATGATAGTTTATTAATTCTAATCAAGTCATTGCTAAATTGAAGACCTGGTTTGCGCAACACATGGCAGCCCACAGTGGGTTATCACCTCTGTTTGTTTCAGGGTGGCTTGTTGTGATGTCCAAACTTGGTGCAGTCTCCTCAGCGTAGTTTCTTGACAATCCACAAGGCACCCTGAGATCTCATGGCTTGTTGGCTTGTTCAGGGTGGCTTATTTCTAGAGTGGCTTGTTGTGCCATGCGAACACAGCAGAATGGCTTATGCATGGCTTGTTGGAAAGCAGCAAAAAACGCAGTTGCTCCTCATGATCTATCTAAATCTCCATCCTTCCTCCCTTCCCATCCACCCCTCCTCCGATTCATCACTAAGAAATGGCACTTACCCATATACTCCACTTCATCACGTCCCTAGACAGGGACACTTCCCCTCCCGCAACCTTCAGGGAGATTTGCAGAAATGTAATGTTATTTTTTCACCTTCAGGGAGATTTGCACAAATTCCTAGTAACTCTTGTGCTTATTCACAGTAACTATGGCGCTTTAGCAAATTTATGCAAATCTCTCAAAGGGTTTTTTAAAAAATAAAGTTAAATTTGCGCAAATCTCCCCAAAGGTGGGGGGAAATCTTCCCAAAAGCCCTCTAGCAGAGTAGGCTGCTGAGGTTGTGCTGCAAAGTGGTTTTTGTCCAGGTTTTTCTCCAGGTTTTTGCATAGGTCAGTTTGACATAAGATACATCAGCACATATTTTCAGCACATTCTTCCAAATATTCCAATAAAGTTATGATTCCAGTAACGTTATGTTCTCTGTGAGCCTGTTGTAGCTTCTGTTATTAGCATCTTATTAGATATGATGCTTCCTCCTCATCAGGTTTTTATCGTCAACTAAGATTCCAGCATCTCACATTAACTGTCACTAAGATTCAGCAAAATTCCAAGCAGCTGGATTTTTCAATCAACATGATTCATTTTAGTCCATTGTGGCTGCTCTGATATCTGCTGAATCGAATGGTATTCTGGGCCTAACACAAGCAGACCAAGAGTGACTAAGCCAAAATGCAGGGTAAGCGAACAGTCCCCTGGCAGGCCACTACCAGCGCTGGTGCTCCCTGACCTGACATTTGTCACGGGCAGGCAAGCAGGCATGCTGCTGCAAACAAACCTGGGCTGGCCCGGGGTCACTCTGGGTGGCTTCAGCCACTCGGCACATGCGGCTCGCCCCACTGCCTCCTTTTCCTCTCGGCCATTAGGAGGAGGTGACGCAGCACACACTCAGATAGTGAACTTAGACGGGAGGAGGAGGAGGCCACTCTTCCTTGTCACAAAACAAAATAGTTGTAGTAGCACTGTTATAATGGCCACAACTCACTGGTTGAAGACCAGTCAGCTAGAACTCCAACAAACCTCCAGGGGAAGAAAGTACCATGAATGTGGAGAGGCTGCTGAGAACAGTTCTTTAGGTCCCTTGGTCAGTGGTGGATTGAGGAGGAGGAAGAGGAGGCATAGCATAAAATATTCTGATCGATAATGATTTGTACCCTCCCATACCCTGTAAGGATCTTGGGAGGTAACAGCAACGTCTATATAACTGTTGTAATAACTATGGGCAGATATTAATAAACTCAGGTGGCTTCCTGTTCCTGAAGAGCTGTTTTTCCCACACTATTTGTGTTGCTGTCGTAAGTTGCTCATGGCTCAAACAGGAGGCTATTTTACACAGGTCAGAGAACTGGGAGCCCCTTGGCATCTTGCCATGATAGTGAATTCTTCTTATGTTGTGCTTCAAGCAACCAGGAGTGGCTATGACAGTCCTTGTATGCCATTTAAAACATGAAATATGAGACCTGGCCCAATGAACAACAGATGAGGCTGAATTTCAATGCGCTATTTTTAGATTGTAAGCTCCTTAGGACAGGGACGTGGCTTTTCTTTTGTTGCTCCCTAAAGTGCCATGCACCTTGACAGCACTACCTAAACCAAACGTTCTATATTATTGTGTGCGATTTTCAATATAGTAAATGGCTACCACAACTGGCAATATGAAATTTAGTAGTTGTCCTGAGGAAAACTGTTCCGTGACATGAAAGGTTGATCCAGAGGAAAGTAACAGACATATGCTTAAATAAACATGGCTAGTCTGCAGCTGTTAATCTGTCTCTTCCTCAGGTATCTACCACCGGAGTGCTTTGTTGTTGGGAAAGAACCTCCAAAGATTTCCAATAAAGTTGATGTTTGGTCTGTGGGAGTAATCTTCTACCAGTGTCTGTATGGCAGAAAGGTGAGCAATGTAATTCAGCTACCGTTGAAGGACAACGGAGCACAGCAAGGAGCCGTCAGTCTTCTGTGGCGGAATTCTGTATGGTGTTTAGCACAAGAGTTCAGATTCCTGTGAACATTTTCCGCTTGCTTTCTGGTTTTAGTTTTTAAAAAGCACATTTCTGCTTCATTATTTTGGAGGAACTTCTAAAGATGTGCAAATAGACTCTGTTAAAGGCTCCAGCGCTCCAGGAACAGAGCTTCTGTATTACTGTCTTGTGGGTTTCTGTAATTTACCCATAGCCATGCACTCCTGAATGCAATATTTATTTATTTTAAAATTATAGGTTCTCCCATCTAACTTGAGGATGGCTGTCTATTAGGAGTTTGGGAAAGGAAAACTTGGCTTAATAGGAAAATGAGAGGGGAAGCAGACGTGTATAAGGGCAGTAACTAGAGTCCATGTGGAGAGACAGGGTCCTGTACAGAGTAAACGCCTCTTACTACCTTATTGATGTTCAGTATGGAATTTCTTTGATTTTCTAACTTTAAATCAAAAATCACTTATACACTACCATGAGAGCTGCTAACCTTTCCCTTCAAAAAAGTTGCTGGATTTCTGTGAAACCTACTGGATCTCCCCCCACCCCCACCATCCTTTTGAAACATGATTAATGACTATATAGCATGCAGTTTCCTTGACATACACACCCCATTCTCTCCCCTTCCTCCCACAAGTTTCCAGTTTGATAAAAAGCTGCCGTTCTCCTCCTCTGCAGCCTTTTGGCCACAACCAATCTCAACAAGATATTCTGCAGGAGAACACAATCCTTAAAGCTACAGAAGTGCAGTTTCCTCCAAAGCCAGTGGTAACACCAGAAGCAAAGGTAAGAAAGGGTTTATATTTCATACAGTTGAGAAAGCTAAGAAGAATATAGTGACAGTTTACATACAGTAGAGACCTTTTAAGCTCTCACTCATGTACAGAAAGGCACCCAGTGATGAATGATGCTCCCATCCACCAGCAGAGGCAGAACTTGTAGTGGCTTGAAGTTTGTGCGTGGGAGGGTCCCTCTCTTTCTACTGCTTGTGGCAGGAGTGCCCACAGTTTCTGGAGTCTAAAGCTTAGAGGCAATTATACACTTATTTTCGACAAATCTCTTCCTCATTCCTTTTCCTTTCTGTTCATGATGATGTCTACTTACCTCACTCACTTGCTGTGTGGTACATCTGGATACCAGCTCACTGCAGCAAGATGGGGGAGGGAACAGACAGCAGGATAGTGGAGGGGAAAAGGTGGGAGTAGTCATGGCTGCCTTTTCTATCATTTCCACTGAAGACTTAAAAGAGAAATGCCTTTTAAGCAGGGGTAAGAGATGATTGGCTAGGGAAGATCATTCCATAGTCACCCATTCACTGAATAGGCAGTGCAGAAAGACAGGGAACGTTGTTTTTGAACACTAGTTGCCATCCGCCCCTTTTAAAGTAAACCTTGTCTGGTTTTGCTAGTACTGACTGCCCTTATTCCAGAAAAAAAGTACCAATACTAATATGTCATGTGTCTTTTCTCTTTCCTGCGGTTGTTTTTCAGGCATTTATCAGACGCTGCCTTGCATACCGGAAGGAAGATCGAATAGATGTCCAGCAGTTGGCTTGTGACCCTTACTTGCTTCCTCACATCCGCAAATCTGTATCAACAAGCAGCCCAGCTGGGGCTGCTGTTGCCTCAACTTCTGGATCCTCTAATAACAGCTCTTCAAACTGAGCAGGAACAATAGGCCAAATATATATATATATATCCAGAACTGGAGAAAGAAACCGAGAGAGTCAGACATGTTTTGAGAATGTAGCCTTGGGATCAGCAAGGAATCTACAAAACAGCCTCAAGAAACCGGTATCAGGTTCTTTGTTTTTCTCTTGCGTTCTTGTCCCATCCGTAGAACAAGGCATCATTGATTCTCAGCAAGGATGTATGGCAACTTAAGTCAAGCTAAGTGGCCAAAGAAGAGGAGATTGGTTGGTCTCGTGCTGAGCAACTGCAAAGGCACTAACCGCTCTGGGCAGCGGGGGAAAAGATGGTTCCATGTACTGTGAAACATCCAACCAACACGGACCAGGGTGTGGTTCCATGACACAGGGTGCACACACTTTGTGTGGAGAATTGCGGACTTGGCGGCAGGGTAAAGAGGCTGGACTTAGTCCATTGTCAATATTTAAAATACGTTCTTTTCTTTCAGATTTTAGGCTACATCTCATTGGAGGGAAGGGGAAGTAACCACAGAGCTCAGAACTGCGAAGTTCTGCTGGGGGGATTGGCGTAGGACTCTTGTGCCCTTTGAAAGGGAGCCAAGTATCCTGTCTGTTGACAGCACCAGCATTAACATGTTATCCCAAATAATTTCAATTTTAAAATAACAATTTTATTGGTTTTTCTTGTTATAAGATAAACTAACTGGCAAGTCAGCATGGCGGCCCCACCTACTTCTCCTTAGAAGAAGCCTCATATTCTTTGTGTGGGTAGGGGGGTGAAATGTAATGCAGAGATTGCATTAAAGCTGTGCGCATACATTTCTCTCCCCCCACACTCCTCAACCTGCACACATAAAAGCTGCTTCTGGGCAGGCACTTGACAGTTCCCCCCCCCCCCCAAAAATCTTAATGTTTCTTTTTTTCTTTTCTTTTTAAAAAGGCTTTTCTCATTTGGTTCTCAAACCCATTCACTTCGGTGTCTTTTGCTCTCATTAACAGACACACAGATGCTGGCTCTTGCAAAACTCTCTAGTCAAAGCACTTTCCCTCCCTCTCTCATCTTTCCCCCTTCCTTTTTTTAATATTTACTTTCTGTACTGTCTGCTGTGTTAACACCCCAAAGGCATCCTCAAGAACAAGCAGACTTTCTGATCTTTAATCTTGTATTCCATTTCCTTTATCCATTAAAAGGTTTGGGGTGTTTTGTTTTGTTTTGAGTCCTTGACTTTTTTATCTTTAAGAAAAACATTAAAACCAAAGAAGAATCCTCAGAACCTTGTGGCAGAGTGCTGTTCTCTCATGTGGCCAAAATGATGTATGCTGAAAATACCTTAAGCAGCACGGTATGGTCAGGCCCGGACAGGACTTCATTTCTTCACCCACAGGGAATGATCTTCAGTCCTTCCTCCTTACCTTCCTGCTGGCAGTGGCGCACGTGGAAGCAGGCGGACAAGGCGGGGGGGGGGCAGCCATATTGAGATTTGGACAGACAAGCGTGGGGGGGCAGAGCTGGGAAGCAGAGACTGTATGTACGTGCGCGCGCACTCGCCTCTTACTGCTTCTGCGGACCAGGCGGACAGGGCCTAGCTGTTGTGTGTGCGTTCCATCCCTCCTTCCCTAACAGCTCAGTCACCAGGATAAATATACCATTTGGCTGGTAGCGGAGCCCACTCCTCTGTTTAAGTGTCATTAAACGAGTCTGCGCAAGGAAGTGAGGAAATTGATATGTCATTACCACAACTGAAGGCACTGTTAAAAGGTTCATTATGCTTAATTTAAACAAAATATCTCAGCCCGATCAGGTTCCGATTACAATCAGAGTGTAATTTTGGGGGTGGGAGATTTTCCCCACGAGTGTGTAATGACCTGTGCCTCAGAACTGGAGGAGCGGCTTTTTGTTTTACTGTGAGTCATGGTTATTTTTTTCCTCTGGTGGGAGAGCTGACATTTAGACCCCTTCTATTGGGCACAGAAAGTAGGTGAAATCTGGGGCCAGAGAGAGGAGCATACCAGTGCGTTCTCTGGGGTTTCTTGGCTTCTGATAGAGCTCATTCCTCCCCCCACCCCAACAGGTAATTTGCCTCTGAACATGTATGAAAGAATAAAGCTTTTTTGTCATCTCTTCTTCCCCACCCCCACCCCAGCCTCCCTTTCTTATCTTAAAAGAAAACCAGCACGTGTGTTTGTTCCTTTTAGGGTTTGGCCATGCCAGTGTTACTTATAGCTCTTTCACCAAAATGCAGCTTGGAGCCATACCTGAACTGGTAAAATGCAGAGGCAGTTGTCATGGCTGCCATGGCAGAGTACAGCCGCTTATATGCTTGTTAGGGACAACAAACTTTGATCCTTCAGCCAGGCTGGGATTGGGTTCACCTTATTTTTCCGCAGCTGAATTCAAAACACGAAACAGACTGCTTGTGGTAAATGCTGAGACGTAACACCTTAGCCTTTTTTTGCTTTCCCTCCTTAAACGTTAACCAAGTCTTCAATTTGGACAGGTTAAAATTTGCATTGGCCAGTTTGTCATTTGGCTAATTCTTGATCATCCACAAAGAATCCTATCCCAAATGAGACTTATTTAATTTTGTTAATGACTTGCATACATTGTATTTGTTCCATTTTCCCCTCCCCTCAAAGAATAGTGGCTGTCAGATATTTCAGTCCCTATTAGTTGTGCCTGAGCAGAAGCCTCGACCTTTTCATGACATTCATCACTGAAGCAGGTTAGATCACTCTGGATAAGAAATGCAGACTGTGACTTTTTTAAAAAGTTGTTGCTGAAATGAGTTTTATTTCAGGTAACCAAACTTTTTTATTGCCACACTATTCATTTTACTGAAAGGGAAAAGGAAAGTGTATGGATTTGTAACTTGAAACTAGGCCAGACTGTTTTGGCTTTGCCCAACAAACAAAAATATGGATATTAAACAAGTTTTAAGAAACTGAACCTCTTCACTTGCCTGTTATGTTTAAACTGTTGATGGGTGCTTAAGCCTGGGGGGGGGCAGCAGTTGATGAACCAGGTGTAACACATCCTTTGCTCTGAAAAGAGAATGAGTAAACAGCTTGTTAGAGCCCATAAAAATACTGTTGGGAAAATATGTATTGCTTATTTGTAATAGGAACAACAATGCCAGACAGATCCATGGTTCAGACAACCGTTTCTGTTGGCTCAGTTCTGTTAATAAGCAAGCGTAGGGTGGCAAGCTTCTGAATGGCACAGAACCTTTCAGGTCAGGAGTTAAATAGAGGAAATAGAGTCAGCACCTTCCTCCAAATGTATGTAGCATTCCACGGGCATTCTGTTCAAACAGGGAGCTCAAGATTGGAGGCAGAATCCATTATACTGAGGATTTCTTCGCTGTTTTGCCTCAAACGTTTCTTGTCCTTGCATTAAGACTTCAACTGGTGTGACAAATGCCTGGCGAAATTCAGAAACCAGATGATTTTGCATTCCAAACAGTGAGAGAGTTTCTGGTAGATGGGGTGGGGCTTCAATCCCCTGTATAAGTTTTACCTTCCCACTTCACTAATAAGCGGATTAGTTTATTCAAATATAATTAACTGGTGTGCTTAATTTGTATAATTTAAAAGATCTAAGAATTATTTTTTCTTGGCATATTATTTAGGTAAGTTAACTCTAATTTTTGCCCATTTCATTTCAATGCACACAGAAGGCCATGCATGTGTATGTACCGCAATTTCTCAGGGCTGCATTGTCTATTTTGTGCTAAATTAATTTTCCCGTTTCATGAAAACAAAAAAGCAAGCACATTCAAACCTATGGACTATCTTCTTGGCAATGCCCAGGAAGGCAGGGAACACAAGACTGATTTTTGTTCTGTTTGGGGCTCTACCCCCAATTCCTTTCCTGCCTTCACCCAGGACAGCTTTCTCTCTCTTGAGCTCCCTTCTCTGGACCTTCTCTTTCATTTAAAAAAAAACACACACATACACGCTCCTTACTTTCACTCCTTGTCCTGATAACCTCAGTTGGAAGGGGAACCTCATCAGAATTCTGCAAAAAAGACACATATTCAGAAAGTTAAGAAGCCCTGCACCACATAACCTGCCTCCTCAGAACCTGCTGGCGGCATGCGAGCTGCTTGCCTCGGTTGACACAGATACCAAGCCCTGCAGTCAGCCAGCAGCATCCAAGCATGTGGAGCAATGCCAGCAACAGAGCAGAACTTGGACGGCATCCACAGTTAAATGGGGCTCTTTGGGGGCTCCATCAGCTCAGCCTGGCTGGCAGCTCCCCAGGATCCACTTCAGACAACGCCCTGCTCATCGAACCCCTTCCAACCAGCTGCAGGCAAGTTGTGGCAACCAGTTAAGCGAGGGTTGAGGACTCTCCTATTTAACACTGAAGGCTTTCTTCCTTTATTTCCCAAAGCTCTAGCAGCTCTTGGGTTAACCTCAACTACCCAGAAAACACCAGCATCCAGCAGGGCATCAGTCATCCCCAAATCCAAGATGTCAAACAGAGAAGTCCTATTTTCAACAAACTGGTAAAGGCAGAATAGACCACTCCACTCCAGAATAGAAAAGGAGCTAATTAATGTAGCACAAAAACTGCACTCCCTCTTTCAGGAGGCTGTGGGGGAACTTTAGGTCCCGTGGTTGATGCCCCTAAGGCAGCCCTCCTACCTGGAGCCTTTGCTCCTAAAGAAGTGGATGCCCCACTTAAAGATTCCATGCTGAAAGCTGCTTTCTGGAAACAAGCGTTGGAAGCTGTTGAGGAGCCAGAAGGTATGGTGGAGAAGCCAACTTCGCTCTTAGAGACTTTGTGTGGCGCTCAGGAGCCTGCTCCAGTGTTGGGGATATCATCCCCTCAACATCGTACTCCTCCAGTTCCCCAGACCCTCCTAGTCCGGGTCGGTGTAATGCATCGTCAGTTGCATTCTGGTCTCCTTGGCTCCACTCATAAAGCAATTTCTTAAAGAACTTCAGAATTTGGCTCCCCCAATCCACCAGCTAACGCTGGCGTGGAATATCTCTGTAGTTCTGAAGGCTTTGACATCTGAGTTGTTCAAGCCTTTAACGACCACAGGTCTTTGCCTCCTGACATGGAAGACAGCCTTCCTACGCATAGTCACATCTGCCTGACGATCTGATGAACGATGTGCACTGCAGGTGAGCCTTCCATTGGGATTCAGTGGTTCCCCATCTAGACATGGCATTTATGCCTAAGGTCATCTCTGACTTCCACCTTAATGAGGACAATGTCCTACCTACCTTCCATTGCTTTCACAATCCCGATGGAATCATCGGCATGCACTGGATGTGTGGCATGCACTACAAGTGTTCTAGGCTTCTCCTGTGCTATGAGTGTTCATCGTAAGGGACTGGCAGTGTCTTCAAAATGGCTGCCCACCTGGGTGGTGCAAATGATCTGCTTAGCATATGAGCTTGCAGATTTTCCTCTGTTGGAGCAATACAGATTCATCCCACATTGACGGACTTGGTTTGGGGTGTGCAGATTCTGGAACTCTGCCATGCACAACCTGGTTATAGCCTTCTACGTTTGTAAGGCACTACAAGCTGGATGTCAGAGCAAGACCCGACTCCTCCTTTGGTGCACTCATTGGTCTTGCAATAAAGCACCCACCCTCCACCAGTAAGTCAGCTTGCTAGTTGCCTATATGTATGATGCACAGAGACAAAGAAGGAGAAGGACAGGTTGCTTACCTGTAACTGGTTCTTTTGAGTAGTCATCTTTGCATTCCCACAACCCATCCTCCATCCCCTCTCCAGTGCTGTGCAGTTCTCTGGTACCAAGGCATGTACTGTGGATGTCTGTTCTGGGTTGGTGTGACAGAGGCATTCAAATTATGGGTTGTCTCCTTGGCACTGCCCAGGAAGGGAGGAGTCACATGACTAAGTTTTGGTCTGTCATCTTCGACTCCACCCCCAGTTCTGATTGTGGTCAAGAAAAATACAGGATTCTAGAGGTGAAACAGTTAGTAGAAGTATCCATCTGCAGAGACCACCTATGAGTTAACCCCTCAGAGAAGCTTAGGTAAAAAATACTGAGATTGTATGGCAGGAAGGCCCAAGAGGGGGGATATACCTATTTTATTCTGCATAATCCCTCCATAATTCAAAGGATGCCTTATCTGGTTGTTGCTAGTATCCAAGGCAGCCTCCCCAACCAAGTGCTCTCGAGATGTGTTGGACTACAACTCCCATAATCTTCAGATAGCTATGGTGGTGGTTATTACCTGACACATCTTGAGGGTGCCAGATTGGGGATGGATGGTCCAAGGGCATGTGGGATGCTCAGTGAGTGTCAACAGTAGGTTAATGACTGTACAGGGAAGAGATTATCCAGTTCTGCCGAAAGGGCTATCTGCAGTAGACAGATAGCCCTTAGACAGTAGACAGTATTCACAGCAATGTATCTGTTTGATCAAGTAATGTTCAAAATGCCAGAAACCTGTGCTTCCATACATCTTGAGGTGTAGCAGTTCAAAGTATAATTAATCTTATACTAAGTGTTCTTCAAAGGACAACAAATTTGAACAGGAGTTCTGCAAATTGTCATCTTGCTGGAGAGGAAAGATCAGGTTACACCTCTTCCCCCTCTGCTTATTTGTAACACCCCAAAGTAGTTTGAACTCATGTATAAGTGATGAGAGAAGCTAGCAAGTAGCTACAGTCAGGGCCAGAAATACTGGAACAAGGTTAACTGTTTTGGCAGTTGGCCTCCATACACTACCACATCGAAGTTGAAAGGAAACACACCCAGATGGGAGCGAAGTCAGGACTTTCAGCTGTAATGCAAGGAGTGTGACAAAAGTGGGGCACAGACCATTCAGGAAGTACAGCCAGTGGCATACACACACACCCGTCCTTGGTGGCTCCTAAGTAATGGAGCAAACCAACATAATTTCAAACTTAAGGATCACCCTTAATACCTGGATGAAAATCCTTTGCAGTCAATGACTGACTGAAGTCTGGAACCCATGGACATGACCAAATGCTGAGCTTCCTCCCTCGAGACGCTTTGCCAGGCCTTTACTGCAGCTGCCTTCAGCTGCCACTTGTTTGTGGGTCTGCCTTCAGTCTTGTCTTCAGTAAGTGAAAAGCATGCTCTATTGGGTTGAGATCAGGTGACTGATTTGGCCATTGCAGAACATCCCACTTCTTTGCCTTGAGAAACTCTTGGGTAGCTTTTGCTGTATGTTTTGGGTCATGATCCATCTGCAACATGAAGCGGCGTCCTATCAGTTTGGCAGCATTCGGCTGAATCTGAGCAGAAAGTATATCCCTATACACTTCAGAATTCATCCTGCTGCTTTTATCAGCAGTCAGGTCATCAATAAACACCAGTGACCCGGTTCCATTGGCAGCCATACATGCCCATGCCATAACACTGCCTCCACCATGTTTGACAGATGATGTGGTATGCTTTGGATCATGAGCTGTTCCTTTCCTTCTCCATACTTTCCCCCATCATTCTGGTACAAGTTAATCTTGGTTTCATCAGTCCAAAGAATCTTATTCCAGAACTGGGCAGGCCTCTTTAGGTGTTTGCTGGCGAAGGCTAATCTGGCCTGTCTGTTCTTGAGCGTTACCAGTGGTTTGCACCTTGTTGTGAAGCCTCTGTATTTACATTCATAAAGCCGTCTCCTGACTGTAGATGTTGACAATTACATGCCTACCTCCGCAACAGCATTCTTGACCTTGCTAGATGTTGTGAAAAGGTTCCTCTTCACCATGAGAAGAATTCTGCGGTCATCTGCTTTGTCTTCCATGGTCTTCCAGGCCTTTTGCTGTTGCTAAGCTTGCCAGTTAATTCCTTCTTTTTCAGGATGTTCCACACTGTTGTGCTAACCACTCCCACTGTTTTTGCTATCTCTCTGATGGGTTTATGTTGTTTCCTCAGCCTAATGATGGCCTCCTTCACTTGTGAACAGCTACCAAACAGCTACCCAATGCATGAGGTCCACCTCTGGAGTTCCAGTGAACAGCTACCAAATGCAAATGTCAGACTCAGAACCACCTCCAGGCCTTTGATCTGCTTGATTGGTCATGGGGCACCCAGGAAACAGGCCACACCTGGCCATGCAGCTGCTTGTCAGCCATTCATTCCATTACTTATGAGCCACCAACGATGGGGGGGGTGTATGCCACTGGCTGTCCTTCCTGAATGGTTAGTGCCCTACTTTGGTCAAACCCCTTGAATGACAGTTGAAAGTCCTGACTTCGCTCCCACTGGGTGTGTTTCCTTTCAACTTCAGTGTGGTGGTGTACAGAGGCCAACTGCCAAAACCGTTATCCTTGTTCCAATATTTCTGGCCCTGACTGTATCTTGCTACTTTATCTTCACCTGACCAACACCAGAAGTTTCCACTTTTGTCTTGATACTGGAAGTTGTTTGAGAGAGTGTAAGTATAAATAGGTGCCAAGCCAACCCTGAATCTCTAATCCTGAGATACATCTGAGTATTGACAAGGGCCCTGATTTTGTCTCGCTATTTGAAGTGGCTGCTAATTTGCCCTCTAAATTAACCTCTTCACCTCTTTGCAGTTAAAGATCTAGGCAGGGGAATTCATCGCTGTCACTGAGAGCTCTCTCTCCTCCTGATCTCCTGAACATTATCCAGGCCAGTCTAGTTGCTTCTGGGGTTATGTTAAGGATGAAGAAACACTCTGACACCTGCCCTTCCAGCAGATGCATCAAGGAATGGACAAGGACAGGTGCTGGTTCTGAAAAGACCATCTCTTTCAAGGTTAGGTCTGTAACGCAAGGGTAGGGAACCTTTTTCAGCCTGGGGCCCAATTCCAATCTGGGAAAAGTCTTGGAGGCTGTCTGTCAGCAACGGGTAGGTGGCACTTCCCAAACTTATGGACTGCCCCACCCCAGAACGGTTAGGGCCAGATGTAACTTCTACCAATTTGGACATTTCTCCAGGGGTTCTGGGGTGGGGCAGTCCATAAGTTTGGGAAGTGCCACCTTCTGGTTGACAGCCTCTAGCAAAAAATGACACCAAGGTACGGGCTTCCCCTTGGCTCCCAGACCAGCCATTTGGCTAGCTTCTGGCATGCTTACAGGTAAGCTCTCGCAACACTATTTCTCTTGTACTTTAGCAGTTGATTAATTTGTGGGAGAGGTCAGATTGATGCTTTCAGGCAGGGGCCTGGGCCATGCCTGGTTGTGCTCCGACTCCTAAAGTCTGAGGAAAAGAGCATCACTGAGGATAGAAGTGTTCCTGAGCAGAGACAGCCTTGAGCTCCTGGCACTACTGCCTGAGCCTGGTTTCTCCCCCTCCAACGCATAGCAAAGCAGCCAGCACTTGGCCTTGATGGTCTTGTAGGCCCCTCTTCTATGATTCTATGAACCAAGAGGGACTGGTGAGCACTGCAATTTGGGCTGCCTGCTTCCTGTCGCCTCCCCACCTCCTGATATGGTCAGGAGCTAGGCAAGGTAGTTGCCTGGGCACGGTGCACCGCCCTGCGTGTCACTTGAACTCATGGCCTTCCACAGTGCCTCCTAGCTGGTGGACGCCAATTCAAATGTTGCAGGGGAGGCGAGTGACTGGGAGGCGGCACTCCATCTCTGGGCCGTCAGGTCGCAGCAGCGGTCCGCGACTGCCGAGAAAGCAGCGAAGGCGCCGTAGGCGATATCCCCAAAGGATTCCCTGCCGCCTCTCCTTTATTCCCTCAGGAATTTTGCCGCGAGCGAGCCCTGGCCTGCCTCCGTTAGCCAGAGCAGGCAGATCAGAAAAGGGCAGCTGCCTTCCTTCCTCCCGAGTAGTAACACTCCTCCCTCCACTCACAACAGCAGTACGGGTGCCCGGGAGTGCGGGAAGGCAGCGCTGTCGGTGCGCTGAGGGCGCCCACGCGGAGGGGCCCTGCCTCCCGCTGGCGAGGCGCCCCTTGTGGCTAACGAGCCTGCGCTCGGAATACGCAGCTCCTTTCTTCCGAAGCAGCGGGCGCGTCTCCTTTGGGGGAAGGACGCGACAGAGCTCCCCGAAAGCCGCGGCAGCGCTCCCCGCGCGTGCTCAGGCGTCCCCACGACGGCGAAGACGGCTGACCGCGCGCGGAGGAGGCGCGCGCTCCCCTCGAGGAGGGCGGCCGTCCGAAGAGGGGCTCTCTGCGGGTGAGAGCCCCGACGCGCCCGTGCTCTCGGCCCGCTGCGGCGCCTCCGCGAGCGGCAGAGGCGCTCGCCCTCAGGCAGCCCCGGTCGCCCTCCCGGGGGCGGGGCGGGGCAGGGCAGGGCTGGAGCGCGCCCTCCTGGCGACCCTTCTCGGGACGGCGGCGCAGGGCTTCTCTCCCTACGCTCTGCCGCTCACGGCCCGGGGGGGGCGCGGAGGACGGGGGCTTGCACGCGCAGATAAGAACAGACTGGCAGGGGAGGGCCGCTCGGGCCCCGCAAGGGCGATGTCTCTTGCGCTCTCAGGAGGCGCTGGGCCGGAGCGTGGCAAGGGCCAGCTGACCGCCCTGAAGGCCAGCCCGCGGGCGGCCCAAGGTGGAGAGGGGGCGTCTAGGCTCCCTTCGCCGCTCGGCTGGGCTGGCCACGTCCCTCGCTCGGGGAGCAGCGCCGGTGCCGACCTTGCAGGGCCCGCGCCGGCAGCTGACCCTGCGGGGGAACGCCCTTCTCCGGTGGGGGGTTTGCGCACAAGCCCGCTTCCCAGCAGGGTGGAGCAGCATCTGCCTTTCCTGAGGCTGGCCCTGGGGGCGTCCGTTTATGCGGAATTGGGGGACGGCTCAGGAGCCCAGAAAATTCCTGACCGTTGGGCCAAATAGAGGGCTGACAAAACGAACGTCGGCAAAGCGCGCGGGGGGGGGGGGGGACTTCTGCCCATTTCTCCTCAAGTGATGCCATGCTCTCAAACACAGGAGTTCTTCTGAGGAAACCAGTTTGACTGGAACTGGGATAAATTAGAAGAAGCTGGAACTGCAGGCACTAGCCACCATTCCCAATTTTCCAGCATTCCCTACCATCTCTTAGCTCCCTACAGAGTTAGGTAACGTCAGATGTTTGTATCCCTTTACTGAGTTTGTTCCCAGCCAGACTCCACATAGGGATATCCATAAGAGAGCCATAGAGTGTCTTCCTTAGGCTCAATATATACCTTTTTGGCCGAGCATCCTGTTTTCAGGAACCAGTATGGCCTGGTATATCTAAGGAAGCATCAGATAGCTGGCCTTGAAGGCTACCAGGTAAATATTCTGGACCTTCCAGCACCCTAACCCTAGACAGCATTTGGGGGACATAGGATTCTTCGGTTTCCTGGCTCCAAGCTCAGAGACAGCTGTCAGAGCTAGGAAACCACACTCCCTGCCCCCTGGCAACCAGTGCGGAGTGAACCACACTGGCTGCTGTTACGAGCTTGCAAGGAGACGTTCCCGGGGCAGGGAGGGGAGGAAACTAGGGATGTGGGAATACAAGGTGGCCCCAGCTGTCTCCAGCCTCCTTCCCTCCCCTTCCCTGAAGCCTCCGCTAAATGGGCAAAATCACCTGTCTAGCTAAAATGCAGAGCAGGAGCCACAAAGCGCCTCCTGCTCTGTATAGGATACTCACAAGCTGAGTTCAGAGGCTTACGAGTAGCCAGGGCGCATCCCATAAGATTGCGCCCAAAGGTACTAAATTTGAATTTACCATAAATTTCCATTCTCAGGGTTTCCAGGGTGAGGCAGTCTTCCCGCACATATTTAAAATAAAATTAAGAAAGAGAAAGAGAATGAACCTGATGATCAGAGGCAGAAGCATGAGCCAATGGCCTATGGTTTGTTCTTCTCCAATCTTTGAATTGTCAGATGTCCAAAATACTGTGATATTCTGAAACATCCAGAATGTTCAGATAGTCCGAGTCCAGTGGGATCCCAATGTTTCATTTTCTTCAATGAGCACCAGTTAGTGCACTTTAACTGTTGAATGGTTTTTCTTGTGGTTTTTTATATATACTTTTAAGGGCTAAGGGGCTTTCTTCAAGGCTCTGGGCTTGGTCTGGGGGTTAAGGGAAGCCCCTCCCTTTGGTGTTGTTTCTTGCTGGTGACCCAGTCGGCCAACCAGGAGGAGGTGCTTCCCAAACATGTAAAGCGCCCCCCCCCCAACCCGAGAATGGAAATCTGTGGCAAGTACAAATTTTCTTTTTCCCACCAAGCATACAAACCACAGCTCAATTCCATGCATTTCTACTCAGAAGTAAGCCCCAGTGCAATAGCTTTAAGGCATGCAAAAAGTACAGCGCAATTGTAAAATGTAAAGGTATTTAAACTTTAAATGCTTTTAATGGTGCGATCCTATGCATGTTTAGAGAGAAAAAAAGTGCTACAGCTACAGCATTCCCCCACCAGCATATCACTTCCTTCTGTCTAAACATGCATACGATTGTGCCTAAAGAGACTTGTGGCACTTTAAAGACTTAGGGTGCAATCCTATGCATGTTTAAACAGAAAAAAGGTGCCACAACTCCCAGCATTCCCCTGCATTTCCCATACTGGCTGGGGAATGCTGGGAGTTGTAGGTTGTTGGTTTTTTTGTCTAAACATGCATAGGATTGCACCCTAAATTGCTTTTATCTCTGCACACTGATTGGAGATTAGAGTGCGGTTTCCCTGTACAGTGCTGAAGGAAGGCTGTCTTTCTCAGGAAATCCCAGCTCATATGCCCAATCGGTGGCCCTGTTCAGACATCACACTAAACTATGATGGTTAGGAGTTTTGAGCTAACCATGTTGGCTTAGTATGACGTCTGAACAGGCATCTGTCCCAACCATGGTGGTTTATTAACCATGGACTAACCACATTCATGGATTGCTGCCTTGTTGTGGCGAAGGGGCTTGTGTAACTCAGTGAAGCCATAAGCTATGCCGTGCAGGGCTACCCAAGATGGACAGGTCATGGTGGAGAGTTCTGACAAAATGTGGTCCACCGGAGAAGGACATGGCAACCCACTCCAGTATTCTTGCCAAGAAAACCCCATGGAACGTATCACAAGGATAAAAGATATGACACCGGAAGATGAGCCCCTCAGGTCAGAAGGTGTCCCATATACTACTGGGGAAGAGCAGAGGGTATTTCCAAGTAGCACCAGAAAGAGTGAAGCGGCTGGGCCAAAGCCAAAAGGACACTGAGCTGTGGATGTGTCTGATGGTGAAAAGAAAATCCGATGCTGTAAAGAACAATATTGTTTAGGAACCTGGAATGTAAGATCAATGAATCAAGGTAAGCTGGAGGTGGTCAAACATGAGATGGCAAGACTGAACATCGACACCTTGGGAACCAGCGAACTAAAATGGACAAGCATGGGCGAATTTAATTCAGGTGACCATCATATCTACTATTGTGGGCAAGAAGCCCTTAGAAGAAATGGAGTAGCACTCATAGTCAACAAAAGGGTGGGAAAAGCAGTACTGGGGTACCATCTCAAAAATGATAGAATGATCTCGGTACGAATCCAAGGCAAACCATTCAACATCACAGTAATTGAAGTCTATGCCCCAACCACTGAGGCCGAAGAAGCTGAGGTTGATCAGTTCTAGGAAGACCTACAACACCTTCTAGAACTAACACCAAAAAAAGATGTCCTCTTCATCATAGGGGATTTGAATACTAAAGTAGGAAGTCAAGAAATCACCGGGATAACAGGCAAGCATGGCCTTGGTGTACAAAATGAAGCAGGACAAAGGCTAATAGAGTTTTGCCAAGAGAACACACTGATCATAGCAAACACTCTTTTCCAACAGCACAAGAGGTGACTCTACACATGGACATCACTAGATGGTCAATATTGAAATCAGATTGATTATGTCCTTTGCAGCCAAAGATGGAGAAGCTCTATACAGTCAGTCAAAACAAGACCTGGAGCTGACTGTGGCTCACATCATGAGCTGCTTCTTGCAAAATTTCAGCTGAAATTGAAGAACGTCGGGAAAACCACTAAACCATTCAGGTATGACTAAATCATATCCCTTATGAATATACAGTGGAGGTGAGGAATAGATTTAAGGGATTAGACCTGATAGACAGAGTGCCTGAGGACTATGGACAGAGGTCCATCACATTGTTCAGGAGGCAGCAACTCAATCCATCCCAAAGAAAAAGAAATGCAAGAAAGCCAAGTGGCTGTCTGATGAGGCTTTACAAGTAGCTGAGGAAAGAAGGGAAGGGAGAAAGGGGAAGATATATCCAACTGAATGCAGAGTTCCAGAGAATAGCAAGGAGAGACAAGAAGGCCTTCTTAAATGAACAATGCAAAGAAATCGAGGAAAACAACAGAATGGGAAAGACTAGAGATCTCTTCAAGAAAATCGGAGATCTCATGGGAACGTTTTGTGCAAAGACGGGCATGATAAAGGACAAAGAAGGCAGGGACCTAACAGAAGCAGATGAGATTAAGAAGAGGTGGAAAGAATACACAGAAGAACTATACAGGAAAGATCTGAATGTCCCTGATAGCCATGAGAGTGCAGTCACTGAACTTGAGCCAGACATCCTAGAGAGTGAAGTCAAGTGGGCCTTAGGAAGCATTAGTAACAACAAAGCTAGCGGAGATGACAGTATCCCAGCTGAGCTACTTAAAATCCTAAAAGATGATGCTGTTAAAGTGCTGCACTCAATATGCCAACAAATTTGGAACACTCAACAATGGCCACAAGACTGGAAAAGGTCAGTTTACATTCCAATTCCAAAGAAGGGCAATGCCAAAGAGTGTTCAAACTACCGTACAATTGCGCTCATTTCACATGCCAGCAAGGTGATGCTCAAAATCCTACAAGCTAGGCTTCAGCAGTATGCAAACCGAGAACTAGCGGAAGTACAAGCTGGGTTTTGAAGACGCAGAGGAACTAGAGATCAAATCACCAACATTCGCTGGATCATAGAGAAAGCAAGAGAATTCCAGAAAAGCGTCTATTTCTGCTTCATTGACTACGCTAAAGCCATTGATTGTGTGGATCACAACAAACTCTGGCAAATTCTGAAAGCGATGGGGGTACCAGACCACCTTACCTATCTCCTGTGAAACCTGTACGAGGGTCATGAAGCAACAGTAAAAACCGGACATGGAACAACCGATTGGTTCAAAATTGGGAAAGGAGTATGACAAGGCTGCATATTGTCGCCCTGCTTATTTAACTTCTATGCAGAGTACATCACGAGAAACGCTGGGTTGGATGAATCACAGGTCGGAATTAAGATTGCCGGGAGAATTATCAACAACCTTAGATACGCAGACGATACCACCCTAATGGCAGAAAGCGAAGAGGATCTAAACAGCCTCTTGTTGAGCGTGAAAGTGGAGAGTGCAAAAGCTGATTTGAAACTCAACAGTAAAAAAACTAAGATCATGGCATCTGGCCCCATCACTTCCTGGCATATAGAAGGGGAAGAAATGGAAGCAGTGACAGACTTTATTTTCTTGGGCTCCAAGATCACTGCAGATGGTGAGTGTAGCCATGAAATTAAAAGACGCTTGCTCCTTGGGAGGAAAGCTATGGCAAACCTAGACAGCTTAGTAAGAAGCAGAGACATCACCTTGCCGACAAAGATCCGTCTAATCAAAGCTATGGTTTTCCCAGTAGTAATGTATGGCTGTGAGATCTGGACTATAAGGAAGGCTGAGTGCTGAAGAATTGATGCTTTTGAACTGTGGTGCTGGAGAAGACTCTTACGAGTCCCCTGGACTGCAAGGAGGTCCAATCAGTCAATCCTAAAGGAAATCAACCCTGACTGCTCATTGGAAGGACAGATACTGAAGCTGAAGCTCAAATATTTTGGCCAGCTAATGGGAAGAGAAAACTCCCTGGAAAAGACCCTGATGCTGGGAAAGATTGAAGGCAAAAGGAGAAGGGGACGGCAGAGGATGAGATGGCTAGATAGCATCACGGATGCAATGAATATGAAGTTGAGCACACTCCGGGAGAGAGCGGAGGACAGGAAGGCCTGGCGTGCTATGGTCCACGGGGTCATGAAGAGTCAGACACGACTGAACAACAACAACCACATTCACTAACCACTTGCTGCAAGATGGTTAGTGGGCTCTACCATGGCTTAGCGTGACATCTGAATAGCCGTTGTGGTTAATTGACAGCTGCCATAGAGCTCCACGGCAAGAATGGCCAAAGACGGAGTAGCTGCTCATGTCTTGAGTGGCAGATCTCTATGGTTGAGATCTGCATAGCAGCAAATGATGCAGCTGCCACGAGCCCACTGATACACTGCCCCAGGTAACAGCCCACTGTACGCCAGCAGAGAAGCGAGCGTAGAGTTGCAGCTCACAGCCGCTTGTGCCCTGGCCCGCCACCACTATGGGCACACTGTGGGCACAGCCAGGCACCGCTGTGTGCAACAGTGCCTGTTACAATGCGACTGCGGAGTCAGCATGGACTCCGGCACTGCACCTGGCGGTGGAAGTGGTCGGCAGAATCGGCAGAAGCTGATTCCTGATGGCTGCCCGTGTCTGTTTGCGCTGCAGAGGATGCTTGAATGTGCTGTGCTGTGCTGTGCTGTGCTTAGGGGTGGTGGATTATGACAGTGAGTGGCGCTTATAGGCCTCCAGAATGGGAAAGATGGATCTCAGACCATGTGAGTCCATGTTGTGGGACATGCTCCGAGGGCCATGTGTCGCAGCACGGGGCAGCAGGTTGCTGAACCGCCGAGCAGCAAAATGGCCGACAGCACAAAGGCTGTTAGAATGCATAGCTACCCATCTGAAGGACTGTGGGTTCCTGTGGGAGGGAGGGTGGTTAGAGAATGGTTAGTCTGGCCATGTTGCGGAATATGGTTACCTGCATGTGTAGCAGTAGCACTCGCAGTGGTTAGTGGTAACAGCCATGCACCATGGGAGGCCTAACTACCCTTCCCCAATGTGTGTCGGAACAGGGCCAGTGATGGGGATCGTGGGGTGGGGGTCCTGCACAGCTGCAGGGAAAGAGACATGTTGGAAAAGCCTGTACAGCTGAAGGAAGAAAGGCCTGTGGAAGAAGCTTGTGGGCTGCATGGGGAACCTCCGTGGGCCGGATCTGGCCCGCAGGCTTGTGGTTCCCCATCCCCGATATAATGGGAAATTTTTTTAGTCTTGAAGCATTTAGATTGATCAAAAATGTGTGCTGAAATTATTCTAGACTACAGCTTGACATATCCACAATAACCTCAAACCATTTTTAAAAAAATATAGGTGGCTATTTCCACTGACTGTATTCTGTAATTGTTTAGGGCTGCATACTTTAACTGGTGTAACAGTAACTGATTTATCAACTTAAGCATTGGTTGACTGATGACTGGAGCTCAATTTTTTTAAATGGGCGCAAATTTTCTTTGATAAGGCATAGTTCAGGATACAATAGTTTAATTTTTTTTTAAAGACTATTTGGGTTCTGGTGTTACTACAAGGGGAATTAAAAGGAAATTAAAAGTGGTCTTGAGTGGTAACAGTGGGTTGGATCCAGATTTTGTCATGCTTAAAGTATACCCATTGAAATCAGTGGGGCTTGGGTTAGTCATAACTAACCTACAAAGTAGGAGCACATAGTCCAAAGACTATACCCATAGTCTTTAACAAAAATGCCCTTGCCAGCAAGATTCTTGGAGGTCTGAAGGCTAGAAAGTTGGGTAGCATCTGGATTCAAGCCCAGATAGGGAGGGGCTGTAGTTCAGTGGTAGAGCACATGCTCTGCATGCAGAATGCCGCAGGTTCAACCCACAACTTCTCCAGGTAGGGCTATGAAAAAATCCTGCCTGAAACCCTGGAGAGTGGCTGCCAGTCAGTGTCGGCAATACCGGCTTAATGGACCAATGGTCTGACTCGGTATAAGGCAGCTTCCTATGTTCCTAAGTCTCACTTCTTGTCAGGGACTCATTCTCTGGCGTTGGGCAAGTAATTAACCAAGAGCATTTTCTCCCCAGTAGAAATCACCATTCAGAAGCTGTGGATGTATTCATAGTGAACTTGTGTAATGCACACAATACTCAATTACAGGTGATGATAGACAGACTAGTAATCAACTTGGCCATTTTAACAAAGTTTCTTTATGCTATGGGTTTAAAGAGTCCATATAACGATTACACAATAATTATAACAATTAACAAACTAAACCACATGTGACCATGGTGTCATCCATTGTCAGGAGTGAAGGAGAGTGAGAGGGTTATCCAGGGACCAATCATCATGAGTTGCCAATATCGATTTTGACCAAAAATGGGTGCAGTTCACGTCCATCAAGAGACAGTGCAGAATTTAGCTTTGTTGCTGCTGCCATTGCACTTCATGGAGACATCCAGTGACAGCTGCTATTTTGCAAGCCATGTCAGACCCCCCTCCCCAACTATTTCTCTCCAACCCAGATTCCTGACAGGGAGAGCCCCAAGGAAAATCAGAAAGCTATATTCTTGTTACTTGAAAAAAGGAGTTAATTGCAGCCTGTTCTAAATAATGTCTCACTCATGGTCTCTCCTTTTCCCTACCATTCATTTTTATTGTTTGTTTTTGCTTTTTTTTTTTAGAATTTGGGACCTCATAATCACAGAAATAGACATGAGTTATTCCCTCCCCTCTTTCTTTCCCAGTTCTTGACAGTAAAACAACCCAAACTTAGCAAGCAGCTCTCCCGAACCCCAAAGGTGCAGTGTAAAAGGCCTATGTTAAGAAATGTAACTTATGCATACTACTCAATCTCATTTATTGATCCTTCATTCCAGAATTTCCGATTCAGTCTCCTGCACCTGTGTTCACACCAAGTGTTCACCTTTCCTTTCAGTTCGAAGGAGGAATGACAGGGGCAGCCATTATGTTGGCAAATACATGTCTGCCCCATGGTGATAAACCCCAATCTTCCGATGTAGCGCAACAGTGCCTCCTAGAGAGCATGGTAAATTAGCACCCTGCGGGACAACCTGAATGGGCTTCTCTCATCTCTTTTCCCCCCCAGTACCTGGAAAACTGGAGAACAGAAGCACAGTCTGGCTTCTGCCATCAGCCAGGGGACCTGGGGCCCCTGGGAGGCTGCACCCCCTGCCTCCCAGGAATAGCATCAAGCCCAGGGGGAGACCCACCTGGCCCATCCGTCAGCCAGAGAAGGAGCAGTTGCAAGATGGCTTCCCCCTCCTCGCCAGAAAGAACGCTCCCTTCAACTGCCCGCTGCCCTGGGACTGCAGAAGGCCAGGTGGGAAATGTGCTGGCCCTATCCATTGGCCTAAGGAGCATGAGCCTCATTCAAGCAAGAACACCAACAAGGGAAGATCAGCAGGGCCCAAAGTGCCTTTACAGGCCCGCTTTAAGCTCCCCACCTTGTTCTGGCCTTGGAAAAGTGATCTCCCTCCTGTTCCTTTTCACCTCCATTCCCCTTGAATTTTGAAGTGTAGGAATGTTCTTTTGGAATTGCATATTTTTCTCCTGGAACTGTGCATTTTGTGTATGGTTGCACAAATGTTGCACACACACAAAAGCCCTGAGAGGATTAAAGAACAGTCCACCATTTCTGGTAGATCAGTTGACTGAGCAGCAACAGGCCTGGGCACCAAGTATATGAAGATGGGTAGCCCTGGCCCCTGAGAACTTGTATACCAGGTCTCCCTCCTTGTTGTTTCTCATTCAGTAGACCTGGTGTTCAGACGACGTCTTTCCACCTACAGCTGAAACATTCAAATCTTTCCCTAACTCCCTTCACCCTTATAATGATCCTTGGGCTGAGGGCCATTGATTACAGGGGTGAAGGGTGTGGTTAATATCTGCAGAGTGATCTGCAGTCCACGCTCCAGGCAACACACTATAGACTCGGATCCCTTCACAGCAAGGTTCTCTATTACTACAATACACGGGGAAGCACTAACTTCTGAGGAGGGTATTGCACATGGTCTCAGCTCCAAGGCCTATACTGGGAGAGAAGGAGAGTCCCCATTAGGCCTCCTGTAAGAACTAAAACTTGCAGGTTTTCTTAAAGCTATATACGTGCTTGCATAGATCAACAATCCCCTCTAGCCCTTAATAAACGGCATTGCTGCTTCAATCAACTTCATAGCCCCTCTTGCATTTCCTTAAAAAACAAAACCAGGACACTGGACTACGACACTTGGACTACACTGCAAAGTTGTCATATGCTACTCTAAGCCCACTCCCCATAAAAACGGCGATGACAACATTGGGCTACTTTGTAGGGCTGGCATAACCCACTTTCCCAGCCACAGCCTTGCCTCCGGTCATGTAGATGCAACAGTCTGAACGTTATCTGCATGTATTATCAAGGTGGTTTTTTAATGGGTACTAACTGGGGTGGGGAATTAATCACAACTGCTGCTGCTTTTCCATTTGGGGTAGATGTGCTACTGCGCATTCTCAGCTACCCTAAATTCTTAGATTTCTGAATTTTATTTTTTAATGAGGCAGCAATCACTTCCCTCTGAGAAAGACCTCCCCAACCCCCTGCTTCAAAATGAGCCAGGAAGGGCGTTCTCCAGACGGTGGGCATGTCGGTCATTTCCGAGACTTCATTCATTGGCTAAAAACAAAGGCAGTAGGAGGCTATTTTTACTTACAAAACAAATGGGCAGAACAGCGGCAGCACATGTCACCTCATATATTGGGGCCTATATGGGCTAGAGACTTACCTTTTTAATGAAAGCTGGGAATCAGGATTATGGCTCATCTGGGGAGGGGGGCAACAACCTCCCCTCCCCCCTCTAGATGCCCATGTTCCCATGACCAGACTGCAGTGTTGTTCTAAACATCTCAGTGTCAAGCGTGACGCCCCCCCCCCCATCTAGAACACTGAACTACAAAGCAGGAGGGTGGTAAGCCACTCCCAGCTTAGCTCCCTCAACCTGCTTCAATATTGGCATTTACATTTGAATAGACAAGACTATTTAAAAATATTTAGATAATCAAATAGTCATGGGCCTTGAGACAAATTAGAAAGAGCATGTACTCTTTTTTGTGGGTGGGGTAGACACACTGGTGCCTAATCACAGCTGTGTTAAAACCTTTGGCGTCTCCGTTGATTTCTATAGGCCGCTATACTTCCACCGTGGACTCTCAAAAATAGTGTATGCAATGAGCACCCAGAAATTATCTATATACAGTGTGTAAGTAGTGCCATTATATGGTTTAGTCACATGGCGGCACTGGTCTTCGTTGTACCGAGTGGATTTGGGCGTTTTCTGTTGCTGCTCTACTACTTGACGGGCAACAAATTTGTCTAACTTCCCGGCTGGGGTGTCACGCAAGCCTTCTGTAACACGGAGCGCAGTCTGTACCTCTTATTGCTGTACCGCTGTGCCGTGCCATATCTCTACGGCTCAAAAGGGGCCATGCTATAGAGAGGACGAGGATAAAATAGCAACACTGCTCTGAAGTCCACCACAGAGATTAAGGCCATGCTGGCTGCGGATGACGGGACTTGTAGTCCAACACATCCGGAGGGCACCAGGTTGGGGAAGGTTACGGGGCTCGGCGAGTGACATCACTCGCTCCTTTGGCGTTTCTGCGGGGAGTAGCTGATCCGCCGTGCACTTTGCATTGGACGTTTAGGGGGAAAACCAGCTGGATCTTAGAAGAGGGAAAGTGGAAGCCAGGAGCCCAGCCTGAGGCCAAGGGCGCCTGCTCCGTCTCCGTCAGATGCCGCCGCTCTTCCAGGCTGTGCAAAGTGTAAACGCCTAACAAGCCCCAGGGCCCCGTTTCCGTCCGAGAGAGACAGAGAGCTGCCGGGTTCGCGCTGGGGTCCGTTTTCAGTTTAAGCAGGGGGAAGCGACACCCGCCCAAAGAAAACCTGTGGCGGAGTCCAGCAGTCTGCTCAGAAGTAAACGGCCGCGGCGGCAGCAGAAAGAGGAGCTTAGGCTTCACACACGTGGAGAAGCCTCATTTCCGTTTTTAAAGACCGAGCCAGTGCCCTGCCAGCGTCAAGGCCGCCCAGGATCGCCACGCTGCCGGGCGGAAGGAAAGAGGCTGCCGTCGCTTATGACACCCCTGCGAAGGAGCCAGGGCAGCCCCTGCAAGGAAGTCCGCTGCTGCTATTACAAGTTAGGTCAGGCGGGGCTGCGTTCCCGGCCCCAAAGCCCCCGGAACAAGGCAGCCTTTCTCCGGTTGGAGGGCCGGCCTGGAGCAGATTGATTGGCTGATAGCCCGCCTTTTTTCCTCTCGCAAGGAACCCAAGGCAGCCTACGGCCTCCTCCTCCTCCTCCACCCCGTTTTATCCTCACAACAACAACCCTGTGAGGTGGGTTGGGCTGAGAGTCCGTGACCGGCCCAAAGCCTTCCAGGCCCGAGGGGGGACTAGAACCCGGATCTCCCGGCCAACACGCTCGGTGCAGATCTGGCGGCGGCGGCGGCGGCCCCGAAGCTCTTCTCCCCTCCCCGGCGCTGCAGGCGGCTGACGGAGCAGCAGGAGCTGCGCCTTCGCTCTGGCAGACGGCGCCCGCTTCGGCCGGCGCGGCGAGCCGGGCCGCGGGCGCCGCTACTCCCTCCTGCTCTCCGGGCCGGGCGCCCGGGCAGAAAGAGCCGCCCGCAGCCGGCTTCGCCCGGCCGCCGGCGCAGGACTCGCCCCAGGAGAGGCCCGCGGCGAGAGCGCCGCGCCGCCGGGCCTGCTGCCCCGCCCTCCGCGGAGGCCCCGCCCCGCCCCGAGCGTGGCGCCGGGAGCCGCCTTCGCCGCGCCCCGCTCGGCCTGCGGCGCGCGCGAGGGCCGGGGCGGCCCCCTCCGCGAGGAGCGCGGCCTGGGCGCGGGCCGCGCCTTCCCCTCAGCGCACCGGGCCTCTGCCGCCCCGATGGCCCTCAACAAAGCCATGCACGCGCGGAACCGGTACAAGGACCACCCGCCCGACTTCGCGTTCCTGGCGTCCAAGTACCCGGAGTTCCAGCGGCACGTGCAGATGAATTTGTCCGGGCGGGTGAGGTAGGCCAGCATCCCGAGGGCGGCCGGTGCCCCCCAGCGCCGGCCACCCGCGAGCGCGGCGCCTCGCGGGGCGGCTGAAGGGGCCCGCCCTGAGGGCCGGCCGGCCGGCCTGCCCGCCGGGGGCGAGGGGGCCAGCGGGGGGAAGGCGCGCGCGGGCCTGGTTGCGGCACAGGACAGACGAAACGGCTCGGTTTGCGGTGAATCGCTGGACTGCGCGCAGGGCGGTGGTTCATCGCAAGGTTAGGGGTGCGCCGCTTGACGGGTTGAAGGAGTGCCAGGCCATAGGGCAAGAAGTCACGATGGACATACAAAGACAGGGAAATGCGTTAGTACATGCACCAGGCTGCAAGCGTTCAAAAACAGCCTCCACTTGGTTGAGGCAGTTTCGGCTGGTGAGACTGTTTAAACACAGTAAACTACCACTACCATACTGGTGGTACCTTACCATATTTATATGCTGCTTTTTGGCTTTACACGTTCAAAAAAAAATAAAGTAACTTTTACAGGGTCCTTAAAATATAAAAACTAGGCAGCAGTAAATACATAAACGCAAAATCCAGTGGACCAGGAAAAACAGCAGCACAAGATGTATCCTTAAAATACCTAGCCCCCCAAGACCTGGTAACATAAAAATGTCCTAACAGTGACCAGGTTCGGACAACAGCCGTGGCTTCCTGGGAGTTTAACCCACAGCAACTCCTGGCACCCACATTGAATATGCAACCCCCTTGTTTAACCCTTGCATAATCCATGCTCTCCAGTTTTGCAAGGCACAACAATCCTGAGCAGGAGTTGCATATTCATTTGCCCCACACATAAATAAAACACAATGGGCTTTTGTGTTGTGCGAGCCCCCCCTCCCCCGACTGTTTTGGTTCTGTTGTATTGCTGTAGAAGGAAACAGGGTGGCATTGGAGAGATAAAGATAGTATTTCCTTCCTAACAAGAAATAGATTCCATTAAATGTTATTTATCTTTCAATATTGCAACAAAGCCCCTATTCTGAAGCTTGGGCAATGCTCAATTTTATTGCTGAGGAGAACAAAAAGGAAATTTTCTCAAAGAAAATGCAAGCTGACAGTAATAAGAGATGCAGAAAACATTTTGAGGTGCATATCACTAATAACATAAAGACCAACAATAAAGAATGCTTTAGGTATATCAGAAGCAGGAAAACAGATGGAGAGGCTGTTCGACCATTGGGTGACAACAGAGTTAAAGGAGTACTACAGGATAAGGAGATTGCAGAGCAGCTAAATGAATACTTTTCATCTGTCTTCATTGCAGAAAATGTAGGACAGATGTTTCCAGGAAGGGAGTCTGAGCAACTGAGGCAGATATTGGTGGCAAGAGATGAAATTCTTGTCCTTCTTGACAAATTGAAACTTAACAAATTACTGGGCCCTGATGGTATTCACCCAAGAGTTCTTAAAGAGAAGATAAGAGGTCTTTTTATGGATCAGTAAGTGGTTAAAGAACAGAAAGCAGAGAGTAGGAATAAATGCTAAATTCTTGCAATGGAGGGATGTAAATAGTGGGGTCTAGCCAGGATCTGTATCAGGACCAGCCTTTTTTAATTAATTCATAAATGATACGGAATTAGGAGTGAGCACTGAGGTGGCCAGGTTTGCTGATGACACCAAATTATTTGGGGTTGTTAAAACAAAAAAAAAATGGATTGCTAAGAGCTCCTGGAGAATGAGCATTAAAATGGCAAATGTGGTTCAATGTAAGCAAGTGTATGCACTGATCTGAGCTAGCAATGACTGTCCAAGAAAGTGATCTTTGGGTTGTGGTGGACAGCTCAATAAAAATGTTGACCCAGTGTGCTGCTGCTGTGAAGAAGGCAAATTCCATATTGGGCATAATTAGGAAAGGAAAATAAAACTGCCAATAAAACTGCTGTTATACAAATCTATGGTATGATCACGCTTAGAATACTGTGTACAGTTCTGGTCACTGCACTGCAATGTTAGATGATACTGATTATTTCAATCTGTTCCAATCGGGTTTCAGACCTGGTTATGGGACGAAAACAGCATTAGTGGTCCTGGTTGATGATTTATACCAGGGAATGGACCTTGTTGATTTTTCTGGACCTCAAAGGTTTTCAATACCATTGACCATGGTATCCTTCTGGATCGTCTATCTAGGTTGGGCTTAGGAGGTACAGTGTTAAAGTGGTTCCAGTCCTTCCTGGGGGAACAGTCTCAGAAGGATGGTGCTGGGGACTTCTGTTCCACCCCATGGCCGTTAGCCTGTGAGGTGCCACAAGGTTCCATCCTGCCCCCCCATTCTTTTTAACATCTGCATGAAACAACTGGAGGAAGTCATCAAAAGGTTTGGGCTGAAGTGTCATCAGTATGGAGATGATACTTATCTCTGTCTTTCGTTTCCATCCACACATCCCATGGGGGGATGTGTGGATGGAAACTTATTTATTATTAGATTTATTAGCCACCCATCTGGCCAGCTACCTGGCCACTCTAGGCAGCATAGAATCATAGAATAGTAGGGTTGGAAGGCCATTGAGTCCAACCCCCTGCTCAGTGCAGGAATCCAAGTCAATACTAATATTAGCATACAATACTAATAACATGAAATACAACAAATTAACAATCAACTGAACAAAACAGCATAATGAAATGAACTATATAAGGGCATGAACTACTAATGGGAGCAGCTGGTTAGGGAGATAGGAGCACAGCCGCTGTATCAGATGGAGTTGGTACAGCACTGTGCAACGCACAGCTGACACCTGAGCCTCCATGGACGGCTGGGAGTCTAAAATGTCCCCCAGACTGTAGACCTCGTCCTTCAGGGGTAGCAGCACCCCATTAAACACCAAGTCAATACCTCCAGCCTCCCCTTGTCTCCCACAAAAAGGCAGCCTAGAAATATTTTTAAGTAAATAAATAAATCGTAGAGTTGAAAAAGGTGCAGAAAAGCGCCAACCAAAACAATGTGTGGCTTGAGCAACTCCCTATGAGGAAAAGTTTCAATGTCTGGGACTGTTTGGGTTAGGAAAAGAAAGCATGTGCAGGGAGACATGGTAGAGCTGTATGCAATTATGTGTGATGTGGAGAAGGTGGAGAGAGAGACACGTTTTTCTCCCTCTCTCACAATACTAGAACATGGGGTTCAAGTCATCCCATGATGCTGATGGGCGGGAGATCCAGGACAGATAAAAGAAAGGACTTCTTCACACAGTGCATAGTTAAACTATGGAACTCACTGCCCCAGGATGTAGTGGTGGCCACCCATTTGGAAAGCTTTAAAAGGGGATTGGACAAATTCATGGAGGAGAAGGCTATCCGTGGCTGTCATGATAGCTCGCGTATCCATGGCAGTATGCCTCTGAATCATAAAATCATAGAATAGTAGGATTGGAAGAGCCTACAAGACCATCGAGTCCAACCCCCTTTGTTGCCCTCCTCTGAACCCTCTCCAGCTTGTCTGCATCCTTCTTAAAGTGTGGTGCCCAGAACTGGACATAGTACTCCTGATGAGGCCTAACTAGTGGTGAGTAGAGGGGAACTAGTACTTCCCGGGATTTGGAAGCTGTGCTTCTAGTAATGCATCCCAAAAGAGCATTGGCCTTTTGTGTAGCCACATCACATTGTTGGCTCATCTTCAGCTTGTGATCGACAACAATTCCAAGATCCTTCTTGCTTGTAGTGTTGTTGAGCCACGTATCGCGCACCTTGTAACTGTGCATTTGGTGTCTTTTTCCTTTGTCAAGGCGCAGAACTTGGCATTTATCCCTAGTAAATGTCATTCTCTTGTTTTTCTGCCCAGCACTCCAGTCTTTCAAGATCACTTTGAATTTTGTTTCTGTCTTCCAAGTTATTAGCTATCCTGCCCAATTTTGTGTCTTCTGCAAATTTGATCAGCATTCCCTGCACCTCCTCATCCAAGTCATCAATAAAAATGTGGAAGAGCACTGGGCCCAGGACTGAGTCCTGCGGTACTCCGCTCGTTACCTCTCCCCAGTTTGAGAACCCCAGTTAGATGAGGGTTCAAGTTCACAATATCTGCGGTAGTAGAATGAGCTTTTTTGCTTGGGAAGGCAACAGGAGGCGCTAGGGGAAGCAGCAAGGGAATTACTTAATTAGAGGAATGTGCATAGGAGCGCAAGAAGAGCTGTGCTGGATCAGACCAAAGGCCTATCTGGTCCACCATTTGTTCACAAGGTGGCCAGCCAGATGCTTGTGGGAGGTCCACAAGCAGGATGCAAGCAGGATGCACTCTACCCACCTGCTCCCATGTTCCCCAACAAATGGCATGCGGAGGCATGCTGCCTCTGCTCCTGAAGACAATATATAGCCATCGTGACTAGTAGGCGTTGACAGCATTGTATTCCAGGAGATAGCCATAACCTCCATGATACTACACCTTCAGCTCAGTGGAACTGGAAATAGAAGATGTGCCTTTGAGTGTTAGCTGGGAGAATTATGGAACAGAGGCAAAACTCATAGTTTTGATCCTCGGCTAACAAGCATTCATGTCGGGCAAAAGAGGGGAGGGAGAAGCAGGCAAGTTCAGAGCCCACACCTCCCATTCCACAGAGCAGCTCTCTATCCATGTAGCCACAGGAGCAATTAGTTGAAAGGTACATCATGGGCATTTGTAATCCCACAGGCCCAGCCATATACAGCAGGACTGGAGAGGTTACACAAGGAACGGTAGCCCATATATCAGCGATTGGGAATGTGTGGCCCTCCAGGTACGTTGTTGCACCGCAACTCCCATCATCCCTCGCTCTCCTGGCCGGGACTGATTGGAGCTGCAGTTGAGCAACATTTGGAGGGTTACACGTTCTCCAGGCCTGTCTTACAGAATAGCGTAGGTCTCATGAAAGGAAGATCTCAGGGTCAGACCTTACAAGCTTGGGAGGACCCCACCTCCCAAATGCATACAAGCCACAGGGAGTGCTGCATCAGCCAGTAGTTGCATTTAGCCAGTTGCCTCGCTCTTGCATGGTCTAGGTTGCCTTTCCTTCTCCCAGCCCCCATGATTGCATACATGTGCTTTCCTTGATTGGCTATACCTGCTGGAAGTTGGCTCAACACCCCTTGTTATCCATCCCCCACCCCCATCCGCCCCGTGCTGATCACACCATGAGCAATAACCCATTTGCTCATCTTCAGGAATAGTCTTGGAACAGCTGAAGCACAGTCATTGGATGCAGTGAGTTCTGTAAATAGATCATATAGATGGCCCTGCCACCTAAGGGCTATTGCATGGCAGACAGCAGGGCAAATGGTACTGCTTTCCCTCTCGCTTCACTCCCAGCCTAGGCTTGGCTTCACCTATTGGTCAAGCAGCTTCAGCAGGTGCAGGAGTTGTGCTAGGACAAGAAGGTAGCAGTGAGTCAGGCCATTTGCCCATCTAGCTCAGTATTATCCATGCTGACTGGCAGCAGGGTCTTTCCAGGGGCTCAGGCATGAGCCCTTCCCAGCCCTCCCTGGAGATGCCAAGGACTTACCTTGGGAGCTTCTTCGTGCAGAGCTTGTGCTTTGCCACTGAACTACAGCTGTTCCCCTAAAATTCACTGCAGTTCTTCAAGTCTGGACATATGCAAGGGAGTGGGAGGGCTTCCAGGTTTTGTCTGTAATTTGTACTAGAAAATTTTCCTTGATGCAAGATTCAGTGCAGGAATTTCTCCGTTCACATGTGTCTTATACCTTTCAGTGTAAACTTCAAGGATCCAGAAGCAGTGAGAGCCCTGACGTGCACGCTGTTGAAAGAAGACTTCGGACTTCAGATTGACATACCGTTAGAAAGGCTTATCCCAACTGTTCCCTTGAGACTTAACTATATCCACTGGGTTGAAGATCTGATTGCTCAGCAAGATGCTGCTGCTAAAGGTTCCGTTATATGGGGAATCGACATAGGTATGCTGGTGACTAACAGAGGGGAATGCCAGGTACCCCTCTCAAGTGTTGTTCCGCTATACTTGCAGGCCACTTATCAACATAATAGGCATATAGGATACAGACTGAATTACCACGTCAGTGCAATTTAGTCTGTATCCTATACACTCCCAGCATAAAAGTTGAGGGGGAAACAGCGGCAATGACAGCTGTACCCCCAGCATCCATGGAACAATCACTGGTGCCCACCAGTCATGGAGTGGCACAGCAATGGTACCCCCGTGACAGCCAGGCATCCACTCCACTCTTATCAACAGGGCGATGCTGCCGTGACAGCTCTCTGCCCCATGCAGAGCCTACCAGGCATGAAGGCCTACCAGCACATATGCCACCGTTGCACCAGGAGGAGCAGCTCAGCAGCTGGGTGGCTCCAGGAACCTGCACATGGGAATCAGTCCCCTTGTACCCCCCCCCCCACACACACACTGCTCATAATTGTCCTTGCTTTGTGCAGTTAAAAGGGAAGGAAGCATGAGCAGTATAATACAGCCTCCATAGAGCTCTTCTGGGCGGAGGCCTGCAGAGAGATCACACTGGCCTCCTTGGGACAAGTGTTAAAGATTGGGCTGGTGGAGCCTTTTGCCAGGCAGGGAAAGGGAGAAACTAAGTCAGGCAACAAGGGAAGCCACAGTCTGACTCTAAAGGAACAACCTCCATTAGGGTTGGGAAGCAGGAGATGCAAATAGTCAGAATTGGGTCCAATATTTTTTGCATGTCAGAGGCAAAGGAGAAGGAGCTTCTAGGACTCAAACCTATACTGCGTGCACCACAGAGCAGCTCCTACTCATCTAGCCACAGGAGGAGACAGATACGTTGTGGGGAAATTGTAAGCCACCAGCCTCCAGACTTATTCATAGATGCCAGGAAAGCATTGATTGCATAAAAAGGGCATGGTCTGAAAGCACATGAGGCCACCACCTTGCTGAAGCTAAGCAGGTCTGGGTCTGGTCAGTGCTTGGAGGGGAGACCACCTGGGAACCACATGTAGCCACCTTGAGTTCCATGATAGAAGAAAGGTGGGATATAAATGTAATAAAGAAAAAAAAGCCATAGTCCTGGCAGATGGCTCAGGCTTTACATGCATGAAGTTGAAGGTCGAAATGGTGGATATGACCTTCCACTGGACAAGGTTGGGAAGGGTCAGCACATGTGGGCAAGCCTGAGGAGTGAGGTGCGGTGCCTGAGCCAACTGGGTGTGTGGCCATGGGCAAATAGTCTCATCAGCTTAGCCCCTTTGAAGCAGAGGTTCCCGCTTCCTTTACTTGCATCGGGTACTTTCTCCTTGTGTGGAGTGGGGTTGCTCTTGGATAGGGTGGGCTACGTGCAGCCATGGGCTGCATCCCCCCCCCAAATGTGTGCGCGCGCGCGTGCGCGCGTGTTTTAATTTGGAAAAAATATTGTGTCCGTAGCAGCTACAGAGCACCAAAATGCTCAAAATCAGCGGGTTTGCAAACAGATGCTATTTTTTTCTGGGATGAAAATGGCTTCAGACCTCCTGTAGTTGCCCACCCCTGCTGTTGGAAGTGGTTGTCTTGATTCCTGAAGCAGGGTACCTGCCGAGAGTTTTGAGGAGACAAGTGTTAGCACTCTGTTCCGAGGCCAGACCATTTGTGCCAACTACAGAATGCAGTCTTATTCAAAGTGCCCTATCTCCACAGTTTCCATCACCAAAGATTCCCCTTGCATGCTCTACATCTGCATGGCCTGAAACCACATAGGTATAGTGGTATAGTGCACCCTGTTGTCTCAGCGACATTCTCCCGTACTGGGGTTTATGTACTGCTGTTGGTTGGGTCCAGAGTTAGCCTGAATCCTGTGTTCTGTACAGCAATGCGGCAATGGAACTGATTCCCTAGGGAGGCGGGGGGCTCTCCCACACTGGAGGCATTCAAGACAAGGCTGGACAGCCACCTGTCGGGGATGCTCTGACCTGGATTCCTGCATTGAGCAGGGGGCTGGACTCGATGGCCTTTTAGGCCCCTTCCAACCCTGCTATTCTGTGATTCTAGTGTGGTGGTGGTGGGCGGGTGTTTTGCTCTTCATTGAGTTCTGTGGGTGGTTTTTAATATGTGCCACCTCAGTAGCCTGTGCAGAGTTGCTTCAAGGGCGGGATCAGGGTCTGGGGGAGTATCGAATGTGGCATATCTCTGCTCCTCTCCTGCCCTGCCCACATTTCTGCACTGATTTTGCCACTCTGCTGGTAGAGCTGTGCCACAGTGGAGTTGCACTGGCATATTCCCACTGGCAGAGGTGTATGTGGGGTCACACCAGCATAGCAGGGTTTCCACCATATACTGTGGCTCCCCTGCCAGTATACCTGGAGAATAGCATTGCACACTAACCTTGGTTTTCAAGTTGGTTTCACTGAAATTTTCTGAAGTACATGCATTATGGGTGGCAGGAGGATGGTGATCTGAAAGTGGAGGAATTAACATCTATCCCTTTGTCATGGTCAGATCACTTCCTGCTGAGGTTTAGACTCCTGGCGGCCTTTCCCTTCTGCAAGGGTGGGGGACCTATTAAAATGGTCCGCCCCCGGAGATTAATGGATTCCGATGGATTCCAGAGGGCTCTGGGGGATTTTCCTGCTGGTATGGCTGGTGCTCCTGTCGAAGCCCAGGTCACTCTGTGGAATGCAGAGATGACTCGGGCGGTTGACACGATTGCGCCCAAGCGCCCTCTCCCTCTGAGCAGAGCCCGGCCAGCTCCTTGGTATACACCTGAGCTGAGGGCAATGAAGCAAGAGGGGAGACGGCTAGAACGCAGGTGGAGGAAAACTCGTGCTGAGTCTGACCGGGTAAGAGCCCACTATCGAGCCTACTCTGTGGCGGTGAGGGTGGCAAAGAGACAGTTCTTTTCCACCAGCATTGCATCTTCTCAGTGTCTTCCAGCGGAGCTTTTCCGAGTGGTTCGCGGCCTGTTACATTCTGGGCCAGGGAGAGAGACGGTGGAACCCTTGGTAGCACGCTGTGACGAGTTTGCACAGCACTTTGAAGATAAAGTCGCTCAGATTCGTCATGAATTGGACACCACCATTAATGCAGTTCCATTGGTAGAGGCGTTCAGAGCACCGTCTGGTCCAGTTTTATTGGATGAGTTTCAGTTACTGAGGCCTGAGGATGCGGACAAGGTGCTTGGCCAAGTCCGATTGACCACTTGTGTGCTTGACCCTTGCCCTTCATGACTTATTAAATCAAACAATGAGGGGTTGTCCGGCTGGGTCCAGGAGGTTGTAAATTCCTCCTTGAGAGAGGGAGTGGTGCCTGCCGCTTTAAAAGAGGCAGTAATTAGACCACTCCTGAAAAAGCCTAACCTGGACCCAGAGGATGTTAACAATTATAGGCCAGCGGCCAACATCTCCTTCCTGGGCAAGGTGCTTGAGCGGGTGGTTGTAGGACCCTTTCATTCAGGCACTGTTGAATGAAACGGATTATCTAGATCCATTTCAATCGGGCTTCAGGCCTGGTTTTGGAACAGAAACTGCCTTGGTCGCCCTGTGGGATGACCTCTGCCAGGAGAGGGACAGGGGGAGTGCGACCCTGTTGATTCTCCTGGACCTCTCAGCGGCTTTCGATACCATCGATCATGGTATCCTTCTGGATAGGTTGTCTGGGTTGGGAGTAGGAGGCACTGCACTACAGTGGTTCCACTCCTACTTGGATGGCCGATTCCAGAAGGTGGTGCTGGGGGATTACTGCTCTGTGCCATGGCAATTGTGCCATGGGGTTCCACAGGGCTCTATTTTATCCCCCATGCTGTTTATTATTTATTTATTAAATTTATTAATCGCCCATCTGACTGGTCACCCAGCCACTCTGGGCGATGTACAACCCACCATAAAACAATTTAAAACAATAACATTTTACCATAATTTTTTTTTTTTTTAAATACCCTAGCCCACCCCAAATGCCTGCCTGAACAACCACGTTTTTAATGCACGACGGAAGCTCATTAAAGAGGGGGCATGACGGAGTTCCCTAGGGAGGGAGTTCCACAAAGTGGGGGCCACCACAGAGAAGGCCCTCTCCCTCATCCCCACCAGTCTAGCTGTCCTGGCTGATGGGACAGAGAGAAGGCCATCCGAGGCTGATCTTGTTAAGCGGCCTGTCTGGTGTTGCTGGAGGCGCTCCTTAAGATAGGCTGGGCCGGAACCATATAGGGTTTTAAAGGTCAAAACCAACACCTTGAATTTGGCCCGGAAAACAACTGGTAACCAGTGCAACTCCTTCAGCACTGGAGTGATGTGATCTCGCCGGCGGCTGCCTTTAATCAGGTGAGCCGCCGCGTTCTGTACCAGCTGCAGTTTCTGAACCGTCTTCAAGGGTAACCCCACGTAGAGCGCATTACAGTAGTCCAAACGAGAGGAGACCAGGGCATGTACTACCGATGGGAGCAGATGGTCGGGAAGGAAGGGGCGCAGCCGCCGTATCAGATGGAGTTGATACAGCGCTGTCCGGCTCACAGCTGACACCTGAGCCTCCATGGACAGCTGGGAGTCCAAAATGACCCCCAGGCTGCGGACCTGGTCTTTCAAGGGTAGCTGTACCCCATTCAACACCAGGTCAACATCCCCCAGCCTCCTCTTGTCTCCCACCAAAAGTACCTCGGTCTTGTCAGGGTTCAGCTTCAGCTTATTCCTCCCCATCCAGCCACTCACCGTCTCCAGACATTTGGACAGGGATTCTACGGCCAACCTTGGTGAAGATTTGAATGAGAGGTAGAGCTGCGTGTCATCTGCATATTGATGACACTGCACCCCAAACCTCCTGATGATAGCCCCCAGTGGCTTCACATAGATGTTAAATAGCATCGGGGAGAGGATGGAACCCTGTGGCACCCCACAAGTAAGTGGCCACGGGTCCGAAACCTCCTCTCCCAGTGCTACCCTCTGGTACCTGCCGGAGAGGAAGGACCGGAACCACCGCAATACAGTGTCTCCAATGCCCAACCCCTCCAGGTGGTCCAGGAGGATACCGTGGTCAACGGTATCAAAAGCCGCTGAGAGGTCGAGGAGAACAAGGAAGGAGCATTCACCCCTATCCAGAGCCCTCCTCATATCATCCACCAAGGCGACCAAGGCCGTTTCTGTCCCATGCCCAGGCCTGAAGCCCGACTGAAATGGGTCTAGATAATCAGTTTCTTCCAAGTGTGCCTTCAACTGCACCGCCACCACCCGCTCAATCACCTTGCCCAAAAATGGCAGATTTGAGACTGGGCGAAAGTTGTTCAGAACTTGAGGATCCAAGGAGGGCTTCTTTAAGAGCGGTCTTATCACTGCCTCCTTGAGGGCTGATGGCATCACTCCCTCCTCAAGGGGAGTTCACCACCGCCTTGATCCCCTCACCCAGTCTCTCTCTGCAGCTCATAATGAGCCAAGATGGGCAAGGATCAAGTAAGCAGGTGGTCGGCCTTACAGATGAAAGCACCTTGTCCACTTCATCAGGAGGAAGAAGCTGGAACCGATCCCACAAAACTGGTTTGCCACAGGCTGCCTCTTGCTCACTAACTGTATCCACAGTGTGCAGAGTAACACACCTAATCTGATCAATTTTATCTGCAAAGTGCCTTGCCAAAGCCTCACAGGAGGCCTTAGAATGCTCCAGTGGTTCTGGAGCCACAGGACCGACCAGGCTCCGGACCACTTGGAACAGCCTCCTGGGGCAGCACTCTGCAGACGCGATGGAGGCAGCATAATATTCCTTTTTTGCTGCCCTCACCGCCACGTGATAGGCTGAAGATATAGCTCTAGCCCGTGTCTGATCGTCTTTGGAGCGAGACTTCCGCCACCGGCGCTCTAGCCGTCTCACCTCCTGTTTCAGAGCTCGTAACCGCGGATTGAACCATGGTGCAGTCCGAGCCCTGTTCAGGGGGAGAGGGCGTTTCGGAGCCACCCGATCTAATGCCCCAGTAATTGCGGCATTCCAGCCACCCACCAGGGTCTCGACCGAGTGGCCGTTGGCATGCCCCAGAGAATCCCCAAGCGCGTTCAGGAATCCATTTGGATCCATAAGACGCCTGGGGCGGACCATTTTAATGGGTCCTCCACCCCTGCGGAGGGGTTGTGGAACCGAGAAGTCCAACGTCACCAGATAGTGATCTGACCATGACAAGGGGGTGGTGGATATACCCCCGACTTCCAGATCACTCCCCACTTCTCCAGAAACAAACACAAGGTCTAGTGCATGACCGGCTACATGGGTGGGCCCAGTTAGAATATGGTGCAGCTCCCAGGAGGCCATGGTCTCCATGAAGTCCCGAGGTGCTCCTGTGAGGATGGCCTCCGAATGTACGTTGAAGTCCCCCAACACCAGTAAGTTAGGGGACTGTACACGCACATCAGAGACCACCTCAAGCACCTCGGCCAGTGAGTCAGTCGTGCAGCGGGGTGGACGGTACACGAGCAGAATCCCCAGACTGCCCTTCGGGCCCAACCTCCAGTACAGTTTAACATCTACATGAAACCGCTGGGGGAGGTTATCCGGAGGTGTGGGCTGAGGTGCCATCAATATACAGATGACACCCAGCTCTACCTCTCTTTTACATCAAAACCAGGTGAGGCAGTGACTGTTCTGAATCAGTGCCTGGGCACGGTAATGGACTGGATGAGGGCCAATAAACTGAAAATCCAGACAAGACGGAGGTACTGTTAGTGGGTGGTTCGTTTGCCCGGCTAGGTGATATTCAACCTGTTCTGGAGGGGGTTGCACTCCCCCTAAAGGATCAGGTTCGTAGTTTGGGGGTGCTCTTGGATCCAGAACTGTCACTTGAGGCACAGGTGAACTCAGTGGCACGGAGCACTTTTTATCAGCTTAGGCTGGTATACCAACTACGCCCTTATCTGGACAGAGATAGCCTTGCTACAGTTATCCATGCTCTGATAACTTCTCGTCTGGATTACTGCAATGCGTTATACGTGGGGCTGCCTTTGAAAACGGTCCGGAAACTTCAGCTGGTCCAAAATAGGGCAGCAAGATTGTTAACAGACTGGCCTGCGAGCTCATATTACGCCAGTACTTTTCCAGCTGCACTGGCTGCCAGTCCATTTCCGGGCCCGATTCAAAGTGCTGGTGTTAACATTCAAAGCCCTTAACGGCTTGGGGCCAGGTTACCTGAAGGATCGCCTCCTCCCATATGTGCCTGCCCGGACCTTAAGATCATCATCAGCGGCCCTTCTCCGTGAGCCTCTGCCAAAGGAAGTGAGGCGGGTGGCTACTAGGAGGAGGGTTTTTTCTGCTGTGGCACCCCGGCTCTGGAATGAGCTCCCTAGTGAGGTTCGCCTGGCGCCTACATTGTATTCCTTTTGGCGCCAGGTGAAGACCTTTTTATTTTCCCAGGCATTTTAGCATTTTAGCTTTCTAAATTTTTATCTTTGCTGCTTTAAATCTGTATTTTAAACTCCTGCACTGCTGCTAGGTTTTATTGTGGTTGTATTGTTATATTGTGGTTTTAATGTTCTGTATATTTTAAATTGTTTTATTGTGTGTTGCTTGGATTTAATTTTTGTGAACCGCCCAGAGAGCTTCGGCTATTGGGCGGTATAGAAATAAATAAATGAATGAATGAATGAATGAATGTTTTGGCTGCTCTTCACTGTTTAAACAAGTGAACTTTTTTCCTGTCTTGGGTGCTATGTAGGTACAGGTGCATCTTGTATTTACCCATTACTCGGTGCAACTTTGAATGGATGGTATTTCATTGCAACCGAAGTGGATGATGTGTGTTTCAGCTATGCCAAGAAAAATGTGGAGCAAAATAACTTATCTGATCTTATAAAAGGTATCCATGTATCCCACTTGTCTCAATCCTATGCTGCAAAGTAGTTTGTCAGCTGTTTTTCAGGCAAAATCATCCGTATATTGTATGTTTCAGAGGTTTGGGGGTACAGAGCCAACATTTTTTTTAATGTTCTCTTGATTAGTTGAACACTAGTGACAACAGGAAATCTATTCCCCAAACTCCTGCTAACCTTCCCAATCACCCCAACTAATAAAGCAATGTACAACTTCCAGTTCTGTAAACTGGTTCTCTTAGGGAGCAATCCTGTGGCCACTAGACACTGTCTAAAGGGCCATTGGATTTTTTTGGTTTCTGAGAACCGAGTTTGGAGCCAGGGCTCAAAATGTGATTCCCAGAAACTGCGCTCCCCACCCCCTCATAGCCGGCGCAGTTCTCTCCACACCGGCTACATCTCTGCACTCGGAAACAGAGCACGGAGATGCTTAAAAGGGGGAGGTCCTCAGGGAGGGGAGGAGACCACAAAAGCTGCTTTACGCAGCTTCCTTTGCACCACGTGCCTCCTTCCCTCCCTGAAGCCTCAGCTAGACAGCTGAAATTGGCTGTCTGGCCAAAAATTCAGGGCGACTGGAGCACAGAAGCGAGGATCATTTCCGTGCTACGACTGCCCTGCATTGGATACTCAGCAGCTTCCAATTTCGGAGGCTGCTGACTATCTCAATAGGATTGCACCTTTAGCTACTAAAGCCAGAGTTTGAGGGAGGGAAGACAGGACTGTCTGCTGACATGGAAGTTGCATACAATCAATTTTTTGTGAACTATTCCTATCCAGGCTGGTGAAGTGTCTTGGAGCAGCGGAGTCTGAGACTGGCTGATGTTATCTGTACATGTTGCAGGTAGCACAGTGGTTATTTAGCACTGCTTTAAAGGCCCATCACAATACTGATTCATTTCACTCCAACTCTCACATTTGGGGTTGTGCTTCAGCTTTTGCTATTGTAGTGGAACAACTAGGCTCATAATCAAATCACAGTTGCAAAATTAAGCAACTGCTTCATCAGGTCTGACAATAGCAACATACCTCATTTTTGTTGCAAGTGTATGAGATGCAAATAAGGTGCTATAATATTGTTATAATTAATGCATACAGTCATTTGCTTTTGTCTTTTTGTTTGGAGTAGCATATAACAATTTCTAGAAGTTTGATTGAAAGTGAGTCAATGTCTGGTTCTTCATCTTTCTTCCAGTGGTTAAAGTACCACAAAAGACACTCCTGCTGGATGCCTTAGAAGAAGAGTCTGAAGTTATCTATGATTTCTGCATGTGCAACCCTCCCTTTTTTGCCAACCAGCTAGAAGCAAAGGTATGTTGGCTGCTGATCGTATGAACTGGGCCTTTTTTGTTTGTGTTGACCGATGCTTACTGTTGAACAAACACTTCATACATTTAACATTTGAAGCCTAATTGGTCATTGCATAGGCACGCACTTGGCAAATGCTAAAGAACTGAAGCCAAACGTACGCTTAGTTTTCATCCAGCCTGCATGGCTACATAGCAAGACAAGGTATTATTCTCCACATCTAAAGCCAAGAACAGCTGTGTGGTTTGAAAGACATACTATATATAATTGCTGTCTTTTTTCCAAAAATGTTTTTTAAAACCCCCAACATTATCTGTGCAGAATACTTACTACAACATTATTAGAGATCTCTTAAGTTCCTTGTTTCATTAATAATCACAAAATCATATTACTTCTCACATGTATCTCCCCATAGTTTTATAATTGGATCTCTTATACCAACAATGAATACATTTCTAATGGCTGGGGATAATGAGAGTTGTAGTCTACCACATCTGGAGGGCAGCAGGTTGAGGAAGGCTGATCTGAATTTTGGGAGTTGAACAACAGAAGAAATGGAAGGAAGGGAGGAAGGAAGGAAGGGAGGAAGAGGCATGGGTAACAACAGAGAGGTGCAAATAGTGGTTGATGCGGAGATAATAAGACATGAATATGAGGAAATGCAGTGACATACGCTAAGATGTTCACAGAAAAGGTGGATTTTGTGCAGTTACTTGAAGGAAGAAAGGTAGCATTGCTAGGTATTCTGGAAGAGCGTTCAGGCATATGGGGCAGTAGGGAGAATAGTTGAGGAGGAGGAGACCTTCAAGCAGCTGAGAATCATAGGTTTGGAAGGGCAAAGGTGTGGCCAAGGGTATCATGGTAAATAAATACAAAAAGAGGGGGTGGAGAATGAAGGAATTTTGTTGGGGGTATTGCAAGGTCTGGGGCCACGGTGGCTTAGTGGTTAAGACGCTGAACTGCAGACTGGAAGGTCGGCAGGACAGCAATTCGAGACCCGAGTGCTGTATGACGGAGTGAGCTCCCGTCTTCAGTCCCAGCTTCTGCCAACCTAGCAGTTCGAAAGCAAGACATTGCAAGTAGATAAATAGGTACCGCCTCGGCAGGAAAGGTAACAGCATTCCATGCACCTCGGTGTTCAGTCATTTTATTTATTTATTTATTGCATTTATATCCCGCCTTTTTTCCTCTTGCAAGGAACCCAAGGCGGCTTACATTATCCTCCTCCTCCTCCATTTTATCCTCACAACAACAACCCTGTGAGGTGGGTTGGGCTGAGAGTCTGTGACTGGCCCAAAGTCACCCAGTGAGCTTCCATGGCTGAGTGGGGACTAGAACCCGGATCTCCCAGCTCCCAGTCCAGCACTCTAGCCACTACACCACACTGGTCCACATGACCACGGTCCACATGACCATGGTCCACATGACCACGGAAGCGTCTTCGGGCAGCGCTGGCTCTTCGGCTTCGAAACGGGGATGAGCACCGCACCCTAGAGTCGGACACGACTGGTTGGGGACACCTTTACCTTTATTGCAAGGTCTAAATGATGAGAGGCCAATGGCTAGGGCAAGAGCATTTCTGGTGGAAATATGAACAAGGAATAATAAAGAAAGGCTTAAGAGAAGAAGGTTGTAGTAGTCGAGGCAGGAGATAGCCAGAACATGAACCAGAGCTTTAACCCAGAGAAGAAGGGCTAGATGACGATTTTCAGTGTTGTAGAGAGAAGTATGACATGCAGAGTGGATGCAGGCAGCAAAGGAAAGGGAGGTGAGGTGTGATGGCCTAATTATGTGGCAGGGAATGGTGAATCCATAGGGATAGCAATCAGTTGTCTACATTTTAGCTTTACAATGCAAGTACTTTGTTTCTTTCTAGGGAGTAAATTCCCGTAATCCGAGAAGACCACCTCCTAGCTCAGTCAACACAGGAGGGATCACTGAGATCATGGCTGAAGGAGGAGAGCTAGAATTTGTCAAGAGAATCATCCATGACAGCCTGCAGCTTAAAAAAAGATTACGGTAAGAATTTACATCAAATCAAGCTTAACTACTTACAGACAAAGGCCATTGCAATCCAATATTTAAAATTTAAAAATTATCCAAAATATGCAAAACGTGCAAATACCTTATAATGACAACAACATCTCTGCTATAGATTAAAAACAAATAAAATAAATCCTCTCCAGTCTATAGAGGAGTTATTACAAATATGTTTAAAATATACTTGAAATATTAAATATCAAACAAGATGATTAAAAACATAGTCAGGAATTCTATTATCTCTTATATACTGTGCTTGAATTGTTTTTGGCGCCAAAGCCAATTTTGCCACCCTCAGTATAATAAACAGGTTATTGTCTGAGAAGAAGAATGCGTTATCTGCTGTGTTACAGATCTATTAGCAAGGGGCTGTAAGATATTAGCAAGACATGTACTTGGTTGATTATGTAGAGATCAACTTAATGGGCTAAGACATCCTCTACCTGCACTGACCTTCAGATATGAATTCTTTTGAATTTTTTAAACTAAAATATAAACACACATAAAGATCTAATGCATTACACAGTGTACATATACACATAACTATATAACATTTAAAAGTCAAATCATAGTAAACAAATAATGAGAATGCACATAATCTATATTTGTTCTTCTGAAATGTAATAAATAGCATCCATCTTTTTACAAATCATCCTCCTATCTGATTTTTTCTTGAGCATATATAATAAGTTAATTTCATCATTATTACTATGTCCCATATTCTAAAAAAAACCAGTCTGAAATATTCTTAAAAAAAACAGTGGGGTTAAAAAAAAAAAATTCCAATAATATACAATAGAGATTTTGGCAGTGGTCAATAAATTAATCATAATTTCTACATCATCACTCTCCACATCATCTTTTAAATAATTTAATAACTTTTGGCTGGATCAGTAGAAAGTTTGTAACCAGTTATTGCTCAATATGAAATTATATTGGTCACCAATGGGACTGAGTATCTGGACATTTCTAAATACATACATAAAAATGTACACTGAGCTCGTTGCCAGCACTTACCTTGCTCCAAAACAGGGGTGGGCGGCACTCGGGGATGGTGACCCATCAATTTTTTGTATTTATTTGCTGCTGCTCCTGACCCACAGGAAGCCTAGGGGGACCCCAGGCCCCCCTGAAGTTGCCCAGCCCTGTTCTAAACTGTATATTAATTTTATATGGGGTTAAATACCATGCATATACAGGGTTTGTTTTGTTTTTAATTACATTTTAAATTCATTGCTATTAAATATTTACATACATTGTCACATATCAATTTCCATCTGATATAGTTATCCCCAAATTTCTCTTCCATTTATTCTCATAGGTTGTATCTATTCTGTATATTTTTAATCATTAAGGGCACAATCCTATTGAGATAGACATCAGCTTCCGAACTCAGCGGCTGACACCTATCCAGTGGAGGCCAGATGGAGCACAGAGGGGATCCTCTCCTCCATGCTCCAGCCGCCCTGTGTTTGTGGCTAGATGCACATTTTCGGGGAGGGAAGGGGCTCGGAGATTTATTTTTTTATTTTTTTATTTCTGTACTGCCCAGTAGCTGAAGCTCTCTGATAGATCTGATAGGAAGCTGTCTAAAGAGACTTTCGCAGTCTCCTCCCCTCCCCGCCCCAGGGCCACCCCCTTTTCGCCCTCCACAATCTGCTTACGAGCGTGGCGGTGGCGCAGAAAGAAGCACACTGGCTGTGAGGGGGAGGGCGTGAGGGCCGTGGTTTCTGGAAACTGAGGTCAGATGGCCTCGGTTTCCAGAAACCAAAAAATCCTATGGCAGTCTAGACAGTGTCTGGTGGCCATAGGATTGCGCTCTCTATATCTTCCTTACCAGACCTTTACTAGTTGTATATAAACATTTCCTCAGTTTGAGGCAACTTACAAATTGGGCCATATTTCCATAACAATGTGCTAATAGCATGTCTGCTTTGAAAGACTGGGATTATATGGATTTAACCCCTGAGATATGATTAAAAGGATATACTGCTCCTTTGTTCAGTAAAATCCAAAACTGTATTTACATTTTCCTTTCCCAGGCAGATTTATCAGCCAAAAAGTTATTGATTTGTTCTTTATAATAACAAGACGCTAATGTGGAGAGACCAGGTGCCAATTTGTCCCTATATTTAGTCCTGTTTCAAAAATTGCTTTCACACAAGGATTGTATACTAACTTATATCATATTTTCCATAAAACCGTAATGCATTTTTAAAGAGTAGATATAGCTCCTCTGTTTCATAATGTTCAATTCAAGTATGATTTATTCAATCCCAAATATTTGCCAGTCAGCATGCCTCATCTTAACATGAATAGCAGGCAAGTTTATCCTGCCTTCTTTCTAAGGAAAGCTCATTGTCATCAAAGCAATTTTAGAATGCTTTCCTCTACAAAAAATTAATCTTGTCGTTCTTTTAATAGAGTCTTTTTTCATTAAAGAAACATTTATTAACAAAAATAAAGTTAACTGGGAGTGCATACATCTTAATTGTAGATATTTTCCCCATCCATGAAAGTTGCTTATTAAACTGTTGCTTTAAACCTGTCCTTAGAGACTGAAGTAATTTCTCATGATTTAACTCCTGATACCCATATTCCCAGTTATATAATCTCCAATGGCTTCCATGGAATTTTTTTTTTTGCTAGTTTATCTTATTTTGTCTTTCCATATTCAATCTCATCCACATAGACTTATAAAGTTCACTTTATAGCCTAATACTTCTATGTATGCCTATAATAAATACATTATATTGGGCTTGATTTGGATCCACAAACATTACTACCCTGTCGTCTACATACATTGTTACTTTCGAAATATTTTATTCATCTGCATATCTCTGTCATCTATTTATTTATTTATTTAATTTCTTAATCACCCATCTGGTCGGTCACCCAGCCACTCTGGACGATGTACAACAATACAACAGTTTTAAAACAATAACATTCTACATTAAAACACCATATTTCTAAAAATACCCTAACCCACCCCAAATGCCTGCCTGAACAACCACGTTTTCAATGCGTGGCGGAAGCTCATTAAAGAGGGGGCATGGTGGCGTTCCCTAGGGAGGGAGTTCCACAGAGTGGGGGCCACCACAGAGAAGGCCCTCTCCCTCGTCCTAACCAGCCTAGTTGTCCTGGCTGATGGGACAGAGAGAAGGCCATCCGAGGTTGATCTTGTTGAGCGGCCTGTCTGGTGTTGCTGGAGGTGCTCCTTAGATAGGCTGGGCCGGAACCATATAGGGTTTTAAAGGTCAAAACCAACACCTTGAATTTGGCCTGGAAAACAACTGGATGTTAATTCTCTAAAAGCTATCACCAGCGGTTCCATACACAAAGCCCACAATAAAGGGGACATAGGGCAACTCTGTCTCGTACTCCTTGACAGACTAAAATCAGTTGTTATGGGTACAATCCTATGAAGATAGCTGGGAGCCTCTGAACTCTCAGAGGCTGCAAGTATTCAGTGCAGGGCAGCTGGAGCACAGAGGCGACACTTCGGAGAGGGAGGGAAAGAGGCTGGGGTGGCCATAAGAAATATCGTATGGCCGCCACTGCAGTCTTCTCCCCTCCCGCCCCCAGGAACGCCCCCTTTTCCCATCTCCATGCTCCGTTTCCAAGCTTGGGGATGTAGCCAGAACTGTGCTGGCTATGAGCGGGAGGGTGGTTTCTGGCCTCCAAGGTTGGAGCCCTGTTTCTGACCCCAGAGCCCAGAAACCAAACAATCCTATGTCCCCCCAGACACTGTCTAGGGGAAATAAGATTGCTCCCTAAGAATCCATTAATAGATATCCTAGCTGTGGGATTCGACTGCATGATCTTTAGCCAAATTAATTCATCACCAAGTTTAATTTTGGTGTTAGTATGGATGCCCAGATCTTAAAATCCTGATTGAATAAGAATATTGGATCATATGAAGTCATTAATGAAAGATCTTTGCCTGCTTTCGGGAATACAGCTATTTTACTGATTTATTATTCCATTTACATCCCACATTTTTTCCTCATGCAAGGAACCCAAGGCAGCTTACGTGACCCTCCTCCTCTCTGTTTTATCCTCACAACAAACCTGTGAGGTAGGTTAGGCAGAGTCAGTGACTGGCCCAAAATCACCTAGGGAATTTCATGACCAAGTGGGGACTCGAACGCAGATCCCCCCCCAGTCCCAGTCCAGCAGTCTAACCACTGCACCATACTGGCTCTCTGTTTGCCTGCTGGCATCTCTGAATATTTCATTATGTATTTCTTTGTCCATTTAACTCATTAATAGATAATTTATGAAACCATCAAAACCTGGTGCTTTATCATTCTTTATCACAATTCTGTATCACAGTTTTTACCTCATCTGGTCGCAGAATCCAAGAATTGAGCATCTTCATTTGAAAGTTTTGGTAGTTTTACAGATTTCAGAATTGATCAGTAGTTCTATATGAACCTTTTTCATATTTATGAAGAGTTTCACAATAGTTTCAGGTGATTTTAGTTTCAAACACCTGAGTGGTTTTATCCACATTGATACAGGTTTTTAATTCTGTTTTCTAGCTTCAGAAAGCATTTATAAATAGTAAACATTTATCATTCTTTTGAGAACAATTTCTTTGTTCTCCAACTCTTTTATTTCATCTTCTGATCATTTTGTTTCATCTTCTCATTTCCCCCCCACCTCAGAAAACTAGCTTTCTGTATAATTTCCCCCCGATACATACTTTTTATTAATCTCACAGCATCAGTCATTTTAAACCAGATGTACAATTCCACTGAAAAATTCTGCTGTGTCTTAATAAAAGTAACTTACCTAATCTCCATAGATTTTGATCTGGCTATATAATCCAAACTGTAACAACAGCTACTTTGATGGAAATATTGGTAATCCTTCTTTCCAAATAAGCAGTAGGCATACAATGTAATCACAAAGCTAGAAATGGTTTTCTTAAAGGTGGAACACTGAGACCATTTCTCCAATTCAGATGATGTTTTACAATGGAAACCATTGTGACTGCCATATTTGTGATATGGTACAAATCACAGCGCTTGGACTAAATATGTATTTCTTGAGCGGTAGTTTGTTCTAATAAGAGTAAGAGGGAAGACGTATAGGCTCTCAACATTCGCTCCATAAGCTTGGAGAATAGTTCTAATGGAGTTCACCCAGTACTGACACGATGGAGCTTGCAGTTCTTCAAAGCACTTAGGGGGGCAGTCAATAGCCATTCAGGTGATGAAGCTAGGGCAGAGTTAACACATTTCAGTAGAGATTAGTCTGATGTCTGCTGTTTGAAGAGCAGCAGGGAACAGTGATCTCAGAAAAAGTTCTGTGTCACTTCCAAAGTACGCACATTAAAAATACCTCCATTTCATGGCACCAGACACCAGCTGATAGATTGTTTTCTTTGAAAATATTTCTGTTGTAGGATTCCCTTTTAAAAAAATCTCAACAAAGCATGTATTGCACCTCACAAAGGCTGGGAAGAATGTGTTTGGCCACAGCAAGAAGAACTTTATCAGGAGGGCTTTAAACTGAATCCTACGGGGAAGGCAGATGTAAAGTCAGGGGTAACAATGGACGAAGGTTCATGCACCACAACGGAGAGAACAGCTCTAATAGCGCCCAATAATAGTCTTCACAAACATGTAGGAAGAAAGCCAGTCTATGAAGCACATGGTCTTCGATGTCTATACACTAATGCCCAGAGTATGGGAAACAAACAGAACGAACTTGAACTCTTAATACGGGAGGGAAATTATGGACTTGACAGGTGTAACTGAGACTTGGTGGGATGACTCTCATGACTGGAATACAGCAATTGAAGGATATAACTTGTTCAGAAAGAACAGGAGGAACAGAAAGGGAGCAGGGGTTGCACTATATGTTAAAAATACTTATCTCTGCCTGCTTGTAACCTCTGGTTGAAACAGTAAAAACTTTGATTGATTGACTTATCTCTGCACAGAAATACAAGAGCTTGGTAGCCCCATCGAGAGTATCTGGGTTAAAATAAATGGAGCAAAGAATAAAAGGAACCTGGTGGTCGGAGTCTAGTATTGGCCATCCAATCAAGGAGAAGACGAGGATGAAACTTTTGAAAAGCAAATACCCAGTGTTTCAAGGAAGCATGATGTCGTAGTCATGGGGGACTTCATTTTCCCTGATATTTGTTGGGAGACAACTTCTGCAAAACATGGCCCCACCAAGAAATTCCTGACTTGTGTTGCGGATAACTTCCTCCTACAGAAAGTAGAGGAAGGAACTAGAGGATCGGTTATCCTTGACTTGATCCTAACCAACAGAGATAACTTAGTGGAGAAAGTAGCAGTTACAGGAACTCTGGGGGAAAGTGACCATGTTATACTTGAGTTCTTGGTTCTAAAGGAAGCAAAAGCCGAGTGTAGCCAAATGCGTACCCTGGATTTTAGGAAAGCTGATTTTAATAACCTCAGAACAACGATCAGTAAGGTCCCATGGCAAGCGACTCTAATGAGAAAAGGATTCCAAGATGGGTGGGAGGTTTTAAAAAAGGAAATTCTCAAGGCACAATTACAAACAATTCCAAAAAGAAAAAAAGGTGGAAGACAACAGAAGAAGCCAATGTGGCTTCACAAAAAGCATAGAGATGACCTGAAAACAAAAAAGCACACATATAGGAAGTGGAAGGAAGGCCAAGCAACAAAGGAAGAGTACAGGCAGGTAGCACAGAATTGCAGGGATGGTGTCAGGAAGGTTAAAGTTGAGAACAAGCTGAGGTTAGTGAGGGATACTAAAAGCAACAAAAAAGCTTTCTTCTGATACGTGTATAGTAAAAGACAGAGGAAGGAAATGGTGGTTCAACTATTAAATAAGGATGGCAAAATGATAACAGATGACAAAGAAAAGGCAGAAGTACTCAATTCCTACTTTGGCTCAGTCTTCTCCCAAAAGCGGGTCTATGAGCCCACTGGCAAAGGCGAAGTACAGGCTGAAGGGGCAGGATTGCAGCTTGAGATTCGTAGGCATATGGTCAAGGAACACCTCATTACTTTGAATGAGTTCAAATCTCCAGGGCCAGATGAACTGCATCCTAGAGTAATAAAGGAACTGGCAGAAGAGCTCTCAGAACCACTGTCTATTCTCTTTGAGAAATCATGGAGGACGTGTGACGTGCCAGTTGACTGGAGGAGGGCTAATGCTATCTTTATCTTCAAAAAGGGTAAAAAGGAGGAACCTGGGAACTACAGACCAGTCAGTCTGACATCAATCCCTGGGAAAATTCTGGAGCAGATGATAAAGCAATCCATCTGTAAGCACCTTGAAAACAATGCAGTGATGACTCGAAGCCAACAGGAATTTGTCAAAAACAAATCCTGCGAGATGATCAAGTAACTGCCCTTGTGGACTGTGGGAATGCTGCAGACATAATAGACTTCGACTTCAGCAAAGCTTTCGACAAAAGTGCCCCATGATATCCTGATGAGCAAACTAACTCAAAGTGGGCTAGATGAAACAATGATCCGGTGGATCCACAGTTGGCTACAGAATCGGACTCACAGAGTGCTTGTAAGTGGGATCTTCTCAAACTGGGGAGAGGTAACGAGTGGGGTACCGCAGGGCTCAGTCCTGGGCCCAGTGCTCTTCCACGTTTTAATTAACGACTTGGAGGAGGAGGTGCAATGAATGCTGATCAGATTTGCAGATGACACAAAATTGGGCGGGGTAGCTAATACCTTGGAAGACAGAAACAAAATGCAAAGTGACTGGAGAACTGGGCAGAAAACAACAGAATTAACTTTAAAGGGATAAATGCCAAGTTCTGCACTAGGAAAAAGAAACCAAATGCACAGTTACAAGATGGGGGATATGTGGCTCAACAGCACTACGCGAGAAGGATCTTGGAATTGTTGTCGATCCCAAGCTGAAGATGAGCCAGCGATGTGATGTGGCCGCAAAAAAGGCCAATGCTGTTTTGGGCTGCATTAATAGAAGCATAGCTTCCAAATCCCGGGAAGTGCTAGCTCCCCTCTACTCAGCACTGGTTAGGCCTCATCTGGAGTACTTTGTCTATTTCTGGGCACTGCACTTTAATAAGAATGCAGACAAACTGGAGAGGGTTCAGAGGAGGGCAACAAAGATGATCAGGGGACTGGAAACAAAGCCCTATGAGGGGGGAAAGAACTGGGCATGTTTAGCCTTGAGAAGAGAAGACTGAGGGGAGATAGGATAGCACTCTTCAACTACTTGAAAGGTTGTCACAGAGAGGAAAGCCAGGATCATCCCAGAGTGCAGGACTCAATGGGCTCAAGTGACAGGAAGCCAGATTCCGGCTGAACCTCAGGAAAAGCTTCCTGACTGTTAGAGCAATATGACAATGGAACCAATGACCTAGGGAGGTAGTGGGCTCTCCCACACTGGAGGCATTCAAGACGAGGCTGGACAGCCAGGGTCAGGGATGCTCTGACTTGGATTCCTGCATTGAGCAGGGGGTTGGACTCAATGGCCTTGTAGGCCCCTTCCAACCCTACTATTCTATGATTGAGAAACGTCCAACTTCGTTGCATTCAGATGTAGTTTCCATGAATGTTGGGCATTAAAACAAAATGTGTAAGTATTTAAAATCATTATGTTGCTCAGTGGGCTGATTATTATACTATTAAGGATCAAATGTTCTCTCTTGCAGAATTTACCCACTTCATTCAATTGTTCTACAGCCTAGCTAAAGAAGTCAAAATCACTCCACTGCCATTGGTGTACAATAAGACTGAAAGTATTCAACATCAAGCATTTAAGCAGGAAAATACTCTAGGCTACTCACTTTTTGAACAATATTATGAATATAACAATTAAAGAAGGGGTCAGCAAGCATCCTTGGGACACTCTTCTGTTGGTATATCTTCAGATAATAACCAATTCCTGCCAATTCCCAATACTGTGGTAGATACTGGAATGGAGCATTTGTATTAATAAAGCCTTTTATCAATATTGGTAGCTGATAACTTTTGCCACAAACATTTGTTATCAATCAACATGGCCCAAACCAGAATTAAAGTCAGTAAAAGAAACTATCTCTTTTTCTCCCTCTGTGAGTATTCTTGGATTATATCAGGGGTAGGGAACACCTTCTGAATGGGGACTGAAGAACGTACACACTCACCCCTCCTGAGAGTGCTTGTCAATGATTCTTCATCAAACTGCAGGAAGGTATTGAGTGGGATGTCACAGGACTCGTTCCTGGGCCCTGTACTCTTCAACATTTTTATTAATGACTTGGAGGAAGAGGTAGTGGGAATGCTTATTATATATATGGATTGAACAAAATTGGGTGAGCGAATACCTTAGAAGACAGAAACAATATGTAAATGGATCTCGATAGGTTAGAAAACTGGGCAGAAAATAACAGAATTATATTCAATAGAGACAAGTGCAAAGTTCGTCCTTTAGGAAAATAAATCAGATGCACAGGTATAAGATAGGGGACACCTGGCTTGGCAATAGTACATGTGAGAAGGATCTTGGAGTTGTAGTCGATCACAAGCTGAATATGAGTCAGCAGTGTGATGTGGCTGCAAAAAAGGCAAATGCAATTTTAGGTGTCATCTACAGAAGTATCGTTTCAAAATCAGAGGATGTAATAGCTGCTCTCTAATCTGCACTGGTCAGACCTCACCTTTGAATATTGTGTCCAGGTCTGGATATCTCACTTCAAGAAGGATTCAAATAAATTGGAATGAGTTCAGAGATGATTAAAGGATTAGAAAGTAAGTTATGTGAGGAAAGACTGGAGGACCTGGGTATGTTTAGCCTTGAGAAGAGGAGACTTCCAGATACCTAAAGGGTTGTCAACACAAAAGAAGGCTGCAACTTGTTCTCTGTCATCCAAGACTGTAGGATGTGAAACAACAAGATTAAGTTACAAGAAGGCAGATTTCGGCTGAACATCAGGAGAAACTTCCTAACAGCCCGAGCAGTCAGACAATGGAGCTAACTGCCTAGGGATGTGGTGGGCTCTCCATCCCAGGAAAGACTGGAGAGCAATCTGTCAGGTTTGCTTTAAAGTGGATTCCTGCACCGAGCGGGGGTTCAATCCAATGGCAAAAATGGCACCTTCCAACTTTATGGTTCTATGATCCATGAGTGGGATGATGTCAGGGACCATAGCCACACCCCTGATGCCATCCAGTCCCTGGCCGAAATTCTGGCTGGAGTTCTAGCTGGTGTTTCAGCCAGGGACTGGCTCCACCCACCCCTTCAGCCAGGGACACTTCACCTCCCCCACACCTCACCCCATTGGGGAGGACGCGAAGCAGGTAAAGCACTTAGTGTGCTGCTCCCCATCCAGATCGGGAGGATAGGCGCCTTGCTAAGGAAGGGGAATCTCCTAATTATCTCTGATCAGTGATCAGAGGCAATGGGGATTCACTTCTCCAAGCCCCTGGTAAGCTTCCAGGGGGAGGAGGGGAGTGGGTGGGACCTGCAGAGAGTGCCAACACCTCCACAGGCCAGATTAGGCCTGCAGGCCAGATGTTCCCCTTCCCTGGATTTTATAATGCATAACAAAACATTGATCAATCATGGATTTGTCTTTCATGAACCCTGCCTTTTCTTCAGCTATAACTGAACATTTTGCTGCCCACTTCTCCATTTTATAATAAATATATTGAGTATATTTTGGAGAAACTAATCAGACTGATTTGTCTGAAATTCTTAGGGCTTGGGAGCCTTGCTTATGTATGGGCAGATCTACCATTTGAAATTTTTCCATGCTCTTTTATAAAGTTCAGCAGTCTAGCCAAACATGGCTAGTCCCAAAAAAGTCCCCTGAAAGCACTTTTCTAGAAGGGAGAGATTATTTAACAGAGCTTCAGCTATGGGGCAGTATAGAAATGTAATAAATAAACAATTGATTAAATCCTGCCTTTCCACTACAAATAGTGCTCAAGGCTGCAATCAACACTAAAATATTACATGAAATAGAAAATTAAAACAAAAGCAAATCAGTTAATAACACATCAATAAAAAAGAAATAAACAGCACCCACCAGTTAAAATCTACTTTGACAAATGGCTTAAAAGCCCCAAACCTGCCTGAATAAAAACATATCTGCCTGCTGGCCGAAGGACAACCAAGATGGAGCAAGCCTGGCCTCCCAGAGCCTGGGGGCAGTCACCAAGAAGGCCCTCTCATGTTCTCCCCAAACGTGTCTCAGATCCTGGCAGCAGAGGAAGAAGGGCCTCTCCCAAGGATCTTAAAACCTGGCAGGATGTTTCAAGGCCCCCTTTGGGGCAAGATGTAAGAACTGAGAGAGTAACATTGCAGGGGCTATCCAAACAAGTCTTTCTGTTCTCTGTGCAAAAAAAAAAGTAGGCAAAATTCTTCCCTCCTCAGTTTCCTTATTGCTCCAGCCAGTGTCCATCAAACCTCCCTTGCTTAATTTGTTTAACAGAGCAGGAGATAATGGAGGCTACTGCAAGGGCTCTTGTGGTATAGCATCAAAGTTTTCAAGAGAGTCGGAATGGAATGTCAGCCATTCATATCTGCATCTAGAACCATTTTACTGCTTGGAAAAGTCAAAATGACAGTCATCTATTCCAAAACATTTGCTTTCAAGTGAGGGCCTCTCCCCACCCACTACAGTTTTAAGGCTTCTAAATATTCTGTCTCTTTAAATAGGAGCCATCTTTTGTTGAATTGTTCTTATAAACTGCTTGGTTCTGAAATGGTTTCATTATTGCAGATGGTACAGTTGTATGCTCGGAAAGAAGTGCAGCTTGGCACCACTGAAAGAGGAGCTTCGCATCCACAGAGTAAGTACTTCTCTATACACTGCTCTTACTTAACATTTGTAGCTGCGTAGTCACTTGTATAAAATGCATTTCTGTGATACGCTTTCTGCTGAGAAATATATACATTTATATTGCGCCTTTTCATCCACTGAACTCAAAGTAATTTAGAGATCCCAAGGGGACCCCCATCCAGAGGCCAGCCAGACTCAGACTAGCCTAGCTGCAGCAAGGTCACTGTATCTTGTGCTTTGGGGTCTGGTCTGGTCTTCTTCAGGCCATTCTGTGGTTTTGCACCTGCCGAGACTACTGCATATGTAGATCCAGCCCCATTTAGCTCCATGTGGTCAGGGCAGGAAGCTGCTTGGGAGGAAAGGTCTAGACTCTACAACATAGGCAGGCAACCTTTTTGCCCTCAAGCACCACGTGCAGTAGTAGGTTACAGGAAGCTAGATTTCAGCTGAACATCAGGAAAAACTTCCTGACTGTTAGAGCAATACGACAATGGAACCAATTCCCTGGGGAGGTGGTGGGCTCTCCCACACTGGAGGCGTTCAAGACGAGGCTGGACAGCCATCTGCCCGGGATGTTCTGACCTGGATACCTGCATTGAGCAGGGGTTGGACTCAATGGCCTTGTAGGCCCCTTCCAACCCTACAATTCTATGATTCTATGATTCTAGGTGCTGGGTCAGGGGGAAATTTGGTGTGAGCTTGGGCATGTGCTCCTGCCCAGGCCACACTGGAACCTCCCAGAACTGCATATGGACCACGGGTTGTCCACACAGTCTTTCATGCTTGGTAAAATGCCTTAATATGAAACTAAGAGAATATAATATCAACGTGGGATGTTTGGGGATCTTGCCTCAAATGGCTCTGAAGCTAATGACGGTACTGGAGAAAATAACTTTCAGAACACTGGCACAACCTAAGGTATGCATGCTGATTTTCTTTGTGCAGGTACCTAAAGTCACCCACACGGAATTCTGTCAAGGCCGTACCATGAGATGGGCACTGGCTTGGAGCTTCTATGAAAACGTCAGAGTGCCAGTAAGCATCTCTGTGTCTTTTCCTTCCCCTCGTTATCTCGTTGGAGTCTGCATTATGAATCTCCTAGGACACTCCCTTGATAGGTTACAAGATCTCGGGTTTCCAAAGTAGCCTGCTGCGCATGCAAGTTGGGGGTGAAGGGGGTTTTTGTTTGAGAAACACATTCAAATGTTTCCCTGTTTAATGGCATGAATTACTTGAGTGATTCTTCAGATCCCGGCAATGGCTGCTTCTTTACATAAGAGATCATTTCTCAACATGGGGTACTTGATAGAAGGTAATGGACTTGAGCCATGCAAGTTACATTCTCTGTCCTAGAGTGCAACCTTTTAAAATTAATAAATAAACCACTCTTTTGATTATCAGTTTTTTCCCCACTTTGACCAAAGCTTATATTTTGGTCCTTCTGCAGTTTCTTGAGAGCTTACATCAACGATGACAATGAATCTACAGAGTTCTACTGTCAGGTTCAAATGTGCAGAATTTTTTGCTAATTTTGAATTCCTATAAAAAGTCCTTTCAGTTCAATGGTGTGAAATATAAGAATTAAAAACATAAGAAGAGCCATGGGCCATGTTACATTGAATCACATTTGCCATTTTAATGCCCATTTCCCCAGTTCAGAGGGTTCCTTTTGAAAATCTTTGCAGTCCCTTTGCCTGTTAACCCCCCTAAATAATGTGGTGTTATCACATGCCTCACTTAATTCCAGATCATTTATAAACAAATCAAAAAGCGTGAATCCCAATACAGATCCTTATGGGCCCCTGCTGTTTACATCCCTCCATTGCAAGGACTGACTATTTCTACTCTCTGCTTTCTGTTATTTAATGGCTTAACAATCCATAAGAGGACCTCTCCTCTTTTTCCATGACTGCCAAGTTTGTTCAGTAGTCTTTGGTGAAGGACTTTGTAAAAAGACTTTTGGAAGTCCAAGTAAACAATGTTTATTGGATCACCTCTGTCCACATATTTATTGACACTCTCAAAGAACCCTAAAAGATAAGTGAGACAAGATGGCTTAAGTGAGACAAGATTCCTTTGTGGAAGCCATCTTAATTCTTTTCCAGCAGGACTTGTCTTTCCATATGCTTACTAATTTTATCTTTAATAATGCTTTCCACCAATTTACCTGGAACAGAAGTTAAGGTAACTGGTCTTTAATTATCTAGATCCCCCAGATCACATTTTTCAAAAAAAATTGGTGTTATATTTGCCACTGTCCAGTCCTCTGGTACAGAGGCTGAGCTAAGGGACATGTTACATATTTTTGTTAGAAGATTTGCAATTTCACATCTATGTTCTTTAAGAACTCTTGGGTGGATAGCATCAGGACCCAGTGATTTGTCATCATGATCTAAAAGTTCATGTCTTCTTGCCATAATTTGCCTTAACTCCTCAGATTCCCTTCCCGAAAATACTAATTCAGTTACAGGTATCTGCCCTGTGTCTTCGGCAGTGAAGACAGATGAAAAGAACTAATTCAGCTTTTCTGCAGTCATCTGAACCTCCTTTAGTACTTCTTTAACTCTGTCATCCTCCAACAATACATTTGGCTCCTTAGCCAGTTTCTAGTCAATTCTTTATTTTTGGCTTGATGTTTATTTTATTTGTCCCTGCCTTTCTACCCAAAAATGGCACTCAGGGTGGCTAATGGCATACAAAGAGGCTGTGTTATTAGCAATATGCTCCTCAAAGTCCTTTTTTGCATCACTTGTCTACCTGTATTTCCTTTGCGCAGGTTTGTGTCCCTTTTTGTTTTCATTTGGGCAAGTTTCTGAAGGAAGCTTTCTTTTCTCCAAGAGCTTCCTTGGCCCTGCTCAGTAACCATGCTGGTGATGTCTTGGGCTTAGCGCTACCTTTCCTGACCTGCACTGTACAACTATACATTCTAGCTGATCTTCTACTATTGTGGTTTTCATCGAATCATAGAATAGTAGGGTTGGAAGGGGCCTACAAGACCACCGAGTCCAACCCTCTGCTCAATGCAGGAATCCAAGTCAGAGAATCCCTGACAGATGGCTGTCCAGCCTCGTCTTGAATGCCTCCAGTGTGGGAGAGCCCACCACCTCCTTAGGTCATTGGTTCCATTGTCGTATTGCTCTGTCAGGAAGCTTTTCCTGAGGTTTAGCCGGAATCTGGCTTCCTTTAACTTGAGCCCATTATTCCGTGTCCTGCACTCTGGGATGATCGAGAAGAGATCCTGGCCTTCCTCTCTGTGACAACCTTTCAAGTCCTTGAAGAGCGCTATCCTATCTCCCCTCAGTCTTCTCTTCTCAAGGCTAAACATGCCCAGTTCTTTCAGTCTCTCCTCACAGGGCTTTGTTTCCAGTCCGCTGATCACCTTTGTTTCCCTCCTCTGAACCCCTCCAGCTTGTCTGCATCCTTCTTAAAATGTGGTCCCCAGAACTGGACAGAGTACTCCAGATGAGGCCTAACCAGTGCTGAGTAGAGGGGAACTAGTACTTCAAGGGGAGGGGGGAGTCAAGAGGGTTAAATCTCTCTAAAATGCTTGGAGCTTTTGAGTAACCTCCAAGCATTTTAGAAAGATTTAACCCTCTTGACTCCCCCGTTTAACTTCCTTTTCACCAGTTCCCTCATTGTAGAGAAGTTTCCTCTTTTGAAGTCGAATGTGACTGTGCTGGACTTCCTGGGCAATTTTCCACTTCAATCTAAATCCAATTTATGATTTAATTTTTGGTCAGAATGCAGAACTTCAAGCCCAGGGGCCAAATCCAACTCCCGGGAGCTCCAGGGAGCTCCAGGATATCCCCGACAGCCATGCCCCCAACAACTCACAGTTTTGTGATCTCCCAGCTGTTGTGCCGGTTTACCCCCACTCTAGAAGGCTGATGTGGCGCTCCAGCTCTTAGTCACTGGCAGCGAGTGCTTGACGCCCCCGTACGCTTGGTGCTTTGGCCCCGCCCCCTTTGTGTTCCACCCCGGAAAGCAGGCAGCCCCCTCAGACCCCTCCCAAATGCAGCTGGGCCCTTAGGCTGGGCCTTGAGGCTCGGCACTGCGGCCACCGCTTCCAGGTGGTTCAGCAACACTCGCGTCTCATGCAAGGCCCTGGGCTGCGCCACTCGCACGCGAGTCCAGGGCCGCTTCCCCTCTGGCTAGCTCCTTTGCCAGCTGTTCTCAGGCACAATCGTTTCGGGTACCCAGAAACATAAACTCTTTGTCACAACTGGAGTATGCCTTTATCCAGTCAAAGTGAGGGTAATTGAAGTCACTCCTTGCTACAAGGCTTCCTCGTTTGGACACCTCCCTGATTTCATTCTCCATCTCAGAATTGCACTCAGCGTTTTGACCAGGCGATGGTAGCATGCTCCAGTCCTAAATTACTGTTGGAGCCGAGTATTGTCACCCGTGGTGGTCCTGGGGAGGAGACCGCCCTCTTTAAGATTTCCAGTTTGCTTGACGTTATGCCCTGTTGCCACATGTGCTCCTCTAAGATACATGTACAAAACTGTGCATGTTCTGAGGATATGCATTCGTTAAGAGACCTTTTAACCCTCGCAACAGGGCGCTTGGTAGGAGGACCAGAGGATTCACACACACACTGGCTTCTTCAAGAACAGGGGAATCTGTTAAGCGCAATCAAGAATTTAACGTGTACACTCATTCATCGGGGAAATAGAGTGTGGATGAGTCAGAACAAGCAGAAACATACCTCAACATGCAAAAAACCTCAGCAGACGTGGAGAGAACCAGATTGTGGGGAAATCAGCTTAGTTCTCTTGGCTGAATCCTAAGCGGTCAGACTATAGGCAGTCTGAGCAAAAGTGTGATGGAGTGGAGTAACAGAACAGCAGTGTCCCATGTCTCTTGACGGTGCTCTCTCTCTCTGGGCTTGTCTGAGGCCAGCAAAGGCAGTCTTGTCTATCTGGGCTTGTCTACGGGACTCAGAGTTTTTCATGCTTCAAAAAGTAGATGAGATCCTGCCAACTGTGAGAAGAAGGCCCAAAATGGTTTCAGTGGTGTGGTCCCAGGATGGTACAGGTCCAACAGCTATGAATGGAACTGAGTTAGTTAGTTGGGATAGCAAGGCACAGACAGTCCCAGTGATTTCAGCAAAAGGGGCCTGCCAAGGGTGGCCAAGCTTCCTCTGGGGAGTAAGGAACCACGAGGGCTTGAAGCCCTGGTTTTTTCTACTGTTTCAGCAAAAGCTTAAGAGACGTAAAGGGTGTCATACTTGACATAATAAAGCCACCAAGAAGTTACGGGACAATTCCAAGGTGGCAACAATAGCCATTCTGGGCTGAAGCAATATGATTGTGATAACTCTTAGCCAGAGTCGTTACAGATGCAAAAAGGGCAATTTAGGATGGGCAAATGCAATCAAGAAAGCATGGAGCCTTTACCTTTAAAAAACTGACCATTCCAAAAAGTTAAGAAATTCCGGGTCTTACACCTGGACCATGACTTGATTTTGCTTTGGGGGAAATCACATTAGAGCTGGCATATGCATGCATAATAACATTATGCTTATCCAAAGGCTACTGAATATTTGCAGTTCTGGTTAAATTTGGTTTTGCTACACTTAATCTTGCACATGTGACCTGCAGAGCTATGAAGCAAGATCCCTTCACTGTCATTTTCCCCATCTTGTCTCAGACTCGGATTTCTTAAAAGTAACCACAACCATTGTTGCCAACTCTCTCAGGAGCCTACAGTGCCTGCCCTACCATCAAACAGCCTGGGACACCATAGCACATCCTGAGTACTAAATTACTTTGGAGCCTGATATTATCACCTACAGTGCCATGGACTAGTCTGCTTGACAGTAAACCTCTTTGTTGTACAGAATGACACCATCTCCAGTACAGCCTTCCCGGCCCTTCCTATAGATTTTGTATCCAGAGTTGACTGTATTCCACTGGTTCTCTCTATTCTACCATGTTTCCATTATGCCCACTGTACCTAAATTCTCTCATAAATGCAAAGTTCTGCACCTAGGAAAAAGAAACCAAATGCACAGTTACAAGATGGGGGATACGTGGCTCAACAGCACTACAAGCGAGAAGCATCTTGGAGTTGTTGTCAATCACAAGCTGAAGATGAGCCAACAGTGTGATGTGGCTGCAAAAAAGGCAAATGCTATTTTGGGCTACATTAATAGAAGCATAGCTTCCAAATCCCGGGAAGTACTAGTTCCCCTCTACTCAGCACTGGTTAGGCCTCATCTGGAGTACTGTGTCCATTTCTGGGCATTGCACTTTAAGAAGGATGCAGACAAGCTGGAGAAGGTTCAGAGGAAGGCAACAAAGATGATCAGGGGACTGGAAAGAAAGCCCTATGAGGAGAGACTGAAAGAACTGGGCATGTTTAGCTTTGAGAAGAGAAGACTGAGGGAAGATAGGATAGGGCTTTTCAAGTCCTTGAAAGGGTGTCACAGGGAGGAAGGCCAGGATCTCTTCTCGATCATCCCAGAATGCAGGACACGGAATAATGGGCTCAAGTGACAGGAAGCCAGATTCTGGCTGAACCTCAGGAAAAGCTTCCTGACTGTTAGAGCAATATGACAATGGAACCAATTCCCTAGGGAGGTGGTGGGCTCTCCCACACTGGAGGCATTCAAGATGAGGCTGGACAGCCATCTGTCGGGGATGCTCTGACTTGGATTCCTGCACTGAGCAGGGGGTTGGACTCGATGGTCTTACAGGCCCCTTCCAACCCTACTATTCTCTGATTCTATGATTAAGACCAAGACCCTTACTTCTTGGCTTGGGAGCTTCTAGCATTCACATAGAAACACCAACACATGGTGTCCCTCTCCAGATGTCTCTTATACGTGCATTTTCCCCTGTAGCCCTTAGGCCTCTCTGACTGGCTATCATGTTTTCCCATATGCTCATGGCCTATTTCCATCCTATCCCTTTTTGGGCAGTCAGAAACCTTTTCACTTTCATCCCCTAAGGGTGATTCAACCCAAACTGGATGCTGCCCAGCTCCTCTCCAGAATCCCTCTGCAATCAAGGGTTATGTCAAGCAGCTTGAGCATTTCTCTGCACTTTGAACAAATTCACATAGTTTTTGGATTTCCTTGTGCAGATAATTTAGAAGTTAAACCAAGTTGGTGTTCTGTATATCCTTTATTTATTACTTTTGTTGTTACAGTGCAGTTTAATTGCAGATGTTCATAAACAATTTAACCTTATTTATAATTACCTACACACAGTATTTTCTTAGACCATTCTTGTTCTATGAAAGATTGAATAAACAATTAGCAGCAATTATTTACATTGTTTACTATTGGAATAATAACCCATTTTTATTGAACATCACTTTGTCTTCCTCCCTTGCCTTTCGTGTAATTGTTTATTTAGCCATAATTTCATATTCATGCAACTTATTCCCCCATTTCTGTCACTTTGGGGTTTTTCTTTCTTTCCAGTACTTAGTATAAATCATGCTAGCTGCTGTTTCTGTGCTCTGGAGAGTTCTTGCCTTAGATCCTAAGATAACTTAAGGCACTTCACAGAAGGAAAGCGTCCCGTCCCTGCCTCCCCCATAGCCCCATGCATTGTAGCCTCTCCAGAGAGTTGCAGGCTTCTGAACAATGTGGGCTGAGGCACAGTGGGAAGTGCTACTGGGGAGCGGTGGGAGACTTCCTTCGGCAGACCTTCATGCATAGAATCAGAGAACAATTGGGTTGGAGGGGCCCACAAGGCCATCGAGCCCAACCCCCTGCTCAATGCAGGAATCCGAGTCAGAGCATCCCTGACAGGTGGCTGTCCAGCCTTGTCTTGAATGCCTCCAGTGTGGGAGAGCCCACCACCTCCCTAGGTAACTGGTTCCATTGTCGTGTTGCTCTGACAGTCAGGAAGCTTTTCCTGATGTTCAGCCGGGATCTGGCTTGTACCTTGAGCCCATTATTCCATGTCCTGCGCTCTGGGATGATGGAGAAGAGATCCTGGCCTTCCTCTCTGTGACAACCTTTCAGTTACTTGAAGAGCACTGTCATATCTCCCCTCAGCCTTCTCTTCTCAAGGCTAAACATGCCCAGTTCCTTCAGTCTCTCCTCATTTGTTTCCAGTCCCCTGATCACCTTCGTTGCCCTCCTCTGAACCCTCTCCAGCTTGTCTACATCCTTCTTAAAGTGTGGCACCCAGAACTGGACACAGCACTCCAGATGAAGCCTCACCAGTGCATGATTTTGGACAGTTCTCCCCTCCATCAGCAACCCCTGCACCCCATCCCATATTGTTCAGGAGGGTTCCCCAACCCTCCAGAGAGACCTTTGGGGGAGCAGGTGGCTGCATGGTTGAGGACGGTCTTTTCTTCCAAGTTCCTTAAGTTAAGTTAGGATCCAAGACCTTGACACTAGTTATTTACGCATTCTGTATTCACAATCCTGAATGCTGGCATAGTTTTGTTAGTATTTGTTTGAATTCTAATTATTCCATTCAACTTGGAGCATCTGTATGTCTCTTCATTCCCACTCAGTCACCTCCTTCAAAGAAAAGAAAACTTGAAAAACCTCGGAAACCAATTACATTCCTAGTCTTGGCATCTACAACCAAAGAGTTAGCTACCAAAGCGTCATCTGTGGGAATAGATGCTGTTGAAGGGGTGGCAGTTGTTGCAGCATGGATCAGAAAACTTCTTACAGACCTGAAGGTATAATCGCCATAATATTTCCTATTTGGATGTGATTCCACTTCAGAAAATGGCAAATGACCTAATAGATTCACACTAAAGTTCTGTGTGTTTGCTTCAATAGGTTCAGTATAAAAATCTTCCCTGTGGAAAAGATGAAGTCAGCTTGTTTCTAACTGCTCTAGAAAACTCCTGGATTCATTTAAGGAGAAAAAAGAGGGATAGAGTCAGACAACTACGGGAACTTCCTCGAGCATCTGTAGATTTCCTGCAAGCCACAGAAGAAAAGAACCAGAAAAATTCAAGTAACGCCATAGTGTGTGAAGGAAACAAGGGTGAAGCCACTGAAAATGCATCTGTGGCACTTCATCATGACCCTGAATCACCAGAGGGTGATGGACTTAATAGCACACCCGCCATTAAAGAGAGAGACATCCAGGAACACACTGAAGAAAACAGCAGAGAAGAATCCGGACTTGTTTTAGCAGGATTGAAAGATTCCAGTAATGGAAAGGAGTCCAGGTTCTTGGTCAGTGATAGTCAAGCTGTTGAGACTGGCCAGAGTGCCAACACGTCAAGTGAATGGTTCCTTTTCAAGTGTGTGTTAATCGTGAAGAAAGAAGGGCTCGATTCCTTAATAGAAATGCACTGGATTGAGGGACAGAATAGAGACTTAATGAACCAGCTGTGTACCTATCTGAAAAACCAAATGTTCCGGTTGGTCACAACTTAAGGAAATATGGGAGTGAGAGAGATTACATTAGTTTTATTTTGGTAGTCTTGCTCTTGTGTTTGCCATTTTATGATGGCATTAATATGAAAGGTAACTGTTTTTAAACCCTTTTGGAGTGTGAAGGTCTGGGGATTTATACTAGCTTTTTAAAAACTGGGTTGGAACCAGACTAAGGGAGGTGCATTTCGTTCCCATAAGAATCAGTGGGATTTAAGTCAGGACTAAATTATTTTGATTTCAGTGAGACCTCAGGGCCGCTAACTCAGTCTTGATGTACTCCCTTTGTGTAACAGAATTTGAATTTTTTAGCTGAGCTACATACTTTTAGAAAGCAGCACTGTATCTGCCTTTAAAAAGGTAATGCTATTGTGTATTCTTTCTCTGCTTCTCCATCTGCTCCGAATTTCTCCACAGTAGTTTTCTATGTGAACCCTGCCTCCCTTGACAATTTCCTAGTAAATACTCCTGAATCTTGGATTGCTATTTAAAGAGGTATTTTCCTACATAATGCAGCTCCAGCTTTGAAAGAATGGGGACTGGACAAAGATGCCACTGATGTTCTTTTGCCATAGAATTGTGAAAATCAGTGTCTGTAGTACTCTGATGTATCTTGATGATAAATTATTTTTTTAAAAAACTTTAAAGTTCACGTACAGTGTGAGTGAAACCAGAATGAGTACAGGTTTTCAGTACCTCATCGTTACCGCCAGTGATTTACATCATACAGATGACAAACTAAGGCTGTAATCCTAAAGCCCATTGAACTCATTTACAGTGTTCAGATGACCATGTTTTGGTTTAATAAGGTCTGATATGAATGAGGCTTTTTGCAGCGCACACAAGGCCCTTCATGCAAGGAAGCAAACAAGCCAGGAAGTCTTCCACTAACTATAGTTTCCTCTTTCTTCTGAACCAGGAAACTACAGTTACCAACTTCAGAACAAGCCAGGATCTTAAACCATGTTTTGAAGTTGGCTTAATATCCTGGCTTATTCTGAAGCTGGTGACCACAGTTTTCTGGTCTGGGCAAAATGGGAAACTGTAACTGAAGACGTCCTGGTTTATTTGCGAGCTTGCACAAAGGCACTGTACGTGCAGCCAAAAGGCCCATTCATATCTCAGCTTCTTAAGCCAAAATATGATCTTCTGAAATCATCCAACGAGACTTGCTTCCGTATACCTATGTATAGGAACAGACTGTATATGACTCTCCCAAACCAACTTTTCTGTTATATCTTGTGTGAAATGTTTATCAAATACATGTGCACCAGCTGCAGAAGGTGGAGATTTGTTTTTACAACAACAAGAAAATTTTATAAGGCTTTGTGTTTTTCACCACTGTTTATCTAGCAGTGGTGCAAGAAGCTGATGGAGAAGGCTTCTTGCCTCATTGCTGGGGCTTCTCTATGTTCACAAGCACAATTTTCTACAGCGGTACCCAAAAATGTTCTGAACTGTTAACTGTGAAGTGGAAATAGTACAGAAGCAAGCAAGCCCGGGAATGTTAAATGTCTGCATATCCTTCTGTTCCACTGAACTATTTATGGTTCTTAAATTTTAAGTTTTCAGATTCCTTGCTCTCTCTGCAGGATACAAAATGGTCAGACAAAATCTGAAATTCTAGGGGTTAATATATACCACTAATTAAAGATGGCATTAAAGGCCATAAAAAGAAAGCAAAAATGGAAGGAAATAAGCATTTGATATTTGGGGATTATAATACCTAGATATATTGCAGACTTCGTTAATAGTAATTTTGATCCCTTGATTGTTAAGAATCAGCAAGGTACAGAAAGATGGTTACAGGCTAGGGAGGGTTGCAGCAGTTAAAATTAAGAGATGGCTTTGCATGATTTTTTTCTCTTTTTGGTATTGCCTTTAGATGTTTTTCTTCTTAAGATAAGAACCATGTAAACAAACATAACTTTATCCCAAATTATAAGGTAGCTAGAATTATTCATAAAGTTACTGAGACGTTTGAAGGATGGAAGGAAGTGACAACTTTTTGCAAAATCATCAAGTGACATTATTGACAACCATTAGTCAATGTACACACTCGTACAAAACAATAAACCAGAATTCTGGAAAATCTTGGCTTATTGTTCATGAGCAGCATGCTAGTGCACAATGTCTAATTGTTCTCACACTTCTCCTTCCAATGGGAGTAGCTAAACAAACCAGGAAGTTGCAAGCAAGGACCCCTGTCTTCTCATTCCCAAACAAGCCAGAAATCTTAAATCCAAGAACAAACCCTGGTTTGCAATTCCAGTTCGTTGCGGGAGCAACAAACCAGGAGTTGCTAAACATGTCCTTGCTGGAGATTTCCTGGTTTGTTTAGCTGCACCTGCTGGTGGGAGGAGTCAAGTGCAGAGGACTGGCAGGAGGAGCAGATTGGGCGGAGTGCACCACCATGCTATTTGTGAACAAGCCAGGATTCTTCAGAATTGTTTGCTTATTGTTTGTGTGATCATGGTCACTGTGTGATAGTCTCTAGTGGGAATCAAACATAATGTGGGGATGCCAGGGAAGAGCATTACTGTTAATGGAATGGATGTGGCTTCTAAAATTAAATCAGAGGTTTATGTGGGTTAATGCAATTTGATCACCAGTGCATGGGCACACTTAAACATGTATTGGCACCTGGCATCTCTCTGCTATTAATTGTGAACAATTTTAGAGATGCTAAACAATTACGCAAGGTTAATATCCAGTTGAAACGTCATTTGTTAAGGGTGGAAAACCTAAATTAAGAACGGGAATATTTTGTCGGATCAAGATATGTCTCAAAGGGGGAGTAATTTCCCCAGTATTTACAAATAAAAAGTACCTGCAGAAAATGGCAAGATGTTCAGATATATTTAGACTTCAGGCTACATTTGAATAAATATTATTCTCTCAATTATAAAGGTTCTTGTGTCCAAAATATAAAAGCTGTTGGCTGAAAAGAAAACTAAATAAAAATATCCCCAAATCAATACCAGTAGTCTACAAGATGTTGTACAACACACGTATTCAAATTCATAAGATCCATCAATTTGCTGGAAGTATAATAAGTGATACTAATTTTAAACATAATTGGTGGACATTATTAAAAAGTCCGTATTAAAAAGTCAAGTAGTATTTAATATTACAACATGGGTATTGTATAGAGTAGATTTGACTCGGAGTCAAGCTACCTGACCCTCTGTTTTGGTATGTAATGTAATGCTGCTTTTTAATATTCATATACTTTTTAAAAAAACTGCTGCTGGTTTTTCTGGTAATTCATTATAATCTCACTTATTTCCTCATGCTGTGCTGTCGGCTGGTGCACAATTGTAGCAATTTGCTTCGTTTCTTTGCTCTCTGCTTGCCATCTGGTAGATCATATGTAGCAGCAGCCGTGTCTTCACACGTTGCTGCCATCTGGTAAACAGAGGGCCTGCGCTTGGCTCTTCTTCCACCGACCACAACCCTAGCTGGGCTGCACCACAAGAACAAGCTTTTAAGGTGGAAGCTTTTTCAGGAAAGGTGGACAAATGTTCAAAGGTGCGGCCTTTCTCCTCTGGTGCACCTGCTTGCCTGGGAATTGAAGCTAGGACCAACAGCAGAGAAATTGGCCCAAGCAGTACAGTGTTTACTTTGATTATGAGAAGCAAGAGGATCGACACCTGTGTTCTCCAAGCCTTGTCCACACACCTCTTTCTCTAAGCGTTTGATCTGACTTGGCATAAAGAGAGGAGAAAACACGCTTCCATCCACCCCCTGCCATGGACCTTGAACCCGTGGGCATTAATAGCACTGTGGTCTGATCAACACCTAGTATTTACATATCTTTCAGCTAAACCATTGGCCTCTGGATAGCGTGTGCTGGTAGTTGTGTGAATAAACACCCAGCTTTGTGCAAACTTCAGGAATTTTGCCCACTGTGTATTGAAGCCCATTGTCTGAAATTAACTCATTGCAAATGCCATGTCTAGTATATATAACCATGGTATAATTTCTTTAAATGCTTGCAAGTGTGTTTTGTGCTGTCTCATAAGTAGTGAGTAGTAGTCACATGCAAGATAATCATGTTTGCTGTCAAATTTAAATAGATCCATTGCTAGAATTGATAAATAATTTGAATTAATTGATCAACTAACAGATACTTAGCCAGTGCATGGCCCGTCACTACAAAATAAATGACCAGCAGTCGTGCATCCAGTTTATAAATTGCCCTGTTATTAGCAGAGTACCATTCTCAGAAGCCCTTTGGAATCACCAGCTCCTCTCCTTTGAGTGCCTCTCCATTTTCTATAGCTAGGTCAGCTATGTTATTCCAGAAGTCCTTGCCTGCCTAGGGAGCAGGGTTGTGCACGGACCATTATGCACAGTATGATTTTCCATAGGAGAGTTAATGAAACACCGATGTTTGTCAACGTCACTGTTCAAACAGATGTGCTTGCACATGCAGGTAGGTGTTGCAGGAACATGTGCATGTATTTCTTCTAGCTTCTCCTTTTTGATACCTTGTCCCACTGCAGAATTCTGTGACATGAGCTCTGTAAGAGGGATCTCTTTTCTGAGTTTGTATTTAACTCCTGGGGTTGTATCTTGGCAGTTTCACAATAAAATGTTAAATGTCTTGGGAGTCCTGAAGTAAGAGGATTTTTTGAATATACTGATAAGTGTTTTGTGACCTGTTCCAATTGTTACCAGATGGACATACTGTATATGCCTGACACCCCGGTACAGTGGCAAACAACTCTATTTCACTTGCCAGAAAAACACTTGAGATTCCGTTTGTTTATTTAAAGTATTTTTCATTCACACTTTAGCTCGAAAGGCACTTTAAACAGCAAGGCAGTCCCTGCTGTCAGGCCCACAGTCTAAAAGACATGGCAAAAAAGGGAAAAGGGGTGGGGAGGGAAGAGGAAATTGCCTTGTTTTCTTCACGACAGATTAAGACAAAAACCCATCCAGTTTTGATAGCTGAAAACCAGCATGAAGCTTTACCGTGTCTGTTAAAATTGCTATACAATCTGGCCTTCCACCTTTGACACTAATTCTGTACATCTCAAAAGGCTAATCTGAACCTCCCTTTCTCTGATCTCCCCCCCCCCTTTTTTTTTTAAGGGAGACTGAACTTTGAGCAGTTATTGGTTGCCCTAGCCCAGTTTCTCCCTGCTCCTTCTGCATTCTGCTTAGTCGCCTGTATTCTGGCAACATCCTGACCCAGGAACGCAGGCTTCACCAGCGCCTTCTCATTGTGCTCCTGCTATCTGAGAAATGAATTATTAATGGTGCATTACATGGAAGCTGGCCTGGCACCAGGGGATGGTGCTAATCCAAAGCTAATTGAGGAAGAAATGAGATGCTGTTCCCAGCCACCCAAGCATGGGGTACATAGCAGCCTGTTCCCAAAGGCGACCCCGCGGCAATGTCTACACTCTGGGGAGGGCACAAAACAGGCAGGGAGGCACCCTGAACACAGCTGGGTGGAATTCTGCTCTGCACCCCTCCAAAGCTCTGTGATCTTCCATTGTCCCCACCCGAAGATCCCCCTCCCCCATTGTGTACCTTCCAGGCTTAGGGGAGCAAGAGCTCACAGGCTTTGCTCTGAACCTGCCATTTAGTGCCACAGGTCACAGAACATCAGTAGTGTCTCTGAGCAAGGGCAGAGTGCCTTTCCTACCAAATAATCGGAGTATGCCACCATGTATTTGGTTTCAGAGATGAACTTTGATTTAAAAAGGTGTGGTGCAGCTTTCAAGTTGTCCCACAATGCCTTTCTTTGAATCAGCTCACCACTGCTTACCTGGAGATTTCAACTTGTAAAATTAGAGTTGCTGAGATTCAAACCTGTATGGATCTTACTCCTTTAAGGGAAACATTGATAAATTCTGGCCAGTGGTGTAGCTAAGTACTTGTAAGAGCTGGGGCACAGGCCCATGGCAGAAATTTGCATGCATATGTATATACTAGGAGTGGGCAACTTCGGGAGGTATAGGGGGCATTTTCACTCCCTGGATCTCCCCCCCCCCCATTAGTGTGTGTCAAGGGCTCCTTGGAGGGCTCTCTCAGTCTAATCTAGTAGCTAAGTCTAGACGCAGACAAAGGGATTCTTTTTAAAGCTTTATTCTTCTTTTATAACTTAACTCTACAGGTAGCAACTAGATCTGAGCAGCAGCATCCCTATGCCCTAAGTTGGAACAGTTGGTCCCCGTTTGAAAGGCAATTACTGGCAGACCCCTGAATATAAGGACTAGGGAGAATCCCTCCCTTTTTCCCTTGGATCCTGTGGGCGCAACCGTTCTTGGAGCGCCAACAGGGCACTACGCCTCTTTTTTGCGCTTTCCATTTGGCGCTGCTCTCTGCGTCTGCGCCGCGCATCCAACCAGTCTGCTATCGGTGCTGGGTCACTCCCTGGACTGCTTTTTAATCTAGGAATGTTGGTGGGAGGAATCTTTGTCAGCTGCGGGCCCTGGGAAAAAGGGGCGCGCTCCTCTCCCAGGAGCGACTGCTCTTCCTCCGAATCAGAACTACTTTGGGATTCTATGGGCTCAGTGTCCACCCTGACAGTGTGTGTGTGTGTGTGTGTAAAAATGGCGTCCGAAGTGGCTACAAAGCACCAAAAGGACCCCAAAAGCCACTCTGGATCTGTTTTGTATGCATATATATCCATAAACAATTTCAGGGGGTGGCAGAGGGCCCACATTGCTGATCACTGGTATGTCACACACACACACACACACACACACACAAATACATGCTTGTGGTTGTGTGTGTGTATTTAGAATTTAGTTACATTTCACTAAAGTTAGCAACAAATAGTGAAATAAAGAGTCCTTTGAGCAGAATGCTGTTTTCTCACCACTGAGCAATTGCAGCCTACCCTCCCCACACACTTAATAGTGATGGAATATATCCCACACAAATTAAAGCCTCGGCATTTCCATTTGGAGTTTAAGCACTGACCACGACTGTTGCAAGGAAACAACCCAATTACATACATTCTGTTCCCCGCCAACAATAATCTCCATTTTTCCATCCTCCAGCAATGCTTCATCGAACTGATTCGTTCTCCTCCTTGGCATGTCGACCCCACGATCTCTTTCCTGGTTGGTCACAGCTAGCTCAGATCCTATCACTTTGGGATTTTTTGCCCCAGTGTGCATTCACTTGCTTAACACTGAATCCGCATTTGCCATTTGGATGCCCATTCTCCCAGTTTGGAGAGATCCTTTTAGAGCTCCTTATAATCCCTTTTTGTTTTAACCACCCTAAATAATTTGGTGTCATCGGCAAACTTGGCCACTTCACTGCTCACTCCTAATTCCAGATCATTTATGAACAAGTTGAAAACCATTGGTCCCAATACAGATCCCTGTGGGACCCCACTATTTACTTCCCTCTATTAGGGGAGTTTTTCATTTATTCCTTCTCTCTGATTTTTGTTCTTTAACCAGTTACTGATTCATAAGAGGACCTTTCCTCTTATTCCATGACTGTTAAGTTTGCTCAGGTGAGGGACTTTGGCAAAAGCCTTTTGGAAGTCCAAGCAGGCAACGTCTACCAGATCACCCCTATCTACACGTCTATTGACATTCTCAAAGAACTCTAAAAGGTTAGTGAGACAGGACTTACCTTAGCAGAAGCTGTATTGATTATTTTTCATCAGGGCTTGTCCATCTATAAGGGAGCAATCCTATCGTGGTAGGCAGCCGCCTCCGAACTCGGAGGTGACTGCCTATCCAATGCAAGGCAGGAGAAGCGTGGGGTCCCACAGGGAGGAGATCGTCCCCTCCACAATTTGGCCGCCCTGCATTTACAGCTAGACAGCTGATTTTGGCTGTCTAGCTGTGGGACCTTGGAGCGTGGGAGGTGGCAGCTGGACAACACGTAGGATGTGTCATATCGGCATTTCCAACTTCCCCGCCCCAACACACCCCCAGGAATGCCCCATTTTTGCCGCTCCGCACTCCCCTTCCTTGCGGGGCACGCGGGACCATTCCACGCTGCCTACGAGGCAGTGTGGGAGGGGGCGGAGGTCAGTTCTCAGGGAACCGACGTATCCTATGGCCATCTAGCCACTGACTAGCAGCCATAGGATTGCGGCCTAAGCTTACTAACTTCATCTTTAACAATGCCTTCAACCAATTTACCTGGAACAGACTTTAAGCTAACTGGCCTGTAATTTCCCAGATCCCCCCTGGATTCCTTTTAAAAAATTGGTGTTACATTGGCCATCTTCCAGTCCTCTGGTACCAAGGCTGATCTTAGGGACACATTGCATATTTTGGTTAGAAGATCAGCAATTTCATATTTGAGTTCTTTGAGAACTCTAGGATGGATGCCATCAGGGCCTGGTGATTTATTTGCTTTCAATTTATCAGTAAGGTTGAGAACTTCATTTTTGTCACCACTATTTGTCTCAGTTCCTCAGAATCCCTCTCAGAAAATATCAGTTCAGGCACAGGTATCTGTCCTATATCTTCTGCAGTGAAGACCGATGAGAATAATTTATTCAGCTTCTCTGCAATCTCCTGGTCCTCCTTTAGTATTCCTTTAGCTTCATTGTCATGGAGTCCAAGAAGCTGGAGTCCTGCTTCTGATATATTTAAAGAATTCTTTATTGTTGTCCTTGATATTGTTAGCGATATGCTCTTCAAAATGCTTTTTTTTTGCATCTCCTATTGTCTGCTTGCATCGCCTTTGTGCAAGCTTGTGCTGCGTTTTGTTTTCCTTACTTGGGCAAGACTTCCATTTTCTGAAGACTTGGACACCGCAATACAAAGGCGATCTTGGAACCACGGTGCAGAAACCTTGCGACAGGTATCAAGGTAAAACAAAGTGACAGTGATAATACATCCAGGTGGGCAAAGGGGGTCAGGCCCTCCTTTCCAACTAGAACTGAAAAGAGAAGCACCAAGGCACTAGACCTGTACACAGTGATCTCTGTGATCCAATCAATGTGCCTTCACTGGGAAAGAATAGATATGTTTCAATATTTGTGGATGATTTTTCAGGATGCTGTGCAACATACCTACTGAAGGAAAAGAGTGAAACGCAGAACATGCTGAAGAAATACACTGCCTTGTTTGGCAAAGGACCTCAAGCGCTGCAATCAGCCAGTGGTGGTGAGTGCATTTCTCAGCACACCCAAGCGTTCCTGGATGAACAGGGCATACTGCGCAGGAGGAGTGTGGCTTACACTCCTGAGCAGAATGGTGCTGCCGAGAGGAAGCTGAGATCTCTCCTGGAGATGCCAAGGTGTCTGCTGACAGATGCAGACCTACCTGATGGATGATGGGGAGAGGCTATCGTGACAGCAGCTTGGCTCCAGAAGAGATCGCCAACCAAGGGCGACACACTCACCGTTTCAGCTATGGCACAACAGAGCCCCAAACGTAGAACACATTAGAGTGTTTGGCAGCAAAGCACATGCTTACGTGCCAGAGCAAAAGAGGCAGAAGTCAGATGTCAAAGCAGAAGAGACTGTGTTAATTGGCCATATTCCTAGAAAAAAAGGGTACAGAGTGATGAATTTAAAAGCAGATGAAATCAGCACTGCCATGGAACACAGGAGGCCGCCTCATACTGAGTCAGACCACTGGGCCATCTGGCACAGTTTGTTGGCAGGGACTGGCAGTGGCTCTCCAGGGATTCAGTCAGGAAAACCTGGGAGAGTTTGCAGGCAAGCCATGTACTCTTATCGCTGACCTATGGCCCCTCCCTGATGGGGTGTTTAAATTTACCATTTCAAAAAAAGCAACAACAGAAGCCCTCAACCACCTCACCTCATAAAGTTAATTAAGGCATGGACAACCCTCACGCACCCTCCAACCCCTCCTCCCAATTCCTCTGAAGTGCTATCCCTCTGCAAAGAGCTACTTGGCTTGGGGAATTCTTTCTCCCCACCCCTCCATTTCCATTCTTCTTTTCCACTTCCACCCTTATCATATCCTGGGGGCCATTTACACGGGAGGTTTTCTCCAATGCTGCTGTGGCTTAAAGTTGTTAGAGACATATGACGTCATAGCCACTCTGCAGCCACCCTGGAGTTTACCTGTGGGGAAGCCGCATTTTTGCAGAGTACTTTTACTCTATTGTTTTTAATTTGGCTCATCTGCGGTTCAGCTGCTGTGTGCCCATCTCTCTGCCTTAAATTTGATATGATTGGGGCATTCCTAGGGGTGTGTCTTTTACCTGGCCGTACCCTTGGTAACCTAGATAACTAAAGTAACTTGCTGGCCTTTCCAGCACATCAAAGCCCTAGAGGGCTCTTTCAAGCCTTCAGAATTGCCCTGCACTTCCTTTTCACCAGTGGGAGTAATTAGCCTCCTTGATGATGCACTTCTCTGATGTTTGTATTACTTCGCTTCCCCAGCGTTGCGTAAAGTCACTTCTCTGATGTTGTGTAAAGTCACTTTGCTGATGCATAAGAGCTTTATCGCAGTAGTGATCTGGCGAGGTTTTGGGATCAAGGGAGCCTGTCATTGCGAGCAGGGAGAAAGTGCCCAGAGAAGGAGAAAGTGCGTGGAAACTATAACACCATGACAGTTTGCTGGAATGGGACAAAATTTGGGGGTGGGATACTCTCAGGGGGACCCTTCAGATGCTGCACTGGATAATGGGGGATTTTGGCTTATTCATTGAAAAGTGCACACACTGGGGAAAAGTAATAACTCCATGACAGTTTGCTGGAATGTGGCAAAATGGGGGCGGGGCTGCTCTCGGGGGTTCTTTCAGATGCTGCACTGGATAATTGGGAATTTTGTCTTCTTTGGGAAAATCTGTGCACACTGGGAAAAATGGAGTGGGAGAAGTAACTCCGTGACAGTTTGCTGGAATGGGATGAAATTGGGGGTGGGGGTGAGCTGCTCTCATAGGGAGCCTGTAGATGCTGTACTGGATAATAATTGGGTTGTTTCTCCATTCATAATAATGTAGTAGTGGGGGGAGCCTGGACATGGGCCAGGAAACAAGCCTCTCTCATTGGTTGAACAGCCCCTGCCCGGTTGATGACATTCACTTCCACTCCCCCGCCCCCCTCTGGAAGTACGGTCCTTTCAAGTGCTGTGTGACCTGTGAAAACTGGATTTTAAAGCTACAGTACACTCAAATTTTCTTTTTATGTGTGTCCCTGACCAACCAAAGCCGATTCCATGGAAATCCGGATGATCCTCCAACACGCTTCTCATTCTGTTGTCGTGAACAAAGAACTGAGTGTTTGGGGGGGCGGAATCATAACTCTTTAACAAAAATTCAAAAGGAAACCTTCCTACTAACCTGTCTTAAGGCTCAGGGTCTTACAAGGAGAAAACAAACTTCTTCCACTCTGCAATTCTGATAAGTGCCTAAAATGGCCTAATTCACTCCTGTACTCAGCATGTACTGAGCATGAGGTAAAGGCAAAACTGAAGTACTTTGGCCACATCATGAGAAGACAGGACACCCTGGAGAAGATGCTGATGCTAGGGGAAGTGGAAGGCAAGAGGAAGAGGGGCTGACCAAGGGCAAGGTGGATGGATGACATTCTGGACTCGACCTTGGGGGAGCTGGGGGCGGCGATGACCGACAGGAAGCTCTGGCGTGGGCTGGTCCATGAAGTCAGGAAGAGTCAGAAGCGACTGACTGAATAAACAACAACTGAGCATGTGCAGAATATTCCCTCAGAATTCTTAAAGAAAAAATATACCAGTGGGGTGCACTTCCTCCCAGAAAAATGTACATAGGACTGCAGCTGAAATTATTTTTTGCAGCCTCAACCTCTGCATGTTTACTCAGAAATGAGTCCCGAGTTGTGAGCATGGTGCTGCAGGTTTAATGAACTGCCCCCCCCCAGCTATCCTGTCAGCTCAGTCCTGTGCATGTTTTGTCATTTGTGTTTTTGTTCTTTGCGTGCACTCTAGCTTCAGTGGTGACGGAAAGGCACTTTGTACATGAAAACAAACTCCTTGGCTGAACTGTGGTGAAGTCTTGGCACAAATTAAGTTATGGGGAGGATGACATAAGTTATATCATCGAGTTATGACAGCTCGATGAAAATGTCAACCCAGTGTGCGGCTGCACACTGTGCGGTTTGTTAAAATGACAAACTCCATGTTAGGCATAATTAGAAAACAAATTGAAATTAATACTGCCAATATCATACTGCCCTTATATAAATCTATGGTGCAACCACGCTTAGAATACTGTGTACAGTTCTGGTCATAGAATCGTAGAATAGTAGGGCTGGAAGGGGCCTAGAAGGCCATTGAGCCCAACCCCCTGCTCAATGCAGGAATCCAAGTCAGAGCATCCCTGACAGATGGTTGTCCAGTTTCGTCTTGAATGCCTCCAGTGTGAGAGAGCCCACCACCTCCCTAGGGAATTGGTTCCATTGTCTCATTGCTCTAACAGTCAGGAAGTTTTTCCTGATGTTCAGCCGGAATCTGGCTTCCTGGAACTTGAGCCCATTATTCCGTGTCCTGCATTCTGGGATGATCGAGAAGATATCCTGGCCTTCCTCTCTGTGCAACCTTTCAAGGACTTGAAGAGCGCTATCCTATCTCCCCTCAGTCTTCTCTTCTCAAGGCTAAACATGCCAAGTTCTTTCAGGCTGTCTTCACAGGGCTTTGTTTCCAGTCCCCTTATCATCTTTGTTGCCCTCCTCTGAACCATCTCCAGTTTGTCTGCATCCTTCTTAAAGTGGATCAGTTTGTCTGCATCCTTCTTAAATCCTTCATCCTCGTCTTCTCCTTGGTTGGGTGGCCGGTAGTAGACTCCGGCCACCAGGTTCTTTTTATTCTTTGCTCCATTTATTTTGATCCAGATGCTCTTGATGGGGCCACCAAGCTCATCCTCCTGTATTTCTGTGCAGAGATATGTATTTTGCACATACAGTGCAACCCCACCTCCCTTTCTGTTCCTCCTGTTCTTTTTGAACAAGTTATATCCTTCAAGTGCTGTATTCCAGTCATGAGAGTCATCCCACCAAGTCTCAGTTATACCTATCAGGTCATAATTTCCCTCCTGTATTAAGAGTTCAAGTTCATTCTGTTTGTTTCCCATACTCTGGGCATTAGTGTATAGACATCGAAGACCATGTGCTTCATAGTCTGGCTTTCTTCCTACATGTGTCTGAAGACTATTATTGGGCGCTATCAGAGCTGTTCTCTCTGTTGCAGTGCATGCGCCTACGTCCATTGTTACCCCCAACATTATATCTCCCTTCCCCGTAGGATTCAGTTTAAAGCCCTCCTGATGAAGTTCTTCATGCTGTGGCCAAACACATTCTTCCCATCCTTTGTGAGGTGCAACCCGTCCCTAGCCAACAGCCCATCTTCCAGGAAGTATAGCCCGTGGTCCCAGAATCCAAATCTCACTTGTCGGCACGACCTTCGTAGCCAGTCATTCACCTGGAGTATTTTTCATTCCCTTTCTATCCCTCTTCTAACTACTGGAAGGATGGATGAGAAAACTATCTGGGCCCCAAAGTTCTTGAGTTTCCTTCCCAGAGCTTCAAAGTCTGACGTGATCTCTTCGTAGCTCCGCTTGGCGGTATCATTTGTTCCCACATGGATGAGAAGAAAGGGATACCTGTCAGTGGGCTTTATTTGTGCAGGCAACCCTTCAGTCACGTCTCTAATTCGTCCTCCCGGGAGACAACATACCTGGCGAGTCCACGGGTCTTCGCGACATACTTGGGTCTCGATCCCACGCAGCAAGGAGTCTCCCACTACTACCACTCTTCTCTTCTTGTTGTTGTAGGCCTGGGTTTCATCGCCTCTGTTTGACTGACCTTCAGCCTCTTGCTCGCTCTCATGCAGGTTCCCCTGTGATTCTCCCTCTGCAGGCTGTCCTCCAGTCTCATCCGCAAGTCCCTGGAATCGGTTCCACAGCTCCACTGCTTCCACTGGTGCAGAGTGGCGTCTAGTTCTTCTTCTCCTAACTGTCACCCTTTTCCAAGGAGTATCCTCTACTCCATTTTTCTTCACCTCAGCATTTCCCACTGCCTCATCTTGCTGTTGCTCTTCAAGCGTCTGGTCTTCCCTTTGGTGCTGTAGTTCCCCCATTCTGTCCAAGAACTCTTCGTGTTCCCTTATTCCCTGGAGGGTCGACAGTCGCCGCTCCAGTCCACTTACTTTTTCTTCCAGCAGCGTGATCAACTTGCACTTGTTGCAGGTGTGGGCCATGTTGTTCTCAGGCAAGAAAGCAAACATTGCATAGCTTTGTGATTGTTCTAGACTAGCCTGTGCCTGCTCCTCTACTCAGTAGACTCAGCAGAGCTTACAAGCAGAGTCCCACTGGTGTGGAAGTGTGTGTTACAAGACAAATAAATGGAAAAAAGTTAGTTAAAAAATAAAATGAAGTGGTCACGACACTTAAAAATATATACTGTAATGCTAGAAAAAGTGCAACTAAGGGCAACTAAGGGCTCAATCCTACCAGGATAGGCAGCCGCCTCTGAACCTGGAGGTGACCGCCTATCCAATGCAGGGCAGGAGAAGTGCGGAGGGGATTGTCCCCTCGGCGCTTCAGCAGCCCTGCGTTTGTGGCTAGACAGCCGATTTCGGCTGTCTAGCCATGGGAAGGGGGAGCGGGGGGGAGCGGATGCGGGCTGACGCATAGGAAGCATCGGAGCCGCACTTCCGCCGCACGGGTCCCGGCACGCCCCCAGAAACACCCTGTTTCTGCCACTTTGCACTCCCCTCCCAAGTGCGGTGCGCAGGGCCATTCCACACTGCTTACGAGGCAGCGCGGGAAGGGGCGGAGGCCAGTTCTCAGGGAACCAACCTTGGAGAGTGGGCTCCAAGGTCAGTTCTGGGAACCAGCCTGTCCTATGACTGTCTAGCCGCTGACCCGCGGCCATAGGATTGCACCCTAAAATGATCTAGGGGCTGGAGCAGCGGGGATTGTTTATCTTGGAAAAAGGGAGGGTCAGGGGAGACATGGTGGACGTGTACAGAATTACGCATGGTGTGGAGAATGTGGACAGGGAGACATTTTTCTCCCTCTCTCAAAATACTAGAGCCCAAGTTCATCCCATGAAGCTGATGGGTGGGAGATTCAGGACAGATAAAAGGAAGTCCTTCTCAGTTTATACATTTCTGTGGTCCAGATGCACTCAATCTTAGAACTTTGTAAATCTAAAAACAGTCTAGCATTTCTTTGCATGTTTTAGAGTCCTTTACATGAATTCACTGATCATCATCTACAGCAATTGAAAACTTGCATCTTTCTCCAGCCATCTCTGAGCCTCTCTTGGTTTCTCTGTTGTAATGCTCCCTGAAACTTTATTTGCTTCTAAAACAACAATTAACCTGGTTCTCCATTGCTCAAGGCTGTGGCTGTTCGGTTTTGGTAATCTTCGAAAGAAGCCCACATTAGCGCTTCAGGCCATCTGGAAAATGTTCAGCAGCGCCCGCCCCTAATCCAACACTATAATTTTCTATGTGTGTGAAGGGGGGGGGGATCACAAAAACAATCTGGTAAAATCTGCTCTGTGCAAACTGGGTCCCAGAATCTGATGGGTTTATATGGTATTGCTGCCTCTTGTTAGAAAGGCAGTTAACAGAGGAAAAACAAAAAGGCAATACAGAATTAATGCTTACCAGTCCCACAACACACAAAAGACTAAAAAGAGAGACCACACTTCTCTTAGTGAAGGAAAGAAAACAGCTTTACTCACATATTCTTGCACATAATATGCAGGCACAGCTGACGGTTTCAGAGGAGAGTTTGTTCCGTCCATTTCTTTGTGTTCAGGCAGGAGAGAGAGAGAGCACCCCACATGCTCCCACCAATAGAGGAAAGCAGAGAGAAGGCGTGTTCGCACAATCATTGGGTGGGGGTGGGCAGTGCAACCACACTACAGGGAAGGGTAGAGAAACCACGGCAAACCCCCCCCCCCCAATCACAGAACCACATAGGGCAGCTTGGTTCCCCTTACCCATCCTCACTCCATGGTTCCATCATCATCCTTCCCGCCACTGAAGCTGCATATCCCAGTGGCCACTGCAGCGGGAAGGGGCTCGGGCCGGCCACTCGAGCCATTGCTATGTGACAACAACCATCACGTTAGGCCACACAGGCTAGAGCGCCGCCAGCATTTCCAGGCACTCTAAGTGGCCGTCTTGCTGGTTGCCACGATTTATCTACAGAGTGCCCGACAGATTCTCATCCCGGGGCCCCGTACCCACTCTGCAGAGTGTGGGCTCTGGAGGGTGGGTAACTTCGGATCATGGGAGGGAAAAATGCTCTCCACATGACATGCTAACCCACCATGGGTAGCATTCGGGAGCTACCCATGGTGGGTTAGCATGTCGTCTGAACCCAGCCAGAGAAAGAGAGGAGAGGAGCAGAAAGGAGGAAACAGGACACCACACATAGGTTATAGAGCTACTAAAGCTACTCTATGTTCACAATTCCCATGAATTGAGTAACCACAACATTAACCCCTTCCCTCCCAGAAAACTTACAGACGAAGTTGCAATATTCCCAGTGGAAAAGAGAATAATTGGTGTATGGACCACTTAGAAGAAAAACAGAAGATAATGCCAAGATTTACCTCTCCATGGCTGCATTTGAATGTCACTTTAAGCCATGGTGGTTTATAAGCTACTCATAGTAGCTTATCAGCCACTGTGCCCATAACATGATCAGGCAAATAAGCTACTGGGGATAGCTTATTCCCCCCGTTGCCCCTCCCTCCCCCTCAGTCCCCCAGTCCGCATCCCAGGAGACCTGGTGACAGACCCACCTTGTCTGCTGCTAAGTTCCCCTCTGGGCCCTCTTTTAAAATTTCCCCAGCCCCGTTTTGTGCAAAATGGGGCTTGGTTAAATAATGAAAAATCTGGAAGTGAAAATCGGGAGTGGGGGGCAACACAGTCCTTGGCAGGGGGTTGGATCCCCCCTCCAGTTTTCATGAGGAGAACTTTGAAAATCTAAGGTAAGTGAACAGAGCAACAAGCTCCATAGGCTTGCATTATATTTTCAAAGTGCCTCTCTTGAAAATCAGCAGGGGAGGATCTCACCACCACCCCCGCCATGGGTCCTTGGGGGTTGCTCTTTTCATCACTCCTCTCGTGATTTAGTAATTAAAATAAGTTCTTCCCCCAAGATTGCTCATTTGATGTTGGAAAATTGAATTTTGGGCGTAAGAGACTGGCTGGGGTCACAGAACACAACAACCCACACTCAAGGTTGAGTATGGGTTGAGTGTGGGTTGTCATTGAACCATGGGTTGTTGTTGAAACATGGGTTGTTGTGTTGTGTGAACCCAGCTGTGCTAACAAACCATGGTTTGTTAACCACGAATATCCCACAGTTCACAGCCCAACAACAAACCATTCTCTTCCTGGCTTGTTCATGGTTAACAAACCATAGTTTGTTAGTGCAACTGAGTTCACACAACACAGCAATTCATGGTTCAACAACTCATGGTTCAACGACAACCCACACTCAACCCATACTTAAAGTTGAGTGTGGGTTGTTGTGTTGTGTGAACCAAGTCATTGAGAGAAGAAAGAAGACAATGACCTGGTTTGCATGACACGACAGTCCATTGTGGGTTAATTTACCCATGGGGTCTGTTGCGCTGTGCTGAGTGCCCGTGGACGGCATTTTGTCATGGTGCCCACAGGTGCCCAGCTTGCCATGGCTTGTCGTGTCATGCAAACCTAGGTGGCAGGGGTTGTTTGAGGATTAGACGACTCTCAGATAACCTATGGCTTGTTTTAAGGTTAAGAAACCCTGCTGCCTGGGTTCGCACAACATGACAACCCACAGCAAGCCTGGCACCATGCAAAAATGGTGGCTGTGGGAACCTGGCACAACACAACAGCACCCACAGGTAAATTAACCTGCGGTGGACTGTCATTTATTTTATTTTATGTATTTATTTCATTTCTATACCACCCAATAGCCAAAGCTCTCTGGGCGGTTCACAAAAGTTAAAACCAAACAGCACACAATAAAACAATTTAAAATATATAGAACATTAAAACCACAATATAACAATACAACCACAATACAACTGAGCAGCAGTGCAGAAATTTAAAATACAGATTTAATGTCATGTCATGCAAACCCGGCCAGTGGCTTCCTTTCTCCTTCCTGAAGTGAGGAAAGGGTGAGAGTTGATGGGTGGTATTTTTGCATAAATATCTCTGGCTATCACAGGTCCAGGTGAGCAAGAGACCCCGGGGGATTTTGGTGTCTTAAAAAAAGGGGACAAAAGAGTCATGTAGGCATGTCACCTTACACAAAATTGGGTTTTTAGGGTCTCACAGATTTAAAAAGGTGCTGAATTCCTAATTTTTCTTCCATCTTACTTAAACAGGAAGGTTAGAAATCAGAATAAACGATTTCATCTTGGGGGCTTCTGTGGTTGTCATCCTGAAGCAAGAGCTGAAATTTGCAAGTGCCAACATTCACTGGATCATGGAAAAAGCAAGAGAATTCCAGAAAAACGTCTATTTCTGTTTCATTGACTACACTAAAGCCTTTGATTGTGTGGATCACAACAAACTCTGGCAAATTCTTAAAGAGATGGGAGTACCAGACCACCTTACCTGTCTCCTGAGAAACCTGTACGAGGGTCAAGAAGCAACAGTAAGAACTGGACATGGAACAACCGATTGGTTCAAAATTGGGAAAGGAGTATGACAAGGCTGCATATTGTCGCCCTGCTTATTTAACTTCTATGCAGAGTACATCACGAGAAATGCCGGGTTGGATAAATCACAGGTCGGAATTAAGATTGCCGGGAGAATGATCAACAACCTCAGATACGCAGACGATACCACCCTAATGGCAGAAAGTGGAGAGGATCGAAAGAGCCTCTTGTTGAGGGTGAAAGTGGAGAGTGCAAAAGCTGGTCTGAAACTCAACATTAAAAAAACTAAGATCATGGCATCTGGCCCCATCACTTCCTGGCATATAGAAGGGGAAGAAATGGAAGCAGTGACAGACTTTATTATCTTGGGCTCCAAGATCACCGCAGACGGTGACTGTAGCCATGAAATTAAAAGACGCTTGCTCCTTGGGAGGCAAGCCTAGACAGCATAGTAAGAAGCAGAGACATCACCTTGCCGACAAAGGTCCGTCTAATCAAAGCTATGGTTTTCCCAGTAGCAACGTATGGCTGTGAGAGCTGGACTATAAGGAAGGCTGAGCGCCGAAGAATTGATGCTTTCGAACTGTGGTGCTGGAGAAGACTCTTACGAGTCCCCTGGACTGCAAGGAGGTCAAATCAGTCAATCCTAAAGGAAATCACCCTGACTGCTCATTGGAAGGACAGATACTGATGCTGAAGCTCCAATATTTTGGCCACCTAATGCAAAGAGAAAACTCTCTGGAAAAGACCCTGATGCTGGGAAAGACCGAAGGCAAAAGGAGAAGGGGACAGCAGAGGATGAGATGGCTAGAGAACATCACCGATGCAATGAATATGGACTTGAGCATGCTCCAGGAGAGAGCACAGGACAGGAAGGCCTGGCGTGCTATGGTCCACGGGGTCACGAAGAGTCGGACACGACTGAACGACTGAACAACAACACACCAAGGCATTAAGGCCATCAGAGCACAATGGCTGGTCAGAAAATTATTTGCAAGAAGTCCGTAGCTCCACTTGGGACCTAATGTCCCAATATCCTAATGGAACCTGCTTTTCTGCTCTTCTCCAAGACCAGAAAAACCTAGTCCCCTTCCAGTTATAGGCCCCTTCTTCCCAAAACAGAAGAATTTGGGTGTGCTTTGTAACACCCACCTATACCTTTGGGATGTGTAGTTTCTGGTGCGATTTGCTTACCCAAAATGATGACATGTATGTGAGTTATTGTTCAATAGGCAGACAGGTGGGGAACCTGTGATCCTCCAGATGATGATGGACTCCAACTCCCATCAGCCCAACCAGCATTACCAATGGTCAAGGATGATGGGACCTGTAGTCCAATATCTGGAGGGCCGCAAGTTCCCCGCCCCTGTGTTAGGAGCATACCCCATTTTAAAAACGTCATATTACCCAAGCAGACGCCTCCTTTCAGGTCGCTTGTGCCATTGGCCTGCCTGGTAACACCCAGATTTCCATTTTAGCATCATGAAAAGAGTAGAAGGAGGTGTTTCAGTGCACTGTAGCGGCTATTAAAAGTTATTCTATAAAATAAAATGAGCATTATTCTGCAGGGAAATGGTTATTTCTGGGGCAGACATGGAATCAGCCTGCCTGACATTTTCTTAGCCCCAAAGGCAGAGGTAACCTTCAGGAAATCAAGATCATGTTCTTCTCAGCATCAGCAAGTCTGCAGATGGTGCAAGCACAAGGTGGGTGGAGAGGAAAGCAGGAAAAGGCGAGGGAGACTAGGGACAGCTGGTCCAACTTATACTGCTGCCTGAGGTGAGAACGTTGCCATCCCCCTCCCCTGTGTGTGTGTGTGTGTGTGTATGTCTGTCCTTGAAGTCTTCCTGATTGGAGCCCCCTTTTCCCCGGTTGTATACAAGTGTGGACACTTACTCTTTTCACTTATAGAGTAAGGGAGATGGGGACAAACTGGGACAATTGAAGGTTGGGGCTCAGGAGAAACACAGTGGCTTCCTTCCACATCTCAGTTTCTGTTTTCCCGAAAGGTGAGGAGGAATTTTCTTCTTCTAGAAGGATTTCCAGATTAGCCTGCAGTGATTGACTCCTAGCACTGCCAAACAAAAGAGACCATGGAGCTATTCCATTTTCTCTCCTTAATGGATTTTTGTGGGAGGGGAAAAGAAACAAGAAATGGTGAGAAAATGTAAGAATGCTATCAATGGAAGATGATGATGTCTGGACCCCCACCCCCCATAAAATTCTGTGAATGATCGGGTGATTGCACAATAAAAGGTTTGTCTGGAAGCACCTGTGGAATCTCTGGAATCCTGTCACTCCAAGCAGGAAGATTTCTGTATTGCTTCTTGTGTTGGCCCTGACTAGAGAACAATAGTAATGGAGAACCAATGTTGCTGCATGATTCTTTGAGTGTCAGACAAGCTCAGACACACAACTCAGGGAACACATCTCTGCAGGGCTTAATTTAGTCTGCTAGCCAGTCTTAGAAACCGCTTTTAAAACCAGAGCCATGGTTTCAAATATATGTGACATATTGAGCCAAGACTCCTTCTGCACATGTGAAGAGCTTTTGCACAGTGGTGCATTCAGGGCAGGGCTTTGGAGCTGAAGTCCAGGCCTCCACCCCACAGAATGATCAGGAGAGACACCATGACACAGTGGGACTGGCACGCCACATTCTGAAGTAAGTGAAATAGTACATATTCCCTTCTGAAGGCAGCTGGGGTGTAAGAGCCTTATGTCCAGAGTCTACCGTTACCTAACACACCATTGCCTTTGCATTGGACAGAGCTCTTGGACATACTGCCTGATAAATAATGTTGTGCAACTGAAAAACAATCATGTCCCAACACCCAACGGAAAGCCTTTAAGTAATCTGGGTGATCTATATGGGATCCTGTCGTTCAGTCTTAAACTACCTCCTGCTGCCATCTATAAGGAGTTAATTTTCCTTTCAAAAGTTACAGCAAGCTGAGAAAAAAAACTCTTGCCCCAAAATGGGTTTGTAGTTTCACAGTCAGCATGCACAACTGGACAGGTAAAGGTAGGAATGGAGGTCAGCTATAATGAAGTCTTCTGGCGTTATCGATTTTTATTGAAGAAAGGCTAAGTGCGCCTCCTCGCTGCGCCATTCTGATAACAACTCTGCTGAAAAGAATGGAAAAGGTGCCAGAGAGTTGTGAACATAGAGGGAAAGAACCGAGGGATTTGTAGAAGAGATCCCAGGAGTCTGCTGGGAAAAGGGAAAGAAGGCTGGATTTTAAGAGCCTTCCTACATGAGGAATTTATTGTGTGCTCATGATTCCTCACTCACAGTAGTTTGCAGGTGCTATACAGGACACCCCCCTCCTCCGGGGCCTCTTCCATTGTTTGCAACCATTTCCATGGCTCTGTTTTGACTGAGGAAAGTCTGGTATTTCCGTGAGTGGCATCATGAAACCCTAGTGTATTTGTGCAATTCTGCTATACCACAGCACCAGCTAGTGATTGCGTAATGGAACATATAGAAAGGCAAAGAAATAAAAAACCGGGGAAAAAACATGTGTAGAGGAGTTGATCTTAATCCCATAAAGAATCCAGAAGCGGACGCCTCGATAAAGTGGCAGTTTTAAAGCCTGATGTAGAAAAGCCCTAAATCTGCCTGACATTTCCCGTCAGTTCTAGCCCATAATTCTTGACCCTGCTTCCTCGATGTTCCTGATCCCCCAACCTTAGTAAGTTTCTTCCTGTCAAAGAGGTGCCAGAAAGTTATCCTTGATAATAGGAAAAGGGTACTTAAGGGTGATCCAGGTTCTTATCCAAGAGCGTGAAACTGTCCCTCTGTTGCAGTCTGCCGGGGCCAGCCCTACCACTGGGCAGGGTGAGGCGACCCACTCAGGCAGCAGGTGCTGGGGGAGCAGTGGTGGCAGCCTCCCCGCCCCGGCTGTTCTTCAAGAACTCTGACTGTTCCCCTCTGTGGGAGGACAGAACTGTGTATGCTACGTACAGCCTGTTGTGACCCCCCAATCCAGCCTGCTGCTTCACGTGTGCTGGAGGACACTATCCATCCCCAGTGTTGAAGTAAGTTTCAACTGCTAATGCAGGTGGTTTCTTGGAGGGGGCACCATCTTGTCCTTCATCTCAGGTAGTAACATGTCTGGGGTCAGCCCCGCAATCTGCTATGGAGCCTAGGGAGACCATGACAAAGAGTGGATCTCTCCCAGCTGGCTGGCAGGGCAACAGAATGGGACGTGAGACTCAGTGAAAATAAGGACCAAGCTACCCTTGATACCAGAGATCCATGATGGAACTTAAGAACAGCCAGGAGGGGCAGGGGGTGATGTCATCAGGCTAGATCAGGCACTTCGAACCAGAGCTCCAACTTATCATACAACACAGTCAAAACAAACACACCTAAACAACTGCGAAAACAAACATCAGAAGGTGGACAAGGTAGGAAAAAAACCTGATGGAAATTTCAAACACAGCCAATGAAGCCTTACATCTTGGGTTAAAGCACCAAAAAACATTGACAAGTCTCATCAGTTCAAATGCTGATTTACAGGAACAGCTAGAATCAGTGGAAAATAGAAGCTGGGGCCCAATATTTGTGTAAGGGGGCAGAAAGAAAACCTAGAAGGGGACAACGGGAAAACATTCCACTTTGGAGGGCTTGAACAAACCTTTCCTGAGCTGGACACTATCCAAACTGATATTGACAGGATGTCTAGAGACCTGTTTGCAAAACTGCTGCCGGGAGCCAGGCCCCGTGATAGCCTGGGGGTCTCCAACCCTTCTGGACCTGCGGGCACATTTGGGAATGTGAGGAACTGCTATGGGCACTACCACAAAATGACTCCCACGGGGGATGTGGCTAGTCACATAATGGCTGCCACGGGGGCCTGGATAGTCAACAGTGAACTAGAGAGGTAGGGCAGGGGGAGAGATATAGTGAGGCTAGAGGCTGGGAGGGAGAGGAAACTAGGAAGCCAGGGGGACAGAGGGGAGAGAAAGAGCAAGGCTACAGGCTGGGTGGGGGGAGAAACTGCAAGGTAAAGAGGTGGGGAGAGAAATAAGAGCATAAGAAAAACTGTGCTGGATCAGACCAAGGGTCCATCTAGTCCAGCATGCTGATCACACAGTGGCCAACCACCTGTCAACCAGGAACCCACAAGGAGGCCATGAGTGCATCAGCACCCTCCCACCCATGTTCCCCAGCAACTGGCCTCTGGTGCAACTGGCCTCACTGCCTCTGGTGCTGGAGGTAGCACCCCACATGAGGGTGAGCAAGAGGCTGAAGGTCAGTCAAGCAGAGGCAATGAAACCAAGGCCTACAGCTACAAGAAGAGAACAATAGTAGTAGTGGGAGACTCCTTGCTGCATGGGATTGAAACCCAAGTATGTCGCGAAGACCCGTGGAGTCTCCAGGTATGCTGTCTCCCGGGAGGACGGATTAGAGACTGAAGGGTTGCCTGCACTCATAAAGCCCACTGACAGGTATCTCTTTCTTCTCATCCATGTGGGAACAAATGATACCGCCAAGCGGAGCTACAAAGAAATCACATCAGACTTTGAAGCTTTGGGAAGGAAACTCAAGAACTTTGGGGCCCAGATAGTTTTCTCATCCATGCTTCCAGTAGTTCAAAGAGGGATAGAAAGGGAAAGAAAAATACTCCGGGTGAATGACTGGCTACAAAGGTGGTGCCGACATAAGAGATTTGGATTCTGGGACCACGGGCTATACTTCCTGGAAGATGGGCTGTTGGCAAGGGATGGGTTGCACCTCACAAAGGATGGGAAGAATGTGTTTGGCCACAGCATGAAGAACTTCATCAGGAGGGCTTTAAACTGAATCCTACGGGGAAGGGAGATGTAAAGTTGGGGTAACCATGGACAAAGGCTCATGCACCGCAATGGAGAGAACAGCTCTAACAGCACCCAATAATAGTCTTCACAAACACGTAGGAAGAAAGCCAGACCATGAAGCACATGGTCTTCGATGTCTATATACTAATGCCCAGAGTATGGGAACCAAACAGAACGAACTTGAACTCTTAATACAAGAGGGAAATTATGACCTGATAGGTATAACTGAGACTTGGTGGGATGACTCTCATGACTGGAATACAGCACTTGAAGGATATAACTTGTTCAAAAAGAACAGAAGGAACAGAAAGGGAGGTGGGGTTGCACTGTATGTGAAAAATACATATCTCTGCACAGAAATACAGGAGGATGAGCTTGGTAGCCCCATCGAGAGCATCTGGGTTGAAATAAATGGAGCAAAGAATAAAAGGAACCTGGTGGTCGGAGTCTACCACCGGCCACCCAATCAAGGAGAAGACAAGGATGAAACTTTTGAAAAGCAAATAGCCAATGTTTCAAGGAAGCATGATGTAGTAGTAACGGGGGACTTAAATTTCCTCAATATTTGTTGGAAGACAAATTCTGCAAAACATGGCCCCTCCAGGAAATTCCTGACTTGTGTGGCGGATAACTTCCTCCTACAGAAAGCAGAGGAAGGAACTAGAGGATCGGCTATCCTTGACTTGATCCTAACCAATGGAGATGACTTAGTGGATAAAGTAGCAGTTACAGGAACTCTGGGGGAAAGCGACCATGTTGTAATTGAGTTCTTGGTTCTAAGGGAAGCAAAAGCTGAGTGTAGTCAAACGCGTACCCTGGAATTTAGGAAAGCTGATTTTAATAAACGCAGAACAATGATCAGTAAGGTCCCATGGCAAGCGACGCTAACGAGAAAAGGAGTCCAAGATGGGTGGGAGCTTTTAAAAAAGGAAATTCTCAAGGCACAATCACAAACAATTCCAACAAGAAGAAAAGGTGGAAGACAACAGAAGAAGCCAATGTGGCTTCAGAAAAAGCTTAGGGATGACCTGAAAACAAAAAAGGACACATATAGGAAGTGGAAAGAAGGCCAAGTAACAAAGGAAGAGTACAGGCAGGTAGCACAGAATTGCAGGGATGGCGTCAGGAAGGCTAAAGCTGAGAATGAGCTGAGGTTAGCAAGGGATACTAAAAACAACAAAAGGGCTTTCTTCAGCTACGTGAATAGTAAAAGGCAGAGGAAAGAAATGGTGATTCAGCTATTAAATAAGGGTGGCAAAACGATAACGGATGACAAAGAAAAGGCAGAGGTGCTCAATTCCTACTTTGGCTCAGTCTTCTCCCAAAAGAGGGTTTATGACCCCCTGGCAAAGGCGAAGTGAAGGCTGAAGGGGCAGGATTGCAGCTTGAGATCGATAGGCATATGGTCAAGGAACACCTAATTACTTTGAATGAGTTCAGATCTCCAGGGCCAGATGAACTGCATCCTAGAGTAATAAAGGAACTGGCAGAAGAACTCTCAGAACCGCTGTCTATTCTCTTTGAGAAATCATGGAGGACGGGGGAAGTGCCAGATGACTGGAGGAGGGCTAACATTGTCCCTATCTTCAAAAAGGGTAAAAAGGAGGAACCTGGGAACTACAGACCAGTCAGTCTGACATCAATCCCAGGGAAAATTCTGGAGCAGATGATAAAGGAATCCATCTGTAAGCACCTTGAAAACAATGCCGTGATTACTCGAAGCCAACATGGATTTGTCAAAAACAAGTCCTGCCAGACGAATCTGATCTCATTTTTTGATCAAGTGACCTCCCTTGTGGACCGTGGGAATGCTGTAGACATAACATACCTCGACTTCAGCAAAGCTTTCAACAAAGTGCCCCATGATATCCTGAAGAGCAAACTAGCTCAAAGTGGACTAGATGAAACAACGATCCAGTGGATCCACAGTTGGCTACAGAATCAGACTCAAAGAGTGCTTATCAATGGGACCTTCTCAAACTGGGGAGAGGTAACGAGCGGGGTACCGCAGGGCTCAGTGCTGGGCCCAGTGCTCTTCCACATTTTTATTAATGAGTTGGAGGAGGAGGTGCAGGGAATGCTGATCAAATTTGCAGATGACACAAAATTGGGAGGGATAGCTAATACTTTGGAAGACAGAAACAAAATTCAAAGTGATCTGGATAGACTGGAGCGCTGGGCAGAAAACAACAGAATGACATTTAATAGGGATAAATGCCAAGTTCTGCACCTAGGAAAAAGAAACCAAATGCACAGTTACAAGATGGGGGATACGGGGCTCAACCACACTACAAGCGAGAAGGATCTTGGAATTGTTGTTGATCACAAGCTGAGTATGAGCCAACAATGTGATGTGGCTGCAAAAAAGGCAAATGCTCTTTTGGGCTGCATTAATAGAAGCATAGCTTCCAAATCCCGGGAAGTACTAGTTCCCCTCTACTCAGCACTGGTTAGGCCTCATCTGGAGTATTGTGTCCATTTCTGGGCACTACACTTTAAGAAGGATGCAGACAAACTGGAGAGGGTTCAGAGGAGGGCAACAAAGATGATCAGGGAACTGGAAACAAAGCCCTATGAAGAGAGACTGAAAGAACTGGGCCTGTTTAGCCTTGAGAAGAGAAGACTGAGGAGAGATAGGATAGCACTCTTCAAGTACTTGAAAGGTTGTCACAGAGGAGAAGGCCAGGCTCTCTTCTTGATCATCCCAGAGTGCAGGACATGGAATAATGGGCTCCAGTGACAGGAAGCCAGATTCCGGCTGAACATCAGGAAAAACCTCCTGACTGTAAGAGCAATACGACAATGGAACCAATTACCTGGGGAGGTGGTGGGCTCTCCCACACTGGAGGCCTTCAAGACGAGGCTGGACAGCCATCTGTCAGGGATGCTCTGACTTGGATTCCTGCATTGAGCAGGGGGTTGGACGCGATGGCCTTGTAGGCCCCTTCCAACCCTACTATTCTATGATTCTATGAAATAGTTACTTGGAGAGTGCAACATCAAAACAAATGAAAAAAAAACACTTCTTACTCAAACACACACTACACATAGAATTGTACTACATTTTAATTGACTACATTTTAATATCTGATGAATGAACCTCAAAAATTATTCCCTCAGAAATTGGCAATATTACTATTTCAGACCATGCTTTTATTTTGACAACAATCAGATTAGGCCAACCCCAACCTAAATTACACTTGTGGAAATTAAACCCGATTTTATTGTTGTGACAAGAATGCAGAGGAAAAATTAGCATTAGAACTAACTCAATATTTTAAAGATAATGACACAATAGCAGCACTATGGGATGCCATGAAAACTGTAATTAGAAGACAGTTATTAGTGAACTGAATTAAATAAGAAGGAATAGTAACAGTAAAAGAAATCAATTACTGCAGGATATAAAATTATTAGAAACATGACATAAAAGGTCTGGATTATGGCACACACTACAAACATTAACAAGGAAAAGGAATTAATTAAAATTAATAGAATTGGGAAAAATAACAAATTCACAATGTATAAATAAAAAATATTATGAATCTGGAAATAAAAACTCAACGCTATTAACTAATTACATAAGAAGGAAAGAATCATAAAAGAGAATCCTAATAAACAAAAATGGAGAGAAAGAATATAATGTAGTAAAAATAAATAAAATTTCCCAAGAGTTTTAAATAAATATTCTACCTCCTCACCAGACATCACCCAAATTGAACAATACCTACAGAACAGCCAGCTTAAAAAAATTAGAGAAGAACATCAAACCCTATTAAATCAGAAGATAACCCCTGAGGAATTGCACCAAGCTATACAATATCTGAAAACCAATAAAGCATCTGGAACAGATGGATATAATGGGAACTTTTATAAAGTCTTTGAAGAGCAATTTATGCCGTACCTGTTATCTTTATTTAATCACATTCTAGAAAATAGCCCCATTCCCCTGTCCCCAATAGCCCATTGGCAGACCTCAAGGATAATACTAATACCAAAACTCGGAAAAGACTTAGCTGACCCTGATTCCTACCCAGTTACCTTATCCTACTACGCTAATAAATCAAGACTATAAAATATTTATAGGTCTTCCAGCAAGGAGGTTGAACAATTTGGCCCCAAAAGGTATACATCAAGATCAATTTGTTTTTATTTAAAAAGGCACATTGACAACCCAATAAAAAGACTTCTTAATATCTTTCACCGCAGCAGTAAAATCAAAACATCCCCCTTAGGAATAGCCTGTCTTGAAACTACAAAAGCGTTCGACAAATTGGAATGGCCCTTCCTGCTCGAGGTCTGCAGAGATATGGAGATAGTGTAAAGTTCATGAACATGCTTCAGAGACTCAATATTGGTAACTGGGCTATCATCCAAATTAATTCTTATGACTCCCTTCCCCATAAACACATAGAGAGGAATAAAACAGGGCTGCCTTCTCTCTCCCTTACTGTCTGCCTACTCTATTGAACCCCTGGCAAATGCAATCAGCAATAACCCACTAATTAAAGGGACCCCAGTAAATGAGTGAAAGGATGTTATAAATCTATTTGCCGTAACTTTGGCAAACTCTAAAACTGAACTGAGCATTACAAATTATTGAGAACTACGGTGGTCACTCAGGTCTGAAGATTAACCACAAAAAATCAAACATTCTTAGTATGAACATGTCACCAGAAGAGAATTCAGAGCTAAACAGAATTTACAGGGTCCACATTTGCTAGCATTAAATCAGGGGTGGACCATGTGCAGCCTGCAGGGCTGCATGCACGGGCCCCCGTGCCCCCACATGGTAACCAATATGTATTTGTATATATTTGTTATATATATAACAGAATGGCATTCAGAGCAGCCATTTTGAAGCTTTTTGGGCCCTTTGACCCTTTTGGTGCTCTGTAGCCACTCTGGATATCTTCTTTTTTTTAAATTAGCGCTGCATTAAACACTTAGGAATTCAGATGCAAAGACACCTGAATAAACTTATCAAGCAGAATGGCAAGACTTTTTTCAGGTGAATTGAGAATATGTTTAGAAACTGGGCAAAACTCAATCTGTCCTGGTTTAGAGAAATTGCATCACCAAAGATGGTCACACTGCCAAAGCTAAATTACTTTGTTCAGACCCCCCCCCCCACTACATTTGTCAGAAACATATTTAAATAAATGGCAAACATTATTTCCACAGTTCATTCAGAGAATAAAAAAAGCTTAGACTTGCAAATAAGGTATTATTTCAACAGAATAAAATACGAGGTTTGGGGATACGTAAGATTTATTATGTGGAATATCAGCTGAAACAAATAATATGATGTTTAGACAATCAATCAGAAGGCAATCAGACACATGTGGAGAGGGGGAAGAAAACTTAGATGCCATTAGAGGATGAATTCACAGGCAAATACAATTGAAACATATTAATGAATTAGATAACCCTCTTTTAAAACTATTTTTAAACATGGCAAAAATGGAGAACTAAACTCATGCTAGATCGATCCCCAGTCAATCCCTTTTATTGCACTCTATGCTCTATAACACAGATGAACTTGGGCAATTTCAGCACTGGAAAGAAAAAGAACTTTTTAGACTGATGGATTTATAGGAAGTGCTAACCCCTAAAACAGGCAAACAGCTGAAAACTCAACTGCAGGATTGTAAAACCAATTGGTTACAATTGAATCAAGTCACACATTTCTCTAATAGCCCAATCATAAGAGCTCAAACAGTGCATCCAAATATAGAATTTGACAATACAGGACAATATCGACATAAAAGGATTAACTTTAAAAATAAAAAAAAAATAGCCATGAGGGTTGGGCAAATGGGACCTTGGCAGCAGCGCTGGGGGCAATTTCAGAGAAACCCACAGGGACTGAGGCACTGCTGCCCTGAACCTCACTGCCACAGCTACTTTTCAGTTTAGAAAAAAAAAAGTTAGGTGAATCAAACAATGCACACTGAGGCAAATACATACATCCCTAGCTTCACATAGATGTTTATGAGGGATAAATTGGCTGCAACTACCCAGGAAAGAGATCTTGATTCAACTCAAAAGTCAACTCGGAGTGCTGGAGACACAGTGAAAAAATGGGAAAATCAGTGTCAGAAAATATTAGCTAAAGGACTGAAAAATGAAACAAGTATCATAAGGCAAGTATCCTAATGCCACCCTAAAAACCTGTGGAAGCCAAATTAGACATAACAGGGTGGTCCCATTGAGAGGGAGGGAGTGCAGGGGTGGAGGGCTATTCTTTGCACCAGCTGTCTCCAACCCGGGTCCCTCCATATGTGGACTTTGACTCCCATCAGCCTCAGCCAGTATGGCCAACGCTGAGGCAGAATGGGAAACAAAGTCCACAACATTTAGGGGGGATCTTTGTGACAATGGAATGAGAAGCGCATTGGAGTATTATCCACATTCTCATGGAACCAGCTTTGGTCCATCAGGGATACACAAAGCAAGAAAAGTCAAGTGTATGTACCTTTAAAATCTGGTTTTCATGGGTCACACAGCACTTGAAAGGATCCCCCCAGAGAGAGGCTTGTTTCCCAGGCCATCTCCAGGCTCCCCTCGCTACTACATTATTATGAATGGAGAGTAACTAATTCACAATTCTCTAGAAACAACCCAATTACCCAGTACAGCATCTGAAGGCTCCCCTTGAGAGCAGCGCACCCCCCAACTTCGCCCCATTCCAGCAAACTGTTGTGGAGTTATTCCTCTCCCCATCTTTTCTCCACTGTGCGCACTTTTTCCTGAAGAAGTCAAATTCTCTGATTCTTGAGTGCAGCATCTGAAGGCTCAGCCGAGAACACTCCCCCTCGCCATTTTGCCCCATTCCAGCAAACTGTCGTGGAGTTACAGCTTCTCCCTCCCCTTCTTTCTTCTTCTCTGGGCACTTTCTCCCTGCTTGCAATGACAGGCTCCCATGATCCTGAGACCTTGCCAGATCGCCACTCCAATAAAGCTCTTATGCATCAGAGAAGCAATTTAACACAACATCGGGGAAGCGATTTAACACAACATAGGGAAGAGAAGTAACGCAAACATCAGAGAAGTGCATAATCACAGAGGCTAATTACCCCCACTGGGGAAATGGGAGTGCAGGGCAATTCTGAAGGCTCAAAAGAGCCCTCTAGGGCTTTGATGTGCTGGAAAGGCTGGTGAGTTACTTTAGTTACCTAGGCTATCGAGGGCAGGGCCAGGTGAAAGACACACCCCTAGGAACGCCCTGATCATACCGAAGTTAAGGCAGAGGAATGGGCGCACAGCAGCTGAACCACAGGGGAGCCGAATTAAAGAAAAACAACAGAGTAAAAGTACAGAGTAAAATGCGGCTTCCCCACAGGTAAACTCTGGGGTGGCTGCAAAGTGAGTATGATGTCATGTGTCCCTAATGACTTTAAGCCACAGCAGCATCAGAGAAAACCTCCCATGTAGACAGGCCCCTGGAGGGACCCAGATTGGGGAAGAAAACTGCTTTACACAAGAAGCAGCACACAAGGGAGGGGGACAACTTCACGGCATTCTATAACTTTAAGCAATTTTCTCCCTGCCTACCTAATTTCCAGCATCAGAGACAACCTGGTGGGGGGGAGGCAAGGAGCGAGAGAGAGAGAACTGCATAAAGTAGCTGAGTTCAGTGAAGTGGGGCAAGGGGTGAGTGGCGCTTCCCTCCCCGGTATGCCCCCTTTCACATAAAGAGGAAACACCTCAACGTCTGTGTTATACATGAACAGGTCAGTCTCATGCACAGCTGCCCTATCACATCTAGTTTGGCCCCGAAAAGGCTGTGTACTGTTCTGATCATCCTGTTTCAAAAAATATATTGATACGCGCCTGCACCCCAGTCCTGAGAGGGGTGAACTTGCAGGGGCATCAGCACTTACTCAGACTTCCGTTTCCTGGAAGGAGGGCACTGGAGACTTGCGGTGTTTCTTTTATGAAGGCTTATTTACACTGTGCTCAGGATGAAGGCCTACCACAACAGAATCATAGTAGGGTTGGAAGGGGCCTACAAGGCCATCGAGCCCAACCCACTGCTCAATGCAGGAATCCAAGTCAGAGCATCCCTGACAGATGGCTGTCCAGCCTCACCTTGAATGCCTCCAGTGTTGGAGAGCCCACCACCTCCCTAGGGAATTGGTTCCATTGTCGTATTGCTCTAACAGTCAGGACGTTTTTCCTGATGTTCAGATGGAATCCGGCTTCCTGTCACTTGCGCCCATGATTCCGTGTCCTGCACTCTGGGATGATCGAGAAGAGATCCTTGGCCTTCATCCTTGTCTTCTCCTTGATTGGGTGGCCGGTAGTAGACTCCGACCACCATGTTCCTTTTATTCTTTGCTGCATTAACTCCATGCAAACCTTGCTTCCCCTCAGCTGTCCAGCAGATCTTCATCTGCAAGACAAAAGCCACTCTCCCTTTGTCTAAGATTCAGCCTTCCCCCAGATTCATTTCCTCCTACCTCCTCAAGCCTTGTAGGACAAGGGTTACCAATTTAGGAGTCAGAGTTGTTGGGGGGAAATCCTCAGTCTCTTTGTACTCAACTGCACTTAATTGTAAGGGACCCTGAGAAGTAATTTAGTCTGACCCCAAACAGAGTATACAAAAATTATGTACGGCATGTACTCTACTGTACATTTGGTGGGCTTTTCACTAGTAACAGTATCAGTTTTGGGACTTAACGCAGGATGTACCCTCCATTATTTGCTTCTGAAATTGTTCTCAGGATTGAAATGAGTGCTTTTCATGCAATAATGCATTACTTGGAATTATTTTTTCTTTCTCCTTTCAAACTGGCTAAACATTATGCCTGAACATGTGCAGAGTGCACTTTAATTATTGAGCAACTTAATTCAGCTCCATGTATCTTGCCTGGGGCAGTGGAGGGGGTGGGTGAGCAAGCGGGCTTGGCTTACAGCAGTCTCAAACTGCTGCAGTTGTGACTCTGCACAATTAAACTGTGAGCAAGCCTCCACATTCTCTCTCTCTCTCTCTGGCTTACTCCACAGTGTGTGAGAGAGCTGTCGCTTCTATAAATATTTATACAGTTGATGTTCTCCCAAATGCAAAGTTTTATCTGGAATTTTCATTTTGGCGATAAGTGTAGATAGTTTATTTATAATTAATGGAGACTTCAAGTCCCATCTTTGCAGAGTCCTGCAGCTTTCATCTATAATTTGAAGGTGCAACAGCCTTCCAGAATCCAGCTTTCCTTATCAGGTTTCTTCTTAAGTTTTCTTTGCTCATTCAACAAATGAACATGCTGCAATTTACCTTTGCATCAGCGGGAATAGAAAAGGCTTTGAAAATGCTCATTGTGCAGGGAAATTAGTCTTGAAAATGGTGTGGTTGGGTTTTTCCCCTCCGTCTTTCTTTTTTTTTTTTTAACCCAGACAATCCCTCTTGCTGACACTTCCCTAACACCTGTCCTCTCTGCAATGTAGTGTGCAAAAATTTCTCTCTCTCTCTCTCGCACATACGCACCCACACACCTGAATCTGAAGAGATGCAGAATTGTAAGGCTCTGATTTAGTCGCCCTTCAGCAGTATGGAACTCTAGAGCTGGGGAGCAACCCACCTGATCAGTGGTGCTGCATTTAGCAATCGCACTTTGGACTGAGCGGTCTTAGTGGTGGTGGGGGCACCTGAAATGGTAATGCGCATTTCTTAATTTCCTCCAAGGCGTGGTAAGCTGCCCTTGCAGCATTGGGGGCCCAACTGCTCATTTGCCCTGAATGCACCACTTCTTGGCATGCACCAGAGGAGTGGCTGACCTTCACCTGCACCCTGGAGGTGATGCACTTGACCTGGAGTTCACTTCCAGGCGCCTGAGGACAGCAGCCTGAGCTGGGACCTGAGCGTACTGCTGAGCCAATCAGGCAAAGGCAGAAAGTAGAGTTGACCAGCCTCAAGAGGCGAAGTCAGGACAGAGAGTTAGGTGACAGAGCCTGGGCGTGGTAGCATCAAACAGGGATCTCACCTGATCACAAAATCATAGGGCTGGAAGGGACCTTGGAGATCATCTAGTCCAGTGGTAGGCAACCTTTTTGGGCCATGGGCACATTTGGGAATTTGAAAAACTGCCCTGAGCACCACCATAAAATAGCTACCATGGGAGGCATGGCAAAGGACAAGTAACCTGCTCAGAAGACGAAGAGTTGGGGTCTGAGCCCCAAAACACTAAACAACTCCTTTGAACCCACAGCTCTCAGCGCCAACAGAAACCTATTTCTCGGCGATCCCAGCTGCCAGTGAGATAAGGTGTTAATTAAACAAAAAAGCGGAAGGGATCAGACCCCTTGGTGGCTGCCAAGAAAGGGGCCCAGGGATACATTGGTGCCTGCAGACACCACATTGTCCACCCTTGATCTAACCCAACCCCCTGTTCAATGCAGGAAGCACTTACAACGCCCCTGATGGATGGCCACCTCCCGCAAAGGAGAACCCATCCCCTCCCAAGGCAGCCTATTCCACTGCCAAACAGCTCTCACTGTTCAGATGTTTCTCCGAAGGTTTAGCCGAAATCTCCTTCCCTGCACTTTCCGCCTGTTGGTTCTAGCCCAGCCCTCGAGGGCAGCACAGAGTAAGTCTGCTCCATCTTCTGCATGACAGCCTTTCAGATATTTGAAGACTGCTATCATGCCTCCCCTTAATCTTCTCTTCTCCAGGCTAAGCATACCCTTATCTTTCAACCGTTCTTCATAGGACTTGGCTTCCTGACCCCTCACCATTCCGACTACTCTTCTCTGGACACACGCCAGTTTGTCAATGTCCTTCTTAAAATGTGGCGCCCAGAACACAGTATTCTAAATGCAGCCTGAATGATGCGGAACTCGCTAAAATGGGTCAGACTGACAGCCACATCGTTAAAATGCATCGGACTGACTGTGCCTGGTAGTCTGGTGGGCCCTCATGGATCTGGACAGGGAGTGCATCGCAAAAACACAGCAACCAAACAGAAAATAAACAGTATTCTTGCTTCTGGCTGTGCACCCTGAGATCTACCTGGAGTCCCTGAGAAGGAGGCTAAACTCATGAACCTTTGGGTCAAAACTTGATACCCTTGGCAGAAGGCAGTATCCTTAGCACCCGGTGACCCAGCCCTGGCCAGTCCAGAGGGCCCCATAGGGGGGTAACACTGAAGGCCCCACTCCCTCCTCCCGTACTACGCTTGGAGAGGGCTCCAGGGTCTGAGCACACACAACCAGTGTGGTGTCGTGGTTCGAGTGCTGGACTGGGCCTCAGGAATTCTAGCTCCTACTTGGCCATGAAGATCCTCAGGTGACTTTGGGACAGTCACTCAGCCTAACATATCTCACAGGGTTGTTGTGGGGATAGAATGGAGATGCGGAGGACCATGTAAGCTGCCTTGGGTTCCTTGCAAGAGCAAAAAAGGTGGGATAGAAATGCGATAATAAACAAAATAAATTTAAACCCCACTAGCTTGAGTCCCTGACAGTTTTGTACCCGGCTCCCCCTGCGAGTCCTTTTTGAATGACATTATGCCCTGCTTGCACATGATAGAGGGGCCTGAGCAGTTTTGCTGTTGCTGTTGGGTGGGTTGTATTATTATGGCACAGTGAATTAAGGGCCACCCTGAGCAAGCTCCTCAGTAGCAGAACAGGCACAGCTCCCATGGTATTTGACAACCTTTGGCATGTCACTTTAAGAAACTCAGACGAAGCCAAGCCAGGCAAATACGGGAAAATAAATATGATTGAGTTGGGCAATAATTAGAATACCAGATATGCAAGCTGTCAAGAATGAGAGTAGTAGAAGCTGAAGCCATGAGGGCCGCTTGGGTTGTCACGTATGAAGTAGCCACCAGGAAGCTGATTGTTTTTGGTCATTTCTCAGCCCGGCAGCTCAGGGCCACGCTCTGCTCTGGCTAATTGGGAAAGTGATAACAGCCATGTCTGGTGGGAAGATTCAGCCTCCTTGGAGGGTGGAGTGGGGTGTCTCAGGACTGGGTTATGACTGGGTGTTTCAAATCTGCCTTGAGTTGCTAGGGCTAGGCAATAAAAAGGGGGCCAAGGAAGGGGCGGCACTCGGGTGTGCTGCTGGCTGTCCTGAGAGGCCCATGCTTTGGTATGTAGAGGATAGACTAGCTGGCTTTATTGTTTTGCCCCTGGGAGTGTGTTCCTTGGTGATTGGCACTTCTGGTTTTTGAGTATTGTAACTTGCTTGCAATTTCTTGTACAACCTGCCACCTCTCCCCTTTCCCTTTCTCTTTGTTCCTTTCCCCTAATAAACTTCTATCCAGCTTCCAGTTGGTGCGGTGTGTCCTGTCTAACTTCAGTGCTAAATACAGTGCACACTGCCCTGGGAAGGAAGCTACGGGGGAATCTGAGGAAGACTAATGGCCAAGTTGGGCCTGGCCTCCCTTGCAGGGTTGTTGGGGTAAGACCAACAATCCTTCATAGAAGCATATTCCAGCCCTGGAGTGACTTCTACCTGCTCTAACCACGGGTCCCAACTGCAGACCAGGCAACTGGGTCTAACCTTTGCCATCACACTGCCTTGACTGGTTCTGCCAATCTTGGTTCTGTCAGTTTTGACATTCAGGATGGCTCTTGCAATGAGCCATCCCCAGCCTTTCGTGGACAGCCCCAAACTGCTATTGACTCTACCAGAGTGTTCCTCTGGCCCTTTGGGTGAGTGTTATGTCCACAGCATTGGGTGGGGGGGATAGATTAAAGATTAAAAGCAGGCTACCTGAGGTGAATGAGTGTCCCCCCTGCTGCAGTATTGTGAGGGTTCACTGCAGTGCTCCTGGGGATTTTCTGAAGGAGAAAAGCTACTTTGGTTGGGGAAAGAAGAGGGAATGGGGTGGTGCACCCCCTTGACCACATCACTGCCCGGTCACAGAGGCACGCCCAGGGTTTAATGTGGGGGGACATGGCACACCGCAGCAAAACTACGCCGGAGCTGCATTTTAGGGAAAAGCTGCAGTAACAGGACTTTCAGAAACTGCACCTTTTCCAAAGGGAAGCGGTGGCTTTGCTGTGGATGGGCGAGGACGTTACATTTCCAAATGACCTCAGTGTGCTCCCCCGCCGCACTAAATCACCCGTGAAGGTTGGCCCTTGGTTACCTCGCTGCGCCGGAGGCAAGTTACCATCACCTTTTGACCCAGACTGCCATAGTCTGTCCACCTAGGCCTCTGCTTAGTGAAAGCAGAGGCTCATAGCAACCCCCTCTTAAAAGGACCTATTTTTCTCCACTGAAACCTCAGGAGTTTCAATGCGCCCCAGCACCGTTTTTCAGGAAGGATCTATTGAGTTTCAAAGAAAGCTGTCTTTCGCGCCCTATCCTGTCTTCTGGAGGCCCATCCTCTATGAATTGTAGCCTCCATGCCTGCACCCACTTTTCTATCATGTGCCTTTGTTGGTGTGCTCAGTAATTCTGTCTGTTTTCCTACCAGCCTGTCCTCTCCCTCTTATCTCTTAGACGAGAAGAAACCCTGTGCCGGCCTGTGTTGGCAACCCGAGTGCCACTGCAGCCCCCTCGCACCTTGAAAGAACACATGAGGGGGTGGTAGAGTTGTGCCGCGTCGCCCTGCCCCTGGCCGCGGGAAGAGGCCCTGTGCGTGCCCTGCCCCGGGGGTGGGAAGTTCTTCCACAGAAGGGGCGGGGCAGCCTGGTTGGATGACACACAGCTGGCAGTGGGAGGGCGTGGCTGTGTGGACGATGTCAGCAGGGGGCGGGACTATGCGGTGGGTCCCCACGGCCCTGTCATGTGTTCTTCTGACACGCGAGGTGGTCCAAGTTCAACAGACTGCGCTTGAGGCGCCGCCTGACTGCTGTTGTCCGCCCCTGCAGCCTGATTAAAAAGTGGATCAGGCTGGATTAAATAACTGGGTAAAAATCCTGTAAGACGTGAAGAAATAATAAAGTGTATTTCTCATGTTCTAGAGGATGTTCTTTTTCCTTCCGTTGCTGAAAACCGCAGCTTGTTCGCAGGAAGAAGAGTTCTTGGGACGGAGGGTGTTGTCCTTCCTGGTGGGCTTCAACCCAGCACCACCCATTTTCACAATTCACATCTGCGCTTCTAAACAGCCAGAGGGCCCCTCCTTACCTGCTCGAAGCTAAATTGTCTGTGCCAAATGGCCAGCAGAACCTTGGGGGGGGCACTAAGGTGATTCAGAAGGAGGGGGGGTGTTTAATTGTTTTCGAAGGAGTCTTTGAAGGGCTCTTGTCACTTTCCAGAGGCTTTTAGAAGTACTAATAGCATCTCTCTGCTTGTGCTCTCTCTTTTCCTTGGTATTTGCTGCCAGCCCGGAAAAACAGATCATCTGCCTTCATCTACATTTTCCCCAGACTCACCCATGACCTAGCAAAGGTGCTCCTCAGGCTTTTGAAGGTGTCCTCCATATACATTGTCTCCCCATGACTTTCACTAAAGAAACAAAACAGCCTGTGCTCAAGCGCCTCAGGAAAACTGAAGAGTGTTATAATAGGAGCATGTATCAAATATATGAGAGTCTGGGGCTGAAGTCCTATACCCACTTACCTGGGAGTAAGCTCCATTGAGCTTAATGGGATTTACTTCTGAGTAGACACATACAGGATGGTACAGTTAGGGACAGCAACTTCAGCAGCTGCAGCCTCGGGTAAGCTGGTTGTGTGTGCTCCCGTAGGGTTGTCAGATTTTGTTTTCCAAAATACTTGCAACCTCAGAAGAGTGCCTCCATGCATAGGCACAGTGCCTTTTGCCTTTTATTATTTATTTATTTGTACCCTGCCTTTCTACCAAAACATGGCGCACAAGGTTACTTACAGAAACAATGGAAAGGGATTAAAACAATAAAACAACACATTAAAATACAATAAAGACATAACAATAACAGAAAAATTGATTAAAAACAGCACCCAGCCCAACAGACCCACTTACAGAAGTAAGCCCAACAGACCCACTTTCTGCTGTCCTTCCGTCCTTACCGACGGAAGGACAGCAGAAAGGGAGCAAACCGAGCCTCTCTTGGGAGGGAGTTCCACAGCGTGGGAGCAGCCACCGGGAAGACCCTCTCTTGGGTTGCCACCAGATATGCCTCTCATGGTGATGGTCTTGAAAGAAGGGCCTCTCCAGAAGATCTTAAGAACTGGGCATGCTCATATGGGAGAAGGCGGTCTTTCAAGCAGCCTGGTCCCAAGCCGTATAGGGCTTTATTGGTCACAACCAGCACTCTGAATTCTGCCTAGATGCAGACTGGTAGCCAGTTAAGCTGCTGTAACGAGGGAGTCATGTGCTTCTTGTAACAACCCCTTGCAAGAGGGGGAAAAAGGCGGGATATAAATGCAATAAATAAATAAATAACCAACCAACCAACCAGCCCTGGTCAACAGTCTGGCTGCAGCGTTCTGGACCAGTTGACATTTCTAAGCAATTTTCGAAGACAGCCCCATGTAATCCAAATGGGATGTAACTAAGGAATGCATGACCATGGCCAGATCAGATGTCTTCAGGGGTGTGTGACCCCCATCCAGCACAGGTTGAAGCCCTGTTCCCTGATCTGCCTTTTCACTGACCAAAGGCTCTTCTGTCTTGTCTGGATTAAGCTTCAATTTGTTTAACCAAAAGCCCTTCCATGTTGGGTGGGAACATTTTAAAAAAGCTCTCTGATCTGGTGCAATATGCTTGTTCTTAGGAAAGGTAACAGCCTTCTGTTTCTTTATTTTTAAATTGCACAGTTGTCTCTAAGATACCATACCATAAAAATGGTTATACAATGGAAACACACCATGAGCAATTCAATGCTAAAAAGTACTTTAATGCTCTTTTAAAACAACTAACATACTTCTTTTTTACTTTACACTCTCCTGTTCTAGCAACTGTAAAGGCAGACTAAATTCTTCATAGACATCCAGAATTATTCATTTCCGTTAAGTCCATGGCATAGTTTTTATTTCGGTGGTCTTCCTGTGTCTCAGTTCAGGGACCAAGCAGGCAAGAGGGGAAGGGACACTATACCTAGGCCTGTTTGGGCAAGTGGGTGGTCTGGGCTGCAAGCCCATTACCATGAAGAAAAAATGAGGCTAAGTTGTACATCATACTTGAGGATGGTTATACAAACTTTCCTCCCTGAATCTATATGTGATGTCCAGCTTTTCTAAGAGTTACTGGAACCAGAACAGAACAAGCAACATTCTTAATGGCCTAGATCCTGCTCCAAAAAAAGGAGAGATTATACAGGATATTCTAGAACGAGTAGTTTGAGAGACAGAGATGTGTGCCATGCTATGTGCCATGTTCTCTTGAGGACTACAAGGCCCAGAGATGCAGCACATCCTAAGCAACTAAATAAAATCCTGCATTGTTATAGATGGCTGCCAGCAAGTCCCCTGCCTTGGAAAGCTATTCTACAAGGCCCACAATAGCAGCAAAACAACTTTCACTTTCACGAAAACAAACACCCACACGAACAGAGTTAGCTGTAGCATTTGGTTTGTCTCCAACGTGTGGGTGGGAAACAGACTCTTGCGATGGTTCGCACTCAGGAGCATGAGCACTAAATGCCTAGCCATTGCTCTGAAATGGTGGTCGGAGCAATGTGAGAAAGTTAAAAACATCACAACAGAAGAATTCAAAGCAAGAGAACCCCTTTAAAAGTGTGCGGAACAAAGATATTTAAAACACTAAAGACATGCAGAACAAAAAAGTTTTAACAGGCTACCTAAAACTGAACAAAGGAGCCAGTATAATTTCCATAGGGAAATAGTTCTACAAGCAGGGGGCTGCGAGAGAGAAGCCCCTATCTGAAGTTCCCACCAACCTGGCCTCTCTTGGTGGTGAGGCACACAGAAGGGCCTCTGAAGAAGAAACTGTGGGCAGCTCATATGGAATGAGGTTCTCTTTCAGATATCCTGGCCCCAATCCATTGAAGGCTTTATAGGTAAGCATCAGCACTTTGAATTGTGCCTGGAAACACATTGGCAGCCAGTGCAGTTGACACAAGACAGGTCAATGAAGTGTGCCCCAGAAAGCAGTCTGGTCACTAAGTGCAATTTCTGGATCCTTCAAGGACAGCCCCACATACAGCCTCTAAACCAGACGGTTAACCTAAACAGGAGGTTACTCAGATATTGTCAGGGGTGTTTCTGAGCGCAGGGAGTGGGACAGCAGTTCAGGTTCTGAAGGAGAACCATCAGACCTGGGGGAGGTGCTTTCCCAGGCTAGTCCAGATATGAGTAAGCCTACTTCTCAGGTTACAGACGTACAGATGGCTGCCCCCGTGAGAGGCAGCAAACAGGAGGTTGACCTAACAGATGCCAAGCACAGGCGCGGAGCAAAGAGAGAGAAGGCCAGGGCGGAACTTGAGACGGTCTACCCAATTGGCCTTGTGTGAAAAGCTGCACTTGGAGACCTCACAACAAGAGAGGGACCTCCCCCACTTAGGTTAAGCTAGCAAGACCGCCTCCCTCTTCAAACAGCGGGCAACTCTCGTAAATTCCATTTGGATCCCCTGAAAGCATTCCATGGTAGAAGGAGAGTTCTCTGAGAATTTGCATCTGTATGACCCTGTGAAGTAATAGATTAAAAGCTGTAGACTGAAGCCTCTCGTCTGCGTGTGTTTGGGCACTGAAGTGAAGCGGGGGCTAAGGGAATCCTGACAGACATTGATCACTGTGGCCAGATCCACCTTCTCCAGGAAGGGGCGCAAGCGGCACATCAGTTGAATCTGGCAAAGGTGCTCCGGACCTCAGCAGCTACCTGACCCTCTGGGAAGCCTGTTCCTTCAGAGGGAGCAGCACCCATCCAGAACAGGCTGAACCCCCCATCCCAGATCAGCTTTTCTACTGACCAACAGTACCTCTACCTTGAGTCCTTGACTGGCTTGAGCCTCAATCTCTTCACCTACATCTAATCCATCACTCATCCAGGCAATGGTCTGGGATTTCTATAGCCTCTTTGGCATCAATTGAGAAACAGAGCTGGGTATCATCAGGATAGCGGTGAGACCCAACCCCAAAACTCTGGATGACCTCTCCGAGCGGCTTCATGTAGATGTTTGTCAGGGTGGACACTGAGCCCATAGAATCCCACAGTAGTTCTGATTCTGAGGAAGAGCAGTCGCTCCTGGGAGAGGAGCGCGCTCCTCTTTCCCAGGACCAACAGCTGATGGAGATTCCTCCCACCAGCATTCCTAGTTTAGTTAGCAGTCCAGGGAGTGACCGAGCACAGATAGCGGTGGATGCGCGATGCAGACGCAGAGAGCGGCACCAGATGGAGGGCGCGGAAAGGAAGTGTAGTGCCCGGTTGGCGCGCAAACAACGGCTGCGCCCAGAGGATCCAAGGGAAAAGGGGAGGGACTCTCCCTAGTCCTTAAGTTCAGGGGTCTGCCAGTAATTCCCTTTCAAACAGGGACCAACTGTTCCAACTTAGGGCATAGGTACTGTGCTGCTCAGATCTAGTTGCAAACGGTATAGTTGTTAAGTTGTAAAAGAAGAAAAAAGCTTTGAAAGGAATCCCTTTGTCTGTGTCTGGACTTAGCTACTGGATTAGACTGAGAGAGCCCTCCAAGGAGCCCATGACAAGTTAAAGATGACAGGGGACAAAATAGAGGCCTGAAAGCCCCATAGCCAGTGGCCAACAGGGACACATTCTGCATCTCTAATTCCCAGCATATGTAATCCATGGCTGTTTTAGTTCCCAGATCTGGCCTGAACTAGACAGGATCCAAATAATCAGCTTTATCCAAGAAAGCCTGGAGTTGAGTTTCCAACAGTCACTCTAGAACCTTGCTCAGAAAAGAAACAGGTTGATAGTTATTTGGGCTGGTGGGATACAACAATTATTATTTATTCAGAATTGGCCTTACCTTCCTTTAAAGGGTCTGGGACACAGCACAATACCCCTCTGAAAGCATTTATTACCTCCACTACCCAGCTGGCCAGTCCCTCTCTGGCAGCTTTTAATAACCAGGATGGACAAAGGTCCAACAAACAAGCAGTTGGCCTTGCTTCTCCAAGCAACTTGTCTGGATCCACTGATGCTTCAGTCATCCACCTAAGCACTTCATTGTCCTAAGCTCTTCAGAAAACCAAGGAGCCTGAGCTCAGTACAATAGGAGAGGGTGCTTAACTTTGAGAGTGCCTCAGAATGTAATCTCTCCATTCCATAGGTCAACCAGGACTTTAACAGGCTCACAAACTTTAGCAGCTGGAAAATCCCGCAGAATATTCAGGAATCCTCCTGAATCCATTAGTCTCCAGAGGCAGATTATCTTAATAGGTCCTCCACCCCTGCAAGAGGTTCAGAGTTATTGCAAATCTGAAACCTAAAATCATAGAATAGTAGGGTTGGAAGGGGCCTACAAGACCATCGAGTCCAGCCCCCTGCTCAGTGCAGGAATCCAAGTCAGAGCAACCCCGTCCAGCCTCATCTTGAATGCTTCCAGCGTGGGAGAGCCCACCACCTCCCCAGGCAATTGGTTCCATTGTCATATTGCTCTAACAGTCAGGATGTTTTTCCTGATGTTCAGCCGGAATCTGGCTGCCTGTCACTTGAGCCCATTATTCCATGTCCTGCATTCTGGGATGATCGAGAAGAGATCCTGGCCTTCCTCTCTGTGACAACCTTTCAAGTACTTGAAGAGTGCTATCATATCTCCCCTCAGTCTTCTCTTCTGAAAGCTCAACATGCCCAGTTCTTTCAGTCTCTCCTCATAGGGCTTTCTTTCCAGTCCCCTGATCATCTTTGTTGCCCTCCTCTGAACCCTCTCCAGGTTGTCTGCATCCTTCTTAAAGTGTGGTGCCCAGAACTGGACACAGTACTCCAGATGAGGCCTAACCAATGCTGAGTAGAGGGGAACTAGTACTTCCTGGGATTTGGAAGCTATGCTTCTATTAATGCAGCCCAAAATAGCATTGGCATTTTTTGCATCCACATCATATTGTTGGCTCATATTCAGCTTGTGATCGACAATTCCAAGATCCTTCTCACTTGTAGCGTTGTTGAGCCAAGTATTCCCCATCTGGTAACTGTGCATTTGGTTTCTTTTTCCTAGGTGCAGAACTTGGCATTTATCCCTAGTAAATGTCATTCTGTTGTTTTCTGCCCAGTGCTCCAGCCTATCAAGATCACTTTGAATTTTGTTTCTGTCTTCCAAGGTATTAGCTATCCCGCCCAATTTTGTGTCATCTGCAAATTTGATCAGCATTCCCTGCACCTCCTCCTCCAAGTCATTAATAAAAATGTTGAAGAGCACTGGGCCCAGCACTGAGCCCTACGGTACCCCACTCATTACCTCTCCCCAGTTTGAGAAGGTCCCATTGATAAGCACTCTTTGAGTCCGATTCTGTAGCCAACTGTGGATCCACTGGATCATTGTTTCATCTAGCCCACTTTGAGCTAGTTTGCTCATCAGGATATCATGGGGCACTTTGTCGAAAGCTTTGCTGAAGTCGAGGTATATGACGTCCACAGCATTCCCACAGTCCACAAGGGAGGTGACCTGATCAAAAAATGAGATCAGATTCATCTGGCAGGATTTGTTCTTGACAAATCCATGTTGGCTTCAAGTAATCACTGCATTGTTTTCAAGGTGCTTACAGATGGATTCCTTTATCATCTGCTCCAGAATTTTCCCAGGGAGTGATGTCAGACTGACTGGTCTGTAGTTCCCAGGTTCCTCCTTTTTAGCCTTTTTGAAGATAGGGACAATATTAGCCCTCCTCCAGTCATCTGGCACTTCACCCGTCCTCCATGATTTCTCAAAAGATAATAGACAGCGGTTCTGAGAGCTCTTCTGCCAGTTCCTTTACTACTCTAGGATGCAGTTCATCTGGCCCTGGAGATCTGAACTCATTCCAAGTAATTAGGTGTTCCTTGACCATATGTCTATCCATCTCAAGTGGCAATCTTGCCCCTTCTTCACCTTTGCCAGGGGGGTCATAGACCCTCTTTTGGGAGAAGACTGAGCCAAAGTAGCTGAACAACCATTTCTTTCCTCTGCCTTTTACTATGCACGTAGCTGAAGAAAGCCTTTTTGTTGTTTTTAGCATCCCTCGCTAACCTCAGCTGGTTCTCAGCTTTAGCCTTCCTGACGCCACCTTGCAAGTCTGTGCTACCTGCCTGTACTCTTCCTTTGTTGCTTGGCCTTCTTTCCACTTCCTATATGTGTCCTTTTTTGTTTTCAGGTCATCTCTAAGGTTTCTGTGAAGGCAAATTGGCTTCTTCTGTTGTCTTCCACCTTTTCTTCTTGTTGGAATTGTTTGTAATTGTGCCTTGAGAATTTCCTTTTTTAAAACCTCCCACCCATCTTGGACTCCCTTTCTCATTAGAGTCGCTTGCCATGGGACCTTACTGATCATTGTTCTGCGTTTATTAAAATAAGCTTTCCTAAAATCCAGGGTACGCGTCTGGCTACACTCAGCTTTTGCTTCCTTTAGAACCATAAACTCAAGTATAACATGGTTGCTTTCCCCCGAGTTCCTGTAACTGCTATTTTACCCACTAAGCCATCTCTGTTGGTTAGGATCAAGTCAGTGATAGCTGATCCTCTAGTTTCTACCTCTACTTTCTGTAGGAGGAAGTTATCTGCCACACAAGTCAGGAATGTCCTGGAGGGGCCATGTTTTGCAGAATTTGTCTCCCAACAAATGTTGGGGAAATTGAAGTCCCCCGTTACTACTACATCATGCTTCCTTAAAACACTGGCTATTTGCTTTTCAAAAGTTTCATCCTCGTCTTCTCCTTGATTGGGTGGCCGGTAGTAGACTCCGACCACCATGTTCCTTTTATTCTTTGCTGCATTTATTTAAAACCAGATGCTCTTGATGGGGCTACCAAGCTCATCCTCCTGTATGTCTGTGCAGAAATAAGTATTTTTAACATATAGTGCCACCCCACCTCCCTTTCTGTTCCTCCTGTTCTTTCTGAACAAGTTATATCCTTCAATTGCTGTATTCCAGTCTTGAGAGTCATCCCACCATGTCTCAGTTATACCTATGAAGTCATAATTTCCCTCCTGTATTAAGAGTTCAAGGAAGGCCTGGCGTGCTATGGTCCATGGGGTCACGAAGAGTCGGACACGACTGAACGACTGAACAACAACAACAAATTAAGAGTTCAAGTTCGTTCTGTTTGTTTCCCATACTCTGGACATTAGTATATAGACATCGAAGACCATGTGCTTCATAGTCTGGCTTTCTTCCTACATGTGTCTGAAGGCTATTATTGGGCGCCAGTAGAGCTGTGCTCTCCGTTGTGGTGCATGAACCTTTGTCCATTGTTACCCCCAACATTACATCTCTCTTCCCCATAGTATTCAGTTTAAAGCGCTCCTGATGAAGTTCTTCATGCTGTGGCCAAACACATTCTTCCCAGCCTTTGTGAGGTGGAACCCGTCCCTTGCCAACAGCCCATCTTCCAGGAAGTATAGCCCGTGGTCCCAGAATCCAAATCTCTCTCATCGGCACCACCTTCGTAGCCAGTCATGCACCTGGAGTATCTTTCTTTCCCTTTTTATCCCTCTTCGAACTACTGGAAGGATGGATGAGAAAACTATTTGGGCCCCAAAGTTCTTAAGTTTCCTTCCCAAAGTTTCAAGGTCTGACGTGATTTCTTCATAGCTCTGCTTGGCGGTATCATTTCTTCCCACATGGATGAGAAGAAAGGGATACCTGTCAGTGGGCTTTATGAGGGCAGGTAACCCTTCAGTCATGTCTCTAATCCATGTTTCCGGGAGACAGCATACCTGGCGAGTCCACGGGTCTTCACGACATATTTAGGTTTCGATCCAACGCAGCAAGGAGTCTCCCACTACTACTACTCTTCTCTTCTTGTAGCTGTAGGCCTTGGTTTCATTGCCTCTGCTTGACTGCTCGCTCTCATGCAGGTTCCCCTGTAATTCTTCCTCTGCAGGCTGTCCTCCAGTCTCATCCTCAAGCACCTGGAAACGGTTTCCTAGTTCCACTGCCTCCACCTATTAGGTAATGATCTATCTATGACAGCAGGGATCTTTCAAACCCCCAGACACAGAGATTGCTATAAACCTGATCAGCAAAACCAAATCAAGGGTATGCCCTTCCACATGTGTAGGACCAGATATTGAGATAGGCCCATGGTTGCCATGGAAGCCATGAAAACTTGGGCTGCTCACAATAAGGGGGCCTCAGTGTGAATACTGAAGCTGCCCAACACAAGAGTTTAGGGGGTCAACAGGCAGGGAGACTGTTGGACAGTGGGATGGACAGTACACCAACAGAATCCCAGTCTTACTACCAAGTGCATACACTAAAATCTCGGAAACTGTGAAATGGGCTACCTCAATAGGGGGATGGATTCAGGATCAATCACTACTACTCTCCCTCCCAGCCCATTGGATCTTGCCTGCTGCTGTGCTCAAAAGTCTGGTGGGCACAACTGGGTTATGCTGATCCCCCCTCTTTGCCCAACCAGGTTTTGGGCACACATGCCGGATCAGCTTGTTCATCTAGGATCAAATCCTGGATCAAGGAGCTGTTACCAGTTGCTGACCTGGCATTGACCAGCAGCACTTTGACCCAATGGGTTTCCTCTAGAGCAGGGGTATCGAGCCTCTTTCAGACCTAATACAATTTCAGAGAAACTCTCAGGAGATGCTTTCCAGTGATGTGTGTGGCCGAAGGCAAGAGAGGCAGGGCCAAAATGCAAAAAAAATCAACACATTTTAGGTCCAGGCTCTTCCTGCTACTAACTCAGCCTCAGGACAGGCATTTCAGTGCCATTAGAATGGGGAGGGGGAACTGTGCAGAAGCTGCAAAACCACCAAACTATCCGTGGTTGGGTAAAAGAGGGTGGGACCAGGGGAAAGGGACATTGGCTGTCTGGGAAACCTGGAGGGCCTGACTGGCAAGCCAGAGTTGGCCTCTGAGCCCGAGGTTTGACATCCCTGCTCTACAGAAGTCAGGGATCCATAGGCTAGATGGTATCCACCTTGAGTGCCATTTTTCTCGAAAGGTAGAAAGGCAGGGTACAAATCAATCAAACAAACAGACAAACCAGTAGGAGGAACAGCCACAAAATGTCTCCTCTCCCTTCTCCTCCACTGGCCAATTCTACCTCCACTGCTCTACCTCCCGCTGCCCATTATAACTGAAATGGCAGCACCACCCTCTTCTCCTTCCCCCAGACACATTACCGGCCTCACTCAAAACAACAGGAGCACACTGTAATCTATGCAAGGTATGTGTATTGTCGCAGTGTATTCTGATTGTGTATAAGATCTTATTTAACCTTCCAAGGCAGGGCTTACTGTTCCCGAGACTATGCCAACGATCTCCACCGGCTCCAAACACCTCTGCTACTCTGGTTCTGTCAACCCTGGAGGAGTCTGATGACGCCCGTTGCCCCTAGGCAGACACTCTGCACAATCCGGACAAATGCTCCTGCTCCCGTACGCTGTCTGCGCACCTGCTGCCATGCTGCTGGGGGTCAGAGCGGCCAGAGGCCGGTTGTGGCCCAAGGCTAAGAGCCAGAGGGCAAGAGAGCTCTAGCTCCTGCCCTTTGGCCAATGTGAAAGGCTCATAACTCTGGCCTGGCCCAGCCCATCTATATACCTACCGAGGGTGGAGAAACATTATTAGAATCCCAAAGTTCTCCCCAGCAGGAACAGGCAGCTCTTCCTCCCAATAGACAACACGTTCATCAGCCCAAAATTTGCTCTCCTCCTCCCCCTAAGAAGAATTCTTTGCATGCTCCTGATGGAAAGTAGGTGCAGTGACCCATACAAAGTGCTTGGATAAAGACAGTGATAGATTTGTGGTGGTCTATACAGCTGCAGTGGTGAGCTAAACCAAGCTGTGTAGGGATAGACTGTGCCATATGCTCCAACCCCACCTCTTCCTTGTAGCCAGCTTCTTGGGCCCATTACTTGTCTTTCAGCCTCACCCACTTGACGTTTGTAAAATGGGTGTTCTGTTGGAGCAGAAAACTGTGGGTTCAGAAGAGTGGTTTTGTGTTTGGGGCCTCAAATGCCACCTGATTGGTAGTCAGGTTCTTGGGTAACTTACTTGTGTTTCAGCCTCACCAATTTGATTTCTGTGGAATGGGTGTTTTATGAACAGCTTACCATGCCAGCCATTTTGTGAATCGGCTTGCCCCAACCTGTGACCCATTCTCAAAATTCCATTACGTGCCCAATGGCTCAAAAAGGTGGGGGGCTCTTGTCCAGCAGATCTAGCTGCTGTTAAAAGGCACAGGAGCAGAGGCAGATTAAAAAGAATGACGTGGCAAGCATAAGCGGCTGGAAAACCTTCCTGACTCTGTCCGTGGAAATAAGATTCTGAAAAATCTCATTTCCATGTACAGAAACCAGCCCAGCAAATCTCCCTCATATGCTAAATACTATCACCAAACATCCTCTTTTTATCTGAGGCAGGACATTTTATTTTCTTTATTTAAAACATTTATGTGCCACCCTTCTGGTGCAAAAGCACCACTCAGAGCAGCTTACAGCATTACAAGGCCCTGAAATCTGTTTTAAAGCTGCTGTTAGCCCTTTGAATGCAGCCATCTTTTAAAAAAAATCTAACCAGGAGATACATAAAACTAGTGTGCAGATTGCACAGAAATCGGTGTGTGTTTTCTTTGGGAGAGGGGCTTGGTTTTTGCAGCTGTCCAGCCAGTGGCTTTTAAAGCCTTGAACTTTTGGATGATGTAGAGCAATTAATAATAAAGCAGCTCAGCCAAAGGAGTCAGCAAAACAAGTTTTAAATAAAACATCCAGTAGCTAATTCATCCCTCCTTAAAAAGCAAACACCCTCTTTCCGGGAACATGAAAGTGCAATATTAAATATATCTAATACCCCTTTCTTGTGCTTTACTTCTAGAGTAGATGGATTCTAATGCTGGTTGATTTTTGCAGAATGTGGTGTGACTAGATGGAAAACTGTTGGTTACTCCCAATTGTGTTACATACTGGGGGAAAAGAATAAGAATAATACATTAACTGCAGCATCCAAATAAAGGCTTTTGGAGGGCAGAGTATGGTTTGTTAGACCTGCCAAAGGTTGTTGTCAGGTCAGTGTGAACAGCTAAGGATTCTGGCAATGTTTACTTCATCTGAAGTCCTAGAGGGCAGAGCGCTCATGAAAGCGTTTTATAACAGACCCTGTTGCTGTTCAGCATTATGAAATGGCTCCAGTCCAGGGCAGTTGAAATAATGAGAGCCTTTCATCACCTCCAGTTCAGGACTCCCACCACCAACCAAGCCATCCAGGACTGTCAATGGTAGACTCTGTATGATCTATACAGGCCTCCTTCTACTGATCACCAATTCTGTTTTGCTCTGGGACAGAGTTTCCCCAAAACAGACTCTAGCAAAGAAGGGATTCTGCTCCCCGCCCCCAGATCTCACCACCCATTCTTCCATTATTCAAAGCCCCCCCCCCCCCGCCCATAACCTGCAACCAAAGGCATCCGTAGTGCATAGGCAGTTGCTTTTAACAGCAGTTTGATCAGCAGGCGTTAGCAAGCGGGAATGTTTGTCTTCATCCTTGCCATTAAACGGTTCAGCAGGGGCTGCGATACTGGTCTGTTGGCCATCCTAATGTGGATGGGAGACTGGTAGTGCAACCATCCTGCCCCTCAAAAGACAAAGAGAACAAGCACAGAATATAATGTTGTGCACAGGGCTCTGCTTCAGATTCAGATTCAAATTCACAGCCTGTCAAGAAAGTACAACTAGGCAGGGAAGCCCCCACTCCAAAAGAGGCACACATTTGTTATGCCAGGGGTGCTGAAACTCTTTCAGCCCAAGGGCCAAATTCCATTTTGAAGAAACACTTGGGGGCCACGTTCCAGCAGTGGACAGGGCAAAGGGGGCTCTAAAATGCTGGGATATTTTAGCCTAAACTTCTTACACCCAGTAACTCATTCTCAGGAGAGGCATTTCAACCTTGGGGGGGGGGGAGCCTGCATAAAAGCCAGGAAGCCACCCATGGGCCAGTGGTCGGGGGAAAGGAGCCTGGTGCCATGGGGAGTCCCAGAGGGCTGGACTGGGAACCCATGCAGGCTAGATTTGGCCCCCCAGGCCTCAGGTTCTGCACCCCTGCTACACACCAACAGCATTCCACACCCACCAGCAGCAACTTACACTTGTGAAGAAACAGCTACCATATATATTTGGTATAAGCTGAAACGTCTGTAGCACTTTCAGGTAGGAGGCCACTTTCAGTGGTAGGCAGAAGGTAGAGCAGGATCTACTGGTAGATTTCTGGGGATTTGCACTAGATTGGCAAGGGTTTCTGATACCCAATTGTCTAACAATAGCAACTAACACCCCCCAGCCACCAATTAGGTCACTCAAAAAAGAATACTGGAATACTGGGGTGGGGGGGACCAGGAATGGATTTTTGTGTGAAAGCCCTTGTGAACTCGGTTCTTGAACTGACTACAAATCCCTAGCTCAGCATGCGCTCAGAAACACCCATTCCTTAATCCTTACTGTAGGATTACTGCCTGCCTGAGCCACTATTTTACATCTGGCTGTGGTTGGTGGATCCTAGGGTTCTAGTAAAAACAAAACAAAAAAGATTTCACAAGTCTGAAGTCTGCCCACCCCGACTTAGGTAACGCTTAAATATTGAAACATACCGAATAGAGTCAAGGAACAAGCAACAAAAGCCAGAGAATGAGCGAAGCTGGAGATCCTACCTCTGGCAGTATCGTACCGTTTGGCCTTGGTCATGTGTCTCTGCCCTGGCCTCACCCATCATCTGTAAAATGGAAATGACAATTTATCTCCCACTAACAGGGGTGGGCACCCTTTGGGGCCTCTGGGCATATTTGGAAATGTGAGACACTGACCTTGGCACACCATGAAATGGCCGCCATGGGTGGGCCTGGCTAGTCACAAAGGACAAGTAACCTGTCCAGAGGCATTCATGGGAAATCACGATGGCAGTAGCTAGCTTCTCCCACTTTGTGTTGAAGCAGTCCCAACTGCCAGTGAGAAAATATAAAAATATTTATAGAATAAAAATTGGGAGGTGCAGGGTATCTCCATGTTGCCTACCTATGTTCTACAGTGACTTTAATCGGTAGTGTAGTGGCAAATTCAGAAGTTTGAATTTGCCACTACACTACTGATTAAAGTCTGGGCAGAAAGGCACGATCAAGAGGAGGGGAAGGAAGGGAACGGAGGAAGGGGAGTGTACCAAGTCAGGCGTGCTCTCCATGCAGACAGCCAAGACGAAGGAGGGAAATACCATGCAAGCCCCCAATCCCCTTTCTCCTTCCTGCAGCAACGAGGGCTCCCTCGCCTCGTAGCCTTCTGCTAACCTGCAGGGAGACGCTCCGGCTGCTGTCGCCAGCAGCAGCGCCCGCTCGCAACAGCGTCTCCAGCTCTTCCAGCCGCCTGCCCCGCAGCAGTAGGCTGGGAGTGGGAGGGACCTGGCTGAGACCGGGCTCCAAAAGAAGTCCCAGGTCTCTGTCCCAGTGAGACCCCCCACCACTGCACCCCTGACTTTAATGATTGTACAACAGGAAAGCTGGCTTGCTCAGTGGTGGAACCTTTCACCTGTTGAATGTGACCTGTGATGCAGTTGTTACATGTAGGCTCTCTTCACACCTGAGTTTTTTAGCAGGATCGTTCCTCTTTAATCACTGGTGTTCATGGGAGCTTTAGATGACACCGTTGCTCTCCTGCTGTTGTCTCACAACTTCTGCTATCTCTTTCTGTGTTACCAGAGAACGGAGGAAACCCGGCATTTTCTGTGCTTGTGACTGAAATCGCCATTTCCTCCTTATGTATTTTCCCTAGAGCGCTTTGTCCTGCTTTGTGTGGGTGTGTGCTAGGGGGTGTTGAATAACATTATCATGACAACAAATTGGTGGGAAGGGGGGGCAGGTCAATGACCTGGCTTCCAGTGACCATTTCTGCCTCTTTCCCATTCCGCTATGGGCTCCGAGATCCGCTTGAACACAGCAATGCTTACTTCAGAGTAAACTCATTGTCTGTAAGGCTTTCCTTTCCTGGGAGTAAGTGCCACTGAAATCTGTGTGGCTTGCTTCTGAGTAGGCATGCACTGGAGTGCATCCCCTTCAGTGCATTTACTTGGAACTCCCCCCTCCCATTGACTTCACTGACTGCTTCTTTTCCCTTTTGCTCCCCAGTCTGATGGGCTTTTACCTTCCCAGGTGATGGGGAAGTCTCCCTTCTCAGCCACACAGGAGAAAGGCTTGACAGTTAGGATTTCAATGGGTATTAAAAGTGCCTTTTCTCCTCCCCTGAATAAATTCTTCGTGCAGAGTTTGGAATGGTCATTTTTAATGGTTTCCCTTTGGCGTGTGGAGTTGTTTTGCATAAAGCAGTAATGCTGAGGTGGTTTTCCATAGTACTGCCTCCCACCTAGCCAGCCACTACCTCTTCTCCTAGCCCACTTTGCAAGGTCCTTGAGAAGCCAGAGTAAGGGGGAAGAGCAACAACAGTGCGGGGGGGGGGGAGCAAGCCGGGTCTAATGCAGAAGGTGTCCCCCGTGACGTGGTCGCCTGGGGGGGGCGCTGCTAGGGATGGCTTGGCACATTAACACAAACAAGTCCGTTTGTGGATTTCTTACTTCTGTGGCTGGGAACCCGGAAATCGGTACACCCTCCAAACTCAGTAGTGCAAGCGATATGCTGCATTTAATTCCCTCACACACTGACATATTTAGCAGAGAAGGACTAGCAACTCCAGCAACCTTGGGGTAAGACTCTCTCTCCTTGGAGGAAGGAGGGGACCAGCTCCCATAACCCACTATCCTGATCACTAGAAGGGCTTCCCTCCTGCTGTGGAGGAGCGGAGGGATGGGCGGAGCCATCAATCATGTTGCAGGAACCGATGACCAGGGGCGGGGAGGGGACATGGGGCCAGCACCCCCCTGTCCTGGCTTTTCTGTGCAGCTCCACCCAGCCATGAAAAGGTATAAAGCGGAGGGATGCACTATGAGAGATGCTTGCATACAGGGCCAGTGTAAATCCCGGGAAGGATCAGGAATCAAAAGGAACAGTTTGTAACGGAATAAAATGCCAGGAGTGAAGAGAGCCGTAAAGAGATTCTGGGGAAAAAAAAAAGTGGATTGGATGGATCTAGACTTAGTTGTACTTAGACCTATTGAAATAAATAGGACTAGTTAGTCAAGATCCCATTCATTTACAGCACAATCCTTTGCACGTTCACTCAGAAGCCCCACTATGTCCAATATAGTTTACTTCCTCATAAGTATGTTTAGGATTGCAGCCCTAATAAATTTTAAAGTATTCTAAGCCAGTACATAGCAGCACATCTTGTTGCAGCAAATTCCATATGCTATTTAATTAAAACATTTGTGCAGCTGTGGCTAATGTGCCAACTGCACCCTTTCCAAAAATGTCTGATCTGGCCAGGATCGCGCATGCCTTAGTTACATCCCGTTTGGACTAGTGCAATGTGCTCCACATGGGGCTGCCTTTGAAAACTGTTCAGAAACTTCAGCTGGCCCAGAATGCTGTGGCCACACTGTTGACCATGGCCAGTTACAGGGAGCACGGGACTCCCTTGTTACAGCGGCTTCACTGGCTAAAGGCACAAATCAAAGCGCAGGCTATGACCTATAAAGCCCTATAGGCTTTGGAAAGGCTGCCCTTGCCCAGATGAGCCTGCCTGAAGGTTTTCAGATCTTTAGGAGAGGCTTTTCTCTCAGGACCACCACCTTCAGAGGCACATTTGGTGGCAACGCAAGACAGGGCCTATTCAGTGGCTGCTCTCAGGCCGTGGAACTCTGCTGAGGGAAACTGGCTGGCTCCCTCTCTGCTTTCCTTCAGCAGGCAGGCAAAGACATCTTTATTCAAGCAGACCTTTGGTGTATGAGCGGGTCTCTTGGGTCGAGTGCTATTTTCTTCTGTTACTGACAGTTACTGCTGTGTTAATGTTGTATTTTTCACTGCATTTGTTTTATTATTGTTTTGATCGAGTTTTTATTTACGATTGTAAGCCACCTCGAGTGCCATTTTCTCATTAGAAAGGCAGATGCGAGTCAAATCAAACCAAAAAAGCCCCTCATCCTATTAGGATTTCAGGGCGATGTACAGGTAATCATGCTGTAATGCAGCCACTAAGGCCAAACAGATGCAACCCTCGAAGCTCAGCAGCTCCAAATGCCCGCGCGCATAAAGGCGCCCTGCCCGGCGCTGCCAAGCGGCGAGGCCGGGGCTCGGCGGGCTTCCCTCGGGAGGGCGTCCCGCGGCCGAAGCGCCGCTGCGGAGAGGGAGCCTCTGCCTCGCGGAGGAGCTACGCCCTGGCAGGCGCACACGGGGGGCCGAGAGGGGAGCGCCTCGCTGGCTGAAGCCGCGCTCCGTTTCGTCCGTCCCGGAGCCGCAGCGGCCCAGCGAGAGGAGGCGTCTCGCGACGCTGGAGCGGGTGCCTTCACGCGCAAGAGAGCCCAGCCGCGGCGCGGCAGAGGCTTCTCTTTCTTCCCAAGTTCTTCGGCGGCAGTTTCCAGGCTGCCCCCGAAGAAGGGGCTCTCGCAAGGACAGCGGCCTCCCCAGCGCCTCTCCCGGGCCCGCGGCGGGCGCTTCCCAGCCTCTCGCCGCTCAGTGAGGCGCGCGGCCCGCCGCTCGGCCGGATGACCGCCGCTCGAGGGCCCGCACGGGCGGGGCCCGCGTGCACGCTCTCCAGCCCACCCCGCGCAGGTTCAGGGCGCGCCGCCCGCCCTCCGTCGGGGCAGCGCTTTCCCCCCTGTCAAGCCGCCCTCGGACTTCGTCCTCCCCTGCCCGGAAGGCGCCCCGCCCCTCGATCCCTCCGGCGGCCCTTCTCCGCGCCCTCGGCGCGCCGAGAGAAGCGGCCGCGGCGCCCGGCCCGCTGCACGCAGGCAGCCCCTCCGCGCCGCGGGCAGGCACGCAAGCCGGATGCCCGCCCTGGCGCGCCGACGGCCGCGGCTCGCGCGCTGCCCGGCTCGGCGCCCCCCCGGCGGCGCGAGGCGGGGATCGCCAGGCCCCCCCGCGCGCGTGCCGCCCGGCTGCGAGGAGGGGGGCGCGCGGCGCTCGCGCGCGCACCCTGCCCCGGCGCCAGCTGCTCGGCTGCTCTCTGGCCGACCCGGGCGAGGGGACGCGGCGAGCGATGCCCGGCTGAGCGGCAGCTGGCCAGGTAAGGGCGCCCGGCGCAGCGCTGGGTAGCCGTAGGGCGCCGTCGGCGGCTCCGGCCGCGCGCGCTTCCCCGGCTCCGAAGAAGCGCGCCTCGCTGCGCGGGGCGAGGGAGGCGCGCCCGCGGCGTGCGTGGCGAGGGGCCGGGGGCGTTCGCGGGGCGCCCAGCGCGGGGGCGTTCGCGGGAGGGCGGCCGCCCAGCCCGCCGCTCACCTGCTGCCCTGGGCCACCTCCCGGCGCCCGCCCGCCGGCGTTCCCGCGTGCCACAGCCTGCCCACCCGCGCCCCGCGGCGCCTTCGCCCCGTGGCGCGTCTCCTCCCTTATCGTCTTCCACCCCTTTCCGCCTTCAGCCGACCCGCCTTCCCCGCCTTTCCTCCTTTCAGATGTTCTCTGCCGCTTCTTCTCCCTTTTTTAATTTTCTCTTGCATTCCTCTCTTGCTTATCTCTTATCCATTCTATGGCTTTCTATTCTACTTTTTCTTGTCTCTCTGGTCCAGTTATCTCCCTCTCTCATACCTTGTTTTTCTTCTATGAATCATCTAATTTTTGTAAGCAAAGGGAACTTCTGAAAAACACCTCCTCTGTTCCCTTCTTCGGGCTGTGTGGTAGAGTTGACGCATTTTTTTCTTCTTTTGATTTTCCTGGCATTTAATTTTATGTTGATGTTACTGTCTTCACTTTTGATATTAACAAAGTACTAGTGTGCTGTAGATCAAGAGTCAATTAAAGATTCTGATTCTGTAGGAACCAAAAGTCATGTTCAAGGGGGTGGGACGTGCTTTGCCGAGAGCCAAAGAGGGTGTAACTGGAGCCAGTATGTATTGGGAATGTTTGCTTCCGAGTTTCTGACCCTACAACACTCATTCTGTGAGAGATCTGTGTAGTGGGACACACTTAAGGACTTGACTGTAGTTGCAGTGGATTTCAGATCTGAACTGTGGCATCGGAGAAAGTTGTTGCATTGAATGGCAGGATGTGGGCCAAATGGAAAATATGGCCAAAAGGATAGGCATGGCTAGGGTCCATTTGGTGTTTTGTCCAGAATTATCCTTAAAGGATCATTTTTGTGAATTGTATAGGTGGTCTGAACCACTCCTACTTCTAAACATTGGAAATCCAGCTAGTGTTCCAGGTAGAATATAAGGCCATATCCCAGCGTTAAAGCCCCCCCCCCCACGCTTTGAAAGGTGAGCTGTATCAGATCATAACTTGCATAATCTTATGAAGAGAATAATTCATCTGTCTCTGGTAGATGTTTGGTGTAAGAGTAAGTATGTTTTGGCTTAAACAAAGTTATCAGTCAAGCAATCAAAAAGGCAGGTCCATAATGGACTCACAGTCCATAAATTTTGGTTTGTATGTGACTGCAATCTTTTGAGCTACATAAGAATTTAATCAATGGGCCAGTGTGGGCAAGATAAGCCATTTTTAAAAAGTAGTTGCATGCAGTAAAAGCTTTTGCATTACTCAAGTCACAGGCAGTATCTATACAGAACTCTTCACCAGTCTGAGGAACATTTTTGTGTAATAATTTTAAAATCCTCATGTTAATTGAATCATAGAACAGTAGGGTTGGAAGGGCCCTACAAGACCCTCGAGTCCAACCCCCTGCTCAGTGCAGGAATCCAAGTCAAAGCATCCCTGACAAGTGGCTGTCCAGTCTCGTCTTGAATGCCTCCAGCACGGGAGAGCCCACCGCCTCCCGAGGGCACTGGACCAGTAACGTATTTCCTTATCTATTCTGACCAAGTAGCCCCCCTGTGAACAGTTATGTATATCTGAAAAGGCTGCATATTATGACAGTCAGCAGACCACGCTTCAGTAGAAATGGATTAAAAGGTTTCAAATAGTGTCGAAGTGTCAGCATTTTAAGCAGGCAAACTTGGCATAATAGTATCTCTTTTATACAATCAACTCCTGTAAGCACTGAATAATGTATATGTTGGAATTCATTAGGCCCCTGAACACAATTCTTCATTATGTTGATAAAGAATTCTGTGTAACTGGGGACCCTTTCCACAACTTAGTCCAGTGAAACTGGATGAAGAACGTTGTGACTGGTAGAGATCATGTGCTCTTTTATGTTGGACACATCACTTCATCAGGCAGAGGAGTTGAGTTCTGCATAACAGTTTCCTGAAGAACAGTCAAGTGTCACCTCAGCAAAAGCTTGTAAATAACTGTGGCAAAGTGTCATCTCTGTGTGAGAATTCATCAGCCGAATGAAAACTTTTGCTTCTTTTCTGCCTGTTCTCCTTATTTGGGTCACATCTTGTAGTTCTACAAGCATCCTTGGAAGAAGCTGTGAGAGTTTCTGCCTCTCTCAAGGGCACCAGTGGGTGAACTGTTAATAGCACAATGACAGCTCTGGTGCAGGTAGAGATTATTGCACAGCAAAGCTTTGACACATTTATTACCCTTCTAAAAGAAGCTGTCCTTGGTTAGGAATGCTAGGAGGCCTGTATGAAGGACCTGTATTCACATTTGCTTCAAGAGTGCCTCATCATCACAAATAGTTGTAAACTTGTCACTTCGCTGTGCAGCAAAGGAGCAAAAAAGAAAACTGCTCTATTGCCAACTTTTGGGGTGTCCTATATTGGGAATAGCTTTGGGCAGTTTGCACCCACAGATGTTAACACTGCAAGCTACATCAAAGATAGGGCTTGAACCCCAGGTAAAACGTGTTTAAAAGTTCTAATGGCCTCCTTTGTTACACCAGTTCAGGTATGAAAAATGAAGGGGTAGAAAGTCTCCAAACACCATCTTGGATTTGGGGCTTGTTTGTTTTTAAATGTTAGAGGACAACTGGAGCAAGAAATGGAGCAATTCCACACAAAAAATGTAGCTATCTCCTATTTGAATGTGTAGTATACATATATGTTTAGTGTTTCAGTTTGTATTTGCACACTTTGTATTTTTGCAGATTGTATTATTCTCCAGTATAGCTCAAATGTAGCTATGCCTGCTGCCGCCTTAGTCCATTAGTACTTCAGATGGAGGAACCCCTGCCACAAAAATCAGTTATCCTCTAAGCCAGTGTTTCTCAAACGTCTGATTACAGAGACACACTTTTTTCTAAATTAAAAACTGGACTCTAAAAAACTTTACTCTTCTAGGCAAAAAGGTTTGCTTTTAAAATGCAAATGCATAGTATCTACCTACCCTGAGAGGAGTCCACCAGGTATGTTTCTAGACAAGTTCACATGCCTCCTGTTTTGAAGGAGACTATTCCACAGCACTGATTCATGCAGAAAAGCGACAGGCATCCTCCTTTGAGGGCAGGTAATTCTGCAGCATCTCTGCATTGGGAGTGATTGACTGAAAGGACAAAATTACCTGCCCTCTGTGGAGGTTGATCGGAAAGAAGAATCATGCAGCAGACAGCCTCTTCCATTGGTGGCTAGTTGCTAAAGACTAAAGGCTAATTTATACTTAGGATTGCTCTGTGGAGACTGGATTAAATCATTTCATAATCATGCTTGAACTGTTGGAGAGTTTTCATCCCACTACTGCAAATATTTCCCCAAAATCCCCACACTGGCCTTGGATGCTTTCATACCTGAAACAAAGAGTCAGAATGATCTGTCTATGCCTTGGTTCTCCAGGAATGGAGAATAAAGGCAGGAAAATGATGTCTCCCCCTGGAGTCCCTCCAGATAGAGGGGTCCTAGTGCTAACAATCAGAAAGCACTGTGCTGCAATTCTGTCTTTTTTTCCTTAACAGATTTTCTGCGGTAAGGAAACAGATGGAAGAAGTGGTGGGAAAACAGGGGTTACATGTGTAAGATGATCACCTGGTTCACATGTAACGACTAACTACAGGTTAAACAACCCATAGTTAGTCAGGGCCGCAGCAGAGCAAGTGAACACACTGCCTCCCGCATGCCTCCTGCTTCCACTTTCCTTCCTGCCCCATTCCTGGGTGGTTCATTGCAATGTCTGAACCCAGAGAGGGACAAACAACCCAGAGTTTTAACTCAGCAACAAACCATGGGTTCTTGTGTTGTTTTGTAAGCAGGAAGCAAAGTGGAAGTGGTGAGTGGTTGCAAGGCAATGCAGTCACTCCTGATTAACCATGTGTTAAGGAACCCATGAATCTGTCTTATATGCAAACTGGGTTGAAGTCAGCTCCCACACCCCCATAAAATTCAGTGAGTGAGGCAGGGTGATTGTGCAATAAAAACCTTATCTGGAAGCACCCCTGGAATTACTGCAGTGACTACTTCATTACTCCATTACTGCAGTGACTACTTCATGTTGCTCCATGGCTGCTTCCCTCCAGGCACTTAGAGTGGTGGTGGGAACCTATCTGATCTACATGAGTTGTTTGCTTTTATTTTGTATTAAAATATTTGTAACCCATCTCTTGACTTACAAGTCCTCAAGGTGACAAAAAAAGGCATACTAATACCAATACAAAATAATGCATCATATCAAAATATGCTAAATTGAAAAACAAACATTGATCATAGCAACAGAAACAAAAGAAGCTAATCAGAGCAACCCAACAGCTGTCTGGAAAAGGGCTCCCTTGATCTGGTGTTTGAACGCAAATAAGGAAACTGTAAGGCGAATTTCCCTCCGTAGGGAGTTCCATAGCTTTAGTGCCATCACAAAGAAGGTCCTGTCCCATGTTGCCACCCATGGTACCTCACAGAGTGGGGCCACATAAAATATGGCATCTGAGGACGATCTCAAGACATGGGTAGGCCCACTGAAATGAATGAGACTTAAGTTACTTATGTATAACTTAGGTCCCATTCATTTCGCTGGATCTACTCTGAGTAGGACTAACATTGGATACAACCCCAAAGGTTTAGACAATTTCACACAGTGGTTTAGTGTAGATGATAAACAGTATGGAAGATAAGATGGAAGCCTACGGCACCTCCCCCACCCCCCCAGCCAAGGGCCACAGCACAACCACGACAGCAGTTTCCCAGCACAACCTTCTGAAATCCATCTTTGAAGGAGGACAAGACCTACACAAAACACGTCCCCTCAGTACTGTCTGGACAAGGCAGCCTCGAAGTATACTATGGTTGATGGTACCAAAAGCCTCTAATATGTTCAGGAAAACCAATAGGGATACACTGCCCTTCCATATCTCTCAGTCCAGTAGAGTACCTAGTTTCAGTACTAGGGTGGAAACCAGAGTGAAAGGTATTTGATAATCACTGTCACCCAAGAAGCCCTGGAGTTGAGTTGCCAGTACCTGTTCTAACACTCTGCTCATATATGTTAAATTGAAGACTGGACTATTGTTAAAATCTGTTCTGCCCGAGTGAGGGTTTCCTGAGGGATGGCCTCATCACGGCTTCTTTCAAAGCCATAGTGACTGCTCCCTTCGTCAGTGAGGCATTCAGTATCTCCATAAATCAACTCTTCAGTTGCCTTTTGGCAAGGATAAAGGGCACTGATGTAGGCTTTAGCTCTCCAGGGATCTGTATCCATTAAACAGGATAAATAGAAGCCCTAGATGCATTCAAAACACACATTTCAGCTAATGTGGTGTCTTAAATCGTTATGATGTGAGAGATCATCTGCAAACTACATACTTGTCACAGTGTGTGTCACTGAGGGTTCATCTAGCTCTCTTGCTTGCCTAAAGGTAAAAGGCCCATCACCATTTAGAACAGCTCTGGCAGCTGCAATGTGGGAAGTGGATTTTCTTTGCTGCAGTCATTGCCAGAGAATAGGCTGTAAAGTGTACTCTAGCTCACATTTAGTTGCACTTGACACGTGTTTCCCACTGCTGATGCTCAGACAATTTGTCCCTGCCACATCATCACCCCCAGCCCCTCAGAAAAGCAAGGGACTAAACAGACTTTCATTAGAGAAGGCATTTAGAAATGAACATGCCACTTCCTGGGTCATCTCCCCATTCCAAGGTCAGCCAAAATCTTGGCGGGATCACCAGCCATGCCAGCAGGAAAATGCCCACAACCCATCAGTCTTCCAAGGATGCGCCATTTTAATCCTCTTTAAGCCCTGTGGAATTTTGGGAATCCCAATGAGTCTGAATTGGTGATCTAGTAATGAAAAAGGAATTAAACTGAGTTTCTACCCCTCCAGATCATAATCCTTGCAACATGCCCAGATTGTCAGATTAAGTGTGTCCTGTTATGCAGGGCCAAATATAATTGTGAACAGTCCTATTGTTGGCGTGGAGGCCATGAAAGCCTGAGTTGAGCTAGTGAGGGGTCTTCTGCCTGAATGTTGAAGTCTCCCAGGGCAACTTGAGTGGCCTCCAACTCCACCCCTGAGATGGTCTCTGCCAGCTCGGGCATTAGCCAGCAAGGTGGGCAAGATCAGTATTCTGTCTCGAGAGCCCAACACCAAGTTTGGACATGCAGAATTGTGAGAATGCCCATCTGGATGGGCAGTGTGCAAGACCGCATTCCAGTAGACCACAGTGATCCTTTCCCCTCCCCTCAATTCTGGCTGCTGTTAGACAAATGAACGCTGTCAGCTGTCTCCCATCAGGTTTTGGTAAGAGCATGTCAGGTCAGCTCACTCGTCCAGGATTTGATCCGGGATGGTTCTTTTCCTGTTTATCTACCTGGTGTTGACTGACAGCAAGCAAAGACTTGAGGGGTTGTTACATGGAAATCAGAGTATCCTTGGCTGGAAGAAGGACCAGAAGGGGAAAATATTCTGCAAATGTCCAATCTCCCTTCTGCAAATGTCCAGTTGCCCCCCTCACACCTCCATATCTCTCCTTCCACATGCAGACACGTTAAGGGGGAAATCCAGTCCACCCTTCCAGAAGTATGGGAAGCAGCTCTCACCCAGTGCCTATGGGAACATTGCACCAGGTAACAGCAATCACACAGAGCCATTTGAAGTATTGCTCAGGTGGTAAGAACAGAGGAAGCTGCCTTACACTGAGTTTTTTTGGTCCAGCTACTAGCCCATCATTGTTTGGAATTTTTCCAGCCCTGCCTGGAGATGCTGAGGCTTGAACCTGTGACCTTCTGCACACAAAACAGGGGCTCTGCCACTGGGCTGCAGCGCCAAAACGGTTTCTCCTGTGGAATTGTTTCCCCTGACCGGATTTAGGCTTCCAGGGCAGAACTGGTCATCTTGACTTACATGCGCTCTCGTACAGGGGTGCAGAACTAGTTCTGGGTGGGGGCCCTATGATCCCTACCCAGCCCTGTGAGGGCTGTATTATGTCAGGGGTGTGTGCCTGCGTCCACCTGATGCCATTTGCTCCCTGGCCGTGCACGGGGGGGATCTTCTACCCAGCGCTTGCTCCAGGGAAGAAGCTATGCCGCACGCAGGCTTTCCCAGTTGGGGAGGCCCCGTGCGCGGCACAGCTGAGCTACCCTAGTTGCTGTCACCTCTCCACCAGAGGAGCGGTGGGGATTAGGTCAGCTCCACCTCATCTTCATCCACCCTGTCTCCTTCCCACAAGGGGGGGAGGGGGGCCGGGGGAAGTAGAAGCGGCCTCGTCTTTCTCACTTCTCCAGTGGAGGTGCAAAGTGGACTCAGCCTCTTTGCCAGCCCAGCCTCCTCCCCACAGTGGAGGGGAAGGAGGCAGGCGGGGTGCAGTGGAAGCATCTGGGCCTCTTTTGCTTCCTTGATAGAGGAGCCAAGGGGAGTCAACACTTTGGGCCCCATCCCCACTGCTGTCTCCAGTCTGCGGGGATGGGAGGATGCAGAGTGGTGGGACTTGGTCTGTGCCAAGGAGAGTGGCTTATCTCCCCAATCCAGATGAGTTCTGCATCCCTGCAGTTACCTCTGATCTCAGATTGGAGATAACAGTGGGGATTCCGCTGCTGGCGTGCACCAGCAGGGGGATTTCTGCTGCTACCTCCGCCCTTAGTGAGGTCTAGGGGCCATTTTTTCCCCGCCAGACCACCGTGTGAGCCACACTGCATCCCTGCGGGTGCAAAACATGGAAACCTACTCCCCCAAACCCCAAATAGAAACAAAATGGTGTCCAGAGCTGCTGTAGACTGCCAAAAGGATCAGAATTAGCTTGTTTGCAAGCAAATTCTTTACTCTGTTAGGACTCTATAGCAGCTACAGAACCTCAAAAGGGTCAAAATTAGCTTGCAAACAAACTCCATAGCAGCTCTGGATGCCATTTTGTTCACAATTTTTAAAAAAGTTTCTTGGGGGGGATACCCACGAATTTCAGGGGGTCCGGGGGCTGCACTAATGGACTGCGGGGGCTGCATGTTGCCCAGATCTGTTCTATCGCTAGTAAACATAGTTAGGATTTTATGTGTTCTGGGCAATTCCTGCATCTTTGGGTACATGTGGAACATTTTCAAAATCATGTGGGAATTGTGTAGCCTAGACACGAGGTGCTTTCAGCTGGATGACTCCTAGCACTACCAATCACATTAAATTGTGCAGAAATCCTTCCTTAATGGATTTTCTGTGGCAAGAAAAAAAAATGAAAGAAGCAGTAGAAAAGCAGGGTTACAAGAGGAAAACAACATCTGGACACCACCATCCCCTGCACGTAACATCCGGTGAATGAGGCAGGGCAGTTGCACAACAAAATCTCGTTTAGAAGCCTCCACGATGGGGGGGGGGGGCTGCTGCTGCTACTGCTCTACCAGTGTGGTTTTGCTTATGAAAACCTGCTTGCATTTGGACACGTGGTAGCAAAATGGAAGCAGTCCTTTAAGCTGGGTTTCCTGTTAGATGCTCATGAGGGAGCCAGTTTTGAGAGCCTTGGCAGCTACTTTATAATGCTGATAGCTTTGGTGTCCATAAAGTAATTATGCCTTTGGCAAATTAAGCTCAGTGATCGGAAGTGGCAAACAAAGAGAAATAATCTGCAAACAAAAGATATTAGCTATCCCCTTGTGTCTTCAAATATATTATTCAATTAATTTGGCTACTTATGTGAGTGATTAAGGTTAGTGCTTGTGGTCGTTTTTAATTCCATTTCAAATGGCATGGAGTGGACTACTGAGGAGGGTGTGTGTGTGTGTGTCTGTGTGTGTGTGTGAGAGAGAGAGAGAGAGCGCGTGAGGGAGGGAGGGAGAGAGAGAAATATTAAAATTAATATTTAAGAATGTAGCAGCCCTGCTGGATCAGACCAAGGCCTCTCTGGTCTGCACTCGGTTTGTACAGTGGCCGGCCAGATGCCTTTGAGAAGCTCACAAGCAGGACATGAGGGCAAGAGCATCCTTCTGCTTGTTTTGTATGCCTCTATCATGTTTCCCTGCAGTTGTCTTTTTCCAAGCTAAATAGTCCCAAACACGGTAAACTTTTCCTCATAGGAGAGTTGCTACAATCCCTTGATCATTTTAGTTGCACCTCCAGTATCCTTTTCTAGGTGTGGTGACTAAAACTGTACTCAGTACTCCAAGTGCAGCTGCACCATATATTTCTACAAGTATTATATTGGCAATTTTATTCTCAATTCCTTTTCTAATTACATCTAGGGATGTTCAAAACTCACTTACCTTTTTGCGGATTGTGTTCGCGGTGGGGGGGGAGGCGCTCCGTCCCTCCCCCCGGAATCCTTGACGGGGGGGAAGGCAATCCTCCCCCCCGGAATCCTGGCTGGCCGGCTCTGCTCCGCAGCCGGCCAGGCCCGTCCGCAGGTGGACTTCCATCCGCAGGTGGGCTGCTGCGGATGCAAATGGCAGCCACCGTAGCGGCTGCCATTTGCGTCCAGCCAGGCAGTCATGATAGGCTACGTAAGTATATACGTAGCCTATCACAGCTGGGCAAAAACAACAACAACAGCGTACGCAAATGGCGCCATTTGTGTTCCCTATTTTTCGCCGTTTTAGCTTATGTCAACATTTACGTAGGCTATTATGGCGAAAAAAAGGGGAACGCAAATAGCGTAGTGGGCACTATTTGTGTTCCTTTTTTCCCTGCTGTTTTAGCCTACGTAAATATTTACATAAGCTAAAACGGCAGGGGAAAAAAACACAAATAGCGCCCACTATGCTATTTGCGTTCCCCTTTTTTTCACCGTAATAGCCTACGTAAATATTTACTTAGACTAAAATGGTGAAAAATAGGGAACGCAAATGGCGGCCGCCGTAGCCACCGCCATTTGCGTACACCGTTTTTTTGTTTTTTGTTTTGCTTGGCTTGCCGTGATAGGCTACATAAAGACTTACGTAGCCTATCACGGCAAAGACCCGGATGTAAATGGCGGCTGCAGCAGCCGGTCGAAAGACCAGCTGCCGCTGCCGCCGGACCTGCTGCCGGACCTGCCACCGTCCGGAACATCCACCCCAGGTAAGCCTCATCCCGGGGGGAATCCGCAGGGGGTGGGGCGGGCCGTTCTGCTACGGATTTCGGGGGGCTGAATGCCAGTGCATTCAGCCTCACTGAAATCCGTGGCAGAATTCTCCGCCATCCCTAATTATGTCTAACATGGAATTTGCCTTTTTCACAGCAGCCACACACTGGGCCGACATTTTCATTGAGCTGTCCACCATAACCCCAAAACCTCTTTCAGGGCTAGGGTGCCTGTTGCAGCATCTCAGGTCAGATATGCCATTCCTGCACGTAAGGCAAGACCAAAAAGAGGTGCGGCAGGCTTAGGACATCTCTACACCAGCCTAAAATCCTGCATTTAAAATGGAGCTTTCTGCTTCCGTTCTAAATGCAGGATCACAACGACTCCCTTTTCATGTGCTTTCTTTCCCCACTCCTCCTCCCTGTATCCGAGTCTTCCATCATCTTTCACGGATCTCGCTCCTCTTCCTGCCGCTTTGAGTCTTTGCACAGAGGAAACTGAAGCGGAACATAACGAGGTAATTTGATCGCTCATGATCTGCGATCTGTTTAAAAACGGAACAAAGGGCATTTAGTGCAGGAGGGTTACGGGGTCACGGCGTCATGGAAAGAGCCTGCAAACTTCCATGAAGGAGCCATCTCAATCGTGGGATAAAAACTCCGTGTGATGAAGCCCTTAGTGAGCTGGTTGTGGAGGGGGGGCAGTCGTAGGCAAGCCAAGCAAAAGGAGTACTCACCCATGCCTTCTCCTACTGGGGCACGGTATTCCTCCACGTTAACAGTCTGGAGGTCATGGCTGAAGAGCTCTTCCGATCCTTCGGCCACTGCTGACACGGAGGCGCTTGGAGTAGCTGGAGTGCGGTGGAGGGCGATGCTCCTGCAGACCCACTTTGGCTGAATGGTGGCTTCCCCCTAAGGATGCTGTGCAGCCCCTTGTAGAAGGGGCAGGTCGCAGCATCATTCCCGGAGCGGGAGTTGTGGGTAACCACCTTTCTGTATTCAAGACTGTTCCTGATGGCCAGCTGCCCCTCAGGACTAGCTTTCAGTACCTTGTACGGTGGGAGTAACATTGCCAGAGGAGGTGGGCGGGCATTTTTAGGGCAGCACAAAGGCACCCCATCAGCCAGCCGTGGGGTTATGGTGGGAAACATTAAAGATTCCCAAGAACCAAGACCCATGCCCATGCTAAGTCATGGAAGTGACTTCACGCAGTAGTACTTAAAAGCGTGGGTGCATCTATTCACGGTAGCGCTTAAACACCTCTATACTCTCGACCATTTGTATCATCGCAGATGCACATTCTCAGCTTTGCGTAACCCTGCAGTTTAGGCATCCCGACTTCAAGCACCAGCAATTTGTCCCTTCGGGGACTGTCTATCCGCACCTTTACCCACAGGCTATAGGGCACTCTCTCATTTCTCTACCCCCCACACACATTTTGCCTTGGAGGATTAGCCCTTATGCCTTCTCCCCTTTATCCATTTCCTTAATTGTGTGTTTTCACTTTTGCATTTATGTGCTGTAGCACGTTAGTGCCCTTGCCCCTGTATCATCCTTGCCCTGCTCCAAGCTGGCCACAGTTATTTCACCCATGTATCCCATTTACCCTAAGAGGTGTGCAGGCCGTGCTGGGAGTACTTGCTGGCTGCGACAGTGTGTTATCCAGCTCCAAAATGGCAGTGGAAATTCAGGAAAACGTGGAAGTGAGGGGTTGGGTCAATGAGGTCACAGGCAGGTGAGTGACACACCCATGAGGGCTGGGCTACACACCCCATGGGCAGGATTGTGATACCGGACCCAGTGCGATTGTGGAAACAGGTTAGTAATGGAGCCGTGGTAAGCTGGAAAAGTCGGACTATAAGCAGTCTCAGAAGAAGCGGTTGTTCAGCGATAAAATGCGGGGCTGGTGCTGAATCTCTAAAAGGACCTCTCCTCTTACTCCATGATTGCTGAGTTTTCTCAGGAATCTTTGGTGAGGGACTTTGTCAAAAGCCTTTTGGAAGTCCAAGTAAACAGTATCTATTGAATCATCCCTGTCCAGATGCTTATTGACATTCTCAAAGAACTGTAAAAGATTAGTGAGACAGGACATACATTTTTAGAAGCCATGTTGATTCTTTTTCAGCAGAGCTTATCCTATATGCTTTCTAATTGTATTTTTAAAATGCTTTCTACCAGTTTACCTGGTGCAGATGTTAACCGGCCTGTAATTACCAGGAAGTTACATTTCATACTCTCCAGTCCTCTGGTACAGAGGCTGATCTTAGGGACATGTTACATATTTTTGTTAGAAGATCAGAACTTTCACATTTGAATTCTTTAAGAACCATAGGATAGATAGCAATTGGACCTGATTATTTGTTAGCTTTCAATTTGTCAGTAAGGTCTAGAACTTCCTCTGTCATTAACACTATTTAGCTCAGTTCCACAAACTCCCTTCCTGAAAATATCATTTCCCGCATGGGTATCTGCCTTATGTCTTCTGCAATGATGACAAACGAAAAGAACTTGTTTAGCTTCTCTGCAATCTCCTTATCCTCCTTTAGTACTCTTTTAATTCAGTTGACATCCAATGATCCATTCACCTCCCTAGGCAGTTTCCTGCTTCTGATGTATTTACATATTTTTTTATTGTTGACCGTGATGTTATTAGAAATATGCTCCTCGAATTCCTTTTTTTTTTTGCATCCCTTATAGCAGCAGTTCCCAACCTTTTTGGGCCCAGGGATCGGTCCTGTGGAAAACAATTTTTCCACGGACCGGGGGGGGGGATGGATCCAGGCCGCAGCAAGGGTGTGGGAACCCCCCTTACCTTGGGTTGGCGGGGGGGGTAGCGGTCCACGGGGGGGAGGCGATCCGCCCCCCCCAATCCTCACCGGCGCTGGCCAGCTCCACTCCAAGTCTGCAGAGCTGCTGGCCGGCTACAGCCGCTGGCGGACTTCCAGCCACTGGGACGGAAGTGGCATCCGCATGGACGCCATTTCCGTCCCAGCGGCTGGAAGTCCGCCAGTGGCCATAGCCGGCCGGCAGCTCCGCAGACTCAGAGCGGAGCCAGCCAGGGCTGGCGAGGATTCAGGGGGAGGGGATCGCCTCGCCCCCCGTGGACCCAAGGCTGCGGGCTGGTCCCTAATAGGCCACGTCCCGGTCCGTGGCCCGGGGGTCAGGGACCCCTGCCTTATAGTCCGCTTGCATTTCCTTTCTATTTATTTATTATATCATATAATTAAAGGACGGTGTATTTCCACATGGAATAAGTGGTCGACAGCTAGACCAATGGTGAAATTCAAAGCAATTTTAATAAGGCTAGTGAAAATCCTTAGGGACATCTCTCTCATCTCTAGTTTAAGGAGTCTCGTTCATGAGGGAAGTTTGTCTACACAGTGGTGAGAAAAAGTTTGTGAACCCTAATGATAATTATGGAAATTCCATAGTTTTATCATGATAGCCTTCGTGAATCAAAACCAGTCCTTTTCTAAATATCCAATGGGGTTCATATTAATGAATTCTGTGTCTTGTGAAATAGAACAATGTATAAATTAGGCAAACAACAAGTACTTAAAGAGTCAGGGTATGTGCAAAAGTAAGTGAACCCCTGGTTGCATCAGCTCAATTAAAGGGAATAATTAGAATCAGGTGTTTAAGTAATTAGGGAGATCTTCAGGAGTGAGTTTGGGGGCCCCCGCCCTATTAAAGGATCAGAAACATTGTGAGTTGTGTGGAAACATGACATGCTATGATCAAAAGACATCTCTGAGGACCTCAGAAAAGCAGTTATTGCTGATTATCAGTCTAGAAAAGGTTGTAAAACCACTTCTGAGGATTTGGGGCTCCACCAATCCACTTTCAGATAGATAGTCTACAAATAGGGAAGGTTCAAGACCACACTCACTCTACCCAGGAGCAGTGGTCCTACCAAAATCTCTCCAAGAACAAACCGGCACCTCATCCAGGAAGTCAAAGAGAACCCCAGAGTCGCATCCGAGCATCTGCAGGCCACGCTAGCCTTGGCTAATGTGAGTGTTCCTGACTCAGCGATCAGAAAAAGGCTGAAAAAGATAGCCAGGGATAGCCAGGAGGAAACCACTGTTCATGGGATAGCCAGGAGGAAACCACTGCTCTCTAAAAAGAACATTGCTGCCCATCTGAAGTTCATTAAAGATCACATAGATGATCCCCAAGACTTCTGGAACAATGTTCTCTGGACAGATGAGTCAAAGGTACAACTTTTTGGCCTCGGTGAGAAACGTTATGTTTGGCGCAAAACAAACACTGAGTTCAAACAGAAGAACCTCATCCCAACCATCAAGCATGGTGGTGAGAATGTGATGGTTTGGGCCCACTTTGCTGCCTCAGGACCTGGACAGCTTGCCATTGTTGACACAACCATGAGTTCTGCAGGGCATCAGAAGATTCTAGAGGAGAAAGGCCATCCATCCATGAGCTGAAGCTGAACCGAAAGTGGGTCATGCAACAAGACAATGATCCTAAACATACATAAAATTGGCCTAGTCAAAGTCAGGACATAAACCCCATTGAAATGTGGCAGGACCTGAAGCGAGCTGTTCATGCAAGGAAGCCTTCAAATGTCACTGAGGTGAAGCAGTTCTCTAAGGAGGAATGGGCCAAAATTCCTCAAAACTGATGTGAGAGACTGGCCAACAGTTACAAGAAATGCTTATTTGAAGTCCTTGCTGCTCAAGGGGATGCCACCAGGTACGGAATCGAAAGGTTCACATTTGCACACATGGATATTGAATGATGAATTAGTTGTAGATATGTAAATGTTGAAAAACTTGTTTGTCATTTGTTTTATCTATTGTTATTTATCTAAGATTACGGGGTTATAGTGTAGTGTAATGGTGAGACTGACGGACTGGGAGCCGGGAGATCCGGGTTCTAGTCCCCACTTGTCCATGGAAGCTCACGGGGTGACTTTGGGCCAGTCACAGACTCTCAGCCCAACCTACCTCACAGGGTTGTTGTTGTGAGGATACAACGGAGAGGAGGAGGATAATGTAAGCCGCCTTGAGTTCCTTGCAAGAGGAAAAAAGGAGGGATATAAATGCAATAATAATTTTTTTAAAAAAAATTTAAAACATTTTAGGTTGGAAATATGTGACAATCCTGAGGGGCTCACAAACTTTTTCTCGCACGCGTGTGTGTGTGTGTGCGTGAGAGAGAGAGAGAGAGAGAAGAGCGGGGGATGAATGAACGAGAGTGAGAGAAAATTTGATGGCATTTGTTATTCACATACTTGCTTCGGTGTGGGCCAAAGCATATATGGTGGAGGAAAATGATAATACTGTGACTGTGGGGAAACCATGGGCAAAACAAGTTGTGGAGGGAGGGTCTGTGGAGTGTGGCTTGTGTCATTTGCAAGTGTCACGTCATGTCATTTATTTGCCAAAGGCCAATAAAACCTATATGAAAATACAAAATGTATGACAGGAATAAATGTTGGAGTAATTAAACAAATAAAAAAGAGCATGTGTAAGGTTCATTTGTCAAGGGCTAAAATATAAACAGTTGGATTCAGAGATGTAGGTGCTGATCCAGACATTGAGGGCATGCGATTTGGGTGTCCTGGTGTCAAGGGCTCCTTGGTGGCCTCTTTCAGTCTAATCCAGTAGCCAAGTCCAGACACAGACAAAGGGATTCCTTTCAAAGCTTTATTCCTTTTTTACAACTTAACAACTCTACTATTAGCGACTAGCTATGAGCAGCAGAGTACCTATGTCCTAAGTTGGAACAGTTGGTCCCCGTTTGAAGGAGAATCACTGGCAGACCCTGAACTTATAGGCTAGGGAGAGTCCCTTCCCTTTTCCCTTGGATCCTCTGGGCGCAACCGTTGCTTGCGCGCCAACTGGGCACTACGGCTCCTTTCCGTGCCCTCCATTTGGCGCCGCTCCCTCCGTCTGCGTCGCGCGTCCAGCAAGCCCTCTTCCCGTGCTCTCTCACTCCCGGGACCGCTATCTATGTCAGGAATGCCAGCGGGAGGAATCTCTGCCAGCTGTTGGTCCTGGGAAGAATGAGCGCACTCCTCTCCCAGGAGCGGCTGCTCCACCTCAGAATCAGAACTACTCTGGACACTGTCGCTAAGTGCATTGTGGTAAATGAGTTTCCTGAACCCCAGTGACTCCTCTGACAGAAACCAGCTGTAGGAGGTAGCAATCCAACATCCCAGCTTTAGCTCACATTTCCTTACCAAGAAATGAAAGCCACTTGAATGATTATAGAGAGGGGCAAATATATGTATTTATTGGAGTAAGTATCTGGAGATGCATTAAAAAAAAGAAGCTGAACAGTTGTCTTTTTGAAAGCTGATGCTTGAACAGCTTGTGCTGTTTGCCCAAGACAGTTCTGATGGGTGTTGTAATTGAAAATGAAATCGTTACGAAGTTCGCACACTTCCATAAACAGAGCCATTAGTTATAATGTTGCTAGGCTCTTGGCAAAGTCTGTGATTTAAAAAGTGTCTTTCAGCTCTTATGTCAGCAAAGTATTTCCTGGAATTTGTCCCCACCCTTCTTAAACTTTTCAGTTTTGAACCCATTTTATACTCAAAACAAGCCATTCCCTGAACTCTGCTTCTTGCAATACACAATCCAGGCATTGAGATCTTGGACAGGGCATGGCTTTTAAGTTGTCGTCTTGCATTTGAGTACATTTTTCAAAGTTTGCCTACCTCTTTCCCGCAAGCTGTGATTTTATATGAGTGAAGTAGCTCATAGTTTTCCTCTCCATCCCTCGCTGCAATTGAAACATCTAATTTCTGTGCCTGGAACCTAGAAGGCTTTAATCATACAAAACAAACAGTCAAAATGTACAACTTTGGAGCAGTGCGATGGAGCTTGCCAGGCACTGTAGGTCAGTTTAGGACTGATAGAGACATCCAAAGTTTGTTTCTTGTCCTGATGCTCTTCTTCAGTTGCATCTCAAGTGGCAATTACAGTTTCTTTATCTTCTCTCAAGAATTGTGTCCATTCTATCAAGGAAATTTTGTTTGTCCAAATGCTCATTCTTTACATGCTCTACAAATGGCTCATAAAGCCTGTATATTTAAGAAGCTTTTTGGAAGTCTGCCGGGAAACTTAATTGCTGGGATCAGTAATGTGCCCTGAAGCTGTTTATGGGAGAAGGGAACAAGCCCCCAAACTGCTCATTCTGAATGCCTTGCCTGAAGACAGGATCGTCCAAGCAGCAACCTACCTGCCCCCCCCCCCCCCGTGAGGGCCTTTTATCATGTGCTTCAGCCTATGGCAGCTGCAGGAAAATGGCTGTCCTCATAGAGATGACTGGGTGCAAACCTTGTGTGCACCTTCTAATATTAGGCTCCAGAAAGCAAGCCAAATGACAAAAACAACAAAATGCCACTCCTGAATAGGAGGATGAGTGGGTTTCCAATGCCAGTGAGAAAGTCCCTATCCTGTTTATCAACTGAGCATAAAGGAGCCACACGTTCATTTTATTCTTTATGCCATTTTCCAGTAATCAAAATCTTAGGGATGTCAGAGAATTCCGCCACGGATCTCTGCCAGTGCATTCGGCCCCCCGAACTCTGTGGCGGAACAGCCTGCCACCCCCCCGCGGATCCCCCCCGGGACGAGACTTACCTGGGGCGGATCTTCCGGGCGTCTGCAGCGGCGTCTGCGGCTGGTCTTCCGACCGGCTGCCACCGCCGCCATTTGCAGTCTTGTAAACAAACAAACAAACAAAAACGACGTGATAGGCTACGTAAAGATTTACGTAGCCTATCATGGCTGGGTTAAAAAAAAAAATGATGTGATAGGCTACGTAAAGATTTACGTAGCCTACCATGGCTGGGTTTAAAAACAAAACAAAACCGCGTATGCAAATGGCGGCGGCTATAGCCGCCGTCATTTGCGTTCCTTATTTTTGGGCGTCTTAGTCTACGTAAATATTTACGTAGACTATGACGGCAAAAATAAAGGGGAACGCAAATAGCGTAGCGGGCACTATTTGCGTCCCTCTTTGATTCGCTGTTTTAGCCTACGTAAATATTTACGTAGGCTAAAACGGTGAATCAAAAAGGGACGCAAATAGCACCCGCTACGCTATTTGCGTTCCCCTTTATTTTCGTCGTCATAGTCTACGTAAATATTTACGTAGACTAAGACGGCCAAAAATAAGGAACCTCCGTGGCCGGAAATCCGGCTGCGGATGGCTCAGGCCTGGCTGGGCCTGGCTGGCTGCTCCACGGAGCTGCCGCGGAGCACAGCCGGCCATAGAGGATTCCGGGGTAGAGGAACGGATCGCCTCCCCCCCCGTCGAGGATTCCGGGGGGAGGGACGGAATGCCTCCCCCCCACCATCAACATAATCCGCGGAAAGGTAAGTGACTTTCGTACATCCCTACAAAATCTCTGTTAATATTAAATAATCAAATGCACACATTAAATTAATCTAAAATTGTTCACTGAATCTTTCTTGTTTTTGACTGTTTTTATGGGGATGTATTTTTGTCTTCAGTAGAGGAGAAGATTATTGAGTTTAAGTGTACACATGGCTGGCCCAAGATATTTTGTGGTCTGAGGAGAAAAATAAAATGGTCCTCTCCCCCGCCCCCATTCCACATACAGAAGTCAGACAGAGTGATAGTTCAATAGCAGCAATGGTATAGCATACTCCACCACATCTAAGGGCTGCAAGCTAGCTTATGGGTGCAAGGCACACTGCATAGCACCCACAGCTTTGTCCACCCACTCCTGCCCCATGCCCTAGCATCTGCTGCCTGAGGCTGCCACCTCTCTCTGTCTAATGGTAGGGCTGGCCCTGAGGGTACATCTTATACAACAAAGGAGGATAATGTTCCTTTAAGACTCAAACAGCACATGGTGGTGGTAGAGCCAGTTGTTTAAACCTGAGTCTGCCCCAATCAGGTATAAAGCAGGGAATAAGCAAAGAGAGGCATGTGGATGCAGGGAGCTGAACTCTCCCTGTACCCGCACACTCCTTTCCCCCTCAGGCATTCTTCTCCTAGCTGTGCCTACTTTTGGCAGGGACTGTAATGGGGGGGAAGGTGTCAGGAGCGCCCTAGCTGCCTCCAATTGCCAACTCAGGACACAGACAACGAGGATTCTTTCCAAGGCTTTATTCCTTTATTACTTCATGACTCTTTCAGATACTAATCACTAGCGACTAAGCAAGGAACAGCACTGGGGAAAGATAGCAGAGTAGCCTAAGCTCCAGGTAAGGCAGTTGGTCCCCGTTTGAAGGAGAAGTGCGGGAAGACTCTGAACTTATGGGCTATGGAGAGATCCTCCCTCTTACCCTTGGGTCCTCAGGACGCGACCGTTGTTTGAGCGCCAAATGAGCGGAATGCGTCCTTTCGGCGCCCTCCATCTGTCATCATCCCCTGCGTGTGTGCCGAGCGTCCAGCAAGCCCCCCTCCAGCGCTCTCTCGCTGCCAGGGTCACTATCTATCCCAGGAATGCTGGCAGGAGGAATCTCTGCCAGCTGCTGTGCTTGTGAGAGATGAGTGAGCTCCTGTCCCACGGATTGCTGTTCTTCCTCAGAATCAGAACTGCTCTGGGGCTCTGGGCTCAGCTTCCACCCTGACAGAAGGTGACATCAGAAGAGAGACTGGGGAAGGGTTCAATATCCCCACCCACACACCCCTGTTGCTCTAGAAATAAGCCCATTATCCCACCTCATGTCCCATGACTGGGGCAGAGCCAGGTCAAAACCAGTGTACATGAATAAATGGTCCAACATTGATTCTTTGTTAAATCAGTGCACAACGTATTTATAAAACTTGCATGAGCCAGAATATGCATTTGACATATTGGTTGTGGCTGTGGTCAGTTCTACCTGAATCCAGACCTGGGATAGGGATTTTCCAAGTCAGGGTTCTTGCAGTTGCTGAAGCTGGAGCCTCAAGCTGAAGCTCAAGTTTGAGCTCGAAATGCAACCATTGGTGCAGCTAGGGTGGACTTCTGGGTCAAAGTCCAGAGCCCCACAACTGAGGGGCTCCCCAAATGACCCCCCAAAGAGCAGAACATTTTATCCCTGCAGTCATGATAGCACTATGATTCAAGTGAGTTTAAAATGCAGAACTGTGCATGCTCAGAATATTTATTCTCATGGTTGGCAAACAGTTTTGTTGTTCTTGTTTTTAACCTATCAGGAATGTAGAAGCAGTTGTAAAGCCTGGAATGGCAGTTGGAGGGGGGCAAAGAGAAATGTTATCTGTATGCTTCACAACTGAAGTAATACCCGGGACTGTCTAGAGTGCCCCCGTCCCTCGCCAAATAAGACCATTAAGTTCAGGGTCTAAAATCAGCTAGCTGCACCACCAGATGCAAGAAACAAGAGGTATTGCTCTGTTGACAGGAAAGGGTAGAAGCCCAGGTTTAGGTAGAAGCCCAGGTTTAGGGATTTTAAAAGATTTGTTTGGGTATCTGTACCATGCTTGGCCAGTGCAGAGGCCTCATGCTGCCTGCCACAGTAGAGGGGCTGATTTTCCACACCCCAATTCCTTTCTGTACTTGAAAAGCGCAGCGAGGCCTGAGCGTACACACTCCCTGGGAGCTCAAGAGCCCTTGATGCCTTCAAAAACTTTTTAGTCTTCGTGTGCTATGCTCCTGCCTCTCCTGTCCCCCCCGCCCCCCTCTAACATTCACACAAATGATCTGCAGGTGGCTCAAGGGTGCTTCTCGTATCATGTGTAAAAACCGTATTAGAAGGCAGAAGGGGGATGAGCTCCCCTCGGGCAATTCTGCTGACGAGGAGGCAGCAACATCCAGCAGTATTTGATTAAACGAACAATTTGGAGCAGGTTAAGTTCAAAAATGTTTTGAGTGTATATTCAAAAGGAGTTTAAATCAGAAGAGTTTACTGGAGTCTTTGGGCCAGTTTGCACATAACAACAAGCCAGAATTCTTTTGAATTCTGAACCAGCACGCTTGCTCATGCACACTAAGCCAGAATTCTTTTGAATTCCAGCGTAGTGTGAATGAGCAAGCATTCTGGTTCATTTCTCAGTTGCTCCCACTTGGTACATCTTGTCATCAGAAGTGGTTAAACAAGACAGGGACTCTCAGGCTCTGAGACTCTAGTTTGTTCCTCTTTGAAGAAATCAGGATGATGTGCTAAGAACAAACCCTAGCTGATGACTCTGACCTTTTCTACATGAACCTGTTAAGAGCAAGCATGGAGGACGGGTGAAGTGCCAGATGACTGGAGGAGGGCTAATGTTGTCCTTATCTTCAAAAAGGGCGAAAGGAGGAACCTGGGAACTACAGACCAGTCAGTCTGACATCAATCCCTGGGAAAATTCTGGAGCAGATGATAAAGCAATCCATCCGTAAGCACCTTGAAAACAATGCAGTGATTACTCGAAGCCAACATGGATTTGGCAAGAACAAATCCTGCCAGACGAATCTGATCTCATTTTTTGATCAAGTCACCTCCCTTGTGGACTGTGGGAATGCTGTAGACATAATATACCTTGACTTCAGCAAAGCTTTCGACAAAGTGACCCATGATATCCTGATGAGCAAACTAGCTCAAAGTGGGCTACATGAAACAACGATCAGGTGGATCCACAACTGGCTACAGAATCGGACGCAAAGAGTGCTTTTCAATAGGACCTTCTCCAACTGGGGAGAGGTAACGAGCGGGGTACCGCAGGGCTCATTCCTGGGCCCAGTGCTCTTCAACATTTTTATGAATGACTTGGAAGAAGAGGTGCAGGGAATGCTGATCAAATTTGCAGATGACACAAAATTGGGCGGGATAGCTAATACTTTGGAAGACAGAAACAAAATTCAAAGTGATCTGGATAGACTGGAGCGCTGGGCAGAAAACAACAGAATGACATTTAATAGGGATAAATGCCAAGTTCTGCACCTAGGAAAAAGAAACCAAATGCACAGTTACAAGATGGGGGATACGGGGCTCAACCACATGACAAGCGAGAAGGATCTTGGAATTGTTGTCGATCACAAGCTGAATATGAGCCAACAATGTGATGTGGCTGCAAAAAAAGCAAATGCTGTTTTGGGCCACATTAATAGAAGCATAGCTTCCAAATCCCAGGAAGTACTAGTTCCCCTCTAGTCAGCACTGGTTAGGCCTCATCTGGAGTACTGTGTCCAGTTCTGGGCACCGCACTTTAAGAAGGATGCAGACAAGCTGGAGAGGGTTCAGAGGAGGGTAACGAAGATGATCAGGGGACTGGAAAGAAAGCCCTATGAAGAGACTGAAAGAACTGGGCATGTTTAGCTTTGAGAAGAGAAGACTGAGAGGAGATAGGATAGCGCTCTTCAAGGACTTGAAAGGTTGTCACAGAGAGGGAGGCCAGGATCTCTTCTCGATCATCCCAGAGTGCAGGACACGGAATAATGGGCTCAAGTCACAGGAAGCCAGATTCCAGCTGAACATCAGGAAAAACCTCCTGACTGTTAGAGCAATATGACATTGGTCCCAATTCCCTAGGGAGGTGGTGGGCTCTCCCACACTGGAGCCATTCAAGACGAGGCTGGACAGCCATCTGTCAGGGATGCTCTGACTTGGATTCCTGCATTGAGTAGGGGGTTGGACTCGATGGCCTTGTAGGCCCCTTCCAACCCTACTATTCTATGATTCTATGATTTCATTGCAGAATTGAGATCCAAGTTTTACAAAGAGCTTTTGCTTTCCTGCTTTTCCACTAGGTAGTGCTGTGCTATAGCAGAATGTTACAATTAACACTAAGGGTGCACGAAAATCACTTACCTGGTCTCGCAGCTTGCTTTGCGGTGGGGGGGAGGCCCTATGGGGGCCGCCATTAGCCGTACGCGTTTTTTTTTTTTTTTAAGTCACCCGTGATAGGCTACGTGACGATTAACGTAGCCTATCACGGCTGACTTTGCAGATCTAGCCGTGATAGGCTACGTTAATCGTCACGTAGCCTATCACAGTGGCGTTTGTTTTTTTTTTACTTTGCTTGTAATGGCGGCGGTGGCAGCCGGTCGAAAGACCGGCTGCCGCCCCCGCCCCTGACGAAGACCTGCCGAACCGCCGCCGGGACCCGCCGCCGGGAGGGACATTCGTGAAAGTTAAGTCCCATCCCGGGGGGGGGGCGGGGGGGGCGGAGAATTTCTCCCCGAACAACCTTCGGAGGACCGAATGCGTTGGCACTTGGCCCCCGAAGTTTCGGGGAGAAATTCTCCCCCATCCCTAAAGAGATGGGAGTACCAGACCACCTTACCTGTCTCCTGAGAAACCTGTACGACAGTCAAGAAGCAACAGTAAGAACCGGACATGGAACAACTGATTGGTTCAAAATTGGGAAAGGGTACGACAAGGCTGCATATTGTCGCCCTGCTTATTTAACTTATATGCAGAGTGCATCATGAGAAACGCCGGGTTGGATGAATCAGAGGTCGGAATTAAGATTGCTGGGAGAATTATCAACAACCTCCGATATGCAGACGATACCACCCTAATGGCAGAACCCGGGAGGGACATTCGTGAAAGGTAAGTCCCATCCGGGGGGGGGGGCGGAGAAGTTCTCCCCGAACAACCTTCGGAGGACCGAATGCATTGGCGCTCGGCCCCCCGAAGTTTCGGGGAGAAATTCTCCCCTATCCCTAATTAACACAAGTAGGAAATTACATTTTCTTTCCCTTTCAGAAATAATACCCCATTTCCCCTGCGCTAAAGACCCCCAGGAAAGTGTTCTTAAAAAACAGAAGCAAAACTGGACGATCACAATGTCATCTAAAGAACCCCTAAGCAACCATGAGTTAGGAATCACAAGCACACAATACGTGCCTCGTGTAGAAAAGCTCTCTGGCCTGTTAGGAGAAGAAACCAGAGTTCCAGTTTCGATGTCACCTTACACAAACTATGGACAGAGCGTGGCACTGGCAAGAGAAGCTGGGCAAGAGTGCGTGAGCACACCTGCTCATTCATGATAAGCCAGAAGTCTAGAGATTCCTGGCTTGCCCTGACGTGCATGCCCTGTCTTTGTGTGCTAATTAGGGCTGAGGTAGAACAACCCATCCTTTAGCAGCCCTGTTCACAGGCTGTGAACGGGGGAGCCCCGTTTTGGCAATGCTTCCTGGGGGCGCGTGTGTCCAGATGAAATAGTGGGTGGAACAGCGCACACATCCCAGTCTTATCGAGGCAACTAGCGGATGCATATTTGATTGGCTGTATAGAAGCATGACATCATCTGGCTCATTACAAGACTCCCCATTTGTTACGATCATTACACTTTATATTACAGCAGATTACACACATACATAAAAACTGGGGGAAAGTTATGTTTTGAGGGTTTGTCAGAGGGCATTTGGGGCCTGCCAATCTCCCTCTTCGCCAAAAACAGTTTCACGGGCAATAACTTGGCTCTAATCTGTGGAGAATCGTGTACTGCCAAACACTTTCTTAGTTCTGATCTGTCCTACAGAGGCTTTATGTCTTTCTAACAAAAAATATTCCTCAGGTTTTTTTGAGTTCTCCTAAATATATCTTTAAAAACATTTATGTAGATTTACCACAGGCTGCTGCTGGGCTTTCAGCGTGTGAAATGAAAAAGCCATATTTATATTGTCATATTAATTTGATAATATTTTCCATTGTATTGCATCAGCCAGATAGTCTCTTTGTTTTTAAATGATCATTGTCTAGTCTTTTTTCTTATAAAACTGGCAATCCTATAGAAGCTATGATAGTTAAACCCTGTTGGCAGTGTGGACATGATGACAGAAATGAGCTTAGCAGGCCAGATAAGTCACTGACCTGTGACAGCGAATTCCAGTGATTGGGGACTTTGTTAAAGGGATATTCCTCGGATGGGAGGCTGTGAAGCCACGGTTTATGGTGCTTTATGAAGACAAAAGTATATGTGTACATCCTGTTTCTGAAAAAAAAGAGAGGGAGAAGGAGACATAAGTTTAACGTCATCAGGCTCTATCAGCTGTATGTTCCTAAGGGAACTCTGAGTAATCTGTTTCCTTTTGAGTCAGTATTTTATTTCTTATTAGTGCAGTTTATGGGGCCATCAAAGTCATGGTGTGAAGAGGAGACTTGTTCTCTTTTTAAAAATGTTATTGGCATATAACTGGATGGAGGTGGTTGGGATTGGGTGAAGGCAGGGAAGGTGAACATAAAACTTTTGAATGGTATTTCAGAAGAGCCCTGCATTTTTAAAGTTTTATTTTGCCTCCGGGATGACGACTTCATTACGCAGTTGCAAGCCTTAGGAAATAAATACCTCTTTTGCTGTTCAGTCCTGGGCACCAGATATCCAGGAGGACGCTGACAAACTGGAAAGGATTTAGAAGAGAACTGCAGAGATGATCACCCTTCTAGCTGATAAACCTTGTGAGGAATGGCTCAAGAGCTTGGTATGTTTAGCCTAGAGAAAAGTAAAACGAATGGTGGGGAAGGTCTACATAACATAAACAGTTTTCTCAAACATTTTAAAGGATATCAGACAGAAAGGCCTATCCCACTCAGGAGAGGGCAAATAATGATGGGTTTTAACTTAATGGAGGCAAGGCTAAAGTTGTTTTCATAAGTGTTTCTTAAATTTGGTTTTGTATTTCCCATATCTGTAATGCAAATGTAAAATCTACCACTGGCTGGAATTCAGTTTGAAAATGTTTTTTTCTGTCCCATGTTAATAACATTCATGTGTGCACACAGATCGCATAATGAGAAGTGTTCAGAGCTGCTTTTAAGTGTCATGTGAAATGCCCTAAATACTGACACTGAGGCCCAACTTACATGGGAAGTGGGACATATGTGATTAGATCTCCCAGCATTTTCTTTTTTTCAAAAAGGGGTTGAATTTCATTCCAAAACAGATACCTGTATTTCCCCCCAACCTGTTAGACAATGAGCAGCTTCAAGGGAAGGAGTAACTGACATTAGGAAAACAGCACAGGGGCAAGGATTAAATAGCTCCTCCCCCATGTGACCCCTTGTATTACTCTGCCCCTTCGGGTTTGTAAAAAATGGCTTGATTATATTTAAATTTTTAAAAGTTTTAACTGGGAGGCTGGCATGCTGCAAATGAACCACAGGCCTCCAGTGCCATCTTTATTAACAAAATAAAATGGTGGGCAGTTCCAGCCCAAAGCTTTGTTTTAAGGCATGCCCAGCCCCCAGCCCCCTCCTCAAGAAAAAGGTAAGCTCCGCATGGTACAGAGCATCTTCAGGGTTTAGAGGGGATGGCAGGGAGCATCCTTGGGGGCTAAAGGGGGTGATCGGGAGCATGGGGCATCAGTGTGTGTGTGTGAGAGAGAGAGAGAGAGAGAGAGAGATTGATTCTCTGAGCGCTTCATCACACAAGGCTAAAAATCCTGCAATTTACCAGGGCTTCTGCTTCCGGAATCTTTGTGGGATCAGATCAGGGCTGTGTTTCCACCAGCGATTTACTCCAACCTGGTGGTGCGGTGAGGCCTCTGCGTTTCCATGACATCATGGGCATTCAGCACCAGCCCCGCATTTTATCACGGAAAAACCGCTTCTTCTGAGACTGCTTATAGTCAGACTTTTCCAACTTACCATGGCTCCATTACTGACCTGTTTCCACAATCGCACTGAGTTCACTGTCTTAGCCCTACCCCGGTCTCTGTGGGTGTGTCGCTCTGACCTCAGTGACCTAACCCTAACCCTTCCCTCCCTGTTTTCCGGAAGTTTCATTGCCATTTTGGAGCAGGATACCGAGGGACCAACTTTTAAAACATCATTGAAAATAGGCACCAGAACGCAGCCCATGACCCCAGTCAAGGGGTGTTTTCTCCCATTGTGCTGAATGAGGCTTGCCCTCTCAGTGACCACAGAAATAACAGAGAAGCCCCTCAATTGACAAGGCACATACCAAAGCCCAATTCCTTAAATGTAGGGATGTATGAAAGGTACTTACCTTTGGCGGATTATGTTGATGGTGTGGGGGGGAGGCGTTCCGTCCCTCCCCCTGGAATCCTGGACGGGGGGGGGGAGGCGCTCCGTTCCTCCCCGCCCCGGAATCCTGGCCGGCCGGCTGTGCTCCACAGGGATTCTGCGGAGCCGCCGGCCAGCTCCGCCAGCAGCCGGACATCCAGCCGCTGGCTAGCAGGGATGCAAATGGCAGCGGCCATAGCTGCCGCCGTTTGCGTCCCTGCAGTCAGCCGTGATAAGCTATTTCCTTATTTATTGATAGGCTGCAGTCAGCCGTGATAGGCTACGCTATTTGCGTTCCCCTTATTTTCGCCGTCTTAGTCTACGTAAATCTTGATGTAGACTAAGACGTGCCAAAATAAGGAACGCAAATGGCGGAGGCCGTGGCCGCCACCATTTGCGTACGCGCGTTGTTGTTGTTGTTTTTAAGTCAGCCGTGATAGGCTACATAAACATTTACGTAGCCTATCATGTTTTTTTTTTAAACTTAGCCATGATAGGCTACGTAAATCTTTACGTAGCCTATCATTTTTTTTTTTTTTAACTGGAAATGGTGGCGGCGGCGGCCGGTCGGAAGACCAGCCGCCGCCGCCGCCGGAACCGCCGCCGCCAGGAAGATCCGCCCCAGGTAAGTCTCATCCCGGGGGGGGGCGGGGGGGGCAGACCGTTCCACCACCAATTTCGGGGGGCTGAATGCGCTGGCATTCGGCCTCCCCGAGATCCATGGCGGAATTCTCTGACATCCCTACTTAAATGCGATTAAGCATGATGGTGAGGCTACGGTCCATAGCCTTAGGACGCAACTCCTTCACAGCTTCCATATAGAGATCCTGTGCGTTAAAATGGGGGCTGGTTTTGCTCTCTTTGCCACAACAAACCCATTCAAGTCTCCTCAAAAGTAACTCCCATTGCGATGGATGAGGCTGCGATTCCCCCTCAATTGAAATGGCACACATTAAAGCCCAATTCCTTAAAGGCGTTTAAGTGACCAAGCAAGGCTCGGATGAATTGCCTTAGGAAGAAAGTACTTGGCAGCTTCTATAGCTAACCTGCAGGTTACAATGGGGGCTGGATTCCATTTACTGCTCTCTTTCCCACAACAAACCCATTAGTGTCTCCTCAGAAGTAACTCCCATTGTGCTGAATGAAGCTTGTCTTTGAGTGCCTACATCATAACTTACAGAGATTCCCCCTCAACTGAAATGGCACACTTTTAAGCCCAATTCCTTACGTGCGATTAAGCGACCAAGTGGGATTACAAGGCTCCAATGAATCACCTTAGGAAGAAAATACTTCACAGCTTCCTTATAGATATCCTGCGGGTTACAATGGGGGCTGGTTTCCCTCTTTGTGTTCTCCCCCCCCTTTCCCAGCACAAGCATATCGGTGTCTACTCAGAAGTAATTCCCATTGTGTTCAATGAGGCTTGCCCCTGAAATGCAGGTGCATCTGGACTTTCAGGGGAAAGGAGAAAGGGGGGAGAGGGGGGAAGCCTCTCTTCACAGCAAAGCTGGTTCCTTTTTAAAAATCCGGTTCTCCTCCATTAGCTTCTCCTTCCATTGCCCTGGAAACACGGCCGAGGAGGCCAGACCATGGATGAGGTCATCAGACCCAACCTAGACTCCACTCAGACTCCACCCAGCCATCAAGACAATAATTTGATGAGAGCTCAGTGGAAACAGCACAGAGCCCTAGCCTACAGCGATAAGCTGAGATTTTAAGGGCTGTGGAAACTGGAAAAGGAGAAGCTGTGATTGGGGAAACATTGTGACAAAGTTGCAAACAAAGCGAAGCTGATAGAGTGGAAACCCGCCCCGGGTCCTTTCCATGTGGCTTTAAAAAGAAACCCTAAACTTCTCAATGAGATCTTTGTGTTTCATTACAAAGCCACTAGGTGGTGCTGTTTTATTTGTAATAAAAGCAGCTGTAACTACGGTTGGCGGAGAATTTCTCCCCGAAACTTCGGGGGGCCGAGCGCCAACGTGTTCGGCCCCCCGAAGTAGTTTCGGGGAGAAATTCTCCGCACCCCCCCCCGGGATGGGACTTACCTTTCCTGAATGTCCCTCCCGGCGGCGGGTCCCGGCGGCGGTTCGTCGGGTCTTCTTCAGGGGCGGGGGCGGCAGCCGATCTTTCGACCGGCTGCTGCCGCCGCCATTCCAATAAAACTAAAAAAAAAAAATGCCCCCGTGATAGGCTACATGACGATTAACGTAGCCTATCACGGCTAGATTTGCAAAGTCAGCCGTGATAGGCTACGTAAATCGTCACTTAGCCTATCACGGGTGACTTAAAAAAAAAAAAAAAAGCGCGTACGGCTAATGGCGGCCCCCATAGGGAGCCGCCATTCACGTTCCTTATTTGGTCGCTGTAGTCTACGTAAAGATTTACGTAGACTACAGCAACCAAATAAGGAACGCGAATGGCGGCTCCCTATGGGGGCCGCCATTTGCGTACGCGCTTTTTTTTTTTTTAAGTCACCCGTGATAGGCTACGTGATGATTTACGTAGCCTATCACAGCTGACTTTGCAGATCTAGCCGTGATAGGCTACGTTAATCGTCACGTAGCCTATCACGGGGGCGTTTTTGTTTTTGTTTTATTTTTTATTTCGTGGTCGGGCGAGGCGAGGCGCCTCCTCCCCGGCCTGAATTTCAGCCGGGCGAGGCGGGAAGCCTCCCCCCCCGGCCTGAATTTCGGCCGGGCGAGGCGGGAAGCCTCCCCCCCCCGGCCTGAACTTCGGGGGGAGAGCAGTGAAGCGCCTCCCCCCACCACGAAAAGCTGCGAGACCAGGTAAGTGACTTTCGTGCACCCCTAGCTGTAACTGTACACCCTCATGTATGTTGACTCTGTGGCGGGAGAGGAGAAAACGCTGGACGTTCCTTGTCATGGAAAACAACGCAATAGAGCTCACATAGAGCAGGAGGTTCCCTGGATGAGGGCTGTGTTGTGTACAGGACCTGCAAACGTCTGGGAGTAAGCAATCTCCATAGCAGGATAAAAGCCCAGTGTGAAGGAGACCCGAGCATCAGTAGTTGGCCTGTGAAATAGGAATTTTGTTGTGCATAGGGGAGTCAAAGATGTGATTTGGCATTTGGGGCACAGGCTCCACCTCTGATTTGTTCTCAGTTTCTTGGTCAAGATACTTGTCTCTGAGCTTCATCAGTTGGCCTTCTGTGAAATGGGTGTTGGAGCAGAAAATGAAAGATTCAAAGGAGTGGTTTTGTGTTTTGCAGCTCAGCCCCCCTCTCTGCCTTTTCTTTCAGTTCTTGTGCAAATTACTTTCCCTCACCAGTTTGCCTTCTGGGAAATGGGTATTTTGTGACTATCCATGCCCCCCATAGCAGCCATTTTGTCAATGGGTAAGCCCCCTGTGGCAGCCATTTTGTGAGCATGCCCACAAGACTCTCTCAAAATTCCAGATGTAACCATCCCAAGAAGGTGGGGATCCCTAAATGAGAAACCTCTTAGCTTAACTGCATGCTGGGAAGGGAGGAGCAAAGGGACTGCATGCACAGGTAAAGGACTTGTGCACATCTTGGTTTAAGAAACTAAGATGATAATCTGAACCTGGCCAGAGAGTCACATACATTTGGGCAAGCAACCATCAGGAGAAGATTGTTCTCAAGATAAATTACTCCCAAGTAGTTTAGTAATTTACCAAACAATCTCAGGGGCTTGGCAGGGGCACAGGGGAAAACAAGGTAAGCTTTGCAAGAATTGGGCTGCTTGGTCATAATAAAAGCAAGGATTAGCCATCAATCATATAGGAACGGGAACTCTCCTATAGTCCTTGATTTCCCTCCATGGCCTGTCCTTTCTTCAGTGCTGGGAGGGGGCCAGCAGGTGGGAGGTGCCATTGTGTCCAGCTTTGACTGTAGCAAACTGACTGCAGTGAAATCAGGAAAACTTCAAGCCTACAGTATGTAATCCAGTGGGGTTCAGGCTACAACAGAGGTGGTCTAAATCCAGGCAGAAGTCAGAATGCAGGCAGGCAACAAGGCTCAGGCAAGAAGTCAAACACAGTAAACCAGATACATTCCACGGTCCAGAAGCAGGGTCATTAGGGAGTCCAGAAGGCCAGGAAACAGAGCATCCGTCACTGGGCACAGTCCAGGAGGCCAGGCACAAGGCAGGATGGAACAACTTGGTCTACCGGTGGCTGGGTTTCTCATGAAGGCTTTTAAGCCCAAAGCCAGCTGGACCCCACCCAGAGCTCAGCAGCAGTAATCAGAGCTCCCTTTCCAGAGCCTACTCCCAAGGAGTCCCTTTCTCCTGAGGAGACCTTTTCTGGAGGTGAGCACTCCTTTGCACAGGAGCCCTGCTAGCCTGTCGCTCGAGCCAAGGATGCTCCTGGGGACCAGGGGTGACTCAGCCTCTGCCTCAGGGGCAGAGTCCCTCTCTCCTGACAGGGATGGCCCTGCAGCCACCTCCCCCGAGGGCTCAGGCCCCTGTGGGTCTGGCGGCAGTCCCTGGTCTGGGGTGCTCAGGGCTTCTGGGGCCTCTAGCTCCTCCTTTCCTTCAGTGGGGGCATGACGCATTGCTGTAAATTCTGGCTGTATTCCTCCTCATGTTCCTTGGCTTTTAGGTAATTCTGCTGTTTGGCTTGGACATGAGTCTGCTTGCTGCCATGATTGTGTCAGATTGGTTCTTCAGTTTTAGGTTTCTGTATAGAGAAACAGTTCAGAAACCATTTCCAGAGGGGTAGCCGTGTTAGTCTGTATCTGTAAAACCAACAGAGTCTTGTAGCACCTTAAAGACTAACACATTTGTTATGGGATAAGCTTTCATAGACTAGAGTGCATTGCATGAGTTCAGATACAAGTTTGTTTAATAAATCTGCTTGCCACCCCAAAGGGAAATCTCTCTAAAATCTATCAGTTTGTGTCAAGGCAAACCACACTGTCTACGTTCTTGACATCTCCTAGTGTAATCAAACTCTCTCACTTTTAAAATTAACTTCATTTTGAAGGCAACCACTGCACCATTTTGGCTACAGCACTCTGCTGATTGCTCAGCTCGGCCTTGCCCCTTCCTTGCGCTTGCCTCGCCTTCAGTCCTGTTGCCTTCCCTTTCCCCCACCTTAGTGCTGACCTCTGTTAATTTACACAACTCTTTTCAGATCCTTGGGATACAGAAAGTGTTTAGAGAGAAGGGAGGCAAGGGAGAGAAGCTGTTTGCTTTTTTGGTCAAGAGAGCAGTTATTTTGCATTCATTTGAACTGTTGAAAGCATTTAATCAACACAAAAGATTTACTGTGCTGCCTGGAAGCAGCTTTTGAGAGCATTTGGGACAGGTTTAAAAAAAAAACAGGAAAAAAGGCAGGTCAGAGCCTGCCATTCTTTAGGGGTAGGTTTGGGCATCTGAGCCCCAATTTATAAATCTTGGCAGTAAAGCAATGCTTCAGTGGCTTTTAACCTAAGCTGTAATATGAGACCCACATTTCATTTTTGTTTTATATTTTTGCCTTTACATTTATCTCAATTCTCTCTCTCTCTCTTACGAGGCATACAAAAATTAAATAACTGCAACAGACATTCTTAAAACATATTGGTGGGTTGCAATTTAATTTGCAGTATATCCAAGCCCCCTTTGCATGTTGCTGTGAATCTTTTCCCCATTCCTCAAAGCTTGAGGAGTGGAACAACACCCCTCTCCTGTCTCAAAATTTATCTCCTCCATCACGCCTTTGCTTATCCCCCAGCTTTCACCCTCAGCTGAAATGAAGTCTGTGCATGTGTACATTAGGAATGGGCAAACGAGTGATTTTCACCACTGCCGAGATTCTCCAAACTCCACCTGGAAGCTCAGATCACCTCACTTCCCATGTTCGAGTGCTCTCTGCTTTTCATTACATTTGAATAGTGTGCAACTCCAACTGGAATAACACACATTTCCCCCCGTAGCCTAAAGCATGAAAATACTTTTTTCTTTTTAAAGGTCATTTTTAAAAGGGCGCGTTTTTTTGAACGTGAATGCAAGTTTGGGAAAATGTGAGCTTTTCCTGAAAAAAGTACTCACTTTTGTGTTCACATTTAGAGGTACAAACCGGGAAAATCCATGTCCATAACAAACCAAAAAGAAATTCCCACACATCCCTAGTGGACATGCATTTGCTCACATCCAACATTTGTTACCCTTGCTTCTCCTTTCCCCTCCCTCTTTGCTCTCCATTTTCAAACATTAAACTATCAGTTTCCCCCTTTTCGCCCTCTCTGCACACCATTTACAAGGATGGAGAAGCAGTCAGCGTGGAGACAACTGCACCAGCCACGAGGGGAAGGGGAGCGCAGTTGCAGGGAACTGAGCTTGGAGCCAGGGCTCTGAGCTCAGTTCCCAGAAACTGGAGAATCCTATGGCCCCCTAGACGGCATCTAGGGGCCACAGAATTGCTCTCCCCATCAGTGCTGATGGCCTAAATTTTAGGGTGTGTTTCCACACTATCGGCTTCACCTGGCTTGCAACTTCGTTGTGATGTTTCCCCAACCGCATCTGCTCCTTTTCTGGGTTCCACAGTGCTTGAAGTCCCAGCTTATCATTGCTGTAGCCTGGGGCTCTGTGCTGTTTCCACGGAGCTCAAATTGAATTATTTTCTTGATGACTGGGTGGAGTCTGTGTTGGGTCTGATTACCTCATCCGTGTTCCCTTCTCCTCCTCTTGCTGAGTCCCTGCTCACTCTCCCCCTTCACTGATAGAAACATACTTCCGGGTGGGGTAGGGGGATTGGAAGTGAACATCCTCAGACTGGCAGGGGCTGCTGAACCAACCAGAGAGGTTCCCCCTCCAGGCTGTACTCCTCTTAATGGCAATCTCGGGAACAAGCCTCATTGACCACAATGGGAATTAGTTCTGCATAGACTTCCCGGACGTATGACCAGTTCCACCCATTTTTTTCCTTTGCCTCTAAACAGCAGGCTACCACACTAGGAGGCACCCCTAAGGTTACCGCATTAGCAGGCACACGCTAAGTTGCTACCTCTTTATTTATTTATTTATTTTTATTTCATTTCTATACCGCCCAATAGCCAAAGCTCTCTGGGCGGTTCACAAAAATTAAAACCAAACAGCACACAATAAAAAAATTTAAAATATATAGAACATTAAAACCACAATATAACAATACAACCACAATAAAACCTAGCAGCAGTTGTTGTTGTTGTTTATTTGGTCAGTCGCTTCCGGCTCTTCGTGACTTCATGGACCAGCCCACGCCAGAGCTTCCTGTCGGCTGTCGCCACCCCCAGCTCCCCCAAGGTCGAGTCCATCACCTCCAGAATATCATCCATCCATCTTGCCCTTGGTCGGCCCCTCTTCCTCTTGCCTTCCACTTTCCCTAGCATCAGCATCTTCTCCAGGGTATCCTGTCTTCTCATTATGTGGCCAAAGTACTTCAGTTTTGCCTTTAATATCCTTCCCTCAAGTGAGCAGTCTGGCTTTATTTCCTGGAGTATGGACTGGTTTGATCGTCTTGCAGTCCAAGGCACTCAGAATTTTCCTCCAGCACCACAGTTCAAAAGCATCTATCTTCCTTCGCTCAGCCTTCCTTATGGTCCAGCTCTCGCAGCCATAGGTTACTACAGGGAATACCATTGCTTGAACTATGCGGACCTTTGTTGTCAGTGTGATGTCTCTGCTCTTCACTATTTTATCAAGATTTGTCATTGCTGTCCTCCCAAGAAGTAAACGTCTTCTGATTTCCTGGCTGCAGTCAGCATCTGCAGTAATCTTTGCACCTAGAAAGACAAAGTCTGTCACTGCCTCCATGTTTTCTCCCTCTATTTGCCAGTTATCAATCAAGCTGGTTGCCATAATCTTGGTTTTTTTGAGGTTTAACTGCAACCCAGCTTTTGCACTTTCTTCTTTCACCTTCGTCAGAAGGTTCCTCAGCTCCTCCTCGCTTTCAGCCATCAAAGTGGTATCATCTGCATATCGGAGATTGTTAATGTTTCTTCCAGCGATTTTAACTCCAGCCTTGGCTTCATCAAGCCCAGCACGTCGCATGATGTGTTCTGCGTGCAGGTTGAATAGGTAGGGTGAGAGTATACAGCCCTGCCGTACTCCTTTCCCAATCTTAAACCAGTCTGTTGTTCCGTGGTCTGTTCTTACCGTTGCTAGTTGGTCATTATACAGATTCCTCAGGAGGCAGACAAGATGACTTGGTATCCCCATACCACTAAGAACTTGCCACAATTTGTTATGATCCACACAGTCAAAGGCTTTAGAATAGTCAATAAAACAGAAATAGATGTTTTTCTGAAACTCCCTGGCTTTCTCCATTATCCAGCGGATATTGGCAATTTGGTCTCTAGTTCCTCTGCCTTTTTGAAACCCAGCTTGTACATCTGGCAATTCTCGTTCCATGAATTGCTGGAGTCTACCTTGCAAGATCTTGAGCATTACCTTAACGGCATGTGAAATAAGTGCTACTGTTCGATAGTTTGAACATTCTTTGGTGCTTCCCTTTTTTGGTATGGGGATATAGGTTGATTTTTTCCACTTTGTTGGCCGTTCTTGTGTTTTCCAAATTTGCTGGCATATGGCATGCGTCACCTTGACAGCATCATCTTGCAAGATTTTAAACAGTTCAGCTGGGATACCATCATCTCCTGCTGCCTTGTTATTAGCAATGCTTCTTAAGGCCCATTCAACCTCACTCTTCAGGATGTCTGGCTCTAGCTCACTGACCACACCGTCAAATCTATCCCCGATATTATTATCCTTCCTATACAGATCTTCCGTATATTCTTGCCACCTTCTCTTGATCCCTTCTGCTTCTGTTGGGTCCTTGCCATCTTTGTTTTTGATCATACCCATTTTTGCCTGGAATTTACCTCCGATGTTCCTAATTTTCTGGAAGAGGTCTCTTGTCCTTCCTATTCTATTATCTTCTTCCGCTTCCACGCATTGCTTGTTGAAAAATAATTCCTTATCTCTTCTGGCTAACCTCTGGAATTTTGCATTTAATTGGGCATATCTCTCCCTATCACTGTTGCCTTTTGTTTTCCTTCTTTCTTGGGCTGCTTCCAGTGTCTCAGCAGACAGCCATCTTGCCTTCTTGGTTTTCATTTTCTTTGGGACGTTTTTTGTTGCCGCCTCCTGAACAATGTTGCAAACTTCTGTCCATAGTTCTTCCGGGACCCTATCTACTAAATCTAGTCCCTTAAATCTGTTCTTCACCTCCACTGCATATTCATTAGGAATATTAGTGAGCTCATATCTAACTGATCTGTGGGTCTTCCCTATTCTCTTTAGTCTGATTCTCAATTGTGCAATAAGAAGTTTGTGATCTGAACTACCATCAGCTCCAGGTCTTGTGTTTACCAGCTGCATAGATGTCTGCCACCTTTGGCTACAAAGAATGTAGTCAGTCTGATTTCGGTGTCAACCGTATGATGAAGTCCATATATAAAGTCATCTCTTAGGTTGTTGGAAGAGAGTGTTTGTTATGCACAATGAGTTGTCCTGGCAAAATTCTATCAGCCAATGTCCCGCTTCATTTTGTTCTCCCAGACCATGCTTGCCTGTAATTCCAGGTGTCGTTTGACTACCCACCTTAGCATTCCAGTCTCCTGTAATGAAAATAACATCTTTTTTTGGCGTACTATCCAGTAGGTCCTGCAGATCCTCATAGAACTGATCTACTTCTGCTTCTTCAGCATCTGTGGTTGGGGCGTATATTTGGTTCACTGTGATGTTACATGGCTTACCCTGAATTCGAATTGAGATCATTCTGTCATTTTTTGGATTGTATCCAAGCACTTCTTTAGCCACTTTATTATTAATTATGAAGGCTATTCCATTTCTTCTGTGGTCCTCTTGTCCACAGTAGTAGATCTGGTGGTCATTTGATGTGAAGTGGCCCATTCCGGTCCATTTCAGTTCACTGACACCCAAAATGTCTATATTTACTCTTGACATCTCCCCAATAACCACATCCAATTTGCCCTGGCTCATAGATCTTACATTCCAGGTTCCTATGGTGTGTTGATCTTTAGAACATCGGATTCGTCGTTCACCACCAGCACCATCGGCTGCTAGCCGTCCTTTTGGCTTTGAGCTAGCTGCGTCATCACATCTGGGGCTAGTTGAACTTATCCTGTGTTCCTCCCCAGTAGCATTTTGACCAACTTCCGACCTGGGAGTCCCATCTTCCGATGGCATACTGACATATCTCTGGTTGTACTGATCCATTTAGTTTTCATGGCAAGAATACCATCTGCCGTTTCCTTCCCCAGGGATCGTATTTAGCCTGACCTCTCTGCCATGACCTTCCCATCTTGGGTGTCCCTTCACGGTTTAGCTCATGATGTCATTGAGATGCTCAAGCACCATGACAAGGTAACGATCTCCTTTGCTGGAGCTAGTAGCAGTGCAGGAGTTTAAAATACAGATTTAAAACAGCAAAGCTAAAAGTTTAGAAAGCTAAAATGCTAAAATGCCTGGGAAAATAAAAAGGTCTTCACCTGGCGCCGAAAGGAATACAATACTAGGGAGCTCATTCCAGAGCCGGGGTGCCACAGCAGAAAAAGCCCTCCTCCTAGTAGCCACCCGCCTCACTTCCTTTGGCAGGGGCTCACAGAGAAGGGCCGCTGACGATGATCTTAAGGTCCGGGCAGGCACATATGGGAGGAGGTGATCCTTCAGGTAACCTGGCCCCAAGCTGTTAAGGGCATTATCACACTATTGCACAAGTTGTCAATCAATACGCATACCCTCCGCATCACAATGTTGCTAGGACCCTTATCACTTAATTGTGCAATAGCACTAACACACATTTGTGCTATTATGTGATTGCGCATTACTCCAGGGGTACCTGCTGACTCCTGTTGAGGTCAAGCGGGCTTGTTCCGGAAAATGTGCAATGGCGCAATAGTGCTATGGCACAGTAGCACAAATGCGTGTTAGTGCTATTGCGTGATTGAGTGATAGAGTCATAGGAAGATACTGACATAGAGGGTATGCATATTGATTGAAGACTTGCGCAATACTGTGATAATGAGATAGTGACTTAGCATGTAATATGAAAACTAGACTATGATGCTTGCAGCATTATTTCCCTGGTCCAAACGACACAAGGGAATATTAGCCGTGGATCTTCCCCACGTGTTGTTCTGTGGGGAACAACATTTTCTCAGGAACAGACCTGAGAAAAACCTGAGTTTCAGGTTGTGGTGGGAGTAGGGATGGGGGAGAAATCCGCCATGGACCCCAGTGAGGACGGATTCCAAGAATCCGGCCCCACTAGGGCCTGTGGCAGAACAGAACACTCACCTCCACCTCCACGCGGAATCCTTCCGGGTCGGATCCGTCACTGCCTTGATCCCGCGGAGCTGGCCACCAGCTCTGCTTCGCTGGCAAATGTCGATACAGCCGGCAGCCATTGCCGTGCCGTATCACTGTAAGTCAGGCTCCAGATGCAGATGGTGTAGTGGGCGCCATTTGCAGCCGTAAAACTGGTACATTAGCCTAAATGCAACCATTTACAGCTGCCGGCCATATTGACATTCGCCAGCGAAGCAGAGCTGGCGGCCGGCTCTACAGGATCAAGGCAGAGCAGAGCCGGCCTGGACAGATTCCGGGGGGGAGGAACGGATCGCCTCCGCCCCCTGCGGACCCCCCCACCTGGAATGGGGTAAGTGATCTGCCCATCCGAAAGTGGGAGTACTTGCTTGCCCATGATAGCAGGCTTACAAGCACTGGTGTTCCAGCGCTTATTTTCAGTGATGTTTTAAACGCTGGTCCCTCGGCATCCTGCTCCAAAACGGTGATGAAACTTCAGGAAAACAGGGAGGCAAAGGGTTGGGTCACTGAGGCCAGAGCAACACACCCACAAAGGCCGGGCTACATGCCCCATGGGCAGGACTATGATACTGGACCCAGTGCGATTGTGGAAACAGGTCTGTCACAGAGCCATGGTAAGCTGGAAAAGTCAGACTATAAGCAGTCTCAGAAGAAGCGGTTGTTCAGCGATAAAATGCGGGGCTGGTGCTAAATGGCCATGATGTCATGGAAACGCAGAGACCTCACCGTGCAGCCAGGTTGGAGTAAATCGCTGGTGGAAACACAGCCCCTTGACTCTAAAGAGAACTACTTAATTTTCTTCACAATTCCCTCAGCGTTGACAGGTTTTGTATTGGTTTATACTTGGAGCAAAGCAAGATGTGTTATAGCTGAGAGCAGTCTTTAAAAGTTTTATCCCTGCGGTGGTAGAAGGTACGGAACCTCTTGTGCGTTGTATTTTTAGTCCACAGCAAGTGCTGTGTGAAATTAAAAAAAGGAGATTATAAATAGCTTAGCTCTAAATTTTCAAGAGGTATTAGAAGCCTCTTTGGAGGCCTTACTTTTAAGCATCATCATGAAAGAGTTTTAAAGTGGAGATTAAGGGGCAGTTGGATTAAGCTCTACTGGAGTAAAAGTGAAGATTGCAGATCAGGGACTTTTGGAAGCTACAGGGAAACCTTGGCTTTGACAGAAAAATGGGCTTTTCAGTTATGTAAAGGAGACTAGGGGGAATATGGGGCTCGATTTGTTAGCTGCCCCAGTCCCAATGAACTTGTTTAATATATACAATATCTGTTTTCTTGCTATGTCTACATGGTTCTTAAATTTCTGTTCACCATTTTTCAAGGGCTCAGGGTGGTAACAACTCTAGGGGAAGGGGGGAAATCCAATAAAAACAGAATACCTAATTTAAGATATACATATATATTTTATAGAAAGGTACATTTATCTGTGTTTGACTTATCTTTGTTGGTTAAAGGCCAGCTAAACAGGAGAAGCCTTGCAGCACTTGCATTAGGTATTGTGGATGCTGGGAGACGTCCTTCAGCAGGCGATAGCTTGCTAATAGTCCAGCATGATTCGTTGATGTTTCATCACAGAGAACTAATTACAAGATATGTTCTCCTGATTGCTGGAAATCCCTCTCCAGCTTGGAAAGTAATATCCATCAGACTTGGGGAAAGTGACCCCCTTCAGCTAGTGGGAGGGGGCAGGGAGACAGTTTGAAGCCAGATTTGTAGTTTGAATTCACAAAGTATAGGGGAAGGAAGAGAGAGCATGCTGGAGTTAGGCTGAAGCTGGAATGCACCTTTGAAGTAAGGGCAGGCGGGGGGGGGGGCAGGGGAAGGCTGTACAAGTTGCTCTCTAGTAGTCTGTTGAGTTAGCAGATTCGTTGCCTGCTGTATTTACTAAATAAAAATATTTAGCTACCTTAAATCTCCTGTGTGCTCTTATCCCAAAGAAAGCAACTGTGGGATTGCTCAGTCTTTGTGGAAATGGGGAGAACTTAACAGTGTTTTGGCTTCAACCAGCCTCTATGGGAGAAGGAGTTCCACAACCGTGGGGGGAGATGTGTGGGATGATGCCATTCAAACTTGACGCATGAGTGAAAAACTAACTATAGTACCGTAGCCAAGTTCATGGCTTTGCGCAGTGCCTGCAGTCCTCATACTCTTCCTGGTGCTGGCCAAGCCCCCCACATCCCCTCTGTTATGTCGTCTGAGATATTTGTGGGGATTCCTCCTGTAGGAACCAAAGGACGTTTTGTGGGCCAGATTGGGGAGCCCTGCAGGCCGGGGGTTCTGTACCCCTGATATAGTTGATATTAAAGCCAACAATGGAACGAGGTGAATTATGAACCTTGAATTATGTGTGCTAAGGCCAGGGCTGGTAAGCTTTAAAAGTCAAGTTATGTAAAGTATATTCTGTGTTTCATGCTGCAATTAACTCTAAGTAAAATAGGCAGCAAACATTGCTCTTTATCTTTGTGTATTCTGATCTCTAAAACAACAACAAGTTTTTAAGGGCGCAGTCCTATCAGCATTCCCATCAGCCTCTGAACTTGGAGGCTGATAGGAATCCTATGCAGAGCGGGAGCAGCGCAGCGGCAATATTCACCTCTGTGCTCCCCGCACTCTGCATTTTAGCTAGATGGGTGTTTTTGCCCGTCTAGCTGAGGCTTTAGGGAAGTGGAGGGAAGGAGGTTGGGGAGGCCTCTGGATGTGATGTAAGCTGGCCTCTCCAGTCTCCTCCCCTCCCTCCCTGCCTGCCGGGCCCCTTTCCCTCCCCTCAGAGGTTGCATTTGCAGCCTAGGGAAGGTGTCCTGTGCAGTTCTCTCCACACCCGCTGGGAGGGGGAGGGGGTGGGGGAGGGAAGATTGGACTCCTGGGTCTGAGACTGGAGCAGTGACTCTGACCTCAGATCCAAGAATCTGGAATGTCCTGTAGCCCCCCAGACACTGTCTAGGGGCCATAAGATTGCTCTCAGACTTAAGTTTTGTTTTTTTATGTAAATACCCCCCCACACACACACAGTCTATTTTATGTGCAATGTACAGTTGTAAACCATATGCCATCATGGCTAATGCATTAATAAAATGAGTTTACATTTGAACTATACCTTGAATTGTGGCCAGAAGGTAATGAGAAGCCAGTGCAGACACTGAAGAATTAATATATTCTTTATACCCCTACTAGGGACAGACGGTCTTGAGACCAGCTATTCTAGAAAGTTGTTCTTGTGGACAGGAGTTGTACTGAATACTGGAGCATATCTTACTTTGACACTTTTTTTGCATGGTATGCCAAATTGTTTGACTTGCTTGGGATTTTACTATTTACCAAATTTTAAAACTTAGCATTTTCAAAGAGTGATGCTAATTAGGTAATAATAAAATGTTTTGTCTTAAGATCTCTAATTATCCAACAAAGTTATTTAGGTTGTAATGTAGGGAAATCTATTTTGGAGTTTGATATGTTGTCACAGCTGTCAGAGCAACCCAAGTAGGATTTAGCTTTTTCACAACCATGCTATGAACTCATTAGTGTTGTGTCAGTTTACAAATATACCATTTAAAAAGTAGCTTTGAGCAGCTCTCATTTTATTTATTATTACAATGTCATCAGTAAACAGAGTTTATAGAGTTTCATATGCAAAAAATAGACAGGTTTCTGCCGCTGAGAAAACTGACAATCTAAAATCAACCATAGGGAAGACAATCAAGGGAGAGGAAGGAGAGATAGGCGAGAAGGGATCAGTGGTTCAAGCTGTTTTGCTTCCTTCCGCCCTCCCCCGCCCACATCTTATTAGTGGAAGAGGTGTTTCCTCCTCAAGAATATGCTTGACTGCAGCCCGCTTCCCCATGTTCCATAACGTGGTTGTGTAGCAAAGGGAAAGGAAGGAACTTCCTGACTTGGATTCCTGCATTGAGCAGGGGGTTGGACTCGATGGTCTTATAGGCCCCTATGATTCTAGAAACTTTTACCTCATTCACTTCTTATGGAATATGGGAAGAGGTTGCCATAAATTAAAAGAGTGGGGAACAATGCCCCCACCTCAGACGATGTTGTTTTAGGGGTCTGGGGTGGTGTGTGTGTGTGTGTTCCCCCAAAGGATTACAGGGGCTCTAGCCTCTTTTAGCCTAGAGCCCCTGTAATTCTGCGACCCTAGGTAAGTCCTGCCAGGGATGAAAGTGAGCATATGCAGTTTCACGTACAGCTGGGAATGAAGACTAAATGTAAATTCTGAGCTTTCCCACTATGTGAGTTATGTAGTAATGTTAATATGGGATGGAAAATGAAACGGAACACTTTAAAAATCAGTTATACATTTAATGCAGGTTTTACACATGCTTACATGTACAAGGTTACACATCACAGAATGCAGAAATGCAAAAGGCACTTCTAGTATTCTGCGTGCAAATGCCCTTAACATAAAGCAAACGTTGATCTTGTCCTTTGTTGGATGTTCAGCACATGGAGCAGGCTGAGGAATCATATAGGACAAACAAGATGGAGGGGAGGCTGGATAAGGTTAGAGAGCTAATTCACATGTTACATTTGGGGTTATTATTAGTAGTACTACTAGTAGTATTTATAAAACATCAGTGGTTAGCAGAGTGTACAAGAGGATAGGTCCCTGTGTCGAGGAGCTCACAATCTAAAATTCAACATGGGCAAACAGAGGAAAGGGAGGTAGGGATACACAGGAATACATATGGGTTTGTTTCATGTGCATGTGTTTAGGCTTAGTTACAGGCTAAATTACACTAGAGTATAAAAGCTAGGGGACTAAGCTCAAGTCTTAATTGAAAAAGTGGTAGGTGTACATTTAAGAGATTTTAACTATCCTTAGGGATGGGGAAGAAATTCATTCTTCCCCATCCCTCACTCAGTTCTCATTAAAATGCGCTTACCTAATTTTGCACTTTAGAAGCACTATGCAAACTTAACTCATTTATCCTTTGAAATTCTCACTCATGTGAGAATTTTCATGCGAACTTAAAAATCTCAGTGTTTGGGAAGAACTGAACTTAAGACTGGAGCTATTATTATTCAAAATTATATACTGCTTTCTGCAAAGCTATCAAAGTGGTGAACATAAAATGTTATATCATCAAATCAACAATAAAATATAACAATAAACACAATAATAAAAACATTAATTAGCAGTAAAACTGTACACTCTGCTGTGTGCTACTGATAGCTGGCTGGGTCACACTTCAGGGAAAGCCTGTGTGAAGAGACGGGTCTTAAGAAGGCATCTAAGGGAGCAATCCTATGCATGTTTGGACAGAGAAAAGGCCTACAACTCCCAGCATTCCCCAGCCAGAGTTGTAGGCCTTTTCTGTCTAAACACGCACAGGATTGCACCCTAACCATCAGAACTGGGGGGGCCTAATGACAATTTTATTATAAAACACAATATAAAAATCAACGTAAAAACAATAATAAATACATTAAAACATTACAGAAACAGTGTAACATATCAGTGTGATTATAAGTCAGGGAAAACCTAAGTAAACAGGTTTGTCTTCGAGAGGCATCAAAAGCTTGCCACAGTTTCTGCCTCTCAGATTACATGAGAGAGCGCATTCCAGAGGGCAGGTGCTGCCACACTAAATGCTCTGCTGCAAGTGCTCCTGAGGCAAACCTCATAAGCACATGGTACCCTCAAATGTGCTCCCGCTCATGATCACAGAGATCACGCAGGGACATATGGCGGATGGAGGCAGTCCCTAAGGTAACTGCCTCCCAAGTTATTTAGGGCTTTATATGTTAGCAACACCCTCAGTCTGGCCTGGTAGCTTATTGGCAACCAGTGCAGTTCTTTTAACAGAGGTGTTAAAAGAGGCCGCTGTTTGTAGCCTTGCAGCTGCATTCTGCACCAGTTGCAGCTTCTAGAACAGGTCTTAGAGTAGCCCCACTTAGAATGCATTGCAATGATCCAATTGGTCCAATCCACCATGGCCAAGCTATCATGGTCCAGCAATGGCTGTGGCTGGCGAACCAGTCAGAGCTGGTAAAGGTGCTCCTGGCCACCAAGGCCACCTGAGCCCCTAGTAACAAAGATGGATTGAGGAGCACTCCCAAACTACACATCTGTTCCCTCAGGGGAAGTGCAACTCCATCCAGGACTGGCAATGGCATACAGTCAGGGCCAGAAATATTGGAACAAGGATAACTGTTTTGGCGGTTGGCCTCTGTACACCACCACACTGAAGTTGAAAGGAAACAAACCCCGATGGGAGCGAAGTCAGGACTTCCAGCTGTAATTCAAGGGGTTTGACAAAAGTGGGGCACCAACCATTCAGGAAGTACAGCCAGTGGCATACCCCCCCCCCCATCGTTGGTGGCTCGTAAGTAATGAAACAAACCAACATCATTTCAAACTTAAGGCCTTTAATACCTGGATGAAAATCCTTTGCAGTCAATGATTGACTGAAGTCTGGAACCCATGGACATGACCAAATGCTGAGTGTCCTCCCTCAAGATGCTTTGCCAGGCCTTTACTGCAGCTGCCTTCAGCTGCTGCTTGTTTGTGGGTCTTTCTGCCTTCAGTCTTGTCTTCAGTAAGTGAAAAGCATGCTCTATTGGGTTGAGATCAGGTGACTGACATGGCCATTGAAGAACATCCCACTTCTTTGCCTTGAGAAACTCTTGGGTAGCTTTTGCTGTATGTTTGGGTCATTATCCATCTGCAATATGAAGTGGCGTCCTATCAGTTTGGCAGCATTCGTCTGAATCTGAGCAGAAAGTATAGCCCTATACACTTCAGAATTCATCCTGCTGCGTTTATCAGCAGTCAGGTCATCAATAAACACCAGTGACCCGGTTCCATTGGCAGCCATACATGCCCATGCCATAACACTGCCTCACCATGTTTGACAGATGATGTGGCATGCTTTGGATCATGAGCTGTTCCTTTCCTTCTCCATACTTTTCTCTTCCCATCATTCTGGTACAAGTTAATCTTGGTTTCATCAGTCCAAAGAATCTTATTCCAGAACTGGGCAGGCTTTTTAAGGTGTTTGCTGGCGAAGGCTAATCTGGCCTGTCTGTTCTTGAGCGTTACCAGTGGTTTGCACCTTGTTGTGAAGCCTCTGTATTTACATTCATAAAGCCGTCTCTTGACTGTAGATGTTGACAATGACATGCCTACCTCCGCAAGAGTGTTCTTGACCACCTGGCCAGATGTTGTGAAAGGGTTCCTCTTCACCCTGAGCAGAATTCTGCAGTCATCCACTTTAGTTGTCTTCCGTGGTCTCCCAGGCCTTTGGCTGTTGCTGAGCTTGCCAGTTAATTCCTTCTTTTTTCAGGATGTTCTAAACTGTTGTATTGGCCACTCGCACTGATTTTGCTATCTCTCTGATGGGTTTATTTTGTTTCCTCAGCCTAATGATGGCCTCCTTCACTCGCATGGACACCTCTGTGGACCTCATGTTGGGAGTTCCAGTGAACAGTTACCAAATACAAATGTCACACTCAGAACCACCTCCAGGCCTTTTATCTGCTTGATTGGTCATGGGGCACCCAGGAAACAGGCCACACCTGGCCATGCAGCTGCTTGTCAGCCATTTGTTCCATTCCTTATGAGCCCCCAGTGCCGGGTACGTGTGTATGCCACTGGCTGTACTTCCTTGAATTACAGCTGAAAGTCCTGACTTCGCTCCCATCTGGGTGTGTTTCCTTTCAACTTCAATGTGGTGGTGTACAGAGGCCAACTGCCAAAACAGTTATCCTTGTTTCAATATTTTTGGCCCTGACTGTATTTTTCCAGACTTATGACCTACCTATCCACAGCCCTTCCATCTTGCCAGGATTCAAAGTCCGTTTATTGGCCCCCATCTAGTCTACCACTTCATACAAGCACCAGTCCAGAGCCTGCATGGCCACATCTGAATCAGATGTTATGGAGAAATAGAGCTGGGTGTCATCTGCATATTGTGATGGCATCTCACTCCAAATCCCCAGATGATTACTCTCAACAACTTCATATAGATGTTAAACAGCTCCATAGCATGAGTCCCAGGGGACTGAAGTGCACTCCACCAACACCACTCTCTTAGACCTAGTACTTAGGAGCAGAGCCACTGAAATACAGTGCCCCCAATACCCATTCCATGGAGCTGGTCCAGGAGGATACCATGGTCAAGGTATCAAAAGCTGCAGCGCTTAAGTAAGAGGAGCAAGGTTGCACTTCCCCTATCCCTCTCTCAATAAAGATCATCCAACAGGGAGCCAAGGCCAATTCCTTCCCAAAACCAGGCCTGAACCCCAGACTGCATTCTCCTCACCTTCCTTAAACTATCTGACCTCCCATTTTTCCCTGTAATCCCCTGAAATCCCAGAAACTGCTAAATCGCTGTTGCAACATGCTGCAACATCAAAATTGCTCTACTACAACTTCTCGTTACTGGGAACTTGCCAGCTATATTCCTCCTTACCTTTTGCTCCTTCTTGGGCTGTGGTGTGTCCATTGGGGATCAAGGCCAGTGAGGCTTTCTCCTGCAGCTCTCCTCTGCTGTTCCCTTTGATCTTGTGGTCTTTCCCAGCTTAATCTTCCCAAATCTCATGAAAGTGCTGAACCAGTAAATTGCCCTTTCACCATAGCGTGATGTCAAAATCACACTACTTCGGGATTACAGTGTGCTTTGCGGAAATCTTGTTACTGTGTGCTTTGCAGAAAACAGGGCTGCTGATCCTTCCTCTGTCCCACCACCTTTTTGTTTCAGGGGCTTAAGAAGGCAGAGAACCAAAGGCAGAGAAAGATGGGAAACACTGAAGTGCAACTGTACAAAATACTAATGAGCCCCTAAAGACAGTCAAATTCGCAGTTCCAGAGCCTGCAATAGTGATTTCATGCATAGGGAATAGCTCTAAATTGCTATATCGCTATACCAGTATAGCGATATAGTGATTTAGAGCTATTCTGTATGGGCGATATCACGGTAAGGCTCTAACGACTTTGGAAGTCTTGTTTCTGTGCAGAAAGAAGGTAGACAAGTAGACCTCTGGGTGACACACACTGGGTGGGCATGTAGGAAATTTTCAGGTCAGAATGCTCTGCTGCTTTTTCTGGATGCGCCTGAGGAGCAAGGGGAGTGGGTAACATCCCTCTCATAGGTGGTTGATGACATCACTTCAACTGGCAGGATTCCACCCAACCATCCCCAAAGTAAGGCAGATAAAAGTGCTGTGTGACCTGTGAAAGTGGTTTGGTTGGGAGGTGTATAATCCGCTTTTTCTTGCTTTGTGTGCCTCTGATGGAGCTAAGCCAATTTCAGGAAACAGTGGATAGAAGCTGAAAACACATCTCAGTGCGTTGCCGTGAAGGCTGGCCCCTGCCCTCACAGCAAGTCAATCTCTTTTTCACTAGCCACGCTGCTTGTGACTGAGTGGAGGACTTCTAGCACCTCCCGCCTGCCTCTGAAGCAGGTTGGCTTAGCAGCAGAAGCCTAGTCACTTGAGGGTGCCTTTAGCCACCGCCCTGCTGAGCTGAAATAAGACAAAACACCTGCCTTTTTGCTAGGCAGCTCTCTGCAAGTACAAGCCCCCCAGGGAGAAAAGGAATAATAGTGGTCAGGCACATCCAGTCCAGGTGCCCTGCCTGAGGCATGTCACTAAACATGTTTTTCCCTGGAGGTGACAACATAGAGAAGATGCATGCACGGCATCTTCTGCTGGAGAGTGTCCTGCCCGGACTGGAGGAGCCCTCAGAGGAGGAGCTAGAGGCCCCAGAAGCCCAGGGCACCCCAGAGCAGGGGCTGCCCACAGGAGCCTGAGCCCTCGGGGGGAGTAGCTGCAGGGCCATCCTTGTCAGGAGGAAGGGACTCTGCCCCTGAGGCACAGGCTGAACCACCCCCTGATTCCTGGGAGCATCGTCGCCTCAAGAGCAGGCCAGCAGGGCTCCTGTTTGAAGGTGCGCTTGCCTCCAGAAGAGGTTTCCTCAGGAGAAAGGGACTCCTCAGGAGTAGGCTCTGGAAAGGGAGCTCTGATTACTGCAGATGAGCTCTGGGTGGGGTCTGGCTGGCTTTGGGCTTAAAAGCCTTCGCGGGGAAACCCAGCCAGCATTTGAACAACTTGGCCCTTCCAGCCTCGGGGGCGTGCTTTGCCTCCAGAATTGTGTCCTGTGTCTGATGCTCTGTTTCCTGGCCTTTTCGACTGCTCAGTGACCCTGCTTCTGGGCTGTGTAATGTACCTGGCTGACTAACTGTGTTTGATCTCTTGCTTGTTACCTTGACCACTCCTGCTGCCACTGCCTGTGTTCTGACCTCTGCCTGGATTTTGACCTCTCCTGCCTTAGCCTAAGCCTTCTTGGACTGAAACTTGTGTGCTTGACCATTTTGCTTGTCAACTTGACTACTTTATTGTTTGTGAACAGCCAAGACTCAATCTAGAGCAGGACAGAGAGTGGAGAGAAAAACAGGCAGCAAGTGACTGATGCAAAGTGAAGTGAGTGACCGCTCACTTGGAGACGGGGATGGGGGGAAGTGTGAGAGTGGGAATTCGCTGCCCTGCTTGTCCCCAAAGAGGGGTTGTCATTGCATCTGAGAAGAACAAAATCTGTGCTATAGACAGGAAATAAATGGGCACATGGCTTCATTACCATGGGGGACTGGAAAGAATTCTATGTCTGCCATTAAATTGTCTCCAGTTTCTTCCTCTGGGGAATGTTCTGTTAAAACGTTGGTGTATGTTGCTAGAGTTGTCATTCCCTGGGGTTCAGATCTCTCCCAGGAGTCTTTAGTGGGTGGGTATCTGAGTGAGAGGTGGATGCATCATGTCACTAGTGTAGATGCATAGAAATGTATGTGCGTGAGCTATAAGATGCCCAGCCTGTCATTTCTCACAGCATAGCTGCTGAGGTTTATATTTTGGACTGTTAATGAAGTGTAGGACAGCATATGTTTTTTTACTTTAACAACAAATACCTTTTGAGTTTAGAATTTGAATCGGGGCAAGGGGGACAAACTGTTGCAGTATAAATGAATACTGTGTACAGTAGGTGGAGCAGAGCAGGGCTGGGCATAGGGTAGATCATCTGGATCTATTAGTAGGTCTCTGGCTGATTTGCAGTAGTTCGGCAAGAACAGCTGCAACAAAATGACCCCCTCCTCATCCTTAATTATATTGCTAAAATGAAGAAAGCTTGGGGTAACCAGGAGTGGATTTATGTGTGGAGGGGCTGATAGTTCTGTTCAGTTCTGATAATCAAAAGAAATGTCTGAGCTCATAGTTACTTGATTCTAAGTTTAATTCTAAGTGTATGTCTTCTTTTGCATTAGGCTCCAGTTGTTGGATCTTGAGGTTCTAGTAAAAAGAAGTAGACCCTACAACCCTGAAGTCTGCCCACTCTTGGAATAAACCCATCAGCAATGAGTAATAGTGACAAGGATGTGGGGAAATGTGCTCAGGCAGGGAACCTTGGTATGAGAAAAAGGAGATTTCCTCTGTGGAATATCAAAGATTATATGGGATGAATATTTCAACCTTGCAAGCAGTTGCCTTGCAGGAAGCATCCTTGGGCCATCTCTTTTAGATACTCCTTAGTAAAACTGGTCAAGATGGAGAGCTTCCAACAAACCTGGATGAGGCCATGGCTGTGGCATCTTTTCCCTCCTGCTTTACCTAAGTACAGGTAAGTGCCTATATGCAGGAAAGATGGCGTGTTCAGGGAGTGCCCAGAGAAGTTACTGAAGAAGACCGGAGAGGTGTTTTCTATACTGGACTCAAGGTATTTGCTGTGTCCACAAGAGCAGCCTTGATTCCTGTACAGAAATCAGTTGTTGGGGTCTTGGCCACTTTGCTGATCTGCGTGCTTGTGGCTCCAGCTCACTTCAGCTGGAGAAGGGGAGGCAATGATTGTAGGGCAATCGGTCCTACTCGAAAGTGTGTTTGGGATGCCCGCAAAAGGGTGACCATTCAGACAAAAGGGTGACCATTCTTCTTAATCCTCTGCACTGATACTTTCTATGGCTTTGGGTTCCTGATCCCTAACTCTTACAGCCAAAACTAGGCCTACCATGAGGCCTCCAGCCATTTTTGGACAACATTAAGAGTGGTAAAATGGGAGGCAGATAGCTCTGATCTATGTGGTATAATGCACCAGGATGTTCTCCTTTGCAGCCCCAATTAAACAAATTGGAGCAGTGCTAGGGCACAAGTCCCCAATAAGTCTTCAAAGCAGCTTATAATAAAATTGCTGAAATAGCAATTAAAAGAGCTGTAACTTATCAGTATCAAATAGGTTTACCAGGCCTCGGAATCTGATCTGAAGTTTCAGAGTTTTAACTACCACTGCAGGGAATCAGGAGAAGGCATAATATCTCAGGCTGAGGGTCAGAAACAGGCTGAGGGGAAGAGTATTTTTCTGCTTGGCTTGGAAGTTTTGCCATTCATTTCACACACTTGCCTCCCCCCCCCCCGCCTTCACACACACACACACACACACACACACACCAGTGTCCATCTCCATTCCTGAGACACCAGGTACAGTCAGACTCTTTTGACTACACAGGTGCCATCTTATACCCCTTTCAGGCATTACTAGACTCCGCCCCATCTCACCATGCTGTACCCCGTGGTTTTCCAGTCACCACCTCTGCATCTAAAAGTTTGAGTTTCAGGAGACCTGGCAACCCCTAGTATCAGATAGTCCTTGTCTGACATCCCTCTTGTATAGGACTTGATGCAGGCTTGAGTTCTGACACCATATTGCTGTGATACAGCACCTGAATGGATACCACAGCATCCACCTAGTTCAGAGGTGTGGAGCAGTGATGCCCTGTTCCATGTTTAGAAGGAAACCCAGGCAAAACAGTGTGCCCCACACTCCTTTTTGTCCTTCCTTTCCAGTGACCTTTTCCACTGCCACAACATGGAAATAATTTTTCTCTGGCTCTCTCCATCAAACCATCCTTAAAATTCCTTAGGTCTCAAATATCCACTTTTAGGTAGTGTGCGGGCTGGCTTTTAGATGTGGGGTCGGTAACCCAACAAGAAAAGAGGCAACAACATTTCAAACAACAAAGATTTAAAGTACTGAAAAAAATGTTTATAGGAAAAAAGTTTATCCTGACTGAATAGATACACACATACAACACACAAAGCCATATGAGCAGTAGGGTAATAAAATAACTTGGCAGAAGTGCATACAGATAACCTAACTAAACTGTGTCCCTGTTTTATCCCGATTCCTTCCCAGCAATATCTTACAGTCAGAGGTCCATCATTCTCTTCCACTCCTCCAGATCTTCCATTTCCTTCTTCTAGGACTCTGAGCTTTTTTCTGTGTTTTCTCTCTGATCCCCCCCCCCTCTCTCTTTTTAAATCTGCCCTTCTGCCTCAGGCTTTTATACAGTGAAAATAGTGTGTATTTTCCCCTCTACAACCAAGAAGGAGGGCAGCTTCTTGATCACCTTTGCCTTAAATTTCTACCCTGACTCTTTCTCCTGACTTACTGTTGAACCTCCTGCAAATCCTAATTATTTTCTCCTGTGTGCATACTTCTTGACTCCTAAACCTTCTTATCTTCTCTGACCATTTGTTGAACCTCCTGCCCAGTTCCTTCTTTCCTCTTAATGAGCCATCTAAAAGCCCTTGGCTTCCTAAGAACACATTTTGATTCCAATAATCATTAACTAAACTTTTGACTTTTTGGCTGACCAGCACATATACAAAAAAGATTTATCCCCATAATATCCAAACCAAACTATATACAAAAATGTAAGACAGTCCTTTTTCTTCACAGCCCCATGTTAGGACTGGAGCGAGTACTGAATTGTCCTGTAATATGACATTCCTTCTTTAAACAAATACATTCTGCTATAGGAGAGTTCATGGTACACCAGTGCCAAGATGACAGCAAAGCCAGACTTGCATTTATCTATGTAGGAAGCACTTTTACTTTTAGCTTCTACTTCTTTCTAGCAGGGAGAAACTCCTTTTGTTGCTTGAGTAGAGATAGGTTTTCTGGTCCCGTTATTTGTCCCTGTTTTCCCTTTGGATGGGCTGAGAGTCCAGAAAGGAAGCCCTTTGCAGACGCATTCATGCCATAAAACATGGCTAATCTTCTAGAATATTCTTTTGGCCCTGCAAGATACATCAAGTCTGCATGGCTATTCTTTGTCGATGTTGCTTTTTGGGTGGACATGAACTCTTCTCTCCAATAAATCAAATTCTGTTGAATTCAATAAACTCAACGAAATGTATGCAGACTGCTGGGGGGTTTTTTGCATCCAGCTGCTTCGATTCTGCAGAGTTCTTTCAGGATCCTCTTAAAGCAAGGAGCAGTATTGATTGTAAGAGTGAGAGATGGAATGGGAAGGTAGAGGGACATGACTGGAGGTCATGGAGGGGGGAAAGTAGTGGTAGCAGTAGTAATAAATAGTAATTATCTGACATACTTTTCCTAAGTGCTCAAATTATCTTACATATATTATCTCAGTAATCCTATCAGGTAGGTGAGTATTATTCCCAGAGAAGATGGAGGGGAAATTGGAGGAGAACTCTTTGAGGTCTAAAAGCTATGACTGAAGATAGATAGTGTGCTGGGGGCTGTGTCTAGTGTTAAAGTTCAGTCCCTAGGTTTATTTCTGGACCCAGCCCTGCTTTTTGAAAAAAAAGTGGATGTACTGATAAAAGGCACTCCTGGCACATCTGTTAAGCAGGCCCTGGTTCTTCCGAGATAGGGATGACTTCACCACACTGAGATATAGTTTTGTAATCTCAAGGATAGGCTGCCATAATATACAGAATATCAGGCTACCCTTGAACTTTTCTTGAAATTTACACCTGATGCAGAATGCTGCTATCCACCTGTTGATGGGCATTGGGAAGTGGGGAGAGCATATTTGATCTGCACTGCCCCAAATTGCATTGGCTGCTGTTGTGCTTTGAGGTCCAGTATGCTTTGAGGACCAGCTCTTTGAGGTCTGGTGCTGAATTTGGCCTGTAAATCCCTTTTCAATGCATTGAGTTCAATGGGTGTTACACCCACATAAGTGTGCTAAGGGTTGCAGACTTACAGCACAATCGTACATTTTATGTCTACTCAGAAGTAAGTCAGGTTTCCTGGGGGTTGCAAGAAAAGAGTACAGCAGAAGTTAAGCTACGAAAACAAGACCCCCCCCCCCCTTTGCACATATGCCAGGGAGGGAGGGAGGCACTCCTTCAGTTCAAACCATGTGGCCACTGTGTAAAGAAGCCCTTCCTGATCCTGCAAAGAGACCAAAAGCAGGAAGCTCCGGAAACGATGTGGGTTTTTGCGGGGTGGGGGTTGCTTAATGTAGAAACTCCCAAAGTCAACATATGGTAGCAAAATCCCATGAACAAAGTCCTGTTATCAGGGGAAATGGTGGGTGTTGGAGGGATTCTTAAAGAGGCAACACAAACTTAGCTGGGTGTACAGTCTGTTTCTGGGGTTCCCTTCACTATAGATATCACTTTTGTGATTGGTTCTGACTTAAACATTTTACAAATTTCATGAAGGGGAACACAGGCAGAGTAGGACATCATTGTAAGGCTTTGGAAAATAGTTTAAAGGGCTGGTGTAGTTTTGCTTATAGTCCCTTTCCAAACCGGCCTGTCATGATAATTCTCCATTGCCATCCCACTACCCTTCCTCCAAAACAGCTGTGTATATCTTGAAAAGCATTTGTAATAAGTGCAATATTTTCCTGCACAGCTGGGGGGTTTTGGTGAGAAATCTTTACAGCTGTTGGATCCCTCTCGCCGCTTTTTGTCTTCATGCCCTGGAATCTTGCAAGAGTGTCACTGTTTCCCCTGCTCCGTTAAATTCCTGTTTGCATCTGTAGTGGTATTTGGGTGGAGTCTTTCACAGCTGGTGGAAGGGGCTTAGAGCCAGTTTGTGTATGACATGGGAGTCAAGGGAGCATATCAGGTGCAACGTAGCTTCTTGTGGAAATGGAAGTGCTGGGAGCACACAGCTCTATTTAGGGTTGAGCCCCGGACACAGCAACCATCAGTTATGAGAAACGGAAGGTTTTAAAAACTTGTAACGGCTCAACATGTACAGCGTGGAGAAGAAATTCTTTCGCATGAAAGCTCTTACTATGCAGGATGGAGCCAACGAATGACGTAGCGAACTAGGGACTTCCTGGAAGAAACTTCATAGGTGCTACTGATGAGGGTTTGCACATAGGAACAAGTTGGATTCTGGCTGTGAGTTGCTGGAAAGCTGAGGGCTGAGCAGAAGAGGCCTAGGGTACTCTGGCCATCCTGGGCGCGGAGGGCACTTCCGTACATGAGGCTTAAAGTCAGCTTGCATGGCGCGTGTAAACCCTCTATCGGCCAGAGTCCTGTTTTGCATTAGAAACACCCCCTTCCTAATTAACAGCAATCAAATTTTCACAGCGTTCAAGAGGCAATTCAAGCAAGAATCAAAACATGTTGAGGGCCAATCAACATGCTGAAAACAAAGCATTCTTAAGGCTGCTGCTTTCCTCCTGAAGGAAAAGCGGCCCTGGGGCCTCAGTCTGGATTGGCGCCCCGCCCTGATGTCCTGCCAAAAATTATTGTGCTGTTTCCGAGGCACGGTGGGGGGCATTTCCCCCAGGAAATCAGTGCATGGCCCCAGTCCAGATTGGGCACCCTGCAGCTGCTTTTTCTTCAAGGCAGAAGTGGCCAGGTTAAACATCCTTTTTTTAAAAGCGTGTTTATTGTAATGTGTGGTTTGGCCCTTGGCTCTGCAGCAGCATCGTGTGTTGCTGGGGTGTGTGTTAATGGCTGTCATGGGTAACAGGCTGAACAAGAAGCCTCTATATTGAGAGCGCAGAGCTCTGGTGCCATCATTTTGATTCTCAATCAACAGAGTGTCTGAACAGGCCATCTTCTGTTTAGTTCACATTTTCTCAGTCACCCATGACTGTGCTAGCCATTCTTTGTTGACCTGGACATCCAAGTTTGCACTTCTAGTTGTCATGGTTAATAGCCACTGATAGATCTGAGCCTCTGTGTTTATCTAATCTTTAAAAAGATACAGCTATGTTGATATTGCTACATCCTGTGGTAATCAGTTCCATAAGTCAGAGGTGTGGGTGGTATTTTGAAGAAGTGGCTTTTAACAATCACTTTGCTTGTTTGCAAAACAAAGCTTTCCATTTTGATAGATGACCTTCACATTTCTGGTATTTTGAGAATGCTCAAGGCTTCACAGTGATGGCACCATTCTGGGCTTGAGCAGTAAAAGCATCACTGGGAGTGCTGTGTTCCTTTCTGGGTTCCTCGGGGATGCTATAGCAGTAGATTTTGTGCATTGCAAAGCAGTTGGACTGGATGATCCTTGAGGACTGTTCCCACGCGATGATTCTGTGTTCATATGGGAAGTTGGTGAAGTTCTTTGCCCAACGCTGTGTAAAATTCTTATAGGAACTTAACTTTGAATTTTCTTGACCTATACAACGTAGTGGGGAGTGCGGGCATGCAATGACAAGAGCGACTGCAGCAAGGGCCACATGGATCTCAGAGAGGGTAGGGAAAAAGAGGAGTCTGAAGTGTTGAGTCACTGACCTGTTTTTAAAAAGCATAGGAAAAGGTTGGGAGTGGCAAGCCCGCTGCAGGAAGAGCACCATGCAAGTTCTGTCTGTGTAGCAGTGCTTCAGGAGACAAAAAAGTAAATGTGAGAGAGAATCCAGGAAGGGCTGTGAGCAAAAATTGTCAACTGAGTCACTGCTGATCGGGCACTTGCTGCTTTCTTTTCTGGCAGAGTATAAAGCAGTATTAAGTGTGCTGTTAGCAGAGAACATCAGTGGAATGCTAATTACGTAAAAATGGTGTGACTGGTAGGAAAGGCAGAGGAAAGGAGAAGGCTCATCCTCGTCTCCAGATGGCTTGAAAAGCACAACCCACAGCTGCTGAGAGATGCTCAGTTAGCAATTACTCCTTTTAATCAGGAGTGGTGTTGACTTCAGAGCAAAACAGAGGACGGGTGGCAGCTCTCAGCCACCCACCCTCTGACTCGTGCTGAGAATCGTGCTGAGGGCGGGCCGGCTCTCTGGAGAGCTGCATCGATCGAGGAGCTGGCTGGTGTGGCTCTTCAGAGAGACAGCCAGGCCAAAACGCCTGCTCTGAGGGAGTCTTTCCTCAGAGCGACACAGATGTAGGGTGTCCCAGGAGATGGCCTGTACAGGGACACCTTCTTGAGGCACCCCTCCTGCTCACCTGGAGAGCTTCTGTCAAAAGTCTAGAAGAAAGGGCCTAAACCCAGTGAAGACCAACATCAGGGGAATCCTGACCTTCCTCCAGGTGGGACTCGACCAAGGCCTTCGGCCCAGCACACTCAAAAGACAGGCGGTAGCCCTCACCACAGTTCTCCTAGGGGTGACCAGTTCAACCATTTATCTCATTAAGAGATTCCTGAACACAACAACTGTCCTGAAGCTGCCAACAGTACACAGATTTCTCAGTGGGATCTCCACAAAGTACTAAAAGCCTTCCAAACCACCACTGGGACTAAAATTCTTTATTTATTTATTGCATTTATACCCCGCCTTTTTCCCTCTTGCAAGGAACCCAAGGCGGCTTACATTATCCTCCTCCTCTCCATTTTATCCTCACAACAACAACCCTGTGGGGTGGGTTGGGCTGAAAGTCTGTGACTGGCCCAAAGTCACCCAGTGAGCTTCCATGGCCGAGTGGGGGCTAGAACCCGGATCTCCCGGCTCCTAGTCCAACACTCTTGCCATTACACCACACTGGCTCCCGTTCTTATCACAGAAGCTGCTGTTTCTGGTGGTGATAACCTCTGTTCACAGGATCGCAGAACCAAGTGCCCTCTCTATCAGAAATGAGCTCTGCATATCCCACCAGGACTTGATGGACCTCCACACAGATCCAACCTGTAGGAGTTTAATTGTTGCTGTGATTTTATTTCACAGCTGAGGCCATTCTATGCGGGTCTGGCTTTAGAAGGGTCTTTACAAAACTTGCCCCACAGGGGAGCCCTGGTTCTTCATTTTCTGCCCACCTTCAACAGCACAGTAATTTTATAATTAAGAGTACACAACATTTGTTTAAAAGGCATTTTTATGAAAGGAAAGAATAGGTACCCTGGTACTTGGTGACAAAATTTAGAACAGGAGAAAGAAACAAGACCCATTAGCTTTGTGCTAGCAGAGTTAACTCCCTTTAATATTTTGCATGCTCACAAATACCCTGTTCAGTGTATCAAGCATGGTAAAGGTGTGCCATGAAATCTGATTAGCTTTTGTACCTGTGATATTCTGGCTTGTTCTTTCCACCTGGCCTATTCTAGTCTACCCTCTTCAGAGCAGTTACTGCAGTAACCACAGCAGTAACTGCGCCATTTGCCAGTTTTTGACATGACATAGACCAGGACATTGACAGAAAATCGTGGCAGACCAGTAGAACACAGAGGAATTTAGCATGATGTCCCCAGCCGCTGTCAGTCACTCCTGCATATTTGTGTGAGAGAGACAGTGAGAATCTTTTTTAAAAGACTGGTGAACGGAGCAGTTACTGCTGTGGTTACTCCAATAACTGCTCTGAAAAGGAGCTGCAAAAAAATGGGGGGAGGCAGTATCTCCCCTTTCTGGACTTGCTGGAGACTTGGGGAAGTACTGAATGTGAAAAGGACGCTGATAAGTGTCAGTTTGACACTTAAAGGAATGAGGATTACATTGCCAAGGGGGAGATATTGTGCCTGGCTCCTTTGGTGCACTTTCTGCTCTCGCATTCCCACCCCTCCCCCTTTCAGTGCTTCTTGACTGCACAAATGGGTCCCTGCTTTCCCCTGTAGTATTATTTTTCCCTCAGACCTTGCCAACTGCATGCAAATGAGCCTACCTGCAGTCTTACCTTATCAATTTCCTTGCTTGCTTCCTATGTCAGTTTGATGCTCCCATTGACAGCTGCAACATACAAAGGCATTGACAAGGCAAGACAACACGTATTGTACAGATTAAAGTGCCCTTGCAAAAGATCAGGATTTTTTTTTTTTAAATCGTGAACCCATTTGCATACTCCCAAAGCACCGGGGGTAGGGGGGGGTGGGAAAGGTCGTAAACAAGTGGCAGTCCCTCCAGAGCACCATTTGGGCATTGGTGGAGGGGCAGTCACTGGCAAAGGAGGCTGGAGGCAGCACTGGTGAGATCGTGGAGAGTAGCACGGGCTTTTCTTCCCACCTTTGCCAAGCTGCCCTGTAGCCGTTCCCAGCAGCCCATGATAAAAATTGCTCTCACAGGTTTGGACAAGACGACGACCCACCACGTGTATGAACAACCCTACAACAAGCCATGGGTTCTCGGGGTGTTTTTTGTGTGAAAGTTAAACCAAGCTGTGGAAAATGCCCTGAGTTCAGACAACATGACAACCCATCATGGCTGGCTGCCCATGGTGGGTTGTTGTGTTGTGTGAACCTAGTCTGTTCTTCCGTTGGACACCCCTGGAGATCATCTTTGAGGCCTCTGCAGGGAGCCTCTGAGGTTATCTCCCATGTCCTGATGGAGGAGGCCTTGAGGAGGAAGGGGGGTATGAGGGCGCTCTTGTAACTTATATCCTCTGCTACTGCCTGGCACTTCTTCCAGGAAAAGTGGAGATGGGCCAAGTGTCCCTGTTTGGTGTTGGACCACAACAGGTTCCCAACCATGCCAGCCCCTGCATCAGAGCTTTTATTCTTTCCCCTAGTCCTCTTAACTGCGATTGCCTGCAAATACACCTGCTATTTCTCTCAAGGCCTGGCAAAGCAGCAGGTCCTTGTTCTGGACAATTATCTACAGGTGCCTAATTTCCCCTTTCTCCTCCAGGTTCATCTTTCTGTTTTGTCTAACTGGGATTATATCTGGGAGTCCTGGGGACTATCGAGTCATAGACATAGTGATATTACCACCAGCATTGCAACTGTACCTTTAAAATTATGGCTGTATATTTAAAGCCTGTAAGAAAAATCAAGGGAAAGTGGGGAGTTTGGCATTTCTCCTGCAGCAGTTCTGTCTCTGCTGTTCCAGTGAGAAAGGAGTGCCTTTTTACATAGGTGCCGACAAATGACACCAGCTGGGAATGTCAGTGGGGACCCAGGAGGAGAGGACCTTTGCTTTCCAGCAAATCTTCAAGCCTGGCACTAACAAGAGAGACATCAGGGTGTCTCCTTGCTCTGCCCTCTGCTCAAAATACATACTTCTTGCAGCCTGCCTTGGACTGCATGTGGTGGAGTTTGGCAGTGCTCTGAGAGTCTGGGGACTCATTTCTGGCCCTGAGCCCTCCTGCACCTTGCATTGGCTTGTTAATAGCTACTTACCCAGTTACCTGTGGCAAGAAAGAATTGCCTCCAGGCAAGCAGGCAGGGAAATGTTGGGTTGTCCCTGTCCCCTCACCTCTTTGGCCAAAAATGACTGGTGTATGGGCAAGCTTGAAAAGATGTTTGCTGGCTAGTTTGTGGATTCATTTGGAAGGTGGCTGGCTGTGTCTTCTTTATTTTCTTTATTTATTTTTAAACATTTATACACCACCTTATGTCCTAGGAATTCTAGGCTGTCAATAATGTAACAGTTTAAAACATCCTTCCAATTTACAATTTAACCTGAAACACAAAAACAGCATGCAGAAAGCAGCAATGCACCAGCAATCAAAATATTTAAAATATTTAAAGCATCGCTAGTTTCCAATATAAATTGCAGGTATGGCCCCCCCAATCCAGATCACGCCCACAGTGGGGGTGGGGGGAAGGCTTAAAGCACCCTGCCCTATGCTAGGGTCCCAGTCTGGATTGGGGCCCTGCACTTACACTAGAGTATGCGTGAAAGAAGTAATGTTTGCGTTGGCCCTCAGACATAAGCTCCTCGAGATTCAGACATCTCTCTCCCTTTCTATCCTCTTCCCTCCACCTGCATTCTCCCTGTCTCCCTGGTAACCAGACACTCATCCTAGCTCCTGCCCCTCAGCAGGCCACCCCCCATACAAGCTTCACTACACGGGTCTCACCCGAAGTATGAGCTTCTGTTTTGCATCCATGTTGGTCTTGCACATGCTCAAGGAAGGGTGTTTTGCTCCAAGTCCAGAGCTGCTCAGGCTCCATCAAGAAAGTGGACATTGGTCCCTCCTACGCACCCACAGTTAATTTAAAGAGGTCTCTGTGTGTGAGTGTGAGAAACAGGAGTGCAAGCTAAAGCTTTTAAGCTATTTATTTATGTTTATTATTTAATTTATATCCCACGATCTTCAGCAGACAGTGCTCACAATGCAGCTGGAAAGAGTACATCGTACTCTTTCCAGCACCAGGTGAAGACCTTTTTCTTTTCCCAGGCATTTTTAGCATTTTAGCATTCCTGTTTTTAAGCTCTGCTGTCTTAAATCTGCTATTGCATTTTAAATATCTGCACTGCTGCCAGGTTTTACTTGGGTTGTATTTTTATTCTGTAGTTTTAATCTATTATATTTTATATTGTATTTTCTGTTGTGTCTTTGTGGTTTTGTTTTTGTGAGCTGCCCAAACAGCTTCAGCTATTGGGTGGTATTAAAATAAAATAAAATAAAATAAAGAACACTAGCAGCTGTCTTTTTAGCCTGACCCATAACTGCAGAAGCATGGGAGCTGGCTCAAATATAATGTGCTCTATTCTCCAGAGAGCCTGAAGATTTGATGATAATGAAGAAGAAAACACAGCCATCCAGACTTCTAAATAAATGCACGATGGTTACTAGCTATTTAGAAGCCATCTTGCAGGTCCCAACAACCTCTGAGATATGTCTAGTTGGGACTAGAGAGACAGCATTTTTGATGGCTGCACCTACGATCTGGAACACTCTTCCAAAGGAGGCCCATCTCACCTCAGTAGCTGGTCAAGATCTTGCTTTTTAGAAGGCACTCAGTATGTCATTTTAATTAGCTATTTTAATCAGTCTCTATTTTTGAATGTTTTAAATATTCTGATTTCTTAATCTGAAATCTAATTCATATTATGGAAGTATTCACAAGTATATTTGTTTGGTTGGCTGAAATATACCCACCTCGGGAGGTAATGTAAATGATGCCTTACAGCTCCATTAGTCATTTCTTTGCATCCTACAGGAAGCTTGCATCCTGAAACAACTTGCCTCCAAGCAGGTTCCTTTGTTTTTACATTTATGTTGGTCTGAATGTTATTTTTCTGGACTCAAGGAAGCTTGCTTACAGCAGCTGGAGCCTTTGGGACTTAAATTGGCATTAGTATAATGGCCTATTTGCAAGCATCTTGGGTGTAAATGTTCCATTTCTGTTGTTGGCTCTCACTGTCCCTGTTCACTGAGGTCCTGTTTAGAGCCAGGAAGGTTTTAAAAAAACAACAGTAACAGTAACTTAACTTAAAACCAGTTGCTGTGTAAATGAGTATTGAGGTAAGGGCAACACTCCTTAGGTGTACGAGGAAATCATTTTCCAAAGGGAAAATGTACACTCACAATTCAAGGGATCTAAGTCGGGCATTCCTCAGACTATAGTACCACCCAATGAGGTGAGAAAACAGATTGACAAGGCGAGACACTGCCATGACTGACCCAGACCCGGGCCGGGATGACTCTTCAGATGAAGGCTCTCAAGACTTGACGCTAGGGATACCCGAAGCACCTCCAGCACCAGAGAAGGAGCTTCACCAGGTCCTCTAGGAATGGTGGACTCTGAGGAACCCCTGTGTTGTGGGGAACTTTCTTTAGTTTCCTCTGGCCCGCACCCAGGTGGGAGTAAGATAAAAACATGACCGAAGGAAAAAACAAAGGCACCCCAGTAGGGTGGCCTTTATTTCTGCTGCAGCAGGATTCCAAGCTAATTCAAGGCAAAGATAAAAAGAAGACAAGGAATTTCTGTGTCGCAGCACAGAGCTTTTATACATCAAATATTGCATGAGAAACGTTCTCATTGGTGATCAGGGTCAGCTTATTGGCTGCATTTTGCTACTGCGTGATTCTGCGCAGTGTCTGTAAGTGGAAATTACTGACTCATCTTCAGTGTACGTGACGTGCCTGCTTTAAGGTAATGGCGGTGCCTAACTCACGGGATCAATCATCGTGAGATCAGGGCAATCATAGAAATCTTAGGTCAAGCAAGGAATTTTCTCATCACCTGGATGGGGCCTCGAAGACCATACTGTCCCCTCCAAGTTGGAGGAGGAGACCAAGCACCCGCCCAACCCTAGAGCACCCTGGCACCAGAAGGTGGAGACACAGGCCCACTTGGAGGCAAAGTCCATGCCTTGAGATGCGCAGCAGCTGGGCTGCTTAAGCCGGGCTGGCCCTCCCATGAGATGGGGTGAATCCAGAAGGGTGGCACATCCCACATGACCCACTGCCGGGAGGCCCCAGTGCTGCTGCTGGTTGCGAGAATAACACCTTTATTTCAGCTCCCAGGATCTTGCAACCTGGCTGTCCTGGCCCTGCTTCTTTGCACAGATCTCTCATGGTGCTGATCCCTGGACCCCTGGTAAGACCCTTGGATTGTGCTAGATTTGGACAGCTTGCCTATGTTTGACTGGCCCTGCCTTGGACCCTACTTTTGAACTGCCCTTCTTCTTGACTGGTAATACTGTGCTTCTGATCTTTGACTGCCTTCCAACTTTGATGTGTGGATTTGCCCCCTAGTTTGCTCCAGGCCTGGCAAACCCTGCCATAGCAGGATAGACACATACCAGGAACACTCTACTACAGGACAGACAGAAGAGAAAGAGAAAACAGGAAGAGAAAACAACAGAACACCACTTGTTGTCGCCTTCAGTTTCCTGCTAAAACCACTCACAGGCCTGAGGTGGTAGTCCTGTACTTGCTTATACACAGCCCCCACAACCGAAACAGCTACTCACTAGCAAAAGGCCACATACGAAGGATATAAACACAGGGACTTTTATATTGCTTGTATTGATAACTGACTTGAATGTTTTAGTGGAAAGGTGTTGTATAAATATTTCAAATAAATAATGAAAACTACATCCCCAGGAACCGCCGTCTGCCCAGTGCTGCATCTCCTTTGGGCAAGAGGCATGCCCACACGAGCTCTCTCTGTAGTACCCGGCATCGTGCTGGTGCTAAGAAGTGTGTTTGTAGTAGTAGGTAAGTGGGCCTGCCTGATGAGTGGCTAGACGGTGAGGAGTGCTGAGATATACTGTCGCAAGCAGTGGGCAAGGTAGAGACTTCGTAGGATTGTCAAAGCCCTGAGTCATACAGTTTAACTCTCATCTAATCATTTCTGGATTTATGAGCCAGTCACCAATGAAGGTCACACATCTTTATTATCCTGATGAGAGCAAGCCAAGTGCAGCAGCTTCCAGTTGATTGACATCTTTCAAGAGGACTGAGAGATTTAATTTCTGGCATGGGGTGTGTGTGTGTGTGTGTGTGTGTGTGTGTGAGAGAGAGAGAGAGAGAGAGAGAGAACATATTTTTGTAGTGACTGAGCAGAGCACTTCGAGCAGCCTAGCTTGCATAGTTGGCTACATCAGGTTTCATACCCACTGTCTATTTTAGGCACCAAGCGGTGTGGATGTTGGGCAGTGTGCCAGGACCATCAATTGTAGAAGTACTACAGCAATCGAAAAGGGTCTGTCAACAGAACTGCTTGCAATTGACAGAGCTCCAGGCAGGGAGAAGAAGGGTTTGGCACAATTATTCTGTGTCTCTTTAGTTGAAAGAAATGTTAGGTCATATTTGTGTTTATAATGACAAGCATGTGCCATAACAGTCTGCAAAAACAGTGCACTGGTTTCATAACTGGTAGGGGATTGGAATGCTAAAGTAGGAAGTCAAGAAATAACTGGGATAACAGGCAAGCATGGCCTTGATGTACAAAATGAAGCAGGACAAAGGCTAATACAGTTTTGCCAAGAGAACACACTGATCATAGCAAACACTCTTTTCCAACAGCACAAGAGGCGACTCTACACATGGACATCACCAGATGGTCAATATCGAAATCAGATTGATTATGTACTTTGCAGCCAAAGATGGAGAAGCTCTATACAGTCAGTAAAAACAAGACCTGGAACTGACTGTGGCTCAGATCATGAGCTTCTTGTTGCAAAATTTCAGCTGAAATTGAAGAACGTAGGGAAAACCACTAAACCATTCAGGTATGACCTAAATCATATCCCTTATGAATATACAGTGGAGGTGAGGAATAGATTTAAGGGATTAGACCTGATAGACAGAGCGCCTGAGGACTATGGACGGAGGTCCATAACATTGTTCAGGAGGCAGCAACTCAATCCATCCCAAAGAAAAAGAAATGCAAGAAAGCAAAGTGGCTGTCTGAGGAGGCTTTACAAGTAGCTGAGGAAAGAAGGGAAGCGAAAAGCAAGGGAGAAAGGGGAAGATATATCCAACTGAATGCAGAGTTCCAGAGAATAGCAAGGGGAGACAAGAAGGCCTTCTTAAATGAACAATGCAAAGAAATCGAGGAAAACAACAGAATGGGAAAGACTAGAGATCTTTTCAAGAAAATCGGAGATCTCAAGGGAACGTTTTGTGCAAAGATAATCGGAGATCTCAAGGGAACGTTTTGTGCATGATAAAGGACAAAGAAGGCAGGGACCTAACAGAAGCAGATCAGATTAAGAAGAGGTGGAAAGAATACACAGAAGAGCTATACAGGAAAGATCTTCATGTCCCTCATAGCCATGATAGTGCGGTCACTGAACTTGAGCCGGACATCCTAGAGAGTGAAGTCAAGTGGGCCTTAGGAAGTATTACTAACAACAAAGCTAGCGGAAATGACAGTATTCCAGCAGAGCTATTTAAAATCCTAAAAGATGATGCTGTTAAAGTGCTGCACTCAATATGCCAACAAATTTGGAACACTCAACAGTGGCCGCAAGACTGGAAAAGATCAGTTTACATTCCAGTTCCAAAGAAGGGCAATGCCAAAGAGTGCTCAAACTACTGTACAATTGTGCTCATTTCACATGCCAGCAAGGTGATGCTCAAAATCCTACAAGCTAGGCTTCAGCAGTATGCGAACCGAGAACTACCGGAAGTACAAGCGGGGTTTCGAAGAGGAACTAGAGATCAAATCGCCAACATTCGCTGGATCATGGAGAAAGCAAGAGAATTCCAGAAAAACGTCTATTTCTGCTTCATTGACTACGCTAAAGCCATTGATTGTGTGGATCACAACAAACTGTGGCCAATTCTTAAAGAGATGGGAGTACCAGACCACCTTACCTGTCTCCTGAGAAACCTGTACGAGGGACAAGAAGCAACAGTAAGAACTGGACATGGAACAACCGATTGGTTCAAAATTGGGAAAGGACTATCACAAGGCTGTATATTGTCACCCTTCTTATTTAATTTATATGCAGAGTACATCATGAGAAATGCCGAGTTGGATGAATCACAGGTCGGAATTAAGATTGCCGGGAGAATTATCAACAACCTCAGATACGCAGACGATAGCACCCTAATGGCAGAAAGCGAAGATGATCTAAAGAGCCTCTTGTTGAGGGTGAAAGAGGAGAGTGCAAAAGCTGGTTTGAAACTCAACATTAAAAAAACGAACATCATGGCATCTGGCCCCATCACTTCCTGGCATATGGAAGGGGAAGAAATGGAAGCAGTGACAGATTTTATTTTCTTGGGCTCCAAGGTCACCGCAGACGGTGACTGTAGCCATGAAATTAAAAGACGCTTGCTCCTTGGGAGGAAAGCTATGGCCAACCTAGACAGCATAGTAAGAAGCAGAGACATCACCTTGCCGACAAAGGTCCGTCTAATCAAAGCTATGGTTTTCCCAGTAGTAGTGTATGGCTGTGAGAGCTGGACTCTAAGGAAGGCTGAGCGCCGAAGAATCGATGCTTTCGAACTGTGGTGCTGGAGAAGACTCTTACAAGTCCCCTGGACTGCAAGGAGGTCAAATCAGTCCATCCTAAAGGAAATCAACCCTGAGTGCTCATTGGAAGGACAGATACTGAAGCTGAAGCTCCAATATTTTGGCCACCTAATGCGAAGAGAAAACTCCCTGGAAAAGACCCTGATGCTGGGAAGGATTGAAAAGGAGAAGGGGACGGCAGAGGATGAGATGGCTAGATAGCATCACTAATGCAATGAATATGAATTTGAACACACTCCGGGAAAGAGCGGAGGACAGGAAGGCCTGGCATGCTATGGTCCATGGGGTCACGAAGAGTCAAACACGACTTAACGACTGAACAACAACAACAACAACAACTTTAACATTTTGGAGTGAAAATTAATTTTTCTCAGAAGCCCTGGTTTCTGCGGGAAGGAACAACTGCCTCTTATGGATGATTCATGATAATTTACACATGTTTAAATTAAACCTTGTGATTGTTAACATATACATCAACATTTTATAGCCCCCCCATTTCAACAATAAAAGCCCTCCCCTTTTGTTTTTATTAGACTTCTGTTATCCTATACCAGCAAGCCCTTTTATTAGCTGTTCTTTGTTTAATATAAGAACCCCTTTAATTTGCAGATTGATCTGTAGCTTGCTTATTCCACAAGTGTGTGGGATAGATCACTATCATGCCCATGTTACTGATCTAGGAACCAAGGCCAAGAGTGAAAAAGTGGTGCAAAGGTGTTGAGAAGACAGACAAGGTAAAACTGTGGCCTTTGCTTCTGTAAATACTTCCCACTGTATATGGGAGTAGTTTATGATCTCTTTAAAAATGATAGAAATGTCATGGTAGCTGGGGAGCCAGAATCATGGGCTCCTATTTTATGAAACTATTTGTGGTCCTCTGTTGGGATTCCAGAAATGGTGTTCACAGAGGGGCAAAGCTTGACTGAATAGATTCACATAGGAAGACAACTACAGAGTTAACCTCTAGGCTGACTCCATAGTTGCCAAGCTGGTCTGTTGTTGTACCCTCCTCCCGCTACGGGTGCCTTCGCTCATTCTACTAGGTGCCAAAAGATTTTTATTTCTAAACATGGTTTATTATAGATTTATATCCCACCCTTCAATAAAAATTTTCAGGGCAGTTTACGAAACTCCAAATTAAAGTAACATAATATAAAGTGAGAGAGAAATAAAACAGCAGATCAACTCTGTAACTAAAATGTACTTGTTTTTAAAAAGTCTGGGGAAACTAAAATGTCCTTGTATGGCACTGAAAAGGTAATAACCTAAATGCCAGGTGTGGCTCCTTGTGCATAAGCAGCATGTCCCCACAAAGAAGACTCTATCCCCGCTTGGCACCCTAGGTAGACTTGCCGTCTAGGAAGAGCTCAGCTTCAGCTGGGAGGCGGGAGGCTTTTGCTGCTCATGGGTCTGAACTGCGCATCTGCAAAGAATCATAGAATCATAGAACAGTAGGGGTGGAAGGGGCCTACAAGGCCATCGAGTCCAACCCCCTGCTCAATGCAGGAATCTAAGTCAAAGCATCAGATGGCTGTCCAGCCTCGTCTTGAATGCCTCCAGCGTGGGAGAGCCCACCACCTCCCTAGGGAATTGGTTCCGTTGTCGTATTGCTCCAGCAGTCAGGACGTTTCTCCTGATGTTCAGCCGGAATCTGGCTGCCTGTCACTTGAGCCCATTATTCCGTGTCCTGCACTCTGGGATGATGGAGAAGAGATCCTGGCCTTCCTCTCCGTGACAACCTTTCAAGTCCTTGAGGAGCACTATCATATATCCCCTCAGTCTTCTCTTCTCAAGGCTAAACATGCCCAGTTCTTTCAGTCTCTCTTCATAGGGCTTTGTTTCCAGTCCCCTGATCATCTTCGTTGCCCTCCTCTGAACCCTCTCTAGCTAGTCTGCATCCTTCTCAAAGTGTGTTGCCCAGAACTGGACACAGTACTCCAGATGAGGCCTAACCAGTGCTGAGTAGAGGGGAGCTAGTACTTCCCGGGTTTTGGAAGCTATGCTTCTATTAATGCATCCCAAAATAGCATTTGCCTTTTTTGCAGCCACATCACGTTGTTGGCTCATCTTCAGCTTGTGATCTACAACAATTCCAAGATCCTTCTCACTTGTAGTGTTGTTGAGCCACGTATCCCCCATCTTGTAACTGTTTCTTTTTCTTAGGTGCAGAACTTGGCATTTATCCCTGTTAAATTTCATTCTTTTTTCTGCCCAATGCTCCAGTCTGTCAAGATCACTTTGAATTTTGTTTCTGTCTTCCAAGGTATTAGCTATCCCACCCAAATTTGTGTCATCTGCAAATTTGATCAGCGTTCCCTGCACCTCCTCCTCCAAGTCATTAATAAAAATGTGGAAGAGCACTGGGCCCAGGACTGAGCATGCGGTACCCCGCTCATTACTTCTGCCCAGTTTGAGAAGTTCCCATTGATAAGCACTCTTTGAGTCCGATTCTGTAGCCACGATCCACCTGGTAGTTGTTTCATCTAGCCCACTTTGAGCTAGTTTGCTCATCAGGATATCATGGGACACTTGTCAAAAGCTTTGCTGAAGTCGAGGTATATTATATCCACAGCATTCCCACAGTTCACAAGGGAGGCTATCTGATCAAAAAATGAGATCAGATTTGTCTTGCAGGACTTGTTCTTGACAAATCTATGCTGGCTTCGAGTAATCACTGCATTGTTTTCAAGGTGCTTCCAGATGGATTGCTTTATCATCTGCTCCAGAATTTTCCCAGGGATGGATGTCAGACTGACTGGTCTGTAGTTCCCAGGTTCCTCCTTTTGGCCCTTTTTGAAGATAGGGACAACATTAGGCCTCCTCCAGTCATCTGGCATTTTCCCCCATCCTCCATGATTTCTCAAAGGTAATAGACAGTGGTTCTGAGAGCTTTTCTGCCAGTTCCTTTATTACTTTATGATGCAGTTCGTCTGGCCCTGGAGATGTGAACTCATTCAAAGTAATTTGGTGTTCCTTGACCATATGCGTATCGATCTCAAGCTGCAATCCTGCCCCTTCAGCCTGTACTTCGCCTTTGCCAGGGGGGTCATAGACCTTCTTCTGGGAGAAGACTGAGCCAAAGTAGGAATTGAGCGCTTCTGCTTTTTCCTTGTCATCTATTATCATTTTGCTATACCTATTTAATAGCTGAACCACCATTTCTTTCCTCTGTCTTTTACTATGCACATAGCTGAAGAAAGACTTTTTATTACCTTTAGCCTCCCTTGCTAACCTCAGCTCATTCTCAGCTTTAGCCTTCCTGACACCATCCCTGCAATTCTGTGCTACCTGCCTGTGCACTTCCTTTGTTGCTTGGCCTTCCTTCCACTTCCTGTATGTGTCCTTTTTTGTTTTCAGGTCATCTTTAAGCTTTTTGTGAAGCCACACTGGCTTCTTCTGTTGTCTTCTGCCTTTTTTTTCTTGTGGGAATTGTTTGTAATTGTGCCTTGAGAATTTCCTTTTTTAAAAACTCCCACCCATCTTGGACTCCTTTTTTCGTTAGCGTCGCTTGCCATGGGACCTTACTGATCATTGTTCTGAGTTTATTAAAATCAGCTTTCCTAAAATCCAGGGGACGTGTTTGGCTACACTCGGCTTTTGCTTCCCTTAGAACCAAGAACTCAAGGATAACATGGTTGCTTTCCCCCAGAGTTCTGTAACTGCTACTTTATCCACTAAGTCATCTCTGTTGGTTAGCATCAAGTCAAGGATAGCTGATCCTCCAGCTCCTTCCTCCACTTTCTGTAGGAGGAAGTTATCCGCCACAGAAGTCAGGAATTTCCTGGAGGGGCCATGTTTTGCATTTGTCTCCCAACAAATATCAGGGAAATTGAAGAGTTTTCTTGGACATGGCAGTTTCTTCGCAAAAGAGGTGCGGACAGACCCCCAAGAGGTTCTGCTTCATAGGCTGACATGAATATAGATTTTAAAATTCACGAACTAAACTTGAGTGTTTTTAGTTCCTTTGAGAATGATTGTCACTTAAATTTCACTCTCTTGAGAACTTTGGTCTTGAATTTGTTTGAGTACTTTCATTCCTCGGTTCTTAGATTGAAAACTATAATGAGAACACTCCTTGACTTGCCATTTAAAATGTTAATGTGTGCAAAACCTGTGTCTTAGGGATAAACTAAATGTTCTGCTAATTACACATAGCAGAACTATGCATGATTGGCTTAGTTACTATGCATGATAATCAAGACCATGGCAGTTGTGGGAGGGTGGGATTTAAGCTTCTCCCCTTCCCATTTTCATCCCAAAATTCCTTCCCCCATAAGGGGGGGGGGGTGTTACAAAAGAAGAAACATCCCAGTGGAGATGGAGGTAAGTAAGCCAATTTAAAGATTGTCTGGTTTTTCCCACAGTAGATTTCATGATGTCTAGAATGTGGCTTAAAGATCATAGAATCATAGAATAGTGGGGTTGGAAGGGGCCCATAAGACCATCGAGTCCAACCCCCTGCTCAGTGCAGGAATCCAAGTCAGCACATCCCTGGCAGGGGGATGTCCAGCCTCATAGAATCATAGAATAGTAGGGTTGGAAGGTAAAGAAGTGCTTGTTTGTCAGCCTCCATGAAATACTCATGCCTTTTGGTTTATAGCTCCGCTGGGTTTATGTTTATTTTTACTACTTTTGGATTCCTCATTAGTGAAATTGCGGCTTAATCACATTTGTTAAGCAACAGAGCACTTGCTGCTGCTTCCAGTATTTTAGATGAGTTGGTGAAATGTGGTGACAGTGGCAAGGGAATCTTACTTATAGACCAGATCCAGCATTCATTCGTTGATATGATAGAGAACATAACGTGTTTGTCAATAAAACCTGTCGCAGCGAATTGAGGCCAAATATCTCTCTAACTACAAAGCATTTCTCTCTGTCAGAGCTCCTTCACACTGTGCTTTTATCCTGCAACTGAGATTGCTCCTTCATGGAAGTTTGCAGGCTCTTTCCATGTTGCTGTGATCATCCCAGGCGTCTCCTGCACGAAAAGCCCTTTGTTCCGCTTTTAAATAGATTGCAGTTAATGAGCTGTCAAATTACCCTGTTGTGTTCCACTTCAGTTTCCTCCATGAAAAGAGTAAAAGCAGCAAGAAGAGGAGCGAGATCAATGACAGATAATGGAAGACTCAGATATGGGGAGAAGGAGGGGGGAAGGGGTGGGGGAAAAGGAAGCATGTGAAAAAGGGAGTCATTGTGATCCTGCATTTAAAATGGCCCCTTCATGGATCGCTGCCTTGTTGTGGCGCAGGGGCTTGCGCAACTCAGTGAAGCCATAAGCTATGCCATGCAGGGCCACCCAAGGTGGACAGGTCATGGCAGAGAGTTCTGACAAAATGTGGTCCACTGGAGAAGGAAATGGCAACCCACTCCAGTATTCTTGCCAAGAAAACCCCATGGAACGTATCACAAGGCTAAAAGAGATGACTCCGGAAGATGAGCCCCTCAGGTCGGAAGGTGTCCAATATACTACTGGGGAAGAGCAGAGGGAATTTCCAAGTAGCACCAGAAAGAGTGAAGCGGCTGGGCCAAAGCCAAAAGGACACTCAGCTGTGGATGTGTCTGGTGGTGAAAAGAAAATCCGATGCTGTAAAGAACAATATTGTTTAGGAACCTGGAATGTAAGATCAATGAATCAAGGTAAGCTGGAGGTGGTCAAACATGAGATGGCAAGATTGAACATCGACATCTTGGGAATCAGCGAACTAAAATGGACAAGCATGGGCGAATTTAATTCAGGTGACCATCCTGAATTAATTATCTACTACTGTGGGCAAGAATCCCTTAGAAGAAATGGAGTAGCACTCATACTCAATAAAAGGGTGGGAAAAGCAGTACTGGGGTACAATCTCAAAAACAATAGAATGATCTCAGTACGAATCCCAGGCAAACCATTTAACATCACAGTAATTCAAGTCTATGCCCCAGCCACTGATGCCGAAGAAGCTGAGGTTGATCGAGTGCAAAAGCTGGTTTGAAACTCAACATTAAAAAAACGAACATCATGGCATCTGGCCCCATCACTTCCTGGCATATGGAAGGGGAAGAAATGGAAGCAGTGACAGATTTTATTTTCTTGGGCTCCAAGATCACCGCAGACGGTGACTGTAGCCATGAAATTAAAAGACGCTTGCTCCTTGGGAGGAAAGCTATGGCAAACCTAGACAGCATAGTAAGAAGCAGAGACATCACCTTGCCGACAAAGGTCCGTCTAATCAAAGCTATGGTTTTCCCAGTAGTAACGTATGGCTGTGAGAGCTGGACTATAAGGAAGGCTGAGCGCTGAAGAATTGATGCTTTCGAACTGTGGTGCTGGAGAAGACTCTTACGAGTCCCCTGGACTGCAAGGAGGTTAAATCAGTCCATCCTAAAGGAAATCAACCCTGAGTGCTCATTGGAAGGACAGATACTGAAGCTGAAGCTCAAATATTTTGGCCACCTAATGCGAAGAGAAAAGCCACTGGAAAAGATCCTGATGCTGGGAAAGACTGAAGGCAAAGGAGAAGGGGACGACAGAGGATGAGATGGCTAGATAGCATCACTGATGCAATGAATATGGACTTGAGCATGCTCCGGGAGAGAGCTCAGGACAGGAAGGCCTGGCGTGCTATGGTCCACAGGGTCACGAAGAGTTGGACACGACTGAACGACTGAACAACAACAATTTAAAATGGAAGCAGAAAGCCCTGTTTTAAATGCAGGATTTTAGGCTGATGTAGGGATGCCATATATCTCCCTGTTGCCTAAGGTAGGAGATAGATATGATCACAAGCCCCACCAAACAAAAGTCAAGGGTCTTGTGACTGGTTCGTTTCCCCCCTGCTTTGTAAGGAAGAAATCCACTGAAGGGAGAAGCCACAGAATCTTGAGATGATGACAGTTCTAGAAATATTCTTTTGAACATCCACAGCACATTCTTCACCTATAAGCTTGACTTTGCAACTGGTGATATGTACACATCAGAAGGTCAAATGCCATAAATCAGTCGCTGACGCGCATATATGTCTCGGCTTCCTCCTTCACTGAGTTCTAATGGAGAATGTGTGCCAGTGGGGCATTCCCTCCCAATGCAAATAGTGGGTTGTTAGGAGTGATTCTTTTCAGGATTGCAGTAAGTGAGGAAAAGGTTAAGCTCCCTCTCCTCCCTTGCCCTGGTGACAATGATCAGCCCCCTTAGTGGCTGCACCTGGCATCTAGTTTGCTCCTCTGTGGTGGGGGCAGCTTCCCCATTTTCCATGGCAGTGCTGCTCTGGATCAGCATCACACACCATTTCTCCCATCTCTTCCGGTGCCTATGCAAGGCCACACCTTTCTATTCAGCAACTGTGCAGAATAGGACTCTGGGAAGCCTTAGCTAAGACAAAGAGGAGAATAAAATAAAAACAAAAAGACATGATGCTTTTGTTAGAATGGTGCTTTAGCGAGAATGATTTTTGCCCAACTTGCTCTAACCTAGGTGGGGGTCCCCTTTTAGTCTCCGGGTCCTCCAGGGTCCACCCTCTGGAGCCAGCCAACCATGAATCCCTTGAAACATCTGGTCAAGTCCCAGAATGCAAATTCTGAGTGCTCTTGGCTGCTTCTCTGCAGCCTCTGATTCTGACAGTGAACACCCCTGGTACCAAACAGAAGAGTTTCTCCAGTCACCAACCTCAGCCCTCTCTTTTGAGCTGCCCGCCAAGTGGGCTTCTATATGCATTGGCAGAGGAAACTGGCCAAAGGGCTCCATGGTTCAATTAATGACCACTTAATTCAGATTTATCAGTTGGTCCCAAGTATCAAGAAAGGTTTACCTAAACTCAGGGCTCGCTTGGTACCGGGGTTTAATCTTGGAATCATAGCCGAGTCCTGGAATATGTATGAAATAATAAAGGTGCCTCTGAGCATGTGAAGAATGACTTCTGTTGCACCACTGCTTAATCGCAGCATGTTCCCTGCACATTTAGGATTAATGGGTCCTTCTTCCTAGGCAAAGACAGGACGGACTGTTCAAATATATTTCCAAGCATGTCTAGTGGTCTTTGATTTTTCTAGTGGTGAATGTTATCCGAGTGTGACCTCGGGTATGACCTTCAGGGGACAGTATGAGAGGACTTCCTATCCTTCTCTCACTCATTCTCTCTCTCTCTCATAGGTCTAATGTCAAGTGCATTCCGCATGTTCTTGGCAGGCAGCAATCGCTACAGTTACAAATGACCACCCCTTGGCACCTGTTCTGCCTTGTAACCAAGTCTAAGGTCTGTCGGTTTTTCTTGCAGGCGCCTTATGTCCAACGCTTGCCTGGGAAAACCTTGCTGGCAAAAAAACTGGCCATTGATCTTTAGTTAGCAATATTAGAACTTGCACAGAAGGAATTCCAATCTGCAGGACAAAGATGATCAAGAAATCTTGACTGGATTTTTCTATTAGGGTGTTGACTCTTCCTCCCTGGCTCTCCTTCGCTTAGACGAGGTGGAGACTGTCACATTTGGGAACATTCACGGTAAGAAATCTGGTGTGTGAGACTCAAGAGACTGCAGCATCCCTGTTATCAAGCTTGGCTTGAATCAAGTGGGAAGTCTGATTTTGGTAGCCTTTCAAAGCCAGTGGCGGGGTGTTTTCTTGTTTTCTGTTTGTTTTCCCCTTCAAGCTAAATGACCCAAAACATCACCAGTTCAGAATACTACTAAAAACAGAGTTTAAGAATTTATGTTTTGCTGCTGGACTTGGGCATTACAAGGACTTTGCTGAAGTCTGTTGAATTGTAAATGTAAGCACGCTGTTCTCTTGCCATGTGCTATGCATGTGCTGAGGTGAATGGAGATGTGCTGCGCATATTGTGAACAACAAGGACTTGTAGAAGCCCCTTAAAAGCAGCCCTCCTGGATAAGGCCAAGGATCCATCGAGCTGAGGATTCTGTTTCCAACTTTAGCCAGCCAGTTGCCTCTGGGAAGATTACAAGCTGGTCATGAAAGCAGTACCCCATCCCCTGCATTGCTTGTCCCCAGTAGAGGTATTCTGCCCCTGAACATGGAGGTTCCATTTAGTTATCATGAGTAATAATTGCTGAGAGGCTCATCATCCATACATTTGACTAATCTGATTTCTTTAAAGCTGTTCAAACTGGTGATCATGACATCTTCTGGCAGCAAATTCTAACTTATCATGCATAGGGTGAAGAACGGTCTTTTATCTGGCCTGAATCTACTGCCTATGTGTTTAATTGGGTGACTAGCATTGCTGGCTTCTAGTGGAAAGAGAGAGAACAACAACAAATCTCTTCCCCATCCTCTTTGTAATTGAATGAACCTCCACGATGCCCCCGCTTCACCGTCATCTTTTTTTCTAAACTGAAAAGCCCCAAGCATCGATCATTTGTAGTGTACTTTAAACTAAAAGATTAAGGGGGAACCCTGGTTCATTATAATCGGGGTGAGTGGGGAGTGTTTGGTGTCCTAAAAATCTACACAGCTGTGAAACCTAAATGCTTGTGTTACAGAAGAGTTCATGTTTCCAGCTATAGCAACTGAAAGAACAAATATATATATATAGGCAGTTGATGCCCTGATTCTAGAGAAATACTTAGCAGGGACAGCACATCGGTGCGGCCTCCTGTGCAAGTGTTAGGGATATGCAGGTCTCTCCCATCAGCACTTGCCTTATCAAAAGTTTTGAGAAAAGGCACCACCAGCCCGATTGTGCAACCTCCCTAAGAAACTTAGTCTAGACTAGAGTATAGGTTAGGAAACTTTTCCTAATATTCACCTGTAGTTTAACTCCTCATCTCTTTTGCTCAAGCATAATTCTTCTCCTCCTTTAGATCCACACAGAAAACCTGCTTGTATATCTGGGCCCACCTGTAAAGACTGGGCAGTGTTGGAGTGGCATTGCAATAAATACTCAGATCAGAAGGCTGCCAGCAGGTCATTCAGAAAAATGGCCTCTTCTCCTAGGCTAGAAACAGGCACTTGTTTTTAAGTGAGTTGAAGGTAGGATGACAGAGGCATCATTTGCCAATGGTGTGTATGCCACTGTGACTCTGGCTGAGCAGAGACAAACAGGTTTTGGAAATTTTGAACAATACAAAAACCTGCCAAACTTGTTTGCCCAGCAGTAACGGTAGGATGAGTGCACACTACTAGCAGCCTTCCCTCTTTCATACCATGTTCAGGTCCCTGGAAAAAGCTGTGGAGAGTTTACTGACTTATCTTTGTATTGTTTTATCCCAAACACATGCTTGCTTCTTAGCTCCCTTGACCCTCTAAATACCTGCAGGTTCACTTTCTGGTTAACCCTTGCTCCTGCCTGGCTGATTCTGTCTCTCCATTGTTTTGCCAGGCATTTTGGGGCACAATCCTATCCAGATAGGAGGTAGCCAACTATCCTGTGCAGGGTGGGTAAAGCACAGACAAGATCTTCTCCACAGTGCTCTGCCCACCCTGCTTTTATGGCTAGGCAACCAAGATGGCTGACGGCACCAAAATGGCTGACAGCGCAAAGGCCGCTGGGATGCATGGCCGCCCATCTGGAGGACTGAGGGAGGGAGAGAGGCTAGAGAATGGTTAGTCTAACCATGTTTTGGAACATGGTTACCTGCATGTGTGGCAGTAGCACCTGCAGTGGTTAGCGGTAACCACCATGCACCATGGTTAGGCTAACCTCAATGAACAGGGCCACTGTCTAGGGGCCACTGGATTGCTCTCTCCGTCTTCAGTTTCTGTTTTAAATATGTTACTGTATTTTAAATCTTTGCATTGCTGCTAGGTTTTATTTTATTTATTTTTTATTTATTTATTAAATTTCTTAATCGCCCATCTGGCCGGTCACCCGGCCACTCTGGGCGATGTACAATGGTACAATTTAAAACAGTAAAATTATACATTAAAACATTATTTAAAAATACCCTAACCCACCCCAAATGCCTGCCTGAATAACCAAGTTTTCAGTGCGTGGCGGAAGCTCATTAAAGGGGGGGGGGCATGGCAGAGTTCCCTAAAGAGGGAGTTCCACAGAGTGGGGGCCACCACAGAGAAGGCCCTCTCCCTCATCCTCACCAGCCTAGCTGTCCTGGCTGATGGGACAAAGAGAAGGCCATCCGAGGCTGATCTTGTTAAGCGGCCTGTCTGGTGTTGCTGGAGGTGCTCCTTGAGATAGGCTGGGCCGGAACCGCATAGGGTTTTAAAGGTCAAAACCAACATCTTGACTTTGGCCCGGAAAACAACTGGTAACCAGTGCAACTCCTTCAGCACCAGAGTGATGTGATCATGCCGGCGGCTGCCTTTTATCAGGCGAGCTACTGCGTTCTGCACCAGCTGCAGCTTTCGAACCATCTTCAAGGGTAACCCCACGTAGAACGTGTTACAGTAGTCTAGATGAGGGGAGACCAGGGCATGTACCTGGGAGCAGATGGGAAGGTAGGGGCACAGCCGCCATATCAGATGGAGTTGGTACAACGCTGTCTGGCTCACGGCTGACACCTGAGCCTCCATGGACAGCTGGGAGTCTAAAATGACCCCCAGCCTGAGGACCTGGTCTTTCAAGGGTAGCTGTACCCCATTCAACACCAGGTCAACATCCCCCAGCCTCCTCTTGTCTCCCACCAAAAGTACCTTGGTCTTGTCAGGGTTGAGCTTCAGCTTATTCCTCCCCATCCAGCCACTCACCGTCTCCAGACATTTGGACAGGGATTCCACGGCCAACCCTGGTGAAGATTTGAACGAGAGGTAGAATGCATGTCATCCGCATATTGATGACACCGCACCCCAAACCTCCTGATGATTGCCCCCAGTGGCTTCACATAGATGTTGAATAGCATCGGGGAGAGGATGGAACCCTGTGGCACCCCACATGTGAGCGGCCATGAGTCCAACACTCCTCTCCCAGTGCTACCCTCTGGTACCTGCCAGAGAGGAAGGACCGGAACCACTATAATACGATGTCTCCAATGCCCATCGTCTCCAGGCGGTCCAAGAGGATATTTTGGTTTTTACTTCTATTTTATACTGTAGTTTTAAGCTTTTAAACTTTTATATCTTATGTTGCATTTTCTGGTTTTAATTGTTGTGACCCGCCCATAAAGATGTAATAAATGAATAATTATTATGCTAATTAGCAGGATGTGTTGCCAAATGCCTCTTGTACTTTGGAAGTGCCAAACTCTGACCTCTTTCAGTCCCCTCCTTGCTCTTGGAGGAGCAGGGGGAAAGGGTGCTCAGCCATGCAAATTTGTTTGGCTGCCATTAGCTTCCTTGGTCTGATGTCATAAAGAGGTTTGTCCACCTTGGCCTGTGTAGCTTAACACTTAGAAGGAACATTTAAGGCCTTGGAATATAATGTTTGAGGCCTTTGCAATTGAAGCCCCCCAGCTATGTTGACTGCCGGTACTTTTGTACCTCATTGGTGCAGATAAGTTCTACACCAGCTTGTAAAATAGCTACTCATATGGTTGCGTATGACAAGCAATTTTCCTCCAGGCAACTGGGTAAGAAAGCTTTATAAAAGCTGTTTCTAGCACTGTGTTTTTACCCTCCTTTTCTCCTTTAGGCCACAGATAACTAGAACAGATACATGTGAGCAGTAAGGCTGATTTTTGTGTGTGGACTCATTTACAAGGCTGAGTTCAACAGTCTAGGGGCGTGTTTCCACGCTATCGGCTTTACTTTGTTTGCAACTTTCTTGCCATGTTTCCCCAATCATATCTTCTCCTTTTCCAGTTTCTACAGCCCTCAAAGACCCAGCTTATCATTGCTGTCTCTGTGCTGTTTCCACTGAGCTCTAATCGAATTATTTTCTTGATGGCTGGGTGGAGTCTGAGTGGAGTCTGGGTTGGGTCTGATGACCTCATCCATGTTCCCACCTCCTCGGCCATGTTTCCAGGACAATGGAAGGAGAAGCTAATGGAGGAGTATGGGATTTTTTTTTTTTAAGGAATCAGCTTTGCTACAAAGAGAGGCTTCCCCCCTCTCCCCCCTTTCTCCTTTCTCCTGAAAGTCCAGATGCACCTGCATTTCAGGAACAAACCTCATTGAGCACAACGGGAGTTACTTCCGAGTAGAGACACATATACTTGTGCTGGGAAAGGGAGGGGGAGAACACAAAGAGGGAAACCATCCCCCATTTTAACCCAGGGAACCTCACTGACCACAACGGGAGTTACTTCTGACAAGACACTAATGGGTTTGCTGGGGAAAAGAGAGCAGTAAACACAAAGACAGAAACCATCCCCCACTGTAACCTGCAGGATATCTATAATGAAACTGTGGAGTACTTTCTTCCTAGGGCAACTCATCGGAGCCGAGCCTCATAATCCCAGTTGGTCGCTTAATCGCACTGAAGGAATTGGGCTTTAACGTCTGTCATTTCAATTGAGGGGGAATCTCTGTAAGTTCTGATGTGGGCATTCAAAGGCAAGCCTCATCACCCCCAATGTGAATTTACTTCTGAGGAGACACCAGGTTTCTTGTGGGAAAGAGATGGAAACCAGCCACCATTTTAACGTGCAGGATCTCTATATGGAAGCTGTGAAGGAGTTACGTCCTAAGGCAATAGACCGTAGCCTCAACATTGCACTTAATCGCAATTAAGAAATTGAGGGCTTTGGTATGTGCCTTGTCTGTTGAGGAGCTTTTCTGTTATTTCTATGGTCATTGAGAGGGCAAGCCTCATTCAGCACAATGGGAGAAAGCACCCCTTGACTGGGGTCATGGGCTGCGTTCTGGTGCCTATTTTCAATGATGTTTTAAAAGTTGGTCCCTTGGCATCCTGCTCCAAAACGACAATGAAACTTCCGGAAAACAGGGAGGGAAAGGGTTGGGTCACTGAGGCCAGAGCGACGCACCCACAAAGGCCGGGCTACACGCCCCATGAGCAGGACCATGATACTGAACCCAGTGTGGTTGTGTAAACATGTCAGTGATGGAGCCGAAGTAAGCTGGAAAAGTTGGACTATAAGCAGTCTCAGAAGAAGTGGTTTTTCTGCGTTAAAATGCAGGGCTGGTGCTGAATGGCCACGACATCATGGAAACACAGAAACCTTACTGCACAGCCAGGGTGGAGTAAATTACTGGTGGAAACACAGCCTAGGAGTCCTTCAACTGAATTAAACAGAAACCACTCCGTGCTTATGCATGTGAATCAATATTGTTTTGAAAAGAACACACATACATCAAATTATTACTGTGTCAACCCATATAAATATTTCAACAAAGATAATTCAGGTTCCATGTCACAACTGAAATTATATATCCTGTTCAAAAATAAATGGAGGTGAATTGCTCATCCAGAGACACTTTAATATCCTACCATTTTATCCTGATATAACAGTGATTTATCCATTACTGATATATCCTGAGTTGCTAATAGCAGTTCTGCCTGGGATAAGTCTCTAAGGGAAGTTGTTGGGCCCTATTTCTTGACTAGAAAATCTCATGACTGAAAATATTGAAGCCAGGGTAGATTCCAACCTGCTGCTCTCATTTGTATTTCCTGTCTACACAGTATTTGTCCATTTACACTCTGAGTACCAAATGTAACAACCTTCTTTCTTTCCCATACTAGAAAGGCTAAAGCTCATTCTGCAATGCTGAATTAATTTCTCATGCCTAGCAATAGGTGCGATTGGAAAAAGACTAGGACTGTCTTTTTAAAAACTTAATCCATGTCCGTAAAATCTGCAAAGTTATCAATTTTGCTTCAATTTATTTGCTATCCACAATAATGCTTTTAGTGGGGATAACTAAACTATATATGTTTAGTTCAACATATAACTGCTCTAATTCACTGCTCTAAGTCAATTTTTCCGCCTCATAGTAGGCTACCAGGTTAGGGACAGCTAGCCCACCCATTTGAAGGGTAGTGTGCCTCAATTCTGGGGGTTTGTTTTTGTCATGTAAAATTATCCATGATATTCTGCCATCCCTTCACTTCCCTGTAATCCAGTAACAACGGTAATGCTAAGAATAGAAAAATAAATTTTAGCAGAATTGTCATTTTAATCACAGCAGTTTGAGCCAGTTATGAGAGCTTCAGTTTTTCTCAATTTCTAATATCTTGCTGAATTTTATGGGCAAGGGGACTATTATTTATCATGACAGATGATAACTTAACTCAGTAAGTAGGTGCTTTAAACCCATAATTAGGTACTATAAGGGACTCCTCTTGATTTGATAAATTTAGGATGCAATCCTATGCACATTTAGTCAGAAAAAAGTCCTACAGCCCCCAGCATTCCCCAGCCAGCACTGTCTAAATCTGCATAGGATTGCTTCCTTAAGGAAATAAATTCTGTCTGGAAATTGAAATCTTATAACTTAATAATTATTAATTATAATGCCTGTTAATATTATTAACTATTCATACAAATTCATCAAAGAAATACCCAAGCAATTATGAATTCATTAACCAGAATAATTAGAATAAATGGATTTTTATCAGGTTCAGTGTTAATTTCTTAATGAATTAATTGGTTTTCTTCAAGTTATTAGTTCAGTCTATACTGGGGATAGCAACGTGGTACCTGTGGGCACCAGTGCACCCTGGGCACCTTTCTTGGTCCCCGCCGAGGTGCCCTACCACTCCCACTTTTAATTTCTTACTGGAAGCACTTGAAAGGAAAGTGAGGGCCTCCAGCAGCAGCCATCTTCCTTTCCCATGAATGCCCCTGGGTGGCACAGAGTGTCTGTGGGTGGTGATCCGGTGTGTGAGAGCAAAAGGGTGGGAGAAATGACTGGGCTGGCAAAGGAGTGGGGGAGAAAGCGTTTGCCTTCTGTGAAATAGGTTTCTTTTGGCACTGAAAACTCTGGGTTCAAAGGAATTGTCCAGTGTATTGGGGCTCAGAGCCCACCTCTGCCTTGGACTCATTGACACTGCTGACTAGCCACTTTTGGAGGTGGTGCCCGTGACAAGTTCTCAAGTTGCCAAATGTGCCCACGCTCATCTGCCCAGGTTGGCTGCCCAATTCACATTGTGGCTAATGGGTGTTTTGTTGTGAGCCAATGTGGCATTAAGCAACAGTACCAGAAGGGAAGACTGCTCTCACCGCAACTGAGATCACCAGTACACCTCATCCCAGCTTCACCAAATCCCTAAAGCAGTTTTGCAGCTGTTTTTAAAATGTCCACAGTTTTTTCTTTAATAAGGTTACTATATACTATGAGCAGAAACGTGTGCTTATGCCAACACCCACGCACCCCGATGGATCAGGACTGGTTGCTGAATCAGTGTTGACTCACTGCTATGTATGTATGCAAGGCAATCTGTGAAATCTAGGCGAAGTTGGGCTTGTGAAGAGCTGATGTGCGCACTGCCAGAACATTGTGACTGTCACCACCCTTAGATTCTGATTTACAAGTAACCCACATCTTGTCAGTCCAAGTTAAACCATCTATCCTTTGGCCTACATAGGCTCCCAGGCCAGTAATATTATTAAGATAGGAATGTGTGTTTCATTCTGCAGCTTTTGCTGTGACTCTAATTTACTTGCTTAGCACATGACGATTTGAGAGCTGGAGGTAAATCTGTCTCACAGCAGGAGTGATGGAGGAGAATACCAAGCCTTGTGTGGTAGCTGTAAGTTAGACTTTATTGAGTGGGATGACACACTTGTCCTGAAGCTGCATTTTACTCCAGCCTACGTTGTCTGGGCATATTCTATTCTGGAAGGGAATGTTGGAAGTGTATAAAATCTGAGAAGTAGAGGGAGTCTTATGTTTTCCAAAGCTGTCTGCAACACTTCGTCCTTTGCTGCTGTCTTTGAGACAAATGGTAATGGAAAATGGCTTCACCCAAGATAGAACTAGGGTACTTTTGCAGGAGTGAAATGTCCCTGGCTGACAGCTGATCCACATCCTGAGCTTAATTTTCTGGTAGACCTCAGCCCCAGCACTTGTTTCCAGTGCCAGAGCTTCCCCACCAAAACATAGGACAATCATGGATTTTATATCTAAAGGCTAATCATGTTTAACTTTTACAATATAAAATTCTGAAATAGTATCCATCTTGGAACAAAGAATGTTGCTGGGTTCAAGGCTGAGTTTTTAAAAAAACATTGATGAAATTCATTCTGATGCCACAGTTGCAGCAAACCGGGTTCAGGAAGCTTAACTGAAAAAAATCTCCCTCCCCTAGGACATTTTGGGGATCACAACGACTCCCTTTTTCACGCTCTTCCTTTCCCCCCTCCCTTCCCCCCCTTCTCCCCATAGCTGAGTGTTCCCGCTTTAACTCTTTCCACAGCGGGAACTCAAGTGGAACACACCGGGGTAATTTGATAGCTCATTATCTGCGATCTATTTAAAAGCAGAACAAAGGGCATTTAGTGCAGGAGACGCTCTGGAGGGGCACAGCATCGTATAAAGAGCCTGCACACTTCCGTGAAGGAGCAATCTCAATTGCAGGATAAAAGCTCCATGTGAAGAACGCCTTTCTCTTCTCCGCACCCCTTCTCTGGAGCATCACCAGGACAGGATGTTGAGTGGTGCAAGATACGGTTGCCAGCCAGTAAAACTGTGTTCTGTCAGGCAACTAGCACCAGTGCCTGGAAAACAAACTCCTTATCCTGCCAGATTCTGACAGCTTCCAACCATAAGGCACCAAGTTCTGCTTTGTGCTCATTGCAGTGACAAGCACTTTTTAAATCAAACATTGGGCAGCATGATGCTCCGAGCTAGCTCTTCTCTCTGTGTGTTCTTTCTGCTGTGTCAGTCCTGAACGGAAGATCAGCACATTGCATACTATTGGGTGTCATGCAGGATAGAGGATCCTGACCGATAGTCATAAATTCCTCTGTCTGGAAGCAACCCGACTGGGAGAATGTGTGGGAGCAGCAGAGCAACAAATTATTTAGCTAGAAGTGTGGTGGAATCTGCATCTGTGGAGATCGTTCAGAGTGGTTAGGCAAGTGTTGGTTGGATTTGTTTTTAATGGCGTTAAATCCCTGTGGCAGGCGGAGTAACTGGAGACCCTCTTACTGTCACTAATAGCTGCATATCTGAAGGTGACCCTAAGTTGGAGTTGCAGTTAAGATTCATGCTTTGGCTTCAGGGAAGTAGTCTTGATTGGGCCTGTGATTCAAGCTCGGCAATCCTTTGAGCTTGGCTCTGTTTACGGTCCCAAACCATCCTTATGGAGCACCACATTTTCCTCATGCCCACCATCAGAGGCCAGATCTACATGGAAACGGAATGAGAAGCACTTTTCTGTTATATCCGGATTTTCATGAAATCATTTTGATCTGTCAGGGCACATGAAGCAAGAAAAGCGGACTATGCTGTACCTAAAAAAAAACCTTTCACGGGTCACGCAGCACTTGAAACCCACGTACTTTGGGGCTGGGTGGGCAGAGCAGAACTGAACATCATCAGCCTAGTAGATGCTGCTCACCAAATGAGAGAGGCTTATTCCCCACCCCTGTCCACCCTCCCCAGCTCAGAGGAAGTTTCCTGGAAGTGCTGAATTAAGCCCCCGTAGTGTACCCCACACCTCTCCCCTCTCATCCACCATTGGGATATTGTGAAAATTAAATATTAAAACTGGGCTTATATGAATGGGGGGGGGCTGCATTCTGTGAATCAGTAAAGCTGCTACTGCAGTATTCTGATTGCTTGGAATAGTGAAACTGTGCATTTATGAATGGGGAAAACAGGCAGCTTTCTGTAAACGAGTGACGCCACTATTGCAGTATTCTGACTGACTGGATCAGTGAAACTCCAGTTTTCGCTATGTGAACTCAATGGGTAAAGCAGCTTGTGAATGCATGTGAATGGGAAGTAATGCTAAGTGGGAGGAAGCTTGTGCCCTGTGAATGTACTGTGTGAATGTAAAGACTGTGAATGTAAAGAGGCTACTTCACTATTCTGAATGATTGAAACAGCGCTACTCTGATACTGTGAATGGGAAAAAGAGTCTATTCTGAATGACTGAAACTGCCAAGAGGTGTTACTGTCCTTCATAGCTTCGTAAGAGCAAAGCTTTGAAGCAACAGGCAACAATGAAGGGAGGAAACTGCCAAGAGGCAGGGAGGCAAGGGCAGGGGGAAGAGGAGAGTGTGTGGCATTCCCCCCCCCCCCCAGCCGACTCCAGGGAATTAGTTGCCGCCTGTTGGGGACGAGGGAGAGCGAGAGGGAGAAGACAAGTCTTCCAATCCCCACCTTGTGGTCAATGATCTAAATGCTGGAAACAAAGCCAGGCAGGAGGTCTAAATGCTCCTAGGGGAGTCCTGGCTGTGCTCTTCCAAAGCAGCCACCGCCACAGCAGAGAAATGGGCAGCTGAGGAGAGGTGAAGGTGGCGGGAGACTTCTGCGCACGTTTGCTGATCTGGAAATTTAGATTTTTCGGCCCCCTCTCAGCTTGCGTACTCAGCAAAGTGCAACTGAAGGCAATGAGTTACGTCAGAGTAGCCATAGCCTTGTGTCCACTCTTTCAAGATGCGAATGGGGACAAACCCATGTCCCAAAAGTGCGCTGCTGCCAATGGCGGAAAATAAGGAGATGGGGGGAAGGGAAGGGAAGGCCCCACCCCTTGACCAAAGGTCACCACCAGGCACGCACACACCCCTGGGCACACCCAGCATGCAGGATTTAATCCGGGTGAATGGGGCACACTGCAGCAGAAGCACACAGGAGCCGCATTTAAGGAAAAATATGCACTAAAACGACTCTCAGGAAACGTGCATTTTCAAGAGGGAAGCTGTGGGCTTGCTGTGGGGTGGTGATGACATCATGTGTTGTGAACGACCCCAAACTGCTCTCCCTCTGAATCTCACTGAATCTCACATGTAGATGACCCCACCGTGAGAAAAATGCCTCTTGAATTTTAGTTCAGAGGCATAGTTCAGCACCTCCAGCGTGCCAGTGCAGCTGCACCGAACCGGGGGGGGGGGGGCTGGGGGGTGAAGGGGAAGCGCCGCTAGGCTTGTGCTGCTCTGTGTGACCATGGCAAGTGCCTGGGCTGACGAGTGACTCGGCTAAGCGAGGCATGCACAAGCCTAGCAGCAGATCCTCCTCCTCCGCCCCATGTGCCCCGTCCAGCTGCATCCATGGGCAGGGGCTGGCCTTTCCATGTGGGCACTGTGTGCACTGGGAAAGGCTGTCAGCATTTTCTTTTGTTTTCACTGTGGTACCTTAGGTGATCTGAAACTGCGCTTTCAACTGCTGGTGGTCTTCTTGGGAGGGGCACCGCGTAGCGGAGGCAGCCAGTAGGAGTTTGAGAGAAGCATCACTTCCTGTGGTGTATACTGGTGGTTTCATCCCTTTTTTGGTTACGAAAACCCCTGAAGGAGGTCATTATACCCTGTGTCCCACCCGCAACAAAGTAAAAAAACAAACCGAAGGAAAAGCTGGTAAACGTAATTCTATTTCGCAGCGTAAGAGGGGAACATTCAAGTATCTGAGGTGGGACGTTGTATGTTTTTGCAGAACTCCTGGGAGATGCTTGCTATTCTCTGGTTGAAAAACACTGGTGTACACTTTTGCTTCTGATCAACAGCTTCTGCAGGTTTTAATCTACAGTGGGTGGAAAGTCAACTCTGTTTGAATAGAGAGGAAAGTGGAACAAGTGTACACACTACAAGCATCGATTGCTCTTTTTCAAACTGCCTTCAACTCTCTGGAAAGATTATTGTCTGATTCTAGCCAGCTGCACACTAGTAAGGGCGTCATCTGTATACAGAGATTGGAGACCTGCAGTTGGACCCCCCCTTTAAAAAAGCAGCTGTGGGGTAGGGGGCAAAAATCGCAGCTGCGGGGGGATGATTTACATTGGGGGAATGGCACATGGGGGAAAGGTTAATACCCTGTCCCCCCATGCCATGGTCCCAAACCAATTCCCCCTCCCTGCCACCTCCCTTTTAAGAGACAGATCACAAATCTTAGATGCCTTACCTTGTTTGGCCTTTGGCCTTACTTTGCAAAGGGGAATTAAGTGGGGAGAAATGCTGACAATTTTCAGATATTCACAAGGATATTTGAAAGCTGGGGAACTGTTTTCCTGGGAGCACTGGGAATTCTTTGGAAGCAGTAATGGCGGACAAACTTCCATGCACGCCCAGTGCCACTCATCTTTCCTTTCACGTGCAATTGCCTGAAGTCCTGCAGAGCCGCTGCTGGCAGTCAGTATTGACAATACTGGGCTAGATGGACCAACAGTCTGAGGGCACTGTGTTTCCACTAGCGATTTACTCCAACTTGGCTACGTATGGAGGTCGCGCGATTTACATGACGGCGTGGCCATCCAGCAGGCGTCCCAGAGTTTATTGCAGAAAAACCAGTTCTTCTGAGACTGGTTATAGTCTGACTTTTCCTCTTTACTTTAGTTTGGTTACAGTCCTGTTGGGGTGTGTTCCATCACCTGCACTTGCGTCAGTATCATAGCCCCACCCATGGGGCGATGTCGCTCACCTGCCTGTGACTTCACTGGCCCAACCCTTTCCCTCCCTGTTTTCCAGAACTTTCAATGCCATTTTGGACCAGGATGCCAAGGGACAAACTTTTTTAAAAACATTGAAAATAAGTGCTAGATCACTAGTGCATATAAGCATGCTATTGCGGGCAAGCAAGTACTCCCACTACAGCCTGAAAATCAGATTTATCTTAGGTCACTTCCCCAGAACAACATGTGGGGAGGATCCACAGCTAATATTCCTTTGTGTCCTTCGGTCTCATTTCACAAGCTTCATAGTTCAGTTTTCGTTTTACACACTAAGGTGCTATCTCATTATAACACTATTGCACAGATCTTCCATCAAAACACATACCCTCTGTGTCAGTATCTCACTATCACTCTATCATGAAATGGCACTAACACGCATTTGCATTATCGCACAATAGCACATTTATTCAGGGGTGCCTGCTAATGTGGTAGCCTGGTATTCAGAGGGAAAGGGGGAAAAATGGGCAGAATGGGGTTTTGGTCTGAGAAGCCTACGCAGAACTAATTCCCGTTGTGGTCAATGAGGCTTGTTCCCGAGATTGCCATTAAGGGGAGTAGAGCCTGGAGGGGGGAGCCTCTCTGGTTGGTTCAGCAGCCCCTGCCAGTCTGAGGATGTTCACTTCATCAGTGAAGTATGTTTCTGTCAGCAACTTATAATGGTGCAGTGCAGTTCTTCGTGGAGCCCTGACAGTTCCAAGATAACTCCGGTATTCCTTCGTTTGCTTCACCCTTCTGTTGTTGTGGAAACATGGCCTGAGTCAGTGTAAGGCAGCTTCCTATGTTCCCTAAATGGTTAAAGACTTGCTCAAGGTTCTAAAAATACAGCCTTCTTGAGCCACCAAGAATTACTCTCCTTAACTTTCCCCATAAACATGTGTACTGGTTGCCCCTGAGGGATCAGCTTCCTTCCTTTATCCTCTTGTGCCTTGTCCATAAACTAGACCCATTTCAGATTTATTTCTGCCATTCTGAATTCTCACTCGCATTTGTCACTGCTGTGCACCTCCTCCTTTTTCTGTTAAAAAATAAGTGCTTTATGACATGATTAAGATTAAAATAGAAAAAAGACCTCAGGTTATGGACTGTATTACGAGAGCTATAAAACTGACCTTAGAGGATTATAAATGTGGTGGTTTGGCTTCTCTTCCTGACAGCTTTCTCACCAATTTCAGATTTATTGTCAGCCAGTATGGTTAGCAGGTTGTAATTCCTACGACTGGTCTGTTATTCCATTGGAGTGTGTGTGTGTATTGTTGGTTTTTTAAAAGTTAGTTGTAATTAGGGAGCAAGAGAGAAGCTAACTCCACCATATCAAAGAAAAAAGAAACGAGTTACGCAGTCTTTCTAGCCGTGAGGTTTGTTGCCCTGAGTATTAACACAGAACATTTCTGTTGGTTCGTCATTTCTAAAAAAAGAGGTGCCTGGACTGATGCATGAATTCACATTTATCCCCCCCAACACCCTTTGTGTGGGATGTGGGGGAACTGGTGGCGGTGGTTCAATAGTGAAGAAAAGACAATGTTCAATGGCACTGGTGAGTATCAGTTCACATATTCCAGGACTTCAGAACTGAATCCACATTCCAGGGCGAAAGCATAGTCATAATATAACACAAGTAGGACCTGCAACAAAATGTTGCAGTGCGGAAGTACTCCAGGATATTCTACTTCATCCCCCTCCCACTTGTTTTTTCCATTTTTCTTCAGTCAGTCAACATTCTGTGGCTACTGAGATTGCTCAGTTCTTATTGGACGGTTTCCCTTCCACCCTAGAGATGGTTTGTCCTTTGCAAACCTTGGGGTTCCTCCAAACCTGCTCCTCCCTCCCTCTTGTTTGTGGATGGTGCCAATTTGGCTACATAAAGATATACACTCACCTCTGTACTTGGGATAGAGGAGGAATTACTGTTATTAGCTGTGCAAAATGTGTTTGATTTAATTGTGTGTCATTGCTTTTTTCTTTGGTATTTCTCTTAAACATAAAGGTACTGGATTGAAACTTGGTATGCACATTCATGGCACAATTGAATGATTGTGCTCTACATTTAAAGTTTGTAAGCCTGATCTGCCTGCCTGTTTGTAAGAGAGCGGCAGGAAAAAGATACTCATTGCAACCATTCACAAACTGTTCGTCTTGTAGGAAAGACTGTGAGAGTGAGAGGAAATAGGGCTGCCTGGTTGGGAAGGCAGACAGAAAAGAACTCAGTCCAGTAGGGAGAACCAAAGTGCTTTTCTACAGGAGGCTGTTCATCCGCTGCATATACTTCTGATTTCATCGCAGAATTGAGATCCTATTGAGATTTTTTGTAAAAACAAAAACAAAACCTGAGTAGGGAGTGATGTGCACACAACAAATGCCTCATGTAGCAAAGCTCAAAATCACATTTTATGTGCAAGGGGCGGGGGGATAGCAGCCAACAGTTCAACCTTTCTTTGAAGTAGGGCCTCTTCAAGCATGTCATTTACCTGGCTGTGACGTTAGGGAAATGGGAGACAAATGCCCAGACACATGCAGATAACTGGATGGTTGAATGAAAGTGAGTGCTGTTTCGATAAGCTTACACTGACCTTGGAGAAGGCCAATAAAAGTGCAGAAGGGACACTGTAACCTTGGTATCACATTGCCTGTTGATGTGTTGGGTGAGACATGGGTCTTTGTGCTCACACATGAGAACAGCCCTGGTGGGTCAGACCAAGGCTCCATCTAGTCCAGCCTTTTGTTCACATAGTGGCCAACCAGCTGTCCACGGGAAACTCTCCAGCAGGACACGAGAGCAGCCGCACCCGCCTGCCTTTTGCTCTGGCAGTCAAAGCAACACCAGCTGGAAGTGGGGTGCTGGAAGAGTACTAATGTAAAGTGCTTTTTGGAATTGCCCCGAGTGCAGCTTCTGACCTTTTATTTCAAAGAGATGTAGACATCTGTCAAGGATCTCTTGCCAGGCATCACCCGGTGCTGTTGCCTCTTTTGCTGTCCCCCCGGCCCCTTGCTGCTTGTTCTAACAGCTGCTCCTGGAAGATCTTCCCTTTTTTAAAAAGTCCAGACCACGTGAGGTCTTGTTAGGACATAGATGTCTGTCTGCTTGTGTTGTGGGTGGAGCCTAAAACCTGCTCAAAGCATCTTGGCTACCTGGGGCTCATCTCTGAAATGCAGTTTACCAATCATAAACAGTGTGCCTCTAAGTGAGCATGTGTAGAGTGATTTGCTCTAACCACTGAGTAACCCCTTCATATCTGGGGTGGGTCTACAGGGTCAGAGTGTAGCTTCCAAGAAGGCTTCAGCCTCAGCATCTCTTAAAAACTGACCAATTCTTGCTTGCTATGGCCTCGTGTAGTTAAATTACATTTTATATTCGGGGGGGGGGCATCAATATGTCTGTGGCTGCGCAGGCAAGCATCAGTTTTGCCTCCATGTGCACTCTTTCCTTGCTGCTGCTGTTAGAGTTGGCAGCTGGAAATCCTTGCTGAATTACTGTCAATCACCCTAGATCACCAGTAGATCCTGATCTGCCTGCTGCCCTCCCCAATGTGTAGTTTGAACCTAAGCCTTGGGGATGGGGATACCAGAACCACTCAGGCTTGGTGAGGGGTGGTCCTCCTCCTTCTAAAACCATTAGGCAGACCCAAGTTGTGAGCAAAACTCTTCAGTGAGTTGTCCAGTCTGAGGAAGGGTTATCGGAGAGTGCGCCTGTCTTTGTCCGTGTTCTGTGAAGTGCATACAAGGGAGTGCAGGTAGATCCATCATAGGTAATACCACATTAATTTAATGATGACACCTAGATTTCTCTTGATTAATTCCAGTGTCCTGCTTGGGGGCGGGGGGAGACAAATTGCTGGATTGTAGTGCCTAGTATTTTAGGAGGGACAAATGGGCACTGGAGAGAGTAAGTGAATGAGATGATCGCATCCACAATATTGTTTATTTAAAACTCTGTAACTGGAGCCGCCATCGTAGGCCAAGCTCATTTGAGTGGTGGCTTGGCCTTCTTTTAGAGAGCAGTGGGCTTTGAAAGTATTTTGTCCTGATAACGTTCCCATTTTAATTTCTGCCAATATTGAAAATAACTTGGTCACCTGTGGGAAAACAGTTAATGAAATATATGCATGGGAAACTCCGTAGCGCCTCATAGCGTATCTGGGTCAGAGATCAACTGGGTCCTTGCCAGGGTGCGAGAGGGAGCTGATGACCTGGCTCTGGGAGCATGTTTACTTACAGACAGAACCTTTTCACTATAGTTTTAACTGGTTCTGAATCTAGCCCCATATTAAATTTGTGCACAAATGCACATGCTACAGTTCCTCACAGAAATGATTCGCGGTGTTGGTTTGCTTTAAACCCTTGCACCATCCCGTTCCAAAGATTTGGGAAACATCATTTGCATTTTCTCTTCAGGTGACTGTCTGCTGCGCGCTGGCTCTCCACTGGTGGCAAATTGTGGTGTGAATGTCAGAGGATGTTGGTGGTGGGATAGTGGGTGAATGGTCCTGTTTTGAGGCAGCCAGCATAGAGTGATTTTGAAGTGGAGTTGCAGAGCTTATGAAGAATCCATTTCCTGATCTTAACCAGTATTCTATATTAGCCTGAGAGTGAAACAAGGCATTCATTCATTCATTGTATTTCTATACCGCCCCATAGCTGAAGCTGTCTCGACAGTTCACAGAAATGAAAAACCATTAAAATAAATTATACAAAGTACAAAAACCATCTACGCGAAAATATACAAAGAGATAGTACACACGCACACCAACAAAATATATCTGAAAACAATCCCTTAAACAATCAGCCAAAGACAATATAGGACCTGATCAAAAACTCATTATATGCCGCTAAATGCCTGAGAGAAGAGGGCAGTTTTACCCTCGTGCTGAAAAGGTAACAATGTTGGCACCAGGTTGGCCTTGTAGGGGAGATCATTCCAAATTGGGGGGCCACCACTGAAAAGGCCCTCTCCCTTGTCGCCGCCTTCCAGGCCTCCTTCGGAGGAGGCACCTGGAGGAAGGCCTTGGATGCTGAATGTAGTGTACGGGTCGGTTCATGCTGGGAGAGGTGGTCAATCAGGTTCTGTGGTCCTGAGCCATGTAAGGTTTTATAGGTCAAAACCAGCACCTTGAATTGGGCTCGGAAACTTACAGGCAGCTAGTGCAAGTGGCCCAGAATCGGTGTTATATGTTTGGACTTTCTTGTCCCTGTTATTAATATGGCCATTGCATTTTGCACACGCTGCAGTTTCTGAACCATCTTCAAAGGCAGCCCCAAGTAGAGCACACTGCAGAAATCTAACTTGGAGGTTACCAGACCATAGACAGCTCTAGCCAGGTTGTACCTGTCTAGATAGGCACATAGCTGGGCTACCAACCGAAGTTGGTAGAAGGCACTCTGTGCCACTGGGGCCACTTGAGCCTCAAGTGACAAAGATGGCTCCAGGAGGACCCCCAAGCTACGAACCTGCTCTTTCAGGGGGAGTGCAGCCCCATCCAGAATAGGCTGAGCACCCTCCATCTGGTCAGAAGAATTACCCACTAACAACATCTCAGTCTTGTCTGGATTGAGTTTCAGTTTATTAGCCCTCATCCAGTCCACTGTTGCAGCCAGGCACCAATTTTGCACATCAGCAGCCTCACCTGAAGAAGATGAAAAGGGGAAATAGAGCTGCCTGTCATCAGCATATAGATGACAACGCACTCCGGATGACCGCACTCAACAGTTTCATGTAGATGTTGAATAACATGGCGGACAAACCAACCCCTGCGGAACACCATACCGGAGAATCCAAGGCATGGCAGGGACAGGCAAGTTTGTTCATTCAAGTGGCTGCCCACAAAAAAAGTGGGAAGTCTTATTTTAACATCAAGAAGGGTGTGCAGATAAGGAGAGCTGAACCCTCCCGTGCTTCATCACCTGGATACTGGCTGGAAGAAAAGCGCCTAACACGCCAGCTCCCCTGACCCATGCGTCCCTTTTGATGTTAAAAAACAGGGCTCCCGACCTTGCTTTATACACGAGTAGGGCAGACACATCAACAGCACCATAAAAATGAACTGTGGTGGGCCTCTTTTGCTGCATGCCGCAGTGAACTATGGAAACTATTCCAGCTTCTGCAATTCACTCCCGAGTCTGGCAGAGTGGAATGATTTCAATCTGCTTTCTGCCAAAATTCCACTGAGCAGAACTGGGCATAGGAATCGCTGTGCTGGATCAGAGCAAAGGCCTCTCTGTTCCAGCATTCTGTTCCCACAGTGGCCAACCAGATGCCTGTAAGAAATCCAGAATAGGACATGCATGCAATTGCACTGTCCCACTAGTGTTCCCCAGCAACAGGTATACTGGAGGTAATGTATAGTCATCATGACTAGTAGTCATTGATAGTCTTATCCTCCATGAATGTGTCTAATCCTCTTTTAAAACAGTCCAAATTGATGGTCGTCACTACATCTTGTGGTACTGAATGCCATAGTTTAACTATGCGCTGTGTGTGAAGAAGTGCTTCCTTTTAGCTGTCCTGAATCACCCACCATTCAGTTTCATGGGTTCTGGTATAAGAGAGAGGGAAAACCTTCTCCCTTCCACTTTAGCCACACTGTGCATAATTTTATACACATCTATCATGTCTTCTCTTACTCATTTTCTAAGTTAAAAAATCTCAAACGTTGTAACCTTTCCTGATAGGGGAGTTGGAGTTGCTCCAGCCCCCTAATCATTTTGGTGGCTCTTTTCTGCGCCTTTTCCATCTCTATGATATACTTTCTTAGGTTCAGTGACCAGAACAGTATTCCAGCTGTGGTTATACAATAGATTTGTATAAAGGTGTTATGACTTCGGCAGGTTTATTTTTGATTCCTTCCCTGATGATCCCCAAAATGGACTTTGCCCTTTTCACAGCAGTTCATAGAATCATAGAATAGTAGGGTTGGAAGGGGCCTAAAAGACCATTGAGTTCAACCCCCTGCTCAATGCAGGAATCCAAGTCAGAGCATCCCTGACAGATGGCTGTCCAGCCTCATCTTGAAGGCCTCCAGTGTGGGAGAGCCCACCACCTCCCTAGGGAATTGGTTCCATTGTCATATTGCTCTAACAGGAAGTTTTTCCTGATGTTCAGCCGGAATCTGGCTTCCTGTAACTTGAGCCCATTATTCCGTGTCCTGCACTCTGGGATGATGGAGAAGAGATCCTGGCCTTCTTTCTCTGTGACAACCTTTCAAGTACTTGAAGAGTGCTATCCTATCTCCCCTCAGTCTTCTCTTCTCAAGGCTAAACATGCCCAGTTCTTTCAGTCTCTCTTCACAGGCCTTTGTTTCCAGTCCTCTGATCATCTTTGTTGCCCTCCTCTGAACCCTCTCCAGTTTGTCTGCATCCTTCTTAAAGTGTGGTGCCCAGAACTGGACACAGTACTCCAGATGAGGCCTAACCAGTGCTGAGTACAGGGGAACTAGTACTTCCCAGGATTTGGAAGCTATGCTTCTCTTAATGCAGCCCAAAAGAGCATTTGCCTTTTTTGCAGCCACATCACATTGTTGGCTCATATTCTGTTTGTGATCAACAAACTATGCTGTAATTCTTACAAAAGACCTGTAAGGTAGGCCACTATTATCCTCATACTGCAAATGGTAGGGAAAGAGGTGAGATTAGAACTGGCACTCAGCTCATATTTATGCCCATTATGCTGTACCAGCTCTCAACATGAAAACTGGTGTGTCTGCTGATCATTCACCAGTCACGCTTTCTTTCTCTAGGCAAGTATGTGCTTCCTTTGATCCTAATATTTTGCCTCTGTATGCCATCTTGGGGGCCCTAGGTAGGGCCAAAAGTCAGTTTATAAATACTGTTTTGAATAAACAGACAATCAAACTTCAGTCACCTAGAGATAAGTGCCTTGCAGTTGTTGTGTATTCTCACATACCATGGAATAAAGGAGGTGATCAAGAATCCTTGATCTTCACAAAAGTGGTTGGTTCCCTTTCAGTTCACTAAAACCAGATTCACCCCTTGAACATATCAATAAATCTAAGGTTGATGTGCATTTCAGACTTGCTAATCTTGGGATAACTGGTTGTGTGGATATAGGACACTTATAGCAGACAAGGAACAGATGATTGCAAAGTGAGATTACCAATGTCTCCAGTGCGCTCTCCATGCATGAAAAAAATGTTTCTGTAAAGGTTGCCTTGAAGTTCCATCATGTATCACCGAGGGATTGTGAGGCACGGGGGAAATGGGGACCGTGCAGCTCTTGCAGGGCAGTCCAGCAAAGGCTTCAGTTGAGCTGAGTGAGTTAACCTGCAGTGAAGACAATTTACTCCATCTAGAGGCCGTTTCTATGTATTGTTTGTGGTGCTTGTACCAGATCACCAGCCTCAAGGGGAGCTACAGCTGTGCTTATGAGTTTTGCCCCAAACATTCATTCGTTACATATCATCAGGCAGATTCTGGCACTACTTCTCCTCCTCCTCTTTTTCCTATAGGGATGAAGCGGCCCCTGAGCCCGTCCCACTCCCCTGGGAGCGGCATCTGTGGGAACCTCACGGAGAGCACGAGCATAGGCTGTACGCCAGAGCAGCGCTCCAAAAGGGAGAAGAAGCGCCCATCGTTCACCCTCTGTGAGGTGTGCAATATCCAGCTCAATTCAGCTGTACAGGCCCAGATCCACTACAATGGGAAGACCCACCAGAAGCGCCTCAGGCAGCTCAGCAAAGGCAAAGCCCCAGCAGGTCAAGGTAAGGCCCAGAACGTATGCAAGGTCTCCAGGAAGTGCAGTGGAGAGCCTGAAATGGGATGTGGCCTTCAACACCACAGTATTTCCAAGGCTGGTGACCCAGCACCCTTCACAGATTTTGGACTATAGTTCCTGTAGTCTCTTACCATTGGCCGTGCTGGCTGTGGCTGATGGGCATTGTAGTTCAAAAGATCTGGAGGGCACATGTTGCCTACCCTTGGCCTGTTCCTACATGCTTAAGGGCAGCCGGTATGATGCTGCTGTTTCTGCACGGCAGAACTCGTCAACCTCAGCTGTCCAAAGGTCTCCTGATTTTCTACGTGATTCTGCCCTTTCTTCCTTGCTGCCCCTTCTACCTGGGCCACCCTCCCAGAACACCTGTGTGGCGCCGTGTCTCTGTCACCTCCTTCAAATCCATCCTCAAAACCTACCGTTTCCGTGAAGCCTTTGGCTTAACCCCTTAGTTCTCACGTATATAAATAAATTTTTTTGTGAGGATTTTAAAGAAGTGCAGATCAATGGGACAGAATGGACTGATGAATGAACACATGTGGAACTGACTTGGGTGGAAATAGACTGATACAGCTGTCTTGCTTGAAGCTAAGCTTAACTGAGCTGGGTGCATATTCTTCCCTTGTTTACCTTCCCCTCCATCTTCCTTCCTTCTGTTGCCTCCCCTGTGTAAAATTTCAGACCATGAGCTTCTGGTGGCAAGAACCTGTCTTTCTGTTGTTACTCTGTAAAGCAGGGGGGTTGAATCCCTTTCAGCACAAGAGCTGAATTCAGTTTCTCAGAAACACTCCGTGGGTGGGGGGTGTAGGTGTGGGTTTTCGGGCGGGGGGAAGGTAAAATGGGTGGGGCCAAAATATTAAAAATGCCTGCCTATTTTCGCTGAAAGCTATTCCTGCAATTAAGACCTTTTCGAATGGGGAGGAAATCATGCAAAAGCCAGGAGAGCATCAAACGAGAAGCAGGAAAGCAGGAACTACCTGGTGATGTAGAGAAGGGGCATGGTCATCTGGGAACCCCAGAGGTCCGGATTGGCTCCCCTGGTGGGCTGGATTTGGTCCCCAAGCCAGAGGTTCAACACGCTTACTGAAAAGTGTTATGTAGACGGCACTACAGAAATGATATATTAATCATAGTCTTCAAGCAGCAAAATGTGGTTTCTGTTTTCTTTCTCTCGGTATGAAGGGAGCGATAAAGGTCCATCTAAAGGTTATTAATTTTAAACCTGACTACTCAGAGATATACATAAGTTACTCACCAAGCTTTCACCAGTAGCTTAATAGGTTAAATCTTTAGTAGATTAATTGATGAAGGCAAACTTTTTTGGTTTTATTGTTACTATTTATTAATAATACTTGCATGCCACTTAATATAATAAAAACTCAATCTGGTTTACATACAGAAGTATTACAATCACCATTAAAATACACTGATAGTACATAATTGGTGTGGTGTAGTGGCAAGAGTGTTGGACTAGGAGCTGGGAGATCCGGGTTCTAGTCCCCACTCGGCCATGGAAGCTCACTGGGTGACTTTGGGCCAGTCACAGACTCTCAGCCCAGCCTACCTCACAGGGTTGTTGTTGTGAGGATAAAATGGAGAGGAGGAGGATAATGTAAGCCGCCTTGGGTTCCTTGCAAGAGGAAAAAAGGCGGGGTATAAATGCAATAAATAAATAAATAAATAATTACAATGATGACAACTAACATAAATAAATAGAAAGAAAGCAAGAATGGAGCAGGAACATGATTACCAATTACAAGCCTGGGAAAACTTAAGCTTTTTAAGCCAATTTTGGTTTTGCCGGGGTTACTAGGAAACAAAATAAAAATAGCAATGATGGCCTTTCTTTCTAACAAGTACCTTTTATTTATTAAACTGTCAATTATCTCACACTCCACACTAACTTTGATATATCAGAAGGGCACTTATATTGAGTTTTTCGTAATAGGCAAATTTTATTTAAATACGACAGATCCAAACTGGTTAAAGGACAGTTGACCAGTCAGCTTTAACTTGTTTAATCATTTGACTGCCCCAAATATAAGACATTTAACTGTCTGATTTAATGAAATTATACAATTTAGGAGTAGACTATGGGTGTTTTTAATAGGTGACACTAAGGCATGCTGCAAACACAAAATGCCCTAACCATGGTTAGAAGATTGACAGCACCCTGTAGGCTTGCATACTTCTTCCTCCTCTGTCTTTCACATGAACTCCCTCCTCTATTTCCTTTTTAGGGCTAACCATAGTTAGAATTGCATTTCATCTTAGTTTTCTGTAAACATTGTTTAGCTCAAACTTCCGTTTGCAAAGCCAATTCTAACCATGGTTTCAAACAAAGTTTTTGAATGATCTGTGCTTAGCTCTAACACTGGTTCAGAAATAATGCTAACTCCAAATAATGTGTTACTGAAACTGTATGGAAATAACATGTTCCATGCGTGCTGGCCCTGCCTGCCCCACCCCTAATCTCGGCACGTTGAGCGTGAAGGTCTGAAGGGAGATTGTGTGTGGTGCATCGAAGGCACATCGAAGCCTCCTTGATCCATTGACTCCATCAGTGGCACAACAGCTTTAACTCAAGACTTCAATAAGAAAGACTGCCCTAGTTACAGCACCGGTAGTCTCAGAAAAAGAGCATAAACAATTGGGGAATCGCTGATTCATTACAGGACAATTCTCTCTACCGTAATTCACAGCATGAACCAATCCTGGGCAGGTAAATAATCCACCTGGGGCTCATCTCTGCCAAAGTGTATGAGGAGGAACAGAGCCCATGGCTGCTAAGTCCTTCTCTAGTATCTCTCCCTGGTGCTTTTCCTCCAGAATAGGTTCTTCAGCAAAATGCCACCGCCTTCAGCCTTGGGCAGCTAACTCTGTTGAGTCCTCTTTGGAGTCTGCTCTTAAAGGGGCAATGTAGAAAGAGGGTCAGGTCTCTTCTATCCCCAGTAAGTTCAGTGGCTCCAGGAAAAAGGGTGGAGGAGCCAAGACTCTGGTGTCTCCTGTGCAAGTAGCTATTCTTCCCGCCTGTTCTGGCACTCTCTCCTTTTGTCTGTGCCTCTGTCCAGTCCCCTGTCCCTTCCCCACCTTCCCTGCCCCCTGCCCCCCATCTCCTCTTTCCCTTTTATCCTGTGCCTGCCAGCTTCTCCTGCCCTCCTTCTCTTCGCCCCCATCCTGCTCCAGGTGGACCTACTTATGCCCATCAGCATGAGCCGTGAGTGTGCTGGTCAGTGCTGTCATTCATTCGCGCCTCGCTGCTTGCAGCCGCCCCAACACAGCCAGTCCCAAGGAGCCCAGCAGCTGGCAGGGCCTGGGGTGGCCTGGCTACGTAGGATCTGACGGGACCCTGGTAACAGGCGGTGCCCTGCTGCTCCCTCACAGAGGTCCTAAGCATGTTCACTTGAATGTGCTTTGTACCTCCCTGCAGATCTTTGTGTGAAGGTTGGGAATGAAGCCGTGGGGGAGAGGGGCGCTGGAGATGGAGCTTGCACATGTGGCCCACGCCCTCCTCACGTGTCACTTCTTCCAAGGCCAGGGAGAGGAGTTCCTGAGCAAGAGGAGAGAGGGCTGTGTTAGCCTGTGGGATGCTTGTTGTTCAGTCATTCAGTCGTGTCCGACTCTTCGTGACCCCATGGACCATAGCACGCCAGGCCTTCCAGTCCTGCGCTCTCTCCCGGAGTGTGCTCAAGTTCATATTCATTGCATCAGTGATGCTATCTAGCCATCTCATCCTCTGTCGTCCCCTTCTCCTTTTGCCTTCAGTCTTTCCCAGCATCAGGGTCTTTTCCAGAGAGTTTTCTCTTCGCATTAGGTGGCCAAAATATTGGAGCTTCAGCTTCAGTATCTGTCCTTCCAATGAGCACTCAGGGTTGATTTCCTTTAGGATGGACTGATTTGACCTCCTTGCAGTCCAGGGGACTCGTAAGAGTCTTCCCCAGCACCACAGTTCGAAAGCATCAATTCTTCGGCGCTCAGCCTTCCTTATAGTCCAGCTCTCACAGCCATACATTACTACTGGGAAAACCATAGCTTTGATTAGACGGACCTTTGTCGGCAAGGTGATGTCTCTGCTTCTTACTATGCTGTCTAGGTTTGCCATAGCTTTCCTCCCAAGGAGCAAGCGTCTTTTAATTTCATGGCTACAGTCACCGTCTGCGGTGATCTTGGAGCCCAAGAAAGTAAAATCTGTCACTGCTTCCATTTCTTCCCCTTCTATATGCCAGGAAGTGATGGGGCCAGATGCCATGATCTTAGTTTTTTTAATGTTGAGTTTCAAACCAGCTTTTGCACTCTCCTCTTTCACCCTCAACAAGAGGCTCTTGAGATCCTCTTCGCTTTCTGCCATTAGGGTGGTATCGTCTGCATATCAGAGGTTGTTGATAATTCTCCCGGCAATCTTAATTCCGACCTGTGATTCATCCAACCCAGCGTTTCTCATGATGTACTCTGCATATAAGTTAAATAAGCAGGGTGACAATATGCAGCCTTGTCGTACTCCTTTCCCAATTTTGAACCACTCGGTTGTTCCATGTCTGGTTCTTACTGTTGCTTCTTGACCCTGGTACAGGTTTCTCAGGAGACAGGTAAGGTGGTCTGGTACTCCCATCTCTTTAAGAATTTGCCACATTTTGTTGTGATCCACACAATCAAAGGCTTTAGCGTAGTCAATGAAGCAGAAATAGACGTTTTTCTGGAATTCTCTTGCTTTCTCCATGATCCAGCGAACATTGGCGATTTGATCTCTAGTTCCTCTGCCTCTTCGAAACCCAGCTTGTACTTCCGGTAGTTCTCGGTTCGCATACTGCTGAAGCCTAGCTTGTAGGATTTTGAGCATCACCTTGCTGGCATGTGAAATGAGCGCAATTGTGCGGTAGTTTGAACACTCTTTGGCGTTGCCCTTCTTTGGAATTGGAATGTAAAATGACCTTTTCCAGTCTTGCGGCCATTGTTGAGTGTTCCAAATTTGTTGGCATATTGAATGCAGCACTTCAACAGCATCATCTTTTAGGATTTTAAATAGCTCAGCTGGAATACTGTCATCTCCGCTAGCTTTGTTGTTACTAATGCTTCCTAAGACCCACTTGACTTCACTCTCGAGGATGTCCAGCTCAAGTTCAGTGACCGCACTATCATGGCTATCAGGGACATTAAGATCTTTTCTGTATAGTTACTCTGTGTATTCTTGCCACCTCTTCTTAATCTCATCTGCTTCTGTTAGGTCCCTGCCTTCTTTGTCCTTTATCATGCCCGTCAAAACGTTCCCTTGAGATCTCCAATTTTCTTGAAGAGATCTCTAGTCTTTCCCATTCTGTTGTTTTCCTCGATTTCTTTGCATTGTTCATTTAAGAAGGCCTTCTTGTCTCTCCTTGCTATTCTCTGGAACTCTGCATTCAGTTGGATATATCTTCCCCTTTCTCCCTTGCTTTTCACTTCCCTTCGTCAGCTACTTGTAAAGCCTCATCAGACAGCCACTTGGCTTTCTTGCATTTCTTTTTCTTTGGGATGGATTTCGTTGCTGCCTCCTGAACAATGTTACGGACCTCCGTCCATAGTTCCTCAGGCACTCTGTCTATCAGGTCTAATCCCTGAAATCTATTCCTCACCTCCACTGTATATTCATAAGGGATATGATTGAGGTCATACCGGAATGGTTTAGTGGTTTTCCTTACGTTCTTCAATTTAAGCTGAAATTTTGCAAGAAGAAGCTCATGATCTGAGCCACAGTCAGCTCCAGGTATTGTTTTTACTGACTGTATAGAGGCTCTCCATCTTTGGCTGCAAAGGACATAATCAATCTGATTTCGATGCTACTGATCTCCTAATCATGGGTAGGAGACTGGGCAGTGTTACAACTGCACTGAGTCTAAGAATGCAGTTTTTAAGACTTTGACAGTAACTGCAGTGTAGAAAGCAAAAGAGAGTTGTTTCAAAATGAAATGTACATTCTAGCTCAGTCTTTCTCAGTCTCCACATGTATTGAGCCATTAGCTGTGCTAGCTGGGAATGATGGAAGCTGTAGTCCAACACATCCTGAGGGCACCAAGTTGGGAAATGCAGAAGTTACATTCTAGACAATGTAGAAGTTACATTCAAATTGCACACACTGGAGAGTCAAAAGCTGACTTCAGCTGGGTACTGGATTTTGGTTTTGACTTCTCTCTGTTCAAATCTCTCATTCATTTTAACTATGTACATTCTAAGGCTGTAATTGTATAGCTATTTACCTGGGTGTACGCCCCATTGAACTTAATGAGACTTAGGCCTAAACTAGATGCTACGTTAAATATGTAGCATGCAGCTGATTCCATCTTTTTAAAAACCTCTTAAGTCAGTCCCCAAGAGCTCTGATCCAGATTGGGACCACTGCATACAGGCAGGGGAGAACACAGCTTTCCACCCAGCTGCGTTCCTCCCTATATTTCCACCACACACACACACACATTCAGGGGCTAAAAAAAGAGGAAAACCCCATTGCCGCAGTGGGGCTCCGTGTGCTTACTTCAAGGGGGGGGGGAGTGAGGATCAGCTGCATGCTACGTATTTAACACAGTGTGTAGTTTACCCATTAGTTCTGAGTGTACAAGTATAAGATTGTGCAGAAATTGGTGTATTAAATCATAGAGTCGGAAGGTACCTCGGAGCTCATCTAGTCCAACTCCCTGCTCAATGCAGGCTCTGCAGTGCAAGATGCAGCTACAGCGTCCCTGACAGATGGCCATTCAGCCTCTGCTTAAACCTCCACTGAAGGAAAACCCACCACCTCCCAAGGCAATCTGTTCCACTACTGAACAGCTCCCACTGCTAGGAAGTTTCTCCTAATGTTTAGCCAAAATTTGCTTCCCTGCAATTTCCACCTGTTGGTTATAGCCCAGCTTTTGAAAGCAGTAGAGAGGAGAGAGATAGTTCTCCTCCATCTTCGGCCTTTCAGGTATTTGAAGACTGCTATCATGTCTCCCCTTAATCTTCTCTTCTCCAGGAACCAGCTCTTTCAACCATTCCTCATAGGATTTGGCTTCCAGACCCCTCACCATCCTAGCTGCTGTTCTCTGGATGCTCTTGTCGATGTCCTTCTTGAAATGGGGTGTCCAGAACTTGAGTCGGTACTCCAAATGTGGCCTAACTAACACAGAATAGAGCGGAACTATTACTTCCCGTGGTATGGACACTCTACTTCTGTACTGCAGCCCAAGATTGCATTAACTTTCTTAGCTGACACATCACACTGCTGGCTCACATTCAGGTTGTGATCCACGAAGACACCCAGGTCCTTTTCATATGTATCTCTGTTGAATCTCATCTCGTTAGATTCAGCCCAGTGTTCCAGCCTGTCTAGATTCTTTTGAATTTTGATCCTGCCTTCTGTGGTGTTGGCTATCCCTTCTAGCTTCATCTCCTTTGCAGATTATCATCAGCCTCTCTACATTCTTCTCCATGTCTGTAAGATGATCAGTAGGGTCCCATGGCAAGCGACGCTAACGAGAAAAGGAGTCCAAGATGGGTGGGAGCTTTTAAAAAAGGAAATTCTCAAGGCACAATTACAAACAATTCCAACAAGAAGAAAAGGTGGAAGACAACAGAAGAAGCCAATATGGCTTCACAAAAAGCTTAGAGATGACCTGAAAACAAAAAAGGACACATATAGGAAGTGGAAAGAAGGCCAAGCAACAAAGGAAGAGTACAGGCAGGTAGCACAGAATTGCAGGGATGGCGTCAGGAAGGCTAAAGATGAGAATGAGCTGAGGTTAGCAAGGGATGCCAAAAGCAACAAAAATGTTTTCTTCAGCTACGTGCATAGTAAAAGACAGAGGAAAGAAATGGTTGTTCAGCTATTAAATAAGGATGGCAAAATGATAACAGATGACAAGGAAAAGGCAGAGGTGCTCAATTCCTACTTTGGCTCAGTCTTCTCCCAAAAGAGGGTCTATGACCCCCCTGGAAAAGGCGAAGTACAGACTGAAGGGGCAGGATTGCAGTTTGAGATCAACAGGCATATGGTCAAGGAACACCTCATTACTTTGAATGAGTTCACATCTCCAGGGCCAGATGAACTGCATCCTAGAGTAATAAAGGAACTGGCAGAAGAACTCTCGGAACCGCTGTCTATTCTCTTTGAGCAATCATGGAGGACGGGGGAAGTGCCAGAGGACTGGAGGAGGGCTAATGTTGTCCCTATCTTCAAAAAGGGTAAAATGGAGGAACCTGTGAACTACAGACCAGTCAGTCTGACATCAATCCCTGGGAAAATTCTGGAGCAGATGATAAAGCAATCCATCTGTAAGCACCTTGAAAACAATGCTGTGATTACTCGAAGCCAACATGGATTTGTCAAAAACAAGTCCTGGCAGACAAATCTGATCTCATTTTTTGATCAAGTCACCTCCCTTGTGGACCATGGGAATGCTGTAGACATAATATACCTCGATTTCAGCAAAGCTTTTGACAAAGTGCCCCATGATATCCTGATGAGCAAACTAGCTCAAAGTGGGCTAGATGAAACAATGATCCGGTGGATCCACAGTTGGCTACAGAATCGGACTCAAAGAGTGCTTATCAATGGGACCTTCTCAAACTAGGGAGAGGTAACGAGTGGGGTTACCGCAGGGCTCAGTCCTGGGCCCAGTGCTCTTCCACATTTTTATTAGTGACTTGGAGGAGGAGGTGCAGGGAATGCTGATCAGATTTGCAGATGACACAAAACTGGGCAGGATAGCTAATACTTTGGAAGACAGAAACAAAATTCAAAGTGATCTTGATAGGCTGGAGCGCTGGGCATAAAACAACAGAATGGCATTTTATAGGGATAAATGCCAAGTTCTGCACATAGGAAAAAGAAACCAAATGCACAGTTACAAGATGGGGGATACGTGGCTCAACAATACTACAAGTGAGAAGGATCTTGGAATTGTTGTCGATCACAAGCGGAATATGAGCCAACAATGTGATGTGGCTGCAAAAAAGGCAAATGCTCTTTTGGGCTGCATTAATAGAAGCATAGCTCCCAAATCCCGGGAAGTACTAGTTCCCCTCTACTCAGCACTGGTTAGGCCTCATCTGGGCTACTGTGTCCAGTTCTGGGTACCACACTTTAAGAAGGATGCAGACAAACTGGAGAGGGTTCAGAGGAGGGCAACAAAGATGATCAGGGGACTGGAAACAAAGCCCTATGAAGGAGACTGAAAGAACTGGGCCTGTTTAGCCTTGAGAAGAAAAGACTGAGGGGAGATATGAGAGCGCTCCTCAAGGACTTGAAAGGTTGTCACAGAGAGGAAGGCCAGGATCTCTTCTCGATCATCCCAGAGTGCAGAACACAGAATCATGGGCTCAAGTTACAGGAAGCCAGATTCCAGCTGAACATCAGGAAAAACTTCCTGACTGTTAGAGCAATATGACAGTGGAACCCATTACCTAGGTGGGTGGTGGGCTGTCCCACACTGGAGGCGTTCAAGATGAGGCTGGACAGCCATCTGTCAGGGATGCTCTGACTTGGATTCCTGCATTGAGCAGGGGGTTGGACTCGATGGCCTTGTAGGCCCCTTCCAACCCTACTATTCTATGATTCTATGATTCCATGTCATTTATAAAAAATGATGAACATCACAGGGCCTAGGACAAGGCCTGTGGCACTTCACTCGAGATGTCCCTCGAGGAGGATGCTGAGCCATTAGTTAGCACTCATCGAGTAGTTGCTCAACCAGCAGCAGGTCTACCTAATTGTAGTTATTGTCCAACCCACATTTTACCATCTTGTCAACAAGCATATCATGTCGACCTTGTCAAAAACACTGCTGAAATCAAGATATACTATGTGTCCACAGCATTCCCATGATCTACCAAACTAGTCACTTCATCAAAAAAAGGAGATAAGATAGGTCTGGCATAACGTATTCCTGAGAAATGCATGTTGATTCCTAGTAATCAGTGCATTATTTTCTAGATGCTCATAGACTGACTGCTTAATCATCTGTTCGAGGAATTTGCCAGGTATTGATGTCAGGCTGATCAATGTATAATTTTCTTTATCTACCTTCTTGAAGATGGGGATAACATTTGCCTTTCTCCAGACTTCTGGTGTCTCACCTGTTCTGGTGCCTCACCAGTATATAACTGTCATTCTATTAGCGCAAATGACGTTGCGCTAGCAGAAACTAGGTTCTGAACTATGCGCAAGAGAAGAATCCAATTAAAGTTACATTTGCACAAATGTTTCTACACAAGTGTGGCTGCACAAGTGGTTTTGCATAACTCTTGTGCAACCTGTTGTGCAACTCGTTGTGCAATGCATTGTACATTTCACTTGTGCAACACATTGCACAATGGCTTGCGCAACCAGTTGCACAAACATAATGGGCAACTTCTTGCACAACAGAAAGATTCAGCGGAGCTCCACTAACGCTATTTGCATTTGCAGAATGTCACTGTTGCATACTGCCCCAGGAGTTCTCGGAGATTACAAACAGCAGCTCTGAAATAACATCTGCAAGCACCTTCAGCACCCAGGGATGTAATTCTTCCGGCTCTTGAGACTTGAACTCATTTAAGGTAGCTAAGTGCTCTCTAACCATGTCCTTATTTATTTTGGGCTGCAAATCCCTCCATATATCCTTGTTTTCCTTGTCCCAAGTTAAACACAACTTCCCTTACGGGAGAAAACTGGGTCAAAATAGGAGTTGAGTAGTTCTGCCTTCTCTCCATCACCTGTAAACCGTCTTCAGTAAGCAGCAGACCTTCCCCTTCCTTGATCTTCTTCCTGTGCCTAACATAGCCAGAGGAGCCCTTTTTGTTGTTTTTAGCATCCCTCACACGCCTCCACTCATTCTGGGCCTTCACCTTTGTGACATCATTCGTACAGGTTCAGGCAACATTGTTGTCCTCCTCCGTGGTAATACACCCCTCCTTCCATATCCTACCCATGAGCCTTTTAAGTCTTGTCTCATCACAGAGCCACCTGTGCAGCCACACAGACTTTTTAAAATGTCCCCCATTTTCCTTGTCATGGGAATAGTTTGTGATTGTGCTTTTAGTGTTTCAGTTTTCAGGATCTCCCATCCCCGTTGAACTCTTTTTCCCTTCAAGATTTCCAGCCATGGAATCCCATCCCACTTCTCCTTGAGCTTTTAGAAACTGTCTTTCCTAAAGTTCAAAGTACACATCCGACTAAGCTTAGTTTTCACGGCCTGCTGTATCACCAATTCCAAGTGTACATGGTCACTTTCCCCTAAGGCTCCTGCCACTTTCACTTCATCTACCATTTTTCCCCTGTTTGTCCGAATTAAGTCCAGGACAGCAGATCCCCTTGTACCTTTTTCCATCTTCTGAGAGATGAAGTTGTCAGCAAGACAAGTCAGAAACATATTGGATGTTCCATTCTTTGCAGAGTTCTAGCAGGTGTCAGAATAGTTGAGATTCCCCATTACTACTACTGCTTGCCTCTGCGAAAGTATTGTCATTTGTTCCAGGAAGGCCCCATCCATGTCTTCTGGCTGGCTGGGCAGTCTGTAGTAAACTGCCTCAACAGGATCACTGTTGTTTCTCCCTCCCTCTGTCTTTACCCAAATGCTTTCACCAGCCTTCCATTCTCAGAATCACGGATTTCCACACAGGTGTATACATTCCTCACAGATAACACTACTCCCCCTCCCTTCCTGTTGAACAAGGTATGCCCTTCAGTGGCTATATCGCAAGTCTCAGTGATACCTATCAGATTGTATTTACTATCTCATATTAGGATTTCAAGTTCATCCTATTTGTTTCCCATGCTCTTTGGGTTAGTATATAGACATCGGAGGCCATGGGTGTTGCACCGTCCCAGTTTCCCTGCTGTATTTCCCTGCAGCTTACTGCGATCCACCTCCACTCTCATGTCTCCTCCTTTCTCCTTTGTCTTCTTTTCTGTAATACTTGGCTCAGTAGTTGGCTCTGGGCTCCCCCCCCCCCCAGGAGTTAGTTTAAAGCCCTCCTGATCAGGTTTGCAGGGCTCCTGCCGAAAACACCCTTCCCAGTCCCCGGGAGGCGCACCCCGGCATCTGCAAGGAGTCCTTCATATTGGTGTCATGGGTCCACGTGAAACCAAACCTTTCCCAGCGGCACCATCTGCATAGCCAGCCGTTCACTTCCAGTGTCCTCCTTTCCCTACCAATGCCCTGGTCTTCGACAGGAAGGACTGATGAAAACACCATTTGCGTTCCCTATTCCTTCACTTTCCTATCCAGAGCCTCATAGTCTTTTGAGATCTAGTCAATATTTCTTCTGGCTGTATCATTTGTTCTCACATGGATCAACAGAAGAGGATAGTAGTCAGCTGGTTTGATGAGTCTTGGTAGCCTTCACTTCTTGAAAACATGCTCCAGAAAAGCAACACATCTCCCAAGATGGCATGTCTGGTGTGCACACAGCTGCCTCCATCCCTCTCATTTAGGAGTCTCCAGCCATTATCACACATCTGCTCCTCCTTGGGTTTGTGGTTAAATTCCTCCCATCCATCTGGACCTGAGTGCCTTCCTCAGTGTTCTGTGGAGTGCAGGGCTGTGTCCCATCTTCAGGTGGCTCCGGGGCACCCTCCATGGAAAGACATCTGCTCCTCCTTGAGTTGGTGGTAAAGCAACATGTGGCTGCCTAATGCCAGTTCAGAGAGATCTCAAAGTTATAAAGAGAAAGGTGAGGAGCAGGGGCCAAAAACATGGTCTGAGCTGTAGGAACTGCTAGGGTATTACGACCTCCATTGTGTTCATGACATTGGTGTAGAAATGCCACCATCAACCTTATTGTGAGTCATCTTTGCCAACTTCTCTGAACATGAATTCAGAAAGGAAAAGCTAAGCTGGGGGCAGTGCTAGCTTGTTTTTACTTGGCTGGCATCTTTTTCAGGAGGGGGGGCAGTGAAGCAGCTCATAAAAATCCTATGCATTTTGCTATATGATTAGAGGGAGTGAATACAATTTGCTGTTTAGTCATTCCAGTAATTTGTAAGCAGTGATGATTACCAGCCTGCATCTAGCCTGGGGTGGGAGGAGTATAATCAATGGCTCAGTGAACAGATCTTGGTTAAGGTGTATTGCACTGTTCTTTCAATTGATTCAGCACCATCCTGGTGTCAATCCCATTTCACTTACAGGTCAGCTTCCTCCACTATCGGATTTACCCGTCCTTAAAGTAACCTCACTTTCTTAAAGAGGTGTAATTTATAGAAATAATTCCAATGAGAAACGAGAGCCTTTGGCTCTAAGATCCAGACTTGGTTACTAATTCTGGAACTACCTGCTCTTTGCATACTAGTTCCTCATCTCAGCCCTTGTCAGCTTCTCGCATGATCTTCCTGAACCCAAGTTCCATCATTTTCCGTATCTAGAGTGGTGGGAGAAGTAGAGTTACACAACAGCGAATTAGACTAGATTCAGACAAACGTGTACATCCAACTTGCCATGCCCACTGGGGATGATAGGAGTTGAAGTACAACACGTCTGGAGGGCACCAGGTTGCGGGAAGCAGATGTACATCATCACTCAACACATCTTTCAGCGACTCAGTTGAATGTGTGAACTGCCTCCCCTAAAAAGCATTTTGTGAAGGTGATATAAAAGTTCTTGTCTTATCACTGATGGTTTTTCTTTTCACAAATGCAAGTCATCACTGATGATGTATGAATTTGCCCTCATAAATACATGTCTGTTTCTCTTTCACTACCCTGAGGGTTGTTCCACATCTTATGTTTTCTGCATTTGTACTAGGGGTTCCTGGGTTGTAGCATAACCATGTAGCATGAATCAGTTGCAGTAGCTCAGCTGCACTGGTGGAATCCCAGCGTGTATTTTCCAACAATGTTCCAGCATTTGTGCAGAGACTGGAGGGGGCAGTAAAGCCATACGTATCAGAGCCAGGTTCCCTGAAGCTGGTGTATGGGAGCAGTTGCAGAACCTGAATTGTGCATAGCTCCCTTCCTTGTTTGCTTTCCTTTCCAGTTCAGGGGTCTAGGGGGAAAGGAACAGGTTTTTAATAGGGATCCTCTATGCTCCTTGTTGTGCACTATACTGGCAAGGGGGCGGGGGCGGGGCTCTCACACATTATGCAACAGCAAACTACGTTTTTTAAATTTAAGCTGTAGAGGTTTTATTTGGAGGAGGGACTCCCATTTTTTGCAAACAGAAAAATGCTACCTGGAGTGGCTTCTGTTTCTTGGGTTGTCTCCACACTAGTTGTTTGATCTGGAATTGCCACCAGTCACACCCTCTTAGAAACTATCTAGATGACATCCCTGGCAACCCATAGAATGTCAGTGTTGTCCTCCTGTCTTTTTTCAGGCCTGATCTGTAGCAATGAAAGATAAATAAATGCAACTGCAGCACCAGCCTGTCCAATGCAGACTGGATTGAACTGTGTGCTGGACCCTTGCCTTTCCTGGCTTATAAAAGCGGCTAAGAGATGGGGGAACTGGCCAAGTGGTTAAGGATAGTGGTGAATGCCTCTTTACAACAAGGTGTGATTCCATCTTGCCTAAAAGAGGTGCTGGTGAGACCTTTGTTTAAAAATACCCTCCCTGAACTCCACCATGTTGGATAATTTCTGGCCAGTCTCCAGTATTCCATTCTTGGGCAAGGTGCTGGAGTGTGTGGTGGCTTCTCAGCTCCAGGGGTTTCTGGATGAGGTGGATTATCTAGATCCGTTTCAATCTGGTTTCAGGCCTGGCTATGGGACAGAGACTGCTTTGGTCACCTTGGTGGATGATCTATGTTTGGAACGGGACAGGGGGAGTGTGTCCCTGTTGGTTCTGCTGGACCTTTTGGTGACTTTCAATACCCTCAACCATTCTGCATGGGATGGGACTTGGGGGCACTGTTCTATGGTGGCTCTGGCCTTCTTTGAGGGGCAATTTCAGTAGGTGGTACTGGGGGACTCCAGCTCAACACTGCGGACACTGAGCTGTGGTGTCCCTCAGGGTTCCATCGTGTCCCCCATGCTATTTAATGTATACATGGAATCGCTGGGAGACGTTGCCTGAGGTTTTGGAGTTCCGTGCCACCATTATGCTGATCATGCCTAACACTTTATCTTCATCAAATCTAAGAAGGTTGTTCTAGTTCTGTTCGGTGACAGTATGTGATTTCGGTGATGGACTGGGTGAGGGCAAACAAATTGCAGCTTAATCCAGACAAGACAGAGGTGCTCCTGGGTAGTCTAAAAGCAGATCAGGGACCTGTGCTGGCTGGGGTTATACTTTCCTTGAAGACTGAGGTTTGCAGTTTGGGTGTACTCCTGGATTCAGCCCTAAACCTGGATGCCCAGGTTTCAGTGGTGGCCAGGAGTTGAGGCTGGTGCACCCACTGTGCCTTTTCTGGAGATGTCAGATCTGGCCATGGTGACACATGCCTTAGTTGCATCCCGTTCGGACTACTGAAATGCATTCTATGTGGGACTGCTTTTGAAAAATGTATGGAAACTTCAGTTGGTCCAGAAAGCTTCAGCCAGACTGCTGACTGGGCCCGGTTACAGTGATCACATGGGACTCCCTTGTTACCATAGTCTCACTTGCTACCAGTCTGTTTCCGGGTGCAATTCAAAGTTATGACCTATAAAGCCCTAAACGACTTGGGGCCAGGCTGTTTGAAAGTCCGCGTTCTCCCATACGAGAGAGCCCAGGGTTTAAGATCTTCAGGGGGGGTCCTTCTCTCGGTTTCATTGCCATCAGAAGCAGTGGGGCCTTCTAAGTGGCTGCTCTCAGGCTCTGGAACGTCCTGCTGAGAGAAGCTAGGCTGGCTCCTCTTGTTGTCTTTCTACCACCAGGCAAAGACATTTTTATTCAGGCAGGGCTTTGACATTTAAGCTAATGGGCTGCTGAAGGAGATTTTAACTGGTTGGGTGCAGTGTATTCCTTTTATCGTTATATTCCAAATTATGTTTTAAATTGATTTGCTTTTATGTTTTAATATCTGTATTTTATTATTGTTGGCCTCCTTGAGTGCCATTTTTGGCAGAAAGGCAGGATATAGATTTAATTAATAAATAAATATTGAGGGTTTTCAGGGTTATTAGAAGCTTCCTCTACTGGAACATCTTACTTCACCTCTAATTGCTTCCTGTTTGGCTCAGCACTACTGATGAACTGCCACTTACAGATTTTTATAAACGTATGAGTTTCAGCCCAAATAGGGCCCCCAACCTGACTTACCATTAGGACTTAAAACAATTTTATAGAATCATAGAATAGAATCATAGAATAGTAGGGCTGGAAGGGGCCTACAAGGCCATCAAGTCCAACCCCCTACTTAGTGCAGGAATCCAAGTCAGAGCATCCCTGACAGATGGCTGTCCAGCCCCGTCTTGAAGGCCTCCGGTGTGGGAGAGCCCACCACCTCCCTAGGGAATTGGTTCCATTGTCGTATTGCTCTAACAGTCAGGAGGTTTTTCCTGATGTTCAGCCGGAATCTGGCTTCCTGTAACTTGAGCCCATGATTCCGTGTCCTGCACTCTGGCATGATCAAGAAGAGATCCTGGCCTTCTTCTCTGTGACAACCTTTCAAGTACTTGAACAGTGCTATCATATCTCCCCTCGGTCTTCTCTTCTCAAGGCTAAACATGCCCAGTTCTTTCAGTCTCTCTTCATAGGGCTTTGTTTCCAGTCCCCTGATCACCTTTGTTGCCCTCCTCTGAACCCTCTCCAGTTTGTCTGCATCCTTCTGAAAGTGTGGTGCCCAGAACTGGACACAGTACTCCAGATGAGGCCTAACCAGTGCTGAGTACAGGGGAACTAGTACTTCCCAGGATTTGGAAGCTATGCTTCTACTAATGCATCCCAAAATAGCATTTGCCTTTTTTGCAGCCACATCACATTGTTGGCTCATATTCCGCTTGTGATCGACAATTCCAAGATCCTTCTCACTTGTAGTATTGTTGAGCCACGTATCCCCCATCTTGTAACTGTGCATTTGGTTTCTTTTTCCTAGGTGCAGAACTTGGCATTTATCCCTATTAAATGTCATTCTGTTGTTTTCTGCCCAGCGCTCCAGTCTATCCAGATCACTTTGAAGTTTGTTTCAGACTTTAGCTATCTTTAGCAAATTGTCTTCCAAACTTTAGCTATCCCTCCCAATTTTGTGTCATCTGCAAATCTGATCAGCATTCCCTGCACCTCCTCCTCCAAGTCATTAATAAAAATGTGGAAGAGCACTGGGCCCAGGACTAAGCCCTGCGGTACCCCACTCGTTACCTCTCCCCAGTTTGATAAGGTCCCATTGATAAGCACTCTTTGAGTCCGATTCTGTAGCCAACTGTGGATCTACCGGATTGTTGTTCCATCAAGCCCACTTTGAGCTAGTTTGCTCATCAGGATATCATGGGGCACTTTGTCGAAAGCTTTGCTGAAGTCGAGGTATATTATGTCTACAGCATTCCCACAGTCTACGAGGGAGGTTACTTGATCAAAAAATGAGATCAGATTTGTCTGCCAGGACTTGTTTTTGACAAATCCATGTTGGCTTCGAGTAATCACAGCATTGTTTTCAAGGTGCTTACAGATGGATTGCTTTATCATCTGCTCCAGAATTTTCCCAGGGATTGATGTCAGACTGACTGGTCTGTAGTTCACAGGTTCCTCCATTTTACCCTTTTTGAAGATAGGGGCAACATTAGCCCTCTTCCAGTCATCTGGCACTTCCCCCGTCCTCCATGATTTCTCAAAGAGAATAGACAGCGGTCTGAGAGTTCTTCTGCCAGTTTCTTTATTACTCTAGGATGCAGTTCATCTGGCCCTGGAGAAGTTCTTCATGCTGTGGCCAAACACATTCTTCCCATCCTTTGTGAGGTGCAACCCATCCCTTGCCAACAGCCCATCTTCCAGGAAGTATAGCCCGTGGTCCCAGAATCCAAATCTCTCTCGTCGGCACCACCTTCATAGCCAGTCATTCACCTGGAGTATTTTTCGTTCCCTTTCTATCCCTCTTCGAACTACTGGAAGGATGGATGAGAAAACTATCTGGGCCCCAAAGTTCTTGAGTTTCCTTCCCAAAGCTTCAAAGTCTGACGTGATTTCTTCGTAGCTCCGCTTGGCGGTATCATTTGTTCCCACATGGATGAGAAGAAAGGGATACGTGTCAGTGGGCTTTATGAGTGCAGGCAACCTTTCAGTCACATCTCTAATTCGTCCTCCTGGGAGACAACATACCTGGCGAGTCCACGGGTCTTCGCAACATACTTGGGTCTCGATCCCACACAGCAAGGAGTCTCCCACTACTACCACTCTTCTCTTCTTGTTGTTGTAGGCCTGGGTTTCATTGGCTCTGCTTGACTGACCTTCAGCCTCTTGCTCGCTCTCATGCGGGTTCCCCTGTAATTCTTCCTCTGCAGGCTGTCCTCCAGTCTCATTCTCAAGTACCTGGAAACGGTTCCCTAGTTCCACAGCCGCCACTGGTGCCGAGTGTCTTCTAGTTCTTCTGCTCCTAACTGTCACCCTTTTCCAAGGAGTATTCTCTACCTCATTTTTCCTCACCTCAACAGTTTCGTCTTCTGCCTCAGCTTGCTCTTGTGCTTCTAGTTTCTGTTCTTTGCTTTGCTGCTGTAGTTCCACCGTTCTGTCCAAGAACTCTTCGTGTTCTCTTATTCCCTGGAGGGTCGACAGTCGCCGCTCCAGTTCTCTTACCTTTTCTTCCAGCAGTGTGATGAACTTGCACTTGCTGCACGTGTAGGCCATGTTGTTCTCAGGCAAAAAAACAAACATTGCACACACCTTGCAGGTCACCACCACTGGAGAGTCTTGTCCTTCCATTGCCTCTTTTCCCTTTTTGTGTCTAGCTTTGTGATTGTTCTAGACTAGCCTGTGCCTGTTCTTCTACTCAGTAGAGGTTAAAAGCAGAGTCCCACTTGTGTGAAAGTGTGTGTTACAAGACAAATAAATGGGAAAAAAAGTTAGTTAAAAATAAAATAAATAAAATGAAAAATGAAAAAAAAAAGTTAGGGGCCTCCCCCTTGACCTCCCCTGCCGAACTCCCCTGGCCAACTCCTGTTTCCTCCCCCTGTTTGCTCCCCCTGTTCGCTCGCTCTCTGGGAGCTTGCTTGCTTCTGTAGTCCCTGGACCAGCTGGAGCAGCTTGCTCTGCTCTGCTCTGCTCAGCTCAGCTGGAAGGCGGGAATCAGACTCAATTTTAAAATTCTAAAAGATTTTTTTGGTCAGTTCTTGTTCTCTGGAAGGAAGGAACGTCACTGATTTCCCTTCACTATTTTGTCATTTATTTTATTGAAAGTGGGGCTAATTTGCTATAAAAGAAAAAAGAAGAAGAGGTTATAGGCCTCCTCACTCCTGGTGAACAGGACCTGACTAATTATGGAGCAGTTAAGAAGCAATTCAGTGGCCACAGTGAACAACAAACAATAGAAGCAGAAGTCACCTGGAGAAAGTTTCTAATTGAAGTTGCTGTGGATCTTTGCTGAACCAGGCCTACTTCTCACATTATAGTAGGATCCATGGGAATTGGCTTCCAGATAATATCACCATGCACTCTATTTCTAACGTTCAAGCTGTTGCTTATATAGCGAAAACACCATCACCTAAGCACAGGAGAGTGGTATCAGCAGGCTTGGGGGAGAATTCCAAGGTTTATAGAAGTATGAAAATCTTTAGGGGAAAAAAACCTTGAAGGGGAACCCCAAAACAGCCCACAGTGGACTGAATGTGCTCAGTGGCCACCAAATGCTGACTGATGGTTGTGAGGGTGGGGAACCGGGGGGAGGGAAAATGGAGTGTCTAGAATTCTAATCAGGGAGCACTGCACGCTGCAACATTCTGTTGCAGGTTCCATTTGTAGCTCTATATTAAGTGCTTTGTAGAACTACTGTTTTCATTCCACTTCCAAATGATTATGGAAAAGGAATACTCTGACACCTCTAAATAGCCCTAGTGTGGAAGCCACCTTGGTGATGTTAAAGACCCACAAAAAGAAAACTGCAAAGTGTGTTGGTGTTATGTATAAGGTTGAGCAAAGATTTCTCCATGGAGAACTTTAGGTTTTAATTTCCGTGTTGAGAGGATGTGTGTGTGAAAAGGGTTAAGAGTCCCCCTGCAATTTTTAGGGATGGTGGGTAGGGATGCTGGAGAAACTTGAGGTGAGCTTGGATTTCTAAGAATCTGACCTTGCGGAATCCACTGCAGAGCGACCCCCTCAGGCTGTGCGGAGTCCGTGGACTTTCAGATGTTTTTTTACTTTCCCAAAATGTACACATATTTATTCGTAGGAAAATACGCAAGTTTCTGCTGAGGAAAATTTGAATAGAATGGGGGACGATATGCGAAATGTTACGTACTAAGGTACATTATGAGAACTCTTACAAAACCTCTTAGGTAATTATTTGCGTACTTTTCCTCATGATAAAAAAAATTTGCATCCATCTGTGAGTGGACAATGGAACAAAAGGCACCTGACAATCTGTGAAAAACAGATGAGGCAGATTTTACACTGTCCGTCCATCCCTAGCGGTGGGGCAAAATTAACTGCTGCTGCCAGGGGCTTGTTTTGAAGGCCCCTGCCCAGGTGGTAGCAGTGAGCTCCCCAGAAAATTTGCCAAACGCCCACCCTGCATTTTGCCTGCAAGTGGGGCTGTGATATTGGGGGCATGGGGTTTTCTGGGTTAGCCCTATTACAGTTGTCGTATTCGTAAATGGCCTTTCTGCGTCTTGCTGATTTCGATGTGGCTGAGGTGCAGGGTGCCAGAATTTCATCCAGTGGTTATGATTCTTCCATCTCTTTCTCTTGCATGTCTCCGTAGTCCGCCCTCCCCAGTCCGTGGCCCCAAAACGTCAGGCAGCCTGCACAGCCTCCACAGCTTGAGTTCCCTAAGCAGGCTTGCCTCGGGTCCTGTCAGTTTGCATCCGGTCAAATCAGCAGTGTAACATTTGGGGGCAGGAAGGATGTTCTCCTCAGGGCTTGTCTATACAAGCCTATTACAAGGATGCTTTGCAAGGCCTGAGCCACCTTTTTGCGTTTGACCATCTGCTTTAAACATCACTGCTGAATTAAGCAGGCCCTTTATTTATGCAGAGGCAGGTTATCCCTTGGTGACCCCCCCCCCCCCGCTGAAACTAGATGTTACAGAAAGCATGTCACTGCCACTAAAGCAGTGGTCCTGCAGTTTCTCCCCTGTTCTCTACACCCAATCCTGATACCGTCTAGAGAAACAAAATGTGACGTAACTGCATTGCGAGTTCCTTGCTTCCCCAGCACTTTATTGGCTGCTGCTTGTAGGCTCAGGGAATGCCAGGCCTCAGTAAGTGTTACTGAGGCTCAGTAAGTGTTAGCAGGCGAGAAAGAAGGAGGCGCTATGGGGCCACTGCTTGGGCCATCACACGACCTCTGCAATGCCTGGTTTCAACCCAGACTGATAAGGCCCAAACCAGGCCTCCCGTGGTTGTGTGGCTGCTGCCAAGCTACATCTCTGATCTGTGACCCCCAGGAACATCTAGTACAGAGGTGGAGAACCTGTGGCCCTTCAGATGTTGTTGGACTCCACGTCCCATCATCCACAGACAGCCAGTAGTCAGGTATGATGGGAGTTGTAGCACAGCAACACCTGGAAGGCCGCAGGTTCCTCAACCCGATGTGCCGTCGTCATTCTCAGAGCTTCCCCACCACTCTCTGCTTTGCTGGCTAGTGCTGGCAGGGCCCAGGGAAACCGGGGGATACGATTGTCATGCCACACATTGGCTTTTACCAGACATTAGTGGGGAGAGGCAAGCTGACAGCTGCTCCGTGTCCCCAGTAGTGTTTACTTGCCCCTAAGTATGGTTAGGACTGCTGCTTGAATCAGTTTTGTCCTTCCAAAGGCTAAATGCCCTATACCCAACAGTTTGGCGTCTATCCATATCTCTCTTTCTCCCATTTATTTTCTTCTTTCAGGGATGGTGTCCTTTCTGTGACACCAATAATCCAGAACAGAACTGAGGAAAAGATCTGAAGGCGCCAGATAATTCCACTTGCCTGTACTTCAGAGGAGGGAAGTATGCTTAACGCGATGCTTAACACACTCTCCCCTCCAAAATAAGTGTAGAAAATCAGCACATTATTCTGGAAATTATTTGCTGATTTCTTGCTCTTGTTTTGGTATGGGGGGGGCACTAAGCAATTCCATCCTGTGCTGTGACAGAGGGTGAGTTTTTGGCAGGAACAGTGAAGGGTGCAGCTGGCCTGTAAGATAGGCTGGGGGGGCTCATTTGCCTGTGATGGCTGAACGCATCCATGATTGTAATGCCAGCTGACAGGTTTTGTTAGATAGATAGAAGGATTTTTAAAAAATAAAGTACAAAACGAAAAAGGGCCACCATTTTTGTTTAGTTTTTTGGGGGAGTGCAGAAATGGAATGGAGATGGTGCAAATGAAAGACTGTGGAAACCTTTGGTGAAAGACACTAGTAGAGACTAGTAGAGGCACTGAGAGACATAACATCTCTGAGAGAGGGTTGGATGTTTGAGAAGTGCCTTGTGGTTGCAAGAATGATTCGCTGTCTTTGCAAAATGGCACCCGCTCATGTGAAGCTAGGGGCAGCTCAGGCTATGTTATTGCCCTATCAAATATTTAATTTTGCCCTTCCCTGCTGTTGCCATGTATATTTAGCAGGGCGTGTGAGTTGCAGGGGGTGGTGGTAGCATTTTCTCTCCTCCTGGGTATTCCTGACTGCAGCCCCTTTCCCCTGCTCCTGAATGGAGTGAGGGAAAGGAGCAGCAACTTCAAATAGTGTGGGGTTTAGTATTGTGGGGTTTGCAAGTATTGTGGGGCTCCCTGCCCGAACCTTTATTTCCCAGCATTTGGGGGCAGGTGGCAAATGTGTGTTCTGGCCTGCTGGGGCTCCCCACCCGGACCACCAGGGCTCCCCTCTCCCCAGGCACTGAAAATCTCCTATCTCTGATCAGCAGTTGATCGGAGATGATTTTTGACTTGCTGCCCCTCCCCCACACTGCATCCAGACTTTTAAAAAGCCTTCATTCACATCTGTTGTTGAGCAGGGGGCATTTGGGGGAATGCTGCTGGGGGGGAAGGATTTACCCTCTTTCTCTGAATGCTTCCCCCCCCCCGCAACCCCCCCTCCCGCTTCAGTGGTACCACTGAGGTTTTTTTAAGCCTAATTACTGCATGGGGGAAGCGGCTTTTTTCTGGATGGGATTGCTCCTGGGAGGGAAGGCTAATGCACTCCCCCCCCCCAATTCTGTGACCCCCTCTTCAAAAATCACCTGGCCATGCGTGCTGGAATCAGGGTTATAAAAAAACTCATTGCCGTAGGGAGACATTTTCAGTTGGGTTAGGGTGTCTTCTGTGTGAAAATGGCCCTTCAGCTGAAAAAGGTCCGTCCCCCCGTCTTGAGGGTTTTCCAGACTAGGGTCTCCTTCACACTGGGCTTTTATCCTGCGATTGAGATTGCTCCTTCACGGAAGTTTGCAGGCTCTTTACATGACACCGTGTCCCTCCAGGGCATCTCCTGCATTAAATGCTCTTTGTTCCGTTTTTAAATAGGTCGCAGTTAATGAGCTATCAAATTACCTTGTTGTGTTCCGCTTCAGTTTCCTCCTGTTTAAAGCGGCAAGAAGAGGAGCGAGATCAGTGAAAGATAATGGAAGACTCAAATGCAGGGAGAAGCGGGGGGAAGGGAAGGGGAGGGGGGAAAGGGAGCACGTGTAAAGGCAGTCAGTTGTGATCCTGCACTTAAAACGGAAGTAGAAAGCTTCGTTTTAAATGTAGGATTTTAGGCTGGTGTAGGGATGCCCTCTGTGCTCCAAAACTCAGCCTGGACTCGCCCCCCCTCCCAAAGGCGCCAACCCTTCTGTGCAAGAGAGTGGATGAGGTCTCCCCGGAGTTCATGAGGATTCCTGGAGAGCTTGGGGGTTGGGATCTGTCAGCTTCTGTGCCTGTTGCCAATCTAAAGGGACAGGACACGCTTGCCTCTGGCAAGTTGATCTATGGAGCCATTGCAACTGGGGAGGAGAGGATTTCCATCGTCGTGGTTGGTGTAGAAATGCCCTAGCCTTATGCTCTTGAATTCTAATGCCCCCGGCAGCCACCAAGAGTGCCTCTTAGGTTGGGTCGGTCCTAGTTGGGTTTAGCAACATCAGCATCATATGAGTGAGTTTTATGTTTCAAAGAAATGAAGACGCTGAGAAGCGTATTAATATCTTGAGGTGCTCTGAGAGCAGAAGTAAAGGACTAAAGAAACATAGGTCTGTTATCAAAACCAACAACCTCCATGTCAAGCTCTTCCCTCCGACTACATAATGCCTGGTACAACTTAACCTGTCTTTCCCCACATAATTGGCTGCTGCTAGTGGACAATTGTGTAATGACATCAGGGCATAGGATAAATGAGACTAGGCATTATGGAGGGTCAGAGGGAGCTCAGAGCTGGGCTATCCTATTCCCAGTGCATTCTGTGGCTTATTGTCCATTCTGACTCAGTCATAGCCTTGGAGGTTCATATTTAACGAATTTAAACATTGCGCTTCAATCTGAGATCATCTCGGTCATCTTAACTGAGTGGTTATTATTGGTGAGCAGATTGAACTGCATTTGGTTTAATTGGGACATTTGAAATCCCTTGAAAGAGTTGAGGCTGTATCAAATATTTGCCCTTGAACCTCCCCCAAATCCCCCAGTGCCACCTTTTTGTGGCTGTTTATGGCTGTTTAAGCCATTGATTCTATCCTTTCCTGTTGCTTGTGCCATTCCCCCACCCCTTTTATTTCATACCTCCTTGAGTGATCCTAGCCAATCAGGAATCACACAGGACTACATAGCCAATTAGAGTTGCCTACTTGATGATGTAACTGAGGGCAAAAAAGTTGCAGTGCTCTTATGATGGGTACAGGGAGGAAAATGTGACCCCATTGCCAAAGAAAGTAGGCCAGTGTTCCCTGTTTTGTCACACTGCCCTGCAGTGGTTTTGTTGCTACAGCTCAGCACCATAAAATAGAATGCCTTGGCCTCATTGTCTTCATAGTAGGGATGTGTGCCCTCCTCAGACACTGATTTGATGAACATTTTCACTCCCTTTTGCAAGGGTCCACCAAAAGTTGCCAAAAAGGAAATGTTGTTTTGCAGCTTGCAGAAGCTTTAGCAAGAAGTACACCTCCCCTTTTCACCTCAAACCTAAAAAGGGTGAACCTCAAAGCAAGCAAGGAATAAACTTAAAGGCTGTAGTATCTTTCTACATGGGTCTTTAATTTTTCTTGAATGCTTTTTAACAGCATTGTGATTTTTTTTGTTGCTTTGCTTGTTTATGTACAATAAAAAGGTAAAGGTAAAGGTGTCCCCAACCAGTCGTGTCCGACTCTAGGGTGCGGTGCTCATCCCCATTTCTAAGCCGAAGAGCCAGCGCTGTCCGAAGACGCTTCCGTGGTCATGTGGCCGGCATGACTGAACACCGAGGTGCACGGAATGCTGTTACCTTTCCCACCGAGGCGGTACCTATTTATCTACTTGCAATTTCTTGCTTTCGAACTGCTAGGTTGGCAGAAGCTGGGACTGAAGACGGGAGCTCACTCCGTCACGCAGCACTCGGGTCTCGAACTGCTGACCTGCCGACCTTCCAGTCTGCAGTTCAGCATCTTAACCACTAAGCCACCGCGGTCCTACTATGTACAATGCACCAATGTAAATATGTGTCTTTAAAAAAAAAATTGCCTCTGTGCAAAAATGCAGGATTAAAAATCCTGTTAAGACTACCACCCAGGATCCTATTTCTTCTAGAAGGGAAAAGAATATCCTTTATTTCCAGGGGTCTCCAAATATCAGTTTAGCTGGCTAGCCAAGCCCCAATTTGTCCTTGCTACCAGCCCCCCACCTCAAGACATCTGGGATCTTGCATACCTAGAGGACTGGAGTTGGGGGAGGCAGGGATTTCTCTCATTTGTGCTGAAGAGGGAGAGACCCTTACTTTTTCTAGCCTTCTCCAGACTTCTACACAAGGTAGAGAAAACTCCACCTGTCCCCAAGCCCTTGGATGCAGACCGAGGGCTTGGAAGAGAAGTGGAGCTTGTATCGTTTGCAGAGATTCAGATGAGATAAGAAATGGCAGTGGATCTCTCCAGCTGTTTCTTATTTTACCCAAACCTCCATGCAAGTCACACAAGTCCCCATTTCTGTCCCAAGTTATCTGCGCTTGTCAGAGGGCTCATGGCAGGGACTTTTCTAACATGGAAGGAGGTACAGGCTGTCCCGCTGTTTCTTACAGTTTGCGAATCACCATACAGGACAAGATGGTGTGCCTTTTTAAGACTCCTGAAAAGTACAGAGGACATGAAAGGCAGTCAGAGTTTCATCTCACTTGTGATGCAGTTTGGAGAAGGAGAAGAAACATTCCAGATTGCAATGCGAACAGAGGCTGTCAGAGGCTGCTGCGAGCCCTCCTTGCCAGAGGGCTGGGACGTTCTCCTCTGACATGCTGGTGAGTGGAATTGTGGACAGCTGCTTTTTCTTTTCCCCCTAGAAGGGAAAAGAACCCCTCATCGAAACGGATATTCAGACCTCAGTGGGCCAGAGATGATAAAATATCCACGTCAGTATTCAATCAACAGTTCTGTATTTTAGAACAGTCTTGTAAATAGGCCCACAAAAGTTACTAGCCTGCCATCTGTCTCTCCTCTTTTAGCCTGCTTACACACCTGTATGGAATTCCTGGTTGTCTATGGGTACCAGGACAGTCATTTAATACAAGGCTGTTTTAGAAGAGTTTTTTCATGGCTATATTTTTAATAATTTCCATTTATGTAACAACGTAAAATGTAAAGCAACAGCAAAAATTAACAACACAAAAACTAGCCTATTACAGTATTTTAAATCAATCCAAAATATGCTGAACTTTCTTTTAGCAACATATCTCAATGCTTCCGATTTAGGATCAGTCCTGATGTGAGAAGCATCCTTAATTTAAATTAAAAACAAGGGTCTAAGAAGTAAATACAAGACTCAAATGTTGGGATTTACCAGTAAGGGCATTATTAATTTCTGTATAATATAGGAAAATATTCCAAATTAAAGGAAATCTTCGGCCCTTTGTTCTGACATTTTAGAAGTGCATAGAAATAACTGTGTGGTGCAGTTGACTAGGAGAGTTGCTCTGCAGGGGAAACAGATATTCTTATGCATGTTGAAGGGATTTTGGTGGGGTGGAGGTGGGTGAGTGGATCAGGGATCAGAACCACAATTGATGATCCAAAGTTTTACAATCATAGAAACATAGAATAGCAGGGTTGGAAGGGGCCTAAAAGCCCATCGAGTCCAACCCCCTGCTCACTGCAGGAATCCAAGTCAGAGCATCCCTGGCAGATGGCTGTCCAGCCTCGTCTTGAATGCCTCCAGTGTGGGAGAGCCCACCACCTCCCTCGGTCATCGGTTCCATTGTCATATTGCTCTAACAGTCAGGAAGCTATTCCTGAGATTCAGCCGGAATCTGGCTTCCTGTCACTTGAGCCCATTATTCCGTCTCCTGTACTCTGGGATGACTGAGAAGAGATCCTGGCCTTCCCCTCTGTGACAACCTTTCAAGTCCTTGAAGAGCGCTATCCTATCTCCCCTCAGTCTTCTCTTCTCAAAGCTAAACAGGCCCCGTTCTTTCAGTCTCTCCTCACAGGGCTTTGTTTCCAGTCCGCTGATCATCTTTGTTGCCCTCCTCTGAACCCTCTCCAGTTTGTCAGCATCCTTCTTAAAGTGCAATGCCCAGAAATGGACACAGTACTCCAGATGAGGCCTAACCAGTGCTGAATAGAGGGGAACTAGTGCTTCATGGGATTTGGAAGCTATGCTTCTATTAATGCAGCCCAAAATACGATTTGCCTTTTTTGCAGCCAAATCACATTGTTGGCTCATATTCAGCTTGTGATCTACCACAATTCCAAGATCCTTCTCGTTTGTTGAGCCAAGTATCCCCCATCTTGTAACTGTGCATTTGGTTTCTTTTTCCTAGGTACAGAACTTGGCATTTATCCCTATTAAATTGCATTCTGTTGTTTTCTGGCCAGCACTCCAGCCTATCAAGATCACTTTGAATTTCGTTTCTGTCCTCCAGGTATTAACTATCCCATCCAATTTTGTGTCATCTGCAAATTTGATCAGCATTCCCTGCACCTCCTTCTCCAACTCATTAATAAAAATGTTGAAGAGCACTGGGCCCAGGACTGAGCCCTACGGTACCCCGCTCATTACCTCTCCCCAGTTTGAGAAGATCCCACTGATAAGCATTCCTTGAGTCTGATTCTGTAGCCAGCTGTGGATCCACCTGTTAGTTGTTTCATCTAGCCCACTTTGAATAGTTTGCTCTTCAGGATATCATGGGGCACTTTGTCGAAAGCTTTGCTGAAGTCGAGGTATATGACGTCCACAGCATTGCCACAGTCCACAAGGGAGGTTACCTGATCAAAAAATGAGATCAGATTAGTGTGGCAGGATTTGTTCTTGACAAATCCACATTGGCTTCGAGTAATCACTGCATTGTTTTCAAGGTGCTTACAGATGGATTGCTTTATCATCTGCTCCAGAATTTTCCCAGGGATTGATGTCAGACTGACTGGTCTGTAGTTCCCAGGTTCCTCCTTTTGCCTTTTTAAATATAGGGACAACATTAGCCCTCCTCCAGTCCTCTGGCACTTCACCTGCCCTCCATGATTCCTCAAAGATAATAGACAGTGGTTCTGAGAGCTCTTCTGCCAGTTCCTTTATTACTTTATGATGCCATTTATCTGGCCCTGGAGATGTGAACTCATTCAAAGTAATTCGGTGTTCCTTGACCATATGCCTATCGATCTCAAGCTGCAATCCTGCCCCTTCAGCCTGTACTTCGCCTTTGCCAGGGGGGTCATAGACCCTCTTTTGAGAGAAGACTGAGCCAAAGTAGGAATTGAGCACTTCTGTCTTTTCTTTTTAATCTGATATCATTTTGCCATCCTTATTTAGTAGTTGAGCCACCACTTTTTTCCTCTGTCTTTTACTAAGCACGTATCGGAAGAAAGCTTTTTTGTTGCTTTTAGCATCCCTCACTAACCTCAGCTTGTTCTCAACTTTAACCTTCCTGACACCATCCCTGCAATTCTGTGCTAACTGCCTGTACTCTTCCTTTGTTGCTTGGCCTTCCTTCCACTTCCTATATGTGTGCTTTTTTGTTTTCAGGTCATCTCTAATTTTTTGTGAAGCCACATTGGCTTCTTCTGTTGTCTTCTACCTTTTTTCTTGTTGGAATTGTTTGTAATTGTTCCTTCCTTTTTTAAAAACTCCCACCCATCTTGTATTCCTTTTCTTATTAGATTTGCTTGCCATGGGACCTTACTGATCATTGTTCTGAGTTTGTTAAAATTGGCTTTCCTAAAATCCAGAGTACGCGTTTGGCTACACTCGGCTTTTGCTTCCTTTAGAACCAAGAACTCAAGTATAACATGGTCACTTTCCCCCAGAGTTCCCGTAACTGCTACTTTATCCACTGAGTCATCTCTGTTGGTTAGGATCAAGTCAAGGATAGCCGATCCCCTAGTTCCTACCTCTACTTTCTGTAGGAGGAAGTTATCCGCCACACAAGTCAGGAATTTCTTGGAGGGGCCATGTTTTGCAGAATTTGTCTCCCAACAAATATCGGGGAAATTGAAGTCCCCCATTGCTACTACCTCATGCTTCCTTGAAGCATTGGCTATTTGCTTTTCAAAAGTGTCATCCTTGTCTTCTCCTTGATTGGGTGGTCGGTAGTAGACCCCGACCACCATGTTCCTTTTATTCTTTGCTCCATTTATTTTAACCCAGATGCTCTTGATGGGGCTACCAAGCTCATCCTCCTGTATTTCTGTGCAGAGATATGTATTCTTAACATATAGTGCAACTCCACCTCCCTTGCTGTTGCTTCTGTTCTTTTTGAACAAGTTATATCTTTCAGTTGCTATATTCCAGTCATGGGAGTCATCGCACCAAGTTTTAGTTACACCTATCAAGTCATAATTTCCCGCCCGTATTAAGAGTTCAAGTTTGCTCTGTTTGTTTCCCATACTCTGGGCATTAGTATATAGACATCGAAGACCATGTGCTTTATAGTCTGTCTTTCTTCCTACATGTTTTTTAAGGCTATTATTGGGCGCTATTAGAGCTGTTCTCTCTTGTATGTGAAAGCTGTATGTCAAAACATTTTCTTTACCCCATTCTTCTTTGTGCCCTAATTCCTTTGTGTGAACTATGGAGCAGGCACAGGTGAGCAATTTCTTTTCTTTTTAATTAAAGAGTGTAAGAATTGCCTTACTGAGTCAGACTAAAGATCCACTGTCTCCTGTACTCTTGGGGCCTGACATAGACCACCATTCCCTGTCCCTAACTTCTAGTAATCAGAGGGTCTCTGGAGGTACCAATCTTACCTATAACATATCTAATGGTCACTCATAGATGGACCTATCCTCCATGAATGCATCTAATCCAGTAATTCCCAGGCAACAGAACTGCTAGTGTGCTGTGAGAAATTTAATTAAACAATTAAAGGTTCTTATGAGCCTTAAGAATTACTGACCATCACTCACTGACTCTCAGCTTAACCTATCTCATACCGTTGTTGTGAGGATAAAATGGAGAGGAGGAGGACCATGTAGGCTCCTTGGAGGAAAAGGCAGGATATAAATATGACAAATACAGAAAAAGTAACATACTCTAATGATGGAGAAAATAAATGTGAGTAAAAAGAACAGTAAAGGTTTCTTATCAAAATTGTATTAGTACTGAGGTTTAGCCAAAAGTAAAATAAAATTGTGCACTTTGTGTTAAAAGTGTGTTCCATGCAGCTCAAATTAAGTTAAGAGAGGCATTCCTGAAATATATATATATATATATAGAGAGAGAGAGAGAGAGAGAGAGTACGCAAGCTCAGCTGGCGCCAAAATGGGGCCATTGAGAGAGAAGAGGGAGCCCCAAATTTTGCAGAAGTACAAAGATAAATCTAAAAACAAAAACAGCAAACTGAAAGGGCACCCCCATCCCCCCCACCCCAAAACAGCCAAGTGAAGACTGAGCATGCCCAACATGTTGACTGCCAGTTGGAAAAGAAAAATGGAAATGGGATGGGGGCAGGGAGGAGAATAGAATGCCCCTGTTTGAGCCTGTAACACAACCTGGTGTCCTCCAGATAGGGGTGGGACTAAACTTCCATCACCTATAGTTTATAATATCCTTGAAGAAATAATACAAATAGTATTAATCTGGCTATCTTGAAAGGCTTATGTCTTCAGGTTGTCTGGAAGAATAGAACCACTAGCTTCAAGGGATTTAATCTCAGGGCTTGCTGCAGTCACTCCCAAGAATTTGTTTCCTCAGGAATCTTTGGTCAGGGGACCTGAGTGTCAAAATTTTCTCATTTTTACTAATGAAGCATCCAGTGACAAGGGCATTTAGTCTCACAGTAGGAATAAAGAGTTCTCCCAATGTACGAAGTGAGTATGCCTTGATCATGCTGTGCTAGCTTAAGGGTTTTCAGGCAAGAGACACCCGTGGGCTAACTACTGAGGAGAAGGATGAATGGGACAGGCTCCAAAGGCTGCTGATGTGATCGTGATTTCTGTAGGAGTTGGCCAGATGCTGAAATGGAAAATTGCTGGTTGTTTCCACATTGTTCTTCCGTCTTGCTCACACATAGTGGACCCATATTGTTCAGGGCGACACAGAATTATCTGGGTTTTTATTCCCTAACACTCCCCCATCCCTAAGGATCAGTGTGCAATCCAAATGGGAGTTTGGAGAAATTGTTAAAGATTGAATTTGCCATAACCACTGGCTAACGCAAAGCAGCAGAGACGTATGGGTAAGGCACAAAGCTGTCACTTTCATTCAGCCTCAGAGAGCTGAGTAGTTTTATGTGCCCAGATTGGAAGTTGTGGTAATCTGTTCAGGTCACACTCTCTTCTTGTCATTTTTCTCACGGTGAAAAAAAAATGAAGAGATGATAGACCTTGACAGAAAGGGAGAGAGGGAGCAATGGGCAAGAGGAGTTACAGGAGTTCGAAAATACCACCTCTTAACTCCTGTAACAAACCCTACCTTTGTATTTCCAGGAAATCCCAGATGTACTTTGGGTCAGGCAATCACATGGCCCAGGTGCCCTGTGTCCTCAAGTAAAGGCACTGCACGTGCTTAAGACCATCCTATTTCATATCTCAGAGAGCAACTCTCCCAGTATGAGCCCTCCAGCCCTTTAAGATTACATACTGGGAGAGCTGCTTCCTGAGATATAAAACAGGATGGTCTTAAGTATGAGCAGGGTTTTTACCCTACCATTACTATCAGCATGTAACTAGAAAAGAAGAGCAACCAATATTAAGTGATATGTAGAGGCAGGGGTGAGATATTGGGGGAGTGATTATTTTAGTTAGTTAGTTAGTTAGTTAGTTAGTTAGTTAGGTAATACATTTCTAATCCACCCAGTAGCCAGTGTTGTTTAGGAAGATTAAAAAAAAAAGAAAAAAGGTAAAGGTGTCCCCAACCAGTCGTGTCCGACTCTAGGGTGTGGTGCTCATCTCCATTTCTAAGCCGAAGAGCCAGTGCTGTCCGAAGACACTTCCGTGGTCATGTGGCCGGCATGACTGAACACCGAGGTGCACGGAGCGCTGTTACCTTTCCCGCCAAAGCGGTACCTATTTATCTACTTGCAATTTCTTGCTTTCGAACTGCTAGGTTGGCAGGAGCTGGGACTGAAGACAGGAGCTCACTCCGTCACGCGGCACTCGGGTCTCGAACTGCTGTCCTGCTGACCTTCCGGTCTGCAGTTCAGCGTCTTAACCACTAAGCCATAGAAACAGTTAATTATATAAAATACAGTACAAATATCTATATAAGAATGCATTTGTATAACGCTTATTACTAGAGATCTACCAGACCGATTTTGCCCATTTTTTAAAAACTGAAGCTTGAGCAGTGTAGATGTGCAGAAAATTTTGAAACTTTGAAAAAGTTCAAAGCTTGAACCTTAATAGCAAAACAGTATGTGGATCTGTTCCACACCAAACAATCCCCTATTGCTCTATGGTTCAGTGCTGGTTTATTTGCTCTGCACCAAACAGACAACATGTGTTTTTGACCACCATTACTTGCATCTTCCTGCTTTACTTTTTTTCTGTTTCTGTTTGGGGTTTGTTTATTTATTTTATTTCTATAATGCCCAATAGCTGAAGCTCTCGTTTTTATTTGTTTCGCTTCGCAGGCAGGCTTCATAGGATTCTGCTAGGCTTCGGGGCCACCCTCCCCCCCGGATTGAATTGTTTTGAACGGGATGAATCGGAGAGCAAGGAGGGAGGGGCTGCTGTTGTTCCTCCCATGGTGCCCTCTATGTGGGTGGGGTTTGTGTATTTCATAGAATCACAGAATAGTAGGGTTGGAAGGGGCCTACAAGGCCATCGAGTCCAACCCCCTGCTCATTGCAGGAATCCAGTGCAGGAATTTGTGTGTGTGTGTGTGTGTGTGTGTGTGTGAGAGAGAGAGAGAGAGAGAGAGAGAGAGAGAGAGAGAGAGGGGTATAGTGGGCAGGTGGCAGAAGTGGGTGGGGTGCAAAACTGGTGCCATATTGGATGGCTCTGGCTCAGGGCAGGTGAGAGAAAGGCAGCATTCCCCCCCCCCCAGTCTCACCTTGTCTTTTTCAGGCCCAGGAGGGGGTGGGTCTTTCTATGCTTTCCTGTAATGGGAGGGGTTCTTATTGGAAGGAAGGAGGCTAATCGTGCCGCTGAATGAGAAGGAGGGAGGTGGGTTGGAAGACCCCGTTTGCTATGGCAGCAGGAGGCTCGCTTTAATGTAGTAGGAAGAGGTCGTATTATTGGGGTGCTCACTGAAGGGAAGCTGATGCGGGACATAATTGGCAAGTTGAGAGAGGCAGGAGGTGGAAGAAGGAAATGCCCCCTAAAAGTTGTTCCAGTCGCAAAGGAAATGGCCAAACATATTTTCATCCAATCATTCTCAGACTACTAGCACCTGTGACGACATGGGCTTTACACTTGTTTAAAAGAATAAAATATAATACAATACAGATGATGATTTCAAAGTGTTTCATATACATTCGCCTAGTTCATACCACTAAGCATAATTTACTTCAGAATATGGGAATGAATCTGCACAGGCCTTGAGCTTGCATCCTTTCCCTCACCTCCTCCTTCCCATGTGTGGTGAGCTTTCATCTGCTGAATTGTTGGTTTTTTTTCTGGCAGTTGACCTAAGTCTTCTCCATTTTTGTCTAACTAACTTATCTTTCTCTTATTTTGTGGCATTTCACTTCTTCAAACAGTGTAGCATTTTTCTCTTTTCATCAGGGTGGTGCTGCCTCTGTGGGCCCTTTCAGTGGCCTGTGGCCCTTTGAGTCCCTTTCAGTGTGCAGACTGTGGGAGTAAACTACCACTCACAGCCCACCACAATCTCTAGCTGTTCTGTTTGGGCAGAGGGCCCAAGCAGAATTGTGTACACATTGCCAAGGATTTACTAAACAAGCACGAAGTCACCGCTTTTCTAGTCTTCATGCAGTGCTGTGTGAGCATACCTTGCTAGCGGGGGACCCAGTAAAACAGTCTGGGTTGTGTCCAAAGCTGTCTCTTACGATGGCTTTGCTGTTGTCATTGGCCTCAGTACCATCCTTGTCTGCTTCACCCTGAGCATTGGTTCCAACTACCATCACAGTTCCAGCAAGGGAACCACACCAGGGACCTACTCCTCAAGACCCGCCAACAGCAGAATGCTCCGTCCTGAAAAGGATTAAATCCAAGCGTCCCCCAACTACCGACTCCATGACCGAGCCTGAAAAGAAAAAGACATCAAAGCTGACACATTCACCCACACCCGTACCCTCTCCTATTTTGCAGGGTGATGTGGGTGTTCCCTAGCAGGAACCACTTCTGCCACTACCTCCACCTGTGATGCAAAATCCTCCACGGGTCTCCCTAGTATCGCTGAATGGGGCCTGTATTGCTGGATCTACTACAGAAGGGAAGATAAGAGACTCCTCTCCCCACATCCCCATCCCTCTTGGATAGCTACCTCGTGTGGAGAACTGTTCACTTTCACCCCAGTACAATCATTCTCCGGATTCCAGAAGGGACTCGTCTGACTTGTGCTATTCAAGACACTCTGAGTGCTTTTACCTGGCCAGCAGGGAATGGGCTTCATCCTCGAAAGAGCCTTATACCAGCCCACTTCTGGGACAGAAGATCATCAAGGAGAGAATCTCCACACTGAGATGCTACAGGGAACATCCAGAGCACTTTGAATCATACCCGCCTTAAGAACATAGGAAGAGCCGTGCTGAATCAGACCAAGGGTCCATCTAGTCCAACATTCTGTTCACACAGTGACCAATCAGCTGTCAACCGGGGACCCACAAGCAAGACGCAAGTGCAACAGCACCCTCCCACCCATGTTCCCCAGCAACTGGTGTCCATAGGTTCACTGCCTCTGGTACTGGGTAGCACATAGCCATCAAGACTAGTAGCCATTGATAGCCTTTTCCTCCAAGAATTTGTCCAACTCCCTTTTAAAACCATCCAAATTGGTGGCCATCACTACTTCCTGTGGTAGCAAATTCCATAGTTTAATTACGTACTGTGTGAAGAAGTACTTCCTTTTATCTGTCCTGAATCTCCCACCCATCAGCTTCATAGGATGACTCTGGGATTCATTATTTTGAGAAAGGGAGAAGAATGTCTCCCTATCTAAATTCTCCATACCATGCATAATTTTGTATACCTCCATCACATCTCCCCTTTCCCTCTTCTTTTCCAAGCTAAACAATCCCAGCTGTTGTAACCTTCTCTCATAGGGGAGATGCTCCAGCCTCTTGATCATTTTAGTCGCCCTTTTCTGCACTTTTTCCAGCTCTACAGTATCTCCTTTTAGGTGTGGTGACCAGAACTGTATACAGTATTCCAAGAGTGGTCGCACCATAGATTTGTATAGGGCAGTATGATGTTGGCAGTTTTATTCTCAATTCACCTTGTCCCATCAGGTTATACTTGAAGTTGGTTTTTTTTGCCCCAAAGTGCATCACTTTAATCTTGATTACATTGAACCATATTTGCCATTTAGATGCCCATTCTCCCAGTTTGGAGAGCTCCTTTTGGAGCTCTTCACAATCCCTTTTTGTTTTAACCACCCTAAATAATTTGGAGTCATCGGCAAACTTGGCCACTTCATTGCTCACTCAGCAGATCATTTATGAACAGGTTGAAAAGCATTAGTCCTAATACAGATCCCTATGAGACCCCACTATTTACTTCCCTTGACTGGGAGAATTTACCATTTATTCCTACTCTTTGCTTTCTGTTCTTTAACCAGGTACTGATCCATAAGAGGCCCTGTCCTCTTATTCCATGACTGCTAGGTTTGCCAGGAGTCTTTGGTGAGAGTCTTTGTCAAAAGCCTTAGAGTCATATTCTAATCATAGAATAGTAGGATTGGAAGGGTCCTACAAGGCCATCGAGTCCAACCCCCTGCTCACTGCAGGAATCCAAGTCAGAGCATCCCTGAGAGATGGCTGTCCAGACTCATCTTGAATGTCTCCAGTGTGGGAGAGCCCACTACCAACCTAGGTCATTGGTTCCATTGTCATACTGCTCTAACAGTCAGGAGGTTTTTCCTGGTGTTCAGCTGGAATCTGGCTTCCTGTAACTTGAGCCCATTATTCCGTCTCCTGCACTCTGGGATGATCAAGAAGAGATCCAGGCCTTCCTTTCTGTGACAACCTGTAAAGTACTTGAAGAACGCTATCCTATCTCCCCTCAGTCTTCTCTTCTCAAGGCTAAACATGCCCAGTTCTTTCAGTCTCTCCTCATAGGGCTTTGTTTCTAGTCCCCTGATCATCTTTGTTGCCCTCCTCTGAACCGTCTCCAGTTTGTCTGCATCCTTCTTAAAATGTGGTGCCTAGAACTGGACACGGTACTCCAGATGACGCCTAGCCAGGGCTGAGTACAGGGGAACAAGTACTTTCCAGGATTTGGAAGCTATGCTTCTATTAATGCAGCCCAAAAGAGCATTTGCCTTTTTTGCAGCCACATCACATTGTTGGCTCATATTCAGCTTGTGATCTACCACAATTCCAAGATCCTTCTCGCTTGTAGTGTTGTTGAGCCAAGTATCCCCCATCTTGTAACTGTGCATTTGGTTTCTATACCTCATGCTTCCTTGAAACATTGGCAATTTGCTTTTCATCCTTGTAAAAGTTTCATCCTTGTCTTCTCCTTCAAAAGTCTCGTCATCTTCTCCTTGATTCGGTGGCCAGAACCACCATGTTCCTTTTATTCTTTGCTCCATTTATTTTAACCCAGATGCTCTTGATGGGGCTACAAAGCTCATCCTCCTGTATTTCTGTGCAGAGATATGTATTTTTAACATATAGTGCCACCCCACCTCCCTTTCTGTTCCTCCTGTTCTTTTTGAACAGGTTATATCCTTCAGTTGCTGTATTCCAGTCATGAGAGTCATCCCACCAAGTCTCAGTTACACCTATCAAGTCATAATTTCCCTCCTGTATTAACAGTTCAAGTTGGTTCTGTTTGTTTCCCATCTGTTTGTTGCCCATACTCTGGGCATTCGTATATAGACATCGAAGACAACGTGCTTCATAGTCTGGCTTTCTTCCTACATGTTTGTGAAGACTGTTATTGGGCGCTATTAGAGCTGTTCTCTCTGTTGTGGTGCATGAGCTGTTGTCCGTTGTTACCCCAAAATTTACATCTCCCTTCCTTGTTAAGATTCAGTTTAAAGCCCTCCTGATGAAGTTCTTCATGCTGTGGCCAAACACATTCTTCCCATCCTTTGTGAGGTGCAACCCGTCCCTTGCCAACAGCCCATCTTCCAGGAAGTATAGCCCGTGGTCCCAGAATCCAAATCTCTCTTGTCGGCACCACCTTCGTAGCCAGTCATTCACCCGGAGTATTTTTCTTTCCCTTTCTATCCCTCTTCTAACTACTGGAAGGATGGATGAGAAAACTAACTGGGCCCCAAAGTTCTTGAGTTTGCTTCCCAAAGCTTCAAAGTCTGACATGATTTCTTCGTAGCTCCGCTTGGTATCATTTGTTCCCACATGGATGAGAAGAAAGGGATACCTGTCAGTGGGCTTTATGAGTGCAGGCAACCTTTCAGTCACATCTCTAATCTGTCCTCCCGGGAGATAACATACCTAGCAAGTCCATGGGTCTTCGCGACATATTTGGGTTTCGATCCCACGCAGCAAGGAGTCTCCCACTACTACCACTCTTCTCTTCTTGTTGTAGGCCTGGGTTTCATCGCCTCTGCTTGATTGACCTTCAGCCTCTTGCTCACTCTCATGCAGGTTCCCCTGTAATTCTTCCTCTGCTGGCTGTCCTCCAGTCTCATCCTTAAGTACTTAGAATCGGTTCTATAGCTCCACTGCTTCCACTGGTGCAGAGTGTCTTCTAGTTCTTCTTCTCCTAGCTGTCACCTTTTTCCAAGGAGTATCCTCTACTGCATTTTTCCTCACCTCAGCATTTCCCACTTCTGCCTCAACTTGCTGTTGCTCTCCAAGCTTCTGGTCTTCACTTTGCTGCTCCAGTTCCACCATTCTGTCCAAGAACTCTTTGTGTTCTCTTATTCCCTGGAGGGTCGACAGTTGCCACTCCAGTCCCCTTACTTTTTCTTCCAGCAGCGTGATCAACTTGCACTTGTTGCAGGTGTAGGCCATGTTGTTCTCAGGCAAGAAAACAAACACTGCACACACCTTGCAGGTCACCACCACTGGAGAGCCTTGTCCTTCCATTGCCTCTTTTCCCTTTTTGTGTCTAGCTTTCTGATGGTTCTAGACTAGCCTGTGCCTAGTTCTCTACTCACTGGAGGTTAAAAGCAGAGTCCCACTGGTATGGAAGTGTGTGTTACAAGAAAAATTAAATAAAAAAAATGTTAGGGGCCTCCCCCTTGACCTCCTCTGCCAAACTCCCCTGGCCAACTCCTGTTTGCTCCCCTTGTTTGCTCACTCTCCAGGAGCTTGCTTGCTTCTGTAGTCCCTGGACCACCTGGAGCAGCTTCCTTTGCTCTGCTCAGCTGGGGGGTAGGAAACAGCAGTCCAAGTAAACACATGTCTACCAAATCATCCCTGTCTACATGTTTATTGACAGTCTCAAAGAACTCTAAAAGATTAATGAGACAGGACTTACTTTTGCAGAAGCTGTGTTGTTTCTTATTCAGTAGTGCTTGTCCTTCTGTATGCTTACTGATTTTATCTTTAATAATGCCTTCAACCAATTTACCCTGAACAGATGTTGAGCTAACCGGCCTGTAATTTCTTGGATCCCCCCTGGATCCCTTTTTGAAAATTGGTGTTACATTGGCAATCTTCCAGTCCTCTGGTATATAGGCTGATCTTAAGGACATACTACATATTTCAGTTAAAAGATCAGCAATTTCATATTTGAGTTCTTTAAGAACTCTAGGATGGATGCTATCTGGGCCTGGTGATTTATTTGGTTTCAATTTCTCAATAAGGTTGAGAACTTCATCTTTTGTCACCACTATTTGCCTCAGTTCCTCAGACTCCCTTCCAGAAAATATCAGTTCAGGCACAGGTATCTGTCCTATATCTTCTACAGTGAAGAGGGATGAAAGGAATTCATTCAGCTTCTCTGCATTCTCATTGCCCTCCTTCAGTACTCCTTTAACTCCATTATAATTCAGTGGTCCAACTGTCTCCCTAGCTGGTTTCCTGCTTCTTATATATTTAAAGAATTCTTTATGGTTGGCCTTGATATTGTTAGCGATATGCTTTTCAAAATGCTTTATTTTCATCTCTTATTGTCTGCTTGCATTGCCTTTGTGCAAGCTTGGGCTGTGTTTTGCTTTCTTCACTTGGGCAAGACTTCCATTTTCTGAAGGAAGCCCTCTTTTCTCTAACAGCTCCCTTAACACTGCTCATTAACCATGCCGGCGACCTCTTGGACGTGGTGCTTCCTTTCCTAACCTGTGGTATTATGTTTTAGCTGGGCTTCTATTATTGTGCTTTTGAGTAATTTTAGAAGCATTTTGAAGGGATTTAATCCTCTTGACTCCCCCTTTTAACTTCTGTGTCACCAGTTCCCTCATTTTAGAGAAGTTTCCTCTTTTGAAGTCAAATGTGACTGTGTTGGACTTCCTGGGCAATTTTCCACTTAGATATATATTAAATCTGAGAGCACTGTGATCACTGTTTCCAACTGGTTCAACAACATTTACATCTCGGATTAAATCCAAGGTCGCCTCCCCTCTGGTCGGTTCCATGACCAACTGTTCTAGGGCACAATCATTTAGAGCATCGAGAAATTTAACCTCTTTGTTGTGACTGGAACATGCATTTATCCAGTCAGTGTGGGGGTATTTCAAGTCGCCAATTATCACAACAGTTCCTTGTTTGGAGGCCTCCCTGCTTTTGTTTTCCATCTCTAGGTCACTCTGAGCATTCTGGTCTGGGGGACGATAGCATGTTCCTAGCACTACATTAGCTTTGGAGCCTGGTATTGTCACCCACAGCGCTTCTGTGGAAGAGCCTACCCCTTTTACGTGTTCTAGTCTGCTCAACGCTATGCCCTCTTTGACATACAGGGCAACACCTCCCCCATTACATCCTACCCTGTCCTTCCTGTAGAGTTAATGTCCCGCTGGTTCTCTCCGTTCCACCAGGTTTCTGTAATGCCCACTATATCCAGGTTTTCCTTTAAAACCAAGCACTCCAAATCTCCCATTTTGGCTTGGAGGCTTCTAGCATTTGCATAGAAACAGCTATACATGGTGTCCCTCCCCAGATGCCTCCGGCGTGTGCATCTTTTGCTGTGGGACGCTGGCCCCTCTGATTGACTGTTATGTTCTACCAGGTGCTCCTGGCCTATTTCCCCCCCTTCTACATTTGGGCAATCAAAAACATTTTAATCTTCATCCCTTGGGGATGTTTTAACCCGAACCGCCCATTTTAATATTTAAACTGTTTTTATGTATTTTATTGTTGGAAGCAATAAGGGCTTCTGCCCTGAAAGACAACCAAGAAATGTTTTAAACAAACAAACAAACAAAAATTAAAATATGCATCTGAGGTTCTTTTTAACCACTCAGGGGTCTTTGTTAATGCAAGGCCTGTAAGTTCTTGCTGGATTCCCCCCCCCCCCCGATATTTAGCTCTCTTTTGTAAGGAATTATCCCTCTGAGATTTAGCTGTGCCCTTGTTTTGGCTTCAGCTGCTATTTATCAATTTTAAATGCTTACGTCAGGTACTTTAATAGATAATTAAGTAATTTAAGTAATAAATAAGTAATTTCACTTACCTTTCCCGCGCACAGTTGCTTAACTCGCTTGTTTGCTGACGCTTTGTCCCTGGGGCTCCTGGGGCTCGGAAAGCCTTGGGCTAGAAGGGCTTTCCCTGTACCGAGAAGGCCCCCACGGTATCAGCTGGCTCTCTTGCAGAGGCCTCACTCCATCTTGGCAATCCTGATCAGACCTCCAGTATTGGAACCTATAGCGTTGATAGCACAGCTGCTAGCCATCCTAACCACAATGATTCCAGCAGGCCTGATAGTCTCAGCCCTTGAGGAATCACGGACATTAGTTCCTGCCACTCAAACCATGACTGTCCTCCTATCATCATCCATGACTTGCACCATAACTACTTCAGTCCTGGTGCTTCTCCCACCCACCAGAACTACTCCAAAAAAATTGCTGGATCTACCAAGACTGTTAGAGTCAGAAGGTGACTATCAATCAGACTAGTCTGAATCTGAATTAGCCTCTCCCTCAGCTTCATCTCTGGACCAAGGAGTCAGGGGTCACTGATGATCATCACCAACGGAGGACAATCACCCCTATACTGAGCAACTAATCCATATGGCTACATCTTTAGGATTAGATGCTCACCGAGTGGATAACCCAGTTGACTACCCAGTAATGGACTGAAATCATGGGATCTGTTGCATTACCTGTCCTCCCCTCCTTTCTCAGAATGGCGAGGGAGTCCTGGAAAAAGCCTTCTTCTGCTCTGCTGATGTCTAAATGAATGATGTCTAAATGAGAACCTCTATCTTGTCCAAAAATTGTGCCTTTCTCTTCCAGAACCTATCCCCAATATCCATTATTATTGAGTCTGGCCACAACAAGGGTTCCTCAAACCCCCACTCAGCTCCAACCAACCAGGAAGGGCACAAACTAGATGCAACAACCCAATCACCTCTTTTCCTTGACTCATTACAGACAACAGTCATGTCAAAAACAAGGTGATGGGCAGAAACAGCAACTTTGACCCTCCGGGACCTAGAATACCAACTCTCCAACTTTTGGCACGTGCTTAAGCAGGTATCATGAGGCCTGGTGCCGCATTACTACTGACAAATGGGTTCTTGCCATTGTGCAATGTACATGATTGAATTCCATTCCTTCCCCCTTTTGGGTCCCCACAGGTTAGGAGGTCACTTCATTCCTCCAGAAAGTGGCCATGAAGCAAATTGATCTTCTAAACATTGCCTGGGTTTCATATCCTGCTATTTTATGGTAGAGAAAAAAACCGATAAGACGCTTTGGCCTATTCTAGACTTAAGAGACTTTAATTCCTTCATTTGACCAAAAAAGTTCTGAATGGTGATTTTGACCACCATTCTCTCTCTGCTTCAGGAAGGGGATGGTTCTGTGGGCCCTAAAGACACTTATGTGGACTTTAAGGACTCTTATTTCCACATTTCTGTCTGCCCTTGTCACCGTTGATATTTGCGGTTTGCCATTGAGGAGCATCATTACCAATTTCGGGTACTACCGTTCAGTCTCACCACCACCCCTAGTGTTTTCACTAAATGCATGGCAGTAGTCACTGCCCATCTCCGCTTCCAGGGTATTACAATATTTCCATATAACGATGATTCACTCATTGTAGCCCCATCCTGTTCCCTGCCACCTATCCACGCTACTTCACGCTACTCTTCTTCTTTCAAATCTAGGCCTCTCTGTCAACATACCCAAGTCCCATCTCTTCCCAACCACTCTGATGCAGCACATTTGAGCTATTTTGGACTCAGAGCGAGCCAGAGCATTCCTGCCTCTAGATAGGACTCGCAGTCTTATATCAATATGTCATTGTGCCAAAATTTGTCTCTATTCCTGCTATCCAACGCTTACTTGGCCTTATAGTGGCAACCACCTCTGTCACCCCATTTGAAAGACTTTGGAGGTGAATGCTCCAGGGGTGGTTCCTCACTGCCTTCCACCCAGAACGGGACTCACCTAAGGCACGACTACTGCTACCCAGCTTGGTCCATCATTCCCTCCACTGGTGGACTGTTCCATCCCATCTTTGTCAAGACTTCCCTTTCTGACAAAGGCAACCATCTCAGATAGTAACCACCAGTGACTCAAACCTGGGCTGAAGGGCACATTGTGGTCCATTCCAAGTCCATGCCCAGTGGTCTTTGTGAGAGAAGAAATATCACATCAATGCTCTTGGACTGCTAGCTGTTTAGAAGGTGTTAATTGCTTTCACAGCCATTGTCTGCAACATACTCATGCAGATTGCCACAGACAATAGTCCAACTGTTTGGTATGTAAACAAATAAGGGGGTACTAGGCCAAGAACTCTACTATGGCTCACTCTAGACCTCTGGGACTAGGCCATAATCCAAGGTGTCAAGATACTTGCTATCCAGTGAGAGGAGATGGACAACACATTAGCTGATCATAGAATCATGGAATAGTAGGGTTGGAAGGGGTCTATAAGACCATTGAGTCCCACCCCCCCTGCTCAATGCAGGAATCTAAGTCAAAGCATCCCTGACAGATGGCTGTCCAGCTTCATCCTGAATGCCTCCAGTGTGAGAGAGCCCACCACCTCCAAGGGTAATTGGTTCCATTGTCATATTGCTCTAACAGTTAGCACGTTTTTCCTGATCTTCAGCCGGAATCTGGCTTCCTGTAACTTGAGCCCATGATTCCGTGTCCTGCACTCTGGGATGATCGAGAAGAGACCCTGGCCTTCCTCTGTGTGACAACCTTTCAAGTACTTGGAAGAGCACTATCATATCTCCCCTCAGTCTTCTCAAGGCAAAACATGCCCAGTTCTTTCAGTCTCTCCTTTGATGCCTTGAGCTGATCAAAATGGACTTTGCATGAATGGACACTGAACCGGTCAGTAGTGCACAGTGCTTTTCAACAGTGGGGTGTACCACAGATTTACCTCTTTGCCACCAATGAGAATACTCAGTGCAACCTCTTTTGCAGGCCTTGATCACGTCTTACTGGGCGATGCCTTCCTGTATTGATGGGACTCAGTCCTTCTGTATGCTTTCCCTCCAGTCCAACTCATCACAAGTGTACTGGCAAAGATCCAACAGGATGGATTGGACATTATCCTTATAGTTCCATGGTGGCCCAGACAACCGTGGTTTATCACCTTACTGGCCCTGTCGCAGGGAGTCAGACTTGCACTACCCAACCTGCAGTCCCTTCTAACACAACAGTAGGGCCGCGGTCAGCAACCAGATCTACCATTCCTTCGGCTCACATCCTGGTGGATTTGACACTCTCACCTATGCCAGCAGACACTGAACAGGTCTTAAAAGCAGCCAGAAGGCCTAATAGCTGCCACTCTTGTGCCTCAAAGTGGCAGACATTCCAACTTTTGGTTGCTCCTGTCTTCTGTTCTGTTCACTGTGTTCTTCAATTCCTTTTGATGCTTCACAAGAGAGGACTTGCCTTGTAATCTCTTCAAGTTTATTTAGGAGCTTTTTTTTCATTATTTTTTTTTATTCCCAATACAGTTACAATACTTCAAGACAGTTAAAATACTTCAGCTTAATGCATATGCAGTATATCTATAGTTGCTAAATCACCTGGCCAGAATCTATTCCAATAATTGATAAATGGTATCCAACTTTCATTCTTCCCTCCCAGAGGAACTTATATTTGTTACTTTATTCATCACCATGGCAGTCAAAATCTTCTTCTTCCATTGTCCCAGAGACGGTATGTTGATTGCCAAGCTTTTTCTAAGAGGAACCTTGTAGCTATTAATATATCATCACCACTAAATCTCTAGGGATCTGATCTTTAATATCACCCAGGAGTACAGTTGTTGGGGTTAATTGCAGCTCATACCCTGTAATTTCTCTGAAGCTGTTTATTATCTACTTCCAATATTCCTTAATAGGATTACAATGCCACCATATATGGGCAGAACTTCCTCTGCTGTTACACCTCCAGCACCTATCTGTTACTGGAACTTCCTAGGGATCCTGGCTGGTGTATATATTATTTTATAGAAGTTTTCTCTAGAAGTCACATCTAGTACATTCCTATACATTTGTGAACAGACATAATTCCATTGCTCCTCTGAGATTGTTATGTTAAATTCTTTTTCCAACTTTTGTTTAGTTACCTCTGTTCCATTATCATATAAATTAATATTTTATATACTTTGGACAATAATCCTGTATGTTTGAGCTCAATAACTTCTCGAAATAAGTATGAGACCTAGCCATCTCTATTTCACTAATTGCTTCTTGTTTATACCTTCTACTTTGCAAGTACTAGAAAAAGGGAAGGTGAAGATTCACATTTCTGTTTGCCAGGCTGGCATATCAAAAAATAACTCCCTGGGAAATATAGTCTTTAAATTTTTCCAACTCACTCACAAACCACACAGAGTAGTCCCCCAGTTCTCTTTCTCTCTTAAACCCAAGAGTACCGGGGCAAGGGGGGAAATACCTATGTCTCTTTTCCCACAAATTTTGAGAATCGCCTTTCTGATTATGTGTGTCTGTATCCTCCCTTTCTCCTGTCATAGAGAAATGACATCCACATCCATTCTCTTAGGGGTATATCTATCCCTACTTGTTCCCCAGTCCAAGGTGGGGTACCTCTAAATGGTTGAGTTCACTCTGCCAAAGCTGCTAATATTGCTGCTTGGTAATAATACATAATATTAGGGACTGAAAGTCCTCCTCTAGCTCTCTCCTGTTGCAATATTTGTGATCTAACCCTCACCTTTTTATAGTTCCATATATATAAATACTGATTCCTGATTGATTTTATTTAAACAACTTTGTGGAAACTTAATTGGCAATGTAAGAAACAGAAATACAAAACTAGGCAGAATTTTCATCTTAATGACTGCAGTTCTCCCCAGCCATGAAACAGACAATTCTGCGCACTTCTTGAGATCTGTATAGCCTTACCCAGCACCCTCATATAATTTCAACTAGATTATGTACATTATCTGAGAGCATTATTCCTAAATATTTGAGCCAGTTATACATTCAAGTTCTACTTTTTGCTCCCTCCCTGTATATAATGGTAATTTAAATTTTTTTTTTCCTGGGTTCACTTTATATCCAGATACATTACCAAATTCATGTAACTTGTTTCTGAGAATTCTAGCTGATCTTATAGGTCTTGCAACAAAACACAGCATTGTCTGCATATCGCATTGTTTTACATTCATATTGATTTAGTTTTATGTCCTCTTCTTGTCTCACCTGTTAAGCCATGATTTCAGTACATAAATTAAAAAGTAATGGTGACAGTGGGCATCCTTGTCTAACGCCTCTTTGTAGTGTTTTTATGGGTGACATTATGCCATGTATCAGAATCCTAGCAACTGGTGCTGTGTAAATAAGCTGGATCAGATTACAAAAACGTGGGGAGTTTATTTAACAGCTCTGTCTACATTTCATTGTCGGATTCAATGACATACTGTGTTTTCCCATCGAGTTACGAAAACACTGTTACAATGGCTTAAGAATCGATATCCTCTGGTTTCTAAGCCAGTTCCTAACTGGAGCCTATCTGCTGCTTTGACCACCTAATGTCCAAACTGTCTGAACTGCTTGCTACATCAGATCTTCATTTGCTTACCCTCAAAGCGATTTCTCTTGTTGCCATAATGTCTGGATGTCGAGCTGCAGAACTGGCTGCCCTCCAGTCTGACCTTCACTATACTGTCCTTCACAGAAATAAAGCAGCGCTCAGACTGGATCCGAAGATGGTCTCTTCCTTCCATCTGAACCAGGAGATTGCTTCTTCTGTTTTCCCCCCTGATACGACTACACCATTGGAATCCTGCCTTCATACTTTGGAAGTACAAAAACCCCTGGCTTTCTGTCTACATTGGGTTGCTTCCTTTTGGAAAACCTCAAAACTCGTCGTCTGCTATGTGGGTAAAAATAAGGGCTCCTCAGTTTCTATGCTGTGATTCTGTTTGGGTTTCCAGCACAGTTAAACTTTGTTATGCCCTGGCTAGACATCCGGTACCGCATTCAATACGAAGCCATTCCACTAGGGCTGTTGCTTCTTCAGTTGCCTTTTTCAAGAGGCGTTTTTCTTCGTGAGTTATGCAAGGCTGCTACCTGGTCCCAGCCCACGGCATTTATCAAGCTTCACTGCCTTGCTGTATGTGCAAGGAAGGATGCCTCTTTTGGAAGGGCAGTGCTTTCATCTTTACTAAGCTGACCCTCCTCCTTTGGTAAGTCAGCTGGTTAATCACCCATATATGTGATGCAAAGAGGCTATGAAGAAGAAGGACAGGTTGTTTACCTGTGACAGTAGTTCTTCGAGTGGTTATCTGTGCAGTTACACAACCCACCCCTTACCATGCAGGAGTATGGTATTTATTATATCATGTCAGCTGGGGCTGTCACTGCAACATTCTCAGAGAAACTGAGAGGGAAGGTGGGAACGCCACCCTTCAAGCATGAGGGGGGAAGGGGCTGCCCACCTAAAAGTCTTAGCCCTAGATGGTTCCAACGAAGGTTCTGCACAGTCACAGAACCTATATGTGTGACTGCACAGAGGACTACTTGAAGAACTACAGTTACAGGTAAGCAATCTGTCCTTCCGCATTATGTCTGAATGTGGGAAATGGTGGTTTATTCTACTTAGTTAAAACAAGCCAGGATCAAAGTGTGGCAAGGAGGGGAGGGGAGGAGCCTGTTCCCTTAGGACTAAACCGTGCTTTTGTGTTACAGCTGAACCTGGCCATTGACCCCTGTGACAACCCTGTAAGCGAGATTCTTCTTATTGCCCCCCATTGCAGGTGGGGTAGGGTTGCCGCTGTCTTGTGTAAGTGGCTTGTCTAAGGCCACCCGGTAAGGACATGGCAGAGATTAGATTTGAATCAGAGGCTTCTTGGTTAACAGTTCAGTCTCTTAGCAACGATGCTATGCTAGCTTTCTAGTGGGGAATGGCGCTGGGGAGAGTCGAGAAATAACCGTAATCCTTCCTGCATGCAGTTTCTTCCTTTCTGTATATGCGCTGGGAAACTGCAGCTAGAATGTTGGCCTTCAAGCAGAAGCAGAATCTAGTACACAGACTGCAGTGATTTATAAAGGGTAAATGATAGATGAACAGTGATTGGATGATGTGCCCCAGAAAGTATATAAGGAAAGGAAAAAGCTCAATGTAGTATTTGGAGAAGGAAACTCCACGGGTGCTGTCAGTGCAAAGGAAAACCTTATACTGTAATTCCATGCTGTTTCAGAATATTGTAACATGAAGTAGTCTTTCAGAGGTAGCAAAGGAGCAAGTTAGATCACAAGGCTGATGTAGTTCAGGAAAGACTGTGCTGAGGGCTGGGTGTGTGCTGTGATTCCACAAGAGCCCAGAAAACCTGCAGTATTTGTGATATGTGACAAAGAATTAGCTTTCTGAGAATCTCACTTTAATGTTTTTGTATAAGTAAGAATTTAGGGCTGCAAAGATATGCTTGAAAGTGTTTCGGCCATTTTCTGTACTGAAGTCACAGAAGCCAAAGAAGTGGCTGGACAAAATGTGTAGTAGTTGGGGACAGGGTTTCTGATTATCAATCCAAAATAAATGCTGCAAATATGATAAACTATGCAATTTTTCTCAATTTTCTTAATTTGATAAAGTTTGCAGGATTCTGCTTTTCTTTATACAGAATTTTAGCATAGAGTACACACTGCCCTGGCCGAAGCAAGAGCACTAAGTGAATTGCAGAAGGGAAGGATATTTCTAGGATTGGGAGCGGTGTGTTGGAAGGCACAACGATGAAAGCAGTTGATGTAAACTAAATAGGATAAGGATTCCAAAATCCTTTTGGAATTGAGAGAATATATGGTCCCTTAACATTTCCTTGTTAGCTTGGCCCATCTCTATAGGTCTGCCTTCCCCAACCTGGTAACCTCCAGATTTTGGGGGCTGGAACTCCATCAGCCCCAGCCAGAATGACCAATGGTCAGGGATGATGGAGTTGTAGTCCAAAACATCTGGAGAACACCAGGTTGGGGAAGGCTACTGTAGGCCTTCCCATAAAGCATAGGCTTTCTATGACATGCAGACAGGACACACCTAAACATGGGAGAATAAGCTGCTTTAGCTGATAAGGTGCAGGGCTTCAAACACAGAGCCAGCAGCTGCCAGACAGGCCATGATCTGCCAGGTTGGCCTAGACCTCACTCTGACTACTAGTGAGCACACACACAAAGGAATAGGTGTGTGTACCAACTTCAGATATGTACATGCTTAATTCATTATCCCTATGGTCATGAGGACTAGAACCGTTTCTTTGAAAAAAATGAAGCTAGTATGCTTGCGAATATGTTAAGAGCCTGCAGACCATCAAGAAGTGCTCTGAGGGAGCAGCCAAACCCTTGTCTAGCTAATGGAATGGAAATCGGTTATCATCCCGAACAGTTTCCATGCCAACCTGTTCAGCAGAGCAGATACCATTGAAATGCAATGGATTAAAAAGCTCCTTGCTTAACTGACCCTTGATACCTGTTAAGGGCTAGTGTGATTATAATGAGTGCTAATTATGCACACTTAAATCAGAGCCGTTCATCTTCCATATGGTTATGAAGGCAGTGTCTCAACTGGGTTTCTCGGTGAGCAACAGAGATTTTTTTCGGTAGAGGTTGTTTATGTACAAATAAGCTTCTGTGGCTGTTAACCTGGATTAAATTATTAGTCGCGGTTTGGACCCATGTTATCCTAGCAGGCTGAGTTAATCTCCACATTCGCACACACCTCAGTGGAGGTTTTTATGGATACTTATTACTATTTTATGACTTGTAAAGAAGCTTATTCTGCAAAATGCCAACCAATCCTTATCTCAGGGCCTTTGTCATATGGAGTGGAGGGACCCCATCTACATATGCTGGAGAAATAGTCAGGTCCTACCACCAGCACAGCACAAGAGAAGCAGGAAGGCATTTTGGGAAGAGGTTACTTTTGATTAACTTGATCAGAATAAAATCAGGCTTTTTGGTGAGGACAGGAGACTACAAGTGGGGAAAAGGTAGGAATGACCACAGTACTTTAAGTGTGTGTGTGTGTGGGGGGGGGGGTAGAGCGATGCCATTACTGATTTTGATTATGGAGCAATTTCCAAGGGGACAGTTGTGTTGTCTGCTGCAGCAGAAACTACTAAGCATCTTCAGTTGCTCCATATCAGCCCTTTCCCCTGGAACTGCCATCCTTTGTTCACTTCCTTTTTATGGCATATCCAGACAATATTGTTGTCAACTTGTTGCATTCCGGTGTTTTCTCTGTTGCTTCCTATGTTTTTCCATTCTTCATTTGTGCCAATCACTTAGCTTGTCTAGTATGGACAGGCAAGCACTATTACAGTTTTTAAGGACACCTTTGATTTAAGCAAATGCACCCTCTTAGGCTCAGTCTGTGTTACTGCTTCCTGATGAGCACAGGTGGGGATTAGTGATAGCCTCTCAATTGTCCCAATGATAGTTTCTGTTCCCTCAAGGAGGGGGAAGCTTTGGTTCCTACTGTCCTGGGGCCAGGTACTCCCTGGCCCTGGAGTGGAAGGGAGATTAGGCCAAGCTGAGTGCCCCACTCCTGTTTGCCTCCCCGCCCCATCACTTTTCTACTCTCACCAAGCAGAATTCTTTATTTTCCCCAGCTGCCTCCACCAAACAGCCTTAAAACCCTCTGGGTCTCTTGTAAATACCTTTGGGTAGTGTGGGGTTTGGCTTTTAGGCATGGGGTGGGCAACCCAACAAGAAAAGAGACCACAAAGTTTAAACAACAAAAAATAATACTGGAAAAGTATTATTACTAGGAAAAAAATAGCATCTGAATGGTTACAACTTGCATACACACAGAGAGAACAAAACCATAAGAGCAAAAGAGTATGGAAATAACCACAGTAAATGCATCCAGCTAATTCCTAGCTAGATTGGGTCCCTACTTTCTCTCAAATTCTTCCCAGCAATATCTTACTGCTAAGAGTTCTCAGCTTTTCCAAGGATTTACCTTCTCCCCAGCATTCAGCTTCTCCCAAGCAGCTCTTTGGTTTTCTTTTTCTTTCTGATTCTTATTTCCTTCCACCCCACTATTTCAGCCTTCCTCTACCTTCTAAGGGCGCAACCCTATGGGGATAGGTGGCCGCCTCCGAACTCAGAGGCCACTGCCTATCCAGTGCAAGGCTGGAAAAGCACAGAGGGGATCGTTCCTCTGTGCTTCTCCTGCCATGCATTTACAGCTAGCTGCAGGAAGGTGGAGCGGGGGAGGAGGCTGCTGGATGACACATAGGATGTGTTATACCGGCATTTCCGCCTTCCCCACCCCGGAATGCGCCCCAGAAAGCCCCAGTTTGGCCGGTCCATGCTCTTCTTCCGAGCGTGGAATGAGGGGGGGAAGGTCAGTTCTCTCAGAACCAGCCTCGGAGCATGAGCTCCAAGGTTGGTTCCCGGAAAACCACATATCCTATGGCTGTCTAGCTTCTGAGTAGCGGCCATAGGATTGCTCCCTCCAACACTTTCTTTTTGGCTTCATTTTTTTAATCAGTTAAGGGCACAATTTTGGGGAGTTAAGCTAGCTGGTGCTTTTGTAACTCTCAACCAATCAGAAAGGCTCACCCTTGCTCCAAATTCCTTCTGCTGAGCTCTTTGCAAATGCTTATAGAATCATAGAATCATAGAATAGTAGGGTTGGAAGGGGCCTACAAGGCCATCGAGTCCAACCCCCTGCTCAATGCAGGAATCCAAGTCAGAGCATCCCTGACAAATGGCTGTCCAGCCTCGTCTTGAAGGCCTCCAGTGTGGGAGAGAAATTTTATGCGGAAAACGAAACTATTTCTTGCAACCTACATACTTCTTGGCACCAATAATGTAAACAAACCCTCTTCTGCAGGCTCCTTGTCTGTGCAACCTCTTGATGAACCTCTTGCTCTCTTACTTAGTTGCACCTGTTGTTTCTTTGACTGCCTGAGTGTTTGACCTTCTGGTTTTAGCAAATAATTAAATTTAACCCCATAATACCCAAATCCAAATGTACAGAATTATAAGACAGCTCTGTTCCTTCACACCTAATTGTCTCTTTTTCCCCTTGTTCCCCTTTTTAATACCAAAATAGCACTATTGAAAATGAAAAGAATGAGAGGAAAACAGCAATTAATGTCCACCTTTTGTAGGAACAGAAACTGACAATAAAGGGCAGTTAAGAAGCTAGTCAGGGGGCAAATAATAGGCTATTCATCAAGAATCTGCCAGCTGTGTTCATTGGGAAGCAATAAAACAGGCTAACTCTACAAAGTGGAGACTTCCAATTACTGTTGCAGGAACCCTTGCTGCATGGGATTTGTTAGTAAACATCATAGGAGGATTATGAACAGTGGGGAGGGCATTGCTGGATAGTATAGCACGTGGGAACCTCCATTTTAATTCTGCTTCCAGCTAATTGTGGAAAAGCAATGCTTCAACAGCACCTAATAAGGGCTTTAGTATGGAATCAATCTTTTAAAGATGGATGGATTTATTGTGGAATAAACTTTTGTAGATTAGACTTCATTTTCTCAGATAAATGAAGTTTATTATCATTTGGACCGATATATACAGACAAAAGTGTGGGGGGGCGGGAACTGCAAAACCATAGGGCTAAAGGAAATGCAGGTAGTACTGTAGGTGACATATCTATGCAAGGCTCAAATGTATATACAATAAGCACGGTGACCATTCACAACAGCAGCAATAATGATAAATCCTAGCTTTGCTGTGCTAATTTTAACTCCTATCCTAGGGGAGAAATCCATAATGTCAATAACATAGACATAATACAGAGTAGAAATTCTCACTGAGGTGCAGACCAGCCTTGCCTGACTTCTTGTAAGTAATCTTGTTCTTAACCACACAGGCAGCTCATTCATAGCCAAGGAATGTTTGCCTTTCAGCAACCTGTTTCACATCCGTTCACTGGTTGGGCAGCTGCATGATTAGAGAATCTGGCTGGGCCAGAGGGTTTTATCTGATAACAGAAGTGAATGCTTCTGTTTAAAAAAACAAAATCTTTCCCCCAATCAAAGAGCAGAGCCTTCATTGCTTATGCACACATGCGCTTTAAACTTAAGCAGATAATTATATTATTACAGCAAAGCAAAAAGGAAACAAACACAATTTTTTGTGAACCGTCTGGACACCTTCAGCTATGGGGCAATATAGAAATATAATAAATGAAATGAAATTCCAAAGCGAGAGGAATTTTTGTTTGCTTTTTGCTATTGGACGTTGCATTGCTGTTCAAAAAGTTTGCACTGGCTAACATTCAAGTTTTAAAGGTGTTCAAATTCCTAAGCAGCCTCTCAGGCATTTCCTTCTCCCACGTGTGCTGTGCTGTACAGAGCCCTGCTAAGCATTTGGTACAGCAGATCTTTGTGCAGAAACATGTTTAGCAGAGCTGTGTTTAGGTGATTGGTTAGTTTAGATTAACTGCTGCACAGCACAATCCTATGCACCTTTGCTTGGACGTCAGCCCCGCTGTGTTCATAGTTGGAGTTGCATAGGATTGCAGCCTAAAAAACTTTTATTTAGTTTGAACAGTATCTCCTGATTAATCAGAAGACATTTTTAAAAATTATTTTTGATGCAAGTACCTATAAAACCCATGGGTGGCAGGCACCATGTTAGAAGAGTTGTGTCCCCTTTCCCTCATAAACAGGGGGGATGCCTCTTCTGTGATGCCTGCTGTGACACACACCTGCAGAATCTAAAACAGAACAAAAGTATGCCTTTTCTTCAAAGCTGTTGTGTTATTCGTAGCAAATAGGTTAACACTCTTGTGATTAATTGACTAACATTTGTTTAATTGGATGATGGCTCTGATATTTAGGCATAGGGAGAATGTTTCTGAATCAGAATGCAAGGCAGGGCCAGACCTCTGCTTTCTGCTCTGTTTTTTCTCTGTCTTCAGCATTAAAAACACGCAAGTAAGTTTATATCTACTTTTAAAGGCACAGACTAGCTGGTTGATTTTTCTGTGATGAAAGACCAAATATCTCCCTATCTGCACCTCTACCCCCACAACTATTCAACACCGAAGTCTTTATTTTGATTATGGAGTCTCCAGTTACAGAGGCAGCAAAAAAGAGGTCTGGGAGTCTATGGGGAACAGCAAGAGATACATTTCTTTAAGGTTTCTTTAAGGTTTGGATTCTAGTCCCCCCCCCAATCATTCTGCTCTCCTTTCTGTGGCCCCCAGAGTTACTCATGGAATAAAATTTTGAGAAGCTGGTTAACCCATGAATTAGGAGAAATATTTTTATTGCTTTTCTCCTAAATGGATCAGTGATCTAATTTCTGCCAAATAGATTTGTTAAAAGGGGTTCTAAGAAAGAAGGGGGGATCACAGCAGGGCCTTGAGAGCAGAAATGTCTGAGCAGCAAAAAAAAACACAAAACAACCCCACTGCAGGAAAGATGCTTATGGACACACTCAACAAACAATACAAGCGGACTCTACATTTTCTACCATATTGATATGTTTCCGTTAATGGGACTGTTCCAAGATTGCTGGCAAGCCTTGTATACAACACCATTTTTCACCCTTTGCCTTTAGCCTGATACTCAGAAATGTAGCAAGTGATGCTTTTTCCTGGTATAGAGAAAGGTGATGGATGACAAATGCTTCATATGTTAGAGGAGCGTGTGTGTATATGTAGACCCTGTGTGTGTGTGTGCGTGTGTGTGTAGGAAGGGCCTGGATATTGCAGAGACTCCATGTTGGGGTTTGTAAATCATCTCTGTGTAATGTCTCTGTCAGAACAGGCTAGGTAGGATAGGCAGATTTTTGCCACAAGGAAAGGAGAGAATAGCAGCCATTCACGGGAAAAACTAAAGGCGTGGATGAGTTTCAAGGTGAACCAGGGATTGGAACCCCAGTCTTCCTGTCCAAATTCAAAACTATCCATTATACCAACTTGATGAACATATTTCCAATAACAGTCAGCCTCTGTTGTATACTTTTATAGGATTTTGAAAGTGCAAAGTGCCTTTTGGCTTTCCTCTCATTCATCCGTGGGTAAGCCTTGTAAAATGTATTATTAATTTTCCCATTTTACACATGGATGGAAACTAGGGCTCAGAGAGACACCAAGTTTGCACGATCACAGAGATCAGATTTGCACAATCACCACCGTGGCTTATTTTCCCTCCCCGTGCATGCCACCTAATTAATGTAATTACCCTTTCCGGGCACAGGTTGTTGTGATGTCCAAACCCGGCAAGGCTGGGTGGCTGGGATGGTTTACAAACCACCCTGAAACCCTAGAACAAGCCATGGGTTTCAGGGTGGTTTGTAAACCTTCCCAGCCACCCACCCTTGCCGGGTTCGGACGTCACAACAACCCACACCCAGGAAGGGTAATTGTGCTAACTAGGCAGCTTGCAACCACAACCCCGGGGAGGGAAAATAAGCCACAGTGGCTTATTTTCCCTCCCCGGGGTTGTGGTTGCAAGCTGCCTAGTTAGCACAATTACCCTTCCTGGGTGTGGGTTGTTGTGACGTCCGAACCCGGCACAATGGTGATGGTGTGAACCCTCCCAGAGTGTAACATGCCCAAGGCCACTTGTCAAACCCATGGCCAAATGGGGATTTGGCTCCAGGTTATTTGGATACTCCAGCTCTCACATGACAGTTAGTCCATTCGATCAAAGTAACTGTTGTGCGTTGTGCATGGAACTAATTGCCAGAAGATCCCCAGTAGTTAAGATAATAACAACAGGTCAAGCCCATTGGGGTGAGAGAAGAAACTCATCAACAGCTGCTAGTTGGTGGCCAGTTGAAATGTAAAATAGTAACGTGCCAGGAAATGTTTAAATTTAATAAAATAAATGAATAAATAAATAATCACCCATCTGGCTGGTCACCCAGCCACTCTGGGCAATGTACAGCATATTATAAAACAGTTTAAAACAATAAAATTCTACAATAAAAACGTTTTCTAAAATACCCTAACCCACCCCAAATGCCTGCCTGAACAACCACGTTTTTAATGCACGACGGAAGCTCATTAAAGAGGGGGCATGGCGGAGTTCCCTAGGGAGGGAGTTCCACAGAGTGGGGGCCACCACAGAAAAGGCCCTCTCCCTGGTCCCCACCAGTCTAGCTGTCCTGGCTGATGGGATAGAGAGAAGGCCATCCGAGGCTGATCTTGTTAAGCGGCCTGTCTGGTGTTGCTGGAGGCACTCCTTAAGATAGGCTGGGCCGGAACCATATAGGGTTTTAAAGGTCAAAACCAACACCTTGACTTTGGCCCGGAAAACAACTGGTAACCAGTGCAACTCCTTCAGCACTGGAGTGATGTGATTTCGCCGGCGGCTGCCTTTAATCAGGCGAGCCGCCGTGTTCTGTACCAGCTGCAGCTTCCAAACCGTCTTCAAGGGTAACCCCATGTAAAGCGCATTACGGTAGTCTAAATGAGACGAGACCAGGGCATGTACTACCAATGGGAGCAGATGGTCGGGAAGGAAGGGGCGCAGCCGCCATATCAGATGGAGTTGATACAGCGCTGTCCGGCTCACAGCTGACACCTGAGCCTCCATGGACAGCTGGGAGGCCAAAATGACCCCCAGGCTGCGGACCTGGTCTTTCAAGGGTAGCTGTACGCCATTCAACACCAGGTCAACATCCCCCAGCCTCCTCTTGTCTCCCACCAAAAGTACCTCGGTCTTGTCAGGGTTCAGCTTCACCTTATTCCTCCCCATCCAGCCACTCACCGCCTCCAGACATTTGGACAGGGATTCTACGGCCAACCTTGGTGAAGATTTGAACGAGAGGTAGACCTGCGTGTCATCCGCATATTGATGACACCGCACCCCAAACTTCCCGATGATAGCCCCCAGCGGCTTCACATAGATGTTAAATAGCTTCGGGGAGAGGATGGAACCCTGTGGCACCCCACAAGTGGGTGGCCACAGGTCCGAAACCTCCTCTCCCAGTGCTACCCTCTGGTACCTTCTGGAGAGGAAGGACCAGAACCACCGCAATACAGTGTCTCCAGTGCCCAACCCCTCCAGGCGGTCCAGGAGGATACCGTGATCAACGGTATCAAAAGCCGCTGAGGGGTGGAGAACAAGGAAGGAGCATTCACCCCTATCCAGAGCCCTCCTCATATCATCCACCAAGGCGACCAAGGCCGTCTTAAAAAATCACAAGAGAGTGTAAGGGATTTTGAGTGGGATGGTGGTGTCAGGCTGAAAGTTTATTTGCTTTTGGCAGCATTTCTTAGCCAGGCTTTACTGTAGTGGTGGCAGAACACTGATTGTGTGTTCTTTAGGCTTTGAAAAGCAAAAAGGGTGGTGGTGGTGGTGGTGTTTTCCTCCTCAGCCCCCCTCCTTTTCACCATCCAATTTCAATGTTAATTTTTCATCATTGTTTGCTTGGACCTCTGCTGAGAGCAGTTACGGAGGCTAATTTTTCCATCTGTCCTGCTTGGGCCAGTGACTGAGAAAGCGTGGCTGCTGTTATCTCCTTCAGGGCACTGATCAGCGAAGCGTTAAGCTTTTAATTGAGGTGTAAGTGTATCGGCTCACGGGGAGGCGGTGGCCGGCAGTGCGGTGGGAGCTGGCGCAGCAGTCGCACGGTGCACGGCTTCGGGAGAAGCGAGAGCTCCTTTGCGCTCAGCGGCGCTTTGGCAAATACGAAGGAGTGGCCAGCGCTGGAGAGACGCGACCTCCGCCACAATGCTTCTAGGTGAGTGCCTCACAACTTTCTTTCACTGCCTTCCACTTCCATATGCTTTGGATTAAAATTCTCCCTCTCTCTCCACCCCACCTTCCTGCGATGGAGAGGAGGTAGCATCACTTTTATTTCGAGGAGGAATCTTTCTTCCTGTGTGTGTAGGTGTGTGATATGGAGGCTTTGGAAGCACAAGAAGGCATAGATACGTTCAGCTGCTGTGCCATATTGAACTGGGGATGTTTTATACTGGCAACAGCTCAAGCGGCATGCTGAAGTGTGTCCGTCTCCTAGAGGTAGATTATTGGATGGATCAAAAGGTTTTCAGACACCTAGGGAGAGGGAGAGAGAGAGAAAGAGAGAGCTTTCATAGTTCCCAAAGCCAGGACCTGGGCTGTAGTTAGATCAGGGTGTACCTTGCTATCTGTTAAACATCCCAGGCTGGACAGGGTGGGTATCAGCTGCCATTAGCAAATTATCTTTCCCTGAATTGTTTGTCAAGGGCTAGGGGCTCTCTGCTCCTAGGATGTGTGTCCTCCTTGAACCTACCTTTTGTGCAATTCATGCCGCTGTGCTGTACTTGTCGAGGGCAAACCCTCTTTGACTTTTCAAATAGATGCAGCTGTCTTGTATCAGATTTGTTAATGTTCCAGCATCTCTTTAGAAGGCAAATTGCCAGAGCCTAAAAAAATCTTCAACAAGCCAGTTGATACCATGGTTCAGTGATGTTTAATCCAAGTACAGGTGAGAACATTTGCAAAACCAATTTGGTATGCCCAGATCCACTGAAAAAGTCAACTTGTTATTTTGACGCATAAGATTGTGAGTGGTTAAACTGACCCTAACTGAGGTTGCCCGTGTCCATTTTTACATACCCCTCTCTCCTATTTTCCTTTCCTTTCTTTCACCTATTCTCTTTCCTTTCTCCGCTCTCCCACCCCAATAATTTCCTTTCCCTTTTTCCTAGGCCTTGAGCCAGCCCATCAGCATAGTAGGAACAGACTGTACAGTAGGGTGGGGAAACAACTGTATTTACATTACAAAATGTATGGAATGTCTTTAAAAACAATTGCGATTTCAGTAAAAACAAATTTTTTTGCATTAATTCTAAATTCAAATATGATCAAATAATTTAACCATCCATGCCCAATTTAGAAATAAACATTTTTTCCTCAGGTAGGAAGAACTGAGATTAAATAAAAAACCTAAAGGGAAATTTATGGGAAGTAGCTGGTTTCTTCAACATGGACAAAAATAATTCTGAGTTGAGAGAAATACGGGAATTGCTTATGCAACATCAGTATGTCAGCTTTGGCAATAAAGCAGAACAATCGTGTCACTTTTGATGAGCCCTTTTTCCCAAAATCTTCTCTGAAAAACACATGCCTATGCTCTAGTCTTTTCATGTCCTGATTACAAGTAGGGTTCGAGTGGGGCTTTTGTTTGACTAGCAGAGATTGTAGCCCTGCAAGGGAAATCAAAATGAAAGCAGACAGCACCAACCAGTCTTTGCTCTCTGATTTAATCTGCATATTTTGGGTATTCTGCAACATCTTTTTTCTCATGGGGCTGTTGTACACTGGGGATGGTGATTGCATCCCCAGTGTATTTATTGATGCTTATTTATCGATTCCACATGTGTACTCACAAAAATCTGAAAGGAGATGAAGCAAGCAAAAGAATGTGTGCGTGTGTGTGCTAAAACAGCGTGAGCTCTTGGTCTCAATTTTGGATTCCTTGGTCTTCTGTGGCCAAATATGTCCATCTGAAACAGCAGCATCTGAGAAGCTGAGGTGCACATACTCCCCCATGTATGTGGCGATGGTATTGTTTTGCAGCCTTTTCACCATCATTAGCTCGCACCTACATTGGCTGATGTGGCTTTTGAGGATGTGAGATTTCATCCCATCTTCTTGCTATTGTTGTGCTAGTCTTGAGTTTGCTAGTCGTGAGAAGCAGTGGGCTGTCTGGACAGCATGTGTCTATGTCATACCGAGAAAGCAGAATCCATTATTTTTTTCTCCCCTACCCCTCTTTCTGCTTGTACCCATTTTGTACAATTAATAACACCTTTTGCCCAGACCTGTCAGGTTTTGTTTCTATTTTATAAGATCATAAAGTCTAAGAAAGTCAACCATCTTCTTCATCTGGGCCCTTTAGACAGCACTGTTTTTCACTGGCAGCAGTATTGCACGTCAGCTGTCTCGCATGGATCGCTTTAAATTTTTTGATAATATGAAACGTAATCCGTTCCGCCAGTCCTTGTCTCATATTAAACAGCCTTTCCTCATGTTCCCGGAACATGTAACCATTGCAAAGATAATATATCTGGAAATATTTGTCAGATTCCATTCTCTTTGGCTTTCTCTTTGCCCCTTTATTGTAAGTGAAACATGTCAGAAAAAAAATCCCATCTTGGATCTTTTAAAGAAAACTGGGGGCAGCAAATGATACCTATTCCCCTGGAAATGACAAAACCAAAAATTGGTGTGTGTTTTTCTGTTTTGTAGTAGATTCTTTAAAAAAAAAAACAACAACTACAGGGTAGCATAAAATATTTTGTTTTTAGAAAGATCCATTTGTGGTGTGTGAGTGTACACGTTTTAAAGGAAGTCTTGTATTGGATAGATGACACGAACACAAAAAAAACCAAAGTGTAATTTTCTTTATAATTTTTGAACTGAAAAATTACTTTTGGGAGTCCTCTTCATTTTAATGAATGTGAGCCAAGTATAATATTTTCATAGATAGGGCTGCTGTGCTGAATGCTCAAATCCTGTGTTAGGATGCAGGAGGAGGAAGTGCATTCAGCAATCTAGCTGACCAGCCTGTCTCGAAAAGATTAGAGAAAGCTGTGGAAAGAATAATAAAAATTGGCTATACAACAATACAGGCTTAATAACATGGTTTAACAAATTAATGTTAAATGTACACTAAGCAGATAAAAGGAACTATGAAGATAAAACTGCATCTTTAATCAGGCCAATGCAAGTTGGTGCATCAGTGTGGAAGCTTGTATGATAGAACTCTTTGGGTATAATAGCAAGGTAGCAGGATTGTTTGTGTGCGTGTTATATAAATAAATATGTATGCTGAGTTACCAGTGATTGGGGAAATTGCATTGCTTTAAAAAATTATACTTTGTTTTTAAAGGAACTCTCTCTTCCACCAAGAAAAAGAAAGCAAACTTCACCATCTACAAATGAGACACTGAAATTAAATACAGTCAGACCGACCAAAAAATAAAAAAGAGAACAATCCTGTGTATGCATCCATACATCATTCTAGTGATATATATCAGTACCCTGGGGGATACTCAGGAAAGGCCTGGGATGAGGTCTGGGGAGCTAAAGTGGGAGGTGGGAATCGGAGAAAATCAAGCAGAAGTAGCTTGTCTGAGTGAGAGGTTTGTCCGATTTTCAGCAGTTCCCTCCTCCCACTGTAGCCTCATCCTGGGTAATTTTTACCCAGGGACTCCCAACCCCTAGGAGAAGCTTTGTGGAGGGCACAATAGGCTGTAGCAGGGAGGATGGGTGAGAAAGTCCTGTTACACATGAGCATATAATTATTAGATACAATCCAGATATAATCACAAGATGTCGAGATATATGAAACATAACTGGCATCAAATTTTTCTCATGCCTATGTTTTATCCCCTTCATGGATCACTGCCTTGTTGTGGCGAAGGGGCTTGCGTAACTCAGTGAAGCCATAAGCTATGCCGTGCAGGGCCACCCAAGACGGACAGGTCATGGCAGAGAGTTCTGACAAAATGTGGTCCACTGGAGAAGGAAATGGCAACCCACTCCAGTATTCTTGCCAAGAAAACCCCATGGAACGTATCACAAGGCTAAAAGAGATGACGCCGGAAGATGAGCCCCTCAGGTCGGAAGGTGTCCAATATGCTACTGGGGAAGAGCAGAGGGTATTTCCAAGTAGCGCCAGAAAGAGTGAAGCGGCTGGGCCAAAGCCGAAAGGACACTCAGCTGTGGATGTGTCTGGCGGTGAAAAGAAAATCCGATGCTGTAAAGAACAATATTGTTTAGGAACCTGGAATGTCAGATCAATGAATCAAGGTAAGCTGGAGGTGGTCAAACATGAGATGGCAAGATTGAACATCGACATCTTGGGAATCGGCGAACTCAAATGGACAGGCATGGGCGAATTTAATTCAGGTGACCATCATATCTACTATTGTGGGCAAGAATCCCTTAGAAGAAATGGAGTAGCACTCATAGTCAACAAAAGGGTGGGAAAAGCAGTACTGGGGTACAATCTTAAAAATGATAGAATGATCTCAGTACGAATCCAAGGCAAACCATTCAACATCACAGTAATTCAAGTCTGTGCCCCAACCACTGATGCCGAAGAAGCTGAGGTTGATCGGTTCTATGAAGACCTACAACACCTTCTAGAACTAACACCAAAAAAAGATGTCCTCTTTATCATAGGGGATTGGAATGCTAAAGTAGGAAGTCAAGAAATCACCGGGATAACAGGCAGGCATGGCCTTGGTGTACAAAATGAAGCAGGACAAAAGCTAATAGAGTTTTGCCAAGAGAACATGCTGATCATAGCAAACACTCTTTTCCATCAGCACAAGAGGCGACTCTACACATGGACGTCACCAGATGGTCAATATCGAAATCAGATTGATTATGTCCTTTGCAGCCAAAGATGGAGAAGCTCCATACAGTCAGTAAAAACAAGACCTGGAGCTGACTGTGGCTCAGATCATGAGCTGCTTCTTGCAAAATTTCGGCTTAAATTGAAGAACGTCGGGAAAACCACTAAACCGTTCAGGTATGACCTAAATCATATCCCTGATGAATATACAGTGGAGGTGAGGAATAGATTTCAGGGATTAGACCTGATAGACGGAGTGCCTGAGGAACTATGGACGGAGGTCCGTAACATTGTTCAGGAGGCAGCAACGAAATCCATCCCAAAGAAAAAGAAATGCAAGAAAGCCAAGTGGCTGTCTGATGAGGCTTTACAAGTAGCTCACGAAAGAAGGGAAGCGAAAAGCAAGGGAGAAAGGGGAAGATATACCCAACTGAATGCAGAGTTCCAGAGAACAATGCAAAGAAATCGAGGAAAACAACAGAATGGGAAAGACTAGAGATCTCTTCAAGAAAATTGGAGATCTCAAGGGAACATTTTGTGCAAAGACGGGCATGATAAAGGACAAAGAAGGCAGGGACCTAACAGAAGCAGATGAGATTAAGAAGAGGTGGCAAGAATACACAGAAGAACTATACAGGAAAGATCTGAATGTCCCTGATAGCCATGATAGTGCGGTCACTGAACTTGAGCTGGACATCCTCGAGAGTGAAGTCAAGTGGGCCTTAGGAAGCATTAGTAACAACAAAGCTAGCGGAGATGACAGTATTCCAGCTGAGCTATTTAAAATCCTAAAAGATGATGCTGTTAAAGTGCTGCATTCAATATGCCAACAAATCTGGAACACTCAACAGTGGCCACAAGACTGGAAAAGGTCAGTTTACATTCCAATTCCAAAGAAGGGCAATGCCAAAGAGTGTTCAAACTACCGTACAATTGCGCTCATTTCACATGCCAGCAAGGTTATGCTCAAAATCCTACAAGCTAGGCTTCAGCAGTATGCGAACCGAGAACTACCGGAAGTACAAGCTGGGTTTAGAAGAGGCAGAGGAACTAGAGATCAAATCGCCAACATTCGCTGCATCGTGGAGAAAGCAAGAGAATTCCAGAAAAACGTCTATTTCTGCTTCATTGACTACGCTAAAGCCTTTGATTGTGTGGATCACAACAAACTGTGGCAAATTCTTAAAGAGATGGGAGTACCAGACCACCTTACCTGTCTCCTGTGAAACCTGTACGAGGGTCAAGAAGCAACAGTAAGAACCAGACATGGAACAACCGATTGGTTCAAAATTGGGAAAGGAGTACGACAAGGCTGCATATTGTCACCCTGCTTATTTAACTTATATGCAGAGTACATCATGAGAAATGCCGGGTTGGATGAATCAGAGGTCGGAATTAAGATTGCCGGGAGAATTATCAACAACCTCCGATATGCAGACGATACCACCCTAATGGCAGAAAGCAAAGAGGATCTCAAGAGCCTCTTGTTGAGGGTGAAAGAGGAGAGTGCAAAAGCTGGTTTGAAACTCAACATTAAAAAAACTAAGATCATGTCATCTGGTCCTATCACTTCCTGGCATATAGAAGGGGAAGAAATGGAAGCAGTGACAGATTTTACTTTCTTGGGCTCCAAGATCACCGCAGACGGTGACTGTAGCCATGAAATTAAAAGACGCTTGCTCCTTGGGAGGAAAGCTATGGCCAACCTAGACAGCATAATAAGAAGCAGAGACATCACCTTGCCGACAAAGGTCCGTCTAATCAAAGCTATGGTTTTCCCAGTAGTAATGTATGGCTGTGAGAGCTGGACTATAAGGAAGACTGAGCGCCGAAGAATTGATGCTTTCGAACTGTGGTGCTGGAGAAGACTCTTACGAGTCCCCTGGACTGCAAGGAGGTCAAATCAGTCCATCCTAAAGGAAATCAACCCTGACTGCTCATTGGAAGGACGGATACTGAAGCTGAAGCTCCAATATTTTGGCCACCTAATGCGAAGAGAAAACTCCCTGGAAAAGACCCTGATGCTGGGAAAGACTGAAGGCAAAAGGAGAAGGGGACGGCAGAGGATGAGATGGCTAGATAGCATCACGGATGCAATGAATATGAACTTGAGCACGCTCCGGGAGAGAACGCAGGACAGGAAGGCCTGGCGTGCTATGGTCCATGGGGTCACGAAGAGTCAGACACGACTGAACGACTGAACAACATGTTTTATAGCTATATAACAGAGTTGTCAGTTTTATCAGATATTATTAGATTCCGTAATCTTTCCCCAAAAATAGTTTACCATCATCTTCGGTACAGACATAAATTGTCTGAGCTGGATGAAAAATAATTCCTTTAGATAGAAAACACCATTGGTATTTAATTTTGTTATAAAATTGCGGTGGAAACCCTTACAGGTTTGTGCTTCTTTAATGTTTTGGAAGAAAGATCTGAGAGGCCTTGAATCTTAATTCTGAAATAATAGAAATTTTAGGACTTGCCATAAAGCCTGTCGAATTGCAGGCTGCTCTTATGCAGGTTTACTCAGAAGTAAGTCCTACTGAACTCAGTGTGAATCACTCCCAAGTAGGTGTGCACAGAATTGCAGCCTAACAGCACAATCCTATGTATCTCTGCTCAGAAGTATGTTCCATTGAGATCAATGGGACTTACTTCCAAGTAAGTGTGTATAGGATAGCAGCCTAATTCTCCTAAATTCATTGTCATAGAATTTGACTAAAGTGCCTCTGGATCGTTTTTCTTTGTCTTTTGATTGTAATATAAAAGCAGTCTCTACTTTGGTTGTTTTTCTTCCAAGTCTAATATTGAACTAAGCATTTTCTCCAAGATGACCAACATTCCTGTCTTCTATTCCTTTGGAGGCCACTTCTTAATATTAGATTAGATTTTCCTTATATTATCTAGCTCTTCAGTTCTGTCAAAATTTTTTGCTTGATCTTATCTTAATAAGCTTTTGTTAAACAGTGTTTGTTTCTTGTCTAACGATTCATTCAGACTGAGCTTTGCTAATCCTAGTAATCTTATTTTTTAAACATTCCAAATCTGCATTGCAGACTAAAGGGATGTCTGCATAGTCAGAAGCATATTAATTGTTGCAGATGAGGTATTTGTAAGGTTAGGTTACTGGTGGAAGAACACATGGTTTCAGGCAATTGTAACCTACTTACATTTATACTGAAGATTATGCCTGATGAGTAGTTCAGTTGAACTCAAAAGCTTCCTTATGCCAACCTAAGGTGATCTAATAAAAGAGATCATTTAACCTAGTTTGTATCTTCCTTCAGTGGATTGGGAACAAAGCTGCAGTCCAGTGCCTACTAAATATGAAGCTTATATAAACAGAAAGGTCTGTTAACCCCTCCCCTTCATTTAATCTCCAGCGTGGGCCAAATCCAAGCTTTTGTTGACCTCCCCATAGGCAAGAAACCTGCCCCTGCTCCAGTGAGCACTTGCTCACTTCCATGCCCCCTAATCTGCCCTTTTTGCTGGTCTTCTGGAGATCAACAGAGAAGAGGGATGAAAGTTCGTCATGTCAGTGGCACACACTCTCAGGGAAGGGTGCCTTTCTTGCTATTGCTGCCGAATGGTATGGCTGCCAGGACTTGGGGTTTAATTTGTAGCGGTTCTTCTTCCCAACGTCTCCAGGGGAAGATGCAAAATCAGAACCAAGTGGGCAGGCCATGCTATGCTGAGCTTGAAAGAGCTTGCTATCATTTAACCCCCCTGCCCATCCAGCTCTACCTCTGAGGCACCAAGTCTGGCCAGATTCTTACCGTGCCCCACCAAGTGCTGCTCTCTGCTCTCACCAGGTACCACTGGGCCCTGCCCCGTCCCGGCAAGCTTCACCTCCTGGTCTGCCAGGTACCACTCTTGAGCTCCAAGGCTCCACCCCTCCCATCTCAGGAGACCAGTTGCATCCAGGCAGCAGACCTGGTGGGAGTTTTTTTTAATCATTCCTTGGCTTCCCAAGCCTTGCAGGTCAAGTGGAAAGGTGATAATTTTTTTAAAAAGTTTCAACAGTTATTTATTTGCCCATTTTATTGAACTTTTTGTTATACTGCTTTATTTTTTATCATTGTAAACTGCTCTGAGAAGTTTAGTTGGGGAGAAGCCAGGTAGAGATCTAAAAATTAAATTAAATGACGGACCCTCTGAAAAATGCTCGGGCCGGCCCAAGGACTTTCACACTACAGAGGCTGCCACCACCAGCGCAGCCTCACTGCATGTCCAGATGCTGTTCAAATACTTAAAGGGGCATGTCAACATTTTCTTAGTGTCAGGTTTTGATAGCAAGGCAGGATCTAAGCATCAGATTTTTTAAAAAAAGTTTCTTAGACTGAAAGTATCAAAGGTCTCCGATTTAATCACTTTCACTCTGTATTCTTGACAAGTATGCTTGTGTCAAATCTGTGGCCTTGCATTCTGATGAGAAAGAGAGATGGGTCACATCCTGGAGTAGCTTTGCTAGGTGCTGCAGTAGGCCAACTAGTGCTGAGCTGTATTTCAGGAACTCAAAAGTTGAGCTTCCAAATATCAAGTTATTTATTTTAAGCATTTTTATCCTGGTCTTCATCCAACAAGGCTCCCAGAGCGGCTTACATAAGATCAATTAGAACAATCATATGTCATTACTATAGACCAGGAATGGGGAACGTCTGGCCTTCAGATGTTGTTGGACTGCAACTCCCATCATCCCTTACCATTGGCTATGCTGGCTGAGGCTGATGGGAGTTGCAGTCTAACAACATCTGGAGGGCCCCACCATGTTCCCCAAGACTTCAGTAGGCCATTTGAAGAGGCAGCAGTGATGACAGTTTGCTGTGGCTGCTGCTTCCTCTCCTGCTCACAGGACAGTTGCTTCTAATGACCTCCATGAGAGAAGGAGGGGCTCAGTCCCAGCTTGGTGAAGCAGCAATAGCAGAATTAATTTTATCCTTCGCGTTTGTAATGCGCCATGGAGTGCAAGACAGTGTGCCTTGCTCAAGGCCATCCAGTGAGCCTCATTGCTGAATGCGGATTTGAACCCCACCGCACCAGCTCTCAAAATTAATTGTAGGTTAGCAAAGTTTTGTTTGGATTCTTAACAGCAACAATACCTTTATTAGGACCAGCTGAAAGTCACAAAGCAGGGAGCTAGCTATTCAGTTTCCGAGAACTCGTCCTTAGTCTGCTCGTTAAACAGAAAGAAAATAATACGGGATACAGGGAGAAAAGATGCTGTTACTGGTAAAGGGCATGATGGAAGCCCTGCCTACAACATGTCACAGACTTCGGATGGCAATTCAGGAAGCTCTCCGCTAGTCTGTAAAGTCTTTCAGTTAGTCTGAGGAAGACTTCTGTGAAACTCAAAAGCTTGCTCATAACTTTGTAATCTGCAGATTGTCCTAATGAAGTCATTGTGCTGTTGTTGCTTTTTGGATTTTTTCTGGCTGATGCCTACATTTAGAATTCTTGTTGCCATTAGCTTTAAACGGTTTTAGGCTAGGTCTGGATGACTGTAGGTTTTGTACTCGGTCATGGCATGTCCATGTGGCAACACTTGCAAAAGAGCAAGATATCAAGTTACATAAGATTATTGATTTGTTTGGATTATGCATGCTGACTCCACTTATTCTGTCTCTGTCATCTGAGCTACCAGAGAATCATTGCTGCCGGGTTACATGCATTTGAGTGTGCTGAAGACCCTGGACTGGGGCAGATAATGTTGTGTGTGTGTAATAAACGCACAGCAGTATCTGTGTTGGGAGCCCAGGGTGCGTGTGCCCCCTACAATGTGGTGGCTTTAAAAAAAATTGAGCTGTTTGGAAGCCTTAGGCCCCTCTTTGGCAGTGATGTGCAAAGCAATACCTTTAGTTCAGATGGCAGAGAAGTGAACAGTCTTTGATAGTTGACTACAGAAGTCTTTGACTTAAAATGGTGAGAGCAACCTTGTCTTTGTTTTCATTCATTTTCTGTCTTTCGTGGACTAAGCTAAGGGAGATTCATAGTACATATAGTTCTTTGTAGGCCTGGGACCTTCAGACTTTTCTTCATGCCACCAGCAGCCCTCTCCTCTCCTTCCTAGCCGAATTGGAGCCCTTGAGTTAAGCTCCCACTGTGGAGAGGCAGGTCTAGAATTAGTGTAATTCTTCTCTCTTGCAAAGTACATTATATATTATCATTTTATTTTCTGTTAAAATAACACAATATCGTATTGTTGAAAGTAACCATTTTTACTCTCCACTATTCTCTGAAATTTTGGAACAAAGTCCACAACGATGGAATTGTAACTAGGAGCATAAGTGGTGTTCCTTTGGCAAAACTGACTTCAAGTTCTGCTTTGCTGGCTGTCAAGCACCAGATGACCTTGTCTAAAGCAATGCTTTAGTTGCACAGAGAAGAATTCCTACTGTCCAAGCCAGGAGATTATTAACTGTCTGTATTTCCTACATTTTATTCCTCTTTGACCTCACTGTTTACAACCCCGCCCCCCCAAACCATGTGCTTATATAACTGCTGACTTAGGGTAACGCTTCATGCATCTGACGAAGTGGACACCATCTGTGAAAGCTTATGCCATTATGAATTTGTTAGTCTTTAAGATGTTTTTGTTATACCAAAGTAATCCGTCTTTTTTGGAATCTTTGAATTGCTGTAATGGCCAGAAAGTTAGCGCTACTTAAGGGAATCATCGTCATTTTGATTCCAGAGAGAGCAATTATTTGATGGTATGTGTGGGGTGGGCTGGTTACGATTAATTATCAGAGGTCTTGGGGAAGATTGGTTGCATCACAGTCTGATTTAGAATTTTATTCTATCGTAATGGGATTTTGTATCCACATTTAACTGTTATTCGAGCCTCGTGTGGCGCAGAGTGTAGGCGGCAGTATTGCAACCGAAACGCTCCCCACAACCTGAGTTCGATCTCAGCAGAAGCTGGGTCCCAGGTAGCCGGCTCAGGTCGACTCAGCCTTCCATCCTTCCAAGGTCGGTAAAATGAGTACCCAGCTTGTTGGGGGGAAAGGTAGTCACGACTGGGGAAGGCAATGGCAAACCACCCCGCTACAGTCTGCCAGGAAAACGCCAGCGAAAGCGGCGTCCCTCTAGGAGTCAGCAGTGACTCGGTGCTTGCACAGGAGGAACCTTTCCTTAACTGTTATTCACCCTGAGCCTTCAAGTTGGGCCAGGTTATACATATCATCTTAACTGCTTCAGCTAACAAGTCACACCAAAGACCTGCATTTTAGTGGGGGTTTTGCCTTTTCTTAAAAACTCCAAAGGGAATGTTTATTGGAAATATTTCAGCATGAACATCTGGTTGCTAATTTCAGCCACTCAGCAGGCATCCTGAGAAAAGGTGCTTCATAAATCTGTTGATTTGAGTGCTTCACTCTGAGCAAATTCTCCTAGCAATGGAGAAGTTAGCTAAAATAATAATTTAAAAAGGGCCCAAAGCAACAGTCATAAGATCTGAGCGTGAGGATCTAATATTATTATTGATATTCCTGTGGACTGCCAACAACCCAGCACAAAAATTTACTCCAGATATTTTGCCCCGTCTATGCTGAATGTCTGTCTGTCTTTTTGTCTTCACTTTCCATCACATATTTCTTTTGGCTGTAACAAATAGAGAAGGTTATAATTTACTGATCAGCTCTTCCTGGCATAGGAGCTATATTTTGGATTGTTGGCTCTGGGAAGAAAGGTGTGTGTGTTTTATTTTCTCTTGAAGCAGTCGCTTCCTCTTTGCCTTCTCATCCCCACAAAAACAAATTGGCGAAAACAGAGACCAATATTGCTGCAGGGGTTAGAAGAGACAGAGTTGGTATTGAACAATTTCCTCCTCCTTTTTCCAAGCTTCCTAGCTGTTTTGCCCTCAGGTCAAGATTAAACTTCCTCCCCCTTTCTGATAGGTTCCACATTATGTACCTGTCACAGAGATGCATTCTTTAGCACAGATAAGTCAGCTCTTTGGTCCACTGGTTCCTGTGAATGCTGAAGGTCTTAGCAACAGGTTGGGTCTATCAAGGATCACAAATCTGCTTTGAATCCTGGGGCACCACCTGGGTGCTTCAAGAATTACCAAACTCAATCCACCTTCCTTGTGCTATTGGGGCTGAGGAGCTTACCAACGGAATGTGCTACTTGATTACACTTTCCAGCTAATTATGACTATTGCCTATAACCTTGTGGTCCTTACCTTATAAAAAGGTTTTTAAAAGGGTGGGGCATCAGCTGAGTCATTATCCCCAAAAGGCTGTGAATGTTGGATCCACCCATTAAATGGGTGCCCATTAAACTCTTCTTAGTGTATCTACAGTACAAACTGATTCTGATGCTACACTGGCTCATATATCTCCCAAGGGATTACTGGGAATTGTCGCAGAGAGACCTATGGCATCTTAAACACTAACAAATCTATTCTCACATAAGCTTTTGTGAACACCGTCCACTTCATAAGATAATATCCATGAAAGCTTATGCCAGAATAATTTGATGGTTTTTAAGGTGCCACAAAAACCGTGGTGTGTTTTGCTGCAACAGAGTAACAAGGCTATTCTTCTGGGAATTAAAAGTGCTGGGAATCATTTTTAAGAGATTCCTAGCCCCAGTCACAGAACTACAGTTCCTAGTTTCTCTGGGGAGAAGGTATGGTACTATCAATCCAAATAAAGCCATTGGAGACATGTATTCAGACTCTTGTTTCTCAACTTGAACCATCCTGTAGAGATCCAGAACCCATGCGGGCCTTTTCTCTCTGGGAGCCAGCACTGAAAATGTTTGTATTCCATGTTGCTCAGTATCCTGTTTCCAGCAGTGGCCGGCCAGATGGCCCACAAAGCCAACAGACAGAGTATAAGGGCAACGCCTGCCATAACTGTTTGTCCCCAGAATCTGGTATTTAGAGCGCTCCTGCCTCTGTACCATGGCTATCATGTATGATTTTGCTATCATGGCTGCTGATGAACCTGCCTTCTATGAATGTGTTGACCTCCCCTCTTAACTCTCTCTTAAGTCGTAGAATCATAGAATGGTAGGGTTGGAAGGGGCCTACAAGGTCATCGAGTCCAACCCTCTGCTCAATGCAGGAATCCAAGTCAGAGCATCCCCGACAGATGGCTGTCCAGCCTTGTCATAAACGCCTCCAGTGTGGGAGAGCCCGCTACCTCCCAAGGTAATTGGTTCCATTGTCGTATTGCTCTAATAGTCAGGACGTTTTCCTGATGTTCAGCCAGAATCTGGCTTCCTGTCACTTGAGCCCATGATTCCGTGTCCTGCACTCTGGGATGATCGAGAAGAGATCCTGGCCTTCCTCTCTGTGACAACCTTTCAAGGACTTGAAGAGCGCTATCCTATCTCCCCTCAGTCTTCTCTTCTCAAGGCTAAACAGGCCCAGTTCTTTCAGTCTCTCCTCATAGGGCTTTGTTTCCAGTCCCCTGATCATCTTTGTTGCCCTCCTCTGAACCCTCTCCAGTTTGTCTGCATCCTTCTTAAAGTATGGTTCCCAGAACTGTGCACACTACTCCAGATGAGGCCTAACCAGTGCTGAGTAGAGGGGAACTAGTACTTCTATTTGAAAGATTTGGAAGCTGTGCTTCTATGAATGCAGCCCAAAAGAACATTTGCCTTTTTTGCAGCCACATCACATTGTTGGCTCATATTTAGCTTCTGATTGACAACAATTCCAAGATCCTTCTCGCTTGTAGTGTTGTTGAGCCACGTATCCCCCATCTTGTAACTGTGCATTTGGTTTCTTTTTCCTAGGTGCAGAACTTGGCATTTATCCCTATTAAATGTCATTCTGTTGTTTTCTGCCCAGCACTCCAGTCTATCAAGATCACTTTGCATTTTGTTTCAAAGTATTAGCTATCCCGCCCAATTTTGTGTCATCTGCAAATTTGATCAGCATTCCCTGCACCTCTTCCTCCAAGTCATTAATAAAGATGTTGAAGAGCACTGGGCCCAGGACTGAGCCCTGCGGTAACCCCACTCGTTACCTCTCCCTAGTTTGAGAAGGTCCCATTGATAAGCACTCTTTGAGTCCGATTCTGTAGCCAACTGTGGATCCACCAGATCGTTGTTTCATCTAGCCCACTTTGAGCTAGTTTGCTCATCAGGATATCATGGGGTACTTTGTTGAAAGCTTTGCTGAAGGCAAGGTATATGATGTCTACAGCATTCCCATGGTCCACAAGGGAGGTGACTTGATCAAAAAATGAGTTCAGATTCGTCTGGCAGGACTTTGTCAAGGGCTCCTTGGAGGCCTCTCTCAGTCTAATCCAGTAGCCAAGACCAGACACAGACAAATGGATTATTTTCAAAGCATTATTCCTCTTTTACAATTTAACAACTCTACTGTTAGCAACTAGATATGAGCAGCAAAATACATATGCCCTACGTTGGAACAGTTGGTCCCCGTTTGAAAGGGAATTACTGGCAGACCCCTGAACTTAAGGACTAGGGAGAGTCCCTCCCCTTTTCCCTTGGATCTTCTGGGCGCAGCCGTTGTTTGCGCACCAACCGGGCACTACGCCTCCTTTCTGCGCCCTCCATTTGGCGCCGCTCTCTGCGTCTGCGTCGCGCGTCCATCAAGTCTGCTTCCCGCGCTCTGTCACTCCCAGGACTGCTATCTAAGCTAGGAATGCTGGTGGGAGGAATCTCCGTCAGCTGTTGGCCCTGGGAAAGAGGAGCGCGCTCCTCTCCCAGGAGCGACTCCTCTTCCTCAGAACTACTCTGGGATTCTATGGGCTCAGTGTCCACCCTGACAGACTTGTTCTTGACAAATCCATCCTGGCTTCGAGTAATCACTGCATTGTTTTCAAGGTGCTTCCAGATGGATTGCTTTATCAGGTGCTCCAGAATTTTCCCAGGGATTGATGTCAGACTGACTGGTCTGTAGTTCCCAGGTTCCTCCTTTTTACCCTTTTTGAAGATAGGGATAACATTAGCCCTCCTCCAGTCTTCTGGCACTTCACCCATCCTCCATGATTCCTCAAAGATAATAGACAGTGGTTCTGAGAGCTCTTCTGCCAGTTCCTTTATTACTTTATGATGCCATTCATCTGGCCCTGGAGATGTGAACTCATTCAAAGTAATGAGATGTTCCTTGACCATATGCCTATCAAGCTGCAATCCTGCCCCTTCAGCTTGTACTTCGCCTTTGCCAGGGTGGGGTCATAGACCCTGTTTTGGGAGAAGACTGAGCCAAAGTAGGAATTGAGCACCTCTGCCTTTTCTTTGTCATCTGTTATTATTTTGCCATCCTTATTTAATAGCTGAATCACCATTTCTTTCCTCTGTCTTTTACTATGCACGTAGCTGAAGAAAGCCCTTTTGTTGTTTTTAGTATCCCTTGCTAACCTCAGCTCATTCTCAGCTTTAGCCTTCCTGACGCCATCCCTGCAATTCTGTGCTACCTGCCTGTACTTTTCCTTTGTTACTTGGCCTTCTTTCCACTTCCTATATGTGTCCTTTTTTGTTTTCAGGTCATTCCTAAGCTTTTTCTGAAGCCACATTGGCTTCTTCTGTTGTCTTCCACCTTTTCTTCTTGTTGGAATTGTTTGTAATTGTGCCTTGAGAATTTCCTTTTTTAAAAGCTCTCACCCATCTTGGACTCCTTTTCTCATTAGTCACTTGCCATGGGACCTTACTGATCATTGTTCTGAGTTTATTAAAATCACCTTTCCTAAAATCCAGGGTACACGTTTGGCTACACTCGGCTTTTGCTTCCCTTAGAACCAAGAACTCAAGGATAACATGGTCGCTTTCCCCCAGAGTTCCTGTAACTGCTACTTGATCCACTAAGCCATCTCTGTTGGTTAGGATCAAGTCAAGGTTAGCTGATCCTCTAGTTCCTTCCTCTACTTTCTGTAGGAGGAAGTTATCCGCCACACAAGTCAGGAATTTCTTGGAGGGGCCATGTTTTGCTGAATTTGTCTCCCAACAAATATCAAGGAAATTGAAGTCCCCCATTACAACTACATCATGCTTCCTTAAAACATTGGCTATTTGCTTTTCAAAAGTTTCATCCTTGTCTTCTCCTTGGTTGGGTGGACAGTAGTAGACTCCGACCATCAGGTTCCTTTTATTCTTTGCTCCATTTATTTTGATCCAGATGCTCTCGATGGGGCTACCAAGCTCATCCCCCTGTATTTCTGTGCAGAGATATGTATTTTTCACATACAGTGCAGCCCCACCTCCCTTTCTGTTCCTCCTGTTCTTTTTGAACAAGTTATATCCTTCAATTACTGTATTCCAGTCATGAGAGTCATCCCACCAAGTCTCAGTTATACCTATCAAGTCATAATTTCCCTCTTGTATTAAGAGTTCAAGTTCATTCTGTTTGTTTCCCATACTCTGGGCATTAGTATAGAGACTTCAAAGACCATGTGCTTCATAGTCTGGCTTTCTTTGTACATGTGTCTGAAGACTATTATTGGGCACTATCAGAGCTGTTCTCTCCGTTGCAGTGCATGAGCCTACGTCCATTATTACCCCCAACATTACATCTCCCTTCTCCGTAGGATTCAGTTTAAAGCCCTCCTGATGAAGTTCTTCATGCTGTGGCCAAACACATTCTTCCCATCCTTTGTGAGGTGCAACCCGTCCCTTGCCAACAGCCAATCTTCCAGGAAGTATAGCCCGTGGTCCCAGAATCCAAATCTCTCTTGTCGGCACCACCTTCCTAGCCAGTCATTCACCCGGATTATTTTTCATTCCCTTTCTATCCCTCTTTGAACTACTGGAAGGATGGATGAGAAAACTATCTGGGCCCCAAAGTTCTTGAGTTTCCTTCACAAAGCTTCAAAGTCTGATGTGATTTCTTCGTCGCTCCGCTTGGCGGTATCATTTGTTCCCACATGGATGAGAAGAAAGGGATACCTGTCAGTGGGCTTTATGAGTGCAGGCAACCTTTCAGTCATGTCTCTAATCCGTCTTCCCGGGAGACAACATACCTGGCAAGTCCACGGGTCTTCCCACTTCTGCCTCCTCTTGCTGTTGCTCTTCAAGCTTCTGGTCTTCACTTTGCTGCTGTAGTTCCCCCATTCTGTCCAAGAACTCTTCATGTTCACTTATTCCCCAGAGGGTTGACAGTCACTGCTCCAGTCCACTTACTTTTTCTTCCAGCAGTGTGATCAACTTGCACTTGTTGCAGGTGTGGGCCATGTTGCTCTCAGGGAAGAAAACAAACACTGCACACACCTTGCAGGTCACCACCACTGGAGAGTCTTGTCCTTCAATAGCCTCTTTTCCCTTTTTGTGTCTAGCTTTGTGATTGTTGTAGACTAGCCTGTGCCTGCTCCTGTACTCACTAGAGGTTAAAAGCAGAGTCCCACTGGTGAGGAAGTGTGTGTTACAAGACAAATAAATGAAAAAAATAGTTTGTTTAAAAAGACAAAAAAAATGTTAGGAGCCTCCCCCTTGACCTTCCCTGCCGAACTCCCCTGGCCAACTCCTGTTAGCTCCCCCTGTCCACTCGCTCTGGTCGCTCGCTCCCTGGGAGCCTGCCCGCCTCTGTAGTCCCTGGACCAGCTGGAGCAGCTTGCTCTGCTGTGCTGTGCTCAGCTGGGAGGCGGGAAACAGACTGAAGCTTCCTGCCCACTCAGCTGCTGGGAGTACTCAGGCCACCCCCCCCCCCATTCAGTTGGAGCTCTCAGAAGCACCTGGTGAGCTCACAGCCACTCAGATGGATAAAGGGCAGCCCCCTAGGCTTCCTGCAGCCCACTTACCTCTTAGCCTCTGTCTCCTCTGTCTCCTTTTTCTCTTCTACCACTGCAACTCCCCTGGCCAACTCCTGTTGGCTCCCCCTGTTTGCTCGTTCTAGTTACTCGCTCTCTGGAAGCTTGCTTGCTTCTGTAGTCCCTGGACCAGCTGGGGCAGCTTCCTCTGCTCTGCTCAGCTGGGAGGCGAAGCTTCCTGCCCACACAGCTGCTGGGACTACTCAGGCCACACACCCTCAATCCAGTTGGAGCTCTCAGAAGCACCTGGTGAGCTCACAGCCACTCAGAAGGACAAAGGGCAGCCCCCTTGGCTTCCGGCAGCCCACTTACCTCTTAGTCTCTGTCTCCTTTGTCTCCTTTGTCTTAAGCCAGTAGCCATCACCACATATTGTGGTAGTGAATTCCATATGTTAATGTTGCATTGTGTAAAGAAACACTATAGAAGTATTTTAGAACAGGTGGTTATTTTTTTTAGCCTGGCTCTCCTGTTGTTTATTAGTTTTGATGTTTTAATGCTGCTCTTTGTAATTTTTTTCATACTGTAATTGATATAATTATTGCTGGCTTGTGTTCTTATATTTATTGTTAGCAACTTTGGGCATCCTCACTGGGGGTGGGGGGGAAGCAGGTTATAAATTTAAGTAAATAAATAAGTAAACTACACTGTCAGTGCTGAAAGTGGGTGTATTGTTTTTCTGGAGCCCCATAACGTTTTTCTAGACCTTTCTTCATGCACATTTTTACCACAGTGGCAGAGCAGCACATACTCTGCATGCGGAAGGGCCCAGGTTCAATCCTGGCATCTCCAGCTGGACAGCCATTGCTGCCAGTCAACGTCGGCAGTAGTGACCTAGACGAACTAATGGCCTGACTTGGTTTCAGGCAGCTTCCTACGTTCCTGTGGTAACTTTCACTTCCTTCTTGCAGTTTCTGTTTGAAAAGGTCACCCAGATCTGCGCTGGGGGGTTAGGGAGGCATCCCTGTCAACAGCTTTCTTTGTTTCAAAAACAGTATCCTCTCCATGCTGGCTTGAAAGAACATGGCCAGCAATTGCTCACCAGTATGGATCAGTGAGCCTGCAATGACTGGCTCTCTGATTGGGACCACATGATGCAGGCGAAAAGCATCTTCTGCCTCTCTGGAGCAGACATAACCAAGGGCTCCAAAAATGTGTCCCTGGTACTGAAGGTGCACAAGACATTTTTCAGGGGCATTCCGTTATTCAAAGGGGGGGGGGGCTCCCAACTTGTCTTTGACATAGAGATAAGCGTGGGCACATGGCACCTCACGCAATGGAGTTGCCATTCCCTTCTTGGTCCACTCTATCTGTTTTCATAAAAATACCTTGTGACAAGCTGCAAAGGGTGGGGGGGGGGGTGAGGGAGAAAGAGATTTAGATTTTGTTGATGTTGTGTAATGCCCTTAAATATAGAAGAATAGTTTTTAAATTGTTATTATACCAGTACCTACAGTTTTAGAGACCTTTTGATTATAGTGAGAGTGGCACGGGTGCAAGAGCACCCAAAATCAGAGAAGAGTTCCACCTTCTTATCAGTCTCGGTGTCTTCATAGCAAGAAGGATTAAGTTCATGAAGGGGCTCTCTGATCATAGCCCTTGGGGATGAGGGCTCTAGAGATCTGGGACCTTTTCCAGCCTCTGCTTTTTGCCTCTTTCCTGGCCACCTAGTATAGGTTGTGAAAACACTCTGGGAAGGTCTCTTTTGATTTATTGTTTTGTACAGCACGCAATGTACTGTGAAAGGGTCACCATAAAATTCTAAGGACAGCCTGGCTGGATCAGACCACAGATCCATCTCTGTCTCCAGCATGTCCCAACCACGTGCCCCTAAGAAGCAAATAAGCCATGCATGGCGATACCTATTCCCTGGTGCATATCTCCAGCCACCTGGTAATTGGATGTACACTGCCTCTGAACATAGAAGTGCCATCACGGCTTGAAGCTGTGGATAAACCTGCCCTCTACAAATTTGTCTTTTTTTGTTTTTAGAATCATGTAACCTAGTGCCTGTCAATATAGCTTGTGGCAATGAATTCCAGCAAGTTAATTATGCATTGCTGAATCTAGCATGCAAAGTTCATTAGCAATCCCATATGAGTATTAGGGAAGATAGTAAAAGACCCCCACCCCCCAATCACCATCAAATCACAGGTCATGTTGGTACCTACGGAGTACACCATAAAAATAACAGATCCACCACTTCCCAGCACCACTGTAGTGTAAAAACATTGCTCTGAGGTAATGTGCCACAACACCAAAACCACTGTCAAATCACACATTATTTCCATGCCCACGGTCTTTTGTCAGAGATGGTAGCAGTGGGGAGTTGGATTTATATTATTCTCTTTCCCTCCCCCTTGCAGAATGCTCAAAACTAGATAGCGAGCAGTTCATGGAGAATGGACTGCCTGACTCATGTGGCCCCTTTCAGCTCTGTGAATCTGTGTGGATCCCAGGTTCCTCGGCTTTAATTAATATTCCATTTTTTTCCTCCCAACATCTGGTTCTGGGTCTCAGCTTTCTTACCTCCATGTTTGATTACTGTCTTTGCCTGTTTTGTTTCCAAACCTTTGCCTCTCAGCTCTCCTCTTTTGTTTTCTTCTAATCCCTGAGCCCTTCTGCCCTGCTCCTTTTCGCTGACCTCCAGGAAACTCTCTTTATATGTATATATCCTCCTCCTCCTCCTCAGTGCCCAAACGGATGCAAGCTCTCTCTTCTTGATTCCAGGAAATATAAGTTTTGAGCTCCTTATGTTGTGTGTGTGTATTTATACTATAGGATCTTCCAGCTATATATTTGTGCTGTCTTCATACCTCTCAATACTTTTCTGGAATTGAGAGACAAATCATCCTGAAACCCAGAGAACAAAGAAAGGCATCTTCTTTTAACAAATAGAACTTTAAGCTCCAGAGGGCAAGTGGGACTTTGAGGGTAGGAAGGAAGACCTGGAAAAATTGTTGCCCCCTCCCCAAATCTCCCCACAACTATGTCTTGGAGACCTCACATGAGTAAAAGCCCCTCTGGGGGAAAGCCTGTGTGTGTGTGTGTGTGTGTGTGTGTGTGTGTGTGTGTTAGAGTAGAGAAGGGGTTATGCAGATGGCTTCGTACCAACGCCATTTCTCTCCCACCCTCTTTGTGAGAAGATTTTCATACACATTTTCTATCTGCACATCAAAATCATATACATCTATCTGCAAAATAAAAGATTGTATACATACTTACAGGTATATCTATGTATACAGCAATATAGAAATTTTCCTGGCTGCTGCTGCAACTCCCTTTCCCACAATCCAAGGCTGCTTCAAGAGTGTGAAGTTGTGGGGCATTAACTTCCATTCCATCTGTGCCTTGGCTTGTTCTGTGCTGAAGTATTTGCCACTTTATATCCTAAATTTCAAGGGGAGGGAAGATGAGTGTACCATGTTCAGGTTTTTCTGTTTATTGGGATGTCTTGTGGTATGCAAGTACATGTACAAAAAACTGAATAAACGTAAGAACAGCCCTGCTGGATCAGACCAACAGTGCATCTAGTTCAGCATCCTCTTCCCCATAGTGGCCAGCCAGGTGCCACTAGAAAGCCACAATGAAGACATGAATGCAGGGCCAGATTGAGGTCTGAAAGGGCCCTCAGCAAAGTGACTTGTGGCAGGAGCCTCCTGTGCCAGTGAGCCCCCAGCAGGCTTACTTGGCCGTGGTGGCAGCAGCAGTGCTCCATTCAGCACCAGGCAGAGATTTCCCACAAGGCCCTGGAGCAGCGTTACGTCAGAAGCATTGTGGGAAATTTAAATGGCATCCCCCTACCTGCTGCCGATCACCGAGCCCAGGGTGGGCATCACCAGTAGGCCCTGCTTGGCTGCTGGGGGCCTGACAGCTGCCTGAGGATGCTTTGTGCTGGTGCCTGAGCGCAATAGCCTTCTCCTGTTGCTCTCCAGTAACTGGTGCTCAGAGGCATCAGTGGCCTCCGATCCTGGAGGCAGTGTGCTGTTACGCATGCGCACACCACTTCTGAGTGGCGAGACATTTCAGGGGTTTTGGAGGTAAAGACCTTCCTGTGCCCTCATTGGCCACGTTCCCCCCCCCCCGCCTCCTGGCAGCATCTGATTAGTTCAGATCACTGCTACTCAAAACATAAGTTAAAAAATACCCTTTTAAAATGCCGTGGCGCTTCCTCTTGCCAGTGGGGCCGGTTGGGTGGCTGAGCAGAGGGGGGGAGGAGCTGCTGCCGCCAGCTAAATAAGAAAAGGGGGCTGTAGCTCAGTGTGACAGAGCGCATGCTTTGCATGCAGAAGGTCACAGGTTCGATCCCTGGCTACTCCAAGTAGGCCAGGAAAGAATCCTGCCTGAAACCCTCAAGAGCTGCTGCTAGTCAGTCACTGTCGACAGGACTGGGCTAGATGGACCATGGGCCTGACTCCGTATTAGGCAGCTTCCTGTGTTTCCTAAGAAGGAGCGAGGGCTGGCCGGCAGGGCAGGGCAGCCATAGCTGGGTGGTAGGTCATGGGGGTGGCCACTGGCAGTACTAGGCCAAGGGTCTGCTGGGTCTGGCACCAGCCGTGGTGCCAGAGTCTACCCAGGAGTGTTTCCTTACAACTGGGGTGCACATCCTTTTTGGTACTGAGGGCCGCATGTGAAGCTAGGTGGCAGCTCGAGGGCCAGTCATGGGTATGCCTACACGTGCACACACCTCACCCCCATCCCAGAAACCTTGCTCAAGATTGTGGGGGTGGAGAAGGAGATCTATGGCATTTCTGTGGCATGAGGTTTACGAACACATATAGACAGCCTGAGCATAAGATGGCGGTTCACAGCATCAACAGTCTCAACAAATTCCTGCTTCCACAAGATGTACAGTCGGGGGAACCATAGTGCTAGAGGATTTCCAGCAGATAGCAAACCCAGTTCTGCCTCCTCTTTAGACCCAGTCCCAGCAGGTACATTTTCTTCAGGACAGAGGCAGCACGTGGTTGTCAGGCAGCCATAGCCATAGAGCAAGGAAAGACGGAGAGAGCACGCAGGCTAGAGAAAGCGTGGTGGCTAATGGAGAAAGTATCTGGAGCCATCCATTCAAGGTGTGTACAAATTATTTATTGTTTTATACTGTTTAAATTGATTTTATCTGTACTCCGCCCTGAGATCTTAATGCTATAGGGTGGGATACAAATGTCTTAAATAAATAATAAATAAAATACAGTAAGATTTTCCCATGTTAATTTTTGGGTAATGGCTGTCATCAGGATTTTCCACCTCCAGTACCAAAATGTCTTGGGTTGACCCTGTGATGGGACTCAGTCCCAGAAGTAAGCACCCTTGAACTTAATTCTGAGTTGACATGTATAAGATTACAGTATTAGTCTTCTTTTCTTTCATTTCTCTCCAGCTTTAGTGCTGGGGATTTTTTTCTCAATGCTTTATGTTCTCAAGGTTCTTGTCTGAATCCTTTCCCAGATGACCAGCATCCTCCTTGGAACTGTGATGTCCAAAATGGGCACAGCCTTCCAAACTGGGATCTTAGCAGTCCTGAACAGTCACGAGTGGTTTTTACTTCTTGAAAAGGATGCCCTTCTTAGTGTTTCTCTGGGCAACCCATAGGTTCAGCTTCTAAATTCTCCCCCTTCTCCCCTCCCCAAATCACCTGTTCTCCAGTAGTGGCCACTGCAGCCTGTGAGCAACTGAAAGAAGAACCCCAGAGCCCACTGTGTATGTGTGTGTGTGGGCAGGAGAAGGGCTGGCTGCTTCAATTTCTACACAGGGGCGTTGTCTTCAAAGATCCATGCTCCCTCCTCTTAAATCCTCTGATTTATCTTAAGCAGAGAAAATCAGGGGGAGTTAAGGTGCTGGTGGGCCTGGTGAAGAAGGCTGATGCTCTCTTGCAGGCTTTACAAACCCAATGTACTGGAAAATTGCTTCTGATGGAAGAGGGGAGTGGATGGTTTTTGGGTGTGCATGCGTGCGTGTGTTTAGCTGAGATTTTTTGCCTTTTTCCTGCTTACTAATTAAAAAAGAAATCAGTGAAATGTTCCAATGGCAGCTTTGCAAACTGATATGTATTCGTCATAAAGGAGGAGTCTTGGGAAAAGGGGGAGGGGTTGCAGATCTTTTTGAGAAAGAGCAAGTTGTTACAGTTGGGGGACTGCTGGTGTTGCATGTCTCTCTTCTTTTTTTACCCCCTTAAAACATGTACCAAAATAACATACTGGGTGTGTGTGTGTGTGTGAAATGTTTTTGATTAGGATGATATGCATTATGTTGGCAGGTTTTATCAGTGCCGTTGTCAAAAAGAGACGCTTTTTGGAGAGGGGAGATCATGCAAACATTTTTACCATCTTGTTGAACAATAAATATGGGGGGGGGGGGCAAGGCCAAACGACACATGACAGTGGCAGATCCATAACTGAAAAACAGGCTGAGGGAGAGGATGGCTGGGTGGGTTGCAGATTAGATCACAGCAGTGCTGGGGGTGGTGTACTTAATCGTTTTCCTGTGGGCTGTTTTAATCAACTCCTCCCCCGGCCATTTTCCAATTTATCCCCCCCCCCATTGGGTTATAAAGCAGCTTGGGATGTGTGTGATAATTTTGGTCCCAAAAACAGCCTGAGGGGAAAGGGTTAAGGATCTCCTCCCACAACCCCACTCCTGGGTTCAAATCTGTATTCTCCCCCCCCCTAAGGAAAACAGCCTGAAGTGTAGTTTGACCCTGAGATATTGCCTGAAGGGGAAAGCTGGTCTTTGATTTTTCTGCAGTATATGCAGAAGTTTTAAGATAATCTGAAGGCTATGATCACCTCACAAACAGAAAAACCTTCTTCTGCAGCAGTTTATAGTCTATGCCAACTTCTCTTCCAGACTGTTTGAAAGCCCAATCTCCTTTTCCAAGATTTCTTTGACCCTTTGCACTAGGGAAGCAGTAATGGAGGGACTCAACTCCAGGACTTTGCTTTCAGTGCAAGGGATAACTTTGGAACATACAATAAAGTGGGATCTTAATGTCATTTCATGCATCCTTATTCAAGTGAAGAAGGATCACTCTTCAACCCCTGCTAGACCTTTTCCAGACACTCCTGTCTGGAAGAGGATTTGGCTGTCTTACAGGAAGAGTTGTGCTTCCTCTGCACTAGAGAAGCAAAAACTCTAAATTCAGCCCCCAAGGACTGTCATCTGCAAGTTGTGCAAATTTACCCATTTTGCATAATCTATTATGCCATTATTGATGTCTTGTTAGCTTTGTGTATGGCTTTTGTTCTTTAATGTTTTTGAATTATTCTTTTCGATTGTATGCCACTGCAGGTGCTGTGTCAGCAGAGAATCTGTCTAAACCATGTCTTAAATGAGAATCAGTAACTCTAGCTGTAGGAAGGGGCGATTATTGGAAATCCCCCCCCATCCCCTGGACTAAAGAGTTAGCTCCATATTTAGCTCAGATCTTTGTAGCCATAAGGACTAGAACCTTGTTTTGTTTTGTTTTTAAGAAAAGAAAAAAGAAGGCTGAGATTCTCAGGGTACTGAATTCTGTGCCCATTACTAAATTCTGCACTTGTATGGCATCCACAAGCACGGCATCCACAAGCTCTGCAGATTTTACATCTCTTCCTGCCAAGTTGATGTAGCCAACTTGCATTTCCAAGCACAGCCAAAGGGGAACCAGTACCAGGGCTTAATTTCAGCAAGGAGTTACTGGTTTCAGGCTTCAGGGTGTCAGTGTTGTTTTCTACATTACACAACTGCAAACCAGGGCTTGTCACTAAATGTACATACAAGAGTGAGCCAAAGCCAATCCTGGCTCCCTGACCAGTGTACTTGGTATATTGGTTTGTGAGCAAAAACTTGTTGGTTGCGTTCACATATTATACTATTAAGCTTATGCTTACAACATCTTCAGTATACACCTAAATAACGTGATAAGTAAAATGGCCTTCAGAAACTCTAGAACAAGGGTGGGCAACCTGCAGCCCCCAGCCTAATTTCATGTGGTCCTACTCCTAATTCTAAAAGGTGATGTGATTCTCCTTTTTAGATCTTAAAGCACTGAGTCTGTGGGTCACTCCTTTTGCAGTAGCCTCTGGTTTGTACAATAAAAGTGCGATGATGAAAAGCCCTCTGCAAGTGATCAGTTCAGACCTCTGGCAAGAGTGATCTGTCCCTGTTCCCAGGGCAGGGACAGAGAGAAAAAGAAAGAAGAGGGTGTTGGAAAGAGAGAGAGAGAGAGAGAAGGAGGTGTGGCAAAAACAGAGACACAAAACATGTGGCAGAGAGAGAGAAAGAGAGAGAAGGGTGGCCTCATCTAGTGCTGGCTTCAGTCCCACCCACCACCAGCATGCAGCCTCCGACAGATTAACCCCAACAGAATGTAGCCCTCAACATAAAAAAGGTTCCCTACCCCAGCTCTAGAACCTTCTGCGCTTTAGTAGTTCTGACATTCCTCTGCGCCATCCGGTTCTCTGGAGGAGAGTGCTTCTTGGCATTTTCTCGGTTCCATTTCCCTCCCTGCTGAGTAATTGGTCCCCATGTATTTGTGAGCAGGGGGCATCGGGCTGCTGAAGCTGCAGAACTACCACTTCTTTAAGGGAGGGAAAGCAACCAATAAAAGGGGGTGGATGACTTCTTTTCCTTTGTATTCTATCACCTGGTTTTATTGTCCTTTAGGGTAAGTTTCTTTTCCATTATCTGTTTGTCACAAATGTTTTGTTCATCCTTACTAGGCTTTTCTGAAAATGCTGGTAAATTAGCTCTTCAGAGAAGCTTTGCCAGAACTGAGCTGCTGCCTCAAGCCAGAGCCACTTCCAAGAGCTCATCTCAGTACGTCAGTTAAGATGAGCAACTTACGCCTTGCATCTTCATGCCGCTTACATATACGGAATTGATCTGAAAAACTGTGCTTCTGCCGAGCAGTATACTGTGTCTTGATGTTCTAGATTTTAAACACGCATTTTGGAAACATGCTTTCAGTGAACGGAAATATTAAACTAACCAATTTGCGGGTCAGGTTCAGTGAGTGTGACTGGAGAAAAGGGCATCTAGTGTGGAGATACCCCTTCCTCCACACTAGATACCCTGAAACTTTGGGATAGGGGTGGAGGCATGGGGTGCTTCCAGATTCCAGCTTCCTCAGCGACAGTAGCACCACAACAGGAAGTACATGAACAACTGTTCCTATGGTAGCTACTGCCACAGTTTTTGTGCACCTGTTGCATACGCACAAGTGCCACCCTAACCAGAGGAAGGTGGAGTTCAGAAGTGGTATAATCTATATCTTTTCAGTTTTAAAAGGTTGGGCAGGCACAATGCTGCCCCCGAGGTTCTCCAAGCTCGAGGGGTGGTGGTGGTTTCCTGTTGCCCAAATGGATGCTGAAGAGTTTGCAACAGTAGCAGCATTGGAGCTCTTAGCAGAGAGGTTTAGTTGTGGTAGCATGGAAGAAAGTTTAGCTCAGATTCTTCGTCCCTGTTCCGTACACAATTTGGAGAAATATAATTCCTTAATATTACAGCTCTACCTGAGCCATGGTAGGGATGGATGCACACACATCCATCCCTGCTGAGACTGGGTTAGTGTTCGGAATTGTTCTACCGTGGGATGGAATGTAGCAGGATGTTTTCTGTCCAAGTCCCATTGAAATGAATGGGAGCTGTTCAAGGACACTGCTAATCTCTTACGCAGCTCAGCTCCAATTTATTTGAATAAGGTTTGTGCAAAATGTCCCACTGGATTCTGCTTGTTGTGGTTCACTCCTCTTGATCCCTCTCCCCACTTCAGGAATCTGGTTTTCCATGTTGTAGAGCGCACAGAGTGTCAAGCCTGTTGGAGTATAATTCCAAGAAAATGGAGAGTTATGATGTGGAACACCTTGGCACAGGTCTGCTTCCTGTGCGAAAAGCATCAGCACGGGGGAGTCTTGCAGCTTTGTTCACAATGCACAGTTGTCTCTTTGACCATTAAAACGAACCGCTAACTAGCAAGGCTGGGCGAGATCTGCCAGTTCCCTAATCCCTTTCCTCATTGTCTCTTTCACCTCCAGTCAAACCACGGAAGTGGTAAATAGACCTCCCTTTCTAAATTAAATGTAAAAAGCTGCTTCTCCTCCTGCAAGGGGGAAAAAATCAGTTCCTCCTCCATAACCTTTGGTTCCCCAGCTCAGGAGCAAGCGATGGTGCCGCTTGGGAAGAAGCCTGCTGGGGAAGCCTCCAGTTCAAGCAAGAAGTGCAAGCATTGTTTCAATGAGCACTGGAAGGAAGAGCTCACCTGGCTGGAATTTGACTATGAACAGAAACTCATGTTTTGCACTGACTGCGGCCAGGCCCTTGCAAAAAGTAAGCATGGCAAAGCTGAGAACACCATGACCTGCCTTGAGCAGGGGGTTGGACTCGATGGCCTTGTAGGCCCCTTCCAACCCTACTATTCTATGATTCTATGACCATGGGCTCAGATAACTTCCAGCGCTGTGTCCTCCTGTGCATGTCACCTTGGGGGCTCACCGACAGGCCCTGGCAGTCAACAGAGAGCAGTTGGCCTTTAAAGCATATGGGTGCAAAGCCACCAGGAGCTGGGCTTGAATCATAGAATCACAGAATAGTAGGGTTGGAAGGGGCCCACAAGGCCATCGAGTCCAACCCCCTGCTCAGTGCAGGAATCCAAGTCAGAGCATCGCTGACAGGTGGCTGTCCAGCCTCGTCTTGAAGGCCTCCGGTGTGGGAGAGCCCACCACCTCCCTAGGGAATGGGTGCCATTGTCAATATCAGAGTGGAAGTCAACCCTGTCAAGATAGCCCTCCTCACCACTGTCTACTGGATGGGCAAGGAGGAGGTCTCCATTGAAAGATGTTCCTCTTTGCTTAAGCTGCAGAAGTTCAATCTCTGCCAAGCACTGCTGACTTCTGAGAACAATGGAGACTACCGGGCAATACAGGCGCGTATCTGCTAGCGCATGCCCTGGTTTTTGTGTGCTGTCTCACCTGTTCTGTGTGTGTGTGTGTGTGTGTGTGTGTGTATATATATACACATTCTGTGGACCAAAAATATCATAAATCTATGCATAGATAACCCTGATATTGTGATCAGAATAAAATATGCAACAAAAGAGCATTTGTTTTGATTGCTTCTGCATAATTTATTCAGCATCAGTTTATTTTAATTTTTAACTAATTCAGGAGCCCAAGAAAGGAGTGGTGGCAGTAATGCTTTAGAATTTAGATAGCACTTTGGAATACTCAAAGGTTTTCACATATGTCATTATAATAATCCATGTAACGACCTTGTAATGTAGGTCAGTATTATCCCCATATTCTTACCCACTACTTTGCTAAGTTTCCACTGGTAGAGACAGGTGAGAAGATGCAGAGTTGAGCTTAGATTGCTAGGAGGGTTAGAGATGTAGGAGAAGCAGAAAGACTCAAAAGTAAGTTGGGGGAAAGTCAGATTTATATCAAATCAGAAAGCATGCCTACTCAAACATGTTTGAAATCAGTTTCAAACATGTTTCACTGTTGAAGTTCCTAAGCAAGGGTGAGGGGAGAGAGAACTGCACCATACGCACAAAACTGCCATTTCCTGTTGGGTATATTATTTTAAATGTAGATTGTGGGCTGCTATGAAGCAATTTTTTTCAAGTTTAACATGCATTTAACATACATACTAAGCACTGATAATTTTTAATCATTATGTATACATGTAGACACACACATTACATAGCCCAGGACCTTTTAATGATTGCACAGAGAAATTACTAACCGTAAAAAGAATCTTCAAACTGAGATCTTTTTTTCTTTTTAAATGACATGATAGTTAAATACTGAGCCCTATAATGAGAAAAGTATCTCAAATTAACATAATAGGCAACTCTGTTATTGTGGTTTCCTCTTTAAAAGAAATTCTCTCTCCCCATTCTCCACTGGTCCATGAGCACAATCACCAAGCCAAAGCAACAAGAGCTCAGGAGAAGAAGGGGGAAAATCCGTTCATTTTACCAGCGTTCTATGCCTATTAAAATCAAATTAATTTGTTTGCCCAGTCTTGAGCATTTGCCAGTTCTTTGCATAAATAAGGGTCTCTGTTTTATGGCAGATAAACATGCTAATTAGATTTCTCTGTCACACACACACACACACACACACTTGCAAAATTTGCTTTTGAAATGAGAAGGGGCAGGACTGGGGGTGGGGAGGTTAGTGATTAAAATAATTTAATAGAATAGTTTTCAGTACACCAGGGCTTTGTATCAGTGCTGCCTGGAAGGAACTGATGAAAGTACAAATGGGCAAAAACAGTCAGTCTTTGGTATGCAAAAGGAAGCAAGTTCATGCAAAATGGACAATGGCATGTCTTAGAATCATAGAATCGTACGGTTGGAAGAGGCCTACAAGTCCATCGAGTCCAACCCCCTGCTCAGTGCAGGAAGCCTGATTCCCAGGCAGTCTCCCATCCAAGTACTAACCTGTGAAGGGAGTGGCCCCAGTCTTGTGCCTGTGGTGCTCCTGGATATTTTGACCCTATGAAATACAGTAGACTGGGGGAAAGTAGAGGAATGATACCTTTACAGTGAAATCCAATGAAATCTGCCCGAAAAGGCCTAAAAAGTATGATCAGAAGTTTCAAGATTCCTTCACTACGTGTTCCCTACATTCTGCCCCTGTGCAGTGAGAATGAATAGATTTCCAACAGCGGATCCTATACATGTCTACTCAGAAGTAAGACCTATTGAATCTAGTTGGACGTACTCCCTGGTAAATGGATACAAGATTGCAGTCTAAATATCTTGTTACGCTACATACATGTTGGGTGATGGTGGAGAATTTGAACAACCAGGCTCTAATCTGTGTGTGTGTGTGTGTGTGTGTGTGTACATATGTTTTCTTGTACAATCTGGGGGTTGGATCTGACAGAACATTTAGAAGAGCATTTATAAGCAGGGGGAGAAATAGGTGGGGTATAGCGTTAGTGACCCTTTCTGATAATGAGCTAATATTGCCCACATATTTTCTGGGCTAAAATATGTACATATCCCTGATCCAAGAAATCTGATCTATATACTGAAACATTCCACAAGTTAATCTGCTGTGGTAGATAACCAAATATCTGCGGCGTGGATGACAAAAATGGGGCAATACATACAGAGAGCTTTGGCTATTGGGTGGTATAGAAATTAAATAAATAAATAAAACATGCCTTTCTCCATAGACATCACTGTGCACTGCAAGCAGTGTTTCTCTGTGGGCAATACATGTGCATGCAGCCTTTTCCTCCTGTATTCCCTTGATCTGACTCAGATGCTTTTAAGAAATTCACATTGTACAGATCACTGCAATGCCAAGTATGTGGTTTCATCCTTCTCTAGGTGTAGCTGTCACAAACCAAAGATTACTTAGCTGACAGTCATAATTCTTGCCCCCAGCACAAGGAAAAGACCTAATAAAGGAAGGCAACAAGGTCACATAAACCTGTGGCATGGCTTAAAATAATGAAGATAAGTGAAATTAGGGATGAAAAGAAGAAGAAAAAGAAACGTATCCCTCACCTGTTAACGGCTTGGGACTCTTTACGAGGCTCCCTTCATTTTTGGAGGGCTGGGGTATTGCAAGTCAACATTCATATCTACATCATTTTTCTGTTTCTCCCACTCCTGTCTCCCAAACTTTGGTCCTTGTCTCATCCTCACCAGGCAGCCATCACCAAAGTCCTACGCAGTGAAGACAAGCTCAGGATGAAGACCTCGCCTTTTGTTGGGCTGGTAGTGGATGAGACACTGGATGCGCTGGAACAAAGGAGCCTAGTGATATTTAGTACCACCATCTTCCCCCTTGAGGACCAAACCTTCATCATGTTCCTTGGCATAATTCAGCTTCCAGGCAGCAAGGACCACACAGCAGTTGAGAAAACAATCAAGGCAACGTGTTCCTTTGATGTGCCAACCATGAAAGTTGCATGCTGAATTCTGGAGGATCCCCCCGATGTGGTTTAGAATCTAAAGTGAAATCCATTTTCCCTCTGCTCACTGATATACATTGCCTCTCTCAGCATTGGAGTAGTCTGTTGCTGGCGGCTAAGGAAATCTTCAGCATAAATTATGTGCAGAAATATGAGGTTGTGATCGGTGCTGTCTACAGTTTCTCTGTAAACATTACAGCAGAAAACAATGGCATCTGACAGTTGCAGAGTGTCTTTGAGTTCTGTGAAATAGACATGGAAAGGCCAAAACTTATCCACTGTAGCTCCATCTTACCAGCCATGGGAGCTATTGATTCTTCTTGGCCAACCTTATTGCTTCAGCTGGAGAGTGAGTCAGAAAGATTCCCACTTGCATTTGGCCTCTCTGAAGAGCTGAAGAAATTCCTTTTTGTGGCCTTCACTAAACTACTTGTAGACATCCTGCCCATCTTCCACAAACTATAAACCAGTTCTTCCAGTTAGAGGACTTTGATTTCTCCATATTGCAACCCATAATCTCTGCCACCATTGTCAGCCTCCAAAACCAGAAGAAGGCCAGTGGCCTCAACTTGCAAGAGCTCATTAATGAACTCAGTGAGGACCAGGATGAAGCGAATAGGTTCTGCTGCAAGGGGGTGGAACTGACTGACTGGTCCAAGGTACACCTTGGGAACTTCGAGCATTTCAAGGAGACGTACTTGCAGGGTATCCAGTGCAAACTGCAGGATATTCCCTAACAGTTCTTTGGAAGTGGGCAACTCTTTCGCCACCATTTTTAACGGCAAGTGCTATCCTCCCTCTTTCGATGAGATTGGAAGCTATGGTGTAGATGAGCTGAACTTCCTCTTGCAGGCATGTTCCTGTGCAGTGATAAGCGAGCAGGCACTGCATGATTTCCCCCTCCAATCATATTTAGCTTTAATCAGCTCTCCTACCAAGATCTTTGTGTTAAGCTGGTGTGTGGCAATTCTGAGATGCATGAATTGTTCCTGGATTTGCTGTCCTGGCTGCAGTAGTTTTGGTGATGCCTTTCGGCTCTGCACTTTCTGAGAAAATCAGCAAAGGAAGGGAACTCCTGAAGCAGGGCCAGTGGGGTTATTCAAAAGAAGACTAGGACTTGTCCAACATCATGAAAATTGCCACTGATGGGCCAGCCATCAGTGAGTTTGATTTTATCTTTGTTGTTGTTGTTGTTCAGTCCTTAAGTCGTGTCCAACTCTTTGTGACCCCATGGACCACAGCACGCCAGGCCTTCCTGTCCTCCGCTCTCTCCTGAGTGTGCTCAAGTCCATATTCATTGCATCGGTGATGCTATCTAGCCATCTCATCCTCTGCCATCCCCTTCTCCTTTTGCCTTCAATCTTTCCCAGCATCAGGGTCTTTTCCAGGGAGCTTTCCTCTTCTCATTAGGTGGCCAAAATATTGGAGCTTCAGCATCTGTCCTTCCAATGAGCACTCAGGGTTGATTTCCTTTAGGATAGACTGATTTGACCTCCTTGCAGTCCAGGGGACTTGTAAGAGTCTTCTCCAGCACCACAGTTCAAAAGCATCGATTCTTTGGTGCTCAGCCTTCCTTATAGTCCAGCTCTCACAGCCATACGTTGCTACTGGGAAAACCATAGCTTGATTATACGGACCTTTGTCAGCAAGGTGATGTCTCTGCTTCTTACTATGCTGTCTAGGTTTGCCATAGCTTTCCTCCCAAGGAGCAAGCGTCTTTTAATTTCATGGCTACAGTCACCGTCTGTGGTGATCTTGGAGCCCAAGAAAGTAAAATCTGTCACTGCTTCCATTTCTTCCCCTTCTATATGCCAGGAAGTGATGGGGCCAGATGCCATGATTTTAGTTTTTTTAATGTTGAGTTTCAAACCAGCTTTTGCACTCTCCACTTTCACCCTCAACAAGAGGCTCTTTAGATCCTCTTCGCTTTCTGCCATTAGGGTAGTATCGTCTGCGTATTGGAGGTTGTTGATAATTCTCCCGGCAATCTTAATTCCGACCTGTGATTCATCCAACCCGGCATTTCTCATGATGTACTCTGCATATAAATTAAATAAGCAAGGCGACAATATGCAGCCTTGTTGTACTCCTTTCCCAATTTGGAACCAATCGGTTGTTCCATGTCCGGTTCTTACTGTTGCCTCTTGGCCCTCGTACTATGAAAGCCTGAGAAAAGCAGACTTTATAACAGAACAGAACAAGTAAAGTTTAGAAGGGGACATTAAGAACACCACTTGAACTAAACTACAGTGTTACTGGAAATAATGTGACAGTGTTAAATCATACTGAGATTATGTGATTGATCTGAATAGGATAGGGGTGTGTGTGCCTTAAATGCTTCATTTAAAGACTGCAGCGCTCTTCTTTTTTTCCTCCCGTCAAACAATTATTTTGTTTTAACCTTAACCACAATGAGTTGCAGGTTCCCACATTCAGTGTAATAATGCAAGAAACAAAATGGGGTTCTGGCAACTGGGGAGGGCCTCATGACTGAAAAAAAGAGGGAAGAATGTGTCTTTTGGTCCATTTTGCTCCCAGCTCCCTTAGGCCACTGTTTTTCTGAGGTTACAGAAACCTTTCTTGTATATACTGCAACTCGACGTACTGTAACTGGTAAACTAATTTGTTGCCCTTATTAGAGAGCAGAACACAGATAGCAGTTGCCCGCTCTTCAAGATTCTGGAAAAGGGCCAGGATCTTGTGTGAGGAGACAGTAAGAACCAGAACCTTCAATGAGTGGGCAGGGAGAGAGGGGAGAATGCACTATATATAGATCAGGGGCTATAAATTGTCACTAATCTATGCAGTGCCAGAAGCAGAGCCAAAGTCTATATAGTTCTGGTCCACTGGTCTAAATTTGGCTGTATGGACTCCAAATCTGCCTGAGCTAAATCTGTCCTTCCCAATTCATCTTACACATCCCTCAGATTGCCCCCGCACCCCGCCGTTCAGTTGGCTTCATCTGGCCCTGCTTTTGCTGCCATTCCAGCCCCCTTCTTTGTTGGGCTTGCTGGTGTGGGCAATCAGGCCCCTGGTTCAAAAGGAAGGGGAATTACCTGGGTGCTGGGAGAAAGTGCAGGAATGGGGCTGGTGTACAATAGACGATCGAGGAGCTGGGATTGTTGTAGGGTGATGTCCAAGGAACCCCAGTTGACTTCGCATACAACTGTTGCATATGAGCCTGAGGCTCATTCTTGTAAAAAACCAGTTCTTGTATAAACCAGCTCACTCACTCATGAAATAATTTGTGTTAATGTTTCCTAGTGTCTAGCTATCTTTTTTAAAAGATGCCCCTCTCTCTCTTTGTAATAACAGGACGTATATATGGGATGAAAGGAACAGAAATGATTCATAGTTTATGATTTCTAGTTTTTCCTTAAAAGTTACTTTGATTTACCCTGAGGGCCATCTATTTGAGGGTGGGATTTTAGAAGAGCACTGCCCACAACTCTTACAATTGAAAGTGAGGGCGGGGGAACTGGACAGGACCAAGATTAGCTAGCAATGAATCTGGTAGATATGTCTGCTTTAGCACCGGGTAGATAGCTGTGAACATTAAAACGGCTGCAGTGTGATTTTGTGTTGCCGTCACCAGAGAGAGTGTGTCTATGTCAGGGGTGAGCAACTTGTGGCCTTCTAAATTTTTGGCTTACAACTCCCATGATCCCTCATGATTGGCTGTGCTGGCTAGGGCTTATGGGAGTTGTAGGCCGAAACATTTGAAGGGCCACCAGTTGCCCACTCCTGGTCTGTGTGTGGAACAGCTCCCACCCCCCAACCTGGTCCCCTCCAGATACGTTGACCTACAACTCCCATCATTACTGGCCATGCTGGCAGGGGCTAATGGGAATTGTAGTCCAAGGCATCTGGAGGGGACCAGGCTGGGGAAGGCCAATATAAAATAACATGTGTGCACGCGTCTGTGTGCATGCGCGCAAACACACACAAACTTAATTTGGAATCTCTGTCTTATACTGTTAGAGGAAAGCACAAGGCTTCTGCATGAAAAAGAATGGGGCACAAGACATCTGTGTTCAGTTGGGCACAGGACTGGGTTGGGGGAGTGATGGTTGGAGCTAATTTAACTAGGATCCCCTGCTGAAACCTGACTTATGTATTGTGTGGTCTCTTTTGTTTTTTTTGCTGGAAATCTAAAGCAGCCACCAACAGAAAGTGTTCAGGTACAGGGTGGTGGTGATATACCTTCAACTGCAACGTTTTAAGAAATATTTTATTGTTCAAAATATATTGTACATTGTATTAATGTTCCAAAGTACAAAATACAGTAGACTACCTCGCAGGGCTATTGTAAGCTACTTCCAGCTGCAATCCCCACAACCTGCAATGGGGATTGTAACACTGAACTGCATTGCCATATGCAGCATAATTTTTACATGTTTAAAAATCTGTTTTAAAACCCACATTTTTCAACCAAAGTCAGACCTGAAGAAAGGCAAGATCTCTTGTCTTCACTTCTACCTTTTGAGTAGTTGGGGGAGCACACTGCTGCCCAGTCACAGCTAGACTGAAGTCCTAGATTTCTCTAATTTTTTTTCATATGGGCAGCTATCAGATTTACCCTGCACACAAGAAGAAATGGCATCAAAAGTAACCAGGATGTCCCATCTCTAGACAGTGGAATTGTCAGTCTGTTACTTTTTTAAAAAAGTCTGTGGGTGTCCTCAAGACTCTTCCCTTCCTGCTTGTGGGGCGGAGGTTCTGTACATGAGGAGGTATAGGGCTGCCAACCATAAGTTATTTTACTGCCCATTCAGCATTTTTCCTCAGATTTTGGTATCGGGTATTTCACTGAATAAACCAGGTATGTGGAGCCCAAAGGGGCCCCTCTTGACGCTGCATTCTGAGTAGCCAGGCTCTGCTCCTGACCTCAGAAAACTTGCCCCGCCCCTCCAGGTGCTCATCAAGCTCCACCCCCTGGCCAGTCCGCACCCACCTCCTGGGTCTGTTTGCTGTTGTACTCTGTGGCTCCTCCCACTGACGAGGTATTTGGCAGCCCTAAGAGGAGGAAGAACTTCCTATTTCAGAACATGGGACTTGTGTAGAATGGGGAAGCGGGATAAGAAAATCTCCCTTCTCCAACATTTTACTCCTTTGCTTACACTCGCTTGCATGCTAAAGAAGGTTGGATGCGGAAACCCAGTTCTAATTTAATTTTGCCACTTTAAATTTTTTTAAGAAATACATCTACCATTTATATATAGGGCATCTGGTGCAAGACTGCCCCGATGGTGTACAATTTAAACCAACAAATGCAATTAAAACTCCATAGAAAATATTAAAACACACAGGAACAGCAGCCATAAAATTAATACATTCCAACAAAGCTGTAAAGATGGTACTGAAACCAGCTCATAAAATATGCTGGAGGGGCATTGGGAGTCTGCTCATGGCACCAAAAGGACATCATAGTTGGTGCCAGGTGAGCCTCTATAGTGAGGGCAAATATGAGGTTCCACCCCCCCAAACCCCTCTCCACAATCAGTCGCCACCTGCCTAACTGGAGATGACAGGGAGCACAGCGGCTGGCGTCTCAGGATGAATGAACGTCCAGGCAAGCTCACGAGGAAAAAGGTAGCCCTTCAGGTTGCCAGGCCCCAAGCCATCCAGGGTTTTCTTGGTAATGACCAGCACTTTGAATTGTGCCTGGAAATACACCAGCAGCCAGTGCAGCTGTCATGGGTTCCCTGTGTTCAGTCTCAGTTACTTACCCGGCAGCAGCATTTCGTACCACTGAAGTTTCCGAGAAGTCTTCAAAGGCAGTCCCATGCGCAATGCCTTGCTGTAGTTCAGTCAGGAGGTTGCTAGGATCACTGTGGCCAGGCTGTTGCTCTTCAGGAGGGATTTTAGATGAAGCCCCTTCTCCTGCACTCCCATCCTCAGAGCAATGGTCAGGTGTTACATTCCTGCCCTGTTCATGAGCCAGAATAATGGGCAAGATGAACCTTTGGCCTGATCCAGCAAAGCAACTTTTCTGTTCTTATAAAGGGTTAGATAAATTCAGGGTAGATGAGTTTCCCAGCAGCTATTAATCATGGCAGTCCACTACAGCCTCCATGTACAGAGGCAGTATATCTTTGAATACCAGAAAGGGGGGGAGGGGGCTCATGTTTTTCCAGATATATCTTGCTGACCACTGCTGGAAATAGAATAAACCAGCCTTTCCCAACCAGTGCCCTCCAGATGTTTGGTACTTCAACTTCCATCAGCCCCAGCCAACATGGCTAATGGTCAGGAATTTTGGGAGCTATAATTCAAAACAACTGGAGGGCACTAGGTTGGGGAAGGATGGAATACTCTTGATAGCAGTGTACTGCTGCTGACCCTGTAAGGCAGGGGTGGGGAATGTGTGGTCTTCCAGATGGTGTTGGACTGCAGTTCCCATCAGCCCTAGCCAGCATAGCCAGTGGTGAGGGATGATGTAGTTGTAGTTGAACAACATTTGGAGGGTTGCAAGTTGCTCAACACTGCTCTAAGTCTTTGTGGGTGATGGTGGGATCATTACTAGGAAGGATGGTTTCTCTGCATCCTACAGTTTTGTAACGGGTGAAAGAGAAGGGTTAGATGTTCCTTGGACATATTTATGTTGCAAACTGGAGGAGAATTGTCTTCCTGGAACAGAATGTCTGTCTATAGATTTGTTCTGTGCTCACATCTGGCCTTGTTCCTCTCCATCTGTCAACCTGCCCAGCTTATAATGTACAAAGGAAGGGATGTTTTAGGGAAGGGGTGGGCAACACATGGCCTGCGAGCTGCATGTGGCCCCCGTCCCCCTCCCATGTGGCCTTTGCCAGCCCCATGGTGTGGCAAAAAAACGGCCTTTAAAAAAATCATAGCTGTAGCACTATGGATCACTAAAAGCCTTGACTTTTAACTTCAGAACAAGCTAAATTTGAACTTTGTAACATGCTATAGCAATTTGCCACTGAACTGTGGCAGCAAAATGGTGTGTGTGTTTTTGCAGGCACCCCCAGACCCCACACAGTTGCTCCCCCCTGTTTTAATGCAACCTTCCCAACCAGGTGCCCTCCATATGTTTTGGATCAACTCCCATCATCCCCAGTGAGCATGGCCAATGATCAGGAATGTTGGGGTCCTGGTCAAAAACATGTGGTGGACACCAGGTTGGGGAAGGCTTTTTAGGGCATCTCTCTCCTAACGTAAACCTTCTCACCCAGCAAGCCCCTTCCCACCTTCAGCCAAGCGGTTCATCTCCACTAAGATCGTGTCATTCTATCCAGGTCTCCAAAGACTTCACCGTTCTTGTTGAGGCAAATCCTTTTAATTGAGTGTCTAAATTAACTGCTAAAAATACATCCCACAGCTGCTCTGTTGGAATATCGCTGACAAGAAATTGCTGTCATGGGGGGCAGGGGGACAAGAGAGGGGCAAGCCAAGAAGCACAAGCCTGGTTGAAAAATAACCCAAAAGGTTAACCTTGTTTTGAATGAAACCTGGAAACAGGAACAAGAGAACACTCCAATAGCCAAGCCCACAGGGAGAATGGTTTGCTTTATTTATTGATTATATCCAGCTGTTCCTCCAAGGAGACTGGAAGGTGTTGTACCTTCCCAACTACCTTGCGACATTTGTTGTGGCATAAGCTTATGTGGACTAGAGCCATTTTGTCATAAGTTGATAGGTGTATGTGTATTACATATGCAAAGCCCAAATACAAGATAAGAGAGCATCCCTGGTGATAATACAATCTTTCTATTCTTATTTAACACCCAAAGCCAGACAATTAATGGAAAAAATACCTCCAGTCTTGAATGAGTCTGGATACAAGGGAATCAAATTTGCTGTTGAATTCTGTCTCAGCACCTTAGAGCGTCCCTTCTGAAGTGTGTTTGTTCACCAGCCTGCCCCAAGAAGTAGACAGAGTCCATCCACGCAATCAGAGTATCTTCCAAGCACATCTTACTGAATAACTGAAGTATTTATTTTGTCTGCATGACTTAACATTTCCTGGTTTATGCGGAATGTGTATGTAATAATGGAGCTTGCCTGCTAGATGTTTACTTCTTTGGGGTAGCACAATGGTGTCCGATTTACTTAGGAACTGGGACTGAATCTTGTGACCTTGCTAGCATGTGCCAGTCCAAAATAGTAGACACTGTAGTATTTTTAGGAAGCAAGATGTATGCTGTGATCATTAAAAATGTGTATCATTATCACATCTAAATGTAAAACAGTGTATTCTGCATTGTAGAGGAATGCCTATGTTGAGATTAATGCTCACAGAGATATACTGCATCTCCACCATGGTTCTGTCACTCAGGTTTTTGCCCTCACGGTGTCAGGGATGTTTCTGAGCGCAGGGAGTGAGATAGCAGTTCAGATTCTGAAGGAGAACTATCAGACATGGGGGAGGTGTTTTCCAAGGCTAGCCCAGATATGAGTAGGCCTGCTTCTCAGGTTACAAACGTACAGATGGCTGAGCTTGAGGGCCCCTCCTCACCCCCCCCCAAGAGAGGCAGCGAACAAGAGGTTGACCTAATAGATGCCAGGTGCAGGCGCAGAGCAGAGAGAGAGAAGGCCAGGGCGGAACTTAGATGGTCTGTCCGATTGGCCTTGCATGAGAAGCTGTGCTTAGAGGCCTCACGAGAAGAGAGGGACCTCCCCCCTTAAGTTAGGCTAGCTGGGACTGCTTCCCTCTTCAAACAGCAGGCAACTCTCGTAAATTCCATTTGGATCCTCTGAAGGCATTCCTGGTGGATGGAGAGTTTCTCTAAGAATTTGCATCTGTATGACCCTGTGAAGTAATGGATTAAAAGCTGTAGACTGAAGCCTCGTCTATGTATGTTTGGGCATTGAAGTGAAGTGAAGTGGGGGCTAAGGGAATTGTGACACACTGCAAGAATACATTGCATTTCCCCATAGGTCTGAATGGCAGCCATTATTTGAAGGAAAGAAAATGGATGAATCCAGAGACATCATTGGGATATAGAGAAGTCTCCTCCATTCATGTATCTTAATTAGTGGGCAGGTTTATCTCAGTTGTCCCCCATACACTTTTGTCTCATAGAAAATGCAAGCTATCAAGAATCAAGCCTGCTCCTAACTGTTATGTTAGTCATGCTAATGTTGGGTGGTATGTATCTCCTTGGCAGCTCCGCAAGGAAACCAATTTGGCAGAACGTTAACACAGCCAGGGCAGACATGATGTAGCATCACTGACATGAGGGGCCAGCTGAATGTCCTAAGGGAATATAAAGACTTTCCCAAGATGAAACCGGGGGCCGGGGGAGGTCAGAGGAGGAAGAGGGTGGCTAATGGATAGACTGACCATATTTCTTGAGACAAAAATGGGATATTGGGATGACAAAAACAGGACAGGGTTATGTAACATTCCATATTCATGCAAAACCACAATATAACAAAACAACTGCAGCTCCCTTTGTGGTCTTTTAGGCTATAAGAGACCTAAAAAACAACCTAAACTCACTGCAAAAGAACATGGAAAGGGGCGTAAATGAATAACACTAATTTATTGCATATACACACAAAAACCACTCATAAATATACATATATAAAATACCTATAAAATATCACATGAGCAGTAAACAAATCTGTATGGCATACCACACTGAACACTGTAATGCAGGACTGCAGTGGTCACACTGCAAAAAATCATAAACATACACCAAAAAGGAAAAAAGAAGGAATGAACACCCCGACTGCTATCACAAGCCAGTATATGCTAATGTCCCACTGGAGAGTTCTGCTGTAATAAAAAAATAGCTAACAGCCTGTTGAACCGAAATATGAGTCTGAAAAGTCCAAATCAAACTGAATGTAGGGCAGAAAGAATCTCTATGGGCAGAATGATGGTAGAAATAACAGTAAGACTCACCCTCCTGGCTCCCACACGCTGAATGGGGCTCAGCGACCGCCTCTCGAATTCCCCACCACTGCAGACAAGCAAGGGGGCGGCGTCTGATCGTCACTCGCTCAAGAAGCCTGGCCCTGGCTGGACAAAGGAAACAGACCTTCCTCTTTCGTCACACTAGTAGTTTTACCGCACGCATTGATTAGCACAGAGCCTTATGATAAACGCGTTCAGTTTTTTACAAAAAAATAAAAACAGGACAAAATTGACATTTATATTAAAACAACGGGACAGTCGGGAAATATGAAAAAAATGGTACTGTCATGTTTAAAACGGTACATATGGTCAGCCTACTAATGGAGGGATCCTGGCAAGCATAGGAAGGGAGCCAACAGTATCCCATCCTTCTGAAAGGCTGCCTGTATAGGAAGAATGTCTGGGACTGAGGGAAAAAGGGATGTCCTTGAGGAAAGCAAAACCTGCAGGAGGAAGGAAAGAAACCTTTGGTGAGAAGGTATCTTATCTCTAGCTCTGCCCACAGTAGTGAGGTAAACAGGGCCTTGATGTCCTTGGGAGGGGTTGCTGAGTCAGAATAGAATTTTAAAAATTGTAAATTTATATCTGCAGGGGAGGTGTATATCATATTACTCTCATCCTTTATAGTGGAAATTCTAAGCTTTTGACCTTTGAGACGATGTGCCAGAATCTTACCTGGACACTCACCATTTTCCCAATATACCTGGCAAAAACAAGTTAAAGCAGATTCTGCCTACTGAGATAGAATATTTTTGGTGCATATTTAACATACTTTAAGTCCTGCTAAAGTTGCAGGGTGGGGCAAGGAGCAAAATGGGATATAAGAGTTTTCAGCATATCGGTCAAATATGTTTGATGCATTGTACTATTTTTTTCTTATGAGATGCATAGGCAATTATTTGGCCTAAAAGAAAAACTTTACAGGCCTCCCATTCAGTGACGCAAAAGCTAGCTGTACCCACATTAATTTCAAAGTACTGCAGTAACTCAACTAAGATCTGCGATTTAAACACCTCATCATTAAGACAATAGATATTAAGGCACCAAAGACTGGTGGGCCTGGGTGAATCTGAAAGATGCAGCTGTAGGAAAATTGGGATATGGTCCAAAACTACCAGAGAATCAGTCTTAGAAGTATTAATTTGATGTAACAAAGATGAAGAGAACAAAAAATAATCTAGCTGAAAACAATTATGATGAACCAATGAAATAAAGCTATAATTTCTCTCTGTAGGATGCAAAATATGCCACGCATCAATCAAACCAACAATTTGGATGCTTCAGTAGGGCTTGCAAAACTTCGAACTTCGTCCTTTCTATTTCCCCCTGTGGGAGCTATGAAAGAAGTGTTAGGAGGTATACTAATATGCAGGGGAAAAGACAGGGTGATGTGTTTCTTTCTTTGTTTCTTTATTTTTATTATTAAATTTATTAATCGCCCATCTGGCTGGTCACCCAGCCACTCTGGGCGATGTACAACATACAATAAAACAGTTTAAAACAACAAAATTCTACAATAAAAACATTTTCTAAAATACCCTAACCCACCCCAAATGCCTGCCTGAACAACCACGTTTTTAATGCACGATGGAAGCTCATTAAAGAGGGGGCATGATGGAGTTCCCTAGGGAGGGAGTTCCACAGAGTGGGGGCCACCACAGAAAAGGTCCTCTCCCTTGTCCCCGCCAGTCTAGCTGTCCTGGCTGATGGGACAGAGAGAAGGCCATCTGAGGCTGATCTTGTTAAGCGGCCTGTCTGGTGCTACTGGAGGCGCTCCTTAAGATAGGCTGGGCCGGAACCATATAGGGTTTTAAAGGTCAAAACCAACACCTTGACTTTGGCCCGGAAAACAACTGGTAACCAGTGCAACTCCTTCAGCACTGGAGTGATGTGATCTTGCCGGTGGCTGCCTTTAATCAGGCAAACCGCCGCATTCTGCACCAGCTGCAGCTTCCGAACCATCTTCAAGGGTAACCCCACGTAGAGCGCATTAAATGTCTAAATGAGAGGAGACCAGGGCATGTACTACCGATGGGAGCAGATGGTCGGGAAGAAAGGGGCGCAGCTGCCGTATCAGATGGAGTTGATACAGCACTGTCCGGCTCACAGCTGACACCTGAGCCTCCATGGACAGCTGGGAGTCCAAAATGACCCCCCAGGCTGCGGACCTCGTCTTTCAAGGGTAGCCATACCCCATTCAACACCAGGTCAACATCCCCCAGCCTCCTCTTGTCTCCCACCAAAAGTACCTCGGTCCTGTCAGGGTTCAGCTTCAGCTTATTCCTCCCCATCCAGCCACTCACCGCCTCCAGACATTTGGACAGGGATTCTACGGCCAACCTTGGTGAAGATTTGAACGAGAGGTAGACCTGCGTGTCATCCGCATATTGATGACACTGCACCCCAAACCTCCCGATGATAGCCCCCAGTGGCTTCACATAGATGTTAAATAGCATCGGGGAGAGGATGGAACCCTGTGGCACCCCACAAGTAAGTGGCCACAGGTCCGAAACCTCCTCTCCCAGTGCTACCCTCTGGTACCTGCCGGAGAGGAAGGACCAGAACCACCGCAATACGGTGTCTCCAGTGCCCAACCCCTCCAGGCAGTCCAGGAGGATACCGTGGTCAACAATATCAAAAGCCACTGAGAGGATGAGGAGAACAAGGAAGGAGCATTCACCCCTATCCAGAGCCCTCCTCATTATCATCCACCAAGGCGACCAAGGCCGTTTCTGTCCCATGCCCAAGCCTGAAGCCCGACTGAAATGGGTCTAGATAATCAGTTTCTTCCAAGTGTGCCTTCAACTGCACCGCCACCACCCGCTCAATCACTCTGCCCAAAAATGGCAGATTTGAGACTGGGCGAAAGTTGTTCAGAACTTGAGGATCCAAGGAGGGCTTCTTTAAGAGTGGTCTTATCACTGCCTCCTTGAGGGCTGATGGCATCACTCCCTCCTCAAGGGAGGCGTTCACCACCACTCTGATCCCCTCACCCAGTCTCTCTCTGCAGCCCATAATGAGCCAAGATGGGCAAGGATCAAGTAAGCAGGTGGTCGGCTGTACAGATGAAAGCACCTTGTCCACTTCATCAGGAGGAAGAAGCTGGAACCAATCCCACAAAACTGGTTTGCCACAGGCCGCCTCTTGCTCACTAACTGTATCCACAGTGTGCAGAGTAACACACCTAATCTGATCAATTTTATCTGCAAAGTGCCTTGCCAAGGCCTCACAGGAGGCCTTAGAATGCTCCAGTGGTTCCGGAGCCACAGGACCGACCAGGCTCCGGACCACTTGGAACAGCCTCCTGGGACAGCACTCTGCAGACACGATAGAGGCAGCATAATATTCCTTTTTTGCTGCCTTCACCGCCATGTGATAGGCTGAAGATACAGCTCTAGCCCGTGTCTGATCGTCTTTGGAGTGAGACTTCCGCCACCGGCGCTCTAGCAGTCTCACCTCCTGTTTCAGAGCTCGTAACTGCGGATTGAACCATGGTGCAGTCTGAGCCCTGTTCAGGGGGAGAGGGTGTTTCGGAGCCACCTAATCTAATGCCCCAGTGATTGCGGCATTCCAGCCACCCACCAGGGTCTCGACCGAGTGGCCGTTGGCATGCCCCAGAGAATCCCCAAGCGCGTTCAGGAATCCATTTGGATCCATAAGACGCCTGGGGCGGACCATTTTAATGGGTCCTCCACCCCTGCAGAGGGGTTGTGGAACCGAGAAGTCCAACGTCACCAGATAGTGATCTGACCATGACAAGGGGGTGGTGGATATACCCCCGACTTCCAGATCACTCCCCTCTTCTCCAGAAACAAACACAAGGTCTAGTGCATGACCGGCTACATGGGTGGGCCCAGTTAGAATATGGTGAAGCTCCCAGGAGGCCATGGTCTCCATGAAGTCCCGAGGTGCTCCTGTGAGGATGGCCTCCGAATGTACGTTGAAGTCCCCCAACACCAATAAGTTAGGGGACTGCACACGCACATCAGAGACCACCTCAAGCACCTCGGCCAGGGAGTCAGTTGTGCAGCGGGGTGGACGGTACACGAGCAGAATCCCCAGACTGCCCTTCAGGCCCAACCTCCAGCACATGCACGCAGCAACCTTGGTCTCCCGGAGAGGGGGTCTGGTGAAGACCAAGGACTCTCGGTAGATAACAGCCACTCCCCCTCCCCGATCCCCAGCCCTCGGCTGCTGTGCATACGAAAATCCAGCTGGACACATGGCTGCAAGGGTTGGAGCAGCAGCCTCGGCCAGCCAGGTCTCCGTAATACATGCCAGGTCTGCACCCTCATCCAGGATCGTGTCATGGATGAGGGAGGTTTTCTGGGTAACAGACCTGGCATTGCAGAGCAGCAAACGAAGGCCAGAAGATGGGGTCACGCCTCCCCCAACCATCCTTTGGCTCTGGACAGGCCCGGAGCAGGGGACAGATATTACACATCTCTCCCTTGCTCCCCTTACCTGGCATGGCCTGCCCCTAGCGCTCTGCCAGTGCCTGCCGCCCAGCCTCGGTATCTTCTGGCCCCCAACACTCCCCCCACTGCCTCTATCAGGTGGTCACATGCCCCCTCGCTCCCGCCTATCAGGCAGGCTACCCACCCCTAAAAACACAACAAAATCCCCAGAAAAACAACAAAACAAACAAAAAAAATTAAAAATCCCCTTAAAAATAATGCCAGGCAGGGAAGTCCACAGGGAAGGCCTGGTGGTGGTGGTGGTGGTGGTGGTGGCGGCGGCGGCGGCGGCGGCGGCGGCGGCGGCGGCAGCAGCAGCAGCAGCAGCAGCAGCAGCAGCAGCAGGCCCGCCTCTTCCCCGGTGGTGGTGGCTTCTCCTGCAGGCCCTGGCTCTCCCAGGCCACCTCAGCCAGCCAGCTTATGTAGCCCCTCCAGGGAGGGGCAGGTGGAGCAGCACAGCTGGCTCGGTACCTGGGGGCCTGGTCCTGCAGGGACTGGCGGTCTGCCAGGTTCTCTCCATTAAGAAAAAACAAACCTCTATGTCACCCAAAATTATACGGCAAGAACAGCAGAAGTATCTGATTCCATGAATTGTGCAAAGAGAGCAAAGTTTTGCATAGGTATGTTTATTTTTCATAATTTCATATATTTCATAATTCTGCATTTGTTAATCCTAGAAAAGGAGCAAGGAGCTATGCAGAGAACAGAGATGTTGCACAATGTGGTTTGGGGAATTTTGGTCAAACATTGCCACCGCTGTGCTGCTGTGGTGAAGCTGAGAGCCTATGGCATGCTGAGCCGTTCCTGAAGAAAGCAGCGAGTGACCCGGCGTGGTTAGTAAGCTGCAGAGAACGCGACGCAGCTTGTGTCAGATAGCAGAATTCCAGGCTAGAGTCAGGACCGTGGAGAGCTCCCAGGGTTCCCAGAACAGCCCATAACCCCTCCAGGCAGTCCTGATGAGTACCCAAGTGCTGTTCCGCAGCCGGAGGCAGAAGGATCTTAAGGGAGGCAGCCCTCTGGTTTGGAGCCACGTGCTCTGGCGCTCCTGAACACCCTCTCCTTCTGCCCCGTTGCCTTCTCCAGTGGGGGCTTCCACGCTGCCTCTGATGCTCAGTGGGTTGCTTCAGACTCTCACAGTGAAGGCTGGAACAGCCAGCCAGGGCTCAGAGCCCGGCAGCGTGCTCTCCTGCCCCTCAGGTGTGCGAGGAAGGCGCTTCCCTTGGCTTCTATATCCAGCATATTCAGGGGCTTTAAGACCTCCAGGGCAAACCATTCTGGGTGAAGCATTCGGGCATGGCTTGCACACTTCCAGGCCTTACTTTGTAATTGCAGGGTACTTGCACTTTCAGATGAAAAGGTGGACTGTCGGGTTGGTAAAGTCAGTGCTTCTGCAGTGTTGGCACCAGCAGTAAAGGTTGTGCGTTGTCACATTGTGTAAAACTTTGACCTGAATTAACTAATCCAGAAACACCACTGTAATGGTCTTAATACCATATACACTACCACGAACGTAATAAAATTGCCACTTTCTAGAACAGTAATGTCGAAACTGCTTGCCATGAGAGAACTGCTGGTGAGCCCCACACAAATTACTTAAATAAATAATTAAAGGCTGCTGTGCACCCTAACCACAGAGGAGACTGCCTGCTGCATCCTTGGAAGATTCCTTGTTCCAGTCTCATTTCCTTCCAATCAGCCTCTACTTTGAGTTGGTAATTCTGGCTATGACTGGATGCTTCTGATGCAGATGCACAGCAAGATTACCTGCTTTGAGAGGAGTTCATTGTATATCTGCATGAGTCACTGCCAGCTGTTGTGCATCCAGTTAGGAGGAAAACCTCAGTCACTATTTCATTTTGGAGGGGCGGGGGGAGAGGACAGATCATTCCTAGTCTTACTTATTTCAAAAGGTAAAGCTGTTGGTTGTAAGCATGAAATGTGTCTTCAGTTTTACTTCAGAAACTGTGTGTCCACAATCCAAAGTTTGGTTCACTATAATATCTCCAGGATTGCCCTTTTTAGCATACTTTGAAGTACCCATTGCATACAGAAAAGGGTTGTTCAAATGCACTAAGAAATGGCAACTAATCTGCATTCAGCATTAAGGCTTTAAAGGGAAGGAGGGGTAGTAACAAGGCCCATAGGGAAAGGAGCTGCTATCTGGGCAGTCTGTGGTGACATTCCCCACTCCTGGACCACTCTTGTTGTGGTCTTTTACGGGTGTGTGTGTAGATTTTGTGAAGTCTGTTCCATCTGTGTTCACGGTCTGGCGTCTTTTGTTCCATCATCCCCTCATTGACAGAATCAGATTTGTTTTTATGGATGTACAAGAATTTCATTCCTGTTTACAATGCACACCAATGCAAACTTTTGCTAATGCCCATTAGCGCAAATCCCCCCCCCCCCTGTAAAAAACGGTCTGCAAGTCTGCAGAATCCACAGAACTTGGGAAAAGATGGACCGCTGCAACGTTGTATCCATAGAAATCTGAACTCCTTTGAATCCACTGTGGACGTCTCCTGCATGCCTACTTTTAAGTATTTAGTAAAATGATCAATACATTTTTGGGATGTCTTGTTCCACAGTCTTGTCTAGAAGCTTGTTTCTAAAAATGAGAAACAGCCACATTCCACATACTACTTATGCAAGTGCAACCCTGGCCTTCTGTTTTCATTATCATTTTTGCTCTGATTAATGGTATTAGGCAGAAACCTCCTTCCAAACCCTACAAAATAATTATATGTGTTTTATATGTGCAATACACATACTTACACACTTTTCATTTTTTATTTTGCTTTTGTGTCAGACGACCAGTGTGGTGTAGTGGTTAGAGTGTTGGGGAGACTGACTTAGCCATGATGTTCACTGGGTGTCCTTGTGCCAGGCACTGTCTCTCAGCCAAATCTACCTCACAAGCTTGTTGTAAGGATAAAATGGGTTGGGGAGGACCCTATATGCCTCCTTGAGCTCCTTGGAGGAACAGCAGGATAAAAATGTAATAAATAATTCATCATTTGCATGCCTGTTTGTTGCTTTAAAAATGACAACATGAAAAACGTGTGTTTTTCTCCTACTGTTCCCCAGCTTTCCCTTCCGGGTGACTTTGGCATTAATTTGATCAGTACATGCCTGATGGAGCAAGCCATAGCTTACCCCCCTGGAGCCAGAGCTGGTTTGGAGAGCAGTTTACTCTATAAAGACAGGAACAAATTTGCTCAATCTGCTAGAAAGAGGCCACTTGGGCCCTCCAGGCATCTTTGGGCCCGTTATATCGGTAGGAAAATGTACACACTGGGTTTTTTTTTAGGAGATTTCTTTATGGTCTTTGATCCATTCTCTTTCCTCCCTTCCTGTTTAATACTGGCAAATAACATTAAATAAATAACATTAACCTGGAAAGGGGGGTGTAGAAGAATTCACCTGCAGAATTAGGGGGAGAAGAATTGAGTCATCAACTGGTGGGAAAAGCAAAGTGTATTCTTTAATGTTCTGTATTCATTAACTAGCAAAATGCTAATCATTATGATACGTCTGGGCGGTCCCACTTCAGATTGCAAATGGGGGTTAAATGAGGGGAAGTTCCTCCCCACACAAAAGCAAAAGCCAACTCCTCCACACAGAAAACTAGATGTAAGAGAGATGGGTTCTTGCCTGGCCACCTCTCTGACATGATAGTTATGTGCCAACACATACATTTTTTGTAGGGAGGAGCATTCAATTATGTGAGCCCCCTACCCACAGTCTGTTTTGGGGCACCTCAGACTAGGGATGTTGGAGGAATCCATTTGGGGCAGCACAGCCCCCGGACTCTGCTTTGACATGCACCAGCTGGTCCAATTTGGTCCACATTGAGTTGGGCCAGCTGGCGGATTTTCTGCCTTTGCACAGTAGCGGCCATGGCACTCCCCTCCCACCCTGTCACTGCCATGGTGCAATGCTCCCTCTGTCCCTGCCAGTGCCAACACCATGAAGGAGAGAGGGGTGGTTGCACGGTGGCAGGGTGGGAGGGGAGCGCCATGCGCCAGCAGGGACAGGGGAAACATTGTGTGGTGGCGGTGGCAACAGGGTGTTCCTGCCACACTGCTGCCACTGCACCACCACCACGCAACTGTCCCTCTCTCCCTGACAGCGTTGGCACCAGCAGAAACAGAGGGAGGGTTGTGCGTATTGGCAGCGGCAGGAACTTCCCCCTCCCCTTTAACCTGGAATGTGTGCAGATTACAGCCCTAGGGGGAAAAAACCCTGACCAAGTTTCTGGATTTCAGAAGCGGGCCCCCAGCTTGTAAGGGCAAGCCAAGCCGGGGGCAGAGCAGGAATCCGACAGGCCCTGAAAGGGCCAGATTCCCACGCAACAGACATCCCTGTCTTAGACACAGGTTTACCTTACCAGCTTGCTGAGATTTAGGCCATGTGCAAAGGCCTTATATGTGTAGTATTTTGAGCATAACTGAAGATCAACTTAAACAGGATGTTAATTGTATGAAAGCAAATGCGCACTTTTTTGTTATGTAAGTAGCAGCCATGAGAAAACCAGAGCAGGCTCTGGACTGCAAGGAGGGGCATTTCACTCTTTCTCTCCCTACCACAGTCTCAACAAAAATCACCCCTCCAGAGCTATTGTTTGCATTTCAAGGGAAGCCAGATTCCGGCTGCACCTCAGGAAAAACTTCCTGAATGTCAGAGCAATACGACAATGGAACCGATTCCCCGGGGAGGCGGTGGGCTCTCCCACACTGGAGGCATTCAAGATGAGGCTGGACAGCCATCTGTCAGGGATGCTCTGACTTGGATTCCTGCACTGAGCAGGGGGTTGGACTCGAGGGTCTTGTAGGCCCCCTCCAACCCTACTATTCTATGATTCTGTGATTCTGCTGGCCCACCCAAGACACGGCACTAATCTGCCATTTCTCAGGAGGAGCGTCTGTCAACAGCAGTATACGGAGCACAAGAGTTACACTTTGCTGCATCCTCCAGGCACTGCTGTGACGCCACAGAGATTTTTGTGGGGGTGACTCATTTCCTGGCATTGGGGTACATGGTGGCAGCAATCACGCCAGAGGCACCTGTGAGGTCGGGGGGACCCCAGGGGTGATCATCCATTTCCTGGAGGAAGTGGTTCCTGAGGAAATTGCTGGTCTGCTCTTCCGGATAACCCTCCCATCCGAAAATGTAAACTCCTCCCAGAGCCCCGCCCTTGGGCTGAGTTCCCATTCCCTAGCTGGAGAGGTTCCTGGATGAGGCAAAAGGTGTGACTATTTTACACTCCTTGTCTCTCCAGCTCCAGGGGGCCTGGGGGCTCCTAGAGCCTGATGGTGCCTGGATGGAATAGCGCAGTGACTCGCAGGCTTCATTCCCTCCATCAATGCCACAGGTGGCGGGGGCGGGAGGTGGAAAGGAGCTGCAGTGACAGGGCTGACCCCCCCCCCCAGTATCTCAGGCCAGTCAAGTTATTTTAGCATCTGAGGCATGTAGGGATGCCCTCTGTGCTCCAAAACTTAGCCTGGACTTGCCCCCCCTCCCAGTGGCCCCAACCCTTCTGTGCAAGAGAGTGGATGAGGTCTCCCCGGAGTTCACGAGGATTCCTGGAGAGCTGGGGGCTTGGGATCTGTCAGCTTCTGTGCCTGTTGCCAATCTAAAGGGATGGGACACGCTTGCCCCTGGCAAGTTGATCTATGGAGCCATTGCAACTGGGGAGGAGAGGATTTCCATCATCTTGGGCCTTTATTGTTCCCCTTCTGCGCTGTGCCCCATGTTGCACTCCTCCTGAGTGAGAGGAGAATTTCTAACATTAATTCCAAAATTTGCTGCAGCTTTCCATTCATTTGCATCTCCTCCCCCTGCCCCCCATGTTTCCCCACTACGTTACCAACGCACACAAAATATGTATGTGATTGTGCACGTGATGGTATCACAGTTCCTCGTTGTGCAGTGTCCTGCTGCTGTGCTGACATGCGCTTCTGTACATTGGAAAACACTATCCACAGAGAATCTTGATACAAGAGTTTGTTTTTTCATGATGCTTATAAATACACGCAAGTGCACACACGCATTAGTAAGACCTTGCATCGGACTGTTTCGGCAATGCTCACGTGCGGCCTGGTATGGAAAGGCGGAGGGAGTGGGATGAACTGGAAGCTGCGGTAAATGGCACACATCACTCCGTACAAAACGTGAAAGCAAAAACCAGGACAATGAAGAATTCCTGCTGCAGCCTTCAGCAACCCAGTGCCATCCTCTGCTTCACTTTGGAAACAAAGGTCCTGCAAATTGGAAATCCAAAACCCAAGGAGAAACGTGAGACAAGGAAAATGTTGGTAGCATCCCTGTGAGTATGAAACAGAATAGTGACTAGCAGTGGCAGCTGGCGCTGGTGTTGGGGAACCCAGGGATCCCCAGAGGAAGAGCAATCTTTTGAACCTCCAGCAATGGGGAGAGGGGGGAATCTACACAAAATCTCTCCTTCAGACCCTGTTCCAGCAACACGCCCCACACAGGACAGCCACATGACACAGACATCCCCGCCCAGCCCCAGACAGCACACACACACAAAGCTCATCCACACAGACACCCCCAGCCCCCCTACACAGACCTCATCCATACATGGGTTTCCTCCCGCCCCTCCACTGACCTCCCCCACCCCTGCTGGGGACGCCCCCTTCTGCTGCAGCTCTGTGCTCTTCAATACAGGGCAGGCACCGGAGCAATTATGGATTTTTTTTTTTAAGGTTAGCCAGGATTTTAAAGGGTAGCTAGGTTAGCCATTTCTGGTAGGCAGGAGAACATCTCTTACTGATGCCCCGCCTTCCTGCTCCCTCTGCTGCCTTCAGAGAGCATCTCTACACCAGCCTGAAATCCTGCATTTAAAATGGGGTTTTCTGCTTCCATTTTAAATGCAGGATCAGAACAGACTCCCTTCCTCCCACTCCTTTCCCCCCTTATCTGAGTCTTCCATATGTTTCATTATACAGCCACTAGATGGCGCTGTGGTCTAGCTCCCCTTATTGCGGGTTTTCCTCCTTTCACAGAGGGAACTCGAGTGGAACTCAAGCACGGTAATTTGATAGCGCATTATCTTCAATCTTTTAAAAAACGGGATAAAGGTCAACCTATTCCCTTCACTCTATTCAGTTGTGTGGAAGATGGATATTGTGTGGCTATCAGGCAAGGCCACACAGCCTGTCTCCTCAAGTGCAAGAAAATGCAGAGGCAGCAAAGTTTCATATCATGGTGGGCAACAAAATACATTCTACTAGCCCAGCACACACTGGCCTCCTTGTGGTGGAGGCCACCAGAAATTTCCATTTTACAAGCATGCAATGTATTAGAAAAGGTTCAAAGGGGTCTACAAAAGCAAAGTATTTTGAGGGAAGGCCGAAGGGGCTAAGCGTGTCCAGTCTAGTGGAAGGAAAAGTAAGGAGAGATCACACTGGCTATTTCCAATCATGAAGATACCTCTTAGTTAGAACAGTGGGGAAACGGTTGTTCACACTCGCCCTTTGGGTGTGTGGTGTGAATGGTTTAGGGAGCAATCCTGTTGGGACAGGTGGCCACCTCTGAACTTGGAGGCAACCGCCTATCTAATTCAGGGTGAGCGGAGTGTGGTGGGGATTGTCTCCTCTGCGCTCCAGCCGCCCTGCATTCGTGGCTAGGTGGCTGATTTCGGATATCTAGCCATGGGACTTTGGAGTGGGGGAGGGGAGGCTGGACAATGCATAGGAAGCATCGTACCGGCACTCCCCGCCCCTCCCCCGGGACCACCCCCTTTTGCTCCACTCCATGCTGCTCCTCCGAGCACAGAGCATGGGGATGATCCACGCCGCCTACAAGGCGGTAGGGGAGGAGGTGGGGAAGCAGTTCTCTGGGAATTGAATTTGGAGCGTGGGCTCCAAAGCTGGTTCCCAGAAACCGACCAATCCTATGGCCATCTAGCTGCGCAAGTGGCCATAGGATTGCGCCCTTATGTATATTTACACCCAAGATAGGTAAAACAGTGATTTCTTTCCTATCCCTATAGAGTCTGTAATCACTTTCTGTCTCAGTGTCTACCCTCCATTTGCTGTTTTTCTGGGTGACAGACGAAGGAGGTGGCCAGTTTCTGGGCCAGTTAACATCAGCATGGTTGGACCACTGTGGCCTTTGAAAACAGTGGCTGCCAAGGACAATGCAAAATGCTCTTCTGTGGAAACGAGCCTTTAAGGCAGCCCTTCGCACGTGTCTGAGGTGCCTTTCTGAACAGAAGCTGGAGGCGCGCTCCGCTCCTGCAGCCGAAGAGCTTTCTCTTTGGACGATGTCAAGCGGGGTGCAGAACCCCTTTCAGCCCCAGGCCAAGCTCCATGCTGGAGAAGCTCCTGGGCCACAATCCAGCGGTGGGTGGGGCTGAAGGCAACAGGGGCCCAAAGGCGAAAGGGGGTTGCTTCAAGCGGGACAGTTTAGCTTGAAGCTCTTCCTGCCAGTAGCTGGGCGCTTGGGGAGGCATTTCAAGCTTTTAGAATGGGGGTAAAATGCACAAAAGCCGGAAAACCACCAAACAAGCAGTGATTGGGGAGGAACAGGTGGGAGGGATTTGGTCCCTGGGCCTGAGGTTCTGCACCCACGATGTAGCAGTAAGAATGACCGGCCCCGGGGGGAGCCCATCCTGCCCTGTGTCTGCTTGAGTCATTGCTATGGTGTCATAACTGCAAGGAGGCAAGCCCAGGGTGGCAAATCATGCAGGGGTGCAACAGGCAGCCTCCCACGGATAATTCTGCTGCATCCCTGGCTTGGAAGTAATTTAATCATCCAATTTGCTGGGGTGAGAAATTCTGCTCTGCCCTTGCATTGGGAGCAAAGCCTGAGGAATGAGTCACTTAGATAGTTTATTTTTATGTAAAAAGAGAAGAATTAGACTCCAACTTTCTGCCCAAATGACTCTACAAGGTAGCTAAAAACCATGGGCAATGAAAACATGATTGCAGAGGGCATGACAGGAAAACAAGACACGTGCCATGGGGAGCTCCATCTGCTGTGGGTGCATTGGGCTCGCGTACAGCATGCCAGCAGCTCTCACTCAGCACGCCGTCCGAGGATGGCTGCTCTGAGGAGCAACATCAGCCAGTCTCTTTCTCCTTCCAGTGTGTCGCCTTTTGCACTTGCAGTATTTCTTACCTTTCCTCTCTTCTTGTCACTCAGGTCCAGCCAGCCACAATAGCTCCCTCCTATCATCGCTTCCCATCCCAGGACGGCCTCCGCATCCGCCCCTGGACATCAAGCATTTCCTGACCTTCCGCCTCAATGGGACACCCCCACTCAGCCTCTTTCCCAGCTTCAACACGGTGAGTTTTCCTTGACCCAATCTAAAAGCCGTGCTAGGCAGCAGCAAGACTGGCTCTCATTGTCCGAGCCCAGCTGGTAGCCACTCGTCAACCTGCAGTTGTTGCTGATGTGCCGCTGCTTTCTTCAGCCTTCTTTGCTGGCTCATTTATTTATTTATTGCATTTTTTTATTTATTGCATTTATATCCTGCTTTTTTTCCTCTTGCAAGGAACCCAAGGCAGCTTACAGTATCCTCCTCCTCTTCATTTTCTCAACAACAACCCTGTGAGGTGGGATGGGCTGAGAGTCTGTGACTGGCCCAAAGTCACCCAGTGAGCTTCCATGGCTGAGTGGGGACTAGAACCCGGATCTCCCAGCTCCCAGTCCAACACTCTTACCCTGTTGCTCTGCTGGCTTCAAGGTCACTCAGAACACACATGCTCAGGGCCGAAGTTATGTGTGATATCTATAGAAATGCTGCAAGTCCAGGATGCCTTCTTACACCCGCTCATGCTCATCAAGTTATGCCAGTCCTCTTTCGTTACAGATGGAAAGCTTAAGCTGCCTGACTACACTTAACAAGGCACATGAAGGTCACTCAGGATTGTTATGGTACCATGGGAATGGTCATTTGATAAGGCTGTAGCTGTTGGGTGGTCTTTTGGTGGTCATGGAATAGCTGCGGATTCCAGAGAGGTGTGTTCAGTTAACTTCCCTCTTCTGTTACTTTCATGTAACAATCTCTGCAAAATTTGCTTTGCAAATTCAGTTTTCCTGGCATTATGGAAGGTAGAAATTAACAAAAACCTTTTGATTTAACACATTGTGTTAAGGCAGGGGTGAGCAACACGCAGCCCATGGGCTGCATGCCTCCCCCCCCCCCCAGGTTTTTTTGCACTCCCTGTTGGGTGCCATCCCACCACTGTCTTCCCAGCAGAATCATGCTCCTTAGTCAGCTAAGCAGCTCTTTGGGAGGCCAGAGGAAGCACTATTCTGCAGAGAAAAAGGGTGCGTGATTCTCGCACACCCTGCTCCTCTGCCGAAACGGTGGTTCTGCTAGGACACAGGGCATGTACCTTGTTTCCCAGCAGAATCCCTGGGAATCCAGCCACATGGCCACTTCCACTGGCAGCAGCAGAGGGCTGTGGCCTACAGTGGGTTCTGGGGGCAGGGGCAATGCAGCCCCCCAACCCAGCAACATTGTCCACCCCTCTGTGAAGGGTTTCCATGTTACTCAAGCTTCAAAATGCCAGGCAGTTACAGCTGTTAAGGGCCACACCTTAACATATGTGTTATTTAGGCAATATGGATATGGCATAGTATCCTGTGCTGTGGTTGCTTCCAGCTTCATGGAATCAAGGAGGCATCCAAATGAGGAAGTGTTGTAGTAATGGGTGACTTCAGTTACCCCCATACTGAGTAGATAAAGGCATGTTCCAGTCATGACAAAGTGGTCAAATTTCTTGATGCCCTGAACTACCATGCCATAGGAAAATTGGTCATGGAACTGACCAGAGGGGAAGCGACCTTGGACTCTTGTGTGGTGCTGCCCAGCACCTAGCATGAGATGTGAGTGTTGTCGAAACTTTTGGAAACAGTGATCACAGTGCTATCAAATTTAATTAATATTTAAGTGGAAAATTGCTAAGGAAGTACAGCATAGTAACATTTGACCTCAAAGGATGAACTTCTCTAAAATGAGGGAACCAGTTAAAAAAAGGAAGTTGAAAGAGGGAGTCAAAAGGGTTAAATCTCTTCAAAATGTTCAAAGGTTACTTAAAACCACAATAATAGAAGCTCAGATAGAATGGTCTGGAAAGATAGCACCCAGTCCAAGAGATCACCAGCATGGTTAATATGCAGTGCCAAGGAAGGTATTAGAGAAAAGAAGGCTTCCTTCAGGAAATGGAAGTCTTACCCAAATGAGGAGAACAAAAAGAAACACATACACAAAGGAAATGCAAGCAGACCATAAGGGGTGCAAAAAGGGGTTTTGAGGAGCATATCCCTAATAACATCAAGGGCAATTATAACATGAGTAATTAGTTGAATACCTCAGAAGCTGGAAACCAGCTAGGGAGGCAGTTGGACCATTGGATGACACTGGAGTTAAAGGAGTGCTAAAGGAAGATAAGGAAATCGCAGAGTAGCTGAATGAATTCTTTTCATCTGTCTTCACTGCAGAAAGTCAACAGGAGCAGTTTGCTGCCTCTCTTGCTCTATACACAAATTCTGATTTTACCAGTTCCCTACCAGAACACTGAGGAACTGTAGTGGGCATGCTGCCACTTAAAGAAATAATTATGAGCAAGCAACTAATTAGGGGACCCAAACAAGTGTGCCAAGTATCCACGCATTAAACTCCTTCGAATTCTTTTATGATTGCATTTTTATCCCACCTTTCACCTTCAAAGAAACTCCTCAAGGTAGCTTACATTAATTTCATCCTCTCCCTATTTACCTTCACAACAACTTGGTAGTGTAGGAGAGGCTGAGGGAAAGGGGATGTTCACAGGAACAAAAAGGCTCCAGGCATCCTGCAGAGGGCTACACTTTAAATTGTTACGTAAAAGGGGTGTTTACACGTTACCCTGTATGCAAGGACGTACAGATGGCTGTGAGAATCTGTCTACATGCAGTCATACCTGATTTGTACACAAGTGCTAGAATCCTGCTTAATCTATGGTACAGATGATGCACACAACTGTACCTGGGCTGAATGAACACATATTGCCAGGTAACTTTCACAGCTACCTGTAGAAGAATCAAGTTCAGCATTTTGTTTCAACTAGCATCCAGCATCTGTTTCTGAAACAATGGAATAAACTTTCTAGGGGAAGTTGTAGCACCATCTTTTCAGGGAAAAGTGTCAGGCTCTAGGGCTTGAACCAGGAACCTTGGGATTATGAGGCTGGAACCTAGTCAAGTTGCTTCTCTGGACTGTGTCTAATCAGGCCTCAAAGCCATCTTCAAATGTAGAAGGCAATAGGGATGTGCAACATCTCTGAAACTGGCAGACAGCATGAAACCTCTGGACTTGCTGGACCTGGGGGAGATACTGGGCGTCAAACCTTCTGCTGCTGCCTGGGTGAACAGGGCAGTTCCTTCTGCTTCCAACTTTCTTACCCATATCAAGAATCTCAACCCTAAGGATCTAATTTGTTTGGGGCTGATGCTGTTTAACTTATTCATAAATAATCTGGAATTGGGAGTGTGCAAACGTTTGTGGATGAAAAGGTGGCAAAGTTTATGGATGACACCATATTATTCAGCCTTGTAAAAACAAAAAAGTATTGTGAAGAGCTCTAAAAGGATCTCTCCAGACTGGGTCAATGGACAATAATGTGGCAAATGCAGTTCGGTGCAAGTAAGTGTAAAATAGTGTGTGTTGGGGCAAAAACTCCTGACCACATATAAACTGGTGGGGTCTGAGCTGGTGGTGACTGGCCAGGAAAGAGATCTTGGGGCTGTGAAAAAGGTAAATGCCATGCCAGGTATCATTAGGAAAGAGATCAAAAATAAAACTGCCAATATTTTAGATCGTAAGGCCCTTAGGTTAGGGTTCTGTCACAGCGCCAGATACATAGATGGTAATTTATAAATAATGAAATGAATGAATAAATGAATAAAATTGTGATGCCTCTGTACAAATCTATGGGGCTTTTGAAATGTGTAGAGTTCTGGGTATCGCATCTCAAAAAAGATATTGTAGAGCTGGAAAAGGTGCAGGAAAGGGCAACCAAAATGATCAGGGGACTGATTCCCCACATGAGAAAAGCTAACAACATTTGTAACTTTTTATTTTAGAAGAAAGGCAAGTAAGGGGGACATAATAGATGTTTATTAAACTGTGCATGGTGTCGAGAAAATGGAAAGAGATGTGTTTCTCTCTGTCATAATATAGAACCCAGGTAATCCAACAAAGCTACACGGTGGGACATTTAGGACGTTCAGCATGGTTAAATTTTGGAATTCACAACCATGAGATGCTGTGATGGTCACCACCTTACATGGCTTTAAAAGGTGTTTAGACAAGCTCATGAAGGAAAAAGGTATCAGTGGCTTTTTTGTCACGGTGGCTATATGTGATCTCCAGGGTCTGAGGCAGCATGCGTCTGTCTGAATACTAGTTTCGGGAAACAGCAGAAGGTGGGGGTGGGAGGTGCTGTTGCACTCATGCCCTGCTTATGGGCTTCCCATGGGCATCTGGTTGGCCACGGTGGGAAGCAAGTGGAAGTATCCAATAGGGGCCATGCCCCGCTGGCCCCAGTCCACGCACACCCAGCCCAGGACCGTGCGCAGCTGTGATTTAGCGCCTCAGGGGTCAAGCCCCGGAGCGCGTGAAAATGCTGGCTTCCGGAAGGGGCGGGTCACACTCCTTTCAGATACGAGCATTTTTGCGTGCGTCGGGGCTTGCCCCAGGAAGCGCTATATCACAGCCCCGCGTGGTCCTGGGCTGGTGGGGTGGGGTGTGCATGGACTGGGACCCAGCAGGGCGTGCAGTCCATATTGGATACTATGCAAGACCCTGAACTAGAAAGGCCTTTATTTGGACCCTGCAGGGCTCTTCTTAGATTCATATAGATTTGATGTAGATCTGACCTTTTCCAACATCCAGATCTTGTACTCCTGATTATGTATTGAACAATATAAAGCCTTACAGCCTCCCAAGTTTCACCATGACCTGGGATGGCTATGTGTCCCACTTTACAAAGGACTGTCCTCTGTTTGAAGGACTGTCCAGTCCATATCTGGTTTAAGGATCCTAAGAAGGGAAAGCAAGGGCCTTGAAGTAGTTGCACATTAACCGTTAGTACCTGGACAACAGACTGAGCAGGCACACAGGTCACCTAGTCACAGGCTTCTCCACTATGGCGAGATGCATTTATTTCTATTTAAATTATAGAAATTATTTCTAAATTTGCATGTATACATATAAATTAGTGTATGCAAAATGTTATGCAAACAAGCCCCCGCTTTAGGGTGATGCATTTCCTCTTTTTTGCCACCCTGCCCCCACCACCCTGCCCCCTGCCCTTTTCCCCAGAACGTACCTGCCAGTGGTGGTGAGAAGATCTGTTGCTTCAGCCTTGAGTAGCCCTAAAACACCACAAGAACAGCATCTTGGGTGCCAAGGTCTCTGGGAATTGTTTCCCAAGGCTTTGGGGTCCTTAAATGACACTACCTTGGTGCCCACAATGCTGATGCGACGAAGGCGACAAGAGTAGCAGCACTTCTCATCACCACCTGGTGGGAAAGGAAAGAAGCAACTTGTGGAGGCAGAAAAGGCTGAAGCTGGTTTTGAGCTGAGCCTGAACTTGAAGTGACCTGGGTTTGACTTCTAAGTAACCCAGAAGTTATGAACCGGGCAGTTTGTACTCCGTGTTCCAGACTTTGCTTTTCTTCTACTCATTCTCTCTTTTCCCTTTCCTTTACTGCCCCAAGCAAATGGTGAGCACCATTTGGTCATCTGATCCATCTTAGTGTTGCATGCAGCCTACTTTTGGATCCTGACCCACCTGTTGAAAACTACTGGCCTAGATAACCCTTCCAGTTTGATGATTCAGTGGAAATGGTTCCCATCCAAACAAGTAATTCCATACTTAGGAGGTGCCCTGAGGCCTTCTCAAATGTGCAAATCCGTTGGAGATTTAACAGTAACTTGCAAAAAGTCACAGTCTGAGCCCCTCCTGTGTCCCTTTTTGCTTTTCCATCTCTGACCTCCACAGTCTTGACAGGAAGTTCAACTCAACAGTCTCTATTTATATATCAGTGGGAACATCCCAGGGATAAAACAGAAGTAATCTGAGTCAACGCAAATTGATTATAAAGCAGGGATATTTTTTTAACCTCTTGGAATACACTGCCCTCAAAATATGCTCTTGGGTTTTCTGAGAGTTTGCTCCCTGAGCTGGGGGGCTAGAAGATTTTTCCAGCAACCTCTCTGGAGTGGTACATCAAGAACAGGAGAAATTGGTAGGTAGATACCATTTTAAGGGCAGGAGAAACAGTCCGTGAGGAACCGTGGTTTTTAGAGACAGTTTTCCCCTTCAGTGTGAATTAGGAGGGCCTTTCTCGAGGCTTCGCCTTCTTGAATTGGGAGTTTGTATATATACAGAAGGAGGGAAGAATGCTGCTGGCTGCCTAAACAATTTAGAAATGGAAGTGTTGGAATTTTCAAGCAACATTGAAGTGTCAGCAGTGCTTAGGATTCAGTGCCTGAATGATTTGTTCTCCAGAGGGGACAGAAAGCTAGCTCTTGAAGAAGCTTGCCCTTAGGGCCAAGGGGGTAGGCTTGGCATCTTGAGAGCCAGCGTGGTCCCATGGGTAGGCTGTCAAAACTGGGGGGACTTTGTTCAAGTGCAGGATTTGGGCACCTATAGGACAGACTATAGGCATCCATGTTGCTGAGCACTTCATCTCCTATTGGGACACTGGATAGGTCCAGTTTATGCCAGTGGGAGGTCTTGTTCCCTGATGTTAGAACTCAGCATCTCCTCAGAAATTGATGTATAGAAGTGAGAGGAAAAGATATTTCTTCATGTAAAACATATCTGAGATGTCTGGTGAGGTCCAGATCCCCCCGTGTGCTGTGTAACCGAACAGGGATTGGGAAAGGGCCTTCTATGTGAGGCACCATAGCTGGCTGCCCAGAGAAATTGGTCAGGCCAGCGCACTGTTAGATTTCAAGGCAAGAATCTTCCATGTTCACCAAACACTCTTAAGTTGAATTGCTGGAATAGTTATTGCTGATTGCTTCGATGTGCCAGTTTTGTTCCTCATTGCTTTATGGCTTTCCTCTTATAACTGATTGGTTTTAGAATGGGGAAACTGTACATCTGATTCTGTGAAAAGGTGACTGATACATTTTACAAATTGTGGAGATAGGCACTCGATATAATAATAATAATGATTATTATCATTAGCACCTCAAAAATGAAGGCGCTGTGCAAAAATTAGGTTGCGCACCTATGAACGCTTACTTAGGAGTAAGCACTACAGTAGATCCTACTTCTGAGTAAATGTGCATAGAACTTCAGAGTTAAAAACATAGAACAAGCCCTGAGTGCAGGTTAATAATCTAAAATAGAGGTTTAAAAAGCATTAGACAAATCTATGGAGTTTTAGTCCCATTAGCTTATATATAAATAAGCCTATTAACCATGATATGTAAATAGAGCCTTCATGTGCAGAAGTGATGTACTGCAGAATGCCAGTTAATGTGGACCAAAAACAACAGTAAAAGAACACCAGCTACATTCCCTGCTTGTGATTTTCCAAGGGGCTTCTGGTGGCTGCTGGTGGAAATAAATTGCTGGGCTATATGGACCTTTGGTCTGATCCAGCAAGGCAGTCCTTATTTTCTGATTGGATGCTATGGATGCTTTTTTATTGGAGAGAAGAGTTAGTAACTGTTGAGGACGGAATGAGAAATATGTCCTCACGGCCCAGCGGTAGAGAGTAAGCGCTTGCACAGATTTCTTCTCACCCCTTCCCCGTTTTCCTCCTGTGATCAGATGCTGAGCCTGCTTCCATGTACTGCATCCCTGCACCAGGTGGCTGTTGCCTTGGGCACGCCACCGTCAAGGGTGGAATAGAAGGCTCCTTTCATCACTCAAGGCCTCCGATCCACCTCCACCACCATTCTCCCTGCCTCAGCCTCTGCATATACCTCTTCATTTTTATTCCAGATGAGTGAGTAAAAATTTCGTCATGAGCATGGGAAGGCATCACTTCATTAATCATTTTCCATTGCCAATTCCACTCCCCTTGGGGCTGGAATTTAGGGGTCCAGATAATTATCCCTTGTCTGCACGCTTTGCTGCTAGACCGATGCACCTGTCTGAACAACTAAATAGCTTTGCTGAGAAATACGATCACCTTCAAACCTCAATCTCTTTCTCCCTTCTTCCTGACAGCCGGTCTTGGATAAGATAATCTTCTAGAGATACAGGGCTAAGAGAACAATACTTGTATTATAGATTATGCTTGTGCTCAAAAACAGACATTATTTTTATATTCTCTTTCCCCCCGTTCCCCCATTCCCCCCTCCCCTTTTCCCCCCTTCCCCACTCCCTGCTCTAATCTTTTTCCACATTACTTAAGGCAGCCATTTTATTTGAAATTATTATGGTTTTTTAAACATCTTCTAAGAGCAAAGACTGAGGAAACAAATGAAATCAAGAGTTGGAGCAAATGCAGTAGCGCATGTAGATTTCACCCTGATTTGCAGCAGAATTTTCTGAATCTAGTTGACTGTTTATTTAAACCCTGGTTTTTAAGTTCTTTTCCTCTCCTTTTAAGCTATCAGGCAGCCATGGAGTGTCCAAGCTCTGTTCCCTGGCATTGAGTAAATGAGTGATCTTCCACACCAATGCTTTTCATGCAGTGAAACACATGGAACCATGTGGCTCTTCAAGAGATTGCCATTGGCTCCACAGTTAGAAGACCAATGACGGCTGATAATCTCCTCTGAAAGACATCTTGGCCAGCAGTGCCCTGCTTCCTCTGCAATGCACAGCTGGGGAAGTGTTGGGGGCCTTCTAGGGCACACATTTAGTGCATATTGGGCAACAGCGAGGCCCGAGGATGCGGGCCAGCACCCTGCAGGACGTTTGTGCATCTTAGGGCATTCCCCCTCTCCTGTGGGAATCCTCTGCAATGCAGGGGGGTTCTGGGGCAGACATGCATGTGTTCTCCAGCAAACAGGTAAATGTGGAATGGGTTCCTTGAAGGCAGGTCTTTCTAAAAATCTGCCATTTTAGCATTTGAGGTCTCTGACACATCAGCTAATGGCATCCGCTTTTCTCCACATCCTTCGCTCCAGATGGATCCTGTACAGAAAGCAATTATCAACCACACCTTTGGCGTACCCAACCCACTCAAGAAGAAGCAGTTCATCTCTTGTAATATTTGCCACCTGAGATTCAACTCTGCGGTAAGCCACGTCCCTGTGGAGCAAGGGTAGGCCGGGGTGGGGGGTGGGCACTCCATTTACCAAGCATACAAGCCTGTTGTGCGTATGGAAGAGAGACATGAAGAAGAGAGACATGTTTCACTGTCATAAACAACTAAATATATATTGGCTCCAAAAAAGCAGCGTATTACAATAGCAGCACTTAGTAAACAGGGACAGGTTAAAGCAGGCATTGACAGAAGGTAGATTGGGATCTACTGATACATTTCTTGGTGATTTGCAGTGGATCAGCAACAACTAAAAAGCCTCTTCTCCCCCTCCCACTCCACCCCTAAATTATGTCACTGAAAAATACATTTTTATGTGAAAGGACCAATGAACTTGGTTCTGGTGCTGATTACGAATTCCTAGGCTGAGCATGTGCTCAGAAGCACCGTGTTCCTTAATCCTTATTCTCTCTCTGTCCCCCTGAGCCACTATTTTGCACGTATTTTGGGCCATAGCCCAACACGTTTTGGAAATTTTCTTCCTCAGGGGCCACTTATCTTTCTTCAGATTATCCTAAACAATCCTTCCAATCTTTCTTCTATCTGGAAATGGTTCAGCTGCGTTGGAGCCACAACATAAGAGATCCTGCTCTGAGTCAATCTTGTGTATAAATTACAACTGCTTAGATATATCCTTTGATATAGAGCTTTTCTACACGAGGTTGGTAATCCGCTGTATCTACTTTCAGTTTCATCACAGGACTGAGATCTAAGCATTGCACAAAGAGTGTTTTTTGTCCTGATTTTCTGCTACATAACCTCTAGGTGGCACAGTGGTATAGCAGAACAGCGCAAATCCACTAGTGAAAAGGGCATTTTCTTTTGCTTTTACAAATAAATACCACATTTTCCCTGCTCTGAAAAAAAAATAGCTGAAAGTGTTCTGTAGACACAAAAAGTGAAACTGGAGGGTCACAACATCAGCTAAAGAACTCGTAAACATCCATGAGTAGGGAATGATGAGCGCATAATAAATGCCATGTGTAGAAAAGCTCATAGTAAGTGCTATATACACGGATTAAATCTATTAAATAATAAATAAACACGACACTGTATGTAGGGTTTTATTGCTGAAAGCAGTCTACTTGTTTTTTTGTTGTAACCCTTACCGACCACCCTGTACGTTAGGTCAGCATTATCATCATCCCCCCATGTTGTAGCTGGGGAACTGAGGCTGAGAGACTGGCTTGTTAAAGGCCATTAGGTGACTTGGTGGCAGAGGCAAGATTTGAACTGGGAATAGTCTGACTCATAACTCCCATAGAAGCACAGGGAGTCTTTTCCTGCCCGGCATCCTGGGAGTTGTAGTCCTCGGCAGGAAAAAGACAACACACATCTATGGAGTTCCCGCCACTGCCACCTTCCCCAAAGTGAGCTTTTGGCCTTTGGGGAAGAGGAGGCAGAGGGAGGTGCTCGAGGGTCTGCAGGCAGAAGCAGGGCAGGGTCCCCGCCTCTACCCTGCATGTCAGCATTCAAGCAGGGGAGCTCTCACAGTCAAGCACTCCTGCCTCAGATTCTCACCCTGTCCCCACGCCGGCCTTACTTGGCTTTGGCCAAAGAAAGGAACTGCGGGGAGACCAGCCAAGGAAGCTTCGTAATGCCAACAGGCCAGAGTAGGTCAAGCGGTGCTCCTGTGCCCTATAAAAGCTTCTCATGCTCGGACTGGCTGCCTTGTCTGAGCAATTAGCAGACCTGCTTGAGCTAAGCCACAAACCACCTTTTGTGCTGCTTCTCCTCTTCTGCTTTTCCCTGCCCTATACTGCACAGGACCTGGGCCTCACAAGTAGGCCAAGTGACCGTCAGCTCCATGCTGTTTGCTGCATTGTAGCCCTCTGGCAAAGCAGCGGGTCCTTCCTCTTTTCTTTTGCTCCACCCCCCACCCCTCACCATAAGCCTCCTGTTTCCTCTGATGACTTTTGCCCCCTCCCCACCTCGCCCTGCACGCCCAAATAATTCAATTCCTGGCATTGTTCATTGCCTGGCAAAATGGAGATAAGACACAGTGACCCTGATTAAATGCAACCCGTTGCTTGTTTCAAAAGGAGCTTTTGGGCAAAAGACAATGAAAACGTGTGGCTTTAAAAAGAATACGTACAAGAAAACGGCTTCAGCATACAAAATAAAATAATATTGCTAAATATATTTGCTGTAAGTCAGAGTGGAGAAGGATGTTACTGTCAAGTATCGCCACTTCCTGGTATATGTGTCTAACATGCCACGTGTGTTCGCAGGCAGGCATGCTGGCGTGGGGGCGGGGGTAGTGAATACTTCCCTTTCTCCTTTCTGTGAGAAGGATGAATAAATGAAGTGTGTGTTAATGTCTCCCGCCTGTTTGATGCTGATAAAAATTTTTAAAGAGTACAAAAGATTACAGAGTGCCCCCCCCCCGACATGCTTGTGTACTTAGAGACAATTCTCCCCATTCTCACTGCAATGAACAGCTCTGCAGCAAATTCATGGAAACGTAAATCCAGTTTGAATTAAAATGGGGGTGTTACACAGAGGTTTGTCTTGGTTTGAATACGGTTTGAGGGAGGAGGGTCGCAAACCCCTTATGCACACAAACCAGAGACATGGGGAATCCTCCCCCCCCCCCACCAGGTTTTTCAGCACTTCCTTTTTTCTGGACAATGTGTTTAGCTTATGGGAAGAGTACCTAACACCACATTTCTTCCCACACTCTCAAAAAGCACATCTAGGTGAATTTCACTTCTGTAGATGGACCATTTTGTGTCCATGGGCTGGACCTTCCCATCTGTGGCTTTTTCTGGGGGCAGAAAGTGAAACGAGGGATAGGAAAAGGCTGTGCACCGAGGTGCGTAATGGGGGGTGAATCTCCAAATTTATTTTGCTGTGGCACTCTCTAACACCCCAGACGAGATGGGGAAAACAGCCAGGTGGTAGAGGAAGACCTGCAGCAGCAGCTAGAAGATACACCCGTCTTCTAAGTGCTACTTTTCCAGCTAGAAAGGTGAATTTAGCAAGTCCCGTAGAGTGTCCTTTGTACCACTCTTCCTTCCAACCCTCAAAACTCCCTCCTCCCCATATTTCTGTTTCTCAGAATCAAGCAGAGGCACATTACAGAGGCCACAAGCACGCCCGGAGACTCAAGGCCATCGAAACAGTGAAAAGCAAGCACAGGATGGGCAGCGGCAGCAGCCCAGAAAAACCCGCTGACTTTGGCTCTGTGTTTGATCTCAGCAGAGATGGCAGCAGCAGCAGCAGCAGCACAGGTCAGTGGTAGAAAAGTCCTCCTATCTACCCTGTGAGGAGAAGGTGGCATTCTGAGAAGAGCTCTCAGATTTTGGGAACTCTCTCCACTTGAAAACCAGATTGGGTTGGTCTTGCTGCCCTGTGAAGGCAATGTAGGAGTGTATGTGGAATCATTTATTTAGGGTGCAATCCTATGCATGTTTAGACGGAAAAAAGCCCTAAAGCTCCCAACATGGCTGGGCATGCTGGGAGTTGTAGGCGTTTTTTCTGTCTAAACATGCATAGGATCGTGCCCTGAGTTACTTTTTAGTCAGGTTAGACATTAAACACATCTCATGATTTTCCCCTGTTTCTGGATCAGGATCATGGGGAGAGGGGTGAATGCTTTCTTCCCATGCCATTTTCCCACTGAAAATCCGCCACCCCAATCTGCTAGTGATTTTAGGGGAGAGGTTGTCCTTGGAAGCTGAAAATGGCATAGAGCATTTCTACACGAATGATTTAATGCACCCTCGTGATTGCCCACTCACGGAAGTTTGCAGGTCCGTTACACGACATCATCGACATCCAGGGCCCCTCCTGTGCTTTTTCTGGTTTACTCCATTGTAACCCCCCCCCTCTCAAATAATCGGCTTTTTTAAAAAAATGCAGTTTAATATGGGGCGTACCACTATTTTTCAGTTGCTAGATGGCGCTGTTTTCATTGAAAAATATAGAAAGCTCCAGGAAGGCTGCCAAGAAAGGGTGTTTTGTCACATTCCTTGTCTAAGGAACCAGTCCTCATTGTGCCATGGAAATGGAAGCAAAATGCTCCAGGGGCTTCCAGATTTTCCTTTAATGTAGAGACACCCATAGGGGCCAGTAAGGGAAGTTACTTTCAGATTACTTTTCTTGGTAGCGCTTAACCCTATCAAGGCACAGAAGATCTTCAAAACAGCTTCAAGTAGATGTTAGCGGGGGTGTTACGGACTGGGACAATTATCCACATGTGGCGGTCATGTCCTCTGGGAGAGAGGCACTTCGGACAAAGTCTTCAAAGACATTAGCAACATGACCAAACAAAATATCACCAAGACTCCAGTACTTGCAATTCTAGGTATCTTTCAAGTCTACTCTGTGTGAAGACTTTATTTTACACTGTTCAGCAGCAGAAAGAGCAACAACTGCAAGCCAGTGGAAAAATTCTGTGGACTTTTCTATCAAAGCTTGGTTTCAGAAACTTTGGGATCATTTATTAATAGACAAGCTTACCCACCATATGAAAATTGTTAAAGATCATGCAAAACCTGAAACATTTTATGCAACGTGGTACCCATTTTTGTGGTACGTTGATCATATATCCCAGACCTGAGCTCCTCCAGATCATTATAATTTATATATTATATATATTTTGCTAACCCACCAAGAGAAAATAATTTCAGCTTGAAGGTTTTGCAGTTCTGTACTCTATGCACCCTAACTGAATCAGATTGTGCATATTTGTTTTCTTTAACTTTTCCAGGCTATGTTTAGCTTATGTTCATTGTACTGAAAAAATAATATAAAAATAAAGTTTAAAAGAAATAAAGAAAATGGCAGAGGGAAAGTGTTAAACCCCTCTCCCTACGCCCCTTTGGTTCCAATCCAGATGGGGCCTCCCTGAGGCTGCTAATTTAAAATGGGGGAGGGAAGAGAGGCTGTGACATCAGACCTCATCTGGAGTACTGTGTCCAGTTCTGGACACCTCATATTAAGAAGGATGTAGACAAATTGGAACAGGTTCAGTGGAGGGCAATGAAGATGGTCCAGGGTATGGGAAGACGTCCTGTGAGGACAGGTTGAAAGACTAGGGTATGTTTAGGAAGAAAGTGTATTTAGTCTGGAGAAGAGAAGACTGAGTGGGGATATGAGAGCATTCTTCAAATACCTGAAGGGCTGCCGCATAGAAGAAAGCATCTGTGAGGATGCTCTAGCTCTGGATTTCCTGCATCAAGCAGGTCATTGTGACTAGGTGGCCCACAAGGCCTCTTCCAGTTCTGTGGTTCTAGTTTGCCTTTACTCTCGGAGGCCAGGAATAAAGCAAATACACGGTGAGCTCTATATACTGGTTTTTAAGGCATGATGATTTTGTGGACCATTTAAATAATGCTATCTCATATATATATATATATATATATATATATATATATTGTATAGTGCATTCAAGTGTTCAGTACATCATCTAGTTGTAATCCTGACAAAAATCCTGCAAGGCAGGGGTCCCCAACATGTTGCCCATGGGCACCTGAAATTAAAAAAAAAGATTTCCCCATTTTTTAAATATACGTACATAGATCTGTATGAAATGCATACAGCTTTCTAGCAATTATACATGGGCTGCAACAAAGTGGACCAAATATCCAAATAAGTATCCATTTGAAGGTGGTGTCTGTATGCCACCCATTCAAATATTGAACGTGTTACAAGGCCCTCAATCCACTGCATTATAGGAGGTGAGTGTTTATCCTTCCAGTGTTGTAATATCAATCTTTCAGTTGTCAAAAGGGTGCAGAAAATCCATTTACATTGACCATTTGTTAATTTCCATAAAGCAGGTAAATAATGTAAAAGACCGTGTACATCAGTGAATATTAACGACTGTTCCAGTACAAAATGTATCTTTGTAATAACCTCCTACCCAAAAGAAACAACTACTGGACATTGTCAAAATATCTGTTTAAAAGAAGTATTTGCTGTATTCTGCTGCCAACATTTAGCTGAATTAGATAATCCCTTATTAAAGAGACATTGTCGTGTCCAACAGGCACAAAACAAAAGTTTTTGCTGAATAAGATGCAGCTTGAGACCCATAGATGTGACAAGCAGAGATTCGCTGATTAGGCATTTGTGGTGGTGCCCACAGCAGTTCCTCAAATGTCCAAATGTGCCCACAGGTCCAAAGAAGGCAAGTGATATTATCACCCCCCACCCTATTGCGGATTGTGGGGGACTAACGCTAAGAGTAGCTAATGCAATTTAGTAAGTTCATGGCAGGAGTAATTTGAACCAGTGGCCTCCTGATTTGAAGTTCAGTCTCTTAGCAGGCAGCACTGTATGCATCAACCTTTTTGCTGTTGACTGGTGCTATAGGAATAAGTGAAGATCGTTTCCGTGAATGATGGTTGAAAGCATTAAAAGGAAAAGGTTCCTGGGTAAATCCAGCTTTGTTAGAAACAGAATCGAAACCGAGCCGTGGTTTCATGTGCTTCATTCACATGAACAAAGCAGTGGGATGCACTTCTGTAGGGTTTAGGGCGGGGTGGGGGGTGGGGCAGTGGCAGGAGACGTGTCTTCCTTGGGCCCTTGTAGCGCTGCCAAGCTGGCTAACGGGTCACATATTAAGCCGTTTAAAGTAGCTCTACAATCATAAACTTGCTTCTAAAAATAACGCAGACAGGCGAAATATTCAAGCATGGGGTGTTTTGTCACAAATTCTGGAAATAAATAACTTGCAAAATTTATTCTTCCATCAGAAAAATTCCCGTTTCTTTGGTGCTTTTCCAAACGGGTACACTGCACATGCAGAAGAGGAGGCAGGAACCCACCAGGAGATCGCCCCACCCCCACCCCGTCTATGCTATGAAAGCCGTGAGCACCACGGAGGCCCTCTTCTCCGTCTGGGCTGCGCTTGCTGGGGCTGCAGGCCCAAGCGTAATCCGTAAATCCCGGGGCCTGAGAAGCTGACCCAGACAAAGCGCACACCTTGCTCCTCATTGCCAGGCTGGCGGGCTTTTGCCCAGTGCACACAGGTGGCGCTGGGGACAGCCACCTCCCTTGCCTCCTCCTAGCAGCGGCCCTGGGAATGGGATGCAGCACCTTGCATAAGTATTCACCCCCCTTTGACTTTTCCACATTTTGTTGTGTTACAACCTGGAATTAAAATGAATTTATTTGGCATTTGCACTTTTACATACGTAACATTTCAAAGGTGCAAAATATTTTTATTTTGGCACAAATGTTAATTAAACAAAAACAAACTGGCATTTGTTGGTCTTTACTCTCCTGAGTCAATACTTGGCAGAAGCACCTTTGGCTGCAGCTACAGCTGTGAGACTTTGGGGGCGAGTCTCTGCCAGCTTTGCGCATCTGGATCCTGCAGTTTTTGCCCATTCTTGGCAAAATTGCTCAGGCTCTGTCAGGCTGGATGGGGACTGTTGGTGAACAGCAATGTTCAAGTCTTGCCACAGATTCTCCATTGGACTGAGATCTGGGCTTTGACTGGGCCATTCTAAGACATCCGGGTTCCTGTTTTTAAACCAGTCCAGTGTAACTTTGGCTGCGTGTTTAGGGTCATTGTCCTGCTGGAAGGTGAACCTCTGCCCCAGTCCCAGGTCTCTTGCAGACTGAAACAGGTTTTCCTCTAGAATTGTGTTTGGCGTCATCCATCTCGCCCTCAATCCTGACCAGTTTCCCAATCCCTGCCAATGAAAAGCATCCCCACAACATGAAGCTGCCACCACCATACCTCACCGTGGGGATGGTGTCCTCAGGGCGATGAGCACTGTTGGCTTCGCTCCACGCACAGTATTCTGTGGTGAGGCCAAAAAATTCATTCTTGGTCTCAACAGACCAGAGGGCTTTTCCCCACATGTTTGCTGTGTCTCCCACATGCCTTTTGGCAAAATCCAAATGGAATTCAATATGGACTTTTTTCAGCAGTGGCTTTCTTCTCACCACTCTTCCATAAAGCCTAACTTTGTGGAGCGTCCAGGTGATAGTTGTCCCATGGACGGTTTTTCCCGTCTCGCCTGTGGATCTCTCCAGCGCCTTCATTGGCCTCTTGGTTGCTTCTCTGACTAATGCCCTCCTTACCGGTCACTGAGTTTTGGTGGACGGCCTTCTCTAGGCAGAGTCACGGTTGTGTCATATTTTTTCCATTTGGGGTTTAACGGTGCTCCAGGGGATGTTCATAGTTTGGGATATTTTTTTAATAACCCAAACCTGATTGGTGCTTCTCCAGAACTTTATCCTACACTTGTTTTGATAGCTCCTTGATCTTCATGTTGCTGTTTGTTTAGATATGCTCTCCCACAAACTCTGGGGCCATCCAGTCCAGAAACAGGTGTATTTAATCTGAGATCACGTGACACTTGTTTTGCACACAGATGGACTCCATGCAACTAATTATGGGACTTCTGAAGGCAGTTGGTTGCACCAGAGCTTATTTAGGGGTGTCACAGCAAAGGGGGTGAATACTTATGCGACTTTTCAGTTTTTTGTTTTTAGATCATCTTGTAAAATATTTAGATCCCCCTCCCCTTCGACATTATGGACTATTTTGTGTAGATCAGTGACAAGAAATCCTAAGTAAATCCCTTTTAATTCCAGGTTGTAACATAACTCAAGTGTGGAAAAGTCAAGGGGGGGGTGAATACTTATGCATGGCGCCATATGTATTCTTTCTCTTGCTCCCTCCTTCACTCTCATGGAGAACCAAAGAGAAGTTTAACGATGCGTTAAACGGAAGCCGCCTTTAAGAGTCAAAGGCTCTTGAACTGGGGAGTCATCAGTGTGACCCAGGTGCCTCAGTCGCTGTGCCATCATGATGGCTGTCTGCTGTGCTGCAGGGCCATCTCTGTGGCCGGCCCAAGGGTAGGACTGCAGCTAGCCGCTCCAGGTGACTCAACAAGGTTCCACTGGGCCTTTTGACTTGGACCTGCCTCCTCAGTCTGAACAGCCTGCCGCCACTTAGCCACTCGCCTGTTGGACTCACCTGCCTGGCCGATGCCTGCTTGCCTCCATGCGGTCAGCCCAGACACGGCTGCTGGTGTGAACAGGGCTCTTTAGGCCAGCCCTGGTGCTGCAGGGAACCCCACACCCACTGTCCCCTGTGAAGACTGTAGGCCCTGACCTGTCCCAGGGGCGTTGGAAAAACGTGTGTGCCACCCATCAGTAACAGAACTTCCAGGGTGGCTAATAACTATCCATAGCAGTAAGAACGAATGAAGTAGAACAATATATTCCACAGAACTGGATCTAACAAAGCAGTAGAAACAGAGCAGAGTAACAGCAGAACCAGTAAAAGATGGTATGCTGGAAAGCCTGGGCAAATAAAAAGGTGTCTGACCCTGAAAGGGCCTCAAGCCTTCAGCATACAGCTAAAGAAGCCATTCGTGGTCCACTAAGCCTCAGAGGCCAAGAGGACTCAGGCCTCTGAATCGGGTCAGTTGAGAGAGGCTGTGGTCCTCTGGAAAAAGTAGCAGTAATTACAGGGACCAGGAGAGAGGAAGCCCTGCCTACCGGCCACCAAGTGAGCTTTGCAGTGTGGATGGCAGCTGCGTCACTTGCGAGCCAGGGGGGTCGATACTGTGCGGGGGACAGCCTGCATGCAGTTCACCTTCCCTACTCCAGTAATGTGAGAGAATCATCTCAGTTGAGGCATCCCTTTAACAGAAGCAGAGATCAGTCATTTTGAGGCCTTGTTGGTCTGCAGAACCAGCGGTGTCCTCCAAAGGAAAATAAACGTTTTCCTCTTTTGTTAGCACAACCCAACGGCCTGCTGGAATTGAACCAGCCCACGGTGGGGCGCTGCAACCTCCTGTGGATGTCCCCAGTAGAGGAATCTGCTGAGCTTGCTAGTGGGACGCCGCCCCTAGCCTCCCCCCTGGCTTCGGAGCCCCCGGAAGGAGCTCCAGACACTGCAAGTAGGGCATCGTCATCCGCAGTACCCGGAGTGGAGATTCCAGCCACCGAATCAGGCAGAACCACCAGCTCAGCCCCAGACATGGAGAAGGAGGGGAAGAAAAGCAAGCAGCACCTGCACTGCCCCACTTGCAAAGTGACAGTCAACTCTGCCTCTCAGCTGGGTGCTCATAATTCTGGTAAGGAGCCCTTCACTGGCTTGCACCACGCTGAACCCTGGAAGAATGTCCAGCTGGACCCCAGAACCATGGCCAGCACAGCTGCAGCAGACATGGGTCTGTTTGGAGCCTATTGGGCGCAGCCCTGGTGATTCGTTTCCCCCTCCCAAGTGTGTGCATGGTTATCCAGCCACTGGTTCTGGATCAGAGGCAGAGCCGTGGGAGCAGTAAGGGGGAAGTTATTCTTCTTGCTCCACGTAAATATTTATCTGTACACAGCTAGAAGGCATAACGTCTTGCCTCATCTCCACGGATATACCACAATATCTGAGGCTGGTAAAACTGTAAGATCTGACCTTATGCCCAGGTCTTGCCAGAATTTCCCCCTAAAATACAAAAACTACAAACCAAATATTGCACCGAGGAAGCCCTAATTTTGTACTGAAATGAAAGATGTCTGCTTTTCATAATTTTAGGCAAATCTCCTAATTGTCAGTAAATATGCGTGTTCTGCTCAGAACCTACATTTAAATTTTTGTATAGTTTGGCATTTGGGGACATGGAGCAATGCTGGAGCAGATCTGTGGAGAGGCTAGGAAGCAGTAGGGTGTACGTGGAGTGGAAGATGTAATTCAAAGGCCACAAGGGTGGGACAAGGCGCAGAACCGCCTTGCCTTGAGCACAGGCCTCTTTTGGCTGTGCGGCCTGACAGACCTCAGCATAGCTGCTCACCCTGTCACCTATGGTAACTAAAGGTTGCCTGCAGGTGACACGGCAGGGAAGCTTGACAACAACTGGCTCTTTTTTCTGTTTATGCCACAAATGACAGCACAGGTAGGTGTTAGTGGGCTATTAACTTTTTGTGGACTTCTTTGCAAGGCTGCTGATTGCATATTTTGAAACATCATAACCCTACAACTCTTTGATGTCTAAAGAGAAACACTGGAATTCCAAATTCTATGCAGGTAAGAACCTCTGGCATTTATATTTTGAATCAGAGGGAGAGCAGCTATGCAACATGAGGTCTTTTTGCAGCAAGCCTCGGGTAATTTAAAGCTCTGTAACACCTCCTCCATTCCATCTTAAACTATTCCATGCTGCAGACTTGAGCTTTTCATCATGTTCAGTAACATCTGTTCCCCCTTTTTAGCACAACGTCTAGCCTGATGAAGAATTTTGATGGCCCTGAGAGCTCACTCGCTTCTTTGTGAGTTTTTAGTTGATTGCTAGGGGAAGTGGAAGGCAAAAGGAAGAGGGGCCGACCAAGGGCAAGGTGGATGGATGATATTCTGGAGGTGACGGACTTGACCTTGGGGGAGCTGGGGGTGGCGACGGCCGACAGGAAGCTCTGGCGTGGGCTGGTTTATGAAGTCACAAAGAGTCGGAAGTGACTGACCGAATAAACAACAACAACAACAGTTGATCCAAATAAAAGTCTTAAGCTACTGTCGCATTTAAATTCTATGCAGAATTTTCTCTCAATGAAATAACAATGGACAAACTGCTTTGCTTGCACCCTTAATTTTTAAGGGTGTCATTTTTGCTGTCTTATGTTTTCAAGCAGAACAAGGAAACTCAATAATAAGGGTAGCAAGAAATAAAACCAGATGCCTTTGGGGCTTGGCCTAGCCTTTCCTCATTACCCTATTCCTTTTGAACATTAGGCAAGGAAGATAACGCAGTGGTGATCTCCAGAGAGTGTTTGAAACCTATTTATTTATTTATTGCATTTATACCCCGCCTTTTTTCCTCTTGCAAGGAACCCAAGGCGGCTTACATTATCCTCCTCCTCTCCATTTCATCCTCACAACAACAACCTTGTGAGGTGGGTTGGGCTGAGAGTCTGTGGCTGGCCCAAAGTCACCCAGTGAGCTTCCATGGCCGAGTGGGGACTAGAACCCGGATCTCCCAGCTCCTAGTCCAACACTCTTGCCACTACACCACACTGGCTCTTAAACCTAAAGGGATTAAGGCTTCAGCCAGATAACATATACAATGTACAATATAACAGAAGACATAAGCATATGCCTTAAAAAAAAAAAGATGGGTTGGGGACACTTCAGTTTTGAATTCAGCAAAAGACAAAATGTGCATCATCCATTTCCATGTTCTCAAAAGCTGGTGGACTGAAGCCTAGAGGCAAACAGCATATCCATATCCTGGACACAGGACAACTAAGGACAGCTGTCCTTGATATTACAGCAGAGACTACTGCTTTTTACAGAAAAAAACCCAGCTTGTATTGCAAATATAGAAGTAACTTTGGAGCAAGGAAATGGAACACACAATTGCCTTGTGGTTTTCCCAGCTTCTTTATAGGTGCACACACAGAGAACATAGAAAGAAAGAGACAGAAAATTACCACTAATGCCTGACCTACACTCTGTTGTGAAGGTTCTTGCCAAGACAGAGATGCTTGTTTCTTTCAGCATCGAGTTTACTCTGCCGCCAGTTATTAGATGACCCTAGGAGACTCTCCAAGGATATGTTCAGCCAGGGCTACCATGAACACTCCAGAAGCAGCTGGGAGAGGTCTCCGATAAAGCCACATTCATTCTGGCATCCTGGAATCTTCACGCATGCTTGCCTCTTGTCCCAGTACTCCCCATGCTTAGCAAGGTGTAAGAGCCAATTTGTCACTTCTTCCAAAACTCATTTTCTCTTTGTTTCCCAGGAGCAAAGCACAAGTCAATGCTGGAAGGCCAGGCAGTTTTGCCAAGGCGAGGCAGGGGGAAGGTTCTCTCTCGAGTCGGGCACAAGCCCAAACGTATTGGCGGCAAAGGCAGCCTTAGCATCCAAAACAAGGCCTTCCAATGCCAGGTGTGCGAGATCTTTGTCAACTCAGAAACCCAACTCAATCAAGTAAGTAGAATGGCCTAGGCAGGGAAGTGCTTTCTCTTCAGCTACTCTGAGAACATCTCTACAACAGCCTAAAATCCCGCATTTAAAACGGCTTTCTGCTTTTGTTTTAAATGCAGGATCACGACGGACTCCCTTTATATGTGCGTCCTCCCCACCCTTTCCCCCCTCCTTTCCCCCCTTATCTGAGTCTTCCATATGTTCCATTACACAGCCGCTAGATGGCACTGTGATTTAGCTCCTCTTATTGTGGCTTTTCCTCTTTTCATGAGAGAACTCAAGCACGGTAATTTGATAGTTTGTTATCCCTGATACGTTAAAAAAAAATGGAATAAATGTCATTTAGTGCGGGAGATGCTCTGGAGGCTGACAACATCATGTAAAGGACCCATAAACTTCTGTGAATAAGCAATCTTGATTGCAGGATAAAAGCTCTCTGTGAAGAAGCCCTGATAGGTTATAGTACTATGGCTAGGGTTATGCCAAATCGTTGTTGATTGCAAAAGAAGTCTTTTTCAGGGGGCCAAATTTTTTCCTGGAAAAAAAAATCACTTAATGTTTCGTTCCTCCACTTCCCTGCACCCCAGCTTTGGCTTAGCCCTGGTTAAGTGTTGTTGTGAAGTTAGAGAAGAAATGTCATTACAGGTAGAAATTTCACCAGATTTATCTCATTTGAATGTGGGCCAAACTAGATGTTACATGCAGATACAGGAAACATCACTTCTATGGCCTGTGTTAAATAAGAAAAGCCATTTCTGGAGATGTATTCAGGATTCAAAAGTGCTGTAGGAGGAAGGGAGCTTAAACCTTTCCCCACCCTGCATCTCTCTGCTTCACCTAGCTTTTCCTTCATGAGGTTTCAAATGCATATTCACCCTTGAGGAAATTGGCTTTTCCAGTTCAAATCGAGCTGTCAGGGGTAATGTTATGTGCCTCTGTATGTAACATCTAGTTAGTTAATTAATTAATTATAAATACTTTTATCCTGCCTTTCCACTAAAATGGCTCAAGGAGGCTAGCAGCCGCAACAACAATAACAACAATATAATAACCACAATAAAATATAACTAAAAAAACACCAATCAACATTTAAAAGAATTTAAAGAATGGCAGGAGCTAATAGAGTATTTAAAAAAAAACCCAGTACCAAGCTAAACTATATCAGCAAAGAGAGCCCTTACACCTTTATAGAGCAAATGCCAATTGAAAGAGGAGAAATTTGACACAGCAATGAAAAATCATCGTTGAGGGGGCGAGTGAGCCTCTAAGGGCATTCAAGAGCCTGAGTGCCGCTATGGAGAAATCTCTGTTTTGCATCTCAGCCAAACACAGCTCAGATGTTGGCAACAGATGCAGGAGAGCCTCTCCAGCAGATCTTGAAGTCTTAAGATCTGGGCAGACTCGTATGGAAGAAGACTGTCCTTCACGTATACCGGCCCCTCAAATTGTTATCTTGAATGACTTACATATGAAAGAATACTTTGCACAAATTAAATGACATTTAGAATGCCTTTCTGGACTTTACCTTCTATTTCACCCTCCCTCTCTCTTGTTTTCCCTTTTATCCTTGTCTATCTTGGCATTATCTATCTACATCTCACCAAAACCAAATAATGGGTTTTTAAAATAATTCTACAGTAACAACAGAGATACAGTTTAATTATTAGAGGCCTCTTTTGTTCCCAACAGTTTTGTATCATGATATACCTGCTTTTCAAAACTCTTAAATTTTTGTTCAACTTTTAGTTCTAAGGATTCTCTTTCATTTCTGTCATAATTTATTGTTATAATTATATATTATAAAAATGTAATAAATTACTGATACTAAAAAAAAATCCCAGTCCCAAGCTGTTTCGGGTTTGAAAGGTCATAACCAGCACTTTGAATTGATTGAGCCCCAAAATGAACTAGAAGTGAATGAAACTGTTGCGCTGTGTAACAGTAACATGCTCCCGATAACCAGTTCTAGTCTGCCATCTAGCAGCCACATTCTGCAGCAGCTGAAGTTTCTGGGCATTTTTCGAAGGCAGCCCCACATATCCATAACAATAAGCCATCCTTGATGTAACTGAGGCATGCATCACGGTAGCTAAATATGGCATCTAGTTTAGCCCTTAGAATACATGTTCCAATAACAATTTTTCAGTTTATTTTCATTTAAATATATGCTACAACAAACATGTAGTCTAAATTGCCACATGACTCTTCATTGTTTCAGCTGCAGTAGAGTGACACAGCTGTTTTTCTGAGATTTTTTTTTAATGAACTTTCCATGTTGAACTTCCTGTTACACGCAACATTCTAGAGTTGGAAGTGTTGGTGGCTGAATGTTTATGCTGGACATGTTCAACTAATTCTGATGTTAAGACTGAAGTTCAGTATCAAAATGCTTTAAAAAACATTTTCACCAGAGCTTTTTAAAAAGTTCAGCTGAAAAAGAAACTAGGTAAAGATTCTGAAAAAACTGGGGCGTGCTTCTCAATTTTGAGAGAGCTAGTGTCTCTCTCTTTTCTGTTTACAGAGTTTAACCTAAATTGGTATTATGGGGTTTTCACTTAAAACAAATTTCATGAAGATATAGGATTGGATCCTGGCTTAGAGTAGTCCCATTGAAATCAGTGAGACTTAAATTATGAGTGATTTAAATCCCATTGATTTCAATGACTCTTGTTTAACTATAGAACCTTGCTTTAAAATGTAACGAATTGTTGGATCATGCCAGCCTCGCACAGTATTCTTTACAAAAATCCCAGCAATTGGGTGGTCATCTGGCTAGGGGACCACAGCTCATTGTTTGCCCAGCTCTGAATGAGATGATCCTTTGGGGGAAATGTCTAGGCCTACTATTTCAGTAGCAACACTGAGCGTTTGCATTTCTTCACTCACAGCACATGAGCAGCAGACGGCACAAGGACAGACTTGCAGGGAAGCCCCCAAAGCCCAGATACAGCCCCCACAGCAAACTGCAGAAGAATACGGCCCTGGCAGTGAGTATTCTGAAGGTCCTTGTCACTGGAAGTCCCAGCCAACCATGTCACCTATTGGGAGTGTTGTACAGAGGAGCCAGGGGAGTTTCCGTGGCTGCGGGTTTATTCATGGCAGCCCGTTCATCCTCCTTGGCCTGTGGAGAATTGGGTCTGGGTGCTCAATAGTCTGATCCTACAGCAAAACTGTAGACATTTTTGCCAGCAATGTTTGGATGTTAAAGAGAGGTGTAACAGTTCATATGAGAGGAAGGGAGGGGAGTAGCTCGATAGTAGAGCGTTTGATGACAGATTTGTATGTCTCCTTTCAATGCATGATTGATTTAGTGCAGCCTTCCCACCCCTGGTGCCTCCAGATGTGTTGGACTACAACTCCTCTCATCCCCAGCTAGCATGGCTAGTCAGAAGGGTACCAAGCTGGGAAAAGCTGATTTGGGGCTCAGTCCTATCGATTGCACCCTCAGTGATTGGAAGCCCCCAAACTCCGAGGCATCCGATCATCCAACGCAGGGCAGGAGGAACAGCAGAGGCAAGTCTTCGCCTCCCCATCCTCCTGTCCTGCAGGTCTTGCTGGACAGGCTTTTCATCCTGTCCAGCGAGGGTGCTTCGGAGGGGGAGGGAAGAAGGCCAGAAGACACTCAGGATGTCTTGTATCCTGGCCTCTCCAATCTTCTCCCCTCCTCACCCACCAGAACGCCCCCTTTCCTCCCCGTTTGAGGCCGCTTTTCCAACCTCAGAGGGTAGCCGGTGCGTTTTCTCCGTGCTGGTTGCAAGAAGGCGGGGGAGGAGGATTGAACTCCAACTCCCCCTTCCAAAGTTGGAGCGCTGTCTCTGACCTCGGAAGGGGGAATCTGAACAATCCTATGGTCTCTGGGACGCTCACCAGGGACCATAGGATTGCTCTCTTAGAGAAATACTGTCAGGAGCGCCCTAGCTGCCTCTTGCAGTCCCTTCCAATAGCCAACTCAAGACACAGACGATGAGGATTCTTTCCAAGGCTTTATTCTTTTATTACTTAATGACTCTCACAGATACTAATCACTAGCGACTAAGCAAGGAACTGCACTGGGGTAGATGGCAGAGTAGCCTAAGCTCCAGGTACGGTAGTTGGTCCCTGTTTGAAGGAGAAGCACGGGAAGACTCTGAACTTATGGGCTATGGAGAGATCCTCCCTCTTACCCTTGGGTCCTCAGGATGCGACTGTTGTTTGAGCGCCAAATGAGCAGAGCGCCTCCTTCCGGCGCCCTCCATCTGTCGTCGCCCGCTGCGTCTGTGCCGAACGTCCAGCAAGCCCCCCTCCAGCGCTCTCTCGCTGCCAGGGTCACTATCTCTCCCAGGAATGCTGGCAGGAGGAATCTCTGCCAGCTGCTGTGCTTGTGAGAGATGAGCGAACTCCCACGGATTGCTGTTCTTCCTCAGAATCAGAACTGCTCTGGGGCTCTATGGGCTCAGTTTCCACCCTGGCAAATACATTGTGGCATGATGGTGTGATGATCACTAGCACATATGATTGCTTAAAAGAGATCGTTTCTGTATTTATTATTTAATTTATATCCCACCTTTCTGCCAAAGAATGGCACTCAAGGGCACTACCATTAAAATCTGCATTAAAAATAAAATCTTAATTAAAATGTAACATAAAACAAATTAAAAACACAATGATAAAATAAGATAAGCAGCACCAATCAATTAAAAAAAAACCCATCTTATATGCCAAAGGCTCCAATTTTTTTTGCCTGATTAGATTAGACAACTTCATGGAGGATATGTCTATCAGTAGCTATAAATACCAGCAGGACTTCCATGTTCAGTCTGAGGATACTGATACTCTGCCTTTCTACCCAAAAATGGCACTCAAGGCAGCTTACAGGATCAATTAAAATGGATTAAAACAATAAAATAATACATTAAAATATAATCAAATATGCCCCAACTGTGTTTTGGGTCGACACTAGTAGTGCCATGTGACCAGTGCTAGTGGTGTGAGAAAGAAATTCATTAAATAAGGCAAGGCTCCTCTGAGTCCAAATCACCACTCCCAGACAAAACAGTCTGCTTTGCCTCTGTAAGATTTAGTGCTCCACTCAGCCCCCACCAGGGTGCTAGGAACATAGGAAGCTGCTTTATACTGAGTCGGACCATGCTTCCAGTGACACTGTCAGCACTGACTGGCAGCAACAGCTCTCCGGGATTTCAGGCGAGAGTTTTCCCAGCCTTACCAGGAGATGCTGGGGGTAAAAACACGTGCTCTGCCACTGAGCCACGGCCCTCAGCTCACCAGTGTCTGAATCATTCAGTGCAAAGGAGCAGTAGAATTACCTGTGTTCAGAGGGGGAAACCTATCGCCTCTCTGCATGAATCACTGCAAACCAAAATTGTAGGAAGGCAGATTTTATCTGTGTTTATTGGGATGGGTGGAGGTGGAATCAAGAGTTATTGGCTGGGGATTTTGTTTGGTTGCTTGTTTATGGCATTTATATAGGCTGCCCCATAATATTGTTCTCTGGGGAGCCCACAATGTAACATAATAACATCCAATACAGTATCCTGAAACAGGTGCATAACCTGTGGCCCCCAAGGGTGCCCTGACTCTCGCAGTGCTGCTGAATTTCCTCCACCACCCCTGGCTGTACTCTCTACTTCACCCCCCAGAGACAGATGGTTCTTTCCCTGCTGCTTCCAGCAGCGATGAAAGAGCATTCTGTATCAGGGTAGGGGGGGGGCACATGGGGTACCCCCAACCCCCTCCCCTCGGGAATAACATCACAGATTCTTAAATGCCCTGGGAGATTAAAACAGCCTTTACCTGGTGCCAAAAATAGGCACCTGGTGAGTCTCTGGGGAGGGCATTCCGCAACTGGGGTACCAGCACCAAGAAGGCCCTGTCCCTCATAGTCACCTGCCTCACTTCACCTGGGGAGGGCACCTGGACCTCAAGGTTCAGGTAGGTATATATGGGAGATAGTGATCTTTCAGATGTCCTGGTCCCAATCCATTAAGGTTTTAAAAGTCAAAACTGGCACTCTGATGCCCAGAAATGAACTGGGAGCCAGTGTAGCTGATAAAGCACTAGCGTGACATTATTAAAATACCCAGTCCCGGTTAGGAGTCTTGCAGCCCTGTTTTGGACCAACCGCAGTTTCTTGGCCATTTTCAAAGGCAGCCCCACATGCTGTGCATTGCAATAGTCGAAATGGAAGGTAACTGCAACATGGGAAATGGTGGGGTGGGTGACTGGGCGGGATATATTGTCTATTGAATCCGGGCCTCAGGAGGACAATAAGATTGAGGTTAAATTCTCAGCCTTTTACTGGGTTTTCAGTACTTAATTTCTAAAGACAGTGATGGTGGGTCTCAGAAGATGTAACCTAGAACTGGGAGCAAGTCCCCTGTCCCAGAGGTGTGACGTGTGGCCTTCATTATTGCTCAGTCTGGCACAAATGCACTATGCATATGCTCAGGAGCATCCTTGTTTTGATTGTTAATTCACATATTTCAGGGCTGAGCCGGATTCTGGGGTTGAGGCCTAGTGGGCCCAGCCATAAATTCACAATTGAGCGTGGAAACCCTGGCCCTCCGTGTCCCTTTCTCCTTTTGCCGTTGGTTGGCTCGCTCATGTGTCTCTCTCTTCCTCCCCTCCCTCCTTCTCACTCTTCACAGTCCAAACTGGCTCTCCAGAAGCACCTCACGAAGACTTTGGCTGCGCGGTTCCTGCCAAGCGCCCTCACCCCAGCCGCCATGTGTGCTCTGCCCGGCCCGCTAACACTCCGACCAGCTGCGGCGGCCCTCTTCCACGCTCCCATCTTTGGACCAGCGCTTTTCCGAACCACCCCAGGCCCTGTGCGGGCAGCCACAGGCCCCATCGTCTTTGCCCCCTACTAGAGAACCTCAGTACTATTTTTGGTTCAGTTAACCAGTATGGTGAAATTCAAGGAATGGCAGTACAGGGAAAATCAGGGAGAGATGGTGACTTCACAGGGCTGCATTCTGAGCAAAAGTGAATCAGAGACTTTCCGCTATTATATGCAACAGTATTTTTCTTTGTCTGGGATTTCTACCTGCGTCGTTAACAAGGTTACATTTGGGCATAGGGTGGCATTCCTCCCTGCCTCCAAAGCTGACCTCCCTACGAACCTCCGACAATCCCACAAGGCTCCAGGCTCTCTGGCATTTCCCATGCAGCCAGGAGCACAATTCCACTCATCTAAATGGTCTGCAGGGGAGGGGAATGCCCAAAATATTTGGATAATTAGGACATGTGAAAATGCCATTTTACACAGTGTTGCTGTGATCCACAAGCTGCATGAGATCCGGCAACTGGGAATCTGTGGGTGGCTAACTGAGGGTCAGACTAGATGTGAAATGGGAGTTCTTTGACAGGAAATCCCAACATGTTTTCTTTTTCAAAAAGCAACTGTGGGGAGGCGGATTTTGAAAGGAGCAGTGAGGGGTGCAAATACTCCCCCCGCCCCATAGCTTGGCCCTGGCCCAGATCACACACAGCCCCCCCCCCCCCCCCGGAGCTGCCGTTTTTGAAAATAAAAAAAAAAATACATCAGCAATTCAAGTCACAGAATTCTCATGCCATGTCTGCTTCGGCCCAGAGGCTCCCCCGTGTGGATGCACTTTGAGATTTGATTGCTGAGATATCTCTATACTTGTGAACGAATTGAGCTGGTTCTTCAAACTGTGAGAAGGAGAGAAACGGAGGGTATGTACAGGGGAGTTACATTACAAGAGAATTATTTCCACAGGAAAAAAAAGAATGCTATGATTCAAATACCACCCCATCTCAAGCCTTGATATTTAATCCCAAAATGAAAGTCAGGTGGTAAAAAACTAAAACTTTGTAGTTTTCAAAATTACCAAATAATTTTCAGTTTAGGAACTGGAAATCCCAGATTCTGGCTCCTGCTCCCGGTGAGGGAGGGGTGTGTGTGCGCGCGGTCATGTGTGTGTGCGTGAGAGAGAGGGAGGGAGAGAGAGAGAACAAGAAAGAGAAAGAAGTGGTGTTGTATAAGTGGGGAGAGGTGGGGAGCCAAAATGTTGGCATTTAAGATATTTTTAAAATTGTTCTTATCTCCAGCTCCGGAAAGAGAGTGGGGTTGAGTTGTTTTATGGCAAAGGGGGAGGTGGAGCTAGGATTTTCTTGGCTCTTAGGGCTGCTCTTACTTTACGTGGCACTCCTATTTGTTACACAGATGACAGTGCACTGTGTTTACCATGGTGAACATTGTATAGTGTGACGGGGAGACAAGGACGGGTCTGTAAACACGAAGGGGATGTTCCCCAGGGAGCCACGTGTCCTGGAGTGTTTGGAGCTGCTTGTTTCCCCCTTGCTGCTCACCTCTTCACAGCTGGGTGTAGCTAGCATGGATCAGCCCCCTCGCGGGGTCTAGTTAGATGTAGGACGTTTGGAGCCAGCACTGATGGGCTGTGGCCTTTGTTTGAAGGATGGATGTCAGGGAGCGTTTAAGAAGTAGATCTCACTGAAGTGCGGGGATGCCGGGGTTTTGGCGTTTGGTTGCAGAGCCCATTAGATAAAAGCTTGCTCCATTGGGAACATGTCACCAAGAACCAATTCCAGAGTGATGTTTTTGCACCTACTGCGGATGTTTTCTGGTGCATTTCCTTTGGGTGCACACACCTGAGAATGTTTCATGCAAATAGATGATTCATACAGCTTATTTCTAGACAATCCTTAAGCTGCGTTCAGATTCCTGGATACTTCAGATTCACAGTAAACATCTCCTACCAAGTTTATAGAATTGCAGGGCTGGAATGAGCCACAGACTACTGCCCTTCTTCCGTCCTCCTGTGTCACAAGATGGGACATCAGCTCACACAATCCTAACTACATCATGCCACATGAATGGAAGCAGGTAGCTGATTCCTCTAGCAAGTGACGCAAGCCACATGGCAGAATACTCCAGCCCTCCAGCCTTCGTAGCACTTTGACCTGAGGGGGAATTCTTTCCCTGCTGCAGTTGTGACAATCAGACACGTACAAAGCATGAGCAAAATCCATCTGCTGAGGGTTTCTTGAAGGACATGTTGATTGTCTGCCTCTAGTTCTGATGCCCTAAGAGAAATGGGGAAATTTTGCTTGGGCAAAATGTTGCTGTGTGCACCTTTGGGGGAGTGGACTCAATGCATTATATTGGAACCAGTATTCTTTTGTTCTAATTCACTTGCAGAAATTTGTTTTGGTGTTTGAGGAGAAACTGCAGGGTATTTTTACGGTTTCTACAGAGTAGTCCAGATAGTCCAGGAAAGGCAAGGCAGGGAAAATTGTCTTCTTTAAGTCCGTCTGAGAAATGTAAGCTGCTTTTTGATGCCAATATAGGTGAATACAGATTACCATTTACCAGGTACAACAGTGTGCATGTAGCCGCTGCTCAGTATTCGGTCATCTGTATTCTGCCAAGTCAGGGTTGGGTGATATGCAGCCTGTGGGCCGCATGTGCCCCCTGTTGCCCCCCAGAAATTTCTTTTAACCCCCTCCCCCCAATCCCCTCCATAGCGGCCATGGAGAGGACAATGGAGCGGCTTCAGTTTTTGTGGGGTTGCCCACAGCACCGTATGGACTGCAGCCCATACCGGGGGTCAAAAATGCCCCCCCGGACCTCCAGAAGTTGCCCATCCCTATGCAAAGTGGCAAGGAGAATCTTACCACTCTTCTGCACCTAATCAGCATTCCAGGGAAGCAAGAGAGGGGCTGGCAAATTCTTCCCAGCACACAGCAGGACAATACAGAAAAACATTTTACTGAGTGGTGACCTGCAGACTGTGATAAGTTACCACATGGTAAACAGTTGTCTGTATTCATCCTACCAAGTGACCTTTTCAATTAGCCAGACAGTCACATATTAAACAGAGAGTATTCTACCACAGATTTGTTTCGTTTTTTAAAGATCTTTTCATGCCCCCTTTAATTATCTTAAAAGTCAGAGCATCAGCAGATCTTGCAGAGGAGCACACAGTGCTACCAGCTCCACAGCCCAACAGGGGCATCAAGAGACCAGGCCCAAAGCCATGAGGACCCAGCAGTTCCTAGTCCTGCAGCCTCCTTGTCAGTGCAGGTCTTCCATCCACCCACTTCGCAGCTCGCTGCTGCCTCTGCTCTCTCTGTCTACCACCTCCTCATTTGGCCCCATGCTATATCTACTCTGATTGGCAATAGGTCTCGAAGGTGTCAGATAGGGTTTTTCCTTGGGGCAAATGCTGGGGACAAACAATAGGAGATGACCATGACCTTCAGGCCCTCTTCATCAGCTTCCCAGAGGCATCTGGCCTGGCAGCTCTTGGGGTTCGTGAGAGCAAACTCTACTGGGTCATTCAGTGCACAGGCCACTGTACGAAGGCAGTTTGTGAGGCCAGCAGTGATGTTTTCTTTCACTGTGTTTCAGAGTTATCAACAAGCTTGAACCCTACAGACCCTTTAACTGAGGCCACCCCTAAATGCAAGCACACCCAGTAGCTGCTCCCCAGGAGTATCCTTGGACAACGCTCGATTCTAACAGGCCAGGTTGCTAGTCAAGCGATGGACCATTCCGATCTATGCAAAATACTAACAGAGTGGCTTAGTCCTTCTTTGGCTTCCATGCCTGTTTCTGATTCCTGTGCTGTGCTTGTCCTTACCCAGATGACAAGGAGTGAGATCTGTGGCAGATACATGCACATAAAAGGCAAACGTCCCCCTTGTTGCAGAGGCGAAATGCTCCATCTTGGCCCAGGGTATTAACATCCATTTATTAAATACAGAATCAAACATTTCATAGAATCATAGAACAGTAGGATTGGAAGGGGCCTACAAGGCCATCAAGTCCAACCCCCTGATCAGTTTAACATGTGTCAGTTGGGTCAGCCTGCTGAAGTGTCAACAGGCACAGTGAGGTGGTTGTTCCTGGTGGTGGGTGGTGGGCACCATTAAGGGTGGCAGTCAGAGTAGGAGAGACCTGAGCAGTGGGGCACAATGCAGCAGAGGGGTCTCCCATGGAAGTCCCTTTGCCAGGGATTATAGTTGCTATAGCAAGCACATCTGAGGTCTCAGGATCTAAATCTCGCGGGGCCTCATCCTTCACACTTCAGGAGGACGCTCACAAAACAACACTTCTCTCCGCTTGTGTGGCTTTTCAAACATGGGCTTTCATCATTTGCCAGGCCAGCAGCTCAAGCTCAAAGGGCAACTCTACCATCAGCAAGGAGCAACAAGGAGGCCTCATCTGCTCTCCCTTTTCGCAAGTGGTGGGAAGTCTAGGGAGGCCACCATGTTTCCAGAGAGGGTAAGGACAGGCAACGTTTGTAGAGCAGGAGGGCCAATTTGAAAGTGTTCTCACCTTGTTCAAGACAAATATACCTTTCATTCTCCAGGGCCAAGCTGGGGGGGGGGGGGCAACAACCCTGTTCTGCAAAGCTGACTGTGGCTGGTGCTAACTGACATCACCACAACTGAACCTCCAGGTCAGTTTTGCTGTTTTCAAGATATTTTTTAAAGGCAGAGCATGAGCATATGAACATACATATATGATGCTTCAAAAGCAATGAAGGCAAATTAATGAGGGGAGGTGTAACACTGCCTCCTGTTGCAGCATTTAACTTGATAGAATGTATGTTTGTCATGCAAAGCCAGGCGTTTTCCCACTGTGGTGGGAAAACAGTCCGCCAGGGTTGTGACCTGTAGGGGAAGTGTTCAGATCTCAAGAGTTCAGCAAATGCTCCCAGGGCTGCTGATACCCCAAGCTTCTGCTTCCAGTCACTGTTGAACCTAGTTCCACACCTGTGATCCCTGGATTTGGTTTTCAAAAGAACCTGCACAGTCCATGTGGCTTCTTAGCCATGTTTGTGGCAACATACTGCTGTTGACAACAGTATGAATGGAGTCACAATAGGGAATATCTTGATTTCGGTGTTTATGCTTGCTCCCTCCCCACAACAAAATCTCCAGTTGGAAACTCCACTTTTGCAAGTGGATGAATTATGCAAAGATACCTTTATTTGCTTGGCTTGCTTATTCCATGTGAGTTGCCCAATTTTGTGGGGCCTTCACTTTTGGAACTTGGAGCTATTTTTTTATGGTACAGATGTGGTATAGAGTAGAAAACAGTGGACCGTGGCAGAAAATGCCTGTCTGGTGGAAGGCGTGGAGCCCTCCAGATCCCACCAACTGATCGCAAGCATGACTCTCCCCTTGCCTCCCCCCCCCCCGGAGTATGAGGGGTAGAATACTGCTTTTGTTCTTTCGTTATATTAAGGAAACCTCAGCATCTCAGAATTCTGTGACGGCTAACGATAGGGTTTGCTCCAGTATAATCATAGCCATGCATTCTTTGTAGAGCCAGTAGCCTTGTTCTGGCCAATATTAAATGTGATTAAGTCCCATCAAAAGCAATTGTTAGTGGTGACTAACCTTGTTTCTGTTGTTTTCAGTAAGACTATGCATGCTTATTCAGATGCAAGTCACACTTCCTAGTACTTTTATTTAGGATTACAGCCTTAGGGCATTTCTACATGAGGCTTTCATCCTGCACCGTTACCGGGGCTTCTACTTCCAGATTCTTTGCAAAATTAAGATCAGGTCCTTTACACGTGCTTTTTTTCTGGGAGGTTTCTTTCTCTGGCTTTCTATATGTTTCAGTATATAGCCACTAGGTGGTGCTATGGTATAGTGGAATTGCACAATTACATGCTATAAATGTAATGCCATTCAGAAAAATACTGCACTTTCCTCAGTATAAAAAAAAGATAATGGTTGCAAAGCATGGGATTGGTCCTGGAGGATGACAATGTTGTGAAAACGACCCAGAGATTACCATGAGTGAACCATCACAAGAGCACAATAAAAACTTCAGATAGAAAGGCTCTTAGTTGTGACCATTGATTTTAATTGGATTAGGGCCAGTGGATATGATAGGCGGTTGCAGTAAGAACTATGGTAACAGGGAATGTATCTTAACCAAGTGTAGAGGATTGTAGTATTTATGATGGATTCACTCCAAGATTCTGGAATGCCCCGACTTATTGCAGGGGAGTCCATTCTAGGTTCCCTATACAGAGAGATGTATGGCTGTAACTTTAATGATTAACAGTCGGATTAGTCAATTAACAAACTTCTGATTGACTTTAAAAAGTGTCTCAGTTAATTGGGGAGATTTAAATATATATTAAATTTTTAAATACAAGTACTTACAAAGCTCATGGATGGCAGCTACCATTTTAGACAAAGTATTCCCCACTCACTCAGACACAGGAACAAATGCCTCTTCTAAGCTCTTACTCATGCCATGTGCATCATCTAAAAACAAAGTATGCTTTCTGCTTATGTTTACTCATACACAAATGTATGCACATTTAATTGATAATCGGCTTAAGATCTTTAATTGGTGGCAACCCTAGAGATGAACCTTCCCCCTGAAAGAGAAAATATGTACATTGGCCTACGTGAAGTGTAGTGTGAAAATGTCACTATTCCAGCTGTGGCTCATAACGTTGCCCCATCTGGATACTCAGGGTGAAATAAACTTTCATGCCACACTTAATACATACTTATAAATCGTTACACCGGATTGCCTGTGGTAAGTAAGAATTGCCTTCAGGTGACCAGGAAGGAAATGTGTAAATTAGGAGAGAGTTTAGTCTTCCCTTACCAAACCCTCAGATTGTCAAAGTGTCTCAGATAGGTTATACATAGACAGGCACAGCTAGAAATTCGAAGGGGGGGTCTAATAATTTTTGTGGACTTGCTTGCAAGATTGACTCAATAACCAAGGTGAAATTCTCAGCTTGCTCATATTAGCGACTGCAGTGAGCAGTCGCAGGGGCACTCCTTTGCAGCCCATTGCCATTGCAAAGGATGCTGGGATTATGTGTTCCTTCCAGCACCAGCTGCATTATGTGATCCTGGAGGGGAGTCCCGGTATCCCTCGCAACACCTCAGAGGATTCTGGGCTGAAAAATCAGTACATCTACCAAGTGCAGATTCTTGTGGTACGAAGACCAAAAAATTCTGTAGGTAAGCCGAGAGAACTACCAAATTCAGGGCTGGGAGGGCCTTAGAAAGTCTGAAGAGCTGAGACAGGCAACTATAACATCTAACTACTTTTGTTTGGGGCGTGAGGCTTTTTCGTTGTTGCCCTGGGCAGCCGCCTCCAGTTTACCCAGTTGTGGGGAGAACCTGATCCATTGAACTGACAGAAGCTTGGGGTTGGAGGAGCTGATGTTATCCCTCAGACACAGACCTTTCCTCCTGCACCCATATAATTTGGTGAGCACTCCAAACAGTCTTATGGGTGTGCGTGCTATTTCTGCGGGTACCCCCACCATTTCATGGAGCCACGGCAATTTCCCATTAAAATGTATTTATTTTGTATTTTTGTCATATATATTTCCCCACTCGCCCGGTAAATATTGGGGAACTTTGCAAAACACAAAAGAAAATGGTGTCTATGAAGTTTTGCTTCATTCAGAGACCAGAAGTGTTGTTTCATTATATGATGTTCAAATCACAGCAAAGTTGCGAGATCTTCCCACCCCCTATGCAAAGCAAGGCATCAAGGAAGAAATCCCATGATATTTCATTGCTCTGACAAAGAGAAAGGGTTTAACCTGATTTGGGAAAGGGAAACTGACATGCAGAACTAGAGGGCATCCTTCCTAAAGTGCAAAGACGCTAATGAACCATTGTTCTCTGGCGTGACCAATAGCGTGATATTCTCAAAACATACATCCCAAGCATTGCCAAATATTCTTGATTTCCCGTTGCAAGCTTCAGTTTCCTTTGGATGCTGCTAATGTCTTTCTGTTGCAATTCTAGGTTCCCTTAGAGTGGCTTCCTGTAAGGTTCTTGATTTATCTGATACCATGTTTCCTGTTTGGCTCTGACTTCACCTGCCCACTGGCTTGTCGCAGTGCTTCCCCTATTTTCTAGTCCAGAGCTCTCCTAAGATGAGTCCACCACTTGTACTTCTCCCCTGCGGATTTCTCAGTCCTTCAGACATTTGGCCTATCGCTGTGCTTTGCGTTCCAGGTTCCACAATGCTGCATCACTGTGCTTCCCTTTCGGAGATACAAAGTAGGTAAAGTTGTATCTTTGATTGGACTACCCTGGGGTCACTTCACACTTCACATTTGTAATGTGCATACAAAAACGCAATGTGTGCATCTGGCAGACACAATTTAGTATGTGTGATACAGACCATGGAGTCATAATTGGCTGTAGCTTCCCACTGTGTGTCTTCACACACTTGCTGCCACGTAACACGTGCAGATGTTCTCAGGTTGGTATAGGAGTACGCAAAGGTTTTGAGTTTCAAATAATTGCTCATCAGGCAGATATAGAGAGAGATCATCAAGTATTTATATAGGTGTGTGTGTGTACATAGGTGAGAGAGAGAGTGCATGCAGGGTTACAAATAAGTGAAATGTTTGCATCCCTGATAATACGCTTCTTTACAAGCTAGAGAAATCTGTATTGCCCATAGTGGGCTATCTGTAAAGCTAGGTTCCAAAAATGGCTGGAGAAATGTACACATCTGAAAGCATAATCTTACAAAGCATTAAGCATTTGTAAAATAGGTCACTGAAGGTATAGTTGTAGAGTCAGCGCTCTCTGGTCTTAATTTCTACCATTCCCCCTGAAGATGAGTGTCCGAGGTTCTTTTGCAATAACCCATCACTTATGCTTTCCTTTCTGTATAGTTCTAGGCTCACTTCCCACTGTCGTGGTTCCCTTACTCCTGGTTCTGAGTTGTCCTAGAACAGCTCGTCATCGTGCCTCTCTGTATAGTTCCAGGTTTGCCAACAAATTGTTCTTCTGACTGTGCTTCCTTCCCGCCCAGTTGGAAATCCTTCAATTATGGCCCCTTCCCATCACTTAGTTCCTCATGCCTCAACCCTTTGTGGTTCTGCTCACAATGGTAGGTTTGGGAAATGTAGGAAGGTACATACAGAGTGTTGGGCACACTTTGATCTCCAGTGGTGCTGCCTGTAGCTGCATTGTTAGCCTACCATTGCATGCGAAGCCAGAAGAGCTGCCAACAGACTCTTGGCGTGGAGGCAGCTGCTCTCTGCTGTCGCTTTGGTGCTGGTGTTCTGATACACTCGGCGCTTTATTCCTTGAAGCCATTCCTTCTGCTAATAATAATAATAATAATAATATAGCAAGAGGCTGCTTTAGGAACACAGTGTGGATACTTTCTTCTGTAGCCCTTTTCCTTTGTATCCAAAGCATTAATGCCTTTGAACATAGCATACGATGTACTCCAGGTAGTTGGTAGGGCACCTAGGCCATAGCTCTCAATAGTGTGTGTGCCCCACTACCTCCCCCTGTAATTATTTTTAAAAGAGTGATGTGCAACAATGTTGAATCCTTTAAAAAGAAGAGAGAAAGGAAACTCAAATGACCATAGGGACATGGCCAGTATATTGTCCCCGCTCCACCCTCTGATGGTTCAATGTATATTTTTGATGTACTATATATCTATATCTATATATATATATTCTATATATAAAAATGTTGACATTTAAGTAAAAAATATTTTGATAATCAAATTTAATTGCTCTACTGTGTTACTTGGTCAATAAATGGAACAGGGATGAGGAACAGCTCTTGGCTCAACTGGTTTAATTATGGGACAGAACTGACCTGGTACTTCTGAGGGGGGTTGGACAACAATTCCCATCATCCCTGGCCAGCATGTCTATGATTTCTATTTTATTTTATTTATTATTACTTTTCTACGCTGCTCTCTGGGCTGTTGACGAAACGAAACTTCAGACCAAGCATGTAGTGTTGGATCCAGATTTATGCTGGATCAACTGGTGGGAGAGGATGTCCCACCCGCTGCTTCCCACGGCAGCCCCTCCAGCTCCCTGCGGGTGCTACACAGAGTGTGAGGAGACATTGCTGGATGGGGTGTGCTATGCTGGGGAGGGGAGGGGAGGGGAGGGGGATCCTGCCAAGTCAGGCGGAGGGGCCTTCCACAGGCTGAGTGCTTCCTCTCATGGAAGGCAGATCCTGGATCCAACCCATAATATCAAAACCTAAATGTTTAAAACAACAAAGTAAAAGCCAGCAACAGTATGAAAACAGAGGTTGTTTTTTTAAAAAAAACAACAACTGAAGGACTAAAAAGCCTGGGAAAATAAAAAGGTCCTCACCTGGCGCCAAAAACATAGGCACCAGGCAAGCTTTTCTGGGGAGGGCATTCCACAACCAGGGTACCATCACTGAAAAGTAGCCTCCCAATTTACCTCATTTGGAAGGGGAACCCAGAGAAGCCCCTCTGAATATGCCTGTAGGGCTGGTACATATGGGAGGTGACAATCCTTCAGGTAACTTGGCCACAAGCTGTTTAGGGCTTCCAAGGTTAACACCAGCCCTTTGAACTGAGACAAGAAGGACTGGGGCCCAGTGTAGATCATAAAGTGCTAACATAATATGATGATATCAGCCAATCCCTGTCGTTGCTCTATTTTAGATCAGCGGAAGTTTCCAGACCATTTTCAAATCCAACCCCACGTATAATCCAAACAAGAAGTTACCAGAGCATGGATAACTGTAGCTAGGCTATCTCTGTCCAGATAAGGAGCATCTCTACACCAGCCTAAAATCCCACATTTAAAACAGGGCTTTCTGCTTTTGTTTTAAATGCAGGATCAGGACGGACTCCCTTTACACATACTTACTTCCCGCCCTTTCCCCCCTTATCTGAGCCTTTGATATGTTTAATTTCACAGCCACTAGATGGCGCTGTGGTCTAGCTCCTCTTATTGCGGGCTTTCCTTGTTTACGAGTGAACTCAAGCGCAGTTATGTGATAGCTCATTATCTCCGAGCTTTAAAAAAATGGGCTAATGGCCATTTAGTGTGGGAGACGCCCTGGAGGTTGACAACATCATCTAAAGGACCCGCAGACTTCTATGAGTAACCAATCTCAATAGCAGATAAAACTCGATGTGAAGAAGCCCAAGGTCATAGTTGGTATATTTGTCTAAGCTGATAAAAGGTGCCATCGAAGCCATCTGTAACAGTGCTGGATCCAAGTGTACTCCCAAACCATGAGCTTGACCCCTCAGAGGTAATGCACACACACACACCCCGAACAGGTTGAACACTGTTAACAGTACCTCCATTTTGTCTGAACCGAGTCTCAGTTTATTGGCGCTCATCCAGGCCATTGCCAAGAAAAGAGAAAGGTTAGGGGTGAGCCCGTAAGAGCTGGGAGGAGAGAAAGATTTTGAGGGGCTTTGTCTTAACATGTGGTCGGCTGCTCCGGATGCATAGGCACAGTAACAAAAGGGGCTGGGGAAGAGATTGCCTAGACTGAAATACACACACACTCTGATTTCCAGTGCTCTGTACACTACGCCAACCTTGTTTTCGCCTTTTGATAAAAGAACTGCTAGCCAGCATGCATCAAACCAGTCTCTTCGAAGAACCAGGCTTGATCATGATGGGCAAACAAGGGAAAAATCGGGGGCCCAGCTGTAGCCCTTCCCATCAGATGGCCAGTGGAAACTCCGACCAAAGATCATCCAGAGTCGGACACACCCCCTCATAGAAAAGAGAGTGCAGAGTAAGAGGCTACAGTTTGTACAAGAGCCTCCTGAAAGTAGGATAGAACTGCAACGATACCTCTCCTGGGTACTGAGCACCACCCTGCACTCCGTCAGGCTTGCCATGAGTCTTCCTCTGCCTGTGTTCTCGCGTTATTGTCCTAAACTCGGGTGTTTACCAAGGAACTGCCTGGGCCCTATGCAGAGGGAGAGTGTGCTTGCACACGGTTGCGTCAACTGCCCTAGTCACCTCTAGAGTGACCAGGGCTTTGACCAGAGCACCAGCCATGCCTGCTGGAAAACACCCCAGAGCCCTCTGGAATCAGTCAGAATCCATTAGCCTCCATGGGCAGACTATTTTAATAGGTCTCCTTGCAGAGGTGAAAGGCCACTGAGAGCCTAAACCTCAGTAGGAAGTAACCCAATTCTGACCAGGGGATAGCTGTTAATTCCCCCACTTTCAGATCACCACCTTCCTGTCCATTTGAGAAATCGAGTGTGTGTCCTCCTACGTGGGTTGGGCCATTAATATGTTGGGACAGCCCCATGGTTGCCACGGGAGCCATGAAATCCTGAGCCACCCAGGATGCTTCTTTATATGCTTCTGGGGAACGTGAGCGGGAGGGTGCTGTCGCACACAGGTCTTGTGTGGGGGCTTCCCATGGACATCTTGTTCTTATGCTCAGCTAATAAAATGCATCGAAGCTTGCAGCCCTAAGATGAAGTAATAATTAAGAAGAGAGAACCTCTGAGGATGTGCAGACTGCCGTTCCTTCACCACAGATATAAGAACATCAAAAAAGCTGTGCAGGATCAGACCAAGGGCCAGTCTAGTCCAGGCTCTTGCTCCCCACACTGGCCAACCAGAGGCGTCTGGGAAGGCCAGAAGCAGGACAACAGCCCTCTCCCACCGGTGCTTCCCAGCAACACCTGTTGCCACTAGTAGCCATTCTCCGCAGTTAATTGGTTAAGTTCCCCCAGATCTGGAATAAGGACTTCTGTGGCACCAGAAGGCTGTCCTCCACGCAGGCCTGAACGTGGCTGATGCCCCTCTGTTCAGAAACGAAGCACAACGTGGTGCGTTTGAGGGACTTTCTCCTGTTGTACCTCCTACTACAAAGATGCAGAAATTGAAATGCTCTTGTGAATGGGGCATTTTAGAAGAATGGAATTAAAACTGTTTAACTTTTTAATTGTCCTAAAATAAACATAAAAGTTATTCTCTTTGGGGAATATGATTTGTTTTTGAAATTTTAAAAGTGATGGTAACTTTGACAATGCAGGTTGTAGCTGCTGATGTTGTGACCTGTTCTCCTTTCAGTTTAAACTCCCTCCCCAGCCCTCCTCCTCAAGTGCTCAATTTGAAAAGAAAAGCAGAGAGGAAAAAATCCCAAGAGAATAATTATTTCCACAATGATGTTAGGGAAATTAAAATACAGTTTCATGTGTTTATAGAGATCAACCTCCTAGCTGTGCTCTGCCCTGAACTCAATACAGCCTTGATACGAAATGAAGAGTGCAGAACAATGTTTAAAATCCATTTTTAATCAGCACTTAAATGGTTAATGTTACTAGCAATAAGGTTTTATATACTACTAAGTACAAGCCTGTGGATGTTTACTTGGAAGTCAGTCCCACAGTGCTCAGTAAAGTTTACTCCCAGGTAAGCACATTGCAGCCTAGGATGTCTCCACATTCGCAAAACCCGCACATCTTTACCAGGGCTTTCTGCTTTCATTTTCTTTGTGGAATTAGGGTGGGCTTCTTTACACGGCAGACACGAGGTTTGAAGCGAGGGAGCGTCTCCCTCCCTCCTTGGCATGTGTGCAAAGGAGTGGGGGTAGGGAGTCTAGTTTTTGTCACTTAACTTGTGCTGCACTGTTTCCTCACAGTCCCCAGGAAAGCTACAACTTACTTCTGAGTAGACATAAGATTGTGCTGTAAGTCTGCAACCCTAGGCACACCTCCTTGGGAGCAAGCCTCATTGTCCTTAATGGGGTGCTCTGAATCAAAAGAGGATGTTGAGTCTGAGCTTGGTGGGGTGGGGGATCAGATCTGTCTCCCTTCATTGCAGGGAGGCATTTTACCCTCTTTGTCCTCCGATCGAGAAATATGCTCAAGCATTTACGTGGCAGACACGTGGTTTGAGTCAAGGAAAGTCCTTCCTCAGCAAGTTCATACCGCTATGCCGGCCACATTTCACACTGCCGATACCGTGCTTTTTAAAAATATTCCAACTTATCTCCAATATTTTTGAAAGCAGGATAAATGGGAAAAAGTGCGGGAGACATCCTGGAGGTTGGCATCGTCATTTAAAGGATCTGCAAACTTCTGTCAGTGGTCAATCAGGAGTGTGCAATAAATCGCTCGTGCAGAGACACCCTTAGGCTGAATTCATTCGATCAAGACGTTGCTTAGCACAGTTTGTTAACATGTAGTTAACAGAGAGCTTCGGCTATTGGGCACTATAGAAATTAAATAAATAAATAAAAGTATTATCCAGATGAGAAAAACGATCACAGTGTTTGGAAAAGCCATTCATAGGACAGTATATATCAAACCCCTCCAATGAAGAGGGATAATTTTAAACATATAGGGTTGGCTCTAGACGTAGGCCATTTCTACATGAGGCATTTATCGTGCGCTCGTGATTGGCCACTCACAGAAGTTTGTGGGTCCTTTACATGGTGTCGTCAAACTCCAGGACATCTCCCGCAGTTTTTCCTGGATATCCTGCCTTAAAAAAGATTGGAGGTAAGCTGGAATATTAATGCCCCCGCCATTTCCGCATACTGATGGCGTGCCGCCATAATTCTGCCACTAGATGGCGGTGTTCCCTTGAAAATACAGAAAGGCCCAGCAAGGCTGCTGCTCAAGGGCGCGTCCAGTTCCAGGTCAGGTTTGCTGTCTAAAGGAGCCCATCTTGATGGCAGCACAGGAACCCAAGCAAAATGCTCTGGCAGGGCTGCTGGATTTTCCATTAATGCAGACACCCCTGCAGTCATACGTGACTAGGTATGGATCCAACCTATGATCATTTACCTCGATCTGCCCTGCACTGTAATCCCCATTCCTGGGATAACACTTCTCCCTATACTTCGTCTCTTAATTTTCACTATTTGTTTCTCTCCCATTGACAACTCATTGGAGTTAACACCACTCCACAAATGGTTCCTGCTAGCTCAGAACCTTGGAACGTGGGCTAGGGTGTCCAGGTGTTCATCTCTAGGGGACTGTCAAGGACTGGCTTGGCCGGTGTGCTGCCCACATGTTGAGTGTCGTGCTCCATTGCCCTCTTTCCCCACGGTGCTGCAGCTACACTCCAGAGCATCCTTCCCTCTCCCGCAGCAGGAGGGAGGGAAGGCAATTAAAGCAGGACCACCATCAAAACGGGTCATTCAGGGAAGATTCCCCTCTCCGCCGTGCTGATCCCAATCAAGGGCAAAACCTGGTCTCCCCGACACAGGCTTCCAAACTCAAAATGCGTGCTCCTTGAACATTAGAATTAAAGGTGGCCCCCAAAAGGTGAAAAACTCAACCACTGATATAATGGGGGGCTCATTTTTATCACAAAATGCATCTGCTGGTACTCATGCATGTAATGTCTGCTTCAGACAGTTTTCTGGTTTGTTTTAAAGTGAAATGCTGAGAATGACTTTCCACTGCTCTAGACTGGGAACTTCCTTCTTCGAAAAAAAGTGACACGGAGAGAGACCGGACAAAGGGAAAGGGCAGTGCCTCATCTGCAATCTCCTGCAAGAGTTTCTGCTCCGCAGCCAGGCCCGCCCCGCAGGCAGGCTCTTTGGGGGAGACGGCGGGCATGGTGCTGGCGGGCTCACCCATCCACGGAGCCGCTGCTTTTGTTCTTGCGGCTGAGTGGGAAGGCGGACTTGCTCTGAGGCTGCGTCATCTTGCTGGCTAGGTAAACCAAGGGCTCGATGAGGGTCCGGCGGTCGGCCACCGAGGTTTCCCACAGCTTCACTTTCTCTGCCTTGGCCCAGCGCTGCGCCACATCCTGATCCACACGCCGCTGCTCCTGCAAGTCACACTTGTTGCCTAAAACCACGATGGTGACCTGTTGGGATTCAGAGAAAACAAACACGCCAGTTAGCGCACATGGCGAATGCACGCGTCGCCCGTGGTGGAACCAGGCTGGCCGGGACCCCCGCTGCCTGAGGCGGGTGCCCTTTCCACTACCGCAGCCAACCCACCTGACAGTGGGGTCTTTCTTCAGCACTGGCATTGGGCCGGTGTCCTCCGCACACCCGAGGGCGGCAGGCTATGGGCAGGCTATGGGGGCACGGGTCAGGCCGCGTGGCAGACGGCGCTTTCGTTCCAACACTTCACGCCTTCCTGCCCCACTGCACTGGCCACCTGAGGCGCTGCCCCGCTGGAACACGGCAGAGGTGGGCAACCTTTTTCAGGCACAGGGCCACACCGGTGCCTCGGGAATCCTTCGGGGAGCACATGTGGGCGGGGAGCACATGTGGGCGGGGAGCACACCCCACCCCACCCCACCCCACCCCACCCCTCCCCTCCCCTCCCTCCTCGCATACACTTTTCACACGCATGCGCACACTCGTCCCCCCAGACATAGCCACACACCCCGATATCCTTCTCCCCCCTCACACACAGCCACACGCACACACTACAGGGACTGTGGTCTTGGCTGGGTCAGGATCGTTGGGAGGAGGGAAGTTAAAGCAATCCCGATGGAGATTGCTAATAGCAGTGTGGGAACAGCCACTTTTTCCTGCTGATCAGCTGGGCAGCGGGGAAAATTAGGCAGGACTCCCTGGGGCTCAGCAGGCTGCACGAAGAATGGCGAAAGGCTTCGTGCGACCTGCAGGCTGCCCACCTGTGCCACAAGCCAATGGGAGAGAGCACGGTTGGGCACAGCAGGGATAAGCCAGGGCTCAGAACCAGCTGTGCTTCTACACCGAGAGGCAGGAACGCCGGCATTCATAGCGGTCTTGAGTCTCCGTAGCTGGAGGGGAGGGCTCCCAGGGCCGCGTCGAGGGCGCGACTTCCAGACGAGGCGTTTACTGCGCTGCCACCACTTTTCCTGCCTTTCTTCTTATCAGAAGAAAACTGTCACGGGAGGAAAGCGAGCATCAGAAGCCTTCCCGCTGGAGCCGCCAGGACCTCTGGGGCCGCGGAGCAGGAACGCGAACATGCAGTGGTGTGAGTTCAGCAATATCCACCTTCCCCTGCGATGCCTGGCAGCAGGGAAGTGCCAGGCCTCGTCCAGCTCCATGGGCGGCAGGGAAGTGCCAGGCCTTCGTGGGCTCTTGGGCCATGGAGCCACACCTTCCCCTCAGTGGCCCTTCTCACAAAAGAATGAAGGATTCATGGACAGCAACAGTAACGCTGCTCTACAGTAGAGCCGGGTATAAAGCAGCCTTCCCCAACCTGGTGCCCTCCAGATTGTGGACTACAACTCCCAGCATTCCTAACCATTGGCCATGTTATCTGGGGCTGATGGGAGTTGAAGTCCAACACATCTGGAAGGCACCTGGCTGGGGAAGCCTGGTTTAAAGAAACAATATACGTATATGCTACACTAAATATAGACTTAAATATAGACATTTTGGGTGTCAGTGAACTGAAATGGACCGGAATGGGCCACTTCACATCAAATGACCACCAGATCTACTACTGTGGACAAGAGGACCACAGAAGAAATGGAGTAGCCTTCATAATTAATAATAAAGTGGCTAAAGCAGTGCTTCGATACAATCCAAAAAATGACAGAATTATCTCAATTCGAATTCAGGGTAAGCCATTTAACATCACAGTGATCCAAATATACGCCCAACCACAGATGCTGAAGAAGCAGAAGTAGATCAGTTCTATAAGGATCTGCAGCACCTACTAGATAGTATGCCAAACAAAGATGTTATTTTCATTACAGGAGACTGGAATGCTAAGGTGGGTAGTCAAACGACACCTGGAATTACAGGCAAGCATGGTCTGGGAGAACAAAATGAAGCAGGACATAGGCTGATAGAATTTTGCCAAGACAACTCACTGTGCATAACAAACACTCTCTTCCAACAACCTAAGAGAAGACTTTATACATGGACTTCACCAGACGGTCGACACCGAAATCAGATTGACTACATCCTTTGTAGCCAAAGGTGGCAGACATCTATGCAGTTGGTAAACACAAGACCTGGAGCTGATGGTAGTTCAGATCACGAACTTCACAAAGCACAATTGAGAATCAGACTAAAGAGAATAGGGAAGACCCACAGATCAGTTAGATATGAGCTCACGAATATTCCTAATGAATATGCAGTGGAGGTGAAGAATAGATTTAAGAGACTAGATTTAGTAGATAGGGTCCCGGAAGAGCTATGGACAGAAGTTCGCAACATTGTTCAGGAGGCGGCAACAAAAAACGTCCCAAAGAAAAAGAAAACCAAGAAGGCAAGATGGCTATCTGCTGAGACACTGGAAGCAGCCCAAGAAAGAAGGAAAGCAAAAGGCAGCCGTGATAGGGGGAGATATGCCCAATTAAATGCAAAATTCCAGAGGTTAGCCAGAAGAGATAAGGAATTATTTTTAAACAAGCAATGCGCGGAAACGGAAGAAGATAACAGAATAGGAAGGACAAGAGACCTCTTCCAGAAAATTAGGAACATCAGAGGTAAATTCAAGGCAAAAATGGGTATGATCAAAAACAAAGATGGCAAGGACCCAACAGAAGCAGAAGAGAGCAAGAAAAGGTGGCAAGAATATACAGAAGATCTGCATAGGAAGGATAATAATATCGGGGATAGATTTGATGGTGTGGTCAGTGAGCTAGAGCCAGACATCCTGAAGAGTGAGGTTGAATGGGCCTTAAGAAGCATTGCTAATAACAAGGCAGCAGGAGATGATGGTATCCCAGCTGAACTGTTTAAAATCTTGCAAGATGATGCTGTCAAGGTGATGCATGCCATATGCCAGCAAATTTGGAAAACACAAGAATGGCCAACAGATTGGAAAAAATCAACCTATATCCCCATACCAAAACAGGGAAGCACCAAAGTATGTTCAAACTATCGAACAATGGCACTTATTTCACATGCCATTAAGGTAATGCTCAAGATCTTGCAAGGTAGACTCCAGCAATTCATGGAACGAGAATTGCCAGATGTACAAGCTGGGTTTAGAAAAGGCAGAGGAACTAGAGACCAAATTGCCAATATCCGCTGGACAATGGAGAAAGCCAGGGAGTTTCAGAAAAACATCTATTTCTGTTTTATTGACTATTCTAAAGCCTTTGACTGTGTGGATCAGAACAAATTGTGGCAAGTTCTTGGTGGGATGGGGATACCAAGTCATCTTGTCTGCCTCCTGAGGAATCTGTATAACGACCAAGTAGCAACGGTAAGAACAGACCACGGAACAACGGACTGGTTTAAGATTGGGAAAGGAGTACGGCAGGGCTGTATACTCTCACCCTACCTATTCAACCTGCACGCAGAACACATCATGTGACATGCTGGGCTTGATGAAGCCAAGGCTGGAGTTAAAATCGCTGGAAGAAACATTAACAATCTCCGATATGCAGATGATACCACTTTGATGGCTGAAAGCAAGGAGGAGCTGAGGAACCTCATGACGAAGGTGAAAGAAGAAAGTGCAAAAGCTGGGTTGCAGTTAAACCTCAAAAAAACCAAGATTATGGCAACCAGCTTGATTGATAACTGGCAAACAGTGGGAGAAAACGTGGAGGCAGTGACAGACTTTGTCTTTCTAGGCGCAAAGATTACTGCAGACGCTGACTGCAGCCAGGAAATCAGAAGACGTTTCCTTCTTGGGAGGACAGCAATGACAAATCTTGATAAAATAGTGAAGAGCAGAGACATCACACTGACAACAAAGGTCCGCATAGTTAAAGCAATGGTATTCCCCGTAGTAACCTATGGCTGCGAGAACTGGACCATAAGGAAGGCTGAGCAAAGGAAGATAGATGCGTTTGAACTGTGGTGCTGGAGGAAAATTCTGAGAGTGCCTTGGACCACAAGAAGATCAAACCAGTCCATACTCCAGGAAATAAAGCCAGACTGCTCACTTGAGGGGATGATATTAGAGGCAAAACTGAAGTACTTTGGCCACATCATGAGAAGACAGGACACCCTGGAGAAGATGCTGATGCTAGGGGAAGTGGAAGGCAAGAGGAAGAGGGGCCGACCAAGGGCAAGGTGGGTGGATGACATTCTGGAGGTGACGGACTCGACCTTGGGGGAGCTGGGGGTGGCGACGGCCGACAGGAAGCTCTGGTGTGGGCTGGTCCATGAAGTCACGAAGAGTTGGAAGCGACTGAGCGAATAAGCAACAAGAACACTAAATAGGTTTTTTAAACTTTCTTTAGGACAGCCAAGTGCCCCCATAACAGCCCATAATGATAAATATAAACTGCTATATGTTTTGGTCCCTTTGATGCCAGCAGATTTAAGTGCACCTCCTTGTGCCCACTATCAAAGCAAGTTCACATATGGAAAGCATGCGTGAGGGGGATGCAGGGTTATTTATTTATTTGTGACATAATAAAATCCCTCAGTGGTTCACAGTAGATAGTAAAATACATTTAAATACAATATTAAAAACACAGTATTAAACGCCCCAAATTGAAACAACTACAGCAAAAACAATTCAAGGAGCAGCAAGATGGCGCGGCATGATTCGCTTATTTACAGCACAGGGAAAGCTTGGGGCACACCGGCTAGTCCCTCACGGCCAGTGATGCCCTTGTGTTCGGTGGGTGTAGGGTGGACCTACGCACATACAGAGGAGAGGGCTCTTCTGCGTGAGGGGGCGCGAGGAGCCTGTGGCTGAGGAACCCGCAGCCCACCAGGAGTGGGCAAAGCCAGGGCAACCCCCTCATGAGCGCCTTCAACGCATGAGACTGTCTGTGTGAACACTTCAGTTAGCGAAGCATCAGAAGAATGTTGCGAGGCTGTAAACATGTTGGCACTTACTTGGGAGTAAGCCCCATTGAACTCAGTGAGATTTACAACCAGGAGAACATACATGGGACTGAGCAGCATATCACAGAATGGAGGAGCTGAAGGGAAGCACACTCCAGCTTCTGTCATGGGCCAGGAGGCCAAGGGTCAGACTGGGCAGCTGCCTTCTAGGAAGACATGGGGGATACGGGGCTCAACAACACTACAAGTGAGAAGGATCTTGGAATTGTTGTCAATCACAAACTGAATATGAGCCAACCATGTGATGTGGCTGCAAAAAAAGCAAATGCTATTTTGGGCTGCATTAATAGAAGCATAGCTTCCAAATCCCGGGAAGTACTAGTTCCCCTCTACTCAGCACTGGTTAGGCCTCATCTGGAGTCCTGTGTCCAGTTCTGGGCACCGCACTTTAAGAAGAATGCAGACAAGCTGGAGAGGGTTCAGAGGGGGGCAACAGAGATGATCAGGGGACTGGAAACACAGCCCTATGAAGAGAGACTGAAAGAACTGGGCCTGTTTAGCCTCGAGAAGACTGAGGGGAGATATGATAGCGCTCTTCAAGTACTTGAAAGGCTGCCACAGAGAGGAAGGCCAGGATCTCTTCTCGATCATCCCAGAGTGCAGGACACGGAATAATGGGCTCAAGTGACAGGAAGCCAGATTCCGGCTGAACATCAGGAAAAACCTCCTGACTTTTAGAGCAATACGACAATGGAACCAATTGCCTGGGGAAGTGGTGGGCTCTCCCACACTGGAGGCGTTCAAGACGAGGCTGGACAGCCATCTGTCAGGGATGCTCTGACTTGGATTCCTGCACTGAGCAGGGGGTTGGACTCGATGGCCTTGTAGGCCCCTTCCAACACTACTACTACTATTCTATGATTCTAAGAGCACAGCCCCAGCGAAGAGCAGCGTGGCCCCATCCACCGGCCAGGGAAGGCGCAGCGGCAGGGAGTTCGACTCCCCTCTCCCTGCCAGAAGGACGCTCCGTTCCAACGGCCAGTTGCCCTGGGACTGCAGAACGGAAGGCAAGCAAGCTCTGGTCCCGTGCAGAGGGCTGCTGGCTTGTGTGCATGACCCCGTCCGCACAACATGACAGTCGAACAACCCGTGGGCTGGCATGCACAAGTCGGAGGGTGCGGACGTGCTGCCTGCTGAACACCCCACCACTTCCGCTTTTGCTCAGCAGCACACGAGCAACTCCATCCTAGGTTGTTCAGCGTGTTGTCCGAACCCAGACCGGCGGGGTGCTTAGGGGTTCAACAACCCAGTGGCTAACCCGTGGGCTGTCATGTTTTGTCAGAACAGGCCCTTTGTGTGTGTGTGGGGGGCATATTACAGCCTGCTACTTATAAGCCCCCTTTAGAATAATTCAGCTGAAAGGTTGGGCATAAATCTTCAAAATAAATAAATGAACAGTGTTATTTTGAACTGAAACATTTAAATGGCGCATCAGTAGACAGAGGCCAAAATAAAGGGCAGATTGTTCCCAGTGAATTCCTCTGCAGGCCTGGTGCTCACTTATGAAGTTCGATGGCAAGTGTGGCCATGCAGAAGCTGAACTAACAAGAAGGAGGCAAAGACCATCTTGTCATTAGGGGAGAAAAAGAACTGGTGTGTCTAGCCCTTCTGGCTATTGCTTGGAAGCTGTCAATATGGGCTCTGCTTGTTATCCGCACGCACAAGAGGGTTTAATGCAGGCTTCTATATATACATATGTACAGTATGTTGTATGTACGTATGTGGTGTTTCTTGTTTTTCTCACACACAGTGGTAGCTTGTGGCCCTCAGATTCAGCCCCCGGCAGCTGCCCAAAAAGGCCACCTTGTTATGCAAGCCCCGACCTAACCGTTCCCCTCGGGGCACTAGCCCGTCCCCCAAATGTGCCTAAGAATGCATCCTGGAACCCTCTGCATGTGACGCTCTATGGGCAAACTAGTCTGGAAAGCACTTGAGGAAAGGAAGCCGAAGAAGAACCAGGTGGCTCACCTACCTCCTTCTTATCCTTGCTCTTGTCTATCTCCTTCTTGAGTATCTCCACCCTCTTGAAGGACTCCTTGCTGTCAATACTGTAAACCAGCACGTATCCGTCAGTGCAGGAGAAGCAGTGCTTGGGCAGCTCCAGCCCATCCCTCAAGCCTCGGGTGTCGTAGAAACGCACCTGCTCCCGCACCCCCCGGTCAGTCTCGATGGAGCCCACATAAATATCCTCCTGGGTTTCCATCATCTCCGAACCTGCAGAGAACCAACAGGATAGAGGGCAACAGCGTACGGCACAGGCACCATTGTCTTTGGTTAGAAGGATTCCCTCTCTCTCTCCACACAGTATCCGGAGTATCTTTTGCTAACCTCACCCGCCGAAAGGCGCTCTTCCTCAGTGTTCTCTGGTAAAAATGGCTACTGAGGGCATTCTGAGGGCAGAAGCACATTGATGTCAAGGTGTGGGCGAGTCTGGTCCCCCCCCACCCTTTTTGCTTTCCTTTGAGGAGGCATTTTCTGCTCCAAACATACTTTTTCAACAAGCCTTTGGGCTGTTGTATAAAACCCTCATTCGACAGCTTTTAGCCAGAGCAAAAACATAGCTAACCATCAAATATTACTGAGGGGCAAACGACACGCACAGCACACAAATGCATGTAATTAAGCCCCAACGGGTGTTTTCCACCCTGCCTCAGGGGACTGTGGGTTGGATCCAGGTTTAGTCATATCTACAGCAGGCCCAATGAAATCAATGGGACTTGCTAGTCATGACTAACTTAACCCCATTGTTTTCAATGGATCTGCTCTAGATATGACTGAATCTGGATCCATCCTTTGGATTTTGAGCAGAATGGTGACAGGTTTATACTTAACTCTTTCCCTGCCAATTATTCTTCTGCTCAAAATTGCACCCCCCCCGCTACTTTCCCCACACAGCACTCCAGATATTTTTGTAAACACACATCTGGAACTGCCTGGAGGGATGAGCAACTGGGCTGGACAACTCTGAGCAGAAGGGAATTCAGGCGTTTCCAGTAGGCGCCCCTACCTGTTACCCTATTGCTCAGATCTGCAGCCTTCCAAGTCTTTCAGTAAAAACAAAATGTCAGGGTTCTGTTACATGCACTTCTGTGTGGCATATTGTTTGCCGGCTACAGATGAAAAATAGATGCATAAATTCAGACACCTCACTTAGGGCCCCTTGAGGTAAGGATGAGTTGCTCTAAAGGGCATTTAGAACAATATTATTTCTCTCTACCTGCATAGGCTCTTTGGCTATAAATGATTAAGTATATGCATTTGTATTTCTTCCTTAAATACAAAGCAGCTTAAAATCTTGAAAGAGTCTACACTTCAGTAATATATTGACACAAAGACATAATACCCATAACCTTTGTTAACACTCCATTAACTTAATCAATGTAGAATCTCAAATAAAAAGAGCAGTTTGCTTTGCAGAGGAGGCGTTAAATGCAAGGCTCAGTTTCCCACTGAAAGGGAATCGAAGCTAATCCTGCCTCCCTGAAGAATAACCATGCCTGAAAAAGAAAAGAAAAACTAACTTTTTGCATTCACACAATATTGTGAAGTATAAAGTAGCCCTAAAACTCAGCAGGGTCAGGCTTCACTAGGACAGTTGCTCTGGCACGCTGGGGCACAAGCCCTTCTCCTAGGCCTCATTTGGTTTGGGGTTCTGGGGAAGAGCTGATTTCAAGGGGCCTGTGGGCTTCTATGGGCACAGCTGCTCCCTATACTATGTTGGTGTGGGGCTTAGGACTCTAAAAATGAGAACCAGACCTTCTGCCTTTTTTTCCTCTGGTGTAGCGCAGAAGCTAAGAGATGAATCTATGACTCAGCAAGTCCCCAGTTTGAGTCTCGCCTCTGCCACCAACTCACTAAATGGCCTTAGGCTTGACCTCTGCCATCTTGCCCCTTCCACAATACGGAGGTAATAATACTGACCAACCTTACAGGGCTGTTATAAGGATTACAATAAGGATTACATGAAGCACTTTGAACTTTCCATGACAGGAATGCAGAACTGCTTTGAGGTAGGGGACGAGATCCCCCCGCCCCCGGCCCACCACAAGCCAGATGGCATCAGGGCATATGGGCTCACCCACCAACATCACACCAGGTGCCCGGCCACACCCACTGATGTCATCAGCCCACCCCCCCAAGGGTTTTGTCTTTTTTTCTCAGAGTTCCCTGCCTTCTCCCAGCACACAGAAAGAGACTTCACCAGCTCCCTGGGAGGAGCCCGGGTCCCCACCTTTCTGCAACTGAGATTTCAGATCAGTGTGCTGGGGGAATCCCTGCTGTTATATCCAATTTCACACCAGAGATAACAGCAGCGATGCGCTCTGGGGGAATTCCTCCCACAGGTGGGGCTTGGAGGCCAAGACTAATGATCAGCACCCCCCAGATGTGATACTACTTGCCTTTGGAAAACCTGCACATGACACACAAGGGCCAAGAAAAGAAGAGGCACTCCCTGAGATATGTGGGAGCGAGGCTACGATAATTTCTCCCTGGCCACTTTGAACCACAACAGGGCAGGCAATAGCAGTGGGGTGACAGGGGATGCTCGGGTAGGCAACAGACTGGGTTTATCCTCACAATGGTTCTCTGCAGTAAATTAGCCCAAGAAAGAACAGTTTAGAGCTGAAGGGCTTCGCTGTTGAGCAGAGAAGTGAGATTTGCACTGCTGAGGTCAACACTCACCAACCACATGATTCCCATAGAGAAGCTGCTCCAGGATAGAAGTCTTCCCAACTGATGCTTGTCCACACACTACCACTTTGCAACTCTTCCCCATCTTCTGGCAAGTTGGACAAAGAGGAGGAAGGCAGGAAGCTATGAATGGAAGGCGAGCAGTGAAAACATATGTGTGCATGAAGACACAAAGGTATGCAAAGCTGTGACCCTAAGGCCATCTTTTGGCTTTTCAGGGACAGTAACCGGACTGCCTGAAGCTCAGGGGCGTGCCAGTAAGTTGGAGGAGAGGACACGGGCAGGAGAGCTTGGGCTCTGCATTGGGCAGCTATCTGGGGCAGGAACAGGCATAAGGTAGATCAGGGGCTACTGGTAGATCTCTGGGTGATTTGTAGCAGATTGGAAAGCGTTTCTGAGTCCCAATAATTAACAGCAGCAAGTAAGACTGAATGGTTGCCAGGGCTGCACTTGTGCTAACCAGTTATCTCTTAGCCTCAGTGCTCTTCACCTGTAAAATATAAGCATTAATTGGTTGCCCTTGACCTTTCTGCAGCTGGACTGGCCCCTTTGATTCTTTGCATTAGAATCCCTGATTCTACTAGATTCTACTAGTAACTCAATTTAAATGTACAGCAAGATGGCTCAGGGGGTGCAGTAGTAATTGACTGCCCTGCCCTCCCCCCACTATTTTAGCACCTGATTCTGATTACTGGACTGCAGGGTTCTAGTAAAAAACAAAAAAACAAAAGAGATCCCACAAGCCCGAAATCTGCCCAATCCTGGTCTGGGAGACGGAAACACTTAAGGGTCCAGCAGCCTTTTCCGTTCTTTGTACTTAGCATGTGGTCTAGCACCTATCTCCAGCTTTGCTAATTTGATTCCTACATTTTATTCCTGTACTCTGCATTACAAGAAATGTGCGAGTTCCAATAAATGATACAGTTAGATACGCCTTGAGGCTGTGAGGTTTTATATTTTCAAAGGGAGTTCTTCCTTTGCTGTTTTGCTCTGGCATGTCTCATTGTAATCTGAGACTTTAGCAGATATCAAACTTGTTATGTAATTAAGAGATGATTTGTCATGGGGGAACCAGAATCACAACTGGTGTGTACTTCCTACTCCTTGTGTTTCTTAGTTTTGTCCAAAATCAGTTGTGTGTGTGTGTCCAGTGTAATTCTCTAAGGGTGCAATCCTATGTGTGCTTAGACAGAAAAAAAGTCCTACAACTCCCAGCATCCCTCCAGCCAGCCATGCTAGCTGGGGAATGCTGGGAGTTATAGGACTTATTTTCTGTCTAAACATGCATAGGATCGTGCTGTAACATGTATACAGCCAGACACACAAAAGGGGCTCCTTTTCCATGGTATTGTTATGCAACCTCTATGCAAACATGTTTCCAGAATAGTCAGCTTGTATGTCTATAAGGGAATAACAAGGCTAAGAACAAAGGAAGACTTTGGGCTGCCTTTGAGGTGGAGCTGCATGTTATGGGTGACATGGAGCGGCCACCTAATATGGCAACACTCTGCCATGTTTTTCCCAAAAATGTGTAGGAGCATACATCCTGTGTCATGATGCCATCACATTGTGCGTTTCTCTGCCCCTGCTACTCAAGGCTGTGAAAAGTGGATGCCAAAACGCACATGATAAGTGTTCCTACACGTTACAGGGGGAAAGGTGGAAAACTCAACAGAGGGGGGGCAGTTTTGGCAGCACTCCCATGTCCCCTGTAATGTGTGATCGTAACTTGCCCTGCATTACACACACAGACATTTGGAGCTGCATGTATCATTCAAATCCTGGAATTTATGAGCATTGTCTTCAACTCTGGTTTAATCAGGACCAGGGGTTTCTTGCCCACAACAAGCACAGCGCAACAAATAAGACTGTATTATTACCAATTACTGCTGTTGTGAGCAGTTCACTGTCTTAATCTTGTATACATTTTGACTCTTCATAAAAATGTCACACTTAAGTGCTGCCAGTTACATTTCACATTACCTTTGCCCCACTATTTATGGTGTGTGGGTGCGCTTGCGCTGTACCTGTGTGTCTCTCTCTACATCTGTCAACTGATGCATCTGACGACGTGGCACAAATTCACAAACGCTTATGCCCCAATACATCCATTAATCTCTAAGGCACCACAAGACATTTCTTGTGCATCGTACAGGTGCACGAATTGAACACCCAAGATTGGCTGCTGTTCTGCCGAATGTACGCTCAGCGGCAAACCCATGTCTGCTGTTATGTAATGTATGAAAAGAACCTTCGGTATAATGTGAGCATGCAAACCCAAACTAACCCTGCTGCTGTTCTGAAACTGTGAAACAGAGAGATCGACCTGAGAAAGCACGGCGATCTCAAGACCCGCATAGGCCGTGATGGGACCTTACCTTCCAAAGACACTTGTCTCCTTGTTTCTTTGCTTTCAGCTGGCCTTGGGCTTCAGTCAGGAGAGGAACTATGGGTCGACAAGACAGCGTGCCCGGGAGGAGAGTCGGAAAGAGGAGGACCCACAGCCCACAGCTCCATCTAGGGTTCCATTTGCAATGGTGCTTTGCTCCACTCTTGCCCAGGAGTCATCTGGTACTCCACATAAGAACACTTTTAGAAACAGGTCACATAGCAGGGCTTCCTTTCTTTACTTTGCGAAACACTCGTTTCGGAATACTTCTCAGCCTATAAAATACAAAACTGTTTTTGTCTATTGATATTTCTGTTTTAATCTTGCATCTATGCGTATAAAGTATAAGGTGCCTTCCCCAACCATCCTTGACATGGTTTTGCTGGATTTTTTATTTACCTTTCTTGACTTTATTCTTTTGCTATAATATTTATTACATTCTCAATTGTTAAATTTTGCTGAAAATTTGTAAAAACAAGCAGCTTAAAAAAAAAAACCCACAACTTAACATGGGGCTCAATCCACCAGGAAGTTTTTTGTGCAGCTCCTGTTCATTTGGATGATTGTGCCCAATAAGTCTGATCCATCTATCTTCCATTTTGGCACCCTTAATGCCACCTTAAATTCACCTCCTGAGCTAACCATCTCACGTGATTCCACGTTAAAGCCATCTCTGTTAATTCTAGACCGGGGGGTCTGCAGTCTCCAGGCTCACAGGATCTACTTTGTTTTTTACTAGGATCCTGAGATCCATCAACTGGAGCTTGATGCAAAAGACATACACTTAGAATGAAAGAATTTGGATCCCAGGAATTTGTTTTGAGTACCAGAACTGAATGCAAGCCACAGTCCTTTCACCCCAAACTCCTTATTTGTTTACCCTGAGCTTTCTTCATTCCAGCAGTAGAATGCAGGGCGATTGTTGGTGCTATAGTTAAACAACTGGGAGTCAGAAATCCTTGAGAATCTACTGGAAATTATCCAGAGATCTACCAGTAGATTCAGCTCTCCCTTCTATACACCCCTGAAATAAAACCTCGTGTTATTAAGTGCCAGATGCTGGGGACAAAGGATGCTTATCACCATCAGAGCTTCTCAGAGGCATCAGCTATGCCTGGGCCTGTGCTGGAAACAAAACACTGAGCTCAGTTAACCCTTCTCTGATGCAGCCAGGCTTTTCTTCTGACATTCTGATGTAAGTTGTACATGTGGCTAACCTTGTTTATCGCCTCAGAGTAAAATGTGGCTTTAAAAAAAAATTGGCTTTGAATGGGAAGTGCCTCCAATTTTTTGAATGATTTTGGACCTCCCAATTTTTTGGAAGGTCCAAAATCATTTTCCAAATTCATTAACTGAAGTTGAACACTCCCACTCCAGCAATATGGATTTTTGGTGAAAATCCTTTGAAAAACAACACACATTCCACCCAAACTCCAAATTTACTATGGCAGTGGCAGATTTTCTTCCATTATTTCCTTTAGGTGAAATCTGCACGTTTACAAAAAAATACATCCTACTCGGCAGGTGTGAGAATGTTGGTGAAGAGAATGGGAAAAATCGTTAAAAAAGCACCCGTCCGACTGAAATTTGATGCAGAAAGGTGCCGCATGCTTAGACTATGGCTAAAATAACTGCAACTGCTCCGGCCTGGGTAGCTCAAGCAGATGCTATGACCCGGTTCGCACGTAAGAAGCCGCCCTGGGTGAATGTCTCCACAGGGCCTCTTGTTACAGTAGCAGCCGCCACTCTGAATATTGGGGGCTCAGCAGGGGCGCCCCGTAACTTCTCGTCATGTGCAACCCCGGAGGGGGTGCGGCCTTGGGGTGGCTGAGAAGCCGCCCACGACCCCAGGGCAGCCCGTGGGTTCTGGGCGGCTTGCCGAGCAGCCCAGCGATCACCTCCGCTCGGTTCGCACGTCGTAAGCCGCGGCAGCCAGCCTGGCACCGCCGGGTGCCACCACCCACCGGGCCGCGGTGATCGTGTGAAGCGGGTCCCTCTCTGAAGGGAAGAATTATTTTGGAATGAAAAGCAGCATCGGGAAGCAGGTATGCCTGGCGCTCTCGCCCGGCTCGATTCACCAGAAATGTGATGTTTGACGGCTTTTATTCTGGTTCTGCCTTTTAAAGGGAAAACGTGTGGAACTATCTGGTGTGATTATCTGAAGCGCCGGTGATACAAGGGTGGCTTGTGCCAAGGGCTTCTACCGCGCGACGTGCGGCCCGGCTGAGGGGAGCGGGGCGCGCTCCCAGGAGGCGCGGGCGGCCCCGGCCTTCCTCCAGCAGGAGGCCGGCTCCCGCCGCCGCCCCGCCAGGGCGCGGCGCGAGGGCCCCTCTTGGCGGACCCGCCCGCGCCCTCGTCGCCAGCCGGCCGGAAGCGGCCTCTCCGCCCGCCCGCTCGGTCCCCGGATGCGGACGGCGAGCGCCGCCCCTTCCCCCGCGCCCGCGGCTCGCCGGCCGTTGATCGCAGCAGCGAGGAGGCAAGATGGCGGGGGCGGGCGGAGACTGCGACGTGATCATGGCGCCCGCGGCTTCGCGCGCGGAGGCGCCGGCGATGCTGGGCGACGGGGACGAGGACGCGGGGACGCGCAGGTGAGGCCCCCGCCCCCGGCGAGGCCTCGGCCGCGCAGCGGGAGGGCCCGCCTCGCGGCGGGGGCGGGGCGGACGCCGGGCCGGCGGGGCGGGCGGCGCGGCCATCCCTTCGCCCCGTGCCGGGCGCTCACGAATCCGAGGCGAAGCCCATTGGCGAGGGCAGGAGGGTCGCGACGTGGAGCCCCCATGTGCAGGAGCAGCGAGCCTCCGAGAGCCCAGAAGGTGCGGGACCCGCAGTAGGGCGCTCGCCTCCGCCTCTTGCTTGTGGGCTTCCTTGAAGCCCCTGGCCGGACCCTGCCGGGGGAAGGGTGCTGGGCAAGCGGCGCCCTGGCGGGGCGGCGTTTGCTTCGCTCGCGGGGAGGGCTAGCAGCAGCGCCTGCACGCCCGAAGGTGCCGGGGCTTGCGCGGGAGAGGAGCCCTTCTGCTTCCCCCAGGCCCGCGAGTGCGCCTGCTGCGGGGCCCGAGGGAGCGTCTCCCCTCTCGCTGCAGTTCCCAGCGTGGCCAGGGTTGCAGCCTTGCCTTTTTCACAGTTACCTTCAGCTACCAGGGTCCCTTTCAAGAATGCTGCAGAGCTTAATGGTATTGTGGCTGTTTTACAGAGAGTTTGCCTCCGGCCGCCCATCGATATATTGTAGCAGAGCTGAGATTTTAGCCCCTAAGTGTCCTGCTACCAGCTGCTTGGCAAATGGAGAACAGGCTTTTGTGTTCGTGTGGGATCCCGTGAAGTTTCAGAAACATTCCACCAAGTGGTGGTCTTTCTTGGGTCGGGATGGAAGCATTTTTTTCTCCAAAGACATTAAGTCAGGGCGGGCGACTTGTGGCCCTCCAGATGTTGTGGCCCATGATTCTCATCAGCCCTAGCCAGCAGAGCCAGTGGTGAGGGATGATGGGAGTTGAATGCCAAAACATCTGGAGGGGCACAAGATACCCACCCTTGCATTAAGTAGATAGAGGTAAATGTCGTGGGGGTGGACAGGGGGGCATGTGGTCTTTCTGATAGGTTTGCATTCAGTTTCATGTTGGGGGAAAAATTGGGATTCCATTATGGCATATTGGGTCACTGAGTTTTCCCATCTTGTTGATTAAAAAAAAAAGGAAGTATGGCATTAATTGGAAGCAGTCTGCATTTCAAAAGTAACAGGAAATCTTCTAATTTTGTTAGAAATCAGGACTGGCTAGTTCATAGCCAGGTCACTTCTCTCTTGTTATTGTTGTTCAGTTGTGTCCGACTCTTCGTGACCCCATGGACCGTAGCACGCCAGGCCTTCCTGTCCTGCGCTCTCTCCCGGGGTGTGCTCAAGTTCATGTTCATTGCATCGGTGATGCTATCTAGCCATCTCATCCTCTGCTGTCCCCTTCTCCTTTTGCCTTCAGTCTTTCCCAGCATCAGGGTCTTTTCCAGTGACTTTTCTCTTCGCATTAGGTGGCCAAAATATTTGAGCTTCAGCTTCAGTATCTGTCCTTCCAATGAGCACTCAAGGTTGATTTCCTTTAGGATGGACTGATTTGACCTCCTTGCAGTCCAGGGGACTCGTAAGAGTCTTCTCCAGCACCACAGTTCGAAAGCATTGATTCTTCGGCGCTCAGCCTTCCTTAGAGTCCAGCTCTCACAGCCATACGTTGCTACTGGGAAAACCATAGCTTTGATTAGACGGACCTTTGTCAACAAGGTGATGTCTCTTCTTACGATGCTGTCTAGGTTTGCCATAGCTTTCCTCCCAAGGAGCAAGTGTCTTTTAATTTCATGGCTACAGTCACCGTCTGCGGTGATCTTGGAGCCCAAGAAAATAAAATCTGTCACTGCTTCCATTTTTTCCCCTTCTATATGCCAGGAAGTGATGGGGCCAGATGCCATGATCTTAGTTTTTTTTAATGGAGAAAATGATAGATTTAGAGGAAACCATGGCAAAATCAGAGACTAATCAGTTACTTATTTGGAGGTTGGCAAAAACTGATTACCCTTGGGTAGTTCTTTGAGTAAGGCTTCTGATAACAGCTCAACAGTTTGTGATTTGTTCTCTCTAGGGAAATGGCCATAGCTCAGTGGTAGAGCACTTGCTCTGCATACAAAAAAAGTCCCATGTTCCTGTCTGAAATACTAGAATGCCTCTACTAGTTAGCGTGTAGAGTCTACACTGTAGACCGTATTAAGCTAGATAGACAGTGATGTGACTCAGTATAAAGCAGCTTCCTGTGTCCTTATAACTTTTAGAACTGGAGGAATGGCTGAACAAGCAGGAGGAGGTGGCAGGAGAAATTAGGTTTCTGGCTGTCCGTCATTAACCAATGAGATTTGTTTAAGAATTCCAGTTGCTTAAAATAGTACATCTTACTTAGAATTTCTTTTCTCTTCTGCCCTATGATCTTGGAGTGTGGTACAGCAGGGGTGGGCTGCAGGTAGATCAGGATCTCCTGGTAGCTCTCTGGGTGATTTGCAGTGATTGGCAAGGGTCTCCATTCCCAATGGTTTAACAATAACAATGTTTTGTCTAAATCTACGTATCAGGGATTCTGACTCAGATGTAGATTTGTATTAGTGTATGCAGGTCATCCCAGTGTGTGGCTCATGGGGGTTCACTAGGTAATTGGCCTGGCCTGGCCTCCTGAGCCACCAGTTTGCATCTGGCTCCATTTGGGGGATCTTGGGGTTCTAGTAAAAAAAAAAGAAAACAAAGTACATCCTGCAAACCTGCAGTCTGCCCTCTCCTGTGTTGCAGCGTGTGCTCCTTGCACTTAGAAGATATGAGCGATGACAAATTTAGTCAGCCTGCTCCACATGCGCTTCTGTGTCATTGGGTGGCTGCCAGCCCTTGTATACCCTTGGCAAGCGGCTAATCACAATGTAGTCTGTTCTCAAGGGAACCCTGGGAATTAGGTTAGACTGAGAGAGAGTGATATGCCTTGGGAGAGCTTCATGGCTTGGGTAGGGTGCAAGTCTCCTGTATGCAAAGCCAGGGTTGATTCTCCCAGGGATCAGCAACCAGAAGCACTGGGAGCATATCTGCCTCTTCTCCCCTCTCCCAGCACCCCCAAGGAGTACCAAGGAGTACCCAAGGATACCACTGGTATCCAGTTACCAGTGCAGATGGAAAAGCGATATGTGGGAGCAATAGCTCTGGCAATGGAATTTGCTAGCAGTTCACTTTGGGAGACCAGGGGTTGGATCCAATTGGGGCCTTGCACGTGCGCACAGCCCCACTGGCCGCAGTCCGCGTGCACCCAGCCTCAGTGACCCTGGTCTGCGTGTGGCCATGACGTAGTGCTTCCAGGGGCAAGCCCCAAAACAAGCGCAAGCACTCGTTTCTGAAAGGGGCTGGTTGCGCCGCTGCCAGAAACTAACAGTTTCAGGCCCCCAGAAGTGCTACCATCGTGCAGCGCATGCAAGGCCCCCATTGTATCTAACCCCAGGGTATGAGGGAGAATTCTCTCTAAGAGGGAACAGAGGCATCCCTCCCCACAAAAAAAACCCCACAACAAACTTCAGTGGGTAATGTTTGAGTTTGTAAAGAGTACAGCAGTGGGTTTTAAACTATGTTCCAGAGAACTATGTGGTTGCTTCGAAGCCTATCAGGGGTTCTTCAGTGGGAAGAAAAAGAATGGCAGACCAGCTTCCCTGGATGGCTGCTTGCCCGCCACTGCTGGTCATTTCCTGTAATGTACAGACCCAGGAGTGTGTTTTGGGGCAAACTCCGTGTTCCCACAGAGCAAAGGTGAGGCCAAATAAGTCTTGCCAGTGTCTGGCATGAATTAATTGTGCCTCCCAGAACATGTTCCAGAATCCTCTGTAACCTTCACGAGTTCCTCAGGTGACAACTGAGCGTGGAAAGGGTTCCTTGGACCTGCAGTACAGTTGTCATAGCTTGGGTGCTCCTGCTCACAGCCCAAAAGGATCCTGTACACATTGGTAATGGTGGCATCATCATCATCACTATTATAAAAGTTGTTTTAGGGTTTCCTTTTCAAATACAAGACAATCATGTACACAGAATAAGAGGTCACATATATGATATGCAGACACTTGTGTTCAGAAGTATTACAGAAGCATCCCATATAGAAGTAGAGTCATAAGTGGCTCAGTATGACCGAATAAAACAGTTAGCCAATAGTCACCAAAGCTGTCATTTGTCCCTGTATTTTAGAAGTTTTTCCTCCAAAATGTGAGTTGGTAGACCATGGGACATAGAGGGTAGTATCCAATGGTAGCCCTATGTAAACTAGGCCCATTCACTTCAGTGAGTCTACTCTGTGTCTCTATTAGCATATAAAATAAAGGGAAATCAGGTAGTTGCAAAAGCATCATATGCCTCCACTCTTGGCAGGACTCTCCATTTGTGCATCAATTTTTCTGAAAGTGCAACTGTCCATACTCCATCCATCCAGCGACGTTTAGAAAGACCCTCAGCAGTTTTCCATGGAGGGGCAAATTCCAGTTGCACAGCCCCAAGCAGCATTCGTATCACGTCTTTATGCATCAGGTGTTAATTCTAATTTTTACAGATTGACAATACAATTAGCCCAGCAATGTTTAATGGGTTGTTTCATTACTTAGGTAAAGCTTCCCAGTATTCTTCAACTACAGGACATAAAAGCCACATACGAAGCAGTGTGCTCCTGAGCCCATCCTCCCTCTAGCACCTGGAGGGAGGATGGGCTCAGAAAACCCGAGACAAGTAGGGAAAAGATGCTGGACTATTTTAGTCAATGCATAAGTGTTCAAACAGCATGAGGGATGTCAGGATTTCTCTCTTGTTAACTAGAGCTTTTGAGAAAAAGCACACTTCGTTGTTTTATTGCCAAGTTATATGCCCCTCTTGGAGAGAAAGAGCCAGGGTTTATTTGGGGATTGGTTTTCCCCCTACCTATACATCTCTTATCCGACGAGCCCCTTCTCATTTCAGTCCTGATGCTGTGAATATTTGTTTGGATCACACAGTCATCTAGGATGGGGTAAAGAGGCGATGGAGGAGGTGCATGAATTTTAGCCCATGGGGTAGAATCCAACGAAAGTCCTACTTAGAGCAGACCTACTGAAAGGATCAAGACCTAAGTTAGTAATTTCAGTGCGTCTTCTCTAAGTAGGACTTACGTTGGATTTTACCCGTGGTTTCTACAGTCACAATGTGGCATCATAAAATGGCTTTCTGATCTTAACTGTCAGTGTCTTCAGGAGTTTCATGAATGGAAGTGCTGTGTGGTTTTGCGCGGCATAAGGAGCCTCTCTTGTTACGCGTGGGATAGAGAGATCATTTTGTATAATAATGAGCTGCTTGATTTGGAACGCAGTTTGATACAGTTACTCCCCATCTTCTGTTCGTGTGATGGTATTATTGGTGCCTGAGAGTGATATTAAGTTCTAAGTACCCCTGCAATTCTGTGAATAGCAAAAAGAAGTTCAAAAAAGGACAAGACATATTTTCAGGAGTTGGGCATTTTTTCCATAATTTGGTAGGATGCTCAAGCCATCTGACCTAATGTCTGGACTATTCCTAATAGTCATGGTTAAACAGACCAAGGCTGGGAGCAGTGAACTCTCTGGCACCCTGTTCTGTTCTAAACATCTGGATCTGACTGAAAACCCTAGCTAGGCCACTGTTGGTAAGCTTACTGGTCCCTGCTGTGATTCATATCCACATGATCCTCTGTGTTGAAGAGTTTAGCTTTATACTCTGAGGACCATGGGAAAGAGGAGGCCATGTGGTGGGAAGCTTAAATGATATCTTAGTGAGGGAGTGTGAAGGATGGAGCAGAGTGTCAGAGGGAAGCTGACTACTTATTTGCATGCCATTTGGTTTGGGCAATAAACAGCGAATGTCAAAGTTGTAAACTACATGGGATCCAAAGAATTGGCAAGTGTTGACTGTCAACCCAGGTCACCCTGCAAAGGAAACTCATCTCTGCACTGGGACACATGAAACACCAACAGCTTAGAACTTCCCTACTCATTGCATTATACCCTGTGGTGGTGGCTCCAGGAAAGAATTAGAATGAGACTCTCCTCTGGAGCAAATGCCATCTTTATAAGTACACCAGTTGGGGGCAACTCCCCAGGGATGAAACCCCCCAAAGATATATGACTCTTGCCATTCATGTGGGAATTTCAAGGCATAACTTGTGACTCTTCAAATGCGGAGATAGTGATTATTGACAGTTCCCTTAATGTAAGTGTATCTAAAAAGCGTTGACTACTAAAATGGAGAAATACTTATGTATTTTGCAACGTTTGCAAGGTTAGACTTGGGTATCTGTCAACATACATGTAAGAATTGACACCATCCTTCTGAAATTCATATTACACAAACAGTAATCTAAGGCTAATACAGGGAAATACATGTAAATAAGAACCTGTCCACAGGTAACTGTAGTCTACTACCTGTATAACACAGGACAGATTGCAGATTCTTTAAACTGTCCGTATACTTCATTTTGCCTGTATCCAGAGGTAATCTGCTTGCACACCATTACTCATATATTAGTATTGTTGCTATGGGGTAACTACAAGTGTTGATAGCATTCACTTAATAAGTAATTTATAAGCATTTTTACCCTGTTCTTCAACTGAAAAGGGTTCCAGAGCAGCTTGCACATTATTTGTACTACCCCACTAACTCCTCCACTGGGGACTGGCAGATACTTTAATGGAGCATATGTTGTTGCCTTTGTCCAGATTCCATTTGGAAAGCAAAAAAAAAAGCAAGCAGGAAACCTCAAGAATCAAACTAGGGGCACAAAATGACCAGATGATGGCTCTCTTTTCCCTAAAGCTGGGTCCTTGTGCCATTAAACTGTCCCCTATATATTCAAGCACAGAAATCAAAAAATGTAACCCAGAGCACAGGAATGATCAAGTTATGTCATGTTCACAGTGCCTTGAGAGCAGACTCAGGTGAGTGATCCTAACTGTGTCCTACAGAGGAAGACTCCAGGGTTGCTAATCATTTGTGCTTATAAGAAAATTTCATCCGGGCACTCATTTGAACTTTGCTCATGTTTCCTGCAATGTGGGTCTTTTCCCATGTTACAGGAAATGCATGTTTGTCCCCTTCCTGTCCTCATGGCAGCTGCCATAAGGTGTAGAGGGGAAGTGTATGAATGAAAGCACATGGTGAGCACTGCCTAGGAGTCATGATTAGCTGAGGATCCCAAGTGAAGCGGCCCTCTCCTGTTATAAGGCAGCACTACCGATTATTCCATCTTCAGCCGCAGCAAGTTTTGGAGCTCTAAAGAAAGGCGGAATAGCTATTGAGACTTACTGGTGGCATAACCTTTATGTATTAAAATAATAATATTAAGTAGTTGCTTGGGTTCCAACATGCTAAAGCTGTGATGTCTTAATGCCCCTTTTCTTAAGACAATCAGTGATTATATAGAATAGGGAGGAATAAAGGGTTGTTCTTTTACAAAATGCATGTGTTAGCTTGGCAGCTGCTGCTTTGCAAACAGCGCTGAGGTGTTCTTGACAGAGGAAAGCTACTATTACCTTTACTTGGAGTGTCTTATCGAAGGGTTTCTCCTGCCAGACTTATTTAGAGAAGGACTTGACTCCTTGGCTTTCTAATAGCTCCGGCGATTTGGCAGCTAACTGGTTTCCAGGAAAAGGAAACCAAAGCCTGCCGAATTCTTAAGGAAGCAATGCAGTGGATGCTGCAGGCAAGGAGAAGGATTTGAGCTGGTCCCAGTGTGACCTTACGAGCAAAGAAAACGCCAAAGGTGTAGGCTTAAGGCTCCATTTCTTCAGAAGCAACTTTTAGCAGGTGCTCTCCTATACTGTGTATATGAAAGGAATCTGCAGAATAAATGCAGCCCCTCGGGAAATGAGCAAGGTAGTGTCTGCTTTTTCAAGACCTTGCTGGACCGCTTGGTCCCAGTTCTCCATGTTAAACACTAGGGGGCACCAGTGCACAGATGAAAATTCCCACACATGCCACAGCGACCTGCTTTGTGTCATTTGGCCTGCATCATACCAGGCGGAGCTGTAGGAGGCACCGAGATAATCTCTGGACAGCCCCTTCCTACAAGCCCGGCCCCACATGCTTAACTCCCTCACCTTGCAACAATTCAGCCCCTGACACATCAACTTGTGTTGCCTGGCTCATGGAGTACCACAGGCGGGGAGCAGGAACTCCCCCGTACCCGCGGTGGTCGCAAGACATAAGAAGAGAAAATAGTTTTGTAAACCAGGGCACAAAGAGTGGGTGGGTGGGTGGGGGGGAATCAACATCAATAGGTAGTCTTAGGCCCGAGGCATGAAATAAAGTCGATTCACAGACACTTTGAATTGTTGTTTCAGAGCTGATCTTGAGGCAACTTTTAGGGCCTGTTTGTGGGGAAGGAGGGTTTGCACAAAACTGGAGGGGCTGGGGGGTTTGCAGAACCACTGCAAACAGTCCCGTCACGCAATCGCAGAAGCGTGCGGCTCCACCAACCACCCCCCTTGCAGTTATCTGCTGGGTTTTGCAGCATTGTTTCCCTGCATCCTGGTGACTGCTCCATAGGAGAAAACGTGCATGCACCCATATCTAATGTCCATGGCCGCTAGAGCGTCGCCTCCCGGGGCGGCTGCTCTAGCCCACGGACTCTATGGCTCTGGCCTGGGAGTTCTCCAAGGCCTATTTTTTCATCCATGGAGCCCATTACACGACATGGTAAGCCACACTGGGGCCCCTTTACCCTGTTGCAGAAAGTGGGTAGCGAGTGTGGTTAACTAACCCCTCCTGACCTGGGAAAACACCCTCCAGACGCAACACTAACCCACTGTGGGTAGAATGTTTACCCCATCCACAGTGGCTTAGTGTTGCGTCTGAACAGGCCCCTAGTGTGTGAAAAGCTGGCCAGACCATCTAGCACAGTAATCTTCAGTCTTTCTGCTTTCCAGGAACCCTTTCCACATTGACTTTCTGCGGTGGAACTTCTCCTGCACGTCTGCTACAGAATCCCAGTGCACTGCAGAAGATGCTGGGGCAAAGTCTAGATCTCGCACTTGGTTCATGCACAGCACTAGCCGGGCCTGTTGTCCTGTTTGAACTGAAAGTATGACCTAGAACATACCCAAAAGTCTCCTGTAGCTGCACGTTGTAGGGGAAGATCAGTTGTGGGCAAGCTGTCATTCTCAGAACTTCATCCACCATCACGGATTTTCCCATTGGTATCTGCAGAATTCCAGGGTACTCTGGAACACAGTTGATAAACCACAGATCTAGCACACCTAAACACTAGACTTTAGTGTACTTTGCAATTTGAATGTCAAAATTCTGCAACTTATATAAATTGTGCAAAATAGGCACCAAATAATGGAATATATTTTACATATTCGGCACGATCTGTTCTGCTAGTCGTGGCAAAGGGCAAAGAACTTCAAGGCCCTGGGCACTGTAATTCTACTCAACTCAGCATCCTGGACTTGAGAGTTCACCAGGATAAGCACATACCCATAAGGAAGAATGTGTGTTCTTTCTTGTGTGTTAAGTGGCTTATCAAAATGCCCACTAACTAGGAGACTTGAGTTATTAACCTGGAAGCTGTGACAGTTGAAAAATGGAGTGGAAATGGTCTGCTGTGTACATCCTTTTTAGGAGACTTGAGTTATTAACCTAGAAGCTGTGACAGTTGAAAAATGGAGTGGAAATGGTCTGCTGTGTACATCCTTTTTTCCCCCCCAAGGCTGTACACATTTGCCATTGCATTTTCAAATTTCACTGCAACCATGAGGGCTGGGAACATGCTGCTTTAAATCAAAGTACGATATCCCGGGGTTTTACTAAGAGCCTGCAGGGCCACACAGCTGTGTTGGGAATCAGATGCTCTAACCATTGAATTCACTTGCGTATCGGCTCTTCATCTCTGAAATGACCTGTTGGATTTTCGCAGTTGTGTTTTCTGTTCCTATGGCAGAGGTTCTGCTTCTGCTTACCACTTCAGTGCCATGGTATCTTAGTGGTATGTGACACTCTGTGTCCTTCCCAGCACAGCTGTACAGTGTGCAGGAGCTTGGTAGTAGTGGGAGGACCCTTTTTTAGTTCCTTGTTATGCCCCCCACCCCACCCAAGGTTCACCAGAGAGTGGGACGCCAACTCCTTGCCCAACAAAGAGACTCATTCAGAGAGCTGGATTGTATTTTTAGCCAAGCCAGATTCTTTCTCTAGTTTCAAAAGTAGCAAGTGGGGAATGCAGCCTACATCAGTGCGGGCCTCGTAGAATGACCTCATTCAGGCTTTGGCATCTGTTTGGAGCAGAAACAATAATTCATGATATCAGGAGATCAGAATTTTCCCCTTTGTTGTGGTAGTCAGAGTCCTTAGTAAACAAGTGCAGGGTTCATTTTTTTAAAAGCATCTCTTCTGTGTGTGTTCGCCACATTGACGAAACACAGTAGACATCAGCGGCTGCAGTTTGGGGGTTTGACCTGTGGGTCCCTCTTGTGCAAATCCTTCAGAAAAGCCCAGTGAAGTTGGGTGGTGGTTTTTTTACGAGACTTCCTTAGTGTAAAGTGCTATATTTCCTTCTTCTCCCAGCAACGAGATTTATGATTGAGTTAATCAGTAATGGTAGATAAGTCTCCCTGAAAGTCAGCTTGACCACCACCAATCTTCACTTGCACAATCTGCAGCTACAGTGGAGTTTTAGATGCTTTCCAGAGCGGATGCTCCATTCACATGAGGCCCAATACGCTTGGCTAGTGCCCTGCGTGAATGGATCGTGCATCCAGAACATGCCCCTAAATCCTGGTTAGTAAACGGATATTAAGCCACAGGTGCCTGTTTCAGATATAACTGAAAGTTAAACAAATTGATGTGGAGCCTGCATGAAAGATACCATGGAACAATCCACTTTTATTGTGGGAGAACCACTGGGTCTGTGAGGTGGTGTATGTTGTGAGCCCAAATGCATAAGAGGATTAAAAGAAACACCCCAGAAACAGGTTAATCCCTGGCTGTTGCACTCCTTTGACAGTCACCTGGTTTGCATAGCCAGATTTCTAAGATATCACTGAGAACTTTAGATTTTTAAAGAGAAGCTCTAGTTCTTGTTCATATGGAGAGAGTTTTTAAAAGATGGTAGCAATATCTGTTTTAAACAAACAAGGAGGAGAAGCTAAGGGGGGAAAGGGAGCAGGAGCTGTGCATTGGACTTCCTGTGTTGTGGCATTTGTTCCTTTCTCTTGCCTTCATGAGTGTCTGTGTGCGGTCTGCAATGGTAAGTTCAGACACAGGGTTGCCGCTTCATCCGCTGTTTGTGAGGACTATCCCTAAATCCCGTTAGTTTTCACATTCTTTTTTCCTTCCTTTCAACTCTATGGTCTGGTTCAGGCATAACAGGAAACTATGGTGTCCGGAGGCAGTTTTGGGATGAATTAGGGCAAACAAGCCAGGGTTGATTTGATTTAAATCAAATTGATTTAAATCATGATTTAAATCGCTTCTCTGAAGGACTCAATTTTAGTGATTTAAATCACAGTTTAAATCACTCATGAGGAAGATTCTATATAATCATTTTTAGTGGAAGTACATTATTATTTAATATAGCCTTAATACATTTCAGAGATGCAGGTTTCATTAGAAGGCAGGTACACAGTGGAGAATACATGCAGCAGAATTTCCCTCAGGAGTCAGGACTGCACGAATATGTTCTGTTCACTTTGGGCTTCACTTTCAGTTCCCCTCCGCTACCCCTTGAATTTATATCCAGTCTCCTCCTCCTCATTCAGATCTGCTCCATCTCCCCAGATTCTCTATTCCTTCACCTTCTCTGCCTTTGCACTTAGAGGCAGGGCCGTGAGCGAGCGAGAGAGCGCCTGCCCTTCTGTACACCACCTGCAGTGCAGAATAGGGCTGCTCAGGTTATCTCCCATCTCCATAAACTGCTGTTAACATATTCAGAGAATATAATTCGAAGCTGTATAATTAGTATTCATGATGATATCTTTGCCTCTGGCTCTTTTTTTACTAATTGTTTTAAGAAATTTTCAAAATCTGATTTATATTTTAAAAATCCGATTTAATTTTTTTTAAATCTGTTTTTTTAAAAACCAACATTGATTTCTATCAACCCTGAAACAAGCTGAAGCTTAATCCAGCTAAGATAGTGGTTTGGTGGTGGAGGGAACCTGCTGATCTGGATGGAGGTATGGGGCCAGCGTTGGATGGCGCTGCACTCCTCTTGAGGGACCAAGTGCACACAGCGTAGGGATTCTCCTTGGCTTGGCGCTATATATGAACGTTCAAGTGGGATTGGTTGCCAGGAGTGCTTTATCAGCTTCAGCTGATTTGCTCATGGCGTGTCTTTCTGGAGACAGTGCCCCTTGCAACAGTCATTTATGTCCTGGTTACATCCAGACTAGACTACTGCAACACGCTCTATGTGGGGCTGCCTTAAAGCTGGATTGGAAGCTTCCACTGCCTGGCTGCTGGTGAGCTAGGTAATCAGACCCTGTTATGCTGATTCTGTACCAGTCGTACTGGTTGCCACTGCATTCCAGGCTCAATTTGAGGTGCTGGTGACCACCGTTAAAGCTCTAAAAAGCTTGGGATCAGGTTATTTGAAGGACTCCCTGCACCTGTATGAACCTGCCTGAGCCCTATAATTGGTCACAGTGCTCATGTGGTGACTGGGAAGGTCTATTAAGTTGGTGGGCACAAGAGATAGGACTTTTTCTTTGGTGGCGCCGTCCTTATGGAATATCCTACTACCGGAAGTGCACTTGGCTGCCTCCCTGACGGTTTTTAAATTAGCCTTGAAGACCTGGATGTTCCAGTCTGCTTTTAAATGTATGCATGCTGATCTTTGTTTTATTATTGCTGTTGTTTTAAGAAACATTTTTGTGTTGCTCTTATAGTTGGTTGTGTTCTGTATTTTATTGTCTTATAATGTTATCTTGTAAACCACACTGAGGAGTTGTTGCCTTGTTTTAAATAAACACTGAGCCTTGGGCTCACATGTGTCTTCCTATCCTCTCCTCTTTCATGCCCTTGTTGACGTCGGAAGCTCTCATTTCCAATTAAGCTACAGTTCCTTATGATATCCAAAGTCGGGGAGCTGTGGTTTGTTTAAACCAAGAATGGAGAACCTCTGGCCTGTAAGTCAAATTTGGCCTGCCAGGCCAGCCAATCTGGCCCATGGGGCCTCAAGTGAGGCCTCTCCCCCAAGGCCCCCCCCAAGGCTAGTGGGGAGAGGAATCCCTGCTGTTATCTCCAAACAGGGATTGGAGATAACAGCAGGGATTCCCCTTAGCTCTCAGCACTTGCCCTCCCAATATCACCGATTGGAGATAACAGCAGAGATTCCCCTTAGTGCATTGAGTCCTTTTCAGTGGGCGAAGTGCGGGGCAGGCAAAGCCACTCAGACCAAGGCACGTTCTTCCAGCTAGCACCTCACTTGGGGATCAGATGACATCTGCGTGTGGCCCTGCACCCTGATATCTTCCAGCCTGCAAAGGGCTGGGGTTGGGGCATCCGCCCTCCAACCCAAATACAGTTCCCACATGGGCATCCACAGGAATTTTGGGGGCGAAGGGAGTGGTCAAAACTGCAGCGCACATAGCGGTTTGTGGTTGTATTTCATGCCCACAGCGTGTGCTGCTGTACCACACCTGTTTGCTTTCCTTCTGTGTGCGCTGTGTTGCACAGTGTCACATTTCATGACATTTAGAAGCCTACACAGAGCAGTAGAAGATCCTGGGAACTGAACAGCTGTAATGCAGAAGAGTGCTATATTCAAGAAGCATCGTGAATGCCAACAAAACTTTAATTGGAGTGAGGGATTAAAAAAAAACCCTCCACCTAGGAACCAAGAGAAAAAACCCAAATGCACAAACACAGATGGTCGGCTTAAGGAGATTGTATATCAGATATTTTGCGGCATCACTGCCCTTATCACATTGACAACTTCACGTGACTTGCCTGGAATGATTTCCTTCATCTTGGAAGCATTAGTGAACACCCTCTAGAGCAGTCTTCCCCAACCTGGTGGTCTCCAGATGTTTTAGACTACAACTCCCAGCGTTCCTAACCATTGGCCATGCTGGCTGGGGCTGACAGGAGTTGAGGTCTAAAACATCTGGAAGGCAGCTGTAAGGGTAGCAGAATTCTGCAGGGAGTGTCTTTAGCAGTGGCCGGGAAATGGGTATGCTTGACCAGGGCTTAGGGTTCAAGAAGAGCCACTTTACTTTTCACATTATCAACCAATTTTTACACCAGCTAACAATGCAACGTTTGCGTGGCTTGAATTTTGGACTGCAGCAATGTTCTTTTGGAATTGCATATTTTTCCTTGAATTGCACATTCTGTGTATGGTTGCACATTTTTAAAAAGCCCTGATAGCATCAGAGACCAGGTCCACCATTTCTGGAAGATCTGGTGACCGAGGAGTGAGAAGGCTTGGGCACCATGTCTACCAAGATAAGTAGACCTGGTCTCTGAGAAGTTTGTATACCAGATCTACTCTTCTGTTGTTTCTCAGTGGGTAGAACTGGTGTCAGATCAGTGTCTCTCCACCCACAGCTGAAATCCTCAATTCTTTCCCTGATTCCTTTCACCGCTGTAATGGCCCTTGAGCCAATGGCCATTGCAGGGACGAAGAGGCTGGTTAATATTGGGCGGGAGGACCTGCTCAGTTTGCAGTCCACTCCTAGGCTCTGCTCTGTAGGCAGCATGCAATAGGTTCAGCTACCTTTGCAACAGGTTTATTTATCACTACAACACATGAGAAAACACTAACTTTTGTGGAGCTGCTGTCTCAGCTCCAAAGCCTGCACTTAGAGAGAGATGGGGAGAGGCTCCACTTGGGTCTCTTGCAAGAGCTAAAATGGCAGGATCTGTTAAAGCTATAAACGTGCAAATAATTGTCTTGCTGCTACAGTCATCTTCCCAGCCCCATCAGCATTTCCTTAAAACATCAACATACTAGGAGACTGGATAACAACACTGGACTACACTGCAGAGCTGTCTTACACTATTCTGACCCCTCCCCCCAGCAAAATGGGAATAACAACACTGGGCTACTTGCAGGACTGGGGTAAGCCACATTTTCTCAGCCATGGCACAGCCTCCTGCAATATGGGCATAATAATGATGAATTTTATCTTCACACTTTGTTAGGGCAATTTTTTACAAGTTTATAAACTCAGAAAAAAATAAGACCAGAATTAGAAAGTTCATGAACTGTCTTTGCTGCTACCTTTTCTTGGGTGTGGGTGTGGGTGGGGTGGGGTGGATACACTACTGCCCAAACTCTACACTAAACTCCTGGATTTCTAAATTGTTTTTATGAGGCTGCAATTACTTCCTGACAGGGAAGACTCCCCAAAGGCTTAACGTACCCAGACAGTGGGTGTGTTAACCAGTGGCATGACTTCATTCATTGGCTAAAAACGCTGGAAGGTAGAATAGCGGCTGCACATTGTGCCTCATATCTCAGGTTCTACAAGGGTATCTGTCTGTCTGTCTGTCTGTCTGTCTGTCTGTCTGTCTCTCTCTCTCTATCTATCTATCTATCTATCTATCTATCTATCTATCTATCTATCTATGAAAACTGATAATCTGGAGATTATGGCTCATCTGGGGGGAGGGGCAGCTGCACCCTTTTGCCACTTCCTTCCTATGCCCATGAGTTTCCAGCCCCTGGTTTAAACTATGGTCAGTGAGAACAAACCAGTATCAAGCTGTGGTTTTGTATCATGGCTTGTTCTGGAACCACAGTTCCAGCACACAACCATTTCCCATGTATTTTTTAAACTGGAAGCGGATGCAACCAATTCCCTAGGGAGGTGGTGGGCTCTCCCACACTGGAGGCGTTCAAGACGAGGCTGGACAGCCATCTGTCAGGGATGCTCTGACTTGGATTCCTGCATTGAGCAGGGGGTTGGACTTGATGGCCTTGTAGGCCCCTTCCAACGCTACTGTTCTATGATTCTGTGATTCCTCCTGGTGCGAAGCCCAAGGTTCACTGCATCTCGTTTGCATAGTGGGAAACCATGGTTTCCCAGTAGGTCTGAAATGGGTTGCTGTGGACTTCTGTTTTCTCACTATGTACCCACAATTAAGTATAAAATTATAAAACTAAGTGAAAAGGACTGGAAAGGGGAGGGATTTTGGTCCTATTGAGGTTGCATAACTTGCTCTTTTGGACTGCCCCACGCCAATTGGATTGCATGTGCCACTCCCCTCTTAACCTATTAAATTATGTGTGGGCAAGGGACGAATTGGGGCTACTGTTAGCTTCTTGCACCAAACTTGATTGGCTGCAGTAAATGTGAGCTGCACGTGTCTTGGCCATGACCTCCGTGAGCCCCTTTGGGGATGAAATATTCTTGGGCTCTGTTGTGTTTGCAAGCTGATGAACTGCACCATTCCAGTGAGAGCTGCCTTGGGGAGGGAGGCCAGAGGGGGAGGCCAGTGTTGGGGCCAGAATGAGCTTGCAGCTATGTTAGCACACCCCAGCACAACCACCATTGTTCTGTTTTTTCTCTCTCGGGTTTTTCCCCCAAACATAGCTTGCATTGTCCACTCGAGCATGCCGTTTGCTTGGCCCTTGCTGCAGTAGTGAGGAGGCAGGGCTCTGCTGAAGAAGCCTGCCTAGAGCTCTCAGCTTGGGGATTCAGGGCCGACTCTGTTCTCTCTCTCCTTCTGGCCATTTTGATTCAGTGACTAGACGTTGAGCGCTGGATTCCCAGTTTGCCCAAAGCAGCCTTGTGCAGAAGAGCATGCCATATTTTGGGTCAGAGTTCAGTTAACCTCTATCTGCCAAAATGGAATTGCTGCCTTCCCAGCTTGAAGAAGTATGATAGAGCCCTCTGTTAATTCGGTTGTCTTCCCTAGCCACTAGGATGCAAATAAAGTGCCATCTTCAATAATTCAGCTGAGTGCAAACACCATTGATAGCGCTGCATGCATATAAATAGGTGGCAAGCTTCAAAGCTCTCGTCGGGGGTGGGATCCGTGTTCCTCATGCTCCCTATAGTAAAAAGCAAAAGCAAAAAACCAATTTATTTTTTAAAAAATATTATGAATATTAAATATCCTTTATTTTTTTTAAAGCTGCTTTAAAATGAAATCTGAGTATAATAAAAACATGCTGAAATGTACACATTCATAATATCTTAAACGGATTCAGGTCCACCTATTAAAGGTTTAAACCTGATTATCTACACAGAAGAATGAACTGAGGCAAAATATCTGATTTTTTTTAGGTCAATCCTTACATTTTTATTTACAATATTCGTAAATGGCACACTAGTTCATGTATAGTGTACATACTATTGTGCAAACTATGAATATTTTAGACTAGTCAATCAAAAGGGCATGGATATTTATCCTTCCCATCTTATATTCTGCCAAGGCACTACAGTCCTTGCTTCTGGGAACATCTGGGCATGTAGGCTGCAATTCGCTTCCCATTTCCTGGGTGTAACCCTTACTGAACTCAATGGGGCTTAAGTTTGAGTAGCCGTATATAGGACCATGCTGTTAACCTTCAGGTAGTCTCTTGCTTAGCATCCTTGCACAGATACAGAGAAAGCCAATATTAAGAAATCCTTAATATTGCAATTCTCGCTATAGACATAGACATAGAATCATAGGGTTGGAAGGGGCCTACAAGACCATCGAGTCCAACCCCGTGTTCAATGCAGGATGCCTGATTCCCAGGCCATCTCCCATCCAAGTACTAACAAGGGCTGACCCTGCTTAGCTTCAAACAATGATATTTAGTGAATAACATGACAGAGTCCTGAGCTCATCTGTAAGCAGATATAAATTATGTCATGCGACCAGTTAGCATGCATGTTTGTTCAAGGCAATATATGCATTGGAAAACCCAGAATGTCATTTAAATCAGTTGTTTAAAATTGGCCTTTCTTCCTGGTGATCTAAATCATTTTAGTTTATTACTCCACCCTGTTCTCTAGTGCCTTTTATGTGATCACAGCACTTTGCATCTTTTTATTACAGAATTTCATTTTTTAAAAACCCAGGAAAGCTATGAATATATTTTATCTGGGGACAGCTGTGTAGACCCAGAATAGCACTAGCAACATTTCAGTTCTCACAGAGGAAGGAACTCAACTTGCCAAATGTATGTTTACACAACAGAGCACTTCTCTGTTTCCTATACATTAACCATTTCTTTTGCTCGAACCAAAAAAAATGAGTAATACTAGAGAAGTTTAAAGAACAAAGTACATACAACTCTTGAAAGTTTTCACTCTGCAGCAGCTAAAACACCCTTCTGCACTTTAAAATTGGAAGCAAATATTTGTCTGTCTCAACATTCCTGACTTGTAGGAGAGTCCTTGGTGGATTTTTCTTGTATTTTTCAGTAGGCAGATTTTTCAAGCAACATATGTGCACAAATGGGTCATATCGCAACAGAAGCAGACTTTTTCATTGCCACCTTTGATCACACCATGTAAACCTGAACAAAATGGCCTGTCAGTGGCTACTGTTTGGAAGTTACTTTTTAGAAGATAACCTTTTGCTCCCTCCCTTCATGTCTGAGCCCGCTTTTTCCCTGCTGGATCAGGTCAAAGGTCCATTTAGCCAAACATTCTGTTTTCTGTAGTCTCTGGGAAACCCACAAATGGGGCGTGAAGTGAATAGCCCTCCTCTCACTGTCATCCTTTCCAACTAGTGTTCAGTGGCATATTTCTTGTGAACTTGGAGGTTCCTTATAGCAATCCTCACTAATAGCTACTGACAGGCCATTTTGTTCAGGTTTACATGGTGTGATCAAAGGTGCAGCCCAGCGCAGATGGAATGTTCCCAGTTTGTTAAGCACGTGCAAACGTGCATACTCTCTTACACTGTGAATCCTCACCCCCAAGACTTATTGTGGTTAGCACGTTACAGCAGTACACAATGACAGTTAGTGTTAAGCACATCTCCCCCTGAATCCAGGATCTGAAACTCATTTCAAACCACGATTAGCACTTAGTTACTTAGTAGAGCTGATTTATTGGTTCACTGTGGTAGCCTTCATGGAATTCATATTCAGAGGGAGTGGGTGGGTTGGGAACATGCAGTTGAAGTCATTCCCAGCTGTATATCTGTGGTGGATGTATTGTCATTAAGAGGTACAGATAACACATTCCTTCAAGTAACAGGTGTGGGTAGGATTCCTACCTCTGGTAGGGGTCCCTCCTATCATCTCTGTAGTTTGGTGATCTCTCTCCTCTTGTCTTGTCTGTGCTGGATGCTGCTGCCTCCTCTGTGTGATACCTTGTTTCTTTTCAGAGAAGCAGAGTCCTTCAAGGAGCAGGGAAATGCCTTTTACGCCAAGAAGGATTACAATGAAGCATACAACTACTATACAAAAGCCATAGGTAAGGATGACATGGAAAGGGGTGGCGGGAGAGGTTAGTTTTTCTGGCCTGCTTGGTCTGCTAATCTGAGAACTGGTGCAATTGCCTGTGGGGATACCCTGGTGGTGATCCTAAAGGCCTTGATTTCTCCTACTTCCACTCTGGTCTGCAGCACATTTGCCCCAATTCAGGGCAGGCAGTCCATATGTAGCAGCGGGTTTCCACAGTCCGATCCAGCATACAGGGAGCTGTATAATATGTATGTAGTATCAAGGCATCATTTGTGCCTCATACTACACTGTGGTTCTCAGGATTCGAGCCATTATATTGGAACTAATGGGCATTAAGATAATTATGGGTGCGAGCAGCCTGTCAAATTCCTGGCAGTGTCATGTGCAGAAGTGTGAAATTTCCGAGTACGGAGACTCTGTTTTATACAATATAAAAATCAATTTGCTAGCCTGCATCATTGCACAGAACCACTTGAAAAACAGGCAAGCAGTATTGACTGAAGAACCAGTGGCTCTTTCGTGAGCTGTGTGGTGACCTTACCTATTCATATTTGCTCTTCCTGTTGCTTCTAGCCTTAGTCCTCTTTGCTGCCCCATTTCTCTACTTGTTCCTTGTTGTTTGTCTGCCTGTGGTGAAGGCACACACGCTGAAATAAGTGATCTCTACTAAGTGCTTTTTTGCAGCTTCACAGAAGCTGCCCGATTTTTTTTTGAGAGCGATAGAAAAAAACTGGAGGTCGCTGTGTAGATTTATTAAATGAAAAAACAAATCTACTTTGTGGGGGAGTAAAGTATCATTTGAATTTTCTGGTGAACCTTAATTGGCAAAGAATAATAATATGCAACAAAACTCAAATTCTCTGATTTTGACGTTTTTAGAAAGGTTGAGAATCTTTTGGCCTTTTGCTTTTTGCTTCTGTCTTATTGGAAGCAATAAAAATATTGAGGATTTGGGGCAGAGTAATGGCTTTTCCAGGTGGAAGACTCCAGTGCCCCGAAACATTGCTTTTCCACTGTAAACTACAAATGGAATTGCTGTGGAACTTTTCGCACTGTCGAGGAAAATTGCTGCTACGTTCTGTCCACAGCAGTGGGTGGAGAATGATATGATGTAGCCAAAGCTCTCCCCTCTCTTCACTGCTTCCTCCCACCATTTTGTGTGGAGGTTTGGGGGAGGAGCGTTGGTTTGGTTCCCTGGAATTGTGCAATTCTGGAAGAACAAAGGTCCACTGCTACAACTTCCTTCACCCTGATTTCTCGTTAAAACTCATGTGGTGGAGGCCTCTGTTTTACTCCTGTGTAAGCATGTGCTTCCCCCCACAAAAAAAGACTCTCCACAAATATTTTTCTCTACACCTCATAGCCGTGTGTGTGTGTGTGTTGCGGGGGGGGGGGGTGTGACAAAGCAAAGAACTGTTCGCTGGAGAAGCAGCAGCAGCGGAGAGTGAGGAGAAGGTACGATCGACTTTGAGCGAGGGAGAAGCGCAGCTTCTGGCTGGCCTGAAGCCATGAGAACACGGCCCCCAGCAACATCACATTACAGCTACACCCCCACAAAACAACGCAAGCTCCTGAAAGTAGGCGGCCACACTGCTGGTTTTTTGTGTATCATGTATGAGAAAATACGGGAGGAGCAGGGGGGGGAAACAGGATGACTGCAGGAGACTGACAGCGTCATGTGCTCAGCCCGAATAGTCCTGCAAAGAAGGCGAGCCGACAGCATCTTAAAAGCCCCGTCTGGAAGAGCCCTAAGGTGGGGACTCCTGCTCTGTCTCTGTATTAACTACTATCCTGTTATATCATGTCCTCTAGATACATGTCCCAGCAATGCCAGTTACTATGGGAACCGAGCTGCCACTCTCATGATGCTAGGCAAATTCCGGGAAGCACTGGGGGATGCCCAGCAGTCTGTCAGGATGGACGATAGCTTTGTGAGGGTACGTGATTCTATGTGTGCAGCTCCCCTGGTGCTAACCCACATTTGCAGCACTTGCCATCAAGGTTTTCCTTTCTCCTCTGCCTTCTCAGGGACACCTGCGGGAGGGAAAGTGCCACCTATCTCTGGGGAATGCCATGGCTGCCAGCCGCTGCTTTCAACGAGTTCTAGAACTGGATCATAAAAATGCACAGGCTCAGCAAGAGGTAAGATTCTCAAGGCTAGGGTTGCCCTTGACTAAATGGGAAGTTCAGTTTTAGATTCCAGTTGGAATCCAGAAGTTTATAATTTCCAGAGACCCAGTTTGCACACAGAAGAGTAATGCATAACAAGCTTTTTCCTTTGGCCCTTCTAAGGTGAGTGTGGGTGATCAACTCAAGACACAGCAAATGTTTGCCTGCTGAAGATGCCTCCACTTTGCCTTTACAAGAACGTATAGATGGAACTTCTTGTGTCTGTTTAAGAACCCCACTGTGTTTCCTAAAAAATGAAGAAGCAATGTCTTACCCTTGAATCTGCTTGGACCACTTCTCAAAAGAATGGATTTCTGAACCAGACAAGACATGACTCGGGGCAGTGCATATGTAATATTTATTAAAGATGGGGCAGAGGCTCCAGAAATGTGTGTTTCTTCTCCTTTGCCCCTTCCCTCTCTGGTGTGAATTCTTCCCCCATCCACCTTAATAATAATGTGTAAGTATCAACCTTAACCATAACTAACCACAGTTTGGAAACCATGGCTTGAACCTGGTTTTGAACTCCTGGTTTATATAAACCCTGGTTTGGTATGAACTGTTAATAAGATCAATGCCAACATAAGCCTTAACCATGGTTAAGGTTGGTGTTGGAATTTTCTCAAGGAGAGGAGGGGCTGTGGGAGGAAATGGGCAAAACCCATCCTTTAACCATCATTAGAAGATTAGAAAAACTTGGTATGCACTGTTCTTCCCTCACATGAAGGAGGCCAGCTAGCTTGGGGTAGGCCCTGCCTCTGAGACCAGTAAGCAGTCTCCATTTTCAGTTCCTGGAGGAGGTGGGGCCTCCCCTGGGAGCTCCAGTTTTAACTTCCTGCCTCTTGGTGGGAGGAAGACTATCGGCGACTCTCACAGGGAGCCATTTTTTAAAGAAAGAAGGAATGGTAAAGACTCCAGCAAATGGAGAGAAGTAGAGCATGATGGCCTCTAGTGCTTCATTCGTCCAGCACATGGGCAGATGCCGTGGGCAGTAGAGGACTCAGGCTCCACCCAACGTCTTTTCTTCCTGCCATTGGAGAGACAAGGCAGAAGACCATTTGCCAGGAGAGCAGCAGAAAGGGTTCTTGGCAGTGGCAGCAGGCCCACGCGGTCTGGGCAGAGGGCCTCCCATTTTCCAGGCACTGAAGGGAGTGGCCGTGTCAGTGGCCCAATGGAGTCACCCCGCCAGACTCCCTCCCACAGGCAGCAGCCAGGACACAGCTGCGCGGCGACCAAACCAACCCCCACTTTGGCTCAGCATGGCCTCCGCACCAAGCCCATTGGATCCAGCAAGTAACTCACCCACTGGGCACGTAGGTGGCAGTGGCCTCCCAGGGGGCTTGGGGCCTTACTGAAACCACTGAGGACAGCCTTGCTCAAGAGGTCCAAGGGAGCCAAGGGGCAGGAGGGACTCTCCACCAGGGAATCCACCCCCCACTGCAGCTCCCAGATCTGTTCCCAGATCTCTGAACCTGGAGTCTCTGAACCACAAACGGTCTGACTAACCCCTGCTACCGCTATCTGTTCTGCCCTGGACTGCAGTCTTCCATCCTGATGTGTTTTGATATCTGCCATTTTAGTATTGATTTTATAGTATTCATTTTTTCTTGTATCTGATGGTTGCCTTGGGGTTCTTTTGTGTGCTGCCTTCGAAAGACTGGTTTCTTTAAAGGCAAGATATAAATCCTTAAATAAATAATCCGAGTTGAAGCTGCCTCACCAGGGAAAGAGAAAGTCCTAATTACAGTTCCCCATGAATTGGAATACATGCCATAGGCTCTGCATCCAGAGCACTGAAAACTGTTTGTGTGTATTCAGCGACATCAACAAAAGTATGAATGCTAGAAACGCTAGAAGCTAGAGTACCAGAGAATCTCAAGTGTTCATACCAGGTATAAGTCTCTGTGCATCAGGTATTTGTGTATGGAATTCAAGATGTGCAGAAAACCAGCCTTGAATATTCTTATTCTGTCTTTTGGAAGGACAGGTTTAAATGTGTTAAATAAAAATAAATTAAAGGCCCAAGGGTCCTCTGCTCAGAGGGCCTTTTACCATCTTAGGATGCAATCCTATGCATGTTTAGACAGAAAAAACATCCTACAACTCCCAGTATTCCCTAGCCAGCATAGCTGGGACTTGTAGGCCTTTTTTCTGTCTAAAGAAGTGTAGGATTGCGCTGTTAGGCTGGTATCCCAGCTATGGCCCTCTCCAAAGATGGATAACGTCAGCTCTGGTAACCTCCCATTTGAACTGTGTAACGTCTGGTATGTGGGGCTGCCTTTGAAGACAGTCCAGAAACTACAGCTGGTGTAAAATACAGCAGCAAGACTTTTAACTACGTGGTTTGAACATGCTACATCTGTCCTGCCTCGCTTGCACTGGCTCCCTGTTAGTTTCTGAGCCTAATTCAGAGTGCTGATTTGATTTTATCTGTATGCCGCCCTGAGATCTTAATGATATAGGGTGGGATAAAAATGTTCTAAATCAATCAATCAATATTATCAGGTTGGTTTTATACTGTATTTTTAATCATGCTGGCTTTGTATGTGCTTATATAGTTTTATTGTGTTGGCTTTATGTTGTATAGTGTTTTTTAGAGTGTTGTATTTTATTCTATTTTAAAATTGTATGGCGCCTAGATAATCTGTTTTATAGACATCTTACAAAATATAATATAATATATACACATGCCTTAGAGTGTTTGCTAAGAACCTAGAAAAGACTAGTGCTAATGCACATTAAACTGATAATGGTGGAAACTGATAAGAATGCCTTCTCTTCCAGCTGAACAACGCCAGAACTGTCCTAGAGTATGAGAAAATTGCTGAAGTTGACTTCGAGAAACGGGATTTCCGAAAGGTGTGGATGAAGATGCCTCGCCCTGAGTCATACCATTAGTTCATCTAGTCTAGTATTTTCTAATCTGGCAGCAGCTCTCCAAGGTCTTAGGCCGAGGTCCTGCTCACCTTTGCTATCTGAGAACTTTTAAATGGAGGTGGTTGATATTGAATCTGGGATTTCTTTGGCATGCAGAGCATGTGCTCTAACGGAAGCTGTGGCCCTGCCCACAAAAGTGAAAGGCAACAACAGCCACGTATGTACATCTAAATATGAGCGTGTGGCTGTTGTTGCCTTTCTGAGTGCAGGTAAGGCTATATAAATGGGGTCAGTTAGCAGAGCGCTGGAAGTGCTCCTCTCCTTGCAGAGTGTGAAGGAGCCCCAAAGGAGCGAGTCCTGCTTCAGCCTGTTGGCATCTGTTTTGGCGGGGCTGCATCAAGGGGGAATCAGGTGTTGGTGGGCCAGTTTCACGCCCCCATTGAAAGCCTGTAAATTGGGGGGTTCTCCGTCATTCTCATAGCAACCCCCTTTTCCCCAATTTTGGAACCTTCCCCCAACCATAACTAACACCTGATGAAGATTTCTGCAGATTGGGAGCACGTAGCAAAAGCAGGAGGAACGCAGTAGAGTTTTATTAGCCCACTCACTGAACACAAGGTTTGGCCAGTTCATTCCTCTCTGGCACAGCCCCATCGCTAATATCTGTAAAACCTTTGAGCCTCTATGGCAGCTTATATCGGAGTTGTGTGGACCCAGCATGTCAGTTTCAAAGAACTAGGGCTAAATCAGTGGTTTTCAAACTTTCTAGCTTGAGGGGATCCTTTCCATATTTGACAAAGAACCCTTGCCCATTCTCAACAAATCCCTTGTTCGTTGCAAACAATTCTGAGAGGCAACCTTAGGCACGCTGTCAGTTGACACAGGGCACCAGTGAGGCCTGTGAGCCTCACTGTAGCCCATTATAAATTGAGAGTGAACACACTCAACCCTCTCCAGTGTCATTCTTGAGGAAGATCAATGGGGCGGGGAAACTCTCTAATAAGAAACTTGTCTGCCATTACTTCACTTCTCATTGAGGAATCCCTAACGCTCTGGAGGAACCCCAGTTTGAAAATCACTGAGTTTAAATTATCGTAGGCAGCAAAGATGCAACTGATAATCTTTTGGCTTTTTGAAAAACGTTAACCTTTTCTCCTATGAATAATAGTTGTTTTTAAGGCAATTTTTGCCAAGGGACTGCTTCAATTTGTCTCTTCTAGCTCTATGTAGTTCCCAGCTCGCAAAGGCATAACACTTACCACTAAATTTAAATCTGTCTGTGACTGAGCCAGATGGTAGAAAGCCATTCTCCAGTTAGACAGCCTTGGACTAAGTATTCCTGTTTTGCGGGATGGTGGGGTGAGGAAGACAAAGAGAATGACTTCTCCGGGACCCCCAGTAAGTCCGTGGCTTAGCAGGAATGCAGAGCTGGTTCACTCAGAGTGAAAGCCCGATGCCTTCTCCAGGGTGTCTTCCCTAGCAATCAGTTGGAGATTGGTTTCTCTTCCCCGTGGGACTGAAAGCCCTGGGCCTGCCTCTGGATTTTAGCTTCCTGGAGTAACAGGGCCGCCTTGCTGGCTCTTGGGTTATCCCCATATGCCCCCATGCATGTTCTGAGTACATCTGGGGGCAGAGCAACGTTGCCCCTCCACCCCATGACCTCCGTCCAGCCCGGTGAGCTCCTGCTGCGCTGCCTCCTAATTGCTGAGAGCAGCTGGCTGGCCAGGGACAATCTGAAGTTTGTCTTAAGGAAGAACCCTGCCTTGTCTGAAACTCGAGCCGGCTCTCCCCAGTCGTCTCTGTCCCTTAGGCAGTGTCAAACGTGCCCTTTGTTTGCAGAGAAGAAGCCCCTCCTTCCTGTGGCCTCCATCATCTGGAGTGTCTCGGCGCTTCCCGTAGCACCCAGCGGTGATGTCACCCATGGGCAGGGGCGGGGGAAGAGGGAGCTGAGAGCCCAGCTGAGCCGTAATCCAGACAATGGCCCCTTTCTTGTGCAGCTGTCTCTTGCCTAGAGCAGCAAACGAGCCCGTGAAGTCACTCAGGGAGGCCTGGAGCTTGAGTTAGCAGCCATTTGTCGTGGTGGCCTCTGAGTTCGTGGCCTGTTGAGTTCCGAGTGCTTCACGCTTCCCCTGGTGATCCCAGTGGGAAAACCTGGGTGGGGGAGGGGAGGGGTAGCTCCTCCTGTTTCAGGAAAGCTCCTGTCAATTCGTAACCGAAGAGTATGCAGAGCAGACACAGGGTCATACTAGACACGATGGCAGGCCGGCATGTTTAAAACCAAATCTGTCCCGGTCACATAAAAAGGGGGGTATTGGGGAAGGGTCCAGTTTAAAGAGCAAAAGTGGCGCTGCTGAGGAGTGTGGAACATATGCCCACACACAGCTCCCCACACACCCCGCTTTGCCCACGCCCTCCATTTTTCTCCAGCTGGGTTCCTATGCTGGGAGAAAATAACTTCAGATTGTTGGGAAGTAAGTTGTGGGCAGTAGTTTTTGCACTTAGAATAGAACCTATACCCCTCTCTTGCTATGTGGTTATGGCCGATCTGGGTTTAAATGCACCATCTGCTACTACCCTATCTAGTTTGGCCTAAAGACTTTTATTTTTACCCTGACCGCTGTGACATAAGAGCAAGGTTTACCCCTGGGTCTGCACTGTCAGTGAACAAATGTGTGTATTAACAGACAGCTGCCAAAGTCCTTCCAAGAGGCGGTTCATGCACATCCTTCACCAACTGCCTTCTTTGTCAGGGGAAGAAGCTGATCCATCAGGCATCTAAGGTGCATGTGAGGCTGGTGCGCCATATGGGGCTTGATTCACGCAGTCTTTCCACAGAAGGGTTGCCCAAATCAGACTGCTGCAGAGAGTGTCCACCTTGCATGCTATTTTGCGGGGGGGTGCTTCTCTTCCATGTAGAGAGGGTTGCCAGCCAGATGCCTCTGTAATCACCCAAACATTGATTAGCAGCTATTTAGTTGGGCTGGGTGAGAATCTACGCAGGGGGCAGCGCAATCCAGCTGCAGTGACATGTCTTTAGGCTGCTTGCCCTAGCAGTGCAGAGTTATCAAGCCATTTGGGGCAGAGGTCTCAGGTCTGACACTTTAGCTTTGTTCACAGCTTTACCATTTCAAACTTCATTCTTGGCTATAAGTGTGGCCAGAGATATAAGTCTTGTATAAGCTACCGGTGGCTTTCATCTTAAGGGCAGGAAAGAGGTAAATCTCGGAGCATCTTTATTTTAGAATGTGCTGGACAAGATAAAACTTCAAACTGATGGGTGGTGAATCTCTGCTCTACCTTTAGATTCCAAAGAGCATAAGAAGAGCCCTGCTGGATCAGACCAAAGGTCCATCTAGTCCAGTATTGTGTTCACACAGTGGCCAACCAGCTGCCCACGGGAAACCCATAAGCAGGGCATGAGTGGAGCAGCACCCTCCCACCCATGTTCCCCAGCAAGTGGTATACATAGGCATACTGTCTCTGATACTGGAAGTAGCATATAGCCATCAGGACCAATAGCCTCACTCTCCGTGAATTTGTCCAATCCCCTTTGAAAGCCACCCCAATGGGTGGCCTTCACTACATCTTGTGGTAGCGAATTCCATAGTTTAGCTGTGTGAGGAAGTACTGCCCCTGAACGCAGAGGCCCTCTTTAGCTGGCATGGTTAATAGCTGTTGATGGTTCTGTCATCCGTGAATTTATTCCATGGACTATGTGAAGAGGCACTTCCTTTTGCCTGTCCCGAGCCTTCTTCTGGTACAGCAGCTAGCACTCTGGCTCATGGGCTGCCCTTCCAGTCCCTGGATCTTCCAGCAAGCATGGAGCGAGCTGTCATGCTCAGCATCTGAACTTCCCCATTCTCACTGGCTGTTTTTTCCCCACCAGGTTGTCTTTTGCATGGATCGTGCTCTGGAATTTGCCCCTGCCTGCCACCGGTTCAAAATTCTCAAAGCAGAATGTTTAGCGTTGCTAGGTCGCTATCCTGAAGCGCAGTCTGTTGCCAGGTAGGAACTGTGACAGCTAGAAAACAACAAATAGTCTTGTGGCACCTTAAAGACTAACACATTTATTTATTCTGGCATAAGCTCTCCTGGCCACTGGCCACTTCATCAGATGCATGAAGTGTCAACCTCAAATGGGCCCATTTAGCTAGGAAGCAGGCTTGGAGGTCAACAGGGTTTGCGACTTAATTGGATGTGATGCTTTTCCTCCAATAATATTTCCGTTGCTTGCAAAAGTGGGTCTGCTCTAGGGAACTTGCCAAGTTTCGCTTCGAGGGTTGTGGTGTTCTCCTTTCTTTTTGACTAATAGTAAAAGTTCCCCAGTCTCTGTAACTTGCTGAGGGATTTTTGGTGCTGCTGCCTCTGGCACTGACTGAGAGAGTTGCCTTAGCGTCAGGGAGGGGCAGGGTGGGGCCAGCGGAAGAGCCTAGCTGCCACTGGCTGAGCTTCTCAGGCACTACAGCAGGGCGAGATGAAGAGCAGCAGGAGCCTTGAGAGGCCGGGGCAGGGCATGCTCAGGAAATGGCAGTTGGGACTTGGGAGAAGGAGAGGCCCAGAGGATTAGTGGGAGGGAAAGGACAGTGGCAGGAGCCTGGGAGAGGGAAAACGAGAATGGCTCGAAAGGAGTGGTGTCCATGCTCAGGAGTTGCAGAGGTGAGGAATCACATATTGGTTTGAGACAGCCAGCTGGGTCTTTGGCTACAGGACTCTTGTCTCTCAGGAATGCTGTATGGATGTTGCCCCCTCTGCTTTGGGGTGTGACCAGCTCTCCTTCGGTCCTTGCAGTTCGGTGATTCTGTCTTGTATCTTCACTCTGTGTGTAGCGACATCTTGCGAATAGACTCCACGAATGCGGATGCCCTCTACGTCCGAGGGCTTTGCCTTTACTATGAGGACTGCATTGAGAAGGCTGTGCAATTCTTCGTCCAGGCGCTCAAAATGGCTCCTGATCATGACAAGGCCTGTCTTGCCTGCCGTGTAAGCATGAGAGGGTCATGCATGTGGGATCTCTGACAGGCCTGCGGGCAGTATGGGGGGTAGCCTCGAACCACTCTTAAATGAACAGGGGCAAACAGTATTAAATAGGAAAGTATTCAGGAGCAAGAGTCACATGCAAGGGTAAGTATAAGTATGGTTTTTCCACTTCCTTTCTAGAGAGGATGTAGTCTCCTTTCTGAGGCATCCTGAGAGGGGCTTAAGATAGCCCTATTCAAAGCTGGGTGTGTTTTGCCCCCAAAAGTAAAATTCTGCAGCTAGGTAATTTAAATTCTGCCCCAAGAAAAATGGAATTGTGCAGCCTGTCTAAATTATGCAGACTGAATAAATTTGCATAATTTACTTTATTTTGCATAGTTTATTCTGTGTTTGCAAGTCAGAGGAGTTGGTAGGGCAAGGACACCGAAGCGCTGCCTCCAGTCCGTCGTTGGAAACCCAGTGGGTTAGCGTAATCTTTTTATGGCTAATTAAGGGGTTAGATTAATCTATTTAAAAACATCTTTATTAAAAGCACCCCAAATTAATCAGGCAGCAGATTTAAAAACTTTTATTATGCTACTAGCTGTTGTGCCAGTGGGAGCTGTTGTGGCATTGGGGAGTTTGACTGTTGAATTATCCCACAAATAAAAAAGACTTTATTCCAGCTCTATTACTTGCAGCTAAACTTCAGATCACAGCCAAATGGATGCTGGCTTAGGCCCCATTCATACAGGCTTGGTTTAATAAAGTCTGAAAGACTCTAATGCTAGACACACTTGCCAATTAGGGGAAGCATAAATCCTAATTATCCTGGTTTGTTTCTGGGGAAATGGGTAGTGAATGTTTGTAGCAGAACCTGAACAGTTGAAATCTCTTTTATAAAAAAAAGGGGGGGGGGAAGAGGGGGAAACAGAAAAATAAATGAGAGAAGAATTGGGAGGGGGTGTCAGGTTCACTTGATCCCTCCATCTATGTTGTATGGAGAAATAGTGACCTCTAAAATAGCAAAATGTCCTGTTTGGATGTTCATTATATTTGTACTGTTTTAAAAAATAGGAAAGCTTGCAAAACTAAACAGTTAAACATATTATTCTTAGTCGGCATTCTTATAAAAACTATAAATGGCAAGCACCATTTTAAAAGAGGTAATCCCTCCTTCCTAAGTGAGAGAAGGGGAAGTGTTTTTTCCTACGACAATGCCTCCTGTGATGTGCGCATCCGTGCTTTTCTTCTTTAGAACTACTGTGTTCTCATTAGTCCAGAACGGAAATAACTTTCCCAATTCACCACCCCATTTGTGGGTGACAAATAGGGGGTGGCCATTTTGTTGGGGGGAGAGGGGGCTTTCAGCGTTGGTGAAGGGGCTTCCTCTTTTGTTTTTTTACCATTTAAAAGCTGCCAGTGACTTCAGAGATGCAGGAGTGAAGCTTCAGCCACCACTGCCACCATCCTTCCTTCCCAGAGTGCCCCTGAAAATGACTGTGGACATACCAATGTCATTCCCAGTGGCACTCTGGGAAAGAAGGATGGTGGCAGGAGCTGACACTTGTAACTGCTGCTTCACCCCTAGAAAGAGAGAGTGGGAGAGAGGGCGTCCTGTCGCCACCATGATAACTTCCTACCCTCCCCCTAAAATTATATGTATCACCTACACATTGTCCACCTTGTGGTCCTTTAGCTCTGTGTTGGGGTTTGCCCCAAATGTGCCCCCACCATCAGACATCACTGGAGGCAAGCCCTGAAATGGGGCGAAAAGAGCCCGAGCCTAGTTCTCACAGGCACATTTATGCAAGGTAATCAGCACTGTTTTCTTTAACTAGGAGTCAGGCTTAGGGCTTTTTTACTGCTTGAATCCTTAGACTGTCTTGCTGGCCACCTTCTCTTGCAGAATGCCAAAGCACTGAAAGCAAAGAAGGATGATGGCAACAAGGCCTTCAAGGAAGGCAATTATAAGCTAGCCTTCGAACTTTATACAGAGGCCCTTGCAATCGACCCAAATAACAGGAAAACGAATGCCAAACTCTACTGCAACCGTGGGACAGTTAACTCAAAGGTAAGAGCACTCAGGGTTTGGATGTGTTCTTTTCTTTCTTACCAGGGGCCTGTAATTTCTTGTTCTTGCCTTTTGAGGAATGACTGGCATTGACACTTCACCCTTACTGCACAGAAAGAACCTGAAGGAAAGCATCCTTTAAGGAATAGGGTGGGCAATAAAAGCCAGTATTTTATAAATACTTTATCTTAATACAGTATTTTATATACAGTATTTTATAAATATTTTAAATACATTATTTCAAATACAGTATTTTATAAATACTGTATTATTTTAAATACAGTATTTTATAAATATTTTATAAATACTGGGGCAGTATTTTCAGGCTAATAACCTGTTTATTAGCCTGAAAAAAGAAAATAACAGATCCAGATTGAGAAAGTCTTCTGAGCCTTCCACTCTTAAAATTGAAAGTAACTATTACGTAGAGGGGTTCTTTTCCTAACCTTGCCGCTTGCCTTCCAGCTTAGGAAGTTAGAGGAAGCGATAGAAGACTGCACAAGTGCCATCAAACTGGACGACACATACATCAAAGCCTACCTGAGGAGAGCCCAGTGGTGAGCGTGTGCATATTAAGTGTTTTGGGGGGGTGATGACAGAGTACCTGCTTCACACATAGACAGAAGGCCTCCCTTTCCAACTTTGGCCTCTCCAGTTAAGAGGATTGCGAGGCTAGGAAGAACCTGTGTCTGAAGCCCTGGTGAACCATGGCAAGTCTGGGCAGATGCAGCTGGGAAAGGTGGAGCAACGGCATAAGGCAGATTCACAGGAGGGAGTGGGGAAGCAGTGCACTTCTGGTTCAGAGTGCCTTGTTACCACAAGCTAGCCAAGGCCGCCAGTTGCCTTAGGGAAAGTGTCCACAGACAAGCCGCATTTCTTCTCCTGTTGCCTGATGTCTACAGGCACTCGCTGTCTCCCATCGAACTTCCACATGTTTGCTTATTTTTGTCTTGCCTTTCTGTCCAGGAGCCTGGGGCAGTATGCATGTCCCTGTGCCCTCCCAATGTTATTATCATTGTTACGCTGTGAGGTAGGTTAGGCTGAAACATAACAGATCAGAGGGCACCCAGAGAGCTTTGTGGCTGAGCGTAGATATGAACCTGAGGCCTCCTTGGTCCTTATCAAGCACCCTTATCCATTATGCTATGTTGGCTCTGTTAGTCCATGTTCCTAATCATGTAAAGTTTTATTTACTGGGGACAGTAGGCCTCTTTGCTGCACTTCCCCCAGCATGACTTGGCAGGCGGGTTTTGCTCACACTCGAGGCTGGGCAGGAATAGTTTTTCCCTCCCCTCACTTAGATTAGTTAGTGCCTCATTTGTCTCCCCCTTAAGCTTGTGTGGCTTGTTTGAGTCATTGCAAATTTGTTTTAATGTCTGTAAGGTGATAAATGTGCTTCCTTTGATTAGTTACATGGACACAGAACAATACGAAGATGCTGTGAGGGATTATGAAAAGGTTTACCAGACAGAGAAAACAAAAGGTAAAAATGGAGCACCTGTACACTGTCTTGGTCTCAACTTGGTGTCCTCCAGATGTGCTTGGGCACACCTCCCATCATGGCAGGTGTAGCCAAGTCCCCAGGTTGGAAAACGCTGGTCTTCGCTGTTCCTTTAAGGGGATCTTGAAATCTGGCATCTTTCATTGTGCATCTCTTGCTTGACCTTAGGGTTCAAAAGGCAGCCCCTCTCCTGTAAAGCGGAGCGATGGTGTTTCCTCAGACCAGCGTTTCCTTTGAGCTAGAAGCACAAACTTCTGGTCCTCCTGAAGTGTTACAGAAATCCTGTAAAGTTATAGACCATTTTGTTTAAATGGGTCTTAGAGGGTCTTCTAGTCAGTCAAGGGTATTTGATATTTCATTTAACTTTCATTCTTCCTTCTTACACTAGTAAGCATGTGTGACGCCCCAATATGTGCTCCCTGATATGCCTGCATACACAATTTCAGCCCCAGTATTCCTGAATTACTTCTGACCTAACTCTCCTATGACTTCTTCAACTGTATGTCTTGTGATTTGTAAAGGAAACTCTATCAAGAGAGCAGCGTTGTCTGCATGCAAACTCCATTTTAAAATCTTCTGGGTTTGTTGGTGTGCATTTGGGTTTTTGGGAGGAGTTGCTTTCGTTATGTGTTGTTCTGTTGCAATTGAAGCTGCATTTTAATACTCCATTGCTACATTCTAGAACACAAGCAGCTCCTCAAGAATGCCCAGGTGGAACTGAAGAAAAGCAAGAGGAAAGACTATTACAAGATCCTGGGAGTGGACAAGAATGCCTCTGAAGATGAGATCAAAAAGGCGTATCGGAAGCGGGCCCTAATGCATCACCCAGGTACAGAAATGTTCCTTCGGCTCCCACCATTGTAACTCAGTGATTTCCAAATGGTGGGGACTAGCATGCCATGAAAGGTAAAATTGAGCTTCCACATTGGATGCTTTCATCACTCAATGTTCATTAGAGCGGGGGGGGGGGGGGGGGCTGTGCAATGTTATTTCCCCCCTGCCAATATTTGGCCAGTAATCATAAGCACAAATACTAGACCCAGTTGATATACAAATGGTACTTATTTTGCACTCAGAACCACATCAATGTTAAACATATACAAACACATACAATGGAACATCAGTACAAGCCCATTTCAATTCTAGGTCTTTTTCAAGTTCATTTGAAAATTGATTGTACTTCCTTGGAAGAATTGTTTTTGTCTTTTTGTTAGATTAAATGGACTTATATTGGTGTTTCATTATACATGTTTACACATGTTTTTCAATTATGTGGTTGTGAGTGCAATACAAGTCCCACTTGTTTATCAGTTGAGTCTTGTGGTTGTGCTTGTGATTTTTGTGTAGAGACCCTCAGTGTGTGTATTTCAATATCTGGGCAATGACATAATCCTGAGGGAGGGAGTAATGATGCATTTGAACTCTGCTGCAGCCTGTGCTTCAGCTGACAGGTGTTGGGGAATACCAAAAGCATCACCACTGCCCAGAAAGCAGAGTCCTACCTCTAACGTCTGACTGAGGGTGGGAGGCCAGGAGGCAATATTAGCTGGGCATTTGTGCCTTTGCAAGGAGGATGCCTGGCCATTGCGCTGGGAGCTGACTTGGGAAATACTGTCAGTTCATACCTCACTTTTAATATACAAAGAGATGTTCTGCTACCATTTACCTTACTTGTCCCATTCAGCGCCTTACCTCTACATTTTCAGTAAGGGTTAGGAGGACATCTTAAATGACCAGGGAATCCCCTGTCTTAGATGACATGAGGCAGGAATGCAGCAGCAACTTCTTCCCCAAGCCACGATGTTTCTGGCTTCTCTTGGTTGAAGGTCTCTTCAATAAAAACAAGAGAACATCCAAAGATGCGGAAGAACATTGGTGTTCAATACATTCATTCAAGAATCCTTGAAAGAACCCAATGTTAAATTCCCCATCTTTTCATAAAATATGCAACTTATCATTAAACTGTAATCTCCTTACCAGAGGATCGGAAGGTAGCCAATGTAATACCATTAAAAAAGATATATGATTCAGTAAATTAAGGACCTGTGAAACTAATCTGTCCCATATAAACTGATAGTGTTGTTAAAGCTAGAATTGTTAAAACACACAGAAGAAAAAGCCTCGTTTAGGATGAATCAGCATGGTTTCTGGAGTGCTGCCTCATCAACCTTTGAGAAGTCTGACAACAAGTATGGAGCGTTTTGGTCACCTTCATGTACTTGAACTTGTGAAAAGCGTTTGGCAGGATCCTTTACCAAAGGCTCCCTAGTAAGCTAGCAGTCACTGAATAAGGGAACAGGGCCTCTTGTGCATCACTTATCTGGTTAAAGGACTAGAAGCAAAAAGATTGTAGTACAGTTTTGACGGAGAAAGGAGGTAAGCTGTGGGGTCTGTGTTTGACACTTACAAATGACATGGGTTCAGGACAGTCAGTGAGATGCCCAGCTTGCGGATGATGCCAAATGATCCAGGATGGGGACATGTAAAACGGAGCATAAAGAATGCTAAAAGGGTCCCCCCAAATGCAGGTCCCTTCCTGCATTGAGCAGGGGGTTGGACTCGATGGTCTTGTAGGCCCCTTCCAGCCCCACTATTCTATGATTCTAAGTAGTTGAGTGGACAGCCATGTGGCAAATGATGTTCAATGCAAGTAAGCGTAAAGCGATGCACATTGGAGCAAAGGCAAGTCTCCAAAGAGCATCAGTGGAGGCTTGAGTAAGGTAAAGCATTGCCATGTTGACTCCACATGGGCAACACAACCACGGGGCATATAAAAACAGGCAGGGGGTGTGGGAGCTAGGTCCCCCTCACCTCACAAGACATCATGATCTTGCTTTCCTTGGTGGAGGACAACGCTGTCCATCAAGGCATCCTCACAAATGTTGCAGTGGACTGGCTAAGCAGAAGACTCAAAAGATCGGGGGTTCAGCCCCAAGGTCTTCAAGCAGGGAAGTCCCCAGGGTTTGGCTTGCTGGGTGATGGAAATAATCAGAACCCAAGGTCTGGGAAGGGCTGTAGCTCAGTGGTAGAGTGCATGGTTTGCCTAGAGAAGGCCCCAGCATCTCCAGGGAGATCTGGAAAAGTCCTGTCTAAAATGCTGGAGAGCTGCTGCCAGTCATCGTTGACGATACTGGGCTAGATGGACAAGTGATCTGATTCAATATAAGGCAAATTCCTCTGTTCCTAAAGTTTCTGTCCTACAGCCCTTGCCCACTGGCAAAAAGAGTGGATGTTCTCATGGTTCCTTGACCGGAAGGGTTCTCTGTGTTTCACCCCACTGCTCCTTATTGCAAGGATTCTTCAGCGCATACAGAAGGAATAGGCCGAGTTCTAATAGCAGCTTACTGACCTGGGAGACAATGTTATTTGGAGATTTAGGTACACTTGATCCAGCCCCCATAGTACCTCCTTGGCAGTTGACATGACCCTGACTGTGGCATTGTCTGGCGTTACCGAGATGTTCTCCCTCTGAAAGAGAGGCCTGAATATAATCACGGCTAATTTAACCACCTAGAGCTCCATCCTATTTATGCTACATATGCCTTTGCTCTTTGCCTTGTACCATCCTGTCCAGATGGTGAGCTCCCCAACTGATAAACCTGACGTCTGTCACTAGCACCCACTAGTAGGGTTTTGAGATGAATTATTTTGCCGAGGCTTGATGTTTGCGTCCACCATGTCAGAAAGAGTGGACACCATGTTCTCCAAAAGGCATATGTTGCAATGGCTTGCAGTTTTGTCCTGGGAGGGAAGAAGCAGCCACTGGAGATCTCGTACCTGGAATCTCACCCAGGGAACAATGTCTATGCATGAGATCATGCCCTTGGCATTAGTCATGATGTATAGTCATGATGTATGCTGAAATGGTGTATGCTCTCAGAAATGGAGTAATTACAGCATGCAGCTCGTCCACACCCTCCAGGTGGAGAATCACAAGCCCCAGCCTAGTGTCCAATATGACCCCCAGATATTGAAGGTGTTGAGACAGGCAAATGTGACTTTTTGATGCTTATTAAGGAGGCATGATTGGTCAGGCAGTCCACCATCCTCTGGTCATCCTGTACTCTTTGCTCCCAGGAAGGAGAACAAGGCAGGAGGTCATCTAGGTAGGACTATACATGGATGTGCTGGAGACAAGAGCACCACTAGAGAAACATAAGCTTTGTGAAAATGGTTGGGGTGCAGGGCAGCCCAAATACACGAGCCCAAAGCTTGCACTGGAATGCCCCATTGGGAAACAGGAGAAGTCTGCAGTGCCTGGGATTAATGGATACATGTAGATTTCCATCAGATCTATTGCAAAGAGGTGGTTGAATAATTGTATGACTTCCATAGAGAAGTGTAAATGTCTCTGTGTGGAATCTGCAGCATTGAAACCTTTGTTTACGTACTTAAGATCCAGAACTGCCCCTCAGTCACCATTTTCCTTGAGTACAACACAGAAAATTGAATAATCTCTGAGAATCTGGAACAACTTGTATGGCACTGGTGTCTAATAGATATTTCTCTTGAGTGACTGCAGCATGTTTTTTGGGAGATGGGAAATTTGGGAACAAAACAAACTTGTGAGGTATGCACACTTCTGTGATTCAGATTTCTTGCATCACCTGAAGCACCTATTTTTTTAATTGTGATCATGTTCAGGCTTCTCCTTCAGGGAAAGAACATCCTAGTGAGGCTGGACAATACCACAGCCAAGGGTGTCCCAGGCACTGGTCCCTCTTCCCTGAGTTAGTGGTCTTGCTGCAGTAGATGGAAACGCATCTTCAGTTGGTAACGGTGCACCATGCTAGCTGAGTCTTTAACACCAAGGCCAGTCACCTAAGTTGACAAGATGTGGGCCTCTCAGAGTAGTGTATGAATTCCTCAGTATATACAGAGAATCAGGAGCAAATTGGCACTTCAGAGGTAGACCTTCGCATTCCTGGTGAATTGCAAGGTTTCCAACATAGGATGCAGAAGGGATTGGTGCCCTATTATCAGAGTGGCCACCCAGCCTGCTGAGTGCTTTTCTGACAAACATCCCCCCCCCGCATCCCCTTTTAGCCACGGTCCTCCGGGAGGCATATCTAGAGGCAGCAGACTTCTTCATACTGGTCAAGGAGGCCATAGTCATCAGACTAAGTCCAGGTGGCATCTTGCCTTCCCATCTACACAGATCCAGCCAGGCTCTGTCTCTTCACTTGGGGGCTGTCTCTGAACACCTTTCGAAGTCCGGCAACAGCACCTCTTTTGATCCTGAGCAAAAAGGGCCACTTGCCACTGGTTACCCGCCCGCAGGTCAGTCTTGTTGTTGTTTTTGAGGAGCCACTTTGCTTTAATCCATCAGCATTGCCCAGGTTTCTCTCTTGGGGCTTCTGCAAAGTCCTGAGAGCCTTACCTAAGGAACAGAGTATTTCTGTTCCTTATGTTACGTATTATTTTTGATCAGCCCAATAACAAATGTTCTCTAGGCAGATTACCTAAAGCTAAAATAATAAAATACAATGCAAAAAAATAACAAACAGCACAGGAAAAACAATGCAAAATATATTAATACAGCCATAAAATCTAAGATGCCCTGGAGAAAAGGAAGGTTTTGACTGGTGCCAAAAAGATAATGGATAACATATATGGAATTGGGGAGGGCATTCCATAAATGAAGTGTCACAACTGACAAGACCTCTTGCCTGCAGGTACATATAGGAGGAAATGTTCCTCTCAGCCTTGTTGCGCTCTGAAGAACGGGGGTGGTGTTATGGTTTTACTTTTTTATAGTTCACTACTTTGGGAGCCTTTGGCTGCCTGTTAACTCCTTATAGCAGATAAAAACACTTCTAAACCAAGGGTACACTTAGGACTGCTGGTGGGCTGGAATCCAGGTCTTATACTAAAGTAATTACAGTACGGGAATCTTGGAATTCATTTCTTTCTTTCATTGATACAGATATACATTTCTAATTAAAGTACAAGTAGTAAAGTATTTAAAAGCAACTAAAGTTTTATTTCTTGAGCATTTCTTCTTATTACAAAAGAGAGCATTGCTGAGTCCATTTTGCTTACCAAGACCCTATAGAGTTCACTGGCAGTATCACAAGCAAGGAGCTCCAATATCAAAGAGGCTCTGTGACCCCCAAATCAGGCCATATTTATACCGTTTCTAAAATGTTACCTCATTGACAATATGTCGATACTAACTGCTCTTTTATAGATCTAGGCTCATGATCTTGACTTCTAAAAGTCTCCTTTATGATCAAAACACACATACAAAAGCTTAAAGACATACCTTTGAAGTTAGAAACAATTTTTATATATGCCTTTGACAAAGCAATTTCTTATTCAGAGTCTACTAATTATATCTTAAGTGCATAATTTTTCTAGACATCTGTATATTAAGCTTTTTAATGTTTGTATCTTACACACTACTTTTTGCTCATTAATTGATAAGCGAAAACTTTAAGTTTACTTTGACCCTGAATAGTACAACTTGATGTCTTACCTCTCACATAACACTTTTCATCTTTAGTGATTCAGCATTTTCTCTTTGGATATTATCCAAACTGGTTTTCCTGTTGCATTTTGATAACGTTCATCTAAAGTTCATTGTGAACTCAATGTATCTTCCATATGGGTATCAGTTACCTTATTATTTATTTAATTCCCTGGATTCCTAATTACCTTCTATGCAACATGCTAAATTGCCTGGGGCTTGCAGCTCCAAGACAAGACCGCTTTTGCTTTTTTGTGCACAGAGCACTGAGCATTTACTTCGGATTTGCAACTACTTTCAGACAGGTTTTTGTATCTTTTCACTCATCTGTCACAAGGACAAAAGTCTCGGTCTACACTGACAAGGTGGAAAGCAGCTCCTTGGTATGTGAAGTGCAGCTTTTGCCAGTTCCCCCAGTATCATGGCTCACTCTTCGACGAGAGCGCCAAATAGTCTGCATGCAGCACAAAAGCCCCATTAGAAGAGAGAGAGAGTGGGTGTTATAAGTGAGACTCGTTTGCCTCTGCACAGGTGGTGGCTTTCAGAAGAAGGGTGTTTCAGAAAGTGCTACTCTTGGATGGAACAGTGAGACCAGGACTGTAGCACTGCTGGTATACGCTCTGGGTGTGCCCATTCTGGGTACCCTTCTTCAACAGAGTGAGGAACATTGGACTTGCCATGAATGTTTCCTCTTGTTGGTAGACAGAAGGTATCTGGCTCCATCCAGGTTTGTCCACGCGCTTGGGACATATAGCATCTAGCTGCTCCCTGGTTAGGAGGGGAGATCCCAGGGCTTCAGACAGGCGCTGCTTGAGTTCTAGGGATGCCCCTCTGTCCTTCCTCTGGTTTTTTTGGATTACATTTTATATAGTTATTTATTTTAGTTTATATTTTAGTTTATAATTTATATATTATAGTTTATATTTACATTTTATACCAGTTATTATTCCCATTTTAGGTGTCTCAGCTTTGCTTTATCCCAGAAGTGGGAGAGGCCTTCTCCTACCAGACGCCTCAGTTTTGCATAATTAGCCTAAGCCCTGCCTAGAGAGCAAGTGAGTGGAGATAACCTGTCCTGGATACCCTCCACCCACCACCAAGAAACATTTCCAGTGGCCTGGTTTGCACATAACATTAACTCAGGATTTATTTAAACTTTTATATTGGAGCTCCATGGTACTGTCTGTCTCCTTCTGCCAGAACGTCTTAAGGAAGCGTGTGTCCAACTGCACTTTGGCAAAGTGACTCATTGTGGCCCTTACTGAAGAATTACAAAGCTTCAGAATGCATAAGAGCTTCTTGGTCCAGGGAGCTGCCGCCTCCGTGGCTTTCTGGAGTAGCATTCTTTTGGGTGTCTCTAGGACAGCAGCGATGTTGGCTGTCCATGCCTTCCTGAGGCATCGCAACGGGGGTGCCTGGGCCTTTGCACATGCAGCCTTCGTCAGAAAGGCTCTGCAAGCTGTTGCTAACCAACCTCTCACGACGCATGTGCTCTCCCCGCTGTGGGACAACTGTTTTTATGAGGTCCAGTCATTTAGGATGTCCTACTGAGCCTCACAAAGGAACAGATTTTGTCCTTGGAGTTTGTCCTGTTCAAGAGCACAACCACATGGCCTACGCTTGCCCAAATACTTCTGGAACTAGGGCATTTTGGGGGTCTAGCTGTCTTCAGTGTCTGAGTTCTGGTAAGAGCTTCCTAAATATAATTTGTTTCAGAAGGCCTGTGCGGCCTCCTCTTTTTGTGATGCAAGAGATGGCCCTTTTCATTGTGGCACCATGACTTTGGGTTGCCCTCTGAATGGAAATCCATCTGTCTCAGTCACTACTGGTCTTTCTTTCAGTGACTGATAAAAACATGGTGCTTTATGAAGGCCTTTGGGACAAGTCTTAAATTCATGCTATGTCACTGCTTATTATTTCTTTTTTCTGTATTGGGATTGTAAGCTGCCTTGGGAGTCCTTAAGGACCAACGGGTAGAGTAAGAGATACCATAAATAAACTATATGTATAGTTTATCAACACTATCCACCCAACAATAAAGTTTACCAGTAACATCATAACTGAAAAACCGACATTACCCTTCCTGGATGTCCTCTTAACCATTGAAAATCATCAAATTGTCAAGGCTTATATTGTAACCCTACAGATTCCCACCTGTACCTTAACAACAAGTCATGTCATCTGAACCATCTAAAGAAGAACGTTATAAATAGTTTGAATCTTAGGATAAAAAATATTTGCAATAATGAGGCAAACTTCTCAGGAAGATGGAACGAACTTAAAGAACATCTCCAACATCGCAGACACCCTAGTCACATTATTGACTGCAATATCAATTGAGCATCAGTAATATTCAGGGATACCCTCCTTTATGAAGCAAAAGCTAACTCTTTGAGAGAAAATCACATTCCATTTGTTGCAGGCTTCCATCCTGCTTCCCCTAATTACCACTTGATAATGAAAGTTACCCTATTATATCCTACTGTGCTTGTTTAATGGAAGCCATTAATTCTCCACGATGCTTTGCAGTCAGAAAAATGTCCAGTTGGCATAACTTGTTATTTAAAGCAGCAGCGCTTTAAGACAAGATATTTGCAGCCCAGGATCACACCAGAGTAAATCAGCGTGTTGCATCACCTCTGCACTTACCTCCAAGAAACCACTTCTTTTAGGAGCCTGGTTACTAACAAAACCTATTCCTTTAGGCAAACAGTAACAGGCACTTCTACTAATGTGATTTATTTAATTGAATTTAAAAAGATGGCTGTTGTATGCAGTATGTAGGAAGAACTACAACGGACCTAAGAACAAGATTCCGTAACCACAAATCTGCGATTCTTGCCAAAAAACTAGACCAGCCTGTTGCAAAACATTTTAACTCACCTGCACATAGCCTCTCGGATTTACGGTTGCTTCCAGTTGAACAAACAAGGACACTGACATGCTTGACAGAAAGGAAAACGTCTGGGACTGCAGACGCAGAACTCTTGGTCCATATGGCCTTAATCTGGAGGAAAATTCGTAAGCTTTATACCAGTCATGTGTCTGGGTTTTTTTCTCCTTAGGAATTTCGAACTCCCAACATTCCAAACTGCCACTCTTGGTATCCATTTAACATCACAGCTACTGAAGCTGAAGCGTTTAGCTCTAAATATATTTTGAAATTACTGTGTTGGTAGTCTCTCTCTCTCTCTCTCTCGCACTCGCACACACATTCCCTGTTGGTTCTTTCCTGTAGCAACCAGTCACTCTAGGTTTTGCTTGTTGTCATCTTCCAGTAGAAACACAGAGGAAACTTGGAGTTAACAAATTCAGAGTTTCTCCTGGCTTGTCCCAGACTAGTTTGGGGGGACAAAGCACCCTCCCTTGAGAGGAATTAATTGCTGTGTTGCAACCTCCTGTCATCCCAGAGAGGGGACTTACCAGTCATTCAACATGCCCTAGTGTTTCTGACTAGAAAACATGGCAATTTTGTTCTAACTTGAAATCCCAGCCGCACCTCAGGTTTCGAAAGTGAACAGAGTGGAAAAGCTTCAGTAATGCCCTGTGGTTTTAGGATTTTCCTGTCCTTGCCACATCTCCATCTGGGCCTTCCTCAGGGCCTCAGAAATGGGAAGAGAAGGAGATACTCACTCGCTCGCTTCTCAAAATCCACAGCTCCTCTCTTTTTCCTATTATCCAGGGATGGTGGAGGGTTTCTTCCTTGTCAGCTACTCCTCTCTGCCAGTCGTTGGGATCTGCCCCCACCCACTTTTTTGCTCTCTCCTCTCCCCCCAGTGTTGTCTCATTTTTGTGTGTGTGTGGCTGGCCTCATCATGCCTGAGCTCTGGACTTGCAAGACCATCGGTGGGGATCTTGTCTGGAGATACTGTTCAAGCCATCACTGTAGGGCCAGCCATATGGCTGCATTTTCTCTCATCAGCAGACCTGTCTAACGTGGGGTATCATTCCCCCAAATCTTCACCTAGTCACAAGAGATACAGCCCTCCACCCTTCCGTCTGTCCCCAGCTGTCGCTGTTGTGTTCCTCCTTTCGCAAAAGCCTGTATGGGTTTTTCCCACCTCTTTCCCGAAGCCCACTACTAACCCACTACTGAATGGACCACCCTTGTCTGCGATCTCCACGTGAACAGGTGCACCTACTAGAGCGTTCTTCTACCTGGATTTAATTACTCTGGAGAGCCAGCGTGGGGTAATGGTTTGAGTGTCGGACTGGGAGCCGGGAGATCCGGGTTCTAGTCCCCACTCGGCCATGGAAGCTCACTGGGTGACTTTAGGCCAGTCACAGACTCTTAGCCCAGCCTACCTCACAGGGTTGTTGTTGTGAAGATAAAATGGAGAGGAGGAGGATAATGTAAGCCGCCTGTCAGGGATGCTTTGACTTAGATTCCTGCATTGAGCAGGGGGTTGGTCTTATAGGCCCCTTCCAACCCTACTGTTCTATGATTCTAAGCTGCCCTGGGTTCCTTGCAAGAGGAAAAAAGGCGGGATATAAATGCAATAAAATAAATAAATAAATAAACGTCTTACATTTTTATCCTGCCCTTCTTCCAAGGAGCTCAAAGGTGCCAGATGTGGTTCTTTTGGTTTTCATCCTGGGAATAACCCTGCGAAATGGTTGGACAGCACAAGGTCACTCCAGAGAACTTTATGGCTGAGCAGGTCTCCTTTGTCTCATTGTTTCAAGAGTGGAATTTGCAATTGTGCCCTTACCTTTCATGAGATTTTGCTTTAATCTGTAATTGAACCAGCACTTTTGTCTTGAGTCCCACACAGCTGAGATGTTGTGTAGGATCCTACAGGCAGGACTGTGTAGGTGCCACAGGAGCACAGAAAAAAACTTAAAATAAGCTACTGGGTACAGAATTAATCTGTGAGAAACTCGGCTTTCACCTTCTTTAAGGAAGATCAAGTTTTTAGTTCTTAGGGCAGGGTGGAGAACCTGTTACCCTCCAGATAATGTTAGATTACATCACTCATCATCCCTGACAATTGGCCGTGCGGGTTCGAGTTGGGGTTCAGCATCCAGAGGGCTACAGGTTCCCCATGGCTGCCTTGGAACCCAGGGGAATGGCGGAGGAAGGTATAAGGCCTTCAGCATGCTGTGTACCTCTTCGCCTCTCTCCACAGCAGGTGGAACCAGAATACATTTTGCCACATAGCGAAGTGGCAGAATAAATCTAAAAATCATGGAATAATGGTGCAAATTCGTTTAATTTACAAAAGGTCAAGACATTCCTTGTACAGAATTTGGATTTCCTCGACAGAACTACTTCTTTTTTTTTAGTACAGAACACGCTCTGCCTTGTCTGTAGGCTTCCAGAATGCCTCATTCTTATCACAATCAGGATTTTTCTTTTCTCCCCCCCACCAAACAACAACTCCTAACAGACCGGCACAGTGGTGCAAGTGCTGAAATCCAGAAAGAGGAAGAGAAGAAATTCAAAGAAGTTGGTGAAGCCTTCACCATCCTTTCTGATCCAAAGAAGAAGGCCCGCTATGACAGTGGACAGGATCTTGAGGAAGATGGCATGAATATGGGAGGTGAGTGCCAAAGAGGGGTTTCCCCTTGGTGGCTCCGTTTTCCACCAGTACATATATGTGGTGGGGGACAGGGGAGTATTCTCAAAATCCTTACACTAGTGTGTGTTTGTGTGTGTTTCGCTGGAAGCATATAGAATTTTGAGTCTTGGTATAGCAACGCTGGCTCAGGCTGGCATCTTGCAACTGTAGTAAAGGGCAGGGGAGAAAGCGGGGGGGGGGGGCGGAGCAGTGTTCTCAGGAACCATGAGCCCAAGGGAGTGATCGGCACGGTGGAGTTTCCCCAGCCCTTCGGGAACTTTCCTTCAGTGGGCCGGTTTGCACGATCACCGGTTAAACAAGCCATGATGCACGTCAGGCGCCGCTTGCCCACTCACCTGCCTGGGTGCGGCTCGTCCTGTCGTCCGGACCCAGGCAGCGTGGCTTGTGGGAGAGGGAAGCGACCCTCAAATAATCCAGCGACAGGCCGTGGGTTATTTCAGGGATGTTTCCCCTCCAACAAGCCCGCCACCTGGGTCCGGACGACACAACAAGCTGCACCAGGAGGAGGAGGAGGAGACAAATGGCGCCCGGCACGCCCCGTGGCTTGCTTGACCCACAGCGACTGTGCGAACTGGGTCAGTGTGTGTGTGTGTGTGTGTGTGTCTGCACGCATGCGCGAGTGTGATGGGCCTGAAAAAGAAGCGAGTCAGGAACTCTTCATCTGTTTTTCTCCCCCCCGCCCCCATCACACGCCCTGAAATAGATTTTGATGCGAATAACATCTTCAAGGCTTTCTTTGGAGGACCAGGAGGCTTCAGTTTCGAAGGTAGGTGGGATGTTCTTGCTGTCGTCCGTGAGAGGAGGGGTGGGGAGCCCTCTGAAGCTAAGGGCCACGTCCGAGACGGCAGTCCAGCGGTGGGCAGGGCTGGAGCCATCCCGGGCGCCCCCCGCTCACACACCCCTGTCCTCACAAATCTGGAAGGTGTCAGTTTCGGGGGAGCCACTGCTGTGGAGGGCAGCGATAATCCCCCTCCCCATGTGGTGCCGCCCCCTCAAAAAATCTTCCCCACAGCAGTTAAGCTTTTTAGAAGTCTCTATTGCCACTGGAGGTTTTTTAAAACCTTAATTGCTGTGGGTGGGTGTGATTTTGGGGGGACACATGGAGGGAAAGATTAGCCCTCCTCCCCAGCAGTGACGCCCCCATGCCCCACATGACAAGTTTTTTTAAAGCCTCCATTGGCACCAGCGGAGGCTTCTTAAAAACCTACTTGCTGGGGCAGGGGGAGGCCATGGGCCAGATGTGTGGGGTGGGGGCACAACGGAGACGCTCCCCAGCCCTGCATTAAAGAAAGGGGGTCATGAGTTCATGCAGCGAGAGCATCTGTTGCTTTCAGCCCTGGCAGTGTCTCTTGAGCCACCACTTCCAGGTCCCTGGGCAGATCAGAAACCCATCAAGTTCAGATTGTGTGATTGAATTTAGGAGCCACTCTGGACATAATGGAATCCTGTGGCAGCAGGAGGCCTTAAACCACCTCACCGTCTAGGTCCTGGGTCCCATTCAGGAATGCTGGGCATGAAACTCCCGGCCCTCATATATCCAAGGCACGTGCCCTGGAGTTTCAGATATGATTCCTTCCCTTTCATTTTGCTCAGTATTCATCATGTCGCCTTGACCTGTTACGAGGCTTTTAGTCTCCTGTCGTTGCCCAGTCAACCAGAAATGTAGCTGTGTAGTTAATATTTCTTTATTTATTACATTTCTATAGTGCCCAATAGCGAAAGCTCTCTGGGCGGCTCAGACAATTGAAACCATAAACTGTAGAACTGGTGGTTCTGTGTCCTCCCCAGTGCTCTAAGGCGGAACCAGCCTTTTCCGCCCGCAGCTTGTGTCTGCAGTCAGTGGACGGAGGGCCCAGCCCCATGTGGAGGGGCAGCCGCCTGCAGACTCGGAGGTGACTCCCTGCGCACTGCAGGCAGGAGGCACACAGGGGGGATCATCTCCGCACTCCAGCCGCCCTGCCGTTGTGGCAGGCGGCAGACTCCAGCTGTCTAGCCGCAGCCCGGAGCGTGGGGCGGGGAGGCCGGGGAGGCACAGGGCTCGTTGCGCTGGCACTTGCACACTCCCTGCCCCCAGGAACGCCCCCTTTCCTCAACCAATCTACGGCCGTAGCCACTGTCTAGCAGCCACAGGATTGCGCCCTTAGTGCGCGTTCTCGTCAAGCTCTGAATACCGGCAGCCACGCTGGCATTCACCTTCTTCTGCACACCATGGCAGGGGGGTGTGTGTGATTTCGCCCCAGGGCATGCAAATTCTAAACTGTGCCTGTGTGTCTTTCAGCTTCTGGACCGGGGAATTTCTTTTTCCAGTTTGGCTAAATTGCAGAAAAGATCCACCTTGTCTACTGAAACCCACACTTTATCTGACCTGCTTCTTTTAACTTCGAGTTACGTTCTCCCTTCATCTCACCGCGCCGTTTCTTAGGGCTGTGGCGTTTTCTCCGTTGGAGACCTCCGTTTTTTTTGTGTGAGCTTTAGAGTGTGATGAGAAAACCAGCGCTTGGAGAGAAGGGGGAGGGGCAGTGAAGGAATATACTTTTTTGTTGTTTGTTTTATTGTTAACTTTATTAAAAAAAAGAGAGAGAAATAAAATCTTTTGATTTCTGTATGATAAGTAATTTCAGACTCCCAAGCTGCTGGGATTTAACAGGGGGAATCCTCACCTTCCAAGATGGGCCTAAAACGTTTCTCAAGTGCAGCTGGACACGGCATGCCTTCATATTTATGGAGGTAAGGGAAAACCTAATTCGGTTTTCTCACTGTGGTTTCATCAACCTGGCTGTAGCTGCACTGAACCTGTGACCCCTGTACACAAAAGGCATTGAAACACTTGAGCAACCCAGGCAGAGTGAGGTTTACGGCATTACTCTCTGAGAGATTCACTTCTGGAATAAGGAGAAAAACCTTCTCAGCATATTGTAATACCTCCAAAGAATCCATTTCATTTGGGGGACAGTTTCTTTCTATTTCCAGTTTCTTGAATACTTCAGGGAAATGGCAAGGGCTGATTTCACACACATCGATATTCGTCATTTTTATGGTGAAACCCAGCTCCGCATGTAAAACTGGCTCCACTGAAAATTGCATGGTGTCTGAGGTGGTTGTCAGGTGTTATGGAAGCTGTGTGTGCGTGCACGTGTGCAACATCGGATCTGCCGTGGCCATTTCGCACATGCAAACCATCACTTGACGTCTCTGTCACAGTTCATACGTGCACGTGCAAATCCACTAAATGTGTCGGAACCTGTTCTTTACAAACTGATTGGAATGCCAAAATGCATTTTTGGTTGGGGAAGGATTTTTCAGAATTGACCAAAAATGTGTTCTACCTTTAAAAGAAGAAGAAAATCAGCATTATTTGAAGGGAGAGGGCTCCTGTGACTGCTGTGCAATCCTTTCTTATAATATATTATGAAGGTGGCCAAAATTGAGCTGCTTGTCCTGAACTTACCTGTTGGTTTGTTTTGCAAGATGACAGTTTGCACTTAAAATAGTAGCAACAAGCCACACTGGTATCACTGGCTGTCATTATTGCTATTTTTACTTTTGTCCAAGGCTGACATTAATGTGTATATTGACCATACAAATAACTGCTTCCATGATACTTCCTTGTTTCCTACTCAGTTAGCTTACTCCTCCACATGAGCAAGGCCTCATTCACAGACGTTTGTCTCTCCCCCTGCCCGCAATGTGTTGAGCTATTGGATTGCAGTTTTCACCATACTGTGCATTGGTAACGTCCTCTGCTGTTAGGGCCTAGTTAATCAACACAATGGTGCTTAGTTCAAATCAGCTGAAGAAAAAAGTGTTATTGTAGGTTGATCTGAACAATTTTGGGCAACATTCTGCCAAGAACTCACTGCTTAATGTAAAGGTGGGCAGTTTGTGGCCCTTCAGATGTTTTGGCCTAGAATTCCCTTCATTCACTAAGCTGGCTTGGGCTGATGGTAGGCCAAAACATCTGGAGGGCCACAAGCTGCCCACCCCTGGCTTAATGACTTGAGTCAGAAACCATAAAAAATGTTTCTGGTTATCCCGGGTAGTTTGATAGACAACGAAGCTTGAGCTTTCACAACCATCTGTGGCATTTTTAGGGACTGGTTCTTGTGCAATACCGTTCAGTAGAATTTTAATTACTGATCCAACATTAAGGCATCATTATGGCCTGGGAGTTGCTGGTACTTTTCGAGTCATTCAGCTGTGGCTCCTGGCAAGTGAAGGAAGCATTGCCAGTAGCGTTACCCTTGTCCCCTGCATTCCCCTTCGTAGCCTCGAACTGAGGAACTTGAGAGGAGCAGTGGCAGCAATACAGTCTATAGGGGGGCACCCAGGTATTGCTAGCTAGCCTGAAGTGTGGAGAGAGCAAGGAGATAAGTTCATATTACAGGGAGTAGCCAGGAGCTTGGCATCTCAGCCACATGAAGATCTTTACATCCTCGCCCAGGAAATGTCACCTACCTCTGATTTAGGCCCTCATCGTGCAATCAAATTCCACTGATGGAATTTATTTCATGGGCTGCAGACACATCCAGGGAAGTGAATCCAGTGATCTTGGGTTGTGTACGTTCTCCACTAATGATCAGAAATATTATAGTTTTTGAAAAACTGGCGGAAAAGAATATGAAGCAACAAAACCTGTTTTTATAATTGCCTTACGCTGATGGAAATTAGATTAGCAGACCATTATTCTCACAGGCCTGGTACTATCAAGACACATGGAAAAGCAAGACTAGAGCATCCTGCTAATTTCCCGTCTTGGCAGGTGAAATTGCTTTGTCTTTAGGACCCGGTTTGCACCATTAAACAACCCAAGGTTAACAAACCGTGGGTTGTTGAGGAAGAAACCACCCAGAGTTTTAACTTCACAACAAACCATGGGTTAAAACTCTGGGTGGTTTCTCCCTCAACAGTTCAAAAATTCAATGTTCTCCAAGTTGCTTTTTCCATGTTTCAAGCATTTAACATTCTTTGTGATCTAATTGCTAATGATAAGAGGTTTCTGGAACTTGATATGGATTGTAAACCTGGAAGCTGGTGAGTGCCAATTTAGAAGCAAACTCTTCTGCAATGCATTGCCTTTTTATTATGGGGTTCTGGTCAGAAAGTCAGCCTCTGTACTCAAAGCACAGAGCCTCATAGTTTTCAACTTCCTTTGCATTAAAGTAGATAGCAGAGCTTATAGAATCCACTTCAAAAAATCTTCTGATGTGGCATTTTAGAACCTTGCACTATATTCTTAGCCACTGGACTTCATTTTTTAATGAGTGAAGTTGCATTTAAGAGCTACCAAAGGTCTTTTGCTGATAGTCCCATTGGTTCCCCATCTATCGGTCTGAGGCATGGTGTGGTTCCCCTGCAGAAGACCGCACCACTTCCGACGGCAGGCGGATCGCACTGTTCAGTGCTGCCTTATGGGAGGAATGCCCTGAAGTTAGAGAACAGGCACAGTGTTGGGTTTGAACTTTTCTCCCCACTGTGCTCGTTTTGTTTCATGGGTTTTTTTTTAACAGAGGGAGGCATTCAAAAATGGCGTTGCTCACCTGCAATCTGAAATAGTATCGCTGACTCTACCACTTCGTTCTGCTGCATGTGTGGACCAGGTCTCAGCTAGGAGATGGGGTGAGAGAGGGAAACACAAGAGGATTTCCCAAGCTGAGACATGCGGGCAGCTTCCACCTTAGTCTTGAGCTGCTGGTCTAGCAGAAAAGTATTTAGGGAATGTTGCCATTTTGCCTCAACTGTTTTGACTCCTGCCCCGTTTTATTTGTACACTGCCTGATCATCTTTCCTTGCATGCATTGTGTGCTCTTTGCTGTACAGATACATTTACCAGAGCAGAGGACAGAAAAGCCAATGTTGAAGCCAGTTGGAGAGTGTTTAGCTAGAAACATTTTACATACTGTTTTAACCTCAGTGTGAGGATTTGGCCTTCCTGTTAAGAAGTTGTTGCATGATCTGTTTTAGAGCAGCGCCCCACCTCTCCCTTCCTCTCTTCTGGGGATGGCTTCGCACATCAATAAATACAATGTTCCACTCAAACCCTTTCACATTTCTAAGGTTATTAAAGGAGAACAAATACTGGTGACTATTTGTTAGGCAGGATTCATAATGTGTTTATATGCAGAATTTCAAACCAGACTGAAGCAAAAACCATATGCAATTGATATTAATTTTATTATAAAATGTATATGATGTACAAAAATAAACGCTCCAGATCTCACTGGTGACGTGCCTTCTTGAATAGAGTGGACACTGCTGAGGTTGGGCGAGAGTATGGTGGCACGGAGCCAGACTGAATGAGTAAAAATAGACCCCCACCCCAAGAAACCTGTGGTGGTTAATTTTAGGTTACATGGGGTGGGTCTACTTTTACCTTTGATGGCATGGGGTAGGCGGGCAATGTGACGATGCCTTCTGACTTGGTGTGACTGAGGCATCTGATAATGGGTGAAACTCCTGTTGTTCCAGAAGGCAGGGATCACGTGAACCAGATTTTGTCTCTGGGCCTGGTGCTGCTGGACTCCATCCAGTTCTGTCCCATGGCTGAACTTGAGACAGAGTGCAACCTGTGGAGCCCATAAGATAAAGAAAAAAAGAAATCCCCTCCCAAACTGGGCCTAATGCAAGGTGAAGTGTGGAGGGGAGATTACCATCTATGGGTCTTGGCTATGCAATATGCATGTCAGCCACTGACTGATCAGGGTACGTTTGGACGCCTGCATCAGACCAAACCAGAAGGAGCCTTCACAGTAAGTGTCCAGAATTCTGTTCTTTGATTGATGTGAGGAGGCATTCAACCATGGGATGTGTACAAGCAACCCTAATGTCTAGGGAGGGTGACAGTGACTGAAACTATGACGGAGGAACACGCTGAAGCGTTCCTCTCCCAAAGGCTGCTTGCACAGAAGCAAGAGTGTCCAAAATGTAGAGTTTAGTGAAGGTCTGTGTGGCAGCCCTACAGACTTCTGCAAGGGGTGTGTGAGTGTAGAGAGCCACAGATGTGGCTGCTGCCCTGGTAAGGGAGCTGTCATGAAAACTTTAGGCAAGTGCAGGGCCTCATATGCTATGGCAATACATGCTTTAAGCCATCTGGCTACAGTAGAGCTAGAAGCCCTTTCCCCTAGGGAAGTGGGGCGAAAGGAAACAAGTTGTCAAAACCCGAGAAGAGAGCAGCACTGTTCTGGGCAAAGGCAGGGAAAAGAACTGGGGGAAGCCCATCGCTGGATGTCTTCTCACACCTCAACTGCTAACCCTTGACAAGGACTTCAGATCATGCAGGTGGATACGCACAGGGCTGCTTTGGGCCTACTTTCCTGTGGAAAGGTACCAAACATAACTATTGCTGAAACAAAACCCACATCATGCCAAGCACCAATTCTTAGCATTTTGACTTGGGCACATTCAAGGAGCTCCCCAAGGGGCCCAGAAATGGCAAGCTGTGTCCACTGGGGAGCTGGTGACACGTGCCGTTCCTTCCCAAGACGAAATTGGCAAGCAATCTCCAACTCCCGTGCCTTGTTCCAGTTCCCTCTGTTTCTGCTGTAGACTGATTTTTTAAAAAAATGGCTACCTTTTTCTGTGTGTGTAATCTGAAAGTTCACCTAGTGATAGCTTGCGCAAAGAATTCAGTATCAAGCAGCCTCATTGAAATACCAACACATTTTCTATGTATTAATAACATTTATTTCAATACACTTTACAGTTGCTGTGTTTAAATTGCTATTTAGCCCTGAATCAAAGTTAAAAGTATTTTTTTTTAAAGTTAATGCCACTGCGATATGCTACTTCTTTGTAAGTAAAAACTGGCCTTGACAGTATTCAAGACAAACATATTAACAGAAATTCAACCATTAGACAACCAGTGTAAGACGTCATAAAATCGGGCAAAAGTATTATGCACATAAAGTTATGTTGTGATGGAGATGTTTCCTGAGCGACATTGTTAGCATAACTGACTTCCCCTTGTGTAACTAAACATTCAAGAGAACAAAAAAAACCCCTCATGTATTTTGCTTTAAATATTGGATTGGTGTCATTTTAGGTTTCATGTGAAGTTGTATTTAGGTGGAGTTCGTACTTTCCATTTCAAATCTAATCATCCAAGTTCCCATGCTAATCTTGTTGAAGACGTTCTCACGAACAAAGCAGCAGATCAGGCTGGAGGGCTTGCTGAGGAGGGCGTGCCTCCCTTCCGTGCAGCTCCACGGTTTGTCTAGGAGATGTTGTTCAACACTGAGGGTTATACAATGATATCACAGGGGGCTGGTGGGAGGACTCTATTCCTTAACGTTATCAGGAATGAACCAACTTGGTTGAGATCACTAGATGCTGTGTATCTTGCACAACTTTACAACAGGGAGTACAGGAAAAGCACACTCCAAGTTTTGACTGCAATTTGGTCAACAGTGTGTCTGCCCAAGTGTCATGCACAAGTGCTGCTATGGCTGGAATACAAGTAGGTAAACAACTAGACATGGCTAACTTACAGATGCTGGCAAGGCAAGGGGAGGGGAACACGGAAATCCTGTATAAATCTGCACTAGGTGACCAATACTGCTAAACCTAGTTGTATTGGGCAGGAGCAAACGTGTTCTTGCAGCGAAGGGGGCTGGGAGTTTAATCTATTCAGCTGTACATCCAAAATGTTATACGACTACCAGACTGTGGGCATGATCCAGGTTCAATTTAAAAATGCTTGTCTGGCCTTTTACTTTTAGAGTATGTTTAACTGAAAATATACTATGTACCAGTATGCTGTTATAAAAAGAAAAGGCATATACAAACTCTCATTTCTCTTGTTTAATCAATGTCTAAAGAATCAACGGGAGAGTCTTCATTTTCACTGCGTTTTTCATGAATTTAAGAGAAGTGAAATTTTTGTTAGTACTCAGAACTGGTCCACATTTGGAACACACATCAAGGGAAAGACTGTCAGTTTTAAACACTACTAAAACTGCAATCTTGTGCACACTTACTTGAGAGTAAACCTCACTGAACACAATGGAACTTCTGAGTAGACATGCACAGGAATGCACAATAAATATTGTGTACAGCACAGAGCTTTCCGTGTGTTCCACATAAGTTCTCTCTGCAGTCCCCAAAACACCTTCGTTAGAGCAGGGGAAACTGTGGCCCTCCAGCTATTATTGGACTCCAATTCCCATCAGCTCCACCAGCTTGGCCTGTGGTGAGAGGGTGATGGGAGTCATAGTTTGTCAACATGTGGGGGACCACATCCCTGTTGTAAGGCGAACAAAGTCCTCTATGTACAGCTATCAAAGCACTGTGAGTGTTTAAAGGACAATGCCACCTACTACTGCTTGTTCTTTACAGGCAAAACATTTTATGGATCCCTAAACCTTTTCAAAAGTCCCAAAGCCCCAGTGAACCTCCTATTCATGATAGAAGGTAGAATCCATCGTTTAAGAAATACAGCAGAATTCTCACCCATAATGTAGTGACGCATGGGTCTCTGGTTACTGTGGGCAAAGATGGGGAGGCACTTTATCTCAGCTAAATAGTCCCTGAGGCAGCTCGGATAAGCTTGTAAGCGACCCACTTGCAGAAGATTGCTGGAGCCCAGTCAACGTGATAATTTTGCTGCTGGGTAGTCACCAGTTCAAACCTTATGAAGAAAAACATCTCTAGCTGAGCATCCGTTTGTTTCCAAGTAATCCTAGGGCTCCTAGGTCAGGGCAGAGCGCATGCTTTGCATGCATTAAGTTTGCAGTTCTATTCCCTGGCATCTTCACCTAAAAACATTCAGGTAGGAGGTGGCAGGAAAGGACTCTGCTGGAGACCCACTGCTAGGCATGGTTGACAATCCTGGACGAGACGGACAGACAAACCGAGCTGCTTGATTCAGATGCCTTGACTTGTCCTCCCAAGCTCTAAATACCCTTTGGTATGACCTATGAGTTGAGGACTGTGACTGCAGCAAAGCAGGATTATGCAGCCCTTGTGGTTTTGGACAGGGCCGCTCATGGGAAAAAGTGTGCCAGCGAAGAGCGATGTCTACCATTCAGGTTGGGAGTGGCAGCTGCAGGTTGGGCGGAGTTCTGCCTACTTTTGGTAACCTCCAAACTTTATGATGATGTCACTGTGAAAAATTAGCAATGGTCTGATTTTTATGTGCTTATAGTTTCAAAAGATTGACACTGTCTACAGAATAGTACCCTGGGAACATCAATATTACCAGTCCCTGGTGGGTGGCTACCATCTGTTTTAAAGGCCGAGAAGAAATACAGGAGGGGAGAGAGAAGGGACGCACAGGCTGCTCCCCATTAGTCGGAATGCTATGGGAGTCTAAATACTACTATCACTTGACTGAGCGGAAGAAACGTTAACAAGATGCAGGATCTCACTGCTGCGTTTGTCCAGTGGAAACAGGAGAAATTCTTTCAATTTTTCAAGCACTCTTAACAAATTTCCCTATATATATATCCTTGACTATTTAACTGCCATTTATTTTAGGATTTATAGTCTTATTTGTAAGACTGAAAAGGAGAACCTATCCTTCCTCTTCACACCAAGCTAGCAGCGTTCGGTCACTGTAGTAGGATTACCTGAGCAGAGGCAGGTCTTGTCGTGTAAACCTTTCCAAAGACGAAGGAACTGAGGACGTGATGCCCTGAAACCACCCAGTAAGTCTGTGGCGGGAGCATCTGAGCTTGGGGCATATTGAGGCCAGTTGCTGGAAACTGGCGCCTCCTGCCATGCGTTTCACAAGACTTGGGGCAGAGGCCTGCAGCTCTGACCCTGGCCAGTCTGGGTCCGCCCACGCAGCAAAACGAGGTGGCACAGTCATGACACAAGAGAATAGATTGTGCCACTTCAGACTACAGGTGGGGCATGCCACTTTAGAATACTCCTGCATGTATTTTTACCCCCCTGAAAATAGGAGTCTAGCATAGCAGGGGGGGAACTTGCATCCTTGCCTTTTACCTGCTGTGCTAGCTTTGTACTTGCAGGGAGTTTTCATGTGAAAACTCATTACCATTGAAAAAATGTCTCGCCTCCCTCCCCACCGTCTGAGGCTGCAATCCGTTCTACCACGTTCTGCAGTAGCGCTACACTTGCGACAGAGCTGGAGTCACGAGTAAGCATAGTTGGGCACCTGCCAAGGGTCCACATCCCAGCAGGGCCCCGCTGACAAGAGCCGCCTGGAGTTGCTCCTGCTCTTCTCCATCACAGCCTGCTTGTCTGCCTGCCTCTTGCTTTGGCCCAGAGGACGGTGGGGGTGGGGGTGAGGAGGAGGAGCAGGAGACGCCACGGCCTCCTTGCTCCCTGGCGCTCTGCCTGTCAAGCAAGCAAGCGGGAGCATTGCTGAGCGAGAGGCTGAGGGGCAACACGGAGGTGGCGAGAAGGGAGGCTTGCTGAGGGCGGGGGCCCCAGAGGGTGTCTTGCCCACGGTACCCTCCAAAACCTGCAGCGGCGCTGATGTGTAAGAGCAGGTGGATTTACAAGAGCTGAGCCCAAGTAGTCATGATAACTCCGGAGGGGGGGACTGCTGTTTCTCTGCACTAAAATGCCTCAAAGTATTTAAATACCCAAGTATTCAGTTGCATTAATCCCAATTTATACATATAAAAAGTGCTAATGTTTCCATGAGAGCTGCCCAGGCCTCTGGCTTATTTCTTGAAGGATAAGAAAAAAGGCATTCCTGTGAAAAGCCTGGCTGTGCTAGAATTTAACAAAAACGGGTGGACAATACTGTGTGTGTGTGTGTGGGGGGGGTTGTCTTATAAAAGATTACACGTTACCTTCCTGTAAAAGGAAAGGTTGCAGTGGCAATAACAGCCCTTAGATGATGCTGCAGGAGTTAAAGGGTGATCCCCTTTTACTACCACCTTGAGTAGGCACCAGCTTTCCCTTTCCATAGTACCCACAAAAGATGGCCCTCACCTCAATCTTTTTTGAAAGCGGAAGCATCCACATGCCATTCCCGTAGGACAAAAGTTTCCCACCACCGATCTCCCCCACTTCCTCGCCTTTGTTCCCTGCCTTTTCCAGTTTGACAAATTCAAGGAGGTCGATGCCAGTTTGGACGGCTTCTATCCCGCTGGCGCAGCCCAGGGTGACGTGGGCCCGGCTGCCTTTCGGGAGGCTGACTGCCGGCTGAAGCACGTCCACGTCGCCGGGCCAGAGAAGCATTTGCTGCTCACTCAGTTCCACACGGGCACCAACAGTTCTTGGGGTGATGAAGAGGGCGGAGATGGTCAGGAAAAAGGCTTTTCCGTAAGATGACTTCACAGCCTGTGGGAGAAATTATTCCTGTTAAGGCTCTCAATATACTGAAGAAATTAGTCTTAGATTAGCATGTCTTATCAATTACTGGTTGCATTTAAACTGCTGGTTAAATGAAAGGAAGTGTGGCTTTTAAAAAAGTTACAGTAACAGGCTTACAGTAAAAGTCCACAAATGTTACTAGCCTATAACTTAAAAAAAAATAGTCACCAGTCATCACACGCATAGTTACTGAAATATTTCCAGACCGCCCTTCATCCTTCATCCGCCCTTCATCCTTCATACCAGGGTGGTATACAAACAGTTTGACCAATAAGCCAAATGAAATAAAAGCAAACCAGCGTGACATGTGCCACGGACTGTGACATGAAAACCACCGATGACGTCTTCATGACAACACAACGGAGGAGCAGCCAGCAGAGCAACCCTGCGAACGGCGCGCCCAAGAGCCGCAGGGTGGCGCAGATTCCCGCCCCGAGGCTGCAGACTCAGCTGTGGTCTCGGGAGCCTGAGTCAGAACGCGCTTTCCCCACCCAGCCCTCGCAGCTGCCACAGAAAGCACTGCAGCCGCTTCTCTACTGAGGCCACAGCAGCAACCTCGGAAGGGGGGAGGGGGCTTTCAGTGGGCAGGGGTGGGGGGAGGCGTGGATCCACTGGATCCGTCAGCTGCTCCCAGCCCTGCCTTTGACGATCAGGAAGCCAGATGGTTCAGAGGCCTGTCTAGGTGTAAATATCACAACTGGAGGAACAGGAGGCTGTACAAGCCTCTGCTGTCCTCCTGCCCTGACTCTTGCCGGAAGTCCTTTGGATAGACGGAGAGCTCCGATCCCAGAGCCCTCTGTCGATATCGTTAGGATTGCTGCCTAAAGCTAGAATAGACTAACAGGCATATCTACATTAAAATGCCCAGGGGTATATAGAGAAAAGCCTCCTCTGAAGATCTTAAGGCGTAAGCAGGTTTGTACGGGGAGGGGTGCTCCTTCATGTAACTGGGTCCCACGTCATTGGGGCTTTAAAGGTAAGCAGCAGCACCCCGAGTTGGGCTCAGAAGTGAATATGCAACATGGGCAATTCCTTCAGAATCTGTGTAGTGGGATTCCATCTTGCTATTCCAGTTAAATTTCTGGCAGCCTCACTCTGCACTAGTTGAAGCTTCTGGGCACTTATTTGAATTACTCCACAGTAATTCAATGAGGAGCCTACCAGAGCATGGGTCACTGTGGCCTGTCCGGGAAGGGCTGTAGCTGGCAAACTAATCAAAGCTGGTGAATGGTATTCTGAGGCATTGAGGCCGACTGGACCTCAATTACAATGCTGGACCAAGGAGCCCCCCACACTGTCCCTGATCCTTCGGGGGAGGGTAGCCCCACCTAGAACAGGCTGCACACCCACTTCCCACTATGGTAGTACTGTGGTGTGTACCAATGGCTCTGGGAGCCTTTTTGGCTAAAGAATGTGATAAAAATGCTTTAAATAAATAAAATGGGGAGCTGAAGCCTTATCTGACATACGCAGGCTTTTCTGCCCGATTGCCTAGAGGCAGCTTACCCAACTCAGGCAAACAACCATTTACGTCTTGACTTCAAAACGTTTTTAAATGTCACAAACCTGTATGCTGCCCTTCAATAAATGTATTCCCGGGCAACAAACAATGGTCCATTCCCATTTTAAACGCGAGTGAGGACGGAGAAGCTGGACTTTCCAACTTTGCACCATCTTGGGAACTCCTCCAAGCACCATCATTTTCCTCCCCAGAATGGAAGACAGAAAAGCTCTCACCTCCTGCTGCGCATAATCCTCTGATCCTGGGGCTTTCCCATAGTCGGTGAATTTTGTTGTACAGTGCAAGACCCCTGGAGGCCTTTTCACAAAGTAGCTGGTCAAGTCAAATTTCATTTTGGGGTCTTCACTGGGTTGTCCAACTACGGGCCAAAGGGAACAGAATCAGTCTCGGCAAACCAATTTGGCAGTTCCTTCCTGCATGCCCTCCCCACACCTATTTTTGTCCTTTTTATATAGGGTTCGTTTAAACTCGGAAAGGAGCAGACATCAAACACAGGCCAAGCTTTTAGAAGGTTTCACAGACCAGCCTGAGGTAACGATAATTCATAAGCTAAGTTCTACTGTAAATGCTGGCATTTGGCTTAGGATTTGCAAAGCACTATAATCTGTTGTCACTATTGTTACTAAACACTATGATGTGCTATTAGCCCTACTCAGGCATTCAATGAGGAGCGTTGGTTAAGTATGCAGCAGGGGGCTCTCCACACGATCGGGAAGGCTGACTATCCAGCATCCCGGATTGCGTGGAGAGCCCCCACGGACGGAGGCGGCACTCCGCCTCAGACAGTCGCCCCCCACACATTCAGCACGACAATGACGGCGACGGAGAAGGGGCGGGGGGCTCCCCCTCCTTGCATGCCCAAACAACACGCTTTACCCAATGCCAGAATGGGGCTTATGTCTTTACATAATTTATCATTCATGGTAACGCGCTTTCAGCCCAGTGAGGCTGCCATGCTAGTTGGAGCACCCGCTCAACCATTCTTTTTCTCACAAACGGCCTTGAATCACCGCTTGGAAGCCAGCTGCCTTGGAGCTTAAGCCTGGTGGTTGCCTCTGGGCGCCACAAATTGGGAATAAAATGGGTGGTGCTGCACATCAGCCAGCCCAACACTGAGGAGCATTTTAGGGCAGCACCAGACATTAACAGGAGCCATGTGGCTGCCTCCAAAAGCAGCAGGTCTGCATCGTCTCCCCATCTCCTCATGACATTGAGAACAAAATGCCTCTTGTCACTGGCCCCGTACAGGAGCGGCGAAACCCACAGCATGGCAAAGTCACATCACAGTTTGTAGTACTAGGCAATACCGTGGGGGAGACGCAGAAAAGATGGTTTTGGTGGCAGCCCCACAGCTCCCTGTTGTATCGCGTTGTAGCCCCAAGTCTAGGAGTGCCAGCCGTGGCATTTGTGCAGCTTGAACACCTGCTGTCCTTCCCAGTACACGCTGTCGTCTTTACTTTAGTGGTAATTCTAGGCCAGGGGTAGGAATAGCTGGAAACCCTCTTTAAGGTCATTGCCAGTCACAGATCCATTCTTGGAGTTGCAGGGTGAACAGTCCTTGGCATTTAGCATCCAGGGAATTTCAGCTTTCATTTAAAAAAAAAATTAAAAACAAGTAGGACCACTGAGCTGTCAGCTAGGCCAACCCCACCATGCTATCTGGTTCGATGGTTGGAAGGAACCTCTGCCTTCTCCCCTCCTCCCTATGGAGGCTGTGCAGTTTGAATGCGCATGGCTGGTGTGTATAGAGCTCACAAAAGATCTGCAAGGGCCACCAATGCATTTTTCACAGAATCACAGAAAGGGTAGGGTTGGAAAGGGCCTACAAGGCCATCGAGTCCAACCCCCTGCTCAATGCAGGAATCCGAGTCACAGCATCCCTGACAGATGGCTGTCCAGCCTCGTCTTGAATGCCTCCAGTGTGGGAGGGCCCACCACCTCCCTAGGGAATTGGGTCCATTGTCGTACTGCCCTAACAGTCAGGAGTTTTTCCTGATGTTCAGCTGGAATCCGGCTTCCTGTAACTTGAGCCCATGATTCCGTGTCCTGCACTCTGGGATGATCGAGAAGAAATCCTGGCCTTCCTCTCTGTGACAACCTTTCAAGTACTTGAAGAGCGCCATCCTATCTCCCCTCAGTCTTCCAAGGCTAAACATGCCCAGTTCTTTCTGCCTCTCCTCATAGGGCTTTGTTTCCAGTCCTCTGATCATCTTTGTTGCCTTCTGAACCCTCTCCAGCTTGTCTGCATCCTTCTTAAAGTGTGGTGCCCAGAACTGGACACAGGACTCCAGATGAGGGCTAACCAGTGCTGAGAAGAGGGGAACGGGTCCTTCCCGGGATTTGGAAGCTATGCTTCTATTAATGCAGCCCAAAAGAGCATTGGCCATTTTTGCAGCCACATCACATTGTTGGCTCACATTCAGCTTGTGATCGACAACAATTCCAAGATCTTTCTCGCTTGTAGTGTTGTTGAGCCATGTATCCCCCATCTTGTAACTGTGCATTTGGTTTCTTTTTCCTAGGTGCAGAACTGGGCATTTATCCCTATTAAATGTCATTCTGTTGTTTTCTGCCCAGCGCTCCAGTCTATCCAGATCACTTTGAATTTTGTTTCTGTCTTCCAAAGTATTAGCTATCCCGCCCAATTTTGTGTCATCTGCACATCTGATCAGCATTCCCTGCACCTCCTCCTCCAAGTCATTCATAAAAATGTTGAAGAGCACTGGGCCCAGGACTGAGCCCTGCGGTACCCCACTCGTTACCTCTCCTGTTTGAGAAGGTCCCACTGATAAGTCCACATGCTTTGCCCTCGTTGTGACTAGCAGGAGCCCAATTATACACAGATGGCAAAGCTGCTCAATTTTCATAATATATGCAAGATGCACCATTCACAAATTTAGGGGGGTCATTAGTGGAGAGAACACACAGGTGCAGCTCTGGCAGGATTCCAGCTTCTGGGAGCAGGTTAGAAAGTGAAGCTCCTCTGATCCAGGAGGTCCCTCTTGATTCTGTAGTGCGACTAGGTTGGCCTGGCCTTTCCATCTGATGGACATGGAACAACGGTCAGCGCTGGAGGCTGGGCATGACTCTTGCCCAGGGAAGGCAGCAATGCTTCAGTGGAGGGTGGGGTGGTTTACTGCCTGGGTTAGGATTAGCTGAATGGTCCTAGCAAGCGTTCAGTGAGTAAGAATGCCATTGTGATATCACAGGGCTTCAAACAGCCTGGGGATAGGTCTCAGCCTACAGGGTTGACCTTAATGCCCTTTGGCTGCCTAGGATGGCATTCTGGCAGCTACAGCCCGCACCAGGAAGGGCTGTCCTTGGGATCACCTGTTGCATGTATTGCTACTCCTATGGAACAGAAGGAGGTAAAGGCAAAGTGGCAGTTCTTCTACTGGAGAGTTAATGGGCGCCTCCTTCTAGAACAGCATGGGCACAGGTGGTGGTTTTGCCAGGAGAGTGAGGACAGAGGTGGTGCCTTTCCAAGGGAGGCTGACTTAGCGAGGGAGGCTAAATGCAACAAAAAGGCTTTCTTCAGCTACGTGCATAGTAAAAGACAGAGGAAAGAAATGGTGGTTCAGCTATTAAATAAGAATGGCAAAATGATAACAGATGACAAAGAAAAGGCAGAGGTGCTCAATTCCTACTTCGGCTCAGTCTTCTCCCAAAAGAGGGTCTACAAGCCACCTGGCAAAGGCGAAGTACAGGCTGAAGGGGCAGGATTGCAGCTTCAGATCGATAGGCATATGGTCAAGGAACACCGAATTACTTGGAATGAGTTCAAATCTCCAGGGCCAGATGAACTGCATCCTAGAGTAATAAAGGAACTGGCAGAAGAACTCTCAGAACCACTGCCTATTCTCTTTGAGCAATCATGGAGGACGGGGGAAGTGCCAGATGACTGGAGGAGGGCTAATGTTGTCCCTATCTTCAAAAAGGGCCAAAAGGAGGAACCTGGGAACTACAGACCAGTCAGTCTGAGATCAATCCCTGGGAAAATTCTGGAGCAGATGATAAAGCAATCCATCTGGAAGCACCTTGAAAACAATGTGGTGATTACTCGAAGCCAACATGGATTTGGCAAGAACAAATCCTGCCAGACGAATCTGATCTCATTTTTTGATCAAGTGACCTCCCTTGTGGACCATGAGAATGCTGTAGACATAACATACCTCGACTTCAGCAAAGCTTTCAACAAAGTGCCCCATGATCTCCTGAAGAGCAAACTAGCTCAAAGTGGGCTAGATGAAACAACAATCCGGTGGATCCACAGCTGGCTACAGAATTGGACTCAAAGAGTGCTTATCAGTGGGATCTTCTCAAACTGGGGAGAGGTAACGAGTGGGGTACCGCAGGGCTCAGTCCTGGGCCCAGTGCTCTTCAATACTTTTATTAGTGACTTGGAGGAGGAGGTGCAGGGAATGCTGAATGAATTTGCAGGTGACACAAAATTGGGCAGGATAGCTAATACTTTGGAAGACAGAAACAAAATTCAAAGTGATCTGGATAGACTGGAGCGCTGGGCAGAACACAACAGAATGACATTTAATAGGGATAAATGCCCAGTTCTGCACCTAGGAAAAAGAAACCAAATGCACAGTTACAAGATGGGGGATACGTGGCTCAACAACACTACATGCGAGAAGGATCTTGGAATTGTTGTCGATCACAAGCTGAAGATGAGCCAACAACGTGATGTGGCTGCAAAAATGGCCAATGCTCTTTTGGGCTGCATTCACAGAAGCATAGCTTCCAAATCCCGGGAAGTACTAATTCCCCTCTACTCAGCACTGGTCAGGCCTCATCTGGAGTCCTGTGTCCAGTTCTGGGGACCACACTTTAAGAAGGACACAGACAAACTGGAGGGGGTTCAGAGGAGGGCAACAAAGATGCTCAGGGGACTGGAAACAAAGCCCTATGAAGAGAGACTGAAAGAACTGGGCATGTTTATCCTTGAGACGAGAAGACTGAGGGGAGATATGGTAGCGCTCCTCAAGTACTTGAAAGGTGGTCACAGAGAGGAAGGCCAGGATCTCTTCTTGATCATTCGGACACGGAATAATGGGCTCAAGTTACAGGAAGCCAGATTCCGGCTGAACATCAGGAAAAACGTCCTGACTGTTAGAGCAATACGACAATGGACCCAATTCCCTAGGGAGGTGGTGGGCTCTCCCACACTGGAGGCATCCAAGACGAGGCTGGACAGCCATCTGTCAGGGATGCTCTGACTTGGATTCCTGCATTGAGCAGGGGGTTGGACTCGATGGCCTTGTAGGCCCTTTCCAACCCTACTATTCTATGATTCTATGCAATGCTATAAAAAGGAATGGCAATGCCTGTTATTTCATAATGCGTGTCAACCCTCAAGAGTAAGTACCCACTGCCTGTGCACATTGAGATTCAAAGGATGAGTTTGAGATCATCTGCTCGGGCTTCAGAAAGCAAGCAGGAGATAACCGTAACAGCAACTCCTGCAAGTGGATTTGTGGAAGTGATGGGGAGAAGGGAAGAGAAATTTCTGCCATTGTTGAGTGGATCCAAGTCCAAAAATGATTTGTGGACAGCAACTAAAGGCAGGACTGTGGAGCCCACAAACTGATGGGCTTGGGAGATCCCTGCAGGCATTGGAAGGCGGTGTGGCTGCAGGATGGGGGAGGGGACTTGGAGCCAGGAAACTGTGCAGGAGAAGGCAGCTCCCCCCCCACCCCCCACCCCCACATATTAGGCACTCAGGCATCAGAGAATCTGCAACCTTAGCCTGTCTGGCTAAGGAGAGAAATACCACCGGTCCATACCATACCATCAGATGTTTTGGACTACAACTCCCATCAGTCCCAGCCAGCATGGCCAATGGTAAGGGATTATGGGAGCTGTAGTCCAAAACATTTGCAGGCCACCAGGCTGCCTAAGGGCAAACAGAACATCCTGGGAGGATGAACACTTGTGAGTTTACCTGAAAACAATCTGCACTCAGATGTATGCAAATTTAAAATCTTTGTTTTATGTAATTCATACTGCTTTCACCATTGAGGTTCTCTGATCATTTGAGAATATTTTCGATACGACAGTCCGTGACAGAAAGGAAAATATGGAGGCATTCCTAAGCTCTCCAGTAACCCTGAGACACTTGATTTTTAAAAGCCAGGGGGGCAGGGGTTGCGCAACCAGGACAGAGCATGGTGGCACCCTGGGGATATCAGCAAAGAAGCCAGGATAAAGCATCCTGGGAGCCAGCCAGATGTATCTCTTCCTGTGCTGACTAGCTAATCTCACAGATTAGTGGAAGGCAGATTTTATATACAATAAAGTAAAAGCTTTTGGGGGACCCACAGTGCTTGCTGGACTCCTTCTTGAAGACTTTAATACCGGCAAGCTCATCCAGAAACGCCTGCCCGGTCTTCCGCAAGTTCTCCGAGCTCCGTTTGCTCAAAAACCACCCGTAATACAGGGGAAGGAAGTCCTTTTCTAAGCTGGGCTTCAGCTTCTTTAGCTCATCCACTGAGAGTTTCCACTGATTCTTATCCTTCAGCTGCAAGCAATCCATCTTCCATGCTGTTTTGGGCTCCACAATGATGACTTTGTAGCGGTATTTGTCAGCAATGTCAAAGAGCTGCTCCAGCCGCTCCCGCTCATGGTGGGTGTCATCCACCACCACCACGCTGGTGTTGCGCTTGCAGTAGTTCCCCAGGTCCTCATCGAGCTTGCTATAATCGTCAGGAAGGGCGCTCCGGACGGCGGGCTGGATTTTGTAGTGGTCAGCAGAGATGACTCTGCAAGCGTCCTTGTACTTGTCTTGGATGGCTTGAGCCAAGGTGGACTTCCCGCTGCCTGGCAGACCCCGGAGGACAAAGAACGTTTTCGATTCCCGGATGGTGGTGACAGTTTCCTCATCATCCAAAAAGGGGAACTGCAAACCCTCAGGGCGTTCTTTGGGCTGGGAAGACATCTTCCTAAATATCTTTGGCAGGAATGTGTGGCTCTTCCGGGCGAAGCCTTTGTTCTGAAATCAAGAAGAAGACAAAACAGAGTAGTTGTGCAGTTGCACTGGAACATTCCAGAGAGAGATACCGTCTTTTGGCCATTAATAATAGACCACTGTTTTCAGTCCAAACTGAAGAGGGGATTTTTTGTTGCTGCTGCTGCTGCTGACTATTCAGAGGAGCACAAATGGCCCAGTGATCACTTTAAAATGACACTATTATATCAGATAAAAGCTTGATGCATTCTAGAAGCGGTCACCGTGTTAGTCTGTTGTAGCAAAACTCCTAACATTTACTGGGGCCTACAGAATCTCATGCCACAGATAAGCCTATGTACTTTCTCTGCTATACTCCGCTTCCTTTACAGAGCAGCTTACACAGGGTTTCAAACTGGTCTCTTATCTAAGCACTGATCAGAACCATGCTATCTCAGGGCCTAAGTGGCTGTTGGGGATTTATTTGTGTGTCGGGGGAGAAAGAGGGTGACTTTGGACAAGTCAGCATAAGCTCCCTGGGGCGCAGACCTATCCTTTTTGTCTTCTATTACTCTGTAAAGCATCCCATTCAACAATACTGCAAATAAATCCACAAAAGTTACTAGTCCATAGCATTTTGTTAGCCTGTCTACACCTGTGCTGTCTGTTTGCGCCACACTGATGGTTTGACAGAAAAGAGGTCCAGCTCTCTTCCAGTTTTCAAAACTCCCCTTGCCTAGAGAAGATTCTTCCTTGCCACCGGTGACCAGGCAAGTGGCTTGATGTACACTGAATACATGGTGTTCATGTATTCAGTGCACATGGTGATTTGAATCCAGACAGCCCCGGTACCCACTCAACAGCACCTAACCTACCCGATCATATCTAATGGCTGAGTAATTTGCCCAGTCAGAGAGCAACAGCAGTTCTGCGGGGGAGGGGGTGCTGACCCATATAAGCTTGTGCCTGTGGAAAGGAGGGACCAGAGCTTCTTCCTTGACATTTTATTATTTACATTTTCAGTCTGATGTCCCCTTCCTTCATCAATGAGAGATGCTGACTACTTTTGTTGCGTTTCTTGCATTAAATACAAAGTTAGAAACATTTGGGTAACCTGCTCTGTTCACCCTATTTGGGGGAGGGGGGGGAGGGGAGGATAAACCTAAAAGAAATGTAAAATGTGACCTCTCCCTGCCATGTAAACTTCAGAAGGTATGCAAGATCAGTCTTTCCCCTCGTTTGCAACCCCTTATCTTTTTTGGATTTTCTTGGGAAGGAAAAACAAAAAACATACATCTGTGAATAACCCAGTAGGGGTAATGAAAAGGAAAATTAAGTTAACTACAATATATAACTGAAAACTTAATGACTAATAATATATTCATAAAACCTGGTGACCTCCAGATGGGCCCTCCTGTTTGCACCTTCAGTTCTCCTATTTCATTCCTGGCTCTCATAAAGCCCCTGCCGTCATCCTTACTGTTCATTCTGTCCAGTGTTACTTGACCAGTCACTGCTGTTGTTACTAGTTAATTCAGGTTTCAGTAATAATTTGAAGGTAATTACTTGAATATTTATCTGTTCTGTACAATTGCTGGACTGTGCACACACTTAAGGGGAGGGTTACTCAAGGTTACATCCCCCTAGCCCCAAAAGGACAAAAAAAAAGTCTAGAAACCAGGACAGAGAAAAACTGATTTTGTCCACATCACCCTTCCCCCATGTGTTGCTCTGCAATCTGCATCGTCTCTGGCAGGATGATGGGAGTTGCAGTTCACATCTGGAGGGCACAAGGTTGAGGGAGGCTGTTGCTTACCTAACTCAGCCTAGACAAGGCTTTTTTCACCCAATGAGCGGGAGGAAGATCAGCTGCTGACCCTGCACAGATGTCAGACGCTGAACACCGTCCACCCATTCTGCTCCCAGGTGGATGGCGCTTTATTTTATTTTATTTATTTAAAACATTTGCATCCCATCCTATATCATTAAGATCTCAGGGTGGCATACAGATAAAATCAATTTAAACAGTATAAAACAATAAATAATTTAAACATCTAAAAGCATGTTAAACCATTGAACAAGCTAATACCAATTAAAATCTAAAACAGTTAAAACAGTGGGCTGCTTTAGGGAATGCATTTAGCCCACAAAGGCTTTGGTAAAACATCGTTTTTACTTGGCGCCAAAATGAAACCAATGTCTGCGCCAATCAGGCTTCCAAGGGGAGGGCATTCCACAGCCGGGGTGCCACAGCAGAGAAGGCCCTCTCCCTCGTCCGACTGTAGTGTATGTCTCGCACTGGTGGGACGCAGAGGAGGGCACCTCCAAAAGATCTGTCCTTGGGCAGGCATATATAGGGAGAGGCACTCCCTCAAATACCGAGGTCCCAAGCCTAAGTTGACAAGCTGGATGTCCTTTCTCAACTGCTCATTGCGGCAGGAAGCAGCTCAAATTCAGTCTTCCACACAACTATTAACAAGGGGCAGGAGCCCCGTCCACTCTGGCAACTGGCCGCCCTAGCAGAGACTGATGCTTCCTTGAGCCACACAGCCCGTCGCCCCTTCCCACAACCAGCAGTAGAGAACTGCTTCGTTTCAGTTAAAACAGTCGTGCAGGCAAAGTCACAAAGAGAGGACAGAATGGCAAAAGGAGCAAGCAAGTCAGAAAAGGCGAGGCAGGGAAGCGCTGTGGCTCAAGAGGGTATTTCAGGGAAGATCTCTAGGAAGAACGGCACCAATTGGCTTAAGTGAGAGAAACTGGTTCTGCCAGATGAGCTGAGCCCTTGGAGATCAACCTCGATCCTTCTGGCCAGGTGGAGCGCGTAAGAGAGGATGCCAGACAAGGAGAGATAAAAGAAGGTTGCATCCAGGGTCTGTCTTCCACAAGAACAAAGGCTCCACTCGCGGAAGGTCCTTCTGCCAGAATGCTGGGGATTTCCTCCCCGCTCCGCACCACAGTTCACCCCATTTAGCAGGGGAGCTGGAAGAGACTTTTCCATGGGAAAAGACAGGCCAGGAAATCCACTCCTGCCAGTGCAGTCGAGTTGTTCCAGCGTCAATCCAGATCCAACCCAGTGGCCCAGTTCACATGTAACAAGAAACCACCGTGGGTGAATTTCCCCATGGGGCTTCTCGTCGCAGTGGTCGTAACCCTAAAACAACCTATGGGTTCTGGGTGACTTGTCAACAACCCAGCTTGCCGGGTTCAGCATGCCCCCGCCACACCCCGAATATTCAGAACGGCCACTGTGAAAAGAAGCCCCACAGGGAAATTCACCCATGGTGGCGTCTCGTTACATGTGAACCTGATCAGTGTCTTAAATATTAAGAACTGCATATTACTGTACAGCACCCTTCCCCAACCTGTTGCTCTCCAGATCTGTTAGACCACAACTCCCACCATGCCCAGCCACTAGCCATGTTGCCTGGGGGTAATGGGAGTCGTAGTCCAACACATCTGGAGGGCACCATGTTGGGGAAGTCTGAGGCTCCTCTTACTTTAACAACCAACAGATTTATTATGGTACAAGCCCTGCTGCTCCAGAAGATGCCAAAGGACGCAGCTGCTCCTTACTCCTGTCGGCATGGAACAAAGCGCACCTGTTTACCCTGCCGGTGAGCTCTGGGCAACTTGAAAAAAGAGAATTCACCCCTGGTACTGTCGATGTCCAATTACAAGCCAAGGGCAAGATGCTGCTTGTGCTTGCTCAAGACAAGAGAATCTGAGTGCTATTTCACGATTTTGTCAAAAACAGCTGCCTGGGGAACAGCAGCTAACAATGGCTTAAAAAAAGACAAAACAAAACAAGAATAATGGGGGAAAACACTGTGGGCATCAATTGTTTTGCAATGAAACTGAAATAATAAACGCTTGTGTTAAAATGGGTGGGAGGAGACACAGACAATGGTACCACACAAGCCTGTCTTAAGAGGAGAACTTGGATGGTTTTCCAGTGGAACAGTTCGTCCCATTCTGCACAAGACAGGTCCCCTCCTCCCCTTCCCCCCACAAACAAGCAACAAGGGAGGGGCAGTTAGCAAGCCGGGCACAGCAACTTCGCTCTTACTCCCCCTAGTAAACATTAGAGAGACTGCAGATATCACCATAATTTATGAGGACTGGAAACTTGCTGTTTAAAAAAACAAACACAGGATTGTGTTCTGATGCCCAATAAATTCTTCACCAAGCCACAGAATTTAAACCTCCCTTATCATTGACCTCAACTAAGTCTCCATATTACAAATCACTTGCATTTAAAAGCATCCATAATCATTTTTAATTTAAAGTTTCTAAGCAGCTTTTTGCAGTTAAACCCAACCTCAGATTTAAACACTAGCCTGGTAGCCATAGGCAGCCACAAATGGCATGGAATTCAATGCAGGCAACTGAGTGGGCTGGCTTGTTCCATCCCTCCTCTGCACCCAGCACAGAACCTAGGTGGGCTGTTAGAGAAGGGAAGTTGCATTTCTCGGTCCCTCCCTTCCCAGCCCCCAGCAGGCTCATAAAAAATAATGATTAACAATTATTAGGCTAGGAACTTTTGGAGGCTTGTTTACCAGTGTGATATACAAGCATGTAATAATATACATTACACTGAACACACACACACATTAAGCAGTCATCCAAGTGCATGACAGCCTGATCCTATTAGCTCTCCGCATAACAACTGGCGCATAAACAAGCAAACGCCAGACCTGCTCCTTATTTTCTGCTCCCTTGTTTCTATCCACTGCCCACCCCGGACCTGTTTAACACCATCAGTCGTTCCAAGAGAATCCCTTATTTCATTCCAGTCTGACGCGTGTGTGGAAGTCAGCCTAAAGCGCAAAGGTGAGGAACAGAGAGAATAATTCAAGGCACTGAATGCTAATCCATTTTGTCACTGGAGAACTGGCTATGTAAATCAAGGCCACAAAGCCTGAATTTTGGTGCATCAAGCAAACTGGTGGGCCACAGCATCTTTCCTCAGGACCCAACTCTCTGATCTTGTGGGGTATTCAGGTACAAATTCAACACGTGTCCCATTATCGGTGGCATGTCCGATAATGTATGCCCTAGTATGCATACAGTATGCCCTAGGCGATTAAAAGTTTTCCACTGCTCCACTGAAGGGTCTGCAATACAAACTAACGAACAGTCATTAACAGCCGTATTCAAAGAGCTGTAAAATGACTTTGCGGTACCTGGATCACAATGGCACAGCAGAAGAGAGAAAAGTGCACCAGAAACTGAAGTACCTCTTACTACTTTTGAGAGAGACAACATCTGCCATGCCCCCCCTCCCCATGCTTTGGGTTCTTTGCTATAGATCAAATCAAAGTATGAAAATACAGATGGTTCCTTTGAACAGGAAGTTGGATGTAAATGTGTTCTTACAAGTTGTTACAAGGTTGTTTTCCACTCTGGCGGGTGTTGACTGATGTTCACATCACATGTGATCTATCTGGAGCCTTTTTGCGAACAGTAACCAACCACCTTGGTTTCCCCAATAGCTGCATGCTTTCCTTAACAGGGAAGTTTTCCTCTACACAGTTTCATAGCATTCTAAGTTTGAGATGTTATGACAAAGATTGTTTCAGCCTTGGAAATAAGCCCACAAAAGTGACTAGCCCACAGCATTTTACTAGCATGCGTGAGAACACTGTTGCCATGTTTGGCAGAAATATCTCTTGATTTACAAAGATCGGCATCAGTTAATTTGACCACATCTGCGATATTGTGAACAATTTAGGGTGCAATTTTATGGGACCTGCTTGCGATACTCATAAGCCTCTGAACGCGGAGGCTTGTGCGTCTCCAGTGCAGAGTGGGAGGCGTGGAAGAGGCGATCCTTCTGCTGCTGCACCTCCCGATTGCATTTAGCTAGATGGGCTTTTTTGCCGGTCTAGCTGAGGCATCTCAGAGGAGGAGGGAAGGCGGCTGGGGAGGCCTCAGGATACGACATACGCTGGCCACCCCAGTCCCCACCCTTCCCTGCCCACAGAAATGCCCCCTTTACCTCCTCTCCGAGGTCAATTTGCAACCTCGGAAAGGCATCCAGCATGGTTCTCTCTGCACCAGCTACAAGGGGAAGGGAATCTCAGATTCCTGGGTCCCAGGTCGGAGGGCTTTCTCTGACCTCGGATCCAGAAATCTGAAATATCCTATGGCCCCCCAGACTCCATCTAGAGCCACAGAATTGCTCCCTTTATTTACCCCACTCACACTATTCCTGTGGGCATCAGGGTATTAGTTATGCATTGATTATGCTTTACTTTCATCAATTATGGACAGAGACTGAATTTAACAATTAAACATTCAGTGTGAGAACTGAACTTTTGGGGGGGGGGGAGTCTACGTGCTGAGATACTGAATTCTCCTAACTAAAACACCAGTCAAAACAAGTTTATAGATAAAACTGAAAGGGGCCATATTAGCATACAAGTGTGCATATTTGGGTACAATAAGCATCTCCCCTTGCCCATCCTCCTCCAATCATAATGACAGGCATTTTGCTAGGTTAGAATAGATTGTACGTCTAGTACTGATATTGCTTGCAAGTGTCCTGTGCTGTTATATTATTATCCCTAAGCTAGAGGAAGTTAGCCAAGCTTAACTCTCACTGGAATTTCTGACCAACTGAAGACCCATTCATGGTCTATCCTGGTGCTTTATTCTTCAAAATATATTACGGCACTTGATATTGATCATTTGTAGCAATCATGTCTTTTATACATTATTTTTTAAGTGAGGGGATTTGAATGTTAAGCAAAATATTAAGGAACTATCATCTACCTTAACACCACAAATTCCCCCATCCATTTTTGAGTGCCCTAAGTTTTTAAGTAGCCACACCTACTTAAAAACTTAAGTAGTGCACACCTGTGGCACCTGAGACTTGACCTCCAGCAATCCGGCAGGAAATGTAGGCTGGGGAATAAATGTTCTAAGCAACAAGTCCTGCAAGAGCTCTTGAAGTAGCCAAAGAGTTGGTCCTTTTCTTCCTTTTAAGTAGAAAACATACCATAAGTTATAGGTCTGCACAGGCAGACTGGCTAGTAGTTTCTGTTGATCTATTTGAAAGACTGGAGGAAACTGGGTCATCATACACAGTTTAATTCTTACAAAAGAATGTAATTGAGAGCCAGCATGGTGTAGTGGCAGGAGTGCTGGACTGGGAGCTGGGAGATCCGGGTTCTAGTCCCCACTCGGCCATGGAAGCTCACTGGGTGACTTTGGGCCAGTCACATACTCTCAGCCCAGCCTACCTCACAGGGTTGTTGTTGTGAGGATAAAATGGAGGAGGAGGAGGATTATGTACGCCACCTTGAGTTCCTTGGAGGAAAAAAGGTGGGATATAAATGTAATAAATAAATAATAAATAATAGGTACTGCTGAATTGCAATTTATCAAGAAGTTCACATCTCCCACCAGTGGCCGAAATTGGGATAATGGGTTTTTACCACACTACATGTGTTAATTAGCTTACCAATGACAGGATATTATCACCAATGTTCTGTTAATCATCACCATTAATAACATAACTGTTACTATCTGTACTTTTTGCATTTCATTTCCCTCTAACCTGGCTGCTTAGATCCCCCCTGCCCGTATGTATACCTGTCAATTTAAGATAACACTCCACACATCTGATGACGTGGACTCTAGTCCACTTCAAATGTAGGCCATCATACATCTGTTTGTTTTCAAGGTGCTGCAATAGTCTCTGATGTTTTTGCTGCATCAGACTAATGCAGCAACAGAACATGCTGGCATGTGTTGGTGTGACTGGCTGTTCTGGCCTTGCTTCTACATCAAGAGCGATTGGATCAATCACTCCCAATACTGTAGAACTGTCTGCCCTGAGAGGAAGCTGCCTGTTCTACCTCTATATGAGTATCTACTCTAGGTTTAAAACGGGCAGCCATCTTAGTCTGTGGTATGAAAACAGTAGTCTGTGGCACCTTAAAGACTAACAGTGTTTATTACTAAGGCTTGAGCTTCCGTGGACCAAACCCTCTTCCATCAGATGAAGGAATGATAGAAACAAGATGGAAAAGTCAGTTACAGGCAGGTAGAAAGCTCCAGGTTTGCATCCTTCCAAGCAGCCTCCACAAGGGTAGAGATAATTCAGCCCCGTCTCTGCAATATATGGTCAGAGCACTCGGTGACTTTCAATACAGAGCTGAACTAGAATCATCCACTCTCAGATGAGGCTGCCTGTTGCATCTTTACATGAGTCACAGTTCTGGGCTTCCCAAGGCTCCTTCCAAACAAGAGTCATGCTCAGAACAATTACACAGAAAGAAAGGGTACTGGCTCTTTTGAGGACAGATAATTTTTTTACACTCTGTGAATCTTTTAGAGTGTAAAAAGTACACCTCTCTCTTATCAGATTGGCTTTCTTTTTTTTTGGCAGAAGGAACTAGAGATGGGTAAAAAGGAGGAAATTTGAACACTAGAACCACATAGGAGGCTGTTTCTCCTTCCGACACGACACCAGTAAGGTTGCAGAGCCTTGTTGATCTTGTCTTTGACTGTATGATTGTGTATGATTACAGTCAGTGATTTACAAGTCACTGAAAGCAGAGCTGGTGTTATGGGAGAGGCTTTACAATCATTCTTCTATGAAATGGATTCAGGCATTTTTAAAAAGAAAGCAACAGAAGTTTTTAAAGGAAGCCAAGAGCTTCTAAAAGTGAAGGATACCAAACACCACCAAGACTTTTCAGGGGCCCCCGCCCTCATATTTATAAAACCTTTTGGAATAAGGGTTTGAAGATGCCTTTAGAGAGACATTCACATCCAATTCCACCTGCCCTCTTGCCCAGCTGCTTGTGTGGTTTATACAGAACAGGAAAAACAAACCTAAATACAGATCAAATGGCTTTGAAGCCTCTCAACACAATAGGAGTAAGTGTGAGAGTGGTTTCCAGCTGTACAGCAAAAACCTGCTTCAGAAGTGTGTTTATAGAGTTGTTCTTTTGCACAGGCAAGCACCCAAGTTTCATTTCCCTGCATCACTTCTGTCAAGACAATAATCAGTTGGGCAAGACAGTCTCTCTATAAGCACTTCAAAAGACTGATTGTTCCGCCTGGTTTCACAGATGGAGGGAGGAGAGATCGCAGAACTCTTCTGCCTCTTTGCATGGCAAGTATAGCAAAGGAAATGCACAGCACTTGACATGGCCACAAAAAGTTAGCATTCCTCATACAGAATTGCACGCTCCGACTCTGTTGAGGAGGGAGAAGGTGGGGAAAGTTGGCACAGGCGCCCCATCCAGTACCTGAAGCAGGTATTTCTCAATCGCTAGTGACAGCCTTCACTATCACGAAAAGCACCTTCATCACAACCTATCCCTGGTAATGCCAAAAAAAATAAACAAGTCCTTAACTATTGAGGATTCCCCACTCCCTCTTGCCATGGATGCTTTGGAAAATATCCGGGTGCATTTTCAGCGACATTCTCATGGTTTTCCCCGGACTATTCAATGTGATTTCCCAATTTTGTTTGTTTTTTTACTTCTCAAAATTGGGTGAACTGCCCTCTCAACCCCACCCCCACCGCAAACATTCCCCCACCGCGCAGCAACAGTATATGGCCCTAATTAAGCGAAGGAGGGTCAAACCATGCGGATCTCTTTTACTGGACTCCCCCCAAGTCGTGCCGGGGTACGCAAGCTCCGCCTTTCAGGGCGCCCTTCCCCACGCTCGATGGCAAGTTCCGTGAAACTGTCATGTTTACAGGCCCGCACGTGAGTTCAAGTTCCTCCAGCAGAAGAGGTCAATTTAACTGCCGCTCTTACCGGCCTTCTGCCACGGCCACGGGCCATTCTGCACGCAGCGCTGCAACGCTCGGATCCTTCGGGAAGCTGACAAAGGCTCCACCCTGCCAAGGCTCCTCTTCGAAGAAGGGGCGCCCCGCCATCAGGCACGGCCGAGACCCCACCCAACCCGCGCGCGACGCGAGCCGGACGGCAGCCCAGGTCGGGCGAGGCCCGCCGCCGCGCGCCCACCGCGGCGCTCCAGCTTCTCCCCTCGCCCGGGGACGCGTCCCGCGCACGGCCTCCCCCCACGCGCCCCTGCCCCCGGGACCCGGGCCATGCGCAGCGCGCGCCGCTCCGCGGAAGCCCCCCGCCCAGGCGCCAGGAAGGCGCGGCGGGCTGAGCGGCGGCTTCCCCGTCCGCCCCGAGCCCGGCTGGGCTGCGCCCGAAGCTGCTGCGCGGTGCTGCACGGGGAGCGCAGCGGCCGGGCCGGCGCGCGCTCGCCTCCTCCCACAGGCATCTCCGCCGGGCCGCTCGGGCCGCCTTCAGGCTCCCCGCGAACGCGGCTCCCCCGCCCCGGGGCAGGGGCCGGCGACGGGCGGGGCTGGCGGCCCAGGCTCACGCGGGGCTGCCCGGCGCGCCGTCTTCCCGGCAGCGGCCCCCGTGCCCTTCCCCGGCCGCACGCGCGTCTGTGGCGCCGCGGCGCAGGGGCAGCCGCGCCCGCGCGCGACCCCCGGGCCCAGGGCGCCCGCACTCACCATGGCAGCGCCACCGAGCGGAGCGGAGCGGAGCGGGCGGACGCGGCGGGATCGGCGCCTGGGGCACGGGCAGGACCGCGGCGGCTCGTGTGCGCTTGGCGGGACGGAGCCGCCTCGCGGCCGCTTTTCTTACGCCGGAGGGCGGAGCCACGCCCTCTCAGTCCCCGCCTGGCACCGCGCGGCGCAGGCTCGCCGCGCTGGCGCGAGCAGACGCTGCCCCCGGAGGCCGTGAGCGACAGCGCGCGCGCGCGCCCCGGCTGGTCCCGGCGTTTTACTCGTCTAGCCCGGAGGGCGGAGCGCGCCCGGAAGCCGAGGAGGGTTACACGGGAGAAAGGGAACGGGAGTGGAAACGGCCTGCTTCGGAGGGAACCGCTGGCCAGCGCCCTGGACAGCAGCATTCCTCGGGAAGGAGGCTGCACTGCAACATTTTGTTGCAGAGCCTACTTGTAATACCAGTAACCGGGGGACAAGCACTCATGTCCTGCTTGTGGGTTTCCCGTGGGCATCTGGTTGGCCACTGTGTGAACAGAATGCTGGACTAGATGGACCTTGGTCTGATGCAGCAGGGCTCTTCTTATATTCTTAAATAGAGAGTGCCTCTGAGCATATGCAGAATGCTTTTCTTTCACCACTGAGCACTTATATTCTCCCCCTACCAATTCTATTCCCCTCCATGCAACCATCCTTCCTCATCCTACCATCCTCCAGCAACTCTTCATAAAAATAGATTTCTTGTTTTGGGCAACTCTCCTCTACCTCTTCCTTGTTATGCACAAGCTGTCATTGTATCTTCCTCCCCATAATTTCATTTGTGCCAAGACTTCACCAGGATTCAGCCAATGAGTCTATTTTCAAAACTAGGGCTAAGTTATGGAGAAACTCTGAGCATGTACCAAGTGCCTTTCCCTCACCACTGAAGCTAGAGTTCATGAAAGAATTTTAAAAAGCACAAATGACAAAACATGCATAGGACTGAGCTGAAAGGGTAATCAATTCATTAGATGGAATTGGGTAGGTGCTGTATTAAGCCTGCAGCACCATGCTCACAACTCAGGACTTATTTCTGAGTAAACATGCAGAATATCAATGTGCAAACCTCCCTGCAAAAGTAACTTCTGCTGGATTCTATGCACACTTTCCTGAGGGTAAGCCTCATTAAACATAATGGCACTTCTGAGTAGGCATACGTAGGATTGCATAATTTAGCAATATTTATCTCCCCTCCACTTAAAAAACAAACCAAAAACTCCAATTTTTATTAAAGCTTTCTGTTCATAGGAACATAGGAAGCTGCCTTATACTGAGTCAGACCCTGGGTCCATGTAGCGCAGTATTGTTGACACTGACTTGCGGCAGCAGCTCTCCAAGACTTCAGGCAGGATTCTTTCCTAGCCCTCCCTGGAGATGCTGGGATTGAACCTGGGCCCTTCTGCATGCCAAGCAGGCGCTCTGCCACGGAGCTACAGCCCTTCCTCTTGCTGGATAATGGCAAGTGACAAACAAAACAGCCCCAGATTTGTTTCTCTGCAACCACGCAAACCCACTTTTCTCAAAGACTTGAGTGAGGAGGAGGAGAAAAACCAGCCCTCTTGTCAGTTTGTATAAAGTCAAATACAGTTCAGAACTTCTTTTGCCCACTTAAGAGAATTCTCTTTTAGAATTCCCCAAGATATGCTCTGGGTGGAATAAAGAATGAAAGAACAGAATAGGGGAAGGAAGAAGAAGAATGGTGATTGGAAATGCAGCGGGGGGGGGGGGGGTTAGAGAGAATTCCCTAAGCCAAATGGCTCCTTTCAGAGAGGTAATGCTTCAGAGGAATTTAGGAGGCTGTGGAGGGTTTGTAAGGACTGCACGTACTTAAATTAACTTTATGAGGTGAGGTGGCAGAGGGCTTTTTCTAGCTTTTTTAAAACTGTACAACCTATTTAAAAGCCTCAGCAGTTCCTCGGTCATGATGCCACATAGTCCTAACCCTCCTTTGGAATAATTTGAGTCTTACAGCTATTTAGGAGAAATTAAAGTGAAGGGAGAGAAAGAAGTTTGTGGAAGCTGATTGGATCCTTTGCTGTACCGAAGCTACTAAACTTCTGTAGAAGCAAAAGGTTCCAGTTTGGGGCAGTAAAATCAGATGCTCTGTGAAATACCATTATTTCACATGGAGCTCTTTCTTCCCTTCCTTCTCCCTCTTCGAAATGTCCTTGCAAGCAAGCTCCATGGGCATGTAGGAGCAGAAAAGTGGGCATGTAAGAGCAGAAAAGTGGGGGGGTTGCACCTCAAAAAAAACCCTGCACCAGAGATTAGGGATAAGTGACCTCCTAATGTTCACCTTAAAACACCTACTGATTAGGATCTCTAATCCCCTGTGCAGCTTGATAGTTTTTACTTTTTGTTTTAGTCTTTGAGAAAAGCAAACTTTACGCATGCCTAGCACAAAAGCCACTGGACTTAACTGTCTGAAATCTGGCAGGTTCAGTCAGCTCCATAGGGGCTGCCAGGTCTCCAAACTCCACACTTATGTGGAAGCACAAAAAAAAATTATAGGTTTTTGCTTTAACAGTTTTTCTTGAAAACAGCAAATTTTACCTGTGACTAGCACAAAAGCCACTGGACCTAACTGCCTGAAATTGGGCAGGTTCAATCAACACCATGGGGGCTACCAGTTCTCCAAATTTCATGTATTTATCATTTTGTTGTTTATTCATTCAGCTGCTTCCGACTCTTCGTGACTTCATGGACCAGCCCACACCACAGCTTCCTGTTGGCCGTCGCCGCCCCCAGCTCCCCCAAGGTCAAGTCCGTCACCTCCAGAATATCATCCATCCACCTTGCCCTTGGTCGGCCCCTCCTCCTTTTGCCTTCCACTTTCCCTAGCATCAGCATCTTCTCCAGGGTGTCCTGTCTTCTCATGATGTGGCCAAAGTACTTCAGTTTGGCCTTAATACCATTCCCTCAAGGGAGCGGTCTGGCTTTATTTCCTGGAGTATGGACTGGTTTAATCTTCTTGCAGTCCAAGGCACTCTCAGAATTTTCCTCCAGCACCACAGTTCAAAAGCATCTATCTTCCTTCACTCAGCCTTCCTTATGGTCCAGTTCTCGCAGCCATAGGTTACTATGGGGAATACCATTGCTTTAACTATGCAGACCTTTGTTGTCAGTGTGATGTCTCTGCTCTTCACTAGTTTATCAAGATTTGTCATTGCTCTCCTCCCAAGAAGTAAATGTCTTCTGATTTCCTGGCTGCAGTCAGCATCTGCAGTAATCTTTGCGCCTAGAGATACAGTCTGTCACTGCCTCCACGTTTTCTCCCTCTATTTGCCAGTTATCAATCAAGCTGGTTGCCATAATCTTGGTTTTTTTGAGGTTTAACTGCAACCCAGCTTTTGCACTTTCTTCTTTCACCTTTGTCAGAAGGTTCCTCAGCGCCTCCTCGCTTTCAGCCATCAAAGTGGTATCATCTGCATATCTGAGATTGTTAATGTTTCTTCCAGTGATTTTAACTCCAGCCTTGGATGCATCAAGCCCAGCACGTCGCATGATGTGTTCTGCGTACAGGTTGAATAGGTAGGGTAAGAGTATACAACCCTGCCGTACTCCTTTCCCAATCTTAAACCAGTCCATTGTTCTGTGGTCTGTTCTTACCGTTGCAAATTGGTCATTATACAGATTCCTCAGGAGGCAGACAAGATGACTTGGTATCCCCATATCACCAAGAACTTGCCACAATTTGTTATGATCTGCACAATCAAAGGCTTTAGAATAGTCAATAAAACAGAAATAGATGTTTTTCTGAAACTCCTTGGCTTTTTCCATTATCCAACGGATATTGGCAATTTGGTCTCTAGTTCCTCTGCCTTTTCTAAACCCAGCTTGTACATCTGGCAATTCTCATTCCATGAATTGCTGGAGTCTACCTTGCAAGATCTTGAGCATTACCTTACTGGCATGTGAAATAAGCGCCACTGTTCAATAGTTTGAACATTCTTTAGCATTTCCCTTTATTTGTATGGGGATATAAGTTGATTTTTTCCAGTCTGACGGCCATTCTTGTGTTTTCCAAATTTGCTGGCATGTGGCATGCGTCACCTTGACTGCATCATCTTGCAAGATTTTAAACAGTTCAGCTGGGATACCGTCGTCTCCTGCTGCCTTGTTATTAGCAATGCTTCTTAAGGCCCATTCAACCTCACTCTTCAGGATATCTGGCTCTAGCTCACTGGCCACACCATCAAATCTATCCCCGATATTATTATCCTTCCTGTACAGATCTTCCATAAATTCTTGCCACCTTTTCTTGCTCTCTTCTGCTTCTGTTGGGTCCTTGCCATCTTTGTTTTTGATCATACCCATTTTTGCCTGGGATTTGCCTCTGAAATTTCTAATTTTCTGGAAGAGGTCTCTTGTCCTTCCTATTCTATTATCTTCTTCCACTTCTGTGCATTGCTTGTGGGAATTCCTTATCTCTTCTGGCTAACCTCTGGAATTTTGCATTTAATTGGGCATATCTCCCCCTTTCACTGTTGCCTTTTGCTTTCCTTCTTTCTATTTATCATACAAACTAAAAAAGTTATGTCCATTTCTGTTTTCCAATGCAAGTCAATGGGAAAATGCAAAAAAAAAAAAAAAAAGGCAATTAGGACAGCTCAAAAGATCTGGGGCACAGCTGAAAATGATCCAGATCCTGTACCCAGCTGGACCTTCCCCTAACAACACCTGTGCCAGTTACCATTTTCCCATGCCAGGGTCAGCTGAGTGGTGAAGGGGGATCATTTAGTTTCATGTTGATATGGCTTGACTTGTTTGTAGAATTTAGTGCTATCAGCCCCACAAGTAACTTAATGACATTCACTCTAGTTGCTTTTTTGTCTGTCGGGTACACACCGTGGTCTGAACTGCATGAGCTGATTTGTGAGGATGGTGGCAGAGGGTCCCATCAGATGGCTCTGCCTATGGGCAGGTCCTTACATTAGTTCTGGGATCTCCAACGTGGTGTCCGTGGGCACTAATGTGCCCACAGACACCTCTCTTTGCATCTGGCAGGCTCCCTGCCCCTCCTGCTTTTTATTCTATTTCTTATGATTTTTTGGTAATGAAACAAAAATTAACTGGGAGGCTGGCATTCTGCAAAGCATGGTGCTGCCCTCCAGCACCATATTTATTTGGGTTCAAAATAGTGGCTTTGCATTTTGGAGATCAGACCCCACCTCAGCCTTATTACTTAGGTTCTTGGGCAAGTTTCCTTTTTAGTCTCACCAGTTTGCCTTCTGAGAAATGAGCGTTTTGTGACTGGGCAAGCCCTCCCTCCTGACAGCCATTTTGTGAGAACACCTGCAGCGCTCCCTCAAAATTCCAAATGTGCCCACTGGCCCAAAAAAGTTGGGGACACCTGCACTGGATGGTCCTGCTCATTCCACCCTGTTCTGATTTTCTACACGCTCCTTTTCCTGTACCAGGCTAGTTAACTGAGTATTTATTTTCTACCAGTGTGTACAGACTATGTACCACAGTCTGAAAACAAGTATTTTGAGAGCAAGACAGGAAGTGTAAAAAGCTACACAAATGCATGACACCTTAAGTAGGATACTGCTACTTTTGGTTAGCTGATACACACACGCTGTCCCCTGTATTTCCTATGTATGAATTGCCACAAAATTGCCATTGCCCTGTTTAAACCAAGGAAGTAGCATATTAACAAGAAGTATTTGTTAACCACTGCCAAGATCTTAATAGTCCCTTTCCCACACATTCATGTATATGTATACATCTCATTGATATGCTCTTTCTTCCATGTGGGCAAGCATAGGATCATAGAATTGGAAGGGACCTCCAAGATCATCTAGTCCAATCCCCTGCTCAGTGCGGGCTCTGCACTGCAGGGGGCAGCTACAGCATCTCTGACAGATGACCATCCAGCCTCTGCTTAAATACTTTCAGCGAAGGAGAACCCATCACCTCCCAAGGCAGTCCGTTGCACTGCTGAAAAGCTCTCACTGTTCGGACGTTTCTCCAAAAGTTTAGCCGAAATCTGCTTCCCTGCAATTTCCACCTGTTGGTTCTAGTTCTGCCCTCTGGAGCAACAGGGAACAAGTCTGCTCTACCTTCTGCAGGACAGCCTTTCAGATATTTGAAGACTGCTATCCGCTCTCCCCTTAATCTTCTCCAGGCTAAACATACCCAGCTCTTTCAACCATTCCTCATAGGACTTGGCTTCCAGACACCCTGCCATCCTGGTTGCTCTTTTCTGGGCACACTCCAAATTGTCAATGTCTTTCTTAAAATGGAATACCCTGAACTGGACTCCAAATGTGGCCTAATGCAGAATTTTTGTTGTTGTTGTTCAGTCGTTCAGTCGTGTCCGACTCTTCGTGACCCCATGGACCACAGCACGCCAGGCCTTCCTGTCCTGCGCTCTCTCCCGGAGCGTGCTCAAGTTCATATTCACTGCATAGGTGATGCTATCTAGCCATCTCAGCCTCTGCCGTCCCCTTCTCCTTTTGCCTTCAATCTTTCCCAGCATGCTTCCCATGATCTGGACGCCATGCTTCTGTATGCAGCCCAAGAATTAGCTTCCTTAGCTGCCACATGACACTGCTGGTTCATATTCAGCTTGTGATCCACTAGGACCCCTAGGTCCTTTTCGCACATACTGCTGCCAAGCAAGGTCCCCTCCATCATATGAGTCTTTGATTTTTTTATGCACCTAAATCCACTATTTTATATTTCCCTTTTTAATCTCATCTTGTTAGATTCAGCCCAGTGTTCCAGCCTGTCTAGATCTTTCTGAATCACAATTGCTGCATGTATGGTTCTGCTCCTTGCTGGAGAGAAACTCACGTTTTGATTTTAAAATATCACTGGTGAACCACATCGCCTCCAGCCCCTGTAGAAATGGCATTTGATTTGCTCATACAACAATGTGAGTCGCTTGTTCAACTTAACTTTAAATATTAGCTTTTTGCCTGCATTAAGTGTTAAAAGGTACAATCTTGTGGATGCAGCTACTGGTGAACGTTGGGCCCCAATAAACAGTTCTGTTGTCTTGCCCACAACTAAAAAATTGCTTATTGTTCCTTTATCTACAACAGTGAACTTAAATTATGGCATGAACTTCAATCAGCTAGCTGGCTTGCAGTCAAGATCAATCTTAACTGATTGCTGCCAAATGTCCTCAACCCAGTCATAGAACCATGTCAGTTCCTTGGTATTCCAAGGAGCTGAAGGCAAGGAAATGACTGTGTCGGCGATTAGAGTGGGAATGGCAGAAGTCTTGTAACAGATATGACCGAACACAGGTAAGAATCCATTTGCAATCCTATTCTGTGGTGGCGATGGCAACAAATAAATTTTATTTCTCTGCCACCATTGCTTCTGCTCAGTGTCATCCAGCAGAGCTCTTTCAGGTGGTTAACAGCCTCTTGGGTGTAGGCTGTAGAATACAACAGCTCTAAAGGCCTGCTGTGAGCAATTTGCTAAACATTTTGCAGATAAAGTCACCCATATCCATGCTGACTTGGATGCCATTGTTTCAACAGTGGGTGAGTTCACACATCACGCTAAGCCACCCTGAGGATAAGCCACCGTGGGTTGGTTGTTCGCTGAACAACCCACGTTACCCCCGACAGATGATCAGGCAAACAGTGGCGTGGCTTCTTTCCCACTCAGTCCTCCTGCCCACTCCTGGAATGTATCCCAGTTGCCCTTCTGGCACAATCCCTCTCAGATCCTCAGATTCTCGATGGTCAAGAGCTCCCCACCCACCAGATGGCTGCACAGCTGTCAAGTTGCAAAGCACAAAATCTCAGAGCCTCATATTCCCTACAGAGGTAAAGTTTCCCTCCTGCCCTCCAATCACTACCCCTTTTCTGAGCAATTTTAATGCTGGCAACTCTTTTTTTTCCCAGTCCTCTCTTCAAATTTGCACAAATGGGATCAGGGTTTTTTTTAATTTCTCTGTCCTTCAAATTTGCACAAATGGGATTGGTATTTTTTAAAAAAGTTCAGTCCTTCAAATTTGCGCAAACAGGATCATTTTTTTAAAAAAAATCTTCAGTCCTTTGCAAGTGCACACATTCACAGGACCGCAGTTTTCATTCTTAAGTTGTGCCAATATGCCAGCAGCTAGTACAGTACCCAAGCGCATCAGTGTGCCCTCTGCAAGTCTTGAAATACCACTTGTCAAATTCTCCCTCTCATAACCTGTTGAAATGCCAGCTGTCAACTTCCTCATCCACTTCAGTGTTTGCCTAGACAGCACACTCCGAAAGGGGTGGCGACCAAGATGGGAGCTGTGCTGCAGCTGTGATTACTACAGGAGTATGTGGAGCTTATTTTTTCTTTGCCAGTTTAACAGTCAATGAAGCACGTGAATAAAATAGTGAAAATGCCTTGCTGCAGTCCTCTTGCGCAGGACTGAAGGAAAAAACCAGAATAAAACCTGAACCCATTTGTGCAATTTTTAAAGACAAAAAAAAATTTTTTAAGGGCTACCAATGCGATAGGGACATTGCCAAGTGTCAATGCAGTATCAGTAAAAGTGTGGACACTGACAGCAGTGGAGGAGGGTGGATGGCAGTGGCACAAGCAAGACTGTGAGGAGCAACCGGCAGGGTTTTTTGCTGCTCTTGCCAGGCGGCTCTCTCACTGTTTCAAACAACCCACGCTGAACTGACTCTGTTGGATTTGGACATCACAACAAGCCACCCTAAACAACCCTACTACAAGTCATGGGTTCTCTGGGTGGGTTGTTTGCAAAACAACAACCCATGATGGAAAAGCCACGTCGGGTTTGAGCATCATGCACCACTCTGCAGTTACCCATGGTGACAACCCATGGTGGCTTAGTGTGACGTGTGAACCAGGTCAGAGTCTGAGATGGACAGGGCTAGTGCACCATCTAGCCATGTTATACTTTTCAGCTTGAGGAAGCTCAGGATGTGGACAAACTGCTTGGAGGACTAAACCCTACAACTTGCTCTTTACATCCTTGCCCATCCTGGCTTGTGAAATCTGCCAGAGCTGGGCCAGGTTGATGCCTCCTTGAGAGATGATGAGATCCTTGCAGCTTTGAAGGAACCAGTGGTGAGACTCTTGTTGAAGAGATTAAATGCAGATCCTATCATTTTATAGAATCATAGAATAGTAGGGTTGGAAGGGGCCTACAAGGCCATCGAGTCCAACCCCCTGCTCAATGCAGGAATTCAAGTCAGAGCATCCCTGACAGGTGGCTGTCCAGCCTCGTCTTGAACGCCTCCAGTGTGGGAGAGCCCACCACCTCCCCAGGTAATTGGTTCCACTGTCGTATTGCTCTAACAGTCAGGAAGTTTTTCCTGATGTTCAGCCATAATCTGGCTTCCTGTAAGTAGTTATTTCAAATAACTACTACCCAGTGTCAAATTTGCCATTCTTGGGCAAGGTGCTGCAATGTGTGTTAGCATCACAGCACCAAGCAGTGTTGGATGATACTGATTATTGAGATCCATTCCAATCAGGTTTCAGACCTGGTTATGGGATGGAAACAGCCTTGGTCACCCTGCTTGATGGCTTAGTCTGGGGAATGTGTGGAGGGAGTGTAACCCTCTTGATTCTTCTGGAACTCTTAGCAGCTTTTGATACAGTCCACTGTGGCATCCTTCTGAGCAGTTTATCTGGGTTGGGTTTGGAGGCATGGTGTTGAAGTGAGTCCAATCCTTCCTAGAATAGTGGTCCACTTTTTAACATCTACATGAAACCATTGGGGAAAGTCATCTGGAGGTTTGAGCTGAAATGTAATCAGTAGGTGGATGATACTTGGCTCTGTCTCTCATTTCTATCTACACATCCAAGGGAGGCCGTGGAAGTCTTGTTTGGGGGTAGATGAGAGTGAACTAGCTTAATCCGGACAAGATGGAAATACTGTGGATTGGAAAACCAACTACTCTGGATGAAGGTATACAACTGCTCTTAGATGGGGCTGCACTCCCCTAAAGGACCAAGCACATAGTCCAGAGTCCTCCTGGACTCTGCACTAATTGCAGAAGCCCAGATGGCTGCGATGTCCAAAAGTGCATTTTACCAGCTTAGGACACAATCCTAGGGCCGCTAGACAGTGTCTAGACAGCCTTAGGATTTTTCGGTTTCTGGGAACCAAGCTCTGAGCCAGGGCTCCGAGATGGTTCCCAGAAACCTGACTCCACACCCCCTCCCCGCTGCCTCATAGGCTGCGCACTTCGTCCCCGGCTCTGTACTCAGAAGAGCAGCACGGAGCGGGCGAAAAGGGGGCATTCCTGGCGGTGGGGAGAGAACCAGAGAAGTGCTGTTACACTTCCTATGCACTGTCCGCCCTCCCCCCTGCTCCCAACGCGCCCCGACTGAACAGCCAAAGTCGGCTGTCTAGCCGTGAATGAAGGGCAGCTGGAGCATGGAGGAGAGGATCCCCCCATGCTCCGCTCGCCCTGCATTGGATAGTCGACCGACTATCCCCATAGGATTGTGTCCTCCGGCTCATACACAAGCTGTGTCCCTGTTCTGAAGAGGACAGACTTTGTCTCAGTTATCCTTTGCCAGTTTAACAGTCAATGCAGCACGTGAATAAAATAGTGAAAATGCCTTGCTGCGGTTATGGGATGGAAACTGGACTACTGTAATGTAGTCCAAGCTGGACTACTGTAATGGGCTGTATGGGGGGCTGCCTTTGAAGACAGTCTGTAAACGTCAGTTGGTGCAGAATGCAGCCACCTGAGTGTTGGTGGGGGCAAGGTGATCAGATCATATAATGCCTATACTGTGCCAGCTGCAGTGGTTACCAGTGCATTTCCAAGCCCAATTCAAAATGCTGGTTTTGACCTTTAAAGCCTTCAATGATTTGGGATGAAGTTACTTGAAGGACTCCCTTCACCCATATCAGCCTGCCTGCATTTTAAGATCAGCAACAGAGGCCCTTCTCAGCTGCTCACCTTTGAGAGCAGTTAGGTGGACAAGTACACAAGAGACAGCCTTTTCCACAGTGGCCCCACACCTCTGGAATGCGTTGCTAGTGGAAGTCCATTAGGCTCCATCACTGCAGGCTTTTAGGAAGGATTTGAAGACTGACTTGTTTACTCTGGCTTTCCCCTAACTACGTTTTACTAGACTGTTTTGCTTTGTAGCTGTAATTTATGCTGTAGGTTCTGTCTTATGCTGGTGTTTGTTTTTATGAAAGTTTGCCATTTTATTACTTTTAATACAGATTTTATTGTAAGCTGCCTCAGGAGGGTTCCTGTCCTGAAAGGTGGCCTAAAAATACTTTAAATAAATAAAGCTGGGCAGTGAAAAGCAAACATTACAATATATAACTACAGGTGGCATTTGAAGGATCTTTAATTGTCAGAGCAGTTCCTTTTATCTGAATTACCTAGGCAAATAATGGACTTCTGGAGTGGACTTTTGGAGTCCTTGCATGAAATTATAACATTTCCTGTATTTTTGGAACCCCCTCAAAAATATTCAGAAGCAACACGGTTCTTTTTGAATGCTCTGCAAGGCACCAGGAGTGACTTGGGGAGAAAATATTGTGGAGCGAAATGGATGACCAAGACAAAGACAATTCCAGGCTTAAAAACGCTCACAGGCCTCATCCTGGAATATCCTCGCTCTGCTTTTCTGTGTCATCCTCTTCTTCTGTTCTCTGAGTTTCTCCCCCGGTTTCTCCTTGTGTCACTCCTTCCTCATCGGTTTCTCCTTGTGTTACTCCTTCCTCATCGGTTTCTCCTTGTGTCACTCCTTCCTCATCGGTTTCTCCTTGTGTCTGTCCTCCCTCTATCTCTTGGATTTCCCCATCCTTAGAAGTAGGTGTCTCGCCTCCCTCTCTGCCCAATACCTGTTTCTCTCCTTCATATTCCATTTTCTCAGACTCTTCCTTTTCCTTTCCTGTGGCCTCCTCTGCTATTTTTGCATCATCTGCACCCCCTTTGCTTTCTTTCTCTTCGTCCTCCTCCTCTTCTTCTTCCTCCTCTTCTTCGAACTCTAGGAAGGAAATAAAATATCAGAATCGATCCTCTCTAGGATTGTAGAATGCAGCCCTACTCTCATAGTTTAAGGGCGGGGGGGGATGACGACTTGTCACCCTCCATGTGTTTTGGCCTAGAATCCCCATCAGTCCTAGCTAGCATAGTCAATGGTAAGGGATCATGGGAGTTGTACGCCAAACATTTGGAGGACCACAAGTTGCCCACCTCTGGCGTAAGGCCATTCGTGCCTGTTCCTGTTTCACGGACTGTGATGATGAGGTTGTGAAGAAGAGCACTTGGCCCAAGGCTAAAACCACAGCAATTCTGAAGCTCAGGCTATGGGGAGACTCAGTGGGTGAGTTTTGCTTCCCATTCAGAGCTTGGAAGGGAGTCGTCTTTTTTCCTTTGCACCTTCTCTTGCAATGTCTTACTATAATGTGACTTCTCTCTGAAAGTGGGCACTGAGATTCCTGCCTTGTGGAGTGGGAAGGAAGGGGAGGAAGCAGACTGGATAATCCCTAAGTCTTTGATTCAGAGAGAGAGAGAGAGAGAGAGAGAGAGAGAGAGAGATGCAGGACAACAAATTCAAGCCACTAAAATCAGGGTACATCACTAATAAATGAAATGTAAGCCTAAAGATCAAATAACTTAAACAACATAGTAGCCAAGAGCAAAGAGAGGGAGTTTATCTATTGACCAGCCTACCCAAAAGAGAAGGAAACTGGAGAGATGCTACCACCTATAGGTCAGCCTTGATATAGCAGTACAAGATATCTGTATCAATGTTGCATTCTAGTGTTTACTGAGTTGTCTTCCCATAGTCGTTTCGAGTCCTGATGTGTGATTATTTTAAATTTTAAAATGCTGTTGCGGTGCCTGTCTGTCCAGTGTGGACTATTGAGGCTTTTCAGGGTTTTTGTGCCTTTAATTAAAAGCTTCCTATTTGCAGGTTTTGCCTACTTAATTGCTTGTTCAGCAGGGAGAGGGAGGGGATTAATGATGAATTGTCCCTGTATTAGTCAGCTTCTGATTCTTGGGGGAGGAGGACTTTATTTACTGGTTTCTTTCTATTTTTCCCCCTTTTACTTTACAGCAAAATAGTTATATACCTGGAAGAATGGCATGGTTGCTCTATACTCTGGTGCTACTGGTTGGCCATCACCTGTCGTCTCCATCGGCTGCATGTGATGGCTACTCATGCCATGGTGTTATTGCTCTCCTATATTCTTAGGAGACTCTGAGCATCTTTCATAGTGTGCCAGGGAGATTCTTGATGTGGTCTGGGCTTTGATGCTTTCTAGTTTTAACTCTGGAACGAAACACCTTTTCATTCCATCGGTAGGTTTTCTCAAAAGCATACCTATGTCAGGACTCAGAAAGTCCTCTTAGACCTCATTGTCACTAGGCTCAGGGCAGCCTTTTATCAGGTTATGCTGATATACCAACTATGACCCTACCTGGACAGAGATAGCATTGCAACCGTTATTCATGCTCTGGTAACCTCCTGTTTGGATGATTGCAGTGAGGATGCCTTTGAAAATGGTCCAGACACTTTATTTATCCAATATAGGCCAGCTACTGTTACCTGGGACTGGGTGATTCAATCAAGTTATGCCAGTACCGGCTGCCAGTTTGTTTCCTGGCCCAATTCAGAGTGCTGGTTTTGACCTTTAAAGCCTCAAAGGGCTTGGGATCAGGTTACCTGAAGGAGCGTCTTCTCTGATATTTACCTACCCGGACCCCAAGGTCATCGTCTGAGGCCCTCCTCCAGGTGCCCCCACCAAATGTGGTGAGTGGGCAGTGACAAAAGAGACAGCCTTTTCCATGGTGGTGTCCCATCTGTGGGATGCCCTCCTCAGAAAGGCTCACCTAGCACCTACACTATGTTCTTTTTGGCACCAGGTTTTATTTTTTTGCCGTTTTTATTCTAGTTGAATATGCATTGTTTTTAAGTTTTGCTGCTGGTTTTATTATTTGCTGTTTTATCACTGTTTATTGCAGTGTTTCTGTGTCGGGACCTACCAGCTGGTCTCGAGTGGGGTACCGCAGGGCTCAGTCCTGGGCCCAGCGCTCTTCAACATTTTTATGAATGACTTGGAGGAGGAGGTGCAGGGAATGCTGATCAAATTTGCAGATGACACAAAATTGGGAGGGATAGCTAATACTTTGGAAGATAGAAACAAAATTCAAAGTGATCTGGATAGACTGGAGCGCTGGGCAGAACACAACAGAATGACATTTAATAGGGATAAATGCCAAGTTCTGCACCTAGGAAAAAGAAACCAAATGCACAGTTACAAGATGGGGGATACGTGGCTCAACCACACTACAAGCGAGAAGGATCTTGGAATTGTTGTCCATCACAAGCTGAATATGAGCCAACAATGTGATGTGGCTGCAAAAAAGGCAAATGCTATTTTGGGCTGTATTCATAGAAGCATCGCTTCCAAATCCCGGGAAGTACTAGTTCCCCTCTACTCAGCACTGGTTAGGCCTCATCTGGAGTACTGTGTCCAGTTCTGGGCACCACACTTTAAGAAGGATGCAGACAAACTAGAGAGGGTTCAGAGGAGGGCAACAAAGATGATCAGGGGACTGGAAACAAAGCCCTATGAAGAGAGACTGAAAGAACTGGGCATGTTTAGCCTTGAGAAGAGAAGACTGAGGGGAGATATGATAGCACTCTTCAAGTACTTGAAAGGTTGTCACAGAGAAGAAGGCCAGGATCTCTTCTTGATCATCCCAGAGTGCAGGACACGGAATAATGGGCTCAAGTGACAGGAAGCCAGATTCCGGCTGAACATCAGGAAAAACGTCCTGACTGTAAGAGCAATACGACAATGGAACCAATTACCTGGGGAGGTGGTGGGCTCTCCCACACTGGAGGCCTTCAAGACGAGGCTGGACAGCCATTTGTCAGGGATGCTCTGACTTGGATTCCTGCATTGAGCAGGGGGTTGGACTCGATGGCCTTGTAGGCCCCTTCCAACCCTACTGTTCTATGATTCTATGATTCTATTCAGCCAACTTTCGGACAAGTCTCAGCACTACAGACTGCCCAGTGCCAATTCGCTTGACCACCCTGTGCCATGGTTGCACCATGCATACCACCTAGGCAGGCATGACAGTGGGAACTGGTTGGAGAGCAAGGCTGATATTTTTAAGAATGACAATAATGATTATGATAATGGTAATTTTAGAAAAATGGGAATAAAAAGGAAGGACAGGAGGAAGTGAATGTAAAAGCAGCAGGGGGGAGAGATGAAAGAAATTGGCAACTTAACTGGATAGAAATTAAGTATGAAAGAAGAAAGGGAGAAGAAATGACAGGAGATGAGTAAGAAGACTTTGAGAGGCCTGTGTTTGTGTGTATGTGGGGGGATAATATAAACATTTTCCCTACTTAAAGCAGGGATCCCGAACCTTTTTGGGTCAGAGGGCACATTTGAAATTGAGAGTGTTGTGGGCACTCTCACAAAATGGCTGCCATGGAGGGGCTTGCTCATTCAGAAAATAGCTGCCACGGTAGCTGGTCACAAAACACTTATTTTCCAGAAGGCAAACTGGTGGGACTAAAAGAAATGTAACTTGCCCAAGAACCTAAGTACAAGGCCGAGGTCGGGGTCTGAGCTCCAAAATACAAAACTACTCTTTTGAACCCAAATAAAAGATTTTGAACCCAAATAAAAGGCAGGACTTCGCTTTGTAGCATGGCAATTTCAGAGTTCAAAATAATTTAAAATAACCTTAAAAAATAAAATTAAAGGCAGGAGAGGCAGGGAGCCCAGTGGGCACCAAGAGAGGTATCTGTGGGCACACCGGTGCCCATGGGCACCATGTTAGAAACCCAGACTTGGAGCCTGTGAATAGTAGATTCTTCCCAAAATGGGAAGACTGGGTGGTGATACCTCTGGAGCCAATGTCTCTGCTTAACTTGAGGAAAGCTGAATTATGGGACTCCCCGTTATAAGGAAGTAAGCATGGCAAAGAATTTAGCAATTGTCAAAGGAGAATCAGATATCAATCTGATATTATCAGCAGTTTCCAGCTAATTATGCCAGACTTTGCCTCCATCTGACACGTTTTGTGACTCAATCATTCTCAGCTCTCTCAAGCAGGCCCTGGGAGTGAAAAATTTATGGTTTGTGTTTTATGTTTTTAATTTGCTTGTACACTGCCCAGAGATAAATAAATTAAATCAACAGAATTTCAGGCACAGCAGTTGAGGGGACCCTACTCCACAACACCCAAGCTGACTCCACAGCCAGTTAGCAAGCCTACTTCTTTACACCATGCACATAAAGATAGCCCATAGGACGCCCTAGAATCTTGTGCGTGGAGCAGGATGCAGACTCTCCATCTGGCCCACAGAGGCTCCCTCAGACTCCTGCCCCTTCTCACAGGCCCTGCTCTCTCCCAGCACTAGCACTGGGGAAGGAACCCAGCCTAATCGCTGGTTGGAGATACGGCCGGGCTTCCCAGCGTGAAAGAACGGTTGCTCCTTTTCCCTCGCACGGGGAGAGGAATCCCTACTGGTCTCCCCAGTCAGCGATCAGAGCTAACAGTGGGGTTCCCCGGGTGCACAGCTCAGCTGGCAGCTGAAGGAACTGCTCTTCCAGCTGCTTGCCAGGTCCCTTTCTCCATGCAGAAAGGAGCTTTGAGCCACCCTCTAGGAGGGGAGTGGGAAAGTGGCCACAGAGAACTTGAGAATGTCATGGGAGGGCCCCCGCCCCATTGCCATCCGGCCTGCCAGGCTGGGCCTAGAGAAGTGGGAATCCGAGCCCTGGGCCCAGAAAGGTTCCCCACGCCTGGCATACAGCTTGGTGTGTGAACCGACCTCTCAATTCGCGCATCCTCTCACGTCTCTGTTCTTCTTTCAGCTCTTTGATGAACCCTTTGTTGGCTTCATCCAGGGCCTGCAAGAGTAGGCAGGATAACTAAATGGGCAGCCTGAGGTAGGCCTCGTGAGAAACTCTCCTCCCCGCACTACTTCTGGCTCCTTTAAAGTGCAATCTGCACATACTTGTTACCATGAGTATGCATCCTCACAGTGGGGAATTAGAACCCTGCTTCATTCTTTCTTAAAGAGGGCGGCACAGGGGAGGGATACATCTGATGGAGCAAATTCAGATGCCTGAGTCCTATCCATTGGTGGAAGGGTAGCAGAGGCAGTGGTGGCAAGCTGGCCAGTTAATGAGCAAGTTAACCTGACCTAATGGGGAAACCATTAGGTCAGGTGATCTGCAAGTTCCATGTATATGAGCCGCCAGGTAGACTGCAGAGGAGGAGTGCATCAATGAATCGGTTAAAGTGTTTGATCACAGCACTAGGATACAATAAGAGAGAGGAGAGGACTGTGTAGACTCTTAGTAGGCACAGGGACCAGTGCATATACCCCTCTCAGAAGATGAGAAGAACCCTGCTGACTCAGACCAAGGATCCATCGAGTCCTGCATCCTCTTTCCAGCAGTGGCCAGCCAGATGCTTCTGGAAAGCCCACAAGCAATCCTCCCTTGCTGTTTCTCCCAGCACCTATTGTTCAGAATTGCCTTTGAACAGGGAGAGTCTGTTTAGCTATCACAGCTAATCATTGTTCTCCCATAAATGTATCTATTTCCCCTTTAATACCAAGACTGCATCTTCAGTATAGAAAGTGTTATGGCATGAAGGCATTATTTTCCTCTTTATTGCAGGCTTTCCTAAACTTTTAAGAAATTGTGACCCTTGCCCCCTTCTGCACTTACAATCTTCCTGCCACGCACAACCAGGAAACTTTACTGAGAATACCACTACAGTGCCCATGTTGCCTGTGACGCCTCTTCTGTGCTCACCCTTCATGCCCCTGCCCAATCTTATGCGTCATTTCTGCAGCACTTCGACCCTGCTCGCCCAGTTCGTAAATATGTACACGCACACCATTCATATACATTCATTTCATGTATTATACTTCATAATATGTTTATATATTATGTCACATGTATATTTACTATAAACATGTGACACCTTGGCTATTACATCCTGTGCTAGTTTACCTTCAGCCTATTGGTTCCGATCCAACAGCTGACAAGGACGCCTTGGCCCTACATCTCCCTTTCAGCAAGCCCAGTGGGGTCACAACCCACACTTTGCGAAGCCCAGGCCTTGACTTTTACCAAGAATACAAAATTATTGGTTCCATCCCACCCACCCCTATCTCTCACAGTTCCCCTGCTTTTTGCCACCCCCCTCTTCTTGGTTATAGCCAAACACTTACAATGATGATTGCTTGCTGAGCTGCATCATTATGGATCCGTTTCGCCTTTTCCAGAGCCTTTTCAAAGTATGTGACTGCTGTCTGGAAATCCTCTAGTTTCACTATTTATTAATAATGTTTTTGGTTATTTTTTTTAAAGGCAAAGTAAAAATCAACAAGTTATGGACTTCAGGGAAACCTGTACAACTAATCTCCGTCTGTTGACACATTTCCAGATGATTATTAAAACTCTCCTGTGATGATGTTCAGAAAAATAGGATATTCCCCCTGCTTTCATTCATTTTACACTGTAATAAAAGTGCAGGGATTGACCAGGACCTTTTTAATATCTCACCTTTCTACTTCTTCCTACTTCTACCCTTAACAACAATGTCTATGCTCTAGGTATACAACAGAGATTAGGAGAGCACCATGTTCCCTGGAAAGCAGAGGATGATGGAAAAAAAACAGCTCACAAGCTGCTGTCTCCAGAGGTCGTGACTCACTTTCCGAGACATGGAAGCAGGCGTCCCTGGAACGTCAGCTCCCCAGACAGGTGCTTAGTTTGCCCTTGTGGTGAGTTGGCCTTGTCTGCAGCCTCAAAGCAAATGTGCACCCTGAGATTGCCAGCTGCTTTGCTAACAGAAGCTCCTGTGATGTACTGCAAAGCGTAGCAGAGACAACTTTCCATATCACAGCAGCTCCATGACAGGCAATGCTGCTCTTGTTGAATTTCTCCATCATTAGTTACTAATTAAGTTTTTCATATCCTGCCTTTCATCGTAAAACAGTCCCATGGCAGTGACAATCCCAGGGTGGTTAATGGTAAATGAACTTCTGTCAGGAAAGAAGTGCCAGCCCTACAGAATTTCAGAACAGACCCAGCCCTGCTAGTGAAGAAAGTTTTTAGTGTTTAGTTCTAGTGTTTAGGTGCAAAGTTTGTGCAAAATGGTTCACCTTGTGCTTGTGCCACCAACACGCTGCCATTGAGCTGCCACTCAACGTCTCCCTCCTCCTCTGCACACTGCAAGGACTTCTCACCATAGTCCCGAGCCTCGGCTGCCTTTTCGAGCTCCAGGTAGCATCTGCCAATTTCATGGAACAGCCAAGTCTTCTCCAGATTGCTCTTCACAAGTGGAATCTTCTCTTCCCAGCTTTGCAAAATAAAAACAGAAATTTGCAACCAGTTCCTGGAAAGCAGCTTTCTAGACTGTTCCAACACTAGAGCCCCCCAGAGGCCTTTAGTCAAGCCCCCATTAAGCCCATCACTACGCCAACAGTTGCACACAGCCATCCTCAGGATCAACTCTTGTCCCCTACCATCCATTTCCATACAGTTGCTATTTAGGGTTGCTAGGTCTCCTGAGGCTCAGATCCTGAGATTCAGAGGGTGCAGCCTAGGACCTAATGGGTGGTGCCTCACAGGCCAGGGGTGGAGATTAGTGGCATTTGTTGGGGGTGGGAGATAGCAGCTGGTGGATCAAGAGGCAAAGCCTAGGAGTGCCTGGTTAGCTGGGCTGTGGCATTATGGATAAAGCTAATAGCAAAAGCTCTCAACTTGGCAGAAAGTAACTTGGCCCCTTGTTCCATTTCCTCACCCTGAGTGTCCTTCCTCTGGAGACCCTAAAACCCTGAGACCTGCCAACCCTATTGCTACTTGTTGCTACTATCCATATACATTGAGCCAAGTTTGAGAGAAAGCTAGTAGCGGAAAGTTCTAGTAACATTAAAGGGGCATGGAAGTGCCTCTTTAGTTAAGGTGAGACACCAAAAAAAAAAGTTCCGTCATTACAAGCCTCACAATTCTACTGCTTATAAAACTGTCAGTTGTTGGACTAATAACTTGAAACCTGGGATCCATGATCTACATGATGAGGTCTGCAAAAGTTCAAACCAATCTGATAAAAATTGCTAAAAGTACAGCAAGTTAATAATTGCTGAAAATTGACACAATTGTACTCTACTTTCAAATGTTGGTGAAAACTACTGATGTACGTTATTCTCGCTTATTGAGGAGGTGTGCCTTTAATTGGTTTGGTACAATTCAGAGTAGTGGTTCAAAATTCTTCTCCACATGAAAGAGCTATGGCAGAAACTGCCAGCATAGTTATGTTGGGCATGTTTAATTTCAATTTGAAGTTAAAATGCTGCCAGTACACCAAGGTTTTTAGAAACAAAATATTGCAGAGGGCTTCTCCATGTCAGGCCCATTCCTTTAGTTATGGAATTTGGCCACACAAGGTGAGACTACATGGATTGGGACCCTAGCATGGGGTGGGTGGGTAAGGAGGCTTTAATTCTTTGCCCTCTCCCACCCCACGTTTCCAATCTGGATCAGGCACCCTATGCCTCCAATTTACATTGCCCCAAAGGCATCCACTTCTAATGTAAATTGCAGGCATAGAACAAAGGATGAATTCCCCCACCCACCACTCTTGGGTCCTAACCCATATGAGGTCCCATGAGCTTGCTTTTGAGTAAAAAAGAAAAAACATACACCTAGCTACATGTTTAAAGTAACATGAAGTTTGACCCTCAGAAAATTTGGGAGGGGTGGGGATGGAATGCACAGGTGGTGGGAACAGAAGGATCAGGGCCTCACATCACTTTCTGAAAGCAGAAATGCAGCACAGGGGTCCCAATCCTTACTCTTACTTTGTGTAGTGGGGAAAGAACATGCGAGGATCGTGTCTTATACTAGGGGTATATTCACATGTTACCCTGACCGTATGTTCACACTCTATGTATGTTGATTAAGATGGTTGTGAGAATGTAGCCCTATTCAGTCATTCTCATTATGTGTAAGCTCTCCATGTGCGGAAGGGAAGCGGGAATGAGCTTGCTAGCTCCACCCTCGTCTCACTGCTCTCATCACTTCCTACATGCAGAGGGCAACTGTCTGCATCCTCCTCTGTCTTTGGAAGTTCTCCCTGAGATTTTAGAATCCTGATTCCTGAAATCTTGATTACCATTAGCTAAGTATTTATAATCCCATTTATCATATAGGTAAATTTGCAAGAAAGCAAATTCAAATACATTGGGAAGAAGGTAGAATTGTCAATACGATAATTACACTTTTCCTTTTCAAAACCCAGGGAAATTCCATGATAAAAAACCTGCCGGGTTAAGGCCAGAGGTAAGGCTATCTCATGTTCAGTCAAGCCCCACAAAGTCAGGAAATTGGAAGCTAAGGCTGATGCCTTAACTGACGTGCCCCATGATCAGTTATGATGTTGTGCAATGTCACACATTGTGCTTGTTTACAACATACCTTCCAGGCACCCACACTTTTCCTTGTTCAGCAAAGGCGCCCCACATTCCCCTGGTCCTGCCTTGCCTTAAGAAGCATCTAGCCTTATTGCCAGAAGAGGGCTCCCTCCCTCTGACGGTCTAGCCCATCCTGCCAGCTACTCAAGTAAGCAACAACTGGCACGGGTCAACTCACAGAGGGATTCCTCTAGCAACCAGTAAGGCTCAGCTGCTTCATGAGGCAATACAGGACCAGGACAACATGGGCCATCTTTGCTGGTCCCAGGCAGCCCATCCTCCCCATGTGGATTTGGGTCACATCCAAAGGAAAAATGTGGGTGCAGGGAGGGTAAGTTGTAAGCAAATATAGTTTGTGGCATTGTAGATTATCACTGATCACGGGGCACGTCCGTTAAGGCATTAGCCTTAGCTTCCAATTTCCTGGCTTTGTGGAGCTTGAGCCAACATGAGATAGACTTAACTCTGGTCTTAAATGGGCAGGGTTTTTTGATCAGTGAATATTTCTGTACTTTGTACCTCCCTGCCCATCACAGAAAGCTTTCTGTACCCCTCACCCTTTGGGAAATTCCTTTCCTAATCAGTGGCATGCATTAGATCAGGGCTGGGAAACTGGTAATCCTCCAGATGTTATTGGACTACAACTCCCATCATCCCTTACCATTGGCCAAGCTGAAGTTGGAATCCAACAATATCTGCAGGGCCACCAGTTCCCAACTGCTGCATTATACTCCCATCCCCTCATCCCTATTTAACAGCATACTGGTGGAAATCAGCTTCTGTTACTATGTCACTGCTTCTCTCAGGGAGTTATAACTTGTAAATTTGAGTGTTGAGAATTCACTCTTAGAGATCACTAGTCCTCCAACCGGACGCCATGATAATTAAACCAGTTTCAGTTTACAGTATTACAGAACTAAGGTGAGGCAAATGGGTTGGCTTGAGACCATCCTCCCTGAAGAAGACAAGAAGGCTTCATTAGTCTTGGGCTTCCACATACGTTTCAATGGCTTCCTGGAAGTTGCCCATGCGGGCATACACTCGGCCAATATTGTCAAGGGCTCTGGAGATGGCATCAGTCAGGTAGCTGCAATAAAGGCAAAAGCAAGAGATGGAAAAGCTGGGTTGCTACCTCAAAACATGCTAGGAGACCTCTGACTTATCCTCCTTCCCCCACCCCTGTACCTTGCCTCCGCTGCATTAATCTACAGTGCACCATTAATGTGGTGCATTTCAGAGGCACAAACAAGACAACAGGTCTCTGCCCCAAGATGCTTATAGTCTAAAATTTGGCACAGGGCAATTTATATAGAAACTGTGTTGCAGGCCCAGCTTTAAAATACTATGCAGCTTTCTGATGAAGATATTCTGGCCATACAGCAGTTTACAGATGTCAACAATAAATGAACGTAAGATGAAATGGTGGGGCATTATGGCAGAGCAGATATTGGGTGCATTCTAGTGTCATTGTAGAACTGAAAGAAACCAGCTGAGAAGGAGGCGAAGTAAATACATAAGGAAGGGATGAAGAAGCTGGCTGTTGTTGAAAAGGATGCTTATAAGAGTTTGATCCTCTTCTCACTCATATTCTGGGCCAGCACTGTTCAACCAACAGTGATTTGAACTTCTTTTAATGGCTAGGCTAGTCCTGAACTTTTCAGGCACTGGTGAGCACAATCATTTTATGAATAACATGGCTCAGCCAATGATAACCATCATAAAACTGGACTCCTAAATCTCGCAGTTCCTGAGGAACCAATACCCTTGTGTCAAAAGAAGGCAAGTCAAGGGACCTTGGCAGTAGAGAGAAAGAGCATCAGAGAAACTCCTAGTGTCAGAGAGCAAAATCAAATCCTCCAAAATACATGTAGGTTTCTCATCCTGTTCCATCCCCTTCCTCTGCCAGTCAGCTTGAGCTCAAAATGCCAGAGATACCACAGGGAAGCTATATGGTGCAGAAGTGAACCATTTTAAATAAGGAATCTGCCCCTTTAAGTATATATTAAGTAAGTCGCCTTGCATGCCATTTTTGGCAGAAGGTTCCTCTTGTGCAAGCACCGAGTCATTACTGACCCCTAGAGGGACGCCGTTTTTCCTCGGCGTTTTCCTGGCAGACTATAGCGGGGTGGTTTGCCATTGCCTTCCCCAGTCATGACTACCTTTCCCCCTAGCAAGCTGGGTACTCATTTTATCGACCTCGGAAGGATGGAGGGCTGAGTCGACCTGAGCTGGCTACCTGAAAACCAGCTTCCGCTGGGATCGAACTCAGGTAGTGGAGAGAGTTTCAGTTGCAATACTGCCGCCTACCACTCTGCGCCACACAAGGCTCTCCATTTTGGGCAGAAAGGCATGATTAAATAGATAAATCAGCCTGGAGTGGAGCCAAATAAACCTCTCTGACTGCCCCAGTACACAACAGCTCAGTCGAACTTGGAGCGCAATTGAAATGGTGTCTCAGCTGCTAGTATAGATGTTTCTTACACCAATATCCTGACTTTCCTTGATGAAGCTCAAGATAACACACTTGGGGTTCCCAAGAGGTCTCCCCCTGAAGTACTGACCAGGCCCAGACCTCAGGCAATGAGTGGGTGAGCTAGAAAATATCTTGGTTTCTGTGGCTAGTTTTGCTTTCCCTTTCTCTTTTCTGCTCCTTATTCCAAGCCCTCAGCATCTGAACTGATGGATAGTAGGAAACGCCAGCTGACCTTGCAATGAACCCCATAAAATCTACCTTTGCTTCTTCTTGAGTATGACCTTCTGCTGTAAGTCCAGAGGAGGACAAATACCTTTGCAGCACTAAGCTAAGGTTCAAAATGTGGGATGTGTGACCTAAGTTGCGCATGAACAGGCTAACATCACCTGCCATTAATGTCTTTTGAGGGATCTGGGGGGTGGGGAGGTTTTTAACAGTATACCTGCGGAAGTTCTGTGTAATTTTTATTGACTGATTGATCTTATCAACTTCTCCAATCCCATGCTAATTATTCTATCCTATCCCTGCACCAAAAAACTATTTGAATGTTTTAAAAAAATCTTACACCATTTCTGGAAGATGTACAGTCTCCAGTGGAAGGGAATGAGAAGCTCGAAGAGCAGGATTGAAAACTCACAACTGAACTCCTCTACAGCAGCTCCTCACCTCATGCGTTCTGTTTCAACTAAGTTAAACATAAGCAGTTCTTCATCCTCTCAAGTGTTGAAAAGAAGTTATTTTGCCCTCCTTCTGAATAGTGCCAGCTGGTGATATGTTAGTTTAAAACGTGATGGCCAAAATCAGATGCACTCATTTAGTCATGATTTAAGCAGTATCACTGTCTTCCAGTAGTTCCCTTTTATTTTTTAACATTGCACCAAAAAATCCAAATTCTATGTTCAAATTATACCATGCTGAGTAAAAAAAAGTACCAGTTTTTGATCACTGTTCTTTGATGGTTGTGCTCCAGGTTTCAAAGACACTTTGGCAAGAACTGAAGAAAAGGAGGAAAGTGGATAGAGCTTGTGGGATTGATAGGGTGTATGGTCTGAGGAAGAGCAGTCACAGGGTGGAGAGAAGCTGGACCAAATAGTGAAGCCCCTTCTACCTACAGATAGGCACATATCTGCCATCTCCAGTTTGGGAAATACCACCAACACTGCTTGCATATTTCCAAACTTTTCTTCAGTCTTAAGGGCTAGAAACTTGTGCTTTGTGAATCCCCTCCCCGCTTTTTTTTAATTAATGAAAGTTGGGGATCCCAGGATCCAAAAATATCTGGACTAATGTGATAAAATCGCGACCATGGCCATATGATACCAGTATGGCCTGGCCTCCTGCACAGACGCAAACAGGGTGTTGCTCCTTCCTTACTTTTCTCTGGCAATATCCAGATCCACCCGGTGGCTCTGCAAGGCCGCCCCCATGTTCCCCATCTCGATCTGAGCATTGCCAATGCAACTGCAGAGGTTTCCAACCAGCTCACTCCTGTTAGGGATCTCGTCATCGGACCAGCCTTGGATCTTTTTCAGCACCTGCTGAGCTTTCTGGCAGCTTCTTTCAGGACAGCCACTGGTCAGCACTTCGTGGGGAGGGGGGGAAAGGAGAAAGCGTATGGACTGATATGAGGCATGTTAAGTAACCCCAGTCAAGTGGGACATCCCACACCTCGACAATTTCCCTCCCTAGGATACACCCCCCATTGCCCGTTTTCACTATTCCAGTTGCTTGCTGCAGCCAAACAACAGCACTTGGCTATTATTATTACTGCTAGCATTACTGCAAGCCCCGCAATCTGCCCGGCCACTAATAAAGCAGACTGTCAGACGAGATTATTTATTTATTATTTAAAGTATTTTTATCCCACTCCTCAGCCAAAAAAGGCTCCCAGAGCAGCTTACAATCGATGAGTACAAGGCAGTCCCTAAAAGATTAACTTTTAGAAAGATGCAGCAAGGCAGTTCTCATGTTTGTCTTTTGATTTGTCGGCAATTCAGTTATAAGCAGTCAGATCATTGGTCCATCAAGCCTGGTACTGTCCACTCTTACTGACAGTGTTTCAAGTAGCGGTCTTTCCATCCTTGACAGCTACGTGCCACTTAGCTGGAAATGTATTTATTAAAATTATTTATAGACCACCTTTTATCAAAAAAGGTAGCAAAATGCTTTACGAAATAAAACTGATACAATAAAACCACAATAAAACATACAGCAAATATTCAAAATGCAATAATTCAATAGGCTGGCTGGTGACTAAACATCATTGTCCAGAAATAAATAGATACATTTTTACTAACCGGTGGAACACCTGTACTGTAGGTGCTCACCGAATCTCTAAGGGGAGGCCATTCCACAAGATGGGGGCCACCACAGAGAAGGCCTTTGAGCTGCCATAAGATGGATCTCTGCTAAACACAGTGTGACGGGGGCGTGGGGGGCTCCAACAATAACCTTAATGAATGGGCTGGTCTATACAGAAGTAGGTGCTCGCTCAGCCTGGCCCAAAGTTGTTCAAGGCTTTATATGTCAGCAACAATACCTTAAAATGTGGCTCAGTAGTAAACAGCTCTTTCCATGCTGGTGTAATCTTGCATGGTAGAATGTTCCACTAAACCTCCTAGCCACTAGCTGCAGCTTCCAAAATGACCCCAAGCACAGTCCCATGTAGGGCACATTACAATACTCCAGTCTAGAAGTTACTAATATGTGAGTCACTGTGGTCAAGCTGTCTCCCATCCAGGAACAGACACAGCTAGCCCAGCTCCAGCCAAACCTGGTCAAAGGCACTCCTGGCCACCAGGGCTACTTGAGCCTACAGCGACAAAGATAGATCAAGGAGCACCCCACAAACTACCAACCTGTCCTTTAAGGGGAGTGCAACCCCATCAAAACAGGCAAACTACCCAGCTTCCGGGCCCTAGAACTGCTCACCCACAGGGTATCTCCATCATACCAGGATTCAGCTTATTGGCCCTGATCTAGCCCACCACTGTTGGATCAGGTTCACCTGATTCAGGTGTAACAGCGAAACACAGCTGGGTGTCATCAGCATTATTGATGGCACCCCACTTCAGTTCTCCTAGTGACCATTCCCAGCGGCTTCATATAGATGTTAAATTGCATTGGTGATAAGATGGTACCTTGCAGTACCCCACAGCAGAATTGCCAGAGGGCTGAATCACAATCATCCAATGCAATTCTCTGAATCCAGCCCCCTAGGTAAGAATGGAACCACCATAATATAGTGCCTCCAATCCCCAATCCACAGAGACCGCTCAAGAGGATACCCTGGTTGATAGTATCAAAGGCTGCCGAAAAAACCAGTAAGAGTAATAGGTTTGCACTCCCGCCATCCCTCTTTCTTGGTGAAAGTCATCAGCAACCAAGGCTGATTCAGTCCCATAAACAAATCTGAACACAGACTGGTATGGGTCCAGATAATCCGTTTGTCCTAGGAGTGTCTGCTGCTCAACCACAACCATCCTCTCGAGCAACTTGGCCAAAAAAGGGAATATTCATAACTAGCTGAGAGCTGCTCACATTCCCAGGGTCCAGGGTGGGTTTCTTCAGGAGCGGACACACCAACGCCTCCTTCACAGTGCCGGGCAGCGACCTCCCCACGATGACGCATTTGCCCTGGACCCACCCAGCCAGCCCTTCCTGCCCCCAGCCGTGGCTAGCTCAAGTAAGCTGTGCTGGGCAAGGGCGAAGATTACATGAGGCTGGTTGGACAGCTGCAAGCACCACATCCACATCCTCTGGCCATGAGAGCCAAAACTGACCCACAAGACTGGATCAGGCTGCGCATCAGACACTTCCTTCAGGCTAGCCATAAGAACAGCATTCAAGCTGTCACAGAGGCAGGCGACTCAACGCACCTGGCAAACTTGTTGCAGCAGGCCTCTGAGTGCTCCAATATCCCATTCTCTGGGCTAGATGTTAATAAACCACAAGCCATCCCAAAAAACTGTGCTGGAGGGCTACTTGAGGATGCGACAGAAGTAGCACAGTAAGCCTGCTTCGCGGCCTCGCCACCACGTAATAGGCGTGGTTATGTTCTCTAGTGTATGTTTGGTCACCTTTGCATCGGGTTTTCTACCATTTGCACTCTAGCTATCACCCAGCCTGCTTTATTGCCCAAAGTTCAATTCCCCAAGGCATTCAGGATTCCCTCAGATCCCCTCTCCAGCAAGTGGGGGGAGGGACATCATCTCAATAGGTCCCCCACCCTGCAGGGGGGAACTGGTGCCACAAGACCAAACCTTACCAGGAACTGATCTGACCATGACAATGGGGCAATCACAACCCTCCTCCCTGTTTCCAGACCATCCCTCACACTGGAGCGAAAACCAAATCACAGGTGTGTCCCACTCTGTGTGTTGGGCTGGTGACAAACTGACACGGCGCCATGGTCGTCCTGGAGGCCATGAAGTCCTGAGCCAGCCTGCCAGAGACAGCCTCAGCAGGGAGGTTGAAATCCCCCAGAAGAATAGTCCTGGGTTCTCTAACACCACGCCCAAGCCCACCTCTGTCAGCTCAGTCAGGGAAGCTGCTGGGCAGCAGGATGGGCACCCCCACCTTGTCTCCATGGCCAGATGCAGGCTCTCAAAGCCTGCTGTAGGGCAAAGAGGTTTCCTGGAAAGAAAGCTGGAGGTTTTATGGACTACAGCAACACCCCCACTGCAGGTCCTCCACTCTGGGCTGGTGCTGCACTGAGTACTTGGGTGGGCAAATCTGAATGAAATCTACCCCACCAAGTTCACTCACCCAGGTCTCAATAATACATGACAGGATCCTTCAAAAGGATCCTTTCCTATTCCACCAAGCACCTTAAGGCTTTGTAATCTGAGCCTTTCTAGGAAGTGTATTATTGTTTTTATTCTCATCTTTATCCCACCCTTTCTCCAAAAAATGCAGGGCATCATACATGGATTCTCCCCTCATTGTAGGCTTGCAACAACCCTGTGACATGGTTTAGGCTGAGAGTACCTGCCTCAGGCCACCCAGTTAGCTTCATGGCTGAGTGGGGATTTGAATCCTGGTCTCCCCTGTCTAAGTCTTATAGACTCTAGCCACTATACCTCTTGCCACCCTGTGAACTTCATAGCTGTATGCTTGTTGGGAAATGTACCTTGTTTCAGAACAGTTATGTCTAATAAATTTGCTGTCTCTAGCTCCATAAAACTCTTGAAACAAACAGATCAGCTTCTACAGACTTCTCCCAAAAGCAACGGTTGTCTTACAAAGCCCTTGCAGCTCTCCATAAAACATTTTTTATCTTCCATATATAGGGAGGTCTATACCACTACTGCCTTCCCTCTCGCCCCCACGCCCAAGACATCAAGTAGCATTTGAGGTGCCAAGGCTCAAACAAGTCACACTTTTGGACTTCGGGGCCTGCTGCATGTGTGTTCCAAAGCAAGGTTCTCTCACACCAGCCTGCAAGTATAGAGAGGAACTGAAGTACCAAAGCCGGCTCTCCTTTCAAGTGATGAAAGTGATCTGACTGCATGGGCCTCACAAGAGAATACAGTGTGCTCCTGCCTGGGGAGCAGGGCATAGAACCAACATGAGGTTGTGATGGTGTTCTGTATTTGAGTAGCTCCCTGTGGAGTAAGAGAAACACCATCCAGAGAATCTGCTAGCACATACTGGGGACTTGTCCTTTTTAGCAAGGAAGACCTATGCATATGTGAAAATGTCCCTCTTTACATGTCCAAGGATCAAGCCCAGAGTACACATGCCAGCTCAAGCCCTTAAGCCTATATATCACTGCACAATATAAGGGCTTTGGAGGGTGCACTGTCTTGCTCAGAACATTCCCTATTCTGCCTATAATGCAGCAGTTCTATCTTTGATGGAGCAAATAAATCACCCTCTACTAAAGCGCTAGTTGTCCCTTCCCATGAGCAGACTTTTCACCTGAGTCACCTACACATATCAATGTCTTCCATGCTCTTCAGGATGTATCTGGCCACCTCAGAGGGCTTCCGCTTTTGATCTCGGGTCCATCTCTTCAGCATGAGCTTGCGATCTCTGATCCGGGCATAAATAGGTTTCTGCTGCTGCCAGAAATCTGTGCGGGTGTCCAGATAGGAAAGTCCTTCCTGGATCAGGTCTCCAACAGTTACTCCTTGCTTTGTAGTGCTTTTGATCAAGTCTGAAGGGAGGCCAGAGGCAGAAATTCACAGGGAGAGAGAAAAAGCAAGTGTGAGCCCACATCGTTCACATATATATGGTTAGTTTATGGTATATATCTCGTTAATTATGTATCCTCTCTTTATTGGAACACAGAGATACGGCCTTTCTTCCCCACTTTAGGTGGACATCCCATTTTCAGAGTTGCAATGCTTGTGATTTGTCACTGCGTGCTAGCTAACAGTGCTACTTTTGTTTCAGAATTTATACGCCAATCTTCAGCTACAAAGCTCCCAGAGCAGCAAACAATATTACAATACTATTAAAGTTGGGCATAAAACAATCAAACACAAAACAGCTGAACAGCAGAAACAATGAATAATATGTAAAACCAGTGGCAGCAGGGAAAACAAACAATGAAAATTAGCTAATTGATATGCTGAAAGACCTGGGCAAATAAAAAGGTCTTTGCTGTATGCCAAAAAGACATGAAGCTTGCTGCCAGGCAAGTCTCTCTGTGAAAGGAATTCCAGATATGGAACACCACAGCCAAAATGTCCTGTCTCTGGCTGCTACCTGCCTAACCTCTGGAGGCGGGGTCACACAGAGAAGGGACTCCAATGCTGCTAGATGACTAACTGGGATGGCTTTAAGGAACGTATCTTACCAATGAACACCTGCACTGGTTGCCCTTCTACTTCCAGGCATAATTGTAAACACTGGTGCTTTCCCTTTTGCTTGGGACCTGGGTATCTCAGGGACTTCCTCCTGCATGGATCTGCCTGTGCATTGAAAACCTTAACTACAGGTCACAATCAGAGGGCCTTTTCCAGATGCTACCATCAGAAGTTAGGCAGGTAGCAGCAATCAAGGGAAAAGGCCTTTTTGGCTGTGCTGTGCTGCCTTGTTTATGTAATGCTCTCTCCAAAGAAGTTTTCCTGGCACTGACTCTTATGCTTTTTCGGTGACTAGCAAATACCTTTTTATTTTCTCAGGCCATTTTTGTAATGCTAGCCAAAATTGATTTCATCTGTCGCTCTGTTTTTAAACTTGCCGTATTTATTATCTATTACTTCAATGTGGTTTGTTTTTATTGTTAGCTGCACTGATTGCTTTCATACTAAGGGCAGGGTATAATTTTAAAAATAATAAGTTCAGAGAGCAATCCTATGGCCACTAGACAGTGTCTAGACGGCCATAGGATTTTTAGGTTTCTGGGAAGCAAGCTCCCCACCTCTCCCCCACTGCCTCGTGGGCGGCACGGTTCTTCCCCGTCTCCACACTCATAACCTCAGTGTAGAGCAGGCAAAAGGGGGTGTCCCTGGGGGCGGGGAAGGGAGAAGACCACAGAAGCATCATTATGAGGCTTCCTATGCGCCATCGGGCCTCCTCTTCTTCAACATCCCCAGCTACACAGCCAAAATTGTAGGGTGGCCAGAGCACAGAGGAGAGGATCCCCTCTGTGCTCCACCCGCCCTGCATGGGATAATCGACCGCCTCTGAGTTCGGAGGTGGCCAACTATCCCGATAGGATTGTGCCCTAAATAAATTAAATCTAGCTTGGGATGCCCAACTGATATTGCATCTGTCACGGAGTTTAATAAAGGCAAAATAGGCAAGGTGATAACATTTCATAGGCTTCCTCCCAGCACCACGATGCTCCATCTCAGGGAAACCTCACTGAGCCACATGCTGATCACAACCCTTCGAATCTGTAAAAATCTACAGGCTTTCAGATTACCTAGAACATTTAATCAGGCAGAAGATAACAATGGTTCTGTACAAGTGGAAGGCCCTGACACCTCCACACAGCAACACAAGCTGGTCAGTAGAAGATTCATCTTACCTACTTTGTGTGAAAGCTTGGTAAACTCAGTTTCCAGTCGCATGTGCATAGGAAGCTGCCTTATGTTGAATCAAACCATTTGTCTATCTAACCTGGTACCATTTACTCTGACAGGCACTAATTCTCCAACAGTCTCAGGCAGAGGTCTTTCCTAGACCTGCTAGGATCTTTTTTAACTGGAAGTGGCAGGGATTGAACTTGGGATCTTCTGTGTGCAAAGCATGTACTCTAACACTGAACTATGGTTCCATCATAACTGACACATGGCCTTAAAATAGTGGGGAAAAACCACTGGAATAGAGATCTGACCTGTCGGGGTGGAAACTGAGCCCATAGAACCACAGAGCAGTTCTGATTCTGAAGAGGAACAGCAATCCGTGGGAGAGGAGCCCGCTCATCCCTCACAGGCACAGCAGCTGGCAAAGATTCCTCCTGCCAGCATTCCTGAGATAGATAGTGACTCTGGCAGTGAGAGAGTGCGGGAGGGGGCCTTGCTAGATGCTCGATGCAGACGCAGGGAGCGACGAGTGATGGAGGGTGCAGAAAGGAGGCGTAGCACCCATTTGGCGCGCAAGCAACGGTCGCGTCCCATGGACCCAAGGGAAAGAGGGGGGAACTCTCCCTAGCCCATAAGTTCAGGGTCTGCAACTGATTCTCCTTCAAATGGGGACCAACTGCCTAACCCGGAGCATAGGCTACTCTGCTGTTCATTGCTTAGTGGTGATTAGCATCTGAAAGAGTCATTAAGTTGTAAAAGGATTAAAGCCTTGAAAAAAATCCTTTCGTCTGTGCCTTGAGTTGGCTACTGGAATGTACTGAAAGAGGCCACTAGGGCGCTCCTGACATGACCCCAACAGCAATTCTATCACAATTTACCATAATTTGAGCTTTGGTACACAGTCTACAATTAGAATGGAATAGAAGTAGTTAAAGCTCAGAAACAAGCTTTGGGGTAGAAAAGATACTGGCTATGGAGAGAAATGTAATGTGAAGCCATGGTTGCTATTACATGAATGAACTTTGGGTCCATCCCTCCTCTGCTTGTGTGCCACAACTCCCTCCCTCGAATCCTGGTTTGAGATGAATCATACATTTGTCATTTGCCCGAGCAAGCAAAACCAGGATCAAACCTTCATTTGCTGGGGAACAGCAAACCACAGCTCCAGCTCAGATGAAATGGCAAACTACAGTTTGACTCAAACCAGGATCAGTATAACAGAATCAAGGTCATAGATAATAGAATCATAGGGTTGGAAGGGGCCTACAAGACCAGCGAATCCAACCACTGCTCAATGCAGGAAGCCTGATCCCCAGGCAGTCTCCCATCCAAGTTCTAACCAGGGCTGACCTTGCTTAGCTTCTGAGATCAGACAGGATCATGTGGAGAACATGTTTGCCTAGGGAATGTGAGTGGAGGACAGTGCATGCAAGCTCAAGGCTCCTTGCTGCCCACTGGTATTACAACAGAGCATCCTCATGTACGCCTCCCAGCATCACAATGCTCTACTGCAGGAAACCCCACAGAATCCATATGGTGCTCACAGCCCTACGAGCGGCCGTTTTCACATTCTTTATCTTTAAATCCCCTTCAAAACCCTTTTCCTAAGCAAACTCTATGCAATGCAGAATACTGGGAGAGGGGCATGTTAGGGTAGCATACACATGCAGCTTCCCGTGGGGCACTGGTTAGGCCTTTTGAGCTTTTCCATCATCCCTCATGAACGGAGTGTGTGCACAGCCCGTGACACATTCCTGCGGTGCACATTGCAGGAGAAGAGCGATACAGCAAGCAACCTATCTTTCAAGGAAGTTTGCTTGCCATTATTGATCTCATTAAGGAATCACAAGAACACAGTTTGAAAGTCACCATCTTAGGAAATCCCTCAGAAATCTTGCATTCCTGCAAACCCACAGTCAGCTTCACACGGGGTTGCAATTGGTTGACAATCTGATGAGATCGGCCGATTTGAGGATCTCAGACCCAGCATTGGCCAACCTTCATCCTTGAGCAATTTCTCCAGAAAAGCCTTGTCCACATAGAGCTCCCCTAGCAGCTGGCGTTCTGTCTTCTCATTCCTCACAGGCTCCTGTTGTTTACTTAGGTACTTCGCATTCGTTTTGGGAAACTTGACCTGAAGCTTCTGTTTTGCTCTTTTACTCTGTCACCAAAGGAAAAAATATATATATATATATTTTTAACAAGGACAAAGACTTTTGATTTCTGCTTTCTGCTTTGAGGGACAAAAACTAGCCTGGCAGGTAGAAAAGCTGCAAATCAGACTACAGGCAAGGCTCTGCTGATATATGACCACAGAATAAAAACAGCACAGTTGATTACAGCAGAACATTTAGAATCCTGAAAATTTCAGAATGACAGAAAGGGGAAAAAATATTTCCAGTTCTCACTGTGTAGAAAAAATAGTTTCAACAGTGGGAAAAATAAAGTTGCAATGAAAGTTTACTCAATTTCAAATTCATGCCTATCTGAAACTTCAGAACTTCACCCCTAGAATTAATTACAGCAAGAGCAACTGAAAAACATTAAGAGAGCTCTCTCTGACAACAGGAAGGAAGTGTCCATATGTTCTTTAAGTGGTAACGTTTGGCCTCTAAAAGTAGGCACATTTGTATTTTGAGTTTCAAAACCTTTGGGTTGGATCCAGATTCAGGCACATGCAACTGGGCTGGTGGAAGTGGAATTTCCTGCCACCTTCTCCCCATAGCAATCCCTCCAGCCCCCTGAAAATGCTTCACAGAGGGTCAAAGGATCCTGCTGAATGGGGTGAGGTGTGGTGTGAGAGGGAGGGGGGATTCCCAAAAACTGGGCAAGAGACTCTGACTGGGTTTGGATGATCAAATAGGGAGAAGAAGCCATTGTGGCTTCTCTCCCTGCCCTCACGCGTGATCGCCATTTGCGTAATTCCCTGAGATGCAATGCAGGTTGGCGTGTTGTCTGAACCCACTGCGTTGGCACAGCAGTGGTGACTTCGTACCCATCCTACAACCCACAGCTTACAGTAGGGGCTCTACGGTGGATATGAAGCCACCCCCACCATGCGCCAGGTTCAGTTGACACATCAACCCACACTGCATCGTGGGGAATTATGCAAATAGTGGCCACACGACTGGCACGTGTGGGGGGGAGAAGCCACGATGGCTTCTTTTACCTACGTAATTTCCGAACACCCCCACATTCTGTGGTCTTCTATGGATGGAAGGGCTCCACTCACAGAAAGTCCTGGATCCAGCCCTTTGTGTCTGGGGAGGGGATCTGGCCCCAACACCAATTTTATTACCACAATTTGAGCTTTGATGCACTCACACTCTCCAAAGCTGAAATCTGCATCCCAAACTGAACAAACTCAAATATAAGAGCCATCCCCTCTTTATTTTAATTATGCTTTTCATTTCCTACCCCCCACCCACACACACACTGTCTACAAATGGAATGGGGTGGAAGCAGTTAAGGCCTAGATACAAACTTTGGGGGAGCAAGGATATTGACTATGCGGAGAGAGATGCTTTTCTATTAGTTGTCTCTGCCTGCTCCCCACACTGCGGTGCAAGAGAAAGACCAAAGAACTGCAAGCCCTGCCATCCTCACCCCCCAACTTTTTTCCATTCCTTGGATTGCTTGGATCCCTTACCATAGTTTCTATTCCCTTTAAGGAAGGTTGGATACCCACTTTGGAAAAAGCTGGTGAGACCATACCTCTGCCTGGCGACTCAGAAAGCAGAGGTCCCCTCTATTCTCCAATTTCACAGAAGAAGGGCCTACAAACAGAGAAGGTAAGAACATAAGAACAGCCCTTCTGGATCAGACCAAGGGTCCATCTAGTCCAGCATTCTGTTCACACAGTGGCCAACCAGTTGTGAACCAGGAACCCATAAGCAGGACATGAGTAAAACAGCACCCTCCCACCCATGTTCCCCACCAACTGGTGTACATAGGCTCACTCCCTCTGATACTGGAGGTAGCATATAGCCATCAAGACTAGTAGCCATTGATAGCTTTATCCTTCATGCATTTGTCCAATCCCCCTTTAAAGCCATCCAAAGTGATGACCAACCAATAAAGGACTTACTTTTGCGGAAGCCATGTTGATTCTTTTTCAGCAGGGCTTGTCCTTCTATATGCTTACTCATTTTATCTTTAATAATGTTTTCAACCAATTTACCTGGAACAGATGTTAAGCTAACTCGCCTGTAATGTCCCCAATCCCCCCTGGATCCTTTTTCATTGGTGTTAGTTACATTGGCCATTCTCCAGTCCTCTAGTACAGAGGCTGATTCTAGGGACATGTCACATATTTTTGTTAGAAGATCAGTAATTTCATACTTGAGTTCTTTTAAAACTCTAGGATGGATACCATCTGGGCCCAATGATTTATGACCTTTCACTTTGTCAATACAGTTGAGAACTTCATTTTTTGTCATCACTATTTGCCTCAGTTCCTCATATTATTATTATTATTATTATTAAATTTATGAATCGCCCATCTGGCTGGTCACTCAGCCACTCTGGGCGATGTACAATATATAATAAAACAGTTTAAAACAATAAAATTCTACAATAAAAACGTTTTCTAAAATACCCTAACCCACCACAAATGCCTGCCTGAACAACCATGTTTTTAATGCATGGCGGAAGCTCATTAAAGAGGGGGCATGGCAGAGTTCCCTAGGGAGGGAGTTCCACAGAGTGGGGGCCACCACAGAAAAGGCCCTCTCCCTCGTCCCCACCAGTCTAGCTGTCCTGGCTGATGGGACAGAGAGAAGGCCATCCAAGGTTGATCTTGTTAAGCGGCCTGTCTGGTGTTGCTGGAGGCGCTCCTTAAGATAGGCTGGGCTGGAACCATATAGGGTTTTAAAGGTCAAAACCAACACCTTGAATTTGGCCTGGAAAACAACTGGTAACCAGTGCAACTCCTTCAGCACCGGAGTGATGTGATCATGCTGGCGGCTGCCTTTAATCAGGCGAACCGCCGCGTTCTATACCAGCTGCAGCTTCCAAACCGTCTTCAAGAGTAACCCCACATAGAGCACATTACAGTAGTCTAAATGAGAGGAGACCAGGGCATGTACTACCGATGGGAGCAGATGGTCGGGAAGGAAGGGGCGCAGCCGCCGTATCAGATGGAGTTGATACAGCGCTGTCCGGCTCACAGCTGACACCTGAGCCTCCATGGACAGCTGGGAGTCCAAAATTTCTGAAAATATCAGTTCAGGAGCTCCTCTACAATCTCCTTATTCTCCTTTAATACTCCTTTAACTTCATTGTCATCCAGTGTTCTAACTACCTGCTTAGCTGCTTTCCTGCTTCTGATATATTTAAAGAATTCTTTATTGTTGGCCTTGATGTTGTTAGCAATATGCTCCTCAAAATGCTTTTTTGCAGCTCTTATTGTGTGCTATCATTTCCTCTGTGAAAGCTTGTGCTCCCTTTTGTTTATCCCATTTGGGCAAGACTTCCATTTTCTGAAGGAAGCCTTCTTTTCTCCAATAGCTTCCTTGACCCTGCTCATTAACCATGCTGGTGACCTCTTGGTCTTAGTGCTACCTTTCCTAACCTGTGGTATACACTCTAGCTGAGCTTCTATCACTGTGGTTTCTAAAACCTCCAAGCATTTTGAAGGGATTTAACCCTCTTGATTGCCCCTTTCAACTTCCTTTTTACCAATTCCCTCATTTTAGTTAAGTTTTCTCTTTTGAAATCAACTGTGACTGTGTTGGACTTCCTTGGCAATTTTCCATTTCAAAGGTACTGGACAAGAGATCAGGAAGGCCCTACAAAGCACCTTCTGCAAACAGCAGCAGGCTGCAAACAGCAGCAGGCAGTCCTTTTGAAGAAAGCATGTCAGCTTCATAAGGGAAGGGATTCCAACCCCCAATCATTTTATTTGCCCCCTTTCTGTACCTCTCCAGATTTGATAATTTTCTTGAAATGGCATGGACCCGAACTCCACAAAGTATTCCAAGTGTAGACTAACTACAGCTTTATTTTCAACTTCTTCCTAATAATGACTAACAGTGAATTTGCCTTTTACACTCCTGTAGCATGTTCACCTTTTTAAATAGAAGACAGAGTCTGAGCCTCTTTTAGAAAGGAGTTTGACATGACCAGGGTGTCAGGTTTCCTGATCCCCCCAGCACACACGCTCAGGCAATCTGACACTGGACACCCAAATCAGTGAGATTTCTTTATTGCAGGGAATCCTACGGCAAAAGCTTAATGGTTACACTCTTCAGAAATCATATAGCTAATGGTCAGTAGCTATGTAATTCCAGAACAGACCAAAGCTAAACACTACTACCATGACTGAGATCCTCATCAATGTGGTTTCTCCGTTGCCATCTCCATGGTTCTGAACACAAGGGAAGGGACCCTGGATTCCTGGGTAGACAATCCTTTCATGGGGTTCCAACCCTGGACATGGAAAGGGAATGATGCCTGGAATGAACTCATCAGGCAATCAAAGGATAACTTCCTGAAAGGCCTAAACAAACCACACCCATAGAGAGTCCAACTTTGAATCTTTTGTTGATAACTCCAGGCTACATGGTCAAGGCCCATCAAGATCAAGGGAAGGGCATACCCACACACATTAAGAGTTCCAGGCCGCCACTTTCGCATTGGCAACTCCATGCTGCATGAGTTCTGGCAGAGGGAAGTCCAGAAGTTGTAGATCAAACCCAGCCTGCCATACACTGAGCTGACTACAAACACAGACACACAATCCACAGCAACGAGAGTTTAAGTCTATGAAAAGCCTCACAGTACTTTTCATGGCAAGTCCTTAACAATCCAAAGTTCCAGTCTATGTGCAGAGTGTCTCCAAAAGCCCAGACGATGATGGATCCAAACAGAGAAGATGTCGGGCAATGAAGACAAGATGTTCCTAGCAAAGGCTCTTCACCTTTGCATCAACTTAAAAGGGAAGGCATGACTGCAGGACACCCCCTCCAGATCCCTTGACAGACAAGGGGTCAAGTTTAGCCTTTCAGCAAGGCCCCTGTCTAAACAAGGCATCATTGCTCAGCCCTCCAGCAGTGACACTTCAACCTGGGCAACCCTTCTGCAAACCCCACCCCAACTCCGTCAGGCTCTCACAGACAGCTTCCAGCCTCCCTGCCTGCCAAGGCCAGACCAGCAGGTGGACAGGGAGTTGGGTGACTCCCCCTGGCTCTGCTCTGAGAACACTGACAGAGATAAGCTCACACAGACTCTGACATTCCAGAAACCGAATAGGCCCAAGCCCTTCCAGGCTACTTCTAATCAAATCCTGGCTATAAGCTACAAGACCCACAGCAGTACTGAAGCTAGGCCCTGACACAGGGTTATCACTGAAAAGGCCCTGTTCCTCACCTTCTGTAATGCTGTCAACAGATAACAAAATACGGTGAAAAGTAAAGCCACCGCTTCCAAGACACAAAGGACTTTCTGCTGGATTGCTCATATGTTTAATTCAGAGTTTATTTTACTATCTGCTTCACTGGTAAAATTCAATCCAAATAAAGTTTAAAAGATACACAAAGGAATCCTCATTTTTATTTGTTGCTTTTGCAAAAGCAAAGACCAGACCTCCATCTCTTCTGTAAAGTCCTCACTCTGCACTACATGCTGCCTGCCTAGTTAAGGATGCATTCCTTTTGCTGATACTCTCTCTTTTATTCATTCATTTTTGGTCAACTTCAAGCCCAGATAAAATTAGACTGTACTCCCTAATAAAAACCACATGTCTTACTTCCAACAGAATTTTCGATCGCCTCCTGAGATTTCTGAATGCCCAGTCGGAATTTCTGCAACTCTGGGCGGAGTTTGTAACCTCGATGGTAAAAGACCAAGGCAAATTCAAAGTCCCCCATGGTGTACAAGGCTTCTGCTTTTTGGTACAGTCCCTGTAACAAAGAGGAAAAATAAGGGGCAGGCAGAAAACAATTGTAAGATCTATATACTGCCATCTTGTGTGTGTCAGTAAGCAGCACGTGCCAACCCCAAGACTTTCACAGAGGAGCTTGCTTGCTCCAGTTTCTGATAATTTACCAGATGTGGTCAACTCGAAGAAGAGTCTGAGTGCTGGGGAAGATGGTGGATGCTTCAAGTGTCCTTTTCCCTCTCCATCCCCACCTTTACACCTCCAATCCAGCTGTCCCTTTGACAGCTTTAATCTGGTTTGCTTGCAACAGGATTTTCTAACCTGGCCACCAGCTGCCTTTCTCTCCTTCTGGGTTGAGAAAGGAGGAGAGAAAAATCCGTAATTCCTCTGCACCATCAACCCAGATACCCTGCAATAAATTTAGGGAGTTCGCACTTGGGTTGGGAGCAGCCCCTCTTTCTGATTGCTCACCTTGGTAAACTCCTTATCAGATACCAGGGAGGCTTCCGCATCCTTCAGGGCATTTTCTGTATCTCCAAGTCTCAGGTAACATTTTGACCGGGCAACGAGGCAGTTCCTGTCGCCTGGCTGGAGCTGCAAGGCCTAACGCACAAAAACACGGTGTCCGATTCCAATGGGATGAAGACTACCAGGGCTTCCTGACCTGGATTCCTGCATCGGGCAGGGGGCTGGGCTCGATGGTCTTGTAGGCCCCTTCCAACCCTACTGTTCTATGATTCTGAAGCCTCCTCCTGCCCGTGGAACTAGCGGCCTCTGCGTGGGCCCATCACTGCCCCACCGCGACCCACCGCCAGAGCCCTTCCGGGCCGGGAAGAGCGCCTTCTCCTCGCGCAGGGCCTCGCCTCGAGCCCCCACCCCCGCGCCCCCCAGCGCGGCACCCGCGCCCCGCGCCTGCCCCTCCTCTCCTTCCACAGGGCGCCCGCTTCGCAGCCTGCCTCGCTCCAGCCCCCGCCCGCGCCCCGCCGCACGCAGGGCGCAGCCTCACGTAGGTGTAGCAGGACAGCGCTTTGGCCAGCTCCCCGCGCCGGCTGAGCATCGTCCCCTCCGCCATGAGGCTGGGGAAGGTGCCCCGCAAGGCCTCGCCCTCCGAGTCCCCCATCGCCGCGCCGGGCCGGAGAGGACGCAACGCCGTTGCCAGGCGACCGCAGCACTTCCGGGGCCCTCGCGGGAAGGCGGAGAGTTCGCCCAGCCGGACGCTGGGGGGCGGTGCTCCAGCGCGCTGCCTGCCGATTGGTGGGCTTGGCGCCGCCGCCTCCCCCGCGCCCGGCGCAGCCAAATGTTAACCCTTCGCTGTCTCCGCGCGTCCGCTTCCGCAACTGAGCGCCGCAGAGGGGCGACCAAGGATTTCCGAGCTGGCCGACGCGGGCCCTCGTGGGGTGGGGTGGGGTGCGGGGGCGGCAAATCTACTGTCAAGTCCGCACTACTTGGCATTTATATAGCGCTTTTAGTGCTCAAAGCGCGTCACGTTGGGTTTGTAGTCCTTACAACTGCGTAGTGAAAGCAATGGTCTTCCCCGTAGTAACCTATGGCTGCGAGGGCTGGACCATGAGGAAGGCTGAGCGGAGGAAGATAGATGCGTTTGAACTGTGGTGCTGGAGGAAGATTCTGAGAGTGCCTTGGCCTGCAAGAAGATCCAACCAGTCCATACTCCAGGAAATAAAGCCAGACCGCTCCCTTGAGGGAAGGACATTAAAGGCAAAACTGAAGTACTCTGCCCACATCATGAGAAGACAGGATACCCTGGAGAAGATGCTGATGCTAGGGAAAGTGGAAGGCAAGAGGAAGAGGGGCCGACCAAGGGCAAGATGGATGGATGATATTCTGGAGGTGACGGACTCGACCTTGGGGGAGCTGGGGGTGGCGACGGCGACAGGAAGCGCCGGCGTGGGCTGGTCCATAAAGTCACGAAGAGCCGGAAGCAGCTGACCGAATAAACAACAACAACCGCCCAGAGAGCTTTGGCGATGGAGCGGTATAGAAATATCCTTAATAATACTAAAACAAGGGGCAGTGCTAGAAGTGGGCATGGGGGCAAGTGCCCCCCCAAACAAGCTGTTTGCCCCTCCACTTGCTCCCCCCCCACCCCCCCGTGCTGGACTCTGTCATTATTTGAAGGCAGGTTTCACATATACAAATGCACTCATATATGATGGGTCACGAAGAGTCGGACACGACTGAACGACTGAACAACAACAACAAAAGCTCTTCTACAGTTCAGATATAGCTCTTGAGCCAACAAAGGCTATGCATTTTGCAGCTACTCACACTGAGCTTTTATCCTGCTATTGAGATTGCTCACTCACAGAAGTTAGCTGGGCCTTTTCCTGATGTCATCGTTAACATTCAGGGCACATCCAGAGGTATTTCCTGCTTATTTCGTCTCAAAAAGATCCCGAACTCATGAACCATTTTTTAAAGTTGGAATGTAATGCGATTGAAACAGCCACTAGATGGCGCCATTTCATTGTGTTCTATGGAACCTTGAAAATTAAAAGCTTCCTCAGCAACCAGATGGGTGCTGTCTGGGAGCCCCGGATAATGCGGAAAGCCTCCAGAACCGGAGGACTTGGGAGGGGGAGGGCGTCTTTAGTGTAAAGGCAGCCATACTCTGCAAGATGCCAACAGACCAGTGGCAATCCACTGAGGGGAAAGGGGGAACATCTGACATTGCTGGGGCAGCAGGGGGCGGGCTAAAGCCCCAGTTGTTTTTGCTTGTCCCCCCCCCCCCCGGTCAGTCAGACTGGGAATTTCTTTGTTATACAGTCACAACCCCACCTCCAATCACCTGAGACTGGGATAATTCCTTTAATCCCAATTTCTCAATCTCTGTTGCCTTTACATTGTAATCCTCCTATTACTCAGAATTAGGAAAGTGTGCATGGAATTGCAGCCTTGGAGTTATGCTGAACGTTATCTGGAGGGAGACACAGCCTAATCATATATATAAGCAAGAAACAAAGCTGATTTTTGGTTGTATTTGTCTTAGCAGAGCTTGGCTTGGGAGATGTGAATGTGAGTATGGGAGGGGGCATAAAGAGCTCCTCCAAAGAAGGGCAACGCCAAAGAGTGTTCAAACTACCGCACAATTGTGCTCATTTCACATGCCAGCAAGGTTATCCTCAAAATCCTACAAGCTAGGCTTCAGCAGTATGCGAACCGAGAACTACCGGAAGTACAAGCGGGGTTTCGAAGAGGCAGAGGAACTAGAGATCAAATCGCCAACATTTGCTGCATCATGGAGAAAGCAAGAGAATTCCAGAAAAACGTATATTTCTGCTTCAGTGACTACGCTAAAGCCTTTGATTGTGTGGATCACAACAAACTGTGGCAAATTCTGAAAGAGATGGGGGTACCAGACCACCTTACCTGTCTCCTGAGAAACCTGTACGAGGGTCAAGAAGCAACAGTAAGAACCAGACATGGAACAACCGAGTGGTTCCAAATTGGGAAAGGAGTACGACAAGGCTGCATATTGTCGCCCTGCTTATTTAACTTATATGCAGAGTACATCATGAGAAACGCCGGGTTGGATGAATCACAGGTCGGAATTAAGATTGCCGGGAGAATTATCAACAACCTCCGATATGCAGACGATACCACCCTAATGGCAGAAAGCGAAGAGGATCTCAAGAGCCTCTTGTTGAGGGTGAAAGAGGAGAGTGCAAAAGCTGGTTTGAAACTCAACATTAAAAAAAGAAGATCATGGCATCTGGCCCCATCACTTCCTGGCATATGGAAGGGGAAGAAATGGAAGCAGTGACAGATTTTACTTTCTTGGGCTCCAAGATCACCGCAGACGGTGACTGTAGCCATGAAATTAAAAGACGCTTGCTCCTTGGGAGGAAAGCTATGGCCAACCTAGACAGCATAGTAAGAAGCAGAGACATCACCTTGCCAACAAAGGTCCGTCTAATCAAAGCTATGGTTTTCCCAGTAGTAATGTATGGCTGTGAGAGCTGGACTATAAGGAAGGCTGAGCGCCGAAGAACTGATGCTTTCGAACTGTGGTGCTGGAGAAGACTCTTACGAGTCCCCTGGACTGCAAGGAGGTCAAACCAGTCCATCCTAAAGGAAATCAACCCTGAGTGCTCATTGGAAGGACAGATACTGAAGCTGAAGCTGAAATATTTTGGCCACCTAATGCGAAGAGAAAACTCCCTGGAAAAGACCCTGATGCTGGGAAAGACTGAAGGCAAAAGGAGAAGGGGACGACAGAGGATGAGATGGCTAGATAGCATCACCGGTGCAATGCATATGGACTTGAGCACACTCCGGGAGAGAGCGCAGGACAGGAAGGCCTGGAGTGCTATGGTCCATGGGGTCACGAAGAGTTGGACACGACTGAACGACTGAACAACAACAACATAAAGAGCTCCTCCTGTGGTTGAAAATTTTCCACTACATCACAAGGCCAGCCCCGTACAGAAGGAGTGTGGAATTCAGTGTCTTTTAAAGTTGTGAGACCCTGAAAACCAAATGCTGTGTAAGCAGGCAGGCCTACATGACTCTTTGGTCACCTACATTTAAGACAATCGCCCAAATCCCCCTGGCTATCTTGCTCACCTGGACCTTCAAAAGCCAGAATCTTCCCTTAATGTCTGCCACCTAAAAATCCATTTTCCAACATCCATGAGCAATATTGGAAGAAACTCTTGTTTGCTTTGATTACTAAATCCTAAGAGAAGAGGGATAAAAAACAGCAACCCAAATTCATAGCACACAGAGAGGGAGAGAAGGAAAAAGGAAGTAGCTCAACCAAGCTTCCCTTTGTTCATAAGTCAGCAGATACAGTAAATCTTTGCATTATCTTCTGTTTTCCTTCTAAGTAGTCCATACTTTGCAGTATTCTGTTTTTCTCGCTGTTTGCTAATATTCCATCCCATTCCAAACCCCAAAAGCCCTTGCCTTTGGGAGGGCAGCCCTTTGCCTGTTGCTCTTTTACTCCTCTCCATCCACTTTCTTCCCAAACCCCTGCATTTGCTCTAACCCCTCCCCCCAAAGGGTCTGTTTCTCCCCCGTTCAAGTTATCCCAAGCTGAAACTTCTTTCTACCCCTTTCTCCACGATCAGCTACACACACCTTGCTAGGAGTTAAAACTTCTCTTTGAGGTGCTGCACTTTTATTCAAACCTATTTTGAACACACACACCCCTTACTAGAAATGAAAACTTCTCACTTGAACACACAAGATTTTCTATAAATCCCAGTGTACTTAGCTTCACTATTGACTGTAAATGCTTGAATATTTTTAACCTTCTCAGTGTTAAACTAGGATTCTGATTCCCCTGATTACTGATTTTAATTCATTTTAAATTTGTCTTTAATAAAACAACAACAACAAATGCTTTCAAAGCAAGCCAGGAAAATGCGTTCCTAAGCACCAGGAGTTCAACGTCAAAAAAATCCCTCGTGTACGTGTTTGGTTTACATGTATGTGATATGTACATCCATGTAAATTAAAGCATACTTCGTGACGCTGTCTTAGCACAGAATAGCCATATCCTGAAGGGAGTCCTTAATTTTTCTCGTTGACGTGTTTTGAGGTAGGGTTTAATGTGTGTGTTGAGTGTAGCTGTGTGTGCTGGGATTACAGTTGTGGAAGGCTCAATCTGGGCTGCAGTTTGGAACTTGGTCTCTAAAGTGGGATGTAGGGAACAAAAGAAGTGTCTCTGAGAACGTGCAAACTGTTTCTACCTCATCAGTAACCCACTGTAAGCATCATGAAGGGATTTCTCTGCTGTGGGGGGGGGATTTATTGAGGTGGTGGTGGTGGTGGTGGTGGTGCTGTAAAGGGCTCATGGCCCTCTCTTGGGAGTGTAAAAGACGGTTATAGAGGTGTGCGTCTCCAGAATGACCCAGGGGTGCCACTGGTTTGAAATTGTATAATTAGGCCTCTAACAAAAGAGGTGGGGGTCAATGCACTTTGACTGAAAGCTGTTCTTAGTGACTCACCGGAGTACACACCCAGGCCATATCTGGTTTTTAGGTTTTAGGGGAAATCTTTTTCTCTACTACCTTATGGACTAGAAAGCACGTTTTCAATTATGAATGCCCGAACTGTGATCAAATGTGCTTGGTTCTATATATATGCATTACATGCTCTGTGATCCAACTTTGCTGACCTCTTGGCTGTCTGTGCCTTCTCCCTTTGCAACTTAACTTTTCATTGAAAAGAATGAGTGTGAATAATTAAAACTAATCTGTTTAAGGAAACTGTGTCACCAAAAGGTAATCCAATTGCTGCTTGCTAATGTGGTGGCTTAGTGGTTAAGATGCTGAACTGCAGACCGGAAGGTTGGCAGGACAGCAGTTCGAGACCCAAGTGCTGCATGACGGAGTGAGCTCCCGTCTTCAGTCCCAGCTTCTGCCAACCTAGCAGTTCGAAAGCAAGAAATTGCAAGTAGATAAATAGGTACCACTTCGGCGGGAAAGGTAACAGCGTTCCGTGCACCTCGGTGTTCAGTCATGCCGGCCACATGACCACGGAAGCGTCTTCGGACAGCGCTGGTTCTTCGGCTTAGAAATGGAGATGAACACCACACCCTAGAGTCGGACATGACTGGTTGGGGACACCTTTACCTTTTACCTTTAATGTTGCTTACTGCCTGCTTGCCTGCCTGAACTTAATTTATTATTTATGTACAAGTTGACTCATAGTAAAAAAAGAAAATAAAAGAAAAAGAGTCTAATGATAAATTAATATTTTTCAGAATTGAAATTAATTTCCCCTTCTGTGGTATGGGCACAAAGTAACGCTTTTCCCATTTATTTCAGAAAATAATATGTTTAGAATGGCACTTTTAGTATGAAAAATACCTTCTTCTTTTTTCAGATATCTTAACACATGGGACACAGCTTGCCCACCAAGAAATATACTTTGCCCCTTCTGTGCCCCCACCGTTTAATTTTTTCTGGTGCAGCCACCACAAAAGTAGGTCTATATTACATATAAGAGGCTGAGGCTGAGAGAGAGCAACTCCCTAAAGCCACCTATTGAATACATGGCAGAGACAAAATTCTAAAGAGGGACTTTGTGATTCAGAGCTCAGTGTCTTAGACTGCAATCCTTTCAACATTTACCCGAGAGTAAGTCCCATTGAACTCAATGGGGCTTACTTCTGAGCAGATATGTAGTAGAGTGCAGATTGCCTCAGCATTATACATCCGTGTCTATGGAACGCAACATAAAAATCATGGTAGTGCTAGAGTGGAAAAGCAGGGGGCAGTGGAAAAGCTGGAACAGAACATCCTGGCTGGAACAGCCCCTTGATTTAAAATAAACATGCCGGAAACAATGGCAAATGTTAGAGACACCTGATAAAATATTTTGGGACTGAACCCCTTGCAATATTAGATTATTCTTAACTCCATCATGAACAGAACCTATCCGAAACAGAATGGAATGGCCCAGAACACCACCTTCCAAGTGATCTAAACCAGCCAAATTCACCAGTCATCCATAACTGGATGGGAGTGATGCAGTATGCCACAAAGGAAAGGAAAGGAAAGGAAAGGAAAGGAAAGGTCCCTCCTGTGCAAGCACCGGGTCATTGCTGACCCCTAGAGGGACGCCGCTTGCACTGGCGTTTTCCTGGCAGACTGTAGCGGGGTGGTTTGCCATTGCCTTCCCCAGTCGTGACTACCTTTCCCCCAGCAAGCTGGGTACTCATTTTACCGACCTCGGAAGGATGGAGGGCTGAGTCGACCTGAGCCGGCTACCTGGGACCCAGCTTCCGCTGGGATCGAACTCAGGTTGTGGGGAGCGTTTCGGTTGCAATACTGCCGCCTACCGCTCTGCACCACGTGAGGCTCTATGCCACAAAACTTCTACAGAAACCACATTTCAATACCTATTCTGGGCAATAGTCCATATTCTGGAAAATGACCAGAACACCAACTTCTGAGTGAGGGAAACCAACCAAATCCACCAGTCACACATGACTATATGGGAGCGATGCAATAAGCCATAAACAAACACTACCACTCATTGTTAAAATGAAAAGCTATCTTTAATGTATATTGCAATAATATAAAAGAATCAAAACAGTTTGAAAAATTACAGAAATATGCCTTTAACTCTTAGCCCTAACAAGTAACTTTTGACGTCATCAAATTAAATTTGCCTATTATTAAACCAACCAAAGTTATGGTTGTCTAATTTACCACTGAAAACAATTGCAGCATGTAGCCCTAATCTTCCCCTGTTTATGTCAGTGGGATTGTGCTAAATTTAATTGTTTGGGAGGCTTTAAGCTTGAACGTTTTAGGCTGTTTATTCCCATTTGATTCAACAACAATTTTGTCAGTTTTCATGACAAGGATGCAGAGGAAACAGGTGCTATGATCTCCTAAACCGCTTATCGCCCAGAATAGTTTTATTTAAAATCATAGATAATTTTCAGTCTAGTGCAATGTATTTTGTGGCCTGTGGCATCACTCTCATGCAGTCATGTTTGCCTGGAGAATTTGGTTGATTTGGCTCACTTGACAGTTGGTATTCTGGGCAATTTCGATTGTATACCATTTATTGCCTGGAACAGGTACCAGAATGTGTTTTATGTTTAGGTTTCATGGCTTCTGGCATCCTTCCCGTCAGGGACCTTGCTTGGCCTGGGCCTGTGGGTCCCTAGCCCCATATCTATTTTCCAGGGGCCAGGATCTATTCCACAGAGCCCTGAGTGTCCATTGGTGGCAATGGAAGTTTTTCCCCCTCAGCCTAATTGCCATGCAGAAGGCAATTTTCAAGGGGGATTGCAGCTGGTGAGGGAATTATTAACTTTCCCCTTCTCACCCAAAAAAATATTTCCCTGTAAGGCAATTAAGCTTAGAAAAAAGCTTTTTCCATTGCTTTGGGATGATCAGGGCAGGGAGAAACTTAATTGAAGAAGTTATTTTATTTGAGATGATTTGGATGCAAAATAAATTGGTTCATTTTGCCTCCTGTGAAATTTAAATAAATCCTATAATTCTTTCTACATTTGCAAGTAGATATAAATTAGCATATGCAGATTGTATGTAGATTTATGTCCCATGGCCCTGGGCCCTGAATCTTTTAAATGCCTAGCAATGCCCCTATCTCCCATAGTTATGCATGACTGGTGAATTTCAATCAGAAGTTTGCGTCTAGGGTGATTTTCCCTACATACCGTTCACTGGCTGAAATAGATACCAGAACATGGTTTCTGTTGAGGTTTTGTGGCTGATGCATCACTGCCATCCAGTTATGTGTGACAAATTCAGGTTGGGTTGGCTCACGCGGAAGTTGGTTTTCCAAGCCATTTTCCCTTTGTTGTTGTTGTTTATTCGTTCAGCCACTTCCAACTCTTCGTGACCCCATGGACCAGCCCACGCCAGAGCTTCCTGTCGGCCGTCGCCACCCCCAGCTCCCCCAAGGTCGAGTCCGTCACCACCAGAATATCATCCACCCACCTTGCCCTTGGTCGGCCCCTCTTCCTTTTACCTTCCACTTTCCCTAGCATCAGCATCTTCTCCAGGGTGTCCTGTCTTCTCATTATGTGGCCAAAGTACTTCAAGTTTGCCTTTAATATCACTAACCCTAACCATTTTCCCTAGATACTGGTTATTGCCCAGAACAGATATCAAAGCAGTTCTTTTTTCTTTCCTTTTTTCAGTTCAGTTTTATTGTTTATAACCCTAGGTCATCACAATATAACAGAAATAATATATCCAGAATATTACAGCAGTAAAAACAAACATAGGTAAAAGAAAATGACTGATAATTCAGAGCTGACAAACAAAAATTTGTGTTAAAAATTCCCTAATGCTGATTTCCAAGTTTTATAAATTGTCTGTTAACCAAACCAATATATAATACACAAGGCTAAAAATTAAGTATTAAACAATCAATTTTCTCCAATGCAACCTATTTCATCTGCCTTATTAAGTCTGGTGTGAAGTTTAACTAATGCTATTAGGAAAGTGTACATTCTTCTCAAGATCTTTATGTCCTCGTTGTAAAGCAGGATGTCTATTTTCTGACAAACTGATCAGTTTGTTCTGATTTTTAGCAAGCCAGCAAGATAATTTTCCCTAATGTCTTGCGTCAGAGAACAGTTAAACAAATAATGAGGAAGGTCCTCAACCTCATTGAACTGCAATGACAATAGCACCAGTGATAAGATGTCTATGCTAGTCTACCATCAAGGACTGTAGAGGACATTAGCTGAAACCTGGAAATAATTAGTTCCTTCCTCAGACTGAACTTTTCAGTTTTAGATAAGTAGATCTCTGGTCCTGGAATATATTTAAGTAGATTATATCAGGGGAATGTCTTTATAGTTTTATGGCGCAATCCTATTGATCTGCCCTGGGTATTCATGAGCCTCCTCCTCCTGCTTAGGCTGGTGTAGAGATGCCCATAGTCAAGTACATTTGTGTACCAGATGGCTCAAAACAAAACAGTTGTTTAAAGTGGAATATCCTCTCCTAAATCCTGCCTGATCTTCCATGAAAATGTTATTTTCTGTTGCCCAGTTCTCAAGTCTAGCTAACAGGCACCTAGCATATATCTTAGCAACAATATCTATCAAGCTGATCAGTCTATAATTCATTGGTGAAGATCTACCATTCTTTTAATATATGGGAATACTTATGCTTCGATTTCAGCCTGCTGGGATAGTTCCTGTCAGGTTAACATAATAAAAAATCTGACCTAATAAAGGCACCCCCTAATTTAGGTTCTCCTTAGATAAGGTAAAGGTAAAGGTGTCCCCAACCAGTCGTGTCCGACTCTAGGGTGCGGTGCTCATCCTCGTTTCTAAGCCGAAGAGCCAGCACTGTCCGAAGACGCTTCCGTGGTCATGTGGCCGGCATGACTGAACACCGAGCTGCACGGAACGCTGTTACCTTTCCCGCCAAGGCGGTACCTATTTATCTACTTGCAGTTTCTTGCTTTCGAACTGCTAGGTTGGCAGAAGCTAGGACTGAAGACGGGAGCTCACTTCTCCACAAATTTCATCTTCTCCTGGAGACTTGTCCTTGGATTATGCTAAGATTATGACTGGGTTCACACGACACGCTAATCCATCATGGGTGACTGCCCATGATGGGTTGGCATGTTGTGCAAACTCAGACCGTTCTTATCAGGATGGGTTGCTTGGGAAAAACACCCTGCTAAGCAATGATTTGCAGTAGGGGTTATTTTACCCACAATTGGTTGGCATGCCATGCGCACCCAGACATGCCAACCCATCGTGGGTAAAGGGCATCAGGCAGGAAGCCACTCAGCGAGAGCAGCAGAAACTCCTGTTGCTCTTGCCAGCCAAGGCTGCGATTGCCATTCATGATCATGGCCAAGCTGCTCATGCCAGTGACAGCCCCTCCAATGGTGCCCTTGGTGGGGGCTGGATTTCGCTCCCACACCCATTCCTGATTTTCATCATGGGGCACCTTTAGATTCCTATAGAAGCCTACAGGAATTTAAAAGCACCCTAAAGATCACTCTTGCTGCCTCAGTTTTGACAGCTCTTAAAAACAAGGCCGCTTGAGGGATCTTGACAGGGAAGGGGACTTGATACGGGCTTGCCCCTTCTGCACCCCTGTATGTTTGCCAAGAGAAAGGGAATCCCAATAGGAAACCTCGTGGTATTTAGAATTTCATGGCAGGATGTATAGATTTAACACAGTTGTAATTAGTTTATTATGAGTTGTTATTTTTAAGTACAAGGGCTGGAAGCCCTCCCATGGCATCCAGACACTTACAGCATGCATCCCATTTTAAAGTGGCAAAAATGGCCAAACTTCCTGCTGGCCTGTCCTTATGTACCAAACATAAAGCTTCTAGGGCCCCAACATTGTAACCTGGAATTGTCAACTCAGCCAAATCCTTCTCAGTTATCGAGGTCTCTTGTATGCAAATGTCACATTTCTGCAATGTCTGAAGGAACTGCTCATCTCCTTTATGAACTTTCCAACTTGCAACATTCCAAGATAGAACCGCAAGGTTGACCTGCTTTGGAGAGGGAAAAGTTAGTCAATAGTTTGGCTTCTGTGTGTCAAAACAGCATGACATTGGTGAGTGTTGGTCCTGAGCAGAACATACTCAATGGATCCTGTGACAGTTTAGGGAGCCCTCATCTCTCTATCCCCTTCATGGATCACTGCCTTGTTGTGGCGAAGGGGCTTGCGTAAGTCAGTGAAGCCATAAGCTATGCCGTGCAGGGCCACCCAAGATGGACAGGTCATGGCAGAGAGTTCTGACAAAATGTGGTCCACTGGAGAAGGAAATGGCAACCCACTCCAGTATTCTTGCCAAGAAAACCCCATGGAACGTATCACAAGGCTAAAAGAGATGATGCCGGAAGATGAGCCCCTCAGGTCGGAAGGTGTCCAATATGCTACTGGGGAAGAGCAGAGGGTATTTCCAAGTAGCGCCAGAAAGAGTGAAGCGGCTGGGCCAAAGCCGAAAGGACACTCAGCTGTGGATGTGTCTGGTGGTGAAAAGAAAATCCGATGCTGTAAAGAACAATATTGTTTAGGAACCTGGAATGTCAGATCAATGAATCAAGGTAAGCTGGAGGTGGTCAAACATGAGATGGCAAGATTGAACATCGACATCTTGGGAATCAGCGAACTAAAATGGACAGGCATGGGCGAATTTAATTCAGGTGACCATCATATCTACTATTGTGGGCAAGAATCCCTTAGAAGAAATGGAATAGCACTCATAGTCAACAAAAGGGTGGGAAAAGCAGTATTGGGGTACAATCTTAAAAATAATAGAATGATCTCAGTACGAATCCAAGGCAAACCATTCAACATCACAGTAATTCAAGTCTATGCCCCAACCACTGAGGCCGAAGAAGCTGAGGTTGATCGGTTCTATGAAGACCTACAACACCTTCTAGAACTAACACCAAAAAAAGATGTCCTCTTCATCATAGGGGATTGGAATGCTAAAGTAGGAAGTCAAGAAATCACCGGGATAACAGGCAGGCATGGCCTTGGTGTACAAAATGAAGCAGGACAAAAGCTAATAGAGTTTTGCCAAGAGAACACGCTGATCATAGCAAACACTCTTTTCCAACAGCACAAGAGGCGACTCTACACATGGACGTCACCAGATGGTCAATATCGAAATCAGATTGATTATGTCCTTTGCAGCCAAAGATGGAGAAGCTCCATACAGTCAGTAAAAACAAGACCTGGAGCTGACTGTGGCTCAGATCATGAGCTGCTTCTTGCAAAATTTCGGCTTAAATTGAAGAACGTCGGGAAAACCACTAAACCGTTCAGGTATGACCTAAATCATATCCCTGATGAATATACAGTGGAGGTGAGGAATAGATTTCAGGGATTAGACCTGATAGACAGAGTGCCTGAGGAACTATGGACGGAGGTCCGTAACATTGTTCAGGAGGCAGCAACGAAATCCATCCCAAAGAAAAAGAAATGCAAGAAAGCCAAGTGGCTGTCTGATGAGGCTTTACAAGTAGCTCACGAAAGAAGGGAAGCGAAAAGCAAGGGAGAAAGGGGAAGATATACCCAACTGAATGCAGAGTTCCAGAGAATAGCAAGGAGAGACAAGAAGGCCTTCTTAAATGAACAATGCAAAGAAATCGAGGAAAACAACAGAATGGGAAAGACTAGAGATCTCTTCAAGAAAATTGGAGATCTCAAGGGAACGTTTTGTGCAAAGACGGGCATGATAAAGGACAAAGAAGGCAGGGACCTAACAGAAGCAGATGAGATTAAGAAGAGGTGGCAAGAATACACAGAAGAACTATACAGGAAAGATCTGAATGTCCCTGATAGCCATGATAGTGCGGTCACTGAACTTGAGCCGGACATCCTAGAGAGTGAAGTCAAGTGGGCCTTAGGAAGCATTAGTAACAACAAAGCTAGCGGAGATGACAGTATTCCAGCCGAGCTATTTAAAATCCTAAAAGATGATGCTGTTAAAGTGCTGCATTCAATATGCCAACAAATCTGGAACACTCAACAGTGGCCACAAGACTGGAAAAGGTCAGTTTACATTCCAATTCCAAAGAAGGGCAACGCCAAAGAGTGTTCAAACTACCGCACAATTGCGCTCATTTCACATGCCAGCAAGGTGATGCTCAAAATCCTACAAGCTAGGCTTCAGCAGTATGTGAACCGAGAACTACCGGAAGTACAAGCTGGGTTTAGAAGAGGCAGAGGAACTAGAGATCAAATCGCCAACATTCGCTGCATCATGGAGAAAGCAAGAGAATTCCAGAAAAACGTCTATTTCTGCTTCATTGACTACGCTAAAGCCTTTGATTGTGCGGATCACAACAAACTGTGGCAAATTCTTAAAGTGATGGGAGTACCAGACCACCTTACCTGTCTCCTGAGAAACCTGTACGAGGGTCAAGAAGCAACAGTCAGAACCAGACGTGGAACAACCGATTGGTTCAAAATTGGGAAAGGAGTACGACAAGGCTTCATATTGTCACCCTGCTTATTTAACTTATATGCAGAGTACATCATGAGAAATGCCGGGTTGGATGAATCAGAGGTCGGAATTAAGATTGCTGGGAGAATTATCAACAACCTCCGATATGCAGACGATACCACCCTAATGGCAGAAAGCGAAGAGGATATAAAGAGCCTCTTGTTGAGGGTGAAAGAGGAGAGTGCAAAAGCTGGTTTGAAACTCAACATTAAAAAAACTAAGATCATGGCATCTGGCCCCATCACTTCCTGGCATATAGAAGGGGAAGAAATGGAAGCAGTGACAGATTTTACTTTCATGGGCTCCAAGATCACCGCAGACGGTGACTGTAGCCATGAAATTAAAAGACGCTTGCTCCTTGGGAGGAAAGCTATGGCCAACCTAGACAGCATAGTAAGAAGCAGAGACATCACCTTGCCGACAAAGGTCCGTCTAATCAAAGCTATGGTTTTCCCAGTAGTAATGTATGGCTGTGAGAGCTGGACTATAAGGAAGGCTGAGCGCCGAAGAATTGATGCTTTCGAACTGTGGTGCTGGAGAAGACTCTTACGAGTCCCCTGGACTGCAAGGAGGTCAAATCAGTCCATCCTAAAGGAAATCAACCCTGAGTGCTCATTGGAAGGACAGATAATGAAGCTGAAGCTCCAATATTTTGGCCACCTAATGCGAAGAGAAAACTCCCTGGAAAAGACCCTGATGCTGGGAAAGACTGAAGGCAAAAGGAGAAGGGGACGGCAGAGGATGAGATGGCTAGATAGCATCACGGATGCAATGAATATGAACTTGAGCACGCTCCGGGAGAGAGCGCAGGACAGGAAGGCCTGGCGTGCTATGGTCCATGGGGTCACGAAGAGTCGGACACGGCTGAACGACTGAACAACAACATCTCTCTATGGTTTGTTATAAAATGCTATGTGTGATGGAGTCAATGTTGGCACATAATTTTCCCTTTCAGTAGTCTGGAACTCAGGGTAAGGATTTAACTTTAGCCCAGGCAAAAGCCTATTAGACTGAGTGCTGGTATTTTTTGCCTTCATCCATGATTTGAAATTAGAAGACACTGGAAATAAATTGAGATTTTTCCTCTCAGAAGACTTGTAATTACATAATTTGGAGAAATGGGTGAGGTTGTTAAAGAACTTAGATTTTGAAGCAAATGCTCTCCTTTTCTGTCTTCTGCGGTTTCTAGCTGGTATAAGGGTTTTTGCCAATAATGGTCCACTTTGTATCCGCAAATCATGAGCGAGTGAAAGTAACATATTCCTAACCTCCTTGCATGTTCTGGCATATTTAAAGCCCAGTTCCACACTCCCTTTTGGTCCATTTGTAAAGTAAATATTGTTACACTCCTACCCCCCACTTATGAGAGGTGAGAAGTTTCAGGTGCTCCCGCTCTTACTCAGACTTCAGTTTCCTGAGAAGGAGGACACTGCAGACTTCAGCATTTCTTTCAGAAAATGTTTATTTCCCTGTGCTCAAGATGAGAGTCCATAACATTACCAGTCCAACGGATCTCTGCTCCCCCTTAGCTGTCTAGGGATTTAGTGCACAGAGCCAAAATCAGCTCTCATCTCCATCTCACCTAGCTGTCATAACCTCCTGCTACCACACAGCCTCACTCAGTCCCTTCTCTTGGCCTAGTAGAACAAAAGGTACCCATTCAAGAGCTACAGAGTTGGGGGTAGTCTTGAATCCCTTTGTAGTCAAAGGCACTGAGTTATAAGGAACCACTGGAAGGTAATTTAGACTGACCCCAAGCACGTAACAATATTATGAATCTCAACTTCTTCTCAACTCAGGGGAATTCCTGATAGATGCTGTAATACCTGAAGTAGGGCTCATTTTCCTACGAAGGAGCCACGTGGAACTTTCAGACATCAGCTATGAATGATTAGGGTACTTATTCCTACCTGCATTTTCCTTACCAAAAAAAAAGAGTTCTCTGTTAGCTCAGCTAGGGATGCGGTCTGGGTTTCCTTGGTTTCATTTAATACTCTGATAAGTAGTGTTGTGTTCGTCCCTTTCAGATTTTTCACCTTGCTCCACCTGATAGTAAGTGACAAAGTTCAGTTTTAGAGCATTCTTTACATTCATCTAAAGTCAGCATGAAATCCCCCAAACGCTGACTGGAGTGAATGTCCTCCAAATTCCTGTTTGCTTTAGAGTTAACGTGCCCAGGACCATGTACCCCTCCCTCTTTTCCTGGAAATGGAAAGGGTTAAGGGGTTGTTTAATAGGAAAGTATAAAAGACTTAAATCCTTCAAAAATTGAGGACTAAGGGTGGACACATCCATTAACCTGAAAGTCTCTAGAGTTGTCACTTGAGTCCATGTCCTTTACTGTAACAGGAGGAGCAAAAGTTAGTATTCCAAGTTTTATCAGAGAACATACAACTGTGAGTGTGGCCTGGAGACCTGTAGTTAATTGTTCTAACTGGTCTATCTTGTCAGAAAAAAATTCTGGCTAAGGCACCAGTCAAAAAACATTGTACTCCTAAAGGGGGCTCTATATGCTCAGAACCATTCTTTGGACTTTGTTTACCACTCCTGAGTTCATCATAAATAGGTTTAGTCAAACCTCCAGCAATATCCTTGACTAGATCTGATTAAAGAAACCCAAACAAAGATAAATAACTCCTATTTACCTGAGATTTGGAGAAAGACAGGTTCAAGGGCTGGCTCACTTTTTCCTGTGCATTCTTATTCTCAGGACTCTTAGGATTGTTGTTCTTGCTGTCTATGACTGGATCTTCCAAATCTCCTACCCAGACACCATCCTTATCCATTCCTTCCTTAGAAAATTCACCATAGAAGGAAAAAAATCCCTTATTGATTTTTGTTGGAGTTCAGGTACATTTTCCATATTATACTTCTGGGTTGAACATTGCTTTCTTGATCTGACCACGTCAGACAGCTACTGGATTTTTCCACACGCAGCTGCAGAGTTCTGCCTCCCTAGTGATGCTGTGAAGTATAAGGAGAAGGGTCTCCACCACCTCAGTCACCTCCAAGTGCTACACTAAGTGCCTGATTGCATCATTCCCATCCAGTTATGTGTGACTGGTGAATTTGTTTGGTTGGCTCACTTGCAAGTTGATGTTCCTGACTATTTTCCCTAGATATTGTTTATTGTCCAGAATGGGTACTGGAATGTGGTTTATATGGAGGTTTTGTGGTTTATTGCATCACTCCCATCCAGTTACATGTGACTGGTGAATTTGGTTGGTTGGCTCACTTGAAAAATGGAGTTTGGAGCCATTCCGTTCTGTTCTGGATGGGTTCTGGGCATTATGGAGTTAATAAAATTTGCAGAAATTTCAGTCCTAAAATATTGTTCTCAGGTATCTCTAACACACACCATTGTTTCTGTCATGTTTTTTTTTAATCAAGAGGCTGTTTCGGGCTGTTCCATTCTGGCTTTTACACTGTACCAAAAAGCATTGTTGTTTTTTTCCTAAGATGTCACCCTAGTAGGTCTGACTTTACCCATACACAGCCCTATTTGTTAAAAAGAGAGCTCAAATCTCTCCTCCTAACTGATCTGAAGGGCAGAATTATTGTTCTCTCTCCTATACGTCCTCAAAATAGTTTTATGTCTATGTTCCTTTAATGTATTTGTTTATATCCTACTCTGTCCCATGGGCTCAGAGTCAGAATAGCTTACAGCAGTTTTTCTTAATAGTTTGGCTTAATAGTTAAGGCAAGGGTGGGGAATTTATGGCACTCCAGGGGGCTGTCTTCACGAGTAATTTAGTGCGAAGTTAGAACAGTTTGAATTACTTCACAACAGATGACGTCATCACCAACCCGCTGCCAGCCAGCTGCTTTCCTCTTGAAAAGCTGCATTTTCTGAAACTTTTTTTTACTAAAAGCAGCTCCCTGGTGGTTTTACCACAGTGTCCCCCCTGCATTAAATCCTGGGCATGTCTCTGTGACAGTGACATGGTCAAGGGATTGGGACACCACATTCCCTCTTGTTTCTCCAATGGAAGTAGTTTTTTCCCATTCGCATTGAGAAAATCCCCAAGAGTGCAGCAGCAACTCCTCACATTACTGCAGTAGTGGAGATGCTCAATCACCTTAGGTAGCCTGCTTTAAATCTTTAACATATCCCCCCTTCTGTGCATGTTTACTGAGAATAAGAAATAAATGTTGCTCTGTTGCAGTGAAAGGGTTAAAGGCTAACTTCAGTACCTCACCCTAAAGCGCTCTTTCGCTTCTCTGATGCGCTCTTAAATCGCTATTGCGATGCTGTGCTTCTTTGATGTTTTGTAGTTTCTCTGATGTAAAGTCGTTTCTTTGCTGTTATGTGAAATCCCTTCTCTGCTTTGTCGCAGTAATGATCTTTTGGGTTTACGGGAGCTTCTCATTGTGAGCAGGGAGAAGGAGAAAGAGAGGGGATGGAAGGGTGTGTGTGGAAGCAATAGACAAAAGTGCACACATGGGGAAAATGGGGTGGGAGCAATAACTCTGCAGCAGATTGCTGGGATGTGGCAAAACTGGGGTGCAGGGGAGCTCTCTGGACCCTTTAGATGCTGCACAGGAGAACTGGGGATTTTGGTTTCTTCAGGGAAATCTGCACACAGGGGAAAATTAGTTGCTCTCCATTCATAATGTTCTCAGGAATTGAATTGCCCCCCCTTCACAATCAACACCACAAAGACACAATGCTTCAGACTAATACAACTTTATTTTGCTAGAGACTAGCCTTTGTACAAATGCAGATTCAAGGAATCTCTCAGACTGCCCCAGGCCCTAAACAACTAATCTGCAATCTCCAATCAGGGAATATGAACTGGAGGGTAATGAAGTTGCCGGCAGTTTGCCGGGAACCTCATGGCCAAACTTGCTTTGCTGTGATGCCCTTCCCGTAGAGTAGCTCTCTCCTACGTTAGCTTCCAAGAGTGGCTATCATAGCGGAGTGCCTGAGCCCTGTCCCTAACTTTCCCCGCTTTGCTTTGCGACATGCCCAGACGTTGTGTAGGGACCATAGGATTGCTCCCTCATTCATTCTGTGATGAGCAGAAACATGCAGAGCAAACCACTAAGAACAATTAAGGAATGGAAGATATGCAAATCCATGCACTGGATTCCGATGGTGGTTCTCTCAGTGGCCAAGGGTAACATGCACAGATAGTCTGAGTTGAGCTGGAGTGGGGTTATGGTTCTAAGGGGAGTTGCAGAGGTTGGGATTAGGCAAACTGAGGTCCTAACACTACTGGGAAGAGGAAGAGGAAGAGGAAGGTTTAGAGCTTCCACAAACAGGGAGGAGAGAGTGACCATGCAGGGGTTTGGCTAGATCAAGCTGTGCATCCTGGGTGCAATCCCTGTGACAAAATAAGAGATCAGAGTGGGAATAACCCATAGCTATTTATCACACTCACTCTCATTTTCCACATCTTGCAGTCCTTCTTGTCTCCTCTTCCAAATCGTTATTATTAATGGATCTGTTGAGACTCCAGCTTACACTGTGTATTAAGACAATTTCTCCAGAGAGATTGGCTTGAACACAAGTGGGCTGAAGAAGCAACATGACCATCAGCCAATGTAGGAGGCCTGGCTGCAGTTCTTCCCACTAGTTGACCGGGCTTCCAACCAAATAGTGTTTAAAAGGCCCAGCTATAACACACTCATTTGCCCAACTCCAGCCTACAGAACTCCTCTTAGAACCATAAGCCCAACCCGGACAATCCAAGCGTGTCTGCAGCCTCATTTGTACACATTTCTAACTGGCCATTAGCCAAAGCTCTCTGGGCAGTTCATAGAAGAAGCGTACAGTCATCATAGACGTGTTTTGTTTTTAAACCTAAATTGGCAATCTGGAGTAGAATATGCTAAAAATAGTTAACAAACATAAATTTGACTTGAACTGAGACAAAGCCAGAAGTGCATTTGTGCAGCTTAGCTCATTGTGCCGTAGAAGTTTCAAAACTCCTGGAATAACCGGTTGGGGGACAGGAGGCTCTGACAGCATCGTGCTTTGCTAGGCCCTGCCGAAGCAGATGCCAACTGGTTCTCTTGCTTAATCAGCCAGGAGGCTCAGAATGAACCCCGACGCGCTGAGATAATGAAGGGACTTCCAGCTGTGGAAGGGGTTGCCAGACTGTCTTAGGGTGCTGTGCACATGACATCTTACCTACATAGGGGCTATATGAGTGAACATGTCACACCTGAAGGTTGTGGGTGTCTGTTGGCTGGTTCACATGCATGTACATAACTTGATTTCTTTATATTTGAATTCTGTAAATGTGTAGGAACTGAATTTGTTTAGCTGAACCACCATTTCTTTCCTCTGTCTTTTACTATGCACGTAGCTGAAGGAAGCCTTTTTGTTGCTTTTAGCATCCCTCGCTATCCTCAGCTCGTTCTCAGCTTTAGCCTTCCTGACGCCATCCCTGCAATTTTGTGCTACCTGCCTGTACTCTTCCTTTGTTGCTTGGCCTTCCTTCCACTTCCTATATGTGTCCTTTTTTGTTTTCAGGTCACCTCTAAGCTTTTTGTGAAGCCACATTGGCTTCTTCTGTTGTCTTCCACCTTTTCTTCTTGTTGGAATTGTTTGTAATTGTGCCTTGAGAATTTCTTTTTTTAATTGCTCCCACCCATCTTGGACTCCTTTTCTCATTAGCGTTGCTTGCCATGGGACCTTACTGATCATTGTTCTGAGTTTATTAAAATCAGCTTTCCTAAAATCCAGGGTACGCATTTGCTGCTGTACAACAACATGGCCACACCTGCAGCAAGTGCAAGTTGATCACGCTGCTGGAAGAAAAAGTAAGAGTGGCGACTGTCGACCCTCCAGGGAATAAGAGAACACAAAGAGTTCTTGGACAGAATGGTGGAACTACAGCAGCAAAGTGAAGACCAGAAGCTTGAAGAGCAACAGCAAGAGGTGGCAGAAGTGGGAAATGCTGAGGTGAGGAAAAATGCAGTAGAGGATACTCCTTGGAAAAGGGTGACAGTAAGGAGAAGAAGAACTGGATGCCATTCTGCACCAGTGGAAGCAGTGGAGCTGTGGAACCGATTCCAGGTACTTGAGGATGAGACTGGAGGACAGTCTGCAGAGGAAGAAGTACAGGGGACCCCGCAGGAGAGCAAGCAAGAGGCTGAAGGTCAGTTAAGCAGAGGCGATGAAACCCAGGCCTACAACAAGAAGAGAAGAGTAGTAGTAGTAGTGGGAGACTCCTTGCTGCGTGGGATCGAAATCTAAGTATGTCGCAAAGACCCGTGGACTCGCCAGGTATGTTGTCTCCTGGGAGGACGGATTAGAGACATGACTGAGAGGTTGCCTGCACTCATAAAGCCCACTGACAGGTATCCCTTTCTTCTCATCCATGTGGGAACAAATGATACTGCCAAGAGGAGCTATGAAGAAATCACGTCAGACTTTGAAGCTTTGGGAAGGAAACTCAAGAACTTTGGGGCCCAGATAGTTTTCTCATCCATCCTTCCAGTAGTTCGAAGAGGGATAGAAAGGGAAAGAAAAATACTCCAGGTGAAGGTGGTGCCGACTACGAAGGTGGTGCCGACGAGAGAGATTTGGATTCTGGGACCACGGGCTATACTTCCTGGAAGATGGACTGTTGGCAAGGGATGGGTTGTGCCTCACAAAGGCTGGGAAGAATGTGTTTGGCCACAGCATGAAGAACTTCATCAGGAGGGCTTTAAACTGAATCCTACGGGGAAGGGAGATGTAAAGTTGGGGGTAACAATGGATGAAGGTTCATGCACCCCAACGGAGAGAACAGCTCTAATAGCGCCCAGTAATAGTCTTCACAAACACGTAGGAAGAAAGCCAGACTATGAAGCACATGGTCTTCGATGTCTATAATACTATATACTAATGCCCAGAGTATGGGAAACAAAGAGAACCAATTTGAACTCTTAATACAAGAGGGAAATTATGACTTGATAGGTGTAATTGAGACTTGGTGGGATGACTCTCGTGACTGGAATACAGCAATTGAAGGATATAACTTGTTCAAAAAGAACAGGAGGAATGAGCTTGGTAGCCCTGTCGAGAGCACCTGGAAAATAAATGGAGCAAAGAATAAAAGGAACCTGGTGGTCAGAGTCTACTACCGGCCACCCAATCAAGGAGAAGACGAGGATGAAACTTTTGAAAAGCAAATAGCCAATGTTTCAAGGAAGCATGATGTAGTAGTAATGGGGGACTTCAATTTCCCCAATATTTATTGGGAGACAAATTCTGCAAAACATGGCCCCTCCAGGAAATTCCTGACTTGTGTGGCGGATCACTTCCTCCTACAGAAAGTAGAGGAAGGAACTAGAGGATCGGCTATCCTTGACTTGATCCTAACCAACAGAGATGACTTAGTGGGTAAAGTAGCAGTTATAGGAACTCTGGGGGAAAGCAACCATGTTATACTTGAGTTTATGGTTCTAAAGGAAGCAAAAGCCGAGTGTAGTCAAACGTGTACCCTGGATTTTAGGAAAGCTGATTTTAATAAACTCAGAACAATGATCAGTAAGGTCCCATGGCAAGCGACTCTAATGAGAAAGGGAGTCCAAGATGGGTGGGAGGTTTTAAAAAAGGAAATTCTCAAGGCACAATCACAAACAATTCCAACAAGAAGAAAAGGTGGAAGACAACAGAAGAAGCCAATGTGCCTTCACAGAAACCTTAGAGATGACCTGAAAACAAAAAAGGACACATCTAGGAAGTGGAAAGAAGGACAAGCAACAAAGGAAGAGTACAGGCAGGTAGCACAGAATTGCAGGGATGGCGTCAGGAAGGCTAAAGCTGAGAAGGAGCTGAGGTTAGTGAGGGATGCTAAAAGCAACAAAAAGGCTTTCTTCAGCTACGTGCATAGTTTACCACAAGTTCATGCTTAAGGAAGCCATGACTGGTGTTATTTTGGAATATTGATTTGTCAGCAACAGTTAAATGAGCTGGTCCCATTTTTTTCCACACAAGTGTTTCCCAAATGTCAGAAAGTGATGACACACTTCTTCTTTATTCAAATTGGGGGCAGACCTCACTCTTAACCCTGAATTGCTTTGCTTTAAGTACATGTTAGAGTAAAAATTGCATGCACAGAGAGACAACAGGCAGCCACCGGAGGGCAGATAATTCTGCTATGTCAATGATTAAATGCTCCAATCACACTGGGTGACAAACAAAAAACAAAAAAAGGAAGAGGTATGCATCTCAGTGGGAGGCTGATTGGAAGCAGACAAGGCCAGAGCAGTTAATAATGCCAGTGCACAGCTGGCTTCCTCTTTTGTAGATGGATGCTTTGAGCTCACAGGAGCCTTTTAGTTTATTTCATTTATATATCATGCAACAGAACACTGGCATTTATCTTGAGGCACCCAAGTGTTTCCCCGGTACACATTTGGGAATTATTCCTGCACAGTCCCTGAATTTATGCTGAGCATTGATGAGAGTGCTGGAATGATTAATGTCTCCCTGTGCATTTCCTCCCAGACAACTGATTCGGTAATGGAGGGTGTGGTGGTATTTGGACAGCATCATTTGGAAAATGTTGCCATTTTTGTGGCTCCACCCTTTTGTGGCTCCACCCTCCACCACATGCTTTTCATCTCATTTTTTTCCTGATAACAAGCTTCAAATGGCTTAAGGGGTGGGGGGAATGTATTACTGATGACAGACAGGGCAGGCAGCATGCTGTCAACTCTCTAATATATGTTGCACAGTAGCAGAAGCAGACCTATCCTTGTGGCTTTCTCCCACTCAGAATACACTTGAATGCTCATTAAGGCTGACTACACCTGGAGCTGTGGGTACTCTGGGTTTAATAAATAATAATATTTTGCTCCACTGTAACCTGAATGTTGTGTCAAGACAAGCTGTTCTGCAAATATTTAATGCATTTACATATTTTTGCCTAATTTATTTTATTTGTGCTAGTTTTGGTAGTGGAGAAAGAGCTTTCTAAAGCACAAGTCCTTTGGGTCTTTCTGAGCACTGAAAATCTTGTTTTCCCATCTGGCTTCTAATGCTAGGTCCTGCCCATGCACTTTCACATGATGGCCACCAACTCAGATGGCTTTAAAAGGGGATGAGACAATTAATGGAGGATAAGGCTATCAATGGCTACTAGTCATTATGGCTATATATTACCTCCAGTATCAGAGGAAGTATGCCTCCATATGTCAATTGCTGGGGAATACAAGCAGGAAGGTGCTATTGCATCCATGTCCTGTTGTGAGCTTTTGATTGGCCACTGTGTAAACAGAGCTGGACTAGACAGGCCTTTGGTCTGACCCAGTATGGCTCTTTTTATGCCCTTACATCTAACTCTGCAGTCATAAGGACTAGAAATTTGCTATGAAAGCCAGGATTCTCAGGAGGCTGCATTTTGTGGCCACTAACAAATCTTGTGTTTGTATGGTGCACTCACAGAATACTCCCAGCCCTGACATAGAGCTTTTCCACATGCGGCATTTATTGTGTGCTTGTGATTCCTCACTCATGGTAGTTTGTGGGTGCTTTACATGATGTCATCCTCCTACAGAGTCTCTTCCATTCTTTGCAACCATTTCTGCGGGTTTTTTAAATCAAGGGAAGTCTGGTATTATCTGGAAATGGCACAATGAAAACCTACTGTATTTGGACAATTCTACTATACCACAGTGCCACCTAGTGGTTGTGCAATGGAACATATAGGAAGGCAGAGAAAGACACACACCCCCACCGAAAAAAATATAGAGAGAGGATCCATTCTTGATTCCACGAAGAATCCAGAAGCAGAAGCTTCAGTGGGTTAAAAGCTTCATGTAGAAAAGCCCTTAGACTCTTGTAAAGAATCAGAACACTTTAGTGTAGGCAGGTGTTGCTGACATACTAGGTCACAGCACTTTGTCCAATACCTGGGCTATACCAAGTTTAAAACAGAATTAAGAAACACGCAGTTGGTAGTGCGATGTCTTTTGCACCAGTTTTTGATTGTAATTGTTGCACAAAATTATTTAACAGGAGTCAGGTAAGTTTACCACCTGTTTCCTAAGCTCCTTTTTTCCGTTCACCTTATTTTTAGGGCATAATGCATGTCCTAAGTGGTGGATGCATGCTAATGTCAGGACTGGGCCCAGGCACCGATTTGGTTTCTGACTTGGGGTCAGAGTTGACACTGAGTTGACAGGCAAGCTGCCAAGGATTTCAAGCCCTCCCACGGAGTAGTGAAGCAATGGAGACTACAGAGACTCGCTTAGCAATCCTAAACCACAGGTCCTTTATTCAGGTAATAGCACCTCTTTACACCGCGCTCCACCAGGTTTTTCTAGGCTCCTGCCTTCGGGGAGGGTCCTCCAGCCCATACATATTCTATTGGGAGAAGCTTAACTGCTAAATAGTATTTATTAAGAACAATATTTTTATACTTGTATACTCAGCCAAAAAAAAAAAAAGGCTCCTGGGGAGGCTTACAATCGATCAGCATAATAATCTAAAAAGACACGACACGCGAGGAAAAGGAAATAGGGAGGGGAAAGGAAAAAATTTAGTAAATGTTTAGCAGGGTCTCTCATCTCCAGAAAGGTGGGGGGTGGGGGGTGGGGGGAGTCCAAATAGAGCAGGCCCTGATGTTCCTGTCTTCCTTCTTTCCCACAGAAAGGTTGAAGTCAGTTAGTCCTGGGGGTGGGGGCGTGGGGAGTTCAGATAAAAGCAGGCCCTGATGTTCCGTCTGCTTGCCCCTGTCTACCTTGGTCCTTCTTTCCCACAGGCCAGTTGAAGGTCAGGAAGGAATGTTTATTACAGCTTCATGTTAGGTCTGCAACTAATCTGTTAGATCAATTAATTAAAACATTTTGATTGATTAAAAGTTTATACTCAGCTAATTGGGACACAGATGTTACATTTTAATAATTTTTAAAATTAATATTTTATGCATATTTATAGATAGGTAGATAGATGAATTTGCTTAGGGTGGAATTCTGACAGGTCTGTACTTAAGGGGAAAGCATCAGATATTCCATAGTAAGAGAGGGTTTACATTTCTTCCAAAATGTATAATAGCCATTTAAGATTTATATTGAAAAATTAGAACTGTAGACTAATTGCATCTGAGACAACCCTATGATTCTATGAGATCTAATACACCACAAACTAATCTGCTACATCTATTTTGGCTGAGCCCTTGAATTACAACATCCTGGCATGAAGCAGAACAGTAGATTAATCTGGTTCTGTCAACCTGTAAACATTTCTCCTTCAACCACCTCATAAAAGTATTGCTTTTAAGCCTGTGAAGCTATCAATTATGTGTAATTTCACACCTTAAAATCAAGATGAATCACATAGAAGTGGGACCTACAGCAAAATATTGTAGTGCAGAGAGCTCCTGTTCAGAGTTCCAGCCAGCCATGCCCTTTCTCAGGATATTCCATTCCCCTCTCTCCCAGTTTTCCATATTTTTCCCCAACAGATACGTGGTTCCCCTTCCTGTGTGTTGTGCTCCTTATCCTGATTGCCCCCACCCCCAGCACTTGCTGTTTACACTTTTTTAAAGTTTCATGTAATCACAACTTTCATTCATTCATTCGTTACATCTCTATACCGTCCCATAGCTGAAGCTCTCTGGGCAGTTTACAAAGTTAAAACATTAAAATACAATATTTAAAGTTTAAAAGCCATTTACATAAAAGCATATGGAAAATATATACAAACAACATATAGCTAAAAACAACTTTGAACTAAAAACAATGAAAAAAAACCCAACAATAAAACAACACAGCTTAAAACAACACAGTTTAAAAACAGTATGCAAGAGTCAGCAAAAGGAACAAGAGTTCTAAAAGGGGAAGGCCTGCCGGAATAACAGAGTATTTAATCCCTGCTTACAGGCCTTCAGAGAGGTCAGCAGCTGCATTTTGACCAGCAGGTCGTTCCACAACTGAGGGGCGGCCAAGGAAAAGGTCCTCTGGCGTGTGGCTGCCAGTCTCACCTTAGGCAGCCGCAGCAGGGAGCCCTCCGAGGACCTTAGCTGGCAGACTGGGATGTAGGGGAGGAGGCGCACCCTGAGGCATCTTGGACCTAGAGCATATAAGGCCTTAAAGGTCAGAACCAGCACTTTATGTTTTGCCTGGAAACAAACTGGCAGCCAGCGTAAAGATTTCAAAACCGGTGTAATATGTTCTCCACAGGATGTCCCGGAGACCAACCTGGCTGCCATATTTTGTACCAGTTGGAGTTTCTGAACCATATCTACAGGCAGCCCAAAGTACAGCGCATTACAGAAATCAAGCCAAGTGACACATTTAATGTCATGTGTAGTGTGGCCCTTAGCCTGATGGTGGATCCAACCGTTGTACCTCAGAAGTCAGGAACAACATCCAAAATGCCATTGATAGAGTGGGAAATTGGGTCAAAATTAAATTCAACACAGACAAAAGCAAAGTTCTGCATTTCAGTGCTACTACAGAAACTGCTGAGCTCCCAAGAGGCATTTGCTAGCTTAGGCAAGGTCTGAGTTGGCCAGGGGCTGGGGAAACCAGTATTTGTGTACTTCTGTTTGCAAAGAAGGTGCACCAGAAGATTTGAGGGAAGTTGTATTCCAGGTCTTCATCAAACTGGATGTTGTTGTCGTCTTTTAGTGGGGTGATGCAGGACTTTGTCCTGGGCCCAGTACTATACAACATTTTAATTAATGACTTAAATTAATGACTTTAAGGGTTCCATTCCATCCATAAAGGCGATCTAGAAGGAATTTTAAATGAATAAATAACGGGTGGAGGGACTCAAATTTGCATTTGGCACAAAACCGTGAGGGATAGCTAATACCTCAGAAGTCAGGAACAACATCCAAAATGCAATTGATAGAGTGGGAAATTGGGTCAAAATTAACAAAATTAAATTCAACAGAGACAAAAGCAAAGTTCTGCATTTCAGTACTACTACTGCTAAATCAGCTGCACAGATCTAGGATGGGAGATGCCTGGCATGACAGTGGTTTATGTGAAAAGGATCTTGGGGTTGTTGTTGACTGCAAGCTGAATGTGAGTCAGTGGTGTAATGCAGCTTCAAAAAGGGTGAATTGAAGGGTGATTTTTCACTGCATTAATAGAACCACAGTTTTCAAGTAAGTGGAAGAAGTGGATCTGCTCATTCGAGTGCAGATCTTGAGTGTTTGTACCTTGTGTTGGGTACCCGGGACAGATTAGGGATTCTGTTGGTGTACCGCCCACCCCGCTGCCCATCAGACTCCCTGCCTGAGCTGACGGAGGTAGTCTTGGACTTGGTGTTGAGGACCCCTAGGATGATGGTCCTGGGGGATCTCAACTTCCATGCTGAGGCCATTGTATTCGGGGCAGCTCAGGACTTCATGGCCGCCATGACAACCATGGGGCTGTCCCAACATGTCATCGGCCCAACGCATATAAAAGGACACACGCTTGATCTGGTTTTCTCGACTGGGCAGGAGCATGGTGATCTGAAAGTGGAGGAATTAACATCTGTCCCTTTGTCATGGTCAGATCACTTCCTGCTGAGGTTTAGTCTCCTGGCAGCCTTCCCCCTCTGCAAGGGTGGACAACCTATTAAAATGGTCCACCCCCGGAGATTAATGGATTCTGATGGATACCAGAGGGCTCTGGGGGATTTTCCTGCTGGTATGGCTGGTGCTCCTGTCGAAGCCCAGGTTGCTCTGTCAGAGATGACTCGGGCGGTTGACACGATCGCACCCAAGCGCCCTCTCCCTCTGAGCAGAGCCCAGACAGCTCCTTGGTATACACCTGAGCTGAGGGCAGTGAAGCAAGAGGGGAGACGGCTAGAACGCAGGTGGAGGAAAACTCGTGCTGAGTCTGACTGAACACAGGTAAGAGCCCACTATCAAGCCTACTCTGTGGCGGTGAGGGTGGCAAAGAGACAGTTCTTTTCCACCAGCATTGCATCTTCTCAGTGTCATCCAGCGGAGCTTTTCCGAGTGGTTCGCGGCCTGCTACATTCTGGGCCAGGGAGAGAGATGGTGGAACCCTCGGTAGCACGCTGTGACAAGTTTGCACGGCACTTTGAGGATAAAGTCGCTCAGATTCGTCATGAATTGGACACCACCATTAATGCAGTTCCATTGGTAGAGGTGTTCAGAGCACTGTCTGGTCCAGTTTTATTGGATGAGTTTCAGTTACTGAGGCCTGAGGATGCGAACAAGGTGCTTGGCCAAGTCCGATCGACCACTTGTGTGCTTGACCCTTGCCCTTCATGGCTTATTAAATCAAACAAGGAGGGGATGTCTGGCTGGGTCCAGGAGGTTGTCAATTCCTCCTTGAGAGAGGGAGTGGTGCCTGCCACTTTAAAAGAGGCGGTAATTAAACCACTCCTGAAAAAGCCTAACCTGGACCCAGAGGATGTTAACAATTATAGGCCAGTGGCCAACATCCCCTTCCTGGGCAAGGTGCTTGAGCGGGTGGTTGTAGGACAGCTCCAGGCACTGTTGAATGAAACGGATTATCTAGATCCATTTCAATCGGGCTTCAGGCCTGGTTTTGGAACGGAAACTGCCTTGGTCGCCCTGTGCGATGACCTTTGCCGGGAGAGGGACAGGGGAAGTGTGACCCTGTTCATTCTCCTGGACCTCTCAGCGGCTTTCGATACCATCGACCATGGTATCCTTCTGGATAGGTTGTCTGGGTTAGGAGTTGGAGGCACTGCACTACAGTGTTTCCGCTCCTACTTGGATGGCCGATTCCAGAAGGTGATGCTGGGGGATTATTGCTCTGTGCCATGGCAATTGTGCCATGGGGTTCCACAGGGCTCCATTTTATCCCCCATGCTGTTTAACATCTACATGAAACCGCTGGGGGAGGTTATCCGGAGGTGTGGGCTGAGGTGCCATCAATATGCAGATGACACCCAGCTCTACCTCTCTTTCTCATCAAAACCAGGTGAGGCAGTGGCTGTTCTGAATCAGTGCCTGGGCACGGTAATGGACTGGATGAGGGCCAATAAACTGAAACTCAATCCAGACAAGATGGAGGTACTGTTAGTGGGTGGTTCGTCTGCCCGGCTAGGTGATATTCAACCTGTTCTGGAGGGGGTTGCACTCCCCCTAAAGGATCAGGTTCGTAGTTTGGGGGTGCTCTTGGATCCAGAACTGTCACTTGAGGCACAGGTGAACTCAGTGACACGGAGCACTTTTTATCAGCTTAGGCTGGTATACCAACTATGCCCTTATCTGGGCAGAGATAGCCTAGCTACAGTTATCCATGCTCTGATAACTTCTCGTCTGGATTACTGCAATGTGTTATACCTGCCTTTGAAAACGGTCCGGAAACTTCCGCTGGTCCAAAATAGGGCAGCAAGATTGTTAACAGGGACTGGCCTGCGAGCTCATATTACGCCAGTACTTTTCCAGCTTCACTGGCTGCCAGTCCATTTCTGGGCCCGATTCAAAGTGCTGGTGTTAACATTCAAAGCCCTTAATGGCTTGGGGCCAGGTTACCTGAAGGATCACCTCCTCCCATATGTGCCTGCCCAGGCCTTAAGATCATCGTCAGCGGCCCTTCTCCATGAGCCCCTGCCAAAGGAAGTGAGGCGGGTGGTTACTAGGAGGAGGGCTTTTTCTGCTGTGGCACCCCGGCTCTGGAATGAGCTCCCTAGTGAGGTTCGCCTGGCATCTACATTGTATTCCTTTTGGCGCCAGGTGAAGACCTTTTTATTTTCCCAGGCATTTTAGCATTCTAAATTTTTATCTTTGCTGTTTTAAATCTGTATTTTAAACTCCTGCACTGCTGCTAGGTTTCATTGTGGTTGTACTGTTATATTGTGGTTTTAATATTCTATATATTTTAAATTGTTTTATTGTGTGTTGTTTGGTTTTAATTTTTGTGAACCGCCCAGAGAGCTTCGGCTATTGGGCGGTATAGAAATGAAATGAATAAATAAATAAGAAATAGCTCAACTTTATTTTGCACTAATTAAACCCCATCTGGAGCACTGTGTCAGGTTCTGAGCATCACACTCTAAGAAGGATGTAGACAAATTGGAACAAGAGGAGGGCAACAAAGATGGCCAGAGGTCCTATGAAGAATGTTTGAAGGAGAAGACACAGTGGGACGTGAGCACTCTTCAAATACCCGAAGGGCTGTCACATAGAGGGCAACATCTTATTCTCCATTGGCGAAGAGCAGGAGAAACTTGATGGTAAGAGCAGTTTGACAATGGAACCAAGGAGGGATGGTGGGCTCTGCATTGTTGGAGATGCTCAAGCAGAGGCTGGACAGCTATTTGTTGGGCGTGCCCTAGCTTTGGATCCCTGTGTCGATCAGGGGATTGGAGGCAATGGCCTCCAACTCTGTGATTTTAGTGCTGCCTTTGCAATTCTGCCTAGGAAGGTGTGGACAGGGCAAGATGTGGCAAATTGAAAGCATGGAAGAGGTGGGTGAGTAGGTGGTAATTGCATGCCGATGTGTTGCAAGATCACATCCGGGCAATACAGTGTCTTCCCAGGTGTCTGTCTATGTCTCCAAGGAGTGGAGAACCTGCATCCATTTAGACTGAACTTTTGCAAATCTGACTGAAATTTGTAACAATCTGAATGGATATTTAACCTTTGTTTCTGACCCCAAGCTTTTATCTCCCCATCTCTTCCAGTGTATTTTTGTAAGTAGTATTAACTTATCATATCATAGGAGATATGAAGGCCCCAGGTTCAATCCCTGGAACCTCCTCGTAGAGCTAGGAGATCTTGCCTGAAACCCTGGACAGCCGCTGCCAGTCAGTGTCAACAATACTGGACTAGAGGGACCAATGCCCTGACTCGGTATAAGGCAGCTTCCGGTATTCCTAAGTTGTGTGTGTGTGTGTGTGTTTGCATAGCTGATGTAATGATTTGGACAGCGAGATCATCAATGAAAGGGGTGGTAAGGCAATATCGCTTCTCCTGCCAAAAAACACCCTCCCTCCCCTCCCCCAGTGTTGTCCAATCCTCCTTTGGCCTCTTTTGGGAGGTCACTAGCATCGTGGACATGCGCTCTTCAGGCATCCAACACGTGTGTCTGCACGCCCTTCCAGATCTTGCCCAAAGTATGAGCAACAGTTTGCACTGAGTCAAGCTGCCATCAGGCCACCCTGTTGTGATTTCACTTTAGAGCAGCTTGGTAATACCAACGCCCTACTTCTGTTACACTCCCTTTCCCCAGGGCCTAGCTGGAGAGACTTAGTCTCCCATATTCTTTCTCTCCCTCCCACTTCTTTCTCTTTTGCAATCTCTCTCTCTCAATCTCTTGCTTAATATTGCCAGATCCAAGTTCCAAAAAAGAAGAGGCAGTCTGATAAAGGTGTAGTTAACCAGACAGTGCTGAGCTGAAATGGGGGCGTGCATTTTGTTAATGTTTTGTCCCTCCCCCCATGAAACACATCCCCCATTTTCAACCATTTTGGGGGTGCAAAGGTGTTTAGAAAGGGGTGGGTGTCAAAGGTAATGTGTCCTTGTTGTCAAAGCAATTAGGCCATCACTCCCTTGCCCCAATTCACTTGTTCCTGACTAGCTGCAGGAGAAAGTGAGTGGGATTTGTATGAAAGTATGGATTTGTATGAAAGTGAAGCAATGTATCAACTTCCACATGTGGATATACATCCCTACCTGCATTCTGTGTGGCAATAAGTTATGCGTTATGTTCCATCACAGGTAAATCGAGGCAACAGTGCGCTATACTGATGGTTAACAAAACTGCTAGTGCAGCACCACAAGACGGAGCATATTGGCGGGGTTGCCTTGGCAATGGGTGCATGTCTGCCCCCGCCCCCTTCAGAGTGATAGCAAATGTCAGTCAGATAGCCAAATCTGATTTGCTAGGTGGGATTGTGAAATCACTGTATGATACCTGATCACCTAGGATTACAGGGTGAAGAAGTACTTTCGAGGTTGTTTTCTTAAAGACAAAACCAAAATCTGCCAAAGCAGCAGCATATCAGGGGATCAACGACTGCAAAGAGGTGCCGGGGGAAAAATGTGCAAATGACTGGAAGGTGGGGGTCTTTTCTGATGCTGTTTTTTTACAAACCCTTTCCCCCTATGAAACAGCAAATTATACATCACAGACTTTAGTGCAGCACTACATGCCTGACCTGTGTGTCAGTTTCATATCATGCTCAGAGGTGTGTGTGTTCCATTTAAAATGTATACATTCTTTACAATCTTTCTGGGTTTGGCTGCAGGCTGAGGGGCGGTGTGTGTGGGGGGTACTTATTCTATCCCATTCAGAAGACTTGAGGAAGATCCAGCTATTGAGACAATTCAGCCAGTTAATCTCCTTCCCAAAAGATGAACCTGTCAACGTCACTACCTACTGCTATGGTTAAGGACGTTGCAACAGCCCTCCTGCCTCCATTACCCTCTCCTGTCCAAATTTCCAGTTTTACAATAATAAGTTATTTCACAATACCTTTTGAGTCTTACAATTGCCCAGTAAGATAATCAGAAGTGTTATCTTCCTATTGTAAATGAGGGAGGTGGAGGTATTTGCTCAGGATATGAGAATAGCGGCTTGCCTAAGCTCACCAGATGACTGAGATAACATTTGAATGGGAGATTTCACAATTTCCCAATATGGGGAGAATGAGGGGTTATGGCCCTAGCCACTTTCCTCTCAGCCACAGGACCCCCAATGAGGATAATAATGCTGACCTACTTTACAGGGTTTTCTAAGGATTACAAAATTATGTATGTGAAATGTTTTGAACAACTTAAAGCACTGTATATGCTTGTTGTTGTTATTAATACCTACTATATGAAAAAAAATTCAGGCTCTGCCCCACAGAGTGTATAATTACTGCCAGATGAGTAGTCAGGTAGCTGATACCCCACTAATAACATGAACTAGGAGGAATTATACAAACTGCTAAGGAAGAAATGGTTAACATTTTATGATTCTCTATGGAGACAGCTGGAGAGGGCAGCCCCAATACATTTGCTGCCTGAGGTCAAGTCAAAATGCATAAACACCAAGGCTAGCCAAGGTATTTTGGCACCTGAGACAGAAAATCTCAACAGGTGAGAATGGTGTTAATCCACCCTGGAAGTGAAACAAAAGAACAATAATGATAATGATAATAACTTAAATAACTATTTGCTGCCCTTTAATGACGACCCAAATCAGCTGCCTGCAGGGCTGGGCAACTTGTAGTTCAGCAACGTCTAGAGGGCCACGACTTGTGCCCCCCACCCCCAATGGCAGGGCCATCTCCAGAACCTGAGCTGCTACTAAAAAGAGGGCTTCTAATCACTTTTGGTATTTGGTTTCTGATGGCTACAAAGAAGCAAAATTCAACATTAAGGCTAATGTTCCCAAGAAATCTAGGGAGGCTAATTTTTATAATTTATACAATGATGATTCTAAACAATGTCAAGTAATGCCTCATTTGACATTTCTTATAATGTCAGGCAGCTGACATAAATTTCAGAAAAGGTTATATTATTGATAAAACAACTCATACATAATAAAGCCCTAAAGGAAGACTTTATTCTAACTGAAGTCTATAGAGAAAATTTAGACAGGTGGGCACTAATACCAGCTAGATGATTTACATGGATGAACACTATGGTCTTTCCCCCACAAAACTGGAACATTAGAATTAGCGAGGGCCAGGCAAATGTCAGGAGGACTTGGTTCAGGGGCCTTCTATTGCTGACCCCCAAACTAGAAGAGGGGTGTTTTCCCTCTGCCCTGGATTATACCTCATAATCTTTAATATGTAGAACTTGGTTGCAGTTGGTGGTGGATGAAAGGCATTTTGCACATGCTCACTGTACAAAAAGGGTAATAGACAATTACCAAATACTTACAGGCCAATTAAGGTGCAATCCTATGCATGTTTAGACAGAACAAAGTCCTACAGCTCCCAGCATCCCTCCAGCCAGCTATAATGGCTGGTGCATGCTGGGGATTGCAGGACCCTTTTCTGTCTAAACGTGCATAGGATTGCACCTAGTGGACTTGGTATAGCCTCTGAGATTTGTTTCCAATAACTGCTTTCCAAATTGGAAGTTTTACATGAAAACTATGTTTGGCCATGCTGCAGTTGATGACTGTTTTATCCATTGGCGAGTAAGTACAATCCGGAGAGTAAGGTTGTCACAAAGAGGAAGGCCAGGATCTCTTCTCCATCATCTCAGAGTGCAGGACACAGAATAATGGGCTCAAGTTACAGGAAGCCAGATTCCGGCTGAACATCAGGAAAAACGTCCTGTTAGAGCAATACGACAATGGAACCAATCCCCTAGGGAGGTGGTGGGCTCTCCCACACTGGAGGCATTCAAGATGAGGCTGGACAGCCATCTGTCAGGAATGCTCTGACCTGGATTCCTGCATTGAGCAGGGGGTTGGACTTGACGGTCTTATAGGCCCCTTCCAACCCTACTACTCTATGAGTCTATGAAATACAATCTGGTGATTCTCTACATATTAAATACATAATAACCAGAAATTATATTGCAACTGTAAAGTTACAGCCTAAATTATAAATTGAGGGAGGGCAGTGACATTTGTAGGAGCGTTGGGATGTTCAGAGGCATTTTTTAAACTTCAGTAAGTAAGTGAGACTATGTTAGAGCAATTTGACAATGGAACCGATTACCTAGGGAGGTGGTGGGCTCTCCCACGCTTGGAGGCATTCAAGATGAGGCTGGACAGCCACTTGTCAGGGATGCTCTGACCTGGATTCCTGCACTGAGCAGGGGTTGGCCCTGATGGCCTTGTAGGCCCCTTCCAACCCTACTATTCTATGATTCTATGACTCCTTTTTAAAAGATTATTGTTGTTCAGTCGTTAAGTTGTGTCCGACTCTTCGTGACCCCGTGGACCATAGCACGCCAGGCCTTCCTGTCCTCCGCTCTCCCAGTGTGTGCTCGAGTTCATCTTCATTGCATCGGTGATGCTATCCAGCCATCTCATCCTCTGCCATCCCCTTCTCCCATTGCCTTCAATCTTTCCCAGCATCAGGGTCTTTTCCAGGGAGTTTTTAAAATATAACTATATTGTAATTTCCATTTATCGAACACTTGACCGTTATGCTGTAAAGAAACAAAACACAAAATAAAGTAATCTGATTCAATGTTCACTTGGCCATGGAAGCTCACTGGGTGACTTTGGGCCAGTCACTGACTCTCAGCCCAGCCTACCTTGCAGGGTTGTTGTTGTTAGGCTAAAATGGAGAGAGGAGGAGGACGATGTAAGCCACCTTGGGTTCCTTGCAAGAGGAGAAAAAGGTGGGATATAAATGTAATAAATAAAAAATGTGATAATAATAAATAACATTCAATGAACTTGAAATGGGCCTCTTTCCAGTTCTTCTGGCGCCACATCCGCCCCCCCCCCCCGTGGTAAATGAAAGTGGGACTTGGCGGGCGAGGAAAACTACGACTCCCACGGGCTCCTGCGACGCTCGCCCGCCCCGCCCGCCGCGTTCGGGCCACGGCGGCGAGCCAATGGGCGCCGCCCGGCGTCGCTCGGGCAAGCAGCACGTGGGGAAAGGGCAGCCCTATGGCAGGGCCGGAGTCCCGCTGGCCATATGAGCCGAGGAGGAGGAGCGGGACGGAGCCGGCGCCAGAAGACGGGGAGCGAAGGCTTGGGCGGAAGCCGCCGCCGCCGCGAGGAGAGGCCCGGAGGAGCCGCGCGGGCGCTTCGCCGCAGGGTAAGCAGGGAGCGGGCAGCTGCTTCCGCTCGCGCGGCCGTGTCGGTCCTCGGGTCGACCGCGCCACCCACGCGGCCGCGGCGGAGAAGCTGCCGCGCCGCTCTTGCCGCCGCGGAAGACGCGCGCTCGCAGCCGCCGCGCGGGAAGAGCGGGAGCGCTGCCCTCGCCCCGCCTCTCCGGGGCACCACGGGGAAGCCCGCTGCCCGCCCCGGCCTTCGATCCCGGGCTGGCGCGGGAGGCCGCTGTTCCCTTCCTCGAGCCGCATACAGCGCGACGCGTGTCGACGGCGCTTGGCGGACGGCGAAGCCCTGTTGGTGGCATGTGCCCGGCCCCGAAAGCGCGCCCGTATTTCGAGGCCCTGCGTGCCGCCGTTCCGAGGAGCCCTCCCCGCCCTCCCCAAGCCGCACGGGCCGCAGCCTGCGTGATTTGAGCAAGATGTTGCCGAGAACGGCGGCGGCCTCTCGCTTGCCCGGGCCGCTCGGCGGGACGTTAAAACGAGGGAGCGGCGAGGTGGGGGGAGAAGCGGGCGGGGGCCCGGCTGCAGTCGCTGAACTCCCCCCCTTTGCGTACGCTGAGGGAGGAAAGCGCCGCTTCAGCGTGCCCGGGGGGAGCACCGAGCAGATGAGGAGAGATCCCCCCCTCTCGAGAAGGCCAGACCTTGGGAGCCCTCCAGAGAAACTGACAACATAGGTTCAGGACAGACAGAAGAAAGCCTTCACGTGCCATCTTTAAACTTGGGGAGCTTCCATCTACGAGGTTGCAAGCTTTAGGCGGCTTTTAAAGAGGCTTAGCAAATTCTTGGAGATGGACTTATCACTCACTGGCTATTAACCAACATAGAGTCCAAGTTCTGAGGCAGAATATCTCTCAATATCAGATGCTCAGGATAGGCAACCTGGGAGGGCTCACTGTGCCCTTATTGTCTCTGCCCGCCTGCCCGCATCAGGCTGGCCACTGTGGGAGAAAGGAGATCTTTTCATCTTATACAGAAAGGCGGTTCTTAAAGAGGAAAGCAGGTGCTGAATTTTAGCATAGCATTCAAAATCTGCCAGGGAAATGAGCCTGATATGAGAGAGTGAATTAGTTCTTAGCCCAGCTTTCCTACTTGTTTGCTTTTGCTGTTGACTTTATCTGTCCCTGGGCAGGCCATGTGGCATTTGGGTGTTCCCTGCAGGAAGGGTGGGCAGACTTAAGGCTTGTGCAATGGCTTTGTTTTTTACTAGATGCCTGAAGCCTACAAAGGGGATCCTGGTGCAAAATAGTGGCAGGTGGACATATGCTAAGAATTAAGAAACAGGATGGCTCTGAACAAAAGCGCAGCTCAGGAATTCTTGACCAGGACCAAGCCCACAAGTCTTTTCATGCTCAAATCCACTGCTGTTTTCTTTTTCAGCGACCTAACTTAAGGGAGGAAGGCATTTTAGTTGTTGCTGTTGTTAACAGGGCTGGCCAAAGACATGTTGCTGCCTGAAGCGGAGCAGCAAACGATGCCCCCCACCCCAAGTCAAGGTGCATAGTACCCAAGGCCAGCCGAGACATTTTGGCATCTGAGACAAAAAGAAAATCCCACAAGCACCTCTCCCCATTCCTTGGCAGTAACAATGCAATAATAATAAATCAAAGAACAAACAGTTTCCTGCCCAAATCATGATACCCAAATCAGCTGCCTGAGACGGCCATCTCATTCTGCATAATGGTAGGGCCAGCCATGGGGTGTCAAAAATCCTTGGTGATATTCTGCAAATCACCCAAAGGTCTGCTAGATCCTGATGTACCTTCTGCCCATTCCAGCAGCATCTACAACACCGTTGGAGCAGCTTAGTGTTGAAAATGAGCATCAACATGAGCATAAGACATAGGACCCCTTAATGTAAAACATGGACTTCCCCACTCACTCAGTGAACCCATATTTTTGCTTGGAAAGTGGAGTTCCCTTATATGAAGTCAGAACAATGGCTCAGCATTATTTCTCCTTGCTGGCAGTGGCTGTCCAAGATCTCAGGTCAAGAAGCCTTTCCCAGCCCTGCAGTGGATGATCATTTTACTTGGAGATTTGGGGGACTGAAGTTGGGACCTCCTACATGCAAAGCATGCACTCTTCTTCCGGGTAGTGGCCCTGTTCCAGAGAACCCTACAGATTTTTCTTGCTCCCTGAAACAAGAAAAAAGAACTATATATTTGTACAGTAAAAGTTGTTCTATATCTGGTAATAGATATGTAGAAAACAGCAAAGTTATTTCAGAAATCTCCGAAAGTTGGAAGGTCCCAACTTCATTAGACCCCTACCTTGTTTGGAGGAGTTGACAACTAAACTGTTCAAAGAGAAGGTCATCGATAAGGCGACGTTCTAGAACCTCTGTGATTAATGTCTTGCCTCTGAATTAGAGCTTGAAACAATGCCACTGTGTCCTGTTCAGCGGTATGTGTGTGCTAAAGATACAGATATCTAAACAGAATGTAAATCTGTATCAGTTCTCAGACTGTAACGCAGCCCTTTGGTCACTCTGCCATTATATATTGATATGTAAACCTGGAAAATTGAAAGGAAAGAAAGCTGACAACTCCGACAGTCATATTGGGCTTCTTGGAAGATTGGCTCTAATTACTGGGTGATCTTCTTGATCTTCATTAGTAACTCCTATCCCTTAATCCATATTACTGACCTTTATTAGGCCAAACAAGAAATGCAGAAGCTTTCGAGATCTCCAGATCTCTTCTCAAGATCTCAAAAGTTTGCAGTTTTGTGATTTTTTGGTTGGCTTAATAAAGGTATTGTGCTAATAGGAGTTTTGGAATTTTTCTTGCAGTCACCATGGCTGCTTTTTTGTTTATTTTTCCATTTCTATTAAGAAAACAGTCACTATTCCAGTACAGTAAGAGGGTTCGAGTATTTATTGAATGATATTGGAGTTCTTGATGAATTTTCTGGAGTGTATAAGCAAGTTTTGTGGCTGTAGAAAAAGAGAGGCTTTTAATCTTTCCCTTTGTTTAATCTCCCTCTATATCTAGCAGCCCTGGAAGGAACCATGAGGTCATCAAGTCCCACATCAGACCCTTCACTGTACCCCCCAACAAATTACTTCCCAGTCTTTCTTTTAAGTGTGTGGTTTGGGCCTTGTTTTAGACTGTGAGTTGGCAGCTTTTTTTAGATGGCCTGGTGTGTTTAAATACTCTAGTTCTTGTCCTGCATTGAGCAGGGGGTTGGACTCGATGGCCTTGTAGGCCCCTTCCAGCCCTACTATTCGATGATTCAATGATTCTAGTTCTTCGACCACAGATGTTGTACTATTTTGTTGTTAAAAGCTCACAGTGTGATGCTAATGGCTTCTTCCCTTCCCCACTTTTTTTAAAAGTCCAAAGTGTGCTCTAAAACCCTGCTTTCTTTAACTGATGTTGGTTGGTTGGTTGCAGCCATAGCCTAAAAATCCAAAATGCCGCAGAACCCCTGCTTCTCTCTCCCAACTTGAGTTATAGCAGGCCAGATTGTAGCTCATCATTTCATGGTCTTGATGCAAATATGAAGAATGTAACTGTGCAAATTCTACAGTTGAGTGAGAGCTTTATCATTTTGTCTTTGTTTAAGTAAACATGCAGAGCGCAGGCCAGTTCTGTTAAAATCATAGTTTGTTGTTGCTTCCTCCACCCCCTCCCCATCCAGCTTCAACCAAAGGTTGATTGCAACCATAGATATGAGGCATGTCTTGCATTATGAAAGCAGAGGGCTGTACAGCCATGTCTACAATTTGCCTGCCTTTTAAAGGTAACTGGATGCTTCTGCAGGTTGGTGCAATAATTGTGATATACATATAATGCTTTTCTAGGCCTCCAGTCAGTGCATTTCCCCCATTGTCAAGAGGAAAAATTAATGTCAAGGGAGCAGGCAGCAGAGGACAGGAAGAAATTCAACAATTATTTTTTTGCATGTTTTGTTAGGAGCCAGAGTAGATAGTTCCTTGGTGGTATGGTATTGAAAGCATGCACTGTGTGTCTGCACATATCATATCTCTAATACCATATCCATGAAAACAGAATGTAGCATTCTTTATTCCAGGCTCGATGCTTTCTTTGACCCCCGGCAAGATTGCACACTTCCCCCTTGCCTTACTCTCACGATCTGTGTGATATAACTCTTCATCTGGCAATAATGGGGACTGATCTAGAACAGTGGTTTTCAATCTCTGTTCCCAGGAGCTTAGCCATTCCTCGCAGTGCAGGTCTATACACACAAACCCATTGATTTCAATGGGACTTACTCTCGGGTAAGTGTGTATAGCAGGGGTGTTGAACCTTAGGTCCATGGGCCACCTCAGGTCCCAGTCCAGCCCTCCAGGGTTTCCCAGATTGCCACACACCCCTTCCCTCCCCCCATTTGTAGTGTTTATCTATACTGCAAATTAAATCTGCCCACCACAAACTCCCCATGCAGTGGAAGACTGCACCCACTTGAGCAGACATCCCACCCACTTTTCCAAAGAATATCTTCAAAAGCACTGCTTACGCCAGTCTTGCAAATGTCTGCAACACATTTTACTAGTCTGCCTGCCTAAATCTCCCTATTCTAGTCCTATTTTGCCTACAAGACAGAGGCCCGACTTCGTCAACACTTCCCTACCTGCTGTCTTGGAGTCAATTCTTCACAAGTTACAGCAAATGGCTGTTTACAGGCCTGGCTTATACCTGCTTATTGTTTTTACTGTAGTGCCTGAAAGGCTCACCTTGTTCACTAGAGGAAAAGTTACAACCCATGATTTAACATCTAGGGAAAGGATTGATTCAGCATCTGTATTGGGTAATATTTAATATACCAACCTTTTTGCAAGCCAGAGTCCTGGTCCCAGTATTTGTAGAGGGGGGAGAATGTGACGGAGGGAGCTCAGCTGCTGACGTAGCCTGGCTTTGGCTGTGCTGGCCTCTTGTTTGCACAAGGCTACCTGTCAGCTGTTGCGCTTCTGTGTGGTTTCAAAACCCCGTTGTGAATGGCAACTGTTCTGCCTGAGATCAGGCAAGCGAAACAAGGATGTGTAGCTTATTCTTCCTGTTCATTTGACAGCTTCTTGAGGAAGGCTTTGAATATTAATAGAGTGTGTGGCATTTTCTGCATGTGCTTTGAAATTTTTAAACATCCTTTTTCATGAACAGCAATGGGAATTTGCCCAGGAAGGTTGATGCATATTAATTTACTACAGCAAAGGACAATGGCGGTTCCCCAGGTCCATTTCCCATTTAAGCTATAAAGGTGCATAGATATCATCATATAGATCCAAAATGTCTGTCATTCCCGAACCAACTTCCAATTATCTAAGCAGACCATCGTTCTTCTGTGTGACTTAGTTCACCGAAATGTTTCACTAATCGTGCTTGCATTTTCTTTATTCAGTGGGAACCCTTACAAGATGTTGTGTTTACCTTTAAAACCAAAAAAACAAACCTTCATCCTTTTGGATGAGCATTAATGAGGCGGTTGCCCTGGAGTGATGGTGCATATTAGAATACTTGGTTTACTCGGCCGAGCAGAAACTGAAATAGCCATTTTGCTTGAAGACTTTTATAAAAACACCTCATACACATTTTTAAAGATGCTATGCCAGTAAATGCACAAGAACAGATAGTTAGAAGAGGATGGAAAATGAAAATCTCAAAAGCCAGAGGAGTAGGATTTCCAGTGGTGTAAGGAGCTACCGACAGCTTCGTGCGGTGGGGGGGGGGATTAATATTGGGGTAATGGTGTAGAGGGAAAGGGTGAACCACCCCCTTTCCCAGTGCCATTGCTCCAGTCAGCATTGGAACCGCACTTGTGGATCTTCCTTCAAATGTCTGTTTTGGCTCCAAAGGTGCAGCTTCAGCAGTCCTGCACTACTTGTGATCCACCAAGCTGAACGTTGCGTACTACCATATATTGTGGCCTGCGGCTGGGGCTTGACGACCCACTATTTCTGCTGTTCAAGGCAAACAACTAAATCAGGAATTTGTTCAGGCCCTGACAGCCACCAGCCGTGGTTAGTGCTCTGTGCTTGTGGGGGTCAGTCACGCAGGCCTGGGCTTCAGTGTCTTATGTAGCTCCTTGTCCTTCCCCGTGACTAGCAGAAGCATAATCAATTATGCAAAATAAGCAAATGGATGCAAATAATACAGGTTATAGAATCTGGCTTTTCTTGGTACCTAGAGCTTACAACCCAAACTTGTGTTTCCAAACATGCATCTCTAAATTATAGTCTGCTTGCATGTTTGCTTTATTTTTTCATTTTCTCAGCGTTTATTTTTCCATGGTGCAGTGGAGGCAGAGTGGCAGGTTTAATTTGCATTCTGTCAGTTCAGAGATTATACCAAATAGTTGGCAAACTGATTTCAAGCTGTGGTTTCTGATGCTGGTTTGCCACCTGATGGCAAATAATGGTTTGTCAATTCAGAAACGACACTGGCCGTAATTAAGCTTTCTTAACCATGTCTAAATTGAAAAAATGATTCATGTTGGCATTTTACTAGGGCTGTGAACAACTTTGTGTGTGTGAGATATATATATGTGTGTGTGTGTACATTGATTATATATGTATATTGTGAACATATGTACACTGTGCATAATATGCTTCTATTCTGCTCTTCTAGCAGTCTTCTATCCAAGGCTCTGATCACTATTATTTTACTACTTTAGTAACCCACCTTTTTGCCAAAAATGGAACTCAAGGCAGCACCAAATCTACTTAAAAAAAGAAAATATATAAGTGCTTTTAGAGAGCAGTTCTATGACCCCCAGATAGCAGCTGGGCGGCACAGGATAGTTTGGTTTCCTGACTCCAAGGTCAGGGCCAGGAAACCAGGCTCCCCTCCCCTGCATAGCTGGTGTAGAGAGAACCGCGCTGGCTACCTTGCCATGCTCGGGAAATGGAGCATGGAGGCGGGGGAAAAGGGGGCATTCCTGGGGGCAGGTGGGGAGGAGACCGGGGTGGCTATGGTACGAGGTGTCCTGTGTGTGCCCCAGCCTCCTTCCCTCCCCCTCCAAGGCCTCCGCAGTCCTCCCACCCTGCATTGGAGAGGTGACAGCCTCCACGTTCGAAGGCTGCTGGCAATCCACATAGGGTTGCGCCCTTGAAGTCTGAAGATAGCCGGCATCGTCTTGGGAGAGGCGTTCCCTCCTGTTTGAGAGAGAAGGGGGCTTTCGTGTTCTAAGTTGGCATCAGCTATGAGTTGTGCATGTGTAATTTAAAAACAAAATGTGCTCTCTTCAAAATTACTATTTTTTACTTCTATGAAAACATATGCAGGTCTTAACTAATTTTATCTATGTATACAATCAGTTGTTCACAGTTGCAATCCTAAGTACATGTATTGAGACATGAGTCTCACTGGCCTCAGTGGGGCTTACCCCTGAGGAAATATGTTTGGGATTGCAGAGGAATATTTCTTGAATTGGTTGGCAGCCCTATATTTTACCTTTTAAGTTTGCTGCCTTTGCTGGCAAGATGAGAGTTGCTGTCCCAAACTAGTATTTTTTTACAAGAGCCTCCTCCTGGTCAGTCTCTGGTTAGGATACCTTGGCCCTTTAACTCATGAGAGGTTTCAGCTGTAACATGTGCCGTCCCCATGCAATGCAAAGAAGTTATTCATGGCACTGTAGGAATAGAGGGAGCAATAGCCAGTGCTTAGATTTTTTTGGTACAAACTACTTGACAAGCTCTCTGGCTTCTTGGAACTGTTTAGATCCTCTTTCTCTTGACACGCTCCCCCTGGCACTTGGGTCGAATTTGGAGCACAGCTTGACAACAGCATCTGGAAGATTGATGTTGCCTCCATTCACAGAAGACCTTTAAAAAACAGGTTTCGTGCCGTTCTGGGAAAAATGAGCACCTTGCACGTTTTCATGGTAGCTCTTGAAACAGAGACTTATGTCCCTTCCGCCCTGTCAGAATCAAATGTTTGGGGGCTCCTCCATGATTTGACTGCAGTCCATTCTAACCAATGGCTCAGCGACATTCACGCACATTGCGTTAACTCCCAATCAAATATGGGCATTAATGCCATCTTTCATCTTATGAAAATGCCTCTGTCCAGCCTAACTACCAGCTCTTGCTGTTTTGAAAGTTTTTTCTTTTAGTCATACCATTGGTCCACCTAGTCCAGGGATGGACTTTGGTGTCTTTTTTTTAACTAAACCCTGAGGTCTACCAACTGGAGCCAGGTGCAAAAGAGTGGCCAAGGGGTTGGGGAGGGGGCAGGGAGCACAGTCTTGGAATCACGGTGCAAGGGTGCCTCTGAGCACTGGCCGCGCCTCGGCATTTGTTCTTAGTACCAGAAACACACAAACAGCCACTCCTGCTTCCCCTGCCCCATAAGCTTTCTCCCACTTCAGCCTAATTTAGAAGCCCCTTTGCCGCCACTGCTGTTAAATAATTGGGAGTCCAAAACCCTTGGTGATCTGCTGCAACTCACGCGGAGATCTTCCGGTAGGTCTTGACCTACTGCCCATGCTGATCTAGCGTTGCTTGTTCTGATTGGCAGTGGCTCTTGGTCCCAGCCCTGTTCCCGAAGACGGAGGTGCAGGCAACTGGACCCGGGACCGTTTTGCGTGCAAAGCTCACATGTGCTGCTCTGAGCTACGGACCCTCCCTGTGCAGCGACTCATTGGCTAGAAGGGATGGGAAGCTTGCTCAGCCAAGCAGTCTGGGTTTATTTTGCAGCTGCCCACGTAGAGACTGTCAAATGGGCACAGTGCCTGTCAGGATGTGAAACTGAGCAAGGTGTCCTGAAATATTATGCCATTGTTACTTGTAGCACCTTCACCTCTTCTCCCTAAGGTTGTACCTGATATGTCAGAGAGCTACATTTGCACCTTTGCAGGTATGGGAGAGGGTTCTTTATCTCTGGTTACTGGGAAGAGAAACTTTCATTTTTATCTGTATGCATTGAGTTGGTACAGTAGAACCTGCTGCCAGATTCAAATAACCATTGAAAAGTTAGCTAGACTGAGAAGGTTCCGTTTGCTGTTTTACTCTCTTTTGATTGTTTGGAAAGGAAGGCAGTGATATATAGGGTAGGGGCATTGAGACAAACCTGCCTTGCACTGGGTTGACCCAAATTTCAGTTGCTCCAGTCACAGCTCTTGAGGAGACTGTACTGATGTATTAGGTCAATGATTCCCCAAACTGAAAGAACTGCAACAGCCCTGAGAGAAATTAACTAATTGAGGTTGGAATCCTACACATTTACCTCGAAGTAAGTCTCACTAAGCTGGGCAGAAGATTCTTCTGAGTAAATATGAATGGATTGCACTACATGTCTGAGCCCAAAGTACCTACCCACAGCTGGGGAGGCTGCCCAACGTGTCTCTGCATGGCTCACTGCTCTGAGCTTTCATTCAGCCTCTACTGTCGTTGGGCACTTCTGCCACATCTGTACATCAGGGGTGAATAAAGCATTAAATCACTCCCAATACAGCAGAGCAACAGTGTTGCCTTTCCTCAGAGGAGGCACAGCCAAAACAGGGACTCATGCAGAAAGTGACCTTCTCTGAGGTAGTGCTTTATCTTGCGCGTTCTAAGAACAAGGCTTTTTCGGTGAGGAGTGCTGTCAGCTTTAATTCAGTGTACCCTGGTGTTGGATGTTTAGGAAACAGTCTATTAGACCAACTAATAAGTAAATGTTTTTGGAAAAAAGCAGAGTTTCCTTAAGTCTCACAAAAAGAAAAGGTAGCTCTGTTGACCATAAGTAAAATTCCAAAATTGGTGCAATACCTTTATTAGGCCAACCGAAATATCACGAAAACTGTGCAAGCTTTTGAGATCTCTAGATTTCTTAATCAGGAGCAATGTTATAAAAGGTGTGCGTGCGTGTGTGTGTGTGTGTGTGTAGGGAATAGGGAAGGGAAAAAATCTGACTTGATGGAGAAGTCGTAGTTTCTGCATGTTCAGAGTCCCAAGATGGGATGGAGGAGGAGGGGTCTTCAGACATTCAAATTAGGCTCACTAGGTCATGTGATGGTTACCAGGTTGGACCTGGAGTTGCCCCTAGGGCTGCTGGGAGCAAAATAAAGGGGGAAATGTTGATCCTCCATTTATGAAAATATAAAATCGGCTGTTCTCAGAGGTGTTTTCTATCCTGGGTGAAGCACACGGGCTTCTTTTTATAACATTTAGGGTGCAGTCCTATGGGATCTGTCCTGGGCTTCCGAACTCAGAGGCTTCTCGCTACCCAAGGCAGAGCAGGAGGCGCGTTGCGTCTCCCACTCTGCATTCTGGCTAGGCTGGCCTTTTTGCCCATCTAGCAGAGGCTTCGGGAGGGGGAGGCTGGGGATAGCTCGGATCCCCGTGTCCCCAGTCTCCTACCCGGCAGGCCACTGGCACGCCCCCTTCACCCTTCTATGAGCTTGCGTTCTCAGGCTCATAGAAGCAGCCTGTGCTGTTCTCTTCACACCAGCTGCGAAGCGGATGGGGGAAGGGGGCTTGGTTTCTTGGCTTCCAGGTTGGAGCACTGTCTCCGGCCTCAGATCCAGGAATCTGAAATATCCTATATCCTGCAGATGCTATCTGGGGGGCATAGGATTGCTCCCTCCATGTGCTATTGTTGCGCTGCTCAGCATAGAAAGGAGGCAGAGGCGTTGGGGACAGAGAAAGGCACAACTTTTATAGATATAGGGCAGCAGATTATATATTTTTTATTGATATAGGCCTTTTCCTCCCTCACTCTTGAGATCAGCAACTGAGGGTCTGCCAATGATGAACCAGATCAAAGTAATCTATGCAGTTAAAAAGGAGAGAGCACAACAGAAGTGATTTTTAAGACATTCTAAACTACATCTCTGTCTTTTGCTCTCAAATATACCTCTGCTAAGTTATTTCCACAGCATCCGGGCCGCCTTGCTCTAATAAATCTGACAAGCCAAGACACCCCTGAAGGCTTCTGTTATCCGTCCCTTCCTTAAATTCCCTTTCTTTCTCTCCCTAACCCAAGCAGGCCTAATATCTGATGATTGCTCCCAAAGCCTGAGGGAGATCCATCAAACACTTGTTTCTACAACATGCTCAGAGCCAATCTTATAATAAATGTGATACAGTTTTAACAAAAGGAACCCCACAACACCCATGTGTGCGCGCACGCACACACGCACACACACGGAGCAAATCCATCCTTCACCAAACATTTTGAGATAAAGGCTGGCCTTGTATTGTTATTCCCAAAGAAAATACCTAGAAAGCTTGAAAGCTTGCACATTTTTGTGGTCTTTTGCTAGGCACAATAAAGATACTGCAATAATATGGATTTTGGGATTTTTCCTACGGTCAACATGTCTGTGTCTGCTTTTTGTGATTGAGAGTTGAGCAGCGTCCTGTTTTCTTGTATTCTTATTTTTATGTCATTTCTCTATTTCTTCCCCTTTACAATTGTTGGGTGTCTTCGCTGAGCTGCTGAGGGAGATCAGAACCCTCCTGTTTGTGCTTTTGTTTGGTGCGTGTGCTGCCTGGAGGAAAGGTCATCCATCACTGGTTGCCTGCATAGGCCACTGACAGCCTTACGATGGAGTTTGTTGGCTTGGTCTGGACGTCTTGGTACCAGAACAAGATCTGCATGGAGAGGTGTGACCTCTTCATGTATCGTTCAGGAATGTGACTGTGCCAAGACAGCCCCACAAGGCGATTCCCAGCTTCTGATAGCTAAAGCGTAGTTCGCACGTACACCTTGAAACGCTTACTCTCATGGTGCGAGTGATTAAGAATGGCCTGCTTTGAGAGGGAGCCTACTCACTAGGCTCCACGTGAGTTGCTTTTTCGAGCATGCTGTGTGATTCGAGAAGAGACTCATGCAGACGTGGAACAGCCTCCCTCTGAGAGCAGGTCGTTCTCCAGTTACAGCGGCTGCGGAGATGTAGCAGGATGACCACCGCCCAGCAAAGGCTGATTGGGAAGGAGACAGGCGGAGTGCTGAAGCAGGCAGAGATACAGCAGGCAGCTCCTTCTGTGGAGGGGGCTTTGGGATTCCAGGAGCCTTGGGTTATTTAATTTCTCACAACACGACGTTCTCTCGTGGCACACAGTTTGGGAATTGCTTGTTTCTGAACCTTGCCTCGCGCTGCAAATCTAGGAAGAAGGACCTTACTGGAGAGTGTGTTGGACCTGGGTTCAATTCCCATCTCATCCATACATTTTTGGAAGGGCCTCCATATGTTCCTGCCTCTACCTGAAGAGGAGGTATCCTACACCTGAAATTCCCCAATGGGTGCATCTCCAACCACTTCACAGCCTTGGGTTTCCCCCACTTGTAAAATTGGAGTAATGACTCAGAAGGGCCCTTTTGGGAGCAAATGCTGATGTCTGCTTGTTTTAATGCTTATTATTATTATTATTTAAGGGCCGTGGTGGCTTAGTGGTTAAGATGCTGAACTGCAGACCGGAAGGTCGGCAGGACAGCAGTTCGAGACCCGAGTGCCGCGTGACGGAGTGAGCTCCCGTCTTCAGTCCCACCTCCTGCCAACCTAGCAGTTCGAAAGCAAGAAATTGCAAGTAGATAAATAGGTACCGCTTCAGCGGGAAAGGTATCAGTGTTCCGTGCACCTCGGTGTTCAGTCATGCCGGCCTCATGACCACGGAAGCGTCTTCGGACAGCACTGGCTCTTAAGCTTAGAAATGGAGATGAGCACCACACCCTAGAGTTGGACACGACTGGTTGGGGACACCTTTACCTTTTTTTTTTAATCATTATTATTATTAGCTAGCCAGTTTGGGTTACCTTTGATGAGATGGTGAACATCATCCTAAGTTTTAGATTTTTATGGCTGTTATTCCTGTGCTGCTGTTTGTATCGTATTTTATTCTTTTAAATATTTGCATTGTATTTTATATTTTTAACTGTTTGTATTGCATTTAAGTGTGTTACCTGGTTGTAATCCTCCTAGAGAAGGCTTGTTATTGGGTGGATTAAAAATATAATATAATAAATAATAAATAACATGCGATAAGAATTGCTAAAATAAATAATGGAGACATATGATACTTTGGTTTGTCTCACCCAGTACTGTCTATTTGACTATTTCAAAAGCTGTTCATTTTTTTTCTGCTTTTATTGACAGTTGAATCTGGAACATTCTCCAAATTATATGCCCTACCACCTTCCTACCAAACAGGAATCAAACAGTGGATTAGAGGGTTGTTTCAGCCTTAACTATAAAACCTCTGTGGTGCAATGGAGTGTCCATTTCATTCCATTGCTATGCAGCCTGAATTAGGGACTGAAATTACATTAAAAACCAGGGTTCTATAAATTATGGTGATGTTCAGTAGCCAAGCATTCGTTTCTGTTAGCCAGGTATGCAGTCCAGTCTGACCATAATAACACAACATTATTATATGCAGTTTTCAACACCAGTGTTGTCTGATGAATTTTTTTACCCCAGTCTTGTGTTTAGTGAATTGCCTGTTCAACCCTGGTGACCAGGAATTCCACACAGGCCAGGTGAGTGCCTGGAATTCCTTCCAGATGAGTGAAGGGCGGACAGGCTCTCTGTTTCGCCTTCAGCAGGACACCAAGCTTCCTTGCTGGCTATGGAGGAAGTGATTATTTTTTATTTTGTGACCCACACAGAGAGCTTTGTCTATTGGGTGATATAGGAATGTAATAAATAAAAGAAGCCCCTTCCTCCATGGCCAGTACAAAAACTAAACAGACTGGTGAAGGAGGGAGAGAGCACTCTGTTTCTCCTTTGCCAGACTGCTGCGTTTCTGGCTTGTAGGTTTTTTTTTAATTAGCTTGGTCTTTTTTACTCATAACAGGGGTCCCTCTTATGATTAAAAAGCAGGTGAGTAAACAACTTTGCAGGCTACTTGCTTTGGGGGGCTTAGTAAGAAGATTGTTTTAACCTAGGATTCATTCCGCAGATGGGTTTTTTCTCTATTCAAATTTTTAAAGACAATTTTCCCACCTTGAACAAAATATTTTCCCAACGTTCTTTGTAGCTGCAAGAGTTGGAGAGCAAGAGAGGATCAACATCCACCATCCATTCCCGAGGGGAGGGGGGTAGTCTGTTGTAGCAACACCCCCCCAAGAGTCTTGTGGCACCTTAAAGATGAACACATGTGTTATGGCATATGTTTTTGTGGACTGCACTCCACTTCATCAAATGCATGCAGTGTTGTGTGTTCTCTCTCTCTCTCTCTCTCTCTCACACACACACACACACACACACACGAGGTTTGTAAATAGTGAGGTCAGAGGGAAATGAAATGTGGAAAGTACAGACACTGATAATTACCTATTTACAATGGCCATTTACAAAACAGTTACTGGGGGATAACACAGACATCCTTGCACTGATGAACTGATTAACACCAGTGCAAGGATGTCTGTGTTAGCAGCCAGCGATTGTTTTGTAAATGGCCACTGTTAATGGGTAATTATCACTGTCTGTACTTTCCACATTTCATTTCCCTCTGACCTCATAGTTTACCATCACTCCCAATGTACACACACATGCACGTGCGCGTAACTCAACATAACACTTGTACTTTGGGGGGCTATTAGATTAAGAGCAAAATAAACTGATATTTAACTTCCAGTGATTTTTTCTTTTTGGTGTCTGTTTAATTCCTGATACAAAATGGGCTCATCAAAAGCTGAAATCCACCCCAGGGGGAAAAATTCATTTGGAATTTAAAATTCAGATAGTTGGATAAGGACATTAGAACCAGTCTTTTTCTATCTGAGAAGCCACAGTCAACTTCTACAACCCCCCCCCCCCCGCTGTATGACCTGGTTTGCACAACCTGTAAATTTAAACAGTGCATGAATTGATGTGGCTCCGTGGGTGTGAGTGGCCTCCCACCCACTCCCCACTTCCTCTTGAAATCAGCTTTCCGAAATAACTCAGGAACTGGATTGCTGTTGTGATGTGTGAACCTGGCACTCTGTATTGTTTAGATTTAAACAACCCAGATTTTTAACCCAACAACAAACCATGGGTTAAAACTTTGGGTTGTTTAACCCTAAACAACTTAGAGTGCCTGGTTTGTACGGCATGATGACAACAGGGCATTCCTAGGTTGTTTCATAAAACGGAAGCGGGCTAGGAGCCAGCATGCTCTTGCTCACAAACGGCTCATAGTTTGTTAACCATGGGTTGTTTGATTCTGCAAATCGGCCCTATGTTTCTACGTTACCTCAGCATGACAAGGAATTTAGAGTGCTGTATATCAAGGGCAGGATGACTTCACACATTTTACTAGAATCTCTCTGAGCTACCTTTGCTGGTCTTGTGGCTAAAATAAACTATTTCCCTACCTCTGGGCTACCAGCGTGTGTTAAATTTATAAAGCAAGAGTGCGTACTCAAGATCTTGTCACAGTTCAGACCAAACTAATCTGTGTAAAGCGATATTGAGGATACACATTGGATTAAATGCATAAGTGCCTTGCTGTGTCAGATCAAGCTCCAGCCCAGCAATTGCAAGGCTCTAAGTCATCCACCAGGAGATTCAGATGTCCCTCTCGCCCATCACTGATTAATACATAGGGGATTCAAAGGCATCCCCCCAGATCTGGACCTGTTTTAGCTTCAGAGATGGAATTACTTATGGTGATTTTTGATCACCGATCAATAGGTAGGAGATTCAGGGCAGACAACAGGAAGTCTTTTGCACAATGCATGGTTAACCTATGGAATTCACTGCCACCAAACGTGGTGATTACCCCTAGCTTAGATGGCTATAAAAGAGGTTGGACAAATTCATGGAGGATAGAACTATCCATGGCTGCTTGTCATGGGTTCCAGCCTCACCTTTTCCCTGATGGGCTAGTTTTCTCGGTGAAGGGTTTTTGTTTGTTTTTATGCATTCATGCATGCTATCCCGCACCTGCATTTTAAATGATACAGTTCACCAGAAACGGTGTATCACGTGGGTTTTCAGAATATGTCTATCCATTCAGGGAAAAAAGTTAACATTACTAATATTGGAGAACTAAGACTTTTTCACCAGTAGAAATATTTGGAGCAAGTAAGGCTGCATGAAAGTGTGAATCCTAAAAGTAGTGATTAGAAAACTTTATTACTGACTGCAGTATATGCTTTTTAAATTTGCATTAGGTTGCCATGTCTGCCAAAGCCATTTCTGAGCAGACAGGGAAGGAGTTCTTGTATAAATACATCTGCACATCCTCGGCCATCCAGAACCGCTTCAAATATGCCAGAGTAACACCTGACACTGACTGGGACCGTCTTATCCAAGAACATCCCTGGCTCTTGACTGAGGTGAGCAGAACAAGCTACAGCTCTCCACTGCAAAGCACCAGTAATGGAAGAAATACTCCAGGCCCAAAATGCTTCTAGGACATAGGGTGCTCTTGGCGCACCAGCTAATGCCACTGTTGTTGTGCTAGAGTAATTTATGCTAGCTCAGGAGAGGGCAGCGTCCAGCCTGTGGGCCAGATCTGGCCAGTGGAGGATTGGGCACCATCTGCGGGCCCTGCCCCCACCCTCCCCAGGCCTGCCCCTGGTCTCGGGAGAGGAATCCCCTTGTTATCTCCAATCCGAGAGAGAGAGGGGGAAGCCATTTGTTACCCCTGATCGGAGATAACAAGGGGTGCCCACACACTCAGCCAATCCCTTTCCACCGTGCTTGTGTATAATCAGGGTGGGAAGGAGCCGTTTGATATGGCTGACGCTTGCAGGAGCTGGCTTGGGATGTGAGCAGGGAGGAAGAGGCACTTGACGCAGGAAGGAGCTGGTTCCGCGAGTGCCAGTTGAGCTGCTTTCTGTGCAGAGAGAGGGAGGAAAAGTGGGCAGGGTGCCACTGATGATGTCATAGGAAGTGAGGGGCTTCAGGGTGGGCCCCCACCCTATTGTTATCTGGGCCCCTGGGCTTGGTCCAGGGGGCAATCCAACCCCTGGACCAAAAGAGGTCGCCCCTGTACCTAGCGCAACATAATTTACGTTCTCAATTGTGTAGGACGCTACTGTCCTAGCTGACAAAAGCAACCACAGTAAAACTAAAAGCTAGGCAAGCCACCACCTACATAGTGGCATTTTCATGGAATATCTGACCACGGTCAAATGACAAGTGGTTAGTTGACAGTATTGACCCCTCAACAGGCCAGGGTGCTGCATCATACCTTTTACTGACATAGAATCCTACATGAGAGGGTTCAGAGGAGGGCAACGAAGATGATCAGGAGACTGGAAACAAAGTCCTACGAAGAGAGACTGAAAGAACTGGGCATGTTTATCCTTGAGAAGAGAAGACTGAGGGGAGATAGGATAGCACTCCTCAAGTACTTGAAAGGTTGTCCCAGAGGGGAAGGACAGGATCTCTTCTTGATCATCCCAGAGTGCAGGACATGGAATAATGGGCTCAAGTTACAGGAAGCCAGATTCCGGCTGAACATCAGGAAAAACTTCCTGACTGTTAGAGCAATACGACAATGGAACCAATTACCTGGGTAGGTGGTGGGCTCTCCCACGCTGGACGCATTCAAGATGAAGCTGGACAGCCACCTGTCAGGGATGCTCTGACTTGGATTCCTGCATTGAGCAGGGGGTTGGACTCTATGGTCTTGTAGGTCCCTTCCAACCCTACTACTATTCTATGATCCTCTTGGGATAAAAAAGGGATGTCCAGGATGCCCCTTTGTGTGCACTGTTCTGGTTGGTGTCGCTTTTCCCTTGAGAGGTTTTGGGGTCCTGCTTGTCTCCCCGGCTCTTTAGCTGTGCAAATTAAATTGCAAGCCGGAGACATCCTGTCCCTGGTTCCTTTCTGTGGCGTGTTCTCCTGGCTGCCATCCAGTTTAATCACATTTAGCTGCTACAAAGTCCCATTTTTCTTGCTGAGGGAAAGCAGCTGTATTGGTAGCTAATTAAATACTCTGCACTTAACTACGTGAGTCAGTTGTTGGCATGTCTCAACGTGGAGAATATAGGACTCCGTGAGCCTTGCCAGAAGGCTGCAAGGGCTCTGGGTGCCCTTTGTATTTAACAGTAGGATCCTTCAAGCAGGAGCTGGAAAAATATTTTCAAATCCCAAAGTGGTGGCATGAATGTTTAGAGTTGCTCTTAGGTGGGCCTATTTGACTGTGGTGAGCAGAACTACCTGCAGGTGGCCAGACAGGGAAGCAGTGCAAAAGTTTCATTTGGGATTAGCAAGAAGGGCACGTGTGAGCTAATAACTACTGGGGACTTACTTGCAAAACTGATCTAAGGCTGCAGTAAATAAAATGAAAATTCTACACAGAGGCATGCATGTTATGTCAAGCAAACCTATATAAGTTAAATCAATTGAGCAGACTGAAATATATTTGGATCCCCCCGCCCCCAATTTATTCTACTTTCGCGAGTCAGGGCGATGTATACAGGGTACAGCACTTCTGGCCAATGGGGGAATTCCAATTCCTCCCCCGCCACTGGCTTCTAAGGCTGGAGGCAAACAAGCAATACTTTAAAACAAAAAGTTGGGGCCTGTGGGAATATACGGGGCATGCCGACTGCTTTGGCAAAAGGTGCGCCATGTTGACTAGGAGTCATGGGAGGTCTCTGACAGTTGTGCAATGGGAAGGGTTGCTCTCGATGGCTGGAATGCTCTCATCCAGCCCTTCTCTAGGCCCCATTGCCACAACCACATGGAGCGAGTGATGTCAACGTGGTTACGATGTCTCCTACAGGTAGGGCTTTCTGGCGTGATTTTGGAGGAGCAGCGGGGCTCAGACATGAGCCACCGTGCTTGCACAGATTGCTGCTGGGAAGTAGCACCTATGAACATAGCTGTGCCAGCTTCTACGTTACTTCTGCCGTGTGGCTGCAACCTCTTTGCGTGGAGAGCACTTGAATGCCTGAATCTTCTGAGAAACTGACAATTTGTTTACACCTTGTGTCTGTTCACCTCCAAGGCTAGTTTTCTACCTTTGGGATTTTCTTTGTATCATTCTAGCGTCTCGTAGTGAAGCCTGATCAGCTGATAAAACGACGTGGCAAACTTGGATTGGTGGGTGTGAATCTCGATTTGGATCATGTGAAGACCTGGCTGAAACCACGTCTTGGACAAGAAACCACAGTGAGCGTTGTCATTATTTCTCGATCTAACCTGTCTGTTGTGAGGCTAAAATGCCTGTCTGAGCCCTTCTAGAGGAAAGAGAAGATATAAATGAAGTAAAGAAAAATAAACATGATAGATTTATGACCCTAAAGTCTTGGCGAGAGCACACGTTTCATAACGCATGGCAGTGGATATCTCCTGTTTTAGACTAGACATCCTCAGCGCAGCACCCATGGGCGCCGCAGCACCCGCAGAGCCATGCCCTGATGAAGCTCTCGTTGCTCGCCTGGACATCCTCAACCCAAAGAGGCAGTGGTGCGTCTGTCGGCGGTGCACGAGGAGGGTCCTAAAGTGGCCACCTCCTCAGGATGATGGGAGCCAAATGACTCTCGTACAGAAGCGCTGGTGCCAGCACTTAGGGAAGGAATGGGAGGGAAGGGGGTCAGGACAGAAAAGGGGGAAAGCAGAGTGACGGAGGGGAGGGGAGAAGGAATGGCCAGGAGGTGGGGGGAGGGGGAGGAAGCAGAGCAGCCTGGAGGCCACGGGAAGAACAGCAACCGAGTGGTGGGGGGTGAAAGCACAGGGTCAAGAGAGAGGGAGGGTACAGAGGATGGGGGACACACAGGTGTAAAGATGTTTTGTCCTTAGAAGGGAAAGAATGGGGTGCTAGAGAGAGAGAGGGAGAGAATGTATTTATATTTATGATTTATTTATTACATTTATTAAAATCGCACCCTCCACCTAGCAGGCACTTGTGGTGGTGTACAAGAAAAACATTAAGAATTCACATAAACTCCAAGGAACAAAGAACAACACCATACAATAAAATGGGGTGTTAGAGAGGGAGAGGGACACACCCAGAGAGAAAGCACATGCAGAGAGATAATAAGTTGGATCCGGTAACATATCTTTTTGGATTTGCGTAATTTCTGCATGGGATTCCCCCCCCAATTGGATCACATCTGTCTATTTCCATGGACTGAAGCTACAAAACTCAGATCCAGTGCTGCCATGGCACAAAAGCCCGGATCCTCGTGATCCCCACCCCAACCCCCATCAGATCACAGGTCGCTCTGTGTCCACAAATTTGTTTGGTGTTTTGATAGTGGTTTGGGTGGCACCCTATGTAAAAATCATGAAGATGCATGAGGATCCATGCTTTGGATCCATGTTTTTGTGCTATGGCGGCACCGGCAAGCACTGGATCTGTGACTTTTACTGTGCAGTCTATAGGTACCAATGTTAACTTTAAGTTGATGGTGGTTTGGGAGGGCCAACTTAAAAAAAATCGTGGAAGTTCCAGTAGAATTGAAAAGGACCCTCTTGCTCTGACTTGTACCCAGACCCCATGGGAAAGCAAAGAGCGTGTATGTGTGCTTTCTGTCTGTCCGAGGAGGCGGTGCGGGGAGGATTAACGTGGTGGGCTGCCCAGTGCACCTTCTCATAATTTCAGACACACCCATGGGCCAAAAAAGATTGGGATGCCTTGCTTTAGACAATTGCATGGGGTGCAGGTTCAGAGCGTGTTTATGTGTGTGTGTCTTATTTTCCACAGATTGCCAAAGCTAAGGGCATCCTAAAGAACTTCTTGATAGAGCCTTTTGTGCCACACAAACAGGTTAGTTTTGTCTATGCGAGTGGAGAGAGACCTGTGTAGGTAAAAATATCATGGGAGCAAGCTGGCGTGTGCACCTGTTTGCTGCAGTTCCTAGGAACTTGTGTTCTAGCGACAGACCTCTCTTTGTCGCTGAGGAAGCCCTGCTGCGAGTGAGGGGCAGAAGGTTGCTCTCGCTTAGCCTGGCCAGGCTGCCCAGGGATGATGGGGGTTGAAGTCCAGGACACCTGGAGGGTGCCAGGTATGGAGAAGCTGCTCTGGCTTGTCAAGGAAAGCGGAGCAGCTCCCTCTCGGTGACTCCTTGGACTCTTGCCTAGAGCTACTCAGTGCTGGTATTCCAACGGGCCCCGCTAGCTGGCCTTGGGGCATTTGTGGGCCGGTTGCATTCCCCGAACGGACTAGGCTGGCTTCCTGCTGCCCCTTCCAGCCCATCTCTGCTTTCAGATAGTCACAGGGAGTTGGGCTGTGATGCTGATTGTGGCACCAGGAGCTCAGGCTGTGCTGAGCGGGGGTGGGGCTCGATGGCCTGGGGCCCCTTCCAGCTTCTGTGACACTAGGGCAGATTGCACGGGTAGAGGAGCTCGATTATCCTTCCTCCAAGAAATGCCGGTGCAGGAGGACACTGGGGCTCTTGAATGTCTCTGGTTTCCATCATCAACCTTTTCATGTTCTGAACGCACACGAGCCTTGATGGTCAGCCTAGTAAAATCTTAACAATTCAGTGTCTCAAATCCACAGGCGGAGGAGTTCTACGTGTGCATCTATGCAGCCCGCGAGGGGGACTACGTGCTGTTCCACCACCAGGGTGGTGTGGATGTGGGAGACGTTGATGCCAAGGCTCAGAAATTGTTGGTGCGCGTGGATGAGAAGCTGGATGAGTCTGACGTCAAGCGGCGTCTCTTGCTGCATGCCCTGCCGGACAAGAGAGAGTAATTCTGAGACATTGGCTTCGTGTTGCGTTAACTGTGGGTTATGGGCAGGGGGATGCTTCGTGGTGGCGGCTGTGCTCGCATGACCAAACAGTATCAGATAGTCCAGGGTGGTGGGTATTTCCTAGTTTACAATAAGAATCCTGTCTGAAGCCATTTGAGGTTTCTGAAGTGTCCCCTCTGCTTTCCTTTTGTATGGTGGACAAAGGCGCCCTGGGCTGGTCTTACTGTGAAGGGACATGAAGGAATTGCTTTAGGTAGCCGACTTTGGAGAGGCCATTTTCTTCCCCTAAGATCCACGTGTGACCAGATGCTCACGTCTGAGCTGCAGGGCAGGGCTTCCAAGGCTGAGGCACAGCCTCCAAGTAGACCGGAGCCCCAGCGGTCTGTGTTCTTGTGTGTAGGTGGGTTTTGCTGGCCAAGCAAAAACTTGCAATCACAGCTCCCAACCTGTTGGGTGTCCTGTATTTCTGGGCAAGTCTTCCCCCTGCCGCCTTTCCCAAGGGCATGCTCTGCAGGCATTGAGCACACCAGGCACCCTCACGCAGCAGCGCCCAACGCCCCCTACGTTTCCCAAGGGAAGGGCTTGCAAGAAGCAGGGCCGGTGGGGTGCTGCTGCTTCCTTCCCCAAGCAGTGTGAAACCATCTTCCCTTGCCAGGAGAAGACAGCCGGGGTTGTTAGTTTGGTCCGGTGCAGCGCGGGTCTTTGGGCATCTTGGCCATGCAGCTGCCAAACAGCCCCCAGCCTTCCTCTCAGCTTTGGAGCTGGGGACACGGTGGGGTTGCTCTGCAGCTGCAGGGATGCCCCCCCCCTCCTCTGCAGCTTCATCATGGGAGGAAGGTTAGGTGCTCCTCGCACTTGCCCTGGGGGGCCTGGCCAGTGATGTGGTTGAAGCTCCCTGTGCCCTCACTTTGTAAGTACCGCAGCCTGAGTACTTGCGAAAGATACCGGATCGCTTCCTCTGTTTCTTTAGGTTGTGCCCTCTGATCTTGGGTGGAGGCAGTGGTGGGTTTAAAGAAGGCCTCTTCCTTCTAATGACATTTCAGATAGGTAATACATGGGCTTCAGGGGCAGCAGCTGACGCCTCTGAGTCTGACTCATCCATGCTGGGCCTCTGAGTCATCGGCTGGACCAAAGGCAGGCAGATCGAAGGAGCCGATGATAGAGCATATGCAAAGCCAAGCGTGGAGGGCAAGTGTCTTGGTACATGTCTACTTGTTTTAATGAATTAATGTGCGTGTGGATTTTTCCACTGAGTGTCTTGTACATTCTTTCTGTAGCATCTTGGCGAGCTTCATCTCTGGCCTGTTCAACCTTTATGAAGACTTATATTTTACGTATCTGGAGATCAATCCACTAGGTAACTTCTCTATCCATTATTTTTGAAAAAAATGGGTATATTTCATTCTGTATTCTGCAACATGGAATAGAAAAGGAAGATGAATACAAGGTCTCCACTGTAGACTGTCAATATGCTCCCACGCGCCCTTGCTGTTGTCAGAGTAATGTAAATGAGTCCTCCTTCACAAATGAGGAATGTAGAAAGTGCCCATCAGTCTGTGAGGATGCTGACGCAAATGAACTTCTTCAGATATTAATTTTGATTATCAGGTTCTAGCAAACGGCTAAAAGCAGAGACTTCACAACAGTGCTAAAGAACCATCTTTGAACTTTTGGTCATTGTGAATCAAATGAAGACCTAATCAGATGTGCCATTACACATGTCATTGTCTGGCTGTCTCTCTCGCATGTGTGTTTCAAATAGCAGTAATGTTCCCACTCCCGCCGCTGCTATTTGTAAAAATGGAGAGAGAGAGTGTTGTTTAAAATAACACCTAGTGTGGCCTGGAGAGATCCACTTAGATCAGAATCTGTAGCTTCCTCTCTGTCTGGGGGTCACTTCATGCATTGCAAAAATCAGCAGATAAATGTCTATAGCAGCCTTCCCGAACCGGGGGTTCCTATAGATGTTGTTGCCTACAACTCCCATTATCCATGTCCATTGGTCATTCTGACTAGGGAAGATGTAGGCTACAACATCTGGAGGCATGTATATAGCATGCATTCATGGTGTCTCACATGATGTGTGACAGGTAAAATTGACCTCCTGCACCACATATAATTGTTGTCAGAGGATGCTCTGGGCATCTTGGCATGTGAAAGCAAGAACACAGGAAGCTGCCTTATACCGAGTCAGACGATTGGTTCACCTAGGTTGACAGCAGCGCTCCGCGGTTTCAGAGAGGGTTTCTTCCCAGCCTTACCTGGACCTGCTGGGGATTGAACCTGGGACCGTTTATATGCAGAGCATGCGCTCTGTCGTTGAGCTTTGGCTTTCTGCTTTTCTCTTCGTGATCAAAACAGGCTGAGTTTTTTTGGCATATTAACTTATTTAGTATATCAATAAATTATTCATCTGGGCTCAATCCTATACATGTTTAGACAGGAAAAAAGTCCTGCAACTTTTTCCAATCTAAACAAACATAGGATTGCATCCTTATTTACTTAAGTATTTTAAAGGGTTTTTTTTGGGGCTACATCCTCCCAAAACAACATATGAGACTAAACGAGAAGTAGTCTATACATTATAGATGATCACATCAGATTACCTGAAATTACTTACGGAGCTGTTCTGCTGACATATGGAATCAATCAAAGGCAGCCTTGAAGGCCTGCCTAAAAGTCAGAATTGAAGGGGTAAAGAATAGGTCAGTTGGAAGGGACTCCAAAGATTTCAGGCCAAAGCTGAGAAGGCCTGGTTTCTAGTGCGTTGCAGCCTCGCTGATCTTACTGGTGGGTATTTAAGAAGGATGACCAAGATAGATCTTTGCATGCAGGTAGAACTGTATAGGTGAAGAGTGTCCTTCAGATAACCTGATTCCATGCTATTAAGGGCTTTCAAGGTGAAGACCAGCACCTGCACATACTTGTAACAGTGGAGCTGGTGCAAGTTTGGAGTTCTGTGTTCAGATTTTCTGGCCCCCGCTGGAAAATCGGGGTGGCCACATTTGCACCAGCTGAAGCTTCCAGACCATCTTCAGCCCTACATAAAGTGCATGACAGGCATCTATGTTGGATGTAACTAGAGCATGTTTAATAGGTCCATAGAAAAGCTTGTAAAAGAAGGTTGAATTCTTGGCGTTGTGAAGGTTCATCATGATGTATTGGTGGCATCCTGTGAGCTCAAAGTAGCCAACCAAAGAGGATGTTGTCTACTGCGTCTGCAGGATTGTGCCTCTTTCCTAGGGACGGACAGTTCAGTCTATGTCCAGTCCATGTCAGTTTTGCATGCGTTCATTCATAAGTCTGTCCTGTTCAGTTTTCTGGAGAGCATCCTGAAATGAAGCAATTTTGCACTGCTTTTAGCAGCTGCTCAGGAAAGATTGACGTTGACCTGATTCTTTTTCTCTTCTTCTCCCTTCAAATGAAGTTGTAACTCCAGATGGCGTTTACGTTCTAGACCTGGCTGCAAAGATTGATGCCACAGCTGACTATGTCTGCAAAGTGAAATGGGGTGATGTGGAATTCCCCCCTCCATTTGGAAGAGAGGCTTATCCAGAGGCAAGTGAAAGGGCTTCTTTTGGTATGGTGTTTAAGCATTAGATGCCCTAAAGCAGGGGTGGGCAACATTGGGAGGTCTGGGGACCATTTTTTACTCCCAAACGCTCCTCTGCAGGTCCTCTCTGCAGTCTGGGGTGGCCCAAACTTTTTAAAGGGTTTTTTTTTTTGAGAAAAGGTGTCTGCAGCACTACAGAACACCAAGTGGTCAAGTTTAGCTTATTTGCAAGCTAGATTTGACTGTTTTGGCTCTATGCTATAGATGCCATTTTTTTCTTTAAAAATACATATTTTTTTTACTTTTGGGGGGCACCCATGAATTCGGGAAGGCGGAGGCTGTGCTGGGGGGCCTGCGGGCCCATGCAGCCTGCGGGCCACGTGTTGCCCCACCCCTGCCCTAAAACATTTGAGTGTGAAGCGGTTAGAGTGCTTGATTAGGACTGGGAGTCATGCCTTCAAATTCCCACTTGGCCAAGAAGCTCCCTTCTTAGGCCAGTCACCAGTTCTCAGCCAAACCCACCTTGCAGGGCTGTTGTAGAAATAAAATAGGGTGGGGGAAGACTATGTACTTGGCCCTTAAGCTCCTTGCAGGAAAGGCCAGACATATATTAAATAAATCAATTAATTAAATAGAGTTGGTGCTCTTTCTCATGGGCAGAGGAAAATGCTGGCTGGGGGAATGCAGGTGGTTTTAGGACATTTTTCTGTCTAAACATACATAGAATTGCATCCTTATAGTGTATAGACCACTCTACATCTAGAAACTCCCAAGCAGCAAACAACAACAATAATATCAAATTACAGAAGATGCAAATATTTAAAATACAGCAATTGTATCAGTAAAACTGTGGCTGGGCTTTCGATCAGGGAAAGCTTATTTAAATAAGACTTTCTTTAACAGACGCCCCAAACAGAGCAATACTGGTGCATGCTGAACATCAGTTGGGAAGGAACGTTTAGTGTATTGGCTCTCCCACAGAGAGGGAGCCAATACACTAAAAGCTCTACTCTTGAGTGGTCTCTAAACAGATTCGTGGCCTGTGTGGAACCATAGGAGTGCCTCATCCAGTGACCTCAGTGACTGGGCAGTTTAGGAAGGTGCTCTCTCAAGTATCCTGGTCCCAAGTTGTAGGGGGCTTTATACACCAACAAGAAAAACTTAAAGGAGGCCTGGTAGCAAAAGAGCAGCCAGTGCAGAAGCCTCGGCAAAGGAGTGCCGTGGAGATGGGACAGCCCTGGCAACAGCTGCCCTGCAGTCTTCTCCACCCGCTGCCGCTTCTGCACCAGTCTCAAGTGCAGCCCCACGTAGAGCATGTTGCAGTCGTCCAGTCCTTAGGTTCCGAATGTCTGTGCCACCATGGCCGCGCTATCCCTGTCCAGGAGAGGCTGCCGTTGGCATGCCCGCTGGAGCCCGTGGCCACTCAGGGCTCCAGCACCAAAGAGGAATCCAGGGGCACCCCACCCCATGTTAGAGACGTGTTCTTTCAGAGGGAGTGCAACCCCTCTGGAACAGGCAACGAGCTTATCTTCTGGACTCAGGAGCCACTTGCCCATGGGGCCTCTGTCATGCCAGGATTCAGCCTCAGCTTTTTGGCCCTCATCCAGCCCATCACTGAGTCCAGGTTTGCATGGCCTCACCTGATTCAGATGTCACTGGGAGACAGAGCTGCCCACCATCAGCATACTGATGGCACTTCATTCCAAATTGCCTAATGACCTCTTCCAGTGGCGTCATATAGACGCTAAACAACACTGGGGACACCCTGTGAAACCGCACAGCTCTGTGGCCATGGAGGCGAGGAATGGTCACCCAGGGTTGCTGTCTGAAACCAACCCCACAGGTAGGACCTACACCACTGTAACACATATGTCTGGTTATTGGGCGGGGGGTTGCTTCTGCCAGCCATGGGGAGGCATAAAACAGAGGACATTCCCTGTGTAGTGAGTCCACAGGCCAGGGCTCCATGGTCTGGAAGACGGGAGTGGGCCTGGCCTTGCCCACTGATGTCATCATCCTGTGCCCACCCATTTTGTCTTTCTCCATGTTGGGAGAGGCATGGAGAAAGGAACTCAGCGCATGCTGAGTCCTCAGTTTACTTGAAATACATTCTCTACGCATGCAGCAGGATGAGGCTGTAGAGTCATGAGGCAGTAGAGCAGACTAACTGTATCAAGCTGCTTGGGGTGGGGGAGTAAGGAGCAACGGTGTAGCACTTTTTCATTAGCAGGGACGCTGATGTCATCCCCCCCCCCCCAGTTCCCTGTTCCTTCTGAGCTGAGCTGCAATCCTCAGGGTAGGGGTGTGTGTGTGGTGGTGGTGCATTGTTCCCAGTTGTAATGCGAAGTATTTTTGGTGGCCTGGCTTGAATGGGCAATGAAGACCTATTAGCTTCACAAAAGACCTGCTCCGCTGGAGATGAAAACTGCTAGAACAGGTTTGTTGACATGGGTCAACGCAGCTGCCTGCATTTTGGGACTCTGAGCACCTACACTTCAAAACTCACCAGGACACCGCTGGAAAGGAGTGCTGTTTTTGGAATGCTCCTCTGCGTACAAAAACTTTCTTCAGGCTGAAAAACAAACCCTCCGGCGCTTCCAGTGCTGACCAGGTCCCTTCGCGCAGCACGCAAAGCCGGGGCCTTGGCCGGTACGTGGAGGATCATTCAAAAATAGAGCTCCATTCTGCCCCCTGCGCAGCTTGAAGCAGTGCAGAGTCTGCTGTACCACCTCCAGTTTCTACCACCTTATTCTGGTTCATTTAAAGCAAGTGTTACATGCTGCTTTTCTACAGTGGTCTGTGCCCAAAGCAGCTCACGATACACAGCAACCTGTTCTCCAAGGAAAGTAAACTGAGGAAGAGCATCAACTTGAAATATGTAGGGCACCAAATTTCCCGACCAAGCGTTGACGTTACCAGCTACTTCCCCCCCCTTCCCCCCCTTCCCACTTTTAATTGCAGAAGTACAAATTTGGGATATCTGTTGCTGACCTCCTTTATTCACATGAATACAGTCCAGATTAAAGAGTCATCTGCTGGCTGGCAGTGCTTGCTTCCACCCGACGAGTGGGAGCAGACAGATCACAGAGGGAGGGCTCCACGCCCTCTCAAAGGTGTATCCAAGGCTCTTCGGGTAAACCAGCAAACACTCCAGCGGCCGCCCGCCCACACTGCATGGCACGTGGGTCTTCCTGGCCTGGGGCACAACTGGAGGACACGCAGTGCAGTAGACAACCTGGCCTCTGCGGGGAGGTCTGAATTTCCTTCAGAACAGTTTGGTGGTATTCACCCCAAATCTGTGTGTCTCTGATGCTTGGCAGGATGTCGCCAACAGATACCTCATGCCCTGGCATTTAAAAAAAACGTAATAATTGTAATGATGCACAAACAAGTGTATGTGTTTGCATGTATGGGCGTGGGTGTTTTAAATGGTAGTCTAGCCAAGAAATCCATTTGGATAATATTTTCTTCTCTTCCCTCTCCCCTGCCTGTGTGTTATTGCTCAAATGCTGATGTTTAACTCAATTTGGCGAGGGTTCTAATGGATGAGTTTTAATTTTGGCCTCACTGAATCATCCTCTTTGTCAAGCACTAATAAGGGCTCTTAAGGCTCCCGGCACTTCTTCAGAATTTTAATGACTGTGGGGCTGGCCTCTGGAAGAGCTAAAGCCAAAGCACGGTTGTTGGCCCCCCAGGGAAGGCTCATGCTCTTATTAACTGAGGTCTGTGCCCTTCCCTGATAACTTCATCCGCCCATTTTCCTTTCGATTAGGCGTGTTAGTCCCTCCATTAGTGGTCGTGGTGGTTTCATAGCACTGGGACAGAGGTAGACAGTACTTCTCCCCCCCCCCCCCCCCGCCACTGACTTTTGGTGTCTTATAGCATTCTTTGGAGCCCAGGTAGTCCTGCTTCCTTCCTCTTTTAGGTTATATCTACAACAGAATCTTCAGCTGGGTTGAAATCTTTAACTGCAATTAATTAGATTTCCAGAGTGCCCTTTGGGATAAAGTGACTGGGGCAGGGCAGCAGCCCCAGTGTTAGCACCCGGCATGGTGGGGGAAATGTTGCAGCCCCCAGAAGGGCCAACTTTAAAGAAAAAAAATGTTTTAAGCAGCCTACCGCTGTAAATAAAGGTCCCAGGTGCAGGTGGCTGCATCCGCTGCCATCTTCATTATCCGTTGTGCCTCTGGGCTGTACGCCACTGGGGCAGCACGCTGCTGGATATCGGGGTCGCTTGAGGTGCTCAAGGCCCCCTCAGATCTGATGCTGGCTCAGCACAGCATCTGTGTCATGGCTTTCCTCAAGGAATCCAGGGGACTGTAGTGGTGTGAGGGAGTTGAGGATTCTCTGGAAGAGGTGCGTAGCCTTCCATGGTTCCCAGGCTGTCTTGGGTGGGAGAGGAGCCATGACAGTTGCCTCATCTTCTGAGCTCTGAGTGTGGGACTAGATGATATCTTAGCAAATGTAGGTTCCCAAACCCGTGTTTGATAACGTGCATGAGGGGGGACATTTGCACAGTAGAATCAGTGGAAGGGAACTGGGTGTAACATTTCCTCCCCCGTCCACTGATTTCCCTCCCTCCTGCAAATGCCACCTCTGTAAGAGATTGAGTGAGTGTTTATAGGCCCTTCTCCACTTGGGCTTTTCCTCCAGCCAGACATACATCTGGCTTTGTGGCCCAATTGGGGTGGGTAGGGATGACTCTAGGAGAGCATTTGTAGGGAGAAATTGGTGTATGTGGGGGAAGGGTTACACACCTCTCCCTTCCAGTCCTCCCCTGCCAGTACCCCTGGCTTAGTGTTACAAGAGAAACACAGAGTTCAGTACTCAATCCTGATAAGTTTTGATTCCATGATTCTAATATTGTCGGGGCTCTTGCCTGCAGGAAGCCTATATTGCTGACCTAGATGCCAAGAGCGGAGCCAGCTTAAAACTGACCATCTTGAATCCCAAGGGCAGAATTTGGACCATGGTGGCTGGAGGTGGCGCCTCGGTGGTATACAGGTACCAAGCTCAGGATCTTTGGGAGTGGTGTGGGAAGGAGCGTGGCTCAGTGCAGCAGCAGCAGGGAGAAACATGCTACCCTTTTGCATGTCAAAGCACCTGCATCGTTCATCCTGAACTCCCAGCAATCCATGTTTCGATTGGGCAAGAAATAATGACTGATGACCAATCATCCCACTCCTATTAATCCTTGTCAGAAAGGAATGTTGAGATAAGGGCTTTGGGGAAATTGGATGCAGCTCTGTCTGTCTGTCTCTGCCTGCCTGCCTGCCTGCCTGTCTGTCTCTCTCTCTGTGGCATGTTACTTTAAATGCTTAGGAAATTTTGCCATCCCTGAAATAGAGCATGAGGGTGCACTTGGAAAATGTGATAGTTGTGTTTTTGCTGGTGCCCTTGTGCTGCCGGGGCTGTGTTTATAGTTGCATATCTGCCAACATACACCACACAAATACACACTCTGATAACCTGATGCATAATTTGGCATCCTAAGAAACTCTGCTTTCTTTGCATTGCTTTTGAAAGCCTGTTTCTAGTTCTCACTGTAGCAAAAATGTGTAGAGAGAATTCTCAAAAGTTTAGGGTTGCATAGAGATTTAAAATTTCCGGAAATTTTGAGGCCATCGAAAAGAACCTTTTCCCCCCGTTTTTTTTCTGGGACAAAACAAATTTCTGGAAAAACAAAAATAAACAATACTTATTTTTTTAGCACTCTTTACAGATCTGAAGTCACTTTGCTGCTTTAAGACAGCCTTCTCCAACCTGGTGCCCTCCAGATATTTTGGACTACAGCTCCCATCAGCCTCAGGCAGCATGACCAGTGGTCAGGAATGCTGGGCACTGTAGTCCAAAACATTCAGATGGCACCAGGTTGGGGAGGGCTGCTTTTAGGAACAGAGCAGCCTTTCTGTTCCTAAAGTTATTTTATATATAACTTAGTTTGCTCATAAAATTGGAATAGATTAGAACTACATTAAATGACTGCTACAGCATCAGAAACACAGGACTCTATAGAACAAAACTCAAGCTGTCAAGAATGCATATTTACTGACAATAAAGCACAGTGGTGACTCTACGCACATGTTGGGAAATGAGCATAAATGTCTATTGGTAAATTTTACAGAGATTTACTGGGAACCTTATAGAGAGGATTAGAAAAACAGTTTCCCTGTCATTATTTCCAGACATTTTACAGCTCTAGTCTTTCTATAAAAGTGTTTTTATTACAAATCATTCTGGGAGGAGTAAAGGCTGGGTAACAGTATATAAACACTTTGTCTTAAATTTTAAAAATATTTCATAATCCAAAGCTGTTCAATTTTTCAATTTTTTTGTAAAAAAAACAAATGGTCCTCAGAAAGAAACAGGAAAAAACTGTTTATTCGATTTTCCCCTGTTTTTTTCCGGGCCTTCACATTGGTTGGAGAGTTTTGTGGGCAAGCTTCAGCGCCCTGCATGGCTCCGTATCCTGATGTTTGGGAGGCAGGGCGGTTCTGCAACAGTTCCTCCCAGCTGACATTACGGTGGAATTGTAATTGTGGAATCTAAATGCATTTTATGCAGAATAAGCAGATCTGTGTGCACGTGCTTTGATCCTGCCAAGTTCGAGTCCTTGCTAGCCAAATGGGGTGCTGCCTCTTGGCAAGCTGCGGCTTCCCCACTTTCAGCTGCTGGCTGAGCGGCTGTGTTGCCACAGGACGTATGAGCGTTTCGACTTCTGTAGCGGGATCTTCTGACTCGTAAGAACTGTTCAGCCTCAACTAATGCTCTGTCCTCTGCTCTGTTCTTCACCCTAGACTAGGGTAGAATGAAGCCTGACTCTTGCTCCACTTCGCAGGAGATCTTACGAGCATCTCTGGCTGTCCAGGTTAAGCTTTCTAACATCACTTGTGTGCCTTCCACCTAGCGACACCATCTGCGACCTTGGCGGGGTGAATGAGCTGGCCAACTATGGGGAATACTCTGGAGCTCCCAGTGAGCAACAAACCTATGACTATGCCAAGACCATCCTGTCCCTCATGACGCGGGAAAAGCACCCAGAAGGTAAGGGTGCCTGGTTAGGCAATGGAGGAAAATGCACGCAGTTTGTTGGTGCGGTTCTGCTTGCCCTCTTGTGGGTGCTTGTGAGCAGGTTGATGCTGCAGCCACCATGCAGCAGGACCAGGAATGGGCTGATGGCCTGTGCTGGACTGATCAGGGAAAAGGGCGGGACGCAAGCAAGGGAGAAGCAGATGAGAATGGGGAGAAAACTGGAAGTGGGATGAGCAAAGGCGGGAGAATGAATGGTGGGTGAAGAAAGTGGAGAGGAGGAGGCGTGAGCAAGTGGGAAGGGGAGAGGAGGACCCAGGAAACCAAGGGGGAAGCTGTCTGCCCTCCCACCCCACAACCAGCTGCCTGCCTTGGGGCCTGGGCCTGCCAGTGCTCTCTGCTCTGGCCCCCTTCTGCTCTGGCCGTAGCCTCAGCCAGAACCCATAGGACATCTACCCTGACCCCTGCTGACCCCTGCCAGCAGGACTGTGTCCTGTCACTGCTTCACTGAAACACTGACGCGTGAGTGGTGGCTGGTCTATTTTGGGAAGATATCCCCCACCCTCCCCCTATGACAATGCTGCTGAATTTGGTGATGATGAGTGACTGGGTTGATGCCAAAACACACACAGGAGCTTTTCCTAGACATCTAGGTGGATTCAGGGTTGATTCAGTCAACCAATATGTATGTTTATGTTGTTTACATTGAATCACTGTTGTGTCGGAAGAGCCTATCAGCTGCTCCAGGCCTGGGATTGCATTCTGATTTTCTTAACCATCTGCTCCTTTGTTCTTGTTTTTTTCCCCACAAGGCAAAATCCTGATCATCGGAGGGAGCATTGCTAATTTTACCAACGTGGCTGCCACCTTTAAGGTAAAGATGATCCTGAAATGATGGCTGGCAGTGCCTGTGTGTATTCTCATGATCAGCCGCTTGTGCTAGTCCTGGAAGAAACACTAACATTGTACCTGGGCCATCATGGAGGTGAAGTGGATTGAATCAGCCATTGATCAGCCATGTCTGTGCAAGTGCCACGGAAACGTGCATTGGTCCAGGGCAAGTTGCACTGGTGTGAAGAGGAGCCAAACTTAGTAAGGAACAAAACATCTGTGGAGGCTAGTTCAGAGTTCTGCCTCCTATTCTGTCATCATAGTTATTTGTTGTTGTTCAGTCGTTCAGTCATGTCTGACTCTTCGTGACCCCATGGACCAGAGCACTCCAGGCCTTCCTGTCCTGCGCTCTCTCCTGGAGCGTGCTCAAGTCCATATTCATTGCATCGGTGATGCTATCTAGCCATCTCATCCTCTGCCATCCCCTTCTCCTTTTGCCTTCTATCCTTCCCAGCATCAGGGTCTTTTCCAGAGCGTTTTCTCTTCGCATTTGGTGGCCAAAATATTTGAGCTTCAGCTTCAGTATCTGTCCTTCCAATGTGCACTCAGGGTTGATTTCCTTTAGGATGGACTGATTTGACCTCCTTGCAGTCCAGGGGACTCGTAAGAGTCTTCTCCAGCACCACAGTTCGAAAGCATCGATTCTTCGGCGCTCAGCCTTCCTTAGAGTCCAGCTCTCACAGCCATACATTACTACTGGGAAAACCATAGCTTTGATTAGACGGACCTTTGTCGGCAAGGTGATGTCTCTGCTTCTTACTATTCTGCCTAGGTTTGCCATAGCTTTCCTCCCAAGGAGCAAGCATCTTTTAATGTCGTGGCTACAGTCACCGTCTGCGGTGATGTTGGAGCCCAAGAAAATAAAATCTGTCACTGCTTCCATTTCTTCCCCTTCCATATGCCAGGAAGTGATGGGGCCAGATGCCATGATCTTAGTTTTTTTAATGTTGAGTTTCAAACTAGCTTTTACACTCTCCTCTTTCACCCTCAACAAGAGGCTCTTTAGATCCTCTTCGCTTTCTTCCATTAGGGTGGTATCATCTGAGTATCTGAGGTTGTTGATAATTCTCCTGGCAATCTTAATTCCGACCTGTGATTCATCCAGCCCGGCGTTTCTCATGATGTACTCTGCATAGAAGTTAAATAAGCAGGGCGACAATATGCAGCCTTGTCGTACCCCTTTCCCAATTTTGAACCACTCGGTTGTTCCATGTCTGGTTCTTACTGTTGCCCCTTTTACAGGTTTCTCAGGAGACAGGTCAGGTGGTCTGGTACTCCCATCTCTTTCAGAATTTGCCACAGTTTGTTGTGACCCACACAATCAAAGGCTTTAGCATAGTCAATGAAGCAGAAATAGACGTTTTTCTGGAGTTCTCTTGCTTTCTCCATGATCCAGCGAAAGTTGGCGATTTGATCTCTAGTCTTTCCCATTCTGTTGTTTTGTTTGATTTCTTTGCATTGTTCATTCTCCTTGCTATTCTCTGGAACTCTGCATTCAGTTGGATATATCTTCCCCTTTCTCCCTTGCTTTTCGCTTCCCTTCTTTCGTGAGCTACTTGTAAAGCCTCATCAGACAGCCACTTGGCTTTCTTGCATTTCTTTTTCTTTGGGATGGATTTCGTTGCTGCTTCCTGAACAATGTGACAGACCTCCGTCCATAGTTCCTCAGGCACTCTGTCTATCAGGTCTAATCCCTTAAATCTATTCCTCACCTCCACTGTATATTCATAAGGGATATGATTTAGGTCATAACCGAATGGTTTAGTGGTTTTCCCTACGTTCTTCAATTTAAGCCGAAATTTTGCAAGAAGCAGCTCATGAGCTCCAGGTCTTGTTTTTACTGACTGTATAGAGCTTCTCCATCTTTGGCTGCAAAGGACATAATCAATCTGGTTTCGATATTGACCATCTGGTGATGTCCATGTGTAGAGTTACCTCTTGTGCTGTTGGAAAAGAGTGTTTGCTATGATCAGCGTGTTCTCTTGGCAAAACTCTATTAGCCTTTGTCCTGCTTCATTTTGTACACCAAGGCCATGCTTGCCTATTATCCCGGTGATTTCTTGACTTCCTACTTTAGCATTCCAATCCCCTATGATGAAGAGGACATCTTTTTTTGGTGTTAGTTCTAGAAGGTGTTGTCATCTTCATAGAACCGATCAACCTCAGCTTCTTCGGCCTCGGTGGTTGGGGCCGAGACTTGAATTACTGTGATGTTGAATGGTTTGCCTTGGATTCGTACTAAGATCATTCTATCGTTTTTAAGATTGTACCCCAGTACTGCTTTTCCCACCCTTTTGTTGATTATGAGTGCTACTCCATTTCTTCGAAGGGATTCTTGCCCACAGTAGTAGATATGATGGTCACCTGAATTAAATTCGCCCATGCTTGTCCATTTTAGTTCGCTGATTCCCAAGATGTCGATGTTCAATCTTGCCATCTCATGTTTGACCACCTCCAGCTTACCTTGATTCATTGATCTTACATTCCAGGTTCCTAAACAATATTGTTCTTTACAGCATCGGATTTTCTTTTCACCACCAGACACATCCACAGCTGAGTGTCCTTTCGGCTTTGGCCCAGCCGCTTCACTCTTTCTGGTGCTACTTGGAAATTCCCTCTGCTCTTCCCCAGTAGTATATAGGACACCTTCCGACCTGAGGGGCTCATCTTCCGGCGTCATCTCTTTTAGCCTTGTGATACGTTCCATGGGGTTTTCTTGGCAAGAATACTGGAGTGGGTTGCCCTTTCCTTCTCCAGTGGACCACATTTTGTCAGAACTCTCTGCCATGACCTGTCCGTCTTGGGTGGCCCTGCACGGCATAGCTTATGGCTTCGCTGAGTTACGCAAGCCCTTTCGCCACAACAAGGCAGTGATCCATGAAGGGGATCATGGTTACTATGCACTGGCAAAACTAGTTTGTCCTTGTGCCTCCCCCGCCCTCCCAGCCCTGTTTTGAGGCAAAACAAGATAGAGGTGAGGCAAATGGAGCCAGCACAAGATAAGGCAAGGCCGAGAAAATGGCTGTGGTGTGAGCAGCAGTGATGTGGAAATCCTCTGTTGCTTTGATGACAGAAGTGAGCTGACCCAGAACAGCTTTTAGAATTCAACATGCTATCCCCATTGCGTCAGCTAGCCAATGAAGTTTCTCAAACTGGGGAGAGGTAGTGAGCAGGGTACCGCAGGGCTCAGTCCTGGGCCCAGTGCTCTTCTACATTGTTATTAATGACTTGGAGGAGGAGGTGCAGGGAATGCTGATTAAATTTGCAGATGACACAAAATTGGGCGGGATAGCTAATACCCTGGAAGACAGAAACAAAATTCAAAGTGATCTTGATAGGTTGGAATGCTGGGCTGAAAACAACAGAATGAAATTTAATAGGGATAAATGCCAAGTTCTGCAGCTAGGAAGAGGAAACCAAAGGCATAGTTACAAGATGGGGGATACTTGGCTCAACAATACTACAAGTGAGAAGGATCTTGGAATTGTGGTAGATCACGAGCTGAATATGAGCGAACCATGTGATGTGGCTGCAAAAAAGGCCAATGCTCTTTTGGGCCGCATTCATAGAAGCATAGCTTCCAAATCCCGGGAAGTACTAGTTCCCCTCTACTCAGCACTGGTTAGGCCTCATCTGGAGTACTGTGTCCAGTCCTGGGCATCACACTTTAAGAAGGATGCAGACAAACTGGAACATGTTCAGAGGAGGGCAACGAAGATGATTAGGGGACTGGAAACAAAGCCCTATGAAGAGAGACTGAAAGAACTGGGCCTGTTTAGCCTTGAGAAGAGAAGACTGAGGGGAGATAGGATAGGGCTCTTCAAGTACTTGCAAGGTTGTCAAAGAGAGGAAGGCCAGGATCTCTTCTTGATCATCCCAGAGTGCAGGACACGGAATAATGGGCTCAAGTGACAGGAAGCCAGATTCCGGCTGAACATCAGGAGAAGTTTCCTGACTGTTAGACCAATGCGACAATGGACCCAATTCCCTAGGGAGGTGGTGGGCTCTCCCACACTGGAGGCATTCAAGACGAGGCTGGACAGCCACTTGTCAGGGATGCTTTGACTTGGATTCCTGCATTGAGCAGGGATTGGACTCGAGGGTCTTGTAGGCCCCTTCCAACCCTACTGTTCTGTGATTCCATGATTCTAAGTGTTAGAAAAGAGATTCCTGCCACTTTGGGGTTCCTTCCAAACCAGCACTGAAGCTGGGGTAAGGCTCCTGCTTGGAAATCTTTGAGTGTCTCCCTGGTTCAACATTTCAGTAAAGATGAGGCACAGCAGTACTGGGCAATGAGTGCAGCACACACTGCATGAACAGAGGAAAGGCCCGGAAGTGTAGCATTCAGTGCTGTGCCCAGGACAGCACACAATTTTGTGTTAGTTAAAGGGAGAGCGAAAAGTTTGGAGAGGCTCCCGTATGCATCCACTACTTGGCAGTTTAGGCCAGAGTGTTGATTCAGGCAGCCAAGAGACATGCGACAATGTGGGAAGGTAGTTGTCCAAGCCCAACGTTGTCTCCCCTCTACAACTGCTCAGAAACTTGAGGAAGTGGAAGGGCAATAATGCTGGTTTAACTGCATGGTCAGAGGATATAGGCAACAGTTTTTGTACAGGAATACAGACAACAGCCGCTTAAAAGCTTACCACATGGCTTCTGGTCATCTCTCAGCCCCAAGTCTTCAGCTGTGTCCCTGTTTTGCAGAGGTTTAGAACTTTTTAACAGCATGTTTATGCTTTAGAGTAAGCCCCTGTAACTATTATAGCTTCCTGCAGCAGCTTCCTGAGAATTGTTATTCTGTGAAAGTGCTGGGAATTCTAAGCATCCATATCAGCACAAAACTACAAATCCCAAGGTTACTGATGGGTGGGAGTAAGGGGCGGGAGAACAATGATGACTAAACTGATTTTAAGTTTGTCTTGTAGATATGCTCTTTAGAAGGAGGCTAAGGTGAAATGAAATGGGATGAAAGAAGCATGTTTGGATGTTTTGAGTCATGTTTGTGCATGTGCTTTTTTAAAATTCCTTTTGGCAGGGTATTGTTAGGGCTATTAAAGATTATCAGGGTCCTCTGAAAGAGCATGAGGTGAGGATCTTCGTGAGGAGAGGAGGCCCAAACTACCAGGAAGGCTTGCGTGTCATGGGGGAAGTAGGTAAGAAGATTCCCGCTGATTATTTGAACGTATTTTTCCCCTCCATGGAAGTCTTTGTCTTCATTATTTATCTTTTATAAACTTGAGTGCTTGGTCTCATTAAAGAAGGTGACAGCTGGCAACACAGGGCCCCATCTGGCCCCCAGGGTTTCCCGTCTCCCCCGCAGCATGGCTGATATAAAGGGTCACCCACTTTCTTTCCCAGTGTGAATTGCAAGGGATGCTCTGTCAGAGCATTTCCCTCATGAATGTCAGGCAAACCGAAGAGAAGAATTGGAGTGCATCAGTGGAGGGGTTCAGCCAAAACCTCGGTTCAGACTGGGCAGGAAAGAGTGATAAGAACCGTTTATCTCTGTGTTGGCTACCATATGGCTGTGTCAGTGAGTCCTCTAGTGCTTGCTCGGTTCAAAATGTGGTCTTTGTTTAAAAGCCAGTCACTGATTAGGGCATTAAGGACTTAGTTGACTCCCCATTATCTACCCTGTGGTGGACTGTTTCGCATGAGCTTGGATTTAAACCTGAGCTCTCTGCCGTGTTGACAAGCTGAACTGCGAGGAGATAATTGGCTGCCACTATCAGTACTTTCTGTGCTGAATTTCCTCCTGACCTCACTGTTCAGAGTTCTCGCCCCACCATATGTACCGTATGAGAAGCCTGAAACTCTCCATAGTACTCCATGCATCTGATGAAATGGACTGTAGTCATGAAAACTTAGGCAAAATACACATGTTAGTCCTTAGGGTGCCACAAGACTCCTCCTTGTTTTTGCTGCAAATGAGTAACACTGCTGCCCTCTGGAAATTGTCACAAGGAGAGAAGTGAGCATCTCTGATCAAGGTCTGTCAAGAAGGGGTGTGGGGAGTCTGTTAGCAATACTCTAGGTAGAGAATTCCCCCCAAAAGAGAGGGGTGTGGCACTGTACCCATAAAACTATCTTGGGATGATGCCAAGAAAATGAATGGTTTACAGACTGGGTCTTGCTAATAACCCCCAATATTTTGTGATGTTAGGACTCAGTTACGTTGTTCAAGGACATCCAGCCATCTACCCAGGTGTCAGTAAATTTATATTGCATTGCACTTATGGTGGTGAAACATTTAATGCTGATGTAAGATGGGGCACCTTTTCCCCACTAAATCTCCAGGTGGAGCCTTCAAAGGTAGGCCACAGCCTCATCTGTTTCTGTGCTCCTTGTGTTTAGGAAAAACTACTGGCATTCCCATTCATGTCTTTGGTACGGAGACCCACATGACTGCTATCGTTGGCATGGCCCTGGGACACCGGCCCATCCCAAACCAGCCGCCCACTGCAGCCCACACGGCAAATTTCCTCCTAAACGCCAGTGGCAGCTGTTCGGTGAGTCTCTGCTGCAGCTCAGTGCAGGGGTCGCTCTCCACATAGAGGATGCCAGGGAAAAGAGTCCTGGCCCACCTTTCTCCCTAGTCTGCTAGCTTTCTGTGTGGAGGGGATTTCTCTGTATGGAGGAGCATTCAATCATATGATCCTCCCACCTGCCATCTGAAGTGATCCAGCCCAGAAAAAGTGGGAGCACCTCAGTGAAAACGAAGGCTTTGTTTGTAGGATAGGAGGGAGGACCCACGTAGGGGTCCTTTGGCCTTCTGGTGCTCTGCATTCCCATACCTTGCAGAAGCAAAGTTGATCAAGCAGAATAAGCAAATATATACGGAATTGGTTGATGTGCGTAATTTATAGTGGTTGCAAATCTTAATTTCAATATCTTTGTAAAACAATCCATCCTTGCTGTGTTCTCATGAATATAAGAAGGCTGTGTAATAAGGCACTTCCTCCTAAACAATCTGAATTTGCCACTAAAATTTTTGCCTGCTTTGTGGGATACAAATTGACACAATCCTGCAGCATGCATGCATTTATTTATTTGATGTGCACCCCGCCTTTCTACCCCAAAATAGCACTCAGAGGCCTTGTCAGTGAGCTTCTAACCCCGGCCCTGGCTCCTCTGCTCCCCTTCAGACCCCAGCACCAAGCAGAACGGCATCTTTTTCGGAGTGCAGACCGGAGGATTTGGCTCCAGCCAAGAAGGCCAAGCAGGCAGCGCCACCTGGTAAGCTCTGGGCTCGTGCTGATTGCCACTTCCCCATTCTGCAGGAGCATTTCTATCCCCAGTTTCCACCTTTCTCTGTGCCACTCTTCAATCTGTTCGGGTGAACTGGAAGGGATATAATGTGATGTGGAATGGGAAAGAGAGGCTGGGTGGGCTCAGCTGAGCTTAGCCTAGGCAACAGTGGTAAACATGGATGTCGTGACAATTTTCAGAGGGTGTCTCAAGGAAAGATAGATGTTCACATTATCTGCTGTGCGTGGAACAAACAGGAGTGGCTTTAAAAACACAGGGAAGGCAAGTTTACATTGGACAACAGGGAAAGCCCCTTAAAAGGGGAATGGCTTCCACACTTCTGTGCCCCACCATCCCCCGGAAGCCCTCCCTTCAGTACATGAGCAGGCGCACTCTGTGCACCTCGCTGCATCCACGTAGCCTGTTGCATGTGTAAGGATATGTGGCTCGAAGCAGGATTTGCAGCTTCGCCGGCCAGGCTAGCCCATCTGGCGGCTGCAGTGGCTAACGTGTGCTGTTGGAAGGAATGTGTCTCTGGACCTGCCGGCCACAGGATCCTCTTTCTTCCTGGAGTGTTACGCCTGCCCCGTTGCCGCCACGAGACATTTGCGCATCCCGGGGTGCAGGCTGTCCCAGAGTGCCAGGCTGCCGAGTTTTGAGAAAGGAGATCGGTCAGGGTGGAAGAGGCTGCCCCTTTTGGGCCAGTTTTGCACTGTGACGTATCTCCTCATTAAGGAGCGCCGCCCCCCCCCCCCCCCCCCCAGTCCTGGGGCTCCTAGAGATGTAGCTTGAAAGCCACAGTATCAGGCCAAGAACACAGCTGCGCACACCTCCCCTACCACAATGTGAGACAAAACCCAAGGCGGGTTTGTCGGACTTCTTGCAATGGTGATTCTCTCTTCAACAGATGCATCCCCATCTTCAAGACCTGTTCAAGGTAGGACCCACCCCTAGCTCAACATGTCCAGCCTTGCTACCAGCTGCTTGTACAGTTCTTCGTAATGGGTGGTCTGTGTTGGGAGGGCGGGTTTGTTGGCTGGTTTGTTTCTTCTGTTTATCCTCTTTGCAAAAATGTGCAGTGCTGCCTGGTTGATTGCTGTCTCCTCTTGTCCCCGGTCATGTGGCTTTTGAAGGCACCCCTGTCCTCCTCCTCCTCCTCCTCCTGTTGAAATGCAAATGTGACAGTGCCACCATGTGTTTTGAAACCTTCCCCCCTGCTCCCAGAGTGGTACAATTCCAATGCAGTCATTATTGACACTTCCATTATTAAGCTGAGTTTGTTGCCAGTGCCACTGTATATGTAGACACTAGGCATATAGTGCTTTCATCACGGAGGCACAGGAATAGAGCAAGATCCCATCTGTGTCCATCAACAATTGCTAACAGGAGCTTTTAATGTAATTCTAGCAGTTCAGACTGTATGTGTGTCATCTTTTTCTGTCTCTTTCCCTGCTCCATGATGAGCACCATCTTAAACTTTTAGAACAAGCTGTACTTCATTGGGAATTTTCAGTTGGAAATCTACAACACAGGAAATTAACAGGCTCCTAGAAATGCAGTGCTTTGTGCAGGAGAAGCAATTCAATTTCTTATTTTTATTTTATTCATTTCTGTACTGCCTTTCAGTTTAAATATTTTCAGGGCAGCTCACAGCAATAAAACCAGCAGCAGTAAAAATAATCACAGCTTAAGAATTAGACGCCTGAGAAAATATGGAGAAGGTCATGTTGGGCAAGCCTCCCTGAGGGGAGAATTCCACCAATGGGGCGTTACGTATGCCACAGGGCAACCGAGGGCTTCAGTAGGAGTGCCAGCCGTGCCAGGCGGAAACTCCCTGAGGGCTCTTGAGCGTCCATTGCATCCCATCAGCCCCCGAAGGCAGACCTTTCTGGCAGGGCCGCCGCGCCTGCAGTCCTGCCGCCGGCCAGAGTCTCACTGTCCATGACAAGGCCGCATCAAGAACATCCCCCATAACCAGATCTTTAACTCCCTGTGCGGTTAAGAATATCAAATCCAGAGCATGACCAGCAATACATGTCAGGCTGATGACATGTTGGGACAGCCCCACAGTTGTCATGTTGGTTAGGAAGCCCTGAGCCTCTCCCAACAAGAATGTCTCATTGACCTCCCCTGCCCCCCCACCCAAGACAAGAAATCTAGGGGTCCACAACACCTCTGTTAAGCTCCTCACACATCCACCCATGTTTTGATGATACAAGCCAGTTTAGGACCCTTGTCTGTGATAAGAGTTGTGGGTGGTGGTGGTTTTTATTATAGGCTGACTGGCATTTAACAGCAGCATCACCAGGCTCAATGATCTGTTTGCAAGAAAGCTCAAATTGCTGAGGCTGGCGGGGGGTGGGGGGGTAGAAGAGAGAATAGGCATGAAAGGAGCAATCATGTGGCCGCTAGTCAGTGGCTAGACGGCCATAGGATATGTTGGTTTTTGGGAACTGACCTCGGAACCCGCGCTCTGAGGTCAGTTCCTGGAGAACCGCTCCCCCACCCCACCCCGCGCTGCTTCACAAGCAGCTTGGAATGGCCCCGCACTCCACGCTTGGAAGAGGAGCACAGAGCAGCGAAAACGGGGTGTTCTGGGGGGCGTTCTGGGGCAGGGAAGGCAGACGTGCTTGTATGACACATCCTACATGTCGTCCAACAGCCGCCTCCCTTGCTCTGCCTTCCCACGGCTAGACAGCCATCTGTCTAGCTGCATAATGCAGGGCAGGAGAAGCGCGGAGGGGATGATCCCCTCTGTGCTTCTCCTACCCTGCATTGGATAGGCCTCTGAGTTTGGAGGCAGCTGCTTATCCCCATAGGATTGCGCCCTAAATGTCTGAACTCCCTTGCTGTCACCTGATTGGGTGAATTGAGCCAAAATCTGCAAGTCGTATAGCCAAATTGAATCTGGGTTACAGCAACTAGTGAGTGAGTGTACATATCAGTCTTGCACCGGGACAAGCCTGGATTCAGTGGCTTCTCGGGTCATAAGGCTCACCGGATGACCCCAAACAAGCCGCTGTGTCTCTTGGTTGAACTTGCCCAATAGTGTTTGTGAAGATAGAATAACCTCCTGGTCCTGAAAGGGCAGCATAGAAATGTAAGAAATGAATCACATCTTAGACTTTATTTTTTGGACAGAGCACAAAGAGTCACGCTGCTGCCCCTCCTCCCTTGTTCTCTGTCTGTCTCTGTATTTTCTGCTTCCCGCCCCAGTCCACCAGCTGGTGCCCCCCAGATGTGCTGGCCTACAGCTCCCGTCATCCCCAGCTGGCCTGGCCATACCTGGGGTGAGGGGAGCTGTAGGCCAGCACATATGCAGGCCACCGGGTTGGGGAGGCAGCTTCAGGCCCTCAGGCTTGGACTGTGATGGATAAACAGAGCCCCCCCCGCATTTGGGGTCGATTGTGGCATTCTAGAAGTTTTGTGGTGGTGCAGGGCGTTTGTCTTTGTGTGATGCTGCTAAGCAGAATAGAGCTGGCGGGGCTGGGTGAGTGGTGGGCTTGGCTGTGGGACCTCCCTGGACTGCACTGGAGTGTTTGCATTGGAGGCGGAGTGGCTGCTGTTCTAAGCTGACCCCCTCGAGTGGTCCTGGGCAATTGCAGCCCAGTGCACAGAAGCATCCACCCGTCTACGCAGCAAGCCCACGCAGTTGCGTGGGACAGCAAGCAGTGATTGTGCAAAGGCCTGCTCACAGGTTTCTTCCTCCCTGCCTCCCTTGTCTTGAGAAGTACAGCAACGGTAGCAGGACAAATGCCCTTTTTGGATGTTCATAGAATCATAGAATAGTAGGGTTGGAAGGGTCCTATAAGACCATCTAGTCCAACCGCCTCTCAAATTTAAGAAGTTAAAAGTCATGTGGGGGAGGGGGACAGCAGGGATGCACCCACTAACCTTGCTGTCCCTGTTGCCGCCCCGCCCCTCTTCACACACTGGGAGGAAATATGAGTAGAAGGAAGCCTGCTCCACTATATCCTAAAGTCCAAGGGAGCCTGCTGTACTATATCCTAAAGCCCAGGTTATGTGTCCGACCAAGCTCCATTTTCATGGCCCTCTCTATCGCCAATTCCAAGTGTACACGGTCACTTTCCCCTAAGGCTCCTGCGACTTTCACTTCATCTACCATTTTTTTCCCTGCTGGTCAGAATTAAGTCCAGGATAGCAGATCCCCTTGTACCTTTTCCCATCTTCTGAGAGAAGAAGTTGTCAGCAAGACAAGGATGTTCCATTCTTTGCAGAGTGCGACTTCCAGCAGATGTCAGGATAGTTGAAATCCTCCATGACTGCTATTGCTTGCCCCTATGAAGATTTTGTCGTCTGTTCCAGGAAGGCCCCATCTGTGTCTTCTGGCTGGCTGGGCAGTCTATAGCAAACTGCCTCAACAGTATCACTCTTGTTTCTCCCTCCCTCTGTCTTTACCCAGATGCTTTCAGTGGGGCTTCCATTCTCAGAATCACGGATTTCCACACAGGTGTATACATTCCGCACACATAATACTACTCCCCCCCCCTTCCTGTTGAACAAGGTATGCCCTTCAGTGGCTGTATCCCAGCCATGAGTGTCATCCCACCAAGTTTCAGTGATACCTATCAGATTGTATTTACCATCTCATATTAGGACTTTTAAGTTCATCCTGTTTGTTTCCCATGCTCTTTGTGTTAGTATATAGACATCGGAGGCCATGGGTGTTGCACCGTCCCAGTTTCCCTGCTGTATTTACCTGCAGCTTACTGCGATCCACCTCCACTCTCACATCTCCTCCTTTCTCCTTTTGTCTTCTTTTCTGTAATACTTGGCTCAGTAGTTGGCCCTGGGCTCCCCCCCTGCCCCGGAGTTAGTTTAAAGCCCTTCTGATCAGGTTTGCAGGGCTTCTGCCGAAAACTCCCTTCCCAGTCCCCGGGAGGCGCACCCCGGCATCTGCAAGGAGTCCTTCATACTGGTGTCATGGGTCCACGTGAAACCAAACCTTTCCCAGCGGCACCGTCTGCATAGCCAGCCGTTCACTTCCAGTGTCCTTCTTTCTCTACCAGATTTAAATCCAGACTTAGTCATACTTAAAGCAGACCCATTGAAATCAATGGGACTTAAGTTAGTTATGACATAATCTGTGCCTGGAGCTTGGCTTGAAGTCCTGAAAAAGTGGGAGAATCGATGAATATGCCACCCCCATATGCGCAAACAATTGTTCATGTAGACCAGGGGTTCCCAACCTTTTAGGATTAGTGAACATATTTGGAATTTTGAGTGTGTTGTGGGTGCTGTCACAAAATGGCTGTCATGGGGGAGCTTGCCCATTCATAAAATGGCTGCCATGGTGGGTGTGGCCAGCCACAGAACACTCATTTCCCAGAAGAAAACGGATGAGACTAAAACAAAAGTAACTTGCCCAGGAACTTCAATACAAGGCAGAGGTGAGGGCTGAGCTCCAAGACAGAAAACTATTCTTTTGAATCCCCCATTTTCTGATCCGACACCCATTTCACAGAAGGCAAGCTGGTGATGCTCAAAGAATTGCACACACGGGCAAAACACCCACACCCCATGCCAAAACAAACAAACAAACCAGTTAACACACACACGCACACAAAGGCAAAACACCCGCGGCACGGGCAAAACACCTTCCCTTGCTCCCCACCTCCCCTCTAGCCCCTTCCACCCCCCAACGTACATTTTTCTTTTCTGGGTGGCTGGCCGTGAAATGAAGCACTCAGTCATGGCCAACCATCAATTTTTATTTTCTAAGAATGGGCTCTAGATGCATTCTTGGAAATAAAAGATGGCACTGGGAGCCAGCACTTTGCATTGCAACATGACAACCTCCCAGTTTAAAAAAATAATGATCATAATTCTAAAAAAAAAATAGAATACCTGAAGGCATGCCACTCTTATACTTAAAAATATTCATTTTTGAGCACGTTGCAATAAGAACTGCCCTCAGAGGACCTCCACTGTTTCTGCATGTGTCACTGCTTTGAGTGTGCCTCTTGATTCGGAGGCAGGCAGGCCCAGAGCAGCAACTCAGGTAAGGACGCAGTCGGAAGCATGCACTGAAGGGGAGCAGTGCCATTGTGCCTCTGCGCGGGTTTCACCCAATACAGAGATGCAAGAGAGTTGTTTGCCTCCTTGTGGGTCGCTGTCTCAGCAGGTGCTTTGGATTCACGGAAACTTTCCATTATGAATCTTCTGTTCTTTTCGGCAGCAATTTTCTTGTGGGAAAATTAGGGTGCCCCATTGCACAGTTTGGGATCACTGACCTTACGGGTGAGATAAATCAGTACAATCTTTCTTTGTACTGATTAGGTGGGCACTTGCCCTCTGGGCCAATCAGGGTGTTGACTAGGATGGATGGATCTCTGTCTCTCTCTCTCTCTGTCTCTCTGTCTCTCTCTCTCTCTCTCTCTCTCTCTCTCTCTCTCACACACACACACACACACACACACACACACTGACTGTGCCCCCGTAGGCAGCTCTTGCTGTGTGTGTAGTGTGAAGAATGGGCAGGGCACCTGAGGGATGATAGAGGGAAACCTTCCCAGTCAGAAGCTGACTCCCGTGGCTGCTTCGTCTCCAGAGCTTTGCTTGGTTGGAATGGTGGGGGTGTTGATCCCCTCCTGTAACGCTGAGAGAGGCGCTTCATCAGGCATGACTCTGTGGCCGTGTGGCTGGCAAACTGGGTTGCCCCCTTGCGTCCTTGGCGTGTTAAGCCTCTGGCCCTGGTGGTGGGGTCATCTTTTCTTTCCCTTTGTGCAGGTAAAGCCACAACCTTGTTCAGCCGTCACACCAAGGCGATTGTGTGGGGCATGCAGACTCGGGCTGTGCAAGGCATGCTGGACTTCGACTATATCTGCTCCAGGGACGAACCCTCCGTGGCTGCCATGGTTTATCCATTCACGTATGTTCACAGCGTCGTCCTCGTGGTGCCCTGGTTACATCGAGGGATGTGCGGATGGTGTAAACTCCACTCTGTCTGTGTTTTGTGGATTGCCAGGCACCTTTTGTTTTGTTGTCCACTCACAGACGGATGCAATTTTTTCCCCTTTCATGTGGAAAAATATGCAAATAATTATGTAAGCGGTTTCGTAAGAATTTACATAATTTACCTTGATGCGTAACATTTAGTGTATTGTCCCTCATTCCATTCAACATTTCCTCAGCAGAAACTTGCGTGTTTTCCTACAAATAAATCTGCGTACATTTCAGGAAAGTTTAGAAAAATCAGAAAGTCCACAGACTCCATGTGACCTGAGGGGGTCGCTCTGTAGTGGATTCCACAGGTAGGCGTCTTAGAAATCCAAGCTCGTTTTAGTCCACCTCGAATTTCTCCAGCATCGCTAGTAACATCTTCCTATGTATTAACTCCTTGCTGCCCATTTTTGAGGGGTAGAACAACACAGGCTGGAATGAGCAGTGCCCTAATAGAGATGGCAACATTTTCATCCCTGTTTTTACCGAGGTACAAACTTGGGGGTCCTCCGTGCTTTCCCCCCTTAGGTCTGATTCCCCTTCCTATCCCTCCTGCCTTGGATTTCAATCCCACGCCATCACCAGCACATCCTCCCCGTACCTCCTGCACGATCTACGTCACTCCCACTCCGTACCACTGTGGCTTGTTTAGCTCTGGCAAAATCCTTCATGCACGCATCTATTTTACTTACTTATTTATTAGAAGTATTTTAATGCCACCCTTCAGTCATACCCAGGGTGCTTTACAAAAATAATAAAACAATTAAAATGTAAATTCAAGAAATAAAATAAGCTAAAAGCCACAACATTATAAAAGTGACATAAAACTCTCAGCAGGATTAAAATTGCATCTAAAAAGCCTGGAAAAAATAGGAAGGTCTGCCTGGTGCTGAAAGGATACTAACGTGGGTGCCAGGTGAACTTCTCTGGGGAGAGCATTCCACAGCTAGGGTGCCACCGCTGAGAAGGCGTTCTCTCTGGGAGCCACTCAGGTGGCGGGTTTATGCACAGCAGGCCCTCCGTTGGAGATCTTAATGTATGGGATGTACAATTGGAGAAAGGCAGATATTCAATCACCCTGGTCCTAAGGCATGAAAGGTCAAAACCAGCACTTTGAATTGGTCCTGGAAATGGACTAGGAGCCAGAGTAGTTGACGTTGTTGTTCAGTCGTTCACTCGTCTCCGACTCTTCGTGACCCCATGGACCATAGCACGCCAGGGCTTCCTGTCCTGCACTCTCTCCCAAAGCGTGCTCAAGTCCATATTCATTGCATCAGTGATGCTATCTAGCCATCTCATCCTCTGCTGTCCCCTTCTCCTTTTGCCCTCAGTCTTTCCCAGCATCAGGGTCTTTTCGAGAGAGTTTTCTCTTCGCATTAGTTGGCCAAAATATTTGAGCTTCAGCTTCAGTATCTGTCCTTCCAATGAGCACTCAGGGTTGATTTCCTTTAGGATTGACTGATTTGACCTCCTAGCAGTCCAGGGGACTCATAAGAGTCTTCTCCAGCACCACAGCTCGAAAGCATCAATTCTTCGGCACTCAGCTTTCCTTATAGTCCAGCTCTCACAGCCATACATTACTACTGGGAAAACCATAGCTTTGATTAGACGGACCTTTGTCGGCAAGGTGATGTCTCTGCTTCTGACTATGCTGTCTAGGTTTGCCATAGCTTTCCTCCCAAGGAGCAAGCGTCTTTTAATGTCGTGGCTACAGTCACCGTCTGCGGTGATGTTGGAGCCCAAGAAAATAAAATCTGTCACTGCTTCCATTTCTTCCCCTTCTATATGCCAGGAAGTGATGGGGCCAGATGCCATGATCTTAGTTTTTGTAATGTTGAGTTTCAAACCAGCTTTTGCACTCTCCTCTTTCACCCTCAACAAGAGGCTCTTTAGATCCTCTTCACTTTCTGCCATTAGGGTGGTATCATCTGTGTATCTGAGGTTGCTGATAATTCTCCCGGCAATCTTAATTCCGACCTGTGATTCATCCAGCCCGGCGTTTCTCATGATGTACTCTGCATAGAAGTTAAATAAGCAGGGTGACAATATGCAGCCTTGTCGTACCCCTTTCCCAATTTTGAACCAATCGGTTGTTCCATGTCTGGTTCTTACTGTTGCTTCTTGACCCTCGTACAGGTTTCTCAGGAGACAGGTCAGGTGGTCTGGTACCCCCATCTCTTTCAGAATTTGCCACAGTTTGTTGTGATCTACACAATCAAAGGCTTTAGCGTAGTCAATGAAGCAGAAATAGACGTTTTTCTGGAATTCTCTTGCTTTCTCCATGATCCAGCGAAAGTTGGCGATTTGATCTCTAGTTCCTCTTCCTCTTCAAAACCCCGCTTGTACTTCCGGTAGTTCTCGGTTTGCATAGTGCTGAAGCCTAGCTTGTAGGATTTTGAGCATCACCTTGCTGGCATGTGAAATGAGCGCAATTGTACGGTAGTTTGAACACTCTTTGGCGTTGCCCTTCTTTGGAATTGGAATGTAAACTGACCTTTTCCAGTCTTGTGGCCACTGTTGAGTGCTCCAAATTTGTTGGCATATTGATTGCAGCACTTTAACAGCATCGTCTTTTAGGATCTTAAATAGCTCAGCTGGAATACTGTCATCTCTGCTAGCTTTGTTGTTAGTAATGCTTCCTAAGGCCCACTTGACTTCATTCTCGAGGATGTCCGGCTCAAGTTCAGTGACCACACTATCATGGCTATCAGGGACATTCAGATCTTTCCTGTATAGTTCTTCTGTGTATTCTTTCCACCTCTTCTTAATCTCATCTGCTTCTGTTAGGTCCCTGCCTTCTTTGTCCTTTATCATGCCCGTCTTTGCACAAAACGTTCCCTTGATATCTCCGATTTTCTTGAAGAGATCTCTAGTCTTTCCCGTTCTGTTGTTTTCCTCGATTTCTTTGCATTGTTCATTTAAGAAGGCCTTCTGGTCTCTCCTTGCTATTCTCTGGAACTCTGCATTCAGTTGGATATATCTTCCCCTTTCTCCCTTGCTTTTCGCTTCCCTTCTTTCGTGAGCTACTTGTAAAGCCTCATCAGACAGCCACTTTGCTTTCTTGCATTTCTTTTTCTTTGGGATGGATTTCGTTGCTGCCTCCTGAACAATGTGACGGACCTCCGTCCATAGTTCCTCAGGCACTCTGTCTATCAGGTCTAATCCCTTAAATCTATTCCTCACCTCCACTGTATATTCATAAGGGATATGATTTAGGTCATACCTGAACGGTTTAGTGGTTTTCCCTACATTCTTCAATTTAAGCCGAAATTTTGCAAGAAGAAGCTCATGATCTGAGCCACAGTCAGCTCCAGGTCTTGTTTTTACTGACTGTATGGAGCCATCTTTGGTTGCAAAGGACATAATCAATCTGATTTCGATATTGACCATCTGGTGATGTCCATGTGTAGAGTCGCCTCTTGTGCTGTTGGAAAAGAGTGTTTGCTATGATCAGCGTGTTCTCTTGGCAAAACTCTATTAGCCTTTGTCCTGCTTCATTTTGTACACCAAGGCCATGCTTGCCTGTTATCCCGGTGATTTCTTGACTTCCTACTTTAGCATTCCAATCCCCTATGATGAAGAGGACATCTTTTTTTGGTGTTAGTTCTAGAAGGTGTTGTAGGTCTTCATAGAACCGATCAACCTCAGCTTCTTCGGCCTCAGTGGTTGAGGCATAGACTTAAATTACTGTGATGTTGAATGGTTTGCCTTGGATTCGTACTGAGATCATTCTATTGTTTTTAAGATTGTACCCCAGTACTGCTTTTCCCACCCTTTTGTTGACTATGAGTGCTACTCCATTTCTTCTAAGGGATTCTTGCCCACAGTAGTAGATATGATGGTCACCTGAATTAAATTCGCCCATTCCTGTCCATTTTAGTTCACTGATTCCCAAGATGTCGATGTTCAATCTTGCCATCTCATGTTTGACCACCTCCAGCTTACCTTGATTCATTGATCTGACATTCCAGGTTCCTAAACAATATTGTTCTTTACAGCATCGGATTTTCTTTTCACCACCAGACACATCCACAGCTGAATGTCCTTTCGGCTTTGGCCCAGCCGCTTCGCTCTTTCTGGCACTACTTGGAAATACCCTCTGCTCTTCCCCAGTAGTATATTGGACACCTTCCGACCTGAGGGGCTCATCTTCCGGTGTCATCTCTTTTAGCCTTGTGATACGTTCCATGGGGTTTTCTTGGCAAGAATACTGGAGTGGGTTGCCATTTCCTTCTCCAGTGGACCACATTTTGTCAGAACTCTCTGCCATGACCTGTCCGTCTTGGGTGGCCCTGCACGGCATAGCTTATGGCTTCACTGAGTTACGCAAGCCCCTTCGCCACAACAAGGCAGTGAGCCATGAAGGGGGTAGTTGACATAGCACAGGTATAATATGATCATAACTCCAAATCCCAGTTAGTAACATAGCCACTGCGTTCTGCACTAACTGTGGTTTCTGAACAGTCTTCAACAGCAGCCTCACAAATACTGCAGTGCAGGAGTCTAAACCAGAGGTTAACAGAGCAAGGATAACTGAGGCTATACCGCTTCTTCTCACAGTCTTGCCAGCCATCTGCATTCTGCTGGTGTCTCATTACCACTGAATAGCTCAGTCTTTCTTTTCCTCCTCTGTTCCACAGTTCCCTCCATCTCTTCTCTGTAATGTCCTATACATAAAAAACTAGCATGTTATGAAGAAGGCTGGGAATCCTCCTCCCTGAACATGTTAGTTTTCTGTGTGAAGGATTTTTCCTTAATTATTATTCTTTGGAGGCACGTTCAGACATGTGAGCCTGCACCTGTAGCCTGGGATTTCAACTGCAAGTTGACTGCTTCAGTGAGAACTAGACCTAAGATAGGGCTGGGAAAAGAAGTTCCCTCCCGCCTGTTGCTGCATCAGAAGTTCTCCAGGTGTTGCCGTAGGCAGATGCACCATAATGTGGCCAGACCCATGTTGGGAAACACAGCACTCTTCCTCCTCCCTATGCATGTGCGTCTGCAGGGGCTTGCAGACGAGGCTTCTCATTCACAGCATTTTACAGGCAGCTCAGATAAGGATGTCTTCCATTTGTAGCCCTCCTGTGTTTTCCCACTGCTTCTTCCATCTTTTTTTCAGACCAGGAAAACATCTGCTAAGGAGAAAAAGATGGAAGAGGTGCACAAGGCCTTTGGACCGGGTGTACTAGGAGCCCTCCATCTGGAAACATCCTTTATTTCTCTGTGTAGCAAATAAATTAATGGTATATTTTTTCTTACAGTGGTGACCACAAACAGAAATTCTACTGGGGTCACAAAGAGATACTAATCCCTGTCTTCAAGAACATGGCAGATGCCATGAAGAAGCACCCAGAAGTAGACGTGCTGATCAATTTCGCCTCCCTCCGCTCAGCTTATGACAGCACCATGGAGACCATGAACTACCCACAGGTGTGTAGACCAGGCAAGGATCTGTGGCGATGTCCTGAGGAGCTGTTTGTGAAACACAGAAACAAAGACGTCTTCCTGTATGAGAAGTTGCGTTAGCTTAGCTGAAAGTCGAGATAACCCAGGGTGGAGGGGAGAGAAGATAGAACACAGGATGCACATCAAAAAAACCTGGGAACTGAAAAGCATTTTGGAAGCTTTTGCTTCCTTTCCTTGTTATCTTCGCTTGGAATTTTTGTCATTGCATTTTCAACATGTTCTCTGTGAGCATGAAAGCTTGAAATATCCTTTATTTTAAAAGGAATGTGGAGAGTCTTGCTGGTCTGGTTTAGATGTAATGTAGTGGTTAAGGCTGTGAGCTGGGACTCTTTAGTTCAAATCTCAGCTCAGCCAAGAATTCGCTATGGCCTGGTTTGCACATAATGCTAACCCATGGTTCATTTAAACCATGGTTTGTTGCCCTGCCCAGGGTTTGTCTGGCAGATGATTGAACAAACCATGGTTTGTTTTCTAAGTTCCTGGGTTATTTCCCTCCTCCTTTGCCTGCTCCCTCCCTGTATCCTAAATGCCTTTGTGACACTGCAGTACTGGTATGTAAAGATGCTGAGTCTTTTGATTGCTCTTCTCTGCTGCCTCTGAAGCCTGGTGAAACAACCCATGTACAACCCACAATTCTGGGTTTGCATGTAATGACAACTCGTGTTTAAATAACCCACAGTTCACAATCCAGCAACAAACCATGGGTTCTCTACGTGTGTTGTTCATGGTTAACAGCCCATAGTTTATCCATAGTTTTGAGTTTGCGAATAACAACAACCCACACTTCAACAAACCATGGTTAATTAAACCATGTTTTGTTGTTACGTACAAACCAGGTCATAGTGGCCTCATGGTCTCAATGTGAAATATGGGGATTTTATTGGCCTATTATACGTGGTGATGGTAAGGTTTTTACAGCACCTTGCTCACTGATGCTGCTAAAACCATGTAAACAATAGGTTGTTGTTTATTTGTTCAGTCGCTTCCGACTCTTTGTGACTTCATGGACCAGCCCATGCCAGAGCTTCCTGTCAGCCGTCGCCACCCCCAGCTCCCCCAAGGTCGAGTCCGTCACCTCCAGAATATCATCCATCCATCTTGCCCTTGGTCAGCCCCTCTTCCTTTTGCCTTCCACTTTCCCTAGCATCAGCATCTTCTCCAGGGTGTCCTGTCTTCTCATGATGTGGCCAAAGTACTTCAGTTTTGCCTTTAATATCCTTCCCTCATGTGAGCAGTCTGGCTTTATTTCCTGGAGTATGGACTGGTTTGATCTTCTTGTAGTCCAAGGCACTCTCAGATTTTTCCTCCAGCACCACAGTTCAAACGCATCTATCTTCCTTTGCTCAGCCTTCCTTATGGTCCAGTTCTCGCAGCCATAGGTTACTACGGGGAATACCATTGCTTTAACTATGCGGACCTTTGTTGTCAGTGTGATGTCTCTGCTCTTCACTATTTTATCAAGATTTGTCATTGCTGTCCTCCCAAGAAGGAAACGTCTTCTGATTTCCTGGCTGCAGTCAGCGTCTGCAGTAATCTTTGCGCCTAGAAAGACAAAGTCTGTCACTGCCTCCACGTTTTCTCCCACTGTTTGCCAGTGATCAATCAAGCTGGTTGCCATAATCTTGGTTTTTTTGAGGTTTAACTGCAACCCAGCTTTTGCACTTTCTTCTTTCACCTTCGTTATGAGGTTCCTCAGCTCCTCCTTGCTTTCAGCCATCAAAGTGGTATCATCTGCATATCGGAGATTGTTAATGTTTCTTCCAGCGATTTTAACTCCAGCCTGGGCTTCATCAAGCCCAGCATGTTGCATGATGTGTTCTGTGTACAGGTTGAATAGGTAGGGTGAGTGTATACAACCCTGCTGTACTCCTTTCCCAATCTTAAACCAGTCCGTTGTTCCGTGGTCTGTTCTTAGTGTTGCTACTTGGTCGTTATACAGATTCCTCAGGAGGCAGACAAGATGACTTGGTATCCCCATCCCACCAAGAACTTGCCACAATTTGTTCTGATCCACACAGTCAAAGGCTTTAGAATAGTCAATAAAACAGAAATAGATGTTTTTCTGAAACTCCCTGGCTTTCTCCATTGTCCAGCGGATATTGGCAATTTGGTCTCTAGTTCCTCTGCCTTTTCTAAACCCAGCTTGTACATCTGGCAATTCTCGTTCCATGAATTGCTGGAGTCTACCTTGCAAGATCTTGAGCATTACCTTACTGGCATGTGAAATAAGTGCCACTGTTCGATAGTTTGAACATTCTTTGGTGCTTCCCTGTTTTGGTATGGGGATATAGGTTGATTTTTTCCAATCTGTTGGCCATTCTTGTGTTTTCCAAATTTGCTGGCATATGGCATGCATCACCTTGACAGCATCATCTTGCAAGATTTTAAACAGTTCAGCTGGGATACCATCATCTCCTGCTGCCTTGTTATTAGCAATGCTTCTTAAGGCCCATTCAACCTCACTCTTCAGGATGTCTGGCTCTAGCTCACTGACCACACCGTCAAATCTATCCCCGATATTATTATCCTTCCTATGCAGATCTTCCTTATATTCTTGCCACCTTTTCTTGCTCTCTTCTGCTTCTGTTGGGTCCTTGCCATCTTTGTTTTTGATCATACCCATTTTTGCCTGGAATTTACCTCTGATGTTCCTAATTTTCTGGAAGAGGTCTCTTGTCCTTCCTATTCTGTTATCTTCTTCCGTTTCCGCGCATTGCTTGTTTAAAAATAATTCCTTATCTCTTCTGGCTAACCTCTGGAATTTTGCATTTAATTGGGCATATCTCCCCCTATCACGGCTGCCTTTTGCTTTCCTTCTTTCTTGGGCTGCTTCCAGTGTCTCAGCAGATAGCCATCTTGCCTTCTTGGTTTTCTTTTTCTTTGGGACGTTTTTTGTTGCCGCCTCCTGAACAATGTTGCGAACTTCTGTCCATAGCTCTTCCGGGACCCTATCTACTAAATCTAGTCTCTTAAATCTATTCTTCACCTCCACTGCATATTCATTAGGAATATTCGTGAGCTCATATCTAACTGATCTGTGGGTCTTCCCTATTCTCTTTAGTCTGATTCTCAATTGTGCTTTGTGAAGTTCGTGATCTGAACTACCATCAGCTCCAGGTCTTGTGTTTACCAACTGCATAGATGTCTGCCACCTTTGGCTACAAAGGATGTAGTCAATCTGATTTCGGTGTCGACCGTCTGGTGAAGTCCATGTATAAAGTCTTCTCTTAGGTTGTTGGAAGAGAGTGTTTGTTATGCACAGTGAGTTGTCTTGGCAAAATTCTATCAGCCTATGTCCTGCTTCATTTTGTTCTCCCAGACCATGCTTGCCTGTAATTCCAGGTGTCGTTTGACTACCCACCTTAGCATTCCAGTCTCCTGTAATGAAAATAACATCTTTGTTTGGCATACTATCTAGTAGGTGCTGCAGATCCTTATAGAACTGATCTACTTCTGCTTCTTCAGCATCTGTGGTTGGGCGTATATTTGGATCACTGTGATGTTAAATGGCTTACCCTGAATTCGAATTGAGATAATTCTGTCATTTTTTGGATTGTATCGAAGCACTGCTTTAGCCACTTTATTATTAATTATGAAGGCTACTCCATTTCTTCTGTGGTCCTCTTGTCCACAGTAGTAGATCTGGTGGTCATTTGATGTGAAGTGGCCCATTCCGGTCCATTTCAGTTCACTGACACCCAAAATGTCTATATTTAAGTCTATATTTAGTGTAGCATATACGTATATTGTTTCTTTAAACCAGGCTTCCCCAGCCAGGTGCCTTCCAGATGTGTTGGACTTCAACTCCCATCAGCCCCAGATAACATGGCCAATGGTTAGGAATGCTGGGAGTTGTAGTCCACAATCTGGAGGGCACCAGGTTGGGGAAGGCTGCTTTACACCCGGCTCTACTGTAGAGCAGCGTTACTGTTGCTGTCCATGAATCCTTCATTCTTTTGTGAGAAGGGCCACTGAGGGGAAGGTGTGGCTCCATGGCCCAAGAGCCCACGAAGGCCTGGCACTTCCCTGCTGCCCATGGAGCTGGACGAGGCCTGGCACTTCCCTGCTGCCAGGCATCGCAGGGGAAGGTGGATATTGCTGAACGCACACCACTGCATGTTCGCGTTCCTGCTCCGCGGCCCCAGAGGTCCTGGCGGCTCCAGCGGGAAGGCTTCTGATGCTCGCTTTCCTCCCGTGACAGTTTTCTTCTGATAAGAAGAAAGGCAGGAAAAGTGGTGGCAGCGCAGTAAACGCCTCGTCTGGAAGTTGCGCCCTCGACGCGGCCCTGGGAGCCCTCCCCTCCAGCTACGGAGACTCAAGACCGCTATGAATGCCGGCGTTCCTGCCTCTCAGTGTAGAAGCACAGCTGGTTCTGAGCCCTGGCTTATCCCTGCTGTGCCCAACCGTGCTCTCTCCCATTGGCTTGTGGCACAGGTGGGCAGCCTGCAGGTCGCACGAAGCCTTTCGCCATTCTTCGTGCAGCCTGCTGAGCCCCAGGGAGTCCTGCCTAATTTTCCCCGCTGCCCAGCTGATCAGCAGGAAAAAGTGGCTGTTCCCACACTGCTATTAGCAATCTCCATCGGGATTGCTTTAACTTCCCTCCTCCCAACGATCCTGACCCAGCCAAGACCACAGTCCCTGTAGTGTGTGCGTGTGGCTGTGTGTGAGGGGGGAGAAGGATATCGGGGTGTGTGGCTATGTCTGGGGGGACGAGTGTGCGCATGCGTGTGAAAAGTGTATGCGAGGAGGGAGGGGAGGGGTGGGGTGGGATGGGCCAAGCACTGCTTGAGCCACTTTATTATTAATTATGACGGCTACTCCATTTCTTCTGTGGTCCTCTTGTCCACAGTAGTAGATCTGGTGGTCATTTGATGTGAAATGGCCCATTCCAGTCCATTTCAGTTCACTGACACCCAAAATGTCTATATTTAATCTTCACATCTCCCCAATAACCACATCCAATTTGCCCTGGCTCATAGATCTTACATTCCAGGTTCCTATGGTGTGTTGATCTTTAGAACATCGGATTCGTCGTTCACCACCAGCACCATCGGCTGCTAGCCTTCTTTTCGGCTTTGAGCTAGCTGCTTCATCACATCTGGGGCTAGTTGAACTTATCCTGTGTTCCTCCCCAGTAGCATTTTGACCATCTTCCGACCTGGGAGTCCCATCTTCCGATGGTATACTGACATATCTCTAGTTGTACTGATCCACTTAGTTTTCATGGCAAGAATACTGGGGTGGGTCGCCGTTTCCTTCTCCAGGGATCGTATTTAGTCTGACCTCTCTGCCATGACCTTCCCATCTTGGGTGTCCCTTTATGGTTTAGCTCATGACGTCACTCAAGCTCCAGCACCACGACAAGGTAACGATCTCCTTTTTTCAAAGGAACTCATTTCCCCTTTTTAACTAGGAGAGAATGCCTGAACCAGAAACATCAAGTTTGTTTTCAGCACAATTGATGGTGCATCAAGAATATGGCGCAGAAGTTTTGAGTTTTTCTTTCTGAAGTAGCAATACAGGTTGCTTGCTGGGTCTTCTGTAGGGCTGTATTGTTTGCTGTGATTCCATGGAAACAAATGTGGTAATGGAAGCAGAATTCAGCTTCCAGAGACTCTCTGCTTCCTTTCAAGGGCTCCTTGGAGGGCTCTCTCAGTCTAATCCAGTAGCCAAGTCCAGACGCAGACAAAGGGATTCTTTTCAAAGCTTTATTCTTCTTTTACAACCTACAACTCTACAGGTAGCAACTAGATCTGAGCAGCAGCATCCCTATGCCCTAAGTTGGAACAGTTGGTCCCCGTTTGAAAGGCAGTTACTGGCAGACCCCTGAATATAAGGACTAGGGAGAATCCCTCCCCTTTTCCCTTGGATCCTCTGGGTGCAACTGTTCTTTGAGCACCAACCGGGCGCTACGCCTCCTTTCCGCGCTCTCCATTTGGCGCCGCTCTCTGCGTCTGTGCCGCGCATCCAACCAGTCTGCTATCGGTGCTGGGTCATTCCCTGGACTGCTTTCTAATCTAGGAATGTTGGTGGGAGGAATCTCTGTCAGCTGCAGGCCCTGGGAAAAAGGGGTGCGCTCCTCTCCCAGGAGCGACTGCTCTTCCTCCGAATCAGAACTACTTTGGGATTCTATGGGCTCAGTGTCCACCCTGACACTTCCATTTAAAAGCAAAAATGTGTTTCTTGCCCTTACGTCTGTGAAGGTATACTTGAAAATGCCCCAGTTCAGACATCACAGAAGCCAATTGCCAAACCATGGTTTGGAGATCTGGAGCACCCTGCAGGCTTGCATACACCTGACCCCTATCAGCACCAATGCTTCTTTGTGTCTCTGGTTAATTCTTACCATGGTTTAATGCTGCATCTGAACCAGCGTAACCATATTTATCCTTTTAAATTAGAAAGACTGAAACTAAACTATGATTTGCATTAGCATTAGCTATGGTTGCACTGGCTCAGATGTAACACTAAGTCTAACCATGGAAGTTGGGAGGAAGAAGCGTATGCAGCAAAGAGACAGGAGAGGGAGAGGAGTGCACGAGCCTGTGGGAAACCGGATTGCCACATCACAGTTTAATGCAGAGCTGCTGTAACGTCAGAACCAGAACAGCTCCCCCTCTACCTAATTGCATGTAGACTGAATATTCAGAGCTGTTGGCCCGCTCCCCACATTCTTTAGAATTTAGAAAGTCTGAACACCCCCAACACACACACACTCACACACCACCAGTCATTCAGTATGTGTGAGATTAGGTCTGAAAAGGCCTAGTTTGGCAGCAATTTTGGCTGGCTGAGGTATTGTCAGTGGTTAGGGGCAGGGTTTCACTGACCTTGCTGCCATCCAGCCCCTTAGTAGCAACAATGGCAGAAATTATGCAAAATAAGAGAAATTGTGTAAACTTGGTCAATTTGCACAATATAAACAGGTTGCAACATTCACCTTTCCTTTGTGCAGACATTGGCTTGCCTGGGTACAAAACACTGCGCGCAGAATACTTTCAGGGCTTGAGGAGGCTTTATACTGCAACTGGTCTTCCCCATGGGAACCCAAAAGACTTTGCTGATTTCCTGAGCATTTCTGATTCTCCTTTTCTCTGGAGAGAGGGCCTCCCATAAGTCGTTCTCTCTTGGGCTACAGATCCGCACCGTGGCGATCATTGCAGAAGGCATCCCAGAGGCACTGACCCGCAAGTTGATCAAGATGGCAGATGAAAAAGGAGTCACAATTATTGGCCCTGCAACGGTGAGAACCAATTTCTTTGGCTTGATTTTCTTTGGCTTTTTAAAATATAATTGTAGCATTTTTTAATGGGTCAAGAAGGGCCTGTTACCGTTCAGTGGTAAAGTATATTCAAGTGCATTGTGGTTTTTCTTTTAACTCATAGCAGATAGATTTGTTGCTGTACTTTTAACATGGTTATAAAAATGTTCTGGTTACAGGAAAGGCTGGCAGGGTGGGGTGGGGTTAATGAGGAAAATTGGGGGTAGGGTAGTTTGGTGCAGCTGTCCAGATGTGCTTTGTGACTCAAACTGGGGAGAGGTAACGAGTGGGGTACCGCAGGGCTCAGTCCTGGGCCTAGTGCTCTTCAACATTTTTATTAATGACTTGGAGGAGGAGGTGCAGAGAATGCCGATCAGATTTGCAGATGACACAAAATTGGGCGGGGTAGCTAATGCTTTGGAAGACAGAAACAAAATTCAAAGTGACATTTAATAGGGATGAATGCCAGGTTCTTCACCTAAGAAAAAGAAACCAAAGGCACAGCTGCAAGATGGGGGATACGTGGCTCAACAACACTACAAGCGAGAAGGATCTTGGAATTGTTGTCGATCACAAGCTGAATATGAGCCAACAATGTGATGTGGCTGCAAAAAAGGCCAATGCTCTTTTGGGCTGCATTCATAGAAGCATAGCTTCCAAATCCCGGGAAGTACTAGTTCCCCTCTACTCAGCACTGGTTAGGCCTCATCTGGAGTACTGTGTCCAGTTCTGGACACCACACTTTAAGAAGGATGCAGACAAACTGGAGAGGGTTCAGAGGAGGGCAACAAAGATGATCAAGGGGACTGGAAACAAAGCCCTATGACGAGAGACTGAAAGAACTGGGCATGTTTAGCCTTGAGAAGAGAAGACTGAGGGGAGATATGATAGCACTCTTCAAGGACTTGAAAGGTTGTCACAGAGAGGAAGGCCAGGATCTCTTCTCGATCATCCCAGAGTGCAGGACACGGAATAATGGGCTCAAGTTACAGGAAGCCAGATTCCGGCTGAACATCAGGAAAAACCTCCTGACTGTTAGAGCAGTACGACAATGGACCCAATTCCCTTGGGAGGTGGTGGGCTCTCCCATGCTGGAGGCATTCAAGATGAGGCTGGACAGCCATCTGTCAGGGATGCTCTGACTTGGATTCCTGCATTGAGCAAGGGGTTGGACTCGATGGCCTTGTAGGCCCCTTCCAACCCTACTATTCTATGATTCTGTGATTCTGTAATATGGACCTGCCTTGCACATCCACAAATCTGCCTTGTGTAAAATAATTCTGAATTTGAAGTTCCCATTTTAGGAAAGAGATTTTTTCAAGGCTGTGGCATGAATTACAGAGACCTTGACATATCATCTCTTTGTTTTGTTTATAGGTAGGTGGAATCAAGCCAGGCTGCTTTAAGATTGGAAACACAGGCGGAATGCTGGATAACATCCTGGCCTCCAAGCTGTACCGCCCTGGCAGCGTCGCCTATGTCTCCCGCTCAGGAGGGATGTCCAATGAACTCAACAACATCATCTCCAGGACCACAGATGGGGTCTTTGAGGGGGTCGCCATTGGTGGAGATAGGTGAGGACAGTGGCAATTCTGAAATCTGAGTTGCTTTTGGGGGGGGTGAACTCACCCCCATGTTTGCGCAGCTCGGTGTGTTGTGGGATGGAACCCATCCTTCTCATCCAACCTTTGCTGTGGTCAGAGGACCAGCATGCTGCAACAGATAAAGTTGTTGAACTGGAGACTGGAGCTGAAATCCTTGTTGTGCTCAGTGATGAATTAATTGGCTTGGTTGGGCACGTTGCTGTGTGCCGACCTCCGCTCCCTCTCTGTGTAGAACAGGGGTGCTGGTGATCTCCTGCATAGGGCTGCTTTGAGCACAAACAAGTTAAAGAGGAGAAAGCCCTTTGCCATGCTGACTAGCATTTTTGCAGCCGATAGTTTTGCATATTATCCAGCAGCTGTTGGCTGATCTGTTCCGATCCCCTGCCAAAGGAAGTGAGGCGGGTGGCTACTAGGAGGAGGGCTTTTTCTGTTGTGGCACCCCGGCTCTGGAATGAGCTCCCTAGTGAGGTTCGCCTGGCGCCTACATTGTACTCCTTTCGGCGCCAGGTGAAGACCTTTTTATTTTCCCAGGCATTTTAGCTTTCTAAATTTTTATCTTTGCTGTTTTAAATCTGTATTTTAAACTCCTGTACTGCTGCTAGGTTTTATTGTGGTTGTATTGTTATATTGTGGTTTTAATGTTCTATATATTTTAAATTGTTTTATTGTGTGTTGTTTGGTTTTAGTTTTTGTGAACCGCCCAGAGAGCTTCGGCTATTGGGCGGTATAGAAATGAAATGAAATGAAATGAAATGAAATGAATAAATAAAAAAAAAAAAAAAAATCACAGTGGGCTTGGATGCACAGATGTGGGTCCAGCCCATGTATGGCAGCCCTTCGGGCTTTCATGTGCGCAGTGCAGTACTGTCACAAGTGGCGTCCGCAATGTCTGAATAGGTTGCTGAGTGCCAAGGAAGACTTTGGAGATGTTTTAGAGTTTGAGTTTGCCGAGCTGAGTATTTTTATAGAAAGACAGGATACAAATGTTTGAAATAGATGTTGAAATACATTCCAGGGTACATGAGCAACCTTTTTGTTTTAAATCTAACTGTAAGTATGCTCACAAGCTATGGGCTTTCAAATAAAGAAGCACATCAGTTGAGTGGCTTCTGAGCCTTTCAATAAAAACCATTGGCTACAGACTGACACTTCCTGCTTATGTTAAGTGATACTTAAAGTGGACTGTTTTCTGTAAGTGAATCTTAATGTAAAAGCTCACTACTATTTTTTTTAATGCATCCACTTTTAGTCTGCTAGGATTCCCCCCTCTCATAATCTAAATTAAACAGAAATCCTTGATATTATTCTGAGCCAAAGTAGATATGTCAGGATTTCCAGCACACCTCTTTTTTGTTTTGCACAAAGGTCTTCCCTTGTGCCTGAAGAAGAGTCCTGTGTACCTTGAAAGCTTACACTAATTGTCAGTGAAAGTTAACTATCATGTCCGCTCTCTGTCTGTCTCTGGAAGAGGAGATAACTTCCAAAATGAGGGGCAGAGGCAGCGAGAGTGTTCAGCGTGCTACAAGAAAGGCAGTGTAGTGCCATGATTAGAGTGTTGGTTTGGGATCTCTTGACAAATCAGTTTTTTCCTTTGTTCTTCACCTATATGAAGGGAATAACAAAAGGCTATTTCACACATGTGCGCGAATCAATAGGATATGACTTTGAACAGAGTGCTTTTGCAGAGTTTTGAGAATAATGTAGGCAAGTCAGAGAGTAGAACACACATGAGTGTGCAAAGCTGCTGAGTTAGACCATTGGTCCTCGTAGCCCGGTATTGCATTCTCCGATTGGCAAGGGCTCTCTGAGGGCCACGACAGAGACCTTTCTTTGAGATCCTTTAGCGATTCCAGGGATGGAAGCGGGACCTTCTGCATGCAAAGTGTCTGCTCTACGTCTGAGCTGGAGTGCTCCGTATCTCTGGAACTGAGAGAGAGGGAACATGGACTGTTTGCGCTGTGTAATTCTTAAACACCAGAACTCTTATTAAAACAAATAATCAACAAAGTGTTTGTTCCCTTCTGCCCAGATACCCTGGTTCCACCTTCATGGAACATGTTTTACGCTACCAGGACACTCCAGGGGTAAAGATGATTGTGGTGCTAGGAGAAGTGAGTATCGTTTAGTTGTTTTCTGTTTCCAGCATCACTTGGAAATGATTTATTTTCAACCGTAGTTGAAACAGCTGGGGTAGATAGATGATAACAAGAACCCCTGTAGTTTTTATGGAGTACTGTAGCCAATATGATCTGGCATGACTGAACTTCAGAAGCAAAAACATTTGTCCCAGAAGTTTACAGAGTCCTCACAGGAGGGTGTATGGAGGATTCCTTGCTCAAGGGAGGTGTGTTTACTGAGCACCCAAACTCTTGTCTTAATTCTGGCACCAAAATTGTGGAATCCCCTCCCTCCAGAAGCCTGACAGCCAGAATCACTGCGTTCTCTTAGGCCTCGTGTAAAGGCATTCTTATCTTTCCTGGCATTTGGCATGTGGGTTTTGAAAAAATAGCACTCTGTGGCTGCTTTTTCTCAGTAAATGCAGGACTGCTGTGGGAATTTTTAGGGGTAGGTTTAAAAAATACCTCTTTTTGTTGCTTTTAATATTTTAATATTTTTTAATATTTTAATATTACTTCTGGAAAAGCAGTTTAAAAACTTCAACATAAAAATAAAAATCAGTGGATCTTGATCCCCTGATTATTCTTTTATGGTCCTGTAGCACTCTGATCCAAACTTGCCTGAAACTTGGACTGAGCTGGTAAAATCTGGGACCCCTGCTTAAAAAGAGTGTTGTGCACACATGGGTTGTACTTGGCTCCTTTTCTTTAGATTGGAGGAACAGAGGAGTACAAGATCTGCAGGGGCGTCAAGGAAGGCCGGATCACTAAGCCTGTCGTCTGCTGGTGCATCGGGACCTGTGCTACCATGTTTTCTTCAGAGGTGAGGGGCAGATGTGGTGGAGAAAAGCACTGTTAGTGGCTGGGTGAGCGCATATGAACAGCTGCCAGACATCATGGATTCTAAAATCGGGGACGGAGGCCAGCCAGGGATGCAAGATCCTGGATCTGAAAGAAATTGTGATGATACTTTAGCACTGGAAAAAGGAGACTGCTGGCTGCACAGTGAGCAAATGAGGCTGAAGTGACGAGCCTCTTTCAGTGTCCAACAAATGCAGCCACAGTACATGGCGTTTGGGGGGTTTTCTCCCTGCTCTGCACCCACACTGCACCTGAGTGGAAAAAAACAGCTGAGCAGACACCCCATTCTCCTACCCCACACAGAGAACTTGGCTGTCACCAGCAATTGAGAAAGAGAGCAAAATCAAGGCAGTATTATTATTATTATTATTATTATTATTATTATTATTATTATTATTATTATTATTTCTGTTCTGCCCAATAACTGAAGCTCTCTGGGCAGTTTTCAAAAAGTACACATCATAATGCAAGGTAATAAAAAAATAATATAAAATTGCTAATATACAAAATGTAAAACAATTTAAAAAGCTAAAACATTTACAGTAAGATACTGGAGAGACCTGCTGAGAATTGGGGACTTCCCAGGGCTAATAACAGACTGAAATACAACTTAAAATAAGGTGATATATGAGGTTGGTAAAAGTGTGATTGTGTTCAAATGTTCTGGCCTTGTTCTATAATAGGGGTCTGCCCTGCCACCCTGAAGTCAGGCCCTGGCTCCTTTAAAAATCCTGGTTGAAAGGGGCCAGGTGGGAAAGGTGCTGGCTTGATGCTCAGTTGCTAGATTCCCCCTCCTTCCAGTCCAGTGAAGGGCATCCCCATGGCTGGAGAGAAAAGTTGTGTCATGGTGTGGATGTTGTCTGGAGAAAGCTTAGCTAAGAAGTTACTGCAGGGCATGGCTGACCTTGCAGCCATTACTTTGGGTGAGTTTCAAAGCCCAGCACTGCTCCATGTCCCTCTAAAAGTTCTAATTACCACCTGCCTGATTCTGTTGGTCACCAAGCCACGGTCTGCAGCTTGCACTGGTCTTCCTCTTGCCTTTTGCCATCCAGAGTTCTTAAGTTCTTTAAAAGCCTTAATACTGGAAGAAGAGGGAAGTAAATAATTTGCATAATTTATTACTATTATGTAAAAACAAAACCAAGTTTTATTCTGGGAGCAGAAATAGGATTTGTTTACTATAGATTTCATTTCATGAAGAGGGCACCAGTCTTGCCTAAATGCCCTTTTCTCCTGGTGAACAGGTACAGTTTGGCCATGCTGGAGCGTGTGCCAATCAGGCATCTGAAACTGCTGTGGCCAAGAACCAAGCGCTGAAAGAAGTGGGTGTCTGTGTACCCCGAAGTTTTGATGAGCTGGGTGATGTAATCCAGTAAGTGTGATGATAGCACTACAGTGTCTGCCTGTCACTGTCCTGGGAGAACTGCTTGAAGACTGAGAAGCGATACTGGGACCTTTTTGCTTTTAAGAGCAGGGTCAACGTTGCCCTTTGACTGGTTAGACTCTGTGTTGCTCGCAGAATTCTTAGTAGCCCCTCTCTCTTGTTTGGGGAGCGGGGAGTCTGCAGAGAAGAGATCTGAGAGCCAAGCTGCACGTTACAATCACCATGTGAGATCGCTGCCCATTGAGAATTCTGCAGGCTTCCCCACCAGCGGGCAGAGAAAACTGGTATGTGGGGGCTAGTAATCTCTCACACAGTGAACTAGGAGCTGCTGGAAGCTTTTCTCTGTCTCTTGTTTGTTATCTCTTGGAGGCTAACTTGCCCTGCACTTTTCCCTCCCAACTCCTAGGAAACATTAGCTGCAAAGATATGATAGTACCTTCCAGTACCTTTCTTCAGGTACTGGAAAGGTTGGCACAGACAGGAAGGCCAGGATCTCTTCTCAATCATCCCAGAGTGCAGGACATGGAAGAATGGGCTCAAGTGACAGGAAGCCAGATTCCGGCTGAACATCAGGAAAAGCTTCCTGACTGTTAGAGCAATATGGCAATGGAACCAATTACCTGGGGAGGTGGTGGGCTCTCCCACACTGGAGGCATTCAAGACGAGGCTGGACAGCCATCTGTTGGGGATGCTTTGACTTGGATTCCTGCAGTGAGCAGGGGGATGGACTCAGTGTTCTTGTAGGCCCCTTCCAACCATACTGTTCTATGATTCTATGAAAGAAGAGAGATTTTCCCTAGAAGTTAGAAGGGGGACAAAAAGGGAAAATTGGCTACTAAGGGGAGTGATAAGGGGAATTAAGAGAAAGAGAGAAGCAATCAATGGCTCTTCCTTCGCTGTGTAACAAATTTCTGTCCCTCCTAGCTTTCTGTGCCTGTTGGTCTGGGATATTTCAGAATTCTCAACAGTCGGTTCACTTAACTGAGATACGTTATAGAAATGCAAGAGACCCAATTTTTTCCAGAGATTTGATATTTATAGCACACTCAAATTATACATCTCGACATGTTACACATCTTTATATACTGTTTTCTGTCTTGTAAACATTAGGAATGACTGTGCTGTATAGCTTTTTATTGTGTGTGTAAGAGAGAAAGAAACAAAAAGAGGACACTCCGTAGGCAGTTGTCCCTTGGTGATGGGGCTGCTCTCACAGGGTGAGCGCAGCATATAGTTCTGAGGCCCTCTCTGGCTCTGAATTAGCTTCCACCCCTTGGTACTCCCCCAGCCCCAAAGATCACTGACAAGAAGAGGGGTACCTAAAATAACTCTGAGGCAGGAGGGCATTTTATAAGGAATTGCAGATATTTGATCCCAGTCCCATCAAGCTCCATTTATGCACATTTGGTGGGGAGAGGTTAACCATTGGAAAGGGCTTCCTGCATCTTCCTGCAGGAGCAGTTCGAATGCCCCTCTGCACAAAGAGGTGCTGTCATGCATACCTGTGGGACTAGAGCCATTGACTTTAAGAATGTCAATTAAAACATTAAAAGTGTTAATTGAAAAAGTAGTATTCCAAAACAGGTGTACAATGATTCCAAGTTAAAATGCAATTAACAGGATTATTCTTTTTCATTAATCCAACACCTAAAATGCTAGGTGTTTTACAATGTTCTGTTTCATTAATTTATTTTCCTAAAACCAAAGATAATCGCAAAAACAATATGCTCCATAGAAGAAAAATGACACAACTTCTCTGCAGAGCACAGGGTATTGAAATTTAGATTTGTGAAGCAATAGAACAGATTTCTACGTTATGATCAAGCTGGGAGATAAACTCGAAATGAGATTTACATTTGCAACATTAACATTCTGTTATTTTATATTAGTCTCTGTGGCAAAGTATTATAACTGATTATATGTAATCTGATTTTTTTTCCAGCAGCAACTATAAATGTCACTGTCCTTTTATAAGTGCTGTTCATCTGAACTGGCCAAGAAAACAAATGTTGTCACATTTGTTAGCCCACTTGTGCTTTTAAAGAGGCATGTGAGGAACCTCTTTCAGGAAGGCCCCTCTATAGCACAGCTGTGGAAGCTGTGACCCTCAAGTTGGATTCCATCTCCCATCAGCCTCAGCCAGCATGGCCAGTGATCAGAGATGATGGGAGTTGCACCCTTCCCTTTTAATAGAGGCTTATATAATAGGCAATATAAAATGTAATTTATTTGTTTATTTTAGAATATTTATATATTCCTTCCTATTTTAAAAATCCTGAACTGGTTTACAACAAATTTTAAAATGATATATCTTCAATATACATAACAGTATGCGCAACAATATCTAGACAAGTTAGTGGTTGGGAAAAGCCAGGGTAAGTATGTTTTTAATAACTGTTGAAAGCACGTGATCACCAGTGCCTGACATATTTCAGAGAGGAAGTCATTCCAGAGGGAGATGCCACCACGGAGAAGGCCCGTTGCTGTGTTGCTGCTGGATGGGTCTTTGCAGGATGTAGCACAGACAACAAAGCCTCCCCTAAAAATTGTAGTGGTCTAACAGGTCTATTAAGAAATGAGATATGTGCTCAACTAAGTTTTGCAATGTGTTCCCTATATCTGTTTAAATTCCCAATTCACTTTTCTACCTTAGGGCACTCAAAGCTTGTGAGGCTGGATTTAGGCAAACTTCACTGGTGATACAGTGCAGGAAGGGCCCTGTTTTTCATCCTCATCTGTTTAATCCCCCTGACGAAGTTTGCTAGCCTGCTGTTTAGTTCTTTAACCCTACCACCACGTCTGTTTGTTTCCACAGCATCTCCACGTGTTTGTAGTCCCTTTAGTTGGGTTAGAAGGCAAAGCTGTTGTAAAGACTCCTTTCCCCCATTCCTTTAGAGACTGCCACTCTTAGAACTGTTTGATCACGGCTGCAGGAAAACCCAATAGAATGGGACTTCCTGGAAAGAAGAGCAGACTTTGCGATGGGAATGACGATTTGCTTGAATGTAGCCAAATTGGGAGTGCTCTTGATGGTGAACGACAGTGCCAAGAATAAAGATATGTGTTCATAAGGAGACTTGAACACAAGACATGAGCCCAGCACATAACCACCAAGGAAAACTGTAACAGGCGACTGCTTACCCTTTCCTTCCCTTTCCATTAGGTCAGTGTATGAGGATCTAGTTTCCAAGGGAGTGATTGAGCCAGCCCAGGAAGTGCCTCCACCAACCGTGCCAATGGACTATTCATGGGCAAGGGTAGGCGTGCTGTTTTCTGAGTGGTCGCTGGAAGAGCTAATAGCTAGCTAGCCCCAGAGGGGAATGTACAGATATTTTTTTTTTTTTTCATGATTAGAGGCGCATTCTCACTGAGGTGCTCAGTCTGTGCCTGGGGTGGATCATTCCAGACTACCGGTAGGAGCTCACGTGAGCGAATGCTCCTCCTATAAACACTTTCCCTAGAAAGCTAGTACAGAAGGGTTCTAGCCTTGCCTTCTCTACGACACATTAGATTTCTACATGGAGGCAGGGCGAGCCTGTATGCCCCGGCCCTGGGCTGCTAAGGTTTGGAGGTGCCGAGAAAGTGATAAGCCAGATCTAGGTTTGCTTACAAGGAGACTTCATTGAGTACTTACAGCACACAGGGGTACTCAGTGGCTGAATCAGACAGCTTCTCTGAACCAAGAGCTGTGGTGCAAGATGGGTTTTATACCATACATGTTATCCAGGCATAGCAGTGAGGCAGCATGGCAGCAGCAAGGGTTAATTAGGGTTCATCTGCAACTTTCCCAGCATAGCCTAACAGTGCTTGGTTCCCAGCACAGATACCTGCAGCTTTAAGACAAATAGAGCTCCACTTCCCAGGCACATCCGAGACTCTGATAAGATACACAGCACCAGAGCTTGTTAGCATGGAATGTGCTGAGGCAGCCATATCGACCTTTGACTCATCTTACAAGCCAAGGAACCCACTTGCAAGGAAATTGCACTTAATAATGAACCAAAGCAGAGAGCATCATGGATCTCTAAGCCTCTCTCAACTGCTATTAGCTTGCTCACAAGCCTGGGGCCTTAAAGAGCCCTGCCATTCGAAAGAGTGAGGCAGCTACCTCAGGCAGCTGAAAGGGCAGCAAATGGTTAGTTATTTAATTTATTATGATTGTATTTTTACTGCCAGGGAGAGAAATGCTTGTGGGATTTACTGCTTCAAGTGCCTAAATGACAGGGCTCACTGAGTACTATGCATCTTGCATGGATTGTGGTGGGAGCATGTCCTGCTCCACCTCAGGCAGCAAAATGCTTTGAGCTGGCCCTGCATGGAGGGGATCATTTGTCTACAGGAGCATTCACCACTGTGAGCCTGCGGTCTGAAGTGGTACAGCCCAGGTTCAGATTGGCCTCCTCAGCATGAACTAGGCCAGAGTTTCACTATTGTTTTTATCACTTCCCTCCCCTCGCCACCACCTTTTAGGAGCTTGGTTTAATCCGGAAACCAGCTTCCTTCATGACTAGTATCTGTGATGAGCGGGGCCAGGAGCTGATCTACGCCGGAATGCCCATCACGGAGGTCTTCAAGGAAGAGATGGGAATCGGGGGTGTCCTGGGCCTTTTGTGGTTTCAGAGAAGGTGAGGATGGTTTCTCTGGATGGCGGGTTTGTTCACTTGGTGGCCTTGTAAGTAAGATGGAAATCTCCCTCCTCTGACAAGCTTTGTGGTGAGTGAGGATGCGACTAAAACAGTGGGCATAAATTTTCCTTGGAAAGAGGCTGAAAGAGTTGGAGCTTTTAAACCAATGATCAGCAGCTGGGCCCCGTGGTCCAGATCCAGCCCTCTGAGACTTGCTGTCTGGGTCCCCTAAGTTGCCACCCTAGAGATGAAAAAGGTGTGGAGAAATGTTATTGGCAACAACAGAATGTGCTAGCAGAGGTTTTTTAGCAGATGGGGGTTGAGTTGCTGGCTTGCAGCCGCTCCTGCAACAGTAGCTCTGCTGAGCAGGAACCTCGGGAGGGGATGAGGAGAGGAAAGGCAGCCAAATGGCTGACTTGGTTTCCTGCATTGAGCAGGGGGTTGAACTCGATGGCCTTGTAGGCCCCTTCCAACCCTACTATTCTATGATTCTATGCAATGAAGGCACAAATTAATGAGCAATACAGAGTGAAGTTGGAGTGGGTTGGGAGAGGCACACTCTTTCAGATGCAGCTCAGCCGTGTATCTTTGGCCCACCAGGTTACCCAGATACGCCTGCCAGTTTATAGAGATGTGTTTGATGGTGACAGCAGATCACGGCCCAGCGGTGTCAGGAGCCCATAACACTATTGTCTGCGCAAGAGCTGGGAAGGACCTCGTCTCCAGTCTCACCTCTGGTCTGCTCACAATTGTAAGCATTTAACAGTAGCTGGATAAAAGGAGGAAATCATGCAGTTGTTCGGATGTAGCAAGGTCTCTTTGCTGAACATCCTTCAAATTCCACAAGAACAACATGTGAATGGTGAAGCTGGGCTTGAACACCTTGCTTGCTAGCCGTTCCTCCTTCCTGTGTTGCCAAGGTTTCAGAATGGGAGTCCAGTTGCTGTACAGGCATCTCTCCCCTAGCTGGACTGAAGGCGTACATTCAGCAGCCAAGCTTGGAACTCCTCCCTGGGCCAGGATGATTTTCATACAGAAATATCCCCACCCACCCCTTTAAATCTCTTGTACAGTCCTGTCTTCAGATCATATCCCAAAACTAGGCTTTTGTAGTTCAGCTGACTGGGATGTACGACCCTGATCTCGGCACCCCAGGTGGAGGTGATGAAGCGCCTGTTATCAGCTTCGGCTGATACACCAGCAGCACCCGTTCCTGGAACATGTGGACCTGGTAACGCTGGTGCACGCGCTGGTCACCTCTCAGCTTGATTTCCGCAATGCGCAGTACTTGGAGCTGCCTGTATTTTTAGTTTGGAAACTTCAACTGGTACAAAATAGGTCAGCCAGGTTGGTCTCTGGGATGTCTCATGGAGACCACGTTACAATGGTTTTGAAATCTTTACGCTGGCTGCCAGTTTGTTTCCAGGCAAAATATAAAGTGCTGGTTCTGACCTTTAAGGCCTTACATGCTCTAGGTCCAAAGAGCCTCAGGGAGCGCCTCCTCCCAGCCCACCACCTAAGGTCCTCCGAGGGCTCCCTGCTGCTGCTGCCTAAGGTGAGACTGGCAGCCACACGCCAGAGGACCTTTTCCTTGGCCACCCCTCAGTTGTGGAACGACCTGCTGCTCAAAATGCAGCTGCTGACCTCTTTGAAGGTTTTTAAGCAGGCATTAAAGACACTGTTATTCTGGCAGGCCTTCCCCTTTTAGAACTTTTGTTCCTTTTGCTGATGGTTATATAATATTTCTAGGCTGTATTGTGGTTTTTGTTTTGTGTGTGTGTAATTTTGTTTTTAACACTCTATGCTGCCTAGATTGTTTTGTATATAGGCAGGTTATACATTGAATAAATAATAATAATAATATGTGAGGTTCCTGTAGGCCAGCTGACCATGTGCCAAGTCACCTGGCACTCTTTTAGGTCACTTTGCCTCCATGGCCATCTTCTGAGTACCTGGCAAGCAGAGCCAGATTTCCCCTGGCAGTGGCAGCTCTTTCAGATTTGGGGCAGAGGCCTTTCCCAGCTGTGGCCAGGGACTGGACGTGGGACCTCTCCCTCTCTCTCATTCACACACACATCGTGTACACATGCACGCACACCATGTGCTCTAGTACTGAGCTACAGCCCCTTCCATGTCTTCCAGTGTGAATAGAACAGGTTCATAGATTTGCAAAATTAAGGCACCACCCTATGCAAGTTTTAGACAGAAAGAAGCCCTACAATTTCCAGCATTCCACAGCCATTTTTTGAATGCGAGCTTCTCTGCTTGCTGCTCTCCAGGGGGATCGGTTTGGCGGTGCTCTGGATGCAGCAGCAAAGACGTTCAGCAAAGCCTTTGACAGCGGCATCATCCCGATGGAGTTTGTGAACAAGATGAAGAAAGAAGGGAAGCTGATCATGGGCATTGGCCACCGGGTCAAATCGGTAGGTGGCCCTGCCTGTGGAGAGGGCCTGGTAGGGCGACGCTTGAAAGAGCCCAACCTCTGCCCGGCACCAGGCTTTAAAGGGGTCTGGCCACAGTTCGGGGTGATTGTTCATGCAGACTCCTTACTCTTCCAGAGGTTGTGGGTTCTTTTACTTTTTTTTTTTAATTTGCAGATCAATAACCCAGATATGAGAGTTCAGATCCTCAAGGACTATGTGAAGCAGCATTTCCCTGCAACGCCTCTTCTAGACTATGCGCTGGAAGTTGAAAAAATTACTACTTCCAAGGTACCAGTCTTACTGCTTCTTTTTTGGTGCCACCTTTAACATTTAATGACTTGGTCTTTTCTGGCCTTCTCTATTACTCTGAGAGCTACATCAGCCATAAATGTGTGTGTGTGTGTGTGTGGGGGGGACGACTACTAGCTCATCTGCCCCTCCATACTTATGCTTAGTTGTTTGTGGCACATAGCCTAAAATGGTTGTGTGTGATGGGGGAGTGAATAAGAACCACATCTCTTTTCATTCAAAAATATTTCCCTGCTTAGTAACCTGGAGGCAATTTGTACATGCTATAGGCGGCCATCAAATGGCTATTTATAAGCCTATGCTACACTCTAGACGTCTGAACACCAAGAAGATTTATACACGAAGGGCTGCAAATGGTCCATCTGGCCCTACAGGGCAATTTTATAGGAGATCTATTATTTATTTATTTAATTTCTATACCGCCCAACAGCCGAAGCTCTCTGGGCAGTTCACAAAAATTAATTTATGCACATAAAATGAACAAAAGAAGTCTCTCTTGTCCTGCAGTGGCATCCAGGGTCTCAGGTGCCGCAGCTGTAGATAGATGCCAGGCACTGAACCTGACGTTCACAACGCGTTTGTTCTCCCATGGAGGTACAGTCTCTCCCCTGGTTTACATATTTTGCGGACTCTGTTGTCTGTACAGCTGAAAAACTCTGCTGGTTTTCCCATAGGTGACTCCAGGAATTGTGGTTTGAGGAAGGGTCCTAGGGATCACTTTCAAGGCTCTGCCCCCTCCAGCTCCAAGGAGTCTTGGAACCTGTAATAACTTTATATGGGCTTTTAAAAAAATCCTGCCCCAAAGTGTAGGGGTCCCATTCATGTTTGTCAACAAAAGCGTTGTGGCTTTTCTCTGAATACTTCCAATTGAATTTGCATCCCTGTTTTTGCTGGAATCTCTCGGAGGAACAAACTTGACCCCTCTATCTTTTCTTCTCTCCCCTCCCCACTCCAGAAACCTAACCTCATCCTGAATGTTGATGGCTTCATTGGTGTGTCCTTTGTTGATGTGCTCCGGAACTGTGGCTCCTTTACACGGTAAGCCTTCTGTTATCTAGCTGGGTCTTTGTCATGGCTCTAAAGCTGGGCTGCAGTGAATCTACCTACCAAAGGAGACAACTGTCCCAAGCATCCTGGGTGTCACTGAGGCCACACCCCTATTATGATGAAGGGGTGGGGGGAAAGGGCTAGGTCCCTCCTGCCCTAGCCCAAATGTCAGAAGGGAATGCCATCTTTGGCAACTACTCATGCCTCCATCTTGTATTTTATGAACCAGCAGCCTGTGATTTGCACAAAGTGGGAGCGGAGTGGCTGCCCTGACTTCCTTTTTTTAACCTGCCTTTGAAAAGGAAAAAAAAAAATCCTTGTGGCTGTGTGCACATGCACAGCTCACGCTCTTCATTACTAGCAAGAATCCACTACAGGATTAATGTTTTAAGCAAGAACCATTTGGTTTCTATTTCAGGGAAGAAGCTGATGAATATATTGATATTGGTGCCCTCAACGGCATTTTTGTGCTTGGCAGAAGTATGGGATTCATTGGTAAGTCTTGCGTGTTATGCAGCCAAAGGGCAAGATCCTTGTCCATAAGGTAGGAGGCTGGTCCAGCTCATGATATGTCACTAGTCTGAGCATTGCTGCTGAACATGTCACCCTCCTTGCCTTGTGGCCCAAATCTCTAGAGGAGGAAGACAGGTAACTGGTGGCTTACGGGACAAACCTGGCCCTGAAAGCAGCTCCAGCTACTGCCAGTGGCTCTACTTGGATTTGATCACAAGCCAAATACACGTGTGATGTGGCTGCAAGAAAGGCAAATGCAATTTTAGGTTGTCACAGTAGTAGTTTAAAAATCACAGGAAGTCATAGTCCCACTCTACTCTGCACTGGTTGGTACTCACCTCAAATACTGTGTGCGGTTTTGGACATCACACTTCAAGGAGGATTCAGACACATTGGAATGTGTTCAGAGAAGGGCAACAGAGATGACCAGGGGACTAGAAACTAAGTCCTGTGAGGAAAGATGGCAGGAACTGGGCATGTTGAGCCTTGAGAGGAGAAGGCTGAGGTGGGATATGAGAGCACTGTTCAAGTACCTAGAGGGTTGTCACAGAGAAGAGAGGTGCAACCTGTTCTGGATCATTCAAGACTGTAGAACATGAAATAACAGGCTTAAGCTACAGGAAGGCAGATTTCTGTGGAATGTCAGGGAAAACCTCCTAACAGTCAGAGCAGTCAAGACAGTGGAGCCAACTGCCCTCGGAGGCGGTGGGCTCTCTGTCACTGGAGGTCTTCAAGCAGACTGGAGCACCATCTGCCAGGGATGCTTCGTGCTAGATTCCTACCCTGAGCAGGGTCGGACACAGTGGCCTAAATGGCCCTTTCCAGCTTTATGGTTCTACTCAGTAGGAGGCGTGGTAAGTTTATTAAGTTATTTTGGTTCACAGTAAAGAAGGAAAGCGAAGTCTGAGCGACGTATTCATAAAGAGCTTTTTAATGGAAATGCTGTTTTGCCAACTCTGAGCATATTCTTGAAAGGTGAAGGAGCCCAGCCAGCCTTCTGCTTGAGCAGATGTTTTAAGTCATTTCTGTTTCTTCGCCCCCACAATCAAACCATCTTGGCTCATGCAGTCTGCAGCTGGAACGCCCTTTATCGCAGGGCTGAACCAACTTCATTACAGGCCTTGATTGCTCTAGCCTTGTTCCTCCTCCCCAGGCTAAAGTCTGGACCCAGAATTGAGTAGCTCCTAAGAATCCCTACTATAGGGATTCCTAAGCTGGTCCCTGCTATAGATCAGCTGTATCTGCCTGACTTAGCCCACCCCACCCCACATCTCCTACATGTTGCTGGCACAAACGTTGTGCCACCCTGCAACTCTTGTAGGACAGAAACCCCCATATAAAGGGGGAGGCAAGAAGCAGCCACGGCTGCAAGTTTGTCAGCAGCTGCTGCTGTATCACTAGTAACATTGTGTTTTGGGTCATTGCCCCTTATCTTGTACTTGGACAGCAGCTCTTGGGACTGGGTCATTGCACGAGTAGGATTAGCGAATGAAGTTCAATTTTTCCCATGTAGGACCTTTAAAAAAAGAAGCAGTAGCAGTCTGTAGGTTAAATCTGAGAGAGAAGCATACAGTAAGATCTCTTTAATTTCAGGACATTACCTGGACCAGAAGCGGTTGAAGCAGGGTCTATATCGTCACCCTTGGGACGACATCTCCTATGTCTTACCGGAGCATATGACTATGTGACAGCTGAAGAGGGTAAAATGAATTGCCTTTGGAGAAGGCCAGCATGGGCATGACATTACTATATGCCCTGGCTGTCACGGTATAGGAAACCACGGACTGACTGGGTTGAAATTCTATACAAGGCAGCCTTTTATAGGCCTAGAAGTGGATTCTATAAATAATGATAAACCAAAACCTGTTGCTATTTCCTGCTGGATTCAGTATATAAAAGCAGTTGCACTGTGTCTTTGCTTGTTCTTTTGTGTGTTTTTAGTTTGCTCCCTCTGCCCCCACCCTTGCTTTTCTGCAGTGTTTTCTGACCCAAGTTTTTAATGTTTTTATTTTGATCCATGATCATTAGACTTGAAGAACCATAGAGTCATTGAGCTTGCATCACCAAAATCTTGAAGAATGTTATCCTCAGACACCGTATAATTCGTCTTGGCTCCTGTGTGTTCATCTTCATAGTTAGATTGTATTTCTGGTCAGGAGCTACTGCTAGTTTAATAAGCCATTCCAAGTATGGTGTAGCAATTTTAAACTGTAAACTGGTAACATAAGCTCTTGTTCAAGACTGTGAAATTTGCGTGTATTCCAGTTTCTGTATTTATCAAGCTAATATTTTCACTTATCACAAAAAACAAAATGAGCAAATATAAAATGTAGACATATCTATGTTTATAACCATATACACAAGATATTACATCTGTGTGCCTCTAATATACCCACAACAATATTCAGTGCTTTATTTGTCTCTGTATTATACTCTGTCTCAAATAAAAAGTACAATAATAAATTGTCTTAGCTGGATTTTGTGAATAGCCCCTTAAAACACAAATGTGGGCTATATGAAGAAAACAAAACCTCCATATGAGGAGGAGAACCATCCTGCTCTTGTTCCCCAGCAACTGGTATACAGAGGCAGACTGCCTGTGATACTGGAGGTAGCATATAGCCATCAGGATGAGTAGACATTCATAGCCATATCCTGCATAAATTTGTCTAATTTTAAAGCTATCCAAACTGATGCCCATCACTACATCTTGTGGTAGTAAATCCTCTGGCACCTCTGGAACAAGAGTCGGCATCGCTTAACGAAACCCTGTAGATTCCTCTGCGGGCCACTGAAGCCTTCAAGCAGGGGAGCTGGTGGGGTGGCGGTGCTGGAGCTGGGGGAGCGGTACGCAGGGCACGGACCTGGGCTTGTAAGGATGAGACCTGAGCCTGCAAGGTAAGCAGGACGCGTGGGAATTCTACCTCCATTCTGGCCCCTGGTCAGGGCGTAGACTGGCCACAGCAAACGGTCAGGTCTGGGCCGTGAGCAGCAGGTATCCTTGCCTAGAACACCGGGGCCAGGGGGGATGGACACTGGCAAGGCGTGGGTGGGCCAGAGGCGAAAACGAGGTCCAGAGCAGGCAGCAGGCGGGTACGCAGAAGGCAGGGCTAGAGGCAGAGGTGTCGCCAGGAACAGGCAAGGGTCGAGTATCAGCAAGGCGTTGGCAAGACCGGACACAAGAGACAAAAGCACAGCGCTGCCACCAGGAAGGCTCGTGTTGCTATGGCAAAGCTTGGAGGGAGGAGGAAGCCCTTTACAGGGCTTCCAGAGGCTCCCAGCTGGTCTGCATTCGAGGCCTTGCGAGCACCTGCAGGCCCAGTGCTTGATCCTGCAAGTACTGCAGTGTGGACCAGGCTGCCTTTTGTATCTGGTCACCAGATAGGGTAGCAGAGCTCCCCAGGTCGAGCAGATCCTGACAGGTAGTGCACACCGCCCCATAAGCCTGCAATATGGGCCCAGGTAATGAGATTGGCCTACATTCGAACGTTTTCATCACCCCCCCGCCTTCCAATATAAACTGAAACCAAATCCTGGCAAGACGAAAGCCCTGTGGGCAAGTGGTTCCCCGGTCCAGGAGAAAGGCTCATTGCCTGCTCTGGATGGGGTTGCCCTCCTTCTGAAAGATCAGGTCTGTAGTCCGAGGGTACTCCTAGTCCATCATTCGCTGGAGACCCAAGTGGCCCTGGCAGCTGGGAGTGCCCTTTACCAGCTTCAGCTGGTTCGCCAGCTACAGCCTCTCCTGGACAGGGATAGGTTGGCTATTACTGCAGTGCGCTCTACATGCGGCTGCCCGTAAGGCTGCTCCGGAAGCTGGAGCTAGCACAGAACACAGCAGCTTGGCTGTTATTGGGAGCTGCCCCTTTTCAGCATGTAACTCCTTTGCTGAGGGAACTGCACTGGCTGCCAATTTGGTACCAGGCCAGGTTTAAGGTTTTGGTACTGGTGTACAAAGCCCTAAACAACTGGGGACCCAGGGACCTGACAGCACCTTCTCCCTTGCCAACCTGCCTGATCACTGAGGTCATCAGAAGGCATGCTCCTGGTGGTGCCACATGGACGTACGGCCCGACTGCAGTCCACATGGATAAGAGCCTTCAGCGTGGTGGCTCCCTTCCTATGGAACTCCCCCCCTCTGGAAGTCAAACAGGCACCAACACTGGGTAGGTTTTGGCACTTCCTGAAAACAGCTCTTTTCCAGGAAGCCTTCCGTGGGTATCCAGCCTCAGTTTCGTTGGCACTCTGTCTTTTAAAGAACAATTTCAATATCACGTTTCACTCATTTTATCTTTTGTTCATTTGATCTCTTCTTGTTCACTGCTCCTGAATCTGTTTAGATGAGGAGCGGTATACAATGGCTCATAAATAAATAAATAAATAAATAAAGAGCGCCGTATTTGGATTTGCAGTAGCTTTTAAATGTTTGAAAAGTAAAAGTCACGTTTTCTGCACGAAATCAGCGCCGACTTAAAAGCGGCCTGCCTTTGCCTCTCCCTTTGGGGCAGGGGCCAAATCTACCGCCCGGCCACAGCTGCGGGAAGCGTCCTGGATCTCTCCTTTTTTTCCTGCGAGCGCTGTGGGCATCTCTACGCCAGCCGAAAAATCCCGCGCTTCGGACAGGGCTTAAACGCGGGACCCCGACGGCTCCCCTTCTCACCCGCTTCCTGCCCGCCATAGCCGAGCCCTCCGCTGCCCTCCTCGGATCTCGCTCCGCTTCCGGCCGCCGGCGCGTTGCCCGCGACCTACCCGAAGACGGGGCCAAGGGCCTTGAGCGCAGGCGGCGCCCGGCGGGCCGCGGCGTCGCGCGAGGAGGCCGCAGGCTTCCCCGGGGAGCCGCCCCGCCTCGGCTGCACGGCAAGCGCTCCGCGCGGGTCAGCGCTGGAACTTCGCCCGGCCGTCCGCGGCGGCCCCTCCGGCCCCGGAAGGGCGGCGCGCGGCCGCCACGCCTCTGTGAGCGCGTGAGCGACGCCGCCGGGCGCGGCCGCGCGGCGGAGGCGCGCTCGAGCGGGCCGGGGGCAGCCAAGATGGCGGCGGCGGGCGGCGGCGCGGAGCCGGGGGGCGGCCTGCCGGCGCCGGAGGGCGAGGCCGAGGGCGAGGCCGGGCCGGACGCGGGGCCGGACGCCGAGGAGTTCTCGTGCGCGGCGCACTGCGCGGAGCTGGCCTGCCGGCAGAACGAGCAGCGGCGGCGCGGCCTCTTCTGCGACGTCACGCTGGCCTTCTGCGGCGGCGGCGAGGGCGGCGCGGCGGCCCGGCCCGAGCCGCCCCCGCGGGAGTTCCGCGCGCACCGCTCGGTGCTGGCCGCCGCCACCGAGTACTTCGCGCCGCTGCTCTCGGGCGACTTCGCGGAGTCGCGCTCGGGCCGCGTGGAGCTGCGCAAGTGGAGCTCCGAGGCCGGGCCGGACCCGGAGACGGTGGAGGCCGTGGTCAGCTTCATGTACACGGGCCGCGTCCGCGTCAGCCCCGGCAACGTCCACGAGGTCCTCGAGCTGGCCGACAGGTGAGGCGGGCGGGGAGGCGCGCCTGGGCCCGTGGAGGGCCGCGGGCGGGCGCCGCGAGGCGGGGGCGGGTTGCCAGGCGCCCCCGGGGAGCCGGACGCCTCCCGCCGAAGAGGGCTGCGCGCGGGGGGATGCTGGCGAGGGAAGCGCGGGCGCGCGCTTCCCCCCCGGGGCCAGCCCGTCGAACCCCCCGGAGCCAGCCCGTGTCACGCGGGGGTGGGGGAGGCCTGGTTTGTCACAGCCGCACCCTTTTACCTGGGAGTGAGCCCGGCTCATCTCGGTGCGACTTGCTTTTGAGTAGACCTCTGTGGCGTTGCATTCCTACAATCATAGGATCATAGAATAGTGGGGCTGGAAGGGGCCCGCAAGGCCATCGAGTCCAACCCCCTGCTCAGTGCAGGAATCCAGGTCAGAGCATCCCCGACAGGTGGCTGCCCAGCCTCGTCTTGAACGCCTCCAGTGTGGGGGAGCCCACCACCTCCCCAGGCAATTGGTTCCATTGTCGTATTGCTCTTACAGTCAGGAAGTTTCTCCTGGTGTTCAGCCGGAATCTGGCTTCCTGTCACTTGAGCCCATGATTCCGTGTCCTGCATTTTGGGATGATCGAGAAGAGAGCCTGGCCTTCCTCTCTGTGAAAGGAAGTAAATCATTGTAAATCAGCAAGTAAAGTTACGATTTAAATCTCCAGGAAACAATGCCAGCTGTAAACCAATGACTTATAAATTTTTAAAAATTCATTATTTAGCTATTTCTTAAATAAAACTTCATGCTACTTGGTCGTTGTAACCATAAGAACACATTCGGTTGAATCCAGATTTAGGGAGCAGCCCTCTTCCAGAGCAGGCCTGAAAGAGTGTCCCATGGATCGTAGAGTATTTTGGAGCTCGCCTTCCAAGGCTGTAGGCACTGCTGTGATCTCTGGAGGGGAAATCCAAGCTGGGATTGTTGTGTGCCCCCCCCCCCCCCGCCCTTGCAGCTGCCACAATCCATCATGGTTTCCTCACCTGAGGCTGGAGGTCTGACCTCGGGTGAGGATACAAATGAGGGGGAAAGGGGCAACATCCTGAAGCCTCCCAGCTCCTGCCCCGTGACTCCACTGCTCAAAACTGCATCTAGTGAGAAAAGCAACAGAAAGGAAGATGGAGACCTGACAACCAGCATCAGAGTGCTCCTTCTGAGAGCCTAGATTTGCTCTCTTGGTCATACTTAAGAGTTGACCCATTGGGTTAAGTGGGATTTATTACTCAAAGTCACATTGATTTCAGTAGACGAAGTCTGGATCCAACCCATAAACTTAAAACTGAATAGAACCTTCCCATAACTTTTGTATATATTAAGTTTATTAACTATTTTAATGTTTACGCTAAGAAATATAATATTCAGTATATTGTTTAGTTTTAAATAATTTAATACTTATTATCATGTCTAGACTTATGCTAGTATCAAACATACAACAGAAGAATTGTATTTTTATGAAACAAATTCTTGTCATAACTGCCCTGTGCCATCCCTACTCCACAAAAATATGTCTATGTTCTTTGGTTGGTAGATTCATATATATATATATATATATATATATATAATTTTTTTTTTTTACAGTTAGAATGCTCATTGATCCAGTTGTAGGGGTCAGATAGTTGTTAGGCATAAAATTGGAGTACAAGGTCACTCTGATTAGTAGATGATATCCATGGTGATTTGCCGGTCCCTCGCCCCCAGAATAAAGTCCTAAGACAAACTTTTGATCTGGACGATGACTGATAAACACGCTTTTCCTGGTTTTTCTTTCTTTACAAACCAGCAGGGTCATACGTCTAGTTTTTTGAGAGCATATGTTTGTATTAAGTTAAGATTTCATCTTAGACCGGGTATTTTTAAAAGGATAAACTTCCTGTAGTTGAAATTTTTTTTAAAGGATCACAACATTTAAGGAGGTTGTGGCATAGGGTGATGAGATCTATAACAAGGATGGGTTTGGGATGGGGGAGAAGTTACCTTCCCTGTTTAGACACTAATGTGCTCCAAGTAGAGTGACTTTCCACAGCATTGAAGCTACTACTAGGATGGGGTCCATAGCTCAGTGGTGGAGCACACAATTATAAGGTCTTGGGTTCAGTCCCTGGCATCTCTAGTCAAAGAATCTTGGAGAACAGGCTGGAAAAGACCCTTGCTTGAGTCCTTGGTGGACATTGCTAGTTTGAGTAGACCAAGGGTAGGTAATCTAGTGCCCTCTGGATGTTTTGGGCTGCATCTCTCATAATCCATGAACATGGGCCATGCTGGTTGGGTTGATGGCAGTTGTAGTCCCAAACATCTGGAAGGCACCAGGTTGCCCACCCCTAGAGTAGATAGTTTTGTGCTAGATGGACTGCTAGTCTGACTGGGTATAAGGCAGATACATATCCTCTTATGAGGTTGAGTGGAAGCATATACAAAACTGGGGAGAGGCAAGACAGAGCAATGCAAATGGCCATGCAGCTGAGTATTACAGATCTCATGGAAACCTTTCTATTCCACCTGTATAGCTCCTGAACCATTTGTCTGGGTTGGTATTTTGTGGAGCTGGGCAGTTAAAGCATCTTTAGATATGAGAAGCTCAGGAAGGATAAGCTGTTGGAAGTGGGTACTTGCAAAGTGAAAACCAAGATACAAGTTACTAGCTATGCTGTAGGATGTTTTTTCACTCCTGTGGGCCATTTCTAAGCTGCCTTCTTGTTCTGTAGGTTTTTATTGATACGCTTAAAAGACTTCTGTGGGGAATTCCTCAAGAAGAAGCTGAACCTCTCCAACTCTGTGGCCGTCCATAGCTTAGCTCACATGTACTCTTTGAACCAACTGGCTTTGAAAGCTGCTGACATGATCAGGAGGAACTTCTACAAAGTCATCCAAGATGAGGAGTTCTACACTTTGCCATTTCACCTCATCAGAGACTGGCTTTCGGACTTAGAAATCACAGTGGACTCAGAAGAAGTTCTGTTTGAGATGGTTTTAAAGTGGGTTCAAAGAAATCCTGATGAAAGAGGAAAGTACTTTAGTGATCTCTTTAAACTTCTCCGGCTGTCGCAAATGAAACCCACGTATTTGACCCGACATGTCAAATCAGAAAGGCTTGTATCCAGCGATGAAGCTTGCCTCAAACTTGTATCAGAAGCAGTAGAAAGCCATGCTCTCAGGGCTGAGAATTTGCAGTTAGGTACCCTCCAACAAATTACTTCTCCTGTAACATCACTGCCTCGCTTTGGACAAAACATGGATGTTATCATGGTTATTGGTGGTGTGTCTGAGGGAGGTGACTACTTGAGTGAGTGTGTGGGGTATTTTATTGATGAAGATAGATGGGTGAATTTACCACACATACACAATCATCTTGATGGACATGCTGTCGTTGTGACAGAATCCTATGTTTATGTAGCGGGTTCCATGGAGCCTGGCTTTGCCAAGACTGTGGAAAGGTACAACCCAAATCGAAATGTCTGGGAGCAGGTTTCCAATCTGATAACCAGGAAGCATTCCTTTGGCCTCACTGAGGTAAAGGGGAGCTTGTACAGCATTGGTGGACATGGGAATTTTATCCCTGGCTTCAAAGATGTAGCTGTCTATCATCCTGATCAAGACAAGTGGCACAACCTGGAGTCGGCACCAAAAATACTCCGGGATGTTAAAGTGATTACTATCGACGACAGGTTTGTTTACATGGCTGCCCGCACACCGGTTGATGGGGATAATGAGGAAGGGTTGAGAGCTGTCATCATCCGATATGATGCAGATGCAAGACAGTGGCAGGATGCTGAGTCTCTGCCACTCCTTGACAACTATTGCTGCTTTCAGATGGCTGTGGCCAATACCAACTTTTACCACACAGCCTCACTTTGTCCCAGAAGCTACCCTCTGGACCATGAAGAGGTCAAGAGGAAGATCTCCGGCCCAGTCTCTGATGACATTCTGGAAAGCTTACCACCAGAGGTTCTAAGCATCGAAGGGGCAGCTGTCTGCTATTACAAGGACGATGTCTTCATCATAGGTGGGTGGAAGAACAGCGACGATACAGACAAACAATACAGGAAAGAGGCTTACCGCTACTGTGCTGAGAGGAAACGCTGGCTGCTGCTCCCTCCCATGCCCCAGCCTCGCTGTCGTGCTACAGCCTGTCACGTGAGAATCCCCTTCCGGTCTTTGCATGGCACGCAGCGATATCCAATGCCACAAAACCTAATGTGGCAGAAGGACCGGATTCGGCAGATGCAGGAGATACATCGTCATTCCTTAAGCTTGCGAAGGATGCCACGCTCCCAGATAGAGTGCTAACATGAATAAATGGAGTTTGAGAAAGTCCTGTCGGTGTTGCCATGCTCAGCATGATCTCCTAACAACTTAAGTAATCTAAGCTGCTCTGTTTAAGCACTGGTGATTATTGGAGATCTAGCCTTCTAGGTGTTAGTTTCCCAGGACTGCAAGCACCACAGGAAAACTTGATATACTTTAGCCATAATATGAAGGTAGGCATAGTTATAACATCTCTAGAGCCTTTAGTTTTCCTTTAGTTTTCCAGATGAGATGCAAGTGTAGAATCCCACAAAAGAATTGTTCTGGCAGTTTGTAGGTATGTCCAGGAAGTACAAAGGTTCAGCACAGCTTAGCTCTCACCTCTCTTTTCCAGGAGATTTTGTATACAGCCCATTTGTTCCAGTTAGGTGTGTGTGAGAGTTTCCCTGTGTATTGGGGCCTCTCATCCCTCTTAAAGCATTTATACAAGCTGTGTTAAATATTACATTTCAACTCATTTTAAAATATGGATAAATATAACACAATATCAAGGTTCGCTTTTTTAAGACATCACTTTTATTTGCTTTTGCAAAGTTACTTTAAAAAAAAATCTGCAACTGCTGTGAATCTACTTCTGTCAAACTAGGAGCCAAGTGCAATAGGTAAAAAAGAACAAAGCCCTACATATGAGGAGTGAAGCACAATCTTTCTAAGAACTTCAAAACGTTCCATGCTTAGAAATATTTTATAGTTGTATTTATGTAGAAGCATTTGAGTTTACTAAGGGGTTATTAGCAAAAACAATAGATTTTAATGGTTGGATCATCCTCAGCCCTATACTGAACGTTTCAGAGTCTTTCCTTTGAGGGGCTCACTGTAATTTTTGGTGATGTTCCCTTCAACTTTGGAGTAGTCCCTTTGATTTCAATAAAATGAATATTATATAAATGGTTCAAGATTGTGGCCTTAAAGGAATGAGTGAAAAGACCAAAAAGATCAACATTACACATCCGAATTCATAATTGGAAGGAATTGGGGGTTTATCGATGCAGGGACAAAGCTGAATGAAGTGTGTGTGTGTGTGTGTGTGTGTGTTCAAGCAAGTAATAGAGTAAGTCTAATTAGAAAAACAAACCACCCAACCTGCCTTTGACAATCAAATCTCTTTGCCTTCATGATATGCCATTCCTTGTTCAGACTCTGTTGAATATTTGAGACTTCGGTTGGAGTGGAAAAGTTGCCTCCATTATAATTTTTGATAGCAAGGTAGTCTCGACAATATCTTAATTGTGTTTTGGCAGCAAATAACATTAATTGTCCCAGAGCAAAGTTTGTTGATACTGGTAGAAGTTCTGCTGCTCTTTTTCCCTTAAGAAAACAATGTCCTGCTTTCTCTAGAGTGCTGGTGGTTTTACAGAAGATGCAAAAAAGGTAAAAGGTTGTGTATTTTTATTAGCCAACTTAGGGGAGTGTTTAAACTTTGGACCTTCCCAGAAATTCTTCAGGCAGGAAAACTGCATGGTAAAGGACTCACAAAATTCTTCACACTAACCTAAGTTGGTCCAAAAAAATATTTCATTTTACTTTTGTGAATTCTGTCCCTTGGGGATGAACGTGCACCACTTCTACTGATAGCTGCCTTGGAAAACCAAGTAATATTTCTCATTGGATTTCCCTTGGCCTCTTCACTTTTCTCACCCGTCACCTCCCCCGACCCCTAAATGCAGTTTGGCAGTGCTTATCCTGCCCTGACTACTGGCTGTACTAACTTGCTCCAGGAACCATTGTCCACATAAGCCAGTTACTTTATCTAGTAAGAGTTGCTGGGGCTAGTGGTACTCCTCTCCTTTGACACATTTTGTGCCAAAATGTGCGGAAGCTAAAGGTGGGGTAATTTCGAAGTCCTTAGGTGGAATCAAGACCAATGCATCACTGGGCTCTTTTGGAAGTGGAATACTGGGAATAAAATCAGCTTCCATTTCATCTATAAAACAGCTTTCTACGAAGGATCTGATTTTACCTGGATTGTGTTTTCTACCTCTTTTATTGGTTTTCCCCTCCTTTAAGTGGTCCAGTTTTACACCCAGGAACATTGAGACGGGATGAGGAGGAGAAATCAGCATGTGAGAAATCTGCATTGGCCAAGATTATTCCAAAAGCTAATTTCAGTGGTGTCTGAATAGTAAATAGCAGTGTCTTAAATTTTGGGAAGTACTGGTGAAGTTGGCTTTTTAAAAGAAACGTGACTTTAAGGACTGACGGTTCTTGTTTTCCAATTTAGCAAGAAGCCTAATTCATGTCTGAGGAATTGGGGTAAGTCAACTGCATGGATGTGCACAGGTTTTCTTGGCTTGCGTTTGTCCCCCTAATATTTTTCCAATATATTTTTGTTAGAAACTTGTGTGCATTAAATAACTGTCTTGCTGTCAAGTTCAGACTAATGAAGCTTTGTTAAACAAAGAAAGCCACAAACTTTTAAAAATCGAGGAATGTCCACGTGCCTGCTTTCATAATATATTGTGTGTACCAGCCAGTTGTTTATGGGAAAGGGTTAGATGCTTCAAAAGCTTCCTGTTAACTTCTTGAAAGCCCCCTGACATTAGGCTGACATTCGAAATACGCAGGGCCCTAAACAGCTCTACTCAAAATAGTAAGACTTTGCCTTAATTCAGTTATGGACACATCTATGTGGAACATTTAAACTGGTTTAGCTGGGGATTGTAATTTTGCTGAGGTCTGAATTGCTCTTATATTTCTCACAGCATTAGAATGAATAGGATTCCCTTGGGAAAAGCAGTGGCAAGACTCCTTCACCTTATAGTGTAGATATGGTTCTGTGTGTCTCTGTTACTGAAATGCAACGCATGTTTTGAGGCTTCATGGCAGATATATTTGGCCCACAGTGCAAAATGGTTGGTGGTCTCCACAAATGAGTTAATATATTGACTGTGCTAATTAGCGTATCTGTACAACGGTTGAGTCTGGCTGGTAAGCTTTCCTTTTTTAAATTCAATTGTAAGTCACCTTGGATGTTGCTTGTGAATGCCAGTCACGTATGGTATACAGGTGCCTACATGCCTTGCTTGGAGACTTCCGTTTGCATGGAAAGTTCAGAACACTCTAGAGAACAGTCCCATTGTACCATGCGTAGTGTCATATGTCATAATTTCGTAATGTAGAGTCTGGATGATAGGCTACTAACCTGCTCCCCTGAGTGCCTCTTCGCCCCTAGACAGCACAGCCCTTGTGCTGCATGCCAGTTTTTTGTCTCTACTTAGTCATGCCCTTTCTTGACAAACCAAGCGGTCACCTGACAAAGGGAAATCCTCCAGCAGACCATCCAAATTGTGCTTCAACTTGGGGAAGGTTGACAGCACAGTTGAGAGAGAGTTCCACTGAAAATAATGGGACTTCTGTCTGAGTAAACATGGTTAGGATTAGACTGCTAATCATAGTCCTGTTGATCCGAGCAACATAAAAGTTTTCAGGACAGGCAATGTGCCAGCTGCCAAGAGACTTAGCAGAGAAATAGTACAGCTTCCTATGACAGAATGCACGTTACGCACACCGCCTTCCTCTTGTGGAGTAGGGTTTGATGCCTGAGCTGACGTTATTACTGGAGTAATACTATCTCTGGGTTATATACATATGCACACAATCTTCTCATTATTAGATTCAAACTCCTGTTGTGTTTATGTGTTTGATTCAGTGAGGCTCACCTTTATACAGTTGAAGGTAACAAGACATGTCAGTACAATTTTATTTAGGTAATCTCTGCAATATTGCCACCAATGAGTCCTTGGCTATTGCTGTAACTTTGGCTACAAAGGTCAAATTATATTTTTTAAAATTAAGATATCGTTATTTGCAGTGTGACTGATGGGCCATTTCCAGCAGGCTCCATAGAGAATGCCACTATTATGAGCGCCTACCATCTTCCACAGGCCATCTTGCCAGCGCACCAAGGGCACTTGGCCCTTATCACCTGGCATGAGACTCGTGGCAGAGCCGACATTTAGATAAGAACAGGAACAGCAGGGATTTTGCCTGCTGTTTTTGTCCTGATCCTGAGGAAGTGAAGGAAGGCCCTGCCTCTTCCTCCAGCTCTCCATGCTTTACTAGAGGGCAGAGTTTTGGAGACGGACAAAGCAGCCAGTGGAATGCCTGCTCTTTCTGCCCTCCAAAATTTTCTGCAAGACGCTTCCTCTTCCTCCAGCCCTCTGCGCTTGCCAGAAAGCTTAAGGAAAGGGCTTGCTAGAGAGCTGAAGAGAAGAAAAGGTTTGCAGGACAGAAATAGACACTAGTACTGCTTTTCCTGTCCTGCAGAGCTTTCTGCAACTCAAAAAAGACTGCTGCTTATTAGAGCCCTCTAGTGAACATGGAGGTCTTGAGGGAGAGGTGAGGTCTTGCAGAAAGATTTTGCAGAAGGACAGGAATAGTAGGAGAAATGCCTGCTATTTCTGTCCTTCAGAGCTTTCTGCAAGACCACATGTTTCCTTGAAGCCTTCAGTGTTTGCTAGGGGGCATGAGGAAGACACAACAACTTTTCTGACTAGCAGAAAGAATTGGAATGGGCTGAAGTAGCAAGCATTTCTCCTGCTTTTTCTGTCTTGCAAGTCAGAAGTTCCTCTTCCTTGTACCTTCTAACAATCACAGAGGACGTGGAAGAGTGGATTTTTCTTCCACTGTGGGGGGTGAATTGGTGTGGAGTACAGATTGTGGAATGCCACTATTAGAGCTTTTCACTGAGTGGGCCAAGCTGAAATGGTGGTCTGCACATCAGTATTTTCTGCCTCCTCACTAATACTGGGACACTTCCTTCAAAGCCATCCTAGTTATAAATTGTTTGCTAAAACACAAGCTTTACTAAAACAGCTCTCTGCTTTCCCTAAACTGCAATAAGGTAACATGGATATAAATCTAAAAGTTAGTTGGTGGTCCTAAGATTTCCACATGGATCGGTGAACCTTTAAGACAGCACATGCTCTCTTCCTGCTTCAACCCCAGTTTGCCTTGTGTCTGCTGCTCAATAAATGGGGCAACATCATCTTCATAGACTGAAATGCAGACTTCCCTCCTTTTGGGTCAAATTCTCTTGAAAAGTATGTCCCTAAAATCTATTTTAAAAACTTGCAATTCAATATATGCTGTACTAAGGTTCTGTAACACTAAACATGATTTCAATAAACATTTTATTTCTCTATTTCTGTTTTGATTGGTTCATGTTATTTGTTAGGGTTTCTCAGATGTGTTCCAGCACAGTGGTTCCCAACAGAACTCAGAATTTAGATTCCCCCATGTCTCCAGCCTTCAATTTCACTTGCATTCAGAGTATTCTTTAGAACATGAAAAGAAAGCTTCTGCAACTTATTTTTTATCCCAGTTTTGATCATTTGGACAAGACAGATGAATTAAAACTGGAACAAGTGTAAAAACAGCAACTAGGAATGTTCACTATGTATCTGTTAGTCATGTGGTTACACCTTGAGGCAAAAAAAGCCTAACTTCACACATATGCTGGCATCTGATCTTCCTTGGTCACTCACTGACAGTGAGTGACCAAGAAAGGGATCATGAAGGATAACTCAATGAAAATGTCAACCCATTGTGCAGCAGTTGTGGGGGGAAGTGGATTCCTTAAAAGGATCATTAGCAAAGGGATTTTTAAAACTCTGCTAATAATGTAATGTCTTCATACAAATCTGTGGTTCAGCCATACTCTGAATACTGTATACAATTCTGGTTGCTGCATCTCAAAAAGGATATTGTGCTGGAAATGTGCAGAAAATCAAAATCATGAGGGCACTGGAGCAACTCTTCTATTAGGAAATGTTGTAACAACTGGCAGTATTTCATTTAGAAAGGGGACATGAGAAAGGTATATAAAATGCATGATTTGGAGGAAAGTAGATCAAGGGAAGGTTTACTCCCTCAGTAGTAGAACATGGGGTTGCCAATTAAGCTGAATGGTGGGAGATTAAGGGCAGACAGAACAAAGTACTATACAGAGCGAGATCTCCTGGTAGATGTCTGATTCGTTTGCATTAGATCTCCAAGGGTTTTTGACTTGAATGAGAGCAAAGGGATTTTTAAAAACAAAACACCTGCCATTGCTGGCCTTGGGCTAACTGCTTCTCTCTCAGCCTCAGTGTTCCTCATTTGTAAAATAGGTGCACTAATTTATTGTTTTTGACTAGGTCTTTGTTAGAGTGATGCATAGAATCCCTGATCTATGGCAACTCGTATATAGATTGGTATATACCTAGAGATGTAAAATGTCCAGAAATTTTGAAGGCATGGGAGAAAAGGGCCTTTTCCTGTGCTTTTTCAGGAAAAAAAATTGGGGAGAAATGGTAGAATAAGCAATACTTTTCTTTTTTAGCACTCTGTACAGATCTGAAGTCACGCTGTTGCTTTAAGACTGCTTTCCCCAACCTGGTGCCCTCCAGATGGTTTGGGTTCAGCTCCTATCAGCTTTGGGCAGCATGGCCAATGGTCAGGAGTGCTGGGAGTTTTAGTCCAAAACTTCTAGGGGGCACCAGGTTGGGGAAGGCTGCTTTAGGAACATAAATTATATGTATAGCTTTTAAAAGTAAACTCAATAAGTTTGTAGTTATTGTCTGAATAAACTATACTTCTAAATTTAATATACCAAGCATTGCAGTGATTTTAAAACTAGGCTAATAGCTCTGGGAGAGAGCGGAGGACAGGAAGGCCTGGCATGCTCTGGTCCATGGGGTCACGAAGAGTTGGACACGGCTTAACGACTGAACAACAATAACAGTAGCATTATTAAATTAATAGCATTATTAAACCAAGATGCAAAATTGTTCGTTGCAATCCTCACATCTCGACTGAGCACTATAATAAAATAATGTCTCCCCAGATCAAACGGGATTTATACCTCAAAGACAAATTGTTGACCCAATGCATAGAGTACTTAATGCCATTTATATAAGTAAAAAGAAAGAAAAGCCATTAGCAATGTTATTTCTTGATGCACAGAAAGCATTTGATCATTTAAAATGGGGTTTTATATTTGGATTCATGAAAAAAATTACAGACTCATAGAATAGTAGGGTTGGAAGGGGCCTACAAGACCATCGAATCCAGCCCCCCGCTCAATACAGGAATCCAAGTCAGAGCATCCCTGAGAGGTGGATGTCACAGCTTCATCTTGAATGCCACCAGTGTGGAGGAGCCCACTACCTCTCTAGGTAATTGGTTCCATTGTTGTATTGCTCTAACAGGAAGTTTTTCCTGATGTTCAGCTGGAATCTGGCGTCCTGTCACTTGAGCCCATTATTCCGTGCCCTGCATTCTGGGATGATCAAGAAGAGATCCTGGCCTTCCCCTCTTTGACCACCTTCCAAGTACTTGAAGAGCACTATCCTATCTCGCCTCAGTCTTCTCGAGGCTAAACATGCCCAGTTCTTTCAGTCTCTCTTCATGGGGCTTTGTTTCCAGTCTCCTGATCATCTTTGTTGCCCTCCTCTGAACCTCCTCCAGCTTCTCTGCATCCTTCTTGAAAATGCGGTGCCCAGAACTGGACACAGTACTCCAGGTGAGGCCTAACCAGTGCTGAGTAGAGGGGAACTAGTACTTCCCGGGATTTGAAGGCCATGTTGTTCTCAGGCAAGAAAACAAACATTGCGCACACCTTGCAGGTCACCACCACTGGAGAGTCTTGTCCTTCCATAGTGTCTCTTCCTTTTTGTGTCTAGCTTTCTGATTGTTCTAGAGTAGCCTGTGCCTGGTCCTCTGCTCACTGGAGGTTAAAAACAGAATCCCACTGGTATGGAAGTGTGTGTTACAAGACACACACACACACACACACACACATATATGAAAAAAATGTTTGTTAGGGGCCTCCCCCTTGACCTCCCCTGGCCAACTCGTTTTTGCTCCACCTGTTCGCTCGCTCTGATCACTCACTCTCTGAGAGCTTGCTTGCTTCTATAGTTCCTTGACCAGCTGGAGCAGCTTCCTCTGCTCTGCTCTGCTGGGAGGCGGGAAACCATGTGGTGGACATGTATTGTATCACAAAATGGCAAATATTACATCAACCATACATGTGACACCAGTGTTGGCCTTATTAACAATATCAGAAGAACAAAATGTAAAAGTGACATCTACGCACTTAATTGAGTTCATGCTGATGGCTGCTGCCCAAAGAGTCATAGCCAAAAGTTGGGAAACTGCAGAACTTCTAACATTGAAATTATACTATATGGAATTATGGCAAATAGCCATGGCAGAAAAATTGACATACCAATTGAAACTAGCTAAAGGCCAAGACAAAACTTCTGACTTTTATAAAACATGATAGGATTTTATTCTATATGGGGACATACACAGCAGTATTTGTAAAAGACTTTTCTTGGATTATGGTTGTTGCTCAGTCGTTCAGTCATGTCCGATTCTTCGTGACCCCATGGACCATAGCACGCCAGGCCTTCCTGTCCTGCGTTCTCTCCCAGAGTGTGCTCAAGTTCATATTCATTGCATCGGTGATACAATCTAGCCATCTCATCCTCTGCCGTCCCCTTCTCCTTTTGCCTTCAATCTTTCCCAGCATCAGGGTCTTTTCCAGAGAGTTTTCTCTTCGCATTAGGCGGCCAAAATATTTGAGCTTCAGCGTCAGTATCTGTCCTTCCAATGAGCACTCAGGGTTGATTTCCTTTAGGATGGACTGATTTGACCTCCTTGCAGTCCAGGGGACTCGTAAGGGTCTTCTCCAGCACCACAGTTCAAAAGCATCAATTCTTCGGCGCTCAGCCTTCCTTATAGTCCAGCTCTCACAGCCATACATTACTACTGGGAAAACCATAGCTTTGATTAGACGGACCTTTGTCGGCAAGGTGATGTCTCTGCTTCTGACTATGCTGTCTAGGTTTGCCATAGCTTTCCTCCCAAGGAGCAAGCGTCTTTTAATTTCATGGCTACAGTCACCGTCTGCGGTGATCTTGGAGCCCAAGAAAGTAAAATCTGTCACTGCTTCCATTTCTTCCCCTTCTATATGCCAGGAAGTGATGGGGCCAGATGCCATGATCTTCATTTTTTTAATGTTGAGTTTCAAACCAGCTTTTGCATTCTCCTCTTTCACCCTCAACAAGAGGCTCTTTAGATCTTCTTCGCTTTCTGCCATTAGGGTGGTATTGTCTGCATATCGGAGGTTGTTGATAATTCTCCCGGCAATCTTAATTCCGACCTGTGATTCATCCAACCCGGCGTTTCTCATGATGTACTCTGCATAGAAGTTAAATAAGCAGGGCGACAATATGCAGCCCTGTCGTACTCCTTTCCCAATTTTGAACCACTCAGTTGTTCCATGTCTGGTTCTTACTGTTGCTTCTTGACCCTCGTACAGGTTTCTCAGGAAATAGGTAAGGTGGTCTGGTACTCCCATCACTTTAAGAATTTGCCAGAGTTTGTTGTGATCCACACAATCAAAGGCTTTAGCATAGTCAATGAAGCAGAAATAGACGCTTTTCTGGAATTCTCTTGCTTTCTCCATGATCCAGCGAAAGTTGGCGATTTGATCTCTAGTTCCTCTGCCTCTTCGAAACCCCGCTTGTACTTCCGGTAGTTCTCAGTTCGCATACTGCTGAAGCCTAGCTTGTAGAATTTTGAGCATCACCTTGCTGGCATGTGAAATGAGCGCAATTGTGCGGTAGTTTGAACACTCTTTGGCATTGCCCTTCTTTGGAATTGGAATGTAAACTGACCTTTTCCAGTCTTGTGGCCATTGCTGAGTGTTCCAAATTTGTTGGCATATTGAATGCAGCACTTTAACAGCATCATCTTTTAGGATTTTAAATAGCTCAGCTGGAATACTGTCATCTCCGCTAGCTTTGTTGTTACTAATGCTTCTTAAGGCCCACTTGACTTCACTCTCGAGGATGTCCGGCTCAAGTTCAGTGACCGCACTGTCATGGCTATCAGGGACATTCAGATCTTTCCTGTATAGTTCTTCTGTGTATTCTTTCCACCTCTTCTTAATCTCATCTGCTTCTGTTAGGTCCCTGCCTTCTTTGTCCTTTATCATGCCCGTCTTTGCACAAAACGTTCCCTTGAGATCTCCAATTTTCTTGAAGAGATCTCTAGTCTTTCCCATTCTGTTGTTTTCCTCGATTTCTTTGCATTGTTAATTTAAGAAGGCCTTCTTGTCTCTCCTTGCTATTCTCTGGAACTCTGCATTCAGCTGGATATATCTTCCCCTTTCTCCCTTGCTTTTCGCTTCCCTTCTTTCCTCAGCTACTTGTAAAGCTTCATCAGACAGCCACTTGGCTTTCTTGCACTTCTTTTTCTTTGGGATGGATTTCGTTGCTGCCTCCTGAACAATGTGACGGACCTCCGTCCATAGTTCCTCAGGCACTCTGTCTATCAGGTCTAATCCCTTAAATCTATTCCTCACCTCCACTGTATATTCATAAGGGATATAATTTAGGTCATACCTGAATGGTTTAGTGGTTTTCCCTACATTCTTCAATTTAAGCCAAAATTTTGCAACAAGAAGCTCATGATCTGAGCCACAGTCAGCTCCAGGTCTTGTTTTTACTGACTGTATAGAGCTTCTCTATCTTTGCCTGCAAAGGACATAATCAATCTGATTTCGATATTGACCATCTGGTGATGTCCATGTGTAGAGTCGCCTCTTGTGCTGTTGGAAAAGAGTGTTTGCTATGATCAGCGTGTTCTCTTGGCAAAACTCTATTAGCCTTTGTCTGCATCATTTTGTACACCAAGGCCATGCCTGCCTGTTATCCCGGTGATTTCTTGACTTCCTACTTTAGCATTCCAATCCCCTATGATGAAGAGGACATCTTTTTTTGTTGTTAGTTCTAGAAGGTGTTGTAGGTCTTCATAGAACCGATCAACCTCAGCTTCTTCGGTATCAGTGGTTGGGGCATAGACTTGAATTACTGTGATGTTGAATGGTTTGCCTTGGATTCGTACTGAGATCATTCTATCATTTTTGAGATTGTACCCCAGTACTGCTTTTCCCACCCTTTTGTTGACTATGAGTGCTACTCCATTTCTTCTAAGGGATTCTTGCCCACAGTAGTAGATATGATGGTCACCTGAATTAAATTCGCCCATGCCTGTCCATTTTAGTTCGCTGATTCCCAAGATGTCGATGTTCAATCTTGCCATCTCATGTTTGACCACCTCCAGCTTACCTTGATTCATTGATCTTACATTCCAGGTTCCTAAACAATATTGTTCTTTACAGCATCGGATTTTCTTTTCACCACCAGACACATCCACAGCTGAGTGCCCTTTCGGCTTTGGCCCAGACGCTTCACTCTTTCTGGCGCTACTTGGAAATACCCTCTGCTCTTCCCCAGTAGCATATTGGACACCTTCCGACCTGAGGGGCTCATCTTCCGGCGTCATCTCTTTTAGCCTTGTGATACGTTCCATGGGGTTTTCTTGGCAAGAATACTGGAGTGGGTTGCCATTTCCTTCTCCAGTGGACCACATTTTGTCAGAACTCTCTGCCATGACCTGTCCGTCTTGGGTGGCCCTGCACGGCATAGCTTATGGCTTCACTGAGTTACGCAAGCCCCTTCGCCACAACAAGGCAGTGAGCCATGAAGGGGTCGGATTATGGAGAAGAGACTAAAATATAAGCTTGATATACAGAAGAATGGTAAAGTAAACTTCTAAGCAGCCCATGGACTCCACATGTCTCAGTCTGTGAAGTAAAGCGAAAAAATATGAATGGAGGTCAAATGTACTAACCTCTGTCAATAATTTGATTCAAATTCCATATTTCTTTTTATTTTCTTTTGATCGTTTCTTTTGCTGATTTTGTTTTGGAAAACTAATAAAATCTTTAAAAAGTAAACCTACAGTGTTTCTTTCACGTGTGGATTTTAGATTAGAACAACATTAATTAACTGCTACAGTATCTAACTGAGCATAACTTGGAGCATCCCTAAATGTTTATCAGTAATACATGAGATCAATAATTCTAATAAGGAATGGAAGAAACGACTATGCTGGGAATCTTACAGAGAGGATTTAAAAAATCATTTTTCCCCAGGGCTTCATTATTTTCAGCTGTTTTACATGTCTACTCTTTGTATTAAAGTTTTCTTATTACATAGTTTTTAGAAATTGTTTTGGGGGACTAAAGGTTGGGTAACAATATTTAAACACCTTGTCTTAAAATATTCGTTATTCTAAAAGAAAATATTTCATAATCCAAAGCTGTTCAATTTTTCAGAAAAACAAAACAACAATAGTTCTTGGAGAAAAACAGGAAAAAACAATTCCATTTTTTTTTCAGGCCTTCACATCAGTATATACACCTCAGTGTGTGGTTCCTAGGATGCAGTAGATAACTGACTGCTCCCTGAACAGACAGAGTCTTGTGTCTGGCTCTGGTAGACCTCCACATTCTAGTAAAAAACAAAATAGATCCCGCAAGCCTGAAGCCCACCCACCCCTGCTACAAAACTCGCTTCTATAAGATATGTTGATGACCACCAACGCAGATGGCTTTAAAAAGTGATTAGACAAATTCACGGAGGATAAGGCTACAGAGGATAAGGCTGTTGGTCATGTCTGTGTACTATGTCCATGGTCAGAGAGCATGCCTCTGAGTATCAGTCACTGCAGAGCAACAATAGAGAGGGCTATTGCCCTTAAGTCCCATTTGTGGATTTCCCATAGGTATCTGATTTGCCGTTGTGGGAAACAGGATGCTGGACTAGATAGGCCTTTGGTCTGATCCAGGACAGTTCTTATAATTGATACAAACTTACCCTGCCTGCCTAACTTGTCCAGTTTGCTTGTAGGTGACTGTGGATGAGAGGCAGTCTCATGACGCACCGCCTTCCTGCTGGGTCTAGGCCTGAACTTCACAAGTCCTCAGGGGAGTAGAAGGGCCCTACCGCTGGCCCTAGTGCTGATAGGTTTCCAGGGGACCAATAATCCTCACCTGAAGATGCCCCACCTGAAGCCAATACTCCTTGACTACACTAAAAATCATCCCCAGGTCAAGAGGTGGTGGTGTGACCAACTGGAAGCTCAGAGCTGAAGTGCAGTGCCTATCGGACAGCAATGCATGGTCATCCCTCCCTGAACTCTACTTGGGAGGAGGGCCTGTCACTCAAGGGCTCTGGATCAAGGCCCTGATGACAGGGCAGGAATGAATGGGGCAGGAACACCATCTATGAAGCTGCACAGTTGAAGCAACACCTGTCTTGCTGTGCTCCCTTGTTGGACAGCTCCCCTGCCAACCAGAATCTCCTCATCTTTGGTTCACTGGACAGCTCCTGGTAAGGCAGGATTTTGAGCCACACAGGAGTGGCAGGAATGGGACAGGCATGTCTTCCAAGCCTCCAGGCTCCCTTGCTACCGAGTGGAGAGCCTCAAAGGGGCAACCCTCTGTCCCATTTCAGTCCCCCTGTATTGGTGTGGCTCAAAATTCTGTCTTACTGGAAAGGCCAAGGAGCTGTCCAGAAGGTTAGAGTCAGGATGTTCCGGATAGCAGGGTGAGCTGTGCCCTGGATAGCAGGGTGAGCGCAGCAGGCTCAGGTGTTGCCAAGCACGGAGGTATCATCAGCACTGGTTAGACCCCACTTGTGCTGCCTTACAGTTGGCTTTGCTGCCCCACCTCTTGACATCTCCTCAGAGCCCTGATGTGACGCATGTGAGGAGTCTGGCTTCCTCATGAGTAGGGCTTAGAGATGAGAAACATGCTGCCAGGCAGGCACTGCCCTTCAGTTTTGGCTTCCTCTTGGACACAGCACTCCGTCGTCTTGGGAGTGATATTGGCAGGTCCAGTGTGTGTGTGTGGGGTGGGGAGAGAGACTAGTCAGAGTGCCCTGGTTCCCTTGAAACTGCAGCTTTCTTGAGCAGGGTATCTTCCCTGTCAGTGGTAAAGCTTTGTAAGTTTAGACCCTAGATGCAATGGTTTTATGACCCCTGCTTTAGATGGCTGTTTGTATTACTTCAGCTGAGAAGTGCACAACTAACATTTCTATTTGCCACCACCCCTTCCTCCATTCCATGCTTTCCATTCCATGCTTCTAAATTCCTGATGTTAGAATAATTACACAGTTCACTAACCCTGATTTTAATACCATCACTAATAATAATATAATATAATCTGAGCATGTGCAATTCTGTGTTTTAAACTCAAATCACAGCACCATCATTTCTATAGGAATAAAATGGATTTTGCTTCTGCTGCCCCAATCACCTGCCATTCGGCTGTCTAGCTGCAAATGCAGGGCAGCTGAAGCACAGTGGGGATGATCCCCTCTGCACTTCTCCTGCCCTGCATTGGATAAGCGGTTGCCTCTGAGTTTGGAGGCAGCCACCTATCCCGATAGGATTGCTCCCTCCAAAACATTATAGAGAGGATCCATTGTGAGCATGGATACCCATGGCATGTTGCAGAAAGACAGGTTTTCATACAGTTGAAGGGATGCTTGAGCAGGGCGTGTTGATATTGTCTCAAATCATAGAGAAGCTAAGGTATCTGTAATTCTGCCTTCACTAAACTCAGGGGCATGCCACACATTACACAAAGGCAAATCTGTGGTAACATTGTATCCACTCTGGGGAGCTGTGGCCAGCCCAGCTCCCAAATGAAAGTGCCACACGCAGCCAAATGTTTGTTCCACAGATGCATTCCACCTTTAGGCGCACATGAGTGTGCCACCAGTTACCTGCTGTCTGCAAAATGACTTCAGGGTGGCTCACTGCGTTCCCTGGCCTAGTTCAGAGGGTGCCTAATGCAAAGTTGGACTCTTGTGCCACCAAGCCCAGTCTTGTCTCTGCCTAGCAGCAACTCTCCAGTGTCTCAGATGGGAGATTTTCCCCATCCCTGCTACCTAGTCTCCTTTAGCTGAGATGCCAGAGATTGAAGCTCGGACCTTCTGCAGTCAAAGCCTGTGCTCCACCTCAGAGCTATGCCCCACCCCTCCTCTCACCGATTCTGTAGGGAGTACTGCCTTTTGACACAAGAATGACATCTTGTGCAACCCCAAGATGGGAACTGTATCCATTCTCAGTGTTATAAAAAATCCTAGATAAGGGAGCAAGCAGAACAGAACTCAAATGGTAGCCTAAAGTATAAACAACAATTAGGCCATTCTAGCACTGTTGAGGGTAATCCTGGATGGTTGGAAATCCTAAATCCTGTGGGATCCTGGTTGTGCTGTAGACCTCAAATGCAGCTGCATGGGTCTTTTGATCAAACTTCTGAGGTTCACAGTTTGGAATCGATGGGAAGGCAAGAGTTGGGCAGGCATTAGGAGCCACAGACGATTACTGCAGCAAGAGCAGGAGAATAGTTTGGTGGAGGCTGTGCTGTGCTTGACCCCTATCCTAGCCCCCAAGGAGAATGTTAGAAATTTAACACAGAGGCAGCAAAACTTTCAGCTTGGAGAACAGCAAAAGCAATCCTATATTATGGGAGAGAGAAAGGTGGCTCCCTAGTAGGCCCCATTTGGAAGTTATATATAGCTAAAGTACTCCCCCAACTTCATATGGGGTGGAGATATGGGGGCAGGGACTAATCCCAATAGTTGAGATTGTACAACATAAGTTCTTGAAGGAACTGTTGGTACTCCCCTCTGGAGAACCATTCCCATTGCTAAGACTGGAGGCTAACTTGCCTTCTATTGGGAGAAGAATTTATAAGGCAATTATACTATATGGGAAAAGAATGATGTATTTTGAGGAAAGTAACTTGGCAAAACAATGTTTTAACAAACAGCTCATAAAGGGTGGATGGGCTCATAATTGGTTAGCATGTCATCCTCTTGCCTAGCGGATGCTCAGACTTTTCTGGTCCATAAAGATAAACTTTTTATCAGAGATAGAATTTTTGAGGCAGATTTTTATGAAAACATATTCGCCAGCCAGTGTCAAGCCTTTTCTCCGTGCTTCAGGTATCTTAGGAGAGAACAGTACATACCACAGTATTTTCAAGAGCTGACCTTTTTTGGTCTTAGAAAGGACTTTACTGCCCTCCTGTTCCAAACAATGCCAACAGTATAGCTGGAAGGGAAATATAAAGGGACCCTTTGGTACAGCAGACATGTATCTGTGGTGCAGGGGACTGGTGGAAACTTACAAGGAGCAAATTGACAACCTGAAGGGGCGACACTTACTTACATTGAAAGACATTTGCAATTTTATTAGAGCAATACGACAATGGAACCAATGACCTAGGGAGCTGGTGGGCTCTCCCACACTGGAGGCCTCCAAGATGAGGCTGGACAGCCATCTGTCAGGGATGCTCTGATTGGATTCCTGCATTGAGCAGGGGGTTGGACTTGATGGTCTTATGGGCCCCTCCCAACCCTACTATTCTATGGAAGATGTGGTGTTACGTTGCTCCTGGTATAAAGATATTACGGATTATTTCTCGGGAGATCTTCTAAGAGCAAGAGCAGCTTGGCTTACTGCTATTATCTGTGATTTGTTGGCGGATGATAACAAAGCGACTATGATCAAGGTGGCAACTTTTGCTGTAGCAGCCCAAAAAATCTGCCGAAATTTTCTAAAGAAGCTAAGTGTGGACTGCAGAGGGGACCACCTGCTACAATGCCCTGCTAGTATTGCCACTGGAGTCTATACTGTGTAACCAGTGTCAATTTTTAGCCTTCCCTTTCAATTCTGTCCCTTCGTGCGATTTCCTTTTGTATGAATTTCTTTCATACGAATTTCCTGTTTGAGTTTTTAGTTCCAGGCTGTCATGTACATATTCTGTACTTTTGTTGTGTTCGTAACGGCCTTTGCGCCATAGGCAAATACGCTTGACTTACATCTAGTCCGCTTTTGATTCTGGCGGGGCATCGAAAAATGAGAACAAGAACACACGCGATAACGCCCCGGCATCTTCGTCTTTCGGAAAGCGAGGCCTGCCCGGCCGCGAGGGCCCGTTATCAGCGCTCGCAGGCACCCAGCTCCACCCGGGGGGGGCGACCCCAGATGCGGGGGCGGGCGGGGAAGCGCACGACCCGCTCAGGCCGAGGCCGCCACACGGCTTCGGCACGGCGATAAGCCGGCGCCGGAGGGAAAGGGGGAGGCGCCTCCCAAGCCCGGCCCAGGGAAGGCCGCGCTCTTGCCTGCCCGCGTCCCCGGCTCCGTCGCCCGAGGCGCCTCCTGAGCGGGCTCGCCGCTGCGCCGGCGTCATGGTGAGCGGGGCGAGCGGCTTTGCGCCGCACAGGCCGGCGCCGGGGGCGAGCGTGCAGAGCCCGGGCCGGAGCAGCGCGTGGCGCGGCCCGGGGTGGCCCAGCACGCCGCGCGGGGCGGCGACCCCGCGGGAGCTCGAAACGCTCCCGGCGGCCGGCCAAGCCGCGTGGTGCTCCCACGCCGCCCGCCCCGGGCGGCGAGCCCGCGCGTTCGGCAGAGCCGCGGTGCGGCGGTCCTGGGAAGCCGCCTTCTCGGGGCCGGGGCTGCTGGGAGCTGGAGGCGGCCCTTGAAGGCGGCACGGCCGGGGGGCGAGGGCGCTGGGGCCGGCAGCGCGGCCCCCCGCGCCGCGGAACCAGCCGGCCGGCCCCAGGCGCGGCAGAGCCCGCTCGCCCCCCGTGAAGCGAGGCCGGGCGGCACCTCGCCGTCGAAAGAACACCCCCCCCCCCCCGGACATTAGGCCCAGACTCTGAGGCGACCGGAGGGCCCCCCGCTCGGGGGCGAGCTGCTCGGAGGGGGACATCGTGGCGCAGGAGGGGATCTTTACGCAAAGCCGGGCGGGGCCCTGGGAAGGCGGGTGGGGGGAGCCCTCTGGCGAAGCAGCTGGCCGGCGGAGACTTCCTAATAGCGCGGGGGAGCCCTCTGAGGAGAGGCTGGGAGGTCGGGGCCTGCTTAGCCTGGGGAAGAGAAGACTGAGGGGGACAGGGTGGCGCCTTCGAGGGCGCGAAAGGCTGTCGCGGAGAGGAGGGCCAGGGCCTCCCCTCGCTCATGCCGGAGTGCAGGACGCGGAATCTTGGTCATGGCCTCAAGCGACAGGAAGCCGGATTCCGGCTGGACGTCGGGAAAAACGTCCTGACTGTCAGAGCAGTGCGACCACGGAACCAACTCCCTCGGGAGGCGGTGGGCTCCCCACGCTGGAGACGTTCCAGACGAGGCTGGGCAGCCACCTGTCGGGGATGCTCTGACCTGGATTCCTGCATTGAGCCAGGGGTTGGACTCGATGGCCTTGTAGGCCCCCTCCACCCCGACTGTTCTATGATTCGATAAGGTGGATCCAAAGCCCCAGAGGGAGCTGAGCACGTGTGCCCGGGCACGAGGTGTGAGGTGTGCAAGGGAGCTGTGGGGAGCTGTGCTTCGAGGGGAGAGGGGGGCTTTGATGCTAATACAATAACACTGTGTGTTGTGAGGCGCTCTCCAGTGTTCACAGTGCTTCGCGCATACAGTGTACCATAGTGCAGTCCTCACAACAGCCCTATAAGATAGGCCAGCATTATCTCCATGCTGCAGGTGATGAGAGGGGGCTAGAGCCGAAAGAACGGCTTATGTATGTTTATGGCAAAGGCCAATTCAGATTGTCCACGGCCTCGTTGCTGTGGGGCAGCTACTATGTTAGTTCTCACTTGAAATAAATCTGCTTTGAGATGACATGGAAGGGATCCGGACGTGATGTGATTTGAGGAAAGAGTTGTGTAAGGTGGGATCATGGGAGTTAGTGGTTGGGAATGAAGAGGGGGAAGCTGCTTTATGGACATTAGGCCTTCCCCGTTCTTCCCTGGGATGTTATTGTGGGGAAGGGGGTCAGAGGACTGCAGGCCTTGCAGGGAGGACTGATGGATTGTAGGAAACTTGCAAGGAGCAAATTGACTGCCTGAAGGGGCGACAGACTTGTGAAGGAGTTGCTTATTTGAAGTATTTTTATTCCGCTCCTCATCCAAAAAAGGCCCCAGAGTGGCTTACAATCAGTTAACAAAAAAGACAGTCCCTGCCCTCAGGCTTCCAATCTAAAAAGACACACAAGGAAAAGGCGATGGGGAGGGAAGAGGAAAAAATTAAGTAGACTGTCAGCAGGGCTGGTGGAATGGCCCCCCTTCCCCACTCATCTCCTATGGAGGGGGGGGGGGGCTGCCCAACTGGAGCCAGCCCTGATGCTCCCTTTGCCTGCTCCTGTCTCTCTCGCTGTTTTGGTATTTGAGAAAGGAGGACTAATGGGGAAGAACTTGTGAAAGAAGTATATGAGAGAGCAGAAGTCGTGACCTCTTGTAGGGTAAAGAGAAGGCCTGTGGAGGGCAGGATTGAGGGTTGAAAAGAAGACTAGTGGGGAGCGATTGTGGTTTGGGAAGGACTGTGACTGGGATAAAAACTAAAGGTGGGGACAAAGGTATTACACGTGCTTAGCAGTTCTGGACTGCAATACAGAATTTGCTCCATTATCCCTGGCCCCCTCTGTTACCTTGATCATGTCCCTCAGACCCTTTGCGGTTTGACTCTTTTCTGTCGTATTTAAGAACATAGATTTGCCCCACAGGAGCAACAGGGTATATAGAAAGGTATTCACACGCTTGCTTTATTTATTTATTTCTCGTTATTTATGCATTTAGTAGTAATAGTAATATCATACTAATATAACACTTATGTAATGCTAGAATCTCTAAGCGGTTTGCATACCAAATTTAAAAATCACAGTTAAAATACAACTATAATACATTTCAACTTTCAACAAGTGTAAGATCAAGAGAAACAATAGAAGACATAGTAAAATGGAGCATCATCATGATAATTATAAGCCAGGGAAAGCTTGCATAAACAAGTTTATCAAGCTTGTAGAAACATTTTCAGGAGGCATTTAAAACACACCACCTTTTCTGCCTCCTAAACCATATGGGGGAGCATGTTCCACAGAGTGGGTGCCACTACTAAGAAGGCTCGCTTTTAAGATGTTATGTGGTGACATTTTGTTGGCTGTGGAATGGCTAAGAAAGCCTCCTCTGAAGATCTTAGGTGTCGACTGAGTGTATATAGGGGGAGGCAATCTACTTGGTATCCTGGTCCTCAGGCTTAGTGGTTAAGACGCTGAACTGCAGACCGGAAGGTTGGCAGGACAGCAGTTCGAGACCCGAGTGCTGCATGACGGAGTGAGCTCCCGTCTTCAGTCCCAGCTTCTGCCAACCTAGCAGTTCGAAAGCAAGAAATTGCAAGTAGATAAATAGGTACCGCTTTGGCAGGAAAGGTAACAGCGTTCCGTGCACCTCGGTGTTCAGTCATGCCGGCCACATGACCACGGAAGCGTCTTCGGACAGCGCTGGCTCTTCAGCTTAGAAATGGAGATGAGCACCACACCCTAGAGTCTGACATGACTGGTTGGGGACACCTTTACTTTACTTTATGTCAACAACAAAGCCTTGAACATGGCTTGTAGCTAATAGGCAGCCCATGCAGTTCTTTTAACACAGGTGAAACGTGTATATGGCTGGGTGCCCCACCGAGCATCCTAGCTGCTGCATTCTGCACTAGCTGCAACTTCCAAGCCAGGTGCAAGGTCTGTCGCAAATGTACATCACCCTGTGTTTGGGGATGTAAGAAATGGACTTCTCAGCGGATGTGCCTCGGCTTTGGGGCTGTCTTCCCAGGAGGTGTGTTTGGCCTTCTCTCTGTTGACCTTGCATCAGTGAACGCCTTCCTGTTAGGCCTTTGGCCCGCTAAGGTGATTTGTTTTTCTTCTCTTGGCTTTTCTTCAGCGGCTGTTTTTAATTTGCTCTGCTGTTTTTATCTAGTTTTGCTTTTATTTATTTTTAAATGTGATTGCATTTGTTTTTTATATTTGCTTTTATATTATATTTATATATTTATATACTACTGTTATTATTAATTTATTTTTATTAGCCACCTTGCATGCCTGTTGCAGAAAAGTGGGGTATAAATAAATAAAATTGAACATGCCAAAAATGCAATTGAGAATAGCATATATTGTGTCTCTCTCCAGGTGCCTGAGCTGGAGAAAGCAACTGTCCGGATGAAGAATCCTGAACACGTAAAAAATATAATTTCAGTGCTCAGAAAAGGTGGAGCGGGAAAACTCCAGGTGTGTTTGTTTATTGTGTCCTTAATTCAGGGAGTGGACAGAAGGTAGATCTACTGATAGGACTCTGGATAAACTGAAATACATCAGCAAGAATTTTTGCCTTCCAGTTGTTTAACAATGTTGTTGTTCAGTCGTTAAGTCGTGTCCGACTCTTCATGACCCCATGGACCATAGCACGCCAGGCCTTCATGCCCTCTGCTCTCTCCCGGAGTGTGCTCAAGTCCATATTCATTGCATCGGTGATGCTATCTAGCCATCTCATCCTCTGCCGTCCCCTTCTCCTTTTGCCTTCAATCCTTCCCAGCATCAGGGTCTTTTCCAGGGAGTTTTCTCTTCGCATTAGGTGGCCAAAATATTTGAGCTTCAGCTTCAGTATCTGTCCTTCCAATGAGCAGTCAGGGTTGATTTCCTTTAGGATGAACTGATTTGACCTTCTTGCAGTCCAGGGGACTCGTAAGAGTCTTCTCCAGCACCACAGTTCGAAAGCATCGATTCTTCAGCGCTCAGCCTTCCTTATAGTCCAGCTCTCACAGCCATACGTTACTACTGGGAAAACCATAGCTTTGATTATGCGGACCTCTGTCGGCAAGGTGATGTCTCTGCTTCTTACTATGCTGTCTAGGTTTGCCATAGCTTCCTCCCAAGGAGCAAGCGTCTTTTAATTACATGGCTACAGTCACCGTCTGCGGTGATCTTGGAGCCCAAGAAAATAAAATCTGTCACTGCTTCCATTTCTTCCCCTTCTATATGCCAGGAGTGATGGGGCCAGATGCCATGATCTTAGTTTCTGTAATGTTGAGTTTCAAACCAGCTTTTGGACTCTCCACTTCCACCCTCAACAAGAGGCTCTTTAGATCCTCTTCGCTTTCTGCCATTAGGGTGGTATCGTCTGCGTCTCTGAGGTTGTTGATAATTCTCCTGGCAATCTTAATTCCAACCTGTGATTCATCCAGCCCGGCGTTTCTCATGATGTACTCTGCATATAAGTTAAATAAGCAGGGCGACAATATGCAGCCTTGTCGTACTCCTTTCCCAATTTTGAACCACTCGGTTGTTCCATGTCTGGTTCTTACTGTTGCTTCTTGACCCTCGTACAGATTTCTCAGGAGACAGGTAAGGTGGTCTGGTATTCCCATCTCTTTCAGAATTTGCCAGAGTTTGTTGTGATCCACACAATCAAAGGCTTTAGCGTAGTCAATGAAGCAGAAATAGACGCTTTTCTGGAATTCTCTTGCTTTCTCCATGATCCAGCGAAAGTTGGCAATTTGATCTCTAGTTCCTCTGCCTCTTCGAAACCCAGCTTGTACTTCCGGTAGTTCTCGGTTCACATAATGCTGAAGCCTAGCTTGTAGGATTTGGAGCATCACCTTGCTGGCATGTGAAATGAGCACAATTGTACGGTAGTTCGAACACTCTTTGGCATTGCCCGTTTTTGGAATTGGAATGTAAACTGACCTTTTCCAGTCTTGTGGCCACTGTTGAGTGTTCCAAATGTGTTGGCATATTGCGTGCAGCCCTTTAACAGCATCATCTTTTAGGATTTTAAATAGCTCAGCTGGAATACTGTCATCTCCGCTAGCTTTGTTGTTACTAATGCTTCTTAAGGCCCACTTGACTTCACTCTCGAGGATGTCCGGCTCAAGTTCAGTGACCGCACTATCGTGGCTATCAGGGACATTCAGTTCTTTCCTGTATAGTTCTTCTGTGTATTCTTTCCACCTCTTCTTAATCTCATCTGCTTCTGTTAGGTCCCTGCCTTCTTTGTCCTTTATCATGCCCGTCTTTGCACAAAACGTTCCCTTGAGATCTCCAATTTTCTTGAAGAGATCTCTAGTCTTTCCCATTCTGTTGTTTTCCTCGATTTCTTTGCATTGTTCATTTAAGAAGGCCTTCTTGTCTCTCCTTGCTATTCTCTGGAACTCTTCATTCAGTTGGATATATATGTTTAACAATACCAGCAACAAAATGGCCCCACACCCTAAATTTTATTGCTGAAATGAAGAAAGCTGCCTGGGGGGAGGGGGGGCGGAGAGTGACCTGGAGTGGATTTTTGTGTTGGCTTCATTCCGTTCTGGCCCTCAAAACAAATTCCTGGCTCAGAATTCTTTTAATTCTAAGTGTATATCTTTTGTACCAGACTCCTGTTGATTGATCTCAGGGTTCTGGTAAAAAAGTAAAAGTAGATCCTGCAATCCTGAAGTCTGCCTACCCCAGCCTTAATTAATTCCCCTTCTTCTCAGGGGTATCTCTCTGCTTGCAAGCGCAGACTTCAGCAGCTGGAGAGAGTAGTCAGTAATTATACCTTCCTACAGGCAGAGAGCCTTTGAGCAAATGTTTACTTCACACTGTTTGGTCTTTTTCACTGTTTATTTACTAGTGAAATGATCACTGAATACTTGGTATGTTTGAAGTCTGCAGCATGACCCAGCTTATCATTCAGTGCTTAGAATATTCATATATGCAAATAAGGGTGAGGGCTTTAACTCTGTAGTGAGAGAGCCTTTTCCTTAGAGTTGTTTCTTAGAGGATGTGGCATTTGAGGGCTTCTGTTCCATGTGAAAACTCACAAGTTCCCAAACTGTTATCTTCCTGTACCACTGCGTTTTCTGCTAGTGTCTCTCGAGCCTGCACCTGGGAAGAGGTTCAGGAGGAAAAGGTTGGCAGACAGATCATCTGGAACTTTATTATAGGTTATCACATAGCTCTAGGATCTGTAAAAATGCTAATGGTAGCAGCTGGTATTATGGCAAAGATTGAATGGACTTCTTTTACATGTGGTGGCTCTGTGCTAAGACACAAACATTGAAACTTGGAGTCCTGTGGCATTGCAAATAAATGTTCCATTACACACAACAATTTTGAATGACTCAACCCAGTATATGTTTACAGTTTATTTTGTTCCTTCTCTGTCTCAGTTTTGGTTTTTAAATTTATCAAGTTTTTCTCCTCATTTGTAATCTTTCTCTTGGCTCCATATGGGTTAATCTCCAATTAAAGGCAGCTGAAACACACAGAAAAGTATTTATAAGCTAGGGAAGGTGAATTGTTTGTTGATGAGACGTCCATGATACGTTGCATTACCATGTTATTGTTTCATGTGTATTGGTATTTAAATTAATAAGTTAAAAAATATTTGCTATGCCATACTTCCTCCAAGTTGTTTAGGATAGCATACCTGGGGTTATCTCACTTTCTCCACAGAACCCTATGAGATGGGTTAGACTGAGAGAGATGGACATGGCAAATACTGGCTTAGCAGCTTGTTATCCAAGCACTATCTTTGGGTTAGCAGCAAGGGGATGGGAGAGGAGGAAGGACAGAGGGATGCAAGGAAGGGCCGGGCAGAATGAGTGGAAAGGTCCAACAGATCTGGAGCCCTTGAGCGCTCAGCCGTTACCAGTAGGATCTTGGGGCCAGTTTTCATAGAGGCTGAATTTGGATGTCCAAGAACCACAAGAAAGCATCTTTAAAAGCTTACTGCTTACCTGTGGTCATGTAGTTAGAGGCCACCATTGGTCACACCATATGATCAACTTTTGGTTGTCTCATATCTTTCAGTCATCTGAAGGAGGGCAGCATAGGCATTGCAATCTAGGAAGCTGTCTTGGCAAGCCAGGCTTACCAGGCTCAAGATATTATGCATTTAAGAGGGCTTGTGGCACTGAAATATTTTTTCTTGGCACACCAGAACGCTAAAAACTAATGAAATTAGTACAAAATTACTGTATAAAGCCAAATTTGACTCAATGCGTGGTGTTTAGAGCCCACTTCCCCAGCACTGTATTTTGAACAGCTTTAGATGAGGCAGTTTGTCATGGATCAATGCTGTTGGTCAAGGCCCAGTGTCCAGGCCTTTATCTGGCATGCCAACAGGCTTAGATTCTGCTGAGCCACAGATCTCCTGTTTGGTGGTAAGCAGGTTATTTAGGGGTGATCGTTAAGTAATACCTCTGCAGCCTGATTTCTTTTAAGTGATTTGGTTCCCTGGTGCTGTTGAATGGTATAGAATCATAGAATGGTAGGGTTGGAAGGGGCCTATAAGACCATCGAGTCCAACCCCCTGCTCAACGTATCTAAGCCCTGAATTCCTTGTAAAATTGGGAAGCTACCTAGGCCCCATCTACAGGAGCCCTTTACTCTGGGGCGGCTGCGAGTTGAGGTTCCTTGGGATAAATGATGCAGTCGCCACTTTGCAGCCATCCGTGGTTTTCTCCTGGGAACTGCGGATTTCCAAAGTGGCGTTTTGCTACGATTTTGGGGCTTGCTGCGGGTTGGTTGCAGGCCGTCTGGCCCTTCCCCGAACCGACTTCGCATTTTGCGGTGGACGTGTTGTAGGCATGCATAATGCTTTGTGTCGCTCTGTGATGCCCCTTTATCCCCCCGTCCCTTAGCAGCTGCACAGTTACAGAGGCACAGAGAGGCGTTTTCAGTTATTTAACCACACTTTTGCACATTTTTGCAGCTTCGTATCTTCGCAACGGTTGCTTTTGGACTCAGTGCCCAAGGGCCAGGAGGGTGGGGATCTTGGGGAAGGACCATCTGTGCTCCGGCCACCATTTCAGAGCAATGGGTAGGCATGTACCATTCACGCTTGTGAGTGTGAACCATCGCAAGAGTCTCGGGCTGGGGAACTGACAGACAGATGGCGTGGAAACGAAGGCACAAAGAACAACCAATTTTTAACTAATGAGGGAGGGAAAGACACAACAGAACCCCTAAAATACAAAACAGCCAGTGAAGTGTTGCACCCCCACGCTCATGGGACTGCACAGCTGCACATTTAAGTATAATGGCAAAAGAAAAGGCACGGCGAGTCTGTTAGGGAAGCATGCAATAAATCGCGAGTGTATCGGAGGGGATGCTAGTTCGAAGCCGCATTGCTGCATAGTTGTGACGGTGTGGGGGGTGAAAGCGGTGCCATGTAGATGGGGCCATGATCTCACTCTTGTTCTTCCTCCCTGTTCTCTCCAGGTCATTTCTGATTTTGACATGACTCTAACTAGGTTTGGTTTCAATGGACAACGCTGCCCCACTTCACACAGTGAGTCCAATTTCTGTAGTTGGCTTCTTTCTCAGTTCCCAGTTTTGGTGTCTTCTCTTGCTCTACTCCTTGGTGGTCTCCCTTCCCTTCTCTTGCAGACCTTCTCATATCTTTGTCCTCACTTCCCTTCCTCTCCTACAAAGGATCTGTGTTGGATTAGATCCCCATTGGTTATAGAACTTCTGTCCAGCCATCCTGGAAAAAATGATACCAAAACCTGAAAAGGATAAAGAGAGAATGGATTCATACAAATCTATAACTCTTACCAAGCAGGACTATAAAATCTTTACAGCTCTTCTGGCAGAAAGATAGGGTAATATCACACCTAAATACATCCACTGGAACCAAACCGGATTCATAAAAATAGATATACTAGAGACCCAATTAAAAATTATTCAGTTTATTACAGTGCAATAAAACATTAAAAATCCAGGCTATAATGGTATCCTTGGATACCTCTAAAATCTTTGTCAAGGTAGAATGGCCCTTCATAATAGGCCTACTTAAAACAATTAATTTTGGAAATTAATTTGTTAATACCATATCACAAATACTATATCACAAATATGTTCCGATAATGATGCTATTATCAGAATTAACCAAATTGACTCTAAACAAATAGAAATCAAGAGGGACACTAAGTAGTGTTGTTCCTTGTCTTCCCCTCTATTTGCATTCTTGATTGCCATTGCTAGTGGTTTAATCTGAGAAAACACCAATATTGAAGGAATAAAAATAAAGGGGGAGAATCGTACAATTAGATTATTTGCTGATGTTGTTATACTAACACTCCTTGATCCTGAAAATTCCATTAAAGCAGTACTGACTGAATTTGGGAAATATGGTGAAGTTGCCTACAAATGAATTAGAGTAAATAAAAATATTGGGAATAGGTTCAGACAAAAAAAAAAAGAAAAAAATTGAAGACATATCTGGGATCCCATTTTGTAAATTGTATTCAGAATACTTAGTGGTAAAAGTTTAACAACATTTGAGTAAGCTATTTAAGGGTGCAATCCTATGAATGTTTAGATAGGACAAAAGTCCTACAATTCCCAGCATGCTGGCTGGGGCATGCTGGGAATTGTAGGCCTTTTTCTGTCTAAACTTGCATAAGATTGTGCTCTAAGCTAAATTTCTGACCCATAGTAAAACAAACCATCTTAAAACATAGTCAGAGTTATCACTGTTATGGTTTGGCAGAATAACAACCATAAGAACGACTATATTACCTAGATTCTCTTGTTTATTTTAAGTACTGCCTATAAAGATCCCAGAAGACATTGGATAAATGAATTTATTAATGTTTGGCATTTAATCAAATTGGGGAAAAAACCCAGGATTAGTAAAAATATAATGTACGAAGTATAAAAAGGAGGTATAGTAATCCCTAATCTTAAATGACTATAAGGCATTCCAATTGAAAAATATCACTATAACCATACATGTCAGCCTTAATTGCCCATGGTTACAGATGGAATATAAACACACAGATTTACATATTCACCGACTCCCATTTTAGATACCCAAACCTAAAAGCGTAGAGGAAATACAGAACTCATTTCTACTACTTAAAATGCAGATATGAAAATGATGGCAGAAAAATTGGCTCCACTTATCCCATTTCTGTATTATCCACTATTCTTCAGTATAGATAAACATCAACAATTCAAGAATGGAAACAATTTTTTTATTTTTATTTATTAAATTTATTAATCGCCCATCTGGCTGGGATGGGAAAGCATATTCCTACTGATTATGTGTACTATCGATTAATTGTACTATGAATTTGTACAAGAAAATTAATAAAACATTTTTTTAAGTTCCACATAGTGGGCTAAAGGACATGAATTCACAAAGTTTGAAAAATGCTGCTGCCGTAGGCATAAATAAATGGACCCGGGGATGTCTGTAGTTTATATTTTTTTTAAATGCAAAGCTATGCGCAAAAAAAGCTAAGTCTGCAGTCTATATAAACTAAGTAGCTAGGCAAATTTTGCATACATACATAATTTATTCTGTTTCTGTTATTCATGGAGAAGGGCTCAATAAAGTCCCATTCCCTAGAAATCTTGTTCAACATGCCGCCGATCATGGAGTCTGAACTTTAGCCAGGCATTGCCTGTAACTTCCACGCTTATTTTCACAACTTTAAGGGCTAGAGAGTTGCTTGTTAAATTTAAATAAATCAGCAGAAATGGACAGGATGTTGAATTTTGTGCCCAATACATGGAATTCTTACATGGAATAGCAAATCCCATAGCTGTGTACACATCAAGACATGATCCATAGTTTGCATTTAAAAATTCAGAGTAAGCTTTCAAAACACAGGGCTTTCGAAGAAAGGGTTGAGTAGAAATGTTTGAATGTTAGTTTCTAGAAATGACAAGTTTGTATTTGTATTTCTTCAGATATCATAGATAACAGCCGGGTCATCAGCAATGAAGGCAGGAAAAAGGTATGAACTTCCATATCTTGGCATGTGCCTATATTAAAATCTAAACTGACTGTCAATTTCTATTCCCTCCTACAATCAGGAGCCCCTAAGAATTACAGTTTGGGGTGGGGGGTATGGCCCCTTAAACAGAGAACTCTCCATATGCTTTGTTAAGTAAAGACATGATTAAACAAACGATGATTAATACTTTTAAAGTTCTATTCATAAAATTCATTTGTTTAATCATGTATTTGCTTATTTCATTATTAATTAAGCATTTCAGGCTTTAAAACATAGAGCTATATCTAGACTAACAGTGCAATCCTTTGCATGTCTACCCATAAGTATGCCCCATTGGGTTCACTGGGATGTGTATAGGATTGTAGCATAAGGTAGCAATCCTGTACCTGCTGTTGTGGGGGTAAGCCCCACTGAATTCAATCAGACTTACTTATGAATAGACATGTATGGATTGCATTAAAAGTTAGTTGAACGTAACTAGTTGAAATCAATGGGAGTTCAGTCATAACTAACTAGGGCCCATTGAATTCAATGGGCCCTAAATTCAACTAATGGGCTAGATCCAACCCATTAAATTAATTTAATTATTTAGAGATAATTTTAATGCTGTGTTTCTAGTAGTTCTGAAGAATGTAAAGATCAGTTCATATTTTGTGTATCTCGTTTAAAAACGTAGTGACTGTGGATAAAAATAAATTAGAAAAATAAATATTTTTGATTCACCTAGGGACTCAGTTTATCTATATTGAATTTACCCTTCAGTTAACCTCTTCCTTATTTATATGGTTGTTTAACCATATATCTTTTCTTACTCTAAACAGCATCCCCAGGTAAATTAAATTTCAAAAATAATTTTACATTTTATCTGGCCAGGCTTTAATAATCAGAGACAGTTGATGGCTCGTTGGGCTCCTGGGAGAGTCACCGTTGGCAGGTCATGATGACTGATTCCCTGGGAGCCTTCTTTTAATGGAGAAGACTGCAAATTAAGCATTACATAGCTTTGAATTTTAATTCATCTGGTTCAAATGTTGGTCTTTCATGACTGATTCAAAAGAGCCAGCTGTGTCTTGTAAGCTTTGACCCACTTTATATCCTGCAATAGAGATTAATGTCTGAGTGTTTGTCTAATGATTTCATGGTCATCCTGTAGATGGCACTGATATCTCTGACAGGAATTCTATTGCCAACACCTGTTCAGTATCTGTTCAGCTAGAAATCCTGTAAATAGCTGCTTAATCAGCTGACATGGAACTACTCTCTTCTTGCATGAGCTATCCCATTGTTTAAGTCAGTTTAAGAATAATATTCTCTGTCACATGAAGTGACACAACTCTAACTCTGCCGTTTTGAGAGCAAAAGCCCTAGATTTCTATAACAGCGAAGCAGTTTCAGTAGCAGCATAGCTATGTTAGATGGCTGACGCAGGTCCTCAATAGATGATTCATTAATTGCATAATAGTGGCTTCCATACTTATTCTTTGTTCAGAAATAGTGGGGGGTGTCAGTTGACCCTTTCTCTCCACAGTAGCCTGCTGAAAATCCACAGACACCCAGACGCACCCAAATCTGTTATATGCCCTTTAAGGAGCCATTTTAAAATCAATCAGTCAGCAAGCAAGCAAGCAAGCACAGGTCAGACTTTTCACATGATTAATGTATCATCTATTCAGGGCTTCTGTGTCATTAACACCTCTCCAAAGCATGATTCTGGAGTTCTTGAAGGAAGCCAAACCACTATAAAAAGAGTATGAAATGGTACATGCTAGTAAATTTTACAATGTGGGGCTGGGGGACCTGCAGCCTGGTAACGTATGAGGACATGAGCATTTGTAACTTTGGCCTAACTCCTCCTGTCCTTGGCAGTATGTGGAGATGCTGCTGGTCAAGTCCAAATAAGGCTTCCCCAGGTGGTCATTGCTGTTTTCTGCAAGTGCTGAATGAGTGGTGGGCATCTCTGGCTGTCTGAATGAATATCTGAGGCTGTTTTGGGATGGATGAAGGCAAACAAGCTGAAACTCAATAAGGCAGAAGTACAGCGGGTTGGGAAATCTGATCTAGGTGGAGGTTTGCAACCAGTTACGAATGGGGTTTCACCCGCCCCCATAAAGCCAGGTATGCCGTCTGGGATGCTCCTGGACTTGGCCCTGTCTGTGGAGCCACAGGTGGCATCAGTGAGTCGGAGTGTGTTTTAACAGCTTAGTCTGATTTGTTCTGTCTGAAGAAAGCAGACCTTGCCTCAGTTAACATGCTCTGGTTACATCCAGACTAGACTATTGTAGCGCGCTCTTTCCTTTTCTATGTGAGGCTGCCTTTAAACACAGTTCTTAAATTTCAGTTGATACACAATGCAGCTGCTTGTGGAGGCCAGGTGTTCAGAGCACATTACACCAATACTGTACCAGTTGTACTGGCTGTCTATTCATTTCTGGGCCCAATTTAAAGTGCTGGTTTTAACCTTTTAAACTAAGCCACAAACTGTTGGGACCAGGTTATTTCAAGAATCACCTGTACCCATGTGAGTCTGCCTTGGTGGCCCAGCTCTCTTGTCCACCAGTAAAGCCCAACTGGATAGCAGGGTCTTTTAAGTGGTGGCCCCTCACCGATGCTGAAAATCTGTTAATTAATAAACAAATATCCCATTCCCAAATAATGACAGAAATAGGGCAGGCCGGTGGTGACCAATTCTAGCCAGAAACTCATGATAATTAAGTACTCAGCTGGTCTAACTCCATCTTTGAAAACCTAAATCTTGAAGTCTGTGTTTTTATCTTCTGACAAGCTAAATTTTCCCCTTCCATTTGTTGATTCTGACAAAATGTTCCAGCTAAAAGATCTGCTCCATTACTACTATCCTATTGAAATTGACCCCTACCAGTCCGTGGAGGACAAACTACCTCTAATGGTAGAATGGTGAGTATTTATACCAGACAAGAGTATTCTGCTTAATGGGGAGTAGGGGTATTATGTTCTTCCTTACAGGATCCTCCTGCCCCTAGGTTTGAGGAGCCTAAACAGGATTGGGGTGCAGTCTTCACCTATGTTGCTCTAATCTGAGACCCTCAAGCAAGCATGCCATTTGTCAGAAGCAGACAATAGTTAGGTGTCAGAGACTAAGGATTTCCAGAAGCACAGTTGATAGGCCAGCTGTTCCCAAACTGTGGTCCAGGGCGCACTAATGTGCCAGGAGAAATTAACTAAAGCAGGGGTGCAGAACCCCCACCCTGCCTGACTTCCTAATCTGGCCTGTGGAGCCTCCTTGAGCTCCTCCCCACTGGAGGCCTAGTGGGCAGGGCTAGGCCTCCAAGCCCCGCCCCCTGGAGGAATTCCCGCTGGTATCCCCAAGTGGAAATAACAGCAGTAATGTTGCTGGTGGGTGACTTGGCCCTGGGAGTAGCAGCTGCTCTTCCCTGCACCAGCTGCGTCGTCTTCCGCTTACCTTTCCCTTTCTTACCCCATGCCCAATGGGGTGTGGAAAGAAGCACGGGGAAGAGGCACCCAGCTCGGCAGGCGCTGGGGGGAGCTGTTCCTCCGAGCGCCAGCTGAGCCTGTTTGTGCGCTGCTTGCTGTGCCCACTGGCATGACAAGCGCTGCGTGACTCTTGAGACTTGCTCCTCCCAGCACCAGCCGAGTCCTTTTCTCTGTGCTGAGAGAGGCAGGGAAAGTGTGCCACAGCCACTGATGGCATCTGGCTCATCGAGGGCCTGGTGGGGGCAGTTTGGACCCCCCAAATTATTTCTGCACCCCTGAACTAGACTCCCATAAGCCCCAATACCCACAGAAGAGGCTGCCCACTGTATCTTTGCATGGTTCTGTTCTGGCTGTGCCGCCTTCCAGATAGCCTCCGCTGGGAGCGTTGCGGGGGGAACCAGGCCTAAGATGGTGTCTGGGGAGTCCATCCAGTAACAAAGAGGTTGGCACAGATGGCTGCAGTGAAGAAAGGGAATTTGGAAAGTTAGCAGTCTAGAAGAGAAAGGGGAACCTCTGTCAGACCCAGCTCCTGTCCCGTGGGGCGGGGGGTGGAGTGAGGCAGAGGCAAAGGCAACATAGCAGCACCCCTGTTGCTCAGACCAGCAAGGTCACAGGACCCACCCTGGCCTGTTGTTGCTACAGGTTTTCCTTGCTGGTCCCAGGTCCAAAGCCTGACATGGAAAACTGGACTGTGGTACAGAAAAGGCCTATCTTTCTGGACTGCAGTATCTATGAACACAAAGTGTGCCTGCCAGACAGACACGTCTGACTAATCCAGGATTCTTGGCATTGTTCTGGCCCAGGCTACGTTTCCATGCACGTCTTCCCTGTCCCTTTTAGCAGCAGGGGGTCACAGCCCCACTGGCACAATTCCTGAAGAATTCCCTTTCCCAAACAGCCATGCGGCCAGAGCTGCAGGACCTTAGGGCCCTGTTAGGCTTGCTGGTTGGAAGCTGGGTCAGTCCTGCCCCATTCCCTGAAATCAGTTCAGCCAATAAGAGCTCATGGCAGGGATGTCTTCCAGGTGGACTAAAGCCCACAACCTCCTATCCCAGCAGAAGATTCTGAAAAGCGACATCGCCCAGATAGTGAAAGAGTCAGATGTTATGCTCAGGTACGAGATTCGGATGCTGGGTACAAGAATAGGGTTCCGGTTGGGGGGTGCATCTTTATTTTTGTGGTTATTCCTTCTCTGCATCCACCCTTCCCAAATTCTCTATTGAGAGAAGGTCGAATTCTGTACTTGAAGTTATGTGTACAACCTGCTCTAAAGTATGAAGGCTACCTGAACATATATACACACACTGATAGACATAGTCTGCATGCTTTAAACTGAAAGCAGATATTTGTTAGTGCAGAATTTGGCTAGTGTTGGCAAGGAGCAGTATGTTATAAGTGGAGAGGTGCAGGAGAGAAGCTTCACTGGAAGCCATAACGGAGGGATGAGTAGCCAGAGCCCGAAGTCTTATTCATTTACAAAAGCAAACGGACAACAGTCACTATCATAATAGCATTTGTACAACATGTTTGACATGTTCAGAACAATCCACGTACATTTATTTCAGCACTGCCTGTGGTAGCCCTGTAAGATAGGCAAACTTTATTATCCTTGTATAGCAGATTGAGGGCTGAGAGATAATGGCCCAGTTCCCACAATCACTCCACCTTACACAAACCACAGTGGTTTGAGGGTTGTTTCCCCTCCAGCAATCCATGCTGACCGGGTTCAGACCACACAATGAGCTGCGTGCCAGGGCAGGTAATTAGACAAATGGTGCCACAGCTTACACAAACCACAGTGGTTTGTGTAAGCTGTGGCACCATTTGTCTAATTACCTGCCCTGGCACGCAGCTCATTGTGTGGTCTGAACCCGGTCAGCATGGATTGCTGGAGGGGAAACAACCCTCAAATAACCCAACAACAATACCCCAATAACAGGCCACGGGTTATTTGAGGGTTGTTTCCCCTTCCAGCAAGCCATGCCGCCCACATTCAGATGACATGCTGCGCTGTGCACCTGGGCGGGCAATTAGGCAAACGGCGGCCAGCACACGCCACAGCTTAAATAAACCACTAGGGCTTGCTTAAGCCACCGTGAGTGTGCGAACTGGGTCACTGGCTTGTCTAAGGCCTCTTCACACATTCCATTAGTTGCTGTTGTGGCTAAGTGCACAGTTAAGATGTTTGTTGTATTCACACTTTACATGTCTCACACATGTACACTTGTCAGGGATCTGGGATTGGTACTGGCTTCCTGTTAGGGTTCACTCAGTGTTGAAAATGACTTTGCTGCCATGTAGAATGTGTGTGTGTGTTAAGTCAAGGCAACTTCAAATCATGATTTGAAGCAAAAGGTCAATTAATTTACGTTTCCTGCTAGTATTTCACATATTTCCTAAACAATTGTCCATACTAATTGGTTAATTTGACCACTCAAACATATTAAGATACAACTGAATAGAGCATGCACACTATCTAAGAGGTTGTACTTTGTACAATTATACATTTGATATTTTTATTAATTTTAGAAAATATTAGACGGTACAGTGTTCATTTAATCAGAATCATAGAACTTTCCCCAGTGCCACCATGTTGCCAAGTTTTAGTGGTAAACTGCTGCTTTTGGCTTTTAAAAGGAGGCCATAGAATCACAGAATAGTAGGGTTGGAAGGGGCCTATAGGACCATCGAGTCCAACCCCCTGCTCAGTGCAGGAGTCCAAGTCAGAGCATCCATGACAGGTGGCTGTCCAGCCTCGTCTTGAAGGCCTATAGTGTGGGAGAGCCCACCGCCTCCTTAGGCAATTGGTTCCATTGTCGTATTGATAGTGAACAATCCCACACTTCTTTTCATTGCAGCCTCTGCACCTTTATATGTATTTTTATTTGTTTAGAGACACCTAAGGACTGATAACTAGGCAGAGCAGTTAATTCTGGTAAGATAAAAAGGGAGTGTCTTTGTCTGTAGATTCTGGCAGCAGCAGAGGGAGAGATGAGAAGCAGGATCCACTCCATCAGCTCTGTTGTGAAGCTCTGCTTAATTTAGCTCTTCTCCTCTCCCTCAGCCTGTCTCTGTTCATTATAGGAGCCTTGACACTTTTAAGAGCTGGTGCCTGAATGTGCTTGTTTTCTTTTTTCTTCCCCATCCCTTTTCCCACTTGTGTCATGTCTTTTAGATCATAGGCCTGTGGGCAGAGAATGTCTTGTTTGTTGTTGGTCTTATGTAAGCGGCTCTGAGAGCTCTTTTGGCTGAAGAGCAGGGTAAAAATGCTGTAAATAAGCCAAGAGCATGAAGCAAGAGCACTCAGAGCAGGCCTGGCATGGTGGAATGGCGCTGTGAGGTATTTCCCCGGGCCCTGGGGCTTCATAAGGGGCCACCCCTGGGTCTGGCAGGCCCTCCCCACTTCTCCTTCATTGATCCTGGGCTGCCAGCCCTTCTGCTGTGCCATCGCAGCTGCCCTTCTTGGAGTTGCATGTGTGCGCGCGCTCAGACTCCTCTCTGGAGCTCCCTGAGTTGGGTGGGGCTTGGCCTGAGAGCGGCGGGGGTAGTGGGAGCGAGCATGTGTGCAAGGAAGACTGCAGAGCAGTGGGAACGCCATGGCTGTGTCTGCCTAATGGCAGCAAAGCTCTCGGGGAGCCAGAGGGCTTCAGGCTGGAGATCTGTGGGAGGTGTTGGGCAGCTCAGCTCCTCCTGGAGAGTGAGAGGACTTGGAGGCTGGAGGTCCATCTGGGGACACTGCCAGCAGCAAGCCAATTCCCCCTTGCCTGAGTGTAAAAAAAAGAAGCCTCCTGAGCCTTTTTAAAATCCTGCTTCCCAAGGACCGGATGGGGAGTTCTCATTACACATTGTAAAAGTCAGAATTGTGAGGCTCCTTGCTCTGGCACTGCTGAAATAAAACTAGAAATGTCTTTTCTACCAACCAGGATGGTTTTCTTTCTCTGCCCCTACCCCCTTTAACTAACTTTGCTTACTTATGGTATGATCCTATGTATGTCTACTCAAAAGGAAGTCGTATTGTGTTTAGTGGGGCTTACTCCCAGGAAAGTATACATTGAATTGATATCATGATGTACAAATAATTCCCATGTAAATGGGAAATCTCTGCCAGGTATCCATGGTTAAGACTGGAGGGCTTGACACATGTTCTCTTTGAACATAAAAAAGTATTGTTTATTTAAAAAATGCAGCAATATTAGAAGGTTTGTACTGAAGATGTCCATTGCTAGTAACAGCAAATGCCATCTGGGTGTGGCCAAAGTGGATATTCCCACTTGCATTCCCTGCACTTAGAAATATAGCATGTCAGGAAGAAAGCTAGATTGAACTCTTCTGCCTGCCATGCTAGTTTTCTGTATGCAGGGATATTTTTACATGGGGAGCATTTCAGTAGTGTAGTTCAAGAAAAGGGTTGCCCTTTGACAGTGCTATATAAACTAGCCCTGGCAATGCAATCCTATGCTTGTCTACTCAGAAGTAAATCCCACAGTGTTCAATAGGATTACTCCCAGGAAAGTGTGCATATAGTTGCAGCCTTACAGTGCAATCCTATACATGCTGTGTTCAGTGGGGCTTACACCCAGGTAGGGAGTCCCCGGAGCCTTAGTTACTTTTAAGTATGGGATTACAGCCCTACTTACTTCTTGGAGGAGGCATTGCAGCCCAACCCCTCTTTGTTGGTGGTGTGTTTATCTACATTTATATATATTTTTTTTATATAACATTATGAAAGGCAGCCAGTGAAGTTCAAATCATAGAATCATAGAATAGTAATGTTTGCATTGTTTTTCTTTGCAATAGGAGGTTGCCGTTTGGACAAAGTTTTAGAGGGTGAAGGGCTAGAAAGGGAATGGATGCGGATAGAAGAAGGGGAGGGATGAAATGGGAGGAGGTAAAAGAGGGAGCGGGTGTGGTTAGAGGAGGAGAGGGCAGTGCCAAATAGGCCACGCCAAAGAGGACTTGGCTCAGAAGGGCCTGAAGCAGACCCTGATGGTCCTCTTTGTGATCTAAAAGGATGGCATCTCAAGGAGCCTACCACCGGACCCCAGTGTCTGTGATGACTTGCCAGTCCCTGGCCCTCATCATAACAATATAGGGTATGCCTTGTTGTGCCATATTTGTAATGCTTGCCTTCAAAAAGTAATTTTGACCGTTTTGAAAGATTTATATAAAAAGCAGCCTTTAACAATGTGATTGATAGAGGGGCATTGATTCCTTTTTCAGAGATGGTGAATATAGATTTAACATTCTTTTATTTAACTTTAAACAGGTGAATTTAAGCAAACTACAGTGATATTAAAAATTCAAAAAGAATAGAACAATCTGGTTTTTAAAATTGGATTTTAAATTGTAATCTTACATTTTTATCCACTTAGTGAACTCACAGCTGAGATGTAATTTGAACCAGGATTTCCTGGCTCCCAAAGTATTGAGTTAGCCACTATGTACCAGGTCCCAGGCTCTGGGTGAGAGCAGAGGAACAGATCATGCTTGATAGCTCACAGTGAGGCATCATACATACATAGGCATGCACATCTCCAGAAGAATACGCAGCCTTGAAAACAAACAGCAGGTAGGAAGAAACATTGGATGCCTGCATCACTGGATTCCTCTTGGGTGAAGAGTAGGCAGCCTCTTGTGATATCCTTGGATTCTTTTTACCTTTGTACATATAAAAGAGGCCTCAAATTCAACATGTTTTTACAATTATGGAACTAATTGGCACTGGTCTCATTGTTATACAGGGGTGCAATTCTAACTCAAGAAGAAGGTAGTCCCCCACAGATGATACGATACAGTATTCTTTCCTCACTGCTAAACAACTCAGTTGCCTGCTCTTCATCAACGTGAATGGATGGCCAATTCAGAAATTTCAACCAGCACATGACATCAGATGGTGGCTCCTTGCAGTCAGTTCAGCACTAAGCAGCCAGGCCAAGAAGTGAGCCAAACAAAAAATCGGAGGTGTTCTGGAGCCTGCTGTAATCTGCTTGTCATCTATGCGTGCGCGCACACAAACTCACACACACACACACACACACACACACACACAGTGAGAGATATTTCAGTATATATATAGTGAGGTTGAACTTCCTAACTATTTTGGTTGTTTTCCATTAGCATATTAACAAATTAACCTGTCGACAATTAAAAGGTTAAAGGCTGAGATGATGATGAGCCAGCCTGGGCCACCCCTTAAAATAACTAGGTAGTCCAGACCCATCCTGAAATCCACCCCTGTTGTTACAGACTCCAGACCTGATGCTGCAAGTATTTGCAACTTGCAGAATGCCTACAAAGTCTCCTTGTGTTCCATTTCCACAAATATTAGCAAGGAGTTGAGTAGTCACACCCTTGTTATGCTTTCTGGCTCCAGCATTTTGAGGGCCCCCTGGCAAGCTGCTTTCAGTAGCCCTCCTTAACCTGGAAGAGGAAGGACATGCAAAGAGGGAATTCTCACACACTGCTCTTGACCTTCTCGGGCACTTCATGAAAAGTCGGAATGGTGGCCTTACTGGGCTGGCTGACCCTTTGTCCACTTTTGCGCTTGGGATTTCACCAGCCTTTGGAGCCAGGATTGTATTTTTTGTTTCCTCATTTCAGCCAAACATGATGTTTCTTCTTCTTGTGCTCAGAGATGGCTTCAACGTTTTCTTTGACCAGCTTCACCAGAAGGGTGTTCCCCTGTTCATCTTTTCAGCGGGTGTGGGTGATGTGCTGGAGGAGATAATCCACCAGGCTGGTGTGTTCCATCCTAATGTCCATGTGGTCTCCAACTATATGGACTTTGATGACAGCGTGAGTTGAGTCCACTTCTCTTGCCCTGCTCCCATCTTCTCAGGCACAAAAACACCGCAAGTTTCACCGTTTAGCATGGAGTGATTAAAAATGATTTCCTAGCTTCTCTTGGATCAGGGGTGGCGTTAAGAAGGGTAAATGGAATGTAACGGTGTGCCTCCTGGGGTTACCCAGAAACCTCTGGGCCGTCCTAGGATGGGTGGAATTTTGAATGTATGTATTCTCAGGCCAGTCTCACTGAGGTGGCAAAAACCTGGGCTAGGCTATACTGCTGCGGTTGTATCACTGTAGATTTCAGGTAAGGGCTGAGGATTGAATGCTTCCTCCATATTAAAAATAAAAATAACTATGCAGAAAACTAAATGTCATGGAAAAGACTGGGCTACACTCCTTCTTCTTTACACATCGTTTTCTATATCGTGGAAATGTTTTGTGTGTGGAAGAGCATTCCGGCATATGAGGTCTCACCAAGGGTCTGAAGTGGGACAGCCAAGACACAGGTTTTTACCACTTCATGAGGAACTAGGCCAAAGTCAAGTATAAATTCTGTAGATTGAAAGTACCCAGGTGCCAAGGGTTGCACACATAGGTAGTGTGAACTGGGCCCGCATAGAATTAGAACCAGAGCACCGTAACTTCTCATGTATCTACAGAAAGCTTAACAAACTTTCATCCACAATCTATGACGAGTTAAGTGTGCATAACCTCTTTGATATCAGTGGACTTCAGTATGCTGAACTCTTGTTTTGAACAGTGGCATTTCTATTGTGGAATGGGGTACTGTGTATAATATCAGTAGTACAACTGAAGTTTGTATTATGAACAATTTTGTAAATGTTAAAAAACGAGGACCAAGGATGAAATGCAAATCCCACTTAGCCATGGATGGTCCTAAATGTTCTTCGCCTCAGGCTCTCCATCTAAAAAATGGAAATAAATGTGGCCTAAGTTGCAGGGACACATAACATCAAAATGCAGAAGTTCTGCTATCTCTCTGATCCAGATTCACCAGGTTTGCCTCTGTGTCTTCCGTGTAGGGAGTCCTGCAAGGGTTTAAAGTGCCCCTCATCCATACCTACAACAAGAACAACACAGTTCTGAAGAATACAGAATATTTCCAGCAGCTCTGCACAAGGACAAACATCTTACTTCTTGGGGACTCCATGGGCGACCTCAGTATGGCAGATGGGGTTGCGGACATGGAGAATATCCTCCGGGTTGGCTTTCTGAACGACAGGGTGAGTTGAGGTTATCTGGGTGGGCTCAGCTGATGGTTACCTCACCTTGCCTCCTGGCAGGGCTTTCACCATTTCAGGTGGCAGGTGTTTTGGTGCCATGCAGGGCTGCCTGGGGTGGGGAGGGGAGAACTGTGGCAATGCAAGGTTCTTCTACTTCAGCTGTGCAAAGCAAGGTTCCCCTGCCTCAGCTTCCATGTGCCCTGTTGGCCTCTCCCCTGCCACGTTGCTTACCAGAGCACCACACACCCATTGGTCCTTGCAGAGGGCAGCAGCAGGGTCCCCAACATCTCATCTCCCCCAGGTTGCATAAACCTTCTGCATGGCCCTGGTGCCATAAAAGTTGCCAGCTAGCCATTAAAAAATCAGGCCTGGGCCACTCTTGTGCTGTTAATAACAGCTTAGTCTGCAGAAATTAGCAGGTGAAGCATGGAGGTCAATATTATTAACTTGCTGATTCCTGCAGATCAAATTGATGTGTAAGGCGCAGCTACAGTGGCTGGATGAAAAGCCACACTTGAACCACACTTCACTGGGGAATTCTCACACATAACCTCAAAGCTGTTCATTTCAGTCAGGTTCCCACCGAAGTTGTGTCCCATGTTAATTAGCATGATTGGAGGAGGGGAGGCATTTGGTTTTTCTGCCCTGGGGGCCAAAATGTCTTGGCTTGGCTATAGGCAGTCAGAGAAAGTTAACTTTGCATGTTGCATTTGCCCTGGGGGATTCATACCAAGGAACTGCTCTTAACCAGTTCTGGAGTGTTGCTGGGGTTGCCAAATGTTTACTGGTCCCTGCTCTTGTGTCTTTAACAGCAGCTTGATCTGAGGACATTAGCAGGTGACAGTACTACTTACTTCTATGCTGCAGAGAACTTTGCATGCTGATTAGTTTTGTTTTAAAATAATTTTCTCGTAGAAGACGGAAACAGTAGTTAGATTAAATGATCCCCAGAACAACAGAGTGTCATGGCCTGTACATAGTTGTTTCAAAAGTTAGAAGCTGCCTAAACAAAGAAACTCTGCAAGTAATATATTTATCAGAGTCCTGCAGCAATAAGAGCATCTTCACACATTCCAAACCAGCCATCTAAAATCTCTTTGCAGAGCAACCCTAAACTGTATCTCGGAGAGCTCTGACACCAGAACCTCTGAGTTATCCAAAGCCCTGCCGGGCTCATGCTGGCAGGATGGAAGAGAGGGAAGAGCAGTGTCCCCCTCCCTCGGGCCTTTTTTTACTTTGCAAATTCCCTCCCATTGAAACCAGTAGGAGGGAATTGATTAACACCAGCTCCAAGGCTGGCATAGATAAGTAGCTGGGTCAGGAGTGGGGCATATCTAAGGGCCTCTCCTGAAACTCCCCCTTGCCTGCCCCTAACACACCTCCTTTGCCCCCATTGTGATGTCAGCATTCTCACATTAGAGAAGAACCACAATGGATGTTTCTACAGAGTCACAGGAGAAACTGGAGTTGGATTCCCCCCTCTGAGGACTGCCCTCAGAGGGGGAGATCCAATGGATCCTATGGCCCTTGGGACACCCTCACAGAGACCACAGGATTGCATCCTTAGAAGTCTAATTCTAGGGACATTAGATAAAAGTACCATATAAAATACAGTGAACCAGATCCTTGGCATCAGATTCAGAAGTATTTGGTCAACTAGAATTAGATTATTTATTTCTAAAAAGCCTGACAGCATTGTCAAACCTGTGGTGTAAAAACTTTCTTAAGCTAAACAAATGTACGTTCCTGCAGATAACATTTCTTGCAAATTGTCCCTTTTAATGTGTTGTTATAGCGTCTTTAATCAAAAGGAAAAAAAACTTCTTGTCAACATTAGTTGAGTTTTCCTAAGCCCAACAAATGTTAAGTTTTCTGTTACATCTGAAACCTGAACTGTAGTCAGTCTCAACTATGATTTATTGAAACAAGTCACCTTTGAAGTTAGGTTGCTCCAGTAAAGACTGTAGTTAAGACTAACCAAATCTGTCTGCATTTGGACCTAACACTAAACTGTGGGTAGTTAAAATAGAAGCAAAGGCTTCGTCTTGCAGCCGCCCTGGAGGAAAAGGGTGAGGGAGGAGTGCAGAAGCCTGAGGTTTGTTGATGTAATGCTTTTCTACATTTCAACATAGAAAAGTTACTCCTGACCCCCCACCTGCTGTCTTCATTTCCTTGGTGCTGTTCTAGATTCTGTTCCTGGCTGGGCGCACTTTCCTTGGGACAGGAATTTGCTGTGGAATTCATTGCCAAACCTGACCAGTTGGCTGTCTGTGTCCAGAGATTCCTGGGCTTCATGGCAGCAACTACCATAGTTGTGGTCTTTGCTAGGTGGACGCATGAACATTTATTTATTTATTCATTTCATTTCTATACCGCCCAATAGCCGAAGCTCTCATTGGCCATGAAGTCCTGAGTTTTGCAGAGAATGCTGGGGCACGTTCTAGGGTGCACACTAAGTTCACATATGACACTGCCCAGAGCTTTCGAGCCCCATTGACATGTATTTCATTTAGTATTTATTACTAACATTTGATACTCTGCTGAGTGATCCAAAGGCCTCTCTCAGCAACTTGAAAATAAAGTCAAAATACATGTTAAAATAATATGTTCAAGTAGATGTGAATGCATATGAACAGAGGGTGAGAACTAAAACATACCCAGCACTCCCATGCATCTGCACGTTATAGAGGAAGATCGGAATGGAAAGCAAACTGCCTTTCAAGGATGTTTGTCTGCAGTCACTGATCTTCTAATTGAGGAACCCCTGAGAAACATCGAAGGAACCCCAGAGTTCTCTGGAACACCACTTGCAAACCACTGTAAGAACCCGTTGCTATCCAACGCAGTTTCATGTGCTCTCTAGGGGCAGCCCTGTAAGCACTGCTTGTTCTTCCTCCATGCAGGTGGAGGAACAGCGGGGGAAGTACACAGAGTCGTATGATATCGTACTGGAGAAAGATGAAACACTGGATGTGGCAAATGGCATCCTTCACTTTATCCTGACCCAACCCTAAGCCACCCAACCCCATCATCCTTGACAACAAGCTGCCTTTTGAAAAGGGAAGGTGTTCTTTGGGTCTGTGGGTGGGTTGTCCCTCAGTTTCCTACTTGCTGTTGCAGACACATTCCAGCCCTCACTGTTTCTCAATCACTGTGTCCCTGATTTAAAACCAAATCCCAGCGGTACAAGGCAAGAGTATGAACTCATCCTGCAGTCAACATCTCTGCTGGCCAAAATGCAATCAACTCCTAAGTCAAGCCAATGCTTAAAAGTTCTAAAAGAAAGAAAATGGTATTGGTGCAGCCCAATGATTTAAATGGATATGACTGTTAGTCTACAATGTGAAACCAACCTGATAAATATGGAGGTATTGCTTATGTGACAGAAATTGAGGCATGGAATTTTGGGTAAAAGGGCGTTGCTATTCTTTGTCAGCTGGAATCCCTACATGTTTGGGGAAATTTTTTAATTGTTTGGATGGAGCTGCTGTGCGGTGGTACAAAGTAAGTTTCCTTTATGAGTAAAATCGGTGCACTTTGGCTGAAATAAATGTTTTGCTTGGGTAAGTTTACCCTTCAAATGTCAATTCAAATGTGCAGCAAATAATCTTAACCTTGATTGTTAGAAACTGCAGCTCCTCTTGGCTTTTTGATTCTTGGGAGTCTGAAAATTAGCTTGAAAATAATCACTGAATGGACAGAGGGAAAATTTAATGCATGTTCTATCAGTGCAAAGTATAAAAGACAGAGTGGGACACGTGCGCATGCGCACGCACACTTTTTTGAGTCTGACAGGTCCCCCCCCCCCAAAACATTTATTGAATTTTCTCTGTACTATATTTTGGTTTCATAAAACACACAAAGAGTTTTCCAAAACATTTAAACTATAAATGATCCATAGACATAGCTTCCCCCACAAAATCCAATAGAATTAAAACTCTGGTTTTTTTTTATTCAAAAGGCATGTGTAAAGATGATAAAACAATTTCATATTTTGAAAATTTTGGTATGCATATTTTTCTTTGCTTGATTGTCTGTCTGCTTTTATCTAGTTTTCTTTTTAGAAAAACACTGCCACAGTATACAAGGAAAATATGTTTGAACAACTCCAGAACCTTTTGTAAGCTAGGATGTTTAACAAGGCCATCTGAATGCTGAATTAAAATAACTATCCAAAGGCATATAATCTCCATCTTCAGAAATCAAACAACAAACTTAAAGCAGATTTTAAACTTGTTATGTCTCCTTCCCTCAAGAATTCTGAGTACTGTAGGATTGTGAGAGTGCTGGCAATTGTGTTAAGTGTTCCTACATTCTCATAGAACAGTGGGTTGAATTCAGATTTAGTCATACTTGGAGCAGACCCGTTGAAATAAATGGAACTTAAGTTAGTGATTTCAATGGCTCTCCTCTAAGGATGATTAAATCTGGATCCAACTTGATTTCTTTAAGGTGTGTAGAAAATATGACAAAGCATTTAAGTTTGTAGCCCAAGTATGATAAATATATGTCCTGCTGGTGAATTAAGGGCATAATCCTATGCATATTAGACAGAAAAAAGTCTCACAACTCCCAGCATTCCCCAGCCAGCATGCCTAGAGTTGTGCCCTAAGTGTATTGACTTTTCTAAAAATGGCCTGCAAAAGCCATCACTGTTAAGCTGCTGTTAACTAAGCATGCCACAGAATATACATGGGAAAAGTATGCAGCTGTGAATTGTCCTATCATAAGGTTGCCCACTTTTTCCTGGAAAGGCCTCTGTGCCTTCCATACATGCATGAAAAGTAGAATTGCAGCAAGCCAAGCTTTGCCAGAGAGGCACTGATGACAAAAAGATTACCCGCTAAGTTTTTTACTGTCCTATAGCTTGTTCAAGAAAAAAGTTGACCTCCACTACTTGCCGCTGCTGCTTTTCAAGAGGAGTAATCATATTCCAGATTAAAAGAGGGTCTGGTTGCCGACTTTAAACCTTCATCATAGTAGTAGCAAAACATCCTACATTTGTGATAATCTGGGGTACTTGGGGACGAAGTGAGGCTCTATCAAAGTTGCAAAATGCAACTGAAATTCTGGCAGTATCTAGATCTTGCTTGCTTCACCCTGACACACCTGCTCTCATGTTTCTTTGCAAAGACATGTTACGGAACAGCAGCAGGGCACCTGTTGCCATCTTTACTCCAGCTGCCAACTGTGCAGCGACACTATAGCACAGGAAAAATGGTTGCCATGGTCTCCCATGTGCCCCTTGTCCTGCTGGCCCTCTGTTATAAAATGAAGGGGTGGGGGAAGAGTGAAGAATAAAAACTTGAAAGGAACCCAGTGATCTCACCTGCCTATTTCTACTAACACCCAAACCTTACAGTGAATTTATCACCAGAAGAAGCCAGAAGCAGCCGCCTCTCACTGCGGGGGCAGAGTATGTGTGTGTTTATCTCACAAGCTGCCTCTTAAATTAAATTGGCACTACTCTGGTTTTACAGATGGAGGTCTTGCAGCCTCCATGGATCCAGGCATTGATCACCATCACATGTCCGTGATGGCTCCTGCTTTTTAGGACGGAGCATATCCAGAAAGGCAACTGGGCTGTGGGATGGGCAAAGTCCTTAATCGCTCTGGTGAGAAGTAATGATGACGGATGTACCTCATTGCACCTAGCAGTGTGACCACCACTCTCTGGAGAAACACAGACTTGGCAGGGCCTTGTCCCACATTTCCGACCTACAGGGTTCTACAAAACCTGAGTAATCCCATTCCTTCCAGAAGATTTGGGACTAAAGACTTTGGGAAACCCAAAAGGGAGGCAACAGAAAAAGAGGAAATGTGTTAAGTATGGGCAGGATTGACCCTAACCCAGATCCCACAAGTGAGCACACCTCTTCCCTTTCATCTTTCTGGAACTCCACAATTTCCACCAAGCGCAGCCATTTCACACATGACTCTCAACAAGGTGGGGGTATTCCAGACTGTACCACTTCAGCCTGCAGATGGAGGATCACATTTTTAATGCTTCGCCACAAATTCACTGCAAGTAGAAAACAAGCACATTGGGGAGTTTTAAAGGAGCTCTTTGTGATGTGCTACTAATTACATGCACCAAGGTTTTTCTTTTGTCTTAATGAGGGAGAGCATTGAAAATGCAGTTCTTCACTTGCAGTAAGAAGTAGTACAGGCTAGAATGTTATCACCTCTTTTTCTACAATGTCTAGGGCAGCCAGGCAAAAATGAGGAAGGGAATTGCTTAGAAGGGGTGTGGGCAAGAAGGATAGGCATGCATGTAATGTTCAGGTTGAAGTGGATGGCACATTTGCATTATTTGGGGTGGGGTGGGGTGGGGGAAGAAGAATGAGAGGGAGAGTTTGTAGAAAGGTATGTGTGATTTGGGGAGCACTTTTGGAGCCAAGGGCTACCAACAGACCAGAAAATAAATTGCCTTTTCTACTCTTGAGGTGGTTGTTTTTTTTAAACAGCGGCTTGGTTTTTAGAAATCAGCAGATGAAGTTTTTCACAGCCTGGGAAGAAACATTAACACCTGCTAAGGTCTGCAGATCAAGCTGATGTTTATAGGTTCAGCTACAGCAGCAGGCTGTAAAGTTTTGGCAACCCCTTGTATGCCTCGACTTGCAAGATGGACATGAACCCCTGTGACTGCACATTGCTCTCCCCAGCCCTACTCCACTTAGTCCCAAGTCTCTCTCTCGATACGCCGAATCTTCTGAGGCGGGGACTGGAACATCCTCCGCTGTGCCACAATAAGGTAAACCACATACAAGGGTGGGCATTATTTGTAAGCTTGGGGAGCCACAGTGGCAGGGGAAAAACCCTTCAGGAGCTTGAGGTAACGGCTTGAGCCCTGAGAGAGAAATCTAGGGAGCACTGAACAGAAACACTGCATAGATCTCTGTGTGTGAACAAAACCGCACACTGGGGTTATGTGTACTCCAGGAAAAAAGCACCGTATATTTGGGGCTCAGAATAATTGCTTTGCATATTTTATGCTGCTTCCAAGATTTAAGAATTTGGATTTTGCTGACTAAAACTAGATGGCCAATAAATGAGGAGGATGTAAGCAGGGCTGGTAAAGGGAAAGGATGCTCTGCCCTGCCTCTTAACTGCAGGGAGCCCTGATTACCCCCCTTCAAATTGCCAAGACTTTCCCTTAAGGTTTACCAATTCCTAAGGCAGATACTTAAAGAGCCTTGTCCCTTTTTTTTAACAGCTGCTGCAGAAATTTAACAGGTGCTGACTTTTCTGGCACGGGATGCAGCAGTGAGGAGAAGCTGCTCCCATTAAATCCTCGTCACAGAGGTCTTTAAGGTGCAGGAACCCTGCCAGGGAAATAACGGAATGGATTGATAACTCTATCTCTACATTTTTGCTCCTCGTTTTGCCAAAAAAAATAATAAAATTCCCAATTTGGAAATACATGAATTAAAATACATATATAGTCAACCCTAGAAATAGACTAAGCAATGCAAAGCTTTCTGATTTTGCTCATCTGGTTCCCAGCGCTCAGTTTGGGTTTCCCTGATACACAATTTCTTGATTTGGACAAAAGTATACAGAGTGCCTGAATCTGGTGAATCAAGAGATGTAAGTTAATTTCATGGCTTCTGCCCAAGACTGTAGATCTACTGTACAGTAGATGGGTGTGCTTGAGGAAATACAGGGGATTCAGCTGGCGGGAGGGGGGGATGAGGATGGTGTCTGGAAACTCACAACCAATGGTTTGGGGAATCACGCTGGTGTTGAACTCCCTGGTTTTGGTTTGTTCAAACAGGATCTCAGTTAAATAGTTCTCAAAAAAAGCAAAGTTGAAGTGGCACCGAATGGGGAACAAAATGTGCTGGCTCCTAGGTTTAGTCTCTCTAATTCAGGAAAGGGGTAGGGAGCAGCCAGCTGCCAAAGGCAGGGAAAGAGGCACCAAACAGAAGTGCTTAAAAATAAGCCCAGTCCCAGCGTTCTCTCCCTTTTAAAGTTCCTCATGTTTAACTTGATCCTCATCTGATTTCAGCTTCAGTTCCTCTGCTGTGATCTTCCCATCCTTATTCCTGTCCTGGTTTTGGAACATGTCAGAAACTACCTTTTCCGGGTCAGAGCCTGGCATCATCCGACCTTTGCCTTCTACAATCTGGGATTTGATGAATGTTGAGAACTGCAGAGGGGCAAAAAGAAAAGAGAGGTGGGGAGAGGATAAGTTGTTTCCATAAAGGGCGGTGGGGGTGGGGCACAACTGCTGACATACATGGCATATCAAAATACTGCCCCAATTTCTGGCTTCCCATGCCTCACTGTCTCACTTTTTGTTGCCTATTCCACATTGAATAAGATGCATGATAGGAAACATTATCTGGAGGTTAACATTTTTTTAAAAGCCATTACTAAAGTTGCATTAATTTGGGTGGAACTCAGGCTTTCTTCATGTGGAACTTTTACCCCGTGATTGAGATGGCTCCCTCATGGATGTCTGCGAGCTCTTTACATGATGCCATGACCCTCTAGGGCTTCTCCTGAACTAAATGCCCTTTGTTCCGTGTTTAAATAGATTGCAGGTAATGATCTATCAAATTACCCCCTTGTGTTCCGCTTCAGTTTCCTCTGTGAAAAGAGTAAAAGTGGCAAGAAGAGGAGCGAGATCAATGAAAGGTAATGGAAGACTCAGATACGGGGAGGAGGGGGAAGGAGGTGGGGGGAAAGGAAGGGGGTGAAAAAGGGAGTCATTGTGAAGCAGGAAGCCCCATTTTAAATTTTAGGCTGGTGTAGAGATGCCCCTCAATCTTAATTGTATCTTAACGCAAATTATGACCAAGACATTTAGTGTAAGCTACACATTGCTAGAGGAAGGAAGGACAGCAATCTGAAATACCGCTTCACAGTCCCAGGGTGGAAGGTCTGATTCTTGGCCTCTGACTGATGGCTATTCTCTCACAGGAGAGAATGTCTGCTACAACACGTGCATCATCTAAAAAGAAAGGAAGTCGCTTCTTGCTAGCAAACTATCACAGCTATAGTTTTTGCCCATATGCCCATTGTATCAATGTATTGATCTATTAAATTAGTGAAGCAAATAACAATAGAACTCGATGTTCTTACTCCAGTGGAATAAGCCATACAAATGGATCCAGTGATGGATCCAATTCCCCCCAAGTTCAAATCCTCCTCTACTATCTAATGCAGAACACAGTCATCATACCTCCTCAGGTGGGACTTCATTGTCCTTGTTGAGATCCATGGCTTCAAACAGGTTTTCTGGTGGCTCGCTGTGCCAGATGAACAGGTACCCTTCTGGGACACCCACCTCTAGGTGTAAAAGCTCTAGCTCAAAGTAGAGAACAGCACTGCCAGGTACACCCCGGGCTGAAAATGCAAGGTGTACGTATCAGCAACACAGGAGGATGCAGCCACCAGGCAACCATGGAGACACTGGCTAGGGAGCAGTGACTCCGTGTCAAAGCCAGGGGGAGCCCTGAGCCCAATGGGAAGAGACGTCCGAGCGGCGCTCTCCTCAGCAAGATGTCCCATCGCCGGGTATACTGTTTCTAGGAATTTGGACTCTCTAAATATAGGCTCCTCCTCCTTTCTGAGAAAGGTGACGAATGAATAAAAAGACTGTATCTGTTCTGTGCTGAAATAATAGTAATATAATTAATTTAAAAATCTAAATTCCGCAAAAGGCTATGCAAATTAAGCTGAGTTGTGCCTGTTGCATTTATTCTGCTTCTGCTTATCATGGGGAGGAGCAAAGAGGCACTGAACCTCCATTTCCTGCCCCGTGGGAATCCCGCTCAGCCTCTCACTCTACCTTGGTTTCTGAGATTTTACCAGCCGTTGCAAATGGACTTTCCACCATATTTGTGTGGCCTTAGGAGCTAGAAAGTTGCTAAGAAAGAAAAAAAGAATGGAAAAGACACCCTCGGGATATGGAATCCTGCATCCATTATCCATTTCTTCTGCTGGCCCTACGTGATCTAGACTTGGTCAGCTGGAAACAGGTGCCCAGGAAACCCCCTCCCAGTCTTACCACCACTTTCACCATGTCCCAAATGTGGAGGAACGATGACGGTCCGTTTCTCTCCCACGCACATGTTGAGCAGGCCGTTGTCGAGGCCTTCAATTATCTTGTTGGCGCCCAGAGTGGCTTCTTGAGGATGTTCGTAGTCATGGCTGTTAATGGGGAATGGAAACCAGCGTAGTGCTCTTGAGAATGTTTGGCAAGAACCTCAGAATGTTTGGCAAGAACCTCTGGCCCAAGCTGGACTTCTTCCCCAAAATGCTGCACCAAGAAAGGCTAATTTTGCAGCCTGTATAAATTATGCAAATTACCGTACATCTGTTCACTTCGCGTAATTTGCTTTGCTTTGAAATTCAGACAAACAAAACCTTTGAACAAGGGAGGGGCAAAGCAGGCATAGAATTCCACAAGAAATCAGGCCACCTTAGTTTTAGGAAGCAGATTTTCTTAAACAAGGCATTTATGGACATTTTATGAGACTAGAGGCTTGCTTTCAAATGAGTTTTTATACTTTCCTTTTTTTAGGGTTAACCTCTGATACTGAAATGTGATATTAAGAGTAGTCTTGTATATTTGCTATATAAAGAATATCTTTTAACTATACTTATTTGATTATGTGTTTGGTGGAAGTTTCCATTTGGGGCACTTTACGTCACCTAGCAGCAGCCACTCCAGCAGGCTGCAGAGGGAGAGGAGAGAAGCTGGACTATTCCACGGCCTCTGCTGAGGCACCAGCTGCCTTGGCTCCTGCCTCGACAGCCATGCCAGCAGCCTCCGGGAACTGCTTCCATCCCAGCTGGTCGTTGTAAGAACTGTTAACTCTGACTTGCTTTCCCCCTCCTCCTCCCTTGCCTCTTATCCCTGGTGTGCCACATCTTCAGTTCAGATTGGAACCCTGGGGGCAGGGACCGGCATGAGATTGGTCTTGGTAAGCTGCTCTGGCAGTCCTTTTGGCTAAAGGGCAGGGGTTTAAACCAGGGGTGCAGAATTTCAGCCCTGGGGTCCCATTCCAGCCCTCTGGGGTCCCCCAGAGAGCCACACCCCTTCCCCTGGCTTGACCCCTTCCCTCTGCCCGCCAATCTTCTCATGGTTTCCTGGCTTTTGTGCATTTTTTAGGGGTGTGCGCTGCTTCCACTCCGGAGCTGAATTCCGAGCCAAAGCGAGCTGCCAAAGCAGGCCAGGATCAGCCCAAAGCGACCTGAAGAGGGTCAGGGCACTCCAAGGCACTTTGGCAGGCTCCGGAGCAATCCGGAAGCCCAGGCACCCACCCCTCCCCCGGCCGCCAAGCCGTGTGAGCCCCCTGCTCTGCACCCGGACCCTTGGGACATGTGCTGACAGCCATCAGCCTCTTCAAGGGAGTTGCCCTTGCAGCTGCCTCTATTTCCGGAAATGGAATCCTGTGCAAATGCTGGCCATAAGGCTGCCATATATGCAATATTACAGGCGTAAATGCCAGTAATGTTGCATGCCTTACAGCCGCCATTTCCACAGAATTCCACTTCTGGAAATAGAGGAAGTTGCCAAAATGGTGATTCCCTTGAAGAGGCTGATGACGCGTGTCCCAAGGGCCCAGGCAAGGAGCAGGGGGCTTACATGGCGTGGGGCAGGGGGGGGTGAGTCCGCTTTGGCCATCTGAATGCCGCTTTGACCTCGAGGTGGGTTGTGTGGGACCTGAAGTGGCCCAAAGCTGATTGGGCTGCCTTGGAAGCCCCGAAGCAGCCTCTGAGGTGGGTCGGGGGGTCCTGCACAGCCCTGGCACTTTTTCCCCATTCCAAAAGGTCAACATGCCTCTCCTAAGGCCAGCAGGAGGAGCTGGAAGTTAAAAGAAGGCAGCCTTCTGGGGTGTCTGGGCCCTGCCACTCTTGCCTTTGGGCCCGCCCACCACTGACATGCAGACCCTCAGAGCAACTCCAGGCGGAATGCAGCCCCCCCGACTGTAAAAATGTTTGTTTGTTTGTAAATAAATAAATAAATAAATAAGGTGCTGTAGAACTTCAGACAAGCAGAACTCCGAGCAAGGGACTCACGAGGAAAACAGCTTGGTGCCATCCAGGAGGGAGCAGTTGTAATGGTAGCGGACAAAATCCCTGTCCTGGGTGGTGACGTTACAGCCCACAGGCCGGTAGACAGTCTCAATCTCTACAGAGTCGGTGGGATTGTGGAAATCGATAACATGGACATCGAAGATGAGAACGGCTGAGCCAGGTATCTTGTTTCCTGGAGAACAAGAAGAGCAAGGGTTGCGTGTAGAGGGTGACACGTATTACAAAAGTCCTCTGAGGGCCCTGGATGAACAAAGACATTTTGCTGCCCCCTCGTGGCAGCACCACACAGCAGGGAAAGCTGCCCAGCGATCCCTCGGGGCTGTGTGGTGCAGGGGAAGAGCAACCGTCTTGCAGGCGAGCTGCCTCTCAGGGAAGCTTGTCTGCCATTACTGATCTTCTCACTGGGAAAGCCTTGATAAGCTTCCAAGGAGCCCCCAGAGCACAGTTTGAAAACCACAAGTCTAATCTACCTTACAAGGTTGTTGTGAAGATAAATGAAAGTAAATGAGGGCCTGCAAGCATGGCTTGCCATGAGCCTCCTGCAGTACCTGCTTCTTCTGCCTTCATTGTCCCTGACATACTTTTAACTCACGTAGGGCTTGCAAAAGCCCTTATTTTTAAGTAATATGTTAGACTTTTCAATACAGCTGTACAATGAAACATTATGGTAAGATGGAAACAGCTTGGGACCCAGGGGCTTGAAGGATCTCCCCCATCCATGCCCCCTCGTACACTCTGGACAACATCCGTGCTCTTGCTCCAGGCGCCCTCGCAAGCGACCTTTGGAAAGGGCCCTGGTTCGTAGCCTCACGGCTGTGGAGGGGCTGCCCAGCCCCAGTGCTGTGTGCCTTCCGGCCCTGGTGGAAAACCTGGCTCTTCAGGAGGCTCTGGGGATCAGCTGAAGGCATTTCTGCGCGTTTCTTTCCTTCCGAGTCCCTGGGTAGCACGACTTTCCTCCTGCTTGTTTCTGCTATTGCACTGGGGCATAAGGGTTTTGGGGGTTTGCAGTGTTTTTATTCTTTTTTATTGTATGTAATAGATACTTGGTTTGTTTGTAAGCTGAATTGAATTTATAAAGAGAAGTGAGATATTTCTTTAAAAATAAAAAAAACTAATAAAACCAGATGTGTATCTGTCGATCTGCCTGTCCCCACCATAGTTCCAAGACAGTGAAACTTAAGTACCTGAAACTGGCATGCATTCTAAGTGGGCCCAAGGGGTATGCACCTCTAGGTTATTTTGTTTTTGAAGCGGATTAATTCATTTTAATTAATTTAATATGTGTCTACGTGGTTGAAGCCTGCAGTAAAATCTTAGCCACTGGGGACAGATGTCCTTAAACAGCACATCATAGCTTTGCAGTCCAGTTTGAGGCCAGGAGCCAAGGGACACAACTATGCACGTGCCCCCTCCCCCTGCTGTGGGGCTACGGGGTGCACCCGGCAGGGGCTGTGCCTAGCGTGCCAGCAGGCCTGGCTTCCCTGAGGCAGGGCAGGAACAATGTGCTTCTGGTAGCTGTGTAGGTTCACTTGAAGGCATTGCTGTATCAAATGAAGGGCTATTTATTAGGCTGAGGGACAGAATTACACGCCTGCTCCCTCTGCCCTGCTGTGGGGCACCCCCCCCCAGGCAATGGAGTGGGAAGACCACTCCCTCAGGGGGCTGTCAGGGTGCGCCTGGCAGGGGTCGTGCCGAGGGCTGCCAACAGCCATGGCTTCACTCAGGATGGGTGTAACGTGACCAGCTCCAACAGCTGCACAAGTTTGCCTGCGGCCTTCGCTGTATGAATGTCAGGGCTCCTCCCGCCCATGTGAAGCCATTTGCTCATAAATAAATAAGAATGTCAGACTCGCTTTGTTTTTTTTAAATGGCTCTCTTTCCACCCTGACTATACCCTGCGGGGTAGTTCAAGGAAAAAGAGAACTGAAACTGAAGCACAAACCAGTGCGGTGGAGCTCTGCTGATGCCCTGCCCCTTGGAGCGGGACGGGACTTGAGCTGGGAGGCGGCTCTCTTCCCACAGGAGGGCACGTGCAAGGCTGGTTTGCAGACATCTGCCCGCTGGAGTGCGCGGGAGGAGCCGCCCACTCAAGGGCCTCCGCCTCCGCAGCGGGAAATGCAGAAGGCCTCAAAGCAGGAGCCCTCGCGATATCACATGGATCGTCAGTCGGCAGTAGCGTGTGGTCGCTGTTTCCTCGTGGCTGGATCTCACAATGCTCTGGCGATACATTAATCTGAAAACTGCACAGGGCCACCAAGATAACATGGGCATTACCCCTGCCAGTGTCCGTGCAGCCCGGCCTTTGGTGGGTAAGAGAGGAATGTCCCGCTGGCAGGGGCAAGACCCATGTGATCCACCTCCCCCACTGGATTCCCTCTGTCCAAGGTTACCAGAGTGGCATGGGAAGCAGCCATAGGGAAGCAGCGAGTATAGTACACTGCTGATGCCTGTTCTTCTTGCAAGTGGCTCCAAGCAGGCCCTCCGGTCACAAGTGGGACAACTGCTCTGATGTTACAGAGAACCCTGCCAACCTTGGGCTGCACACTTCGACACAAGGGAGAGTCAACATTCTGAGATTCACGGCCAACTTTGGGCTCAACTCAAGAGTGCCTGATTCATCCTTATGCCAAGAATTGCACCTTGCCAATGCGAGCAGACTGAGCAGGCTTCAAAGGGTTCCACGGGAGCAACACTGAAGGGCTCCCCACAATCTGCCGGCTCTTTCCTACCTGCCCCGTTTTCTCCATAGGCCAAGTGGGGAGGGATAATGATCCTTCTCCTTTCACCAATGCAGATGCCTTGCAGTCCTTGGTCCATTCCTGGGATGATGTAGCCTTTTCCGATATAAGTGTCATAAGTGTGATTCCGTGAGTAGCTGCAATGGGAGAAAGAGAAAGGATGGGCAGGATGTGGGGGCTGCTCTCAGGAAGGAGGGACCGGATGTGTTTTCCCCCCAAGCTGCAGTTCAGCCCTTCCAGATGCACCTGCACTGGCTGAGGAAAGGAAAGGAGGAGTACGGCATTTGGCTCGTGCATCTGGCTTCTGTCTCTCCTGACTGGCTGGGAGGTGGGATCGTAGCAGCTTCCAACCCTTACAAAACCTTTCCGGGTAAGGTCCAGCCATTTATGGCCTAAGCAACCAGAAGTCGTTTGCTCCTCACTGTTCAGCCTGTGCTTCTAGGTTGCTTTGCTCGCTTGCTTTCTCTGTCTTTTGGTTTTCTTTACCATCCACCTGCCCTGGATAGGCTCCTTCCGGATAAATACTGACTTCTGGATACATGAAGAAAAATGAGGAGCAATAGCCTGGTGGGTACGGGAAGGAAAGAGGATAGCAGCTTCTTGTCAGTGGCTGCTAGGAGTGGTTTATTTGCATAAAATTATTATATTTTGCTACAGCCCTGCCCAAGCAAGCTTGGCTTCCTTCACTATTTCTATCATGATAAATACTCCACTCCTGCTGATGGTAGAGCCTACTTTGAATATTCTGATGCAATCTCTACTGCTTTGTGGAAACCTCCCTGAGTAAGACCCACTACCTCTCTGGATGGCTTATGGCTCTTGCTGCTTTCTTGTGGGAAGGTCCATTTCCCAAAATTTGGACGCAGGGCTCATCTGCATTTCTCTCCTTGTTACCTGGAATCAAAGAGGGTCCCATCCATTAAGGTGCCATTATAATGGTAGCGCACGAAATCTCCGGTCACAGCCTTGCGTTTGCATGATGCTGGTACTTCCAAGTGCTCCAGGAAAATGCCATCTTTGGGATTGTGCAGATCCACCAGACGAACATCAAAAACCAGGGAGGCTTGAGGGGGAATGACAGTACCTGAGAGAAGGAAAAAGAACTAACTCAGCTCATGCAGCACCACAGCTCGATGGCAGAGTCCCTGCTTGGCATGCAGAAGGTTCCCAGTCCAATCCCCAGCATCTCCAGGTAGGGCTAGGAAAGATTTCTGCCTGAAACCCTGGAGAGCTGCTGCTGCAGTCAGTGTCGGCAGTACTGGTCTAGATGGACCCAGGGCTTCCTGTGTTCCTATAGCTTAGGGGTGGGCAACCAGTGGCCCTCCAGAAGTTTTGGCTTGCATCTCCCACAATCCCATCAGCTGCCTAGGGCTGATGGGAGTTGTAGGCCAAAACATCTGAAGGGCCACAAGTTGCCCACCCCTGCTATAGCCGCATGGAGCCAGATGACGGGGAACAACACTTTAAATTGGCAGATTTTAGGTGGAGGCGTTAGTTGATCTGCTTTCAAAGTATCAAGTATCATTTCTTTATTTGAGAGTGTTATGAGCAAATACTGAGAGAGCATTATACTCTGGCAAAATATAACAAGATGTGCTATGTTTGTTGATTTACTATATTCACTATAGTAAATATTTACTATATTCACTTTGTTGATTTACTATATTCTGCCATTTATGATAAATGCACAATTGCTAGATGTGAACATTTCAGCCCATGAAGGTTGTCATTTTTGAGCTCTTAATCACGAGTGCACAGGCCTGTGCAGATGTGATCTTCTTCTGTAAAATGTAATGGGCCTGCCTGTCTGCAACCCTTGCTCGCCGCCTCCAAGCACTCGCCCAGGAGGCCACATGTGTCTGCCCGAGTGTGCCTGGGCTCCTATGTAGGCAGCACTGGGGAGGTCAGGGGCTGGGGAGCAGATACTGCCAAAGTATCTTTGGCTTCCTCCACGCATTTATTTCTAAATTAATAGCCTGCACATGATTGCCTTCTTTTTCCATGAAATAATTTCCTTGTGAAATCCAAAGTAGCCGTTGTGAATTCTCTTTCTTAAATGCAGAATTTCTGTGGCAAAAAACCTAGGGCTGGGGTGTGTGTGTTTTTCACGGTGCAGATCCACGAGTGTCCGGGGCAACTTACCGTAGCCTTTCTCGCCATAGGCCAGGAATGGGGGGATGACTATTCTCCGCTTCTCTCTGGCACACATGCCCAGCAGGCCCTCATCCATGCCTTTGATCAGCCAGCCTGAACCCACGTAGGTGTCGTATGTGCTGCCTTTCCCATAGCTGGGAAGCAGGCGAGGGTGGAGAAAGGGAAGGAGACACCAGGCAGGGAAGATGTTCAGGGAAAGAATGAGATCTTGGTGGCACAGCACTGGTCTAACACAGCCGGTGGTCAACACGCACTCCTCTGGTTGCCTGAGGCAACAGCCTAGGTAAGGGGTGGGCAGCCTTGGCCTCATCTCAAAAGCCCTCTGCACGCGATCACTTCAGGCCTCTGGCAAGAGCAATCTGTCCCCACTTGGGCAGCCCGCTGGGAGGGAAGGAAGGAAGGAAGGAAGGACGGAAAGGGGAGGCAGAAAGAGAAAAGGGCCGACCCCGCCACTCTTGGCTCTGGCCCCCCTCACTGCTGCCAAGTGGCCTCCAACAGATCCCCTGCGAGGGAACATGGCTCTCGGCAGAAAAAAGGCTGCCCACCCCTGCCCTGGGTGATGGACATATCCTCATGCTAGCGTGCTTATATTCTCATATGATTATGGCTCGTTATACTTTTATGTCAGTTATGAATGAATGACCCTCACTGAACACATTGGGAATAAAAGCATTACAACATTTTGAATATCTACATTTTTTCCTTGACTGATAACAGCGGGGGCGTTTCGTTTCTTTTGCAGTTGACATTATAGAGCTGCTCGGTCCCCACTTCGCCATACTTTGGGGGGATGCCTGCAGATCAGGGGTGCAGATCCTCCAGCCTGTGGGGGCCCCAAACTGGCCTGCACGCTCTCTTGGGCTCCTCTGGGGGCAGGGCTTAGGCGATCCTGGGATCGGAGAAATCAGCAGGGATCCCACTGCTGCTGTGTGCCCCCAGCGGAACCCCCGCCATTACCTCCCACCTCAGGGATACCAGTGGGGATCCTGCGTGGCCTGGGCCTCCTTCTCCACGGTGGGAAGAGGCACAGTGGAGTGCCTCCTTCCAGAACAAAAACAAGGACAGGGTGACGTCAGAGGGTGGGGCCATGCCCCTGACACCATCGGGCCTGTGCAGGCCGAGGTGGGGCACCATCTGGCCCCTCATCCCCAAACGGCTCTGCACCTGGACTGTAGTTTGTCACTTCTAGCCTTGAAAAAATTACCTCAGGGAGTGCGGGGGGGGGGGGGGAGTGCCCCTTGCTGCCCCTCACCCACACACGGGTTGCTGATACAAATCAGGACCAAAAAAAGGGGCAGTGAGTAGCCTGGGACTAACAGACAAACCAGGTGAGATGCTACAAGTCCCATGATCAGAACTCTTGCTTTTTTCTCCTCCCTCCCTCCCTCTCTCTCTCTTACTTCAAAGTAAGTGCAGTGGGGCCCACAAGCTGGACTAGGGGAACAACGCTGCAGAAAGGAATGCTTAACCCTTCCCCACCATTTCCCCAATTCATACCCATACCCCAAAGTTTCTATTTTCCCCATAGGGGAAAACATGCAGATGCCTGAATATTTTCCCCTGTGGGGCCGACAGCAGCAAGGGGGCCCTCCAGGAAAGGCATGGGGGGGGAGGCTGATGCGCCCCCTCTGCCGCCGCAACTCCCCAACCCAACTCAGGCGCCCCCTTGTGGCAGCTTTGAGCTCAGCAACAGCCACGGCAACCCAGCACAGGAGATCTAGCGCCTGTTCTAAAATCACAGACTCCCAGCACATTAGGGCTGGAAGGGGCCTATAAGACCATCGAGTCCATGTTGCACATTGGACTCCTTTTAAAAGCCACAGCAGCGGTTTGCCACTGAAATTTGGTGGCAGCAGCAGCAGCAAAAAGGGGCTATTTTAAACTAAGAGCCCCCTTTCCCCAGTGCCACCATGTTGCCAAATTTCAGTGGTAAACTGCTGCTTTTGGCTTTTAAAAGGAGGCCATAGAATCATAGAATAGTAGGGTTGGAGCTTGGGAGGGGCCTACAAGGCCATCGAGTCCAACCCCTGCTCAATGCAGGAATCCAAGTCAGAGCATCCCTGACAGGTGGCTGCCCAGCCTCGTCTTGAATGCCTCCAGTGTGCGGGAGCCCACCACCTCCCTAGGGAATTAGTTCCATTGTCATATTGCTCTAACAGTCAGGAGTTTTTTCCCGAGGTTCAGCCAGAATCTGGCTTCCTGTCACTTGAGCCCATGATTCCGTGTCCCGCATTCTGGGATGATCGAGAAGAGATCCTGGCCTTCCCCTCTGTGACCACCTTTCAAGTACTTGAGGAGCGCTATCCTATCTCCCCTCACTCTTCTCTTCTCAAGGCTAAACAGGCCCAGTTCTTTCAGTCTCTCTTCATAGGGCTTTCTTTCCAGTCCCCTGAAATTTGACCCTAGAGCTGCTCTACACATTATACAGGATGAGGGTCAAGTTCCACATAACACGAAATGCATGTTTGAATCCCATGCGTGGGATTTTACTTGCTTTTTTTAATGATCAAAAACTGTGTGTGTGGGGGGAGGCAATCTAGAATGGGACGGCGATGAAGGGGAGGTTTTTTAAAAAAACACCATTACCACCATTTTCCCACTGAAAACTTTCTACTAGAAGCTGCTAATAGCAGCAAATAGCAGATTGCTGGGGGTGGGGGGAGGATTTTCACTAGGTGATAGTGGGGAGAGCATCACAGTCCTGATCAGGCCCTCCTATGACTGCTTCTGGCTTTTTAAACCAAGAAGCAGAATCCCAAAGATGGGATTCAAAGATGCTTTTATTGTAACATATAGTTTGACCTTGAGGTGGTAGCTGAGGTGGTAGAATTTTGGACTGTGACTGCTTCAGATTGCAGTGTGTGTGTGTGTGTGTGTGTGTGTTGGGGGGGGTATATTTTTAAATACTCCCCCCTCATAAAAAGCCTTCTGCATATAGTAGAGTAGCGTATCAGGGAGAGGGCTATACTTAAATCTTTACCTCTGATGTGCTTGTTTACTACATGCAGGGAGCTTTTTACTCAAAAATGTTAGCATCTCCCCCACCTGCTGTCTGAAGTGGGACAGTCCAGAATTCTACTACTTCAGTGAGAATTCAGCCTTGCTCTGTGTGATGTGTGCCCAGTCTGCACATGCGGCAGAATTAGGTGGTAGAACCCTGTAACAGATGAGCAGACATGACCACGTCAGGCTAGGCTTAGAATAGCTCTAGGGTACTGATGGGGAGGACTTAAGGACAACAGAGAAAATGGGAGGAAAATACAGAATGGGAGCATGCAGCATGAACATACTGAATTTCAGGACTGGAGACACATGGCCTTATTGGGAATTATTTCTTTAGCTCCATTTTCCCTCTGTTCCAAACAACTCAGCCAAACCCCACGCACATCCTTTAGCACTTCTCACCTGGAGTCGAAGGGGGTGCCATCCAGAAGCGTACCATTGTAGTGATAACGCACAAAGTCTGAAATCTCCACCGTGCGGTTACAGTGCTGAGGTTTGTTCAAGGTGGTGATCTGCAGCTTGTCTTCCTTGTTCCAAATATCCAGCATGATGACATCAAAATAGAGGGTGGTGTCTGGGGGAATCAGACCAGCTATGGGGTTGAAAACGAGAGAAACCATAATGGAGACCAGGAGGGCAATTCAGCGATTCTGTGACAGGCACCACGATCACTGCCACTGATGGTCATCATCGCAGCACCATCTGTCTACATGATGCATTACGAAGTATGAGAGGTGCAGAAAAGGGAGGAGAAAGGCATTATGAATGGGAAAAGCCATATAAAATCCTCTGCAAATTATGAGAGCTGGGAAGTTTAGGGAGACACTCAAGTGTGTGTACATTCAGGGGCGGGAAACAACTTCTCAGTTTAGAAATGTAGGCACTGTCCTGCTCTCTTTTCTCACCTACTGGGTCAACACCGGACGCTTGCCACTCACCAACACCAATGCTGCCGTAGCCTAGATGGGGTGGGACAATAAGATGCCTTCTCTCATTCACACACATGCCCTGCAGGCCTCTGTCCATGCCGGTGATGAGCCGTCCCACCCCTGCCACACCTGCCACGGTGGCCCCTCGATCATAGCTGGAGAGGGGAGAAACGGCTGTCAGAACTATTTAGGTTAAAGAAGATTAAAAAGCAAAGAGGAGTAAGAACAAGCATGAATGGGCACTAACAACCAAGGTGCTGTGATGGCCACTAGCTCAGATGGCTTTAAAGCAGGAGGAGACAAATCCTTGGAGGATCAGGCTGTCAGAGGCTGTTAATCATGATGGCTATATGCCACCTCCAGTATCAAAGGCATCATGACTGGGTAGACCAGTTGCTGGGGAACGACGCTGGCAGAGGACCATTGCCCTCATATCCTGCTTGTGGACTGTTTGGGAACTGGGGGAAGCAGGGTGGTCGACCAGATCTAGCAGAGATTTCCTTTCAAAGCTTGAACAGGTGGCAGAGTGTGCATGCAGCACACGTTGTATCTATCCTGTTGCACTGGTTTGGAAAGGTTTGGTGATGCTTCGGGTGGTACTTGCTAAATATCTAAAGCCCCCATCACCAGTGAGGCAAGGCTCCTATGGCAGAGGTGTGTAAATGTTGTGTGATTATCATGGACATCTAGTGCCTGCAACATCACTGATGAGCCACCATTCTTCTTTCCTACCTCCAATGGCTTGTGCCATTTTGGAATTGTTTTAAAGATATCTGCCCCACCCCCCCACCCCTCGCTCTATGCATATAAATTAGATAGCACAATTCACCCAAAGTTAAGCTCTTTAGGGAGCAATCCTGTGCATGTTTATACAGAAAAAATCCTACAAATCCTATATGGCTGGCTGGGGCATGCTGGGAGCTGTAGGATTTTTTCTGTCTAAACATGCACAGGATTGCACCTTTAAACACCTGTGGACTAGTGGCGCAAGGTATATTGGTACATGCCTAAGGCTGCAATTCTACACTCATTTCTCAGGGAATAAGTCCCACTGAACTCAACAGGTTTCTGACTATACATGCATAGAATTGTGCTGTAATTCTCCCACTGCAATCAATGCACCTTAAATGCATTTAACTTTGGCTGGATTGTGACCATTATTTTTTTTAATGAGAGAGCTTTCCCATTTGCAAGGCGATATCTGCAGCAACCCCTCAGCATTTAAATACTTATTTTCTTGTTTGTTTCCTTTGAAACATACATGCTCCCAACTGCAGCGAAAATCTCCTCCACTCATGATGTCTGTACAGTTAATGTAATGCCAAAGGGAGATGGAAGTTATTCACATTGCTTAAAAACACAAGACAAAAACACAAAAGTGACTAAATAAACCATTAGATTAGGGATCAGCAACTGCAAGCCCAGCTGTCAAATCTGGCCCTTTGTGTACTACCAGACAGCCCCAAATTTGCCAAGGAAGAAGCAAAAGTGGTGAGATGGGGGAGTGGGGGAAATGGGTCTTGATGGGTCTCCACTTTGGGGACTGGTGTGGTGAGGGCTTGCACAACTGTTCCCTCCTAAAAGTGGCCCTCTCGTAAAACCAGTTGACAACCAGGGCTTTTGAATGAAAACCAGAATGGTGCTGTTAAATGTTTTAAACTCTTCCTGGAACAATTGTAAGAGCAAAAAACCCCTTTGCTAAGTGCAAGATGCAGTTGGATACATTTACAAAGAATAGCTTAGGAAAGATGCAATTATTAGCCCCAATTGTACCACAAAGGCAAAATCCCCCTGTTTAACAAAATTGTATCCTGAAACAAGGACCGTGGGTGTAAGTTTGATTTAATAAGGGAGCAATTCTGTAAACTGTTGCTTGAAAAAAACTCTGCCTGCCCCCCCCCCCCTCCTGCTAGCATGGAAAAGAGCAGATGAAACATGATCTCCAACTTCCTTTTAGTTGGAAATGGAGAAGAGGAATAGTTGGATCTTGCATTCTGAAAACACCCAGAGGAAAGGGATGTATGGCTTGCCTTAAGCTAACTGTGGTTTAAACCAGGACTGAATTTTCTTCCAAATCTCTTCAAAACTGAATTTGTATGCATTTTATAGCACTGCTGCCGACAATGCACATTTTGAATGGGGATAGAAGCTATCATTCCAACTTGCAAAATCCAGCATTTCAAAATCATCTTCATTCGGCCTTTCTAATGTATCAGCAGCTGCAGCCTCATGCGGATGACACGTGTACAGCCCAAACTGCAGATCCCGTCATGGACGCCATCTCCTAGTCCTTCCACGGCCAATTTGCAACTCACTGCCTCCTACCTTCTGCACTCCCTGGGACCACCATCTGGGCTGAAAGCTGAACCTGGCTCAGAGGGTAATAAAGTCTGACACTTGATGCAAATTTCAGAATGACCCCACCATTTTGTTAAGGATTATTTTAAGATACCTAATCATTAAATTTCACACAGATTCACTGAAACTGAATATAGTACCCAAGTACTGGAGAAGCGCATACCTCACCAGTTTTCAACACAGTGAACAACACTGTATTTTGACAGCGGGATTACCTGGAATGTGGGTGCATAACGGAGCACCACGTATGCAGCATTTGATAAGGGTTTCCTCTTTTTAAAAAACAAAGCTTTCCCACCTCTTCAGAAGATCAGATCCAAATACTTTCACCTGAAGATGTTATGTTGTATATGTGGCTCCCCTCCCCCAAGTACAGCTCCCCTTTTCTCTGAACTTTTCAAAATTAATTTTAACTATTTTGTCCTTATTAAACTGATTGCATTAGATTATGTAGAATGTTGGATGATTGATCCAGCAAAGCATTACCTACGAGGATGGCTTTAAAAAAGGCTTCATGCATCTGATGAAATGGGCAGTGTTCACGAAAGTCGTGTCTCAATAAATGTGTTAGTCTTTATTGTGGATGCCTTGGGCTGCAACCCTATATCCCAGCCTTCCGCAACTTGGTGCCCCCCAGATGTTTTGGACTTTAACTCCCAACAGCCCTGGCCAGCATAACCAATGATCAAAAATGATGGGAGTTGTGGTCTAAAACATCTGGAAGGCCGCTATATAGTCTTACCTGGGAGTAAGTCCCATTGAACACAACAGGACTTACTTCTGAGTAGGAGTGTGTAGGATTGCACTATTAAAGAGCTGTTGTGGGATGGTGATGCATAATGAATGGTACGATCAAAAGGTATGTCATCTTTCATGAAGGCCAATTATTAACATCATTATAATTGCAGAATGTGTTAGTTTAGGTTTCCACAGTTGCAAACCACAGCAACTGCAGCCCAGAAATAATGGCAAATAGAATTACATCCCATTTCTATAAAAAACAAACAAAAAACTCTTCACATTCCCCAAAGCATTTACTGCACTTTGTTACCCTTGCCACGGTGTCAAATGAAAACACTTTTTAAAAGGCTGCAGTCCTATGCATATTTTCCTGGGACTAAATCCTACTGAACTCAGTGGGATTCCTGGCTAGGATCATGGCTAGGATCCCCACTACGCAACAGCGTAACCCTGACTTACCTCTGCTAGGGCAGGAGGGGTGGATTAGTTACCCGCTGTCAGCACTGTAGCCAGGAGGGAGCGGACTATCAAAGGCCCCTTTCCTGAAGGCTCCCCTTTCCCCCTCTTCTCCCAATGGAAGTCTCTAACGGTTTAATTTACAGGGACAAAAGGAGAAATCTGCTCGGTTGCTTAATAAGAAACAAACCTGGCCGAAGATTACCGAGGTGTGATTGACAGCTGCTTGCCACTCGGTAGCTTGTTGTCGTTCAGATTAGATAATTTCGGCCGAAGCGTGTTACATCAGCCGCGTTTCATTCGTTCCCGTTCGGCATTCGGCCCCCGGCCCCCGTGTACGGCGGGCATCCCCCCGCCGCACATTTCTGGCTGGCGAGCCCGCCCGCGCTCCCTCCAGGGCAGCTCGCCGCCGCCGCCGCCGCCTTCGGGCCCGGGTCCTCGCGAGGCGGCGCCGCATCGCCCCCGAGGGCGGCCTTTGCAACGCCATCGCCGCGCACCCGCATCCCGCGTTACGGGAGCGCCTGGCGGCGCCGCGTTCTCGGCCCGTGGGCGCCGGGTTTCCCCCAACGGGGCGGCTTTTCCGCCGGGCGACCCCGGAGGCGCCCGGCGAAGAGGGGCGCCGGCGCGCGGGCCCCCCTCCGCCTGCGCCGAGGGAGAGGCCGCCCTCCGCGGGAGCGCAGCGGCGCGCCGGGTCCTCCCGAGCCAAACGCGGCGGGCTGGCTCGCGGGCGGGCGCCAGGCGCAGCCGGCGCCTCCCCTCGGCCCTTCTGGCTTCCGCGGGACGGTACCTGGAGTCGAACTTGGTGCCGTCCTGGAAGGTCCCGTTGTAGTGGTAGCGCACGAAGTCGCCCATCTGCACCTCGCGCAAGCACACCTTGGGGATGTGGTAGCGGTCGATGACGACGTCCTCCAGCGGGCCGGGGTCCCCCAGGCCGCGCGCCCCGCACAGGCTCAGGGCGAGGAGGAGGCAGCAGCGCGCGCGCATGGTGCCCTTCGCCCGGGAAGCAGGAGCCGCCGCGGCCGCGGCGCGCCGGAGGCAGCCGAAGGCGGGGGCGGCGCCTGCCGGGGCGGGGGCGGCCCGCAGGCTCCCAGCCCCTTCTGCGGACGTGTAAGGGGGCGGCCTGCGGTGGGGCCGCGAACGGGGCCCAGCCGTGCGCCTGGGCTCAGCTCCGCGCGGAAGCGCTGGCGATGCTCGCCACGGGTTCGAGGCCCGCGTCCCCGCCGCCGCCGCCGCCGCGCTTGGCACCCAGGGCGCCGCGAACTATTCTGGCGCGTGGCCGGGCGGCCAGAAGCCCTGGCCGGGGGGGGGGGTGGGGGCGGCGAGGAAAGCCGTTCCCGAGACGACGTGCTCGAGGCCCTGGTGCCGCTGCTGGCGCTCCCCGCAGAGAGGCGGGCAGGGCCCGGCATACGTGGTCGGCCCCCAAGGGCGTGGCGGGCGCCAGCGGAGCTTCACGGCCCCGTGGAGGGCCCTGCCTCTGGGCCGCTGTGCGCGCGACTGGCGGGGCTGCCGCCTCGAAATACGCTGATGGCACGGAAGGGCGATGGGCGCCTTTGGGGAGAGGCCTGCCCGTAGGTATTAGCCACGTGGAACATGCTTCGGAGGCTCTGAGTAGCCCATGCTGGTACAAACCACGTGTGGGGCTCCCAAAGGCATAGGAATGGGAGAAGAGCCGTGCTGGATCAGACCCAGGGTCCATCTAGTCCAGCATTCTGTTCACAGCAGCTGGCCAGCTGTGGACCAGGAACCCACAAGCAGGGCATGAGCGCAGCAGCACTCTCCCACCCACGTGCCCCAGCAACTGGTGTATGTAGGCTCCCTGCCTCTGGTCCTGGAGGGAGCACATGGCTATCAGGACTAGTAGCCATCGATAGCCTTCTCCAAGAACTTGTCCAACCTTTAAAAGCCACCCAAATCGGGGACCATCACTACATCTTGTGGTAGGAAAGTCCATAGTTTAACTATGTGCTGTGTGAAGAAGTCCTTTCTTTAATCTGTCCTGAAGCTCCCACCCATCAGCTTCATGGGATGAGCTTGGGTTCTAGTATTTTGAGAGAGGGAGAAAAATCTCTCCCTGTCCAGTCTCCCCCCCAATGCATAATTTTGTACACCTCTATCATGTCTCCCCTTTCCCTCCTTTTTTTCCAAACTAAACAATCCCAGCTGTTGTAACTTTCCCTCATAAGGGAGATGCTCCAGCCCCTTGCCCTTTTCTGCACCTTTTCCAGCTCTACAATATATATATATATATATATATATGGTGTGAACAGAACTGTACACAGTATTACAAGAGTGGTCACACCATATACAGTCAGGGCCAGAAATACTGGAACATGGATAACTGTTTTGGCGGTTGGCCTCTGTACACCACCACATTGAAGTTGAAAGGAAACACACCCAGATGGGAGCGAAGTCAGGACTTTCAGCTGTAATGCAAGTGGTGTGACAAAAGTGGGGCACAAACCATTCAGGAAGTACAGCCAGTGGCATACACACCCGTCCTTGGTGGCTCATAAGTAATGGAACAAACCAACATCTTTTCAAACTTAAGGATCGCCCTTAATACCTGGATGAAAATCCTTTGCACTCAATGATTGACTGAAGTCTGGAACCCATGGACATGACCAAATGCTGAGTGTCCTCCCTCAAGATGCTTTGCCAGGCCTTTACTGCAGCTGCCTTCAGCTGCTGCTTGTTTGTGGGTCTTTCTGCCTTCAGTCTTGTCTTCAGTAAGTGAAAAGCATGCTCTATTGGGTTGAGATCAGGTGACTGACTTGGCCATTGAAGAACATCCCACTTCTTTGCCTTGAGAGACTCTTGGGTAGCTTTTGATGTATGTTTTGGGTCATGATCCATCTGCAACATGAAGTGGCATCCTATCAGTTTGGCAGCATTCGGCTGAATCTGAGCAGAAAGTATAGCCCTATACACTTCAGAATCCATCCTGCTGCGTTTATCAGCAGTCAGGTCTTCAATAAACACCAGTGACCCGGTTCCATTGGCAGCCATACATGCCCAAGCCATAACACTGCCTCTACCATGTTTGACAGATGATGTGGCATGCTTTGGATCATGAGCTGCTCCTTTCCTTCTCCATACTTCTCTCTTCCCATCATTCTGGTACAAGTTAATCTTGGTTTCATCAGTCCAAAGAATCTTATTCCAGAACTGGGCAGGCTTTTTTAGGTGTTTGCTGGCAAAGGCTAATCTGGCCTGTCTGTTCTTGAGCATTACCAGTGGTTTGCACTTGTTGTGAAGCCTCTGTATTTACATTCATAAAGCTGTCTCTTAACTGTAGATGTTGACAATAACATGCCTGCCTCCTCAAGAGTGTTCTTGACCTGGCTAGATGTTGTGAAAGGGTTCCTCTTCACCCTGAGCAGAATTCTGCGGTCATCCCCTTTAGATGTCTTCCGTGGTCTTCCAGGCCTTTTGCTGTTGCTGAGCTTGCCAGTTAATTCCTTCTTTTTCAGGATGTTCCAAACTGTTGTGTTGGCCACTCCCACTGTTTTTACTATCTCTCTGATGGGTTTATGTTGTTTCCTCAGCCTAATGATGGCCTCCTTCACTTGACACCTCTGTGGACCTCATGTTGGGAGTTCCAGTGAACAGCTACCAAATGCAAATGTAACACTCAGAACCAGCTCCAGGCCTTTTCTCTGCTTGATTGGTCATGGGGCACCCAGGAAACAGGCCACACCTGGCCATGCAGCTGCTTGTCAGCCATTCATTCCATTACTTATGAGCCACCAACGATGGGGGTGGTGTATGCCACTGGCTGTACTTCCTGAATGGTTTGTGCCCCACTTTTGTCACACCCCTTGAATTACAGCTGAAAGTCCTGACTTCGCTCCCATCTGGATGTGTTTCCTTTCAACTTCACTGTGGTGGTGTACAGAGGCCAACTGCCAAAACAGTTATCCTTGTTCCAATATTTCTGGCTCTGACTGTATTTGTGTAGGGGCAGTATGATATTGGCAGTTTTATTCTCAAATCTTTTCTAATTACACCTAACATGGAGTCTGCCTTTGTTTACAGCGGCAACACACTGGGTTGACATCTTCATCAAGCTGTCCACCACAACCCCAAGATCTCTTTCCTGATCGGTCCCTCCTAGCTCAGATCCCATCAGGCTATACTTGAAGTTGGGATTTTTTGCCCCAACATGCATCGCTTCACACTTGCTTACATTGAACCACACTCACCATTTAGATGCTCATTCTCCCAGATACCCTTTAGGAACTCTTCACAATCCCTTTTTGTTTTAACCACCCCAAATAATTTGGTGTCATCTGCAAACTTGGCCACTCCTATCATTTATGATCAGGTTAAAAAGCATTGGTCCTAATACAGATCCCTGTGGGACCCCACTATTTACTTTCCTCCAGTGGGAGAATTTACTATTTATTCCTACTCTCTACTTTCTGTTCTTTAACCATTTACTGATCCATAAAGGACCTGTCCACTTATTCCATGACTGCTAGATTTGCTCAGCAGTCTTTGGTGAGGGCCTTTGTCAAAAGCCTTTTGGAAGTCCAAGTAAACAATGTCTACCAGATCACCCTGTCTACATGTTTATTGATACTCTCAAATAATTCTAAAAGGTTAGTGAGACAGAACTTACCTTTGCAGAAGCCATGCTAATTCTTTTTCAGCAGGGCTTGTCCATCTATATGCTTACTAATTTTATCTTTAATAATGCCTTCAACCAATTTACCCAGAACAGATGTTAAGCTGACGGGCTTGTAACTTCCCGGATCCCCCTGGATCCCTTTTTGAACATGTGTGTTACATTGGCCATCTTCCAGTCCTCTAGTATAGAGGCTGATCTTAGGGACATGTTGCATATTGTGGTTAGAAGATCAGCAATTTCATATTTTAGTTCTTTGAGAACTCTGGGATGGATACCATTTGGGCCCAGTGATTTGTTTTCAATTTATCAATAAGGTTGAGAACTTCATCTTTTGTCACCACTATTTGCCTCAGTTCTTCACACTCCGTTCCTGAAAACATCAGCTCAGGCACAGGTATCTGGCCTATATCTTCTGCAGTAAAGACGGATGAAAAGAATTCATTCAGCTTCTCTGCAATCTTATTGCCCTCCTTCAGTACTCCTTTAACTCCATTGTCATCCAATGGTCCAACTGCCTCCCTAGCTGGTTTTCTGCTTCTGATATATTTAAGGTGCAATCCTATGCAGGTTTAGACAGACTATGCTGGTTGGGGAATGCTGGGAGTTGTAGGACTTTTGTCTGTCTAAACCTGCATAGGATTACGCCTTTAAAGAATTATTTATTGTTCCCTTGATGTTGTTAGTAATATGCTCCTCAAAATGCTTTTTTGCATCTCTTACTGTCTGCTTGTATCACCGTTGTGCAAGCTTGCACTCCCTTTTGTTTTCCTCACTTGGGCAAGACTCCCATTTTCTGAAGGAAGCCCTCTTTTCTCGCTGCTCGTTAACCATGCCGGCAACCTCTTGGACTCGGTGCTACCTTTCCTAACCTGTGGTATACATTTGAGCTGGGATTCTATTATTGTGGTTTTGAGTAATCTCCAAGCATTTTCAAGAGACTGAATCCTCTTGACTCCCCCTTTTAGCTTCCGTTTCACCAGTTCCCTCATTTTAGAGAAGTTTCCTCTTTTGAAGTCAAATATGACTGTGTTGGACTTCCTGGGCAATTTTACACTTATATATTAAATCTGATAGCACTGTGATCAATGTTTAAAATTGGTTCAACAACATTTACATCTCATACTAAGTTCTGGGCGACACCACTTAGGATTAAATCCAAGGTCGCCTCCCCTCTGGTTGGTTCCATGACCAACTGTTCTAGGGCATGATCGCTTAGAGCATCGAGAAATTTAACCTCTTTGTCGTGACTGGAACATGCATTTATCCAGTCAGTGTGGGGGTATTTCAAGTTGCCAATTATCACAACACTTCCTTGTTTGGAGGCCTCCCTGCTTTTATTTTCCATCTCAAGGTCACTCTGAGCATTCTAGTCTGGGGGACGATAGCATGTTCCTAGCACTACATTAGCTTTGGAGCCTGGTATTGTCACCCACAGCGCTTCTGTGGAAGAGCCTACCCCTTTTACGTGTTCTAGTCTGCTCAACGCTATGCCCTCTTTGACATACAGGGCAACACCTCCCCAGTACATCCTACCCTGTCCTTCCTGTAGAGTTTATGTCCCGCTGGTTCTCTCCGTTCCACCAGGTTTCTGTAATGCCCACTATATCCAGGTTTTCCTTTAAAACCAAGCACTCCAAATCTCCCATTTTGGCTCGGAGGCTTCTAGCATTTGCATAGAAACACCTATACATGGTGTCCCTCCCCAGATGCCTCTGGCGTGTGCATCTTTTGCTGTGGGATGTTGGCCCCTCTGACTGGCTGTTATGTTCTACCATGTGCTCCTGGCCTATTTCCTCCCCTTCTACATTTGGGCAATTAAAAACATTTTCATCTTCATCCCTTGGGGTTGATTTAACCCTAACCGGAGGCTTCCAAGCTCCTGTTGGCTTTCTCCCAGGGTTTAATTTAAAAGCTGCTCTGCCACCCTTTTTATGCTTAGCGCCAGCAGTCTGGTTCCATTTTGGTTCAAGTGTAGCCCATCCCTCTTGTACAGGCCCAGCTTGTCCCAAAATGTTCCTCGGCGCCTAACAAACCTGAACTCCTCTCAGCACCACCGTCTCATCCATGCATTGAGAGTCCTCAGCTTCGCCTGTCTAGCTAGCCCTGCGCGTGGAATAGGTAGCATTTCAGAGAAAGCCACCTTGGTGGTCCTGGATTTCAACCTCCTACCTAGCAACCTAAATTTGGCTTCCAGGACCTCACAACGACATTTTCCCATATCGCTGGTACCAACATGGACCACAACTGCTAACTCCACCCCAGCACTATTTACTAGCTATCTAGATGGCGCGTGATATCTGCAACCTTCACACAAGGCAGGTAATTCACCATGCGGTCTACACATCCATCACAAACCCAGCTGTCGGTCTAATGATCGAATCTCTCACTACCACAAGCCCCCTCCGTCCAGAGACACATCTTCAGTGCGAGAGGATATTTGTTCGTCTTCTGAGGAATGGGTCCCTTCTAAGGGATCATTTCTCTCTTCCTCAGAATGGCGCCCTCCTTCCCCAAGACCCACATTCTCCATGACAGCAGAGGAGCTGTCACCCTGGGAGTGGGGCACAGCTAATGGGTCCCTGAAGGTCTCATCCACCAACTTCTCTTAGCTTCTCCAGGTCAGCAACCTTGGCCTCAAGGGAATACACTTGTTCCCCGAGAGCCAGGAGCTCATTACACCAAGCACACACCCACGACTTCCGTCCAGCAGGCAGATAGTCATATATGTGGCACTCGGTGCAGTACACTGGAAAGCCCCCTCTACACTGCCGGCTTTCTACCTTCATTACTATTTTTTTATTTGGGTGTGTTTCCCCTGGAAAACTTAATTTACTATGAGAAGGTGGGGAAATTATTTAGTTATTTATTTACAGTTACTTACTGTGAAAACAGAATAGGGAGGAAAGAGTAGATTGCCCTGGCCTCCTCGCCCTGTTCCTCAACTCGCACGGTTGCTTAACTCGTTTGCTGACGCGTTGCCACTGGGGCTCCTCGTGCTCGGAGAGCTGGCTCCCTCGCAAGCGTGCCTCCTTATATAGATAGGCCCAACTGCTGCTGCAGTGAATCTGATTGGAGGGCCTCGTTTGAAAAGCAAGGGAGGCTGTGGTTGGTGGAAATAGGATGCTGGACTAGTTCGATCTTTGGCCTGATCCAGCAGGGCTTTTATTTCTGTAGATGGCGATGCATAGATGTTATTTTATTTCTCAAATCTGTAATTTGAAAGTGTGCTGTGAATTGCTGGTTTTCCCCTAAATTGCCCTATAAGAAAAAATATAATCCCATGTGGACTAGAACACACATTTCTGTCTCACATGAACAATATTTATAGATGTGCACAGGCTGAGAGATGCTCCTTTTCAGTGTTACGTGTTAAAGCTATCTGATCAGATAAGAGTATGTCCAACTCGCAGTGCATGAGTACTCATTCCCCCTCCCCAGTTCTGGGTTACTTATGAAAAATAAAATAATGAAAGCTCATGTTAGATGCAGAGCCTTGTATCTAATATTTTAAATAATATGACCTAACATACAGGTCTTTTGTAAGCACTGAGATCATATATATAAAGTGCTTTGAACACTCAAAAAGTGCTAAATTATTATTTAAGTTCACACAGCTGTAGAGGTTTCAAACTGCTCAGTGCCAGGCCTACCATTAAGCAGCATGAAATGGCCACTTCAGGCAGCAGATGTTATGGGATGGAGGCAACGGTAGTAGCCCATCGAGATGTTCCACTCTGTTGCAAGACCAAGTTTTGTGTGCTGCGTGGCTGGCCTCCAGGCCCCTAAGCTGCCCCTCACGTGCTGAAGTAAGTCTCAGCTGTCAGTCCAGTTGGCTTGTGGATGTGGAGTAGGTGGGGGCAGGATCCCCTTCTTGTCCTTCACCTGAAGCAGCAACATTTCTTGGGCCGGCTCTGTAAATCTTGCATTTACTTCAGGTTCTCCCTATTTTTGTTGGGTTTACCTGATGGGATTGGGATACTACTTTGGAGGAGCAAATCTATGTGTCCTGTGCATTCGTTTGATACTTACTTTGACTGGGAGGAACCATAAACTTTGCCCCACCAATTATCCAAACTTGGCTCTGACTTCAGATAGATATATGGCTATAAATGCTGGCCAGCCAGGTCCTTCGTAGGGAAATAGTGGCCCCACCACTGGCTTCAGCCCTAACCACGGATGACATGTGCCCCCCCAACAGTTTATCCATGAGGGGATGCAGCCCTCGACAGAGAAAAGACTGCCAACCACGGTGTCAGAGGATGGTTTCTTGATAATCTATGGAATGTGAGAGCCACTTAAGGAAAGGGACTCATCCCCCCACTACTAATGGTGGATCTTAAAGGTCTATGTGCGGGGAAATTGCATTTTAGGGAACAAGAACAGGGAGATCACAGAATGAGAACAGGGTAGGAGAGCGAGAGAAGAGGTGAGTGCACGTGCCTCTCTCTGGGGAGCTGTTGCCGTCTGCAAGGAGTGCATATGCTGTTTGCCTCCACCTCCGCTCTACTTATGAATCTGTAAATCAATCAAATGCTACAAATGCTACCTAAGTCTTCAGTAATCTCCTCCAAAAGGAAGCCAAACCTAGGGAGCACAGCCCCTGGAATATCTCCCTGCTTGGGGAAGTGGCAGTGCATAACAAGAGATTATGATAATGCCATTGAAATATTAGGACCAACCACTATTTCAAATGTAGCATTGCAAGCTTCAGTTATATATTTTAAAAATCTTTATTAAAATTGTATTTACACATCTGCATTGCTAAGACAGAGAGCTACAAAGCAATTCAAAATGCAACGCAAATATAGCATTCAAACAATGTTAGAAGCATTGTTACAGATTAAATTAAATTAAACCAAAAGATACTAATTTGTATTAACTAAAGATGAGTTGGTTATATAGCTAATCATTAGAGACCATACTTTCAAAGCTGTGTACTTCTTAAATATGCTATTAATTTAACCAGAGCTGTTGTATCTCATATTTCCTTTTTCTTTGGTCTTCATTAATTTTCCTACTTTTTTGCATTTATTAATGTTTTTAAATCTATTAGTATAGTAATAATGCTGTAACTATGCTGCACCGAGAACACCATGGGTTGCATCTAGAATTTCCGTTACTCTGCTAGCAGGACATTTCTGCTAGGGGGAGGCAGCGACTTTTGCCGATTCCTCTTTCCTCCTGTAACTCCCCTACCTTAAGTTGTTCTGAAGATTTGGGGACACTTGGGAACAACATTGGCGGCTGCTCGGGGAAGAGACAATTGAACTGGCAAAAACCACCTCCCCACCTTCCTCCAGCAGAAGCCTTTGCTGGAATCATAGAATCTACAAATGAAAGGAGCTCTTGTGTTTGCGAAAGGGAATGTCCGCATCCCACCCCATGAAACTGTAGTCGAGGGCTGACCTTGGTATTAAATCTAGACTTCTCTCCCCGCCCCGATAAAACATGTCTCTTGCCACTCTTTTAATAACTGGGTATGCTAAAAGCCAGCCGTCTGGAAGCTCCTTCTGTCCAAGCCAAATCATAGCACAGCCTTCAGTCACACACACAAACCATAGAGATATGACTGGCCACGGTTGATCAAACTTGGTTTTATCATAATTCTGTCTCTTTTTAAACAATTTTACATTATTTGAAGATGGTGTTTATTCTTTATCCTGTCTGCTGTTCACCACTCAGAGGTCTTTCAAGGTAGAGTGGTATACAAATACTGTAAATAAATATATAAAAAGAAAAATGGTAAGTGGAATTTTAGAGACGCTATTTTTTTCCTTCCCAGGTGGGGGTAACACCTCCCCTCAAAAAACAACTGAGAGATTATGAAATTTAGGCTGCAGTCCTCTACACACTTAGCCACTGAACTCAATGGGCCTCACCTCGGAGTAGGTAGATATATATATATATATAATTGCACTGAGAGAGTGTGTAGCTGTGATTGGGCAGAAGCAGGGCCACCTATAAAGAAAAGATAGCAGCAAAGGCTGGAGTTTATATTCACTCTCATTCAGGTCTTATTACGTGTTAATTAAAAGAACATTTTAAAATGCTCTTTTAGTGCAGTCTATTCTCATATTGCAAATTTGGGGGGGATGCGCGCTGTAACTGTTTGGGAGGGGTTACAACAGATCTCTGCAATATAAGTCACTGTTAATATTGCAGGTTACATATGGAACAGAGTGGAAATCAGACAAAAATCTCCCATACAAAACATTTGTGAGATTGCAGGAATATGCTATTTAAACTGCAATATTTAAATTGCAATGTGCTATTTAAATTGCCCCCTGACCCACTCCAGACACAAACTCAAGAGCTAAATTGCATGTAGAAATCATGAAATGCTGTGGACATAATATACCTCGACTTCAGCAAAGTGTTCGACAAAGTGCCCCATGATATTCTGATGAGCAAACTAGCTCAAAGTGGGCTAGATGAAACAACGATCCGGTGGATCCAGTTGGCTACAGAATCGGACTCAAACAGTGCTTATCAATGGGATCTTCTCAAACTGGGGAGAGGTAACGAGTGGGGTACCGCAGGGCTCAGTCCTGGGCCCAGTGCTCTTCAACATTTTTATTAATTACTTGGAGGAGGTGGTGCAGGGAATGCTGATTTGCAGATGACACAAAATTGGGCGGGATAGCTAATACTTTGGAAGACAGAAACAAACTTCAAAGTGATCTGGATAGACTGGAGCGCTGGGCAGAAAACAACAGAATGACATTTAATAGGGATAAATGCAAAGTTCTGCTTCTAGGAAAAAGAAACCAAATGCACAGTTACAAGATGGGGGATACATGGTTCAACAACGCTACAAGCGAGAAGGATACTGGAATTGTTGTCGATCACAAGCTGAAGATGAGCCAACAATATGATGTGGCTGCAAAAAAGGCCAATGCTCTTTTGGGCTGCATTAATAGAAGCATAACTTCCAAATCCCGGGAAGTACTAGTTCCCCTCTACTCAGCACTGGTTAGGCCTCATCTGGAGTATTGTGTCCAGTTCTGGGCACCACACTTTAAGAAGGATGCAGACAAACTGGAGAGGGTTCAGAGGAGGGCAACGAAGAGGATCAGAGGACTGGAAACCAAACCCTATGAGGAGAGACTGAGAGAACTGGGCATGTTTAGCCTTGAGAAAAGAATGAGGGGAGATATGATAGCACTCTTCAAGGACTTGAAAGGTTGTCACAGAGAAGAAGGCCAGGATCTCTTCTTGATCATCCCAGAGTGCAGGACACGGAATAATGGGCTCAAGTGACAGGAAGCCAGGTTCCGGCTGAACATCACGAAAAACTTCCTGTTAGAGCAATACGACAATGGACCCAATTGCCTAGGGAGGTGGTGGGCTCCCCCACACTGGAGGCGTTCAAGATGAGGCTGGGCAGCCACCTGTCAGGGATGCTCTGACTTGGATTCCTGCATTGAGCAGGGGGTTGGACTCGATGGCCTTCCAGCCCTACTATTCTATAATTCTATGTTGCACTTCAAAATGTTTTAATTAAAAAATATTTTCCCCATACAAGATGATCTGAATTAGAAAGAACATGAACTTGCTGCCACCTTTTATATCTGTGGGTGGATCCGTGGGTGAATATGTTGTTGCTCAATCACAGCTACTCTGAAGCCACAGATTTCCTCATTGTTTCCTATGGGTTGTTGTTATTATTATTTCTATTATTTATATCCCACCTTTTCCCCACTACTGGAACTCAAGGACTACACTACTCAACTCATGTTTTACAACATTAAAAACTTGTACAGTTAAAACATATAAATAGAAATATACAAGTTAATAATATAATTAAATCTCCAATAATATTAAAATTGTATAAAATATCAAAATATATAAAAAAAAATATAAACCATAGTATCCATCCATCATATTCTCACAGGTCCTGACTAGCTATCCCCAAAGGCCTGCCGGAACAAAAATGTTTCTACCTGCCTGCGAAAGCATACCAAGGAGGGTGCCACTGTCGCCTCCCTGGGAAGGGAGTTCCAGAGCCTTGGGGCAGCCACTGAGAAGGCCCTCTCCCGCATTCCCACCAGACGAGCCTGTGATGGTGGTGGGACTGGGAGAAGGGTCTCCCCTGAAGATCTCAGGGCACAAGTAGGCTCATAGGGGAGAACACGATCTTTCAGATAACCTGAACCCAAGCCATATAGGGCTTTATAGGACATGACCAGCACTTTGAATTGTGCCCGAAAACAGACTGGGAGCCAGTGAAGCTGTTCTAGCAGGGGACTTGTATGCTCCCTGTAGCCAGCCCCGGTTAACAGTCTGGCAGCAGCTCTTTGAAGCAGCTGAAGGTTCTGAGCACTCGTCAGAGGCAGCCCCACATACAGCGCATTGTTGTTCAGTCATTCAGTCGTGTCCGACTCTCCATGACCCCATGGACCATAGCATGCCAGGCCTTCCTGTCCTGCGCTCTCTCCCGGAGCGTGCTCAAGTTCATACTCATTGCATCGGTGATGCTATCTAGCCATCTCATCCTCTGCCATCCCCTTCTCCTTTTGCCTTCAGTCTTTCCCAGCATCAGGGTCTTTTCCAGAGAGTTTTCTCTTCGCATTAGGTGGCCAAAATAGTTGAGCTTCAGCATCTGTCCTTCCAATGAGCAGTCAGGGTTGATTTCCTTTAGGATGGACTGATTTGACCTCCTTGCAGTCCAGGGTCTTCTCCAGCACCACAGTTCGAAAGCATCAATTCTTCGGGGCTCAGCCTTCCTTATAGTCCAGCTCTCACAGCCATACATTACTACTGGGAAAACCATAGCTTTGATTAGACGGACCTTTGTCGGCAAGGTGATGTCTCTGCTTCTTACTATGCTGTCTAGGTTTGCCATAGCTTTCCTCCCAAGGAGCAAGCGTCTTTTAATTTCATGGCTACAGTCACCGTCTGTGGTGATCTTGGAGCCCAAGAAAGTAAAATCTGTCACTGCTTCCATTTCTTCCCCTTCTATATGCCAGGAAGTGATAGGGCCAGATGCCATGATCTTAGTTTTCTTAATGTTGAGTTTCAAACCAGCTTTTGCACTCTCCTCTTTCACCCTCAACAAGAGGCTCTTGAGATCCTCTTCGCTTTCTGCCATTAGGGTGGTATCGTCTGCATATCGGAGGTTGTTGATAATTCTCCCAGCAATCTTAATTCCGACCTCTGATTCATCCAACCCGGCATTTCTCATGATGTACTCTGCATAGAAGTTAAATAAGCAGGGTGACAATATGCAGCCTTGTCGTACTCCTTTCCCAATTTTGAACCACTCAGTTGTTCCACGTCTGGTTCTTACTGTTGCTTCTTGACCCTCGTACAGGTTTCTCAGGAGACAGGTAAGGTGGTCTGGTACTCCCATCACTTTAAGAATTTGCCAGAGTTTGTTGTGATCCACACAATCAAAGGCTTTAGCGTAATCAATGAAGCAGAAATAGACGTTTTTCTGGAATTCTCTTGCTTTCTCCATGATGCAGCGAATGTTGGCGATTTGATCTCTAGTTCCTCTGCCTCTTCGAAACCCAGCTTATACTTCCGGTAGTTCTCGGTTCGCATACTGCTGAAGCCTAGCTTGTAGGATTTTAAGCATCATCTTGCTTGGATGTGAAATGAGCGCAATTGTGCGGTAGTTTGAACACTCTTTGGCATTGCCAAAATGGCACAACTGTAATGGCACAGCGCATTACAGTAATCTAAATGGGATATAACTAAGGCATGTGTCACTGTGGCCAAGTCAGACATCTCAAGTGATGGGCACAGCTGGTGCACTAGCTTTAACTGTGCAAATGCACTCCTGGCCACCGCTGAAACCTGGGCATCCAGGCTCAGGGCTGAATCCAGAAGTACACCCAAGCTGCGAACCTGTGTCTCCAGGGGGAGTGTAACCCCATCCAACACAAGCTGAATCCCTATTCCCTGATCTACCTTTCGAATGACCAGGAGAACCTCTGTCTTGTCTGGATTAAGCCTCAATTTGTTTGCCCTCATCCAGTCCATTACTGCCGACAGACACCAGTTTAGCACCACAACAGCTTCCTTGGAATTAGATGAAAAGGAAAAGTAGAGTTGGGTGTCATCAGCATACTGGCGACACCGAACCCCAAAACTCCAGACAACCTCTCCCCATGGTTTCATGCATATGTTAAATAACATGGGGACAAAACAGAACCCTGAGGGACTCCACAGGCCAATGGCCAGGGGGTTGAACAGAAGTCTCCCAGCACCACCACCTGGGTCCGCTCCTCCAAGAAGGAATGGAGCCACTGTAAAATAGCACCTCCAAGTCCCAACCCAACGAGGAAGCCCAGAAGGATACCATGGCTGATGGTATCGAAAGCTGCTGAGAGGTCCAGCAGAACCAACAAGGACATACTCCCCCTGTCTAGTTCCCAGCATAGGTCATCCACCAAGGCGACCAAAGCTGTTTCTGTCCCATAACTGGGTCTGAAGCCAGACTGAAATGCATCTAGATAATCTGTCTCATCCAGGAATCCCTGGAGTTTGGAGGCCATCACGTGCTCCAATATCTTGCCCAGAACTGGAATACTGGAGACTGGCTAATTATCCAATATGGTGGGGTTCAGGAAGGGCTTTTTGTTTTTTTTGTTTTTTTAAACAAAGGCCTCACCACCACCTCCTTCAGCAGGCCAGAACTCTGCCTTCACTAAGGGAGGCATTAACCACTCCACTTACCCACTCGGCCAGTCCACCTCTGGCTGCTTTTATGAGCCAGGAAGGGCAAGGATCTAGAACACATGCGATGGCTCTCACCTCTCCCAGGATCCTGTCCACATCCTCAGGCTGTACAAATTGAAAATTATCCAATAAACACTGGATAAGCAGGGGCCAAAGTTACATCCATTGGCTCTGTATCAACTATACTGTCCAAGTCAGAGCGGATTCGAGTGATTTTGTCTGCAAAGTGCTGAGCAAATTGTTCACAGCCGGCTGTTGAGGGGTTTAAATTATCCTATTGCCGGCAAGTGTATAAGAGACCCCTGACCACTCAAAACAGTTCCTCTGGACAGCGCTTTGCAGACGCAATAGTGGCAGGAAAAAAAATGCTGCCCATATTGCCACAGAGTAGGCCTTCAAATAGGCTCTAGCCCATGTTCAATCAGATTCACTCCAAGTTTTCTCCCAACGTCACTCTAGTCATCTTCTCATTCGTTTCATTGCTGCCAGCTCCCTAGAAAACCAGGGTGCTGGTGTGGCTCCACTGTGAGAGAGAGGACGCTCAGGAGTGATTGTGTCCATGGCCCTGGTCACTTCTTCATTCCAGAGATCGGCCAGGGCTTCAACAGAACTGCCTGCCAAGGCAACAGGAAAATCTCCAAGAGCTGTCAGGAAACCATTCAGATACCTCAGCCTCCTGGGGCAGACCATCTTAATCGGCCCTCCACCCCTCCAAAGGTTCCAAGTACCAGCAAGACTAAACCCCACCAGGTAGTGGTCTGTCCATGACAACAGAACTATAGAGAGTTCCTCCACTCTCAGACCACTATCACCCCATCCAGCACAGAAAACAAGGTCCAGTGTGTGCCCAGCAGCATGGGTGGGGCGAGATACCTTTTAGGACAGACCCATGGTTGTCATGGCGGGCATGAAGTCCTGAGCCACTCCCGGCAGGGCAGCCTCAGCATGGATGTTGAAATCCCCCAACTCAACAAGCCGAGGGGTCTCCAACACCAACCCTGAGACTACTCCAACTAGCTCAGGAAGGGGGACTGTTGAGCAATGGGGTGGATGGTACACCAACAGAATCCCTATTCCGTCCCAGGTACCCACCTTCAAATACACACACGATCCCAGCAGACTGTGGGATAGGGAACCTGGTCAGGGGAATCAAATCCTGATAGACCACTGCCACTCCACCTCCCCAGCCCCCACGTCTGGCCTGCTGTTGGACAGAGAACCCTGGAGGGCAGAGCTGAAAGAGATTAACCCCCCTCACTTAACAAGTGAGCTGTTCTTACTTCCCGCCCTGGGAGGGAGGACGAAAAATGGTCAAGGCCTGAATCCACTGAAAGCAGCCTATAGTTGAAAGCAGCCTATGAGAGCCAGTGTGGTGTCGTGGCTAGAGTGTTGGCCTGGGAGTCAGGAGATCTCGGTTCTAGTCCACACTCAGCCATGGAAGCTCACGGGGTGACTTTGGGCCAGTCACAGACTCTCAGCCCAACCCACCTCACAGGGTTGTTGTGAGGATAAAATGGAGGAGGATTATGTACGCTGCCGTGGGTTCCTTGAGGAGGAAAAAAGGCGAGATATAAATGTAACAAGTGAATAAATGTTAGTTGGGGAGACGAAGCACCAGTCCTCCCTGATGTAGTAAAAAATAAACCCTGTGGTTGGATTGCAGCGCTCAAACGGTGTGTGGGGGCTCGCATGTCTGAAGGGTCCTCCGTACAAAAAATAAGCTGGTGCACATAAAGATAGGCGTCAGGAAGGAGGATGCAAACCGGGCTAGTTTTACACCCACGGAATACTTTCGCCCAGGGACGCGGGCTCCCATCTGCCAGCGGTACAGCCCAGTCCCAAGACACGCCCTCCCCCAACAGGGCCTACCCCGAGTCTCAAGCAGAGGGCCTTTCACTGAACCTTCTTACAAGGCCAGTGCATTACTCGATGGAGGGAGGAAAGCACTTCGTACGCGACCAGAGGTACAACTCCTCCGAGAGCCAGCGTGGCGCCGCGGTTCGAGCACTGGAGACGCCGGTTCTCGTCCCCGCTCGCTCGGCCGTGAAGCTCACCGGGTGCCGTTGGGCCAGCCTCAGGCTCTCGGCCCAACCTACCTCACAGGGCTGTTGCTGTCAGGACAAAATGGAGAGGAGGAGGCCTACGGGTGCCGCTTTAGGTTACCTGCGGGAAAAAGGGCGGGATATAGATGCAATGAGCGAGCGAGCGAGCCACCCGCGAAGGCCGCTCCGGAACCGAGCCTCGGCGCCCGGGCCCGCGCTAAGGCGCGCTGCACGGGCGGAGGCGGAGCAGCGCTTCAAAAGGCGCGTCTGCCCCGCGGCGTCGCCCCGCGGCTCTCGGGGGCCGGGGCAAGGGCAGGAGCCCGGCGCCTCACGAGCCGCGGCGCCCGCGGGCCGGCGAAGGCTCCGCGGGCCTCTCCGCACGTCCCGAGCGCGGACGAGGGCCGTGGCGGGGCAGGCGACGTGCGGGGGGCGCGCCTGCGCGGTATAGCCACGAGGCGCTCGTGCTTTGTGGGCGGAGGGAGGGCACTGAGCACGCGCAGCGAGGAGGCGCCGCCGCCGTCGAGCTCCCGTCCGCCCGCCGTCGCTGAGGCGGCGGCTTCGGACGCGGGCAGCCGCAGAGCTCGGAGGGAGACGTCTGGCGGCGGCCCGGGTCGCCGGGCTCCCCTTGCCCGCCTCTCCCGTCCTCCGCCCTGGGGGCTGGGCCCTGCCTCTGCCATGGTAACCGAGGGCCGGGACTGGCGCGGGGGGGCTCCCACACGTGTCCTCGTGTTCCCACACGTGTCCTCGTGTTCCCACGTTCCCGGTGCGTACGCACGGCCGTCCTGCTCGGGCAAGGGAACTGGGCAGCCCCGCTGGCGCGCTAGGAAGAATCCAGCCAGTTGTGTAGCCACGCCGGATGTTTCTATCTTGCTTCCCCGCCGTTCAGGGCCAAAGGCGCCCAGGCCCTTGGCTGGCAGGGGATGCCGCCGGGGGCGCCCAGCCCAGCCTCGGGATGGCCCGCACGCGGCGCGAAGTGCGGCGGCGATCTCCGGGCTGCGCTTCCTCCGAAGGGCCGGCGGAGCAGGCCGCGGGCTTCCGGGCCTGGCTCTGTCAGCGGAGCGGCCCCAGGGACTCGGAGCGCTTCCCCTGGCGGCCAGCTGCAGCCACGCTTCGGCCAGGGCCGGCACGGCACCGCTTTCGCCCCCACCCCGGCGCATCTGCGCAGCAATGCAGCTTGGGCCTAGCACCCTCCGCGGTACACCCGCGATTTACTGCGCGTTTCCCGAACAGACTCGCTGTGTCCCTTTTGTTGTTGTTGTTTATTCGGTCAGCCGCTTCCGACTCTTCGTGACTTCATGGACCAGCCCACGCCAGAGCTTTCCTGTCGGCCGTCACCACCCCCAGCTCCCCCAAGGTCGAGTCCGTCACCTCCAGAATATCATCCACCCACCTTGCCCTTGGTCGGCCCCTCTTCCTTTGGCCTTCCACTTCCCCTAGCATCAGCATCTTCTCCAGGGTGTCCTGTCTTCTCATGATGTGGCCAAAGTACTTCAGTTTTGCCTTTAAGATCCTTCCCTCAAGTGAGCAGTCTGGCTTTATTTCCTAGAGTATGGACTGGTTTGATCTTCTTGCAGTCCAAGGCACTCTCAGAATTTTCCTCCAGCACCACAGTTCAAAAGCATCTCTCTTCCTTCGCTCAGCCTCCCTTATGGTCCAGCTCTCACAGCCATAGGTTACTACGGGGAATACCATTGCTTTAACTATGCGGACCTTTGTTGTCAGTGTGATGTCTCTGCTCTTCACTATTTTATCAAGATTTGTCATTGCTGTCCTCCCAAGAAGTAACCGTCTTCTGATTTCCTGGCTGCAGTCAGCGACTGCAGTAATCTTTGCACCTAGAAAGACAAAGTCTGTCACTGCCTCCATGTTTTCTCCCTCTATTTGCCAGTGATCAATCAAGCTGGTTGCCATAATCTTGGGTTTTTTGAGGTTTAACTGCAACCCAGCTTTTGCACTTTCTTCTTTCACCTTTGTCATAAGGTTCCTCAGCACCTCCTCACTTCCAGCCATCAAAGTGGTATCATCTGCATATCGGAGATTGTTAATGTTTCTTCCAGCAATTTTAACTCCAGCCTTGGCTTCATCAAACCCAGCACGTCGCATGATGTGTTCTGTGTACGGGTTGAATAGGTAGTGTTCTATTGCCGCTTGCCAAAAGTGCCCCTTTTGGGGGCCGTTAAATGCGCAGCTGTGCCGCCCCATGAGCGCGGGGGTGCAACATTTCAGTGGCTGTTTTGCATCTTAGGGGTTCTGTTGTGTCTTTCCCTCTCTTGTTAGTTAAAAATTGGTTGTTCTGTCCTCCTTCATTTCCACGCCATCTGCTTGTCAGTTCCCCAGCACGAGACTCTAGCAATGGTTCGCACTCATACGCATGAGCGGCACATACCTACCCATCGCTCCGAAATGGTGGCTGGAGCGAAGATAGGCCTCCCCCAAACCCCCCCCCCAGCCCTTGGGCACTGAGTCCAAAAGCAACCGTTGCAAAGATACGAATCATAGAATCATAGAATAGTAGGGTTGGAAGGGGCCTACAAGGCCATCGAGTCCAACCCCCTGCTCAATGCAGGAATCCAAGTCAGAGTATCCCTGACAAATGGCTGTCCAGCCTCGTCTTGAAGGCCTCCAGTGTGGGAGAGCCCACCACCTCCCCAGGTAATTGGTTCCATTGCCGTATTGCTCTGACACTCAGGAAGTTTTTCCTGATGTTCAGTCGGAATCTGCAAAAGTGTCATTAAATAACTGAAAACGCTTCTCTGTGCCGCTGCGAAGGGACAGGGAGAATAAAGGAGCGTCACAGAGCAACGCAGGCACTACACACATCTACAACACGCCCACCGCAAAATGCGGAGTCAGTTCAGGGAAGAGACAGACGGCCTGCAAACGCAGGGAAACCCGCAGCAAACCCAAAAAATCGCAGCGAAATGCCACCTTGGAAATCCACAGTTTCTGGGAGAAAACCAGAGATGGCTGTGAAGTGGCGACTGTGCCATATGTCCCTAGGGACCTTGACTCACAGCTGCCCCAGAATGAAAGGCTCGTTTAGATGGGGCCCAGGTAGTTTGGCCACAGTGGTTGAGCTACTGGTAGCCTTGAAACTGGATTATTGCAGTGCACTTTATGTGGGGCTGCCCTTATGGCTGGTATCTTAGAACAGAAGCCCATTAGGTTTAGGATTCATCTAAAGGCGGAGTGGGAGGGTGGGGGACAATTACGTTCAGTGACTCTTTGTATGAGCTCCTCTGGGGGGAAACAGTATGATGTTTGGCAAAGAATCTTGCCTCTCTCTGTTCCAAAATCTCCTTTTTGTGCTCTTTGGTTTTCAATGTAATTAAAAAAAATAACATAACTGCCCTGCTGGATTAAACTAAAGGTCCAGCATTCTGTTTCGAACAGTAGCCAGTCAGAAGCCTCCAAGAAGCACACAAGCAGGGTGCTGATGGCAAAAGGCCTCCTTTGCTTGTCCCCAGGTCCTGACTATTTGGAGAAATGGTGCCTCTGAACATGGAGCAATTAGCTATTGCAGTTGTTGACAGATATGTTCACTGCAAATATGATGAATAATATTTATTTTCAAAGCCATCTAAGTTAATTGTCCATAGCCACATCTCATGGTACTGAGTTTATCCATGAGATAACAACATATTGTGTAAAGAAGGGCTTATTTTGGGAAACCCTGAAATTACTACCAATCATCATTGGCTGGCTTCAACTTGTTGAATAATGAGACAAGGAGGAAAAACTCCATATTGTTCATAACTGCTAATAAATGTGGTAAGAGTGTTAAAAAGTACTGGGTGGTGGTGGTACTTTGCCAATGATTACATTTCTCCCCACAGGCCTGCGGCCTACAACAGCTATTTTCTGTAGAGGCAGAATTTGAAGACGAGGTAAGAAAATATTTGAATTACAGCCGTATAGTGGGAGATGCAGGCATCCGAGTGGGGGGGGGGGGGGCAAAGGTTTCCATTTGCTTGCTGAAGGAGGACCTGTTTGGAAGGTCCAAGCGAGGTAGGTCCTGGTTGGCCAAATCTGAGCCTTGTGACAGTTTGAGATCTTAGGGAAAGAACTTACTTAGGGAAAGAACACGTACAAATTTGAGGAATGGCACCTCATGTCAAGGATTTTGACCCTTTCTTTTTGGCAGGATTTCCTGTTGGCTGTGAAGAATGTGGAGAAGCAGGTCTTGGATCCAACCCCTGCCAACTTAAGATGTCTGAGACCCCTCTCGGCTGGACTGAGAGCCCCCAGCAGCACCCTCACACCAACTAAGGACTCGGGCACCCTTGGCCCTTCAGAGGCTATGTCCCCTGTCTCGCAGGTACAAAACTACTCCAGACTAAGATTTGGGGAGGGCAATTGCCCCAGCGAAGTCAAAAGCAACCAGATGTCTCTTCTGGTGAACAGCCACAAGGTTCAGAAGGACCAGGCAACCTTGCCAGTTGAATGTGAATCAAGCTGCACTTCAGGCACAAGATTCAAGGTTGTCACCAGACATCCAGCTGTGCTCCCCACTGGGGCTGCCCCCTGTGAAGAGGAGATTGACAATGAACTTGTATTGGCTGCATGCATAGATCATGAAGAATCAGATACATGCTCATATCCAGGGTCTTTCAGATCTGACTGTGGGTCCCAGGAGCAGATAAGGGACAACAGTGTGGCAACAGCCAAGAAACCACGAGTGGCAAATTCAGTGAAATTGACCAAACCTGTTGGTTCAGAGACCTTGCAGTTGAAAAGGACTCAGGAAGCAAACATCATAGAGGTCATCAACCATCTTCAGCCAGTAGAGACACCTTCAAAGTTGACTTTGAGGCCCACTGCTGTGGGGTTTTACTTCTCCCAGTCTAATGTAGGAGTGAGCAGCAATATAGGTGCCCTTTCAAACTCCAGTTGTCAGATCCTTAAGTCTCTTCAAACATCTCTAGGTAAACCCACTGCTGAGAGTAACAGCCCATGTTTGCCTCTGGTTAGACCTTGCTCCTCCTACCTGTCCACAAGTACCCCTCCAAGACTAACAAAGCCATGCATATCTAACCGGAGCTGTTCTGGGTCTAGAATGGTCACCAGTGGTTCTCAGCTTCTTACTGCATATGGTCCCTCAGTGATGCCTGTGGAGAACTCACCTGCCACCCCTAAAGCCCCATGTTCAACTGCAGCTGCTGGAAACCTCCAGATGCCTGTGGTCACCAACCACCTTGTCCGCTTGGTCACAGCAGCTAACAAGACACCTCAGCCAGTTGCCCGTGTTTCTTTGCCAGCCAAGACTCGGCGCTTTCCAGGACCGGCAGGTGTTCTGCCACACCAAGTAAGAGGATCATTGAGCTGTAAGATAATATATAGTTCTTATGTACAGTGATGTGGGGATGGGAATACATTTCTCACAGCTTTTGAACTGTAGGTGAGGCAGAATATAATTACCTTCCATCCTTCCATCCCATTTCTGATAGGAGCCCACAGTCACTTCAGATCCACAAAAAGGGGATAAAAGCTGTCCTCTGCCTGCCATTTCCTCTGCTTTGGAATGGCTGCTGGTGCTTGTCCTGGTGATGGGGATGCTCATGTCTGCCTATACCAGAGGTGCAGATTCTCAGGTCCAGGGGGCCAAATTTGACCCTCTTGGGGTCTCGATCTGGCACTTCAGGGTTCTCCAGATAGCCCTGCCCCTTTACCTGGCCCTGCCCCTTTCCTTCATTTGGTGGTTTCCCAGCTTTTGTGCAGTTTTTCCCCCCATTCTAAAAAGTTGAACTGGAATTTGGCTCTCTAGCTGAAAAAGGTTCAGTGTCCCAGACTGGATTTGCTTAATGCTTCTTGGAATGTTTGCAGGTGATGTAACTTTTTTTTGCCTTGCCTAGCTGATCAAATGTTTCAAGTGGCCTCCAAAAACATTCAAACATAAATAAAAGAATTCAGAATTCAGTTACATGTTTTTTCTTAAATCAGCAACCTAAAATTACCAAAAACTGACCTAAACTGGGGATGGGGAACAGTCAAGTGTAGAAGGAAAACCCTGCATGTCCTCTCCTGATTTGGGCTCCAGTGTTTTCTCCGGGAGTTAGATACTTGAGCGGAGTAGACTGTCTGTTAGCCAGGAAGTGGAACTCGTTATTTTAGCACAACTCCATACCATTGACTTCTATAAGCATTTAGGCAGGGTTATCTAGATGCCTTGGGAGTACAGAATTTGGGCCAGCATACCAAAGCTAGCATCCTGAGAATCTCCACTTTCATCTAACACCCCCCTCCCCTTATCCTTTTATTGTTTACTTCCATATAGGATACACTGGGCAAGAATCTGTGTTCATAAACGTTTCTCCCTTTCTTTTCCTCAAAAAGCCTGATGGGAAAAATTTGGAAGAGATTTTCATTGCAACTCCACAGACACCAACTCATGGAGCTCTAGCAAAGCTACGAACTGAGGTAATTCCTCTATCCATTTTCCCTTTTCCTCTTCCTAGCAGGAGAAACACTCATACCAAAGCTGGGGCCTGAAAATTCTGCTTTGCCTTTGAGAGACAAGCTAGACTTGACACTAAACATGTCATTAGAACTACGTCAGGGTTTCTTCTCCTTAATAGTAGGGGTGTGTGTGTGGGGGGGTGTCCTTGGGACTGCAGTGTGTGAAGAGTGGAGACTGAACCCTTCATCCCCATTCTCAATGAAAATCGCACACTCATGTGTGGGTTTAGTAGCCTTAGGGGAACTCCCCCTAAGATTTTTGACAAGATCTTGTGATTGAGGAAGGAAGAGTTAACGCTCTCCTTCTTGCATATTACAGTCCTGGTGAAATCCTCCCCTCCCCCCAATTAAGTAATTCAAACAAAATAAAACCCTGACATGGTTTAACATCCCGTCTTCACACCTGAAGCAGCTGTGAAGAAGGTATCTTCCAGAGCAAATCTTGAGCAGTTTTTGTCCTTCTGTGTGTGTTCTTGTTTTTTCTAGAAGGGAGAGTGTCTTGAGAGCTATCTCCAGTACTTTGCAAGGTCATTTGGTTATTCTTATTGTACCAAGAAAAGCTAAACTTTCAAGGATAGTGAACTTTCAAGAATAGTGTATAAACATGCCTAGTGAGACAGGGCGCAATCCAATCCAGGGTGCAATCCTTGTTTTTAATGCCAAGGCTCCTTCATAGGAGAGTGACTCTGGGCACATATTTAGTACCCTTCCACACCACTGAGTTCATGCACATCTGGGACCAAAACAGTTTCTCAGAGTTCTGATAGCTGAACTATATTTTTTCCCTGAATTAAAATTGGGAAACACTTCATTGTTGTATCTCAATATAAATTTTTCTTCTAACTATTTTATATATTTAATTGTGGGGTTGGGGGTGAAGTGTGAAGAAGGGTGGTTTTGGGTGAGCAGAAGGAGAAGTATAAAAAATATTGCATGCACCTAACTGGGCAAAGCAACTCCCGTGAATGTGTTTCCGAGATGCTGTGTTGCCCAGTGGTAGACATAAGGTACGTCTTAACCTGGGATTGTGTTCTGTGTCTCCAGGAAATGCGTGCTTCCCAGCAGCCAATGGAAGAGGAGTTTGAAAGAGGCCCTTGGGTTGCTATGAAAACTGAGCTGGGATTGGATGACAGAGATCCATCCTGCTTCCTCAGGATGTATAGTGTTGTTATGGTGCTTCGTAAGGTAAAGGCTGGGCTTGGTTTTGAGGTGGGAAAGTTCTGCTTCAGCTGCTGTAGAAACAGCTGGCTTTTAAAAAAGATTAGTACAGAGTGAGGTGGAGCAGTGAATGGTCTGGAGCAGGAGGTGCAGTTGTATTATTTCAAGCAAGTCCAAAATATCTTGGAAGAGTTGATGCTGCTTTTCCCCTCCAAGTACAGCCCATGGAAAGCCATTGTATGTCCCAAACAGCAGCATACTACTGTCTACTCCTCTATGGCAGGACCACTTTCTCTGTGTTTGTATGAAGTCTGTGTGGCTGGTTGCTAGATAACTTTCATATACCATCCCTGCCTGCTGCACATCAAAAGTAATAAAGATGACGTGGATGGCTGCTGGGCCACCACCCTTGTTGCTCACCCGATATCCCCTCCACCGTCTTTCTTGGAACAGATTTCAAGGCTTTAGGAAGCCAAGGATGAGTTTCTTTTAGCCAGCTGTTACTCTGCCATGTGTCTGTGTACTACAAATCACAGGACCATATCCTAAAAGGTCTCCACCATATCTTCCCCCCGCCTTCTGCCTCTGTCAGCAGGCATCTTTTCTCAAACCTAAAAAACACAGCCAAATCCTACATCAGCTTTTCTGCCTGACTCCCCACACTGTGTTCTCTTCCCTGCAGGCAGCTCTGAAGCAGATCCCAAAGAACAAGGTTCCCAACATGGCAGTGATGATTAAGTCACTGATGAGGACCAACGTTGATGTGGGTGCCGTCTTCAAAGACCCCACTGGTAAAGGTGGAAAAGGCTCAGTCTAGTGGTTGGGACTGCATATTGCCTCCTCCTGTAAGGTGCAGCTTGGCTGTCTGGCCTGAGTCACTTGAAATGACTTCCTCTGTCTGCACTAGAGATGTGAAATTTCCAGAAATGTTGACGCCATGGAAAAATGAAAAAAAAAAAAAGAATTTTGGGGAACAAATGAAAAACAAGCAATATTTTTTTAGCGCTCTTTACAGATCTAAAGTTACTTTGTTGCTTTAGAACAGCCTTCCCCAACCTGGCATCCTCCAGATATTTTGGACTTCAGCTCCCATCAGCCTCAGGCAACATGGCCAGTGGTCAGGAAAGCTGGGCATTGTAGTCCAAAACTACAATGCAATGCAGTCCTCCTACAATGGACTGCAATGTATGTTCCTAAAATAGTATTATGTATAATTTGGTTTGCTATTAAAACATTTTAAAAGTAAACTCAGTTAGTAAATTTTAATTATTGTCTGAATAAACTATATTTTTACATTTAATATACCAGACATTATAATTTTGGGGGCAAACCAAGTTAGACATTGTCAACTTATTGGTTAAGTGTCTTCACTTTGTTACTAGACATAGATATGTAAAACTTATTTTCACTGGCCATGCAAAAGAAGTGGAGTCCAAAACCACTATAAAAATAGAAATGAAACTTCTCCCTGGCATCTTCAGTTATTTAGGGTGCAATCCTATGCATGTTTAGACAGAAAAAGGCCTACAACTCCCAGCATGCCCCAGCCAACATTGCTGTAGGCCTTTTTCTGTCTAAACATGCATAGGATTGCGCCCTTAAGTATTGATATTTGCAGTAGTCAGGACACAGGCCTTTTTGTTGTATTTTTCAGCTTTGGCTCTCAGCAGAGTACAGTTAGGCAAATAGGAAGATGAAGGGTGGTATAGAAGTGTTTTAAATAAATAAATAAATAACAGGTTCTGGGGCTGTGCCTACTCCCAGGCATTTAATGGAATATGATGGGGCTTTTATGTCAGTCGTCTAATCAGGTCTAGTATTGTATTGAAACTTTTTAGCTGTCTAAATTGTTTTAAATTTTGTTTATTTAAAATTTTATGCTGTACTTTATGCTGCATTTTATTGTCTTATGAATTGTTGTAAACCGCCCAAAGAGCTTCAGCTATTGGGTGGTATAGAAATGAAATTATTAATAATAATATCAAATCTGCATGGAGCAAGCAGCCCAGCATAGAACAAGGCACGTTCTCAAGTGAACAAGTTTCACAAATGCACATGCAAGGTCTGCACTTACTTTTTAGTAGCAGCCTTTAATTCTTTTGTATGGGCATAGTTTAAAATCTTAATACACTCTACTAACACTGATAGGCAATAAAGATATATGGGTGAGGGGTTTGCTGCATTTTAACTGGACCAGAATTACTGTTGTGGGTGAGTTCACAGTCCAAGAGTCCAGAAAAGTTTGTCATAGTCGCCATCTACACAACCAAATTCTTAACTTCAGTCATTTGACCATAATAGGCAATAAATTGGGAGCATTTAGGTTGTCAGTTGATGTCTGTAGCCTAGGTGGGCTGTTTCATGCATTACGAAGTTGGGTACTCGCAGAGGAACAATTGATTGCCCAAGTAAATGGCAAATTACATGTATGAATGCTTGAGATGTTTCCTTTCTAGCCCTTCTCTCCCTTCATTTCTATGTTCTACGTAAGGGCAATGAGAGCTACTAGTGGTTAACGTGAATATGTTTCTGCTTTGGCTTCACTGTGTTCCTTTCCCTCACTTGTCTGGTCTTCTCTCCTGCAGGGGAAATGCAGGGCACAATACACCGTCTGTTGCTGGAGGAGAAAGAGAGTGAATTTAAGTCTGGTTCAGTGCTTCTGCTAAAGCAGGTACTGGAAAGCAAGAAATCCAGGGCTGGGTGAGCGCTGATCATTTAAATGCCAAAAAGTAATAATTGGTTTGTCAGACCTTCTGTTACAGTGAATCTAGATATATTACCGCAAGATACCTAATTGATCTTTGTCCATCGTGGCTCATTATGGGCTGCAGAGAGAGACTGGGTGAGGGGATCAGGGCGGTGGTGAACTCCTCCCTTGAGGAGGGAGTGATGCCATGAGCCCTCAAGGAGGCAGTGATAAGACTGCTCTTAAAGAAGCCCTCCTTGGATCCTCAAGTTTTGAACAACTTTCGCCCAGTCTCAAATCTGCCATTTTTGGGCAAGGTGATTGAGCGGGTGGTGGTGATGCAGTTGAAGGCACACTTGGAAGAAACTGATTATCTAGACCCATTTCAGTCCGGCTTCAGGCTTGGGCATGGGACGGAAACGGCCTTGGTCACCTTGGTAGATGATATGAGGAGGGCTCTGGATAGGGGTGAATGCTCCTTCCTTGTTCTCCTCGACGTCTCAGTAGCTTTTGATACCGTTGACCACGGTATCCTCCTGGACCGCCTGGAGGGGTTGGGTATTGGAGACACTGTATTGCGGTGGTTCCGGTCCTTCCTCTCCAGCAGGTACCAGAGGGTAGCACTGGGAGAGGAGGTTTCGGACCCGTGGCCACTCACTTGTGGGGTGCCACAGGGTTCCATCCTGTCCCCCATGCTATTTAATATCTGTGTGAAGCCGCTGGGGGCTATCATCAGGAGGTTTGGGGTGTGGTGTCATCAATATGCGGATGACACGCAGCTCTACCTCTCATTCAAATCTTCACCAAGGTTGGCCGTAGAATCCCTGTCCAAATGTCTGGAGACAGTGAGTGGCTGGATGGGGAGGAATAAGCTGAAGCTGAACCCTGACAAGACCGAGGTACTTTTGGTGGGAGACAAGAGGAGGCTGGGGGATATTGACCTGGTGTTGAATGGGGTACGGCTACCCTTGAAAGACCAGGTCTGCAGCCTGGGGGTCATTTTGGACTCCCAGCTGTCCATGGAGGCTCAGGTGTCAGCTGTGAGCCGGACAGCGCTGTATCAACTCCATCTGATACGGCGGCTGCGCCCCTTCCTTCCCGACCATCTGCTCCCATCAGTAGTACATGCCCTGGTCTCCTCTCGTTTAGACTACTGTAATGCGCTCTACGTGGGGTTACCCTTGAAGACGGTTCGGAAGCTGCAGCTGGTACAGAACGCGGCAGCTCGCCTGATTAAAGACAGCCGCCGGCGAGATCACATCACTCCAGTGCTGAAGGAGTTGCACTGGTTACCAGTTGTTTTCCGGGCCAAATTCAAGGTGTTGGTTTTGACATTTAAAACCCTATATGGTTCCAGCCCAGCCTATCTTAAGGAGCGCCTCCAGCAGCACCAGACAGGCCGCTTAACAAGATCAGCCTCGGATGGCCTTCTCTCTGTCCCATCAGCCAGGACAGCTAGACTGGTGGGGACGAGGGAGAGGGCCTTTTCTGTGGTGGCCCCCACTCTGTGGAACTCCCTCCCTAGGGAACTCCGCCATGCCCCCTCTTTAATGAGCTTCCGTCGCGCATTAAAAACGTGGTTGTTCAGGCAGGCATTTGGGGTGGGTTAGGGTATTTTAGAAAATGTTTTTACTGTAAAATTTTATTGTTTTAAACTGTTTTATTGTATGTTGTACATCACCCAGAGTGGCTGGGTGACCAGCCAGATGGGCGATTAATAAATTTAATAATAATAATAATCTGGGGTGTGTAGTTTTGAGTGATACTTCCCCTGGTGTGTGCCCATGCCAATCCAGCTATCATGCACGATGAAAATTTTGAATCACTTTAGAGTAGCATAAGCAAAAAAACTAAATGAAAGACCGGTCCCTTACAATCTATTTCAGCAAGGAGAGGTGGGAAGGGAGCATATTCTTGATTATATGAAGTGACACAGGCAACTATTAAATGTTACCTGCATAGCACATTTCAGCTCTTCCCCCACTTACACCCGTGCTACTTTTTGTGAACTTGTTAACTGGATGATCCATAAAGCCTTAAATGTCCTGGGCCCAGCGTTCTCTAGAGACTGCCTCTTCTACCTCTGTGTTCCACCACACCTTTTAAGATAAACCTGGAATACTTTCTGAACTATCCTATCTCCTGCCTCAAAACGGCTTTTGAATGGAATTCTCTACCCTTGGAGATTCACTCAGACCTGTACATCTTCTGGAAACAGGGTAGGGCAATTTTATTTAATCTGGTCTTTCATGACAAGGGATAGAATAGCACATTGTTACCTTCCCCCAGCCCGTTGAATGGGCTGGGCCAGATCTCTAGTTAATATTATTTCCTCCTCCCCCTGCCCTGTCTGTATTACAAGCTGGGTGGTTTATTCTTCAGTGGTTGTAAGCTCCCACTCTCCAGTGCTGGAGCATATGTCTCTCCTGGTTTTTTTTTGTTTTTTCAGAGCAATGAACTGGAATCAGGATGTCTTCTGCTGTTGTCCTTATAGCAAGGCTATGATTTCATTCACATGTAATGGCGGCAAATTATGGGTTAATGTTTGCCACAGCGTCTGCTTGGTGTATGCTGCCGCTATTTTGAATATGCAGCCTCCAATTGGAGGTTGCTCTGTGATGTGTGAACCCAGACACTATGGGTTAAACAACCCAAGGTTAACCTAAGAATACATCAGGCTGATTGGAGGTTGCATATTAAAAATGGCTGTGGCATGTGACCCAGGGAAATCGTGGGTTCATCCACAATTTACCACCATTATATGCAAACCGGGTCAGTTTCTTCCTCCTATAATGTGGGGACAAGATATGGTGCTATGGTGACTATAACACACTGAGGAAACTGGATTCATCTGGACGGATTCTCATCTGTCTCTTGGAGCTCAAAACTTTGAATAGAGAATAGGTTTTAGCAAATTTTACCTGCTGGTTAGGTGATGAGTACACAGTGGCTTAAGATACTTCCAGTGGTACCATGGTGAAAAGAGTTGATGTCTACCTTGGTTTCACAGGTCGGTGTGTTCTCCCCATCCCATCGCAACCACTACCTCAATGTGACACCCAGTAACTTAGTGAAGATATATCCACCAGGACACAGTAGTGGCCAGCCCCCTCAGATGTACCAAGAGAATAGGGAAAGAATGGAGACGGTGCCACCACAGGTAAGGAGCTTCCTTGACACAATTCTCTACTCCAGCATGGATGGAAGGATAGAAGGAAGGCTGTGTGGACTCTGTGCCTTAATAAACAAGGGGGGCTTGTTTGTGATATTTAGAATCATAGAATAGTAGCGTTGGAAGGGGCCTACAAGGCCATCGAGTCCAACCCCCTGCTCTATGCAGGAATCCAAGTCAGAGCATCCCTGACAGATGGCTGTCCAGCCTCGTCTTGAACGCCTCCAGTGTGGGAGAGCCCACCACCTCCCTAGGGAATTGGTTCCATTGTCATATTGCTCTAACAGTCAGGAAGTTTTTCCTGATGTTCAGCCAGAATCGGGCTTCCTGTCACTTGAGCCCATTATTCCGTCTCCTGCACTCTGGGATGATCGAGAAGAGATCCTGGCCTTCCCCTCTGTGACAACCTTTCAAATACTTGAAGAGTGCTATCATATCTCCCCTCAGTCTTCTCAAGGCTAAACATGCCCAGTTCTTTCAGTCTCTCCTCATAGGGCTTTGTTTCCAGTCCCCTGATCATCTTTGTTGCCCTCCTCTGAACCCTCTCCAGTTTGTCTGCATCCTTCTTAAAGTGTGGTGCCCAGAACTGAACACAGTACTCCAGATGAGGCCTAACCAGTGCTGAGTAGAGAGGAACTAGTACTTCCCGGGATTTGGAAGCTATGCTTCTGTGAATGCAGCCCAAAAGAGCATTTGCCTTTTTTGCAGCCACATCACATTGTTGGCTCATCTTCAGCTTGTGATAGACAACAATTCCAAGATCCTTCTTGCTTGTAGTGTTGTTGAGCCACGTATCCCCCATCTTGTAACTGTGCATTTGGTTTCTTTTTCCTAAGTGCAGAACTTGGCATTTATCCCTATTAAATGTAATTCTGTTGTTTTCTGCCCAGCGCTGCAGTCTATCAAGATCACTTTGAATTTTGTTTGTCTTCCAAAGTATTAGCTATCCCGCCCAATTTTGTGTCATCTGCAGATTTGATCAGCATTCCCTGCACCTCCTCCTCCAAGTCATTAATAAAAATGTTGAAGAGCGCTGGGCCCAGGACTGAGCCCTGCAGTACCCCACTCGTTACCTCTCCCCAGTTTGAGAAGGTCCCATTGATAAGCACTTTTTGAGTCCGATTCTGTAGCCAACTGTGGATCCACCAGATCGTTATTTCATCTAGCCCACTCTGAGCTAGTTTGCTCATCAGGATATCATGGGGTACTTTGTCGAAAGCTTTGCTGAAGTCGAGGTATATGATGTCTACAGCATTCCCACAGTCCACAAGGGAGGTGACTTGATCAAAAAATGAGATCAGATTTGTCTGGCAGGACTTGTTCTTGACAAATCCATGTTGGCTTCGAGTAGTCACTGCATTGTTTTTAAGGTGCTTATAGATGGATTGCTTTATCATCTGCTCCAGAATTTTCCCTGGGATTTATGTCAGACTGACTGGTCTGTAGTTCCTAGGTTCCTCCTTTTTACCCTTTTTGAAGATAGGGAATACATTAGATAGGGACTCCAGTCATCTGGCATTTCACCCATCCTCCATGATTGCTCAAAGAGAATAGACAGCGGTTCTGAGAGTTCTCCTGCTAGTTCCTTTATGACTCTAGGGTGCAGTTCATCTGGCCCTGGAGATTTGAACTCATTCAAAGTATTGAGGTGTTCCTTGACCATATGCCTATCGATCTCAAGCTGCAATCCTGCCCCTTCAGCCTGTACTTCGCCTTTGCCAGGGGGGTCATAGACCCTCTTTTGGGAGAAGACTGAGCCAAAGTAGGAATTGAGCACCTCTGCCTTTTCTTTGTCATCTTTTATCATTTTGCCATCCTTATTTAATAGCTGAACAACCATTTCTTTCCTCTGCCTTTTACTATGCACGTAGCTGAATAAAGCCTTTCTGTTGTTTTTAGCCTCCCTCGCTAACCTCAGCTTGTTCTCATCTTTAGCCTTCCTGACGCGATCCCTGCAATTCTGTGCTACCTGCCTGTACTCTTCCTTTGTTACTTGGCCTTCTTTCCACTTCCTATATGTGTCCTTTTTTGTTTTCAGGTCATCTCTAAGCTTTTTGTGAAGCCACATTGGCTTCTTCTGTTGTCTTCCACCTTTTCTTCTTGTTGGAATTGTTTGTGATTATGCCTTTAGAATTTCCTTTTTTAAAAGCTCCCCCCCATCTTGGACTCCTTTTCTCGTTAAGAGTCGCTTGAATGATGCAGCTCATGATAATGGGCAACCATATGCAACGTTTTAATTACTAAAAGGAGGTTATGTTATTATGGGGAAAAAGAATGTGGGGAATGCCTAGTGAAATCTTGGCAGAAGGTAGCAGGGTGATTAACCCAACAACAAACCATGGCTTAACTGCTGGGTTGTTTCGCCCCTAAACAACCCAGCACTTCAGGTTCACACATCATGCTCACAATCTACGACCCAGCCGATCATAGGTTGCTGATGAAAAGCAGAAATGAGTGTGTGGGAGGCAGCCCACTTGCTTGCTGTTGTTCATGCATGGCAACTCGTGGGTTAATTAACCCATTATTTGCCATTATGTGCGACCCAGGCTGTTGTAATTTAGAGTAGCTTTCTTTGAAACACATTATGTTTGTGGAGCATTAATCTACAGCCCAAACCAGACTCCATTTAAAATATTCAAAATTTCTCCCATTTAATCTGATAAGAGTCTCTGTTCATATCGGTTGTTACTATTACTACATATATTTTACCTACTTCACCAAGTATGCTGAGAGGGTGCATGACTTTCCCAGCACCCTCTTGTGAGCTTCATAGCTCCAATGATGTTCTAGATAGGATCGCATTGAGTCTTATGGCATTTTATTTGTTTGCTTTTTGTCCTGCCTTTCTAATGCATATGCATTTACTTGGCAGCTTATGATGATTAAAATCACAGCACTGCAAGAAAAAAGTAATATCAAGCATAACACAGCAAGGCCGCCATAGCAGATAGAACACAATCTTTAGGGGAAAAGCCTGCCAGAATAAAAGTATCCTCACTAACCGGTGGAAGACAACCAGAGAAGCGGATCACCTGAGTTTCATGGGGTAGAGTATTCTGTAATAGTGCTGTGACAACGGAGAAACTCTCATCTCTTGTCCCAACCAGCTGTGCTTTCAGAATAGACTGGCCACAGAGAAGAGCCTCTCCATGTAATCTTAGTTAAACCCAGACCATTTAGGACTATAAGGGTAATCCTCAACACCTTGAAAGAGATGGACAGGCATTTCAGAATTGGTGTAATATGGTCCCACTAAGGTCCTCGCCACCACATTTTGGAGAGGTTTAGGCTGAGCAGCAACCAGATGGAAGGGTCGTAACAGCTCAGTCGTAGAGCACATGTTCCTATATTGAGAGCGTCTTGGGCTCAGTCTGTAGCATCTCAGGTAGCAGGGCTCAGGTGAGGTCGTCTCTACTTTGGACCTTGGAGAGCTTCAGCCAACCAGTGTAGACAGAACCGTACATGATGAGTGAATGATCTGACATGATACGAGGCAGCACCATTTATCCTTTCCTACCACTGCTATTGGGAGCTAGTTATGGTCTGGGGCCACAGCCCAGTGACAAAACTGTGAAGGATACTTGAACAATGAATTTTCATTGTTTTCAGCTCCCTCTTGGGCTCTTGTTTGTGCAGGCTGTGTCAGAATTCCAGCAGGAGCCTCCCACAAATGCCCTCATTGCCATGGCTACCACAGACTACAGGTGTGGGGAAGGACACGTGGATGAGAACTGCTGCCAGCGTTTGTCGGCATCAGATAAAGGGTCACCATTGACACCAGTCCCAGGGATCAGTGGAGTGAATGTACCATCCCCAAAGGCTGAAAGAGGTGACTTAGGTAAATATGATACCATGCAATGATGGAGGAATGTTTCTTTCCCTGTCTTTCCTCTCCCACTGTCACCACTCAACCCTTCATGCCTCCAGAGCATGGAAAATGGGGAGCACAGGCTACAGAGAAGTCCTGCTGAGCCAGATGCAGCCTGCAGGACTACATGTTCCAACCCCCATCTTACACTAAAGTGTCTCATTGGCAGATGACATGCCTCTGTATGGCCTCTGAATGTCAACAGTGGATTCATTTTTGCAAGGATAGAACTAGGAAAACTTGGCCATTCCTTGGAAAGATAGTTACTAACCCTCTTAGTTAGGGGTGCATGCGTGCGAGAGAGAGAGAGAGAGAGATTTGATAAGTAACACTTTGCAACAGATTGGCTATGGCTTTTTTTTTTAACCTTTTGGATGGTGTGTTGGGAGCAGAGTGGGGGCAGGGGCAGTATATTGCAGTGGGTTGACCTATTTCCTCTTAGTGACTTGACTGTCTTCTCATTGTCTGTGCAGATGATCTAGACCAGCTTCTTGGAGAACTACCTGATTATTTTTTCTCAAACATGGATGAACAGAGCAGTCTGTGACACTGCCATGGTGCTACAATGAGAGGACCTGTTGGGGTAGAACCAAGGACATAGTCCTGTGTCCTGTGAGGACTTTTGCATGGTGCGGGTGCCCCCCTTATGTATACATCTTGGTGGGGGAGGGGGGTTGCTTTCAGCATCTTTTTGAATGTTGGCTGCGGCAGAGTAAAAGGAGTGTGCCTTCATAGAACAGATACACATCTGATGTCTTTCATGTGATTGTGAGGAAACTGGACCCCTGCATTAGCAGCACTGGTTTCCCCCTGCTTCTGGCACAGTCTTCCTGCAGCCTGTCCTTTGTTCAGAAACACAGCCTTAACTAACCAGATATATGCCAGGAATGCTGTGCTAGCGCACACCCAACATTGATGGTTTGCGCCAGGCCATATTCCAGACCTTCTTCTGCCTGTACTGCACTTTGCATCATTGCTGGAGCCCAGCCACAATGACCATTTCATGTGTTGAACTGCTGTCATTCCTCTCTGATTTGAAACACAATTCTTCCTGATGCCTGCCCTATTACAAAACACCTGGGATGCAACATCGCCTGACTTGTAAACAGTCTTACAGAGACACAAGACGGTTTAACAAACCATAAATTATGTGTAGCTGACTTTTGATGATCAATATGATCTTTGTGAAAGATCTTAATTCTGTTTCATCTTTTATTTAATCTTTATTTCTTTTGCTGTTGACGTTCTTTTGATGGCGACACTATTTTCCTTTGAGAACTCTCCGTGTGTGTGTGTGTGTATTGCTGCTCCCTTTAAGTTGGGTCTATACCTCTCCATTTCAGTGTTAGCTTTGTATGTCCATTGGATGTTCGAACTTTTCTAAATATTGAAGAGAGAGGAGGAGCCCTGTCTGTATGGAGATTCTCGTGTACATATGGGAACCTTGACATGAATAGGTAACTTGGATTTATTGATTGTAACAATTAAACTGGATACAGCCAATTCTCTCATTTTGCCTTTTTGGAAAAAGATAATAGTATGATGGTAAAGAAGCAAAGCAAGGGGGCCGCGGTGGCTTAGTGGTTAAGACGCTGAACAGCAGACTGGAAGGTTGGCAGGACAGCAGTTCGAGACCTGAGTGCTGCGTGACGGAGTGAGCTCCCGTCTTCAGTCCCAGCTTCTGCCAACCTAGCAGTTCGAAAGCAAGAAATTGCAAGTAGATAAATAGGTACCGCTTCGGCGGGAAAGGTAACAGCGTTCCGTGCACCTCGGTGTTCAGTCACGCCGGCCACATGACCACGGAAGCGTCTTCGGACAGCGCTGGCTCTTTGGCTTAGAAATGGAGATGAGCACCACACCCTAGAGTCGGACACGACTGGTTGGGGACACCTTTACCTTTACCTTTTTTTAAAGAAGCAAAAGGAGCAGGAACAGGAAAAATTCTTTTTTCCTATAAAGTTCTGCAGTGAATGTGGTGGTATAGATGGGGAGAAGTAATTTAGCCATTCATGTCAACATATATGATCCAATTACAAGCACTCATTCAAAAACAGTTCAAATTCATCTCCTGTGCAACCTTTGGCAGTGCTAAACTGTTGAAATAATTCTGTAGGGTTGCATATATTATGTGTGTGCTGGAATTGATTGTCCACATGTACTTCTCTGAGACAGTCACAGATAATACAGGATGTCTGCCATTGTTGCTATCGTTCCCTGCAGGGTTAGATGCTTGTATGTGCTTATGGAACTATATAATCCTGTGAGGTGGAAACAAGAACACTTGCAGGAGAGGAGATGCAGGGGAGAATACAGCATCCAGTGACTAACAAGGAAGAAGCAAGCGTCACAAGTGGAGGATGAAATCCAGGGAGTTAGCAACAGCCCTTTCCTGTGATATAGCAGGAGGCAAACATGGGAAACAAATCTGATCCTTAGAGAGTTGGCTCACCTGTGCCTTTGGGGTGGGGGGTGGGCAGAGACACTGTTTGAAATATAGAGGCCATATGTGGCTCTTGTCCTCTCTCTTCCAGCCTTTTCAATAAGTCTTAAAATGCCCGTTGCTAAAGATGAGAGGGTTAATGAAAGAGAGCCAGATGGGGAAGGGGGTGTTGGTCAATGGTAGAGCACCTGCTTTGTGTGCAGAAGGTCTTGGGTTCAAATCTCCAGTTACAAGGACTGCTGGTAACAATTGACAATTGAGCAAATCCCGTCTGGAGACCCTGGAGAGCTATTGTTAGTTAAATGGTACTGAGCTCAATGGACCAATGGTCTGACTCTGCAAAAGGTAACTTCATTGGTTCTTATGTAAAGCTCCTATAATGCTGCCCTGCAGCTCACTCCAACTGTATGCACATTTCTGTCCCTGCTGCCAGTCCTGGACAGAAATTGATCTTTCCGATGGCAGCAGAGGACTGGAGAAAGTGAGGAGCAGCACAAGCAAATGGAACAGGGTATCAGTGGTGCCACCCTGAAAAGCTCTTGGCTCAGTGTGTTTGGAGAACTAGAAGTACCATTCTCAAGCCTGGTATTCACTTGCAGCAGAAGGAGGTGGTAGAGGAGACAGTACCACTTCAGACTGCATGTGGGGATACGATTTTCAATGCTTGAACATAAAAAGCTCCCTGCATGGGGAAGAAAAGAGCAGGATGAAATTTTAAGTTCTCTCTCTACTCTGCTAACTTTTTACTTGCTCAGAGTTCCCTTTCAAAAATGTTACCTGTACCTCCAGTCCAAAGTGATTTAGTCTTTTCTGCTCCCTTGCCATTTTACTGCCTCGTTCTTCATGCGACGATCCAGCATAAGACCTCTGTGTCTCTTTGTGTCTTAAGGTGCTAGACAAACTCCCCAAAAATCTGACATAAGATTCTTTTAAATTTCTCCAGGGCCAGCTTAAATCTGCAGATGTAGCTTCCTTTCTCCATCTCTTCCCTCTTCCTACTGTGGCTTCAGAAACCTGGGGAAGCCTTGCCTTGTGAGCCATCCACAAGGCTTCATTTAAGCCAAGTCTCTTCCTTGCTACTTCTTGAAGTAGCAGTAATAAGCAGTTTTGTTGTGCCTATGCAGAATTCCTTTTCCTTGCCACCAAGTATCTCAGGCCAACCTGTTTACTTTTGTCTGGGATCCAGCATAAGAATCCTCATGGTGGAACTCCTAGAATGAAGCTAAACTTGGGCATTGACCTTTTTCTTTAGAAATTAATCATTGGTTGCTGTTAAGCTAAGTTTCACAGGAAGATCCTCTAGAGAAGAATGGCATAAAACTAAAGGTTGCAACCCTTTCAGATACCTGTGTTACAAATTTTTCAAAAAATATAATTTCAGTTGCCCGCTTCTCAGTTTGTCAAACAGCAGACTTTGCTTACAAGACACTGTGGGCTGCCATGGAGGGCAGTTGGGGGGAGAAAAGCTGTTTGAACATCCTTATTTTGTTGCTTTATTGTACTTTGTTCAACTTCCTTTGACAGATCTGCCAACGTTAATTACTCTGAGATCCAGAAAGGAAGATGACACTGCACAGAGAGGGAGACTGTTTTTGCTGTGATGACTATTCCTTTCTATTTATAGTCCAGGCAAGGCTGGGTTGTTCTCCCAATAAACAGATGTGCTTGTTGGTGAGACCTTGTCATAACAGTACCTTTTAAAAATTGCAATTGGGAACAGTTAACGATTTGGGGTGGATGAATTAGGCCGCTGTGGGGAAAACCTGGGCTCCCTTCTCACTTAGAAGAATGTCGAAAGAAACTTTTGTATTCACCTCTTCCACTCTACGGTCCTTGCGTCTGCAACAAGAAATGCTGGACTGGGAAGACCGGAGAAGGGCTGCCTCTCGCCAGTATGCCAGTCGGAGGTACCAGCCAACTCCCAGGAGCCGCCTTTCTCTTTCCAAGCCCACCCGGCGCCCTCAGTACTGCCGGGATCCTGCTGTTCACAATGCCCTGTACACAGGAGACATGCCAAGAGTCCAAAGCATCTTTAACGACGAAACGATGGCCAACTTGATTGTGGAGACCCTTAGTGAGGAGCTGGTGTGGTCGGCTGAGCTGGGTAAGTCTGTAGTGGAAAGAAGACAGTATGTCTTCTTTCCACTGTGCTTTTAGATTTACTGCCTTTAGATTTTGGCTTGTGGTGTGTGTGTATATGTGAGAGAGATTTTTCAAGGGTTTGGTTTATGGAAGGAAGGCTTTGGGCATAGGAACTTTAGTCCTACATGGAAAGAATCTGCTGTGCTTGGATTTTTTTTAGCTGAGAAGGAAACGACAACTAAGAAAGGAATATGATAGAGGCTTATAAAATTAAGGATCAGTTTAGACTCGCTGTATTGCAAACTTTTAAAAACTACCAATAAAATTAAAAAGTTAATTTTTAAAAGTTAAGAATAGGGCAAAGAATAAATGTGGCAGTCCATCACAGCTTGGAATAGGGCGTTAAATAGTATCATAGTACCCACTCCCTGGAACTCCTTTCCACTACAAATTCTATAGGCACCAACAGTTCTTGGTTTTCAGCACCTACTAAAAACATATCTTTTCTAACAGGAAGGTAATCTTGTCCTCTGTACATTACTTAGAAATGTATTTAATATAAGCAAGAAATATAGTTAGATAGGTAGAAATTATTTCTCTCAAAACACAAAAATATGAACACCATGTAAAACTTCTGAAATCAGAATCTTCCTATGTAAAGTGAAATCCTTCATAAACAGGGCGCCTTCAGTCACTTTGCTCTCATTGCAACTTAGATCTTTTGAGACTGAATTGGGAACAACTTAGTCTGAATATGTTTGCTGTGTGCCGCTGCTGAAAGCTATGTGCCTTTATAGCAGTAGTCTTCAACCGCTTCAGACCTGAGGCCCATGTTTATCTCCAACCTGCAACACCTGATCCAACTGCAACATATATATCCCTCTCTTTGTCATTCTCTAACCAGTATATCTGCAGTGCAGATATGTCCCAACAGTAGTTTCTTCTTAGCAGATCCTAGTAATGGTTCTGGAGTGGGGTGCTGGAATGGCCCCAGGGATCTCTAGCCATCCTTAGCACTGTTGCCTGCCACCAAACTACACTACCCAGGACTTGGGTTGAGAGGAGCAACAACAGTTGAACCCCTGTGCGCACCTCTCCCCCCGCGCACCCCCCCTTGCTTTCTCTGTATAAGCAAGTGTTGTGGCGCCCTTGGTCCCTCCCACTAGTTGAAGACCAGGGCCTGAGACCAGTTGTGCTGCACTCTGCGACCTTCTCTTCTCTCCTCCTCCTACTTCTCCCCCTTTCTCTCACTTTTTCTGCTTTAATGTCACAATTCAATTTTAGAACTGTTCAGTAAAATATAATTCAAAAACCCTCAAACTTGGGAGTTATCAATTTAATTGTACATAGATCCAAGGCAAACTGAAATATTGTTTCATGCAACAATCTGTTGTCAATTAGAGGTGCTGAACATCAGCATATGAATGGGGATAGCCTTCCCCAACCTGGCGCCCTCCAGATGTTTCAGACTACAACCCCCTTCATCCCTGGCCATTGGCTATGTTAGCTGGAGATGATGGGATCTGTAGCCCCAAACATCTGGAAGGCACCAGGAAGAGAGCTTTCAGTGCCTATAAGCCATGAAAACTAAAAATGGAACTTCCATGTTCAAAGGTAAGATACCTCTTATTACTGGATTGATGGGGGGTGGGCTGTATAGGAGAGTCTTAGCTTCTGCCATGCCCTACTTGTGAGCTTCCCACAACATCTGGCTGGCCATTTTGGGAGATTTGTGCTATAATTTTATTTATTCATTTATTTTTTTTAAGCTGCTTATATGCCACTTGATATCGTAAGATCTCAAGTTTACATAAAATACAATATAAAAACCCATGTAAAAACAATAATAAATACATTAAGAACCTTACAGAAACAGTAAAACAGAGCAATGAGATTGTAAGTCAGGGAAAGCCTGAGTAAACAGGTGCATCTTCAAGAGCTTGCCAAAGTTTCTGACTCTCAGACCACATGTGGGAGAGTGTTCCAGAGGGTGGGGACCACTACTGAGAAGGCCTGCTTACGTGCTGTTAAATGATGACATGCTGTTGGTGTGGGAAGACCAATAGACCTCCTTGGAGGATCTCAAGGGTCAATCTGGTATATATAGAGGAAGATGATTGGCTAGGTATCCTGGCCCTGAATTGTTTAGGACTTTCAATCTCAGCAACGTGGCTTGGTAGCTAATAGGCAGCCAGTGTAGATCTTTTAATACAGGTGTAAAGCATGTGTAGCTAGGTGTTCTGTTGAGTGTCCTAGCTGCTGCATTCTGCACTAGCTGCAGCTTCCAAAACAGGTGCAAGGGCAGCCCTACATAGACTATATCATTTCAATAGGCTAATTGTGAGGTTACCAGTGCATGGGGGTACATGGAAGGAGCCTCCTTGAAGATTGTTGTACAATCGGGCGTACCCTGGTTGCGGTGCATTGCGCTGGCTAATCCTTCTACCACCTGATCGAACCGCAGCTCGGCGGTGCCTACATTTTGGCGGAGCGGAGTTTGGTCTGGACACGACACGACGATGACCAGTGCATGGATCACCATGATTAGGCTATCCCTAATTAGGAATGGGCACACCAAATGAAGTTGGTAATTGGTGCTCTGGGCCACTGAGGTCATTTGGACCTCCAGTGACAAGGATGGATCCAGGAGCAGCAGCACTTTATTAGACCTTATCTAAATCATAGCTGCATCCAGTTCAGAATGTGCAATTCTCCCAATTCAGATGTCACAGGGTAGAGCTGGGTGTCATCAGCATACTGGTGACACCTTGCCCCCTATCTCAGAATGACCACTCCCAATAGCTTCATATAGATACTCGATAACTTGGGGACAAAATCATGCCCAGTTCAACTGCCAGGGGGCTGAAGCACAGTCACCCAATGTTGTTCTCTGGACCAGCCCTGCAAGTAAGAGCTGAACACTGTAAAATAGTGCCTCCAGCTCCCAACTTATGGAGGAAGTCCAGGAAGATGCCATGGTCAACGGTATCAAAAGCTGCCAAGAGACTGAAAACAAGTACCAGGGTCACAGTCCCCCTTTCCCAAAGAAGGTCATCCATCAGAGTGGCCAAGGCTGATTCCATCCAAAAACTAGGCCTGAACCAGACTGCAATGGATCCAGATAATCAGTTTCATTCCAGAGCACTTGCAGCTGAGACACCACCACTCTGTTGAGCACCTTACCTAGGAGGGGTTATTTGTGACCAGATGATAATTGGACATGGATCTCTGGGTCCAGGGAGGGTTTTTTAAGGAGTGGTAGCACCACCGTCTCCTTCAAGGCACCACTCCCCTGCACCATCCCGTCAGACCCCCGTGGCTAGCTCAAGGGAGCCATGACAGGCAAGAGTCAAGAGAGCATGTGGTGGGTTCTACAGAGGCAAGCGTCTTGTCCACCTCCTCAGGCTGCAAAAACAGAACCTGATCCCACAAAACCGTGTAAGATGAGAAGGGCCTTTTGTCTCATCCAGCAAATATGCTGAAAACATGGACCATCTGCCTTTGAAAATGTGCCGTTATAAACATCCCACTCCCCACATTGCTTTAGAAGCTTCAGTGGATTGGTTTACCTGCTCAAGGTCTGACTAGTTTGCCAAGCTTAGGGGGAAAAGGGGGATTTTTTTTCTTACGTCAAATTGACAGGTCACCTGCTTGATACATCTTAGCTTACTGCAGACATGATGCTTTCGCAAATAAATCTTTAGCTTTGATAATATAAGGACTGTTACTTCTATTGTTTTGTTTTCTGCCTTGCAAGGGACTGGTATTTGCTTTCAAAGGGAACTTTCTGCCCTTGCACAGTGGCTTTCAAACTTGTACCTTCAAGGAACCCTTTCCACATTGACTGACAAGTCAACGAACTTCAGCATGTTGTAGATGATGCTGGGACATGTTCTAAGGATGCACATTCAGTTCATGAGGGACACTGGTTAGTCCTATGGGGGCTCACCTGTCTGGAACAGGCAGACCCAGTGCTTTCTTGCAGTTGCACATTGCAGAGAAAGATCAGTGAAGGGAAACATATTATCTTTCAGGGAAGTCTGCCATTAGCAGTCTTCTCATAGAGAACACCAGGGGACCCCAGCACGGTTTTAAAACCACTGCCTTAGCACATAGCCTGGCCTCAATGCAGCCTCCCTGCCCTGTTGCCCTCCAGACAGGCTGGCCTGCCACTCCCTTCGTTGCCAGCCAGCACTGCCACTGGCTGCCTTGATCTAACGGGGCCTGCTAGTGCTTTTTCCTCTTCTGTTTGAATATTGGAGAAAAACTTCCCATAAAGGGAGGTAGGTTTATTTATTTATTTGCATTTATAGCCTGCCTTTTCTCCATGAAGCTCAAGATGTCATATATGGTTCTCCCTCTCCAATTTGATCTTCGCAACAACCCTGTGAGTTATGCGAGGCTGAAAGATAGTGACTGGCCCATGGTCACCTACTGTGGTTCATGGCTGAGTGGGGATTTGAACCTGCTTGTCCTGTCATAGTCCAACACTCTTAACAACTATACCACAAGTTGGGTGTGATGTCCCAGCCATGCTCGCATCCATTACTTTTCCTGTTTAAATTTTCTTAAAACATCCAGCCTTATGAAGTGTGCTTAGTGCAGCATGCAAGTTTTTGCATTAGCATGTTCTAATAAGCACTCATTTTCACTTACTGTTTTTGGTTCTGTTTTTATTTTTCATTTACTCTATATTGGGTTCTATATGGCAAGCCATATCAGGTTGTGCTCTGTATTTATCTCCATCCCACCCTGGTGATCAAGCTTAAGTCTGAAAGGATGTAACATTTTAAGCAATCCAGTTATAAGAAAAATGCTCTCTCACAAACTCCTCATAAGATCAGTCTGGATCATACCACAGGCCCATCCAGTCCAGCTGGGCTGAGCACCTTGATGGGTAAAAGTTTCTGGGAAGCTCACAAGTGGAGCATGACTGAGAAAGCTTTGCTGTTTGTCCCCAACAAATGTGTGTTTCTAAGTATCTATACACGTATCTTCTTTTAAGATATTTTAACTGGCTGCTAATTGGTTTTATTTGCATTAATTTCTGTAAGCTGCTGAACCCACTGTGAGGGCTGGGTGTTGTGGGGTAAAAATAAATACTGCTGAATGTGGAAGTCCCATTTTGCTATCATGGCTGATAGTTCTGTTCTCCCTAAATTTGTCTTCCACTGATTGTAAGCTCCTTTGGGCAGGGACCTATCTCTTTGCCCATGTTACTCACTGAAGCACTATGTATATTAGCGTTGTGTATAAATAACTACTTTCTGTAACGTAATCTAAGCTGATTGCCTATCACCAGACAGCGGTACTGAATTCCATGAGTTTATCATGCATTGTGGAAAGAAACCAACTTCACTGGTGACCAGGTGCTCCCGTATTATATGAGAGTACAAATTGCAGTGCCCAGATGTATAATTCTCTTGCCCAGTCAACTCTTCTCCCTCCTTATTGGTTCTCAGGGCTGTGGGTGTTGACCCCCCAGAAGAAGCATACCTCTCCGTTGCGCATCACGGTTGCCAGGGGCTACCGGGACTGTGTGAAGCATCTACTCCTGCAAGGGGCAGAGGTTGACGCTGTTGTTGGTGGGAAAGCTGCCCTTCATGATAGCTGCGCCAACCACCGTGCAGAGTGCACCCGTCTGCTCCTCAGTTACAGTGCAAACCCTAACATTCTTTCAGACGAGGGGCTGGCCCCACTGCACTTATGCACTACCCAGGAGACTTTGCCGTACGTCTGGGAAGCTGGAAGGGAAGGAGGAATGTGTTGGGGCTTGAAGGGAAGGTTAAATCTGTAACATGACAACTGTACAGAGAAATAGCAATAAAGGCTCATTATCAGTGGATTCAGGGCCTCTCTAATTCAGTTGTAAGTGTTCCTCTCTCCAGTGTTAAAAACTTTTGGAGCAAGACATGGCTGGTCCCCCTTATTCCTTCATTTCCGGATGCAGTCTTCTGCTTTAATTTGAAATGAAGTGCCTCGCAAAAGACCAATCCTGAACGAAGCATGCAATTCACTGTTTTGTTAGCATAAATGTCTTTAGTTTACTTGCTTGATTCTGAACAGAACTACCACAGGGCGTAGACTTGTTTGCATGGATTGCTATGACAGCAGGAGGTACTGGGAAACCATGGTCAATAGGCGACCTTGTAGGGGAAAGTTACTGGAGACAGCAGGGAGAGGGGATACGTAGTTAAGGAGCACAGGTGTGCCATTTGAGTAACACTGGAACTTTTTGCCAACAATGGCCGCATGTTCCCAGATCTATTTCTGCAACCATGAGGGCTAGAAACTTGGTTACAATTAAATGGAGGCTACGATTAGGTATCAGTGGTTGGATTGTATGACAGGTGCCAAATTCCTCAGCACAACTCACTGTGCCTTCCAGATGTGCCCAGCTGCTACTGGAGTATGGGGCTCTCATCAACCAGAACACAAGAGACCGTCGTGCTTCCCCGCTGCACGTGGCCGCTAAGCATGGCCTAGATGACCATGTGAAGCTCTACCTTTGCTATGGAGCCAACATTGCCCACAGAAACCGTGAGGGGGAGACAGCTCTCAACACGGCCTGTGCCAGCACAGACAGGCCTGAGGAGGCTGGTCGCTACTACCGGGTAGTGAAGCGGCTACTGGAGGGCGGGGCCGAAGTCCAGGTAGCCGGCCGAAAGAACCACACGCCCCTGCACAATGCCTGCAGCAACTGCCACCTCCGCATTGTGGAGCTACTGCTGCAACATGGGGCCAAGGTCAATGTGAGTAACTGCGCTGGCTACACCCCTGTGGACTGTGCCCTGCAAGCCGTGGAAGACTACCTGGAGGGGGAGCCTGAGAAGGTCATCGCCACTCTGCTCAACCATGGCGCTGCTTCTCTCAACCCCAAGGTAAGGAAGGGTGGAGCCTTTTTCGTGCTCCCCTGCCCACACAGGCCGGCTTCTCTTAAAGCCGCCAGCTGGCCTTGGTTGGATGATCATGTCTATATATACCCCGATAGGAAGAGGGGGAGAGAATTTTGCAGCGAACGTTGCTGAGCATGTGCAGTGTTAGAGGTGAGAATTTGGTGTTGGGAAGGATAGATACATGCATGCTTAGTATGTTTAAATGAACAGCAAAACCAGCAAAATCATCCCAAAAGTTGGGATGGAATAGGCGCCCCAGGGAGCAGGAGAGGGAGAAAGAGCTGTGCAGGACCCTAAAGACTCGCCTCCTGGCTATTTTAAAGTTGCACTTGACAACTAGTGCTTCCAAGAATCCACCAGGCACTGCCCGCACGTTTCTAAGCTGTTTCTCACAGTCACAAGGGCTAAATATTTCTTTTAAAAATGTGTACCAGATACCCAGGGTTGTTCTGCTTCATGCTTAGTTCTAATCCTGGACCATGGTAACACTGCCTTGACATGCCTGGAAATCCTCTCTCACACCTATGTGCATGCATAGGATTTAACACTTTCAAGCCTATAGTTGCTGCCTTAAGGGCTAGAAACATTTCTCCTTAGATGAAAGCAGCATCCCAGCATTGTTGGTCTCCTTCCTTGAAAACTCTCATTTCCAAAACCATTGTTTTCTTTTTTTTCTATCAGATTATACTTATTTCTAGGCGCTGTGAAAATATGGGGTTTCTTACAGAAGACATTCAAGGGAGGCAGCATGGGATTATGTAACTCCTTGTTCCTTCCAAAATGTTCACACCTGCAGTTTATCTCTATGTGCTCTCTCTTGCTCCCCCTTCCTTTTGCCCTTAGATGCTAAAGTTTTGTGCCTTGTCCCCTCGGGCTATGGAAGTTATTCTGAATTCCTATGACCGAATCCTGTCCTGTGATTCCTGGGTGGGATCTGTGTCCCCTGAAGTGTGGCAAGTAAGTTCCTCCAATTCAATTCCTCCCACCCACCACACACACTCCCCTACCATCATGGGCTTGCTATTTGCTCCTGCTAGGTGGGAGCTGGACTTGTACAACAATGTAGGGAGCAAGCTGGGGAGAAGGCTATGCTAGAATCCTTCTCCCAGAGAGCTAGTTTTCTGTATGCAGAGACTTTTTTTTTGAGGGGTAAACTATCATGTAATGCACACACCTGCAGTCTGAAGTGATACAGCTCATCAGTTGTTTGCAAGAACTAGACCTTGTTCTTTCACCTCTCTCTTTACCTTCTGCTACAGCGCTGGCTATGTTGTGGCTGCCTTCTCTCAATTAACCAATGCTCTTCTGTTTTCCTTTGAATCCCCTTACCTAACCTCATCATGTCTGCATTTCCACCTGACTATCTCTGACTGCTCACCTATTGATCCCTGATCTCTTCCTGTAATCTTTGGCTTGACCACTAAACATACATAGATATCTTGGCTAGACTGCAGAACTTCGCTTTTCTGTATCAATAAAATGAACTAATAACATAAAATGAACTAATAACATAAAATGTGCAATATGAATCAAGCTGGTATGGCATGGTGGTTAGAGCTATGAGGTTAGCAGTCTACAGTTCAAATCTTAGATAGCAAAATAATTCATTGGGGTGGCCTGAGTCAAGTGCTGCTTCTAAGCAGAAGGGTGAAAAGCTCCAAGACCATCGTATCATTTGAAAGCATGTGACATGCCCTAATAGGCCTAGTTCTCATGATGGTGCTCATGATGGTGTGTTCATGGGGCAGTGGGGATGTTTCTTACACACTGAAAACTGGCATGTTGGGGAGAAGACTAGACTAGAATCCTTCTCCCTAGTGTGGGCAGATTTTGAAAATGCTTCTTTAGGATCTCTGTGACTGACACATATAGGGTTTCTGCACCTGAGTAGAGTTTCATTCAGAACACTCTAGAGCCGAGTGATTTTGGCAGAAGCCAGAATCCTTCCCTTTCCACTGTGTACACTCAAGGGTGTGGCCCTCACGTACCTGTTTGGTTCCTTTTCATCCATCACAGCAGCATTAGGAACATTATTTGGATGACCTCAGGTCTTTGGGGTTTGCTGAACATTGTTTCTCTCTTTGAGCATTTCTACACCAGCCTAAAATCCTGCAACTTTACTGGGACTTTCTGCTTGTTTTGGATGCAAGATCACAACAGGCTCCCTTTACACATGCTTCCCTCCCCACCTTATCTGCATGTTGTATATGTTTCATTATACATCCACTAGATGGCGGTGTGGTCTAGCCCCTGTTATTGCTAGATTTTCTCTTTTCATGAGGGAACTCAACGCGCTGTCATTTGACAGCTCATTATCTCATCTTTTAAAAAATGGGATAAAGGTCATTTAGCAGAGAAGATGCCCTGCAGGTTGACGACGTCATCTAAAGGACCCGCAAACTTCCACAAGTAACCAATCTATGTACTTTGCAGCCAAAGATGGAGAAGCTCTATACAGTCAGTAAAAACAAGACCTGGAGCTGACTGTGGCTCAGATCATGAGCTTCTTCTTGCAAAATTTCGGCTTAAATTGAAGAACGTAGGGAAAACCACTAAACCATTCAGGTATGACCTCAATCATATCCCTTATGAATATACAGTGGAGGTGAGGAATAGATTTCAGGGATTAGACCTGATAGACAGAGTGCCTGAGGAACTATGGACGGAGGTCCGTAACACTGTTCAGGAGGCAGCAACGAAATCCATCCCAATGAAAAAGAAATTCAAGAAAGCCAAGTGGCTGTCTGATGAGGCTTTACAAGTAGCTGAGGAAAGAAGGGAAGCAAAAAGCAAGGGAGAAAGGGGAAGATATATCCAACTGAATGCAGAGCTCCAGAGAATAGCAAGGAGAGACACGAAGGCCTTCTTAAATGAACAATGCAAAGAAATCGAGGAAAACAATAGAATGGGAAAGACTAGAGATCTCTTCAAGAAAATCGGAGATCTCAAGGGAACATTTTGTGCAAAGGCGGGCATGATAAAAGACAAAGAAGGCAGGGACCTAACAGAAGCAGATGAGATTAAGAAGAGGTGGCAAGAATACACAGAAGAACTATACAGGAAAGATCTTAATGTCCCTGATAGCCATGACAGTGCGGTCACTGACCTTGAGCTGGACATCCTAGAGAGTGAAATCAAGTGGGCCTTAGGAAGCATTAGTAACAACAAAGCTAGTGGAGATGACAGTATTCCAGCTGAGCTATTTAAGATCCTAAAAGATGATGCTGTTAAAGTGCTGCACTCAATATGCCAACAAATTTGGAACACTCCGCAATGGCCACAAGACTGGAAAAGGTCAGTTTACATTCCAATTCCAAAGAAGGGCAACACCAAAGAGTGTCCAGACTACCGTACAATTGCGCTCATTTCACATGCCAGCAAGGTTATGCTCAAAATCCTACAAACTAGGCTTCAGCAGTATGCGAACCGAGAACTACCGGAAGTACAAGCTGGGTTTCGAAGAGGCAGAGGAACTAGTGATCAAATCACCAACATTCGCTGGATCATGGAGAAAGCAAGAGAATTCCAGAAAAAGTCTATTTCTGCTTCATTGACTACGCTAAAGCCTTTGATTGTGTGGATCACAACAAACTGGCAAATTCTTAAAGAAGCAACAGTAAGAACCGGACATGGAACAACCGATTGGTTCAAAATTGGGAAAGGAGTACGACAAGGCTGTATATTGTCACCCTGCATATTTAATTTATATGCAGAATACATCATGAGAAACGCCAGGTTGGATGAATCACAGGTCTGAATTAAGATTGCCGGGAGAATTATCAACAACCTCAGAGATGCAGACGATACCACCCTAATGGCAGAAAGCGAAGAGGATCTAAAGAGCCTCTTGTTGAGGGTGAAAGAGGAGAGTGCAAAAGCTGGTTTGAAACTCAACATTAAAAAAAAAAAAGATCATAGCATCTGGCCCCATCACTTCCTGGCATATGGAAGGGGAAGAAATGGAAGCAGTGACAGATTTTATTTTCTTGGGCTCCAAGATCACCGCAGACGGTGACTGTAGCCATGAAATTAAAAGACGCTTGCTCCTTGGGAGGAAAGCTATGGCAAACCCAGACAGCATAGTAAGAAGCAGGGACATCACCTTGCCGACAAAGGTTCGTACAATCAAAGCTATGATTTTCCCAGTAGCAACATATGGCTGTGAGAGCTGGGACTCTAAGGAAGGCTGAGTGCCGAAGAATCGATGCTTTCGAACTGTGGTGCTGGAGAAGACTCTTATGAGTCCCCTGGACTGCAAGAAGGTCAAATCAGTCAATCCTAAAGGAAATCAACCCTGAGCGCTCATTGGAAGGACAGATACTGAAGCTGAAGCTCAAATATTTTGGCCACCTAATGCGAAGAGAAAACTCCCTGGAAAAGACCCTGATGCTGGGAAAGATTGAAAGCAAAAGGAGAAGGCAGAGGATGAGATGGCTAGAGAGCATCACGGATGCAATGAATATGGACTTGAGCACACTCCGGGAGAGAGCGCAGGACAGGAAGGCCTGGCGTGCTATGGTCCATGGGGTCACGAAGAGTCAGACACGACTGAACGACTGAACAACAACAACAACAACAACATGCCCTGCAGGTTGACGACGTCATCTAAAGGACCTGCAAACTTCCACAAGTAACCGATCTCAATAGCAGGATAAAAACCCTGCTTGGAGAAGCCCTTTGTGTTACATCTTACTTTCTGTTTTTCTCAACAGGTTTTCATTGTGGTGTGAGTGGGGAGTTTATAGCCTCCACGGCACCTTTCAAGAAGTGTACTGTTGTGGAGGGAGGATTTCCCCCACAGGCTATCACTCGCAGTGTTTGCTTTGTCTAGGGAAGGCCATTTGGTCGACTTTTGCTTTCATTATCAAACCTTTACAAAGCAGTCTTTAAAAACAGATTGTCTCCTCTAAGGGCCCCCCTGTAGGAGTAAGCCACAATGGCTGCTGCTTCTGCAACCCAGACTGGATATTTTCACACTGCTTCTCCCTTGATCTTTTTGAAGCCAATGGCTTCAATGGCTTTATTAACATCATGTTAATGGCTGAATCTGACTTGGAAGTCTGCCTTTCAGGTGGTCCATTTGCTCAAATCTGGGACTTTAGTGTCAGAGTTAGAGACATAAAATTTCCAGAAATGTTGAGGCCATGGGGGGAAAAAGGCTTTTTTGTGGGTTTTTGGAAAAGAATGGAAATTTCAGGGGAAATTGAAAAATAAGCAATACTTATTTTTTAAGCACTTTTTATAGAACTAAAGTCACTTTGTTGCTTTATGACAGCCTTCCCCAACCTGGTGCCCTCCAGATATTTTGGACTTCAGCTCCCATCAGCCTCAGGCAACATGGCCAATCATCTGGAATGCTGGGCACTGTAGTCCAAAACATCCTGAAGGCATCAGGTTGTGGAGGGCCGCTTTAGAAACACAGAACAGCCTTTCTGTCCCCAAGCTTATTTTATGTATAACTTAGTTAACTCATAAAATTATCATTGTATTTTAAAACTTTTAAAAATAAACTCAGTAAATTTGTAATGTCTGAATAGATTAGAACTACACTCTACTGCTACAGCCCCAGAAACACTGGACTCTGTAGAACAAAACCCAAACTGTCAAAAATGCACATATACTGTCAAGAACGCACAATGGTGACTCTACTCACATGCTGGGAAACTGAGCATAAATGTCTATCAGTAAAATATACTTCTGATCAATAATTTTAATAAGAAATGGAAGAAATAACTATGCTGGGAGTCTTACAGAGAGCATTAAAAAAAACATTTTCCCCACAGCTTCATTATTTCCAGAGATTTTGCATCCCTAGTCTTTCTAGAAAAGTGTTATTATATAGTTTTTAGAAATAATTGTGGGGGAGTAAAGGCTGGGTAACAATATAAAAATACCTTTCTTAAATTCTAAAAGAAAATATTTCATAATCCAAAGCTGTTCAATATTTCAGGAAAAAAACAAAAATGGTCTGGGGCGGGGGGGAATAGAAAAAAACTTTTTTTCACAATCTTTTCCAGTTTTTTTTTCCAGGCCTTCACATCTCTATTCAGGGTACCAAAACATGGGGTGGCCTGGCCTGATGAACTCTCAGCTCCAGGATGGTCTTTGGCTTTGGATAAGCCTAGGAAAGTGGCATATCTACTTCTTCCTCAGATGTTGTAACCAACTTTGTTTTCACCAATCAATTCCATCTCTATGCCAAACAACTGCTTAGGATGGCCACATCCTTGGATTTGGACACTAAGCCCCTGCTAGCCCCAGTCACTGACCTGAGCTTCCAGCAAGTTCAATCAAGTCTAGTCACTCCTGTAACAATCCTGATGTGACCAGCACTTCTCCACATTGTTAAACGATAGTGGAATAAATCCTCAACTATGCCCCCTAAGTCCCACAAAATAGAGAACCTGTACAGGGCGTAGATGGGGTGGCTTTTTGTTTCACCACCCACTTCCAGATTTGATTATCTTGGAGGTCTCTCAAGGTAACACTAGGTAGATTGTGAAGATGGAAACCTCAATGCCATAGTGTGCAAGATCTATTCCGGTGCTGCCCTGGCCTTGTGTGTCTTCAATTATCAGGCCTGCATGGCTACTGATTAATAGTTCCTCTGGGAGAAAGCTGCCCTTTTATTTGACCAGAAAAGCCTTTGACCAGAGGACAAGTGGAATATGGCCCTGATTTTCCAATCGGAAGTGCGCTGTTTCAGTGGCCAACAGATTAATACAGTATGCTGTATGGCAGACTGTGGAACCAAAACTTTGGTGGATTCTGTGGCCCTGCATCGTCATGCGTAGACTCCACTCAAATTCAGTGGACTTGACTGAAGAGGCAAACTCCCAGATTGAAGATCTGCCCTCTAATTGAGACAGACTCTTCAGATCTACAATTGATGATGCTGTGGACCATGTTCAGAAATGAAATCTGCAGCCTGTAAGATGGCCATTGGCACACAGTCTTCTTCATCCTTCCAGCTGAGATCCACCTCTGCAAGTCATTATCTAGATCTCATCAGTAGTGAAAGTGGGTACCCCGCATCAAACTCTAAACCACGCCCCTTTTCAAAAGTTACAGCTGCCCTGCCCCCTTAGGGAGACCAGATGTCCCGCCCTAGCCGAAAGTCCCACTTTCGGAAGCCCTGCTGGTCATATGACCATAAGGGTCACCTGATGGGGTGATGTGACCCCTCTACAAACCTCGACTGATAGGATGAGGTTTTAGAGCCCCCAAACCCTCCCTGGATTGACCCAGAGGGGTTATGTGACCCCTCTAAGAACTCGCCCCATCACAACAAACCAATTGGAAGAGGTTTTAGCCCCCTGACATGTGCAGGGACCCTGGAACGGTATGCAGTCACATCCCCACCCCCCAACAGGCCAATAGGAACAATTTTAGGCCCAGAAACATCCTACCCCATTATCCAGTCAGAAGAGGTGCAGCCAGATTCGATCAATGTAGCCATTTAGCTTGTCCAGACATGTTTCCTGCATAGAGAACATGGAGACACCAAGCACCCTTGAATATTGAACCCCAGAAAGGCTGTAAGCCGAGTAATGCCTACATACTTTTAAAAAGAACTAGAAAGGGAGAGCCTGCTATAGCTCCTGCAAATGTAGGAAGAAAAGATGCAGCTGTGGCAGAGAACATACCTGTAGACAATTTTACAGAATTCCTGGAAAATTTGAGGAGGTTGTAAGCAGTCTGTTAAAACAATGTAGTCCATCCGCAATAAGCAGTTCACTAAAACTTTAAGAAAGAAAGGAACTTTACATCTATATAGATGTACTGCCACAAAAGTTATAATTGCAGTTTTCACAGAGCTACTAGGGGTCAAGCCTTATGGAGACAGAAAAAGAGGTTTCCCAGTCAAAAAAGCATTTTATATTAAGCTGTCTAACAGCAAACCTTGTTTTTGTTTGTTTTCTGCAGAGCACTTGTTTTTCATATTTAAAACCTACTATAAGCTTCACCCCTAGCCACACTTAAAACCTTGGTAGGCTTTTCCAAAAAAGTACGCTCATCCCTGTAAGGTAACTTTGAGATGTAGAAGACACAGATCAAGCAAGGGACCACACAGAACTGTCAGGATCCAACTACTACCCCCCCCCCCTTCGTTAGAGAGTTTTGCGTTAGTCTTGCTTAGCAGCACCCCACCCTTTCTTCCTTTCTCTTTCTGCAGAGCACTTTTTATATTTAAAACCTATTATAAGCTTACCTGCAATCTGGTCCTTCACCCTAGACACATTTAAAATGCTGCTAGGGTTTCCCAAAAACTATGCTCACCCCTGTATTGTTAATCCCCACACTGAGATGTAGAAGACAGACACAGATATCAGGAGTCCACAGAATATCAGGATCCAACCACTACGTTCCCCTTTGTTGTTAGAGAATTTTATGTTAGCCATGCACTCTAGACACATTTAAAATGCAGCTAGGACTCCCCCCAAAAAGTATGCTCACCCCTGTAAAATGACTTTGTATCATTAATTCCCATTTTGAGATGTAGAAGCCACCCCGCAGATCATCAGGGTTATATTATTTAAAGCGTAGCAGACTTTTATTTTCCCGTTGGGAAAAAGTAAGCATTGTATAAAAAGCAGAAAAACAAAAGTTGCAACATTTCAGATCTGAAGCAAAAGGATCCTTTTACAACAACTCTGCAAGGAAGACAAAATTAAGCATTTTGTACAAATCAGAAAATAAATGTTGCGAGGGTTACACCAGCCCCTCAAGGTAAACATGTTTTTAAACACAACTAAGATTTTGTAAAAATCCTTTATCTGTTTTTCTTTGTAAACCAGCTGTTAGCAGATTGGTTAAAGTATTGATCCAAACTCCTATTACTGGAGAGTGTGGGATTCCCTAATTCCTGAGAGACTTCTCAGGCTTAGCTATTGCCAAAGCAGCATTTCTAAACAGCAAAAGTACTAGTCCTCTTTGATGTGCAAACAGTCTAATGCCTCAAAGCAGTGCCTTTGACTCTGCAGTCATCTGTCTGCATATACTCCCTGCCAGGGACTGTATTACTTGGTAACAGACTCCTCTCTTTCATCACCATGTGAGAACATCACAATGGATACCTGGGTATTCAATATAGCATGTCAGGGTTATGCCATAGAATTCATGTCTCTTTCTCCAATTGGACATTTTCAGAATCCTTTGTTGCTAGAAGGTAAGTTATACTCATTAGATGTTTAATGCACTTTGGCATTTTATGTTAGTAGGACTGCTGGCTTTCACAGTTCGACAAAACTTTCATCTACTACATGGGCAACCAACCTCACCAGAGAGATTTATGAAGTGAGTGTTGGCTACCATACTCCTCTGTTAGCAGCTTCCCTGTCTCCCACTCTCCACAAGAGTGTGTAGCCATTTCACCTGAGCAGTGGTGTCCTCTCTTGCCTTCCTTCAGGGGATTTCTATCCCTAATCTCTGCTGGGCAGTGCTGTAGACCCAACACTCTAGGTTTATTTGGCACTACTGACTTGACACAAGAACAAGGGTAGACAAAGCTTTTGGTAGGGCTGTCTCTCCTCTCTCTTGGCATGACATCCATTCACCTCTGGGAAGTTAGCTTTGGTAATCAACCATATGTGTGAATCACAGACCACCAAGAACAGGTTGCTTACCTGTATCTGTGGTTCTTCAAGTGGTCATCTTCATACTCACACAACCTGCCCTCCTCCTTGCTTCTAGATGACCCACTGATCTTTGGTCCTACTGCTGTGGCGGACTAGAAGCTGAATGAGTACAGCGGGGCCACACCCTTATACGTGCACAGGGGGGAGCGGGAGGACTCCTGCCATAATCGCTCAGCTCTAGAATGTTCTGAATTATGCATTGCAGACACAGAACCTTCATATGTTTGATGAAGGAACATTCCATGATGAGAGCCATCACTAGCAATCTGAAGTGGTACAACTTCTGTGAGGACTAGGCCATAAATGAGGGGGTTTACTTTTACAAAGGATGCTTACGGACCTTGGAATTTAGAGAGGAAGATCTACATCACAGATGGGGAACCTCTGGGCCTTCAGATGTTGTTGGACTACAACTCCCATTATCTCTGACCTTTGACCATGCTGATTGGGGCTGACTGGATTTGGAGTCCAACAATATTTGGAGGGCTGGAGGTTCCCCACCCCTGGTCTAAAATGACCGTAAGTCTGTCTGATTACTTCTGCTGATAGATTCCTCACATCAGGTGGTGTGTGCATGCGTGCGTGCAAGCATATGCAAAGCTTACTTGGTTTTTCTTTCCATCTTGACAGGAGCACCAGGTGTTCTATGATTCAGCGCTTTGCCTGGTGAATCAGCCGCGCCCGCTGCAACATCTGGCCCGCTGTGCTGTCCGGAAGCAGTTAGGGATGCGATGCCATCAGGGCATTGCCCAATTGAAACTGCCATCTTCTCTACAAGACTACCTGTATCTCCCATTAGAAGGCTATCTGAAATGAGATGAGTGGGGTGGTGTGTGTGTGTGTGTGTGTAGGTCTAAAGAAAAGAGTAGTCAAAAATTCAGAATATATCTCCATTTCTATTGTCATTCCTCCATTAGAGGCCTCTCATGAAACATTATTGCAATTAAGATTGTGGTGAAGTCTGCTGAACTGCAGACTGGAAGGTCGGCAGGACAGCAGTTCGAAACCCGAGTGCTGCGTGACGGAGTGAGCTCCCGTCTTCAGTCCCAGCTTCTGCCAACTTAGCAGTTCGAAAGCAAGAAATTGCAAGGAGATAAATAGGTACCGCCTCAGCGGGAAAGGTAACTGCGTTCCGTGCACCTCGGTGTTCAGTCATGCCGGCCACATGACCACGGAAGCGTCTTCAGACAGTGCTGGCTCTTCAGCTTAGAAACGGGGATGAGCACCGCACCCTAGAGTTGGACACGACTGGTTGGGGACACCTTTACCTTTAAAGTACAAGAACATTTAGTTGGGGAATACTGTACTGATCTGCCATAACTTCTCTTACCTTGGTCAGGGTTTACCCTAGAATCTATGAGCCCCAGCATCTGGCACTTTGAATTAAAATTGAAATTGGCTTTAAACATCAGATTTATATTTAGGTTTTAACTTTTGATGGCCCCACAGTGTACCCGTAAGCGTCCTCACCATACAGTTTGATTATGGACCCTTCTTATGATGACATATGCTGCCAGCTGAACTAAATTACTATTAAACTAGAATTTCTTTAGTTGGTGACTTTTTTTGTTTTATTGTACTGCTAATCAAACTCCCTTACTGCAGTTCCACCCCATCCTCTGCCCACAATACTGTATCAAGTAGACATTATTAATAATAATGTACAGTGTTTTAACCTGCCTTTATAAAAATGTACAAAAGGCAGCTATCACTGAAAACTCAGATATATTTCAAAAAGTATCAAATCAGAACACAGTTCAAAAATAGAATAAAAATAGCAGCAGCAAAAACTTATTTCAAAAGACAGCACCCAAAACTGTCTGCTGGAAAAGGTACGTTTTAGCTGCCCACTTGGAAAGCAAGCAGGAATGGGTCTAGTTGCACATTCTTAGGCAAAATATTATATTGGTTCAGTGCTGTCACAGAAAATGGAGACTTTGCTTATGTGAATTCTCCTACTTGTGTTCCAGAGAGTGGTCCAGAACACTGGGATGCTCCTGCCTGCATCTGCTGGGAGGCAGGTTCTTTTGAAGAAAGCCTTGGCTCTGGGCTGCCCTTGGTGGCACAATTTTCTGCCTAGAGAAAGGACTGTCAGAATGAAATAGGATGGGCGGCTGCTCTCAGTCACCTGCCCTCTGGCTTGGGCTGAGAATTTCAGCGCGACCCAGAGAGCAGGCGGACTCTTCAGAGAGCCAGCCACGCTGAAACGTCTTCCTCAGAGGCAGGCACTTCAACTGGCTCTCTCAACAGCCATGTCTGCTGCTTCCTCCCAACATGGTTCTCCAGAGAGCTCACCTGCCCTGTGGCGTTGGGAAGGTGCGAGGCTTCCATACTGTTAGAGCAGTACAACAATGGAACCAATTACCTAGGGAGGTGGTGGGCTGGCTGACTGGGATGCTTTGGCTTGGATTCCTGCATTGAGCAGGGGGTTGGACTAGACGGTCTTGTAGGCCCCTTCCAACCCCACTATTCTATGATTCTGTGATATAAGTTGATGGCCAGCAGAGCAAACTCGGGTATTATTTTGTATGGAAAGTATGGTTATTAGTTCTTAAAACATTTTAAAATTTGACCTGCGGATACTATTAGAGAGCCAGCATGGTGTAGTGCCAAGAGGGTTAGACTGGGAGCCAGGAGGTCCCCACTCGGCCATGGAAGCTCACTGGGTGACTTTGGGCCAGTCACAGATCCTCAGCCCAACCTACCTCACAGGGTGGTTCTTGTGAGGATAAAATGGAGAGGAGGAGGATAATGTAAGCTGCCTTGGGTTCCTTGCAAGAGGAAAAAAGGCAGGATATAAATGCAATAAATAAATTACAGGCACTGCATTATCCCTCTGTGCCTGGGAAAGAGTGGCTTGAGGCAGCTCTGCCACGTAGTCCATTTGTATTCGTAATATTTCACCTGGCGAGATGGATTTCTAGGAAAAGACACCCACATACAGAACACGCCGCAGCTTGCAGCGCACGTAATTCCAGTCAGAACTGTTCTACAGGGACCCCCCTCCCCCCCAATCCCGGCTTGTATATAGACGCATGAAGCTTTGAGAAAACTCAGAACAGATTAGATGGCGCCGAAAGAAGAGCGGCCTCGAGAAAGCGCGCGCGTCTGCCTTCGGCGCTGCCCAGCCCCCTTGCGCGAAAGCCCGGCGTCCTCCGCGCGCTCCCGCGGCGCTGTTCCGGCCGAGGGAAAAGGCCGCCTCAGAGGGCCCGGCCGCCGGCCTGCGCGAGCCGGACATGGCCCAGGGCGGGGAGGAGGCGGCCGGCCCCTTTCCGCGGGAAGCGAAACGCGCCCCCCCCCCGCCCCCGGCGGAAAGTGCGCCTCCACCGTAAGGCCCGTAAGACACTCAGCCGCGCCAGCGGGGGACTGCGGCGCGCAGCTGGCACGTCATCGACCTGTTCCGTGGCCACTACCATGGCAACCGGCCTTCCGAACATGGCCGCCCCGCGCGCTTCGAAGTGACGAAGGCCGCGGTCGTTGGCGACGTTCCCCGTCGGTGGGGGGAGAGACTTCGAGGAGAGGAAGGTGAGCGGCGGGCTCGCGCGCCCCTCAGTTGCGCCCCGAAAACGGCCCCTCCCTTCTCCTCCGTCGTAAGGGCCCAGGACTCCCCGCTTCATAGCGCTCCCTCAGCGCCCCCTCCTGCTCCATCGCCCTCCCTCATTCGGTCCCCCCCATATAGAGCTCTGAACCCCGCTCGGGCTGCATTCGGACAACCCTCCCCGCGCAGGTTTCAGCCACAGGCCATTGCTCCTGCCCGCTTCCCGTCAGCCCTCTGCTGGCCCGGCCCGGCCCGGCCCGGCCCGGCCCTCCGGCCGCCGCCTCTGCCTCGCACTCGCGCTCTGCGGCGCTCGAGAGGCCGCGGCACGCAGCTGGCGGTGGCCCTAGGCGGCCCGGCCTAAGCAAGGGGTGGCGGGACATCTGCGCGCCGACAAGGGCGGGGGCCGTGCCTGTGGAGGGCAGTGCCGCGGAGGACCCTCACAGGAGCTGGGGCTGGGCGGGGGGAGCGGGAGCGCCGGGGCACGTGAGCGAACCTGCGGGGCAGGATTCGTGGGCAGCGCTGTCGAAGCGTTCGCAGGACGGCCCGGACGACGAGGAACGAGCGCCGACCAAGAGGCGGGCTCAGGAAACGGGGCTTGGCTACAAGCTCTTCGCTGGCCTTCCAATGCCTGCTTCCTTCTGACAGCTGCTGGGAAGATAACAAGGGAGGGCAGATAACCGGCAGAGCACGTGAGGCCCACGTGCTCGGGCTCACTGCTGCCATCATTCGAAGGTGTGGCCCCCTCCCTACCCTTATCAGGTGTGGGGAAGCTACGTGCCCCGATTTTCTGTTCACTGTGGCCACCTCTCAGCATGCTGGTCCTTGCCTGCCGCAGGAATGTTTAAGCCAGGGGTGGGGAACCTGTGCCCCCCCGCCAATGATGTTGGACTCCAGCTCCCATTATCCCTGACCACTGGCTATGCTGGCTGGAGCTGATGGGAGTCCAACAACATTTGGAGGGTTACAGGTTCCCCACCCCTGCTTTAAGTACCTGCAGATTTTCCCAACCATGCATAAGAGATTGCTCTGGGTCAATCTTAGAAATCCCAATGGGATATAGGTATGTAGGGCTACTTATTTTTCTAGCCCCTGCACCTTTAAAATCAGCCTGACAAACACAAATTATTTTTGTGTTTTTTTCCCTGGCCTAGAAATAAGTGATGGGAGCAACTACACCTGCTCAGTTTCTGCATGTTGGATTCCTATGAAAGGCGCAGATCAGTAACAAAGGTGGCACGTTGGAAGGAAAGGCTATTTCAGTCATCGCTCTCTGTCTTCCAGCTGCAGCATTCTACCCACTACAATACTGAGCTCAAGCAAGTTAGGATATTATAGATCAAAAATAGCACCTTGAATTGGGCTGAAAGGTTGTAGAAAAGCCATGCAAATTCCAAAGCAGCAGTGTAACATGTAACTGAAGGAATTCTGTTTGTCACAAACTGGTTCTACACAAAGAAACTTATTTTATTCTGCAGGCACTTGTATTATCCACTTTGATGATGAATTTATTTTTAATTCTTTTGGACAGGAAGGCCAAGATGGCAAGATGATGTGATATGCCTTAGGTTAAACTTTAACCATTAAAAGTCCAGTGGTGAAACAAGAGCTTCATTGCAAAAACTTTGACTCCAGATCTCCTCCAAATATTATATCTAAATCTCCGTTGGTAAGGAAACCAAAAGCACTATTTCTCACTATTTGTTACTAGTGAATGCATGGCTTTGCATGGGTTCATTTGAACCCATTTATTTAGCTCTTAGTTTGATACAGCGAAGTCTTGAAAACCATGCAGCTGTCAAGTTGGACAGATGCGCCCACCCCATTTGAGTAAAGCCATGCCCGCTGGCGCCCCTAGGCATCACCCCTGCTATGGTGCACTGCTATAGCCCCCTGAGGGTGGGCTGTGGGGCAGTACAGCTATATAACTATTCCTCCGACTGCTGCCCTTGGCTTCAAGCTGTACTGGCTGCAAGCTAGGCGGTGCTTGGGGAAGTCTTCCACCTAGTGACTGAAGGTGGTACTGCAGGCTTCAAACACATAGTCACATTTAAATTAATGTGTATTAAAAACCAAATAATCCAAGGCCCCCTTAACATGCATGCCAAGTTTCAGATGTCTAGCTTGTTCACTGTCTTGGAGCTATGGCACAGGAAGACAGGCACACCTTTTATTATAGATTAATCATTCTGTGGACTGATTTTAAAGCACTTCATACATTACCCTGTTTCTACCTGCAATACCCCTTTGAGAAAGGTCACTGCCATTCCTGTTTAACGGCTGGAGATAACTGAGGCTGTGATTGCAACTTGCCCAACACTCATTGAGTTCAGTGCTGAATCGCCCAGGTCTAAGTCAAGAACTACCTGTTGGACTCCTCTGACTCTGATGCCTATTATTTAACTTTAAGGGGGAAAGGGCAACATGAATATGGCAGGTGTCCTCCCTGTCATAGGCAAAAAAGCTGGCTCACACGTCTTTCCTCATGATTTAAATGTAGTGAGGCATGGGACTGAAATCCTAATCTGATGCCATTTGTATTTCCCTCCACCTGGTAGAGAACTGAGTTTCCATCCTTCTTTTCCTTTCTAGCTGAAGCCAAGAGATGGAGCCCCCTGAAGTGACCATCATTGAAGGCGTAGGGGATGAGGTGACTGTAGTGGCTGGCATTATGGTCCTTATCATGGCCCTCATCCTGGCCTGGCTTTCCACATATGTTGCGGATGGCAGTAACCATCTTCTGGGAACTGTTGTGGCCACTGTAGATTCATCAGTGATCCACCTGAGTCCCACTGAACACTACGTGGGGAATTCAGTGTCAGAACAGTCTGAGCCCCTGGGTGCTGCAGAAAGTGCCGAAGAAAAGGCAGAAGAAGGTCCTGCTTCTGACTCGGGCTCTACCGTTGAGCAAGGAGATAGCAGCAGTGGTTCGGATGCTACCGTAGATCATCTGTTGGACATTCAGGGTCTGCCCCAAACGACCTTTTCCATTGAGGGTGTTTGTCAGGAGAACCATAGAATTTCACAAACGGCACCTGTCGTGAAGGAGGGTGAGCCAAACTCGGGGTTTATCAAAGTGCGCCTCAAATTCCTCAATGACACAGAAGAGGTGGCCACTGTGAAGCCGGAAGACACCATTGGCATCCTCAAGAGGTAAGTGTCATTGGATGTGTATGAACACACACACCTAGTGTTTCTTTTTCTGAAGAACAGTTCTGCGTGGCTGGGTTTGTAAACGGCCATCAAATCCAGTATAGAAAATTATGGGAGCAGCAAAAATCTGAGTGTGAAGTGCCGCACCCTCAGATTAACAATGTCTACTGCACACACTTGTTTTTGAATTTAAGGCAAGTAAGGATGCAGTCATATGGGTTGCGCCCTTGGTACTCCTAAGTCCCTGAACTCGGAGGCTTACAAGTGTCCTATGCCTTGCACCTCCTGCACTGTGTGTAGTGGAGGCTTTGGGGAGAGGGAGGGAAGAAGGCAGGGGCAGTGATAGGAAAAGGTGTCTTGGTCTCTTCTTCTCCCTCCCCCCGGGCGGCTCTCTCCATGCCGGAGGGGGAGGGGCGGGGAGTGCAGTTTTTTGACTACGAGGTCAAGGTCGGAGCCCTCTCTCTGACCTCATATCCAGGAAACCAAAGCATCCTATGTCCCCCAGATGCTGCCTCAGGGGCATAGGATTGTTCTCTAAGTAACTTACTTGTTTTGACCATAAGCCTTAACAACAATTCTAAACTATCAATACAAACATAAAAGCCAAGAGCAGTACTTGCACAGGTATCTCATACATAGATTTGTTCAAACCATGAGAAAAACATGATTTGATAAATGGGATACAAGATGTCAAAATGTATGCAGTCATTAATCATTAAAACAATCCACTACATGTGCAGAAAAAAACCCTTGGGCAAAAACCGTCGTCTGTGAGAGCATATAAAGCCACTTTTTCAGTTGCGTATTTCTTGCTAATGTTAAAACAAGTGCTCTCGCATTGTTGGATACAGTCTTAATAATGATATTTCACATTTATAGAGCACTTTAGAATGTGCAAAGCACTTGATGTACATAATCTCAGTCTTTATAATGGCCCTGAAAGACGGGCCATATCATCGATGTAGAGTGGAGAGTAGTAGCTTGGCCACCAGGAAGGTTCATAGCTAAGGAGAGATCTGCAGGCTCACTGTTCATCCTCTTAACCACTGCACTGATTCACCAGCTGTTGTTTCTCACACGTGTACATCTTTATTTATTTATTTAATTTATTAATCACCCATCTGGCTGGTCACCCAGCCACTCTGGGTGATGTACAGCATATCATAAAACATTTTTAAACAAAATTCTACAATAAAAACATTTTCTAAAATACCCTAACCCACCCCAAATGCCTGCCTGAACAACTATGTTTTTAATGCGCGACGGAAGCTCATTAAAGAGGGGGCATGGCAGAGTTCCATAGGGAGGGAGTTCCACAGAGTGGGGGCCACCACAGAAAAGGCCCTCTCCCTGGTCCCCACCAGTCTAGCTGTCCTGGCTGATGGGACAGAGAGAAGGCCATCCGAGGCTGATCTTGTTAAGCGGCCTGTCTGGTGTTGCTGGAGGCGCTCCTTAAGATAGGCTGGGCCGGAACCATATAGGGTTCATCTTGTCCATTCTATTGAAGCAACTGGCTTAGGACTGAGGCTGAAAAGTCCCCAGTGACTGATTGCCTAAAAAACTGTAGTGCCGATGTCCAAAATATCTGGTCAGCCTGGTGTAGGGTTTCCATATTAAAGAAATGGTCTTGACTGCTGAAAAATGCTAGGCACCAGCATCAGGTTTGAAATATTTGTCTAGCCCTGCTCAGGCTGATTTGAACACATCATTTTTAACAGGAATGACAGCTGTAAGCTGTCACTCCTCTACATCCTGGCTAATAATGTCATGAATCTCACCCATAGTTGCATTTGTGCCTTGAAACGAACTCTTGGAGCATTCACAGATGTAGCCGTGGGAAAAGGGCAGATGATTTCACAGACATTGCATAATCAACAGGTAATTAGAGGCGCAAGTTATCCTTGCATCTGCTAATGTTTAACAGGTGGGTCTCTCACCAATTTCACCTGAAAAGGAGGGAGGGTCTCAGTATATTACCAATGTAAAGGTTGTATCCCTCCCAGTGTGTTTGTAGTCTGAAAGCCGGGACAAAATGGGAAAGGGTGAAGAATAAGAATATGCAGATAAATGCTCATTCTTAGGTAAATGATATACCTGTCTTTGTTTCATTGATTTTCATAAGTTTTCTTCAATACTGAAAATTGACTGGCAGAGCACAGTTCCAGTGTTTGCTTTCTCTTTCCTCTTTATATATAAAAAAGGGTAAGTCAAACACAGGCTAGTAGAGGGTCTTCACTCTCTTTCCTTTTGTTGGCTGGAGAATGGCTGGCTGCTGATGGAATGTGGGAGGGGAGCAGCTGTAATTGGCCAGGGGAGTTCAAGCAGGATGGTGGGTAGAGATGTGGGTTGTCCTGAAGATTTTTGAATTGGGAAATGTTCTGGAAAATTTTCCAGAAGGTTTTCCTAAACAAATTAGGGTAATCTGCATTGGAAAAAGTTCAGTTTGAATCAGAAATTTTTCTGGTGCCTTCAAGCAGTCTTCTCCAACCTGGTGCCCTCCAGATGTCTTGGATTACAACTGCCAGCATTCCTGACTATTGGCCCTGCTGGCTGGGGCTGATGGGATTTGAAGTTCGGCACAGGTGGAGGGCACCAGCTAAATAAATGCCCCAAGTTCAATTTTTTGTCCCAATAATCCATAACTGTTGGATCTGAAAAATTTGAAGAAAAAATTAAAGCACACTTAATGTGTCTTCAATGTTAAATTATGTAGATTTATGAGAATACTTGTAAAAATGCAGTGGAAGTACATGCTATTGTCTTTACATTGTTTAAATTTAAGAAAAAGACAAATGTACTGAAAACTTGACACACTAATACATTTGAGCAACCCAAAGAACTCTGTATGATACTCTGACAACCACTCATCTACAACTTTGAAGCTGCGAAGCTTGCCTAGATTTGTATTTGCAGTTGGCATCCATTCATTGTTAATAATGAACTTCTGAACTGGAAACATTTCTGCAGGAAATAGAAAGCATTAGCCCTGCGAATGCGTCTGCCCCACAAAAGCATCTGCCACACATCACTGCTGATTAGAGGGAACCTTTGCAGAGGTTGCTGATACTTGACCACTTTGAGTGGCATGAGACTTGTTACACATAAGCATCTCTGATGATAGGAGGCAGGGCTGCATGCTGCAGCCTTGGTTTTTCCAGGATTTTTTTGGTGTTTTATGTACCGCACACTGACTTCCACATCCCATATGGCAATTGCTACTTGCAGATGTCCCAAAGAGCCTTTTTACTTATGGGTAGGGAAGTGTTTCATTGCTTATTTTAAAGTATTACATCAGCATCTTTTCTTTGTCAGATTTACGTGTTGCTTACCTCGTGTTCTTTCTTTCTAAAGCAAATACTTTCCAGGCCAGGAATGTCAGATGAAGTTTATCTACCAGGGCCAGGTTCTGCAGGACCAAGCACGGACTCTCCGCTCCCTCAACATCCTGGATAATTGTGTAATCCACTGCCATCTCTCTCAGAGCACTGTCTCTGCCGTGCCTGACACCGTGGCTGCGCCACCAGAAGATGGGGGTATTGCTTTGAGTGTGGCCGACTTGATGCTTCCCATTTTTATGTTCATGCTGGCAGTCACCTGGTTTTTCCGCATCAACAACCGGCAGTTATTCACCGCCCCTGCCACCATTTCCTTGGTTGGGGTGACAGTATGTTTTAGTTTCCTTGTTTTTGGAATGTATGGACGATGAGCAGCAGTGGGGGAGGATGGAGCAGCCTTGGTTGTCCCTTAAACGGAATGCTCTTTGTTTTGTAATTCCACTTGTCAATAACTGTTGAGTAGCAAGGAAGGCTGTTATCCAGAATTCTACACTGATGGGGCAAAAAGCCCCACAAACCCCCTTTTTCCCTTCTTTCTACATTTCCTTTAGCCACAAAATTTAGATATTTTTGACAACCAACGGTAGATGAAAATGGGATAAGTATAGAAGAGCAAAGCAACACAGATTGCTCTGCTTTCCTACCTACCCAAGCGGTTGAGTGATGTCAGCCATTAGAAGCATTGCCCTTGTGCCCCCTGGCTTCTATGCCTTTAGGGAAAACATGAAGAAAAACAGTGACTGTGCAGCCACCACTATGAGGATTTGGAACTTGCAATGATGATCTTGGAGAACCTGACTAAAGTCAAGTTCCTGCCCTTTATGCTCTTAGACTTCTTCTGAGCTCCACAATAGAAGAAAAGGGCTTCTAGCTTAATTATTTGCTTGTTTAGTTTGCTGCTGCTTTAGGAAGCATGGATGACCTTGGCACATACTTCTGTCCACTCAGCTGTGATCAATTACATCGTAGTTATGTGATGACCCAGTGTGCTGTCCATAAATGTCATTGCATCTATCTATAACTCCTTTCACTGTCTGGTGGAGTTGAAGAAATGGAATGCCTGCCATCCATGCAAGATACAAGTGCATCTTGGAACCAGGTATTAGTAAGCTATGTTCTGAAGACACCTGCCCACACCTTCACTGGGTGGACTCCACCCGCCTCACCCCTTTTTTATTGGAAAGAAAGGCCCTGTCAAAAGAGAATCATTTGCATATGCATACTTGCAGGGATGGTGCTGGTGATGCAGGGATGCAATTAGTCTTCCTTTGCTAACAATGCAGGCTGTCTTGGTTTACTATCAGCTGTGCTTGGGGCCTCCTGTCCATTTTTTCAGCCAGGTTGTACATACTTTGTATGGGTGCACACTGGCATATCACCCACTGGCTGATGTCATTTACACTGATGAACACTGTTCACGGTAAGAAGTTACAACCTTAATTTCCTCTTCGTATTAAGCATACTTAGGACTTACTGGAAGTATTATAGCCAAAGGAATCTTCTTAGAATTCACTGCAACTGTCTTAGAGAAACTCTACTAGAAGACAAACATTTTTGAGAGCTGGATTTTCCATCTTGTCCTCCCTGAGAGAAATGCTACTTTAGACATTGAAGACACAAAGACTAGAACCAGGTAAACGAAATCCTTGCTCTCCACAAGTTTGTGAGCAATCTCCGTTTGAGCTTGTTAAAAGTATGTAAAATCCCACAGGCTATTTTTGAAGGAGTGGGGAGAGGTATTATTACATTTCTAGACCTCATGATTGCAGAGATATGCTTGAATTGAATAGCAACTACATCAGAAATGTCTGAAGTTTATCATTGCCAAGTAAATTTCCTGGTCCTGCTCAAAACCAGTCTCTAATGCTGTTACCACTGCTTTAGCTTTAAAATCAAGACATTTGTAAAAAGGTTGCTAGAAAGGTGGCTTGAAGTAAACCTGTGCTTGACATCTGTTATCTGAAATGTATTCTTGTAAAAATTCATGCAGATTTTAGGTGGTTGTCTTTCCATTTATGGAGTCAGCTCAAATTTGCTTTTGGACAAGGGAAATAAAGGCAGGACTGTAAATAACTACTATCCTAGTCACCTGTGGCAAATCTGAATCATCTAAGGGACTTGACAGAGAGGTGTTTGTAAATTGGAAGAGAGCGGGGGGGGGGGGGGTCCCTTTCTATCGACTGTGTGCCTCAACTTATTACCAGGTAGGCAAGTAAAATGTTTCTGGTTATAGTAACATTGTGGACTTCTTTGTAAGACTGTTGTACAGGCTGGGAGCTTCAGTATTTAGCAGTCAAATTTACTTTTAAGAGTATTATAGAATACACATGGTCTTTTCATACCACTGAATCTGGCAAATACACACAGCCTTAAGCACATGTTCTAGAGGACTGCTAACATTTAGTAATTCCTTGCAGAAACACTCTTTGTTCCACTCAAATCCAAGTTCTGTACCAAGAAAAGCTAAAGTTCTGCAAGCTGCATAATTTACCTGAGCAATTGTAATTTTGGGCTTAGCTCAGGAGCTTTGCAGACCACTGCAGTCCCTTGTTCTCCAACCACATGAGGCTGCTGCTGTCTGGCTTCTGAGATATCAGCAAGCACTGTCTCTCTTCAAGCCTGTTTTTTTCCTTTTTAAAATCACAGCATATATTTTTGCATGTACACAGTACAAAAAGATACAGAATCTTCAGGGTATCCATGTGGATACATTCATATTGTACTTTAGAGTTATAAGTAAAGCCTTTGCATTGAAAATAGAATCTAAAGAAGGAGACTTGACTAACAAACTTTTGGAAAGAAAAAGTACCCTGACAATTTCTGAATATCTTTAGGACAATGCCACCATTATTTAATATTTCAGGTGAGATCAGAACTATTAGGGTTTTGTTTTTCTTAAAGCAAAAGTCCAGGACCCTCCGGTTTCTTTGGAAGAGCAAATTCCCCACTGTATTCTAAGAGGAGCATAAAGCAGGCATTCCAAGCAACCCTTTACGAAACATTAAGTTACCTTCCACCCCAACCCAGCAGAGCCAAGAAAAACATGAAGAGATACCAAGCAGAGTTGCAGTTTATTTACAGAGGCATTCCACAATCCATGGACGGGCAGAAAAAATTACAGATCTGACAGGGTTTTTTTTTAAATCTACCTACCTGTACAGGCTGAGATTACATACACAAAACAAACAAAAAATTTAAAAAATCAGATCACAGTACAGTACTTACTCCAATGATTTCTGCACATGTTCAAAAATATCACAGGTGCAGTTTGTACATTATCAACAAATTAAAAACCTCTCATCAATCCACTCATGATAGAATACAGAGTTTTTTTCTTCAAGTGAAACAGGCCTACCTTAAAAAAAATAAAGGGTGCAAGTGCAGATACAGAGCCATATATAAAAAGACCTGTGTCATCCTCCCCCCTACTAAATTAATGTTCAGCATTCCCCAGATGCTACACTTCCAAAGTTGTCTGCAACATGGCCCAAAAGATTCTGTTGCAACCATGGAGGCTGAGCAAGGATCTCGTCTCTCACTCTTTCCCTCACTCTTTCCACCTTTGCATTACTGCAGCACTTATGTCAAGGTGGCCAACAGTTTTATAGGTACATAATTTATAGTCTGTAGCTACTGGTTGTCAGAGAAAGGTAACTTACCTTGCTAAGAGTCAAAGTGTACCTCTTCTTCCCCTCTCCCCTTGAAAACATTTGATTCAGATCAAATAGTTCAGTTAAAAGCAGATGCTGGGTAGATTTCTTTCTGACCCATGTTTACGTGGCTTTCTAGCTACATTGTCAAAAATATCTGCTAAAAGCACAACATGAAATCTTGGTTTCTAAACAATGCAGGACTAATGTTTTGCTGATTGCAAATTTTGCAACGGGACCAAATTTTTGGAAACTAGTTTGCTTTGCATGAGTAATGCAGGACATCCCTCCTCAGGACTAGGCTTTCTGTCTCCACCTGGCAAAAACCTGCCTCGGTCCCTGAATACACCCTCTGCATACTACATATCTTTTACTCAGGCAAGCAAAGTGTAGGGGGAGGAAAAGGAGCAAAAGCAGCCAAATCTTAATAGTGTTAATTGGCTGGATAGGGTGTTCCAGCCTTCAGATCTGGTACACCTTGGGCCATCATCAGTCACATGCCTGTTCTGTCCAGTGGCTACAGGTGTAGCAATAAGGAAACACAGCAGACAAAATTTGGGCTCCCACAGTCTCTAAGAGCACCAGAGAGAGGTGTGGGGCACTAGGGGAGGAGACTGGAACTTAGCCAAACCTTAAAGGCCCTATATACAAACAATTTGACATGTGGTGGAATGGTTCCATTTCAGCACTGTAGGTGATAGTTGCCTAGAGAGCTCCCTATTATGGAATTAAGCCCATGGATTTTAGAAGTGGCAAAGGTGGACCTTCACCAGTACCAAATAGTGGGCTTTTTCAGCTTTAAGAAAAAAGGAACAGGAGGGGAAAAAAGAATTGAACCTCAGCTAAGAGTCACCTATCTCAGTCCAGAGATCCAGCACAAGCAGCAGACATCATTTTTCCCCTTGGACTCTCAGTGCCTAGTGCATAAGACAGTTACATCCGTTACCACATTATTGAAAGTGGCCTGTTGCCTCTCCTGAAGTAGGCTTGTGTACAGCCACTACAGCAGGTCTGTAGGAAGAAAACCTTTTTTCACACGCAAATTGCATTATCTGGAATAAACAAGGCGGAGAGAAGAATATGCAAGAAATCTCCGGTTGTGTGGCTTCTGCACAGCTTGTTGCGCAGCACATGCCTCGTATGTTCCAGCTCCAGAAGTAGCTTTGCAATTTCAAGCCTCCATTCACACAATATAGGACCATGATTTATGGAACTAGATTTAAAACTACAGATGTTTCTATAAGGAATAAAACGGGGGCCAGGAATGAGGTGGAAGGGAGATGTAGAAAGAGAGGGAGACAGCAGTAAGACTGTAAAGACCTAATGCACATGTCCTCCCTCCCTCCCAACCTACCACCACCTATGCCCGCCAGCTTGGCTCCAATACTCCAGCAAGGTTTGTTTAGATTCATGACTGACTCAGACTGGATAAATCTATCCCTCACATATAACATGGTAGGGAAGTCTTAAAGACTGACAGCAGCAGAGCAGCAGACCACAACACAGCTGTTCTGCCTGGCCCCCATGAACTTCTCCCATGGAATGTTAAATAGAGCTATTTAAAGTTCAACAAATATTCCAATTTACAGCCAGTTTTCAGGGATGTATGAAGATTCATAGTGACATACAAGATGCGTATAAAGCAATGCAAGTCTTAGGGTATTGGCTCATCAAGGTTGGGCAAATGTAGATTTGTGCCCAATGCACGAGTTAGGAAGCCAATCACTGCACCAGCTTCCTGACATGCATATACTGGGAGAAACAGCCCATTTTATCACAACCATTCTTAATGTTTCTTTATACAAAATCTTAGAAATGCTACTGATGAGGGAGCAGACACAGTCTGGAAAGGGAGCAATAGTGACAGTAGCAAAATCAGGTCAAACCTCTCTGCCCCCATCCCAATTTACTCAGGTTGTGCAGAGGCCTGAGGATTGCCATAACAATAAGAGCATTACTCCTGCTAGTGGACCAGCAGCTACACAACCAGCCTTTTAAACAACTGAGCACTGCAAGAGCTCAGAGAGAAAGAGGCTGATTCACAGCACTGAGCCGCTTCTCAACAAAAAGGAGGCTACTGGAGCAGACGCTCTGAGACGGGAGGGCAGGCACGGGAAGGGCAACCGTTGTTCTCCACTCCCCCTCAGGCCCTTCCAAACCAGGACAAAAAGCCACAGGCAGATACACACATACACCTCCCAACCCTGTCCAGTCAGTCTCTAGTGTTGCTAAGCAATACAATGCCACCGTATATATAGTCATGATTGAACATCCACAAACATCACAATAAATAGACACGTTGAAACGGGGGGAGGAAGGAGAATGGACTGATGGAGGCGCTGTCCATCTTCAAGGCCCTGCCTCAAAACCACCATCACCCCTTTTGCCCAGAAGAGGTGGGTGCCCACTGCACGAAAACCAGTTCTTCCGTTCCACATCCAGTGGACACAACGGGCTGTGCAATGTGTGTTGGAGGCTTGGGAGGAGAGAGAAGGGGAGACATGCAGCCATCTCCAGTTTATAAAAAAGGTAAGAGAGCACAAAAAGACACAGTCCAGTTGCTTTCCTATGAACTGGGTCTGAAGGGTACTGGGGCACATCCCCCCTCCCTGCTTTTCTCATCCCAATATTCAGTTGATGTCATCATAGAGGCTGGGGGTGGGCGGTGCAAGCGGTTTAGGCTTCAGTTTCTTCTTACTGGAGCTCATTCCTGGAGCACCTCCTACCAGGCTCATGTGTGGTTTCTTCTTTTTGGTTTTTCGGGACTCTGAGTTGTTTGTACCTGGGGTGGGGAGGAGAGAGATGCACGTAAGCCTCTGTACAGGCTCCAGCTTCATTCCACATCAAAGTCTCACTCTTGCTTCCCTTTCTCCAGTCCTCCATTAACTGTGTGCCAATACACAAGCAGCAATGTACCCGACTTAGTATCTCATTGCCTGATTATTTTCAGGCCAAACACATGAACCACCTCAACTGACAAGCACCAGGTTTGAAGGAATGAGCTCAACTTTTGCTGTTAAATCTGTGATAGCCTATTCACATACGGAAGTCATCAAGAAATGAATATGCATGTGAGAATCATCCCAATGACTCAACTGACTCAGACAAACATATGAATTGTATATCCACGTAGAACTATTGTGTCTGGGGAGTTTGATAGATGATGGCCATTTCACATGATGTGCACATCATGTGACCATTCAGTCTGGATCTCCTTCAACTTCTCAATCTTCCAAGTACTCACTCCACATCAAGCTCCATATATCATTATTGCTTCTTGTGTACGCTTATCTCTGTTTTCTGCCATGCTGTGGCCTATACCTAGAACAGTTGATTTCTAGCTTCCTATACACAGGGGACTCTTCCCACCTTGATTTAATCTGCCAAGAAGTCCCTGTGTGTCTGCTATGGAATCCATGAACATGTCAGAGGATTCTGGGCTGAAGTCTCTGTACAGAAGGGGTGCCAGCCAAGTCTGGTGGACCCAGCCATCACTCTGCACAAACAACGCTATACATTGTCAGTAGCAAAGGACAATCTCTCGGGCATCTTGTCCACCATTCTTAGACATCCAGGGAAGCCTGGAAGTTTCCCCTAGTCCCCCTTGAAGGGGCAGGGCTATGTGCATTCAATGGCCACACCGTGAAAGCACAAAAATTGATTTTGTGGAAGCCCACAAATTTAATCAAATAAAACTGACCATTCCACTCTGTTTTGAGCCTTTAAGAGCTGACTATTGAGCAGTACAGAAATGTAATAAATTAATGACTGAATGAGAAACACAGGCTGGAGTATGAGGTGGACAAAATCCAAATTTTGCTCTGGCAAAATCTGAAGAGCTGGTTGTGGGTAGATATGGCTGACAGGGTAAGCCAGAATTTCCAGCGCTCAGTACTTCAGTGTCCTGGATTTTGGCTAGCATAATATATTATGCAAACTAAGAAAATATGCAAGTGTGCTGTTTAGCATACACAGGTTACAAAATTAAAGATTTTCTTGGGGCAGATTTCTCTAAACACAAAGTACCAACTGTCCCAGTCATTAAGACAGACCCACCCACCCATATTCTTACTTGCTTTCGATGAAGCTGAATCAGAGGGAGAGATATCTGAAGATCCATCCCATTGCAGTCTACTCATGAGGGCTTGACTTTCTGCCACATCAAAGCTATCATTCTCCATGTTTCCTTCAGTCTCAGGAAGTGAGCTAGGAAAAGGGGCAGATGTATGAGAAGAGTAGAAGGAGCAAGATCACCCACCCTAACTGGTGCAGCAGCTTCCTGATTGAGGTTTTAAACTGTGTCTAAAGCAAAAGCAAACAAGATATTGACACAAAGCAAATTGCTTCCCTTCTCCACCTTTCCACCCCACCCAATCTGATTGTTTTATCCAAAGAGGGAGTTTAGCACAACATTCAGGATTTCAAGCCACATACTCAAGCTCACTTCTCAGTTTAGTTACTCCCAATATTACCCAATTATTTGCTACAGACAGGAGAAAGTACTTCCCCACATAATGGATAATTATGGAAAGGACTAGAAAAAGATACGGCAATGGACACTGCCTTAGATGGCTTTAAAAATGTATTAGACAAATTGATGGTCTTATAAATGGCTATCAACTATTGCAGCCAAATGGAACTTCAAAGTATAAGAGCAGTATTGCTTCTGAATACCAGATATTCTGGGGACAAAATACCTGGCACCTGGCTGGTCACTTCTGGAAACAAAATAAACTAGACAAACACTGGCTATTCTTATGTTCCTGTCCCTTAATACTCTTTAACCCTGATGTCCTACCCAATTGATTTCCATCCCCGCCTTCCAGCCTTCATAAATAAAACAGAACACTGGATATTCACCGTGAAGGTTCCTTCCTGTTCGAAGCAAAGGAGGCATCCACTTTGGGTTATGCCCCTCCCACCGCCCAGGGCAAGGCAGGGAATGTGTGACCAGGCTTGTGCCTAGTCCCTCTATCCTGGCTCCTCTTCTCCAGTCCATGCGTGACCAAGCTACAGGCAAACTAACCGAAGGAGCCATGAAAAAATAGTGTATACAGTGATAAAAAGAGTAAAATCTGGAAGAAATAAAAACCAGTAATTAGACAGGTGGGGGGGTGGCCTGAGAGTGGAAGGCCAGGCCAGATGTGCTGTAATGTATAAGTGATTCAGCCTGGAATGTAACAGTGGAATGTGGATGCCTCCTTTGCTTCGAACAGGAAGGATCCTTCATGGTGAGTATCCAATGTTCTGGTTTGGCAAGGAGGCGCCCACCTTGGGATGTGCATAAGCCAATCAGCAGTATATGAGAGGGCTAAAATGCCGAGTCTTCCGATGCAGATACCACCTGCTGCAGTACTCTCCGCCTGAAGGCGGCCTCTGCTGAGTCGTGGCTAGACAATTTCTAGTGCTTTACTAATGCCCAAGGAGCCACTCTACAAGTTTCTGCCCAGGTAGCATTTGTGCTGAAAGCCACAGAGGTGGCCGCTGCCATGGTGGAATGTGCAGTGACATGACTGGGCTCTGGAACATGCTGCAAGTCATAAGAAGTAAAAACGCAAATCTTTATACAACGTGCCAGAATTGCGTTAAGAGTAAGACACCTTTACCCATGGTTGCTGGATGAAAGGAGATAAATGGGGAATACTTTTTCTGGAATTTTGCTGACTGCTGGAGATACATTTTCACAGCTCTATGCACATCTAGCCTTCTCAGAAGGATGGGAAAGCTTAGGGCAGAAGGCAGAAACAATTCTTGAGAATGGTGAAAGGTGGTATTATTAACTTTGAGAACAAAGGAAGTATTAGGTTGGAGTAAGATATCGTCTTTGTGAAAAACACAAAGGTGCTCTCTTAGGGAAAGGGCTGATAACTCTGAAATTCTTATGGCTGATGTTATTGCTACCAGGATGGCAACATTTTGGGATAGTATAGAATCATAGAATCATAGAATAGTATGGTTGGAAGGGGCCTACAAGGCCATTGAGTCCAACCCCCTGCTCAATGCAGGAATCCAAGTCAGAGCATCCCTGACAGATGGCTGTCCAGCCTCGTCTTGAACGCCTCCAGTGTGGGAGAGCCCACCACCTCCCCAGGGAATGGGTTCCATTGTCTTACTGCTCTAACAGTCAGGACTGTTTTTCCTGATGTTCAGCCAGAAACTGGCTTCCTGTCACTTGAGCCCATTATTCCGTGTCCTGCACTCTGGGATGATCAAGAGATCCTGGCCTTCTTCTCTGTGACAACCTTTCAAGTCCTTGAAGAGTGATATCATATCTCCCCTCAGTCTTCTCTTCTCAAGGCTAAACATGCCCAGTTCTTTCAGTCTCTCCTCATAGGGCTTTGTTTCCAGTCCTCTGATCATCTTTGTTGCCCTCCTCTGAACCCTCTCCAGCTTGTCTGCATCCTTCTTAAAGTGTGGTGCCCAGAACTGGACACAGTAGTCCAGATGAGGCCTAACCAGTGCTGAGTAGAGGGGAACTAGTACTTCCCGGGATTTGGAAGCTATGCTTCTATTAATGCAGCCCAAAAGAGCATTTGCCTTTTTTGCAGCCACATCACATTGTTGGCTCATATTCAGCTTGTGATCGACAACAATTCCAAGATCCTTCTCGCTGGTAGTGTTGTTGAGCCACATATCCCCCATCTTGTAACTGTGCATTTGGTTTCTTTTTCCTAGGTGCAGAACTTGGCATTTATCCCTATTAAATGTCATTCTGTTGTGTTCTGCCCAGCGCTCCAGTCTATCCAGATCACTTTGAATTTTGTTTCTGTCTTCCAAAGTATTAGCTATCCTGCCCAATTTGGCGTCATCTGCACATTTGATCAGCATTCCCTGCACCTCCTCCTCCAAGTCATTAATAAAGATGTGGAAGAGCACTGGGCCCAGGACTGAGCCCTGCGGTACCCCACTTGTTACCTCTCCCCAGTTTGAGAAGGTCCCATTGATAAGCACCCTTTGAGTCTGATTCTGTAGCCAACTGTGGATCCACCGGATCGTTGTTTCATCTAGCCCACTTTGAGCTAGTTTGCTCATCAGGGGCACTCTGTCAAAAGCTTTGCTGAAGTTGAGGTATATGATGTCCACAGCATTCCCACAGTCCACAAGGGAAGTGACCTGATCAAAAAATGAGATCAGATTCGTCTGGCAGGATTTGTTCTTGACAAATCCATGTTGGCTTCGAGTCATCACTGCATTTTTTCAAGGTGCTTACAGATGGGAGTGCTATATGATCTGCTCCAGAATTTCCCCAGGGATTGATGTCAGACTGGTCTGTAGTTCCCAGGTTCCTTTTTACCCTTTTTGAAGATAGGGACAACATCAGCCCTCCTCCAGTCATCTGGCACTTCCCCCGAAGTAGGCAAAGTGAAATAAACTTGAGGGGCTCAAAAGGAGGCCTGGTGAGAGCAAGTGCCATATAAGGAAGTTATCGCTTCTGGCTGGCTCAGAAGTGATGTCCCATGTAAGAAATGCTTAAAGTATGCATGCGATTCCAGAGGTGATTGACCATGGTGTGAGAGGCCAGAACTTAAGGCTGATGTCTGCCTGTGCAGGGTGTTAGCCCTTCGCCAATTTCCAAACTTGCTTGCAAGAAACAAAGGAGTTCCTTAAGTCCTATCTGCTTGCAGTTCACCCCTTTCCATCTGTACAAATGCAAGAAAAGCCTTCATGTGAATTCATAAATGTGGTTTGTGGACACATGCCTGGAAGAAAGCACAGCACCAATCACTTCTGCAGAATAGCCTTGTTTGGAGCCTTTCAGACTCCACGTGGCTGGATGCAGCCTAGCTGGATCTGGGTGCAAAACTGGTCCCTGGTGCAGGTGGCGTGGAGTGACTGGAAGGAACGATGAGTCACTGCATGCCAGTTGTAATACTGCTGAAAAATATGGTGCTGCTAGCACAATCTCTGCTCTTTCCTGACTAGCCCTTTGTCACACTGTTGCTTTGAGAAGGATGAAAGAAAAGCATATAGTCTTTCCTTTGATCAGGGGAGGTTAGAGCATCCTGGCCTTCCACTCCTGGCATTAGAAACCTTGTGAAATTCCTGGGAAGCTTGTGATGGTGACAGGAGGCAAACAAGTCCACCTGCATATGCCCCACGTGTTGCTGGAGTAAGAGGAAGGCTTCCTGTGACAGGCTCCATTCTCCTGGATCAGTCCTCATCTGGCTGAAGAAATCCACCTATATGTTTAATGACCCCTGGATAGGTTGTGTCACAATGGAGAGCAGGTGTTTCGCCACCTAGTGGAGCAGTGTGGCTGGATTTGAGTTGTGGGGCAAAGTGTTTGACTGCTAGGTGTACTGCCCTCAGCTGTAGCCAATTTATGTGGCATGCCCTGTCCTGATCTGAGTGATCATTGGCATGGCATGTGGTCTTAAATGGGTCACCATTGAAAGCATTATTATGGAGTAATTCTGGGAGCCAAGGCTAACCCAAAGGGCATGCATGGCCTTCAATTGAAAACGTCCCAGATATGCAAACCACAGGCATTTTCAGGGAGCCCTGGCAATGGGGGCATGAAGGTAAGCTTCAGTGAGGTCTACTGAAGCCAGGACGTCCCCCTGCTGCAGGCCTTCTCTGAAAGACTTGCCAAACCTGTTCATGTACTTCAGGTCCAGTATGACTTCCAGTCTCCCTCTTCTTGGGGGAAAACAAAAAACATTGAGTATGCTCTGGAGAATTTTTCTAGTGTTGCTTGTGTCTCTAAGTGATTGCTGTTGCCAGAGGGATTCTGGCCCCAGGCTGGAATCAAGATCTAGACCAAACTGGTCTGAAAGTTTAAAACTGCAAGAGCATGAAGAGGGCTGAGAGGGAAACCTGTCAGAGCAAAAGAAAGAAAAAGGCTGTCTTCTTCCTTTGATGAAGTGGCCGTTACCTTTTTCTTTTCTTGTGTTTCAACCAGTATGTCCTACAAGGCCTCCTTTCCAAAGAGGTGCATCCCTTTAAAGGCAGCCATGGCCAAATTCCCTCTAGAGTATGTGTCTATATTCCAATGACACAGCCACAGTGAGCAGTGGACTGAGCTGTGTAAATTACAGCATCCTGGGTTGCATCTGCTATAAACGTCCATGTCTTGTACAACTTGACTAAGCCGAGCTGACCTCTCCAAATCCTTGTTATCCATGGGATCCCCCAGCCATGTGAGTGAGGCCCCTGCAAAGAGGAGGATGTGGGCGAGGCCCTGAGCGCAAGAGCGGCTGCCTCAAGAGCCCTGTTTAAAGCAGCTTCTGAAGGCCTTTCCCCCAAATCCCTAGAGGGGGAATCCCCGTCTTTGGGTGCCACAGTCCCTGACAATGGTCCTGGTGCATCTATAAGAGGTACTTTTAAGGTGTCCATCATTCACTGTAGAAGAGTATAAAATGTGCCACACTTGTGGACTTCCTACCTTGTAGGGGGGCCACCCACTCTGCCTGAAGTAACTTTTGGAAGGAAGATGGCAATGGCACCTCCTTGTTGGTAGTTTTTTGTTCTGGAAAAAAAAGATACTCCTCTAGAAGCTGGCTTGCTAGGATCTCGTGATGTTGGCTGCAAGTCCGGGGGGGGTCATAGCTTTCAATAACAGAGGGAAAAAGTCATCAGAATTAAAGAGACACATAGTAGAAACCTCTTCTGCTGGCCCAGAATCCGACCACTCTTCCTCTTCCCTGTCTGACCATATGGATAGCTGTGAAGAACTGGGGGAGTCCGAATTAGCCTGAGGTGCCCTTGCTCTCCAGATTGCCCACTTTCCCCCTACACGTGGCCCTGAGGCTTGGGGAGTCATCACCAGCTTCTCAGGAAGACTGTGGAATGGGCTCTGAAGACTTAGTAGTGTGCTTTTATTTCTCTTAGGAGGGGGAGTTGGGAAGGAATCCAATGAGTGATGTCTCACCTGAACTTGGGGACGAGAGTGAGCAGCTGGTGACTGCTGCATGATTTGAGCAGGCTGGCTGGACAGCACTGACAAAACAGCTTCTTATATTTTGGTAAAAAATATTTCTGACTCCTGAGAGAATTGTGAGGAGAACGGGCCAAGATTGGGCGGAGATGCCTCAGATTCCCAAGTATTATCAGTAGAGGCTCCCTGGAGGCCTGCACAGGTGGTGGCTGCACTGGAGAGGGGCATTCTCCCTCTTCTACTGAGAAGAGCAGGAAGGCGAGATTCTGCCTGCCACCATTACTACACCCAGTCTCCCCAACATTGAGCATATCAGGGGTCCGTTTTTCCTTACATGACCTGCCAGGAATGATGCACACGCTCTCTCTGGAGATTGTCGGCTCTGTCTTCTTCGAAGAACACTACAGGACAGCCCCCCAAATGGTGGGTAAGTGGCAAGTGCTCTTGGGTAGAATGTGGGGTACCCACACCTGCCTACGTGGAAGAGCTAACACAGCGGCTGTTGCCAGCAGCAAGAAGCTCATCCTGGGAGTCTTGAAGGGCGGTGGAACAGCCAGAGATTGCCCTGGCTGCATTGCCAGAGATCTGGACCGGCTTGTGGCCTGGTTCCGCCCGCCCCCATATTCTACCTCGGCCAAATGCATCTGGCTGTCGTCTTCTTAATATCCTTAGTTACGTGTTCACATAATCCCAGAAGCAGAGGGAAAAAGAAAACGGGAAAGCTGAGAGGAAAAAACTGTTGTTTTTAAACACTACAGAGGAAGGCTGTCCAAAAAGGAAGAAAAGCTGAGGTGAGAAGATGAAAAATGTGAGGTAAGTCTAAGAGGTTGAGAGAACAAATGAGGCCTGGCCTGGGCGAAGGCAGGGAACTGAGGAGACGAGGAGCCAGGACAGAGGAACCAGGCACCAGCCTGGTCACGTGGTCCCCGCTTTGCCCTGGGCAGTGGGACAGGCAAAGCCCAAGGTGGATGCCTCCTTGCTTGAATGGGAAATGGAGATTTTAAGTTGCATTCATGATGGGAGGAACTCCAGTTTCTATTTACTCCAAATTAATTGACACCAAGTACAAGGGCCTTGTACACTTGTGTAAGTGGTGCCAGTATTGTTTTCTTTAAAGATTAAACAATAGTTTTGTAACCCTTTGTGGCTGAAAGGTAAGTTTTAAGATGAGCAGGCAATGCCAAATGAAGTCTCAGGTGCTAAAGAGGATAACTTCTTGAGGCCAGGATTGTAAGGCTTCATTACATTGCTCTTAGTTCTTCCATCCATGGCAAGCAGAAGTGAAATTATGCCCGAAAACTGTATGTAAGTGCTTGTCATATGAATAATATATGCAGAATTTGAATTCTCTCAACGCAGAATGTGTTTTGAGGCAGAGGACATGATGGATAAGGAGACAGAATATGTTTGTGACAGCTGCTGCTAGACCAGGGGCTGGATCCAGATTTACAACTGTATCAACTGCGCTGGCTGAAGAGGACTTCCCGTGGCAGCCCCTCCAGCCCCCTGAAAATGCTGCACAGTCAGGAGACCCTTCTGAATAGGGTGAGTTGTGTTGCGGGGGGAGGGCCACCCCAAAAAATTGACAGAGGGATCTTCCGTAAGTGGGGCCCGCCGTGTTGCAAAGGGTCCCTTCCTCTTGCAGAATGCAGATCCTGGATCCAATCTCAGAATGGTCTCCATCCATAAAACAACTCCCTGAAGGTATGCTGCAATTCCACTGGAACACAGGATGTGGTACTGAGTCCTGGTTTCCCTGAGACATTCTGCTTTTGTTTAACAAGAGAGAGAGAGAGAAACTTGAAAGCGTGTAGGCAATGGGGTGGATACAGACTGAGGCACTGGGCTGGTGGAAAAGAGACTTTCCCTCATCCTCCTGCCCCCAATACTCTGCAGCACCCCCTCCAGTCCCCTGAAAATGCTAGAGAGGGTTGGGGCACCTTCTGTGTCCACAGAAGGCAGATCCTGGATCTAACCCAATGTTTCCGTAAGACTCAGAAGCCAGAAGAGTAGCGGAATAAGATTTCCCAGGGTTGAGGATGTGTGATGGTTCCTTGCTTCTCCCCACAACTGCATTATACAGAATTTTGCAGAATACCAATATATAGAAAGCTGCGCAATTTGCATAATTTATGAGGTTGCAAAATTCAGTACACAGTACATACAGCCCTTCTCCAGAATCTTTCCAGTTGAACTTAAGTGTTAATTACATAAGACTGTGTGTGTGTGTGTGTGTGTGTGTGTTCGTTTCACATCACATCTGTCCCGCCTCCAGCCCATCACACTTACGCAGAGGGTCCCAGGAGGTAGACCCTGACTGACCTCCGCTGTTCATCCGTGTGCTGGGGGCAACGCAGAGACCTGCAGGCAAAGGACACGGTCAGAGATTGGGCAAAGGCTGTGAAATACATGTTTCCTGCCCCTCCCCCCCATCTCCCACCATGCTAAACCAATCAATATTCCAGAAAGGGAGACTCAAAAATGCCAATAAAGCTAAGGACACATCCAGATGCTGAGTGCTGGAACAAATATCCAGGAGCATCCCAGGGAAAGACAGGCCTCTTGCCCCTGTAATAAATCCAGAGCTGTGTAGATTTTGCAACAGTGCAAAACTTGGAAGCAGGTACAAAATTCAGCCTCTCCAGAGCCTTAGCTTTCTTTCATTAAAAGCACATTGCTAGCTCTCATGGCTGCAAACTGGAGGCTTGCAAATGTGAGGAGCAATTTCAGGTGACGTCTTGGAAGCCAGAGTGAGGATGCTAAGGGGGTTTCCCACTCATCAGGGCACAGGGCTTCAGTGACATCTCACGACTACGTGAAGTACAGTAAGTTATCCAAAACATAGAGCACTGAGTGGAATTTGCATAATGTATACAAACGGCGGAATTATCTTTTTCTCGGTGACGAATTTGATTGGACTTTTGTTTTTTTAAATACAGGGTATATACAGTCCTCGGGAGTCTGTCCCCAATGCAGTAAGCCACACATGTGGACTACAAAGCCCCACTGCTCTCTGTCCAATGCATGGACCAGTGGATTTACGTGTTCCGCCCATCACCCAGATTCCCCTTTAAAGCCTTAGCCATGGTGTAGCATTACATCAACGCCCACATCAAACAGGGCTTCCCCACCAATTAGTGTTGACTGTGGTTAGCACTAGTGCTGATGTAATGCTGTAACTGTGGCTAAGGCTGACAAGGAAGGGAGGGCGAGGAGAGGCAGACGAACAAGCCTGTGGTCAACTCCCGGTCTCTTAGCCATGGCTAAGGCACCAGAAGCATTGCACATGTACTTGGCTACAGCCTCAGCATCACTTAAATGGCCACCCCTGAACGCAATATAATGAAATGAAAGCAAAACAGCAGATAGGGTAGAGCCAACCGGTAGGTGCTTAAGCACTATGCACATGACACCCACAGCCTAGACAGGAGGTTTTCCACAGTTTTTGACCACAGCAGTGAAGCCCAGTGCTAGAGCTTTTCCACAGTCATGCAGAAATCTGGGGGAACAGAGCGGTGGTAACACAGGGCTCAGTTCACTGGTTATAGGAATCATGCAGAAAGTGTTTAGACTGCTTGTACACAGCTCCAAACTGTCTGAATCTGCCACAAAAGAGTGGTTAAAGCAGGTTTATAAACAGCCATTTGCTTGGTCTCCTGTGGAAAGTTAAGAATCTCTTCCAAGTGAATGGGTGAGAAAACTTTGAAAATTCATAGACAGCTGATTCTCTTTCAAGATGTTGATGTGTCATAACTGACTAACAGAAGGTACATTGTCACAGGCAAAGTTGCAAGGCTAGATTAAAGCATTGGGGGAAGAATCCCACCTCCCGCCACTTCCATCTTCAACATCCTCTGCAACTTTACTCCTGTTAACAATGACGGGGGCTCACTCAGGTGACAGGCGTTTTGTGAGTTCATCCTATCGGAAATACACTTTTCTCCCCTACAACCTGCACTTACTGAATGTAAATTCTATTTTGAGTCAATGGCAGTGAAATGTTCTTTCTGATCAATCACAATCAACCTGGATTCCCACGCAGTCACCCCAAAGCAGGGTGATCTTGTGAATACCTCCCACCCTCCTTGTGACCTGGAAGTTGTTGCACTGGCAGAGGAACTGAAAGAGGTTACAGGGCTCAAGAAGGTGGAAAGGAGGGCTGCTCTCACCGTGTACACATCTTCTTGGTGTGTTCAGAGATCACCCCGCATTGCTACAGAAAGAGGAACATACAGCATCAACAAATTAAAAAGGGAAGTCCATGAATGGTTCAAGTGTGGCAGCAGTGGGCTAACCCCTTTCAGCCAAGCGTTATACCACGCATGCTCAAACTGTAGGGCACGAGAGAATGGCAAAAGTGCCATCAGAACTTCCTGTGAGCATGAGGTGCCCACCCTCTGCACAAGTCATTACTCTGGGCCTGCCTTCTCCCAATCAAGAGCTGCACTCCAAACAGTGGCACATGCAGAAGCACAGGGCGGCCGGGTGGAGCTCCTCAGGAGAGGGCTTATTCTTACACATTCTAAAAGTAAACCTTTTGGCGTGTAAGTGTAAAGTGTGCTTCAGCTATCAGAAATTGGGAAACACTGCTCTTAATACAGGTGGTAAAATTCTCAGAGGTGCAATGAGGCTCGCTGGGGAAGAGGCAAACTCACAGGGACTCCAACCATGGCCAGGTGGGGACGTGGAGGGAGGGTGGGAGGGAGGGAGGGAGAAAAGTTATCAGGGAGATAGAGGCAAGTGACCTAATAAGGTCTAGCTGGAAATAGGGATGTATGGGGATTTCGTTCCTGTTTGCAAAGCATGTGAATATGTCGCATTCGTAACCCTGAATGCGAACAAGAGCAGTAGCTTAATTCTTGGGAATTTTTCACAATTTTCCGAGCTTGTGTTCCTGCTTGACGGTGTGAACTTCTGCAAGTACACCCTTCCAAAAATGTGCATTTCCCCCACAAAACCGCATGTTCACACTTTAGCCTATGGAGGAAAAGTTCAAAAATTGGGGGGGGGGGGGTTGTTCCAAAATGCACACTTTTCCAGTTAAAGAAAAAAAAAGACGTTTGCATCTGAGAGCAAGAGCCAGGTGAGACAAGCATCGAGGTGGAAACGCTTGAGCATCGCCCATTCTCCCATCCCTACCTGGAAACAGGGAGAATGGAAGCCTTGTGGGTGCTCTTGCGAGATCCAGAAGGGGCAGTGCCTGGTAATGGCACCCATTCCCTCGGGAGGCGGGGGGCTCTCCCACACTGGAGGCCTTCAAGACGAGGCTGGACATCCACCTGTCAGGGATGCTCTGACTTGGATTCCTGCACTGAGCAGGGGTTCGACTCAATGGCCTTGCAGGCCCCTTCCAACCCTGCTATTCTATGATCCTATGGTCTCAAGAAAGCTATGCATGGCTCTACTTGGAAAGTGGGAGGAATGCTCTCAAAGGAACAAGGTATGGAGCTCAGAATGGGAGATGAGGTGGGCGAAAGGGACAGAACAATAGAGGAGCACTGATCCTTGGCCAGTTTGTTGCCTTTCCCGGGCAACAAGGAACTGCAAGAAAACCCCAGAGGACCCACAGTAAGGTCTAGGCAGCCAGCCATTTTAATTAGGCCGGCAGGTCAGTCCACCACAGCAGTGTGCATCACCATGTACGTCTATGCATGTATCCACCTGTCTGCATATACTCTTCTTCCACACCTCCAGCATCATTAGCCACTGCTATCTCCATTATGCCAGCCAAAGCATTTGCCTCACTCTTCCGTTTGCTTTGAAACTTAATTCAACAAAGCCTTGCCTATGCTGCCTCCTCTGCTTTCCTGTACTATAGAGCAATCTACCCAACCTGGTGCCCTCCAGATGTTGTGGACTCCAACTTCCATCAGCCCCGGCCAGTATGACCAATGGTCAGGAATGCTGGGAGTTGTAGCGGAAAACATCAGGAGGGCCCTAGGCTCAGGAAACTTGCTCTATGTACTGCTAAGGCTAAATAAATATTAATAAAAATAATAAATAAATAATAAAAATAAAAATAAATATTAAGCCAATAATGATCACAGCCTGTTGGCTCCAAATATCGTCTGGCTACCAGTGGCTGATCCGCCCCAAAATCACAGTGGGGCTTGGCAAAGAGATCTCATGGCCCCTCAGGGGCCATGCAGTTATTGGCTTAACTGCTATGATGTCACAAATGGGTTTTGAAGCCTGAATATCAAGGCAAACTTGGGGAACCTTAGAATTAGAATACTAAGTTTGATGAGCAACTTTTATGGTCAGGTGGTCGTCAAACTCTCACTGGTGCAAGTTGGTGAGCAGTTGCAGATTGTTTGTGATGGAAGGCCATTGGCTATAAACAGACAACCCTTGCTGCTTCTGGTATGTGATAGTACACAACAGCAGTAGACAGAGGGAAACTCAGTTAGGTACTCACCGTAGTGAGCAAAGTACGGAGCTCCTCGGGGCCCAGCGTTTCATAGCTGATTCCAGCAGAGTTGTTATACTACAGAATAGAACACACATACACTGAGGTTTATTTTAGAGGTTACATAAATGAGAGCAATCGCTTTTTGGGCCCACATCTTCAAGCATGATAGTCTATTCACAGTGGCTCACATACATTGCCCCTTGGAAGTCTACTCAGACCCCAGTGGGCAACTACAAAGAACAGCTGTAGAAGATCTTGTGGTTTCTGGAGTCCTCTGAAGAGGGACGCAACAGGTTGAGAGCCAGACTGCAGAGCTAAACTCACCTTGAATGGGTCTGGGTTACCACTCAGCTCCCCTGTGGAAGGGAAAAAAGAGGATGTGTGTAAGTAGTGATCTATGTGGCCTCCAGTCTGACACCGAACTCACGAATGCACATGCTAGAGAACTTGCAGTTGTTCTTAAATGCAAACCCATATTCCATACAGCCATATTAAGCTGCAAACAGGACCATCCCAAAAGACTGCACTAGAGAAATCCAAATTTTGCATTTGGCAGCAAAAAAGCATAGGCATTTGCAACCAATGCAGCCTAAAAGCATGCTTTACTCCAACTGAGGGTTTATTAGGAAAGAAAGTGGGGACACATAACGGGCTGAGGAAACAACATCTTTTAAACCAGCAAACCAAACAAATACACATCAATTAAGTTTTTAAAACTTAATTAAATTTACTATTTTTAACTGTTAAAATTCAAAAATGTTAAAATGCCCGGGCAAAAGGAATGTTTTAATTTGGCACTGAAAAAAACGAAAGTTGGCGCCAGCTGTGTCTGCGTTGGGAGGGCATCCCAAAGTTGGGGCACCACCAGAAAGAAGGCTCTCCCCCTTTATAAATACATAGGATGTTTCTCCCACTGATGGTATCCAGACAGGAGCCTCCTCTGAAGATCTCAACAGATGGGCAGAACAGTATGGGAGGAAATGGCCCTTCAGGTATTTGGGGACCAGGCCACTGAGGGCTTGAAACATGATAACAAGCGCCTTGAATTGAGCTTGGAAGTGAATAGGGAGCCTATGTGAGCCCTTCAGAATTGGCGTAATAAGGCTCCATCGAGATGAACCAGTCAGAATTCCGGCTGCTGAATTTTGTACAAACTGAACCTTCTGAACCATTTTCAAGGGCAGTCCCAGGTATACTATATTACAGTAATCCAACCTGGATGTTACCAGAGCATGAATCAGCAGGGTGAAGTTACTCCTACCCAGGGAAGTTGGCAATCCAACTGCAGCTGGTAAAGGGTACCGTCAGTCACTGAGGCCACCTGGGTCTCTAGTGACATTGCTGGATCAAGAAGCACCCCCAAGTTTTGCAACTGCTCCTTCAGGGGGAGTCCAACCCCATCCAGAACAGATCGAACTCCACTTCCTGGACCCAGGAGCCACCAACCAACAGTGCCTCTTGACCTGTCAGGATTCCGTTTCTTGGCCCTTATTCATCCCATTACAGAGTCCAGAGAGCAGTACAGCCCCTCCACAGCCTCCCCCGATTCAGATGACACCAGGAAATAGATCTGGGTGTCCTCGCCACACTCCAAATCCCTGGCTGACCTCACCCCACAGCATCATACAGATGTTAAAGAGCATGGGGGGCAAGACGGAACCTCCAGGGACCCCACAGCTCAAATGCCATGGGGACAAGCAGGTGTCCCCCGTACTACCTCCAAAAACCACCCCTGCTGGTAAGAGGAGAGCCACTGCATCACTGTGGCAGCCCCAACCTGCAGAACCAGTTCAGCAAGACCCGACAGCTGATAGTATCAAAAGCTGCCAAGAGAGCAAGGAGAATCAACACGAAACGCATCCCCTGTTTCTCTCGGCTGAATGCATCCATCAGGGTTACCAAAGCTATTTCAGTACCAAACCCCTAAACCTGGACTGACATGGGTCTAGGTTATCTGTTTCATCCAAAAGAGCATGGAGCAGGGCCACCACCAATCTCTCCAGCACCTTGCCCCAGAAGGGGATATTTGCGACTGGGTGATCATTCTTACAATCTTCTGTGCCTAGCAAGGCTTTCCTAAGAAGAGTCCTAATGCTTCAAGGCAGCCGGGACCTCTCCCTCTCTCTATGAGCCATTAACCACCTCCTGGACCCACCTGGTCAGTTCTCTTCAGCTTGATGTAAGAACCCAAGATGGGCAAGGGGCAAGAGTACAAGTGGTTGGACGGATCTCTTGAAGCACTCTGTCCACATCCACAGACCACAACAACTGAAACTGATCCCACAAAACCAGACCAGACTGTGTTCTAGACACATCCTGTGAAACTGTAGCAATGAAGGCATCTAGGTCAGAGCGAATATAAGAACATAAGAAGAGCCACGCTGGATCAGACCAAGGGTCCATCTAGTCCAGCATTCTGTTCACACAGTGGCCAACCAGCTGTCGACCAGGAACCCACAAGCAGGGCATGAGTGCAACAGCACCCTCCCACCCATGTTCCCCAGTAACTGGTGTACATAGGCTCACTGCCTCTGGTACTGGAGGTAGCACATAGCCATCAAGACTAGTAGCCACTGATAGCCTTTTCCTCCAGGAATTTGTCTAACCCCCTTTTAAAGCCATCCAAACTGGTGGCCATCACTACATCTTGTAGCAAGAATTCCACAGTTTAACTCTGTGCTGTGTGAAGAAGTCCTTCCCTTTATCTGTCCTGAATCTCCCACTAATCAGCTTCATGGGATGACCCATATTTTGAGAGAGGGAGAAAAACATCTCCCTATCCACATTCTCCACACCATGCATAATTTTGTAGACCTCTATCATATCTCCCCTTACCCTCCTTTTTTCCAAGCTAAACAATCCCAGCTGTTGCAAGCTTCCCTCATAGGGGAGATGCTCCAGCCCCTTGATAATTTTAGTTGCCCTTTTCTGCACCTTTTCCAGCTCTACAATATCTTTTTTTAGGTGTGGTGACCAGAACTGTACACAGTATTCCAAGTGTGGTTGTGCCATAGATTTGTATATGGGCAGTATGATGTTGGCAGTTTTATTCTCAATCCCTTTTCTAATTATGCTTAACATGGAGTTTGCCTTTTTCACAGTGGCTGCACACTGGGTCGTCATCTTCATGGAGCTGTCCACCACAACCCCAAGATCTTTTTCCTGGTTGGTCCCCGCTAGCTCAGATCCCATCAGGCTATTCTTGAAGTTGGGATTCTTTGCCCCAATGTGCATCACTTCACACTGGCTTACAGTGAACTGCATTTGCCATTTGGATGCCCGTTCCCCCAGTCTGGAGATATAATGCACCGTTCACCACTCAAAAAAGCTGTTGGCCGGCTACCCAAAGATGTAGGCATGGTAGTGTGCTCTTACTTGTGTCTGGTCACACTTGCTATGAGATGGCTGTCACCCTGTTTGTCTCATTGTCCCCAGTTCTCTGGAACCCAAAGAGCTGGCTAGGCCATACACTGCAGGAGAGGATGCTTGGGAGTGATTCTGTCAACATCCCCTTCAATCTTACCATTCCATAGTGAGACCAGGGCTCCAACAGGGGCACCAGCCATGTCAAGTAGAAAATTTCCTCAGAACATTCAGGAATCCTTTGGACTCCATAAATCTCAGGGGGCGGACTATCTTAATAGATCTGTCACACCCGCAGAGGGGAAGAACCACTGCCGATCTTCTCCAGGAAACGGTCCAACCATGACAAAGGGGTTACAGAGAATCTCCCAATTCCAGACCACCAATCTCACATCCAGTTCCAAATATGAGGTCCAGAGCGTATCCTGTAGAATGGGTTGAGCTAATGACATGTTGGAACAGTCCCATGGGTGAACTGCTCTGCCTTAAGCAACCCCACTTGCATCCACTCTAGGAAACAAGCTCACACAGCCACCATCCCCAAAAGCCATATATGTGGCCTACTAGGCCCCATTTGAACCATCCAAATATTCAGCACTTCAACCACTCTTTCTCCCTGACAGACCAACCCATGGTCCCTAAGGCAGGGAAGGCACATGCTATGCTTCCCATGCTAATCTCAGTTCCTTGTAAACCACAGCAAACCTAAAATAAAAGGCCTATCATGGAGAAGGAGGGTGGGTTGTGTGATGGCACAGATGACCAAAAGAAGAATGTTAGTTGCAGGCAAGAAACCTGTCTTTCTTCTTTGTGAAGTCACACATATGAAAGATTAGCAACTGACCTACTCAGAGGTGGGTGCAGGCAGGTCACACAAAGGTACCATGATGGTAAGCATATCCATGAAACCTGTCATTTCTTGCCCTTGTATATAGGCCATTAAATGGTAAAGACATGATACACAGAGACCATGCCACTTTCATACACATCTGGCAACGAGACCCCTTTAAAGGGTGGTTGCAGACACTTGCCCAACGCTCAGAGTGCAGAGACCGGAGATGTCTTCCCCGTCAGCTGGTGCCACAGCACAATAATGAAAGGTATCTAGTCTTCTGAACCGTTAGGTGAGCTTTGAGGACTAACCTAAATGGGGATCAACACACGAAGAAGAATTGCTCCTCAACTCAATGTAATGACGAGACCTCAACCCTCCAGTAAGGTGGGTAGGAAAGGATACCGGTAACACCAGTTCCCAACGAAAATGGCCCACCAGCACCAGTAAGGGGGGCTTGGGCAGGATGCACATTGGTCACTTGACGTGTCCGAAAGCCAACTGTTTGCCCATGACATTACACAATGTTCAGCTGCTATTCAAAATTCTCTTTATCAAATGCTTGAATGAATGAAAGTGGTCTGGAAACTTGAGCTGGTCCAAAATAGGGCAGCGAGACTGTTAACAGGGACTGGCCAACGTGACCATATTATGCCAGTACTTTTGCATCGGCACTGGCTGTCAGTCCATTTCTGAGCCCAATTCCAAATGCTGGTATTAACATTCAAAGCCCTAAGTGGCATGGGGCCAGGTTACCTGAAAGATAGTTTCCTCCCATATACATCTGCCCGGACCCTAAGATAAGCTTCAGCAGCCCTTCTCCAGGAGCCCCCACCAAAGGAAGTGAGGTGAGTTGCTAGTAAGAAGAGGGGCTTCTCTGTTGTGGCACCCCAGTTGTGGAATGAGCTTCCCAGAGAGGCTCACCTGGTGCCTACAATGTGCTCTTTTCAGAGCCAGGGGAAGACCTTGTTATTTCCGCAGGCATTTTAGTTTTTCAGTTTCTGTTTTAAATTTGGTATTGTATTTTAAATCGCTGCACTGCAGCTAGGTTCTATCTGGTTATTATTCTTATACTGTAGTTTTAAACGTTTAGATTGTATTTTATTATCTTGTATTTTATGGCTTTAATTGTTGTGAACCACCCAGAGAGCTTTGGCTATTGGGTGGTATAGAAATGTAATAAATAAAAAAATAAAAACCCCAATCTACTTGGAAGCCTTAACAAAATACTGTATTTTCTGAACATAGCATGCACTGTGTACACTTTTCACTTAAGGACTACAGACTTGATATGCTTTGACCGCCTTAAACCAGAGATGGGCAACATTTTTCTCCAAAGGCTACATGTGGCAGTGGTCAGGGGACTTCAGGCCAGCAGTGGGCATGGCCAAAGCCAGAGATGGGTGGATGCTGGGCTCCACTCCCCCTCCTACGCACGCGCACGCACACACACACACACACACACACACACACAGCCTTCCCCCCACTGTCTCTCTCTCGCTCCCCCCCATCTCTCTCTTTCTCTTTCCTTCTTTATACACACATCTCCTAAACACAGACCCCCACACACACAGACCTGCCCTCTTAAGTTCCCCCACCCCCCTGGGGTGATCTTCATCAGGATCTTGGGGGTGGTAAGAATTAAACCTCTCCTCCCCCACGACTCCCTTCCCTGCAGAGGAGAGGTTCTCTAGCCCACCTTAGTCCATGGTTCCTCTCTCAAGAATAGGATTCTTACAGGAGTGAACGCAGAGGGCCAGAGGGCCGTTTGCCACTCTAGCTTTCTGTATTCCACAGTTACTCTCAGAAATGTTATTCATGATAGAACCACAGATTACAGCAGGCTAGAGTAGCAAAGGAGTCTGTTTACAGATGTACAGCAAGAGGGGGGCAAGGAGAGGAACTGGGCAAGGGCGGCTAGGGCCCCAGTCAGCTGCAGACAGGCGCCCCTCCGCCCCCTGCCCCGGATCACATGCAGCACGCAGGTGGCAGTTTGTCCACATCCGCCGTAAACAAGTTGAGATTCTTAGCTGACTGACAAAAATATCACGATTCCATGCACTGCATAAATTACGTTCACAACCCAGAGTTTATATCTTTGTGTTCTGCTCTGCACATTCTTAAGGTAGTAATTCTTAAACAACGCTGGCACGTGGCACTGAGCAGTGGGAAAACTGACAGTGCATTAAACAAAATTTTAAAAAATTAAAATTAACCCAAGAACCACAGAACCACAGAAGACTAACCACAGAAGAGGTTCCCTGCTGCTTCCCTGCATGATTTGTTGCCCTGGCTTTGCCTCCTTTAAAGGGCAGGTATTTCTGCAACAGGTGCAAGCACATCCATCACTCCCAATGCAGAGCCCCTGCAAATGTGCTGCTTCTCTGTGCAGGTCACTGCTCCAGCCTTGGTCTCGTCCAATAACCAGGCATGTCTACATACGTGACCTTTTGTAGAGACATGGCGAGGGGAGCTTCCCTCTGAGGGCAGATAATTCTTACTCTTACACAGCATAAAAAGGCAAATCTTCTCATCCCAAGAGTGACAAGTGCTTCTGAAGTTTGATTAAGACAAGTACGTGTGCCACGGGAGCTTGGGACATTCCTTGGGAACTACTGCTACAGTGTGCAATCTGGAGGCTTCAGGGAGGGTAGGGAATATTCCCCACAACACACTCACCATTTTTATGTTTCAGGGACTTGGATCTTCGGGGTGAATTGGGATTCTGAAACAAAGAAGGAAATAGCAAAAAGTCAGTTTCCAAAAGTAACTCCCAGATGCTCATCTCTTGCCGATAACTTTAAAAAGGGTTATTATCTAGCACTCCTCACAGACATGTCAATTTCTGAAAACCTTGAAGTCATGGGGGAAAACACTGGGAGTTTTTTCCAGGGGGGGTTGAAAAAAAATACATTTTGGGAGAAAACTGAAAAAATTTCAATGTATTTGTATTTTTAGCGCTCTTTAGAGATCTAAAGTCACTTTGTTACTTTAGGAACATAAAATGCATTATGTATAACTTAGGTTTGCTCATAAATTTATCATTAAAATTAAAAATGTTTACAAGTAAACTCAGTAAATGTGTTGTTATTGTCTGAATAAACTATACTTTTAATATACCAAACACGATAATTCTATTAGCAAAACAAATTATACATAATACATTTTAAGTTCCTGTCTGACAAGAGGGAACTTCAGCAAGCAGTCCTTGAAATATCAGCATCACCACAGAAGCCAGAAGAAGCAGGAAGAACTGGAGGCAGAAGAAGTCTGGTCAACAGTAGCTGTTCCTGTGTGTGATGAATTGGTTGGGGTCGAGTTTAGGGAGATCTGGTCTGAAGGAAAAACTACTGAGAGCTTATTTAGCTGGGGAAGACTCTCTTACCTATCAGGAATGGAAGCCAAGCATATTTAATTTAAGAACCTTTACGCAATCTCAATCTATTATTTGAAGAATGACATTTTATTCCCTTTTGGAAATAATTCCTCTTAATAAACATCTTAGTTTTTGTTGATTTTGAAAGGCTGTCTCTAGCAGAGGTGGCAATCCCATGCCTACACCATAGGAACCAGGCTACTGAGTTTCTTTTAGGTAGAGAGTGTTTATTTTGGTGGCAGTGGTCAAAGATTTTATAGCTGAGGCAGAATGGTGAGGTCTAATTGGGAACTTTACTAAGAAATGTGGCAGTGAGTTCCACAGACACAAGCCTCAACGTTTGTTTTTTAAAAGGAACATAGATGGGATGACCTTCACACTGTTCCATCGCATGTGGTGGTAGAGGTGGGATAACCTACAGTGTTTCTCTCACGTGGGCACTTTAGAGCTACAGTCATTGACGGCTACAGCATCTAACCAGAACAAGCCCAGAAACACAGGACTCTATAGAACAAAACACAAACTGCCAAGAATGCACATTTCCCTCACATATTATGATATGGTGACTCTAGTCACATACTGGGAAACTGAGCATGTCTTGGACCATTCCTAAAAAGATACAATACAGCAATAGGTTCACAATCCTAGGAAAAGGTCTTAGGACTTTTTCCTGTCTAAATATGCATAGAATTGCACTTTAATTTGAATAAGGAATGGAAGAAATAACTATGCTGCAAACCTTACAGAGAGGATTGATTAAAAAGCCATTTCCCCCATAGCTTCAAAATTTCCAGAAATGTTACATCTCTAGTTTTACATTAAAGCCTTCCTATTACATAGAAATCATTTTGGGGAGTAAAGCCAGGTAGCCTTGTCTTAAACATTGTACTCATCATTCTAAAAGAAAATAATTAATATTTTGAAATTGTTCAGTTTTTTTGGGAAAAAATACGCCCTGGAGTTTGGGTTTTTCTTGGGTCTTCACATCTCTTCTCCTCACCACAACATGCCAGAGCCAAGTGTACTTCCTAACAGTCAAAGGAGGATGAAGCCCCAGGTACACAGAAATATCTTTATAGAATCGTTCTGCAACAGAGCAGGAGACAAAAGATTCATGTCAGGATGCTCCTGCAGGAGAATTTATATCCAAAATATGTTGGGCTCTTTAAACAAACTTCTGTGCACTTGTGGAGGCTTCCTCTTTTCCTGCATTTGGTTACTTCCCCTTTTTCTTTTTCTGTACTCCTTTGCCTAGCAGTGCCTGCAGAGCAAACAGCCCCTGATCACTCAAGTGAGCAAGCCACACAACGCTCCAGAAACACTAAGCAAATAGACAGGGGTGGCCATCGATCAGACCCCAGGGGTAAGTAGCATCACCCATCAGGCCATCCCAAAGTGCCCCACCCTTTCCATTAACAGCCTCCCATAAACCTCCAAGGACTTTGGAAGCCAAGTTCAACAAGAAGGATAATATCATGGAAGCTGGGAGAAACCAGCAGGTTCGCTCACACGTACAGGGATGCTGATTGCTCTTTGCAAAAAAAAAAAGTTAGAAATGCGCACCTTGACCAATCCTGCCCATACTAATAATAATGATCTTACCTTATCCGATTTTCTCTTCTTTGCTAAGGAGAAGGAAAAGGGGGCTATTTTAACATACCATCACCAGAACAAACCAAAGCCTCTGCCACCTCGAGGACTTATTCTGACAAATGTTTTCTATAAGTCCTTCTGTGTGGAATGTAGCACAACATTATACTAAACCAGCAACATGGCGCTGCCAACTTATGAGAATTTATTTATTTTTAAATGGCCTGACCAGCTGCCAGACAGCAAAAAGGTCAAGGCTGGTTCTCTACCACTCCTGCATGCTTTTTTTTTTAACCTGAACCCCTTAAGTGAATCAGCATTGTTTGCACTGGGGTTCGTACCTCGATTGTACCCCCCAACCCACCAGGCTGCACCACAAGACCTGCTCTGACCTCTGGCCCAAGTTCCAACTAGGTACCAGGTTTTTTTAAAACTAGGTAACCCAAATTCAGCACAGGTTCTCATTATAGTAAGAGAATCCTATTATTAACAGCCATTCTTACAATGGAGGCAGCCATTATGCTGCCTCCATTGCGTCTGCAGAGTGCTGTCCCAGGAGGCTGTTCCAAGTGGTCCGGAGCCTGGTCGGTCCTGTAGCTCCAGAACCACTGGAGCATTCTAAGGCCTCCTGTGAGGCCTTGGCAAGCCACTTTGCAGATAAAATTGATCGGATTAGGTGTGTTACTCTGCACGCTGTGGATACAGTTAGTGAGCAAGAGGCGGCCTGTGGCAAACCGGTTTTGTGGGATCGGTTCCAGCTTTTTCCTTCTGATGAAGTGGACAAGGTGCTTTCATCTGTAAGGCTGACCACCTGCTTACTTGATGCTTGCCCATCGTGGCTCATTATGGGCTGCAGAGAGAGACTGGGTGAGGGGATCAGGGCGGTGGTGAACGCCTCCCTTGAGGAGGGAGTGATGCCATCAGCCCTCAAGGAGGCAGTGATAAGACCGCTCTTAAAGAAGCCCTCTTTGGATCCTCAAGTTCTGAACAACTTTCGCCCAGTCTCAAATCTGCCATTTTGGGGCAAGGTGATTGAGCGGGTGGTGGCGGTGCAGTTGAAGGCACACTTGGAAGAAACTGATTATCTAGACCCATTTCAGTCAGGCTTCAGGCTTGGGCATGGGACAGAAACGGCCTTGGTCACCTTGGTGGATGATATGAGGAGGGCTCTGGATAGGGGTGAATGCTCCTTCCTTGTTCTCCTCGACCTCTCAGCGGCTTTTGATACCGTTGACCACGGTATCCTCCTGGACCGCCTGGAGGGGTTGGGCACTGGAGACACCGTATTGCGGTGGTTCCGGTCCTTCCTCTCCGGCAGGTACCAGAGGGTAGCACTGGGAGAGGAGGTTTCGGACCCGTGGCCACTCACTTGTGGGGTGCCACAGGGTTCCATCCTCTCCCCGATGCTATTTAACATCTATGTGAAGCCGCTGGGGGCTATCATCAGGAGGTTTGGGGTGCGGTGTCATCAATATGCGGATGACACGCAGCTCTACCTCTCATTCAAATCTTCACCAAGGTTGGCCGTAGAATCCCTGTCCAAATGTCTGGAGACAGTGAGTGGCTGGATGGGGAGGAATAAGCTGAAGCTGAACCCTGACAAGACCGAGGTACTTTTGGTGGGAGACAAGAGGAGGCTGGGGGATGTTGACCTGGTGTTGAATGGGGGTACGGCTACCCTTGAAAGACCAGGTCCGCAGCCTGGGGGTCATTTTGGACTCCCAGCTGTCCATGGAGGCTCAGGTGTCAGCTGTGAGCCGGTCAGCGCTGTATCAACTCCATCTGATACGGCAGCTGCGCCCCTTCCTTCCCGACCATCTGCTCCCATCGGTAGTACATGCCCTGGTCTCCTCTCGTTTAGACTACTGTAATGCGCTCTACGTGGGGTTACCCTTGAAGACGGTTCGGAAACTGCAGCTGGTACAGAACGTGGCAGCTCGCCTGATTAAAGGCAGCCGCCAGTGAGATCACATCACTCCAGTGCTGAGGGAGTTGCACTGGTTACCAGTTGTTTTCCGGGCCAAATTCAAGGTGTCGGTTTTGACCTTTAAAACCCTATATGGTTCCGGCCCAGCCTATCTTAAGGAACGCCTCCAGTAGCACCAGACAGGCCGCTTAACAAGATCAGCCTCGGATGGCCTTCTCTCTGTCCCATCAGCCAGGACAGCTAGACTGGTGGGGACGAGGGAGAGGGCCTTTTCTGTAGTGGCCCCCACTCTGTGGAACTCCCTCCCTAGGGAACTCCGTCATGCCCCCTCTTTAATGAGCTTCCGTCGTGCATTAAAAACGTGGCTGTTCAGGCAGGCATTTGGGGTGGGCTAGGGTATTTTAGAAAATGTTTTTATTGTAGAATTTTATTGTTTTATTGTATGTTGTACATCGCCCAGAGTGGCTGGGTGACTAGCCAGATGGGCGATTAATAAATTAAATAATAAATAAATATAAATAATTCTTACTACCCTCCAAATGACTGCATGCACACGTAGACCTCAATTCTTGCAGCTCCACAGTCCAGAAACCTTAGCTGGCCGTGGCTTACCTTTCTTCTCAGAACCATAGGACCAGTCATTATCATTTATGTCATCATTGTCCTCTTGGTCGCTCTCGGATTTGTTCATGTTGTTACTACTTGCTATCCTATAGCAAAGGGAACAGGAAGAGAGGAAAAGTAAGTTGGATAGCTTTTTTCATGGTGTGGGGGAGTGTAATTAGAGCAGTGATGTTCAAACTGCAGGCCCATAAAGGTGGACAATCTTCTCTGAAAGACTGCTTTCTGCCCCAAGGCATCTTCCTGTGCAAAGCGCAGCTGCAAGGAAGCGTTGGAGGTGTTCTGTGGTACATTCTGAGTTCCCACAAGGTGGTGATGAGGCTCAAACAAGATTTCCAGACACCTTATGTGAACTGAGTATGTGGCCGAGAATAAGGGTGGCTGGGCTTCAGCCTTGCAGGATGTACTGTTTTTTACTAGAACCCTGAGATGCACCAAATGGAGCCTGGTGCAAAAGACATACACTTAGACTCAAAACAGTTCTGAGCCCAGGAAGCCATTTTCAGTACCAAAAGCGAACAGAGCTCACAGTCCTTCCACACAAAAATATAATCCAGATCACCCTGAGCTTCCTTCATTTCAGCAGTATAATTTATGGTGGGGAATAATTTTATTGCTACTATTGTTAAACAACTGGGAGTCAGTAAGTCTTGCTGATCTACTGCAAATCACTCAGAGTTCTACCTTCTGTCCACCCTGCCCTAGAACATGCCCCTGAATCCTCTTGAATATGCTAAGATGTTCCTTCCCAGAAAAGACAGAAAGGGCTCCTAGAAGGTAGTAAACTGGGAAACACCTGTATAAGGATTAAGTGTGATGGGACAAGTAGAGTCAAATATGAATCAAGCATGTTCTTGCATTGCCAGGTGCATTCTCTTAATATTTCTTAGCATTTATAGCACTTTTTGAGCATTCAAAGCAGCTGACATGAAACCTCTCAGCAATCCTTTCAACAACCCTATAAAGTAGGTCAGAACAATATTCCCCATAGTGCACATGGGGGAGGGGGGGAGTGGAGGAAAACAGGGGCCAAGACAAACAGTAGCTCGCCTGAGGCCATTTGGATTTGGCAAAGTCATGGCAGAGGCAAGATTTGAACTAGGGACTTCCTGGTTTGAAAACTGGCCTCTTAGTCAGGACATCAGAGTGCACCAGATCAGTTCAAAAGACCGCATGCGTTGATCTGGGCTGTGTCTCTCAGTCACGCCAGATAACCATGGAATTTGATTTCAGGTTCAACATTTTGCATCTGGCTGATCTCAATTTTATTGTTTTAATAACTGAGAAGGCCTTAGATCTTAAAGCTGCAAGACTGATCTTGAAAACATGTCGGCTACCCCTGGTCAGCTCTCAGCAGCTGCGGGGTGAAGGCGGAGTAGAAGAAGATGCACCACATGTAAGCAGGGACTTCTCTTGATCAGAGGGCAGGACTCTATTGCCCTTCCTAGCGGCCAGCCTTCCCCAGGACTAGCAGAAGGCAAATGCATGATGCAAAAATAAATTATTTTCAATTCAGTTTTTTAGTGGTGCAGAATTTAGGTTAGCGTGGCACAAATGTAAACATTCTTTAAGCACAGAATATATAAAAACTTCTTTGGACTGGGATCTTGGGAACCAAAATGCTATCTATTTTTGCACTTATTCTGTCTTACTGAAATCTCATCCCAGTCCCCACCCCCTCACCCTCACTCACTTTGAAAGCGTTAATTTTTACAGTGTGATTCCACCCCCACCCCCTCATTCTCAAGACCTCACCTCCGATTGGCAATGCGGCTACTGTTCCGGCCCATACCGAGGCACTTCTCCAAATGTGGGGCGAAGCGGGAGGCGGCAATACTTCGGCTGCAATTTGGGCAAACGCATTCCTTGTTCTTCCATTGGTTATAGACCTGGCCAAAGATATCCAGCCCTGGTTGATCTACAATTTCTGTAAGCAGGGAGGGAAGAGAAAGGCGGTCTTTCAGCAGGAGTGATAGGCAGGAAAAGAGAAGGAGTGGGAGGCAGGAAGGCACAAAAAGATCTGCAAACACAAGCAGCTCAAGGGACTCAGTACTGAATAACAGTTTGGACTGGCTGGATGCGCACAGACTCCAGCTCACCATTCTTTTAAGATGATCAATAGGTAACCAGAGATCTACAGTGCAATCACCATTGATGCCAGCAGACCAGCTCCAGCTCCTACATACAGAACTCTTAACTACAAAGGGAGGAGCAGACACCACCAGAACATGGAATGGCTCTGGCCCACAAGGTGTAGAACACAAAAGGAAAAACGTGTGTTGCTCATTACGCCACACTTCTCCTTCCTGCTCTATCCATCCCGCACATGATCACTGATCTCCACCCAGATCTTTCCTTCTTAGTGACCCAAATACTCACTCCCAGAATATCACGATAATCGTGAGTTACATGCGTGGCAGAAGCTCTTTAATGAGCTTCCGCCATGCATTGAAAATTTGGTTGTTCAGGCAGGCGTTTGGGGTGGGCTAGGGAATTTTAGAAAATGATGTTTTAATGTGTAATTTTATTGTTTTTAAACTGTTTGTATTATTGTACATCGCCTATAGTGGCTGGGTGACTGGCCAGATGGGCGATTAAGAAATTTAATTAATAAATAAACAAACAAACAAAGAAACAAGTGGACAGATGTAGTTGTAAGTTTGTGGACAATTGACTTTTGTGGTTTTACAAGGCTGGAATGTAAATGGGAAAATGCCACTTGTGTGACTTGCAAATTCCCATTAAAGTAAAGATTACAGAGTAGCATAAGCCACCTAGTCGCACCCTCCGAGGATGCAAACATTCAGATTCTACAGGATTCTCTCCCACCCCTCCCCACTGAATGCAGCCACCTCAGGCTTTGGCTTTCAACTCCTCTCATTCCATCTCTGTAGCAACAAGCGTGACACTGGCCCGTTTCTCTGCACCCCCATGGCCTCCCCACTCTCAGTTCCTTCCATGCTCAAAATGAGCAAGGGCCAGTGCCCTCGTCTCCCCAGCGGTGTATGCCACCCCTCCTCCCTTAAGGCCCCATTATTAGGCTTGCTCTTCTCCAGCTTTCTCTTCATAGCAATCACCAAGGTATGTTACTCGGATGCAGAGGAAATGCAAGTTGCTCTTCTCCTTCCTGCACAGCTGGTGTCAGACATGAAAGCGAACATGTGGGGAAAGGAACAAAGACGTGACATACCTGGGCCACTCAAGTTCCTAGTAGTCACTAGACCCAAGGTTGGGAAGAGAATTTCCCTTCCTCTCCACACCTTACTGAGTTGAGAGATCCTGGGGAGTTTCTGCCTCCCCTTAGAGTACATAACTTAGTAGAGTACATAACTCATCCAAACTGAATTGTCCAGACTCATTTGTTCTGCAGTGCATTTGCTCCTTACATGTACCACATATGCTTAATCTGCTCTAAATGTAACCAGCGGTTCCTTCCAAATAAATAATTCCGCAGCCAACCAGTATGACTGACTTTTTTAAAGTGCTCACTTTGTAAAAGGCTGAATGTAAAGGGGAGCCAGCACAGAGACGTCACTGGCTGCAAACACACACTTACCAAAGTCCTTCATACTATCAGGGTCTGTGTCATCCAGAAAGAAGTAGCCACATTTGACAGCACGGTGCACCTCAAAGCACAAGCCCAGGCAAGCATCCTCAATCAAGTCTGTATAAATATCATGAGCCACAGCCTAAAAAGCAAGAAGACCAAGCATTTAACAACAACATATAAGCTGGACACCGGTCCCATAGTTCAAGCCTCAGAATCAAGTTCTGTTCAGGGCCTAGCCTCAGAACATACAGAGTAGAATATTACTTCATTTAGGTGGCTGCATCCTCCTAAGAGAAAGATTTCCGCAAGCCATGTCCCCCCCAACAACTCTGGTTTTCAGGCATATAGAAAACATCTGCATCCAGAGGCAGCTTGGAAGTCTTCAATCCCTTTCTGTTGTCACTCCAGAGCGATTCCGAATGTTTCAATACAGACCAAGGGCTGTTTTGGACATGACAGTACAGAGGGGGTGCTGCGAAACAGCACAGGAACCACAGCAGGTTTGCGCTTCCCTGCCCCTCCCCTTTTCCACCTTCTTCTAAACCAATATCGTGCAATGTCCCATCAGGAAAGACGCACAAGATCAATTTTAGAAGACGTGGTGAGGACAGTGGAAAGTGGGGGGAAAACAGATGGCAATTGCACAGGCAAATGGTTGAGGTCACCAGTAGCCTCTGGATCATAACTTAGTCTTCAAAACTGCAGCCATGTAAAATGAACTAATATTCTACTGTAGGTTTTTTTTAAATATAAAGGGCAGAATGTGTTACACTTTTAAGCTACACTCAATACATTTTTAAAAGCTCTTATTTTCAATGTCACACAGGTGATCCACAGCACTATGGAAAGGCTCAAGCCTAGGGCTAAGCCCTGGCAAACACTAAGCTCTGTCCCCAGGAAAACAGGTCCTCCAGCAAGGTTTTTTCAAGAACCCATCTGTTTCAGCCTGGTTTCATTGAAATTGCTGCCTCAAAATCTTTGCCAGGAGCCTTTACCTCAAGAGAGGCGACTTACCTCCAGCTTGCTGTTATCCAGGCCCGACAAAGTCATGTCCTCCATTTTCATTTGCAAAAGCTACCGGAGAAGATGCTGAGAACATAACATAGCAGAGGCCAGGCTGAAATGGGAAGGTATCCCCCTGCATGAGGACAGACAGAAGGATTTAGTAATCATCTAGGAAACTTGCTTCCAAACTGAAGGGTGAGCCTATTGGTAGGAAACCAGACAGTGGTTTAAGTGTTAATAATAGAATGAAACTGATAAAGTCTGCACATTAACAATAGCTCTGAAGAAAATGCTATTTAGCTGGTGCTAAAACCAGGCACTATTCTAGAAGTATTTATTCCATTCTCTCTGCAAAAGAGAATTGAAAATGCCTCTTAAAAGATAATACCTGCTTCCTGCAGTTTCTACAAGCACTATTAATTACAAAATATTGAAGTTCCACTGCTGGACTGAGGACACCTTGAAACTGACTGAAAGATTTTTAATTGACTGATTCATTAGATCATGCAATGAAATGTTACAACCCTGGTATGAAGCGTAAATAATTCCTTAACAAAACAGATTGTAAACGGGCCTGACTTTACCATTTTCTGGCTACCACTCGCAAGCATCAAACCTCGCCTGTATGTAGTCAGGGCATGAAGCACTGTAACAGCAGCCAGACCCCTTAGAGTTGAACAAAAGGAGGAACTGCTGGCTTGTCAGTCATACCCTTGTGTCTATCTGCCACTGCCAGCAGTATCAAGGCCATCCTGTAGCTCCCAGTAATGTGTCATTGGTGAAGCAATTGTTCCCCCCTGCTGAGAGCTCAGCCACAGAAGTCAACAGTCACACCATATCAGTAGGCAGCCCAATGAGATGCATGATGCTGAGAGCTTGGAACCCTGGTGCATCGTGGGTCCCTGCCACCAACCCCCTGATTAGCTCCCTGGAAGTACAGCAGCCTCGAGCTATGCAGCGCTATCTCTTCACTGCTGGATTGCCTTTACACCTACTCTACCTGGCTCACTTGTTGCCTGCACACCAGTGTAACATCCCTACTTCTCTCTCTCACTTGGGGCACCATTTGTGTGGAAAGGCGGGCTACAAATCGAAACATATTAAAAAGTAATAAACTTTTTGGCCCCACTTTTTTGGCCCCACTTTGTAAAGTTTATTTTCCTCTTTGCAGAGCCTGCCTGATGGCTGGTGGCCCCAAAGCCTCCAAACCTCCCTTTCTTGCAGGGCCATTCCAGCCACTCCTATGGCTTCAGGTACAACACTGGGTTTATCACACCCACATTCCTCTACCCAATGCCCAGGCACACAGGGTGGGTGCTGCTGTGGCTCAGTGGCAGAGCCCCTGCTTTGTATGCAGAAGGTCCCAGGTCTGGTCCCCAGCATCTACCGGTAGGTCTGGAAAAATTCCTGCCTGAAACCCTGGAGAGCTGCTGCTGCCAGTCAGTGTCAACAATACTGGGCTAGACAGACCAATGATCTGACTGGGTATAAGGCAGATGTTCCTACCGTGGTGTAGGACGGAACTCATGATCAGCTTGGAGGGAGCGCGCACATGCATCTCTCTCCCTCTCTTCTGGATAGCCAGACACATTCACCTCACCTTCTCGGTTATGGCTGGACTGCTTCCAATCCCTGGCACTTTGCTTCATGCCCTACTCCTTGCCAACAACAACAACAACAAGCATTTATATAGTGCTTTCAAATGCTCTCTTCACAGATATTACCTTGTAATCCTTACAACATCCTGTAAGTTAAATCACCGTTAGCATCCCCACACTGCAGATGGGAGTTGGGGCTGAGAGAGCGCAGGGCAGGGGAGGGGGGAATGGCTTGCCTAAAGCCACCTAGTAGGTTAGTCACAGAAGATGTGACATTTGAACCAGGGAACTCCTCATTTGCAGTTCAGCCTTAGCTGTTCTGCTACAGCAGCTCTCAATAACCAGGTTCCATCCCCTGGCATTTTTACAACCCAGTTCCCCAACCCATGTGTATATATACCACCACTGCACGCATCTGACAAGGTGGGCTCTGCCCCCCAACAGTTTATGGCATAACATATGAACTACCTCGAGATGGCTGCTACACCACACACATCTGGAACTGAAAGTCCTGTTCAGTCTCCTCTCTGGCATCTTGAGATTTCACCAGACACTGACTACACATTTTCGAATCTATTTTTACAGCCGAAAGTGCTGGAAACTTTTGAGATTATATGGCAAGCAGAGATTTTCAGGATGCTGAATTCTGCAGGTAGCATCAAATTCCACATTTGCTTGTCCCATCACAGAATCGGGAAATGCACAGAAGCTAAGCAACAATTCAAATAATGAGCTGAAACAGGTTCAGAATAAGGCTGTATATATGCCATGAATCAGAGGCAGCACCAACAAGGGGCAGATTGTGGTGTTGCTTGATTCAGCCTCTGGGGAATCTCAATTTCACATTTTTAAAAAACCATCAACCCAAGTTCATAGCCCTGGTGGCTGTGAAAACGTGTCTGAAAGTAGCAATGGCCACTGAAATCTCAGAAGACAGAGAGCTTTATGAACAAGGTCCAGCACTTGGGGACGGGGCTCCAGCATCCATGAATAGCAAAACCAGAATAAACTGTGCAAAACAGCAAGAATTAGAGAACAGTAAGCTATGGAAATGTACGTAATTTCTACAGGCTACAGAATCCATCTTTTCTTGATGCAGAATATATTTTAGCACAGAGTACTCATACCAGCTTGTGACAAAGGCTATCAATGGCTAGTAGTCATGCTGGCTACATATTACCTCTAGTATTGGAGGCAGTATGCCTCCAAATACCAGTTGCTGGGGAACACCAGTGGGAGGCTGCTGTTGCACTCATGTCCTGCTGTGGGCACCCCTGGGGCATCTGACTGGCTGCGGTGGCAATGCTGGGCTAGGCAGGCCTTTGGTCTGATCCAGCATGGCTCTTTTTATGAATCATGATAGATAAGCCTGTCATAATAGGTCACAAGCAGACAGCAGCGTTACTACTAAATGACAGTCTGTTCCCCAACTCCAAGCTGAGCAGAGCAGAGGAAGCTGCTCCAGCTGGTCTAGGGACTACAGAAGCAAGCAAGCTCCCAGAGAGCGAGCGATCAGAGCGAGCAAACAGGGGGAGCAAACAAGGAGTTGGCCAGGGGAGTTCAGCAGGGGAGGTCAAGGGGGAGACCCCTAACATTTTTTTAAAATTTATTTGTCTTGTTACACACACTTCCACACCAGTGGGACTCTGTTTTTAACCTGCAGTGAGTAGAGGATCAGGGACAGGTTACTCTAGAACAACCAGGAGGCTAGACACAAAAAGGGAAAAGAGACTATGGAAGGATAAGACTCTCCAGTGGTGGTGACCTGCAAGGTGTGTGCCATGTTTGTTTTCTTGCCTGAGAACAACATGGCCTACACGTGCAGCAAGTGCAAGTTCATCACACTGCTGGAAGAAAAGGTAAGAGGACTGGAGCGGCGACTGTCGACCCTCCGGGGAATAAGAGAACACAAAGAGTTCTTGGACAGAATGGTGGAACTACAGCAGCAAAGCAAAGAACAGAAACTAGAAGAGCAAGAGCAAGCTGAGGCAGAAGAGGAAACTGTTGAGGTGAGGAAAAATGAAGTAGAGGATACTCCTTGGAAAAGGGTGACAGTTAGGAGCAGAAGAACTAGAAGACACTCGGCACCAGTGGAGGCAGTGGAACTAGGGAACCGTTTCCAGGTACTTGAGAATGAGACTAGAGGACAGCCTGCAGAGGAAGAATTACAGGGGAACCTGCATGAGAGCAAGCAAGAGGCTGAAGGTCAGTCAAGCAGAGGCGATGAAACCAAGGCCTACAGCTACAAGAAGGGAAGAGTAGTAGTAGTGGGAGACTCCTTGCTGTGTGGGATCAAAACCCAAGTATGTCGCAAAGACCCGTGGACTCACCAGGTATGCTGTCTCCCAAGCGGACAGATTAGAGACGTGACTGAAGGGTTGCCTGCACTCATAAAGCCCACTGACAGGTATTCATTTCTTCTCATCCATGTGGGAACAAATGATACCGCCAAGTGGAGCTACGAAGAAATCGTGTCAGACTTTGAAGCTTTGGGAAGGAAACTCAAGAACTTTGGGGCCCAGATAGTTTTCTCATCCATCCTTCCAGTAGTTTGAAAAGGGATAGAAAGGAAAAGAAAAATACTCCGGGTGAATGACTGGCTACAAAGGTGGTGCCAACGAGAGAGATTTGGATTCTGGGACACGGGCTATACTTCCTGGAAGATGGACTGTTGGCAAGGGACAGGTTGCACCTCACAAAGGATGGGAAGAATGTGTTTGGCCACAGCATGAAGAACTTCATCAGGAGGGCTTTAAACTGAATCCTACAGGGAAGGGAGACATACAGTTGGGGGTAACAATGGACAAAAGCTCATTAACCGCAACAGAGAGAACAGCTCTAATAGCGTCCAATAATAGTCTTCAGAAACACGTAGGAAGAAAGCCAGACCATGAAGCACATGGTCTTCGATGTCTATATACTAATGCCCAGAGTATGGGAAACAAACAGAACGAACTTGAACTCCTAATACAGGAGGGAAATTATGACTTGATAGGTATAACTGAGACTTGGTGGGATGACTCCCATGACCGGAATACAGCAACTAAAGGATATAACTTGTTCAAAAGGAACAGGAGGAACAGAAAGGGAGGTGGGGTTGCACTATATGTTAAAAATAATTATCTCTGCACAGAAATACAGGAGGTGGAGCTTGGTAGCCCCATCGAGAGCATCTGGATTAAAATAAATGCAGCAAAGAATAAAAGGAACATGGTGGTCGGAGTCTACTACCGGCCACCCAATCAAGGAGAAGACGAGGATGAAACTTTTGAAAAGCATATAGTCAATGTTTCAAGGAAGCATGATGTAGTAGTAATGGGGGACTTCAATTTCCCTGACATTTGTTGGGAGACAAATTCTGCAAAACATGGTCCCTCCAGGAAATTCCTGACTTGTGTGGCGGATCACTTCCTCCTACAGAAAGTAGAGGAAGGAACTAGAGGATCGGCTATCCTTGACTTGATCCTAACCAACAGAGATGACTTAGTGGATAAAGTAGCAGTTACAGGAACTCTGGGGGAAAGGGACCATGTTGTACTTGAGTTCTTGGTTCTAAAGAAAGCAAAAGCCGAGTGCAGCCACACCCGTACCCTGGATTTTAGGAAAGCCGATTTTAATAAACTCAGGACAATGATAAGTAAGGTCCCATGGCAAGCGACTCTAATGAGAAAAGGAGTCCAAGATGGGTGGGAGCTTTTAAAAAAGGAAATTCTCAAGGCACAAGTACAAACAATTCCAACAAGAAAAAAAGGTGGAAGACAACAGAAGAAGCCAATGTGGCTTCACAAAAAGCATAGAGATGACCTGAAAACAAAAAAGCACACACACATAGGAAGTGGAAGGAAGGCCAAGTAACAAAGGAAGAGTACAGGCAGATAGCACAGAATTGCAGGGATGGCGTCAGGAAGGCTAAAGCTGAGAACGAGCTGAGGTTAGCGACAACAAAAAAGCTTTCTTCAGCTACGTGCATAGTAAAAGACAGAGGAAAGAAATGGTGGTTCAGCTGTTAAATAAGGATGGCAAAATGATAGGAACCTCATTACTTGGAATGAGTTCAAATCTCCAGGGCCAGATGAACTGCATCCTAGAGTAATAAAGGAACTGGCAGAAGAACTCTCAGAACCACTGTCTATTCTCTTTGAGCAATCATGGAGGATGGGGGAAGTGCCAGATGACTGGAAGAGGGCTAATGTTGTCCCTATCTTCAAAAAGGGTAAAAAGGGGGAACCTGGGACCAGTCAGTCTGACATCAATCCCAGGGAAAATTCTGGAGCAGATGATAAAGCAATCCATCTGTAAGCACCTTGAAAACAATGCAGTGATTACTTGAAGCCAACATGGATTTGTCAAGAACAAATCCTGCCAGACGAATCTCATCTCATTTTTTGATCAAGTCACCTCCCTTGTGGACTGTGGGAATGCTGTAGACATAATATACCTCGACTTCAGCAAAGCTTTCGACAAAATGCCCCATGATATCCTGATGAGCAAACTAGCTCAAAGTCAGCTAGATGAAACAATGATCTGGTGGATCCAAAGTTGGCTACAGAATCGGACTCAAAGAGTGCTTATCAATGGGATCTTCTCAAACTGGGGAGAGGTAACGAGCAGGGTACCGCAGGGCTCAGTCCTGGGCCCAGTGCTCTTCAAATGTTTTATTAATGACTTGGAGGAGGAAGTGCATGGAATGCTGATCAAATCTGCAGATGACACAAAATTGGGCGGGATAGCTAAGGATGGACGAAAGTCCCTTACCTGGTCCCACAGCTGTGTTCGGTGGGGGGGGAGGCGCTCCGTTTCTCCCCCCGAAATTCAGGCCGGGGGGGAAGGTGCCCCGCCCCTCCTGGCCGAAATTCAGGCCGGGGGGGGCGCCCCGTCTCCCCGGCCGCAAAATAAAAAAGTAAATTGGGGGGGGGGGAGTGATAGTCTAAGTAACGATTTACGTAGCCTATCACGGCTGACTTTGAGGGGGGGGAAAAAAAGTGCGTATGCAAATGGCGGCGCCCATGGGCGCCGCCATTTGCGTTCCTTATTTGGGCAGGGGTAGTCTATGTAAAGATTTATGTAGACTACGGCGAAAATAAGGGCAACGCAGTGTAAATCTTTACGTAGACTACCCCTGCCCAAATAAGGAACGCAAATGGCGGCGCCCATGGGCGCCGCCATTTGCATACACACTTTTTTTTTTCCCCCAAAGTCAGCCGTGATAAAGATTTATGTAGCCTATCACGGCTGACTTTGAAAATATAGCCGTGATAGGCTACGTAAATAGTTACGTAGCCTATCACTTTTTTTTTTTTTTACTTTACTTTACGGGGAAATGGTGGCGGCGGCAGCCGTTGGAAGACCGGCCGCCGCCCCCACCACCACCGAAACCCGCCACCGAGAGGGACATTCGACAGAGGTAAGTCCCATCCCGGGGGGGGGGGCGCAGAGAATTTCACCACCAATTTCGGGGGACCGACTGCGTTGGCATTCGGCCTCCCGGAGATTCGTGGAGAAATTCTCCGCCATCCCTAGGGATAGCTAATACTTTGGAAGACAAAAACAAAATTCATAGTGATCTCGACAGACTGGAGCGCTGGGCAGAAAACAACAGAATGACATTTAACAGGGAAAAATGCCAAGTTCTGCATCTAGGAAATAGAAACCAAATGCGCAGTTACAAGATGGGGGATACGTGGCTGAACAACACTACAAGTGAGAAGGATCTTGGAATTGTTGTCGATCACAAGCTGAATATGAACCAACAATGTGATGTGGCTACAAAAAAGGCCAATGCCATTTTGGGCTACATTAATATAAGCATAGCTTCCAAATCCCGGGAAGTACTAGTTCCCCTCTACTCAGCACTGGTTAGGCCTCATCTGGACTACTGTGTCCGGTTCTGGGCACCGCACTTTAAGAAGGATGCAGACAAGCTGGAGAGGGTTCAGAGGGGGGCAACGAAGATGATCAGGGGACTGGAAACAAAGCCCTATGAAGAGAGACTGAAAGAACTGGGCATGTTCAGCCTTGAGAAGAGAAGACTGAGGGGAGACAGGATGGAGCTCTTCAAGTACTTGAAAGGTTGTCATAGAGAGGAAGGCCAGGAATTCTTCTCGATCATCCCAAAATGCAGGACATGGAATCATGGGCTCAAGCTACAGGAAGCCAGATTCCGGCTGAACATCAGGAAAAACTTCCTGACTGTTAGAGCAATAAGACAATGGAACCAATGACCTAAGGAGGTAGTGGGCTCTCCCACACTGGAGGTGTTCAAGATGAGGCTGGACAGCCATCTGTCAAGGATGCTCTGACTTGGGACTCCTGCATTGAGCAGGGGGTTGGACTCGATGGTCTTGTAGGCCCCTTCCAACCCTACTATCCTATGATTCTATGACAGCCAAATTTGAGACCAAGGCATTAGATAGTCTAATTCCTTCCTGCAAAAACATTTGGCTTAAGTGGGAGGAAAACCCACCCATCAAATCTCATCTACAGAAGCTTTATTGGGGAGCAGCCTTCCAGTGTCCAACCATCCCCAGCTGCACCATTTACCGATCTCCCAATGAAAGATTGGGGGGAGGGGGACACAGGAATAACACATGAGGAGGAAAAGAAAGCACATTTCCCAATCCCTCCAATGGACTGGATCCTACAAGAACCTGCACAGCAGAATACAAACCAGCTGACACCATGCAACAGTGCTGGCACCTCTCTATCTAGAAATTCTGGCACTGGGTTAGTGAACTGCCTGCATTCATCTTGCATGTATACAAACACCCTTAAGAGAAGAACTGACAGATCAAGGCAAGGCAATCTGCCAAGTACAGAAAAAACCAAGCAGGAAGAAAACCAAACCATTAAACATAGAACAAAAACCCATTTGGGGGCCACTGTCTTCAACAGCACCATTCCAGAGTTTCTCCGCCTGGCCTTTCACAGAAACCAGAGCCACGAAGGAGAAGCATCAGCTCTCAAATGGGTTCATTACAGAGGAGATAGGGAGTGGTCCCCATCACAGAGAGCGACGACCCATCCAGAAGTCACAGCAACTCTTTTTAATTTGCAATGGACCCAAGAAGACTGTAGCCTGGTTACTTCCTGGATCCAGAGGTTTCTGCTGACTCACTCTGTCTTGCTGAGAATGTCCAGGCCTTCAAGGAAAGATGCAGCCCAGTGCCCAAGCAAATGGATACAAGGAAGCAGCAACAGAGAAAAGAAGGATGCTTTGCAAGACCCACCTGTCACAGTACTGCCTTTGGCTAAAAGGAAGCTCCCAGGCAGATCCCAGGCCTATCTACATTTCAGGCATATTTACATTTCAATGTTGGGGGCGGGGGAGGGAGAGAGAAGAATCTATATATACATGAATCCTGGTCCACTTTTTAAAGGTAGAAGGGCATGAAGAAAACTGTGCTGACATATTAGTCCAGTTAAACAGCCAGAGACTCAGCTGCCCAACCCCCAATTAGCTAAGGTAGGTATGTGCATATATGTGTGTGTGTGCATGTGTGTGTGTGTGTGTGTGTGTGTGTGAGAGAGAGAGAGAGAGAGACTCACACACAATACAGAATATACACAAAAGAAAGTGCTATGAAATATATAGCCCTGAAGAACAAAATTAGTACAGCTCAAAAGATCACTTCCTGTATTTTCAAGACAATCTGGTCCAAATAAAGGTACCTTTTCTTGTACTCAGACTAATGTTTTCTTATATGTACTATTTATAGTTATTTAATTTGAAAACCAAATGTTGTAATACCCCCTAATTGCACCACAGCCCTAGATTTTACTTTTGTAAGGCTGCCATTATTTAAAGGGTGCTGGCTTCTAAAAATCTACTTTTTGAAGTGCTGTGAAAAGGGAAACAGGAAAAAGAAGTTGCCATTGCTGCGTTCACATGCAGAACCCATACATGCAGAACTCCCTTTCTAGGACCAAGTCTAACTCCTTCCCTACGCTAAGGGATTTGCCATTTGCAACTGAGGGATCAAAAGGGACAAGCAGACTGGGTTTTAAAAAATAAATTAGTATATCCATTGTCTTCCCCACACATGCCATGTTCAAGGATGGATTTCCTTTTGAAGCAGGGAACAGATACTGCAGCCACCACTGAAGGGAAATCCACTTATGGAAGGCAGTCCATTTCTTTTTAACACAGGGAGAAAAGCTGGCTTACAAAGAATGGGCCAGCGTGTAAGGCCTGCTAATAATTTGGGGATCTGCCTGGCTCCCTATTGTTGGGAGAAGGGCTCCTTTAAGGCCAGGCAGAGCCTTCATTAACATAACAAAGAGCAAACAAAGCCCAGACACTACGGGACCCCCAAACATTCAATGCCTCCCTGCAGCCAGCCATCTGGAATCAGAATGATATCCTCATGTCTAGACCGGGTGCCAAAAGGGGAGTTGGCCCCAACTGGAAGTGGAACATAACAGCCTCCTTATTAGGAATCCTCCTCCCATCTGCCCCTAGGAACCCATGAAACAAGATGACTGGCTCACCCCTAAGGTTTTTAGGGTCCATCGCCTATTTTGGCCACTCAGAACCCTCATCGCAGGGATTGCAAATGGAGAAATTAATAGGATGTATTCCATTTAACTGGCTATTTTGCACACATCTTAACATACTGTAGCGCATTCCAAATCTTAGCTCCAAGGCTGACTAGTTTATTTTTCTATGGCTTCCCCTCATATCCCCCCATCTCCTATTACACCACAGTACTCTCTTCTCCACCATGCCTCTCAACCACCTCTCTAGCCTCAAGCCACTCCTTAAGCCTTTCCCTGGCTCACAAACCCCAACCCATCCCCAAACGTTGCTGTTCTCCCAACACCCACCATCTTGCTTCTCTGCTCCTTCAACCAAGTGCTTCTTTCCTTCATGGATCCTGCCCCACCAACCTCCAGAGCAACCAAAATACACACACACCATTTAGAATGCACTACCACTGAAAACAGGATTAACGCCTCCCTTAACCTGCTTTAAACACCTTGTTTCAAGCCACAGAATCAATCTTGATCCTCAGAAGCTCAGTCTTCCACCAGGGCTTAAACTAAGTGGAGGTTTCACCAGGAGAGTGCCCTTCTTTCCTTCTCCCTCTACCCCTTCCACAGGACAGAATTTGATCCAGGGCTCATCCCCAGAACCTTACAGTAGTAGAGAGGGCCTGGAGCACCCCCCCCCCAAACAAAAGTCACTTCCCCCAAACAAAAGTCACTTTCACCATGCCATTCACAGACCAGAAGGTCTGAACAAGTAACTTTTTGAGCATTTGAAGCACCAGGTTAAGACTGTCCTCTCCTTCCAGGCATATGATGTGGGGTGGGCGGACTGCAATTACTCAACAGCAAGGGAAATGCACTCTGGGCCTGCTCCAAGGTACCCTTGTGTTAAGGAGTACTTCCTACATTCCAGAGTGAGGCACTAGCATAGGAAGCAGGTTCTGGGGTTGAGCCCTGGTTCAAACTACACCCAGCAAAAAGGGCTGAGGTGGCAGCGGAGAGAATGGGAGGACACTTTCCAAAGGAAACACCCACTTTTAAAAAGTACAGGGTGGACATTCAACCCGTCTTAGTGCTTTTGAAGACACAGCCAGGCAACAGCAAGTACCTGGAAGAACTGTACTCGTGTCCCCCGGACATGTTGCAGCACTAGGCCGTGCTGTCTGGGGATGAAGGGAGTTGTGCCCTCGGAGGACACTAGGCTGGGGAAGGCTGCATAATACAATGTACCCAAACCGACCTCACCCTCCATGCCTCTTCTTCTCCTCTACTCCTCCTGCCATCCCCACCCTCAACCCTGCTCCCACCATACCTTTTTCCAGATTCCCCTCCCCCATCACTGCCAGCCCCCCTTAACTTTGTTATCTTCGGCTCCCTGGTTGAAACCCAATCCCTGCCAAAGCACCTGACTCTTTTGCCCATCCCCTTGCTTCAGCCATGATGCCAGTCTCGCAGCTTCAAGTTCAGTCCGCCATGCCTTCATTAAGTGCTGCTTACTCACCCCTTTCCTCTCCCAGACGTCCCCCGCTTAATTACTTTCCACCTTCCTTCAGGCTTGTATCTGCTTCCCAATTCTTCTCTTCGGCTGCTTCTGCCTTCCCCTTGGCACCACCCCAATTTCCTTGCTATCGCTCACACATGCTTCGAAATACATTCCACCCCACAGATCTACTTGCCAGTCACATCCTGCCCCACTTCACCAGGGAAGGCCAGCCCCACTCTGTTTCCCTGCCCCATCTGCTTAAAGCCTTATCCCATCCAGGGTACCCTCAAATCCAGCACCTGGTTTGCAGCAGTAGCCTGGCAGCAGCGCCGGAGGCCCTCTCTTCCTGAGTGCCCCCAGCCGCCTCTGAACTTGGAAGGTTCAACCAACGGATTGTGGATAATTCAGTAACATCGTTCATACCCGGCCTTCCTCCAGGGAACCTTCACAACAGCCCGCTGAGGTAGGTCAGGCTGAGTGGGCGCTGCAGGCCCCAAGTCACCCAGTCAGCTTCATCGCTCACAGGGGGATGTGAAACCAGGTCTCCCCGGCCCCAGCCTGACATTCTAGCCCCGTGCTTGTTCTGAAAGGACCTGTACACCACGAACTCGCTCAGGGCGCGATCCTAGGCGTGTTTAGACAGAAGGGAGTCCTACAGCTCCCAGCATTCCCCAGCCAGCTGCTGCTGGCTGGGGAATGCTGGGAGCTGTAGGACTCCCTTCTGTCTAAACACGCCTAGGATCGCGCCCTCACTCCTTTATGGGAACGCGGAAGGCAGCCTCGGCTGGATCCGGCCAAAGGTCTAACTGGCCCGGCCTTCTGCATCCGGCAGCCGCCAACCAGCCCCTCCCGGGAAGCCCGCGAGCGGGGCACGGCTCCAACAGCCCTCTCTGCTGCTCGGCCCCAGCATCCCTGCGTGAGAGGTGCAGTGCCCCTGAGCGTGGAGGCTCGGCGGAGAGTCGCGGCCGAGGCCTGCTCCGCCAAGCGCCCCTCTGAACGCGCGCCGCCCGTCCCCGCAGCCTCCTCGGGGCGCTCCTTCGCCCGCTCCGGCCTCCCCCGCGACGCCCCCGGCCCCCGCGACCTACCCGCACGCGCAGGCAGGACGGCGAGGAGGCCGCTCACGGCCGGGGCCCCCCGCCTCGACGGCCCGGGCCTGCCGGGCCCCGGGCGGCCTGCCGGGCGCCGGGCGAAGCAGCCATGCCCCCTCCCCGCCGGGCCCCGCTCCGCGCAAGGCCCCGGCAGGCGGGAGGGGTCCGGGCGTGGGTGGGCGGGGCGTCCGGCCTAGCGCGTCCTCGTCGGCGGCGGCGGCGGCACCAGCATCGGCGGCGGCGACCGGGAAAGGGGGGGAGGGGCGAGAGAGGCTCCCTTTGCAATCCGGGCTCAACCGAAAGTGCTGGCACCGGCGAAGGGGCGGGCACTGGCGCGGGGGGGGGGGCGACAGGGAGAGGCGGGCGGTGGTGAGTCGAGCGCCCAATGGGCGAGCTCGGGGGAAAGGAAGCGGCCAATCGCCGCGACGTCTCTCCCCGCCTACTTTCGCTGTCATTCAAGGGGGTGCGCGAGGAGCCGCCGCGGGTCACATTGTTGGTCTTGGCGCAGCGCGCCAGGAGGCTTCGGCGCCGGGCAAGGGGAGGAAGCGCGCGCGCGTGCCGGTGTCCCTGAGGGGAGCGCGCGCACTCCTCCTAACCTTTGTGGCCTGGCCTCGCTCCAGGAACTCAGCCCCGGCTAAGAACTTCCAGCTCCGGGAAACGCGGGGTAGAAATGCCCCTGAGCACGTGCAGAGAGCTTTCCCCTCACCACGGAATAACTAACGGCAGGGCGCAGCCCCAGCCACCGTTTTCAGTACCTGAGTGTTCAACTCTGGAACCCATGAAGTAAGAATAGATGGGAAATAGGTCCCCTGGGTAACTAACCACAGGGTAATAGGCTGTGGATGATGGGATTGGTAGTCCAGCACATCTGGAGGACGCCAGGTTGGTGAAGGTGAGGGTTTTCAAACTAAAGGGTGGTGTTCCCCGTTTTGAGCAGTGCTGCCCTGCCTGCCCCCCTTCACAGCCCTGTGCCCTCCCCAAGTTCCATCTCCAACAACAGGCATTCGGAGTGGGCCAATTCAGGGATGCAGCTATTGACATTCAGATTCAAGTGTGAAAAATGCAGGTCCAAATTTTCTTAAAAGTTTCACTTCTGTGTGGTGGTGGGCAATATTCACTGTAATAGTAACTTGTCAGAAATCAGGTACTATGGAACATGGGTTTTTCCATCTTGAAAAATTTGTGACTATGGAAACAAAGAAGTCAAGAGTTCAGTGTGCTAGTTCTGACAAGCAGCCCACTTTCCTTCAAATGCACACACATGGTTTGTCACCACAGCAGCAGTTAATTTGTTTTAATTATATGGAGTTCAAAAGCTTCGGCTTTTGGGCAGTATAGAAATGAAATAAATAAATCCAAAAGGACATTTTAAAAATATTATTTCATTCGTAAAGTAAAATTGTAATGAGTTGCTTCTTGGAAACATTACCGAAACGATGTACAACTTAAACGTATTTTGAAACATCAGTCTTGCAGTAGGAAAGTTTTTCCTTTAATTATTATTATTATTAATTTCTATACCACCCAAAAGCAAAAGCTCCCCGGGTGGTTTGCAAAAATTTCAAAACATAGTATAAAAATGTTTAACAGCTAAAAAGAGTTATAACCAGATATCAGGACCTGATAAAACAACTGACATTCAAATCCCATCATATGCCTGGAAGTAGAGGACAGTCTTAACCTGGAGCCAAAAAGACGACAATGTCTTTTTGTCCACTGACTACCATCAGTGGGGAGATAATTCTACAGTCAGAGGGCTACCTCTCCTTTGTTGCCACCCTCTGAGCCTCAGATGTTGACTGTAGTGTACAGGTAGCTTCATACCGGGAGAGGCACTCCATCAGGTACCTTGGTCCTGAGCCATGTAAGGCTTTATAGGTCAAAACCAGCATCTTGAATCGGGTTCGGAAATGCGCAAGCAGCCTGTGCAAGTGGGCCAGAATTGGCGTTATGTGTTCAGAACTTCTGGTCCCCATTATCAGTCTCCTGAACCATCTTCAAAGAGAGCCCCACGTAGAGCATATTGCAGCATTCTAACTTGGAGGTTACCAGAGCATAGACTACAGAAGCCAAGTTATCCCTGTCCAGATAAGGCCATGGCGGGGCCCACAGCTGAAGCTCTGTGCCACTGAGGCCACCTGAGCCTCAAGTGCCAATGATGCTCCAGGGTAATCTCAAGCTACAGCCTGCTCCTTCAGGGGGAGTGCAACCGCATCCAGAACAGGCTGAACTCCCTCCATCTGGTCAGAAGAACCACCAGCCAACAGCATCTCAGTCTTACCTGGATTGAGCTTCAGTTTATTAGCTCTCATCCAGCCCATTGTCATAGCCAGGCACTGATTTAGCACATCCACAGCCTCAATTGATGAGGATGACAAGGAGAAATAGAGCTGCAGGTCATCAGCGTACTGATGGTAATGCACTCCAAAACTCCCGATGACTCTACTGAATGGTTTCATGTAGATGTTAAACAGCACAGGAGACAAAACTGACCTCTGCAGAACCCCATATTGGAGAATCCATGGGGCTGAGCAATATCCCCCAAGCACCACCTCATGAAGCCAACCATCCAAGTAGAAGTGAAACCACTGCAATGCAGTAACACAACACCCCCCCCCCCAACTCAGACAATCTCCCCAGAAGGATATTATGGTTGGTGATACTGAAAGCCTCCAAGAGATCAAGGATAATCAAACAGGGTCACACTCCCCCATCTTCCTCCTGACATAGGTCATAGAGGAAACCAAGTTGGATCACCATAATCTGTCTCATCCAAGAGGGCCTGGAGCTGGTTGGCAACTACCCACTCAAGTACTTTCCCAGGAAAGGAACATTTGCCACTAGCCTAAAGTTACTGAGATCTTCTGGGTCCAGGGAGGATTTATTCAGGAGTGGTCTCACTTCCACCTCTTTCAGTGGGCCAGGACCACTCCCTCCTGCAAGGAGGCCTTGATCACCTCCATGGCCCAGTTGCCAGTTTTTATAAGCCAAGAGGAGCCAACGTCCAGTACAGAAATGGTTGCATGAACCTGTTCAAGCGTCTTATCAATGTCTTTGGGCTGTACTAACTAAAATCCATCCAAGAAAACTAGACAAGGCTGTAGTCTAGATACCTCACCTGATTCACCTGCTGTAACACTGGAGTCTAAGTCCTGGTAGAGATTTTATCTTGGAAATGCCATGCAAGCATATCACAGTAGGCCTGTGATGAATCCACAGTATCCTTAGGGCCAGCATGTAATAAGCCAGGACTTATTTTACACTGTGTACTGGGCAGAGCCATACAATTGTTTGGTTGGCAGGTAGGGTGGTGGGTCAATTTACAGAAAAACCAAAGTCAAGGTACTATATGCCTCTCCCACCCGTCCACCCCTTTCTACCCCCCTGCATTTTGAGTATACTTCCCAAAATAAGCTTTGGCTTGGCCCAAATGACACATCCATGCCAGCAGTAGGTTGTCCCTGATGAAACAACATATTATTGTGTTTGTCCCAAGACTTCATTTTGGCAGAAGACACTGGGTTGCTTTTTGGTTCAATCATACTGAGAATAGACCCATTGAAATCCCATTGGTTTAGGTGGGTCTACTCTGCTCAACCTGGAACCAACCCGCTACCAAGTATGCTGCCCCATGCCAATCTTTGCCAGTCTAAGTAATACAAAATAAGGAGCCGGGGGTGTGCACCCTCAAATAAGCTTTGGGCCACTCAAAATGATAAATCCACTGTTAGATTGTTGATATGCCCCTAGCATTGTACTAGGATCAGTACTACTGATGCTGCAGCAGCAAGAACAACAAGGTCTCTTGTAGCATCCTAAAGACTAACAAATTTATTATGGACTTTAGCACACAAAGGACTATGCCATAATACATGTGTTGGTCATTTAGGTGCTCGAAGACTCCTTCTGGTTTTTGCTGCAAAACAGACCAACACCACCCCTCTGGAAGTTGCAGCATCAATGTGCAACTTGCACACACTTAGGGTGCAATCCTATGCATATTTAGACCAAAAAAAAGTCCTACAACCCCCAGCATTCCCCAGCCAACATGGCTGCCTGGGAAATACTGGGAATTGTAGGTCTTTTTCTGTCTAAATATGCATAAGACTGAGCCCTTAATCTCTGAAGATTGCACACTAGTTGAGCTTCCATAACCATGTGTAATGTAAATGGTGATACAGCAATGCACAGCAGAAAGGAAATGTCTAGTTTTATGTGGAACTATTTCTGAAGCATTCTGTTTCCTGTATATTAACACAGGCCTGAAAGGTGTTACAATAGTACAGTTTTCAAAGTTTCCGTCACTGACAATGTTTTTGTGCAGTTGCATACTTTTCACTCAGTTGCAATTGTTCAGCTATATATACAGTAGTATCACATTAATTTATCAGCATATTCCTTAGGCAACGGGTGGGCAGAAGGTAAATCAGGATCTGCTGCTTGATCTCTACATGATTTTCAGTAGATAGCAGGGGGTTCTGACTTCCAATTGTCTAATCCTAAATAAAAGCTTGATAAAAGCATGGTCAAGGAGATGTCTCATTGCAGGTGGAAATCAGAGACCGCCTTGGAAAGGAAGTATATTTCTGGACAGAGGACAGCCTGAAGAAGCTGAGGTAGGGTGCATCTGACCTAAGGGCACAGAATTTGCCTGCTCTGCAAGTCGAAGTTATAGCAGTGAGGAAAAGTGTTTAGAAGGTGAGTAGATGGAGATCTGTAGTCATTAGAAGCTCAAAGGGATTTTGTACGAGGCCGACAAGGGCAATGGAGAGACTCCTGGGAGAAATATGAGGTTTGTGTGAAGGGAAGAGATTCTGCAGACCTTTGATAAACATTTCTGCCAAAGGGAATGAAAACACTATAAAACCGTCTACTGAGCCATGAAAGGCAGAAACCACTGCAAGGTAGACCCGGAGGGAAGAAAATGCTAGTCCCTTTGGTTGGAGGGAAAGAAGGAAGTCAAAAACATGTTGCAATAGGCAGTGAATAGGATCAACATTATGATAGCTCAAGAAAGCCATAAACTGAGTCCATTTGGCTCTGTGGGAGTGCTGAGAGGATTGCTTTCACACTAAATCCAACACGTGGTGAACACCCTGAAGAGAAGACTGAACTGGCTGGATTCTCCAGGCTTTCTATCTATTTACAATTATTTCCAGACTGTCTTTAAGGGTGGAACCCTCTCTAGTCTGTCAGTCTTGAGGGTGTGCAAGTTTGGGTGACGGACAGTGCCATGATGGAGAGTGATGCGGTCTGGGAGGGGTGGGAGGTGAAGATATTCCCCATAAGAGCTGTGAAGCAGTGCTGTGAACCATGGTTGCTTGGGCCACCAAAGGGTATGAGGATAAGATTGTCATGGTCTTGCCATGCTTTCACCAGCAATTTTCTGATGAGAGGGATCAGTGGGAAGGCATAGAGGAGGTTGTGCACCATGAAAGGAGGATCACATCTCCAAGTGAACTCATCCCAGCACCCACCCTGCTGCAATACTGGGTGCACTGGGCATCCTCAGCCATGGTGAAGAAGTCAGTTGGCAAACAACCCCAAAGACAAAAAACCCTAGTGGTTATGGAGCAGCTGTGGCTGCTATGCACTTTGTGAATACCTGAGGTGTCAGGGGTGAGCGCAGGGAGTGGGATAGCAGTTCAGATTCTGAAGGAGAACTGCCAGACTTGGAGGAGGTGTTTTCCCAGGCTAGTCCAGATACGAGTAGGCCGGCTTCCCAGGTTACAAACATCCAGCTGGCTGAGGATGATTCACCCCCCATCCCCCATGAGAGGCAGTGAACAGGAGGAGGTGGGGTCTGGGAAGTATGACCTAATAGATGCCAGATGCAGGCGCAGAGCAAAGAGAGAGAAGGCCGGGGCGGAACTTAGATGATCTACCCGATTGGCCTTGAGTGAAAAGCTCCTCTTATAGGCCTCACGAGAAGAGAGGGACCTCCCCCCCTTAAGTTAGGCTAGTCAGCCCCCCTCCCTCTTCAAACAGCGGGCAACTCTCATAACTTCCTTTTGATTCCCCTGAAGGCATTCCTTTGTAGACTGAGAGTCACTGAGAAGTTGCATCTGTATGACCCTGTGAAGTAATGGATTAAAAGCTGTAGACTGAAGCCTCTTGTCTGTGTATGTTTGGGCTTATAAGTAAAGTGAGGGCTAAAGGAATCCTGACATGCGGTGCCATCAAGTGGCTGAAGGTAAGGACTGTGAACTGGTATGATTGGCCAAGGACCCAAAAGTGGAGGCATTGATGATGTGAGGGACGAACGACGATGCGGAAATAAGCATCTTTTAGGTCAATGACCGCAAACCAATCACCCTTGCAGAGCAGAGGAAGTATTTGGAAGAAGGTGACCATCTGAAAGTTCCTGGGACAGACAATGGAGTTCACATCCCAGAGGTCTAGGGTGGGATGGATTCTGCTATCACATTTGGGAATGGTGAAATGTCAGGAGTGGACGCCAAGGGACTTGGTACCAGCCAGTATGGGTTCAATGGCACCCTTAGGTAGGAGGGAATCAGTTTATGAGAGGAGGGTTTGGGATGGGGGAGTAGTGAACTGCCCAGAGGGCTTAGGCTATTAGGCAGTATAGAAATGTAATAAATAAATAAATAAAAGTGCAGATTGCTCCCAAAGGGGGCAAGGTGTCAAATTCTTTGGAATATCCCATGGTCACAATTTGAAGGACCCAGGAGCTGGACGTGACTGGTTGCCACACTGGGAGGAAATGACTGAGGTGATTACTGAAGGGAGGGTAGTCAAAGATGATTTTTAGAAGAGTTAGGGGCTTTTTTGCAGGTGTTAGACTGACACTTAGGTAAAAAGAGGAGTGTTTAGGCTGGGAATAAGACTGACACTGAAAAGTGGAGGACTTTGATGGCTGGTTATTGAAGGAAGAACAGTACCATTGCTGTGGACATGGCAGGTTTTTGGGGTAGTGGCATACTGATGCCCAGAGGTACAGAGGTGCTGGACTCTATCCAGAAAATCATCATTGATGATTCCTTCACCATCAAAAGGTTGGTCCTTGATCCTCAGGCAGGCCTGCTTAGGCTAGAAGATCATAGCCAGGCATAGCATCTCAGAGCTACTGCACCTGCTATGGCTTTGGAGCTGCAGTTGATGGCATGGCACACCATGCTAATTTGTTGGTGGACACATTTACACACCTCATTTTGGGAAATGCAGGCGATGTTCTTCTTGTCCTTCAAAAGGCACTTGAAGAAAGAGGCAGTTTTCTCCCATAGGAAGTGTTGGTAGCAGGACATGCATGCCTAGTCATTAGTAATGCACATTGCTAGGCCTGCATTTGAGTAGAATTTATGGTTCATAAAATACAACTTGTAGCAATCCTGGTTCATTCGAGCGTTGTGTAGTTTGGGGGTAGCTTTTGCTTGGGCAGCTTCTGCGATGACTGAATTGGCCTCTGGGTGACAAAACAAAAGGGAGAATCCCTCCTCCTATTCCCAGTATAGGTTTTCCAGGTACTGTGACGTGGATGAAATGGAAGAGGGCTTTTGCCATGAGTCCTGAGCGGCTTGTAGAAGGGCAGGCAGCATGGGAATAGCCAATGGTGCCAAAGTATCAGATTGAATGAGCTGGTAGACTGGGTCGTTAATCTGAGGTTGATGTTGCCTGATTTCCAGGCTGAGGCATGCTGCCATTCTAGTGACCTGGTCAGTGGAGGAGGAGTCATCCTTGGGTGGTAAGGCCAGACCTTGGTCCCTTTGGCTTCCCCTGAGTGGGTCAGGGGAAGCCAAAGAGGCCAAGGCTCACAAGGATGAGGTGAAATCGGAGTCTTGAGAGCCTCCACCCAAAGATAATGGTGGTGACACATCCTGGGAGTGAGATGTCATTTTGGTGGCAATTTGGGTTGGGATAGCGGATGCACTGAGGATAAAGGAGGCAAGATGTTCGGGACAGCTTGCATAGTTGAGGTAATTGGTGTAAGGGTCGGTATCATCTTGTACCCAGGAATAAGAGGGAGAGTGCGATGAACTGTGTCCATGTCTGTCTCATAAGGAGTGGTGGTGGTATAAGGGTGAGTGAGAATAATGAGATTCGGGAGACATCCGATAGGACTGGTGGAAAGGCGAGCAACCCCTAGAGAAACGGCGTCTTGGGGATGGAGATGGGGAGCGGTTCTGAAGTTGTTCATGAGGATGGAGTGGGAATATATCCCTAATCTCTCCTTCAGAAGTGGAGCCTACAACTCATTTTAAACATTACCATTGGTTGCCAGTTAATTGTTCAGATTATTCAAGCGCAGAAAGAAAGAAAGAAAGAAAGAAAGAAAGAAAGAAAGAAAGAAAGAAAGACCACTTACATCACAATCCTATAGATACAGTATGTCTACCCAGAACTAAGTCCCATCAAATTCAGTTGGGTTTACTCTCAGGTTGGTAGGTATAGGACTGAGTTTGGTTATTCTTGCAGAAACCCTAGGAAATACATGTTGAGTGTATCAGTTTTATGGATGAAGGAACAGGGGCTAATACACAGTGATTTGCCCAGTGTCATCCAACACTCCACTCATCCAGCACCCAGTGCCAACCACCATTTTTCCTTGACAGTTCCCTCAATACCCACCTTTTCCAACTTCTTCTGCCCTGCAGACACCTGTTTGTTTCCAGTTTGGGCCTCCCTTTTCATAGATATATGGTGGCACTGATGCTCTGAAAAGGAGAATGTTGTTCCGCCTGGCAACAGTTGCTAGGCAGCCTAAGTTTAGTTCTATTCTAAGAGCATCATTTGAAATGGAGAATCACGGAGAGTAAGTCTGACTCTCAGTGCTTCCCCTTCCAACATTTGCAACTCTGACACATATGAAACATCTTTTCTAATTGCAATTACTCCTTGTGGTCCAATATATTTATTCAGAAGCCCCTATTAACCAATTTTCTGGTACATGCCCCTGGAAAAACACTTTTGGGGATGCCTTTTTAAAATGTTGATAGTATGAGTTGTTAGAACTGCCATTCTTCAGATCCTGTGTGCGTGTGTGTATATGTGTGTGTTTATACACATAGCTTGATTCTAGCGCACAGAACATGCCTGTACATGCATGCAGATGAACACTGTTGTCCAAAGTAGATATTTCAAGCTAATTCTTTTATAGATAGCCTGAAAGCCTGTTTAGATGAGGAAAGCTGCTTCTGATGGAGACAATCAGTGAATGGTGAAGTAGCGAGTGGGTAGTGGGGAGGATGCGTCTCCACTGTTTCCATGCACGGCACTGATTCCATCCCTTATCAGCTTTTCAAATGCATTAAAACCATGCAGGGGGCAGAGCTGTTGGAGGGGGGATTTTGGTATGGGGAAACTGCAGACAGGGAAAAGATTGAGAGCTCATCCTCTGACTGCTTCTCAGGTGCCAATTCCCACCACCCAAGTGGCTTTTTCTCACAACATAATTTTCCTACGCTACCTTTTTAGTTTTCTTACTTGTTTATCTTTAGCTTAAAAAACCCCAAACACCTGCAGTCAGTGCAGGACAGGTTACTGTAGAGTAAATGCATACAGGAGGTGGGTAAGAGCCTTCAGAATGGCAGAAGGGACTATGTGCCCAGACAATCATTCTTGGTGTGAGAATATTACTACTGTTGCCAGTTGGGCCACCCATAGTTACGCTTGGGAACACCATTTTGCCCATAGGAGCAACAAGTCCATTTGGGAGGCAGCTCCCCCTTGTCCAATCTGCCCCAAATTTTGCACACAGATAGCTATGGTAATTTACTTGTGGGTAGCTAGGTTTGGTGCATAACAAAACTTATCATGGGATATTATAGGGAAAAGGGATTAGCCGCCTATGTAGGGCCTAATGGATGGAAGTTAGTGTTGCCCTTTGAGATATAGGTCTGTGGGGAGTTCTTCTAGTGCACAGGCTTTGGCAGAAATTTTTTTTGAGGTGAAAATTTGAGAAAAAAGAGTGAAAAGGCATGGCCAACTGCCTGTCTTGCGAAATATGGATGGAAAGCTGCCAGCTTTGCCAGGCTGGGAGAGAGTGGGTCCACCAGCAGCAAGGTCGAAATCTTGCAAGATCGATCAAGGATCGGGGGAGGTGTGCGCTTCCGTCCGCCCCCAAAAACATGTGTTTGTGTTGAGGGAAGTCAGTTGGAGCCTTCAGAACGCTTGCACCAAGCTCTGGCATGCAGCCAGGGGGGGATTTAAAGCCCCCCCCCCCCCCGGAGCCCCATGGCAGAGCAGTTTGCTCCAGGACCATCAGGGAGGGAGGGAATGACAGGGCTGTGCCCTGCTCCTGCAGAGGGGTGGCTGATTCACATTTCTTGTTTCCATGGGGTTGTGACTGAATAAACAGAGGTTTTGTTGATGTTGTTGTTCAGTAAGTCAAGTGCATTTAGATCTGTGCTGGCCCGTTGTGTAACAATGTATTTGGGCTTGGTGTGTGTGTGTGTGGGGGGGGGATTTGCAGTCTGATAAATTCTTACGTGTGTGTGTGTGTATGTATGTGTGTATTTGTATATAGTGCTTGGTGTAGGTGGACTCTGTCCTTAATATAAATCCATTTTAATTTATGGCACTGCAACGTAAGATGGCACTTAATCATCATAATAATAAATATTATGGTAGAATACACCTTGGCATTATTTGCATGTGTGTGCCAAGTGCTTTTAAGTGATGGGATATATATAGCAATCCTATGTAGGTCTACTCAGAAGTACCACTTACTGAATTCAATGGGACTTACTCCCATGTAGGCATGTGTATGTGTGTGAGAGATGGGTTTTTCCCTCCCCTACCTTTGCTTTCAATAAGTGGGCTCTGCCACTAACTGCTTTCTGTGTTGTTCTTCTGGAGAAATTTCCGGAACGGTGTAGGAAAAGGGTTGTGTGTAGCAAAAGAGGTGCCCTTGGGTCCACGTCCAGTGACCCCCCTTTCCACCCCACCAGTTAGATTGGCCACAAACCTCCACTGCAGTGACCTAGGTAGAAACCCTCCAAACCGCCCCTTCAGCTGCCCCCCAACCCAGCTCCCCCCAGGCCCCCCACCCATGGCACAAGCCCCCACCCCTTGACAGCCACCCCCTGCATGAGCCCTGACCCCAGACACCCACCCCTAGCACAACCCCCCACCCAGCAGACCCAGGCATGCGCTTCTCCCCAAACCAGAGCCCCCAGCCTGGAGCCCCTACCTCCAGACTCCCACCCCAGGCACACTGTTTACCACACTGGCAGTAGAATTTCATCTTGGGCAAACAGCCGCATCTGGTCACTATGTCACCTGGTGCAAGCAAACAGAGGGGTGCTGCTAGTGTGTAATGACAACCACCTATCTGTACTCAAGCAACTACCAATACATTTAAAAGATGCACACAGTCTGTGGCTGAGAAAGAACGGACTGCTGTTGCATGGTGCTTGGCATGAAGAGGTGATAGGAAGAGTAACCAGGCAGGTTTTAATGAGTATGATCATTTGATGATACTGGGGGACATACTAGTCATAGACAAGGCTTCTGAAAGGTGTTCGTTTGCCAGTGACCACCACTTGTGCCCAGCTTCCCAGCTCTCAGACTTCATCGCTTCTCTGGCCTTCTGAACTGTGGCTGGTGCCTGGTATTCCAGGGTGAGCCACAGCAAATGTGTCCTCCTGCCACTTCTGGCGTACTGGTAGCCAGATACTGGAAAGGGAGTAAGCTGTGAACTCCTCACACCTAGCTGCCATGGTCCCCTCTGGCCCACCACATACTTCTTCTGATCACCACTTGTGCCCAACTTCCCTGTCCCCAGACTCTTAGCCTGCCGGTTTTCATAGCCACTGTACACTCCAGATGACACGTAAAATGTAGAAATGCTCTAAATGTGGGGAAATCTTCTCTTACAACTCCAGTGTTGACAAACACCAGAGTCTCCACACCCCTTTGTGCTCTTACATCTGTGCTGCAATACTTGTGGGGAGGCAGGAGTGAAGCAGGAGGGGGACACCAAGAACATGTCTTAAAAACTTTCCTAACAAAACCTGTGATATCAGTGACAAAACTTACAGTGGTTCATGAGTTATGGTTGAACTGAACACACACAAGCTGGGAGATCATTTTCCCAACCATAATGCCAGCCCCCTTTCAAACCACAACGCACCTTGGGCAAAGGGGCCAGCACGTGTGTGGCAAGTGATGAAGGGCAGGAGCCCATTGGGATGCATACATAACTATTGAACCACAGGGCTCTGGGATCTATCTGTCAACTGCCTGAGTGCTCAGACCTGGGAGATATTATGCATGCCAGGTCAGAGTTGCCCCCTCAACTCTGGGCTTTCTTGGGTGAAGCTGATTATTGGGATGATTCCCAATCTGCAGTCAGGCTGGCTTTTGAAATTGAAACTGCCTCGGTTGATGTCCTCTCCTGGGAACTAGATGGGGGGAGTGTGTTCCTGTTGGTTCTTCTCTGGCTGAGCATTCCAAAGAGAGTATCTCAAGGGGGATTATTGATCTCCCAGTGCCCAGCCTATAGTGTTCCTCCAGGCTTTATTTTGGCCGTATGTTGTTTTAACAACTACATGAATGCTATACAGGCATTATATTAATTAGGGCTGTGTACCGCTTCGGCCCAAGGCCCGAACCCCAAGTCAAGGCGGGCCACTTCGGGTCACTTTGTGCCCCTTCCGAGGCAAAAACCCTTCACTCATTTGGTAAGGTATAATTCTTCTGATAGCTCCCTTCTCAAGCAGTGTGGATGTCTCCATTCTGAGAGGCTCCGAGGGTGACGTAACTTGAACAGTACCAGGAGGAGGGAGGACGTCGAACTCTATTCGGTATCCAAATTGGATGATGTCGAGGATCCATTCGTCTGAGGTTTTAATCATCCAATTCAGTAGAAAACGACACAGGCGCGATCCAAACATGGGATGAAGAGAGACTAGAGGCATGGGATGTAGGGCTAAGTCAAAGCCGTCATTTAGAGGAGTTGTCCCCCTTGGAGCATTGCTGTTGAAAGTGGTTGGAAGGAAGTTGCTTTCCTTGAGCCTGCTGTTGATAAAACTTGGCAGTTCTGTCCTGGTAATGGTGAGGTTGATGGAACTGTTAACTGTCTAACCCGTCTCCTCTGACTATAAGGGTGCTGTTGGTATTGCTGCAAAATACCCATCTTTCTTGCCTTTTGAATGGCATCCATTGCCTTGTCAGTCCTAAAGAGGCCTTCACCATCAAAGGGAAGATCTTCTATCCAAGATCACACCTCTGGTGTCAAGCCGGCGGACTGGGGCCAAGCCTGCCTGCAAAGGGCTACTGCTCCTACCATTGCCTTTGCATCACGGTCAGCTTGCTGATGAGTGGTGTTAATTTGTTGTCATGACAACTTCACTCCTCAGTCTGAAAAAGATGTGCAAGTTCTCTCTGGTCCTCCGGAAGATAATCACACAATGATCCCATCTTTTCCCACAAGAAAAGCTGGTATCTTGACATTATTGCCTGATAATTAGCCACACGGAGGCCAAGTGCAGATGAGGAATAAATCCTCCTGCCCAGTAAGTCTAGCCTGTGACTTTCCTTGTCTGCTGGTGAGGCATGAATCTTTTGCGATTTGCCCTGGGATGATTCCAGTATAATCGAATTTGGTTGCGGGTGTGTAAACAGAAAACCAGTGTCCTTCTCTCCAACCTTATGGAGGGATTCTGAACGTTTCGATGTGGGGGCCACTGAAGAAGGGGCATTCCAGGACTCCTTCATGGTCTGTAGCAGCGTAGAAAGGAACGGAATTGACACTGGAGCTGAAGCCTTTGTGTAAATCACGTCAAAGACTAGATCTTGTAATTTCTGTGCCAGTTGTTGGGTCTCAGTTCCTAGTGATTGTGCCATTCGCAGTATTTGTTCTGTGAAGTGGTAAAGATCCTTGGAAGGCGAGACTCCTTCATACATTCCTACATTCTCATCTGGTGAGGAGACAGAAGGTTGTGCCGATGATACCAGCGTTGAGTCCAAAAGATAGTCCTCAGTGGATTGTGAGGATGAAGCTGCACATTGATCCCGATCTTTCTCCTTCTCCCTAGATGTCAGGCTAGGGAGGGATGGGAGTGGGCGAGACTGAATCAATCCCACAGCATGAGCAGCTTGTGGCGCCAGCATTCTTGATGCAGATTATGCCTTTAATGAAGACGATCATGGTGGGACCGGCGGAGGCAGTACGAAGGGATCCTCTTGTGGTTGTCTTGAAAAGTTGCTGAAGGTGCTGAACAGTACTGAGAAGTTGCGCCTAAATGCCTAGTACAATCATGACAAACATCAGGATGACAACACCAGTCCTCATATTGGTAATGCATCCTGGGTGGAGCGGACCCAGTCATGTATCAGCAAATGGGATCTGTATCCCACATCTCTTTCATAGCAGCCATGGTAGGGCATACGTAACATGTCAGAATGAAATGAAGCCAGGGTATATAAACGCTTCCTCGGTATTGGGGGAGGAGACAGCTGAATTTGAGGTGGCGAGATGCAGGATGCTATCGGTGATGACACGTCTCTGATTTTGCCTTCCAAGGTCAATGCCGTATTTGGTTGCTCAGTCAACAATGCTGAAAGAGCCCTCAGTACCAACAATGAAACCGACGGACCTCTCAGTATTGGAGAGTCCAAAAGTGGCAGTGGTGGCAGGATCGTAATCTGGCATTGCGCCATAGTCTGAGAAGGAGAAAGGTCTGTATGATGGTCTTTCTTTTTCTTCTTTTTAGGAACCTCACTCACTGATTTAGGTGCTTTAGGCCCCTTAGCTTTTTTAGAAAGCTTCTTAGCTGTAGAAATTGTTAAGGATCTGCCTGGAGTGAGCAGATCGGTTCGACCTGTGGTTAGGGTTGAAGACTTGGCCCGTTGCACAGAAGAAGAGTGACTTGTCTCTGCCATTGCGTGAGGCTGAGAAGTAGAAGTCATTTGGCACTTTGAGTCAATGGCCTCCAAAGCCTTCTTCCAAAGGATCGCCTTTAAGCAGTCTACCTGGTGATGTTTAGTTTGGTGAAATTCATACAATGTTGGCAGGTCTCCACCACATGAGATTCCCCCAGGCAAAACAGGCAAAGAGAGTGTCCGTCAGTGGGGGTAGTTCACTGCTGCACTGAGTGCACTTTCGAAAAGGGGCCCTAAAGGCCATGCGTCACCAAATAGTGATCAGCATTCGCGAAAAACAGACAGCAAAAATTACTAACTACTGCTTCTTTTTTTAGAAGAAGAAGATGAAGATAAAAGCAGAAAAAAAGAGAAGAGAAAGGGGAGAAGGAAACTCCTAACTATCCTCTGTGAAAGCGGAAAAAACTGGAAAGTCCCAATAAGGCATCCTTTCAGCAAGGCGGTTGAAAGAGAACTGAGGGAATGGGTGGGAACCCACTGGGATATGCACAGTGGATGGTGGGGGAGGGTTCCCGCCAAAAATGTTTTTCCTCAGCTAGAGAATGTTCCTGAACAAGGCTGCACGCAGGCACAGAGCCCATATGTGTGATAAACAGAGACCACGAAGAAGAACTGTCAGCTTTGATGAATATAAGGCTGCAGTATACCAATGATTTAAATTTGGCTGAGAATTTTTCTGAAAGAGATTTAGATCCCTGTCAGTTATATCTTCCAAATCTTATTTGGAATTTGGATATACATTCATAGATTCAAAGTGCCAGTGGAAGTCAGTGGAACAAAGTGCCAGTGGAACTCAAAGGAAGAGTTAAGAAATCTAATGATACTCGATCAGTATTTATTTCAACTGCCAGGTGAAATTAGATGATTGGTTAGGGATAAGGCACCAAAGTCAGTAAAAGAGGCATCAGAAATTGCTGATCATGTAGCTCTCAACAGGAGCATAGGCATATATGGGAGACACAGCAAAGAAATCTCACATAAAAATGTACACGATAACAGAGGATTTAAAAGGGACTATGAAAAAAATAAGAATATAACAGGCTCACTCAAAAGATAAAAGAAGCACAAATTTAGTTCAGTGTTTGGGGCTTTGGAGAAAAGATGTTATAATTGTGGTAAAACTGGACACATAAAACCAGCTTGTCTTGAACTGGACACAAAAAAGGATAAAGCCTCTTCTGTGAAGACAATACAGCTAGAAGGTACGAGAGAAGGAAAAAACATTAAGCCTGCTCAATGTAGCATGATTAAATTTGAACATTTACCTGAGTTTGAGTTGTTGGTAAAACAAAGTGTCTCAATAAATGCAAAGGAATACTTGGCCATTCTGGCTACAGGAGCAGAAATTCTTTGATTCGTCCTGATTTCGTATCAGAGGAGAATTATTTACCTCATAAGTACATATTAAAGGCATAGGTGAGGAAGTATACTTAAGACTGGCACACGTTCATATAACATGATGTGACTCTGAAAAGCTTTGTAAGGTGGGAGTTAATCCACATCAAGAAGAATCTTTCTTAATGGGGATGGATGTCCGAAGAAGAAAGTATTTGTAACTACTAGGCCCAAAAGAAGGAATTTTCAGAATTAAATATTTCTGGGGAAGAAAAAAGACTCAGAACTGGCTGAAAACACAATGCAGAGCAGGGAGGCAGCTCAGCTGTTGCCTAGCAAGCCCAGCAAGGCAACTGAGTGGACACTGGGAGCCAGTTGCCAGTTCTCAGAGAAAAGTTTAGACAGGCTATACTGACTGACCCCAGTTTACAATTATTTAAAGATGAAACTGAAGAGGCATATAGTGATTCCCAAAATGAAAAGATTGGGAAAATGGCCTTCTATATAGATCGTGGAAACCTTTGAAGAAGGGAGAACATATTGAGGTAGAAAATCAGTTGATTGTGCCTCAGGAATTAAGAGAAGAATTAATACATATGGCACATGAACCAGCTTTAGCAGGTCATATGGGAATTGGCAACATGTGAAAGCCATTACTAATTTAATTTGGCCTAAAATTTCAAGGCAAGTCACAGATTTCTGCAAGTCATATGAAGTTTGTCGGAGGATTGGAAAAGGAGAGAGGAGCACACGTGCGCTCTTCCACCTTTACCGCTGATAGGATAGCCCTTTTATTGCTTATCCATGGATATTGTAGGACCGTTTGCAAGACTAACACAGACAGGAAAATATATATATCCTAAAAGTTGTTGATTTCGCTACACGTTTTCTTGATGCAGAGTCATTAAGGAAAGTAGATGCATTATCAGTAGGGCTGTGCGCTGCTTCAGTCCGAAGCCCAAATAATGAGTCGAAGCAGGCTGTTTCAGAGGTGCCTCCATGTGGTATGAGGTGGAGCAGAATAGCAACAAAGCACCCCAGAGCGAAGCAGCTTGTATATAAAGCCCCTTGTCTGACTCGGTGATTCATTCTGAGCAACCCAGACAGCCTGGTGCCAAAAGTATCAACTTCAGAAAGTTCAGCAAGAGGTTGAGGGGGAGGGAGGGAGCTTTGGCAAATGGAAACTCTAGTTGCGAAATCAGGGCTGAACGGAATCCAGAAATCTCCTATGGGGGAGGGAGGGAGCTTTGGCAAATGGAAACTCTAGTTGCCAAATCAGGGCTGAACGGAATCCAGAAATCTCCTATCAGAGACAGTGGTGGAGGAGGGGGGAAGATTGAATAACTGGAGAAAAACGGCTGCATTTCAGAGACAGAGATCATTCTGGTGGTGTTACTTAGGGATGTGAGAAGTGACTCCCCAGCCTCTGCTCCACTCGCCGGTCCCTCTACCTTCACTGCAATAGCCATGTTTTTAACACATGGCGATTGGAAGTCTATGTGCACGTAGACTTATATGCAAAAAACACCATGAATTAGGGATGGCGGAGAATTTCTCCCCGAATCTTCGGGAGGCTGAGCGCCGACGCATTCGGCCCCCTGAAATTGGTGGGGAAATTCTCTGCCGGCCCCCCGCCCCTCCTCTGGGACAGGACTTACCTTCGGCGAATGTCCCTCTCGGCGGCGGGTCCCGGCGGCAGTTCGGCGCGGGCAGGGGCGGGGGCAGCGGCCGGTCTCCCGACCGGCTGCCGCCACCACCATTGCAAAAAAAAAAAACCTAAAGTAAAAAACAAAACAAAACACCCGTGATAGGCTACATAACGATTTATGTAGCCTATCACGGCTAGATTTCCAAAGTCAGCCATGACAGGCTACGTAAATCGTCACGTAGCCTATCACGGGTGACTTTGAAAAAAAAAAAGCGTGTATGTAAATGGCAGCGCCCATGGGGCGCCGCCATTTGCGTTCCTTATTTTGGCACGTCTAGTCTACGTCAAGATTTACGTAGACTACGGCGAAAATAAGGGCATGCTATTTGCATTGGCCTTATTTTCTCCGTAGTCTACGTAAATCTTTACGTAGACTAGACATGCCAAAACAAGGAACGCAAATGGCGGCGCCCCATGGGCGCCGCCATTTACGTACGCGCTTTTTTTTTTTTCCCAAAGTCACCCGTGATAGGCTACGTGACGATTTACGTAGCCTATCACGGCTGATTTTGGAAATCTAGTCGTGACAGGCTACGTAAATCGTCACGTAGCCTATCACGGGGTCTTTTTTTTTTTTACTTTTTGTTTCGCGGCCGGGGAGACGGGGTGCTTCTCCCCAGCCTGAATTTCGGCCGGGCGAGGCGGGGCGCCTCCCCCCCAGCCTGAATTTCGGCCGGGTGAGGCGGGAAGCCTCCCCCCCCTCGCCTGAACTTCGGGGGGAGAAGCGAAGTGCCTCCCCCCCACCGCGAAGCCAAGCTGCGAAAAGGTAAGTGACTTTCGTACATCCCTACCATGAATCTTGAGTATATGGGCATTCACAGCACTTTTTGTGTATGAGTCTATGTGTGCACATAGACTTATATGCAAAAAGTGCTGTGAATCGCCCAGACAGGAGAAGGAGGTAAGGTGCATGTCCCTGCTGCTTGCTGTCTCCTCTTCATGAGCAGGAGATAGCAGTGGGGAGCACCTCCTCCTCTCCTCCCTAGTCTGCTGACCAGCAGCATGGCACACGTCCCCACCGCTCGCTAGCTGTCCCCTCCTCATGAGCAGGAGATGGCTAGCAGTCCTTGGGGGTGTTTCCACCAGTGATTCACCCCCTCAATTGACAAGGCACAGCACCCCTTTGTTACAGAGATCCTGAGGGTTAAAATGGGGGCTGGTTTCCATCTTTGTATTGGAAGCAAGTAAAACAAGGATCCATGAAATAAAAAAAGGATCCTCATGATTTCATATGATTTTTAAAGGGGAGACTCCGAAAACCACCATCCAATCACAGAACACATCTGCCTCCATGGACTGAACCAGAAAAATCACGGATCCACCACTCAGTGCACGGATCCACCACTCAGGGTGCAGTCACAGTGCAAAGACGGATCCGAGGCAGGGATCGTCTTGATTTCATATGATTTTTCACGCCATTTGAGGTGAAGTAGAAGATCTGAGACCTACCTGCTGGGAAGCAGCAGTTCTGAGATTCTTAGTGTGCATACTTGGACAAAGATGAGTTCTGTGCTTTGATTGGGGGGGCAGGGGGGACCCAATGTAAAAATTCAGAGGATCCATATTGAATTGGGCATCTTGTCCATGGCTTTATAACATGCCCAAGCTATGAAGCCCAAAATCTGTTTTTTGTCACTCAGTCCGTGGGCATAGCTGTGCTCTGTGATATGATGGTGTTGGGGGGGGGGGATCTTTCTTGTAAAAATCATGAGGATCCCTGCCTCGATTCTAATTTTTTTTACCATGGCTGCACCCTTGAGTGGCGGATCCATGACTTTTCTGGTTCAGTCCGTGGAGGCAGATGTACTCTGTGACTGGATGGTGGTTTGGGGCATTTGCTCTGCAAAAATCATATGAAATCAGGAGGATCCCTGCCAGGGATCCATGTGTTTGAGCTGTGGCTGCACCCATGAGTGGCAGATCTGCGATTTTTCTGGTTCAGTCTACAGAGGCAGATGTGCTTTGTGACTGGATGGTGGTTTTGTGGGTCTCCCCTTTAAAAATCATATGAAATCATGAGGATCCCTTTTTGATTTTATGGATCCTCATTTTACCCAGTCACCTTTGTGTTTACTGCTCTCTTTCCCAGCACAAGCATATCCCTGTCTACTCAGAAGTAACTCCCATTGTGGTCAATGAGGCTTGCTCCTGAAATTCAGGTGCATCTGGACTTCCAGGGGAAAGGAGAAAGGGGGGGAGGGGGAAGCCTCTGTTATTGGTTGAGCAGCCCCTGCCAGTCAGATGACATTCCACCTCCACCAGAAAGTATGTTCTGTGAAGCTATTTTTACTGTGTGGAGATCCTGCTTGTGGAGCCCTGCATGGGCCACATTGCAGCAAAGCTGATTCCTTTTAAATTAAAATCCAGTTCTCCTCCATTAGCTTCTCCTTCCATTGTCGTGGAAACACAGCCATAGGAGGCGGAAGGAGGCGGCAATGAGCGAGGTAAAGCTCTTTCCTTTTGAGAGTTTTTGTGGAAAAGCTCAAATTTCAGCTGCATCTAGCCCAAAATGTGCTAGGCCAAACTGTCTGAAATTTGGTAGGTGGGATTCCCTCCATGTTACCTGAGAGGCCCCCAGGTTTCATGTATTTTTCATGAAAACTGAAAAAGTTATGGTGATTTGTGTTTTCCCATGCAAGTCAATGGGGAAACACCCAAACCCAGTAGTCTGGATATCTGAATCTCACTTCAGATCCAGAACCGAGTCAAAACAGAGGGGGTCCGAATCGGCCCGAGTCAAAGCAGGGCTGATTAGGAGGGTCTGAAGTGGCAACCGAAGCGAAGCGGGGGGTCCGTGCACAGCCCTAATTATCAGTGGCTGAAGCCTTATTAAACATTTTCGTGAGCCTAGGTTTCCCACGTGAATTTCAGACAGAAGAACTGTTTTCCTCTCTGAAGTCATGACAAGTTTATGGAAGTGCTGTGGCGTGAAACATATCACATCAACAGCTTATCATCCACAGAGTAAAAGTCTTGTTGAACATTTTAATGATAAAATGATAAAATCATATGTTTGCAAACACCCACTAGACTGGGACAAGTGATTGCCTTATTATTCACATACAGAGAAGTGCCACAGGAATCCATCAGATTCTCTCCTTCTGGAAGAAAGGTGAGGGGCCCTTTAGCCATTATGTGAGAAAACTGGGAAGGGTTGTTAAAGAACAGCAAGCTTCCATAGTCCAGTATATGCTAGATTTACAGGGAAAGTTGAAAGAGACCATGAATATGGCTCAAGAAAATCTAGCTAGAGCTCAGTGCAAACAAACTCTGGTATGATCAGAAAGCTAGGGCTCAAAACTTTGAAATAGGTGGCAAAGTAATGTTTTTTTCTACCCAGACCTACCAACAAACTGGAAGCTGCTTGGTAAGGTTCTTGGGTACTAAAAGACAAAAGAGACCAACTGACCTATATATAGTGAGCAAAACTGGAGGAGGAAAATTTAAGGTAGTGCATGTGAACATGCTCAGTCCGTATGTTCCTAGAGAGCCTTCGATTTATCATTTATCAGTAGCCCTAGAGGATGAAACCCATCCTGCCATAGATTTCTTGCATGCCAGCAAAGAAGCAGGGGGAATAGAATAAATCATATGGGCTGCTGAAACACCTGAAGTTTGCTCTGCCATCATACCACTTCTTCAAAAATATGCTCACTTGTTTAGTTCTAAGCCAGGTTAGACTAATATGATAAGTCACACTATTAACCCATTAGACCCACAGCTTAGAGAGTCAATGGAAAGGGCTTAGGTGACATCAGAAAGGAAGTAAAAGAGATGTTGGACCTTGGGGTCATCAGAGAGTTTAATAGTCCATGGGCTTCATCATTTTTCTTGTTCCCAAGCCTGAAGGTTCTGTGTGGATTACAGGAAAATTAGCAAGATTCAAGTTCCTGATGCATATCCTGTGCCGAGGGTTGATGCCATATTAGACCAACTTAGCTCTACCAAAGTTATATTGATCTTTGCAAAGGTTTTTGGCAGATGAATCTTGAAGTATTACAGGCCAAATCTGCATTCATTACCCCAGACAGATTATATGAGTTTACAATCCCCCCTTTCGGGCTCATCAATAGGCCAGCTTCATTCCAAAGACTCATAAACGAAGTATTAAGGGAGATGCCAGTTTTCCATCTCATATATAGATGATGCCACGATTTTCAGCCCAAATCTAGATGACCATCTAGATCATTTAGAGCAGGTGTTCAAAGCTCTGGAATCTGCAGGTCTCACAATCAAAGCTGCCAAATGTCAGATTGGTACATCTGAAGTATTATACTCAGGACATAGAGTGAGTAGCGGCAGACACCTTTAGAAAAAAATTGACTACTATAAAAGAATGACCCATTCCTAGCAGCAAGAAGCAAATTAGAGTTTAAATTAGGGCTTAAGATGGGTACTACAGAAGGTTAGTGCCAAATTTGGGGAGGTAGCCACTCCGTTACATGACCTCACCCCCAAACGTAGACCTGACAAAGTTGTGTGGTCAGAGGCATACCAGAGAGCCTTTGATGAGCTGAAAACTCTGCAGCGTACCCATATTAGTGTCTCCTGACTTTTTGAAAATGTTTATAGTAGCCACAGATGCAACTGGTTTAGGAATAGGGCCAGTCCTATTGCAGGAACACAACAACATAGAACACCCAGTTGCCTATTTTAGCCTAAAATTAAATGAACAAGAACTATTCCTCTGTTCAGAAAGCATGTCATGTGATAATCTGGTCACTTAGGAACGTACACACTTGTGTACGGGGATAGAAATGTATAATTCAAACTGACCACCAAGCTTTACTTTGGCTCTAGTCCATTGAAAACCAAAACCAACTGTTCCAGCATTGGTCATGGGCCTTACAAGAATTTCAGATCAAATTTCTACATGTGGCTGGTCGAAACAACCTGACTGCTGATGGGCCATGAAGGCAAAGAACTTCAGGTGGGAAAGTGGTTGCAAACCAAGCACAGGCCAGAGAGGACCAAGGAGAGCAGGAAGACAGAACACCACCTTGATCAAAGGCAAAGCCTTGAGGCAGGAGTCACATAAAAGACATGTGGACTAACAGAAGGTATTTTCTTGTTGCGAATTTTTTTTCTGGTAACAGGCCTGCAAGTTTTGGTTGCCAGTGGAGGGTTTTTTCTCCACAGGTTTTTGGTGGTGGTTTTTTCCAGGTTGCTTGCAAGAATAAAAGGGAAGGGCTTTAAGGAACTGTTCTGTAAAGTTGTAACTTTTCCTACCAGCACACACACTCTGCACAGCACCATTGAGCCAAGTATCATGCTCTGTGTTGAAAATAAGGGCGGGCGGGGGGACAACACACGTAATTTCTGCGTTTATAGCTTAACAGCTTCTCCATATAATTGAGGTTGCTTGGAGCACGAGTGGGAATGTATAGGACCGTACGACTGGTTGAGTGCCTGGTGTGGGGTGCTTGGTCGGTGAACGTTGGACTGGAGGGGGTGCAGGAGCAAAGGCATGTTGGTTAAAGGAGACAGTTGAATATACGGGTGGTTCTGATAGCGCTTGGCTTGATTAGCATCATATTCTCCTTGGAATTGGGGGAGGGGGTCAGTAGTGGACTTAGATCAGGTTAGGAGGATGAACCATAATGTAACCAAGAACAAGAACTTCACATTAAAGAAACCTTTTGTATTTTAAACTAATTAAATTGTTTTGGCTATTTTACACAGAGTCTGTACTTGATTCATAATCACGCTAATCATACATAACCCAGGTAAAAACTAAAAGGGCACCTCTCACACACTCCACTACTCTTAAAGAAATGTAAGAGTTATCTTAAAGGTTGTTAGAGGCGGAGGCCTGCAGTGGGTGGGGACAACCTGCCCAGGCTGAAGTAACAGCGAACCCCCTCTTGAGGGGCCGTACGTAGGCTGGGAGAAAGGGTTTTGCTACAGTGGCATATAGACATCACCTTCAAATGGATACTTATTTGGGTATTTGGTCCACTTTTGTTGCAGCCCATGGTAGGCATTTCATACAATTCCATGTATGTATATATTAAAAATGGGGGAAAAAATCTACTTCAGAGCTGTTGAGAAGGGTGTAGGGAGGCATGTAGGCCATCTTGGGCTCCTTAGAACACAAATACAAGTGTTTAATAGCCTTGATGGATAGGGCCAGAGTTAAAATTTGAGGTTATCCAGAGGTGCAGCAGGTCACTTTTGGTGAAGGAGAGATCTAGTTCCACAGCTCTGTTGGACCACATGGAGTCCAAAACCTCATCTGTCAGAAGCGGCAATTTTTAGTAACTATATTCACACAAAATGGAAGACACAATTAACTTGGACAAACTCAGAGCAACATAAGAAAACAGCCCAAACATCCTATTTTTCCTGCAACTTTTAATTATTTCAAGTAACGACATGAGAACAGCTTTGTTTTTGCACTTTATTATACAAAAGAAAAAAGGAGGTGAAGGGAAGATCCACAGTTTTAAGTCTATTCAGACTGGAGACAGAAGCCCTAGCTGAGTTGATGCAAATAGCAACAGACTTCTGAGGAAATGAAGGGATCCTTCGCTTTCCAAGTCCCATTTAGCAATAGAAACTGAAAATCGGGTACATGTTTAAAAATTTTTTTGGTATTTTAAAGTTTTTTTAATCTACAAAAACACTTTAAATATTAGAAAAAATGATTCCTTTTTCACAAGAACTTCTATCTGGAATATCACATTTTGTCAACAGTGCAAAAATGCACTCAGTTCCATCTTCTTACAGTACAAACTGTTCCCCCTGCCCCCTTAACACTTCTCTTTCTTTTAAAAAAGACATCAGTACTGTAAGAATTTTAAAGAACAAGATTTTTCTTTTTCTTTTCTTTTTACTTAAAAAACACACCTACTAAAATACAACAGCTGGTACATTCAGCAAAATCAAACCAGGTGTCTCATTTTGGGGTGAGAAGGGCTAAGATTGATTGAGGGACCAGAAACAGGTTGGGTTAATTAGATGTATACATGGGCACATGATATCAAAATTCACACATGGCAATGAAATGGGGGGAAATCCAGCTAGATGTGGTTATGGCGAAGATGTTTATCAGATTTCAAACAGGTAGCATCCATTAGAGCAGGGGTAAGTTGTGGCCCTCCGGAAGTTTTGCCCTGCAACTCCCATCAGCGCTAGCAGGCATAGCCAATGGGAATTGTAGGCCAAAACATCTGGACAAGTTGCCCAGTCCTGTCTGGAGGCAGTGTACCCCTTGCCCTATGGCTAAACAGTGCTCAGGGCATGAGCTTACACACCAGGTTGCTGTTCATTCTCCTCTCCTTGTACCTGTACTGTTTTTCACAATCTGTTTCTGCATGAGGCCACGTTTACTGGACCAGAGTGATAGTCTCCATCATTCCACGTTTGACAATCAGCATCTAGAAACGTGGCTACTATTTGATGTGAAGAGAGTACATGAAATATTTTGAAGTAACCCACATGTCATGGTGTCATCCCACATATGGGCAAAGTTCTGACAGTTATCTTACAGATAACAGTTTTTTTTCCTCCAACACAGAGAAGACTATTGGAAGCGACTACAAAATTATATAAAAAGGAATCCCAACAGCGTAAAATTTCACATCCACCTCATCTGAAGAGGGGTGTGCACGCGCGTGCATGTGCCCCTGCCAGATGACACGTTGTACCAGGCACATGGATTCTGCTAGGGAACAACTCTATGGAGGAGGAATTAACTTTTAAAAGATACTTACCAAAGGATCCTCTGAACTGGATGGCAAGAACTTCTAGCTTTGGGGAAACACCCACTGTTTCCAAAGGAGCTGTCTCCAGAGGGGAATACCCAACCTCTACAGATCAAAAAGGAGTGTAGGGCTCCCTTCAGTCCAATGTCTTGTTTAAACAGCACGTAACTCATGGATGTATCAATGCTGTCCAGCAAGTAGCCAGGAGATTGGTGAAGCGTTCTTTAAATGAGAAGTTGGGCCACGCAGACTCCTACACAGGCAAGTGCTTTTTGTTTTATCTTGTAAATATCAGTCCAAACTCAATAAATAGTTGCAAGCAAGAGTTTATGGAATAACCCACTAACTTCTAGGCTTTAGGAAGCTATGGTGATCATATCTACTTAAAAAGCTTCTCATTTAAGTAATTACTCTCTATTTTACACATTTTCAGAGTTTGCTAGTAACAGCATTATTTTGCTCATTCATAAATTATTTTTCATCAAGTATAAAGCACCCGTGTTTACTTGTAAACATTTAATTATTCTTGTTTAATGGTATGCCTATTAATTTACTGGTTTAGTTTTATACATATATTTTAATGTTTTCCCAAGTTTTCTCATTTGGAAGTTTCACTTGTGTATTAATGAAGTCCACAAGAACCAACCACCTTTGAAGTATTATTCAAGTGCACATAAATATCTATTTGTGTATGTACTGTACATTAATTCCATTTGTTCTTAAACCAAATGTCTTTTCCCATGAAAAGCTTTCCAAAGCTCAAAGTAAGTCCTAGGTTATTTAATAAATTCCTGCTTACATGTATTATTGGCATTTTATAAATTATTGAGCTGAAAAAGCCAGGGTATTGAGCTTGATGCCTTGCCCAAAGGTGGTACGTATGTACATACACACACACCCACACACCCTCCAGAGCAACCCAAAGCAATCCAGACCAAAATGTGAACACACAGATAACTCCCGAATTGTCCAGAACTGTTCCCATTACATCCTTATGCATCCAAATACATACTCCCACACGTGACAGTGGGGTCCTCTTCGTACAAGACCAATGTATTTTTCAGTGTGCTAATGCCTATGACAACTGTTGTTCATCCTAATGAATATGCAGTGGGAAATTAATCCTCACCTGCCCTTCTCAATGCATGTTATCAGACCAAAATTAATCAAGGCAGCCTTTCCCACAGAGCAAGAGATGTCTCCCACTATTAATACATGGAATCGGTCCCAAGAGAGCCACTGCCACGGCCACCTGTTCACCCATTGCTGCGAACACAGTATTTCTAGTTCATTAGTTAAAACATTTAGGGACGGGCCCAATAGTGAAGAGCAGACATGATTCTCATGTTGTCTGTATACTTAACCTTGCACAAGAGGGTCAACCATGCCACAGGCTTGCGCTTCTTTACATCTATGGCTTACACTTGAGTAACTGGACTTGCCTGCTTGGGCTCTAGCATCACCAGGAGACTTTTGGCTGGGCTGAGAAAGGCCAAAGTTGCCATCAGGCAGGGATAGGTGGTTTGGCATGAAGGTGAATCTTATACTTTCGATTCCCGACTCTACCAAGCCACCAAAAGCTACACAGGTTTCAACAGAGTCAGGATTTCATGGGTTCCAGAATCCTTACAGGATTTTTGTACGTTTCCCTGAAATCAGGATTATATCAACCTTATATAGACCCAGTTGGTTTGGTACAATGATCTTTTTTCTTGAGATGCAGCTGAAGCTAGGAAAAAGCCCCAAAGCTTTAACGCTGCAGTTATTTTTAACGCGAGTCCGGGGCGGGGCAGGGGCAGAAGAGCTCCTTCTGAGGCATTTCGTGAGTACAGGAAACTTTCATATTTATTCAAGCTGCTGGTTTGAAGTTCTAGCAGCTTTACGTACATTACCTCTTTCCAGAAGGTATAGCACACTTCTAAAGGGCAATTGTGGGGCCAAGACGTTCACAGGGAATGAAGAAATGTTGGCACAGCATGAAGCTGGAAGAGACAAACAGGACTGGCAGTGAAGAGCAGACTAAATGGTGAATATGTTTTTGAAGGCATATTTTTATCCTTTAGATAGAAAAGTGGTTTAACAGTGAGCAGGCAATAATAGGTGAAATAGGGATTTCTAGTTCTTTAACATCCTTAACTCTCTGCCTCTCTCCATTACAAGCAAAATTAGAATTTCCAAAACTATGCAAATATATATTTGCATAATTTATGTAGATTGCACAATTCTTTTAATACACCCTTTGGTTTTTAATTTTTGTAAGTACAGAACACACAAAGCCCTTGCTTATACAGAGGCCCCAAGTCCTTTCCTGAACGCATTGCTTCTCCATCCTGCACCCAGAACCTGCCCTATGCTCGTATCCTGACCTTGATAGCCGTTTCTTCTCTCCTTGCCATTTAGAACAGGACAAGTGAAAGAGTGGTGATCAAGTTCTTACAAACTCTAGAAATCGGTGTGTTGTTTTAAAGAAGTCAAAGTTAAATTAAAGTTAATTATTTTTGCACCTAGACAAATTATTGCAAGAAAAGAACATTTTTCTTGGAGGGGTATGGCAAAATGGCATTAATGGTTCTTTTGCCTGAAGTTAAAAAAAATGAAAATTTTAATCTACTGACCGTAGCCTGAATTTTCAGGATAAAACTGGAAGATGCAGCTGCTGACTGAACTATGTTGATGTCTGCAACTACTGGTCTGTATCTTTGCATTATTTTCCTTTTAAAAGTTCCCAACTTTTTATTATGTTAGGGAACAATTCCTTAAGTATAGCCACCTTTCCTCCAAAAAACTGAGGCCTTGTACAACTGGAAAAGCACTGGATTACAGAAGGAAATCTTTTTAAAACCAAGTTGCTTTTTTGCTTTATTGAAGTTGCATTTCTCCATCTCTGTCACTTGCTGTTCCTTCACAGTTCCAGCCCATGTCTCCAGCTGAAGGTGCTAAGACAGGGCTGCGTCCTGTGCTAAATGAATGACATTCCGCCCTAAGAAAAAGAGAGCTCTCCAAGTCTGCATAATTTATTCTGCTTCAGCTAGGCATGAGGGGAGGGCAAACAGCCACACAAGGGTGTTGAAGCCCTGCCTCCAACCACTGGAGATCCTGCTCAGCTCCCATTTCCCACTCCTCTAACTTTGGGGATTTCGTGTTCAAGTCTGTCTTCACAACCTCGAGGGCCAGAAACACAAGATTTTATTTTTAAACAATGTTCAGGGTGCCACACTGTGCCCCAGTACCAGTATTACATTTTGTGTTGCAAACACAAGGTGCTTTTAACGCACAGCTTGCAACTTTCCAGAGTTCAGGGGGTATCGGAGGGGCCACCCCAGAACCGTGTGGGTTAAGCACCGCTTGGTTTTGTGTATGTGCACACGTCTTCCGGTGTAATCTCCCGCCGCCCCCCCCCCCCGCTTGTACGTTTCCACACATCCCAAAGTTCCTCATCTCACCACCTTTCTCATAGGCCTTAAGGCCTATTCATGGGGCCTTTACCACCTGCAAAACCCCTTGCTCTTGTCATTCAGCAACCACAGCTAGACTACACGCATCTGATATTCGGCATGAAGGCTGCCAAATACAAGGGCATGGCTCTCAAGGAAGCTTATGCACTGGCATGTCTTATAAAAAATGAAACCATTTCCCCTGAGTCTGCAACAGCATCCAGAGAAGGAAGAAGCAGAGAAAACATGTTTTCCACGCAACCACGCCGCGCTTTCCTCATGAGGTTTCCAGATTAACCCACAGGTGCCGTGCAAGCTGTGCTCCATTCCCACCTTCCTCTCTCCTAAAGGAGGGAGGAATCATCAAGGGGATGAAGAGAGTCAAAAGAGGTGGGGCAGGCCAGGTTGTGGTTCTTCAGAGGCCAGATCTGGACAAGTCACCGGTTGCCAACCATGGCCTTACAAATGTACGAACACTAATCATAACAGCTTATCTTCTAAAGAATGCAAAATTAAAAGCTAGCCAAGGATACACTCTCATACACACAATTAACTAACCATTTTGCATGTAAATTATTAAATGAGAAAGAGGAAAAGGAAAAAAGGATGGGGAACAGCAGCAAAAGCAGCTGTGAACAGAAGAAAAATACCACCAATATGTTTATCTGCTCAAAAAGATAGTAGGATGCAGCATACCTGTCCCTATCTTTGGAGATAATCACCAAAGCCAATTTCATCTATAATTACCTGATTTAGCATTCTGTTAACGAACCTTGGGCTTGTGTGCTCCCCTCCCTTCCACTGGTGCAGTTAAGAAATTGGAAGTTTTTACTTCCATTTTCACTTAAGAGTAGTTTATAATTATGTCTGAACCTCAAACTGTTTTATCTTAACTATGATTTAAGTAAAATCACCTGTGTTTGGACATAACAAGTACCTGTGGTTGGTTATAAACAGAAACAAAAGCTTCCAATCTCTTCCTCACGGCCTGAGGCTTGTTCATGTGATGCTAAACCTGCCTTTGCCAACCTGGTGCCCTCCAGATGTGTTGTACTACAATGCCCATCAACTCCAGCCATGCCAGGGACGATGGGAGTTATAGTTCAACACAGGTTGGGAAAGGTTGTTCCAAAACATAATTTAGCATTACATATGAACAAGACCATTGTTTCAGGCTCATTTTTCAGGCCAGAAGACCCATCTCTGCAACTGGAAACAGCAGCTCCATATCTGGTCATCCCCTCTTTTGGTAATGTCGTCATAAAAAATGCTTTGACGTGACATCACCACACCACAAATTTCCCTTCCCTGCTCCGCTTCACTAGTTGCTCCTCTGGGACAGGGTGGGGGGAGATTTGCAGCAAGGTGACATTTTGTACGACTGCACTTTACAAGTGGAGAAAGGAGGAGATACGGAGACTGCTGCATTTGATGGCAGCCATAGTATCGAACTCTGGCCTCATTTACAGGGCAAACACCAAAGTTATTATTGTGTTTGCTTTTTTACAGAAGCAGCTAAGAATTATACCTCATGCTCTCTGGAGTCTGTCTCTTCTTGACAACACACTTCTGCCCAAAGCTGAATGAACAAGTACAGTCCAAGTGAAACGAAGGCATGCTGGGGAAAAACTATCTGTGTGCCTCGTATATGCACATCCCACCTGCCCACCCCTGAGATTCTATACTGCTAGACTCTACATGAGGGTTAAAAGACATATGAGGTACTTGATGTGAAAGATAGTTTAGTTTTTAAAAAAAGATGGTTGTCTTACTTGGTTTATAAAATTGTTTAAAAAAAAAAAAACGCTAATGACACAGATGATCCCCCACAACCAACCTCCCCTTCCAAAGACAGTCAACAAAATGCCCCGTTTTGGTACAATTATTGGTCACTTCATTGTAAAAAAAAATATATATATTAACAACAACAATAACCCAAAGGGGTCTGGCCACTACTGTCTTTGCCCAAATGCTGGTCAGAAAAAAGACAGAGAAAGTCCACCTCCTGCAAAATAAAGTCAGTCACCTTGGAGCTCTTGAAATCCTCTCCTCCCAACAGCATGCCAGTCACTCTCCCTTTGCAAAAAAAAAATCCTGTTCTTCAGTTCCTCTTCTATCCCCTGACCCTTGCCACACACTCACATGAAATAGACCCACCCACCCCCCATTTCCCTCAGCAGGAAATGCTGGATATCCAGTTCGTCACAGGAAATAGCTAAGTGCAGCTGTGGCCATTTTGTTCTTTGTCTCTTTTGTCAAAGTGTGTAATTTCAAGACTGTACAAGATTGTCCGCTTTGAGGAGAGGTGGGTCTCACTGGCAAAGTCCAGAACCTTCCATGGTTCATGCTTTCTGGAACCCATCTCTCCTTGGCTGTTTGCCCCGGTGGGGGGGAGGATGAGATGTGAGGGGAAAAATATCTCATTGCCATGTTGTTTTTTAAAAAAAGAATTTGTACAAAGTCCCGAGCTGGTGGCTAGAATTAGGGAGGAGGGGAGGGGACGAGATGTGAAGGGAAAAATTAAAGGGGTCTGGATTTTGAATGACCCTTGCCCACCTCTCAAAAAAGGGGGAGAAACTCCAAAGAGATTTGGAAGGGGAGGGGAAGAGAGAGAGGAGCACAGAGTAAAATTCTCTCCCCACACCACCACCACAAAAAAAGCCTCTGCTGGTCGTCAGCTATTTTCTACCCTGCTCCCCTCACACGCAACCACACACAGTTAAACACAATGTGCAGCCCATGAGGAGAGGAAGATAATTACACCACAGTGATTTTCCCCCTCCCCTTTCCTCCCCATCCTAGCTCTCCAGCTGTAGATGTTACTATTATCCGGAAAAACAAAACCGAATAAGAGTACAGCAAGAAAGGCGGCAAGAGGAAGAGGACGGTTCAATTGGAGTCCGAATCTGAAGAGTCTCCTGAGGAGGAGGAGGAACTGCTGCTGCCTTCTGATTCATTGTCGTCATCGTCGTCATCATCCTCTTCTTCGTCATCCTCTTCTTCATTCTGAGAAAGAAAGAGCAAGGTATCGAGTCAAGTGTAGCGTGTGTGGTGGATGGATAATGATACTAAGAGCGATGGGTATTGTTTTGAGGGAGTGCAGAACATGGTAGTGCGCTGGCGGACTTAGAATTCTGCTTCCCAAGAATCTCAGCATTTGTTTACAATACCTCCCCCCCCCCCCTTTCCAGCTCTTACGGTTTCTAAAAATATGCTCCAAAATGTGTTGACAGCACCTAATGAAACTCAGAAGCCGAAGACTAAGATTTCCAGTGGTCAGGGCTCTAGTGCCTGCATACCTGGCCCCTTATAGGACTAGCAAAAAAGCAAAACATCAGAGAATGAAATTATGGGGGGAAAAGAAAATGTATTCAATTTGCATAGTTCCTACAGATTATTGAATCCCGCTGTTCTTGGTCCAGAATTCAGACTGCAATGGCACAGTATTTTTTTTTACTGCTGAGTATGCACAACACTAATTACAGCGGTTCCCTGGACCAGGGTATCTATCCACTCATATGCGAGGTGCTGAGGCGCATAACAGCCTGGCTATCCACCTTGTTTCAGATGGGGGGAGGCGCTATGGCTGCTCATCCACGCTCAGAGGCACTCTTCTTTATTACTACCTCTCATGTTCTGAAGTAGAACCTTAATACCAAAATTAGATTCGCGTTGACACCATTCTGTGACTACTTTTTAAGCTGAGTAAGTGGTCACTGTCATTAAAACATACAGAATTTACAACTGGTTTTGCAGGATAGCTGTGAAATGGCTTAAGACAAGAGACATGTGCTTGTTACTGCACATTTATTTGGAAAGGTTCTCTCAAGAAGATTAGCCAGGACCATATACAACCAGGTGGACCTCTGGCTTTCCAGAATGTTCCAGCAGAAAATGGCAACTCTATTACTGGGGAGCATGGAACAGCGGCCTATTTCTGAAATGTTTTGCTGGAAATGGTCGCATGGGTGAGCAGGGATAAGTAGCCCATTTGGGGGTGGGAGGATCACCAGGTAGTACTTTGGCAGACCCCAAGTTGTAATGCAAGCAGTACTGTACACGGAAAAGGGCGCCCACCCACCACAGCCTCACCTCATCCCCATCTTCACTTTCCTCTTCGCTGCTTGAATCTGAGGAATCTCCTCCCTCCTCAGAGGAATCACCATTGTCTTCCTCATCCTCATCTTCCTCTTCCTCCTCCTCCTCGTCATCATCGTCATCGTCCTCATCCTCTGATTCCTATGGACCAAACAGAAGATTTAATGGAGATGTGGAGTTAATGAAAATACCACAAACAGGCTTACAACAGAACAGTTGGAATTCACCTTTGCACATCCAAGATCACAGTAAGAAGAACCAAGTAGCCAGTCATATCCATTTCTAAACTGTGCCTTACTGCATGTGGACGAAATGTTAAGGTGTCCACCAAGGGAGGCACAGACATGGTTTGGGGCATTAAAGAAATGGAACACACTTATCAACGTGCAGAAAACTTTTGAGTTGGGCAAAATATATTCCCCCAAGGCCTGTGAAGCAGGGGTGGGGGACCTGTGACCCTCCAGATGTTGTTGGACCACAACTCCCGTCATTCCTGATGATTGGCCATCCTGGATGGGGCTTATGGAATAAAAAAAAAAACATTTGGAGGATCATGAGTTACCTACCCCTGCTGCAAAGCCTGTAGAAAAAACGTTGTTTACATTTGCAATATAAAAAACTAATTGCAATTCTGGCTTAATTTTATTGAAATGAACATGAAAGTGCTCCAGGATTTTTACATTTAGGGCCCACTGAAGAAAACTGGAGTGTTCCAAAACAGAAAAAAAGAAAAAAGCAAGGGGTCTGAAGAAGCACTCCAGTTATCAACAACTGAAACACAATAGACAACAACGTATTTCAGAACGTGTCAGCATGTGACCTTACCACATGCAGACACTTTCATACGCCAACTTCACCATTTTAAAATCCATCCTACAAAGGCTCACGTAAATCAATGTTCAGAGGGTAGGATTACTTGCCCTATGCTTGCAAAGGTAAAAAGGGATGTTTCCCCTATCAGTGGCCAGAGAAAGGAGGGTTGTGGGGAGGGAGACAGCATCCCCTCCTACCCAGGGGAAGACCTGCAAAGGAAGATCAACTTGACCTCACCCACTGACTAAAAGACCCATCTGCTGCAGAAAGTCTGGTTCCCCTTCCCTCCCTTTCTAGAAATAAACAAATTATTGTGTACAGAGTTGGCCTTCTTCACCAGACCATTCCAGAAAGAAAAGCCAGTACCCAAGTTCAGTTACACCTTCAAAATGGCTGCATCACATTGGAAGAAACATCTCTGTCTGGAATGTTCCATTCTGGGCATCAGCTGCATGAGGAAGCAGCAGTGCAAAGGTGCTTACCGACTTGGACTGTATTGAGGGTTTCATCTTGGGATTTGGGCCCCGCATCTTCCCCATGTTCTTGCGCTTCTGTTGAGATACAAGTGGGGGGGGGGTGGCGAGAGAGGGAAAGTCAACGTGGGAAACACGCACATTGTTTCTGCAAGCCAGTAGCTGCAGGAGGCACAACTCCCCCCTAAATCTTTCACCTTGGTGGAGCAGAACATGTGCACCCAAATACATTCCTACACAAACAATCACGTTCTTGTGGTTGCAGATTCTGAAAATTGAGCAGGAGCAGAATATAAAAAGCAATTCACGTTTACTGCTCAAGAGTAACAGCCAGGATTTCCCCCCTAACATTTGGCCAACAGGTGTATCTCCAGTAGCCTAGCGTGATTGTTTCCTTCGCCCCTTCCGCCCAACATCCTTTTACACATCTTCAGAGTGCCTACACATCCCCTTTGCTAAGCCAGAAATTTCAGAGCAGTTGTACTGCAGACTCAACTCCCATCGTGGTTTGCGTCTTCTCTGCGAGCCATGTTGACTCATGTTACGGCCTCCCTGTAACTCCTTCAGCTCTTCCTATACTTGGACGCAGCTGCACTGACGACGCAGGGCGAAAGGAAAGGGGAATCGCTGCTAGACAACCAGTACACCTGCTTAACGTGCATAAAGATGCTGACCAATGCCTGCCTGCCTGCCAGCGACACTTCAGTCTTCACCTTCATCTTGCATGTTCAGTGCAGTTGCAGTGAAATCCAGAAGGGAGATGTGTTTTATTGCTATCTCCATCGCGAACCCTATGCCAGTCTCTGGCCTGCTCACAGGAGGGAGGGGACATGGGTGCCAGTCCTGCCCCAACATTCCCATCCTCCCTGGCTCAGTCCCCTGCTTTCCTCTGTAGAGGGGAAGGTCTGAAAGGGGCTTCTACTGGCATTCCCTGGAGCATAAGTAGAGGCCCCCCAGACCGCTGGCTGAATGGCTGCATACGACTACGGCTGGCCTTGGAAAAGGCCTTCAGGACTTGCCCCTACTATTTTCATCCAGATCTCCTGAAATCACACTATGGACCACAGTTCAAAGACTCACGGCTCTAGGCTGAACGTATTCAGTCCGCCCTCCAGGGATTTCCCCTCTAGGCCTTCCACAAATGTGTTGCTATTATGTAACAAGGAAACCTTAGCTATGGCTTAGCGTGATGTCGGGACTGACAACCCAGTTCCAGCTCTTGCTCTGCCTCTCAGAATCCCTCCGTGGTAGGGAAAAGCTGATGAGGGAGATCAGGTGTTTTGCATTAGGCAGCCAAAGACCCAAAGCCTCTCAGGCAGGGCTTCTCCAACCTTCCGGGCCCGTGTCTGGCATTTTGAAAAGGGGCCCTGGGCACCAGCGGAAATTGGTTCCTGTAGGGGGGTGGAGGGCCAATCACAAACATCGGGAGCATCCCCCTTAATGGTGTTCGTGGGTGTGCAGGGATGTATACTGCAGGTGTGTGCTGCTCACCCTGGCTTCTGATTCTCTCTTTCTCTTCCTCTCGCTTCCCTTCCCTTCCTCCTACCTCTCCAGCTCTCTTCCCCTCTTTCTTTCTCTCTCCCTCTCTCCCCATCTCCATGCAAGTGAATGCAGCAAATTCTCCATTCATTTGCATGGGGTGAGAAAAAGCTCCCGGGCTGAAAACTGGCCGGGGGTGTGGGGGAGGTCCCTGTCAAGGACTCTGTTGTCCCAAGATTCCTTGGTGGGGCGTGGACCTCTCCCCCATAGCCATTTTTCCGCAAGGTCTTTCCTCCCCACCCTGTACAAGTGAATGGAGGAATTGCTCCAGTCATCTGCAGAGGGAGAAAACAGGTTGGCAGGTGCCGTGTTAGAGACTCTTGGTCTAGAGTCCCAGACCATTTTCACCTTCTTTGTAGCTCTTAAGACTGTTAAACAAAATAGAGTAAAAATACTCTAAACAGGCCACTGAGCTGCAATCCTAACACACTTACTCTCTACCAAGTCCCACTGAGCTGCCAGGGACTATCTCTGAGTAAACAAGATTAGGACTGCACAGCTGGTCCCTACTTTAGAAAAAGAAAAAGCAGCCATGTTGGCTGTAAGAAAAATGCCAAAAATTCGTATTAGTGTATACCCTTATTAGGCCAACTCAAAGATCACAAAAACAGACCTGCTGAATCGGACCAAAAGGCCTCTCTAGTCCAGCATTCTATTCACACAGTGGCCACCCAGATGCCTGTGAGATGCCCACAGAGTATAAGAGCACCCTCCCGTTCAGGTTCCCCAGCAACTGGCATTCAGAGGCATACTGCCTCCAATATTAGAGGTAATATATAGCCATCATGACTAGTACCCATTGATAGCCTCCAGCGTCTCTGAAAACATGAATCGTCCCCTTAAACCAAGATCCTAACTACAAGGGCGGAACATAGTGCTCAAGGTCTCAGAGGTGCAAATGCTGCCTTCCTTTCACCGAGCTGCAGCCCCTTCCAAGCTGCGCTGCGTGTTAGGGGCAAGGCTCAAGAAAGACCCCTGCTAGTCCCACCCCTGCACACCCTCATCCCCAAATACTTGCAAGACACTAACACTGGAGGTGTGTTCTTTGTATGCAGCTCTCTCTTGCGGTGACAAACTCTGCAGAGAAGACAAAGGGGGGGGGGGACAAGATTAAAGCCTGACAGAATGGTTTGAAACATGGGGAGTGGGCAACGACTGCTCCAAAAATAGCCATCCTGAGCAACCAGAATGCATTTCCACTTACTAATCGTTCCCCATCAGCACTTCAAACCTGCATTTCTCGCAAGGAGTTTACTGTCCTTCACTGAATTTTGCCTTATGAACCATTCCTCCTATCTTACAGATAGGGAATGGAGGTCTGAGAATGCTGAAAAGCTGTGCGAATGCTGCGAGGGTAGTGGAAGTTTGTTTTGGACGGAGGAAAAATAACAAAACAAAGACCTCAGACAAGGTATACAAACAAGGCAGGAGCTTTGTGACGCGAGGTGATCCGTGAGGCAGGGCAGCAGAGAACGTCGGAGATAGGCAGGAGATCGGGCTCAAAAGCTCACATGGGGCTCAGGCCTGCGCACTGCTGAGAAAAGCTGGGGGAGTGCAGGGCTGAGCGCAGACGCAAACAGAAAGGGAGGCCTCTGCTTGCAGGGCAGCAGGCGAAGGGCCGTATGGCTCAGCGTAGGCAGTTTTCCCCGTCATCCGCGGGATGTCCCACCCCTGCTCCCTCCCGCCAGCCCACAGCTCACCTTGAGCCACACGTCCAGGTGCACTTTGTACTGCTTCTGCTGCTCTTCGGCCAGCTTCTTGTACTGCTCCTTTTGGCTCTGGGATATGCGCTGCCAGCGGCTCCCGATCTCCACCATCCGCTCCTTCAGAGGGAGGTGGTTGAGTTCGCCGTTCGACAGCAGCTCCTGAGAAAACTTCTGATACCCGTTCCTGGTGGGAACACACAAGGCACGGAGGGAGGACATCTGAGTGAGTTGCAGGGAGAGAGAATGATGGTGGGGCCTAGGGCTGCCTCCGCAGGCACCACACATTCCACCCACCTTGGCACGGTTAAGAAAAGGCGGGGCTACAGACACAGCAGCTGACCTGGCGATCAGCGGCTGGGCTCCGGAAGGCATCAGCAGCAGGGCTAGTCCCCACTCGAGCAGCCCCACTCCCTGCCCTGCCCCTGTCCCTGACATGGAGTAGCCTAGCCTTCAGCAGCAGGAATCCTGCAAGGGGCGTGTGTGTGCAACGAGCCCAGACCTTGAATGGCCTCCCCAGCAAGGCCTACTGGCCTTCTCTTCTTTCTTCCAGGCAGGAAACCGGTGAAATCTCTTAGCTTCACAAAGCTTTTGGAGAATTACAGTAAGTCCTTTTTGGAAGCTTTTCTGCACTCTCTGGTGCGTGTGTTCATTCTAAAGTGGTTTAGGCTTCTGAGGCTCTTTTAAAAGTTTATTTTGCAAAAACACTTTGAGAACATTGGTTATAAGGCATGCTACAGAAATAAAGTGAAGTAAAATAAGCCTCTCTCATACATAACTGGCCAACTCCCCACCCACAAGTTGACTTACCTGCATGTACTAAAGCCAAAAAATGAACCCCTGAATACAAACATACAACCACCCACCACCATCCCACTCCCAGACACCAGTACTCACATAGGGGGTTTCTTCGGCTCACCCTGGAATTTCATTTTCTTGGAGGCATTTGTTGAGCACGGTGGTGCCCTCATCTCACTCAGCTCTCGCTGCAAAAAAGAAAAGGAGGAAGAAACAGAATGAAGAAATGGAGAAGCCATGCCCAACTCAAGGGGAGAAGATCAGGAAATTATAAAAGGCTCTCTCCTGCCTCTGCTACCTCACTCAGATGCCAGAGGCTTCAGCAGCAAACGCTGGCCTCCATTAGCTTCCCTCAACAACCATGAAAACTAGTTCCCTGCTTTAGAATTTAAAACGGAAACTTTCTGTACACAGAAATTTGCGGCACGTACTAGAGATTCCATTCCTAAGCTATACAGCAGAGGAGCTGTGTGAACACAGTACGAAAAACAAAGATCACAATTTAGTGCTCAGGCAATCCAAATTCTGTGCCAAGAAAAAAGCTGAATCCTGCAATCTGTTCAAGTGGCACCGCATTTTATCCTGCCACCTCACTGGCATGCGAGATGTCAGTTGGGACTGCCTGCATACTCTGAAGCATCTTTCCCTGCAGCTAGACACTTGCTGCTGTTCCTTACTCCCCTTTTAAAATGCAAGCGGAGACCCCATGAGGCCGAGATGCCGCATTCTGCAGCCACTTCTCTGCATTCCTGGGGAACTGCGCGACACGCCCACCCTTGCTGCACTGCCATCATTCCGAAACAGACGGCTCTTTTTAGGAAATGAACGAACACCACCACCAACCTCATATCGTTTCTGATCTTCTGCTGCTTTCTTGATCCACATCAACTTCTCCTTTTTCTCCATGTTATTCCAGGTGGCTTCCATGGCTTTTAGGGCTTTCCCACGGTCATTCTAAAGCAGAAGAAAGGGTGTTACTACATAGTTGGCAGACTCCATAAAGTGCAGAGCTCACAACTTCCCCACTTTGGCCATACTGTAAGTATATCATGTTTTCAGGCCTACCATTATTTCAAAAAGGCAGGCTGCTTACCTCTAAACTGTGTGTGTGTGTGGGGGGGTGATCTCCTATGCAGTTATGCCTATGGGTTCTGCAGCTGTGCAAAACAGCCTTACAGTGCTAACCAGGCACTGGGATTTAAGTCCCTTTCCACTCAAAGACTTGCAGCCATCTCTGCAGCCTTTGGCCCTCACTGTCAATATCCAAATTACCGCTACCGAGCCAACCCACAGTACCGGTATCAGTCCTGAGGACTATGGGAGCTGCAGTTCCAGTTATCACCCTTTCTGCTACTGTGCCTTCCACCGCTCCATTTGTTTGGCATTCTTCCCCTCCCTGTCAGATGGTAGCTGCCCCTCATTCATCTCCTCCTTGGACCTCTCAAAGAAGATCCCAAGCTGGAATCTGTGACCTCAGACAGCATTTCTCAGCAGACCATGCCATGAGCAATCAGGAATCTGAGGCCCTCTGCCTCTTTGTGGAGAAAGTCACACTCTTCGTATAGAGATACAGTAGCTGATTCCCACAGGACAGGTCGTTCTTCGACTGGTCATCCATACATTCACACATATAGGTTCTGTGCCTGCATCAGAACGTTCTAGAGCTGAGACTTTTAGGCAGGAAGACCCCCCTCCCCTGTGCATGCCTAGCGCAGAGCTCTCGCCTTTCCCCTCGGTTTCTCTGAAGATGCCGCAGTGATGGTCCCAGATTGAGAGGAATGGTGAAACCACATGGGAACACCTGAAGCAGGGTAGGAAGGTGAGTTGTGCAACTACCTATTTGTGGTCTCTGTGCATCACACACAAGGGTGATTAGCCAGCTGACTTGGGTGGAAACAGGTGGTCAGTTCAATATAGAAGCCAGCAGTGCTCGTCTTTTTGTGCATGAACACTGAGGGAGAAAAGTTTGATGAACATTGTGGGCTGTGACCCTACATAATTCCTGAAAAGCAATGGACCTTGAAAAGGCAATTGAGGAAATGACGCCCATGGTGGAATAGTGTGGTACTGGGAGTTGAGCCAGAGCATAGCAAAGATTAACCGTTTCCGAAACCCAAACTGAAGTGGCCCAAATTGAGATGGCAAGTCGTTTATTTTTGCTCCTATAGCAGACAAAGAGTTTCTGAATCTTCCAAAATGAGGATGTTTGATGAAGGCAGAAGGCCTGAACCCCCCCCATACATCGAAAGTGTGGAGAGAGGACTACAAAGATGAGGCGGAGTTCAGGAAAAAAAGACAGGAAGGATAATATCCTGATTCAAATGAAAAGATGAAACAACCTTGGGTAGAAAGGTCAGCTCTGGTCTGAGCACCACTTTGTCCTTATGGAGAACAGCAGAAGGGGATCAGACCTAAGAGCTGCTAGTTCACTTGCTTGATGTCTGGATGTGATGGCGACAAAGAAGAACGCCCTGAAGGTGAGCAATCTAAGGTCAGAGAGGGCAGGGGGTTCAAATGGGTTGGACATCAAAGCCGTCCATACTATGGACAGACTCCAGGTAGGAATTGGCCTAAAGACTGGTGGGTGCAAGTTCTTCAGACCCTTGAGAAATGTTCAAACCATGGGATGGATCCTCTCTGTCTTTCACCTCCTCTGATGCTTTTGCCACCTCAGACATCTTTTGCTTCACTAATCCAACACCTCTCCTGCTTCAAGAGGCCAGTGCTCTCCTGCACAAAAAAGCCATAGAAATACACCTGGTAAAGCTAATACACACGCACCGCACAAAAGATGGAGGCCCGTGAATCATGCTGAACTTACAAGGGGTAGAAAATGCTTTCTTCACTCCCAGGGAATTCTGTATGATAACCCTAATATCTTGTGTCATGCTGGTGGCCGATTTGCTTTCATAGACTTTGAAGCATATTTCCCCGCAGTCAGACAGGCCACACACTTTCACAGTTCCATCTGTCCACAACACAGGAGGTTCCTTAAGCTTAGTGTCAAAATTGGCCAGTACCAATGCCATGTACTTCCCCAGTCCCATTAAAGTGAAGTGCCAGATGACTGGAATAGGGCTAATGTTGTCCCTATCTTCAAAAAGGGTAAAAAGGAGGAACCTGGGAACTACAGACCAGTCAGTCTGACATCAATCCCTGGGGAAATTCTGGAGCAGATCATATAGCACTCCATCTGTAAGCACCTTGAAAACAATGCAGTGATTACTCGAAGCCAACATGGATTTGTCAAGAACAAATCCTGCCAGACGAATCTGATCTCATTTTTTGATCAGGTCACCTCCCTTGTGGACTGTGGGAATGCTGTGGACATAATACACCTCGACTTCAGCAAAGCTTTCGACAGAGTGCCCCGATGAGCAAACTAGCTCAACTATCTGGTGGATCCACAGTTGGCTACAGAATCGGACTCAGAGAGTGCTTATCAGTGGGATCTTCTCAAACTGGGGAGAGGTTATGAGCGGGGTACCGCAGGGCTCAGTCCTGGGCCCAGTGCTCTTCAACATCTTTATTAATGACTTGGAGGAGGTAGTGCAGGGAATGCTGATCAGATTTGCAGATGACACAAAATTGGGCGGGATAACGAATACCCTGGAAGACAGAAACAGAATTCAAAGTGACCTTGATAGGCTATAGTGCTGGGCAGAAAACAGAATGAACTTTAATAGGGATAAATGCCAAGTTCTGCACCTAGAAAAAAGAAACCAAATGCAGAGTTACAAGATGGGGGATACGTGGCTGAACAACACTACAAGTGAGAAGGATCTTGGAACTGTTGTCGATTACAAGCTGAATATGAGCCAACAATGTGATGTGGCTACAAAAAAGGCAAATGCTATTTTGGGCTGCCTTAATAGAAACATAGCTTCCAAATCCCGGGAAGTACTAGTTCCCCTCTACTCAGCACTGGTTAGGCCTCATCTGGAGTACTGTGTCCAGTTCTGGGAACCACCCTTTAAGAAGGATGCAGACAAACTGGGGGAGGGTTCAGGGGAGGGCAACGAAGATGATCAGGGGACTGGAAACAAAGCCCTATGAGGAGAGACTGAAAGAACTGGGCAGGTTTAGCCTTGAGAAGTCTGAGGGGAGATAGGATGACACTGTTCAAGGACTTGAAAGGTTGTCACAGAGAGGAAGCCCAGGATCTCTCCTCGATCATGCCAGAGTGCTCAAGTGACAGGAAGCCAGATTCCGGCTGAACATCAGGAAAAACTTCCTGACTGTTAGAGCAATACGACAATGGACCCAATTCCCTAGGGAGGTGGTGGGCTCTCCCACACTGGAGGCGTTCAAGACGAGGCTGGACAGCCACTTTGAGTTGGATTCCTGCACTGAGCAGGGTTGGACTCGATGGTCTTGTAGGCCCCTTCCAACCCTACTGTTCTATGATTCCAAGATCAGTTGGATCATTTTGCTTAGTCAATATATCAAATGAGAAAGACCCTATCTTATACTAACACACCACACCCATTTCAGTTGGCAAAATTCTCAGTTCAGATACCGGCAGTGCCTCCCTGCCATAGGACTGAACCTTATGTCCTCTAGTCCACAGCTTCCTTTGGCAACCCTCCAAATGGCTGAAATCCAAAGCCTAATTGGGCTTATGATACCACCTGCGTTGGTCATTCACTTTGCCCATGTTTACGTGTGCCTGTCGCAGCTGAGGCTCCTCTGTGCATGTTCAATTCCCTTCAGAACCATCAATCCATGAGACTCCTCACTCCATCCCTATCATAACCTTTGCTTCTTGCTGGGGATGCACTGCCCATTGCTGTACACCAGCCTTCCCTGATCTGGTCCCCTTCAGATGTTTTGGACTGTAACTCCCAGCATTCCTGACCGTTGATCATGCTGGTTGGGGTTGCTGGCAGTTGGAAGTCCAAACATCTGGAGCGCACCAGGCTGGGGAAGGCTGCAGTATGCAGACAGTCAACAGACCATGGACTCAAGCAGTGACCAATATACATCTACTGCCTCGGGGTGCTAGCTGTTCCCAGAGCTTTGGTTTAATTTCCTCCCTTCCTCTAGGACAAAGTGGAAGTATGGACAGCCACCAACAACATGGTCACCCAACTCTACATCAGCAAGCAAGGGAGGGGGGTCTCAGCCTCCTGGCTATGAGCTTCTGGGATTGGGTCCCATCAACAATATTCTCCTTACATCAATTCATCTACTGGGCTTCAACAACAGAGATGTTAAGCAAGGCCAGGAAATCCATGTACATGTAGTCCTTGATTCCCAGCTTCTGACTCTGGATATGTCTTCCAACTGACCTCTTCACAACCCCAGTAAATGCAAATCCTAGTTTCTGCAGCAGACGAGGCATGGACCCGTGGCCACTGTGGGCCTTTATGAGATGATGGAAGGGACCGCCCATGTATGCTTTCCACCCCATTCCCCTTGTTCCCAGAGTCCTGCACAAAGCTGTTCAGAGCACATGGTCTCTCTTCCCAGTACAGTGGGTGAATCCTTCACCACGATGTCTACATATTGAAATGAACTGCTTGGAGGATTTAGCGTTCTTAGGGACCTCCCAACTGCTACAGGCGGTCTTACTCAACTCCACACCTTCCGTCAGCAAACCATATGCCCAGCAACGAGACTCACTTTTCGAATTTTGCTCAGCACTAGGAATTTAATCCCTGTTCCAGGCCACTTCTGCCTTTTGCAGTTTTAATGTCCAGGATTGTCTATTTCTTCTCTGAGAGTTCACTTAGCATCTATTTCTGCCTCCCATGTTCCATGACAGTGTCCCACTGGTGGAGAACCAGAGCCAGATAGCATCATCCAGATGACCATTTGTGAGAAGGGGTGGTGGTCCTACTTAACTTGTCAGCCAGACATTGTTGATTCCAGCAAAATGAACAGCAGCGTGAGCAATTCCTTGCAGGATGCACCAATCCCAAAGGCCTAGGCTCCCTTGTTTGAATATCTAATATTTTATGGCCACATGACAACAGTGCCATGCAGCATGGGCTGGAATAATCTGTGTGAAGAAAGCAGCATCAAGTTTGAGAAAGCTGATGTGAAATTCCTGAGCCCAATGTGCCCTCATGGTATGGCTACTGGGCTGTAGCTCAGTGGTAGAGCATGTGCTTTGCATGGAGAAGGTCCTGGGTTCAATCACTGGCATCACCAGGCAGGACCAAGACTCCTACCTGAAACCCTGGAGAGTCGTTGCCAGACATGCTGGGCTAAGAGGGCGTAATATGCCACCGAAATTGTCGACGCATAAGCTCTAGAAGGTTTCAACGATGCTCTGCACCGGCACAGCATCCTGTAAGTATCCCATTAGTATACCATTACAAAGAACATGAGATCTATGCCTTTTGTCTTCCAAACACTGAACGTGTTTCAACATGACCCATCTTTTTCTGTGATTGCAATCACGATAAGGTGATCCTTTATCTAGATGTAGCTTCCGCCTGAAGACTGTAATGGGCTTCTGCATTGCAGAAGACCAACGCTCCCCTCCCGCAAATCTTTGGATAGTAAAGACTGTTCCTTCATACACTGGATGTCCAGAGAGTGTTGCCCTTTATCAGCAGAGAATGGGACCTTTTTTCAAAGGCAACAACCTTTCCCATTGCTACATGGGGCTAAGGAAGGGCCGCTAGTTCTCTCTACAGGACCTATTAGCTTTTGCTATGAAATCACTTGCTAGTGTATCCCAGTAGCTATCAAAGAGGCCGCTCACTCCACTAGACCTATCGTTACTTCCTCTGCCTTCCACTGGGGAATCCCCACACCTGATTTGCACAAGGCAGCTATGCAGTCCATGTCATCCATTTTTCTGAAGCACTATACCCTGGATGTCTCCGCAGAGGCTGATGTGGCTTTTGGTAGGACTGTCTTACACTCCTTATTCTCATGGGCCTTCTTCTGAAGGCTGCCAGCTCCTGCCTCCAGACCCAAGGTTCTTCGAGTAGTCATCTGTGCAGTCACACAACCTGCCTGGCTTCCCTGATAAAGGATGCCTCGTGCAGTGGCTTCTGAGAGAACGTCCTCATCCCACTCCTCAAGGCACGTGAGGATGGCTACAAAAGCAACGCTCAAGTCCTGTGGGAAGTTTGCCCGACCCTGCCCTGGAAGCAGGAAGAACAGCAATCTACTGCATTCTGCCCTGCCCTATATTCCCTTCCCCAAAGAAAAACAGACCACAGCAGCCCTCTTAATATAATCTTCCACGCTCCAGGTTTACATAATGATTACAGGCATATGCAGAAGTTTCTCTGGAACTCTCTTCCATGGAGGATCACCACAGCCTCACAATCTTATGGAAGCCATGCACAAAAGTCTTATAAGCTGGGCTGGCACTCAAAGGCCAGGTTTAAAAAAACAACAATCAAGGGATGACTTATTTTAATGTTGCTATTGGATTTCCTAACTTTGGGGGAATATTTTCACAGCAGATGATAATACTCTTCAAGGGTTTTTCTTAAAGCAGGAGGGAATGTAGTCCTGTACATACATAGGGTGTGTGGCCAATACACAAGCCCCACCACATTTCAAAGCAGTCTCACATCTGAATTCCATGCCTAAGACAAATGGCCATTTTGGTTACAGCTTGCTGCATCCAGGGAGTCAAACCATCAAATGGTACAACTGTTCCACTTTGGGTCGAGGTCAAGTCAGCTCAGCAACTGATTCAACATGGGAAAACTTACAACAGGATCCACAGTATAGTTTTGATTTTCAAAGGGTGTGTGTGTTTGGTTGCATGTGGCAAGTTAGTAGGTCTACCTTGAAACAGCTAAGCCACAATCCCTTTAGTAGTATGAAGCATGAATGAAATAAAAATAGTTGTGAGAAAACCCTGGAGTTACTTCCTTGTGGAGGTCAAGGACCAGCTCTTCCCTGTGGCATTCTGAAAAGACTGCTGGTTCAGTGACTTTTGAGTGACTTCTGGAGGCTGACTGGATTGGCGGCTACTCTAAATCAGTAGTGTTGGTTTGTTGAATGTGTTGAATGTGTTGTAGTGTTTTTATTGTTTATGGCTTTGTTCAAATTCTATTGTTTAAATGAATTTGTATTTTAATGAAAGCCACTTTGAGCCTAAAAAATATGTGTGTGTGCACGTGTGTATTTTAACTAGTTAAACAAATTAGAACATCCAATATGAAAGTTGTAAGATGAGTTTCAATTTGGACCATTTAGTTACCATCGATTGTGTCCCTAAAGTAGTAGGCCTTTAGTTCTTCCTGTTGCCTCCTGCTCTTAAACAGGACCAAAGCCAAGACCAATCCAGTGAGTGTAAAAACACTCCCCTGTATTAGTTTTACATGCTTGAGATTCAAGCTAACTTGGAGTGAACTCTCATCCCCAGGGCAGTAATCACTTATCCATGGGCTCTCTCAAATAATGTGAAAAAAAAAACTGTTCGATTCAGGAAAAGACAGAGGTTCAATTTTTGACAGGGACACCAATATTCACTCCCTCGGTCATTCCTGCCCTCTCCACTCTCTCACTTTACCTTAAAGCGGGCAAGATAATCTCCAATGACACTTTGCTGCCAGATCTCCTCAGCAGTCTTGGGTGACTCAGGAAGTTTGCCACGATCCTCCTTGTCAGAACCATGCTTTTTCTCTGTCTGAGCTTTCATGGCAGCCTCACGAGCTTTGTACTTGGCCTGGGTAAGAAAACACCATAGGTGGTCAAAACCTTTGAGGTAAGCAGGACTAAGCAGTAAGAATGAAAGAAAAAACTGGCTTACTGAAAGTCAATGTAGTTATGCCCTAAAACTGTGTTTCAGAGAACCCAGGGGTTCTGACAGAAGCTTACCAGAGTTCCTCAAAGCGAAAATTGGCAATGGCAACTGATGACCACATACACACCACTATGGATCCTTCTTGCAATGCACAGCCACAGGCAAATATTGGTCATGCTCTAGGGCACGCACTCCGTTCACACAGGGTGACCATGGGGCCTAACAGACCTGGCTAGTTTTCCCATGTGAACTGTGTGTGTGTTCCTACAACACGCCCCAGAATCGTCTGCAACACAGAGGATTCCATAGCAGACAAATAAATGTGGGCAAGATTCACTTAATACTTTCAGTGTTTAGAAAAGTCTGAGAAGTCTGTTTCAGACTTTTGCTTTATTAGATGCAGAAAACTATTTCCTTCTTCAGAGTGGACAGTGGTGCTGGCAACAAACATGTCTTCCCAACCAGTGATCCAGTGCCACAGATTTTGAGGGAGGGAGATGCAAAGTAAAGGAACAGCAGGTTCTTCTTCGTGGTCTCTATGCATCACATATGGGCTCCGTGCCTGTGAGGAGCCTCAATTCGGGAAACTGGTAAAGCTGAGGAAGCTTTGGCGGGAACCCTCCCCCACCACCCCATTGTGCATGCCCGGAGGAGTTCCCGCCTATTCCCTCAGTTCTTCTTTGACCGCCAGCTGTGGTGCCTCGTTGGGAATGTCATCTGTTAGGACTGCATTTGGAAAATATTCCGCTGAGCTTTTTATTCTATTTGTGTCTCTTCTCCCTATCGTTCTTTCATTCTTTGAGCTTATTTTTCTTGTTTTATTGTTCTTAGACACTGTTTTTTCTTTTTGAGAGAGAGCTATCTTTGATCTCCTGTGGATCGCCTCAGGGCATATGGCCTTGAAGGTGCCCTTTCGGAAGTGTTCCCAGTGTGGGAGTAAACTGCCACCCTCAGACAAGCACTCCCTGTGCCTCTTCTGCTTAGGAGAGGTGCATGTGGTAGAGGCGTGCCCATGTGGTAGAGTCCAAACCCCCTCCTCTCCTCCCGTGCCACAGGCAGGACAGAGAAGCCTTTTACTCTGGGGAGGTTGTTGACTCTGTCTACAGCTCAAAAGTTCTTCAAAAAGGCTCAGATGCCTAAGACCTCTGACCCAGAAAAAAAGAGGAAAACTGAGAAAAAAATTGGAGGCAGAATTTCCACTGCTGCCACCTCTGCTAGATTCACCAATACCGAAGAGGTCTGAGACTTCGGTACTGAGACCCAGGATGCTGCAGCTGTTGATACAGAGGATCGGCACAGTACAGATTGTTTCGACATCTGAGGGAGAGATCAGGGATTCAACTCCTCCCCCTCTTGACAGGGAACAGGTGAAGCCTCATCAACCACCAGCATACTTACCTCAACATCAAGAGTCCCCCACGAGTTACTATGCTTGAGACTGTAGGATGGATCCTCGTTATGTACCTCGTCCGCAACATCGTTCACATTCACTGGTATCAGATTGGGAAGGGAGATTGGAGTGGCCTCCTCGTCCTACCTACTATTGGGATGACTGCAGGCAGCGCGATCATTTTTATGACTATATGGATTTGGACTCGCGTCGCTCGAGACCCATTCCAACGGCTATGTTGTTGCATCCCCCAGTGGAGGGTGTATCTCATTGATGGGGAGAACCCAAACTGGATTGGGCTCCCTCGATGCTGCTACCTTTGCCACCGATCCTCAGGTTGCGGCTTCAACATCCTAGAGAGCGCGAGGAAGATCTCCCGTCTCATCCATAGGCATCCCTGCACTCCGTTAGGAATAACTACCAATCCAATTCAGCCTCCTACTCTTCAGTGGCCCCGACAATCTCGTCGCTGATGGAGCAGTAGGATCTCAGGACCCAATGTCATCCTCAGAGGACTTGAACCAGTTCTCTGAGCATATCCTGAGAATGGCACAGTCTCTGGACATGGACACCCAACAGCCTGATGAAAGGCTGAAAGACCCTGTGTTTGACGTGGTCATTGTAGAGACATCGATGCCAGGGGCCATTCTTTTCTTGCCAACGCTTCTACAAACTGTCAAACAGTCGTGGAAGGCACCAGTGTCCATGACTCCTACTTCAAAGAGACTGGAAAGCTTGTACAGTGTTGGAAAAACACGATGACTTCCTGTTTACTCACCCATGCCCAAACTCTATAATTGTCAAATCGACGCAGAGCCGTTCTCACAAGACTCACTCCACCCCAGTAGATAAGGAAGGGCAGAGATTGCATCTCATGGGCCACAGGGTTTATTCATCTGCAACACTGAGTCTTAGGGTTGCTAACTATCAAGCGACAATGGCATGGTATCAAATGTTCCTCTGGGAAAAAGTGGGGTCGCTTTGTGACTACCTACCTGAAGACCAGAGGGAACTGGCCAGGGTGTTCCAGGCAGAAGCGACCTGAGTGGCAAGACAACAGATAAACACTGCCCATCATCATACAAATTGTGGGGCAAAAGCAATGACTGGGGCAGTCGTGCTGAGGAGGCATGCCTGGTTGAGGTAGGCTGGATTGTCTTAGGAAGCTAGGTCCAGAATTTAGGACCTCCCTTTTGATGATGTGGGTTTGTTCAATGCGACTACAGATTACACCATGGACTCTATCCAGAAGGCAAAAACTATGGCTAAGAAAATGGGACTTCCCCAACCTCCGGCCCAGTTCAACCTTGCCGTTAGTTTAGACATCCAGGCTTTCACCAACAAAGACAGCAGGGTGAACACCACCAAAGGCAACAACAGTAGCAGCATTAATCTGTGTTGAGGATGTCAGGGTGGAAACTGGGCCCATAGAGCCCCAGAACAGTTCTGATTCTAAGAACAGCAATCCGTGGGAGGAGCTCTCTCATCTCTCACAAGCACAGCAGCTGGCAAAGATTCCTCCTGGCAGCATTCCTGGAATAGATAGAGACCCTGGCAGTGAGAGAGTGCTGGAGAGGGGCTTGCTGGATACTCGGCGCAGAGAGCGACGACAGATGGAGGGCGCCAAAAGGAGGTGCTCCGCTCGTTTGGCGCTCAAACAACGGTCGCATCCCGAGGACCCAAGAGAAAGAGGGAGGATCTCTCCATAGCCCGTAAGTTCAGTGTCTTCCCGTGGTTCTCCTTCAAACGGGGACCAACTGCCTTTTCCTGGAGCTTAGGCTACTCTGCTATCTATCCCCAGTGCAGTTCCTTGCTTAGTTGCTAGGGATTAGTATCTGTAAGAGTCATAAAGGAATAAAGCCTTCGAAAGAATCCTCGTCACCCAAAGAGGGATGGAGGGCTCCGCCCAATCTTGGATCTACGCGACGTAAATTTCTTTATCGCACCCAGGAAACTCCATATGACCACGTTGCCTACCATCCTGCCACTGCTGCAGAGGGGAAACTGGTTCACCTCCACTGATCTTGAAGACGCATATTTTCATACAGTGATCAAATGGTCAAGTAAACGTTATCTTCGTTTCGCCATTGGAGCGCAGGCGTACCAGTTCCGTGTTCTTCCATTCGGCCTCTCGACAGCCCAGGGAGTTTTTATGAAATGCATGGCAGGGATGTGTGCTTATCTACAACTGCAGGGAGTCAATCTCTTTCCTTACATAGATGACTGGTTGCTAGTGGCACCATCACGAACCTCCTTTGCTCGGTATCACTTACCTGCGATCTTCCGGAGGCCCCCGGGCTCTACGTAATATCCAAAAATCTTTCATGGAACCGACCCAAGTCATGCAGTTTATAGGCGCACTTCTGGATTCTCATCAAGGTCATGCTTTCCTCCCATGGGATTGCGCAGGCGTGCTAGTTGCCTCAGTGAACCAAGTTCCTTTCTCCAATACCATCACTGCTTTTACGGTACAGAGACTTCTAGGGTTGATGGAGGCTACGACTGCGGTGGTTCCATTTGCCCACCTTCGAATGAGGACCCTCCAACTATGGTTCATCACAGTCTTCGACCTCGCAGGGGATACGCAACACACTCATCTGACACTCCCTGGAGGGATAAGACGGTCTCTCTGTTGGTGGATGTCCCTACCTCAACTTCTAGGAGCGCCATTCCGCCACCCATCCCCCTTGAAAGTGATAATGGCGGACGCATCTCTATGGGGATGGGGAGCTCACTGTGGATCTCTCTAGAGTATAGAACCTCTGGACAGGATCGGAAAAGGGCAGACATAAAAACTTCGAGTTGCTTGCAGTACAGAAAGCACTGAGGGCTTTCGAATTGGAGCTCTAGGGCCGGATTGTACAAGTGGTGTCAGACAACACAACTGTTGTTTATTATTTAAACAAAAAAGGGGGAACAAGATCGGCCCTGTTGGTGAGATTGACTCTGGACATTTTCCAATGGTGCATTGCAAGGGAAATTTCCCTAATAGCAGTTCACGTTGCTGGAGCCAATACTGTTGTAGCACACCAGCTAACTCGATCTTTTCGGGCGTCACACGAATGGCAACTCCATCCCGAAGTTGTCCACAACCTGTTCAGACAATGGGGAGTGCCTCTGGTTGACCTGTTCGCAACTGAGGAAAACACGGTGTACAGGAATTATTGCAGCAGAGTGGGTGTAGATCTAGCCTCCTTGGGGGATGCCTTCCTCCTGCGATGGACTGAGGGCTTCTACTTCCTTTTCCCGCCATTTCCACTGTTGACTCAGGTGCTGCCGAAGATACTCAAGGACAACACAGACTGCATACTCATCACCCCATGGTGGCTGTGGCAGGGGTGGTTTGCCCCACTACTCAGCAGGGCTCGACACCAGCATCGCTGGCTCCCACTGAAGCCGGACCTCCTGACTCAGTGAGACTGATTTGACATCTGATCGCCAAACACTGAGCTTAACGGCATGGAGACTTCGAAGTCGACAAGTGTGCTGCAGTTCACAGAACTGCTTCATGTAATCTTTGAGGCAGCTAGGAAGCCAGCCACTGGACGTTCTTATGCCCTTAAATGGGCAAAGTTCTCTCACTTTACGAATAAGGTAGACCTGGTTAACTGCTCACTTCAACAGGTTCTGCAGTTTTTGTTGTCCCTATTCGAAAAAGGACTTAAATTCTCATCTATTAAAGTTTATCTGGTGGCGATTTCAGCTTCGCATGCTCCAGTAGATGGTTTTTCTGTTTTTTCACACCCTCCTACCAGACAATTTCTTTGCTGAGTCAAGAATCTCCGGCCTCCAGTTAAACCACCAATACCAAGCTGGTGGCTTGTCAGTTGTCCTCCAGGCTTGAGCCGTTAAGCCTTTCTAACCCCTCGCTACAATCAACTTTTATTTATTGTCTTAGAAGGTGGTTTTAGTGGCAGTCATGTCTGCCCTTCAGGCTAGTGAGTTAGCAGCCTTCAGAGTGGACATGGTTTTCCACAAAGATAAAGTTGTGCTTCATCCAGATCTACAGTTTTTACCGAAAGTCGTTTCTAGCTTTCATGTTAATCAGGATGTTATCTTACCTGCATGTTTTCAATCCCCTAAGTCGGAGTTAGAATCTCAGTTGCATGCTTTGGATGCTCGGAGAGCATTAGCTTTCTATAAATCCAAAACTGAGGTTTTTCGAAAGTCCCCAAAACTTTTTTGTGTGTTGTGGGGGCAACAAGAAAGGTCTACCAATATCATACCAGAGACTGGCCTCTTTGATAGTCCAGACAATTACCCTCGCTTACCGGCTGTCAAACCTGGATCTGGGTAAAGTGACAGCGGATTCTATACAAGCCATGGCGACGTCCATAGCGTTCAACAGGGGTGTTTCTATTCCAGAGTTATGCCGTGCGGCAATGTGGTCAACACCATCAATCTTTGTGCGGCATTATCACCTAGATGTCAGGTCTTGAGCAGACTGTTCCTTTGGCCATGCTGTTCTTTCGTCTGTACTACATTAGAACTGTTCCCCTTCTGGTAAGTGAGCTTGCTACTCGCCCGTATGTGTGCTGCACAGAGACCACAAAGGAGGAGGACAGGTTGCTTACCTGTAACTATGGTTGTTCGAATGGTCATCTGTCATCCCCACTTCGGTGTTCATGATGTGATGTCTGGTACCAAGGTGATTGTTCATTCTACTCCCTTTGGTTGCGAGGCCTCATTGAACTGAGGAAATAGGCAGGAACCCCTCCGGACATGTGCAATGGGACAGTGGGGGAGGACCCTCGCCAAAACTTTCTCAGCTTTACAAGTTTCCTGAATTGAGGCTCCACACAGGTGCAGAGCCCATATGTGTGAATGTACAGATGACCACTCAAAGAACCAGTTACAGGTAAGCAACCTGTCCTTTTTGCAATATACGTGCAGCCCAGACTACACTTTTTTTCCTAAGAATTCCACACCTCCACATTTTTCTAGCAATGGAACTAAAATACCAAAACAGTACCATTTGTAAACAAAAGCCCACATTACCTTTTTATGTTTACCAAAATTTCTAAACCCAACTGTAAAAAACCTACGGTGAAATGAAGATCTGGTTCCTAGTTCTTTTCAGATCTTCCACCTTATCCTCACTACTCGAGCAAAAGAATGCCCCGGAAGGAAACGTCATCTGGTATAAAACTGTCCCAGCCCGCTTCCTTATGGAGACAGGAAGAAGAGCTCTTCTTCTGACAACCTATTAGCTTCTGAACGCAAATCAAGCTGGCTTAAAAAAGCAACCTGACCCTGCATAGCATAGGGAGCACCTCTTCCCATAGGAGCCTGCCTGCTAAGACAGTCCAAAGAGGCCATGCTTAAAATCTTCGCTGTGCAAGAAGTGAGATTAGCTGCAGAGAGCAGGCCCACAATGTATGGAGTCCTTCGCCAGCAGGATCATGCACGTTTTCAAGAGGACATATGTAAAATATTTTAAGTATGCATTGAAGGATATCTCTTAAGGAAGTTATTATTCGTGTTTTTATGCGTTAACTGCTTTGTGAATTAGTTTCAAGTTGTTGTTAGCTGATCGGGCACAGAAAGGAGGGACAGAAATCTCAAAATATGTCAATAAAAAACTCTGGCTGCTTTAGTTAATTTGCTTAAAAAAAAAAAGGCCTGAATTTAAACAGGAGCCAGAGGGAATCTGAGGTTTCGATAAAATACAAATCCAGATTTATTTTCTATTATTGTATTTGTTTGTAGGGTTAATAAAGATTTTGTTGTGCAATATATTTAACTTTTTCTTCCTTTTTAATGGTTTGAAAAATTTAATCAAACACTCTTCACTGCTTCCAGTCGAAAGAACATTTTTCTGCCTTTAAATTCTCTCTCTATTTAAAAAAAAAACTTGGGAATATGGTAAGGCAGCACAGGAACTAACTTTTTATGAGTGCTACATTTAAGTGATCTTGTGGGCATGCACCTTTCTCCTCCTCCTGTGAACAGACACTGTCTTAAACCACAGACATCATCAAAGCTTCAGGTTTGAAACTCTGTTCTCTCTACAGAAACAGTACACACCCTTTTCAACCATATGGGCCACATCTGTTTTCAGCTGAGGACTGCACATGTGTGCATGCACATACACATGTTTACATGCATGCACATGCACGCCAATCAGGCAGTGAAAAATCTCCCATCCATTTGTTTTCCATTACCTTACGTTCCCATTTCTCTCCATATAATTCCTTTATTTTCCCACACTGAATGCCTGGCTTAATTTATTTACAGAGCAATCCTACGCCCCCTCGACAGCATCTGGAGAACATAGAATTCTTCGGTTTCGTGGCTCTGAGCTCAGAGACAGCACTCTGAGCTAGGAGCCAGGAAACCGCCCTCCCTGCCCCTCCCCTGCCCCCTCGCAGCCAGTGAGGAGAGAACTGCGCCAGCTGCTGTTACAAGCTCGAAAAAGCGAGTTCGTAGGAGGGGAAAGGGGGCATTCCCAGGGCCAGGGAGGGAGGAGACTGGGGACGTGGGAATATGAGGCAACCTCAGCTGTCCCAAGACGCCTTCCCCGAAGCCTCTGCTGGATGGGCGAAGTCACCCATCTAGCTAAAAAGCGCTCTGCATAGGATACTTGTAAGCCTCCAAGTTCGGAGGCTTATGAGTATGCATCCCATAGGATTGCGCCCTTCCTTTATTTTCCCAAGCAATTTATTTCATTCATTTAATGCTTTTGTGAACCGCCCAGAGAGCTTCAGCTACAAATAAATAAATAAATTTTCATGTGTTGCGTTTATTCCAAGTTCTGGTTTCCCTTTCACTCCCAACTCTCCACTCCCTGAATGGTGTGCTTAAATTTGTTTCCTCTATTTCCATGTATACATGCATTTCGTTTCGCTTGCTTAATCGCGATTCCTTGGAAAAGTGCGCTCCTCTCCCATGGCCAACAGCAGTGGCTGCAGCCACAGCGCTCAGTGCCAGAGTCACAGCGTGGGAGTCGCAGAGCTCTTGCTGCTCTCCTGCCTTCCAAACAGGGCTCCCAGAACGTCCTCCTGGAAACGGGAAAGACTGTTTGAGGAAGCGGCCGAGGAAGGAGCAGGTACAGCTGATCAGCCACAGAGGAAGGGGGGAAGGGTGTTATCTGCTGTGAGAGGGAGTCCAAAGCTGAGGGAACTGGAGCTGGAGCAGTGGTGGGGTGGAGACATCCTTCAGCTGGCTTGGGGGGAGGGTCACAGGAGGGCCACACGTGGCCGAGAGACTGTGCACCCCTGCTCTATCCCTTCTAGATACTGCCTCTCTTGCATTAGAAAACTGCTTAAGTGAAGTCTGACCCCATCAAATATGACCCCAGGACAGTAAAAAAGACCCCAAGCAAACACACACGCGCACACACTTTTCTGCATCTCTCATAAAGGCAACCAACCTCTTCTGATGGTTTGAAACTGAAACCTCTCATACAAAGGACAGAGCAGGCTGACAGATTAACAGTTCAAAAACAAGGCATCCTTGGCAGCTTCAATGCAAGATTGTTGTCAGTTGTACAAATAGTTGAAATATGGCTAGACTAATCTGAATCCTGTTTGCTAGGCATCCCAGTTTTCATTTAATTCCTTTTCTTTTGGCCTCCCTCTCTTTCTGTCCACCTGTCTCTCTCTGCTTCTCTCTCTCCACCCCATCCCCTCTGCGCCTCCCTCTCCACTCCTCTCTGCGCCTCCCTCTCTACTCCTCTCTGCGCCTCTTTCTCTGCGCCTCCCTCTCACCCTGCCTCTCTCTCTCTAGCTCCCTCTGCGCCTCCCTCTCTCCTTGCCGCTCCCTCTCTGTGCCTCCCTCTCCCCACCTCTCCCTCTCCCCCTGCATCTCCCTCCCCACCTCTCCCTCTCCCCCCATGCCTCCCTCCTTGACTCTCCCTGCCCCACCCTCTCCCTACTCCTCTGACCCCCTCCTTCCATGCCTCCCTCTCTGTGCCTCTGCCACCTGCTCTGTGCCTCTCTCCCTCTGCCACTCTACCTGCCCCTCTGCCACCCTCGCTCTCTCCGCCCCTCTCTGTGTGCGCGCGCATGTCTCTCTCTCTGCACCCTTCTGCCTCTCTCTCCCTGTGCCTTCCTCTCTCTCCAGGTTTCTCCCCCTCTCCCCCTGGGCCTTCCTCTCCCTCTCTCTCTCTTTATAAAAGCACATTTCTAGGCCCCAATGGTTACAGAGACAAGTCACACCTATGAGGTATATGGGTGGCGCATATGCACACACACATATGCAGGGAGGTTTCCTCAGCATGGCTCCTTATTACCCCAATCCAGCCCCAGGTCCCATTTGTCTCCACTCCTAAAATATCCCGAACGCCGCCAATAGAAGAGGGTGGGCAGCCATTTACCACGTGGTAACTTACCCCAGGATGTGACCGACCAGTTGGCTGTGCTTATTTATATCCTGCATTTTCAGTCAATACGTGAAACTCAAGGGAGCTAACAAAGGTTAAAAACAGAAACCCAATACATGCTCTAGAAGGAATACATGCTCCCATGAAGGAAGAAGCTCCCACTGCTTTCTTGGATTTCTGACTGGTTGCAAACGTGTGGTAAAATTCTCTTCGGCTCTTGGGTGGATGCTGCAAGCCACTGCTGTCCCACATGATGCCATGCCCACCGCAGTAACGTACTGCTTGATACATAGCTATCGGTCTTCACCCCAAGTCAGCCTCCAACACGCACAGCCAACCCACACCAACTCCAGCTCCACTCAAATGGACTCTTTCCCCTACCTGCTGATCAACCAGGTCACGGCGTCTAGCCAACTTCCAAAAGGCCCCACACACCCTCCTTTCTCAGGCTTCTAAACCAAGCCTCAAGACCTCTCCCTTTTGGCTCCATGCAATATTCACAGATGCGCTGGGAGGTGGCTAGTATAGAATGCGCACGGGGCTCACATTTTGCCCACGTTCGCACAGGCGAAGGGATTGTTGAGGTCTGGCTCCCCCCACCCCCCAAATTGGAGAAAAATGAGCAGAGGTAACGCAAGATGGAATGGTAGGAGCGCCCAGAATGTGACGGAGCTGCTTGGTGCCTTCTACAGAGAACCAATGGCTCTGGGATGTTCCAGAACCTTCTGTAGGGTTCTAGCAGGTTTTATCTTTTCTTTTTTTAAGGGTGAGGGAGAGGGTCAAGATCCTGGTTTCATCTAAGTCAACCGAAAAAAAAATCCAGCTGACTTTGAGATACCCAGGAATACATGTTCCCCCACTCCTCCCCCCCAAAAATATGGAAAGGAGAATGTGCATTATTGATTAAACAACCTTTTTTTTCTCTGAAAGATCATTCCACATCCGTGCCAGCAGCCGGGTCAGTTCGCTCTCCGACAGTTCGGGTCGCTCCTCCTGCAGCTGCTTGCGTTTCTCCTCCGAGAAGATAAACATAGCAGAAACGGGCCGTTTGGGTTTCTCAGAACCTCCCTGTTAAAGAGCACAAAGGGACTCGTGGTTGTGGAACTTTTGAGTTTGTATCTTTGTTTTCTGTTTTTAAGCGTTGGAAAAAAGCAAGTAAGAAGAGGAGGAAAAAATGGGGAGGCTTATTTTTAGGACTGCAAAAACTTGCCCAGTAGGTTGATCAACTAACTAACACTTTAGCTGATTAATCAGTGAGGGAAGCCATTTTTACCAGCAAGTTCAAATTTTAATTGGTGGGGCTGCAAATTAAACACAAATTTATCTTTTAAGGCTATTTTGGTTCAGGTGCATTATTGTAATGAAAAGGAAATGAAAAAGAAAAAACTAAAGATGGGTATTTATATATAACAATGGAAGTGGTAACTTATTATTAACAGTCAATTACCTCACACTTCCTACAATATCTCAGCAAGGCACTGTATTGGATTTGGGGGCATATGCAAATGTATTTTAACTGATTATTCAGTTACTAAGTTATAAGGCAAATCAAGCAAACATTCTTCAAACCTGCTGACAACCCATCTATCTCTCTATGAGAAACCTTAAATGTGGATGGATTTTTTGGTCACATTTCCAAAACAAAGCCGGCAGCCATTTTAAGTGAAGTCTTGAGGCTGGTTTAAAAGTCAGATTCATCCCACTGCTTAAATGCGAAAATGCACACATACCCACAATGCATCCTGCTTGTTGCCCTCACCCCTGGAGGGGTATGTGTCACTCACCTTGCTGGCATCTGGTGAGGACTTCTTAGAGGCCGGGCTGGTGGCACCTTTCTTGTTTACTCCCAGCATCTTCTCCTCTCCCAGAACCCTCTGTTGTTCTTCTTCAGGTAGGCTCTAAACAACAAAAAGCCGAAACAAAACTCAGAAATGGGTGATGGTTTCCTGGACACTGCGCTGTATTTTATTTTCTCTCTTGCACCTATCTAGAAAATTCTATATGTAATTTGGCAGCACCTTCAGTGGGAAGCTTCAGGTGGTGAGGAACATGGCTGCCCACTTCCTCTTGAGGAGTCTCCCAGGGGAGTATTACATCAGCAGGCCAGCATCTACACGGGCTTCTTCTCCCTTCCACCCCACCCCCACTCCGGAATAAGTAAGCTGCTTCTGAAGACCATCTGGAAACTTCAGTTCTCACAGGATGTGGTGTTGTGGTGGCAAGGGAGAGGAAAAGAGAGACATGCCGACTATTCTAAAGCAATTGTGCAGGCTGCCAATAGCTATCAGCCCTCAATGACCTGGGTCACGCACAGTTGAGGTCGCGGGTCAATTCAGTTATCATCCATAACTATGGTAATGGGAGCTTAATTATGCTTTTGGCTGACGTCTGCACTGACATACAGGCAAACAAGTAGCTCTCAGCTATGGCTTGTCTATAGATTTGGAAGCTCAAGCCATGCTTTAGATTCTGAAGTGTGGTTAGCACAAACTATGGCTGGTGAGATGTCTGAATTGAGCCTGCTTCTTCACACGTGAGCCAGTCTCTCCCCCAGCAAAGGGCTTCTGATAAGGAGGCCCAGTTCACAGCCCCCTCAGTACAAGAGGCACGTTCTGTTGTGGGATGGAGCAGGGCTGTTGGGGTTGGGGCCTCATCACTAAGGATCACTGAAAAGTCTGTTCTTGCAGTTTTGAGAGCTTTAAAAAACAAGTATTTGTAGATCACATTCTACCCAGAAGATCCTAAAAATCAGTGCAATGCAGTGGGCATGGCCAGTCTAAGTCAAGTACTTTTAAGATCAATTCATTTTAATAGGAGATAGTTAAGCACGCACATCAGCTGGCAGAACATTTTGGGTCACACTCACCTCCAGGAAACGCAAGAGCTCAATTTCATAATCTTTCTTTTTCTGTAGGGGCAAAGCAGCAAAAGGGAGTCAGTTACTAGGGTGTGCCAAGCTTTTTGCCTTCTCCTGCTCCGTCTCCACTCCTGATTTGTCTCCCAAAACCATTCAACTGCTGGCGGATTGCCAAGGGCAAGTTTCTAGACCTCCCAATAGGTGTTTGGATTCAGGATTGGAACATCTTTTCAGATGCCTGAATGAATGACTCTGAGAAGAGTCCACAACTTGCAGCCCCAAGTAAAGCACAGCCTACTAAGAGGTACCCAATCTCCCAACACCAAAGGTAACTGTAGTATCCGGAGCAACGGGACACTGGGGGAAGGGTGGGGGGAGGCACACCCCTTGGTCTGGTTAGCAACAAAAGCAAGTTGCTAACCAGGGGCTCTACTGTTGCCACCTCTCTCATCTTCCAGAAAGTTTGTGGTAGTAGGTGTGTGTGTTGGGTTGGGACGGGGGGGGGGGGAGAGAGAGAGAAGTGGCAGTGTTGCAATTTGAAACTCTTTAACTAGGATTAAAGGGCCAAGGGGAAACAGGTGGAACAGCAGAGGGAGTTTGCGCCGTGCCTGGAACAACTGGGAGCAGGGATAAGCATGCAGGGCTTTTAACACCCAGACCCTAGTATTCCTCTATTGCTGCTGCCTTGAGAGAGACTCACTGCTCAACTGCCCAAGGGGAGCCTCTAGAGAAACCTCTGGGCCAGGGGAGGAGGCCCCCCGCCACAAACTCACTGCTCCAAGGGCTCTGCCACTTGCCGCCACCTCCAGATCCCCTGGCCCAGCACCCCTTCAGGGGCCCGTTCTGTCAGGCCCGCTCTGGTGACGCTACAGAGGGTTTCTCTCCCCTGAAACGGGAGGACAAATGGATGCCCTGGTGAGAGGGTGCTGATCGGGAACGTCACCAGGGAGCTGGTGCGCATTTCCAAGCAGTGGCCTTGCTTTTTGGGGAAGGGACATACCAGCCTTTGTGAGCAGCTTGCTGTTTGTAAATATTGTCCTTATATGTGCTTTTTTAATCTGCTCTTGTCTTTTTTTCTGGTTCGCAGGCGTGCCTCAAGGACGTGTTTATGGACAACTCAGAGAAGGGCACCCTGGGGACACCCCCGAAGGTATTTGGGGCAGGAGGCAGCACAGTGATGGGAGACTGGAAAGGGTAGGTGAGGGCAAGGGACGCCAGACAAGTACTGCCTGTTGCACCACCCTTGCCTTAATGACACTTGTAGGCATCTCAGCAACACGTCAGGCCCAAGGGGGCTGCTGCTAAACGTCAGGTTGGTTACTGGTAAAACACGAACAGTACAGGATGTGATCCTGGATGAGCATGACAACCTGACATGCATTACAGAAATCGAGTTGGGCTGAGATGCTGCAGGCCTTTGGGATTTCATCTTTTCCTAGGCACCCCATCCAAGAGTCAGCCAAGTTTGAGCCTTTGTTAAGATTAGGGCTACGGGCTGCTCCTGACTTCTGCAGGAGTGGAAGACCTAGTGAGAAGGTCTGCCCTCAGAGGTTTATGGGTTGTGATCGTTTCCCAAGGTTATTTGGAAACTTTCCCACTGATATGGCTACAGGTCCTGCTAAGGCTCTGGCCTTTCTCTAGAATGGAGGTGACTGGATGCTACAACCCCCTTCTAGACACCCCTGCCCAGACTGTTCAAGCTTCTTGGTATGCTGAAGAGCTACGTTCAGTGAGACAGTGGGATTGACAGTGAGAGTGCAAGCAGCAGAAGACTTATGAGGAGTCCAACTGAACCCAGGCCAGAGCATGCATCCGACGATGTTGTATTGTAGTGGTGGTGGTGAAGAAAGTGTAGTTCTCTGCCACCATTGTACGACTCCCGTCGTCTCTGCCAAGGAGTGCTGTGAGATGCCTAAAATGGCTGCTGGATCTTCAGGCAGTAATGAATGGGTGCCACAAGCCCTGAAGTCTGGCTATCAGCATTGCCACTGTCGGTACGACGTTGATTCAGGGAGGGGGGGGGGTCTCCAGGCCTGGAGGACCCCCTGGTAAAGCCGGACAAAGCGCAGGGAGGCCTCCCCAACATTTCGCTGCCCAAAGCCCTACAAAATTTCCCATACTTCTCTTGCCCTTTTCCTTGCACCAACACCCTCCGATCCACTATATTCCTTGGCCTTTTCCTCGCTCCAAACCTAGAGGGGGATTTTAATTTTAATTCTTTTTTTTTGCAGCTGGGTAGACCTTTTTTGTCTGTCACCAATGCAGCTTTGGCTGCAGAAATCTTTAACAAGGCATAGCTATCAATTAATTCAAAGGCAACCAAGTGAGGCTGAAGGCAAATTAATTCCCACCCTAACTACCTAAAATCTAGAGAACTGAGTATGGAGGAAATGTGGGGAGCCACAGAGCTCTAGAAAAAACCCTGTTGCCATGGAGCAGGCAGGACTGCAACTGAGCGAGGCCACCTCCCACAGGAAGGGCCCAAACTGCAATGACAGACAGGCACCCGCTTGTGGGCCAAGGCGGAGGAATGGCTCATCTCAGGAGAGCCGGAGCGGAGGTATGTTATTCTCGGACTTTCAATTGTTTGCCTTTTCCCCACTTGTGCTATCAGAATTCATGTCAATGTCCCTTTTCTGCCCCTAACGCAGACATCACTCTGGTCTGGTTTGAGGTAGGTTGTCGGATCCTTCTCCGTCCTGCCCCTCCGAAGTCCTAGAAACCATAACCATTTATTTGTTTTGTAAGTAGCGGTCAAAATAGAGCATAGCAATTTCAGCAGGGCTATCAGACCAAAGAGTTGCTGATTAATTTAAGAACGGCACGTGGACTTATTTTCTTGACCCTTTTGTGATTGTGTGCAGCAGCACATGGGGCTACTGGAGCTAATTTTCAAACTGGAGGAGACCACCAGATCAGTGGACGGCACCATCAAACTGCATTCCTTATGAGCAGCAGGTTGAACCCTGCTTTTTTGTGTCTCTAGAATTGGGAAATATACCCGCTCTATGCCCCTGACAGCATTTTTAGCCCTCACTCTCTCTCACACACACACAAAGGCTGCGCTCACCTGATCACACTTCTTGTGGTAGGCATCCTTTTCCTTCTGGGAAAGAAGCTTCCACTGCTGACTGCAGAGTACCATCCGTTCTGTGCTTGGGACATCTTTCATGTTTGCCATCAGCTCAGCACAGTAAAGCGAGTAACTATTCCTAAAATAATAATTTTCTTTATATGGCACCACCCCATTCAGTTAGTACCTGGGATGCTATATGCAACCAAAGCAGGCAGAGCTGGTGCTTGAAGCACTTCTCACTCTCTGGTCCCTTACCCATGATCACCAACTCCAGCCACAAATACTCATTTGGCTGGGGATTCACAGTAACAAGCAAGAGTAGGGCTTAAGTGTGTAATAGGTACGTGCATCACATTCCCAACCTGTTTAGATGCTCCCTAGTTTTGAGCTTTGAAGCCTGTACTGACTTGAGCCAAAAATGCAGAAGGAAGGCAATTGATCCAATGAAGAGCACCCCCTTAAGTTTAACTCCGGCACACCAAGTCCAGACATCCGGAGCACACCGAGATTTGTCCTCCCTCTCTCCGCTGGATTATTTGCCAATCCTGACCATCCACAAAAAACAGTGTCTTACAAATAAGTCCACAGATGTCACTAGCCAGAGAAATTATTACCAGCCCTCTTAAACATGGATATCCTGCAAGAAAAGTGTGTGGGGGGGTGTTCCTAACTTGGCCAGGCAAGTGGCTATTTTCAACCCTATTTTAAGGACTTCTCTCCACCTAACTTTCGGTTGCAAGGGTGCAGTTCTTCTGAGGCATATTGCTGTCACTCAGATTTTACTGAGTTTAAATGGACGTTAAACGCAAACTCACTCCTAGGGATGAATGGAAGCTAGAGAGAAAAACAAACAAGGAGCATGGAATTAGCCTGCAGGATGGTTGTGGGGATGTGGGTTTACGCACACCAAATCCTGCCCTCAGTAAGACAGGGAGAAAGGGGTGAAGAGTTGGATGATATGAACTTGGGCTGCTCCTTCTATTCCATGAAGAGGCAGCTAAAACTAAAATGAATACGAACGTTCCAGACCTGCCAAATTTGCAGAAATGTATCCTAGTTGGTGCATCAGCAACGTCAACAATATCGACTGCTGCAGGCAAAGTAAAAGCAGGGAGTTCAGCTAAAACTTCTACAGAAGAAATGGGTCTTGCAGGGGGACTTTCAGGCATGACCAGGCACCCACAATTCTGCTTGTTGGAGGGAGCACCCCCAGAAGCCTGCAATGGACTTTCTTTGTATTTATTGCACTTTGCAGAAGGGAACTGTGACATTACGCGCGCGCGTGTGTATATATATATACACACACACACACACACACACACACTCACTCTCTCTCTCTCTCTCTCTCTAAGTATAGTAATGTATGTGTACCTGTTATGAGTCTATGGTTATGGTAAATTGGCGTATGTGAAATGATTGGCTGAGCAAGTGGGGGGGAGAATGTGTGCTACAAAAGCTCTGCACTGTGCTGTGCGAGTCATATAGGGACGAGAGAGAGAGAGATCTGTGATGAGACTAGAATGAGATAAGATCAGAGACAGGGTTTAGAATAGGGGAAGGGATATGAGTTGATGGGGATATACGATTTTAGGATTGAGAACTCTGTGTGAGAGAGAGAGAGAGAGAGAGAGAGAGAGAGAGAGATCTGTGGTAATCTGTGAAGTGTCGGAGAGTGTAATCTGGTGTATGAGAGAACATACATTAACAGTACTATTAAGAGTTGCGTATTTATGGTTCAGCAAAGTATTTACTGTAATTAATAAACTTTGTTTGTTTAACCAAATCCTAAACCTTCTGCTCTTGGCTACATAAGGGGAAAGTAATAAAGGAAGCAGTACAGGTGATAACGCACACAAGTGTGTCCTCACAGACAGGGGACTGAGTGTGGGTTGGACCTGTGCCTTAAGGTCCTGGTGGCAGTGAAACCCAGTGCGTGAGAGAATGAGCTTCCTGCTGGGGTGAGGAAGGCCTCAGAAAAGGGGACTCCTCGCTGGGACGAGGCAGGAACGTCACAGGAACCAACACCAGGAGTTCCCTGACGCAGCCGCGCAAGAGCAAGAAAAAGCTGTCCTCCTCTCAGGTTCTCTAGCAAGCACAGAGAGCCACCTCTGAGTGCGTAGGAGGGCATGGGAGGGAGGTGGGAAAGTCTGGAGAAATGAAGAAAAAGTAGGAGGAACACCTCCCGTTTCCTTGGATTGTACTCCAGTAAGGACAGGTAATAGCCAAGCGAGTACTTGCGAGGTCCTGGGTGTCATGGATGAGGGGTGGGGGACAGCGAATGGGGCTGCACAGCAGGAGGCCACTAGGGCTGGGAGCAGCTGGGGGAAACAGAAAAAGGGAGGGCAGCGCTAGATGCACGCAGGTGGACGTGCATCAGGCTGCGCGTTCCCATAATGCCCTGGCTTTGGAATGCTCCCCAGCGCCCGCTATGAAGTCGTTTCAGGGCCAACTGGAGACACTTTTTATTCTTTCCAAGCCTTTGGCCAGTTTTTATCTTGCTCCTAACGTTTTGTTCTTCTGCCGTTTTCACTTTGTAACTGAGGTTTCATGGCGTTGTTTTTGTTTTCTTATTTGATTGCATGCTGCCCCAAGAGATTTTTTTTTTTTACTGAAGAGCCAGGTAAAAATTAAATCAAAGGGAGTGAAAAGTGGTTGTAAGTGGAGAGGGGAACCACTGCTCTGTCCCATCCACAAAAGGATGTGCACCGCAAGTTACTGTTGGGGACAGATCCCTGGGAAGCTTGTGTGTGTGCATGCGCGTTTCCCCAAAGCAAAATGCTCTCCTGAGCTGCTCTCACCGCAGACCTGCAGATGAGGAGGAGTGTGGGTACTTGTCAACCTCCTTCCGATGCCTTGGGCAACTAATTTGGGCAGGATGAAAGAAAGGTCCTATCAAGGGGTGGGGCAAGGTGCATCACCCCCACCCCACATCCATCTCAAACCTTCAGCACGTGCCAATAAGCAGGACCCATTTCGTCTCATGAGGCAATCATGGACACAAGGAGAAACTGCCATCCTACCCCAGTAAGACTTGTTTTTAATGTGTGTGTGTGAGTGTGTGTGTGTGTGTGTGTGTGAGAGAGAGAGAGAGAGAGAGAGAGAGAAGGACAGACAGACAGAGACACAGAGACAGACTGACAACCACCCAGGGCTACTGGGTGGTATAGAAATGTAATGAATAAATTAAAATAAATTAAAATAATTTGTACCGGCAAAGGCACTCAGGGCAGCAAATATAGCGCATCCTCCCTTTTTATCCTCACAACAACCCTGTGAGGTAGGTTGGACTGGTAGTGTCTGGCCACAAAGTCACGCAGCGAGCATCATGCCTGAACAGGGTGTTGAACCCAGGTCTCTCCTGATCTAAGTTCAACAGCCCAGCGATCTTGCCACAGCAAGCAGACACTGGACAGATGGCAGCAGCAGACGCCACCCTTCCAGCTGGACATATTTACAGAGGCAGGCACTTCGAACCAATATGAGCTGCCCCAAAGGAAAATAAACATCCCCTCCCCCATATCATCACAAGGGCCCCAGCAACTTACGGAGGGGGCTTGGTGGGTCGCCCATCAAACTTGTCTTTCAACTGCCTCTCTGCTTTAGTCAGGGTGGAACGGGGGGGAGCCCCTTCCTCAATGTTCATCTCCGGGTGCTTCTGCATATAATCCCGCATCATTTCCTGCAGACAGCAAACACACGGGGTGGTTAACATGGCAGCCAGAGAGGAGCTGTGGGGAGACACCCTCCCTAGGCTCTCGGGTTGTGGGGCAGGCAGGGGAGAACACGCTTGCATGGCCCTGATCGTTTTTAACACTTGGCAGAAGACGCAGTGAAGGAGTTGCTTTGCAACTCCTGTCAGGCTCAAGAGGAGGGAGCGGCACCCGCAAGTCGGCTCTCGGAGCGCGGCTGGGTTTCAACAGCCGCGACAAGGCCGGGCTGAGCACAGGGGGGAGAAGATGGAGGGGAACTGTTGAGTGTTCCCTACCTCATACTCCTTCCGCTGCTCCAGAGCCTTATGAATCCATTTCAGCCTTTTTTTGTCCGAGAGCTGAGACCATTGCTTGCCCAACGCATCCTTCACCTCCTTCGTGGTGGCCTGAAAAACCCAGGTGGGGAGGGGGAAATAAAAAATTAGGTAAAAAGGAAAAATATGGGGAAGGGGGGGAACACTGCCCACCCTGGTGGTACGGCAGTGAGCTGAGCTAAACTTTGGGGACGGTTACTTCCAAAAAAAAAAAAAGTTTCTCTCTAGTTCCTTTAGGGGGAACAATGTACCTCAATACAAAGGAAACCTATATGCCCATGCAAGCGACACCCTTGGCCTACACGTTCACTGATTTGCTGTGTTAAGTGGAGAATCACCTTGCACTGAACCTGGCATCCTGAGTAAATCAGCTTTTGCTTATTTTTAAATAGAAAGAACATTCCTGACCCTCATGGTCACGCTTGTAAGGGTCTCATATCTTTGCCCTCATTTTATTCACCTCTTTCTGACCAAAAAGACCAGCCTATCTGGATAATCCAAGTTATGGAAGCAGGGAATACCAAACTAAAACAAGGTGCGTGCAAGCATCACATATGAATACTGAGAGCCATCAGCCTTCCTCGGATTCAGACGAGCTGCCCACCTCGCTTAGCTCTCGGCCGTCCACAGAGATGCCTCCAGCAAAGCTCATATGCAACACAAGATGCAGTTCGGTGCCTTCTGTTACTTGTCCCAACTCATTGTACATTGGTGTTTTGTCTTTGGTCCCACTCCACGGCCATGGGCTAAGAGCATTCTCTACAAATCTCCTCAATTCTATATAAAGCCATTTATATGTACGTGTCCATTAGCAACATCTTGTGGCAGTGAGTTCCATGGGTTAAATCTTCCCTGCATGAAAACGTACTTCCCCATTCTCTGCCCTGTACCGTCTCTTCATCATTTCCACTGGGTGACCCTAAACTTTACTGGCTTGAGAGAAAAAGTAAATCACTTCCTTCGATTCACACTCTCAGGTTCCTGAACTTCTCATCATTTCCCCTCAGTTCTCTTTAAGACAATAAAGCCCCAGTTTCTTAAGCCCTTTCATTAGGAACGTGTTCCTCTACTCTCCTGCTAAGTTTAATTCTTGTCATCCCTTCTATAGCTCTCCCAGCAAAGATTTTTCTGGGTTGTACCACCTTCAGACTTCAGATGGGGGATTGGATACATGTGAATGCTTCCTCCATGATAAATAACCCCTGCACATAGGAAAATGACATGGCAAAGAGTAAGTTAGGCGAACATGTCCTTATGACATGCTAATTGTGCAGGTAGCAAAAGGGTTTTTTTGGATGGGGAAAAACATTCAAATGTGTGATCCTCCCACCAACAGCCCAAACAGTAGACACCATGACACGTCTTTACCATTTGGTTCTGCTCAAACTGTAAACTGCCCCTTAGATGGCAGGGAAACCAAAAATGGAAATAAGTTCTATTTAAATTAAAATAATTTAAAACAACTTATTCCAAAGAGAAGGCGCAGCCCTCCTGGTATTCCTTCCCTGATCTTGTTTTCAGAACACAATCCCTACCTCTACCCACAAGGTTTCCACCACTGTTGCTTCTTTTGCTGTGCTCCCGTATCCCCTTCACTCACTCTGGCCTCTAACGTAGAAACCCAGGTGGATCTACTTACATCAGGGCGCACTTTCAGGTAGATCTTCTTCTCGTGGGTGTACCAGAGCTGTTGGGGGGTCTTGGGTTTCTCTGGGATGTCAGATTTCTTGGCATTCTGAATGAGGTCAGGGTGGTCTTCCCTTTATACAACAGGGGCAACAGAAGGGGGGGGGACATAAGGCATCAGCGATACTGGAGGTGTACGAATGGAAAGAAACACACTCTCACATTGACCCCTCTAAATTCCCACACACCACCTCCCCCTCTTGAACTCAAACAACTGAAGCGGACTCCATCTATTATAGTTCTGCCTCCTTTCCACCCAAGTCCTAGGCTGAAGTTTTTTCGTTTTCCCCTGCTTTCTTTCTCAAGTACACACATTAAAGAACCAACGAACATTTGATGCTAGAAATAACTGCCAACATGCAACCTGTGAGGTCGTCTGCAACTCCCTCTCTCGCGCTACCTCCTTCTGGTATCAAAAAGTTGCTGGATGGTAAATCGAGAGCAAGCGTGGTGTAGTGGTTAGAGTGCTGGACTGGAGCTGCGGAGACCCAGGCTCAAGTCCTCACTCAGCCATGAAGCTTACCGAGTAACTTTGGCCAGCCACTGACTCTCATCCTAATCTACCTCACAGGGTTGTTATGAGAATAAAATAGAGAGGAGGATCATATACGCTGCCTTGGGCTCCTTGGAGGAAAAGATGGGATATAAATGTAAAAAAGAATTAAAATATATACATGTTAGAAAAGAGAGAAGGGTTTGTGCACACATGTGCTCTGGAGGCTGCACGTGTGTGCTCTCTCACTTTAAAAAAGGTCAGGAGCCCTTGACACGGCAGAGGCAGGAGAAGAGAGGTGGGAAAGAGAGGGGAGAATGGCAAGTGGGAACACCCCGGCCTGCCACCTTCTGAAACGGACCAGATGGGAAGAGCTAGAGATGTACAATTCTTTGGGCTGAACAGTTCATCAAAAATCTAACAGCAAGCACTGAACGACCACTCACATGCCCTGCTTTCTGTGCATCCCGGAAGCATCTGGCTCTCACTTCTGGAAACAGGATGCTGGTCAAGAACAGACTTTCCCAACCTTAGGCCCCAGATGCTGTCAGCCTACAATTCGCGCCATCCCAGACTTCTGGGCAATCTGGCTGGGGTGATGGGAATTGCAGCGTAACATATGGGACCCAAGGCTGGGAAAGGCTGGTCTGGATGGATCCCCGGCCTGGTCCAGGCTCTCCTGACATGAGGGTGGTCTTTCAAACATCCACAGGCAAATTATTTACTTGACTGAATAGATATTTATTGCCATTCCATGACCCATTCCAGGTGTGAAGAGAGAAATCTGTGGTAGGACATGCAACTTTTTAGCCAAGGCGCCTGCTGGCTGCACTCAGGCTTCCTCACTCTTTCTTATTTATTTATTTATTTATTCATTCATTTCATTTCATTTCATTTCATTTCTATACCACCCAATAGCCGAAGCTCTCTGGGCGGTTCACAAAAATTAAAACCAAACAAAACACAATAAAACAATTTAAAATATATAGAACATTAAAACCACAATATAACAATACAACCACAATAAAACCTAGCAGCAGTGCAGGAGTTTAAAATACAGATTTAAAACAACAAAGACAAAAATTTAGAAAGCTAAAATGCTAAAATGCCTGGGAAAATAAAAAGGTCTTCACCTGGCGCCGAAAGGAATACAATGTAGGCGCCAGGCGAACCTCACTAGGGAGCTCATTCCAGAGCCGGGGTGCCACAACAGAAAAAGCCCTCCTCCTAGTAGCCACCCGCCTCACTTCCTTTGGCAGGGGCTCACGGAGAAGGGCCACTGATGATGATCTTAAGGTCTGGGCAGGCACATATGGGAGGAGGCGATCCTTCAGGTAACCTGGCCCCAAGCCGTTAAGGGCTTTGAATGTTAACACCAGCACTTTGAATCGGGCCCGGAAATGGACTGGCAGCCAGTGCAGCTGGAAAAGTACTGGCGTAATATGAGCTCGCAGGCCAGTCCCTGTTAACAATCTTGCTGCCCTATTTTGGACCAGCTGAAGTTTCCGGACCGTTTTCAAAGGCAGCCCCACGTATAACGCATTGCAGTAATCCAGACGAGAAGTTATCAGAGCATGGATAACCGTAGCTAGGCTATCTCTGTCCAGATACGGGTGTAGTTGGTATACCAGCCTAAGCTGATAAAAAGTGCTCCGTGCCACTGAGTTCACCTGTGCCTCAAGTGACAGTTCTGGATCCAAGAGCACCCCCAAACTACGAACCTGATCCTTTAGGGGGAGTGCAACCCCCTCCAGAACAGGTTGAATATCACCTAGCCGGGCAGACGAACCACCCACTAACAGTACCTCCGTCTTGTCTGGATTGAGTTTCAGTTTATTGGCCCTCATCCAGTCCATTACCGTGCCCAGGCACTGATTCAGAACAGCCACTGCCTCAGCTGGTTTTGATGAGAAAGAGAGGTAGAGCTGGGTGTCATCTGCATATTGATGGCACCTCAGCCCACACCTCCGGATAACCTCCCCCAGCGGTTTCATGTAGATGTTAAACAGTATGGGGGATAAAATAGCAATCTTCCTAGCAATCACCAAAACCAAGCAGCTTTTTGCAGTAAAGGTCATATAACGCTTGGGATCTGTGTGAAACTGAAGTCTGCAGCCGCGACTGACTAGCTCCAGAGCTGCCCCCCCCCCGACACACACACACACACACACACACACAGCAGCTGCTTAATGGACTCTTACCTAAATCTTGCCAAATTTCTCTCAAAGTCTTGCTTCTCTCTCTGAAAGTCTTGGATATACTTCATCTAGAAGACAGTCAAAAGGGGAAAACAGATACTAACAACTGGTGGAGAAAGCTAGGTGAGGTCTGCAGTACTGTGACAAATCCCAAGACCAACTTAAATGCCATATGCCCGGGGCAGGTGGGGGGGGGGGGAAGCACCCACCCCTTCTTCATTTGGCCAGAGCTTCCTCCCACTACGAGAATTGTGCACACACAGCAGCTGAGGAAGCAGAGCAGAGCCCTGAGAGGGCTACTAGGGAAACGCAGGTGGATGAACTTCCAGCTCCGTGCCTGGGGGGAATTGCTCCTTGCCCCAAGTAACTAGTTGCATTCGTGGCTGTCCTACCGATGGGATGGGGCAAGCCAACTGGGTTCTTCCACAGACCATTCCCCTACCCTCGCCCCCTACACTCCCTCCCTGGCCTCCAAAGTGGACAAGGCACCCTACATCATTCAAGGCTGGAAAATTGGCAAGTGCCAGCAAAGAGGCTGGCACATAGAATCCAGGCTTTTCCCAATTCTGTCCCGGGACGGCCACAAAACATGCTGAACACTCCTCCAGGCGTAACATCCTGGGCATTCCCTTGGCTCAGAGTCTTAGGCATACGAACTTAAAATTCTCCATCGGTCAGGAATTTTTGCCTCCTTTCAGAACTGACTGTACAAACGTACATGCGTGTGAGCTCACACACACACCACTCCTGTGACTTCCCCCATACTTTAGGAGTATAAACTCCAGGTAACTGGGGCTCATTTCCACAAGTACACGGGTTTTTCAAACCTCAGGGTTGTTACCCAAGATAATACCAACCCTTTCTTACAAGGGTTTCCCGGTCACCTCCGCTGCAATGCCATTTTGGATCTTTCTGCCTGTCAGGGTGGACACTGAGCCCATAGAATCCCAGAGTAGTTCTGATTCTGAGGAAGAGGAGTCGCTCCTGGGAGAGGAGCGCGCTCCTCTTGCCCAGGGCCAAGAGCTGATGGAGATTCCTCCCACCAGCATTCCTAGCTTAAATAGCAGTCCTGGGAGTGACAGAGCACGGGAAGCAGACTTGATGGACGTGCAACGTCAATGCAGAGAGCGGTGCCAAATGGAGGGCGCAGAAAGGAGGCGTAGTGCCCGGTTGGTGCGCAAACAACGGTTGCGCCCAGAGGATCCAAGGGAAAAGGGGAGGGACTCTCCCTAGTTCTCAAGTTCAGGGGTCTGCCAGTAATTCCCTTTCAAACGGGGACCAACTGTTCCAACTTAGGGCATAGGTACTCTGCTGCTCATATCTAGTTGCTAACAGTAGAGTTGTTAAGTTGTAAAAGAGGAATAAAGCTTTGAAAAGAATCCATTTGTCTGTGTAGCTGTCAAGGGCTCCTTGGAGGCCTCTCTCAGTCTAATCCAGTAGCCAAGTCCAGACACAGACAAATGGATTCTTTTCGAAGCTTTATTCCTCTTTTACAACTTAACAACTCTACCGTTAGCAACTAGATATGAGCAGCAGAGTACCTATGCCCTAAGTTGGAACAGTTGGTCCCCGTTTGAAAGGGAATTACTGGCAGACCCCTGAACTTAAGGACTAGGGAGAGTCCCTCCCCTTTTCCCTTGGATCCTCTGGGCGCAGCTGTTGTTTGCGCGCCAACCGGGCACTACGCCTCCTTTCTGCACCCTCCATTTGGCGCCGCTTTCTGCGTCGCGCGTCCATCAAGTCTGCTTCCCGCACTCTGTCACTCCCAGGACTGCTATCTAAGCTAGGAATGCTGGTGGGAGGAATCTCCATCAGCTGTTGGCCCTGGGAAAGAGGAGTGCGCTCCTCTCCCAGGAGCGACTCCTCTTCCTCAGAATAAGAACTACTCTGGGATTCTATGGGCTCAGTGTCCACCCTGACATTGCCTTTGTGATCCCTGAACTCCAGACACAACCAGCCTGCTGCTCCTGTTTACACAACTGCTGATTCAGAGAAGACAGGCAAGACGCCAAACTGAAATCTCCCCTCAAGTATGTAGAAACACAGAGGCTCCCGTGAGTTCAGCAGGTAGTTAGCCCAGAAGAACAGAGCATGTAGGCAGGCTCTCTCAATGAAAGCAAGCAAATTTTAGGCTCAAGATCCTAATTATTTCAAGCCACTACCAAACTGCAGCAGAAGGGAAGTGTCCTAAAATCCCAGATGATCAGGGGTTCATAACTTTTGGCTTGGTTTACTAGCACTGTGACATGTGCAGAAAACTCAGGGAAGGGAAGTTTTGGAGTTTTTGCAGAAGGAACAAGGAGGACCTTAAAGATCCTGTCTGCAAAGAGCCAGAGGAAAGGGAGGGGAACTACACCAAGGAGAAATGGAGGGGTGATCTCTCTCTTGCTCTCGCCCTCAGCTTTTGCTGAAACAGGGGTTCTTCCTATTTAGGGGAAGGCAAGCTGTTTATGAAACCCTGTAGATGTGCATATAGCACTTTCCACTGCAATGAACACGTGCTGCTCACCTTTTTCTTTTCAGGGAGCTCCTTATACTTTTTGGAAAGTATCTTGGTAAGATCCAGGTTGCTCATTTCCGGATGCAGCTTAGCATACTTTGCTCGCTTTTCCATGAAGAAACGGAAGTATGGGGTCAATGGTTTCTTGGGGAAGTCAGGGTGCTTCTGAATGGGGACAGAAGATGAAGTATTATTTTGAGCCTGCCTAGACTGTAAAATGTGTTGTTTAGAAAACAGAATGTTAGTGAGTTTTGTTTGCAAAACTTGCTTTAAATAAAAGTTAGTGGAGCTGAACATTTGTAACGAGTTGGAATACATATTTTAAGTAGCTAATGAAGAAAAAAAGCCTGAAAACCCTAACACTCCAACGATGATCTAGTTCAGAAAGACCCCTCTCTGCCCAAGGCCCTGGAGAGCTACTGCCAGTCAGAGTATGTAATACTGGGCTAGATGGACAAAGAGCCTGACCTGGTATCAGACAGCTTCCAGTGTTTAAAATACAAGCCTACAAACTCCAAGTAAGATTGGAATCCCCGCTTCAGCCCTCATCATCCTCAGCTTAACCAGAAGATGGAAAAACTCAACTCAAACTATGTTTGTTTGATTGTTTGTTAAAATCATACAAAAGATTTCCAACACAGACTCAGGCTTGAGCAAGCCAGCCACCATTTAGAGGACAACTCGTTTTAACACCATCCTCTTCACCTGAACATCTCCCTTGGTCATCAATTAGCTTGGCTCTGAAAAGGGAGCTGAGAGAGCCAGTCCCCCACTAACATGCCACAACTAATAGCATTACTTTATATTATATACTTTATACTATTTACTATAAACTTCCTAAAGGGTAATTGCATGAAATGAAAATGTATTTGTTGTTCTTTTCCAAACAGTCACATACATTCCCACATATGAACATATTCAGCAGATCAATGCCTAGCACAACGTTTGGCGGAACCTTCTGGAAAGCTTGCCTGAGATGGCAAGCTTACCTCCTACTCGAGTCTCCCTCAGAGCGGCCACCTCTCTGCATGCAAGGGAGGGAGCGGCACAACTGGTCAGGAACTCCCCCGTTCTTCTTCTTCTACTAAGGAGGAAAGGTCCCTCCTGTGCAAGCACTGGGTCATTGCTGACCCCTAGAGGGACGCTGCTTGCGCTGGCGTTTTCATGGCAGACTATAGCGGGGTGATTTGCCATGGCCTTCCCCAGTCGTGACTACCTTTCCCCCAGCAAGCTGGGTACTCATTTTACTGACCTCGGAAGGATGGAGGGCTGAGTCGACCTGAGCCGGCTACCTGAGACCCGGCTTTACTGGGATCGAACTTGGGTTGTGTGGAGCGTTTTGGTTGCAATACTGCCGCCTACCGCTCTGCGCCACGTGAGGCTCTTCTACTAAGGAGACATGGCTCCTATTTATTGTGGTCTGGATTTTTATGGTTCTTATTTGTGAGCCACCTCAAACATTTATAAGGAAGGGAGGAGTATAAATATTTTAAGCTAAATAGACATTATAGAACAGGGCTGGGCAACTTGCATCCCAAGGGCTGTACATGGCTGAATTTCAGAAGCCCTCTGCAGGCAATCCGTTCAGCCCTCTGGCAAGAGCAACCTGTCCCTCCCATAGCAGCCTGCTATGTGGGCTAGAAGGAGGGAAGAGGGTCAGAGAAAAAAAAAAGAGAGAGAGAGAGAGAGAGAGAGAGAGAAGATGGCTGAAACAGAGGGGAAAGAAGGGTAGGCCACACCCAACACTGGCATGCAGCCGCCAACAAATGACCCCCAAGGGAATGCAATCACCAGCAGAAAAAAGATGTCCCACCCCTCTTACATGATATAATTTCTCTCAATTAATATTGTTTCATTAGCTTTATATACTTCCTTTTATGTTTGGTCACAGGTCCATGAATGTCAAAACATATGGGATCTGCTGGGACTAGGTTTCCACAACTAGTAGTTGGGCTTGCAAAGTGTGCCTAAGGTTCAAATGCAAACTCAGATTCGTGCCATCATTGTCTCTGCTTGAGAAGCAGACCTTTAAAAAGGAGATCTGATCCATTAGATTTGCATGGACTCTTGCAACACACTAAAGCAGGGTGGGGAACCTGTGGCCTTTCAGGTGCTGCTGGACTCCAAATCCCCTTACCAGTGGTCATGCTGGCTGGCCACAGGCTCCCGATTTCTGCCCGAAAGGAGGCAGCCAAGACTCATAAAAGGAGAGCATAGCCGCTCGGAAACCCGTCTGCCTGCTCCGTTCAAGAGCAACTGTGACTGCTGTAGCTGAGAATGACTCAGGAAAAGGGCACAAAGAGGAGGACATCTTCCAAATGGCATGGGACAGTCTCCAGAGTATGTAACCCCTCTTGAAGAACAATCGTTATAGGTAAGCGAACATTTATTTTATTCCCACAGAGCAGTAACTGTGTAGTAATGTGTAAGACTGCTAGCTTTTCTACAGCTTGCTGCTCCAATGCCTTTAACAGCAGCCTGAGTGGCAGACCTGGTGGGTCAAGCTCAATCTTCATGCTGCGAAAAGCATCACTTGCCAATTCCCACCCAAAATCAAGCTGCCGTAGAGCTGGCCTGTCCTGTTTTTCCCCCATTGTCAACTGGCAGCCCTATGAACAACCAACCTTCACTCAAAACAGCCTGATCAATGTTCTAATTCTCTTGTTCTCTATCTAAGTTTTCTGCCTTCTCTCAGTGAATGAAAGCCGATTCTCATATACATTTATCTGATTTCATTTTCTCAAAAATTACTTTAGGAAGGCTTGACTTGCAACAGAAACTCAGAGAAACAGCACAGTTGAACAAAGGTAGGGGGTTTACCAAATCCAGTGCTCAGACTAACCTGCCCACCCACCCCACCCTTTTCTGCATGAGCCGATTTTCTGAGCGTGCCTTCTGAATGAGCAGAAACACGGGGCACGGGGAGAGCCAATTCCGCTGAATGTATTCACCGGGAGAGCGTTCAACGATTCAGTTGCATCCAGGCCAGAGGTATGGCAGAAATGCCTGCCCCTCATCAGATGCCGATCAGAAGGAGGGAAAGATGAAGCAATGCAGCATGCAGAGATACAAGCCCTGTTCAGGCATGTGGAGCGTGAGCCATGCTCCCGGTTCCGTCCTCACATCCCTGTTGGTCCAAGCCCTCCACCCCAGGTGGGCGGGCTTCCTTGCAGCAGAGCTCCCCGCAGAAGCCTGTGGGCAGTGGGGGCAGCGCCAGCTGGGAGGTGATCATGGGGAAGGGCACATCCAGGCCAACCCTGCTCCCCGGTTCCATGGGATGGCTGTTTGTGCGATTTGTATACTTGAATAGGGCTTGTTGTTGTTCAGTCGTGTCCGACTCTTCGTGACCCCATGGACCATAGCACGCCAGGCCTTCCTGTCCTGCGCTCTCTCCCGGAGCGTGCTCAAGTTCATATTCATTGCATCGGTGATGCTATCTAGCCATCTCATCCTCTGCCATCCCCTTCTCCTTTTGCCGTCAGTCTTTCCCAGCATCAGGGTCTTTTCCAGAGAGTTTTCTCTTCGCATTAGGTGGCCAAAATATTTGAGCTTCAGCTTCAGTATCTGTCCTTCCAATGAGCACTCAGGGTTGATTTCCTTTAGGATTGACTGATTTGACCTCCTTGCAGTCCAGGGGACTCGTAAGAGTCTTCTCCAGCACCACAGTTCGAAAGCATCAATTCTTCGGCGCTCAGCCTTCCTTATAATCCAGCTTTCACAGCCATACATTACTACTGGGAAAACCATAGCTTTAATTAGACGGAACTTTGTCGGCAAGGTGATGTCTCTGCTTCTTACTATGCTGTCTAGGTTTGCCATAGCTTTCCTCCCAAGGAGCAAGCGTCTTTTAATTTCATGGCTACAGTCACCGTCTGCCGTGATCTTGGAGCCCAAGAAAGTAAAATCTGTCACTGCTTCCATTTCTTCCCCTTCTATATGCCAGGAAGTGATAGGGCCAGATGCCATAATCTTAGTTTTTTTTTAATGTTGAGTTTCAAACCAGCTTTTGCACTCTCCTCTTTCACCCTCAACAAGAGGCTCTTGAGATCCTCTTCGCTTTCTGCCATGAGGGTGGTATCGTCTGCATATCGGAGGTTGTTGATAATTCTCCCAGCAATCTTAATTCCGACCTCTGATTCATCCAACCCGGCATTTCTCATGATGTACTCTGCATATAAGTTAAATAAGCAGGGTGACAATATGCAGCCTTGTCGTACTCCTTTCCCAATTTTGAACCACTCGGTTGTTCCATGTCTGGTTCTTACTGTTGCTTCTTGACCCTCGTACAGGTTTCTCAGGAGACAGCTAAGGTGGTCTGGTACTCCCATCACTTTAAGAATTTGCCACAGTTTGTCGTGATCCACACAATCAAAGGCTTTAGCGTAGTCAATGAAGCAGAAATAGACGTTTTTCTGGAATTCTCTTGCTTTCTCCATGATGCAGCGAATGTTGGCTACAGGGGGACAACTCACTGCCCCCCCCCGGGGGGGGGCTTTGGGCTCTCAGCAGGTTTTAGTCATTAATACACTTCTTGCTGGCACCCTCACACTTCTTTCCAGGCAAACCGTTTGGGAACAACTCATCCTGTCTTCCTCACCCTAAAAGTAACCCTATCACAGGTAGGGAGCGAGGTGCACCGCCACCCTTTTAGTGAAACCTTTACAAATTACAAACACACGCACACACGACGGGGCAGGGGCGGCTTAAACACCACAGAACGATCGTCTCCTTTGTTGTGGGTGAATACACGGAGTGCAAAATGTCACAGGTTAGGGGGAATGTTTTACCGGACTTATTAATGCCCTTCCAGGGTCAATCATGACCCCCAAACTGTAAAATGGTTCACACACCAAAAGGGAAGAGAAAAGCATGCCTCAGCTCTGAGAACGGAAAGAAACATTGGTCAAACCACCACACCACATGAGCGGAACACGTAACAGCACAGCCAGCTTGAGTCGGAAGGGCAAGTTCCATCCTGGACCCATCCCTCCACTGAGTCCACACTCACCTTCAGCTTTTTGCCCTTGTATGGGTTTTTCACATGCTCCTCAGCATCCATAATCAATTCTGTCAGGGTTCGGAACTTCCTTACCTGCAGGGACAATCACTGATTGTATGGGAAATGCAAGAGCAGCACTGTCAACAATTTCTAGGGCCACTAAATTTAACTGATACATTAAGGGTGCAATCCCATGGCCGCTAGACAGCGGCTAGATGGCTACAAGATTATTTGGTTTATGGGAACTGACCTTGGAGCCAGCGCTCCGAGGTCAGTTCCCAGAAAACCCCCTCCCCACCCCCGCCGCGTCAGAGGCGCAGTTTGTCCCCACATGCTCGTAAGAACAGCGCGGAGTGGGGGGAAGGGGGCATTCCTGGGGGCGGGGCGGGGATGGCAGAAGGATTGTTACGACGCTTCCTATATGCCATCCAGCCTCTCCCCACTCCGGCCAGGCAGCCAAAATCGGGCATCTAGCTGCTAATGAAGATCCCCTCTGCACTCCGCCCGCCCTGCATTGGATAGTCAGTCACCTCCGAGTTCAGAGGTGGCCAACTATCCCCATCGGATTGTGCCCTAAATCAACTCAAACTGTATGATTCCATTGGTGAGTGTGGCTGAGCGTTAAGGGCACATTTGTTCATTTTCTAAATCTATTTTGATTCTGGTTAAATAGGAATAAAGAATATCAAAGATGATCTTTCTTCTAACCATGTGTGACAGCCTTAATTAAATTAAAAGACTTTCCACTTCCTTTCATTCTCAAGGAAAAGGCATGTAAATTGAGACTGTGGCAATAGGTAAATGTACTCCGAACAATTCTCATGCAGGTGATTAAACAGCGGATAGCCCTAATAATTGCCTATGTGCCTGGGGCATCGATTGTGGAATAGACACTTCCTCTACGGAAATGCCATGTTGTTTCTACGTTCTGTGCAGCACCTAGCACACAGCTGCCACTAAACATACATTAAACAACAGCATATTCTAGAGAGCCAGCCATGACAGTTTGTTACAGCAAAAAGAGGAAAGAGTGCTGGGAGCACCTTACCACACTTATCATGGCATAAGCTTTCAAGAGCTAAAACATGTCATCTCTTATTGTAAATATACTTTAGCAAAGAGAGGAGAAAAGGAGAGAAAAAAGAAGTATCGAAGGGAGGAGGGAAAGGTGTGCGAAAGAGAGTTTTACGCAGTGCAGCCAAAAGCTCAGGAAAAGCAGTGTGCAGGACACAAATGCATGCAAGGTCCAGTCAGACTGGGTGCAACCATTCCCAACTAGTGGCCACCGGTGAGAAGTTAAATTCAGCAGCTGCATGTTGGTGTCCCCCTCCGACTCGTTTTCTTTTCCAAGACATGACTGTTAACGCCAGAAATAGAATGGCTGTGTTTGCATGCGATGCTAAAGTGCAGCTACTGCTACACAAACAACTCTCCACAAGCCTGAGCGAAGCCCTGAGCCCGGGCACTCCCTTCCCTGCTCCTCCCACACGGACAGGGGGGCTTCCGTCGAGTTTCGTTTCATTTTCAAAGAATCTGAGCCTCGTGTTATGTTTGCACCAGGAATCCTGCTTGAAAAGAAACGGTGGTTTAAAAAGCCTGCTTCTGAACCCACAGTTTAACACCGGCTTGTTTAGAAACAGACTAAGGCTCATTTTCAACCAGAATTCCCGATTCGAATGCAAGGCTAACGGAGAGTCTTTAAAACAACGCCCGGCAGGAGTCCCCCTTCTGGCCTCGAAGGAGGGGGGAGCGCACAAGCCCGGAGCTGGACTCAGGCTTGCCGAGGCTCCTCCGTGTAGTGATAAATCACGCTTTAGTGAACCAGGCCAGTGCCCCAGAGGACTGCCTTTGTAGTGGTAGTTCTCATTTGTACAGTCAGGAGCTTAACAACACAATCCTATGTGTGTCTACTCAAAAGCAAGTCCCACTGAGTTCAGTGAGGCTTCCTCCCAGGTAAGCAAATACTGGATTGCAGCCTAAATGGGAAGTGGATGTGGAGAGTAACAAGGAGCCAACCAGCCCAAAGATGAATGACGTGGAGAGGATGTGATAAAAGGAGTGATACGGAAGAGGTGGATACGAACAGGCAGCATGAGGCATGCAGTTAATTTGGCTTGCAGATGTAGAGGAATTTGAGAGCAGAGATTAGGACCATTTGGTAGAGAGGGGAGGCCATTGCAGGCAAGACATAAGGCAAGAACCAGGGAAGGAAGCAGTGTTACTGCCTTGCGATCACACTGGAAGAGTGACTGGATCCAGCACACAGATCAAGTTAGCGGTGCACCAGAGCATCATTTCTCAGCATACGCAAGTGACATTTCATGACACAAGACCTCATCATGCCGAACAAGCAGTTACCTCGTTGGAGATCTCAATCCATTTCATCTTGCACATCTCACCAGAGAAGTCCTTGAAGGAAACCTTGTCCCAGTCCAGGTGGGATTCAGTGGTTTTGAACTTGCCGCCATCATTGGAGGGCAGATTGTTTTTCATGCACTCCAAGAGGGTCAGCATGTCTTCCTGGGTCCAGCGGTCTGGGGGAAACAGGGGAAAAGGTGTGTGTGCGCGCATGCATGTGCCATATATTGCATTTTGCACTTGCACACTCTTCTCAGCCTTCTCCCTCCTGGTGCCCTCCAAATGTATTGGGACTACAACTCCCATCCAATGATGGGAGTTGTGGATCAACACATCTACAGGGCACCGGGTTGGGGAAGGCTGCACTAGGGCTAAAGACTAATTAAGGGCACATTCCTATGCATGTTTAGACAGAAGAAAAGGCCTACAACTCCCAGCATGCCCCAGCCAGCCTTTTTTTCTGTCTAAACATGCATCTGATTGCGCCCTAAGTGTTCATAACTGGCTAAGTAGATTGCTTTCAGCTAATGAAATCAATTACTGAAATATAAAATTGTACATATCACAACAGCCTAAAGGACATCACATTTGGATGATTCTGAAGAGATCATTTCTCTCAAATACAAAATAACTTAGGAGTTTAATACATCAGAACTACTGTTCAGAAAAAGGACATCTAATTTTTGTTCTCCTTGTTTTGGAACATAGAATATACCGTATTACAGTAACTTCAAAAATAAGCTTTCAAGACCTGTTGAAGATCTGGGTTTAAAGGACATAGCAGTACCCAATTTCAGCTGAGCCCCAACAGCACGTGGTTCCTACTGAAGGCAGTATCAATAGTGCCTTCACCAACCTTTTAAATTGGGAAAACAACAACCAATCTGGTATAGACAGCAGGGGATCAGTGCAACTGGGCTGCCTAGAGTGAAGATCTTTTTAAGAACCCCAAATCCTAGAGTCTCTTAGGATGCAATCCTATACCCACTTACCTTGGAGTAAGCCCTGTTGAGCTCAGTGGGACTTACTTCTGAGTAGACAGGCATAGGACTGCAGTGTAAAGCTTTAACCAGCCAGCTGCACCTATTAACTGATAGAAGCTTGAAACCCTGAGATATACACAGGCCTCATTGCAATGTAAAAATCAAAATCTAAGCACAATCAACCAAGCATGAGCTGAAGGCTCCAGGAATGTAGGATCCAGGAAGGTGGCATAAAATTCTGAAAGGGACATTTTCAAAAAGGGGCATATGCATTAACATACCTAATTTGGGTTTTAGGAGCATAAATAAAACAGCAAAGCCTTAGCCAACAAGGTTATGAACAGCAAGTTATTAGAGCAAAGTAGCACCTGAGGACGAAAGGTCCCAGGATGCAAGTCTTTGTTTTGCTCATGAAAAGCTGAATAGCAGGCAGCAAAGGGTACAGTGTGAACTCCCAAGGTTCAGGAAATTCCACGCTTAACAAAAATCCTGTTTGGCAACTAGGAAAAATCCCAAAGATATTCTAAAAATATATATAATTAAGGAAACAGCTGCATAGATGGCAAATACGGCATTTCTTCAGAAGGGACTTGACCTACATCGGGAAAAGAAGTCGTAAGAATTACTTTGTTCAGTGGTTAACAGTGCAATCCTTTATGTGTCCATTCAGACGTAAAGTCCCACTGCATTTAATGGGCCGTACTCCAACTGGGATTGCAGCCTAATTTCTTTAAATAAACACGAACAACAAGAGGGTGCACTGTGGCTCAACCCTGCCCTGGGAAACTCTCTCACAAACTGGCTGTGGGTACTTAGCCATGTCTGCTTCAAGAAACTGCGTGTGCAGTGGATGGGGGAGAACATGGATCTTGCCATGAGAGCAGCTGGGCACTGGCATCACACCGGAAATCTGTTGTGTCTCAATGTGCAAATCATAGCAAACGCCTTGAAAATAATGCGTTTAAAATTTTTCACTTGTGAAAATTTGCACAAGTGATTTGCATCACTTGTGCAAATCATAGCAAATGCCTTGAAAATAATAAGTTGGAAAATTTAACAAAGCAAAGCTTATCATACGGATGTGTGAACATTTTCTCCACATTTCTGACCTGCTAAAATGGTAGTAAGTGTTGCCTAACGGGGGGGGGGGACGGGACGGATTGGGGGAGCTTTACAAAAACAGACTGGTGGGGGGAGCTGCAGGGGATCCAGTGGTACAGAATGTTCTAGCACAATCAAGTTGACCCTTCAAGGAATGTCCCTTCTCACCTTGGTTTTTGGGGGCCGTCATTTCTAAGTCAGTTGGACTATCTGCTTCTCCGTTCATCCTCCACCTCTCAGACCCTGGGGTGACACCTCCTGGGTCTCCCCCTTCCAGCTCCCTCTCTTCCCCCTTCACGATGGCGTCAATCAATTTTCACTCTGAAAGAATGAACAGACTGGAATTAGGGCGTCTGCTTACCACTATCCCCCTCCTCGCGATGAAGTGACACTGGCTCATGCACTCTGCAGAGCTCGCTAGCCTGGGATCACACACTCTCCAAATGAATACCTGAAGCTGGAACCTGTGACTCGCTCACACATTCAAGGGCTGCAGTGACCTGACAGACAGGGCAGGAAGTCTCAACGCATTTCTCTTTCACCCTGGTATCACTGATCATGTGAACTGTGACTGGATCATCTCTCTGGCGGACAGTGAGTGAAGGGAGCTCCAACCGGGCCAAGGAGGTCACAGCAACCCCCTGGAATCTCCTCTTTGCCTAGAGGATGGCTGCCAAGATCATCAGCGTCTAGGGTCAGATTCAGGAATAGATCCCTCTCATGAATGGTACTGTGTGTACCACGAATTGGGGGTGGGGGGCTGCTCTTCTGAAGCTGTGCCCAGTGGGATCTGTGTAACAGGAAACTCCCTAGAGTGAGATTCATTTGACAGACAGAGGGGAGAGCAAGATATTCGGGGGGGGGGCTGACAGATCACTGGAGAGCAACCAAGAGAAAAGGGAGGAGGCGGCCGGAGAAAGGAACAGCACAGTCCTGTGCCGGCCTTGGAAGCGGGAGGCCTGGCTTGGAATATCTGCTCGGCCACAAAGCTCAATGGCTGATCCTGTGCCAGCCACCACCTCTTGCCCTAGCCTACCTCACTGGGTTGTTGTGAGGATAAAATGGAGTAAGCTACGCCTGCCCCCTTGAGCTCCCGGGGGAAGTGAGAGTAATACCACTTACTAGATGGGAGAGAAGAGAACCAAGAAGGGGGGAGGCGTGGCCAGGCATCTGCCAGGTGAGAAGGGGGTGGGGAATCAGCCGGCAGTTTGAGCAAGGTGGAAGGCTGGTCGGGAGGGAGGGAGGGCGGGGGAAGTTGCTGGCTCTTCTGCAAGGGTAGCGAACCGGGGAGGAGAAAGGGAAGAAGGCTGGGAGGGGCCTGGCTGGAAGAGCCGAGGGATCTCTGCTAAAGGAAAACGCTTTTCTTGGATGAGAAGAGGGGAGAGAGAGGAATCTCGGAAAGAGAAGAAGATCCCCGGCAGGCGAAGGGGGGCGGGGGATCGGGGCGGGGGAGGCCGGTCAGGCGAGTGGGAGGGATCTGCGGATCCCTGCGCTCTCCTCTCCCTCCCCTCCGCTCTTGCGGCCGCGCCACCAGCAGCCAATCTCCGCCGCCGCCGCCGCCCTGCAGCAGAAGAGGCGCAGCTGCCGCCGCCGCCGCCGCCCTCCCGCTGCCTGTCTGCAGGCGGGCGGGAGAGCCGAGCCGAGCAGAGCCGAGCCGCCGGGCTCCTGCTGCAGCTGCTTCGCCTCCCCCCGCCTCCTCCCTCTCCACACGCCCTGCGGGCGCCACCGAAGCGGACAGCCAGCCGCCAGCCGCCGCGCCTGCCCGCGCCCAGCCCCCTCCGCGCCCCGGCCGGGCTCCAGCCGCCTGGCCGCGCCCGCCCGCGCCCCCGGGGGCCACGGAGGGGCGCCCGCCACAGCCTCGCCGGCTGCCGCCAGATCCAGCCTTCCTCGCGCTCGCCAGCTCAGGCCGACCTGGCGGGAGGGGCTCTTCGGATCGCCGGATCCCAGGACCTCTCCCCCTCCTCCCCGCCCCCGCCCGCTCCGCGCGACTCCCGCGGCAGCTCTGCGAGACCCGGCGCGCCGCGCGCTCGCGCCCTCCTCCTCCTGCCTTCGCCGCGGGATCCCTCGCCGGCCTCCTGCAGGGAGGAGGCCGCCTCGGCCCCCAAGCCTCCCCGGAGGCGAGCCGGCGCTTCCCTCCCGCGGCCAAGCCCCTTCCCCGCACTCAGGCACGCGGGCCCCGCGCCCTGCCCCGTCCCCACAGGAGCCGGCCACCTGCAGAGGAGGTCGGGCGCCCGGCTCGCGCGCGCCCCGCGAGCCGCCGATCGCGCGGAGGGCGGAAGCAGCCTCCCCGCGCGCCAGGGGGGAGCTGCGGTCTCCCGCGCCGGAGCGCGGAGCAGCGGGTCTCTCTCGCTCCGCCAGCTGCGGGACGGGGGCGAGCCAACGCCCGCCGTGCGCGGGGAAGAGGATGCGCCGGCGAGTCCCGCGTCGCTCTCCTCTCCGTCGGCGCCGCCTCGCCGAGGCGCTTGGCGAGGCTGAGACGAGCCCGCCTCGCTGTGGCGGCGGCAGGGCGAGTGGGGAGGAGCAGGAGCCGGAGAGCCGCCGCCGCTGCAGCAGCAGCCCCGCCGGAGCCGCTGGGGGAAGGGGGGCGGGGAAGGCAGGCTGGCGGGCGGGAGGAATGAGTGCCCGGCTGGGGGCGTCCAGGCAGAGCCGAGGGAGGGCGGCACGTCCTGGCTGCGGCGGCCGCCGCCGCCTCTCGCTCCACCAGCGCCCAGACCCCCGGGGAGCGCCTCCCCCTGCGCGCCTGAGGCGCACGGGGCCGGGCGAGGAAAAGCCCGTTAGCCCGATTCTCCACACCCAGCCGCAGCGGGGAGCCCAGGAAGAGCTCTTCGTCGGGGGGTAGGGGAGAGGGGGGCCGCCGAAGAGCTCGCCTGAATGGATCCACCCCCGGATGGCGGAGCGCGCTGGCCGCAACCGGTCGGAAGAGCCATGTTGACCGACCTCGCCAGCGCTTCGCGGCGCGGGAGGAAAGCGGGGAACAATTAACGCCGAGCTAGCCGCGGCTTTTCTCCCCCGATTTCGTAAAATTTGGAGGAGTAGCATACGGAATACCGCCCAGGGCGGAACTACCGTGGAAGGCAAACGGAGGGGAAACGCAGCATTTGCCCGCCGCAGGTTGGCCTCTCTCCCTCCGCAGGCGCCTAGCGAAAGGCGGCTAAGGCGGCGGCTTGGCTGTCTCCACCGCCTCCCCTTTCTTTTTAGCCTCGGCGGGCTCCCCTCGGTTCTAAAAGGCGCCCAGACCGGGGGGAGAGGATCGGGCTCTCTCAACCCACGGTCTGGAGCGCCCGATTCTTCCCATCTCCTCCGCCGCGGCCAAACAGCGCGGGGAGAAGCCGCCGCCTTCCTTCTCTCTCGCCCTTCCATGGCCGAACGCCGCGGCCTCGCCGACTAGTGAGCGCGTGGAAGGCAGGGAAGGGGCCCCGATTCGATTTCCTCTACAAATGCGCCGCTAGGATGTGTTGGGGGGGTTGCAACCCCGAAAGGTGTTTGCAAAAACCCCCCGCCAACCATTCCCAAATACGATTATATTAAAATTACACGAATTTCGACCCCAAAGAATTAAAACGCTATTTCGGTTTTTTTAAATGCACGCGTCCCGAAAAACGAGATCCAGCCCACACATTTCAGCCTTACCGAGGAAGCAGGAGACGTTAGAAAGAGAAAGCAGCGCCGCTCGCTGCTGCAGCCGCCCGCCCGCCCGCCTGCCTGCCTGCCTGCCTCCGCCGCCGGAGCCCGAGGAGGTAACAAAAGCGCCTCCCTCCAGCCCCAGATGGCGGAGCGCAGCGTCGGGTTAATGGCGAGCTCCACACGCGCTCGCGCTGCCGCAAAGCCAGCCCCGGCTGGAGGCAGCGTCGCCTCGGATCGTGCCTTCTCCCCCCTCCCCCGATCTGTCCGTACCCACCCACCCTGCCTTGCAACGGGGGGCTCCATGCTGGAGCTGATTCGAGGGGAGATTTTTAGCCCCCTTCTGCGTCTGCAACCTACCTGCCGCTCGGGAGGCTTCGGAGAGAGGCTCCCCCCTTTTCCCCCCTCGCCTTTCCTGGGCTGCTTTAGCTGGGAAGCGCTGGTTGAATGCACGCCAGCTCTGCAGCGCTGGCCCCGGGCGTGGACTCGCTCCAGTCCCCGCAGAGAGCTCGCACTTCCCCCGCCTCCATCGCTCTGCTCTTTTCTTCCAATCAGCCGGTCTCCTCGGCTCCCGGATCCTCAGGCAGCCCCGCAGCCCTTCTTCGCGAGTCCCCGCTTATCCATCTGCGCCCTCGGCGGCTCGCGAGGAGGGGAGCGCGTTGGCGGGCGCCGGCGCTCCTCGGTCCCCCGGGCCGTGGGCCTCCCTGGCTCGGGCGTGGAGCGCGCGTGTATGTGCGCGTGTTTTTATTGCTCTTTGCTTTTGCAACACTGTAGCCGAACGAGGGGGAGGGGGGAGGGGGCGAGGGGGGCCTCGCGTGAGCCGCAGATCCTCTCCGCTGGCGCCTGTGGAACGATCACCAGCCGCGCGCGCTCGGTCTTCAGCCCTCTTCCGACCTCCCCCCGCCCCTCGCAACGATCTCATCGAGGGGCAGGGAGGGGAGAGGAGGCTTCCCAAGCCGGGGGAGTTCGGGTTGGCGAGAGCCGAGCGCGCTGCCGCAAAGCCGACGGATTGTTTCTGAGGGCAGACATATTTTGGCAACAAGCGGGGCGCGCGCGCGCGCGCCGGCAAGGTCCCAGCTTGCCTTGTAAACAGCGGGGGGGAGGGGGCCCGCGCCCGTAGGGCGTCCCTGCCACTCATCTCGGGGTGGGAGTCTAGCCCGCTGCGCGCAAATGACAGTCCGGTAGACTCCGCAGCCGCAAACCGAGCGCGCGCGCGCTCCCTGCTCCCCCCCCCCGCGCGCTCCCTTTTTTTAATCCAATTTTTTTCCAGCTCCACCTTTGTTGTTAAGGGCGTCATCTCCGGTCACAGCCAATCATCTGCTTTTGGAGTTGCCCGTCAAATTAACGCCGTTTCCAATACGCAAAAACGACTTTTACGGACGTGCCGAAACGCAATTAGGGGGGAGGGGGAGACATCGGCGACGTCTCTTGCCCCGCCCCGCCCGGTAAAAATGGGCGACCACGACTGGGCCCAGGTTGCTTATTGTCTGCTCTGTTTTGCAAATAGAGAGGAATCGGAACCATTTCGCAACCTCCCTCTTTATACACTGGGGATATGGCGACGAAACAGATTATTTTTAGAATGGCGGCTGCTGCGGAATGCTGAAAGTTGTAGGACTTTTCCCTGTCTAAACGTGCACAGGCTTGCACAAACCAAAAACTAATTTTCACACTTTGTGCTAGGATATCCTTCCATTTGGACCCTCAGTTGTTAATCCAGAATACTGTATATTTCTTATTTTCTTCCTGTCCTGCACCCAGCCCCCGCCCCCTCCCCCCCGCTGGAAATGAAGGGTGTGAAGATTTAAACGTCTAAGCAGCTTTTAGATTTGTGAATACTAATTTTGTGCACATTTACTTAGAAGTAAGCCAGGCTGAGTTCAGTGGAACTTACTCACAAATAAGGGTACATAGAATTCTAGCCAGTGCAAAAGTTAAATAATAATATACCATGAATTATATGTTGAAAAACACTGTAGCAACATTTTTGTGAGAAGGTTTTTTAATGCATGGACCAAATTTGATAGATGCCGCTTTTGGCACTGCCAGAAGAATGGTTTACAATTATATTAAATATTTTAAAAAATATTTTACTTTTGTTCACACTTTTGATGTTGTTCGGTACATTTCCTAGCATATGCTGTCAATTTTATATTTTAAATTCCTGTTAACGTTAATACATTGATTAAACAACTTATGCATTGATTTTCATGAGTGTGGCACTGGGGATTTGCCCCATTTCTCTTCCTCTGGCCCATGAATTGAGAATATTGCATTATATTGCCCATCTCAGCCATTGTATAAGTAAGACAAAAATTATTTTTAACTTAATTTGAAGCTAAATGTGATTTTTATTGCGAGTAGAATGAGTACAGAAGCAAGCATACAGGTGTCCCAGCCTATGGAGCATTGTAAGGCATTCATTATGCATTTTTTTATCCCTTCATATAGCACATCCACGTGGGTACACCTACTACTGCACACAGATTGCCTACACTGGCTTATGGCCTATTCTTGGGCTCCATTTCACTTTCTAGACATCCTGTAATAGGCAATTCCTAGACAACAGCATCTGGCCTATCCCATTGATAATTCCAGTGTTCCTGGAGTTGTTGTTTTAAATACAGATATAAGCCTTAATTTGAGCCAACACTCACCAGAGGTTATTCCCGGGACCCATTTTCAGTGCCAGAGCTCAGTTCTAAACAGGTCTAGCCCTAGGAAAAATAGTATCTTGGGCAAGGAGTGCCTTGGAGCCGCCCCACGACCACCACACACAATTAGCATGGCAGTGGGGCCACATCCACACATCCTCGTCCAACATCCACACACTGAGCATGGACATATGCGGAGGGAAGCTGGTGCCTAGAGACTTCTCACCTTAAGTGCAGGAGGCCAGCTACCTTGGGGAAGGCCCCGCCGCCGGGGCCAGGAAGGCAATCTCCACTTTGACCTTCCCAGAGGAGGTGGGGTCTCCCAGTGTGCCTTCCTGCCTCACACAGCGAGAGCAGAAAGATCAAAAAGGAAGAGGGAGAAGGGAGAACGAGTAGAAGGGAGGAGGTGGAGGTGGCCAGTTTCCACCGGGCATAGAAGGGAGGAGGTGGCCAGTGTCCACCGGGCATACAGACAGACAGCTCACGTAAGGGGGCGCAGGGCCCAGGAGCATTCCCCCCACCTGAAGCTTCCTGCCTGTTGCCGCCACACAGGCACACCGGGGAGCGGCCAGGCCGCAGACCTCCCACCCACCATTGCACGAGCACACGCAGCGGTGAGGTGACTTGCCTGCAGGCTTCCTTCCTGGCACCACATAGACACAGCAGGGAAGTGTCTGGGGACCACCACCAAGGAACAGGAGCATTGAGGAAGAACCAGAAACCCAAGAGACTGGGGTCCTCATACCTGGACTCCTTTCAGCTGGGAGCAAGAGCCACAGCATCAAGCGTAGTAGTAAGAAGGAACATATGGCTGCAAGACTGGGGTGTGGACACAAGTCCAACCTGGCAAATATCCCATCCACGGGAACACATCTATTTGGCGAACCCCTAGACAAGGTCCTGATCAAAACCAAGGACAAGAAAAAGGCAGTGAATGCCAAATATGCAGAAGAACGAGACGAAACACTTCCCAGCAAAGAACAAGCCTTTTCATTCTTCAGACCTTTCTTTCCATCGAACTACATGCCCAGAGAGAACAAACCAAGATGGCAGCAGGGCCCCAGGCCCATAGAGAGGCCAGCCCCAGCAAGGGAAAAAGCCTGGCTCAGCAGGACTACCCGTCACTCCTAGTGGGAGGGCAGCTGCGCAGCTTCTCAGATGTTTGGAGGCAGCTCTTTTCTGACCACTGGATCTTGGAGATGGTGTGGGAGGGCTATTCCCTGGCATTCCAAAAGACACCAAGGGACAGATTCTTCAGGATGCAGCAGTTAAGGGATCCCTCCAAGCATCTGAGGACTCTAGCAGCGATACAACACCTGCTACAGATATGGGCTATAGGGAAAGTACCAGAGAAGGAAAGGGGGCAGGGTGTCTTCTCCGTATTCTTCATGGTCCCGAAGAAGAACGTGACGGCCCGGCCCATTCTAGACCTCAGGAGACTAAACTGCTTCCTAAAGAAGCAGGATGGAAACCCTCAGTTCCATATGGGAGAGCCTCAGGAAACGAGACTTCCTAGCTTCTGTGGACTTTACAGTGGCATACCTGCATATCCCCATCCACCCCTCCCATTGCAAGTTCCTGAGCTTCAGCTATGGGTTGAAGGAGTTCTAAGTTCAGAGCCCTTCCTTTGGACTGGCTACAGCTTCCCGGGGCTTCACAAAAATCCTATTGGCCCCAGTGGCATACTTATGAATGAAGGGACTCCTAATCCACCCTTACTTGGGTGACATCCTAATCTGCTCCCCCTTTCAGGAGCAGAACATCCAGGTCATTGATGAGACTTTGGCAGTCTTGCGATTCTTGGGATTGCCGATCAATGAGAGGAAGAGCTCCTCTCACCATCTCAGTCCATCCTCCACCTGGGAGTGACCTTGAACATAGGGACACAATGACACTATCTCTGGACATAGAATCATAGAATAGTAGGGTTGGAAGGGGCCTACAAGGCCATCGAGTCCAACCCCCTGCTCAATGCAGGAATCCACTCAAGCCCCAATCAGTCGACTGGTGGCACATGTCTGTTCCAGGAAGAAAATATGCCTCCAGGAGATACCAAAACTGATGGAAATGATGGTCTCATACCAAGACTCTGTGCAATGGGCAAGATTCCACTCAAGGCTGCTGCAAACTTACCTGTTGGCTTTTCAAACCACAATATCAAACAAACACAACCCAGTGGAACCCCCAGCAGAGGTCATTCAGTCCCTGAAATGGTGGGCTCTCCCGGACAATCTCGCAAGGGGCATCCCCATCCAGACACCAGCACACATCTCCCTAACCACCGATGCCTGTCTTACAGGGTAGGGGTCATCTGTGGGGACCAGCACACACAAGACCTCGGGTCCAAGGAGGAGACTCAGTTCAGCACCAACCTACTGGAACTGAGGGCTATCCAACTAGCCCTGCTCCACTTTGTTCTGCTCCTGGAGGCAGAACATCCTGACATCTCAGTCAGAACAGACAGCATCATGGCTAAAGCGTACATCAGCAAGCAGGGCAGCATGAGATCCAGGGCTCTGCAGAAGGATCCCTTGAGGTTGTTCATCAGGTGGGCACAGGCACAAATCTGCTCTTTCAGGGCAGAATACCTAAAAGGCGTTTTAAACGTCCAAGCCGACTGGCTCAGCAGGACCTTCCTGGACCCAGGGGAATGGTCATGCCACCCAGAGTCCTTCAGGGCGCTGACGGCCCAACTGGGCCTACCCTGCCTCAGCCTCTTCATTTCACTCTAGAACACCAACCTTCCCAGATTTGTCACCTCCTACGAAGCAAAAGGTGCTGAGTTGGCATACCACTGGTATGCCAACCTTGTGAACCTTTCACCTGCCAGACTGGTGGTCCTCCTGGTGCAGCAGGACTTCCTAAGTCAGTAACACACCAAGACCCAGGCTTCCTGAAGCGTACTGCCTGAGGTTGAGTGGGGCCTGCTAGACAAGTGAGGATACTCAGCCAGGATGGTCTCCACAATCCTCATCTCTAGGCGGGCCTCTACTAACAGGACCTACGAACGTACCTGGTGGGTGTTTATCACAGGGAGGGACCCACTGGCCATAAACCTCACAGATGTACTGGAATTCTTCCACGATGGCCTATCAGCGGGCCTTAAGACTAACACCCTGAGAAGGCAGGTCTCGGCCCTGGGATCCATCCTAGGGGACTCGGATAGGGACCCCATAGGGACTCACCCCTACATCAGGAGATTCTTCAGGGCAGCTTCCCTGATCAAACTACCACCTGGAGCTTGAACATGGTTCTGAGGGCATTAACTAAGGTCCCTTTTGAGTTGCTGGGGGCAGCCACCCTTAAAGTTCTGACCCTGAAGACCAGCTTCCTAGTAGCCATCACCTCCGCAAGGAGCATGCCCAAATTAGTGGTCCTATCCTCTGAAAAAGACTTTTTGAATCTTCCACAGGAACAAAGTGGTCCTCTACCAGACCCCTCCTTCATTCCCAAGGTTAACACAGCCTTACACAGGAACTAACAACCCCTTCCTTCTGTCCACATCCATCTACTCCTCAAGAAAGAGAATGGCACACCTTAGACATCAGGTGGCTGGTCAAGTTCTGTCTAGACAGAACCAGGCCCCACAGACAGCATAGCAACCTATTTGTCTCCTATTGCCATCCTCTATCTGCAGTAAGATGTCCATAGCTTCCCTAGCCTGCTGGTCCCATGAGTATATTGCGCTGGCATATTCCAGAAGCAATTTGGCAGTACCGAAGGGCTTACTAACCCACTCGATAAGGGGACTGGCTACTTCAGCAGCTTTCCATGGGAGGGCCCCACTAGAGGACATCTGTGGGGCAGCATTCTGGTTGTTGCTCTGCTCTGCGGAAGGCGCTTTTGGTAGGCACATTCCTCCCGCCCCAGCAGGAGGCTAGCTTGCGGGGGCTGTTGGCCTACCTGGGGATGCACTGCTTTTTCACATCCCCAAGCTAGCTGGCCTCCTGCACCTGAGAAGAAATGACAGTTCTTTACTCACTGGTAGACTTCTGTTCTTGAGTGAAGGAGGCCACCCAGGCTCACCCCTGGCCCAGCCTTCTTCTAGGCAATAGTCAGGCTAGGCAGGGTTCACCAGTTTGCTTCACAGCCTGAGCGTCACACACAGAGTTCAATGGGTCGTCGGCAAAAAAGGGTAATTCGGGGGCTTCTGATGAGGTGCGGATTCATTGTAAGAATCAACTGGGGATCCTGGGGGAGGCCCTGCCTCCTCCAGGGAGTTTAAAAAGGAGACTGCCTTCCCGGCCCCAAAGGCAGGGCCTTTCCCAAGCTAGATGGCCTCCTTCACTTGAGGAGAACAGAAATTCAATAACGATAAAGAATTTCCGTTTCTATGGGAGCTGTGACCCCAGCCATGCAGGTTGTCAGCAGAACTCAGTGCAGTCCCTGCACCGTGGGAATGAAGGCCTTGTCTGCATTAGGTTACTGGAGTCCCATATGCACAACCACATAACTTGAGAGCAACAACATAAGATCAGGTGGACTTTAGTAGTTAGCAGGTTGCTTGGCATTGGGCAAGCTCTGTAGGCCTCGTGAGAAATTCTTGCTGAAACCAAGGCAGGAAAGGTGGCAGTGCGGTAATCTTGCTTAATGGGTTTGCTGGTCACATAGATAAGGTTGAATCTAGCAATACCAGCTTAAGTGGTTTGTAAATATTCAGTAGTTATAAGTTAAGCAGTATGTTAATATAATTATGTAAATATTTGCCAGACCTAAGTGATTTCCCGATGCATAATCAAATTAATATCCACAACATCGGATATTGTTTTCAGTGCTTTAAAGGAACTCAGCCCCTGAATAGCCCCTGAATAGCACAGCACCTCTTTGCTGAGTGCCCGTTGCCCTGTCTTCATACACAAGATGACTCTGGCAAGGAGTTGCTCCATTTTTTCAGCCAGGAATGGCTATTGTTGCCATGTCAAAGTCTTGCTTCTTTCTGGCTTTGTAATGTCAAACTTGAGACTCTTGTTCTTTTGAAACTTTTGTTTGAAGGTGTTGCGAAGTATGCTTTAATTCAGATGGACATGCATATCACATACATGTAAACTAAACACATACGTGTAAACTAAACACATACATGAGGGATCTTTTAGCGTTGAACTCTGGGAGCTTAGGAAAACCTGATACCCCACAAAGCTGAGAGATTCAGAGACCACACAACAGTGTCTCTGAAAGCAGTTCTTTGTTTTATTAAAGAAGAATGTAAAGGGAATTAAAATTACACCTCAGGGGAATTAGAATCATACAATAACACTGAGAAGGTTAAAGATAACCAAGCATGTAAAGTCAATAGTTAAGCTAGGTGCACTAGGATACACAGAAAATTGTGTGTATGTTCAAAATAGAACAGTTTTAATTTCTAGTAAGGTGTGTGTGTGTGTAGCTGATCATGGAGGAAGGGGAGAAAGTGCAGCAGGGGGAGAGAAAGAAGTTTCAGCTTGGGATAATTTGAATGAGGGAGTAACAGAATTTGGGGGGGGATTGTGAGAGAATTTGGAGGAGGGGTTTAGAGCAAATGCAGAGGTTAGGGAAGAAAGAGGATGGAGAAAGAGCTAAAGCCAGGGTGTTTTGTAGTTTGGAATGGGATGGAATATTAGGAACAGGGAGGAAAAGAGAGAAAGAAAATAGAAGACAGATGCTATGTATCTCTTGACCTGTGAAGTGATGGGAAGCTCAGTTGAACTCCTTCTCTGGGAAAGAAGGGGAGACAGGAGGAAAAGGGGGGTGGGTGCTCTTCTGAGCAGAAAGGATGGAAGGAGTCCTCTTTCCTTCTCTCCCACTCTGTATGATCTATGAATTTGGGTTGCTGTTTTTATCCCTCTTCTCTCAGGATTTAGTAATCAAAGTAAAACAAAACAAGTCTTTCTCCTAAGATTGCACATGAATGTTGGAAAATTGATTTTTAGGCTGCAGACATTCAGGGAAGAAAGAAAACAATGGGGAAAGGATGGGAGTTGATGGGTGTATATCTCTGGCTGTACCAAGTGAGCAACATAGGGGGATTTGGAGGATTGTCTTAAACCCAGGTGACAGAAGAGTCATGTAGGCTCGCTTGTTTACACAGTATTGGGTTTTCAGCATCTCACAGCTTTAAAATACATTGCATTCTTTATTTTTCTTTCTATTTAAACAAAGTTAGAAATCAGCAAACAATATGTCATGGAGCTTCTGCGGTTGTCCTGAGGCAAGACCTGAAATTTGCAAGTATTAATACCAAGGACTTAAGGAAATCAGAGCACAATGGCTGGCCAGCAAGTTGTATGCAAGAAGTCTGCAGCTCCACTTGGGTTGTGCAAGGCCTCAGTATCCTATGGAACCTGCTTTTCTGTTCTTCACCAAGATAAAAAAAAAAAAACCCTAGTCCCCTTCCAGATACAGGCCCTATCTTCCCAAAACAGCAGAATTGTTATTTAGCTTGGAAAAAAGAAGGGTAAGGGGAGACATGATAGAGGTGTACAAAATTATGCATGGTGTGGAGAATGTGGATATGGAGACATTTTTCTCCCTCTTTCAAAATACTAGAACCTGGGGTCATCCCATGAAGCTGATTATTGGGAGATTCAAGACAGATAAAAGGAAGTACTTCTTCACCCAGCGCATAAACTATGGAATTTGCTACCTCAACATGTAGAGATGGCCACCAATTTGGATGGCTTTAAAAGGGGGTTAGATAAATTCCTGGAGGAGAAGGCTATCAATGGCTACTAGGCCTAATGGCTCTGTTACCTCCAGTATCAGAGGCAGTAAGCTTATGTACACTAGCTGCTGGGGAACATGGGTGGGAGGGTGCTGTTGCACTTGCGGCCTGCTTGTGAGTCCCCGGTTGACTGCTGGTTGGCCACTGTGTGAACAGAATACTGGACTAGACAGATCCTTGCTGTGATCCTGCATGGCTCCTCTTATGTTCTTAATTTGGGGGTGCTTCATAACAACTGGTATAATAACCATGGACTCCAAGTCCTCAGAGGACTGGTGGACCCCAGTCTCTACTGATTACTCAGAGCTGTTGGACTAGTGCTATCTGGGACCACACTACTAAAACTTACTTTGCCACCCTATTGTCAGAAGGAGTACCACTAGTGTATTTGGAGTAGGATTGCCTCTTCCCTGTTGCAATCTTCTGATCAACCAAGAACAGCCTTTTTTTAATGGCGTGACAAGTTACAACAGTGTGTACAGGAAAAGGCATTCTTTGTGGTTACAATGCAATTAAAAACAACAACCCTGGATCATCTGCTAGAAGTCAAGTAGGGCCTTCTTACCCAGGCAAGTATTTTGCGGCCAGAAAGAAGCAAGATGTGGCCTAGGTGGCTTTAAAGGGGCATTAGACAAATTCCTGGAGGATAGTTCTACCAACAGCTATTAGCCATGATAGTTAAATAGGATCTCCATGTTTAGAGACAGGCAGTGCCATTTCTGTGCCATCTTTACAGAACGTGGAAACTAGGCTTCTGAGCACTTCCCAGGAGGTCATGGTGGTAAAGTCTCTAATGCTGGCTGGAAACAACAGATACTGTCATCTATAATTATGCTGCAATCCAATGCATAATTATTTATCTGGTTGTTGTTATAATGATCTATTACTTGCTCTTCTTCCAAGGAGCTCAGAGCAGCTGACAAATGGTGGTTGAGTTCGCACAACACAACAACCCACCCTGCAAAATAATTTGTTGGGTTGTCGTTGGAACAACCCATGATGAGCCCTGTAGACGATCAGGCTCACAGTGGATTATTCTTAACCTCCTCCTCCCTTGGTCCTCCTGCCATTCCCAGGTATCCCAGGGGACTTGGCAGCTGAACCTATCTTGTCTGCCTCCAAGTCCCCCTCTCCGAGGTTGCGGCTCCTGGTTTGTTTTTGTCTTTTTTCAGGCTGATATTTATGCAAAATGGGTCCAATTCTTAAAGAAATATTTTTAGCTCCTAGTAATGTGTGCAAATGTCCCCGTTTTTTTTTTTAAACTTTGGTCAGATTTTTAGAGTTGTGCAAGTGTGCAACTCCAACTATCCAAAATATATAGGCTTGTCTTGTCTAGTACCTTCTATATTTCAGCTGTCAAACATACAAGGTAACTGACAAGACAAGACTGCATATTGACTGATTTGACAACATTTGACAATTGACAGGTGGGAAAAAGGGGTGCAGATCATCCCATTAGCAGGTTTTAAGTATTGGCCCAACCCTTGGGCTGCCCTGCTTCAAATCCCACCTTGCCTGGGTCCCTAGCATGTGTGCTTCATAGAGATGTACAAGCCACCACCCCCTTTTTCACTTCTTTTCACACTAACCACAGCTACATTTGACAGCTGCCAAAGGAGCTGTCAAAGGTTGCCACGGTTATTGCGAATGGGACTGAAAAGGGGATGGTGTGTAGATCGCTATAAAAAAGAGTTTCTCTTTGGCAGTTAACAGGTGGGGGAAAGGGGCCAAGATACTCAGGGTTTAAAGTGTTGGCCTTACACTTGGGAGTGTTCTCCTTCCAGTCCACCCACCCCTCCCTGAGTCAGCAGCAAGTGTTTTTAAGAGTGATCTAGAGGCCATTCCCTTTTTCGCTCCCATTCGCAGTAACTGCTTTAACAGCTGTCAAACATAGCTGCAATTACTGTGAAAGGGAGTGAAAAAAGGGATGGGCTCAAGATCACTCTTAAAAACTGACAGCTTGGGGAGGAGCGGACTAGAAGGGCGGGAGCCCCAAGGGTCAGTTCAAAGCTACAAAATGTGAGGATAACTTGGCTAGGGGACTGAAGTGGTCCCCTTTCTCCACCCCCACTCCCCTGTCATGTGTCAAAGGCTGTCAAATCAGCCTAGCGGGAGGGAATTGTCAACAGCATTGCCAGTTCTTTGGTGTTTGCCGAAAGACTTCAGGCTGGGCCCACATCTTTGGGCCTCAAGGCAGCATAGCAATCCAAACCTTTGGACAAGCCAGTCTGCTTACTCACCCATTGCCACCACCCATCCACAGCCACAGCTGCTGCTGTCCGCTGTCTCTTCCTCCTCCACTGATTCCTCTATTTGAAACTGCGTGTGTAATCCTGCTGTGCTCCACCTCCCGCGCTGGTCTGGAAGTTCAGGAGGAGGCAGAGCAAGATTGCACAGGAGGAGGCAAGAGCTGTGTGGCATGCCAGCTCACCCAGAATACACACACACACACACACACACTTTTGTTTCATCTTTTTAAGCCCTTGTAAGTCCTTCAACTCTCTCTTATTCAGTATTCATTCATTTATACCCTCCCTTTCTCTCAAGGAATTAAAGATGGCATACAACAACCTTGTGAGGTAGGTTAGGCTGAGAGATTACTGGCCCAAGGTCACTCAGTGAGCTTCATGGCTTAGTGGGGATTTGAAGCAGTCCTAGTCCAACAGGCCAGCCCCAATATTACACTGGCTGTTGATAGTGTTTTATTTGCTGCTGCAGTTGTGTGTAATGGCACTTTAATGTCTACAGCCCTCCTCCGGCTGCCTACTCCGAGGGAAGCTCAGAAGACAGCAACAAGGGAGAGGGCCTTCTCGGTGGTGGCCCCCAAATTATGGAATGATCTCCCCGATGAGGCCCGCCTAGTGCCAATATTGTTATCTTTTCAGAGCCAGGTTAAGACCTTTCTCTTCTCCCAAGCATTTGGCAGCATATGATAAGTTTTAATTGATCCTGGAACGGCGTATGGTTATGGTTGTCTGCTTTGATATTGCTTGTTGAAGTTGTTTTAGATATATGTTCTTGTATACTGTTCTGTTCGTGTGTTTTTATGGAATTGGCTTTTAAAATCTGTATATTGTATTTTTAAGTGTTTTAATACTTGTAAACCGCCCAGAGAGCTTTGGCTATTAGGCGATATAGAAATGTAATACATACATACATACATACATACATACCAGCAAATTTAGCATGGCATAAGCTTTTGTGCACTAGGGTCTATTTCATCAGATGCATGAACTGTTATCCTAAATTGGCAGCAATATGTACACATGATTGTGGGGATGGAATTATAAGCAATAAGATCTGAGAAAAATGAAATGCAAAAAAGACACTGTGACAATTGTATTAAAGTTTAAATTATGTAAGGTCATTACAGTGATCATTCACAAAACAATGCTCTGAATGGTCCCTGTACAAGAGTTGGAAACCATGTCACATGGGCAGTCCCTTGCCTATGAGTCTCAAAGATTAGCATGCTGTGGACCAATCAACTCCTCAGTATCAGTCATTACAGCACAACGTTTCGCAGTTCACTCTGTTAGCCATTTCACAGATGCCCGTAGGTCTGCATTTCAGTGTTTTAATATTTTAAGTTGGAAATTTCCTTTTATTTGGGAATATTTGGTGGTCTTTAATATATATTACTCACACAGTCTAATCTCTTACCTTGCAATCCTGTGCATGCTTAATCAGAAGAAAGCCCACTGCATATACTGAGGTTTACTCCCAAGTAAGTATGCATGGGATAGCAGCTTTACAGAGGTAATGGTTTACAGCAGTAAAGGGTTTATCAAACCGTATGCTCTCCCTTTCTTCGGTAGTTATAAGTGCTGCTAGTAACTACTAATAATTCTTTAGCAGGAATCAAGGTAAGCTGGAGGTGGTCAAACATGAGATGGCAAGATTGAACATCGACATCTTGGGAATCAGGGAACTAAAATGGACAGGCATGGGCGAATTTAATTCAGGTGACCATCTTATCTACTATTGTGGGCAAGAATCCCTTAGAAGAAATGGAGTAGCACTCATAGTCAACAAAAGGGTGAGAAAAGCAGTACTGGGGTACAATCTTAAAAATGATAGAATGATCTCCGTACGAATCCGAGGCAAACCATTCAACATCACAGTAATTCAAGTCTATGCCCCAACCACTGATGCTGAAGAAGCTGAGGTTGATCGGTTCTATGAAGACCTACAACACCTTCTAGAACTAACACCAAAAAAAGATGTCCTCTTCATCATAGGGGATTGGAATGCTAAAGTAGGAAGTCAAGAAATCACCGGGATAACAGGCAGGCATGGCCTTGGTGTACAAAATGAAGCAGGACAAAAGCTAATAGAGTTTTGCCAAGAGAACACGCTGATCATAGCAAACACTCTTTTCCAACAGCACAAGAGACAACTCTACACATGGACATCACCAGATGGTCAATATCGAAATCAGATTGATTATGTCCTTTGCAGCCAAAGATGGAGAAACTCTATACAGTCAGTCAAAACAAGACCTGGAGCTGACTGTGGCTCAGATCATGAGCTTCTTGTTGCAAAATTTCGGCTTAAATTGAAGAACGTAGGGAAAACCACTAAACCATTCAGGTATGACCTAAATCATATCCCTTATGAATATACAGTGGAGGTGAGGAATAGATTTCAGGGATTAGACCTGATAGACAGAGTGCCTGAGGAACTATGGACGGAGGTCCGTAACATTGTTCAGGAGGCAGCAACGAAATCCATCCCAAAGAAAAAGAAATGCAAGAAAGCCAAATGGCTGTCTGATGAGGCTTTACAAGTAGCTGAGGAAAGAAGGGAAGCGAAAAGCAAGGGAGAAAGGGGAAGATATATCCAACTGAATGCAGAGTTCCAGAGAATAGCAAGGAGAGACAAGAAGGCCTTCTTAAATGAACAATGCAAAGAAATCGAGGAAAACAACAGAATGGGAAAGACTAGAGATCTCTTCAAGAAAATCGGAGATCTCAAGGGAACGTTTTGTGCAAAGACAGGCATGATAAAGGACAAAGAAGGCAGGGACCTAACAGATGCAGATGAGATTCAGAAGAGGTGGCAAGAATACACAGAAGAACTATACAGGAAAGATCTGAATGTCCCTGATAGCCATGATAGTGCGGTCACTGAACTTGAGCCGGACATCCTAGAGAGTGAAGTCAAGTGAGCCTTAGGAAGCATTACTAACAACAAAGCTAGCGGAGATGACAGTATTCCAGCTGAGCTATTTAAAATCCTAAAAGATGATGCTGTTAAAGTGCTGCATTCAATATGCCAACAAATTTGGAACACTCCACAATGGCCGCAAGACTGGAAAAGGTCAGTTTACATTCCAATTCCAAAGAAGGGCAACGCCAAAGAGTGTTCAAACTACCGCACAATTGTGCTCATTTCACATGCCAGCAAGGTTATCCTCAAAATCCTACAAGCTAGGCTTCAGCAGTATGCAAACCGAGAACTACCGGAAGTACAAGCTGGGTTTCGAAGAAGCAGAGGAACTAGAGATCAAATCGTCAACATTCGCTGCATCTTGGAGAAAGCAAGAGAATTCCAGAAAAACGTCTATTTCTGCTTCATTGACTACGCTAAAGCCTTTGATTGTGTGGATCACGACAAACTGTGGCAAATTCTTAAAGAGATGGGAGTACCAGACCACCTTACCTGTCTCCTGAGAAACCTGTACGAGGGTCAAGAAGCAACAGTAAGAACCAGACATGGAACAACTGAGTGGTTCAAAACTGGGAAAGGAGTACGACAAGGCTGCATATTGTCACCCTGCTTATTTAACTTATATGCAGAGTACATCATGAGAAATGCCACGTTGGATGAATCACAGGTCGGAATTAAGATTGCTGGGAGAATTATCAACAACCTCCGATATGCAGACGATACCACCCTAATGGCAGAAAGCGAAGAGGATCTCAAGAGCCTCTTGTTGAGGGTGAAAGAGGAGAGTGCAAAAGCTGGTTTGAAACTCAACATTAAAAAAACTAAGATTATGGCATCTGGCCCTATCACTTCCTGGCATATAGAAGGGGAAGAAATGGAAGCAGTGACAGATTTTACTTTCTTGGGCTCCAAGATCACCACAGACGGTGACTGTAGCCATGAAATTAAAAGATGCTTGCTCCTTGGGAGGAAAGCTATGGCAAACCTAGACAGCATAGTAAGAAGCAGAGACATCACCTTGCCGACAAAGGTCCGTCTAATCAAAGCTATGGTTTTCCCAGAAGTAATGTATGGCTGTGAGAGCTGGATTATAAGGAAGGCTGAGCGCCGAAGAATTGATGCTTTCGAACTGTGGTGCTGGAGAAGACTCTTACAAGTCCCCTGGACTGCAAGGAGGTCAAATCAGTCAATCCTAAAGGAAATCAACCCTGAGTGCTCATTGGAAGGACAGATACTGAAACCTAAGCTCAAATATTTTGGCCACCTAATGCAAAGAGAAAACTCTCTGGAAAAGACCCTGATGCTGGGAAAGACTGACGGCAAAAGGAGAAGGGGACGGCAGAGGATGAGATGGCTAGATAGCATCACCGATGCAATGAATATGAACTTGAGCACGCTCCGGGAGAGAGCGCAGGACAGGAAGGCCTGGCGTGCTATGGTCCATGGGGTCACGAAGAGTCGGACACGACTGAACAACAACAACTACAACTTTCAACAGGCGAACACTAATATTTATTTTATTTTTAATGACGCCCTGCTTATAATTTTAAACAAAACATTGAAAGTAAATACCAACATTGGTAGAATAGTTATGGTCACTAACATTCAAGAATTGAACAAATGTCCAAATATCCTCTAGTTAATTAAAAATATTTGCAAACCTGCAAAAAGAGGGTAGCTTTACATCAGGGTGGATTGATTTAAATTAAGACAATTAAAATCACTGTTTTAAATCAGCAAGAAAAAGGGAGATTTAAGTCAAGTTTCCCATATGTTTTTTTTTCATATATTTCCTCAACAGTGGGGCAAATCTGACCACTGAACTAGATTAATTTACAACTAAATATTTGCACTGTTTCATTCTTACAAACAAGCTTTCCATCTCTTTGTCTCACTGTATATATTTTGCATGCTTTCCTTTTTTGCCTATATAATGTCTAAAATATTATTCTATAGGGACTTCTATACAACCAACACCCATCACAGTTTGAGGTTAACAGTGCAAAGAATAGACAGCATATATCTATTCTGAAATCCATTCTGTAGAGTTCAGTGGGCTTACTCCCAGGTAAGTGGTTATAGGATTGCAGCTGAAGGAGGGGAATGCAGCCAGATGCTCACTGGAGAATTTTGTCTTTCACCCACTGATGTCATCTGCCCCATGGAGGGCTTGGTGGGGCACCACCATCACCTGAACAAGGTTTTGCGCCCCTGTAACAGAGGGTTGGCTGGGAGAAAAGTTCCTGCAATAATGGAGAACTGGGAAAGTAAGGTAGGGAAGGGTTTAACTCCCCTACCCCACACACCCCTTTTCATGTTACACTAAGGTTCACCTCCCACCACCCTTTTATGTAAATGGGGCAGATACAAGAGCCAAAAACATGCCTACCCCCATCACATCTAGCTAGCTGTCTTTCACGGAGGTTGTAAACTTCTGACTAAGCTGTAGCACTTCAGACTGCAGGTGGGGTTCAGATGGTTAAATGCTCTTAGATTTGAAAGCATTTCTTGCATGTAGAAAAAACTGCATGTCAATGAGCAACCAAAGCCAGAAAAACTTATCCCTAACATCTAGTTTTTAATGGGGGGGCATTCAGTTTTGTGGGTGCCTTCTCCCCTCTCTCACATACACACACTATACACCCCTGTGGCCTGACGTAGTGCAGCAGCCCAGACCCAGGTTTCCCACTTCGGGGATAAACTAGGTGTGACGTTTGTCACATAGTTAGCCCAAGTGTGCTTGCTTAAAAAAGAAAAAAACGTTGTGGGCCCCCCTGCACTGGATCAGGGCCGTGACACAGGGGGAAGGGACTTAAACCTCTGCCCCACCATGATTCCCCCCTCCCCGTTCAGTGCCTGCTGTTTGCACTGGGAGCAAAGTGTTTTTCTTCCATCCAGAATAGCAGGCTCGGGCTGGGGGATTCCAATAAGGCCCCTGGCTGGGGCAAAGGCTTAAAGTCCCCATTTCTCACGTCACAGTCCACCTCAGCGCTGTTGATGTGAACCAGACATGGGGTGGGCAGAAGGTGAATCTCTATGTCCCTGTAGATTTCTGGGTGATTTGCAGTAGATGTGAATGAGGCTGCACTCCCTCTGAAGGAGCAGGTCCATAGTTTGGGGGTGCTTCTGGTTCCATCTTTGTCAGTGGAGGCCCAGAGTGCCTATTACCAACTCCAGTTGGTATGCCAACTATGCCCACTCCTGGATAAGGATAGCCTAGTCACGGTGATCCATGCAGTGGCAACCTCATGATTAGACTACTGCAATGCGCTCTATGTGGGGCTGCTGTTGTGTGTAGTTCAGAAGCTGCAGCTAGTGCAGAACGCAGCGGCTAGGGCGCTCACTGGGACACCTCGCTATGCTCATATAACACCTGTGTTAAAAGAACCGTACTGGCTGCCTATTAGCTACGGAGCCATGTACAAGGTTATGATGTTATCATATAAAGCCCTAAACAACTTGGGACCAGGATGCCTAGCAGACCACCTTCCCTTATACATACCCAGGCGACATTTAAGGTCTTCAGAGGAGGTCCTGCTGGTCATTCCAAAAAGAACGGAATGTTGCCATGAAGAACCTCGACGGTGGGCCTCCTCTGTAGTAGTACCCACCCTCTGGAAAAGCCTCCCCGTGCTGTTCGGGAGGCAGAAAACGTGGCATCTTTCAAGTGCCTTCTAAAAATGCACCTTTTCACCCAGGCTTTCCCTGGACTGTAAGTGCTGTTGGGTTTACCTGGCATTTCTAAACTTTTAAAAATTTTATATTATGTTTTTCAAGTTGTATTTTATGGTCTTAATTGTGAACTGCCCAGAGGGCCTCGGCTATTGAGCAGTATAAAATGTGATTAGATAGATAGATAGATAGATAGGCAAAAATCTTTGCTGATCTAATAACAGCAGCAACAAAATCACACCCCACCATCACCCTAAATTACAATGCAAAAATGAAGAAAGCTTGGGGTAACCAGGAGTGGAACGACTGTGAGCTCCATTCAGTTGTGATACTCAGATCAAGTTCATGGGCTCTGAATTCTTTATGATGGTGGAAACTCAAAAGACAATCACACTATTTGTCAAAAGATTATTTGGGTCAAAAGATCATTTGGGTGACAGAACAGAACCTTTGGGGATTCAGGAAACCAAACCATGCTTCTCAAGGCTCAATTCCAAAAGATGAGAAGTCAAAACAGTGGACACTTGAACGTGTCTGAGTATGCAGAATTGCGTCCAATGCTTGTGAATTAGGGCTTGAATTAGCTTCCTGGCAGGCCTGAGACCGGGCTTGGTTCTTTATAGAGATTAAGCAATACCAAGCTCTTCAATGTCCTGCAGACACATGCAGATGTTTTTCCCAAGTTTGGGACTCTGTGATTTGGAGAGTTGAAAGATTTCTTGCCAAGGGAAGGGTACCTTCCATTTGGTCTTTAAGTTCTGAGCAAAGCTGGGCATTGTGCCAGCATGAAAGACAGCTTTTTCTTTTCTTTTGCGCAACAGATGTGTGTTCTATTTTAATAACACCCATCCCCCCCTGCTGGTGGCAGGGCCTGAAGAACATGCTAGACCAACAAATCCAAAATTAAAGCCACCCAGTATGGCTAAGCTGGGCCGAGTAACTGCAGGTGAGCATCCACAAACCTTTTCTGCCTCACAATGCCCTCCTCCCGCCGCACCATCACAAGGTCTGTAAAAGACAACATTCCAAAGCTGCATATCAACACAATGTAATTACTTTTGAATACATTTTAAGGACTCTTTAAAATGCACCAACAGATAACTGAAGGGTACATTTCCCTTATATGTGTCTAAAATATCCAGAAAGATTTGTATTAAGCTGTCCCCTAGTATAATTTAAAGCTTACGTTATCAATAATTCCATCAAACATTTCCCACCAAACTGCCCTGCCTCTCCCACTTTTTTTTTAATTAACACATTCTCTTACCGGCAGTTGGGATTGCTGTGAAATAGGGTCAAAGGAGTTGTTTAGTGTGCTGGAGCACATTCCCCACCTTTGCCTTGTTCTTGGACTTTTGGGCAGGGTACTTGTCTTTTGCCACAATGCCCATGGCAGCCATTTTGTGGTGGTGCCTAGCACAGTTTCTCAAGTTTCCAGATTGATCCACCAGGGGTGTTGCTAGGTTCTTAAAAGATCCCAGGCACAGGCCCATAACACAAATTTGCGCACATCCGAGTCTAAGCGCACCTCTCATGTGTGTGTGTGTGTGTGTGGTGTGCTTGCATGTGTGTATACATTACATACATACATATATACATAAGAATTGTGCACTGACCCCCCATCCCACTTCAACTCAGACCCTGATTCAGCATTTTGGAAAACATCCTGCTTCTGCTTAGGCAATTTGTAGTCACACAACTTCAGCTCAGCACCAAACCTGAGTCAAGGTTTGGAAAAATGAGTCTTTATGCTTCCTGTTGACTACCATGGGAAATTAGAAAAAAAAATGTAACCTTTTTCTCTTGGTCAGAACTGGATGATAATTACAGACAAACTAGAAGGGGATTACACCTGCTCAATGTCAGAAAAATAGGTGCAGGGTTTATATTTTAATTTTATTTTAACAGGAACTGCCAATAACATTTTTATTCCTTGGAAGAATTAGATAAAAAATTCAGGATTCATTGCCCCATCAGAGGAGGTCATGTCTGCCAAATTTCAGAATGATAGCCACAAGGGGTTTTGTGCAAGGGTGGCCTTGACATTTTGAGGTCTCCAAAAGAGGACATACTTATCTCCCTATGTTCCTTGTGGGCCATTGTTCTGAAAATTACAGACAGCCCAGAGTTGTCCCTAAGTAAGAAACGAGCAAAGTTTCAGAAGGATAGGTGCAGCAGTTCATGTGGAAGGGGAGTTCTCCAATTTGGAGGAGGGAGTGATTTGCTTTCCTTTCCGTTTACCTCTTCCCCAACAGTTTTTGGGTAAATTTGTATGAAAATGCACAGGTCATTAGAGGTGTCCCCCAGGCAAGAAATCTGCAAAGTTTCTGAAGGATATGCATGCATGCAAATTTAGAATTACTAGAATTTATTTACATTTCACCAATGTTAGCATCAGGGGAACATGGGTGGGAAGGTACTATTGCACTCGTGTCCTGTTTGTGGGTTTCCCGTGGGCATCTGGTTGGCCACTGTGTGAACAGAGTGCTGGACTAGATGGACCTTGGTCTGATGCAGCACAGCTCTTCTTATGTTCTTAAACATAAAGTGCCTCTGACCATATGCAGAATGCTTTTCTTTCACCACTGAGCACTTATATTCTCCCCTTACCAATTCTATTCCCCTCCATGCAAACATCCTTCCTCATCCTACCATCCTCCAGCAACTCTTCATAAAAACAGATGTCTTATTTTGTGCAACTCTTCTCTACCTCCTCGTTATGCACAAGCCCTCATTGTATCTTCCTCCCCATAACTTCATTTGCGTCAAGACTTCACCAGGATTCAGCCAATGAGGGCGCAATCCGATGGGGATAGGCGGCCGCCTCCAAACTTGGAGGCAATCACCTATCCAATGCAGGGCAGGAGAAGCACAGAGGGGATCGTTCCCACCACACGTCTCCTGCCCTGCATTTGCAGCTAGACAGCCAATTTTGTCTGTCTAGCCATGGGAAGGTGGAGCGGGGGAGGAGGCTGCCGGATGACAAATAGGATGTGTTGTACCGGCATTTCCGTCTTCCCCACCTCGGAACACCCCGTTTTGGCCGCTCTGCACTCCAGAGCGTGGAGCATGGCGCTGTTCCGTGCTGCCTGCAAGGGAGCGCTGAATGGGAGGAAGGTCGGTTCCCGGAAAACCAGATATCCTGTGGCCATCTAGCCACTGACTAGCGGCCATAGGATTGCGCCCTGAGTCTGTTTTCAAAACTAGGGCTAGGGATGGGCGGATTCCCTACCTGCTGGTCCGGGTGGGACTCCGCCCGTGGCGGGAGGCAATCTGTCCCTCCCCCCGCCATCCGTCTGAGCCAGCTCTGCTCTGCGGCAATCCTGCGGAGCCAGCCACCAGCTCCGTATCGCTGGCGACACGGCCGGCCGCCACTGCCATGCTGTATCGCTGGCTGAGTGAGGGCTAGCTAAGTCCGGATGCATTTTTTTTATGGCTGCATTTAGGTTAATCTAAAAGCTTTATGGCACACCATTTGCGTCTGAATTTAGCTAGCCCTCACTCAGCCAGAGATACGGCATGGCAATGGTGGCTGGCCGTATTGCCAGCAATTCAGAGCCAGTGGCCGGCTCCGTAGGATCACCGCACGGAGGAGCCAGCGACACACGGATTCCGGAGGGAGGTGGAGGTGAGTGCCCCGTTCCGCCATGGACTCCGGAGGCTGGATTCTTTGGAATCTTGCCTCATTGGGGTCGGTGGTGGAATTCTCTGCCATCCCTAACTAGGGCTAAGTTATGGGGAAACTCTGAGCAGGTACTAAGTGCCTTTCCTTCACCACTGAAGCTAGAGCTCATGCAAACTTAAAAAATGCACACAAATGACAAACATGCATAAGAGTGAGCTGAAAGGGTAGGCAATTCATTGGATGGAATTGGATAGGCTCCTTATTAAGCCTGCAGTGCCATGTTCATATCTGAACACGCAGAACATCAGGGTGCAAACCTCCCTGCAAAAGTAACTTGTGCTGGAATCCTATGCACACTTTCCTTAGTGTAAGTCTCATTAAACATAATGGGGCTTTTGAGTAAGCATACATAGGATTGTATAAATGAGCAGTATTTATCTCCCCCCCACACTTAAAAAACAAACCAAAACCTATTTTTATTAAAGCTTTCTGTTCATAGGAACATAGGAAACTGCCTTATACTGAGTCAGACCCTGGGTCCATCTAGCCCAGTATTGTCAACATTGACTGGAAGCAGTGGCTCTCCAGGGTTTCTGGCAGGTTTCTTTTCCAGCCCTACCTGGAGATGCTGGGATTGAAGTTGTGACCGTCTGCATGCCAAGCATGCGCTCTGCCACGGAGCCACAGCCCTTCCTGTTGCTGGATAATGGCAACTGACAAACAAAACAGCCCCAGATTTGTTTCTCTGCAACCACGTGAACCCACTTTTCTCAAAGACTTTAGTGAGGAGAAAAACCAGCCCTCTTGTCAGTTTGTACAAAGTCAAATACAGTTCAGAACTTCTTTTGCCCACTAAAGAGAATTCTCTTTAAGAACAGGATAGCGGAAGGAAGAAGAATGGTGATTGGAAATGCAGAGGGGTGGTGGTGGTGAGAGAATTCCCTAAGCCAAGTGGCTCCTTTCAGAGAGGTAGTACTTCAGAGGAATTTAGGAGGCTGTGGAAGGTTTGCAAAGATTGCATGTACTTAAATTAACGTTATGAGGTGAGGTGGCTGAGGACTTTTTCAAAACTGTAGGACCTATTTAAAAGCCTTAGCAGTTCCTCGATCATGACGCCACATCATTCTAGCCCTCCTTTTGGAATAATTTGAGTCCTACAGCTATTTAGGAGAAATTATAGTGAAGGGGGAGAAAGAAGTTTGCAGAAGCTCATTGGATCCTTTACTGTCCTGAAGCTACTAAACTTCTGCAGAAGCCAACGTTTCCAGTTTGGAGCAGTAAAATCAGATGCTGTGTGAAATACCAGTATTTTACATGGAGCTCTTTCTGCCCTTCCTTCTCCCTCTTCAAAATTTCATTGCAAGCAGTCTCCCAAGAGTGGGCATGTAAGAGCAGAAAACTTGGGGGAGACAGGTTTTTTGCACCTCAAATAAACAAAACAAAAACCCTACACCAGAGATTAGGGTTGGTGACCTCCTAATGGTCACCTTAAACACCTTCTGATTAGGATCTCTAATCAGGCTTGACAGTTTTTAGTTTTTGTTTTAGTCTTTGAGAAAAGCACACTTTATGCATGGTTAGCACAAAAGCCACTGGACCCGTCTGAAATTTGGCAGGTTCAGTTAGCTCCATAGGGGCTGCCAGGTCCCCAAATTCCATGAATTCATATGGAAGAACAAAAAAATTATAGCTCTTTGATGTATTTTCTTGAAAAAAGCAAATTTTACCTGTGGCTAGCACAAAACCCACTGGACCTAACTGCCTGAAATTGGGCAGGTTCAATCAGCTCCATGAGACCTCCAAATTTCATGTACTTATCATACAAACTAAAAAAGTTATGGCTGTTTCTGTTTTCCAATGCAAGTCAATGGGAAAATGTAAAAAAAATGGCAATTAGGACAGCTCAAAAGATCCGGGGCCTGTGTCCAGGTGGGCCTCTATCTAATGATGCCCCTGCTGCCCACAACCCAAAGTGGTTGCTTACCCCTGCCATAGACATGTCATACTCAAGGTCAAAATACATTTCTGCGCCTAGAGGATGCTGCCCTTGTCATCGGAGAAGCATATCAGTCCTTCATTGGTTGCAGATTGCTGCTTGCCTTCTGGCGACCTTGATCTAGTTTGGAGGTACTAGACTTAGCAAGCATCCTGCATCTGCTGTCCTTTTGACCTGGCCCCTCCCTTGTGGGTGACCTTTTCACCTCTTCCCTCAGACCGTTGTGACACAAGCACTTTTCAGGTGTTCTCCCTGATTACCCGATTACAATCACATGCTTGCTGACCCTGCTCCCCACACTTGTTGGGGGTACATTCAGACATTCCCTCCACTGACCCCATTCCCCCCACACGGTGGGGGAATGTCTGACATGGGGAGACATGTAGGCTTCCCACGTGCTCACACAGGGCTCCAAACCACATCAGGAGTCCACGCGCATACAGTAGGCTTCCTGCTTCAGACCTTCAGCCTCAACGCATGGATAGAGCCATCGAGGGCACAACGGCCAGAGCTGGTGAATGTGGCCCTCCTCTCAGCCTCACACAACCGTAATCCCGTGAGGGGAGAAGGCCTGAAAATGGTTAGATACCCTGTGCATTTACCTGGAAGTAAGCTCTGCTAAACAGAGTGGGTTGCACTTCTGAATAAGCTTGTATAGGAAGGATGCAATCCATTACACACAAGGGAGTAAGTGCCATTGAATCCTATTGGGCTTACTTATGAGTAGACAGGACTGCACTGCAAATTCGTAAAGCAGTACAATAAGTTTAGAGCTGAAAGGAATTTTTTTCCTAAACTTTCATATATCCCCCCCTATACACAAACACACAAAACTGAGGAAAACGTCCCCCTACCTCCTTCCCTGTGGCTTCAATATTTCTGAAAATTTTACATAGCCAATGTAAAGAGTGAAGAAGGGGGTTCATATGATTGAATGCTCCTCTATGTAAAAACAATTACAATAATAATTACTTCCACATAGAAAACAGGCATGTCAGGAATCAGGGCATACCTTAGCCTAGATCACAAAAAACAACAATTCCTAGGTTGTTTTTCCCAGGAATTGTTAGGGCCTAGCAGCAGCAAGTAAGCACACTGCCTCCTGCGTGCTTGTCACTTCTGCTTTCAGTCAACAACCCAGGAATGCCCCGTTCCTGGATTGTTATCATTTCATCCAAACCTGGAACTCTAGGTTTTTTATGGGTTAAACAACCCAGAGTTTAACCAAAAAAAGGGGGTGATTGTTGGGTAAATTATAGTGATAGTTATAGTGTTATAGTTATAGTGATGTCTGAACCCAGAACTCTGAGTTGTTAAACAACCCAGAGTTCTGGGTTCAGACACCACTATAATAAGCATTCCTGGACCGTTGATTGTAAGCAGAAGCAGTGAGTATGCAGGAAGCAGCATATGCACTCGCTGCCACTCAGCAACAGTTTCTGGGTTAAACAACCCAGGAATTGTCTTTACACGCAAACTGGGTCTGTATCTCTTCCTAACATTTCGTTTTCTGCATGGAGGGAATTTTGTGTGCATGCATGTGTCTCTGCCTGCATTTTGAAGTGGTACAGCCCAAACACAAGCTTTGTCACTACAAGTGAAAACTAGGCCTTTATCTCACTAAAAAAGGCCGAACCTGACTCATTCCTTCAATAGGCGACACTGATTTTCATAATAATGAACACTGATACTGGCCCCAGCAACTGCCTGCAGCTTGAAGTGTTACATGATTTTGGATTGCAAATACAATGGACAAGTTATTTGTGCGGTTTTTAAAAAAAGGTTTATTGGTTTTGTTGTTGTTCAAATCAAGAAAACAATTGTAATAATATTGGCATAATCATATGTCAAGCTGAAAAAATCACATAAAGGATGTGCAGCACACTATCACATAATCTCTTTTGCAAAGCTCTCTCCACTTTTTTATCTGGTAAAACAGAAAAAGCGAAGCAATTAAAATATTAAATATGATTTTAATAAATTACAAAAGCCCATTATCACTAACTTAAAATGTATACAACATTACTTACAACTAGGGATGCCAGCTTTTTCCTAGAAGGGCCCCGGTGTCTTTAACAACTAGATAACAGGCAAAAAAATAGCAGGCAAAGCTTGTCCAATCCTTGCAACACCATGCTTGAAAAAAATCTGTTGAGTTTCTGCCCTGCTGCTGTTAAAGATAAAGGAGCCCTTTTAGACCCCCACCACCAAATGGCAGCCCTAATTATAGCAGGGTTAGTGCAGGATAAGATTACAGCAACCCTTAGAGTTTATGTCTTTAATGAATATAAGATGGATATATTGACCCTTAGCCATCACAAACTGGTGTCATGGTGGTGAATTCTGTCAGGGTGAAGGTCTGGTTCCAAGACATTTTTCCCCAACATGAATGAACTAATCAATCAGATTAACTGATCATTTTGCTCAAAGATTAAGTATGAATGCGTTTCTTAGGCTCCCCCCCTCACTCTTTTCATCCATTACTACAAAGACATATGAACATCTATGTTGGATAAGACTAGTCCATCTAGTCTAGTTTTTGTCTCTTAACACTAGCCAGGTGCATGTTTTCGGGAAACACACATACTGGAAATGATAGAGATAGCTTCCCCTGTCATTTGTTCTAATCATCTGGTAAAACAGAGGTATGCTGCCTCTGAAGATGGAGGTTCCATTTAGCTGTCATGGCTAACATCCCAACAGATGGATGTTTTTTTAATTTATGAAATCCTTTTTAAAAAGCCATCAGAGTAGTGTCTATGATACCAGTTTGTGTCAATAAGTTCCATAAGTTGATCATGCACTGCATGAAGAAATATTACCGTTTATTTTTTCCAATTCTGCTGCTATTCAAATTTATGCTAAGCAGCCCTTACTTTGAGCCAGAGCTCAGTCCTGAATTATGTGAAGTAACAATGAGGGCGAGGGCACCTCTGGGCATATAGTGAAAGCTTTTCATTCACAGTGAATCACCATAGCAGCCTACACATAACTGGGATTAGAAAGCGGGGACTGCCATGTTAAAGGCTGTGGGTTCCAGGCAAGTTTTGGCTTTAGCACCTTTATTTTTAGGAAATAACCACTACTTTAGGAAGTAATTTTTAGGAAATAAGATTAATATTTTATTGCTGGAATGACTATTAGCAGTATATCCTAATGTAGCAGGGGGACCAGCATTATTAAAAGGAGTGTGTGACATTGCACCTATATTCAGATTCACTGCTTCTGCCCTCCCAAGACGAAATCAGGGGAGGTGTTATCCAGAGCTCCATGCAAAAAACTATGGAGACTTTCAGCAGACATCACGTGTATTAGCTAGGAGGGAGGAGGATGGTTGCCGTTGACTCTGGATTAAGTGGGGTAGTGGTGGCTGGTAGGGGCCAAATGAAGGTTAGTGAGGACACAGAGCCTGATTTAGAATTGCTGGCAGCACCTAGTGCACAGAGTTTGCGAGGCAGGGAGGAGAGTTGGAATCCTGTGAAGTGAGGCATGGGATGTATCCTAAAGGTCCTGGATGTGGTTCCTCCACCCCTCTCAGCACATTTTTGAGCACAAGTACAGCAGAACTTTTACCACATTTGTTTATTGGACTGGTACACAGAATCATAAAATAGTAGGGTTGGAAGGGACCTACAAGACCATCAAGTCCAACCCCCTGCTCAATGCAGGAATCCAAGTCAAAGCATCCTTGACAAGTGGCTGTCCAGCTTCATCTTGAATGCTTCCAGTATGGGAGAGCCCACCACCTCCCTAGTTAATTGATTCCATTGTCGTATTGCTCTAACAGTCAGGACGTTTTTCCTGATGTTCAGCCGGAATCTGGCTTCCTGTCACTTGGGCCCATTATTCCATGTCCTGCACTCTGGCATGATCAAGAAGAGATCCTGGCCTTCCTCTCTGAGACAACCTTTCAAGTACTTGAACAGCACTATCCTATCTCTCCTCAGTCTTCTCTTCTCAAGGCTAAACATGCCCAGTTCTCTCCGTCTCTCCTCATAGGGCTTTGTTTCCAGTCCCCTGATCACCTTTGTTGCCCTCCTCTGAATCTTTTCCAGTTTGTCTGAATCCTAAAGTATGGAGCCCAGAACTGGACACAGTACTCCAGATGAGGCCTAACCAGTGCTGCGTACGGGGGAACTAGTACTTCATATGATTTGGAAGCTATGTTTCTATTAATGCAGCCCAAAATAGCATTTGCCTTTTTTGCAGCCACATCACATTGTTGGCTCACCTTTAGCTTGTGATCGACAACTATCCCAAAATCCTTCTTGCGTGCTGAGCCAAGTATTGCCCATCTTGTAACTGTGCATTTGGTTTCTTTTTCCTAGGTGCAGAACTTGGCATTTATCCCTATTAAATGTCATTCTGTTGTTTTCTGCCCAGCGCTCCAGCCTATCAAGATCACTTTGAATTTTGTTTCTGTCTTCCAGGGTATTAGCTATCCCACCCAATTTTCTGTCATCTGCAAATTTTATCAGCATTCCCTGCACCCTGCACCTCCTCCTCCAAGTCATTAATAAAAATGTTGAAGAGCACTGGGCCCAGGACGGAGCCCTGTGGTACCCCGCTCATTACCTCTCACCAGTCTGAGAAGATCCCATTGATAAGCACTCTTTGAGTATGATTCTGTAGCCAGCTGTGGATCCACCTGATAGTTGTTTCACTTTTAGCTAGTTCTGGACAAATCCAAGTTGGCTTCAAGTAATCACTGCTTTGTTTTCAAGGTGCTTACAGATGGATCGCTTTATAATCTGCTCCAGAATTTTCCCTGGGATTGATGTCAGACTGACTGGTCTGTAGTTCCCAGGTTCCTCCTTTTTGCCCTTTTGGAAGATAGGGGCAACATTAGCCCTCCTCCAGTTCTCTGACACTTCACCAGTCCTCCGTGATTTCTCAAAGATAATAGACAGTGGTTCTGAGAGTTCTTCTGCCAGTTCCTTTATTACTCTAGGATGCAGTTAATCTGGCCCTGGAGATCTGAACTCAAAGTAATTAGGTGTTCCTTGACCATATGCCTATCGATCTCAAGCTGCAATCCTGCCCCTTCAGCCTGTACTTCGCCTTTGCCAGGGGGGTCATTTGTATACTGTGAAAAAATAAAATCCATATTCTGCAATAAGAATATATTATGTATATTAAGAGCACAATCCTATGCAGGTTTAGACAGAAAAAAATCCTACAACTCCCAGCATTCCCCATAGCTGGCTGGGGAATTCTGGGAGTTGTAGGACATTTTTCTGTCTAAACCTGCATAGGATTGTGCCCTAAGTCTATTTGCAGGCATCTGCTCAGCTTTGCTTCTCTGACAAAGGTTTTCAAATACTTTGGAATGTGTTGACATGCAAGGCGGAAGGGTATGAGGAGGCAGAGAGAAAAGGGAGGACATGTTGGAAGGATTTGCAAGCTTTCCCTCAACATAAGGACTAGAAATATTTTTCTTTTAATTGAAAGCTAAGTCTCAGGATGCTAATTTGCACCAGATAACAGATTCTATGTCTGCACTTTAAACATGCAGTTCTGGTTTTTGTAATCTCGGATACAAGCTCATTTGTTGTAGCTAATTTATACTAACAAAACTATTTCCCTGGGTGTGGCTTTAACAGACCCCAGCCAGAGCTCCCAGGGAAAGGGGAGTAACAGCGACGTACTTAACTGCAAGTACCAACAGGCAATGGAAGGCAGAGCAGCACTAGGCAAGGACATCTCTTCTGGATGATGCCCTCAGACTTCATATCATGGTAGTTTTAGTCCCAGTGGGGAAGCTGGGGTGATCTCACAAAAAATGAAATTTGGCTTCAAAGAAAAAGATAGCCAGCTTCCCCTTGAACCTGGTTTTTTGGTGTGCATCTCCCCAGGGTTTTTTTTGTTAATCCAACAGCATTCTCACTCAAGGAGTAGTTCTGATCCTTCCTCATAGTTGGGTGGTTCTGCCATCTCCATATCAGGTTTCTGATTTGAGGTGATGGTTGGTGCTTGTTTCCTTTGGCAAGACAGCACCTTGAGCTCTACAGGGTAATTCTTCTGTCTTCGTTCTATGCTTCATTTACTGGTTCAAACCTTTTCTAACCCAGCAAATCCTATGTCCAAGAAAGATCATGTCAGTCTGCTAGTTCTTCTCAGCTTCAGTCATTCATTTGGCCGATTCCAGCATTAGTTGTTCCATCAGCTTTGAGAATAGGGCTGGATTTTCAGCATTTCTTTCCAAAAGTTTCAATGGGCATTCATTGATGTGTATTGGTGCTGACGACTGATAGAAGCACTCCCTGCCTTGGGAAAAAAGTAGGTGGGGCCTATACAACAGATAAAGCTTTACACACGTGTGCTTGCGCGCACACAAATACACACACACACACACAGAAGAGAAGAGAAGCAATGGGGATACAGGCAGCATTAAAATTAGAGTCCATATATGCATTTCCCATGTCCTTGCAATCCCTGCACAGCTTTCTGGGAAAATAAGTATTTCCTACACCTTCGTTAACATTTCACTACAGAACTATGGTGACTGGAAGATCTAAAGCATATGTTAGTTATTTAAATCTTATGGAATCCAGGCTGATTTACACCTATGGAATGTTTACCAATGTGCAACTTCTGTACACTCTGATTCATATGGATATGGAGAAATGTTCCTCCAGATTTGGTTTTGATCCAATGGTTTTGGGAAGGGCTCTTGGTTCCTTATCTGCCTGGAGGATGCAGCACATCGGGCGCTCAAACAGGCATCTGGACTTCATCATACACATCTTGGCCTTCTGTCTCATCAAAAGTCACCTCAGCATCATCAGCATCCAACTGGAAGGAAATTTGAGGACAGGTATACTATTAGAAACCAGGGGTGGTCCAGAAAACAGAGCACTACACTTGGGGCTGGGAAACCTATAACTTTGACCTACCAATGACTGATTAGGTGGCCTCGGGCAGTTATTACATATGAATGTATGAAGTTGCTTTATGCTGAGTCAGACCATTCATCCAACTAGCCCAGTACCATTACTCTGACTGGCAGCAACTCTCCCAAGGTCACAGACAGGGGCGTCTTTCCAGCCTTGCTGTTGAGATCCTTTTTAGCTGGACATATCGAGGTCTGAACCTGGGACCTGCAGAGGTCTAGACGCTTCGTTATCTCACCAATACCCTATGTGTTCAACCCCTGTTCCTAGTGCCCATCTATAAAATGGGCATAACCGAAACCTGCCCTCACAAAGTTGTTGGGAGGACAAATGTAAAGACTGCAGAATGCCTGAATTCAACATTTTAAAAAATGTTATGTGAATGAAGATTTGAAGTGCACAAAAATACATTTCGCTCTTGCATTAGAGAGTCACAGACCAAAAGAATACATGTGCTCTCCAGCGTTTTGTGCTTTCGAGTATATTAACTGCCCCAAATATTGGCAAGCAGGAAGCAAAAGGGTGTTTGTGTCCAGTCTAGCTTGGACTCTTTAGTGATGTTGGCTGAGAACACGGGCATGTTCCCTTCAGTCATGTTGCACCAGGGTTTACACAGGCCACTGCCATACTATGGTACTTTATTTTTATTTTAATAATTTTGGAAAACAAAGGGCACAATATGATACTCAAGCACTGAGGGTAGAACTGAGCCCCTCACCCTTGAGGCTGAGGGCGTAAGGATTTTGTGCAAGCCCCACTACGCTGATGGAATACAAGATATTCCACCACAATGACAGATATGCTGGTCGAACACCCATAGTAACACTGACAGAACTCTCTGCTGGTGGAGCCATGCCGCCAGCAAAGATGTGCCAGTGGAACAGCTAAAACATGACAGTGTCGTGGACAGGACAGGGCAGCAGATTGGAGGAGCGCACCTAAGGTGGATTCTATATCCCTTCAACCCACCACTACATCCCCTCAATAGCACAACTTTATACCAGCATCAGATCTGGCTCAGGAAATTTCCGCACCCCACGGAGTTGGATGGAAAGCGCTGGGAATGAAGAAAAAGCTGCTCCTGCTTTGACAGGCACCCTTCTGACTTTGCAACAACAAAGCATAGCACCCCATCACCAGTATATAAGCCCCATACAAAGAGACAATGGCCCAGTTTGCATGATCACAGTGTGGTTAATAAGCACTTGTTAACCACCCTGTAAGTGCCGGCTGATTTGCATAATTACCCTCACCAGGTGTGGCTTCTCATTTGGTCCAGACCCACTGAGGGTGGCTTGCTGGGGTGGTTAACAAACACCCAGAATGCATGACCTGCTGTAGGATTGTGGGGTGGCTTGTTAATCACCCAAACAAGCCACTCTCACCAGGTTCGGACAACATAAGAAGCCGTGGCAGGGGGCCTGACTTGGGAACCTGACTGCCCATGGGTGCCGCAACCCACCATGGCTAATAAGTCACGGTGGGCTGCGGTGATTGTGCAAACCAGGTCAATAATTCAGATGACAGGGCATGCAGCTACATCTCTCTGTCTTCATATTACACACACTGATAGCTCACAGGGAAGAATGTTGGTGATGGGAAACTATGGAAAAAGAGCACTTGACACAAAACAGCCTGGCTTCATGACACACATGGGAACTTCAGCATGTTGCTAACACTTCTCTGCTTAGAACAGGAACATGGCTTCAGGACTCCAGACACAGACACTCCCCATCAACAACTGGGAGTGCCAGGACAGAGCACCCACACGGGTCAGCAAGGAAAGGGGAACACTTGCTAGAATGCATAACTACATCTTCCCACCACTGCTTTTACCATATATGAATATTGCGTCTTGTCTGAACTGTCTTGTTCTAACAGTCTCCCCTACAGCCCCAGTCCTCCAACAGCAGGGCCACTGTCTCCCATACACAGGGGAGGCGCTCATCCCCGCACACAAGTAAACTCTCTCTTCATGAAGGCCGGGCTCTCCACTCTAACCATTGTCACTGTGTCATGACCAGTTTTGCCTTGCAGGACCACAGCCCAGACGCATGGAGCAGAACACTAAAACCCCCGAGGGTCCCCCGTCTTCCCATCGGGGTAGAGGCTGAGGCATCAGCACGGGCTAAGCTCTCCAGGGACAATGCTCTCTCTTCTCTCTCACTTCCTCACAAACACCTACTGTGCACCCAGGTTCAGGAACTAAGTGCTCCAGCTGCTGCCTATTGCTTGTTGCTCTGTCTGAGTCTCCACAGGCTGTTCTCCCACAGGTACAGGACCCATCCCACACCCTGTTCCCTGCAGACCATGGGGGAGGGCTACCTGATAATGAGAAGCAGTGAGCAGAATTCTCCCAGCTGTTCCTCTGTGGGGTTAACCTATCTGTTCCAGGCAGACTTCTATACTCCTGCAAGCTCCATGACGGACAGTTATGCAACAGGTGAAAGTGTTCCTAACATGAAGCTGGTGCCATCAGGTATCTGCTATCTGTCAAGCCAGTGTCTAAGGCACAGGAGCCCCGCTTTGGTGACCAACTGGTAACCACCCCACATGTCTTTCCCTTTCAGGATCTCCTCCATCCCAGATGCTGATCCATGAAGGCTTTGACTTTGCCACAACTTTGAACGTAAGAAGAGCCATGCCGGATCAGACCAAAGGCCCACCTAGTCCAGCTTTCCCCTCAGTTGGTGGCCAACCAGCTTCCCATGGGAAACCCACAAGCAGCACATCAATGTAACAGCACCCTCCCACGCATGTTTCCCAGCAACTGGTCTACACAAGCTTGCTGCCTCCAATCCTGGAGGTAACATATAGCCACCATGGCTAGTAGCCATGGATAGCCTTATCCTCCATGAATTTGTCTAATCCTCTTTAAAAGCCATCAAGTTAGTGGCTATCTCTACATCTTGTGGAAATGAATTCCATAGTTTAACTATATACACTGTGTGAAGTTGTCCTTCCTTTTATCTGTCCTGAATCTTACCACCAGTCAGCTTCATTGGATGACCTCGAGTTCTAGTATTATGAGGGGAATATTGGGGCACTCCCGGCTGACTGTGCATTGTAGTGCCACGCATGCTTGTATGCTATTACTGATCTTCAACTTGAGGAATGTTTGATAAATGTCCAAGAAATCCCAAGGTTTCTTGGAATAGTTTGAAAACTGCTACATAGACTAGCCTTCCCCAACCTGGCGCCCTCCAGATGTGTTGGACTGCATCTCCCATCATCCCTAGCCAAGTCCCATGCTGCTCTCTTGCTTCTGTCTCTTCAAGGGGAGACCCAAATCTGAACTTCCCACTGCTCAGTGAGAAGAGGGAGCCAAACGATACTTACACATTTGAGTTCGAGGTCACTGAAGAGAAATTGGAGCAGGAAGCGTCGGAAAGGCACCGTCAAGATGAGGATGAAAGGCAAGGCAAGGGAAGCCTGGGAGGATTTCACTGCCCACAGAAAGACCAGCCACACAATCTGGGTGGTAGTGAAGATGTGCATGCGCCAGGTCTTTACCTTTTAAAGATGAAAAAGGTCAAGAAGCAGTCAGGGATGGCAGCAGTTTACTTCTGTCTCTCCACCATCCATCAGTCCTCATACTCTCCTGACAACAGCCTTGGGGGGGCCGGGTCTGTGCCTGTGTGTGTGTGAGCTAGTCTCCAAGGTCTCAGACAGAGGTCTTTGCCAGCTCTGCTACCTGAGGCACCTTTAAGTTGAGACTGGATCTTCTGCATGCAAAGCCCAAACTTTAGCTACTGCCCCTCCTGATGCTATTTCAATATATTTCTGTTAGTATCTAATTTCTAAACTTTCCCCCCTCTGCTGGAAACTCTCCTTCCCACTTTCCTGTATCACTGATCAAATATATTCTCAGATGGACTCTTGTGTTTCATTATGACTTTATGCCTTCCAGTGCCAATTTATGGCATTGAAAACAGATTCTGGGCCAAGCTGTGGTGAGCCCAGGCTTGACTTAAGCCTCCAGTTCTGGTGTGTTGAACTGGATTGGAGTTAAAATGTTAAGCAATTAAGACACAGTTGTGGATTTCTGGAAGGGAGAGGTGTAGGGATTCAAACTTGCTTGGAAGCTGTATCTCCTGCCATAAACATTCTTCTCTCCCCACTTATCCCCAAAGCATGGAGATTAGCTGCATTGTTACTCACTAATATTTTGCACATATTCAGAGGCTTTTTGCTTTATGAATATTTTACATGTTTCAAGTGGAGCCCTGGCATTAAAATCAAAGCCTGATTCTAGAACTGAACATGAGCCTTATTTAAGCCTTTTAGACTAGTCCATGACAGATGACAATCAGGGACACTTGCATGTCTAAAATAGTTCCAGGGTCGGGTGGGGTGGAATTCCCAGTGCTGCAGCTAGGTAATTTTAAACAGTGGAGTTAATGGGCACTTTTGACAGGCATGTGCATTAAGTAGTCAAGGACACAATATTTCTCTTCTCCCCCACCAACATCATTCTATACTTTACAACTTCTTCTACACTCTTTATATATTACTACTGCAAAAAACAAAACAAAAAAACAACTGTTTCCAATCCTGATTTAAAAAAAAAAATACTCTGAGCACGTACTTTTTGCATTTTAAACACAAACAAGCCTGAAGTGCCACCTGCTGATTATAATTGTTTGGTTTTTTTTTAATAAGAAGGGTTGCTGCCATGCCCAGGCCTTGCTATGCCCATGCCGGCCCATGTGCTGCTGCCAGGCCTCTTTGCTGCTGCCTCCATCACCCATCACTCTCTGGGTGGACTTTTGGGGGCCCTGGGCTGTGAGACCCTGGATTTCAGCCCTTTGGTCCAGCCTTAGCAGCATCATTGGGGGTTCCTCTGTCCTGTGAATGTATCTGTTTCCTCTACTCCAGCTCTCCCCAGGGTCTGAGATCCAAGAGAAACATATTGGCCATGCCTCCAAGTGCTACTCCCCTAGTCCCACTTACTTTTGTAACATAAGGCTCATCTGGGTGGTATTTGTGGGGTTTCAGCATAAGAAGGATGCGGTCATACAGCTGGATCCCATTGAGGGATGTCACCCCCATGTAAAGGAAGATGCCAAAAAGCACTGCAAGTGGAATCAACTTCAAGACAGGTTCCATGAGGATGGAGAGGCCTGCAGGTGGACAGAAGACAATGGTGCAAGTTATCGGGTGACACAAGTGAATGTTTCTTCCCAAAGGGAAGGAATAAAGAAAGCAACAATGGCTATGCTGGAACAAGCCAACAGTCCATCTGACTCACCATTCTGTCTGCCAAGAGTCACCAGATAACACAGAGAAGCTCCCAAGCAGAACATCATAACAATACTCAGTCCCCTGTTGATTGTCCCCCAGAAGTCTATCATGATCAGCAGTCCGCGTTGGGCCTAGCATAGCCTTCATCAAATTCTTTGAAAAATCCACTTATTCTAGAAACTATCACAACATGCTGTGGCAACAAGGTCCGGAGGTGAATTGTTATGTGAATAGCTATTTCCTCAGAGAATTAATTAATCTTCAACCTAACAAGGGTAATAGGAATTACCCTAATTATTTGGACAATGTTAGTAATTTCCCCCATCTTCAATCCCTCCATATCACTTGTGATCTTGTAATGTCATTCCCATCCTAGTCGTCGTCACCCCCCACACACGCACACCTTTTCTTAAAAGCTCCAATGATTTGTTTTGCAAAGAATTATTTTCCTTTCTATCTAAAAACGACTGCTCGCCAGCTGGGATGGGCCATGGGACCGTACAGAGCAGAACTGGCATGGAGATGGTAGCACACCAGGCACAGCGCCCTCTTGTGCAGGGTGGGCGTCAGGTCAAAGTGGCATGAGTCTTCCTTTCAGGGGCAGGGTGCCCATGAGGCAAGCAGTCTTCCTCTACCCGGTGCCCTCTATATGTGTTGGACTAAAATCCCCGTCATCTCCAGGGCATCAGGTTGGGGATGGCTGTGGTACAGGATAGAGACAAACTCCAGCTCCTCAATACTGTGCTCAACTCAGTCCTATCATCCTAATCCAGATAGAACCAAACTAGGTTTGACAGGGCGGACACATTTCTTTATCCAGATTTTGCCCCATTCATGTAACAAGTGAGTAGGTTAGGGGTCCCCAACCGTTTTGGACCCGTGGGCACATTTGGGAATTTGAGAAACTGTTGTGGGCACCACCACAAAATGCTTTATGAGTTGCACCTATGGGTCGTAGGCTGCATCCTATTCAGCAAAACCTTTTGCTTCATGCCTACTGGACACCGCAATGTCTCTTTAATAAGGGACTGTCGAATTCAGCTAATTGTGCTGCCGGTGCAATACAGCTAATATTTCTTTTAAACATATGTTTTGGCAATGTTCAGTAGTTGCATCTTTTAGGGAGGTTGTAATACAGATAAATTTTGTACTGGAACAGTCTTTAATATTCACTGATGTACATGCTCTATTAAATTATCTACCTGCTTCATGGAAATTAACAAGTGTAAAAAGATTCTCCATGCCCTTTTAACAGCTAAGAGACTGATATTACAATATTGGAAGGATAAATACGCACCTCCTATAATGCAATAGATTGAGGATCTTACAACGCTTTGAATATTTGAACAGGTGTCATATCAACACCACGTTCTTATTTGGATAATTGGTCCGCTTTTGTTGAAGCCTATTTATAATTGCTAGAAAGTTGTATGCATTTCATATATACTCATTGCTGTGAACACATACACATCCATATGCGTATATTAAAAAAAGAAAAAATAAATAAATAAAAATAAGTTTTGTGTGTGCCCACGGACCCCACATTGGGGACCTCCTGGAGTAGGTGGTGTGATCTTTAAATCAAAAGAGGACCCAAGTTGGGAGAAAAGTGCTTGAAGCAACAAAGTGCAAGGAGATCAGTCAGGGAAGGTTCTTCTCCTCTCACCAGCATGCCCCCTTTGTTGTAAGAAATTAAGATACCTCAGTCCATTCCACCTCATCCAGCTTTATAAGTGAACAGGGCAGAAATATGAACAACACAGCTGCCATGGTTATATGTGGTTTGATCCTTAGACAATCTACGAACTAAAAAGAGAGAGATTCTTCAGAGGAACTCACCTACAAGAATGGCCACCAGCAAGCCAGTGATCCTCTGCTCCTTGACCTCCTGGACTTGGGCCTTCTCCCCTGGGACAGTAGTCTTGGACAGCACTGTCAGGGCATTAGCATGGGTGACGGTCCTCACTGTGGTGGCACTGAGCCAGGGCATGCCGAAAAGGGCTGCTATACCCCCCATGCCAACAATTAGAAGCAGGTCTAGATGGAAACCTGAACCCTTCACCAGCTTCCTTTCAGGCTTGCTCACTATCAGCCTGAAGAAAAAGAGGCAAACCAGAAGAGAATATTTGTTTGACTTGTTTCCATGATGGGCCTGGCATCTCAACTACTGGGATTTAACTAACTATTGCTGCAGCATTCTCAATACATTTACACCTTCATATTCTGTTCTGGAATTCTGGTAGAATAAAAAATTCTACCAGCATGCAGTGTAATCACACAATAAAATCATGCAGACATACATAATCAGGCTTGTTTCTTGTCCCACCCCACCCCCATAAGGGCTTTCTCTCATCGTGGCTTTGTTTCCACTTCCCTGCATCTCTTCTTTTTATCTAACAGACTCCCTTTGGCCATATTTCTGCCTCTGGGTCAATCCTTCCTTATCTTGGCTTCATCCCTCCTTGTCTTTTCTATACATTTCCCAGTTCCTTACGTAGTAATCTGTGACTCCAAGAAGATGAGAATGAAAACTAAGAGAGCTGGTAAAGCTGCAGCAAACATCATCCAGATGGGGAAACTGTCATCCGTTCCCAATGGATAGATAAACCAGTCCCGCTTGTTTGGATTGGAGACCTCAAGGCCTTTTGGAACCTTCAGTTTCTGGGGGGAAACAAATAAGAGAAACATCCATGAACTCTATATCTGTTGGTATCCCACCCATCCCAATTTGGGAAACATCTTAGCATAACCCTCCAGGTGGGTTATTGCATGAGCATCCTCCTTCTTTCTGCACAGAAGGGGTATTGAAGCTGGACCCTGCTGGACTAAGACAGAAGGCAGCAGAGGGCCCCATTGAAAGGGCAACCAGTTGCTCACCTGAGTGTAGGTATCCTCAATAAAGTTATCTGCCAATGCCATGAGGAAGATGGCAATAGGGACACCAAAGTCTCCAATCACACGCCGAAGCTGTCAAAAAGTAAGAACCATGTCAATTTGGCAATACAGGGCTTGCGAGCAAGGGGTAAAGAAGGGCAGCTGAATCTCTGGAAGTAGGATAGGATCCAGGAAGTGGTTAATTCCTCTTTGAAAGAAGGGGTGGTACTAGCCTCTTTAACTGAGGTGGTGATCAGGGTGCTCCTGAAGAAACATCACTTGGGCCCAGAAGGTGAAATCAACCATAGGCCATTTGCCAGCAACAATATATTGTTCCCTGTTGTCATGCAAAGTATTTTGCAGTGGTTTGGTCTTGAATGGGTAATAAAGACCCATTACTTCAGGGATGGGAAACATGTGGCCCCCCAGATGTTGTTGGACTGCAACTCCCAGCAGCCCCAGCCAGCCTGGCCAATGGTGAGGGCGGATGGGAGTTACAGTCCAAGAACATTTGGAGGGCCACATATGCCCCATCTCTGCATTAGCTTTACAAAAGACCTGCTCCTGGTTGAGATGAAACCTGCTAGAACTAGTTTGGTGGGTTGGTTCAACACCGCTGCCTGCCTGTTTGGACTCTCCTTGGGGACATGGCTATGGGGGCTCTAATGAAGAGTGCCTGCACTTCTGGACTCACCACTGCAGAACTTGCTACATGCACTACTGTTGCATATAAGTGTGTATAGGACTGCAGCCTTAGGCAGTAGCAGGAAAACCAAGCTTGTAGGATTTGTTTTTTACAAGAACCCTGAGATCTGCCAGTCAGAGCCTGGTGCAAAAGACATACCCTTAGAATCAAAGAATTCTGAGCCCAGGAATTTGTTTTGAGTACCAGAATGGTACAGAGGTCACAGTCCTTCCACACAAAATTCCACTCGTGGTTACCCCCCTCCTCCTAGCTTTCTTCATGTCAGCAGTATAATTAGAATATAGGAGAGTCATTTTGTTGTTGCTATTGTTAACCAAATGGGAGTCAGAAATCCTTGCTGATTTACTGAAAATCACAGAGAAGGTCTTCCAGAAGACCCAGATCTACCTTTTTCCCACCCCAGCTATACACATCTTGGAAGGAGTCCTATTGACCTCAGTGGAACTTTTTCCAAGCAAATGTGTATGAACTTGCACTGTTAGTCACTGGAATTAATGGCCTGTGTAGGGCACTGAAGACATATCCCTTTGCTTGAAACTCTGCTTTTTCTCCTTTTGGCTTCTGAGATTTCTCCAAGTATTTTACAATTTCAAACCTGCCTTTCAGGACAAGTAACTTGCTTTGTTTTTACTGAAAGCTGAGATTCTTAGCATGTCCAAGATACATTTTTGAGTGCTCACTGCAGAACAGCCACAGCTCTGTGGATAAGTATCGTGGCATTATCATGCATTTTGTACACAGACAGCTTACTTTTATTTATTATTAAGGCTGCCACCTAATTAAAGAAATCTTGGTTTTCTAAGTGTGTTGCCTAGTGAGTTGTATAGTTTGTGTATTTGCTGCCCTTAACTGCTGCATTACTTTTGATGTTTGATGGTTATTATTATATTGTATCTGGGTTTTTTTGTATACTGCCCTGATACCCATTGATGAAGGGAAGTACAAAATATGCTTAATAGCTAGACAAATAAGAGCCTGTATACATTTGCATATGAGAAAAAAACATATTTTGCTTTTAGATGCACACACTTCTATTGCAGTAGGTATCATCTTAGAAGAAGAACTCCTCTTATTTCTCCTATAGGAAGGAATGCCTCTTAAAATGGCACCAACCATACTCGGTTTTCATAAGTGCTTGCATTAAAAATAATGCAAAAAATTAAAAACTGCTTCCTGATCAATCAAGGGCACCTTTTACATCAATTAAGGGTGCGATCCTATGGGTTGCGCCCTGGGTACTCGTAAGACCCCAAACTTGGAGGCTTCCGAGTATCCTATGCAGAGCAGGAAGCACTGTGCTGCATTTAAGCTGGACAGGTGATTTTGCCCATATAGCAGAGGCTTCAGGGAGGGAGAGGGAAGGAGACTGGGGCGGAGATAGGAAAAAGCATGAACCAGCCACCCTGCTCTCCTCCCCTCCCCTCCCCTCCCCTCCCCCAGGAACACCCCCTTTTCCCTGTCTTTGCCCTCCATTTACAGAGTGCGGAGAGTTAGCCGGCGCAGTTTCCTGGCTATGAGGTGGAACCCTGTCTCCAACCTCGTATCCAGGGAACCAAAGAATCCTATGTCCGGCAGATGCTGTCTAGGGGGCATAGGATTGCTCTCTAAAATGTTTTCAATTGATTTATCTGATTAAACATTGTAGCCCTATTTAATACTAAATACTTCAGATTTAATGCTACAGTAACAATAAGGGAGTCCCATTTATTCTAAATTAAGTTGATAAAACCTTCTCACAGCATCCCATTGTTTCAGTTTGCAGTTCACCCCATGCTATTCATTTCCGTTATAGCTTGGCCATTACACAGAGATGGATGAAACCCATGTCTTCAGGCACAATCTTAAGCTCCTCCCTTCCAAAGTCCCCAAACATGCATAAGTCCTATTTCACACAGGTGCTATGCAGGATTTACCTTGCCAGGAAAAAAACTGCTGTTCTTGAACTTGCGCAAGAAGAAAGCAATGAAAAATGTTCCTGCCATGAGGACGAGGGAGAGCAGGGCAGTGTTGGGTTGGGATGCTACTGGCTCGTCGTTTTCCAGTAGAGTGCTGTTTGGATACAGTTTCCTCAGAGGGTTTTTCTCGAAAATCTGCAAGAGAGGGCAGATGTATTAGAAAGCAGTGTAGGCAGGAAGATGAAAACGGCTCAACAGCTAGCACAACTGAACAAAAATAGCTGCTACTGCATTCAGCTAAAATGTTCCTGTCCTCCCCCACCAAAAAACTCTTAAGCCATGCAGCAGAATTACATGTTGTGTGTTTCCACACTATCGCCTTCACTTCTTTTCCAACGTCATTGCGCCGTTTCCCCAAGCGCATTTTCTCTCTCGCGTGTTTCCATGTCCTAAAAGGCCCCAGTCTATCAGCGTTGTGGCCTGGAGGGCTGCGCTGTTTCCACAGAGCCCTAACCGCGTTATTCTCTTGATGGCCGGGTGCAGCCTTTCTGGAGTGGGTCGGGCCTGTCTACCCCGTCTGTTTTCCCGCCTCCTCCTGTTTCCGATTCCCCCCTCCCTCGCCCCCTCCGCCCCGCGGAAGCTTCCCGCTCTGGCCAGTCTCCTCCTTGCCTTCCCAGCCCTTTTGTTTTGCTTTAGAGAAGGAGTGAAAAATCAAAGCGCTGTGTCTGGAGCACCCCCCCCCCCGCCTTAAACCTTCGTTGTTGCCCCTGAAATGGGGATTGAAACCACAATTGTGCATTAATGAAGTGGCGAAAAATCAAAGCGCTGTTCTGGAGCATCCCACACCCCTTTAAACTTTCTTTCTTGCCCCTAAAACGGGTGCTTATGTGTGCATCTTTTCATCTCCGCCTGACTCCCTCCAGGATCTTCTCCCTGCCCCCTTCACACAACTTCAGTGTTCCCGCCTGCTCAGCAGGCCGTGTTTCCAGGACAACGGAAGGAGAAGCTAATGGAGGAGTACGGGGTTTTTGAAAAGGCTTCCCCCTTCTCCTCCCCCTTTCTCCTTTCCCCCAAATGTCCAGATGCACCTGCATTTCAGGAACAAGCCTCGTTGAACACAATGGGAGTCACTTCCGAGTAGACACCCATTTGCTTGTGCTGGGAAAGGGGGAAACTCACCGCCACCTCACTGACCGCAATGGGAGCCACTTCTGACAAGACAGTAATGGGTTTGTGGTGGGAAAGAGACTGAACCTAGCCTCCATTTTAACGCACAGTATCTCCATTCAGATGCTGCGAAGGAGTTACGTGGAGCCTCGTGATCATGCTTAACTGCATTTCAGGAACTGAGGGCTTCGATATGTGCTGTGTCACTTGAGGGGCTTTTCCGTTATTTCTGTGGTCGTTGAGAGGGCAAGCAAGCCTCATTCAGCACGATGGGAGAAAACACCCCTAATGTTATTATTGAAAATAATCAATAATAACATTATTTTCAATGATGTTTCAAAAGCTGGTCCCTCGGCACCCTGCTCCAAAATGGCGATGAAACTTCCGGAAAACAGGGCCGGAGGGAAGGGGTGGGTCACCGAGGTCCGAGCGACACGTCCACAGAGGCCGGGCAGGGCTAAGACAGCGAGCCCGGCGCGACTGTGGAAACGGGTCAGTCATGGAGCCGCCATAACTGGGGAAAGTTGGACTACAAGCAGTCTCAGAGGAAGCGTTTTTTCAGTGATAAAATGCGACGCTGGGGCTGAATGGCCACAACGTCATGGAACCAGAGAGACCCCACGGCGCAGGCAGGCTGGAGTAAATCGCTGGTGGAAACACGGCCCTGGTAGAATTCAGAGGCGGTAGAGCTGATGTACTCCCATTTTGGGGGGTGGAGGGAATACAATTCTGAATATTTAACATGTTAAAACAAAGTGAACTTCCACCTGCAGCCTGAAATGCTACAATCCACTCTACTAACTCGGAGCTCTACCACCTCATTCTGCAGTGCGTGTAGCCCAGGCGAAACTGGATCAGGCTGATATTTCACGCTGGATCTACATATGCAGCAGCAGAATGAGGTGGGAGAGTGGACTGTTTCACTTCAAACTAGAAGTCAAGGATATCACTTTTTAATTCTCCCCCATGTAAAGATTTCCAGAGAGCAGCCATGTCAGGCTATTGCAGCAAAAAACACAAAGAGCCCCTTGAAGCCTTAAAAACCTAACGAATTTATTCCAGCATAATTTTTTGCGGATTATAGTCCACTTCTGCAAACACGTGGTTATAATAATTTGAAACATGCCAGAATATTCCATGTATCTGCAGAAGTGGACTCCCTCAGAGGGAGAAGGAAGACAGTCATGCTGAAGCAGGGTTTTTGTTGTTGTTGGAGTACTGGGAGATTTGGCTTGACTTGTGCTTGGACATCTGCTGTTGCTGTTATCTAGGGTTGAAGTCTCTGGAGGGCGCTGAGAGATGAAAAGTCCATTATTCGTTCTATTTCTTCTCCATCTTCCCGGAGGGGCACAGAAGCACCATTTTCCTGCCTTTGGTCCCCACTGGTGTTCACTAGAACCACTTTCACCTGGGTGAATTAACTCCTAGAATCAGTTTCTACACGATAATTTACCCAGGTGAAGCCAGGTCTAGCAAACACCAATGTGCTATGGTAGATGCATCGAAATCTCTTCAGATTGCTGCCTCAGCTCTTCTGGTTGACTGGAAGCTGAGAGGAAGAGAGCCATTCCCTTGCTTCAGACCATTCACTGCAGTTAGGTAGGGCTGGTCCCCTGTCAGGAATTTTTCCTCCATTTTCTCACCCACTCTTCACCTGCTTAGTTTGATCTACTCTTTTGTTTGTTTTACAATCGTTTGTTTTGCAATAATTGTAAATGGGAGCCCTACTCAAGCCTGCCTGCCTGCCTGCAAAGAAGGCAGGAATTTGGGGACTGAGGGGGGAGGTTCCCTCCTCCTCCTCCTCCATCACCAGATACAAAGGCACTGATCCTGTGCCTATCCCCTAGCTATCCAGAGTGGCCTATCCCTAAGCTGTCTGTCCTCCCCTCGAGGGGAGCAACAGCAGCTTTGCAGTGGGAATGGGCAGAGAGAAATCTACTGACTTAAAAAAACAAAAACAAAAAAGACCCACCTAGATCAACATTAAAAATTATCTCCAGCTTTGTTAATATAAAGGCTGCCTAGTTTCTCTCTGTGTTCCACTGATAAAAGGAGTCTGTGTGCTTTGCCCAGCAGGGAAACAGTTGTGAGAAACTGATGGATTTTATATTTTCAAAAATGGTTAGCTCAAACATTTCTCCCTTTTGTGCTCCCAGCAGCCCTAGGGGCAACTCCAGGTCCAACCTGGAAACCGTTACATGACCTGCTAGAGCCTAATCTGAATGTCTTCAGAGCCCTCCTCCCCCTTTTCATCTTGGGACTCTGATTATGCAGACACCATGACTTCACCCTGTATGGTGAGCCAGTGTGGTGTACTGGTTAGAGTGGTGGATTGGGATTCAGGAGACCAAAGTTCTAGTCCCCACTCAGCCTTGAGTCTCACTAGGTGACTTCAGGCCAGTAATGGACTCTCAGCCTAACCTACCTCACAAGGCTGTTGTGAGGATAAAATGGAGCCCACCTTGGGCTCTTCAGGGGGAAAGCCAGGATATAACAAATGAACAAGTCAGATTTTTTTTCTTCCCTATTCCCCACCCACTACTTGTAACATCTTTCCTGATGAAGAGATCTGGAGATCTCAAAAACTTGCACATTTTTGTGATGTTTTAGTTGGCCTAATAAAGGTGTTACACTAATAAGATTTTGCCTGAAATAGGTTTTCCTGTTAGCCTCCTCTTAGGCTCTGCTTGTATATTTGTCAATAAAGCACGTATTACAAAGGCCTAGTAAGTCTCCAGCACTCTCTCATCCATAAGAAACTAAACTGGGAAGCATCATCCTTGGAACGTCTCACCAAGGTGAATGAACATTGTTACATGCACCCCACTTCTCCAAGCAGTGAGAAGTTCCAGGACCACCATGCTTACCAAGGTTTGCTTCCCTACAGAAAGAGTTCACTGGAGGCTTATTGGCATTTTGTAATATTTGTGTTGATTTACAAATACACAGGTTGTGCATAGCTGGAGGCACACAGCCTTAACAGGTCAAAGTCCACTGTTTCCACTTAGATCTCTTAAGGCAACTGCCAGCATCCCAAAATGATGTTAGCTGATCTTATTCATAGATCCAATCACTTGAAGTTAAACAAGCACATGTATCCGTGCATATGGGGAATATGCTATTTGCGATATCCATGTAAGGTGCCCACAAATTTTAGGACCATAAATCAGCATTGTTATGAGTTTTATTCTAAGCTGTATAGTTGCTATTTTTCTCCATCAGACAATTAGATATGATCAATGATTTTTCCACAGAGTGCAAGGTTCCCCCAGTTGTCAAAATGATCAGGTTGCTTATCTTACTTTACCTCTTTCTCTGCAAGAAACAGTGGACACTTTAAATCTATGAAACTGGGGAAAGCTCCTGATCCTGATGGATTTCCTGCTGATTGTTATAAAAATCATATTACTTTTTTTTAGCCCCTCCTTTATTGGAGTCTTTTAAAATACATTTCTACCTCCCTGTTTTAATGAGACTTATATAATGGTTCCCTCAGGTTGGGAAAAGATCCTGGGTTGTATTCTAGTTACAGACCTATTTTCTTGATATATGTGGAAACCAAGATATTTACAGCTGTGCTGGCATGTAGGCTTCAGCTTAGACCTCCCAGTCTTGTTCACCCAACTCAGGCTGGGTTTATACAGGGCTGTCAAGGATCTGCTCACATTAGATTTTTAATTGATGGTTATTTTGAGACAAAGCTACTACAACACCCTGCTGCTAATATCTCGCTGGATGCAGATAAAGCCTTTGATATGGTACATTACGGTTTTCTGTCACACAGGATTGGACCTACCATAAAGCAGAGTGAGGCAGTCACCTCAGGCAGTAGATGTTGGGTATCATGGAAAGGCAGCAAATTAGTTATTTACTTTGTTATTATTATCATATGTTTACTGCCAGGGATGGAGAAAGGTGTTTGTAGGATTTTCTGCCTCATATGTGCCAAAATAATTTGGTTGGCTTTTGTACTATACGCTTTGACTTAAGTGGATGGAGGTGCCCTTGGAGGTGGATAAGAACCTCCAATAAGAAGAGCCCTGCTGGATCAGACCAAGGATCCACCTAGTCCAGCATTCTGTTCACACAGTGGCCAACCACCTGTCAACCAGGAACCCACAAGCAGGGCACAAGCACAACAACACCCTCCCACCTATGTTCCCCAGCAACTGGTGGCACATAGCCATCAAGACTAGTAGCCATTGATAGCCTTTTCCTCCAGGAATTTGTCTGACCCCCTTTTAAAGCCATCCAAACTTTGAATGGGGGAGCCCTTTTTGCCTCAGGTAGCAAACTGTCTTGGGCTAGTCGTGCTGTCATGTGTTTTGGCTAAATATGGATTTCTTCAAAGTTTTGTATCTTGGATGAATGTGTTATATACAGCTCCTCATTTACGAGTGATCATGAACAGTGGGGCTGTTCACACAACACGTTAACCCACATTCAGTGGTTGAATCTGGGTTGTTTTGAACCGTGGGTTATTTGTTGAACCGTAGGTTAGCATGTTGTCTGAATGCAGCCAGGGTGGCTTGTTAACCATGGAGTGTGGCTTATTTTCTCGAACAAGCCATCTATAGAACCTATGGTTTGTTGTTGGGTTGTTCAGGGTGGTTAAGCCATACTTCATGGTTAACAAGCCACCTTAGCTGCATTCAGACAACACGATAACCCACCCTGCAGAAAACGCGCTGTGTTCAGACAACACACTAATCCACAGTTCAACAAACAACCCACGGTTCAAAACAACCCTCACTCAACCACTGAGTGTGGGTTAGCGTGTTGTATGAACAGCCCCAGTATGTGGTCTCCTTCAATTAAGCTGTGTAGAGGTACATGTTAAGGGCGTCCCTTATCCCCTTTTCTTTTTAATGTTGTTTTAGAGTTGCGTGCTTGTGCTATTAGAAACTATAAAAATATTAAAGGTATTACATTAGGCAAGGTTAAGTATAAGATGCTTTTGTATGCAAATGACACTCTGACCTGGTTTGCACAATGTAACAACCCACAATTAACAAACCATGGGTTGTTGAGAAGATGAGCGAGAGCAAGTGTGCACGCTGGTTCCTGCACACACACTCCCACTGTGATGAACAACACAGGGTCACTTTGCCCTTGGGTTGTTTATCATGACGTCCAAACCTGGAATTCTGGGTTTAAACCCAGAGTTTGAACTCATGGTTTAATGCTCACTCCCCATTCATCTTCTCAACAACCCATGATTTGTTAACTGTGGGTTGCCATGAGATGCGAACAGAGTCAGAGCCAGGCATTTCTATTCCTACTCTTATCTCTTTAATAGTCTGGCATTTTCTCCAGTTATTCTATACATTGGGGTAAATCAGAATGTATGCCATTGGGTTCTAACTGCACTGCTGATGTGTTCAGGACTTGAGGTTTTAGGTGGTGTCCAGATTATTTTGTTTATCTTGACATAACAGTCCCTAGGAAGCTTTCTCAGTTAATTAATGTAAACCTATCACTATTTTTGGCATAAATGTAGCATGATTTAGATGGGTGGTCTAAAGTTACCTTCAGTATTTGGGGTAGGATACATGCATTCAAGATAAATTTAACTCCAAGGTTGATGTATATTTTAAAAAGTCTTCCTATTTTTATACCTTCATGTTATTTCGAGAATGTTTACAAATTATTTAATAATTTTCTTTGGCAAGGACACCCACCTGTATTTTCAGTACACAAATTGCAGTTGCCTATAGCGGAAAGTGGGTTTAACCTTCCACATTTCCAAGCTTATATCTTAGTTTCTGTTGCAGGCTGAATTCAGAATTCAGTACCCCTTTAGGCACAACTTGAGAATAATTACCTGACCCTGTTGAAATCTTGGAAGGTAGTAACTTCCTTCAGGGAGGTGGTTAATTACCAGCACTTAACGCTGCAGGATACATACCGAAAGTAAGGGGACCTAGGAATTCTTTTGATCCCTTTACCCATGAAAAGCTTACTTTGTGGAATAATCCTAAATTTAAAATAGCTTGTAGATCTTTGGGGGGACAAATTGGGCCCATAATGTTGTCACTTTGAATCAACTTATCTCCTCTGATGCCACTTTTAAAATCTTTGATGTATTAAAAGTTGAGTTTGATCTATCATAGAATGCTTGTTGGCAGTCTATTCCATGTAAATATTTGTTATCTCAGCTTTTTCATCCTGATGCATGTGCAGCTTCTGAAATTCCATCTTTGTTACTGAACTTGGATCTTTAGTAGATGTAACTAAACCTGTAACTTATCTTTAGCAGAAACTTAGAGATGCAGATAAAGTTGATATTAACTATATCTCCAAGATCTTTAGAATAATGAACTTGAATATTCTGTTGTCTTAAACCAATGGGGGGTTGCTTTAAAAACAGCAAAATGAGCCTCTTTTGATCTTAAAATGAGGTTAATACAACAGAAACTTCTATTTTTTTAATCTATTGGACACCTCAGAGAACGTTTAATAATGGCTGATTACAGACCCCTAGTTGCTAGAGATGGAAGACTTACTCCAGGGGTGTAGAATCTCAAGCCGGAGGGGCAAATCTGGCCCTCCTGGGGTTCCCCAAATGACCATGCCCCCCTTCCCCAACCAACAATTGTTTGGTGGTTTCCCAACTTTTGTGCAGGTATGTATATATGTATTTGTGACATTTGTACACAGTTGAATATAATAAACTCTCTCCGTGGTTCACAATAAATATTAAAATATATTTAAATACAATAAAAACATGACATTAAAACACAGCATTAAAACATAGCATTAAAAACTCTTCCAACTACAGTCAAAAATTCAAGGAGCAGTAAAATGGAGCAGCATAATTAATTTACTTACAGCCCAGGGAAAGCCTGGGTGAACATGTGTGTTTTCAGGAAGAGTTTAAAAGATGTCACGTTTTCTCCCTTCCGAACTGCACGGGGGAGGGTTTTCTAGAGGGTGGGTGCAGCTACAGAGAAGGCCTGCTGTCTGGTACTTCATGCAGACATTCTGTTTGTTTGGAATGACCAGCAAGGTCGTTTCCCCATTCTAAAAGGTTTAACTGCCTCTCCTGTGGCTTACGGGGCAATCCTATGCATGCTTAGACAGAAAAATAGGCCTACAACTCCCAGGATTCCCCAGCCAGCTATGATGGGAGTTGTAGGCCTTTTTTCTGTCTTTTTTCTGTCTAAATATGTAGGCCTTTTTTCTGCCTGTTTTCGGGCAGAAAGTTGTAGGCCTTTTTTCTGCCTAAGGATTGCACCCTTCGTTACTTAGCAGTAAGAGCTTCAGGCTAAAATATGCTGGTGTTTTGGCCATCCCATTTTCACAGGATTGTTAATATTGGCTACACTCACTACAATGGTCACTGTTAAAGACGCATATGTTCTCTTAGGCTATATCCCTGGTTTGTAGATTCTATCTTCATATGAAGAGTTAATATGTGTTTCCAGCATGGGGTGCGACTAAGAGAATTATTACACAGCATTGGAAGGACAAATCCACTCTTGATTTACACCAGTGGATAGTTGATACGTGTTCTTCGTTGACATTTGAATTGGCTCTTTTTCGGTGGAGTGGCAAGGAAGACGACCTTCATGTAATTTGGTCTAATTTCATTAAGTTGTTCACTTCGTTATTTTTTTTTTAGTAGACTGTTTTTTCTTTTCTCTCCGTCTTTTAATATTTATTAATATATTAAATACTGGGTTTGTAGTCTTTGTTAATTTATATTATATTGTCATCTAATACTTGTAATGAATTGAAGTTTTTATTTGTATATTTGTATTTGTATTTTTTTCTTCTTTGAATCTTGTTTTTGTAAGTTTAATCAAATTGAGAAAAATATGAGTACTATACAGACATCGTGGGTGACCCTGGGGAATTCCTGCCTTCCTATCTTGGTTTTCCCATATGTAAAATGCAGATAAAAGTGGCAGGGTTGCCATGGGGAAAAAAGTAAGCTACCATCTATAAAGCAATATATTTATTATATGGGGTAATAATACTAATATCCCCATATAGTAATTATATTGCTTAATAGTTGTTAGCTTGTTTGTTCTCCATGGTAACCCTGTCATTTTTATTCCCATTTCACAGGTGGGAAACCCAAGATGGGGACCCAAGTCCATGAGTGAACAGTGCTTCCCCCATATGCATGGATGGACAGATGGATAAATAAATGATATGTACTTTTTTTAACTTCAATCAATTGGATCAAGAATTGAAATAATTTTAGATAGATAATGCATTATCTTACCTCTGTTATTAGAATGTTTTCTTTTGTCTCACCTTCTAAAACTGCTTTCCACCACCACTGCCTATATCTCTTTGACCACATTATAACATTTTCTTACTTTTTATTTTTTATTTTACTTAGAGGGCAATCCTATGGAATTCCCACCCACTAGACAGAGGCCTCTGATCTCAGAGGCTTCCGAGTATTGTATACCCTGTTGGACTGCTGCTACCAGGACAGGAGGAGAATCAGAGGTGATTTTCACCTCTCCATCCTCCTTTTTTATTTTTTTCTTCTAGATGGGCCTCTGAGCCCATCTAAAGCGGTTGTGCTGGTGGGGCCAGTGCTAGAGAGGCCACAGGATACAGTGGATCTCAGCCTCTCCTCTCCCCTACCTTCTCTGCCCACTGGAATGTCCCATTTTTACCTCTATGAGGTCATCCAAGATCACTTTTGCAACCTTGGGAAGCAACCGCCACAGTTCTTTCTGCAGCAACTGCAAGTAGGTGGGGAAGAAGTGGGGGGGGGGGTCAGAATGCACAGTCCCCCTCTTGAAGTGTCTACAGCTTCAGGAGGGGGCTCTGATATACACTATGGTCCCTGGGATGCTCTCCCAGAGTCCATAGGATTGCTGTGCCCTTTATTTAATATTTATTCGTTGTTCTGCCCACTATTCTGCTCACTGAGTATTCAGAGTGGCTTAAAAGTAAAAGCACTATACAAAATTGAAAGCATCAATTAACAAGGAACAACAAAATAATCACTGAAGACAGCAGTCATTAAAAATAGAAGCAGAACTAAACATTAAAACCCTGCTGGAATAAAAACCATTTTAGACTTTTGTCTAAAAAATTAAAGAGAGCCAGTCTGTAGTGATGGAATTCCAGAGCTGTGGCACCAGCACTGAGAGAGCTCCATCTCTCACTCAACTGATAACCCACAACAGTGGCACCGAGAGCAGGATCACTGCGGCCGATCTGAAAGTCCTGGCATGTGATGCTGAAGGCATCAGACTTTGAAGTAGCAAGAAACATGTAGCGGCTGCCCTTCGTATCAACTCCTCTTGCCTCCCAAATTATGTTTAGCTGAAGACATTGCGTGATATGATATCATCATGCTCTGAAATGGAGTGGGGCAGGAGTGAGCATGATGACATGTCATGCATCATCATAAACAAAACATGACTGGGAAGGTGCAGGGAGGAGACGTGGGGTGGTGCCTTCCTCATAACATGCAGTTTGGGCCTGAGCATCCCTCACTGGGGAGGGACATAGGGGTTTTTTTTGCTTCCATAGCACACAGAAATAACTTACACAATAAACAGAATGCTGAAATTTGATACACACACAGTCTAAGACAACATGGAAGTCCAAACATAGAACAATTTTATTTCCCTTCCTTGGGACTCAAGACACAAAATCTTTCTCATAATAGTGGCCAGCGTTCCAGCACAGAGGAAGCCAAGCTACATGTGACACAACTGAGAGGTATGTACAGTTGCCTTGCTCAGTTCTCAAGCTTGGCTCAAGCATGGCCAGGGAAGAGGCCAGGGCATCTTAGCAAGTCAGACTTTCACCCTACCTCACACATCTTGCCCTAGGCATCAACCAGACAGCTGCCTCACAAAAGCAACTACCCTGTAGCAAGGGCAATAGAAACAGAAGCCGTGTTACCTTGAAAAGTTTGGAGAACGTTTCGAAGATGAAGATGAGGGAGATGAGGAAGGAGAAGATCTCCTGGGTGTAACGGGAGATGAAGCGGACCAGGAAGCTGCCCTCAAAAGCTACCACCACCACCACCAAGATGATAAGCCAAAAACCGATCCAGACTCTCCCCACAATGTATTCAAAGTTATTACTGGCACAAAACTATGTAGAAGAAATAGGGGGTGGGGTGGAGAGGGGATTGCACAGAAAAACAAGTGAAACATTAGCAATTCTTTTCCTCCTCCTCAACTAGCTGTGAAGAGCAATATCCCTCCCTTGTCATTGCTCTTGAACTAAACCAGAGCACATTGAAACATTCATCCCTGCACATTCACTGAAACCCACATAGATACTTATAGTCAGGTCTATGTATAACTCAGAGGCTTGTGACTGCAATAAAGAAAGACAGAATTTGATATCTGATGGGACATTCAAGATCCTGAGAATCTGAGCTTTCTTATTTAAAAGTTTATTTCCCTTATGGCTGTAGAAATAAATCTGAGAACACATAGACTGGTAAATAACAACGTAAGAATTGTTTTGCTGGATCAAAGTTTGCCTAATCTAGCATGCTGTCTCCAACAGTGGTCAGCTAGAAGCCCAGAGAAGCTCACAATGGAGGTAGTAGATTTCTGTTCCGCCCTCAACATCTGGTAATGAGAAATATATTGCTAGTGAACATGGAAGTTCCATTTCATATTGTGGCTAATAATCATGAGTAATAGAACTGTCCTCTATGACTTTCAAATTTGTCTATCCTGTTTTAAAATCTAAGCTAATGGCCATTACTATATCTTGCGGTAATGAATGAATGATGGTGATCAGCTGTGCACATTTATTTGGAGTGTGGAGTGGTTGGTTCTGCCTTGTAAAATTAGGCTGCACAAGACAGCCATTTAAGGGTCTCCAACTGCAATATGGAAAACATCATTCAACAGGGATGTGATTTCTAGCAGGACACTTACATCAAAAAAGGCTTCTTCAAAGACCAAAAGGGGGCCAGAAAAGCCAACCACAAGCAAAGGTTGAGCTCCAAGCAAGCAGAAGAGTACACCCTGAACTGCTGTAGACAGCAGAAGCTCAGATACTCCCATCATGTTCCCAGTCTTCTCACCTGGAAATAGAAGCAGATATTAGAAAGGAAGAATGCCTATGCAACTGCCCTACACGACTCAGGGATCCAAGCAGCATGCTGGTAAGAGCACTTCGAATTTTTGAGCTGAAAAAACTTAGGGTTGGAGACACACCATACCATTTAAGAGATGTTTGACTTCTCATGGTGCACAGCACACATATTTCCTTTCTCCCACTGTTGCCTCTAGTCAAACAGGGTTTGCAACATAAGAACCTGCTTAGCAGAGATGAAAGTGAGATGAGCAGCAATCCCTCTTCCAATCTTCTTTCAACTCTGTGAAAAAAGTTATCTTCCAATTCTATCTCTAGATTAAATTATACAAGACAACAAAACTTCTGTATCATCCAAATTATGCATTCTAGGAAAGAATTGTCCATTTCTACAGACACTGTAAAATCAGAGCATTCCACCTTCCTCTTTTTGTTTTTTTGGCCAGGAACAGAGATGGGGACAAGCTCTCCAGATCTCCATACATGTCAAAGTTTTACCGTAGCTTTTGCCACACACAAAAGGCAATAAATGTGAGAGATTCAGCTACTGGGTGGTATAGAAATGGAAATAAATAAATAAACAAACAAACAAATAAATGTTACATAGTTAAAAACTGGACCACCACAGGACTCTTTGTTGTCCAAAGGATAAACAGGTGTTTTTACACTTTAAATTGTTTTTTTACTGTTTGCTTTAAATGTAAATTACATTAAGTATGGTTTATTGCAAAATAAATAAGCAAGCAAGAAACGTAAACAGCCTTTACTAGGATTTCCCCATATAATTTTCCAGCTGTTGTTTGTGCAGCCGTGACCTACCAGTATATGGGAAGGGCATGGAGAAAAACAAAAAACATATAAGACCCTGCTGGGAAATTTTATGCTATCCTCTGCCCACCCTTGTCTCACCCAAGAGGGGAAGAGCTGCTGAGCTGTTGGTAATCCCAGTTTAATTCAAAACTTCCTGCATTTTGTAGTAGTAGTGTCCCACCGATGACCAGTTTGTGACTATTGGGCAATGTGCAGCTAATTGCCCCATCAGTCTTACCCAGAAGACCCCCAAAGGTAATGGCAGGAGAAAGGGCAGCAAAGTAGATGAAGATGACTGCAGCCAGACACTGAGCACTGAGGGCATCCTTGATGTCACTGAGGTACTTGGGGTAACGACGTTTTATGTCCTTCACCAGCCCCCCAAAAGGTCTGCCGGTCCTGCGCAAGGGATCATCTTCATCCGCTGTTTTGGAGGCATGGGCTTCCAATTGTTTCTCTGCATGAGACAGAAGAATACAGGCAATGACAAGGCTGAATGAGGGAAGGAGGATGGTTTTCAAGGGGGCGAGGGGTCCATGGAGCTCTCTGGGGTTGTTTCTTTCAAAATAATGTAGAATGTCCTTTAAAATATGGGAATATTGGCTCAGGACTAGGTTTGAGGGGGCCCAGAGGAAAGTATTCTCCAGTGGGGTGGGAACTTCTATCAGTGGGCCATGGTGGGCTTACTTGGATGTGGTAGCATCACTGCAAGCTGCACCGGGTGGCTGTATTGTGTCTAGCTACCCTTTTAATTTCTTTCAATGCCATAGAGTGGCACTAGATCAGGAGCATTATGGGAAGTTAAAAGGGTGGCAAAACCATGGCTAAAATCTTGGCCAAAATCAAGTCCCACCCTCTGACTACTAGAAATCCTGTTCTTCCTCTTCCACCCCTCTTAGCTTCTGAGATGTCCCCAGATATTCTCCGTCAGGGCTACACAACCGGGTGTGCTCCATATGGTTTTGACTACAACTGCAATACTCCCTGACCTGGCTAGAGGGCAGATGTTTTGCCTACCCCTGTTCTCGGTCATGTCCTCAGTGTAGTCCCTCACATGGAATTGCACCTGTGCTGTCAAAGGAAGAACTTCTTGCAATTTTAACACGTTGTGAGAGGCAGTATCAGTGGCTTTTGATGCTGAATTTCACACCCAGTACTATCATTTGTGGTTGTGTGATATGATCACACATCCTTGACTTCTCGGTAAGTAGAAGCTATCCCCATATGTCTGGAATGAGCTTCCAAACCAGTGGACATATCTTCTAAGCAGGCTTCAGTCCCACAGTATCTGCCCCATGCTTTTTATAAGAAATGAGCATCCCTCTAGTTCTTGAAGCTCATCACACAAAGTTTCCTGCAGAAGCTGAATGGTCTTTCTATACTAAGCCATACCTAGTTCCTTTAAGAGCTCTGCCTCTGGCTTCTTCTTCTCTACGGGCTGGTACCTCTTTCGTAGGAACTCCTTCTGCACTGGCAACAATGTCATGAGGAGTTTTTCACTTTGGATATCAGAGGGCGGGAGGACAATGCAACAGTCCAGGAAATCTTCCACACTCTTCACCAGGTCTTGCCTTTGCTCTGCCAAGTAGGAGTCATTGCGGAACACCTACCCAGGGAAGAAGAAAAGACAGATGCCATATTGCCTCTGGGGGTCCATAGAAGGGGCAGTGCCTGGCAGGGGTTTTCACAGGATCAGGATTTCCCTGAATGATGTGGTGCCCCATGGTGACTTAACTCCTGGCCCATGACCAGATTCACTTAAGTAGCTATGTTTAAGTCAATACACTCATTAACTCTTCTTCACTTAAGAGTAGGCAACAAGAGTATGGAGTCCACCCTCTGCAGAATGCTTCTGTCTCTCTACCGTATTCTGGTGAATGGGTGGATGTAGACAAATCTAGATTTTCAAACCTACCAAGTTAAAAAACAAACTAGGTATATGCACATTCCAATTAAAACAAAATAATAAAGGAAAATGGCTCTGATATGGAAGGCATATCCTCCAAACTGTCCCTACTTTGTGGTACCTGGCTCCAATAAATCATTGTTCCTATTTTGTCTGTGTTGGGAAGATTTTGTGGATGGCTTGAAAAACTTTTTAACAGAGCAGTCCTATTTTGTGGGATACTCCATAGCCAAGGAATCTGTTTCCTAAGCCCTGCTGGGATTGCTCCATCCAGGCGGGGGGCAGCAGTTTCCCCCTCTTGCCACTGGTTAGTCTTTTTAAATATAATTTTCTCTTCCACTATCAGAGGGGAAATAACTACACCAGCTTCAGGGCTGGCATAATTTTGCCCACATTCTGGAGAATGAGGAGGCTTTGAATCCAGTGGATCCAAAGCCTCCTTTGATCTGCTCCTGACATGCCTCCTATTTGCCCTGACTCCTGGCAGAGTGCCATGGCAGAGCAGCCGCGGCAGCAGAGCTTTGCACAGCCAGTCAGGAGCATTTCTGCAGACCTTCTGCTCTATTTGAGGACGGGGGGTCGTCCCTCATAATAGTCCATCTAGACCATAAATGGTGCTGAGTGCATTTGAGTTGCAGCAGCTTCTTTTTTATAATAAGGACAACCAGGTCCCTTATGCAGTTAAATGTGCTTGCATTCTGAAAAAAATCATTAGAAAGCCGAAAGTAACGTATAAATGATGTCTAAAACGTGGTTAAGCTTAGTTGATTAATCTCCCTGCTTCAGAAGCTATCGCAATATAGGTTATTGCAGAGTAAATGCATACTATATATGGCAGCCATTCCCAATGTAGCACCCTCCAGAGACTTCGGACTACAATGCCCACCACTCCTGAATATTGGCCATTCTGCCTGGGGCTGATGAAATATCTGGAGAGTATCAGGCTGAAAAGCAGGTGACAAAAATATTCTTCAGCAAGGTGCAATTTGAGTCAGGGTGGGAGATCAGCCTTGATCCTTGTTACGAGAATAGGGGTGTCCCAATTTTCATCTTTGAAATGTTGGACAGTAGTTGAAGGAGCAGGAGGTGAATGGGTGGATGTATATCAAATCTAACAGCACTGTGGTGCTGGAGAAGACTCTTACGAGTCCCCTGGACTGCAAGGAGGTCAAATCAGTCCATCCTAAAGGAAATCAACCCTGACTGCTCATTGGAAGGACAGATAATGAAGCTGAAGCTCCAATATTTTGGCCACCTAATGCGAAGAGAAAACTCCCTGGAAAAGACCCTGATGCTGGGAAAGACTGAAGGCAAAAGGAGAAGGGGACGGCAGAGGATGAGATGGCTAGATAGCATCACGGATGCAATGAATATGAACTTGAGCACGCTCCGGGAGACAGCAGAGGACAGGAAGGCCTGGCGTGCTATGGTCCACGGGGTCACGAAGAGTCAGACACGACTGAACAACAACAACAACACTACGATAATCATCTGACACCCTCCTCAGGCTGGATCAGACCAGGAGTCCACCTAGTCCAGCATTTTGTACATGCAGCAGCCAACCAGCCATGCACAGGAAACCCACAGCAGGACATGAGTGCTTCTTGGAATTTAATACATGGTCAGTGTAAATGGATCAAAGCTATGGTTTTCCCAGTAGTAATGTATGGCTGTGAGAGCTGGACTGTAAGGAAGGCTGAGCACTGAAGAATTGATGCCTTCGAACTGTGGTGCTGGAGAAGACTCCTACGAGTCCCTTGGACTGCAAGGAGGTCAGATTAGTCCATCCTAAAGGAAATCAACCCTGAGTGCTCATTGGAAGGACAGATAATGAAGCTGAAGCTCCAATATTTTGGCCACCTAATGCGAAGAGAAAACTCCCTGGAAAAGACCCTGATGCTGGGAAAGACTGAAGGCAAAAGGAGAAGGGGACGGCAGAGGATGAGATGGCTAGATAGCATCACGGATGCAATGAATATGGACTTGAGCACGCTCCGGGAGAGAGCGCAGGACAGGAAGGCCTGGCGTGCTATGGTCCATGGGGTCACGAAGAGTCGGACACGACTGAACGACTGAACAACAACAACAACAACTCACAGCACAATCCTATGCATGTCTACACAGGAGAAGCTGAAACCTGACAAGATGGAGGCATTGTGGAAGTTGGTGCTCAACCTGTTCTGGATGTGGTTGCACTCCCCCTGAAGGAACAAGTGGGCAGCAAGGGGGATGATCTTGGATCCAGCATTGTCACTTGAAGCCCAAGTGCCCTTGGAACACCTTTTACCACCTTCGGCTAGTTTGTTAGTTGCAGCCTTTCCTAGACAGAGGTAGCCTGGCCACAGTGACCTAACTTCTATGTGGGTTTACTGTTATGTATCATACACGGGGTTGCTGTTGAAATGATTTGGAAACTTCAGTTAGGACAGAATTCCGCTGCGAGAACTCTGGTTAGTTTGCCTAGGTGGAGCTATATTACATCCGTTCTGAAGGAGCTACGTTGGCTTCCTATTCGCATCCAAGCCCGATTAAGGTAATGGTGCTTTAAAGCCCTAAGCAGCTTGGTGCCCAAATGTATGAAGGAGTGCCTCCTCCCATATCAATCTGTCCAAGCATTAAGATCTTCAGATAAAGCCCTTCTCTGTATCCCAGTTATAAAGAAAGAACATTTCGTATCTACAAAAGACAGGGCCTTCCCTGTGGCTATTCTCTGACTTTAGAATACCCTCACGCAGGAGAGCCCCCTGGTGCCAATGTTGTATTCTTTCAGTGCCAGGTTAAAACATGTTATTTGCCCAGATATTTTAAATTTAAATGTGTATTTTAGCTGGTTGAAATAGTTTTTATGTCTCTCAGTTTTACTCTATTTATGTTTAGGTTTTATTTATTTTTATTGTAATGATTATCTGATTGTTGGATGAAGGTGTGCCTTATAAATGTTTAAAATAAATAAAATAAAAAATAAGCAAGCACTGTGCAGTGGGATTTACTCCCAGGAAAGTATGTATAGGGTTGCAGTCTTAGAAATCTATAATAATACTGATGATGATGATGATGATGATGTCTGGCTTTCAATGCCATAGCTCCAAGACCATGAAACCTAGATGCCTAAAACAAGGCATGCATACTAAGGGGACCTTAGGGGTGTGCACCTCAGAGTTATTTCTCTGTTAAAACGCGTTAATGAATTTTAATTAATATAAATGTGTCTCTGTGTTTGAAACCTATAATACCACCTTCGGTCACTAGGTGGCAGACTTTCCTAACCAGTGCATAGCTTTGCAGTGAAACAGCTTGAAGCCATGGGGGAGTTCAGGGGGTGGTCAGAGTTATGCAGCTGCCTCCTCTCCCCTGTTTTGGGGCAGCCCCCCCCTGGGAATGGAGTAGGTAGTCCCCTCCCTCAGGGGGCTATAGGGGTAGAGGATGGCTGGGACTGTGCCTAGCAGAAGTGGATTTACTATGTGTTCATCTCTAACAGCTGTGTAACTTTGAAGGCTTCACTGTATCAATCTAAGGGCTATCCAACTCATGCAAAGCCAGACACGTTCACTAAATGAGTAGATATACATAAATTAGTGGTGGTGGTGGTGGTGGTGGTGGTAATAAAGTGCCTAAGATCTTTAAGTTATGCTGCTGTTTTAAATATCTTAGCTGTGACATTAGTGACTGTTAATTTAATTGAAATGTATTTAGAGTGCTGTTTTCTTAATATATTATATATGGTTTTAAGTATTGCAGGCTCCCTTGAGAGACCATTAAGCTGAATTGTGAGACTATGCGTTTTAAATACAAAATAGATATATACCATACGTGCAGCTTAAGCTTTAGGAAGGAAGAATGCTTCAACAACGGAGGAGGAGCAGGCTTAACCAGATTAATGGCTGCAGTGAGGGACATGTCGATACACTTGTCAATACAATATCAAGGCACAAGCATGAAACATGCCAGAACATGGAGCACTGAGCAGAGATATCAGCTGTGTGGTATGGGATGACCTCACAGGCTCCTTGCGTTGTTTTCAGTGACACATCACATAGAAATTAGTTCATGTATTCATAAACTGGGGCTTCGCCACTCATCCAGTTGTGCACCCCTTCCCCTGCTCAAGGACCACAACTCAGAAGTGAAGGCCTCAGTCACTGCACATAGGTATGGAAGTTGTTTCCCTGTTCTTTTAGTCCTTGACTGATCCCCAATCCAACCATCTGATTGCCTGGGAGCTACATTAAACCCTTCCTGGTATAGCAGAGTGGCTAAGAAAATGAAAGGTAATGCAAGAGGTTGCAAATTCAATCTCACTTCAGCTATATAAATTCACTAGGTGGCCTTAGGGAAATCACAATTCTTTCATTTTAGTCTGTAGGACTGTAGTCTGACAGCCGGTGTGAAGAAGTGGTTAGAGTATTGCTCTAGAACTGGAGAGGCACAGGTTCAAATCTCTACTCGGCCTTGAAACTCACTGGGTGACCCTAGGTTAGTCGCTGTCTCTCAGCCTAATCTACCTCACAGGGTTGTTGTGAGAATAAAATGTGGGGAGAAGAACTATACATACCGCCTTGAGCTTGGAGGAAAGGAGGGCTATAAATGTATTGCATAAATAAATAAATGGATGTAATAAAATAAATACATATTAGCTCACCTTACAGGTCTCTTGTAAATAATGTATGAGAAGCACTCCAAACACTGAAAGCACTATCAGGGGTGTGGGAATAGGGTGGCCATGTGTCCTCTTTTGCAAAGGACTGTCTTTTATTTTGAAGGTGTCCTCTGTTGGAAGGGCTGCCCAGTCCAAGTCGGGTTGAAAGATGAAGAACCGTCGGACAAGTGAAAGGGCCTTGAAGTTGCCCACCAACCATTAGCACCTGGTTGGTGCTAGCCCCTCATAGCAGACTGAGCAAGGCACACAGGTCTCCTGATCTCAGTCTTCCACACTATAATGAGATGGACAATACAGTGGAGACTGGTGGCTCCAGTTTCGGAGGAGAGATATTCCATTCTGGGTTTTAGTTAGAGCCAGCCAGAACTCTAAATGTGCTATCCAAGGTGCTGCACCCTAGCCCCAAAATGGATTCAGCATCTTGGACAGCACCTTTAGGGTTCTGGCTGGTTCTAACTAAAACCCAGATTGGATCCCCACCCCTGTGAAACTGGAACCACCAGCCTCCACTGGTACTGTATATCTATTTAAATATACAAATTATTTCTAAATTTGTATCTATACATATAAAATAAAGGTAAAGGTGTCCCCAACCAGTCGTGTCCGACTCTAGGGTGCGGTGCTCATCCCCGTTTCTAAGCCGAAGAGCCAGCGCTGTCCGAAGACGCTTCCGTGGTCATGTGGCCGGCATGACTGAACACCGAGGTGCACAGAACGCTGTTACCTTTCCCGCCGAGGCGGTACCTATTTATCTACTTGCAATTTCTTGCTTTCGAACTGCTAGGTTGGCAGAAGCTGGGACTGAAGACGGGAGCTCACTCCGTCACACAGCACTCGGGTCTTGAATTGCTGTCCTGCCGACCTTCCAGTCTGCAGTTCAGCGTCTTAACCACTAAGCCACCGCGGCCCAACATATAAAACAGCATATGCAAATCGCTCCTTTTTTTTTGGTGACGCATTTCCTCTTTTTTGGCAGTTCATAAGTAGCCACCCTAGTGGGGAACTGTTTTTGCCCAGAGGGCTACATTCCCTGGGTGCTGCAGGCTAGCAGTGTGGGGGGGGGGGGAGCCAAAGTTGGGTGGGGCCAAAGCCACACACCTCCCCCATTCCCACACATACATACACACATACACACACGAAGCCATGCAGCAATAAGGCTCCTAAAAAGCCTCCCATTGGTTCCACCCTAATTACTGCCCAGGGGCTGCAATTTGGGGGTGGCAGCACACAGAGTGGGGGAGGCTAAACCTGTCCTCCCCAGCTGTGATTGCCCCCCCATTGCCCTCCTACATGTCAGATAGGCTTGAAAAAGCCACTCAGTGGAACCTGTGGGAGGCTTTTTTTCAAGTCTCGTGCTGTGAGGTGGGGCAAGCCAATTGGGGAGGCCCCATGGGCCAAATCCGGCCCACAGCTTCCCCATCCCAAATATGCATGCAAAGAATTATACAACGGCATTCTGCCACTTTCAGTCCAGGCCTGCTGAACCAGGTTTCTTTTAACTGTGACTCCTGTGTTTCTTTGTTTATTCCTTTCCCTCTTCAGGGAAACAGTCCTTCAGAGGCCAAACCGCAACTCATATGTACTCAGCTACCTCTCCACAGGCCCAGCTGTGGAATCCAGCCCAGCTCTCAGCCCAAATGGGCTCCTAGTTGTTGATCACACCATCCCTCCTTAAATACTTCCCAGGAAGGAGATTCCATGACTTCCCCAGGCAACTTGAAGTTATGGGGTATTCAAACTTACCCTTTCAGACATCATTGTCGAGAGAGTTATCCCAATCTCACGGTAGCTGGTGTGCGGGGGATCTGGACCCAGAACCACAAAAAGGAACCTGACAGGCACAGGGACCTCCAGGACAGAATCCAGCTCCACAGCATCCTTCAAGCGTACAAAGGCCAGAGTGGGGTGCTCCATGAAGGTGGCACAGCCTGAAGGGAGGATGGATGGGTATGGGGCATCATTTAGGGGCTTTGGCACAAAGAGAGAGCGAGAGAAATGCAGACCATGGGCAGGAAGGGAAGGGATCCAAGCAGAGGCAAGGGGGGTGGAAGAGAAGGGGGACAAGGGAAGAAAACGAGAGACAGCAAAGTGAGCAAAGTTTGCAACCAAGTTTTGACAAGCCAGATAGAGAAGCAAAGCAGAGTTCCTGCCAGCAACAAATATAGCTTCTTCCCTTGCCAGAATGCACAAGATAGCAAGAACCAACTGATATACCTTCCCCGAAACCTCGCTAGATTAGCATATATCATGTTGTCATGGAATTATCAAGGCTGGCCCTACCACTTGGCAGGATGAGACAGCAAATTTGGGGCAATATTAAACTGTGGCAGTTATTTAGTTTATTCTTTTATGTGTGGTATCAAGAGGGAGCATCTTTTTCGATTTTTCTGCCTCAAACACCACGATGTCTGGGACTGCCCTGGACAGACATTTTAAGACTACTTAAACCTTTTCTAATTTTAAATCTGGTTAGGGCAATTTTAAAAGGAAAGAAAAAAGGAAGTAAGAAGAAAGGTGTGTCAGGGATCAGAGAAATGCTTTTACTACTCTTTTGTAGTTAAAGAGGCTGCCACTGACACAGACTACTGAGGAGTGATATGATAAGTAGGCCTTTGGGATCCAATTCAGCATTTCTTCTTTTAGCTTCCAACATCTGGGAACCTCTAGAACAAGTCTCATTTGAGGCAAACTTTATTTTACATCCTAGTGAGAACAATGCCAGTGAGCATTTCTATAGCAGGCTAAAATCCTGCCACTTTACCGGGGCTTTCTGCTTCTGTTTTAAATGCAGGATCATGACAAGCTGCCTTTACACACGCTTCCCTTCCCCCCCTTTTTCCCCTTTATCCACCAGTTCTATATGTTTCATTTGTACAGCCACTAGATGGTGCTGTGGTCTAGCTCTTCTTATTGCAGGATCTCCTCTCTTCAGGTAGAAATGGAAAATGGTTCTTTTCATTACTAGATAATTTCCGCTTCAAATTAAGCTGCGGCAATGCTGGGCAAGTACAGGAGAAGCGTTGGAGGTTTACGACGTCATGTAAAGGACCCACACAGTTCCATAAGTGACCAATCTCAATCGTAGGATAAAAGCCCCGTGTGGAGAAGCCCAATGTCAGCCAGCCTTGAACTCAGACCCCACTGCTAGGGATTCTTCCCTACTGAGGCACATACATGGCTTACGGGAGACTGTTTTCTCTGCACTTTTCGAATTAACCTTGCCCCGAGGGCTTCCTACTGACTCTGGTTCCCTACAAAAGGTTATATGAAAGAATTGCTGGGTTTGGCCTGGAGGGGGTGTGCTTCCTGGGAGGAGTCGGGAAGGAGTTGCTTCTGGCCTGAGGAGAGAGAGGCCACGGCCTGAGAGAGCTCTGTGGAAAAGGCTGTGTTTAAATAAAACTTAAGCTTGTTTGGAAGGCAAAATCTGAGTTTGTGGGGTGCAGTCCACCATCTTTGAAACACACTGTTCCTCCAGAGCCCATGCCTAGAACAGATTCATGTAGGCCTCTATGCAGACACAGTACTGCATTGCCTACACCACATGAACCAGGCCTTCCCCACCCCTAGGTTATTACAGAGCATGGTGGTACACAAGATGTTAATGGCCTCTCCCTGCATATGTGGTGGTAGTGGCAATGGCTGAGAAGTACAGCATACACTCTGATACGGGCCATAGGCAGCTTTGTAAATGAGGGTCTCCAACTGGACAGAAAAACAGTGGACTTGCCTGCTACTAAGCCTTTAACAGGAGTTTGGTATTCAAAAATCAGCAAGTGAAAATTTTCATAGCAGGAAGATAAGCATGATCACCTGCTAATGTCTGCACATCAAAAAAACAAAGCAAAAGTGAAACCTTATTGTAAACAAGTGCATAGAAGTTATTAGCCCAGAAAAAAAATGTACTAGCCTGCCTGCCCATGTCTACATTTGTAGCATGCTGACAGCTGGGGGCGGGGAAGAATAATACCTTCTCCAATTTACAAATATAATCCCTGAGGGGTGATTTTTACTCACCACAGACAAGCAAATGACTGACCATTGACAAACATGAGCACATCCAACCTGAAGTCTCATCTAACATTAAATTATCCCAAGAAACCACTTCTTTAGAATCCCCTCATTGCCAGATGGGTTGAGGACACAAAGTCCTCCGGATCAGACAAAGGATCCATCCATCTCGGGTGGGCAAGTTGTAGCCCTCCAGATGTTTGGGCCTACAACTTGCATGGCTACTCTGGCTAGAGCTGATGGGAGGTGTACACCAAAACATCTAGAGAGCCACAAGTTGCCCATGCCTGATCTATGTGGTCCAGCATCCAGTTTCCAGCCGTGGCTGCTGAAATCCAGAAAGCCAACAAGCAAGACATGAAAGCAACAGCCCTCCACAGGTGTTTTGTGTCTCTGGTATGCTCAACATAGAGATCCCACTTCGCTACCATGGCTGGTGGGATTCATTCAGAGGTCTTCCCCAGCCCTGCTCCCTGGGTTCCTTCAACTGGAGATGCCAGAGACTGAAACTTGCCCATATAAAACAGGTACTCTTCCACCGAGCTATGGGTCCTCCCTGCCTCTCCCATCACAGGATCCCTTTTATCCCTTCACACATTACAAGATACTTACCAACCAGGCCCAGCGTGGCTTCCGCATCAGGTGAGACCTTATCTGAAAGCAGCTTCTTGAAACTGCTACTCCTTTGCTTTTCCTGTAAGAAGAAACATGAGGTTATTCCCCAAGGTTTTGTGTGGGGGCACAGCCCAAAATAACTTTACAGTTTGTGCTCTGCTTTTGCCCCTCACACTGGGGACTCTGAGCAAGGAGGCTTCATTTTTATTACTTGAATTAGAATGTTCAGTCGCCTTCTTGCTCTAAGCACTTTGATTCTAAATTCAAAGCAAATATTTGAAGATTTGCTATGCATGGCCTTTTTTAAAAGTTGCATTATTTTAAAGAATGAAGTATTGACAGTTAACAGAAATCCACTTTCAGATTATACATTTGTGATTGCCCATTGAACTTAGTGAGACTTACTTCTGAGTAAACATACTAGGATCAATCTGTAAATATTATTTAGGAGGAGAAAATACCAGTCTCTTATGGTGTCATAAACATTAAAATCTTTTTCTCTACAAATTGACAGTAGATTCTATATGCAGAGGCCTCAGAAACTGGAGGGGATAGGGTTGTGCAGTGCAGCCTCAGCCTGGGATTATATACGGACTCTGGATTGGCTGTGCCTGGTATAAGAGGCCTTCTGCCTTGGCTTCATCATCAGAGTGATGCATTCTGTTTGTTGTGCTCCAGCCTTTGAAGTTCTTCCAGCCCAGGCCAATAATCTCAGGAGTCCTGAGCTGGAGAGTGTAACCTCCAGGTCTAAACTCAGGTGTGGCTGTCCATTGCCCCAGCCTGGCCTCAACATGTAGTTATAATATTACAATTATTAATTTTCTCATGCTAAATTGACTCTATGAGGAAACCCAGATTTAAAACTTGGCAAAAGAATATTTTTGTGGTGGACGTGGACGGATAAGTTGATTTTTACCTTGGATCAGCTAGTGGGTGCTGGTTATGAGTTTTTTTCATTCTCAGCTTTGCATGCCAATTACGATGTGCCTGCTATGGCTGAATAGCAATACTTGCAATTGCAAGATTGGTTAGAATCTGGGTTTGGCCCAGCCACTTTTATAACTTCAGAGTTTCCTTCACTGCTGGAAATGCTTATAAATACTTACTATTGGGGAATAAATATGTAGGATGTAAAGCAGAAATGGAATAGGGAACTGGATTGTCCCATTTTGCCTAATCAATGGATCACTGCTTTAGCATCTCTATCTGAAGCATCTATGCATCTCAGAGGGGGATGCTGAACCACCACCCAGCTCCCAAGAACGCCGGTGCCTGATGGTACAGGCTCAGAGCATGGCTAGGCAAAGGAGTGCGCACGTGCAGAAAAGGCCTCCTCAGGAGCAAGGCTCTCACAACTAGGATTTTTACCAGGGGGCCTGTAATGAAGTACAGCTGAGCCCTGGGTGGGGCCCAGGAAGCTTTGGCAATATAAACCTTCAGTGTCAGTCTAGCCACTGCTGGAAACGATACCTTCTACCAGCTTCAGTATCATGTAACTTTGTTCTCTGATGGAAGTGTTGTGCTACTGACCTTAGACCCCTGCTTGACTCTGCTTTTTGGACCATGTATTGTATTTGACTGCTTATCTGTGTTTAGATCTCAGACCTCCCTCCCGGGACTCTCCCCCTTGTCTGGTAGAAGTGTGCCTTCGATCATTGCCTATTTATTGACTTGCTTTTGGATCACTCATTACTTGATCTAATGCTGAGCCTGATTCAGCCAGAGCAGGACACAACAGTTCTCAAACTGTGGAGTGGGTTCTGCTCGGTATGCTTGGGGCCGTGGTGTGGGAGAAAAATGCAAAGTTCTGGAGAGGTGAGGGTGCCTTCCTTCCCCTTCGGCTAAGGCCTGGGTAGATTGAACAACCCCAGCTAGTCCCGCTTTAGTCTTGTCGAGGGTAATTGCACCCTCATAGGCCTAGTATTTCAATGGAGTTCAGGTGGCCAGGATCTAGTGCTTCGTTTTTATGATGCTTCTTTGTGCATGGTTTTTAGGAGGGGGAGGGAAGATTCTTTTAGATTCCATTCATGTATTCTGGCTTGTCATGTATGGATATGCCCCCCTGCCCATTCTGCAGTTCCCTGGTAGGCCAAAAAAACTGACTAAAGGGCTGTGTTTGGCAAAGTGGGTCACTTTCCTCTGTGCTGTTTGCTCAGAGCCTGCCCTGCCATTAGGAAGGGGGGGAGCAGAGGCTAGAAGGGTGGGGGGAGTGGTGGGGAGGTGTTGGGAGACAGATCTGTAAGTTCCACAGAGCCTTCCCTATGCTCCTTAAGCTAGCCTGCTGCCCTGAGGTGCAGCAGTGGGGGGTCGCTGTCCTGTCATTGTCTCAGTAAGATCCAGCTGCCAGTCTGGTCTGCTTCTGTATGTGGAACGTGGGGCGGTGGAGAGGTGATGTGTCCTCGGCCTCAGGAAGTCTTGGGCCAGCCCTGTGCTTGCTTATCTAAATGTTATGGGAGCAGGGCCCACGTCTTCCCCTTCCCAGGTTGCCACTGTCCTCGGCTGAATGTATGGCCACCTGCACTCAGAAACAGAACCACCTCTGGGATGCTGTCAAGCAGAGAGAATGTCAGGCATCAGTACAAAGGAAGGGAGCTTCAGGCTGACTGCTACCCAGTCATTGTTTTTCTGCTAGCGGTGTATGGAATTACAACTGGTTTTCCATTCTTTGGGGTTGCATGCAATGCTTTTTCCTCTTTAAAATGGATTGCTTTATTAGATTTCTATAGCAGCCAATAGCTGGAGCTCTCTGGGTGTTACATGCAAATAGCCCCAATAACTTTATTTAGTGTAACGGCAACATTCAGCAGCAAATCATGGATTAATTAACCCACAATTTGCAGGGCTGAGTGTGAAGTGCTTCTGGTTTGCAGCAGCAACCTATGCCCATTCATAGGTTGTTAGTGTGACATCTAAACCCGAACACTTTGGGTTATTCTTAGGTTAAACAACCCAAAGTTAACCTATGAATAACCCAAAGTGTCCAGGCTTGGACATCACGCTAACAACCTATGAATGAGGCTGTTGCTGCAAACTGGAAGCGTCTCGCATACATTCCCACAAATCATGGGTTGATTAAGTAACTCATGGCTTGCTGCCGAATGCCCCTATTATTGGTGTGGGCAGCCTGCTACATTCCACTGTTGGGTGAGACATAGCTGTGCGGGCAGGGGAGGGACAATTCTGAGGTGACAAAGATGATCAGGGAACAAGAAGCTAAGTCCTACGAGGAAATATTGAAGGAACAGGGCATGTTTAGTCTCGAGAATAGAAGACTGAAGAGGGATATGATAGCACTTTTCAAGTATCTAAAGGGTTGTCACACAGAAGAGGGCCGCAACCTGTTCTCTGTCATCCAAGACTGTAGGACATGAAACAACAGGCTTAAGTTACAGGAAGGCAGATTTTGCCTGAACATCAGGAGAAACTTCCTAACAGTCAGACAATGGTGCCAACTGCCCAGGGAGGCGGTGGGTTATCTGTCACTAGAAATATTGAAGCAGTGACTAGACAGCCATCTGTCAGGGATGCTTTAAACTGGATTCCTGCACTGAGCAGAGGGTTGTAACTGATGGCCTAAATGGCCCCTTCCAACTCTGTGACTCTATGCACATACACGTTTTCAATCAAGTTTTACAAATATTTTCAATTTCTTTAATTTGCACTAAATCACCTTTTTTATTTAGGAGCTACTGTGCAATTACTTTAATCACTTTTTTTCAAAAAGACAGGCTAAAAGTACTATAGCACTAATTACAAGCTTGGCAAAAAATAAAAACATGGTGCAAAAATGGTGCTGACTGGAAAGGCTTTGGAAAAGGTGGGGAGTGTTAGATCAATGTTTAAATTTGTTCTAAAACACCTTATCATTTAAGTGCTGTTTTGTGAATATTTCATAATTTTAAATATAGGATAAAAGATGTTTCTGTATTTGTGCTAAAAACACCTTTTCTCCTACATTTATTTAAAATTATGAAATATTCACACAATAGCACTTAAATGAAAAGGTGTTTTAGCACAAATTCAAAGTTGTTTTTTATATCCACTGATAAAATGGTGTCTATGGGAAAGGTAATAGTGAAGGTGTGTCGAAGCACATGTGTGGTGATAGGCTCACCAACCCAGTACATCACTGGTGCCTCTTCAGAAAGGCAGAACTGTAGTGCTAAGGCAAATGGCATGTGTGGAGCGTATGGGCGGCATCGAATCCTGTTACAGCACCAGCGCTAATGACGTTGCACCAGAGCCGGCCCTACCATTAGGCAGAGTGAAGCGCTTGCTGCAGGCAGTCGATGCTGAGGTGCGCAAAGCAGGCAGAGCTGTGTGCGCGCACCACGTGACCTGCCCTTTGCCCCCAAAGCTCGGCTGCTCTCAGGTGCATTCCAGAATGGCGTCCCTTCACTAGTGTTGAAGTAAGATTCAACCGCCAATCTGGTCGGCTTTTATACAGGAAATGGGGGGCGGGGAATGCACCATCATCCTGTTCTTTGCCTCAGGCAGCAAAATGTCTTGGACCAGCCCTGCATTGTGCTAGTGCTAACCAAAACTGGGAAAAAGGGGAAAGTGGCAATTTACTACCGAATTTCAGGAGTGCAGTTTGCCACCAAAATTTGGTAGCAGATCTCCACTTTTTAACTTTTTCCTAGCAAGCACCAATGACATTGCACTAGCACTTTGACAGCACTGGATACTGGCATATGCTACTGTTCTGAGGTGTTTTAAGAAGGGCATTTTTTTTTGCAATTGGAAAAGGGATGGAAGATCCATGGGGAAAACAGAGGAGAACAACGATGCCCCATAAAAAGAGTGTTTCCCAATCAGGCTTTTATAGCTCTGTCACCCTGTGTCATTCAAAGAATTTTATGGGGGTTCCAGACAACATCTTCCACTCATAACCCTCCCATGTTTTCACATGGCTTTTTCCATCTTTTTTTCTTACCACAAAAGATCTGTTAAGAAAAAAGAATGGAATTGCTGCACAGTGCCTTTTGATTGTTAGTGCCAGGAGCCCTTCATCTGAAAGCACCCAACGTGAGTGAACAAAGTGTGGCTATTCCGGGGAACACACCTACTGGTGTCTTGAACAGCAATAGGCCCCAGCAAGTCATGTGGTAAACAGATTAAGCCTAACCCAGGTCAGGCCTGCTTTCTAGTCTGAGCAGGACAGGGACACTGTTACCATAGCTGAACATATACCTGCCTTGCACTCACTCTGCCTCTGCTTTGCCTCACTATAACCAGACTTACCTTACTCCCAGGACCTTACCACCCTATCCTGGGAGGAGTTGGGTATGGCAGGCATTTTACCATGATGACTTCAGTGGATGCAATCCTCTTAGGGAAAGGAACAGTTTGTATTCCGCTTTCTAAAATGTGTGAATAGTATGCACTTCTTTGCTGTGTATTTCCTGGTGGAGTTTGTATATGTTTTAATGAATGCTACCTCTATAGGTCTGGGCTGTGAGTGGCCATACCCAAATCTAGACCCGGAGTGTATGTTTTCCAACTAAGGGTCTCTGAAGTCAGCTCCTGCAGTTGGGGGCTTGAGCATAGCTGGTGTCAGAGCAAAGTCTGGAGCTGGAGTCTGAAATGAAGTAGGCAGAATATACTACTCCTAGCCTGATTCCTGATATTTATACCAAGCCTGGCCAATCTGGAGGGTTCATACTGCCTGCCAATCAGAATGGCTGCTTTAGCACACTCTCATTATCTTTTGTGCTTGACGAGTGCTCTGAGGCCTGAACACAAATCGGTTCCAGACTTAGGCCAGAAGGTTCCTGGTTTAAGTCTCAGAGTTCCTGGTGCTGTGTTCACAAGATGGGCACTCTCCATTGCCTAAATCCAATGTCCCAAAGTTGCCTCACCTGCTCTGAGCCAGGAAAAAAGGTCTTCATCTCAATTTGGTGATGTTCCTTCAAAAGTGGCTGTGCTGAGTCTTTGGCATCAGTCTGTTGGAGCCGTGCAGGAGAAACAGTGCTTAATGAAGCGGACTCATCAGGGTGACTGGACAAAGGAGGAAAAAAATATGGGGTGAAAGAAACAAAGAATGAGAGCGGTAGGGAGGAAAGAACAATTTAATGTCTAGGACTTCAGAAAGAATGCATCCAGTAAATAATTTAAATTAATAAATACTTTATTACTGGTTTCATTCACAGACAACTGATACATGTGAAACTATCAGAGGAATTTAGAGCCAATGTCAACTATGCAAGACATCCAGAGGACCTGGATTTATTCCAAAGATTTGCCCTTCTAGCTAAGGGTGACATCCCCATCTTTAAAATTCCAACAGAAATAAGATGTTTTTCAATTTGGTTTCTTTGTTTAAAACACTTAAATTCATGGAAACATTTACATTTCTGAATCTTTGCATTTTCTTGTAGGTTAAATATTGAATGATTTCATATAATATTAAATATTTAATTGTTCTTTTCCTCCCATTAGGAATATTTCCCCTTCATGGCTCACTGCCTTGTTGTGGCGAAGGGGCTTGCGTAACTCAGTGAAGCCATAAGCTATGCCGTGCAGGGCCACCCAAGACGGACAGGTCATGGCAGAGAGTTCTGACAAAATGTGGTCCACTGGAGAAGGACATGGCAACCCACTCCAGTATTCTTGCCAAGAAAACCGCATGGAACATCTCACAAGGCTAGATATGACGCCGGAAGATGAGCCCCTCAAGTCGGAAGGTGTCCAATATACTACTGGGGAAGAGCAGAGGGTATTTCCAAGTAGCGCCAGAAAGAGTGAAGCGGCTGGGCCAAAGCCGAAAGGACACTCAGCTGTGGATGTGTCTGGTGGTGAAAAGAAAGTCCGATGCTGTAAAGAACTTGAGCACGCTCCGGGAGAGAGCGCAGGACAGGAAGGCCTGGCGTGCTATGGTCCATGGGGTCACCAAGAGTCGGACACGACTGAACAAGGAATATTTAAAGTTTTTTTAGAAGACTTCTTACTGTGACTGTATTTTTAGCAAAAAGCATGAATTTCTGAAGGGAATGGGCGTTCTGCACTCCACTGCCTTATGGCACAGGATGATTTCAGACGAGGCTTTTAACACACCATCACTCTGCCTCATTCATGGAAATTTACATTTGCAGTGACATCTTCCATTTGCAACCCTCCCATGTTTTCCCACCACTTCTTCCACCCTTTTTCTTAAGCACAAAAAATTTGGTATGGAGGTAAAAAATCAAATAGCTACACAATGCCTTTTGATTGGTAGAGTTAGGAGCCGTCCATATGGAACTACCCATATGGTGCTTCCGAATGAAGGGGTCCTGGTCCTAACATTCAGAAGGCGCTGTGCAGCAATTCCATCTCTTTTTTTTTTCCTTAACAGATTTTCTGCAGAAAGGAAAAAGATGGAAGAAGTGGTTGGAGAACACAGGACTGTTACAACTGGAAGACAATGACATCTGAACATACATGTACACAAACACACCCGAATAAAAGTTTGTGAATGAGGCAATGGTGCTACAAAAGCCCTGTCTGGAAGCACCCGAATTCCATCTACATCTCATGCCAAGGGTGGGTCAATCCCAAGGCCCTCCATAAATTCCATGGTTGTAGGCTCAGGAAACACTTCCCTTCCTCCTGCTGTATAGCCACCCTGACAGTAGAACATAGCAGCTGATTAAGAGAGCTGTTAAGTAAAGTTAAAGACATTGCTGAAGCAAAGTGCATAATTGTTTGGACCGGTGATTTTTCAACTGCTGCTAGAGATGTAAAATGTCTGGAATTTTTTAACCCATGGCAAAGGGCAGGGGGAGACAGGAAATAAGACTATTTGTACGGCTAGATCGTCCAGCTAGATGTAGTCCACTTCCTTCGTTTGGTCTTGGTTAGAGTTTGCTTCTCATCCAACCTTTCAGATTTCACCCCAGCCCTGGTATGGTTTCTACAACAGGTCTTTTGCTGTTTCTGCCACACCATTTGGTCCTCCGACACAGCAGGGCAATAAGCCGCTTGTTTCCCGGTTTGTAGTATGGTGTCTGTGTCATTGTGGTTTGAAGGGAGAGGTGAAAAGGTCACCCACAAGGTAGGGACCAGGCCAAAAGGGCAGGAGATGCAGGACACTTGCTTCTAGAATCTTCAGACTAGATTAAAGGCCACCAGGATTTAAGTATCTATTTGATTTGTATCCCTTCCTGCTTTTCATGCAAGAAGCTCAAGGCTGTGTACATGGTACTCACTTGCTGCCATTTTATCCCCACAACAATCCTATGAGGTAGGTTAGGCTGAGGAATAGTGATTGACCCAAGGATACCCAGTGAGCTTTATGGCTGATTAGGGTTTGAACCTGGAGTAGCTATTCGGAGTAGTTCTGAAATTCAGTGCAACATCAGACCCCTTCTCCTCCCCTTTTCAGGGACTACTAAGGCCAGCCAAACTTTGTGGACCCTTATATATAAGTCCTTCCAGGTAAACTATATCCCAATGCTGGACTTCCTCTTGTGACCAGGAAGGCAAGTCTTCCTGGCCACATTCTGCCTGGCCTGGTTTTCCTAGCCTTGGTTCGTGTCCTTTCACCCTTTGCTGCTTCTTACCTTTCTGCTAAGTACCGTTTTCATAGAATCATAGAATAATAGTAGGGTTGGAAGGGGCCTACAAGACCATCGAGTCCAACCGCCTGCTCAGTGCAGGAATCCAAGTCAGAGCATCCCTGACAGATGGCTGCCCAGCCTCATCTTGAATGCCTCCAGTGTGGGAGAGCCCACCACCTCCCTAGGGAATTGGGTCCATTGTCGTATTGCCCTAACAGTCAGGACGTTTTTCCTGAGGTTCAGCTGGAATCTGGCTTCCTGTCACTTGAGCCCATTCTTCTGTGTCCTGCATTCTGGGGTGATGGAGAAGAGATCCTGGCCTTCCTCTCTGTGACAACCTTTCAAGTACTTGAAGAGCGCTATCATATCTCCCCTCAGTCTTCTGTATGTGACCCGCCTGCCCCAGCTTTCACTAGTCTGACTTATGGAGTTTACCAAACCAGGAAGGACTGAAGATGGGTTCTGCTGCTCCCTCTCAGCTGCCAGCCCTCCAGCCTGTCCAGCCAGCCCCTGACACTAGTACCTGTGCTGAAGCAGGAGTGATCTTAAGAGCAGTTCTCGGTCCCCCAGCTTGAGCTGTCTGTTGTAGATCATTTGGTCAAGCACCTGATTGGCAATCCCAGCTAGGCTCTTCTCTTGCAGGTCTAGTAGGAAAGTCCCTAGAGTGAAGAATGTTGTTGTTATTTTATTTATTGCATTTCTGTACCACCCATTACTTGAAGCTCTCTGGGCGCTTCACAAAACAATAATAAATGACAATAACATGGGAGCACATAACATAAAAATAAGTTTAAAACAGTATAAAACCAACACCAAGGTAAATGCTGGCAGCAGCACAATGATCTTAAGAAGTACTAACAGTTTTTTAAACTGAAGGTCTAAAAAGGATTTAAAAGCCTGGGACGGTAAAAAGGTCTTCACGTGGCACCGAGAAGACCACAACATAGGTACCAGGTGAGCCTCCCTGGGGAGGGCATTCCACAGCCACGGTGCCACCACTGAGAGACCCTCATCTTAGTAGCCCCCCGCCACACTTCACTCAGTGGGGGCATCTGGAAAAGGGCCTCTGAGGATGATCTTGGGGCCCAGGCAGATATATATGGAAGAAAACAATCCTTCAGATAACCTGTCCCCTGGCTATTTAGGGGTTTGTAGGTTAATGCCAACACTTTGAACTGGGCTTGGAAATGGATTGGCAGCCATTGCAAATCAGAAAGGATTGGTGTAATATGATGCCGTATGTTGGACCAGCTGGAGTTTCTGGACTGTTTTCAAAGGCCCCCCCACACACATATAACGTAGTACAGTAACATAAACTGAGGTTACTAGAGAGTGAATAACTCAGCCTAGGCTAAATCTGTCCAGATAGGGTTGTAGTTGGTATATCAGCCTAAGCTGATAAGGTATTCTGTGCCAGGAAAGCCACCTGTGACTCGAGTGACAGTGTGGATCCAAAAGCACCCCCAAACTACGAACCTGAACTTTAAGGAGGAGCATATCCCCCTCCAGAATAGGTTGGATGTCGCTCATCTGGGCAGAAGAACCACTCATTAACAGTGCAGAAAGAGGGAACACTCTAGCTAACATCTGACAATGCAAGAGATGCTAACATTTAAAAGGTGCACAAGAGGAGAATTAAAGATCTATCCAGATGATTTTTCAGTCCCCCTCCCCACAATAAATGCACACTTGTTACTCTTATTGCAGAGAGTCCAGAATTTTTCATCAAGGTGTGGGATGGACTGAAGCATATGTCTTTTTTCCAAGCAAGCCTGACTACCCCATCACCCCTCTTCATTATTAACATGACATTGTCTTGAGAGAGATAATTCTTGTTTTGTGGGGGGGGGGGGCTGACCTGGACAGGAACCTCAAAATAGCCTAAGAACATCTGTTCTAGGGGCCAAACAACAAAAAAGAGGAACAAAAATAGGAACATATGATAATGATGAGAAGGAGAATCCCTTCCCAAATAAGCAAGCTGAAATCTGAATGTGAAGATTTGTTTGGAACCCAGTCCTCCAGAGCTCCCCCCCACCCCAATTTTGCTGCATCCAAGCAATCTGCTTCAAATTCAGACTTCAATTTCAGATTTCAGCTTGCCCATTTGGGGAGGGATTCGCTATTATTAGTGTTAGTATTAGTATTATGTTCCTCAGAACTCCTCTGGGAGATGTAGGTTGCAATTCTAAACCCACTTACAGGGGAGGAAGCCCCATTGACCTCAGTGGGGTTACTTCTGAGTAGAGATGCATAGGATTGCAGTGTTCCCCATTTCTAGCTCCTCCACCCCACCCCACTTTTGCTGCATCCCAGCAATCTGCTGCAGAATTACTGCTCCCCACCCCCATTTTTCCCCATGTGTGCACTCTTGCCTAGTGCTTCCACCCCCCCTTTCTCTCTTTCTCCTTCCCCCTGCAGTGAGAAGGCAAGATTGTTACTGCAATCAAGTGGAAAAGGGATTTTACATAACAGAGAAACTACAGAACATCAAAGAAGCACAACTTCGCAATCCTGATTTAAGAGAGCAACAGAGAAGGAAAGAGCCCTTCAGGCGAGTTACTGCAGTTTGCCTTTAACCCTTTCACTGCAGGGGAGCAAGATTTATTTCTTACTTCTGAGGAAACATGCACAGAAAGTGTGTGAGTGGGGGGAAATGTTAAAAGATTGAAAGCAGGCTACCTAAAGTGATTTGAGTGATTGGGTGCCCCTACTAATGTGGTAATGTGAGGGATCGCATTTAGTCCTGTTGCTATTGCGCTACTGTGGTTTTGGAGGGTACATAAATGACAAAAAATGGGTGGGGGAGGGTCGGACATAGGATGCTGGGCTGCTAACACACACTGGGCAGAGTAAGCAGAAGAGGCGGGACAAGGTTAGAGTGGGCGGGAGAGAACAGGCTCTCTAAATGATGACAGGGATGAGACTCCACCCAGTAGCCACCCAAACAATTTGCAGTAAACTGCATCTGACGTGCCCAGAGCTCCAGGCTAGCTTTGGGATAATCTGGATTTTTGACCCTGCATGTTCCCAGAGGGAGCTGATTCAGCTCCAGTAGGAACTGCAACAAAGTGAAGAGCAAACTAAACCCATTGCGTGGAGATTCCCCCCATGTCATCAATTATCAGATCTCCTGACCTTCTCCATTTTCCTCCTTTGCAAGAAAAAACAGTGCAGGGTTGGGGTTTCAGGCAAAGGGAAAGCAAGGTTTCAGTGGTTGCAGGCAAGTAGTCCCATTCCTCTTACAAAATTATAATCTGTACACAGCCAGAGGGCCAGTTCGTGCATGAAATGTTGAGAGTCCTCAACCCTCAAGCATCACTACAGACATAATCCCTGCAGCTTCTCTCCTTACCTTTGGTAAAAGCCCTGCGCACTTCCAAAAGGCTTTGGAAACTCAGATGTGAAATGTGAGGTCTGCCCCAATGCCCCATCTCCTCAAAGTCCCCGTCCAGCTTGATCCAGTGAGAAGCCTCCATCCAGCGAAACTCATTGTTCTTGTCCATGACCAGTTCATGAAGTTCCACATATGCCTGGGTAGATGGCAAAGGCCTATTATGATGGTTGCCCCCACCAACTTCTTCAGGGCTCTTTTAGCCAGGAGCGCAACTGGCAGAAATTCAACAGGCAAAGTCCCCCCACATGGAAAGTTTAATTTCTGTTTCACCTGTTTAATTTCTCCCTGTGATGAGGACATTAAAGGCACAATGAGCACCTTGTTATTAGGTAAGCAAAGTGTGTGTCTCCAAAGCAGGGGTAGGAAACCTGTGGCCGTCCAGATGTTTTTGCCTGCAACTCCCATCATCCCTCACCACTGGCTATGTGGGCTAGGGCTGATGGAAGTTGTAGGCCAAAACATCTTGAGGGCCACAGGGTGGTCACCCCTGTTCTAAAGAGATAACCAACAGCTACTGTCACCCACAGCTTGCAAAGGATTTCTGTGAAAGCTGTTGCTGCCGCTGCCCCACTACAGCCATAATGCTGTGCTCTGCACATTCCCATCCAGACCACACCTGGTCTGGACCAGAACAGACAGCTGTAATATGGGTATGTGTCTCCTCTCCCCTGCCCCAGCGCCCTGTATAAATTGCATCAAACACATTTTCATATTGATGCTTCTCTTGCTTCTAGGAGAGTGTGGTGCAGTGGGTAGAGTGTTGATTTGGGAAGCCCAATGTGGGAGGGAATGCAGGGCCTTTACTGTAGTGGCCCAGCCTAGAGCCATGGCATGATCTCCCAAAGGAATCACCAGAACACTCCTCATGTGGCTTTTAGTAAGACCCAGCTTTCAAAAAAACGCTTGGATGGGCTGCTGGAAGGGGACTGGGCAGCCAGGTGTTACGTTTTCTTATTGCTTTTTAGTTTTTATTATATTTTATAGAGTTTTAAAGATTTTTTAAAATAACATTTGCAAACTGTCTTGAGCCTCAAATAAGGGGAATAGAAATATTTTAGATAAATGGAATGAAGTAAGAATCATACAGGGGCTGTATAAAAAAAGAAGAAGAGGAATCAGAGGCATGGTAGCTGCAACCACGATGAGAGGCATTTGTTTAGCATCTTCAGCACTGTGGTAAGCCAAGTGCATTGCTGGCTTCAGGATTTTGGGAGTCCTCTGGCAAGCCACCCTCAGTGGGTCCCTTAATAGTGGTGGGCCCTTGTTGGTCTTGGGGCTTACTGGAACGCCTTTCCATTCTAACTGCAAACCCAGAGCCCTATACATGTCCCGCAAGAACCATCTCAGGCAAAACCAAATATCTGCAGGCGCTAGGAACTTACCTCGTGGGTCGCTTTCTGGGAGTTGTATGGTCGGGCAGCCTCCCCACTCCCTGGCGCCTCCTCAGGTGTGGAGCCACCTGCCAAAAAGAAAATAAGTGTGTTTATTAATTACTTTTGAATCCCGCCCTCTCTGTGCTTCCTCCAAGGAGCTCAAGGTGGCACGCACAAGGTTATCTCAGTAAAGGGTTCTACCATCCTGTGTGGCAAGTTAGGCCGAGACACAATACTGACTTGCTAAAGACCGCCGCTTGGACATGGTGTCTAAATCTCACCTGTTCAGGTCCAAAGCACTTCATCCACTCATGGCCTCAACAGTTAATCAACTCACACTATAGGTTTGTGGACTGTATTCCCCTTTTCAAGGCCTAGATTTGCTCAACTACATGGCAGAAGGCTTCTTTGTGTATACCTGTAATTGTCATCTGGGGACTTCATCCATTAACGTGCATTGTGTGAAAACAATAGACTTGATTGGAGAGAATTATTGTGGGTTTTGAAGGGGAAAGTCCGCCAGTCATGGGGGTATATCATATGGGGTAATCCCAATTTACTACAAATGTTATTTTGGGGTGCATATAAACTTTAGTTCTTTATTAAGTTAATTTAAGTTAACTTAAGTATTTACTGAGCTCTTTTTGAACTTTTGTGCAAATAAGGAACTGGGAACTAGTAACCAGTTTCAGCACTGTAGTTCCTGACAGCCTCTGCCAGAATGTGAATGGGCTGACATGGGATTTTCATGCAGAGTGAGCTGTGGAAAGGGGTGCCTCAACCCCTAGATAGCACTAGATTACATTTTTTGTTTTTAGCGACTTTAAATGAGAATGCTCCAAGAACACAATATATATACAAATTATACAGAACACAAGAATTATTACCAAACAGAGTTTTGGGTGAACTGAAGCATATAAAGCACTGAAGAGTGCCAGAAACATAATATTTATAATTATTATTATATTTAGGGTGTATAGAGCACTTCTGAACTGCAGAGTTTCTGATTCATTGCCTACTTTCTTAGAGAGCAATCCTATGGACCCTGGGCAAGTGTCCCAGGGACCATAGGATTGTTTGGATTCCCCCTTCTGAGGCTGGAGACAGCATACCAACCTCAGAAGGGGGAGTTGGAGATCTGACCCTCCTCCCCATCTCCTCGCAGCCTATGTGGAAAGAACTGTGCTGGCTGTCCTCCAAGGTCAGAAAAGCAACCTTGGAGGAGGAGAAAAGGGGGCATTCTGATGGGCAGGGAGGGAAAGAGGCTGGAGAGGCCAGGATACAAGTTATCCTGAGCTTCTTCCAGCCTCCTGCCCTCCCCTTCCAAAGTGCCTCGCTAGATGGGCTAAAAAAGCCTGTCTAGTGAAATCTGCAGGATGGGAGGATGGGGAGGTGCTCCTCCCACCCTGCATTGGATGACTGGATGCCTCTGAGTTTGGACAGCTCCAAGTTTGGAGGCTTCCGATCACCAAGGGTACAATTGATTGTGCCCACTAAACGAAACTACACCACTTCTTTATTATGACTTGGGCAAGTAGTGACATGCTAAATGACTTTCATCTTCAAACAGCTGTGGAGACCTTATTTTCAGTGTATCCCTTACGATAAATAGGAACCACCTGCCATTGCTATCACATTTAACAGATAAAAATAAGCACAATTGTTCTGTATATTTTGCCATTTGCTCAATAAATAACCCTTTTAGCTCTTTAAAACATAGGCCCATATGTTCCATGGGCCAAAAAAGGTAGAAACAAATAGATGCTGGGACAAACAAAAGGCCAAGGCCATTTTGTCTTCATGCCCTGAGACTCCAGAGGCATTTGGCCTGCGACTGTTAAACTGTGGAACTCACAACCACAAGATGTAGCCATGGCTGCTAACATGGAAGTCTTTAAAAGAGGATTAGACAAATTCATGACAGATAAGGCTAACAATGGCTGCTGGTCATGATGGCTGTATATTACCTCCCGAATCAGAGACAGTAGGACTCTGAAGACCAGCTAACGGGGAGCACAAGTGGGAGGGTGCTATTATGCACCTGTCCTGCTTGTGGGCTTCCCAGCAGCCTCTGATCAGCCACTGTGTGGAGAGGATGCTGGACTAGATGGGCCTTTGGTCTGATCCAGCAGGGCTCTTCTTATGTTCTTAGATAAAGGGACATGCACAGGATAGATCCTTGGTCTGATTCAACAAGGCAATTCTAACAGTTTACCCCTCTGATTTCAAGTGAAGTGTGTGTGTGTGTGTGTGTGTATCCTGCTTCTGCCTGCCATCTTTCCTTCTGCAACCCTGTCCCCCAGACAGTTTTCTTCAAGCTGGCCTTATTTTAAGACTCAGACTGCAGCTGGTTAGAAAGTGGCTTGGATGAGGAGGTTTTATTTGGTGAGGGAGAGAAGAAGTGGTAGTCAAAAGGATGGTTGTGCACCCCCTCATCCCTTCTCCACTTGCAATGGCCCTGAACCCTACTTTACAGCTATTTGGTGGTAACATGGATTTGCCAGTGACACATTCAGTTCCACCCAAGGTTGGGACCATCCATTCACTCCCCTGTGGATCAGTCCACAAGGTCAAAACTATGGTGCGCCACAATCAAACAGCAGGTGCGCTACTGAAATGTTCCTGTGGAGCAAGCAAATACACAAGACTAGAGCGAGCCAGCCGGGCTATTTGCCACAAGAGAAGGAAAACAAATGAAACAAACAAAAAAAACTGAAAACCCAATAAGCGCCACCACCAGCCACTCCGATTTGGGGATAAAATATCTTCCTCATGCCAAATACAGCCACTAGTCAGACCTGAGAACTGAGTAAAATCTATTTATCCAGTTTTCTGAAGGGAACTTAATTTGGGGTTTATGTCCATCCTTCCTAGCCCCAGCATCCTATCTAACGAAGGGTCTGATACTGAATTTCAGTTTCTGTATGTCAATCACAACATACAAGAAAGTTGTGGTCCATTTTGATGCTTCATCTAGAAGACTTTCACCACCAAAACACACACACACACCACTTTTTGGCATGGCACTATGAATTGTCAGCACCAAATGTATTCCCCACCATTTTGTGAAACAGTGCTACCCTCTTTGTAAGGAGATATTTCTGTTAATTTTTTTCCAGTTGTGCCTTCTACAACAAGGATTCAGACTGGGGAGACTTCCACCTCTAATGTGGAGCCCTGGTGTTAGTTTATGCTAGAGCTCCACCCTTAAACATACTATATTTATTCCATTTATCAGTTACCCAATAACAATAGTTATATTATTTATGTATGTATTTAATACATTTCTAATTCACCCAATAACTAATGTTCTTTTTCTGGGTGAGGTACAAAATAAAATATATTTAAAACTAACAATTCCAATAAAACAAGACTCAATACAGCAACAAATAAAATAACTATAAAAACAAAACAACAATGTAAGAATACAGTAAAATGTTCCTGAGCAGGTGAAGAGTACATTTCCTTCAGCATTGAGTAAGTATAGAGGGTCCCCAGGGATCAGGGGGAACAGCTTCTGGGTTAGAGATTGGCATTTCCAAACAGATGTGGGCCCCAGCATCTATTTTTTAATTACAGCTGGAGCAACCATATTTATATTCTTGACTCTGGGAATTTTCAGTTAACCCTCACATGGCCATAGTTTCTTTCACATATATATGTGCAACTGCACACTTGTTTCCTTAAGAATAAATTTAAAGTAATTATTGGCCATGGTACTGACCATACAACCTGGCATGATTGCACCCTGCCCCACCAGCCTTATCCCACCTACCCTGAAATCAGGCAGCATCCACAGTCTGACATCCAAAGGAAAAGAGCTCTTGGAGCTTTGGCCCTGTAACCCCCCCCCCTTTGGCAGTGGGCCAGGACACCCTGGCCCCACCTTCAAATTCCTGTCATAAGTGGGTTTTGTGTTCATAGTAAATTCAAAACCACTCTAACTTTGCTGACAGTAAATACAAGTGCCTGTGACTCCTATCTAGGTGAAGGGACCTGGCTAGAGTCTTTAGAAAAATGAACTAGGTAGGAATGGTTCATTACTAAGCCATAACTCACACTTCAAGTTAACTGTTAAGACCAGGCCTAGTTTATTAATTATCAGGCTGAGTACTCAGTTGTACAGGGCTCCAGTCAAGTATAGAGCTCTGCATGGTTTATTTTCTAGCTTGCAAAAAAAAAGAAAAAGGAATTGCAGCGGATCGTAAGGTAATATAGAATAAATGTGGGGAAAAGTGGGAGTTAGGTGTGCTCATCTTTTTTTAATGAACACCAGCCCATGGGACAGTGTGGCACATTATTTGAGGGGCCAGAATATAATTCAGCATCGGGTCTTTATGTTCGTGGATCTGGCCTCGGGGCAGAAACAAGTTACTCACAGATGTTACTGTACTAAAACTTTGCATGTTCCAACATTTTGAGATTGCACTGTATATTTGTACTGGGTGCACAGAATTCCATAACCTGAATTAGCTTGCCTGCCTGCCTGCCTGCCTGCCTGCCTGCCTGCCTGCCTGCCTTCCTTCCTTCCTTCCTTCCTTCCTTCCTTCCTTTCATCAGTATCTGCCTAGATCTGTGCTTGTCTCATAACAAAGCAAGATAAATTATGCAAAAGAAACAAATATAATGCAATTTCCCTTTATTTGCACAATTTATGCAGGCTGTAAAATTCAACTTTTCTTTGCACAGAACTTGAGTTAGCTCAGTGCACAATTTGTTTTCATATTTTTCTAAAGTCCAGAGTCCTATTCATACCCTCTATGTCACACATCCATGTACACCACTGGACAGGTAAATTGTCACAAGGACACTCGGCATCTCTACACCAGCCTAAAATCCTGCATTTAAAACGGGCCTTTTTGCTTCCGTTTTAAATGCAGGATCACAACAACTCCCTTTTTCACGTGCTTCCTTTCCCCCCTCCCCTTTCCCCCTCCTTCTCCCCATATCTGAGTCTTCCATATCTTTCATTGATCTCGCTCCTCTTCTTGCCACTTTTCCTCTTTTCACGGAGGGAACTCAAGCAGAACACAACAGGGTAATTTTATAGCTCATTATCTGCGATCTATTTAAAAACTGAACAAAGGGCATTTAGTGCAGGAGACGCCTTGGAGGTTCACAGCATCATGTAAAGAGCTCACAAACGTCCGTGAAGGAGCAATCTCAATCGCAGGATAAAAGCTCCATGTGAAGAAAGCTGCTGTCAAATAAATTATTCACAAGAAGGCCCGTTGAGGAGCGGGAATGGAGGTATAGATATCCTAAGCTGATGCAGACTTTTGTCACTCAGTCTATGCGAAGCACCACCTTAAATCCTTTCTCTGGTTTCATATCCCCTTCCATTTCAGTCAAATGCCTTTTTACTTTTAGATTTTTCACATATTTGGCCTGCCCTGTATTTCTGCCACATGTCCTTACCCAGTACCTTCATTCTGCCAACTCTATTGTACTTAGCTACACAGAAGTTTCCTTTCCCTTAAACACCTCCACCCGTTATCTCTTGCTACCTGCTATGTCTGAAACTCTCTCCCAGAACATGTGTGCAGTGCAAACTCTCTCCCTGCTTTCAAATTCTTCCTCAAAACTCACCTCTTCCATGAAGTCTTTGATTTATCCCCTTTGCCTTTGTCCTGAGCTGAAACTTAGCTTCATGTCATGTAATTACATTGGAACATATCCATCCAGTTACCCATGTCTCTCTCCCCCACCCTCCATTGTTGGAAATTAGTTTGTAAGCTCTTCAGGGCAGGGACTATGTTATCTGATCATCTTAACTCTGGACCCACCATGAACACTGATGGTGCTTAAAAAATGGTGATGTTGATAATGATGCCTGGGTGATTCACATAATTTCCTACACTGAAGTGACTTCCAGGTAAGAAACTGTGTGTGGTGGCCCTTCATATCTCTCACTCGCTATCTCACGCACACACCAATAGCCAAAGGAACTGCTTCTAACCAGCTATGAACAGAAACAGCTCAGACTCCAGAGGCTTGTGTCTTCACTTCAAACAAAACCTTTATTTATGATCAATAGCAAAGCATTCAAGGTGAAGTGGAAAGCAAATGTCCTTGTGGGTGACTGATTGTCTGATAAGGGAACAAATCTCACAGAACTAGATGTAAGATGGTTGCTGTTAGGTATGGGTCAGCTTCCACAAGACAAGAGACAGAGGGTAATGCCTCAGTCACTCAACAAGCAGAAAGGGCCTTAGGTAGCTTCAGACCTTGATTGGCTCCCAGCCCAGCCTTCTGATTGGCTGAGAGGCAGTATATAATCCTTCTGGGATTCAAACAGCCTCAGTTGTAACTGTTCTTCTGCCAGTGACTTTGGGAGGGCATGATTTTGAGCAACAGGCATGGTGCTAGATCTTTATTCACTGACCATTTTTCCACTCCAAAATTACTTCCCAGGCTTGCAGCTGCTTTTCCTCCCATGATGTTCCAGGTGCATGTCTTTCATACACATATACCTGGAACTCCACAGGGGGAGGGATGTCAATTTGGTGGGGGATTTGGAGAGGGAAATTGCCCAGGAGATAAAATGTTTAACATCAAATGTTCCTGCATTGAAAAGTCACACCCCGACCCATGCTATTTTTCCTTTTACAACAAAAACTATCCATCAATTTTCTTACACATTCGCATATTACGTGTAGTTTGCTCCTTGATTTTTAAAATGCAGGTTTCTAGCTGTCATGGCTGAAAATATAGGTTTGAGATAGTGTGGCCACTTATGAATCGCCAAAAAAGAGGAAATGCATCACCAAAAAAGCGGACAAAAGAGGAAATTGATCTGCATAAAAACACATAAGCTAATGTATATGTATAGATGCAAATTTATAAATAATGTATGTCATTTAAATAGATATACAGTCCATCTCATTGTAGTGTGGAAGACTGTGACCAGGTGAGCCGTGTGCCTTGTTCAGTCTGCTCTATGGACTGTTGATGGCCAACTTCAAGGCCCAGCTCTTCCTTCTGATGGCTCTTTATCTTTAAACTGGAGTTGGACTGGGCAGCCCTTCACACAGAGGATGCCTTCAAAACAGAGGACAGGCCCCTGGCAGGCCTTTAAATAGAGGACTTTCTCTGCAAAAGAGGACACACAGCCACCCTAGGTCACTTTGAAAGCATATTGGTAATGCCCGCTGAACTCTCCAAACTCAGAAGTGAGCTGCTAAGTACTTCTGTGGTCTGCATACTTCTGTGTTCTTCCTTGTAAATAACTTGCATAATTCACGCAGGCTGCAGAATTCTAGAATGGTACAGATTTTTGACTGCTTTGTAGCGCATTCTTTCCAATGATTTTCTAGGCTGAGTCGCTTTCTTTGCTAATTACCTAGGGATTTTGTACAACCCCTCTGCCACAGTTCATTTCTGAAGATACCACTGTAATAATTCTGAACATTTATGTAGTGCCGTTATAGAGTCTCCAAAGCACTTCACATACATTGTCTTGTTACAGCCCTTACAACAGCCCACCTTGTAAAGAAGGTCAGTATATTATCCCCATACTGTAGACAGGAGACTGACAGTGAGAGTGGCTTGCCTAAGGTCACCTTGTGAGTGAGCTCATGGTAGAGGCGGGATTCAAACCAGGGTAGTGAGGGGGGAGGGGGGAATTCTCGGTTTTCAGATCAGTCTCAGTCACCACACTACAGCACCACGGCACTGACGTTGCCCCTGCATGCACTCACTTGGTCCACTGTCCTCACGCCTCTGATAGTGTCCCGCCTTCCCCTGGGACACCCTCTCCATCCTCCTTCTCTTACTCAGGTCATATGCTCCCCGGTGACCAGGCCAGGAGGAATGACTGAAAGATACATACCATACAGAGATGCTGGCAAGTGCTCACTTGGTGAACTGAAAGTGCAGAGAGGAGGCGGGGAGAGGACAGTATGGGTCTCTGTACCCTTGCCCAAGGCTTATTTTGCCCCCCAAAATCACTATATTGTCAAGAGCCAGGTAACAGTTTGGAATATTTTGGCAGGAACTGTGGGACCTGGAAGTGACTCAAGGTAGGTAGGCACTAGGCAGGCTATGGGAGAGAGGCAGACAAATTTAATGAAATCACAGCAGAGGTGATCATGTGGTCCAGAAATTGCTGGTTGCCTTCCTACAAACCTTCGTCATGGCCAGGTTGGAGTGAGTCTGCATCTGGACCCTGGTCTGCTAGCTCACCATTTCATACATTATCATCACCATCATCAACATCAACATTTCTATACCGCCCCATAGCTGAAGCTCTTTGGGCGGTTTACAAAGATTACTTGCCCTTGGGGAAGGGACATAGAGCTGTGCAGGGTGGCAGTGAAGCCTGTTCTTTGACTAATGGAGGTCCCTCAGGCCCTCTCTGATTCCTGAGATGCCATCAGAAACCAACAACACTCTCTGAAGCCTGGCTTCCAGCACAGCCATAAGGGCTAGAGCAGCCCTCCCCAACCTAGTGCCCTCCAGAGGTGTTGGACTACAACTCCCATCACTCCCATCCAACACCTCTGGGGGGCGCCTGTCTGGGGAAGGTGGGGCTACAGACTTGCTTGTTGGCAGAGTTCCTCCCTGCCGCTTGGTGCCAAGGGGGCTTCCAGGCAAGACATTTATGGCACCTTCACCTTGCCTCGTGCGTGGAATTTTAGGGAGGGTCCAGATAACATCATCTTCCCCTTGTAACCATCCCATGTTTTTCCACCATTTCTTCCATCTTTTTTCTTACCATGGAAAATTTGTTAACTAAAAAAAGGTGGAATAGCTGCATAATGCCTTCTGACCGTTAGCTCTAGGACCCCTCCATCTGAAAGCACCCACAGTCTACCAGGACCATATCTGGGCAGATCTTTGCTTCCCAAGGGATGGCCACAGAAACTTCTCATTGAGCTCTATATCACATTTGGCATAAAAATATCGCATTCAGCATAAAATGACTGAAGCTTCTCCATCCCATATGGGGAATATGTACTGTATCCCATATGTACTGTATATAGCACTCCATTCCTAGGTAAATACCCCCTTAATCTCCCTGTATTCAACCTTTTTTTCTGGTTGTGCACAAGTTCTTTTGCTATTGCACCCTTTGTTTCCTGCTCTCAGTTCCCCTGCCTGGTAGAGTTTATCTCCTTTATTAATTAAGATTCTTTCCATTCTTTCCTCCACAGGATCTGCCTCCTCATGCAAAGCTTTTCTTGAACTACCATATAGCACCATCTCCCCTGTTCCTGATCACCCCCCCCCCAATTCTTATCCAGAGCCCGGGATACAGGGGGTTTGAACATGGGACCCCAGAGGCCAGGAGTGCAGGATCTCTGGCCTGGGCAAGCGCAGCATCCCCCTGAGGGCCCCTCCCCGTGGATCCCCAAGTGCAGCCCTGGAGGCTTCCAGGGGCTTGGAGAGAAGGCGGGAAGAGGAATCCCTGCTGTCCTCTCCCATCTGCTGTCCCAGAGAAATGTCTTGTGCTGGGAGGGGGAGCAGCATGCCAGGGGCTCCAGAGCTGAGGCGCCAGGCGGAGGAGCAGTCCTCCATCAGCACCTAGGGCAGGGAGGCGTTCCTCTGATGGGATCAGAGGGCTTTGCCCACCTGCATCCTCCCCAAGGCAAAGGGCTGGCGGCCATGATGGTTTCACTGTGCGTGGGGCTTCCCTGACTGGGAAAGCCTATGTGCAGCAAAGCTGGATCCGTGGCCAGAGCACCAGGTGGTGGATCCATGCTTTGAGGAGCAAACATCATCAGGTGGGCATGCCCACACCCACCAGATGTCACGGGGCCTGTGGAGGGCTGGGGGGGAGGTCATCCAGCCTCCCACCTGTCACGCTTCTTTACCCCTGCCAGAGGCTGAGACCATATACTGTAAAGTAGTGTATGCTGCCTGCCATCTGAGCATGCCTGGAGGCCCTAGAACCCTCTTCAGGTGCAGAAGGGAACGGGGAGTGCGCAGCATCAGCCCTGTGATTGGCAAGCATTGCGAAGCCTCTGGATCAGACGCCTGAGGCGTGAATGCCAGAGGTCTAGCCTTTCGCCCTTGCCTGGCCAACAGAGCAGTGCCTGCTGCCTGCTGCACTTCAGGCTGCATCTCTGGCCACTGTGCCCACGGGCCCCGGCCTGCAGAACATGCACCCCGGTCGGGATGCCAGCTGTGTTGGTCTGCATGCTAGTTGTAAACTCTGCAGCTCCCATCATCCCCTGCCAGCATGGCCATGATGGGAATTCTAGTTCAACACATCTGTCAGTCCCCAGTTTGGGGAAAGCTGAGGTCATTTCTGACCCGAAGACCTAGTGACACTTTGTATCTCCCTATGTGATCCCTAACTCATCCAGCCAACGCAGCCGAAGTGCGCTCTTCGGGTTGGGGTGTGCACCAACATTATTTTACATGTTCCAACTCAAGAGCTCCATTTAAATGATAATATGGTCCATGGCACAGACTTGTAAGGCCCTACCTCAAATAAAGGGTGCTTCCAGATTAGGCTTGTATACGGTTAGGGTTGCCCTGCCTTGTTCACAGAATTTTATGGGGAGTCCAGATGTTCCACTCATAAACCTCCTGTGTTTTCCCACTACTTCTACCATCTTTTTCCTTGCTACAGAAAATCTGTTAAGGGAAAAGAGGTGGCATTGCTGCACCAGGCCTCCTGCGTGGCAGCACTAGGACCCCCCTCCTTCCCATTTGGTGGCTACAATCCTGCTGCCTCTCCCCTGGTAGTAAATGAATAAGAACAGGGGGGACAAATAAAGGACCTGTTTGGAAAACCCACCTAGCCACCCTCCCTTGGAATTTCGACCCCATGGAATGGTCTCCATCCTGAAAAGCAAACACTCACCGGAGGAGACTCCATGACCAGGGTCTAATGCTCCTCTCAGCAAAGGGTAAGGCTCTGTTCGACCACCCAGACTGGCTTCCACCTCCTACATAAAACAGGCTGAATTGTTAGCCTCACCACACACACACACACACACACCCTTCCAAGGGAGCCAGTATTCAAATGGCTCCACTCACTCCCCTACATGTCTCCTGCCACAGGAGAAGAGAAGAGCTGGAGGAGGAGAAGGCCAGCCCAGCAGGACAGGATCTTGGTCCCACAACCACTCCTGTCTCAAGACAAAGGGATGGGCAGTGGGATCATGGTGTGGTGGTGGTGGTTTAAAGCCTTCATTGTCACTGCAGTCCCAGCCCAGACCATTGCCCCTATCCCACCCCACAGCTCTTTGCATGGGTCCCGAGAGCGAGCAGACAAGGACCCTGTCAACACCTTTGATGCTGTTCACAGTGGGGGAGAATGGGGAGGGGCATGGATGAAACAGCCTTTTGCATGTTTCTTGGAGGTGGGGATGTGGTACAACAGATCATGCAGGGTTTTCAGGACTGTTCATGCAAAGGAACAGCCAAGGCAAGCAAAGAGATCTTTCACTTCTGTCCTGGGTCATTCTTCATAAGTCCAAGCATGTAACACATTTAGAGGAAAAACAATAATTAAGCAGCAAGTTCAACTGAAGTAAGATATCCCCTGTATCTCTTCTTCCCACTCTCCCAGTAGTCATGGCAGATGTTGGGGCAGAAGTCCAGGTCCCCACTCAACAGAATGAGCAGGAAGACCCTGAAACACAGCTGGGCGGGCTTACCACATTTTGAAGTGAAGTCGTACACATTTTCATACACATTAAAAGACCCCCCCCACACACACACACACACGTCCTTGGTAAGACCATTAGGTTCAGAGTCTAAAATTGCCTAACTGCACCATTGTCTCCCTGTGCATCACAATCTTTCCTTGCCACTCCACTTCTCTCCTAGTCTGAAAATACGGCAGATAAATGGAATTACAGTCACTAGCTTAAGTATCCTGCTATTCTTGGAGCTGCTCCCCAGGATTCCTTGGAAGATGGGTCATTGTCTTGTGATGTGCTGGCAAGCCTTATGCACTTTTATGCCTTAACACAGTGCAAAATTCAGCCCCCAGATAACCTTTTCCACAATAATTTATCTGCAAAGAAACCTCAAAACATCTCCTATAGAACCCTTGTTTGTTGCAGCAATGGACACCTGCACACATTCCACACTCAGTCCATGTGGAGAGCTAGCAAGTGGCCAGGTTGTTGCTCTGCGTGAACTGACGGTGCTCTACAATGCACCCAAGACTCCCCTGTGGTAGCCCATAGTAGGGCAAGATCAGTAGTGATGGGAACAAGCTTTTTTCTAGGGAAGTATGTCTGTCATTCTTATTGAGGAACCCCTGATAAGCTTCAGACTAACCTCAGAATATCCCCAAACATAGTTTGGAAAGACTACCCTAAGATAATCAAATACTTGGGTGAATTTAGAAATCAGGGGGCTGTAGTTTGGTCCGTATGTACGGTCCTTCCAAACTGGAGTCAACTTATGGTCATCTGAAATTTGGAATGCCTGACAGCAAATCCCAAAGATGTGTGTGTGCATTTCCAGTTTCCACTTATGTCATGCCTGCTCAGGCACACAAACTGAAACTCTAAATTCTGGGGAGCCTTTTGGATGGAGCTCATGCAGCGCACAATTTCTCATTGTACAATTGGCTCACAAAAGCCTTGTTTTTCTTCAAGAGATTTGGATTACTCACTGCTTTGGTTTGCAAGTGACATATTGGAGTGTTTCAGTGTAGGGTCATCATATCCCTCAACGTCAAGTTTCACCTGAATATCATCTTCGTAGTCCTCCTTTGGGGGGGGGAAAAAGGTAATGTTAACACACTCATAAAATCCAGTACTAAGAGATATAGTGTTCCAGGCCACAAACTTTTGTGTTGACCTAATTGTGGCAATCTGTCATGCTTTTCACAAAGTTCAAGGCTCTTGCCCTTATTCTGAAGGTCCGCTCATAACATATATAGAGAAGTATAATGTCTGGGTTGTTTTCCCACCTGGCTCTGAGCTGCCATTCCCTTTTGGCTTCTTGTCCCTCTTTCTGTGTAGTTCTTGTTCTTTTCCTAACGATCAGCCTGGAGGTAACATGCCCTGGTTGGCTGGATCTGCTGGAAAGACAAAAAGAAGATAGAGAAGTTAGGAAGTTTAGAATCATGCATGCATAGATTTGTCCTAAAAATGATAACCTGGAGCAGATTACTTGTGCCACTTTTCCTTAAGGACTGTACGCTAGAAACAGGTTGGGATGCCTTTGTGGAAGATCAGGGGAGGGAAACATGAACTAACTTCATTATGGTGCCTTGTGACCCCCATTGGCAATTATTGCAAGTCCTTCCTATCTCTCAGTCCTATAGTTAATGTAACCAACAGCAAACCACTTTAATCCTCTCTCTAATTGCTTTCCCACTAGCCTTTCCTCTAGAATTTCTATCTTTTGTGTAATCCCTTTTTTTACTGAGCATCCATACAACATCGTTGCCAGCCATTGCATTATAGTGTTTTCTGTGTTGTCCTCTTGTGTTTTTTAGGCCTGATTTGTGGCAATGTTTTGGTAATAAAATGTAATTAAGCATAGCCTGTCTTGTCTGGACAGGCAAAGTCCAACTGAGGCTTTTAATGGCTACTTTGCCTTTAATTAAACTCTTCCTGCTTTCAGGTTCACCTCATTTTGTTGCTTCCTGATGAGGGGGATGTGTTGAGGGATTAGTAATGAATAACCTATTAATTGCCCCTTGAATAGCCTTTTTTAATTGCTCCAATCTCAGTGGGTGGGGAGAATGAGGAGGATTTAAATAGTGGTTTCCTCTCATTATTATTGTTATTATTATATTATTATTATATTATTATTTGTAAACAGCCAAATAGCATTATCTTGCTATTTAAAAACTGAAATAATAATGCTGTCCAGACAAGGCAGGCTGTACAAATGAAAAGAAAACCAATAACGAGAGGAAACCAGTAATTAAAGCATCCCGCAGCAGGAACAGAAACTGACATTGAGTCAATTAAGAAAAACTATTCAAAGGGCAATTAATAAGCTGTTAATTTGTCACCACACACATGCCCCTCCCATGCTCATCAGAAAGCAACAAAATAGACTGAACTTACAAGGATGAATTTTTGAATCAATATTGCTGGGAACCTTTGCTGAAAGGGGCATACTTATGAATAAATATAAAGGGCATTGCTGGATCATACAGGACTGTATTAAGTACTTGTGTGGAATCCGTATTTCAATTCTGCAATTGGGAAAAGCATCGCATAAGCAACACTGAAGACTCTTGTGGACAAGTACCCTCTCTACATCCAAGTACGGATATTTGCATCTCAAGGCTCTCCCCCAAATCACAAGAGTTAAGGAGTACATGTCATGATTTGATTTCCTTTTGCTTTCTAGTTCAGAATGAGTCAGCAGCAAGTGCAATTCGTTTAATGGGAATGAACAGAATCGGGGTGCTTCCAGATGCAGGGCTCCTAGCACTGGTGCGCAAGAGGTGTTGTGCAGAGATGCAGTGTTTTCCTCCCTTAGCTGTTTTTCTGGAGACAATTGTGTTTGGACCCGCCGTAAAATTCTGTGAATTTTATGACTGCGTAGAACTGTGTCATTGCACAATAAAAACCTTGTCTGGAAGCACTTCATCTTCTGGCCTCAAAACCTTCCTCCTAATTCCAGATGTGCTGGTTCTGGTTACTCAGTGGCAACAGATGCACCATAAACACATATTCAGAGGTATCTCCCGCTATTATGACTTCATGAATTCCATGTATGAGCCTTGGTGCTTTTGCTTCTGTCAAAATTATCTCTATTAAAGGAGGGCTTATAATCCAGAAATATCTATGATACTGAGAACTCTAAGAATTTCACAGGGAGAATTGAGCATGTTTAGTTACAATGATTGCATTGTAGACTTTTAAAGTCTTTTATTTTATTTTTTTAAGTTGTTCTTTAGAAATAAATATTCCCGCCACTGTAATTGTAATAATGTTATGGTAGATTTTACATACACACACACACACACACACACATATATATGTTTGTGTGTGTGTGTGTATATATATATATATATACATACACACAGAGAGAGAGAGAGAGATGTTTGAAGGGTTGCTTATCTACCTGTATTAGATTCCCCTGATGTTCTGTGACCATCATGTTGGATTGAATAAATTTGTCTCAACTGAACCCTTCTGTAGATTTTTTTGTGCTACCCTTTTAGGAAGCCCTGGCTCAAATCAAATCCTGCTCACCATATCTTTCCAAAGGAACTGATACATTCAAACCCAACTTTTTTTTAATGTTAGGCCAAATTTAGACATGTGACCTGCTCAGAAGAAAACTTAAGAAGAGCCCTGCCGGATCTGACCAAGAGTCCGTCTCCTCCAGCATCCTGCTTCCAGCTGCGGCTGCTCCCTCTGACCCTAGGGGTTCTCTTTAGCTGTCATGACTGATGGCTGTTGGTAGACGTCCTCACCCTCCATGAATGTGTCTCACCCCCTTTTAAATCCATCCGAGCCTGTGGCCGTCTTTGCATCTAGTGGCAGCAGATTCTAAAGGAAATAATTATGTGTAGTCTGAAGAAATACTTTCTTTTATCTGTCCTGAATCTACTGCTATTCAATTTCAGTAAGTAACGTCAAGTTCCAATATCATGAAAGAGGGAGAATTTTTCTCTCTATTCTTTTTCTTCTCACCAGGCATAATCTCTGTTATGTCCCCTTCTGGCATCTTTGCTCTTATAAACTAATATATGTTCCCAAATGTGTTAACCTTTCCTCGTAGAACAGGCACTACAGAAGTCCCCCGATGATGATGACGATTCTCTCTTATTTCCCTACATCATTCCCTGGCTAGGAATGGTGGGAGTTGCAGTCCAGCACATCTGGAGGGCTCCAGCATAGGAAAGTCTGCTGCATACAGTATTTCAGATGTGGCTGCACTCCACAGATTTATGTAAAGGCATTATTGATCATACTAGCAGCTTTATTTCCAACCCCTTTGGTAATAAATCCCTAGCATGGAATATGTCTTTTCTTTCACCACCACCACTGCACGCCAAGTTGAAACACAACCAAATGGAAACTGTTCCATGCAGCAAACTCCCCATGGAATTCTAGCAGTTGTAGATGAGAGGTGGGCACACTTCCAGTTTGCAGGATCTGCTGTTTTCCACTTGAGCCTCAAGACCCACCCAGCAGAGTCAGGTACAAAACAGCAGGGAGGGAGATCATGTGTTTCCAGTAGCAGAACTGAGGTCACGGTTCTTTCACACAAAAAGCACTACTGGGTTTCTTCATCTGAGCAGCCGAACTTAGGGTAGGGTGGGGAGCCTTATTTTCATTGTTATTGTTAAACAGTTGGGGGTCAGAAACTCTTGCTGGTCAACCACAAATCACCCAGAGACCTCCGAGCGGATCCTGACCCGCCTTCTGCCACTGCTGTTGCAGACCAGCCATCCGCCCACCTTTCATTCATGTCCCTCTGCAGCACTAGGGGGAGCTGTTCAGCGAGAGATGCTGAGTCAGGGGTTGGTGCAGCTCCTGGAATTGCCTATGCGCTTCTTCCCATCGCGTTTGAGAGGCCGGGCGGTTCTTGCTTGTGCCTCCCCCTGCAGTTCCACCCTCAGTGGGCAGAGCTGGGCAGGGTCTAATTCAGCTTCACCCCCTCAGCCAAACTGCTCACTTGTTGTTTGTGCTCCAGTCCCCTCCTCTCATCCATCATAACCTTCTCCTTGGCAACTTACCTTCCTTCCTACCAGCCACATCCCCATGCCTTTCCTATTACTACAGTTGCATTTCTCCTGGACATAGGATGTTATACTGGCTTCCTGCCATGCTAGATACCAGAGTTAAGTTTTTAGTCCTTAGCTTAAGGTTGACCATCTTTCTACCCCGGCCACACATCCTATTATTTTATGTGCCTTATAAGTTAATCAATCAAACTACCTGCCCTGTTTCTCTCTTTCTCCCCCTGAGGGAGAAAGCAAAACACTATAGGAAGTACAGGCAGCTGGCTGTCAAGTTCAAGAGAAGTTGGGCTGGAAAACCTACACATGCAGCGGGGAGCACAACTGCCAGCCTCCCCACCTAGAACTCAAGGACGACAGTCTAGGCTGGGGAGGAGGTCTTCACAATCCCCCCTTGCACTACTCTCATATGAAGCAGTGGAAAGGAAGGAAGCACAGTACCTCCCCCCTGCACACAGGGAGCTGTTGCAGGGAGCTAGTCGAATTAATTTTTGCCTAGAGCAGCATCATAACGTGGGCTGGTCTCGCCTGCCTTGCGCATGCTGGAACCGTCCCTTCACATTCTGTGTCCTTGGCCAGGTTTCTTCTCAAGATCCAGGTCTTCAGAGAAGCCTTCCTCCAACTGTCATGGCCTTACCTTGCCTGTACATCCAGGGCCACTTTATCATCTCCCCACTTATTTTTCTCCATTTTTAATCTGTTTCCATCCACATATCCCTGCCTTGCCCATCTAATGCAGCTTGCAAATTCCCTGAGCAGAGACCATCTCAATTCTGCATGAGAGCTAATATAGTATAGAAGACAGGCTGAGCTATCAGTTAGGAAGTCTCCAGTTCAAATATAGGGCTGGCAAGAGCTCTGTAGGTGGGTGGCTTTAGGCAAGCCACTCACTGTCCGTGCAAGAATGATGGGGGTGGGGGGGTGATACTAGCCTACCCTCCCTCCCTCCCTCCCTCCCTCCCTTCCTTCCTTCCTTCTTAGGAGCTCAAGATGGCATGCTTCATTCTCTCCTGCCCTGATTTTATCCTCACAGCAGCTCTGTGCAGTAGGCTAGGCTGAGAGGCAATTCAGTGAGCTTCATGACTGAGCTCTGTAATCTGCACAGTGCCTACCCCATTGCTTGCACTAAGCATCGCAAGTGGTAGGCAAAATATCAAACTGGCACATCTTCCCAGGCATCGCATATTGGTATGCTTACTGCTACTCTTCACCCACCTTGGTCCTGTGAGTTTCAGGTCTTCTTGACTGACTGACTGACTTACACACACACACACACACACACACACACACCATTCCCCCAGATGTACCAGCCAGTTTTCAGTTTGGCCCCATTCATTGATCTCTAAGGAAGGGGAAGGCAGGGCATCATTTAAAGTGCTTAGACCCAGAAGCTGATTTCTTTTGCCAGGGTTCAGCTCTGGAATCATGTGAAGCAATTCAGTGCCTCTGAGCATGTGCAAAATCCTGAGAAACTGCAACCACATCAAAGTTCTCTCCCACCCAGGGGAAAAGGCTACTAGTTTAGAAGGCCACTGTGGATTCCATGTGAGCATAAGCACTACTCATATTAGAAAATAAACCCTGTAGGGAGCCCTGCCCCGGTGATGTAAATTCTCACCTTCCTCCCCCACACCCCACTCCAGCAGACAGATGAAAGCTAACCTATATACACAGATCTGCATCATGTGTTCCATTCCACACTCTGGGGTTTCAGGAAATGCCTTATTTGACAGGGGGAGAACACTTTGAGTGACTCCATATTAAGTTAAAGAGCTCTATGGTGCAACACCACAGATAAACTTTATCTGTCTCTGCTGTGCAAGCTGGGTTGGGCTGGGCAATTTATGCATGAACCTCTGAAGCATCAAGAGCAGTGTAGCAATGGAGCACATTTCCAAAGAAGGCTGTGGAGCCCCCTTCGTGGGCAGCGTGCAAAGAAAAGTCGGAATAGGGATGTGCGTGGGATGTTTGGAGGCAGGATATCCTGTTTCAATACAAGGCATTGAGCATGATGGCCCAGTGAGTATCACTCAGCTCTAACGGCATCTGAGAAGGGGCTTCCGGACAAGGCTTTTATTGGACATTTGTCCTGGCTCAAACCAAAATTGTTATGGGGACCCAGATGGCATCATCTCTCATTTGTAACACTCCTGTGTTTTCCCACCACTGCTCCCTTTTTTTTTTCTTACCACAAAAAAATAGTTCAGGAGGGAAAGACAGTGGCACAGTGCCTTTTGATGGGTAGCACTAGGAGCTGTCCACCTGGAAGCACTCTAGGCCTCAAGCAATACTGCTGGCTTCCCCCTCCAGGACCCCATGCATGGCCACTTTCTGATTTCGGTGGAGGCTGTTGCTCAGATTCCCACCCATCCCTCATGCTGCAAAATCCCCATAAGAAAGACCACCCCACACCTTACTCTACAAGCCTCCCCAACTGGTGCCTGAATAGGCTTGGCTTCTTCCATCTTCACCTACAAGATGCAAGAGCAAGCAATGGCTCTGTCCGTCCGCATTTCTCGAGCGTTCCCCAAATGGAATGCCGTTTCTCAGCCTGTTCCCCCCTGTTCTGCAGTCTTGGCTAATAGATGCTGGAGACCACTGTGATATCTGACCTAAATAATGGCGCCTTCTCAGATACCTCCAAGGCATCTCTCCTCCTGCCCCCTGCCACTGCTCTCACAGGAAAGCCAAGGATTCCTTTCATCAGAATATTCATACCACAAGGACTAGTCACAAGACAACAATATCTCCATATAGTGTCTATGATTTGCAGCAGGAATATTGAGCAGTTCCATTTCCACTATCAGGAAAAGAATATTGTAGGATCAGGAAAGGTACAAAAGCACTCACAAAAACAGTCAGTAGACCTCCAGGTAATTCAATTAATTAGATTGGCATTAGATCCAGGACAACCTAAAGGAGGCATTTCTTCCTATATAACACACTGCCACAATAACTGGAGGGCCACAGGTTCCTCATCCTTGTCATAAAGGATAGGTGTAACAAGGGCTACTATCCATGATGGCTAAGAATGGAAACTCCACATTCAGTGGCAGTATACATTTGGTTATGAGATACCAGGGACAAAAAAACCAGAGACAGCTATCACCATTTTGGCCATTCCTAGAAGAATGTAGCTGGCTACTGAACCAATTGTCAGACTAAATGGACTTTTGGTCTGATCCAGCAAGGCAATTTCTTAGTAAAGCATCATGAAAGAGAATCCTTTGCTTCTTACAAATTCCTTGTTCTTCCAAAAGGGACAGATGCTACTCTCAGATAATTACAACCTTCCATAAAGTATCCCATAATTTAATTTTGCAAGGACCTTCCTTTCAAAGCTGGAGGCCTTCTCATGTTAAAGACAGAGGACTGAAGGATCTGCTTTCAGCAGATTACTGACAAAACACAGGCATTGCTTCTAGGCTACAGGGTGGACATTGGTCCTCATAAGGAGCAACACTTTTTTCTTTTTTTAAGGCACTGCACATCACAAAAAGCAAACCAACCCCAGGAATGCAAACATGCAAAGCAGGTTCACCTTGGCAGAGAGCTCAGGTCTCCCCAGAAAAGTTCTACCACTGTCATCCTAAGAGTAATGAAAGCAAAGATGGAAGGTGAAACATATCAAAGGGAAGACTGAATAGCTGGTAGAGAAAAGTGGTTGGAGGCAATTCAGATCTCTTGGAGATTTTTAAAAATTTAATTATCCCAAAGGAGTCTTTCCCAACTTGGTGCCCTCCAGATGTGTTGGACTGAAACTCCCATCATCCCCAGCCAGCGTAGCCATTGGCCACGCTGGCTGAGAATGATGGGAGCTGCAGTCTGGAGGGAACCAGGTTGGTGAAGGTTGCCCTAAATATTCCATCATTGGAATGTTTTTGTTCATACAAAACTCCTCACAACAGGTCACTAGCCAGGGTTCCTCAGCTCCCTCCTTCTTCCCAAAGTTGCCTTTATTCCTTCCCCTCCTAGTATTACCCCCCCTACAATCTCCACCCACATCCATGGCTTCCTTCATTGCACCCCTTGAAAAGCCAACTAAGAACCTAAGCAGAGCCCTGCTGGATCAGACCAAAGGCCTCTCTAGTCCAGCAGTCTGTTTCCACAGTGGCCGTCCAGATGCCTATGGGAAGCCCACAGTGGGACAGGAGGGCAAGAGCACCTCCTGTTCATGTTCCCTAGCAACTAATATAAGATCACCTACCTGTATGCTTGCAGGGAGGTCTCAATGTGAAGGCAAAGAAGCCTTAAGCCAGGTGGCTTTTTGCCGCTCTGTGGAACCCCTGTCTCCTTAGTGGTTCCCTCCAGCCCACAACAGACAGCAGTGAGATGAGAGAGCTCTCCAGAAGAGCATCAAAGCCCTGACTCATGGTTGCTGCCTTAATCTTGTCCTGCCACCTGGTACTGGAGGTGCTCCTGGGTGTTCTAGATTCTACCTTTCTTCCAAGGACCAGTAAACAACTTTATCTGGAGTTACCATGTGGTGCAACCTCCCTGCTAACCATCTATCCCCTTGAATTTTCATGGCACGCTCCTCCCTCCATCTCACCAACACCAGCCTCACCAACATTAGAAATGGCTTGTAGGTTTTGAATAATTCCAAGCAAGGCCACCTCTCTTCCTACAATGAGCATTTAGTCCTCCAGAGTCACATTGGCATCTCAGCTTCACATCCTCGAGATAAACCTGTTTACAGATTTCAAGGGGATTCCCTTTGCTGGGGTGGAGGGATGGGGAAAAAATGCAGTGCCTTCCCAAATGTATCAGCTGTTGATTTGTTTTTTTTTAAAGTTCTCATGAGGATTCCCCCTTTGGCTGAAGGGTGTAAAGAAAAGACCCTTTCTAGAAGAGCACATTTCACAGCTGGTAACTGAATTTACTACTAGAAGGAGGAAGGAAGGGCAGGAACTGTATCTCTCTGGACCTTATTAACTTTAGATGAGTTCTCACAGGTACATTTTACCTGGCTGCACTTTGATATAATCAAAAGCAATGCTCTGTTTGGAAGTACCTACTCTGCCACCACAGGTTATAGGTATGTCTGTGCACAAGGCCTCAAACATTTGCTAAAGCATCCATCCAAATTAGAAGCATGTACCTGTACCCAACACCTGGCTGGGGATGTAGAAGAGGTTATTGAGGGAAACTCAAACCACATTTACTTGAAGCATTTAGTTAGGTTCCATTTACTTTAGCTGCACTGCATAAATGGCTCCAATCCTAAATACTTGATTACAGTGGGTTGGGTTGTGGACTAAGTCCATAGGACTTAGTTTCAATGGCTCTGCTCTAACTATGACTGAATCTGGATTCAGCCCAATATGTTTTACTACAGAGAGGTACACATGGGACTTACTTTATTGTCCTTCTGTCACTAGGCTCATATGTGTTTATTTTCCCAAGCTTTTCAGATGGAAGTTTTAATCCTGCTGACTGTTTTATACTCTTTTATAATTCTGGAACACTTATTTTATTTTAGTTTTTTCTATTTACATTGTAATTGTTTTATTCTTTGTGCAATATGATTAAAGTATGAAAATACTTACAATAAAATAAGTAAACAAACAAGCCCAGCTGCAGTACACCTGTTTCTGCCAGATGTTCAGACTAGCCAAACACAATGGTTTCTATCCAGATGTGCTAGCTACAGCCAGATAGAACACACTTGCCTTTCCAGATGCTTTCTTGCCACTTACTAGGAACATCCATCTCCTTCCACTGGGTATTTTAGCTACAGCAAGACCTGCTTTTGCTCTTGGTACACCCAGGCAAAACACACCTCCTCTGCCAGAAGTCTGCCTACATCCAGGCAGATGTTCTCCCTATATGCATTTGAACACTCCCACTTCTGACAGACTATCTAGTTACACCTGGCTAGAATATACGTCCTGATTCTAGTGAAAAAGACTGAATAAGCTCTAAAAACAAACTAGGACTACCCCCTATCCTCTTTCTTGTTTAGGACATTGTTTGTTATGGCTTCATGCTCCAGCTGCTGCTGAATACTATTCTTGAAAATATGCTTATACTTTTTTAAAAGTAAAAAATAAACCTTTTCAAGTTAATTTACAAAATAAAAAGATGAAACAGGAATATAGATAGATAAATAGATCAAAGTAAAACAACAGCATTAAAAATAAAAACAAAAATATCAGCAACAATTAAAACCATACAGTGTAAAATATGAAATACAGGTCAATATCAGTTAAAAGCTGACTGAAACATCCAAGTCTTTAAGGCTGCTTCAAAAATAGTCGGGGTGTGTGTGTCTTCATGGTGAATTTCCTGCAGATTAGGAGTATTTTGAGGTTGTTTGTGGCACATGATGTTGTGGCCAGTGCTCTGCCAACCAGCAGCTTCTGTCTTGAAATGCCACATTTTCGGAAAGTAGTTTACTCTGTTTTTTTTCAGTTAAAGTGGCTCCCAGGTGGTTCCGCTGCAGTGTGCTGCATTCCTCCACATTAAATCCTGGGCGTGCCTTTATGACCTGCCTGTGACCTGGCAGTGATGTAGTCAAGGAGCAGGGCTGCCCCTTCCCATTCCTTTTCACTCATTTTCCTCATTGGCATTACTATCCCAAGGGAGAGTAACTAGACTAACTGGAGTAATTGGCCTGCCTTTCTGACTCATCAAAGCGCTATTGTGCTCTTTTGAGCCTTCACTTCCTTTTCGCCAGTGGGAGTAACTAGCCTGTTTCCCCACTGAGAGCCATCATTATGCACTTCTTTGATATTGGCTTTACTTCACTTCTCTGATGTTGCGTTAATTTGCTTCTCTGATGTTGTGTTAATTCGCTTCTCTGATGTCGCATTATTTCAGTTCTCTGATGTTTGCTTTACTTCAGCACTTGTCTGATCCTTGCATTATTTGCCACTTCTCTGAAGTTTGCTTTACCTTGCTTCTCCGATGCTTGCAATGAAAATGGGTTGGAAGCTATAACGCCATGACAGTTTGCTGGAATGGGGCAAAATTGGGGTGGTGGGATGCTCTCATGGGGAAACTTCAGATGTTGCACTGGATAACCTGGGATTTTGGCTCCTTCGTGGAACAGTGTGCAGACTGAGGGAAAGTGGGTGGGAGCTATAATGCTGTGACAGTTTGCTGGAATGGGGCAAAATTATAAGGTTCTTCATGGGGAGCCTTCAGATGCTGCACTGGATAATCTGGGATTTTGGCTTCTTCATGGAAAAGTGAGCGAACAGGGAGCTTATACTATTTTCTTTGGCATTAAACAAATGCACATTAGGGCTTTACTGCAGGAGCAATCTACTGCGATATTGGGATCATGGGAGCAGAGAAGCCTGTCACTGTGAGCAGGGAGAAGTGGCCAGAGAAGGAGAAAGGGGTTTGGAGCTATAACTCCCTGTTTGCTGGAATGGGGCTTATTTGCACTGGTGGGGTGCTCTCATGAGGAGCGAGTATCTAGCCTGCATTTTGACATTCATACAGCGCTGTTTCTAGCTTTCAGAATTGTGAATTAGTTGCTCTCCATTCATAATAATGTCGTAGCAGGGGGGAGCCCCTGGATAGGGGCAGGAAACAAGGCTCTTTCATTGGCTGAGCAGCCCCTGCTGGGTTGATGACATTCAGTTCTACTCTGCCCACCCAGCCTGGAAGTATATTGATTCCAAGTGCTGTATGACCCGTGAAAAGCGGGGTTTTAGGTGTGGTGTACTCTGATTGTCCGGCTTTGTGTGTCCCTGACAGACCAAACCAGATTTCCTGAAAATGTGGAGAATACCCTGATGCAGTTCTCCTTCTGTTGTTGTGTAGATGGCCCCAGGGAGAGAGCCAAGTATACTTTCTGCAGAAGGGCATTCCATAAGGATGGGGCCACCACAGACAAGCCCTGTCTCATGTGCCTGCCAACCAGATAGATCTTACGAGTGGGCATGTGAGTAGTGCTGGTTGTTTCCCTTGCCCATAGTTTGGCCCATACCCTTTGGGAGACCTTCCAAAAAGCAGGTAATTGGCTCCTAGCAAGGGGAGGACTTGCTTTTCAATTGTTTTTGCTAGGCCTGTCACCTGATTAAAGAGATCTTACTTGCTTTAATTGTACGAGTTCTGATTGCTTAATCTATTAATTAAATTGCATTAATTTGCATATGAATGAAAACTAGAGTTCTGAAGTACACGTTCTTTGTTTTTACATGATACATGCAGAACATCTTAGGCGGCATCTTAGAAGAGGCATTCTGTCCTGAGGGGTGGGGGTGGGGCTGTGGGGAGAGAACGGCACCGGAGGTGGAATTCAGGGTGGACCTGGGCAGACCTGCAGAACTACATATTTTAAATGGTAGGCCCACCCTACCTACCATCACCATCACCATCATGTATCTTGGGGGCTCAGTATGTAATCTATAATTTGGGTTAGATTAACAGAAAACAATAGAAATATTTAGAAAATTATGTTTCAGCTTTTTAAAATTTTATTTTAATCAAAGGTTTTCTCTCTCTCCTTCTCTCTCTCTCTCTCTCTCTCTCACACACACACACACACACACACACACACCATTAAACAGCCTTTGGCAGGCTTGTCAGAACACCTCAGAATTTTGTGACGTGTTTACCTCTTGGCCTGGGTGCTTAATGATGAAAGATGGCCTGTGAGGGGTGGGATTGGGGTCTGCCTTCTTCTTGAGTTAGAATTCCACTCCTAGATGGCTCCTACTGTTTGTGTTTGTTTTGTTTTTAAGTTTTATTAAGTTATCTTCATCCAGTTTACAGACCTTGGGTTGGTCCAGGATTTACCTTCCACGAGAGTAAGGGATCTGCTCATGGAAGGTCCCTCCACCCAATGTTTGGGATCCCCCCTCTCCCACACACCATAGCTCACCCCATTCAGCTCAGTCTCCTGACCCTCTGTGTAGCCTTTTCAGGGGGCTGGAGGGGCTGCCATGGGAAGTGGGAGGAATCCACTTCTGCCAGCACTGTTAATCCATTTTAAATCTGGATCCAAACCTTTGAGTTATCGTACTATAGACAAAAGAAGACAACATATGTAAATCACATTTCTAAGAAACCATAATGAAGTGTTCAGTGCAACCTCAAACATTATATACTTAAAAGAGGTTCATTGTATGTATAAAAGAAAGAATGCTATTTATCTATATTTCATCGAAGATGGTGTTTCTGAAATGATTGCTGCTGAGAAGGTGCGTGCTTATCTTGTCTATTTTGATTAATAAAAGTAATAAAATGATTTCAGTTAGAATAAAAAAGAGTTATGTTTAATCCAGTTTCTTCATCAAACAGCCTATATCTGCTGCTCGGTTATCATGAGTACCTTTTTAATTTATCAGAAGGTTTTTAAGTGATTAATCTATCTGAGAGCCCTTGGAATAATATCTAGCACAAAAGTGATGTAACTGCTGCTACTGCTGCTGCTAGAAGTCACCCCAAAGGACATGTTCCTGATGGTTTTGTTTCCAGGCACAATGGTTTTAAATTAAGAAGTCAGGTAGATCTGTATTCTCAAACTTTGTAGCTTCAGGAAACCTTTCCCACATTAATGTGTCTGCTGAGGAATCCTTGCACAGGTGTCATGTTTGTAAAGGATTCTGGGAAATGTTCTTGGAAGCACGGTTCATGCAGGGGGCTGGGGAGTCCTGCTGGGTGTTACCAAAGCTTTGCCTTAACATGCACCTCAGAGCACACTCAACACTCCCCTATATTTGCACCTATGAGGAGATTGGCAGCCATGAGCACACCCTCTTTCAGGAAAGCTAAGAACCAAACTGAATGTGACATGGGAAATCCAGTTTTTAAAAGATCCACGCATCTGTACCACCCCTCTCCTTGTATTCTATCAGGGCCATGGTGCTGCTGGGGGAGAGAGCTAACCTTTTCTCTGGTGCTGTTTCCCTGCTCTGAATCCCCTTCCCCATATCCTTTAAGCTGCTGTTTGCCACACAGGGGAAAACCCATAGGTCCCTGAATGGGATTGGCTTGTTTTTGCCTGGTGTGGTAAATGGCATCTTGACAGGGAAAAGAGTGCACAGGGGAAGGAGTTCACTTCCTCCCTCCACCACTACAGCCCTCGCTGAATCGATGGGATGGGGGAGGCTGCAGCTACTCTGATCTTTACAAAAAACACAAGCAAACACCTGGGGGCTGTCCTCACAGGGGATTTGCTGCAAATTGAGAGCATTTTGAGGTCATTTGGGCATGTGACGTTGTGGCCGATTTGCAGCTGTCCTGGAAATTTCCAGTGGAAAAGCTGGATTTTCTACTTTCACTCCATTTTATTTCTTTAATTCAGATTCTCTGCACTTCTGATGCTGTGTGCTCCTATCCTCCGCGTTTACTACAGCATGATAGCCCTGCCCAGGGGTGTGCCTTTCACCTGGCCATGCCCTCACTGACCCCGGTCAAGGGGTGTTTCACCTTCCTGTGTTCCCCCAATGTTTCTGCCATTTCACAGCTGGGCACTCCAAAGTTCAGAGCTACCTGTAGGTATTTATTTCTCCTTGCCCACTCACACCGCTTCACTTCGCCATTCAGTGTAGTTGATTTTTCTCTTCCTCTAACCTCCATCAGCCACCCTGCAGAAGTACGTGACCCTGGCTTAGGAGCTGATTTAAAAAACAAACAAACATGAAAACAATATGGCGTGAAGGCGTGATCGCGCATTACCATAACCATGTGCACCCGAAGTAACCAGTTTAGCAACCCCAGCATGAAATTGTTGATGTATGTGCCCCCATCTGTACCCAAGGTAACCAGTCCTGGATGGGGAGGCACAGCATGCATTGTGGGGTTAACTTTGTGAAATCGTTACCACGGGAGAGCACAATTGCCTTTGGGCAAAAAGCACCATGCTTGCACCGAAAGTCAATACAGCCCACTTTTGGAAGTACGGAAATCGCAATTGCATGCTATCAAAATTGTGTGCCATAGCCCTTTCTGGTCTCCGTTTCTTCAGAGCTTGCTTTACTTTAGAATCTTGCCCTTCCTTTCTCTCCCCCGGGGTTTGGCTGCAGTACTTTTCCTGAAACTGTTTTCAATGAATGTAGCAGAGTCTGCTAGCAAGGACTGTGGGGTTTCTTGGAAGCATGAGGAAATCATTGCTCTCCTCGACATATGGGGGGAGCACAAGATCCAGGAGCAGCTCCGCTGCAGTCACAGGAACATAGATTCCTAGGTGCAGATCTCCTGCCGAAGGACCAACAGGGGCCACAGATGAAGCGTGGTGGAGCACAGGACCAAGACCAAAGCCACGTGGCTGGAATGCTGAAGGGTGGTTACTCACAACTCCCACTCTGGGAGCGATGCTGCCCCCTACCTCCCCTACAAGGGCTCCATGGCATCCTTAGGGGGGATGCTTCCATCCAACCGAAGTGGGTGAGCAGGAGCATCACCATTCACAGAACCCTTCCTGCTCCTCTGCCTCCTCTGCATTTCCAGGAAGGATTGGAGGAGCTTTTCAACCATGACCTACACACTATTGATGTTGCAGAATACACATCTCCAGTGGAAGAAAATACGGGTATGTCCTTCTCCCTGCTTTTCCCATGACCCATTCTATAACTGCCCATTCCTTGACATAGATGCCGACATTGCAGGCTCTGTGGAGGGGGCTACGCAGCCAGATCAGCCACAAGGGGAGTGGGTTGCCTCTGCAGCTGCCATGCTTCCCACTGCCTGTGCCTGCACAATCTGCTGTAGTGAGAGGCACTGCTTGTCCCGAGGCTCATGTCCCTCTGTGGCGCTAACCAGGTGCGCAAGCCAACCCCTGCCTGACAGGTCTCCACCATGCACACAAGCAAGCCCTAATGACACCTTCCTCTATACCACACAGCTCGTACGTCTTCTGAAGCCTCCGCAGATTTCAGTGAGCCCATGGCAATGCAGGCCCAAAGACTTCCCAGGGGTCTAGCTCAGAGAGAGCGCACCACCCTGGTAGGTTCTGGTGTACACTGCAGATAAACTTTCTCAATGCACAGCTGCAATGACTCCTGTGGTGGGTCTCATAATGCCCTTGGTGCTACAGACCCCTTCTCTTGGAAGGGTATTGTTTGCCATCGCCCAGCCCAACCCTCTCATGGAGGTGTGTATATGTGCCCAGCACCTTAGGCTCCCCTTACCCAGTGTCTATGGGTCTGTGGCAGTGGGGCTTACTCAGAGCCCCGCTGTATATATGCCCAGCACCCTAGGCAATGACTGTGGGCCAAACTGCCTTCAGCATTTACACTCTTTCAGACCCTGGCATCCCAAACCACAAAGCCACATTGTCCCCTGCCACATGCCTGGCAATGGCGTGTAACCAGAGGACAGGTCAGTCTGTGGCTAATGACCTCGATCAGCTGATGCAGCACACCACCTCAGGGAATGAGCAGCTGCTCCATACGTTTGAACAGGACGCCCAAGTCCATGGAAGAAGTGTAGTGCACAGCGGCAGGTGAGGTGGAGTGAAGGAGGGACAGATGTACACTGCTAGCCACAACAGACGGGCAATCTGACCTGCTGGAGAAACTGGTTGGGAAACTTGTAGGGGAGGCTGAGGAGGGAGGGCCCACGTGTATTCAACATGAATTTCCCACCAGCAGCGATGTTGCAACCCCAGACCTATGCATGGATGAACATCCAGAATTTCCTCTCACTCATCAAGTGGGCGATCTCCAGTCCTGCATGCTGCTGGCAGCTGCTAATGTATTGTCCCAGCATGCTTCCACCCCTAAGAAGTGTCTGCCTGGGTGCAGGAGGGATCCCCGCCTGGTAAGGAAACCCAACAAGTTCTCCCCATAGGCCCCAGGCACTGCATCCCTGTCAGCAGTCACAGCACCCATCCCTTCCGCTTGTCCACCATAGAAAACATGTGGAGGCTGTGACGTTTGCTGCAAAAACCAGTTATTTAGTTATTCTACATGGGGAAATGGGGTTATTTACATGTTGGGGGTTACACAAAAATAATAGGGGTTCCATTTTACTCAAAATAAAGTTTTGTTTATAAAACTATGAAATATGCAATGTTGCTGGGGAAAGGGGCTATTTACACAGGGGGAAGCAGGGGGTGGTGGTCTGGGAGGAGATGCTGCCTGGGGGGCAGCTTGTCCACTCCTGCTCCAGGGCCACCACATGGCTAGTGATGCATCCCGAGGGAAAGGGCAGGGGGAGGAAGGCTGGTCAGTGCATGGCTTTCTTGCCCTTGATGAGGACACTGCAGCCACAGCTACTGTACTTACGGCTGGCCCAGATCTGCCGCACCATCTGCAGGACCTGCTGCAACAACCTTGTGCTGGCGACCATGCCTGGCTAGGGTTCCCACCCATGGGCCAGTGCAGGGTGCCCTCCTTCATCAGCGCCAGCTCTCCGACCTGCGTGGCACTCCAGGGCAGGGTGGCGCCGGTGCCGGTCCCGCTGTGGGTGGTGGCGGTGGCTCCACAGCAGCCTGTGGGGCAGCAGATCCTGCCTTGGGCTGCTCATGCTGGTCCTGGGGACCTGTGGGGAGGAAGGACATCGTGAATGTTCTGCCCACCGTGGGGCTTGCCCAAAGGGAAAGCATCTACACTACCAGAATCCCAAGGCAGGTAACTGACCACGCGCGGAGACACATCAGACCATGTGCGCAACCCCTCATGGGCATGCTGTGGTACTCACCCCACAGTGCAGCCTCCCGCCAGTTCCGGTCCCCCGCCTCCACCTTGTCATGGTCCTGGCAAGCTGGAGAATGTACAGGGACAGTCATACGTTTCTGAGGTCACCATGCATCAACATACCAGTGGCCAGCTAAGACCAACCACTGCGTCGCTTCCACTGCTGAGTCCAGTGGGACATTGCCGGCAGCTGCTTGGCCAACGGAGCCCGCGCAGAAGTGAGGACTCCTTCACACAGGCACCATTCTGGCTCTCAGCAATCGCTGTTCTTGAGGGCTGCACAATCCCTTTCCATGTACTCTGCCCAGGGAGTTCCCATCTAACTCAGTGGGACTGCACGTCTTGCACTGGTGCATTGGTGTGGTGCAAAACAGAACATGCGCAACCCCATGCAGAGTGCAGGAGTATGCCAAACTCGCGCTTCTACAAGTAGCAATGGAAAGGGTGGGCGGGGCGGGCTGCCCTAATGGGCAGAGGTAGTGACAACTCACCAGCTGGTCTGCGGAGCTCTGGGCTGGGTCGCCCAGCTCCGTCAGTTTCCTGAAGAAGGGTAGCTGGGCAGCACATGGCAGATGCTCCCCGTGCAGCTCCAGGGCCTGGTAGAAAGCTCCCCTCAGGGCCTTAAACTTGGACCTGTGCTGGAGGGCATTCTACTGGTGGCCAGCATTACACGTGCTACAAATGATCTGGTGGTACAAGCGGATGGTCTGGAGTAGGGATGGGCGGATTCCCTACCTTCCGGTCCGTGGGGAATCCGCCCGCGGAGGGGGGGGGAGCGATCAGTTCCTCCCGCTGGAACCCTCTTTGTCCAGCTCAGCTGCACGGCGATTCCACAGAGCTGCTGGCCAGCTCCGAAGCACCAGCGATACAGCCGCCATGCCATATCGCTGGCTGAAGGGGACTTGACTGGACTGACTGCGGACGCAAATGACATGCAGCCGTAAAGGCCTTAGTTTAAGGTAAATGCAGCTGTAAATGGCTGCATTTAGCTTAAACTAAGGCCTTTACGGCCGCAAATGACGTCCTGGATTTGCCTCCGTGCTTTTCATTCCAACAATAGGCTATGCAAATATTTGCGTAGCCTATCACGTGAAAAACAGGGCGGCAAATGGCGTCCAGGTCACCATTTGTGGCCGTAAAGGTCTTAGTTTAAGCTAAATGCAGCCATTTACAGCTGCGTTTACCTTAAACTAAGGCCTTTACGGCCACAAATGGCATCCTGGACGCCATTTGTGTCTGCAGTCAGTCCCGTTCAGTCAGCAATATGGCATGGCGGCTGTATCGCTGGGAATCCAGAGCCGGAGGATCCATCCGAGGCGGAGGTAAGTGTTCCATTCCGCCATGGATTCTCTGAAGAATCTGGCCTCTTTGGAGTCTGTGGCGGAATTCTCCGCCATCCCTAGTCTGGAGACAGGAGCTGCATACCATTCTGGGAACACATCCAGCCTCAGCAGCATGTGTACTCCCGGTGTCAACCAGTGCGCCCCCCGGTGCTGGGGAGCCATCTAGGGGAGAACACCCTCACTTCTGCTTATGCATGGCCATAGGATCACAACGTTGTTTCTATGGTTCAGTGATTTAAAGGAGAACTGTGAGCTTATTTTGCATGGCGGGCGCCTTGCTGACTTGAGTTGCACTGGTACCCACTATGTGGGACTTAGGGAGTAGTAGGTAGCATAAGCCAATGTTCCAAAAGCAGTATTGAGGCCTTTATTTGAAGCTTGGTCCCACACTAGGCTGTGACTGCAAGAAAGCCAGTGTGCAGTTTGTCTCTGGATTTGGGGAGGGAAAGCTGCCCTTAGTGTGCCGCCTTTTCTACCAAGCCCGGATTGGTACCATGGTTTCTCCCTGCCATATATTATTTCATATTTTGACTTATTTGCAACTGTGATCTCACGCCTCGCTCCTCTAACCACCCCCTCATTGAGAAAGCGAGATCTCGGTATTGCGCATTTTTGCGATGCTGCTTTCCCAATTTCTCACTTTAAAGACATATCTGAAAGGGGGAATGAGGTGGGGGAACCCGTTGAACCACCCAGTGTAGTGTCCTTTTGTTACATTGATGAGGTGAGCTGGGAACTCCACATTGATAAACACTAGTAGAAACACACACACACCCAATCAAGGAAGCAAAATCTCGGTATTGCACATTTCTCCAGTGCTGCTTTCACAATTTCTTGTTTTAACAACATGTCTCAATAGGGGAATGAGGTGGTGGAAACTGCTGAACCACCAGTGTTGTGTCCTTTTCTTACATTGCTGAGGTGAGCTGAGAACCCTATAAACCCACTGTTAAAAAAAGCACAAGCAGAATTGGATAGTAGTGCCCCATTGGCAATGCTGGGAGATAGGAATGTGCACCAGCTACAAGGACAGCTTGCAAGACACTGAGTGAGGAGGGCTGCTGATGGCTTGAGTAGCTGGGGGAGAACCCACCTCACCTGCTCCACTCCTCCCCATACCCCTCACGTAAGTGTACATCTCTCAGAAACTGTTGTATCAAAATGTTTTATTAAATATAAATCCAGCAGATTGTAAATTAGGATTACAGGCTAACTCCAAGAATGGTTAATGGCGAAGGCCCCAGAATTCCAGAGCTAGTCTGTAGTGGCCTCCCACACCAGCTCACCCTCTGTAGTATGCCACCTGTCCTCATTGTCCAACACTGCTCCCAGGGTGGCCAGCTCAACTGGTCCTCTCCCATCCATCTCCTCCAGAATTGCATGACCCTTAGTCTCACAGATGTTATGTAGAAGAATACAGGCAGCAATTACAGAGGTCATGTTCTCCTCAGCAATCTCAAGCCTCACTGTTAGGCACCGCCATCGGCTTTTCAGCCTTCCAGAGGCCTGCTCCACCACATTGAGAGCCCTCCTAAGGCAGTAGTTGAAATGAGCCTTCCACCTGTCCAGATGGCCTCCAGGTGGTTTCATGAGCCATCTCTGGTGGGGTAGACACTGTCAGCCACAACCAGGGGCAGGACCTGAACCCAGTTCACAGTGATGGTGGGGTTCCCAGGAACAAAGATGCCAGCCTCCATTGTCTCAAGCAGCACAGAGTTTCAGAACACAAAAGCATCGTGATTTTTCCCACTCCAACCAACTTCCATGTCAATGAACCTGCCTGTGTGGTCAGTCGTTCCTTGAAGGAGGATGGAATAGAAATGCTTCTGGTTGATGAAGTTAGTCCTCTGTCTTATGGGTGAAATGACAGCCACGTGACAGCTGTCCACAGCCACAATGCAGCGAGGGAACCTTAACTTTCCGAACCCCTCCGTGTTCTGAAAGAGGGGAAGTGAATGAATGGTTGCTTTCTGATGCAAGGTGAACAATTCCCCACATTGCCATTTGCAGGCCTCTAACACCCCTTTCCCGATGAGCAAGTTCTGAAGAAGAACTGACACCCCCGCCACGTAACCACCCTGGTAGAAGCACAGACACCCCAGGCTCAGTCCCCCAACTTACCGTGCAGTGCTGCAAGGGGCATACCTGCGCTACATTGCTGAGCGTCACTGTCCTTCTCAGCGGGAGATGTTCTGTGGCCAGGCACACCTCAGCCACGATGCTTGATGCAGTGGTTCTCCCCATGGCAAAATGATGAGCAGCCTCCCTGTGCACGCAGATATTTGTGAGGCTCCATATGCAGATTTTGCCACTGGAATTGGCTCCCTCACCTCTGCAATTTCAAAGAGGGTCCCGTGTGACATCCTGAGGCCAGCAATCCATCGCTTGTCATCTGAATTTTGAGAACAAAGTTCTCCTACCAATCCTGACTAGTGGGGAAATGCCACCAACGCCACCCCATTTTGGGTCTGGACACGTGGAATGCAGCAGCTTGCCCCTTCCCATAAAGCCATAAGGCAGCTCTTCTCCTGTGCCTTTTCCTCATCTCCCATCAAAGCTTCTTCACCCTCGACTGCTGGTCCTGTGGGAGCAGCCAAAGGGAGAGCATAGCCGGAATGTTGGAAGCCAACAGGCAGATTGCAGAGATGCACAGCTGCACCGACCTAGGATCCATGTTGGAATGGCTGTGCACGTAACCAGGACTTCTTGCCATATCTGCTCAGGACTGAAAGTCACCTGTGTGTGTGTGTGGGGGGGGGGGGAGCTCACCTGAGGTAGGCACTGACTGGGCATGCTCATGTGGAAGGAAGGGTCAGAATCACCAGAATCACCAGACAGACCAATGATGTACTCCAGTGGCCTTTATTCCCTCCTGAAATTAAGGACAGACTACCCATTCCATAGCTCCAGTCAGACATGAGGTCACCAAAGCATGGATGCGCTTTTGCAAAGTAATGTAACTGTAACATTTCCATCCGTGGAAATAACGCATTTACAGAGCCTCTCTCCTTCCCAAGTGGTGAGCAGGGATTAAGCACATTTAAGTCACACTCCAAACACAACAAAGTTTTTATACACTGAAAGGCAGAGGCAACGCAAGGACAAAGCAAACCAGAGAGCAACTACCATGTACATTCGCGGTCACAAGACAGCAAAATTGTGCTTTTGCACATGGGGGTGAGTCGTTGCTATCTTGATATTGCAACTTTTGTTCAAAGGGGAAAAAATTAAATGAAAAACAGGGCACCACAGTATTGGGGTATTGCACATTGGATGCCTACTTGGGACACACACACACACACACACACACACACACACATAGCCCAACACACTGGCTTGAGAAAGCAGTGGGGGTGGAACAAGGCAAAAGGGGGGAGGACAGGACCAGGCTCGCTGAATGATGATGTGGATCAGCACTGCTGAGGCTCTGCCCAGAAGCCACCCCCAAAATAACATTAAAGTGCTGTGTGACCTGTCCAGAGCCCCAGACCGGATGGGGGGTTGTCCACATTTTCCTGCACGGTGTGTCCCCAAACAGAGCAGACATTAATCAGTTTAAAAGGGTAGAAAAGAGGAGAGCAATCTAAATCCATTTCCGTGAAGACCACCCCCACCCCGTTATCCTGTTCATAGATTTATTTATTTATTTCATTTGTATACCACCCAATAGCCAAAGCTTTCTGGGCAGTTCACAAAAATTTAAAAACATCAAAAATTAGATCTCCCATATCGCATCAAGTTTGGCCTCAGAGCTCCCCAGAACACAGTGAAAAACACTGAATTAGATGAAAAGGATAATTTGCTTTATAACTGCATTTGATCACACCCCTCCAGCCTGGCCTCTCCCATCCCTCCCTTCACTCTGTAGTCTCTACCCTGTCAGATTTTAAATTGTAAACTCCTTGGAGCAGGGACCTCTTTTTGTGTGTTTATGCTCTAAAGCACTACGTCCACTAATATCACTGCATCAGTCTTTTACCATAATAATTTAAAATAATAATTTAAAATAAGTAATCGGGCCTGTCAATCTTTTTGTCCAAATAGAAAATATGATAGGGCTTCAGACATGTCTCTTTACTAGGGCATTTTCTGAATACCCTTAGGGAGCAATCCTATGGCCGCTAGTCAGCGGCTAGATGGCCATAGGATATGTTGGTTTCCGGGAACTGACCTTCCCTCCCTCCTCCGCTGCCTCACAAGGAGATCAGAATGGCCCTGCGCTCCGCATTTGGAAGAGGAGCGTGGAGTGGTGAAAACGGGGTGTTCCGGGGGTGTTCTGGGGCGGGGAAGGTGGAAATGCCGGCACGACACATCCTATGTGTCATCTGGCAGCCACTTCCCCCGCTCTGCCTTCCCGTGGCTAGACAGCTGAAATCGGCCGTCTAGCTGCAAATGCAGGGCGGCTGAAGCGCGGAGGGGACGATCCCCCTGCGCTTCTCCTGCCCTGCCTTGGATAGGCGGTCGCCTCCAAGTTTGGAGGCGGCCGCCTAGCCCTATCGGATTGTGCCCTTAATGACCAAATAAAAAGCAACACCCATACTGGTTGTCTCTGACATATTTGATTAGAATCCATCGTATGCCGCGAAAGAGTATATGACAATAAGCAGTAAGTCTGGCAGCAATTCTTAGGCGGAGATCTGTCTCACAGCCCTTGCTAGTGGACACTGCTCCACTTGAGATGCCAGGGCAGCTGCTTTATCCACACTGACTGGCAGCCGCTCTTCAGGGTTCCAGATAAGGGTCTTTCTCAGCAATACCTGGAGCGGCTGGGGGTGGAACCTCGTGCAAAGCATGGCCTCTGGCACTGAACTGCAGCTGTGTTCAAATCATGCAGTCCTCTGCGTAGTCACGCCCCCTCGTTAGTGCCACATGACCATCTGAAGTTGGTGAGGAGAGTTTGAAAGGGAGGAGAAAGGAGGGTTTTGTGAACTGGGATACAAACAGGGCCACTTGGGATACACTGCTAATCTATGCAGAGCCGAAGGCTCAGGGGAGGCCCAGTGAAAGGGCCTTTTCTTATCTCAAGCAAACAAAATGAGGCATTGCTGATCATTTGCAAAACGGAATGAATGAGGGCACCATGTGTGTAGCACATCAGCTGTTAGGGTTGCAAGCATACTAGCAACATGCACGCCACTTCTCCAGGGCAGCTGCATCGCTCGCATGTTTCTGAGTGTCCCATGAGTGTCATTTGGCCATGCATGTTTACACTGCATATGTGCCAACAGGGGGGCGGGGTATGTGGCAGATATAAGTACATGAAATGATGTGTGGGAGAGGTAAATCCTTACGACGTCTTTGACTTCAAATCGTCCTCAACTCTATGGAGAGATGACAGCTGTGAAAGGAGTACAAAAATCAGGTGCCCATAAAAATGCATCTGGGGGCTAAACTGCACACTTTGTTAAATATGAAGTGTGCAGATGAGCCTCACTTTCTTTTTTACTTCCAAGTAAGCATGCAGCACCCTAATTTGGTTTGAGACCACTGTAGACAAGTATTGGATGACTTTGGGCCAGTCACTGACTCTCAGCCTAACCTAATTCACAGGGTTGTTGTGATTATAAAATGGAGGGGGGGGGGTTATGTATGCCACCTTGGGCTCCTTGCAAGAGGAAAAGAGGCAGGATATAAATATAATAATAAATAAACCTTACCCTCTCCACTGCATTTTTGCACTAAATTCTCCCCCCAGACACAGGGAGCTTAAAAAACCCAAACAGGATTTTTCTTTGTTTTTTTAGCCCCCACATATGTGTAGGAGAGAATTTACCAGGCAACAGGGAGAAGTGGCTGGGAGCAGGGAAAGGTTTATGCCTCCCTTACTTGGCATGGTGGTCCTGATCCAGAGCAGGGCCCTGTGCTCTTACTTGGAAGTAAAAAAGAAAATGAGGCTCATAAAGCTAGTTATGATTAACGTAAATCTCAATGATTTCAATGGGCCTGCCCCAAGTATAAGTAAATCTGGATCCAGCCAGATTTACACAATATGTAGTGTGTAGTTTAGCCTTTATAGAGAGGCCAGACAGTGCCTTCCTTGAAATGCAGCCCACATCTGTGGCTGAAGTTACCCTTGCTTCAAGAGAACCAAAGGCGAGCATCCACAAAATGTGTTTTCCATAGGAAGGCAGCTACACAGCACTGCACCGACTCTGCCAATGGTGGCCAGAAGCCCAGAGACTTCTTGCGTATTGTGGGTGTATTACAAGGCCACATTTAGAAGGTTGGAAGGGGCAAGCACCGGACTTGCTCAGTGCGACTGCGTGAACACAGATATTGCTCTCCAAGCAGCAAGTATCTGAAGGAGTGCCTCTTCACGTATCATCTCCTCTTCAGAGGAGGCCTTTCTCTCAGTACCATCCATGGGAGAAATGCATTATGCATTTACAAGAGAGCAGGCCTTCTCTGTGGCAGTGCCCTGACACGGGGTGCCCTCCTGAGAGAGATGCAACTGGTGCTGCTTTGCTTTATTTTCGGCACCAAATGAAAATGTTCCTGTTTTCCCAGGCATTTTAAATTTTACATTTTGTAATTGACTGATCCATTTGTTTGCTGGTTGAATAGTTTTTATGCCTCTTATTTTGTAATTTCATTGCTGCTGCTATATTTATTTGTGTTTTTATAATATTATGTACATCACCCTGGGATACCCTGAGGATGTAAAATAAAGAAACAGGCAAACATTCCTGCACCTCCTTGCCTTAAAAAAATCCCACAAGTGGAACAACCAATGCCTGTGGGCAGAGATAGATGGGCCCTTGCGCTCCCCATAGCCAAGTCTGCGAAGTCTCCCTGCATTGTTTTCTTTTGCATAGTTGTATGATTCCATTATTACAACTGCACACAAAAGAACAGCTATTGTAATGTATTTTGTTCTGTGCGCCCGGGCACGGGCACGGGCGCGCGCACGCGCGCACGCACACACACACACACACACAACAGACAGACAGACAGACAGACAGAGATAATTAGCATCAGTTTCTGTAAATAGGCAGATCCCATCCACAACAGTCACATTTTATGAGACGGAAAGTCCATGCACTGTCATGAAGCGTACATCACTAAGATACACAAATGTCTGTGAGTGTGTTTCAGACTAGTTGTGCAATTTGTACCCAAATGGTAAGTGTAAAGAAACAGGTGGTGTACAAGTGCTTAGGCAAGCCTCCCACAACCTGGCACCCTCCAGATGTGTTGGACTACAACTAGGGGTGATGGAAGTTGTAGTCCAACACACCTGGTGGGAGTGCCAGATTGGGAAAAGGTAACTTAGTACAAGATTTGTAAAATGAACAGTGACAAGGTCATCTAATCTTAGCTCTATGAAAGTTGGCTGTGAATAATAAATGGAGAGGAAAACCATACACTAGAGAGGCACACCCTTGAGAAGCTGAGAGAGACCAGGGCCAGACAGAGATGGAAATGGATCGAGAAGCACTTTTCTGTTATATCCAGATTTTTATGGAATCGCTTTGGTCCGCTGGGGCATATGAAGCAAGAAAAGTGGAGTATACAGTACCCCCAAACCCATCACAGTTGCCATGGGCAGATCTTGGGGAATTACGCTCTGGGCAAGCTGTCAGGAAGAATGCAGAAGTCTGTGCTATATTGCATTAGAAGTGGATGTACTCACTTATCCAGGGCTGGATCTACATGGCAACAAATGCTTCCATGTTTAATGTGGATTTTCATGAAATCCCTTTTGGTCCATCCCAAGCACACGAAGCAAAAACTGTGGAGTAAATCCAACCTTTAAACCGGCTTTTCACAGGTCAAACTGCACTTTAACCCTCCTTACTTTGCAGCTGGATGGGCAGAGTCTGCTCATAGGAGTGAACGTCATCCACCCCATAGATGCTGCTCAGCCAGTGGGAGAGGCCTGCTCCTGCCCCCCTCCATGCCCCACTGCTCAGGGAAGTTTAAGGAAGAGATGAGTGATGTCAGAGCGTTTACCCTACACCTCTCTCCCTCGCATCCGCTGACTGTGAACCAGCAATATTGAAGCCCAGGGACAGACTGATGGGCAGGCAGACAGGAGGCACCGAGGTCCTGCATGGAGAGAAAGGGCTGGAGCAGCCTCCCTCTGCCAGCGCTCTGGAGTCTGTGGCGGCGGCAGTGGCAGCTGCCTCCACTTCCCCAACTGGAACTGAGCCGCCTCCTCCTCCTCCTCACTTGTTAAAGTTAGTAGTCCACATTACCATCTAAAGAGGAGCCCACTACCGAATGTGCTCCTCTACACACGTGTACAAACTTGTGCACATTCGCAAGACATGCATTTGTGAAGTGACCTTTGAACCTTGGCAATAGGGCACACAGCAAGAGGGAACCTAAAGACACACACACACACACACACACACGCTGGCTTCTTCAATAACAGGGAAATTCATTACACACAATAAAGAGTTTGGAATATTCACTCATTCCCTGGGGAAATTAACCCAGTCCAGCGTTTAGAAATCAAAACCAAGCACAACATGGACAGCATCAGACATATGTGAACTGAATCAAGTTATGGGGAAATGAGTTCTGTTCTCTCAGTTGCTGAACTGAGGGTCCTGGCATGTCAGCAAGGCTGCGGACGTGTCCAGGGAGAGGCGGGCTGGGCTGCTGTATTACGCAGAGCTGGTGAAGCATCTGGCACTCCCTGGCTGAGTCGGTCTGGTGGCACATAATGCTCAGGTGCCTGGGGAACAAAGCAATTTGCAGCCCTGACTCTGAGGGAAAGGGAAGTTGTGCATTTGGCTAGGATTACAACCTCACTCAGAGGCCCCATTTGCCCAATCAAACAACCCCTGGTTTGTCAACCACAGATTGTTTGTGAGCGCACGGGAGCAAGGGAGCACTCTGGCTCCCAACTGCTCGACTGCTTCTGCTTTCGTGATGTGTGAACCCAGAAACTCTGAGTTGTTTAAGGGTTCAACAACTCAGAGTTAGCCCACGGTTTGTTGTTGGTTAACTCTGAGTTGTTCAGCCCCTAAACAACCCAGAGTGTTTGGGTTCATGTGTTATGAAACAACCCAGGTTCCTGGGTTGCTCGCTCCTTGACGGTGGAAGCAACAGGAGTGTGGGAGGGAGCACACCAGCTTGCTCCTGCTAGATATGGGCAACTCCTGAGCGACACAGACCAAGAAGCGGCCGTGACATGTGAACCTGAGAAGGGCTGTGGATTGGGAAGAGGCTCGGGGGACAGGGGGGCTGGAGGCAGGGAGCCTAAGGGGCAGGGCGCCAGAAGGATGAAAGAGTGAAGAATCAGCAGTGACCCGAGGAAGGAGAACAGGAAGGCAAGGGAGAAGGGGGCTCCAGCAGGTCAAGGCAAGAGTGAGAAGGAAACTGAGCAGGAAGGGGCTAATAAGAGGTGCTCTGAAGAAACTTTAAGATGAGGAAAAGAAGTAGTTAAAAAGGAATGGTGGGGAGGCTGGTCGAGAGATGGGTGGTTAGAGGACATGGGGGATGAAAATCAAGGACCTGAAGAAGCAAAGTATGGTGGAGAGATGGAGCTGAGGGGGAGAAGAGTTGAGGAGAAAGTAGGACTGGGCAAAACTACGTAGGGAGGGAGGACTTGGGGTGACCACTGCGAGTGGCCAGGCACAGAGCTGCTGAAGCCCTGCCTAGTGCGGCTCACGGTGTCACTGCAGCTGTGTGGCCCAGCAACCTTACAGAGGCCGTGTGGCCCCAGAAGCCGCAGGACTGGGGCTGAGTGTCACCTGGACAGGAGCTAACCAGCCTGTGTGTTGGCGGTGGGCTTCTAGTCAACTGCAATGCACTTCTTCAGGTCCTTAGCCGGAGCAAAGAGGGGGCCTTGTCATTGGGTAAGTTTCAAACGTATCATGAACAAATGCAGCCAATGACATTTCACCTGGAGCATTTGAACACGCACACGCAGGCACAGAGGCCCCGCCATCTGGCAGCCTGTCAACCGGCGGGCTGGGGTGGCGCCAGCAGCCTCCGGCAGCAGATAGGGCCTATCTCTGGGGATGCCCTCCTGCTTTATCTTCCAGGAGCCAGCCAGGCTCAGCAGGAGCGTGGCTTCCCTCCCGCCTTCCTCTGCAGCTCAAGAATTCCGTGGCTGTAATGAGGCACCTCTATCCCATGCTGTGCCAGGCGCCAGGGCTTTATCCCCCCCCCAAGGGTCCCCCCGAACCTTTGTTCAGTGGTTTCAGGGAAAGCTCTTTCAGAAATTCTATCAGGACATGTTCTAGGTTGCATTAAGAAAAGAAAAACCCCGTTCTGGTCCTAAAGCCCCGCAGGGTGAGCCTTTTCTCACTGTAATCCCTGTATCCTCCCTCTGCATTGCCATTCCATCCACAATGTGAATGGGAGGGCTGCCAACTTTAGTTCCATCTTCTGCTGCTCCTGTGCCTTTAAAACAGCTTGATGTGGAGATGCTTATGACCTCCATGCCAGGAAAAGCTTCGGCTGCTGATCAAGCTGTTGTTAAAAGCACAAGAGCAGATCAGGCTGTTTTTCTTCTTTTTCTGGTCAGCTGGGAACCCTGCTGATGGTGCCGAGCTTTAGCTGCGTTTAGACCATTGGAAGGAAGGAGGAAACCACAGCCCATGCCTCACTCAGGGCCAGAATCCGCCCCCAAGTCTGACTGGAAGGATTGTTTCCCCACTCTGCTCCACAAGAAATGCGTATTATACCAAAGCCCACCAGCAGAGAGCAGGAGCAAACAAGCTATATAGACACCAAAGCTAAAAAGTAAAAAGTGCAGAACATTAATTGCTCAGCCACTTTAGATTATTATAGGGGAAATAAATAAATAACCAGGGTCAAACAAAAACTCAGGATAAGATGAACAGACCTGGGGAAATATTTTGCAGACCACCAGGAGAGCAGAAAGACAATGAATGTAAAGCAGTAAAATAAAATAAAATCCAGTGAGTCTTTCCAAAGGGATGTCTTCCCCCTCCACCCCCACCCCCACCCAGTACGCATAAGAAATCATCCTGCCTTTAGGCTGCCATCCTATACCCAGTTTCTTGGGAATAAGCGCCATTAAACTCAATGGGATTTAATTTTGAGCAGACATGCATAGGATTGTGCTATTAATGTGGCAAATCGCCAAGATCCTAGAGCAGGGATGGTGAACATGTGGCTCTCCAGATGTTGTTGGATTGCAACTCCCATCATGCGTTACCATTTGCTATGCTGCCTAGGGCTGATGGCTCAACAACATCTGGAGGGCCACATATTCCCCACCCCAACCCTAGGGGACAAGGGAGAGAATCCCCCTTTCCTCCAAATTATTCAAGACAAAGGCACCACATTAAAACAAAACTCCAGATGTAAAATATTTTTCATAAATGTAACTCACTAAGTCTTGAAATGGGTAAATGCCTTTTATTTCTCCTGTGCATCTGCTTTACAATCCTTAAGGAATGCAATGTTGCCTCTTATCTTTTAGGAACCCATTTTAATAGTCTGGCAGGGGTGACTCAGCAATAAGAAATGCACTCTTCATGTGCTCAGAGGTCCTCTTCTTCCCCAGCCAGCCTGCAGTGTATAGAAACAAAAATCCCAATTAATGAGTAGTGCTGGAGGCTCAGATTCCAGGTCCAGGTCCAGAATTCTGAAGAGATTCCAGGGGCTCAGGCCCCAGCTGACATGGGGTCATCTATTCTAATGGTTTCCAAACTGCATATTGTGGGAAATCTGAGGGTGCTGGTCCGCCGCTGCCGCTCTTCTGCTAAGGTGCACAGCCACAGGAGGGTGCTGGATATATACTCAGGTGCACTCTTAGTTCTCACAAAGAGACAGTGAGGCCCAACAGGACTAGCCAGAACCAGTGTGAGTTGAATGTGCATCAGAAGAGCATGATGCAGAAATTTCTTCACACGCAGGCATTCCCTGCTCTGAGTGCCTCCCCATACGAAGATTCGGTGGGTGGCTACTTGTGAACAAGCCTTTTCTGTGGTGGCCCCCAAACTGTGGAATGCTTTCCCTAGAAAGGTCCATCTGGCACCTACTTTGTCGGTTTTCAGTGTCAGGCAAAGACCATTTTATTCTTCCACATCCTTAAGGGGAAAATAATTAAATTTGCTGCTCACTTTATTTTTAATGATACGTTTAATACTGAATTTTTAAACCATCTTCCTCCATGTTCTAGCTGCTCAGTTATTTAACTTTCAAACTTTTCTGAATGACTGCTGCTGTTTTTAAAACAATGATTTTAATGTGGTTTATAATTGGTTTTATTGTATTTGCTTTTATTATGTATGTCATCCTGAGAGCTTTGGCTATAGGATGACTCATAAATTGAGTGGATGAATGAATGAGGAAAGGGCTCCCTTAAGGTACAATGTTAGAAAAACACTGACCTACTCTATATAGTCTATTGTTTTAGTTGTGATACTAACCCAGCAACGCTCTATAGGCACTTAGCTAGATAGAGATCGCTACTACTGGTTTGTATATGTTGTGTTTTAAAAAATATAAGCAAAAATCTGCAGGCTGAATGAATTTGGTGTAAAGGAAGAAAAATTGCCGCTTATTTTTCAGAATCTGTCCTGCTTCTGCTTCAGAGCAACTGTAAACACACGGAGACGCATTTGTCAGTTGCGCCTAGTAGCCAGGCAGCTCAGCTCAGCTGTAACATCTCTCTGTGGGGTTATAGGTGACACAGTGACCTGGTTCAGACTTAATGAGAAGCCACTGTGGGTGAATTTCCCTGCAGGGCTTCTCACTGCAGCAGTGGCCAACATTTTGAATATTTGGGCATGGGAGGGGGCGCTGTAGTTTCTGGTTACATGTGAACCTGGTGAAGATGGGTTGTTGGGGTGACTTGTCAACCATCCCAACAACCAACTCTTGCCAGGTTCGCACATAATGAGACTCTGTGGTGGCAGGGGTTTGGATTGCCAACTTCGCACTTGCAGGTGCTGCAACCCACCATGGCTAATAAGCCATCGTGGGCTGCAGTGATCATATGAATCAGGTCATAGGCTGGGTTCATGCTTCACATAAGCCATGTTGACACAAACAAGGCTCACAACCCGACATAAGCCACAGTGGTGAGGTGTGGCTTGTTAACCACACACAAGCCATCCTGAGAACCCATGGCTTGTTGTCAGGTTGTTGAGGGTGGCTTGTTGTGACTTGTGAACCTGGCAGTGTGGATTGTCTCAAGCAGCTGCAGAGGCACTTGGCAAGAGTGACAAAAAAAAAACACCTGTGCTGTGCCTTGCAGTCTCACCGGTGATTGCAGGCTTCCTCCTCCCTCATCTGTCATGTCCGCCCCTCCACTGACACTGAAATGGCACTTTGGAATGCCTGTAACTTGTTCACAACCTTTTAAAAATATATTTTTTGGGGTGCTCCTGAAGTGTGCAGATAGGTTCCTATCCCCCCCAGTCCTTCGCAAGTGTGCAGGTGTGCAGATTCACCTGTCCACTATGTACAGTCTGCAGCTGTACAGTCACCTTGTCAATTTCCTTGTAAACTACCTGCTCCAATTTGGTGCTTCCCTTGAAGCACCAAACTGTCAAGGAAAGCACCAAACTGGAGCAGGTAATATACAAAGAAATTGAAAAGGTGACTGTGCTACTGCTGATTATACATGGTGGACAGGAGAATCTGTGCACTTGTGAAGGACTGGGGAAGAAATAATTAAAAAAATACGAAGCCCTTTGCACAATTCAGAAGCACTGCGGGGGGGATTATGAACCCATTTGTGTACTTTCAAAGCACTGGGGGGGGGGAGTTGCAAATGGAAACATTGTGCAGAAAAGGGGTAATGGTCAGAGTGGGGAGGGAGCTGGGAAAAAAGTTTCCCTTTGTAGGGATGAGGATATGAGAGGGGCTGTGCCGCAAAAGACGCTGGGATACATGCAGAGATGGGGTGGGAGGACTACGGAGGAAACAAGCCATGGCAAGCTGCACAACCCCTGATTGCCTGTGGGGGGGTATCATGGGTTAGCGAGTAACCCACTGTGGCTTATTCCCAGCGTGGTTTACCGTGTCATCCGAACTGGGCCATTCTAAGCTTTTGAGGAGCCACTGGATGGCTTGCAAGATAAATTAAGGCAGATTTGCGGTGCGGTTTTATGATGTCTGCTCAGAAGTAAGTCCCACTGCGTTTAATGGGGTTTACTCCCAGGTAAGCGGGCACAGGATTGCCGCCTTAGAAACTGGGAGTCCTATCCTTAAATCTCAATTTTGGATGCTCCACGGGGCGTGGTACCAGCCTTCCGCCCTCCGTTACCCTGCTTGAAAATGTGGGACCAAAGGCCTCGCTAGGCCAACATCCGGCTCACGGTGCGGCCGACCAGCCGTCTCTGGGGCGCCCGCAAGTGGGGCGCGGACGCAACAGCGGCCGTCCCCCGTGTTTCCCGGCGACTGGCGCGCAGAGACCCGCGGCTTCCGGTCCCGAAGGCAACACAGCCATCGTGGCTGGTAGCCGCCGAGGGACCCGGCCTCCCTGGGGCCGCCCAAGCGCCGCGTGGGGCAGCTAGGCGGCTGCGACGCTGCCCGGCCCAGGCAAGGGCGGCGCAGAGGCCTGCGCTGCAGCCCGCGGCCCGGCCCGGCCCGGCCCACGCTCGACCAGTGGCCTCGCGACGGGGCTCCCCGCCCCATGCTGACGCGCCGCATCCTCAGCCGCGGCCAGCGGCGGGCCCGCGAGGCAGGGCGGGTGGCCGCCTCGGACATGCGCTCGGGAGGCAGGCGGGCGGGCCGGGCCGGGCCGAGCCGAGCCGAGCCGAGCCCCGCCGGGCGCGCGCGCCGCGGGAAGCTCGTCTCGCGCGCGCGCCCGGCGTCCCGGGGCTTCGGGAGCGCGTCGCCGCAGGGCAGCTCGGCGCGGCGCGCGCCCCGGGTGGCGCCCCTTCGCCCCGCCGCCAGGCGTCCCCGGGCCCGGCCCCACGGCTGCGGACGGGGGCGGTGAGCCGGGCCAGGCGGCGCGGAAGCGGCCCCGCGGCGGGGCGCACGGCCGGGGCCGCGCGGCCGGACGCCAGCAGCGGCGGCGGGGCGCGGAGCCCCGTCCGAGACGCCGCCGCCCGCGCCCGGCGCGCCCCGCGCCCCCCCGCCCCCGCTCCTCCCAGCCGGGCCCCGCGTCACCGGCGAAGGGGCCGGCGCCGCGCCCGCGGCCCCGTCAGCACCGCGGAGAGCGCCGCGCGCCGCGGCTTCTTCCGGCCCTCCAAAGGGGCTGGAGCTGGTTCTGGGCAGGGGGCGGGGGGCGCTCAGGGCCGCCGATCTTGGGGGAGGCGAGCCCGGCGCCTCGCGTTCCGGGGGAGGGCCGGAGGGCGGGGCGGGGCGGCACCCCCCGGTCGGCCGAGATCGTCTCTCCCCTGGATGGAACCGAGCTGTCTCGGCTCAGCCATGGCGCTGGGACTGTCCTCCAAGAAAGCCTCGTCCAGGAACGTCGCGGTGGAGAGGAAGAACCTGATCACCGTCTGCAGGTGAGGGCGACTCCTGCTGCCGGAGGGGCCGGCTGGAGCGGGGGGGGGGCTGAGGACCATCGCGCGCGTGTGTGTGCGCGCGCGCCCGCCCATGCCCGAAGATGGAGAAGACAGGGAGATCGGGACGAGACGGCTCCGTCGGGTGGCTCTTCGCAACCGATCTTGGTATGGCATGTGCCGGAGAACCGTGAACATGTCCGGCTATTGCTGAGATGTGCACGCCGCCGTCCTAACGTAACCACACGGGATGATACGATGACAGAGCATGAATACTGGGTGGGATGGGAGAACGGTTAGAAACTAAAATGGGGGAACAGAGTACATTGAGATAGCGAGGAAAGAAATCACGAAGGCGGGAATGTATGAGATCCAAGGGAGTGCCAGAGGTTAAAAAGAGAGTGCAAGCGTAAAACCTGGAGGAAAGAGAAGGGGAGGGAGGGAGGGATACAGGCCGGAGGTAATTGGGGACTGACACAAGAGGCCCTGCTGTTTTTCCGGTAAAGGGAGGTCTGGAGTAAATTGCTTATTCTGTGTCTGATACAGCTCTGTTTCTCAGAAATGCATCCTTTATGGCAATATTTGGGAATCTGGGAACTTAAGAAGTTCTCCCTCACCACCAGTGGCCTAAGGGAAAAATTCATTGTGTACACCCGGCTCAGTTGCTAGCTATTTCTCTTTGGAAAACACCAGAGTGTTTGCATCCAAGAGCTGACCGGCTAGCTGAGGCAGCAGCAGCCTGGTGGTTGGAAATGCAGCCCAGATGACTGAATGAAGGCGGAAGATTCTGGGTGAGAGGAGGAAGGCTGGGGTTTGCTGTCAGTTGTCATTGTGAACTGTTTTCCATCGGGGTGAGGGGAGATTACAACACAAATGCCATCGAGAGGAAGGAAGCAGGAAAGAGAAGGTCATGCTGCAGGAGCCCTTTCAGTCAAACTTCTTCCCCACCCCACCCACAGCCCAGTTCTCCGGGAAAAGACAGCGCTCCACGGTGAAACAGTGCACAAAGGCGAATGCAGGCACCTGGGCTGGGGAGATGTGAGGCCTGGGAAGTGACGTCACGACAGAGCATCTCATGAGCGGCACAAGGAGGGCGGGTGAGGAGGAGGAGGAGGAGGGTGGAAGACACGAGGAGGCAGCTGTCGTGGCAACAGCCTTTTCCCAACAAAAGGCACCAAGCGAGAGGCAGAGCGGTGGCCCGCCTCTTGCTGCACAAGGCCTTCCGATGTCCCACCCTGCCTGGTGGAACTTACTTCTGGGCAGGCCTGCGTTAGACTGCATTCACACTCTCTCAGTGAGACTTGACAGCTGGTTGTTAAGAGGCTGTGAAGGACACCAATGTCTACATTAGCTTTCAGAAGAGCAGCCTCTGCAAACCCTGAATTCATGCTGATATGTATCTTTCTCCATTTACATTGCATCCTGTATCCTGGTGAATCAGCTCAGAGCAGTTTTCCACCAAGCTGCAGTCTGACATTTTGAAAGGGGATGTCCAAACTGTTAATTCAACATAATAAGTGGATCTCACAGCACTAATGCTTGTCATTGCATTAGATATTATAGTCCATTGTTCTCATAATTCACTGGAAAAATACAAAATAAGTTGTTTTCTTAAAGAGACGATAAATACACGCAGGATATGTTCACCAGCAGCTGCTGGACATCCAGTCTCTGGGCACAATGCAACAAAAGGCCTGCCCTGGCCTGGCCTGCCCTGGCCGGCCCTCCCCACACAGGGCCATGACCACCAACTTCCCTGGGGGGTTGTTATAGTTACGTATTGTTCGTTGTGATTTTAGGGGGGGGGGTCATGGCTCAGTGGCAGAGCCCCTGCTTTGCATACAGAAGGTCTCAGGTCTTTGGCATCTCCAGGTAGGGCAGAGAAAACTCCTGCCTGAAACCCCAGAGAGCCCGTGCCGCCAGCCCATGTCAACAATACTGGGTTAGATGGACAAATGGCCTGACTGGGTATAAGCCAGCGTCCGGTGTTCCCATTAACGTATCTTTATGTAACTTGTAAGCCACCTTACAAGAAAGGCGGGACATAAATAATTGAAATAAATGAATAAGAGCACAATCCTATGCAAGTTTACACAGAAGAAAGTCCTACAACTGCTGGCTGGGGAATGCTGGGAGTTGTAGAACTGTCTTCTGTCTAAGCATGCATAGGATTGCACCCATAATAAAGTTAGCGATGGCCAAGTCCCATTCCAACGCTTTCAGTGGGATCTCATAATGACTAAGTGATTGCTGGACTGTGCCTGATATGTTCAGAGATGGAATACACCCTGGCTGAGAAGATGCGTACAACTCACAGCAGTGGATGGATATCACCACATCATGCCGCCCTTGTCAGTTTTCCCAGGGCTTCTAACAAGTCAGCTGTCTGAAGACAGAGTGCTGGGTTAGGTGGCAATGCTGGTCTGATGCCACCCGGTAATTCTGGAATAATAATATATTCAATTGCCTTTAAACATTCATGCTTTTGTGGAACTTTCTGGAATGTTTTTTTCCAGGAATTGGGGGCACAACATGGATAGGGAGACAGAGATGTATGGGCAAATGCAAACATAGGGTTAAGATGACCAGGATCTATGCAAGGCACAGACTGGGATACACAGGAGGACATTAGAAAGGGAAGTTTTGCGTGGGTCTGGGCAGCCAAAAAGAGCATGCCATAGTTTGCCAGCAGCACACAGGAAGCAGCCTTACACTGCCCAGATCAGTATTGTCTATTCTGACTGCTAGCATCTCAGGCAGAGTTCTTTCATATCGCCTGCTACCTGATCCTTTGAAAACAAAACCATCATCATCATCTTCATCACCAAAACAGAGATATCGGGGTGGAACCTGATAACTGCAACTGGCCTGAGCCAGGAAATTTATATAGGGTTGTTGGCCAGCCAGAAGGTCAGGCTGGGAGCCATTCAGCATCCAAGGAAAACCAGGAGATGCTGCACCAAGGAAAATCTATAGCTTTCCAGACCTTCTAGGATTGTCAGGTGAGATTAGTCTCTGGACCCAGGCCAGCTCTACCATTCGGCAGAACAAGGTGGCCAACTTCACGTGACAGATTTTAAAGGGGAAGCAAATGGTCAATTGTTTAGCTTATTCTTATATTTTTGCCACAGTGGTGGGGGGACGGGACGGTGCTATTTCGGTTTTCTGGCTCAGGATAGTCTTGAGCTATCTCCTGTGTGAATCCATACATGCCAATGCATCCATTACTCATTGACTCAAGGGTCACTGTTGTTCAGGTTTTTCCTGATTTCAGCCTAATTTTGTTTACTGTCTGTTTCTCCAGAAATAGTTCTGATCAGCCCCCCCCCCCTCCACTCAGCTAACAGCAAGAACACCTGGTGAACTTCAAGCTATCCATTCTAGGAAATGCTCAGATTTTAGGATGTTGTTATTAATGAATTTTCATGGCCACCCATCAGCATATGAACAGCTAACAGAAGTAAAGAATAAAATACAATATTATGAACAAAATATAATAATTTAAACACAACAACAGAAACAATCAAAGCCAGCCTAATCTTGTTCTTATCACAGAACATTGGATAGATCAGCGGTTCTCAGGAATCTGACAGCTGAGGAACACCTTTTTTTAAATCAAAATGTGTAGGCATCACATACTTCATATTACATTCCTGGAAAGTTTAATTGTAGACCGTGTATGAATAGGAACCTCAGAGGGTGCCACCCGTCACGATTATGCATGTCACCCATCAGGGAATGCTTCCTGGTTGGAGGAAGGCCAGCCCAGCGCAGGGACGTGCAGAGGGGGGAGATTTCTGGTAAGATCAGTCCAATCACACTGATGCATGGGTGTGGCCGCGTCACCCATGCCCATCAGGAACTGAGCGGGAGGAACTGTGGCCAGAACAGTGGATCATGCAGAAGCGCAGCAAGAACCCTCTTCGACGGACTCGCAGGAGCCATTAACTATTTAATATGTTTCCCTCAACCCACTACCAATTTTCTCATGGTGCGTGAGTGTGTCCCAGCATTCTGTTTGAGGATTAGTACTGCAGACGTTATTTAAAAAAACAAAGACAAAATGATACTTTTAAAATTAAATTTTCATACTTGAATGGAATTACAGCAGTATGTGACATCAACAGCCGTGTAAGTAAAGTTTGAGGAGCGGGCTGCCAAGAGTGAGCATCGGGGCTGCGCCTCCTGGTGCTAGCCAAGCCCCTTTTTCTGAGAGCTCTGTGCTTCACTTAGCACAAAGAAAAACAAAATCGGCAGGAGAGTGCCACCCACTGGGATCGTCCAGCCCATGGAGGGCCTGGTGGGGGCAACTCAGCCCCCCACCCCAATTGTTCTGTATAAATTGTCATGGGCAGGTTGCTGGTTAATAGTCCAGGTTGATGGGTTGATGTTTCATCAATGGGAGGTAATGGTAAAATGTTCTCCTGGGACTCCTTGTCTGGAGTTTGGAATGAGATACAGGAGGGGTTGAGGAATATGCCCCCCCCAGCAGTGCCCCCAGCTTCCCAGGGCATGCACTGTGTGCAGCACAGAAGGTTTCATCTGATGCTGGGAACAGCGGCTGCTCCTGCCAGCACTGACTGAGGACCCACTTCACACAGTGTGCGAAAGGACTTGGCCACGACTGGGAAGAGCGGCTGGGCCTCCCAATGCTGGCCACGTCCTGTGCCACCCACACCCCATTGTTAGTGGGCATCCTTCCACCTGAGATTGGAGAGGAGTCAGGATTCCTCTGGGGGGTATCCCCCAGTGGGGAGGGCTTGGCCCTGGAGCGTCTGCTGCTGGATGTGAAGACTCCATGGGCTGGATTAGGGCCGTTGACCAGAGGTTCCTCATTCCTGCTCTAATACAATGGGAACGATGCCTGATTATTTTAAAAATAGGGCTGTTGTAGTGGATCTCTTTTGTTTCCATTCCACATTTGGGTCCTGCACATTTTTTGCGCCTGCAGCCTGAAGCAACAAGTCCGTCTCTCTCTCTCTCTCTCTCTCATACACATATACACACAGATCTGGACTGGACTTTTTTTTTTTTTTAATTAAGCAACATAGCTAAGAAAAAACATTTTTATTTCTGAAATTATTGAATTTGGCATCCAATACCATTTTTTCCATTGGCAATAACAGAATATGCACTGCCGTATGCATGACTCACATTGATCCATTGATCACATTGCCGCACACAAAAACACTTTTGCCATGTGCATGTGGAGTGAAAGGGTAAGATGCGCTGAATGAGCCTGCCAAGTCTTCAATCTGAGCCTTTATTTTATTTAAAATGTTTTTAGGCTACCTTTTAGGGTACTGTCCCCTCCAGGCATCCTGTTGGTCCATGGTCAACAGCAAGTAAGGAGGAAGCTTCCAAGCTGAGGGCTCCTAGTGCTACAAATCATTGCTTTTCCACTATAAGCTACAAGCAGAATTGCAATTGAACATCCACACTTCAGGTAGTGCCTGGGGCTGGATGATGATGTCATCTGGACATTCCCCCACCCTCCATAAAACTATGTGAAGGAGGCAAGGCGATGGCACATTACAAAACCTCACCTGGAAGCATCCCAAATCTCTTCTTAACATTATCTGTGAGATTCAAATTTCCACTGACGTTTATTTATTAAAAAAAAAAACAAGGCTGCCTTTCAGGGTGAAACACTCTCAGCTAACAGGCGTGGCTATCAGTGAAGTCATCTAAATGCCTCCTCACCTTCCCCATTCACTTTTATTCATTCGCCTTGTGCTGATCAGCTCTTGGCCAGCTGTTGATGTGAGCATCAAGGCGACGATGGATTCCAAACTGCCTGTTGGAATAAAAAGCATTGAACCAGACAGACACACAAACAGCAGGAACAAAAGGAGATAGTTACAGAGAGCTCTTGGTTAGAGCATTTGGTTTCCCAGATTGTCTCCATTTTGCAGAATGGGCCTAGATGGTGGTGGTGGTGGTGATGGTAGTGAAGAGGCATCAGCAGGTGTGGATATAAGTATAGGGCAGGCAGCCACCATTAGCCACCTGGTTAAGGAGATCTCATTCGAATCTTTTGGGATGTGAAGAAAAGCAGGAGTGCCATTTATCCATTTACATAGTGCAAAGATTTTCAAAATGCTTTCCTAGGTTTCCTTGAAAGTTCATAAAGCAATGATGGTCTGGACACAGGAAGCTGGTTTATACAGAATCAGACCATTGGGCAGTCTAGTGTCTGCTTGGACCAGGAACAGCTCTCCAGGGCCCCAGGGAAAGCTGTTGTCTAGCTCGTTATTTCCTAAGGCTGCTTCCAGATGAGATCACCCTGCCTCATTCAAGGAGTGTGTGTGGGTGGGGTGGGGGTGAGTTCCAGAAAATGTCATCTTCCCCTTGTAAGCCTCCCACATTTCCCCCACCATTTCCTCCATCTTTTCTCTTTCCACAAAGAACTGTTAAGGAGGGGAAGGTATAGCTGCACAATGACTTTCGACTGGTAGTGCCTGAAGCCATCCACCCGGAAGCACCTAACATTTTAACTGTTCAATGCCAGTGATTGAGCCCCGGGACCTCATGCATGCAAAGCATGTCCCTCCCTCAATAAGAACCGTAGCGCAGCAAGCAGACTTCTCTGGAAGACACTGCGGGGTTCATCACACGGGGGCAGAAATCCACGTCAATACCGCGGCTTTCTCCATCCGGTTTCATTGAGGGATTAGATCGGGCGCCTTTACACAGTTGTTTCTATCTTGTTATATTCTGTTCCTTACCTTTCCAGGGGGTGGCTGCTTTTCTGTGAAAAGCTTCCACTGGGGGCATCACAAAATTTCCTCCCTGGTTCCTGCCCCTTTCCTTCTCCTCACAGATTACTGGTGGTTTGGTTGTGATTGACACGCAATGTGGGTGGACAGCAACCTCCACCAAACTGCCTGAACCCCGCCCCGCAGGCACCAGCTTCCCGGCAAACTGCTGGCATGTCGGCCATTCCGTGTTGTGGAGTAAGCAGCCGAAGTCGGGAGTGAACATTTGTGCATTGCATTTAGTTATGGCATGGTGGCAAGCTGGCATGGCGGCAGGCTGGTGGGTCAGTAAAATGGCACACCCACCACTCCAGCATCACTGCCATCATGACCGCACCCCTAAAAAACCAAACCACCACCCATGGCCGTGCACACACACTGGTTTCTTCGCACTATGGGAGAAATACATGAGGAAGTCATGGCGCTCCTGTTGCGCGGGCTGAAAAAATACCGGGCATCCCTACACCTGCAGTTTATTGCACATTCATGATTGGCCATTCATGGAGGTTTGTGGGTCCATTAGATGACGTTGTAATGCTCCAGTGATTTTCCCACCATTTCCCCCTGCCTATCCCATGTTATCCCCAAATGGAAAAAATGCAGCACTGTCTTGGGTGGACTTCCAGTGATGAGGTCCGAAGAGTCTTGGCCACCACTCTGCATCATTTCAGCCTGTCCCACATTCCTTTGTAGTAAGCTGGATTTCTAGGGCAGATGCACTAATATACCATAGCTGACCAGTCACGCTGGAAAAGGCTCTCTGGAGTCAGAGAGTTTGGGAAGCACCGACATGGTGCTATGCAAATGGATATGAGGCTGTCATAGTTGGCCCTATCAGTAGTGAACTAAGAGAGAGAAGCAGCATGAAAAGCCATACCTTGTGACCAAAGGGCCCACCTCAATCGCAGATGCTTGGGAAGGGCAAGCTGTGTGCATTACATGCGAAAGTGAAGGCACTCTGTGTATGCTTGGAGGCCACTCACATGTTCTAGGGCTGAGACGCAACGTTCTGCTGCTAAGTTCTGGTTCAAATGACATCTAACAAAGGTTCATTCTAATATGGAGGACAGAGGTGGAGACTGCCTCATGCTCTGTGAAGAATTAGAGGAACTATTTCTGGTGGCCTAGGTCAAGAGAAGAGGGGGGCCTTCTTAAAAGCCAGCTTGCCCCCCTCCCCCTCCCTTTACTCTCAAATCTGGTTGTGTGCGTGTGTGTTTGCATTCCACTGCAGATTCTCTGTGAAGACCCTGCTGGAAAAATATACCATAGAACCCATTGATGACTCATCAGAGGAGTTTGTGAACTTTGCTGCCATCCTAGAGCACATTCTCAGCCATCGCTTCAAGGGGGACCATGGTAGGTCTTGCACTGATGGATGATGCTTCTCTGGAGGATGTTGCATTATTTATTATCATTGTCATTATTACTATTGTCATTATCACTATCATTATCATCATCATCATCATCATTAATTTCCAGCATTACCACCGCTTTACAGCATAGATGGGACTCAGCAAAAACTGCCCAAGATGTGCAGGGAGGGGGTACTGCATGGAGGCCGTGTGTGAAGCTGGGGACTTGGTGCGGGAGGAGCAGCTCCTCTAGGTGATGAGTGATTCAGCTTGCATGCTGCACCCTGCACACGGGGGCCCAAGAGAGACCCACATGAAGGAGGCCAGTGGCAGGCACAGCTGAAGACTTGTCCGGTGCTGGGAGGGTAGGCTCCTCACAGCACCAGCCAAGCCCATTTGCCTGCCCCTTGCAGACCCCATGGGGATGAGGTGCAGCGTGCGCAGCTGGGGACTTGGTGGAGAAGCCCCCCCCAGCACTGGCCAGGCCCCTTTCTCCAAGCCTCTTTCAACATGGAGAAAGGCAGCATGGGGCAACATGCCCGCTAATGTCATCCGACCTGTAGGAGGCCCTCTGGGGGTCAATTAAACAGGTTCCCCACCCCTGAGTTAGAATAAATAATCCTGAGCCCAGAAACTTGATTTGAGTACCACAACTGAATGGAACTGCCAGTCTTTCCATGCAGAAGATGGGGGATACGTGGCTCAACAACACTGCAAGCGAGAAGGATCTTCGAATTGTTGTCGATCACAAGCTGAATATGAGCCAACAATGTGATGTGGCTGCAAAAAAGGCAAATGCTATTTTGGGCTGCATTCATAGAAGCATCGCTTCCAAATCCTGGGTAGTATTAGTTCCCCTCTACTCAGCACTGGTTAGGCCTCATCTGGAGTACTGTGCCCAGTTCTGGGCACCACACTTGAAGAAGGATGCAGACAAGCTGGAGAGGGTTCAGAGGAGGGTAACAAAGATGATCAGGGGACTGGAAACAAAGCCCTATGAAGAGAGACTGAAAGAACTGGGCATGTTTAGCCGTGAGGAGAGAAGACAGAGGGGAGATAGGATAGCGCTGTTCAAGTACTTGAAAGGTTGTCACAGAGGGGAAGGCCAGGATCTCTTCTCGATCATCCCAGAGTGCAGGACACGGAATAATGGGTTCAAGTGACAGGAAGCTGGATTCCGGCTGAACATCAGGAAAAACGTCCAGACTGTTAGAGCAATACGACAATGGAACCAATTCCCTAGGGAGGTGGTGGGCTCTCCCACGCTGGAGGCATTCAAGACGAGGCTGGACAGCCATCTGTCGGGGATGCTTTGACTTGGATTCCTGCATTGAGCAGGGAGTTGGACTCGATGGCCTTGTAGGCCCCTTCCAACCCTACTATTCTATGATTCTATGAACCCCACTCCTGTTCGGCCAAAGCTTTCTTAATTTCAGCAGTATAATTACGGTGGGGGGAGTAATTTTGATGCTACTATTATTAAACGATTGACAGTCAGAAATCCTTGCTGATCTCCTCCAAATTATCCAGAGAACTACCAGTAGGTTCAGATCTACCTCTTGCCCACCCTGATTTAGGGAGGCTGACCTCCCTCTACTTGACACTAAAGGGTGTGTGAGAAAGAAGATCAAGCGAGGCTTAAAGTCCTTCCATTGTATCCTTTTCACTTGGTTGCTTGGCTAGCACCAGCCATTGGGAGCCAGGATAGATGGTTGGTAGGAAGCGGTTCTACTACTCACAGCCTGTTTCCTCCATTCCTCTATGCTTCCTCCTCAGGTCCTGTCAGTTGGTTCAGCTCCGATGGGCAACGTGGCTTCTGGGATTACATCCGCCTGGCCTGCAGCAAACTCCCCAATAACTGTGTCAGTAGCATTGAAAACATGGAAAACATCAGCACCTCCAGAGCTAAGGTCAGAAGGGCAGCCTTGAGCACTGCTCATCCACCCTTGCTGAAAGTGCATGGGGATGGTGAAATCATGCAGAAAATTATTTTTTAAAAATTATGATTATGTCCTTACAAAGAACACCCCCCCACATACACACTTATCTGCATTATACAACTCTCGGATGCCCACCTTAGAACAAAGATGTACCAATAAAAAGAAAGGGGCGATAGCATCCTAAGGGACAAGACAAATTAGTATAGTAATATACACAACCTGTTTCCATTACTTCCTTATCCTGGGGCACTCCACTAAGAATGAATGAAATACCCCCTTGGTTCCCCACATTTCCAGTTTTTATCTCTTTGATTCTGATATATTTGAGGCAGTTTGTAAGAAGTCATATACCATTGTGACATCATTTTTACAGTTTCTTTTAGCACCAAAGCTGATCTAGAGAATATGAAAGGTCAACCATTAAGGCCAGAGGTGCAATATTTCATGATGAAGGGTTTATTTATGAGGTCCCCGTGATGCTAATGTTAAATCAAAACTCATAGTATGTCATGTCTGCTCTCTTGCTCTGTTGTTCTTTATTTATGACTTTTGGTCTGAACAAATACATCCTGGATGATGATGAAGAAAAGTCCCAGTAAAATGTTTTGAAACACAGCCTAATCCTAACTGCCCAATTCATATTTACTCAGATGTACACCCTGTTGATTTCCACAGGACCAACACCCAGGTTAGTGAGTTTAGGATTGCAGCCTTAGAGAGGGAGCTGTCTGGGTGAGGGACAAGGATGCCCCACAAGTCCGTGCCTGTTAGGAAGCAGCGCTGGTTCAAATTAGTGATCAGTATCACAGGAGTGCTCGCCTGACATTCATCATGGTTTTCTAAGATTTTTCCAGCCAGTCTTTAAGGGAGCAATCCTATGGACCCTAGGAAGAGTGTGAAGGGGCCATAGGATATTTTGGGTTCCCCAATCCAAGGTCAGAGACAGCGCTCTGACCTCAGAGGGGAGAATTGGAGCACCAAACCCTCTCCTCCCCCTCTCAGCTGGTGTGGAAAGAATCGTGCCAGCTGCTCTAGGAGGTCAGGAATTTGACCTTGGAGAAGGGGAGAAGGGGGCGTTTCCATGGGCAAGCATGGGAGGAGACTGGAGAGGCTGAGATACAAGTTATCCTGAGGCCTCCCCAGCCTCCATCTCTCCCCCTCTGAAGTGCCCTAGCTAGATGTGTAAAAAAGTCCCTCTAATGAAAAAGTCAGGGCTGGAGAGGCAAAGATCGCCTCTGCTGCTCCTCCTGCCCTGCCCTGGATAATTGTAAGCCTCTGAGTTCAGGGGCTTATGATCATTGAGGGCAGAATCCATAGGATTGCACCCTAAGTTGCAATGCAGATCCATGTTGAACAATGCATAGCCCTGATTCAACACAAACCAATATTTTTGTTGGTGTTGTTATTGAATTTGCTTGTGTTGGTCACAGTGCATTAAAAATGGTGAAATTGGCTGCAATTCTGCCTGTTTTAATAGATTTCTATTTTAGGGCCGAGCATGGATCCGCGTGGCACTGATGGAGAAGCGCATGTCTGAGTATATTGCCACAGCACTGCGGGACACCAGAACCACCAGGTGGGAGCCTCTGGGGCTTGTACCAAAGTGAATTTGAGTGTTCACAATCTTTCCCTGTTGACTTGGATCAAACAAGTTTTGTTGCAGATTTTTTAAGGACTACAATTACACTTTGAAGCAGACTTTGAAACAAAATCCATTAACTCATTCTCCCTGAACAAAATTATAGCTTTATCAATACCTCCCTCCGACCTGACCCCCGCCCCCCACATATACCCACACATACCAGTAAAAACAATATAAGGGTCTTGTGGAACCTTGAAAACTAACACATGTATTGTGGCAGAGGCATTTATGGTATTTGAAGTATGTGAAATATACCCACCCCCGATTCTACAGAACTCTCAGAGCTCAACACTCCGTCCCGTATATGGCTTTTGCTTGCTCACCATTGGCCTCAATGTGCATGTAACTGTTAACAGAGACCTATACATTTCAGACTGTTCTAGAGACAATGCTAACAATCCACATTTGTTGGGCTACGTATTTGCCAAATTTCAGACTTTTGGATGACCAAGAATTAACTTTATCATTTGCATGTATACTTTGATTCTTCCATTTTGAAGGAGCAGTGCACAAATCTCCTGACTTTCAAATTTGTCTGGTAATAGGGGCATAGTGTACTACTTGTGTAAAAATTTAAGTGCTCCGGTCAGCGGGTGATTCAGTCCCAAGCATTATTGATCATTGCAACAAAGTGCCATGGAAGCCACACAGCCCCAGGGAAAACAACTCCCCTGTCTTCCCCTGCACCCCCCCCATTCAGTTAACAGACTCTCCCCACTCCCCCCTATAGGAGATTTTATGATGATGGGGCAATCATGCTGAGAGAGGAATCAACCGTCCTCACAGGGATGCTAATTGGACTCAGTGCCATAGACTTCAGGTACGTTCAACATCTTCTTATGTTCTAAATCCTTTGTCCTTTAAGCAAGGGCCACGTCTCACATTAAGGGCGCAATCCTAACTAGATAGGCAGCTGCCTCTGAATTCGGAGACGACCGCCTATCCAAAGCAAGGCAGGAGAGGCACGGGGGCGGGGGGATTGTTCCCTCTGCGCCTTTCCTGCCTTGGATGTCTAGCAGCGGGGTGGGGGGGCAACTGGGAGAGGAAGCTGCCCTACGACACACTGGATGTGTCGTACACACAGATCTGCTCTCGCCGCCCTGGAACGCCCCCCAGAATGCCTCTTTTCAGTCGCTCTGCACTTCTCTTGCGAGCATGGAGGATGGGGCTTCTCCGCGCTGCCTTTGAGGCAGTGCAGACGACGGGGGAGGCCAGTTTTTCGGGAACTGACTTTGGAGCATGGGCTCTGAGGTCGGTTCCCGGAAATGAGCATACCCTGTGGCCATCTAGACAGTGTCTAGTGGCCATAGGAGTTCTCCCTCCCTCTATCTTTTTGGAAAAAAAATGTACTAGGAAACATTGATATACTTTTAAAAATACATTAGAACTACTTAAATAATTATGCATGATATATTATAACTATTTAATACTTAATAAAATTATTGATATTTAAATAATTAAACCCATGCATGACATCACACTGAATTCATTTATAAATTTGTTGTTGTTCAGTCGTTCAGTTGTGTCTGACTCTTCGTGACCCCATGGACCATAGCACGCCAGGCCTTCCTGTCCTCCGCTGTCTCCCGGAGTGTGCTCAAGTCCATATTCATTGCATCAGTGATGCTATCTAGCCATCTCACCCTCTGCCATCCCCTTCTCCTTTTGCCTTCGGTCTTTCCCAGCATCAGGGTCTTTTCCAGAGAGTTTTCTCTTCACATTAGGTGACCAAAATATTTGAGCTTCAGCTTCAGTATCTGTCCTTCCAATGAGCACTCAGGGTTGATTTCCTTTAGGATGGACAGATTTGACCTCCTTGCAGTCCAGGGGACTCGTAAGAGTCTTCTCTAGCACCACAGTTCAAAAGCATCAATTCTTCGGTGCTCAGCCTTCCATTTATTTATTTATTTATTTATTTATTTATTTATTTATTTATTTCATTTATATCCTGCCATTTCTCCTCTTTAAGAAACCCAAGGCAGCATACATAATCCTCCTCCTCTCCATTTTATTCTCACAACAACAACCCTCTGAGGTAGATTGGGCTGAGAGTCTGTGACTGGCCCAAAGTCACCCAGTGAGCTTCCATGGCCAAGTGGGGACTAGAACCCAGATCTCCTGGCTCCCAGTCCAACACTCTCGCCACTACACCACACTGGCTCTCACCAGTGAGTAGTCCAGCTCTCACAGCCATACGTTGCTACTGGGAAAACCATAGCTTTGATTAGACGGACCTTTGTCGGCAAGGTGATGTCTCTGCTTCTTACTATGCTGTCTAGGTTTGCCATAGCTTTCCTCCCAAGGAGCAAGCGTCTTTTAATTTCATGGCTACAGTCACCATCTGCCGTGATCAGGAGCCCAAGAAAATAAAATCTGTCACTGCTTCCATTTCTTCCCCTTCCATGTGCCAGGAAGTGATGTGGCCAGATGCCATGATCTTCATTTTTTTAATGTTGAGTTTCAAACCAGCTTTTGCACTCTCCTCTTTCACCCTCAACAAGAGGCTCTTGAGATCCTCTCCGCTTTCTGCCATTAGGGTGGTATCATCTGCGTATCTGAGGTTGTTGATAATTCTCCCGGCAATCTTAATTCTGACCTGTGATTCATCCAACCCGGCGTTTCTCATGATGTACTCTGCATATAAGTTAAATAAGCAGGGCGACAATATGCAGCCTTGTTGTACTCCTTTCCCAATTTTGAACCAATCGGTTGTTCCATGTCTGGTTCTTACTGTTGCTTCTTGACCCTCGTACAAGTTTCTCAGGAGACAGGTAAGGTGGTCTGGTACCCCCATCTCTTTCAGAATTTGGCACAGTTTGTTGTGATCCACACAATCAAAGGCTTTAGCGTAGTCAATGAAGCAGAAATAGACGCTTTTCTGGAATTCTCTTGCTTTCTCCATGATGCAGCGAATGTTGGCGATTTGATCTCTAGTTCCTCTGCCTCTTCGAAACCAGCTTGTACTTCCGGTAGTTCTCGGTTCGCATACTGCTGAAGCCTAGCTTGTAGGATTTTGAGCATCACCTTGCTGGCATGTGAAATGAGCGCAATTGTGCAGTAGTTTGAACACTCTTTGGCGTTGCCCTTCTTTGGAATTGGAATGTAAACTGACCTTTTCCAGTCTTGTGGCCACCGTTGAGTGTTCCAAATTTGTTGGCATATTGAGTGCAGCACTTCAACAGCATCATCTTTTAGGGTTTTAAATACTCATCCACATAAATTACACATATCTGTATCTATATATTCTACAAATACATCAATCACTATCAGTAAAAAGCACTATATTTTACCCAAAATGTGAACGTAATTGAGAACACAGTCCTAAAGGATCGATGCTCTTTAGGCAGAGGGCTCGTAGATCGGAGCCCTCCGCCCATGGAGTGCGCTGCTCTCAAGAGAGGGTGGAACCACCGCCTCCCATTCCGCCTTGAACGCAATTTAAGCTCGATGGGCCTCTGAGCTTCCTTAACTCTCGGTGGGTGGGCAACAGAGAGTTTCATGGATCAAGTGGACCCATGTCTCTCCTTCTCCTTCCCCAGCCCTATTTGAGGTCTGCGATGTAACCCTCCCTCCAGTCCACCTGCCTCCGCTTTGGGACAGCTGCCTCACAGTCCCACAAGCTTCAGCCCGTAAGTTCACCGGGTAAAAGAGACACCCAGTATGCCTAACTAGTTCCCTTTACCCAACCAGGAGAAGTACACAGGAAATATGTGTACTATTGGTAGAGCAGAAAGATGAGCAAGACATGGGATTTTTTAAAATTTTAAAACAAACACATTAAACTGCATTTAATACAAGAGATCTTATATGATATAATTAATCACTCAGTTCTCGGTCTTACCCCACCTACTCTACCCCTTCTAACTCCTGTTCTCACAGACATACTGTCTAGATGTAGCTTCATCAAACCCTAAGGCCCTGTCTCCAAACCCTGTCTCTATCTGACCCCTTAACTGCTTAACCGGCTGCTCCTGCCTTTTGTAAACTCAGTGTACACACACACACACACACACACACACACACGCACCCCCCCCCACTCGCTACCAAAGAGTTAACCCTAACTTACCTGAGTTCTATTTAACACAGCAAACACCTGTGGACATTAGTATAGACTCCATGTGGGGAGCGTTGTGGTTTTGTGGCAAGGTCACAACAGCAACCTTGGAAGAAGAGCCGCTGTGGAAGCTTCTGTGGCAGCTGTGGGGGTGTGTGGGGTAATCCCTGCTCATATTTCCCCCAGCTGAGGTCGCAGCTGTGCCTATGGCCGTGCAGGGTGGGTCTGCAGTATTACTATTTATTTTGTATATGGCCCCAGGACATATGACATATATGGCCCCAGGACATATGATCTCCCAGAGATCATACGATTACTCCACCCATATTTTAAATTATTTTACTTATGAAATTATTTTAAATATTTTAAATATGCTAACAGTGTACATATACATGCACATGTCTACTCAGAAGGAAGTCCCATTGAGTTCAACGGGCATTATTCCCAGGAAAATGGGTATAGGATTGCAGCCTACATAACATTGTCCTTCATACCCACTACAATCCAATTTCCCAGCTATTCTCCTTTCACAATAACATATATTCCATGACTGCTTCTTTAAACCCTGATTTTAATCTTATATACTGAATTACCAGATCCCAGCTTTTCAAAACTTTGTTGTAAGAATTCCTCAAAGAAGTTGTAAATTCAATTATTTCTAAGTGATCCCAAATTTTTCATAGTATCTCAGCCTTTCCCAAGTATTCACAGAGGCTGTTTTATCATATTTTGACTCTATACTGCCCCCCCAACACCCACCCGCCCAAAGTTAATAGGACTACCAATGGATCCCTTTCTAATTTAAGATTAAATCTTTTATTAATTACACCCAACACTGTTGATATACTTGCTGCTATATTTGTCTTACTTTGTTTACGTGTTTGAGGTTCTTGTGTCACACTGTACGCCAAGTGGGGTTTGCCTCTGGTGGAGGGAAAATTGGCATTCTGCACATGTTCAGAAGCAGTCTTTTTTCCTAGCCAGCCTTCATGTATACAAAAAAGCAGCACCAGAAACCAAGAGATATGCGAGATTAAGGTGTTGAGATCTAACACTACCATGGAGACTCTGCTCAAAATAGAGGCTTGCAATATGTAGTCCCAGAGGTATTTTTGTGACCAGCATAAAGTTCTGAAAACTACCGATTTCATATTGAAGCTGAAAAGCCTAAGGATTTTAGTCATAGTGGCTGCAGGTAACAATTAAAAAGCCTAAACTGATCTCTGCCTACAATAAAGGATACTGAATTCTGTAGTGTTGTTAGGATTTATTATTTATACTTTACAGAGTAACATAAGCAGACAGCAACAACAACACTAGGTCCTTGCCCCAGTGAGCTTACAATCATAGAATCATACAATCATAGAATAGTAGGGTTGGAAGGGGCCTACAAGGCCATCGAGTCCAACCCCCTGCTCAATGCAGGAATCCAAGTCAGAGCATCCCTGTCAAATGGCTGTCCAACCTCGTCTTGAAGGCCTCCAGTGTGGGAGAGCCCACCGCCTCCCCAGGTAATTGGTTCCATTGTTGTATTGCTCTTACAGTCAGGACGTTTTTCCTGATGTTCAGCCGGAATCTGGCTTCCTGTCACTTGAGCCCATTATTCCGTGTCCTGCACTCTGGGATGATCAAGAAGAGATCCTGGCCTTCTTCTCTGTGACAACCTTTCAAGTACTTGAAGAGTGCTATCATATCTCCCCTCAGTCTTCTCTGCTCAAGGCTAAACATGCCCAGTTCTTTCAGTCTCTCTTCATAGGGCTTTGTTTCCAGTCCCCTGATCATCTTTGTTGCCCTCCTCTGAACCCTCTCCAGTTTGTCTGCATCCTTCTTAAAGTGTGGTGCCCAGAACCGGACACAGTACTCCAGATGAGGCCTAACCAGTGCTGAGTAGAGGAGAACTAGTACTTCCCGGGATTTGGAAGTGATGCTTCTATGAATGCAGCCCAAAATAGCATTTGCCTTTTTTGCAGCCACATCACATTGTTGGCTCATATTCAGCTTGTGATCGACAACAATTCCAAGATCCTTCTCGCTTGTAGTGTGGTTGAGCCACGTATCCCCCATCTTGTAACTGTGCATTTGGTTTCTTTTTCCTAGGTGCAGAACTTGGCATTTGTCCCTATTAAATGTCATTCTGTTGTTTTCTGCCCAGCACTCCAGTCTATCCAGATCACTTTGAATTTTGTTTCTGTCTTCCAAAGTATTAGCTATCCCTCCCAATTTTGTGTCATCTGCAAATTTGATGAGCATTCCCTGCATTCCCTGCATTTGATGAGCATTCCGTGCAGGACACGGAATAATGGGCTCAAGTTACAGGAAGCCAGATTCCGGCTGAACATCAGGAAAAACATCCTGACTGTAAGAGCAATACGACAATGGAACCAATTACCTGGGGAGGTGGTGGGCTCTCCCACACTGGAGGCCTTTAAGACGAGGCTGGACAGCCATTTGTCAAGGATGCTCTGACTTGGATTCCTGCATTGAGCAGGGGGTTGGACTCGATGGGCTTGTGGACCCCTTCCAGCCCTACTATTCTATGATTCAATGACTCTATGCACCTCCTCCTCCAAGTCATTCATAAAAATGTTGAAGAGCGCTGGGCCCAGGACTGAGCCCTGCGGTACCCCACTCGTTACCTCTCCCCAGTTTGAGAAGGTCCCATTGATAAGCACTCTTTGAGTCCGATTCTGTAGCCAACTGTGGATCCACCGGATCGTTGTTTCATCTAGCCTACTTTGAGCTAGTTTGCTCATCAGGATATCATGGGGCACTTTGTCGAAAGCTTTGCTGAAGTCGAGGTATATGATGTCTACAGCATTCCCACGGTCTACAAGGGAGGTTACTTGATCAAAAAATGAGATCAGATTTGTCTGGCAGGACTTGTTTTTGACAAATCCATGTTGGCTTCAAGTAATCACGGCATTGTTGTCAAGGTGCTTCCAGATGGATTCCTTTATCATCTGCTCCAGAATTTTCCCAGGGATTGATGTCAGACTGACTGGTCTGTAGTTCCCAGGTTCCTCCTTTTTACCCTTTTTGAAGATAGGGACAACGTTAGCCCTCCTCCAGTCATCTGGCACTTCCCCCGTCCTCCATGATTTCTCAAAGAGAATAGACAGCGGTTCTGAGAGTTCTTCTGCCAGTTCCTTGATTACTCTAGGATGCAGTTCATCTGTCCCTGGAGATTTGAACTCATTCAAAGTAATTAGGTGTTCCTTGACCATATGCCTATCGATCTCAAGCTGCAATCCTGCCCCTTCAGCCTGTACTTCGACTTTGCCAGGGGGGTCATAGACCCTCTTTTGGGAGAAGACTGAGCCAAAGTAGGAATTGAGCACCTCTGCCTTTTCTTGGTCATCTGTTATCGTTTTGCCATCCTTATTTAATAGCTGAACCACCATTTCTTTCCTCTGCCTTTTACTATGCACGTAGCTGAAGAAAGCCTTTTTGTTGTTTTTAGCATCCCTTGCTAAACTCAGCTCATTCTCAGCTTTAGCCTTCCTGACGCCATCCCTGCAATTCTGTGCTATCTGCCTGTACTCTTCCTTTGTTACTTGGCCTTCTTTCCACTTCCTATATGTGTCCTTTTTTGTTTTCAGGTCATCCCTAAGCTTTTTGTGAAGCCACATTGGCCTCTTCTGTTGACTTCCACCTTTTCTACTTGTTGGAATTGCTTGTGATTGTGCCTTGAGAATTTCCTTTTTTAAAAAAGCCCACCCATCTTGGACTCCTTTTCTCGCTAGCATCGCTTGCCATGGGACCTTACTGATCATTGTTCTGAGTTTATGAAAATCAGCTTTCCTAAAATCCAGGGTACGCGTTTGACTACAATCAGCTTTTGCTTCCCTTAGAACCAAGAACTCAAGTACAACATGGTCACTTTCCCCCAGAGTTCCTGTAACTGCTACTTTATCCACTAAGTCATCTCTGTTGGTTAGGATCAAGTCAAGGATAGCCGATCCTCTAGTTCCTTCCTCTACTTTCTGTAGGAGGAAGTGATCCGCCACACAAGTCAGGAATTTCCTGGAGGGGCCATGTTTTGCAGAATTTGTCTCCCAACAAATATCGGGGAAATTGACGTCCCCCATTACTACTACATCATGCTTCCTTAAAACATTGGCTATTTGCTTTTCAACAGTTTCATCCTTGTCTTCTCCTTGATTGGGTGGCCGGTAGTAGACTCCGACCACCAGGTTCCTTTTATTCTTTGCTCCATTTATTTCAACCCAGATGCTCTCGATGGGGCTACCAAGCTCCTCCTCCTGTATTTCTGTGCAGAGATATGTCTTTTTCACATACAGTGCAACCCCACCTCCCTTTCTGTTCCTCCTGTTCTTTTTGAACAAGTTATATCCTTCAATTGCTGTATTCCAGTCATGAGAGTCATCCCACCAAGTCTCAGTTATACCTATCAGGTCATAATTTACCTCTTGTATTACGAGTTCAAGTTCGTTCTGTTTGTTTCCCATACTCTGGGCATTAGTATGTAGACATCGAAGACCATGTGCTTCATAGTCTGGCTTTCTTCCTACATGTGTCTGAAGACTATTATTGGGCGTTATCAGAGCTGTTCTCTCCATGGCAGTGCATGCGCCTATGTCCATTGTTACCCCCAATATTATATCTCCCTTCCCCGTAGGATTCAGTTTAAAGCCCTCCTGATGAAGTTCTTCATGCTGTGGCCAAATACATTCTTCCCATCCTTTGTGAGGTGCAACCCGTCCCTAGCCAACAGCCCATCTTCCAGGAAGTATAGCCCGTGGTCCCAGAATCCAAATCTCTCTCGTCGGCACCACCTTCGTAGCCAGTCATTCACCCAGAGTATTTTTCGTTCCCTTTCTGTCCCTCTTCTAACTACTGGAAGGATGGATGAGAAAACTATCTGGGCCCCAAAGTTCTTGAGTTTCCTTCCCAAAGCTTCAAAGTCTGACGTGATCTCTTCGTAGCTGCGCTTGGCGGTATCATTTGTTCCCACATGGATGAGAAGAAAGGGATACCTGTCAGTGGGCTTTATGAGTGCAGGCAACCTTTCAGTCACGTCTCTAATCTGTCCTCCCGGGAGACAACATACCTGGCGAGTCCATGGGTCTTCGCGACATACTTGGGTCTCAATCCCACGCAGCAGTCTCCTACTACTACCACTCTTCTCTTCTTCTTATAGGCCTGGGTTTCATCACCTCTGTTTGACTGACCTTTAGCCTCTTGCTCACTCTCATGCAGGTTCCCCTGTGAATTCTCCCTCTGCAGGCTGTCCTCCAGTCTCATCCGCAATTACCTGGAATCCGTTCCACAGCTCCACTGCTTCCACTGGTGCAGAGTGGCGTCTAGTTCTTCTCCTAACTGTCACCCTTTTCCAAGGAGTATCCTCTATTCCATTTTTCTTCACCTCAGCATTTCCCACTGCCTCATCTTGCTGTTGCTCTTCAAGCTTCTGATCTTCCCTTTGCTGCTGTAGTTCCCCCATTCTGTCCAAGAACTCTTCGTGTTCTCTTATTCCCCGGAGGGTCGACAGTCGCCGCTCCAGTCCACTTACTTTTTCCTCCTTGCAGGTCACCACCACTGGAGAGTCTTGTCCTTCCATAGCCTCTTTTCCCTTTTTGTGTCTAGCTTTGTGATTGTTCTAGACTAGCCTGTGCCTGCTCCTCTACTCAGTAGAGTTTAAAAGCAGAGTCCCACTGGTGTGTAAGTGTGTGTTACAAGACAAATAAATGGAAAAAAGTTAGTTAAAATAAAAAATAAAAAAATGAAAAAAAATGTTAGGGGCCTCCCCCTTGACCTCCCCTGCCGAACTCCCCTGGCCAACTCCTGTTTGCTCCCCCTGTTTGCTTGCTCTGTTCGCTCACTCTCTGGGAGCTTGCCTGCTTCTGTAGTCCCTGGACCAGCTGGAGCAGCTTGCTCTGCTCTGCTCTGCTCTGCTGTGCTGTGCTGTGCTGTGCTGTGCTCTGCTCAGCTGGGAGGCGGGAAACAGACTGAAGCTTCCCGCCCAGTCAGCTGCTGGGAGTACTCAGGCCCCACCCCTCCAATTCAGTTGGAGCTCTCAGAAGCACCTGGTGAGCTCACAGCCAATCAGAAGGATAAAGGGCAGCCCCCTGGGCTTCCTGCAGCCCACTTACCTCTTAGCCTCTGTCTCCTTTGTCTCCTTTGTCTCTTCAACCACTGCAACTCCCCTGGCCAATTCCTGTTTGCTCCCCCTGATCACTCGCTCTGTTCGCTCGCTCTCTGGCTGCTTGCCTGCTTCTGTAGTCCCTGGACTAGCTGGAGCAGCTTGCTCTGCTCTGCTCTGCTCTGCTGGGAGGCGGGAAACAAACAATCAAAATTTACCATCAACATTTTGACAGTGGGGAGGATAACGGAGGGAGGGGAGGGGAGGGGAGGGGAGGGGAGGGGAGGGGAGGCAGAAAAAAAGAGAAACAAGGCAAATGAACTTCAGAAACAGAGAAGGATAAAGGGGGAGACATAGATAAGAATGGAAGAATTTGAGCAAAGCAGTTACATGTATTTAGGCTTCCTTTTGGTTGTGTACAAGGAGACTGTAGCACTTCATCTGCTGATTGGTGGCTTGGTGGTCCTGCCACCAGTGAGTAGAGCCTCCACTCTTTCAATCCTCCTACATAACCTTCCACCTGGAGATTCTAGAGGCAGAGGTAGCACACCAAATTATTATTCCATCCTCCTCTGGATGTTCCGAGGACAGGTGTGTTGGGGTGCCTACAGATAACTTGCTTTTGCATGCATTCTTTCCCATCTTGGTCATGTTTTGCAGTTTCTGCTTGAAAGGGGAAATCATGGATGGCAAGACACCTGTAGTGATCGATTATACTCCATACCTGAAGTTTACACAGAGGTAACAGCTACCACACCCATGTATAGCCTTTGGGTGTGTGAGGTTTAGTGCACAAGACTGAGAAGTCTACATTAGAAAGACTTGAACTAGTTGAGGCCTGAGATTTACACATTATTGTTCTGAGTTAATATTCAAGCTTTGAGTAGATTTCAGTGTGTGTGTGTGTGTGTGTGTGGTGTCTTACCTAAAACAATTAATCAGTTTTTGTGTGTCTGCAATTCATGCATAAATTCTACTTTGGATAAATATATACATTGAATTTAAACAGGCCCCTATCCACCTTCTCTCCTGTAGTAACCAGATTCAGAAGTGGCACGTTCCAAACTGAGGCTTGGTCTATGCATACAAAAGAAGGTAGTGAGAATGATGTGGTAGAATCCTGAGGTAGCAGAATTAATATGACTTCAGATTGCAGGTGTGCATGGAGGAATAGCACTTTTGAAGGCTCCCCACTTTAAACAAATCTCCCTGCAAACAGAAAACTAGCACAACAAGGAATGGGATGTGCTAGTTTTCTTCTTGCAGCACATTTTGTGTGCGTGCGCGCGTGCGTGTGTGTTTCCAGGGGGTGGGGTGGAGGACACATTCAAAAATGGACGTGATACAGCAGAATTAGGTAGTAGAGTCTTGAAGTGATACAGTGAACTGTATGTGTAGGCCAGGTCTGAAAGGTGTTCTTTATTAGGAGCTGAAAAATATCTCAAGCTCTTCTTCTGATAAGGAATAGGAAACCACTAAAATATAGCAGTCCTGCCTGCAAATTTAACATGTGTTATTGAATGTTGACATCTTACTGTTGGGCAAGTAAGCTTCCTCATGCGGTCATGTCTCCTTAATTACCCTCACAATCTCTGTAAGCAGCTACGATTACCTAAGTGACGAGGAGGACCGTCGCAGCTTGGAGAGCAGCACCAGTGAGGACAGTTCCCCTGACCACCCCTACCTTCCGCTAGTGACCGCTGAAGACAGCTGGTACAATAAATGGCGCAAGATGGAGCAGAAGTTTCGCATTGTATATGCACAGAAGGTACTTGCATCTCAAGCACAGCACATGTCTTGGGGAGCCAAAACTGCTCGAGAATGCACAGGTTTTAAAACATGCACATTCAGTCAGCTGGGTGAAGGAAACGGTAACCAGTGGGATCAGGGCAGGCATGATGGAGAGGGAATGAACCGTTTCCTCCTTTGCTGTGGTCCTTCTCTGACTGGCCCAAATCTGAACCTAGATCTTCCCAGTTCTAGTCTGTCACTCTGGCCACTAGACTAAGATTGCACACATTCCTACAATAGATTGGATCTGTGAATTTGTCACAGCTACTTTGAACTGTATATTTGCATGCATATTTTACTGTGGACAGAAGATTCCTATATTTATACTTATTTAAGCATTGGTTGAGGGGGGTTTGTTATGTACTGTTACAGTATTTTCCTATCTATATATGCATATTTATTTGGATACACTTTTTGTAATACACGGTCACTCCCAAGCATCCTCTCCCACAAGAACTTGTTCAGCTCCTAGGTTTACCCAGGAGCTGTGAGCAACAAAACACATGGGATGACATCTGGAACGCAGGTAATGGAAAACTCAAAGTGAATCTGACTGAACACAGGCAAGAGCTCACTTTAGAGCCAGTCTGTGGTGTTTGGAGGTATGTGGCCTACCGCCGTTCTGTTTGAGGCCTAAAAGAAAGCCCTCCTGGACCCTGAGGGCTGTGGCAACTATCGGCCAGTTACAGTATCCCATTTCTGGACAAAGGTGCTTCAAAGGGTGGCTGCTGTGTAACTCCTGGCATTCTTGGATGGCAGCGGTTATCTGGATCCGTCTCAATCTGGTTTAAGACCTGCGTTTGGCATCAAGGCAGCCTTAAACCTATGCTGGGAGGACAGGGAACTGTGAATTCTTCTGGACCTCTCAGGGATTCTCAGTACCAGCACCCATAGTATCCTTCCGGACTATCTGGGATGGGGACTGGGGACACTGTGTTCCCACCGCATGCATTAAGCATAGGAGGAAAGCTTCCATCAACACCAATGGTTTTGTTTTTTCTAAGCTGAATTGCCACATGGGGAGCGGTATGGGGGCTGTTCCAGCATGTCGGGGAGGGGAGAGTTAGCCCTTCTCTCCCTCACTGCAGTCCCCCTTGACAATCGCCCCTGCATGGCGATTACGCCAAGAAAGACATTTTCCATTGGCATCAATGGACAATTATGGCTCTGGGGAACAGACCCAGGGCCCTGGGAAACAGGCTGTTGGCCCAGGCCTAGCAACACCCACGGTGGTACATAATCCTTCCTGCTGTTGTTGTTCTTGCTTATTGAGTGAATGTCTACAGGGTAGTTTTCTGCATGGAGTGCAGCTTTTCCCCTCATGGTAATCCATTTGCCTCTCCTGTTTATGTCTCAGGGCTACCTGGAGGAGTTAGTGCGGCTGAGAGAGTCACAACTGAAGGACCTGAAGGCGGAGAACAAATGCCTGCAGCTGAGGCTGGAGGAGGTGAAGGTGCAGAATCAGTCAGAGAAGCGGGAGCTGGAGGGTGTAATCCTGGAACTACAAGAACAGCTGTGAGTAGGGCCAGCTCTTGAACTCTCCTGCCTGCGTGGGGAGCTGCGGTTCCTGTGCACCAGCTAGGCCAACATTTACGTTGCTTCCTCCCCACTCTCCCTTTGCCCTCATTCCCCACAAGAGATGGGCTATTCATCTACCCATTCGCCCATTCGCCTACCCATTCACCTACCCAGTTGCCCCATGTTGGGAGCGGCCTGTTTGAACGCCTCCTAGGAGTTCTGCCCCTGACCACCATAGCCCTTGACAGAAGAAGAAAAAATATCCCCCACCACTGTTCTAGGGCCACTAGTTGCCCTTTATTTTAAAATAATCCTAACAATGACTAGAACATGTGCCAAAAAAAAAAAAAAGAATGTGAGAGATAACAATTTGTTAGGGTCAAATAGCTGTATACAGCTGTATGTATACATGTCTGTCTACAATCTTGCAGACTTGGTTACTTTGCACATACTTTTTTGTACATGAATGTAACTGGTTACAGACAATGGAATGTGAGAATTGACCCTAAACGCTGAACATTACATGGCGTATGGGGCTTCTTATTTCATGGTGAGGTGTCTCTTATTTCAAATAGGTCAGATCCAAGCAGTGCCTTATTTTTTAATTGCCAGCCTGGTAATTTTAACCCCAAGGAACAAATATATAACCTCGGCCCTTATTTTATATGTGATAGCAATGGCACTGTGATAAATATGAGATATTTTTGTCATTTCAGTGATAAATGGATAACCATTTGGCAATGGCACCCCCCCCCCCGATTCAAATTAGGACTTTAGCATGGAGCACAGGGTTAGAGCCCCCGAGCCCCTAAGCAAGGGCCCCAATCTGGAGTGAAACTTTGAGTGAATTTAGAGTAAAAAAGAAAAGATGCAGCTGCCCAGATTCACACCTGTGTACAAATAAAAGTACATCAAAAGTAACAAAAACTGCATGACTGGGAAGCTGATGCAGTTATCAGAATAACAGCCATTACGCAAGTGCTCTTCCCATTAGTAACCCTGAGCTTTTTATACACGAGTATGGATTTTAGTTTTTTGGTAACAGATCTGATTATGAGAAAGCTTAGAGACTGTTTCTGTATACATGTACAAGAAACTTTTTTAAAAAATCACTTGAGAACTTGCAGTTGAATCTGCAAACTGACTCCACTGAGAAGCACTGTTCTTTGGCTTGTGGTGGCTCATTCACACACACAAGCCACCACTTGGTGCTGCACCCATCCAGTGATGATTATGCATCTGTGAACCCTAAGGTCGGTATCTGGCTGAGATAGAGCCAGATATTACCAGAAGCCCAATACGTACCTAGCATCTACCTTGGAAGATTGATAGAACATTTCCCCATCCCCACTACTTCAACCTGCTCTTTGTGTTCAAAGCAAATATTTTGCGACAACTAAAAAAAATTGGCTTTGGAGGACCTGACATCCATGTTCAGGATTCCCCATAGTTAGGGGCTCAGCTGCTAAAATGTTGCCAGCGGGGGTAGGGGTAGAGAGAACATACATCTCTCCTTCCCAGACTATAGCTAAATCAGCAATATGATGGGAAATATTTCAGGTGCTTCCAGACAGAGGGCTCCCAGCGCTACCCATCAAAAGACACTGTGCAGCTATTCCCCCCTTAACAGATTTCCTGTAAAATGATGCAGAGCAATTGTATGATAAAAGCTTCATGTGGAAGCACCCTGTCTCCCCTAAATCAGAGACTGATTTTTAATTTTAAGAAGTTCTTAGATGGGGAAATGTTTAATGCTCAGGAAAAAAGGGCTGGATTTCATTAATCTGGAAATCCATATTTGGGGAGCTGAAAAAATGTGGGCTTGGGGCCCTGAAGATTTTTGGAAGTTCCATGCCACTCCAACCTTCTCTAATCTCATGAAAAGGTGATATCCAGGGTTGCCGTCTCTCCTAGAAATTGGAGCTGGAATGTTAGTTTCAGAATCAGGAATGGTAACTTCCCTTGAGGATTATGAGGATGTTCTATGAGAGGGTAGACGAAGGGAAACCATACACTTGCAAGCCCCCCTCGCCAGCTGCCCAGGGTTGGAAAGAGCTGAAGAGCAGGCCTGCCTGCACACTCAACTGTTCCCGGTGCCAAGCAGTTCAGCAGCACAGGCAGGCACAAGATCACAGCAGTCCCATCATGCACCTCCCTCCAGCTCCCAGCCTTAGGACACTGATCGGTCCTGAGAGTGGGAAGGCTGGATCCCATCACATGCCTCCCCTGCTGCCCAGGTGATTGGGGAGGGAGGGGTGAGTGGGGAAAGGGGTGGGGAGTGAGACAAGGGTTCTGTGTGTGCCTTGGGCATGTAACGTTTTACTATACGGTTGGAAACGGAATTAGGAGGGAGGATGGATGCAGTCACATTCCCTTGCTTTGAGCTGACAGGTTGCGTCCCCTCCTCCTTGATCAGACTTCCCTCCTCCCGCTCTGCCCCCAGGACAGGCCTCATTCCCTCGGACAGCAGCCAGTTCACCCAACTCTCCAAGGCAATGGCTGCACCCTTGGTGAACCAGTGGCCCTCTCTGGGTACTCTGAATGGTAATGAAGGTTGCTCAGAAGCCAAAATGTACAGAAGGTAAGTGTGTTTATTCAAGATACTCCTTCTCCTAAGAAGCTCCTCAGAGATGGAAGGGGCCAAAATGTCTAAGCCTCACCCTGTCCATCCTCCACCCCGAGCCAAGTTACACTGTGTAAAGAGTACTAAATGAAGCCTACTCAGGCCCCTTCTGGTTTCTACACTTCCAGGCAAAATGGCCACCCTGTTTTTCTTGAGAACTATAAACTTTTTCTTGGGAAGGTATTCTTGGGTGTCCAACTTTGCTGACACCACATTGTTTAGGGTGGTTAAATCCAAAAGGGACAGTGAAGAGCTCCAAAAGGATATTTCCAAATTGGGGGAATAAGCAATAAAAAAGCAAATGTAATTCAATATAGGCAAGTGTAAAGTGATGCACACTGGGCAACCCCCCAAAATTACATATAGGCTGATGGGTTTTGAGCTGGCAGTAACTGACCAGGAAAGGGATCTTGGGACTGTAGTGGAAAGCACAAGGAAAACATCAACAGAGTATGAGGCTGCTGAGAAAAAGGCAAATTCCACACTCAGGTTCATTAGGAATCAAAAATCAAACTGCCAACATCATGATGCCATAATACAGATCTATGGTGCAACCACACTTGGAATACTGTGTACAGTTCATGTCACTGCACCTCAGAAAAAGATATTGTAGAGTTGGAAAACGTGCAGAAAAGGGCAACTGAAATTATTAAGGGGCTGGAGCATCTCGCCTATGAGGGAAGGTTACGATGCTTGGGGCTTTTAAATTTTGAAATAAGGTGAGTAAGGGAGGACATGATAGAGATGTATAAAATATGCATGGTGTGGAGAAAGCGGATAGGGAGATGTGTTCTTCTTGTTGTAATACTAGAACCCAGCATCATCCAATGAAACTGAATGGTGGTAGATTCAGTACAAATGAAAAGAACCACTCCTTCATGCAGTGCATAATGAACTGATGGCGTTCACTAGCACACAAGGTAGTGATGGTCCCCAACTTGGACGGCTTCAGTAGATTAGACAAATTCAGGGAGGATCAGGCTGTCAATGGCTACTAGTCCTGATGGCTGTATAGCCTCCAGGATCAGAGGCAGTCTGTTTTGGTATACCAGTTCATTGAATCACAGAATCATAGAACAGTAGGGTTGGAAAGGGCCTATAAGACCATCAAGTCCAACCCCCTGCTCAATGCAGGAATCAAAGTCAGAGCATCCCTGACAGATGGCTGTCTAGACTCATCTTGAATGCCTCCAGCGTGGGAGAGCCCACCACCTCCCTAGGTCATTGGATCCATTGTCATATTGCTCTAACAGTCAGAAAGTTTTTCCTGATCTTCAGCGGGAATCTGGCTTCCTGTAAGTTGAGCCCATGATTCCGTGTCCTGCATTCTGGGATGATTGAGAAGAGATCCTGGCCTTCCTCTCTGTGACAACCTTTCAAATACTTAAAGAGCGCTATCTGCCTTTTCTTTGTCATCTGTTATCATTTTGCCATCCTTATTTAATAATTGAACCACCATTTCTTTCCTCTGTCTTTTACTGTGCAAGTATCTGAAGAAAGCCTCTTTGTTGCCTTAGCCTCCCTCGCTAACCTCAGCTTGTTCTCAGCTTTAGCCTTCCTGACGCCACCCTGCAATTCTGTGCTCCCTGCCTGTACTCTTCCTTTGTTGCTTGGCCTTCCTTCCACTTCCTATATGTGTCCTTTTTTGTTTTCAGGTCATTTCTAAGGTTTTTGTGAAGCCACATTGGCCTCTTCTGTTGTCTTCCACCTTTTTTTCTTGTTGGAATTGTTTGTAATTGTGCCTTTAGAATTTCCTTTTTTAAAAAAGCCCACCCATCTTGGACTCCTTTTCTTGTTAGAGTCACTTGCCATGGGACCTTACTTATCATTGTTCTGAGTTTATTAAAATAGGCTTTCCTAAAATCCAGGGTACACGTTTGGCTACACTCGGCTTTTGATTCCTTTAGAACCAAGAACTCAAGTATTACATGGTCACTTTCCCCCAGAGTTCCTGTAACTGCTGCTTTATCCACTAAGTCATCTCTGTTGGTTAGGATCAAGTCAAGGATAGCCAATCCTCTAGTTCCTTCCTCTACTTTCTATAAGAGGAAGTTATCTGCCACAAAAGCAGGAATTTCCTGGAGGGACCATGTTTTGCAGAATTGGTCTCCCAACAAATATTGGGGAAATTGACGTCCCCCATTACCACTACGTCATACTTCATAGAATCATAGAATAGTGGGGTTGGAAGGGGCCCACAAGGCCATCGAGTCCAACCCCTGCTCAATGCAGGAATCCAAGTCAGAGCATCCCCGACAGACGGCTGTCCAGCCTCGTCTTGAATGCCTACAGTGTGGGAGAGCCCACCACCTCCCTAGGTCATTGGGTCCATTGTCGTATTGCTCTTACAGTCAGGACGTTTTTCCTGATGTTCAGCCGGAATCTGGCTTCCTGTCACTTGGGCCCATTATTCCGTGTCCTGCACTCTGGGATGATTGAGAAGAGATCCTGGCCTTCCTCTCTGTGACAGCCTTTGCCTTTGCAAATCTGATCATTGATAAGCACCCTTTGAGTCTGATTCTGTAGCCAACTGTGGATCCACCAGATCGTTGTTTCATCTAGCCCACTTTGAGCTAGTTTGCTCTTCAGGATATCATAGAATCATAGAATAGTAGGGTTGGAAGGGGCCCACAAGGCCATCGAGTCCAACCCCCTGCTCAATGCAGGAATCCAAGTCAGAGCATCCCTGACAAATGGCTGTCCAGCCTTCTCTTGAAGGCCTCCAGTGTGGGAGAGCCCACCACCTCCCCAGGTAATTGGTTCCATTGTCGTATTGCTCTTACAGTCAGGACGTTTTTCCTGATGTTCAGTCAGAATCTGGCTTCCTGTCACTTGAGCCCATTATTCAGTGTCCTGCACTCTGGGATGATCGAGAAGAGACCCTGGCCTTCCTCTCTGTGACAACCTTTCAAGTACTTGAAGAGCGCTATCATATCTCCCCTCAGTCTTCTCTGCTCAAGGCTAAACATGCCCAGTTCTTTCAGTCTCTCTTCATAGGGCTTTGTTTCCAGTCCCCTGATCATCTTTGTTGCCCTCCTCTGAACCCTCTCCAGTTTGTCTGCATCCTTCTTAAAGTGTGGTGCCCAGAACCGGACACAGTACTCCAGATGAGGCCTAACCAGTGCTGAGTAGAGGGGAACTAGTACTTCCCGGGATTTGGAAGCGATGCTTCTATGAATGTAGCCCAAAATAGCATTTGCCTTTTTTGCAGCCACATCACATTGTTGGCTCATATTCAGCTTGTGATCGACAACAGTTCCAAGACCTTTCTCGCTTGTAGTGTGGTTGAGCCACGTATCCCCCATCTTGTAACTGTGCATTTGGTTTCTTTTTATTAGGTGCAGAACTTGGCATTTATCCCTATTAAATGTCATTCTGTTGTTTTCAGCCCTGCACTCCAGTCTATCCAGATCACTTTGAATTTTGTTTCTGTCTTCCAAAGTATTAGCTATCCCTCCCAATTTTGTGTCATCTGCAAATCTGATGAGCATTCCCTGCACCTCCTCCTCCAAGTCATTCATAAAAATGTTGAAGAGCACTGGGCCCAGGACTGAGCCCTGCGGTACCCCACTTGTTACCTCTCCCCAGTTTGAGAAGGTCCCATTGATAAGTACTCTTTGAGTCCGATTCTGTAGCCAACTGTGGATCCACCGGATCGTTGTTTCCTCTAGCCCACTTTGAGCTAGTTTGCTCATCAGGATATCATGGGGCACTTTGTCGAAAGCTTTGCTGAAGTCGAGGTATATGATGTCTACAGCATTCCCACGGTCTACAAGGGAGGTGACTTGATCAAAAAATGAGATCAGATTTGTCTGGCAGGACTTGTAACAAGTTATATCCTTCAATTGCTGTATTCCAGTCATGAGAGTCATCCCACCAAGTCTCAGTTATACCTATCAGGTCATAATTTCTCTCTTGTATTACGAGTTCAAGTTCGTTCTGTTTGTTTCCCATACTCTGGGCATTAGTATATAGACATCGAAGACCATGTTCTTCATAGTCTGGCTTTCTTCCTACATGTATCTGAAGACTATTATTGGGCGCTATCAGAGCTGCTCTCTCTGTTGCAGTGCATCCTACGTCCATTGTTACCCCCAACATTACATCTCCCTTCCCCGTAGGATTCAGTTTAAAGCCCTCCTGATGAAGTTCTTCATGCTGTGGCCAAACACATTCTTCCCATCCTTTGTGAGGTGCAACCCATCCCTAGCCAACAGCCCATCTTCCAGGAAGTATAGCCCGTGGTCCCAGAATCCAAATCTCTCTCGTCGGCACCACCTTCGTAGCCAGTCATTCATCCGGAGTATTTTTCGTTCCCTTTCTGTCCCTCTTCTAACTACTGGAAGGATGGATGAGAAAACTATCTGGGCCCCAAAGTTCTTGAGTTTCCTTCCCAAAGCTTCAAAGTCTGACGTGATCTCTTCGTAGCTGCGCTTGGCGGTATCATTTGTTCCCACATGGATGAGAAGAAAGGGATACCTGTCAGTGGGCTTTATGAGTGCAGGCAACCTTTCAGTCACGTCTCTAATCTGTCCTCCCGGGAGACAACATACCTGGTGAGTCCACGGGTCTTCGCGACATACTTGGGTCTCGATCCCACGCAGCAAGGAGTCTCCCACTACTACCACTCTTCTCTTCTTGTTGTTGTAGGCCTGGGTTTCATCGCCTCTGTTTGACCTTCAGCCTCTTGCTCACTCTCATGCAGGTTCCCCTGTGATTCTTCCTCTGCAGGCTGTCCTCCTGTCTCATCCGCAAGTACCTGGAATCGGTTCCACAGCTCCACTGCTTCCACTGGTGCAGAGTGGCGTCTAGTTCTTCTTCTCCTAACTGTCACCCTTTTCCAAGGAGTATCCTCTACTCCATTTTTCTTCACCTCAGCATTTCCCACTGCCTCATCTTGCTGTTGCTCTTCAAGCTTCTGGTCTTCCCTTTGCTGCTGTAGTTCCCCCATTCTGTCCAAGAACTCTTCGTGTTCCCTTATTCCCCGGTGGGTCGACAGTCGCCACTCCAGTCCACTTACTTTTTCTTCCAGCAGCGTGATCAACTTGCACTTGTTGCAGGTGTAGGCCATGTTGTTGTCAGGCAAGAAAACAAACATTGCACAAACCTTGCAGGTCACCACCACTGGAGAGTCTTGTCCTTCCATAGCCTCTTTTCCCTTTTTGTGTCTAGCTTTGTGATTGTTCTAGACTAGCCTGTGCCTGCTCCTCTACTCAGTAGAGGTTAAAAGCAGAGTCTCACTGGTGTGAAAGTGTGTGTTACAAGACAAATAAATGGAAAAAAGTTAGTTAAAAAAATAAAAAAATATAAAAAAAATGTTAGGGGCCTCCCCCTTGACCTCCCCTGCCGAACTCCCCTGGCCCACTCCTGTTTGCTCCCCCTGTTCACTCCCTCTGTTTGCTCGCTCTCTGGGAGCTTGCCTGCTTCTGTAGTCCCTGGACCAGCTGGAGCAGCTTGCTCTGCTCTGCTCTGCTCTGCTCAGCTGGGAGGCGGGAAACAGACTGAAGCTTCCCGCCCAGTCAGCTGCTGGGAGTACTCAGGCCCCACCCCTCCAATTCAGTTGGAGCTCTCAGAAGCACCTGGTGAGCTCACAGCCAATCAGAAGGATAAAGGGCAGCCCCCTGGGCTTCCTGCAGCCCACTTACTTCTTAGCCTCTGTCTCCTTTGTCTCTTCAACCACTGCAACTCCCCTGGCCAACTCCTGTTTGCTCCCCCTGTTGCTCGCTCTGTTCGCTCGCTCTCTGGGAGCTTGCCTGCTTCTGTAGTCCCTGGACCAGCTGGAGCAGCTTGCTCTGCTCTGCTCAGCTGGGAGGCGGGAAACAATCTGCTCTGCTCAGCTGGGAGGCGGGAAACAATATCATGGGGCACTTTGTTGAAAGCTTTGCTCAAGTCGAGGTATATTATGTCCACAGCATTCCCACAGTCCACAAGGGAGGTTGTTGTTGTCAAAGGGTGCTTATCAATGGGATCTTCTCAAACTGGGGAGAGGTAACGAGCGGGGTACTGCAGGGCTCAGTCCTGGGTGCAGTGCTCTTCAACATTTTTATTAATGACTTGGAGGAGGAGGTGCAGGGAATGCTGATCAGATTTGCAGGTGACACAAAATTGGGCAGGAGAGCTAATACTTTGGAAGACAAAAACAAAATGCAAAGTGTTCTGCAGCTCCCCGGCCAACTTGTGTTTGCTCCCCGTTTGCTCGCTCTGATCGCTCGCTCTCTGGGAGCTTGCTTGCTTCTGTACTCCTTAGACCAGCTGGAGCAGCTTCCTCTGCTCTGCTTTGCTCAGCTGGGAGGCAGGAAACAGACTGAAACTTCCTGCTGAAAAGGAAGCTGGGAGGCGGGAAACAGACTGAAACTTCCTGCCCACACAGCTGCTGGGAGAACTCAGGCCACACCCCCTCAATTCAGTTGGAGCTCTCAGGAGCACCTGGTGAACTCACAGCCACTCAGAAGGAAAAGGACAGCCCCCTGGGCTTACTCCAGCCTACTTACCTCTTTGCCTTTGTCTCCTTTTCCACTGCAGCTCCCCTGGCCAACTCATGTTTGCTCCCCCTGTTTGCTCGCTCTGATCGCTTGTTCTCTGGGAGCTTGCCTGCTTCTATAGTCCCTAGACCAGCTGGAGCAGCTTCCTCTGCTCTGCTCAGCTCAGCTGGGAGGTGGGAAACAGTTGCTGGGGAGCACAAGCAGGAGGGCACAATTATACTCCTGCCCTGCTTTTGGGCTTCCTGGAGGCATCTGGTCAGCCATTGTGGAAGCAGAATGCTGGACTAGAGAGGCCTTTGGCCTGATCTAGCAGGATTCTGCTTCTGTTTTTAAGGTATATAAAATACCACATTATTCATTTTAGGGACCATCATCCTGATCCAGGGAACACAATTCAAATGTGGAAACAGAGAGATTCCCTCTCTGGCAGATCTGCTGCACCAAGTACAGCAGCTTTTGTACAAAGTCAGGTGGGGATTACAGTATCTATAATCTATGCAGAGCAATCTTGCAGTCGGATCTCTGGGCATGCATTGATTTATTATGTTCCTGTATCACTTCATAGCCGCCGCTCTCTGGGCAATTTACGAAGATTAAAACTTTAAAAACACATTATAAAAACTATTTTCATACAAACATATAAATGGACAGCACACACAGAGACACACATCTCTCTAAAACAATTTTAAACTGTCAATAAGAAAGATCCAGGCTTGTACACTGCCTATTGTAGGAGGAGCAGTGCTCTGTTGTTGCTCTGACCTTACATTTGGCAGATTCAGAAGTAATTTGTGCTGCTTTATATTGCCTAAGTTTATTAGTCAATTCTGGGCCAAGAAGAGTGGGATTCATTTTAGAAAGAAAAGAACTGGGGAGTGGGGAGAACTTTGAATTTTAAGGAACATTCAAACAGGCTCCACTTCTAATCAATAAAGCTTCTTGTCTTAAGGTGAAAAGAAAACCTCTGTCTATATCAGAACAAGGTAGGCAGTTCTGTAAACTATAATTTTGTAGCCAGCCCACAATGACTCAAATTCTGCTATGCATTCTGGGAAGTGGATGTAGGTGTCATCTTCTAAGGGTCCTTCCAGATGAACAATTCCTGGTATTACCAATCAAGTGGCATTGTGCAACTGTTCCGTCTTTCCCTCCTTAATGGATTTTTTGTGATAAGAAAAAAGATGGAAGAAGCAGTGGGGAAACACAGGAGGGTTACAAATGAAAGATGATGCGTGTACTTCTCCCCCCCCCCCCGGTAAAATTCCATGTTTGAGGTAGGGTGATTGCACAATAAAGGCTTCGTCTCGGAACACCCTAATTCTCTCTTGTTGCCAGGCACAGCTTCATGAGCACAGATCAGCTGTCAGCAGAGATCAGCCTGAGTTCGGATTCCCAAAGGATGGGTGAAGGGAAGCATGAAGGAGAACCCTGGGGCCCGCTAGGTAAGAATTTTCACACAGGCTTTGGCAAATCAGCGCTTCCTTTAGAAAACAACAAGGGCCAGGGCTTAAGCTTGCCTGGGCATCATGTCCTGTACAACCTGTAGGTACTTGCATTCCCAGTTCAATATGTGGGTGCTGGTTTTGAATAGGAAAAATGCTTTCTGTGCATGCTCTTTATAGCACTACTGTTTCAAATCTTCCAGGGCAGAGCTGTAGCACTAAAAACAGGTTCTGGGGGCTAAGTCCTGGCTCAAAGCAAGCTCTTTCTGTGAGGCTACAGAATCGTGTATCTCGGGCACATTAATGTGCTGCAAAATAACTGTTAGCACGCCACAAGAACGAAATAATTCCAATATTTAAAGGCTCCCGAGAGTCCAAGTTGAGAACTTCCTGTAAGCCTCCATCCATCACAGATCTTTTCATGGATCAGCCTTCCATGAGAGGAAGGGCTCCACTCATAGATGGTCTCTCCCCAATTTGGGGGATCCCCCTCCCCACGACATCATCACTCTCCCCATTCACAGCAGCATCTCCTGACTCTGTGTAGCATTTTCAGGTGGCTGGAGGGGTTGCTCTGGGAAGGAATCAGAGGTATCAGAAAGATTTCACATTCTAATATAGAAGTAGTAGCCAATCAGCTCCAATGGACAGTAGTAGCCAATCAGCTCCAATGGACAGTAGTAGCCAATCAGCTCAGTTTCTCACACCTTTGCAGAGGACATGCTTCTGACTAAAAATCTTGCCTTGTGACCTCAGGGGGGGCTTTTTTGGTGGGGTGGAGGGAGGGTGCTGCTCCATGAGGAGGAATATGCATCCCATGCATGCTCAGCCTTCTTATTAATTATTACAAACCCACGTTCTGGAGTTGAGTGATGACAGTGCAGAGAATCCAGGCTTGAGCCGTGGCTCAGATTAAGGCTTCTCTGAGAGGAACAGATTCAAACAGGTGCCAATCAGGGGACAGTATCTAAGTTGACAAGAGTGCTGAAGTCAATCACGTTGCACTAGCATAAAGGACCGCTGGCACAGAGGTAGGCAAGGCAGCACCCACAGGCCCACTGCCAAGACGCCATTCCCTCCTCTCCACCCTTCTTTTCCCACTCCCCCCTGCAGCCATCTTTCCTTCCTGCCTTCTGCCTTTTTCTCCCCCTCCCCCTGCAATTTCCTTCCTGCCCGCCACTGCTTAACTCTGCGCTCACTCCACAGATCAGGGGATAGAGTGTGGGGGAGGAGGAAGGAAACCTCAAATGGGGGAAGGTGCATTCCCCCCGCCACGACAATTTGTGATGGTGGCCGCAGACACACTTTAAAATGTAAAATATGCCCGTGAACCCCAAAGGTTGCCTACACCTGCCCCAATGTAATGCAAGTAGTACTCACTGGCACAAAGGGATTCCCCAGAAATGGGATTCCCCCGGAAACAGGATTCCCCCGGAAACGGGATTCCCTGCCCCAATGCAATGCAAGTAGTACTCACTGGCGCAATGGGATTCCCCTGGAAATGGGATTCCCAGGAAAACCCACCGCATGAGCTAACACTACTGGCATTGCGCTAGAGGCCCCTTAAGCTAGCACAATGTAATTTACATTAACACTCTTGTCGACTTGGATTGGTGGTTTGCTGCTGAATTTCGCTGGCAAACCACCCTGAAAGGCTAAAATGGATAAATCTTGCTTGAAGACAAGCGAAATTTGTCTCTTGTGGGTTTCCATAGTGGTGTGCTGCTGAAATTTGGTGGCAAACTGTCAATTCTGTTGTTGTGCCGATTTTGGTGGGAAAGCAGTGGCAGCCCACGAGGGGGTCAAAAGCTGCCGCCTGACCCCAGAGCTGTCCATCCAGCATCAAAGCCTGGTTTCCTCCTTTTCTTTGCAGGAAAGGACCCGACTCCATCCATGTTGGGCCTCTGTGGATCTTTGGCCTCCCTGCCAAGTTGCAAGTCCTTAGCCAGTCTAAAATCCAATGAGTGCCTGGTGAGCGACAGCATTGAACCCAGTCCTGCTCATAGCCCCAGCTGAGACATCTGACAGCTGTTCTTGCAAACCGCAAGATGCTTGTGGGGGAACAGAGAGAGCTGGCAGGCAAAATGAACTGAGTCCCTTGCCTGGGGGAGGGCAGCTGAACCTTTTATCCAGCCTGATGCAAGAGGGCAACAAGCCTCCATCCTCAGCTGAAGATGCTCTTCCTTAAACTAGGATGAGAGACATGCTTAGAATCTCTTCCCTGGATTTTGTTTTTTAAGGCGGCACACTTGTGGAAACTGGAAGGATTGCCCGCCAAAAGCACTTTTGTAAAATGATGGTGTATTATATATATATATTTATATGACTGAGATTGCTGGAAGACAACTGCCTCTGGGGAGGAGCACTTAGGAAAAAGTCCTCTGAACTATGCTGGTGGGAGGAAGAGAGAGTGTAACTGCACAGGTTGAAATTCACTGCACATCCTTCATGGTGAAAACTTGCACAATGAACAGCAAGATTGTCAGACCTCTTCGGTATGCCCCTCCCTATTTGAGAACAGAATGCGCCATGGAAGTGTGCTTGGCGAGGCCCTTTGGGGAGCGTCTGTGGGAAGAGAAGGCGGCCGTTTCCCATCTTTTCTTCTCTCGCACACACACATGCTTCATGTACAATTGCAGCACCTCTTTTACACAAACTTGCTACCTCCTTGCTACGGGGAGGGGTCTAGTCTCCTCCAAGTTTCTGGGCTTCTTTGAGGTTCAGGAAGCCTCTTTCGTCTTCCTCCGCCATCTACCAGATTCTCAAAGAATCTACTTCCTATATGTTTCTCCTGCATGTTGCTTTTCCAATGGAACTTTTGGCTACAGGAACAGAAGTGTGAACTGCCTGGGAAGCTGGAGGAGGGCCAACGGACACAACTTTTGTCCATTGGTCTTTTGATGTGGGAAACATGGCACAATTGAACTCTTCTCCTGCCACAACTTTGAAGTGGTAAAGCAAACTTAGGAATGCTCCACTATGTGAAGAGATCCCCCACTTTCCACAGCTGAAAAACTGTTATAGGCCAACAATTAAAGCCAATTAAGAAGCTGGCAGACAAAGTCTATTGAAGTTTCTTTTCTAACACACATCTTTCTCCACGCAAACAAGTTCAGGCCTGTTTTTAAGTCCTGCAGTCACCAAGTATTTCCACAGTAATCAACTCTTGCAGGTGTGGAACAAACCATGTTCAGTTTCCCCCTTCTTTCTTCTCTGGACAAATGTACATATATCACGTCATCAGTGTTCCACTGCCTACACGCAACACAAATGACAGAGTTTCTTCCCAGAATATTGCAGTAACTCCAACATAGTCAGAACTCCAGAAACTGCAGCTGAAACCATTGTGTGTGTATGTAGGTGAGTGGGTTGGGAAAACAGGATTTCACGTATAGTACAGTTCAAGTGTTCAAAGCTCTTCACATATACTATTGCAATATTCCCCCAAGTAAGCCAGTACCTCCATTGTATGACCTCCATATTGCAGACGGGCCATGAGAATGGCGACTTGCCCAAGGCCCCTTGATGAGCTGATGGTTGAGATGAGATCTGAATTGGTGGTTTTCTGGGTTACTTATTCAGCCCGATGCAATGCATGCTTAGATCAGAAATAAGTCACACAAAATTAAATAAGGCTTGTTCCCAAGGATACACAGGACAGCTGTAGCGAACATGTGACACCAGCTCTAAGTACCAGAATCAGGCTCTGAAGGAGGACAGGTTGTTTACCTGTTAACTGTAGTTCCGAGTGGTCATCTGTGAACTCACGCATGAGGGTTATGTGCCTGCGCAGAACAGCCATTAGGAACATTCTAGAGCTAAACAGAGTTTTAGGAGGGAGCCCCACCCACCTCCTTTGCACACGTGCCAAGCATGGCTTTCGCCTTCCTCTCAGTTCCAGGTCTGGCACACCGTTGGAATAAAAAGGAGAGGCATCGAAGCGGGGAGGAGGGTGGGTTGTACGAGTTCACAGAGGACTACTTGAAGAACTGCAGTCACAGGTACGCAACCTGTCCTTCATCGTCTCTGACTCACACATATGAGTGACTGAAAAGCAAGAGCCTCACCAGAGGAGGGAGATGTCATGCCAAGAATGGAAGAAAGGAGCGCTCTGCCAAAAGCTGCATCAAGAGCTGCTCTGATATCCAGGCAGCAGTGTTTGATGAAGGTAGACGGCTGAGCCCAGGTTGCTGTGCTGCACAGCTATGGGGGCAAGATGCCTCTGAGGAGTGGCAGAGGATGCTATGGCTCTAGTTGATTGCCCTTGTACTTGCAAGGGGGCCAGTAAACATGCCAGTTGACAAGTGAGAAGTATGGCTGAAACCTTCCATTTGGTGAAGAGTTGAGATAGCACCGGGTGACCCTTCCTTGGTCTCAACTGGCAGATGAATAAGCAAGTAGATTTTCTAAATGATGATGATCTGTGGACATAGAGCTAAAGTACCCTGACATCTGGGGAATTAAGCTTGACCCCCACAGGGGAGGTAGGTTGAGGAAGGAAAGTTGGTATTATGATATCCTGAGTTAGATGGAACAGTGAGACAACTTTTGGAAGGAGTAGTCTGGGCATAGCACCACGTTGTCCTTATGAAAAGTCAGGAACAGTTGGTCATGCCTTAAGGCAGATAGTGGTAGCACCAAGGAAAACCACTTTCACAGGAAGGAGCCTAAGGCAGACTGGGGCCATGGGTTCGAAGGCTGTTAATTTTGCCAGCACCACTGACAGGCTTCAGGTTGGGGTTGGTGAGAAGGACCTTCAACATTGTAATGACTGGCCAATATGGCTGCTAAATAAACTTTTAAAGAGGGAGGAGCTAAGCCTCAAGCTTTCAAGGGAAGAAGGAAGTCCAATGCACTCCGATGGCACAGAGGACTTTGGGTCCTGTTCTGTTGGAGCGAGAACTTTCAGAAAGGTCTTCCACTTGGTCGCGTACGAGACCCAGGTCGAAGGTTTGTGTGAAGCAGTCATTACTCCCAGGACCTTATCAGAGAAACAGAGGGGCTGCATCTCTCCATGCAGTGAGATGCAGTGTCTCCAGATCCAGGTGCCTGATCTTCCTGTTGTTCATTGTGAGGAGGTCTTGGAGGTGAGGGAGACTGAGGAAAGTGTGGTTGGCCAGGAGAAGCATCACAAACCATGTTTGCCTTGGCCACCATTGGATTATCAAGATACAAAGAGCCCTGCTGCCTGAATCTTATTCACCACCCATGTGACTAGAGGAAAGGGGAGGAATGCATAGGTCAGAGTGTCTCCCCAGTGAAGAAGGAAAGCATCTCTCAGAGAGTCTGGGTCATGTCCAGCTCTGCTGCAGAAAGAGTGGTATGTTATATTTAGTGCTGTCGCAAAGAGGTCAATAGCTGGAGTGCCCCACAAGTTGAAGTGTTCAAATGCAACAGTCAAAGAGTTCCCATTTGTGAGGGGAAGTTCTTGACCTGCTGAGCAAGTCGGCAAGAGTGTTGGGTGTTCCTGTGAGGTGCATGGCAATGGGGGTAACATGGCAACGTACGCACCAATCCCAGAAACTTAGAGCAAGTTGAAGGAGGGGAAGGGACCTACTCCCACCCTGTTTGCTTGTATAGAAGACAGCTGTGCTATTGTCCATTGCGATTTGGACAAATCAGCCTCTGACACAGGATTTGAGTGCTCATAAGGCTTTGGCTACAGCAAGAAGTTTGAGTTAGTTTATTTTATTACATTTCTATCCCACCTTTTTTCCTCTTTAAGGAACCCATGGTGGCGTACATAATCCTCCTCCATTTTTCCTCACAACAACACTGTGAGGTAGGTTGGGCTGAGAGTCTGTGACTGGCCCAGAGTCACCCAGCAGGCTTCCCGGATCTCCCAACTCCCAGTCCAACACTCTCACCACTGCACCACACTGGCTACACCACAGTTAAGTTGATGTGAACAGTTCTCTCCCGATGGGACCATAGTCCTCTGATCACAAGTGAACCACCCCAGGCCTCCCAACCATGAAGGGAAACGTCCGTGGTGACTGTTAAGGACAGTTGGAGAGTCCGGAAGTTGAGCCCCTGTAAGAGGTGTACTGGAACCATCCACCAGTGTAAGGAATGCTGGACCAAATCGGGAAGTAATGAGAGAAGTCCAGAGGTCCATTTACATAGGAATCATGATTGGAGTGGCCTCATATGGAGGCATGCAAAATGGAGCTACTGAGGTGGTGGAGGCCATGAGGCCAAGAAGGCATTGGATGCTGGATGCTTGGCACTGGGGGATTGTCTACAGATCTTGTGTGAGGCGTCAAAGGGTGTCCACTCTGTCCCTTGGTAGGCAGGCATGGGCTTGAGTGGAGTTGAGAAGGGCCCCTATGAATTGTCGAGTTCGAGATGGGATGAGACAGGATTTTTCCTTTTTGACCTGCAGACTGGGGGCTTGAGGGGTGATAGGGCAGTGTTGATGCTGGGGCTGAGGGGGTGGTGAGAAAGGGCTATGAAGAGCCAGTCATCTATGTATGGAGAAACTATGATCCTTTGGAGTCTCAGATGTGCCATCACTACTGCCATACACTTCATGAAGTCTCTTGGTGTCACTGCAAAGCCAAAACAGAGAGTTTGTTGCCCAAGATAAATCTGAGGAATGGGAAAGAAGCAGGGTGTACAGCGATGTGGAAGTATGCATCACGAAGATCTATTGCTGCAAACCACTCTCCTTGACATAGGAGGGGAAGAATGGAGACGAGTGTGGTCATCCTGAATTTTTGGGGGACTGTAAAGTACCTGGAGAAGAAACTTGTGGTCCTTTGAGCAGGGGGAGTCCTTCTAAAGCCCCCTTACTCAAGGGGGTAGTGAGTTCTTCTCATACAACCCAAGTAGAGTGGAAGATCCCCATCAGGGGAGAATCCTTGAATCACAGAATCATAGAATAGTAGGGCTGGAAGGGGCCTACAAGACTGAGTACAACCCCCTGCTCAATGCAGGAATCCAAGTCAAAGCATCCCTGACAAGTGGCTGTTCAGCCTCGTCTTGAATGCCTACAGTGTGGGAGAGCCCACCACCTCCCTAGGGAATTGGTTCCATTGTTATATTGCTCTAACAGTCAGGACGTTTTTCCTGATGTTCAGCCAGAATCTGGCTTCCTGTCACTTGAGCCCATTATTCAGTGTCCTGCATTCCGGGATGATTGAGAAGAGATCCTGGCCTTCCTCTCCGTGACAACCTTTCAAGTACTTGAAGGGTACTATCTCCCCTCAGTCTTCTCTTCTCAAGGCTAAACATGCCCAGTTCTTTCAGTCTCTCTTCATAGGGCTTTGTTTCCAGTCCCCTGATCATCTTTGTTGCCCTCCTTTGAACCCTCTCCAGCTTGTCTGCATCCTCCTTAAGGTGCAGCGCCCAGAACTGGACACAGTACTCCAGATGAGGCCTAACCAGTGCTGAGTAGAGGGGAACTAGGACCCAAAATAGCATTTGCCTTTTTTGCAGCCACATCACATTGTTGGCTCATATTCAGCTTGTGATCTGAATGATCATATTCAGCTTGTGATCTGGTCGCGCGCTCGCGGCGGGCGGGCGGGTCGGAGGCTCCGTCACGGCGCTCCGGGGCGGCGCTCACTCCAGCGTCATCAAAGGGGGACGCCCGGAGGCGGAGGAGGCCCGTCGCGCCGGGAGCGAGCTGCCCGCTCCCAAGATGGCGGCCGGAGCCGGGAAGGTGAAGCAGGACATGCCGCCGCCGGGCGGGTACGGGCCCATTGACTACAAGAGGAACTTGCCCCGGCGGGGGCTCTCGGGCTATAGCCTGTTCGCCATTGGAATTGGGACCCTCGTCTATGGCTATTATTCCCTTGTGACATGGAACCGAGAGAGGCGGCGCCTGAACATCGAGGACCTGGAGACGCGAGTGGCCATCTTTCCCCTTCTTACGGCTGAGGATGACCGCAGGATGCTACGCATCTTGCGTCAAAATCTCGACGAGGAGGCCAAGATCATGAAGGACATCCCCGGCTGGCAGGTCGGTGAGTCTCTGTTCCACACCACACGCTGGGTGCCCCCCACGCTCGACGAGCTCTTTTACCTGCACCCGCAGAGCGTGCTCGACAACGCTAAATTTGGTTGCCAGTTTTACGTGTGAGCGGCAGCAGGGTTTGTGTGAACCGCCCAGAGAGCTTCGGCTATTGGGCGGTATAGAAATGAAATGAAAAAATGAAATGAAATGATCGACAACAATTCCAAGATCCTTCTCACTTATAGTATTGTTGAGCCACGAATCCCCCATCTTGTAACTGTGCATTTGGTTTCTTTTTCCTACGTGCAGAACTGCATTTATCCCTAGTAAATTTCATTCTGTTTTCAGCCCAGCGCTCCAGCCGATCAAGATCACTTTGAATTTTGTTTCTGTCTTCCAAGGTATTAGCTATCTCACCCAATTTTGTGTCATCTGCAAATTTGATGAGCATTCCCTGCACCTCCTCCTCCAAGTCATTAATAAAAATGTGGAAGAGCACTGGGCCCAGGACTGAGCCCTGCGGTACCCCACTCATTACCTCTTCCCAGTCTGAGAAGATCCCATTGATAAGCATTCTTTGAGTCCGATTCTGTAGCCAACTGTGGATCCACCAGATCGTTGTTTCATCTAGCCCACTTTGAGCTAGTTGACTCATCAGGATATCATGGGGTACTCTGTCGAAAGCTTTGCTGAAGTCGAGGTATACAGTCAGGGCCAGAAATATCGGAACGATAACTGTTTTGGCAATTGGCCTCTGTACACTACCACTTTGAAGTTTAAGGAAATACACCCAGATGGGAGCGAAGTCAGGACTTTCAGCTGTAATTCAAGGGGTTTGACAAAAGTGGGGTACTACCCATTCAGGAAGTACAGCCAGTGGCATACACCCCCCCATTGTTGGGGGCTCATAAGTAATGGAGCAAACCAACATCATTTCAAACTTAAGGATCGCCTTTAGTACCTGGATGAAAATCCTTTGCAGTCAATGACTGCCTGAAGTCTGGAACCCATGGACATGACCAAATACTGAGTTTCCTCCCTCGAGATGCTTGGCCAGGCCTTTACTGCAGCTGCCTTCAGCTGCTGCTTGTTTGTGGGTCTGCCTTCAGTCTTGTCTTCAGTAAGTGAAAAGCATGCTCGATTGGGTTGAGATCAGGTGACTGACTTGGCCATTGAAGAACATCCCACTTCTTTGCCTTGAGAAACTCTTGGGTAGCTTTTGCTGTATGTTTTGGGTCATGATCCATCTGCAATATGAAGCGCTGTCCTATCAGTTTGGCAGCATTTGGCTGAATCTGAGCAGAAAGTATAGCCCTTTACACTTCAGAATTCATCCTGCTGCGTTTATCAGCAGTCAGGTCATTGATAAACACCAGTGACCCCGTTCCACTGGCGGCCATACATGCCCATGCCATAACGCTGCCTCCACCATGTTTGACAGATGATGTGGCATGCTTTGGAGAAGGGAGGGAAGTTTATGTTCATAGGCCAATTCAGTGAATAAGCCTTGTATAGTGAAGGTGACAAAACAGGAACAAAGCAGTGCCTCACTGGCTTCCTTGGTCATGAAAGCTCCCAGTGGAGAAGATAAGTATCTTAGATCGTCCTTAATGAGAAGATTTCCAGAGGGCATGCTGGGAAGGAAATGTTGAAGGAAGAAAGAGAAAAGCTAGAGACTGGGTTCAGGTATCACAACAACCCACGATGGGTTAAATAAGCCATCATGACTTATTTAACCCATCATTGGTAATCATGTCTGTCAGGATTTTTAAAATCCACGATGGTTTATTTGGCTGAAATAACCCACTCTGATAATCCAGGGTCTGCAGTAAGTTATTTAACCCACTGTGGGTTATCGTGTTATCTGACGCTCAGTGTGGCTTATTCCAAGCGCCTACAGAATCGCCTGGCAAGAGCAGCCAAAACTGTTGTGGCTGTTCTGCTCCAGCCTGCACAGCTCTTTTTCTGAGATCTAACATGTAGGCGAGGGACAACCACAGCCAAACTAGCACAGCCTTCTGTGTTACCATGCTAGTTACAAAATGACAGCTTTCCCCTACCCTGCTAGGCTTCCCTGATCGCTACTTTGAAACTGCACAACTTTAGAAATAGGGAAAGAACTGCTCTGCTCTCCATGAAGAAGTGCAGTCCTGCAATAATCCATTACAGCGAATGGAGGCTCCCCATGAGGGCACCTCCCCTGTGCAATTTCACCCTACTCCAGCAAACTGTCAGGGAGCTACAGCTCCCACCCTTTTCCTTCTCCAGTCACTTTTCCACGAAGAAGCAAAATTGCGCAATTATCTACTACAGCATCTGAAGGCTCCCCATGAGCGCACCCCACCTGTGCAATTTTGCCCCATTCCTGCTGTCAGGAAGTTACAGCTATTTCCTTCTCTGATCACTTTTCCTTGAAGGAGCAAAATAGCTATTGGGGGTGGGGGGAGGGGGAGATGAGCAATTTCACTATAGCTCTAAAGTGCTATAGCAAACAGAAGCAGCTCTGCCAGCAATATCTGGGAGGGTGTGAACTGCACAACTCCACTGTATCGCTAAAGTGCTATAGCAATTTTGAGAGAATAAAGGCTTTATGCCAGCAATGGTTAAGAGGGGAGCTTTTGCACAATTTCGCTTTAGTGCTATAGTGAACAGAAGTGGCTCTACCAGCAATATCTGGAGTGTGTGTGTGTGTGTGTGTGTGAAATGAACAACTCCACTTTATTGTCATCAATTTTGATGACAATTAAGGCATCTATGCCAGCAATGGCTATGGGGGAAATACACAATTGAGAGTTTTCCATCCTCTGGGGTAATTGTGCACGGTTTTTGATGGTGCATCAGGTACCTCTGGACTAGGAGAGATTGTGTATGAAGTTTGGTCCCGATCCTGCAAAACTCCAAGGTTTTATAGTCGCCACCCCCTTTTTGGTGCAGACGCAATTTCTGCTCCTTTGTGAGTAATCACGCAGGGTTTTGATGGTCCAACTAGTGTGTGAAGTTTGGTCCTGATCCTACAAACTTCCAGCATTTTAGAGTCACTACCCCCTTGCAGGGTGATGCTGGAAGTGCTGAATTAAGCCCTGTATTTCACCCCAGACCTCTCCCCTGTCATTGGAATATTGTGGAAGGTTAAAACAGGCTGCTGCGATGTTATCAATGGGTGAAACAGAGCCACTGCAGTGGGACAGGGGGATGACTCAGATTACGCACAGTAGCTTATTAGCCTGGTTGGGTGGCGGGGCATTGTGAACTATTTCAAAAATAAGCTGCTGTGAGTAGCTTATTAAGGCACTATGGCTTAAAATGATGTCCGAACATGGCCAGATTCAGGTACCAGAAACTTCTAAGAGCAGATAAACCTACAGAGCAATAGTCCTCTCCAAATTTTCTCTGTAATTCCCATTTTTAAGTGACTTTATTCAATAAAGGGTACAGCTTCTCCCCCACCACAAGAACATAAGCAACAGGCACATAAATTAACAGCAAAGAAAGGGATAAGAGAGCAGCTGCTAGGAAATGCCACCTAAATTGTCGGGCATCAACCAAACCTTAGCCTGGCTGAGATTTCAGTCCTCCTTGAAGGCAGCAGACGCTTTGGAAGAGGGGGTTGGGGGATGTCGTTTGATTCCTTTGTGCCCAGACTACTCATTATTTAAGGCGTGAAGACGTAAGAGTTCAAGCTGTCTGTGGGGGGTGTCAAGAGAAGAGCTAGGTAAATCCTGAGTGTTCAAAACAGTGTTTCTGTCCAGAGCTGCCCGAAAAGTCAAGTGTGGGGCTGCAACGTGAGCCAGCAATAGCCATCATCCACAGAAATGTTCACAGGGTGGGATCAGCAGACATGCAGGCCAAAAGACAGTTTAAAAATTAAGGCAGGGATGGAGGTATCTGTCTCTGTCTACAACAATTTTACTCTTTGGATACCTACCCCCTCCCCGCCCCCAATGTTTCATGCAGCAGAAGGATCATCTAGTTTTGGAATGCTCCCCCCCCCCCAATCTTCTTCTGCAGCTGCCAAGTGAAAACCACATTCTCAGTGAAAACCACATTCTGTTTGGGATGTTAGACGCAGACTACAAAGTCTCTTGAGTTGGGCCAAGATGGAAGACAATGTTGTGGCTACAGCTCCTGCTTGTGTAATGTGATGCATAAAGGCCCAAAAATTACAGCATCCAAACAACAAGACTTGATCATAACTCTAAAAGGGGTTGGGATGGGCATGCAAGTAAGGGATTTAAATTACCAAATTGTTCCCAGGAAAAGAGGAAGATGGGAGGGCAGAAGCTAGCTGGAAGGCACCTGGAATTTGTCTGGCATGAGACAGATCCTACAAAAAAATGAGCAAAACATTTCTTGGATATGGTCTTCTGAACCTTGACTGACACATGACCACTGCTGGATCCACCTTATCCATCCCCTCATAGTCACAAGCTCTGCTTTTCCCTCTTCGTCTCTACTGAAACCTGCCCTTTCTCCTGCCACCAATGTGGCTTTGGCCCGTCTGGAGGCTGCCGACGGAGCCCCGTTCTATGAACGTCACAGGGTGGTGAGCCGCTGTTCCTGGTTCATTTTCTGGAAGAAGGTCTTGCCAAATTCATATGTGCTGATCATGATGGCGCAGGCAGGGGCCACCTTGATGACCCGAGGCAGGAAACCTAGAGACGCGTTTGGCAGGGGAGGAAAGAAGAATGAACAAACATGTCAGACCAAGTGCTCGCTCTGCCTGCCTTCTTTCAGGTGTCGCCAAGTGCAGCTTATGACTCCAGCTGACTAGAGCAAGGAAGGGGAGGACCTGCCTCCAGTCTGACTGATCTCCTTGCCTGTTCAGAATGCAGAAAGCAAGGTTCAGTGTGTGTTGCCTGGTCCAGCAAGGAAAGCTAAGGAAGAAGACACAAGTGCTTGGCTGCTTTCTGAATTCAGCTCACATACCACTGTCTAACCACATCACTTTGTGTCACAAGCAAACAGAAACAATCCACCTCTCAAGCCAATTATTAAAAAAAACCAACAGCTGTGCTGGCCCACGACTAAAAAACCTAGAATCCAAGTGTGTGTGTGGGGGAGCGGGGTGTGCATGGAGAATCCAAATTCAGTTAGGGAATACCTTTGTTAAGACCAACCAAAATAACAGAAAAGATTGTGCAAGATCTCGAGACCTCAAAAGCTTGTACAATCTTTTGTGGCATTTTGGTTGGTCTAATAAAGGTATTGCCTAACTGTAGATTTTGGAACCTCCTCACCCAGATTCCAGGATCTTTTAGAGTACACTGTAGTTATAGGCAACTGAAATGGAAAAAAGGACAACTTGTCCAACTCTCTAAGGCAGGGGTGGGCAGAAAGCAGATCTCCAGATGTTTTGGACTTCAACTCCTAGCATTCCTGACCACTGGTCATGCTGGTAGGGGCTTCTGGTCTCTCCTCTCCCCATTCAGTGATCCTGCTCAAGATGGCGGTTTCCCTGTTTCTAATAGGAGCAGGGACACAATGATCTTGATCACATCAGGTTTGCTGGGGGCGGGGAGCAGCTTTACGTTAGCCTCCCTGCCGCCCCACCCCCACAATAATCCTCAAGACAGCATTTTCCAACTGCTATCCCTGCGTATGAATGGGTGCATGAGTGAGAGAAAGTGTGTGTGTCCTGATCAAAATTTGTGCAGCCCCCGCAGGGGGTTCCTCAGGGGCAATTATTACCATCCCCAAAAGTTTTCCCACCCATGCTCTGGGGCCACCTAGACAGTTTACGACTGAGGGTTTTAATTAAGGGCGCTCTGCGATGAGTCTAATCCTCAACTTATTTCCATCCCACAGTGGTGCTGTCATGCAGCATAGAGGAAGACTCTGGGTAGGGACAACGCAAGTCACCTGCAAAGAGTCCTCGGGGTCCAGATTCTGCCCAAATCTTCTGCATAAGCAGCCAGGTAGATGACGATTTGGAAGTGCTAACTGAACAGGGAGACAAAGAGCAAGAAGTTATTTATTTAAAGTATTCCCTTTTTCTCTTTCACTTGAAGCAGATTACCAATCTAAATGCGTAATTCAGTTACAATTAAAGACTATAGTTAGCCAAAATAATTTAAAAAGAGCACAATTAAAAGATTCAAAATCCCCCTCCCTGAACAAATATATGGGACTTGTATTTCATCTGAAAAAAGGAGGCGGCACAGTGTAAACATTCCTCTGGGAAGCAGCTCCAAAGACTTGGAGCCACGGCTGGGAATGAGCGGCTCCCTCCCACAGCCGTCTCATCTTCCTCCTGCGGGAGATGGGAGAAGGGCAGGACCCTTCCCAACGATCTTAACAAGGGGGCTTAACATGCATTTCTGTACATGAGTGTTGGCTTTATTTGTGAAAATGTTCATATGGGAATTTGTGCCCGGCCTCAGTCTAGCGATGCCAACACTGCCTCATATCCCCGTTGCTGCCTTTCACAAGAACAACAAACAGCTGTCCTTTTCTCCAGGCACTTAATTGCCATGCTGTTGCAAAGACTGCCCTCCATCATCAGCCCATCTGCAAAAGGCTGCTTCACGTGTTGTGTTTTTAAAGTGAACACCCAAGATGTTTTATGTATATACATAGCAAATGATCATTTTCAACTGTGCTCAAACACTTACCTGGCAAAAGAAGACTGGGAAGCAGTGGAACTGGGATAGCTTGGGCTCTGATTGGTTCTTACCCCTAACTTTCCAATGGAGCGGGGAACCCTGTATAAACTGGGTTTGTCTAGGACTAGGGCTGATCTTTGTTGCCCATAAGCAAGGGCTGCGCTAAAGCCTCCATCTTGCTTCCCCCGCCTGACCAAAGCTTATGCTTACATGCTTAAGGGAGTTACCTTGACCAGACAGTTGCCTTTCCCCCCTTGTATCTTCCCGCCTCTCACCTTGCAGTGTCTCCATGTCTCCCAGCTCAATCTGCCGCTGGGTCTTCACAACATCAAAGGGCAGTGTCAGGATAGCAGCCACCTAGGGGACAGGAAGGACCATCTGTCAGCAACCACTAGCTGCAGGAGGTGGCAACAACTAATTATGCTGGTGAACAGGGCTTTCTGCACAACTCCCTCCGCCTGAAAGCAGCACTGGAACTTAGCATGAATGTTTCCTCTCACTGGTGGAAGGAGTGTATCCCACTTGCTCTAGGGTTTATACAAATTAAGCAAGAGCTGTCCCTCGTGTGTGGAGGCTACCCCTCCAAGTTCTGGAACATCAAGACTCTAATATATAAACAGTACAAGATTAGATAACATGAGCAAAAACAACAGTTACAATGAGAGAGAGAGAGAGAGAGAGAGAGAGAGAAGTATGATAGAGGGTCACCTCCAGGATTTCACTCCTTTCTGGAGCCCTGAGGGTCAGCTGGCCACCTCTACCTTACCCTGTAAACAGCAAGACAGCCCCAGGACATACCAGCCCGCTGATGAAAAGAAATACTGATGGTAAGTTCAGATGTTCCTTTCTCTATTGATGAGGGAGAGTATCCAGAGTGGGATATGTGGCAGCAGTATAATAGTCCTGAGTGGGTTCTCCTGCTGCTCCAACTGAGAGAACCTTCTGAAGGACCCTTCTTCTGAAAGCTGCATCCACACAAGAGCAGGTGCCCAACTTACAGTGTTTACCAAAGGATGAAAGCCAAGGTAGCTGTCCGGAAAAAAACTTTTACAGCATCATTTGTGCAAACCTTTGCAGAAGTCACTGCACCTCTAGCTGAGAGTAAGCTATGATCCCTGAGGGAACCAGCAGTCTTTACAGGAGAGGAAGGAACTAGAGGATCGGCTAACCTTGACTGGATCCTAACCAACAGAGATGACTTGGTGGATAAGGTAGCAGTTACAGGAACTCTGTGGGGGAAAGCGACCATGCTGCACTTGAGTTCTTGGTTCTAAGGGAAGCAAAAGCCGAGTGCAGTCAAACGCGTACCCTGGATTTTAGGAAAACTGATTTTAATAAACTCAGAACAATGATCAGTAAGGTCCCATGGCAAGCGACGCTAAAGAGAAAAGGAGTTAATTTTTGTGAACCGCCCAGAGAGCTTCGGCTGTTGGGCGGTATAGAAATGAAATAAATAAATAAATAAATAAATAAATAAATAAATAAGGAGTCCAAGATGGCTGGGAGATTTTAAAAAAGGAAATTCTCAAGGCACAATTCCAACAAGAAGAAAAGGTGGAAGACAACAGAAGAAGCCAATGTGGCTTCACAAAAATCTTAGAGATGACCTGAAAACAAAAAAGGACACATATAGGAAATGGAAAGAAGGCCAAGCAACAAAGGAAGAGTACAGGCAGGTAGCACAGAATTGCAGGGATGGCGTCACGAAGGCTAAAGCTGAGAACGAGCTGAGGTTAGTGAGGGAGGCTAAAAGCAACAAAAAGGCTTTCTTCAGCTACGTGCATAGTAAAAGACAGAGGAAAGAAATGGTGGTTCAGCTATTAAATAAGGACGGCAAAACGATAACAGATGACCAAGAAAAGGCAGAGGTGCTCAATTCCTACTTTGGCTCAGTCTTCTCCCAAAAGAGGGTCTATGACCCCCCTGGCAAAGACAAAGTACAGGCTGAAGGGGCAGGATTGCAGCTTGAGATCAATAGGCATATGGTCAAGGAACACCTAATGACTTGGAATGAGTTCACATCTCCAGGGCCAGATGAACTGCATCCTAGAGTAATCAAGGAACTGGCAGAACTCTCACAACAGCTGTCTATTCTCTTTGAGAAATCATGGAGGATGGGTGAAGTGCCAGATGACTGGAGGAGGGCTAGTGTTGTCCCTATCTTCAAAAAGGCTAAAAAGGAGGAACCTGGGAACTACAGACCAGTCAGTCTGACATCAATCCCTGGGAAAATTCTGGAGCAGATGATAAAGGAATCCATCTGGAAGCACTTTGAAAACAATGCTGTGATTACTTGAAGCCAACATGGATTTGTCAAAAACAAATCCTGCCAGACGAATCTCATCTCATTTTTTGATCAAGTAACCTCCCTTGTGGACCGTGGGAATGCTGTAGACATCATATACCTCGACTTCAGCAAAGCTTTCGACAAAGTGTCCCATGATATCCTGATGAGCAAACTAGCTCAAAGTGGGCTAGATGAAACAACGATCCAGTGGATCCACAGTTGGCTACAGAATAAGACTCAAAGGGTGCTTATCAATGGGATCTTCTCAAACTGGGGAGAAGTAATGAGTGGGGTACCGCAGGGCTCAGACCTGGGCCCAGTGCTCTTCCACATTTTTATGAATGACTTGGAGGAGGAGGTGCAGGGAATGCTCATCAAATTTGCAGATGACACAAAATTGGGCGGGATAGCTAATACTTTGCAAGACAGAAACAAAATTCAAAGTGATCTGGATAGACTGGAGCGCTGGGCAGAAAACAACAGAATGACATTTAGTAGGGATAAATGCCAAGCTCTGCACCTAAGACATCATTTGGTCTGGAGAGTTACTTTACAACTCTGACTGTGCCTCACTTACGGAAATCATTTACAGCATTGTGTCTACAATGCATGCCTTCTGCCTTCTTGGAGGGAAGATTTGACAATACCCCAGTCCATCAGAGACTCTGTATCTGTTGGTCTAGGGAGGTTGAGGATGTCTCTCATTACTTACTAAGATGCCCTCTCTATGGCCATCCTAGGCATAAATTTCTTGCCATTATTTCCCAAAGCCTCCTAAACAAAACACCTTTAGAACACAGATGTATCCTTCTTTCTGGTACTGATGCTTTCACCACTGCCCAGGTAGCAAAATTTGCCTTGGCAGCAAGGAAAATATGTGCCAAAGCCCAAACAGCCTACTAGGGATGATTCTGTTGGATGTATGAATTTATGTATATACAAATATGTGACTGTACTGTTTTTTTTTCTTTCTCTCTCTCTCTTTTTAATGTACATTGTGGTGGCCTATGGCTTTAAGCAATTAAGTATCGTATTGTATCGCACCTAGGAAAAGTAACCAAATGCAGTTACAAGATGGGGGATACGTGGCTCAACAACACTAGAAGCGAGAAAGATCTTGGAATTGCTGTCGATCAAAAGCTGAATATGAGCCAACAATGTGATATGGCTGCAACAAAAGGCAAATGCCATTTTGGGCTGCATTAATAGAAGCATCGCTTCCAAATCCAGGGAAGTACTAGTCCCCCTCTACTCAGCACTGGTGAGGCCTCATCTGGAGTACTGTGTCCAGTTCTGGGCACCACACTTCAAGAAGGATGCAGACAAACTGGAGAGGGTTCAGAGGAGGGTAACAAAGATGATCAGGGGACTGGAAACAAAGCCCTATGAAGAGAGACTGAAAGAACTGGGCATGTTTAGCCTTGAGAAGAGAGGACTGAGGGGAGATATAGCGCTCTTCAAGTACTTGAAAGGTTGTCACAGAGAGGAAGGCCAGGATCTCTTCTCAATCATCCCAGAGTGCAGGAGATGGAATCATGGGCTCAAGTGACAGGAAGCCAGATTCCGGCTGAACATCAGGAAAAGCTTCCTGACTGTTAGAGCAATCTGACAATGGAACCAATTACCTAGGGAGGTGGTGGGCTCTTCCACACTGGAGGCATTCAAGACGAGACTGGAGAGCCATCTGTCAGGGATGCTCTGACCTGGATTCCTGCATGAGCAGGGGGTTGGACTCGATGGCCTTGTAGGCCCCTTCCAACTCTACTATTCTATGATTCTATACACCTCATTGGCTTATGAGGTGAAGGCCTGGATTAAGCGAGCTATGATGGATTAAGAAACCCATGGCAGCTGATGGAAGACTATAAGGTGGCTGTCTTTCTAAAGCCAGCTATGCATTGAGCCTGGATTCTAGGGGCCCTGCAGATGTTTAGTCTAGGTCATTCATTTCTCCTCGAATGGACAGGCTTAGGATAAAAAGAAGGGAGCACGATCCCCTAGGATTCATGGAACACTGACTGTACTTTAGGCACAACAGAAGCGTCAGGCCCAAGGACAACTCGGCTATCATGGAAGGTGATCTTAATTGATAGAGGCAACTACGAAGGCCACTTTAAGGGACAGAAATGTAGTGCCGCAACTACACAAATTCAAAGAAGGAAATCTATGCAACACAGGATTAAACACAGACATTATAAGAAATTATGGATGTGCGAATGAGAGCCAAGAGCCCTGTGGCCTTTCTGGCTGAGAACCACAGACAGAGCTTTCAATCGAGGGCCCAAAGCCAGAGTGCAGGAAAGCCAAAAGCTCCCTGCTGTCATCAAATGAGTATCTCCCCTTCTTTATTTTGCACAAGGGTAGAAAGGCTTTCCGGGTGGCTTTGTATGTCCTATAGCTAGAGTCTCACCTACAGTAGATGCCAGGAGAGTGTGAATACTTGCACTGTACTAGACACTGACTCTCAGCCTGTAAGTGGTGAGGTGGAACCTGACAAGGCCCAGGTGGAGAAATGGACCATGTGTCAAAAGATCCAGATACATTGGTCAGATCTACTGAGATCTGGTTGGCAAATCAAGATGTGGTTGGACACTAGGATCAGACTTGCCCTTGTTACAGGAAATTTCCTAATAATGCTGCTGGTGGGGAAGGCTGGAAGAAGAGCATAAAGCAGCCTGGGATGACATTTGGTGGAGACAGCTTCTACCCTCTCTACCTAGAGAGGAACCTGGGCACCTTGCCACTTACTGGAAAAGGAGTATCATGGCAATGCTGAATTGCTACAAACGCCTGTGGACTCAAACCCCACTGTGCTGGATCTTGGTCCTGTTGGCTGAGCCAGTCAGCCACGGTATTGACAATGCTGCTGACAAGGTGGGGACCCATCACCAACTGAAAATGGGTTTCCACCCAGCTGAGGAGGAGGATCAGTCTTGAAAAAGGGAATGGAATCTGTTTCTCCTCGGGTGGCTAAATACACCGGGGGGGTGTGTGTGTGTGTCTCTGTTCTTGGCAGCATGGGATTCCCCTGTAAGAGGGGTTCGAGGGCTATAAACGCATTAGCAGCAATCCTGGTACAGGGACTCACCATCTATGAGCGGGGGAGGGCTGTATGAGAAATTCATTTCAGTTCATTTTTATTCAGGATTTACCCAGTGAACAGTATGAATGGATCACAGACTCGGATGAAATCTCCAGTCAAAGTCCATACACTTCTGATCTTGCAATGTGATTTGTGGACCCCAAAAATGCGTTCAACAACATATGTACATTTGAAAAACGCACATGAAAATATGTACTGTTCTAAAAATTCGCATAAATACGCTTTAATCAATGGGAGAAGAATGCATACATTTCAACGATGTGCACAACTGATGAGTACATATTCCTAAATATGCATGAAAATACAGATGGCTTTTCATGCAAAAGAAAAAAAAAGAAGCAGCTTGCAATCTGATATGGACTCAAGCTGGAATGAGCATCAAGACGGAATTTGGAGAACTTTGATGAGACTGAGTTTTGCTGATTCACACATCCCTGGAGTGGGGTGAGCCAGATGCCCTGTCCGCCTTGTTAGGGAGCAGGAGGGGGCTCATCACGGACAGGCATGCAGCAGCCATTTTATTTGCTTACTTTATTTGTACCCCACCTTTCTACCCCAAAATGGCACTTAAAGTGGTTTACAGAATCAATTAAAATTAATTAATGTTAATTAATTAAAATTTATTTAAAATTAAAAGTACTTAAAACGATACAACAATACATTAAAATACAATAGAAACGTAATTATTATAGAAAAAATATTATTGGAAACAGCACCCAGCCCCAAAAGGCCCATTTACAGGCCAAAGGCCTTCTTAAATAAAGCGGTCTTTGCCTGCTGGCAGAAGGAGAGCCAAGAGGGAGAGAACCTAGCCTCCTTTGGGAGGGAGTTCCACAGCCTGGGAGAGGCCCTTTCTTCAGTTGCCACCAAATGTGCCTCTGAAGGCAGCAGTATCTAAAGAAATCCCTCTCCAGAAGTTCTTAAGGACTGGCCAGGTTCATATGGGAGAAGGCCGTCTTTCAGGTAGCCTGGTCCCACGACATCTAGGGCTTTAGAGGTCATAACCAGCACTCTGAATTCTCCTGGGAAACAGACTGGTAGTCAGTGAAGCTGTTGTGACAAGGGAATCGCATGCTCCCTTCAACCAGTCCCGGTTAACAGCATGGCTGCGGTATTCTGGACCAGCTGAAGTTTCTGAACAGTTTTCGAAGGCAGCTCTACGCAGAGCACATTACAGTAGCCCAAGCAGGCTGTGACCACGGCCAGATCAGACGTCTCTAGGAACTGGTGCAGTTGGCATGCTAGCCTCAGCATCCAAGAAAGGCATGGCACTAACCCAAGATGGCCATTCAGTTAACCGCCACAACAGTACAAATGGCAATGCTTACTTCACCACCATCCAAATGGAGGGGGGAGGAAGCAACAGAATTACCCCCCCTTCCATGCCAGGCAAGATCCGGGCAAACTCCCACTCTGTATCTGCACTGGCCACAGATGTCATAAGAGCCTCAGAGGCAGAGCCCTCCCTACAAATGCTTGAGCACTCGAACACCACTTTCGCCGGTGCTGCTTTCTACTTTGAGCAGGCAGGACTGGAAATGGCCGGGGGTCATGCACATGAACGAGACAGAGCTTGCTTAATTTGCATAAGCCCCGTCTCTAGAGTGGGTAGAAGCGATGACCTGGCTCACACCTAACACCCAATTCCTGGGTTAAACGACCCAGGAATTGGCATGGCTGCACAGGAGCAAGTGAGCACGCTGCCTGCCACCCGCTTGCTACTTCCGCTTTCCAAGACAACCTAGTAATACCTGCTCCTGGGTTGTTGCCATAACATGTGAACCCAGCATTCTGTGTTATTTAGCGTTAAACAACCCAGAGTTTTAACCCATAGCTTGTTGTTGGGTTAAAACTTGGGGTTGTTTAACCCCAAACAACCCAGAGTGCCAGGTTCACATGTCCCAGCAAGAACCCAGAAATGATCCAACAACCTAAGGATAAAAAACCATGGCTTGTTTATGAGTGCGCACAGATGAGCATGCTGGTGTCCCACTTCCACTTTCTGAAACAACCCAGGAATGCCCTGTCCCTGGGTTATTTTGGAAAGTGGAAGTGGAAGGGAGCCAGCATGCTCATTCACGTGCATTCATTAACAAGCCATGGTTTTGTAGCCATGTGTTGTTGGATCATGCGAACCAGGTTGTTGGATCATGCAAACTCACTTTTAAAAACCTTGCTCCCCTGCTGGAGAACCTACTTGTCAGGAGACATGGGGAAGGAAAAATAATAGCTTGTGTTAAGTTAAAAATGGTAAAAAAAGTCAGGGTTAATTGTTGTTAATAAGGCACTATGTACATCATTAAGCTTTGCCATACTGACCAGATTTGGCAAGTGCTGCACACACAAAATTCAGGAAGCCTAAGCCGAGAAGTAGGGTATTTCATAATAAGGGCTCACTTTACTATGCTGACCAATGTAAGCAAATAAAGCAGGATGAGCATAATCTTTGCAGTCTTCCAGGTTGCAGAACGTGGGCTGGCTAGGAAGGCCCCCTTGGTCACAGTTAGAGACCGCTGCCCTGCAGGCTGTTTTGCGTTGCATTCTTCTATTTAGGCAATCTCTCAAGGATATCTTTGAAAGAACTATAAAACTCTGACACTCACCATGCCAGAAATGGCACCAGCTGCAAAGCTGACCATGAAGGTGGCCTTGTCAAGGCGGAATTGGCTACAAAGCCAGTCTTTCACCAGTTCATAGTTATACCAGTAGAGAGCTGTGGGGAAATGACAGGAAGAGAAAGATCAGAAAGGGGAGGGGGATTACAGACATCAGAAGCTCATTATAATTATTCTGGGTAAAGTGTGCTCATTTGCTAGGCTTGCAGCTCTCCAACCCAGGATTCCAATGGATGACAGTTTCCTCAGATCAAACAGTCCTTGATTTACTCAGTCCACACACTACTGGGGAAGGCAAACTCATTGAATTGCCCAGAAAGGAGGGGCATGGAATCCTGAGGCCCAGTCCATCTGAGCAGCAAACTGGAAGATGCCAACCTCCAAGTGGGAATGGTGCCTATGGGCTATATTGTTCAACCCCCCTGCAATAGCAGGATACCTACCAGGGACAGATGTGCATCCAATCCCTTTTGAAAACCTCCAAAGGCGATGACACACCTTCCACAGATAATGTGTGCTGCTGATGCCCTGCTTTCCTTAACCATTAAGACACTGTATCCAATAATTGGTTAAATGGTTTTGTTGCAAGATGGACCCTTTGAGGGACGAAGTGAGCAGTCAGCCTCTCCCTTGTTTGGTATCTTAAAGCTGACATATTCTTTGTTCTAAAGCAAAGGATGCCTAGTTCCTTTCACCTCTCTGTTTGCAATGCATTCCAATCCCCTTAAATCCTCCCCTTGCCCTTGCAGCATCCATACCTGAGAAAGGAACATCCCGCAGCACTGTGGGCCCCAAGCCCCTCCACAGCGACAGCCATCCATCCTGGGCCACAGCAGACTGGATGCAGACGCGCAGCTCACGATAGCTCAGCTGGCGGGACTGCATCTTTGTTCTGATGAGCTCCAAGGGACTGATCACAGTTACTGCACCCACTAGGGAGGAGAGTTCAGAAGGACATGCAAAGTCAAGCTGTAATCAGTTAAGGCGAATTCCCTGCCCCTTCACCCCAGAGAATAACTGGGCTCAAAGCACAAGACAAGACACACACACTAGTCCTGCCAGATACCTGACCTCTACCTGTGCAACGGCAAGTATCTTCATATTTTTAAAGCATTTATATAGCACACTTCACATTTTCAAACTGCTTCATATACATCATCTCAGTAATCCTTACAATAACCCTGTAAGATAAACTACCATCATCACCTCCACACTGCAGATGGGATGGGGAGCAGCAGCTGAGGCTCTGATCCTAATGGGTAAAATCCAACATAGGACCTACTGTGAGTAGACCCACTGAAATGAATGGAACTTAAGTTAGTGATGACCAACCTATGCCCCATTCATTGCAATGGATCTACTCTCAGTAGGACCTATGTTCGATTTTAACAATGAGTTTGGGGCTGAGGTGAGATTTGAACTACGGGCTGCTTGGCTCACAACTCATGATTTTGGGCAGCATGTTACGCCAGCTTTTGATAGACTCTCAAAATCCTCTAAGGCCACTGTTTACCACTGTCTTGTGAACCACCCAGAGAGCTTTGGCTATTGGGCAGTACAGAAATATAATAAATAAATATAATAAATAGCCACAGTTAACATTTTAACCCACGAAGAAGACCCAGGGAGCTGCAACTGGTCGAGGCCAACTAGCCACGTGTGTATTAAACGTTTGAAGATGCAAGTTCCCCCTTCATGCTTCTTTATGTTCAGTGCAGTACACACACTACCTCCCAGCCTCCAGCTGATATCCAGGCAACCCTTTTCCTAATCATCAAGTCATTCTCTTCCTAAAATGGAGGCCAAACACCGATGCCAAAGCAATAGGGAAAGAAGGACGTTTAAAAGCTAGTGATTTATTGATGACACCAAGACAGCTCCTGCAAGTATATAAACACAAGAGGACAGTGAGACTCACGTCTAGCGATGGCTCCAGCCACTAGTGGGATGTGGCGCCCTTGGCTGTCCATCTTAGCACGCAAGAAATCACGTAGCTGATCATAAGTGGTAAAGTAGATCACAGTGGCAGGAACAGCCATCACTCTGTTGAAAAGTTGTGAAGATTAACCTGGATGGTTCCAGAAAGCTCAGTGTAGGTGCAGAACCTCATTACTTCTGGCACCAGTATGCTGTAAATTCCACACACTATCCATAAACCCATCAAGAATTCTGATCACACAGAGCTACAAACCTTTGTAACAAGGCCAAAAGATGCCACAACTGAGCAGAGCTGACAAAAAATGGCAAACAGACTGGAGATCTCCTTTAAGGCACCCTTCTAGTTTCTTCTAGCTAAAGCAGGGAGTATAACCTCTACACAATATTTCTTTCTTGAAGCTGGATGCATATACTTCAGGGGAGAAGAAACACTTCAGAGGCAGGGCAGAAACAGTTTGGGCAGCCATCTGGTGGAGAGTCAGCATTACAATAAAAATAATACAATTTTAATAGTGCTTTTAAAACAACAGCAATGCTATATGTCCTGTGACCCTGAGATAGATTGGCATTTTATTTTAATTGTATATCAATCATGTTCAAACTCACAGAGTAGGTGGCAGGCCACTCCATAAGGACCGGATGCCCTCATAGCGTATTATTTTCACAAAAGCATCCTAGAGTAAGCAAGAGGCAAGGAAGAACAGTTAAGGAGAGATGAATTAACAGGAAGAAAACTCTAAAATGTGCTTAGGAACACAAACAGCCCTTTCCCTCATCCCTTCCAACTGAGCTGGGACTGTTAAATAACTACATCTTCTGAACTAAGCTCAGACTTGCATTTAACAACTTGCTTGTTAGCCATAGGTGACTGGGAGTTCCATGCAGGCGAATGAGTGGGTTGGTGGAGGAAGGACATCTCTCCCTATTTGTCCTTCACCAATCCACTTCTGTTCTGTGCTGGCTGCAGAACAAGAGAAGCCAGTCCCCCAACTGTGTGTCTCTCCCCCAGTTGCCTGTTTGGTGGAAGACAATTGTTTATTAGCCTAATAAGAAGCTAGTACCCTGTATTTCCATGCTGGCTGCAGAGGAGAGGGCTTTCCCTCTTCTGTTGCCACATGGCAACTCAGGCTACTATAGCATCTTATCATACTAGTGAAAAAATTGCAGGCTAATAACTTTTGTGGATTTATTTACAAGGCTATATAAGCTCAATGACCTTTCAATGGGCTAACCGCAGAGCCGAATGACATGTTACACACAAATGTTGTAATGAAATCTAGAAAGGCCTTATTTGAAGCATAGAAAGCAGGGGAAGAGCTCGCTTCACACTTTCCTGTCCACCCCTTCATTGCTCTTAAGCGCCCCATCCAGAAGCTGCTTCTCCCCGACAGTGCTCCAAATGCACTGCTACACAGATAAACCTGCATTTGGAACCCCACAAAGAGAAAAGTGGCTTGGGGAGAACCCTTTCCACACCACAGTTTTCAAACTTCACATGGCTCCTTTCTGAAGCTGATTTTTGTGGAGGGGAAAATATGCCATCGGGTTTTTTTTTATTACATATGCTTGTTCAACTCTCTCAAAAAAAGGAGGCAGAGGGCATGGAGGCTTGCCTTGCACAGCAACGAACGTAAGAACTTAAGAAGAGCCCTACTGGGTCAGACCAAGGATCCATTTACTCCAGTATTTTGTTCACACACAGTGGCCAAATAGCTGCCTGTGGGAAACCCAACAGTAGGACACAAGTGCAGTAGGGCCCTTCCGCTCCTGTTCTCCAGCAACTGGTATTCAGTGGCGTAGTGGAGGCAGCATATGGCCCTCATGACTAGTGGCCACTGACAGCCTTCACCTCCACGAATTTGTCTAATCCCCCTTTAGAGCCATCCAAATCGGTGGCCATCACTACAGCCTCTCAAAGCAAATTCCATAGTTCAACTGTGTGCTGTCTGAAGACGTACTCCCTATTAACTGTCCTGAATCTCCCATCAATTAGCTTCAAAGGATGACCCAGGGTTCTAGTATTAAATGAGAGAAAGAGAGAGCGAGAGAGAGTGCACTCCCTATCTTTCTCTACATCCTGACTTTTTCCAGAACAGCTTAATGGCTTCCAAGGGAGCAGCTACAGAGGCTGCAGACCCAGGAGAATCAGATTGTGTCTAACAGGTACGGTGGGGTGGAATGGATGCAGCAGGAGGGTGCTGGAGGCCTATGGCTGCAGACAGGACTGATTGGCATGGCTGCAGCACAACACCAAGGCAGCCCATTGACCGCCATGTATTCTTCAAGACAACCACAGCAGAGCCCTGGCTCAATCGGTTCCTGCGCGTAGCCCATCTGTCTCCTCTTCCCTTCTGGATGCACTCTGTGATGATCAGCTGAGTAAAGGGATCAGCACCACGTCTCAGAAGTGCTGGAAGCTCTACTGGCTAACCATATCTGGGGCTGGGACCACCACCTTATACAAAGAGAATCTGGAGTCAGTTAGTAACAGAGGCCAGAGAGGATGGGCTGGAATTGTGGGCTTGGGCCTCTGAAATTCTGCCACATTAAACTGCCAGTGGAAGTTAAAAAAAAAAAGACAATAAAGGAAGACATGACTGTTGCTGCCCTCTAAGCCAGTAGTTACAGCCTAAGGAACACGAAGGTATAGACTGCCAACCCTCAGATCAACTCCAGCCAGATGAACCCCAGCTTCTGGAGTTTTTAAAACAATTCATCTGGAGGCCCACAGGGACCACAGCCTCACTTCCTTCATAGGGGGAGACAGCCATACCACCTATGATCCTACTACATTTCCACCCCAGTGCACACGCCAGCTTATATGGCCGGCTCAAACTCAAAGCACTCCGGGGACTGTGAAACCACATGGCCTTCCAGTAGGCCAGTAGTTCAGCCCTTTACCATGCAGGACCTTACCAAGGTGCCTGTGAAGTGAGTAGGAGTCTTATACCAGGCTGTGCAGCTGTTTCCATTCTGACACACATATAGGTGGTCCATGAGGCCATTGCAGTAAAGGAAGCATTTCCCTGTTGAAGAGGGAGACACAAAAAGGAATGGTACTCAGGGGAGGAAGGAAGTTACACCATAAGATGTACTTGCTTGTTCACTTATTCCCCATTTGGAGTCGTCAACTCTTCTCCCAAAAAGATGTGCTTACAAACACCGTATACACCTTCCATCCCATTGTTACTATCCCAAAGAATATGATTGTGTGAATCCCAGCTGCCCCAACAGTAGCCATACAAACACAGAATTTAGTATTCAGAGCAGAATTTGGCACCTTGGGGATCTAAGTGACTATCTTCTCAGTTTCTAGCCGACATGATTGCAGGAATACGCTTGCAAACATGCAGCCACCAGCTGGTGCTCTCAAAAAAGCCATGAAGAGGGGTAATGTTGAAATCGATGTCTGAGGGTCAGGGGTTAGGGCTTCAGCATCATGCATAGCTCCTTTTCCATATGGAGAAAGCTGGCACTTACCCAACAAGACCAGAGTTCAAATCCAGATCAGCCATAGCTACTGGTCTGAAGCATATCACACTCTCAAGTCTATCTGCAATACGAGTGTAAAAACTACCTTCCTTGACCAAAAGCTTATCACCAGTCTACATATCCTTCCACTTTTATCAGGGGACAAGAAAGCAAAGGAGAAAGAAACTCACAGCAACAAAAACACAAAACCATGTATCCAGAAAATGTACAGTAAATTATAGGAAAGATCTGCTTGCACATTTATTCCAAATTGGAAAATATCTGTTTCCTTAATACCATTTCTACTTCTCCTTTTTCCTGACAAATGGCATGTGCAGCCCGGCCCAGAGAAGTCTTGGTCACTTATAATCTGATGGCCCTCTGAGGTAGCTAGGGCTATGTCTACAGATTATGCTAGGCTTGGGACACTGGTCTAATAAAGCTGGAAGAATTTTGGGACCCACCACAGCCCAGGCAAAAAGAGAGTAGAGCAGAAACGGCCTCTGCCTGGGAGCTGCTAGCCTGTTGCCTCACTAGCCAAGGCTGCTAGGATGCCAGCTGCCCACAGACGTTACTCCATTAGCCACAGAGCCATTAGCGACAGAATCGGGGAGTAAGTGCCTGGCTCTCTCCCACTCATATATCAATAAAAGCATAAGATCTCAACATTCTTGGATCTTGTTGAAATCTCCCCCTGGCTTTGGGAATTGCCATACTGATACTCGCTCTCAAAAAGGTACCCTAGTGAGACACTCGAGCAGGACATGAAAGCGACAGCTATTTCTAGTTTGTTTTCCCCCTCCAATATCTAACTATCATTTTTCTGGTTCTACCCTTAGGTGTTGTGGCTCTGGCCATTAATAAATTAGGGAGGCTAGATCTACTGTAAGCCCTTTGTGCTAATAGCAACAGCATTCCTGTGGTACTGAATTTATAAAATAGTTGTGTGCTGCATAATGCATCTATCATCCACCTCAAGGCAGTGAAGTTTGATGTTCACTGTCTTAGTCATAGCAGATGCAATAACCTCAGGAATAGGTCACAGAATAAGATCCAAGATGCTGTTTTCCAATAGACTGAAGACAGAACAGTGTCCATAGAAGCTGATCTACTCTGGACAGAATATGTTTGGCAGCACGCCCCTGTAGCATCACCTGCTCCACAAAAGGCACCATCACAATCACCAGCCCCAACACACAACTGCTCCCTTTTTATTAGGGCACAGGTTAGATGGGATTTAAACAAGGTTCAGGGAAGTCATAGTACACAGAAAGGAAGAGAAGGAGAAACACACAAAGGACAAACAAACTATTTGTGAGGCTTGGTAGTTAAAAATAGAAGATGGGAATAGTCTTCTACCTATCTACACCAGATGCAGTGCTGGATGTATTCTGTGCTACCCAATGTTCAATTCAGCATCCAGAGACGCTCAGCTTTTGTTCAAAAGAAAAGAAGAATCCTAGCTTGCATGGTTGCAGAGAGAAATAGAAAGGTTTCTGTACCCTTTTCCCTCTCTCACCACCTCTGTTGGCACTCCCACTCCCCCAAGAAAAAGGAGAGCAAGAAACAAAAAGAGGTTCAAATCTGAAGTCCTCTCAGGTCATGGAACAAGAATGACTTATGCAAAAGCAAATATTTTTGAAGATATTCTGCATAATTATTACCAATCAGAGAATTCAAATTTGGGCAGGGGAAATTGTATGTAGAACACACACTGCCCCAATTACATGCATCTTGAGTCCAGGGAAAACTCCAAGGCAAGAAGGAGCTGCAAATCTTCCACACGGAAGTGACAGAATGCTGTTCTCTGTAAGATACTATTGAGTTAGAACCAGAGAGTTTTATCTCTAGCTGAAGTCCCTAGCCAAAGCAATGATGGACCACAGACACTAGGGAGAACAGATCAACTCTTGAATAAATAAATGGCTAAAGTTGAAAGCTGATGCATCAGGAAGGTGGTTAGGGTAAAACCCTGTCCCCAACATGCTACTTTTCTACATACAAAGTCCTTTTTATGTGGGGAATATTCAGATACGCAATTCCCCACCTGCAATTTGTGCATATTTCCATCAGCTCAGTGTCCAAAGCAACACTGAAATTTATGAAGCTGCTTCTTCTTAAATTTCACCAGCATGTAGGATGGGGTACCCATATAAGGTCACATGCTATAATGCTATGAAACAGCTCAAAGGCAAAATTATTGGGAAGACAGCCAACCTTATAAAACATGGCGAAGATGAAATGCTTTACCTAGGTAAAGCATAGCAAGACAGCGGGCAGCGTTGGGGAAATGACGCTGTTTAGTATCTTGCATCATTCTCATCCCCACCCCTGGCCACCCATTTTCTCTCTGGGGAATCAGTGATATCTTACAATTACCAATAGCCACTGCTGAGACCATCAGAGGGAGAAACAGCAGTAGCAGCCGCCAGGCACCTTCTATCATCCCCCCCGCCCCCGCAACTGCCAATGGCCATTGCTAAGGTTGTCAGAGGGAGGAGAAGCAGCCCCTCCATTGAGCCGAGATCCAGTCCTATGACCAGCTGAATTACTACATGCTGAACTTTAAATTAAGAAGTAGTGTCTGAGTTTGATTTTCCCCCCTCCCCCCCAATCCCACTTCCTTTGTGTCGTTTAGTTGTAAGCCTGAGTGTAGCAGCCATATCGGGGGTCAGACTAAGTAGCCTCATGCAGTCTCATGCTTCATGTTCTTGCTGAGCTCTTTCTCCCTTGAATATATTGTTGTAAGCTGACGAGACACAGGAATTCCTTATCTTGTCAAAGGTCATACAATTGTATATCTTGTTCTCTGCTGTTCTCTTCTGTTCTCTCCTTATCATGGCTACCCTATAACCCAGTTCTTGTATTATAAACAATGGTGCTAGGAGAAGAAATGTTGAGGACTGCAACCCCACACGGGAGGGGGAGGAGGAGCCGTTTCATATGTGTCACAATGTCTATAAAAACAATGTGCTGATGTATTTCGGGGCTTCTGGCTCTTTGGAAATGATTCCAGCCTTAGGCCCATGCGTTAAATAAAGAATCTCTTTTTCCTTCACTCTGTGGTCTCTCTGACTCTGGGTTCTGCAACATAAATGGTGCCATGACTCGGATGTGGCAGGCTCTGAGCCAGACAGGTGGCAGTTGCCTGCTCTTGATCGCCGCACCGGGAAGACGAGCTCGGCGTATGCCTCCCTTTCTTGGCGCCACCGACCTTTTTGTCAAGTGAATGGGAGAAAGCCTGCACCGGGATCACCCAAACAGCAGCGAGCAGCAAGAGAACCTTGGGAAGCGGAGGAAGGAACTTGAGCCCTGCCTGTATCGCAGCTGCAATTGAGTTGAAACCCACATTGGAAGCCTTCAGGAGAAAGGCAAGTATATGGGAAAAAGAGGGCCCCGCCTTAGGAAGAAGGTCAGTGTTGGTGGTATACGTATACAAAAAGAACCTATTCCTTGCGGGTAGAAGGGGGGCCTGATCACACCCCCGAGTGGGCGCCAGTACCCAGCACGCCAGTACTCAGTAGGAAGCTGAGGAAGCTGGGGAAGCCGCTTTCCGCTCTGGTAAAAAGTGGGAAAAGTGGGTGGCAGGGACATATGGATGCAGTGGAGAGATTGATGATTGTGTGAGTGGCTACTGCGGTTGCTGACGCATACCGTTGACCGTCCGGGTGCCCAGGCCAGTAGCAAAGTGCGTGGTGTATAAAATCCTCTTGTATTGGCCAGTGAGACCCCTTACTCACTGACCAATTCCCATTCCCTAATTGTGTCTGTCTTCAGTTTAGGAGGGAGGCTATGGGTGGTGGGGGAAGCAAACCTTGCACCCCCTTGGGATGTATGCTAGCAAATTTTAAGAAAGGTTTTAGTAGAGATTATGGGGATCCCCCCATGAATCCTCAACGGTTGCAGACTTTGTGTGAAATAGAGTGGCCGTCTTTTGGTGTAGGATGGCCTACTAAAGGCTCTTTAGAGCCCAGCAAAATCAGCCGTGTATATGCCATTGTGGTTGGGAGACCTGGACACCCCAACCAATTTCCCTACATAAACTCGTGGGATTCCATAGTCCGCGCTTCTCCTCCATGGCTAAAGAAATGCCTAGAATCCCAGGCAAAAGTTTTGGTGCTCAGAAAAGAAAAACTGGCCAAAAAGAAATTACAACCAGTGTTAGAAGCCTCGTGTAAAGATCGGGCAGAGCTAACGGCGTTTCCACCTGCTTATGCCCTGCTTCCACCACGGGTCCATGTTACTGTAAGACCGCCCCGTCGAGATCCAAATCCTGTGGCTCCTGAGCCCCTGCCATCCCCCCTACAGAGGCATTGCCCCTCGCTTTGACTTAGAACTGTTGCCATCAGTTTCAAGCCCCACCAGCAGTAATTCGCCGATTTCAGCTACGGTCCTCAACTCCCAGATATTGTCTGCCGAGACTTTCATCTCTACGGGATCGGGAGGTTCCCCTCTTACACCTCAATCAGCATTAATAAAAGAAACTGAAGAATTGAAGTGTTGGGCAGAAGATTTAATAAAATCGGCAGTGACCCTTAAAAAGATGTGTTCTCACAAAAAAAAGGGAGGCGAGCTCGTCTACTGCTCAAGACTTGCACCCCCTTGAGATGTATGTCAAACAAAGAAGGAAAAAGTTTTTTTAAAAAAAAGATTCAGAATAGAGAGAGAAAACAGCAAAAAGCTCAAGGTCGAGCTGAGAGGAAAAAAAGAACAAGATCTGAGGCTGTTAATTAGAAAAATGTTGCAGGACAGTCTGGCTTTTAACAAAGCGTGGGAGCGTGAGAGTGTAAGGCCGAAGAAGTAGCTGTTAGCCTAGCGCGCTGAGAGAGGGGGGGGCAGGAAAATTGCCCACAACGTTCTGAGTTGTGCAACATCATCACCTCGCCTAATTGAGATGAAATCCCTAAGAAATGGAAACTGAAAATGAAGACCCAGAAGATGAAGGCAAAATAGAAAATAAAGGTGAAGAATCAGCCCCCAGAGCACAGGCTAGACCCCTCTTCGAGTGAAAAGTGTGCCATAAGACTGTCCCAAAGCAGAATGAACAGGAAAGACCATGATGAAGATCTCTGTCAAGGTAGCCGTGTTTAGCTTTGAACTGTGTTAGAATTGCATAGAGCCTGTAGCTACTGACCATCGGCTATATGATTTCTAAAGAGCGTAACCATTAAGCTTTTGCCGTGGGATTCCCTGCAATGAAGAAATCTCACTGATTTGAGTGTCCAGTGTTACACTGCCTAAGTGTGTGTGCTGAAGAGACCGAGAAACCAGACAGCATGTTCCTGGCCAAGCCAAAATCACGCTACTACCATGCTCCTGAAAGCTGCAATAAACTGTGTAAGCTGGGAGACCCAACCTGATTGAGAAGAAAAGAAGATATTGGAGCAACTGTCTTAAAAAACAATGAGATCTGTGTAGCTGGCTGGCTGACGCTGTCAGTGATGTTACAACTTTAAATTAAAACTGTTTTTCTGTTTGAGACCCCAGCGAAGAAAGCTGACCCGAGTTAATTGTTGCCCATGCCAAAGCAAGAATTTGGCTGCTCTGTACCTCATCGTGTCCTGTTTTAAGCTTGGGATTTACAAATACAAACAAACTGAGAAGCTTGCCTTTGAAGTCCTGCAAATCACCCCACCGCCTCCCCAAAGATTAATGGCTGCCTGAAAAATGCAAGTATAAGGCGATGCCCATCACCCCCCAGCGTCCTGAGTTTCGGCACTCAGTGTTTCAGTGCTTTCGTGTACCAGGTTAAAAGAAAAAAAAGAGTAAGTTTTTAAAATGTCTGTGAGAACCTGACAGAAGTAAAATAAAATTTACAGAGGAGTTGCCCAAGTTAAAGCGTCACGGCTAGAGAGCTGAGCTGTGCCGCTCTATTTAGACAGAGGCCTTGCTAAAAAGTTAAAGGCCCTTGTCTGTCAGAAGGGGTGCAGGGCCACACTTCCCCTTTTTAAACTGATGCAAAAGTGGAGAGCCTTTTCTGAAAACATCGCATCTTCATTGCCCAGAGCCTTCTCTGTTTGCCTCCATCAATGTCTGGGCTTTTTAGAGACACTCTGCACATGGACTAAAATTTTAAATTGTCAAAGACTTGCCATGGACAGTGCTGTGAAGCTTTGGATAAACTTGAACTCTCATCACTGTGGACCGTGTGTCTGTGTTTGTAGTCAGCTCAGTGTACAGCAGGCTGAGTTTAATCTATGACTTTTAGATTTCCTTCTGCCAGAACTCATGCAGCATAGAGTTGCCGATGCAAAAATGGTGACCTAGAACTCTTTGCGTGTGTGGGTATGCCCGTCCCTTGATTTTAATGGGCCCTGAGCTTTCAGCCAGAAGACCAGTATGATTGCTGGATCTGCTCCATCATGCCTTACCATGCAAAAAGTGCTTTCCATTCATTGTGTTAAATTGCAGAAAAAGTTTGTTGTGTATATTTTATGATTTCTTAGATATCATAAAATATATGTGATATTTGCAGATTAGTGTTAGTTGCAACTCCAAATGATACTAAGTGTGGTTCCCAATGGATGACAAGGAGAAAAGACAAAGGCAAGTAGAAAAGAAGGAATAGAGAAAGTAGAAGACAGATAGAGAAGGGAGAAAAAAAGAAGAAAGAAAAGGCAAGAGGCAAAGAAAAAAACATTTGTAGAGAAGGAGCGTGGCCATAGTTGCCCTCAGGGTAAATTAAAAGCAGCTGATTGTGCCTGGAGCTTATTACCTGGGGTAAAGTAGCCACAATAATGTAATAGTTCTTTAAGATGAAGAAAATGTAACTAGAAGGAGAAGAAGAGCCTATCCCAAATGTGTATCATTGGGACTAGTGTAAGGCAGAAAGGTTTAAGTAAGTTTAACTTGAAAAAGACAAATAAAGAGACAAGGCTGGTGCATGGAGCAGAGAGTTTTATGTAAAAAGTTTGAAACGTGATCTGCAATACAGACAGATCAGCAAAGAAAAAGAAAGCAAAAGAAAGAGAAAAAAATTGTCTTCCCATACTAATGAATAAAAGTGTTATCAAGCACTTTGGGAAGCGAAGTTGTTTACAGGAAGCTGTGCCTGAGAACCAAACACTTCTAGCCTGTGCTGAAAATGCTTGCTAGTGTTGTGTTGCCTCATGGGTAACATGTATGGTATAAAACCCATTTAGCCCAATAGCTCATGGTTCAGAGAAGCTGTCTGATCCAACCATTAAGTACGCCTGTGTGCTGTAAGTTACCCAATAAAGTCTCCTTGTAAGTAACCCCCCCCCTCTAGAATCCCAAAACACAAGTGGGGCTAGAGCGCCTCACCCAGTATCAAACCCTGCTGTTAGAAGCCATGAAAGCAGGTATGAAGAAGTCAATTAATATGACCAAAGTGTCTAAAGTGCTGCAAGGTGCCACCGAGGCCCCAGAGCGTACTTGGAGCGTCTTTCAGATGCCTATCGCCAGTACACCCCCCTCGACCCAGAGGCCCAAGAAGACGTGGACGAAAGAAGAAAAGAAGAAGACCCGGCAGAGGCAAAAGATTCTTAAAAAAGAACCAGTGTGCCCAGTGTGGACAAGATGGACATTAGTGGCATGAATGCCCAAATAAAATAAATAAAATACACAAAGGAAAAAACCAAAGGGGCCAGAATGGGCGAAGAGGGAGACAGCTTGAGAGGGGCCGTGACATTGACTGTGAGGGGCCGTGACATTGACTTCATAATTGACACTGGAGCGGCATCAAGAGCAAGCAAACGTTAGCCCTAAACAAGAAGTCCAAACACTGAGCAAAGTTCTTCAAGCCCAGCGTCGCTTTGTCTTAGAAAAATAAGCCATTCCCATCACAGAAGTTCATCCTTTCCAACCAAGAGTTAAAGTATGAGTTAAAGAGGGAAAAATAACCCTTTGACTCCCAGATGGAGAGGACTGAGAACTGTCATACTTTCCACCCCCTCAGCTATGAAAGCAGCTGGAGTTAAACCCTGGATACATTGGACACGAGTCAAGAGAGCGAGAGGGGGAAAGTAGACTGTAAACAGAAATCCTGAAAATCCTTTAAAAATCATTCTGAAAAAGCAGTAAGAAGACTCAGGCTAGACCTTACTGTGGACACACCGGGAGACTGTCCCCCTGCGTACGGTCAAACCTGCAACTGGAGAATTGAAGAAGGGGACTAGACCCTACTGCAGCTTGCCAGGTGAATAGCTGCCCAGCGTACGGTCAGATCCCAAAGAAGATCAAACATGCGTGTTGTACTGTTAGTAGTGTTGCATTGTGTTTCCTTAATAAGGTGCAAAAAGGGGGGTCTGCCCCTAGAAAGAGAAGTTTGTCCCAGCGATTTGCTGATAATTACTGGCTTCACCTGGCTAACATCATGAGAGTAAAACATTTTTGTTTGCCAAGAGATATACCTGTAAACAGGCTTATTAGCTCTTGCCTAATACCTGTCTGTAGACATCCTAGGAAAATTCAAAAAGATACCATGTTAAGAGTTTATGGTGTAAGTTTAACTTATTCCCAAAATGCTAATTGGGGCGTGGTTGCAAAGATCCTACCCCCTACAGAGTTCACTCTACGCACCCCCATCGCTGCTGAAACAAATGCTACGTGTGCACGAATGCTTAATTGTCAAAGATTTTCCAGAAAATATAAAGCTATCCCTGGCCCCCTTCCACTGTAATAAAATTCAAAACATATCTTTTAATGATGCCCACATACTTTTGCCTCATGGATGGTTTTAGACATGTGGTTCCCGCACTTGGTCATTCATTCCTGCCAACTTGTCTAATAACCACCCATGTTGCCTCAGCCGCCAATTGAACTGGTGCCAATTCTTCCCCTGTGGCCCGAGAAAATCCGTTGACGGCAGCCTCGAGCACTCCAACTAACTAAAAATTGTAATAGTCATGTGCAGTTATATTCTGACTCAGAAAAATTGGCCTTAGCAATGTCACTGGTTGGGGTTCCAGTTTTAGCCTTGGCTGATGGTCTGGAGATCAACCGGTTAGCTTGCAGCTTAGCCAAAAGCATAAATGCCACCTCACGAGCATTGTCATTGTTAAATAAAGAGTTGCGTGATCTAAGAGGTGCAGTTCTAGAAAATAGAGCTGGTATAGATTACCTCTTCCTTCTTCATCATTTAAGTTGTGAGACACACCAAAAGCTCTGTTGTTTTAACTTAACTGATAATGGCAATGCTGTAGATAAACAGATCAACAAGCTGCACAATATAGTAGCTAACAAAACAATAAGACAAAACAATTAGCTAAATTAGTTGACCCCTTGGCTTCCAGATCTTAGCTGGCTTGAAGCATTGTTCACCCTAATTCTACCAGTGTTGTTCATAAAAGTTCTGTTATGTCTCTGCGTTCCTTGTCTTATGCGCTGTTTAACCAATGTGTTTTATGTCTCAGCTAATAAAACTGCTGCCCTCTATGCTCTAATAGCCCAACAAGAGGCTAAGTAATATGTATGTCACAAAAAGCTTTGTATGGTTATCAGAAATGCTATAATTGTAATGAAATTATGCATTTAAGGGGGGAATGTAGCAGCCATATCGGGGGTCAGACTAAGTAGCCTCATGCAGTCTCATGCTTCATGTTCTTGCTGAGCTCTTTCTCCCTTGAATATATTGTTGTAAGCTGACGAGACACAGGAATTCCTTATCTTGTCAAAGGTCATACAGTTGTATATCTTGTTCTCTGCTGTTCTCTCCTTATCATGGCTACCCTATAACCCAGTTCTTGTATTATAAACAATGGTGCTAGGAGAAGAAATGTTGAGGACTGCAACCCCACGCGGGAGGGGGAGGAGGAGCCGTTTCATATGTGTCACAATGTCTATAAAACCAATGTGCTGATGTATTTCGGGGCTTCTGGCTCTTTGGAAATGATTCCAGCCTTAGGCCCGCGTGTTAAATAAAGAATCTCTTTTTCCTTCACTCCGTGGCCTCTCTGACTCTGGGTTCTGCAACAGGGACTGTCTTCGTTTTATTGATCATATGTAAGCTGCTTCAGGAGCTTTTTCAGCTGAAGAATGTGGTAAAATCAGCTGAAATCAATCAATCTGGTGCCCTGGTTTCAGCCAAGATATGAAGGACTACCACAACTAGATACAGGCAATTCTACTTTTCTGGGCAGGGAACTCATAATGCCAACTCTTAAGAAAATCTTTGTCTACAAACATGATTTTGTGGTAACCCTAACCCTGTAATGGAGGACAGTGCTTTCCCCATGGGAGATAGCGGATGGAGGCTAACAGAGAATAGCTTGCCCAAGGCCACTTGGTGAGCTTGCAGCAGAAGTGAGATCCAAATCAGGAAATTCCTGATATGTAGCTCAGTCTTAGCCAATGTGCTATATACCAGCCCTTCACAGGCGGATGAACACCAAATGCCTCAATGAAGGAGGAATATGAACATCTCTCCTAGAGCGCTGAGGAGGGAGTGGAAGCGGGAAGAATGGCCAGCACTCTCCTTTGGGGGTGTGAGTAGTAAACAGATCAGAGCTGCATCAAGAGAGCTTAGTGGCAGCTTAGATGAGAAAGCACCTGAAATACTCACATTTGGGCTGGTGAATGCTCCAGGGCATAGACTGTACTGACAACACTGAAAGACACAACATGGACATACTTATTGACAGGTGGGGCGAAGGAGGCGAAACAACTGGGGGGGATGTGAGAACCTCCAGCTAGGGCAAGGGCAACAAAGTGGCCCTCTGGGGAGTCTGGCTGCAGAAGACTATGATGCAGATGGCAGCTTCCCCCATGCACCTGGCTACTTGAACTTCTGCTAAAAACTCGTTTTAAGATGCTATGACCTGATGAGCGTGAAATGTGTGGCCTGTGCCTGGTGAAATCTCAGAAGCCGCAAACCTGAGCAAGACTTCCAAATGAGGAGGAGCACTGCTCTGAGGTAAGACACCAAGAACAGCAAGAGATGGATAGCTCAGCATCTGTAGGGAGGCGTAAACGATTTTGCCCGGTCCTACTAACCAATGGGTATAGGCCAGTTAAGGGCTCCCCAGAGAGACTCAAGGTGCCACAGTTATAAACCTGCTCAGCACGACATGCTACAAATAAAGCAATCCAATGTCGCTCACAATGATATCCCACTGGTATATTTTCTAAAAGTTTAATCTTCATACTCAGGAAAAGCAGTTAACAGCACACCTGGAACAGTACCACTTCAGAACCTAGATGGGTGAACGGCATGTCTGCTCCCCGGTATCAAAAATGCCTCAGATGTAGAAAATTAGCATGGCAGGGAAACAGCCATTTTTATGTGCAGGGATTTTTTCTGGGTGGCAGATTTGGGGCAGGTGCATCTTCAAACAGGGCATAAACTATGGAATCTGCTACCACAAGATGCAGTGATGGCCACCCACTTGCATGGCTGTAAAAGGCGATTAGACAAATTCCTGGAGGAGACGGCATCAATGGCTACTGATCATGATGATTGTATATTACCTCCCATATCAGAAGCAGGATGCCTCTACATACCAGCTGCTAGGGAACACATGCAGGAGGGGGCCGTTGTGTTCATGTCCTGCTTGTGGCTTTCCCAGAGGCATCTGGTTTTCCACTACAGGAACAGAATGCTGGACTCAGGAGGCCTCTGGTATGATCCAGTGCGGTCGTTCTTATAGCCTGGGGAAGCATTTATACATATAATCCCCACCTATATTCTGAAGTGGTACAGATTGAGGAGGGCTGCATGAAGTGCTTCTTGAAGTTTTAGAATTTGAGGCAATTTTCCTAGGCCACTGGCATCCATACTACCCCACTGGCTCCTGGCCTACAAAGGAGGAATTACTTACCTTTAGAGAATGGTGTCCTCTGAGCTTGCAGTCGGATCTTCACTACATCTAGGGGTGTGACTGAAAACACAACACAGAAGCACTTGATTACATGACACTTCAGCAGTACCGCACTATGCAGGAGTTTTGAGAGATACAGGGCAGCCACTGAGGATATCTCAATCTGTCTGAACTCAGTACAATGACAGTATAGCAGAAATGGAAATTATTTTCCTCTCCCAAACTGCAAGAGGGAACAGGCCATTCATATCGTCCGGAAGGGAAAGATCTCAAACTGTATGCTGCTGTTTTTTGTTGTTGTTGACTTGTTCAGTTACTTCCTACTCTTTGTGACTTCATGGACAAGCCCACGCCAGAGCTTGTACTGACATATCTCTGGTTGTACTGATCCATTTAGTTTTCATGGCAAGAATACTGGGGTGGATTGCCGTTACCTTCCCCAGGGATTGTATTTAGTCTGACCTCTCTACCATGACCTTCCCGTCTTGGGTGTCCCTTCATGGTTTAGCTCATGGCGTCATTGAGGTGCTCAAGCTCCAGCACCATGACAAGGTAATGATCTCCAAATAAATTTAGGTGGGGTGGCTGGCAACACCTCCTTTGAACCCTGCAACTGCTATTCTGTTGCACTTCCTCTCAGGTAAGTTTACTTAAGGAAAAGAACAGCAGAGTGCCGCTTGAATTCCAAAGGAACTCATTCCATGCTGGAGTCTGGCAAATGAATATAGATACGGCAGCACAGCTTTCCCCCAAGCCAATTCACTCAAGAAGTGTAGAGAAAGTATGCTGTTTGAATTCAAAGGGATTCACTCATCCACACTGCAAGGACAAGGAGTGTGTAGGGGATTCTAGTGAAAACTGCTGGTTAAATGGAAAGGAAATGGGGAAGGAAGGGAGTTCTGGGTTAAATAAAATGTGACTCAAAAACCTCTTCAGGTCCTCCCTCAGGTCCTAAACGTGGATCTCAAGCCAGTTGTAGGAGAGCGAAAGCCATATCCATACTTCTGTGTATGGAAGCACAGTTTCAAGTGGTGGTACAGACTATGGCAGAAACTGCCCAACTGTGTTTGCAGAACACCAGTGTGCTCTGAGGGTGCTTCTCGGAGGACTCCTAGCACTACCAATCAAAAGACATTGCATGGCTATTCTGACTCTCCCCTCAAAACAGATTTTTCTGGTAAGAACAAAGATGGAAGCAGCAGTGGGAAAACACGGGAGGGTTAGAAATGGAAGACATTGTCTGGATCCCCCTATAAAATTCAATGAATGAATGAGGCAGGGTGACTGAACAATAAAAGCTTTGTCTGGAAGCACCTTGGGAGAACTGCTAGAGATAAATAAATCGAATAAACAACTGAAGGCTCCAGTGGTCCCAAGGTACATCGTGCAGAGTTGAAGCAGGCAGATTCACAAACTCTGGTCTTCCTTCCTTCCAATCAGTCTCTGTAGGGAGAGTGGCTGGAGATCAGTCTGCTGAATATCTGCATTAAGTGTGACTGTAGTGGGGGCAACAGACCAGTCGCGCTGGGCACAGAGATGCAGCAAAATTATCTGACCTCAGAGGATGCTATCCATTGCAACCCTGCACGTGTCACTGAACTATGCACGCTTCCCAGCAAGGAGGTGGCAATGCCATATGAGTGGGTCATGCAGAAACACAGGGGGTGGGCTACTTATGCACTTCAAAAAGTAAACCTTTTGGAGAACATGAGTCAAACGCTCGACTAAGGGCTGGTTCACACATGCACCACCACTTGACTTGATAACAGCAGTGTAAATTGCCTCCAAGAAGAAGCATCGTGCCAGGAGCAATATGAAACGTCTATCTGTGATGTTTGATCTGTGATGGCTCTTCCACATGATAGTCATTTGCTGATGCTGCAATAATCAAATGATGAACATCAAGTGTAAACAGGACCTAAGCTGTTTAAGATGCTCTGGTGGGACACAGGAGAAGCAGAGCACCCTTAGGTACATCCAGACCAGGCAATTAATGGTAAAATGCTGGTTTATATCACTCTAACCACGCAGCAAAGGTCTTGGCTGACTGTATACAGGCCATGTTTGAACACACAGCAAACCAGCTTCTCCAGATGTCCAAATCCTGATTTTTGAATGCCACAGCATATAGACTTGATGTGACAAAACATGGGCATGTGCTGGGTGTCGGGTGGGGGAGAAAGAGTCAGGATCATTTAAGCCACATATACATTCAGACCAATGTCCTAGGTGACACATATTTTGACATGCTTCCACATTGGCCAAGAACAAACTGCAGAACAAATGCTGAATACCTACCAAAAAGAGAGGTGAAGAGGGCCCCAGTCCCAGACGCCAGCATCTGTTGCATGGGGGTGATGCCCCCCAGACTCACAGATGAATTCTCAGCCATTGTGTTGCTCATCTGTAAGACACAAAGTTAGTGCCTCGCACGGTTACTGGCAATGGCATCATAAAACAGCCATTACATGATTTCAAGGCCATGGATTATTTCAATGCTGCCTGCTTGCTCAACAAGCATCTCCCTACCCTGACCCCAGACAGACAGAAACTAAATGACAGACTATGCCCATTTTTACAGCAGTTCCGCAGAGTCCAATTAGACCATTGATGATCACGCTTGAGCCTTTTCCTTCTGCAAAATCTATACAGTACCTTATTACAATCAAAGCAAGCAAGCGAAAATGCAGACAAAATGTGGGAAGGCAATTCAATAAGCTGATGCATTTAGCCTGAAAAAAGTTACAGCATCCTGTTTTTCAGAAAGGTTGAAGACACAAACACATGAAGAGAACACGAATTTGCAAGCATTATGGGGCTCACCATTAAAAAAAATTAGAGTAATACAATGGCTAGAAGTGCTCATTGTTTGTTCTATATCCATTATTTTATAAAGACTGACAACACAGTCCTACACATTTATTCATAAAAAAACTGGCATTAATAAGTTCAACGGGACTTAGTCCACAGTGACCAGGTTAACACAATAAGCTCATCATGGTTTATTCAAGATGTGACAAGCCATGGTGCCCATGGGTGTCATCCTGAGTATTCAAGTTCAGGCTTGTGTTGTTCGAATCAGGGGATTATGAGTTATGTGAGGGTTAAATAACCCTCACAGAACCCATGGTGGGCCGGTTTGCATGAACAAATGGCCCACTATGGCTTATTTAAACTATGGTGGGTTGCAGCGCATTTTGCAGCCATTTTGAATGTTCAAGTTGCAGCCTTTGTCTGTCTTGTTGTGTTATGAACGCGGAACTAGTTTCAAATGTTGGAAGCCATACTGACTGCTTACATTAAGGGGGTTGAATATACTGGCATATTCCTTGTCCACAATTTCCTGGACTGCTGTCTAGACCTGCAGCAACCCCACCCAACTGGTGATCTTTCATACCTAGCTCTAGTTGACAACTATTATCTGCACAGCTGCAGAAAGGGGAGAGGCTTTCTTCTATAGAAGTTGCTTATACTATCAGTCCTTCAGGAGGAGGCAGAATGATGCTACTCCAGGTTTGATAAGCAGGAGCCCCTGAGCTACTTGCAGAAAGGGTAGGATAATAATGCAATACCACTATCTAGTTTCATTTGTATAAAGTTGTTCAATTTGCATAGTTGTAGAATAAAGCAATATTAGATTCCCTTCCCAAACTGGGCATTTTTATTTTGGATGGCACAACTGGATTGTCTGAGGAGAGTTGTCAAATAGCAGCAGCAAGAGTGGTCTTGCTGCTCTTGCAAGAGCAAGAGCTGCTTGCAAGAGCAGCAAGAGGTGGGGAGCAAGGCTGAAAATTACAAGAGCAGAATAGGCACACATGCTTAAGACAGAAGCTCCTTACTGTGAACACTGGGCCCATTTCACAGGTGCAGCCCATGCTCTTTCAGATGCTTCTTTGCTCAACTCTCCAAATTCAGTTCTGAACCTACATTTAGGGGTGTGTGTGTGTGTGTGTGTGTGTAGTGCATTATAGCTCTTAGATCACAGAATAGTAGGGTTGGAAGGGGTCTATAAGACCATCGAGTCCAACCCCCTGCTCAATGCAGGAATCCAAGTCAGAGCATCCCTGACAGGGGGCTGCCCAGCCTTGTCTTGAATGATTCCAGTGTGGGAGAACCCACCACCTCCTGAGGGAATTGGTTCCCTTGTTGAGTGGGAACCTTGCTCTAACGGTCAGGAAGTTTTTCCTGATGTTCAGCCGGAATCTGGCTGCCTGTCACTTGAGCCCATTATTCCATGTCCTGCACTCTGGGATGATCAAGAAGAGATCCTGGCCTTCCCCACTGTGACAACCTTTCAAGTACTTGAAGAGTGCTATCATATCTCCCCTCAGTCTTCTCTTCTCAAGGCTAAACAGGCCCAGTTCTTTCAGTCTCTCTTCATAGGGCTTTGTTTCCAGTCCCCTGACCATCTTTGTTGCCCTCCTTTGAACCCTCTCCAGCTTGTCTGCATCCTTCTTAAAGTGCGGTGCCCAGTACTGGACACAGTACTCCAGATGAGGCCTGACCAGTGTGGAATAGAAGGGAGCTAGGACTTCCTGGGATTTGGAAGCTATGCTTCTATTAATGCAGCCCCAAGAAGCATTTGCCTTTTTTGCAGCCACATCACATTGCTGGCTCATATTCAGCTTGTGATCGACAACAATTCCAAGATCCTTCTCGCTTGTAGTGTTGTTAAGCCACATAACCCCCATCTTGTAACTGTGCATTTGGTTTCTTTTTCCTAGGTGCAGAACTTGGCATTTATCTCTATTAAATTTCATTTTGCTGTTTTCAGCCCAGCACTCCAGCCTATCAAGATCTCTTTGAATTTTGTTTCTGTCTTCCAAGGTATTAGCTATCCCGCCCAATTTTGTGTCTTCTGCAAATTTGATCAGCATTCCCTGCACCTCCTCCTCCAAGTCATTAATAAAAATGTGGAAGAGCACTGGGCCCAGGACTGAGCCCTGCGGTACCCCGCTTGTTACTTCTCCCCAGTTTGAGAAGATCCCATTGAGAAGCACTCTTTGGGTCTGATTCTGTAGCCAACTGTGGATCCACCTGAGAGCTGTTTCATCTAGCCCGCTTTGAGCTAGTTTGCTCATCAGGATATCATGGGGCACTTTGTCGAAAGCTTTGCTGAAGTCGAGGTGTATTATGTCCACAGCATTCCCACAGTCCACAAGGGAGGTTACCTGAGATCAGATTCATCTGGCAGGATTTGTTCTTGACAAATCCATGTTGGCTTCGAGTAATCACTGCATTGTTTTCAAGGTGCTACAGATGGATGCAATGAATATGAACTTGAGCACGCTCCGGGAGAGAGCGCAGGACAGGAAGGCCTGGCGTGCTATGGTCCATGGGGTCACGAAAAGTCGGACACGACTGAACGACTGAACAACAACAACAACAGATGGATTGCTTTATCATCTGCTCCAGAATTTTCCGAAGAATTGATGTCGGACTGACTGGTGTGTAGTTCCCAGGTTCCTCCTTTTTACCCCTTTTGAAGATATCTTATCTCATGTTATCCTCACAATGACTGTGGAATAGATGATGCAAGGCATGCTTTTGCGGTAGCTATGCTCCATTCCACTCAACATTCTATTCTTTCTTCATTTATCCTACTGTCACACTCATTCATGGTCTGCACTTTGCCACCACCATCGTCACCTCCTCCAAGCTACTCCAGCTGATGGGATAACCCTGTGTGTTCTGCCTCCAGCCCATTGCTTCAGTAAGGGTGCTGCCTGCCTGCTTCCCTGTCACTCTCACACACACAGTTTGGGAGAAGGCATACATGGCTGCCACATCATGGCACTGACTCCCCACTCTCCTAGGGCAAAGAGCATGGCAGGCACAGGTGTAGCTCTCTAATTCCTTATCTCAGAGAAGCCAAAAAACAAAGACCATCAGGCACAGCACTGATCACCCGCAAACGCGTGGGAATTTAACACAGCCCTACAGAACTAGGGAGAATGCAGGGGGTGCTTACCCTAGAGTAAGCTGCTTACCCTAGAGCAACTGCTATTTGCCCTGGGCAAGCTTCACGGCTGCTCCAGTTCACTTCTCTGAATGGCGCTCCCCCCGCCCTGCCAACAACAAATAAATGAGCAGAAATGTCCCTAAGTTCTATATTGTGCATCCCAGGAAATCTCCAGTTTCTAACTTTCTGATCCTTTAGGGCAGACTCTGCCAGCATGTTCCCAAGCTTTTCCCTTATGCAAGCACAGCAGCTCAAAATCTAATTGAAAGAAGCTCAATTCCAAATGGTTAACTAGGGGAAAATCCAGACCACACCTAGCTCTGCCTAGAGATGTCAGTATGTATCACAAATGCCCACAGGTGCAAATGGAATTTGCACAAATAAAGTGCATAATGTATTCTAACAAACACATTAGGATTAGCTGGTACACCATTAAATCTCTGTGTGTGTGCGTGCGTGCGCACACACACGCGTGCATGCATGTGTATGAGAGAGAGACAGACAGATGTTTGGCAAGATGCACAGCTCTCCACTTTTATGAAAAGAATCTACTGACAATTGCTCTGATGGCAAAACTGACAAAACAAAAATGAACAGAAAGACCACACAGCAATGATGAAGACTTTTATGCAATTTGGAGATGTTTTATACAGTATGCAAATACGAATGAGGACAAACTGAAACCATGGACAACGCATGATAATTTACGGAATGACACAATGGGCTGAAAGAGATACAGCATCATGGTAAGACAGAGGTTTCTGAATGATGAGATATTCACTAATTGTAACACAGACTGAACAGGCTAGCCATCTGATCAAATGTTGGATATGTTACTGTTTGGATGTTTTTATAAATTTTAAATCAATAAAAAATATTTTTAAGATCTACTCTTACGTTTCACTGAGGTGGTAAACCTGTGTCTGAGCTGCACCGCTCAGACTGCTACTGTGAAAATCTCTTGACTGAATAATTTTCCATACCAAAAAAACCATCCCTGCAAAAAAAGGAAACCAGATGTCAAGAGCCTAGCCTTCTACCCAACATCTAGTTTTCTATGTGCAGGGAATTATTCTGAATGGAGGAGCATTCAGTCAAGTGCTTCCTGTATCTGCAATAGGGGTACAGAGCACAAACAGGTTTACTACCCTTTTATTCAGGCACGGGGTTTGGCCAACACACAAAAGTCAGTGGATCCATTACCCAGCCAAGGAATGGGGCAGCCGGGATTTAAAGAATTCCAACACATGCCCATGCAATCTTTGGTTGAAAACCAATTTGAGGTGGAAAGATATCCTCTACACTCCCTGAGCAGGTTATCTGGTTGCTCAATTATTATAATAATTAAATACATGGTTAAAAAAAAATAAAAACATACATCTAAATGTATATATTAGGAACCAGTGTAATGTTTTCAAATCTCAGCCCAGTCATAAGAAATCACTGGATGGCAGCCTCAGCCCCTCTGTAATATGGGGGTGTTGATAATAGCCTATCTTACATGGATGTCATAAGGATTCCTGAGGAAGTGCAAGGAATGCAAACACTTATAAAAAAAGTGCTAATACCAAGTGGTATACACATTATTTGATCTATATTTTTTCAGGCTCTAATTAATTGCTCTTGTCCATTCCTCAATGTACAGGGGGATTATACCACTGAATGTGCAATTTGTAACCTGCAACAATGAGCAATGATCAGACATTTCGAGTCAAGTAGGCGCCCGTGCCTGTCAATCCTAAAGGAAATCAACCCTGAGTGCTCATTGGAAGGACAGATAGTGAAGCTGAAGCTGAAATATTTTGGCCACCTAATGCAAAGAGAAAACTCTCTGGAAAAGACCCTGATGCTGGGAAAGACTGAAGGCAAAAGGAGAAGGGGACGACAGAGGATGAGATGGCTAGATAGCATCACCGATGCAATGAATATGAACTTGAGCACGCTCCGGGAGAGAGCGCAGGACAGGAAGGCCTGGCGTGCTATGGTCCATGGGGTCACGTCGGACACGACTGAATGACTGAACAACAACAACAAAGGCGCCTGTGCAAAAGACTGAATCAATGCAAGGAGGTCAGTGGCAGGGTCAGCAGGCACAATCCCAATCCTGCTCTCCACACATATATTTGTACTTATTTTTACTGGCTACACATGGCTAGAGAGAAAATAGACATTTTCAGAAACATCTGAGCAAAGCTCGCATGTCAAAGCCTAGAGCTCCATATGGGAAAATATTTGGAGGATAAATGCAGAGGCCTCTTACCACCCTGCAAAAGCTCCATTTGCAACCTATAGTTAGCCTATTGCAACCTTGCCCACAAGCTTTCTTGCCATAACTATAAACAACTGAGAATTCACATTATCCATGAGTGGGATTTCCCAAGGTGAAATATGTACTTTTGTTTTTTTGTGGTTGGGCACTATTTTTTTCTTGGGCCAGCTTGCACATCATGGGGCATAAGCTACTTCCGGTTTGCACAAACACCCTAGAAAGCTTGTAGGATGTTAGCGTGATGTCCAAACCTGGACACTCTGAGTTATTTATGGATCAAACAACCTAGAGTTAACCTAACAGCAAATCGTAGGTTAACTCTGGGTTGTTTAACAAATAAACAATCCAGACTGTCTGGGTTTGGATATGACACTAACAACCAACAAGGTTGTTTATACAAATCAAAAGTGGCTCACGTGCAGCGCACATCCCCACAAATTGTGGGTTACTTAACCAATTATTTACTACCATGATCTGAACCAGGTCCTTGTTGTGTTTTAATGGTATTTTAATTGATTTGTTTTCTGTTATATTTTAGTTAACATTTTGTTTTTAATTTTGTATTTTATTATTGTTAGCCACATTGAACACCTTTCAACCAACTTTGGTTGAAAGGTGATTTATCCATTTAACAAATAAAGTATTCACTACTCCTAACATGTGACACAAAGCATCCATGTCTAAATGTGAGGAAATTCCTAGGGAGCATGAAAAAGGATCAGTCCATGACACATGAGCATGGTACTGCTAACATGCATTAATGGCTTATATTCCTTATTGTTCATCCTCACAAATTGTTGAGGTTAAGTCCCTTATTATTCCCACCTACAGATGGGGAATTTAGTCTCAATTCCCAAGATTTACCCAGAGGCATCCAACAGTCTCCTTGTGAGATAGGGAACCTGATAGCCTCTTCTGTCTGGAACTCTATGGCTGCTCTTAAAGGCTGTGCGGCAAGTGATAAGCGAGAGTAGCTGAAAAGACTACAGCACCCTTTTCCAACCTTAGCCTCCCAGTTGTAGTTGGACTATAACTCCCATCACTCTTGACTATTGCCCATGCTGGCTGGAGATGATGGGAATTGGAAGCCAACCTCATCTGGGGGAAAGGCTGGACTGGAGCATCTCATAGGGAGGTCAGGATTCTGAGCAGCCTGTTAGTTACAAAACCAAACAGAGTGAGGCAGATGGTCTCCTCATCAGTAAAGAGGATTCGTGGATCGTACCTCCCTCTTCTCAGCCTCTGCTCCACAGCTGAGTCACTTCTGCTACAACCTGTCAGAAAAAAAACAGGATTTCTGTGGTTCCTCACAAATTACAGCAGGGGCATATTGGGCAGCTGGCCTTAAGCAGGGAGGCGTGGTGACGGCAGCTGCAGGTAGGAAGGAGAAAGCCTTCCCCAACCTGGCAACCTTCAGATGTGTTGGTTGACAACTCCCATCACCACCAGCCAATCTGGCCAATGGGCATGTTGGCTGGGGATAATGGGAGTTGTCGTCCAACATATCTGGAGGGTGCCAGGGTGGCGAAGGCTAGTTCACATTGGCTTCAAATTGAACATCCTCCCCCATCCAACTCACTGTCAGGAGCTGCTGAGGATGATCTCACAAGATCTGTTAACTTCTTTTCCCACATGGCAAGCTAAATGCAATAAAAGTGGATTGATAGAGGTATCCATTAAGTTGAGCAAGGATTTGAAATGAGGCCCAAATCCATCACTTTTATTTGCAACACTTTTATTTTATAATGTACACTATTCCACAGACCTTCTGGACTTCTACATCATCTCTATCCAATGCTCACTCAACATTTTGAAAGTGTACGTTTATTTATTTATTACATTTATATCCCATGTTTCTTCCGTCATGGAACTCAAGGTGGCTACATGTGGTTCCCAGGCGGTCTCCTCTCCAAGCACTGGCCAGGCCCAGTCCTGCTTAGTTTCAGCAAGGTGGCTGCCCCATCTGCCTTCAGACCATGTCCTGGTTTGTACCACATACATAGTCATTCCCTCTCCCAGATAACCTTGGTATCCGTAGCTGTGTGAAGAATGCTACAGATCTCTAGCAAAGAATTCTCAGCATCCTGATCAAACTAGAATTTCCTTGCTTCTCTGTGGGAAGCCATGATAGTTAAACTGGCTTAAAACCAATAATAATTTGTACATACTCCCAAAGTCAAAAATTGGTTCAACATTCATAGGATCTGGTGCTTAGATCGCCAAAATGGTTTCCACAGAGTATTTATGTATTTATTACATTTATATCCTGCCTTTTTTCCTCTTGCAAGGAACCCAAGGCGGCTTACATTATCCTCCTCTCCATTTTATCCTCACGACAACAACCCTGTGACGTGAGTTGGGCTAAGAGTCTGTGACTGGCCCAAAGTCACCCAGTGAGCTTCCATGGCCGAGTGGGGACTAGAACCCGGATATCCCGGCTCCCAGTCCAACACTCTCGCAACTACACCACACTGGCTCCCAGAGTACCCCTGATTGCCCAAACAAGCAGAGGAGGGGGAAAGATGGTGTATAATTGCTTTACTTAAAATAAGCCTGATCTCTCAGGGCATCACACTGGAATTACAAATTTCATACAGATTCCTATTTGTTGTGCCAGCAATAGCATTTTAGATGGAGCAATCCTGAAGACCAGACATTTAGGGCTTGGATATTTGTAAACACACAAACACCGACTGGATATCTGAAAAAGCAACTAGGTTTTGCAGTTCATGCTGATTTCTAAACTCCTCCAACTTGTCTCCTCCCCATACGTAAGTAAATAACGTCCCTTTCCTCATACAACTTCCCCCAAAAGAGCTTCCATAGCAGCTAAGTCAGACATTTCTGCAATCCTTAATTAATGCATTAAAAATAGTAAGCAATGGAGAAAGATAAACTTCAAAATTCATCATCTGTACAATAAAAAGCATGAGAATAAGTTAAGAAAGCACATTAAACATTTACTCTACAGTCAAGGAAGAATTATGCACTGACTGATCAGTTCCCCCCACCTCTCCATATTGGCTCTAATCCCAACAAAAACATGTTTTCTTAGTCCTGACCTCCAACTCTATCTATTGTACCATAATTTATGACTTTGTTTACTTGGAGGCCACACATTGATCTCAGCTATAAAGCACCCACTGAACCACACTCCAGTGCTAAAATCAGAACTGAGCACCTCAGCCAGATACATCCTCTTTGTCTCCCCAACTCTATGTGCCCCATATCTTAATATTTACTCCTATCTTTTACTCTTTACCACACACATACACACTCCCTAGAGAACACACTGCCCCTTTTCTTGGTATCAGAGCAGGTGTAGGCAGAAGATAGGACCACACAGGCCAGCTTTTGGTGGATCATCTAGCGCCTGCTGGTTGCCAGGATTCTCACAAAGAATGCTGGACTACATGGATCTTGACCTGATCCAGTAAGTCACTTCATATGTTTTAATCAAAATGCACAGTTAGGGTCATGTAACACATATAACTCACAGCTTGACTGTTAAGGCGGAAGTAGACCACCTTGTTCCCTCCAATGTTTAGGACTACAATTCCCATAAACCCCAGTGGCATGGCCAATAGTGATGGGAGTTGTAATCCAAAACATCTGGAGGGCATCAGATTATCTATATTAGTTTTAAGAGATCCTGAGTATGCACTCTTGCCTAATGCATCAATGGACCACAGAAATGCTCAGAAGAAGAAAAAAGTAGGCCACACAAGACTAAAGCCAGCTTTCCACATACTTAGCGGCATATGAATCCCTTCCTTCCAGAGGTGGATTAAGAATTCTTGAGACAATGTATTCAAACAACATCCTGGGATGGAGGGTACTCTTGCACACACACCTATCAAGGCAAATTGTTGGCATTTTAAATAGTCCAGATATATATGAAAACAAATTATATAACAGACTAAAAAAAACTCTTCAAGTCATTGCACTGCAGTAAGAGAAGACAGAAGATCTACCAGCCACCTAAAGAAATCCAACCATTCATTTCCCCCCATATGTCATTACATAAGGGAAGTCTGAGTGGTAACTCCACAGGGTAGGAGCCAACTTTAACCCATCCTTTCTCCACTGACATAATGGGCCACGCAAACGACAGTGCCTACCATACTACCATTCTTGCCTTGCTACTCCAGGTACAAACCTCTCCACACACATCCCCATTTTTCAAGAACATTCCTTCTGTCCCTCCCGCCCTTTTACCAAAAGGGCTTCCATTCCCCACAGCAGGCTGCCTCACCAAGGAGGCTAACACAGAGGGACACACTCCCATGTACAACTTTCCATGCTGCTAGGGCTTAAGTATGGAGCAGCTGCCAGCACTACCACTGCAATCACTGTGGATCCAGCTCTTCTAGCCACAACACACATACTAATCAGGCACAGGAAGCAGGGCAGAAGTTGATCCTCCCTGCTTTAGGAACTAGTCAGCTCCACAGGGGATACACTATGCATTACCTGCACTCAGGCTGCAAGCCCCCAAACCTTCACTCATTCCTTAATAAACCTCACAGCGCTTTGCTCTTTTCCACTTTATTTCAAGGCATAAGCCACGTTAGGGTACAATCCTATGCACGTTTGGACAGAAAAAAGTCCTACAACTCCCAGCATGCACTAGCCACCATGGCTGTCTGGAGGGATGCTGGGAGTTGTTCAGAGAGAAAACGCTCCTACATGAATAAGATCGTGCCCTTACGCCCTCTATTATTCTGTGAAGAAGCTGGAAACAGCAAACGCACACACATTTTTAAACGTCATGCAGAATATACAACAAGAATCATACACGACGCACACAATAACATGACCAGTCTTCCATCCTAACCAGGGGCCATCGCCACATCTTCCGGCAGGGCGGTCAATAAACCCGCTACGCGTCTACGCTCATGCAGACGAGCAGATATACTCATGGCAGGCCTGATGAGAGCTATTAGCCGTAGCGGCTGACGGGGCCCCCCACACCGGGAGGCGGCGTGCCCCACGGGCCCGATGCTGGGGGTGAGCGGCGGAGGGGGGCCATCGCCTGCCTGCCCGCCCCGCTCGGGGGCTTCCTGGAGGCATCCGGCTGGCCGCCGCGCGGAAGAGGAGGACGCGAGCCAGGCACGCGCTTCGTGGCCTCTCCAGCGCCCCCCGCCGCAGCGGCCCTCGCCCGCAGCCCGGCCCCGCGCTGGCGGCCGCCTCCCTCTCTCCCTCCCGCGACAGGCTTCTCCGCCAGGCCCTCGCGCCGCGCCTCACCTGCTCATACCGGCCATGTGCGCGCCGGCTGCCGCGGCGCCCCCTCGGCCGACACGCGCATCCCGGAGGGCGTCACGGGCAGCGTGGGGGAGGAGGCCCACGCGCCGCCGCTCGCGCTGGCGAGCCCCGCGGCGGGGCACGAGGGCGACGCGCGCGGGACGGCGACGCAGCCCGACCGCTCGAAGGACGGCCTGTGCCGCCCGCCCGGAAGCGGCCGGGAGCACTTCCGGGGCACGCCGCGACCCGTGCTGGCGGGGGGACCGAGGGCGGGAGCTGCGGGGGGGGGGGCAAGGCTGTGCGTCCGCGCGCAGCCTGAAATTCCGGGACCCAGGCCACAGCCGTGTTAGCCGACACAGATTTACAGCACGGTCGTGTTGTGCTCGTCCGGAAGCGAGTCCCACTGTGTTCAGTGAGGCTGGTCCCGGGGGAGGGCGCGTAGGATCGGGACCTTGGTCGGGCTGCGGGGGAGGAGGGTGGAAACAAGTCCAAGAGGTTGCAAGGGAGGCTGAGCCCCGGTTGCTCGGGCACTTCCGGTGGCCCATCGACCGCGCGGAGCCGTCAGCGCCGAGAAACGGGCAAAAGGCAACGGAGATGTCGAGGCAGAGCGGCCCCCTCGCGGTGCGTCACGCTTCTGCTTCGCGTAGGGCGCCGCTCTGGCGGAAAGGAGGGCTGTAGGTGGCGCTCTACGGTTCCCTAGGCCCGTGATGCAATCGGCGCAGCCCGCGCCGAGCGAGGGCGGGACTTAGGCGCGTCGCTCCCGTTTTTGAAAGGCTGCAACCGTCGTTCGCCGGTAGCCCGCTCGGCCCGCGCCTCGCTTCAGCCGCGGGGCCCGGGGAGGGTCAGGCTCCTCGTCTTAGGCGCCTGAGGTGGCGTCTCCGCAGACCCCACGCCTCGCAGCTACCGCTCAGCAGCCCTGTCGCGAATGCGCGTCACACGCGGCCCTTGTACTGTATGGTCTCCGTGTGCAGCCTGAGGAACCCGGTGGGGCTGTTCGCACGACCTGCCCATTCGGAATGGTGGCCAGCGCGCGTCTCGGAGCCCTGCGGGTTAATTACCCCGCGGTAGCTTATTGTGACGTGTGAACCAGCCCACCATGGGCTCTGGGAGGGTTGTGAGATCTTTGTTTCCAAGCAAAATATGAAGTGCTGGTTCTTACCTTTAAGGCCTTGCATGGTCTAGGTCCGAGGTGCCTCAGGGAGTGCCTATGCCCCAGCCCGCCCCCCAAGGCCCTCTGAGGGCTCTGTGCTACGGCTGCCTCATGTGAGATTGGCAGCCACGTGGGAGAGGGCCTTTGCCGCCCCTCATCTGTGGAATGACCTGCTGGGTGAAATGCACCTTGATGTTTTTAAGGGGGATTAAAGACTCTCATTATTCCGGCAGGGCTTCTCTTTTTAGAATCCTTATTCCTCCTCACTGATGGTGATTCTGTGTGGTTCTGTGTGTGTAATTTTGTTTTTAACTCTGTATGCTGTGTGGAGTATTCTGTATATAGGCGGGTTATAAATTGAATAAATAATAAGTGCTGCGTAACTCATGCTTGCTGGGCTCACATGACATAACATGCCCCGAGCAGGGGTTGCATATTTAATTTGGTGCCCCAGGGCACCACGGCTCATCATGGGGCTTTGTGTTGTACCTAGTTCGTACCCGCCTCTCTGATGCTGGAGGGTGACAATGGTCCTGTTCACACAACTGCCACAGCCCATAGCTTATTTAAGCCATGGTGAGTTGCGGTGCATGCCATTGGCACAGGGTGCAACTCACCATGGCTTAAATAAGCCACAGTGGGCTGTGGTGATTGTGCAAACTAGGCCGATCACTTTTCCTCCCTTATTGAAGGCAGTTTATTGCATTCTTATCCTTCCAGGTGGCATACTTGATCTCATCCTGTGAGGTAGGGATGGAGACTGGCCCAAGATCATTCCAGTGAGTTGGGTAGCTCTGGTTAAAAAGTCCAAAATACTAGTCGCTACACCACACTGCCTTTAAAGAGGTACTGCTGTTTGTGGTGTATCCACTCACCCCACTTTTACCGCTGGTAAACAAGTTGCAAGAGTGGGAGTTCTGTTGTTGCCCAACCCTGAAAAAAACCATTTGACCTTTATGAATTATACACAAAAGAAATATGTATATGCATGATGGGAAACAATGCCTCACTGAAACGACTCTCATACTCTCAAATATTGTCTCCTGAGCCTCATGAAATACCTGTGTTTACACTTGCCATATTTTCTCATTTAGGTTCACAGAATTCTCACCAAGGTATTCTCACCAGTTCACACTCCTGCTTTTCATTACTCATTTGTGCTCACTCATAATTCTCTTATGAAATACCTGTGTTCATAGTCTTACATACTTTTCATCATACTACTTTGCAGGGCTTCAGATCCACCTCACACTTCTAGAGGCAATTTACCAGTTATAAATTCACATTTGCCTCTCTTACCATCTTTGACCCAATTTTAGATGCCTCTGCACCAGACCCTTAAGTCATGATCACCATTCATATCACTTCAGATTCACCTTACATAGCTCATCCTTGTGAAATATTTTTTGCTCACATGCTGAGATTATACTCAACTCCTGCAAAGAGCTTGTGTTTATACTATCTGACATAACTTGTATTGCCTCACAGAGTCTCATCTCTTGTATCCTGCAGATACAGCCTCACTGACATTTGCTTATACATTTTTCCTTTATGGAATGAGAGTTCACACTCCTGCTTTTCGTTACATCACTCAGATGACTTCACTGGGCCTCAGCTGGGCTTCACTGGGCCTTGAGACATTTAGGGTACAATCCTATGCATGTTTAGACAGAGAAAAGGCCTTTTCTCTGTCTAAACATGCATAGGATTGTGCCCTCAGTCTTACACATGCACACTTTTGTTTTTAAGTAATTGATACCTCCTCACAGATAATCAGTTCACACTCCTGTGGGTCTCATACTTTGTTTACACTGCCCCATCATAGAAATTGGGCTCACACTGAGGTAAATGGGACATGTTTTTCTCACACAAGTTAAGGCATGGTACATCTAAGTGGGAAATCTTCACTTCTGACTTGTACAATTTTCAAGGAAATGGCTGACATTTTTTATATTCCAAGTTCCTTATCCTAAAAGTCCTATATAAATATCTTCATATAATCAAAAGCCAAAGCCCTAATCTCTGCCATGCCTTTTATCTACATACATCTTTCCCCCACCCCTAGAGTCATCCAGCTCACTAATTTTCCGTTTCCTCCTTCAGTACAGCCCACATAGTCTGAGTGTTGTTAATGGCTTCTAAAGGTAAGTGCATAGAACGAGCATGTCCAGAAATGGGATAAATAACGCATAACCCTGTAGGAAACTCCATCTATTTTTAAAGTTGTGCAATAGCCTTTTTTTTCTCTTCAGCAAGTGTAGCATCATGTGTGCAGCCTTGTACTGCTCACACAGTTTCCTGAACTGGGGCCCTAGTTTACAAACTTTGGATAACTACAATGTTATGGTTCTCTGCAGATAAGGCTGCTATTTCAGTTATTGCCACTATCTTCCAGGCTGCTTTGGTCCACATGTGAAGCCTGGTGAGGGAGAGGGCCAGGGCATTTTTCTGTTTTGAACCATCTCTGGGAGCCCTATTCAAACCTTTGGAAAGTCACATGCAGCTTCCAAAATATGGTTTTCCCTACCATCATGTGTTGTGTCAGTATAAACACAATAGATGTGCTTTACAAATACTTCAAATTGGAACCTGCAGTCATAAGCCGGGGTAGACAACATGATGCCCTCCAGATGTTTTGGACTACAATTTTGGACTACTACAATTATCAGCCCAAACAAAGCCAATGATCTGGGCTTATGAGAGGTGTCCATCTCGAAGGCACCGGGGTTGCCTATGAGGTAAACCATCTAGCTATTTTTTTTTTTGTCAGGTATCAGGAATGATCATGTTGGTTCCTCCTATTCATGGGTTTTTTATTACGAGTATGGATGGAGAGGAAAAGAGATCTCCCTCAATTCAAGCTGCCCCATCCTACAGTCTGACCTGAGGAGATGCTGTTAGGAAATTGTAGTAGGTTATTGTAATTTGACGTTACAAGAATGTCAAATTACACATCTTCTGGTGCTAGACAAAAGCCTGTCCCCACAACACACCACTGAGTGGGCAGCAGGATGTATCTATGAGGATAGATGGGTAGAAATGTGTATTGCTGTCAGCATAGAAAGCTTCTCTATCTCCTCTTGCTTTTCATTCCAGTTCATCATCCAGCTAGTTGGTCTCACTTAACTAATACATCTATTTTGAATTTCTGACGTGTTGAATAACTGGAGCTAATATATATTCTATTGTATGGGAAGAGTTGGATATGGTACTTATTTTTTGCCAGTTCCCATTACTGAAAATTAATTGATATGGGTTAGGGGGAATCTCAAGCTGTCTACATGCATATACTACTGGGAAAAGACTGGGCACAGGCTACTCTCTCAAAACATTATTTTGTGTCCTTATGGGGCAAATGTATTTTGCAGATTTGGTCATTTTCTGTAATACAAAATGTGAGATAATACTACCAAGGGGGGATTGTAAATACATCAATTGTGAGGTTAGTTGTCTAGCTGGTTGCTATGGTGACAAAGGTCATACTAATACATTAGGCAGACAGTTCTGTCACAGACTCATTGTGGAACCTTAGGGGAGTCACTTAACCCTTCGTTTGTCCATCTATACAATGGGGAGAGTGTTACTTTCTGGCCATCCAGTGGGGGCTGTGTGTTATATTCAGCGGGTGCTCCTGCTAAACTGAGTGCCACAGGGATGCCTGCTTTTTCCTACAAATAATAGCAACCAAGTGCTATATATCTTTTGACTGGGATCCATTGCCTGCAGGTTGGCAGGAACCTGAAGCACTTTGTGAGAGCTTTCTGCACAGGGGACGTGATCCACAGGCCTGGAATCTACCTTCGAAGGACACAAAATCTGGGGAGAATTTAAATGGTAAATCCCAGGAAAACGTCATCAAAGGAACGTTTTATCAGGCAAGTAGAAGAGATATGATGTGTATATATTTTGTTCAGCTGCTTTTGTTCAGATAATTACAAAGGGTTTTTTGACAGTTCACCCAGAGGTCCCTGTATGTCAAATTAGCTTGTGTGATAGATCTGGATGATATAGAAATGTAATCAATAAATAATAGATCTGGCAGCAGCTGGCTTGAAAGAAAGCATTGCTCCCTCTGGTTGAGTGATTAAATGCAAGGTGAATGTAGTTTTAGTACTGTAGTGGATTTCATTCAAATTTAGAGGTGAGTGTACTTGTGCTAAGTATACGAGTACAAAGGAGCCAAGATATCTATTTCCAGAACTGTATAATAATGTCATTGTAGAAAGAAAGAGAGGCAGCAAATTATCAAGCCAAAAATATTATTTTAGAGAATAAAGGCAAAATGAAGTTTGTAAATGTATGTCCTGAAATATTTTATTTAACATTTGGCAATACTGAATTTAACAACGGCCAGCAACATTTGAGCCAAAAGTTCCCTACAAAGTTCTTGCATGCAGTCCATTATATAATCAAGAAAAGTTTCACCTCCTAAATATCTGTCAGGCTGCTCTTGAAGAAAAAGGTGGCAACCCTCTTTTTAGTTTGTGTTGTATATATGCTATGTAGTTGTGTTTTTTTTTAAGTGTGTTCCCTTTATTTTTCAAGAGATGTAATCTCCCTTATTTCATGTCCAAACATATATCAAATCTGACATTGTCTGTAGATATGGCTTCTTCGCTGGCCCTAACCCTGCCACTGTCTGGTTCAGGATGGATGTTAATCGTGAACACACATTGGCTGCATTCGCACCACATGCTAACCCACGATGGGTGACTAGCCACACACTTGGGGTTGTTTTGCGAACAACCCACAGTGTGTGGTTGGTGCACCCGACAGACAATTGGTCAAACAACCCTCAGTGCATGGCTTGTTTCCCCCCTCCTCCCCCCTTCCTCAGTCCTAGTCCTCTGGCCCACTCAGGCACTTATCAGAGCAGCCTGCGCAGCAGAATACGCACTTTGAGAATGCTCATGCTACTGCTGTGTCAGAGGCCTCTGTACAATGGGTCTGTGTGCTGGGGGGTTGATCTGCCATTGCCTGCTCCCCAAAGAAAGTGTGTGTCCCCCTCCCCTGCCTTCCAAAGGACTGTTCGTTAGCGGAAATCCCCGCAGTTAATTTAGTAAGACGGATTGTATGTGTTTGGCACAGCATGTTGTTTATAATGTCAGAAGGAACATTCATACGAAGCCCTTGTAAAAATTACTATTTTCATCTTTTCGGTAGTGCATCTTCTGGAGAGCCTTAATGGGAACCTGCATGCGAAATTTCAGCGCATTCAGCCGAGGTTTGGATACTTTAAATCCCCCCTCCCTTTTCGTGTTTGGATGATCCCACACAGACCTTTTAAAAATTACTACTTACATCTTTTTTGGTAGTGCATCTTGTGGAGAACCTAAATGGGAACCTAAACTGGTCATGGAGGGGAAAATAAGCCACGGTAGCTTATTTCCTCTGCCTTATGTACATGCCGGGGGGATTTGCATGATTACCCTCACTGGCATGGCTTGTTGTGTTGTGTGAACTTAGTGAGGGTACTTATTGCTGTGGTTAACAAGCCATCCAGAACCCCTGGGTTGTTGCAGGGTTCTGAGGTGGCTTGTTAAGCATGGCAACGAGCCACCCTCGCCAGGTTCGCACAACATGGCAAGCCATGCCAGCGAGGGTAATCATGCAAATCCCCCTGGCATGTGACTGGCACACCTGGTGGGAGAAATAAGCCACTGTGGGTTATTTCACCCTCTATGATTTTGTGAGCAGACCCAGTGTGTCTTTCACCATGTTTTTAAGAATTCTAAGCCAAGTGAGTTCACATTTTAAAGTGTTTTGCAACAGAAACCAAACAGCTATTTCTCTGATGTAGCCAGAATGTGATACTAAATAAGTTAGCTTTTAAGTCCAAAGATTATGTCTGAGAGGGAGCTAAGCATGATTTTGATAACTGTACTGTTTTAAAACCAAAGAGACCATGAAAGGTGATAGAGAATTGCTTATAAGTAGTATCTCTATTCAACTGTATTGCCCTTCCTGTTACATGCATTTAATAACTCTGAATTGTGTATTTTATTTATTTGCAGTATTTTTATGCTGCTCAGCCAAAAAAGCTCCCAGGGTGGCTTACATATAATCATTTAATGGTGCAATCATATGCATGTTTAGATACGGGGAAAAAAGTCCTAGAACTCCCAGCATTCACCAGTCAGCCATTCTAGCTGGGAAATGCTGGGAGTTGTAGGATTTTTTTCTGTCTAAATGTGCATAGGATTGTGCCCTAAACAAGACAGGCCCTGCCCACAGGCTTACAATCTAAAAAGACATGACACACAAGGAAAAAGGAATAGGGAGGGAAGACGGGAAGAATGAATGCTCTTAGCAGAGTTAGTGGACTAGCCCTGCTCTCCCTCTCATCTCCCTCATTATAGCCTGTAGAATGGCTGGTGGTGGTAACAGTCAAGGGAGGAGGAGCCTTCCTGTATCATACTTATCAGTGAGTGCTTAGACATACACTTATGACTACAGGTGTTAATTCCACGAAAGGACTAAAAAACTTGGAAAATGCTTCTCAATAACAAGAGTATCAACGTAGATTTTTCCCAATGTTGTAATGCTTTAAGTAAGACCCCCTAAGTGCTGCTGATTAGGCAATTAAGCATTTAGATGATGGAAGAATTGTCTCTCTGATACTGTTTCAAGTGATTAATGTGTATAGGCCAGGGAAGTGTGCACAAATATATTGTCTTGGCCTGAATATTCTCACATGATGCATTTTACATCCTTCAATTGCTTTCTGCAATGTTTTTATTTGGATTTGTATCCCACTTTGTTTGTTTGATTGTTTGATTGATTGATTGATTGATTGCATTTCTAAACCACTCAATAGCCAAAGCTATCTGGGTGGTTCACAAAAGATTAAAACCTTTAAAATACAATATAAAACATAATATAGAAACAATTTATATACAGAAACAATTTAAAACAATCAACAGTAAAAATCCCAAGACCAGTTAAAACCTTATTATATGCTGTCAAATGCCTGAGGGTACAGAGAAGTCTTAACCTGGTGCTGAAAGGATGATAGTGCTGGCACCAGGCAGACCTTACTCAGGAGAGTGTTCCATAATCAGGGGGGCCACCATTGAAAAGGCCCTCTCCCTTGTTGTCATCCTCCTAACCAGAGGAGGAGCCTGAGGAGGGTGTCAGATGATGATCATAGTGTTGTTGTTGTTGTTGTTCAGTCGTTAAGTCGTGTCCGACTCTTTGTGACCCCATTGACCATAGCATGCCAGGCCTTCCTATCCTCCGCTCTCTCCAGGAGTGTGTTCAAGTTCATATTCATTGCATCGGTAATGCTATCTAGCCATCTCATCCTCTGCCGTCCCCTTCTCCTCTTGCCTTCAATCTTTCCCAGCATCAGGGTCTTTTCCAGAGAGTTTTCTCTTCGTATTAGGTGGGCAAAGTATTTGAGCTTCAGCTTCAGTATCTGTCCTTCCAATGAGCAGTCAGGGTTGATTTCCTTTAGGACTGACTGATTCGACCTCCTTGCAGTCCAGGGGACTCGTAAGAGTCTTCTCCAGCACCACAGTTCGAAAGCATCAATTCTTCAGCGCTCAGCCTTCCTTATAGTCCAGCTCTCACAGCCATACGTTGCTACTGGGAAAACCATAGCTTTGATTATACGAACCTTTGTCGGCAAGGTGATGTCTCTGCTTCTTACTATGCTGTCTAGGTTTGCCATAGCTTTCCTCCCAAGGAGCAAGCGTCTTTTAATTTCATGGCTACAGTCACCGTCTGCCCAAGAAAATAAAATCTGTCACTGCTTCCATTTCTTCTCCTTCTATATGCCAGGAAGTGATGGGGCTAGATGCCATGATCTTAGTTTTTTTAATGTTGAGTTTCAAACCAGCTTTTGCACTCTCCACTTCCACCCTCAACAAGAGGCTCTTTAGATCCTCTTAGCTTTCTGCCATTAGGTTGGTATCGTCTGCGTATCTGAGGTTGTTGATAATTCTCCTGGCAATCTTAATTCTGACCTGTGATTCATCCAACCCGGCGTTTCTCATGATGTACTCTGCATATAAATTAAATAAGCAGGGCGACAATATGCAGCCTTGTCATACTCCTTTCCCAATTTTGAACCAATCGGTTGTTCCATGTCTGGTTCTTACTGTTGCTTCTTGACCCTCGTACATGTTTCTCAGGAGGCAAGTAAGGTGGTCTGCTACTCCCATCTCTTTAAGAATTTGCCAGAGTTTGTTGTGATCCACACAATCAAAGGCTTTAGCGTAGTCAATGAAGCAGAAATAGACGTTTTTCTGGAATTCTCTTGCTTTCTCCATGATCCAGCGAATGTTGGCGATTTGATCTCTAGTTCCTCTGCCTCTTCGAAACCCCGCTTGTACTTCCAGTAGTTCTCAGTTCACATACTGCTGAAGCCTAGCTTGTAGGATTTTGAGCATAACCTTGCTGGCATGTGAAATGAGCGCAATTGTATGGTAGTTCGAACACTCTTTGGCATTGCCCTTCTTTGGAATTGGAATGTAAACTGACCTTTTCCAGTCTTGTGGCCACTGTTGAGTGTTCCAAATGTGTTGGCATATTGAGTGCAGCACTTTAACAGCATCATCTTTTAGGATTTTAAATAGCTCAGCTGGAATACTGTCATCTCCGCTAGCTTTGTTGTTAATAATGCTTCCTAAGGCCCACTTGACTTCACTTTCTAGGATGTCCAGCTCAAGTTCAGTGACCGCACTGTCATGGCTATCAGGGACATTCAGATCTTTCCTGTATAGTTCTTCTGTGTATTCTTTCCACCTCTTCTTAATCTCATCTGCTTCTGTTAGGTCCCTGCCTTCTTTGTCCTTTATCATGCCCGTCTTTGCACAAAACGTTCCCTTGAGATCTCCGATTTTCTTGAAAAGATCTCTAGTCTTTCCCATTCTGTTGTTTTCCTCGATTTCTTTGCATTGTTCATTTAAGAAGGCCTTCTTGTCTCTCCTTGCTATTCTCTGGAACTCTGCATTCAGTTGGATATATCTTCCCCTTTCTCCCTTGCTTTTCGCTTCCCTTCTTTCCTCAACTACTCGTAAAGCCTCATCAGACAGCCACTTTGCTTTCTTGAATTTCTTTTTCATTGGGATGGATTTAGTTGCTGCCTCCTGAACAATGTTCAGATCTAATCCCTTAAATCTATTCCTCACCTCCACTGTATATTCATAAGGGATATGATTTAGGTCATACCCAAATGGTTTAGTGGTTTTCCCTACGTTCTTCAATTGAAGCCAAAATTTTGCAAGAAGCAGCTCATGATCTGAGCCACAGTCAGCTCCAGGTCTTGTTTTTGCTGACTGTATAGAGCTTCTCCATCTTTGGCTGCAAAGGACATAATCAATCTGATTTCGATATTGACCATCTGGTGATGTCCAGGTGTAGAGTCGCCTCTTGTGTTGTTGGAAAAGAGTGTTTGCTATGATCAGTGTGTTCTCTTGGCAAAACTCTATTAGCCTTTGTCCTGCTTCATTTTGTACACCAAGGCCATGCTTGCCTGTTATCCCGGTGATTTCTTGACTTCCTACTTTAGCATTCCAATCCCCGATGATGAAGAGGACATCTTTTTTTGGTGTTAGTTCTAGAAGGTGTTGTAGGTCTTCATAGAACTGATCAACCTCAGCTTCTTCGGCCTCAGTGGTTGGGGCATAGACTTGAATTACTATCATGTTGAATGGTTTGCCTTGGATTTGTACTGAGATCATTCTATCGTTTTTGAGATTGTACCCCAGTACTGCTTTTCCCACCCTTTTGTTGACTATGAGTGCTACTCCATTTCTTCTAAGTGATTCTTGCCCACAGTAGTAGATATAATGGTCACCTGAATTAAATTCGCCTATGCTTGTCCATTTTAGTTCGCTGATTCCCAAGATGTCGATGTTCAATCTTGCCATCTCATGTTTGACCACCTCCAGCTTTCCTTGATTCATTGATCTTACATTCCAGTTTCCTAAACAATATTGTTCTTTACAGCATCGGACTTTCTTTTCACCACCAGACACGTCCACAACTGAGTGTCCTTTTGGCTTTGGCCCAGCCGCTTCACTCTTTCTGGTGCTACTTGGAAATTCCCTCTGCTCTTCCCCTGTAGTATATTGGACACCTTCCGACCTGAGGGGCTCATCTTCCGGCGTCATCTCTTTTAGCCTTGTGATACGTTCCATGGGGTTTTCTTGGCAAGAATACTGGAGTGGGTTGCCATTTCCTTCTCCAGTGGACCACATTTTGTCAGAACTGTCTGCCATGACCTGTCCATCTTGGGTGGCCCTGCACGGCATAGCTTATGGCTTCACTGAGTTACGCAAGCCCCTTCGCCACAACAAGGCAGTGATCCATGAAGGGGTGATCATAGTGTACAGATAGGTTTATTCTGGGAGAGGCACTCTGTCAGGTAGTTCAGTCCCGAGCCATGTAAAGCTTTAGAGGTCAAAACTAGCACCTTGAATTGGGCTTGGAAATGTACAGGCAGCCAGTGTAAGCAGGCCAAAACCATTGGTGTTATATGTTTAGACCTGGCTATCAATCAGGCTGTGGCATTTTGGACAAGCTGCAGCTTCCAAACAGACTTCAAGGGCAGCCCAATGTAGAGTGCATTGTGGTAATCTAATTTGGAGATTACCGAAGCATAGATTGCTAAGGCTAGATTATGCCTGCCTAGATAGGGGCATAGCTGGGCCACCAACCAAAACTCATAGAAGGCACTCCACCTGAACCTTCAGTGACAAAAATGATTGCAGGAGAACTCCCAAGTGACAAACCTGCTCCTTCAAGAGCAGTGGAGTCCCATCTAGAACAGGTTGAACACCCTCTATTTGGTCAGGAGAACCACCCACTGACAGTATCTTGGTATTGTCTGGATTAAGCTTCAGTTTATTAGCCCACATCCAATACACAGCCAGGCACCAATCTAGTACATCCGCAGTTAACTTGATGATGATGCAAAGGAGAAATAGAGCTGCATGTCATCAGCATATGGATGACAATGCACTTCAACTCTCCCGATAACCCCAGTCAGCAGTTTCATGTTGTTGTTAAATAGTACGGGGGACAGAACTGACGAGAATCCGTGGGGCCGAGCAATATCCCCCAAGCACCACCTTCTGCAGCCAACCATCCAAGTAGGAGCAAAACCAATGCAATGCAGTACCCCCCACTTCTAACTCAGACTATTGCCCCAGAAGGATACCATGTTTGATGGTATCAAAAGCCACCAAAAAATCAAGGAGAATCAACAGGGTCACACTCCTCCTGTCCTTTTCCTGATATAGGTTATCATATAGGGTAACCAAGGCTAATTCCATGCCAAAACCTGGCCTATACCCTGACTGAAATGGATCCAGATAATCAGTCTCACCTAAGAACATCTGGAACTGGTTGGTAACCACCCACTCAAAGACCCTTGCCCAGGAAAGGAATGTTTGCCATCAACCTAAAGTTGTTGAGATGTTCTGGGTCCAGGGAGGATTTCTTCAGGAATGGTCTCACCACCACCTCTTTCAGGTGGCCCAGGACCACCTTCTCACAAAGAGGCATTAATCATCTCCTGGCCTAGCTGGCTGTTCCCTCCCTTCTGTTTTATAAGCCAAGGGGGGCAAAGATCCAATACAGAAATGGTTGCACAAACCTGTCCAAGCATCTTATCCACCAGCTGTACCGTGAAAACCTGAGCAGAACCAAACAAAGTGCCCTCAGCATGAACGTTGACATCCCCCAGAACCAACAGTCTGGGGGATCTCAACAGCATACCCAAGATCACCTCTGTCAACTCAGGTAGGGAGACGATTGGGCAATGTCAGGAGCACCCTAGCGGCATCTTTCAGTACACTCTAATAGCCAACTCAAGACACGGACAAAAGGATTCTTTTCAAGGCTTTAATCCTTTTACAACTTAATGACTCTTTCAGATGCTAATCACCAGCGACTAACCAATGAACAGCGGAGTAGCCTATGCTCCGGGTAGGCAGTTGGTCCCCGTTTGAAGGAGAATCACTTGAAGACCCTGAACTTATGGGCTAGGGAGAAATCCTCCCTCTTTCCCTTGGGTCCACGGGATGCGGCTGTTGCGTGTGTGCCAAACGGGCTCTACGCCTCCTTTCTGTGCCTTCCATCGCTCTTCGCTCCCTGCGTCTGCATCAAGCATCTAGCAAGCCCCCCTCCCGCACTTTCTCACTGCCAGGGTCACTATCTATCTCAGGAATGCCGGCAGGAGGAATCTCTGCCAGCTGCTGTGCCTGTTCGGGATAAGCGGGCTCCTCTCCCACGGATTGCTGATTCTCCTCAGAATCAGAACCGCTCTGGGGTTCTATCGGCTCAGTTTCCACCCTGACAAGCAGCAGGTTAGGAGGTAACCAACAGAAGCCCCAATCTGTCCCACTGGCCCAACACAAGGTGCAAACACTTCAGACCAGTAGTCACATGGACAGGGAGCCTGCAGAGAAAGATGGGATTCCTATAGACCACAGCAACCCCTTCTCCCTGGCCCTTAAGTCTGCCCTGATGCTGGACCAAGTACCCCAGTGGGCATAACTGGAAGAGACTAACTCCTCCCTGTTCATCCCCGGGTCCCAGTTATGCATGCCAGATGGGTTGCCTCATCACTATTAAATCATGAACGAAGGAGATCTTATTATGAACCAGTCTGGCATTTAAAAGCAACATCTGGAGACCAGAGGGCAGGCTAATAGGGCAACAAGCAAACCTCCAGGTGGGGTGAGGGCTGGAACATGACTCAGCCATTAACTCTCTGGGCCATGTTTCCTTTACTTGGCTAGCCCTCCTCTGAACACCATACCTCCCCTGACCCATCACACTCAGGTCCCCCATTTGCCCCATAACCTCTCTCTTAGGCACATGATTGGTCCTAAAAGGGAAATTACTGCCCCTCCCCCCCCACACAAACCACATGAGCCAGTCAACCTGATGTCAGAGGGGTTGCCTTGGTCTTGCATCCCCCCTGAAGCAGCTCCCCCAAAGGGGCAACCCCCCTTTGGCGGCAGGTCCACCCTCAGGCAGCCTCCCTGTTTATTCACCAGCCCCACAGCCCCAGGAAGCTGATGCAAGCTCTTGCCAGGTGGCTTGGAGTCTCCAAAAAAAAGTGTCAAATCAGGGGCCTGATGCTGCAAAGAGACAGTGTTCTCTGGCCCCGGAAGCCTCTCTGGGGTAGCCACAGGTAGCAGACAGAAGGTAAAATGATAAAGCTTTCAGTCATGATCTACCTGAGCAGATAGTCTCCTCTTCACAGGGTGGGAACGCTGATACACTTCCATCTCCTAATAACTAAAATAAAAAATAAATAAAATAGATTTATTTTATTGAATTTTTTAATATATATATGGGTATATACAACACAAAATAAAGCGAGACAAGACAGTTGTTAAACCTTTCCCTGGTCCCAGGTACAATATAGCAGTTTCCTAATGATTAACATTTCAAACCCACCTTGCCACAGTATAAAACCTGTCCTACCATTTTGGCTCTCGTATCTCATACTTCAAAGAGCTCCATCCATCCATCCTCATTACTGTTTGCCCTCATAGACAGGAAGCATAATCACTTCCCTCACAAATGCATGCAACCCCTTCTCTAAAATCTAATGTTCATTAGTACAGAGCAAAACCTCTCCCACAAAATATTATTTATTTCAGTCATGGATATCCTCCATGAATTTGTCTAATCCCCTTCTTCAAGCCATCAGAGTTGGTGGCCATCAACAAATCTTGTGGTTGTGAATTCCATATCCTAATTGTGTGCAATGTAAAAAACTATTTCCTTTTGTCTCTACTCCATCTCCCACCATTCATTTTCATTGGTTGATCATGGGTTCTAGAATTATGAGGGAGAAAAACCTCTCTCCACTTTTTCCACATTATATGCATATATCATGCATATTATATTCTTCTCTATTCCCACCCAAAGCCTCTGCACCCCACCTTATTTTTTCTGTATACAATATGATAATGTTTCTCCATTTTTTATTTGTCTTCACTGGCTATCTTATAGTTTTTTTCATGTTCCATGGCCTTGACTCATGCTCATATGCAGAGAAGGACGTGAATTGAGAGCAGGTACCTCTTGAAGAGTTGCCATCTCCCACAAAGAGTCCTTCCAGGCCAGAGAGCACTACTTTACTGGACTCCTTGGATTTGGAAGACTCATTGCTGGGTCACCCCATCACCCCTACACCTTAGGAGCCAACAGCTGCAGAACAAGGCAGCAACCCTTAAAGGGCATAGACCTCTCCTCAGTGGGGTGGGGACAACAGCAGGGCTGGTCTGGTCAGATTTCATATGGCGTCAGAAATATTGTGCAACTCGGTGAGTCAACAGCTCCTCTTCCATAGGTGAGAAGAACACTCCAGCCCTGTTCTTGTGGTGCTCTGTCCAAGGTACTGACAGTTTCTGCTTTGCCTAAGCCAGCCAGACCCTGCTGTACCTGTCATGCTGTTATTTTACTGGATGTGACTACTCTACCTGCCTTGACCTGACTTTGCAGCCTTTCCCAACCTAGGATCCCCAGATGTTGCTGGATTACAATTTCCATTATCCCCAGCCATCATGGTGGAAGTTTGGGGATGATGGGAATTGTAATCCAACGTGTTGGGACCCTAGGTTAGGAAAGTCTGCCTCACTGAATGTGACTGTGCCTTACCTGCTTTTGTGCTCTGAGTGGGTGCCACTGTTGCTGTCCTCTTCTCCTGTGAGCTTGGAGCCTGGCTGGAATAGGACAGTTCTCACATTCAGTATAAGATTGTACTGCTTACCTTCTAATGTATGAATTCTCTAGCTCAGCCTTACCTAACTTGGTGCCTTCTGGATGTTTTGGACCACAACTCCCAGGATTCCTGGCCATTGACTATGTTGGCTGGGACTGATGAGTATCCTAAACACCTGGAGGGCACCATGTTGGGGAAGGCTACTCTAGCTTCTGATTACCTTTAATCTTTGATTTCTCCATATTCTTCTCGGTGTTCTTTGAATTCTCCTTGTTCTCTTGTTAAACCCAATTTCTTTTTCCTATATTTTGTACCATTGTGTTTTTTTATAGCTTCTACTCATTCCTTTTCTTTGAAACTCTTTACCAGTGCCTTGAGATTTATTTATTTCAATTTGCTTATGGGCCAAACTAGATGAGATGTGGGAGATGAAGCTGAAGTTGGTACCTATTTCCCAGTTCCTTATTCAACACAAAGCATCATGAGCAGCTTGAATACGGAACTGAAGTGTATATGCCCCTGCAATCCAAAATAAGTTAGGTTTACTTTACCTGTATCATACATGGACTGTACCCATTGAGATGCTGCAGTAATATGTGGTCAAAAATATTATTTTGCTCAAAGTGCCACTGTGATGCCACTGGCCACACTTCCAAATAAGGAGTTGGGGATTCTTTATATAGCAGGTGGAGAAAAAGGTGCCCTTTATTCCTTCCCACCTCCTGAAACCTCCCCCCACCCAGAGGCCTGAACAGCACTCAAGGCTCCCTTTACAAGTTGTCTGGAGTCTGAAACAGGAGCATTCATCTTAAGCAGTCTTCCATAATCTGGTGCCCTCCATATGTTTTGGACCAACTCCTACCAGCCCCAGCCAGCATGGCCAATGGTCAGGAATATTGGGAGTGGTAATCCAAAACATCTGGAGGGCACCAGGTTGGGGAGTGCTGCTCTTAGGGATGGAGATGCACTGCAACATTGTGTTGTAGTTCCTACTGGCTAAATTAGAGTTTAACCATGTTAGGCACTTAGGGTTTTTTTTTTTAAGGACTGCAATCTTAGGCACATTTATCCAGGAGTATGCCCCTGTTGAAAGCTGTGGAAATCCTGAGGCAACTTAGGATCATGCTGCACATGCCACTGGGTTTACTTCTGACTAAACATGCTTAGAAACTCAATGCCTGTAAGAAAGATTTATTAAAGCATGAATGAAGGACTAATAGAAGAGGTTTAACTGATACTGGAAAGCACAAAAGATAGAAGGTAGGAAATACACTTGGGCTTGTTGGCTGAATGAAACAAAGTCTTTGGTTTAACTAATTTTAGGGGGATTTAATTTGTAAATTTGTTTGTCAGTTTTTTCCTAACTCTTTTAAACACAAGTTATTGAAATTGAATTTGGTACACATGTTTAAGGCACAATTCTATTTTTTACATTCAAATACTAGCTTGACTCCACATATGTTTACAAAAGGAGGAGGAAAATACAATACACAATGTAATTTATCCCTTGAGTACTGAGGGCGAAACCACACATTACAAGGGAACTATGGCATTCCCAACCTGTTTTTCTCTCATAATAAGGAGGTTAAGGGTGCAATCCTATGCATGTTTAGACAGAAAAAAAGCCCTACAGTTCCCAGTATCCCCCAGCCAGCATGTGGGAATGCTGGGAGTTATAGGACTTCTTTCTGTCAAAATATGCATAAGATTATGCTCTAATATGCTAATGTGGGGCACGGGGAGTGGGCAATTGCAAGGGAGAATCAGCAGTCAGGATGAAAGTTCTGAACCCCTTCCTTAAGCAAGTCTCTCCTGCTTTCTCCAAGACAAGATCCCAAACCAGACATGAGCCTGGCTGAGGGGAAGTGGAGATACATTTGGGGTGGAGATACATTTCAGAGGAGAATCAGTGAGCTGAGGAGTTAAGCATCACTCCTCCTTCCCACTTATTTTCTCCTGCAAGTGTCCCTATCCCAGCAGACCAGGCATTTGGCACAAACATTTGCTGATTTAAAGTCTAGTTTGGTCTTGAGACATTGGCATGGGAGTTGGTACACATGTTCAGGACAACAGTCTCAATATGTTATAAGCACTGAGATATTGGCATGAAAGTCAGTGTGCATTTTCAGGACATTTTAGAATTTAGTTGCACCTTAAAAGCAAGTATTATGTTCATCCACCCCATTTCTGAACAGTGAGAAGTTTCAGGCATTCCAGTGCTTAGCCAGGGTTCAGTTTCCTTAGAAGGAGTTCACTGGAGAATGGCGTTTCTATGATATAAGGTTGAACATAACCTTATATAGAGGCTGAACATAAGATTCACAGCAATAATACTGCACCCAGGCTCATGTTCAAATGCCTCCTCAACTTCTACACCCATTTTCAAAGTGGGAAGGAAAAATGCAAAATATTGTTATGTGATATATACATTGGAATCAGAGATTGGAGTGCATGTTCAGGATATGTTTGAACCTGAGTTTGACTTCCACACCCATTTTCAAGAAGGCCAGGAATGAGCAAGGCCTCTCAAATAACATGCTTTACTGTTTGTAATTATGGTGAAATTGTTTAAAAATAAACAACCAAGAAATTCCCTCTTAAGGTTTCGGTGCTAAATCATTCAGATGATGCTTCTTAGGCTTAGCTAGTGACTGTGGGTCTTTCAACACAATTACTACTATTCTATTCCATGATAACTTATTTCCTGTAATTGGATTTAAGGATGGGAAAACTGCAGGAGGTTTCTCTACAGAGACAATCCCAAGTTGCATGTGTGTGTTTTCATTCTGATTAATCATTAAGATTCACATCAAGAGTGATTTGAGCATGAAACAAAAATCTCAAAGGGACATATGAATTGAGGAAAGCCAGAGAAATATATCCAAAGGATGTTGTTTATAACAGTGCAGATTTTCTGATTTGTAACATCATAAGCACCAGACTCTACTTTTGTATCAGTATATACAGAGTGAAGTAGCACTAACTGTGTAAGTAGGACAGTTTAAAAAGCTGATGTTGCTGATAAGAAGCACTGTATAAGAGAGGCTCCTCTTATGTGGTTGCCATCACATGTTACACCAACACAAGGTTTGGCACAAGTCCTAGATATATCCACGTCTTCCCACTTCATTTTTTCCTTGCATGTCATGATCCAGAACTTCTGATCCTGACCCTTGGCTACCTCAATGTTCTAACAGCAAACTTTGGTTTGTAGACAAACACAAAGCATTGTTTGGTTGATAAGAATTTTTTTTTGGCTTTCCACTCAAGTAAGATCAGATGTCCTGGCTCATGGAGAGAGGTTGGAAGAATGTTGCATAAGCTCAGTGATCCTTCAGATTCCTTTTTGTAGCACCTATCCATAGTTTGATGTTGCATGTGAATGCAGGGTAGGGGGCAGTGGTGTTGATCCATATTATCTATGTGTTGCTTCCTAGTAATTTTGATTTTGTATTTTGATTGTGTTTTGCTTTTTAATTAAACCAGTTAAAAAAAAAAAAGTCACGTCCAAAAATGTAACAATAAAATAAACGAAACATTCCCCCCCCCCGCCAAACGTACCTTTTCCATGAATCCTTTGGCACAACTCCCTTGTCCCAATGCTGTAGCTAATTAAGGCTAAGTGCACGTAACCAGTGGTGTAGTGGAGCCAGGGCTTACGGGGCTGAAATGCAGGGGCATTTTGGTTAGCGGGACAATGATGTCGTCTGCCAACCCACTCAGACTTCCCTCTGTGCTTAGCTGCAATCCTCAAAGTAGCTGCAGGGAGGGGAGTGTATTAATTGTCTCATCACACACATATAATGCAACAGAGAGAGAGAGATGAATCAACTCAGCTACTTGTATTTTTGGACTCTCTTTGGGAGTAATAGTTCTGGTGACTGTCATGATGAGCGCCTGCTCTAACTATATATTCTTTCCCTGCTTTCCCCTGGCTCATTTTCCCTCTTCTTGCTGTGATGTTTCCTTTGAGTCTATTTATACATTGATGCAGTTCACACATAGCACATAGCTCGGCAGCGAGCAAGCATGCTACCTCCTGCCCACTCGCCACTTCTGCTTTGCATCAGCTTTCATGAAGAACTCAGGAACACCCCATTGCTGGCTTGTTTGATGTGACGTACAAACCTGGAACCTGGAACTTTGATGTGACATGCAAACTGGAGCACCACTGAGAAGTCCCACTTATGTACTACTATCTGGTGACATTTAATTGGCTGTGGAACAACCAGTATGGCCTCTTCAGAAGATCTCAGGGGCCAGTGGGTATATACAGGGAAAGGCGGTCACTGGTCCAGAATTGTTTAGGGCTTTGTATATCAATGAAACCTTGAGCATGGCTCAGTGGCTAATAAATAGCCAGTGCAATTCTTTTAATACAGGTGTAATGTGTGTGTATCTAGGTGCTCTACTGAGCATCCTAGCTGCTGCATTCTGCACTAGCTGCAGCTTCCGAACCAAGTGCAAGGGCAGCCCCGTGTAGAGTGCATTACAGTAGTTTCATTGTGATGTTATCAGTGCATGGATCACACTGTCCAGGCTATCCCTATTCAGAAATGGGCATAGTTGACACATCAGCTGAAGCTGGTAATGCTCCAAACCACTGGAGTCACCTGGGCCGCTAGTGACAAAGATGGATCCAATAGCACCCCCAGACTACATATCTGTTCCTTCAGAGGGAGTACAGCCCTACCCAGAACAGATAATCCAATTCCTAGACCTGGGAACCACTCACCCATATGGTCTCTGTCTTGTCAGGATTCAGCTTAAGCTTCAGTTTGTTAGCCTTCATCCAGCCTATAACTGCATCCAGGCACTGCTTCAAAATGTCCAGAGCTTTTCCCAGTTCAGATGTTACAGAGAAATAGAACTGAGTGTCATCAGACATCTTGCCCTAAATGGGAGTTACTTCCGAGTAGACACACATGCTTGTGCTGGGAAAGTAGGGGGACACAGGGATGGGAAACCAGCCCCCTTTCTAACCTCAGGATCTCTATAAGGAAGATGTGAAGTAGTTACTTCTTAAGGCAATAAACCGAGCCATAGAGAATTGCAGGTTGGGTGAAGCGCTTCCCAGGCCTTAAACTTTAATTCGCAGGGATCTCTGTAAATTCTGATGTGGGCATTCAGAGGGCAAGCCTCATTGAGCACAATGGGAGTTACTTCTGAGTAGACACACACATGCTTGTGCTGGGAAAGGGTGGGGGGAGAGCAGAGGGATGGGAAACCAGCCCCCTTTCTAACCAAATCGATACTGCGCAGGGTCTCTATAACGAAGCTGTGAGGTAGTCACTCCCTAAGGCAATAAACCAAACAATGGACAGTTGGAGCCTCAAAATCGCGCTTTAGAGCATGTAGGGAATGTCCTTTAAACTGTGCCATTTCAATTGAGGGGGATCTCTGTAAATTCCAATGTGGGCATTCAGGGGACAAGCCTCATTGAGCACAATGGGAGTTACTTTTGAGTAGACACTAATTGGTTTGTGTAGAGATGGGAAACACACATGAAACACCCCTTAACCGGGGTCACGGTGAAAGACACACCCCTGGGCAGGGCTAGCATACTTGAGGTAAATGTGGGGGTTGGGACACACAACAGTTATACCTGGGAGAACCTGACGTGAGGAAAAGAATCAGACTTTAAGCAGTCTCAGGAAATCCGATTTTTCTGTGATAAACTCTGGGGTGGCTGCTGGATGGGCACCACATCATGTATCCCTAACGACCTCAACATGCAGCCAGCTCAGAGTAAATCACTGATGGAGACACCCCCAAATGTCTGCTCCCAATGGCTTCATATAAATGTTAAACGATATTGGGGGCAGAATACTTCCCTGTGGCACCCCACAGTTCAACTGCCAGGGACCTGAGGCACAGTCACCCAATGTTATTCTCTGGAACCGACCCCGTAATTAAGTGCTGAACCACTGTAAAATGGTGCCCTCAACTCCCAACTCACAGAGCCGGTCTAGGAGGATACTGTGGTCAACTGTATCAAAAGCTGCTGGGAGATCAAGAAGAATTAACAGGGTCACACTCCCGCTGTCCCTCTCCTGAAGAAGGTAATTCATCAGGGTGACCAAGGCTGATTCCATCCTGAAGCCAGGCCTGAATCCAGACTGGAATGGGTCAAGATAATCAGTTTCATCCAAGACTGCCTGCAGCTGAGATAACACCACCTTCTCAAGCACCTTACCCCCAGAGGGGGTATTTGTGGCCGGGTGATAGAAATATCTGGATCAAGGGAGTTTTTTTCAGGAGTGGTTGCACCACTGCCTCCTTCACAGCAGTAGGAGGCAAACCATCACACAATGATATGTTCACTGCTCCCCTGATCTAGTTGGTCAGTCCCCCGCAGCTAGCTCAAAGAAGCCACGAGGGGCAAGGATTGAGAGAGCACGTGGTGAGCAGTCCACCTTTTCCAGCTTCAAAAGCTGAAATTGATCCCACAACACAGGACAAGACAATGCACTGGACACCTCAACAGACTCTGTATCAATTGTGGTATTCAGGTCGGCATGAAGCTGAGTGATTTTGTCCTCGAAATGTTTGGCAAACTTGTCACAGCAGGTCTCTGAGGGCTCCGGCACTGGATTTACTGGGGTAGATGAAAGCAACTCCTGAACCACTCAGAAGACCTCAGCTGGATGGTCATTTGAGAATGCAATAGAGGTAGCAAAGTAAGTCTTCTTCGCCACCTTCGCCACCATGCAGTAGGTGCGATTATGTGCTCTCATGCGTGTTCAGTCACTTTCATGACAAGTCTTGCACCACTTGGGCTCCAACTGTCTTCTAGTCATTTCATTGTCCAAAGCTCCCTGGTAAACCAAACTCTAAAGGGTTGAAGAGGGCACTCAGGAGTGATTTTGTTGATGGCCAGTCGCAGCTCACCGTTTCATAGCACAACATTCCATAGCCTCAACAGAATCACTGGCTCTGGCTGTTCCCTCTGTGTCAGATTCTGCTCTAACTTCAGGGCAAGCAGGACTATTGGTAAGAAAAGGCGAACTTACGGATTGAATGGCTGTAAGAAAAGAGAATTTTGTTGCTTTTATGGTTGTTGTTGTTTATTCGTTCAGTCGCTTCCGACTCTTCGTGACTACATGGACCAGCCCACACCAGAGCTTCCTGTCAGCCATTGCCACCCCCAGCTCCCCCAAGGTCGAGTCCGTCACCTCCAGAATATCATCCATCCATCTTGCCCTTGGTCAGCCCCTCTTCCTTTTGCCTTCCACTTTCCCTAGCATCAGCATCTTCTCCAGGGTGTCCTGTCTTCTCATTATGTGGCCAAAGTACTTCAGTTTTGCCTTTAATATCATTCCCTCAAGTGAGCAGTCTGGCTTTATTTCCTGGAGTATGGACTGGTTTGATCTTCTTGCAGTCCAAGGCACTCTCAGAATTTTCCTCCAACACCACAGTTCAAAAGCATCTATCTTCCTTCACTCAGCCTTCCTTATGGTCCAGCTCTCGCAGCCATAGGTTACTACGTGGAATACCATTGCTTTAACTATGCGGACCTTTGTTGTCAGTGTGATGTCTCTGCTCTTCACTATTTTATCAAGATTTATCATTGCTCTCCTCCCAAGAAGTAAACGTCTTCTGATTTCCTGGCTGCAATCAGTGTCTGCAGTAATCTTTGTGCCTAGAGATACAGTCTGTCACTGCCTCCACGTTTTCTCCCTCTATTTGCCAGTTATCAATCAAGCTGGTTGCCATAATATTGGGTTTTTTTGAGGTTTACTTGCAACCCAGCTTTTGCACTTTCTTCTTTCACCTTCGTCATAAGGTTCCTCAGCTCCTCCTCACTTTCAGTCATCAAAGTGGTATCATCTCCATATCTGAGATTGTTAATGTTTCTTCCAGCGATTTTAACTCCAGCCTTGGATTCATCAAGCCCAGCACGTTGCATGATGTGTTCTGCGTACAGGTTGAATAGGTAGGGTGAGAGTATACAACCCTGCCGTACTCCTTACCCAATCTTAAACCAGTCCATTGTTCCGTGGTCTGTTCTTACCGTTGCTACTTGGTCGTTATACAGATTCCTCAGGAGGCAGACAAGATAATTTGGTATCCCCATACCACCCAGAACTTGCCACAATTTGTTATGATCCACACAGTCAAAGGCTTTAGAATAGTCAATAAAACAGAAATAGATGTTTTTCTGAAACTCCCTGGCTTTCTCCATTATCCAGTGGATATTGGCAATTTGGTCTCTAGATCTTCTGCCTTTTCCAAACCCAGCTTGTACATCTGGGAGGGATAGCTAATACTTTGGAAGATAGAAACAAAATTCAAAGTGATCTGGATAGACTGGAGTGCTGGGCAGAAAACAACAGAATGACATTTAATAGGGATAAATGCCAAGTTCTGCACCTAGGAAAAAGAAACCAAATGCACAGTTACAAGATGGGGGATACGTGGCTCAACCACACTACAAGCGAGAAGGAGCTTGGAATTGTTGTCGATCACAAGCTGAATATGAGCCAACAATGTGATGTGGCTGCAAAAAAGGCAAATGCTATTTTGGGCTGCATTCATAGAAGCATCGCTTCCAAATCCCGGGAAGTACTAGTTCCCCTCTACTCAGCACTGCTTAGGCCTCATCTGGAGTACTGTGTCCAGTTCTGGGCACCACACTTTAAGAAGGATGCAGACAAACTGGAGAGGGTTCAGAGGAGGGCAACAAAGATGATCAGGGGACTGGAAACAAAGCCCTATGAAGGGAGACTGAAAGAACTGGGCATGTTTAGCCTTGAGCAGAGAAGACTGAGGGGAGATATGATAGCACTCTTCAAGTACTTGAAAGGTTGTCACAGAGAAGAAGGCCAGGATCTCTTCTTGATCATCCCAGAGTGCAGGACACGGAATAATGGGCTCAAGTGACAGGAAGCCAGATTCCGGCTGAACATCAGGAAAAACGTCCTGACTGTAAGAGCAATACGACAATGGAACCAATTACCTGGGGAGGTGGTGGGCTCTCCCACACTGGAGGCCTTCAAGACGAGGCTGGAAAGCCATTTGTCAGGGATGCTCTGACTTGGATTCCTGCAATGAGCAGGGGGTTGGACTGAATGGCCTTGTAGGCCCCTTCCAACCCTACTCTTCTATGATTCTATGATTCTATCTGGCGATTCTCGTTCCATGAATTTCTGGAGTCTACCTTGCAAGATCTTGAGCATTACCTTACTGGCATGTGAAATTAGTGCCACTATTCAATAGTTTGAACATTCTTTAGTGTTTCCCTTTTTTGGTATAGGGATATAAGTTGATTTTTTCCAATCTGATGGCCATTCTTGTGTTTTCCAAATTTGCTGGCATATGGCATGCATCACCTTGACAGCATCATCTTGCAAGATTTTAAACAGTTCAGCTGGGATACCGTCATCTCCTGCTGCCTTGTTATTAGCAATGCTTCTTAAGGCCCATTCAACCTCACTCTTCAGAATGTCTGGCTCTAGCTCACTGACCACACCATCAAATCTATCCCCGATATTATTATCCTTCCTATACAGATCTTCCGTATATTCTTGCCACCTTTTCTTGATCTCTTCTGCTTCTGTTAGGTCCTTGCCATCTTTGTTTTTGATCATACCCATTTTTTCCTGGAAGTTACTTCTGATGTTTCTAATTTTCTGGAAGAGGTCTCTTGTCCTTCCTATTCTATTATCTTCTTCCGCTTCCACGCATTGCTTGTTTAAAAAGAATTCCTTATCTCTTCTGGCTAACCTCTGGAATTTTGCATTTAATTGGGCATATCTCCCCCTTTCACTGTTGCCTTTTGCTTTCCTTCTTTCTTGGGCTACTTCCAGTGTCTCAGCAGACAGCCATCTTGCCTTCTTGGTTTTCTTTTTCTTTGGGACGTTTTTTGTTGCCGCCTCCTGAACAATGTTGCAAACTTCTGTCCATAGTTCTTCTGGGACCCTATCTACTAAATCTAGTCCCTTAAATCTATTCTTCACCTCTACTGCATATTCATTAGGAATATTAGTGAGCTCATATCTAACTGCTGTGTGGGTCTTCCCTATTCTCTTTAGTCTGATTCTAAATTGTGCAATAAGAAGTTTGTGATCTGAACTACAGTCAGCTCCAGGTCTTGTTTTTACTGACTATATAGATGTCCGCCACCTTTGGCTACAAAGGATGTAGTCAATCTGATTTCGGTGTTGACCATCTGGTGAAGTCCATGTATAAAGTCATCTTTTAGGTTGTTGGAAGAGAGTGTTTGTTATGCACAATGAGTTGTCTTGACAAAATTCTATCAGCCTATGTCCCGCCTCATTTTGTTCTCCCTGACCATGCTTGCCTTTTATGGTAGAAGCTATAAATTGCAAGGGTCAGACTGAGAAGAGATCAGAAAAAATATGATTATTTTGAAAGCAGCTGAGAAGTATTTGGAAGCAGGTTTATGAATTTTTAGGGCATCCTCTGACATAATATTGTTGGTTTGGGGATTCTGAGCTGGAATGCACATAGTTCACGGACAAAAATTATTATTTTTTTAACTATGTTGTCAGAGTTACTTGCTGTGATTTTTCTTCAGGAAACCTGGCTTATGAAAGAATTTAGTTTTGTGATGCCAGGTTATATAGGGATATTGGAAAAGGTGAAGGTGTTGCTTTTTTAAAATTAAAGAATGTTTGAGTTTTGTGGATTCAGGAAACTTTTTTTGAATGTTTTGCAGTAGATAATAGTTAGATCTGGTGAAATGTTGTAGGGTTTTAATACGTATAACTCTTGTCTTCATTTTGACATTGGGGGATTGGATGGTTTATTGAAATCTATAAAGCATCTTTGTTATATAGAGATTTTAATAGTCACATTTTTCTTTGGGGAAGTCAGAAGACTGATAGAAATGGGGTAGTTTTAGAAAAAATTGTGAGCAGCATTATTTGTTTTTGGTTTTTTAAATGATGCAACCCGTCAGTTTGGTTCTTGTAATGGTACTTTCTTGATTTGGAGATTATGTCTTAGACTGTTGTCTATAGATGTGGATAGATGATAGTACAGGAAACCAGTATGGTTGTGAGCATTCTCCAATATTTATTTCTTTGATGTTATGGATATGTAATCTCAATGGAATTTTTTAGGAAGGCTAATTGGAATTTGTTTAGGTAGTTGGGTTTGGAGTTTGCTAACTCTTGGGGAGCATTTCTGATGGTGCTGCATGCTCCTGAGGTTTACCTGAGGTTGTAATCGGGCATTTAGTGTTGCAGCACCTGCCCCCTGGAACGCAGTCCCCATTAACATCAGGCAGTCATCTATGGTTTTGATTTTCAGATGCTTGCTTAAGACCTACCTCTTTAAGCAAGAGTTCCCTGAGGTGTGACCCAGCCAGTTATAACTATAATTTTATTGTTCAACAGTGATTATTTATTGTATTTTATTGTTATATGATGATGATGATGATGATGATAGGGTGCAATCCTGTGGGGATGGTCGTAAGCCTCCAAACCATCCTGTGTAGAGCGGGAGGAGCAGCAGAGGCGATCTTTGCCTCCATGCTCCTCCCACTCTGCATTTGGCTAGATGGCTTTTTTGCCCATCTAGCTGGGGCTCTGCAGAGCAGGAGAGAAAGAGTAATATGGCATAAGCTGGCCTCCCCAGTCCCATCCCCACCCTGCCCACTGGCATGCCCACTTTTCCTCCTCTCCAAGTTCGCCTTTGTGACCTCCGAGGCAGCCCACGCAGTTCTGTTTGTGCCAGCTGCAAAGGGGAGGGGGAGGGGAGCTCAGATTCCTGGCTCCGAGGTCAGAGCGCAAACTCTGACCTCAGAGCCAGGAATATGAAATATCCTGTCGCCCCACAGACTCTGTCTAGGGGCCACAGTATTGCTCTCCCCACTTGGATAATTTTATTACAAAGTGGTATACAGATCTGTATAATAATAAGAAATAGTACTGATGTTGAACATTTTTCTGTTAAGTTGGTACATGGAATTATGGAAGTGGAAATACAGCCTATTCCTAGGTGGAAACAAGTGCAAAAAGCTCAGCAAATGGTTCCGTGGTGGATGGCTGAATGCAGTGAGGCTATAAGGGCAAGAAATATGACCTTTGGAAAGGTTAGATGTACACTGGCAGGGGAGAATTTGATGAAGTTTAAGCACAGAGCTATTGTCAAAAAAGTGATTCGAAGTTCTGAACAGAAGAGTTGGAGAGCTGCTAGCACACTATTAGTATATAGACAGCTGAGAAAGATGGATGTTGTACAGTATCATTGGAGAAGTATACTGGCTTTGTTGCTTGATGATGGTAAGATCTGCACTACATCTTTGGATAAAGCTGAGGCATTGGCCGATGTATTTCAAAGGGTGATTGAACATTATAGACTACATTGGACCGAAGATTTTCGATCACATCAGAATAGTTTTCTGAATCTACATGGTGTGTTATTGGGTAATTGGAGTTTGGGAGATGAGGATTATTAAATGCAGATTGTTCTATATGAGGATAAAGTTTTAGGTTGTTGTAAAAATGCTTCTCCAAGTGAGGATGGAATAGGTAATGAAATGTTAAAGCATTTTGTCCAAAGAGTGTTTAAAATTGCGGCTAGATTTATATAATTTCATTTGGAGGCCAGGTGAATTGCAAAAGTCCTGGAAATGTGCTATTATTCCCATAAGAAAACCTGGAAAAAATATTATTTGAGCCTTTCTCTTATCATTCAATAGCAGTCACTTCTTGTATGTGTAAAGTTATGGAACAAATGTTAAATGAACAGTTGATATTTGTTTTCTTAGAGCTTTTGTGGCTATGCTGAGTGGATTTTGTAGAGAATAGAGTACTTTGGATCATATTTTACGTTTAGAGACTGATGTATGTTTGAAGGAGTATTTAATTGCTATGTTGAGATATTGAGAAGCCATTGGATATAGTATGGAAGTAAGCAAGGGCGTCGTTAAGAAAGGGCTCACCTGGGCATGGGCCCCGGATCATTTTTGAGCGGTACCCCGGATCTTTTAAGCTTTCCTAATTGCCTTTTTTTTTTACATTTTCCCATTGACTTGCATTGGAAAACAAAAACGGCCATAACTTTTTGAGTTTGTATGATAAATACATGGAATTTGGAGGCTTAGTAGCCCCCATGGAGCTGAGTGAATATGCCAATTTTCAGACAGATAGGTCCAGTGGATTTTGTGCTAGTCAGAGGTATAATTTGCTATTTTCAAGAAAATGTGTCAAAGCAAGGAGCTATTTTTTTTTGTGCTTCCACATACGTGCATGGAATGTGGGGACCTGGCAGCCCCTATAGAGATGACTGATCCTGCCAAAGTTCAGACAGTTAGGTCCAGTGGCTTTTGTGCTAGCCAGAGGTAAAATGGGCTTTTTCCAAGAAAATCTGTCAAAGTAAAGAGCTATAATTTTTTGTGCTTCCACATAAATTCATGGAATTTGGAGACCTGGCAGGCTCTATGGAGCTGACTGAACCTACCAAATTTCAGACAGTTAGGTCCAGTGGCTTTTGTGCTAGCCATGTGTAAAGTTTCCTTTTTTCACAGTCTAAAACAAAAAGTAAAAACTGTCAAGCCACTCAAGGGATTAGAGATCCTAATCAGAAGGTGTTTAAAGTGACCATTGGGAGGTCACTATCCCTAATCTCTGGTGCAGGATTTTTTTTGAGGTGCAAAAAACATCTCTCCCCCTACTTTTTTGCTCTTACATGCCCACTGTTGCGAGCTTGCTTGCAATGAAATTTTGAAGAGGCAGAAGGAAGGGAAGAAAGTGCTCCATGTGAATTACTGGTAATTCACATAGCATCTGCTTTCACTGCCCCAAACTGGAATCTTTGGCTTCTGCAGAAGTTTAGTAGCTTCAGTACAGCAAAGGATCCAATCAGCCTCCACAAACGTCTTTCTCCCCCTCCACTTTAATTTCTCCTAAATAGCTGTAGGACTCAAATAATCCCAAAGGGAGGGTTAGGACTAGGTGGCGTCATGATGAGAAACTGCTGGGGCTTTTAAATAGGTTCTACAGTTTTAAAAAAGCTAGAAAAAGCCCTCAGCCACCACACCTCATAAAGCTCATTTAAGTACATGTAATCCTTGCAAACCCTCCACAGCCTCCTAAATTCCTCTGTAGCACTACCTCTCTGAAAGGAGCCATTTGGCTTAGAGAATTCTCTCTACCCCCCCACCCCGGGCACATTTCCAATCACCATTCTTCTTCTCTTCTTCCCTCCCCTATCCTGTTCGTTCTTTCTTTCTTTCTTTCTTTCTTTCTTTCTTTCTTTCTCTTCTTTATTCCACCCAGAGCATATCTGGGGGAATTCTTAAAGAGAATTCTCTTTGGTGGGCAAGAGAAGTTCTGAACTCTATTTGACTTTATACGAACAGACAAGAGGGTTGGTTTTTCTCCTTCTCCTCACTCAAGTCTTTGAGAAGAGTGGGTTCACATGGTCACAGAGAAACAAATCTGGGGCTGTTTTGTTTGTCAGTTGCCATTATCCAGCAATAGGAAGGGCTGTAGCTGATTGGCAGAGCACATGCTTGGCATGCAGAAGGTTCCAAGTTCAATCCCCAGCATCTCCAGGCAGGTAGGGCTACGAAAGAATCCTGCCTGAAACTTTGGAGAGCTGCTGCTGCCAGTCAGTGTCAACAATTCTGGGCTAGATGGACCCAGGGTCTGACTCAGTATAAGGCAGCTTCCTATGTTCCTATGAACATAAAGTTTTAATAAAAATACAAGTTTTTGGTTTGTTTTTTAAGTGTAGGGGAGATAAATATTGCTAATTTATGCAATCCTATGTATGCCTACTGAGAAGTCCCATTATGTTTAATGAGGCTTACCCTCAGGAAAGTGTGCATAGGATTCCAGCACAAGTTACTTTTGCAGGGAGGTTTGCACATTGATGTTCTGCATGTTTACTCAGAAATAAGTCCTGAGTTGTGAGCATGGTACTGCAGGCTTAATACAGTGCCTACCCAATTCTGTCTAATGAATTGACTACCCTTTCAGCTCAGTCTTATGCATGTTTTGTCATTTGTGGGTTTGGGGTTTTTTTGCATGAACTCTAGCTTCAGTGGTGAGGGAAAGGCACTTAGTACATGCTCAGAGTTTCTCCATAACTTAGCCCTAGTTTTGAAAACAGAGTCATTGGCTGAATCCTGGTGAAGTCTTGGCACAAATGAAATTATGGGGAGGAAGATACAATGACAGCTTGTGCAAAACAAGGAGGAGGTAGAGGAGAGTTGCTCAAGACATCTATGAAGAGTTGCTGGAGGATGGTAGGATGAGGAGGGATGGTTGCATGGAGGGGAATAGAATTGGTAGGGGGGGAATGTAAGTGCTCAGTGGTGAAAGAAAAGCATTCTGCACGTGCTCAGAGGCACTCTCTATTTAACAACATAAGAACCATGCTGCATCAGACCAAGGTCCATCTAGTCCAGCGTTCTGTTCACACAGTGGCCAACCAGCTGCCCATAGGAAACCCACAAGCAGGACATGAGTGCAATAGCACCTTCCCACCCATGTTCCCCTGCTGCTAACCTTGGTGAAATGTAAATACATTCTAGTCATTCTAAATTTGTATGCATGTATATCCTACAGAAACTTTGCAGGTTTCTTGCCTGGGGGACACCTCTAATGACCTGTGCATTTTCATACAAATTTACCCAAAAACTGTTGGGGAAGGGGTGAATGGAAGGGAAAGCAAATCACTCCCTCCCCCAAATTGGAGAACTCTCCTTCCACATGAACTGCTGCACCTATCCTTCTGAAACTTTGCTGGTTTCTTACTTAGGGATAACTCTGGGCTGTCTGTAATTTTCAGAACAATGGTCCACAAGGAACATAGGGAGGTAAGTATGTCTTCTTTTGGAGATCTCAAAATGTCAAGGTCATTTGTTGTCACAAAAGGTCACAAAATGTCAATGCCAACTGTTATTGGCAGTTCCCTTTAAACGAAAATCAAAATATAAACCCTGCACCTATTTTTTTTTCTGACATTGGGCAGGTATAATCTCCTTCTAGGAGGCTACTATGCCTGAAATTATCCAGTTCTGACCAAGAGAAAAAAGTTACATTTTTTTTCTAATTTCCCATGGTAGTACTAGTCAACAGGAAGCATAAAGACTCATTTTTCCAAAGCTTGACTCAGGTTTGGTGCTGAGCTGAAGTGGTCCGACTATAAATTGGCCCAAGCAGAAGCAGGATGTTTTCCAAAACACTGAATCGGAGTCTGAGTTGAAGTGGGGTGGGGTGGGGGGTCAGTGCACACTCCTTATGTATGTATGTAATCTATACACACACACAAGCACACTACATGCACACACCACACATATTAGACGTGCGCTTAGACTCGTGTGTGTGTGTGTGTGTGTGTGTATGCGCAAATTTGTTATGAGCCTGTGCCCCGGATCTTTTAAGAACCTAGCATGCCTCTGGAAGTAAGGATTACTATATAAGCTATATCAGTTAGGTGTGTGAGGTAGGATGTTTTGGTGGATTTGTGATTTCTTAAGAAATAGGTCATTTTGTGTTTGGGTAGGGTCAGTTTTGTTTGGATCTCATTTAGCGATGAATGGCATCCCCAGGAGTGTGGTGAGCCTACTTTTTAAAATATACTGATTAATGATTTACCAACAGTTATTTCACCAGGTACGGAGGTGAATTTATATGCTGATGATTATTTTTTATGGGTACATTGTAAGAATATGAAGTTGGTGGGAAAGAAATTTAATGAAGCTTTGGGTAAGCTAGAGATATGGGGTGTGTTTTGAGGCTTCCGTTTTTCATTAGTCAAAACTGTTGGAATGGTCTTTACTAGATGACAGTGCTCTGAGAAACTTATTCAAATGGTTTCAAAATTTAAGTTCTTGGGTATAGTATTTGATGATAAATGACCCTGGAATCAACATATTTTATATGTGATGAATAGATGTAAACTTAGGTTGAATTTGCTAAAGAGTAGATTTGGTGCTGGATGGGTCCTCATGTAGTGAGAATCTTATTTTGTTATAGATAACCATTTGTTACTAAATAGGGTTACTCTCAGATCTCCTGTGTGTCTTTTTTTTTCCTTTTTGCATGGCTGTGGCAAAACATCCATCCATCACTGATAGATATGAGTTGTGTAAGGAAAAGTCTATATATACAGGAACCACGGAAATTAAACATAGAATTCCTTAATATTTATCTTCCAGTTGAGGTGGTTATTGCAAGAACTACACCGATGGCTCTAGGAGCGTGCAGGATGGACTGTTTTGTGCCACTGAGTTTGAAGCATGGAAAAAGGTTAGATGATCAGACTGGGTTTCTGTTAGGATGGCAGAATTGATGGCTGTAGTGGGTCTTGAAACAGATCCAGTAATTTTATCTCTTTGTCCAGACTGCCAGCAACTCAAAGTGGAGGTAAAGATTGTAAACATCCTTTGGTGAATGGTCTTCTAAATTCTGAATTGCATTTTATGAGACTTTGGGTCCGGTTTATTTGGATTCATGAGCACGTGGATATTTTTGGCCATGAGGCGGCAGATCTGGCAGCTAAAGAAGCCTCGGGTCATGACGATATCAAGGCGTGGTGTGTGTTTTCTGGGTCTCCTACGGAAGTTAAAGGTTGGGTTAAAGAGGATTGCCTGAGGCGTTGGGCGGAGGGGTCCGCTAAGAGGAGGCTTTTCTCTTGCTCAAGGCCGGGAGAGTTTTGGGTTTTTGCTCAACGTGGTGGGGTGAGACCGGTAGCCTTGCTTTGAGTCCTGGCAGGACATTGCCTCGAGGCAGTACGGTATTTACTGTGGGGGGGTCTTGATTTGGAGCAGCGCACGATTTGTGGGCTAACCCATAGGTCAGACCCGTTGGGATTGCTTCGCCTGCAGTATAGAGTGAGAGTCTTCTATTCGTGAGCTGCAGAGCTTGGGACCTGGGACTTCAACCTCAGAGGGCGTATCTCAGAGTAAGGGCGCCGGCCGACGCGCGTTCGGACAGAAGCAAGCCCTGCAGCTCCCAGCACGAGCGCCAGGCGCTGCAGGCCTTTCTTCTGCCTGAACGCGCGTCGGCCGGCGCCCTGAGCCGCAGTCTCGACGGCTTTCCGGAATTGCGTCCGAGCCACAGGTCTTTGTACTCGCTTGTGGGCAGAGAGAGGCTGCTCTCGACCAGCAGGGGGCAGCCGCAGGGCCTTCGCGGGCCTCCGTGCGCCATCAACCCCCAGCCCCAGGAGGACTGCGCGCCTGCGTGAGCCGCTTCTGGCAGCCTGCGGAGGGCCTTCGCCAGCGCGCCCAGGCGGCTTCTCCTCGGGAAGGTTCCGGAGCGTGCGCGCGCGCGCGCGCTCCCGCCGCTAGCTGGGCGCGCGCTCTTGCTGCTTGCCTGCCGTCCGTCACTCCCCCTCCTCCCGGCTCTGGCGAGCGAGGTTTCCCGGCGAGCTCTCCCCGCTGCAACATCAACGGACGCAGTGCCAGGTACGGTTCCCGCCGCGGTGCGACCTTCTCCTCGCAGAGCGGGCACGCCGGGGGCCTTGCGTCGGCGCGAGGCGGGCGGCGGCCGGGGCGCAGAGCGCACAGGTGCGCGCCGGTACGCAGCGGATGCGCCAGCGATGGCTGGAGGGAGAGGCGCCGCGCGACGCCACGGCTTCGGCGGCGCGGGGCGCAGCACGACGGGGCTGGGGCGCGCTGTCAGGGGGCCGCTCCGGGCCATCCCTGCCTTTGCACAGTCGCCCCAGTTGCAGCCATTCCACTCGCGTCCCCCCCTTCTCCTGTTAACCACACCCCTGCCTGGAAAAGGGGAGCCCCGCTGCAGAGAAAGGCGCGCTCGCCGCCTGCCCGGGCTCGCGGCGACGCGAGATCTATTGTCGCTTTATTCGGGCTCCTTTCCGTCCCGCAGCGTCCAGTGGAGATCTTTGCAATGCAAAATGGGGCGGCAGGGGTGTGTCTCTTAGACCCTCAAGGGGAGGCTTAGTTGTATGCGAAGGCGCTCATCTCCATGAATGCTTTATATCAAGTGGCTTAAAATAAACCGCAGTATTCCATAGCAATATACCTTGAAATGCAATTTTCACTCCTTGTTTGGCGATTTGAGGCGTTAAAAAAAACGTAACAAACGAGTCCCTTACTGCACTAGTGCTTATAGGTGAATTTTAAGATGCCTTCTTTTGGCTCCCTATTTTTCTGACATCGCCCCCCCCCCCGCCCCCGGGTTTCTGGCAGCTTTGGTTTCCTGTTTAGGAGATTCATTGTGATTGTGAGAGTGATGGCGAAGGATAGGCTGTTGGTACTGCAGTAGGTGTGGGTCTTGGAGAGAGAAAAAGGATGGGCTCTCCCCCACCCGCCCATATCGGTGGTGCCATGTTTTGCAGCCCATGTCGTATGTCCAGTATTGCTTAGAGAATTATGACGCTGGGGGGAAATAGATTGACAGCCTAGGAAAGGAAAAAAATATTCTGTGTTAATATATTTTCATTATGGAAATTGAGGATGGAACGATATATAGGTCATCTACACTAAGAGATGTGTTGCTTTGTTCTACTATATGGGTCAGTATTGTGGGATTTGCATTTTGGGTTCTAAATTCTTGGGTGTGATGGCAGAACGAGGCTGGTTAATTGGGGGAGAATGAAAACAGCCCCCCCCCCCGACTCGGATTAAAATTGTTTGGCTCACACATTACGTTAATAGTAGCCATTCTGAGCAGAAATATAATATGCAGATGTATGCCTCTGGATGTAAATGCCATAGAGTTTTTGCTCTGCTTTTAGGGTACTGCTCTCAGGCAAAGATGTTCAGCATGATTGTTCTGGGGCTTCATTGTTTTTTCTCTCCGTGTGCTTCAGATCGTTTTTCTCAAAGAAAAAAATGGATCTGAGTGTAATAGCAGCAGCTGGTCACGCCCCTGCTAGGCTAGAATACATGGATGCAAAGTGCAGTTCTCATTGGGTGAAGACTGTGGTATGCTCCTGTAGTTTTGGGTGGGGATGGAGAAGAAAAAAGCCTTTTGTCTACTACCAGAATTGGCATTAAAAAAAGGTGGTTTGCTACAATTAATATCGAAATACCTTTTATTATGGATTTTTGCTATAATTGATGTGTTCTTTTCATTCTTTCACTGGTGACAATGGCTAATTATCATGAGCAAAAATAAACTACCATATTGGTAAGTAGTATAACTGATTTGTTAACAAGGGTTACTATGAGGTTGTAGAATTTGCTAGGATTACTAGGCTCACCTTCCTTGTTCTTCAGGCCTTTAAATAGTTGATGCTATAACTTTAGTAATCCATGGTTACTGACTTCCATAATGTGTAAATGCTATAGGTTGCTGATTTAAAGATATGTGGCATTTAGAATGTTTAGAACATCTCACATATATTGTCAATAATCCTGAATGGTAGGTCAGCATTATTATCTCTATATTGAAGTTGGGCATTGAGGGACTAGCTTGCCTAAAGCTACCTGGTGGGTTTGTAGCTGAGGTGAGATTTAATGAGGAACTTCCTGGCCACTGTACCAACTCCCTCATACATCACCTACTTCATAGTTCATGAATGGAGGAGTATCATATGAACTTGCCTTCTCTGATGATCCCATTAGAGTTACTGCAAATATTTCATTTTATTCTCACTACTCTGGAGTTATTCAGATTCTGGTGTGACATTCCTCCTCCATTTGACTTAGTATTTTTGCAGTAAGATTGAGGAAATCCTTCCACCAGGATTATTTTAGCTGAAAAGGCCGTTTCTAATGTTTTGAGATCTCTAGAACTGAACAAAAAGCTAGTCCTAGCATCATCAGAGGCCCTGCTGTACATCCCATCACCTAGAGAGGTGGAATTCTTGAGGGAGGTGAGGTTCATTCCGTTATAGCTATGTTTTAAAGAGGCAGGTAAGATTGTTTTGTTGTGTTGGGCTTTTAATGCTGCTTGATGTTGCTGTTTTTATCTAGCTCACTGATTTTAATTGTAATTGTAGCCCTTGGATTTTATTTATAGATGTGCTCCTATATTTTATGATAAGTTTTTAATGCTATTTTTATTGAATATTGCTCCAAGTGCCTGTTAGGTGGAGGGTGTGGTTCCTAAATTGTTAAACAAATAATGCCCCTCAGTTTTCCCTGTAATTCCTACAGACTGGTATATCTGAGCATTCCAGTAAAGTTTTTCAAGAAGCACAGACATCCTCTCCAAAGCACAACTAACAGAGCAACCCTATTATGTTTGTTTAGAAGTAAGTTCCATTGTGTTCAATGGAGCTTACTCCTTAGAAAATGTGCCATTTAGATTGGAATTACCACAACATGTGTGAAGCATTGTCTTCAAGTGGTGTTATTCCTAAAGACATAAAAACCAAAAGTCAGCACTGTTTTTACCTTTCTACCAACTTGTTTGCACCATACTGAAGCTCTTTAGGTAGGAATTGGTCTCCCAGTATTGATGGTTCCAATAAAGATCAGCAGTGTCACAGAACAGCTTTGGGAGGGCCTGACAGTGAGGTATTTTCCGTAGAAAGAGAGTTATTCTTGTAGCTTGTGCTATGAAAGTAGGGTGTGTGCATGCACATATAACCCCCTAATCCAATATGCCACCACCTAATTGCACCATAATATCAGAGCCAATTTAAAACAATGTACTCTTGTGGCATACCATTTTTGTCTCTGTGATAGGTGTGCTTTGTATCTTGTGCAGCCTGTAAGGTTTTACCCCCAGTAATTCTCCAAGGAAATGACGTCTGTCTCAGTTCTGTTTGTGGGTTGCGGATTTCATACAAAACCCAAAAGCAAACCTCAAAAATTGGTGAAGAACACTATATTATTTGCAGAAAATCATATCATTTGCAAACATATTCCAGTTCCTTATTATGCCTAATGCATTTTTTAGAATGAACGTACTCTTAAACAGAAGCAACTGAAAACAGTTAGAAATGTCAATGTGTCAAAAATTTAACATGTACAGCAAAACCAAGTAATTTAAAATATTTTTTTCTTGGTAAAAGATTGCTCATGGAACCTCAGTGTAAATGTATACCCTGAACAATATTCTTTAAAAACACACACACACAACACAATTATTTTATGGATAGTCGCAGTTTAATCCTGTAAGAGGGAATGTGCCAACTCAATTTGTTTCATAATCTGCCGTTTCTGTTATCAATCCATTATGTAGATCATTTCTGTTTATTCTGAAAAAGAGAAGAAAACCTTTTAGTTACCTGTAAGGATTATTGTGATTGGGTCCAGACTTAGTCATGCTTAGTGGAGACCCATTGAAATTCAACTCCCGTTGATGTCAGTGGGTCTCCCTTAAGCATGACTAAGTCTGGATCCAATTCATTGCATTTTGTTGCTTGCAGAAGACCCCAGGTTCAGTGCAGGCATCTCCAGCTAAAAGGATGTGGAAGATTCCGGGGAGCTGCTGCTGGAGTAGATGGTACTGGGCTAGTTGGACAAATACTCTGATCTGGTATAAGGCAGCTTCCTGTGTAAAGGAATGATGGCCTAAAAGACAGAAAACAAACCTGGGCCTTAGAGTCCACAGTGCAAAATATACTCAGTAGTTACTACTTTTCTCATGAATGACGAGTTTCTTGTTTTGGGATGGTGCTTACAAGACACTGCCTTGAAGAATGTTATTATACAAAAACCTTTCATACAGTCTCCTGAAGGAATATGCCCCCAAACTCTCACTTAATCCCAAGATCCAAAAAAGTCATACCCGTTTTCCTCTGCTCTTTAGTAATCTTTCTAAAGCCCATGCAAGGAGGTGAAAATGGGTTTCAAATAATTCCTTTCAAAAGACCTCTCAGTACTGAATATCTTATAAATTTGTTTCCTTTGATGTCAAACTAATTCTCTACTTGAAATAAGCAATTTGAACAATGGATACTAAAACAAAGTAATTTCAGGTACTTTCTTTCAAAAGTAGAGCACAAAATTCTCATTTGACACTTTAAATACAGAACTTACGGTTCCTTTTTCACTGACAATATATTACATATGAAACATGTTGTTTGATTTTTATTTTTTTTTTTGTAAACCACCTTGGTTGATTCCAGAAAGGTGGTATAGAAATGCAATAAATAAAATCTCCAAAAATGTTATAGAAAATGCTCAGTCATTGGTTCTCCAACCCTGTTCTGAATATTTGCACTTATGTTCCCTGATGTGTTATTTTAACAAAGTTTAAAAATAGCATTTTAAAAGGACACAGGCTACAATTCTATGGCCCCTGGGATGGCGTTCCAAAGGCCATAGGGGAGAGATCAGATTTTTCCGCAGCCCTTCCCTCTCCAACATCAGAGTGGGGAAAGGAGGGAGGATTGGGAACATGGTGGCGTGGGGGGATGGAATTATTTTACAGCATGTAGTAGCACCGATTTTATTGATTTTATCTATGCCGTTAACAAGGCGATCTTATTGTTATGTTGGAGCACTCTGACATTCCCTAAGTACTGATAGGCTCTAGCCTGCAGGGCGGAAGTGGTGGCTGTTATTTTGTCTTTTGCTATTTCTCTCTGATTGCAAGCAGTTGGAGGGAAATAATTTAGACTAGTGTCATGGTTGGTCTAGATCTTTCCCTATGTTGGGGGAGGCTCTTCACTATGTCCCCAGCATAGTGGTCTAAATTATTTCCCTCCCATTGCTTGCCAAAGGGATCATTTATTAATTTGTGGGATACCCCACCCTTCAATAAAAAATTCCACCTTACAGAAGTTTGAAGACACAACAAAACAAAATTAAAATCTACAAATGTATGCTAAAAAAGAAGTAAGCACAGCATAAAATAAACTAATCTGAATTAAAAGACCTGAGAAAATAAAAAGATCTTTGAAAAAAGTGCTGAAATGATATTGAGGTGAGCGTCCCTGGAGAGAGTATTTTACAACTGAGTCATCAGCACACTGCCCTTACCTTACCTTGGATGGTGGAGGAATGAAGAAGAGCCTCATAAATGAGGGTCTTAGGGGTTGTTCTGACAGACTGTTTGCTGCAAATTTGGAATGTTTGGAGGTCATTGGTGGCAGATGATGTCATGGCAAAAACGAAGCCATCCCCCCAAAAATCCGTATTTTCTGAGATGACTTATATTCTGTTTTTTCCCCCTTTAATTCGGGTTCTCTGCACTTCTTGTGCTGTGTGCTCCTATCCTCTGCACCCACTTTGGCATGATAGCCCTCTAAGGGTGTGTCAAAGGGCGTTTCCCCTGTCTGTATTTCCCCAAGTTTCTGCCATTTCGCAGCCGGGCACTCCGGGGTTCCAATATTTATTTCTCCTCGCTTCACTTTGCCAGTCACTGTAGTTGCTTTTTATCTTCTTCACTACATCAGCCACCCTGCATACCTAGACTCCTGTTTAGGACCCCCCCCCCTTCAATTTATTTATTTTATAAACCTGTCATGCATTTGGCCAGGCTCAGCTGGCATTAAGAGCTAACTAGTGCTGCTTTTAGGAGTGGGAACCTGCGATTGGCTGAGCCCAGCTACAGGGAAAGCAAACCAGAGCAACTCCCCCTTTTCTGTGCGTGTTTACTCAGAAGTAAGAAAGAAATCTCACTCCCCTGCACAAATTGCTAAAGTGTTAAAGCGGTTAAAGGTTTAAAGGCTAACTGCAGTAAGTCACCCTAAAGCGCTCTTTCTCTTCTCTGTGAAGTGTGCTTCTTTGAGGTTATGTAGTGTCTCTGTTGTTCATGGAGCTTCTTACCTCATTGCGCAGGGAGAAGGAGAAAGGGGGGGTAGAAAGGGGGATTGGAAGCAATAATTCCCTGACAGAATACTGGAATGGGGTGAAATGGGGCAAAATTGAGAGGCTGGGCTGCTTTCATGGGAAGCCTTTAGATGGGAAGTCTTTTGACTTCTCAAGGCAAAAGTGCGCACATTGGGGAAGGAGGGGGGAGATAATGTAGTAGTGGAAGGGAGCCTTCAGAATTGTGAATTAGTTGCTCTCCATTCATAATAATGTAGTAGCAGGGGGGAGCCTGGATTGGGGGGGGCAAACAAGCCTGTCTCATTGGTTGTGCAGCCCCTGCAAGTCTGATGACGTTCAGTTCTACCTCTCCCCCTCCCCATCCGGAAGTATGTTTCTTTTAAGCACTGTGTGACCCCTGAAAACCGGATTTTAACAGTGCTGCACCCTTGGCTTTTCTTGCTTCATGTGTCCCTGATGGACCAAAGCTGATCCCATGAAAATCTGGGTAATATTCCAACACGCTTCTTATTCTGTTCTTGTGAAGATCCCCCCCCCCCTTTAGTGTAAGGACAAGCAGATGTGGAGACAGGCGATATTTCAGGTACCCTGATCCCAAGACATAAAGGGGTCTAAAGGTCAAAACCAGCACTTCAAATTGAGCCTGGAAATGGCTTGGAAGCCTATGCAGTTGCTAGTGTTAAGATCCTAATGCCTGGTCCCAGTTAGCAGTCTAGCATCTGTGCTCTGAACTAATTGATGTTTCCAAACTTGTCTTCAGAGGCGCCCCCACATACCAGACATTATAATAGTCTGACCTGGAAGTAACCAGAGCATGGAGAACTGTGATGAGGCTGTCTGTCCAGATAGGCACTCAGCTGGCATACCAGCCTAAGCTGGTTGAAAGCACGCCATGCCACAGAGGAAACCTGCACCTCCAGTGATGGAGATGTCTCAAGGAGACCCCTGCCTGCACTGTGAAGGTGTTCTTTCAGAGGGAGCTGATTTCCATCCAAGCTCACTGAATGCCACTCACTGGAGAAGATGAACTGCCACCAACAGCACCTCTGTCTCTTCTGGATCTCCCTTCGGCTTGTTGGTCTTATCCAGTCCATTACTGTGCTCAAGCACTGGTTAAGCACTTCTGCGATCTCACCCAGTGTGATGAAAAGGAGAAATAAAGCTGGGTGTCATCCACATATTGATATCACCTCATCCCAAATCTCCTGGTGTGGATTTCTGCTTCTCTGGCAGTATATGAGATCAATAAGGATCCCTTTTACTTCATTGCCAGAAATACCTCTTCAGAAAGACTCATGAACATAGCCTTACTTGGATAAACTGAGAAAATATACCTTGAATCATGCAGGTTTTCACATTAGAGCAAAATTCCCTCCGGCCTGAGTTGAGAACAAAGGACACAAAAGCCTGTGTGTCGCATAAAAAATGGAGCCTTTGGTAACTGACATAATTTCCCGCAGTGGCTCCAGTCCTAGAAACTACAGTGGGGTACCAAGTAGGAGGGTGATAACATTACTTCAGAGAAGTAAAAGAGGGCCTCCTTTGCCTGTTCATGGAGAGCATCAAGTAGATGGACACTGTTTGAACTGAAGGAGATAGTTTTTAATCACTTAATGGAACTGTACCAGATTCTGACCCTCTGTCTTTAATTCTGCAGCCAGATACTAACTACTTCACCAGACATGATAGGTTCTTGGCCACTATTGTTTTTTTCTGATTATCTATATCTTTGTTGAAGCCTCAAAAGAATGGTGCTAATCCATGGGACATTTTCTGCAACCAGGGTTGGCTCCAGGTTTTGGGGGTCTGAGGCAACCCTGCCCTCATGGCTTCCCTGCCTCCTACACACAGTGTAGCATCAGCAGTTTCCTTGTCCCATAAAAAGCCAGGATTTACCTTTTCTTGGTGCTGTTATTGCCATCCCTAATTCCACCTCTTCTCTTCAGCCCAGTCTCTTTCTTCTGAAAGCCATTTCTGGGCCTGGGGCTCAAAGTTACTTGAAAACACCCCATTCCTTTTCCTTTAGCCTTTCTTCTTGGCTCCTTCCTCCCTGCTGATGCATGTGTGCTCACATTCATGCATGCATAGCTGGGACCAGATGTTACTGGATGGGCGCTAAGGAGCGGGAGCTGCCACTATTCCATGGAGTGGAGCACATGGTAACCTGCTGTTCTGCCATCTGTTTAGCTCTGTTTGCATGATATGTGCATCAAGGGAGTACAGAGGCTGGACAGAGGGTGTGTGTAGCTGCAGGTAAAAGTGGGAGGCTTTCAAGTTATTTGTTCCACCCCTGCTCAAGGCTGCCTGTGAAGTGGAAGTAGTGCCTGTTTTGAGGACTGCAGTCCTGGTATTAGCAGTTGGTGGTTGGGCCCCTGCGGGTGTATTGGCCCTGGTAGGTTCCTAACAGTGCTGACACCTGGTGCAGGGCTTGCCCAAAGCCTTAGGAATCCAGGGACAGAATTCTACTCAGTCCTAAGAAGTTCTTTACTTCAGGAGGCTCAGAATCCTTCCAAAGCAGAATAATAGTACTGCAAAGATAAGTGTTTCTTGCCTGTTCCTGAGCTGGATTCATCTGTCTGAGAGGATTGTCAGCTGGGTGACCCTAAGTGCTGGTATTAAAAATAGACCGTGGGACTGATCCCTGGACTAATGTAAGCTTTTGGCGAGATTCTTAGTTTTTCCCTCCAATTCAAGCAAGGAGGCATGTGGCTGGGTGGGAAGAATATACTGATGTACAAAAGGGACTTGTTGAGGAACTGCTATGGCTGTAGGTCAGGGGTGGAGAACCTCAGGCCCAGGGGTCAAATCTGGCCCTTCTGGGGTCCCAGTCCAGCCCTCCAGGGTCCCCCAGATGGCCATCCTCCTCCCCCAACCATTAATTATTTGGTAGGTCCCCAGCTTTTGTGCTTTTTTTCACCTGTTCTAAACTGTTCTTTTTGTGCAGTTCTCACCTTTTCAACTTAAAAGGTTCAAATGCCCCTCCTAAGGCTTAGTTACTAGCAGAAAGAGCTTTACATTAAAATATGTTTGAATTTTGTATGTCTCTCCCCCCCCCCCCGCTTTGGCCTCCCCCCTTTTTTCTGCAGCCCAGGGAGCTTCTCCAAAATTGAATTCCGCCCTTGGGCTGAAAGAGGTTCCGCAACTCTGTTGTAGGCATTCTGTTCCTTAGCCTGATTGTGGTGAAGAGTTCTGCAGAACTCAAAAGCTTGCACAGTTTTGTGGGATTTTTGTTGGCCTTAATTAAGGGATTGCCCAACTGTGGATTTTGAATTGTTTTCAAATGGACCAGCATGGCTGTCTGGCTTTTAATTATTATTATTTGGTATGATATGTACCGAATTCTATGGCTAAGGGAAGTAAAATCCCTTAAAAATAAACAAAACCAGCGGTATTTTGGTACTTTGTAGCACACAAGCACATGGAAGAGAATGCCTTTATAGCATTTAAATCACCCTTTGGAATGTCAGACACTATGTCTTTCCTGTTGCTTTTAATAGAGGCTCCATTAAGGGAATGGAAAGAGGATGGGCCTCTGTTTCAAAGGCTATTCAGCTAAGTGCAGGCCTGTTTGTGTATTTCTTTTCTTATGAAAGCCTGCATTCATTGAGGACAAGCATCCAAGAAGTAAGCTGTCCATTTTCTTTTCCTAGAAAGATGCAAGTATTACTGATGGAGTATATTATAAGTACATTTAAATTTGGAACTTTAAGTGGTGCTGCTATAAAGGACTGGGTTAAAATCAGAACAGCTTGTTTCCCTTTCTCCTTTTGAGCAGTGGTTTGGAAGTTCTTTGCATTAGTGGTGAAATTATGATGTAGGATTGCAGAACCATATGATTAGTGATTTTGGCATACTAAGAAACTTGGCTTTCATGCAAAAACAAATTCTAGGCTCTATAATTGCATTTTTAAAAGTCAGGTGATTCAGACTTGTAGGTTGAATAAAACTGAGAGATATTGGCGCCCTGTAAACTGAGCAGAGAAGCAGTGCTAAAAAAGAAAAAGAAGAGGGGGTTAAAATTAAGTTCTTTGAATCATAACAGCAAAATAGATTATACATATGTTCAGAGTCTAGGTTTCCATGTTACAGAGTTTGGATTTTTGTTCAGATTATGCACAGCCCTAATTATGGATTAGGAATAACATGATGACCATTAAAGGAATTCTACGCTATACTAGTAATAATGTAGAATTCCCAAATCCATGTCTTCATTAGGCCAGCCAAAAGATCACCAAAAATGTCAGAACTTTTAATCAGGCAAGATGTTACGAAAAGTAGGTTTGGTGGGAGCAGGGGGCATGGGGAGAAAAACACACACCCTAACTTAATAGTAAAGTCACAGTGTCTGCCTGTTCAGAGTTCCAAGATAAAGTGGTAAAGCTATCCAGTTTGGCTTCAGTTGACTTTTTGTAACCTAGCACAGCATCTAAAATTATCTTCAGGTTGGTTAATATAAAGACTGTCTAGTTTTTCTCCGTGATCTACTGATAAAGGGGTGGTCTGTGTGCTTCCCTCTCCCTTACTTCTTCCAGAGAAGACGTTTGCTGTTGCTGCTTCTTTTTTAATAATAACGTAAGTGTAAAAGCCCAAAGTGGTCTTCAGTTATCTGAATTTAAAAAGGTCTGTCTTTGAGTGGAGTTGCTCTGTTGCTCCTCGGGGAAAATAAAGAGGTGGGAGGAAAGATGTTCTGTTTTGGCCAGGTTGAGCCTCTGCAAGGATCAGGATCAGAAAGGACCTGACCTGGAGTCATCCAGTAGTGAGATGCAGGTAGATGAGTTAGGCTCCATGGAACCTGCTCAGGGAAGGCAGGTGTTTCTCCAGCCTACCTGAAAGATAAGTGAATTCTGCTATATGATTCAGTATGTTCAGATGCTGCAGGAGATGATGTCATGTCCTGAAATTGAGAGGTGGTTCATTTACTCACTGACTGATCATTCTCTTCGCATGACACAGAGTGTCACATATTCCCCTTCACCATACACCTAAGGTAAGGCAGGAAGAGTCCCATTTTTGTAGTCATTCATCCAGTGGTGCAACTAGGTAATTTTAGACCCTAGACTTAATTGTCTTATTGAGGCCTCCTTTAGACAGCCATGTGTATTATTTCAGTTGTGACATACACGGTTAACATTTCTCTTTGTCCCCTCCCCAACCGCCATCCCATGCTTTACAACTGCTTCTACATTCCTGATAGGTTAAAACCAGAAGAAGAAAATTGTTTGCCAACCCTGATTAATGTATGTATGTATGTATTCTGAGCATGTGCAGTTTTGCATTTTAAACACTCTTAAACCATAGCAACAGTATGACTACAGGAATAAAATAGAGTTTATTTCAGCTGCCCTCATCACCTGCCACTCTCTGGATGGTCATTTGGAGGCCTCTTGGCTGTGGGGCCCTGGAGTTTGGCCCCAAGGTCCAGCTGTAGCTGCAGCACTATGTTCATCTGCTTGTTTTGAGGAGGAAGGTCTTTACAAACTATATCTCTCCATGGAGTAATTGGGCTCACAGATATGTGTTCGAAGGAGGTATGCTTACACCACCGCAGACTGCTAGAAGACTCCTATTACAACACTGGAAGGATAAACACTCGCCTCCTATAATGCAATGGATTGAGGACCTTTCAACTCTCGGTATTTGAACAGGTGGCATATAGATGCTACCTTCAAATGGATTCTTATCTGGATATCTGGTCTGCTTTTGTTGAAGCTTCCGTATAATTGCTAGAAAGTTGTATTTCCATATATATGCATTTCGTATATATTCACTGCTATGGATATATACAAATCCATGTAAGTATACTTTTTTTAAACACCTGAAAAATAATAAAGAAATTAAAAAAGAGGATTGTCATCTCTGTGTGCGAACCCTCCCTGAGTGCTGGTACTGAAAACAAGACCCAGGACTGATCTTTAGATTGGATTTATGTTTTTTGTGAAATACTCTTTCTCCACTTCATAAAAGATAGAAGGCAGGTATGTGCCAGACACAGGAGTATATCTTGATGTTAGGGAGGGATTTCAAGACTTCCATGGCAATTTGGATGGAAATTGGGATTTTCAAAAATTCTAGGTAGAAGCCATAAAGTATAAGTTGTGGAGCTGGAGGAAAGTGGCTGAACTGAAGAAACAGTAGTGCCTAGATAAGCCTTCCCCAACATGGTGCCATTCAGGTGTTTTGGACTACAACTCCCAGCATTCCTGACCATTGGCCATCCTGGCTGGCGGTGAGAGGAATTGAAGTCCAAGATATCTGGAGGGCAGAAGTTGCAGAACCCCGACCTAGGTGCTTTGAGGAGAAGTGAGACAAAGCAACTGCCACGTGGAATAAGAAGAAAGGGAAAGTTAAGTTGGTGTACTGGAATATGAGTCTGGTAAAAAAAATATAGTGGCGAATTCCCTAAAGCGAAAAGGGGTAGGGCACTGAAATCAATGTGAATTTTCTTAATTGTCCGATTTTGGCGTACATGGATAGAGCAAAGTATTTTATTGCCTCAAAACTCACTTTATAGCAGGCTGTCCAAACTTTTGGATCAGTGGGCACATTTGGAATTTTGAGAAAGTGTCAAGGGTGCTGTCAAAAAGTGGCTGCCATGGTGTGGCTATCCAGTCACCAAATGGCTGCTGTTGTGGGCATAGCTTGTCACAAAACACCAATTTCACAGAACAGTAAACCGATGATGCTAAAGTACAAGTAACCCGACCAAGAACCTGAATACAAGGCAAAGGTGGGGTCCGAGCCTCAGAAACACAAACCCACTTATTTGAACCCACAGTTTTTTCTCTTATTCAGGTTCACCTCCCAGACACACTCTTTCTTCTTCTCTTTGTGACACACACACACCACCCCAAACCCTTAAGAGTGGCAACTGGAGCTATGCATTATCACAAAACACTCTCCATGTCCGGTTGCCCAGCAAGCCTCCCTAACCCCTCCCATTGCTGTCTGCATGATGCTTTGACTTAGATTCCTGCCTTGAGCAGGGGGTTGGACTCGATGGTGTTATAGGCCCCTTCCAACCCTACTATTCTATGATTCTACAGCCCTCACTGCACCTAGTCCCTCATTTCCTCCTCTTCCGCATTGGATAGACCCCCAGCCTTGGTCTCCCTGTTTCCTCCTCTCACTCCATTGAGTCCTCCCCCAGTTGCCCTGCTGCCATCCTCAAACCTCCTCCCTCACCAAGCAACAGCAATGGGGTCCCCCCAACCCCCAGATGACCAGGAGCACTTGTGTTGGTCTTGAGCTGCCTGCCAGAGGAGGGCAATGAAGATGATCAGGGGACTGGAAACAAAGCCCTATGAAGAGAGACTGAAAGAGCAGGGCATGTTTAGCCTTGAGAAGAGAAGACTGAGGGGAGATAGGATAGCGCACTTCGAGGACTTGAAAGGTTGTCACAGAGAGGATCTCTTCTCGATCATCCCAGAGTACAGGACACAGAATAATGGTTACAGGAAGCCAGATTCCGGCTGAACATCAGGAAAAACTTCCTGACTGTTAGAGCAATACAACAATGAACCAATTCCCTCGGGAGGTGGTGGGCTCTTCCCCACTGGAGGCCTTCAAGATGAGGCTGGACAGCCATCTGTCAGGGATGCTCTGACTTGGATTCCTGCACTGAGCAGGGGGTTGGACTTGATGGTCTTATAGGCCCCTTCTAACCCTGCTCTTCTATGATTCTATGATTCTCTCTGAGGCATTCTGGGGAATAAAGATAGCAGGTGGCTACAGGCCAACACTTCACTTTGAAGTGCTTCTAGTCACTTGAAAAGAAATCTTAATAACTAACCCCCCCCCCCCCAATAATACTGGCTTCACAAGCTTCACACTTATATTCACGCTTCACTAGTGCAGGGGGAGGTGTGACTGTGAGCACTGTGTTGCCTATTCCTGCTTTATAGGTTCAGCAAGATGAGTAAAAGGGGGTCAAGGTTAGCTTAGGGTTTCTTCCTGTTCAAATTATTTCCTTTTGGTGGGTTTAAAGCCACACATCTTTGGAATGAAAGGAAACATTTTGTAGGTCTTAAAAATTATAATAGAGCAAATCAACAGCTGATCTGATTCAAAGCCTTTATAAAGCCTCTTGTCTGAACTTATTTTTTAATCTAATTACATTGTAAAAATAGTTCTACATTGAACTATGCCTGAGGCAGTGGTAAATGCTGTGTAGACTCTCAGGTTGCATGTACACCACTAAGGCTGCAATCCTATGCACGTTTAGACAGAAAAACAGTCGTACATCTCCCAGCATTCCCCAGCCAGCCATGCTGACTGGGGAATGCTGGGAGTTACAGGACTTTTTCTCTGTCTAAACATGCATAGGATTCAAACACTCAAACACTTTGGTGGAATTTGCCATGTAGACACTGAGGGAAAATGGTACGTTTTTAATCCTCAAGGTTGCAGAGATAGGTTTGACAAGAGATAAACAATTGAAAAAGTAAGTAATTAAGAAGACTTGAACCTAATTTCTTCTGCTGACCCTTGCATAATAATCAGCTTAGAACACGCAGCCAAAATTCAGAGTAGAAGAATCTTGGCCTTGTTTCTGTTCTTGTTTAGAGCACAAACTCCAAAGTCTTAACTGTACTTTACTCCTTCTCTCAAAGGGGGCTTGACAAAAACTTCAGTTAAATAATTGAATTCTCTTCTTCTGTGATGTTGTGGGATCACTTTGTTTACACTCATGAAATAATTGATTGATTCCAGCTGCCATGTTACGGACATTGAGTGAGTTGTGTGATTTTATGGACAGCCATGAATAAATCTTCAGTAATATGAGACTGGAGAAACATTATTTTGGGCTGTATTAGAAGTAGGTTGTGCTTTCATGCATACAGTATGTGTATCTATAAATGGTCTTTCATTCTAAATATAAATCTTATTTCATAGCACCATGCTTTGAGAACAACGAACTTCAGTGTAATTATATACACAAAAGTCCACCAGCCATCCCGGATAGGGTCAGTGTTGCACTTTCCCTGGCCACTGAAGTGACCTGCCTACCCTGGGGAACTGCATCTTACAAAAGCAGCAACTGACGGCACATCAATGATCTACCTAAGTGGATGCTATTCCCACCTCATAGAGCAGGATTAGGCAACAAAGTTTGGGGGGGGGGCAGATGAGCCTCCCCCCCCCCCGGACCAAATGATATCAGAGGTGTGGCCATGCCCCTGATATCGTTTGGATTGTGGTTGATGTGTCAGATGGATCATCCACCCCAAAGCGTCAGCCAGGAACCAGTTTTTTTGCCCTTGGGGTTTCTCCCATTGGGGAAGGCCTGTTGGCAACACAGCTGCCCCAACCAATGTGCCAGGTGGATCGTCTTCACAGTACGTTGGCTGGGGGCATTGCCTGTCCCACACCTTCCATTGGGGAGAAGATGCGGGACAGGCAAAGCTGAGCCAGCCAGGCACCCAGTCTTCCTTGTTCTTCTCCTTCCCTTCACAAGCGAGGATCACTCGTCTGGTGCTTGCAGGAGCTCCCGAACATGCCAGAGGAGTACACAGTTGGCTTTGGCTGTCCTTTGCCTTGCCTGTGAGGAAAAGGCGAAAGATGAGCTAAGCTAACTTGTCTGGCCCTTGCAGGAGCACCAGATGAGTGCACAGCTGGCTTCGTGCTGGTTTCTCATTTCCCACATGGGGAATGAAAAAGAGGAGCAAAGCACACTTGTCCGATGCTTGCATGGGTTTCCCCTTTGCACCGCTCACTCTCTCAGTGGGAGGGCGAGCAGGTGGTAGGGAAATACGATCTGTGATTGGAGATAACAAGGGCATTCCTCTCCCCTCCTCCTCCCAAAGCCCCTGGTAGCCTCCAGGCCAGGGGGCAGAGCTTGGGAAGTGGGGTGGCCCTCAGAGGGCGCCTAAACATCACGGGCTGGCTGGGTAACCTCTGCAAGCCAGATTAAGCCTGTAGGACAGAGGTTGCTCACTCATGTCATAGAGGTATGACTGGGCCATCATGCAAAGTAGATAGAAGTGGGCAGTGCTGGATTTCTCCCTCTTTTTGCCAGAAGCCACGCTGATGTCTACAAACTTCACGTCAGCTGGGGCTGAGAGTAGCTGAGCCAAAATAGTTCAAATTTTGGCTGTGTGTTTTCCTGTATCCTAGAATGATTTGCAGGAAAATACAGTTTGTTGGTAACTGCTTATCATGCAAATTCCAACCCCCACCCCAACTTTATGATACACATCCACTACAGATAGTTCCATGGGGGGACAGTAAATGGAATGCTCTGATTTGTTTTCGAGACATTTTCTAGATTTTAGAAAAAGCAGAATCTAAGAAAATTGATTTTTAAAAACATTTTGCCCTTCTTCTAGGGGGCTCAGGGCAGCATCCCATGGTGACCCTCCTCTCATTTTATTCTCACAAACCTATGAGGTATGTTAAGCATAGAGATGGTGACTGGCCTAATGAGCTTCATGGCTGAGCAGATATTTGAATCCAGGCTTCCACTGTCATAGTCTACCACTACTGGTAAGAAATTGTAGAATGTAGACAGAGCAGGAGAAGGATTAGTAGGACTTCTTGTCAAGATGGCTACCTATACAGCAGCAAGTTAGGGAGCTCCAGGCTGCACAAATGATCCTGCCACAAAAATCCATTGTTTGAGGCCCCCAAATGTATTTACTGACTATGGGAAGCTTCTGTCCCTGCGAGAAAAGTTCCCTTAAACAAGGCTGAACTTTTGTGGCCTAATCTCTACAAATGCAGCAGGCCTAGTGGGGGCAGAAATGGCAGGAAAACCTAAGCAGCGTGGAGCGCCTCGTACCAGCTGAAATGTGGCTGTTTCACCCCCTGCCCTCCTGGATAACCCACCAGAGAGCATTATGGCCCTGTTACAGCCCATCTCTGCTGATGTCTCCTTAATAAAAACAGTGGTGGCAAACTTACAGAGTTCATTAAACCAATTACAAAAGAGGACAGGAGTGGCTGAAACACAAGTTTCAGAACTACCGCATGGATATGCCCCCCCTCTCCCCCCTTCTTGGGATCCAAACCGCCCACAAACATTTATAAACGGACACAGGACTGGGCAGTCTGCACTCCTGGACTGGCGAGAGAAGAGAACCGAGAGGATTGTTCCACCGTTTACAGCTGGCTGCCTGTAAACCCCCCCCCCCAAACTCCCAGTACCCTGCCTTGTGTCGGCCTGCACTGGTTGCAGAATGAGTGGGAACACCCGCCGAGGTTTTCTCCAGCCAACTGGAGCAGAGTGCTGTCTCTGAGCCCTGAGATGTCCAGGCATCATGGAGACTTAAAAACTGCCCTGCTACGAGGTGGCGGGCTGCCCCAGGGCGCGCCCCTTTGGTTTGCTGCGAGGGTGTCCTCCATCTTCTCTTCCTTTTTGGTCTGCTTACATCCGGGTCATCTGTTGATTGCCTGTACTGTGTGAGTGAAGTGTCCCTGAGCGAGGGCAGAGAGCCTCCGCCAACAGCAGATTTTCATATGTTATTGTTGCCCACCCTGAGTGAGGGACGGGGTAGAGGCTTCGTATCTTACAACTGCTTTTCTGCCCAGGGTGGGAGCCTGTGGTAGTCAGAAGTGGAGCTTCCCTTGGGTGAGAGCTGGGCTGGGAGGGAGAGAACTGCTTTGCCACCTTCCAGGTGAGATAGAATGAGCATGAACCAATGGAAGAAGGTTACGTGGCTAAGAAATAGCACTTTACTTGTTCTCTGCTTTATTTGGTTGATTAACAAGCCTGATGTCCTAACTGTGACAAGCGGCTGGTTATGACCACAAATTACAACTGTGACTGTGTTAGTTTGGTTGGGAGTGATTGTTGGATGAGTGGAGTGTATGTGTTGAATGGTTGATGGTTTATTTGCATGGTGGGTGGCTGCTGAGAGTGTGTGGGTATTTTTACGGCGGTAAGGATGTGCCTAGGAGACTGATACAGGAACCCATGGAGGGGGCACCACTACTCCAGTGACTTTGGGCAAAAGGAGATACAGCAGGAGGAGGGGGTTGGGACATTAAAGAAGAATGGGCCACAGGTGTTTATACAATGTTCCCCTTCTACCCCCCTCCTCTAGCTCTCATGTAACTGGTAGCTCTTCCACTGTGCCCTTCTGTCTTGCGGTGCTGCTATTTAACTCCAGATTGTTCTGCAGTAAGACCGCACTCATTCACGATTTGATCGTGGATGAGAGGGCCGACCTGGTGTGTATTACTGAGACTGGGGTGGGTGAGCTGGGTGGAGTCAACCTGACTCAGCTCTGCCCACCTGGGTACTCAGTGCAGCACCAACATAGGTTGGAGGGCCGGGGTGGGGGGAGTTGCCATGGTTCATAGAACTTCCATCTCTATCACCAGGAGACCGCTCCACCTTGGAGCGGGCCTTGAGGAGTTGCACCTGGTGCTGGGCCATAGAGACAGGTTGGGGATGCTGCTGGTGTACCGCCCAACCTGCTGCCCAGCATCCTCCCTGACTGAGCTGGCGGAGGCAGTTGCAAGTGAGGTGTTGGAGGAACCCAGGACGGTAGTTCTGGGTGACTTCAACTTCCATGCTGAGGCTGTCTGCAGAGTTCCAGCTCAGGACTTCATGGCCTCCATGACAACCATGGGGCTGTCTCAGTATGTCATCGGCCCAACACATGAAGCAGGGCACACCCTTGATTTGGTTTTTGCTCCAACTTGTGAGATGGGTAGTCGGAAGATTGGGGGGCTCCAAGTAACCCCATTGTCATGGTCAGACCATTTCCTGGTGAGATTTGAACTCGCAGTGTTACTCTCCTCCCGCAGGGGTGGGGGACCTATTCGGATGGTCTGCCCGAGGAGACTGATGGAATCCAATGGATTTCTGAATGCTCTTGGGGATTTTCCCGTGGAGAGAGCTGGTGATCCAGCCGAGGCCCTAGCCTCACTGTGGAACAGTGAGATGCGGAGGGCCATCAACTTGATTGCACCTGAGTGCCCTCTCTGGTCCTGTGGAGCCCATTCTGCTCCCTAGTATACTGCGGAGTTGCGGTCAATGAAACAGGCTGGACATTGGCTAGAGTGGAAATGGCGCAAGACTCGAAGTGAAGATGACTGAGCACACTCTAGAGGGCATAATCGTGCCTACCGTGTGGCAGTGCGGGCAGCAAAGAATTATTATTTTGCTGCCTCCATTGCGTCCTCAAATAGCCATCCAGCAGAGCTCTTCCAAGTGGTCTAGTGACTGTTAACATCTTCCCCAGTAAATGGGGCCCTGGCCCCATCGAGGACCCACTGTGACCTTTTTGCATCGCACTTTGAGGACAAAATTGCTTGTCTCTGCAGCGACCTTGATGCTGTTGTTAGTGCAGTACCAGTGGAGGTGTCTGATGCCACCATCTGCCCGATTTTGTGGGATCAGTTCTAGTTGTTACGGCCTGATGATGTGGACAAGATGCCTTCAATAATGCGACCGACCACATGCCTTCTTGATCCCTGTCCATCCTGGCTAATAAAAGCTAGCTGAGGAGGTATGACTGGGTGGGTCCAAGGAGTGATAAATGCTTCCCTATGGGAAGGGGTGGTCCCTGCTGTCCTTAAGGAGGCAGTAGTGTGGCCACTCCTGAAGAAGCTCACTCTGGACCCAACAGTATTAGACAACTACCGCCCAGTCGCAAATACCCCCTTTTAAGGTACTTGAGAGGGTCGTGGCGGACTAACTGCAGGCACTCTTGGAGGATACTGATTATCTAGACCAATTTCAATCTGAGTTTCGTCCTGGTTGGCTGTTGAGCTATGGGTAGTTGCCGCAGGGTACCATCTTGTCCCCCATGTTGTTTAACATCTATATGAAGCTGCTGGGAGTGGACATTAGGGGATTTGGAGCTAAATGCCATCAGTATGCTGATGACACGCAACTCTATCTCCCTGTGACATCTGAATCAGGAGAGGCCGTGCAAGTCCTGAATCAGTGCCTAGACTCAGTAATGGGCTGGATGAGGGCCAGTAAACTGAAGCTGAATCCTGGCAAGATGGAAGCCCTGTGGATGAGTAGTTCCCTGGTCTGGGAGATAGGCTCAGAATTGCCTGTTCTGGATGGGGTTGCACTCCCTCTGAAAGATCAGGTCCGTAGTCTGGGGGTACTCCTAGATCCATCATTGTCACTGGAGGCCCAAGTGGTCGTGGCGGCTCGGAGTGCCTTTTACCAGCTTCGGCTGGTTCGCCAGCTACGGCCTCTCCTGGACAGGGATAGCTTGACCACAGTGGTACAGGCATTAGTAACCTCAAGACTGGATTACTGCAGCGTGCTGTATGTGGGGCTGCCCATAAGGCTGGCCCGGAAGCTGGAGCTAGTGCAGAATGCAGCAGCTCGGCTATTGTTGGGAGCTGCCCCTTTTCAGCGTGTAACTCCTTTGCTGAGGGAACTGCACTGGCTGCCTATTCACTACCGGGCCAGGTTTAAGGGATTAGTACTAGTGTACAAAGCCCTGAAAAACTTGGGACCAGGATACCTGAGAGAGTGCCTCCTTCCTTACCAACCTGCCTGGTCACTGAGGTCATCAGAGGGCATGTTCCTGGTGGTTCCACATGGACCCATGGCCTGGTTGGAGTCCACCAGGAAAAGAGCCTTCAGTGTGGCGGCCCCCTTCCTGTGGAATTCCCTGCCTTTAGAGGTCAGGCAGGCATCAACGTTTTGTTCCTTCCAGCGCCTCCTGAAGAAGTTGTTATTCCAAGAGGCTTTCCTTGCATGACCAGCCATGGTTTGTTAAATTCCACTTTGTTGGGGTTTGTCTTTTTAAAAAATATTTTAATTCTTTTACCCTGTTGTTTTATTCTTTTATCATGTTGTTCACTGCTCCGAAATCTTCTGATGTGGAGCGGTATATAAATATTGTAAATTAAATAAATAAATAAATACAATTCCTGCGCTTCCCCGCTAAAGAGGATATTTTAAAATGAGCATGCAAAAAAGGAACATTGCGCTGGGGATCTAATGATACAGGCATTAGGATCTTTCCGGACTATTCAGAGGAGGAGGCGAGCCTTTTACCGGAGCAAGGAGAATGGCGCATGTTTGTAACATGCTTTACCGCCTTCACTTTCTGTTGTGTTCTGTGCCCAGCATGATGGATGTTTTCACTCCGAGACGGCTCCAGAAGCAGATGATTTCTTGTTGGGCCTAGACGCCCCCAGCAGCGCACCCGATTGAAGAGTGAGGCCGTGAGCGTGTTCTTGAGAAAATTTATCCAGATTGCCTAAGGTTTATTACAGATATGTTCTACCTGTCTCAGTTGTACTTCTTATAATACAGCCTATGGATAAATATTGTTTGGCTGGCCATATGATGGCAGTGTGGAGCTAATACCACAGAAATAGTATATGAAGTTTTGAGTTGATTTAATTCTTACATTTTGCCCATATGAGCATCATATGGGCTTATTCAAGTATTACTTTAGAGCTTATATTGTTATAATAGCATTTATTATTATTATTACTAGTTTTATTAGTATAATTATTATTACTATTATCAGTATGGCTATTATTCTCAATAAAAATAAAAGTAACCTTGGGTCATATGAAGGCAACATGGATTCTGAGGTTGGGTATTGAGGTAACCCCCTGATATTTTATGTGGGCCTCCTGTTGATGTCTCTTTGAAGTTCAGAGTTCAGGATGGAACCTGTGGGTTCATGGATAAGATGGAAGGTGGGAGAGCCCTTGTCTGGAAGCAGTTTGAAAGGTTCAGTAATGTACGTAGGATGTGCAAAGGCCGCTATGTGAGCCCTTTCTATTGTTTTATTCAAGTGACCAACATCTGTGCTGTTTTTCTGTTTACTTTTCTGCCTGTTTGCTTTAACTACGTGTTCTATTTTTTCATTATTTACTTGGATGGGCTACACCAAAGTAAGCCGTGGAGGAGACCTGTAACTGGACCATGCTCACATCTGGAGCCATACCTGTTTTACCACTTATCATATTGATCAGATTATGGACAATAATGAAATGCTGGTAAGAAGCTGTACTAGGCTGCGCTTTTACCCTATTCCACTCCTTCCCTTAGTTCCAACTTCAATACACTTGTCATGACATTAAACATCATTACCTGGATCATTAGAGGCCTGGGTACACCCAGCAAATGCAAACAGGTGCTTACCAAACTTAAGAGGTTGAAAGCTGATATAGCCTTTTTACAGGAAGCCCATCTGCTCACTGAGGATAAGTATAGGCTCTGTAAGAATTGGGTGGGTGAAGTGTATGCTAGCGGCAACTCTAAGAAATTGAAAGGAGTAGCTGTGCTCATCCACAAGCAAACTCCAGTCTCAGTGTTGCACTAGGCAACAGATAAGGAAGGACGTTTTCTCATCTCAGTTTTTAAGACTGTAATGTCGACACTGGTTCTGGTAAATTTGTATGACTCCAGCTTAGATTCTTCCTCCGTGTTTCACAGCTGCTTTTGCCCCATCTTCTATGGCCTACAACCGGTTCATAATTGGAAGAGACTCCAGTGACATTGTAGATCCAATCCTAGATAGGAATACCGCCCCCCCACCCCACCCCCAGTTATCCTCCACAGTCCGCTCCACTCTCAAGGCCTGTATGGCTACAGGGTCTAATAGATGTGTGGTGAGTGTTGAATCCCAGCGAGAGAGACTATACCATCATACTGTCAGCTCATAAAAACTGTTTTTGTCTAGGGTTTTTTAATCTGTTCCGCACTCCTTCAACATGTCAAGGCCTGCCAGATAGATGTAATCGCTATCTCTGATCATGCTCCAATTCTTTTGAATCTGGACCTGAGGCTGCACTGTAAACCCTCAAGTGTGTGGAGACTGAATGTTTCCCTTTTGAATGATCAAGAGTTACAAATGCAAATGACCTCTGAGCTGGGTGATTATTTTACTCTCAGTGGTGGGTCCACAACCTTATGTTCAATTGGGTGGAAAGCCTGTAAGGCATTTATGTGTGGCAGAATCATAGCCTATGCTTCTAATAAGGAGTGTGAGAGACTACAACAGGAGAATAAGCTCCAGGAGGAAGTGAAATTACTGTTATCCCAGTTTGCAATTCACCCTGCCCTAGACCTGTACACCAAATTGCAACGTGCCAGATATGCTCTTAATATGTTACTGACATCTCAATCAGAGTTTTATTTAACGTACCTACACCAGCAGTACTGGGAATGAGGGGCGAAGCCTGGTAAAATCTTAGCACATCACCTGAAACAACAGTGGCCTAGACAATACATATCACTAAAGACAAGGTAGGCAACACATTCACTACGCCACAGCATATTAATGCCCAGTTTTATAAGTTTTATTCTGAGTGCTCTAAAGCAGATAGGACCCCTGATGCAGAGGCAGTTGAGGCTTTTCTCTCCCATCTGAACCTTCCTCAATTGGATATGCAGCAAAAGGAACTCCTAGTGGAATCCTGTAAAAGGAAGAAATTGAGGGAGTTATTAAAAACATGAAAGCAGGAAAGGCCCCTGGCCTTGATGGGTTCCCCATGGAGTGGTACAAAGCCTATTCTGAACTCTTGACACCCAGATTTTTGGAGTTCTGTCAGGATATTTTTGAAATATGCACAGTGATGCACACTCTGCAAAACGCTCACATTTCAGTCATCCCCAAACTGGGAAAAGATCATGGGTTCTTTGCAAATTATAGACCACTCTCTCCCTGATTAACATAGATGCCAAGATCCTCACTGCTGGACCAGCTAACAGAGTTCAAGAAATAATAGCAACATTAATTCACCCCAACCAGGGTTCATACGCACCAGCCAGGGAGCAAGAAATCTGAGGCTGTTGGTAGACCTAGTGGCACTTAATGCTGCCAGGAGACCCATATCACTAGGTGCTGAAAAGGCCTTTGGTAATATTTATTGGCTATTTATCACTGCTGCACTTTCACAGGTCGGCTTTTTTCAAGAATTTCTGGCCTGGGTGAAGATCCTGTATGCAAACCCAAGGTCACAGGTGTGGACCAGTGGAATCCTTTTCCCGCTATTCCCGCTTGAAAGGGGTACACACCTGGGGTGTCCACCATCCAACAAAACAGGGCAATATGGGTTTTTGTTCATCATTCCACAGTGATCATTCTTTATGCAGATGTTATATTATTGTTTACTGATGATCCTGAAAACTGTGTACTAGAGCTTATCAGATCAATAAACACATTTGGGTTAATATCAGGATACACGATCAACTGGGATAAATCAGAACTTAAGCCCTTGGGGACAGACCCCTCCTCTGCCCTGTTTTCCAGATGGCAGTTCAAACAATGTACTCATGCCATAGTTTATTTGGGAATAAAGGTCCCCAAGGATATTTCCCAATTGACTAAATTGAATCTGACCCTTCTGTTAGCTGAAATTGCTTTGGACCTAGACAGATGGGTCCATACTCACTCTCAGTGTTTGGGGTAAAATTAATACCTTAAAATGAATGATTTGCCTTGGATAGTCTGTGTTTTCCAAGGCATGCAACTGTCTGTACCTAAATCATACTTCCAAAGATTCAACAAATTATTAGGTTTATTTGGGGAGGCTTCCCCCACCCCCCAAATAAACTTTTCACTTAGAAAATGTCTGCTGCCCATGAATGTAAGCGGCTTTAACTTCCCTGATCTAAATTTATATCAGAAATCATATCTTCTGCCATGTGCCACCCCCTCACTATAACAGCCTCCTTGGATAGGCCTAGAATCTGCATGTTTGACACCAATAACCCAGTGGATGGCATTGGGCTCCACACACCTGAACAGAGAGGGCCTTATTCCACGCCCCCATTCAGGCTGCCAGAAGGACATGGCAAATGCTGATGTGTCAGCTGTGCTTTGATCCTTTCTTGGATGCCAAACTAATGATTTGGTGCAACCCAGTTTTGAAGATTGCTGGACACCCTTTTCTCTGGAGGCAGTGGGCTGAGAGAGGTATCCTCACCTTGGATCAGATAATAGGCAAGGACTGTGAACTCCTCTCCTTTGTAGATCTACAGAGGAAATATCAGCTACCTCAAAATACCCAATTGTTGCACCTTCAAATAAAACATACGTTCCATACCCTGTATGGCCCAGCAGCATTCAGTGCTTTGGAACCCCCAGCATTACTGGAAGATCTGATTAGCTGTTTGCAGGTGACCAAACCAATAATTGGTATTTACAAAAAGCTCTTAACACATGCTAAACTTGACATTCAGACATTCAGAGAAGAGTGGAATAAGGAACTAGAATGCCAAATCCCACTATGCCAATGGAAGGTAGCGATATCTTCCATACGGTCTGTATCCCCTGAACTGAAATTGCACCTTATACAGCAAAAGTTGCTCTTCTGGGTATACTGGAGACTGCAGCGCCTGTTTTGGAAAAAACTATCACCCTCGAATAAATGTTGGTGCTGTGGGGCGACGGATGTGTCCTTGGTACAAATGGTGCGGGCGTGTATGGTGATGGCTCTACTGCTGATCCACTTGATCAGATATCTATCTCCCTTTGTGATCTTCGCAGACTTCCTTATGCTAAGAGAAGGCATGTACTCCTCAGCTGTAGGAAACTCAACTTTAAAGCTAATAATTTCTGAGAAAAGAATATAATGTGGCTGTTTAGTAATCAGAATGGCATATTAACAACTCTGCCTAACAAAAAGAAAAGCAGGAACAATGTTTTTTTTAGATGGAAGACTATTTTCTTTAGGTTAAAGAAATCCTTTTTAGAAGAACAAATTCGTTGTGAACTCTCTCCCTCACACATTCGAGCTCTGCACCTGTGTGGAGTCCCATTCGGGAAACTTCTGTAACTGAGCAATTTTTGGTGGGAACCCTCCCCCGTCATCCAATTGCACATGTCCCTAGCGGGTTCCTGCCTATTACCTCAGTTCTCTTTTGACGGCTACAACTATCAGAGGGTACATTACAGCTGCTGTCAGTGGGGCTCCCAGGCTCAGGCCTTCCCTCCAATGTGGGCACCTCACTGCTGCCACTGCCAAAGGGTCAAAAAGATCCCCCCAGCTCCCAATCAACTGTCCACCTGGGTACTTCACTGCAGTTGGGTACGGACAACTATTGGTCCGTCACTGTTCTTCTGTGTTTCTGTCCCTGTTTTCCCTAGATGCGGTTGTGGGTATTCAAGACCCAGCTTCTCCCTTGGAGGATATGGCCCCGTTTTCTGACCAAATCCTCAGGATGGCACAGTCCCCTTGGTGGAGAAATGCAAGAATAAATGACCCAGTTTTCGACACTGTCCATACCATAGGTGTTGGCACCAGTGGCGCCCCCACTTCTTTTTCTCCAAGGAAGAAACAAAATTGAGAATTCCAGGAATCTGTTCCATGTGAGAATGCTAATTAACACAAAGTGCAAGGAGCATCCCTGATCTGTAAACCGCCTGCACTATAATTACATCGGGGGTTGGACTCGATGACCTCGTAGGCCCCTTCCAACCCTACTATTCTATGAATCTATGAATCTACAGGATGCAAGTCCATGTCTGTTTAAAAAAAAGAAAAGAACTAGGAACACTAAACTAGTTGGGTGCTGAATAATTCTTGCTGTTGTCGAATAGCAATTTTTTCTTATACTCACATAATTGTTCTGTGAAAAATTATAACCTACTTTATTATATTCATTATTGTGCTACATGATCCAGGCATAAAGTTTTAGTATGGGTTGGACATCATCAAAAGGTATGTGTATCAGCTGTGGATGGTCTTTTATTTTTCCCCTCACTAGTATTCAGACATTGAGAGGCTGCATTTACAGTTTTACTTCACACACCTTAGTTTTCCCTTTTTGCACTATGCAGCTAAGTGGGTATAGGAGCCCTAATGACAACAGAAGGTTGTGCATTATCTTGGACTATCATTCCAGTACATAACAAAAAATGCTTCATCTTTTAATAAAGTGCCATCTTTTTACAGTTTCCAACTATCATATTTGTTAATTTGTATGTATACCATTTTCTATACTCTTAGGGTGCAATCCTATGCATGTTGAGGCATGCTGGGCATTGCAGGACATTTTTCTGTCTAAACATGCATATAATTGCACCCTTAACTATTTCCTGTGGGTGGAGAATTTTTTCCTATCTGAAGCCAGTAGTGAATTTTAAACTGGTGACCTAAGGGATATCAGGCAGGATTTAGCTTGTGTACCACAACCCAGCTGTAGCCAAAGGAGGGAATTGTGGTGAGACCAGCCAAGGAAGCCTCTTCATACCCATAGGTCAGAGCGAACCAAATTATACATCTGGACTCATATAATAGCTTCCAAAGGTCCATCTAGTCCAGCCTTCTGTTCACACAGTGGCCAACCAGCTGCCCACCATGAATCATAGAATCATAGAATAGTAGGGTTGGAAGGGGCCTATAAGACCATCGAGTCCAACCCCCTGCTCAAGGCAGGAATCTAAGTCAAAGCATCATGCAGACAGCAATGGGAGGGGTTAGGGAGGCTTGCTGGGTAACCGGACATGGAGAGTGTTTTGGGATAATGCATAGCTCCATTTGCCACTCTTAAGGGTTTGGGGTGGTGTGTGTGTGTCACAAAGAGAAGAAGAAAGAGTGTGTTTGGGAGGTGATCCTTAATAAGAGAAAGAACTGTGGGTTCAAATAAGTGGGTTTGACATTAGGCATAATTAGAAAAGGAATTGAGAATTAAACTGCCAATATCATACTGCCCCTATACAAATCTATGGTGCAGCCACACTTGGAATACTGTGTCCAGTTCTGGTCACCATACCTAAAAAAAGTATTGTAGAGCTGGGGAAAGTGTAGAAAAGGGCAGCTAAAGTGATCAAGGGGCTGGAGCATCTCCCCCATGAGGGAAGGTGACAACAGCTGGGATTGTTTAGCTTGGAAAAAAGGAGGGTAAGGGGAGACATAGAGGTCTACAAAATTATGCATGGTGTGGAGAATGTGAGTAGGGAGACATTTTTCTCCCTCTCTCAAAATACTAGAACTCAGTGGGGTCATCGCATGAAGCTGATTGGTGGGAGATTCAGGACAGATAAAAGGAAATACTTCTTCACACAGCGCAGAGTTAAACTATGGAATTTACTACCAGAAGATGTAGTGATGGCCCCCAATTTGGATGGCTTTAAAAGGGGGTTGGACAAATTCCTGGCGGAGAAGGCTATTGATGGCTACTGGTCTTGATGGTCATGTGCTACCTCCGGTACCAGAGGCAGTGAGCCTACATACACCAGTTGCTGGGGAACATGGGCGGGAGGGTGCTGCTGCTCTCATGTCCTGCTTGTGGGTTCCTGGTCAACAGCTGGTTGGCCACTGTGTGAAGAGAATTCTGGACTAGATGGGCCCTTGGTCTGATCCAGCTTGGCTCTTCTTACGTTCTTAGACAGCATTAATTTGCCAGAGGAAGGTATTACCTCAGTTGCAGGTGAGTAAAATGATGCAAGAGCCATAATAGAATTAATCCCCCCAAATATGTGTCATCTCCAGAAGTGCCTCTCATAATGAGGGCAATTGGTATTTCAGGAAACCCTCGGGTGACCCTGGCAAAGGTCATCCATCTGGTCACCCAAGGCAATTTCACTTTCAAAATCAGGCCAGAAACCGGGTTGGAAAGGATCCAAATAATCAGTTTCATCCAAGAATGCCTTGGAGCTTCTTCATCGCAAGGTGCTCCAAGATCTTACTTGGGTAAGTTGTTACCAGGTAATACTTATTAAAATCAGCTGGGTCAAGCAACATTTTTTTTCAGGAGTGGTTTCACCAGAGTCTCCTTCAGGGCTGTCCAAATCTCCACCTCCTGTGATGAAGCATTTATTATATAAACCAGCTGTTTAGGGCTTACCTGGCAGGCCTAAGCCAGGATGGGCAAGAATCCAGAGCACATATGGATCTCATGTCTTGAAGCAACTTGTCCATAAACTGAAAAGTGTCCAGCAAAAAATGACCAAATGGAGCTTTAATGACCACTGAAACTGCTTCTGGCAGCCGTGACATCCAGGTTGGAGCCGACGTTAGGGTTTTTTCCTGCAAAGTGGCTTGCCTATGGATTACAGGCTGCCTCTGAGTGTTCTGCTGGACAACACCGAGCAGGTGCATTAGTGCTGGTGAAGTAAGAGTTCTCCAACACCATCAATGCCACAGTGTAAGCTCTAATGTGACCGCTAGCTTGTTATTGGCTGGATTCAGCTTGAGTCTTCCGCCATTTGCACATTGATCATCCTGTTCGTTTCATCACCCTCCAGTTATGAGGAGGGTTATGAAACAATTGTCAGGCGACCATAACATTTATTTGCAGCTGTGTTTGTTTACTCAGGGGTGTTGTGTAACCGAGGGCAAAACCGTCCTGGGTCTCTTCCCCTGTAACCCTCCTGTCAGTAGGTAAGATAGCATATTTAAATATGTGGAATAGCAGCCTAATAAATGTATTATATACTTTAGCCTGTAGTATTTAAATTATGATAAATAAATTTTAAAAACCATGAATGCCAAATCACTAGATAGGCAAACCTACTTTAATGAAAGCAAAAGGAATATCTTACAATTTCAGGAAATTATTAATAATCATAGTATCTGTAAACATTATTGAAGATAATTAAGTTATCTTCTTAATTTTAGTCATGAAATACTGTGTAATTCAAACAAAAATCCTGTATTACAATTAGTGAATAATCTAATACTTAAACAGGTAGCCTACCCAAATGACTTCTTCATTGCTTTCATTTTGGCAAACCTGTCAGTTAAGGGTGCAATCCTGTGCATGTTTAGACAGGAAAAAAGTCCTACAATTTGCCTAGGAAGCTTACTTTCTGCTGAGACCATAATAAAATGGTTTAAGCCTTTCTTGCCCTGTGGTGGATCTTAGGCAATCTTTTACCAGTTTCAGTTTCTTGAAGATACACTCGCCTGGTGCAACCAACACAGGGATGCAACTGAGCATTCTTATTTATTATTTATTCCCTTTATATCCTGCTTTTTTCTCACTCCAAAGAGCTCAAAGCCGTGTTGAGGCCTAGGTCTCCTCCATCACAGTCCTCAGCCAAGGAAGGAATCACTCTGCAGCTCTCTAGCTAGCCTGTAGGGAATTCCAATAATAGGCTTCCTTTTTGACTCTGTAAGTCAACTGCCCTGAAGGTCAAAGGTGAATGATCGGATAGGCTAGCAGTGGGCAACTTGTGGCCCTCCAGATGTCTTGGCCTACAACTTCCATCAGCCTGAGCCAGCATAAGCATCTGGAGCTACAAGTTGCCCACCCCCTGGGACAGGTGCTATTGTTTATATGAGAACAGCAGCATGCGTCAGACTTTCTCCAAAAACTTAAGTATTTATTATTGCAATTAATTGGGAAAGCCCAGGGCAGAAAACTTTGGATTGGAGGAAAAGAAACAAGTGCAACTTATCTAAGAATTGTCCCTGGTTCCATCTGGGCACAGGATTGTTCTGGCTCTTGAAGAGATTACTCAAGCTTCTGCTGCAAAAGTGAAACTCTTTCTTCCACTTCACTCACATGGCCTGTTCAAGCACCAGCAGGAGCATGCAACCCCTCCCCCCGGCTCTTAAAGAGTAGCTGAGGGGGGGCAGAGGGCTGAGCTCTGCTGGGGAAATCTGGAGGTCCACAGCCAGCCCCCCCTTTACTACTGTGTGCCATTTATAAAACTCCAAAAGTGTGCTAGACTATGCATGGAACGTTTTGATAGTGCCATGCATAGACTCAACTGCCTGGCTGGGGTGGGGCTTGGAGACACCATTTGCAGTGGTCCTGGTCCTTCCTTAAAGGGCAATTCCAGAAGATTCTAGGGGATTCCCGTTGTTTTTTATCAGTTGGACTATGGCATGCACTCCATGTGGGGCTATCCTTTTGAAAAGTGCTCAGAAACATCCGTGGGTCCAAAATATAATAGCAGCCAATCTGTTGACCAGAGCCAATTATCAGGAGCATGTGATTCCCTTGTTATCACAGCTGTACTGACCCCGATTCATTTCTGGACCCAATTCAAAGTACTGGTTATTATCTTTAAAATCCTAAATGACTTGGGACCTGGATATTTGGGTACTGCTTTCTCCATATGGGCCTGCATGCTTATTAAGATCTTCTGGAGAGGCTGTTCTTCACACCCCATCAACATCTATGTTGTGTTTGGTTGGGATGTTGGAGAGGAGGAAACCTGTTTTGCCCCCTTGTTGATGACCTTCCATCATTGACTTGGTTCGCACATAACCCTAACTCTTGATTTCTTTAATCCATGGTTTGTTGCCCTACCCAGGGTTTATCTGGCAGACTGTAGAACAAACTATGGTTGGTTTTCTCAATCCCTGGGTTGTTTGTTTCCCTCCGCCTTTGCGTGCACCCTCCCTGTATCCGAAAGGCCTTTGTATACTGTAGTACTGGCTGTAGTACTGCAAAACAACCCACAGTTCTGGGTTCGCATGTAACAACCCATGGTTTAAACAACCCAGAGTTCACAGCCGAACAACAAACCATGGGTTCTGTTTCTGGGTTGTTTCTGGTTTGTTAGCATGGCTGCATTCACACATCATGACAACCCGGAATTCAACAACCCATACTATGGGTTCGAATTATGTGCAGACCAGGCCAATATGTGGAGACCTTTCTTTTCTGGAAGGTGTTTTATCTGCAGATGTTTTAAGTTTAATTTTCCTGGGATTCTAGTCTGAATTTTATCTGCTGTTTCATGTTTGTTATTAATTGTATCTTATTGTTTAATTAAACTGTAATCTGCCATAAATAATTGGATAAAATGGATAAAATAAAATTATTTTAATTAAAGAAAAAAAGTCAGTCTTTCCCCGGAGGATGTACAAACTGTATTAGACAAATAACAGAAGGTATGGCAGGGTGGATTGGATCCAGACTTTGTCATATTTAGAGTAGATACATTGAAATAAATGGGACTTAAGTTAGTCATGACTAATTTAAGTCCCACTGGTTTTGATGTGACTGAGTATGACTAAGTCTGAATCCGGCCTGGTATCTGTATGGAGAAGTAATGGTCTAATTAATATTAGAGATGGGGTACAGGGAGATCCAGTAGAGTAGCAGGTAAGGTGAAAGTAGAGAAGTTTAGGAAAGATTTTAAAATAGCAAGTGGGAAATTTCTAGAGTTTCACTCTGCTATGTAATCGCCATTCATTTTCACAAGGGAAATAGGATAATATCTCTCCTTCCTTGTTCTGCTTTCACTGGTGTAGCGTAACATATTTAGGGCACAATCCTATGCATTGCTGGCTGGGGCATGCTGGGAGTTGTAGGCCTTTTCTCTGTCTAAACATGCATAGGATCGCATCCTTACTCGTTGGCTTTTTTAGGTGCTGGAATCAAAACATTGTGACATTCTCCAAAGGATAACCTACAGAGAATAGTTGTTGCTTCTGACCTTCTATCTTCTCCCCTGCGAGTATTTTAACAGGACATTGGTGTTAGCCTTTGGCAACTCATTCCAGTACTCACACAGCAAAGGTGTAGCCTTATTTTATGCACCATATTCTCCCACCCTTAAGGACGATGGGCCTTTTGCTTACAGCTCTGGAAATCGGAATCTGAAGTTGCTAAGTTTTGGATGAAACTCTAGATGGTTCTCTGGTGGAGAACGTACTAGGGCACTTGTTATTTTAAAGTTTGACAGGTTCAAATCTCACTGGATGGCCACTTCCCCTCCCTACATCTGTCAGAATTAGGTACTTGCTTGGCCTGTTTGATTGAGAGATCAAAGATGGGGGACACAGTGCTTTTTCTGTCACGTTGAATGTACCATAAACCCCTAAAACATAGAAATGTCAGTCTGAAAAGCCAAATAGCTTTGGTTTGAAATATATGTTGGATATGAATATTAGTTTGCCACTTTTTAATCTTTTGGGGTAGTAGTGGGTGGTATGTCCCCCCCCCCTTTTCTTCTTTTACAGACTGTGTAATCTGTACTGTGCTTCTAGCATGCCAGATGCTTTCAAAACCTTTTTTCTTTCATACTTACAAGTCATGCGAAATAAATTGTTGTTGCTCCCATGTTAGAGGTTAAAATAGCCAAGGCAGATTTGGGTGGTTTGCTTGAACCTATCCTATGAGATCCTGCCTGAGATAGGGCTTGGACCCAGCTCATCCAAGTCCAAAATTGGTTGGCTATTTTTTAAATCCTGTCACATCTCATAGGTGCAGAGTAGATTACAACATGGGGGAAAAAACCAAGACATAAATAAAAGTAAAAACATAACTGTATCCCAGATAGTATGTAAATTCCTACAACATTAAAAAAAGCAACCCAAGCCCATCTGACAGCCATTCCGTATCCCATCTCCATGCTTATTCTGTGCCTTGGTGTTTCTCGGTGGCCAGGAACAGAAGAAGCCAGGTCAACATACCTGCAACGGGCAAAGGAAAGTAAAACAAAATTCAAAGGTGTAGCTGCCCTTTGTTATCCCTACCCCAAGGTGGTCATGTCTTTATGAATCCCCTTTGCTAAAGTGTGGGCTCCAGGTACACGTAGAAGCTGGGTTGTAAGTGAAACCGGGTTGCAAAATGCATTCATGCTATCTGCAGATAGAAACTAGGAGAACAGAGGTAGAATTGGACTATTGTTGTGGACTGAACTCTTGTAGATATAAGTTATAAGTGGCCTTAGGACAACACAAGGATCACAACTTGAGGCTTCCTTGTTAGTTCATAGATTACTTTGCTCTGCATGTCCTTTATTATTATTTAATACTATTCTCCATAGGCAAAAACTGCTGTTGGAAAGCTTTCCTCAAGAGAACACATGCAGTTATTTCTTTTACTTACAGCTACTAAAGTTAACAAATTTTTTGGAACGCTCAGCTTGAAATCCTTGAGAGAGACTGTTCACTAAATAGCATAGTAATTGAAACATGCAACAGACTGGATGTTCTACTCGGGACTTGTTCATATGAAACAGTTAATTTGAAGGGAGTTCACTTTATTCCTTGATATTAAAATGGAATATCTTTAAAAAATACTTTTCACATTTTTGACCATTTTCCGCTTTGCTTTGCTGTGAACTGCATGGTGGTTTTTAATTTGTTTACTTGCCCTGTAAATGGTGTCAAATGACATCCCACTTAAGAACAGGAAGAAGAGAACTATATGATCATGTGATGTATATCATTACAGTGGTTTATTTTAAGTGGGTAATTCCCTCCTCCCAACATGAAACTCCTGTTAAATTAAGTGCACGTTTAGTTTTTTCTGTTCTGTTTCAAATAAACCAATATAAACATTTTGACATTTGATGGAGGGAATCCAGAAAACATACCTCCATATTGATAAATGTTTTTGTACCTGATTTAGGTCATATTTGTGATTGCATAAACAACACACTCAAGTGCAAGGGGTAGACTACAGAATAGCAAAAAAACGAGTTTGATGATGTAGCAGATTTCATGATGTATTTATTGCTCAACTCTACCACATTTCAAATTGAGGTTGGTCTTGAAACACAGGCAGGTTTGTCTATGTGAAGGTGGTCCTTTAGGAACCTGCCAAAAATGGGTGGGGCATGTAGCATAGTAGTGATGATGGGAAGCAGGTTTGATGAAATATTTTCAAGGATTAGTTTGGGCATCTTAAGGTTTGTTTGTTTTTTGCAAAAGAATCTGCTCTTGCTGAACACTTAGGTCACAACAAATTGGTTGCCACTCAAAAGATCATGAATATTTCATCTTCTGACTGCCTGGAATCTGAAGTTTCAAATGTCAGGATTGGGCCCAGGCTCCCTGATTTGGTTTCTGATTCAGATTCAGAGTTGGAGGTGGAGCTAGAAGAAGCCCAGCTGGGACAGGGAGCGAGGAAGGAGATTCCCCAAGATTCTCCAGAAATCCCCCAAGTTTCTCCAGGCGTCAGTGAAGAACCTTCCAAGGGCTTATCACCCAGGAGGGCCAGGCACAGAGGCCATCTTCCCCCCTCTCCATGGGAACCTGGCCTCTGCCAGAGGGGGAGGAAGGACCAGCATTGACAGATGCCAGAGGTCGCCACTGAGTTAAGCGGGCGGAGCTGAGAGGAAGTGGGAGGCCTTCCACCAGACTGGCGGCCCGAAGTTGGGTCAGGAGGACCCTCCCTGAGAGGGGGAGCCCAGAAAAAGCTTATAGAGCATGGGGAAAGATCCGTTCAGGAGTTGAAAGGCAACTGCCCTGTTTCAGTAGTTCTCTTAACAAAAGCTCTGTTTTATTAATAAGGCCCAGAGGGCAGCTCCCAGCCTTAGTAGTCACTTTAGGTGAGAAGAGGTGCTATTACCTGAAAAAAGAGCTTGTAGGTTGCTAAGCCAGTCTCTTTTGCTTTCCTATTGTGCAGGAGGGCTTGGAATCCCTGACATCAAATTGCTTCCATCCTTGTTATGATTATCTAAGCTTAATACTAATCTATCTTTGATTTACTTGAAATCTAATATTCCTTATCACATCCAGAATCGTAGTATCATCGAATAGTAGGGTTGGAAGGGGTCTACAAGGCCATCGAGTCCAACCCCCTGCTTAGTGCAGGAATCCAAGTCAGAGCATCCCTGACAGATGGCTGTCCAGCCTCGTCTTGAACGCCTCCAGTGTGGGAGAGCCCACCACCTCCCTAGGGAATTGGGTCCATTGTCGTATTGCTCTAACAGTCAGGACTGTTTTTTCTGATGTTCAGCCGGAATCTGGCTTCCTGTCACTTGAGCCCATTATTCCGTGTCCTGGACTCTGGGATGATCAAGAAGAGATCCTGGCCTTCCTCTCTGTGACAACTTTTTAAGTACTTGAAGAGCGCTGTCATATCTCCCCTCAGTCTTCTCTTCTCAAGGCTAAACATGCCCAGTTCCTTCAGTCTCTCTTCACAGGGCTTTGTTTCCAGTCCCCTGATCATCTTTGTTGTCCTCCTCTGAACCTTTTCCAGTTTGTCCGCATCCTTCTTAAAGTGTGGTGCCCAGAACTGGACACAGTAGTCCAGATGAGGCCTAACCAGTGCTGAGTAGAGGGGAACTAGTACTTCCTGGGATTCGGAAGCTATGCTTCTATTAATGCAGCCCAAAATAGCATTTGCCTTTTTTGCAGTCACATCACATTATTGGCTCATATTCAACTTGTGATCGACCACAATTTCAAGATCCTTCTCGCTTGTAGTGTGGTTGAGCCACGTATCCCCCATCTTGTAACTGTGCATTTGGTTTCATCTTCCTAGGTGCAGAACTTGGCATTTTTCCCTATTAAATGTCATTCTGTTGTTTTCTGCCCAGCGCTCCAGTCTTATCAAGATCACTTTGAATTTTGTTTCTGTCTTCCCAAGTATCAGCTATCCCGCCCAATTTGGTGTCATCTGCAAATTTGATCAGCATTCCCTGCACCTCCTCCTCCAAGTCATTAATAAAGATGTTGAAGAGCACTGGGCCCAGGACTGAGCCATGCGGTACCCCACTCATTACTTCTCCCCAGTTTGAGAAGGTCCCATTGATAAGCACTCTATGAGTCCGATTCTGTAGCCAACTATGGATCCACCGGATCGTTGTTTCATCTAGCCCACTTTGAGCTAGTTAGCTCATCAGGATATCATGGGGCACTTTGTCGAAAGCTTTGCTGAAGTCGAGGTATATGATGTCTACAGCATTCCCACGGTCTACAAGGGAGGTTACTTGATCAAAAAATGAGATCAGATTTGTCTGGCAGGACTTGTTTTTGACAAATCCATGTTGGTTTCGAGTAATCACGGCATTGTTTTCAAGGTGCTTCTAGATGGATTGCTTTATCATCTGCTCCAGAATTTTCCCAGGGATTGATGTCAGACTGACTGGTCTGTAGTTCCCTGGTTCCTCCTTTTTACCCTTTTTGAAGATAAGGACAACATTAGCCCTCCTCCAGTCATCTGGAAGTTCACCCGTCCTCCATGATTGCTCAAAGAGAATAGAGACCTCTTCTGCCAGTTCCTTTATTAGTCTAGGAAGCAGTTCATCTGGCCCAGGAGATTTGAACTCATTCCAAGTAATTAGGTGTTCCTTGACCATATGCCTATGTTCTGTGCATGCTAGAATTAAATCAATTTCTATGTTATAGATGGGCAACTAACAGTTTGCGGGCCTCATCCAGTTTCCCAGGGGACAGAATGTTGGACATGGACGTCCAAGTCCTCCTTTCTCTTTTTGGAAGACCTTTAGCAAGTCGCCTTCATCTATCTTCAGTTCCTGCAATTTGTTTTATATGTTCCTGGAAAACATTGCTCTTAATCTATCTTGAAGAATATATATGACTGTAAATCACTTTTGTAAAGAAATATAATAATAGCTGAAGGAAACTTGCTAAAATCATATGACATTTTGTGGGGATGCCTGCTACAAGGGAGGATGGTAAGAGCACTTGGTATGGATTTGGTAGTCAAAATAGTGGAGTAAGTTGTATGGAAAGCATGCATTGCAAAGCAGTTGGCAGGAGCTACACAGGGAAGTTTGTTTTTTATATTATTTTTGTCTTCCTTTTCTAGATACTTGTGACAGGATGGCTGACCAGCATGAGGATTTCAGCATGACAGATGACCGTTTGGTGAGCCAGGCCAGGTGGAACCAGGCAGGTGAGTCTTGTCAGGCGGGAGACAGGAGAGAGCTTCTTCCACAGGGCGGAATCCAGGAGGATGGTGGTGCACAGTGTGAAAAAAATGGAGAAAGGCTATCTGTGGGGATGCAGCCTGGAAGCGTAAATGAACTGAGGAGAGGTTAGTCCATGAATCCTAGTCAAAAGTATCATTGTCCATGTTTACATTGCTTGCTGTCAGTGCTTTGTGTTCAGTAGTCAAGAATTTCCTGTTTTGGAGACTTGGCACTTAAACGTTGTGGCTGCGATTAGAAAAGTGATTGTAAACTTGATGTTAGTCTGTTACAACAAGAGAAACACTACTGCATATCTTAAGACCACCCGAGTCCCATCTACACAAGCCTTTTACTCTGGGGCAGCAGCAAGTCAAGGTCCTTCAGGACAGACAACAGAGTCGCCACTTTGCAGCCATCCGTGGTTTTCTCCTGGAAAATGCAGATTTCCAAGGAGGTGTTTTGCTGCAATGTTTTTCGTTTGCTGAGGGTTTCCTGCGGTTGCGAGCCACCTGTCCTTTCCCCAAACTGACTTCGCATTTTGCAGTGGGCGTGTTGTAGGCATGTGTAGTGCTTGCATCACTCTGTGACGCCCCTTTATTCCCCCATCCTTTCACAGCTGTGCAGTTACAGAGGCACAGAGGGGCGTTTTCATTTATTTAATCACATTTTCACATATTTTTGCAGCTTCGTATCTTCACAATGGTTGCTTCTGGACTCAGTGCCCAAGGGATGGGGGCGGGGGTCTTGTGGGAGGACCAACTTCATTCCAGCCACCATTTCGGAGCGATGGGTAGGCACGTACCGCTCACACCTTGTGAGTGTGAACCATCGTAAGAGTCTTGGGCTGGGGAACTGACAAACAATGTGGAAATGAAGGAGCACAGATCACCCACATTTTGCCTAATGAGGGACAGACAGGCACAACAGAACCCCTAAAATACAAAACAGCCACTGAAGTGTCACACCCCCATGCTCATGGGCCTGCACAGCTGTGCATTAATGTATAATGGCAAAAAAAAGGGCACAGTGGAATCTGTTTGGGAAGCCTGCAGTGAATCTTGAGTGTACCGCAGCAGAAGCTAATTCGAAGCTGAAATGCTGCACAGTTGCAACGGAGTGAAGGGTGAAAGTGGTACCATGTAGATGGGGCCCTGGTTTACAGTAGCATGAATTTTGGAGCTTTAGCCTACTTCACGGCATGGTCTGGGAAGGTGGTTAGATAAAAGATGCGCAAGCTGAGGACAAGCCAAATTGGCTAAATGTGAGCAAACGTAACAGTAATGCCAAACGGACCCTTCTTACTGATTTGTTAAGCATATCGTGAATATCATATACATCCTTATGACTGTTAACTTACATTTTGTACTAAGAATAACCCATAATTCTTGTTCCAGCTCTTGAGATGCCCAGTCAAAATTGTTACTGAATCCGGTTCTGAGCTAATTATAGAAGGAAGCTGTATAAAACAATTAGCCTATAAAGGTGTCCCAGTAGGTTCTGTTAGCTTCTTAAAAATATATATGGCAACTTCTCACTGGCTCAGATCAGACATTATGTTCTCTTCTTGCTGCACTATAGTTTAGCAAGGCAGGATCAAGTATCAGACCAGTGCCTTTCCTCTTTGTGTGCTGATCCAGTTCTCCATTACATATGAAATTGGGAACTGTGGTTAATTTAAAGGTCAGTTTATTAACCAGGACTGTAAACCACCATGGTTGAAGATTCTGGCTAGTAAATTGACATTGAGCACAGTTTCCCTTTTCAGATGTAACTGAGAACCGTTACATCTAAGCTAAGCAGAATCAGTACATCAAGGGAGGAGGCAAGGGGATGATTTAGAGGGGAGACCATAGGCACTCATTTGGAGCAGTTAAACTATGATTTTAGCAAGCCAGGAATGTTAAGTCTGAACTGGACCATTGATCTTCCTTTTCTACATTATCAACATTTTTAGCTGTGCTCCAGGTGGCCAGATATTTAATTATGTTCAAAGTGACAAAAACATATTGGGCAGTATCCAATACTGCCACTCAGCTTTCACCGGTTCCATTGTGCTTGTGGGATCCACTGCTTGTGCAATGGGGATGTTTGTAGTTCAAAAAACCCTGGAAATGAGCAGAAACAGTCATTTCCAGAATGGGACTGGTCAGTGGAAATCCCTTCTAGGAGCTCCACTGATCTGTAGTCTTCCGGAAATGCATGTTTTTGCTCATTTCAGATTGCTTTGGGAACTGCTAGTGGTAGGTCCAGCTAGCATGCAGGCAGTATTAGATACTGCCCATTTGTTGTAATTTAATATTAGCATTCCCATCTTCTTGTACTCCTAGCACATCTGTTGCATATCAGAGTAAAAAACTGGAGCACCTGAATTGCCATCTTTGCTGTCACTTTTCAGAGATTCTGCTGCATCATCCCTCGCACTGAGAGGTACATTTTAAACTAGGAAATAGATTCTTACCTTGGAAGAGTGTGTGAAATGTGCAGAGGACTGTGGAGCCTAATTGGAAGAAAGCAAAGGCTTTTCAGAAATTAACAGCTTTTGTTGTCAACCAAGCACTCTTCTTGTCCCTTGATTTAAGTTAAAAATTATTCATTGGATAGGGGCTGCGGTTAATGCGTGTGACATGTCCTTTGTGTAATATGTATGTGTATGTATTTAAGACTTGTGAAAACATTTTCTCTTATATAGATTTCAGTTACTAGATGCAGAGAAATATTCTTCTTACAAAGGAACTCGTTATCTGTGTGTATTCAAAAAGCACAATTTTAAAATTAATGCTCTTGCCACTTTTGTGAAACCCTGAACATTTCCAGGGCTCACCACCTGAGATATCAGGGTTTGCCTCTTCAAGTGTCCATCTGTGTGTTTTTGATTGCTTCCTTCAGTGTTCTCTGTAATACTAATACATTAGTGTCCTCAAAGGACATTTGCACCAGGACTGATCAGTGAGCAAAGGTGATTCAGCCACCCTTCCATAACACACTCCAGTACTTACATTTGCAGTCTTGCACGTTTGGAAATAAGCTCAACTGAGATTAATATGTGGTAATGTCTAAATTAATTCTGCTCACAACTGATATAGTAGAATACAGTCATAATCCACACACCTGAATGCAAAGAGCAAGTTCAGATGTCTCTGAACATAGGAATATAAGAATTGCAGTGCAGTGTTCTGTCCCAAGGACTTCCCCCCAAAAGAACTTTGAGATTGTTGGTTTGAACCAGTGCTGGGGTGGCATGGATGAGCCTTTTTAAAAACAGTGTCCACTGTTGTATCCTCAGTGCCTAGTCTTTGTGAAAAGAGAAGAGAAATATAGCTGTGATTCCAGTTGTGGGGAAAGATCCTGTTGGTGCCTGAGGCAGAATAACAACCTGCTTTGCCACTGCCATACAGGAAGCTGAAGAAGTGGTTGGTCAGCTCATGGAGGACCATGTGTCATTATGTAAATCAATGAAAAGTCTCAGAACCTTGTCAAAGAGCCCCGGGATTTCCAGTTACCACAAAGGAAGTAATGATTCCATAGATGGGTAAGAAGAGGAAGTCCAAGAAAAAGATACCGAGTAAAACGCACCACTGATGAAAAAGAAAGCTCCTTCAACTGTAACCAGGTACTTTCTATGTGGGACAACGGTGCTTGAAAATATGCAGATGTTTGGAACTACCTCACAACCCTCAACTGCTGCTATTTTTTTATGGTTTTACTGTTGAGTACATCCTCAGAGCTAGAGAACATATCTGAGGGTGCTCAGTTCTCAGTGGACATTCGGTGGAATATCCAGAGGCCTTTTGGATTTTGATTGGCACAGATGTCTAGACTGCTGACTGCCAGTAATGGGAGCACTTTTCTCACGATGAGAATTGTACTACTATGAAACGTGGAAGATGGTGCCACCTCTTAAATGCAGGAGTGGGATCATGTGGCATGCTTAGCTCCATGACTGTAGTCTCGCCTTGGGTTGGATGGAGCAGGAAAGGGTGGCTACTGCTGACCAAGGGAGAGTTGTGAGCAACATGCACTGGAACGGTCTCCTGTTCCAAAGACCAAATGAAGCAGATGCAAAGGGACAAATAGTATGGACCTCACCTCAAATGACTTTTTAACAAATAACTTCAGTTCAGATGTTGTAATCTTGTAGAACCTGCTAGCACATCAGGCCTCATTCCAAGATATTCTTGGAACAGAGTCTACTGATCCTTCAGGGCAGATAGTGCTGGATGAAGAAGAGGAGGAGAGGTATCCTCTCAGTCTAGTATTAGAACACTAATCAGTTGACTGATCAAATATTTTCTGAAGCCAAGGATTATTTATTTATTTATTTATTTAAAATATCTATATTCTGCCTTTCCTTGTGCAGTTCAAGGCAGCTAACAGAGATCATAAAATGCAATTAAAAACCAACAAAAATAGTGAATTAACAAAAATTATTAAAAACAGCAGCTATAAAAAAAATGTAAAAGGATTACATACCATTATGCCAAAGCCAAACAGTACAGTCTAGCCGCTGAAGATGGAAAGCCTTTCTAAGTGCTGTGGCAGAATGCCAACTTGAAGGGCCAAAATTAACCTTCCTAGGCAGGGAGTTCAAAGTCTGCGGGTGCTTCCAGACAAGACTTCTGTCCTGCCATCTCCCTGCCTCATTCATGGAATTTTACCAGTTCTATACCTCCTGTGTTTTCCCACCAATTCTTCCATCTTTTTTCTTACCACAGAAAGTCTGTTAAGGAAAGCTGGCAGAATAGCTGAACAGTATGTTCAGATTGGTAGCACTAGGAGCCCTCCGTCTTGGAAGCATCCAGAAAAAACCCCTCTCCCTTGTTCTAACCAAACTTGTGTTTGGAACATAACAAGAGGCTCTCTGTGGATGATCTTAATGTTCGGGCAGAGTAATCCAGGAGGAGGTGGTTCTTCAGATATCCAGAATCCCCTTATGTACATATATTTTTAATTTCTGAAGGAGCAGCTGATCACAGGTCCTGTCATTTATATTTATTAAATCTCTCCTCTTCAAGTAGAACTCAAAAGTGGCATACATAAGGTTCCAAGATGGTCGCCAAACCAGGCCTTGCCCAGACACAGACTTGCTTACCGACAGCAAGGTTATTGCATGAGGTGCCTTCAGGCCACACTTCCCCTTCTGCTGTCGTCAGAGCCAATCTGCATTTTGGGTTGACTTCTGAATTCCTTTAACCAATAATGTGCAGGACTATCTTGTTTTCAATCCACTTAATTGACAAGGATTCAACATTTCAAAAAATGAAATGAATTGAAAACAAGGTAGTCCTGTACATTATTGGTTACAGGAATACTGAAGTCAACTTAAATGCAGATTTGGCTCTGACTGACAGCAGAGGGGGAGGTACGGCCTGAAGGCACCTCATGCAGAAACCTTGCTGTAGGTAAGCAAGTCTTGCTTACCTATGTGTAGCATAGGTGAGCAGTCATATTGTTCCATATAGAGATCTCTTCGTGATTTTCTGCAATTGAATTATTTGCTGGTTAGTATGAATGGAAGAAAAAATTGAGGGTGTTCATCTATAAGCCAGGATCTTCTGAAATAGCCCTGTCCAGTTATGCAACCCTTTTTACTTCCACTATTTGCATTGAAAAGAATAGTGGGATTAACTGGAAGCCCCTATTGCCACCCTCTTCAGTAGACCTTGGCTCTATCTATATGCTCCATCCACATACACCACAAAATATTCCCATGCTGTTATAATTTGCATGTACATTACCCACTTAATGTGGCTGGCCAGAGCCACTCTGAAAGTATGTAGCTTATAGGTAACCAACTTCCATTTTGTATTTGTGGAATTTGGGTTATCTTGGGTTATCTTGGTTAACCTGGAATTCTAGGATCTAGAGTAATTTTTAGTTGTGACTGCAACCTGTCTGTGTCTGCTGCCTAGTCCATAGCTGTAGTCCCTGTTCAACGTTTAGCATTGGCTGATGATAAAGGGAAGAATATCTATAGTCCTGTGGAAATTATGTGGTCTGCAGGAAGGTCTCCCTCGTAACATACAGGCTTCAAGGGGAAAGGAGAAAAGCTCTTAAAAGTCCATTATACACTGGCAGCAGAGAGACCAAAAAGACCCACGAAGACATGTTCCCCAATTTTCCTCAGTAGACGACCCCCTCCCCCGCCCACCATGTTGTTCAAGTCCATGTGTCCAAGAGCTCCTCACATCCCCCCGTCCCCGTAGTCAGGTACATCTTGGGAATATCAAAGTGACTCAGATCTTAATGAAGAGACAGGATTGTGTCCTCTCACACTACCACCTTTCATGCTCATTTTTGCTATTAGATTTTCTAAATGTAAGTTGAAGGAGGACAGTAGATTCCTACTCTTTTGGACACATTTCCTATAAATTACCAAAAAAAAGAAGAAAATATCTACCTCTCTTCATTTTTAAAAGTATGGACCAGCAGATGCCTGTCAACCGAGATCACCTGTGATGCTGAAGCACTTACTTTGAACCTTATTCTGAATAATTTCCAGAGGGTAGCCTTGTTAGTCTGTTGCAACAAAAACAGCAAAGAGCACCTTAAAGACTAATACATTTATTTTGCCATAAGCTTTCATGGACTGTAGTCCATGTCATCAGATGCATGGAGTAACATGGAGACTTTCAGGGTTTTTATACAATACGTATGGACCCAGTTCTCATTATCACCTTAGCCCATCATGGCTTGTTTAAGCCACGGTGGGCTGCGGCATGTGTCAGGCAGTTTTTGAATATTTAAGTCGTGACCGTGGCTTGTTGTGTCATATGAGCGCAAGGCTGTGCAAGGGTTAAGCAACCCTTGCAGAAGAACAGGCCCTAGAACAGGCTATGAGTTATGCAAGTGCTGCTTAAGCCTTGCACAGCCCCCGCTGCCTGGGTTTGGACGACACGACAAGCTGCTGCTTGAATATTCAAAATGGCCACTGCTACGTGCTGTAGCCCACCATGCCTTAAAGAAGTTCATGCAAACTGGCTTGTGGTTGTGAGAATTGTAAACAGTGAGGTCAGAAGGAAAACCAATGCAGAAAGTACTTCAAGGCAACAATCACATTTTTACAGTGGTCTTTTACAGTGCAGAAAACAAACATCCTGGCATTAGGTGAGCCAATTAACACATGCAGTGTGATAAAAATGCATAATCCTGATTCAAGTGTCTGGCAATAGAATTAAACCTGTTGATGAATTTTAATTCAGCAGCATCTCACTCTAATCTCCTTTTGAAGTTCCTGTGCTCCACAGTGGCAACTGTGATACAGTGTCGTGGAAGGCAGAAGTGTTCTCTCACTGCTTTCTGAATGTTAATTTCTTACGTCAGATTTGTGTCCATGTATTCTTTTCCATAGAGACTGGGTTTGCCCAATGCAGAAGGGCTTTGCTGACAGAAGATGGCATATATTACACTGGAAGATGAGCAAGTGAATCAGCCCCTAAGGGGTGACATTATTAGGTCCTACGACCATCTTTCCAGCATAGATATGCGGACTGAGCAGGCATCTGGATTGGTTGCAGGGTCTGGTCCCTGCGTTTGTATTCTCATTATGTGGCTGGCTGCTAGTGAGTGGCTGTTTCAGATTGCAGGGGCAGGTGGGGGCGGGCTCTCTGTAAGCAAGTACAGGCCACTCAAGGCCAATGAGAGGGAAGAGTCATTGTCCAGAATGGGCTGTAGATCGCTGATATGTTTTAGTGGGGGGCATCCATGGGGCAACATGTGGTGTTCTGTTGTTTTCTCTTCTGGATCTGTCTTGTAGTGGGTATATGTCTGGCCTTGTTGATCTGTTTTCTCACTTCGTTGGGTGGGTCTTGTAGTCTGGGGAGTGCACATTTTTGTTTGCTTTCTTCCATAAAAAGTGTCTATTACTGTCGTGCTCTAGTATCCTGAAATGCACTTTCTCGCAAGCAAGGCAAGACCCGCAACGTTCTTAAAATGGCAGTCATACTGATCTGTACTGAAAAGAAAGAGCAAAAAAGGCTTGTCTCGCTTTTTGACTTCTTGACTGTTTGGTTTTGTTTTTGTTGCTAGTTGATGCACCTTGCAGATCAATTGCTCTTAACAGCTTCGCCTTTGCTGTTTTTTGTTGCTGCCACTGAAACTTGTGTCTGGTACTTTCTACCATTGCTTTCTCTTTCTGTTGTCTGCCATTACTGCCAGCTAGCAAACACATGTGCGCGCCCATTCTTTGCAATATGGGGATGAGCAGGCTTTAACGCAAAGACCTTTTGCATAGTTGTCAGGCCATACTGCAGAGCTGGGCTCCTTATGCTGAGTGCTGAATGTGTGTATTTCCAGGCTCTCCCCTCCATATTCCAGTTGATGATGGATCCGATGAACCAGGGTCTGAGGCTTCTGATGCTAAGAGTACCCCAGCTGTGGAAGGTGGGAGCTCTTTGTCTCGTTACTTTGAAATTTATAGCACCCAGCACTTCAGCATGTCTTTTAGAAGTGCACCAAAATGGATTTTTTTCCTGGAAAAGAAGGCTTTCTCACATCTCTGTTTCTAATTTTAAATGACCTGCATTCAGTTTTGATAGTTGCTTTAACAAGAATCGCTACAGACAGGATTAACTGTAGTCTTGTTTCCTTCTTGTGCACTCAAATACAGCGTATCTGTGATTAGCCAAATGATGCATCCTGTTTTCAAGGCCCTTCATAGGATGTTAAATATTCACATTCTTTTTAAAACTATTCGCAGGGCAGTACAGTTAACATAGACTCTGGCCTCAGAAAAGCAGTAAACAGAAATCCTTCATTTGTAGGGAGCCCTTTCCAGCCCCCTGAAGAAAATCAAGACTGTGGCTACTTTCTCTTATGGTTCTGTTTACACTACTGGCTTACTCCAGGTCATTGCCAAATTGAAGTTGATTTCATGCACCGCAGCCCTACAGCATCTATACAGTAAGCATCTGGCAATCACTCTAGGCATCTTACATGCAGCCTTGCAAAAAAGTTTAATTAGTTTGCCGGCTCAAACACCTAAAAAAACAATGTATTAGTTATTTGTGATCTGAAAGAAACAATTTTTGTAAAGATTTCCTACCTGATCATCTAGAAGTGATTCTTACACAGCACAGGTGGTGAAGTAAATGGCTATTTATAAGCTTAATTACATGGTTCAGATTTTGAAGTGGGCTGCTTTTCCACACTGTAATTTCCCACTTAGCCACATGGCGAATCCAGAATTTTATCCTGTAGTTGTGCCACCCTTGTCTGTTCTCTTGTGCCTTTTTGGTTCACTCAGTCAAAATCAGTGCATGCAAAAGTCTATGCTGAGTGAGGCTGTTGTTCTCCCAGAATAACTTTCGTTTCTCATTTAAATTGAGTACATTTTCCACATGTGAGTATTGCAATTTGAGTGCACTGGGAATGCACAATTGCATGTTTCTTCAGGGAGAAATAATTAATGGACAGTCTTCGGAGAGGGTGGTAGATAAACAAATGCTACCCAAGTATTCTCAAAGATAGCCCAATTACTCACCCTGATTTGGGAGTAGGCAAAATATAGTAACACCCCCCCCCCCCGATCCTGTAAACAAGTCAAGACAAACTGATGGCAGCATGATTCAACGTAACTTGTAGAGTAGTCATGCCCTTATTATATTTACAGCTACATTTCAAGAATGCAGAAATGAAGCTTGGTGGCTGTTTTTATTTTTAAGCCTGTAAGAATGATTTTTCTCTTTTGGGCTACAAGTGCTCTTAAATGGCTAGAGATTTAAAACATTCTAGGTATATAAGTACTTGTCCCATTAGATCCTGCTGTTGATAACACTTTGTTATCTATCAAATGTGACAAATGGAATCTTCTAAACCTGGCATCCTGAAGAATCACTGAATCAGTAAGGTAAGCAGTTCTCTAAATGTTCTTCTGCAGACAACCAGATACAAATAATGTTGGCAATAAATGCCAAGAGAATAAATAATACACAAAATAGAAGCAAATTCATTTGTAGTGCAGCCATACGCTTAGAGCTGCATCAAATAGAAATGTTTTGTTGGACACCAGACATTTCAGGTTCTTGGCATCAGTAACATTGGGGAAATCTACAAAAAAAAAAAGACCCCTTTTCCTCATCAAAACTGTACACTCTAAAAATCCTTAACTGAAGAAGAGCAATGGATCTGTGTGCCAGTCTGTGTCTAAATATTGTCTCTCAGAAATGGATTGGAGATTAAAAAGTCAGAGACAATCTTATCCCGTTGTCCTCCCCTTGTTCATCTCATTGACTGTCTTGTCTATGTTTTTTCTCTTGCCTTATTGTGATTGGAAGGCTTGGGTGGGGTGGGGGAGGGAGTGGAGTATGAATTATATACTTTGTACTTCTCCATGAGTGGCACTTTTAGGCCTTTACCACCACTCATCTCCCTAAGCTAATTGACACTTTGCTTGGTGAAATTTCTGGTGTCAGGTATCTTATTTCTGCCACCAAACTCAGTGGCTATCCCTCTGCGCCTCGTATGTCTGCCTTCCTGTTCTGGCCACTTATGCGCACAAGCCTGAGCCACCTTTGCCAGGGCTTAACTCAGGTTTGCCTTAGTTGGAAGGCGCAGAAGGTGAGTCCATGAATGTTTGCCAGTCCTGGATGACTCCATGGGCTGGGAACGGAACCTGGGAATGGAGAGAGGTACATGTTTTAATTTCATGGTGGTGCAGTAGATTGAGCAAGGGGTTTGGATGTGAGGTTCAGGCTCAAATTTCTGCTCAAGCTTGAGTTCACTTGTGTGGCTTTGAGCAACTGTTAGTCAGATTTATATCCCAGCCTTTTTTTAGGTTGAGTTGGCTCTTGTATCTGGTTCCCAACTTTATCCTCTGCTCACCTGGAGAATGACTGCTTTTGTGTTGCAGCCTTTTACAGCAGGATAGTCTTCAATTCTCTTAAACTAATTGATGTCCAAATAATTTTGATTTGCAGTGAAAGTTGCTTTGTGTTGCTTTTTGTTCCAGATGCATCTGCTCCATTAGTGGCGGAGAGAGCACATGAGGGTCGGACTGCAGCACGGCAGCGTGCGGAGATCCCTGAAGGGACTACAGGTGAGTCCTCCTATGAAGGAAGTGCTGCCCCCAAAAGACTGAATCACGACCATTTCACACATGACAGAATTCCTTCATACTCTGTCTAGTAAACATGTGTTTTGTGATAGCACGTAGATCTATAAATTGCAGCTTCCATGTTAAAATGCACACGGGAGGAAATCTTTTGCCAGTTGCTGCTCATATTATTTTACAGGGAAACCCACAATTTATAAATGTGTGCACCATTCATAACTGACACAAGAATTTTATGTTCTTTGTGTGTATGTATTTATCATACTTACATCCCTCTCTTCTTTTCGAAATCTCTGGGTCAGCTTACATGGGGCTCTAAATGGTCTCCTGTTCAGGCTTAGCTTCAATACCTGCAATGTCAGGGATCCCATACCATTTACTGGTCCTAATTTATTGTCACGTGCTCCCTGCTTCTCTGAGTGCATGGTTAGCACCACAGGGTTTTGTTTCCTAAGATGAGAGAATCTTAAGGTGTCTCTTTAATATTTGTTCCTCTTCATGGCCTCTGTTCATATGTATTGTATGCCTGCAGACAGCGACATCTCAGAATATTCTAGTGTTTATGAAGTGGGACCTGGCACTTGTCCTCTCCCGTTGAATGGGTGGACCCTGGATATATGGTCATGCCTTGAGGGATAGGCAAATTCTTTCTTGCCCAGTTTGCTTTCAGATGCAGTCCAAACAGCAGGACAGAGAACATTCTCCAACTTCTGAGATTTTAGGAACCCTTACTTTTCTCTCAAAATTAGTTCAGTCACTAGTTAGGTTACCTGTTGGTATGTCATTGTTTATTTCTCTGACACTTCAACAGTTGCCAAGTTTTCTCACAGATGAGTGTTTTCTCTTCGCAGACTTAAAATGGTTGGCCTTGTATGGTACAGCCCAACTCCCTTGAACAGTGCTATGTTTGTAGGGGGAAGGTCTCCATCACCAAGAAACAAGAAAAGTCACAGTCCATTTGTGCTCCATTGGCGTTACGTTTACTAGGCAAGCATGCAGGAACAGAGCCTTTGAATGCCTTCCTCTGGTGGTATGCTTTACAGGCCTCCAATGCCATGTTCTAAAGCTAGCCATGAGGCTGCTTTGAGTTTGGCTGCACCCTCTATGTCTTGGCATCTGACTGATCTTTGTTTCAGATACTGGTGCTCTCTTGTTCTCTGCAGTGGTTGTGTCTATGGTAGCATTAACTTAGATAGCTGCTAAAGTTAGGTGTCTCTCTTAGTTACACTCCAAGTTAAAAGTTACAGACTGAACAGAGGTTTCCTTGGAACTGAGGAAGAAAAAGAAACTTAAGCATCCAGATGAGACATCAGCTCCCACTATCCTGAAGCCTGCCACTCAGTTATTCTCATCTCAAAATGTGGTCCTAGCCCTGGCTTCTGCCCAAATCCTTCCATACCAGGAGGTGGGTTTTTACACGCATCAGCTATGGTCCTAACAGTCTCTGAACAGGAGCTTGCCCTCACCTCTCTTCATACTTGAATCTATCTTTAATTATTTTCATCAGGAAATCAAAAACTAGACTCCATGTCCACATCACAGTTGAGATTCCAGTAAGCAGATTATCTAGTCTGAGTCAGAAGGGAAGTTGCACCTTCTCATTGGATCTTATGCCACACTGCGCTGCAAGGTCAGAGTACCTGTGCTTTGCAGCCAGTCTCATCATCCCAGTTGGAATCATAGGTGCATGCCCCAAAGGGACTATGGGGGTTGATATCAGTCTGCTTGAGAACCTAAGTGTGGAGAGTGGAATTCTCAGCAGTAGTTTGGTTTGCTGTATTGTGAAATACTGTACTATGAGAAACATTATCAAGGCAGAGAATTCTTCTTCCAATCTTACAAGGAACGCCTGACCCCGTGGCTGTGGGTAAGCCACAGTATGTGACACTGTATTATACACATTGGTGCGCTCACATTTCTTTGCTCATCCATCACCCATGTGATCTGACATGGCAACAGTGACAGTGATTTCAGTGCCACCTTCTCCGACTTTCTTGCAGTGTCAATTGCTGCGTCACCTTTCAGTAGTCATCATCTTGTCAGTTCTGATCTTGCCTTTGGCAGCGTTGACTTCAGTTCCAAACACTGTCTTCAGTTCACTAGAGTTATCTGCACCAATTCTAGTACCTACCATTTCATTGATACCGATCCAATTTCCAGTTCCATTGACTCCTGATACATTTGCTCTAAGGTCCAGTCTCATTCACTGTCTCATTGGTTCTGATTCCTACTTAGTAGGATTTTGTTCCCAATTGCTCCTGCTATGCACGTTTCTGGATTAATGCCAGTATCCATTGTTGTGTTGGCTTTGGTACCATATTTGATCCAGATGGCATCTGCTTCTTCAATGATCACAGTTCAGGCTCTAAATTCTTCAGTATCTACAATCTCTTTGATACTATCCCAGCTATCAGTACCAAAGACATTTGCAGCTGATGTGTTCTCTCCACAGTATCGACCAGGTTCCTCATTGGATTTGAGTGACTTGGACTTGGACTATTCGCATTATGTCTTTCAGTAGTCTCCAAACCAATTTATTTGGGATCCCAAACTGGGCTTGCCCTCAGAATATCTGCACCTTTACCTGGAACCAAATGTCTGCATGGCCAGTGTCTTTGAATATGATGGTTCAATAGTCTCCTCCACTTATACACATTCCTGTATAACATATTGTCCAATCCAGAAGCTCTCCCTGTTTGGCCAGTCTTGTTGCAAAGAATCCTGGACAAAGAATCCTGTCATTAGTACCTCTGATTTCAAAGTGCTTGGAAAACATGTACTGTGTATAACCGGAAGGTTTGAAGTTCCTGTTTAAACACTCAACCTCTTACTCTGTGATGGTTGAGCATTCCTGTGTGAAAAAGGGAAAGAAATAACACTCCAGCCCTATGAATCCAGAGAGCAGGAAGCTAGATGTTCTGGGCAGGAAGTTTTATCCAGGATGTCTAAATGGAGTTTTATACTCCTATCCAGATTCAATGAGCATGACATCCACTTCATTCACACCTCTGTCTCTACCAGTCTCTGTTTTGGGTCTCATCTTTGGAACTTCGCTGATGCTTGAGGCAGTATTGCTGGAGTTCACTGGGTTCTAACCATTTTGGTTAGGGTATGTCATAGCCAGACCAGCTCAAGACATTTTGCTGCCTGAGGTAAAGCAGCCAGTGGCAACCCTTCCCCCACCCCCCTTGCCAGCAAGGTGCATGGTACACCTGAACATGCACGGAGTTGGCTTTAGAGAAACATTTCATTTCAGGTCAGTAGATGGAGCAAACATAATCCATACTACTAAACTGGTTGTCTCCTCTTCTCATAGGCCTGAATACACAGGTCCCCCAAAATCAAATAACTGAGGTGGAATCAGACAAATATTGGCCATAAGTTACAATATTTCCTGTGGGTTTACATATTAGGGGATGGGGTGGAAGCCAAATTGCAGAACACAGACATATCTAGGTATTTTGTCCGAGTTAGGAGTTAGCACAAACATACCCCAGCCAAGCCTAGCTGCTTAGCAAAACATGAACTGTTTTTAGACTGGGCAAAAGCATCAAACTGGGAAGAGGAGGAAGAAGCAGGTTAAAGGTAGAAGTAGCTCATTTGCTTCTCAAACGTTCTACCCCAGGGGCTTCAGAAAGCTGAAAATTATTGCAGCCCAACAGTCATGAAATGGTGACGTATGGAGGTGGAGTTTGGCATAATCAGTTGGCAATTGCTGTTATCATTTTATATTGATATTAAATCGCTCTTTCAGAAAGGTTAAATTCTTTGCCACAGTTGTTTCCTTGTAGCAGGGAGGTCCATAATTCAGCTTTCCTCAAGTTAAGGACAGACATTGACTCTGGAGGTATCATTAGTCAACCTCTCCATTTCAGGAAGAATTTGCTGTGATCCGTCTGGTGCACCTCCATATCTACCCCTACATCTAACTTCCATTCAGCTGGGGCTACCATATGATAACTTTTATGTTTTCTCCCACCCCTTGTTTTGCCATCTTTTCAGACGTTCTGAATTGTCCTCCCACACCCCAGTGGAACTTGTTCTGTCTTCAGTTAATGGGGCCAATGGCTACTTTGTGATTTGCACTTTTTGTTTTTTAAGACTGCCTTCTTGTCAGTCGTCATTTCTGCCAGGTGGGTCAGTGAGCAGAGCCCTTTGGGCAGATGCATCTTATTTACATCTCCACAGAGGCAAAGGAATATTGTGCTGTCATTTTTCCGTTATGCTGAAGGTGATGACAACTTTCCCCTTTAATCAAGACTTTTATCTTCCCATCTTTTCCACTGATCTCAAGGATGAAGCAGAACATGCCTTGCACATACTGAATGTTCAAAGAGCTCTGGCATTCTGTTTGGACACTGCAACATCCTTTCATGACCTGCAGTATGGTTAAGTCAGGATTGAAGACAACATCTCTTTTTTATTAGTTATCAGACTACTGAACTGACATGATGCCCCCTTCACTATTAAGGAAACTTTCCACATGAGCTATTTCTATCTCAGCAGCACTGTTTCAGGGAAGATCTCTGCCAGGCCTCTGTAGATCAGCTGCATGGTCTATACCTCAACATCTATCAGTCATTATGTCATCTATATCAGAGCTAGGGCACCCTTTACCTTTGGGTGAACCATCCTACAGCTCCTATAGAGTTTATTCAATTGATGTGCTTGCATCCACCTCCAGGTAGATTGGCTTGATAATCTCCCATACGTGTGACTGCATGGAATCCATGAAGAAAAGGTCAGGTTGCTTACTTGTAACTAGTGTTCTTCAAGTAGTCTTCTTTGCAGTCATACAAACTCTCCTACATCTTTGCTGAAGACTCTGATAAGGCCATGGCTGTCAAAAGGAACTGAATGGGATGGCTCTCACCTGCCCCTTGAGACATGCCCATTGTGTGAGATCTGCCCACTCAAGGGGAGGGGGCCAGTGCCAGCTCCCATGTTCTAAAGCTCTAGAGGTTTCTGAGATGTTGCTTTGTGCAGGTCCAGAATCCATATGTGTGACTGCACAGAAGACCACACAAATGTTAATTACAGGTAAACAACCGACTTTACTTTTAGAAATATGGAAGCGGAGCATATTGAAAGCAAAAGACTCCTACAACAGGAAAAGCACCAATCCTGCATCGGATTTCCAAACAGAATAGCTGCATGAGTCCACACAGCCCCTTTACACACACACACACACACACACACACCACCACCACCACCACCACCACCACCAAGGCTGCTTCCAGTCCAGTTAAATTCACAGCATTCTCTCTAGATTCAGACCTGCTACAAATTGTTTCTCTGCCCTTCCCACTATCTCTGATAAGTGTCACATTCCAAAAGCGGGAGGGACTTTCTGGCCATTAAGGAATCTGTGTAGATATGGAGTGGTTTACAAATGCTGTAAATAAATAAATAAGGAAAACATTCCCAGTTACTAGGGAGCATTAATGTTCTTTTGTCAAATTCCTGACACAGTCAGATGACACTTCAAGTAAAAGCTGTAGTAACGGACGCATTAACAATAATCAAGGGTGCTTACAGATGAGACTTCTATTGTGTAGTCAGCCTGCCTCATCCACAGAATTGTACAACGGGGTTCAGAAAACATCCTCTTCCATTTGTAACCCTCCTGTGTTTCCCCACTGCTTCTTCTGGTATGAGCTGTCCATCTGGAAGTACCCCATGACACTTCAAACTCATAACAATATTGTAAGAAGAAGCTCCTAGTGAGAGTTCTCAAGTCAAGAATCAAATAATTGAACCTTGTCAAATGTGTCTTATTTAAAAACAAAGGTCAATGGGTAGATAGGTCTTAATAATGCCTTATGGAGGGAGCAGGGACACATGGATTTTAAGGGCTCCAAAAAAGGCATTCCAGAGAATAAGAAGGGCGTCGAAAAGACTGACCAATTTGTTCTCAGTATCTTCAATTAACCCAGCTTCAGAGGAGCTCACCCTTAATACACTGGTCCTTGACTGCTCTTTTATCTTAAAGACATGCACAAAATCTGGGTTTGAAGGAAGTCAATCTGGAAGAAGCTCACACCTCCCCAGCAACCACAGTGTTAGGCATGTCTAAGCCCATTGATCCAATTGGGCTTGGGGATGTCTAACTTTGCAAAAGGTTAATATAACTTTTGATTCTGCAGAACAGTATGCCTTCACTTTTGAGAAACTTGGAAATTCATTGTATCTGGCAGTCAGGTTTCTTTAAAAAAACACCTATATATTTTTTGGCAGATTCTGTGAATTTTACTATACTTCTCTTCAAGTGTCTGACATGTTCACTGCTGAATATGATTCAAGAATAGATCACTGCTGATCTTTCTTTTTAGTGGGGATATTCCTCACCATTTAATCTAATTTTCATTTAAATGTGCTGCCATGCAATATATTTACTCATACAGCATTTGTAAGATGGGTAAAACTGGTAGGAAGATGAGAGGCATTTGTATTGTACTACTTTTAATGTTGAAACCATTTTCCTGTCCTCAATTTGGAAAATGTAGCTGAGGAAGCAGGCATAGTCTCTACTCCTAGCCATGAGGACCATGCTGCAGGGGATGCTCAAGGTAAGCACGGGATTGTTCTGCAGAACCTAGAATGCTGAGCTTCATGCTACTGGCAGTGGGGGGGTGGGGGCGTTGCCATCAGATAGGAGTATTGCTCTCTTGTGCACTCTGAAAATATAAGCAGTCAGTGTACACTAACTATTGACTCTCCTATTGCCTGGGTCCCCAACATGGTGTCAGGGTGGAATCTGAGCCCATAGAGCCCCAGAGCAGTTCTGATTCTGAGGAGGAACAGCAATCCGTGGGAGAGGAGCTCGCTCATCTCTTACAAGCACAGCAGCTGGCAGAGATTCCTCCTGCCAGCATTCCTGGGAGAGATAGTGACCCTGGCAGTGAGAGAGCACTGGAGGGGGGCTTGCTGGACGCTCGGCGCAGATGCAGGGGGCGACGACGGAGGGTGCCGGAAGGAGGCACTCCGCTTGTTTGGCGCTCAAACAACGGTCGCGTCCTGAGGACCCAAGGGGAAAAGGGAGGATCTCTCCATAGCCCATAAGTTCAGAGTCCCGCGCTTCTTCTTCAAACGGGGACCAACTGCCTTACCTGGAGCTTAGGCTACTCTGCTATCTTTCCCCAGTGCTGTTCCTTGCTTAGTCGCTAGTGATTAGTATCTGAAAGAGTCATAAAGTAATAAAGCAATAAAGCCTTGGAAAGAATCCTCGTCGTCTGTGTCCTGAGTTGGCTATTGGAGGGGACTGCAAGAGGCAGCTAGGGCGCTCCTGACACGTGGTGCCCGGGGCTCCTCCAAGGGCACCCACAAAGCTTTCCACTTCCCTTCCCCCTTTATTTTTTTAAATAAAGCCTTGGAGAATGTTAGGGTAGTCTTCTTCCTTTCTCTTTCTAGCCTCACTATTTCTGTCCTCCCACCTCTTTAGTTCACAGTTTCTCCCCCCTCTTAACCTCTAGCCTTGCTCTTTCCCCCTTTGCCTTGCTATTTCTTCCTTCCGCCGAGCCTCTGGCTTTGCTGTTTTTCTCTCCACCTCTTTACCTTGCTGTTTCTCCCACACACACACTCTAGCCTTGCTCTTTTTCTCCCCTATACCTCTTTGCCTTGCTATTTCCTCTCTTGTAGCCTCTAGCTCATTATTTCTTTCTCACTCCCCTCTTTAGCTCACTTTTGACTAGCCAACTTCCCATGGCAGCCATTATGTGACTAGCCACATCCTCCATGAGAGCCATTTTGTGTGGTGCCCACAGCAGTTTCTCAAATCCCCAAATGTGCTCATGGGCCCAAAAAGTTTGGAGACCTCTGCCCTATCATTTTCATTTTGAAGGGGAGCAACTATAATTTATTGATATGGGAACAAGCCACAGTGAGCCTGTGGTGCATGTGCTGAGCATTTTTACCAAATTGAAGTTGAAGCTAATGTCCTGAAGGAGAGCATAATTTTGGAAAAAGTGCTAGAAGTAGGCAAGCTTTCAGAGGAGAACATTTCCTTGGACGGGGAGACAGTGGATACTGTGCAGATCTCAGAACCGCAAAAGGCTCCCAGAAAGAAAGCTACAAGTTGTACATCAGAGAAACAGAGCAGTCGATTGCCACTTCTGAAAGGTGTGTGCTTGTGCGTGTGTGACTCAGTTGTCCCGCTTAAAGAAGGCGAAGCTGCTAGAATCAGTCGTGAGCTTGCACATCTCCCTGAATCCCGCTGCTTTGACATTCACCTGATAAGATGACAAAAAACAAAGTTGCCAACGTGGCACTGCTTTATATTCTTTTCTTCTTGTATTTAGATTTTTGGAGTGAGTGCAATCCATTCATGCAATGGGTGCATGGTTTTCTTGCATGGATGCCGCTATTCCTTCTCACTCACCCCCATCCCATTCATTTTTGCTTCATGTGAGATGCGATGTAAGCAACTAATGGAACCAACAAGATAAAATATCTTTAGAGAAAGAATAAAGCTAATTGATCCTGTCCTTCATTGGAACCCAGTTTTACGACCTGTGACTTATTAGCCATGCAAGTCTTTGATCATCATCAGGCACTCCTATTTTAGCTTATCTGATGGCTGTTGGAGGCCATTGTGGCATGTGTCAAACTAAGAATGTTTCACTTACGTTGGCTTTGGCTTAAATTTCTAATGCAAATGTAAACATACAATAGCTGTAATTTCCATTCTTCTATTTCTGTTCTGTGTTCTATCATCACACACAGCACAAATACTGTACAAGAGGCTTAAAGATACATTTCTAAGCCTCGTGTGAAAATTCAAATGATAACGGGGATTTTGCTGTGTTCCTTTTCCCTCACTTTTGTAGGGTGAGACAGCAGCCTCAGGTGACAGCTGCTATGGCCCATATACTTAGTAGAAGATCCTTAACAATGCCCCCCACCCCCAGTAATATAGCCACTTACCTTCTTTACCAACAACTTTGCATTCACTTCAGAAAGTTATCCTGCTTACTATGAAATACCATTTCAGGCATCTCAAGCTATCCTATCGTTTTGAAGAAATGCATGAGTAGAAAATATGTACCTTATTTTAGAACATTTTTGCTGCTCTTCACAGTCACCTTATAGCTTCATATGTGGGGATTTTAAAGAAGCAAAGTGTATCTTCAATAAAGAAGGAATAAATAATATGACATCACAGTTTTGAACCTTTTAGAAATGTTGAGGTAAGGAGTCACTTGCTACTTTTCCTCCCTCTGCTCAAAAATACTTGGGGCTTTTTTGCGTCTTGCACATCAGACAAACAGATGGAACAGTTAGTCCTGGGTTTTTTGTTTCTCTTTTCATTTTATCCTATTTTTCAGAATTTGTAATATGGTAGTTTTGAGTACTGAAATCCATTTACAAAGTATATTCTTAGCTTCAGTTGTGGTCATAGTGAACATTGCCAATCGTGAATGGCTCACACAGGTATTTAAAGCACCATATCTTTGGAAGAAAGATGTCATTGGACATGTTCATTGTGTGCCCTAGAGAGAGGAATGCTGTTGAATCTTGTCAGAATTGTTTGAATTTTACAGAGAGCTTGCAGAGACTCTGTAAATCCAGAGCATTTCAGAACAGTTATAAGGGAGAAAGCCTTGGCTATATTCACTGATATTTGTCTGGCTGTCTTTTTGTTCCTCTGGAGACATTTTAGGGCAGAGAACTTAATTGGGAGCTTCTTTGGCAATAATACCTTTGATTATGTCAGAGGTCTTTTCTGTCAGCATTAGAAAAGAGCATTGGAATTAAACGACAAACATTTTTCCAAAGGAGCTCTTGGTTCCCAGCCACAGGAAGAAGAGATTCAAGGTCCAGAATGAGTAGCTTTACATTCTCACTTGAACTGAGTAGTTAATGAATGTGTTGAGAATCTTTTATTGAATTTATCAGATTAGAAGTCTCAAAACTCCAGCTTCAGATTGTAGCAAGGAGGGAGGTTCTGAACTGTCAGAATCTACTAGTACACCCTATGCTGGAATGAAGACTTAAGCCGCTGAAGAGGAAAGCTCTTGAAGAGATGAGGAAGAAAAAGGGATGTGTGCTGTTTAGACTAGGCACAGGTAACTCTAATATCAAATGATTCCGTGACAAGCTGGAGTGCTCCTTGAGGGGATCATATGACTGAAGGAAGTCTGCTGCATCAAGCTTATCACCTCAACATGTATGGTAGCTGAGAAGTGGGCCCTCAAATTAACCCTACAGGTCATTGTACACTGGTAGCAATGGACAACATATCTACAACAGATATCTACAGCTTGATGAAAATGTCAACCCTGTGTGTGGCTGCTGTAAAAAAAGGCAAACTCCATGTTAGGGCATAATTAGAAAAGGAATTGAGAATAAAACTGCCAATATCATACTGCCCTTATACAAATTTATGGTGTGACCACAGTTGGAATACTGTGTACAGTTCTGGTCACCACACCTAAAAAAAGATATTGTGGAGCTGGACAAAGTGCAGAAAAGAGAAACTAAAATGATCAAGGGGCTGGAGCATCTCCCCTGTGAGAGCAGGTTACAGCAGCTGGGATTATTTAGCTTGGAAAAAAGGAGGGTAAGGAGAGGTATGATAGAGGTCTACAAAATTATGCATGGCGTGGAGAATGTGGATAAGGAGATGTTTGTCTCCCTCTCTACAAAATACTAGAACCCAATGGGGTCATCGCATGAAGCTGATGGTGGAAGATTCGGGACAGATAAAAGGAAATACTTCTTCACACCGCGCATAGTTAAAGCAGGATGTATTGATGGCCACCAATTTGGATGGCTTTAAAAGGGGGTTGGACAAATTCCTGGAGGAAAAGGCTATCAATGGCTACTAGTCCTGATGGTTATGTGCTACCTCTAGTTTCAGAGGCAGTGAGCCTGTGTACACCAGTTGCTGGGGAACATGGGCGGGAGGGTGCTGATGCACTCGTGTCTTGCTTGTGGTTTCTTGGTCGAGAGCTGGTTGGCTGCTGTGTGAACAGAATGCTGGACTGGATGGACCCTTGGTCTGATCCAGCCTCAGTTCTTAAAATTCAATCTTGGGGAGGATGGAGCAGCATGATTATGGGCTCTGCTTAAGAGCTGTGATTTCAAGGCTTAGTTTGTTCAGAAGGGTGTCATGCAGGTATCCATGCACATAATGGGAGGATGATCATCACCAGTCAGCATAAATGACCCCTTCACAAAAGGTATCAACCTATTCTTGACAGAACAAAAAGTAAAATGTGTACAATTCTGAAGTAGAGGAGGATTGACTGCCATTTTTCTTGGAAAGGCAGGATATAAAATAAATGGTGCCAATTTTGGGGTACCTGTTCATGATTTACTAGTCATGGACCATAATATTTGCATTCCCTCAGCTTCTTGTAGGCAGGGGTCAGAACTTTGACTGCAATCTACCAGTTGATTTTCAGGAGATCAGCAGTGCTCTCAGTCTCCCTTCCTCTTCAGGCAGTGCTGCATAACTGATTAGTTGGCTCAGTTGGGGCCGGGGGGCATGTCAGCACTGTTTTCAAAATCCTTTGGATGCATGGTATTTTTTTAAAACTCTGGTCTGTGTGCAAAGCTTCTTCTCTCCAGCAGTCTCTGTTAGCTTCCCTTCTTCTAGGACTTGGCAGCTCCAGCTACATAGTCTCTGCAGCTCTCTCTCTTTCTCGCTATCTTTCCCTAACCTTCCCTGAATACACACACACACACACAGAATACCTTGTCCCACTGGACAAGCTGCCATCCTGGAACGCTGGTAAATTGTTATAAAAGGGCTTCAGGAATGACGAGAGCTGAGGGGAAAACCAGTCATTTTTTAGAATCGAAGGATTGTGAGCTGAACTCTGGTGCTCACAATAAATCATAGAATCATAGAATAGTGGGGTTGGAAGGGGCCTACAAGGTCGAGTCCAACCCCCTGCTCAATGCAGGAATCCAAGTCAGAGCATCCCTGACAGATGGCTGTCCAGCCTCGTCTTGAACGCCTCCAGTGTGGGAGAGCCCACCACCTCCCCAGGTAATTGGTTCCATTGTTGTATTGCTCTAACAGGAAGTTTTTCCTGATGTTCAGCCGGAATCTGGCTTCCTGTCACTTGAGCCCATTATTCCGTGTCCTGCACTCTGGGATGATCGAGGAGAGATCCTGGCCTTCCTCTGTGTGACAGCCTTTCAAGTACTTGAAGAGTACCATCCTATCTCCCCTCAGTCTTCTCTTCTCAAGGCTAAACATGCCCAGTTCTTTCAGTCTCTCCTCACAGGGCTTTGTTTCCAGTCCCCTGATCATCTTTGTTGCCCTCCTCTGAACCCTCTCCAGCTTGTCTGCATCCTTCTTAAAGTGCGGTGCCCAGAGCTGGACACAGTACTCCAGATGAGGCCTAACCAGTGCTGAGTAGAGGGGAACTAGTAGTTCCCGGGACTTGGAAGCTATGCTTCTATTAATGCAGCCCAAAAGAGCATTTGCCTTTTTTGCAGCCACATCACATTGTTGGCTCAGACTTGTGATTGACAACAATTCCAAGATCCTTCTCGCTTGTAGGCTCAGCACTCTTGTACTAGTAGTGTTTAGAAACTGTGAGGGGTTGTTAAAGTGATCTGTCACTTCAGTAGTTAAAAGGCTGCAGTGGTCTTGCCAGTTCCTGACATCACACTGCAAACAGAGCTGCACACAGAGCACTTGACGGAGTTGCTAGAAGTGGTACCAACTGGGTGGAAACACACAGTATTATGTCTTTCCCAATACAGCTGGCTTGATTCTTTTTGGCTGGTTTTCTTTCTGAGATGGTTTGTGGCAAAACATGCTTACCTTTTGCATTAATGCTTACCTTGAAAGAAAAAGCAAGTTTACAAAGCAGGAATAATAGTTTCATAAGAAATTGAGATTTCCTATTACTGTTTACGCAAGAACAAAGGGGAACTGCATGCTATAATTGGAGTCTAAGGGTGCTTTCAGAGAAGGCTTTTCTCCTGCAATTGCCCTGACTCATTTAAGGAATTTTATGGGGTGTCCAGATATCATTGTTTTCCATTTGTAACCCTCCTATGTTTTCCCACTACTCCTTTCGTCTTTTTTCTTACTAGAGATAATCTTTTCAAGAGGGAAAGATGGGATAGCTGCACCGTGTCTTTTGATTTGTAGTGCTGGGAGCCCTCCATCTGGAAGCACCCTGAGTGGTTTGCCATTTTTAGGATTTTTTAAAAAACCCACCCCCTTGCTCCTCACAAAGCAAAGTATAACTGTAATTTTCCTTTCTCATCAGCTCGTATTGATAACAAAGATAAAAATGAGACTGGGATTGAAGAGGCAAAACCAAAGGTAAGCCGACAAGTACATGAACACAGATATACTTCCTCCTCTCTGCATTCTTGGCTTTTCTTGAAATGCTGCTGCTGTTTTAATTATGTGGGGCTGCTATCTGGTAGAAACCTTTAAATGCAGTTCAGAGGTCCAAAGTGTCTGACTGTCCATGAAGTGTTGTTTCTGAACTATTGGATACTTCCCTAATTCTGGTGTTGGACTCTTCTCTCTCCCCCCCCCCCCCCGGTGCTTTTCCCCAAAGCTCAAAATGTGCAATCTCAGCCAGACTCCCTTTAAACAACTGGTTTATCCTATTTACCCAAGAGGCTACAATGGGTAGTATCTAATAGGGGATGTGCACGTGTGGCCAGCCCTGGTCCGTGCGTGGCTGCAATATGGTGTTTCCGGGCGCATGCCCCAACATGACTGAAAACAGTAGTTTTGGAAAGGGCCAGGTCGCACATGGCCCCTGTTGCATGCTACCCTTTATTCTCTATCTCTGAACTAGGTCTGGACAAGACGTTCCTGCTCCAGAACTTGATAGCTTTTTGCATAGAGTTTCATTCGAGTTTAAGTACCTCTAGGAAGCATTTCTGTGTGGGCTGACGTCTGGTGGTGAGGGATAAGCTTTTAAATGTGTGAAGCTTTAATTTATGTTTAATGTTAGCTTGATTTTACTGTATATTGATATGCCTTGAAGCGTAACCTACATAGGACCTAATGTTTGAGGTGGGAAAAAATCTAAACAAAATACATAATTTAAGACATTGTTAATGAAAGCATCTGCCTCTCTGCTGCACCTACTTCATGCTGTACAAAATCAGCAAATCTCTTTTTTTTCTGCCTATGGTTTGAACTTTCCAAGGGGTTCTTGGCCTCAATAAAATTAGGAATGCATGAGAAAGGATTGTATTGTCTAAAGAGATGATAAAGAAAGTCACAGAATGGATCAGGGCACCTACAAGAAGCTTGAAAAGAAGGGTTGGTTTGACAGAACCCCAGACTTGCCAGGACAAGCCCAATGACTGGAAGTGCAGCACTCTTGTACTGGCCCAAGTATCTAAGGCCCGTCCTCCCCAGACTGTGTTTCTGGGGTTCTACAGTTACTAACTACATTCTACTACCTAACTTTCATATTAACTACTTGGCAGATGTTTACTGACCATATATAGAGATGTCAAGATAACCGCAGTCTAGCCTGTTTATCAGTCATAGTAGTTCAGGAACCCTTCTTTCTATGACAGTGATAATATTGGAGTGGATTGCTGGCAAATAAGCTTTAGGCTGTACTTCTGAAATGAGCAAACTTTTAAAGATGGAAACCAGTTCAGACACCCATACATGCCATTGGCACGTCTTGCGGGAGTACGAGAATAAATGACAAAAGTCTCTGGTTATTTTTCTGGGTTTTGTTGCAAGATAAAAGGGACAATGAAACAGTCGTCATCTCTCCAAGAATTCTACTTTATGATGAACTCATGGTGGCAGCCAACACCATGAAAATAAGAAATATGGTATCTAGAAGCATATTTTCTTTCAAATGCTCATTTGATTCATTCTTCAAAGGCTTGTGATTTCAGTCCTTAATCCTTCTAAGGCTGAGATGCCTGGCATAAATCGTTGACACACCTTTCTTATGTCAGTGCAGTGTAGGAGAAAGAACTGATTTCAGTTATGTTCTAACTTTTTAGCATGTTTAAGGCCATTGATTTTTCTTACTTTAGTTTAATCACTACCTTCTTTCAGTTTTTTGGATTATTTTAAATTTTTTTCTTTCTCATGTTGATCTTTGGCTTAATTGTATTTTGTTGACATATTTTAAAGACATCCATACCTTCCGCTGTCAAAATCCCCAAAAGTAGATCCTCCGTTAACCCCAAACAAAACTCCTCTGTTAGTTCTATCCCTTTGAAAAAACTCTCCAACCCTGCTGAGTTCTCAGTACCAGCTTCTGCCCCTAAATGCATCTCTTCTATCGCATCCCGACCAACCACAGGAACAAAAGGAAAAAAAAGGCAAGGTAAGGAAATGGTTAAAAAGAAGTTGACGGGGGGGAATGGCGGGGATGCATTTATTTCTCTCCTACCCGATCAGCTTCCTGTCATTGGGTTGCTATGTCTATTCCCAAATAGTTTGTACTTACCTTGCTGTTTCCTGTGGGTGGAGATGTGGATATGTTTCACTTGGTTATGGCTAGTTAGTACCACCACACTCTCCTATAATTTTTTCTGCCATTTTAAGGGACCAACCTAGGATTGACCAGTGATTTTTTATAGCTGATTTGAATAATAACTCCTTGTAATGGTTAGATGAACAGCCCCACAATGCAGTTAAATTGTGTTTGGTTAACTCTAATTCACTTTGAATGAAGTCAAGAAAACTTGTCACTTGATACAGTAATGTGCTCAGGTGGAGAAGTGGCTGTTTTGAAGAGGGCTCGATGGCTATTGCACAACTTTGCAATGTAGAGAGGAAATGAAAGGAGCAAATATAAACTTCCTTTAACTTCATCTACTATGCTTAAATCCTTCTTCATTCTTAGTTTTGTGTTCATGTTTATTTTCTTGGCATTGCCTACATAATAGTGACACAGACTTTATATAGGCAGTGGATTTATAATACATTCGACCCGTTGCTCAGCTTTTCCAGATGGCAGATGTGTTTGCATATTATTACATTCATCCATGAATCTCCATAGAGGGCTGTGCTGATGTAATGGTGAAAGATTTATTCCACAGTCACATATTTTTATCGTTAGCTAGATGTCAGATTTCCATGATATATAAAGGAAACATAGAATGGGTGCATTCAGTCCATGGGTGTAAAAGGATTATGTAACAGTATTAGGACCAGGCATTTCTGCTCTAAAATGTGTGTGCTTTGGGAGCCAAGGGGCAAAGTAGCATGAGCTGCATTCTTCTCCTTTCCTCGATAGTATTCACTGGTACAATATCAACACTGTGGTACAGAAGGTATAGTGTCAGGACTGGGGCCTAACAGACCTGTTCAAATTTTAGCTAGCCATAGGCTGACTGGACAAATTGCTGGGTTTACTTCCCTGGGATTCACAATGGGAACAGTTAACAAAAATAAATGAGAGAAGACAAGAAAAAAGCATTTTGTACAAGGAAAGCCTCATACAAGGTAATAAATACATGGTATAGTCATGCGGCCAGTATTGGAGTCATGAGTCAATTTTTTCCTTAGGTTTCTGAGAATTAGATTGAAAATATGTAAAAGAAAGGAGAATCCCCTCATTATTAGCAATTTGCTCTCCCTTTTTTAGTGTATGAGCAGTGGAATACATGCTGCCATTTCCCCATTCTATCACCAGGGTCCGGATATGAAAAGTGCAACAAAGATAGCCACTCCACGCCCTGCTGTGGCACAGAACCAGAAGAGCCCAGCCAGTGCTTCTCGGATCCCTGCCAAAACTCCCACCATTCCCAAGACGCCACCCAGCCTTGGTAAGAGGAGAGGTTTGTTGTGTGTTGATTCTGTCCCACATAGAGCCTCAGATAAATTTCCAGAAGGCAAAAAAAAAATCTACTCTTTAGTTTTATTGGGATCTCTTTCACATATGAATATGAAGGTGTCATGATTTTGCCATGTCTGGATGGGGTTGCACAAGCAGGTTTGTAGCTTGGGGGTTCTCCTGGAGTTGTCTTGTCACTTGAGGCGTAGGTGGCCTCAGTGGCACAGAGTGCCTTCTACCAGCTTCAGTTGGTGGCCTGGCTATACCCCTATATGGGCAGGGATAACCTGCCTTCAGTAGTCTGTGCTCTGGTAACCTCCAAGTTAGATTACTGCATTGTGCTTTACATAGGGCTGCCCTTGAAGACAATTTAGAAGCTGCAGCTTGTGCAAAATGCAGCGGCCAGATTGATAATGGGGACCTGTAAGTCTGGACATATAACGCCGATTCTGTCCAGCTTGCACTGGCTGCCTGTAGATTTCTGAGCCAGATTCAAGTTGCTGGTTTTGACCTATGAAGCCTTCCATGGCTCGGGACCACAATACCTGATGGAGTGCCTTTCCCATGTGAACCGTACACTATGATCATCATCTGAGGGCCTCTTCTGAGTGAGGCTCAGTGGGTGGCAACAAGGAAGAGGGCCTTCTCAGTGGTGGCCTCCTGATTGTGGAACAATCCCCCAGTTAGGCCCGCCTGGCGCCAGCACTGTCATCTTTTTGGTGCCAGGTTAAGACCTTCCTGTTTTCTCAGGCATTTGATAGCATAGGATAAGGGTTTTAACAGGTCCTAGGATTTCTTATGGTTGATGGTTAAAAATGTCTGTGTGTGTGTGTATATACACATTTTTAACAATGTGTGTGTTTGTGTGTGTATAAAAAACACACACCATATAAAAAGCACACATATATACGTGTGTGTGTGTGTTATGTTGTATATAAATGGTTTTTTTTAAACTATGTTACAATACTGTCTTTTTGTGGTTTTAAATCTCTGTAAACTGCCCAGAGAGCTTTGGCTATTGGGCGGTATAGAATAATAACAACAACAACAACAATAGTCCTTCCTCAGTGCATTCTTCTTGGCAGTAGATGTGACCAGGAACACATTTACTGCCTGTGGAAAATGACCCTCTGAAAACACTGAGGTGATTCTGAAGGGAGAGTGACTTGAAGGTGACACACTTTAACATCTCTAAAATGAAGCTGACAAGGGCCTTAAGGCTGGAATTTCAATAAAAGAACATGAGAAGTACTTCCAGACAAGGCTTTTATTGTGCCATCGCTCTGCTTCAAACATGGAATTTGTACCCCTTCCCTTTCCTATTTCTACCCCTCCTGTGTTTTCCCATCCCTTCTTCTGCCTTTTTTCTTACAAAAAAAAAAATCAATTGAGGAGGGAAAGGCAGAATAGTTGCATGTTCCTTTTGATGGTTAGTTTTAGGAGCTGTCCAGCTGGCAGCACCCATTGCCCTTTCCCACTCAAAATCATAAGCTGAACTTTTAATGAACCTGCATAAAGTAATTGTAGTTGTGAACTTCCCGTAATTGTGTTGTCATCCAGTGGAGCTTGGTGAACTGACTTTCCCAACAGATGAGAACAAATATAGTGATTTGGGGTATTTGATCTTCTAGAACAGTGCCATGCATTTCCATTATGTGGCAATTATTCCACTGTTACATGGTTGCTTCTGTTTTGCTAAGAGCAGATAACTCACAAAATGTTTATAGGTTCACTAAAAGATTATTTTTGTTCTTCCAGCTGCCAAGAAGGAACAGAGGCGACCCCCTACCACAGCAGCAAAATCTGAAAGAGGTAAAAAAAGGGGGGGCAGGATTCTGTTCCATCTTCATTCCTAAAGAATCGCAAGTCAGGGTTCTGGCACTGACCTAAACTCTGTGAATCTCTGCTATTTCCATTAGCACCCACCTTGCATGTAAAATATGATTTTACATATTAAAATATTTTTCATCCCCTTTTCTGTTGGAAAGACAGGTAGAAAAAATGAGAAAAAGGATGTAAAATACAGCATGCTATATACATGTGTTTTTTTTAAGGACAACATTTAAAAGTGAAAAATGATGAAGGAAGTTGTAGGACTTTTTTTTGTCTAAACATGCATAGGATTGCACCCTTAATAAATAAAATGTACATAATACAGCCTCAAGGGCAGCAATAATTTGGTTGACCAGTGTTTCTCCTTAGGTGTAGATTGTGTGTGTGAGTAGGTCCATTTGGGAAGAGATAGGTCATAAAATATCATGGCTCAAGGATGCTTAGGGCTTTAGAAGTCAGAACAAGCACTTCAAATTGAAACTGGAAAAACATTACTAGCTAGTTGGTTGCTTCATTTGCCAAGCTCCAGTTAGTATTCTTACAGCTGCATTTTAAACCAGTTGGTGTTTCTGACTACTGTTCAAAGGCAGCTTCACATAGAATACATTACAGTAGTTTCATCTAGATGTCACTAAAGCATGAATGACTGTTAAAATTACAGCTTTTGATTAGAAGGTTTCTTCTCAGGAGAATTGTTTGGTGTTGGGACTGAGAAGGAAGAGATCTATCTAGGGGGTTGATGGAAAGGAGGAAAAAAAGAATACCTTTATTTCTTAAGCTCCTCTGCTGAGATCAGCTCTGTGGCTCAATAAAATGGATCAAATGGCCCATCATAACCTCAGTTGGTACCAGGCTGTTTTACTCAGACCTGATCCAGTCAACACAACAATCTACATTTTTGAGTACGTTCAGGCTCTTTGTGGCGAGGGTAGCATTCCTTTAGTGCCGGGATGCACAACATTTTTGGTCACGAGGGCCGGGTGGGCTGTCTGCTGGGGTGGCGGGGACCTCAGATATAAACACATGTACACCATTGTCACACTCACCCCAGCAGCAACAGATCTTGGGCTTGCAGCAACACCATCAAGGTACTGAAGCCCCCGCTCCACCCAAGCCACCCCAAGAGGACCACCAGAAAAGGGGAAGAAATGCTCTAGGAATAGGTTCTGTGCTTCCTGCCACAGAGCAGGAACCTCATTCCAAGTGTATCTTAGGAAGTAGGCAGGAACCTCAGCCACTGCTTCCTGGGGTGCTCTGGGAACAAGGTTCCTGCTCTGTGGCAGGGAACCATAGAGCCTGTTCCTAGAGAGTACTTTACTCTCCCCCCTTCCTTTTTTGGCGGCAGCAGATGCTGGGGGGTCTGGGGGCCACCAGATAGGGTGGGAGGGGCACACTTTTAGGACCTCTGCTCTAGTGGGTCTATGGCTAGTCAAATGGGGCAGTAGGTCATTCACCATCATATCAGCTTCACTCTCAGTGAATCAGCATCCAGTATGTCATTTCTTCAATACAATAACAACAGTATGTAACCTAGCAGCAGTGAGCAGGAAGTGTATCAGGGGTGCACAACTTGTTTAAGCCCAAGGGCCAAATTCCATGGAGAAGCATCCAAGCGCCACATCCCAGTGGTGGGTCGGGCTGAAGGCAAAAGAGGCCAAACTACCAGCATATTTTAGCTTAAGCTCTGACTGCCAGGAATTTGATATCCTTGTTGACAAGATGGTAAAATGTAGGTTGGACAATAGCACACTTAGGTGGATTTGCAGCTCATTGAGCAGCTGTGGCTCAATGGCTCAGCATCCTCCTGGAGGGGGGCCTCTAGTGGAGCGCAGCAGGGCTCTGTCCTAGGCCCTGTGGCATTCGACACTTTTATAAATGACTCGGATGACACTGCAGAGGGGTGACTTATCGAATTTGCAGATGGCACGAAGCTAGGAGGGATACCCAACACCACAGAAGACAGGATCAAGATTCAAAAGGATCTAGACAGGCTGGAATACTGGGGCAAATCCAGCAAGATGAGGCTCAGCAGGGATAAATATAATGTCTTGCTTTTAGGTACGCAAAAATCAAAAGTGTCGGATTGGGGAGACCTGGCTTGGCAGGTGTCTTAGTAGATCGCTAGCTGAATATGAGCCAGTAGTGTGATGCAGTTGCTAAGAAAGCTGATGCAGTCTTGGGCTTCATTAACAGAAGCAGAGTGTCCAGACCACGGGAAGTAATAGTTCTTCATCGTGGTCTCTGTGCATCACACATATGGACTCTGTGCCTGCGCGGAGCCTCATCCGGGAAACTTCTATAGCTGAGGAAAACATTTTTGGCAGGAACCCTCCCCCACCGTCCACTGTACATGTCCCAGCGGGTTTCTGCCCGTCTCCTCAGTTCTCTTTTGACTGCCTTTCTGAGAGGATGCTTCATTGGGAACTTTGTCTTTTTGAGATTGATATTTAGCTGAGGTAGTTAGGTCTTTTTCTTCTTCTCTTTTTCTTATTCATAAATAAATAAATAAGTTAGATAGTAGTTAGTCACTCTTCTTGTTTTTTCTTTGCGATCTCAGATTGCCGAGAGGCGCGTATGGCCGTTAAGGCCCCTTTTCGTAAATGTCTTCTGTGTGGCAGCAAGCTTCCCCTCACTGACGGACATTCCCTGTGTTTGCTTTGCCTGGAGGAAGCTCATGTAGAGGAGACCTGTAAGCATTGTTTGAACACAAAACAAACTAAGCGCCATTGGTCAGACCACTCAAAAGAAGAAGGCGCTAGAAGCTGTGGATTCCACTGCTTCGAAGGTCTCTAACGCACAGTCTGGAACGATGTCGGAGAAAACTTCATTGCCTCCACGCTCTAAGTCCCCAGTTCTAGCCATGGGCTGGATGGACCCGCCTACTCCTGGCTGCTCTCTCGCCGTTTCTATGGCAAAGAAACTCAAAAAGGGCTAGAGCGCCTAAGACTTTGCCTGAAGTCAAGAAAAAGAAAACAGCTGAACTCCATGAAAAGCAGGTTCCTGAGCCTATTACTGTTGAACCGACTCCGGTTCTGCTGCCTCCACCATTATTGGATTCTCCTATGCCAAGAGTTTCATCATTATCGACATCGGTACCGAGAGCTCCTTCGATACCGTTGCATGAGCAGATGCATACGGCATCGACATCAGAAGGGGAGATAAGAGATATGTTGCCTCCAACTGTAATTCATGATTCACCACAGCAGCCAGAGATTTTGTCATTGATGGCACTGAAAAAACGTTTTTTTCGGGATGTCTCACCAGATTACTTTCACTCTGATATATCTGGGTTGCCATATCATGAGCGTTACCAGAGGGACAGATATTACAGATCTTGTTCCCCGGCTCAAGATTGGAACAGATTCCATGACTGGGCTCCCCCCCTCCCCACGTATGCAGTATCAATATGAGGACTGGCAGGATCCTAGAGAATTTTGCCCGGCGCTCACTCGCTCTCTTGGGGCCGCTTCCTCTCAGTACAGTTGGGCACCAGAGGCAACGCTGTCGAAGCCGCTAGCGGAGGATCCCTTCTTGCCTCCGCCTCCAGTCCCACCCTGATCATCGTCATTAAGGGGCCAATCATCTTCAGGGGATAGATTTCCAACAGCTGGTTTGAAGTCTACAACTTTGGCCAGCAGACTTCATCCTCCTCCAGCCTCTCCACGGTCTCTCCCAAAGGGAAAGGATGAGACGGCAACTCATGGAGAAGTAACTTCTCCGCAATCTGTGGAGGACTATCAGTCAGGCTCCTCTTTAGTTTCCTCAGTTCCACCTTCCATATCCTCACTGGACAACATTGTGAGTACGCATGAGGGTGCTTCACCTTTGGAAGATCTTTTCCATTTTGCTGACCAAATTTTGAGAATGGCACAGTCATTGGGGATGAAAACCCAACAACCTGCTGAGAAGTTGCAGGACCCGGTTTTTGATGTTATATACACTGAATCCTCAGCTCCAGTATCTATTTCATTTCTGCCAGCTTTGCTCCAAACAGTTAAGGAATCATGGAAGGCTCCTTTATCCATGGCTCCTATATCGAAGAGACTGTAATCCCTATACAAAGTGCAGGAGAAGGATGTGGGTTTCTTGTTCACTCATCTCTGCCCTAATTCAATTATTGTAGACTCATTGCCAGGAAAATCGCAGAAGATACATGCTTCACCAGCTGATTAGGAAGGGTGCTGTTTGGATTTGTTGGGCAGGAGAATCTATTCTTCTGCTGCCCTGGGACTTAGAGTGGCCAGCTATCAAGCCATGATGTCTTGATACCAACTTTTCTTGTGGGAAAAAATTGGGTCACATTGTGATTACCTTTCAGATGATCAATGTGAGCTAGCAAGAATTTTTCAGTCTGAGGCACTAAAACTATTGCGCCAACAAATTAACACCACGCGTCACCAAGTGTATTGTAATGCAAAGGCGATGGTCAGTGGAATAGCTCTTCAGCGACATGCTTTGCTTAGATCAGCTGGCTTAACTTGGGAAGTGAGATCCCGTATCGAGGATCTCCCTTTTGATGGGGAGAGTCTCTTCAACGCAAGAACTGATGAGGTGATGGATGCTATACAAAAGGCAAAGTATACAGCCAAGAAGATGGGGATGTCCTAACAATACCAGCATACACGGTATTGACAAAGGAAATGGTTTAAACATCAACCATTCTATCAACACCGTCAATATCAAGTTTCAACGCCCAGGTTTTCCCAGCACTCACAAAGAAAGCAACAGCCGAGTTGTTTTCGCCAATCTTGCTCTAAACTCTTCCCAACAGAGACTTTGACTTGGTTCCATACCAGTTTCTCCCAATCTTTGTTTCCCTCCTTCCTCTCTTTCTACCAGTTTGGATGGCTATAACTTCAGATACGTGGGTCCTCAACATCATCCAATTTGGATATCAGATAGAATTGAAGTCCTCCCTCTCCTCATTACTATGAAGGTGACGGTGCCTTCGACAGTATTGCATGATGACACAAATACTCTTCTTGGAAAGGGCGCCATTCAAACAGTTTTTCCATACAGGATAATAGACAGCTTTTTTTCCTGTTACTTCACGGTGCCGAAGAGGGTTGGGGGACTACAACGTATTTTGGATGTCAGAAATCTCCATCAGTTCATCCGCACAAGGCAGTTTCGCATGACCACGTTCGCCACTGTTATGCCTCTTCTCAATCAAAGCACTTGGTTCACAGCAGTGGATCTCAAAGATGCATATTTCCACATTGCCATCAGGGATGACTACCAAAAGTACCTCCGTTTTATTATAGGAAGGGACATGTTCCAGTTCACAATGCTCCCTTTCGGTTTGGCCATGCCAAAAGGGATGTTCCAGTTCACAATGCTCCCTTTCAGCTTGCCCATGGCATCTCGAGTTTTTACGAAGTGCGTGGCTATCGTTTGTGCATGCCTCTGCGCTCAAGGAATCAAGGTGTATCCATATCTAGACAACTGGCTAATTGTGGCATCATCCCAAAGTCTTCTTTCCTAAGCTGTACAGATGATCAGGACCTTCTGAACTTATTGGTCTTCATAATCAACAAGCAGAAGTCTCGTCTAGAACCCACTCAAAGGATACTGTTCATCAGTGTAATTCTGGACTCTACGATGGCGAGGGCTTATTTACCACCCGACAGGTTGAATATCCTGGTCGACTTGGCCACAAAACTCTTTTGGAATTGTACAGCAACAGTGTTCAGCGTACAGCGCCTATGTGGATTGATGGTGTCGGTAGTGTATGTGGACGCTTGCGTGAGGCTCCAAATGCGGTGTCTTCAAAGTTGGTTCCTAAAGTCATTCAGTCACCAATGTCCATCTAGTACAACTGACAATTCCAGGGATAGTTGCAAACAGTTTAGTGTGGTGGATGCAGCCAAGCAATCTGGTTCAGGGCATGCCCTTCTTGCCCCCAACAGCTTCATGCGTTCTGGTGACTGATGCGTCCCATCTCAAGTGGGGAGCCCATTGCGATTCTCTATAGACTAAAGGCATATGGCAGGGCAGCGAGAAATCTCTACATATAAGTGCCTTGGAATTGTTGGCTGTCAAGAAGGCCCTACAGTCTTTTGAGACTCAGCTTATGCACAAGCATAAGGTACTCATGCACAACACTGCTGTGCTCTGGTACCTGAACAAGCAAGGGGGTACTCGGTCTGCCACTGTAGTGGAAACAGTCAAATGACAAATTTGTTGGCATATTGAATGCAGCACTTTAACAGCATCATCTTTTAGGATTTTAAATAGCTCAGCTGGAATACTGTCATCTCCGCTAGCTTTGTTGTTACTAATGCTTCCTAAGACCCATTTGACTTCACTCTCTAGGATGTCTGGCTCGAGTTCAGTGACCGCACTATCATGGCTAACAGGGACATTCAGATGTTTCCTGTATAGTTCTTCTGTGTATTCTTTCCACCTCTTCTTAATCTCATCTGCTTCTGTTAGGACCCTGCCTTCTTTGGCCTTTATCATGCCCGTCTTTGCACAAAACATTCCCTTGAGATCTCCAATTGTTTTGAAGAGATCTCTAGTCTTTCCCATTCTGTTGTTTTCCTCGATTTCTTTGCATTGTTCATTTAAGAAGGCCTTCTTGTCTCTCCTTGCTATTCTCTGGAACTCTGCATTCAGTTGGATATATCTTCCTCTCTCTCCCTTGCTTTTCGCTTCCCTTCTTTCATCAGCTACTTGTAAAGCCTCATCAGACAGCCACTTGGCTTTCTTGCACTTCTTTTTCTTTGGGATGGATTGAGTTGCTGCCTCCTGAACAATGTTACGGACCTCCGTCCATAGTTCCTCAGGCACTCTGTCTATCAGGTCTAATCCCTGAAATCTATTCCTCACCTCCACTGTATATTCATAAGGGATATGATTTAGGTCATACCTGAATGGTTTAGTGGTTTTCCCGACGTTCTTCAATTTAAGCCGAAATTTTGCAAGAAGCAGCTCATGATCTGAGCCACAGTCAGCTCCAGGTCTTGTTTTGACTGACTGTATAGAGCTTCTCCATCTTTGGCTGCAAAGGACATAATCAATCTGATTTCAATATTGACCATCTGGTGACGTCCATGTGTAGAGTCGTCTCTTGTGCTGTTGGAAAAGAGTGTTTGCTATGATCAGCGTGTTCTCTAACTCTATTAGCTTTTGTCCTGCTTCATTTTGTACACCAAGGCCATGCCTGCCTGTTATCCCGGTGATTTCTTGACTTCCTACTTTAGCATTCCAATCCCCTATGATGAAGAGGACATCTTTTTTTGGTGTTAGTTCTAGAAGGTGTTGTAGGTCTTCATAGAACCGATCAACCTCAGCTTCTTCGGCCTCAGTGGTTGGGGCATAGACTTGAATTACTGTGATGTTGAATGGTTTGCCTTGGATTCGTACTGAGATCATTCTGTCGTTTTTAAGATTGTACCCCAGTACTGCTTTTCCCACCCTTTTGTTGACTATGAGTGCTACTCCATTTCTTCTAAGGGATTCTTGCCCACAGTAGTAGATATGATGGTCACCTGAATTAAATTCGCCCATGCCTGACCATTTTAGTTCGCTGATTCCCAAGATGTCGATGTTCAGTCTTGCCATCTCATGTTTGACCACCTCCAGCTTACTTTGATTCATTGATCTTACATTCCAGGTTCCTAAACAATATTGTTCTTTACAGCATCGGATTTTCTTTTCACCACCAGACACATCCACAGCTGAGTGTCCTTTTGGCTTTGGCCCAGCTGCTTCACTCTTTCTGGTGCTACTTGGAAATTCCCTCTGCTCTTCCCCAGTAGTATATAGGACACCTTCCGACCTGAGGGGCTCATCTTCCGGCGTCATATCTTTTATCCTTGTGATACGTTCCATGGGGTTTTCTTGGCAAGAATACTGGAGTGGGTTGCCATTTCCTTCTCCAGTGGACCACATTTTGTCAGAACTGTCTGCCATGACCTGTCCATCTTGAGTGGCCCTGCACGGCATAGCTTATGGCTTCACTGAGTTACGCAAGCCCCTTCGCCACAACAAGGCAGTGATCCATGAAGGGGATGTCATAATTATATTGTTAAATAAGAACAACATGCATGCTAGGGTTGGTTCCAGGTTCACTGAAATTATGCAAACTCTATTAATTACTGTGCAGCAGCTAAAATATGCAAATTAATGGTGGCCTCTTGCAGTGGCATAATGGGATCACTGCGCACAAAGCATTGCACTAATACGTAGTTGGATGATGAGTCCTTTTGTCAACTGTTGTTTTTGATGGGTGAGAAATGGCTCAGTAGAGGCACACTGTGATGTGTGGTGGATATGGATTTTCTCATGTACATTGAACAGTAGGAAAGGTTCTTTTGAATCAACAACTAATAATACTGGCTTACGTATTGTACTTTGATCTCAAATTGTAGGTGAACCTGTAAAGTCTGGAGATAGAAGTGGCTACAGCAGCCCTGGCTCTCCAGGAACCCCTGGCAGTCGCTCCCGCACACCCTCCCTGCCAACTCCACCAAACAGGGAGCCCAAGAAAGTGGCAGTGGTTCGCACCCCGCCAAAATCCCCTTCATCTGCCAAGAGCCGTTTGCAGACAGCTCCCGTCCCCATGCCAGATCTGAAGAATATCAAGTCTAAGATTGGTTCTACTGAAAACTTGAAGCATCAGCCAGGGGGTGGAAAGGTAAATCCAGCACACCTTATAGTTCTATGTGGGCAGATATACAATACAAGTTTGGACTTCGGTGGTGTTCTCTCTCCCCTTGATCTGTAAAAGAACTCCCTGTGGCCAGAAGTTCTGAGAAGTGCCGTAGCTGCCACTTTGCAATTTCTGTGGGTTGCATAGCTGTTATGTTTCTTCCTGCAATGCTAAACTTTTGCTCTGGGAAGGAAGAGCCTCTGGCTGTGCCTGCTGGAGGATCTGCTCCCTATCTGGAACTCTGACCCCTGTCCCAGGTGTCTTGCACTCTCACAGGGAGCCCACAGTTTGAGAACCACTGCGCTACAAGGAAATACAGTCAGGGCCAGAAATATTGGAACAAGGACAACTGTTTTGGCAGTTATCACCACCACATAGAAGTTGAAAGGAAACACACCCAGGTGGGAGTGAAGTCAGGACTTCCAGCTGTAATTCAAGGGGTTTGGAAAAAGTGGGGCACTAACCATTCAGGAAGTACAGCCAGTGGCATACACCCCCCCCCCATCGTTGGTGGCTCATAAGTTTGTGGGTCTTTCTGCCTTCAGTCCTGTCTTCAGTAAATGAAAATCATGCTCTATTGGGTTGAGATCAGGTGACTGACTTGGCCATTGAAGAACATCCCACTTCTTTGCCTTGAGAGGCTCTTGGGTAGCTTTTGCTGTATGTTTTGGGTCATTATCCATCTGCAATATGAAGCGGCATCCTATCAGTTTGGCAGCATTCAGCTGAATCTGAGCAGAAAGTATAGTCCTAGACACTTCAGAATTCATCCTGCTGCTTTTATCAGCAGTCAGGTCATCAATAAACACCAGTGACCCGGCTCCATTGGCAGCCATACATGCCCATGCCATAACACTGCCTCCACCATGTTTGACAGATGATGTGGTATGCTTTGGATCATGAGCTGTTCCTTTCTTTCTCCATACTTTTCTCTTCCCATCATTCTGGTACAAGTTAATCTTGGTTTCATCAGTCCAAAGAATCTTATTCCAGAACTGGGCAGGCTTTTTTAGATGTTTGCTGGCAAAGGCTAATCTGGCCTTTCGGTTCTTGAGCGTTACCAGTGGTTTGCACCTTGTTGTGAGGCCTCTGTATTTACATTCATAAAGCCGTCTCTTGACTGTAGATGTTGACAATGATATGCCTACCTCCTCAAGAGCATTCTTGACCTGGCCAGATGTTGTGAACGGGTTCCTCTTCACCCTGAGTAGAATTCTGCGGTCATCCACTTTAGTTGTCTTCCGTGGTCTTCCAGGCCTTTTGCTGTTGCTGAGCTTGCCAGTTAATTCCTTCTTTTCCAGGATGTTCCAAACTGTTGTGTTGGCCACTCCCACTGTTTTTGCTATCTCTCTGATGGGTTTATGTTGTTTCCTCAGCCTAATGATGGCCTCCTTCACTCGCATGGACACCTCTGTGGACCTCATGTTGGGAGTTCCAGTGAACAGCTACCAAATGCAAATGTAACACTCTAGGCCTCTTATCTGCTTGATTGGTCATGGGGTGCACAGGAAACAGGCCACACCTGGCCATGTATCTGCTTGTCAGCCATTCATTCCATTCCTATTGAGCCACCAATGATGGGGGGTGTGTGTATGCCACTGGCTGTCCTTCCTGAATGGTTAGTGCCCCACTTTTGTCACAGCCCTTGAATTACAGCTGAAAGTCCTGACTTGGCTCCCATCTGGGTGTGTTTCCTTTCAACTTCACTGGTGGTGTACAGAGGCCAACTGCCAAAACAGTTATCCTAGTTCCAATATTTCTGGCCCTGACTGTATATGTATGTGCATGTCATCTTCCCCATGCCATGTTAAATTGATTACAGTAGTTTCGTTTCTTGCTTCTGACCTCAGCCCACCTCTGTTCAAAAAGAATAAGTGGCATCTTTGAGATGGCATGATGCACATTTGTATGTGCTAAGTGTTCCCTGGGTTAGAAAACACACCGAATCTGAGCAGATTTACAAGCTGATGGTATGAAGGGAACATCTATGGAACCCTTAGTTCTTATTGAGAGCAGTGCTGGAGGTTATACCTTGTTAAAGCCCTGTTGAGGAATTGCAGACTTACAATGGGATCAGAGAGCTCTCTGTGCACAGTTAGAGGTATACCAGAAATTCTGTGGCCTGAAATTTTGAGACATTCTGTAGCTATCACATTGCAGCTTCTTGGGTAGCAATGCAGTTCTGTTCTGAACATGTGGAAGGAGAGTAGAAATGGTCTACATGTGAGAAATGCCACATATTCCAGCCATGCTTACCTATGCAGGTTACTTTCACTGCTAGGAGAATCTACTTCGGTGCTTCATTGTAGGAGTTAATGCTGGGCCTTGGTCCAGCAGTGTTTGGAAGAGGGATAGCAGGGAACTGAGAGATTATCTTCCTCTAGGACGAGAGTCTGATACAAGTTCATCAGTAACCCACTTTGCACTTTTCAGTGTTATGCCCTTGTATCAGAAGTGTGAGTAATAACAAAACAGTTGGCATTGGAAATAAAGCAAAAATTCAGTGCCATTTTTTTAACTAGTGCATTTTAAATAATAAGCCCAAGAACTAAAACACATTGTAGTTTAATGACAAGGTAGCAAACGAACAAAAACAAGAATGCATCAACAGTTCAAGGCAAGGGTAGTGATTATGAGAATTTCCTGCTTATGGAGTTGTTAATAGGTTAAGATCAGCTTCTGGTAAATGCTTCTTCTCATAGAAACATCACTATTTCAGTCTGAAAGCCACTAGAGCATATCCACTCTAATTTCTGCTATCTCTGCGAATAATGGTCCAACTGCATACTGGAAATTACTGTCCCCATTTTACAGCTATAGGGACCAAAGCTGATGGATTAAAACTTCCCTCAGACCACCAAGAGAGCTGGGATTTAAAGCTCTGTTCAATACTATGGCTTAGGAATTACATATCAGAAAGATGCTACCATTTCCCATCAGAGCAGATCACTTGCTACAAGTTTAACACCAATACATATTTTTATTTTTAAAAAATGCTATGAAAAGGTAAACTAGACCACAGAAAACATTCATTTGTTGCACTGGACTAGCCCAAAGGCAATTCATTCATAATCATTTGCAAAACAAGAGTTGTCGGAATATCAGTTTGGTTGCACAAACTAATTCTCCAAGGTAAATCGTGGGACTGAATCAGTCTGTGTTTCAGTTCTGTAACTGCTTTGCTTTGCTGGTAGTGCAATAAGAGTCTGTTGATGTATGGTCTGGCCACAGAGTGAATACAGCTGTCTTCACCACAGGGTGAACTGCAGTGCTGATCAATATAATCCACAGTTCACCAAGTTAAAAGGGCTGTGTGAGTCTGCTGGAAAAGAACGTTGAAGGCATAATTCTGTGGTCCCAAGGAGGGTGCCCCATGGGCCTGGGATATTGCAGACCTTCCTCTCCATTCATTAATAGCCCACCATTAGAAGCCTCTTTGTTTGGGCAGCAGAAAGCTCTGCTACCATTGTAGGCACTGAAAAGGGGCATATCAGGGGTGGATCGGGCAGCCCCCGACAACGGAGGAAAACTACGGCGGCGTGGAGCTGAAATACTTATTTTCCCTCACATTGCTTCTGATGGGAGAGAAATAAAAAAAGGTTGGCTGTGGCCAAGAAAGATTTTTTTAAAAGCCACCCCTCCCCTTTTGCCCTGGCTGACATGAGCCTGGCAGGGATTTGGATTTGGTGGTTCTGCCACCAATTCTCCCTTCCCCACCCCCACAGAATTGCTCTGCCAGCCATACACAGTTGCCATGAAGCACATCTGTTTGTGCTTATACCTCTCCCTCCTCTAGTGACGATGCAATCTTCTTGTTTTGTAGGAACATAACTTTACATATAAAATATACTTAAAGATAATTTTCTTTGAATGTATTTGTAACTGAGTGATATTGCCTGTTCCAGGTGAACTTTGAATAACTTGGTCTTCATTCCTAGGATGGTAAGACAGGCTGCTATGCCTCTCTCTGGTGGGTCCTTCAGGCCAGTCATTTTTAGCTGCTTCTACCACAACTCTTAATAAATGTGTATAATGTCTGTGCTCCATCTTTAAAAGGATAGATAATTAAGAGTACCTTGGTGCATCTCCCATTCATTTCAAATGATGTGGGAACCAGAACCACATAGACAGACACTGCCCACAGACTACAACGAAGATTAAAGGTACTTTTGACACTAGGTATTTCTTGTGGAATTGCTGCATTTTGTTCATTCAGTTTTTACAGGACATCTACATGCTGTCATCAAATCATTGTCCTCCCGAGTTTTTACTTTGTATGCTTTGTCTTTTCTCAGACTGCAGAAAATCCAACTCTCTTGGAAAGAACAGAATAATAGTGCAATTTTGCTAGGTGTAGATCACCTTAGCGTTACTCTTCAGTCTTTTTTTCAAACGCTTGGTTTTGAAGTGTGCAGTGATGTATTGGATGGGGGGGTATTTTATTATTTGATTTTATTTGATTTGTACCCTTTATTTTCTACCAAGAAAAATGGTGCTCAAGGCAGATATGCCATCTATACTTTGGCCCACCTTTACTATTGCCTTTCTAGTATGCACCATTTTAGCGTGGGGGGGGGGTAGTTTGCACTTTTTGCCTGTATTTTTTTAACATTAAAATATGCACACATTAGCACTTCAATTAAAAAGCATTTTAGTCTAAATTAAAAAATTGATTTAAAAAAACCCATGCGTTTGGGTCTTTCCAATCGGTGCTATTTTGGGTCTTTCCAATCAGTGCTATCTCCATGTTATTTTTTTCTGTTTTTTAATTTCATTTTTTTCTTGTACTTTTAAACATTTTAAACGTAGCTGATTTAACCGCACAATACTGCTGAAATTTAAAAGTGCCTTAGCACAAATTCTAAAAATTGATCAAAAATGTTTTTTAAAAAGGCGAGCTCGGGTGAATTTTCCCTTCCCCACCCACATGCAGAGTTGGTTCTGCGTGGCAACTTACCCTCCTCGTGGCAGGTTATTCTCCCCTGCCAGCTTACTGGGCACTGGTGTCAATGCTGCCCATGCTACTCCGGGCTTTGTGGCACCTTTACTATTTTTCTTCCTTTCCCTAAGCTCCAGGGAACATTTCTCAAAGGAACTGGGGAGCTGAGTGCAGTTCAGGTGGCGGTGCTTCTTCTCAGGTGTTGGCTGGCCGCTGCCATTTCCAGCATCTCCACTGTTCCAGAGTAACAGATGGTGATTCCTCCAAGCCACTTTGCTGCTCTGGGGACGGAAGGTATGGCACTGTCCAGCTAGCAGTGGTGAAGCATCACCAGCTGTACTACTCTGGCCCCCCTAGCTTATTTCTCCCCCCCACCTGCCCAGAGTGCCGCAGGTGGAGGAGGCACTTCTCCTTTGCTCACCGCCACCGCCACCCTTTTCCTCCCCAGTGTCTCTGGGCCCTGCCCACAACACGAACAGGGCATAGGAATGAAGTGTGCCGGTGGCGGTGGCAGTGCCTGTAGCTTCCTCGCCCAGTGCATCTGTCTGAGTGCCAGGCAATTTAATGAGGAAAAGAGGAGGAGGCTGGCATCGGCTGCAGCGCGGTCTCTTTTGCCCCCTCATGCCAGGCACTGATGCTGGGCCTGCCCCCGTGGCCCTGCCCTGCTCCTAGCGTGGGTGGACTGTTGCAGGACATGCACACACAAGAAGTGCTGTGCCCATCGTATGGAACCTCAGTTGCAATTGCATGCAATCTTCCATGGCTACTCTTCAGAGGGAGAGTAGCCATGGGAGCCACCACGCTGGGAGCACTGTATGTGCTTGCTTAAAAGTCTGAGAAATGTTTGGGTTTGATTTCGGACTTCATAGTCATTCTATGGATGCTAGCAGTGACTGGGAGGTGAATATGGTTATTGCAGTGTTGACCACACTTCATGGGCATAGCACAACAAACACCCGTAAACTGCATGTGATTATATACCAGACCTCCAGCAATTTTTTTCTGGTCCTCTGAGCAATCACAGACAAATAAATAAAGTACAGCTACTTCAGCATGCCACTCCTATGCATGTTTACTCAGACGCAAGTCCAGATGTGTTCGGTGTGGTTTACTCTCAGGGATGCAGCCCCCTCAGTCTGGTTGCCCTTTTCTTTTCTTGTTATTAGCAGATTATCCAGTGAATTCTGGGATGTCCAGAGATTTATTTGCAAAGGCAAATTCACTTCATGTTACTGCCAGCAGTTCAGCTATATTGTATACAACATAGATGCAATACACCTTCAAATTGTCTATATGTACACTTTCTTGTAGTTCTGTGCTGTGACAAATATGGCATTGGGGTTTGGCACCATGTTAGAAATGGAGCCACCTGTGCTGTGGTTTTATTTTTGTTTGTTCTTTAAATATTAATGTCAGGCCTGACTCCCAGAGGGTCGTAGAAAACCAAACCTGAAATTTGAAGCTTCATCTTCAAAGCAAGGAACTGACATTTGCCCTGGAGAAACTTCCGTTGTTTCTTTCTTTTTCTTAGATGGAAGTTACCATTTTGAATAGAGAAACTTTTGCATTGTGGATGGCAGTAGTTGTCACTCATGTTCTTTTTCTGGCTATCAAAGGTGCAGGTGGTTAATAGGAAGCTGTCCTTTAGCCATGTCCAATCCAGATGTGGATCAAAGGATAATATCCAACACACCCCAGGAGGAGGCAGTGTGAGTACCTCCACACCATTCAGTGCACCGTAATAATGTAACCTATTGGTGGCATGACTTTTGCATTAACCCTTATGTGCCAATGCTGCCTGCTCAGTCAGACAGCTGCTGCTGATGTGTAGTGAATTAACGTACTACCGGTAAAGATATGGCTTGATCTAACCTCCAGCAGGGTCTGTCAGTGTGGGGATGTGCACAAAACTAATGGGGCATCAATTTCGAAACAAGATTCTGTTGACATGGCTGCTGCCATAATACACAGCTTTAAACTACCCTGGAAAAATACACTGTCTGACTTAGGTGATGGAAGATGCTAATGCATCTTTTAGGGTGGCTAGCAAGTGGAAAGCACAGATCAGGCTTGGAGATATTGTGAAGCGGTTATGCATAGCCATGGGTGAGTTGCTGCGACATCACCAAAAAAAAAAGTAAAAGGGGGGGAAATCCAAATTCTTCAACAGGAAAACTCATGTACTGTGGCCCCAAATAAAATATGTAAATTTGGTAAATTAAGCAAATTAATTTCTCTAGATTTACTTTGCATAATTTATTCTGCTTCCATAAGTCAGGTTACTTTTAGCTTACTTTATGGAAGCAGAGGGGAAGGTAGAAGAGGAAAGGGTGTTAGATGTCTAGCAGAATCAAGAGACCAGGGAACTGTTAGATATAGGGGTGCAAGCAGGAGCCCCACAAAATGTTGAAATATATTCTTATGCCTGCTCATAGGGATGCTCCTGTTCAGGGTTCCATGGCCTCCACCTGTTAGGGGCTCAAGCCAGTTCTTTTCTCCCCTCTTGGTTTTCTGTTGTTTTTCCAATGGAGATGCAATATTTAGTGGCTCTTGGTGTCCACTGAACTCCGTGGGCTATTGGGGATGGGGGGTGGTACTTCCTGTTGTTTGTTAAAAAGATTTTTTGCACTTCTGCAAACCTCAGCATTCTTCCGAGCATGCATTCCTCTTGTTTCTTGGTAGCCCCGTTTTGGTTCCATTTCTGAGTTTGCTATTAGAGGGAGTGAAAAGAGCACATGGTGCATGCTCTATCTGCTGGTCACTGGGACATCTGCTAAGACTAACTCTGGTTTCTGAGTCTTTGCTAGACCTGACACCGGTTTCTCTACTTCCTCTGCAACCAAGAGTGCTAGAAATTTGCTTTACAAAATGCAGGGTTCTTGAGGTATCAGATTTTGAGCTTGTAGACCAAACATTTAGGGGCATATAATACAGTCAAGGTACTTCACAAACACATCAAAGAACCTATTCTTTGGTATTCATTGCAAAGGAACATGTGGAACATGCATATTCTATACACAGAATAAATACCACATATTTTCATGAGAGTACATAGCGTTTATAATCTAGTCTACAGTCAGGCCCAGAAATATTGGAACAAGGATAACTGTTTTGGCAGTTGGCCTCTGTACACCACCACATTGAGGTTGAAAGGAAACACACCCACATGGGAGCGAAGTCAGGACTTTCAACTGTAATTCAAGGGGTTTGACTAAAGTGGGGCACTAACCATTCAGGAAGGACAGCCAGTGGCATACACACACCCCCATCGTTGGTGGCTCATAAGTAATGGAACGAATGCCTGACAAGCAGCTGCATGGCCAGGTGTGGCCTGTTTCCTGGGTGCCCCATGACCAATCAAGCAGATCAAAGGCCTGGAGGTGGTTCTGTGTGTTACATTTGCATTTGGTAGCTGTTCACTGGAACTCCCAACATGAGGTCCAAAGAGGTGTCCATGTGAGTGAAGGAGGCCATCATTAGGCTGAGGAAACAACATAAACCCATCAGAGAGATAGCAAAAACAGTGGGAGTGGCCAACACAACAGTTTGGAACATCCTGGAAAAGAAGGAATTAACTGGCAAGCTCAGCAATAGCAAAAGGCCTGGAAGACCACGGAAGACAACTAAAGTGGATGACCGCAGAATTCTGCTCATGGTGACAAGGAACCCTTTCACAATGTCTAGCCTGGTCAAGAACACTCTTGAGGAGGTAGGCATGTCACTGTCAACATCTACAGTCAAGAGACGGCTTTATGAATGTAAATACAGAGGCTTCACAACAAGGTGCAAACCACTGGTAACACTCAAGAACCGAAAGGCCAGATTAGCCTTTGCCAGCAAACACCTAAAAAAGCCTGCCCAGTTCTGGAATAAGATTCTTTGGACTGATGAAACCAAGATTAACTTGTACCAGAATGATGGGAAGAGAAAAGTATGGAGAAGGAAAGGAACAGCTCATGATCCAAAGCATACCACATCATCTGTCAAACATGGTGGAGGCAGTGTGATGGCATGGGCATGTATGGCTGCCAATGGAACTGGGTCACTGGTGTTTATCAATGACCTGACTGCTGATAAACGCAGCAGGATGAGTTCTGAAGTGTATAGGGCTATACTTTCTTCTCAGATTCAGCTGAATGCTGCCATACTGATAGGACACTGCTTCATATTGCAGATGGATCATAACCCAAAACATACAGCAAAAGCTACCCAAGAGTCTCTCAAGGCAAAGAAGCGGGATGTTCTTCAATGGCCAAGTCAATCACCTGATCTCAGCCCAATAGAGCATGCTCTTCACTTACTGAAGACAAGACTGAAGACAGAAAGACCCACAAACAAGCTGAAGGCAGCTGCAATAAAGGCCTGGCCAAGCATCTCGAGGGAGGAAACTCAGCATTTGGTCATGTCCATGGGTTCCAGACTTCAGGCAGTCATTGACTGCAAAGGATTTTCATCCAGGTATTAAAGGCGATCCTTAATTTTGAAATGATGTTGGTTTGTTCCATTACTTATGAGCCCCCAATGATGGGGGTATGTGTATGCCACTGGCTGTCCTTCCTGAATGGGTAGTGCCCCACTTTTGTCACACCCCTTGAATTACAGCTGAAAGTCCTGACTTCGCTCCCATCTGGGTGTGTTTCCTTTCAACTTCAATGTGGTGGTGTACAGAGGCCAACAGCCAAAACAGTTATCCTTGTTCCAATATTTCTGGCCCTGACTGTATTTGCAGTATTTGGTTTGTCTTGTTCAAAATGCACTATTTGTCTTGGTGTTGGCATGACAGTCTCCTATCATATCCTATATGTTTCTGTGTTGTTGTCTGGTGATATAATTGTGGGGCGCTCCAGACAGTGGGGATATGTGCTATGCATTAGAGAAATCTGACCTTGTGCATTGGATTTTAGAAACAAACCTTTATTGTAAAAATCCTGAAATGCTCTTCTTAAGGCTGCAGCTTCAGGTAGAAATTAAGAAGGGACACATTATGCAATACACTTGGGCCAGACTACTATTATACTGTTTAATGTACCTATATGTACCCTGTAAATCCAGAAGTCATGAGCAAAGTTGGGATAAGTAAACTGGTGAAAATAACATCCAAAAGGCCTGATAATGTAACTTAATCTCTACAGGCTAAAAACATACTGTTATCGTACAACGTGAGAAAGCATAACGAAACTGTATATATGATCATGTTATTCAATACCGAAAGTATCCAAATGTGTTTTGACCATGGATCTTCTTTAGTGGTGTAGTATGTAAAAAGGTATATAAAAAGACATCACACCAGTGTAGATCAGCATGTTGAATTACGTGAACTTACCTCCAAGAAACCTCCAAGAACTACCTCTAACAAAACACATTGCGTTAGACGATCAGTAACATGCACTTTCACTAATGTGATTTATTTAATTGAATGTAAAAAAGATGGATGTTAACTACAACAGACTTCTAAGAACAAGGTTCTGTAACCAAAAATCTGCAATTCTTATTAAAAAACTTGAGCAGCTTGTTTCAAGACGTATTAACTCACCTTCACAAAGTATCTTAGATTTATAATTGCTTCCAGTTGAACAAACAAGGACACTGACATGCTTGACAGAAAGGAAAACCTCTGGGACTGCAGACACAGAACTCTTGGTCCATATGGCCTTAATCTGGAGGAAAATTCGTAAGCTTTATACCAGTCATGTGTCTGGGGTTTTTTCTCCTTAGGAATTTCGAACTCCCAACATTCCAAACTGCCACTCTTGGTATCCATTTAACATCACAGCTACTGAAGCTGAAGCGTTTAGCTCTAAATATATTTTGAAATTATCTTGTTGTTAGTCTATCTACCTTTCATCTGTCTGTCTGTCTGTCTGTCTACAGAAACACAGACACATATCTATCCAAGCTTCTCACACATACTCACAATATAAAATACTACAATGTCTCCATCTGCAATTATAAAAGCAATTAAAAACACACACACACACACAAAATATATGTAAAAAACCCCTTGCCAGTTATACTTGTGGACCTTGCCAAACCAAAAATAAGATAGATACATGCAAGTGCATATGCCTATACAAATGATATCAAACTGAAAGGAGCCATAGCATGACAGTCTTCATGCTTCAATCTAAATTTAAGACATGACACACAAGGAATAAGGGATAGGGAAAGAGAGAGGATATATATAATTAAAGTTGTTTAAAAAAATCTTAAGTGAAGAGATGGTGACAGTTTACTCCCTTTTCCTTGTCTGCTCACTGGGCAGTTGGTTGGGATGGCTTCTACGAGGGGAGAAGGGCCCAGGTGGGGAAGGGAACTGTGGCAGTCCAACTGATTGGTTCCTTCTTCCTCTCCTTCTTACAGGTATTTGGTTGGAAAGGCTTCTGTGAAGGGAGGAAATCTTGAATTTTAGTGAAAGTTAATTTCAATGGCTAGAATTTGGAACAGGAAATTAAAAATTTTAATAATTAGGTTTTTTTAACAAAACATTAATAACAATAAAACAATAAGACAACTTGGGAATACGTGGACTACCATCTGTCATCAATATCCTGTATTACAGTAAAGAGGCGACCTCACCTATACTCTGGTCATCTATCCTACTCCCTTCATATCCTGTTATCCTAACAAATCTTTCCATAGTTGACCATGAGTCTGTGGTGGTTTAAATGTTTCCTTGTGCCTAATCATAGGAAGTTATAAATTGATGCCAAGTTGCATAGAAGTCTTGTTTATAGTTAACGCCCCTAGTTACTCTTTTGGCATGGGTCAGCTTTTCCATAAGCACGATTGAGGTTCCATTGCTGTATTGTGGGTTTCTGTGTTCCTTTCCAGGTAGCTGCAATTTCCATCTGGGCTGCTGCCCATAAGAAAGTCAGTAGTTCTTTGTTTTGTACTTTGTCATCGTCTTTGTCTATATCGATAGCAGAGCTGTAGCTGGAGACAGATCAATCACTTGCCCTGTTCTCTTCTACATACACCTCCTGCCCAAATTGTTGTATGATAGCACATGACCACCACATATGGAAAAATGTACCAGTCATATCACAGTTCTGCCAACACTTAGGGTTGGTTAATTTGTACATCTGGCTTAACTTTTGTGGTGTTAAGTACCACCTGTATAAAATTGTATTTGTGTTTTATTTTTGTAGAAATAAATTTAATTGGATCCTGTCTTATTTTGTTTGTTCAATTTGCATGCCCAGATCCTTTTCCCATATTTATTTGATACCTTCTGTGTTACCAAATTGAAATCAGAGATAAGCCCATACAAGATTGAGGTTATTCCTTTGATTTCTGTGACTTCCTTTACTACTAAAGTCTGAAATCCCATTAGAGGGCATACTATTTGTGCCTTTATTATTATTAGATTATTAGAAAAATTGAGAATTTGGTGTATTTGCATCCAGTTGAATTTTACTTCCTGTAGTTGAATTGTGTTCGTGTTTTGGGGGTTAATCCCATGTATAAATCTGTTACCCTATATAAACCCCTCGAGTCCCATAACTGGAATTGTTGACATGTATCTTTGTTGTAAAACAAGGGATGTAACAGAATGGGGAGTGGGGTCAGGCATGAATATTGGTCCATTCATGTCACACTAGTAATGTACACTTAAGGAATGGATTTTCTATTTCTTTGGGGTTTTTCTTTAATTTAACTGTTCTGTTTATCAAGCCTTCTATAGTTCTTCTATAGATTTTAGGTCTCTTTCCATGTGAATCCAGATTTTCCCCCCTTTCAGTTTATAATTTGCAGCCGCTGCCTAATTTGGTAAGTTGCATAATACATTTCTATATTACTTACACTGATACCCCCACTTTATTTTGTTGAAGTAGTGAGTTATATGTAAACCTAGGTTTTTTATTTTTGTGAATAAACTGCGTACATAATTTCTGCCATTTTTTTCAGGTAACCATCTGACAGGTGGATTGGAAGGGTTTGGAACAGATAAAACAGTTTGGGCAAAACAGTAATTTTAATAGCTCCTGTCTTCCCTAACCACGATAGATTGAATTTTGTCCACCCCCTTAATAAGCTCTCTATTTGTCTGAATAAGGGTCTGTGGTTCAGTTTAATGGTTTTTTGCAGTTTGCCTGGTAACTGGATTCCCAGGTATTTTATGTATGAAGAATAAGTTGGGATATTCTACAGGTTATTCAGCTCCGTTCTGTTATCAGCTCCCATGTTCAGACTTAGAATATTTAATTTTTGGTAATTGATCATCAAACTTCCTTGTTTTCCATATTCTGCTACAATTTGTAGTACGCGATAACTCTGTTTTGGGGTTATATCATCTGCATATAAATTAATAGTGTGCTGTTGCCTATCGATTTGATTCTCTAATGATGGCTCCTTTCTGATAGTATTTGCTAGAAAAAGCAAAAAGTAAGGGGGAAAGAGGACAACCTTGTTTTGTCCCTCTCTGTATATTTATTGGTGGTGAATCATCAGTCTGAATTATTTCCTGATTGGAGTCTGTGAAGTACCTTTATAACATTTGTGCCCATATCTAGACTTTTGCACATTTCAAGTAAAAAGGGCCATTCCAATTTGTCAAATGCTTTAGAAGCATCCAGGGAAGCAATTATAGACGTTTTGGTCTTAAATTTGGTACTATATTGCGGAGTCTTCTTACAGGATCAGCTATTTGCCTATTTTTAATAAATCCACATTGGTCTTTATGTATGTAATTTGGGGCCAAATTGTTTAATTGCTAGGAGGCTTGTAATCTTGATTCAACAGAGTGATCAGTCTATAGGAATTTGGATTATTTGGATTTTTACCTGGCTTTAGTATAAGAATTATTCTTGATGTTTGCCAAGATGCTGGAATAGGATTATTTTCCAAAATATGATTAAACAAATTCACCAGGTATGAGGATAGAAGTTCTTCAAATACTTTATAATTAAATATAAATTAAATTGTGACAGCCCTTCCGTTTTTACTGCAGCAATTTTGTCTAACCACATTAAAGTGAGTGAGTTCCAAAGGCACAAATCTGAACATCTCTCTCCAAACAGATTCCTAAACTCAAGATTAAAGGGAAAATAACATTTTGACAGATGCTTAACTCTCAAACCAGTGATGTCGGACCTGTTAAGAGATAATGTGTTTAAGACCTTTTCATGCTTCTTGCTCATGTGGGGACATGTTCAAACGGGAGCTCCAAGTTATCCTCATTTATACAGTAGCCTGAAACTTCCATAGTCATCCAGTGGCTCATCAACATAACAGCCAGTATTATTGGCAAATAAGTTGAGAACATGATGCTGGCCATGAATGGTGACGCCTTTTTTATTTAAGTATTAGCACTTATTGCCTGTGTTCAGTACAGTTCAGTAGACAGGGCAAATAACAGGAGCAGCAACAGGCACTCTAATTTGTGCCTCTAGTTATTTATTTGGTTAATCAATTCAGTATGGATCAGGGAGGCCTGATAAATTTGAGAGGTCAACAGGGTCAGATTAATCTTTTTCAACAGACTGAATTGAAAAGACACTTGACTCTATTAAAAGCTTTGTGCATCTCTAGTGATGCTATTGCCACTGGAGTTTGGTACAGTTACTAAAGTTGCTGGAGTTCGGTACATATTGAAATGCCTATGCAAAGAGGTATCTCTGCAATGAACCCAGTTCGGTCTTAATATATGCATTCGTTCATTATTGAACCTAATCTATTCATGAGATAGTCTGTGAACAATTCGGGATTTATTTATTTATTTATTTATTTATTGCATTTATACCCCGCCTTTCTCCCTCTCGCAAGGAACTCAAGGCGGCTTACATTATCCTCCTCCTCACCGTTGTATCCTCACAACAACAACCCTGTGAGGTAGGTTGGGCTGAGAGTCTGTGACTGGCCCAAAGTCACCCAGTGAGCTTCCATGGCCAAGTGGGGACTAGAACCCGGATCTCCCGGCTCCCAGTCCGTCACTCTCACCACTACACTACACTGGCTCTCAGTGGATCCTGGTTCAACAACAAAATCATTCTGTAACATCTCAGGGATGTGGGGTCCTTGACCAGTTTGGGTATTACTATTTTGGATTAATGCCTTGTCACTCTGATCTTCACCATAGTACCAAATTTAAGACCAAACCATTTATGATTGCTTCTCTGGATGCTTCTAAAGCATTTGACAAATTGGAATGGCCCTTTTCACTTTAAATGTGCAAAATTTTTCAGCCTGCAAAATTTTACTGACAATTCCAAATGGGAAACTAGGACTATTTTAAGTTGTCACTTGCTTGGGAACCCATCAGAGTCAGGAGTTTTGCCATTTTTAAATTTAAAATTGATTGCTTTGATTTATTTGTCAGAGATCGCTTGATTCAAAGGTTGGTGATGTTCATAACTTGTTGGAGTGGGGGTATTTGTGAATTGTGGAGATAGGAATTTATGTTGACTCGATCTGACTTATCTGAGGTTTATCTGCTGATAGAATTCAGCAAAAGCTGTGTTAATATCTACAGCATTCTACTACATTGTGGATTCATCTAATTTGGCAGCAACTGAAACTTGAAATTAGTTGGTTCATAACTTGAATCTAGTAGGTTTGTAATTCTCAGATGTGTAATGAACCCTGCCCTTAAGCCAATGAAGTTTCATATTTTCAGAATTCAAACCGAGATTGATGACAAGTTCATTTTAATTTTCTTTGCCTGCGTGATCTGCATGACTTAGCAGCCAAACTCTGCCATCTCCTCCTCAACAGAGTCAGCAACATGCCAAATCCTGCAATGGGCAGGTATTTTTGTTGCAGCTTCTGCTCTGTGTCTGCAGCCTTTTGGCTCCATGTTGATCTCCTATTATAAACAAAGCACATGTGATAACAGCTAATCAAAGAAGGAATGTGTCATGATCCAGGATATTGTGATGCACAGAGTGGAAGCAAAATTATGTGTGCTGCGTTCCTAAGGCATTTGCAGGACCACAGCAAGGCATACTTTCCTATTTTATTCATATGCTTCATTGACTCTTAAATTTGCAAAGCAGAAATAAGCTCCACATACTCCCGCAGTAATTACACCAGCAGCAAAAGCTCCTGTCTCTGTGAGCTGCCCCTTTCAGAATTCACTGTCAAGTCAAGTGCCAAAGTGGAGGAGGAATTTGTCAGCTGCCATTTTAACATGTTATGAGAGGGAGAATTTGACAAGTGGGATTTCAAGATGTGAAGAGGGCATAGCGATGTGCTGTACTAACTGCTTTTATATTGGTGCAACTTAAAAATGAAAACTGGTCCTTTGAGTGTGCACTCTTGTGAAGGACTGAAGAAAAAAACCAATCCAATTTGCTCAGATTTGAATGATAGTTAAAAACACACACAGCAATCCCATTTGCGCACATTTGAAAGACCAGAAAATAAAAATAAGTGATCCCATTTGCCCACATTCAGGTCCCCATCCCCCTCTCCAGCACTTCTTCATCCGTGAAATAATCCATTTATTAGAGCACCTCTTCCAAGGAAGTGTTACGTGTAGGTAGGTGATCTGCATGTGTGTGCGTGTCATGCGCCCAACCTGGTGGCACGTGGAAGGGATCTTTTAATTTTGAGTCACTGCACACCACTTCCAATGGTAGGGGGCCATTTCATTAGAAGCCTAGGAGAAATCAGGAGGTCAGCAAAGACTTCATAAACAGAATATGCTGTTTATTAAGAATTAACACGTAAGAAAAAGTTAAGCAGTTTGTTTAAAGTTTTTAAAGTGAGAATACAAGCTCAGGAAACAAGGCAGTAACCATCCTAGCAAGCAAAAATGAAACAGCCTGTGGTGTGTATGGCTGGTGTGTTTAGCCTAATATGGAATAGGGGAAAGCAGGTGGGAGACAGACAAAAGAGTAGGAGTCAATAACTGGTTCAGAGTGGTGATTTTGTAGAGAGGTTGAGGGGGAAGGAGACAGACTGAGTAGAAAGGTGCAGAGCTGATTTCAGGGAGAAAAGGCAGCAGGGGGTTTCAGAGCCAGGGTGCCCAGGCTTTTGAGGAGGACAAGCTTATAAGGAGGGGAGGGTGCAAAGGAAAGGAAGATGCTCCAATAATTTGGAAAGGAGTTAATGCAGGGGGTTGCCATTAAATTCCAGCCACTCTTCAGTGGGTCTGATTGTCTGAATACATTTCCATTGGTTTCAGGCCCAGTTTTGGCACAGAAACCGCCCTGGTTGCCTTGATGATTCACTTGTACCAAGGGGAGAACAGTGGGGAGTGTGATTCTGCTCACTTACCTGGATCTCTCAATCGCTTTTGATACAAGTGACCATGGCATCTGTCTGGATATATGCGGTTTGGATTAGCTGGGCTGGGGGCTGGGGGTGTCAGTGGTTCTGCACCTGTCTGGAAGGCTGATTCCAGAAGGTGGTGCTGGGGACTATTGCTTCATCCCGTGGCGCTGACACTGTGGGTTCCCACAGAGTTCCATTGTATCACCTGTGCTCTTAAACATATATTTGAAACCCTTGAGTTAGATCATGTGCGGGTTTGGAGTTGGGAGTCAATATGCAGATGACACTCTACCTCTCCTTTACATCAGATTCAGGTGAGGCAGTGGAAGTTTTGAATTGTTTCTTGGAATCAGTAATGGACTGGATGAGAGCCAGTAAACTGAAGCTCAATCTTGACAAGACCAGAGGTACTGTTGGTCGGTAGATCGTCTGTCTGGGCAGGTGGTGTTTCACCTGTTCTAGATGGGTTGTGTGCTCCCTAAAAGTCTGGAGTGCTCATGGATCCATCTTTGTGCTCTTGAGCACACTTGGTGCCTTTTACCAACTGAGGCTGGTACACCATCGGTGAGCCCTCCTGTTTGGGGAGAACCTGGCCACAGTTATCCACAGCCTGGTAATCTCCAGATTAAACTGTTGCAATGTGTAATATATGGGGCTGCCTTTGAAGGCTGCCCAGAAAATGCAGTTAGCTTAAAATACAGCTGCTAAGCTACTAACTGGGACTCCTCATTGAAAATATATCTTGCCAGTCCTTAAACAGCTTCAGTGTCTTCTGGTCTATTTGAAAGCACAGTTCAAAGTGCTGGTGCTTATCTTTGAAGTCCTACACAAACAATAGTGTGTTGATTTAATTATTTATTTTTAATGAATGAGTATATACACATCTCTTAATGAAGCAGAGATTGTATACCTACACCAACACATTTCCTGTAATTTCCCATACAGTCCTGGAATTACTTTTAAAATATGTATACAAAAGTAGGCTAGCTAATTTTCATGCAGGATGCTAGCATTTTATTAATATTTACATCCAGGAAGGTAAAGATACCTATCTGTTTAACAACACCATGAGTGCCCAGGACTAACATAACGGTCTATGCACTCTCTCTATTTTCTTTCAGAGGCCTTTCAGACTTACTATCCACTATTTTAACAAATATTATCTATGTGATATAGAAACCAAGTGGTGACAGTTTAGCTGAGCTTTGGTTAAAACTTTGAATATCCCAAGATAAAATAACATTGTTCTTAAACCAGGAAAACTTTTGTGGAGTGTAAACCTGGGTTAAATATAAAATAAGACATGAGGTAGTAAACAAAAATAGTATGATGACTATATTGAGCTTAGGTATTGAAGGCTACAGAGCAGAGCCCAATACACTTCATGGCACTGCTGAAATAAATTATTATTACATTTTTAGAGGCCACCAAGAGAACAAAGCAGGGTTCTTTGTTTAAACAAAGCTTGGACTAACTGGATTCCCCCCCCCCCCCCCGCTGCCGCCTAGACTGCTTCCCTCTTATGGAAAATGCTTCCTTGGGATTAGGGCATAAATCCATGTGGTTTGGAGGAAATCAGAAAGTGTTTCAGTGACATTACAAACTAGAAGACTTTAAGAGCAGAGCCACGGTGACCGGGAGGTTTGTAGGTATTATCACCTCCCTCTGCTGAGGCAATGGATTTTTATAGAATCATAGAATAGTAGGGTTGGAAGGGGCCTACAAGGCCATCGAGTCCAACCCCCTGCTCAATGCAGGAATCCAAGTCAGAGCATCCCTGACAAATGGCTGTCCAGCCTCGTCTTGAACGCCTCCAGTGTGGGAGAGCTCACCACCTCCCCAGGTAATTGGTTCCATTGTCGTATTGCTCTTACAGTCAGGACGTTTTTCCTGATGTTCAGCCGGAATCTGGCTTCCTGTCACTTGAGCCCATTATTCCGTGTCCTGCACTCTGGGATGATCAAGAAGAGATCCTGGCCTTCTTCTCTGTGACAACCTTTCAAGTACTTGAAGAGTGCTATCATATCTCCCCTCAGTCTTCTATTCTCAAGGCTAAACATGCCCAGTTCTTTCAGTCTCTCTTCATAGGGCTTTGTTTCCAGTCCCCTGATCATCTTTGTTGCCCTCCTCTGAACCCTCTCCAGTTTGTCTGCATCCTTCTGAAAGTGTGGTCTACTGGTTAGGCCTCATCTGGACTACTGGACACAGTAGTCCAGATGAGGCCTAACCAGTGCTGAGTAGAGGGGAACTAGTACTTCCCGGGATTTGGAAGCGATGCTTCTATTAATGCAGCCCAAAATAGCATTTGCCTTTTTTTGCAGCCACATCACATTGTTGGCTCATCTTCAGCTTGTGATCGACCACAATTCCAAGATCCTTCTCACTTGTAGTGTTGTTGAGCCACGTATCCCCCATCTTGTAACTGTGCATTTGGTTTCTTTTTCCTAGGTGCAGAACTTGGCATTTATCCCTATTAAATGTCATTCTGTTGTTTTCTGCCCAGCGCTCCAGTCTATCCAGATCACTTTGAATTTTGTTTCTGTCTTCCAAAGTATTAGCTATCCCGCCCAATTTGGTGTCATCTGCAAATTTGATCAGCATTCCCTGCACCTCCTCCTCCAAGTCATTAATACAAATGTGGAAGAGCACTGGGCCCAGGACTGAGCCCTGCGGTACCCCACTCGTTACCTCTCCCCAGTTTGAGAAGGTCCCATTGATAAGCACTCTTTGAGTCCGATTCTGTAGCCAACTGTGGATCCACCGGATCGTTGTTTCATCTAGCCCACTTTGAACTAGTTTGCTCATCAGGAGATCATGGGGCACTTTGTCGAAAGCTTTGCTGAAGTCGAGGTATATGATGTCTACAGCATTCCCACGGTCTACAAGGGAGGTGACTTGATCAAAAAATGAGATCAGATTTGTCTGGCAGGACTTGTTTTTGACAAATTTTGATTCTGTGCAAGTGATTGAATTTAGTTCAGTCTAGTATGCAGGGAGCTTAACCTATTGACTTTAGCAGGCAAGATGGAAATTTGCAATCAGACGAGGGCAGGCTGGCTAATGAAATACAGACATGAGCAGATTTCTGTATAAACAGATTTCTATATCTCTTCCATCCTTGGTTAAGATGTACTGAACTAGAAAGCCAAATTGCATGAGTTTTAGCTCCTCCCGAACTGCACACGCACAAAAGACCTACCACAGAATAAATGGAAAGAGAGCAGATACTTGTTGTGTCTTGTTTTCTCCTGACATTTTTCCTACCTTCCCGCCCCATGCAGGTGTTTGCCTGCACATGTGTAGGATGCAAGTGGGGAGAACATGGGGACACACATACGTTCCTCCCCCCAGTGCCCCCACATGCCTGGCTGCCATTGAGACCATTGTGTGTTGACCACAAAAATCTCAAGAGAGCTTAGTAAGCACACTTGGCTAAACGCACTTACAAAGTTCCCATGATTGGAAACCCGGCCTGTAATGCAGCTAGGATGCACCCTCATCCCATCCCCACTTTAGACCTACGTATGTTCAGGAAAATGCCTGCATAGGCCTTGTGTGTATATTCCTATGCGTGTAATCCTTGCACTGAGCTGAACAGGACCAAATTCTAGGAATCATGATTTCCTACTTGGTGATGCTTGTCCTATGTTCAAGCCATCTGTCAGGGATGCTCTGACTTGGATTCCTGCATTGAACAGGGGGTTGGACTCGATGGTCTTGTAGGCCCCTTCCAACCCTACTATTCTATGATTCTATGACTATTCTTTAATTCTAAGAATACATGCCAAAATGTGTACCCTTCAGCCATAGCTTTTGCCAAAGACAAACACATACAAAATTTGACATAAGAGATGTATGCCTGCAGAGAAATCTTTGAGGTGGTCAGCATATTTTAGACTCACCTAAACACCTGTTAGGAAGGTGTGGCCTATTAGAAGAGCCTGATGGATCAGAATGCCCTTTTCATAGATTTTGGAGATTTTCCTGTCACCATTGTTGGCAATCCTGTCAAGGCCCTGGCCAACCTCTGTGATGAGAAATTACTCTGGCAGTTGATATAATTGCTCCTGAACGTCCTCTCTTTGTTTGTGGAGCTAAGGTAGCACCTTCATTGTTTGAGAAATTGGCAGCAGTGAAACAGCAGGGATGACTATTAGAGCTGAGGATTAGAGCAGTGGTAGCAGAAGACCTGTGATGAATCAGATCAAACTTGGCTGGAGCAGGGCGGGCAGAAGGTAGATCTGGACCTACTGGTTGATCTCTTGGGTGATTTGCAGTAGATTGGCAAGGATTTCTGACTCCCAGTTCTTTAACGATAGCAGCAACGAAACAACTCCCCACCTTAAATGATACTGCTGAAATAAAGAGAGCTTGGGGTAACTAGGAGTGGATTTTTGTGTGGAAAGACTGTGAGCTCCATTCAAGCCTGGGTTCCTAATTCTTTTAAGTGTAAGTGTCTTTTGTACCAGACACTGGTTACTGGATCTTTCAGTCTTTCAAAAAAGAACATAGTAGAATCCACAAGCCTGAAGTCTGCCTATCCCTGGTCTAGAGTGCAGTGTAGAGCCTGCTCTGTGGCAGAGATGATGACAAAGAAATCTTACATTTTCATCACCATTGTGTCAGAGTCTTCTAGTGGAGCTTTTCCAAGTCATTGAAAGGCTGTTACATGTTGGTTGGTCCCCATGAAGACAGAGAGGGTGGGCCATTTGGTGGCCTGCTGTGACCAGTATGCCAGACACTTTGAGGAAAAAGAGGCTTGTATCCATTCTGACTTAAATTCTACAGTGAGGGCAGTATAAATAGATGTATTTGGCATCAACTTGTCTGATTATTTTGGATACTTTGTGCAGCCTGAAGATATGGCCAGGATTCTGGGACAACTGAAGCCTCCCACTTTTGTGCTCAACTCTTGCCCTTGTCCAAAAGTTGCCAGAGGGGGACTGGGATGGGTGGTGGGAGTGGTGAAAGCCTCCTTGTGGGGAAGATATGATTCTCAAAAATGTAAAAGAGTACAATAAGGCATTTGCTTAAAATTAAAAAAAACTTCCCTAGACCTCACTGTATGGGAGAATTTGCAGCTGATTTTTAATGTTCTTTCCATGGGCTCCAGCTCCTGGTGGCCCCTCAAATCCAGTTTGTTTTAGATCCATTTCAGTCTAGCTTTAGGTCTAGGTTTGGTATAGAAACATTCTTGGTGGATATATTGGGAACTGAACAGGAGGAATTGTTTCTTCCCCTGTTGGTTCTGCTGGACCTTTCAGCAGCTTTTGATACCATTGACCATGGTGTCTGTCTGGACCATCCAGCTGGGATGGGACTTGGAAGTTATGGAAATACAATTGTTCTGGTCTTTCCTGGAAGGACAGTTCCAGAAGGTGGTGCTGAGGAACTCTAATATGACACTTTGACCTGTGGTGTCCCTTAAGATTTCATCTTGTCCATCTTGTTGTTTAATATCAGAATGAAACCACTGAGAAAATTCATCTGGTGATTTGGAGTAAGGGTTCATCAGCATGCAGATGAGAATCTGCCCTATCTCTTTTTTTTCTTTTCTTTTCTTTCCTTTTCTTTTTGAATCTCTTTTCCATCACAGTCCATGGTGGTTACAGAGGTCCTGAACAGATACTTGGAGGCATTAATGGACTGATGCCGGCTAACAAATTGAAGCTTAATCAGAACAAGACAGAGTTGCTCCTGGTCAGTAGAACCATTGAGCCAAGGAAAGAAATTCATGTTTAGACAGAAATAAGTCATACAACTCCCAGCATCCCCTATGCCAGCCAATAGGATTGTGCCCGTAACATGTTAAATGGAGTAGCACTCCTCTCGTAAACACAGATTCATAGATTCTGGACTCTTCCTTGTTACTAGGTGCTGAGGTGGCAGCTGTAGCCCAGGTGTGCCTTTTCTCAGGTTGGGCAGTTGTGCCAGCTACACCTAGTCCTGAAAACCACAGGTAATGTGTGTCCTAGTTACATCACATCTGGATGAATGCAATTCACTCTATATGGGACTGCCTTGCTTTTGTGTCTTTTTTGGCAAGTGGAAGTGTTTAAACATATTTAAAACTTTGCAAGGGTTTATGAAAAAGAAATCTCTCAGTTAACTTTTTTGGATTTTGATACAATCATGTACTCAGTAAAATTCTACCTTTTTAATAGAAAAATCCAACTACTGTGGTTTGGGGTTTCTGCAGTCTGCCTGTTATAGTCTGCTACTAAAATGAATTAGGAGAGGTGGGAAAGGGGAAACTTTTTTTTGTTCTAATTGATTTTACCCCAGTGGGACTCCTATGACCTAGATCTTTGGCCCATAGTAAAACTGGGGAAGGAATTTTAAGGGAGTAACCCACGAGCATTGAAGACACCATACTCATGAGGAGGTGGTTAAATGTGTGGAAAGTGATTTAACTGGGCTTTCCTTGTCTGTTTTCTTCTGCTGGTGATGTCAGAAGTGCCAGATTTTTTTATCATTGGTGAAGGAACAGGGCAGATGAAAAAGGAAAATTCTCTTAATTGGGATCTAGTAACTTGAGATTTCAACCTGCCTGGAATTTCCCTCGCCAGCTAGAATGGAATGCGTATAACCCATTTTACCACAGTCTCCGAGGCTGGTCAGGACCTTTAGAATTCCCTTTCTGCTTTCACTCGCCATAGTTAGCACAGCCCAGTGGATAGACTGATCTTTGTCATGGATCTAAACAATTATAGTTTCAATTGCTTCGGCTGAAGCTTACTCATTTCTGGCTCCTTTCCTAGCAGCCAAATTGCCTACTGCACTGTGATAGCCTGTAGGTGAGAATCCTGAAACAATTATAGTGGTTCGTAGTAGCCTTTCCAGGCCCAATGTGGAAAGAGCCATTGAAAACTGGAACCTCTGAAATGCTCCTCGGGGGCGGGGGGGATGCCCAGTTAACAGCTGTAAGTTGACATCCCTCTGAATAGCTTGAGAGAGGTACCAGCATTGGATAAAATAATGATTGGCAGCTGAGGGATTTACCCATTGGCAAATTGCACTGTTCCAGAGGCTCAGCATCCCTTTGACTGGTGGCGTGAGAGGGGTACAGGCATCCTGGAACCCAGCCACGAACTGCACAGCAGGGATGGGCTGGGGGGCGGGCAGGGAGTATGCCATGTGTCTTCGCTCAAATCGTATTCCTTTCCACAATGTCATTAATGCTTATTGTATCTTTATAACCACTAATCCAAGTTTTGCTTTTATCTGTACCTTTTATGCATGTTTGTACACTTGTTAACTTGTATATGCAATTTAAAAGTTCAGGAATGCTTTGTTTAAAAGCCTTAGTATCTCCCTGCCACACACACACCATTAATGATGTGAAATGGTTCAATGTGTCACAATTGTACTGTGATAGTAATGATTTTTAATAGTTAATTGGTAGGAAAGATTTGGGATTTTTTTTATCATTGGTGAAGGAACAGGGCAGATGAAAAAGGAAAATTCTCTTAATTGGGATCTAGTAACTTGAGATTTCAACCTGCCTGGAATTTCTCTCGCCAGCTAGAATGGAATGCGTATAACCCATTTTACCACAGTCTCCGAGGCTGGTCAGGACCTTTAGAATTCCCTTTCTGCTTTCACTCGCCATAGTTAACACGTCCAAAAAACACGTCCAAAGTTTTTGTCATGTATGCAACATATCAAAAAGATTTGCTTAGCTGTGGGTTTTGAAAAATCAGTTGCTCTGGTCTGGTTTTGAGAGTTGGGTAGACAACAGTGAATTTTGATGAACTTTCATCAGTATACTCTTGCTGTGATTGCATGCATTCAGAACATGTTTTATTTCTGGACAAATGAATCTTTACTACAATATGCTTACAATCCCGATGTTGTTTCAGGTACTTTCCGTAGTGTCACAACATTTTAAAAAGATCCTTTATAAACAAAAAAACCAACCCTTTCAATGCACATTGACTATTTCTGTTCTTTCAGTTTTTGTGGACATAAACCTTAAGTTTTGCATCAGAAAAGGTATTTAGTTTTTTCTGTTTTTTTTACATTTTCTGTGGCATATTTTATTTGATTATACCTCTCTTTCTGTCCCCCCACCCCTTCTCCACACTTCTCCACTTTCATTTAAGCCCTTCCAGTTACCATTGTTTTCCTACCTCTCTCATCTGGAGTTTGTGCATGCTGTGGAAATGCAATAAACATAATGTCAGTAATAGCCACATGGGTTCTTGCAAGACATTTTAAATCTTTATGAATACCAGTGCTTGCAACTGTAAAAGAAATAATGGCTTTCTACTGCCTTTCGAATCATTGATTATATTCTTATATTCTTCAAATATCTGAATTGGAAGTTTATGTCTAAATATATGGAATGGATCATTACAAATGACTGCAACAATTGGAATCCCATGTAATTAAAAAATATAAATAAATTTCTAAAGTTGAACAAGTTTGGAATAACATGGACATGATTAAAGTAACAAATTTATTAGAAACAAGGGAAGATAATAGTATATTTTTCTTTAAAATGAGCAAACTTAATTAACTTTTGCAATAGTAGATACACTGGTTGGAACCTCTGGATGTTATATATTTTTATAAGGTATCGACTTTTACTAACGTACGGTGGCCCTTGTTACTTTTCTTTGAGTCATTAAAAATCAGTCAGTCAGTCTGTGCATGCTTGCCTGTGGTGGGAGACTTCGCTACAACATGGGCTTTGGCTTCACAGTTTCTGGTGGAACACTTTCCTTCTGCCTGTGCTTGGTTGATTAATCTTTTAGACAGTTTTTCAAACTGCATTTCTCTTTCAGTTGGGTTCCAGTGTGTCATCTGTCTCACTTTTTCTGCATATCTTAGGCAAACATGCTTTTCCAAATTAAAATAAATCCCAGCCCCAAACTCTGTGTGCACTTTTTCATTTTGTTCTCACAGGTACAAATTGTTTACAAGCCAGTGGATCTCAGTCATGTAACATCCAAATGTGGTTCCTTGGACAATATTCATCATAAACCAGGTGATGTCAATGATTATGTGTTGCTTTATTTTATTTTTTTAAGCATATGCTTATTTTTATATTGTACCCTGGTTCTGGAGGGCAGGATCAGCATTTTTGTTTTGTTTTTTGCAAACACTGAGATGACAGATAGGAAAGGAGGGGGGAAGTGCAAGGAGGGTAGACAAGGAAGAAGCAATTATGTCTGCCAAATGTCAGAAAGATAGGCTTCTTCCCAAGGAATGCTTGCTGTCTGAGTGAGACATGCATATTTGGAAAACCTTGGATTTGGTCATCTACACGATTCCTGCCAAGTCCTGGCTCACACTGCTATTCTGGAACAGCCTGGGTGCACAACCAACATGACATAGTTATGTGACGTTTCAAGTTACTGTACATCACAGTGATCTCTGCCTTAATCATCTCCCATCCAGAGTATTGCAAATGCTCTATGCAGGCTGCCCTTAAAGAATGTTCAAAAATAGCAGCTAGTTTGAACGGCAGCACCAGATTGCATTCTTTGTTCACCAGCTGGACAAAATTCAAGCTGGTGCTGCATAACTATAAAACCAGGATTTGGGTGGGGGGGAGATATCTGAAAGACCACCTCCTCCCATATGTGTACAGTTTAAGATCCTGTTTGAACTCTCTTCCGCGTGTCCCACCACCAAGGGAGGCCAGGGTGATGGGAACACAGGATAGGGCAGCCCCCTGCCTGTGGGACCTCCCCCCAGCGGAGCTCAGACTGGCCTCTTCGTTGATCAGTTTGAGGCAAGCTGTTAAAAACTTTTTTATTCGACATGGCTTTTTAGTGTTTTATGAGTGCAGTCCTATCCGGATGCCTGTCCACCTCCAAACTCAGAGGCAGACAGGCATCCTATGCAGAGTGGGAGGAATGCGGAGTTGATCTTTGTCTCCATGCTTCCCCTGCTTTACGCATTTCGCCCATCTAGCTGAGGCGTCGGGGAGGGACAGAGGCTGGGGAAAGCGTGTATCCCTGCTTCCTCAGTCCCTTCCCCGCCCACCGTTATGACCCCTTTCCCTCCTCTCCAGGCTCGGTTTGTGAGCTCGTAGAGGCAGCTGACACGGTTCTCTCCATGCTGGCTGGGAGGGGGAGAGGGCAGGGAGCTCAGACTCCTGGGTCCAAGGTGGGAGCGCTGCCTCTGGCCTCGGATCCAGGAATGTGAAAAATCCTGTGGCCCCCCAGCCACTGTCTAGGAGCCATCGGATTGTTCTCCCTGTGTATTAGCTTCACATTCAAAGATTCTCTCAATTCTGCTGTGGGTGATGTTTTATTGATTTTAAATTGGTTTTTTTTTTTTTAGTTTTTAATGGTTTTAATTGTAATTTGCCTTGGGAGCCCTTTTCAAGCCAAAAAGCAACACACACACACACACACACACACACACATACATACATGTGATATATACTCGATAAATACTTAATAACTTCACACACACTTGACTTACACAGGAATTTCTCCAAAGGTTCTCCTGTGGAGGAAAGCATTATATGTGGGATGAGACCCTTAATTACCGGGGGTCCTTCCCAGGCATGTACTGGAGTCCTTTGCCTTTCCAAGGCTCTGTTAGAAAAGTGGCTTAAAAAAATTCAATGCTGAAATTGACAGGATCCTGCATGTGGCCTTCCCCATCCCGGTGCCCTTCCAATGTTGTGGACTACAACTCCCAGCATTCCTGACCATTGGCCATGCTGGCTGGGGCTGATGGGAGTAGCAGTCCAAAACATCTGGAGGGCACCCGGTTGGGAATGGCTGATATAGACTGCAGGAGGGGCATACGGGCTTACTGTGGGGAGTAGACCTCATCTAGGAGCGTCCTATCACACACACACACCTATAGGCTAATTTGTTCATCTGCCCAATACAGACGCCTGCAGGCATAAGGTCCAGTTAATATGGAAGGTGTAGCCTTCCGTTGCTCCCTTGTTCCTGTGGTTGGGAGCCCATGAAAGAGGGAGGGAGAAAGAGAAAGGGGGACTCTTTCAGCAGAATGGTGTCACATCAGTCTAAACCAGGGGTCTAGAACGTCTTTCAGCCTGTGGGCCAAATTCCATTTTGGAGAAGCTTTGGGGGGCTGCATATTTTAGCTTAAAGCCCTCACTGCCAGTAATGAGGGGGTGCATTTCAACCTTTTAGCGTAGTGGGAAAACTGCACAAAAGCTGGGAAACCGCCAAAGGATCGGTGGTTGGGAGACGGGGTGGGAGCAGGGGAAGGGGCGTGGCCTTCTGGGGACCCCCAGGGGGCCAGATTTGGCCCCTGGACTGGAGGATCTGCACCCTTGGTCCAAACTATGAATAGCATTTATCACCTTGGTGTATTAGGAATAGGCAGGCTTTGTAACATTTTATGTAAAACAAGCACAACGGTGATACGTTCAGCTGTTGGTGTTGACTTTCGACACAAACTGAGCTGCACACAGTCGAGTGAACAAGCCACACATTAGCAGTAGGCGAAACAAAACACCCACCTGGGACAATTCCTTCCCTATAGCCATAGTTTACACGCTGCACAGGTCTCTCCAAGGGAAATGTTTCCTGACTTTGTAGTACAAGCCCATCCTGCTCAATACATTCATCCCTCCTTTCCTTTTATCTGTTGCTTACCAGTATTCCACTACTATTATTACAGCATGTTGCATGTAGTTCAGATGGCCCTGTTTCACTATTACTACTAGTTCTTCTGATGCTGAGTGGAGTGTGGACATGTCAAAAAACCTGAGGTCAAAGCATATTTCCAAATTGTGTGAGACTGACAGTATTCTGCTCAGTGAACGTGCAAGCTGTTTTGCATTCTAGGAGTAGAATGTATTATTTAGTTGTGCTTAACTCTAAAGTTAAGAGGCCAAACATAGCACTTGCTCAAGGGAAAGTAGCACATTAAAAGGAGACACATTATTTCCTCCAGAAGCCAGTGTTGTATGCACTTTTCGGTATATGTTAACCCTGTACTTATTTCTCCTGTAGGTGGTGGGCAGGTGGAGGTGAAATCCGAGAAACTGGACTTCAAAGATAAAGTGCAATCGAAAATTGGGTCATTAGATAACATCACTCATACCCCTGGAGGAGGAAATAAAAAGGTAAAAGTTCTGCATCTTGCTATTCTCTGTGCATGAAGGGAAAGTCTCATCAAGGTAGCAGCAGGTCAGACATTGCATTTGGCTATCGAACGGTAGCATCTCTGTCATGTCCATTGCTATTTTGAACCTTATTTTTTAAATTGCCTTCCATTACCCTTACTGTCCCCACTTCTCACCATGCATTATCTGTAAACATCTCTCGTGCCTACGAAAGATCATTATGACATTGCCAGACTAGCATGAAGGGGCATTTGCTCAGGAGCTTTCCCCGCTCAGAATTAAATGGGAGCTGCCTGAGGGGCTAACTGTATCTTACATGCAAAGTCATACACTGGAGCTCTGGTGGCTTTTCTCATGTTCTTAACTGGTGCATGCTGCTCCTTCTCCTCTCTCATCGATCTTGTTGAGAGCAGAGAAGAGAGAAAGGGGTACGTCACCCTGTCCCTGTACTAGATGCCTCCCCCGCCTGCCAGTCCCCATATGTTTGCACATAACATGTTCGCCAGCTTGGGCAGAGTGCTCACTGGTTGTTTTTACATAATTTATAACACTTTACCCTTCAGAAGGGCTGTGTCCTTCTCTGCCAAGCTTTGCATATTTTCCAAGAGGCGCCCAACGGTGTGTACAGACGTATTTAAAAACAAGGGCTGATGTGCTCTGAAAGCATGCTCACGCTGTTCTTAACTGTCCCTGTTCTTTTCCAGCACTTTGTTTAGAAAAAGGTGGTTCTGTGAGTTGAAGCCAAAGGAGACCATGCACAGGGTTAAATAGCTGATGACTTTGACATTGCAATTCCATTTCCCCACCCCTCATCACAAGAGCAGACTTGCAACTTAAAATAACTGACTGAAGTGTTGTTGTTTTTTAAGGCAGCACATGAACTTTCTTTAATGGTAGGACAACAGGCAGGAAAGTTTAATGCCTTCTCTGACTAGCCAACTGGACTTACCTTGCTAGCTGAATAGGGGTCCCTTCACAGTTTTTGGCTCCTGACCAAGAGGAGCAATTTGCCTGGGCTCCAGAGCATAGGCCTAAAACCCCTGCCCACTGACAGTAAGGAAAAAGACGAGAAAGATGAAAAAGAGGTGTGGGTGGGGGGAGCAGAGGCAAAAATGGATGTTGCTTTCTCTTTCCCTTGATCTCTTTCCCATGAGGGGCTGCAGGTGAGAGAAGTGGGAAACCCAGACCAACCTTGCCTGGACCTGTGGCTCCTGTGCAACAAGCTCTCCCCCTGCCAGTTTCCCTCAGGGTCTCTCTCCCCAGCAGCATGGAGGAATTGTTCCCATTGGCACTCTTCCATTCAGCTTTCTTCCCCTCACTTGTGGCAGCAAGAGGTGGCCCCGTGTATTTTCCCACACTCTGGAGTGCTTCCACATACACCCCATGGCAGGTGCGCACAACTCAGGTTGGATGCCAGGCTCCTCGCTGCACAGCCATAGCCCCCGAGGCCCAGGCAACCCAGCCCGCCTCTGTTCTGCCTCCTCCCACCGATGGGGCTGAGCAAAGCTACTCCGGCTCCCTTTCACCCTAGAGGGAGGTGGTCCTCTCAGCGTCCTGGCGTCCGCAACCCAAATCACCATGATTTCAAGTGTCCCTTTCCTCCCCACACACCCCTGCCCTGGTGAGAACAGGGGCCACTGAGCCACCACTGCCTGCTCACAGGCTTGATGGGTTGCACCACCTCCAGAGTGAGGAGGAGCACATCCACGTACAAGGGGTTGGGTAAGCTCATCCTGCACAGGGTCTGGTCTGCAGTCGCCCCAAAAATACTAGGAGGATGAAATGGTTGCTAGCATGGTCACAAGCACGTCACCACCTCAGTTGGCCTGGAGTTGCTAAAATGGACTTGCTGCTCCATGGTGACATGCCTGCGCCAGCTAAACCGCGCAAGGGCAGAGCAGCACGCCCGCAAGTGCCTCGATGATGTTTTTTGATCCTTACCGGAGATGGCACAACCACAGATGCAAGGGGATCCACAAAACCACGAGTCCCTGGGACAGCCTGGATTATTCTGGCCAAACCCAGAATTCCGGTGACTGCTCTCTTGCCCCCTTCCCAGGCTTGGATCCCACAGACCCTACCTCCTGCTCCCAGCATGCTGGAGGGGAAGGGGGAAAGGCTTAAAATAGTGCACCTTGAAAGCCCATCTTTCCAGGGAATCTCCAAATGAGAACAGGGGAGCGGGGGCGGGGGGAGACCAGGTGCCAGCAGGTGGTCCGTTAATAACTAGGCCTCCTTCTAGACCAAAGCAGAAGAGGGAGGACTCTTGGAGGAGTTAAGGCCCCGTCCCATCACCACTCAAAGCGGACTGTCCAGGCCTGCACCCTTTATTTGTAGAAGGAAACTCCGTGGAGCACCACCCAAAGACTGCCTTAGAGAGCTTCAAGGCTTTTCCTGAGTTCCTCCAGCTCTGAGTCTACCATTCTTTTTTCCTCAGTTTTTTCCCCAAAGGATCTTGGATCAGAAATGGTGCAATTCTTTGTAGGCCAAGAGTCCCAGATAGATAGCCAAGAAGTTTTATTCCCTCCTTCCCAAAGCCACAGCCAACCTAAAAATCCCTTTTGTGGATGCCCCAGGGCTGCTCTGACCTCCAAGTCCAAGGGCAGGGCGGAGATTGAATCACAGGATCATAAAGCTGGAAAGGACCTTGGATTCATATGGTCCAACAGCCTGCTCAATACAGGATCTGCCAGAAGACTCCTGGTATTATGAGTCAGCTTTGTGCCAGGGTCATGAAGCTGAGGCCCTGGCCATCTAGGCCTCCACTGAAACCTCCATCTTTGCAAGGCTTTGCTCCTCTAGGCCCACAGCTTTCTCTCAGTACTTCTGGAGGGCAATAAACAATTCAGGAAAAGCCATAACAAGTTCACTAGAGCCACAGAGTTCATGGCAGGCTCTTCAGTGGATGCTCTACAGCTGGTAACTCAGCTAGTCCACCTGAACATTCAGCTATTACTGAAGAAGTTCAGCCAAAATGGAAGCCAAGTTGGTTTTCACTGAAATCAGAAGGAGAGCACCTCTTCATGGGGAATTTTGGATCTGATGCCTCTATCTGTGCTGTGGTCATAATAATGTCTGTACGGATAAGGACATATTTGTTCCAAAGCCTATGGAGGAATGCTTGTAAGGCTAGTCAAACTGGCTTTCAATTTCAGCCAGCTGGTGGATTGAGCTACCTCTGAAAGAAAGCATGGGACTTGTGCTACAAGCTCCTGGCAGTAAGGCTTGCAACCATCCAGTGAAGCTTGCATGACCTAGATTCTCATGGATTCCATTAGGGGAACCCCACTCTTAAGGTGGTGGTGGCGGCGTTGGGGCATCCCGCCACACACGCACAGACGGGGACCTTTTCACTTCCTGAGAGGATTGCTTGACTGTTTTGCTTGTGAGCCTGGTGAGTCCCGGGGGAATCTCCACAGCGACGGGTTTAGCTTGCTTTCCACTTTGTTGCGGTTTTTACTGGAGTCAAATCTGCTCCCTCTGGGAATACACGGGGGTCGAAAACCTGGATTCGACCTGGGGCTCTCTGCAGGTCACACGGCAGTTTACTGAGAATTGTTTCGGTGGCTACTGGGTGGAGTCTCATTGGTGTCATCATTTAGAGAGCCTGTTCCCTCCCTCCCACTCTCACCTTGTTTTGCCCCTTCTGCTTTCTCTGGCCAGTGTGTGTATTAGAGCCCCCACCTTCCCCAACCTATGTCCCACCCTCCTCATCCAGTTTTTTAAAAGTTATTTTCCCTCTAAAACCTCAAGTAGCACAATAGCGACAGGACTAAATGTGCAGCAGCGACCCCTCGCATTACTGCATTAGTGGGGACACTTTAGGTAGCCTGCTTTCAGTCTTTAACATTCCCCCGCTCCGTGCATGTTTACCCAGAAGTAAGAAATATATCTTGTTCCCCTGCAGTGAAAGGGTTAAAGGCTAACTGTAGTAACTCCCCCTAAAGTGCTCTTTCACTACTCCCTTCCTCTCTTCGATCTCTGTTGTGTGTTTCTTTGATGTTCTGTAGCTTCTCTGTTATATAAAATAACTTCTCTGCTTGAAGGCTTGATCGGCTTGATTGTAAGGATCGTGCCTTCTCATTGCCAGCAGGGGAAGGGGGGGGGGGGCAGCAGTAAGCGAAAGTGCACATATGGGGAAAAATGGGGTGGGGAGCAGTAACTCTGCAGCAGATTTCTGGGTTGCGGTGAAATTGGGGTGGGGGGAGGTAGAAATGGGGAACATTGCAATCCCATGCATGTCTACTCAGAAGTAAGCACCATTGAGTTCAATTTATTTATTTCATTTCTATACTGCCCAATAGCCGAAGCTCTCTGGGCTGTTCACAAAAATTAAAACCAAACGGCACATAATAAAACAATTTAACGTATATAGAACATTAAAACCACAATATAACAATACAACCACAATGAAACCTAGCAGCAGTGCAGAAATTTAAAATACAGATTTAAAACAGCAAAGCTAAAAGTCTAGAAAGCTAAATTGCTAAAATGCCTGGGAAAATAAAAAGGTCTTCACCTGGCGCTGAAAGGAACACAATGTAGGCGCCAGGCGAACCTTCAGTGGGGCTTCCTGCTCTTACGTGGGTTTAGAATTGCAGCCAACTTTCCCAGAGAAGTTCTGAGAAACAAAAAGAGGAACATCATCATCATCATCAAAAAATGAGGAGAATCCCTTCCAAAATAGGCAAGCTGAAATCTGAGTGTGAAGACTTCTTTGTGAACCCAGTCCTCCACAGCCCCCCACCCCCACCCCATTTCACTGCATCACAGTAATCTGCGTCAAATTCAGTCTTCAGAATCAGATTTTAGCTTGTCCATTTTGGAAGGGATTCTCATCATCATCATCATTATCATGTTCCTCTTCCTGTTTCTCAGAACTCCTCTGGGACATGTAGGCTGCAATTCTAAACCTACTTACAAGGGAGGAAGCCCCATTGAACCCAATGGGGCTTACTTCTTAGTAGAGATGCATAGGATCGCAATGTTCCCCGTCTCTAGCTCCCCACCCCCACCCCAATTTTGCCACATCCCAGCAATCTGCTGCGGAGTTACTGCTCCCCACCCCGTTTTTCCCCATGTGTGCACTTTTGCCTACTGCTTCCACCCCATCCCCTCATTCTCTGTCCCCCTGCTCGCAATGAGAAGGCAAGAGTCTGTTTCCTGCCTCCTGGCTGAGCAGAGCAGAGCAAAGGTAGCTGCTCCAGCTGGTCTAGGGGCTATACAAGGAAGCAAGCTCCCAGAGAGCAAGCGATCAGAGCGCGCAAACAGGGAGAGCAAACAGGAGTTGGCCAGGGGAGGTCAAGGGGGAGGCCCCTAACATTTTTAATTTTTTTTTAAAAAAAATCTATTTCTTTTTCTTGTAACATACACTTCCATAACACTGGGGCCCTGTTTTTTACCCCCCGTGAATAGAGGACAAAGCACAGGCAATCCCAGTACAATCAGAAAGCTGGAAACAAAAAGGGAATAGAGACTATGGAAGGAAAAGACTCTCCAGTGGTGGTGACCTGCAAGGTCTGTGCAATGTTTGTTTTCCTGCTTGAGATCAACATGACCTACACGTGAAACAAGTGCAAGTTGATCATGCTGTTGGAAGAAAAAGCAAGAGGACTGGAGCGGCGAGTGTCAACCCTCCAGGGCATAAGAGAAGATGAAGAGTTCTTGGACAGAATGGTGGAACTACAGCAGCAAAGCGAAGAACAGAAGCTAGAAGAGCAACAGCAAGCTGAGGCAGAAGAGGAAACTGCTGAGGTGAGGAAAAATGTAGTAGAGGAGACTCCTTGGAAAAGGGTGACAGTTAGGAGCAGAAGAACTAGAAGACACTCTGCACCAGTGGAGACAGTGGAACTAGGGAACCATTTCCAGGTACTTGAGGATGAGACTGGAGGACAGCCTGCAGAGGAAGAAGTACAGGGGACCCCACAGGAGAGCAAGCAAGAGGCTGAAGGTCAGTTAAGCAGAGGCAATTAAACCAAGGCCTACAACAAGAAGAAGAGAATAGTAGTAGTAGTGGGAGACTCCTTGCTGCATGGGATCGAAACCGAAGTATGTCGCGAAGACCCATGGACTTGCTAGGTATGCTGTCTCTCGGGAGGATGGATTGGAGACACTCATAAAGCCCACTTTATGACACTGACACTTGCCTACACTCATAAAGCCCACTGACAGGTATCCCTTTCTTCTCATCCATGTGGGAACAAATGATACCACCAAGCTACAAAGAAATCATGTCAGACTTTGAAGCTTTGGGAAAGAAACTCAAGAACTTTGGGGCCCAGATAGTTTTCTCATCCATCCTTCCAGTAGTTAGAAGAGGGATAGAAAGGGAAAGAAAAATACTCCAGGTGAATGGCTGGCTACGAAGGTGCTGCTGATGCGAGAGATTTGGATTCTGGGACCACAGGCTATACTTCCTGGAAGACAGACTGTGGGCAAGGGATGGGTTGCTTCACAAAGGCTGGGAAGAATGTGTTTGGCCACAGCATGGAGAACTTCATCAGGAGGGCTTTAAACTGAATCCTATGGGGAAGGAAGACGTAAAGTTGGGGGTAACTATGGACGAAGGCTTATGCATCGCAACTGAGAGAACAGCTCTAATCGTGGCCAATAATAGTCTTCACAAACATGTACAAAGAAAGCCAGACTGTAAAACACGTGGTCTTTGATGTCTATATACTAATGCCCAGAGTATGGGAAACAAACAGAACGAACTTGAACTCCTAATACAGGAGGGAAATTATGACTTGATAGGTGTAACTGAGACTTGGTGGGATGACTCCCATGACTGGAATACAGCAATTGAAGGATGTAACTTGTTCAAAAAGAACAGGAGGAACAGAAAGGGAGGTGGAGTTGCACTATATGTGAAAAATACATATCTCTGCACAGAAATACAGGAGGATGGGCTTGGTACCCCCATCGAGAGCATCTGGATTAAAATAAATGGAGCAAAGAATAAAAGGAACCTGATGGTTGGAGTCTACTACTGGCCACCAAATCAAGGAATAGACAAGGATGAAACCTTTGAAAAGCAAATAGCCAATGTTTCAAGGAAGCATGATGTAGTAGTAATGGGGCACTTCAATTTCCCCAATATTTGTTGGGAGACAAATTCTGCAAACATGGCCCCTCCAAGAGATTCCTGATTTGTGTTGCTGATAACTTCCTCCTACAGAAAGTAGAGGAAGGAACTAGAGGATCAGCTATCCTTGACTTGATCCTAACCAACAGGGATGACTTAGTGGATCAAGTAGCAGTTACGGGAACTCTGGGGGAAAGTGACCATGTTGTACTTGAATTCATGGTTCTGAAGGAAGCAAAAGCTGAGTGTAGCCAGACATGTACCCTGGATTTTAGGAAAGCCAATTTTAATAAACTCAGAGCACTGATAAGTAAGGTCCCATGGCAAGCAACTCTAATGAGAAACGGAGTCCAAGATGGGTGGGAGATGGGAATTCTCAAGGCACAATTACAAACAATTCCAACAAGAAAAAAAGGCGGAAGACAACAGAAGAAGCCAGTGTGGCTTCACAAAAAGCATAGAGATGACCTGAAAACAAAAAGGGACACATATAGGAAGTGGAAAGAAGGCCAAGCAGCAAAGGAAGAGTACAGGCAGGGAGCACAGAATTGCAGGGATGGAGTCAGAAAGGCTAAAGTTGAGAACGAGCTGAGGTTAGCGAGGGATGGTAAAGCAACAAAATGGCTTTCTTCAGCTACGTGCATAGTAAAAGACAGAGGAAAGAAATGGTGGTTCAGCTGTTAAATAAAGGTGGCAAAATGATAACAGGTGACAAGGAAAAGGCAGAAGTGCTCAATTCCTACTTTGGCTCAGTCCTCCCAAAAGAGGGTCTATGACCCCCCTGGCAAAAGCGAAGTACAGGCTGAAGGGGCAGGATTGCAGCTTGAGATTGATAGGCATATGGTCAAGGAACACCTAATTACTTGGAATGAGTTCAAACCTCCAGGGCCAGATGAACTGCTTCCTAGACTAATAAAGGAACTGGCAGAAGAACTCTCACAACAGCTGTCTATTCTCTTTGAGCAATCATGGAGGACGAGTGAAGTGCCAGATGACTGGAGGAGGGCTGATGTTGTCCCTATCTTGAAAAAGGGCCAAAAGGAGGAACCTGGGAACTACAGACCAGTCAGTCTGAGATCAATCCCTGGGAAAATTCTGGAGCAGATGATAAAGCAATCTATCTGGAAGCACTTTGAAAACAATGCAGTGATTACTTGAAGCCAACATGGATTTGTCAAGAACAAATCCTGCCAGACGAATCTGATCTCATTTTTTGATCAGGTCACCTCCCTTGTGGCCTGAGGGAATGCTGTAGACATCATATACCTCGACTTCAGCAAAGCTTTCGACAAAGTGCCCCATGATCTCCTGATGAGCAAACTAGCTCAAAGTGGGCTAGATGAAACAACGATCCGGTGGATCCACAGTTGGCTACAGAATCGGACTCAAAGAGTGCTTATCAATGGGACCTTCTCAAACTGGGGAGAGGTAACAAGCGGGGTACCGCAGGGCTCAGTCCTGGGCCCAGTGCTCTTCCACATTTGTATTAATGACTTGGAGGAGGAGGTGCAGGGAATGCTGATCAAGTTTGCAGATGACACCAAATTGGGCGGGATAGCTAATACTTTGGAAGACAGAAACAAAATTCAAAGTGATCTTGATAGACTGGAGTGCTGGGCAGAAAACAACAGAATGGCATTTAATAGGGATAAATGCCAAGTTCTGCACCTAGGAAGAAGAAACCAAATGCACAGTTACAAGATGGGGGATACGTGGCTCAACAACACTACAAGCGAGAAGGATCTTGGAATCGTTGTAGAGCACAAGCTGAAGATGAGCCAACAATGTGATGTGGCTGCAAAAAAGGCCAATGCTATTTGGGGTTGCATTAATAGAAGCATCGCTTCCAAATCCCGGGAAGTCCTAGTTCCCCTCTACTCGGCACTGGTTAGGCCTCATCTGGAGTCCTGTGTCCAGTTCTGGGCACCGCACTTTAAGAAGGATGCAGACAAGCTGGAGAGGGTTCAGAGGAGGGCAACGAAAATGATCAGGGAACTGGAAACAAAGCCCTATGAAGAGAGACTGAAAGAACTGGGCATGTTTAGCCTTGAGAAGAGAAGACTGAGGGGAGATAGGATAGCGCTCCTCAAGGACTTGAAAGGCTGTCACAGAGAGGAAGGCCAGGATCTCTTCTCCAGCTTCCCAGAGTGCAGGACACGGAAGAATGGGCTCAAGTGACAGGAAGCCAGATTCCGGCTGAACATCAGAAAAAACTTCCTGACTGTTAGAGCAATACGACAATGGAATCAATTAACTAGGGAGGTGGTGGGCTCTCCCACACTGGAGGCATTCAAGACGAGGCTGGACAGCCACTTGTCAGGGACGCTTTAACTTAGATTCCTGCATTGAACAGGGGGTTGGACTTGATCGTCTTATAGGCCCCTTCCAAGCCTACTATCCTATGATTCTATGATTCTAAGATTGTTACTGTGATCAAGCAATCAACCTGAGAAGTGATTTTACACAACAGAGAAACTACAGAACATCAAAGAAGCACAACTTTGCAGTCCTGATTTAAGGGAGCAACAGAAGTGAAAGAGCGCTTTAGGTGAGTTACTACAGTTTGTGTTTAACCCTTTCACTGCAGAGGAGTGGGATTTCTTTATTCTGAGTAAACATGCACAGAAGGGGAGAGGGATGTTAAAGATTGAAAGCAGGCTACCTAAAGTGATTGAATGTCCCCACTACTGCGGTACTATGAGGGGTTCTTTGATGGTCTCTGGTTTCTCAGTTATTATGTAAAATCCCATCTCCTCTTTATCGCTTTATCACAATAATGTTCTTTCTGGTTTACAGGAGCATTCATAATGTAGGAGCAGTAGGGAGCCTGGATGGGGTGGGAAACAATCCTCACTCGTCTCCCCACCTTTTTTTATTCTATGTCCACCCGCCCCATACCCCACTTGTAAATAACTCCACTCCCTGTCCAGGTGACTGTGGTTGGCGAAATTGGGGTTCATGATGGAGGGGCAATGCGCTATTTAAATGTTGTGCTTTTAAGGGGATTTCTTTTTAAAGGTAGATAGGAGAGGCTGCAGAACAGAGCACAACTATACGTTCGGGGGGAGGGGGGATGGCTGCCAGAGGTTAGTGGTAGGCAAGGCAAAGTAATTACCATGAGGTAGCTCAGAACTCCTGAATGGCCAGCTACAAAAGGGCGGAAACATTGGGGAACCACAGGGAGGGGAAACATTGGGAAACACCCCTTGACCAGGGTCAGTGAGGTCACAGCCAGGTGAAAGACACACCCCTGGGCAGGGCTATCAGGCCGACGTAAATGCGGAGGGTTGATATACACCGCAACAGAAGCGCAGACAAGACGAATTGAGGGAAACAGACTAAAAGTGGTCTCAGAAAAAATGTTTTTTCCGCAAAAATCTCCGGGATGCCTGTGAGATGGCCACGATGTCATGTGTCCCAAACGACCTCCAAACCCAGCCAACTCGCAGTAAATCGCTCGTGGAGACACCCGCTTGGTGGGGAAGGATGTGTCAATGTAAGAGTATGAAGCCCAAGGGACAGAGTCCACACAGGCAATAATCAATCCTTGTAGATATGCCAGATGTATCAAAATTGATAAGACCTTGGACTGACTGTTCTGGGCCATTTTCCTGATCTTTTCCTCTCTCTTTCCTGAGAGAATATGATCATGCCCTGGGTGATGTCCAATATCACTCCCAGGTATTTAAGGCATTGCACTGAAGTCAGCGTCCTCAACCTAGTTGATGAGAAGTGTGAGACTCCAGGCAGTTGATTATTATTCTGCATATCTGAGGTACCCTGCTGCTGGAAACAGAACATATCAGAAGATCATCCAGAGAGTGATACACATGGACTCCCTAACGTTGGCGCTGAGCTACCACTACAGGATCTAGATGACACTGTAAGGCTGGGTTGGGCAACTTGTGGCCCTCCAGATATCTTTGGCCTACAACTCCTGTCAGTCCTAGCTACCATAGCCAGTGGTGAGGAATCATGGGAGTTGTAGGCCAAGATATCTGGAGGGCCACAAGTTGCCCACCATTGTTGTAAGGTGTGGAAGTCAGACCAAAAGGGAAGGACTTAATTTTAGAAGTAATGCCTATCCTATGGAAACCTGAGAAATCCATGGTGCTTTGGGAGAATTGGTATGTGGAGATACACTTCCATCAGATCTATGGACTAGACCTGGACTATAAGGTACCCTCCAGTCTCCATTGTTGAGCTGACAGCAACTGGAGCAGGGCAAGCAGACCCTACACTAGGACATTATTGTCTCCATCATCAACGGGTGGGAAGTCCCAATGCTAAGAGCATTTTGTCTAGAGAGCAAATCCCAAGACAAAGATGTTTATTTCCCAGTTCGAAGACCAAGAAATGGAAGATCCTCCCTTGGTTCCTAGGGTTTCTCTGTGTGTTTCTGCCAACTCTGATATTCTCCAGGGATTGAGTAAGTTCATCTCAACCCATATGGAATAATACTGATTGCACCACAATGGCTATGGAAACACTTCTTCTCTGACCTTTTGTTTTTGGATATGGGAATTGGGGCATCTCCTGCTTTGCATGGCCCTACTGTCCCAAGGTCCTGTTTTGCATCTGGACTCAGAATGATTCCGATTGACTACTTGGAGATTGATTGATTCTAACTAGAATCCAAAGGCTACACTCACAGAAGTGATCTCTACCATTACTTATTTTTGTAGGCTAGCCAGAATCCAAAAGCAGGGTTTGAGACCACCTGGAAAACTTTCCACAGGCAGTGCGAGCAGAAACACAAGATACTGAAAAGAGGGGAAGTGGCCCTAGACTTGATCCCAGGTGGTGCCACCTTGTGAGAGATGTGAACATAGTGGAACCAATTGGAAACAGTGACTGCGGTGCTATTGAATTTAATTTAGATTTAAGTGAAAAATTGCCACGGAAGTTGGAGACAGTCGTGTTTGACGTCAGAAGAGGAAGCTTCTCTAAAATGAGGGAACTGGTAAAAAGGAAGGGGAAAGGGAGGGTCAAGAGGGTTAAATCTCTCCAAAATACTTAGAGGTTACTCAAAACCACAATAGAAGCTCAGCTGGAATGAATACTGCAGGTCAGGAAAGGTAGCACCAAATCCAAGAGGTCACTAGCATAGTTAACGAGCAGTCTCAAGGAAGCCGTTAGAGAAAAGTCATAGAAGGAACTGGGGACGGACCTAAAGGAAGCAATATTTGAAGAAGCACTATCACGTGATCCTTGCCAAGGAGATAACCCAGTCTTTTGGATGCCTCCATCACACCATACCAGAATGGACCTTCATGGTAAGTCTCCAGTGTCCCATTCTCACAATGGAGGAATGTAAGCAGTGGGGTCCCACAAGGATCGTATTGGGACAGATGCCTTTTAACTTGTTGATAAATAACCTAGAATTAGGAGCGAGCAGTGAGATGGCCAAGTTTAGCAATGGCACCAAATTATTAGGGTGGTTAAAACAAGAGGGGATTGCAAAGAGTTCTAAAAGGATCTCTCCAAACTGAGAGAATGGCCATTAAAATGTCAAATGCGGTTCAATGTAAGCAAGTGGAATGATGCATGCTTGGGCACATATACACTGATGGGATCTGAGCTGGTGGTGACTGAGCAAAAAAAAAGACCTTGCTGTGGTGGTGGGCAGGTCGATGAAAGCGTGCAGCTGCTGCAAAAGGCAAATTTTATACTGGGCATAACTAGCAAAGGAATTGAAAATGAAACTACAAATACTATACTGCCATTATACAAATCTGTAGTTCAACCACACCTGGAACGTCTTGCACCGTTCTGTTCATTGCACCTCTAAAAGGATATTGTACAATTGGAAAATATGAAGAAAAGGGCACCCACAGTGATCAAAGAGCTGGAGCAGCACCCCTGTGAGTAAAGTTCACAAAGTCTGAGTCTGTCTAGGTTAGAAGAAAGGTGAGTATGGGGAGACATGATGGAGGTGTACAAAATTACGCATGGTACACATAAAACGGATAGGGAGATGTTTTTCTCCCTCTCCCATAATACTAGAGCCCGGGGTCATCCCATGAAGCTGAACTATGGGAGATTCCAGGACAGATAAAAGGAAAGACTTCTTCACATGGCGCATAGTTAAAATACGGAATTTACTACCACAGGATGTAGCGATGGCCACCCATTTGGAGAGCTTTAAAAGGGGGTTGGACGAATTCATGGAGGAGAAGGCGATCAATGGCTGCTAGTCCTGATGGCTATATATAACCTCCAGTATCGGAGGCCTCTGTATTCCTGTTGCTGGGGAACACAAGCGGGATGGTGCTCTTGCAACAGGGTCCTGCTTGTGGGCTGCTTGTGGGCATTTGGCTGACCACTGTGCGAACTTCTTAGGCCTTTGGTCTGATGCAGCATGGTTCTTCTTCTGTTCTGCAGCCCTGGTGGAGGTCCTTGGCTTAGTACAGTCAGGACTGAACCAGAGGCTTTGCCTCAGTGCCTTGGGATGCAGACTACAGCTCTTGATAGTGTTTGGAGGGAGGTCAGACCCTCTCTTGTCATTATTCCCATGTCAAGTTCTTCTTTCAGGGGGCTGTCCTGTATCATCCTTCCCCAGTACATCAGTTCCTATTTTGGAAGTTGTCCTGACCAAAGCACCTTTCATGCAAGGCTGGGGAACCTATAGCCCTCCAGACGTTGTTGGAGTACAACTCCCATCATAGCCCTCATTGGCCATGCTGGCTGAGACTTATGGGAATTCTAGTCTAATAACATCTGGAGGGCCAGATGGATCTGCCTGGTCTTTACCATCAACGTTTGTGAAGACCTGTAAGACAACTTCTGCAGATGCTGCCTTGTGGCAGGCAGGTTTTGCAGCAAGTGGTAGGATCACTTTCTGCATTAGAAGCCTGACCATTCATTTCCCACCTGGGATGTGGAGCAGCTGTAGTACATCCCTTTTTCTGCTGCTGACCTACTGCTAAGCGAGGAAGAGGAATTGGACATAACTGTGAAGTTCCGTTTTGCTTAGTTGATAGGGCAGTGGGCAGACCTCCCAGGGCAATGGTCAAGCAAACACAGTGTATGGGGGTGTGTGTTTGCATAGGGTCCCCTGCATGTTAGGTCAGAGACCTCCTGTGCTCCCTTCCTCTTACTCCTAGTCCTTTTTTCCCCCTTCTTTTGGTGCTTTCTGTTTTTCCTCAAGTGAGCCTGCCCGTTTTACTACCTTAGGTTTTTTAATCAGGATGATGGCTATCTTCCAGCTTATGGGAGGGAAATTTGGGGTGCAAGTTGTTGGCCTTGCTTTTGGAGACACAGGAGAGCTGATCTTTCCAGCTTGCTGTCCTACTGATTAAACAAAGGGAATGTCACGGTAAGTCCAGTTTCCCTTTTAATTGCACAAATGTGCAGGTAGCACTTAAACGTTTTAAAAGCTGGCAGTCCGAAGCCTGGGCCCGGGGCAACAACTAAAGCAGAGGTGAGTATGTCTTTTGATCTGCAGCCCAAACAAGGGAGAAATTGGGCTTGCCCTGCTGGAGAAATAAGTGTGTCAGCTCCTGGTTTTAGGTGCGTCTGTATGCGCCCAAAGAGAAGCAAAAGCTGTAATGCACGTAGGCAGCCTGGTGTCCCCCAGATGTTTTGGACTTCAGCTCCTCATCAGCTCCAGACAGCATGGCCAATTATGGGAATTGTAGTTCAAAACACCCGGAGGGCACCAGTTTGCCTATCCCTGCACTACTGTTTCAGAAAGGGCAGGGGAGGAGGGGCGCTCGATTCTCTAGCTCCATTGGACACCAAGTGTCTGATGTGGTTCATATATAATTACTATAAAGTACACTTGAAAGCCCACTGGGAGACAGATCCAGCGATGAACCAACACAGTTATTCTGTCAGGTCAGCTTGCAGAGCTGGTTCCTTCCCACTGGAGAAGAGAGAGATGTGAGTGAGAGTCAATGAGACGTGGTTAGCAGTTAATTGCACATCTAATTTTCTTTAGAGTAGGCTTGCTTACTGTGCATCTGGCTGCACCAGGCCCCTGAATCATCCCGTTTCAGGTTAGGCTTGCCAGTTTTTCAACTGGCCACATCCACAACAGCCTGATGTGTTAGGAGATGGTGATACTTAACTTCATGCTGTGGAAAGCTTCATCTGCTGACTTCTGTATATCACACTCTTGTTCAAAGTCCAGGAACAATCATGGCTGGGTCATTTTCCTCATAGGTTCATATCCAAATTCAGACAGAATCTTGGGGCTTAGCAGCAGGGATGCAACTTAGGTTTTGAAACACCATTCTGGGAGTGATGCAGGAATAGAAGTAATTCTTTTTCTTTGTTTGTGTTTGCCTCATCTGTTCTGCTTGTCTTGGGGAGGGAGGCTCTACTCACATGCATTTCAGTCCTTTCCTCTCAGACGCATCTCATTTAATGAACTTGTAAAACTTTCTAGCTTTCATTGGCTCCTTCCAGTGGCTTCTGATGGGAGAACTCCTCTGCTTCCTTATCCTTCTCTCACTGCCATTCACACAACTTCTGGCCTTGCCCACCCTCCACTTCTTTTCTCCACTTTTCTCTCCATTCTGCATTTCCTGGACCACAGTTGAGCTCTCTCAGGGAATCTGAGCAGGAAAATGTTGCAGGCACTCTAAGCAGAAGTGAACCTAACCATGACTTTGGACCCAAACGGATGGCTGCGTGTTACAGGAAGGAAGAGGGATCAGTGAACGGTAGTGGCATGAACCAGACTAGAACTAAAGGGGGAAATGGGGGGGATTCATGAGGGTGAGAAGGTAGACAACATGAGAATTGTCTCCCCTGCCCCCACTGACTTTTTCCTGAGAGAAGTTAAAACTTTGGAACATTTCCATTGTTCTGTTAGGCACCCGCTTTTTGACTTGGTGAACACAGTGTGACTGTATTCCCAGGAAGTTAGGGCACCTAGGAAGCCTGCTACTGTGGAGTAAGAACAAACTATGTCACCTCTGACATTTTCAGGATTTACCTTAATTGCTAATTGTAGAGAAAGGGGATTATAGACTTTGGCGCAAAGCTGGAGGGAGGCTCAGAGGCATGGCGAGAGACCCATGGGCTGCTTCCCGCCAGGCTCTCCTGCCAGCTGAACTTAGCGAGCTTCCATCATGGAGTGGCTGCAGTTATTTGAACTGCCTGCAGGGCAGTATGCTGGGTAGGGGGTAGAGGTCTGCCCACCCCCACACTACAGATGGCCATGGGCCTTTTAAGTGTTTACTTCTGGGAGATACGGCTTGAACTTTTAAAAATGTGATATGATCCTTGGGATCCTTACAAAGCCATCAGGCTCTTTATGTGGGCTAGACGGCAAGAGATTTTTGACCATGCAGGTTTTCAAACTCATCAGTAGAATTGTAGGCTAATAGCTCCTGAAGATACCCAGCAAGGAGAGCTGACAAATGAGATTCTGCAGCCATCCTCTGCATGGGGCTTAACAGTACCAGACACGTGCTTCGAGGTGCTCCGGGCCAAACTAGTGCTAAATGATCCTCATTCCCCAGCTCTTACATTCTCCTTTGCCAGTTCCTGTGGCTTCTTCTGCACACTGCAGTTGTATATCTGGTACTCTGTCCTCCACTTCCATATGTCCCTCCCTCCCCATTGAAGATTTTTTGTTTCATGTCATCTTATTTGACGATGCTATTTTGCATCCCACTGACCTTCTCCACCCACATGCAGAGAGAGAAGGGCAAGGAAGACACGAACGGTGCACAAAACTGCCCCAGTAAGACTGGGCTTCGTTCCCCCATCACGGAGCCCTCCGTCCCTGAGGAGAGCCCACTCCCCGACTTGCACCCATGTGATGCCAGTAAGTAGTTACCTGTTGTCATGACCTTTGTGAGAGCGAGAAGGGAATTAGATACCAAAAAGTTCAGAGGGTGTGGGGAGGGAGGGCACCATACTAGTTGTGTCTGTTCTGAAGTTCTGTAAGCTGATGTTCTGTACTAACAGCTTTAAAAAATTGTACCTTTTAACAGGCTTATGTCAGCCCTCAAATCTCTCACCTTCTCCCCTGCTCTTAGTGATGTAATTCACTGGTGCCTGTCAGGGATCTTTCATAGGACTTCAAGGCACGTCGCCCAGCTTGATCGGAGACTGGGCTTCTATGCCTTAAAACAGCCTTGCCCAACCTGGTGCCCTCTAGATGTTTTAGACTACATCTCCCATCATCCCTGACCACACTGGCCATGCTGCCTGGGGCTGATAGAAGTTGTTGTGCAAAACATCTGGAGGGTACCAGGTTGGGGAAGACAGCTTTAAAACATTGTGTAGAAACTTGGACGTGATCAGTTTTCCCTATTATGGTATTCCAGTGGGAAAGTGCTTCTATAAGAAGTCAACCATTTTGCACAACAGTGTATGTGTCATCCTGTGCCTACCACCCAGTTTGCTTGATATCAACATTATACAGTAGCGTTATGTCACCTAGGATTCCCAGAGCAAGGAAACATGAACATCAAGTCTTTTACAATGACATCCTTTGGATCATATATCAAAATTTGAGAGTCTGGCTTCTCCCAATTCTGAACATACATCAGCACATTTACCAAAACAGCAGAGTTGGGGAGAAGAGGACCTGTGGACGAGTGAGCTACTTGGCATACCAACAACACTAGCTGAGGTGGTTGGTGGGAAAGGGTGTCAACTCCCTCTAATTTTCCCTACCTTACCCTTCTGTCCTCACCTGCCACTTTGTCTCGTTCCAGATTGAGAGCCACAAGTTGACCTTTCGTGAGAATGCCAAAGCCAAGACTGACCATGGAGCTGAAATTGTCTATAAATCACCCACTGTTTCCGGAGATACCTCTCCACGCCGCCTTAGCAACGTCTCCTCCACTGGAAGCATCAACATGGTGGACTCCCCACAGCTTGCCACACTGGCTGATGAAGTGTCTGCTTCTTTGGCCAAGCAGGGCTTGTGATTGCGTTTAAGTGGGTGGAGAGAATAAGAAGAGACAAATCCACTCTGGCCTTTCTTCCTCTGTTCCTTTTTACATCAGCATCCCCCACCATTCTTTTTTTCTATTAACGGGCTGTTTTAACCTATTCCCCCATTCCCATTTATTCATTTCTCTGGTCTCAGGATTTCGAAATTAACAACTTGGAAACAGAGATTCCCACACTGTTTCCAATTATCTCAATCTCCTAAACAAAATGTAATTGGTTACCTGGCAAAATTACACTGCTTTAGATCTCAGTCTTGAGAAAGAGGGGTGGTGTCTGCTGCCGTACATGTGCAGTAGCCAGCCAAGGTTGTCCCTGTGAAGATAGAAAAGCGCCTCCCGCATTGATCGTTTAGCAATCTTCCTAAACAACCCCTGGTGTTTTCCTGCTATGTTACAGGTATTTGTGCTAGTGTAGGTCTAGAGCAGATTTCAGATGAACAAACACACACACAGTCACACACTTTTCAGTGTGAAATGTCATCTGCTGGAAGACCTGGAGAAAATGACTCCTCAGTATTTTACCTCTCCAAAGGGAACGGTTTCTGTGCTTGAAAGGGAGCAGAAACTCAAGTTACAATACACACGCACCTTTCTTTACTTTTATCTTGGGTATTTTCCTGACAGGAGTATGGCTAGAGCCATGTCACTGCATGCAAAGGCCAGTATTTTGTTCATGTAATTCAAAAGCATCAGGCCAAACTGCATTTAAATCCTTCCAGCTCCCTTTGCACATTTGTTTAAATGAGACATTCTGAGGGGTAGGATTACCCCTTGTGTGTTTCTTCTGTTAAGTGAAAAATTAACCTTCAAATTAAAGGATATTGGTTTAGTCATACTTAGTCTAGACCCATTGAAATCAGTGGGATTTAAGTTACTCCTGACTAAGTCTGGATCCGACCCATTTGTTTTAATTTTCCATACCAGTGACGAGCGCTGTCTTTTTCTCCCCTTTCCTCCACTGAGGGGCGAATGCAAAACACCCACCCTGTCTTCTTCACCTTCTTCCAACCCACCCCAATATTCCATTATGTTAGACAAATCTCCGTGCTCCTGCAGTAGTGTTTCTGTGACAGTACAGGACACTGGCAGCTTCATAGCACTCAAGTTGGCAGGTTGGGGAGCCAGGTTAGTGGGCAGCGGGCCTGTTCCTTGTGCTCAGTCCAATTGGCCTGGCTGTTTCTGTCAAAGGGTTGCATGTGTATGGGTAGAGATTCGCAAGGTAGAGATGTGGGACCAGGGTTTTTTGTTTTAAGACGCAGGGCACTTAAGATAGGTACAAGTGTCATGAGGGGATGATAATTCCCTGGGAGGACACCTCTGCAGCAGAATGTGCATCTTTCTGGTGCACTGTTCATAAAGAACATCATGTTTGTCACTTGATTCTTGCCTGTCTGAAAGAAGTAAAATGGAGCAACATAGGCAGTGGTGTCATATCACCTCAGCCGCCATGCTTTTCAGTGGAGGTAGCTCACATGGTTAGTTATGCGCGTGCACATTGTTCATGGAGGTGTGGATGTTTCAAAGAAAACCTACACCACAATGCAGCAAGCAGGGGCTTTAACTCCATTTGGTTTCAAACCTGCTTGGCTCACTGTTGTTGCACAGACTGGTGGGGGAAAGCCAACAAATAGCGCACCGCACAAAATGGTGTTCAGCTGTCTGCACATGTTACACATTGGTACTCAACAAGCTGTCATACTAGCAGAGCTCTTTAATCCACCTGCTGGAGTTGAGGGCACTACTTGTATGATAAGGATACATGTCCTCTTTGCAAACCTATTGCATCATTACCATTTAGAATTTGTGGCTCATGCATCTCTCCCTGTGCTTTGGGAAGAGGCAGCATCCTCCAGTAGGTGCAGTCCACTCTGCCTAACTGAAAACATTGCAGCTGCAGAGTGCATGGACCCACTCCAAGGGCAGCCTGCCTTGCCTCCATTGCGTGTGGATAACTTGCTCCCAGCTACCCCCATGCACAGCTGGTGTCATCTTCAAATCTTTATCATCCATATGTAATTTCCAAGCAGAACAGGCTCCCCCAAACACCATTGTGTTGGAGTAATCGAGAAAACACTAAACCAGAAAAGGGCGTCATCCTACTTAAAACTCAGAGTAATCTCAAAGTTATTTCCATGAACAGGAACACTGTATATATCGGAGGGCAGCCAATTTATGTTAAGTAGGGGTTGTGAATAATACAGGTTCTACAGTAAGGTGCCCTCCCCTTCATACATTGCATATAGGTGGAGTTGTCTGAATGTGTTTGAAAATTGCTAGGGGAGGGGGATAAAGTTGCTTTAGCTAAAACACAACAAGCAGAGAAGAACTGAGCATTTCCAAATACACCACATGCATGGCTTTTTGAAGCAAGTTAACTACTGGGTGTGTATAGAAATGGCGGGGGGGGGGCTGGTCCTTAGGGCTGGGTGAAATAAGGAAATACGTTGAGTCAGTTTCAGTGTGATGGTTAAAATTTGGTATGGCATGAATGGTCCGGGACTGCTGCCCTGCTTGGTTGTGGGATTGGCACAGAGGTGCTCCAGTCCCCTTTTGTCATGGAGCATAAGGTTCCACAGCAGCTGAAGTTTGCAGCATGCGGATTAGCATAGGAAGGTGGTCACAATGGTCGGAGGCTTCCATTCCATCAGCTGCTGTATGTTCCATTTCTTAGGGTGCTATTGCCCCCCCAAATGTGGCTAAGGATCTTTATACCATGGTTCAAGGTCTCCCAAAAGCACTTTGTATGATCGTCTCTGCCCAGCCCTCTCTCCTCCAAAAAAGGCCTCATATCAATAGTTCTAGAAACTTCCCAGACTGTTCTACAGCAGCTATTTGGACTGTAAATACAAAGCACAACTTTGTACCCTTGCACAAATTACTTCGTGCCTCTTCCCATTTAGATCTTGAACACAATATATGAGGCAGCACAGTAGTAAAGAAATAGGGTGATGTCGCAGCATGTTCTAGCTTCTGATGCTTATGCAGCAAAAATCTTTCTAAAGAATCTTCCTGTCTGTAATTAAAATGTGCCACAATAGCACTGCCTCATTTCCCTTACCGTGTTCTTCAAATCTGTCACAGTTCCATGGGGAAAAACATAGCAGGAAAATATCTAACAAAACACTTCTATTTCCACTTCAAGTGTTTTACAGTAACTCACCAAGTAATGCTAGGCCATCAATGGCACTGCATAATCATCCTTTGTTTAAATAAAGTTGTTGCTTAACGTTCAAGTGGAGGGCAGTTGCTAACATCGGGACAATTGAGGGCGGGGGGAGTGGCTATTGTCCCTTGCTTCTATACGTAAAACATCCAGTAGAGCAGTGATAAAGAAGTGGACTGGGAATTGTGGGCAAAGACGAAGAGGGATGGGGTAACATGAGAGAAGACCAACAAATGGCTTAGAATGTTTGCGATTATTTCACTCCAAGGCAGTGGTAGGGTTTTGCGGGGGGGGGGGGTGTCATCAGCACATCAACAGTCACCCTTCAATCATCTCTACTGACTGTATGATACTGCGTTTAAAACAAAGCCTGTGGTTATCTCTGTATTTGTTAGGAAATTTATACATATTTTATCTTAAAAGTGAACAAACTGGGAGATCCTCGTACTGAGAACTTTCACCCAGCTATTGTGATTAATTTCTACTTGCATTACAGGCCACAGATTGGGCTGGAAAAACATGTGTTACCTTTGTCAGTTTCTGCTTTTCATTACTTCATGCTGAAGATAGGTTGTCATTTTATTTAGGGCTTATGCTAATACAATCATCTTTAAAAGATAATTTCCCTGTGTCTTCTCTCACATATTAGAAGCTCTGGCCTCCATGTACTTATTTCATTTCTCAAATCTTCCCCTTCCTCAAGCATAGGACACATTGCTGAAATGTTTGAATTACTTTTCCCCAGCCAATTTTGCCATCTCCCTAAATCATAGGTCCTGATTCCCAGCTTGGATTTTGATTGTTTTTATGGATCATTTTAGGACATGCAGGCATTGCTTTTGCAGATGGTTAAACCCATGAGGGTTTTAATCTAGGGCCATGTCAAACTGACTGGTGGATGTCTTGTCTTGGTATATAAATATACATATCTAGGGGTCTGAAAAAGTGTTAAAACTTGAGAGATGAAAATCATGGTTTTGAACTTACAAAGAAAAAAATGGGCTTTGTTACATGAACTTGGAAGTATCAAAAAGGGACAATGGAGTTTGGAAGACCCCACAACTCCCTTTAAAGTTTTTCAGGGGGAGGGGAAACGGGGAGGGGGTGGGAAGGGAGTGAGATCTCAGTATGATCATCCTAGCTTAGTTACCTGTCTGTGACTGTCCATATTGTACTTGTGTGTTTTAACAACTGGTTTACACTGACTGTTGCTGTAAAAGTGAATTTGGAAATAAAAATACTACAATATTAAATCAGTTGTCTCTGTTGAAGGGATGGGATGGAGACTGGAGTGGTGAGAAAGACCATTCTAGCCGCAGCTGGTTCCCACTATGGTACAGAAGTTGTTTCCACCTTCATACACTCAATTCTTCATAAACACTTGCCATAGTATTAACCTAGAACAGGTGGGCAACTTGTGGCCCTCCAGATGATGTTGGACTACAACTCCCATCATCCCTCATTGTAAAAATATTTTTTTCCTTTTTTTCCCCTTTGGTATATGATGGGTATGGATATACAGGGGGCTGAGCTTTTGGGGTGCAGCAGAGTTGATAAGGGCTGTGAGAGCCTATTAGCATGGTATGTGGGATAGCACTTAAAAGTGGGGGTACACTATAGGGTTTAGGGGGCAAGTAGGGAATCACAGAGGCACAGATTTATTGTATAAGAAGCACTATATATATGTTGATAAGGAATGTCTTACTGGTTTTGAATTGTGAGGCCTTGTATTATCAAAGTGAACAGTCAAAGGTTATAAAAAGACAAATGCAGCTATTGCAGATTTCCCTCATCCAAAATTGCAGATGCTGCAGTTTCAGATGTCTCTGTGTTCAGAAGTGCTGTTGTCGTTTTAGACCTCCCTGTGTTCAGACAGGAACAAAGTATAAAAAGAGCCATTAACTGCAGAAAGGAACTTGGGCCCATTTTGGAGTCAACACCTTACGTCAAGGAGGGAGGCGATTTTGGGGACAAAAGGTTTGGACTTTCTGGGAGTAGGATGACCTAAAAGATTATGCGGACTAATGGATTTGAGAATTTTAGAATATGTATTAAGAAGGACGTCACAAATTTTGAAAGTGTTTTTAAGCCTAAGCAAGGGACTAGGTGTGTCCTCTCCTGATTGCAGGGCCTCGACGGAGGTCCTGTATAGTGAGAAGGTTCCTTTTGCCAGGGAGACAAGATCCATCCTTTGCTGGTAAAGCATGGTGTGAATGATAGACACACAGCTGCTAAATTTGTAAGTATCTCTCTGTTTGGCTGAGTGGAAGGTTTGCACGCGTGTTAAACTTTTAGTCCTTATTTGTAGAATTTAAGTGAATTTGAGTGTGAACATTCTAACTTGAGTCCTCAAAGGAACCTCACCTACAACATCAGGCCAAGCTGAGGCTGTTTATAAAGTAGATGTGTCTAGGTAATGCAATACCAGGGAGCCTGACATTTTAGGCTCCAGTTTTTCCTTTACATCATGATTGGCTACGCTGGCAAGGGCTGATGGGAGTCATAGGCCAAAACATCTGGCCACAAGTTGCCCACCCCGACCTAAAATGTGCAGCTGACACAGTTTCATTCACTGTAGGCTGGGTCTCACCTTCCAGAAAAGGCAGGTTGACCTCTCTCTTTGTAACATTCTGCTCTATATACCACAAATGCAGGTATTTTGTTAACTACTAGACCATCCAGTTATATATCTGAAAAAAAGCCGGTTATCTTTGAAATGCATATCTGCTCCCGGGTTTATTTAGTCACTCAGATTTTGAAAGCTGCTGCTTGCTCTTCTTTGTAATTTCCAGCTTTTCTTCCTCTGAAGACCTTACCTCAGCATCCTTGCTCATTTCTCTTGTGGTCTTTCCTCGCATCATTTTTTCCAAAGAAGACATTTATCACACAGTTTTATTAACTTTTTAATTTTTTTAATCTTTTTTTTTTTTATAAGCACACATTTGTGCTTTGGCCAACAGAATCAAGACATTAAACAAGGATCAGCTTCTCTGAAGAAAAGCATTTCTATATAACAAGGACATTACACAGCTTGAAGCAGGAAAAGAAATATTTACAAAATACGAGGTGGGGTTTTTTTGTAGATTTTTCCTTTATAACGCTAAAGAGGGTTATTCAGAATTTTCAACCTTATAAATAGAAAAGCACTTAATGCAGAGGGATATGGTAGCATTGGGTTTTTCCTTTTAAAAGAAATTAAACTAGAACAGAACCAAAAACATTAGGTAATGTTGAAAATTGTGAAAAAACCCCAACCATTAAGCAGTTTAGCTACTATTTCGTTACAATTACAAAATGAGAAAAAATGTCTTTTTTTCCTTTTTTGGTGATGTGATTAATACAGAAGACAGGCGCAATGCTAACAACAGGACAGGGACCAACAGCCACACCGCTAGGGTCAGAAAAACATTACAGATGGATCGGTGTGCAGAATCTGGGAGTCACGGGGGATGGGAGGTGATGGCAGCGGCCTCTTTAAATTAAAATAAATCCAAACCTATTGAGCTTGGTGATAGTCAGCCCAAGACGTCCTCAGAAGAAGGAAAGAAATCTGACTGAGAAGTTTGCTTTCAAATAAGTTCCATGTGTAAGTGGAGTTAAAACAGTGGTGAAAAACAAAGTCCTATTTTTCTTTGGAAAAATCCAAACGTTTAGGTACTCACACATACCTTAAGATGAAAGATGCAATCTCAACGCATAAGACTACATATTTTTAATAGAGGGTGGAAGAAAAGAAACAAGAACAGTGACATACCATTCTCATTAAAATATGGCTCGTGGATCTGGGGTGGCAAGTAGTTGTACCCTGTGACATTTCTCTCAGCACTTAAGGCTCAACACTACCGTATTGCAATCTAGCAGCAGCAGAATTTTTATTTTATTTTATATATATATATATATATATATAATAAATAAACATGCTACTGCAACTTTCAAACTAACAGGTAGAGTGCAAACTTTAAAAAGGAATACAGAAGTGTGAATTATCAACAGCAGGTAGAAGGAAGAGAATTACAAATCACATCTAGAAAAGGAAGTCTAAGTGTTCTATCATGAAAAACTGCTCCTTTTGAAATGCTGGGCAGACAGCCCTCTCCCCACTCTTGCTAGTAAAAAAAAAAAAAAAATCTTAAGCAACACCATATGATCCGAATAAAACTGCTCCAAAAAAATCTTATCTAGGATGTTGATGGGAAATTGCCTTTTCTGGCACAAACAAGTACACTTCCGCTATCATGGAGAGGTCAACTCAAAAGCAATCCCGGACAGCTGAAAGGAATAACGCAGCACAAGGCGAAGAGAGTGGAGGGGAAGAGCTCCTTGGAGCTCACAAGTGGGAAGCCATCCCTTGGGCAGTTTGCATTGCAAGTGCTTTCTAGTGCCAGTGCGGCCCATGAGCAGAACAGACAGTGAGGGAAGATTCAGGAGACGTCACTTTTCACCACTAAGTTCACTCCACTAGAATCTTAAGGGAGGGGAGGGCACGGTGATGGTGGTAGGTGAGGAGAACAGACTGAACAGAAAAAAGGGGGAGTGGAAGGTTAAAGTACCCTTTAACCAGAGAACTAATTCCAGGGTCAATTAGCCAGCTTCACCCTCCTGGTTGAGGAGTGTACACCTAAGCAGGGGAAAGGGAGACAAGTTTGCTCTCCTCATCAGACCACACAGCACTGGATAAGATGTGTGTGACAAGGAAACATGGAAAGGAAAAAAATAAAACAGTTTCTAAACTCCTTAAATTCACTAAAAACTGTGAAAATTCCCAGCAGGATGTTTGAATATCAAACACAGATTTCAGAAGCTTTAATGCCAAGAGTTAGTTTGGTGGATTGCTTTTTGCTCTCATCTTTCTGTCCATCTCTTATCTGTGTGCCGGCCGCTGAATTGTGGCCGCTGCCCCTGGATTCCGGCTCTTGAGGCAAGCAAGGGTGGGTGATGTGGGAGCTCCATCTGTTTCTCGGGAGGGCTTGCTGCCGGATGTGCGCCGCGTGCATCGTGATGACCGGTCCTGCGGGTCCAACTGGTCCTCACACTCTGTCTTGGGGTTGTAGGACAGTGGGAAGCTGCGTCGTTCCCAGGGCTGTACAGTCTGAAAGGCAAAGGACGGCTGGTCAGTGGGGTTTCAACATTCATCTGCTCTTCCTCCCATACCATTGAGGACATCTCAGAGGCATTACCTGCTTACCCACGTCCAAGACAGGCAATATGTCTCTGCTTAGATCTGCAAGTACACTTAACGTGACAAAAATGGAGGCTCATGCATTTTCTGAGAAAGATGCTACCTCACTGGGAAAGCAAGAACTAAATCAGAGTTGGAAGGTTGGGGCTGTGTAAGCCAAAGCTCTTGTCCCAGGAGAGGATCCCAAGGTTGCTAGCTTGCCCAAACCGTTCTTGACAATCTCTAGAGGAGACCCCACAGCTCCTCTGGACAGTGTTATCCTGCTCTTGTAAGATTCTGCCTAATGTTTAACCTAAATTTACCTTCCTGCATCTTCGATCACCGCTGTTCTGTTCCACAGTAAAGAGGGAAAACATTTAATTGCTGTGTCTCTATCTTGCTCTTCTTCCAAGAAACTTGCAGCACTAGTTAATCATCACAACGATCTTGTGAGGAAGGTCAGGATAAGAAATAAGCTACTTAGGTAAGGTCCTACTGAGCTTCATGGCCGAGAAAGGATTTGAACTTGGATTTCCCACCTCAAGACACAACACTAAGGACACTGCAACACCACAACCCTACAACAGCCCAGGGGTTCTGGGTGGCTTGTTACCACCCCAACAAGCCATTCTTGCCAGTTTTGGATGACATGTGAAGCTATGCTGGTGAGGGCTATTAGGCAAACCTGTCTGGCATAGGCAGGGCAGTTAAGCCACAGTGGCTTGTTAGCAACCTTTTGATCATGCAAACCAGGCCAATGACCAGGTTCGGACAATCATCACAGCCCGCTGTGGTTTATTTAAGCCATGGTGGGTTGTGGCATGTGCCGGCCGTATTCAAGCTGTGGCGGGCAATCACCGTGGCTTATTGGATCATGCAAACCCAGTGAGGATGGCTTATGCAAGGATTAAACAACCCTTGCATAACTCTTTACACAGCCCATGAGGGTTGTTTAACCCTCGCATGAGCCACCCTAGCCAGATGTGCACAAAATAATAAGCCACGATGACTGCATGCTGTGGATTGAATATTCAAAATGGCTGCCAGCATGCACCACAACCCACCATGGCTTTAAGCAACTGCCCCGCTGATTCTTCCCACAGAGCACTGTCTGGAAACCAGAAAGGTTCATTTTCAGAAGGGAACAAAGATTTATAAGAAGCAAAAGTTCCATCAAATGCAGCATTCTGCCGCTAACCGTGGATATCCAGATGCAGGCCTTTCCCACTGGAGCTCCCCAGTCTTTGGTACTCAGAAGATACTCCCTCTGATCCAGCAACTAGCTTAATCATCATGACTAGCAGCCATTGATACCCAATAATTTGACTAATCCCCTTTTAAAGCCATCCAAACTAGTAGCCATCACATCTTGTAGCTGCAAACACCATGCATCAATTATGTGCTATATGAAGTAGTATTTCCATTCGTCTGCCCTCATTCTCCTGCTGGCAGTTTTATTTTTGATCCCTTTCCTCATAATTGCTAGCATGAAATTTCTCCTCCTCCTTCGGGCTCTCTATGGCTCACACATATGGAGTTTGTGCCTAAGCGGAGCTCTTAACTTGGAGCATTCTAGAGGCGAGTGCTTGGCGGGAGACTACCCCGACATTCCCTCAATGAGCACACCTCGCTCCTACCCATCCTGTGCAGTTCCTCCTTGACAGCCGCATCACTGAGGAGTGTTCTCTCTACAACTCGTTAAGAGCAAGCAGGGTTGCCTCATCTTACTTAATTCCATCGTTTTGTTCGTTTTATTCTTTCTGCCTTTACGAGAGCATTCCCCAACCTGGTGCCCTTTGGGTGGTTTGGACTTCAACTCCCATCAGCCCCAGCCAATAGTCAAGAGTGCTGGGAGCTGTAATCCAAAACAATGTGAAGGTACCAGGCCAGGGAAGGCTGCTCCAGTATAGCTGCTCTCTCTTCCTTCTTTGGTTTTTTCTTTGCGTGGCATCTCAGGGCGTGTCCCCTGTTGCTTGGGGGCTCATGGCTTCTAAGGCACTTTTCAAGAAGTGCACAAGCTGTGGCAGCGAGCTCTGGCCTGCCAACAGCGATGACCAGCCCCTTCACACGTGCAGGGAGGGCACAGCATCAATTCCGGGCAACGCTGTCCAGGCTTTTGCCAAGCAGGCCCACTGACAGAGCTCCTCGTGTCTTGTGGGGGCGAGTACTACAGCCACTTCAAAGGTCTTCTTTTTTCTGTACTAAGCCAAGGCCTCCAGTATCTTTGTTGACACCAGACTCACACAGCCACCAGCACAGACTGTACCTCCACAGAATCCAAATGGTTCGAGGCACATGCAAGACTCTTCCAACTCAATCGGTTTCTGCAAACCCCGAAGCATCAACTCGGGTGCAATGGCTTCTGTTCCAACCACCTCTTCATGCCCCCTTACTTATCCCTTTGCCACTTTTCGACTTGCCTATACCAGGCTTAAACAAGATGCAACTTTGTTAGACCAGTCGGTTTCTGATGAAGTCCAGGTCGTTAGATGCACATAAGAGGAGGAAATTTGGGACCAATTACCAGAACATGATCTACCTCAGTATTTTCATGACTCACCTCAAATGTGACTGCTTCAGGAATCATCTGCCCAGTATTCACCATTTGTGGGCCAGGTACTCTCCTGTATCGTCAGAGGTCTCTGCAACTTTGTATTACTTCTGCAGATCAGACTATGGCTGTGATGCTAACTACGGGTGAAAACCACCCTGGAGGGAGCTGCCTCAATCCAGGTATTCTCAGTCCCCATCGCATGTCTGACATTGGAGATTGCCATGTTGGGGGAAAGGGACTCCTGATGGTACTCTGCCCAAGACAATTCCTGGTACTTTTGAGCCCTAGCTGCATGAATGGAACTGCACTTCCGGATAATATTAAGCCAAGCCGCTCGCCCTTGCCTTATTATTAATGGTGCCATCATCACCAGAGTGTAACCTCTATGATCTTGATGCTGCCCAATGTGGAACCAGTGGTCATCAGGCCATAGGAATCCAGGGAGGGCACTGCTGTGGACTACCAGGAGTGAGCAATGAAGTGACCAAGTTTGTGGATGACACCAAATTATTTAGGGTGGTTAAAACAAAAAGGGATTGTGAAGAGCTCCAAAAGGATCTCTCCAAACCGGAAGAATGAGCATCTAAATGGCAAATGCAGTTCAATGTAAGCAAGTGCAAAGTGATGCATGCTGGGGCAAAAAATCCCAACTTCAAGTACAGCCTGAGCTAGCGGTGACTGACCAAGAAAGAGATCTTGGGGTTGTGGTGGACAGCTCAATGAAGATGTCAACCCAGTGTGCAGCCGCTGTAAAAAAGGCAAACTCCATGTTAGGCATAATTAGAAAAGGGATTGAGAATAAAACTGCCAGCACCACACTGCCCCTACACAAATCTATGGCATGACCACACTTGCAATACTGTGTACAGTTCTGGTCACCACACCTAAAATAACATATTGTAGAGCTAGAAAAAGTGCAGAAAGGGGCAACTAAAATGTTCAAGGGGCTGGAGTACCTCCTCTTTGAGAGAAGGTTACAACAGCCGGCTTTGTTTAGGTTGGGGGTAAGGGGAGACATGATAAGAGGTCTACAAAATTGTGTAAGGTGTGGATAGGGAGACATTTTTCTCCTTCTCGCAAAATACTACAACCTGGGGTCATCCTATGAAAGTGATTGATGGGAGATTCAAGACAGATAAAAGGAAGGACTTCTTCACATAGCGCAGAGCTAAACTATGGAATTCGCTACCACAGGAGGTGGTGATGGCCACCAGTTTGGATGGCTTTAAAAGGGGGTTGGACAAATTCCTGGAGAAGGCTATCAATGGCTGCTAGTCCTGATAGCTCTGTGCTCCCTCTGTGTATACCAGTCGCTGGGGAACATGGGTGGAAGGGTGCTGTTATGTTTATGCCCTGCTTGTGGGTCCCTGGTCAACAGCTGGTTGGCCACTGTGTGAACAGAATGCTGGACTAGGTGGGCCCTTGGTCTGATCTAGCAGGGCTCTTTGACGCTCTTATGTGCCAGTAGCTAGGCCTGCTGTGTTGCCCACTGTGGCAATGCCTGGAGCCATTTCTCTAACTGCTCCACTGCCTTCTGCCACCACCCCACTGGTATCAGCTCCATCAGCACCAATCCTGACCTCAATATCTTGGTACTGGTATGGCTGCCTACAGTACTAGCTCTCTTAGCACCTGTCGTATTGGCACATATGACCCCTCCCTCCTGGCTGCCTTGATACCACAGGGCACGGCCTCTCAGTTTGTGTGATCAGCATCTCCCCTGGTACATGGAGCTGCTGCTTGGGATGTCTCAGTCATTGGGCCTAGACATTCTCCTGCCCCTATCAAAGATCCCATCACCCAACTGGTGCACTCACATCTTTGCACCCCAGTTGCTTTGCACCCCATGCCACTCGCTCTACTTCATGCTGCAAAACAGTCACAGCAGAAACCATCTTTGATGCTTCCCACCTCTAAATGTATGGAACAGATACTGCATTCAGGAGGATCTACCCACCCCCCTCCCAATTCTATAATAGTGGAAGGAGCCCAGGACAAATTGTACAAAAAACCACACTCTGAACCAGTAGACTGAAAGGGCAGAAAGCTCACTGTGACGTACAGGGCTTCTACTCTCCAGCAGCGCTGCCCTCCGGATTTTAAACCACCAAGCCTGCATGACACACTACCAATGTTTTTTGTAGGAGAAGGCGGTGCCCTTTTTCCAGCCTCTCTGGACAACACATGTTGAGTTAGCGGGTTAAAGTCCGTGACAGGAGCCATCGCTCTGCATCAACATGCGTCTTTGGTCCATGGTCATCAACCATGAAGTCAGACTGATGCTGATTTTTTATGCCGATTTTCATTGTGAAAACTGATGACACTCCATAATCATAGGTAGAAGATGAACACTGCTGCTCACATGATGGGCTTGGTCCACAATCGTTCCTTCTGGCCTGGCAATGCACCTCAACTCACACTTGGGGTGCTGGGTACTCCAGAGATTCTGTAGCCCTCCTTCTGGTGTTCCACTCTATGTCCCCTCCCCTCCATTACAAGAGATCATTTCACTCCTCACAAGGGCACTGCAGAACACCTTCCACCTAGATAAAGGGTTACCAGGTTGTGCCCCTGATATTTTACTGTCTCCAAGAAGGAGTGCACACCTCAACCCATCCTGGATCTCAACACCATCAATGAGTTTATGATGCCCAAAAAGTTTTGTATGATGACTCTTACCAAACTAGTCCCCCTCCTTCACAGAGGAGATTGGTTTACCACCACAGACTGAAAAGTACTTCTACATTTAAACTCAACCTTCTCGTCATTTATGACTGACGGGATTTATGACCCTCAGCCATTGTGTTTCACTTTAAAGTCCTTCTGTTCAGCCTGGCTGCAACTCCTCTTATCTTCATGAAGCGCATGGCCATGGTTGCAGCTCATGTGCCTTTGTTAGGGTGACTGTTTCTCTACACATCGACAACTAGCTAGTTGGTGGTGGGACAGGGCAACATCTGCATATCACCCTTGAAAGTCTGGGCCTCGGAATCAATCCTGCCTCCCAGCTTCACCTTGGATACAATTTCTTGGGGCTTGTCGTGATTCCATCCAGGGCTCCCAGCTGGACAGAGCCAATACTCTGATCACCCTGTCCACCTGTATGCTCCAGTCCTCCTCTGTAAGGGCTGACTGGATCTAGCAGCTGCTGGGCCTTATGGCCTCCCCCACCGTGGTAATGCCCTCTGCCCACCTTCAGATGCAATAACTGCAGCACTGGTCTGCAGCCGCCAAGAGACTGCACCTGAAACTTCCAGACTGAGTTTGTTTTGCACCAAACTCTCTTGGTAGGCATCCTCTTTCTTTCCCTATAAACTTCACACTTTATCAAGACTACTGTCCCCCTGATAGGGTGGGAAGCACACTGCAGGCACAGCGGATGCATATGGATATCCTAGAAGTCAATCCTAGAAGTTATCAAGGTTCTGTGGATATTCTAAGACCGTCCTCTGGGCTCACACATTACAAGTTGGCAAGGACAACATGGCTATATCAACGAACAAGGAGGGACACATGCCCAGAAGTTGCTCCACTCAAAGAAATCTAAAAGCTAGTGAGGCTTCTTTCATGATAATTTTTAAAACATCCAAGTATTTTGGAAAATTCAACCCTCTTAACTCTCCTTTCAACTTCTTTTTAACTAGTCCCCTCATTTAAAAACAAAATGAAATAGATGTTCCCTCTTTTGAAATTAAATGCGACTGTGTTGGGGCTCTTAGCAATTCTCTATTTACATATATGTGGACTGTGATAATGCCGGGGCCGCTGTTATCAACTGGTTCTTGCACCAGGTCCTGGGTGGCATTTAGGAATATGTCCAGGGTCATGTTCTCGGTCAGTTCTATGACCTACTATTCTACAACACAGTCATTTAGGCAATCTAGGCATGGTTTCTTTGTCATGACCCAAACATACATTTACCCAATCTATGTGAGGACAATTGGAAATCATCTGTAATGACAACACTTTCTCCTTTGGATGCCTACTCAATTCCTTTCTCCATCTCAACAACCCTGTCAACATTTTTCATTATCCAGGAGGACATCAGTATGTCCCCAGTAAAAAATTACTTTCCAGGCCTGGTATTAACACATACGTAGTGCTTCTTTAACTCTGACATATTAGAGCCACACCAGCCCCAATATATACCATTTCCTGTCCTTTCTAGAGAGTTTGTATTCAGGGATAACTGGATCCCCATTAATTTGCTCTATTCCAACAGAGTTCAGTTACACCCGCTGTATCTATGTCCTTGTTGACAACCAAGCACTCCACCTCTCCAATCTTGGCTCGGATGCCTCCAGCATCAGCATAAACACCCCCGATCCCTGTATACAGTAACATTAGTGCTCCCGATCATGGGCCCCCAGCACTTTTGTTTAGATAACTATTATACGTGTAATAGTGCAAATGGAAAGCGGGCAATAAGTCAACCTGGCCCTAACATCTACAATGTGAAGCACGTTCATGGGCCCTTCCTTGACACTGAGAAAAGAAGCTACCGCTCCTCACCTGTTCATCAAGGCCAGATTCCGGGGTGGAGCAGCGTGTGTCCTCGGTGGACAGGTGTCGCATGGCGTCCCGGGACAGAGGGGTGTGGGGACCAGAGAGCAGCTCAGGGCTGAGGGGACTGCGCGGGGACTGGGTGTGGGCGAGGTCAGGATGTGAGCAGCAGCTCCCAACGTCAGGGGATGCTGGCTGAGGTGTCGAGGGGTTCCCCAGCTGGGGGGTTGTCCGTCCATCTGTTGATCTGTAAGACCTGGAATTGAAATGGCATCTCTGCTTTACGTGTTAAAAGCCACACCAATAGACACTATACCCAGAGAATCAAAAGCATCCAAAGGCCATCAGCTTCCCTTCTCCTCAAAGCCTTTGGTAAAACCCCTCAGTTCTCACACTCCACACTGTTAACTACACCCAAGTTCACGTAACTGAAACAAACACACGTATTCCCCAGGTCTGCCCTAGCCTTCATCTCCCTCCTCCCCCTTTTCTGTTGTCTTCCTTGTGCTGAAGTTTAGATTGTAAATGCCCCAGAGCAGGGATCTGTCCTCTCCTCCTTTGCAAACTGCCATGCAACATGCCCCCAAGCCATGTGGAGTTTTAAAAGTCAACAGCATCACCTGGAATTGCTCCCAGAATATAATGTTCTCAGATGCTAGCACCAACTAACGATCTAGGCCCCATATTCTGGACCAGCCACTATTTCTAAAGGCAGACCCTTTGCTAGCCTAATACATTCTAGGCACCGTTTATAGTCCCAGCGGGGCCTCCTCCACTGCTTGATCATTCACTCCCCCAAACAGACCTCAGAATACCTCCACACAGATGCTGCCTGTATGGCAATACAGAGGAACAGTGAAGAGCAGCCGCCCAGCACGGAGCCCTTTGGGCACCATGCTGTGGAAGCAACAGCCAGCCCTACCTGCTGCCCCGCCGCTGGGGTGGCACGCTTGTGCTCCATAGCCACCTCGCCCGCTCCATCTCTTCGCACTTGGCATGAAGGGTGGCAAAGGCTGTGTCAGATAGATCCTCTATCTGGAAGAGCAATCACATGAAGTTAGCAGTAGTCCCTAATGCTTCACGGGTTAGTAGAGTACCGTCTGGCCCTTCACAGAGATGACAGACACCTTCACCCACCCATTCCAGGGCAGCAGGTGCTGTTTGGCAAGAGGCCTGCCCCATGCACCGTTAACGCTCTGTGCACGTGTGGCTGGGAGGGAGAGTTCAGACAACTCCAGTAATGTCCGCACAGATACTTGGGGTAATTTGAGATGGATTAACACAGATTCATCCAATTCAAAATCCATCCTCTCAACACAACAAATCCAAAAAGCATGACACAGCTTGGCCAGAGAACAGTCTTCTCTTTTCTCTCTTACAATGGGATCCATGTTTAGGAGGTGATCAAAGTTTGTGGCAGGAAGACCACCATTATGCACTGAAAATTGATCTGGCCTACTAAAAGATATGCTTGGAATTCCCTGCCCTTACTAAGCTAAGAAGTGAGGTTATAATCACAAGCCACGTTTTGCAAAGCACATGGATATTTTATTTGTGAACCTATGCAGCAGTCTTTTCTATGCTTAATTTGAAATAGAAGGGTTTGTTCCTAGGTGTATTCCCCTGGGCATAATCATTCCAGAAACCAAAACTCCAGGTACTGCTGTTATTCATTTGGCTGGGAATGTATGCAACAACAAAAAAAAATCATCCACGGAATCCAAGTTCTATATACAAAATATGTTTTACACATACCACAACATACGCCTGTGTTTACTTATACTGAACAACAGGGAGTGGGGGGTGGAGAAGGAATCCTCCAGGTGGCCAGAAATGTATTTATAAAGCCCAAGAGAACTGGAAGCCAAAGACTCAAGTTGGCTATGCCTAAGAGTAGTTACCTGAAGAAGGTATTTGAAAAGTGCTGGGCTCAAACATATTTCTGTGTATCCAGAGGCTCTTCCCCTTTTTCCCTCTCCATTTTGTGTTATCCCTTTTTAAAATATTGCATAATCCTACTTCACTGGCAAAAGAGCAGCAGAGGAGTGAATACATGAGGGGACCCTGGGCTCAGAAAAGAAGAGCCTGAAAAGGTCTGTTTCTTCCACAAGGGAGAAGAAATATTTTTCAGAATATTTTCCTCTTCAGAAGGACTAAAAACTTGGGGGCAGTGACCTTTCTCCCCGACTTCCTTCCCTACAGTAAGATTTTCCTCTCACTTACTCCAGGAATCACATTTTGCACACAATGAACTCAAAAGAGACTGAGCTTATACAGTCACTGCTGACTGATAAATGTAACCACATGGTTAAAAACACGTGCAACACGCGCTCTCCGCTAGAGAAAGTCTCTGTAACACCCTTCACATCATTCGATTTATATTCAGCCACATCCTGAAGAAGGTTCCGTTCCCTAGGATGAGATTAAATTGGATCACTTGGGGCACATTCACAAGAAGCTTCATTAAAGGTAAATGGCAAAATCTAGCAGATGGGTGACTTTCTTTCCACCATAAAATGATCACAACATCAACAAAAACTTCCTTCACTCCCTCCAAGGACAAGTTCTCTCACAGGCAGCCCAACGTTACTGTTCTGGCAGCAATCGCCTCAACCGAAGACAAGGACACGTGCCTCACCTGCTCAGTTCCTTCTGGACTATACAGAGGCTGTGTTGAATAGAGATGTGAAATTTTGAGGCCGAGGGGAAAAAACACATGGGGGGGGGGGGTTTCAGAAAAATTGGAAATTTTGGAAAAATTGAAGAACAAGCAATACTTTTTTAGCACTCTTTACAGATCTAAAGTCACTTTGCTGCTTTAAGACAGCCCCCTCCAACCTGGTGCCCTCCAGGTATTTTGGACTTCAGCTCCCATCAGCCTCAGGCAGCATGGTCAGTGGTCAGGAATGCTGGGCACTGCAGTCCAAAACATCCAGAGAAATGCAGGTTGCTTACCTGTAACTGTAGTTCTTCAAGTGGTCATCCGTGCATTCACACATCTGGGCTCTGCGCCTGCGCTGACTGCAGTCGGGAAGCTTCCATAGCTGAGGAACGTTTTGGCGGGAACCCTTCCCCTACCGTCCACTGTGCATTTCTCAGCGGGTTCCTGCCCGTTCCCTCAGTTCCTTGAGACCGCCTAATGTGGCCTCGGATCCGAGAGAAACAGTCTTGTCTCGGTACTAACACTGAATGCGACACTGACACCAAACCGGGGACGGTGGGAGGCTTGTGTCAAAGATGCACCGAGGACCACTCGAAGAACAACCGTTACAGGTAAGCAACCTGCATTTCTTCTTTGTGGTCTCTGTGCATCACACATATGGGCGATTAACAAGCTCACTTACTGGAGGAGGGTAGGTGCTGTTAAACCAAAACTGATGACAGGACGGCTCTTGCACAAGTCTGACAATGGTAAACCGCTGGCAAAAGCCATAGGCATGGCCACTGCACAAGTGGAGTGCGCACTGAGGGGATGAGGACGTTCCAACCCCGACAAATCATTGGCCAATCCAATGGTCCGCACAATCCAGGAGGCCAGTAGTTGGGAGGAGACAGGAGAGGCCCTCTTAGGACCGCCATAACTAACGAAAAGGCGTTGCGTGGTACAGAATGATGCCGTCCTGGATTTGTAGAAAGCCAATGCCCTCCTGACATTGACAAAGTGCAACTTTCTCTCCAGGTCAGAAGAGGGCTCCGGGAAGAAGGTTGGTAGCGATATGGACTGGTTAACATAGAAGTCAGAGACTACTTTTGGGAGAACGGCAACATCCAGCCTAAGATCAACCTTGTCTTTATGAAAAATTATGTATGGATGGTCTACCCTCAGGGCACAAAGTTCACTAACACATCTAGAGGATGTGATAGCCACTAAAGAAGGCAACTTTTCATGAGAGCAGGCGAAGGTCTGTTGTGGCCAGAGGTTCAAAAGGCTTCGAAAGGAGAGCATGTAAGACCACTAAAAGACTCCACTGAAGGACCAAAGTTTGAACTGAGGGGGCCAATTTCTTCAGATCTCACAGGAACTAGTGAGTGGTAGGGTGAGTAGAAAGGGAAAAACCTTGAACTGGCCCTCTATAACAAGAAAGAGCCGCCAGATAAACTTGTAAACATGGTTTCAATCCTTTTTGAAACAAACTTTGTAGAAAAAAGAGAACATTCTCCAAAGAAGCGTGAAGAGGATCAAAAACATGAAGATTGGTGAAGGACTGGAAAGAGGACCATTTCGTGGCGTAGGAATGACAAGTAGCCGGCTTCCTCGCTGCATCGAGGATTGCCTGAACTCCGGGCTGAACCCAGGAAGGAGAGATCAGTGCTGGATCCTCCAGGCTGTGAGGCGCAACGTGTGGAGATCCGGGTGGCAAATCCTGCCTTGGTCCTGAGTGATTAGGTCCAGATCCTGCGGAAGGTGGAAGAATAACTTCCTTACGAGACGGAGTAAAGTTGGACACCATGGTTGTCTCGGCCACCAAGGAGCAATGAGAATGCAGTCCGTGTCCTGTTGTGCGCTATCTTCTGCAGCACCTTGGAGAAGAGTGGAAACAGCAGGAACAGGTAAAAAAGTTCTCCCCGCCACCAAATTTGGAACGCATCGCCTAGGGAGGATCGACCGAAAAATTGGAAAGCGGGGCATCCGTTGTCAAGATTCATGTAGGTGGCTGCTCGACGAAAGGCATGCCCCGATCCAAGTTGTAAGGCTGAATCCACCAGAAGAGGGAAGTTAGCACATCGGTCGGGATGGAATGGTGACAGCGCCAAGCATCTAGCTGGAGTCGTAGTTTCGGAGTAACCAATTTTGTAGTGGTTGCATCCGAAGTCTTGCCCACCTTACAACAGAGACAGGAGCGGCCATGTGACCCAAGAGAACTTGGAGTGGATGGTGACCGAACAATGGGTAAAGACAGTCTCCACGAAAGCAATGAATTGCATTTGTCAGCTGCGATGGAGGTAGGCTTGCAGTGATTTGTTGAAAACAATGCAGTGATTACTCGAAGCCAACATGGATTTGTCAAGAACAAATCCAGCCAGACGAATCTGATCATGTGGGAATGCTGTAGACATCATATACCTCAACTTCAGCAAAGCTTTCGACAAAGTGCCCCATGATATCCTGATGAGCAAATTAGCTCAAAGTGGGCTAGATGAAACAACGATCCGGTGGATCCACAGTTGGCTACAGAATCAGACTCAAAGAGTGCTTCTCAATGGGATCTTCTCAAACTGGGGAGAGGTAACGAGTGGGGTACCGTAGGGCTCAGTCCTGGGCCCAGTGCTCTTCCACATTTGTATTAATGACTTGGAGGAGGAGGTGCAGGGAATGCTGATCAAGTTTGCAGATGACACCAAATTGGGCGGGATAGCCAATACTTTGGAAGACAGAACCAATTCAAAGTGATCTTGATAGACTGGAGTGCTGGGCAGAAAACAACAGAATGACATTTAATAGGGATAAATGCCAAGTTCTGCACCTAGGAAAAAGAAACCAAATGCACAGTTACAAGATGGGGGATATGTGGCTCAACAACACTACAAGTGAGAAGGAGCTTGGAATTGATCACAAGCTGAATATGAGCCAACAATGTGACATGGCTGCAAAAAAGGCAAATGCTCTTTTGGGCTGCATTAATAGAAGCACAGCTTCCAAATCCCAGGAAGTCCTAGTTCCCCTCTACTCAGCACTGGTTAGGCCTCATCTGGAGTACTGTGTCCAATTCTGGGCACCACATTTTAAGAAGGATGCAGACAAATTGGAGAGGGTTCAGAGGAGGGCAACAAAGATGATCATAGGGAAACAAAGCCCTATGAAGAGAGACTGAGAGAACTGGGTATGTTTAGCCTTGAGAAGAGAAGACTGAGGGGAGATAGGATAACGCTCTTCAAGTACTTGAAAGGTTGTCACAGAGAGGAAGGCCAGGATCTCTTCTCCATCATCCCAGAGTGCACCCTACTATTCTATGATTCTATAACCGTGGAATCCAGTGGAGGTCCTATAAACTGGAGACATTGAGTTGGCTCCAAAGTTGACCTTCAACTGTTGACATAGAGACCCAATGCACCCAGAAGGTTCAGAACAACCCCAGCAGCACGGCAAAAGTCCCTCCTTGAACCTGAGACCAGGAGCCAATCGTCAAGATAAGGATAAATTTCGATGCCTTGCAGCCTCAGCACATGACCACCATGCACTTGGTAAAAATTCTTGGGTGTTGGAGCGATACAGGAAGGAGCCTTCCAAGACTGGTGGACAGTCTGTAAAAGAGTTGAGAGAAAAGGCACTGCTACCAGTTTCGATGAGTCGGTGTGGACAGCATCAAAACCAGGGTCCTCCAGCTGCTTGTACATTGATTCCTAAAGACCACACCATTCCGCTGACTTGTTCAGCAAAGTGAAACAGGAACTGATCTCTGTCAGGAGGCTGGGACACAGTCTTCGGCGGAAGAGGCTGATATCGAGGAGAGCATGGAGCTGCGTATCTGGAGCACTCTAAAAAGTATCCTTGATCCAAAATGGTAAGACCCTTGCGGAGGTTAAGGCCATTCAGAGCATCTGTCCCAGTCAGCTTGGGGGGACCTTGATCCGTCTCTGTGATGACGGTCAAAACGATGGTCCCAATAAGGAGAGAGACATGGTCCCAAGTGGAACCGATGCTCTCGATCGCAAGGAGGGGGTGGAAGACAGCGATGCGGGGCCTCCTGCCTAAGTGGTGAATGATGGCCTCCGGACGGAGAGAACTCTCAATCCTGAGAGACTGGTGGTGGAGGGGAAAATTCCCAGATTTTGCCATTGAACACGGTCGACACCGGCTCAGTGACTGAACTGGCAGGTGCCAGAGAGAGTACACGGATTGGCAAGTCCAGCAATGGAGGGGGTGCTGGGATCATCGATTTCGAAGAGGTGGCCTCAACTTTCTTTTTCTTATATTTTTTCAGGCTACTCGATCCTGACTTTGGAAGCTTTGCCTTTTTCGTGATTTTCCTCGTGACCGAGAGTGCTAAGGAGCGCCCCAAAGTAGGAAAGTCAGTCTGCTCAACGGAGGTAGCTGGACGAGGAGACTTTGGCGCAGAGCTAGATATGGTCACCTCAAGTTTGCCATTCGTGGAGGACCCAGCAGCGGTTTTTGGGTCAGTAGCAAACAATGCTCTCCTCCACAGCTCTGCCTTCAGGCCGTCGGCTCTGTTCTTTTGTGCCTGCTTAGGATTGGCACAGAGAGCAGGGGTCAGGGAGGTGTCCTTCTCCCAGGCAAAAGAGACAGAGACAGTGTGGGTCGGTGGGGGGCAACTTACTCCCACACTTGACACACTTTTGAAAGGGTGCCTTTGCGGCCATAAGATGGCACCGCAGCCACGGTAGACAGACGACGAAGACAAGACGATGAAGGAAGTTGGGGGGGGGGGGTTGGAAGGAAGACAACGACAAGGAGGAGGAGGAAGAAAATGGACGAACAAGAAGACACACACAAAAACCGTATGAAGAACCTCAGCATTTCTCTTTCTGCACAGAGGAAGCGCCGAAAGGACTAACTACTATGGTGACTGAAAGAGAACTGAGGGAGAAGGCAGGAATCCGCCGGGACATGTGCAGTGGACGGTGGGGGAAGGGTTCCCGCCAAAACGTTCCTCAGCTATGGAAGCTTCCCGACTGGACTCAGCACAGGCACAGAGCCCACACGTGTGATGCACAGAGACCACGAAGACGAACACCAAGTTGGGGGGGGCTGTTTGAGGAACATTCAGTAGCCTCTCTGTTCCTAACATTATTTTATGTATGACTTGGCTTGCTCATAAAATTATTAGCATAAAACTTTTTAAAGTAAACTCAGTTAGTAAATTTATAATTATTGTCTGAATAGATTAAAGCTACATTAAATGACTGCTACAGCATCAGAAACGCAGGTCTCTATAAAACAAAACCCAAACCATCAAGAATGCACATTTACTGTCAAGAATGCACAATGGTGACTCTACTCACATATTGGGAAACTGAGCGTAAATGTCCATCAGTAAAATATACTTTAGGATCAATAATTTTAATACAGAATGAAAGAACTAACTATGCTGGGAATCTTACTGAGAGGATTAAAAGAATATTTTCTCCCATGGCTTCATTATTTCTAGACATTTTACATGTCTAGCCTTTCTATGAAAGTGTTCTTATTACATAGTTTTTAGAAATCATTTTTTGGGGGGTGGGGGGAAATAAAGGCTGGACTAACTGTATATAAATATTTTGTCTTAAATTCTAAAATGAAAGATTTCACAATCCAAAGCTGTTCGATTTTTCCAATTTTATGGGGGGAAAACAAAAACAGTCCTCGGGGGGGGGAACCCCCTTCCCCCCAGATTTTTTCTGGATTTTTTCCGGGCCTTCACATCTCTAATGTTGAATAATGCTAGACACTTCTATACCGGAGACCGATGTGTGACTGTAGAGAAAGCACCTGAAGCTGCAGGGCGTGCAACTCTGCTTTCTCCTTGTGCAGTCCAACACATGGGTGAGAGGGAAGCTCTTGCCTGGAGGACAGCGGCCGGCCTCTTCCTTGCTAACATCATCCCTGGCACAAAGCCAAAGGAGAGGATCACGCCACTGTGCTGCAATCCTCTCACCAAGGATGCCTTTCTGCAGGAATGCCGACAGCGCTTGCACTCTAGCCCAATGACAGGGGTCTCCCAAGGACCGTGTTGGCCCATCTTGCAGAGACGAGCTTGTTTAGATACCCAAGATACAAAAAATGGGTCTCTGTCCCCACCCCACCCCTCTTCTTGCCCATGAGGAATTACCTAAAACAGGAATGTCTATGGACAACCGGAGATAATTTTTTCTCTAGGGAACCTCAGTGTGGCAATTTCATAAATTTGTCCATTACTTGAGGTAGGGAAATTGTCTGTCTCTGTGGTGTTAGGTTGAGGGGGAGAAAAAGAGAGAAATTCCACTGTGTATCACAGTTAAGGACCCGCTAGACTGTGGTGATCTCAACCTGTTTGTGTGTGTGTGGGGGGGGAGCAATTTTTCACCCAAGATTGTTGACATCTGCTCATCAGTCCCCAAGAATTGAAAACCGAGACCACTGCAGATGACAATCAGGGTGCTGCCCTTGATGGGCTGGCTGAGATCTCAGCTTAAAAGCCCGCTGAGGTGGTAGCGACGCCTAACAAACAGGCAGCTACTGCAGTCTCCTTGGTGCACATCAGAGTGGCAACAGTCTGCTGGTTGGAAGAGCGCTTCTCCTATGAATCTCCACTCTCGGAACCTTCCATGCTACCTCTAGTCATACTGGAAAAGTAAGGAGGACACAGCCAAGCACGGTGAGACAGTGTGACCACTGATGCCATTATCCTCGTTTCACAATCAATATGCTTGGCTGTTTTGATCTGCTGTCTGGTTAACTTGCCTCTGCCTACATAAAACCCTCTTGTCTTCTGGCAGCCTGTCCTGGGAAGGTTGTCATACCATTCCACATAAGTGCCTCATGACTGCCTGGATGTTAGTAATCTGAAGGGCGACAATGCTGATGCCTAAGAATTTGATGCCTATGAATTTGGTCAAGGATGTTGAAACTTAACGTCTTGGCACACAAAACTAATTATGTTGTCAGGCCAAACTCCTTCCTCTCACATCAAGTGTTTTGCTTTCCTATGTGGAGAGTTTCTTAGGAAACATTTATATGGAGGCACGCATACACGGTGTCACTAACTATTCCACTATCTAAGCATTTTGGTTGGGTGACTAGTTGTGTCCATTTTGTGTCTGTGTCAAGGTAGACAAAAGAAGCAGAAGAATTCTCTGAAGACACTTGGAGCATGGACAGCTCCACACGTGACAATAAACAACACAGATGCAGCAGTCACATCTGAGGATGAAATATGGGGATATATTTCCACAGTGTAACTGATTCTTCTTATATTAAATGTCAGTGTCTCGTGTGTGCGTGGATCTACATTCTACAGCCATGTATGAAAGGTGGGAATAAAATGTAAAACCCCATAGCTATGTCTGCTGACTGTCAAATCTTATAATCAGTCATGATAAGATGTCCATGGGTTTCCTTGACCTGGAAAATATGGGTTTTGAAGCCATAGTCACTCTTCTATAGCCATATCACTTGTAGTTAAGTGCTGCCAGGACTGGAGCCAAAATGGAGCTACTGAGAAACAAGAGTATCAGCATGCTTGGGGAAACCTGAGATTGCAAAAGTACAAAAAAAAAAACCTTTAAAAACCTAGACAAAAGGAGCTACCTCCCAAAACACAGTGTGAGAACTGAACATGCTCAGTAGCCACGGAATATACCGTGATAGTTGGAAAAGCAAAACAGAAGGGGGGGGGGGACACAGCAGAATGCACCAGGCTGGAACCCTGGCCAGCAGCGCTCCTCTTTTTAGGAAGGGGGGATACAACGCAACATGTCGTTGCAGGTCCCCACTTGTTTCATAAGAAACAGAAGTTAAAAAATGGTGCCGTACGATTCCCCCGCAGCTTCCAGACATTGTGGGAATTTCGAGGGGAAGCCTCCTCAGTGAGGACATTACCTGCCAAATACCATCCATCAGCAGGTATGTTCATAAGAAAGGGCATCATTAGTCAGGATACTTAAGCAAATGGCTGGCTGGCTACTGGAGTCCTGACCACCAGGCATAGCCTAGAACCCCTTCACTTCATCCAGGCATCTCGATAATCTCTTGGAACTTTTTTAAAGACTGGAATTGCTTCCTCTTTTAAGGAGAAGAAATGTTTAGAGTTTACTAGCACCTGGTAGTAAAATAGCTTGCTGTGTTTTTGTCAAAATAGCGTTTTGTCCTTTCCTTTCCCTTCCTGAATTGATCCATGGAGGAAGCATCACTGCCTCCAGGCCTCTTTCTGCCCTTTGCATCCAATTTATCAGCCACTGTCTGCCCCACTGGATGACAGCAGGTCTCGGCTTTTAGTGCTGCCTTAATCTTCCAGGTTTAAGACAACTTTCAGGTCTGAGCTCTTTGAAGACAGCTTATGCATGCCTTGTTTGGGCTTTTTATGGCCAGCATACGAAGGCTGTACAATGTGGACCCTCTGATGCCTCACCAGATCCCCCCCATTTCCATGGCAATCAGAGTATGGCTGTTAGTTGCTAAGCAGGATCCTGCATTACTGGCTCTCCCCAGGAAATGCCAGACAAAGCTGGTGGCTGTCCAACTGGACTTTACCCCTGTACCTTTTGAGAAAGCAACAGCAGTTCAAGGGTAGCACAACTTCACTTTACGTTCAGTCACCAGAATGACATCTAGGCAGCTGTTCCCACTTCCAGCAGCCATTTAAAGGACACGCAGACTGGAACCAGGCTGCCTGAGAGAGATCTCTCTTCCTTGGATGGTGGAGGATGAGTTGTAATTTACGACAGAGAAAAAGTCACCTACATGCTCGATTTCGATATTCTCCTTTGGTGAAAGAGCATCCTGCGCTTCTAAGCTTTGGAAGAGCCCAATATTTACATTTAGAGTCTGCATGTGCGCAGAATTGCGCAGATGCTGCAAAGGAGAACAAGTACCTCTTCGTTGTCTTCATCCGGGTTCGCCTTCAGAGCACCGATATCCACAACGCGCCAGCTGCAAGACAGGGCAGCAAAGCACGGTCAGTCACAGAAGGGCTGGGGATGCCACAGGAGCAGCCGGACCAGGCACAAGCAGCCTGGAGGAAGCTTCCCTAGGTGTGGGGGGAATCAATCGCACTTGCACCCGCCTTTTGTCCAAGGTGCTGAAGGGATATTTCTATTGTGCCTCAGAACAGCCCTCACCAGCAGGTGAGCCTGAGGTAGCGATGTGCCCGAGGCCATGCAAGTGGGCTTCCGGGCCAAGAAGGCCCCTGCAGTCCACACCCCGTCCACTACGGGCCCTAGAGAGCCAGTGCTCACCTCCAAGGAGGCCTGCCTCCCTTGCTCAGGTTGAAAGCAATTTTCTGGGTTTCCCAACAAAATAAAAACTTTGTCTGCTCCAGACCCCACAAGCCACCCCAGCAGCCTTATCTCAACCTGCCCTGCTGTCCCACACAACCACCCCCTTTTGAGCACACGAAGCTGCTTAATACCAGGCCAAGCAATCTGTCCACCCAGCACCCCCCCCCCCGTGTTATCTCTTCTGCATCCCCCAACCTGGCCACCCTCCAGACATGCTCAGCTACAACTCCCATCATCCCCAACCAGCCTGGCCATTCTGGCTGGGGGAGACTGACCGACTCTGACTGGAGGCAGCTGTTCAAGGCCTTGAACAGAATTTTCTCCAGCCTTGCTACCAAAGATCATTTTTAAAAAGGTTAACTCCTTTGCCAAAGATCCCCCTGCACACACACAGAGTACTTGAGTTAGGGCTGAGCCAAAATGCCTTCCATCTGCAACTGGCAAAAAAATAAGGGCAGGGAGAGAAGGAAATGGGAGCAAAAGTTTCAGGGAGAGCGTTTTCCATTGCTGGCAGCAGCAGCAACTCCTCTTCGTAGCTACCAATCCCCCCCGCCCCGCCCCCACCCAAGCCCCCTCTGTGGAACACTGCGGCCGCTGCTGAGAGGAGATTCCCCCACCCGCTGTGAAACGCAGGCATCAGCAACAAAGGAAGAGAAAGGGGGTGGATCATTTCACGCTTTCTGTCTCCCCTGAGCATCCTCCCTCCAAATTCATTTGCAGGTTTTCCTACGAGAATGTTGATCCAGCACTAGCGATCAGTGCAACCAGAAATTAGAACCTAGGACCTCCTAAATGCACAACACGTGGACCCTCAGCCAACAGGTACAGCCCCACAGCTTCTTCCTGCTACAGGTCTAGAACTGGCAATATCCAACCTTCAAGCAGCGCCCTGGACATAGTGAGCAAGTATCCCACCCAACCTGTAACTGCTAATACACACAGCCTTCCTAATCATCATTCCCATCCTTCCTCTGAAACCTGCAACGAAGACAGCATTCCGATCCTTACACCAGTCAAGCTGCTAGTCCCTATGAAATTTCTCTCCAAGTGGGAATGTGACCACTCCATCCCCTATTTAGTGATGAAAAGACCACCCTGAACAACAGGGAATTTTATAAGGAGCCCAGTAGAAGGAATGTTAGCTACACTCTCCATATCTGGGAAGTCCTTGACAGATTATGTTTTAGCTCTCCTACCACCCTCTCAATTATGACTGGGGCCCTATTCTGTAGCTTACTTAGCTGAATGGTTAATCTGACCCCAATCAATCAATCAATCAGAAAGCTGCTCAGGGCCCAGACCCACTCAGAGATTCTTAAACTGTGGTCTGCAAGCTCCATTAAGGTGGTCCCCAGAAAACTGTACAAAGGCAAGACTAAACTATGAGATACCAGTTGGTTCTCCGCGAACCCAGTCCGTGGAGGAAAATCGAATGTAACAAAAGGCATAACTTAACTAACTGCATTTCTTGGAACGTTCAAAGTGTGCATGTCTCTTATTCCCTTCACGATTTGTTTACAGGCCATATGTCACTGGCATATCATTGTACTTTGACCTGCACTTGTGTTTATAAAGATGTACAAAGACTTTTTCTATGTCCATATTTCATTTTACTCCAGCTTGCAATTAATTATGTTTGTTTAATTATCCTTGCCTTTTTTATATTAAAAATAAAACCTAATAGTATGTTGTTATAGAAGATAGCCTAATTCTTAAAAAAAAAAAGAAGCTTTATGGACATACACTCCCAACTTTGAATTACAGTGAAAACTGTTGTTATTCGTGGAATCTGCGTGTCAAGAGCTTTCCAATGAAGTGTCTATTTCATGAGAATCTATGGCAAGGCAGTCAAAAAGGGAGGACCAACTAACTCCCGACTTTGAGTTACATATATAAGATTTGTTTATTTAAAATTGTTTATTAAAAATGTCCGTGACTTGATTTGTGGAACAAGGGAAGTGTACTGAGCGGTCCACTGAGCCCCAGCTGCAATTTCCAAGTAGTCCACAGGGGGGAGAACCACTGCACTACACCACGCAACCGGACGCGGAGCAGAATGGGAAGGCTGGAGATGCTCAGTCTCTGGACTTACCTCGGTGTGAGGATCTCCTTGTACTGCAGTCTTTCTACGCGAGTTGTCGCAGCAACAGACATAGGGATGACGATGTTGTTGATGTCAAAAGAGCTCTCCCCTCTCCTCCTCCTTGGCTGCTGCTGCCAAACACACACAGAACAAAAAGAATGAGATGAGGAGGAAAGGATTCCAAGACCAGCCAGCGACACTAAGCAAGGATTGCCCCATTCTGGTGCTTTCCCCTGTCCAGTGACTGAATGAGACCTAGTGGCTGCCCTAAGAGCTTGAGTCACAGAAAACACACCAGGAGAATTTGGTAGTATGTGCTTTCAAGCCAAGCCCCAGAAGCCATTTTCCAAGCCCTTCCGCTAGGAATGCTAAGCAGTTCTGAACTATGGAGGTAGTCTGGGGAATTTATTGTTCCTTTATTGATTACATTTTTCCGGGGGATTTAGGCTGATGTCTTTGGGTACCCCCACACTTGGTCCACTCCACAATGAAGGAACGTCTTACCATTAAGTGCAGTTATATGCTTGTGGGTCTGTTTACACAACTGCTTATCCTGGAATAACTTTCATTCGCATTCCTGCATTGAGCAGGGGGTTGGACTTGATGGTCTTGTAGGCCCCTTCGAACCCTACTATCCTATGATTCTATAAGAACTCCCTGAACTCACTTGACCTCTAGTTTGCTTCAAGGGGTAAATGACAGAGTTAGTCCCCACCAGCAAGCTCAGGGCCCAACTAACTTCTGTTTTCATCCCAGGTTAAGCAAACATGTAGAACAGCAGCAGGGTTACCCATCTTTGGTCAACAGCATTAACAGGTATGAAACGACCCAAGGGCAATGTGTGAGGCCAAAACACTTTGTTCCTTGCTTGAGCATACGGGATAACAAGCCTGGGATCATTCCTGAATACTGACTGTATACTGCAAGCCCTCTCTTGTGAAGTGGCACCTCACACACTTGGAAGAAATAGCATTTAGCAGAAGGACGGAGGGTGGGCAGAAAACGGGGACATGCCTTACATCATCTCTATAGAAAAGACAATCCCAAAGAAAGAATGATCTGGGTCCACTGTTGTATTAACAGAGAGAGAGAGAGAGAGAGAGAGAGAATCATCATCCCTCCTCACGGGCCTTGGAGTTCTCTGCCCGTCCCCCACACAGTGTGAACGTCAACTCAGCATGTTCAAAGTCCCTGTGGATTTGAAAAATAGGGCAAGAGATAAGCAACCCAGTGCCCTCCGGCTGTTTTTGACCACAACTCCCATCAGCTCTGCCCAGCATGGCCAATGGCCAGGAGTTGTAGTCCAAAACATCTGGAGGGCACCAGGCCGCCTACCCCTGTCTTAGGGGATAGGAGTAACTGGAATCATAGAATCATAGAATAGTAGGGTTGGAAGGGGCCTATAAGACCATCGAGTCCAACCCCCTGCTCAGTGTAGGAATCTAAGTCAAAACATCCCTTACAGATGGATGTCCAGCTCCAGTGTGGGAGAGCCCACCACCTTCCTAGGTAATTGGTTCCGCTGTCGTACTGAAAAATCCCTAGACCTCCACTCTAATTTTCTGACTGGGCATTTGCCATACACAGAACCACACCCATTTTACTTTTGAAGAGGACTTTTCAAAAGCACCAAGATGCAACCAAACTTGCAAACTGTACACTTCTAAAACTAAAAAATTCTGCTTCCTCTACAGAGGTCACTCCACCTCCTAAATCTCAACGTTTGTTATAATTTCTCAACACCTCCTCCAAATATCCATAGCAATGTAGGGCATTTAAATATGCTTCTAAATCATATTTCACCTCATCAGCTTATGCATAACCTTCACTGGGCATGCCTGGGGGTGATGCCTCTTCCCCAAGACTCCACTGTGATCTTCAGGAACATCTTCCTTGGCTGCACCTTCCATGCCCCAATGTGTGCCATATTTTCACAGCAAAGAAACACAGGGAGGTATCCCTGGCAGCTTCCCTGCAACTGCAACTCTCCCTGGCCCATTCCTACGTAGTTTCTCACAAATTACTATGATGCCTTGCTACTGCTCTTCCCCTTTCAGCAGGGTTTTTTAGTGACAAGGACTCCATCCACACACCACCATCCCATTCCAAGCAGAAGTACTGCACCTGTTCTGTTGCCAGTGTATTTCATATATCCTCTTCATTTAGAACTGTGAACCTAGAATCCCCCCCCCCCCGCCCCCCGCCCTCAGGGCCAAGTGCAGATCACAACGTATTGGAGAAAGGTTCCCAGGAAGAAGGTTTTAAGTTATGACTTGCTCAAAGTCATCTAGAAAAACTCTTTGGCTCTACAGGGAAGTTTGAACCTGAGTCTTTCTACATGTTACTCTCTTAAAGTTGTACCTAACTTGGGAGGCCCTTAGGGTGGAACAAATTAGACATGGAAAAACCACCACCACCACCACAAACAACAACAATAATCTTTATACAGCCTGCTCACGATTTACCATTGTCTCAGTATCCTCCTTCCCCCCCTCGGTATGAATAGCTGGATAAAAACTGAATACATGCGTCCACTGCTGTTAAAACTATACTTTAATCACAGGGTGACAAGAAGTTAGCTGGGAGAGGGGCTGCATAGCCACCAGGGGGGTTAATGGGCCCCATCACAGCCTAGTAATGTTGGAGAATAGGATTGTTACACACACAGACATTCTGGCACTGATTGGCTAAGCAGGTCACCTGATACGCATCAGTGGGCCCTCTATTATTTAGGCACCTGAGAGGTCCAATAAAGTATGAATCAATCAGGAAGGAGGTGCAAACTGCTGACCAGTTCAGCAGTTCCCTCCTCTACTTTTAGTTTTATTTCTTTAAAGGACAAAGGTAAACATGTATAAAATCCCAATAGTGTTATCACAGTATTATGTGTAAAATGTAGTGGAAAACTCTGCTATTTACACCTGCCTGAATGAGTGGCAGTAAGTTTACCTTGTTTAATCTCATCAATGTATTTTTTAAAAATATCCTAGCCTTTCATGAGGGCTTCCAGTTTTAGTATTTTTTAACCTCATCCAATACTGAGCTTTAAAAATAGAGCTCTTCTGCCCTTAGCAGCAGCACAGGGAGAAGCCCAGCTTTTCTTCCTGCTGTTTAGTTGCTTCAAGGCATAGGAACCTCACTCATGAATTGTGTTAGCAATTGTAAATTCAAAAGCCCTCTTAAAAAAAGCAAGCATCTGCAAACATCAAGACAAATGCTCTAGGAAATGTTCATTTCCATATTCAGTACCAGCTTAGCCAAGACATGGAGCCGGTTTGTATGATCGCCGCAACCCACCGTGGCTTTTTAAAGCCACAGTGGGTTGCAGTGTGTGCCAGGAGCCATTTTGAATACTCAAGCTGCGGCGGTCGGCCACCATGGCTTATCATGTTGTCTGAACCCTGCGAGGGTGGGTTGTTGGCATGGTTAACAAACCACCCAGAACCCTTGGGCTGTTTTAGGGTTGTGGGTGATTTGTTAACCATGCCAACAACCCATCCTCGCTAGGTTCGGATGTCACAAGCCACAGTCACAGCTTGGATATTCAAAAGCTGACCAGTATGCACCCACAGTCACAACCCACCACGGCTTAAATAAGACATGGCTTAAATAAATCATGGTGGGCTGCGGTGATTGTATGAACCAGGTCTCTGTCTCCAAGCAAAGAAAGTCTCCAAGGAGAAGCAATCCTGGTTGAAGAGCAACCAAACAAGAACAGCTCTTTCTACACACCTTCGTTTTATTACATTTGTGCACAAAAGCCACCTCAAAGGAGTGTTCCTGGATGAGGCGCAGGTGGAAGGGCAATCCCTAAGGCAGCCTTCCTCAACCTGGTGCCCTCCAGAGATGTTGGACTACAGCTCCAATTAGCCCAAGCCAGCAAGGCCAGCAATTAGCCCAAGCCAGCAATGGTCACTGATGATGGGAGTTATACTCCAACACATCTGGATGGCACCAGGTTGGGGAAGGCTGCCTTAAGGCATGCAGGGTGCAGTGGCCATTGCAGAAAATGGACAGGCATCCATCTCTATCAGGGACATTCCACTCCATAGGCAAACACCTCCATCACCATATATAGTCAAGTCTAGGATGCAAGGGCTAGAAAGTTCCCAACTTTTCCTGTTATTTTTAGGGATGTCACTGAAGTTCATAATTACCTGGGGGTTGGATCCTGAATCTGCCTTCTGCAAGAGGAAGGGCTCCACTTGTGGAAGGTCCCTCTGCCAGAACATTGGGGATTCCCACTCCCCTCCACACCACAGCTCACCCCATTCAGCAGGCTCTCTGACAATCTGTGGAGCATTTTCAGGGGGCTGGAGGGGCTGCTCTGGGAAGGAGGGTTGGGGAAGTCCACTTGCATGAGCACAGTTGATCCAGCGTATCTCTGGATCCAACTCCCATATTTGTCCAGCTTGGAACACTCAGTTGTATTAGAAATCAAGCACCATTTCCCACAGGCAGGTTTGTCTGGCAGAGGGAGGAAGGGAGTTGAATATCCAAGAAGCTCTTTGCCATGGTTCAATGTGTGGGATGAGTACAGGGCAGGTGAAACCTAACTGCAGTTTGCAAGGGTTCATGTGATAACGCAAGGCCCCATCAGCACACACGCGCCAATATTATGAGCCAGAAGAGAACTCCTGGAAGGTGGACTAACTTTTCCCAAGTGCTTGATAAGGAAACTTAAAAATACCAAATCAAACTGAGGGAAGCTTGCCCATCACTAACCATTCCTGGACTCTCTCAGATTCTGACTGGCTACCAAGCTAGCTAATCTCAGGATGTTCTTCTGACAGCCTGCCATTAACTAGTGAGCTCAGTCTGCCTTTGCTTTCTTCAGCCCAAGTCCATAACATACGGCTTCACTACCCTTTGAATCCCATCTTATTTATTTATTATTAACATTTATATACTGCCTTATTTACTAAAAAGCCATCAAAGTGGTGCACAATGATTTAAAAGAATAAAAACTTAAAACAATAAAAAAACAAGAACATTAAAGAGAGTAAAACATTAAAGCATTAAAACTCCACATTTTAAAAGGCCAAATGGAAAAGATGCATCTTTACGCCTTTTCTACAAGCCAAGAGAGTGGGGGCCAATGGTAGTTCTGAAGGGAATGCATTCTAGAGATTGTGGGTGACCCAGGAGAAAGCCCGTTCACACGTGCCCAGCCAACGAGCCTTTGCATGTGATGGTGTCCTCAGAAGAGCCTCTCCTGCAGATCTTAATAGTCAGGCAAGTCCAGAGCAAGGCAGGCAGCCCAAGCCATTCAGGGCTTTAAAAGTTAAGACCAACATACTGAATTGCGCCCCAGAACGCAATCGGCAACCAGTGCAGGTCTCTCAGGCTAGGCGTAATATGGCCCTGATAAGGTGCACTGGTTAGCCGCCCAAGTGCCGCATTCTGCACCAACTGAAGCTTCCCTTCCCTTGTGAACCTGGCTGACTTTGCCCAGCAGCTGGCCCCAGACTCATAACATAGGTGCGGGTCTAAATCTTAACCCAACTCCTCCGAACAGAGGTGACCAAAGCAAAACCTCAAACCCCATCTTTTCGTGATGCTCTCAGCACCATCTCCTTGTGCCTGCACCTGACTGAAAGCCAGCCTGTGCATGTGCAACCGGCACCACTGCTTCCTGCGTCCCCATTTACCCCTCCCCACCACCACTGCCTTTGCTTCCCCTGTGTTTCCTCCATGCTGAATTTCAGACTGCAAGCTACTCGGGGCATGGACCTGGCCTCTTTTATTAAAGTGCTGTGCATGGTGAAGGTGCTAAATAAACACACACCCTCGCTCGCTTAATATTCCACATTGGGAAAATCGCCTTGCAAGGAAGTGAGCCTTCCCTCCCCAGGTACTTACAGATGCACCGGAGGTGCCTAGCGAGCTTGTGCTGGCAGGGGGGATGGAGTTCTCTGAGGAGGTGGACAGCTGCCGCCCAAGGGGACTATGGGCCGTGGAGGCCATCGCGCTTGACAGGTAGCTCGGGCCTCCAACATCTGCGTGGTGCTTCAACACTGCACAAAAAGGGAGCAAACGAAAAAGAAAAAGGCGGTGAACTGAGTAATATCTGTATTCTCACAAAACTTTGCACCAAGCTGTAAACAAGCAATCTACATAAAAGGACCAGAGAGCGCATGACAGAGGGAGGGCGCTGCTCGAGCAGGCCCTACTTCCCTGAAGGAAGAAGCTGTCGAAGCACACAAAAAGAGAGGCTGCAGCGTCTGACACCATTGCCCCCTTTCATCCCCCAGAAGCAGCAAGCACCCTACTCCAAAGCTTGGGGGGAGGGGGACAGGAATGCGAAACCCAAGCTCTCCCCGGACAGACCTGGCTGTGGCCAGCCTACCTTCGCTTCTCTCGGAGGAGCTGTCCCGTAACCGCTTTCTCTCATGAACTGGAGTCAGGATAAGCGAGCGCTCAGGCGCTCTCTCGGCCTTGGGAGCAGCCCTTAGATCGTCTAAGGACTGCCTGTGTGCCTTGTCTGGCTCGGTTTTGTGATGCGAGCAAGCTGAGGAGTGGAACAGAAAGAGAGCCATGAAAACGCCCTGCTTTCACCTCTCTTTCCTGGCCTTCAGGGCACAGCTGTCACACGAGGGGCCCTGCTGCAGAGATCCAGAAGAGGCTAGGAACTCACACGAGCATTATGGCACGTTACAGCCAGAACAACACAGAGGTGCCGACTGCAGCAATTGCCCCCAAGTGACAACCCACACCGGCGTATTTCTTCCCCTGCGGTTTATTATCTCCTCTTGCAGGTTTAGTGCAAATGCAGCTGCACTACCCAAAGCTGCCTGTCTCATTCCTTTAACTCTGGCGGTAAGGGGCTGGAATGGGAGGAAAGGAAGTGAGGCAGGGCTCCCTCGGCCACTGGAGTGCACGCGGCTGTGGTGGCAATGGAGCAGGAGGGCAGGATGGAGGAACTGTGCGCAGCTGCTGCCAGGCATTATTTGCAAAGCCAGCTGCAGTGCAGAACTCCTTAGCTACACCCAGATGTCAAATGGCTTTTAAAGGCCTAGCTCCCATTCTCCACAGCTTGCTTCAGGCCCACACATTTGGAACACTGTACCAGCAGAATTCTCCAGTGGGGCTGAGAGGGCAGTCATAGTTGGCTTTACTTGACCATGGTAAAAGATTCCGGCAAATCAAAAACAGGGTTTTGAGACTGCTGCCATTTTAAGCAATGACCTACCTTTTCAGCTGTATCAATTACATACTCCCGATGCAGACGGGATTGTCCATACAAAACAGAGGAAGGGACACACACACTCGCAATTAATTCTGTCCTTGTACATTTCTGTCCTTAATAATGTTGCAGTGGAACTGGTTTTGAGTGGCCGAATGTAACCCCAAAGCATGCAAAAGAATGAGTGTGCATCTAAATATGCACAGAGGACCTTTCCCGCATCACTAACCAACACGTACCTAGGATGCTCCCAATACACATCTAGAATTATGTCCAAAAGAGTTTCTAGGTCAGAGAGCCTGAGGCCTGATCTGCTCCTGTCTTGCGTGGAGATGGGAGGGCAGGAGCTACAGGTGAATGGCAGAATGCATGTTGTATCCTCGAGGTCACAGGTCTATCTTGGCATCTCCAGTTAAAAGGACCTCAAGCAGCAGAATTAAGGGAAAACTCTACCTGAAAGCTGTTGTGCATCAGAACATACAAAGCACTGGGCTAGACAGAACCATGGTCTGCCTCCGAGTAAGACAGACCCTTGCATCTTTGAGTGACTGCACTCCTTTGAAGGAGGGAGTGCTTTCCCCTTCCCTTCCACTGTGCTGCATATTTAGTGCATCATAATCTCTATTGTGTTTGTCTTTCCAGCAACCCCATGAGGATAAGTTCCTATTATTACTGAGGGTAAATGACGCCCAAGGCCACACAACGGAGCCCCATAGTAAGAGGTGGGGCTGGAACCAAGAACCAGTTGAACTCGTTCTATCCAGGGGACCACACTGGCTCTTGACTAGCACTGTATACTTTGCTGCCCTACTGCCTTTGTTTGCACATCTGAGAGAGTCTTTAAAAGCTCGCATTTAAATTTTAAGTGTGTATTCTGAAGACTCTTCTCTGTAAACATACTGCACTGTAAAATATTTGACCAACTTTCTCCCTTTTTTAAATTGACCTAAAGCTACACAGCTGCTCTCCAGTACAGCGTTATGTGACACAGGACATATTGCTAGAGGTCAAAGAAAAAGGCGGGGGTGCTGGGGCTCAAGCCCACCTCAGAGTTACATCCCCCAACCGGGAAGTCCTGCCTACATTCAGACATGTGGAGTCCACCTTTCCTGTTAGAGCAGGGGAAAGTACTTGGCACATGTTCAGAGGCACACTCTCATTTATTATTTCACGTGTTCGAGGGCTGGGTTCTTAAATCAGAACAACTTCCGAGGCACAGCCCCGGCTCATACTAGCCCATGCATACAGCTCACTCTGCTAGGGGACACATGAGCAGGACCAGCTGGGACATTCCTGCCAATGAAAGGCCAAAATCAAGATACGACGACACTTACTGGCAGCAGCTAAGAAGGTATCGACCAGCTTGTGGCGGTCCTTGCGCACAGAGTCAGACAGGCTGCCCGGAGGCACGGTGGGCCGGTGCTTCAACGCGAGCTTTTTGGGAGGCTTGATTTTCTCACAGGGCTTGTTCTGCAGTTGGGATTTCAACATGCTCTGGAAATGCAAGCTCACTGGTACATCTGCAGGAGAAGGCACACACGCACACACTGAGGAGGCAATATTACTACACATTCATTCAGAATAAAGGCACACATTTTGAACGTGGAATAACAGAACCATCTTCTCCAAATGCATCTACCACATACATCTGGTGACTCATAGGCGAACATCAAGGACTGGAGAGACTGTGGTGGGGAGAGTCAGATAATTTTGTGCTAGGCCAAACCAACACCCACCTTGCCACTGGTCTTCTACAAATCACATTCATGCCCCCACCAGAGGCAGTTTGAACTGCCTATAAAGCAAAGAACGCCAGATTACTCAAGCAAGCTAAAAATGCATTAGTGAAGGCCAGAAAAAACAGTACCACAGATGTCATAGAATCATTGAGCAGTAGGGTTGGAAGGGGCCTATAAGACCATCGAGTCCAACCCCCTCTTGAATCCAAGTCAGAGCATCTCTGACAGGTGGCTGTCCAGCTTTATCTTGAATGCCTCCAGTGTGGGAGAGCCCACTACATCCCCAGGTAATTGGTTCCATTGTCATATTGCTCTAACAGTCAGGAAATTTTTCCTGATGTTCAGCCGGAATCTGGCTTCCTGTCATTTGAGCCCATTATTCCGTGTCCTGCACTATGGGATGATCGAGAAGAGATCCTGGCCTCATAAGCCATGCGACCAAGGGAAAGATGGCCCTACAATTAAAGTTTCTCCATGCTCTATGGATACCCAAGCATCAAGCAACCAAGAAAAAATGCAGCATTACACAAATTAAGTACACTTGCATAGAGACTTAATTTTTAACAATATATCCTGCTTCCAACATGCATGCAGCTGTGTCACTGTGGTGTGGGTGGGTGGGTGGGTGGGTGTGTGGCAGTGGCGGTGCCGGGCTGGCTGCTTTGTCGGTCTCCATATATGGAAAATGAGGGCAAGCCAAGCTGGGCACAAGAAAAATAGGCCATTGGGGAATAAGGAGGAGCCTACAACAGCCAACCCACTTATGTGGCTGGCCAACTGACCCCTCACCCCACCCAAAACAACTGCCACGGGCAGGTTCAGGCACAACCATTTTTACAGATCAGTCACAAGTGAGTCTTCCATACCCCTTCAAAAGTAGCAAGGAAATGAAGGCTTTCAAGATACAAGTTGGGAGTTTAAGGACCAGAGAATCAGGCCTGTATGAAAGAGGTCGTGGTGTTTGTGGAGCCACTCATTTTAGAAGCTCTCAAAGTCACAGCACCAGAGCTGATCCATATTAGACAAAGCAGCTCCTTTTCCTTCTGCACCTTTTAATGTGATAAAATGCGGCAGCCAGATATCTAACTGGGGCTTCTTGCATGGAGCACATAACTCTGACTTTACATCAACTCCAGTGGCTACTGGTTCATTTCTTGGACTAACCTTTAAAGACCTAAATCAACCTTCCCCAACCTGGTGACCTCCAGATGTTTTGGACTTCAACTCCCATCAGCCCCAGCCAGCAAGGCTGATGATCAGGAAAGGTGGGAGTTATAGTCCAAACACCTGGAGGACACCAGGTTGGGGAGGGCTGCCCTAAATTATTTGGGGCTGAGATATCTGAAGGGCCAGCACATCCCAGATGCATTTACTCATGCACTGCCGTCAGCTTCTGAAGCCTTGCACAGGGTTCACCAGCCTTCAGAAGTGATGCGGGTGGCCAAATTTATAGAATCCCCTTCACAAGGAGGCCTGACTGGTACAGCCCCTGGGGGAGCCTGATGGGTTCTGCATCCAGCCAGAGTGCACAAGCATATGTCTACACAGAGACCGTGAAGTAGAAACAAAGAGAATTAACTGGGCTTCAAGCAATACTCACACACAGCAATAAAGACTGGGCACAGAACGCCAAAGCAGAGGTTAGAGGCCAAGAGAAGACTGAAAAAAGTCACCCCCCGAGACACTCACCTGGCACTGTTTTTACCGTCTTTTTGGTGCCAAGGGAAGACCTTTCTATTTTCCCAGGCATTTTAATCTTAAACTAGTTTAGTGCTTTTACTCTGCTAGATTAATTTGTGGGGGGTTCTGCTTGTTTTATTTATTTCAGTTTTATACTGTAGTTTGTTTTATTTGGTGCAATTCTTATCTATTTTATTTTTATTGTCTTAAACATTTTATTGATAACCATTCAGAGAATGTCAATTGATGGGCACTGTTAATAAATCAATGAAATTATTAACAAGGGCAGAGGCGTAAGGTAGAAAGGCCAGTTGGACAACAGGAGAGCAGCTGATGAGACGGTGTGAGCTGGGGATATTAACCGAAAGATGCTTAAGTGTCAGGATGAAAAGGGGAAGACACAGACACGCACACACACACCATACACAGAGCAAGTGTTTTCTAAACAATTTGACAATTACGGCTCTTGCCTTTTAACCACAGCTCTATGGTAGACACAAGGTGAGGCAAAAGATGCTAGCCATTGGATATACAGGTATCCAAGTGGGTTGCACTGTGGGGATGCTCTATCTGTATCAGTATCTGTGTGTGCATACATATATATATGAGAGAGAGAGAGAGAGAGAGAGAGAGAAGAAAGCATACAGCTGCTTAAGACAAGTAATTCCCTCTGATCTGCCAGTCCAGCCGAAAATGCAACCATCTCATTTACTCTTCCTCAAGCTCTCTGCTACACTGCTAGCCAAAGTCTGACTGCGACAAAACGGCATCGTGACCTGCTGAGAGAGAAACGGACAGTTTCCCTACCTAGCCAAGTATTTCAAGGCAGCAGGTCTCTTGAGGGCCCCCAGATGGCACTCTCTTAGCAGTTTGTGAAGCCCTGATTAGCATCCTTTTCACCAAGGTTGTTATGATGTTATTACGTCATCTGGAAATTTCCAGTCAGATACCACATCGTCCAGACGAGGGCACAACACCTTATGAACCAACTCCTATAGTGGAGCGAGAACCCAGCGGAGAGAGCGGGGAAAGGGAAAGAGACGTTTCCTTGCTTAACTGTTTAAATGATACCAACTAGGATTCTAGCACTGCATGCCATACAGCACAGCCCTCGACAAACTAGGTCAGGAATGCCTGGGAGTCGGTGCCAAAGTGGCGCAGAACCCTAGGAGAGCCAAAACAAATTCCTTCCCAGGCCCTTTCTTGTCCAAAAACCGTTCAAGCTCTGCAAACCAGGTGGCCGCCTGCTGATCTGCCTCCATGGACTCGGGGAAGGGAAACAACCACTATCAACATGATTCCCGCCTCCAAGGGATCACCACAGAACCTGCATGACTGGATAAACAAGGACTTCTCTACTGCCCTGGATGCTGGTTCTCACACTAGGCTGGGGAAGGGGATAATTCTGTATTCTGGTCTCCCCCTAAAAGACGGCCTTTGAATTGCATGCCTCTTACCATCTGGGAACGAGAGGACAGGGTGGATGCAGGAGTCCAACTGTGAGAGACGCTCCATCAAAGGGGCTTCATACTGGATTTCTGGAGGCACCAAACTCCGAGTGCCACAGAGCACACAGATGGGGTTCGTGTCACAGCTGCACCGCCCCATGCTATTGCGATGAACCTGGATGCAAGGAGGAATGGTGAAATGGCTTGAACATCTGCAGAACTAGAAAAAGACATCAGTCCATCTCTTTTGGCTCACTTATTTCATGTACAGCCACTGACAACATCCTGAATTATCCCTGAGGAGATGTGCACAGCCGCCCTAATCCAAGTTGTATCAATACTGGTGAACTGAGACAGGTTGGCCTGACACAACTTTGGGCTCAGGGGCCCCATAGTGCATCCTGGACAACTATGGTCAGTCCCCCAAACACTCTTCATCTCCTAACAAACAATGAAGCTGAATTTCCAATTTCATGCAAATGGCTCTTTCCCACATGAACATGCCACATTACCATATTTGCAACTTAAAATAAAAAGTAGAAGGAAGAGCCGCTCTTTAAATGCTTTTCACAATGGCAAAGACTGGGTTGTGTCCAATGAGGAGACCCACTGACCAGGTTCGCATGTAATGACCAACGATGGGAGAATTAATTAACTAACAAATGGTTGGTTGGGGCCATGTGTAAACAAGTGTGCAGCCTCCTGCCTGTTCACCAGTTCCAATTTACACACAGTTTAGCAAACAACCTGGTGAGGCATTCTGCTCCTGCGTTGTTAGGCATGACGTGAGATTCTGGCACTCTGGGCAGTTGAGGAGAAACAACCCAGAATTTTAACCCAACAACAAACCATGGTTTAAAATTTTGGGCTGCAAACAAAGAAGAAAAACATATATGTAAAATGTGCATAAAGTGACAGTATTTACAGAGTTCTTAAAATTCAGCTTTTTGGAAACACAATTTGGGTTAATGTGGTACACAACTTTTGCTTTATTTTTAGTGCAGATGACACAGCCCTGCCTAAGTGTGCTCTATGAATTCTCCATAATCAAAGACATTCTGAATTCAAATGTCCACCTTCCCAAAACATTGCAAGCCAGTCCCTTAAACTGGGGGGGGGGGGGCGCGAGGCAGGGGAGGATCCCTGTACCATTCATCATAGTACATTTTCCTTTGCAAGGCACTTTACCACCCCTTACTGACATCCTCTCAATAATCCTGATATAATCAATATTTCAAGAAATGAAATAAATAAATAATCAATCCTGCAAGAGAGACATGCCCATTCCTACTCTAGAAATGAGGGTCATTGGCTCAAGACCAGCACACCAGATAGCAGGTATTTTCAAAATTGTGAAGCCGGCCTCCGTAGAGTAGAACAGACAGTTGCTAAGAGAGGCAAAAGCTCCTTCTTTTGCCCATTCTCTAGTCAGTCGGCCAAGGCATAAAGTGCCTTCCCACTCAATGCAATCCAAGAGAGGCAGGGCAACTGCACTGGGAGGGGAGGCCTAAGGAAGGCCCAACACCACAAAGCCTGACAAACTTTACTTAATCACACAAGCAACACAGGGACTTGGTGAACAGATTTTCTAGTGAGTCAGGTACTAAGAGCAAAATTTAACATGGGAAAATCCATATTTGGGTGTTTCCTACATTGGGCCACAATATTCTTTTCACTTCCAGTTGTAGATCTCTCCTCTATCATCCTCTACCATCACAACAATTCTCATTACCAAGTGAAGTACAGACATGATACCATTGTCTTCCGCACTAACCTTTTTGGAGAGTGGCACCAGGCTGCTGGGCCGAACGAGTCGCCGCTTCTTGCAGCTGAGGACAGGGCGTGTGCGGGCTGCGACACAGGCTCCATCTGGAGCTGAAGACACGGCGCTTAGTCTCTGCTTTTTACGCAACAGCTCCTCTGCATCTGAGCCATCTCCCGGAGCACGCTCTGTCAAGGCTGGCTGTAGACTGCCCAACGGAAAAAGAACACATTGGGCATTTTTGCCTTGTGACCACCATCACAACCCTCCTATCAAATGAACTTAACTAGATTCCCATTGTTGTTAAACAAAGAGCAACATGCCCAAGGCCACCCAGTAAATCCATGCTTGTAGTGAGCAGAGATGTAAAATTTCCAGAAATGTTGAGGCCATGGGGGGATAAGCAATTTTCAGAAAAATTGAAAATTTTGGAAAAATAAGCAATACTTTTTTTTAGCGCTCTTTACAGATCTAAAGTCACTTTGTTGCTTTGAGACAGCCTTCCCCAACCTGGTGCCCTCCAGATACTTTGGACTTCAGCTCTCATGCGCCTCAGGCAGCATGGCCAATGGTCAGGAATGCTGGGCACTGTAGTCCAAAACATCCAGAGGCACCAGGTTGGACTGCTTTAGAAATATATAGAAGCCTTTCTGTTCCTAACGTTATTTTATGTATGACTTCGTTTGCTCATAAAATTATCATTGCATTTTAAAACTTTTAAAAGAAAACGCAGTAAAGTTGTAATTATTATCTGAATAGATTAGAACTACTAATTTCAGAAACATGGGACTCTATAGAACAAAAACGAAGCTGTCAAGTAATGCACATTTACTGTCAGTGGTGACTCCAATCACATGTTGGGAAACTGAGCATAAATGTCTATCAGTAAAATATACTTTAGATCAATAATTTTAATAAGGAATTAAAGAACTAACTATGCTGGGAGTCTTACAGAGAGGGTTAAAGAAACATTTTTCCCCATGGCTTCGTTATTTCCAGACATTCTACATCTCTAGACTTTTATGAAAGTGTTCTTATTACATAGTTATTAGAAATCAGTTAAGGGGAGTAAAGGCTGGGTAACAATATATAAATACTTTGTCTTAAGTTCTAAAAGAAAATATTTCATAATCCAAAGCTGTTCAATTTTTCGGGGAAAACAGTCCTCAAGAAAAAACAATTTTTTTTCCCAATTTTTTCCAGGTAAGAAACTCAAACTGAAGCCTAACATCACCCATCCTTGGTTAAAATGTCACTCCTTAGACATTAAGTCTCACTGAGGAACAGAGGAAGCTGCTTTGTACAGTGTCAAAACTTTCAAAACTGGTCCCCCTCTTGCTCAGTATCGTCGACAATGTACGGCAGCAGCTCTGCAGGGCTTCAGAGAGGCTCTACCTGGGGATGCTAGGGATGGAAACCTGGATGTCTGGCATGCAAAACACATGCTCTGCCACTGAGCTACAGCCCTTGGCTTTGCCCCATTTCCCTCACAGGCCTTTCAGCTTCTTACTCTTGCCTATGTAGAACTACATGGGCTCACATTTTTCTCACCCACCCTTTGTTCTTTCCCCCCACTATCATTTTATATTTATTTATTTGATTTATTTATGCCCCATTTAACTACCAAAACCTGGCACTCAAGGCGGCTTACAAAAATAATTTAAAATACAATAAAACACATTAAAATACAATAAATGTGGGTGACCAGCCAGATGGGCGATTAATAAATTTAATAATAATAATAAATAAATAAATAAATAACAATTACAGAATAAAAACAGCATCTAACCCACATATCCACTTATAGGCCAAACATCTTGAATGAAACAGTCCTTGCCTGCCATCAGAGGGACAGCAGAGAGGGAGTGAGCCTAGTCTTCCTCGGCAAGGAGTTCCAAAGCCTGGGAGCAGCCACCGCGTAGGCCCTTTCACATCACCACCAAACGTGCCTCTGAAGAAGGCGGCCTCAAAAGATGGGCCTCTCCAGAAGATCTTAAGATCTGGGCAGACTTGTATGGCGGAAGGCCGCCTGGTCTCAAGCTATATAGGGCTTTGTAGGTCATAACCAGCACTTTGAATTCTAACCAGAAACAGACAGGTAGCCAGTGAAACTGCTGTAACAAGGGAATTACGTGCTCCCTAAAACGTAGCTATCATTTATTTATTTATTTATTGCATTTATATCCCGCCTTTTTTCCTCTTGCAAGGAACCCAAGGTGGCTTACATTATCCTCCTCCTCTCCATTTTATCCTCACAACAACAACAACCCTGTGAGGTAGGTTGGGCTGAGAGTATGTGACTGGCCCAAAGTCACCCATGAGCTTCCATGGACGAGTGGGGACTAGAACCCAGATCTCCCAGCTCCTAGTCCAACGCTATAGCCACTACACCACACTGGCTCTCTATGCTATGCCAAGAGCAACTCTCCACCACCCAGCAACCCAGATTTCCTCTCATCTTCAAGTAACACCCTCCTAAAAACAATCACCACCTCATATTTCCCCCACTTCCTACTCCAACCTTGACCAACCCAGTGCACTCCAATGTACTGGACTACAACCACCACCCTCCCAAGTCAGTATGGCCATAATGGCTGGGGATGTTGGGAGTTGTAGTCCAACACACCTGGAGAGCTCCAGATTGGGGAAGGCTGCTCTACTCACTCATGCCAACTCCATTCTCCTGCCCAAAGTCCTTAAAGACGTCTTGTTCCCACCCTTCACTGGTCTCCAGACTATTCTACTTGGACCAAAAGGCTTCTGGAAATGGTATAAACTGATGCTGAATAAATATTATGAAAATTAGGAATAGTTTGACGCAGGCAAAATTAGCAGCCCTAGCACCATCAAGGGACTTGCTGAAAATGCCCATTCAAGCATCGACCGAGCACACATTCTCTCAAGGGGGTCTCTGCAAGAGCCTTACGTGTTAATAACTCCATTGACCAGTCTCGGCACTCCGCAGGTTTTGGCAGGAAGGGACTCTTGGGTATTGCCAATGGATGTGCAAAGGTTCTCTGACGGCTGGGTGATGTAAGTGCCCTGTTTTGGGGGTGGGGGGAGAAAAATTATGTCAGACATTATAAGGTCCCTAGATGATGAACACATTATCTCTGTCCTGTTCTTTGACCTGGCACTAGAAATTACCTAGAGTGACTTGGCACCTGGAAGTACAGGAGTTTAGATTACTATCTCTGCAACAGCTGTCTTTCAATAGCCCAGTGAATTAGGGACACCCAAGGAGACACCATTTCCTTCAGCCTTCACAAGCGCTCTTCAAGGGAAGCTTTGCTTTGGAGCAAAAGGCAGCCAAGTAGGTCTGTCTATTTTTAATGTCTGGCTGTCTATTCATCATGTGATGTATCATTTTGTTATGGAAGGCAGCTTCCATAGCTGAGAGCCTCTTCCTACAATACCATGGCAAGGTGAAGACACTTTGCCATTTCCTAGGAAAGACATAAGCCTTTTGAAGCTGATCTTCATCTCTTCTTGGAAACAAAGGTTTGTTAACGCTTCCACATAATTATTTTCACACATTTTAAGACTCTAAGTAAGCAACAAGTGCAAAGCTCCTAAACACTTGTTTAAAAAATCAATCTTTCCCAGTTATCCCTTTTTAAAACCAAGTTAACCCTCATGCCTGCAAAGAAATTTGGGAGAAAAATACCCCAGCAACATCATTATTATATATTTGAATGGATAGCTGAAATGGAGCTACAACTGATTTGACTATTTCACATTCAGACAGATATATTTTGGGTTGAATATCTGAATTTACATGAATGTTCTGTCTCAATGTCATTTTTGAGTAAATATAACAACAACAACAACAACAACAACAACAACAACATATTCATGGCACTCTAGATACTTTAAATTAACAAACTCAAGGAATCCACAAAATAAATCTAAACATGGGGGGAAGGGGAGAAGAATGGTAGACAGACAGACAAGAGAGAACCCAACTGTCAGCTCAGTCCTCTAATTTCCAGAGGGTTAGCTGTATGATTGTTGCAGCAAACACAACAAATGAGTCTTGTGGCACCTTAAAGACTAGCCAATTTATTACAGCCTAAGCATTTGTAGACAAGAGTCCACTAAATCACGTTGGATGGAGTGTCATCTTCTGTTGGCAGGCATACATACACATGGATATAGAGAAAAAACAACGTGAGTGTGAGGTCAGATAGAAATGAAATGTAAAAAATACCAGACTTGTCAACTAAGGAGAACACTTCAAGCATCTGATGAAATGGATTCTGGTCTCTGAAAGATTATGCATAATAACTGTTAGTATTTAAAGTGCCACAAGAGACTGTTGTTTTTCCAGCCCTCTAAACAGTGCCCATGTGCCAACCCAGAAAACTGCTGAGCATGCTGGCATACGATGCCCAATGAAGAGACTTCCACAAGGGTTATGCATGCATTACTGGATCTGTTCTGCTATCCCCTGCACAGCCAATTTTTCTGTGCACACTCAACGTTCGTTATACATGGCACTAGTATGAAGATACTTTTAAAAGGCGAGTAGACAGGAAGTGAGATTCTTGAAGGGGTGGGTCCCGGGATGAGGGGCCCATCCCCAAATGGCTGAAACACCCACCCATGTATGGCACCAAGCAGCAAGTTAAGTGTCGGAGCCCGCAAGAATGAGCGTCTTGTAGCACGCCTCAAAAAGGGAGTGGCTGCAGCTCTGCATGATTTGCATACAGTTCAGTCTCTGGCACCTCCAGCTAAAAGATGCTGGGGTCCTCACTGGGAAGAAGCCTTGTCTGAAACACTTGAGCCAAAGTCAATCAGACTAAGTAGTGTTATGCTGTATGGAGCAATAATCCAACTCTGTGTAAGGCAGCTTGTTATATCTTTATATAGCAATATTGCCAGCAGCACTCAATTTATGGGGGAAAGGAGGCCCTTAATTAAATCCACTCTCCGACTTCCCCCAATTTTAGCCAATCATGGCCCCCCTGTAGCCTTCTAGAATGGTGGAGGGGGAGCCCCCTGCAAATGTGAGTACTGATCGCCAAGATCTTTTCTTTTTCATATATCTGGGAATATCAACACCCACATCTCATGACATTTCAAAGGCTGACCTGTGTTTTTTGAGGGCAACACTGTCAGATTAATAAAGCTATAGATTACAACCAGCTCCACCACCAAATATAAACTTGCAGTCTGCCTTGTATGTGTATTTAGCATTTGCATGTATTATTGTGCAAACGGTAATTTACATGTTAATGATCTTTGATCAAAAGCATGAAAATTGGCTGCAGTCTTTTGGCAATCAGTGTTGTCGCTCCATCTGCTCTAAGGAAAGAGGTGCACAGGCACAATTTAACATGGTTACAATCCTGCAACCAGCCTAAGCAAACATAGCTGACATACATTATCATCACATCTGTGCAATTTTCGTGGGCCAGGAATTAGAAAGTTGCCTTACATAGAGCCAGACCACTGGTATATTTTTAAAAACACAGTATTATCTACTCTGACTGACAGTGCTCTTCATGTTCTTAAGTAGAGACCTTTCCAAGATTTTTACCTATGTATTTACTTACTTACTTATTTATTTATTACATTTCTCTACCACCCAATAGCCAAAGCTCTCTGCTATCTAGTTCTGCTATCCAAAACGTTACCAGGGACTGAACTTGGAAACTTCTGCATGGAAACCATGTGCTCTACCACACATACAACGTGACAGGTCCCCCTCCCCACCCCCTTACAAGAAGGCCAGAGAAAGTAACTACAAACAAATAAATGCTGGGACAACTAGTAAACACCTCTAAGAGATGTCCAGGCATAGCTAGAGAGGTATTGGGTGCCTGGTCATCCATGAATGTAAAAATGTCCTGGTAGTACTTAAGAACGTTGACAGTATAGAGACTGATCTGAAACCACGTGATGCAGTTTTGTCGTTGAATCTGAGCCAATCTGGGCCTGGCCAATATCAAGCTTGGAGTGCAGTCACATGTTCCACTCTAAGAAAATAGGTGAAAAGCTGGGATACAATTTTTCCAGTAAATGTGTTGCCGAGTCCTAGAATTTGCTCCTTTTCCACGTCAATTGTAGTACTGTTTAAATTGTTTTTGGCTGCTTCTCCTAGTCAGCTGCACTAATGCTGTAGAATATTTTGTCTGCTGTTATACTGGTAGTTTTACAGTGCATCTTAAAATTGCTTTAATGAACTTGGTGAAAGCCTCCTTGAATGCCATATTTTGTCAGAAGGAAAGAAATTTTAAACATTAAAATATATGTTTAATTCTATTGCATAAGAATTTGAAAATTGTGTACCAGCACTGTGACAGCATAAATACTAATCTACAGCCCACAGTAATGCACAAACCTAGAAAAACATGTGTCCAACTCCTTGTTCACAATAGCAAGCTTACACAACCATAAATGGAAGGATGAATCGTAAATATAGGGCCATTCACACTCTCTGGGAAATATTATCCACTTGTTCAATGTTCCAGAAGAGATGAAGCTTTAGGGAAAGAGATGCTGGGTTTCCCCTCCCCCAAACCTGGTTTCATCCAACAATCTAATTAGGGATAATGGGGAAAACTGATTAGGAACTATTCAATGAAACCTTTTAAAGAAGCATTTTTAAGGAGTATTTTTGGAGTGTCTGATGTCCATCTTATATACTACTACCAAGTTTAAGGGATATAACCACATTTGGTACTGTGAGTCTAGTATATACTGAAGATTCCTTGGTTTGCCAATCTGTTTAGGTTTCTTTGTTTCATTTTAACTTTTCTTCAAAAATTTCTCCAGAATATTTTTGCCTATGCCTAGAAAAAGTCTAGAAAACGTACCACTCTTCCCCATGGCTCATATGCAGCAAAGGCAGTCTGCATGCAGAAATAGTTTCCACTGACAGATCTGTGGATAAGGAAAAGCCACAGAACAGGGAGCAGAAGAGAGCAGCAGTTGATCTGGCAACATACCCGGAACCCTGTGCCTTGCCCTATATCTGCCCCCACATTAGAGCCTTTGTGCTATGCTACTCTGGGTTCAGCAACTTGCACGTGCACATTTTGGCTGCTCCCACAGTTCTCTACATAGAGACCCCGAAGTATGTAAACTGGGATTTCCCCAAATACGGGGGCAAAAACAACAAAAGGCAGAGAGCCAATAAGCAGAGGTTTTATTCAGGCTTTTAAAGGCCAAATGTGCCGATGACTGTTTCATGGCAGGATAGTCTTTCTTTTGCTATACGGCTACAAGTAGTATACACACACGGCACTTCTAAAGGCAAGGAAGCTGACTAAAGGAAGTTCAGCAATATAATGTCAGCGTGGGGGGTAGAGAGGGGGCATTAAAAGACTGATACCTGATTAAGTATATCCCCCTCAGTACTTACCAGCCTGTCAATCCCTGGCTCCACCTTGACATCAGCACTCAGAGCGTGGGATGAGTCGCCTAATACATGGTCAGAGGGAGGCGCCTCGCCAAGGAGAATCAAGCCCTGAAAGGCACAGGGAAGAGCAAGTCGGTGGCACTTTGCCAGGTCAAATTCTCCTTTGGACAACTCCAAGAACTAAATCCATCACTACATTTCCATAACTGAACTCTGCTTCCATCTCCACACCTATTCTGTTCCCACCCCTTCTTTTAAACACTGCTGTATCTGTGACGCCTCTCACAGACCTTCGGTTCATCTGCTTTCCTCTACTAGTTAACGCTCTTTTGTCCGCTGTACTGTGTGATCAGTTATCCCTCCACTGAAGAAATCAAAGAACACGCGAGAAGACCCACTCCAGTGTAATTCACAAATATTTGTGTGTACATGATGGAAACGCCAGGGGGCGGGGAGGAAAGAAATGAGCTGCCCTCTGGAAAGTTAGTTGGATGGTGTCAGCGCTAGAGAGAAGATTCGCTCCTTCCTTTAGTTCTCCTACGAGAGGCAGAACATTCAGTGCTCAATACATGGTGTTTGTGGATTTCTCTACAACAGCTGATTAAAAGCAACTTAAAAGGTGCCCTTTGCTTACAGTATTATCCAAAGCTAGCAGATTTGTCTCTTACTGTGAAACTGCTGCGACTTTCCTTCCAGCAATAAGAACAACAAGCAATTGAAGCCGAGTGGGGCTCAGCTGAAATCAACATCTTCTTAAATCTGGATCTTTCATAATATTTATGACCTGAACTCGTACTTTTTGGAAGCCATTTTAGTACCTTTGTTACTGTGAGAGGAATGTTTTCTAATTCAGATACTCAAACTGATGAAAAATATATGGAAAGATAGCCCTTTAATTAGGGTGGTAGCTTGTGCTATTACATTTTAAGTTCTCTCCCCTTCCCATGCACCATGTCTGTGCCCCACCTGATCTCCCCCCCCCACACACACACACACACACCACTACCTCCCAAAATAACCCCATTTTGGTCACTGGCAAATTTATATACATTTAAGCAATTAAAAGCCATATGTTGAATCAACTAAAAGAAATTTAGCTGACATCACTAGTTTCCCTAAGCATTCTCTACCTCCGCCACTCCTCTTTTAGGTGGGGTAGAGGATATCGACCCTTTCCTAATGCTTTGAAGGTATTTGGGCTCTCAGTAACCACTTATGGAGGGAATGAAAATAGTTAAGCCACTTCAACAGTAAATAGGAAGCTGAAATGTGGTGCATATGTACTCCAATGCCCCCCAGTTTCTAAGAAGTCTGAGCATCACACCTCTTGGAAGTTCACCTAGCAGAAGCAGCCACAACTTTATCAGAGTACAATCTAAGCCATGAGTGAACGGACTGGACTGATGTGCGAGTTTCTTCTTATATACTTGACCAACTTCAGATTCAAGAGGGGTGCATACATACAGAGACAGCTAGAAATGTATGTACGCTTGCAAAATAGAAGCTGTATTTGCTAGAGCTCATGTGTTTACTACAGACAGCTTTTATTTCAGGATCATGGGCTTTTAGGATTTCAGAACAAGCAATACAAAGCAAATTAGACAATGCCTTCTATTTGGTTTTCAAGTTACACGGAATTCTTCCAAGTAAAATAAAGGGGTATATTTAAAATTTCTAGCTCAGTTGGTATGTGCAAAGTTCTCAACACCCCTTATTCCATCAATCTTACAACCCTATAGGACAGGCTGCATCAACTTTCCCATTTTCAGTGCAGGCTCCAGGTTTTGCAGGACTCTTGGGCAAGAGGCCCTCAGTGGGCTCCCATCTCTGAGCAGGTCAACCTCATTCTCATCACTGTTACCACTGCCCATTCACTCGCTCTCTTCCTCTGGACCCAATGTGCGCATCCACCCAGAGTGAGAGCCCAAGGGAACTGTGGTATCACTCTGGATGTCAAAGAGGGTATCATGTCAAGCAAGCTAGAAACCTTAAAATGGGCAGACTCCTCCACAAAATGTGGATGATGTGACAAAGTGATTGACAGTACCAGGCTCCAAAAGTAATTTAGTGCTGGGGACATGCTATCATCCTCTTGACCAAAATGCTTAGGATGATCTTGAGATGGAGAATGAAATCTCCATCTCAAGATATGAAGATAAATTTAAATAAATAAATAAATAAATAAATAAGGCGGGCGGGCAGGCATCCATCCAAACAAGGAAACATTGTAATAATGGGTGACTTCAATTACTCTCACACTAACTGGTAAATGCATGCTCCAGTCACGACAAGGAGGTTAATTTCTCGATACCCTAAAAGATAGTATGCTAGAACAATTGGTCAGGGGACCGACCGGAGAGGCGGCCTTGGACTTAATCCTAAGTGATGTCGCTTAGGACCTAGTGTGAGATATAAGTGTTGTCAAAACAAGTGGAAACAGTGACCACGATGCTATCAAATTTAATTTAATTTATTTTATATTTAATTCATATGTAAGTGGAAAATTGCCAGGAAGTCAAACACAGTCACATTTGATTTCAAATGAGTAAGTATCTAAAAAAATGAGGAAACTGGTAAAGAGAAGTTGAAAGGCAGTGTCAAGAGGGTTAAATCTCCCTCAAATGCTTGGAGGTTATTCAAAACTACAACAATAGAAGCTCAGCTATTATGTGTACTACAGGTAGCACCAAGTCCAAGAGGTCACCAGCATGGTTAACAAGCAGTGTCAAGGAAGCTATTAGAGAAAAGAAGGCTTCCTTCAGAAACTGGAAGTCTTGCCCAAATGAGAACAAAAAAGGAAAACAAAATTTCACAAAGGAAATACAAGCAGATAGTAAGAGATGCAAAAGGTTATTTTGAGGAGCACATTACTGATAATAACAAGGCCAACAATAAATGATTATTTAAATACATCAGAAGCAGGAAACCAGCTAGGAGGCAGTTGTATTGTTGGATCACAATGGAGTTAAAGGAATACTAGTGGAGAATATAGACTGCAGAGAAGCTGAATGAATTCTTTTTATCTGCCTTCACTATGGAAGATGTAGGACAGACACCTGTGCCTAAATTTATATTCTCAGGAAAGAAGACTAAGGAACTGAGGCAAATAGTGGTGACAAGAGATGAAGTTCTAGACCTTACTGGCAAATTGAAAACAGACAAATCACCAGGTCCAGATGATATCCATCCTAGAGTTCTTAAAGAAGTTAAATCTGAAATTACTGATCTTCTAATAAAAATATGTAACATGTTCCTAAGATCAGCCTCTGTATCTGGACTTCCAAAAGGCTTTTGACAAAGTCCCTCACCAAAGAGAACTTGGCAGACATGGAATAAGAAGAGAAATCCTCTTATGGATCAGTAACTGTTTAAAGACCAGAAAGCAGAGAGTAGGAATAAATGGTAAATTCTCACAATGGAGGTATGTAAACAGTGGGGTCCCACAAGGATTTGTATTAGGACCTGTGCTTCTTAATTTGCTCATAAATTATCTGGAATCAGAAATGAGCAGTGAGGTGGCTACATTTGCTGATGACACCAAATTATTTAGAGTGGTCAAAACAAAAAGGAATGGCAAAGAGCTCGGAAAGAATCTCTCTAAACTGGGAGAATGGGCATTAAAATGGCAAATGCAGTTCAATGTAAGCAAGTGTAAAGTGATGCATGCTGGGGCAAAAGCTCCCAACTTCACATATATACTGATGGGACATGAGCTAGCTCTGACTGACCAAGAAAGAGACCTTCAAGTTGTGGTGAACAGCTTAATAAAAACATTGACCCAGTGTATGGCTGCTGTAAAAAAGGAAAATTCCACGTTGGTTATAATTAGAAAAAGAATTGAAAATAAAACTCTCAATATCATACTTTATACGACCACACTGATGCGACCACAGTATAAAGTGGTGTACAGTTCTGGTCATCACACCTCTAAAAGTATATTGTAGAATTGGAAAATGTGCAGAAAAAGGCGACCAAAATTATCAAGGGGCTGGAACAACTCCCCTATGAGGAAACGTTACAATATTCGGAACTGATTAGCTTAGAAATAAGCCAAGTAAGGGGAGACATAATAGAGGCATAGAAAATTATGCATGGTGTGGTTTAAATGGATAGGGAGATGGTTTTATCACTCTCTCATAATACGTCAATACAGGGTCAACCAATGAAGCTAAATGGTGAGAGATTCAGGGCGGAATAAAAGGAAGTATTTCTTCACACAGTACATCGTTAAACTATAGAATTCACTACCGCAAGATGTAGCGATGGCCAGTAACTTCAATGGCTTTAAAAGCAATTAGACAAATTCATGCAAGCTAAGGCTGTCAATGGCTACTAGCCACAATGGCTAAATACCAGCTCCAGGATCAGAGGCAGCATACCTCTGAAGACCAGTTGCTGGAGAACATGAGCAGGAGGGTAATAATTGCATTCTTGCCCTGCTTGTGGGCTTCCCACAGGCAGCTATTTCATAGAATCATAGAATAGTAGGGTTGGAAGGGGCCTATAAGACTATCGAGTCCAACCCCCTGCTCAATGCAGGTATCCAAGTCAACTTATCCCTGAGAGATGGCTGTCCAGCTTTATCTTGAATGCCTCCAGTGTGGGAGAGCCCACCACCTCCCGAGGGAATTGGTTCCATAGTCGTATTGCTCTAACAGTCTGGACGTTTTTCCTGATGTTCAGCCGGAATCTGGCTTCCTGTCACTTCAGCCTATTATTCCGTGTCCTGCACTCTGGGATGATCGAGAAGAGATCTTGGCCTTCCTCTCCGTGACAACCTTTCAAGTACTTGAAGAGCACCACCATATCTCCCCACAGTCTTCTCTTCTCAAGGCTAAACATGCCCAGTTTGGCCACTGTGTGAACAGAATGCTTAACCTGTTAGGCCTCTGGTCTGATCCAGCATTCCTCTTACATTCTTTATGTCCTTAACTGGTGCATGCTGCTCCTTCTCCTCTCTCATCACTGCTCACACACTCAGAGAGACACAGGAACAGGCAGTGACAGCAAGGAGGAGGAGCAGCAGTGCCAAGAAGCTCTGTGAGTCAGCAGTGGGCCCTTGGCAGAGGAGTGGTCCTAGGCATGTGCCAAATGATGCCAACCCTACACAATTTATGTAGAATAGAATGGAGGCAGAGATGAGTGAAACATGTTTTGACCTGTAGGCTCAAACTAACTAAGGGCCACTTATGTGTGTCCTCTGGCACTGTTGCCAAGAAGGACAAGCTGTGCAAGCACTGCTCCTCAGGATGAGGGCATCTGGGTGAAGGGGTTTCACTTAAACGGTTAACATTTGTTAGAGTCACATCAACACCACGTCACACAAAACTCCTCTTTTTAAAGTATGAGAACAGAGAAAACAGCCATGCTGTGTAGGGATGTAAGGACTGTGCGAAATCCACTCCGCCTGTGTTTTGTGGACTGTCAGGTGCCTTTTGTTCCATTGTCTGCCCACAGATGGATGCGAATACTGTTTTCATCATGCAGAAATTTACGCAAATAATTACATAAGTATTTGTGTAAGTGTTCATATAATTTACCTTAGTATGTAACGTTTGTCCCCTGTTCCATTCAACATTTCCTCAGCAAAAACGTGCATATTTTCCAATGAATTTATATGCGTAAATTTCAGGAAAGTAGAAAAATCATCTGGAAGTCCACCGACTCTGCGCAGCCTGAGGGGGTCGCTCCACAGTGGATTCCGCAGATCGAATTCTTAGAAATTCGAGCTTATTTTAGTCTGTCTCGAATTTCTCCAGCATCCCTAGTGCTCTGTAAACATCAGGATTTATAGCAATGACAACAGAGGACAGGAAAAACTGATAGGCTTCTCATTTTCACTAGCAAAAATCATAGCAAGGAACGACTTCAGCTACCAAATTCCATCCAATGTAGCTTGTCTAGTCTTGTCACAACAATACAGGATGCTCGCTAGAAGTTCAAAGAGGTTAAACTCTAGGCAAAGCACAATTAATTCTGACTAGATTAAAATTGTGGATCTCTCAGTGTATAACAGGATTTCTATACTCTGATGCAGGTGAGTATTTTGGTATAAGTATCAAATAACTTATTTCCAAATGCAAAAGTAGTCTAGAATTATCAGGCTGAGGATATTTCCATCTCTCCTCTTCCTGTTATGGGCTCAGTCCATGTCTGATTTGGGACCAGTCATACTGAGCTAACAAACACCACATGAACATTTCACCAAAGCAAGACTTCCTGCCTTTGTTCCCTACATGGCTCTGTTTCTTGCGCCAATTTGATGAAACCATGAAAACTGGAACAGAATTATCACCAGCACACAGCCCATCAATGTTTCCTTTTGTAGAGTCCTCTGCTGCACAGAAAGCTTATTTCTATCACAAGCATAGCCATAGCTCAAACTGTAAGCCTCCATGGTGAAAAAAATCTACTCTAGACCTGTCCAAAGCACAAATGGGAAATGATGCTTCCCTCGCAGGGGTGTGGTCAGTAGCCCAAGTGCCAATCTGCCCATTTTTTGCTTTGTGCATTCTTCTGTGTTTTTTTAACTAACATAATCTACAGGATGGGCAGTTGATGTTATAGATCCAAGATACAGAGAAACACACACATTGGTTCAAGCTAGGGATGCCTGAGGAACTCAATCTTCCTATGGGAATTCCTACAGAATTGACTTGATCTGCAACTCCCAGACTAATGTGCAGATCACAACACAACTTAGTTATTCATCAGCTTTTGCATTTCCTGAATCTCCAGCACAGTTTCTCAGTCAAAAAAGTATTAAAATACATTAAAAATGTGAATTTTGGAGATAAAATACAGTTAGAAATGGTTATTTAAATGCAAATTTTCATGTTGAGTAAAAACACACAGCTAAAGTTCAATGCAGAAACAGGACACAGGTGAAAGCAGCACAGACCAAAAATAGACTGATTTGGCCATCCCCACTTCACACATTCTCTCCTACTCAACTGATGTAACAATGAATAAAAAGGAATATTCACGGACTAGTTATGGATCACTCCTTCAATGTCTCAGATTAGAACAGAATCTTAAGAGCCGAAAGAAATGTAATAAACTACATTTCTACCTTTCATGCTTTACTCAGACACAGTATTAAATGATGGATGCAGAACGACAGCTCCTACATGAACCCTCCCCTGCCCAAACAAGGCCCAAGGAGGCCCAGCTAAAGAGTCTATCACATGTGCAGGGGCAGGGTCTTTTCTGCCATAGCCCAGGATCTCAAGAATGCCCTTCCTCTGGAAATGTGTCTTCTTCCTTTACCTTTGAGGGCAGGCCTAAACTTCTACCTCTAAAAACAGTCCACTGTTCAGATTTAGCAATGTTTGAAAGCTAGTTTACAACACTGTTATTTTAAAATAGTGAGCTGCTTTGCAATTTTTTTTTACTGAAAAGCAGTATTAAAAGGTTTTAAAATTAGAGATACAGATACATTGAAAGCTATTACATACATTGAAGCTGGTAGAATTTTAACCTGCACTTGCTTCTGTCCCACAGAGAAACCTTATGTAATTATGCAACAGGAACCAGGACTAGTAACTTGCCACTTCTCCCTGACCCCGACCCCACCCAGTTCCAAGGTCAGCACTTTTACTTTGCTTCTCAGAACCTAACAGGAAATAGGAGAGCCTCCTATTTCTGGCTGTTGCCTTCGTCCAAACTGGATAAATATGAATTTTATTTGCATGTTATAATTTACTTAGACCACAAGGTGCTCTACTATTTATTTTTCATATTCTGACATGGAAATCAATAGCAATGAGGTAGAAATTTGTTCTTGCTTTCTGAAGTCTCTGTAGACATTATAAGACCATTCCTCTCGATTAACCAAGAGGTTGTCAATGCTGACCCTATCAGTGATTTCGTTTCTTCATTGCTGAAAACTATAGCAGGCTATATTCAGATTTGGTCACTCAGACCCACTGACATCAATGGGAGTTAAGTTAGTCATGAGTTAACTTACACCACAATTTCAATGGGTCTACTCTAAGTATGCCTAAGTCTGGATACAATTGTATATCTGGACAGAAAAGTATATTAGGCTCAATATTTGCTTGTTCATTTGCTTTTAAAATGTTCCAAAATGTGAGGCCTTCATTTTTCTGGCCCTTTCTTTTCAAAGAACTACCATTCCTAAAGAAGAAGAAAAAGAAAGAAAAAACACCAATAGGCCAACCTCCCACAACCTGGTGCCCTCCAGATGAGTTGGACGACAACTTCCAACAACCAGCATGACCATTGTAATCCAATACACTTGGTTGGGGGAGACTGGAATGGGTCTTCAGGAAAGCCTACCCAGGATTCTGGCAGTTCTTTTTCAACAACTGACAACAGCATATGCAAAACATGTTCTGGCCCATTGTCCTCTCTAACTCAGAACTTTTTATTCCATGGGACAATTAATGGCCTGAGGAGTCTACAGTACTATCTGCTTGCAGAGTTCTGGAGAGTTCAATGTGTCTTTCTTATATTGCTATTCAGAGTAAAATATAAACACCGTTTTATTACCCCAGACCAGCTATTTGCCTGCTTCTTTTTCATTCAGCTTCAAACATGTTGATTTTCATTGATCCACATAATTACCTTTGCCACTCCTTATAACAGAGGGAAGTTGCTCAGTGGGAGAGCAACTGCTTTGCACACAAAAGGTCCCAAGTTCAGTCCCCGCCATCGCCAGTAAATCAACTCTGCAGAACTGCAAATAAAATCTATGCCCTTAAATCTTAGTGAGTAGCCCATCTTGGACCACATAGATGGACCAATGACCTGATTTGATCATGTGTTCATGGGTACCAATATGATATCTGCTTTCAGAAAGAGAATCCACCACTACCACCCTCTTCTGGAGAAGGGGAGAGAAGCAGTTTCTCCATAGAACTCTGCCCTTAGACACAATTCCCTACCTTTATGAATTTCTTACAGAAAAAGAGCAAAAACTGAATCCCCTCCTTCATGACCAAGACTGATCTTTACGATTCTTCTCTCATTCATCCTTTCCACAAAAATCCTATTATTTTGGTTAGACTGGGTTAGACATACCAGCTCTGTCAGTGACTGCCCAAAGAACTGTGAAACTGCTGAACACAAAGATCAGGCCACAACTATGGGCTACCCTTCTTACATTTCAAAAAGTCACCTCAGTGTCTTTTAAGCCCACTAAACAGGCACCTAATTCTGTCACTGGAATGAAAATTGGCCAATGTTTGTCTTATCCACATTACAAAATGCATGTCCTCACAAAGATGAGACTGTAAATGCTTATATGAAAAGTGTAAGTGCATGAAAAGGCTTCTGAGGATCTTTCAGAAACATTTCCAGTGGATGGTGTTTCACCATCTGTTCTGCTATCATTCGGGTTTCATGTCACATTCATATACTGCTACGGTAATATTGGGTCTTCTATTTATGTACCAACCACCGCACCCACTGCCCAACAGTCTTCCTACTTGAGCTGACAGAGGTGCTCTCAACTCTGGTGTGGAGGAACCCCATGCTCTTGGTACTGAGGGGCTTCAAGAGCCATGCCAAGGCTACCTTCCTGCTCAGGACTCCATGGCCACTGAGTTGTGTCAACATGCCATCGGCAGATGTGGCAGGTTCTACTTTGGATTTGGTATGGTGATCTGAGGATGGCAGAACTTTTTTTGGTTACATTGCCATGTGCAGATCACATCACTTCCTTGTGAGGCTCACAGGAGCTCTGCCCCTTCACAGGAGTGGACGATAAATGAGGGTGATCCACCCTCAGAGGCTGGTGTATCCAGATAGCTTCCTGACAGCTCTCAGAGTGTTTCCTATAAACATGGCTGGCATTCTCATTAAATTTCTAGTTGATCCGTGGTCTGTGGAGATGACTTGGGCAGTTGACAAGATTGCTCCTAACCGCCCTTTCCTGCTGAACAGAGCCCAACTGGCTCTATACTGGGGCACTTTGGGAGATGAAGTGGCAGAGATGATGGTTAGATCACACAAGTTGAGACTGTGACAAAGGCCAATTAAACACAGGCTAGAGCCCATTTCAGGGCCCATTCTGACAACAATGGCAGCAAAGAATGAATATTTTTCCAGTACCATCACAAGTCGTCCAGCAGAACTATTCCGAGTGGTATTAGGCCTGGTTTAGGCAGATCCTTATAGTTAAGGTGTTGGTTTGGACCTAAAAAGACCTGTGTGACTTGGAAGCAAGGTACCTGAAGGACCACACGTTTCTATATGAACCTGCTCGATCTTTGTAAGAGCCTCTGCTCTAGATACTCCTGCTGTCTGAGGTGTGGCGCGGGAAACAGAGGAAACAGTACTGGGCAATATCAACCAGTGATCCAACCCAGTTTGAGGGCAACATCATATGCTCATATGTACCTGGGTCACTCATATCCCTAGCTAGGGTTGACAGAAAGCAATGATTGTTTTAAAGAAAAAGTATTTTTTTAAAAATTTAAATTGGATTTTTTGTATTTAAATCGCTTTTTAAAACTAAAATCAAGATTTTGAAATTTTCTTAGAACAATTAGGAAAAAAAGAGCCTAGGTCAAAGGTATGATCATGAATACTAATTATACAACTTCTAATAATATTCTCTGAATATGTTAACAGCAGTTTACTGAGATGGGAGATAACCTGATCAATCCTATTCTGCACTGCAGGTTGCAGAAAGAAGCACATGCGATCTCTCGCGGTCTCTCTCTCTGGCTCTCTCAAGGTCTTGCCTCCCTCTAAGTGCAAAGATAGAGAAAGTGAATGAATAGAGAATTTGGGGAGATGGAGTAGATTTGAACGAGGAGGAGGAGTAGTATGGATATAAATGCAATGGATAGGGGAGGGGAATAGCAGGCGAAACCGAAAGTGAACGTAACATATTTATGCAGTCCTGACTCCTGAGGAAACTTCTGCTGCATGAATGCTCCACTGTAGAATGGAAATACACTGCATCACAGCAGCAGGCCATAAAAGACCCCATTTGGGAATATTATGTTTCTGTACCTGCTGTGGTTGAAATTGCCTAAATTTTATTTTTTTAAAGAACTTTTACATTTCCCTAGAGAATGAAATAGTTAACCATTCAAAAATCCATGTGTGTGTTTCATTAATATTGTTGTTTGCTGAAGAAGAAAGCTAACCAGAAGAATAAACAATCTTATTAGTACAATTTAAAAGCTTGTTTGGTGGTGGTGATTCCGGCACATCATGACAAAAATACCATGATTAATTGAACAGTTGGAGCTGGTTCATCTCCTGAATGACTTCACAAGTTCATTCTGCTTTAGTACTAAAATGACCAAATCATCAACCCATTTTTCAGGAAATTTAATCTGAAAAGAATTCAGAATAATTGCTTAGTGTGTACTTATCTTCTAATGAAACTTACATTTCTGAATATGTATTCAGGTTATATGAAACAATAATGTACTTCTACTACAAATGATGATTAAATAGAATTTTCCTCAGTAATTTAAATCATTAGAATTGAGTCCCCCAGATAAGCAATTTAAATCATGATATAAATCAATCTGATTTAAATGAAATCAACCCTGGTGCTGCCCACTGCAGATTGGCCCCTTCGATAATCCAGCTGTGTTGGGATGGTGGTGGTTGTGCTAGAACTTCAAAGGTGAAGGAACTGCATGATTGGGATGGCAGTCATGAGAACTGCTGTGATCTGATGTAAACAAAAAACAACTCACTGGGGGCAGAGGTCCTAGGAGCAGCAAAAAAACTGATTTTAAGGAAATGTTTCATCCAGTTGTACGCACTTTTAGCCTGGGCATGCAAGCGAGACAAACCGATCACAGGATTAGTGGAGAAAAAGGAATGTTTCCCCTAAATTAGAGTTAGCTAGATATTCTTCCCCAACACTACACACACACACACACACACCACCTCAGTCTGGGGCTAGGAAAAATACATCACATTCTTAGAGTGCTTCACAATTTCTAGGTGCCAGCACCACACTTTTCTGCTCCTGCCAAGGGATTTTCTTCCACCTTGCTTCAACTGTGACCCATGCAACCTTCACATTTGCCAAACCACATCTGCCAATTCCCCAGTTTTACAAAGTATATGCAGCGTCAAGTACAGTCAAACAAGTGCCACCATCAGTACAAAGAAGGTAAGTCTGGGATATCTACATTTCTACAGCTCTTGTGGGCATGTCTGAAAATACCCCAATTTTCCTACCTCGGAGATGGGCCACATCCTCCTACTGCTGCCTCTGCCTCTGCCTCCCCTCCCCCACCACACGCATCGAGCTCTTCCTTGAATAGTCTTCAATTCCTCCTAGATTCATGGATCCAAACACTAGTACCAGACAACCCACCCCTCTTCCATCTTTGCTATCGCCTCTCCCACACCTGCTCCTCTCCCTTCACTGTGTCACCGGACACTTGCTTGCAGATTAATGCACACGGCTTGCATCTACTGGCACGTGACTGTCACCCTATTTGCTGCACTGATCAGCAATGCTGTGGAGGAGCAGTTGGTGGCAAGGTGCGCCCCCTAGTGTTTTAAGCAAGCAAAAGTAATTAGGTGAATCATCAATTCTCACCACATGTTCCTATTCTTTGGGATTATATTTCCTATTGCTGATGGTGGTGCTATAAGGTATCTGCTAAAACTAACAGATAAAAGGGTTATACCAAATTGATTTCTCTATCCAGATCTAGTAGGGGAGAAAACAAGACCATGTGGCAGATGCAAACTCTGGTTTAGACTCTAATAGTGTGGTAGCAGATAGGGAGACCTCACAGTGGGTCCCAGTTTCCTGACGGTAGATGCAAACAAGTTCTCTCCTTGTATCACAAACCTGTTTGCCTCTGCCAAGTTTCACATATCTTAGAAGTCTTGCAGCCTGATCCTATGCAAAAGTTAAGTCCTACTGGGATCAGTGGAACTTATTCTCATAAAGTTTCCAAGGGTACTGGCCATTTGGAAATGATTCTGATGGAATAGGAATGGAAGTGTGCAGGAAAAAACCTGGGGACATCCAGTTCGAATACAAGAAGGAACTTGGAAGAGTGGGTTAGGAGATAGAAGAAACTGAGAAATATGAGCAAGTCATTCTAGGCCCTGCCTTAAAGGTACAGTCAGAATAAATACTGCAGAGCAAAACAAAAGCGCGTTGGCAAGTGGGGCGGCTGGTGTATTTTATTAAATGAATTAAACGAAGCTATGTACATTGTGTGTAATTGTGTATTAAGTTCATATCTAGTAAGGAACTATTCACTGTGGCCCCAGTGTCTACATGCAGTAGCTTGTGTTAGTGGGGATTGGGGCTGTGCATAGAACCTTGGTGCAAGACCAGCATATGAACACAGATTTGTACATGAGTAGACCCCCACCTACTTTATCAGTTGATTATAAGAAAAGGGGTTGGTGGGTGAACAGATCGACAGGCTCTACTCATTCATACTCAAGTATACATGCATAGACATGGGATGGACGAAAATTTCATTTGGTTCACTTTTTTGTAGGAACTTACCAAAATTCACAAAATTCTTCATAAATGGGACAGAAAGAACTAGAGCTTTTTAAAAAAATCTGAATGTCGGAGGAAGTAAAACGGTCAGATTCATCCATCCAGGCCCAGGCCTTTGAGCACTTAGTCCTTAAAAAGTCTGGGTTTGAATTCGTGTTTTCAACCATATTTGTGTGCTGAATCAGGATTGCCACCTCTTTTTTCTGGCCACACCCTTTCTCCTGGCCCCACCCACTTTCCCCCCACCCACTGGTTGTTTGGTGGGTTCCCACTCTGTGTGCACTTTTGTGTTGAAATGCCTCTCATGAGGCTTAGCTACTGGCAGTCAGAGGCTTAAGCTAAAATACGCTGGGGTTTGGATCCCGCCCCTTTTGTCTTCCACCCCACTCCCCACTGGAATGTGGCCCAAGAGTTTCTTTGAGGCAGCACTCGGCCTTTGGGCAGAAAGTGATTCTGCACCCCTGACGTGGGGTCTTATTAACAGATCTAACTCCTGCACCCTGCCACGTGCACAGTGTTGACAACGGGGTTGTGTGACAATCTGCCCTTCAAGTCCTCATCATCTATTTCTGCCTTCCTGATTCACATTTTCAACTGTTGTACATTTGTGGACAAGATAGAGAAGAAACAGGGGGTGATAGAAGAACATGGAGGTTTTCCCAGTTTTTTTCTTCACAACCTTGAGGATTAGAATCATGCTTTTGATGTGAAACATTAAATTTTTCAAGCCACCTCAGTGAGTTCAGGATGGTTTGAGCTGCATTGCATGAAAATACTTTGGATTGTGTAAACTGGCCTGTAGGTACACAAAATATGGCCTTGAATACTATGTACTTTAAAAATGTAAGATTTGCTAAAAATGTTTAACTAACCAAAATGTTATTGGTGGTTTAGAAAAATTGGTCACACAAGCAAGAGAGGTGGATCTATGCCTTCTGCCAATATGTACTGCCTCTGACAGCATGAACACAGTGACAGTGAAGCCGTAACATTCTGACCCAACACAAAACAAATTCTTTTGCCTTTTAGACATGTCATGTAAAACAAACCATGTGGCAAGATATTTCTTTGCAGGAGTAGGAGTTGAAGATCCAGAGGAGGCTTGCCCATTAACCCCATTATTTTCTTACCTTGTTTGCTCGAATCTGCTTGTAAATATCCGTTTGCTGTCGGATTCGGTACTCTAGATCAGAGACATGCGCTTGAAGCCAGTTCCAGCGACTGACAATGGCTGCTCTGTCTGCTGCCCACTGCCATTCTGACCGTCGCCTCCTGGAAAGAGGGAAAGAAGCATTCTGTACAAGTGACTAAACAAATATCCTAAACTAAGAGCCACCTATGTTTGCCCCTTTGCCGTTTTAGTACCTCAACATAAAAAGGAGAGAGAAAACAACCCAATCCATACATGATGGAATCAAAGAAATGGAAGGGTCAGACCACCTGAATTCCTGCTCTATGACATGCAACTAACATATCCATGACAGATGTTTGTCCAACCTTTCCCTGCCCTCCCCCTACAAATCTCTAGATTTTGTAGCTTCTCTAGCCTCTTTATTCCATTGATGAACTCCTAAAACATTAGGAGGCTTTCCTACTTCCTATAAATATTCCTCTATAGATTCAATCTACTATTGTTGTTTTGAGGTCAAACCCCTAACAGTAGTGTGGCAATTGTGTGTCCTTGTGCCCTTTCAGCCTTCTCTAAAACAATTTATCTTCTAGACTACTTATCATCCATGCAGCTCTCCTCCAAAATGGAGTGGAAATTTCCAGAATGGAAATACATAACACAGGACTCCAAATAAGGTCTTACAGTTCCAAACAGAGAGGAGACTTTTACAATTAAATCTCGGAAACCATGCTACAACACCCAGAAATACCTTTGGCCTTTTGTGTGAAAAAGAATCACATTGTCAAGAAGGCCGAGTCAAAATTGGGGAGTTGGGTGCTTTTTGCAAACACGCTTGTCCCCTGCAAAACACCCCCCTCCCCAGGAAACACATCTGTTGCAAACAGGGGCCAAAAGTGTCTGTTGCAATCCTCCCCAACCCCATTCAGAGTGGGGCAATGGCTTCTGCCCTGACTGAGAATATCACAAGGCCATGGGATTGACCACATAGTGCTATCACACCAGCTACCTGATCTGTGATTGGTTAGGATCTCAGAGCTAGCAGGAAGATTTTTTTTAAGGTACAAAAAGGAGCTGTTGAAAAGGGCAGCAAACAGGCACAAATAAGCATTTAGGGTGTTTTCAGGGAAGAGGGACAGATAGAAACACTCCTTTTATGAAAAAAAGAAACAGTTTGAGAACATTTGGCACAGTACTAATTGATGAGTCATGTTAAGTTGGTTATCCACCACAGCCCCTAAACTCAAGTCAGCAGGACTACTCATTGTACTACACCTACTAATATAGAAGACTGACCCATTAAGAAGTGGAAAGGTTAAGTACCAAAATACAAAGCAGGGGTCACAATGTTTGTCCAGAAGCAAGTAGCAGACCTATTAAGACTGGATGCAACACATTCTAAGCCAACATGCTAAAAGAATTAGCTTGCCCCAAGCTAGAAACAGCCATTTGCTATGTAGAAGAAAGCTGCGTGTAGTCCAACCCGCACTCCAATGCCCTTTTTCCCAATGACTTAGCAAGGTGCATTGTCTCTACTATTAGTGACATACTATTTTGATCCCTACCCAACAGTGGTGGCCAGTGCCTGCTGAGACTGGCAGGGCAGAGGACAGGTCACCCACGCCAGAGTAGTCTTTTGAATTCCCAGCAGCCCATAACACAGAATGGTGAAACTGAGGCACATGAACGTTAAAATCATGAGTGCAAAGTGGTGGAATACGTCCAGCCATGCAAAAACAGTCCTTTGGACTTACGTTGTTGTGTTTCAGCAATAACTCCCATAGCACAGAGAATCAAATGACTTTAAGATCATGAGTGTAAAACAGTGGGGGTGGGGTTCCAGACAGCCACACAAAATAATAAAAATAACAACAATCCATTGCAAAAGGGAACATGGAGAGCATGCTTGCAAAGCTGAGTGGGCAGGGGTTGGGAATTATTATTATTATATTAATAATAATAATAATAATATCATCATCCTCAAAGTGACACAGAAAAGGAGTCTTTGGAACCCAGCAGCAAGTTCTGAGAGCATCCACAATCAACTCCTTTGCATGCCCACAACAGATACCCACCAACCACACCTCTCCATGTCTACTCAGAAGTAGCAATGAGAAGTAGCCGAGTACAAAAGTCCAGTGTATGCATGCCTACTCAGAAGTAAGATGGCCTAAATTAATTATGTAGGAGAAAGTATAGACAGCAAGTTCTGAGAACATCCAAAATGTACCCTTTTGCATGTAATAATAAGGAGGAGGAGGAGGAGGATAGAAACAACACAGAACAGTAGTATTTAAAACTTAGCAGCAGCCCATTGCAAAAGGAACACAGAGAGAACATGCCTGCAAATCTGAGAGTATGGCAGTGGGGTGGGGAATAATAATAAAGATGTTGGGATGGATTTAACAAATAAAAAACAAAACTCAAACTTTTTTTAAGAAATGCAAAGAACATTTTTTAAAAATCCACAATGGAGTTTACAAAGATATTAAAATAACCCCAGAAGTCAACAAATACAATATTCTGAAGCAAGACCTAAACAAAAGGTAGCCTAAGTGAAGGCTAGGATTTGTTTCATGACAAATGAAACAATGCAGCACTAGCTTTTAGGAACTTCGAAAACAAGTTCACTTTTAACCAAACTATAATGTAATTCCAAAACACTATTATTGCTATTTCCAAATTACTGCCAGGTGAGTTCTCCTTCATCTATTCTAGCCTTATCTCTTCTCTCCTTATAAGAATACTGAGTTATGTTCTACCAAATCAAGCTACTAACTTGCCTAAACTAGTATTGGCAGCAAACCTTCAACTTACTTCTCCAGATCAAAGTTCTGCTATTTATAGCCTCCTAAACTGGTGATGCCAGGAACTCGTATATGTAAAACACACATTCCATTATAGGGGTGGGCAACTTGTGGCCCTCCAGATCTTTTGGCCTCCAACTCCATCAGCCCTACGCAGCATAGTTAAGGATGATGGGACTTGTAAGGCAAAACATCAGGAGGGCCTCAAGTTGCTCACCCCTGTTCTACAACTACTTCAGGGCATCCCTACTACTTTATACACTGCTATATTAAAAAAAATTATTAGAAGCAGTGTTGGTTTCAGTATTTATTTATTTCTATTTACAAAGGCTGTGAACCATAACTGAATCTCAACTTACTAATACTGAACAGCCACTTGATGCAGATGTGGCCAAGGTGAAACGCCAGTGAACCAAAATTAAGACTCATACAGGAAAGATGCAAATGATAAAAGCCACAGAGTTCAAAGTCTCTAGTAGCGGACACAAAGGGAATCATTCTTCCACATTGGAACAGCAGGAAATAACCCGAGTTAAGCACTCATAATGTTTAATCGAGCTGCATTTCCCCATAGCACCTGAGCAATTTTCTACAGCTTACTTTCACAAAGTTGAGAGGCATCTGAGGCGGATTCTAGAAATGCAACAGAATGAGTTGGGAGAGTCCTGAGGCGGTAAAATGGACTATATAACTTCAGACTTCAGTTGGGAGATCAAGTTTTTGAATGCCCCCCCATGTAAAAGAGAAGCCTCTCTGCATGTATAAAACTAGCACATAGCAGAAAGTGCGCTGGACTTTTACCTCTCTTCCTCATGTGCTAGGAACCTTTCATGCTTGTTTTACACTTGCAGGGACTTTTTTTTTTTACACACTGTGAAACAATGAAAAATCTTATCACTCAATCTGTATCCTGAAGTGGAACCATCCATTTTAATACCTCATTCTGCTGCATGTGTAGACTGGGCTGAAGACTCCCCTAAAGGGAGTGGGGGGGAGGACCCTAGAGTGTCCTGCAGTCTTACAGATCAACTGAGAAACTATTTAGAAGAAGTATTTGATAAAACAGAAATAGAAAGGAGGTGTCCGTATGCACAGGTGCATTTCTACTGAAGGTGGAATAAACCTCTGGATTTTTCAAAACGGCAATTTATTTATTTATTTGTTTGTTTGTTTGAGTTGTTCCCTGCCTTTCTACTAAGAAAAATGTCTCAAGGTCGCTTATAATTACAAATAAAACTTGATTAAAACAATAAATCACATACATTAAAACATAATTAAAAACAACAACAGAACACAAACAGCATCCATCCCAACAGACTTGCCTACACAACAAAGCCCTGCTTGAATAAAAGAAGTCTTTGTCTGTGGCGGAAGGACAGCAGAGAGGGAGCGAACCTAGCCTCCCTCTGCAGGAAGTTCAACAGCCTGGGAGCAGCCACCAAGAAGACCCTCATTCACACTGCAACCAAACGTGCCTCTGAAGGAGGCGGTCTCGAAAGAAGAGCCTCTCCAGAAGATCTTAAGACCTTCTTGGTCTTGGCGGTCTTTCAGATAGCCTGGTCCCAAGCCGTATAGGTCATAACCAGCACTTTGAATTCTGCCTGGAAACAGAATGGTAGCCAGTGTAGCTATTGCAACAAGGGGGTCATGTGCTCCCTGGAATCGGCCACCATCAACAGTCTGGCTGCAGCATTCTGGACTAGCTGAAGTTTCTGAACAGTTTTCAAGGGCAGCCTACGTAGAGTGCATTACAGAAGTCCAAAGGGTATGTAACTAAGGCATCCATGACTGTAGCCAGATCAGACATCTCTAGGAACGGGCACAGTTGGTGTACTAGCCTCAGTTGTGCAAACGCACACGTGGCCACCGCCAAAACCTGGACATCCAGGTTCAAGGCCAAGTCCAGGACTATATCCAAAGTGTAAGCCTGAGTCTTCAGGGGGAGTGTAACCCCATACAGCGCAGGTTGAATCCCTATTCCTTGATCTGCCTTTTGACTAATCAGGAGCACCTCTGTCTTGTCTGGATTAAGCGACAATTTGTTTGCCTTCATCCAGTCCATCACTGACATCAGACCCCGGTTTAGATTTGGATGGAAAGGAGAGATAGAATTGGGTGGTAGCAACAAACCCCCAAACTACGGACAAACTCTCCCAGCAGTTTCATGTATATGAAGTATAACGTTGGAACCCTGAGGGACACCACAGCCCAACGGCCATGGCGTCAAACAGGAATCCCCCACCATCACCTTCTGAGATCTCCCTGCCAAGAAGGACCGGAGTGCCACCATACAACAGTGCCTTCCAATCCCACCTCAGGCAGATGCCCCAGAAGCATACCACAGTCAATGGTATTGAAAGCTGCCGAGAGGTCCAGCAAAAGCAACAGGGACACACTCCCCTGTACAGTTCCTGGTGTCCACCAAGGTGACCAAAGCAGTCTCTGTCCCATAAAAAGGCCTGAAGCCAGATTGAAATGGATCTAGATAATTTATCTCATCCACAAATCCCTGGAGCTAAAAAGCCACCACATTCTCCAGCACCTTGCCCAAGAATGGAATATAGGAGACCGTCCAGAAATTATCCAATACACTGAGGTTCAGGGATGTTTTTGTTTAGAAAGAAAGGTCTTAGCACCTGCCTCCTTTAGGAACGACAGAATCACACCTTGCCATAAAGAGGCATTCACCACTGCCCTTACCCACACAGCCAGTTCCCCTAGCTGCTTTTATAAGCCAGGAAGGGCAAGGGACCAGTACACAAGTGGTAGGCCTCACCTCTACATGGATCCTGTCCACATCTTTGGGCTGTACAAATTGGGAAGTATCCATGGTAACTGAACAAGCAGGAGCCAAAATTACATCCACTGGACCTCGATAACTATGGCATCCAAGTCGGCACAAATACGATAATTTTACCTACGAAGTGTCCTGCAAATATGTTTTTCCACTCTTCACTCCATTACTTGAAAAAATATGTTTGCTGGTTTTTAATTCTTCCCCTTGCTTAAAGCTCTGAAGTTTTGATATTTCAAAAGGAAGTCTTAAAGCAGTATAGTAACTGCAATTTTATGAGTAGTAGTACTAAACCAAACACAGGGCATCTGACAGATCAGCTGTCTCCATGCCTATCTGCCTGGACCTTGCCCCTTTTTAGTGGTGGCACCCTGGCTGTGGAATGCCCTCTCCAGTGAGGCTTGCCTGGAACTTGTCTTGCTATCATTTTTGCACCAGGGAAATACCTTTCAATCAGGCCTTTTAATCAGTGATACCTTTAATCTATTTTAACTGTCCCATATATTTTATGCTGCTTTTATGTTCTGTTGTTTTGTTTTATAAATATTAACTTGTTTTCACCTGTAACATAAGGTATCCTGAGAATCCAATTACAGGACAGCATATAAATATCGGAAATAAAGCACATGCAGCAAAGAGGAATTTCACACAGAGAGCATGATGGAAAGCGTAGTTTCATAGCAAGCTCTGAAGTAAACCTGTTTTACTCTCCTTGACATTTTATTGAGTGAGCATGCTGGGATTTGTAGTTTGCATGCAGCAGGTAATGGAACCAGAATTAACACTGGAAATGAGAGAAAAGTGGAAAGCTGAAGGGCAAAAAATGAGGAGTTTATCCTGACAAAAGTTTACTTCTTCTGAAATACTTCACTAACAATTCAAGTCGGGAGATCCGGGTTCTAGTCCCCACTCGGCCATGGAAGCTCACTGGGTGACTTTGGGCCAGTCACAGACTCTCAGCCCAACCTACCTCACAGGGTTGTTGTTGTGAGGATAAAATGGAGGAAGGAGGAGGATCATGTATGCTGCCTTGAGTTCCTTGGAGGAAAAAAGGCGGGATATAAATGCAATAAATAATAAATTATTATTATTTCTACCCTCTGAAAAGGGGATTGTGGGCAAACTAACAATAGGTTTGAACTTCTGGAAGGGAATGATGCAGGAAATTTAAAAAATTATTATGTACTGCGCCACAAAGATTGTACATAACCTAAATCATGCATTGGCTTTAGGGAATATCTTGCACATTTGCCCTATCTTTTGTAGAAGTTCAGAAAAAAATGTATTCTTGATCTGGTTGCTAACTTTTAATGAAGATAAATACTTTTCCCTGTTTAATATTAGTTATGAGTCACTAACACCATTTTTTCCCTTCTCATTCCTTTGCCAGTATTCTTGAATGGCATCTCGAACTCAGTAACTTTCCCCACCCATTGTTTTCCAATAAAATCAAGGATGGTGTTAAGTCAAGCCTCTCACTGCCCCAGTTCATCTGATGACAGTTTAAGCCACTCATTACTCATACCCATCACTCAGATCATTCCCTTCCAGAAGTGATGGACCACAGCTTCCAGTGTCCTGGTCAGATGAGAGTGGACCAAACAAGAAAGGGTTAACTCCTCCTGCTCAAGAAGGCAAGGCCAAACCAGTTGCTATAACCACCCTGAGAGGAGGAAACCTCCCCTCAATCACAGAACTTGACATCAGCAGCAGCGCCAGAACCCCAACTCAGAACCTCAATGATAGCAACTACATAAATAATCCTCTCCCAGAACGGGGGAGAACAGTAACTGGATAGGGTAGAGGCTTTGGAGGCCTATGTACCTAGTGAGGCACTGTGCAAACATGAATACTGAACCCACAGAAAAAAAATCATACGTTATCAGTCACCTTCACCCCAGGACAGGACTGTTGGATCCACTCTCTGCTGATGAGAAGAACATTTCCATTTTTGGTCAGCAGAGGAGTAGAGTCAATAGAAAAGGGATGTCAAATAGCAGTATCCCTTTCTACAGGCGGGGTGAGTTGACTCATAAAACCAGCTGCAGAACCCTGCAAATGAAGGATGCCTCAGCCAAGCAATAACGAAAGTAGGATTGCCCCAGGTAGCCACCAGCAAAGGTCCTCTAGGGGGGCATCCATGGGGGGCATTCATGGCCAATGTCACTGCCCTCAGCACAGAATGGGCCATAATTCCGGTGGGAACTGGCTCATCCAGGGATGGCAGGCCAGGGCAATGCACTCTGTCACCCACCAGCTGATGGCACTCCTAGACACCTGATGACCCTGGGCACTTGTATGACCAAAAAAGCCTGTCCAAACGCCTCCTGTCAAGCTTTCACCTACCATAGGCTTTTAGTACCCTTTGAACATCTAATTTATGCCACATCTTTTCCTTGGGATGAGACAGGTTAGGACAAAAATCAGGGAGTTTATTTTAGGAATAAACACCTTGGTGACAAAGTTCACCATGAACTGACAGGGAACAGGTGTCTTTAACCCTACAAGCAGAGGTGACTTCCATAAGGAAGATCACCTTCCGAATTAATTCCTTAAGATGAATGGATCATATAGGCTCAAAAGGAGTCTTGCTGAGGGCCCAGAACACCAGGTTCAGGTTGCATGAAGGAAACTGGCAGATGACAAGTGGAGAGATGGGAGTTCCTCCTCACAAAAAACACTTCATCTATCCAAGACCACCACCTCGCACTTCAGCATGTTGGGGGCCAACTCCTGGATTGAGTCTGGAGTGCAGAAAACCCAGTTACTTTGGAAGATTAGCTTGGAGGGGAGGGATTTTATTCCTCTTATACCACCCTGGAAGAAAGCCCAAATCATTTGATAGATCATATTAAAGCCAGGATGGCACTGACTATCCCCTCCAACAGTCTGCTATCTAGGAGCTGTCTGCAACCTCCAGACACAGAGATGGAAATGCTGTGGATCCAAATGAACAACAGACTCTGCGAGAGAAGATATGGACATGTTGGGATCACATGCTGAGTTCAACAAGGTCCAAAACCCAAGGCCGTTAAGACCAATGCTCTCACCTTTCATAGAACCCTGGTGAGGAGGGAGAAAAGAGGGAATGCATACACAAGGCTCCAAGGCCACAGGGAGGTCAACGCATAGGTGGTTTCCGCCAAGGGATCATGTTATCTTGCAATGGATCTCAGCACCTTCCTGTTGGTGGCGTCAGCAAAAAGGTGAATGATGTGTTGCACACATCTGTGTGATTTTTGGAAAGACTTGCAGATGAAGGCCCCGATTCCCCTGTTCTATCGTGATTTGGCTCAGATACTCTGCTTGATCGTTCAGGTCACCTTTCACTTACTCAGCCATGATGAATGTCACTGGGGCTTCTGCCCAGGTCAGGAGCAGTGATGCCTCTCTCTGAAGGTTCTTTGAGTGGGTGCCCCCTTGTTTGTTCATGTGGTCCTTCGCCATCACATTGTCCATTCTGAGGAGGAGGTCCTTGTCCACTATGGCCGAGAAGAATACTAGAAGAGCTGGATGTACTGCTTGTAGCTTCAACCAGTTGATTGGTCAAGAGTGTTCCTCCTCCGTCCAAAGTCCCTGGGTCATTTCCCCTGGCAATGGGCTCCCCACTCGGAGAGGCTGGTGTCAGTGGAGGTCTGAATTCGGATGCGTTTTCTCAGGGGAACCCCCCTGGCCAGATGTGCTGGGTTGTTCCACCACTAAAGAGACTTGATCACACTGTCCGGAAGACACAGATTCAGCCATGCCTTCCAGGCTATCTTTGCCAGCTGGAAAAGAAGAAGCCACTAGAGCTGGCAAAAATGGAAATGTGCCAATTGGACTGAATTGATTGCAGAGATGCCATCTGTATCTGGGCCAGAGGCATGATGAATGAGCCCTTTGGGGACAAAGCCTGGCGAATGCCACCCAATAACCTGTCCATACATTCTGGAGAGAGAAACAGCCTCTTGCTGGCCATCTTAATGACTCCCATATGTTGCGACCTCTGGGTGGGGGAGAGCGAACTCTTGTCCCTGTTGATAACGAGGCCATGTTGGGACATGGCCCTGATCAAGGAGGTCATCAAGCAGGTGACCAACTAGGGCTGCCAGAATCTTGGTGAAGATCCTAAAGGTAATGGAGCCTGCTGTAGAAGACATGGAGAAACCACCTGTGGGAGGTGCAGATAGGAATATGGAGATAGGCCTCTGTCAGATCAATGGAAACCAGAAAGTCTCCTGACTGAATGGCCTCTACTACTGACCTGAGGGTCTCCATTCAAAACATCTGAGACCAAAAGAACCCGTTCACAAATTTTAGGCCAGGATCACCTGCCAATTTCTATTGTTTGAGGGCACTGTGAAGACAACAGGGAACACACCTGTGGATCTCTCTGCTTGAAGAACAGACTATGCTGCCTATGTCCAGCAGGTGTTGAATGGCTGAAAGTATCCTCAGATGCTTCTCCCCATCCCTAGAGACTGGAACTCGAAAATCCTGTCCCTGGGAAAGACAGAAACTCGAGGGCATAGCCCAGTTTAATAGTCTCAAGGTGATCAGTTCCCAAGATTCCCAAAAGGCTTGTAATCAACTCCTGATTCGGGGCTGGATGGCATCATCCTGCAGATTGCTTCCTCTGCTGGTTGCCAAAGTGACCAGTCTTGGCTGACACTGGCTTGGATGACCACTCCCATCTTGAAGGGCCTGCTCTACGAGGAGGAGGAGCGCACTATGGAACGAAAACACCAGAAGCCTTGGTAGACTGTGTGTACATACTTGCCCGCTCTACCTACCCATGGCGTCTGCATTCACCCCTTCATGTCCTGTGCCTGGATCTTGAGAGGGAGAGGAGGAGGATGCTGATGAGGAATGACAGGAAGATGAGGGGTGCTACTGGAACCCAGAGGAGTACCCTCCACCCCTGTTACATTGCCTAACCCACCTATCACTTCTGGAATGGGAGGATATAGGCTTTCCCAGGAGCCCCAAAAACAACTATAACAAATTGTGGGGATCGGGCTAGGAGCAGGGGCATCTTTAGACTCTTCTGAGCTTGAAGGCTGATGGGGCCACTGTTGTTTCCATAGTGAACCATTACAGCAAACAGCAGCCACTAGCAAGCGAAGTGTGGCCAGGTTGTGGCACCTGCTCTGACTACTCTCATTCCTATTGGAGGACATGGGGCAGAAAGACTAGGGCCTGGGATCACCAGCTCCCCAACTGCTGGGTCAGTGGCTGAAGGAGAGAAGGTGTCCAGGCTGCCCACCTCCATCCAGGCCTGTGCCAACCAGTATAGGGCCAGGGAATGCCAAGTGCTGTGTAGCACTCAGTTCCTGCCTTTTTCCTGTCCACTGGAGCTGCCAAGCCACCTACAGACTGGGAAATGCTAGAAGCTGTGCTGTACTGGGTTCTCACCTTCCATGGCAACAACGAACAAAGGGAATGCCAGAGCTTGGTGGAGGTGAGGCTGTGCGGGGGCGAGAACACCAGGGCTAGGGTGCGCCGGGTTCCTCATCGCAGGAGGCAACCATGGTGGCCGCAATGAGGCCAGCGGAGGCAGGACCATGCCAGATTCCTACTGCAAACATGGGGGCTCTGGGCATGAAAGTGCTGGCTACAGACACATCCCACAAAATGAGTCATGTCTCACTATAATCTACCCTACCTAATTGCTAATGGGAGGAGAGTGAGTGGAGAAAGGAAAGGAGGATTTTCTGGAGCCTTAGGCCACTATCCCAGCATTACCTGGGAGCAGCCAAGGTACCCTTGCTCCTCTCTAGGAGGCAGATCCAAGACTGAGGGGGTTCTCCTCTTATCAGGGTGGATATAGAAACTTTGTTCTGGTCCTGTTAGCCCCTTCTGTTGGCGCCATTCCTCCTCTGACTGAAAATCTGAACACTTCTTTCAGGGTTAAAAGACCAAACTGAAGACTGAGCTCTTTTTTTTTTTTAATCCACCCTTCTCTACCTTCCCCCTCAACCTGAAAGAAAATGATGATTTTGCATATCTTATTACAACTACAGACACATTTACCAGAAAGAGGGAAACACCCTGTTCAGAAATGCTACGTTAATAGGGAGTGATTTTATTTTGTACAACACTGCAGGTGCCAGTGAGGTTTCAAAAGGTGAAGGGTGGTAGGAGAACATATATGAAGCTAGCATAGAGCTGTTAAGGGCATAAACCATGGACTCACTGGTTCAAAACCACAGTTCAGCCAACAATTCACAGGATGGCCTTAGACAGGCCATTACTGACCAACCACAGCCCCCCCCCACCCCCCATAATGGAAATAATAGTAGCCCAGCTTACAAGGCTGTTGTAAGGATTATCAAAATACTGTATTATCAACTTCTTTCAGTATTTAGGGCAAAACACTATATAAGCAACAAGGATTAAGCCTCTTCCCATTTTTCTAGCTTCAAGATTACTCAATATATGATACTAGGATACCAGCAGCCACAGCCACTACAATATAGACCTTCCAGCAGTTTAAAAAATTTTGCTGAACACTAATTCAGCAATTTTTTAGGAACCAAGAACTGCTGAAGTAGCTAATGCAAGAGTGAAAAAAATATATGCAAGCTCTTTCAAAGGGAAAAATATTCAACAGAATTTTTAAAAATCCACACAGGTAATGTCTGCAGAAATAAAAATATTCCTGCTGTGTCTCTATCCAAGAGAGATCCATCCTTCCAAAAGTAAACTACTAATACTACTACTTCCCTAGCAGTGCGATATCTTACCAGGTAGGTTTTCTTTGGATTTGGGGGGAAGAGGGGAAGAGGAGAGATGATTATTATTATTAATTACATTTCTATAACACCCAATAGCCAAAGCTTTCTGGGCAGTTTACAAAGATTAAAAACAGTAAAGATACAGTATACAGAGATTAAGAGCCATTTACATAAACACACAAACAGACAATATGCACAAGAGAACATAACAAAAACAACTTCAAACAAGCACTCTAAAGCAAACAACCATAACCCTAAGACAATCCAGGATTGATTAAAACTTGTCATATGCTGCCAAATGCCTGGGAGAAGAGAAAGGTCAAGATAACAATGTTGGCACCAGATGGGCCTCAATGGGGAGATCAACTGGGGGGCCACCACCAAGAAGCCCCCCCTCCCTTGTTGCTGTCTTCCAAGTTTCCCTCAGGGTAGGCAGCCAGAGGAGGACCTTAGATGTTGAGCGTAGTGTATGGTAGGTTCATGTCGGGAGAGGAGCTCCGTCGAGTATTGTGTTCCCAAGCCATGTAAGGTTTTATAGGTTAAAACCAGCACCTTGAATTGGGCTTGGAAACATCCTGCAATGGTAACCATTTTGAGAGAGTCTGTAATCCATGGGAATTACTTCAAAGGAAACTGAAAATATAGAAAATGAACCAAAGAGGTGCAAAACAGCCTTGTAAAAGGATTTAGTAAGTTTTATGTAATCTGGTTTCCATTTAGATGCTCTCAAGGTACAGTAACAGGAAAAAACACAAATATCTCCCCAATGGTTATTGTGTTACCCTGTTTTATTGTGTGTTGCTTTTGTTGTTGCTATCAAGCACAACCGTGGGGTAAAATGTGTGTGTGGATGCACACATAATATGTGTGTGTGTGTGTGTGTGAGTGTGCAGAGGTATAGATAGATATCTCACACATATACCCTTAGGAAAATAAACGTACAGCTGGCACACACAAATTTGACACACTGTCTTCACATGGAGGAAGGGTTTCTGCTTAAAAAACTAGATGCTTGCACATAAGATTAGACCTGAATGCATTCATATTATACACTGAAGCAATTGCATGCATGTGGATGTATGTGTGTACATGTATGTGCATATATAATCATATATTTTATATAAGAATGGATACTGCACAAATATGCCAAAACACCCACAGTGTCTCGTTTCTGAAGATGTTAATCAAGGCTTCCTCGTTTCTTAAACAGATTATTTTGTTTGCTTTAACAGTTAGGGTTCCGACTAAGAAAGATGACATCATGCCCAGAACGTAACCAGATGGCTGGGCAGGATCTGTGTCACTTTAAATGGGGCTCCGTGGTCCACATGTAAAGTGTCAGAGGCACTTGCATGCCGAGTTCCACAACTTGCTCGTGCATTCAATGACTGCTCTCTTCAGCATAAATTGCCAATGTTAACCAGTTGTTTAAAGCCCTGCTGCCCCCTGTATTATCTAAACCAAACTACAAACTGGGTACATAACTCACAGAGTTGTTTACATAGCAGTGACTGTCAGGGAACTGGCAGCACTCCACTTGCTGGGATCAAAAATGATGTGGAAGCATCATGCCTCCTGTGGGCAACTGCCTGCACTTTGTCAGGGTCAGGAGGCTCTACCCCACACTTCTGCAACGATACAAAATAGACCAGCGGTTCTCAAAACAACCTTTGTCCATTGTGAGGGCGGCGCAGGAGAATCAGCAACCACTGAAACCAATGGAAGGGGTACACACGCCCCTCATCCAAGATCTTGTTGACGCCACTGTTCGAGAAAGAGGAGCAAATGTGCCCTCCCACACAAGCGATGGTGGCTTTACTACTTCATGGACAACTGTCCACCACAACCACTGGCTCCTTCCTTTATATCTGCCCCTAGCAACTGTATCAGCTGCCCCATGAAAAGTCCCTGGCATCCGCATTTGAGAAATCATCCCTAAAATAAATATATAAAATTAAATGTCAATCTAACTTCATCTGGTGTAGGAGTGTGCAAGATTTCTAGTTGCATCATGGGTGACTTTCATCAAGCAACAGAAGTGAAAGATGGTTTGTTCCACCAGAGAGAGAGACTTTGGGGGGGGGGGGAGAAGAGATGTTATAAACCACAGTAACAATCCTACGTACAGAAATAAGGGATTACCATTTGTGCCTCAATACTTTAACGTGTTTTCTATGAAAACAAAATTTCCTCTGAAATTTCAGCATAATGAAAAGAGTACAAGAGGCAGAAATTTCAGATAAAGCCCCATGGTTAGCACCCACATGGCACGCAGTCACTGTCAGGGCCTCTAAAGTTTTGAGTTTCAATATGTGGGCATGCTGCAAGATATTCTCCTTGCTTTTCCTGGAATAGACAAAAGCAAGCAGAATCAAAACAGCAGCAAGATGTGTCCAGAGCCTGCAAACCTGATAAAATCAGAAGGCTGGAATCCCAGTACAGACTGCATTCCAAAGGGGAATGTTATTTTCCCCACCTCCAGCCTCAAACAATAAGCTTGCTAGCAGAGCAGAGATCAGATTTTTCACAAACAAAGCAAATAAAAATCTGTGTCTGGGCAGGCATCTTTTCACATGGCCAGGCTTTCTCCTTTAAAATTAGACACAGCAAGGAGAGCAAATGCAGTCCACGCTACTTAAAGAGCTTAGAATGCAGACCACTGCAGGGTAGGGAGAAGGCCAGAAAAGGCAAATGCCAGGGACACTCATCACCCCCACCATCACTACCACATTTGCGTGTATGCCAGGCCAGCATTACAGGATGCTAAGGTCAACCTCCTAGAAAACTAAGCAGATGGCGCTTGCTGCAAAAAGGGAGCCGTGTGCACATGCGCACAAGAGGCGGCAGCGGTTTATGCCTCTCTCCGTAGACCAACAGCGCATCACAGAAGAGGAGGAGGGAGGCAGAGAGAGGGAATAAACAGATGTATGCTGGGAAAGTCTCAGTCCTTTATTTGTTTACGGAGAAGGGGAGGACAGAGAAAAGGAATAAAAGGAATAACCAGGCTGCTGCGGGGGGGGGGGGGGGAGTCTGGAATGTATGAGCTCAGACTGCAAGGGTTATAAATACTGCAGCAGCCAGGCAAGCTAAATGGAGCCAATGTGCACAGCTACTTTTCTTTAAGGGATGGGGCAGTAGGGAATAGAGAGTTCCTCTTTTCGTCCCCCATCGGTCTGAAACACCCTTCGAATCATATGTCTCTGAGCTAGAAGGAAAAGCATTAAAGGCAAAAACATCTTGCAAAGTAAAAAGACTTAACTGCTGCACTGGGAAGGTGGGGGGGATGGGTGTGGAGAGAGAAGAAACAAGCATCAGCAACCAAGACTACTCTGTCTCAGAGGGAAGAAACGAGAAAGGCATGCATGTGTAAATACATGCCTTCCTCAAAAACTCAGAAGGCCCCACCTAAGGAAAAGACAAACCATTTAGGGACTAATTCCTAGATGGGATCCCCAAGTTTATGGTGCGGGCCACAACATATTCCCAGGATGCCTTGACATTTAAGCAGACAGTACTGAATATCAAAAATCCCAAACCAACTCAATGCTACACCCCACTGTCTTGCTTCTACAGCCTTTAATTTTGACCAGCTTTACTAACAGAAAGAAACCCAACTAAGCAAGCTCTCAGGTTTCACCTGTCTTATTTATTTATTTATTGGCTGCCTTTCAGGGCAGAAGCCCTCCCAAGGCGGCTTACAACAATAAAATACATAAAAACAGTTAAAATATTAAAAGTGGTAAAGACATAAAAACAATTAAAACCAACAATAAAACCAACAAAGATGTTAATAGCGGCAACAGTAGCAGCCATATCAATAGAAGGCCAAGGTAAAGTAATAGATTTTCAAGGCCTTCTTAAAAGTCTGCAATGACGGAGCATGGAGGACCTCCAATGGCAGCTTGTTCCAAAGATGTGGGGCCACTGCAGAGAAGGCTGTCTCACGTGTGTTCACCCACCTGACTGCTCTCACGGGTGAGCAAATAAGAAGGGCCTCTCTTTCTGATCTTAAAAGTACGGGCAGGCTGATATGGGTGAAGGTGGTCCTTAACTTGGTCCCAAACCATTTAAGGCTTTAAAGGCCAAAATCAGCACTTCGAACTGGGCTCGGAAGCACACCGATAACCAGTGCAGCTGGCGCAGTATAAGTGTTACATGATCGAATCACCTCGCCCCCACCAATACTCGGGCGGCCGCATTCTGCACAAGCTGGAGTTTCTGAACCATCTTCAAAGGCAGCCCCACATATAGCACATTACGGTAGTCCAGTCTGGATGTGACTAGTGCGTGGATAACTGAGGCACGATCCCTCCTATCCAGATAGGGCTACAGTTGGCGTACCAGCCTAAGCCGGTAAAAAGCACTCCTGGACACTGCAGCCACCTGGCCTTCCGCAGTTAGCTCAGAGTCCAGGAGGACTCCCAGACTGCGCAGTTGGTCTTTCAGGGGGAGTGCAACCCCATCTAAGGCCAGTTGTAAACCTCCATCCAAAGTAGTTGGTTTCCCAACCCACAGTACCTCCATCTTGTCTGGATTAAGTTTCAGCTTGTTCACCCTCATCCATCCCAAAACAGCCTCCAGACACTGGTTCAAGAGTTCCACAGCCTCCCTGGGATGTGCGGATGGAAACGAGAGGTAGTGCTGAGTATCATCTGTATACTGATGACATTTCAGCCCAAACCTCCTGATGACTTCCCCCAGCGGTCTCATGTAGATGTTAAAACGCATGGGGGACAAGATAGAACCTTGCAGCACCCCACAGGCTAGTGGTCATAGGGTGGAAGTCCCCCTGAAGTCCCCCAGCACCACCTTCTGAGACCGCTCCTCCAGAAAGGACCAGAGCCACTTTAAAACTGTGCCTCCCAAGCCCAATCCAGATAAACGATCCAGAAGGATACCATGGCTAATGGTACCGAAAGCCGCTGAGGTGGTCCAGAAGAACCAACAGGGTAGCACTCCCCCCATCCATTCCCCAGCGTAAGTCATCAACCAGGGCAACCAAGGCTGTTTCCATCCCATAACCAAGTCTGAAACCTGATTGAAATGTCTAATAACCAGCACAACCAGCCATGCTATATTACTACTACTAGTACTACTTTTCAGTTGAATAGTAATGAATGCACACACATATATGACATGAGACAAAGTCAACATTTAATTTGGAATTTTAAAAAATTGCATGGAATTGCCAGTGAAGGAAGTTGTCAATACCGATTTTTCTTTGAGGGACCCAAAAGGTAGTCTAATTTATTCATACGGCCCTGGACTGCAGGAACATGTGCTAATTGCTCTCAAGAACTGTGACGAGTGCCAAAACAGAGATCTTCTTCCCCCATCTGTACTGGGTACAAAACCCCATACCAGCTTTCCCCATCCTGGTGCCCTCAACATGTTTTGGATTACTACCCCTACCATTGGCTGAGGATGATGGGAATGATACTCCAGCACATCTGGAAGGCACAAAGTCTGGGGAAGGCTGCCATATACAGATGGTTGGGAAACAACCTCTCTGCAGTTTCTCACCCTTGCTCTTTTACTTTAAAAAACCCCCAGAAACTCCAAATTTTAAAAAGTATACTGGATTTCAGAAATCAGTATTTGCTCCAACCATGTTTTTTTAGTGATTTTGAATACAAATAACACAGAAAGAGGCCAACCATGCTTCGCTACCACTATTTGGCTTCTATAATCAACCAAGCAAGTGTTTACATTTGATACACAACAGCAACCCTACTGGATCAGACCAAAGGCCTATCTCAGCCTTCCCCAAACTGGTGCCCTCCAGACGTTTTGGACTACAATTCCTTGCATTCGTGACCACTGATCTTGCTGGCTGGGGCTGATGGGAATTGAAGTCCAAAACTTCTGGAGGACATCAGAGATGGTAAAGCTGGGCTATCTAGTCCAGCATCCTGTTTCTCACAGTGAACAACCAGATGCCCATGGAAAGCCTACATTTATGACCCTAACCATTTCAGTGCATTTTTGTTTTGATTTGTACTTTTCTAGCCGTTGTGACAGGAAAAAAAGACTTGGGAAGGGGACAGCTTCTTAAGGTTCCTTCCATTTTCAAATCCCATTGGAATAACTAGTAACTAGTTCCCTACTAGATCTCCAACTAGGTAGTCAATTCAAACCACCTTACCACAAGCCAGTGAAGATGGGCCTAAATTAAAACCAAGTGCACCGGTTTTAACTTCATTTGTGCGTGTGCATTTTTTTACAGAAGATTATGGGACAGCTCCCCAGTATTCAACAAACAAGATGAACTTCTTCTGTAAAGAGCAGCAGTATGCCCCCTACACAGAAACAAATCAAGCACAAGAGTGAATTTAGCACTCAAGTCCTATACTAAAAGAATTGTCCACTTCCAGAGTTTGATGGATATAGTTGGTTTTGTGACAAGTCAAGGCGATTTTCCAGTTGATAGGACTAAGAGATCTCTGGATGCTCTGTTCAATCTCTGGAATCAGGAGCAACTGAATCAACTGCCTTGGCCATCTCCTAGGTGCCCTCTCCTTCTGAATTGAGCCTCTTTGGCTCCTTAAGTTTACCAAGGAGCTGGGAGCAAGAGAACAGTTGGGACAACGTCTAGAGTTGTTGTACATAAGGGTTATGTTGTACATAAGTTGTTGTACATAAGTACAGAAGAACAGAAGAAGAACATGAGAAGTTGTTATACATAAGTACATAAGAAGAGCCCTGCTGGATCAGACCAAGGGTCCACCTAGTCCAGCATTCTGTTCACAGAGTGGCCATCCAGCTGTTGACCAGGAACCCACAAGCAGGACACGAGTGCAACAGCACCCTCCCACCCATGTTACCCAGCAACTGGTATACATAGCCATCAAGAGTAGTAGCCATTGATAGCCTTTTCCTCCAGGAATCCGTCTAACCCCCTTCTAAAGCCATCCAAATTGGTGGCCATCACTACATCCTGTGGTAGCGAATTGCAGTTTAACTCTGCGCTGTGTGAAGAAGTCCTTCCTTTTATCTGACCTGAATCTCCCACCAATCAGCTCCATGGGATGACCCAAGGTTCTAGTATTTTGAGAGGGGAAAAAATGTCTCCTTATCTACATCTCAACCATGCATAATTCTGTACAACTCTATCATGTCTCCCCTTACCCTCCTTTTTCCAACCTAAACAATCCCAGCTGTTGTAACCTTCTCTCATAGGGGAGATGCTCCACCCCCTTGATCATTTTAGTTGTCCTTTTCTTTTTTTAGGTGTGGTGACCAGAACAGTACACAGTATTCCAAGTGTGGTCACACCATAGATTTGCATAGGGACAGTATGATATTGGCAGTTTTATTCTCAATTCCTTTTCTAATTATGCCTAACACGGAGTTTTCCTTTTTTTTACAGTGGCTGCACACTGGGTTGGCATTTTCATCGAGCTGTCCACCATAACCCCAAGATCTCTTTTTTGGTCGGTCACCGCTAGCTCAGTTCCCATCAGGTTATATTTGAAGTTTGGATTTTTTGCCCCAATGTGCATCACTTTAGGAGTAGGGAGTCCCCAACCCCTTTTTGGGCTAGTAGATACTTTTGGAATTTGTGTTGTTGGCACCATTACAAAATGGCTACCAGGGGGAAAGCTGTAGTAGGTGTGGCCAGTCACAAGATACCCATTTCCCAAAAGGCAAACTGGAGAGGCTAAAGTAAAAGAAATGCCCAAGAACCTATGTACAAGGCAAAGGAGTGGGCCTGAGCTTCAAATTACAAAACCAAACACACACACAGGCAACAAAAGAAAACCCAGGCAAGACACACACACACACCACAGCCTGGCAAATCAGACACACAAAAACCCCAGACAAAACACCCACCAAATACCAGCTAACACAAACCTAGACACCACACCCATCAAAAAATGATGTTCCCTATAGGCCCTCAAGAATGCTCACCGTCCCCACCCCAGTTTTATTTTTTGCTGTTTTCTATTTTCTGGGTGGCCGGGCATACTTCAAAAGAAAGCACAGGCCTGGAGCCGACCACCATCTGCATTTTCAGAGAAATAGGAAAGGTGCTGGAGATCGCACCACATCAAAGACTCCAGAGCTAGAGCAATCGCGGAGAAACAGTTGGAGTAAATCTGATTGAAGATGAGCTAGAACTACCTTTGGAGTCTACTTTGTAGTGGGTATTAGTGGCAGAGAGTTCTTGTTTAAGTCCCACCCTCACTGCATCTGCACAATATTGTCCAGGGGAATTGTTCCATGTGGTGAAGGGCCTATTACATTCTGGGCCAGCTAGGGTGGCAACAGAGCCTTCAGGAGCCCACCGTAACCAGCTTACATTCCAACTCTTAACTCCACAATTAGCAGTATGGTTCTATCAGATCATTAACGAAGCGCAAACCAGTTTTAGGAGTGGTTATTCTACTACTGATCGGGTTTTATTTTATCAAGATTAATTGAAAATTGTCTTGGATCTTCTCTACGTCTTTAACATAGCTTTTATTGACCTCTTGGCAGCTTTTAACACAATTGAGAGAGATCAGTTGTGGATAAAACTGCTCCAGTTGGGAACAGAACCTGAATTGGTCACACTGATGCACAAGTTATATCAAAATACTTTAATAAGGATAAGATATGGAAACAAAAGCCTCCTCTCTGAAGAAACTCCCATTTATGTACAGAGGTGAGAAACAAGGCTTATAAGCATTTGTTTTGTTTAACCTTTATATAAATGACTTGGTTCAGTTCTTAAGTGGGTGGATACATACCCACTGTATATTCAGAACGGAAAGGTAAACATATGCTGATGATATGGCCCTGTTCACACTGACCCAGCCAGGTTTTTAATAATCAGTTGGATAACCTCTCTAAGGCAAAAAGGAGCATTTGGAAATTAATTCTGATATAACTCAGATTATGGTTTGGGGGAAGAACTCCCTGTATTTTAGGAGGTGTTTGCAAAACAACCCTTTGCAGCAGGTCAAGTCCTTCCGGTATTAAGGAATTAACTTCTCTGAAAGACTATACTGGTTGGCCCATCTAAAGTATGTGGAGGCAAATGTCAAGAGAACTACCAGGGAAATTCCATGGGGGGGAGGGGGACAACTGGTAACACCTCCACTGAACATTTTCTTGGTCAAGGCATCGTCTGTGATGCTGCTGTACGAGGTAGAAGTCCAGAGGACTGATGGTAAGATTGTTGAAGCTATGGCAAAGCTTCAGAACAGGTTTCTTAAATCAACCCTAGTACTCCCAAGGGGAGCGGTTGGCTGCCCCTCTATTACTGCAGCCATTCATTGTTGTCTGCTGAGGCTACATAAGAGACTCTTGGCCCTGCCAGCCCAGTGGCTAGGAAGGGGGGCATTCAACCAATACCTGATTGAGTTCAACTAGTTAACTACCAAGAAGCCCTGTGTATTGGGGGGGGGGGGAATAATAATGATGAGGTTAGCAAGAGAAATAGCAGCCAAGGGATATTTGCTTGGGATGCTTCTCGTGATGTTAGGACACTGCAAACCTTAAACGTTGCAAAATGGCTCCCTCTGGGATAATAGGTGTTTGCCTCAGATGTAGAAGCAGTCTGTTATCCGTTGTCAGATCAGGATACGGTGACCACCTGTAGGGTATCAATGCATTATCAGGAAAGAAAATAAGAGCAATTTTTTTAAGATGTCGGGGGAAGGAACCTGGGGCCTACTGTATACATTTTTCAGTTATTTGCACTTTTGAATATTATACTCTTCTGTCATGGCCTTTCAATAAGTGTTGATGATGATACGGTTCTGAACACACCTATAGCTTCATTTGGTCCTGTTGTTATAGTCTCGTTGTCTTGACTGGATGCCCCCATTCTGCAATCTTCCAGTTCTGAATGCTTGTGCTTAAGAACAGATGGCTGGGACATAATTGGGATTCTGTTGGTGTACCACCCATCCCACTCCCCAACAGTCTCTCTGCCTGAGTTAGATGGGATGGTGCTAAACATGTCATTGGAATCCCTCAAACTGGTGGTACTGGGAGATTTCAACCTCTATGCATAGCCACCTAATTTGTTTCTGTGCACAATTTAAAGTGTTGGTTGAAGCTTCACTAATCTGGGATTGGGTGTTCAGCCTGTTTTGGAAGTGGTTTCACTTCCCATAAGAATCAGGTACACAGCTTGGAAGTGCTTCTGAATCCAGCACGACACCCGGATGCCCAGGCAACTGCTTTTCAGCAGCTTCAGCTTGTGTGCCAGCCAAATCTCTTCCTGGAGAAACTGGGCCTGGCCATGGTCATTCATGCCCAAGTTAAATGCAAATGAGATTTCTGTTATGTGCTGTACATGGTGATTATTGAAGAGGGTTCAAAAGCTTCAAATGGTTCAAAACACAGCAGTCAACAGTGGTTTGTGGGGAGGTGTTCTGACTATATCACCCCAGTATCATGCCAGCTGCAATGGCTGCCAATATGCTTCCACGCCCAACTCAAAGGGCTACTCTTAACCTTTATAGCCCAGCATGGCTTGGGACCAAAGCAGCCTTCCCCAATCTGGTACCCTCCAGATGTTTTCCCTTCATTTCTCATCAGCCCTAGCCACATGGCCAGTGGACAAAAATGCTAGGAGTTGTACTCCATGTCCTGCTTATCTGCAATACAATCAGATGCCAGCTTGTCTTCTCCATGCTTTTTCCTTAGCTGTCAAACAAGGCATTGGGCTTGTATAATCAACTGCATGGCCTTCTCCAAGGGAGGAGAGGGGATAACAGTAGACACCAGTGCCCAGGATCTGGCAGATGGGAAGGAAGTCCCCTGAGGTATGGTTGAACGGTGTGCCAAACGATGGCTCTCTAGACACAATCTACCCGTAGACACAGTTGGGGTAGGGTTTGCAGGGTGGAGGGTCACCTTCCTGTCTGTCACAACCTTTCAAGATATGATAGCACTCTTCAAGTACTTGAAAGGTTGTCCCAGAGAAGAAGGCCAGGATCTCTTCTTGATCATCCCAGAGTGCAGGGCACGGAATAATGGGCTCAAGTGACAGGAAGCCAGATTCCAGCTGAACATCAGGAAAAACTTCCTGACTGTTAGAGCAATACGACAACGGAACCAATTACCTAGGGAGGTGGTGGGCTCTCCCACACTGGAGGCATTCAAGACAAGGCTGGACAGCCATCTGACAGGGATGCTCTGACTTGGATTCCTTCATTAAGCAGGGGGTTGGACTCGATGGCCTTGTAGGCCCCTTCCAACCCTACTATTCTATGATTCTATGAGGGTCCTTCCACCTGACCTAACTCATCGAGGATATCATTTGCTAATCCTTCCTAAAACTGGCCATTAAGGTTCCTTGTTCCACACCGTCTTGGGCCAGTAGGTGAAAATTGTCAACTTATTCTGTCATTGTTCTCCTGCCTTGACAGAGTTGCCAAACCTGAGGATTGGCAGTCTCCGCTTTCTGGGGGTCCTCATAGGTTAGATGCATCTGAGCTGAAAATCCAGCAAAGTCTGCCAGAAAGGGACTAGACTACAGCAGGTAGAGGGTAGCCCATTTAGCAACAGACCCCATTAGCAGGCTGATCAGGAAACCTACTCTGGTCCAGTCTTCAGAGAGGTCCTCTAGGCGCAAATCCATGTACAACATGCACTGGGCCAAGGAAGACAAGAACTAGTCAGGTGTAGAGATGTAATGCCCAGAAAAAAGCCAGAACAATTCTGGGGAAAAAACTGTGCCCCCCTCCCATTTTTTTCCCCCAAGGACCATTTTTGTTTTTCCCCCCAAAATTGGAAAAATTGAACAGCTTTGGATTATGATTTTCTTTTCAAATTTAAGACAAAGTATTTATATGTTGTTGCCCAGCCTTTGCTCCCCACCCCACCAAATGATTTCTAAAAACTATGCAATAAGAACACTTTCATAGAAAGACTAGCTAGACATGTAAAATGTCTGGAAATAATGAACCCATGGGGAAAAATATTTTTAATCCTCTCTGTAAGATTCCCAGCATAGTTAGCTCTTTCATTCCCTATAAAAATTATTGATCTAAAGTATATTTTACTGATAGACATTTATGCTCATTTTCCCAGCATGTGAGTATAATCACCACTGTGCATTCTTGACCACTTCGGTTTTGTTCTATAGAGTCCTGTGTTTCTGATGCTGTAGCAGTCATTTAATGTAGCTCTAATCTCTTCAGATAATAACTACAAATTTACTGAGTTTACTTTCAAAAGTTTTAAAATATGATAATTTAATGAGCAAAGTAAGCCATACGTCTGAAGGCAAAAGGAGAAGGGGACGGCAGAGGATGAGATGGCTAGATAGCATCACCGATGCAATGAATATGAACTTGAGCACGCTCCAGGAGAGAGCGCAGGACAGGAAGGCCTGGCATGCTATGGTCCATGGGGTCACGAAGAGTCGGACACGACTGAACAACAACAACAACAACAACAACAACAACAAGCCATACATAAAATAACATTAAGAACAGAAAGACTGCATTATGTTCCTCAAGCAGCCCTCCCCAACCTGGTGCCCTCCAGATGTTCTGGACTACAGCTCCCAGCATTCCTGACCATTGGCCATGCTGCCTCAGGCTGATGGGAGCTGAAGTCCAAAATATCTGTGGGGTATCAGATTGGGGAGGGCTGTCTTAAGCAACAAAGTAATTCTAGATTTGCAAAGAGCGCTAAAAAAACAAGTATTGCTTATTTTTCAATTTTTCCATAATTACCAATTTTTCTGAAAAATAATGGAAAAATGTATGTGGGAGGGTTTCCCCATGGCCCCCAGATTTCTGGGAATTTTACATCTCTAGCGAGGCATGCCACCAAACTTCGGGAGGGGGGGGGGCAACAGGACACTTGCTGCAGGCAGCTGGCCCAGCTGGGCCTGTAATGCAGCAACATCAGCCATCAGCTGAGCCACCTGATTCCTCAGCAGAAGACTTTCCCACATGATATTCTCAATCTACACAGCAGGGTTGGAAACAAACTGTCTTGCTTTGGCTGGATTAGACTCCGCATTAGGGTACATATAAGGGGCAATCCAAACACAAGTCAATTAACAGGCAAAGGTCAAAGGCACTGTCTTATCAGGCAACAGGGAGAGTTCCAAGAGACAAGTTTGAGGAGCAGCTAAGGTCCAAAACACAGATAAGCAGTCAGATACAAAATGCAGTCCAAGAAACAGAGTCAAGCAGCAGCCCAAGGTCAGTAGTGTGAAGGTTCAGTAATGGGCAAGGTCAGAGGAACAAGCATACAAGGCACTGAAGCTGGTAGAGAGACATTTCCAGCAACTAGCAAGCTGTGACTGAAGTGTTATATAGCCAGAGCTTTCAGAGCCCCACCCAGGGCTCAGCTGCTGTCCATTACAAGCCATCCCGTGAAAGTCCTACTCATGAGAGCCTTGTTCCTGAGGAGTCCTTGGTTTCCCGCCTCCCAGCTGAGCAGAGCAGAGCACAGCAAGCTGCTCCAGCTGGTCCAGGGACTACAGAAGCAGGCAAGCTCCCAGAGAGCGAGCGAACAGAGCGAGCGAACAGGGGGAGCAAACAGGAGTTGGCCAGGGGAGTTGCAGTGGTTGAAGAGACAAAGGAGACAAAGGAGACAGAGGCTAAGAGGTAAGTGGGTTGCAGGAAGCCCAGGGCGCTGCCCTTTATCCTTCTGACTGGCTGTGAGCTCACCAGGAGCTTCTGAGAGCTCCAACTGAATTGGAGGGGTGTGGCCTGAGTACTCCCAGCAGCTGACTGGGCGGGAAGCTTCAGTCTGTTTCCCGCCTCCCAGCTGAGCAGAGCAGAGCAGAGCAGAGCAGAGCACAGCACAGCAAGCTGCTCCAGCTGGTCCAGGGACTACAGAAGCAGGCAAGCTCCCAGAGAGTGAGCGAACAGAGCGAGCGAACAGGGGGAGCAAACAGGAGTTGGCCAGGGGAGTTCGGCAGGGGAGGTCAAGGGGGAGGCCCCTAACATTTTTTTTTAACTAACTTTTTCCCATTTATTTGTCTTGTAACACACACTTCCACACCAGTGGGACTCTGCTTTTAATCTCTACTGAGTAGAGGAGCAGGCACAGGCTAGTCTAGAACAATCACAAAGCTAGACACAAAAAGGGAAACGGGGCTATGGAAGGACAAGACTCCCCAGTGGTGGTGACCTGCAAGGTGTGTGCCATGTTTGTTTTCTTGCCTGAGAACAACATGGCCTACACCTGCAACAAGTGCAAGTTGATCACGCTGCTGGAGGAAAAAGTAAGTGGACTGGAGCGGCGACTGTCAACCCTCCGGGGAATAAGAGAACACGAAGAGTTCTTGGACAGAATGGGGGAACTACAGCAGCAAAGGGCAGACCAGAAGCTTGAAGAGCAACAGCAAGATGAGGCAGAAGTGGGAAATGCTGAGGAGAAGAAAAATGGAGTAGAGGATACTCCTTGGAAAACGGTGACAGTTAGGAGAAGAAGAACTAGACGCCACTCTGCACCAGTGGAAGCGGTGGAGCTGTGGAACCGATTCCAGGTACTTGCAGATGAGACTGGAGGACAGCCTGCAGAAGAAGAATCACAGGGGAACCTGCATGAGAGTGAGCAAGAGGCTAAAGGTCAGTCAAACAGAGGCGATGAAACCCAGGCCTACAAGAAGAAGAGAAGAGTGGTAGTAGTGGGAGACTCCTTGCTGCGTGGGATCGAGACCCAAGTATGTCGTGAAGACCCGTGGACTCGCCAGGTATGTTGTCTCCCAGGAGGACAGATTAGAGACGTGACTGAAAGGTTGCCTGCACTCATAAAGCCCACTGACAGGTATCCCTTTCTTCTCATCCATGTGGGAACAAATGATACCGCCAAGCGGAGCTACGAAGAGATCACGTCAGACTTTGAAGCTTTGGGAAGGAAACTCAAGAACTTTGGGGCCCAGATAGTTTTCTCATCCATCCTTCCAGTAGTTAGAAGAGGGATAGAAAGGGAACGAAAAATACTCCGGGTGAATGACTGGCTACGAAGGTGGTGCCGACGAGAGAGATTTGGATTCTGGGACCACGGGCTATACTTCCTGGAAGATGGGCTGTTGGCTAGGGATGGGTTGCACCTCACAAAGGCTGGGAAGAATGTGTTTGGCCACAGCATGAAGAACTTCATCAGGAGGGCTTTAAACTGAATCCTACGGGGAAGGGAGATGTAATGTTGGGGGTAACAATGGACGTAGGCGCATGCACTGCAATGGAGAGAACAGCGCTGATAGCGCCCAATAATAGTCTTCAGACACATGTAGGAAGAAAGCCAGACTATGAAGCACATGGTCTTTGATGTCTATATACTAATGCCCAGAGTATGGGAAACAAACAGCACGAACTTGAACTCTTAATACAGGAGGGAAATTATGACTTGATAGGTATAACTGAGACTTGGTGGGATGACTCTCATGACTGGAATACAGCAGTTGAAGGATATAACTTGTTCAAAAAGAACAGGAGGAACAGAAAGGGAGGCGGGGTTGCACTGTATGTGAAAAATACATATCTCTGCACAGAAATACAGGAGGAGGAGCTTGGTAGCCCCATCGAGAGCATCTGGGTTGAAATAAATGGAGCAAAGAATAAAAGGAACCTGGTGGTCGGAGTCTACTACCGGCCACCCAATCAAGGAGAAGCCAAGGATGAAACTTTTGAAAAGCAAATAGCCAATGTTTTAAGGAAGCATGATGTAGTAGTAATGGGGGACTTCAATTTCCCCGATATTTGTTGGGAGACAAATTCTGCAAAACATGGCCCCTCCAGGAAATTCCTGACTTGTGTGGCGGATAACTTCCTCCTACAGAAAGTAGAGGAAGGAACTAGAGGATCGGCTATCCTTGACTTCATCCTAACCAACAGAGATGACTTAGTGGATAAAGTAGCAGTTACAGGAACTCTGGGGGAAAGCGACCATGTTGTACTTGAGTTCTTGGTTCTAAGGGAAGCAAAAGCCGAGTGTACTCAAACACGTACCCTGGATTTTAGGAAAGCTGATTTTCATAAACTCAGAACAATGATCAGTAAGGTCCCATGGCAAACAATGCTAGCGAGAAAAGGAGTCCAAGATGGGTGGGAACTTTTAAAAAAGGAAATTCTCAAGGCACAATCACAAACAATTCCAACAAGAAGAAAAGGTGGAAGACAACAGAAGAAGCCAATGTGGCTTCACAAAAAGCTTAGGGATAACCTGAAAACAAAAAAGGACACATATAGGAAGTGGAAAGAAGGCCAAGTAACAAAGGAAGAGTACAGGCAGGTAGCACAGAATTGCAGGGATGGCGTCAGGAAGGCTAAAGCGGAGAACGAGGTGAGGTTAGCGAGGGATGCTAAAAACAACAAAAAGGCTTTCTTCAGCTACGTGCATAGTAAAAGGCAGAGGAAAGAAATGGTTGTTCAGCTATTAAATAAGGATGGCAAAATGATAACAGATGACAAAGAAAAGGCAGAGGTGCTCAATTCCTACTTTGGCTCAGTCTTCTCCCAAAAGAGGGTCTATGACCCCCCTGGCAAAGGCGAAGTACAGGCTGAAGGGGCAGGATTGCAGCTTGAGATCGACAGGCATATGGTCAAGGAACACCTCATTACTTTGAATGAGTTCAAATCTCCAGGGCCAGATGAACTGCATCCTAGAGTAATAAAGGAACTGGCAGAAGAACTCTCAGAACCGCTGTCTATTCTCTTTGAGAAATCATGGAGGACCGGGGAAGTGCCAGATGACTGGAGGAGGGCTAACGTTGTCCCTATCTTCAAAAAGGGTAAAAAGGAGGAACCTGGGAACTACAGACCAGTCAGTCTGACATCAATCCCTGGGAAAATTCTGGAGCAGATGATAAAGGAATCCATCTGGAAGCACCTTGACAACAATGCCGTGATTACTCGAAGCCAACATGGATTTGTCAAAAACAAGTCCTGCCAGACAAATCTGATCTCATTTTTTGATCAAGTCACCTCCCTTGTAGACCGTGGGAATGCTGTAGACATCATATACCTCGACTTCAGCAAAGCTTTCGACAAAGTGCCCCATGATATCCTGATGAGCAAACTAGCTCAAAGTGGGCTAGATGAAAAAACGATCCGGTGGATCCACAGTTGGCTACAGAATCGGACTCAAAGAGTGCTTATCAATGGGACCTTCTCAAGCTGGAGAGAGGTAACGAGTGGGGTACCGCAGGGCTCAGTCCTGGGCCCAGTGCTCTTCAACATTTTTATTAATGACTTGGAGGAGGAGGTGCAGGGAATGCTGATCAAATTTGCAGATGACACAAAATTGGGAGGGATAGCTAATACTTTGGAAGACAGAAACAAAATTCAAAGTGATCTGGATAGACTGGAGCGCTGGGCAGAAAACAACAGAATGGCATTTAATAGGGACAAATGCCAAGTTCTGCACCTAGGAAAAAGAAACCAAATGCACAGTTACAAGATGGGGGATACGTGGCTCAACCACACTACGAGCGAGAAGGATCTTGGAATTGTCATCGATCACAAGCTGAATATGAGCCAACAATGTGATGTGGCTGCAAAAAAGGCAAATGCTATTTTGGGCTGCATTAATAGAAGCATCGCTTCCAAATCCCGGGAAGTACTAGTTCCCCTCTACTCAGCACTGGTTAGGCCTCATCTGGAGTACTGTGTCCAGTTCTGGGCACCACACTTTAAGAAGGATGCAGACAAGCTGGAGAGGGTTCAAAGGAGGGCAACAAAGATGATCAGGGGACTGGAAACAAAGCCCTATGAAGAGAGACTGAAAGAACTGGGCATGTTTAGCCTTGAGAAGAGAAGACTGAGGGGAGATATGATAGCACTCTTCAAGTACTTGAAAGGTTGTCACAGAGAAGAAGGCCAGGATCTCTTCTTGATCATCCCAGAGTGCAGGACACGGAATAATGGGCTCAAGTTACAGGAAGCCAGATTCCGGCTGAACATCAGGAAAAACGTCCTGAGTGTCAGAGCAATACGGCAATGGAACCAATTACCTGGGGAGGTGGTGGGCTCTCCCACACTGGAGGCCTTTAAGACGAGGCTGGACAGCCATTTGTCAGGGATGCTCTGACTTGGATTCCTGCATTGAGCAGGGGGTTGGACTCGATGGCCTTGTAGGCCCCTTCCAACCCTACTATTCTATGATTCTATGATTCTATGAGTCCTCCTTTGTAACCAAGCAGTCCTTTGCAAAACGACGCTCTCAGGGGCTAGGTGGTCACCCAACCTCCACTTCAGAGAGGAAGCTCTGCTCCTACTGTGGGGATGGATGCACGATCATCTCCCCCGAGGGCCCAGGCTCCCCCAGAACTCCTGACATGGGTGGTTCCTCAACACTGACCATCTCTGGGAGCTCCAGCTCATCCTCTGAGGACGACTCCTCCAGTGGGGACATGACAGTACAAAGAACCTGGATGGCACCAGATTGGAGAAGGCTGCCTTAATTGAATCCAAGCTGTATGAACCTGCCCAGACACATCATTCAGCAAGGCTCTGCTGACTGTCCCTTCAGCCGTCTGAAGTATGGTGGATGGGGCCACATCAGAGAGCTTTTTCAACTGAATGGCTTCTTCACTGATGGCCTTCCAGAGTGCAATCAAAGCCTGACTTTTCAGAAAAACCTTTGGGCTGATCTACAGTGGCCTAAGGGATTTTATTTTGGCTGATCTGACTGCTTTTTGTTGTTAAAATGTTATTTTTGTTTATATTGGACTGTATGGCTTTAAATTATGTTATTGTAAGCTACCTGGAACATGTTATGGAAAGACAGGATATAACTGTTTAAATAAACTGACCCACATCAGAGGTCTGGCCATGCTACATGGTAGTCCCTGAATTATAATCCCTAGGAAGAAGAGGACAAAATAAACTTAACCGATAAAGGAGGCAGCATCCATGTGAGACATGTTGGCGATGAAGAAAGGGGTGAACAGAAATAACTATTTTTTAAACCTCAGAGACTTCGTGACAAAATATGGACATGAAAGAGCTTAAACTTGTCTGGAAGTCATGCCCCTCTGATGTCAGATGAGTGCTGGGGGGACAGGTGGGGGGGCTATAGTTACTCAGTGGGTAAGGGGAAGGCAATCTGCACAAATGAAGAAATACACCCCTTTTTCTATTCCGGCTGCTACTACTCTTGTACCAGCGCCAAGTCTCAGCAATAATTCTGGAGGGGAGCACTAGTGAACCCTTAGCTAAAATTAAGCTCTCAAGACTTTAATATGGCACTTTAGAACCAAGGCACAAATAGGATTCCTTCATGAAAGAACTGGACAACAAACCATTCTAATTAACCTTTAAGATTTATAAGATGGAGGAAAGCTTGTTGTTATCAATCATTGGGTTGTGTATGTTCACATGAGTGGTAAAAATGTATAGCTAAAACACCAATGCAACATTAAGAAAAGAAACCTTTTCATCATTAAAAAAAAAGGACCAGATGCTCACTATATGCTGAAGCAGGAATAAAGAATGATTAGATACAATGAAGTGTTGGTAAAGGGGGAAAAAACCCACTGAGTTTGGATAGGCCCTTCTACTTGTGTGATTTCTCCCACACCAACGGAGAATGTATTATACCACCAGGTACTACATTACTGAAATATGTTCCTCCAGCTACTGTTGCAATAACAAAGCCATACCAGAAAGCCTGACAAAGATATTATCTATGAAATTCCTCATTTGCCTGCCTCTGCTTTTGAGTCGGGGGGGGGGGGGGGTTCCACTTAATCTTCCCTTCCACAAAAACGACTGTGTGAACACAAACATTTCCTTTAAAGAGAGCAAATCCAAAGATCACTGTAGGCCAGTCTTCCCCAAACTGGGTTCCTCCAGATATTTTGGTCTACAACTTCATCAGCCCCAGCCAGCATGGCCAATGGTGATGGGAGCTGTGTGATCCAGCTGGACTGATCCAGGTTGGAGAAGGCTAAACAGCTGGACTGATCCAGGTTGGAGAAAGCTAAACATAGGGTTCTCTCAAGGACAATCTTCTCTTAGAAGAACCCAGCAACTGACTGTGGGTACATGACTTGGGGTGGTCTCGCTCTCTCTCACACACACACACACTCCTTCCCTATGTAATTAGACAGCCTGAATTTTTGGTCCAAGGGACAGTCCCATCATCCTACTACCCCTTAACTATGCAACATATTCAAGATCCTGGGAGCAAAGCTCAAGGGAAAAGTGGCGGAGAGAGAAACAGTAGTCTCTCTTATTCTTCCACTGGAAATCCTTCCGAGATCCTCCCTCATCTCAGAACCTGAAAAGCTTATTTCCCCCCTTCCCCTCTGCACAGAGAGGTGCAACAGGGATATCAAATCTGTTTTTAGTAACATGCCTCTGTACACATTACCAAGAAGCAGCCTTGTGTAAATAAAAATATATGCAGTATTCCCCTTTGCATGAATGAACAGCCAGAGAGAGAACATTAAGGAGAAGCAATGAGAGATTTCACTTATACCTTTACCTGACAGCATTTGTTTAACTTTCAAACCACAGAGACGCCAGATTTTTAAAATTAAATATGTAACAAAACAAGCTTGGACACTCCAACCCTCCCTGGAGAGGTGGGGGAAAAGCAAGTCCTTAAGACACTTTATTTCGCCACTTCCCCTCCCCTGCATATGCTGCAATACTACTGAGTCATCAGGAAAAGCCTCCCAGCTTGAATTATTTTAAGATGGGAGTCCCAAGAAAATCAAAGCCTATGCCCTAATTGAATAAGTCTGCCTTATCATTCATATCCTGAGGCAGGAAGAATTTTTGCTTGAAGAATTTTTCCAAACGCCTATGGCAACAAAAAAAGGGGAAGGGGGGGGAGATGAAAGACTAAAACTGTAAACACACACACACACACACACACACAGAGTGATCTGAAAAGAAATCAGGCTACAGATCCTTGACCAGGAAGCTTGTTTCTTCTCATCATTATCCAGAGAAAGAAGCCCTTCAAGAACTTACAACACTTCTAGAATTTAAGTACAATAAAAGCATGGGGCACAGTGGTTGCAGGTTGTAAGAAACCGGGTCACTATTTTCTGTATTTGTCACTTTGGGGGCGGGGGGGGGAGAATGGTGGTTGGTTGTGTGCTTCTTAATGCCTCAATGTTTGAGGAATAGTTTGGAGTATCTGTCTTTATCTTATGCACTGCTGATTAATATACATTTATAGTGTGTCTTAATGGCTGATGCCTATTTTGTAATTAATTTAAACTGTTATGTTAGTATCAGTGAAATGAATGGTTTGAGTTATTATGGTAATAAAGTATTATTGCAGTTGACGCATGGATATGCATTTTTCTTTCTTTTTTATCGCCGTTCTTGTGTTGTGAGCCACTTTGAGCACATTGTGTGGAAGAGCGGCATACAAATTAAAAGTAATAATGAAGACGATGTCAAATAGTGAGGATTACACAGCACATACAACAATTTTAAAAGGCATAATGCAGACATACATTAGTTGTTGGCCTTATGTTTCGGCACAGCCAGCCATGTAACAGTCAGGAGATCAGAACAAACTGCATCATGTGAGCGAAACAGCAGCATGGCCCTCTGACCTTGTAACCCCAACACAGGGAAACCTCAAAAATAAGGCAAGCAAACAAAATAATGTATTCAGATACTGCAGGGGGTAGGGCTTACTTTCCTCCATTGGAGAAATGCTGGCTGGTCCCAATATGTTCTTTAGTTGCCTGACTATGGTGAATGGGAGTTGCAGACCAAAACATCTGGAGGGCCACAAGTTGCCCACTGCTGGGCTTGATTATTATCCAGAAAATTCTGGAGCAAATCATAAAGCAATCCATATGTAAGCACCTTGAAAACAATGCAGTGATTACTTGAAGGCAACATGGATTTGTCAAGAACAAATCCTGCCAGACAAATCTGATGTCATGTTTTGATCAAGTAACCTCCCTTGTGGACTGTGGGAATGCTGTGGACATAATATACCTCAACTTCAGCAAAGCTTTCGACAAAGTGCCCCATGATATCCTGATGAGCAAACGAGCTCAAAGTGGGCTAGATGAAACAACTATCACGCGGATCCACAGTTGTCTACAGAATTGGACCCAAAGAGTGCTTCTCAATGGGATCTTCTCAAACTGGGGAGAGGTAACGAGTGGGGTACCGCAGGGCTCAGTCCTGGGCCCAGTGCTCTTCAACATTTTTATTGATGACTTGGAGGAGGAGGTGCAGGGAATGCTGATCAGATTTGCAGATGACACAAAATTGGGCGGGACAGCTAATACTTTGGAAGACAGAAACAAAATTCAAAGTAATCTTGATAAGACTGGCGTGCTGGGCAGAAAACAACAGAATGACATTTAATAGGGATAAATGCCAAGTTCTGCACCTAGGAAAAAGAAACCAAGTGCACAGTTACAAGATGGGAGATACTTGGCTCAACAACATTACAAGCGAGAAGGATCTTGGAATTGTTGTCGATCACAAGCTGAAGATGAGCCAACAATGTGATGTGGCTGCAAAAAAGGCCAATGCTCTTTGGGGCTGCATTAATAGAAGCATAGCTTCCAAATCCCAGGAAGTACTAGTTCCCCTCTACTCAGCACTGGTTAGGCCTCATCTGGAGTACTGTGTCCAGTTCTGGGCACCGCAATTTAAGAGGAATGCAGACAAGCTGGAGAGGGTTCAGAGGAGGGCAATGAAGATGATCAGAACTGGGCATGTCTAGCCTTGAGAAGACTGAGGGGAGATATTATAGCACTCTTCAAGTACTTGAAAGGTTGTCAAGAGAGGAAGGCCAGGATCTCTTCTCCATCATCCCAGAGTGCAGGGCATGGAATAATGGGCTCAAGTTACAGGAAGCCAGATTCTGGCTGAACATCAGGAGAAACTTCCTGACTGTTAGGGCAATACGACAATGGAACCAATGGCCTAGGGAGGTGGTGGGCTCTCCCACACTGGAGACAGTCAAGATAAGGCTGGAAAGCCACTTGTCAGGGTTGCTTTGACTTAGATTCCTGCACTGAGCAGGGGGTTGGACTCGATGGTCTTATAGGCCCCTTCCAACCCTACTATTCTATGATTCTATGATTACGCGATACCTTCCTCTTTCCCAAAACTATAGCCCAGCCTTCCCCAACCTGGTGCCCTCCAGATGTTTTGGACTAACTCCTATCAACCCCAGTCAGGAATGCTGGGAGTTGAAGTCCAAAACATCTGGAGGGCATTAGGATGGGGAAATTTATGCAAGGCTGGCACTTAAAATTTTGATGCTAATATCTAGGAATTTGCAGTGTTTCTCTAGCTCTGGTTGTTCCTTATTATATCTGGGAATAAAACAACTAAGAGATGGTTTGAGTAAGAACCAATGTTATCTGCTCAAGTGTGGCAGATACAATCCAAATTACTGTTTTTCTATTTCTAAAATAGTATATATTTTTAAAAGTTACTTTTTAAAAGATTTCTGTCCATGGTTGTGACCTTTTGCATAGAAAAAGAACTGCAGTCCATTAAATCAGCATGTCTGAGCCTGCCCTTGTTTCTCATGAGACCTGTAAGACTTTAATTTTAACTCTTGGCCATAACTTAAAGATTTGGTTTAACAGCTCCACTCCCTGCTACCCCAACCCCTCAGAAAAAAATTTAAAAATGTTTTTGTCCCAAATCTAGATCCCATAGGTAAACTCAGCTGAACAAGTTTTCACAACAACCTATAGCCAACTAGGAGAAAAATCAGTCGGCATTTAGCAATGATCTCATTTGCAGATCATAACATTTTTGCTTGTGAAGAAAATGAATTGAACAATTTGTACAGCCGAACTCCTTTCCCCACCCTTCTTGGCCAAAAACGGGCTCTGAAGGCCTCATCTGTTCGATCTGTTCTGTGTTCTTCCAAACCAACATCAATGTAATATTCAAGATATTAAAAGAGTCAGGGGGCAAAACCCAGACACATTTCCACCTACCAGTTTGCTAATATAAAGCACAATTTATACTGGTAGGAGGCAACTTAAAGCACTGTATTACCATCTTCTTTCTCATATTGATCTGACTGCTGAATGAGACAGACACACCTACATAAACTTGTGTCTATGTTTAGTAACTTTGTTTTGCCAATTAAATTACACTTGGGGAATGCTCAGGACAACTTTTCTTTGACTTAAGGTGGCTCAGTCTGATATCATCCTGCTATGTCTCCAATAAAGTCTTTCTAATTTCCACTTCTAACATCAGGGTCCTCGCTCAAAGTCAGACAGAGTTGCACATACCCTGTGCCATTAGTCTCCAAATTCTCCTCTGTCTTAACTCCAATACCCACGAATCCAACCTAATATGGGGGCAACTAGTTCCAGATAGCTCTGGCAAAAGGAGGCGAACAGCCACAACATCGCTCTGATTTATTTGCCTGACTGGACAAATACAGCACAACTCTCAGACTTCTCAGCAGCAAATTTGCACTAAGAGAACTTGGCAACTAGGGAACAGGAAACTGTCCTTGCAATTCTTATAAAAATGGCTATTGCATGCAACTCTTGTGTTTCGCATAATTTCTTACACTCCAAGGTAGGTATCCTTGTCCCAAAGAACCTGTAATTTTTGGAAGTGATGAAACACGGAAGGGTATGAAGATTAAGAATAACTGGGCTGCAAGGGTAGAGACCAAGAATAGCAACATATGAACAACAAGTAATTGTGTAGAGCATTGAAACCCAAAGTAGTTTGCACCAATGTATTCTTGAACTTTACTCTGCAACCATACAGTCTAGAAGTTCTCTCTCTCTCCCTCCCTCCCCCTCATTCACACACAGTTTAGTATCACATGAAGCCAACAACTGCACCAGTTACACAACTGTGTACTTACAAACTGAACAGCACAGCTATGTGTTCTCTTGTGTTATAAACCTTCCAGACAGAGATCAAGTCGTTCTCATGTACTGCTGCCAGTAGATAGATGCTTGGTAGTGCTATTAATTGCTTACCAACTTGTCAGAATTACTACAGGGATTTGTAGGAAAGAGAGTCGTGGACCACAGATGTCTGAAAAAACATTCCAGGAAGTGCATCATGCTAACACTCCTTTTTAGAAAAACATAGCCTAATATACTGGCTGCCAACTAGTCAATGTTTCAAAGCTAGCACTTGCATTGTTAAACTTGTATCCTAAATAACTGCACGACTAAAGAAGACAAGAGATGCAGGCAGTTACTCTGAAGCTCAAGCTGTACAAACTCTCCTCTCTGAAAATGCTGAGTCACCTACAGTCAGGGAAAATAAAAAGGCCCGGCACAAAGAACAACAACAACTGAATAAATGCCAAGCAATTTTCCTTGGCAAGAGAGCATTCCATAAACAGGGCACAACCACCGAAAAGGTTTTTTCCCAAGGTGTCATCCACCAGGTGGCAGAAGCACCCAGAGAAGCGACCTCTGGAGATGGCCTGAGTGTATAGGCAGGGACCGTCTGGAGAGGAGGACAACCCCTCGGGTACCCAGCTCTCAAGCCATGCAGGGTGTGTAAAAAAAACAAGCAAGTGCTCCAAAATGAGACTGGGAGCCAGTGAGGCTGATTAAGGACATGCAAGATACGTTTCTATTGCCCAGTCCCAGTTAGCGGCGTATTCTGAACTCAATGCACTTTTTGAACAGTCTTCCAAGGCAGACACAAGTAAAATATATTGAAGTAGCCTAAACTGAAGGTTATCAAAGCATGGATAATGATTGCTAAGCTAACCCTGTCCAGAAGGAGTTGTAGCTGTCTCACAAGCTTTAGTTGATAGAGAGCACTGCATGGCACACAGACTACTTAAGCCTCCAGAAATGAATGAACACCCCCCAAACTGCAACCCTGGTATTTTCGGGGGAGTGTAGCCTTGCCTAAAACAAGATAAACACCTCCTCCGTGGGCAAACAGCCCAACACTACCTCTGTCTTTTCTGGACTAAGCTTCAGCTTACTGGCCTTCATCCAGCCCTTTACTGATGATCCCAAATATAGATTTAACACATCCACTGCCTCACCTGAATCAGATGTAAAAGAAGAAATAGAGCTGAGTAGTGGCAGCATACCGATATCTCACTCCACACCCCAGCATGACCTCATTCAGTGACTTCATGTAAATGTGGGAAAGCATGGGGGACAAGATGGAATCTCATGGAACTCCACAGCATAAATGACAGAGGAAGTCCCAGCACCATGTTCTAGAATCAGCCCTCCAGGTAGGAATGGACCCATTGAAATTCAGTGTCCCCAAATCCCCAAACTAGACGGCCTATCCAGAAGGACACCATGGTCAATGGCATCAAAGGCCATTAGAGATCCAAGAAAATTAACTCATCCCTTCAGTCTTCTGGCATAGGTCTTCCAACAGGAAGAACAGGTCAGTTACTGTGCCAAAATCAAGCCTGAAAACAGGTTGAAATGGATCTGGATAATAAGTCTCATCCAAGAGCGCCTAGAGTTGCATGGCAACCATTAGTTCAGTCACCTTGCCCAGGAAAGGAATATTATCAACTGACCGGTAGTTATTACAATCTTTCAGGTAACAACCACTTCCTTCAATGACCACTCTCCCTTGTAAAAAGCCATTCACTACTTTCTGGACCAGGTGCCAATCCTGCCCTGCTCGATGTTAAAAGCCAAAGCACATCGGTGATAAGCCAGACTTCTCCAAGCACTTTATCCACATCCTCAGGCTCCAATAACTTCAATTAATCCAATAAATAGGGCTAGTTGGTGGTCTAGATTTGTCTCTAGTTTGAGCTGCCATAACAGTAGCATTCAAGTTCAAGAAACATGAATGATTTTATTTTCAAAGTACTTGGCAAACATCTCCTTTACATCTCCTAGTGGGCCAAGCTGAAGTCCCCAAACCACTCAAAAAGGGCTCTGGACAGCACTGTGAGGGTGCCATGGTGGTGGACAAATATTGCTTCTTCGCCATCATCACCATCCCAGAGTAGGCTCAATAGCGAGTTTTCTGCCACTTCCTTTCAAACCATCTCTTTAACTGCTTCATAGCCCCCAATTCCCAAGGAGCTGAACAAGCTCTGTCAGTGGAAGAGGGCACCTAGGAGTAATCATGTCTACCACGCAAGTCATATTTGCATCCCACCAAGCACCCACAGTGTCAACAGGAGCAGCAGCCATAGCAACTGGAAACCCCCAAGGGTTCTCAGAAATCCCGCAGGTGCCATCAGTTTTCACGGGTGGGCGATTTTAATAGGTCCGTCACCCCTGTGGAGGGGAGCAGTTGCTGTCAGTCTAATCCTCAGCAGAAAGCGATCTGACTATGATAAGGTTGTCAAAGAGGAATACCTCAGAACGAGATCACCATCCTCCCACCCAGTTCAGAGCATCAAGTCAAGAATGTGACCTGCTACTTGTATTGGTGTCATGTTGGGACAGCACATTGATTGTCATTGTGGCCATGAAGTCCTGAGCCACCCCAAGCAAGACACCCTTAGCATGAACACTGGAGGTCCCCCATGACCACCAGCCTGCAAGGTCCTCAATACCAAATCCAAGACCATCAGCTCAGATAGGGAGGCAGAGGGTGGTTGGAACCCTGCAGCACCACGCTCAACACCTCCCTCCAATTTGATGAGGAAACACTGATGAGGACTCTTTGGGTATGGTTCTCCAGCCAGCTGTGGATCTACCCCGTAGTAGTGTCATCCAGCCCACACTTAACTAGCTTACTAATCAAAATATCATCGGGCACCTTGTCAAATGCTGTGAGGAAGTCAAGATATATTATGTCCACAGCATCTCCATGATCTACTAACGATGTGATCTGATCAAAAAATGAAAAGAGATTAGTGTGGCAGGACTTGTTCTTGACAAATCCATGCTGGCTTCCAGTGATCACTGCATTAGGGTCAAGGTGCCTACAGATCGAGCACTTTATAATCTGTTCTAGAATCTGTGGGGGAAGAGCAGCCCCATTTCCCTTTCAAATAATGGAACAACGTACAATGCATGAAGGAGGCTATACCTTAGCCAACATTTATTGGGAATTTGAGCCCATTATGGCAAGTACAAATGCTTTCCTATCAAAAGTGCAATGTACAAAAATATACTGCTAACACCATTACTACCACAGAGCCTTAAATCCCAGACAGTGAAAGCCTGCTTAAACAAAGCTATCTTGCAATATTTGCAAAGTAAGCTTAAGCTCTAGTTTTGGCATATCATCAGAGATGTTCCACAGCAGTGAGTGCCACTGAAAACATCAAGAACAACAATTTGTCTTGTGGCACCTTCAATACATTTATTATGGTATAAAGCTTCCATGTACTGAAATCACTAGTGTGACTAAGGACTGGAATCCTACTCAAGATCAGCCATGGATTTTCCATGGGGCTTTAGGCAAGCCACTATTACTTGGCCTTCATTTCCCGTTCAGGTCTGGCAGTAAATATGGACAAAATTGCAAAGGGCTACAGTTCAGTGGCAGAGCACCTGCTTTGCATGCCACAGGTCCAAGGCCTGGCATCTCAAAGCAGGACCAGGAAAGCTGCTGCCAGTTCAATCTCAGTTAAAAACCTTTTCTCTTTTTCAAAGCTTTTGGAATTTTAGTTTAGATTTTAATAATTGCTTGGTAATATTATTTATTCTTCTATTGTTCTCTGTGCTTGTTTGATGCATTCCCTTCCCTTCTTTGGTTTTATTATGTGATTTTATTGGAATGTACGCTTCTGTGGCAGGGATTTGTTGTTTTATTGCTTTATTCTGTACAGTGCCATGTACATGGATGGTGCTAAATAAATAAAGTAGACAGATAGATGGACTGATGGTCTGACTTAGTATGAGGCAGCTTCTTATATCCCTAAGGCAGCCTGCAAGCCTGTTTGAGTGCACAAACAGCCGCTTGCCTGGTCACTCAGAAAACTAAAATTCCCCTCCCCCGCTGTCCCTATTCTCCCTCCAGTCTGAGTTTTATTCACTCCATAAAATCTTAAATGGGAAACAAAGATGCACTGCATAGGTCTGCCTCCATTCTGGCCTTTGATCTAGGAGCTGGAAGAAACAGCCTCATGGAGAGTAGCTGCCCATCTGAGCACCGTCCTTGTCTTCTGAGATCAGGGATTCCCCTCTTCCCACCCACCAGGGAATCTCAGAGATAAACTATGGGGATTCCTCCCTGGAAGAACCCAAGGAGCCTCTGTGGCCCTGATGCAGAGGTTCTGCAGACCAGATTAGGCTCGGGGCTGGAGGTTCTGCATCCCTCTTTTAACAGAATGACTAGAACAGCAAAAAATATTTTTTAAACGTGCAAGGTCTGCCATTTATTATAAAAGGCACATGGTATAGATGCAGCCCGATTCTTTGCATGTTCACTCAGACATGAGTCCCACTATGTTCAACTGGGCTTCCTCCCAAGTAAGTATGCACAGGATTGCAGTTTAAGGCTGCAGTCCTCTGCCCACTTACCTGGGAGCAAATCTCACTGTTTTCAGTGGTGCTTACATCAGTGTACATGTGCACAGGTTTTTTTGTAAGGCTGCAAACCTGTGCATACTTACCCAAGAACAAATCCAATGGAACTTACTCCTAAGTATGCAGAAGATCAGGCTGTACAATAAAATATTTATTCCTTCTCAATTTTTCTGACTTTGATATTTAAAAAGCCAGGAAGCACAGATGACAGATAATAGAATCCCTTTTCCTGTTAATACCCTATAGGTGCCATCTATTTATAATGGCATCAGTCGAGAGCCTGAAATACAATCAAGTCTATGCGAAGGGCAATGACCTGAGGCAGAAGAAGAATGTTTTGCAGGATTTCTGCCGGGGGCTCAGGTTGAAAGTACAAGGCATTTTAAAGGATGAAGATCAGCCTCTTCCTTGCATCCTCCATGAGAAGAAAAAACTTATTATTCTATAGGAGAGATCAATGGAACTTATTGCAAAACAAGGTCTTGAAGAGTTCTAGGTTTTTTTAAAAATGAGATGTGTACGTTAAAACAAGCATTTATTTATTATCATTTTAATCTCCAAGACATAATTAAAACATACAAGCATAGACTTTGCAGGAATTATCAGCCCCAAACAACCACATCACTCTTTAGCCATTACAAAAGTCTTGGCGAACACACTGCACTAATAAAAGCATCCTTTAAAATAGGGGTATGCAATATGGTGCACAAGGACAGCTTCCTTCGGGGCCACTGAGGTGACCTATCCCTCCCCATGTATATATATGTATGTATGTATGTATGTATTTCAAAAGAACTAACATTTTCTTACTGGCACCTGGGACCACTTCAATGACAAGTGAGGGCCTCAAGCAGCTGCCATCTTCATTTCCCATTAATGACTTTGGGCCACATGTGGGGGGCATTCTTAGGAAATTAAGATGGTGGATGTAAGGCAATGCTTTCCTCCGCAGTGTGCCCAGCCACCAAGAAAATGAAGGGAAGAAAGAGAAAGGGACTCCTTTCACTTCTGTCTGGTAAGCATGGGGGGTGGGGGCATGCTACAAAGGCAACAGTAAGCCAACCAGGGGGGATCAGGGAAGCCAGCAGTTAGACAGAGGGAAGGGAGAGCAGCAGGAAGCCAGCAAGGACTGGGGCAACCCACTGGGAACCTGGAGGGTTGTGGGACTGTATGTCAGAATGGATGGGGCTGTATGCGTGTGAGAAAGAGAGAGGGAGAGAGAAAGGTATTTTGGGGAAGATTTGGGGGGGATCCTGTAAAAGAGTGTGATTTTTCATGTGCTTGCAGTGAGGAGAAGGGAAGGGATGTGTATGTATTCCTGTATGTATATATGTTTGCACATATGATGGATACAAGGGGTGCTTGTGAGCATCTGAGAATGGATGGAGGATGGAATGATTGCGGGGAGAGTACGCATGTGTGTCTACAGATGGTGAGCTGCAGTGAAAGAGATAAAAAGATAGGGGAAATGAGTTGGTTGGGGAGTGGGAAGAAAAAGAGTTTGCCTTCTGTGAAATAGGTTCCTGTTGGCACTGAAAGCTGAGAGTTCAAAGGAGTTGTTTAATGTATTGGGGCTCAAACTCCACCTTTGCCCTGTATTCAGTCTTTTGGGAAGTTACTTGTCCTTTGTGACTAGCCAAATCTCCCATGGGAGCCATTTTGTAGTAGTGCTCAGGACAGTTTCTCAAATTGACACATGTGCCCAAAAAAGCTGCCTACCCCTGCTTTAAAAACACCCTTCTAAAAAGTTTGCAATCTTATGCATGCTACTCTGTGAATAGGTCCATTCAGCACACTGAGAATTATTTCTGAGTGAACATGCGTAGGCTTGCACTGTAAGACTTCTTTTATTTTTCCTGGGTTAAGCTAGTAGTACAACTTTTAAGAACATTATGTGGGTCATGGATATATTTTTTAATACAGACCCCAAGACCTCAGGATATGACTTAAAAAGTCAAACTAAATAGAGCTCAAATCAGCTGGGGAGTATGAAATACACATCCCCCTACCTACCTACTGGAAGGGGGGAAAAGTTATATAAACAACTATCAGTAAAACAGAAATGCCCAGCACTAAAAAAAACAAATAGCTAATAGTTATTGCTTTTGAGTCACAGCAGAATTTTCTGTACTTGCATGAAAAGAGTAATTTGTCCAGCACTGTCTGTCACACCCCAACAATTTTTATACAGCAGAATGTCCCCAGTATCTGTTTCATACAGTGGCCCAGTTCACACGACCACCGTGGCTTAAACAAGATACAGTGGCTTGTTTGAACCGTGGCATGTGCCAGGCACTATTTGTCTAATTACCTGCCTGGGCAGTTTGTCATGTCATCAGAACCTGGACGCCATGGCTTGTTTGAGGGGAAAACAACCCACAAATAATCCAACAGGCCATGGATTTAAGCCGTGGTGATCGTGCAAACCATGCCAGTGTATGCAAACTTGCATCATTAGACCAAGTATGTCATTAGACTTCTTGCCTGATTGCATGGGGCAAGCAGAAATCTCCACCGCTTTATCAGGCAGCAGAGTATTTGTAAGTTGGAAGGAAGTTGTCTAACCTGCAAATGGCTAACACTGGTATACATAGCAGAGGGATTAGTAACTATTGTCTCACTGAACAAAAAATTTGCATCCTTCTACACTGGCATTCATGGATCATGAAAAGGAGGGTTGTGGGATTCTCCTGAGCATCACTGGATATAGGTCAGTAAACTAATATAAACACCTAATGCTCATAATGGACTGAAATTACTTGCTCTACTTCAGTGATGGCTGGCCTTTCTGGGAAATGTGCTACAAGCCAAACCCCCCAAATGAGGCAGTGATGCTCTAATGTGCAATAAAGTACATGTGAAGCAGCCTCCCATCCCAATCCCTGCCCCAGGTGTGCCTTGGTGTGGTTTTGCCTACAACCTACTGGACTGGAGATCAAAGAGTAGCATCACAGGTCAGAAGAGGCAGGTAGTAGTGCAGACTTCACTATACCACAAGTCAAGCCATAGGCTCTCTTGCTCCTTTCCAATTCTACCATAAACTCAGTGTCTGTGCTACACGTTGTCCTCTGAAAAACACGCTAAATTTAGCCACTAAAACATTGTTGTGATACTATCTGAAAGGTTTTGTTAGTCCATCTTACAACCTTCATTGGTTGTTTAAACATTTATGGATTCTTACTTCAACACCAACTTACCTTCAGTTCAAGTGTCATGTTTAAAAATATAAGAATACATACATTATGATTCTAAAAGAGTATTAAATTTAATAACCCCAAACTCCCAAACAGCTGTGCATATTCCATCACTAGTTTCTAACAGATGTTCAGAGTTGGCCAACCTCCAGCAAAAGGGAATGCCAGCATTATGCAGGAACCACTGAAAATACTGCTTAGAACTTTTTTCAGGTCATAGACAGCACCCTGAATGGAAACCAGAAAACAGTAAGGAGGCCAGATTGGAACAATCCTAGTTTGTTCAGTTACGAGAAGGAGCCTGGCTGAACCCTCAGGTTTGTGTGCAGCAACTTCCTCCCACTTTCCCTGGTTTTGAAGCAAGTCACAGTTTACCCATGTCACGGTTTATGCTTGCCCTGAAAACGTAGGGCTTGATCCAGGCCAAGCACAAACCATAGCTTGCCATTTGAAAATACAGCAATCTTATGCCTCAAACTAGGAAAGGAATCCCAAACCATGTATAGCATTAAATATGAACACACACCCCATATGAGATGGTTCCAGAAACCACCCTGTCAGTTTTCAGTGAACAGCTCAAAGGAAGAAAGATTCTGACCAATCCACCATCAAACTTTTGCATCAATGAGTGTGGCACACAGTCCCATTACAAAAAAAGAAGTGTCCATTAAGAACAAGAGAAACCAAAACAGACACACTTTATACAACACAATATTCCGTTATTCAATATGTCAAAAATGGTATCTTTCCAACGCACCTGCAACACATTAATCAATCCTTCCAGAAAAACCTATTGGGATAACCCTAAAATACTTTGGGTCATCCTACAGCACTTCTGCTTCAGTTTAAGTAGACTGTGCTCTACCTGTAGCTTGACTGGAGATAGTCTTTTTGGGTTCTTTGTTTTTCATGCTTTCCTTTTCATATTAATACATTTTAAAAGAAAATTAAAAGGTCACCCTCACACACAAATGGATACTCCTATCCTTGCTTTGATCTTACAGAATCTAGCTCTTTAAAGCTATGTATTTTTGCAATGATGTGAAGTAAAACGACAAGGCATGATAGTAGCCCAGTTGTGACCTTTACGTATGTCCCCTTGACAAGTATGAACAAGAGAAGAAAGATTAAATTTCTCTCTGAAGAGTTGTAAGGCACAAATCTTTAGAAAAGTCATAATCCTCCTTTGTTACTTCCGCCTTTATGCAAAAGCAACTATTATGCAAAAGCAACCTGTTTAAGGGGGGGGGGGACCTCCACCAGAACAAAAACAGAAGGCAAAGAAAGCCCCAGCCTAATTCTGTAACCACCACAACTACTGAAAGTAAAACAGCACCCACCACACATGACTGATCAGAGATGCCAAGGGCTGAACAAGCCATGAAGACAACATGAGGGCGAACCAATAGAAGGATGGAGGAAGCATACAGCAGCTGTTACTGTATGAATTCAGTAAGCTTTTGGGAGAACAATTTAACACTTCTAACTATTATAAGCAGATGAGTTTGCTTCAGAGGCCTAAGTAGCCAAAGCTAAAATGCCTGTTTCCTTTTCCTGCTTCCCCTTGTGGGAGAAGACTGCAGCTGGAAGGGAGGAAGTGGGACTTGGTAATCTCTGCCTCCACCTTAGCTGTCTGCTGGTGAACTCTTAAGGACCAAGCTTGATGTGACATTATTCATATCTTTAGCCCTGTCATTTATTTATTTTTTAAGACAAATAAGTGGGGAGGGGGGCGGATCAGGACTGTGGTATGGTGGGAGGGGTCTTTTAAGACTTTGTGCCAGCCGAGGTCCCAGCTATCTATGACAGGAAGACAGATTTCCTACGTCCAGAAGTAGTAACCATAGGTTGTGAAAGCCCCATGAATCTGTGTATCAACAGAAGGGAGGCAAGCAGTGTTATTGCTCATACATAAAAGTAAGCAAAAATGTGAATGGACTTTCCAGAACTTCAGCCATATTTGTCTTCAATAAGTACGTAAAGCCCTTTGGGATTTTAAAGGCTGGCTGATTTATTTGTGGCTTCCAAGAGCTCAGGCCACATCATTGGATGTATGAAAAAACGAAAGGAGCATCATGGCACTTTGAGGACTAACAATTTTGGCCTAAGCTTTTGTGGGCTTGCATCTGATGAAGAGGATTCTAATCCACAAAAGCTTATGCAGCAATCAATTTGTTAATCCTTAAGGTACTACAGGACTAATTGTTGTTTTTGCCACCACAGTCTAACACAGCTATCCCTATGAAAGTGGCTACCAGGGATGAATGAAGTCAAATGAGAAGGTCATGGGTATATATGCACATGAGCTGAGGTCATTAGATTGGTGGATTTTTGCTGTTTTACATGGCTACCTCATTGCTCTGTCAAAACAAAAATGGCTTAAACCTCTCAAAATACAAGAAAGATGATCAGTGGCAGGCATAATTTCTTCCCCAAATGAAAGGAATTGGGGGTAAATATGGACCCTATAGGACCGTTTAAGAGGAACCCAACCTCTGGAGAGAGGAGATAAGCTTCATTAACCCAGCACTGAAATACTGGAATACATACAGCCAGTTCCAGAACATGATTTTAAATTCCTTGGCACAGGAATAAAATTTGTATAAGGCAATCTATATTTTTATGCCAGTCAAGAATCAATTGAACAGTCCAGCCAGGGAGAGGGAGCAGGGGTGGTGATTCTGGGTATATAATTTTGGTTAGAAAGAGAGGGTGAAAAGACAAAAGATTAAGTTATGCTCCAGAGAAGGTTCCATGGAATTCACCCAGCACTGAAAACCAAAGCAGGAAAGGTACAAATAGGATAACTGAGGCATCTACTGGGATGGCTACATGGGACAATGAAAAACAATCACCTTTAGGTATTTTCAGATCATTTTCATGGGCACCATTCCCCTCCAACATCTGCACCCAAATAACTCAAATTCTGCAGAGTTATGTAAGTCAGAGGAATTTAAACATTGGGCACATGCTTTGTAAGATGACTGTCATACTGTGTAAGACCAGAAATCCATTTAGTGCAGGGGTGGAGAACATCTTTCAGCTTGAGGGTCGAATTCAGTTTTGGAAACGCTTTCAGGAGCCACATTCCAGCGGTTGAAGCCATGGGGGTGGGACCAAGGGCAAAAATGGGGGGGAGGAATACACACACACCCAGCATATTGTAACTTAAAGGTCCTACTGCCAGTCACTAAGCCTTGGTAGAGATATTTCAATCTTTTATAATGGTACAAAACTGTACAAAAGCTGGGAAACCATGAAATGATTGGTGGTTGGGGCAAAGGGGGTGTGGTCATCTGGGGAACCCTGAAGGGCCAGACTGTGACCCGAGGAGGGCTGGATTTGGGACCTGAGGCTGAGCCCCCCCACCCCTGATTTAGTGCATTCGCTTTTGATGTTGACCAACCAGATACTCCAAGACTGACCACAAAATGAGATGGTAAAATGTCTACTGCCTTTTAATTGATCCATTGTGAGTTCCATTTGGCCAGCATCACAGCAACAGACCTTCCCTGTGGGTGGTGCCAACCTTCTGGAACTACCTCCCCTCTGCAATTCATCACATACTGACCATCATGTGCTTTTGATAGTTATTAAAAATGTACTTGTTTACCTTTTCCCAAACATTAACTTGTCCTAATATTGTTCTGCTTATATAATGTATTGTTTTATTACTTCTTGTAAACTGCTTTTGGATTTTTTTAAATAGGAAGCAGTATTTAAATATTTTAAAATAAAATAAATTTGTCATGAATTTATCTTGCTACCACTAACTGGCATGACTGCATCCTGCAACAACGAGTTCAAAATTGTCATGGTCATGATCACACCCATTGCCTCCATCCTCTGACTTCCATGCATTCAGCAGAATGTCTGAAAGTGGTTTCTCTGCAGGTATGTACACAGGGTCTTCCATGGGTAGGGTGCTTAATCTCATGGAAGGCTGTATGCATAAAAGGGCACAATTCGACACCCTACATTCACTGAACACATGGAGGCGAACATCTTGGAAAGAGATAAGGAGACGATACTTGCTAGCCCAACAGGTAGGCAACACAAACCACATGAAATGATGCATGGCATATTTCAGATGGCATATTTCACACCTATGGAATAGTAAATAAACAAAGGTGCATAGGAAAGACTGATGATGGGAAGAGATGAAAGGACAATGAACCTCGCACAGTTAAACAAGAGGCGGCTCAAGGAGGAGAAGTGAAGGGGCAGGCCACATTACACAAATCCACCATACAGGATGAAAAGCAAGAAGGAAATTATACCTGAAATAATCTTGCTGCTATTACAGTATTCACTGAAATTAAAAATAGCATGAAGACAGGATAGGTCATTAAAGTAAGCCAACACAAAAGCTACAGACAACAGAATGTATTTGTTAGAGCTACCGAAGCAACTATCCAGTTGCCTATGCCAAAGACAGGTTAAGTAAAGAACCAAAATGGCAACAAAACAAACTTTCAACATTGCACATAAGTTGTCATAACATTTCTTATGCCTTCTCTTAAGCAGAAATAGTATTCTTTGCAAAGGTTACCAGCTCAGCTGGTTGAATACAAGGTATCCCCGACTAATTTGGGATCCTACCAAGGCCACTTTGCACATTGCAGAGCAGCAAATTCAACAAACTGCAGCCCCCCAGTGTATGTACCTATAGGATATACACAACTGAACACACATCCCTGTTGTGTGTATATAATGTTTTAGAGCAGCCGTCCCCAACTGGTCGTCCGTTCATCCCCAATATACTGGAGTACAACTCCTATCTTCCCAAGCCAGAATTCTTTAATGAAATGTTTGGAGGTGAGAAGGAAGAGACTCATTCTAAAGAACAGAAAGATAAAATTGCAGATTAACTCAGGATTGGGAGCATTCAACTCCCATGCATCTTTCAAACTCATGACTGTAATCTTAGGCATGTCACTTCCTCTTCGCTTTCCCAATTTCATGATTGCCACAGCAGAGTAAAATTGCATGCCTATCTCATGTCCACAACCAGGTCTGGAAAAACATTTTGAATTCCAAAGCTCCAGCATCAAATTCCTAGGAACTCAGTCAATCAACCCATCATTGACTGCACCCCCTCCAAATGTTGAACAGGATACTTCAAAATACAAAAAAAATGTTCCATCTTTATTTCTGTTAAACTGCCTAAAATTCCCCCTACGTTACTTTTTTGAGAAGAACACACTTAAAGAGCCAATGTGAGAGAGCACCAGCTAAACCTGGCCCAATCTAATAAAAAAGGCATTTTGCCAAAGAAGGTTTAAATATCAAGTAATGAACAACAATACAGTAGGTTTTCCTCACAGATTACAAAAGTAATTGTGTTACATGCAAACTTTACAATTTTAAAGGTTTTTAAACGGGGGAAGATTCAAACGTCCACTAATACACACCCGCTATCTCCCCACCACCACCACCACACACACACACACACACACACACACACACTTTTCTAGCAAAGTGGTACATGCCTTTGCTTGTAGAAGCTGGAAGGCAAGAGCCATTGTTGGCACTTTTATTAGCTCAGCAACATGAGGTGTCCTCTATTCAAAATATAATGGGCTTGAAATGTTCAGCCATTCCTGAGCTGCAACTGGCTGAGAGTATGTAGCAGATTTATAATCTCCTCCTCCTCCCATCAAATTCTTCCCAGAGAAGCTTTAGCTAGCCTCCATGGAGGGGAGGAGCATGGCATGGGGGAAAGGTGGAGTTGGGGGGCTAAGACAACGGACAGCATGTATTTCCCCAATGCAATCCACACTGTCATCTTTTGCATTTCATTTTGTTCTTCCAGAAAATCTTCAGATTTACTATCTTACTCTAAAACCAGTGTGCATTTGTTTAACATGCCAGCACCTCCTAAAGAAATGTTTATGGCACAGCCCGCAGGTCTAAGTCCAGCTATTTAGTCTCATCCTCCTTGCCATATCAAGCACGTCAGATACACACAGTAGTTGTATCTTCTTACGTGCTTCAAAGGCTGGAAAAACAGTAGCCTTAGAAATAATTTCCAAAGATCGCCACAGCAAGCATTGAAAACCAAGAAATGAAATAAAATTCCTGAATACTGTAATCATTTCAAATCCAGATGGGTACACAGTTATATAAAGCAATAGTCTAGTACAGCCATCTTCAGCCTGGTACTCTCCAAATATGTTGATTACAACTCCCATCATCCCCAGCCAGCATGGCCAATGAACACATCTGGAACTCACCAGGCTGGGGAAGGCTGGTCTAGTACCATGTTTAGAAGGGCCAAGGAGGGTGTAAAGCAATCAGCAATTAAGATATATTTAAATGAAAAACCAAATGCCTGTCTCAAAGCAACTGAGAACAATACTACAGCCTAGCTTTAAAAAAAGCTTGGGCTCAACAACAATTTGCCCTCACAAGGGACTACTGATGTCAGGAAAGGAAAAAAATATCAAAATTGAAGAGGCAGCACTGCCTGCTAGAAGACCAAAAGAATCCCCCCAAATCCCAAAGAGACTTGTAAGACAAACTGTCCCCTCAACATCCCAATATGTTTCGTTTAGAAGAGGCATTGTTCCCTACCTGTGACATGCATATAAAGGAAAATAAAATATTTTAATACATTCCATCAAGAAATCCTAGAGGTTGCTGGGATGAGGATAATTCCCCAAATGGAAGGGGACAGGGAGACGAAGATTCTCCTCTCCTGGAACAAACATAAAAGGCCTGGTGTTAGAAGCTTTTTTAGCATATGCCAACCAAGGGGTGAGATCTCATACAAAGCCAAACTGACCACAGAGCACCAGGCTGCCATTCTGGCCCACTGCCAAACAAGGATGCTAAGAAGCCACACATAAGATCCTGTCTGGAGGACTGGATCCAGAGCCTGCCTTGTCTTCATTATTTCCAGCTTCCCAGTAGGAGTGTGGAAAGGACTTATTTTTTTTAAGGATTTTTTGTTAACTTCTAAGGATAGTGATCATAGCCCTTCACCAATTACTGATATGCTGGACCCTGACAGATTAGATGCTGCATTTAGAGAAGGCTATATTTCTCACACCAAATCACCAAGGTATTGATTCCCTTATACCACATCAACTTTCTTTTTGTGTATTTTTGATATACACATTGGAGAACCTAACAGCCAGAAGAAATGTTGAAGCCAAGATAGAAGAGATGTAACTAACAAGCTTGATTCAACAGTGAGGGTGCAGTCTGTCCCTTCTTTGACACCAAGCAAGTTCTTCCTCCTGGGTTGAAATATTCCTAAATCCAGCCATTAGTGGGTCAGTAAAATTACTGCCCCCACCACCACCTTGTGAATCCAGTAAGCAGTGTGATCTGTTCACTCTAAATCTGAAGATCCTAACCCTCAGTAGTTTCAGTCAATGCCATCATGTCATGATAAGAATCTCTGAAGTGACATTCTTAGGGATTTCTCTGCCTAGAGGAAAGCTAAACATCTACAGGCAGATTAAATTTTAGAGGGGGGGGCACACAAAGAGTACGCTACTTTTAGCCAGGAAAGCAAATTCAACAGAAATCCAAATTAGCTTGGGAATGCAAGGCCCACAGAAGAGGGAGAGCAGAGTTAGTCCGGGTTTGGATGATAACGGTGGGAAAACAACACATCATGGCCTGCCCCTGCCTCGCGCCCGCCCAGTCATTTGCATAATTAAGCGCACTGCAGCACGGAAACCCAGCACACCGCACACTGGGGAACCTTCATACCCACCCTACAACACACAATTTGCAAGTAGGGATTGTAGGGTGGGTATGAAGCCACTCCCGCCTTTCTGCATGCAGGGTTTGGACGACACACCAACCCACACTGCAGCACAGGTAATTACATGGATAGGCATGTGCACTGCACACATGGCGCACACATGGGTGAGGGGAGAGGCCACAATGGCTTACTTTCCCTCCACATTGGTCCAAACACCCCCTTAGAAAAGTCGGGGGGGGGGAGAGAATGGGAAGGAGGAGAAAGAGTTAGAAAAGGCAGTAGGGATGGGAAAGCCAGTGGGGAGCAACTGAAGAGGTAGGGATAAGTTTGTATATATTTATGAGATGCATGAATGGGGTACACAGTTGTGTGTCTGTGAATGGATGGGGGGGATTGGTAGTGCGTGGGGGTAGGTGTGCGGGGGTAGGTGTATGTGTGTATGGACAGTGGGATTTGTGTGTGAAGTTTGGGGGTTGGGGCTAATGATTTGGGGTGAACTTCCTATTTGGGGAAATAAATTTGAGGGAATTATATAATAATTTAGAGGTGATTTGGGAAATTGACTTGCTTTTCTGTAATACAGGTGTTTTGTTGGAGTAGAAAACTGGGTTCAAAGGAGAGTGTTCCTCTTCTAGTTAGTTTTCCTTTCTCTAAAATCGCTGTTTTGTTGCAGAAGTAATTTATTGTGATTGCCCACACCCCATGGCAGCCATGTTGCAACTGCCTCTCCCTCAATGGCAGACATTCTGTGATGGTGCCCAAAACACTTTATCAAAAATTCAAATGTGTCCACAGGCCCTGGTCTCACTGTAATAATTTAGAAAATAAACACACTCAAGACTTAACAACTATGAGGGTTTCCAGGAACTAAAGCAATAAAGTGCACATATGTGCCCGCAAAACTTGATAGACGTGCAAATTAATATTCTTTGTGGCAAAGGGAACCTGTACACAGTTCATCCTTGCAACAAGGGAGAATTTGGGGGAAAAAATGAAACCTGCACCTTGCCTGTTCTATTGGCCAACGGAGAATTTTAATCTCCAGTGCTCTTCAATCCAACACTTTCCCACTCAAATACTTGCAAAGGCCTGCAAGGCCAACCCCAGGAGACATACATTATCTAAGTGTCTTGTATCATAGGTAACTGAAGTTACAGCAGCCAGGCAGGGGTGACTGGTAGTCAAGAGCACAGCAAAATTCACCCTTGCAATGCTAAACAAATGTTCTCATCATTTTTCCTCATGACTCTGAAGAACAAAGCATTCCTTCCCAAATGAAAGGAATCCTCTTTCCTAACCCATGTCCCAATTACAATAGCAGTATCTTAGAGGCCAGAAGTGAGCCTACAATCATCAAGTCTAAATATTTTGCCCATAGGCAGAACCCTGTGAATTACACCTCAGTCACATCACACATTAACCCACTCTAGAGTTTAGCTGGCATAGCCCTAATTTAGCATCATCAAAATGCATGGCATTTTACAGCATAAGAACAAAAGAAAGGTCCCTGACCCAAAGAGTTTACAATCTAAAATTCAACACAGAGGTGGCAACAGAAGGAGAGAGGGAAAGAGGCAGAGAGGGTAAACAACTGACGGATAAGCATTCAGTTCAGCTGCATGTACTTTGACTTTGTTTCTGTACTGAATGAAGACTAAAAGGTTGTGCTGAAAGCTTCACAAAAAATGGGTTTTGAGAAGGAGTCTCAAAGGGAGACCCCTTCAAAAGGGAGAGGTATCATCATGTACTTATTCTGGGAGAAGTTCCCGACATAAGTTGCAGAATAGGTAGCACTGTTGAAGGGAGCAGGAGACCTTCATGCAATTAGGGAAGTGGTGGGAGCTGGAGGAACAGACATCAAAGAAAGGGATAGACTGGGGGGTGGGGGGGAGATATTGAGAGAGGGGTTTGAAGGTAAAGACTGGAAGCTTGTACTGGATCCAGAAGTGGGCAAGAAGCTACTTTGAAGATTTAAGGACAGGCATCATGTGGACCTAGCAATGTAGGCAGTGAATTATTTTGACAGTGGAATTCGAGATAGGGGTAAAAGCAAAAACAGAAGGGGTAAACTAACGACAGAGCAACATCCACATGTAGGTGTTTTAAGAACATTTGGGGGGGGGGGTTAGGCACCAAGATAAAAACCCAGACATCAGGTACCGAAGGTTTTTCTAGCAAGATTCAAAGTACAGAAGTATTATAACTCCCTCTCTCCTGCCCCATACATACAGTCAGGGCCAGAAATATTGGAACAAGGATAACTGTTTTGGCAGTTGGCCTCTGTACACCACCACACTGAAGTTGAAAGGAAACACACCCAGATGGGAGCGAAGTCAGGACTTTCAGCTGTAATTCAAGGGGTGTGACAAAAGTGGGGCACTAACCATTCAGGAAGGACAGCCAGTGGCACACACACACACCCATCGTTGGTGGCTCATAAGTAATGGAACGAATGCCTGACAAGCAGCTGCATGGCCAGGTGTGGCCTGTTTCCTGGGTGCCCCATGACCAATCAAGCAGAGAAAAGGCCTGGAGCTGGTTCTGAGTGTGACATTTGCATTTGGTAGCTGTTCACTGGAACTCCCAACATGAGGTCCACAGAGGTGTCCATGCGAGTGAAGGAGGCCATCATTAGGCTGAGGAAACAACATAAACCCATCAGAGAGATAGCAAAAACAGTGGGAGTGGCCAACACAACAGTTTGGAACATCTTGGAAAAGAAGGCATTAACTGGCAAGCTCAGCAACAGCAAAAGGCCTGGAAGACCACGGAAGACAACTAAAGTGGATGACCGCAGAATGCTGCTCAGGGTGAAGAGGAACCCATTCACAACATCTGGCCAGGTCAAGAATGCTCTTGAGGAGGTAGGCATATCATTGTCAACATCTACAGTCAAGAGACGGCTTTATGAATGTAAATACAGAGGCCTCACAACAAGGTGCAAACCACTGGTAACACTCAAGAACCGAAAGGCCAGATTAGCCTTTGCCAGCAAACACTTAAAAAAGCCTGCCCAGTTCTGGAATAAGATTCTTTGGACTGATGAAACCAAGATTAACTTGTACCAGAATTATGGGAAGAGAAAAGTATGGAGAAGGAAAGGAACAGCTCATGATCCAAAGCATACCACATCATCTGTCGAACATGGTGGAGGCAGTGTTATGGCATGGGCATGTATGGCTGCCAATGGAACCGGGTCACTGGTGTTTATTGATGACCTGACTGCTGATAAACGCAGCAGGATGGATTCTGAAGTGTTTAGGGCTATACTTTCTGCTCAGATTCAGCCGAATGCTGCCAAACTGATAGGACGCTGCTTCATATTGCAGATGGATCATGACCCAAACCATACAGCTAAAGCTACCCAAGAGTTTCTCAAGGCAAAGAAGTGGGATGTTCTTCAATGGCCATGTCAGTCACCTGATCTCAACCCAATAGAGCATGCTTTTCACTTACTGAAGACAAGACTGAAGGCAGAAAGACCCACAAACAAGCAGCAGCTGAAGGCAGCTACAGTAAAGGCCTGGCAAAGCATCTTGAGGGAGGGAACGCAGCGTTTGGTCATGTCCATGGGTTCCAGACTTCAGGCAGTCATTGTGAGTGCAAAGGATTTTCATCCAGGTATTAAGGGCGATCCTTAAGTTTGAAATGATGTTGGTTTGTTCCATTACTTATGAGCCACCAACGATGGGGGGGGGTGTATGCCACTGGCTGTACTTCCTGAATGGTTTGTGCCCCACTATTGTCCAACCCCTTGAATTACAGCTGGAAGTCCTGACTTCACTCCCATCTGGGTGTGTTTCCTTTCAACTTCAGTGTGGTGGTGTACAGAGGCCAACTGCCAAAACAGTTATCCTTGTTCCAATATTTCTGGCCCTGACTGTACATATCCCAGAGGCTTTCGCTGGAGTGCAGAGCAAGGTGACTTGAGGGAAAATCCCTACTCATTTAAGGCCAAAGACTGATCTCCAAGCAGAACAAAATCAAACCCAATTTGATTACTGATGTTGAAGACACCATGTCTCCCTTAATTGAGGCAGAAAGAAAAGGCATAAAACAACTACAACAGTAAATGATCATAATACATCTCTCATAAATGGATCTTCAGGAATTGAACTATGTTCCATCCTCCTCCCAGCTAATACAACAAGGCTATTCCACATCTTAGGACTTGCAAAGTGTTCACTAGCCCCCACCTAAAAATCATTAATTGCCTATTAATAGCCATGTTAACTCTATGTTGCTACTGACGGAATTCAGCATAAAGAGCTTGTCCCAGCAGAAAGATCATGAGCCAAACTTCCTTGAGTGGGGCTGCTTTCCAAATGAACTTTCAGATACTTGCATTACCATGGGGAAGAGGCAGAAGAGCCTACGTGGTGGTAAAACTAACCAGAAAAAAAGTATTTAGCAATTGCTACACACTTACAGGCACATGGGGAGATTCTATCTAAGCCACTGTGCAAACAACTTTCATTAGCCCCCACATCCCCTCCCCCCTGCATTACCTGGAATAGCAAATAAGCAAGCATTTGAAAGTTTAGGAAAGCATGCACATGCCTATGGGCTAAAAGTGTTGCCAGAGAAAAGCAATCTCAAAAGCAATGACTGGAAAACTGTGGGGAAAAGGGGAAGCAAAGCTGAGATGTATATTTATTTCTTTTAAAATATTTTATACCACCTGTCATTACAACATATCCAAGTATTTCACAGTACTAAAACTGCAATGCAAATATAAAATAGGTTAAAACAATCACTATACGATAAAACCAGTAGCTATGAATTAAACAATCTTAAGACAGCTGTTATAAACCAACAAATGCAGAAGCAAATGAACAAGTCTTCAAAATATGCCTAAACTATAATAGTCAGTGCATGTTTGGGGGGGAGGGGAGGCTGCCACCACAGAAAAGCCCCTGGTCATTTGCCGGACGTGGCACAACCAGGAGGATGTCTCGTGATGATTGCAGTAGTCAGGCAGATTGATATAGGAGAAGGCACTACCTCAGATATCCTGGTCTCAAGTTGTTTAGGGCTTTATAAGTTAATATCAAAACCTTATACCTGGCCTGGTAGCAAACTGGAAGCCAGTGCAGTTCTTTCAACAATGGAGTTATATGGCACCTCATATATGGCACCCAGGTGCATCACACAACAACTTTGCCACTCCATTCTGCACTATCTGTAGCTTATGCACCAAGCAAAAGGGCAGCCTCACATATAGCACATTACAGCAGCAGAGACGTGAGGTTACTGCTGGATGCATGGGTTATCCAATAGGAGAGCAAAAGCAGTCTAGTGGCTACAGTGTTGGACTAAGCTGGGGAGATCCTGGTTCAAATCCCCACTGGGCCATGAAGCTCTCTATGAAGATATTAGGTATGACGATCCAAATGGAACCTCGAATTTCTCCCAAAAGCCATGTAACTATGAATGCTGGCACTGACAAGGCACAGATATTATATCTATGCTTTTGCCGGTGAATCTCTATACACTCAGCACCTGACTAACCACTTCTAGATGAACTCTTAAAACCTGCAAGGCAATTCTTTACAAATCTTATGTAACTCCACCTCTATTGTTAACCATTAACTCTCCCAATCCCAGTCTCCTTCCTTCCCTACAGTACTCATTTCCTATATCCTAAGCGAGTCCCCCTTCCCTCCCTCCAGGTCACACTGTCATTGGCCTCCGCGCCTCCTTAACAATCCACCTTTTGAGTGTTCCATTCCCTCCAATAACTAGGTAATATTACACATTTTGACTTCAATTGATTCTTTAAACTGTGCACTACCCAAAATTAATCTCTGGGTTTGCTAATATAAAGACTGTCATGTTTCTTTTTATTTCTGCACTCTGGCTACCCAGAAACTAGTCAGACTTTGTTTTCAGAAATGGAAATCAGCCATTGCTTCTTTGTCCCAGAATCTTAGGTGTAACAGCACCTAGCAGTGACTCAGTCTGCAATGTCCATCTTGGGACTGGGTCTAAAATGCAGACTTCGTGGCCACAACATCTGGCCAATTCTTCATACGTCTTTTGTGTGTCCCCCGTCCCCGCCAATTCCCTGTTTTTCACACCACTTAGCCTGATGAAGAGTTCTGGAGAACTCAACAGTGTGTGTACTATTTTGTGACATTTTGGTTGGTCCTAACAAAGATATTGCCCAACTGTGAATATTGGAGTTCTTCTCATGGACCTGTACAACTATTTTTGCTTTTTATGTACCATTTTGTATCCCTCTTTCTGTCAAGATGTAGAGGAGACCTGACCCAAACTTTCTAAAACCTCCTCCATGCCTGAACAGGACACCCCACTGTCAGATCAGTGCAACAAAGGAAGAGCCCAGTATCCAAAGAATAGAGGAATTGGCTCCCAGTCCCCAGCAGTCCTATCAGAGTGTGGGAAAGAGCAGCCTGTAGCATCAGTGTGAGAAACAGAGCCCACCATTAAGTTAATTGGGACTTCCACAGCACCAGTATGAAGCTTGTTCAGACTGCCCTTCTGTCATGCCCCAACTGGAGGAGCCTTCCTCAGAGGAGGAGCTGGAGGTCCCAGAAGCCCAGGATACCCCAGCCCAGGGACTGCCACCAGCCCCACAGGAGCCTGAACCCTTGGGGGAAGCGGCTGCCAGACCATCCAGGTCAGGAGAGGGGGACTCTGCCTCTGAGGCAGAGGCGCCCCCTGATCCCCAGGAGCATCGTCGCCTCAAGAGGCAGGCCAGCAGGGCTCCTGTGCGAAGGAGTGCTCGCCTGCAGAAGAGCTCTCCTCAGGAGAAAGAGACTCCTCTGGGAAGGGAGCCCTGATTACTACACCTGACTCTGGGTGGGGTCTGGCTGGCTTGGAGCTTAAAAGCCTGCACTGGGAACCCAGCCAGCGTTGGAACAACTTGGTCCTTCTAGCCTCTGCCGTGCCGCCTGTATCATGCCCTGTGCCTGCTGCTCCAGTTCCTGACCTCTCTGACTGCCCAACAACCCTGCTTCTGGACTGCTTAACGTACCTGACTGCTTTACTGTGTCTGACCTCTTGCCTGTGATCTTGACTACTCCCACTGCTGCCTGCTCCTTGCTGCCTGACTGATTGCCGGTGTCCTGACCTCTGCCTGGATTGTTGACCACACCTGTCTTAGCTTAAAATGCCTTGGACTGAAACCTGTGTGCTTGACCATTTGTTTGCCAACTAGACTATTCTATTGCCTCGCTCCCTGTACTCACCTGCAAACAGCCAAGACTTGCTCTAGAGCAGGACACCTTCACATACCTGGCTGTCAAGGTATACAGTCCCTTTAAGGACATAATCTGACTGCAAAGTTGGGTTAAGTATTGGCTGGATCAAGTACAGAAGTAGTCATGATTTTAAGCCTGGGTTCAGGAGGCCTACTTTCTGAGGTAGTATTTAAAGCAGTCAGTCAAGAGCAGGGGTGCAGAACCTCTTTCAGTCCAAGGGCCAAAATCAATTTCCAAGAACTTCTCAGGAGCCTAAAAGAAGAGTGTTCCAGTGGTGGGTGTGGTGGAAGGCAAAAGGGGTGTGGCCAAAAATACCAGCTATTCTAGCTTAAAGCTCTTACTGCCGGGATCTGAGCCTTCAGAGAAGCATTTTCAAACTTTTGGAATGGTGAACAACTGCACGAAAGCCAGGAAACCACCAAAACAAGTGGTGCTTGGGGGAAAGGGGGTGGCCACCTAGAGAACCCCAGAGGTCTGGACTGGTACCCCAGCAGGCTGAATTAGGCCCCCCAGCCTGAGGTTCTGCACCCATGGCCTAGAGCTATCCATTTCAACTGTCCACATCATTATTTCATTTATCATGTTTCAATTGCACTGTTAGCCAAGCAATAAATATTATCCTAGCTGACAGAAAACACTGTGCAACTCTTGACCCTATAGTTTACAAGAAATACCTTTCAAGAGTTATTCTGGCTGCCTCTCCACCTTTCTGCCAGAGGGGCAGGGTGTATTCCTCACTACCAGCTGGTCATGACTCACCAAGACTTTGCTGCTACAAGATGCAAACCTGTGGCTCATCTTGGGTCCTGTAGTAACTCTACACAGTTGGTCTTTCAACTGTGGCCAGTACTATAGACACAGGTTCCTCAGAACACTTCCAACAGGGTCCCTAGTCTTCACAGGGAGTTTTTACCCAGGCCAAAACCAAAGCCTCTGCTTCCTTTACATTCATACCACTATTAGTATTCTGTGACTAACAGTTCTCCCTCAGCAATTAGGATTTGCATGAACGTAACATCACAGCAGCTCAGCCTATGGTAGGGATGAGAGCATATGGTTCACCCAACAGAAGCAGCAGTCCTTCAGTGTATACACGTATTTTGCTCTATCCCAGCACCAAGCATTCAGCCTGTTAGAGCTAATGTCTTGTTCAGAGCTACTCCACGGAAGCAAGCAGATGCACTGTAGGCACGATTCTCAGGTTTTCTGTCCTCAGTCTAGATGAATAAGATGTTTTGATTAGCTTCCAGTTTTAATCTTATTAGCAGCACAAGCCTGAATGCTCTACACTGACCTGCATGGACCCTCTCTAGGGGGCAGTGAAAAACATCTCCATGGCCCATTAAACCTCCATCCTCTTTGCCAATTCCAAATAATTAATTCTGACATCTCAGTGTCACTCTGGGATACACATTTTATCAGTCTTGCTTAAGTCGCACATACTAAAACTGCACTCTTCATTTGCAAAAGTCCCCCTCCCCCCCAAAAAAAAACTAGTGAAAAAGCTACATTCCAGAATATCAAAGCTTTAAAGTTTAGAAAGGACTGTCAAAACAATGTTTATGTTAACTTGATGGCCTGAATGTCCCACTCATAAAGGGGCAAGAGCAACATATGCGAGTGAAACACTAAGCCCAAAAACAATGGAGGGGCAAGTAGGACCTACAGTCACAAGAAAATCTCTTCCTTTTACACTGCCAGTCTACGCAGATCTCTTTGGAGCGGATTACTGCATGGCTCCACATGTTGTTTTCCCCACAATTCATCTAACAGCTGCAGTTGATGCAGAACACACCTATCCTTGGCTTCAATACAGAAAATATATCCATGTGAATATATTTTCCCTGTTTGCTGAAGTGGGACTGACTGCCCTTTTACTATCAGACTCTGCTCAAGTCTTAGGACATGTTCCTGAGCTGAGGTTTTTTGCTGCATGCCTCATGCACCTGAGGTCAGCAAGGCTGCAGCCACCCTCCACCCACAAACTTGCATAAAAATTTCAACTATTACTATGTTTGAGAACTGCCGAACATCTGTTTGAATTCCTATCACTGTCACCTAAACATTTACATTCCACCCTCCCTACTAGAAGCTCATCATAAGGCTCATCGAGTTCCCAAGTGCTCTCCTACGGAGCTACTGGCTCAGATTTGCTTCCCTTTCAGAGATATGACTACAGCCGTAGGCACATTCATACTTTTTAATGGGCCTATACATACATGAAAGCACAAGAGCCCTTGGCTATATTGCAACTGGCACCTCACAACAGTATGACACCATTATGGACCACAAAATCATGAGATCCTAAGTGTTGAAGGAGCCCTAATTAGCCATCTGGTCCTCCCTCCTGATCTGGTAGGATGCTTCACACATCCCAGATGCCTCTCCATCCTTTCACTGGAGGACACCAAATTTTGTACATCTACAGCCACTCCACAGACAGTTTGCTTCATTATACATCTGCTCAGAGTGCCTTAATAATTAACCCAAACCTGCTTTCTCTTAGCTTAAATAAAACCACTGCTCTCTGTCCTATATATGGTAGACTGAATAATCATTTTCCCCTCTTGATAAAAATCCTTTTAAACATTTCAATGTCTCCCCATTCTCAATCTTCTTTTGTGGGCCAGACTAAACGTAATTAGTGCCTTCAGCCTTTCCAGGCAGGATTTTTCTCCTTTCACCATCATTGTAGCTCTCTCCTCTGAATCTCTGATCACCAGTCTTATTGAGCTGTGGTGCCTAGAGCCACATACAGTACTCCTGATGAAGTCTTGCAAATGTGTCATGCACTGTGTATTACAGGTTACTGTCAAGAGTGGATAGAGCTGTACTCTTAGTATAATTACGCCTCACATTGTGAAAGGCTATGAGCAGTACCACAGCCAGGATGCAGCCTTGGTTGAAGAGCTCTTCAAGTCTTCCCTCCCTTATAGCTCTCAAAAAGTCTCCTTATTAGTAAGTTGCATGCAGCAAGACAAATTATCGCTAATATTATGCAGGGGAAATTATGTTAGACCAGAATCTTTTATCTCTTGGTCACCTCACGTTATGCAAAACATACAAGGATACCTCATTTTTTTATACTTTCCGTTATACATTATTCTGTATAACACACACAGGTCTATGCATATATTCCTCAGTAGCACTTTGGAAACACAGAGGTTGGCAATGGATGCAGATGTCAGCAAACTGAGAAACTTAACTTTAAAAAAAAACTCTTATGACTGCAAAGATAGGGTTGAAAGTATGTTGGCAATGAATGTTGAAGTAGCAAAAGCTGAAGAAGGGAAGAGAGATGAAATGAGGCTTCACTGCTATGCATAATTCTTTGCCTCCCCAGTTGGTTAGCAAAAGCAGAATGAAGTTAAATACGTAGCACTATGCAAATTTGCTTACTTTGAATAATTGATAGGGGTAGCAAGAATGCAACTTTAAAAGATGCACAACTTGAGTTACCTGGACACAAGGTATACTCAGCCCTTTTACACATAGCTGGAAGAGGTACTGAGCCAAGCCTCAGCCTCTTCAAATAACATTCCCACCTCCTTATCCCACCCACAATTATTCCCATTATGGGGGGGGGGGGATTATTAGGAAAAATCCTTTAGAGAGGACACGAAGAGTAATACTGTACAAACAATTTGTATTAAAGTCCCATGTGACCCTTATTTATTACTATCCCACTTCTCACAAGACTGGAACAACACTTCTTTACAGGAACTTCTTTGCATGGTGACCATCAAATTCTGGTTCATATTTTTAGATTCTCTCAAGATTAAGGTCTTGGGGACAGGTCAGGGGAACAGCCTGACCATAAATAATTGTTCTGCACTTTTACTATTCACACAAAAGAGAGAACACACACACAAGTGAGCATTTTAAAACTTCAGCAAAGATTCAGGGAGTGAAAAGCTTGCAAAGCCAACTCACATCCTAACTTGCCTAAAGGCCAAAAACTTTTACATGAACTAATTTTCCATCCATTATGTACTCCACCCCCTTTTTTCTAACTCCACGTTTCTAAACAAACCAGTTAAAACAGATTACTTATCTTCCTTCCTCAAGTAACCATTTAAAGGGAAATATGATATATTACACACACACCCTGCAGTTGTTGAAGTTACAGCAGGTCTGTGTTCTGATTACTCAAGCCTTCCTCAACCTGGTGCCCTCCAGATGTTTTGGACTATAACTTCCAGCATTCCTGACCATAGGCCAAGCTGGCTTGGGCTGATGGGAGATGAAATCCAAAACTTTTGTGAGGCACCACAGTGGTTAGGGAAGGCTGTGACTACTGAACTGCAAGTTGGCAATAGTGGTACAGAAAAATTAGCATCAGTTCCCCACATGATAGTACATGTTAGCATCAGTTCCCCACATGATAGTACATGTTAGCATCAGTTCCCCACATGATAGTACATGATAGCATCAGTTCCCCACATGATGGTACATGTGCACATCCAAGCCCCTGCAAAAGAACCAAGTAGTTGCACCCTTAAAACGTCTAGACTTATCCTGTCGGGGATCAACATACACCTGACCTGCCTCATCAGCACTGTTCATTCACATCTGACAGATGGCATCTGCTCCAACGTCTCTGCTGGTGCATGGCTGAACTGTGTTACCACAGTGAATGTCACATTGGCTTGAAAAGAGGATGTGTCCTCACTTCAAAATCAATGCACCCTTAACATGTGCAGACTTCGTGGTTTCTGTTTGGGCAACTGACCAAACTCCAATTGTCTACAAGAACTAAATTAAGAACTAAGTGAGTACAATACACCGCTATTCTCAAAAGCCCAAATGCATAACTTTAACCAGACATTTAAGGGTGAGGATATGAACAAAGGACCAGACAGAAGGAAGATTGAAACCAAGCCATATTCCTTGGGTCGGCAGTGAAGTCCCACCCCCATATCCATCCCCCAAAGATATGGACAATGTGCATGTTATGTTATCACCACACAAGCACAGAATTCAGTATGGGATTTATTAAGAATCTCAGATCGACTGATTTCTTTTTTAAAGGCAGAGTTCATGGCCCTTACAATTCATTCATTACATTCATTCATTACATTTCTATACCACCCAATAACAGAAGCTCTCTGGGCAGTTTACAAGGACTTTTTTAAAGACATTATTAAAACTACCTACACACAAACATATAAACAAACAGCAAAAACAGAGACACACGTATATCTAAAACAATGTTAAATAATCAACGATAAGAAAAAAACAAGACCTGTTTAAAAATCTCATCATATGCTGCCAAATGCCTGAGAGAGGAAGGTGCCGACCTGGTGCCAAAAAGATAACACTGTTGATGCCAGGCAGGCACCAACACTGAGAAGGCCTTCTCCCTTGTTGCCACCTTCCAAGCCTCCCTCGGAGGAGGTACCCAGAGGAAGGCCTTAGATGATGAACATAGTGCACAGGTCGATTCATGCCAGGGAGGCACTCCATCAGGTACTGTGGTCCCAAACCATGTAAGACTTTATAGGTCAAAACAAGGACCCTGAATTGGGCTCAGAAACATGCAGGCATCTGGTGCAACCAGGCCAGATTTGGTGTTATATATGAGGATCTTCTTGTCCCTGTTAACAATCTGGCCGCCACATTTTGCATGAGCTGTAGCTTCTGAACTGTCTTCAAGGGCAGCCCTATGTAGACCACATTGCAATAATCTAACTTGGAGTTTACCAGAGCATAGACAACTGAAGTCAGGTTATCCCTGTCCAGATAGGGACGTAGCTGGGCCACCAATAAAGGTTGGCAGAAGGCACTCCATGCCACTGAGGGCACCTGAGCCTCAAGTGACAAAGATGGCTCCAAGAGAACCCCCAAGCTACAAACCTGCTCTTTCAGGGGGAGTGCAACCCCATCTAGAAGAGGCTTAGCACCCTCCAGCCGATCGGAAGGATCACCCACTAACAACACCTCAGTCTTGTCTGGATTGAATTTCAGTTTATTTGCCCTCACCCAGTCCACTGTCGCAGCCAGGCACCGATCTAGCACATCCACAGCCTCACCTGATGAAGATGAGAACAAATAGAGCTGCGTGCCATCAGCATACTGATGACAGCGCACTCGCAAACGCCAAATGACCTCACTCAATGGTTTCTTGTAGATGTTGAATACCATGGGGGGAGGGGGGAACGACCCCTACAAAAGCCCATAGTGGAGAAACCATGGGACTGAGCAATATTCCCCAAGCACTTCTGGAGTTGACCATTCAAGTAGGAGTGAAACTACTGCAATGCAGGACCTCCCACTCCCAAGTCAGACAATCGTTCCAGAAGGATACAGTGGTCCATGGTATTGAAAGCTGCCAAGAAATCAAGGAGAATCAACAAGGTCATACTCCCGCTGTCACTTTCCTGACATAAGTCATCATAAAGGGCAACCAAATCTGTTTCCATGCCAAAACCTGGCCTGAACGCCATCAGAAATGGATCAAGATAATCAGTCTCATCCAAGAGAGTCTGGAGCTGTTTGGCAACCACTCACTCAAGGATCTTTGTCCAGGAAAGGAACATTTGCCACCAGCCTAAAATTATTAAGACTTTCCAGGTCCAGGGAGCATTTCTTCAGGAATGGTCTCACCACTGCCTCTTTCAGATGGCCCAGGACCACTCCCTCTCACGAAGTGGCATTAATCACCTTCCTGGCCGAACTGGCTGTTCTCCCTGCCAGTTTTTATAAGCCAAGAGGAGCAAGGATCCAATACAATAGTGGTTGCATGAACCTGTCCAATCACCATGTCAACATCCTCGAGCTGTACTGACTGAAACACATCCAAGAAAACAGGACAAGTCTGTGCTCTGGATACCTCAACTGATTCACCTGCTGTAACACCGCAGTCTAAGTCCCGGCAGATGCAAGATATTTTATCCTGGAAGAGCCTAGCAAACGTATTACAGCAGGCCTCAGATAGATTAACACTGACCTTAGGACCAGCATGTAACAGGCCCCGGATGACCCTGAAAAGCTCCACTGGGCAATACATAGGAGACTCAACAGAGGCAGCAAGATCTTGTTTCTTTGCCACCCTCATTGCTCTTGAATATACATGACCATAGACACACACCAGTGTTCAACTGCATCCACTAGGATTTTTTCTCCATCTGCACTCAAGCCATCGCCTATTTTGTTTCATTGCTTTCAGGTCTGGAGCATACCACGAAGAAGTACAAGCTCTACTCTGGAAAGGGCAATCAGGAGTAATCGTGTTAACTGCCTGGGTCAATTCTGCATTCCACATATCAACAAGGGTTTCAGCAGGACAGCCAGCCATATCAGCCGGAAATCTCCCCAGAGCCCCCTGGAAACCATCTGATTATAGAATCATAGAATAGTAGGGTTGGAAGGAGCCTATAAGACCATCAAGTCCAACCCCCTGCTCAAAGCAGGAATCCAAGTGGATCCTTTAGTCTCCGGGTAGGACCATCTTAATAGGTCCCCCCAGCCTTGCAGAGGGGAAAAGCTACAGAAAGTCTAAACCTCAGCAGGCGATGACTATGACCATGACAATTGCCTAGGTAAGCTGGAATACACATAAGTCTGCAGTAGTGAGGTAGAGAGAACATGCAGCGATCAAGGAGTGACTCCTCAACGCCCAAGCTAATGTTCAACACCGAACTCCTCGCACAGGCAGAATTAGTTAACTTGATTGTAATAATTTATCTCCATTACAGAGCTCAACTTTTCTTGGCATAACATCTGGACCTACGAAAACAGGAACACGTTATAATACCATGCACTAGGTACACTTTATTACAGGAATACCAAATGAAGACCACTGCAGTTCTGTATCCTACTGCTTTTGCACAAATGCATCATAAGCCATACTAACGTAACATACTAAACTAACAGAGCTCCTGATTTTAATTCTGAAAGGAAAAACCTGCTGGAAGTCAACCTCAAAATGGCTGCAGACATCCTCTTTGTAATGCCTGAATGATCCTATGAAAGTAAGAGAGATCTAAATTAAGGTGATTTGGGGGATTTTGCAAGACACATCTAACACTTTTGCCTAATTTCCATTAAATAATGCCATTTTCTGAGCACCTTCCTTACAGAAGTTCTCAAAAAGGTAAGCAAGAAAACATAATTTCTCAAGGAGCCGTAAGCCAATGACCAATATCCCTCCTTTTTATGCAGAATATATATGGAGAATTTAAATCAACTATGTACTTATGGACACACTGATAAATGCTCACATCCAGTCAAAGTTGAAGAGCTATTCCAGCACTTGCATGCACTTTTGCCAGCTCAGCACAGTCTTTGCTAATAACATTTAAGCTTTAGGTGTATTTCTTCAAGTGAACCATATACCATTATTGAAAACAAATTGGCATGCATCGTGGGAGAGTTCAGGGCTTGCAGATAGTGTGGACATCAGCATCCTTCTGCCCAACTCCAGGAGTCATTTTCCCACCCAGAGAACAAGTACCAAGCATGTTAGGCCAGAGTTCAAAACACACACTTGCAGCACACCAAAACAGTAGCTTGCCTGAAAAGAGAAACACTGTATGACGGCCTCCATTAAATCCAGTGGGCATACCAAGTTACTACAAATGCACTTTACATTGCAGACTTTACACAGAAGTAGACCTACAACATAGTCCTCTCATGACATAATGTCCCCAACTTTCAGGCTCTTACCACTTACTGTTTTTTTTTTCTGGAAACAAAAATGCACCTGGGGCATAAAATATCCTCAGAATCCATTGATTTTGGAATCCATTGTGGTGCCTTTACGTCTCCTAAACCAAGCAACGTCCTGGGATATAAAATTGTCCCCAGGCTTTTTCCAAAGAAAACTGGTCTAGGTAAACAGGCTTAAATACTCTGGGTGTCAGTAGGCTGGCACAAGCCATGGGATTTCATTGGAGAAAATTTACCTACCAGAGACAGATTTGCATTTGGGTGTTTTCGTAACCCCATAGGTCCAAAATCATTAGGTTTTCATAATAATAAAGTTTTATTGACTGTTTGACATTTTTCTAATATTTTGAGCTTAATACTTCTTCTGACGCCAAAGACATATTTATGATCATGGGGCACTTTACCACCCCAAAATGGCTCGGGGTAATAAAATGTCCCCAAAATACATTTGTGTGTATTTTTTATGAATCCTGGGTGATTAATTTGGTCATCTATAACACATGGCTTCAGCCAGTAACCCTGAATGGTACAAGTTACAATAACAGCAAAGCATGTAAAAATAAAGGAATCATAGGCACATAAAGCAAGTGCCATTTTAAAATAAATTAGTCAGTGATTATCTGTTTCCAGGTATCCTACTTGAGTTCACTATCTGCTATTAGCAAAATGTTTTTTCCAGCCGTGCCAACTCTGCTGTAATAAAACACCCTCTCAACCTCTAATGCCAAAGACAATGCAATTTAAAATGTCTCTCTCTCTCTCTCTCTCTTGCTCACACTCACACACGTGTGCTACAAGTCCATAGTGAATATTTACTTTTGCAACTTATAAATGCACTGAGAGGGGTGAGGTATTTTTGATTATTCAAATAACTACTGTCAAGGCAAGGAATATGAGATTCAAGGTAACACTGAATCAAAGTATAACAGCCTTACATTATGTAATTCATGAAGCAAAATCTTACCAAGTAGTACCATAAAACAAAAAATTAAAAATACACCCACCATGAACAACTCTGACCAGGTTCGCACATAGAACTAACCCATGGGTTGTTTAACCTATGGGTTATTGAATTCTGGGTTGCCATCATGTGCGAATCCAGCCACACTAACAAACCATGGTTTGTAGCCATGAACAACCCAAAAAGAGAACCCATGGTTTGTTATTGAGTTGTGAACCTTGGATTGTTTAAACCATGGGTTGCAATGGCTCCTGTTCTATTTGACTATAAACTTGCAGACAAGATCTGAGAAAAACATATTTGATTATTTAATTCTGTCACGGTATAACCAAGTGTTTAAGCAATATAAAAATCGAAATGGGCAATCATGTCAGAAACCTCAAGGAAAAGGAGTGGCGGGTTTTTCCAAAAGGTAGGTAGGTCTTTTTCAAGTCAACAAAGGCCTTTTTCAGTCAACAAAGACATAGTCAGCATATGGCAGGATGCACCGAACACTCCAGTCATGTCTGCACTAAATTAAAACTATGCACCAATGGTGTTGTAAATACCATTATTATCCCTCTATCATGTTAAAGTTCATCCAGCAACAATCACTGGCACACAGCTTAAGTGTGGATGGACTACAACTCCTTATTTATTGTGTGTGTGAGTGAGTGTGAGAGAGAGAGGGGGGCAAAAAATGGAAGAGAATGCGAGAACTGAAGAAACTCATTTTCAGGCCCAGGGGAACCCTAAGCACCTGGCCACCTCAGTTCTTACAGATTTGATGCTGATGTTTTAAGGATTTCAGGTATTTAGCCAAAGGACTATAAAGCTGGCAGCTAAACATCTGGTGTTGGCTCCTAATAAAGCAACTATCAAATAATTTGAAATATTTCTCCCTCATGCTCTTAAAAACCTTTACAGATTTCCTAGAGGTATATAAGCTGAGGCTGGATGGCCCTCTCTCAGGGATGCTGTAGCGGCACCCTGCAGAGAGCCTGCATTGAGCAGGGGGTTGGACTAGATGAGCTCCATGATCCCTTCCAACTCTATGATTCTATGAAGCAGTGGAGGAATCAGAACTCTAAAGGAGCTATCTGAAGTGCTTTGCACCTTGGATAGCTCCTTCAGAGTTTTCTGGTTCTGACTGAAACCCGGAGCAAATCCACTGCCCCACTGACATTAGAGCCACCAGCTTCCACTGCTATGAAGGCACCAACGATATAGAGTGTCCATAAAATGTTACTGTGCCCTAAAATCAATTAAGAACCCATTTAGCATGTTTGATCACTAGTTAGTAAAAAAAAAAAGGGGGGGGTTCTAATAGCTGTATGTAGTAGGGCTGAATTATCCGATTAGGTAAAAAAATCAATTAAACCATACTAAATGTGGTTTAGCTGTTCTAGTCCAGGGATGGGCAACCACAATGCAGTGGGGCTGAATAACCCCCCACACCCAGCCCTCCATGGGCCATAAGATGTCGGGGGCAAGACCACACCCTCTGACATCAAAAGGGGTGGGGCCACATACCACGACACCATCTGGCTCCCAGCACCCGAGTCGGCAAGACAGTCCTGCCTGAAACCAACTTCCACTGCCCCGCACTTTCTCCCTGTCAGGAAAGGGTGCAGGGCAGGCAAAGCCTTGAGTTCCTGACAGCCATGTTGGGAAGCACATCCCCCAATCCCCTAGGAGAAAATGTTTCAGCACGCACCACTGGAAGGCACTGAAGCTCACCCCACACAACCTGCTCAGTCTCTCCTTCAGCGTTGCTCACAAACGTTCAATCCCATCTTTGCTGCCATTGGGGCTAGAGATGTTTTTGAAAGCATGAATAAAGCCAGGACCCTAAGGGTGCTGAATTCTGCAACCAAAATTTCTGCATTTGTGCAGTGCAAGCATAAAGCACAAACAGCCCTGTGCATAAAGCACTGTCAGTGTTCAAGGCTCCCTAAGCCAGGGGTGGGCAACTTGTGTCTCTCCAGATGTTTTGGTCTACACCAATGCCAATGAAGAGGGAAGATGGGGGCTGTAGTCCAAAATATCTGGAGGGCCACAAGTTGCCCATCTCTGCCCTAAGCAAAGGAGGTGTTGTGAAGGCTCAAGCTTGCTCAGAAGTCATTCCCTACTACCTGGAAGCCCCACTCCATAATCCCAGGCATGTGGAAATGGGCTTCAATTATTCAGCAATGAGGGACATGCATTCCGCATACCCTCACAGGCATTCTTCATTACCACTTGACACATTCCAGAACAGAGACTTGACAGTGACAACAGGGCCTGGGGCTGAACCCTTCAGAGTCTTATCAACCATCATTCCCACACCACCTTTTCCAAGTCTGAAGTGCTTTGTAGTTCTTACTGCATTTAATTAGACAGCTACCCTATGAAAAGGTGTTCAGCTGGACTTGCACAGTAGCATTCAGTGCATTTCATGACTGAATGTGGATACAATAATCTCTAGTGGTTTACTCATAACAGCCCACTGACCCCATTTGTGCACATCACAGTGGGCTAGACAGCAGTTCCCATGAAGAACACAGACAGCACCCTAAAATGCCTCCCCACTGCTAAGAACTTATCGTAAGTGACAACTTCATCAAAGGGGCTAAAGTGGAAGGCTAAAACACAACACATTTTGTAGCATCATGCTTTAAAGGGCAAATCAATGCAAAGTGGTATGCCCGGAGAAATATCCTATACTGTATTATTTATTTGTGGTTCTCACTTTCCTTCCCACAAGAGCTCAATGCACATTATAACATTTTAAAAGTGAAAGGCATAATAACTCTCACATAAGATTAACAACCCTAAATATAGCCCAGTAAAACCAACATTCCAGATAATCCTCCATTCCCAAATACTGAGTAAGGCCTAGTCATCCAATGCCTACCCAGAACAAAGCCAGCAGTTCCAGAACATACCCTGCTTGTAACCACTGCTTTCTTCCTGAGCTAGATTTGATTCTTTATGTTCCTTGTTTAAAAGCATCCAACTGGGCTGTGAGCGGAGGGTGTGGTCCCTACAGTCTTCCTCTTACTGAAAGTACAGGAAAACAGTTCCTACACTCTGAATGAAGTGATGTGTGGATTCACTAGGGAGAAACACTATGTGTGCCCCACCACTCCACTGCAAGCTAGACACTCTTCTCGGTGAAGCAAGCAGAGAGGACTGTCTAACTGCAGACTGCACTGCCACCTGCATTTGTCATCTGCTACTAGCAGTGTGCTGCAGCTCCTGTAGTTTTACACTATGATGGAAGCCTATTTACAGGACAGAACATACAAATCTTAAGAAATTTAGTAGCTACTCTTACGACTACATTTAATTCAAGAACTATCCAGAAATGCATATGACTTGTCTACCTAATGCAAAACAGTTTCTTACATGTTCCCCTGGTGATCAGGCACTTACTGACAACAATAGAACATTAATGTAGACACGACCAAGAATTATGTCTTGAAATCATGGCTAGTAAGCAAAACCAACAAATTTCTAGGCAGTGGCGTGGGGTGAAGAATTCTCCAGGGCTTAATTTTTCCCGTGGAAAATTTTAAATTTCCTAAATTCATTAGTAACAATCAATGGATGCCAACTGCAAATACAATACAAGTCAAGCTCGGCAGTTTAAAGCTGCAGATGAGTGGCTGTCAGTGTACCATGCACAGTTCTCTGAATTGCTAAAATGCATTAGTGTCTCAACAGTTTTCAGTACCTTTAATTTTTTCCTAAATGTAAACAATTTAGGACATGCTACTATCTTCTACATAATATAACATTTAAATCACATTACATGTGCTTTAATTCTCCCTCTTTCGAATATTTCAGGTAGTAATTGTAGTGTACTGGGACAAAAATTAACATGGGGTAGTTTTTTTAAGCTTTCTTGTTTACGAAGTGAAAGTAAAATAAACATGCTAAATCAGATCTCTCTCCAGGGCATCAGAACATTTTCTGATGCAAATTAGCCTGATTTGCATAGGGAAGTTTCCCAATTCAAAATTTTCCAGAAATCCCACATCATTATTTCTAGTTGAGCTCTTAGGCCTGCATGCCACTGTCCCCTCCCCAAACTCAGAAAATCTAATTATTTACAAACATTTTATGCAATGTTTTCATTTATATGCAACAAACTGAATATTCACTGATCATGTTATCATGTGGTAAAATGAATTTGAGGAAGCTTTCAGGCAAAGCTGCTTCCAAACAATCAGCAACACAATCATTATCTGTGACTATACAGCCACTTAAGGATTCCTTAACACGGCCTACCAAAATAGTCATTCTGACTGGAAGATGATGGAAATTGCACACAATACCTCCTGAGGGCACCAGGTTTGGGAAGGTATTCTAAGAACTCAAATCTGATGTTGTAGTACTGTACAGGTTCAAGCTTTTCTCCAAGTATTCTAAAAATCAAAATCTTCAAATCCCAATCTGAAATACTAGAAATCTGTAGCACTTTTCACACTGCTGGTACTAAATATGGAATACAAAACCAGCACAACCCCTGCTTGTGGGTCATTATCCAAAACATAACACAGCCAGGGTTTATCCATACGGTCTGACCATAGATTCCATGCCACATATGGGTTAACTGTATTGGACACAAGTGTGGTCATCTTGAAAAAAGTAATTGGCCACAGTCTGTGGGAAGGAAGAAGCAAAACTCCCAAATCAAGACAACTAACAAAACGGTAACATGCTGATTTTTGAGGCAAAAGACAGGGGCCCTGTTGTGCACAGAATGCTTAAAGACACCAGCCTGAAGGAGAGGAAGTGCAAGTGCCAACATCCTACATAGAGCTCTAGAATGCTCCAATTCTGGCTCGGTGCAAAATTGTCAGATTCCACTGAAAATCACAAAGAAGCTTCCCACTTTTCCCCATTTCATCATAAGACTTTCCAGATTCCAACTGGTTCCCAGGCCAGAGTCCCTAAGAGCTGGAAGCCCTATATAAACTTCTTGGATAGGGTTAGGCAATATTCTCCTCCCCCTCTACCTACTAGTTTGCTTGACCCACATGTGGTGCTGTCCTAGAACTGTCCCTTTTTGGTTGGAAGAATGTACCCAGCTTAATCTAGGTTTGGAAACATCACTAGCCCTATTCAGGTGTTCAGATCATGTGAATAACGATCACGTAAAGGGGGACAGTGGGGCTACCTGCACCATCCACACTGTCCATACACAGTACAGAGCACCTGTTAAGGGAGCCCTGCTTATGGACATAGCCTCTCTCCCCTTGACTGAGAGCTCACTATTTGGATGGTGAATGGTGGTGATGGTGGGTCTTGCAATATCAAGGCTCATGAAAGCAAGGGAAGAGTAGCCCAACTCTCCCCTTCTACTATCTGTCTTTGAACATACAACCTATCAAAGATAATTATGCATAGACACCTACTTAAAATTCCAGTTGGCTTGTGCAGACCTTTGCCTGACAAGTTTGGACATCAGCATACAATAAGTTGTCTATGATGGTAGATAAATATACGCATACCTATCCCCATATATGTCACCATGACAAACACCTCCCTTCTGTTGTCCCCCAACCACCCACCCTCGCCAGGTTCAGATGCCATGACAAGCCACACCCAACAAGGGTAAAATCAGTCAGCACACAACCATCACGGACAGGGTCATTAACAAGCCACTGTGGCTTATTAACCACCCTGCAATCGTGTGAACCAGGTCAATCTGTGTTACTGCACAGAAAACAAAAAAGACTTAACAACTGAATGGCATGACTGAGCCAAAATTAAGCATTTAACTCCCATTGATTTCAATGAGAAGGAGGATTAAGCACTTGCTTTAACTCTTCCTGAAATAAATTGCATTTGATATTAAATTTTGGCTGGGTTACGCCTACAATGTCCTGCTGAGCAGATACATATTTAAAATCACTACTTCAGCATATTTGGCCAAAAGGAGAAACTTTGTCTCTGTCATGTTTAGTCATATTTCAGTGCTTTACTGCCCAAACTGTGCCAAATATCTATCCAGCTTCTTGAGACCTTATAATTAAACTAGCTCTGGGCTCTCAGCTATTAATGCTGCCAATTTCACATGTGACCAAATCGTAATTTCTATGCCATACAAAAAAAGCACATGCAGTTGGCCCTTATTGGTTTTGAAGCATGGAGTTTTCCCTCTTGCTTTGATACAGCATTTGTTCTAAAGCTATCCTGCTCTCTATATGGAAAGAATTAAATCAGCATGCACTCAGAACACAATCTGCTGAGAGAAGTGTTAGGGAAAACAGACATTTTAAATGTGGTGGAAGTGGTCTGAACACACATTCCCTTACCATGAAAATGAATGCCTTAGAACACAGCAAATGTGCGTTCAAAGCACTTCTATCACACTTAGAAAGTACGCAGTGGTACAGTTTGGTAATTTTAGACTCTGGACTTCAATGGACTTATAGAGGGGTAGGGGCTCTCTTTAGATGGTAATATGTACTACTTGACTTACTTCAAAGTTTAGTAAGCCAGCCCTGCTGCATTCGGGGGTCCTCCTGCTAATTCTGCTGAATGGAACCCCAGACCTCTCCCTCAAAGTCTTGCCCTGACAACACTACTGAATATATACCATTCTTCACCCCACATTTAGGGGGAAACACCACCTTCTTCCCATCCTAGAAGTCAAAGTCAGTACCACAGCAGGGCTAGTGCACCACAGACTTATTTGCTGGAAAAGAGGGATGGATGACAGAGAAGGACAGTCAGCTCAGTGGCAGAGCAAGGTGAGGGCTTCCACCATCACTCTTAATACATTTTTAGAACTTGGGGTCTTGTTTCCAGTCCTTTTAAATTTCTCACACTACAATTAATGCTTCTTCAGCGAACTCTTTCAGGCACAGGTATATGAGGGACAGACAGCCATCATGAACCTCAAGACCTTAGATCAGCCTTCCCCAACCTGGCACCCTCCAGATGGGCTAGACTACAACTCCCATTATTCCCAGCTGCCATGAGGGACACTGCTTTAAGGTGCTCCAGAGCTGCCATGATCTAGCACTCATGGGGTTCTGAATTCATACCCTTCAGCTACAGAAGCAGAGCCCTTCATCAAATTAGGCTGACCAACACTGAACAGCTCCTACTTTTCCTCTCATAGCTAGGAGGCACAAATAAATTGTTCCAGATCAGTTTAATCCCTGGCATGAATGCTCCATCAGTGGCCTACAGTTATCAAGCTTAGAATCTCTCCTTTAACCCTATTCCATATCCCTCTGCTCCCATCTCCCATGGCTACTTCCTCCTATGCAACACAAATGCCTCACACTGGGTATCAACACGCGACCACTGAATTCACTCGCTCTGAACAGACTAGATACGAATCCTGTCTACTCACAGCCTTCCCCCAACCTGCTGGCCTCCAGATGTTCTGGACTACAACTCCCATCACCCCTGACCACTGGCCATGCTGGCTGGGGTTGCTGGGAGTTCTAGCGTAAAGCATCTGGAGGGCCCCAGGTTGGGGAAGACTTCAGAGTCTAGACCACTTGTAAGTGGATTACTGTCCATCAGTCCAGCTCTTTAGAAGAGCACAAGTCAGCTAACTCAGTAAAAAGGCCATCAATTATCAGGGGCACGCTAATCAAACAAGACAAAGAGGTAGTAACACTGAACTGTTTTCATGAGAGGGGGTTACTAAACTAGAGCTGTCAACTAATTGAGTTTAGGCCCGCTTTGGGGATCAAATCAGCCTTGGTCGCCTGATGGATGACCTTTAGCAGGAGAAGGATAGGAGTGCAACCCTGTTAGTCTTGCTCGATCTTTCATTGACTTTTGATACCATCATCCATGGTATCCTCCTGGATTTACTCCATGAATTGGGGTTAGAGGCACCATACTTCAGTGGTTCTGCTCCTACCTACAGGATCTATTTCGGAGTGATCCTGGGTGATCTTTTTTTTAGCACTCCAGTGGGTACTTTTGGGTACCACCTTGTCTCCAATGCTATTTAACATCTACATGAAGCCATTCAGGGAGGGCCCCTGGCTCAGTGGTAGAGCACATGTTTTGCATGCAGAAGATCTCAGGTTCAATCCCCGGCATTTCCAAGTAGGGCTGGAAAAAATTCTTGCCTGAATCCCTGGAAAACTACTGCCAGTTAGTGTCAACAATACTGGGCTAGATGGACCAATGGTCAGGCTCAGTATAAAGCAGCTTCCTATGTTCCTGTGTTGGAAGTGGTCATTAGGGGAGTTGGGAGCATGGTGTCATCAGTAAGCTGATGACACCCAACTCTATTTCTATGTAATATCTGAATCAAGTGTGGCTCTGGAAGTCATTAGTCAGTGCCTGGGCACAGTAATTGGCTGGATGAGGGCCAATAAACTGAGGTTGAATCCTGACAAGACAGAGCCCTAATGGGTGAGTGATTCTCAGGTCTGGAAGACTGGTCAACAATCTGTTCTGGACAGGCTTGTGCTCCCTCTGAACCAACAGGTTTGTAGTTTAGGGGTACTCCTGAATTCATCTTTGTCACTTGGCCCTGGTGACCTTGGTATCAAGGAGTGCTTTCTTCCTGCTTTTGCTGATACGCCAGCTGCAGCCAAGGTTAATTCTGGAAAGAGTTAACCTTGCCACAATGGTCCATGCATTGCTAACCTCAAGGCTGGATTATTGTAACACACTCTACATGGGGCTGCCCTGAAGGCTAATCTAGAAATCGCAACTGGTGCAAAATGCAGGAGCTCAGTTGCTCTGTGGACCAATCTATTACCAGCATAAAACACCTCAGCTGAAAGAGATGCACAGCTGCCTATATTCTGTGAGGCCAAGTTTAAGGTGCTAGTAATAAAGCCCTAAACTTAGGACCAGGTTATCTGAGAAACCGCCTAAGCCCTTAAAGTCCTGCCTGCTCCCTTTGATGATTAGGGGAGGCCCTTTTGGCAATTCTGCAAGGGAGTTTAGTGTGGTTGCCCATGCCTTCTGGAACACTATGCCCTGGAAAGAAGGCAGGTGCCAATGATGGTAAGTTTCAGGCACCTGCTAAAATCCACTCACTTCTAAATGTATTTAATGTATAATTATTTTTATGTATTTATTTATTTTATTAAATTTATTAATCACCCATCTGGCTGGTCACCCAGCCACTTATTTTGAAACTTATATTGTTGTATTATTTTTAGTTACTTTGTTGTTGTTTGGCTTTATGATTGTAAACCATCCTGAGGGCATGCACCAGTTGGGCAGTACACAAATCTAATAAATAAGTAAAATAAATGAAACATTCCTCTTCATCCAAGCCTTTCCAGCTTAATTTTTGTTTACCGAGTATGCTGCTGGTTACTCTTTTAGATATGTATATGTTAAATGGACAATATTTTTATATTGTATTTTATTGTGTTTTGTGATCATTTTTGCATTGTACACTGCATTGTTAATTTTGTTTAGTTGTTAATAATAATAATAATAATAATACTTTCACTTGATCATCTGGCTTTGAACTAATTTAAATAATGTGCTAGTATCAAGTGTAGGATAACAAAAAATTTAATGAACAAATGCTGTAACTGCTGTTGGGAGTGATGGATACCCTTGATATTTTATTTTTCCATTCTCTATTACAGTAATACACCAGTTTTAATTGTTTTATTTAAACTTGTAAACTGTGATATTTTATGAACACTGATATATAATGTAAAATAAATAAACCAAAATAATCTCAGAACAAAACAACATGCCCTTAATTCACCATGCAACCCATTAAAAGTTTGCTCTCTAATTAAAAATTGGCCCCAACTAAAGATTCTGCTGATTAATCTATAGATTAAAGCTTGAAATACTAATAAAAACATTGGCAATACAGAACCGATTAGGGAAAATACACATGGATGTCCACGCACATAAACCACATCGTTTCCAAAATAGCATCAAATCACTCAGCTGAAAACAGATCAGTAACCAAATGCAATTACTGAGAATCTAACAATTTTAAGTCTAACTTCCTCGGAAAACAACCAGTAGGCAAGTCTAGCCCACATATGGCCAGCCAACTAGAACAAGAGAGAAAATCAGAAATCCTGGTGAGAAGGAGAGGAGAGAAAGAAAATGTTAGGGAAGCTCATGATGCTCCAGAGACTATAAAGTCCTAGGAACATAAGCAAACCCCAGAGATGTATTTATTTAAAAGGGAACTAGACCCACTGGGACCCTGGGGTGGCAGGTAAGAATAAATGAGTAAGCTGCACTGGTTACCAGTGCATTTCCAAGACCAATTTAAAGTGCTGGTTTTGACTGCTTTAAACGGTTTGGGACCCCGTTACTTGAAGGACCACCTTCACCCACATCAGCCTGCCCACATGTTAAGATCACCAACAGAGGCCCTTCTCATTTGCTCAATGGCTGCTAGAAAGATAGCAGCCACTGGCATTCTTGGAAAGGGATATGCTACTTCACTTTGGCTAATTATGTAATACTGCAATTACAGCAGATTAATATCTATGCCTAATGAAACTGGCCTGTTATTTCAATCAAGATTGAAAAGCTCAGTTGGGAAAGTTGTCAAGTGAGCACACAATACCATACAGCAGTCCCTCCAACCTGGTGCCCTCCAGGTGTATTGGACTACAACTCCCATCACCCCCAACCAGGGAGCTGTCGTACAATACATCTGGAAGACACCAGGTTGGGGAAGACCGCTATACGGAGTCACAGTTTCAAAAGAAACTGCAATTTATTTTTTTAACTTGAGGCACAAAAGGAAAGCACACTAAAATTCCAGAATATTTTATAACTAATTTGACAGTCCTATTATTTTATAGTCTAAAGAGGCTTGTTTTCAGTATCTGTTAACAGCAGCAGGCATGATTCTCCAGGCTGGAGATAGAAATGGTGGCTATGAAGGCAGTTAAACCCCTGCCTCCATATAAATCCCTTCCTTCAAAGGGATATTGTTTAGTTAATCACATTTCACCAAGAGGTGAAAACATATGAACATATGAACCAACAGTTATACTGCATCTTACTCAAATACAACTGATTAAGTGACAACTCTATGGACTAAGTATTAAGCTCATAGACAAAATGGTCTGCCAGTTGCATCTAGAAACCCAGGGGTGGGGAAAATAAAGCAGCGGAGCCTTACAACCAAGACCTTACAACCATTAAGGTATCAAGAATTTCTCCCCATGTGTATTTATGTCAGACACAATTGTTTAATAAACATAACAGTGTGATGGCAATGGATATAAATGACTTTCAGAAATCAAACTAAAATCTTGTGAAGCAGAATACATACTAATACCTGGTTTGCGCATAATGGCAATTTGTGGGTTAACAACCCATGAATTGGTGGGGTCACGCGGAAGCAAGCACACTGTCTCCTGCCTGTTCATCACTTCCGCTTTGCATCCACTTTCCAAAACAACCCTAGGGTTCCTGGGTTGTTAGTTGTGGCATCCAAACCCAGCACTGTGTTGTTTAGGATTAAACAACCCAGAATTTTAATCCAACAATAATCCATGGGTTCAAATTCTGGGTTGTTTAACTCTCAACATCCCAAAGTGCTGAGTTCAGACATCATAACTAACAACCCAGGAACTGGGCACATTCCTGGGTTGTTTAGCGAAGCGGAAACAGGGACATGCGTGGGAGGCAGCTCGCTCATGCTTGACTCCGACAACCCATGGTTTAAGCAACCCATGAGTTCTCAGTATGTGCGAACTAGGCCTATGAGTTATTTAAATACAAAGACACAATATTCTTCTCATAAAACAATAGTATGCCATGAACAGCAGAAAAGCATCAAGGCTGCTGCTAAAAGCAACTGGTCATTTGTGGATAACGGGGAGAGCAGCACTGATATCTGATGCAGAGGAGTCCACTGAGAATTATAGTGCAGTTCTAGGAGGTTAACATGACCTACAAAGGCATGAGGGCCTGCACAGGGAGGGACTGTAGCTCAGTGGTAGAGCACATGCTGTCCATGCAGAAGGTCTGAAGTTTTCCAGGTAGGGCTGGGAAAGACCCCTATCTGAAACTCAAGAAAGCCACTGCCAGGCAGCGCAGATCAGCCTTCCCAACCTGGTGCCCTCCAGATGTGTTGGACTACAACTCCCACCATCCCCAGCCAGCACAACATAATATATTAAGTCATTAGTCTCCAGCTGATTCAGAGCTATGATAAGCAACAACCTGGAATATAAGGTTTTAAAATGATGTATCATTTTCACAGATCTTTGGTCCAATTACCCTGGGATAAATACCAGTCAGCAATGCCCTACTTACAAATTCATCAAAAGAAAAGGGGCAGAAATAAAAGTCTGCACAGAGAAAAAGACAAAAGATACTATTAGTGAGATTTTACTGCTCCTTTCAACACAATCAGTTGCTACCACTTCACAACCATTACTTGCATCACCTTTAGCCCTTTCCTCCTGAGCATTTTCTTCTATTCTTTCTTCAAGTCTATAATCACATTTTGCTCCCTCAGCAAACACCATCTTTCTCTTTTTGCCCCTTCCCCTCCCATTTCCACTGCAAGATAGTGGGTTTTGATCTCACCTCTTGCTAATTTTTAATCAAACAAGATGTAGACCTTGAGGACAGTACTGCACGAAGGAATTCTCACATCTCAAAGCCATTCATGCCTTTGATAGCTAACTTGTCAGAGAAAGGCTTTAATTTTCAGCAGAGCTAGAATGCTTTACACCAGATGTAGGTGACCTGGTGCCCTCCAGATGTTTTGCACTCAAATTCCCATAAACCCTGACCATTGGCCATGCTGGCTGAAGTTTATGGGAGTTGTCGTCCAAAATATCTGGAGGACACAAGGTTGCCTATCCCTTCTTTACACCCACAATAGCTTACATTCAAGAACATGAGCAGGAACCACTTCAATCCAACAAAATCTGTCTTACTTTGAAGGAGTTATTTAGAGAGTTCCTTGCTGATACAACAGGAAAGCCAGTGGTATGGGCACATAACTGAACAACACTATGGGGTTGGATCCTGACTTAGTCATTCTTAGAATGTGCCCACTGAAATCAAATGGGACAAGTCAGTGACGACCAACTTAAGCCCCACTGACTTCAATGGGTCTACTCTAAGCTTGACTACATCTGAATCCAACCCTATATATGCAATTTAATACTGCATATTGTTATTTGGATTTCAGTCTCTTTTTTGTCTTTTAGAACCAAGTGACCAAAGCTAATATTTTGCCATATATATAAAATACAACTAATTTTTTTAAACTACTTAGGCAATTCCAGGAAATAGCCTTCACCACCCTGGTGCCCTCCAGATGTGTTGGGCTACAACTCCCACCATCCCCAAACAGGATGGCCATTGGCTATGCTGTGTATGATGGGAGTCATAGTCCCAACACATCTAGAGAGCACCAGGTTGGCAAAGGCTGCAGTAAACTATTCTGACGACTTCTGTGAAGCAGAGCGGAATTTTAATCAAAGTCAGAAAGAACAGGGATGTGAAGTAGATGAGAGCAAGTTGGGAAGGAGGGAGTTAACATTTCCTTTGATTAAAAGAAACCCAAAAAATGTGAGGGTGGCTGGGGCTTCTCAGTCACCTTAGTACCTAGCATGAAGTCAAAGATGAAGAGGTGAAGTTATTCTCTTCATCACCAAACATGATTAATGGAGTTTATATTCAAGATACTACCACTCTGCCTCATAACAATTAATCTTCCTATTGCAGGAAATCTGCTTTCTAAAAAAGTAAACAAAACTTGCATTATCGCCCCTTCCCACACGGAGTAATTACACCTGATGCTACTCACAGCGGGACATGGTGCTGTTCAGCGTCTGCTTTGGTCAGTTCCTCCTCTTCAATATCAGACTCCCCGCCCGAACTGCTGTCCGTGATGTCAGAGTCAAATGCTTGCTCACAAGAACGCAGATTAGCCATCCCGCTGGCAGTAAACCTCTCCAGTTCTTCCGAGATGGAGTCACCTCTTAAGAAGCTGCTCAGTCCTTCTGAAGTACTCGTCTCGCTAGCAGCTTTTCTCAAAGCTGCTTCTGCCTTGCGCGTCAGCATCAGCTGACTTCGGTGTCTCAGGGAGTCCAATGCCGGCAACTTGCTTAGAGTTTTCTCCAAGAAGCCACCAAGCTGCTGCTGGATGTGGCGCTCCACTTGCTTGGCTTGCACCACCTGCAGGCGCTTCTGCAGTCTGCGAGCACGATTCTCAATGTCTGCCTGCCGCCGCAACAGCACCCTTGTTCTCATATCTGAATCTAGAGTGCTAAGGGAATTGCTTAGCAGAGCGATCTTCTGCTCTTCTGGTTTGCTGCTCCCAAGATTGGAAGAAGCAGGCACACCAGGTAACGACAACAACCTATTCTCTCCACCCCCTTCAAGCCCATGCTGCTGCTCTGGGGAACTGTGGGTATGTTTATTTGCCGTGCCATTATTGCTAAGTGGAGTGGTGTGCTCTGCATCGAGGCTTCTGTGTGGAAGAGTGCAATTTGTCAAACCTGATTTCAGGTCCCCCAAATCAGAACCCCCAGGGCCATTAGAATCAACATCCTGGAGGGTGGCAGAAGGAGAAGCACGCTTCCCGCCGTTAAGCGAAGCCGGGTTTTCATGGTCAGAGCTGTTACTCTTAGACAATTTTTTAGCCAGACCATTGACGGGTGCTTGCGGCAGAGGCGTCTGACTACTAGTGCTCATGGTTTTTAGGTTTTCCAAGGAAAACTCCAACACTGGCTGCCTCCCCAATAGGTCACTAGTTTTCAAGAAGGGGTGAGATAAGAGAGAGTGAGACTTAAGGACTGTCTGTTTGTTGAAGACCCCTTGCAGCTTCAAAGACTCTTTCGGAGGAACAGAGGTTACATCCGGACAGAGGTAAGACGCCACCAGGGGTTGCAGCTTTCCCCGCTCTTCCTTCGCAGGATTATTTCGGAAATCTAAGCTGGAATCCTCAGCTTTCCTTTTGGTGCCGTTGGTGGTGACGAGGATGTTGTTGGCGTTGCCGTTGTTTTCGGCACTGCCAGGAGACAGGGCGGAGGATGGGGGAGCCAGTTTGAACCGGATGTGGTGAGCTTCAGCTGCTGCGTCAGTGAGAGCGGGCGCCATAGTAGCCATTCAGCACAGAGAGATGGGAAATCCAGCCTCTCCCGTTGCAGAGGCCAGCTCTGCTGTCTCCTACTGCCTCGCCAGAGGGCAGCCTGAAAACAAAGCAGAAAAAGTTTTAGGAGTACAGAATTGGTGAAGCTATGAATCAGGTTGCACATCATTTCTAGCAACAAAGGTTACAGTTGGGAGGGCCAGGGGCTGCACACACATCTCCCCACCCACCTCCCACTGAGATCTAGGGGATCACGGGGGAGGGCAGTTGGAGGTAAGAAGCCTCTCCCATCCCCCACCACTTGCCACCAAGATTGCCATTTCTCCACCACTACCAGCAGAGAAAAAAAAGTGATCTCAGAATCGAGGAAAACGGCTGATCAGCTGGGCCGTGAGGAAAAGTGGGTGGGATCCTGCCGGCTTCGAAGGCCATACAGGAAGTGCCCAAGGACCACATGCAACCCTAGGGCTGCAGGTTGTGTACCACCCTATAAAGTTTCAAGCCACCTACCACACACAATGTGTGTTTTATTAGATACAATGACTGGTTATACAACTACGCCTGACAACTGCTGTGCAATGACATGTTATTTCCAACCCTATACCAGTCATCTCAAGTCCAAGTAGAAGGATACAAAGCACCATGAACAGAAGCAACAACATCCCCTGCTAAACCAGAAGTGGAAAGCTAAAGGAACAGGGTGTTACGCAGAAAGGGGAACACAGTAAAGACAGGGACAGACCACCAGATAACAGGCTAATGCAGTAAGAAATGGGCACCCAAAAGATTCGGAGAAGGTACAAGGGGACAGACGGGGTGTGGAGGAAGGAGAAAGCAGTGCCATAAACAGCAAGGCATTCCATACCATGCAGGTAGCCTTGTGAGGAGGTCAAGACTCAAAGCTAGCAGTATTATTGCTGGGTCAGAGAGTCAAACTAAACTGAAACACAACACCAGTTCAGAGAGAGATTATTCTCCCCGGTGAATCTGAACTGAACCCAAAGTCTCTCCATTGCCTTGAACCTGAATCAAATCCTTAACACAAAGAAAGGAGTAATTAGCTTTGAAAAAGAAGTGCTTCGATTTTCAGAAACTCAAGAAAGTTATTTTAAGGGTCATGAGAGAGGTCCTCGCATTTCCCCTGCCATAGGCAAAGACCCTATATTTCCCAGGATCCCAAAGGAAAGGGGGGGGGGTGTTCTGTGATTGGTGGTTTCATCTCTGACGTTTAGCTTGACCTTAAATAGAAACTACTACTTCCCTCAGATATGGAGTAGGGGAAAAAAAACCCTAATGAAACATGCAAGTTGTTTGAGAATTTCTGAAGACTTATGTTCCAAAATTGTCAGCTTAGTGCAACTGATGTTTTTGTTCAATCAGAAGCATCTTGCTAGTTCAGATTTTAGCTTTGAGATGCTCCTCAGAATCTGAGAATGCTATGGAAGAGGTACTTGGCCAAAGCAAAGCCAGGCCCACAAACATATTAGCCTCCATCTGGATTATTTTATCAATGAGTTTTGTCTCAATAAAAGCATAGCAAAGGACATAGGTTCTGCATAGGCACCATATGTTTCAGTACTGACAGGAGAAAAATGTGTCTGTCCGCTCTTTCCAACCATCCATAATTGTAGAAACCTCTATCATATCCCCTCAATGTTTTACCCTGTCATGACAAAGCCCTAAACTCTTTAGCCTTTTCTAACAGAAAAGTGTTCCGAGGCATTGATCATTTTAATTGCCTCGCTCTCTCTTTTTCAGCTCTTTCTTTAGATGGGAAGACAGATCTGTACACAGTATTCTAAAGATAGTTGTGCCACACGTTTAAATAATGGCATTACACAGGCTGTTCCTCTCTTCTGGGAAATACAAAGCAAGTCAAAATTGTGTTCTCTGTTACGGCTAGAGTGAGTCGATGTAGAAAAAGTAGCCCCAACCCAGATGCAGTTGCAAGCAGTCAAGACATAACTGGCCGCTCCCAATGCACATCTCTTTTGGATCAAAAGATGCAACCAACCAACTCAACTACATTTTCCCCTGAAGTTAATTATTTCCCAGTACATTCATTTTACAGGAGTTAATTTGCTTAAGATAACAGCATTATTTAAAATTATGGTTGTACCACTTTTCCTTTATTCCCAGTATACATTCTAGAGAAATAACTGAGGACATGGCAGAATCGTTTTCTAGATTTTACCTCGAATAGAATAACATGCAGAGTACAAGTTCAACATGGAGTAGCAAAAATACCAAATCTATTATGTTGCCTCCCAAAGGGCACAAATGATAAAGTGGAGAAGGACCTCCTTTATACTAAGTTGGATTCAAATTGAGCAACACCTGGCTACCCTCATTCTTCATAAACTACTGTAAGGATTTGCAGACTTTAGTAGACCTATGGATCTTATACACACACACACCACACACACATGTATAGCCACTACACTTAAGGTACAAGATGCATAAGCCTTAAGTGTCTCTCCCCAGGAACACCACCACTAACCTGGTTTTTATAGCACAAACTTTCATTCAACTTTCGCTCTTCACCTGGTATAAGGCAGATCTTAAATGTTTTATAAACCTAAACCATAACCACAATTTGCTATCATTGCACAGGCTGTGGCAATTACCTTAGTTGCTCTCTGTGTATTCTGTTCATAGTTGTTTGTAAGAGTGTGACCTGGTTCCCACAGAACACTAAGCCATGGTGTGGTCTGTTGAAATCTAGCTTCTTGTTGTGTCTGAACCCATTCCTGCACACAAGCCATGGTTTGCTACCAGCAACAAACCACCAAGAGAAATCATGGCTTATTGACTTACAAAATCTGACTTGTCTAAACCATGGATTGTTGTGATAAACCCAGAAACATGGCTCATCCCTGACTTGTTTGTTGCACTACTATCTGCCCTAAAACAGAGGAACCCAGCAAGAGCAGCCTGAAAATGAACCCACTTTGAAGGCAGGCAAAAATGGGCAGAGAAGAAACAAAACAGAAATAGGGAAGCCACTGTTTGTTTGCTTGTCTGCAAGACAATTAATGGCTAAAGTAATAAACCATGTTTAACATAAACCATGAATTAGCACTGAGTGCAAATGCAGCCAGTGCTACTGGGTATAGTAATGATGAGAATATAAAATGCTTCTATAAGAAATTAAATTCCTAATTCGTTAACAACTGTCAGATTAGTGATAGCACAGAAATGAAAATCTAGCAACATACCTATATAGGGAAGGGACTGGGTTAAAAAATATGGGATTTATTAATAATAGATACATTAACATAGCAAATTAGGATTCAACATGGGATACAGAAATCTTGACTGTTTTTTGGAAGACTGGGGGCTGATACTTATCAGGAAACTGAGCCTGTGAACTGGGACAAGCCAAATAAAGCACAAAATTGCATGTTTATAATAATTGCCTCTGAATATATTGTTTTCTGTTTTTATGCTAACAGCACAATCCTATGCATGTATACTTGGAAGTAATTCTCAATGAGTGCAATTGAATTTATTCCAAGTAAATGTTAGCGCAATCCTGTGCATGTTTACTTAGAAGTAAATCCCATTGTGTTTATTGGAACTTGCTCTCAGAAAAGTATGCATAGGTTTTTAGCTAAACGAAACAAAATAAAAGCAAGCAACTAGGGGAGTGCAGTGGGGGAATAGCAATTGCAGTTATTATCGTTGTTGTCGGTACAGAGGGAAGGGGCTTCTGCTTTCTCTATTACCTGTTATGAACATTCAATAAAACAGCAAATTACAGAAACAAAACTTAATTTGCAATTATAAATGTTTGCTAAATTACTCTACACAAAACATGTCTGAACCAGTTAAACTGATTTGTAACATTTGAGTCTAAACTAGAAGCATACCAAAGGAATAGATTACCCCATTTTTAAAGGGTTCAACTCCCTACTCAGAGAGCCAGGGCACCATAGTTTCTCTGTAAGGTATGTGAGGGGATCTCCGTATCCTAAAACGGAAGTAAGTGCCCTTCAGTGGATCAGATTTTCAAGTTAAGGTGGTGAAGTCTGCATATAAAGAACATGTTCATACTGTAGAAGTCAGTGACTCTTGGATATCATGTGAATACAACCTGAGTTGCTTCTTCTATCAACTGCCTTAATATATGTTCCCTTGACTGCTATGGTCCAATCCTAGGCTCATTGTTTTAATGTTGCATGATGTAATGAAGAGCAGAGGCAAAGAAATCCTTTGTTACGACGATTAAAGATGCTTTTCAGCAGCCTTCTGTGAAACAGTTCCAAGAATAGCCAATGAGTCAATATGGGTCAATAAGCTAGTGGTCCTACCCTCCCTAAAAATATCTTAAAATTAAAATTTGAGCAGATTTGGCAAATAATAAACACAGTTTGTTCTAAATGTCACACGGTTATACAACATCTCGAAATCCCAGTTTGTATCTCACATCTGAAATCTGACATTTTTCTTCATCCCTGCATAGGGTTGACATCTAAGAATCTGATGCTCACAGTGAACCACCTAAAATAATTTCACAAGAATCTGAAAGCATCTTTCCAAACGTGTCCTCAAAGTAACACTCTTAACAATTCTACAGAGCTTTCTGCAGCAGTTATTTTCTCTGGCCTTTTTACCTGAAAAAATATCTTTGAAAAACCGGCATACCCAGCATGTTTGAATGAAACTTTGGGCACCTACTAAAACTGGGTCACTTCTTGACAACTATGCGGTGTTGTACTGTGGCTGCATTTTTTCACTCTCCTAATAGCCAGTTTCCAAGTAACTTCCTTCCAATACTATTCTAGTTTTTGTCTCACCACACAGTACAACATTCACTTCCACCACCTCACATCCCGTTCTCCACAATGCAATTAATACATCTGCCCCCTCCTAATACAATGCAGAGTTCCTTTATTCCTCACATATCTACTTCTCCCCACACAAGACCAATCAATGAGATGATTTTGACATCCAGTCAGTTTTTCCCTTCCTCTCCCCACCACATCCCCATTTTTGTAACATCTTGCCTGATTAAGGAGATTTGAACACCTCAAACACATCCCCACAATTCTGTGCCTGTCTGGTTAGTCCTAATAAAGCTATTGCCTGTGGATTCTAGAAGGAATTTTTACTCGTATCAGCCAAGCACCCAAACATAAGGTTAATTTAAACTAAGCTTTTTAATTTCATTTTAAATTCTCTATAGTTCTGCCCAGTACTCAGATCTTGGTTTGTAAGACAGCTGCGCCTTGCCCATACTAAGCAGACAATAAATGGGGAATAAAGGCTTAATATAGGAATTTAAATCTCAAGAATTTGCCATTTCTAACAAAATAGTATGGCAATCCAAAATTCACTTGAGAGAGATATTTGTCTTCTCCTACACAAAAGGAACTGATCAGTGACAAACATGAATACCAAATCCAACATTACTTGTGTCATATTATACAGAGGTTATGTATGCTCATAAGCACAGTGACTTGGTTCACACAACACAAGCCACGCTCAAGGTTGAGCATGGGCTGTCAGTGAACCATGGGTTGCTGTGCTGTGTGAACCAGCCACGTCAATGGCAAACCACAGGTTCTCTTCAAGGTTTGGGCGCAGTTAACAAACCATGGTTTGTTGGCATGGCTGGGTTCACACAACGGAACAACCATGGTTCTTCAACAACTCATGATTCAAGAACAACCCACGCTTCACCTTGAGCATGGGTTTTCATGTTGTATGACCCTAACCAGAACTGGCACAAACATCCATTCTTATCTCCATCAGCTTCCCAACATGTTGCGGTGGCTTAGTGGTTAAGACGCTGAACTGCAGACCGGAAGGTCGGCAGGACAGAAGTTAGAAACCCAAGTGCTGTGTGACGGGGTGAGCTCCCGTCTTCAGTCCCAGCTTCTGCCAACCTAGCAGTTCGAAAGCAAGAAATTGCAAGGAGATAAATAGGTACCGCTTCGGCGGGAAAGGTAACAGCGTTCCGTGCACCTCGGTGTTCAGTCATGCCAGCCACATGACCACGGAAGCGTCTTCGGACAGCACTCGCTCTTCAGCTTAGAAATGGAGATGAGCACCACACCCTAGAGTCGGACACGACTGGTTGTGGACACCTTTAACTTTATGCACTCATGTAGCCGCTCGTACTATATATACCCATTTTTATACACCAACATGAATTCCAGCAAGTCCCATGAATACCATCTTTTGGGGGAAGGTGTTTTACTTTGGGTACGGAGTGAAAAGGAGAAGATAAAGAATTTGTTATCACTCACTAACCCAGGCTTCCCTAAACTGTTGCCCTCCAAATGTGCTAGGCTACAACTCTGATCATTCCCAGCCAGCATGGCCAATGGCCACTCTCACTGGGGATTATAGGAACAGTAGTTCAGCACATCTGGGGGCCACTGGGTTCAGGAAGGCTGCACTAGCAGAATAAGCTTTCTACCTAGCATGTTTAGCTGTTAAAGGCAAAAATCACTACAATTTCTTCCTGCCCCACATCTTACTCCTCGAGCAAAGGGCTGGATGCGCCTGATCTTGTCTGATCTCAGAAGCTAAGCACGGTCAGTCCTGGTTAATATTTGGATGGGAGACCGCCTGGGAATCAAGCTTCCTGCACTGAGCAGGAGGATGGACTTGATGGTCTTGTAGGCCCCTTCCAACCCTATGATTCTAAGTTCAGTCTCTTCTCCTCCACACGATACCCTTGAGGAACATCACTTCTCTTCAATCTTGCAATGAATTGCCTTACCAAGATCTTCCTGAATGACTCATCAAAAGCTCAGACTCTTACTTGACAGGCCACTCTCCAATCTTTACACAATGATGCCAAGACCCGCCAGTGGCAGACCTTTCCCGCCACTTCAGTAGCCCTTGAATCTTCTCACTTGTCCACTAGTACAATGGATAACATTATGGCCACTATGGTGTATGCCCACAAATGCCTATGTGCACCAGTTGCTGGGGAACATGGGCAGGAGAGTGCTGTTGCACTCATGTCCTGCTTGTGGGTTCCTGGTCAACAGCTGGTTGGCCACTGTGTGAACAGAATGCTGGACTAGATGGACTCTTGGTCTCATCCAGCAGGGCTCTTATGTGTAATACAGGGTTTGGCAACACTTGACCTGCATGCAGCCTCAGAGGCTTCCTGTGTAGCCCACCATGGGTGTCCTGTCTCCCACCGGCCCTCTGCTACTGCTGGTGCCAAAACTGTGCTAGTGGAAAGGGTGATGGGGATTACTCTCCTTGCACACCCTGTTTACCAACAGAATTGGGCTCCTATATGGGGCTTGATTTACATCACATGTCTCCGCACAGCCCAGCTGATTGGCAAGGAGGAGGCACAATTACACTACCCAATGAGAGGCAATTTAAACCCCTCACCTACAACCAGCTGATTGTAGTAACTATCTTTCTGGTCTAGGGAGAGCTTTTCCAGGAGCATCCACAAAACAGCCTCCTTGGAGCAGCTGGGACTGCTCCTTCTCACACAACACAATTAACACAATATGCAACAGAAGACTTGTAATTTACATATGCAACTTATAAAGCATCACCCAGACAATATACAGTATTTGCTTTAACAAAATTTAGTCCGATTTTTGCACTGAAGGCAACTGCAGTAGCAGTTCAAGCAGCAAACCTGTTCTTGCCCCTTCACTACAGAAAAGGCATTAGCTGTGAAATAGACATCAATGGCCCTCATCCAACAAACACCACTCACAAGCGCAGTCTTTTGTATTCGGATCTGTTGTGCTGGGTGTGCAAAATCCTAGTGCATGGGAGACAATAGGCCACTTTGTCTTTGCAATGGCAGCTGTAAGTAGGGAGGCTTCTGTTGCTCTCATGATTTGGACATAAGACCACAATCCTGAACATTAAGGTTTGCATTAAGGTTTACAGCTAAACACTGTATTTAACCACTAAAAACCAAGCCTCTACATCTGCATTCTGATATATGCTTTCATTCTTGACCTGAAAGTGGTTGCGGCTAAGAGAACATAGCTGCTTAGATGTTCCATCCTCAAAGACTCACCACCACCATCACCCCTCTTAAATGTAGTATGCTGATTGCATTATTCTTCTCTAGACACCTCAAGCTAGTTTCATTTGGACAAACATACTAGCTTATACTTACAAAATTAGTACAAAGAATGACAGGCATCTACATCTATTTCAATAGTTTCAGATAAGGCATACCTAAGCAGCATTGACAGAAAACTTATAGATCAAAGCATAAATACCCCCTACCCATTCAGAAAGTTCTTTTAAACAGATGGTGCCAGTTTCTACAGAATATGTAGGATATATCCCCCAATTACATACATAAATGCAGAAGCCCTAGGAGGAAGAATCACACAACTATGGTTATGTGAAAGGTCTGTTCAATGTTTGAGAGTCTTTATAAGTTACAATTCAGGCTGTATCTAAACCCATTGCCTTTCAAACATATATACAAGCTTTAGGGAAACTTGTGCTGCAGATGTCAGGATCCAGCAGGTATCTTTTGGAGCCTGGTGATAGCAAGTTTCAGTAAATAAATACCAGTTAGAATTCTGGACATCAATTGATATGTGCCACACAGTCTTAAGGGTGTCCTTTTTGGTTATTTGAGCAGTTTGATTTAGCTGTGGAACTAGAACAGGTTAGTTGCCTTTTAAACAGCAACTATAATCTGCATCACAGCAAAATGGAAAACTCCTGCTCTCCTGTTTTTGAACAGAATATGGATGGTAGCCCTTATGACTGAGACATTATTAAAATATAAAAGTAGTAATGTAAGTTTGTAGAATTTATCAATTATTGAAATATCAATTTTCAAGTTAGCATGTATTGATAGTTTTCTCCTCTGTAGGTATTTTTGTATAATGCTTTGTAGTTCTGCAATACTTTTATATTTGCATACTGTATATAACAGTTATTGTATTATTTGTATTTTGTATGCATCATTTTTAATTAACTTGTTATATTAAAAAAGGACAAGCATTTCCCAAAAAAAAACAGTACAGAAACTATAAGAAATATTACACCCATAAAAAAGGATGATAAGTTTTATATTTCAATCAACGACCTCCAGCATCTTAAGAACAAAGACCTGGTCTACACATGTATCAGAATGATATGGTACTGCTTTAGACTCCAGATGAGGGAAAGCCCCATCTTTTGAAAGATCCATTGCATAGAAAGCTCCCTGGAAGAAAAAATGAAACGAAACAAAACAAAACAGCAGGGAGGGTGCTGAACTAGAACCTAGCTCCTAGTATGTCTGGGTTTTACTTTCAGGTAGATTTTAATATGGGAGAGCATTCAAAAATGGCATTCCCACACCTACAGTGCTGCAATCCTCTCTACTCCACACGCAGACGCAACCTACGTTACCACAGGAGGAACAACAGCACATTTTTATTTCTTCATTCCAAATAAGCTTCATTTACAGAGGCTCAGCTCTGTGCAAGGTCCGTTTGGGACATTAGACTGACGAAAGTCTACACCCATCCGTTACAGTGCTTGTCCTTTAGGAATTCTCTCTCACGTGAGGCCCATCCAATTCCTCATTTATCTGTGTTCAGGAGGCCAATGAAAACCACTCTTTTATGTGGCAATTGGACTGTAAGCTGATTTTTTATCTTTGTGTTTTGCTGTTGGTAAGTGCTCAGTTTAATTCTTTTTTGCCGTTTTATCTAATGCATTTGATTTAAATTGTACTGTGTGCTGCCTTTAAGCAAATTATTCTCTGGAAAGGCAGGTGCTAAGTTTTAAAACAATACATGGCTTTAATTTCTATAAAGCCCTGGTCACCAACTATTACTAATGTAATAAATAAATTACGAATGTAATAAACAAACAAACTAGTTTTCAACAGGTGGACTTATTTTCAACTGAATCACAAATCATAAATGGGGGGGGTCCTTGTAGGTCATCTAATTCATGCCCCTACTTGATACAGGAAATCCAGAGCTAAAATATTCCCAAAAGATGTCTTTCCAACCTCTGCTTGAAGGCCTTCAGCAAGGGAGAGTTCACCATCACCCCAACCCTCGCAAGGTAACTGGTTCCACTGTCAAACTGCTCTTACCACTAAAGAAGCTTCTCATAATGCTCAACTGAAATCTACCCTCCTGCAACTTAAGCCCATTAGATCTAGCCCCACCCTCTAGGGCAGCTGACAAACAAGTCTTTGCCCTCTATGCAACAGAACTTGAAGCAGCACTGAAAAACAAGCAGCATGGCTTCCATCCACTGACTCACTCCAATTACATCAGAGACAGAGGCAAAGGGCTCATGTTGCCTTGGTTGCTGTTCACGCTGGTCTTTGATGGAAATCTACATTTCAGTTGCTCACTCTCATGTGCCTGTGCCTTTCTATGAAAGAAATCAGTGGCTGAGGTGTATAAAGAAGACTCTGACCACACTTCCATTTCTGTTCACTCGACAGGAGGCGGCTAAAGAGCCCTTTGTTCTTATCTTAGCTTGGGAGAAAGTAACCAATATGCCTGATAGCAGAGAAGGTCATTGCAACAAGAAGCTGTGCTGACTTGGGAAGCTTCTGGCGGCTGGATTGGACTTCTGGGCTGCCAGCTGCCTATCCCTACTGGAAAGGATGCTTCTTTGGAGAGTTGTCATAAGAGGCTCATTACCCAGACATTTCAAGGTCCTTTCCAATGGGATAAAAACAAGTTTGTGTCCTATTAGTTGTTTACCAACTTGTGTGTACTGTTAGGTCCAGAGAGCTTGTCATCCAATAAGAAGTAAAAAAAAACAGCACAGCAATGATCTGCCATCCAACAGAATTGCCCAATCAGGCGTTATTTTATTTAAATATTTTAATTAATTAATCAACATTTATTTATTTTTAAAGTATTTCTACTTCACCTAAGTGAAAAGATTTTCAGGACAGCAAGAGCTGCATATAAAAGAAGGAAATGAACTCTGTAAATGTGCAAAAATGGTTACTTCATCTATTCCAGCCTTCTCCAGCCTGGTGTCCTCGAGATGTGTTAGACTACAACTCCCACCATCCACATTAACCACGTTGGTTGAGGATGGTGGGAATTACACACCACCATATTGGGAGGGCAGCAAGTTGGGGAAGACTGATCTATTATGTAGACACTTTTAAAAAGTAGTTCAGATTCAAAAGAAGCTAGATTACTCCGCTCTTTCGAAGAGTATAATATCAACAGTCAGACTTAACCATACAAATAAATGATATGCCTGCAAAATCATATGGCAGCCTTCCCCAACCCAATGCCCCCCAGATGTGTTCGACTACAGCTCCCATCATCCCCAGTGGCCATGTAGTCCAACGCATGCAGGTTGGGGAAGGCTGTCATATGCCAAACTCAATGGATCAAAGCAGCCTTCATATTCTTAGAGGATGGGAAAAGGAGAGACATCTTGTGATGTGTATATTTTTCTAAAAGAGCCGACCACCTCTAAATGCTGAAAGGCTTTGCCCAGTTTCTTCTCATTGTTCAAACCACATGTGTCAATTTCAGGCTTTTTTAGTTCTTACAAGTTATTGGGCACCTAAGCATTAAATTTAAGAAAACATCATAAAATTCCAGTTGGGAAACCATCTGTTGAGGCAAAAATGAGTCCTCTGGAACTTTTAAAACAAATATATTATGGCACAGGTTTTTTGGATTAGATCCACAAATTTGGAAAAGTAAGCTCTAGCCTACAAAAACTTATGACACAATAATGCAATCCTATACATGTCTAATCAGAAGTAGGTCTCACTGAGTTCAGAGTAGCTTACTCCCAGGTAAATGGGTATAGAATTGCAGCCTCAGTCAAATCACATTCTTACGACACAATGTTATTAAGCATATGTTTGCCTGGTACCCAGAACCAGCATTCACAAATTTCCTGCTGAGTACAAACACTGACTATGACCTCCTAGGCATGTTTACTCAGGAGTAAGCTGCACTGTTAAATGGGACTTCTCCCCTAGCAACTGCGTTTAGGCTTGCAGCCTTAATATCTAATTTATTAGCACAGTGATGTTATATTTTCAGAACTAAGATTAGTTCATTTTAAAAGCCAGGTAGTGACCTTAAACACACACATAGGAAGTTGAATGTATATCGCTGAGCCACGAGGATTAACTGGCTGGCTATTGCTTCTAGAATTTCAGAGAGGCTGTCGCAACCAGAACTACTCTCTCTCACTTTCACAACACATTTTAACTTCTGAGGGAGAGCTTTTTACCTAAGTTTTATTTTTAGAATTATGTATCAGACATCACATGACATGACGCAATTGCTCAAGAGAAAGAGACCCAAACTGTTCCTGATTTAATGTTCAGAATATAAGCATCACAAAAGTAAGCTAATATTCTCTCTCAAATTATTTTTTAAGTAACAAAATTATGTAGCACTTAATAGGTTTTAAATCCAAGGACACTTAAAAGCATATATCCCCATCACTGCAAAAGAGGGACACAGTTTTGTTAACAGACATGGCTCATTTCAATCTGATCCAGAAACATACCAAACATCCTTACAGTCAGCCAGCAAAAACACTATTTACAAAACACTCTAATTTGACATCTTTAAGAGGAAAAGTTAAGTGAACCCAATTTGTTTACAGTTCGCATTAAGAATAAAAACATTCCCACCAATTCTAAATTATTGGTGATAAATGGCAGGTAAGCAACATAAAATAGATTACTGGGACAAATTCAAGTTAGCAAATGAGACGCTATTGTATAACTCAAACAAATGGAGGAGGGAAAAGTATGTTCACATACACAAAGCTTTCACAAATAAATGAACAAGTACACTGGACAGTCAGCGAGATGGAGTCAGAAGCCACGTTTACTGGCATAACATACTATGTACTACAATGTGATCCAACTCTACACCCCAATCCAATAATTTCATGTCCTATCATAATAAAGAGACAAATCCCAAGCAATAAAGGTTATGCAAAACAAGCGTTATGCAATTCGTGCCCAGTTTCCTCAAAACCCTATTTAAGAGTTTGTTTGGGTGGAGTATTCCAACCCTCACCCCATTGACATGGGAGTAAGTTCAGAAACAAGCCCGAACCTCCCCACCCCCCACTCCGCCCCAAGGTGGTGGTGGTGGAGGCGGCCAGGGGCAAATTCATGACTGTTGACTGTAACAACGACACCCATACACCAGCAAGCAGTCACCACAACGCGCGCGCACAAAAATGACTGCCAACCAGCCACGTGACGGCGAGATCTCTAACACGGGCGCGCGCGCGCACGCACACACACACGTCTGAGAATGGAACCCGGGGATGGATTGGGAAGGCTGTGATGGAACTTCGCGGCACGCCGGCGTCCGAGTGCTGGCGAGTAGTAGTACACGCGGAGGCGTGCCCGTTTTACGAAGCGGGGAGATGCGGAAACAAAGAGCAAAAGGGGGCCACCCTCCCGTTGGGAAGCTCCCCGTGCTAGAGGAGGGGGAAGCCTTCAGTTTAAAGTGGCGCCATCAGAGCCCAGCCTCTCGCCTCCTTCTTCTTCTCCCCCCCCCCCTCTTTGCAATGGAGCCGCAATACTTCGCGCACACAACACGCACCAGTCTCGGAGCCAGACTCGCGTCCTAAAGCTGCTAAAGGACGGAGAAGAAGAACGAACGCGGGAGCCGCGACTGGCGTGGCAGACGTTCACACGCCGCTGTGGCTACACAAAGTGCTTTGGACTATTGCAAAGGGAGCACTGCGGGAGCGGTGGCCTTTATTCCCAAACGTTGAACAAAGTCAGCCCACTCCCTTTCTCCCCCCGCACCGCACCCCACCCCCAAGAGCAGGAGGCCGGCGGGAGTGTTCGCGCCCCTCTTCTCGGCACTTTCCATGACCCTCCTCTCACGCTCAACTATGATCAATTCTACGGATTGGAAGCTCTTTTGCAGCCTGGTAAAGCGGGATTCAGCCAAGCGCCGAGGCTTTTTAAAAACCGGGGGGGGGGGCCCGCTGGGGGAGGAGAGACGGTCCGCATTCGGCCGTAGGACACCGCAAACGCCTCGGACTGTTGCAAACCCCCAACACGCAACAACAACAACGGAAAAGTAGCGGGGAGAGGGAATTAATAATATTCATCATGGAGGATTGAGAACCTGGCCGTGCCTGGCACTGGGAGCGGGAGAGAAAGAAACCGGGCAGGGAAGTTTATATTATGCTTTTAAAAACAGAGGTACTATTCCCCCCTCCGGCAAAAAAAAATCAAATAATGGGTACATCTTAGGGCCAGAAATTAAAAGGCAGCGGAGCAGGAAACCCAGGACAAGGGCGGGGGGAGAAAGCGGGCAAAGAAGTTGTTTTCTGGGCTCCAACGGGGGTGCAGCTCGCCAGCCGCGCTAACAAAGGCAGGGAAAGAAGGGCCGAGCAAGGGCAACGGAAAGCCGAGCAAGCAGCCGAGCAGGGCAGGCGAAAGGAAACCGAGCAGGCGGCGGCACCTACCACGTGATGGAGCCGAGAGCAGAGTCCGGGCGGATCCGGCCCGGTGCAAAAAAATAAAAATAAAAAAGGGCGCAGTTTGCAAACAAGGCGAGCGCGCGGCGCCGAGTCCTCTTCCCCCGCCGCCGCTCTCGCCGCCGCCGCCGTCTTCTCGCCGCGGCTTTTCTTTCTCTCGCCCTCGCGGCCCCTTTCCCCCCTTCCTTCCAGCCCCAGCTCCCCTTTCCCTGCCCGCCTGCTCCCTGCTCCTCTGCAGGCAAGGAGGGCGGGCGGGCAGGAAAAGGGCTGGGGAAGGAAGGGATTTGGGGACGGGGAAGGCTGTCTCCTCTTTTGCAACCACCCCACCCCGCACACCCTGGAGAAGGAGGGAGAAGAGGCGGCGGCGGAGAAAAAAGGGGCTCCTGCCTTCCTCCCCCGGCGGCGGCTGTCGCGGTGCCTCCACCTCCTCCTCCTGCTGCAAAGGAGGGTCTCTCGCTCCTCTTCGAAGTGGGGCACGGCGTGCAACAACCTCTGCGGCGCTTCCTTCTCCCCGCCTTCGCCCCTCTCGCCTCCTTCGCGCCCGACCCTCCACCCGGGTAGGACGGCGGGCGGCCGCAGCAGCCGCGGAGGTGGCGCTGCTGCTGCTGTTTTGCTGCCGCTAAATTCTGTTCGGGGAAAAATGGCGGCCGGGCTCCTTCTCTGCCCTCCTCCTCCTCCTCCCTTTAATCGGAGAATGCACCGGGCGGGCAGGCAGGCAGGCAGGCAGGGGGAAGGGAAGGGAAGGCGAGGGGGGAGAGGGAAGGGAGGCGCGAGCGCCGCCGCCGGCTCCTCGAGGCACGGCGGGCGGCAGCTATGCAGCTAAAGCCTTGAGCGCGAGCAAGCGCGCCAGCGAGCAAGGCAAGTGGAAGAGGCGCGTGCACCCGGGCAAGCGGAGAGATGAATGGACGGACGGCTGACAGGGCAAGGCGCGACCAACGGGGAGGGCACGCTCGGGGTGAGATGCAGAGCTGTGCAGGGAGGAAAGCAAAATCAGAATGCCCTGCTGGACCCCAAAGACACCGCCTATGTCAGAATTAAGTTCTGGAGGGGTGGCCCTCCTGTCATGCCCTCCCCCATGGGTCGGGGGAGGGCACACACAATTTAGCGCTTAAAGACTATGTAGCAGAGCCTCTCCCCCTCTATTATAGGGCCGCTGCCATCTCTCCCCCCCCCCCGGTTGCAGTGAGGCATTGGGTTAGGGTCAGCTAGGCAGGGTCAGAAATCCTTCAGAAGGATCAGATAGATTTGACCTTTTTAGTTGGGGATATGTTATGGATTTCATTATATTTATATTTTGCAAATTAATATCTGCAAAAAGGAAGAAAAACAAGGACGTTACATTCAACTCATTTTCTCCTGAAATGAGTACAGAACTAAAAAAAAATAAGCATCACCCATTAGGGTTACTCCATTCAATATGCAGCAGAATTCTTCGGCCTTCTGCCAAAGAAGGGGGGGATCACATCTTTCTATGTAACTATTAAAGGCATGGATATAACTGAACAGTGCCTACACTGAAGTAAGCAATTTGGATTGTCTTATTTATACAGTGCTAAGAGCAACACAGTGGCCAGGCAGTCATCACAAGAACCCAGTGAAGTAAATCAAAAATTTGGCTCAGGCAAACAGATGGAGAACTGTCTCTCAGATCTAGAGAATCACAGAAGAAGCAAAAGGCCTCATATACATGTCCCATGAAGAACCTTATATGCTAATACATGTGGTTTATGCTGCTGGATGTAGCCAGCTGCCCCCCACCCCACAGGCTTGTGTCCAGCAGATCCACCTGCTATATCTCATAATTTTTGACACCCTATTGTAAACAACCAGTTCCATGCTTCTCAGGTATAGCTCTGTATATGTTGCATTGCACACATTCAAAACTATCCTCACTGAGCAGGAATTTGAACCCAGGTATTCCAAACTGCTTTAACATTCCATCTACTCAAAACTTGTTTTTTCCTCACAAGAGCCTCCCACTATAATGGATAATTTACTCCCGGCAGGTTGTCGTACCACGTTGGTGTTTGTTTTCACTCCGATCAGTTTTACACCCTAGTTTGAAACAACATACTTTGAAGTAAAAGCCATTGAAATACATTCAACAACAAGGCTTCCTCAGCTCTATTCTGTGAGTTAGGATTGCGTAGCACCCCAGTTGTAAAGAATTTGTGCCTGAGTTATCTGCCTGCAATAACAGCATCACAATGCAAGTGCAGCACTATACGTTCTAAAGCAACTTTAGTGGAGCTATGGTATGCTCACTTCATAAAAAGCACTTATATGGCTGACCAAACAAGGCTTCACACAAGATAAATGTTGCAAGAAAGCAGCTGCTACATCAAAGATGTGCACCAGAAAACTCTGCAAGTTAATAGAATTATCACAGTCAATACAAGTGTTACAAAATTTTTACATTATACAATTATTGCAAGACTTGCAGATATATACAAAAAGAAAACCAGTCTATTGGACTTTAATGTACCTGTATCATACAGCATCTTCATAATGAGTCTAATAAGATACTAGCGAAGGAAAAAAAATGTTGCTCACCTTTGACATAGTACACTTACTATTAGAAATACCAGGCAAGAGCAAACACTCACAGAAATTCATGATAATAAAAACCCTTAGAGCAAGGATATGTACCCTGTCCCACCACCACTTCTGAGTATTTGAGGAATTTCACCTCCCATTTTACTGAACTCTCTTCCCTCCACAATAGGGCCAGCCCAAAACATTTTGCTGCCTGAAGTGAAGGCAGGATAGCAATCCACCCAACCCTATTCCACATACAGAAGCCAACCAGACCAAGAGTTGAATCTTTCTTCAACACTGGCAAGGATACAGAATCCTCCACTCTACCTGAGGGCAGCAAGCTAGCTTAGGGGATGCAGGGCAGGCCACATGGCACATGCAGCTCTATCTTCCCCACCCCTCCGCATCTGCTGCCTGAGGTAACTGCCTCACTTTGCCTAATAGTAGGGCTGGCCTTGCTCCACAACCTAATAACCCACGTCTCCAGTCCTGATGACCTAGTGTTTACTGGATAGGAAATACTGAAAATGCTGTGTGTTTTTAATTTATCATATGTTCAGTTTGTTTGTAGGGTCTTCCCCCATCCCACCATCCTCTGATCTGCCAGGCACCATCCCATAGCTCCTATACTCCACCTCAGTACCTGAACCTTAGGAAATCTGGCAATCCTAGAGGAAGTGTGTTCCCTAGGGCCACTTGTAGCTCCTTCCATCATCGCCTTACCAGCATGGAAGCCACTGCAGTTCATGTCTTTCCTACTCTAGTACTCTCAGAAAGTCCCGGCCATGTGGGAAGAGCCCTCAAGGCAACTCCTTCCCACTCCCACTTTGTCCTAGCTTCTGGGAGGGGCAAGGCTGGCATGGGAGGGAGGGAGTCACTTCGGCAGCATTCCTCCCATGTAGCCTGGAATTCCAGTGTTATCAGACTGCATAACACACCCCAAACACACTGCAGCGGCTCCCATGCCACTAAATTCACATAAAAAGGGTCCTCCAGTGAGTTCATGGCTGATGTGGTCACTCGGTAGCCAAGTCAAGGTTTCCTGCTGCACAGTTCATGCATTATGAACAGGAGAGAATCTGCCTTATACCGTTAGTCCACCTAGCTCAGTATTGCCTATTCTGCTGTCAGCCAGTGGTTCTCCAGGGTTTCAGGTAGGAGTCTTCCTTGCTCCTGCCTAAAGATACCAAGGACTGAATCTGGGACTTTCTGCATGCAAAGCAAATGCTCTACCACTGAGTTACAGCCTTAACTGAGGTGCCAAGTTACCACCTTGCTAGCTTTCAAACTGTGCCCACCCAATGGCCCCTGAGGGTTAGCACACACTTCTGTAGTGGCTTGTCTAAGAATATCAAAACAATAATGTGGACTGAAATCTAGTAGGTAAGAGGAGAATTCGTCCTGCCACCCGGCAGTTCAGAACACACCAGTTTTAATTCAATAAAAAGTTAATACAGAACATAGAATTGCCGTAAAATAAGCACAAAAAATGTTGAGTCTAACTTCTAATATTTGCCCTAGCTATTAAAATAGGGATGGAGGTAATATCTTAAATGGCACCAGCAGACCTACAGCACAGACATTTACAAATCAGAAGTCCCTCCTGCCCTCCAGGAGCATAGCTAACTTCAAACTGAAGACCTTTAACACAGTACTTAGTTGTATATTTGGGAGAGGGTGTAAGGGAATACAGTGGATCTTACTCCCCTACTTGCCCAGTTGCCCATAAGCTTTAACCCCCTACCCATATTGTATTCAAATATAAATTGCAAGGCCCAAGAAAAATCCTTACAAGGGGGCGGGTGGGGGGACCAACAAAGGCGAAAGGCACAAATTAAGTTAAAAAAACAGAAGAGAAGATATTCTCAAGTGCCTGAAAATGCATTAATAAGCCTGACGCGTTTCAGAAAGGTATTTCCTTCCTCAGGGGCCATTCATCTTTCCCCACATATATTTTGAAAAATCTTGCTGATAGTTCCTCTGTAGTTTGAAACAGAAGAAGTATCAGTAACAGAAAGTCAAGTGGCCCCTGAGGAAGGAAACATCTTTCCGAAACGCGTCGAGCTTATTAAAGCATTTTCTAAGCATTTGAAAATATCTTCCCTCCTGTTTTTTTGTATATTTATAGGAACCTGCCTGCAGAACTGATGCAATGGCATTACCTGCTTGAAGGTACTGAGTAGGGTAAAACAAAGATAAAGCCATGGTTGCAACCTAAGAGTGTTGCCCCTTAGGAAGGCAAACAGGTGGGGTCTGTGTAAAACAAAGCTCAGATACAAACTTACAAATTATCTACACTTTAACATTATGCACCCCCAATTCTGTGTAACAACTGCTTTTTTCCTGTTCCATGGAGCTTAAAAAGGTAAAGGTGTCCCCAACCAGTCGTGTCCGACTCTAGGGTGCGGTGCTCATCCCCGTTTCTAAGCCGAAGAGCCAGCGCTGTCCGAAGACACTTCCATGGTCATGTGGCCGGCATGACTGAACACTGAGGTGCACGGAACGCTGTTACCTTTCCCGCCAAAGTGGTACCTATTTATCTACTTACAATTTCTTGCTTTCGAACTGCTAGGTTGGCAGAAGCTGGGACTGAAGACGGGAGCTCACTCCGCCACGCAGCACTCGGGTCTCGAACTGCTGTCCTGCCGACCTTCCAGTCTGCAGTTCAGCATCTTAACCACTAAGCCATTATTATGACATATAATGAGATCATAGCTTCCCACTTTTTTGCTAACCGTATTTAAAATATCTCCTGGTCTCAACACTTGTCAGGCCCATTTACATAGCTGCTACCATCCTTATTTCTTTTTTAAGGCAACATATGTCACTTTAAGCCAAAAAATCTGGAATAATTAATAATGATGTGAACAAGCTGCGTGCTAGTGCAGTACCCATGATACCCTGATGAGCAAACGAGCTCAAAGTGGGCTAGATGAAATAACTATCACTAACTAGATTAAATAACTAGATGAAATAACTGCGGATCCACAGTTGTCTACAGAATCAGACTCAAAGAGTGCTTATCAATGGGATCTTCTCCAACTGGGGAGAGGTAACGAGCAGGGTACCGCAGGGCTCAGTCCTGGGCCCAGTGCTCTTCAACATTTTTATTAATGACTTGGAGGAGGAGGTGCAGGGAATGCTGACCAAATTTGCAGATGACACAAAATTGGGCAGGATAACTAATACCCTGGAAGACAGAAACAAAATTCAAAGTGATCTGGATAAACTGACGCACTGGGCAGAAAACAACAGAATGACATTTAATAGGGATAAATGCCAAGTTCTGCACCTAGGAAAAAGAAACCAAGTGCACAGTTACAAGATGGGGGATACGTGGCTCAACAACACTACAAGCGAGAAGAATCTTGGAATTGTTGTCGATCACAAGCTCAATATGAGCCAACAATGTGATGTGGCTGCAAAAAAGGCAAATGCTATTTTGGGCTGCATTAATAGAAGCATAGCTTCCAAATCCTGGGAAGTACTAATTCCCCTATACTCAGCACTGGTTAGGCCTCATCTGGAGTCCTGTGTCCAGTTCTGGGCACCACATTTTAAGAAGGATGCAGACAAACTGGAAAGGGTTCAGAGGAGGGCAACAAAGATGATCAGGGGACTGGAAACAAAGCCCTATGAAGAGAGGCTGAGAGAACTGGGCATGTTTAGCCTTGAGAAGACTGAGGGAAGATAGGATAGCACCCTTCAAGTACTTGAAAGGTTGTCACAGAGGGGAAGGCCAGGATCTCTTCTCGATCATCCCAGAGTGCAGGCCACGGAATCATGGGCTCAAGTGACAGGAAGCCAGATTCCGGCTGAACATCAGGAAAAACTTCCTGACTGTTAGAGCAATACTACAATGGAACCCATTCCCTAGGGAGGTGGTGGGCTCTCCCACACTGGAAGCATTCAAGACGAGGCTGGACAGCCATCTGTCGGGGATGCTCTGACTTGGATTCCTGCACTGAGCAGGGGGTTGGACTCGATGGCCTTGTAGGCCCCTTCCAACCCTACTATTCTATGATTCTATGATACCCGGTTTGCTCCTCCCTTCTTGAGAGTGGGTAAACAAACCAGGAAGGATAGCTTTGCATAACGTCTGAACCCGGGATTATGGTTAACTGCACCCAAGCAAGCCATGATTCATAAGACAACAACAAACCCCGGCTCAAAGATCCCTTACAAATCCTGCCTTGTCTGGGCACACTTAACCATAATACCAGGTTCAAATGTCACACAAAGCTATTCGTTCCTAGTTTCTTTGCCTGCTCTCACAAAGGGAGCAGTAAAGCAGAAGCAAACAGACTGTGTGTACCTGCACACTGCCTGTTCACCCTGTAGTTTATTAAGCCAGGATTCCTGGCTTAAAGTGATGTGCTAATGCAGCTAGAGGTTTTCCCCATATCAAAGTAGTTTCTGCCTCTTCTCAAATAGTCTTACCCTTAGGAGGGGAACCTCTCACTGACAATACAGACCTTGTAGGCCTAATCCTTAAAGCCTGGAGACTACTGAACATGCTCAGTAGTGTAGTTTCCTGCCAGGACAGCATGGGCAATGTTTTTTTTATTTCCCAGTGCTATCTAAAGAGTTCTAGCTTCTAAAACTTGATGGGAACTATATTAAAATTGGGCATACTCAAAGCAAGTTGGAAATTTCCATATGATACTTGTAAGCTGCCTTCATAACAACTCCGTATGGAAGTCCAATGCTATTCCCATTTTTCAGTTGAGGAACTGAGGCTGAGAAACAAGGGCTTGCCCAATTAATCCATAGCAGATGCAGGACCCAACTCTGGCTCTTCCGCATCCAATTCCACTGAAGCACTCTGGATTTCATTTACACAAAAGGGAGAAAGGATGAGATCTGGTATTTTCCCCCATGCCCTCATTTACTAAAGTATTTCAAAGGGTGCGTGCATTCTGTTTTGTGCCGGTAGATGTAAATCAGCCTTCCCCAACTGCCCTCCAGATGTTCAGGAATGCTGGGAATTGTAGTCCAAAACATCTGAAAAGCAACACCCTGGGGAAGGCTGATGTAAATTATGCTAATTACATGTAACTTCCATGAACATGGCAGCTGCCAAGACACATACAGTTCTTGGAAGCAGAAGACCAACCTTTTCCCAGTGACCACTTGTATCCTCAGGGCCCGGCTGTCCCATGAAGCAGAGGGAAGCCTCAGGTGATGAAACGGGAGGAGTGGCGAATTCCACCACTCCCCCCTCCCAGCATCAGGAGGGCCCACTGCATCCTCCAGCAAGTGCTCCAGAGAGCCCTGGCAGATGCTCTCCCCCTGTGGCATTTGCAGCAGCAGGAGAGCAATCGCCAGGGCTGTCCGGAACAGAAGGGGATAGGAGGGGTGTGATGTGGTTTTGTTTTCTGAATCAATTTTTTATTACAAGTTTTAACAAAACAAACAAGGGAAGGGGGTCGTGACGCAGTGGCAGGAAGGAGAAGGGGACACAACATGGCAAAGGGAAGGGGAAGGGGGGGGTCGTGACACAGCAACAAGTGTGCTCTCTCACCTCAGACAGTGGGAGCTTGCGCCAGGGCTGTGCATCCTGAAGGGAAAAACAGCAAATTATGCAATCCACGTTTCTTTCATAACATAAATGCATACTTTTAAACACATTTATTCTGTACCTGGTTATCTGTAGCTACCTAAACCTCTAGACTATTGCTATGGGTTGTACATGGGCCTGCTTTTGAAGACTATGCAGAAACTGCAGTTGATCCAAAGTATAATAGTGAGAATACTGAGTGGGACCAATTGAATGAAACACTTCTCACCAGTTTTGAAATGACTACACAGGCAAACAGTACATTGCAAAGCACAATTCCTTCCCTTGCACAAATAGCCTGAACACGCCTGAGCATTAAAATCTCCCTCAGAAGCCTTTCTGAGTCCACCCAACATTGGAAGTGAGATTGGAGAGAGGGCCTTTTCTGTATTGGCACCCCAACTCTAAAATGCCTTCTCCAAGGAGGCTTTCCTGGAACCAACTGATGTCTTTTCAGAAACAGATGAAGACCTATTTTATTAGCCTTGGCTAGTCTTTCCCAATCTGATGCCCTCCATGCTGGCTGGGCATGATGAAAATTGTATCCCAACACATCTGAAGGTTGGGGAAGGCCCAGACCTTTTAGATCTTGTAGGAGATTTTTTACTCCATTGCTTTGCTAAGCCCCCTTGCTGTGCTGCTGGTTTTAACTGGGAGTATTGTTACTGCTATTTTTAATTTTTTTTAAGCTGCTCTGGAAGTCTTTGAACTTTCAGAGAAGAGCAGGATATTGTGCTAGTACTATATACGTACGTACTCAAACAAAACATACAGAATGAAGAAACCCTCTGGCTAAAATCCTAAACGCACTTACAAGGGAGGAAGCTCCATTGGACGAAGCATCACTTCCTGAGTAAACAGGCACAGGATTGTGCCGTCAAACCGCTATCCTCAATAAGGAAAAACCTGACAGACTTTGCAAAATCTTCATAATTTTTATCAGTGGCATGAATAAGTAAGAGAAGGAGGAACATTTTGATGACATCTAAGAATTCTGTATTCCTAGCCCTTTCTGAGTAGACAGCAGCAAAACTGGAGATGATGCTGTTTAGTTCTTTTATTGTTCTAAATTTAATTGTGTTTTTATTTTTTTATTTTTATGCTATGTTTTAATTAAGATTTTGTTTTTAATCTGGATTTTATTGTTAGCTGCCTTGAGCTATTTTGGTGGAAAAGGCAGGATAGAAATTAATTAAATAATAAATAATGGTGAAGGGCTAGAAACTTGATGGGCTTTGCTATAGTGTAAAAACCCAACGTTCTATTAGACAGGCAGGAGGCTGTGAAAAACCAAATGTTCTCTTCAGATAAGGGAGGGCCTATCAGCTGAGCATAGATATATAGAGATTTGGTTATAGGATGGTGTCTTGAAAGATCCTATTCTATAAAGAACAACAAATAAAGGGAGTTTTCTCTTAAACAATGTATGGGCAGGGGATGAGCATGCAAAGGGAAAGAGAGTACCACCATGGAAGTGGTGAGAGAGAGAGAGAGAGAGAGAAGGGAAAGGAAGGGTCATAGCTCAATGGTAAGAGAATATGATTTACAGCTTCTGTGTATACACCACAGGGCTACAAAAGACAGCTTCACAACCACCAAACATCTTAGGAAAATACGACTGTGGTGGCGACCGGAAACTAGGATTACTTAAACATTTGTGAACCTGAAATGTAGTATCTAATAATTAAAAGTCCATGGGATTGGCTACGTAAGTGCATCTGTTCCTTTTACTTCCTCATTATCTGTGGGATGGAAAATGATTAGGAAGAAGCTTTCACCATTCTTAGCAACTGGTAATGCCTTACACTTTGAAAAAATAAAATATAACTATCAAGTGACATTATATTTGGAGAGGGCCTATCTGAACTACACAGATTTCATTATTGTAACGTACTCTGATAATGATTATCATATCCTCTCATTTTAACATTTCATACTATGGGTTTCAGGAGCATTCTCAATTTCTTCCCAATATTGATGCTTATCTTTCAGCTGGCACAATACTGGCCTGGTTCGCATGTAACAACCACCCAGAGTATGGGTTGAGTATGGGTTGTTGTTGAATCGTGGGTGGCTGCTACAGCAGAACCCTGCACTATGTGGTTAATAACCTATAGTTAAGCCAAACAACCCAGGAAGAGAACTCATGGTTTGTTGATGGGTTGTGAGTTCTGGGTTGCCTGTAGTTCCAAACCCATAGTTAAACCACATGTAATGACAACCCACAGTTCAACAACCCATACTGAACCCGTACTCTGGGTTGTCATTACATGTGAACCAGGTCACTGCCTGTGTTGTAGTGGAAATTGAAACTCACAACTTTGCTAGTGCATGCTGATGATTTGTATTCTGCAAAAAGCATCATTACTATTTCTGTGACAATAAAATATACATGTAACAGCGATGCAATAAGGCAGTAAAACGTAATATAAAAACCTCAAGTTTAAAACAGAATAAAATCAGAGTAAACACCAGAGTAAAAGCCAGCCACAGTACAAAGATCTAAAAATGCACTAATGCAACTTTTAAAATCAAAGGACTAAAAAGCCTGGGAAAATAGAAAGGACTTCATCTGGCACTAGATAGTCCACAATGTAGTCACCAAGTAAACCTCTCTGGGTAGAGCATTCCACCACTGAAAAGGCCCCCTCGTTAGTAGCCAACCACTTCACCTCATTTGGCGGGGGCACCCAGAGAAGGGCCTCTGAAAATGATCTTAAGGCAGGTATATATGGAAGGAGATGATCCTTCAGGTAAGCTGGCCCCATACTGTTTAGGGCTTTTGTGTTAATGCCAGCATTTTGAATTGGGCTCATAAATGGATTGACAGCCAGCACAGATCATAAAGCACTGGCGTAATATGATCAAATTGGCCCATCCCTGTTAACAATCTCGCTGCCCTATTTTGGCCCAGCCAGAGTTCCCGAACTGTTTTCAAAGGCAGTCCCACATATGTAATGCATTGCAGTAATTCAAACGTGAGGTTACTAGAGCATGGACAACTGCAGCTAAGCTATGCAATCGTGTGTGACAATAAAATCTGTGCACATACTGAAATCAAGTGCAACTCATGCAGCCCAGTCCTATGAATGTTTACATGGATGTCCCACCAGCCATAATCTAACACAGGGGTAAGCATGTGTAAGCCCATTGATTTGAAAGGGTTTAAGCCAGAGCTACAAAGTTTAGTTGATCAATTGCTATTTTTAATAGAAGTATTTACAAAAAGTGAAACTTTCAGGTGCCATCTTAGAAGACACATTCCCATATTCTCATATACTGAAGGGAATCCTCTTCTACAGGTAAAACTAGACAAGATGCCATTAGCAATTGCATAATGGCATTTTTAAGATAAAAGTAGAGGCATGAGGCCCAATCCAAATAGGGATTCTGGTGTGAGGAAGGTATCTGTGTGTAGGAGAGGTTTAACCCTGTGCTCCCCATGCCTATTTCCATTTGAAAAAAGTTCCCATGCGCTCCAGTGGAAGCTCCCGCCTCCCACAATGCAAATACCAGGGGAAGGGCCCCAATCTGGATTGAAAGGTCTAAGAGTGATTATTTTTGTTGCTGCTTCTTATACTGGATGGGGAATGGCTTTAGGCGATCTTTGAGATGGATATTTTTAGTGAAGGAGTATGTTGATATATATTGTATTCTTTGTATTTTATCTTTTTTTGTGTAAATCGCTTCAGGACTCCTTTTGGTTATGTGAAGAGATATATAAATTTAATAAACTAACGGAGCAATCCTGTGCATTACTCCAAAATAAGTCCTACTGAGTTCAGTGGGGCTTACTCCCAAGTAAGTGGGTATAGGATTGTATCCTAAACTAAAGTAACACAACAGGACGGGGCAGAGAGGTTAAGTCTTCCCCAAACAGGCCGGAGTCCCAATCAGTCCCCCCCGCTATTTACTTTTTAAAAGCTATTCACACAATTCCTAATTTGACCCTAATACGCTGCCTGCTTAAATGAAAAATTAAAGATGTTGCCTGCTGAGCTGCAAGTGTGGTAAAAAGATAATACTCTTCTGTTTTCTGAACTATTGTTTTTCTCAAAGGCAAATTTATGCAGGTTTTATTGCAACTGGTTATCTGCAGAATCCTCTCCATCATAGCTGGGGAACTGCCAGCCCATGGGCCAGATTCAGACCACAGTTCTGGCGGATAGCCTCCCCTCCTGGCCTGATCCCACCCCACCCAATGTGGTCATTGGGCTTTTTTAAAAAGCTTCCACTGGAGCCAGTGGGAGGTGTGTGTGTGCATTCTTTCTGCATCCACTCACAATCCCCATTGTTTTCACACCTTTACTCCCAGGTAAAGGTGTGTAAGATTGCAGCCTAAAACTTACTAATCGACTAAGATTTCTTTAAATGAGTGACAGCCTCTCTTTGACAGCCTCTCTTTAAGCACACTTTACTCTTTTGTTGGGCTGTGAACACTTAGGCTAATGTTCAAATTACATATTTCATTACTTGTGCAGCCGAGGCTTTTTTTTTTTACTCTAGAATAAGTGCACACAGCTCCAATTCAGATCAGAACCACTGCACACAAGGAGTTTGCATCCTCGCACCATGTTTTTTTTTCCTCCCCCACCCCGCTTTTTTTTAAGCCCCACACAGGGTTGGGGTGAGGGTTTTGGAAGGCAAATGGTGGTGGGAGGTTTAATCCTCCCCTCCCAGTACATGGTGGACCCAATCCAAATTGGGGCCATGCACACTTACTCAGGAGTAAAAAAAAGCCTCAGCTACATACTATGCAATTAACATAATGTGTAGTCTGACTTTAATTTTCACAAAAAGCAGAATGAGATGGTAAAACTGAGTTTGGACCGCTATAACACTTCAGACTGTAGGTGGAAGTTCATGTAACAGAAAGTGCGCTCGCTCACTCTCGCGCTTGCTCTCGCGCTCGCGCGCTCGCTCTCTCACACACACACACACAGACAAATACAATCCTTTCCTCAGAAAACTATGACTAGGAGAAAGCTAGGCTAAAACTGTTCTCACGGACTGTGTGTATGTGTGCGCGCGTGAGAGAGAGAGAGAGCGCACACATTTAATCCTGCAAGCCCTGATCTGCAGATGAAGTGGTACAGTCCAGATACAGGTTTACCACCATATCTGCTGTTTGAGAGAACTAGGCCTAAGTTCAATTCAACTTACTTCCTAATAAATGTGTTTAGGACAGCACCCTTAGGCTGTTGGATCAGCCCTGCTGGATCAGAACAAAAGTCCATCTAGTCCAGCATCCTGTTTCCCATAGAGGCCAACAGGATTCCTCTTGGAAGCCCAGAAGCCAGGATGTTCAACCTCTGGCCCGTGGGCTAAATCCAGCCTTCCAGGGTTCCCCAGATGGTCACACCTCTCTTAAGGCTTAGTTACTGGTTAAGCTAAAATATGCTGGTGGTTTGGGTATTTTGGCCCTACCCAGTTTCCCTTCCGCCCCATCCCGCCTAAAATGCGGCCCCCAAGAGGTCCTCCAAAACTGAATTCAGCCCTCAGGCCAAGTGACATGAAGACAATAACCCACTCCCACTGCTGTTCCCCAGCAAGCGGTATTCAGAGCCATGCTTTCTTGGATCCCAGAGGAAGCTTGTAGCCATCATGTTTAGTAGTCACTGATAGCCTTATCTTCCATGTATCTGTCTAATCCCCTTTTAAAGCCATCTATGTGGAAGCCATCACCACACGTTGTGGCAGCTAATTCCATACATTAACAGATGCACATTATATCCATTTTGATAGTGATCTTTTAGATATTTTTTTGTCATTCCACGTTCCCCAAGGAGGTGGCTTGTTCACTTCAATTAAAAATAGGGTTTGCCATAAAAGTATTAGCAAGTATGCATTTGAGCAGAAACAAGGGCTCTGTGGGGTGACCCACATCCTTTACTTGCAGGTCACCATAATTGTGTTAAGAGACTAAAAAGCAGGCCCTTTTAAATACTCCAAGAGATCTGGAGGCTGAACGTTCATTTGAGCATCCCCCCCACACACACACCTTTCCCCTCTCTCTTCTCAGTTGCTTTGCTGTTTGCCAGTGTTGATCCTGCCCCATGTTTGAGGCTTCGAGTAATTACCCCCATCTCCACCCATCCGCCAAGTACTAAAAAGAGTTTCTTTAAAGAGATAGAACGGTAGAAAGTGATCAGTTTTTACAATACCAACAGATGTAGCACATTTGTAGTTCAGCTTGTATTGCCTTAGCAGGCCCAATGATAGAGAGCCTTAAACCTGGAACTAATAGCAGCAGCAAAGATGTAATCATCCTGTGCTTAACGCTGCAGATTACACAGCTGCAGGCAGCCACAGGGCGGCACAACTGCCCCTTGAACACCTCCCATCCTTTTTGCCTAATACGCAGGCGCTACTGAGTCCAGTTAGCAACAACCGCTCTGCCAATAAAACTGGGGAGGGGAAACAATGTGGGCACAGCAAGGCTTGCTGGGAAGCGTAGTCGACTGTTTAAATCATGTGACTCCAAAGGGAGTCAGCAGTTTGCACAAGCTCTGTCGCCATCACCAGGGCAAATATTATAGCTACTTATACACATACACAGTAGGGGCTCCTAAAATGTCGTCCAGCTTCCACCATGGAGCCAGCCTTTCAATACAGCTGTGGTCCGGAAACTTTCTAACCACTGAAAGGTCTCTCTATCCCATCAGTTTAGAGGACAAAAAGACAGACACGTACCCAAATATTCCCACTCCCTGCTTTTTTTCATATACAGAAGAGAGGAGCAAAAAACAACTGTCTATTTAATATCCATGTCTTTCAAAAATATTGGTAGCATATACAACTCATGCTAGAGAAATTTGTAGAACCGTACTGTAACAACTAAAGACTTTATCCTGTTATGAATAATGTAACATTGTTCTTTTTTTACTGTTGTAATAATGCTTTAATTAAAAGCTTTTAAAAAAAAGAATCACAGGCACCTCACAGAAAAAGATGGATGGACAGATTATACAGCAGTAATAGAAAATGTTTTCAAAATAAAAGTAAAAATGCAATTCCTGAAAGCAATGACAAGGTTAAGCAATCAGTACAGAAGGCCTCTCTGTGCCCAGGGCCCAATCTCTTCCTCTAAGCCAAAATCATACATGCTTTTCCCACTTCAAAACATCACACCAGTTGCAGAAGAACACTCTTGCCCACTTGCCTAGGCCACATGGTGGTGCATACTGGCCTGCAACTAGACTCAGATGCAATCCAATAATACCACACCAAGCAATGTATTTTAGGTTTGGGGGAAATTATTCAGATGTTATTATTTTGCCAGACACTTGGGTTGGTTTAATTTTCTCCTTGCTGTTATGGATGGTTTTAGTGTTGCCTTGCTCTTCAGTTCTCTGTTTCTCTTTACTTCTATTGTTTGGTTTTATTGTGTCCTTTGTATTTGTTTTAATGATGCTGTAAGCCACTTTGGTGGCTCTTGTCACTGAAAGGCAGGATATAAACACCTAAATAAATAAAATATAGCGCTTTACGTTCTGTGCAATGAATTGTCAATTTCTTCTGCATTCTCCCGTCTCTGTGCTAGTTTTGTTCAAGAGACACATTCTCTGTGACTCTCTTTCTCTCTCACACACATACACACACACACAAGCTTCAGTGCCATCTTTTTATTCTTGGGTTTAAGGATGTTTGCATCCCTCCTCAAACCCTGCTTCCAGTCTCAGTCCCTCTCCCCTGCTTTCCTCTGCTATGTGATTCTTGGAGAACCTCTGCCATTTTCACCTCAAGAATGAAGGGTCTTCTCAGGACTCTGACAAGGCTCTCCTCCCTCCTCTGCAGTGTAATGTCTGCTATCAGGACCTTTTTAGAAAGTAAAAATCTGATTGTACATAGTCTTTCCAGTGCTGGAATGTATACTGTCCCCTCCTCAGAGCAGAAAGCCCACGTGGCAGCCTCTTTATTTTGGGCCAGATGTCAGGGTCTGTAGCATCCCTAGTTGATGGTTATGTTTTTCCTATAGAGGAAAATAGAGGAGTGGGGGGTGGGGGGAGAGAGACAGAGACAGCAAAGTCTCCTACCAATAAGAGAATGAGAGCTGATTGTGGGAGCCACAAAAGTGGAGCAAACTACTAAAGTATTAGTAGTTTAATTTATTAGTATTGCATGTCTACGCCCAAGAAATGGTACTTGTGGGATTTTCTGTCTCAGGTGCCAAAGTAACTTGGCAGGGGCAGTTCAGGCAGCAAAATGTTTTAGGTTGGCTCTAGGGAAAAGAATGGTGGACATCCTTTGGATGGCACTGTAGCAAACTCTCTCTGTGTTATTTTTGGTCTTTTCAGGTGGCTTTCTCTGCACAGTTGGTTGCAAGGCACAGTAGGGCCACACTCCAGATCTGCACTAGTTTTATGACTGGGGGATACACCTATGATTTTAAAAGCAACTTACGCCACATACAACCCCATACACGTGCATTTAAAACTACATATCTTTCTTTTACCCATGTGAACCAACAGCAGAAGATAGATACACATCTTAAAACTGCTAGCACATCTTAAATCAGTCTAAATTTGTGGTTCTTTACCCTTCCCATTTTCTGTGCTAGCTACAGAAAATATAACGATGATTTGCTGATGGTACTCAAAACATTTGAAAAGGTGTCAAAAACAGGATGGAGTGCCGTTGTTCATCATATCAAAAGAACCAATATGATGTAGTGGAGAGACCAGTGGGGTTAGAATACAGGAGGGAAAAGGGTTCAAATCTAATCTGCACTCGAGCACAAACTGTACATTACACATAATAGCGCTAGATCAATTGCCCTTTTAAAACAAGAACACAGAAATGGCCGCTTCTGGTGGGAATAAAGGGAGCCCTTTTCCTGCCCACCATTTTCCCACTTTAAGTGGTGTTTGAAAGAGCCATGAAGCTTGCCAGGTGACAGCAGCCTTAAGCAACTCACTATTTCTCTGTCTAACCTACTATATTCTTTTATCCACAACTGTAAGCACTCACTTTTTCTACTGCTCTGTCTCTTCTGTAAATCAAGACTATGGTAGCGAATAGGTCTGAACAATCTGCTTTGTTATCCATGTTGCACAATGCTGAGAAAAATTACTTTGCAACTTTAAATTAATTTACAATATTCTCTACCTCTTACTGCAGGACAAAAAAACCGAACAGGCCAACATTTGAGAAAGATTGCACATAATACTTTAGAATGTACAGCATGAACTCCAAGTACAATCATTCTTGACTATCCTGCTTGTGAATGGCCCAGAGCTAATTTAGCAAAACACTAACATATGACCATGTGTTGTACTGCACATTCACATTAGAAGTTAAATTACCTTGCTTCTTCTAACAATGTATTGACCCAGCAGCTTTAAAAACAGCAGTGTATTTGTTTAAAGGGGGAAGCCCCTCTCAAGACAGAAATAAACACTAGTTCAAGCCACAGTGGGCCCCACGACATTTTGCTGGCTGAAGTGGAGGAGCAAATTCCCCCTCTCCAGTCTAGGTGCATAGTACCCAAGGCCAGCCAAGTTATTCTGGCACCTGAGGCAGAACTCCTCCTTGGCAGTAAAAATACCATCATAATAAATAAATAACAATTTGCTGCCCTTTCATGACAGCTAAAACCAACTGCCTGAGGCAGCCGCCTCATTCTGCCTAACAGTAAGCTTCAAGCAAAGACTTAAAACATTCTCAGTGTACAATAAAATTGCTATATATAAACATTGCCTTCCTCATTAGAAACTAATTCCAAACATCTACCTTATTTTCACAACTAGTTTTATTTACTTATTTACTTGCTTGTGGAGCATGTCAAATCCATTTTAAATTAATTTCCGTTCACCTAATGCTATGCCTTCATATTTTGGTTTTTACTGTCAACCACCTGTTTGTACTTCACTTGTTCCACTTTATTGTACTAATACTCCAGTGCTTGCATTCTAAAATATATGATCATTTAATCTGATTTTATAATATTTCTTTAGATGGGAAAAAACAGCAACCAAGTTCCAGGGCTTGGAATTTCAAGCTACAAATTTCTATCTGAACTGTCAGATCTGCCAATCAAATATTTTCCTCAGATACGTAAATAGTACTGAAATGATTACAATATAATAGTCAAGATTACATTATATTATTAGGTAGAAAACTACAAAAGCATTTTGGTGAGCATAATGTCATACAGCAATTCTGCCTTAAACTGGGAATTCAGAAAATCAGAATTCTACACCACCACAACATTCATAAAATCATAGAATAGTAGGGTTGGAAGGGGCCTATAAGACCATCGAGTCCAACCTCCTGCTCAATGCATGGAATCCATTCCGAGTGGTGCATTCAAAAGATCACAATTACCAAGTTGCTTTTTAAAATGTGGCTCTCTGCATTTAACAGATGACTGAAAACAATGTATAATTTGTGACAAGATAAAGACTGGGTTTCTGCCATAGAAACTGCCCTCTAATACAAGGGGTGGGCAAGCTATGGAGAGGTGCACATGATCAGAAGCACTTATGAAAAGAAAATGGTTTCCCCACAACATATGCATGCACACAGACAGCACCGTCCTTAACACACAACATGGATTACCAGACCAATGATTTGGTGGTCTGTTTCTGAAAGGGTGCAATCCAGCTCAATTAAAAGCAATAGTTTTCAACACTGACTTCAGTAAGATGTGGATTGCAATACAAAGTGATACAGCCACCTAAACACAGTTAGAAGACATTTCCCAGGTGGCAACCAACACCTGGAACAAATAAACTGTATCATATTTTTCTGTTAAGCAGTTGTAATTCTGACTGAAAAGTCACTAGCGAGAGAATGTACACTGACTTTCCTCTAGCAGGAGACGCTACTGCCAATACATTTATATCACACCTCCACAGTTGAATCCCAGATAGTTTGAGGGCCAAGTTCTGATTCAAATGATCCCTTTAGTGGAAAACAATTTACTATTGAAAAGTTGGAGAAACATAAAAACTTACCTCGTAGTATACTGTGGCAGAATCCATAGTATCCAGTATAGTTCAGAAGCAATTTGGGATTCTATAAAGATTTTCTGTTTCAGCCAAATTAGTAGCTCTGTAGATCTCTCCAGCTTAGAGAAGGAAAAAAGACTTTAAATTAGTGGAAGTAAGTGGAATGCATAAAGCATACATGTCAAGACTCTACCTGCCATATCAAGTAGGAGGAGGAAAAGAGAGCAAAGTTGATGAAGGTGGGCAGAGATGGACACATACACCATACTGAGAAAGCATTACAGAGTCCCCACAGAACATTTCCCCGCAATTTTGCAAGCAATAATTCACAAGGTTATTAACTAACCATCCCCTCTTCCCTTTGCCTGCCACCTACCCTGCTAGCCAGCCACCGCTATTAGGCTATCCAGGAACCCATCCCAGCTGTCCAAAATCAAACTGGTAACATGGTGTCCCACCCAAACTCCTTCAGTTGTTTCCAAACCTGAAACACAACACAATTCTATGACAGTTCTGCATGCAGGTCTCCCCCATTTCCCTTTTGCATCAAGCCCACAAGCAGGAAGGTAGGATGCAACTGCAACTTGCCACTGGTCTGCTCTCTGATGGGATAATATGTACTTGCTATAAGTGAGTGGGAAATTGGATATCTGATCTCACCCACATGCATGATTTGATTTAGCATACTGGTATAATGTGATTGGAGGTCTGAGGAGAATCAGCTTTTCTAAAGCATATAATGGTATTTCTGAATTATTTTTCATTAATTAAGGAAAAAGCCAAAACACAGAGGCATTATTCTAGAAAAAGACAGGAGAAGAATGAGGAAACATCCATGCTGCTGCATCCTCCCATCTACAATGCCTAGCCCATAAGCCTGGAGATCATTATGGAGCAAGACACAAAGGTTATATACACATTACCCGCTGTTGGACACAACCCCAATGCAACAAGCTTCTGTACAAACTATACACTAAGTCTGTGTAGAGAAAGCTGTTACCACACACAGGTTCTGCTGGCTCAGAAGGAGAAGGGGTTGGAATCTACTATTTAAGAAGCCTAGTTGGAGTTAAAAGGAAGATTAACATACAATTAATTCACACCACTTCCAAGCATTTACTGCTTGACAACAGAGCCTAGTACTGGACCCATATGGTCATTTCAGTCCCATGGAATCCAGTTGAGCTTCTTCCTGTTCCCAGTCCTGCTCATTCCTACTCCCACTCACCATAATTATTAGAGCTGCACGCTTTAATAAAATGACTGCCATTAATCAAATGAAGTTTTAATTGCCAATTAATTTTTCCTTCCATTGGTATGGCCAACTAGTAAAAGTTTATAATTTTTGAAGGGTTTACCACGCCACAGGCTGCACAGACACTGCAGCTTCTTCTGCCCTGTAGCAGAATTGATGACTATGGATGGCTTTTCTATCCATATTGTATCCAAAGCTAGAATACAGTTTGCCTTTCAGAGCAAAACTATTTAGAGTGCAATCCTATGCATGTTTAGACAGAAAAAAGTCCTACAGCTCCCAGCCAGCATGGCTGGCTGCGGAATCCTGAGAATTGTAAGACTTTTTTCTGTCTAAACATGCATAGGGTTGCACCCTTAATTTCTTCAAACAGTGAGAACCACATGCAACTGAGACACTTTCCAGAAGGCTAGCCGTGTTAGTCTGTTGCACCCGAGAGTCACGTTGCTCAGCTGAAATCAATGCCAATGTCTTTTAATCCTGTATCTCCCGCAACTCTGAAGGGTGTTTTTCTTTGCTGTTTTTAGAAAGGCATTTCTGCTCTGATATGTAAATGGAATCAGAAATATTTACATTCCATATGCCCAATTTTAATTTAAATTAAACGTGAATGTGAAAGATTACCTTTCTTTCTGACAATGGCTGGTAGCTTTCATTTGTGAAAATGTCATACTTAAAGTTTATCCTTTTTACAGAGGCTTTGCAATATTTAAATATTTAATGGTTTGACAGCCCTAAGGTTTATATTCTATATATTCCCTGTGATAAGCGTCCATTGCCACAGAACTCTCCACACACACACATACACACTTTTATGAGGAAGAAAGCACACAATGTAAGTTTTTAACAGACCAGCATCAGTCTACATTACCAGCACTTCACAGAGCAAGATCTCTGATCCTTATGTTAGCACAATCAGTTTAGGAGGAAGCTATACCATATACCTGTATAAACTTTGCCTGAGATGCAAAAACCATGCATCTGACCTCTTGGTATAGCTTCCTCCTAACTCCTACAAGTGTAACATTTCATCGGGGTTAAAAAATATTCTGGAACATAACCCCACTTGTAGCCACTTTGCCTACTCACAAACTATCATTCTTGCAAGTTTGTCTTCACCCTACCTCAAACACAAAGGGAAACCCCAAAATCTTGGCACCCAGAGCAAAAGCCTCAGGAGGCTGATCTCCTTGAAAAGCTACTGGCTTCTCCTTGGCTGTTACAAAGTTTCTGTCTGTGAGAAGTAAATCTTCGGCAAGGGGAGGAGCAAGGGGACACTGCTCCCCTGACCCCTACCAACAATTGTGTATGTGGGGTGGTTGTCCTTGCTTGTAGAAATTAGTCCTGTTAAACTGCAATCCTACACACACATTTACCTTGGAGTAAGTCAGATTGAACTCAGTGGAACTTATTTCTGAGTAGAAATGCATCAGATTGCACTGTCAGATTCTTAGTCTGAGTTTTAAGTGGCTAGCGTTGATCGTATACAACTGCCACAAATATCTTTTTTCAAAAAATGTTAACGCCTTTTCTTAAACACTTCTGTTCATATATGCACACATACAGAAAAAATCAAGGCATTTTAAGAAGTGTGCAATACTGTGCACATATGAGGGGCTGACAAGGTGGCACTTAAAAATTGTTAGTTCCCTTATTTTTAAGCTAAATGTACTGTTTATTTTTGTGGTATTATTCCAGAACACTACACCCCTAAAAGAACATCAGTGGTTGATCCTTTATTTCTACTTCCATGATGTTCTGTGAAAATTCCTCCCTGGCCTGGGATCACCTGCTTCCATATGGCAACTATACATAAACCTCCCTTTTGAAACCCACAAATATAATCTCGATCCTTTATTATTATTATTATTATTATTCCCAGTTCTAAAGGAGAGAGGCCAGAGCCTGGACCTGCCTGGAAGCCAGATTCTCAGGCCCATCCCTAATCCTCAGATTTATACAGGGAAGTCTGCCCTTTCTCAGTGGTGAGGGAAATTTAGGCTGCAATCCTATTCCCACCTCCCTGGGGCCAAGCCCCACTGAACTCCATGGGACTTACTTCCGAGGAGACATGCGTAGGACTGCCGGGTTAGTTTGCATATGCTTAACGGCGCTTGCAATAAAATTTCATGATTTCCAGGGCTGAATCCCGACAGCGCAGGGGGAACCTGAGGGGCAGAGCCTCGGCCCAACCCGAGCCTGACCCCGTCCGCAAGGGAAGGGCGGCGGCAGCAGGCGGGGCGCCCTGGCCTTCTGGAGACCCCCGACCCACGGCGGTGGTCCCAGGGGCAGCAGCCCCCCCCCCGGCCTGCCTGACCAGCCCTCACGACCAGCCGCCAACGCACTGCAGGCGGACGGCCAGGCGGGCCGCGGGCGATCGCATGGCTGCGCCGCTCATGTCTGGAGGGGCAAAACTTCCAGCGCCGCCGCCCCCCCCCGCGCTCCCCCGCGGCCCAGATGCACTTCGGGGGCATGGGGGGCTGTGCCACAACGGCCATGCCCAGCTCGCCCGCCCCGCCCCCGGCCTGTCCAGACGGGTCCCTCAGAGCAGGCGCGAGGGCCAGGCGGGCTGCGCGCCCCGCCGCGCGCTCCTCCCCGCCGCGCGAAGTTGCGGGGACGGGGCCCCGCCGCCGGCCTGCGGTCCGCGGCGGGAGGGGAGGGGAGGGGAGGGGAGCGCGCGCGCCCGCCCGCCCGCCCGCGGATGTGCTGCGGGGGGCTCCCGCTCCGTTCCGTCCCGCCCCCTCCCCGCCCGGAGCGCGCCCCGGCCCCTTCCCGCCGCGCCCCGGCCCCGCGCGCGCGCGCCCGCCCGCCCGACATCCCGCGCCCTCGGATTCGCACCAGCCTCGGACGCCGCGCCAGACCCCCAGCGCCTACCTGCACCGCTCAACCAGCCTTGAAGCGCGGGGCGGGGAGTCTTCCGCCCTCCTCCCCGCTCATTGGCTGCGGGCAGGACCTGGGCGAGCACGGTTGGAGCAGGGCGCGTCCGTCAGGGCGGGGGGCGGGCCGGGGGCGGGGCCGGCGCTGACACCTCCGGCGCGTCCCTCCCTCTGCGCGGCGGCCGGAGAGGCTCGGGGCGCGCGGCGGCGGCGGGCTGGGGCGCCCTCTGCCCCCGGGCCTCCCGCGGGGAGCCGCCCGCGCCGCGCCGCGCCGGGGGTCGCTCCGGCGGGGGCTGCGCGCTCCCTGTCAAGCGCCTCCCGGCGGGCGCCCGTCACGCTGCGCGGCCGCGAGGGGCCCCGCACCGCCAAGGCCTCCCCGCGGCGGGGCGATGCCGCCTGCTGCGGCGCGGGGCCCGGCGGGGAGGAAGCGGGCGCGGACCGGCCTGGGCGGCGGGCGGGTTTTGCGGGGACAGGTGGGGCTCGCGGGGGCGCGGAGAGGGATCTCCGTCGGCCTCTCCTGCCCCGGCGAGGGTCCCAGCTTGCGCGCGGCCGCCTTCGCCGCGTTTCGAAGAGACGGAGGTCGCGAGAACGTGACGGAAATTCCTTTTTTGATGGGGGGGGGTTAGCCAGCTCGTCCAGTGGCTTGAGCAATGACGGCTAGGCGAGCCGCAAGCCGACCGGGAAACATAAAGACTCGGCTGCCCGATGCGCGTCCCCAAAGCAAAAACAGCCCCGCACACAGGTGGGCCGTGCTGTTTGATGTTCTTTCCATGTCCAAAAAGAGTAAGGTATTAAGTGGCCAAACACACGACGTGCTAATTTAAACAAGTTGTAATGTATCGTTTCACCTATCGTATGGCTGTGATCCAAAAGCAGCACAAGGCTGCTTAGTGCCCAAATTCTTGCATAGAGCAAGCGATTCTTCCGCTGTGTGTTTTCCCCACTGTTGCCAGTGAGGACCTTACAAAGCATGGCAGATTCACACGTGGAAACCTCTTTCAACATACAGATTGCATTCAGTACACCAGGATGTTTCTTATCATATTATATTTGAGTTCTTGGTTCTAAGGGAAGCAAAAGCCGAGTGTAGTCAAACGCGTACCCTGGTTTTAGGAAAGCTGATTTTCATAAACTCAGAACAATGATCAGTAAGGTCCCATGGCAAGCGACGCTAAAGAGAAAAGGAGTCCAGGATGGGTGGGAGCTTTTAAAAAAGTTTTAAATTTTTTAAAAAATTCTCAAGGCACCATTACAAACAATTCCAACAAGAAAAAAAGGCGGAAGACAACAGAAGAAGCCAGTGTGGCTTCACAAAAAGCTTAGAGATGACCTGAAAACAAAAAGGGACACATACAGGAAGTGGAAAGAAGGCCAAGCAACAAAGAAAGAGTACAGGCAGGTAGCACAGAATTGCATGGTAGCATCAGGAAGGCTGAGAACGAGCTGAGGTTAGCGAGGGAGGCTAAAAGCAACAAAAAGGCTTTCTTCAGCTACGTGCAAGACAAAGGAAAGAAATGTCTTTCTTCAGCTATTAAATAAGGATGGCAAAATGATAACAGATGACAAGGAAAAGGCAGAGGTGCTCAAATCCTACTTTGGCTCAGTCTTCTCCCAAAAGAGGGTCTATGACCCCCATGGCAAAGGTGAAGTACAGGCTGAAGGGTCAGGATTGCAGCTTGAGATCGATAGGCATATGGTCAAGGAACACCTAATGACTTGGAATGAGTTCACATCTCCAGGGCCAGATGAACTGCATCCTAGAGTAATCAAGGAACTGGCAGAAGAACTCTCAGAACCGCTGTCTATTCTCTTTGAGAAATCATGGAGGACGGGGGAAGTGCCAGATGACTGGAGGAGGGCTAATGTCCCCGTCTTCAAAAAGGGTAAAAAGGAGGAACCTGGGAACTACAGACCAGTCAGTCTGACATCAATCCCTGGGAAAATTCTGGAGCAGATTATCAAGCAATCCATCTGTAAGCACCTTGAAAACAATGCAGTGATTACTCGAAGCCAACATGGAGTTGTCAAGAACAAATCCTGCCAGACGAATCTGATCTCAAGTTTTGATCAAGTCACCTCCCTTGTGGACCGTGGGAATGCTGTAGACATAACATACCTCGACTTCAGCAAAGCTTTCGACAAAGTGCCCCATGATATCCTGATGAGCTAACGAGCTCAAAGTGGGCTAGATGAAACAACAATCTGGTGGATCCACAGCTGGCTACAGAATCGGACTCAAAGAGAGCCAGTGTAGTGTAGTGGTGAGAGTGACGGACTGGGAGCCGGGAGATCCGGGTTCTAGTCCCCACTTGGCCATGGAAGCTCACTGGGTGACTTTGGGCCAGTCACAGACTCTCAGCCCAACCCACCTCACAGGGTTGTTGTTGTGAGGATACAACGGTGAGGAGGAGGATAATGTAAGCCGCCTTGAGTTCCTTGCGAGAGGGAGAAAGGCGGGGTATAAATGCAATAAAAGAAATAAATAAATAAATTATCTATGGGACCTTCTCAAACTGGGGAGAGGTAACGAGTGGGGTACCGCAGGGCTCAGTCCTGGGCCCAGTGCTCTTCAACATTTTTATTAATGACTTGGAGGAGGCAGTGCAGGGAATGCTGATCAGATTTGCAGATGACACAAAACTGGGCAGGATAGCTAATACCCTGGAAGACAGAAAGAAAATTCAAAGTGATCTGGATAGACTGGAGCGCTGGGCAGAAAACAACAGAATGACATTTAATAGGGATAAATGCCAAGTTCTGCACCTAGGGTTGAAAAGAAACCAAGTGCACAGTTACAAGATGGGGGATACGTGGCTCGACAACACTACAAGTGAGAAGGATCTTGGAATTGTTGTCGATCACAAGCTGAAGATGAGCCAATAGTGTGATGTGGCTGCAAAAAAAGGCAAATGCTCTTTTAGGATGCATTAATAGAAGCATAGCTTCCAAATCCCAGGAAGTGCTAGTTCCCCTCTACTCAGCATTGGTTAGGCCTCATCTGGAGTACTGTGTCCAGTTCTGGGCGCCGCACTTTAAGAAGGATGCAGACAAGCTGGAGAGGGTTCAGAGGAGGGCAACAAAGATGATCAGGGGACTGGAAACAAAGCCCTATGAAGAGAGACTGAAAGAACTGGGCATGTTTAGCCTTGAGAAGAGAAGACAGGGGAGATATGGCGCTCTTCAAGTACTTGAAAGATTGTCACAGAGAGGAAGGCCAAGATCTCAATCATCCCAGAATGCAGGACACAGAATAATGGGCTCAAGTGTCAGGAAGCCAGATTCCGGCAGAATATCAGGAAAAACTTCCTGACTGTTAGAGCAATACGACAATGGAACCAATTACCTAGGGAGGCGGTGGGCTCTCCCACGCTGGAGGCATTCAAGATGGGGCTGGACAGCCATCTGTCAGGGATGCTCTGACTTGGATTCCTGCACTGAGCAGGGGGTTGGACTCGATGGTCTTGTAGGCCCCTTCCAACGCTACTATTCTATGATTCTATTATCATTAACCGCAAGGATGTTGAACCTCAGGCACATGGGCCAAATCCAGTCCACCTGGGGTCCCAATCTGGCCCTCCATGGTTCCCCAGAGGGCCATACCCCCTTCCCCTGATCCCACCTCCTTTTTCCCAACTGCCACTTCTTGGTGGTTCCCCAGCCTGTGTGTGTGTGTTTTTTCCCCCCATTCTGAAAGGCTGAGATGCCTCTCCTAAGGCCCTACTTCCTGGCAGTAACAGCTATAAGCGAAAATATGCTGGCATTTTTAGCCTCTCGCCTTTGCCTTGCCCTCCACCCTGCCCAGCATTGGGATATGGCCCCTGAGAGCTTCTCTGAAATTTAAATGAGCTGAAAGTGCTGGCCAGTTAAACCCTACTATTCTATGATTCTATGAAAGAGGTTTGATATCCCTGATTAAGGGTATCTAACGACAGAGTTCCTAGCAACATATATAGAACAAGAATGCTTACCTTTTCTTCCTTTTGGGGATTAGATATTCTTGTGCTGAACATTCCAGTCAAGTAGACTCTTAAAGACACCGCACCTCCTGTAGAATCAGCCATTAAAATACGGTTAACCCTACAAACTGAAGTCTCCTAGCTGCTAAACACGATTAAATTAAAGCTGGAAGACCTGGAAAACAGGTCATCCTGTAACAGCATCTGATTTAAAGGCTTTCCAGAAAAAGCAGGCACAAGCCATACTCTTACCAACATGGCTGGCATGATTAATGCAACTGGGAGATGGGGTCGCCCCAGTTATGAAGTATGTATATTGCACTGACCTTATAGCCATGCCAAGAGAAAGGCCCCATGATTTAATAGCAAAATTATGAACTACCAAATAAAATAACCATTTTGTACACAACCCAGGTTCCTTCCCTTTCCAAGATACACAGATCTTTTTTTTTAAGAGATGTTGCCAGATACATTGGCATGCCATCAGGTAAAAAACAATTACTGAGGCCTTAAGAAACACAGGGATGAAATGCCACTGAGGTTTTCCATTCAAACTCCTTGTCTTCCATTGAGATAGCCTCTCCTCTGCTCGAGATCTAAATCAAGACACCGGACTGCAAAGGGTGCAACCTTATGCATGGTTAAACAAAAAAAGTCCCTCCAAAGATTGTAGGCCTTTTTTATATGCCTAAACATGCATAAGATTGCACCTTAAAAGGCCTAGGTATCATGCCACCAACTCTTCCATTGAAAGATACCATCTAGATCAAGGCACTGAGGTGTTTAAAGCCTTTAATATCTCACCACTAACTCTCACATCAAAAGAGTAGCCTGTAAAAAGCAGGGAGCAGGAGCAAACAAGAAGTAGCACAATGAATCACACCCTGAGAAGAGAGGCTTAAGAAAGATATCTCAATGCAATCAATAGACGTCATATATATGCACGCGCACATGTGTATGTACACGCGCGCACACACCCACCCACCCACCGAGCTCAGTTCTCCAAGTGCTGGTTCTTATGTAGTCGAAATGGCGCCATCTGAAAACAAGAGGATCAGCAAAAAGTACCACCATCAAGACCCAAGAAGCAAGAAGGGTACTTGAACACAGGCAATAACAAACGTATCCTTTAAAAAAAAGCAAAATGCACAGTGTGGGAAGGATGGGGGGAATGGTGCTCAGGCACCATGACCATTATAGCCATACATGCAACAGAATATGGACACATTATATTTAGACAAAGGACAAGATAGTCCACCTGCTGAAAAAGAGCAATGGCAAGAGAGCTGAATGTAATTGCTAATTTCAAACTCAATCGATGTTGCTGCATTATTCTGAATAGAGGGGGGCAGAGGAGAGAGAAGAAAGGTTGGTGGAAAATATTTTGCCCTCAATCTTATTATGGATTGCCATAGAATAACACTATGAGTTGGATCCACCCTTAGTTATATTTGCAGTAGACCTATCGAAATAAATGGTACTGAAGAAGTCAGTCACATCTAACTTATGTCCCACTGATTTCAGTGGGTCTATTGTAAGCATAACTAAATTAAATCCAGTCCAATATTCTTTCTTTTTTATTGATCCTTGTGACAAACTCCTATATTCTGAGGAAGCTCAGTAGTGCCAGCTAGAGCATCTAGAATCTTGGAATCCTGCTGTAAAGCCTGCATAGGCACACATCCTAGTTCTTGTCTTTGAATATGCACCCAGAAATGAAGTGTTTTCTTACAATACTGTAGTAGTTGGACTCAGAGACCTCTTTTATAATGTAAGTTTAGCGTCATTAAGAAGGCAGAGCCAGCCTCTAAGGCTGCAATCCTATGCATGTTTAGACAGAGAAAAGTCCTACAACTCCCAGAATTCCTCAGCCAGTTGTAGGACTTTTCTCTGCCTAAACATGCATAGGATTGCAGCCTAAATCATGGATTTTCTGATTTGCTAGCTAGACAACTGACTACAGAAATAGAACTAAGCTCACCATTGGACCAAACAACAGTCCGTCTCTGCTAAGGGCCAGCTTTCACTGGTGTCCAAAGTGCCTTCCCTTTTATTGTATATTTTCTACAGCTGGGCTGAAGGGAGGGGTCCTTGGGGACAGGCCTTAGAATCCTCCCATACAGCTGGGCAGCCCAGGTTGTTCAAGCAAGAATCAGACTGTAGTGTCAGCTTGTCATTAAATTTTAGGGGGAAACATTACAAAGAAGGGTAGAGAAAGTCACCCTCCGCTCCCAGATCCAGTCCTTTATTGATTTCCCTGGTGGTAAAGGTGGCGGGGGGTGCAGGGTTTCACCGTTTTAGCTTTGAAGATTGTGAGTTTACAACTATCATTTATCTTTCATTCTCACTTGAAGGGAGCACACAACATTTTGATAGCAACTTTCCTTATAGCAGAACCGGATATCAGTATCATAGGCTTAAGGTGCAATCCTATGCATATTTATGTAACCTATGCAGGCTACAAAGTGCTTACCCTCAAATGCAGCTCCCTAAACAATCCAGTTAAAATAGCAGAATCATCAGTATCAGGCATAAAGAGAGGCAAGTGAGGTAATCCATACAAACAGACTCATAGGCGGTGGAGGCTGGTGGCTCCAATGTCAGTGGGCCAGTGAATCTGCTCCGGGTTTCAGTCAGAAGTCTAAAAGAGTTCTCATTGGTTCTGACTGAAACCCAGAGTGGATTCGCCACCCCATTGACATCAGAGCCACCACTCCTCGCAGGGTAGGACCTCCATGCACCACAGAAGTTGTGCTTTGGAACATTTGTCCCTGTGGATACAGCTGAGTTTGAGCCATCTTCTGTTATCCTGACAGTGATCTGGGATGCTAGTCTTACTTTCCTCATTCCAAGGCAGTTTTTAAAAAGATTTCTGACAGTCTTTGAAATAATGTGTGAGATTTGGGTAGGATGAAATAGATATGGGGGGTGTTAATTAACACCTATTAGATTCATTTTTGGTTTTGGTCCTCTATGCAGATGTACATGGGCTGAAAAACTATTGTGTTGGATCCAGATGAAGTTGAGTGGAGTGAGTTGGATGCTTGTGATATAGGGGTGAATGAAGGGTGGAGCAGGTAGGAGTGTGTATAGCAGGATGTGCCTTGGTAAAAGTATGGCAAGGGGGAAGAGGGAAGTTGCACCTATGTATCTTAGTGATGACAGGCGGGGGAAACACATCTGTGATGTATCACACTTGCCCCACCTGTGATTATTAGAACATCCCCACTCCTCATAAATATTTTGACAACACCAAGTACTGATTCTAGCTCCAGAATTTCACTACCTCCATAATCTCTCAACCTCTCCCTTGACATAATATCTTGGAGCTAGTGTGTGTGGAAGTATTGTGTAAGCGGAACACGCTCACATGTTCGTTGTCTAGCCAGACAATAGATCACACTAGACACGGGTAAGACTCTGGATCTGAAAGCGGTTTATTGCATGGCCAGCAAGGTACCCTGTCAGCAAAGAGGCAGAGAGCCCTGATTGTTCATTGAGGCGGTCAAAATACGTCACATATAGGGAAGAACTCTAGTCATGCTCTAGTAGCCGCATTACTTGGAGCCGCATTACACACAGTCTGTTATCTGGAAAGGAACTGAATGTTCCTTCCTTGGACCGGGGTGGATGCTTGCCAGCTACTGACACTCAGTTACTGCACAAAGTACAATGTTATCAGCCTGCAGTCTGGGGAGGAATTCATCCTCCCTAACAAGTCTCAGGGAAACTGCTGACAAGACTGTGGAGCCAAGACAGGATGACCTAGTGTACAAACATGGAGTAACTCTGGTTCATAGTATACACAAGCCATTCTGGGGTACACATAACACCTTAGGGGTGAGGTTAAAGGATTCCTTCCACAGAAGGAATACATCAACTATAACCTAAGCAACCATTTATTAGGATGCTGTCACCACCCTCCTCCTCATGAGGAGAGAACCTTCAATTTCTGTGTGGGGGTATGGGTGTAGATTCATAGACCACAGCTTGCTTCTTTCCTAGATTCATCTAATCCTGGTAACAAATGAAACTGACAATGGTGTGGTTTGAAAGAACAAATTCAAAATGAAACTTTATTTAAGTGGTATAAGATGTTTCAATGCAGTTTGAGCTTTATGTGGTAGAATTCTTGTTTCAAGGTTTTATTAATGCCTTACCTACTCTAACCTTTCTAATAATAATACATCAAAACAATAAATATACCTCCCTCCACCTCCCAGGGGAATCTCACCACCCCAAAGCTAGAGCCCAGGGCCCCATTCCCACCCCTCAGAAAGCCAAACCCTCTCTAACCGTCTAAGGAAAACCAAGTGCCTGTTATTCCCTCTCTCTCCCAACTGAAAAAGCAACCAGGAGACACCATTTAAATCTGAATGTTCTACCTCCCCCACCACCACCACCACAGCCTTTAGGAGAAAGGACATGTTAGAACATATCAATCAAGCAAATACACACCAAAATACACAAATAAACAACAAAACAACATACCATTTCACCACAGTAGGAGTGTGTATGGCAGATGTACCTTGAGTATGGCAAGAGGGGAGCAGGACGTTGCATCTATCTCAGGGATGAGAGGCAGGGGAGAAATGCACAAATAAACAACAAAACAACAAAAATACACAAATAAACAACAAAACAACATACCATTTCACCACAGTAGGAGTGTGTATGGCAGATGTACCTTGAGTATGGCAAGAGGGGAGCAGGACGTTGCATCTATCTCAGGGATGAGAGGCAGGGGAGAAATGCCAGCTCAGGGATGGGGTTGCAGATATTTGATTCCTGTTCCCTGCTCCAGGTCCATCTTCGACCCCTGTGTACCTGGCTGCTCACCCACTGTGCCCTCTGGTCTGGAGGACCTGTTGCCAAATCAGTTCAGAATAAAGCCATGCTCATCAATGATTTGATAATCGGCAATTACTATACTTTAGTGCTGATGTTGTCATCATGTCCACCACTTTGAACATTTTGTTGGAAAGTGGTATATACATTTGTGAAACAAATAAATGCTTAAGGCAGACCAGTTGAAATGGGACTTTAGTTAGCCATAACCAACTTAACCCTCATTGATTTCTGTGGGTCCACTCTAAGTATGACTAAATCGAGATCCAACCCATTGTAAACATTTCCTGAATTGCAGTGGGGGTGAGCTACACCAACAGATGGATAGCTAGACATTTTGTGATGATGGAGAGCACTGCAAGTCAATGCAGAACAGAGAAAACAAATCAAGTAGTTTAGTACCATTGACAGTTACTCAGTGTTTTAAATAATGTTAATAAAATTAAATATTGAAATTACAAATAAGTTGCCCAAGTTCTTAACAATAATCTCTGTTCCTTTGCAGAGAATAGCAGAGTGTTGTTGTCAAGTAAACAGGTTTAGTGAAGTATTTACTGAGCAGTTGAGCAGAATATTGGGCCAGATAACAGCTTTCAAACTAGCCTATCTCACAGGGTTGTTGTAAGAATAAAAATGGAAAGGGCGACTATAGCTGCTGCCTTGAGTGCTCTGGAGGAAAAGCAGGATGTACATTAAATTACATTACCAGAAGGAAGCTTCTTTAGGGAAAATAGATTTGGTACATGCCAGAACCAGTGTGCGTACTCATCATCAATACTGGCTTTAGTTTTCTAGCAAAGCAGATGAGTGGTTGGCAACAGCTGTGGGGACTGTTTAGTTTTTCTCCAGTGAAGGGTTGCAACATTTGTGTTGCATCGAGGGATCTATGTACTCAGCACTGAAAAGCAAACACCATAAACTTGTAGACCAAACTGTGTGCCCAGAAAAGCTGAACGTTGCAATTGGCATAAATTACGTGAAGTACACCAGAGCCAGGCCTAGCCCCAAACATTGTGCTGCCTGAGGAAAGGCAACGAATTATGCGCCTCCTCCAGTCCACCCCCAAATCAAGGGTCCTGTACTCTAGGCTAGCCAATTAGTTTGGCACCCGAGGCAGAAAACCCCACAGGTGCTTCTTCCCCCTCCCTGGCAGTAAAATGCAATCATAATAAATGAAGTAATTTTAGGGCACAATCCTATGCATGTTTAGAGAGAGAAAAGTCCTACAACTCCCAGCATGCCCCAGGCAGCTATGATGGCTGGGGAATGGTGGGAGTTGTAGGACTTCTTTCTGTCTAAACATGCATAGGATTGCACCCATAGTTAGTTAAATAAGGGAGCAATCCTATGGCCACTAGACACTGTCTAGAAGGCCACAGGATTTTTCAGTTTCTGGGAATGGAGGTTGGAGCCAGGGCTCCGACCTCAGTTCCCAGAAACCACGCTTCCCGCTCCTCCCCCTCACAGCCAGCGTGGTTGTCTGCACTCAGGTATGGAGACGGTGAAAAGAGGGCAGTCCCGGTGGCGGGGAGGGGAGGAGACCACGGAAGCTGTGTATGCCACTTCCTATGCACTGTGTATGCCCCCCGGCCCCGCTCCAAAGCTCCCTGGCTAGATAGGGAGCGAAATCGACTGTCTAGCCAAAAATACAGGGTGGCCAGAGCACAGAGGCGAGGATTGCCTCCACGCCCCAACCGCCCTGCATTGCATGGCTGTCAGCCTCCGAGTTCAGCCTCCGAGTTCAGAGGCTGACGACTTTCTCCACAGGATTGCATCCTAACTAAATTAAATAACTCATGCCACCCAAAATCAGCTGCCTGAGGTGGCTGCCCCACTCTGCTTAACAGTAGGGCTAGCCCTAATAGCTCCATGCAGCACTGGAGCCCCGCCCTCCAGCCCCTGGAAATTCCTCCGACTCTGCATTTAGTACATGCTGTCAACCCTTTTTAGTTTAAGATGGGCTGCGGTGCCCAGGTTACAAAGTCTGTGCTTGCACAATCCTAGTTGTTGCTGTATCAATGTTTTCTTCACATATTTACAGTCAGGATCTGAGGCTGAACTGAACTGAATGACAAGTCAGCCCCCCCATGAAAGGTCTGTGGGTCTTGCCTCTCTTTCCACTTAGTAAATGCAATCAGAGAAGCACTCAGTTTAATTACTGCAGAGGTGGGGAGAATGTCAACCTTGCCTAGAATATCTAGCGGGGCGATGTAGCTGGAACACAGAGACTCTAGCAAATGTACCCCGGTGTGTGTTTCAGGATAACCACCTCACAGAATCATAGAATAGTAGGGTGGGAAGGGGCCTATAAGACCATCGAGTCCAACCACCTGCTCAGTGCAGGAATCCAAGTCAAAGCATTCCTGGCAGATGGCAGAATTTGTCTCCCAACAAATATTGGGGAAATTGAAGTGCCCCATTACTACTACATCATGCTTCCTTGAAACATTGGCTATTTGCTTTTCAAAAGTTTCATCCTCGTCTTCTCCTAGATTGGGTGGCTGGTAGTAGACTCCGACCACCAGGTTCCTTTTATTCTTTGCTCTGTTTATTTTAACCCAGATGCTCTTGATGGGGCTACCAAGCCCATCCTCCTGTATTTCTGTGCAGAGATATGTATTTTTCACATACAGTGCAACCCCACCTCCCTTTCTGTTCCTCCTGTTCTTTTTGAACAAGTTATATCCTTCAATTGCTGTATTCCAGTCATGAGAGTCATCCCACCAAGTCTCAGTTACACCTATCAAGCCATAATTTCCATCCTGTATTAAGAGTTCAAGTTCATTCTGTTTGTTTTCCATACTCTAGGCATTAGTATATAGACATCGAAGACCATGTGCTTCATGGTCTGGCTTTCTTCCTACATGTTTTTGAAGACTACTATTGGGCGCTATTAGAGCTATTCTCTCCATTGTGGTGCATGAGCCTTCATCCATTGTTACCCCCAACTTTATGTGTCCCCCCCCCAGATTCTGTTTAAAGCCCTCCTGATAAAGTTCTTCATGCTGTGGCCAAACACATTCTTCCCAGCCCTTGAGAGATGCAACCTGTCCCTTGCCAACAGTCCATCTTTGAGGAAGTATAGCCTGTGGTCCCGGAATCCAAATCTCTCACGTTGGCACCACCTTCGTAGCCAGTCACTCACCTGGAGTATTTTCCTTTCTCTTTCTATCCCTCTTCTAACTACTGGAAGGATGGATGAGGAAACTATCTGGGCCCCAAAGTTCTCAAGTTTCCTTCCCAAAGTTTCAAAGTTTGACGTGATTTCTTCATAGCTCCACTTGGCAGTATAATTTGTTCTCACACGGATGAGAAGAAAGGGATACCTGTCAGGGAGCTTTACAAGAGTAGGCAACCCTTCAGTCACGTCTCTAATCCGTCCTCCCGGGAGACAGCATACCTGGCGAGTCCACGGGTCTTCACGACATACTTGGGTTTCGATCCCATGCAGCAAGGAGTCTCCCACTACTACTACTCTTCTCGTTGTTGTAGGCCTTGGGTTTCATCGCCTCTGCTTGACTGACCTTCAGCCTCTTGCTCACTCTCCTGTGGGGTCCCCTGTACTTCTTCCTCTGCAGACTGTCCTCCAGTCTCATCCTCAAGTACCTGGAAATGGTTGCATGGTTCCACTGCTTCCACTGGTGCAGAGTGGTGTCTAGTTCTTCTCCTGTCACCCTTTTCCAAGGAGTCTCCTCTACTACATTTTTCCTCGCCTCAGCAGTTTCCTCTTCTGCCTCAGCTTGCTGTTGCTCTTCTAGCTTCTGGTCTTCCCTTTGCTGCTGTAGTTCCCCCATTCTGTCCAAGAACTCTTGGTGTTCTCTTATTCCCCGGAGGGTCGACACTCGCCGTTCCAGTCCTCTTGCCTTTTCTTCCAGCAGCGCGATCAATTTGAACTTGTTGCAGGTGTGGGCCACGTTGATCTCAGGCAAGAAAACAAACATGGCACAGACCTTGCAGGTCACCACCACTGGAGAGTCTTTTCCTCCCATAGTCTCTATCCCCTTTATGTTTCTAGCTTTCTGACTGTGCTGGGATTGCCTGTGCTTTGTCCTCTATTCACTGGAGGTTAACAACAGAATCCCACTGGTATGGGAGTGTGTGTTACAAGAAAAATAAATGTTAAAACATTGTTAGGGACCCCCCCCTGCCAACCTCCTGTTTCCTCTCCCTGTTTGCTTGCTCTGATCGCTCGCTCTCTGGAGCTGACTTGCTTGCTTGTATAGCCCCTACACCAGCTGGAGCAGCTTCCTCAGCTCTGCTCTAGGAGGCGGGCAACAGACTGAAACTCCCCACCCACACAGCTGCTGGGAGTACTCAGGCCACACTCCTTCAGTTCAATTGGAGCTCTCAGGAGCACATGGTGACTCAGAATGGAAAGTCTCTGGGCTTACTCCAGCCCACTCACCACTTTGCCTTTGTCTCCTCTTCCACTGCAACTCCCCTGCCAAACTCATGTTTGCTCGCTCTCTGGGAGCTTCCTTGCTTGCATAGCCTCTGGACCAGCTGGAGCAGCTTCCTCTGCTCTGCTCAGCTAGGAGACAGGAAACTGTTGTATGAACAAATGTTAAGGAGTAAAAAACTCTAGAGATGGACGTAGTGGGGGAGAGGAGAGTATGCATTTGAATTGTGATAGAGAATTGAAGCTTTTGATGCAAGATGAACTCAAGAAAAAAAGAGGGGTTTAAAGGAATGCTTGTTCAGTGCGGCTTTATAGAGCTGGAGATATAGCATTGGATCCAGACTTAGGAATGCTTCGTGTAGACCCATTGAAACCATTGGGACTTAGATTGGTCACGACTAACTCAAGTCTACTCTAAGCATGACTAGGACTGGACCCAACTCCTATTTCAGACCAGGAGAGTTCTGAAATAAAGGTACAGCTAGAATTGCAGGTACAAATCCTCTTTAGCAGTGTAGCTTCTGCCCATTCAAGCGGTCCCAACCATCCCTGCATGCTCACCCACATGCACAAGCATAACATGCAGGTGCATAAATATAAATGCATTCAATCCCTGTGATTGCAGCGCTTAGTAAAAGCAGGACTGTCCCCAGAACTTGAAGTGATAATAGCAGCACCACAGCTGTGGAACTCCTCCTTCCCCGGGGAGGTCAGGTGGGCGCCATCCCTGTTAAAGTGTAAGGCAGTAATCATTACATTCTTTGGCCAGGCCCATAGAGTAGGTATGGTCGGGCACTGGCCGAGGGCCCAGACTGCAGCAGGGGCCCAGGGAAAAGAGCTCCCTGGACTTGCTCCTCCTCTTCACCAGTGCAGCCTGCTTGTTCACCTGCCTCTCACTCTGGCCCAGGCAACAGCGGGGGCGAGGAGGTGCAGGAGATGCCCCTGCCCGCTGGCGCACTGCCTCTCTGCCTCTCAAGCATACGAGTGGTAGCAGCGAGGAGGAATTGCAGCTGGTGATAAGAAGGCGGATTCCCCAAGAGAGGGGCCCACTGGGGAGGTCTTGCCCAAGGGCCCACAAAGGCCTGGACCTGGCCCTGGCCCGGCCTTTGGCTTTTGAAGCTATGCTGGGTCTGTTTTAAGGATGGCGTTGTTTTTGTTCACTTGCTTTTATATTGTGACTGGCTTGGATCGCACATTGCTTTGAGGGCCCCAGTGGGCAGAAAAGTGATACATAATCACTTTAAATAAATAATCAGGTGTGTGTGGGCGGGGGGGGGGGAGGTTCCCCTCAACACAGTCTGTCCTTTGGACTCAGTAATGGAAACTGAGACTGGCTGTACCTGTGGTTTGGGAGAGAATTCTTAGGATAATGAAGTGAGGGGGAAAGCAGACTGTTTATACTGACTGCTTAAAAAAGAGTCCTGTACCACAGTAACCCAAATTCTACACCAAGAAAAGCTGAATTATACAGTAAATAAATCATGAACGTTTTGAATAAACTTAATAAATTATATGCATTTGCCTCCAAATTTAAAAAATCCTGAAGCCAAAAGCTTCATTTTTATCTTGAGACCATGCCCACACGTTGCGGCAAGCACCTCGCTAGAAGAGACTTTTGCTCCTGTGGGCACGCAACAGAAAAGGGAATGCATCTTCTGAAATGGCGCTCACTATCCACTACTCCACCCTAGCTCGCTAAAAAATAATAAACTAAGGCTGCAATAAACTAAGCCAGCATGGCTGGCTGGGGAATACTGGGAGTTGTAGTACTTTTCTGTTTAAACTTGTACAGGATTGCAGCGGGTTACAGATTTGCATCTCTTTATTTACCTTGGCACAACTTATTCTTCATATCTCATAAGAGATAATGCAATGCACTGCGGCAGCGATCTCTGATCATCGGAAATTCTGCTCAGCCACTCCCCACTCCACCCCCAGTTCGGAGATTTCACCAAGCATCACCCACATTACTTCAAGCCAACCTTCACATGTTTATGGGCCAAGGCTGGCCCAAAACATTTTGCTGCCTGAAGTGAAGAACCAGGCGGTGCCCTCTCCCCTTCAATATACAGAAGCTGATTGCCCTGGCAGAAGGATCCGTCTTCAACACTCATGATGGGGCAGCATCCTCCACCGCACCTGAAGGCAACAGGCTAGGTTAGGGCCGGCTGTGTGGTACACAGCTCTCTTCTCCAACACCTGGCTGCCCCTTCCCAGCAACTACTGTCTGAGGCAACTGTCTTACTATGCCCCATGGCAGGGCTGACCCTGTTAAGCACTAAACGTTATAGTTTTCCACCACCCCATTTATTTTTCAAAGAAGGCAGTTGAGACTGTTAGGATCTTAAATTCTGTGCTTGGACACTAAAAATACAGAATTAAAGATAACCAGGGATATTGTGAAGAGAGAAAGGACAGCTTAAAATCTAGTTACATTTGCAATAAAATTTATTGTATCCACATTATAATATACCTACCTTTGTGTGCGTGTGTGCCTTTGTCTGTTTACATTTCTGAAAAGTCACATACATAAATGTACTGAAATTCTGGCACAAGCACACCTTGGAGTTTCTTGGCTGCTCCATGCAATGTGAGCATGACAGTGCTGTTGGGAGCTCTTTGCCAGTTGCGGGAATTTGACAAATGCACACATTTGCAACCCTCATTAGTAGAGCACATATTTTGTTCGCAGAAGGTCCTAGATTCAACCCCTAACTTCTCCAGCTAAAAGGATCATGTAGCAAATGATGGGAAAGACCTTCTGCCTGAAAATGTGGGAAACTGCTGCCATTTAGAGTAGGTCATACTGGGCTTCATGGGCAAGTAATCTGACCTGGTATAAGTGGCAGCCACATATGTGCAGCAAGGAATAGCACCGCACTGATATCCTTTGGTTGTTTATGTGGGCAGGGAGCAGTTTTGTGTATATATACAAAAGCAACACTACGTAAGCACTGTTATTACCCCTTGTGTACTGACTAATGTCTTACTTGCAAAGCACTTCTGAAAGTGGAGGGGGCTTCTGCTTCCTACAGGGTTAACTCCTGGCAGTGTAGCCTGAGAAACTCCATTGAGTAAAAGTAGTTTAAATGGATTTTCTACATTCTTGAGTGGATTACAAAAATATGAGTCTTTCCTATTTTAAGAAGCACAACACACCCACGTGACATGTTCTTTATACTTTTACAAAGTGATAGTCCCTTATTTCCAATTAGCACATTCCCTCTTGCTTTGGATGCCTGGCTGCTTTAAATCAAACTGATGCTGACTCTGGATTTTTTGAATTTATTTATTTATTGAACGGCAACATATTATCAATTTAAAACATTTTTATCCCACTCCTCAAAACAGGCTCCCAGAGCAGCTTACAATCAAGCAACAAAGATAGTCCCTGCCTGCAGCCTTGCAATCTAACAAGGCACAAGGAAAAAGGAATGGGGAGAGTAGAAGAAAAAAAATGTGAGCAGGGCCAATGGAACTGCCCTGCTTCTCCATCTCCCAGTGAAAGGGAGGCAGTGAAACTGGAGCAGGCCCCATTGTTTCCTTTGCCTGCTCCTCTCTCCTTCCCTCCTTTCTGACAGGGCAGCTGATGGTAGAAATATTACTTTTTATCTCTTGCGTACAATTTTAGTTGGTAAATTGCTGGGAAATGGAAGGGTAACAGGAGCTGGCCAACCCCATCATCTTAATATTTGTTTTGAATGTGCATGTGACTAAAATATTCCCTAAAGACATGGGTATAGAGTATTAAGAAGGTGGCTTTTTCCCCCTTTTTGCCACAGTCAGTTTTTAAGTTATTTAATCTATATTGTATTACATGATCTACAGTTTAGGAAGAACCTCTTTAAAATTGAGGATTCAGCAGATGGCAATGCACCCGGGCAGCAGCATAGGCTTTTATAGCATCATTGCCCCGCCTCATTCACAGAATTTTATGGGGGGGATCAAGACATCATCTTCCTCTTGTAATCCTCCCATGTATTCCACAGCTTCTTCCATCTTTTTTCTCTTACCACAGAAAATATGTGAAGGAGAAAAAGGAAGAATAGCTGCACAATGCCTCCTAATTAGCAGCGCTAAGAGCCCTCTGTCTGGAAGCACCCACAGACCTGGTTTACACGGAATGGTAGTTCCTAGGTTGTTTAACCCAGGAATTGTTGGGGCCGAATGGCAACAAGTAAGCTGCCTCCCGCACACTCGTCACTTCCGTTTTCAATCAACAATCCAGGAACACTCCATTCCTGGGTTATCATGACACGGGTGTCACGATAACCCAGGGAAGGTTCGAACATCGTGATAACCCAAGATAACCCTGTTGTTGATTGAAAGTGGAAGTGACAAGTATGTGGGAGGCAGTACACTCACTCGCTACCGCTCGGCCCCAACAGTTCCTGGGTTAAACAACCCAGGAATTACCATCTTGTGTGAACCAGGTCATAGCCTCCTACTTCCTGTTTAGGTTTTTGTTGTTGTTGTTCAATCGTTCAGTCGTGTCCGACTCTTCGTGACCCCATGGACCATAGCATGCCAGGCCTTCCTGTCCTGCGCTCTCTCCCGGAGCATGCTCAAGTTCATATTCATTGCATCCGTGATGCTATCTAGCCATCTCATCCTCTGCCGTCCCCTTCTCCTTTTGCCTTCAGTCTTTCCCAGCATCAGGGTCTTTTCCAGGGAGTTTTCTCTTCGCATTAGGTGGCCAAAATATTGGAGCTTCAGCTTCATTATCTGTCCTTCCAATGAGCAGTCAGGGTTGATTTCCTTTAGGATGGACTGATTTGACCTCCTTGCAGTCCAGGGGACTCGTAAGAGTCTTCTCCAGCACCACAGTTCGAAAGCATCAATTCTTCGGCGCTCAGCCTTCCTTATAGTCCAGCTCTCACAGCCATACATTACTACTGGGAAAACCATAGCTTTGATTAGACGGACCTTTGTCGGCAAGGTGATGTCTCTACTTCTTACTATGCTGTCTAGGTTTGCCATAGCTTTCCTCCCAAGGAGCAAGCGTCTTTTAATTTCATGGCTACAGTCACCATCTGCCATGATCAGGAGCCCAAGAAAATAAAATCTGTCACTGCTTCCATTTCTTCCCCTTCTATATGCCAGGAAGTGATAGGGCCAGATGACATGATCTTAGTTTTTTTAATGTTGAGTTTCAAACCAGCTTTTGCACTCTCCTCTTTCACCCTCAACAAGAGGCTCTTGAGATCCTCTTCGCTTTCTGCCATTAGGGTGGTATCGTCTGCATATCGGAGGTTGTTGATAATTCTCCCGGCAATCTTAATTCCGACCTCTGATTCATCCAACCCGGCATTTCTCATGATGTACTCTGCATATAAGTTAAATAAGCAGGGTGACAATATGCAGCCTTGTCGTACTCCTTTCCCAATTTTGAACCAATCGGTTGTTCCATCTCTGGTTCTTACTGTTGCTTCTTGACCCTCGTACAGGTTTCTCAGGAGACAGGTAAGGTGGTCTGGTACTCCCATCACTTTAAGAATTTGCCACAGTTTGTTGTGATCCACACAATCAAAGGCTTTAGCGTAGTCAATGAAGCAGAAATAGACGTTTTTCTGGAATTCTCTTGCTTTCTCCATGATGCAGCGAATGTTGGCGATTTGATCTCTAGTTCCTCTGCCTCTTCGAAACCCAGCTTGTACTTCCGGTAGTTCTCGGTTTGCATACTGCTGAAGCCTAGCTTGTAGGATTTTGAGCATCACCTTGCTGGCATGTGAAATGAGCGCAATTGTGCGGTAGTTTGAACACTCTTTGGCGTTGCCCTTCTTTGGAATTGGAATGTAAACTGACCTTTTCCAGTCTTGTGGCCACTGTTGAGTGTTCCAGATTTGTTGGCATATTGAATGCAGCACTTTAACAGCATCATCTTTTAGGATTTTAAATAGCTCGGCTGGAATACTGTCATCTCCGCTAGCTTTGTTGTTACTAATGCTTCCTAAGGCCCACTTGACTTCACTCTCTAGGATGTCTGGCTCAAGTTCAGTGACCGCACTATCATGGCTATCAGGGACATTCAGATCTTTCCTGTATAGTTCTTCTGTGTATTCTTGCCACCTCTTCTTAATCTCATCTGCTTCTGTTAGGTCCCTGCCTTCTTTGTCCTTTATCATGCCCGTCTTTGCACAAAACGTTCCCTTGAGATCTCCAATTTTCTTGAAGAGATCTCTAGTCTTTCCCATTCTGTTGTTTTCCTCGATTTCTTTGCATTGTTCATTTAAGAAGGCCTTCTTGTCTCTCCTTGCTATTCTCTGAAACTCTGCATTCAGTTGGATATATCTTCCCCTTTCTCCTTTGCTTTTCGCTTCCCTTCTTTCCTCAGCTGCTTGTAAAGCCTCATCAGACAGCCACTTGGCTTTCTTGCATTTCTTTTTCTTTGGGACGGATTTCGTTGCTGCCTCCTGAACAATGTTACGGACCTCCGTCCATAGTTCCTCAGGCACTCTGTCTATCAGGTCTAATCCCTGAAATCTATTCCTCACCTCCACTGTATATTCATCAGGGATATGATTTAGGTCATACCTGAAAGGTTTAGTGGTTTTCCCTACGTTCTTCAATTTAAGCCGAAATTTTGCAAGAAGCAGCTCATGATCTGAGCCACAGTCAGCTCCAGGTCTTGTTTTTACTGACTGTATGGAGCTTCTCCATCTTTGGCTGCAAAGGACATAATCAATCTGATTTCGATATTGACCATCTGGTGACGTCCATGTGTAGAGTCGCCTCTTGTGCTGTTGGAAAAGAGTGTTTGCTATGATCAGCATGTTCTCTTGGCAAAACTCTATTAGCTTTTGTCCTGCTTCATTTTGTACACCAAGGCCATGCCTGCCTGTTATCCCGGTGATTTCTTGACTTCCTACTTTAGCATTCCAATCCCCTATGATGAAGAGGACATCTTTTTTTGGTGTTAGTTCTAGAAGGTGTTGTAGGTCTTCATAGAACCGATCAACCTCAGCTTCTTCGGCCTCAGTGGTTGGGGCATAGACTTGAATTACTGTGATGTTGAATGGTTTGCCTTGGATTCGTACTGAGATCATTCTATCATTTTTAAGATTGTACCCCAGTACTGCTTTTCCCACCCTTTTGTTGACTATGAGTGCTACTCCATTTCTTCTAAGGGATTCTTGCCCACAATAGTAGATATGATGGTCACCTGAATTAAATTCACCCATGCCTGTCCATTTTAGTTCGCTGATTCCCAAAATGTCGATGTTCAATCTTGCCATCTCATGTTTGACCACCTCCAGCTTACCTTGATTCATTGATCTGACATTCCAGGTTCCTAAACAATATTGTTCTTTACAGCATCGGATTTTCTTTTCACCGCCAGACACATCCACAGCTGAGTGTCCTTTCGGGTTTGGCCCAGCCGCTTCACTCTTTCTGGTGCTACTTGGAAATACCCTCTGCTCTTCCCCAGTAGCATATTGGACACCTTCCGACCTGAGGGGCTCATCTTCCGGCGTCATATCTATTTATTTATTGACTTAAGAGATTTTTAACCCAACTCTGAGTCTTCAGGATTTTTTGAAAAGGCCAGCAGTGATGAAGCCATATGCAACTCCCTGGGGAGGGAGTTCTGAAGGTGTGGGGCCACCACTGAGAAAGCTCTATCCTTAGTACCTGCTAGCCTAATGGCTCTTGTTGGCAGGCCATAGAGTAGGATCTCTTCATGCTTAAACAGGCACATACAGGTGTACGTGGTTCTTCACATAACGTGGTCCCAGACCATTTTTAAAGGCCAAAACCAAGCACCTTGAATTGGGGCTGGAAACTCACAGCCAGCCAATATAAACGTTACAGAATAGGAGTAATATGATCCAAGATCCTAGCTCCCAAAAATGTTCTAGCTGCCACATTCTGCACCACCTGCAGTTCTTGAATCTCCAAAGGCAGCCCCACATAAAGCACATTACATTACTAATCTAAACTAGATGTAACCAAGACATGTGTCACTATGGCTAGGTCAGCTGATCAATAATACTGCAAACTGCCGAGAGGCCCAGAGAACCAAGAGGGTCACACTTCCACCATCAATTCTCCAGTGACAGTCATCCAACAGGAGACAATTCTCCAGTGACAGTCATCCAACAGGGCAACCAAGGCAGTTTCTGCCCCAAATCCAGCCTGCTCTCTAGGGAGGAGTTAACAACAATGTTGTAAACACATGGCCCTATTGACATTGCAGCTACAACCTGAATGCCTACAGAGAAATAGTATCTCATGCACATGCCTGGGGCACATCTGTATTACCTTGTTGCTGAACTCAGGTCCCACATTCTCCAAGCAAGAGGTTTGTGTGCACATGGCATTGCAGATATACAATTTAGTAAATTAGGCTAAATCAGTAGCTAAATATATGAAACACAAATCATTTAGTTCCCTCCAGGAAGGAACTAAAAGTCCTAATTCAACATTTAAATCTGAAAAATAGAATGACGGGGGGATGGCTTTGGGGAACAAAACTTTGCTCTGGAAAAATTTCAGAGGAAAGCTTGCCTTAATCTGATTGTTACTTTTGCTCCACACTTACAGACCACAAAGCCAGTCTGTTAAGCTTATTTTGTGATATCTCATCAACTGTCACAGGACATGATCAAATTAACAACTACTTTTCAAAATACAAGCAGACACTCTTGATATGGAAAAGCACACTTAACATATGATCTCACATTTAAGAAGTGGTTTTTGAAAGCATTTCTGGAAATATCAACTTCTGCAAAGCCGTTGCGAACCTCTACTTCGAAAGAAGGCTCGACATTTTCTCTTATTAATATTTTTGTTCCAGATATTACTGTTGGTGGCAGATGCAGTCCCATTTGTTGTACCTACTTCTAAGGCAAAGAGACTAACAGCACAATCCTATGTATGCCTATTCAGATATAAGTCCCACTGATTTCAATGGGACTTACTCCCAGGTAAGTGGGCATAGGCAGCCTAAAAACATTTGAACATTTTAAATGAAAACATTAAAGGACAAGTGAGGCTTCCAACAGTGGCTTCCGCTCCAGCAGTGTGGAGTCCTCCCTCCAGGTTTTCTGCTGAGGATACTTCGCTTTTGTGTGTGGATGGTGCTGTTTTGGCTACATAATGACCGATACTCAGAGAATTAAGTTTCCTAGTAGTATATATGATGAAGGCTCTCTAAAATGAACACTGAAATACTTAAAAGACGTGGAAACTGATTACATTTTTGTGAAATTTAAACCATTTTATTGTGCATAATTTTGCTCTTTAAAACTGTAAGGTTATCATACACTTTCTTGATGGTCACTGCACAAAGGCCAGTCAACCTTTGGCGCAGGAGTGCTACGAAGGAGGCAAATTTTGGCTTCTTTAACACAGCCCAGCATCCTTTCTCACAGAAATAGACTCCTGGGGTCTAAATTCCTACAAGACATCATAGAGGAAGTACTCAAACTTACAGGATTTTAAAAAAAAGGAGACAGATAATTGCACAATTTTTTTTGCATCTGTTCATTCAGACAACACTTTACAAAATAGTTTTGAGGGGGATACTGCTGCAAACGTGTGTGGGATGCACCACCGTAAGGTTTTGATTGGATTAAGGCTTCCATTGTCTTCTTGGCATTTTCTGTTATTGTGGATTTATTTCATTGCATCCTTTCAACACTCTACACACTTAAGTTTTGCTAGGAGTTTACAACTGCAATAACATTTTGATCTTCGCAACTGTCAGGTGCAATTAAAAGGAGCCCTTGACAAGCAACCAACATCATGTTACTGACGTGAGTTGTCTACAGATACCAACAACTGATGCTTTGGAAGTTAGTTTGGAGAAGTTAACTCCTGATGGAATACTAAAGTATTCTATGGAAGTCTCTATCCTGGCAGGTTGACAAATCTAAAAGCAGGGACACTGGGCTTTATATATTCTGTAACGTGTTTGTTCACAGGAGAATTGTTCTTTAGGTAATGTACATTCTCTGCCATTTAAGTTACACTCTAGTAATATTCAGAAATGTCTTTTAACACATTCCAGTCCTGTACTTCCACAATTGTCTCTGAAGAATGTGGAAATGGAGGAATTCCATTACTGGAGATGAAAAAGCCAAAACTAAGACACATTTCTGGGGAAAGAGCAAGCAATTGCTTCACTAGTAACTTCCCCACATCTCCCAGCTCTCATACAACAAATCTTTCTTCCATGATAAGTTTGTCAATGAAAGGGAGGTTAAAAAAAGTCTTTCCTCCTCAAATAATCATGTTTATAAAGATGAAAGAGTCATATTCAGACTCAAATAATAACCCAAAATGCATTGCCATTAATTCTGTGCCAATTAAAATCTGAGGAATGATGTGCCTGGGATGTCGGCAGACCATCAGAACGGTGCTGGCTCTGTGGCAGGAAGGGAAGGGAAGGATCCAACAGTATCAGTCAGTTACACACCCAAGCTTTTGGGGTTAAAATTCATCACTTTCTACTGCATGGAGCTGTGTGTCATCCGCATCTGTCATGCTGCTGGCCTGGGACTCGTCTGTGCCAACTTTAGAGAAAAGAAATACACAAAAAATTGAGTAAGCGTTCTCCAGAATATCTGCATATTTCACAAACAGCAAGGGAGACTATTCTATCACAGACCTTTAACAGTATCTTTGCAGAGGGCTCCAATCCAATGTTACCCGTTTTTTCCTTGCCAACATTTCCTCTCCTTGCAAAGTTCGACGGTACCATACAATTCCCCTCTACGCAGATGTAACCAGCCTGCAGTGATCCTACCTGAGTGAGCTGGCCACAATTCAGGTTCCATATCCTCAGGAGCCTATGTGGTCATGACCTGGACCTGTCCCACCAATAAATCTTCCAGTCAGGGTTGTGATGCTAGCAGCAGCAGCGGCAGCATTGTTCATTTCTTTATTTGTTATTTATTATATTTACATCCCCCACCTTTCCTTCAAGGATGGACTTGCTTCTCCCCTCTATTTATCTTCATAACAACCCTGTGATGTAGGGTTAGGCTGACAGATAGTAACTTATCCAAGATCACCCAGTGAGCTTCATGGCTGAGTAAACATAAAGTAAAGAACCTGGGTATTTGTAATCGTATTCCTAAACTCCATTCTGGACTTCCCGATGCAAAGCTTAATCTCCTAGCCACTATGCTACAATAGGAAAAGAAGGCCAAGCAACAGAAGTTTCTCTTCTACAACTGTTGGTCCTCCTAGATGGTGAGGCTTGGTTACATTTTTGAAGTCAGAGGTCTAGGACTCAAGCCTTTATAGAAGATGTGGAAGCTATTCCAGCCTGGTGATGGTGGAGCTGAGTATTAATTACTCAGAGATGAAAGACAAGCACTATGTGAATGCCTTAGAGGGTGTTCTTTTGATGAGGTCTGAACTCTGACCCCTGACACAAGTTCCGCTGCTGAACCGACATTTGCCGAGCTAATATGCAGCCGTAGCCACGCCGCTTCAGTGGCCAAAAGTCTAAACTTCTGTCACGGTGATATAAAACATCCCAATTACAAATTTGTTTTATACCAGGGATGGGGAATGTGTGGCTCTCCAGAAGTTGTTGGACTGCAGCTGCCATTATCCCTCGCCATTGCCTCTATGGGCTGAGGCATATGGGAGGTGCAATCCAACAGCAGCTGGAGGGCCACACAGTCCCCAGCTCTGTTTTAAACAATGGTGGCAGGGAGAAGGATGGCAGGGCCAGCAGCAGTAAGGGATGGCAGTGAACAGATTATGCCGTCCCACAGAGGACAAATGAAGGTGGTCAGCATGCCTGCCCACTGGCCTTGAAGCTCACGCTTTCTCTTTTAGTTTAGGCCTACAGCTGAAAATGCTCACATATCCTTTGAAAGTATCAACTTCCAATAATGAGAGCTAGCAAGATTAAGAAATGGAAAAATAGCATTTTCAGAATTCTGAGAAAGCCACACAACTATGACAGAACACTGGACTCCATGCTACATGAAACTGCAGCCATGCTGAGTTCTAAACTACAGTTTCAATGCTTTCAAGGTTATCCAAAACAGGAAAACTCTCTATTTACCTCAAGGGAAAACACACACTAAAGAAAGACCAACCTGATTCATATGGGCAACACTCACTGATCTGCTCCTCTTGTGTTACAGGCTCTTCATCGTCAGGTAAGTACCGCTTGTCGATGGCCTCCTTGATCTGGTTGTTGGCTCCTTTGGGATCCAAGTCCATTGCCCAGGAAAAGTTCATCAGTGCAAGATGGGTCTGTCCCAACTTTTTATATACCTAGCAAAATCAACAAAAGCACCAAACCAAATGTCAACTCCTGTGTGTGTGTCATTAAATTTCACTTTTGCAGCACATTTGTTTGCCCCTGTCAGATAGGAATATCCAGAGCTCTATGGAGGTAAAACAGAAGTGCTATTTGTGGGTGGCTTGTCATCTGTACAGGCTAGCAGTGTTCAACCTGTTCGGGGTGGGGTTGCACTCCCGCTAAAGAAACACGTTTGCAGTTTTGGGACACTCCTAGATTTGATGTTACCACCTACAGGTCAAGCGGTCTGTGTGCCACAGAGTGCCGCAGCGTTCTACCATGACACTCCAGCTGTATGCTAACTGTAACCCCTTCTAGATAGAGACAGCTAGCCTCAGTTACCTGTGCTCTAGCAACCTCCAGGTTAGATCACTTGAATGCAGGGGTCTCCAACATGGCGCCTGCAGGTGCTACTGCACCCACAAGGCTAGGCTGAGGTGCCCACAAAGCTATTTCCCCACTCTGAAAATGAATGGCGCATTCCTCCATTCACTTGCACAGACGGAACCCTCCCCTCCATCCAAAAATGGCTGGAAGGAGGAAGAACTCAATCCCACCCACCAAGGACCCTCGGGTCAACAGGGTCCTGGGTGGGGGGGTGACCTTCAAATCACTCAATCGGCTTTAATAGAGATGGAAGAGAGAGAGGAGCCAGAGAGATGGATGGATGGATGGATGGATGGAAGGAAGGAAGGAAGGAAGGAAGGAGGAGCCAGAGAGGGAGGGAGGGAGGGAGGGGAGCCTGTGTGTGTGTGTGTGTGTGTGTGTATGAAAGAGAGAGAGAGAAGCCAGAGTAAGTAACATACAAACAGGGTTCACGTTCAGGCGTGCGTGCACACACGCACGCACACACACACAAAGGGGTGGTGTCACTCCCAACATTTTTGTGATTGGCTCTCCTTCCCCCTACAGCAGCCAGCTAGTGGTGCCCAGGAAACTTTTTCAAAACGCCAAATGTGCCCACAGGCCCAATAAGGTTGGAAATCCCTGTTTTAATGTGTTATACATGGGACTGCCTTTGAAGATGGTTCAGAAACTTCAGTTAGTTCAAAATACAGCTGCAAGATTGCTAACTGGGACCAGGAGTTGGGAACACACCTCATTGGTGTTTCAACAGCTGAACTGGCTTCTGATCTGTTTCTAAGCCCAATTCAAAGTGCTGCTGCTGCTTACCTTTAAAAGCCCTTCATCGCTTCAGACCAGGGTACTTGAAGAATGTCCTCCCTCCAAATGTAGAAGCCAACCCAAACATTGTAATTGCCAGCCCCCCCCCCAGCTCCCCCGCCCCCAGCCTTTCCCTTTGTGCAGTGGTGAGCAAGCAACTCCCTCACCCATCCCTCCTGCCTGGCTTGCTCCAGAGCAGGAAAGGCTGATGGGGAGGCATGCCAGTTTGGCCTGCATGGCCAAGGAGCTCTACTGCCAAAAAGTCTTGCTCCCAACTTTGAAGCTGAGGAGAAGGGCAGAGACTGCTGCACAGGTTCACAGGACTGTGTACCATAGCCCAACAATAATCCCCTTCTTTTCTATGAATCAGGAAATGCAAGGGAACTCTGCTTACAGCTACAATTCAGATGGCAATTCTCAGGCTAGCTGTTACCTTTCCTATCAAGAAGTAAACAAGAGACTCTTTGGGAACAATCTGCTTCAGTTCTTCAAGTTCTTGCAAAGCATACTAAAAAGAAGAAAAGGAATAGAGGTATTTTTATTTATTTACTTACAACATTTGTATACCGCTCCTCATCTAAAGAGATTCTGGAGCAGTGAACAATAAGAGATAAAAGAATAAAAAGAGCAAAACACAATTTTAAAATTATTGTTTTTAAAAACAGAGCGCCAATAAAAACTGTGGCTGGTCAACAACACAGTGTTGGCGTCTGCCTGACCTTCAGAGGCAGGGACCTAGACAGAAAGGGGGCCACCACACTGAAGGCTTGTCTCCAGGTGGATTCCAACTGGGCCATAAGTCCATGCAGAACCACTAGGAGCATGTCCTCAGTGATGACCTCAATAACCGGGCAGGTTGGTAAGGGGCCATATATTTTTGGAGCCATATAATATAAAAATGTATATTAAAGATAATTGATATCTTTAATACAAGAAGATCTGTTTCATTTCCATTCCTGCAATTCTAATTATTCTTTTGACAAATACATTTCCTATGGGTTTTGGTCTATTGGGCACCTAGAAATCTGATACACATAAGAACAGAGGAAACTCATAGGCAATAAACAGAAGAGGAAGAGAGATCCCACCCCCCACCCCTTCCTAAATCAAGGGATGAGCTGTAAAGAAGCTCAAGAAATATAGATGGTCAGCAGGCAGGAGAAGGGAATTAGCACAATTATAACAATATGTTTTAACATGAACAGCTGGACGTTTCAGGCACCTGGTCAGCTGAGCTCCTAAGAATTTAATGCCAGCACTTAGAAGGCAAAAATATTTTTCCAGCCTTAATATATTTGAAGGTAAGAATTAAAAATACCCCAAATGAACATATGCTTTTTATTCAGTATCCCTACACTAGTACTCCCCTTTCCCTCAAACTAGAAGCAATATATTGCCATGAAAACCTACTATAAGCAACATGACACTGAAGAAGAAAGCAAGTTCTCCTTTAGATAAATAAACAGCTTCGATGATGAGACAAGCAAATAAAGAGTATAATCCAGAGCGCTCAGAATCTAAGGCTGCACAGAATCAAAGCACATTTACGAAGGGGTAAATCCCACAGAACTCAGTGGAACATGTTTAGGATTGCTCTAAATGTTTTTTCCAGATGTCATCAATGGATGTGGATAGCATCCAGGCTTTTTGAAAGGAAAAAAACAGCTGCTCTTCCAGAAACTCAGAAGAGCTCGTTCAAGTTCCATAAGTTCCACCACTCACCTTGTACTTCTCATTTGCAAATAATACTGAGGCTCTATGGAATTTGCAGAGGGGGTTCTTGGGATCAATATTAATGGCTTTGTTCAGAGTATCCAAAGCCTTTTCAGATTTCTTCAGGGCATGCTGAACCTGCAAAATAATGGAAGGCATATACAGATGAAAGCAACCAAGCTTACATTTGCCAATGTCCATGTTATAGGCCAGGAACAGAATAAGTGTAATTTACTTACAACTCCAATGTGGCACAACAAGACAGAGCTCTGAGGATTGATGTGAAGTGCCTTCTGGAAATGCATTTCTGCAAGGCTGAATTTCTCCTGTTTATAGTAAATCATTCCCAACCCATACCTAGCAATTTTAAAACAAGACTGTCAGGCACAAACCATCTACATTACTAGCACTTACACTTTCTATCAGCTGAGAGAGCATTAACAAAATTAATTCAGTAGTTGATTTTAAGCAATAAGGATACAATGAAAACTATTTAATAAGTCTGACAATATCTATACAAATATATTAATACCCTTCTCCATCTGGGAGCAAAGCCCTCCTAAGATGATTCCAGCATCAAGTTTTTGTTCGAATACAGTCCCCCCGCAATATGCACACACATCAAGAATGCCTTGTATAAGCCGAAGACACAAGGTGACCCATATGGGCCATGTGAGATACTGATTGCCTGATTCGTACATATGTGCAACAGCATGGCTGCTATGGAGAATTGCTTCAACCTGATAAGGGGTCCATGCTTCGACCCAGAATAGAAGATCTACATCTTATGACAGAATGACTCCTCAGAACATACGTACATCAGCATCCCTCCACAAGTGGGTAGGTAAGGTTAGAGATTTTATAATGCAGTGGCATCTAGGCTGTATTCTGCCATACTCAAGATTGTTTCAAGCAACCACTTTCAAGTTCCCCCAGGAAGGTGCAATAATGATGTTCCATGCACTATCTCTATAATAGCTCTTTGAAGAAGCTTGCCAAAGTGCAACCCTTTTGCATTTCTAAAGCTTGGTAGAGACCTTTTGGTCAGGTATAGATCAAGACTGTTTGAGGATGCTCAGTTTTAATATATACTGTGGTTTTGTTGCCAATTGTTTCTACCATTGTTCTTGTTTTATTGTTCAAGCTGTTTGCTTAATGCTTTGACCCTTCAACATTTAGAAAATACATAAACCTGGGCAGTAGCATGATAAACTCTTCATGTATTCCTGGCAGTAGCATGGAACCCCTTAGTATGCTGTAGATGTTTTCAGAAGCAGCCATGGCACTGCAGATGTGTCAGGTGGACTGAAGTCACAGGTGGAGAAGTTGAAGACAAAAAGAGGGATTTCGAAGGGACTGCAGGTAGATGCTAACTGACACATTTTGGGGGCCCTCCATTCCTTGCCTCCCTCACCTCTGATTTTTATCAATTAGAAATATTTCTTACCAGGCATTATAGTGCCTAGGATTCATTCTAATTGCATTCCTAAAGCAGGCTAATGCTTTTTCAAGTTCCTCTGTCAGCACAAATTCATGCCCTAGGAGAGTGTAGGCATAGGCATAATTTGGATCAACTTGAATAGCTCTCTGGAAGAACTTGATGGCAATGTCATGTTCCCGTTGCAAACTAAAGCAATTTCCTGCAGCACACCATGCCTGGAAGAAAGAAAATGGTAAAAGACACACCAGAGTATTTCCCTTTTTATGAGGAGCTGGTGCAGTAAAGGAGAGTATGCAACAAGTCTGGACCACTTAAGAGCCCAAGACCTTTGTAGACAACAAAAACGTAAAATAATGTCAACCTGTAATTCGTTTTTCCACACCCAAGGGGTGAATCAGAGGCTGAAGTGCATAATCTACCCCCCACCAAACCCACACCAAAATGGCCAAAATGATACCTCTGGTGAATTTTTATCCATATCAGTTAAGTCTTTTGAAAGGACTGAAAGAGCCACATCTTTCTGTAGATGCCATAGTGTTGTTGAGTAGATTTCCATGCCTTCCACTCTGTAGTTTTCAATCCTTCTTACTTCAGAGAATATCCTCTCAGCCTACAAGGGGAATAAATGAGTGGCATTTCAGCAACCTGAGTTTTAAAATGTATTTCTGCATGATCGGTATTGGGCACAATAAGTGCACATGCAGTCCATCCATAGCTTCCCATCAGGGTTTTGTTTCTGTTGCATGGATGTCATTTGTTTTGACCACTCAGACCTTTCATTTTGGAGAAGTGAGATTCATTCCTCTCGAAGGGCATTTGTTGTTTTTCTAGGTGCGCAAGTCTGGCAGACTTCTATTGGCTTCTGTTTGTGACATGAATGCTGAGTAACGACTCTCAACTCCATGTCCATCCATGCCCACTGAACTGCCCGCTTATGGTAGTTGTTATTAAAAAAATATTTGGAGAATATAGCCAGATTTATTACATTCAATGACTTTTATGACATTTTCAGTGACTGCTATAAAGAATTAACACTGTACATTTGCAACCCTTAGTTCATAATGGTAACTCCCACCACTCCTTTTGAACCAAGAAATAGAATACAGACAAAGTAAAGCAATTGCTCCAAATATGTATAGTGGAAAGTGAAGAAACAGAGCAAACAGATATTAAAAGGGGGAAGAACAGGCTCTCCCTGCACCACCCCCCTCCCCCATTACTTACAAGCAGATACAATATAATGCTATTGTTATTTTAAAAGGAAGTTGGCAGAAGCATCGAGCACAGCTGGACTTATCGCACGGGAAGGCCTGCTGGGGGAAGAAGTGGAGCTGCCAGCAACATCCAGTGGTGGAGGTAACAAAAGGGTCATGTTGCCTTTAGTACAACAACAGTGCAACCCTATGCACATCTACTGGGCAGTAAGTGCAATGGAGTTCAATGGGCAAGTGTGTATAGGATTCACTCCACGGGCCACAGTAAAGATTTCTTCCATCCCTTGGGCAATCTGTGGCCAGTCTCAACCAAACAGCACCAGAGAAGAGTTAAGTCTATCCATCCCATATACATGTACACAGTGTACTGCTTTTTCATATCCTCAGCTTGATCAGAACTTTATATTACCTTTTATCCATTCAAGCTACAGACAGAGCAACTGCTGGAGCCCCAGGGCTGACACTTGCCCTGGGGCCCCCTTGCCGGGCACTTACAAGCAGCCATTCTAAGTTTTCCACAATATACTGTAGTGACACTATACTGGGTGCATTGTGGGATATTTGAAATGGTGGCCGCCTGGCAGCTATCAGTGTCAGCTGCCCAGCACTGATCAGGGGAGCACCACTGCTTGGGGGCAGGGTGCAGAGGTGCAGGAGAGGGTTCATGGAGGGCACAATACCATAGATGCCTTCCAGCATGGAGCTGGCCCTGCACATGAGAAGTGGGAGAGTAATCAAACCTGTGTATTTGGGGGGCGATTTTTGTAAAACATTGACACAGTTATGCAGCACAGAATAAAAACCATTCCATGCCATGCTTACCTGCATATATTCTGCAAGCTCAAAGTAAGCTCTTCCAATATGGCACAGTACCCAGCCCGTATTGTAGTGGTGAGAAGGCAAATGACTCAGTATATGAATTGCTTCTTTACAGTTGTAAGAACACAAGGCTAAATACCCTTTCCCCATATCACGAAGAAGGCTCATCAAACCTTCTAGGAGAAAAATGCAATAAATACACAGGAGAACAAAGGAGGTTAAGAAAGTACCTGCCTCAAAACACTGGTGTGCCTTATTGACTACAAAAATGGAACTCCCTCAGGAAGCCAAAAGGAGAATGCAAAACTTTATTAAAAGATAAAATAAATAGAATGCCAGTATGGTCTACTAGTCGATAAAGTACTGACTAGGACTAGGGAGACATCAGTTCAAATCCACACTCTGAGCCAAAATTACACATGACAAGCAAACACCCGCTGGGTTATTCCACGTGTCTGCCAACACTGCAACAAGGGAACAAGGAAAAGCATTCTTGATCACTTCGCTACTATTGTAGAATTTTCTTTCCTACTGAGAGTATTAAGAACTTGAGCATCATCCTAACTGGGGCAGAAAGAAAAGGGGTTTTAAATGCACTGTCTATTTTACCTTGCTTCCAATTTGGATTTTCTATATATTTTCTGCTTTTGCCTTATTCTCCAACCGCAGCCTTTGGGATGGCCCAAACTAAACAACTTTAAATGAATTCTTAGGAACACTTCACACACCTGCTGCTGCTTTCTGTAACGTGAATGCCTGGATTTGCGGTGTTACAGAGGCAATCTTTCCTTCTGAAATGATGGACGAGTCAAGTTTGGTGATTTCCAAACTTTCATTTATGTTTGGCTGTGTGATCCCTCCCTTATTGGTTTTACACTTTGTCTTTCGGTTTGCAATTTTGGGCGGAAACTTCATTTTTAACTTTTTACTATTCTCCTATGAGAGAAGAACAAACATTTTAAACAACTTTTACCCTGCAGCCCAAAACAGCCAGCAAAGCATAATATTCAAAGAAAGAAATTTAGAGGAAGCCTCCAAGGCAAGGGCAGGGAATGTGCAGCCCTTGGCCTGACTTTATGTGGGGTGGCACAGAGACAGAGAGCCTGCTGTGCAGCCCTTCAAAGTTCACCCACGTTTGGCTCGGACCCCACCCACTTTTGGTTCTGGCCCACTTGACTTTTCCTGTGGGTCAACAGCCCTTCAAAGGAAAAAAGGTTGATCCCTGTTCTAAAGACATACCAATGTTACTGGAATTAGAACCACAAAATTGGAAGGGACAAAAATCCAACACTCTATTGTTAAGGAGAACCTTCCAGCTCCCAGTGACTTGCCTGCTCACCACCAATCAATCCACACAATCCACAATGCAGCGTGCAAGAGTTGGAGAGCAGACATCGAGCTAATCTCTCTCTCTGTATCTCAAGCACACAGATAATTAGAAGAGCCTTAGCTGCAATTTAAGTACCATGGCTTTGGACTAGTTTGTACAGTAAATATTATTGAATACAACGTACCAAACACACAAAGATACACTTTCGATTGCAGTATCAACTAGGTGATCAAGGGAATGTATTATGCCCATAATAGGTTTGCTTCCAGCTTCTGTTACCATATCCCTGGGGAAAGCTGCAGTAGAGCTCTTTACGTTCAGTTCTGCATACCAAGCAGTTCTCACCTAGCATGAGCTGTCAGCAAGCACAGAAAGCAGGGTGTAAAGGAGATGGATGGTTCTGGATGATGGCTCAAAAACCATGGGTTTAGGGGTACTGGAAGAAAGCAGACTTGTTTGCAGCAGAGGGGGTACAATCCCATGGGGCACTTCTGCCCCTGCCGATTCCCTCCCGCAAGCGGTGGGTGCCGCCAATTCTGTTGCGCAAGTGGGACCCACCACTTACACAAGGGAGATTTAGCGCTTCTTTGATGAAGCCCTGAAACAAGCATAAGCACTCATTTCTGGAAAGAGGCAGGTCAGCGGAGCTCCCTCATGTGAGCTCCGCCAACCAGCCTCCTTCCAGAAATAAGCGCTTCTGCTCGCTTCGGCTTGCCCTGGAAGTGCTAGATTGATGTTGCACAAACGGTGGGGGCGCTTGTACAACGGAATTGGTGGGGTGGAAGAGAATCAGTGGGGGCGTAAGCACCTCGTTGGATTCTGCCCACTGTTTGCAAGTACGGCTTTACTACATGTTTTCAAGAAGTTTGCTTTTTATTGTTTTTAGATTGTATTGTTGATTTATGGATTTCTTTTAAAATTATTTTAATATGTACTACCTTCAGAGGACTATATAACCCTTAAAGGTGGTATATAAATAAGGAGTGTGTTTGCACATCTGTAAGAAACTGAAGAAGGCAAGCGTTATCTGTAATGCTTCCATTTTAACAATTTATGGAGGGGGAGCCTTTATAGTCTGTTTAGTAGCAAAACTCAACAGGAATCTTGTACCACCTTAAAGATGAGCAAATTTATTATGGCATAAACCTTTGGGACCTAGAGACCATTTGAATGGACTCTACTCCAGTCCCAAAAGCTTGTGCCACAGTAAGTTTGTTTGTACCATGTTAATTACATGTATACATTAAAAATTTCTGCTTCCCATTCTGGCTCTTGTTCATTTCCTTGCAAACGCTACTGGAATACAGAGCTCATTTTCCAGCTGCTATTTGATCAGCAGCAGAATTCCCATTTACCTTTGTTGTAGAGCTGTCACTGGAGAACAGGCGTGAACTTCTTCGAGGCAGCACATTAGGAGGTGCGGCAATGGTTGGGCTCAATACCTGAGGTGTTGTACTGAAGGAAGAGAAAATTCAAAACTGAACACGCTGCTCCTTGTGGAATTTGGGGGCAGGAAGGAGGGAATGCAGTGCCCCTCACCCCCTCTACTTCCCAACTAGAAGTGCAGGGAGACTGATAATAATAGGAGAAGCCTATGAAGGAAAAATGTATACATGGAAACAGGAGGGAAAATTATGACGCAGGCCAAAAGCATAATTTCATACCTTGTCTGTGGGCCTGAACTTTGTGTTTGTGCAACAAGGATTGGTGTTACTTCCCGGCTATTGCCGCTTTGCGAGAAAACAGACTTTGTTCCAGCTTGGCTTATTCTGGTGACAGTCTATATAAAAACATATAACATGGTTACAGGTCTGATACATTATTAGCTATCACAGATATTAGTACTTTCTACTTATAAAGGCAATGGGGGCGGGGGGAAATCTGCTAAACATACTTATAATTATGCAATTAGTTTGTTGTGTTATCCAGAGAGCTGCATGATCAACAGAAAATAGCATTCACATTACTGCATGAGTAACCCACAGACTTTGGCAAATGCCATTAAGTTGCTAGAAGTCGTCCTTCCCTTTTCTCTGCACCACAGGCAAACCCAGCACCACAAAGCTATGTATGACAATCAATTTCTGCATTGCATTCAGTAGATCAAGGCAACTGGGCACAATCCTGCACTCTGATAGTTTCAGTAGGATTTTAGGATGCTTAACTGGTGAATTACATGCCTTATTTCTAAACCAAGAACAGACAAAACAAGCTATTTCCAATTAATCTGCTTTATAAGCAAGACTGTAGTTTGCTAACCAACTTAGGAAACATGTACGCACTTGTGTCCACCATTAAGAGCTAGGAAGGTAGTAAATGAACATACTGATGCTGGTTTCAACTGCCTGTTAACTTCACCAAGTGCATCCACAACAGTCTATGTAATTTAGAGGTACCCATTTATGTACCAGAAGCACTGGACAATAACCAGACAAAGAGGCTTCATCTTTCATGTCAGTTCTACTATTCCAAAAGATAAAATGGAAATTTTGAGGATGGGGAAGGTATTTTATAAATATAAAGAGGAACTTACAGTTTAAACTAGGGATGGGGAACATGTAGCCCTCCAGATGTTGTTGGACTGCAACTGCCAGCAGCTTTAGCCAGCATAGCCAATGCTGGGGGCTGATGGAAGCTGCAGTCCAACATCTGGAGGGCCACACGTTGCCCATTCTTGGTTTAAACTATCTCCCTCTCCTCCTCCAAACTTGCTTGTTTAGCAAAGTCTTTCTTGCGTTACAACAGAATGACTTGCCTAGGGAGGTGGTGGGCCTCTCCCACACTGGAGGCATTCAAGACGAGGCTGGACAGCCATCTGTCAGGGATGCTTTGACTTGGATTCCTGCATTGAGCAGGGGGTTGGACTCAATGGCCTTGTAGGCCCCTTCCAACCCTACTATTCTATGATTCTATGTCTTCTTATGTATTTTCTGCTGCTGAGAATTAAACTTTCCCTATCTCATCCTATCTGTCTGTCTGTCTGTCTGTCTATCTATCTCCACCTTCCTGGCCGTCTGGTATAGAGAGAGGCCTGATCTACACCTACAGCAGAGTGAGCTAGTAGAGTCCCAAGAATTGTACCATTTCAGAATGCTTCCATACATAAAAACAAGTGTCACTCACTGGTCAGAAAACTAACAAGCAGGGAGCAGGCTGGGATAAAACCTCCCTCTGAGATGCGCTTGTTTATTTGAACAAAGCTTTTTACTTAGGGGAGCATTGAAAGCTCACATCTCTCACCCGCAACCTGAAGTGGTAGAGTCCATTCTACAACCTCAGGATTCCCTGTATGCATAAACCAGGCCTGAATCTTCTGGGCAGGAATGCTGTAACTCTGAGTACTACATAGTGACTGACAACCTCCCTCCTGGCTTTCTTCATAATGCATTTGGGTTTTCAAAAGGATAGAATCCTAGGAAAAAAGCTTGGGAAAACCAAACACAGAGAACCACCTGTCCCTTCCCAAGCAAACTAACCTTTGCATAACCAGGTTTGGACACACTGCGGCTTGTCATGAGTTAGTTAACCCATGATGAGCTGCGGCACCTGCAGGTGCCAAATTCCATATGCAAACGCCGCTCGGGGGTTGCCATGTCACGTGAACCTGGTGAGCATGGGTTATGCGACAGTTAAAAGGCACCATGGGTTATGAGAGGGTTGTTTAACCCTCACATAACCCATGCTTACTAGGTCACCATGACACAACAACCCCTGAGCTGGGGTTGCATATTCAAAATGGCAACCGCACATGCCCTGCACATTCCACAGCCTCACTGTGGGTTAAATAAATAACCCACGGTGGACTGTCATGTTGTGCGAACAGCCCGTGTGTGTGTGTGTGTGTGTGTGTGTGTGTATACATGGAATGAGAATCAGTAGCAGAGAGGGCTTGCCGGACACAGAATCTTGGAGTGTCCAGACCACTTAAAGAGAGGCCCACATAGCCTGCCTTGCATCCAGTAAACTCTCCCTGCCACACTTTTCCATTCCCCCATTCTGACTCAAAGGACAGGTTTTGCTGGAAGGGATGGGGTATTCCAAACACCCTGGTTCTGGATTGTACTCCCTTACTAGTTAGACTAAATAAAAGTCAACAGTAGTAGCTTTAATAGAAAGGACTACAAAGGTTCGACTGTTTTTAAAAGATAATCATCTTAAATTTTATGTAAGATTGAAATTGTAGCTTGGTCTTTGGAATAACACAAATAAATATTTGGAGATTTTCAGTCCTCAAAGACATTCTCTGCAAGAGTTCTTTGATCAGAGATCCTCAAGCAAGTGTCTGCCACTTCTCTCTAGAGTGTTTGACTGTGAAAGGATTGGAGAACAAATACACCAAGTCTGAACATCCATCAAGTTGCTTTAACAAAGTTGACACTTTCCACTTGCACCCTCTTAGAACTACTATCCAGAATTTTATATTTCCTTGCCTTCAATCTCACATGCACACCCTTGAATGCAAGGTACCTTCTTGGAAGGGGCTCCTGGAGGTGGCACATCAATTACGGAAGAAGAATTTGTGCAGTTTTGTAAATAGGATCCATCTCCAGGGCTAGGGGTTTCTAATGGCAAGATTCCAAAGCTGAGAAAACATACAAAAGTATTTCAAAACATGCATGTTTTCTCAAAGACAGGGGGTGGGGCAGGAGAAGGGAGAATTTCACTTTTTAATTATGGGCAATTTGCGGGACTGAAGAACGTATATACACCCTCTAAACTCCTGGCTTTCTTTTAAGATCAAAACTTTCCAGAACTCATGGATGCATATAGAAGCTTAAAAATATGGCAGTAAGAGGATCCAGTGAGCAAAAACAAAAACAATGAGGCATGGAAGAAACAGCTCAAATTCTGTTTTTCAGTATCAAAAGGGCAACACACAGTTTTCAAATTTGGGCTAATAATTTCAAGATATAGAATATTGCAGTGTAGGTACATTTCTGCCAAGCATACACCTGCAGCTTGGCACTAATCATGTTCATCAAAAGGATATGCACACATTGATGTTAAATGTAGGAAACTAACAAATTAAAGTTACTTTCAGCCCTCCAGCTAAGGGACAGACATTTGATGAGCTCATGGGTAATCTACTGTCATCTGTCCCCAAAATAATCACATGAGGTAGGTTAGTTTGAGAGGACAATGTGTCACAAGCATCCCTTCATGAAGGGACCCCTTCAAGCAGGGCAGGCATATGAGTTTGGAACTCCTGTATTCAACCTCAGCGCTTCATGCACCATACATTTGGCAAACGGAGCTTCTAATGCTCACAAGCCCCACTTTTGATATAAATCCAGAAGGATTGTTGTGTTAGTTTGTACAGCAAATATAACTAAGAATCCTGTGGTTCCTTAAAGATTAACAGAATTAGGCTGCAATCCTAAACTTACTAGAGTAAGCCCCATTGAACACTGTGAGCTTTACTTCTGGGTGAACATGCAGAGGACTGCACTGTTATAGCGGCATGTATTTCTGTAGACTAGAGCCCACTTCGAGAGATGCTCAAACACACACAGAGTGCGTAGAGCTGGATCTGTGTGTCCTATGCGGACAGCAAAAGAACTAGTCTGTCTCTGTACAAAAGGATAAAATGACACAAATCTGACATAAAATGGCAACATTCATAAATCAGCAGAAGAACATTTCAAATCTCTCCAAACATACTGCTGCTAACCTGAAAGTCACCAACAGAAAGAGTTCCAAGGGAGACTCCAGGAGGAAACTGCAGAACCAATTTACCTGCAAATACGATTTTATTAACTTAGCTCTTCACTGGATCTATGGATTTTTCTCCCACTATGGGTGGGAAATTTGCATAGAAGACCTAGGAATATTACATTATACCCAATTACGTTATAACCAATTGAATGGTCACTGTTCTTGTACATATTTGAACTACGTATACAGATGTCAGGGACCTGCTGGAACTCTTCATTTTTTGGTCTTTTGGCTCTGTCAATAATTTTTGTTTTTCCCCCTGGTTCTCATATGCCACAATAAGACAGTTACTCTTAACAGTGCCAGAGGACTCTGTTGTTTTATTACATCAGTGTACACTAGGTGGCGTTGTTGGTACATGATTTCAAATTCCTTACCTTGGTGTCAATGGACTCAAAGCAGCCGGTCCGCCCAGAAGACTCCGGCCAGTTTTTGGTTTGTTTTGAGCCTGTTTAGCTAAGAAGGCAGTTCCAGATCCAAGAGGTACAGCATCTGGTGAAATTACAGCCGAATCAATATAAGAGATGGAGGAATCTGTGTTGGAGGAATATTTAGAGTTGGAGGACTCCAGGTTGAGTCTGTTTAATTCCTGAAATGGAAAACCATTTTTTTAAAGGCAGCACGGAATTTGTTCCTAATGAGCACTCACACTGTAAGTGGGGGTGGTAAAATATGGTTGGTAAAAACTCACAAGTGTGTCCTGCGGCGTTTCCATAAGAACTGTCTCTGACTGCCTGTGGGGTATGCTGTGATTAGACACCACTGTTGTGCATGTGTTAGGCAAGCAGCTGCTGAAGTTCTGTATAGATGTTAACTTGAATGTTTGTTCAGGGTCAGGCTTCTCACCTGTGAAGAAAGAGAAGGGGATTTGGGGTAGAGGAGAAGTCTAATTCTTGATGTGATTTATACAAACGAGAAAAAAGAAATGTTACATTGTTCCCACCCAACCCTCGAAAATGAAATTGCAGTCTGGAATGTACTGCTAAATGGTGTTATTGACAACCAATAGTTTAAAATAATAACACACCATGCCTCCTAGGTGCAATAATCAGGACACACATCTTCACAAACATACCTTTCCATGATTTCCACATGATCTCTGAAGTCTGATCAGCGCTAGAGATGTGCCAGCTGAAAACCAGTACCGACCTCCTGGACGATTTTACATTTCCAAAGGAAATATATTTTTCTGTGCATTCCGTCCTGTCCTGCATTAATCTGTCTCCAATTGTGACCAGCCAGGTCCCTTCAGATATATAGCTAGATCAGGGGGTTTTATGGCACACATTACACCAGACTGGGCCATATTGCACCAAAGACTAGATAACGTTTCCAGCATTTGGGTTGGATCAAGAGCGGTTTGACACGGAACTCTGCAAACTAGAGTCTCCAGTAGGTGGAAGGCAAAACAATTTTCACGGATTACTCCTCCCTGCTAGAGGCCCTGAAAATCTGCTCTAGAGAGTTGGGGATCCTCTGGAACAGCATGGGAGATGATGCTGTGGGCTGGAGGAGGAAGGGAAAATCAGAAAAATTACCTCCCCCTTCCACTCATGGGTATTTCCATTTGGCAGAGTGGGAACGTCTGCTGGATCCAATCTCTGCTGGAACAGAGCCCTTCCATTCACAGAACAGCAGGTCTAGTTTCAACCCCTTTGTCTCCAAGTTCCAGTCAGTTCATGCATATAAACATTCTTCTATCTGCAACCAGGTATCAGTAATTGATGCATCCAGGAAGTTCAAGAGTGGGTAAGACGGTGATGGCAATGCCCTGTTGTTGGTTCCCAGTATCAAGTACTCAGAAATATACTGCCTCCAAGCAAAGACATCTCATTTAGCTTTCATGACTAATAAGCATTGACAGATCTATCCTCCATGCAAGAATTTTGTGTGTGCAAAATGAAAGCCTACCATCATGGTCTATGTCATTCAGTTAAACATCTACTAACTCCAACTTCCTCCCTATCTTGGAACCAAAGTGCCCTGGCACAGAAATATATAACATCACACACACACATATGCATTCACTTAAAATGATACCCAACCTGAGCAGAGGCTGATGTGACCTGAAAGTTTTTATTCTGCATTTTAAACACTTTGTTCAGTTGTTGTTCAGTCGTTCAGTCGTGTCCGACTCTTCGTGACCCCATGGACTATAGCACGCCAGGCCTTCCTGTCCTGCGCTCTCTCCCGGAGTGTGCTCAAGTTCATATTCATTGCATCCGTGATGCTATCTAGCCATCTCATCCTCTGCCGTCCCCTTCTCCTTTTGCCTTCAGTCTTTCCCAGCATCAGGGTCTTTTCCAGGGAGTTTTCTCTTCGCATTAGGTGGCCAAAATATTGGAGCTTCAGCTTCATTATCTGTCCTTCCAATGAGCAGTCAGGGTTGATTTCCTTTAGGATGGACTGATTTGACCTCCTTGCAGTCCAGGGGACTCGTAAGAGTCTTCTCCAGCACCACAGTTCGAAAGCATCAATTCTTCGGCGCTCAGCCTTCCTTATAGTCCAGCTCTCACAGCCATACATTACTACTAGGAAAACCATAGCTTTGATTAGACGGACCTTTGTCGGCAAGGTGATGTCTCTGCTTCTTACTATGCTGTCTAGGTTTGCCATAGCTTTCCTCCCAAGGAGCAAGCGTCTTTTAATTTCATGGCTACAGTCACCATCTGCGGTGATCTTGGAGCCCAAGAAAGTAAAATCTGCCACTGCTTCCATTTCTTCCCCTTCTATATGCCAGGAAGTGATAGGGCCAGATGACATGATCTTAGTTCTTTTAATGTTGAGTTTCAAACCAGCTTTTGCACTCTCCTCTTTCACCCTCAACAAGAGGCTCTTGAGATCCTCTTCGCTTTCTGCCATTAGGGTGGTATCGTCTGCATATCGGAGGTTGTTGATAATTCTCCCAGCAATCTTAATTCCGACCTGTGATTCATCCAATCCGGCATTTCTCATGATGTACTCTGCATATAAGTTAAATAAGCAGGGTGACAATATGCAGCCTTGTCGTACTCCTTTCCCAATTTTGAACCAATCGGTTGTTCCATCTCTGGTTCTTACTGTTGCTTCTTGACCCTCGTACAGGTTTCTCAGGAGACAGGTAAGGTGGTCTGGTACTCCCATCACTTTAAGAATTTGCCATAGTTTGTTGTGATCCACACAATCAAAGGCTTTAGCGTAGTCAATGAAGCAGAAATAGACGTTTTTCTGGAATTCTCTTGCTTTCTCCATGATGCAGCGAATGTTGGCGATTTGATCTCTAGTTCCTCTGCCTCTTCAAAACCCAGCTTGTACTTCCGGTAGTTCTCGGTTCGCATACTGCTGAAGCCTAGCTTGTAGGATTTTGAGCATCACCTTGCTGGCATGTGAAATGAGCGCAATTGTGCGGTAGTTTGAACACTCTTTGGCGTTGCCCTTCTTTGGAATTGGAATGTAAACTGACCTTTTCCAGTCTTGTGGCCACTGTTGAGTGTTCCAGATTTGTTGGCATATTGAATGCAGCACTTTAACAGCATCATCTTTTAGGATTTTAAATAGCTCGGCTGGAATACTGTCATCTCCGCTAGCTTTGTTGTTACTAATGCTTCCTAAGGCCCACTTGACTTCACTCTCGAGGATGTCCGGCTCAAGTTCAGTGACCGCACTATCATGGCTATCAGGGACATTCAGATCTTTCCTGTATAGTTCTTCTGTGTATTCTTGCCACCTCTTCTTAATCTCATCTGCTTCTGTTAGGTCCCTGCCTTCTTTGTCCTTTATCATGCCCGTCTTTGCACAAAACGTTCCCTTGAGATCTCCAATTTTCTTGAAGAGATCTCTCGTCTTTCCCATTCTGTTGTTTTCCTCGATTTCTTTGCATTGTTCATTTAAGAAGGCCTTCTTGTCTCTCCTTGCTATTCTCTGGAACTCTGCATTCAGTTGGGTATATCTTCCCCTTTCTCCCTTGCTTTTCGCTTCCCTTCTTTCGTGAGCTACTTGTAAAGCCTCATCAGACAGCCACTTGGCTTTCTTGCATTTCTTTTTCTTTGGGACGGATTTTGTTGCTGCCTCCTGAACAATGTTACGGACCTCCGTCCATAGTTCCTCAGGCACTCTGTCTATCAGGTCTAATCCCTGAAATCTATTCCTCACCTCCACTGTATATTCATCAGGGATATGATTTAGGTCATACCTGAACGGTTTAGTGGTTTTCCCTACGTTCTTCAATTTAAGCCGAAATTTTGCAAGAAGCAGCTCATGATCTGAGCCACAGTCAGCTCCAGGTCTTGTTTTTACTGACTGTATGGAGCTTCTCCATCTTTGGCTGCAAAGGACATAATCAATCTGATTTCGATATTGACCATCTGGTGACGTCCATGTGTAGAGTCGCCTCTTGTGCTGTTGGAAAAGAGTGTTTGCTATGATCAGCATGTTCTCTTGGCAAAACTCTATTAGCTTTTGTCCTGCTTCATTTTGTACACCAAGGCCATGCCTGCCTGTTATCCCGGTGATTTCTTGACTTCCTACTTTAGCATTCCAATCCCCTATGATGAAGAGGACATCTTTTTTTGGTGTTAGTTCTAGAAGGTGTTGTAGGTCTTCATAGAACCGATCAACCTCAGCTTCTTCAGCCTCAGTGGTTGGGGCATAGACTTGAATTACTGTGATGTTGAATGGTTTGCCTTGGATTCGTACTGAGATCATTCTATCATTTTTAAGATTGTACCCCAGTACTGCTTTTCCCACCCTTTTGTTGACTATGAGTGCTACTCCATTTCTTCTAAGGGATTCTTGCCCACAATAGTAGATATGATGGTCACCTGAATTAAATTCGCCCATGCCTGTCCATTTGAGTTCGCTGATTCCCAAGATGTCGATGTTCAATCTTGCCATCTCATGTTTGACCACCTCCAGCTTACCTTGATTCATTGATCTGACATTCAAGATTCCTAAACAATATTGTTCTTTACAGCATCGGATTTTCTTTTCACTGCCAGACACATCCACAGCTGAGTGTCCTTTCGGGTTTGGCCCAGCCGCTTCACTCTTTCTGGCGCTACTTGGAAATACCCTCTGCTCTTCCCCAGTAGCACATTGGACACCTTCCGACCTGAGGGGCTCATCTTCCGGCGTCATATCTTTTAGCCTTGTGATACGTTCCATGGGGTTTTCTTGGCAAGAATACTGGAGTGGGTTGCCATTTCCTTCTCCAGTGGACCACATTTTGTCAGAACTCTCTGCCATGACCTGTCCGTCTTGGGTGGCCCTGCACGGCATAGCTTATGGCTTCACTGAGTTACGCAAGCCCCTTCGCCACAACAAGACAGTGATCCATGAAGGGTTTTTTTTTTTTAAATTAGTGTTTTTTTTTTATTAGTGTTTTTTAAACACTAATAAGTCAAAATGAAAGGTTGCCTCGGTTGCCTTACATGTTATGCCACAAACAGTGACAATACTGTCCTTAAGCCTTTTTTTTTTTTTTGCAGCTGAAGCAAAAACAACCAATCAAAATGACACACATATTCCTGCTCTGGATTTGAGCTCCGTTTTCATTTCTGAATGACACACAGGTAGAAGTGGTGCTTCCTTTGCAAGGCCTCCAACCTCTGGAACGTCTGGAGGCCATTACAGCTTGTATTCAGCTCTGCAGTATGACACCTGACTTTATTTTAACGTTCTCCAAGGATGTTGGTGTTCACTTACAGACCAGCAACACTGCTACTATCTGAAGACCAACATTATTATGCATCACAGAAACTCCAAAAGTAGGCTGCACCAGCTCTCCCCCTCCACAACTCTATCAGTCCTAGCAAAAGAATTTGTGAATAAACTAGTTGTGGGTGCCTCACTTATTCAGGGGTGAGTTATGGTTCCCATCTTATCATGAATTGAAGCACAAGAGAGATAGCTAAGTCATGCAAGCCTCAAAGGAAAAGTTAATAAACATTTGCAAAAAAGTGTTTTCCAGCTCATATGCTGCTGCCCCAAGAGAACTCAGATCCCCAGCAGGCCAGGAATGCAACCTCTGAAAACTCTCCTTTTGCCTCCTCCCACCTTCAACCAAAATCATGAGCACCCGAGGATGGTAACAAACCCTCTCTTCCCAGAGAAAGAGTTGAAGAAAACCTACCTATTTCACATAACGATTCAAAAGGGGACCAGAGGAAAGGATTTAAACTAAGGCTCTTTTGGTAACATTCAGATCCTTTGGCAAGCCGATCTGTCTTGCTGTTAATGAGAAAGAGAGGAGAAAAAGAGCACTGAGGAGAGATTTCAGCAGGAAAACAAGAAGAACACTAAGCCATTTCCCATGGCTTGGATAAATAACCCCAGAAATCTCTCTTGCAATATTTGGGAGGGCTGCATGGAAATCAGAAAATCTGTACATTTCCTAATTGAGCCACTTGCCTCTCTACCATAAACCATATGCAAATTGTGCATTTCTAAAAAAAACCCAACAACATAGGAGGACGATAATTGACTACAGGGCTTCTTTGAAGGATGGCATTAGCTAAGGTGTCCCAACCCCTTTTTGGAAGATGTTTCCTACCTCAAGAATGGTCATGGTCTTGAATGGTCAAGATCTCCCTCTTAACCCCAGGGACAGGAGCCCTCTAATATGAAGGAGAGCCAGCTGGGGTCTACAAATGTGCTTCCCAGTGGTGGTGGTGTGGGGGGGTCCTCTCTGACCTTGTGTTGTATTTTGAAAGCATTCTGAGACTTACTAGTCCCTCCAAATCCTAGTACAAGAACAGACAGAGCCTACACCTTCTCTAGGCTCAGGGGGAGGGGCACATTCTGACCTCCTGCTTGGCACCAGAGGCAGTAGGTAAACAGCAGACCTCACTGCTTCCGAGTGCCTCTGAACCTCAGTGTGGTGTTGAGGGAAGGGCAAATTCAATTGCTATCAGATTTTGGTTGGCTACTAATGCCCGATAAAAACTGAGGACTCTTCACGATCAGGACCAAAACATCTTGAAATGAGGGACAAAAATGCAGTGAAGTCAAACCTGAAACTCTGCCTATTTTATTTGTGCAAGACACCTCTTGTCTGCAGAAGAACTGAGAGTTCCTAAGAATGGTGATGTATTAATTCCATGGGACATTATAACCCTTGGGATATTCTATGGCATAGCAAAGCAGTGCAGTAAGTGGGACATTTCCAAGCTATATATGAAGGTGCCTCGCACAGTCAGACCATTAGCCCATCTATCAGGGTAGAGCCTTCCCCATAAAGAGATTTACTCAGGAAAAAATGTTCCAGCCTTCAGCATTACAATGCAAGTGGAGGTGCTTACTCACAAGGAATTCTTATGCTGGTATAATGATAGCTTATCCCTAAAAAGAGGAAAAGCCATACCAGTACACATGCCCCAAGAGCGAAAGTGTGAAGCACGCAGAGTCACCAAATTCTGTCACAATGTCATCATGACTTTTCTGTTTGTTGAACACTCCACCAGACAAGATCTGCTCGCCTTCTGCAAGTCTGTTTACAGATAATAAAATAAGAAAGTTTTTTTTAAAAAAAGTTTAGAGGAACAAAAGTGAGTAATAGCATTGGTAGCGTAGCCAATACAAATTCAAATCCCGGCTCTGCCACAGACAAGGTGAGTACCCTCAGCTGCAGTTCCCCATTTACAAAATAAATCTTCCCCACGTGGTTGTTATGGCGCTTTAGATTATTTAAATTTTGTGCACATCTCAAAAATCTACCTACCTCGCTGAGATAAACTTCCTTGTGGTTCCTTATGAAGCTCTAGCATGATGAAGAAATAGAAGCCATGCTAGATAGTGCGTCTCTCTACATGTGGAACACACAAAATTCTGCTTCCTTGTGGCTCCCCATCAGTGGCACTCTACAACTAATGCACAGGAAAAGTGGGATATCTGTGTGGAAGCAGGTATCCTTCCCTTGGCTTAGTGTGGATGGCAGTGGTGGTAGCAGCCCTGTTTTCAGGGACCATTGCAGCAATATGAATAAGTTACCTAGAATTTTCCTAGCATTGCTAGAGAAAGACAGACTCTTTAGGCAATGACTGGGTTCGTACGACAAAACAAACCACAACGCCATGGTGGCTGTTACGCTGTCAGAACCTGGTGCATTTTCTACAGGGTGGCTTAATTTTCACAAACAAGCCACCCTGAGAACCCATGGCTTGTTGTAGGGTTGTTCATACCCATGGTAGGTTGTCATGTTATCTGGGAGAACGATTTTATTGTGGGCTGTCAGGATCGGCTACAGAGCTGCTTGGCAAGACCAACAAAACAGCCCATGCTGCTCTTCACGATGTCACCAGTGCTGCCTCCAGCCTCCCTTGCCAGTGATGGCCCCTCCATCAATGCCCAAACAGCCCTTTGGAAGGACTGTCACTCGTTTATCACCTTTAAAAAAAATATCGGTGCCTCAAAATTACGCAGTCAGGTTTATATTCCCCCCCACATTCAGTAGCACAACTCAGAAGCAGGGAAAAGGCGGGGGGGGGGGAGGCAAAGAAGTACACCGAAAGTGGGGTGGGGGGAATGACACTATATCTCCCCCTTGGCAATGTAATCCTCATGCTTTTAAGTGTTCAACTGACACTTCAATGTCTTCCATCTTTTCAACACTTCCCCGAGTCTCCAGCTAATCCAGAAATGGGAAATATTAACTCCCCACCCCTTTTCGAGGCTCCTTTTTGGAGCAGCTACTGCTGCAGTACCTGCGCTTCAGTGGATGTGTGCAAATCTCCCTGACAGTTTTTTAAAAAATCTTGAGAAAGAGGCTGCATGCAATGGAATGGGGCCCCACTGGGGGAGGATATAAGTAAAGTACTGCTGGTGTGGGAGCCTCATTTGCTCCATCCCACTGAGTCACCCTCTAAGGTTTTTTTTTTTTTTTTTAAACTGTTAGGAATGTTTGCACAAATTTAAAAGCTGGGAAGTAAATGGAGGGGAAATTTGCTCAAATTTCCAGGATGGGAAGTACATGCAGGAGAAATCTGCACATCTGCAGTAACTGCTCTGAAAAGGAGCTGCAATAAAGGGGGAGCCAATATCTCCCCTTTCTGGACTTGCTGGAGACTTGTGAAAGTGCTGAATGGGAGGGGGAACTCTGACAAGTGTCAGTTCAACACTTAAAAGCAAGAGGATTACATTGCCAAGTGGGCGATATTGCCCCCCCCCTTTGGTGCACTTATCACTCTCACATTTTTCCCCTTTTCAGGGCTTCCCGACTGTGCAGATGGGTTCCTCCTGTCCCTTAGTATTATTTTTCACTTGGACCTTGTCAACTGTGCACAAATTACCCTATCTGCAGTCTTGCCTTGTCAGTTTCCTTGTATGTTACCTACTCCACTTTAGCGCTCCCCTTGACAGGTGCAATGTACAAGGACATTGACAATGCAAGACTACATGTATCAGACAGGCAAAAATATTCTCTTGTGAACTTGCAAAAGAATAGGGGGAACAATAATAATTTAAAAATTAAGAACACATTTGGGGGGAAAAAGGTGGTAAATGAAAAGGAGTAGTGACTGGAGCAGGGAGGGGGCCAGGGCAAGGAGACAAGATGAGTTCTGCCGCAAAGACGGCTGGAGGATTGGCAGGGAGACAAGCCACGGCAAGCCCCATCATCTGTCAGGCGTACCATGGGTTGTTCAGCGAACAACCAACCCACCGTGGTTTATTCGCAGGGTGGCTTAGCGTCATGTGCGAACCTGCCCAATGTCTTTTTCATGACCTAGGCCATTACCTTCTGGCATTGCTATGGCAGATGAGATGAGGAGGGAAAGGAAAGCGAGGGGACAGGGGAAGAAGTGTAAGGAAAAGTGTAAGAATATCTACATACTCAGATACATTTGTTTAAATATTATTATTGATTAGTATATAAAAAAACATTGAACCCCTTTTATTCAAAATTACAAGAAATTTGGCACATATGCACACACACCATGTTTTTTAAATTAAAAGAAATTTGGCACATATGCACACACACCATGTTTTTTAAATTAAAAGAAATTTGGCACATATGCACACACACCATGTTTTTTAAATTAAAAGAAATTTGGCACATATGCACACACACCATGTTTTTGACCCCTTGGTCAACAGCCCCCCACCCTTCACAGCTCTTCCTGTCCACTCCATTCCTGCTGACAGTATATACTCCCTCCTGTCCCTGGATCATGTATGCTATTTTCCACAGTCCTTCTTCCACACTGGTCCCCGTTTCCTCAACTCCCTAGTCTTTAGATTCCATGACACTTAACTTCCATACCTCTTGGTCCTCCTGCCATTCAACTCCCCAGCCTTCAGCAACCATTGCAATACTTTCTTCACAGAAACTATATACTGTTTTCTGTCAATATTATATTGATGACACATTCATCCTGAGGACATTACAGCAGCTTGATCAATGGTGGGAGAAACGTGTTCATGACAGACATATTATATATGTAATACAATGGAACCAATTACCTAGGGAGGTGGTGGGCTGGAGGCATTCAAGATGAGGCTGGACAGCCATCTCTCAGGGATGCTTTGACTTGGATTCCTGCGCTGAGCAGGGGGTTGGACTCGATGGTCTTATAGGCCCCTTCCAACCCTACTATTCTATGATTCTGTAACACTTGCAGTGCCCCCAAATGCTTAAATTTACAGATCATCTCATTTAGTATTTTAAAAGCCCAAGCTAGATACTTTAAAATACTTCATATTTGATCTAAGAAGATATTTCTATATTCTTCATCATTTCTTTTGTAAAAACTTTAGTACATGTAGTGATTTCTAGCAAAAGGGCCATTGCTCATTAGGCCCACATCTTCTAGCAGCACTAGCAAATCGAAGAGGCAACTTACTTGCTGAGGTCAACGCAGCACTTGGCAAGCAAATATTTACACTGCGGGGTGGTACAACTGTGTCCTTTAAGGAGCCTGTATGCTTTGTACGCTTTTCCTGAGCGATAGTAACAGGTTGCCAATAAGAACAGGGCATCTTCTGAGTGCACTGAAGAAACAGGGGGTGGGGAGAGGGGAGGGAAAGCATTAGGATCTTTCCGTCATTTGAACCTCTGGGTGCAAACCATTACGGTGCTTTCTAATTCCTGGCCAGTCCAATGTAAAAGAAAACAGAAGGATTATTTACTCACTTAACTTTATTTAGCGGAGTTGATTGCAATCCTTTTATTGGCAAGCACACAGGATCTCTGGACTTCAGCATCTTACAGGAACATCATGATCTATTATTCAGCAGACAACCACCAATGTGCTCCAACTTACTCAGTGTTAAGAGCTGTGCAGTGTTCTCAACCAGTGGTATAAATGGGGCGGGGCGGGGCGGGGCGGGATCTCTTCTAGGTACTATTTGTTCTCATTGTTCCTCCCGGCCTTTAACCATGCCCATTTAGCACCACCCTTTCTTCTATATGCATTCCCCTTTTTAAAATAAGCAGATATGAAATAATTTAATACAATAAAGTACACTTAGGGCACAATCCTATGGCCACTAGACAGTGGCTAGGTGGACATAGGATTGGTTGGTATCCAGGAACCACCACCCTCGCCCCCTCCTCATAGGCAGCACAGATCGTCCCCGGGCTCTGGGCTTGTAGGAGCAGCATGGAGCGGGGCAAGAGGGGGTGTTCCTGGAGGTGGGGTGTGTGGAAGTGCTGGTACAACCCTTCCTATGCATCGTCCGGCCTCTCCACCCTGCACTCTGACATCCCGCAGCTAGACAGCCAAAATTGGCCGTCTAGCCACAAATGCAAGGCAGCTGGAGTGGGGAGGAGAGGATCCCCTCCGCAGTCCTCCCACCTTGCATTGGATAGGCAGTCGCCTCCAAGTTCAGAGGTGGATGCCTATCCCAATAGGATTGCTCCCTCCAGCACGCAAGAGTACTTTTCATCACTTAGCAATTGCACCATCTCCATGCATTTGGACTTAGCTTTCTTCCAGACAGACGGCGGAGCTCTCAAACAGGGATGAACCCTGGCATCCTCTTTTTAAATTTTAAGCCCTGCCCCTACCTTCCTTCATTGACAGCATTGTGAGAACACAATCCAATTAATAGGTTTTTAAGCTTACAGGAGGACTTCCATACCACTAGTCAATTTTAAGTTAACACTCTGTACCTGACCATATCTGCCCACTTTCACCACTGATCTCAACATTATGACCTAATGAAGAATGCCGAGACAGCAGCTCTTCAAAATACTTAGGCAAAACTGCCAAAAACCTAGTACCACAGCAGATACATACCTTCTGCATACAGTCTCTCTGCCAGAAACACTGCATCCCGATAAGCATAGTGGTTAAGCGCTTGCCATATAGCAGCCTATATGAAAGTGGGGTAAGGGAGAAAAAAAGGGAAGATTCGCATTATAAGCAACATTAGATACAAAGAGAAACCAATGATAAATGGAATTATATCTCCATTTTAATATGTACATTCGTCTAAAATTATATTTTAAGTTGATTCCAAAACAAATTTGGGAAGTAAAATAACATATCCCATTATACCACAATTCTTGCAACAACAGTAGCAATAACAATAATTATAATGTTTGAGGTTTTTTAAATGATTTTAATTATGGTTACTGTAAACCACCTTGAGAACCAATCTGGATGAAAATTAGACAATGTTTTCCGCAATTGTACTGCCCTTCCTCCCATCCCAAAATGGAGACATATTTCTCCTCCAAACATCCACACATGCCTCCCCATCCCCTCTCAGCCACCCTGAAATGGAAAAGGAGACAGGACCAACTAGTGAAAACGTAAGTCAGAAAGAATAGGAGATGGCTGGTGCAAGTACATGTGTATGGATTTACAGTGATGGGGTATACATTAGATCTGCCAAGGGCACAACACAGCCCTGAAACTTTTGGGAACCATTGGTACAGAAATGGATACAGAATAGATAACATTTCTATTATCTGAGAAAGTGAAACATAATTCAGGTTAAACAGTCTGTGAAAATACTACGCTTGGAGTTATGGAGAGCTCTTCACTAGATATGTGAAGGCCTAGGAAAAAACCCCCCAAATTCAGAAAATACCCAGTTTTTTTCTGTTTTGTTCAAAGACTGTTTTTAGTTTTTTTCTGAAAAATTGGAAAATTGAACAGTTTTAGATTATGAAATATTTTCTTTTAGAATTTAAGACACAGTGTTTATATATTGTTACCCAGCCTTTACTCCCCGCAAAATGATTTCTATACACTATGTAATAAGAACACTTTTATAGAAAGACTAGAGATATAAAATGTCTGGAAATAATGAAACGGTGGGGAAAATGTTTTTTAAACCCTCTCTGTAGGAATCCCAGCATAGTTATTCCTTCCATCCCTTATTTCCATTCCAAAACGAAGTATTGCTTATTTTTCCATTTTCCCCAAAATTTCTGTTTTTCCCAAAAGCCCCTGGAAAAAAACCCATTTTTTCCCATGGCTTCAAAATTTCTGGAAATTTTACATCTCTCTTCTTCACATGCGTCTCAGAAAGCTGGGAAACAATTCCAGCAACATAAGCTGGCTCAACAGAAAGACACTGCCCTTATTTATTTTGTATCTCTTACCTTGGGACAGCCTTCCCCAAAAATCTAGGTGCCCTCTAGATTTTTGTACTATAACTCCCATAATTCATGGCCATTGGCAATGCTGGTCGGGGCTGATGGGAGTTGTAATCCAAAACATCTGGAAAATACCAGGTTGGGAAGGGCTGCCCTAGGGAACAGAGTACTCTACAATTATTCTACAATGCATACATATTTTCAAACCTGACTAGCCTTTCATTCATGTTAATGGGAACATTTCTACTGATATGTGAAAGTTGGACAAGCCGTACAGAACATTTCAGAACTGTGGCCAGTTAAATACTCTCAACAAACCATTTTTGCCATTATGAAATATTAAGGAAAGCAAGAACAATGCATACATTTATTGAATATGTATAACTTTCTGGTTCCAAAATGCAAAGTTTGTCAGGGACTAAACTTATAGGACAAAATGCAGCAGGTAAGATAGATATTTCTGCCATTTATCTTCATTTCTTCCCCTTTCAATAATCAATGTTAACTGATTTTCTTCTACCCCTTAAAACAGAGCAACAAAAGGTAGGTTTTGGAGTATTCTGCAATAACTACCAGGCTTTGTAACCTGTACATAAATTCAGACATTTAGATGCACTAGCTAACAGGACAGGGGGGAATTAAAGAAAATGGAGGTACACACACATGTGCCTACAAGTGGACTTATTTCTACAACGGCTAATATTTCTATAGGTCTGTACAAGTGTAGATGCCCATTCAGAAGACAAACAGGGGCATTTATATCAAGAGCTGGAGGGAGGTAGCCGAGCTGCTTACAGTATCCCAGCTACCCCACAACAACAACAACAACAAATACTTGGGGAAAGTGCTATATAACCAGTACATGTTTATTCTCAGTAGCCCTTACAACATCCCATAAAAGTATTGGCCACATTTACACGGAGCAATAAGCCAGGATTCTGGGGAATTTTGGCTTACCATGAACAAGCGGTATGCTGGTGCACAGTGTTTGCTCCCACTTGGGTCCTCCCCCTAGTACGAGGGGATAAATATACCGGACGTTGTTTGTTTAGCACAGGGGTGGGCAGCATGCAGTCCATGGGCCACATCTGGTCCCTCTGGCCTTTTTTGTGCCCTCCATTCCCATATTTACTGTGGTGGCAACTTGAAAACAAAGAATACAAAGAGTGTGTGACTTGCTTGCAAGCAGAATCAGGCTCCTGGAAACCTCCCTTGAGTGCAACTGGGTTTCCAAACAAGGTGCACACTCCCTGTGTGCCTTGTTTTCAAACAAAAGTTTGCTACCGCAGCAATTTCGTCAGCAAATTCAGCAATAGTGGCAGGCAGACACAAACATGGCACATAGGGAAAAGTGGTGCAGTTATGCCCCCATCCAGGGAACTTGCATTTCGGGGGTTAAATACAACTGCAACAGTCAGAGCCATTTGTTATAAGCATAAAAAAAAGGTAAAGGTGTCCCCAACCAGTCGTGTCCGACTCTAGGGTGTGGTGCTCATCTCCATTTCTAAGCCGAAGAGCCAGTGCTGTCCGAAGTCACTTCCGTGGTCATGTGGCCGGCATGACTGAACCGTGCTGTTACTACATATATAGTAATATTGAAAATCGAGGCCATTGACATTTTGCGGTACACCCATCCACGTCAAGGTGCTCCAAGACTGGCTGATATCCACAGAGAGGAAAAACTACTATCTAGCCCTAAATTGTTGCAGATTGTGGGTTGTTTCATCAATAACAGCAAGGTCATTATATCTTTCCACACTGAGGCGGTACAATTAAAATCTATGCCCATGCCTCCACTGGATTATCATAAGAAATTGCAACTGTGGCTACTGTTGGAAGGCAACAGAAGTCACATTAACATATCTAAATATGCAAGGAAAAATAAAAGGCATTAGGACCTAGCACACCAATTCCAAGAGGGAGTATATACAACCACAGCTACCAACAGTGCATCCCAATATTAAGTAGGGATCAGGGTGGCCAAGAGTAATATTAAAGGCCCACATTTCAAATATAATGCACCTGAAACCACCACAACAAAAAACTATTTAAGCCTGTGTAGTTGAAATGAAACATCAAGATGGATGATGTGGTTGACATTTCCTTCTCTTGTCCTTGGAGAAAACATACAAAAGGCAGCAGTGGAGAAGAAGAAGGGAGTACAGAGAGATAAATCTACAGTGTATTTTATGGTCTAGGGACAAGGATCATAGGGAATCAAAATATTTGCCCAAAACAAGAAATCCCAATCCAGACCTTTGGGCTCACTATAAGGCAAAACAAAAGATGAGGCACAGATTTATTAGGGCACAATCCTATGCACATTTAGACAGAAAAAAGGCCTACAACATGCTGGCTGGGGCATACTGGGAGTTGTAGGTCTTTTTTTCTGTCTAAACATGCATAGGATTGTACCTTTAAGATACTTATTTCCCACTTTGCCATCCCTGAAATGCAAGTGCTCAAGGCAGCATATATAACAAAACCAATAAAATAAATTATAAAATGACAATATTAAACAAGAAATACTAATGAGTCCATAAAAATATTTTTAAATCAGCAATTAAAAAATTAAACTAGCACTGAAAAGAGCCAAGACTAAAGAAGGAGAGCCCCATGTAACACATACATTAAAGGTTTGGAAGAAAAGCATTGTCTTCAGTTGGAGGAACACTGGTGAAGTGGAGGACAACCGAATGTCCTGGAGCGCTGAGTTATATATTCTGGGTGCCACAAGTGAACTTTCTCCCATATCTTCACCAAGCATACTTCAGCAGGTAAAGGGATGTTCAAGAGGGCCTCAAAAGATCTCAAAGAGCTGTAAAATTCATTTGGGTGGAAGAGGTCCTTTAAGGCAGGGGTCCCGAACCCCCGGGCTGCGGACCAGTACCGGTCCATGGCCTGTTAGGATCCGAGCCGCAGTAGGGGTGTGCGAAACCCCCTTACGTTGGGTCCGTGGGGGGGGGGAGGCGATCCGTCCCCGCTCCCCCGGAATCCTCGCCGGCCCTGGCCGGCTCCGCTCCACAGCAAGTCCGTGAAGCTGCCGGCCGGCTCTGGCTGCTGGCAGACTTCCGGCCGCTGGGATGCAAATGACGTCCGCGTAGTGGATGCCATTTGCATCCCTGTTCTTCAAGTAACAGGCTACATAAACCTTTACGCAGCCTATTACTGCAAAGAACAGGGATGCAAATGGCGTCCGCTATGCGGACGCCATTTGCATCCCAGCAGCCGGAAGTCCTCCAGTGAAACCATCCCCCCACCCCCTGGTCCGTGGAAAAATTGTCTTCCACGAGACCGGTGTTGGTGCCAAAAAGGTTGAGGGCCACTGCTTTAAGGGCTTTAAAAGGTAATGACCAGCACACTGGATTGTGTCAGCTAGTATAGGAGTGTAACATATTCCTGAAACCTGGCACCAGTGAGAATTCATGTGGTAGTGTTTTACAGTAGCTGAAGCTTCCAAATAGTCTTCAAGGGCCGTTCCAAGTAGTGCACGTTATTACAATAATGCAGTCTAGAGGTAATTAAGGCATACATGACCAGGTCAATTTTCTCCAAAAATGGGTGCAGTTGGCAAACAAGTTGAAGTGGAGCAAAAAAAAAAAAGGTGTTCCTAACCACAAACTCTAGGAGCAAGCTGAATAGTACAAACCTGTATTTCAAGGGGAGTGAAATCCCATCCAGAATAGGCCAACACCCTATCACTGGGTCAATTGGCCTACTGACCAAGAGCACTTCTGTCTTGTCCAGACGGAGTGTGAACTTGTTTGCTCAATCCAACCTAATACTGGCCTCTGACAACAATTCAGGACTTGCACCGCCTCCCCAGTCTAAAACAGTAAGGACATAGAGAGCTGCAGTCAACCACATATTGGTGACAACCGACTCCAAACATCTGGATGATCTCTCTGACCAGTTTCATGTATATGCTAAATACTGAAGGGAACAAGATAGAACCCTGCAGAACAACATAGGCCAAAAGCTAAGGCACTGAACCAATATCTCCTAGGACCATATTCTGGAAGCTTTCCTCCAGGAAGGCCAGGAGCCACTGTAGTATTGTGCCCCCAACCCGCATCCCAACAATCCAGGGTAACATAGTCAATGGTATCAAAAGCCACCGAGACTTCCAGCAGATCCAACACAGATGCACTCCCCTTGTCTAGTTCCCATCACAGATCATCAAACAGGGCAATCAAAGTTGTTTCAGTCCCAAACCTGAGATAGAAGCCAGACAGAAATGGGTCAAGTTCATTAGTCTCAAACAGAAAATCTTGGCACTGGGTCACTATCACCTACTCAATCATCTTGGAGTGGGCCGTCAACACACACTTGACCATCTTTCCCAAGAATGGAATATTGGGCATTGCCTTGTAATTGTCTAAGATGGTGGAAACTAGAGCGGACTCCTTTAGCAGAGAGCACATTACTACAATTTTCAAATTAGATGATATAACTTCCTCACTCAGAAAAGCATTAATCACCCTTCCTTCTCCCAACTTGGCTACCTCAGCTAGCCAAGACAGGCAGCGGTTAAGCACAGAAGTGATCAACCTCACACTTCCAAGAATCGAGTCCACATTCTAAGGCTGCACAAGCTGAAAATAATCCATAACAGGGCAAGCAGTTACAGAAATACATCAGTTGGGTCTATCAATGTAGAGTCAAAGTTGGCATGGATGCAAGTGACTTTATCTCCAGCAGGCTACCAAGATATCATCCAATGAACCCTATAGGTTCTGATGTCCTAGTGACATTTCACTACTCTGAAAAGCTCCATGGGCTGACTTGATGCAGACGGTTTTGGAAAAGTAAACTTTCTTTGCTGCTATCTGCACCATGGAGTAGTCCCAAAGAAGATATCTAGCTTGCATTCAGTCAGATTAGTCTCAAGTTTTTCTCCACCATTATTCTAGGTGTCTCCTGAATTGTTTCATTGCCATCAGTTACCAGGAAAATCAGGGAGCAAATCTGGCTCTGCAGTGTGAGAGAGGACACTCAGGAAAGATCTTGTCAATGGCCTTAGTTATTCCCCCATCCTAGAAGTCAACCAGGGTTTCAAGAGGACTGTGCACCCAAATCCTCTGAATTGCTTGGGCAAGACAGCGTCAGGGAGGCTCTCAAACCTTTCAAGCAATTGCCGATGCCCCCCCCCCCCAGTATGTTAGCCACAGTGACAGAAATATGCAGGCTTTTGAGTTACACAGAAACCTTTACTAGGTGTATTGCTAAAGCCATTCTTGGCAGGTGCCCACAATTCTCTCTCACTGGAGACCTGCAAAAAATCTGAAGCCAAGCATCCTCTGTTTGTGCTATAAAATCTTGTTTGGCATAATTTTTAGAGGTCACAATTAAGAGAAAGGGGCATCTATGAGGCTTTTAATCTTGTTGGGATAATTATGATTTCACTTTGTTACTTTCACATTATCAGCAGATATTCCTTTTATGTTTACAATTTTTAAGGTGCTTCAACCTTGTCCTTCACAAAAAGATGGCATTGAATTCTAAATAAATAAATGAGGAACAGGACAGTCAGCATGTACAGGGGACTGAGAAAGAGGTAAGAAAAGAAATTGTACTCTGGAATGCATGCACAGGATACCAAAAGAATCCTTGGAATTAGAGTATTTGTGAAGCTGGAATTAAAAAAACACACCACCACTACTACCAGATGAAAAGAATATGGGTGAAGAGAACAGGAGGCTAGCATTCCTGTAATAAAGAAGGGAAAGGCAGGTTACACTGAGGGCTGGAAAAATCCCAACTTCCTGGTCAGCCAGACTCCTAAGTTTTATGACACCTCCTAGTACTTGCAAAACTTTTCAGCTCTATGCAAAAATGCCACCTGAAAACCTCATAATGGCTCCTATATTTTTGAAATATTGTTCCAGCCCTAGTCACATTCTCCTGCAGCAAGAGAGGAGCTGTAAATATGGGGCCCTCTTTAGAACCTCACTGGGAGGTCCAGATCACTGGGAGGTAGGAGGAAATGCACCATGTGGGCCAGGCCTTCCCAGGAAGACTCCTGCATGATAATGGTTCGGGAAGGGAACAAGCAGGTGGTTGGGTAATAATATCCTGGAGTGGCAAAGAGGAGGCAAAGAAGTAAGAACAGGAGGATATATAGGCATGGAATGAAACTGTGCAAGAGAAGGCCCTTCAGGGGAAAGGGGAAACAGACAGGGATTGTGATGGTTGAGGGCAGAGGAGAGGAAGCGATATCCAGTGTTGATAAGCAGGTATAGCCTGCTCAGTCTTTTGGAAGGAAAACCATTAGGAGCCCCATATCAAAGCAAAACTCGGCTAAGTAACTAAAGGGGACTTAGACAGGGGGAGATCTTTCATGGGAAGGTGGAGGGAAGGATTTATGAGGGCTGAGAGGGGAGGCAATTGTCTGTTTGGGGGGGAGACAGAGAAGCAAAAGATCATTCTTGGGGTCGGAGAAGGGGTGGCTGAGAGTTTGGGAGGGGGAAGGATTACGGGCGTGAAGTGGGGAGGACTATTTTAAAGCAACACATGGCTCCTCCCAGGGAAGGGGGCTGATCGATCCAGGGGTGAGATGCGGGCACCACCGCGCGCGACACCCACAGGGCGAGTAATGCGGGCAGAGTTACACTGAAGAAGACCTCCCCGCTCCGCCCCACCCCCACTTCCCCGGCAGGAGGGGAAGGCGACCTGCGAGGGAGCCTTCCCACGTCAGGGGAAAACGAGAGGAGAGGAGAGGAGAGGAGAGAGGAGAGGGGCAGGAACGCTCCCGCTCCCCGGCGCGTGCCCCCGCCCGGCCTCCCCCCCTCCCCGCTGTAGGCCTATCGCCACCGGGGTCCGTACCTGGACGGGTTCCTGCAGCACCGTCATCCTGCCCCGGCTCCCCCCTCAGGGACGGGACCCGGATGAGGGAGGTGGGGGGAGGGCACCCCCTTCTCGCTCCTCTTCCCCCCTCCTGCTCCTGACAGGCTCAGACTCCGCCTCAGCGGGTGACGCGGCGGCGGCGGCGGCCCGGACCCCGTCTCATTTAAACTGGCAGCGACCGTTAACCGGGCCGTGAAGGAGGGAAGGTGAGCGGAGGGAAGGCCCTGGCCCGTCAGGAGCCGAGTCTTTCCGAGCGGCCGACGGAAAGGGGCGGAAACACCCGAGGGCGAAACCGCCGCCACTGCCCCTTCCCGAGTCGCGACGGAGGGGGCCCGAATGGCCTCGAAGACCAGACTCCGGCCTTCGCTGTCGACGGAAAGAGCCGAAAGAAGGCGAAAGCACGCGTCGCCCCGACGGCTGGCTCGCCGCGGCCCCCCGATCCGCGTCACGCCGCCTCGTCTCTCTTGACGGAAAGAGCCGAAGTGGCCCGAAACGGCCCGCCCGCGACTGAGGCGAGAGGAGCCTCCTCCCGCTCCCGAGCTTATTTGGGAAGTGTTCCCAGCTCACGCAAAGCCTTTGATTGTGCGGATCGCAGCAAACTGTGGCAAATCCTTAAAGAGATGGGAGTAGCAGACCACCTCACCTGTCTCCTGAGAAACCTGTACGAGGGTCAAGAAGCAACAGTAAGAACCAGACATGGAACAACCGCTTGGTTCAAAATGGGGGAAGGAGTACGACAAGGCTGCATATTGTCACCCTGCTTATTTAACTTATATGCAGAGCTCATCATGAGAAACGCCGGGCTGGATGAATCACAGGTCGGAATTAAGATTGCCGGGAGAATTATCAACAACCTCCGATATGCAGACGATACCACCCTAATGGCAGAAAGCGGAGAGGATCTCAAGAGCCTCTTGTTGAGGGTGAAAGAGGAGAGTGCAAAAGCTGGTCTGAAACTCAACATTAAAATAACTAAGAACATGGCATCTGGCCCCATCACTTCCTGCCATACAGAAGGGGAAGAAATGGAAGCAGTGACAGATTTTATTTTCTTGGGCTCCAAGATCACCGCAGACGGTGACTGTAGCCATGAAATTAAAAGACACTTGCTCCTTGGGAGGAAAGCTATGGCAAACCTAGACAGCATAGTAAGAAGCAGAGACATCACCTTGCCGACAAAGGTCCGTCTAATCAAAGCTATGGTTTTCCCAGTAGTAATGTATGGCTGTGAGAGCTGGACTATAAGGAAGGCTGAGCGCCGAAGAATTGATACTTTTGAACTGTGGTGCTAGAGAAGACTTTTACGAGTCCCCTGGACCGCAAGGAAGTCAAATCAGTCAATCCTAAAGGAAATCAACCCTGACTGCTCATTGGAAGGACAGATACTGAAGCTGAAGCTCAAATATTTTGGCCACCAAATGCGAAAAGTCACTGGAAAAGTCACTGATGCTGGGAAAGACTGAAGGCAAAAGGAGAAGGGGACGGCAGAGGGTGAGATGGCTAGATAGCATCACCGATGCAATGAATATGAACTTGAGCACACTCTGGGAGAGAGCGGAGGACAGGAAGGCCTGGCGTGCTATGGTCCACAGGGTCATGAAGAGTCGGACACGACTGAACAACAACAACAACAAACCAGCTCACGCAGGTGGTCGACGCAGGAAAGGTATAAAGCAAGTATATAATGCATAGATATAAGCATAAGCCGTGGGAGCCAAGGAAGTACATGAGGGAGCGTGGCGTCTTTTATGGGAGCAAATGGAGTGAATGGAGGCGGAAATGCCTGAGTTGTTACAGAGAATTTTCGATGTATTTTTGCCTTGAGTATTGATGGTTCCAAGCGGGCGGCCTTCTGCTCAGGAGCAGGGTGCTGTGTTTATAGCCACACACATGTGCACAGGAGCTCAAATCTTCCTGAACTGGAAGCAGAATGCTAAACGAGTGCGGGCTGGCTGCCATCATGCGGTTGGTGAGTTTCCAGCTGCACTGGCTGCCAGTCCATTTCCAGGCCCGATTCAAAGTGCTGGTGTTAACATTCAAAGCCCTTAACGGCTTGGGGCCAGGTTACCTGAAGGATCGCCTCCTCCCATATGTGCCTGCCCGGACTGTAAGATCATCATCAGCGGCCCTTCTCCGTGAGCCCCTGCCAAAGGAAGTGAGGCAGGGAAGTGAGGGTGGCTACTAGGAGGAGGGCTTTTTCTGCTGTGGCACCCTGGCTCTGGAATGAGCTCCCTAGTGAGGTTCGCCTGACGCCTACATTGTATTCCTTTCGGCGCCAGGTGAAGACCTTTTTATTTTCCCAGGCGTTTTAGCATTTTAGCTTTCTAAATTTTTATCTTTGCTGTTTTAAATCTGTATTTTAAACTCCTGCACTGCTGCTAGGTTTTATTGTGGTTGTATTGTTATATTGTGGTTTTAATGTTCTGTATATTTTAAATTGTTTTATTGTGTGTTGCTTGGATTTAATTTTTGTGAACCGCCCAGAGAGCTTCGGCTATTGGGCGGTATAGAAATAAATAAATAAAATAATAAAATAATAAATAAAGGTACTCTGCACAAGCTCAGGGGCACCCTCTTTTTTATTTCATAGAGTCATAGAACAGTAGGGTTGGAAGGGGCCTACAAGGCCATCGAGTCCAACCCCCTGCTTAATGCAGGAATCCAAGTCAGAGCATCCCTGACAGATGGCTGTCCAGCCTCATCTTGAATGCCTCCAGTGTGGGAGAGCCCACCACCTCCCTACGGGATTGGTTCCACTGTTGTATTGCTCTAACAGTCAGGAAGTTTTTCCTGATGTTCAGCCGGAATCTGGCTTCCTGTCACTTGAGCCCATTATTCCGTGTCCTGCACTCTGGGATGATCGAGAAGAGATCCTGGCCTTCTTCTCTGTGACAACCTCTCAAGTACTTGAAGGGTGCTATCCTATCTTCCCTCAGTCTTCTCAAGGCTAAACATGCCCAGTTCTCTCAGTCTCTCCCCATAGGGCTTTGTTTCCAGTCCCCTGATCATCTTTGTTGCCCTCCTCTGAACCCTCTCCAGCTTGTCTGCATCCTTCTTAAAGTGTGGTGCCCAGAACTGGACACAGTACTCCAGATGAGGGCTAACCAGTGTTGAGTAGAGGGGAACGAGTACTTCCCGGGATTTGGAAGCTATGCTTCTATTAATGCAGCCCAAAAGAGCATTGGCCCTTCTTGCAGCCACATCACATTGCTGGCTCACATTCAGCTTGTGATCGACCACAATTCCAAGATCCTTCTCACTTGTAGTGTGGTTGAGCCACGTATCCCCCATCTTGTAACTGTGCATTTGGTTTCATTTTCCTAGGTGCAGAACTTGGCATTTATCCCTGTTAAATGTCATTCTGTTGTTTTCTGCCCAGCGCTCCAGTCTATCCAGATCACTTTGAATTTTGTTTCTGTCATCCAAAGTATTAGCTATCCCGCCCAATGTTGTGTCATCTGCAAATCTGATCAGCATTCCCTGCACCTCCTCCTCCAAGTCATTAATAAAAATGTGGAAGAGCACTGGGCCCAGGACTGAGCCCTGCGCTACCCCACTTGTTACCTCTCCCCAGTTTGAGAAGGTCCCATCGAGAAGCACTCTTTGAGTCCGATTCTGTAGCCAACTGTGGATCCACCGGATCGTTGTTTCATCTAGCCCACTTTGAGCTAGTTTGCTCATCATGGGGCACATATCATGGGGCACTTTGTCGAAAGCTTTGCTGAAGTCGAGGTATGTTATGTCTACAGCATTCCCACGGTCTACAAGAGAGGTGACTTGATCAAAACATGAGATCAGATTTGTCTGGCAGGACTTGTTTTTGACAAATCCATGTTGGCTTCGAGTAATCATGGCATTGTTTTCAAGGTACTTACAGATGGATTGCTTTATCATCTGCTCCAGAATTTTCCCAGGGATGGATGTCAGACTGACTGGTCTGTCATTCCCAGGTTCCTCCTTTTTACCCTTTTTGAAGATAGGGACAACATTAGCCCTTCTCCAGTCATCTGGCACTTCCCCCGTCCTCCATGATTTCTCAAAGAGAATAGACAGCGGTTCTGAGAGTTCTTCTGCCAGTTCCTTGATTACTCTAGGATGCAGTTCATCTGGCCCTGGAGATCTGAACTCATTCAAAGTAATTAGGTGTTCCTTAACTATATGCCTATCAATCTCAAGCTGCAATCCTGCCCCTTTAGCCTGCACTTCGCCTTTGCCAGGGGGGTCATAGACCCTATTTTGGGAGAAGACTGAGCCAAAGTAGGAATTGAGCACCTCTGCCTTTTCTTTGTCAACTGTTATCCTTTTGCCATCCTTATTTAATAGCTGAACAACCATTTCTTTCCTCTGCCTTTTACTATGCACGTAGCTGAAGAAAGCCTTTTTGGTGTTTTTATCATCCCTCGCTAACCTCAGCTCGTTCTCATCTTTAGCCTTCCTGACGCCATCCCTGCAATTCTGTGCTACCTGCCTGTACTCTTCCTTTGTTACTTGGCCTTCTTTCCACTTCCTATATGTGTCCTTTTTTGTTTTCAGGTCATCCCTAAGCTTTTTGTGAAGCCACACTGGCTTCTTCTGTTGTCTTCCACCTTTTCTTCTTGTTGGAATTGTTTGTGATTGTGCCTTGAGAATTTCCTTTTTTAAAAGCTCCCACCCATCTTGGACTCCTTTTCTCGTTAGCGTCGCTTGCCATGGGACCTTACTGATCATTGTTCTGAGTTTATTAAAATCAGCTTTCCTAAAATCCAGGGTACGCGTTTGACTACCCTCGGCTTTTGCTTCCCTTAGAACCAAGAACTCAAGTGCAACATGGTTGCTTTCCCCCAGAGTTCCTGTAACTGTTACTTTACCCACTAAGTCATCTCTGTTGGTTAGGATCAAGTCAAGGTTAGCCGATCCTCTAGTTCCTTCCTCTACTTTCTGTAGGAGGAAGTTATCTGCCACACAAGGCAGGAATTTCCTGGAGGGGCCATGTTTTGCAGAATTTGTCTCCCAACAAATATCGGGGAAATTGAAGTCCCCCATTACTACTGCATCATACTTCCTTAAAACATTGGCTATTTGCTTTTCAAAAGTTTCATCCTCATCTTCTCCTTGGTTGGGTGGTCGGTAGTAGACTCCGACCACCAGGTTCCTTTTATTCTTTGCTCCATTTATTTTGATCCAGATGCTCTCGATGGGGCTACCAAGCTCATCCTCCTGTATTTCTGTGCAGAGATATGTATTTTTCACATACAGTGCAATCCCACCTCCCTTTCTGTTCCTCCTGTTCTTTTTGAACAAGTTATATCCTTCAATTGCTGTATTCCATTCATGAGAGTCATCCCACCAAGTCTCAGTTATACCTATCAAGTCATAATTTCCCTCCTGTATTAAGAGTTCAAGTTTGTTCTGTTTGTTCCCCACACTCTGGGCATTAGTATATAGACATCGAAGACCATGTGCTTCATAGTCTGGCTTTCTTCCTACATGTGTCTGAAGACTATTATTGGGCGCTATCAGAGCTGTTCTCTCCATTGCAGTGCATGCGCCTACGTCCATTGTTACCCCCAACATTACATCTCCCTTCCCTGTAGGATTCAGTTTAAAGCCCTGCTGATGAAGTTCTTCATGCTGTGGCCAAACACATTCTTCCCATCCTTTGTGAGGTGCAACCCGTCCCTTGCCAACAGCCCATCTTCCAGGAAGTATAGCCCATGGTCCCAGAATCCAAATCTCTCTCGTTGGCACCACCTTCGTAGCCAGTCATTCACCCGGAGTATTTTTTGTTCCCTTTCTATCCCTCTTCTAACTACTGGAAGGATGGATGAGAAAACTATCTGGGCCCCAAAGTTCTTGAGTTTCCTTCCCAGAGCTTCAAAGTCTGACGTGATTTCTTCATAGCGGCGCTTGGCGGTATCATTTGTTCCCACATGGATGAGAAGAAAGGGATACCTGTCAGTGGGCTTTATGAGTGCAGGCAACCTTTCAGTCACATCTCTAATTCGTCCTCCCGGGAGACAACATACCTGGCGAGTCCACGGGTCTTCGCAACATACTTGGGTCTCGATCCCACGCAGCAAGGAGTCTCCCACTACTACCACTCTTCTCTTCTTGTTGTTGTAGGCCTGGGTTTCATCACCTCTGTTTGACTGACCTTCAGCCTCTTGCTTGCTCTCATGTAGGTTCCTTTGTGATTCTTCCTCTGCAAGCTGTCCTCCAGTCTCCTCCTCAAGTCCCTGGAATCGGTTCCACAGCTCCACTGCTTCCACTGGTGTAGAGTGGCGTCAGGTTCTTCTTCTCCTAACTGTCACCCTTTTCCAAGGAGTATCCTGTACTCCATTTTTCTTCACCTCAGCATTTCCCACTGTCTCATCTTGCTGTTGCTCTTCAAGCTTCTGGTCTTCCCTTTGCTGGTGTAGTTCCCTCATTCTGTCCAAGAACTCTTGGTGTTCTCTCATTCCCCGGAGGGTTGACAGTCGCTGCTCCAGTCAACTTACTTTTTCTTCCAGCAGCGTGATCAACTTGCACTTGTTGCAGGTGTAGGCCATGTTGTTCTCAGGCAAGAAAACAAACATTGCACACACTTTGCAGGTCACCACCACTGGAGAGTCTTGTCCTTCCATAGCCTCTTTTCCCTTTTTGTGTCTAGCTTTGTGATTGTTCTAGACTAGCCTGTGCCTGCTCCTCTACTCAGTAGAGGTTAAAAGCATAGTCCCACTTGTGTGAAAGTGTGTGTTACAAGACAAATAAATGGAAAAAAAGTCAGTTAAAAATAAAATAAAATGAAAAAAAAATGTTAGGGGCCTCCCCCTTGACCTCCCCTGCCGAACTCCCCTGGCCAACTCCTGTTTGCTCCCCCTGTTCGCTCGCTCTGATCGCTTGCTCTCTGGGAGCTTGCTTGCTTCTGTAGTCCCTGGACCAGCTGGAGCAGCTTGCTGTGCTGTGCTCTGCTCTGCTCTGCTCAGCTTGGAGCCGGGAAACAGACTGAAGCTTCCCGCCCACTCAGCTGCTGGGAGTACTCAGGCCACACACCCCCAATTCAGTTGGTGCTCTCAGAAGCACCTGGTGAGCTCACAGCCAATCAGAAGGATAAAGGGCAGCCCCCTGGGCTTCCTGCAGCCCACTTACCTCTTAGCCTCTGTCTCCTTTGTCTCTTCAACCACTGCAACTCCCCTGGCCAACTCCTGTTTGCCTCCCTGTTCGCTCGCTCTGGTTGCTCACTCTTTGAGAGCTTGCTTGCTTCTGTAGTCCCTGGACCAGCTGGAGCAGCTTGCTCTGCTCTGCTCTGCTCAGCTGGGAGGCGGGAAACAGACTGATCAACATGCCTATCAAAACAGATTCTGGGGACTGAGCCCTGGTACAAAGTAGGTCTGTTCACCACAGGCTGGAGGACAGCAGCAGAGAACAGGGGACAAGCTTTAACATTTTCCCCCAGCACCGCTCTTGGCTGCACCACCGCCACAGTGAGACAACACCTTTGTACTAAATTGGACAACCTGTTATAAGCCAGCTTGGGAATCATTTAGATCAAAAGGTGGCATGCATAATATTTTGAATAAATAAATAAAACCCTGCTTATTTATTTAACACATTTTTATTTTGCTCCTCGGCCAAAAAGGCTCCCAGCATGACTTACATACAAGCAATAAAAATAACAGCCCCTGCCCATAGGCTTACAATCTAAAGGAAAGGACACAAAAGGAAAAAGGGATGGGGAAGAAAGAGGAAGAAAGCAAATGTACTTTCAGTAAGACTGATGGAATGGCCCTGCTTCCTGTCTCATCTTCTGCTGCAGCCCTGCTCGAATGCCTGCTGCTGGTGACAGTTGGTCACAAAGGAAATGCAAACAGATGTAAGTGATACCAAAAGGGATTTTGAGGAGCATATCGCTAATAACATTAAGACCAACAATAATAATTTTTTAAAATCTTTAAAGACATCAGAAGCAGGAAATGGATGACAATGGAGTTAAAGGCGTACTAAAGAAGGATGAGAAGACTGCAGAGAAGCTGAATGAATTCAGAATGAATTCTGTCTTCGGCGCAGAAGATGTATTTCATTATTAATTTACTGTATTTCTATGTTGCCTTTCTGAAGCCAACCAAGGTGGTTTACAAAGATTTCAGAAAATAAAAAATAACCAGATAAAATATAGTAAAATATTAAAAACAACCTTAGAAAGTCATAACAGTCAAAACAATTTCAAAAGCCAAGTTAAAAAGACTTGTGTCTTGACCCGCTTCCTGAACACAGAGAGAGTGGGGACCATTTGCAGTTCCAAAGGGATTATGTCCCAGAGTTTGGGAGCATACAGGAGTAAGCCCTTCCTTGCATGCCCAACAAGTGGGCCTCTGCAAACAAGGGTGTCCCCCAAAGGGCCTCTTCTGCTGATCTTAATAGACAAGCAGGTTCATACCGAGATAGGTGGTCCCTCAGGTACCTAGGGCCTAATCTGTTTAGAGCTTAAGAGAGCCATCTGTGGTCTGGGAGACAGATCCAGGGGCCATAGGATTGCTTGTAAAATCCTTCTGAGGTCAGAGACAGCGCTCCAACCTCAGAAAGGAAGTCAGAGATCCAACCTCCTCCCCTGCCCCCTCGCACCTAGTGCAGAGAGAACCACAACAGCTGCCTCTCCGAGGTCAGAAACCGAACCTCAGAGAGGAGGAAGAGGGGCTGTTCTGGTGGGTTGGGAGAGGAAGAGACTGGAGAAGCCAGTATATGAGTAATCCTGAGCCTCTTCCAGCCTCCTTCTCTCCCCCTCTGAAGCACCCTCACTAGATGAGCTAAAAAGCTCGTCTAGCAAAATCTGCAGGGCAGGAGGACAGGGCATGAAAATCGCCTCTGCTGCTCCTCCTGCATTGCATTAGATGGTTGGACGCCTCCAAGTCTGGGGGCTTCTGATCACCAAGGGTGCAATCGATAGGATTGTGCTCTAAAGTTTAAAACCAATACGCTGAATTGATTCTGGAAAATTGGCAACCAGTTGAGATCTTTTGGTATTGGGGTGATGTGATCATGATACTGTGCACTGATTAGAAGCCTAGCCGCCACATTTTCCACCAATGGAACCTTCCAGACATTCTTCAAGGGTAGCCCCACACAGAGTCATTGCAATAGTCTGTTATGTAACCAGGACATGGATAACTGCTGCCAGATCAGACTGACTCAGGAACGGCCACAGCTGGCACACTAGCTGCAGTTGTGCAAATGTGCTTCTTGCCACCACTGCCACATGAAGATGTAGGGATAATGTAGGATCCAGGAGCACTCCCAAGCTAGGAAATAGCTGGGAACACTTCTGGAAGGTCACACACACACACACACACACACACAGGTGAAGTAATCTAGCTCTGTGCATGTCTCTGAAAAGGAACAAAAAAGAGAGTGCAGTTTAGAGGGGGACTGTGAAGGAGGCAGAGACCTATCTTTAAGCTCCGAAAATGATGTTTTGGAGCTACCTCTCCGGGATCTGATGTAGGGCAGCAGAAATGCTGTCTGTAGGAGTTTTAAGCTGTGTACCTTCACCTATGCTCACCTTCTATATTTGTAAATACTACAGTACACTTTAAGGGCTTCTCCATATGGGGTTTTTATCCTGCAATTGAGAGTGGGTACTCATGGAAATTTGCGGGTCCTTTGCCCGATGTCGTCAGCCTCCAGGGCCTCTCCCGTGCTTTCTGTCCATTTTTGCAGCTTTATTTGAAATGGAAAAAAATGAGCTAATAAACATGATTTGAATTTGTCAATGTAGAGGAAGCTGCATTATAACAGCAGCGCTATCTAGTGGCTGTATAATGAAACATATAGAACTTGCAGATAAAGGCAATTCCAGGGGGAAAAGGGGAAGTGCGTGTGAAGGAGCCAATCTTAATCCTGCAAAGAATCTGGAATCAGAAGCCCCAGTAAAGTTGTGGGATAAAAAGCCTGGTGTGAAGAAGCCCTGTGTCTCTAAAGACACATGCTGCCTGGAGGGATGCTGGGTCTTGTAGAACTTTTTTCTGTCTAAAGATGCATAGGATTGTGCCCTAATTATCTCTCCTTCCAACAGAACCGAACTAGGGTAGGCACTTCAGGGAACGAGTAACAGTATGCAGAATCGCTCATTGGTATGAAGCACAGGTTCCCAAAGTGTGTGGGGCAGGCCTTCACAGCATAGGAAATTTATTTTTAGCTGTATTTAATTGATATGACTGAAACACTTTAAAATACAGAGCCAACTTCAGCCAAGTCTTACAAAGCCTGCCCCGCAGGAAAAGAGCCTGATCTGTGGTTTGCTGCCTGTTCTTTGGACTGAACAGCACAGTTGCTTTAACAGTAAATCTTGCAAGTTTTATTTAACATACTAAAGTTACACATTAACACAGAATGATAAAAGATATGTCTTACAAAACATCCCAAGCTTATTAGGTTGCAACTGCTCTTAGTGGGGACTCCTCTCCTTGGAACTTCAGATCTCAGGAGCAACCCATCCCAAACTCTTCCATACTTTATTCTTTACCCTAGGTACCAAACTTTGTTATGGCTTGTGTTTAGACCCTTGATTGGTCACAGTGCCTTATTGACCCTATTCAATATGTCCCTTCTATGTCAGCAGTTTATCTTCCCCATGTTCCTAGTAGCTCTTATTGACCCATAGACCACCATACCATTTATTAGTCCCTCTTGTGCCTGACCTCTAACCATAAAACTGGCACTTCTCTTGTTCTTGTATTATTGGTACTTCTCCTTCCCTTGTACTTTCCAAGGTACTTCTTTGAAAATTTCCAAGCCCCACTGCACTCATGCTAATCTAACTGACTGACCTAACTCGGCTATGGCTATTCTATGTATTGTATATCGCCCAGAGAACTTTGGTTATTGGACAGTTTAAAAGTACAGTATTTTTTTTTTTAAGTATAGTATTCTAGAGGCCTTGGGTAGGCCCTTATAACCTTTAACCTATGCTTTGGATATATAGTATTTGTATATGATCAGTAAACATTGTGATATATGACATATATAAATGTTATGTGCTTTTATGCTCCTACAGTGGGATCAAAATAATGCTGATGTATACAGCAACTGTATTTGACTTCCATTTGAAGGAGGGGAAAAAGCAAGCTTCTAGTTCTTATGGTTCTGGTGAAAAGCTTGGGTGTGTGGGGACTGTGCCTGCTGAAGTCTCCGAAACTCTTAACTGCAATCCTATGTGTGTTCACTGCTTATTCCCAGTAAGTGTGCATAGGATTGCAGCCTATCTTCAGGGCCATTTCATACTGTGCTTGTGATTGGCTGCTTTCTTCCCTTAGGGATCACCTTCCCTGCATTGAGGTAATTAACAAACACCCTAACTCAGGTGCAAATTGCCACCCTACAAAATAATATCAGTGTGGGGAAGGGGATGCAGGTGTGACCAAGGCATAGCGGTGGTGCAAGCTCTCTGAATAGCTCTCTTGTAGAAAAGCCCATGCTCATCCTTACATGCCTCTAAGCAGATGCCAAAAACATTATTGTTTTAGCAAGCCTTTGCACGATTGGGATTTTATCTGGCTCCTTTTATGTCTGTTGCTGCTTTTATTCTATTACAGTCTACTTCACTGCAATGTTTTAATGTATGCTGGACTCTCCCCTGATATTAAGGGTAGGGTCTGGTTTATTATATGAACTTGAGCGCACTCCAGGAGAGAGCGGAGGACAGGAAGGCCTGGCGTGCTATGGTCCATGGGGTCACAAAGAGTCGGACATGACTTAATGACTGAACAACAACAACTGGTTTATTATAAACCACTCCTTCTAATGCCAAACTTATGCGGTTAGCGTAGCCAAAATAGGGCCACTAAAAATAAGATGAAAATAACAGCATGCTCATGGGAACCCTGAGATTTGCAGAAAGACAATGAAAAACCACCACCAACAACAACACACACTTAAGGCGGCACCTCAGTATGGGTTGAGCATGCTCAATGCTGCAGAATATAAACTGACAGCTGGAAAAGACACATGGAATACAGTGAGGGTGGAGGTGAAGTCCCCTGCTTGGAGGGAGTGGCTGGCTGGAACCCTGGGCAGGAGCACTCCTTTTAGGATACGGTATAACATTTTGTTGCAGGCCCTACTTGTGGACAAATAAAGTTTAAATAAATAATTAAATAAAGTGACCCATACTTGTAGCCTTAAGCTCATCTGAACCGTTTGCCATGAATGCCAGTGAACTGTGTTTGTGAATATGGGGTGAAATCAGTGGGCAAAATTGCAGCTTATTCTTGGAGCTGAGTTTCCTCCTCCTGCAATAACTAAGCAACAGCAATTCTTCCATTGGGAGGCTGGGGTGAACTTGGTGTGTGTGTGTGTGGGGGGGTTAATTGCTCCATATATGTGCACGGATCCCATGTATACATTACTAAAAATGAGGATATATGGGGTAGGGAAGAGGTGATGTTGAATGTCTGAAAAGCTAATTTCGTTGGCATGTTTAACATGATTTTTTTTTAATAAATCATCTCTGTTCATGAAGATGGCTGAGCAAGTGGGGATTTGCACAGCCAGTACGCTGTCCTCTGTTGATATCGGACTTGAATTGTCCACCGTGCGTGAACTAGAAACCCAATGTAGCTCTGTTAGCCTCTTCCTTTCGCCTCTGGACTACGTTGATGCTGCCACCATCCAAACCATCTTTGGTCTGACATGTTTTCTTAATCTTAGACAGCACAAATACCACTATAGACTTTCCTTGGATGGGGTGCTATTTTTATCTCTCTTCAACTGCCCCTCCCTGCCCCTAAGTCATGCCCCAGCCTGGGAGCTAAGGAAGAAAATGCTTCCGAACTTTAAAAGGAAGTAGCCAGGCGTTGGTCATTGTCCTGGGAGGATTCACCTCGATTAAGTTTCTATTTATATAGACTTTCTCCAGCTGTGATGGGCGATTCTAATAAAGGGGAGAACAGCTGATGTCCACAGAAGCTTTTTATAAAACATGCTGGGTGTTTGTAAGACCACCCACCCTTTGGGAGAAACTATGTCAGCAGCAGGCCAGTCCACTCGTCCAATTTTGGGGTAGTGGCAAAGACATTCAAGTGGGCCTGTTTATATCATCACCACAAAAATGGTGTGTTATCTGCCCAAGGCCTTATCATGAAAGACTTCCAATTATGGTAGAGATTTAGGAAGACTTGCAATGATACTCTATCCTATTTCTTTGCCCCTACATCCATATACACCACAGCTTTCGTGCTAGTAGTGTTTATAACTACTAGGGTTTTAACTTTTATTTGCTATTATTATTATTTATTACATTTCTAAACTGCCCCATAGCCAAAACTCTTTGGGTGGTTCACAGTATGCATAGCAGTAACTGTAATTCCTATAATTCCAGCAATAATTGTTACACCACCAATGGTAAGAATCCACTGCTTAATGTGCAGAAACATAATCCAAAATCCACAGTCTGACGATAACTTTATTAGGACCAATCAAAATGTCACAAAACAGTGAGCAAGCTTTCGAGTTCCAGAACTCTTCCTCAACTGGATGTTAAGCTTGCTCACTATTTGTGACATTTTGGTTCTATTAAAGATATTGCCAGACTCTATATTTTGGAATTTTTCTTATGGACAAAGCTACCTTTGCTTTTTATAACCCATTGGTGTTATACCTCCACTGATATTTCCTGGCCCTCCAATGTTACCAATTTGCCAGGTACAATACTGATGTTTTTCTACTTATACTGGGAAGTGTTTAAGGGTGCAGTCCTATGGTGATGACTGTAATCCCCCAAACTTGGAGGCTTATGGTCATCTTATGCAGGGTGGGAGGCGGTGGCAGAGGCAATCTTCACCTCCGCTGCTCCTCCCACCCCGCATTTGTCACTAGATGGGCTTTTTTGAGCGTCTAGCTGGGTAGCTCGTACCCTGGCCTCTCCAGTCTCCTCCTCTCTCCACCTACCCAAACGCTCCCTTCCCTTGTGCTCCGAGGTCAGGTTCTCAGCCTCTGAGAGCAGCCAGCGCAGTTCTTTGTGTGCCAGCTGCAATGGAGAGGGAGGTTGGCGCTCCAATCCCCCCCTCTGAGACTGGAGCGCTGTCTCCGACCTTGGATCTGGGAATCTGAACTATCCTTTGGCTGCTCAGAGACGCTGTCCAGGGGCCATAGGATAATTTCCCAAGTGTACTTATTTTCTCAGATACATTGTGCCTATGCAGCAGTGGTCCAGTATTCTCTGTGGTACATCTCTCACCATGTGCACCGTGCCCCAAAAGTGCCAGAAGCAAGCTGCAAGCCCAGAGATGGCTGCCTATGTGCCTGAGCCCAGAAGTGTGCAGTTGGCATCGATCCCCACCGTTTAACTTGGTATTCCCCCTCCTCTTATTCCAATCTTTATACCGGTTTTCCCTTCTGGAAAATATTAGGTACAACCATATCTACATTCAGTGCTTCTGATGATCACATATGGTATACCAGTGGCGACAATTTAACTTTTCTGCATGTGAAGGATATGGGAGCTTCGTACCTTAGGAATTAGGAATTGTCCTTTCCGCTTTGAGCAGCAGGGCCGCCATGTTCTAATTTATTATTTCCAGTAAAAGATGACAGGAGGCAAAACCAGTCTACTGCGGGAGCAAGAATGTAGTTTGCAATCCCACTACCATTTTTTTATTGTCAGTCACTGGTAACATTTCAACTCTTTGATCAGTGGGAGCTTCCAGATGAAGCTTTTATCCTGCTGTTGCCCTCCTTCATACATGAAATTTTTCCCCAGGTGGTGGTGGTGATGATGGTATCCAGATGATGTCATCTTCCATTTTTAACCCTGCCATGTTTTTCCACTACTTCTTCCATCTTGTTTCTTACCAGAAAGTATCTGCTATGGAGGAAAAGTTGGAATAGATATATAATGCCTTTTGATTGATAGTGCTAGTTGCCCTCTGACTGGAAGCACCCAGTGTTGCCAGATGATATCCTTCAAATAATAACTTATTTCTCTTGTCTTCTTGCCACCTGCCAGGTTCGAAGGCTTCTGTGCTAAGTTACATAAACATCCTACTAAGGGAGTTATACAATCTAAAATTTCCTCTTAATCTCTTTGTTAGATTTTTCTCTAATTGTGTGTGATTTGTGTAGGAAAATAGCTTATATTTTAATGCCATGGGTTAATTTACACACAGGAACTGCTGTGTTGTGTCAGGCACCCATGGGCGCCATTTTTGCATGATGCCCATGGGTGCCTGGCTTGCCATGGGTTGCTGTGTTGTGTGAATTCAGGTGACACAAGTTATTAGAGGGCTGAGCTGGGCAACTCCTTTGTGTGCTGCTTGTGTCTTAACTGGGGCATGCGGGGCAAGGAAGGGACTTGGCAGGTGCTTGCAGGACTGGCTCCTGTAAGCGCCTGCGAAATCCAAGGGAATCCCCATGTTATCACCAGGCTCCTCTACCCCAATTCCTCCCCAAGGCTTCAGGCCAGGGGGTGGGGCTTGGAGAGGGGAGGAGGCAGGGCCCTACCTGCAGGCTAGGTTGGGAAGCTACAAGGGCTGGATCTGGCCATGAGCCAGAGCTTCCCTGCCCTATGGCAACCCCTTTGTACAAAGTGGACTGGGACAAGTCCTCTATAATGGTTTAAAGTATTCTGGATTGATTTGGATGGGTGGTTTAACTATGCCCTTTGTATCTTCTGCACCATGAAACATTGTTAGCCTCACATTACCAGGTAGCTGTACATTGCTTGAGTATTTGGGTGGTACTGGAGCTTAAGAACAGACTCAGACCCCTCAGTCCAGAGTAATTGCTGGGTTTGTAACTTCAGGTGGTGCTTCTCACACCTGGCTGGACAAAAGTGGTGGTGAAAATGCATTAGGTTTATGAGCTGAGTTACACTCCTGCCCATATTTCTAAGTTAAGACATGTCCCCAGGGTCTGAAGCTTTCTCAAGAAGAACAGCCCTAGATCAGGAGTGGGCGAGATCAAAGCATGCAGGATGTACTTTTGGAGTTTTTTTTTACTAGAATCCTGAGATCCACCAGCTGGAGCTTGGCACAAAAGGTATACCCTTAGAATTTAAACATTCTGAGCCCACAAACTTGTTCTTAGTACCAGAGCTAAATGGAGCTCTCAGTCTTTCCACACAAAAATCCACTCTTGGGTACCACACAATTTCATCATTTTAACAGTACAATTTAGGACAAGGGAGGCAGGAATCATGTTGCTGTTATTAAACAGTTGGGAATTAGAAATTCTTGCTGATCTACTCCAAATCACTCAGATATCTACCAATAGATTCAGATATAGCTTTTGCCTACCTTTGCCTTAGATCAAGTCACTACAGGGTTCATCACACAGGGCAGAAATCCGCATCAATACCAGGGCTTTCTCCATCCCGTTTAATTGCAGGATTAGATTAGGCTTCTTTACACAGTTGTTTCTATTTTGTTTTGGGCTCTCTTCACACCTGAGTTTTTTAGCAGGGTCATTCTTCTTTAATCACTGGTTTTCATGGGTGCTTAGGTGACGCCGCTGCTCTCCTGCTGCTATCTCACAACTTCCACTCCCTCTTTCCGTGTTATCCGAGAATGGGGAAAACCCAGCATTTTCTGTGCTTGTGACTGAAATCACCATTTCCTCCCTGCTGTGTATTTCCCCTTTAGCGCTTTGTGTGAGCGCGTGCTAGGGGGTGTTGCTGGGCGGTGTTCAATAACATTGTCATGACAAGAAATTGGTGGGGAGGGGAGCAGGTCACTGACCCGGCTTCCAGTGACTATTTCTGCCTCTTTCCCATTCTGCTACAGGCTCTGAGATCCCCTTGAACACAGCAATGCTTACTTCAGAGTAAACTCATTGGCTGTAAGGCTTTCCTTTCCTGGGTGTAAGTGCCATTGAAATCTGTGTGGCTTGCTTCTGAGTGGCATGCATAGGAGTGCAACCCTTTCAATGCATTTACTTTGAACCTCCCCCTCCCACTGACTTCAGTGACTGCTTCTTTTCCCTTTTGCTCACCAGTTTGATGGACTTTTTTTCCTCTCAGGTGATGGGAAGTCTCCCTTCTCAGCCACACAGGAGAAAGGCTTGGCAATTAGGATTTCAATGGGCATTAAAAATGCCTTTTCTCATCCCCTGAATAAATTCATCATGCAGAGCTTGGAATGGTCATTTTTAATAGTTTCCTTTTTTGTGTGGAATTGTTTTAGATAAGGCAGTAATGCTGAGGTGATTTTCCATAGTACTCCCACCTAGCCAGCCGCTATCTCTTCTCCTAGATTACCTTGCAGGGTCGTTGGGAAGCCAGAATAAGGGGGAAGAGCAGCAACAGAGTCGGGGGGGGGGGGAAGCAAGCTGGGTCTAATGAAGTTGTCCCCGTGAAGTGGTCACCTGGGGCGGGGGGCTGATAGCAATGGCTTGGTGCATTGACTGTATACAAGTCAATTTGTGGATTTCTTACTTCTGTAGTTGGGAACCCGGAAATCAGTATACCCTTCAAACTCAGTAGTGCAAGCAATATACTGCATTTGATTCTGTCAAACACTGACATATTTAGCAGAGAAGGACTAGCAGCACCAGCAACCTCAGGGCAAGTCACTGAGAAGACTCTCTCTCCCTTGGAGGAAGGAGGGGACCAGCTCTCTTAGCCTGCTATCCAGATCGCTTCCAACTTCCCTCCTGCTGTGGAGGAGTGGAGGGATGGGGCGGAGCCATCAATCATGTTACAGAAACCAACGAGGAGGGGAGGGGAGGGGAGGGGGTATGGAACCAGCAGCCCCCTTCTGTCCTGATTTTTCCATGCAGCCATTAAAAGTTATAGGGCAGAGAGACGCACTATGAGAGATGCCTGTGTACAGGGCCAGTCTAAATCCCAGAAAGGATCAGGAATCAAAAGGAACGGTTTGTAATGGAATAAAATGCCAGGTGTGAAGAGAGCAATATTCTGTTCCTTACCTTTTCATGGGGTGGCTACTTTTCATCGCAGGATTAGATCGGGCTCCTTTACACAGTTGTCTCTATCTTGTTATATTATGTTCCTTACCTTTCCGCGGGGTGGCTGCTTTTCCGCAAAAAGCCACTGCATGCACTGGGGGCATTGCAAAATTTCCTCCCTGATTCCTGCTCCTTTCCCTCCCCTCACAGATTACTGGTGGTTTGGTTGTGATTGACACACAATGCAAGTGGACAGCAACCTCCACCAAACTGCCCGCCCCCTGCCCCTGCAGGCACCGGCTTCCTGGCAAACTGCTGGAATGCCGGCCATTCTGTGTTGTGGAGTAAGCAGCCAAAATTGGGAGCAAAAGTTGGTACATTGCATTTAGTCTCAGCATGGCAGCAAGCCAGCAGGTCAGTATACTGACACACCCACCACCCCGACATCACTGCCATCGTTATCATGACTGTGCCCCCAACAACCCCAAACAAAGCGGGTTTTTCATGCTACGGGAGAAGTACATGGGGAGGTCATGGCGCTCCTCTTGCGCGGGCTGAAAAAAGGCTGCATTTTTTCCATTCGGGGATAACATAGGATAGGCAGGGGGAAATAGCGGGAAAATCAGTAGAGGATTAGGACATTGTGTAATGGATCCGCAAACCTGTGTGAATGTCCAGTCATGAATGTGCGATAAATTGCAGGTGTAGAGATGCCCTATGACCCATGAATGAATACCAGTTCCAGTGCTATTCCTGCAACACTCCGCACCCCCCAATTAAATTTGGAAAGTTCTTTTGTTGCTTTCCTAATGATATATTTAAAACTTGATTGTTGTTTTAAAACACCTGTAGCCTGCTCTGTACTTTTGGGGAAAGGAGGAATGCAAATCTAGAAAAAAGGGGGGGGGGAAACTAAGGCGAGAGATGTGAAGGAATAAATAAATAGATAAATCTTTGGCGAGAAATGGGAAGAAATGGAGGGAGAAGGAAGCAGAGACGCAGGGCCAGAGATGAATGGCGCAAAAAGGACCACAGGCAAGGAGATGAAGATACATAGATAAAGGAGTGCTCATCCTTTAAGAGAGACAGAATCCTTTCCCCATTTTTTCAGTATTTTTCATCTTGTGACAATGAGAGTTAGAAACTTTATTTTGAAAGAAGTAACAAATGAAAATTAGTCAGCATTCCAGGTTTTTTTTTTAATGTAGATTCCAGATCAGAGTATGGTTTCTGTGTCAGTGTATTTATTTTTTCTGTGTAGCCTGATTCCCTTGCTTTCCTCCCTTTCTCTTGGTAGAGCCCCTGCTTTGCATGCAGAAGGTCACAGGTTCAATTCCTGGCATCTCGAGGTAGGGCTAGGAAGGAATCCTGCTGAAATCCTGGATTGCCGCTGCCAGTCAGTATTGACAGTGCTGGGCTAGATGGACCAAAGGTCTGATTCAGTCTAAGGCAGCTTCCTGTGTTTCAATACTATACATGTATACTCAGAAAAAAAAGTTCCATTGATTTACTCTCAAGTAAGTGGGTTTCGGAGTACAGTTTTAAATTCTTCTATTCCAAAAACTAATTAGTTTCCAAAAAATAAGGAGACACCAGGGGAGCTGCAGGAATTTCAAAGAAACCTCTCTTGTGTTCCATGGGGCAATGACGTTCAGGAATGAGGGGACATCTTGAAGGAAAGGAGTATCTATTGATCTTACTGAAGTTAAACAGAAACAATAGTCTGTGGTCTGTGTGCACACGCACACATGTTTTAATTTGAATGGACCAAATGTAGAAGGAAAGAAGAAATAAAAGGATAAATTAAAATTTAAAATTGATGCAGGAGCATGCAGTATTTTGTATATGCAGGCTGTTACACTGTGGCAATGGAGAGTCCTCCTTACATGGCTTGTGGCAGATGCATCTCCTGGGGAATATAGGGTGGAAGGGATATGACATAAAAACATTCTTGCTGGATGGAATTTTCCCCTCTCTGAAGAACCTTGAAAGAAAGCACACAACAATTTTAATGGAGAATAATGATGCATTAGTTGATATCTTTAAATTGCTAATGACTACAGTCACAGTGTACCCTGATCAACAATATTTTGAAGTCATTTATTTAAAACATTTCTACCCTGCTTCTTCAAAACTCAAGGTGGTTTCCAACAATAATGAAAACAGTGAAATAATACAATTTACAGCAGCAATAATACACAACTTTATTACAACTCAGCAGCCATAAGCCCTTTGGAAGAGGTTGTTATTGCATCCCCTCCAAAAAGTCACAACAGAACTGCAGCTTTGAACCTCATTGAAGAGGTCATCCCAAAACCTTGGAGCAATGTGTACTAAATGTGTACACAAAATGCCTAATCAGTGGATCACCGCTTTGGCATCTACCCGTTGCGTCTGTGGATCTTAGGCTGCACGTCTGTGGACCTTAGGCTTAGCTTTTGTTTCATGTCTATTGGATTGTCTAATTTGACTAATTGCTGGTGGTACAATACAGCTAATGCTGCAGCTGAATCTCCCAGTGGCTATCACTGGAAATCGATGAATAACTATAACTCTTTTTTCTTTTTGACAGAATTGGATGAAATCTCCCTATGTTCTTTCTGGGCAATTGTTATGAAAATGACATAGGGCATAGAGGGTGGGGCATAGATTTTAAGTCCACCACCACAGAGGTGGCCCTACTTAAGAAACGTGCAAAATTTCAGAAGGATAGGTACAACAGTTTCTGTAGAAAGGGAATCTTCAGATCTGGGATGGGGGAGTGATTTGTTTCTCCTGTGTGTGTGTGGGTGTATGTGTGGGTGTTTTGTTTTGTTTTTTTCAATAGCGTATACCATAAAGGTGCCCTGAGGCAGGAAACCTGCAAAATTTCAGAAAGATAGTTACAGGGGGCTAGGGGGTAAGTATGAATGAAAAACAATGTAAGACTTTTTTTGTTTTCTGCTCAATTGGCACCAAAGTCACAGAAAGTGCAGTAAGTCAGGAGTGGATAATGGATGTGTTGCATACAGTGGCAGAAACAGAAGGACTTGAACATCTAGCATTTTCCAAAAAAGTAATACTTAGGGATGCTGGAGAAATGAGCTGTGGACTCAAATGAGGCCTGATTCCAAAGAATCCAACCTCCAGAGTCCATGGTGGACCAACTGCACTTTTGTCTGAGTCCAGAGGAGTTCTGGTGGGGCGGCTCTCCAGCTTCCTAAAAAATGCAATACACTAATGGCGGCTGCCATTAGCTTATCGCAGGAAAGTTACAGCCATAGATGGCGTATTGTATGCCATTTGAAGCCGTAAAGCATTTACTTTTACCTAAATACAGCCATAAACAGCTGCAATTTAGGTAAATGTAAGTGCTTTATGGCTGTGAATGGCATAAAATACGCCATTTACAGCTGTAATTTTCCCACAATAGGCTAATGGCAGCTGCCATTAGTGTATTGCATTTTTTAGAACGCCAGAGAGCCGTTCTGCCAACTCCAGCAGACATGGCAGGGCTCCGGACGATTGTGCAGGGCCCCAAGCGGCCCAAATTGCCCTGCAGCAGTCACCACTCCTCTCCCCAGACCTGACAGTGGCGGGGTTCGTACATCCCTACTAATACTATACTGTCCTTGCAGACAGACACAGAAAAGTTCCTTATTGTGAATGAACGTGCCCATGTGGATCAGGGGAGATCGAAAAAGTGTCTCATGTTCTCCTATACTGTTCTTTTTATCGGGATGCATGTAAAAGTTTTATTGAACCTTTTTTAGTTAAATTGCCAGGACAGCCAGACACCTCTTATGTTTATTTACTTCTTTTCGATGTCAAAGCACATATAACTCTTAACGTTGCCAAATTCTGTGCAGTAGTGATTAAAATATGTCAGGCCTTAATTTGAGTTTTTATTATGTATAATTTGTGCTATGTGCTCTTCCTTAGTTTAATAATTGTTATTTTCTATGGATTTTGTGTAATGCTGTAAATCTATTTTGCTGGTTAATTGACCATAATAAATTATTGCTTACTTACTAATTCTATACTTTCCCAGGTCCCTCAGGCTCCACTAAAACATTCCTGCACTTGGAAGAGAGAGCTAGCAAATACAAGAGCAATCCTGTGATATATTAGCTCAACATGCCTCCCTGAAAGCCTGGGACTGGTAAAACCATCCACTGTGATTAAACGACAGAGCTGCCAATCACAAAGGTACGCCCCCTCCTCTCCTTCCTTCCTCTCTCCACACTGGTGGTTTCCTTATATGGAGAGCCTGGGAAGAGAAATACCAGTTTTGGAAGACACAGGCTCTCTTCACACCTGGCATTTTATCCCACTACAAACTGGTCCTTTTGATTTCAGATCCCTTCCGGGATTTAGCTTGGCCCTGTACACAGGCATCTCTCATAGCGCTTCCCTCTGTCCTGTAACTTTTCATAGCTGCACGGAAAAATCAGGACAGAAGGCTGATCATTAGTTTCTGTAACATGATTGTGATGGCTCCGCCTGTCCCTCCACTCCTCCCAGCAGGAGGGAAGTTGGAAGCCCTTCTAGTGACTTTAAAGATGGAGGGAGCCCCCTTCCAGATACAGTTCCTTGGGTCCTCATGGTGCTTCCACAGAAGGCTTCCAATCTACTGGCTCCCGCCCCCCCACTATATTGTTGCTCTTCCCCCTTATTCTGGCTTCCCAACAACCCTGTAAGGTGGGCTAGGAGAAGAGATAGTGGCTGGCTGGCTTCCCAATCATATGGATGTTTTCACAGGCATGAGTGCAAGTCCATTCAATGGCTGTATGAAAAAAGCCCATCAAACTGGTGAGCAAAAGGGAGAAGCAGTCAGTGAAGTCAATGGGAGGGGAACGTTCCAGGTAAATGCATTGAAGGGGATGGGAGACCTTAAGGCTGATACTCTAAGTCAACTTACAATGCACTGCTATCCATGCCTACTCAGAAGCAAGCCACACAGATTTCAATGGCACTTACTCCCAGGAAAGGAAAGCCTTACAGCCAACGAGTTTACTCTGAAGTAAGCATAGCTGTGTTCAGGGAGATCTCGGAGAAGCATTTGGGATGGTTAACTCTTTACAGTTCAAGCGCCCATAGTTCAAGCATCCCTCCTCTGCGAGCCCCTGCCAGAGGAAGTGAGGCGGGTGGCTCCTAGGAGGAGGGCTTTTTCTGCTGTGGCACCCCGGCTCTGGAATGAGCTTCCTAGCGAGGGTCGCCTGGCACCTATATTGTATTCCTTTCGGCGCCAGGTGAAGACCTTTTTATTCTCCCAGGCATTTTAGAATTTTAGCTTTCTGAACTTTTAGCTTTGCTGTTTTAAATCTGTATTTTAAACTCCTGCACTGCTGCTAGGTTTTATTGTGGTTGCATTGTTATATCGTGGCTTTAATGTTCTATATATTTTAAATTGTTTTATTGTGTGCTGTTTGGTTTTAATTTTTGTGAACCGCCCAGAGAGCTTCGGCTATCGGGCGGTATAGAAATGAAATAAATAAAATAAAATAAAATAGTGGAATGGGAGAGAGGCAGAAACGGTCACTGGAGGCATGGTCTGTGATCTGCTCCAACCCTCCCACTGATTTGTTGCCATGACAATGTTATTCAACACTGCGCCCATCAACACCCCCTAGCACACTCCCCCCTTATTCTGGCTTCCCAATGACCCTGCAAAGTGGGCTAGGAGAAGAGATAGTGGCTGGCTCCCCCCCGCTGTTGTTGCACTGTAAGTCTGCAACCCTCAGCACACTTACTTGGAAGTAAGCCCCAGTGAACTTAATGGGGTGCTCTGAATCAACAGAGGATGTTGATTCTGAGCTTGGTGGGGTGAGGGATCAGATCTGTTTCCCTTCATTGCAAGGAGGATTACCCTCTTCTCCCTCCAACTGAGAAACGTGTTCAAGCATTTACATGGCAGACATGTGGTTGAATCGAGGAAAGTCCTTCCTCAGCAAGACTTGAGCCGCGGCAGGAGTCGCCCTCCAATCGTGCGCCCTCCCCTCCTTGCAAGGATGGGAGAGAGCGCAAATGGCAGGCAATTCTTGCCCTAGTACGTGTCTAATCTGTTCGGTCTCCTTCCGTGCAACCCCGCCCAGGATCCCCCAAGTGCGACACTTCCTGCAGCCCATCCTCAGTGCCTTCGTCATCCTGACCGCACTCCCAACAACTGAAAACAAATGCCCACAGCCAGCAGACACAGCAGTTTCTTCCTCTATTGGAGAATTTCACGGGGAAGTCATAGTGCTCCTGTTCCCTGGGCTGGAAAAAATACCACTTTTACTGTGTTTGGGAAAAACATGGGATAGGCTGGGGGAAATGGCGGGAGTCACCCTGGAGGTTAACGGCATCATCTAAAGACCTGTGACCTTCCGAGAGAGAGCCATCTCAATAGCAGAATAAAAGCTCCGTGTGAAGAGAGCCCCACACTCTGTCTTCTGTGTCTTTGGGCTTCTTCACATTAGCAAAATTCCCACAGCATTATTGGGGCTTTGTCTTCCAGAGTCTTTGCAGGTTTAACGCTCGGCACAATACGCACGCTCCCCTGCCCCCTCCCCGCTGTTTTTGCTATTTCCCTTCCCATATGTTTTATTTAAACTGCCAGCAGATGGTGCTGTTTTATTGTGTGATTTCGATTTGTGACAGCATTTTTGGGGTTTTATAAAATGGCAGATTCCTGCTTGTAAACAGCAGGAGAGGCATTGGAGGTTGACGATGTCATGAAAAGGGCCTGTGAACTCCCGTCAGTGAACAATCATGAGCACACCATAAATGCCTCATGTGTCCAAATTACCAAATTTGGAAACCAGATTTCTAACGAATCTTCAGTAATGTTCAGATTCTGATTCAGTCTGCTCTGGAGGAGCCCTGCTGTAATTTGGACATCTCCCAAATCTGTCTGAATCAGCTTGGTCAGCATTCATTTGAATCCAAAGCACATCCCTAGCCTATCTCTGTTCCAAAACTTAACAGATAAGGGCCAGTTGATTTCATGCTTGTTGGTTATCTTCTTCCCACTTTAAACTAATCAAATCTGTCAGGTTCATCTGTTCTGCCACATCCTGACATTTCCACATAATCTCTATCTTTTTTGAACCTCTAGTACCTTCCATCTCATTGCTATTTCTATATTTGCCAGTGTTAGAAAGTTTTGTAGGAACAGCACCTCCCTCAACTACTAATCTTTCCAAGCAACCTAACAAAAGGTTACTCAGGAAGCCTGTGATCTCATCAATTGTAGTATATTGAGCCATGTTCAAATATTACTGGGAAGCCACCTATAGTGCATAAAATCTGCGTTACACTTTTCACATTTTCAGCACTAAAGGCAGTCTTGTCTTTTCATTGTTGGTAATTGCAATGGTTGTAACCCCCCCACCCCGCACCTACCCCCGACACATCCACACACACATATATCCCATGGCCCCATCTGGGATCACCTAAACAAGGAAAGGTGAAAAGGGACTCACTTTAAGGATTCTGTCTTCAACCTGACATGATATGCTTGACAAAAGCTGAGAACAATAAAAAGAGAAAATTTAAAATAGTGTGAACTCAGTCTTCATAACATCAGAGGGAATTGTTTTACAGAGGAATCTTCTCCATGTTCACTCAGGCCCCCATGATCAATGGAGTTTACTCCCTGATAAATAGGCACCGCAATAATTTGCTGCAAGCAAATAATAATTTGACCAACCATCTTCCAGACACTTTGAAGTTCATTTCACACAATCGACAGAGAACATCACAAAAGTAGAGAGCCATGGTTAGAAAAGGGGCTAGAAGGGCAAACTGCTTCAGATGATCTGCATAAGTGAGCCAAGGTATGTATTATTAAGAAAAATGTATTTCTCTATTTATTACATTTTAATCTTGCCTTTATCCCACGTCGTACATGGGTCTCCCACACATGGGTCTCCCACACAACCACACCTGAAATGTTATCTTTTGCTCTGTAAGATAGTTTAGGCTGAAAAATCAGGCAAGCCCACCATGTGACCTTGGGCCAATTGCTCTCTCTCAGATAGTGACTGGCCCCCAAGGTCATCCCAGTGAGCTTAGTGGCAGAGTGGGGTTTTGAGTCATGAGTCCAATACTCAGACCAACAAAGTTCAGGCCTCCAGATTGTACAATAAACCAACCCTCCCACCACCAACTTCATGGCCACTGTGATCAAACTATGGGGCTGGGGTAGAAATGCTGTCTTGATACTGCAGTTCACGGTTCATACATAACCAGAGTGTGGGCAAATTCCAGGCTTCTTCCCAGGAATTTTAATTGGGAGACAATTCTCATGCCACTCCACATTTTGACACTAGTTGGGGCAGTCCTTTATCTCTCACATGAAAGGCAGTGGGGATGGGTGGGTGGGAGAAAGCAACTCAAAATCATACCTGGTGGGGCGAGAAGCCGTATGTGACTGCAGCATGCTGCAACAGATGTGGTCACACTCACCTTTTCAAGCAGCAATAGTTTACTCCAGCAGTAACTTCAGCAGTCAAATGCTTCTGTACTACTTCAGATCCACTTTGGTGGGGAGTAAATTACTGCTGCTCCTCTCTGCTTTGTCCTCAGGTTGAGAGGAAAAGTAGTGGCTTTCCCATAGTCCCTTGCAATAAGTAATAGAGGATAGAAGGTTCTGCCATTCAAAAGAGCACTCTACACCACTATTTCTGCCCAGGAGGACAGAACTAGCTGTACTGTTCTCACGGTCTCTTGTCAAGCATGGCAGGGGAAACAGCAGTAAACAACTTCTGGGTCATCTAGCAGTGATTAGCAGCGAAGTACCACTAATCAAAACTGCAAACTTTATGGTGGTAAGAGCACACCCAGCAGGAGCTCCAGCAGTAAACAGCCAATGTGAACAAATCCCATGTTTCCTGATCGGCACAGATTTTCTTTAAGAAAGTCAGCTTTTCTTACCTTCATAGTTGATACAGCCATTGGCATCTTCCTGCCCAGCCATTAGCTGTTCTACTTCACTTTCTGACATCTTCTCCCCTACAAGCAGAAATCAAACATCAAGTTTTGTTTTTCAGATTTGCCATTCAAAGCTTTGAATGGACTGAAGTGCTTAGTCATTAAGTGCTATAAAGTAAGTATTCTGCATATTTGCATCCTGATCCAGGGAGCCTTAGGAATAGCAGAATTCTCTGAATAAACTGCAGCATCCAGGGGTAAACAGTGCCTAGGGCACAAACCAAACGTGTATGGAGATTGGTAGAACAATCTCACATGTCCTGATGCAGTCCACCAGTGAAATGCATTTGCTGCATCCCAGGGCACTACAGGGCACTTCCAGACAAGGCTTTTATCACACCACCACTCTGCCTCACTTATGGAATTTTACAGGGGGTGGGGGCAGGTCCAGCATTATCATCATAACCCTCCCATGTTTTCCCACTGCTTCTTCGGCCTCTTTTCTTACTGCAGAAAATCCATTAAGGGGAAAAAGACAGAATAGCTGCACGATGCCTTCTAACTGGTAGCGCTAGTGTTTTCTGCTATTCACTTTAAATGCAGGCAGGAATGGTGAAAGAGATGTCATGGGGAGGGAAGCTAGAAAAGTAGAGCATTCAGAAATATTTTATATATAGGCTGCTAGACAACCAGCCGGGATGGGGTGTAGGCCTAATCCTAGGCATGTTTAGACAGAAAAAAGGCCTACAACTCCCAACGTAACCCTAGCCAGCCATGCTGGGAGGCCTTTTCTCTGTCTGAACATGCCTAGGATTGCACCCTGTGTTAGACTGGGTAGTGCCGGAGTGAGTAAGTGTACCATGAGATCTTCAAAGATGGCATTTCCCCCTTTCATGTGAAACTGCTGAAATGCTTTGGTTGCTTCCACACTACGGCACCACTGAGGCTTTGGTTTTGCACAATCAGCTGGAAGCAAAATTAAAATGGTGGTTCCAGAAGGCACTTAATATAGTGCTATGTATCCCATACCAATCCTGCAAAGTCCTTCCCTGCAGGCAAGCACCTATTGTACGTTTACTCAGATCCCATGTAGTGAAAGTCCTGCTTGGCCCTTTAGTCAGTTGTTTCCTATTAGCAGCCCCAACAAGCACACTGTTTGCTTGTTGTTGTTGTTTTAAAGTATTGTTGCTATTGTGCAACTGAGATAATAAGAAATAAAATATTCAACAAGCAAAGGATGGAACGGTGGGTCTGCATATAAAAAACAACTGATTAAAGGGACAACTGTGAGCAGGAGCAACCAGGAAATAACTAAATAAAGGGCAGTTCCAGGAAGACATTGGGTAGGTGTGCTATGCTTTATTTTAACCTGCCTTACCACCAGATGCCACCCAAAGCAATTTACAGAATCCATAAAATGTCATTATAAATCTATGTCTGCCTTGAGCCATCTAGAGAGGGCCTATCAGAGGCGGGGCCAGGAGGGCCATTTGGCCCAGTCCTCACATTCATAAAAAAAAAGGTAAAGGTGTCCCCAGCCAGTTGTGTCCGACTCCAGGGTGCGGTGCTCATCCCTGTTTCTAAGCCGAAGAGCCAGCGCTGTCCGAAGACACTTCCGTGGTCATGATGTGGCCGGCATGACTGAACACCGAGGTGCACAGAACGCTGTTACCTTTCCCGCCGAGGCGGTACCTATTTATCTACTTGCAATTTCTTGCTTTCGAACTGCTAGGTTGGCAGAAGCTGGGACTGAAGACGGGATCCCACTCCGTCACGCGGCACTCGGGTCTCGAACTGCTGTCCTGCCAACCTTCCGGTCTGCAGTTCAGCGTCTTAACCACTAAGCCCCTCACATTCATGGAGGGCCTCAAATTTAGACTTTGTGTTATCTCCAAATGAGATTATACATACAGACTGTATACATACAAGATAAACTGACAGGATTGAAAGGAGAAGACGTTCATCATACAACTTTAAACTTGTGTCCCATTTCTGGGCCACACCACCTGTAGTGCACTATTAAGTTTATAGATATATTCCTGTAATTATATTGTGAATAGCAGAATTATATTGTTGGACATTGCCATCTGTGGTGGAACATTCAAAACAGAATTAAGTCTATAGATTACGAGTGACACATAGCTATAATTCAAACCGTAATTGGTATAATCTTAAGGAGTGCCTCCAGCAACACCAGACAGGCCGCTTAGCAAGATCAGCCTCGGATGGCCTTCTCTCTGTCCCATCAGCCAGGACAGCTAGACTGGTGGGGACGAGGGAGAGGGCCTTTTCTGTGGTAGCCCCCACTCTGTGGAACTCCCTCCCTAGGGAACTCTGCCATGCCCCCTCTTTAATGAGCTTCCGCCGTGCATTAAAAATGTGGGTGTTCAGGCAGGCATTTGGGGTGGGTTAGGGTATTTTAGAAAATGTTTTTATTGTAGAATTTTATTGTTTTAAACTGTTATATGCTTTGTACATCGCCCAGAGTGGCTGGGTGACCAGCCAGATGGGTGATTAATAAATTAAATAAATAAATAAATAAATAAAATTATGTCACCGTTGCACTTAGGATTCTTCTCAGTCTTCCTGCATTAGTAGCTTCAGGTCTTTCAATGTGCTGAAGAAGGTCAAGAATTACTACTGTTCAACTATGGGACAAGATTGTTTGAATGGTCTTGCCATTGCTTAACATAAACTGTGACACTGCAGGAAAACTAATTTTTCCCAGAATAATTTGTGAATTTGCACAGTAAAAAGCTAGAAAAGCAACTGATAAATAAAACAGGAACATTTATTACAACTTACTGCATTGTGTTTTTTTGTGTTAAAAGCATTGGGGCGCAATCCGCTGGGGATAGTCGGCTGCCTCCAGACTTGGAGGTGACGGAGTATCTCATGCAGGGTGGGTGGAGCATGGGGAGGATCTTCTGCTCTGCACTCTGGCCATCCTGCATCAGCGGCTAGATGGCTGATTTCAGCTGCCTAGCCGGGGCAGGACAGAGCGGGGGGTGGGGGGCAGATGGCGCATAGGAAGTGTCATAACAACGCTTCTGCTGTCCCTCCCCCTCCCCCCCAGGAACACCCCCTTTCCCCCGCTCCATGCTGCTCTTACGAGCATGGAGCCAGAGATGAGCTGCGCCTCTTACGAGATGGCGGGGGCGGGGAGGTGGTTTGCTCCCTAACATATGTTGGCTACATGCCAAATATTTGGGAAAGCTGAGCCTTGCAAAAGTACAATGTTCACTACACACATTTTCCTTCCTTCACAATACTACAGATTGAATTCCTTTCTCTACCTAAAGTTGCAAGTACATGGCGCAGTTCAGCCCCCATTACGGTGCCATTTCCTTCCTTGTCAAAGACACGCAGCCCTTCCACAAAGTCCTCAAAGGTTCCTTGGTCCTTGGATCGGGCAATGTGCTGCAGCATGGGGAGGAAAGTTTCAAAATCCAGCATCTTCATATTCATTTCTGAAAGGGAAGAAACCAGAAGTGGTGATATTGCCAGTTCATATACATAACAGGCTGCTCCAACAAACCATGGTTTGATGGCGGGACCATCAAATGATAAGCTTGAGCACACCCTACTCACACTCCCATTCCCTCTGTCATGCATTCAGCTCCAAAGGAGACTTCCTTGTTTCTTAAACCACATTGTGAAATCTGAATGGGGAAACTGATTCAAGTAAACACTCCCTACAAACCAGGATCTGATTTGGGAGAGGGGGTATTACAAGCTTATCCCAGGACCAGAGGAATTATATTTGCTTCCAGACCAATTGCTGGGCCCACAGGTGTATAACCTGAAGATGCACAAAAGACCTGTGATGTAGGGGCTGGAAAGGGCCAAGTCCATCCTATTGGATACACTTGCCTTCTGGCTTTGGTTTTCCCAGCACCTTCAAAACCTCTGCGTTGGTTGGGTTCTGTCCCAGGGCTCTCATGACATCTCCACACTGACTGTATGTGATCTTCATCTCTCCAGTTGGGGTTCTGTCAAACAGCATGAAGGCCTCTTTGAATTCTGCACAAACAAAAGGAACTGAGTTAGCTTTTTGCCCAAGTCAAGAAAAGAAGCTAAAAGTGCCACTGAAATCTTTCCCAACTGAGGTTCAGAAGAAGTATTACTTTCAAATCTGAAGAATGAAGGGATTACTTCTGGAAAATTGAGACATATTCTTACCAGTATCTGGGAGGTGTTTTTGGTGCGTATGCAGATGGTGATTTGGGCTGCAATCCTATATACACTTACCTAGGAGTAAGACCCCATTGAACTCAATGGGACTTACTTCCCAATAGACATATATAGAGTTTGTGCTGTCAGAGTATAATTATTGTGCCTCCTGAATTGTGGGCGCAATCCAATACACTCATTGGAATATTATTCTTTCCCTCAATGTTTCAAGAGACTGGACAAAAACGGGAAGGGGAAGCCAAAATTCAGGTGTGAATATTATAACTTAAAATTGATAGTGGTCTTCAGATATGACGGGCTGTCATGCAGAATATGGAGCAGACTTGTTCTTTGTTGCTTCAGAGGGTAGGATTAGAACCAACAGGTAGAAATTGCAGGGAAGCAGATATTGGATGAACATTAGGATAAACTTCCTAAATGGCAGTGGCACAGACTGCTTCGAGAGGTGGTGGGCTCTCCTTCGCTGGAGGTATTTAAGCAGAAGCTGGACAGCCACATGTCAGGGTCAGTGCATCTGATGCTGTAGATCTTGCCATCCAGATTACCCCCAAGATCCCTTCCAACTCTATAATTCTATTATAATACATTATTTTTAAGTAATTATATTTATTGGTTCAGTGGTTGTTGGATTAAATTAAATCTATTCCTTATTAGATTATTTCAAAGTAAAAGGTTTTGTGTTTTGAATATTTTCTGTTTTGTTCTGTTAGTTTGTCTAAAATGAATGTATAAGGGATAGGGAAAACTCTACTCTTTTTTTTTCACATTACCACATGCAAAGTGGGGATACACTAAAATGGGACAGAAAGCAAAAGAAAGCAATTTTTTAAACTGAATGCAGATTCTACTAGCTAATGTAAAAATTACATCTGAATTACAGTTGCAGGAAATGCAAAACAAAAGTCCTAGCCTAAACAAACATGCAAAAAGATTGTTAATTTTTTTAAAATGTAAGCATCCCATGTGAACACAGCTTTTATCTTCAGGGCTGGTTTTCTAATTCTGGAAAGTTCACCTGATGGAAATGTATGAAATATTATTATTATTATAGAAGAGAAAGTTGTGATTTATTTAATTCTAATTGTAAACGCACACACAATTACTTCAATATGTATTTAAGTGACACTACTCATCTATATTCTGTGGATGATGAGTGGGGTGGGGTGGGGTGGGGACTCCAGTGCTCACACAGACTTCCCATTTGAGCAGAGGCATACATTAATGCTGAGTGATTCCCACAATTGAAGTGAACGGGGAAGCCCTTGCAATGTGCATGCACATCAGATCCCAAAACAGCTTGGAAATCACATTCATTTCTTAAAATATACAAGTACGTACAGATGTTCAGATAGCAGCCAAATGCAAACGAGGGCAGGGCTCCTGTACCTTTAACAGTTGTGCAGAAGAGGTACATCGGCTAAAATCCCCTCTTCTACACATCTATTAAAGGTGCAGGAGCCCTGGCCCCTTTGGTGCCTTGCCATCAGATGAGAATACATTTCAGTGTGTGTATTGAACAGCACAATTCTATGCCTACTCAGAAGTAGGCACTGTTGATTTTAATTGGACTTACTCCCAGATAAGTGTGCTTTGGATTGCAGTCTAGTTAGAGCTAAATCACACACTGATAATGGCATGTTCAAAAGCGCAGACCCAAAAGCAGAAAGAAAATATCTGCAGACACCTGTTGCTCTATTTTGTCTTCCCCTCACAGTTCCAGTGCAGGTTGCAACCCAGTACCTTCTCTTTACCTTTCTGGACAGGTGTATCTGGAAAGATCAGAACTGGTTTGTTTTTATATAAGATGGTTTTCAGCTTCTTGACTTGCTCCAATATTCTCTGTTTATCCTTTAATTCTGCTAGCCGAACAACAACAGTACTGCCCAGATCTGTGTTTGCCTTCTGCCCTTTGCCAGCTACCCTATAGGCTCTTTCCACCATAGTGGGTTCATCTCTGGGGTCTAGTTTTAGGACACTTGGCAACCACTTCTCCAAGAAGGCTACCACGTCTTGGCCCTCTTCCTTCTCTGGCAAGCTACGAATCCTGAGGACAGGTGGCTGCACTTGTTTCTCGACCTGCTGCATGCGGTCACTGACATGTTTGTTCTCGCGAGCCAGGCGTTCAATGTCCTGCCGGTATGCTTGTCCCTTTGCTTGTTCATTCCGAATTATAATGTCAGTTGCTGCAGCTGACTGGGACAGGCTCTGGAGCAGTCTTTCCAGCATGTCCATACGTAAATTCAAGGCTGAGATTTTCCTGTCAAAGGCCTTCACTGCCTCTGTGGTTTGGGCCATCTTGATCTTGATCTCTAGCACCATCTCTTTCACGGAGGCTTCTCCACTGTTGAAGGAGGCCAAGGGCTCAGCACTGGTGTGCAGCCCTGGAGATGCAGAAGCCCAAGAGGCATCGTATTGAGTTCTCCGGAAATCCTTGAGCGGGAGCATTGGAGATGCTGGTTTGTTATTCAGCATTTTCATACCGGCTGTAGTGTGGTGGCTACCACATATGGGGGAAGGTCACATGTGACATCACAATGACTCCTCCTGCCTGTATCAAAGGTTTTTATGCTGTGTCGAACTGTAGGTGTGTGTACACTACCTGCTGCTGCGTCTTCCCACAGATTACCTTTTTCAGAAGAGGGAACTCTCGACACGGCCATCCCTGCTGATCTTAAGAGATGGATGAGCTCATAGAGGCGCTACTGGCTTAGGGCATGCTGGGCCCAAACTCTGAAGCGTCTATAAACCATATCTAGCATCACAACTTGTCTACTCCCCCCCGCCCCCCGTGGCAAAGTAGTACCAGGCTTAGGGCAGAGAGAGTGGAAGAAGACAAGGAATGAGTAAATTGAGAAATTGGGTTAGATCCAGATTTAGTCATAGTTAGAATAGACCCATTGAAATCAATGGGACTTAAGTTTAGTTATACTTAACCTGTATTGAACCCTCTATCTATCTATCTATCTATCTATCTATCTATCATCTATCTATCTATCATCTATCTATCTATTACATTTGCATCCCACCCTATATCATTAAGATCCCAGGGCAGTGTACAGATAAAATCAATTTAAACAGTATAAAACAATAAATAATTTAAACAGCTCAAAACATATTAAACCATTAAACAAGCTAATACCAGTTAGAAACATCTAAAACAGTTAAAACAGTGTGAGACTTTAGGGAATTCAGTTAGCCCTCAAAGGCTTTGGTGAAAAGCCATGTTTTAACTTGTCAACGAAATGAAAAGTCTATATGGAAAAGTCTTTTTCAAATTAACCATTGCTTACCTTCAATCTGTTCACCACTAAAATCAATCTGCAGGAGAAAAAAAAAGGACAGCAATTATTTGCTATTCCTGTGTCTTTTGCAAACACACGCAACCTGTGTTGATTCCAGGAGCTAGTATGTATGCTAGAGTTGAATGTGGATGGTATACTTTGGGATGTCTGGAGGCTTTACATGCCTAATGGTGCCTGCACAAGTCCATATAACTGTGCATGAATTAGCCCTTAACTCCTTGTCATACTCTCTGTCAGGGCAGTTAACTTGTGGTAAATGGCTGGAGTTTCCCCAAACTAAACTTTCAGTGCATGCGTAAGAATAAGTAGATGGTAGCTCTTCTGGATTACTGTAAATACAATTTTTTAACCTCATTGCTCTTCATATACCTAGTGTTCTCTCTCTCTTAGAATCATGGAATAGTAGGGTTGGAAGGGGCCTACAAGGCCATCAAGTCCAACCCCCTGCTCAGCGCAGGAATCCAAGTCAAAGCATCCCTGAGAAATGGCTGTCCAGCCTCGTCTTGAATGCCTCCAGTGTGGGAGAACCCACCACCTCCCTAGGGAATTGGGTCCATTGTCATATTGCTCTAACAGTCAGGACGTTTTTCCTGATGTTCAGCCGGAATCTGGCTTCCTGTCACTTGAGCCCATTCTTCCGTGTCCTGCATTCTGGGATGATCGAGAAGAGATCCTGGCCTTCCTCTCTGTGACAACCTTTCAAGTGCTTGAAGAGCGCTATCCTATCTCCCCTCAGTCTTCTCTTCTCAAGGCTAAACATGCCCAGTTCTCTCAGGCTCTCCTCATAGGGCTTTGTTTCCAGTCCCCTGATCATCTTTGTCGCCCTCCTCTGAACCCTCTCCAGCTTGTCTGCATCCTTCTTAAAGTGTGGTGCCCAGAACTGGACACAGTACTCCAGATGAGGCCTAAACAGTGCTGAGTAGAGGGGAACTAGGACTTCCTGGGATTTGGAAGCTATGCTTCTATTAATGCAGCCCAAAATAGCATTTGCCTTTTTTGCAGCCACATCACACTATTGGCTCACCTTCAGCTTGTGATCGACAACAATTCCAAGATCCTTCTCACTTGTAGTGTTGTTGAGCCACGTATCCCCCATCTTGTAACTGTGCACTTGGTCTTTTTCCTAGGTGCAGAACTTGGCATTTATCCCTATTAAATGCCATTCTGTTGTTTTCTGCCCAGCGCTCCAGTCTATCAAGATCACTTTGAATTTTGTTTCTGTCTTCCAAGGTATTAGCTATCCCGCCCAATTTTGTGTCATCTGAAAATTTGATCAGCATTCCCTGCACCTCCTCCTCCAAGTCATTAAAAAAATGTTGAAGAGCACTGGGCCCGAACTGAGCCCTGCGGTACCCCGCTCGTTACCTCTCCCCAGTTTGAGAAGGCCCCATTGATAAGCACTCTTTGAGTCCAATTCTGTAGTCTCTCTCTCTCTCCAAATCCCCCCACAAAACCTTCCTCCTCATCTCCAACTGGATGAATTCATCTGTTATCCCAGCCTCTCCCCTTCCATCCTTCCTTCAGTTGTCTCCCCTGACTTTTGATGCTTGGATTGTAAACTCTTTGGAGGAAGGGCCTGATGGGCTTGTTCGTTTTTGTGTTTTGCTTATATAAAGCACCATATACAATGATGGTACTAAATAAAAAAATGAAACAGGAGTGTGCATACACACACACACACACACACACATCGATGTATAGAGAGGGGGTGGAGCTCTTAAATATCCTGTATGCTTTATTTGGGTCAGTGTATCATCACTTGGTTTCCATCTCTTGTTTGTACTGTGTCATGGGAATCCAGCTACAAACCTTGCCTTGAATCATCATATATGCTATAACGAACTCCTTCTCTGAAGATGGATATTTATGTACCAGGCTTAGGGCAGAGAGAGTGGGAGGGTGCTCTTGCACTCGTGTCCTGCTTGTGGGTTCCTGGTTGACAGCTGGTTGGCCACTGGCTAGATGGACCCTTGTTCTGATCCATCAGGGCTTTTTTTATGTTCTTATGTAGGGAAGGGAAAAAAAACCCTGCAGAGGGGGAAACCCCAAAACAGCACAATGAGAACTGAACGTGCTCTATGGTCAGGGCACGCTGGCCGACTGTTGGGGGAGGAACTGAAAATCACAGTGAGGGATGTGATTGGATATCTTGTAAGAGGTAATGGCTGGCTGGAACACTGAACAGGAGTAGCCCACACCACAACACTGGGCTGCAGGCCCTACTGCGGTCCCCTCTATTTCCAATGTTCCAGTGTGAGTGCTGTTGCTTATGTAGTCATAAGAGAGGGGCAGCAGGTTCAGGAGAGCCCCGAGGTTGACAGAAGAACAAAACATCTACAGAAAACGTGAACCCCAAGGAAGGACCAAACAGCCCCATGAGAACTGGCTATGTGCCGTAGCCACAGCCAAGGAGAGATGTTGTCCGCAGCTGAAACAGTAACCAGCTTGCCATTTTGTACACCACTCCAAACCTCCTCAGCATGGGTTTAGAGCTTGTCGGAACCTGAAATCTCAGCAGGCCCTCCCCACGGGCCCCGAGGGTTCAGCCGATTCACCGCCACTCTGCTTCTCACTGAAGAAGGGAGTGGGGGGGGGGGGACCAGACCAGCGAGGAAGCCTCTCAGAAGCAATAGGCCAGACTGGGTCATGTGACAGTACCTCCTAGCTGGTGTGCAATGCTGCCTGGGCAGCCTTCCCTGAGCAATAGAAGGAGGTCGCTGCCACGCTTCTGGTGCCCATCCCACAACTTGGCAGCAACCAGGTATGATAGGTTCTGCATGTGCTGGAGGAGTGGGGGTGGGGTGGGGGATTCGCCATGACCTTGGAGGCAGTGCCAGCTCTGGGCTATTGCAGGCCTTGGCAGAAGGCAATGTCAAGAAGCCTCCTCCTCTAGTTATCTTCTCAATGCCATGGTCATTGGGCACTACTGGTCTTCTGTGGTTTCTTGTCATTGCTGCCAGCTCCCACGTCTGCATTGGCTGCAGTGAGAGGTAGGCTTCAATTGCAAAGAGAAGGAACAACTCCATAAAGTTCCTATCAGTGGGGTGTGTGCCCTTAATAAAACCTAGCCATGCCTACTGTTGTTGCCAGCTGTGTGGGATGTTGGGGGGAGAGGCCTGGCCCTGGCCTGGCCTGGCCTGGCTGCGGGGGGCTGGCCTGAGGCCTGTGGCTTGTTGAAAACTAAAGGTGGCTTCATGTGCTGCTCCACTTGTTCCACGGCAGAAACTTGTTCATTACACACATGAGCATCTGACCCCAAAGGCAGAAAGCCTGGTTAGCTCAAGGCAGAAATGCTGAGAGAGCCGAGGTACTTTGCTGGGAATTGGTGTATGCTTGTGTGTTTCATTTCAAGGCAGTCTCCAGAGGTCAAGGTGTCAAGTGGTTAAAGCATTTCCATAATGATCTGATGCTATTAATAACCCTCTTCAACTCCAAGAGGCTATCTTGAAAGAATGTGGCAGTATCAAAGGAGAGGAATGGAAAAATTTTCCTCCTTGGGTGCATGATAATAACTATAGAGACAAAGGATCTCTGCAATGTGCAGAGTGGGTGGTGATGTAAGGCAAAGGACAGCAGGAAATATAGGGTCATGTGGGTGTATTAGACAAATTCATGAAGAATATGTCTATCAATGGCCATTAGTCATGGCAGCTAAATGGAATCTCCATATTGAGGGGCCATGTACTTCTGATACCATATGATGTGGACAAACAGTAAAGGTAAAGCAACGCCTTCCTGCTCTGCTTGTAACTTTCCCAGAAGCATTTGTCTGGGACACTGAACTAGAAAGACACTCTGACTGGGTTCGCACAACACGAGGATGGTTAATAAGCCATGGTGGCTTATTAACAGTCCCCACATGTGCCAGTCCCATGCTGGTTTATTTGCCTAATTACCCTTGCTGAGCACAGGATCTCCTGATGTCCAAACCCAGGGAGGGTGGGCGGGTGGTATGGTTAGCAAACCACCCAGCACCCATGCTCTGTTGTAGGGTTGCTGGGTGATTTGTTAACCACCCCAGCTACCCACCCTTGCTGGGTTCAGACAACAACCCATGCATGGAGAGGGTAATTAGGGAAAGGAGCCAGCATGTGCAAGGGCGGTTAACAAGCCACAGTGGCTTATTAACCACCCTCATGTCATGCAAACCATGCCTCTGTCTGATCCAGCAGGGCTGTTCTAATACTCTCCCGTTTTTCTTAATTCAGTGCTTTAATGCCAGACTGAAAGACAATGCTTGAAAAATAGGTATGCTGCTGTGTAGCACAGGAGAACCCTCGGACAGCAGGTCTCAAACCCTTTTTCATGGGTCACTTGAAAACTGCTAGGGGGTCTAGACAGACCTCTTAGTAAACTGTTGTTGTTCTACAAACCAAATCAAAGCACATCCATAGCTTTTATTTTATATTTCTTTAGCACCAGCATCATCGTCAAAACCAGTAGCATATTATGAAAATCACAGGCCATTGATCAAGCTGTTTCAGTTTCCCAGATGTGTTTAACAATGCATATACTGCTGGTGTTTAACAATGCATGTACACTTGTATACGACGCCCACGCATCATGTGTTTCTTGCAGGAATTGATTACACCTGTGTTTCCTGGCCTACCTTGCAGGGTTGTTACATGGAATAGTATTGTATATGATGCAGTTTGGACTCTTCAAAAGCTTTATAGAAATACTATTATTTTGGTATGGATATTTATAGTCCAAAAACTTTCAGAGTGGTTCACAATTAAAACAATTCTAAAAACATAAAAGTATAAAACGTAACTGATTTTAAAAGCAACAGTAACCAGCACACTCAGAGTATAAGCAAACAGATCTCCAGATTAAAAGACCTAAAAGTTGACACTGAAAGGCCTGAGCAAACAAGAGATCTTCAGCTTTCTCAGAAAAAGAGGTAGTGGAATTGGTGCCAGCCAAGCATCTATGAGGAGAGCATTCCACAACCAGGGTGCCGCAACAGAAAAGGCCCTCTCCCCAGACCCATCTCAGGGAAGTTGGAGAATGGCCTCTGCTGATTATCTTAAGGTTTGGGCAGGTTCATAAAGGCAATCCTTCAGGTACCCATTTGGGTTTTAGAGCACCTTGAATTTGTGCTCAAAAACAGATTTGTCACCAGTATAGCTGTTTCAAGACTGGTGTGGTGTGATTCATTTGGCCAGTTCCAAATGCCCCTGTGTTTTGTATTAACTGACATTTCTGCATAATTTTGAAAGACAGCCCCGTGTACATCCAGGGCCAGCCCTGCCATGCTGCAGAGTAAAATAAGGTGACACCATGATGTGTATGTATAGGGGCAGGGGGAAGTGTGTAGATAAAAGCAGGAATTGGTGTCTGAATGATGCAGCAAGACTTTTTAAAGTGTTGGCCCTCGTTGTGGGACAGAGCCATCTGGGCTGAGATTACTCTTCCATCAATTAACTTTCTAAATTTGATTTTCTGATGCTGCAAGAGACCTGGGCCCTAGACAAGATAGAACTAAATGGCTTTACTGCCTACCAGCTATATGCCACCCCTAGTGATAAAAAGGGCATGGCCAGGGGTGGTCTAGGCATATTCCTCTTGGCAAGGCTCCATACATCAACAATTAATTTCTCTCCTCTCAACCAACTGGCAACAGCAGTGATGATCAAATTTAACCACTCTAATGAACTACTAATAAACATATACCTCCCCCTGCCCCAATGCAGGGTTTTACCTGGCCGAAATGGCATATCAACTGGATTTATGTATTTTAAATGGCAGTGTAACTGGTGACATCCCAGGAGAATGCACTTTCTGATCAGGTGCCAGACTGAATGTAATTGATTGACAATTTGCTTAATTTTGTGGTTCACTTGGAGATTGAAAGCTGCCCTGATAGCGACCACCTTCCACTAGTCATGGCTATGAAGCCTCAAGATTGGCATATGTATGCTGATGTCATTTTCCATCCCAATGTGGAGGCTGTGGCCAGAACTGCCAAGATCAGATGATCCAAGAGGGTGGACAGGTCCCTCACGAAGTTGCTGAATATAGACCATTTTCACACGATTCCCTCCTCCATTCGTACAGTGGGACTGAACTATGGAATTCTAGTCCATTATAACCTATTGGTTAATGAGCTGAAGGCTCTTCTAATTACTAAAAATGTCGGGAAGTCACAGACCAATCAGTTTAAATCAAAGGGCTGGTTTGACTATGAGTGCATCACTGCAAAAAAAGAAGTCCTCATTGCCAAATTTAGACCTATAAGGAAAAATCCTTCAGCAGCGCCACTGGATGACCGAATCCTTCATAAATATATATATATATATATATATATATATAACTTTACTAAAGGTGAAAAAGAAGAGTGTATAAGGAACAGCATCAAATCAGCTTATCCACACAGTCAGGTACAAGGATTCGGCCTCCTTCTGGCACTTAAGGGCATTTTCGCTTGGCTCTGGCCCTTCACGTTTGGACTGTCTTATTCCTGTAGAGGCCTGGGAAGTTCATTTTCATGTGCTGTATGCAGAAGAGGAGACATCCGCCCTTCGGCTGCAATATGCTGCTAGATTTCTATCTGATTTGGCCCCCTGTTTCAATCTCCATGGCAACTAACCTGGTAAATCACCTAAAGTCAGGCAAGGCCCCAGGCTGTGATTTCATTCTCACAGAGCTAATCAAGAGAGATATAGATTGGTGGGCTCCAATTTTGGCAAATGTCTTTACGTATGTAGACCAAAATGCCCATATTCCTCTTGACTGGGTCTGGCTGTTATCGTCCCCTTTTTCAAAAAGGGAAGTGAGAATGATCCAGCAAACTACTGTCCAATCAGCCTACTGGCTATAATCAGCAAATGTTATGCTAGACATCTTTGCTGGAAACTCCAAGCCTGGATGAAACATGAAAATATCTTGGCCAATGAACAGCCTGGCTTTAGAGCAGGTTGCTCCACCATGGATCGGGCATTAATGCTGCAATTTCTAGTGGAAACATATGCCAGCAAATCCAAACCATCTCTGTTTGCAACCTTTATAGACCTCAAATCTGCCTTCGATTCCATCTCCAGAGACAGACTCTGGCACAAATTTGAGAACTCTATGGTGGATTGTCACCTTCTATTCCTCATGTATAAGTTACATGAAAGCACCAACTTAAAAATTAGATGTAACCTGGAGGATCCTCTGTGTGGTTCAGTTCCAACATCTAAAGGAGTAAAGCAAGGCTGCATACCTGCCCCACTCTTGTTTAATTTCTACATTAACTTTTTAGTCAAAGTCCTCGATCATCCTGACGTCCATCTGCCTAAGTTAGCAGACAGGCTAACCAATAAATTAAGTTAAGCAATGTAACCATATGTGGAGAGGTGGCCGCCTCCGAACTCAGAGGCGACTGCCTATCCAAAGTACGGTGGGAGGGGATTCCCTCCTCCGTGTTCCAGCCGCCCTGCATTCATGGCTAGGTGGCTGATTTCGGCTGTCTAGCTGCAAGACGTCAGAGTGCAGGGTGGGGAGGCTGGACAACGCATAGGAAGCATCGTACCAGCACTTCTGCACTCCCCACCCCCGGGAACACCTGCTTTTGCCCTGTTCCACGCTGCTGTTTCAAGCCCGGGGACAATCTGCACCGCCTACAAGGCGGCAGGGGAGGGGGTGGGGAGGCAGTTCTCCAGGAACTGACTTTGGAGCGTGGGCTCCAAGGTTGGTTCCCAGAGAGCGACCAATCCTATGGCTGTCTAGCTGCTGTCTAGCGGCCATAGGCTTGCAGTCTTAGGGAGCAATCCTATGGCCCCTAGACATGTCTCAGGGACCATAGGATAGTGGGGATTCCCCCCTCCGAGGCTGAAGACAGTGCTCTGACCTTGGCAGGAGGAGTTGGAGAGCCATCCCTCCTCCTGCTCACAGCCAGCACAGAAAGAACTGTGCCGGCTGGCCTCTAATGTTGGAAAATCGACCTCAGAGAGGGGGAAAAGGGGCGTTCCAGTGGACGGGGAAGGGAGAAGGCTGGAGAGGCCAGAATACAAGCTGTCCTGATCCCCTTTGAATTGCTGTTGCTAGACAGGCAAAAAAGCCCGTCTAGAAAAAAACACACCCAGCGATCAGAGGACAGGGAGGCGAAGGTCGCCTCTGCCATTCCTCCCTCCCTGCTGGCTTCAGCTTGGCAGGGCATTGGATACGCAGAAGCCTCTGTGTATCTAATGGATTGCACCCTTAGTCATGACTACCCTGATTTTAATGGGTCTAAAGCTTGACTAATTAGCCTGGATGCAACCCATTATCATTTAACTTTAAAAAACTAAACTTGTGTTAAATCCAGAATTACAGAATACAGCATTTCAGATTCTCTACAGTTTCCCTTTCACATTTAGTGCCTGCATGACATTCAGGCTCCTTTACGAAACTACATGCAGCATGGTTAGCTAGAAAATGGCCACTAACCCACCTCTTGGCCTTGCCTCATCAGCTGCAAGAACTGCAAAGAGGTTCCTGGGGGTTCTACTGTTTTTATTAAACGTGTGTCTAATGCTTCGGGTATGACCATGCAGGCTTTTGAACACGCACACGTGCTGTCGTTTTCTGCCCACTCCTTTACAAAAGGTTTTGAATCTCCACTTTGGAAAAATAAACTGTGTTAAGGAGCCCTGTGGCTTAGGGGTTCGAGCACAGTTCCACGACCAGTCCGGAAAGAGAAGTTGTTCAAGGAAGTGATTATAACCATTATTTCCTCCCCCTGCCCCATTTCTCCAGGCTGAAGAAGGCTCTTGGGGAAAGTGAAAGAACCAACACTAGCCAAGTCTGTGCAGGAGTTCTTTCTCTTCGCTTGTGCACACACTTTCCAAATCCTCTGGTTCTTCCTTCTCAACATCTCCAAAACCAATTTTTGCTTCTCCGTCTCTTACCTAAATTCAATGGGATTTACTTCAGAGTAGACATGTATAAGACTGCACTGAAAATCTATTGTTCATGCTCTGGTCAGTTTTTACCTACATGGCTGCAGCTTCTTCTCGTCTGCCTTTTCTCCCACCCTCAATCCACAGCATCTCTGATGAGCCCGTCTTCCTCTCCCTTTGCTATAATATCATCTAGGGAGGCCAGACGCAAAAGAAGACAGGGCTCCCGTATCTTTCACCGCTGGGTGTAAGAGCAGATTTCAGCAGCTGTGTCGGTTGTCATGGAAGATGCTGAAATTCCCTCTTCTCCAGCCCTTAGAGGTGCAGGGATCCTGGCCATTACCCACCTCTTTTCATTCTCTAACTCTGGTTCTCGGGTCCAGTCCAAGACATTTTGTTGCCTGAGGCAAAGGACAAGATGGCGCCCCTCCCACATATGGAAGCTGGCCAGAGAGGCAGTCTGATCCCGTTTCAACTTGGTGGCAGGACAGCACCCTCCGCTAGACCCCAGGGCAGGAGACAGCTTACAGAGGCTGCATGGCAGGCTGCCTGGCATACTCAGCTCTGTCTGCCAGCCCTGTGCTGCCATTCCTTGCCCTCCAGCATCTACCGCCTGAGGCAGAGCTGCCTCACTCACCCTAACAGTAGGGCTGGCTCCCTGTTATTCTACTTCTAAATTTCTAATCCTTACTTTCCACCTCTTTGGCCCTAATCCTTTCCCCTTCTTACTCTGTTCGGTAGAATATTGCTGGGTTTTGGATCCCTTGTCTCCTCTTCCTCTCTTGGCTTTTCCCGCGCTTCCCTTAAAACCACATCCCTCAAGTCACCAACCAAGGCTCACCTGTTCACTCTTCTCTCCCCCATCCTCACTTCCCATTGCTCAGTTTTCTCCCCTTGTCTCTAGTGTAGACTGCAAGCCCTCTGGGCAAGGAATTTATATCGACTGTACAATGTCTAGCACACTGTTCACATGGAATCAGTGTTACATACTGACATAAGCAGAAGCAGGTGTGGTTTGGATGGGATCAGACAGGGCTGCAACTTTGGGATCTATATAGACTCAGGAAGTTGGGGAACTTTTGTGTTGAATGGAGGAGAAAAGTTTCTGCTGTGTTGAGGTGTCAGTCTCATCCTACTCTCTCTCTCTACAGGAAAACACAAACGTATCTTAATGTGTGCCATATGTACAGCAGTGCCCAGTTTAGTGTATTCATGGCAAGAAAAAGACCTATGCTACGCGTCACACATGTACTGAGTAAGCGAATTTGTCCCTACACAGAAACAAACTACATGCAGGAAGATAATGACCTATCAAGTGGCCTTCAAAATGAATAGTTCCACTTTGCAGAGCACATCCTCCAGCTGTTGACAAATCCCCAAATGGGAGATTTTCAGCTCTTGAAAATCAAACCTGGGCTGGATGTAGATGTGCGGGTTTTTTCATCCCACTTTCATCTCTGGTAAACAGGCTTGGCAGGATTTCGTATTGTTTCAAACCCTGCAGAACCTGTTTGACCAGAGGCAGCAAAGGGACAGAAGAACTATGTCTGTACATCGTGGTAGTGAACCTTTTCTCAACCTATTTTCAGCATTCTGTCCAGCCCAAGAAACTAGGGGAGATGCTTTAATATCTCCACTGATTTAAATCTTATTCTAAAATGATGAAAAAGCAGTGTGAGGAGTTCTGCTTCGATCTAGCAGCTCAGCTTCTGCCAGGTATATTTAAATTCACTTGAAGAAAAACTGACTTTTAAAGTAACGCAGCAAGTTAAGCTCTTCCGAAGCTTATGTTAATTGTTAATAATGTTATTTAATGAATAAATTAAGCAAACATTTTGTAGCAAATCAGATGACATTAGACAGATAGGAAGGAAAGAAAGAAGAAAGTTCAGTGGATCAGCTTTCAGAGTGGTTGAGTGGTGATTGTAAAAATTAATTGTATTGTAATTAATTGTAAAATGAGTCACCTTCTACCACTGAGAATCAACAGGTCTGGGAACTAAAGCTGGGATGCAGAGCTCTGGGCCTTTTGATGAGTCCATGGCAGAGCAGAGAACTCTTGCATTCCTGCCTTCAAGAAAGAGAATGAAGAGAGATATCTGGATTTCTTGCTTACCTTCACGCCCTTGGGATCAAAGGCAGGTTCCTTGGGTGGTTCCGGAGCTGGAGCCGCAGCCGGAGCCGCAGCCGGCTTGGCAGCCTCTTTCTTGGGATCTGGCTTTTTAGGGGCCATGATGTCGGATTACTGGCAAGTTAGCCGGGAGGAACGGTGCTCGGGATGCGGCAGTGAGGCAAAGGGCCGAGGAACAAAAGGCAGCACTTGCTCCCATCGCTTATATACTCAGCTGTGGGTCGCGCACCGGAGGGTGGGCAAAAGGCAAGAGCAACTGCTGTTTACTATAAAAGGAAGGCACTCCAACAAGGCCCCCCCCCCCCAACAATTGTCCTTTGTCATCAGCACATAGTGCAAAGGCCTGGAGCCATCACTGCAGGCGGCTTTTGTGCACCTGGGCTGGGAAGATTTCAGGACACACAACTGAAAAGACTTTCAAAAACAGATTGCCCAGAGCATTCTATGGGGAAAATAGCAACCTGCCCAATACTCAGGGGGCACAAAGTGTGTCTTTTTATAGGCAAGCCTACGAGTGCAAATGCCACAGATTCCTTTCCAGCGCCAGATTTGCTTGCCGACACTTTCCCCGTGGAATAGTTGCCTGGACGCCTTTTGATCGCAGATGCATTTTTTCTAACTGGCTGATCCAACTCTGTAGCCTTACTTGGCTTTCCCCTCATTTTATAATCATTCTCACCTTTTGCACCCTGCCTTTTCTCCAAGGCGCTCAGGCTGGCATTCGTAGGATGGTCTTATTTTATCCTCACAACTGGATAAGCTGAGAGACAGCGACTCTCCCGAAGCCACCTAGAGAGCTTCATGGCTGAGCAGAGTTTTGAACTCAGGGTTTCCCAGGCCAAATCCTGTATGACAGCCATCCCCAACCTGGAGCACTCTAGATGTGTTGGACTGCAACTCCCATCATTCCCAGCCAGCATGGCCAATTCTGGCTTGGAGTGGTGGGAGTTGTAGTCCAACGCATCTGGAAGGCATCAGGTTGGGAAAGGCTCCTGCACTTGATCCATGGCTGCACCACAGAGGCTCTCAGGGTTGCCTCCCTTCCTCCCCTGTGCTCATGTACACCCGGGGGTTCTAGCTGCATGAGCCACATAGGCACATGCCAAAATCCGGGACTGGCCAGCATCTGACTGGACTGCTCTGGGGCTCATTTGAAGCACAATGATTCGGCATTGGCTCTGAGATTGTCATGGATCTGACACAAAAGGTTGGTGGCACAGTTCTCAACACACTCAAAATGATTACTGAAGAAAGTGCCTATTCTCCCCCCCCCCTGCCGCCTTGGAGCTGCAAGCCCCAGGTAATTAAGCATGTTGCACAAAAGGTAATTAGGAATCCAGAGAATTAAATAAATAATATGGTAACTGGTACCAATGAGAAAGTTCAGGTACAGGTTCACAAGAAAGAATTCATAATTAATTCTTGGTAACTAGCATAAAAATAATGGTCACGTTGTCCTGGATGGTACCAAAGAGAAAATGCTGATTTAAAGCTCTAACACTTGGGCCAAAAAAGTTATTTGAGTAAAGAACAGCTGTGAGACTGTATTATTCCAGGTCAAAAGTGTACTTAGGGCACAATCCTATGGCCACTAGACAGTGGCTAGATGGCCACAAGATTCTTTGTTTTCTGGGAAATGACCCAGTGCTCGAGCTTGGTTTTATTTATTTATTTATTTATTAAATTTATTAATAAATTTTTGGTTCCTAGAAAACTGCCTCCCTGCCCCCTCCCCCGCTGCCTCGTAGGTGGCACGGTTCATCCCTGGCTCCGTGCTTGGAAGAGCAGCACAGAGTGGGGGAAAGGGGGCGTTCCTTGGGGAGGGAAGGGGATGGCAGAAGCACCATTACGACCTTTTTCTATGCGCCGTCTGGCCTCCTCCCGGCCCCCCCGCTCCAAAGCGCCCTGGCTAGACAGCCGAAATCAGCCATCTAGCCGCAAATGCAGGGCAGCCAGAGCACGGAGGAGAAGATCCCCTCTGCACTCCACCCGTCCAGCACTGAGTAGTCGGTCACCTCTGAGTTTGGAGGCGGCCAACTGTCCCCATAGGATTGTGCCCTCCAAGTTTTTGCTTATCAAGTAATGAGCAAAAAATATTGTGTAAGGTATCCGAAAGCCTGATATACAGATGTCTAGAAAAATTTATGCACTTTGGTTTCATTGGCAAATTTTGAGTAAGGAGTTATCTTCTCAAAGGTATAATTCAAAATTGATCTTATCTAGCCTGAAAGGTGTATGTGTAAGCGTGTTAAGTATGTTCTAATTTTCAAAGAATGTTTAATAACAATGAAATAATTAAGACTGTGAGTCCCAATTTATGAGACAGTAGATAATATTAGTTATGAAGTAATTTCTGCACAAATAGTATAAATATGTGCTGATTTTAGAATGCAGGAGCTTCTTATTAGGTGTCTCCACGACCATGGAAGGAGAAGGGAATGGTGGCTTACCCAGAATTTCCTAGGAATCGTCTTTGGCCTGCACAGGGCTCCACGAATGAGTGTACCGTACCAGTATAAGTCGCTTCACAGAACATAATTCTGGGTGGGGTGGGAGTGAATGTCATCTGACTGGCAGGGGCCGCTCAACCAATAAGAGAGCCCCCCCCTTCTCCTCCGATGAAATCCTGGGAGGTTTCCTCTTGTGTCTTCACAAAAATCGCTCTTTCTCTCCCCACCCTGCATTAATTACTTCCCTAAAGCAACAATTAGAAGAACACAGTGTCAATATAGCGCTTAAGGAAAGGATCACAACTTTGCATTAAAAAGTTCCTTATAGCACCAAACATTAAAGATCCTTTCTCCTTAATAAAATCCTGGGAGGTTTCTCTCTCTTCCCCTGCCCCACATTAATTATTTCCCGACAGCAGTAATCATTAAAGAAACAGAGATGGGAAACACCCCTTGGCCAGGGTCACGGTAAAAGGCAGGGTTAGGGTACCCACTGTAATGCGGGGGCTGGGGCACACAACAACCATAGTGCAGAGAACCAGACTTAAGGAAAAGAATCGGACTTTAAGCAGTATCAGGAAATCCGGTTTTCCACAGAAAGCTCTGGGGTGGCTGCGGGCTGGCTACGACGTCATGTGCCCCGAACGGCCTCCAACCAGAGCCACCTTGCAGATCATCACCTGCGGAGACCCCCAGGCCTGTGTACCTGTCAGCTGAATAGCCTATTCAGTATTGAACGGGGAACGTAGTGCTTAACATGAGATCTCTCCTCTCTTAAGCAATTAAGATCTAAGGATCTTTTGCAAAGGCTGTTTAACAACAAGACATGTTTTTATATGCAAGTTATATTTTGATGTGATGTTATAAACATACTTCTAATAAAAATGAAAAATAGATCAAAAAGATTTTCCTTTACTAATTCTTGTTAGTACAAAGCCTGGATTGCAACCCCAAAAAAACAATCTTAGGTGTACACTTGGTTTAGAAGTATTTTTATTTGCTATCGGGAGTAAACAGGAAGCTAAATGCTCCCAAAGTACTAAACTATAGACAGATAGCTCAAACAAAATCAAACCGTAACAAGATGAATTATGTTGTCCTTTGGATGCATAGGAAATTTACATTTATATTGAGTAGATTAACTTAAGTCCCCTTGATTTCAATGGGTCTGCTCTAAGTATGACAAGTCTGGATCCAAGCCATTGTACCACACTTTTTTTGTAGGGGAAAAAAGGCGCTAGAACTCAAGTCCCCCTAATCTACACTGTGTGTGTGTGTGTGTGTGGGCTGTTTAATTACACAAGTGGTGAATGATATGAGCTCTGCCCAAGAACAATTCTTCAATTCTAATGTGTCCCATGTTTAAGTCAATGTAGCATTGAAAACCGAGACCAGGCCTAAGCCCTGATTTAGTAGTGCTTTTGGAGTGAATACTTTCAGATTTTATATGCTTAGTTTGCATTTGGCTTCTGCTTGGCATGGGGAATGGCAAAACGATGATCAGGTCAATGAAGCCCCCCACACCCCTGCCCAGGAAAACTTGCTGATATTCCCCCCTCTCCCCGCTCGGCTCCCGTGCCTTCCCTTCTAAGATTGCATCAGGCATTATCCACACCCTTTGAAGCAGATCCTCAGCGGCTTAGGGGCTAGAAAGTCATACTCCAACAAATGTTTGTGAGCTCTGATTTTTTCATGCATAAGTTTCAGTTACATAGGAGGGGAGAAAGGGTCTGCAAAAAATCCCTTCCTAACTGTGGCCAGCATTTCTCTGAGCTGTTGCTGCTTCAGTATAATTTTTTTAACTTAAAAAAGATGTTTTACTGCATGATATCAGCTAATCAGGAATGATGTAGTGCAGCAAGCAAACGTCAGGCCTGGGATCTACTTTTTTATGAGAACCCCCAGATCCACCAGCTGGAGCCTGGTGCAAAGAACTGGTGCACTTAGAATTAAAGAATTCTGACTTCTGAGCTGAGGCATTTGTTTTGAGTGACAGAAATGAATGGGGTTCAGCTGACAATCCTTCCACCAAAAAATCCACTCCTGGTTACCCCAAGCTTTCTTCATTTCAGCAATATAATTCAGAGCAGGAAGGGAGGCATTTTGTTGCTGCTGTTGTGAAATAATTGGGAGTCAGAAATCCTTGCCAAATAATTAGGAGTAAAAAACCTTGCTAGTCTACTGCAAATCATCCAGAGTTTTTCCAGATATGTGTTCTGTCCACACCTGATATAGAGATTCATCACACGAGGCTAAAATCCCACATCCTTACCAGGGCTTTCTGCTTCCGAATTCTCTGCAGGATTATGACCAACTCAGGCAGACATGTGGTTTGAATTGAGGAAAGTCCTTCCTTGGCAAGTTCTATATGTTTCTATACATTTCATTTTACAATCACTAGATGGTGCTGTGATAATAGCGCTTTGCCATCATTGCACACAGCCAATAGAACGGATTAACATCCCTTGTGGCTTTATCTCCAATCTTTTTGAAAGTGGGATGAAGGCAGAAAAGTGCGGGAGCTGTCCTGGAGGTTGACAATGTCATGTAAAGGACCAGCAAACTTCTGTGACTGGCCAGTCACGAGTGGTATAATAAACCGCTCGTGTAGAAATGTTCATGGTGAACTTAACAAGGTCCCAATACCATGTGGCTATGTGAAGATATCAGCGAGGCCAAAGGAAGTCCTCCCATTATCCACACTCTGAATGAGGAAGGGGGACTGGGCCAGGGCCTCCTGTCTTGCCACGCTGTTCTGATAGGTTTCATTGACCTGGTTTGCACAACGTGACAGCCCATCCATGTCAGGATGGGGCTGGGTCTCTCAGGTGCTTAATTAAGGCGCAATCCTATCCAGATAGGCAGCCGCCTCCGGACTCGGAGGCAACTGCCTATCCAATGCAGGGCAGGAGAAGCACGGCGGGGACTGTTCCCTCCATGCTCCTCCTGCCCTGCATTTTTGGCAAGACAGCCGATTGTGGCTGTCTAGCCGCAGGAGGGCTGAGCGGGGAAGGAGGCTGCTGTACGACACATTGGATGGACATTGATGGACATTGGATGTGTCATACAGGCATTTCCACCCTCCCCACCCCAGAACGCCCCTGGACACGCCCCTTTTCAGCTACCCCACACTCCTCTTGCGAGCGCAGAGGATGGGGCTGTTCCACGCTGTCTCCGAGGCAGCACGGAAGCGGGGGGAGGTCGGTTCTCTGGGAACAAACGTCGGAGTGCAGGCTCTGAGGTCGGTTCCCGGAAAACAAGATATCCTATGGCCGTCTAGCTGCTGTCTAGCAGCCATAGGATTGCTGCCTTATACGACAGATTTATATTTACATGCCCAATTTGCAGAATTTATTCCTGCTGCAGAATTAGTTTCCAGTTTCACCATCAAGAGGGAAAACCAACCATTTTTTTAATGCTGTATTGCAGAACCCATTGAAGAGGTGTCCCAGCAGTTCTGCATTTTTAGAGGACAAAGTAACCAGCAGCCAGTGGTTCATATCCTTTCCCTCAGCCTCCCTTATTCAAATCAAATGTGCAAGACCATTGTGAAAAAGTGCATTGTAGGGATCCTACACCGTTGCCGCGCCCCATATTTCCTTCCAAAAAGTGTTCACTAATTTGAATATTCTTACAGCCATCATCCATGAAGAACATTTAATTCACGGAGGCTGTTAGCCAGGCCTGTTTGCTGTTGACCTGTGAGAACAGAGAGCGCACCCTAACATTTGCCTTAATAGTATCCTGCAGCTGTACATTGTAATGGAAGACTGATAACTGCAATCAAATTATCTCTGAGGGAAGCTTGTCCATAGTTATTGATCTTTTCATTAAGTTACTTATCCCTAAGATGTTTTATGGGGAATCCTTGGAAGAGAGTGCGAAAGCTCCTGCATTTTGCACCCACTTGTTCCCTATATCTTGGTGTGTTTGGTAAGGTAGGAGTGGGTTGACTATAATGTTGCACTTTGGTGTGCTTTCCTGTGTGTGCTTGTATGTCCAGAAAAACTGTACAGGGTCCTCAAGAACATGATAGGAGGTTTGGGGGTGGGGAACCTGGGTAGACATCTGGAATCTTGACCATTTAGCAGATAATGCAATCACTAATCGCACACACACACACACACACACACGATATTTGATAAAGCATCTTCACTCCACTCTCCAGCAAAAAGAAGAATGTTCCCAGCACAGCTTACAAAGATCAGTAGTAACAGTCCCTGTCCTCAGGCTTACAAGATAAACAGATTGTGAGGGAAAAGCAAAGCTCAGGCACTAATTCTTAGTTACAAATACAACATCAATAACAGTGCCATTAATCAGACTTCGTCCCACAGGGCAGTTGGTGATTATTGGCCATGTGGAGAACGGGACAGTCCAGCTGCAGAAGGCCCTGATGTTTCCTTCCCCATCCCTCCTTGCAACTTATATTTACGCCAGTGGTTGCACCCTATGGGACAAGGCTGCGTCAACTGCCAAGCAAAGAGGTGCCCGCCTCAGGAACACAACTCCTCCTGAGTACAGAGTTACTCATGAGTAAGGCTGTCCTCACAGGTAAGACTTTCGCTCAGGTGACTCTGATGGCCAGCAGTTGTGCCTGGCCAGGGTTCTGAACGCTCACACTGTAAAGCCTTCAGTTCCATACAATATTTGTACTCCAGCTCCCAGACTCACATTCCCTCACTGTGGTACTCTTTGTAGGATTCTGAATGCTTGGACTTTGGGACTGTCTTCGGACCTTGCTGTCTTTGCTGACCTTTGTTGGTTTCTAACCCCTCTTTCTTGTCACCACCTGAAGCAGGACACTTGGGAAAACCTTGTTGCTTGGGCAAGGCTCAGCTACAACAGGAAGCCCTGTGCTCTTTCCTGTCTGGGAGGAATCAGTCTAGGGCCTTTCAAGAATTTGAAAGAGTACTGGAATTGCTGGGAAGGATGTTGAGAAACTGTAAACTCCTCAACGTAAGATACCTTGTTATAAAATGTCAAGTGAAGACCAGCTGCAAATGCTTAATGATAATTAACAACCTGAAGACGTAAATGAGTGGAAAGTAGTAATTGTATTAAAAGTTACAAGATGGGGAATACTTGGCTCAACACTACTACAAGTGAGAAGGTTCTTGGAATTGTGGTAGATCACAAGCGGAATATGAGCCAAGAATGTGATATGGCTGCAAAAAAGGCAAATGCTATTTTGGACGGCATGAAGTACTAGTTCCCCTCTACTCAGCACTGGTTAGGCTTCATCTGGAGTACTGTGTCCAGTTCTGGGCACCACACTTTAAGAAGGATGGAGACAAACTGGAGAGGGTTCAGAGGAGGGCAACGAAGATGATCAGGGGACTGGAAACAAGCCCTAGGAGGAGAGACTGAAAGAACTGGGTGTGTTTAGCCTTGAGAAGAAAAGACTGAGGGGAGATAGGATAGCGCTCATCAAGTACTTGAAAGTTTGTCACAGAGAGGAAGGCCAGGATCTCTTTTCGATCATCAAGAAGCCAGATTCCGGCTGAACATAAGGAAAAACGTCCTGTTAGAGCAATATGACAATGGAACTAATTACCTGGGGAGGCAGTGGCCTCTCCCACGCTGGAGGCGTTTGAAATGAGGCTGGACAGCCATCTGTCAGGGATGCTCTGACTGCATTGAGCAGGGGGTTGGACTCGATGGCCTTGTAGGCCCCTTCCAACCCTACTATTCTATGATTCTATGAAGACACAAGCAGAATCACAATGAATTCTGGGTAGCTTGTGAAAACTGGCAAGGTTACCTGGATGGTATCCAAAAAAAGAGTGTTGGCTTTTGTAAAGCCCTATCACTTGGGTCAAAGTAATAGGGCTTTACTTGGGTCACAGTTATGGAACGCCACTCATTGGACAGCCTACCGAAATGTCTATCTGAGGCTGTTTCAGGAGATAGATATGAGGCTCCTGTCTGAGTACAGAACTGCTGGGTGGTGTTAAACAAATAGGGAACTTAGATTTATCTTAATAAAATATTGTTCACTGCCCTGAGGAATAGGGTGGGACTGATGCTTGGATTTAAATGAATAGACACCATCCTGCCTTTGCACGTTTTCCCCCATGGGTAATAATCCCCACTGAATCTAGACAACAGCTGGAAAACTTATCTGAATGTCTTTTGGCTGGCTTGACCCTCAGCTGAGCCTGGCACCAGCTGAAGTATGGCTTAGCGGCACGATATTCTCTCCGTTGTCTGTGAGCAAATGGGGGGGGGGGAGCAGAGATTGAGTATATAACTGCCTGTGCCAACAAACTCTACTTGCTCATACAGATTCCATGGAGCAGGATTTCTAGCACCTTGGAGGCATATTAGGGAGAGCATGGTATACTAGGTTGCTTTTCCCAAAGGTCGCATGACTTGATAAAGAAGAAAGTGCCACCGAGAATATATAAAGTTATGTTCCCCTCAACATGGAGAGCTGTACCCCAGAACTCACTTCAAGGTTTCTGGCTGTTGTCTGTGCACTCCAAATGTCACCTATGCCTGGATAGGGCCTGGAGCATTCAGGGCTGGCTCAAGAAAAGTTGCTGCCTGAGGTGAAGCTGCTGATGGTCCCCTCCACCCCAAGCCAGGGAGCATCATACCCAGGGTCAGTGAAGTTATGACCTGGGGAGGGTCCCAGCTAAGTGGCAGAGCACATGCCTGGCATGCAAAAGGATCCCAGATTCAGTCTCCAGGTAGGGCTGGGAAAGGTCCCTGTCTGAAGCCCTGGAGAACCACCGCTGGCAGTCAGTGGAGACAATACTAAGCTGGATGGGCCAATGGTCTGGCTTGGTATAAGGCGGCTTCCTATGCTCCTGAGGCAGAAAATTCCACAACCTCCTCTTCCCCTCCCTGGGGTAAAAATATAACAACAACAACTAACAATTTGCTGCTCTTGACACCCCAAATCAGCCACTTTAACTGGCTACCCCTCTCTGCCTAGTGGTAGTCAGACTTCAGGGGCCTCCTGTAGTATTTTGGTTAGGGAGAACACCTTTGGAAGTTTGTGTACTTAACATAAAGCAGCCTTCCCCAACCTGAGGCCCTCCAGATGTGCTGGACTACCACTCCCATAATCCCCAGCCAATCGCCATGCTGGCTGGGGATGGTGCAAGTTGTAGTCCAATACATCTGCAGGGCTCCAGGTTGGGGAGGGCTGGGACAAAGCCACAAGTGGGCCTCAATGGAGGGACAAGCTGCGCTTCCAGGCCTCAGGAACCGATTCCCCCCTCCCTGTGTTGGGTCAGTAGAGGTGGCCGCAGGGTGTGCCGGGAAAGCAGCTGAGCGGCAGGGCGGGTCTTGTGGATTGGCACAGACTCCGCCAGGCCAGCAGCTGCCCAGCCCGTCAGCATCCGGCCGAGCTTCCCTGGAGTGCTGAGGCCTGCGCACGGCCAGCTCTGCTACTCAACAACTGCTTGAGAAACTTGACAATTCTCCTGAGAGGCGGCAGAGTCAGAAATATCTCTTGGGCTGATGCTCAAGGCTTCCCACTTCAGGATATGTGTGATGTGATAAACTTAGCTCGCTATAAAGATAGCTGAAGGGAGAGCATATGATATATATATATATATATATATATATATGGACAGTCGGGGAAGCAGAAGGGGACCTCGCTGTTTTCAGAAGAAAGCTGAATCCACCTTACAGCAATGGTGCCTCAGGGTCTGGTCAATTGTGCTTATGGAAAAGCCGACCCATGTCAAAAGAGCAACTAGGAGCATTAACTATAAACAAGACTTCTATGCAACTTGGCATCAAATTATAACTTAAATGATTAGGCACAAGGAAACATTAAAACCACCAGGGACTCATGGTCAACTATGGAAAAATTCATTAGGATAACAGGATATGAAGGGAGTAAGATAGATGAACAGAGTATAGGTGAGGTTGTCTCTTTACTGTAATATAGGATATTGATGACAGATGGTAGTCCACGTATTCCCAAAGTGTCTTAGGAACCCTATGCATGTTTAGACAGAGAAAAGGCCCACAACTCCCAGCATTCCCCACCCAGCTAGTTGTGGGCCTTTTCTCTGTCTAAATATGCATAGGATTGCGCCCTTAATGTTGGTCAATGTTTTATTTATTAAAAAAAACAATAAAAATAATTTTTAAAAAGAGAGCTGACCCAATACTTCAAGAGCATTTTATAACATCGTCTTATCTGGTGCGTCAGCTGTTGTTTTTCTCAAAAAGATTCCATCAATGCTGCCTCGGAAAAATTCTGCAAATTACTTGGGGTGACAGACGGACTAATGTCAGCATATTGGAAGAAGCAAAGGCCACCAGCGTGGAAACGATGATTCTCCAACATCAACTTCGCCGGACCGGCCACATTGTTCGAATGCCCGATCGTCGTCTTCCAAAGCAGCTACTTTATTCCCAACTTATGAAGGGAAAACAGAATATTGGTGGACAGCAAAAGAGATTTAAAGATGTTCTCAAAGCTAATCTAAGAAAATTATTTATTTATTTATTTATTTATTTCTATACCGCCCAATAGCCGAAGCTCTCTGGGCGGTTCACAAAAATTAAAACCAAACAACACACAATAAAACAATTTAAAATATATAGAACATTAAAACCACAATATAACAATACAACCACAATAAAACCTGGCAGCTGTGCAGGAGTTTAAAATACAAATTTTTAAAACAGCAAAGCTAAAACTTTAGAAAGCTAAAATGCCTGGGAAAATAAAAAGGTCTTCACCTGGCGCTGAAAAGAATACACTGTAGGCGCCAGGCGAACCTCACTAGGGAGCTCATTCCAGAGCCGGGGTGCCACAGCAGAAAAAGCCCTCCTTCCAGTAGCCACCCACCTCACTTCCTTCTGCAGGGGCTCGCGGAAAAGGGCCGCTGACGATGATCTTGAGGTCTGGGCAGGCACATATGGGAGGAGGCGATCCTTCAGGTAACCTGGCCCCAAGCCGTTAAGGGCTTTGAATGTGAACACCAGCACTTTGAATCGGGCCCGGAAACGGACTGCGGGCCAGTGCAGCTGGAAAAGTACTGGCGGAATATGAGCTCGTATAGGAAAATGTAACATAAGCATCGCGAGCTGGGGAGCGCTAACCCGGGAGCGCTGCAGCTGGGGGGCGCCCACACGGAAGGGCCACGGCCTCTGCACGAGCACGGGCACGGCGGGAGGCAGAGAGGCGCGCGGCGGGAGGCGCGCCGAGCCAGCACACCCTCGCCAGAGCGGCTCCCTCCGGGAAGCCTCCGCCCTCGCCGGGGGAGGCCGCCACCCGCAGGCCCCCTGCCAAGTCTCCCGCGTGGAAGACCGTCGTACTCGGCCACGCGTGATCGCCTTCATGACGCGGTTTCATCTGGCGCCTCAGCGGTTGCGATAACCAGCGGTGGGGGGGGGCAGAAGGGAAGAGGCGGCCCGGGAAGGGGGACAAAGGGCCTCGGGGCGGGGGGCGTTTGCGCGATCTCCTCCCTTCAGGACCACACCAGACGCCGCCCGCGCAAGGAGCGGCCGGCCAGCGGCCTCGCAAAAGGGAACGGCAGGCGGGGCCCGGGGGCGTCCAGGCTCGGCCCCCTGCCGCGGCTCCAGCCTGGGGCGGGGGCGGCGCTGCCGTTCGCGCGGGAAGCTAAGCCCCCCCCCGGGGGCGACCGCGAGCCCTCCGGCGGAAGGCGTCTGCGGGGCCGGGCCGCGGCGAGCTGTTCCCGGCTGCCGGAGCCCCGCCTGCGCCTTGCCGCGGAAGCAGCCGCTCGCGCGCGGCGGCCGGGCTGGTCCGGTCCTCGGGCGGCGGCCCTGCGCGCCGGGGGCGAGGCGGGCAGCCGCCCGCGTCCTGCGCGCCCGGCCCGCTCGGGGCCCTGGCGAGGTCTGCGGGGCGCTCGGGAGCGCGCCGGGCAGCCCCTGTGCCCGGCCGCCCCGGCGCGAGATGCGCCGAGCGCGCGGACGAGCCCCTCCGCGGAGTCTCCGCGCTAGCTGGGCGCCCGAGATGCGGGCGGGGCGGGGGCGCGCGCGCGCTCCCAGGCGCCCCGTCCCCTGGGGCAGGCGAAGGGCTGCCTGGGTCGGGCTCGCGTCTGCTCGTCGCCAGCCGGCCCTTCGGCTTAGCCGGCAGCGCCAGGAGGGCCGGCCGCGTGGAGGCCGGCTTCTGGGCGCCGCACGCCGCATCCCCGCGCCCGGTGCTCCGCGCACCGTCCGGGGCCAAGCCCAGAAGGGGCGTTGAACGCGTCCCGGCCGCCACGTGAAAAGAACTGAAACAGCCGCCCTAGGGCGGGGGGAGCGGTGACGGGTCTGCAGCCAGCACGGAGGAATAGCTCAGGCCCTCCCTGGCTGAGCCCCGGGGGAAATCGCCCCCTTCCCACGCCCCCGTTTGTGTTGGAAGGACACCTGGGAGCCCTCACGCTGCCTGATCCTGCAGCCTTGAGGCAGCCTTGCTAACTTCCCGCGTGGATGCACTCGCCGGAGGAGTGTTCGTGTTTCGTCCGCAGGATAGCTGCTAGGCGTGCTGTGGTTCTGTATGCATGCAAGCCACTGTGTTTCCTCGCAAGGGGAATCCACGGCCAGTTGTGCTTTCCAGTGTGTGCATGTGCAATGTGCGGAGGTGAGAATCGGCAGCCTTAGAATGTAGTCATCCTTATATGGAAGGACTTCCTATGTACGAATTCTATAGGAAGTGAACACATTGCTGTGAGAGTGGCTGTGGCAGTTTCATTGCTTTGATACAGACATACTTCTTAAAGCGCTTTCTTTAAATGTCTGTAGTTTTTTCAACACGGTAAAGCTTGAGGGCTTTTCTACCCGAGGCATTTATCATACACTCACAGTTGTTTATGGGGCCTTTCGATGATGCCGTGACCCTCCAGTTTTGCTTTTGGGTCTAACCAGCGCTTTCCAGGAGTTTGTTTTTAAAGCAGGGAAACTGCTCAGTTAATTGCGATAGTGAAAGAAAGCGTGATTTCTGCTCTTATCACCGTGCCACCTAGAGGTTATGTAGCAGAAAGGCGGGAAAGGAAATGCCCCTCTTGTGGCGCACAGATCTCAATTCTGCGACGAAACTGAAAGTAGATGCAGTGGATTACCAGCCTCATGTAGAAAAGCTCTGAATGGGGAAGATCCACCCATGGAAGGCAGCTAGCGGTTGGTGCCTGTAATGTTACAAATCTACCTCCTGCCCCCAGTCCCTGGAGCAGTTTTGCAATTCTTTTTAAAATATTAAGAGCACAATCCTCTTGCTGGCTGGGGAATGCTGGGCATTGTGGGCCTTTTCTCTGTCTACACAGGCATCGGATTGTGTCCTAACTTTTTAAAAGGCAAAGGATGAATGTGTAGATGACTCTATATCCACAGAGCACTGCAAGAAGGCGGGCAGCCCACCTGGAGCATCAGGGAAAGCGCAAAGCTGGTGGCAGAACCAGCATTCAGGTTGCTGGTAACATGTACCTGGCTGACATATTACGAAGTCGTGAAGAAGCTGGACTCATGCTGCTAGTAAAGAACCCATTGTGACTTTTTGAATATTATGTCTGTCTTCACCTTAAGATCTTGTTCTCCTTCTCCTGAAACTGAGCATTAGAGCGCCAGAAGAAAGGCCTGAGAGGACAAAACCACCCCAATTGGAAGCTGCCCTGCAAAGTCCATCATGTGTGACTTGAGTGTGTCCTGAATATACCTGCCCCCATCCTTTTGGAAACTGTCTTTGAACTGCTAATAACAAAAGAACAGATATGCTGTCTACTGCCTATATATAATAGGTTCAACCCAGATTTAGTCAGACTTGGACTAGTCCTATTGAAATCAATGGGACTTAAGTTGATCATGATTAAGTTAATCATGATTAACTTAAGTCCATTGATTTCTGTGAGTCTACTCTAAGTATGGCTAAATCTGGATCCAACCCATCGTGATCACAGCCAGTTTTGTATGTGGCTGCTGCTTATATGGCCACAACCAAGCTTTTCTCCACAAACCATGAGGGCTGGAAACCTTTTGTTGTTTTAAATGGAAGCAGAGTGTTTAAGTCTCTGAGCAGCTCACTGTTCTCCTCTGTTGTTCAGGTGGAAGATTAAAAGAGGGGAGAGACATTTGAAATGCAAATGATAATTCTGGCCAGTGTAGGTCTGACAAACAGGAGTTTGCACTGCCACCCTCGCAGGGTAGGACAGGAGTAGTTACTGCCATCACCCATGAGATTATTGAGTCAAAGCCTGAACATGTGGGAGTTTCAGATTTATGGTTAACACTCATGGAGAAGGACAAGTCCTTCTTGCAGAGTTTTCTTTGATCTCCTTGAAACCTTGAAGATATACCAAGATATACCTAGACCATATACCAGGTGGTCTAGGCAGACTGGATAAGACCAGGCTATGCCAATGAATTAAATCAGTTCCAGAGTTCAATTGAATAGATTTATTTAGCCAAGCAGAGAGAAGTTCAAAAGTGGTCAGTTGCTTTTTATAAAGGAAACTAAAAGCACAAAATTAACTGGCTGAGACTTATCAGAAAACCTAAAACAGAACTCTGATTACCAAAGCAACTTGCAGGGAGGGTGGCACACAGCCCTCAGCCAGCATCCACAAAGACCAAGCCAGGTTTCCCAATCAAATATCTCTCTATGGAGGGCAGAGCGGACCCTCCCATGAGGCAGGGTGAGACAGTAGGTCAGGAGGGCTGGCAGATCATGCCCCCCCCAGGCTGCCCCTGCCCACCAACTGCCTGCGGGGTCCAATCTCTTGCTCTGAGGAAGGACCCCCAGAGTGAGACATTGGGCAGGTGGGCGCCCGCAGGAGCTTGCGAGGCCCAGAGGCCTTGTTCTCGGGGGGCCATTCCTCAAAGTGAGGCATTATGGGTGGGGTGGCTCTGGCACCCACAAGTGCCGTAAAGGGGTCTCCTTGAGGGCAGGTCTGGTGTGCACAGCCCTGTCCCTCGTCCGCACGCTCATCGAGGGCTCACGTAATTCCTGCATATACTTTAGGAAGGGTTGAGCCATGGGGGGCACTGAAGGACAACAGTCAAACCTTGAAGGTGTAGTAATGCAGATTTTGGCCCCCACAGATGCATGGGCAAGTCTGGGCATGTCTTTTGGTCAGGGATATGTAGCAGGTGTGGGGGAGGGAGGGAAGGATTTGTTACAGTAGGTTTTGCATTCATATTACTATTTTACTTGAAGCAGGTGTCACTTTAAGCCTTTACAGAAAAGCTGGCAGATTCTGAGGATTTCCAGGCCTCGTTCACCCGAGCGCCATGTCGAGAGATGGCTGCTTCCCCCCAGCCTAGCGTGGCCATATTCTCAGGCCCTACCTAACCTAAAGAGAGGACACCCACCTTCCCAGTTTTCACCCTCAGCTTCTTAGGTTGAATTCTTGCCTCAATTTCTACATGTTTAAATCTTTGCGTTTCCTGAATATAAATGTTTCAAGCAATTGATATATCTTACGTAACTAAGTATATTTAGGGCACAATCCTGTGCAGGTTTAGACAGAAAAAAGTCCTACAACTCCCAGTATAAACATGCATCAAACTGCACTCTAAACGGAGGATCTCTAATACTGGAAAACGACTATAGCTTTGTCGAGGCAGGTTCCCCTGTAAACACTGCGCTTCCCACCCAATCCATTCCCCGACAACACCAAAGCCAGTTGTGGGAGGAGGCTCCAGGAAACCTGTTCATTTGTGCGTGTTGAAGGCATGAAACATGACAAAATTTGAAGTGAAAGGCATATGTGCCAATCCACAGGCGCATAGCTGCAGTACTTACCAGTGAGCACGAGGGGGAGATGAAGTGTAGTGTGAGGACAGTTCTGAAGATGGACTGCAGGTTGACTTGGCATTGTCACTAAGCCTGGTGCGACAGCATGCAAGTTAATGGAGGAAACGTCTTCGGCATGTAGCTGAGCACTGGATTTGGGCTTAGGAGGGCTGATTTGAGTAGACGGACTCCTGCTGTAAGCTGATGGGCCTGTGTGTTTTTGGCTGGAGATCCCAACCAACCACTGACACAAAAGTGCTGGGAGTGGGGGCCATAGATGGTGGGGAAGGACTGTAGCTCAGTGGCAGAGCCCCCGCTTTGCATGCCAAAGGCTCCAGGTTCGATCCCCAGCATCTCCAGGTCAGGCTAGGAAAGACTCCTGTCCAAAACCCTGGAGAGCCGCTGCTGGATCAATAACTGTTTAAAGAAATGGAATGCAGAGAGTAGGAATAAATGGTACATTCTCCCAATGGAGGGAAGTAAATAGTGGGATCCCACAGAGAACTGTATTAGGACCAATGCTTTTCAATCTGTTCATAAATGATCTGGAATCAGGAGTGAGCAGTGTTTGCTCAAATTATTTAGGGTGGTTAAAACAGGCATTGTGAGGAGCTCCAAAAGGATCTCTCCGAACTGGGAGAATAGGCATCTAAATGGCAAATGCAGTTCAATGTAAGCAAGTGTAAAGTGATGCATGTTGGGGCAAAAAATCCTAACTTCAAGTACAGCCTGATGGGATTTGAGCTAGCAGTGACTGACCAAGAAAGAGATCATGGGGTTGTGGTGGACAGCTCAGTGAAAATGTTAACCTAGTGTGTGGCTGCTGTAAAAAAAGGCAATCTCCACATTAGGCGTAATTAGAAAAGGAATTGAGACTAAAACTGCCAATATTATACTGCGCCCATACAAATCTATAGTGCGGCCACACTTGGAATACCGTGTCGAATTCTGTTCTCCACACCTAAAAAAAGATACTGTAGTGCTGGCAAAAGTGCAGAAAAGGGCAACTAAAATGATCGAGGAGGTGGAGCATCTCCCCTATGAGAGAAGGTTACAACAACTGGGATTGTTTAGGTTGGGAAAAAAGGAGGAAAAGGGGAGACATGATAGACGTCTACAAAATTATGTATGGTGTGGAGACTGTGGATAGGGAGACATTTTTTTCCCTCAAAATACTAGAACCCTGGGGTCACCCTATGAAGCTGATTGGGGGGAGATTCAGGACAGATAAAAGGAAGGACTTCTTTACACAGCGCATAGTCAAACTGGAATTGGCTACCACAGGATGTAGTGATGGCCGCCCATTTGGATGACTTTAAAAGGGTGTTGGACAAATTCCTGGAGGAAAAGGCTATCAATGGCTACTAGTCTTGATGGCTATGTGCTACCTCCAGGACCAGAGGCAATGAGCCTATGTACACCAATTGCTGGGGAACATGGGTAGGAGGGTGCTGCTGCACTCGTGTCCAGCTTGTGGGTCCCTGGTCCACAGCTGGTTGGCCACTGTGCGAACGGAATGCTGCACTACATGGACCCTTGGTCTGATCCAGCAGGGCTCTTCTTATGTTCTTACGCCAGTCAATGCTAAGGATACTGGGCTAGATGGACCAGTGTGTCAAGTCTGACATTGTATACAGCATCTTCCTAAGTTCCACAACGTTTTAAAGCACCAACTACCTCAAGGCTCAAACTAGACAGGGTGTGTGCGCGCGTGTGTTTATTTAAAGGGAAGGGCAGTCTCTGGGGAGGGGACGCCATAAAACACACGGAACAGCACTCAGTGATGTTGCTAGTTGCAGCAGCATTGCAGGATCTTTGTCTGGAGGAAGGACATTTTATTTATGCATATATTTACATTTCTATACCGCCCAACAGCCGAGGCCCTCTGGGCAGTTCACAACAATTAAAACCATAGAATACAACATGATAGAACCTAACATAAGGCCTTAAAAGTTTCAAAGCGGCATGTCAAACCAGAGTAAAACCCAACAGTGCTTACAGCCCAGGGAAAGCCTGGGTGAAAAGGTGCGTTTTCAGGAGGCGCTTGAAGATGCCTTGGCACGGGGGAGGCCTTTCCAGAGGGTGGGTGCTGCTACAGAGGAGGCCCGTCTGGCCCCAAGTTGTTCAGGGCTGTATATGATAATAGTAGGGCAGCCTTCCAGCCCGGCACCCTCTAGATGGGTTGGGCTACAGCTGGCTGGGGATTCTGGGAGATGTAATCCAACCCATCTGGAGGAGGGCACCAGGTTGGGGAAGGCTGTAGTAGGTTTCCTGCTCAGCATCAACATTCCTATACACAGATTTGCTGGGACATACTGAATAGAAGGGTTGGATCCAGATGAAGGCTGTACCCACATACCTGGTGGTAAACCCCATTCAGCATAATGGGGTTTATTTCTGAGTAGACATAAGTAGGATTGCTCTTATGTTGGTTGCCCTTTGGTCCCACTGAAATCAATGGGACAGATTAGTCATGGGTTCACTTAGTCATTAGTTAACTTTGTTCCCATTGAAATCAAGGAGAGTTAAGTACAGCTAAGGCTGAAATGTAGCAGTGAGTCCCCCTGAACTCAGTGGGGCTTACTTCTAAGGAGGCATGTCTAGGACTTCACTGTCAGTCTAGATCTAATCCAATGACCATAAATGTCTGCAGGAACGCACTAGGTTCAAGGGATGTGACGATTTGTTGGAAGCATGCATGCGGCTCGAGAGCACGTATGTGACTTGGAGACCCAGGGTGTGCTCTGAGGGTACATGGTGCCACCATCTTGCAGAAGGTAAGCAGGTGTGGGTCTGGCCTGATTGGCACCTGGGAATCTGTAATTCCCTGCATTCCATGATAGGAGAGGAGGGATATAAATGCACTAAATAAATATTTAAAATAAGTAGATAAAGTATAGCGTGGCATGTCTGTGTGCAGGTAAGGATACTGGAGCAAAGGTGAAAGTAGAAAAGAAAGGTCGAATGTCGGTTTCCAGGGGAGTTTTGCTCACATGCCATTCTGTTTCCTTTCCCTTGCAACTACTTGGCAAAATCCCCCTGGCAAGGAGAACCAGAGCTGAACTGGGCCAAGCAAGGCCAATGCTGCTATGAGGTGTTTCTTGCACTGAGCAAGGAGGCGGGAGGCTGGGCAGCTGAAGGTGGGAGAAAACGCCAAGGGAGCAGAATGAAAAGGGAGGAAAGGGAGCAGCTGTCAATGGACAAGAGCAGGAGGGAAAATGCTTAGTCAGAGGAGCAGAGGCCTCAAGGGACAGGGAAGGCAACCAGAGGATACAGGTTTGGGAGGTGGTGGGAAAGAAATCTGAAGAAGAAAAGAGTGGTTGCATGTGCGGAAAAACCAAGCGCTTGGCCCAGAGAAAAGAAAGGCCTGTATCGTGCTGGAGACAAGATGCAGGAGACATCTGGATGCAGGCAACACGGAGGGACGGATCAAAGTCACAGCAGGCTCCAGGCTAGCAGGCTGCAGCCGGCCCCCGTGCTGCTCCCAGGGGTAACAGCCGGGGGGCGGCACGCGCGTGTCCCAAACAGGAGAGAACATATTCTCGGGCTTGAAGTTTCTTTTATTATGCCCAACACACTTCGGAAAGGACTTGGGGCTGTAGCTGAAATACCTCTGCAAGATATTATAAATGGTTTAAAACACTCCTAAAATCCGTAAATATGTATAAAAAGTTACAACAGATGATGTACTGAAATGCATCCACAATTTACAACACTTACAAGACACAATTAAAGGTTGTTTTTTGCTTTGGGTTATATTAGATAAAAGTTCTAGTCGTTGCCTTTAGCTACTGATATATTAAAATGCGCTCACATACTAAAATAAAGCTTCCCTTTCACAGGACTGCTTACACAAACATCTAAAGTGAATAATCCAGTAGACTCCCCTGGCTGATAAAACAAGCTGTTCCATTAACACTGAACCTTTATGGCCTTATTAGCACATTCCTTTACAGAAACATTTTCTCCAGGTGTTTCTATCTTCTTAGTCACCCGCTTATTTTTCTCCAAAGGTGTTAAAGAATCTGATGCTTCCTCTGTCTTAAAATGCTCAGAAAGCATGGAGGACTCGCCCTGATTTTATAGTCCTAAATTGTCTGCAGATGAAATGAGGGCAATACCATTTCGTTACAGGGAGGAATCATGAGTAAACTAGTGAGATTCTTTTCACACAGTAATGCAAAGTATTCTAGGTCCTTGTCCTGGGTCCCTGGAACAAGACTGCCCAGCTGCAGAATCCAGAAGATCTCTCTTCTAAGAAGATCTTTGGCATTTGGTTTATGCAGTTTCTCAGTCACCCAGAAAAATCTTCAGCAGGATGGTTTTATTGTGACAAACAGTTTACTAAGGAGTTTACTATCTTTGGTTGCCTATATTGCTAAAGTGTTCACTCAATGTGTTTCTCTAGCGGTTTTGGGCTGGCCAACGTATATTTTGTCACATGCACATCTGATTGTGCACACGTGCACTGCGACAAGTGGGAAAATGTTGAATATTACACATTCTTATAAATTCAATTGTCTACTGTATCAACGCAAGTGGCATTTTTGGGTATATTTACAATATCTGCAGTGTCCACATGGGTAATGCCCTCTGGGTACTAATGCCCCCCGAAGGATGGGCTGAGCTGTCCTCAATCTATAGTTAGTGTCACTACGTACCAACCAGTCTTTTAAATGATTGGTTCTTTTAAAAGTGATGCAAGGTCTATTGATCGAGCCCAAAGAGTCCTCTGTGAAATACCAATGTTTGTAAATATTTCTCTGGAGACTGGTCTGTAGTTCCCAGGTTCCTCCTTTTTACCCTTTTTGAAGACAGGGACATTAGCCCTCCTCCAGTCATCTGGCACTTCACCCGCCCTCCATGATTTCTCAAAGAGAATAGACAGCGGTTCTGAGAGTTCTTCTGCCAGTTCCTTGATTACTCTAGGATGCAGTTTATCTGGCCCTGGAGATGTGAACTCATTCCAAGTCATTAGGTTTCCTTGACCATATGCCTATCGATCTCAAGCTGCAATCCTGACCCTTCAGCCTGTACTTCGCCTTTGCCAGGGGGGTCATAGACCCTCTTTTGGGAGAAGACTGAGCCAAGTAGGAATTGAGCACCTCTGCCTTTTCCTTGTCATCTGTTATCATTTTGCCATCCTTATTTAATAGCTGAACCACCATTTCTTTCCTCTGCCTTGCACGTAGCTGAAGAAAGCCTTTTTGTTGCTTTTAGCCTCCCTCACTAACCTCAGCTCGTTCTCAACTTTAGCCTTCCTGATGCCACCCTGCAATTCTGTGCTACCTGCCTGTACTCTTCCTTGGTTGCTTGGCCTTCCTTCTACTTCCTGTATGTGTCCTTTTTTGTTTTCAGGTCATCTCTAAGCTTTTTGTGAAACCACATTGGCTTCTTCTGTTGTCTTCCACCTTTTCTTCTTGTTGGAATTGTTTGTAATTGTGCCTTGAGAATTTCCTTTTTTAAAAGTTCCCACCCATCTTGGACTCCTTTTCTCGTTAGAGTCACTTGCCATGGGCCCTTACTTATCATTGTTCTGAGTTTATTAAAATCAGCTTCCCTAAAATCGAGGGTACAGGTTTGGCTACACTTGGCTTTTCCTTCCTTTGGAACCATGAACTCAAGTATAACATGGTTGCTTTCCCCCAGAATTCCTGTAACTGCTACTTTATCCACTAAGTCATCTCTGTTGGTTAGTATCAAGTCAAGGATAGCCGATCCTCTAGTTCCTTCCTCTACTTTCTGTAGGAGAAAGTTATCAGCAACACAAGTCAGGAATCTCTTGGAGGGGCTATGTTTTGCAGAATTTGTCTCCCAACAAATATCAGGGAAATTGAAGTCCCGCATTGCTACTACATCATGCTTCCTTGAAACATTGGGTATTGGCTTTTCAAAGGTTTCATCCTTGTCTATTCCTTGATTTGGTGGCCAGTAGTAGACTCCAACCACCACGTTCCTTTTATTCTTTGCTCCATTTATTTTAACCCAGATGCTCTCAATGGGGCTACCAAGCTCATCTTCCTGTATTTGTGCAGAGATCTGTATTTTTAACATATAGTGAAACCCCACCTCCCTTTCTGTTCCTCCTGTTCTTTTTGAACAAGTTGTATCCTTCAGTTGCTGTATTCCAGTCATGACAGTCATCCCACCAAGTGTCAGTTACACCTATCAAGTCATAATTTCCCTCCTGTATTAAGGGCTCACGTTTGTTCTGTTTCCCATACTCTGGGCATTAGTATATAGACATTGAAGACTATGTGCGTCATGGTCTGGCTTTCTTCCGTGTTTGTGAAGACTATTATTGGGCACTATTAGAGCTGTTCTCTCTGTTGCGGTGCATGAGCCTTCGTCTATTGTTACCCCCAACTGTAGGTCTCTCTTCCCCATAGGATTCAGTTTAAAGCCCTCCTGATGTTCTCCATGCTGTGGCTAAACACATTCTTCCCAGCCCTTGAGAGGTGCAACCTGTCCCTTGTCAACAGTCCACCTTCCAGGAAGTATAGCCTGTGGTCCCAGAATCCAAATCTCCCTCGTTGGCACCACCTTCATAGCCAGTCATTCACCTGGAGTATTTTTCTTTCCCATTCCCTCTTGTAACTACTGGAAGGATGGATGAGAAAACTATCTGGGCCCCAAAGTTTTTGAGTTTCCTTCCCAAAGCTTCAAAGTCTGACGTGATTTCTTCGTAGCTCTGCTTGGCAATATCATTTGTTCCCACATGGATGAGAAGAAAGGGATACCTGTCAGTGGGCTTTGAGCACAGGCAACCTTTCAGTCGCGTCTCTTAATTCGTCCTCCCGGGAGACAACATACCTGGCGAGTCCACGGGTCTTCGCGACATACTTGGGTTTCGATCCCACGCAGCAAGGAGTATCCCACCACTACCACTCTTCTCTTCTTCTTGTTGTAGGCCTGGGGTTCATTGCCTCTGCTTGACTGACCTTCAACCTCCTGCTTGCTCTCATGCAGATTCCCATGTAATTCTTCCTCTGCAGGCTGTCCTCCAGTCTCATCCTCAAGTACCTGGAAACGGGTCCCTAGTTCCACTGCCTCTACTGGTGCAGAGTGGCCTCTAGTTCTTCTGCTCCTGTCACCCTTTTCCAAGGAGTATCCTCTACTGCATGTTTCCTCACCTCAGCATTTCCCTCTTCTGCCTCAGCTTGCTGTGGCTCTTCAAGCTTCTGGTCTTCACTTTGCTGGTGTAGTTCCCCCATTCTGTCCAAGAACTCTTGGTGTTCTCTCATTCCCCGGAGGGTCAACAGTTGCTGTTCCAGTCCTTACTTTTTCTTTCAACAGCGTGATCAACTTGCACTTGTTGCATGTGTAGGCCATGTTGATCTCAGGCAAGAAACAGGGCACACACCTTGCAGGTCACCACCACTGAGGAGTCTTGTCCTTCCATAGTCTCTTTTCCTTTTTGTCTAGCTTTCTGATTGTTCTAGAGTAGCCTGTGCCTGGACCTCTACTCACTGGAGGATAAAAGCAGAGTCCCACTGGTATGGACATGTTATAATTTTTTTAAATGAATTAAAAAAAATTTTAGGGGCCTCCCCTGGCCAACTCCTGTTTGCTCCCCCTGTTCACTCACTCTGTTCACTTGCTCTCTGGGAGCTTGCTTGCTTCTATAGAGCCTAGATCAGCTGGAGCAGGTTCTTCTGCTCTGCGCCTCTTCTTCCACTGCAACTCCCCTGGCCAACCCATTTGCTCGCTTGCTGGGAGCTTGCGTGCTTCTATAGTCCCTAGACCAGCTGGAGCAGCTTCCTCTGCTCTGCTCAGCTGCGGGAAACAGACTGAAACTTCCTGCCCACACAACTGCTGGGAGTACTTGCCCCCCCCCCAATTCAGTTGGAGCTCTCGGAAGCACCTGGTGAGCTCACAGCCACTTGGAAGGAAAAGGACAGCTCCCTGGGCTTCCTCCAGCCCACTTACCTCTTTGCCTTTGTCTCCTCTTCCACTGCAGCTCCCCTGGCCAACTCGTGTTTGCTCCCCCTGTTCACTCGCTCTCTGGGAGCTTGCTTCCTTGTACAGCCCCCAGACCAGCTGGAGCAGCTTCCTCTGCTCAGGTGGGAGGCAGGAAACAGACAAGGGACTGCCCTGTTCCCAATGTCATGCAGCTTCCCTGGCCCAAACAGTCACAAATTGACTGTGAATGTCATACGTTGGGGAAATCTTGTCACCACACAGTGTGTGTGTGTGTACATGTCTGTGAGTGAGTGAGTGAGAGATGGTATCGGGCAAAAAGGAAGGAAGAAAGGATAACTGGTTTGTGATGGCATCTAGGCATGTTGTTGGTTCCTTGTGTTCAGAGATACAGTTTTCTTCTATGTGAGGTATCTTTTTATGTGAGGAATTCATGGGCAGTTTTGAAATGGCACCTCTGCATTTCCTACTCCCTTTTCCCATCGTTCCCCACCTCACACAATAATGATTTCAACATGATGGCACTTTATAAAATACTTTTATTCCCATGGTAATGGGCTTGGGTCATTGGAGCACTGAAGAATCAAACTGTAATGATGAGGCAGAGACTTGGCAGAATTTATTTTCTACTGTCAATAACTTTCTTCCCCCCGCCCCGCCAAATTAAACAACAAAACAACCCAAACTGGAGGATAAATCTGAGAGATGCAAAAATAGGGCAGGGGGGTAGGGCTGCTTCATTATCTGAAAGCTCAGTAGCACATTCTTAAAAATGCCTCCCCCTCCCCCTTTCCCCCCACCCAGAACCACCTGTTACAAGGGTTTTGGTGAAACCATTCACTGCAGAGAATTCAAGTTTGGCCAAGGAATCCCACTCCAAGGAACAATGCTAAGAATAAATAAAATATAATGCACTCTGTTAAAAGAACTTGATAAATGACAAATGCACTTTTTGCATTGTTCAAATCCCATTAGCAATCTTTTTGCCTGCTGGTAAGTAACAAACCCTTTCCCCTACAACTCTTGCCCAGCCATAATGGGTCATTTTGTGGAGAGCACATAAATTTGCAAATTCATATCTCCACTGAAGCTTCAGGTAGCAGGAGACAGACATGTGAAATCCACCACAGAGACAAATTTGAAGGTGTACGTACACTAACTAGATCCATTACTGACCTTCATTTTGAGATCCCCACGGCATGGCAAAAAGGGAAAAACCTAAAGCTAGTTTGGACCTAAGGAACTCAGATGTGCTATTCCTATCTCCAAGGTTATTATATCTCATCAGGCATCAGTCAGATGATCAAGGGATTGTGAACATTCCCAAATCAACATTTTAAAAACAAGCAAGAATTTGAGTTGTGGTGTCTGACATAAAGGATGTCCATTAAAGTGCCGTGGATGCGCAAGGTTTTGGAATAAGGGGTAGCAGCTTAAAAGAAAGAAGGAATCAAAGATACCAGGCAACCCTAAAGGAGATCACACAAAAAGAATCACACAACAGGACCAAAAGCACCTGGTGATGTCTGTGGGAATTACAGACAGGTGTTTTTTGTAGAATCGCTAAAGCTGAAAAGGACGAGAAAGATATCACGTCCTTCACCTTCCCAACTACAAAGGCAGGATACCTCACACATCAGCCATATCCAATCGCTGCAGGATTTGACACCTCCAAAAGTGGGAAGCCACATGTTCCAACCTGCACTTCCTATTTGCGACTAGTGCCTGTGCCTTGCAAGTTTCCTTTAACTTAAATTGCTCATATCACCCTGGCAGATGTATCTGTAGATCAGGCTATATGCCACATCAGCCTCCTTTCCGCTGAATAGGTCAAGCTCTGCACAGCTTTATTAGAGCAAATATTATATCCTAAGGCTTGAGGGGCTGATCTAAGGCCATGATTCACTTTTAAAACTGTTTTTTTCCACCTGACACCCAAGTTTTCAGTTTCTTCATCTCCTGAAGAATGTTACATTCATGCTGATGACAGCAGTGCTGTTTTAATGGAGACAGAGGCATCTGGCATGTAAGCTATACACAACAGGATGGATGGACAGAGGATGAAATTCAGTTAGCCACAGAGACCCTTGTGGGGCTTATGCAACAAGGAAAATGAACGTCACTAAAAACACATACACGAAACCCTAACCCCCCTCAGAAGCAGGCGGAGGACCATGGTTACCAGGTTCAAAAGCTTGGGTGGGGGGGGAGTCATCTTCAGAGGTGTGTGGTATCCAGAACTCAAGAATGTCACTTACATTCTGTTCAACTGCGACATACTGGATAAAGGGCCATTCTTTAAAAGGGACTAAAGGCAGGAGGCAGATTTTGGCACAAGAGTGGAGCCCAAAAGGTAGGCCTGGGTAAGGCAGAACCTACCAGGGGCGCTGCTGACATTTGTAAGAGCAAATGGCTACTACTTTCCCATTATGGTTTACAGAGTGACAAAATGCTCTAGCTTGAAGTCCATATATAGCTTCTGCAGGTCCAGCTGGTTCCTAGCTCTGTACAAGAGGAATCAGTGGTGGCAGATCAAGGACTGCAGGTAACAGCTGCATGACCCACCCCCCCACCCACCCACCCCACCTCACCTTCCATTTCTTTCCACTGGAGCCCTGCATTTCTTGCTGTATCAGCAACTCATGCATGCCAGTGGGCTCGTCTCCAGATGAAATCAAAAGCCCCTTACTTCGCCAAAGACACTCCCATTTCCCAAGCCATACTGGAAAGGGAAATCCCCAGAACGGAAGAGACAACAGCTGGATGGGCCAGCTTCCTACTGTAAGAGAAGGCACCTCTTGCAACCAAGGTGGCAGGATGCCTCAGGTGGGCGAGTCTGAAAGGGTGTGCCTCTCTACAGCGTCAGAGAGGTGGGAGCGCCTTCCTGCCTTTCATCTGCCCCACACCCCAAGCCAAGCCATCACACATGCTGGAAAGAGGATTTCAAAATCAGCATTAGGAGCAAAACAGCATATTACAGGCACATCTGAGGGAGAGACATTCCAAAGCCTTCCTCCCTGCCAGGCATGGCACGCGCGCGCGCACACTCTGCAGGGAGGCCCAAGATCTGTCCGGCAGGTGGAACACATCCAGTAGGGCCCTGAGCCGAGGCACTGGAGGATGAGGAGGGCGGAAAGGTTTAAGGTGGCTGGGGCTGGATTTCTTTTGTAGGCACTGGAGAAGGTCACGCAATGAGCAGATCCTGTGACGGAGAACTGGGAGCCGGCTTTCCCCCCTACCCCAGTGGTTGACCTGGTACAGCACCATGAGACGGCCTAAGGAAGAGATCTGGGATGACAGAAAATTATGGAGGGGAGGGGGGCATCTTCATCTGGGAGCCGTTTGGCCTTGGACTGGGGTTCAGGCAGGCAGGATCTACAGAGGGGCAGCACATGGTCAGCTGTCCCCACAGCTATTACTGGACCGCGTGGGGCGATCCTAGGCACGGATGGAGACTGGCCCTCTCCAGGTCCACAGGGGACCCCCACGCCGCCCCCCAGAGTAGGAAGAGGCCTTTAAGGTATATGCGATTATTCATGACCTTGTGGGAAAAGCCCAGGCAGTGCTGGCTGGCAGGACACGGGCGTTCAGACAGGTTGTTGGCACAAATGGCAAGGCTGAGGGGGATGGAGGGTGTCCCCAAAGAAGAATGGTGAGGAGGGGAGTTCACTCACAGGCCGAGCCGGTGATGGTGTAGCTCTGGGATGGAAATGCTACGCCCGCAAACAGCCACCTCGTGGGGTGACAGTCGATCCTCGTGCACATTGCATCTACCCCCAGGTGCCGCACAGCCGAAGACCGCGTCTGTCCCCAAGGGCTTGAGTGGGAAGAGGCCTCCCCCTCAGCGGATAAGAGCCCTGCCCCTCGGGGCCTCAGCGGATGTAAGCCTCTCGCCCCCAGTCCTCCACGTCGCTGTGGCTGTGGCCCAGGGCTTCCTCCTCCTCCTGGCAGCAGCGCTCCCGCCCCTTGCCACGCCCACGGAGAGGCCGGTTGTGGTTTTGCCGGTCAGGCTCCTCGGCCTCCCAGGAGCCCTGGCTCCGGGGGGGGCGGCGGCCCCGGCCTGGGGTGCGGTGAGGCTCAGGCTCCTCCCTCTCCCAGGAGCCCAGGCACTGCGGGCGGCGAGGCTCCGGCTCCTCATAGGGGTCGGTCTCAGTGTCCATGCAGGAATCCGCTGGGTCGGCGTACGCAGAATCGCGGCCGCCCGGCATCTCCGCGTCGAAGGTGTCCTGGCGAGAAAGGCCGCGGGCAGCAAAGTGCGAGGGAGGCTGCAGGGAGCGGATCTGGCCTCGCCCGGCTGGCTGCCCTGCACAGTCGTGCAGGCCGGGGTGCTCAGCGTCGCGAGGCTCCTCCCCGTGCACTACGCAGGGCCCCTGATGGAGAAATGCATCCACCACACACCATGCACAGGAAGGAAGAAGACAGAGAGCACACAGGTTAGTGAGGCCGCAGCGCAGCAAGGGCCCAAGCCAGAATGGGTTAGAGCACGGGTTCTCAAGCTCCGGGCTGCACACCTCCCCAAATTTAAGAAAACAACCGTCCAGGTTCCGCACACACCAGCCACCCTGCAAAGACAAGGCAATAAAAGCAACGAAGAGTTTTGTGACACCTTAAGCCTAATGAATTCATTATGGCATAAGCTTTTGTGGGCTACAGCCTGCTTCACTAAATGCATGAAATGGCCTGTAGTCCGCAGAAGTGCATGCCATAATAAATGTGTTTGTTCAGCTACAAGGCCTCGTTGGTTTTGCCGCAACAGACCAACGTGTCTATCCTCTGGAAATTGTTTCTGGACACAGTTTCTTCTTCCTTGTCCTAGGAGCGAAACAGTAAAAAAAGCATGCAACTGAGAGACGCCAAAGAAGTGTGCAATATCTAATATATATGAAGTTGCGAGGGGGGGGGCAGCTTCAGATAGAGCTCCTCAGTATGGTGCTCTGATGTGTTGTCAGAAATGGCTCCCTGGGTTTGTATGTGTGGTACAGAACACAATGTAGGCAATAAAACAGGGGTGGGGAACCTGTATCCCTCCAGATGCTGTTGGACTCCAACTCCCATCAGCCCCATGCGGCACAGCCCATCATCACATGGCAGAACAACAGCGGAAAACCTGCAGCCCTCAGCCTGATGTCAAAACCCCTCTGCATGCAATCCGTTGAGACCTCTGGCAAGACCGATCTGCCCCTTCCCTGGCAGCCCCCTGGGCAGGCAGGAAGAGGACAAGCGGCCCCCAACAGGTGAGCCATGTGGGGATGCAGCTTCCCGCTGCTGAAAAAAGGTTGCCCAACCCTGCAACAGAGCATGGCTTCAGAGGGGGTAACTCACATCACGAGCTCACTCTCAGCACCCTTCTCACCCCACCCCCTCACACCTTGGACGACATTCGGCTCCTGGCGCAGTTGAGATAAGCACACTGAAAGAGGGGCACCATGGAGAAAGGAGGCCTTCCCCCTGGAACTGCTTGCGCCATAGGAGAGGCACACCGCCCAGTCTGGAACCCATCAGCACCCACTGCTGGCATCAAACAGAATGCATCCCGCCCACCTGTGCTGACCTGCTGGACCGCCTGGATTCCGGGCAAGTTCCCCCCTGCGCTACTGGTGTGGGAAACTGGTGTCATCGGCCATGCCAGGTCCACCGCCTCTTATCACGTCAGGCAATAAAACAGCACTGGGAGCCAAGCACGGAGGTGGTAAGCTGGCTGCTCACTAAATCTGCACTCGTATTTAAAACAACAGCAACCGTGTGACTCTCTCTACCATGCACTCAAACGTGCATCTGAAGCATGTCCAAATCTGTGTCGGAACGAGTGGCAGAGATCAGCCCACCTTCAAAAAGCATGGATCCTGCAATAACAAGTGTACGTCTGCTCTGTGCAAGCTCATGTTTTTAGTTCAAATGAGAGAAGAACTTGATACCTCTGTTTAGCTTGTTGGGGTTGACAATCCCTCTGTGCATTAGCCTGGCCTGGTTGCAACGGAACTGCATCAGCAAAGATGACAGGCACAGCCAAAGTAAGAGGTCAGGGAGCACCGCCGCGTCAGTTCTGACAAGGCTACTTTGCCAGGGAAGTGTTGGCTTTGACACTGAGGGTGCTTCCAGACAGAGGAGGCCTAGCGCGAAGCCCTAGGAGGCCCCGCGCAGCTATTTCATCTTTTTTCTCAACCATTTTTTTGTGGCAAGCAAAAAGACAGAAGAAGTGGGAAAACACAGGAGGGTTCCAAGCAGAAGATGACACTGTCTAGACCCCCCCAGAGAATCCCATGATTGGGGCAGGGAGATGACATGAGAAAAGCCTCCTCTGGAAGGACCCTGAGCCCTGGGAAGCCAGTGGAAGAGTTGCCTTGACGAGCTCCACCAAATAACCGGCTTTGCTGCAAGCACGGCCATGGATGTTGGCACGTCGTCCAGAGTGGGGGCCACAAAGCCCTTCCAGGCTCCTCTAGATAACCAAGGCCCACTGCGTTCCTGCCACTGAGGCCCTGTCTACATGGCACTGCTTTCACCCTTCACCCTGTCACAACTGCCCAGCATTTCGGCTTCGAATTAGCTCCGGCTGGGATACACTTGCGATTTACTGTGGGCTCCCCTAACCCACTCCACCGCGCCTTTTTTGCCATTATACTTTGATGCGCAGCTGTACAGCCCCGTGAACATGGGGGTGTGACACTGCAGTGTCTGTTTTGTGTTTTACAGGTTCTGTTGTGTCTGTCTGTCCCTCATTAGGTAAAGAGTGGGTGTTCTCTGATCCTTCATTTCCATGCCATCTGTCTGTCAGTTCCCCAGCCCGAGACGCTCGCAATGGTTCGCACTCACAAGCGTGAACGTGCCTACCCATTGCTCCGAAATGGTGGCCAGAGCGAAGTCGGTCCTCCCCCAAGACACCCCCCCAGCCCTTGGGCACTGAGTCCAAAAGCAACCATTGCGAAGATACGAAGCTGCAAAAATGTGTGACAGTGTGATTAAATAAGTGAAAACGCCCCTCTGTGCCTCTGTAACTGCGCAGCTGCGAAGGGACAGGGGGAGTAAAGGGGTGTCACAGAGTGATGCAAGCACTACACATGCCTACAACATGCCCACTGCAAAATGTGAAGTCAGTTTGGGGAAGGGACAGGCGGCTTGCAACCGTAGGGAAGCCTGCAGTAAACTAAAAACATTGCAGCAAAACGCCTCCTTGGAAATCTGCATTTTCCGGAAGAAAACCACGGATGGCTGCGAAGTGGTGACTCTGTCATCTGTCCTGAGGGACCTCAACTTACAGCCGCCCCGGAATAAAAGGCTCGTGCAGATGGGGCCTGAGTGACAGGAAGTCATTGCTGCTGGAGGCTAGGGGGGAAGGAGTTGCCTAAATTTACCCTGTGCATGAAGGGAGTGGGGAACAGACACCAGGCCCAGACCGAAATGACTACCCGTGGCCATCTCTGCAACACAATGGACCAGCCCCTATATTTACATGCAGACACTTGCGGGGAAGTTGGCTGGTTTCTGTGCGTCTCCATGAGCAGACGGAGGAAAGTTGTTACCCCTGATGCCACGGCAGGTCTGACTGAAGCGGCCCACAGTACCTGCTCTAAGGTATGGACCCACCACTCACGGCTAGCGGCTTCTCTCATGTCCCAGAAAGCACTGCTGGAAGGACAAAGGCCGTGGGAAGAGAGATGGAGGGGTGATGTGGCGAGCTCATCCGTTCATCAAAACCAGCATGAGTTTGTGGGGGGGGGGCGCTCTGCAGCAGGGCAGTTCCTCGTGGAAGTGCGAGGAGGGGGAGAAGAGAGAGATGGCCTTCACTGAACAGCAGCACCAGCAAGTCCTTCGTGGGCGAGGAGGAGCCTCGTCAACTGGGCCTCCCCGGGCTCCCTTCTCCATTCCGGAGCACCAGCTTGGCCTTCATGAGAGCTACAACTCGTGCTCCTCCACCCGGACAGCTCCGCTCAGGCCCTGGTCCAGGCTGCCCCTCCCGCCCCAGAACCCCAGGTTGCGCTTGAGCGAGGTCAGCACCTGTACCTGGAGGTTGGAGACCGGGGCGGGGCTGGCAGCCAGGGCGGCCGTCGCCATGGTGCGGGTCAGCAGGGGGTTGGGCGGGTTGCTGCTGGGGGGATGCGTGGCCTTCCAGTAGGCCTCCAGGTATTCCGACAGGTGCTCACAGGCGTCTTCCAGCTGGTTTTCATCCAGGATGATGTCGAACATCTCCTGCAGGAGGAGAGAGGGAAGGCTGGGAAGGCGGTGGCTCCGCGAGGGAGGCAGAGGGCGCGCGGGCAGAAAAATAGGGGCTGGGCGCCAAGTGCGCAGGGCAGGGAAGTGGGCGGTTGGGCAGGCTGCAAGGAGGGAGAGTGCCAGGGGGCGGGGCGGGCCCTACTGCTGCTCGGCCTCTGTCGAACGCCCCCCGTGCTCCTCTGGGGTCAGCCTCTGGGCCGGGGCAGGCCAACCGTTTTCGCAGAGCCCTTCTGCGCTGCCCGAGCGGATGGCAAAAGGGAAGGCCTGAAGGGGATGTTCCTGGGCTAGGCAGGACAGCCTGGGCCCGGGAGTGGGGGCAGGCCAGAGAGTGTGGGAGCGACCGTGGTGGGAGGAACGCCGCAGGGAGGCATGAGAATGACTGCCAGTGCAGCAGGACAGGGAGCAGGCGCCGGGGAGGGGGGAGTGGGACAAGGTACCCGGGCATCAGGGAGCTGTGCCACTCACTGGGGGGCACTGTGCCAGTTTGTCTGATGCCACCATCTGCACATTCAGGTGCTTGGCCTGGGATTTCCCTCTAGATTTCACCAGCCTCTGCAGCACCTGTCGGGTAAAGAAATGGAGGAAAGAGATCAAGAGGGAGGCTGGAAACAGGAGCAGGAGGGACTGGAAAGGAGGTGCGTGCTGCCCAGGGGAGCTGCTCTTCCCAGCCCTTCGCCCCGCCACAGCAACAGAGCAAGGAGGAAGCCCCACAAGAGGCTTCAGGGTGCAGCCCTACACGTACTTACCTGGGAGTATGTCCCCCTGAACAAAGGGAGGCTTACTCCTGAGTAAACAGCCACAGGATCAGCATGCATTCCACACTGCAGGGATGCTGCAGGGGCAGCAGTGCAGTGGGGCCAGCCTGCACGTCCTGCTTGCATAAAGCCCTCTATCCCGCCCTTGGCAGCTGGGGCTGGAATGACCTCAGGCTGGGGAAGGCCCCCCCGCCCCGCCTGACCCCTTGGGGAGCCACCGCCAGCCGGAGTCGACAGCACGGGGCTGGAGGGGCTGATAATCGAATACAGTGCAAGGCTACTGATAAAGTATATGCTACTAACTTGGGAACGGCAGGGACTAGCCACAGAGGCCTTGAATCTGTGATGTGCTGTCAGATGCTAATTCTGGAGACTTACGGTTCTACCTATGTGTGACCACGATTTTAACCTCCATTTCAAAAAAAGGTGAGTTTACAGGAAGGGACAGCATGAAGACACACACATGGCATCTGCAAAGACCTGGGAAGTCTGTAGGGGCATGTGCAGCGCTTCTGGGGATCAGGAACTTTGGTCTTTGTACACCAGCCTATTCCATATTAGGGTCTGCCATTCTTTTCCCATGACCACTGTCTCCCCCATGCATCACTCATCTCTCCCCCATCAACACCCAGCCAAAATGTTCAGTTATAAGGGGAGGAAATCACACCCGTAACCAATTAGAGAAAAGGAGCAATTTTTGCATATTACCCAGATTTTGCATGATTTATCTGGACAATGGTATTAGCAGCTCCTTGTTGCAAAATTCAAGTTGGGTTGGCCGTCTTGATGCTTTGTGGAGATGTATTTGGGACTAAGTAGGGAGGCTCTGAACAAAACTGTATTGATTAAATACATAAAGCAACACACTGTGAATCCTACATTACCCTAGTTGTGAGGTAGCTCTTACCCTTCTTTCCCAGGAATAAGCAACCATATGGTTTCTTACTGGAATCCTTTAAAAAAAAATCTAAAGGTTCCAGCTCTCATGGTGGCAGGAATAACTTTAAAAATGTGATTGTAAGATCAAGGGGAAAAGATACATAATTGAAAGGAAGGAACCAACCATACAAAATGTCTAATTCGTTCTTTGTTTTCAACTTTGATTACTTTTATATCTTTTCAAGAGCTAAATTAAATATTTTCCCATTTGACAATAGCCAGTTCAGAATATAACTTCTGCAGAATAAATGATAGAAGGACCATAGCTCAGTGGCAGAGTGCATACTTTGCATGTAAAAGGTCCCAGGTTCGATCCCCGGCATCTCCAGCAGGGGCAGGAAAAACTCCTTTCTGAAACCCCGGAGAGCCGCTGCCAGTCAGTTTCGACAGTACTGGGCTCGATGAGCTAACGGTCTGACTCGGTATAAGGCAGCTTCCTCTGTAGCCTAGGTATTCCTATCTGTCGTTTGGCATTCGCAAATTATATTACTGACATTCTTATCCATGCACGTGAAAGCTTTCTGACATGATACATGATCTCACCCACACACCGCGGTTGAGTTCTGCAGGCTCCTTGCAATTTGGGATCTGGCACCGAAACCCACAAAGGCCCTCTGCCGGTCTTTCCCAAGCCCAGGTGGAAGACGGTTTTGTGAGCATGATCAGGAGGAAGAAAAGAGGAGTCCGCTCACCTTGGGGGAAGATATCTTGATATAGACAATAATTGGTGCCAGTGAGGTCTTGGATAGCTGGGCTGGGTGATTGATGGTGTCTGCATCCAGGGCCACCAGCTGCAGAGTCCGGGCCAACTCGAAGATGCGCTCGATCTCACTCTGTACTTCCGCTGCCAAGGCAGAGTCAAACGGCAAGGAGAAGGGAGACACGGTCAGCACTGCCACGGAGAGAAGCTGCAGTGACAGCCACCCACCCCTTTCGTGGCTCCAGAACAACCTTCCCCAACCTGGCACCCTCCAGACATGTTGGACTACAACTCCTAGCATCCTCAGCCAACTGGCCAGGAGTTGATGGGGGCTGTAGTCTGACACATCTGCAGAGTACCGGTTCAGGGCAGGCTGTTCTCAAAGGACCTGCTTAGCACTAAGGATGTCAATCCTGAAGCCTTGCCTCAATAAGGGCTTGTGGCACTCTCCAGTTCCCCCACTACCCCTCATTCTTGCCTGCAGGTTAAGAGGCCACAGCTGTCTGTCCGCCACGACGGGAGATGCTGCCCTTGAAAAAGGGTTTGCTGGTCAGCTTCTTGGGTCAGTCCTCTGGCTCCCGAATGGTGCGAGTCAGCCTGACCCAGAGATCGGCCCTTGCTCAAAGGCCGCCCTGTGACGGCGCATGGCGAGGGGACTGTGGCATGTGGCGGCTCTGGGGCGTCTGTCAGGACAGCAGCGTCCCCCTGAGCCGACCCCACTGAAGCAAGCCAGAACTGGGCAGCTCCCATCCATTTCCACAGGCCTTGCACAGGAGTCCTTCTCTGTGGACTGGAGCCGTGGTAATGAGTGTTAGGCTGCCAAGGGGTGGGGGGGGGTGAAGGCCCCAGGTGCTAAGTGTCTTTTGCCGGCCCTGCCACGCAGAGCGCTCCCTGCCCTTTCCCTTGCCAAAGACACAATAGGCAGCAGGGAGAGAAGGAAGGGTGCCTTATTTCTTCCCCCTGTTCGACTGCGAGAACGCTGAACAGTGGGTCGCCCATGAGCTGCTCCATGTGTGGGGCCCTGGGTCAGGCAGCCAGGAGGCTGGCTACAGGATGCGAGCTATGCCCAGAAGCCTCCTGTGCTCTTGGGAGGGGGTGTGGTGCTGCACTCCCTGTGTGAGAGCCAAGGTAGTTTACTGGAGGAGTGTCTGACTATAACTGGTCTCAAATCCCCGTTCAGCCATGAAGCTTGCGAAGCAATCTTGGGCCAGTCACTTCCTTTCAGCCTAGCCTACCCCGCAGGCATGCTATGAGGATAAATGGGGAGGGGGGAAACCATGCACCTCCTTGGAGGGAAGATGGAATATAGAAGTATAATAAATGGAGGGAGCAATCCTATGGCCTCTAAACAGTGTCTCGGGGGCCATAGGATTGTTTGGTTTACTGGCTCTGAGGTCAGAGCCCTGTCCCCAGCCTGAGCCAGTAAACTGCGCTCCCTGCCCCCCCCCCCCCCCCGGCCAGCGCGGCTACCTCTCTGCAGTTGGAAACCTGAGTGCAGGGATGGGGGAAACGGGGCAGTCCTGGGGGCGGGGCGGGGACTGGAGACACCGCCTGTGCAGCTTCCTATGGCCGCGGCAATTCCGCCTGTCTAGCGGAAATGCAGGGCAGCCCAGGATCGTGCCTGTGCTGCGGCCGCCCTGCATGAGGATACTTGGAGGCCTCCAACTCCGGAGGCTGCTGGCCATCAACATAGGATTGTGCCCTAAGTAATAAATACAATTCCTCTCAGTGGATTGAGCCAAGTGTCCCTCATTTGTATCTAGTAAGAAATTATTCAAGAAATTACACAATGTAATTATATTCGTAGCACCATACCAAAATTACAGCACAATCCTGTCAAAGTTAAGCATTGTGAGCATCCCATTGATTCCAACAGACAACAGGATTTCTTAACATCTCTCAATGTGGCTGTACTGGAGCAAAAACTATCCCACACCCCCTCCCTTTTATTCTGAGCTAATTCCCTCCCCCTCGTGCCCCCAACAAGAAATATTATTTATTTATTTATATTTTTTTAGAATTCTGGTTTGTGTTTATTTTTCCCTGCACATTTGATATTCAAGTTGCAAATATGCTGCCTATTGTGTAGGGGTTGTTTTTTTTTTTTTAAACAGTTCTAAGGAAAACATCTGTAAAGATTTTACAATCAAGCAGGTTCTTGAACAGCACAATCCTGTACATGTGTGCTAAGTTGTAAATTCCACGGAGCTCAATTGGACTTATTCCTAGGTAAATAGGCAGGATTACAGCCAAAACTTTGGAAAAGAACTGCTGCTGTTCTTAGCATGACCATTAAAAAAACAAAATAATGACAAACAACAACATTCTTTTCTGGGTTTCAGATTCTGGCAAGTGAACAATAGTGAAAAATGAAAAATAGCTGCGGCTCACAATTTTTCACTTTTCCAAACACAATGAAAAATTTCAAAATGAACAAAAATCTAACATTTGTTCTGGTTTTGAAATCCCCACCCCCCGCCCGCAGGAAAAGCTTTGTAGATTCACCACATTCTCCCAAACACCGTTCCCATCCTGGGGTTAAAGTATGTTAACTTTGCACTGGGGGCGCCTGAGAACTTGTGAGGCTAAAGGCTACATACCCAAGACATCTGTATCAGGAGCAGAGAAAGGAAGAGGAGGTGCAGGCGCAAGGGAAAGAAAATGATGGGAAAGGGGGAGAAAAAAGAAGAGTAAGTTGGACTTTTGGGGAAGCAGTAAAAGAAGCCCACAAAGTATGATGCCATGACCGGGGGGGGGGGGGGGGGGCATGAAAACAGAGAAGACGGCTGACAGAACAACCCACCTTCTCCCTTTTCAAAGGTTTGATGAGAGGCATTAAGGAACATCCTGCCTCCCCATGCATGGAGGTCCAGACAGTTTGAGATACACCCACAATGACCGTTTGAAATATATCCCACCGCTCACACCAAAACCTATGATCTTGGGACCATTTACCATGTTATGCATCGTAATGTGGGGGTGCTCTCGCAAGCACACCAAGCGTGGCCCACCTCCATCGTAGGGTACAGAGAACTTAATGATGCGAAAACAGCCCTAATGCCCTGCTCAACAGTATGACTGTGTAAGAGGAATGCTGCTAGCAGCAGGGAAAGAAGAGGCAATGCTGCAAAGCATTATGGAAACTCCAGAGGCATTCTGAGAAAGTTGCTCTTGGCTGATACAGATCAGAGTGAGACAAGCAAGAAAGGATTAACACCCCTCATGCAAGGAGTTAGTGCCATGCAATCACAAAGGCAAAGTCACAACTTTCCCTCCCTCCCACTACACCCACAGAAATGACCCTGGGAGAAATTGTTACAAGATAGCAAAAGGTCCAGATTTTTTTTTTCAGGGTCTCAGCACAGCCTTACCCAGGCTAGAACGGGTGCTGGAGCGCTCAATGATGGTATGTTTGCTAGGGTTGTTGAGAACTGAGCGCTTGGCTAAGGAGATATCAGCTGTCACGCGTGTGATGGATATTCTGTGGAAGACAGAGAAGAATGGATGTCTGGGAGAGCAAACTTAATTTGCTAGACATTCCCACCTGTTCACTAAGACATTTAGGAATCTTTGTTATGTTGCACCCATTCAGGGAACCTAACTATCTGCTAACATTAGCTTAATAAGTATCAGTATCCAATTAAAAAAACAGGTTTCTAGTCCTCATGACTTAGGAAAAGCGTGCTTTTTTTGTTTTTTTAAAGTTAATGAATCTAACTGTCTATTAAAAGAAACCAGAGCACTTCAGTTTTCATTTTAAAAGGAAGTTTCTAGTGCTCGTGTCCTAGAAAAGGAGGGGGAAAGGGGAAGAGACATTTGAAAATGGACAGATGGTTCACACTCAACGGGACAACAGGAAACTTGTAGAGATTATGGGAGGCAGAAACTCTTGTCTCAATCCTTCCATGTCCTACAGCCTTCAGTCAGGTTTCCCCTGTGGCCAGCCCTGAACCCAGCTCTGGACACCAGGATTCCAGCCCAAATGGAAGTCGTCAGGTTCCCCAGCCCCACCCAGCCCACAGCCTCTGCCCTCAAGGCTTCAGCTCACACCTGCCATCGAATCGCCGTTTCAGGAAATCAAACAAAGCTTTCTGCATCATGTCAGTCACCTGGGAAGGCAGAAGGGTGGAAGAAGACAGACAGACAGATAGTCAGAATTCAGAGGCTGGAATCCGTGTGAAGCGAGGGAGAGAAGGGTCACATGCACAAACGTGGGTGAATAAGAGATTAGGTGCATGTGTTTAGGCCCGCTCCTGGTAAAGGCCGGTCCAGACAGCACATATGCTTCCCCAGCACTCACAGCCCCTGTGGTGCAGGCATGTGAAGTGCTCCAGCACATGCTTAACACAGCTGACTTTGGAGGGGGTGTGGTGGGAATAACCACCTTTCCATAAAGATCATACTGCTAAGCCAGAGCAAAGTGGCCGGGTGGGAAGGTCTGACCCCCAACCGTGTACAGTGTTCCCAATCTGGCTCAGGGCTCCATGTGCTTACACTAAAGTAAAAAAAAGTTAGGATCAGCTACACACTATGCATCTAACATAGCATGTAGCTCAGCCCTCACACAACAGTCCAGATTCCTCCTTCCCAGGGAGTTAAACCAGTGGGCCCCTCATGGGTCACTACGGGATATAAAGCTCCCAGATCTGTTACACTCCCTCCATCTGGGCGACTTGCCACAAGGCGATCCTCTGAGCTGGCAGAGTACCCCTCTTCTACCTGCCCAAACTTGGAACTGAGCAGCTGAGTCCTGGTTGACTAACTTGTCACAGATTTTCCAGGACTTATTGGGTCACAATCTGCGTATCTATTGATTGAACCATGCACAAGATTGGTTGAAAACACTAAAGCCACAATTTGAGGACTACCAAGTGAAATATATGCTAGAGGTTGCTGTTGAACTTGTACTAACTTCAGCTCTTCAAATGCTTGTGAGGATCCACCCAGAGACTAGTATTGAGTGAGAGAGGGGGAAAGGATAAAACCAAGGATAGGCTGGTGGATTAAGACTGATGGGTTTAAAACCAGGGGAGCAAGTGTGTGTGAGAGACACACTGAGAGTGCCTGGACGAATCACTGAATCATAGAACAGTAGGGTTGGAAGGGGCCTATAAGACCATCGGGTCCAACCCCCTGCTCAGTGCAGGAATCAAAGTCAGAGCATCCCTGACAGGTGGCTGTCCAGCCTCATCTTGAATGCCTCTAGTGTGGGAGAGCCCACCACCTGCCTAGCTAATGGGTTCCATTGTCACATTGGTCTAACAGTCAGGAAATTTCTCCTGATGTTCAGCCAGAATCTGGCTTCCTGTAACTTGAGCCCATTATTCCATGTTCTGTACTCTGGGATGATCGAGAAGAGATCCCGGCCTTCCTCTCTGTGACAACCTTTCAAGTACTTGAAGAGCACTATCATGTCTCCCCTCAGTCTTCTCTTCTCAAGGCTAAACATGCACAGTTCTCTCAGTCTCTCCTCGTAGGGCTTTGTTTCCAGTCCCCTGATCATCTTCATTGCCCTCCTCTGAATCCTCTCCAGCTTGTCTGCATCCTTCTTAAAGTGTGGCACCCAGAACTGGACACAGTACTCCAGATGAGGCCTAACCAGTGCTGAGTAGAGGGGAACTAGGACTTCCCAGGATTTGGAAGCGATGCTTCTATTCATGCAGCCCAAAATAACATTTGCCTTTTTTGTAGCCACATCACATTGTTGGCTCATATTCAGCTTGCAATCTACAACAACTCCAAGATCCTTCTCACTTGTAGTGTTGTTGAGCCAAGTCTCCCCCATCTTGTAACTGCATTTGGTTTCTTTTTCCTAGATGCAGAACTTGGCATTTATCCCTATTAAATTTCATTCTGTTTTTTTCTGCCCAGCAGAAATGATGCAAAGCTCCTCTAAATACCTGAGCAGTCCCAATTAAAGATATTTCCTCTACATTGGTACATAGAAATAACAAAATAGAGACCCCACAATGATTACATGCCCCAGTCTTTGCCACCCATTTCCCACACACTTTGCACTCGTAAATGCTAAAGACACAGCTGGGGGTGGGGGCTGAAAAAACAGAGCGAGGAGCCTGACAAAGACGGCCCTGGCGGATGGGGTGGGAGAGGTGGGATGCAGGATCCGGGCTCAAAGGGCAGAGCTGGGAGGACCCACAGTATGCCTGTACACCTCAGCCCAGTTGCCAGACGCATACACTGGAGAGGACTTGAATGGTGGACTGAGAGGTGGGGAGACACACGCCAGACTACGATGGTTCTCCTGAGCGTGTGGCTGCCCCCTGCTTTCCGCCCATTTCAGCACCAGTCCCCCCCGCACCCACGCACTTCTTCCCTCTCTAGATGCCTCACCTCATACCCCTTCAAGGACGGGCCCACAAGAATGATTGGGCGCATGGAAGGGACCACATCGTACGGCGGCACATGCTCTGCCTGAGAGGAAGGGGGAGAGAAGAGGGCGTTAGGCTTGCTCCAGACCAACATGACGTCGATGCTGCCGGCCCCCGTGCGCCTGACTCGTAACAATCTCCACTATTTCCTGCCAGTGGGAGCTGGTGGCTCTGATGTCAGTGGGGCGATGCATCCGCTCCAGGTTTCAGTCCGAACTCTAAAGGAGCTCTGCACATTGGAGAACTCCTCTAGAGTTCTGACTGGCTCTGACTGAAACCCAGAGCGGATTCACCACCCCACTGACGTTGGAGCCACCGGCCTCCACTGTTTCCTGCCTTCTTAAGGGGTCCAACACCCTCATTGTGTGGGCATGGGGGAGGGAGCTGGGGCATGGGTGGAGACAGGAAGGAAGAAAGGAGCACTGGGGCCTCAGCCCTTCAGATCGAACTCTGACACTAGCTGGAGTACTGGAAATTCAAGGGGAAAGCAACCCAAGACCTTCATGGGGGTCACAGCCAAGGCTGCTGTTGAGTTCCCTTACAGAAACAGGCACCAATACGGAGAAGGGCAGTGACTCACACAAGCCTTGGGGTCTCCAGGTCATCTTCCCATGGCTGCTCACTGCTCAGGAAAGGCCTGCTGGGATAGGGGAGAAGCCCTGGGAAACCACCCCCATCTAGTCGGATATTTCATAAGCCTACTTACCGACTTTTGCTTCTGCTTGGCTATGTCCAGTGATCGCCATTAATGGGGGGGTTAGGGACGGGGACGCAGGGGACGGGAAGAGGGACAGGCAAGAGAAAAACAAACAAGGCATGCTTGTTACTGACAGCTCACTCCAGCGGAAGCAGAGGCAGGCACAGGGAGAAGAAACAGCAGCGAGTGCTGCGGGGAGCAGAAGGGTGGCGGCTTTTCAGAGAAGGCAAGTGACGCCCTCCTGTGGGGTTGGGCAACAACCTCCAGCCCTAAATGTCTGGCTTTGAAACTTCCTCCTTTTCTCCATGCACTTCTGGCCCACCCTGACTGCCTTTTCCGCTCATGCTAGCCAAAGTCCATGGACCACCCTAAGCCAGACTGCACGTTGCCAGGGCAGCCACGTGCAACGTTAGCCAGACAGCCCTTTCCCCACTGCGCTGGGCCCTCCAGGAGCTTTCAAGTGGAGAGGTATGGTGAGGGGAGTTCCGGACCTTCTCACTGCCAGCTCTCCTCCCCGCCCGCCCCGCCCGTATTTCAGACCCTTGAAAACACACTTCTGGAAAAAGGCGGCTGGCAGGGAAAGGGTTCAGCGCTCCCTTCTTTCCCCTCCTCTCTTGCGAAGCACCCCAGGGCTGTCGGCATAACATGTGGTTCAACCTTCCTGCAGTTTCTGCCTCCAGACTGCTTCCTCCCCGTCTTCTGGCTGTTCCCGGTAGGGAGGAAAAGGAGGGTCTGCAGGGGCACATCCCATACCAGGATATAATCTTGGGAGTAGTGTGGATCAGCACCAGCACTGTTCCCTTTCTATGGAGTGAGAAAGCGGCCGGGCCATCCCGTATTCACGCTTCTCAGGTGGAGGCTGTGACCACTGGAACACGCTAACCCCATGCCAAAGTGAAGCGGGTTTGCTTGCCTATTTCACCCACTCGCCTTCCATCCCGGAACATTCCACTGCTAGAAATTCCCTCCTGGGTGGGAGTGGATTGTACGGGGGATGGAATGAATGGAAGATAACACTTGCACAGTTCCTACGGAGAAAGTGATTGGAACCGTGGACTTTCAAGGGTTTGTACTGGGGAGGAGGAATGGGAGAGGGATAGGACCATTGCATCATTCCATTCCTAACTTTCTCCTGGGAGGAGCTGTTTGATAATTGCATTCCCATGGTGCGCAAGGCAGGAGGGACAGGGGAACGGAGGCAGAGTCCCTTGGACCCATCTTTCACCAAGGCCCACATGAGGGTATGAGTTGGTTGCCAATGCATCTTTTAACTCATACACATGCAGAGAATGTGTGATCACTGAAACATACCATCTTTGTGCCTTTTATGCTCATGAATGTGACAAACAGAATGTGTGTGACCTCTCTGTTCCTCACTTTCTACCAAGAGGTTACACATGCTGGTCTTCTCCTAGTAATATACCAATTGCTTTTTGGGGGCCATCACAATGTAAGTCCCTGTTGCTTATGCTCTGGGTGCAACTCTGTCAATGGGTGATCAGTGACCAAATATGATCCCAGAACATGCCTCTCCCACTGCCTCCATCCTATGCACACAAGCGCTTGACCTCGGGTCAGAAAAGCCTACACACACAGGCAGGCATAATATGAGGACATGGCAAGCAGGTGTGGGTCAGGAGAGGCACTATTACCTTCTTAAAAAAGGGGATGCGCTTGGTGGTGGAGGGGGGTGTAGTGACGCTGCTAACACTAGTCTTAGGGGTTCGCTGGTTTTCTTCGGTTGCCGCCTCCTCCTCCTCCTCTAAGTCAAGAGCATCTGAGTCATAAGTTAAGTTAGTCATGTCCAAGTTACCTGGGAGGGGGATACGGGGAGAAGGAAATAAAAGGCAGAAAAAATAGGGGGAAAACCCAAAAACAACAACAACTAAAGAGAGGAAGTACAAACTGAAAAGTGCAAGAAAAATAAATGAAAAGGAATTGCCAGAAACGAAAAAAATAAACTGATCTAGAGAATGAAAGAGAAAAACAAATAAATAAATAAACAAACAAACAAACAAATGGAAATTCCAATTTCCACAGTACATGGACATACTTAAGAAGGTGGACATCAGACAATGAGGGGTTTGCCTTACGGTTACTGTGGGAATCTGGCTATGGTCTGAGTCTTAGGCTGGGTCTACATACCTGTCACAGACTAAGATGGTAGAGTCCTGAAGTGGCAGTGTGGACTGTACCACTTCAAAATGTAGGTGTGGGAATGCTATTTTTGAATACCCATGTTTAAAAAAACCAAACAACCACCCAGGAAGTTAAAATAAATAAATAAGCTAGCACAGCTGGGTGAGGGCTGAGCCAGAACTCTTGTTGCTGCAAGTTTCTGACTTGCAGGAAGGTTTTTTTAAAGGAACGTGACATCTGCAGCTACAGTCTGGATGCAGACAGCCTCAGATCGAACCAGCTCATTCTGCTGTGCATGTGGCTCCAGCAGTAAAGCGTTGCTAACATGAGCTGCGCCCTTCGAATGCTCCAACCTTTCCTCATCCCACAGCGAGAGATGTGAGCGCATCACCAGGGACTGCTGTGGAGAGGCAGGCCATTCTGGGTTGCGTGGGGGCAGCCTTACCGCTGGCAGGTGGGGTCGGTCTCCGGGGTCCTGTCACGACATCTCCCAGGCTGGAGGTCGAATTCTCTCCTGATTTGCTGCAAAATGAAAGAGCCATTAAAGTAACATGGGTAAAGAGGAAGAGACTGGGAACCAGCTGCGACAAGGGGGAAGAGCCTCTGGATCCAGGCTCAGCACCTTTTCACGCGTAAAAAAATTACCTTCTGCACCATGGTAGACTGCATGGACCTTGGACGCACAGGGGTAACGTGGCATTCTACTCCACTGTTCCAACAGACTTGAACCAACATTCCTTGATCTCCCACTTCTGCCATATCATGGTACTCCAGCACAAGGCCACCCCAAGACATTTTGCTGCTTGAGGCAGAGCAGCAAATGGCTCCCCCTCTCCACACCAAGTCAAAGTACATTGTACCAAAGACTAGGGATGTTGGAGAAATGCGTCCGGCGGTTGGAGCTCGCCCATCTTTCATCGGCGCAGCCTCCTGGACTTTGGCTCACTTTCCCATGAGCTAGCCCAACTCCATCTGCATGGAGTCATGCCAGTTTGTGTGGGATTTTTTTTGCATAAATAGCAATTTGCCCAAATTACATTTGAGATTTGCATAATTTGGACAAATTTCAGCCATAAAGGGCACTATTTGCGCAAATTCTCGCCATGAACCGAGTAATTTGTGCAAATTGAGACCACTTTTGTGTAATTTGTGCAAATTGCAGCCAAAATTTCTGCAAATTATACAACTTACGGCTACAATTTGAGGAAATTGCTATTTACTTTAAAAAAACTGAAAGAGTTCCCAGATGTTGTGAAGAAACCTGCAGCTTGGCAAACAAATGCAAGCCGAGTTGGGGCACCATGGAAATCTGGTGAGCCCAAAAAGGGACAGATTTGCCAGCGACGGGCATCCCTACCCAAGACTAGCCAAGTTATGTTGAAACCTGTGAGTGAAAGTCCCACACACACCTTTCTCTCTCACCCTAGAGGTAAAAATAGAATAACGACAAATTAAATAACTAGTAGTTTGCTTCCCTTTCATGACACCCCAAATCTGCTGACTCACTCTCCCTAATGCTAGGACCAGCCCTGGCCAGTGTGGCCTTCTCACTGCTAAATGAAGTCCTTCAAGACCCTCATCTTTATAGCACCTTTTTGATGAAACTTCAGGGATATCTACGCTACAGATATAAAAGACTTGGAGACCAGTTTCAAATTAGTTTCAACGCCAAGGATCAAACCTTCCAAATTCTGGTAACTGTAGGTTTGCGAGGGTGCTAGGAATTCTTGGTTACAAGAACTTTTCAGGATTAATTGGCTTGGGCAGGGGTAGGAAACCTCAGGCCCAGGAGCCAACCTGGCCCTCCAGAGTTACCCAGATGTCAGCCCCCTTCCCCCAGACTCGGTTTCCTGTTTTTTCGGCAGTTTCTTCCCCATTGTACAAAGCTGAAATGCCCCTCCAAAGGCAGAGGGGCTGGCAGTGAGAGGTTCAAGCTCCAATAGGCCAGCATTTTTTTGTATTCTGGCCCCGCCCCACTCGCCTTCAGTCTTGTCAACACTGCAATGAGGCCCCGAAGAACTTCTCCAAAACAGAATGGAATCCCTTGGGATTGTGGGCTCCACCCATGACCCACTGCATCGAACCACCTGCCCAACCAAACTTTTATCAGTTCCCCATGCATGAAATACCCACAGTCCCCCAGATACCTTCCTGTGGCCATCTTTTGTCTATTTACCCCCCTCAACCTCTGCAAGGGAGGGAGGGAGATCTCTGCTTTGTTCCCAGGCAGGCAAACTGAGGTTCAAACAGTTCATGCAACTAGCCACATCTGCAAGACCAGCCAGTGGCAAAGTACGAAAACCACGCCAGATCCCTGTGTGGGGTTTCTCCACCCTGCCCTTCCTCCAACACATCCATGCAGCTGTGACCCCCCCCCCCAACTTCACATTCCTCGTTCTTGCAGAGTGATTCATAATGCTGCAATGATGCAAGGTGTATGGAGCTGTTCTAAGTCAGGCCAACAGCCTACCCAGCCTAGCATCACCAGCCATAACTGGGGGCAACCACCCAGGGTTTCTCAGGAAAAGAACTTCCCCTTCCTGCTACTTGGCAGTCTTTAACTTAGGTGCAGGGAACTTGTGTCCCTACAGATGTTGCTGGACTCCGCATCCCATCAGCCCCCAGCCAGCATGGCTAATGGTTGGGGATCATAGGAGTTATAGTCCAAAAGCATCTGGAGGGCTGCAGGTTCCACACTCCTGCTTTAATGGAAGATACCAGGGACTGAGTCTGAGGCATGCCACACACAGGACAGACACTCATCCTGACCTATGGCAACCAACCACATGGGGTGGGGGATTCAGAGCAGTACGGCTGTCTCTGTCTCCTCATCCGCCCCATCTCATCCTATCCCACCTGGAGCTGAGCCGGTGTTGTCTCATCTTTTGCTCCTGTAGCATCCTCATGTTCTCCAACTTGACAGGGCTAGGGATGAAGCCAACCTCACAGCCTTCTTTGACCAGACGTCCAATCCACCAATCATTGTTGTATTTCTGGAGCAGAGAGGGTGGAATCAAAAGTATGAGGCACGCAAAGTAGGCAGGGAGGAAGGAGAGGGCAGCAATTCTGGCTCATTCTATGTAGGCTGTGGGTCTGTTTCCAAAGCACTGGGGATGGGAGAGCTACTCCCTGAACCCACCAGATCACCCCTCATCGCTGCTCATCCATCTGCGGCCCTCACCTCTTTGATATGAAGGAAGTCTTTGGGTTCGAAGGAAATAGACATGCCTTGGACTGGCACATCGTCGTTGGGGGAAGGGTTATAGCCAACATTCGTCCTCACAGCAAATGCCACCGGCTTGGTCTGTAAAAAACACAAGAGCATCTTCTAGGCAGGCGAAGCACAGGCAAGGTCAGGTTGAACGGTGCCCAGAAGACAACCAGAAGCCATTTTCCAATAAGGAAAAGCAACCTGCATATCTATTCCCAGTTGTTAAAAAAATGCTTTTGGTCCTTTTAAAGGCAGTAAGCAAGAATCTTTCTTTACCCAAGTAAAAGGAGAAAGGAAACAATTAATGAGTCCTTTTGCGCCTGTATGGCTTTGAAATTATACTTCCCAGCGGATGGGCCAGGCCTACTGATATCTCCAGACCTGAAGGGCTGAGTGACTGGGTTCATGCAACACGATAATCCACACTCAAGGTTGAGTATGGGCTGAGTGTGGGTTGTCACTGAAATGTGGGTTGATGTCGAAACATGGGTTGTTGTGTTATCTGAACCCAGCCATGCTAACAAACAATGTTTTGTTAATCATGAACAACCCATGAAGAGAACCCATGGTTTGTTCTTGGGTTGTGAATTGTGGGTTGTTTGTAGTTGGCAAACCATGGTTTGTTATTGTGGCTTGGTTCAGATAACACAACAACCCATGGTTCAACAACAACCCACGGCTCAACGACAACCTACACTCAACCCATACTCAACCTTGAGTGTGGGTTATCATATTGTCTGAACCCAGTAAGATTTCCAGAGGCTGGGAGGTGCAGCTTAAATGCTCTGCATAGCACTCTGCCCTTCCTCATGACATGCAGACACAGCAGAAATGTCTGAAAGCAGTAAAATATACAGAATGATACAAAATAAATTGTGCACATTTGTGTAACAGAATAAGCCTCGCTGGCATACTTGTCTCAAGCAGGGATCAGGAGGCATTTTTCAAATGGCCAATTTCATGCTCTGCTCATCCCGCTGTCTGACTGTCAAGTAGTAAAGAAAGCTCACACCAGTTCCTGGCATAAATCCCACCAGAAGCAAGGAGGCATCAGGCCCCTGCCTGGCTCCACAGTTAACCTGAGAGCTACAAGACGCTCCGATGAACGCAAAGGATGGAGCTTGCTGGCTCAAAGCCCACAGCAGAGAGCAAGGGATGTTCCTGGTGCCAACCACTCCCACTACCCCCCCCCCCCGAACATCCTGGCAGCAAGGAGGCTGGGCCAGATCCCAGTGGCCAAAATGTCTCAGGCGTCTTAATTGTGAGACTGCTGCAGGAACAGGCTGTGCTGGGGGAGGGGGGAATGGGTGGTTTAATGAGCTAATTGCATCTGTCAAAGCCACAGTGCTGCAGCTAAACAGCACGGGTGGGCGGGGGGGGGGGTTACTGCTGTTCCAGAGAAGGGAGGGTGGCTTGAGATTAGGCCATGAGCAACAGGCCCCCCCCCCCCCCCGCTGTCAAAATTAGTAAAGTTCAGCTGGAGAGCCCTACAAGCTTGGAATACTTTGAGCACAGCCCCAGTTTGGAATCCTGCCTTCCCAGCCACACTTTAACCAGATCCCAACCATCACCTCCCAAAAGTAGGGGGCAGTTCTGGGAGTGGTTGTGATGCTCTGTTTTTCTTTTAATGAATAAACCCTGATCTTCTCTTTTTATTATTAATATTTATATTGAGTTTTGTCCTTAGCTTATAGCAACACAACGAACATAGAGATAAAAGAAAAAGGTAACCTAAAGTAGAACAAAAAGGTGAGTAGTGAGAGGAAGGAAGGAAGGAAGGAAGGAAGGAAGGAAGGAAGGCGAAAGCGGGAGGATGCAGAGCTGGTGCAAGACCTCCTGCCACCGCCATGCACCGCCGGTGGGAGAAAGTGTGTGCCGCTGCCACTGCAGGGGGAGGGCAAGCCTCCACCGCACACTGCTGCCAGGGGTGCGAAAGCGCAAGCTGCCGCCGAGGGGGAGCACGACTGCTACCGCCTGCCACATGCGGGGGGGAGTGTGGGGGAGCACGAGCTGCTAGGGGTGGAGGGAGCAAGGATCCAGAGGGCACGTGGTCGGCTGCTTTGCCACAAGCACCTTGTCATCAGGCCGCAGTATCTGACACTGATCCCACAGTCAGACACCTCGACTGGACCTGCGCTCACAACAGCGTCCCATTCACTGTGGAGATGAGCGATTTTGCCCTCCAGGTGTGGTGCAAAAAGGTCACCGCGGGTCCTTGATGAAGTGTCATGAATGGACTCTAATGGTCTCCAAGCCCCTTTTCTGTGGTTATGATAACGCCTGCCACAGTAAAACACAACGCCGGGCACAAAGCAACAGGAGAACCCCTGCAGGGCACATACGAGGGTGTGCCGACCCGTCTCTCGGCTTTTGCAGTGTTGCCTTGTGGGGCCAGCTCACTTAAGGAAAGGACGTGGCGGAAGCCTCCTCTTCCCTCCTCCGCCTCCTGTATTGACACAGCGTTACCATCCCATTAGCCACATTGATTTGCTGATGTGCCGGGGGCTGGAGCCGGTTGCAAAGAATGTGATGAGGAACAACCTTTGTGGCCGTCGCGGTGGAAGTGGGGGTGGGAGGCCCTTCACCCAGGCATGGGACTATCAGAAAAGCCATTACCCGGACTGACCCCGGCTGAGCTAGATGAAGGCGACAAATCAGCCTGGGGGCAACACTTATGAGAAATCCAGGCACCAGACTGAGCATCGCCCGGAACGCTCTAGAATCCATTACACCCGAGAGAAAAGAAACCAGCCAGGTGAGATGCGGGAGGCTCTGCAGAAATACAGGGCTGGGATGGGTGGGGGAATAAAAAACCAACACACAGGGGAAAGACAGTGGTCCAGACAGAATTCCATCATTGTTACTTTGCTAGGATGTGATAGAATGCGAGATACAAAACAGAGACACCAATCTCCATTTGCTAGGGTAGGAGTCTTTAAGCCACAGCAGTTACTCAGAAGCTTTCATTGGTCTGAACAGTTTGTTAGCTTGGAGGCTTGTTGATTTTAAAGTGTGCAGACAGTTACAACGTAAGATCGGCCCTAAATAAAACTCTCAAAATGGAGCAAAACCAGGAGCGAGGCCATGTGATGCTGCTGACTGACCTGCAGGAAAATGATGCGGGCAAGTTGCAGGGCTGTGCACCACTTCAGTTCCAAATCCGAATTCCAAACCGAAGCGGGGTGATTCGGACCAAATCAGTCCAATCCGGATCAATTAGGATCGATTCAGACCGATCCAGATGATTCTGAAGCCCAGACACCCTATCTGGGAAATGCAACTATTTGTTTATGAGCAGGGAGGAGAGAGAAGCTGGGAGGGGAGCTGAGCCTTGGCAAGTGACATCTCTAGCTGCCCATAGGGCTGAACTTTTAACCCAGCCGTGGAGGGGGGCTTGCACGGAACAGGGGATTCCGCTTCCGCTTCCCAGGGCGAGAGAGAGCCGGCAGAAGCGTTGGAGGAGAGTTCCTTCTGGCCGACGTGGTCCGTGCGAGTGCAGCTTTACTTGTTTGTCCTTCCCAGCACCCAGCCCTTCTCAGCTCCATGTCTTAATCTTCCCTTTCTCCGAAATCCTTCAGATAGATAGATATTCCTCTCTCTCTCTCTCTCTCTCTCTCTCTCAACTTTCTCTTCTAGTTGTTAGGCCTCCCTTTGTTCCCTTGCTGTGTTTACTAATTGTTCTCCCACCCGGCCACCCCGCCCTTCTCAATTACTATTCCTTCCCTTCCCATTTTTCAACTCTTCATCTATATTCTTATAAAAAACAAAAACAAAACACCAAAACACGCCCCTTTTCTCTTCTGTTGTGCACCAGTCAACAGTGTGTGGCCAAAGCAGTGCGCTAATACACCGTCCACTACATACCGTGAGGCAAAGCACTACACAACACATAAAATGAAGCATCTCAGGGCTACCACCCCCCGGGGTGCTGCTCTTGGCAGGGGCAGAGGTGGGCGTGGGCAAGATGCTGGTGGGACCAGCAGCACCAGTAGCCAGGCTGGCTTGCACCCTGGCCGGACAGTGTGCCCTGTTCTTGGGCAGCAGCAGCAGCAGCCGCCAGAGCCCACTCAGAGCAGGGCCTGGTGGTCACTGTTTCCGGAGGCAGGTGCTGGCAACAGCAGCAGCCTGGCGGGGGAAGCATCTCCGCCCCCTCCTGCAGTGCGAGAGGGAACCTGCCGATGGATGTCATGGCAGAGGGTCAGATGTCCTCAGCGTGGTGGAGGGTCAGGAGGAGGAGACACGCAGGGGTGTGGGTGAAGAGGGGCAGCAGGCTCGCTCTCCGCCACCCGACCCCTCCTCCCTTGTACCTCCACTTCTTCGGTGGTGACCGCCGAGACTGAAGGCAGGCTGTCTCGGTCTCCACAGAAACGGCAGGTCATGCGGGACCAGCTTCTGCCACCCATGCCGAGCTGCACAGTGCTGCCACTGCCAGGGGGCCTGTGCCAGCTTTGACCGTGCCCACCTGAGTGGTGGCACTGCTGGTGGCTATGACTTCGCTCCCTCTAAGACAGCTCCCCACTTTTTAAAGAAACACTGAGTAACTTTTCCCTGTGGCAAAAGCCACTGGACCTATCTGTGAAACTTGGCAGGGTTGTCAGCCACCTCTGAAGGGGCTACCACCTAAGGATGTACAAAATACTTACCTCCAGGTCCGGGGGGGGGGGTCTGCGGGGGGGGGGGAGGCAATCCGTCCCTCGCCCCGGAATCCTACCCGGCCGGTTCTGCTCCACGGTAATTCCGCAGAGCTGCTGGCCGGCTCCGGAGCGCCAGCGATACGGCCGCCATTGCCATATTGCTGGCTGAGGGGGGGTCTGTCTCCAGATGCAAATACAGCAGCCGTAGAGGTCTTAGTCTAAGCTAAATGTAGCCATTTACAGCTGCATTTACCTTAAACTAAGGCCTTTATGGCCGCAAATGGCGTAGTGGACGCCATTTGCGTTCGCAGCCAATACACCCAGCCAGTGATACAGCAATGGCGGCCATATTGCTGGCGCTCCAGAGCCAGCTGGCGGGGAGGATCCAGCCAGTGAGGATTCCTCCAGGAGGCGGAGGTAAGTCTTCCAATCCTCCACGGACTCCAGGGGGCCGGATTCTTTTGAATCCAGCCTCACTGGGATCCGTGGAGGATTTCTCCCCCATTCCTACTACCACCATGTCCCCAAAGTTGATGTTCTTATATTAAAAAACAAAGAAGTTACACCTACTCATCTTTGTTGATTTTTCCAAGATACTTTGCCTGTCGCTTGTTTTCCCTTCTGTACATCAAATGACCACAAGAAGAAAATGGTCAGGTGAGGCTATAAGCATTTTTAAAAATGTTTGCTTCTTCTTACCCTTTCATTTTACAAATGAGGAAAAGGGCTGCCAAAATGATCAGGGGGCTGGAACAACTCCTCTACAAGGAATGGCTTCAGTGTTTGGGCTATTTAATTTAGAAAAGGGTAAATAAGGGGGGAGGTTTATAAAATAATACAGAGTAGAGAAAGTGGAGCAGTGCAATAAATAAGCTTCACTGAGTTCAGCATGACTTACTCCCAGGTAATGTGTGCTGCAGCCAAAGAGAGGTTTAACTTTGTTCATCCCTTAATGAGAAGAGCCTCGGGTCATCCAGTGAAGCTGAATAGTGGCAGATTCAGGACAGACAAAGGAAAGTACTAGGGGAGAGGGGTGATCTTGTACTTCAAAAAACCTGCACCAGAGATTAGGGATTGTTGTTGTTGTTGTTGTTCAGTCGTGTCTTGTAGGTGTCAGATTCTGCCTGTGGAAATATTTGAGTGTACTGGATGTGGCATCCTGGCTATGCAGGATTCAGCAACTACGGAGAAAATCACTAGTTTTATTAATAAAGTTGCCATCTTATGCGCACTTGCTTGGAAATCAAACCAAATAAATGCAGTGGGACTTTGTTGTTGTTGTTGTTCAGTCGTGTCCGACTCGTGACCCCATGGACCATAGCACGCCAGGCCTTCCTGTCCTGCACTCTCTCCTGGAGGGTGCTCAAGTCCATATCCATTGCATCAGTGATGCTCTCTAGCCATCCCATCCTCTGCTGTCCCCTTCTCCTTTTGCCTTCAATCTTTCCCAGCATCAGGGTCTTTTCCAGTGACTTTTCTCTTCACATTAGGTGGCCAAAATATGCAAGCCCCTTCGCCACAACAAGGCGGTGATCCATGAAGGAGGAGATTAGGGATAGGGACCTCCTAATGGTCACCTTAAACATCTTCTGATTAGGATCTTGAATTCCCTCTGTGGCTTGACATTTTTTTTTTTACCTTTTGTTTTAGTTTTTGAGAAAAGGAAACTCTATGCACAGCGAGCACAAAAACCACTGGACCTCCATGTCTGAAATGTGGCAGGTTCACTCATTCCCATTGGGGCTGCCACATCCCCAGATTCCATGCACTCATGTGGAAGCACAAAAAAATTATAGCTCACTGCATTGACAGATTTTCTTGAAAACAGCAAATTTTAACTGTGGCTGCCTCACAAACTACTGGACCTAACTGCCTGAGGTGCAATCACCTCTATGTGGCTGCCAGGTCCCCAAATCTCATGTATTTATCGTAAAAACTAAAGAAGCTACGGCTGTTTCTGTTTTCCAGTGCAAGTCAATGAGAAAATGTAAAATCTCAATTATTTAGCTTTAATTAAATTATTATTTTAATTAAATTAAAAGGCCCTCACCACCAAAAGGTAGATCTTTGGGCCTTGCTGCCTGGCATCAAGGCAGCGGAGCCAAGCCAGGCATGTCAGCCCAAGCAAGAGTGCTTCAGAGCTGCAATCTACATTACGACAGCCAGCGTGTATCTGCTATCTTAATGAACGGAAGGCTTCCTCATGGAAAAACATGAACTAGCTTCTTGTTGTCAGGAAGGTGTTTGTTTGTGGGAGGGGGAACTGTCCCAAAGATAATGTTAGTAGTGAGGCAGGGGCCTTTTATCCATCTCTGGGAGCCAAATGAGGACTTGGTTGACAATTACGAGACAACTTTGGAGGCCGCCTTATCCCCAAGCAGACTCTTTGCTCATCTAGCCCCTCTCCTTTGACCGGCAGTGGCTCTCCAGGGCCCACATCACCTGCTCTCTGATCCTTTTAACTGGAGATGCCTTGGATGAACCTCCGGCCTTCTGCAAGCACAGCCCATAGCTACCTAGCTAGACCCCGAGGGTGGGGCTGGCACTGCAGTGCCCCGGGCGGCAGTGCACCCTCCAGACACCCCAGGCATTCCCCATCCCAATTTTGAAATGTCTTAAATCATCTTTAAAACATTGAAAAACACATTTTACCAAGGCAGCTGAAAAGCAGAGCTGCCGCTTCCAGCTGCCCTCTTCCGTCTCTTCCCTTCCCATCACGCCTCTGGGGCCCCCATGAGCCCAGAGGCATTCCTCAGACCGGAAGGGAAGGGAGCGGGCCAACTGGAGCTCCGCTTTCCAGCATGACCAACCGGCTGGCTAAAACGTTCTCTTTTTAATTTAAAAAAAGAGAAAGGAAACCTGCTGCTGCTATCTGATAAGCTTTGGGGGTGGGGGAAGCAGCCACGAGGGGCCTTTTGCCTTGGTTTTTGCAAGTGGATATTATTTTTTTGCCTCTGCGTGCGTGGCTGCCTCGTGCTCAGTTTCTTGGGCAAATGACTTGTCTCGGAGCCTCAACATTCGCTTTCTCAGTTATTGTATGAAATGGGTGTTTTGTTGCGCGAGGTGGAGTCATGTATGTGGTTTGGTAATTGGGGATCAAACCCAGCCTCTGCCTTTTATTCAGTTTCTTGGGGAAGTTACTTGTCCTTTGTGAGTAGGCAGCCCCTATGGCAGTCATTTTGTGGTGGTGTCCATGACAATGGCTGGGTTCAGATGTAATGCTAAGCCATGGTGGGTAAGGGCCTGAGCTGCCCATGATGGGCTAGCATGCCGGGGGGGGGGGTGTCCTGCCCATGATGGGTAAATTTCCCCGATTAAGCCACCCTCAGAACCCACACTCTGCAGTAAGGGTTATTTTACCTATGGTAGGTTCGCGTGTTGTCTGTCTTGTCAGCATGGGTTATGGAGATCGTCTATAGAGCTGCTCAGCAAGAGCGGCCAAATTATGCCCACAGGCCCAAAGCTTTTGGAGACCCCTGCCCAAAGTAATTGTCCAAGGTTTTCTTTCAAGTGCCCCCTCCAAATGAGGTGAGGTGGGTTGCTACAAGCCCTTTCAGTGATGGTGCCACATCGGTGGAATGCCCTCCTGAGAGAGGCTTGCCTGATCTTTTCGGTGCCAGGTAAAGACCTTTTTATTCTCCCAGGCATTTTAAGAACTGTTTTTAGTGCTTTTAGATCTTAGCAACTTCTACTTTGCTGCTGCTTTTACATGCTGCATTGCTTTTACTCCTTGCTGCTGATTATACCTTGGTTTTATTATGTACTGTTTTTATCATTATTTCATATTTTATGCTTTTAATCTCCTTGTACACCACCCAGAGAACTCCAGCTACGGAGTGGGCTAAAAACGTAAAAAACAAAGTATAAGTGCTGTCGCTGCGCCACGGTTCCTCTCCCATATGATGCCTCTACAAACAATGAATTAAGTGCTGGGTGTGTAAAGAGAAAAGCACAATTCTTCCGTTGCATATGGCAGATGTTTTCTTGGCAGAGAGAGTTGGGAGCCATGGATAAAGATTTGCCCCAAGAGTCCTTAGCTCCTCATGGAGGATTGGCAAAAAGGGCACTGCTACCTAAGTAGTGGCATCAGTTTGTACTAAATGAAGCACTGGGCCACTGACCTGCCGTACCAGTTGCCTAAGGCATGAGCCACGGGCCTGACGTGCTGTATATAAAGGTGAAGATCCTTCAGTGGGGAGGCTGGCCAAGAGCAAGGGATGGGAATAACGTGGGGTAGTGTCTCAGATACACTATCACACCCTTCCCCCCCAGCCAGCATAGGCAATGACCAGGGATGATGGGAGTTGTAATCCAAAATATCTGAAGGGCACCAGGTTGCAGAAGGCAATTCTCTCAGATACAGCACTATTCAGAGTCCAAATCTGGATGTGGATCAGAAGCATGAGCTCGTGAGAAATGGAGACCTTGGTGTTGAAGTAACTGTGGCTCTCAAGTAGGAAATGTCCCTAGAGATTCAGTTTGTCTAACTAAAGATTGCCCATTAGGCTGCTGCAACATTAATCCACCAACAGGCAGACTAGTGACACTGCTGTCTTGAGTAGGAGTCAAGTGCTAACAATTATTATCAATTAACAGAGAGCTTCGGCTATTGGGCGGTATAGAAATGAAATAAATAAATAAATTATTGGGAGTGACTATGAAGTTGTAAGCATTGACAGCATCAGGATCAATGCTGCTGAAAGAGTAGGCAGTAAAGATGTTATCAACATGGAGAAAACTGGACCTCCTGATATTATCAATATTTTCAGGATTGGTATTTGTGCTGTTGAGAATGTAGGTATCAAAGATATTGTCAGTATCGATGTGATTTGAGATAACTGGTTTCATGGAGGAACAGATAGTATAGTGGACAGATGAGATCTGACTACTCTCATTTATGGGATTTACAGAGTGTCACGCACTCGCTCAAAGGATGGCAGGGATAATGGACATTGCAAGAGCCTATGTAAGATGACCAGTGGAATGTGGAAGCATGAGAGTACCTGTCTCAATCAAGCTCATAAGAGTGTGTGCTCTCCCAGTACACATGTTCTCACCAGAGTGACACCCAAGTTCTCCTCGGGTGTGTAGAGATGTAGGTTTCTCCCAGTATCTTTGGCTCCATCCCAATGGATGTTTGTTCCTCACTCCAACCCTGATCTTGTTAATCTCTACCGCAATAGCATTCACCTCTACCATGGTCAGAGACTTGCAGGAGTGTGAATTAGGGTGGTGAACTTAAGTGCGGAGGCATAGGCCTGTGTGGTGATTGCAAACGAGACTGAGATGGTGAAACCAATAACCTGGGGAACCAAGATCAAAGCCAGTGTTTTTGATCTCCCGCTTGGAGAAGGAAGGAACTCCTGTAGAAGCCCCAATATAATATGGAGGAGGAGCCTTGGAGGAGGTGGTGCAGGCTGTCTAGCATAGTCAATCTCATGGGAACCAGAGAGGGTAGCTCCACAGGAAGGACATAGCTTCTATTCTCCTCACTCACATGCTGGAGAAGAAGATGTCTGAATAAGGTGGAACCCTTTGGCCTGCCACTCAGCACAAACTGCAGCCCTTGGAAGGACCCACCTCTTGAAGGCAGACCAGGAGGTGGCTTTTTACAACATGTTCTGAAAGCGCCCAACTCCCTAGAAGGACTACCTTGGCTTTTTCCAGCTGTGCCAGGGCTTGGCGTTCTGCTTCCTTGCGCAGGGCCTCGCGGTCTTCCTCCAGGGACACATCAGAGTCAGAAGGACGACTGGTATAGGACTCGGCAGAACCCTGAGGACAGTGAAGCGGGGAGAGAAGATGAGATGGTGGCAGAAACAAAACCTTTAGATGCCGTATGTGGCGGAATCAGCCAAGATTCGGCCACCCAGGGCCTCTTGCGGCCCCTTTGTAAACCAAACAGACCCCAGGACTCCGCAGTTCCTCATCCACACATGTCCCACACTGGACTCAACCCCAGTTCTGCCCATCTGCATTGCCTCTGGGGACTTCCTGGACTTGCTGTAACCTGGCATTCCTGGGCAGCATAAACAGAGCCACCCAGACAGTTTTCGGCAGGGAATCCCATCTGTTGCCTTAAGACGGCCAAGTACCTATGACTGTCAAGGCATAAGGCTAATTGTGCAGCTTGCCTTTAGATACACTCCAGAGCCATGAGCAGAACATATGGATTCTGACTCCTACTGCCCTTTAACTACTCCAACAGAACAGTTGTTTCAGTACTTCCACCGCCTTGTCCTGTACTGAACAAAGAGTGTGTGAAGTTGCCAGCTGGATGCACAAACAACTGATAATTGGAGCAAAATCCATACCCGCTCAAGACATCAGGCAGAGTGAGGCAGCTGCCTCAAGCAGCTGATTCTGGGTGTCACAAAAGGGCAGAAAATTGTTTGTTATTTAATTCTCTCTGCCAAGAGGGGCAGAGGTGCTTTGGGATTTTCAGCCTCAGGTGCAAAAATAACTTAACTGGCTTTAGGCACTGGGGCGGGGGGGACACCATTTATTGCTACACCTCAGGTAGCAAAATGTCTTTGGCTGGCCCTGTTTAATGTAAAACATGAAAAAACAAAATTAATACTATATCAGGAGCTCTATCAGACCGGAGGGTAAGTTTGAAGAGTTCACAGGGATTGTCTGCCTCATGTGGATATTTAGCATTGGAGATTTAAAGAACGGCCATTTCCAAGTGTTCAGTGCTGTATTGTGACCTGGCAACTCTAAGAGAACAACACGGATCAAAGGGGTGTGTGTAGGGGGGTGATGGTGAATTTTATGTACTGACCTTGTTCGCACGACACAGCTGGGTCATCATGTGTTATTTAACCCAGATGAGCCACTGTGTGTGCTGGGTGCATGTGCCCGGCATTTTGAATATGCAACCCCTCGACCAGGGGTTACAGTGTCATGTGAACCCACCCATCGTAGGTTATTTGAGGGTAAAACAACCCTCACATAACCCTTGATTCGAAGTAGGGTTATGCGAGGGTTACTTAACCACCGAATAACCCATGACAGCTGGATTCACATGACACACTGCAACCCCCGATTGCCCTGATCCGGAGTTGCCTATTCAAAACAGTGGCCATAAGTTGCCCTGATCGGGAGTTGCCTATTCAAAACAGTGGCCGCAGGTACCTGGTACGTGCCACAGCTCGTTGTGGGTTAAATAATTCTAGATGAGTTGGTCATGTTGTGTGAATCAGTCGATTGATTTGGGCTCCTAGTCATGTGAGCACTCCCATGCTGGATTTGCATTGTGGGGAGGCTCTTGAACTCTAGAGCAGAGTCGTTCAAAAGCCAAAGTAAATAGAACTTGTGAAGAATTCACAAAATGCCACAGGCAGGGGTATTTCGAATAGCTTCACATCCAACTGGTGCCCAATAACATTCACATAAACCACATTTATGTTTCTCAAAGGCAGAGTCTGAACCGCCTCATGAAAAGAAAATACTTGCTTTTGGATTTAAAACTACATTTTATAATTTTTTCCAAAGCAAGAAAAACATAATTTTAGAGTATAATATAGAAGTGTAAAATTCTCTTTCCATATCCAGTTCTATTTTAGTAAATTATCATAATCTATCCAGAAAATGATAAAGGAAGGCCATCTTATCATAAAAGTAGATGATTGGATTCTTGCTTCTCCTATAGCCTAGTCCTATGCTTGTTTACTTGGAAGCAAAGTGGCTGTCTGATGAGGCTTTACAAGTAGCTGAGGAAAGAAGGGAAGCGAAAAGCAAGGGAGAAAGGGGAAGATATACCCAACTGAATGCAGAGTTCCAGAGAATAGCAAGGAGAGACAAGAAGGCCTTCTTAAATGAACAATGCAAAGAAATCGAGGAAAACAACAGAATGGGAAAGACTAGAGATCTTTTCAAGAAAATCGGAGATCTCAAGGGAACGTTTTGTGCAAAGACGGGCATGATAAAGGACAAAGAAGGCAGGGACCTAACAGAAGCAGATGAGATTAAGAAGAGGTGGAAAGAATACACAGAAGAACTATACAGGAAAGATCTGAATGTCCCTGATAGCCATGATAGTGCGGTCACTGAATTTGAGCCAGACATCCTAGAGAGTGAAATCAAGTGGGCCTTAGGAAGCATTAGTAACAACAAAGCTAGCGGAGATGACAGTATTCCAGCTGAGCTATTTAAAACCCTAAAAGATGGTGCTGTTAAAGTGCTGCACTCAATATGCCAACACATTTGGAACACTCAACAGTGGCCACAAGACTGGAAAAGGTCAGTTTACATTCCAATTCCAAAGAAGGGCAATGCCAAAGAGTGTTCAAACTACCGCACAATTGCGCTCATTTCACATGCCAGCAAGGTGATGCTCAAAATCCTACAAGCTAGGCTTCAGCAGTATGTGAACTGAGAACTACCGGAAGTACAAGCTGGGTTTCGAAGAGGCAAAGGAACTAGAGATCAAATCACCAACATTCGCCGGATCATGCAGAAAGCAAGAGAATTCCAGAAAAACGTCTATTTCTGCTTCATTGACTATGCTAAAGCCTTTGATTGTGTGGATCACAACAAACTGTAGCAAATTCTTAGAGATGGGAGTAGCAGACCACCTTACCTGTCTCCTGAGAAACCTGTATGAGGGTCAAGAAGCAACAGTAAGAACCAGACATGGAACAACCGATTGGTTCATAATTGGGAAAGGAGTACGACAAGGCTGCATATTGTCGCCCTGCTTATTTAACTTATATGCAGAGTACATCATGAGAAACGCTGGGTTGGATGAATCACAGGTCGGAATGAAGATTGCTGGGAGAATTATCAACAACCTCAAATACGCAGACGATACCACCCTAATGGCAGAAAGCGAAGAGGATCTCAAGAGCCTCTTGTTGAGGGTGAAAGTGGAGAGTGCAAAAACTGGTCTGAAACTCAACATTAATAAAACTAAGATCATGGCATCTGGCCCCATCACTTCCTGGCATATAGAAGGAGAAGAAATGGAAGCAGTGACAGATTTTATTTTCTTGGGCTCCAAGATCACCGCAGACGGTGACTGTAGCCATGAAATTAAAAGACGCTTGCTCCTTGGGAGGAAAGCTATGGCAAACCTAGACAGCATAGTAAGAAGCAGAGACTTCTTCTTGCTGACAAAGGTTCGTATAATCAAGCTATGGTTTTCCAGTAGCAACGTATGACGGTGAGAGCTGGACTATAAGGAAGGCTGAGTGCTGAAGAATTGATGCTTTCGAACTGTGGTGCTGGAGAAGACTCTTACGAGTCCCCTGGACTGCAAGAAGGTCAAATCAGTCAATCCTAAAGGAAATCAACCCGGAGTGCTCATTGGAAGGACAGATACTGAAACTGAAGCTGAAATATTTTGGCCACCTAATGCGAAGAGAAAACTAACTGGAAAAGACCCTGATGCTGGGAAAGATTGAAGGCAAAAGGAGAAGGGGACGGCAGAGGATGAGATGACTAGATAGCATCACGGATGCAATGAATATGAACTTGAGCACACTCCGGGAGACAGCAGAGGACAGGAAGGCCTGGCTTGCTATGGTCCATGGGGTCACGAAGAGTCGGACACGACTGAACGACTGAACAACAACAACAAAGTCCCACTGCATTTATTTGGTTTGATTTCCAAGCAAGTGCGCATAAGATGGCAGCTTTATTAATAAAACTGGTGATTTTCTCCGTAGTTGCTGAATCCTGCCTAGCCAGGATGCCACATCCAGTACACTCAAATATTTCCACAGGCAGAATCTGACACCTACAAGTAAACTTTTCACAAAGTTATAATCTGCCTTCTAACAAGCCCATTAAAAATTGTCTCATAGAATCTTTCCTGGTATTTCTGTTAATCTATAGCCTGTCATTACTCTGATTCTTCTTAATATTTCTCTTTCAAAAGAATTTTCTTCCTGTAATGAACAGATTATTAAGTCTCCCACCATTCTTGAACAGAAGTTGCTTGACTGGGTTGAGTGAGGGGCTGAAATGTCACCATTAATTAGCAGCTCCCCTCCGAGGCTACCAGAGAAGCCAGGCTTACTGCAAAGGCTGAGCCGAAAACCCTCCAGGGAGCCAGAACTCCACAGGCAACTGTCCTTCAGTGTAGCGGGATGGAAGCAGGATGGGCTCCACTTTCGCCCAATTCTGTATAGACTGCTTCTGAGGAATAAAGGCCCACCTACTAATATCGCTCTATCAGAAGTGGATTGCTTTAAAAAGAAATACATTTCTAACTCCACGGGGAATACAGTCCATTAAATTAAGGGTGCTTCCAGACAAGGCTTTTGTGGCACCATCGCTCTGCCTCATTCACGGAATTTTAGGGGGGATACAGACATCGCTGTCAATTCACAACCCTCCCGTGTTTTCCCGCTGGTTCTTCCGCCTTTTCTCTTACCACAGATAATCCATGAAGGAAGAAAAGGCAGAAGAGTTGCACAATGTCTTCTCATTGGTAGTGCTAGGAATCCTATGTCTGGAAGCACCCCCAGCCCATGATTTACTTTGGATCTCTATGCCTCCTTGCTGTGAAATAATGCAAACACAAAGCAGGTCCTCACCAAATGCAGACTCAAGGAGATATGAGGCAAACCCAAAACGCATAACACAGCTTTCTCTAATCCTAAAGAGCAACTGTGCTGTCAAGAAAGTGGAGTGAAGTTTCAAATAAAGAAATGCTTTCCATTCCAGCTTCCCTAAAGGTAAGGGAGACTGGACACCCGGCTTCGCCATGAAAAGTTAAAATGCAAGGAGGAGAAAGGCAGTATCCTTCAAAGACGACACCTACAGCAGGGATAGCTAAGAGTTATACCGGCAACAGACAGAGGCAACGCACAAACTAGCTACTGGAGATGCTGAGCAAAAAATAGCTCCCTGCTTCTTGTCTTCACTCTCTCTCCAAATGCCCTCACTTGAACTTTTGCCCTCCAGTTCTACTCCAAAATGAGAAGGCCACATGGTGGTAGCTCCTCTGAACCAAAAGGATGAGGCAACTCAGAGAGAGAGAGAGAGAGAGGGAGGGAGACAGACAGACAGACAGACAGACAGACTGACTACAGGTAGAATGCATAAGAGCCAGGCCTGCATGCCTGAAAGTTATAGTCTAGCGACACCAGCCTGATGCTCATCAACTTCTGGAATTCAGGAAGAGGTGACATTTCCAGCATATAAATTATGACATTTCTGGAAATTCTAGTACTTCCTGCATAATTAGAAAAGGAACTGAGAATAAAACTGCCAATAACATACTTCCCCTATACAAATCTATGGTGCAACCACACTTGGAATACTGCGTAGAGTTCAGGTCACCACATCTAAAAAAAGATAATGTAGAGCTGGGAAAAAAGGTGGAGATTATGTGCAAAAGGATTAAAAGTGCAAAAATTATGCATGGTGTAGACAAAGTAGATAGGGAGATGTTTTTCTCCCTCTCTCAAAATACTACAACCTGGGCCCATCCCATGACGCTGATGGGTGGGAGCTTCAGGTAGGGATGGACGAAAGGGACTTACCTCGTCCCGCAGCTTGCTTCGCGTTGGGGGGGAGGCGCTTCGCTTCTCCCCCCGAAGTTCAGGCAAGGAGGGGGAGGCGCCCCGCCTCGCCCGGCCGAAATTCAGGCTGGGGGGTAGGCGCCCCATCCCTCACCGCCGAAATTCAGGCCGGGTAGGAGTGCCTCGTCTACCCAGCCGCGAAAAAAAAAAGTAAAAAAACAACACACACACACACCCGTGATAGGCTACATAACGATTTACGTAGCCTATCACGGCTAGATTTCCAAAGTCAGCTGTGATAGGCTATGTAAATCGTCACGTAGCCTATCACGGGTGACTTTGAGGAAAAAAAAAAGCGCGTACGCAAATGGTGGCTCCCATGGGGACCGCCATTTGTGTTCCTTATTTTGGCACGTCTAGTCTACGTAAAGATTTACGTAGACTACGGCGAAAATAAGGACAACGCAAATAGCGTGCCCTTATTTTCGCCGTAGTCCACGTAAATCTTTACGTAGACTAGACGTGCCAAAATAAGGAACGCAAATGGCGGCGCCCCATGGGCGCCGCCATTTGCATACGCTTCCCCCCCCCCCAAGTCAGCCGTGATAGGCTACGTGACGATATACGTAGCCTATCACGGCTGACTTTGGAAATCTAGCCATGATAGGCTATGTAAATCGTTACGTAGCCTATCACGGGTGTGTTTTTGTTTTTTTTATTTTACTTCTTTTTTTTGTAATGGCGGCGGCGGCAGCCGGTCAGGAGACCGGCCGCCGCCCCCGCCCCCGTGCCGCTGGCACCCGCCGCCGAGAGGGACATTCGCCGAAGGTAAGTCCCATCCCGGGGGGGGGGGGGGCGGCGGAGAATTTCCCCAACACTTTCGGGGGGCCGAATGCGTCGGGACCCGGCCTCCCGAAGATTCGTGGAGAAATTCTCCGCCAACCCTAGCTTCAGGACAGATAAAAGAAAGGACTTCTTCACACAGCGCATAGTTAAACTATGGAATTCGCTACCACAGGATGTAGTGATGGCCACCAATTTGAATGGCTTTAAAAGGGGGTTGGACAAATTCCTGGAGGAAAAGGCTATCAATGGCTACTAGTCCTGATGGCTATGTGCTACCTCCAGTACCGGAGGAAGTAAGCCTATGTGTATCAGTTGCTGGGGAACATGGGTAGGAAGGTGCTGTTGCCCTCATGCCCTGCTTGGGGGTTCCCGGTCGACAGCTGGCCAGCCGCTGCGTGAATAGAAGGCTGGAGTGGATGGACTTTTGGTCTGATCCAGCATGGCTCTTCTTATGTTCTTAGTGACTGCACCGAGACAGAAAGCTGGACCATACCCATTAATAAAGTAAGACAGACAGACAGGCATGCTACAAAACCTTTTCCTGAGATAAAGGATAAGCACTGCTCTGCAGTGATTCTGCTCCTTCCTCTCAGGATGGCTCCAGATGGTGTCGCTCGGGAATAGTTGTTCCTCAAAAAAGGAACTATTATGTGGAGTCCCTCAGGGCTCCATCCTATCCCCAATGCTGTTTAAGATTTACATGAAACTGCTGGGAGAGATCATCAGGAAATTTGGGGCTGGGTGCTATCGGTATCCTGATGACACCCAAATCTATTTCTCCTTAACATAGTTATCCAAGGAAGGTAGGACTCCTCTGAATGACTACCTGAAGTCGGTAATGGGCTGGATGAGTGAGAACAAACTGAAGCTGAATCCAAGCAAGACAGAGGTGCTCAGCTTGAAGGGTCCTAACTCAGGTACTGAGGTATGTCAACCAGTTCTGGATGGGGCTGCACTCCCCCTGAAGCAGCAAGTTCGTAGCTTGGGGGCGCTTCTTGACCCAATCCTACTCCTGGCACCCAGGTAGAGGCAATGGTGAGAAGTGCCCGTTCTCAGCTTTGGCTGATATGCCAGCTATGCCCATTCCTGGAACATGTGGACCTGGTAACGGTGCACGCGCTGGTAACCTCTCGGCTTGATTTCTGCAATGCGCTGTACTTGGGGCTGCCTGTATATTTAGTTCGGAAACTTCAACTGGTACAAAATATGGCAGCCAGGTTGGTCTCTGGGATGTCCTGTGGAGACCATTATACACCAGTTTTGAAATCTTTACACTGGCTGCCAATTTGTTTCTGGGCAAAATATAAAGTTCTGGTTCTGACCTTTAAGGCCTTACATGCTCTAGGTCCAAGGTAAGGTAAGTATGCCTCCTCCCTGCGTCCCAGTCCGCCACCTAAGGTCCTCCGAGGGCTCCCTGCTGCGGCTGCCTACGGTGAGATGGGCAGCCACATGCCAGAGGGCCTTTTCCTTGGCTGCCCCTCAGCTGTGGAATGACCTGCCGGTTGAAATGCGCCTGATGACTTCCTTGAAGGTTTTTAAGCAGGCATTAAAGACTATTATTCCGGCAGGCCTTCCCTTCTGAGAACTCTTGTTCATTTTGCTGACTTTTGTATACTGTTCTAAAACTGTGTTGTTTTATTGTTGGATTTTTAAAGAACTGTTTTTAGCTCAAAGTTGTTTTTAGCTATATGTTGTTTGTATATATTGTCCACATGCTATTATGTAAATGGGTTTTAAGCTTTGTATATTGTATTTTAACGTTTTAACTTTTGTAAACCGTCCAGAGAGCTTCAGCTATGGGGCGGTATAGAAATGATGATGGTGATGATGGAGCTAGCAGCCAATGGTGCAGAATGAAACTGCCAGAATAGGGGGTGATAATCAAGGAGAGCTGATTTGCTCCCCCAGCAATACTGATCCTGTGAGGGCTTCCATTCACCCCACCCCACCCCTGCACATGAGCTGGCTTGGGGAAGGGCTGTTTTGTTATCCCCCTTTGTAGGAGCTTTTGATTTATCCAGGGGCCAATAATACTCCTGAAAAAGAGGATGAAAAGGCAGGATTAGTGGGAGAACAAAGGGGATGGGGGGTGGGGTCTGGGCACAAAGGGCTGATGCAAGGAATGAGAGCCCTGTACGCGGTGATCCTTTGGGGAGCCAGGGGTGGGGGGGGTGGGGTGGGGGGTGGGGGTTACAGGGAGGAGACCCTCTGTGATGAGCTAGTAACAGTCAGACATCGGTGGTGCCAGGGGATAGCCCAAACCAGCCACGAACATTACTCACCGCCTCTGAATCATCGTCCAGCTCATACAGGTACATGTGGGCAATGAGGGGTGGGCACGCCACTCATGCCCTCCCCCAAGTTGAGCGAAAGCTCAACACGTCCTGAAACCACAGGTGTTTCAGAGGCAAGAAGGGCAAATCCAGCTGGAGACACAGCTGCCCTTCCCTCACTTCTGAAGGGCGGGAGGAAGGGAAACCTGGACGAGAGGCTTGCTGGTGTGACAGCCTCTGGTGCCTTAGATCTACAGACTGGAGCTGGGAAGAGCCAAGGGCGGGTGACGTGCCTCTGTGATGCAACTGGCTTATTCACGTAGGTGTCATTGATTAGCAAAGCTGGGGTGTGGCTCAGCTGTGTAAGGCCACACTACTGAAGGAGCCAGCTTGGAAACGTGGGCTGTATTCCCCACGGTAGAAATGCTTTGGAGCACACTGCAACTTGGCTGGTTTCAACAAGAAAATGGTCTGTTCACATAAACCATTATGTCATCTTTAATAACTCAGGTCTTTGCCTTTTCAAAGCAAACAATGGCAACCCTGCATTTTTGCTTGTGGTTTTCTGGATCACAGACACCGTATTTAAACATGCGAGGTCATATTTGTATCACAAAGTAAGGACTTGTCATGTTCATCAGGGAAACCAGTAAATCCCCCAGAGACCCGAGAATCACAGCTCTCTATCTCAGTCTCTCTCTCTCTCTCAATGTCTTTTGGAAAAAACACACACAACAGGATTGTAGATCTCATTATTGCACAGAGGGGGAAAACACATAAAATGTAGAGGCCGGGTTCACAGCAGTCTGAGAGCGCTACAATCTGTAGCAGCACTTCCCGCAGCCAGAAGGCAAAATGTATCTTCTACTCTGTACAATCTTCTCATTCATGCTGGCAGGGAATGATGGGAGTTGTAGGCCAACACATCTGTAGGGAACCAGGTTGGGGAGGGCAAGACAAATGACCTCCACTGGAATCATAACCCCCACCCTCTGCACATTCACTCCACTCCTATAATACTTGGCATTTTTATTTCCAAAATTCTGCAGTTAAATAAAAGGACACAAACATCTGTGAACCAAATGGAGTTTGCTAAATTTGCAAACTTATTCCAATAAATTTGCTAATTTATTCCAAGTACAGAGTGCTTGAATTCATTTATTTTTTAAACTTTGAGCATCTTAGGTCAATTTCACATAAAACACTAAATGGCATTAGTGCTTCTCTAGTGGTGTAGTGGTAAATGTTGAAGTGCAGAAATTTTGGCAGTCCCCATAGCCACACCCCAGGGAGAGTCCAAAAATGCAGGCGGCTACATTGATCCATATCAACAAACCAGTTCTAGTAGCGAGCTGTGGATTAAAGGGACCTCTGGCAGTGGAGAGCAAGTCTCCTGTGGATACTGGGACAATACAACAGTGTCACTTCCAGATCAAGTGTCACAGCTGATGGATGATGTCCTTCTTGGTCTAGTCAAAACCACCAGAAACAAGCAGGGTAGGGAAAGTAACTGTGACAGGCGTATATGGTGGAAAGCTGAGCTGAAGTTTGAAGACGGGGCGCACGTGAACATGGCCGCCCTATTTTATTCCTGGTTCAATAAATCTGGAACTACCATGATTCTCGGGTGCTCTGCTCACTACTGCTAACTTGGATTCACAATCCAAGTTCACACCATAAAAAATACATTTCAATAAGTGGAGGAGTGGAGAATCTGCCATTTTAGCCCCCCTACTATGCACATACTAAAGGTGTTAGAAGAACATTAAGGAGTAACTGATTCACAGTATTCCTGGGTTATCAGGGATTACTGGAAAGTTGGTGAACAAGATTTGGTGAAGGAGCAGGAAAAGGAGAGGATGAAGACCCTACAACACTTGATCTCATGAGAACAGCGCCTCGTACAGGGGTTTCCAACCTTTTTGGGTCAGCAGGCACACTTGGGATTTGAGCAAGTATCATGGGTATTATAACAAAATGGCTACTATGGGGGTGCCCATTTGCAAAATGGCTGCTGTGATGGACATGGCCAATCACAAAACACCCATTTCACAGAAAGGCAAACTGGTGATGCGAAAAATCAAGTAACTTGCCCAAGAACCTGAATACATAGCAGAGGTGGGGTCTGAGCCCCCAAACACAAGCCCACTCCTTTGAACCCACAGTTCTTGCTCTCTTTCAGGACACCCTCCCCCCAAGCTCTCTCTCACCCCCACAAACACACATACACATCCCTTCCCCATTTTCTCTCCCCATTTGGTCAACCCAGAGGCCTCCCTAACCCCTTCCATTGCTCTCTGCAGCCCGCCCCATCCCAGTCAGGTCACCCCCAGCCCTCCCCACCCCAGCCTCCCCACTTCACTCCATCAGGTCACCCCCAGCCTTCCTGTTTCTCAACTGCCATCCTCAAGCTTCCCCCCTCCCCAGCACAGCAATGGAGTTCATCCCTGCCTGCCTGCCTGCCCGCGCCCCCAGTCTTCAGCCACCCTGCCATCTTTACATCCCAAGAATATCTCTGGGTATACGTGGGGGCAGGAGGAATTCAGGGGAATAGAGATGGCAGGTGGTGGGAAGCCAGTGCTTCACTTTGAAGCATTCCCAACCAGCTAATTTTTAAAATTAAAAACAACAACAACACACATTTTCAGTAAAGCAGTTTGTGGACCCTGGGGGAGGTGCCCACAGGCACATTGGAGCCTGCAGTCACCATATTTCCTATCCCCACATTACAGGAGAGTGCAACAAGGGGTTTTCGCGAGCAAGCAGGGTGGCTTGCTAAAGAAATCTGGAAACTTTAATTTAAAAACATGTTTTCCTTTCACCCTGAAAACTCCAATGTTTACACTTATTTATTGCAAATTTCAGTATTTTTAGGCATTTTATGCACATCCAGCTCCCAAATGGAACTGTTTTCAGGATTTAAAAGTTCAGAAGAAAGCATGCACTTTCTTAAATCTGATTCCAAAACAACCAAGGGTTAGTATCCTGCCCCTCAAATAGGTACAGTTGGAAGATATGTTCTAATATTACAAATATATAGAACAGACCAGCAACTAGTACACATAAGAAAAAAGATCACGGTGTTACATTTGAATCGTAAGGGGAGATTTTCAGGAGGGCTGGAGCAAGTCTGCAGACGACCAGGGCGGGCGGTGGGTTTATTGGGCAATAGGGTGAAGAGGCATGTCGGGGTGGGGGAGGAACGACTTGGGATGAGAACGCCAGGTGAACAGGTTGTCTGGCACGGTTGCATGGAAGACACAACGCGGGCAGAGAACAGTCTATTCTGAGCTCAAAAGCCCAAGTGTGGGTTGGGGGCCAAGCTAGTGACAGAGCGGGGCGGAGGGTAGCAGGGCAGAGAAAGGGGGTCTCTCCCGACGCAAATGTTCAAAGCTGAGGGGCGCAAGTGCTCACCAACAGGGGCCTGGAGTCTTTGCCGCCGGGCGTCTCCATGCTCCCTGGGCCTGGTGTTATGTGGACAGAGGTGGCTCTGCCTGACGGCCGGTGGCTCAGGTTACAAACATACCGCTACATTTGCAAACTGCTGGAGTATATTTAGCCTGAGGACTGGACATCCCGGCAGTGGGGGCGGGGGGCGGGAGGCCATGCCAAGAGTCATTCTGGTTGACTCCCATATAGGAGCTAATGCTCTGGCTTGGGTGGGTGGGGGTTAGAAAGGAGGAAAAGGCAGCCCCTCGCGGAGAACCAGGCATTTTAACGGGAGCTTTTGTGATACGGGTCCTTAGGGGTTAGAACTGATAACAACCCGTTATGCAGCATACCCTCTTTTAAACCCAGTTATGTGGAGCAGTTTCTCAACACACCTGACTTCCCCTTCTTAACTGGGATGGGGGAATAGCCCGAACCAGTTTAAAAGGACCCAATTTCCATAATATTTGAAGGACCCCTTTCCCCCATGTCCAATAACTCACTCTGCAGTAGGTGCATCAAGAGCCTCTTTGCTAAGCTCAGGTTCATCTAGGGACGCCACTTCAAAGAAGGTTTGAATTCTGCACAAATATATTTATTTATTTAATTAAATTTATTAATCGCCCATCTGGCTGGTCACCCGGCCACTCTGGGCGATGTACAAGCACATAAGAAAACAGTTTAATTGGCAGCAAGATTGTTAACAGGGACTGGCCTGCGAGCTCATATTACGCCAGTACTTCTCCAGTTGCACTGGCTGCCAGTCCATTTCCGGGCCCGATTCAAAGTGCTGGTGTTAACATTCAAAGCCCTTAATGGCTTGGGGCCAGGTTGTCTGAGGGATCGCCTCCTCCCATATGTGCCTGCCCGGACCTTAAGATCATTGTCAGCGGCCCTTCTCCGTGAGCCCCTGCCAAAGGAAGTGAGGCGGGTGGCTACTAGGAGGAGGGCTTTTTCTGCTGTGGCACCCCGGCTCTGGAATGCGCTCCCTAGTGAGGTTCGCCTGGCACCTACACTGTATTCCTTTCGGCGCCAGGTGAAGACCTTTTTATTTTCCCAGGCATTTTAGTGTTCTAAATTTTTAGCTTTTCTGTTCTAAATCTGTATTTTAAACTCCTGCACTGCTGCTAGGTTTTATTGTGGTTGTATTGTTATATTGTGGTTTTAATGTTCTATATATTTTAAATTGTTTTATTGTGTGTTGTTTGGTTTTAATTTTTGTGAACCGCCCAGAGAGCTTCGGCTATTGGGCGGTATAGAAATGAAATAATAATAATAACAATAATAACAATAACAATAATAATAATAATTTAAAACAATAAAATTCTACAATAAAAACATTTTCTAAAATACCCTAACCCACCCCAAACGCCTGCCTGAACAACCACGTTTTTAATGCACAGCAGAAGCTCATTAAAGAGGGGGCATGGCGGAGTTCCCTATGGAGGGAGTTCCACAGAGTGGGGGCTACCACAGAAAAGGCCCTCTCCCTCATCCCCACCCGTCTAGCTGTCCTGGCTGATGGGACAGAGAGAAGGCCATCTGAGGCTGATCTTGTTAAGTGGCCTGTCTGGTGTTGCTGGAGGCGCTCCTTAAGATAGGCTGGGCCAGAACCGTATAGGGTTTTAAAGATCAAAACCGACACCTTGAATTTGGCCCAGAAAACAACTGGTAACCAGTGCAACTCCTTCAGCACTGGAGTGATGTGATCTCGCCGGTGGCTGCCTTTAATCAGGCGAGCCGCCGCGTTCTGTACCAGCTGCAGCTTCCGAACCGTCTTCAAGGGTAACCCCACGTAGAATGCATTACAGTAGTCTAAACGAGAGGAGACCAGGGCATGTACTACCGATGGGAGCAGATGGTCGGGAAGGAAGGGGCGCAGCCGCCATATCAGATGGAGTTGATACAGCGCTGTCCGGCTCACAGCTGACACCTGAGCCTCCATGGGCAGCTGGGAGTCCAAAATGACCCCCAGGCTGCGGACCTGGTCTTTCAAGGGTAGCCGTACCCCATTCAACACCAGGTCAACATCCCCCAGCCTCCTCTTGTCTCCACCAAAAGTACCTCGGTCTTGTCAGGGTTCAGCTTATTCCTCCCCATCCAGCCACTCACCGTCTCCAGACATTTGGACAGGGATTCTACGGCCAACCTTGGTGAAGATTTGAACAAGAGGTAGAGCTGCGTGTCATCCGCATATTGATGACACCGCACCCCAAACCTCCTGAAGACAGCCCCCAGCGGCTTCACAATAGCATGGGGGAGAGAATGGAACCCTGTGGCACCCCATAGAGCTTCGGCTATTGGGCGGTATAGAAATGAAATAAATAAATAAATAAATAAATAAGTGAGTGGCCATGGGTCCGAAACCTCCTCTCCCAGTGCTACCCTCTAGTACCTGCCGGAGAAGAAGGACCGGAACCACCGCAATACGGTGTCTCCAATGCCCAACCCCTCCAGGCGGTCCAGGAGGATACCGTGGTCAATGGTATCAAAAGCCGCTGAGAGGTCGAGGAGAACAAGGGAGGAGCATTCACCCCTATCCAGAGCCCTCCTCATATCATCCACCAAGGCGACCAAGGCCGTTTCTGTCCCATGCCCAAGCCTGAAGCCCGACTGAAATGGGTCTAGATAATCGGTTTCTTCCAACTGTGCCTTCAAATGCATCGCCACCACCCGCTCAATCACCTTGCCCCCAAATGGCAGATTCGAGACTGGGCGAAAGTTGTTCAGAACTTGGGGATCCAAGGAGGGCTTCTTTAAGAGCAGTCTTATCACTGCCTCCTTGAGGGCTGATGGCATCACTCCCTCCTCAAGAGAGGCGTTCACCACCACTCTGATCCCCTCACCCAGTCTCTCTCTGCAGCCCATAATGAGCCAAGATGGGCAAGGATCAAGTAAGCAGGTGGTTGGCCTTACAGATGAAAGCACCTTGTCCACTACATCAGAAGAAAGAAGCTGGAACCGATCCCACAAAACCAGTTTGCCACAGGCCGCCTCTTGCTCACTAACTGTATCCACAGCGCACGGAATAACACTCCTAATCCGATCAATTTTATCTGCAAAGTGCTTTGCTGAGGCCTCACAGGAGGCCTTAGAATGCTCCAGTGGTTCCGGAGCCACTGGACCGACCAGGCTCCAGACCACTTGGAACAGCCTCCTGGGACAGCACTCTGCAGACACGATTGTTGTTGTTGTTCAGTCGTTCAGTCGTGTCCGACTCTTCGTGACCCCATGGACCATAGCACGCCAGGCCTTCCTGTCCTGCGCTCTCTCCCGGAGCGTGCTCAAGTTCATATTCATTGCATCCGTGATGCTATCTAGCCATCTCATCCTCTGCCGTCCCCTTCTCCTTTTGCCTTCAGTCTTTCCCAGCATCAGGGTCTTTTCCAGGGAGTTTTCTCTTCGCATTGGGTGGCCAAAATATTGGAGCTTCAGCTTCATTATCTGTCCTTCCAAAGAGAAGTCAGGGTTGATTTCCTTTAGGATGGACTGATTTGACCTCCTTACAGTACAGGCAGCATAATATTCCTTTTTTGCTGCCTTCACTGCCACATGATAGGCTGAAGATGCAGCTCTAGCCCGTGTCTGATTGTCTTTGGAGCGAGACTTCCGCCACCAGCGCTCTAGCTGTCACCTCCTGTTTCAGAGCTCATAACTGCGGATTGAACCATGGTGCAGTCTGAGCCCTGTTCAGGGGGAGCGGGCATTTCGGAGCCACCCGATCTAATGCCCCAGTGATTGCGGCATTCCAGCCACCCACCAGGGTCTTGACCGAGTGGCCGTTGGCATGCTCCAGAGAATCCCCAAGCGCGTTCAGGAATCCATTCGGATCCATAAGACGCCTGGGGCGGACCATTTTAATGGGTCCTCCACCCCTGCGGAGGGGTTATGGAACCGAGAAGTCTAATGTCACCAGATAGTGATCTGACCATGACAAAGGGGTGGTGAATATACCCCCGACTTCCAGATCACTCCCCGCTTCTCCAGAAACAAACACAAGGTCCAGTGCATGACTGGCTACATGGGTGGGCCCAGTTAGAATAGGGTGCAGCTCCCAGGAAGCCATGGTCTCCATGAAGTCCCGAGGTGCTCCGGTGAGGATGGCCTCTGAATGTACACTGAAGTCCCCCAACACCAATAAGTTAGGGGACTGCACACGCACATCAGAGACCACCTCAAGCACCTCAGCCAGGGAGTCAGTCGTGCAGCGGGGTGGACGGTACACGAGCAGAATCCCCAGACTGCCCTTGGGGCCCAACCTCTAGTACATGCACTCAGCAACCTTGGTCTCCCGGAGAGGGGGTCTGGTGAAGACCAAGGACTCTTGGTAGATAACAGCCACTCCTCCTCCCCGATCCCCAGCCCTCAGCTGCTGTGCATACAAAAATCCGGCTGGACACATGGCCGCAAGAGTTGGAGCAGCAGCCTCGGCCAGCCAGGTCTCCATAATACATGCCAGGTCTGCACCCTCATCCAGGATCATGTCATGGATGAGGGAGGTTTTCTGGGTAACAGACCTGGCATTGCAGAGCAGCAAACGAAGGCCAGAAGATGGAGTCACGCCTCCCCCAGCCATCCTTTGGCTCTGGACAGGCCCGGAGCAGGGGACAGATACTGATGTCAGGGTGGAAACTGAGCCGATAGAACCCCAGAGCAGTTCTGATTCTGAGGAGGATCAGCAATCCGTGGGAGAGGAGCCAGCTCATCACTCACAGGCACAGCAGCTGGCAGAGATTCCTCCTGCCAGCATTCCTGAGATAGATAGTGACCAGGACAGTGAGAGAGTGCGGGAGGGGGGCTTGCTAGAAGCTCAACGCAGACACAGGGAGCGACGAGCGATGGAGGGCACCGAAAGGAGGCGTAGCGCCCGTTTGGCACGCAAGCAACAGCCGCCTCCCGTGGACCCAAGGGAAAGAGGGAGGATCTCTCCCTAGACCATAAGTTTAGGGTCTTCAAGTGATTCTCCTTCAAACGGGGATCAACTGCCTACTCGGAGCATAGGCCACTCTGCTGTTCATTGCTTAGTCGCTGGTGATTAGCATCTGAAAGAGTCATTAAGTTGTAAAAGGATTAAAGCCTTGAAAAGAATCCCTTCATCTGTGTCTTGAGTTGGCTATTGGAGTGTATTGAAAGAGGTTGCTAGGGCACTCCTGACAGCGTGATCCCTGTTCCTCTTTTTTTCTTTCTCTCTCTCTTTCTTCTCCTACTGCTGAATGGAGGGTACCAGGGACCTGGCGGTGCAAGCTCTGGCGCAAGAGAACCAGATTCTCCGTGATCAAGTGGCTCAACTGACAACTGCCGTACAGAATCTACAAGCTGCGGTTCAACCCCCACCACCTCCGATTCCCCCCCACCGCAAGTGCCTGGTGGCTTTGCCAGAGAAGTTTTCTGGGGAGAAAGGACTTTTTCAGATTTTCCAGGCCCAATTGGAGCTGTACATGCACCTTCGACCGGAGGATTTCCTGACGGAACAGGTTCGTGTGGGCTTCATCATTAACCTACTTTCAGGCGTGCCAGCTAAATGGGCTTAGGGACTTCTTCTCGCTAATGACCCCCTGCTCGGGGACTATCAAGGTTTCATGACAGCGATGGCCAGATTTTTCGGTGACCCCCTGCTCACGCAGATAGCTTCTCGGGAGATTCGCCGCCTCAGGCAGGGCAAGGACTCCGTTTCCAGCTATGCGACAACTTTTCGCTTGCTGATGCAGGATTTACAGTGGAATGATGTTGCGCTGGTGGCTCAGTTTTTGGACGGTTTGAACAATGAGATCTTGGATGATTTGGCGCGCACGCCTAGCCCGCCCACTTTGGAGGACCTCATCCAGACCTGCCTCCAGATAGATAGTTGGCTGGTGGGGCACTGGCAGACCCGGCAGGGTGCCGGGGGCTGAGATTTCCCTTCTCCCATTCCCCCCCATTTCCTGCCCCCTCCCCCTCCCCCCCGCCCCTGCGGTGGGGGTGGAGGAGACCCCGATGCAGCCGGGGGATACCCGAGCCCCACTGCCGCCGGAGGAACTAGAGCAGCGGCGTGCTGAGCGCCGATGCTTTCGGTGTGGAAAACTGGGACATTTTGCCAAAACCTGCCGCGTTAGACCCGCAGCTCCTCCCCCTCCTCTCCTTCCTCCTCCTCCTCCTCCTCACCCCCAGGCCTGACTAGGCTGCTCCCCAAGCCTGTTGGGGGTCTCCAGTGTGGAGGTTGGTTCCACACCAGGTGGGTGCCTTCCGCAACCCCCCCACCCTCCCATCTGCTATTGCATGTTCACCTCTGCTCCTCCCAGTGGGGTGGGGTGGAGGACCTGGCTTTAGTGAACTCAGGGGCTATGACCAGTTTTATGGACGAAACGTTCGCCCTTTCCCACAAGATTCCTACCTTGCCTCTTCCTGCCCCCTTGGCAGTGGAGACCATCGATGGGCATCCTCTTTCTTCGGATGCGGTGACCTGGATTACAGCTCTGCTCGCTCTGCGTGCCTAGTCCCACGTTGAGCAGATTCAGTTTCACTTGGCTAAGGTTCCCCAATACCCAACCATGGTGGGTGTTTCCTGGCTCTCTAAGCATAATCCTCAGATTTCTTGGGAGCTACAGCAAGTGGAGTTTACGTCTCCCTACTGCCGGGAGCATTGCCTCCCGACCAAGGCGCCAGTCCCAGCCCAGGCCTTAACCCTTTCCTCCCCCTCCTCGTCTGCTTTTGGCAGTTCTTCAGCTACCGTGATCCTCCCAGAGAAGTATGCAGCTTTTCGGGATGTTTTCGACAAGAAGGAGGCCGACCAGCTCTCCCCACACCGCCCTTTTGACTGTGCCATTAACCTCATTCCGGGGGTGACCATCCCCGCTGGCCAACTGTATTCGATGTCAGAGCTGGAACTTCGAGCTCTGTGGGAGTTTTTGGACACAAACCTCAGACGTGGCTTCATTCGCCCCTCCTCCTCCCCTGCCTGCGCCCCTACCATCTTTGTGACCAAAAAATCTGGAGAACTCCGCCCAGTGCACAACTACAGAGCCCTCAATTCGGTCTCAATCCCTGACAAGTACCCTATCCCCCTGATCCCTGAGATGCTGGAGCACCTGGGGCGAGCCAAGATTTTCACAAAGTTGGACCTGCGTGGCACCTACAATCTGATTCGCATCCGGGAGGGGGATGAGTGGAAGACCTGTTTCAGCACCTGGTACGGAGCGTATGAATACCTAGTGATGCCGTTTGAGCTCGCCTGCGCCCCCCCCCCACATTTTCGCGTTTTATGAATGCCATCTTCTGGGACTATTTGGACACTTTCCTCATTGTGTATCTCGATGATTTGCTTATATTTTCTGAGGACCCCCATGCCCATCAGCACCATGTCTCCGCCGTCCTCCAGTGCCTTCGTGAGCACCATCTTTATGCCAAGCTGGAGAAATGTACATTTGACCTAACCTCTTTGGACTATCTTGGCTAAATTATCTCAGCTGATGGTATCAGGATGGATCCTGCAAAGGTCCAGGCTGTCCTCTCCTGGCAGGCTCCATCCACCAAGAAGGACTTGCAACGTTTTCTGGGGTTTGCTAATTTTTACAGAAAGTTCCTGCCCAGCTTTGCTCGGCTGACATCTCCTCTCACGGACCTCCTTAAGGGCAGGAAATCTCCTTTTCATTGGACGGCATCTGCCCAGCAGGCTTTCGAGGAACTTAAGAAGCTTTTTAGTTCTGGGCCAATCCTGTTACATCCCGACCCGAGGAAGCCTTTTGTGGTGCAAACTGATGCCTCTGACTTTGCGGTGGAGGCAGTGCTTTTTCAGCCAGATCGGGAGGGCGGCGGGTTGCAACCCTGTGCCTACCACTCCAGGAAACTGAACATGTCTGAGAGGAATTATACCATCTGGGAGAAGGAACTGTTGGCCATCAAATCTGCTTTGGAGACCTGGTGTCATCTGCTGGAGGGGGCACAGCACCCAGTCGAAGTTAGAACTGACCATCGCAACCTGGAACATCTTCAGACAGCCCGTGCCGTAAACCAGAGGCAGATTATGTGGTCGCTTTTTTTCCCCCGGTTCCACCTTAAGATCTGCCATGTGAAGGCCTCCGACAACCTACAAGCAGATGCTCTTTCTCATAAGCCAGACCTTCAGCCAGGAGGTGAGGGAAATCCCCCCCCTTCTGATTCTTCCCCCCCAGAGCCTGGTGGCAGCTGCAGTCCCTCACTCTTGAGAGGGGCTCCTTCACTCTGCACAGGCTCAGGATGCTTTTGTTCGCACAAAAGTGGAGGAATTGGGGCTAGCCTCTGCTCCCCCCCCTTTGCAAGGTGGCCTGCTTTACCATTCCGGTCGGGTCTATGTGCCTTCTAGACCCCTCCGCGAGAAGGTCCTCCATCAGTGCCACGACTCCCCCACCGCTGGGCATTTTGGCTTCACCAAGACCCTGCACGGAGTGACGCGGGATTTTTGGTGGCCTCATGTGTGTTGGGATGTCAAGACCTATGTCGCCTCCTGCCCAACCTGCCAGCAGGCGAAGGCCCCCTCAGGCAAGCCCACAGGCTTGCTTCACCCCCTGCCTACCCCCTCAGGACCTTGGAAACTGCTCTCCCTTGACTTCATCACTGACTTGCCCCGCTCACACAGTAAGATCACCATTCTGGTGGTGGTGGATTTGTTTTCTAAGATGGCCCATTTCATCCCCTGCTCTGTGTTGCCCACAGCCAGGGAGACGGCGCAGCTGTTTTTGGCGCATGTTTTCCAGCTCCATGGATGGCCCGAGGGTCTCATTTCGGATAGGGGGGCCCAATTCACTGCCCATTTCTGGAGGGAGCTACATGGGCTTTTCCATGTGACGCTCCGCCTTTCCTCCGCCCACCATTTACAGATGGACGGTCAGACCGAGCGCACCAATGTGACTCTGGAGCAGTATTTGCACTGTTATGTCAATTACCAGCAAGATGACTGGTTTTCTTTGCTGCCTCGCGCAGAATTTGCTTATAACAATGCCTGCCATGCTTCCACCTGCCAAACTCCATTTTTTGCCAATTTTGGTTACCACCCCAAGGCTTTCCCATCCACCTTAGCTCCCTCCTCAGTGCCAGCACCCCATGACTTTTTAGAGGAGTTGCGAGTGGTACACCACCTCTTACGGGACTCCCTCGAGCAAGCCAAGACAGCCTACAAGGCCTCTGCAGACCGGGAGCGCCAGCCGGGTCCGTCTCTGCAACTGGGGGACCAGGTTTGGTTGTCCACCCAATACCTCCCCTCTCACTCGCCCGCAAGGAAGCTCGCGCCTCGCCGCACGGGGCCTTTCCAGATTACGGCCCAGATTAACCCTGTTGCTTTTCGCCTGGCTCTCCCCCCCTCCATGAAGATCCATCCTGTTTTTTGTCGGTCCTTGCTGTTCCCCCTGATTTCTGGCAACCCCCATCGCTTGGTCGGTTCCCCCCCGCTGCCAGTGCTGCTGGAGGGGGAGGAGGAGTTTGAGGTCACAGAGATTCTGGACTCCCGCCTTTCTCATGGCTGCCTGCAATATCTAGTGGACCGGAAGGGGTACGGGCCAGATGAGCGCACCCGGGAACCCACGGAAAAAGTGCATACTCCGTTGCTGCTGAGGCGCTTCCACCAGCTGTACCCCCACAAACCCGGGGCCCCAGGGGAAGAGCACGAGGGGGGGGCCTCATGGGAGCGGGGATGATGTCAGGGTGGAAACTGAGCTGATAGAACTCCAGAGCAGTTCTGATTCTGAGGAGGATCAGCAATCCGTGGGAGAGGAGCCAGCTCATCACTCACAGGCACAGCAGCTGGCAGAGATTCCTCCTGCCGGCATTCCTGAGATAGTGATCCTAGCAGTGAGAAAGTGCGGGAGGGGGGCTTGCTAGACACTCGACACAGACACAGGGAGCGACAAACAATGGAGGGCACCAAAAGGAGGCGTAGCGCCCGTTTGGCGCGCAAGCAACAGCCACCTCCCGTGGACCCAAGGGAAAGAGGGAAGATCTCTCCCTAGACCATAAGTTTAGGGTCTTCAAGTGATTCTCCTTCAAACGGGGATCAACTGCCTACTCGGAGCATAGGCTACTCTGCTGTTCCTTGCTTAGTCGCTGGTGATTAGCATCTGAAAGAGTCAGTAAGTTGTAAAAGGATTAAAGCCTTGAAAAGAATCCTTTCGTCTGTGTTTTCAGTTGGCTACTGGAGTGTACTGAAAGAGGCTGCTAGGGCGCTCCTGACAACTACATATCTCTCCCTTGTTCCCCTTACCTGGCATGGCCTGCCCCTATATAATAGTGCAAATCAATGAAATGCATGCTGATCATTCTTATTGTGAATGAAGTCATTCTGTTTGCAGGCTTTGTTCTTCACCCAATACTCAAGGAGGGTGAGCATGCACTGGGGAGGGGCGAGGAACGGTGTGCTAGCAGGTAGAGAATATGACTGGGTAAAGGAAAGCCAACTGGGATTTATGGGCAAGGCACTATGGCAGGGGATCATGAGGGATAGAAATCTAGCTTCTGGATCGGCCCAACATTTCCTATTGCCTTAGGGCTGGAGTGGGCAGAAGTTAGGTAGATCTGGAAGTACTGGTAAACCTCTGAGTGATTGGCAGTGGATTGGGAAGGATTTCTGACTCTCAATTGTTTAACAGTAGCGGCAGCACCAAGTCCTATCCCCACACCCTGCTACTGCCCTAAATTATACTGCTGAAATGAAGAAACATTGGGGTGACCAGGAGTGGACTTTTGTGAGGAAAGACTGAGCTCTGTTCAGTTCTGAAACCCAAAACAAATTCCTGGGCTAAGAATCCTTTAATTCTTTTGCACTAGGTTTCAGTTGGTGGATCTCAGGGTTCTAGTAAAAAAAACAAAGCAGATCCTGCAAGCCTGATCCTGTCCTAGGAGCATTAAAATTTTGCCCCCACATCTTGGGATTAATAGTATGTAGAGCAACTAAAAATAACACATTGAGAGAGCAATTCTATTGGGATAAGCGGCCGCCTCTGAACTCGGAGGCGACCGCATATCCAATGCATGGCGGAAGGGGTGCAGAGAGGATCCTCTCCTCCGCGCTCCAGCCACCCTGCATTTGTGGCTAGAGAGCCAATTTTGGCTGTCCAGCCTCCCCACCCCCGCAGCCTCCCCACATCGTCTGGCCTCCCCATCATTGCAGCTAGACAGCCAATTTTGGCTGTCTAGCTGCAGGGGTGGGGAGGCCGGGCAATGCATAGAAAGTGTCATACCAGCACTTCCACACTCCACATCCCTGGGGAATTTTTGCCCCACTCCACGCTGCTCTTGCGAGCCTGGAGTCCGGGGATGATCTGCGCCACCTACGAGGTGACAGGGGAGGAGGTAGGGAGGCGGTTCTCCGGGAACTGACCAATCCTATGGCCGTCTAGCTGCTGTCTAGCGGCCATAGGATTGTGCCCTAAATGACTGAGTTGAGTGGGATATTATTTTCTTATTTTCATTTATCACATCTTGCTTTTTCACCCTCATAACTGTGTTTGCATCCTGGGTAGGTGACAGAGCTAAGAAGGCTCTTGATCATGTCCCCCTGAGATGCATCCAGGGAATAACTAATCAACTGTCTGTGCACCTCCTCTCTCTCCTCCAAGGCTCTGACATAGCTGAGGCAGGTGTCCCTGGAATGTGGGCTGCATGAAGAATTGAGTTTCTGCACTTGCATCTGCTGTACCAGATGTGGGAAAGATGTGTTGCTAGGGAATACACGGTATGTGTATGGGGTAGGGGTAGTGGTGATTCCATTAAGCATGCATGGCCCCGTTGGGATCCCCATACATCAGCCTAAGTATAACTGAGGGCTTCTCCACACAGGGATTTTATCCTGCGATTGAGATTGATTACTCATGGAAGTTTGCAGCTCCTTTACACAATAAAATCAACCTCCAGGGTGTCTCCCACGCTAAATGACCTATATCCCATTTTTTTTAAAGATTGGAGATAATGAGCTATCAAATTACAGAGCTTGAGTGCTCTCATGAAAAGAGGAAAACCCACAATAAGAGGAGCTAGACCACAGCACCATCTAGTGGCTGTATAATGAAACATATTGAAGACTCAGATAAGTGGGAAAAGGAGGGGGGAAGGAAGTGGGTGTAAAGGGAGTCCGTTGTGATCCTGCATTTAAAATAGAAGCAGAAAGCCCTGGTAAAGTTGCGGGATTTTAGGCTGGTGTAGAAATGCTCTAAGTTTTCCTCACCCTTCTGCCATTTCTGCAGAGGTCTGGATGGCAGTGACTACCTGCAGGGTTTCAAACATACCTCGGCAACACTGAGGGCTAGAAACTTGTTTGAAAGGCAGAAAAGAAACCTGAGAAAATCAGGTTTGTAAACGTCTGCCAGAAACCTAACCTAGGTTTTACTTGAAATTCTACAGACACAAACCCAAAGAAGGTAAATAGCCTGGAAAACAGCTTTTCTCTGCCATGGCAAAGCACTTGTTTGTTTCTCCCTGATTCAAGGTTGATTCCTCCCTTGGCAAACTTAGATTTCCCTTAATGTCCCTGCTGAAGCTTTGCTTGAATAGTGATGAATACGAGCAAACCTTCCTTGGCCATGTATTCTTTTCCCTGTCATAGACACTCCCAACATCAAGGTAATGCTCTGAATTTAGCATCTTAAAAACTCTGCTTCTGTGGCCCTTCTCCTGTGATTGTTAATTTTTAATAGTAAGTTGATCACCTTCAGGTTTATTTAAAAAGTATATTTGGAACCAGATCTTCCAATAAGGAGCTCAGAGGAGCACATATAGCCTCATAGCAATCATGACTGCATGCCTCTATGGGGGCTAATTTTGAAAAGCAGCTTAAAATAGTGAATCACAAAGAATTAAAAAAAGAAGGAATTTGATGCATTCATAACAATTAAAGTAAAATAAATACGTACATTAGAATGAGACTTGGAGACAGTAACTTGCCCTTAGTGAGTGTCACGGGTGAGCAGGGATTTCAGTTTGGGTTTCTCACATCTAGATGCAACAGTTTCCAGCATTACACAATGGCCGGTGGCACCGACTCACTTGCCAATCACACTCTGCCTCTACACGTCATTCTCCCAACTCCCTTTCCCCAGTCTGTGAGCAACAAGATAACAAAAGTGGGTGGGCGGGGGGGGGGGAGAAGTGGAGGTCCTTTGTTTTCGTGTTCACGGACTGGGCTTGCCAATTTGGGACTCGGTGTCTCCTGGCTTTGGCGTGAGAGGTCACAGGCTGCCCTCTGCTGAGCAAGGATGGGAAACTCAGTCCCAGAAGGAAGATGGGAGAAGGTGCTGAGAAGGGACGGGATGCCTAGAATTGCATGTTGCTGAGGGTGCTTCTGGACAAGGCGTTAAGGGCGCCATCGGCCTGCCTCAGAGGTTTCCAGGGAGTCGAGACGACGACGTCTTCTATTTGTGACCCTCCCAAGTTTTCTTACTGTTCTTCCATCCTTTTTCTTAATGCAGAAAATCCGTTCAAGAGTCAAAGATGGAAGAGCTGTGCAACACCTTCCGATTGCTAGTACTGGGGGGAGGCCTCCCTCTGGAAACTTTCTCAGGTCCTATCTGGGGTTTATCATTCCCCTCCAAAGCCGTCCGGGCTTCCCCTCGTTCAGATCCCCCTTTTAGACTGCCTCCTTCCTTGCTAAGGTTCAAAAATAACTTTCTGCCATGACTTGTGCCTACATCCTCACCCTGGGCCCTGCGGCAGGCTTGCAACCCCAGGGGGCCTCTGCTATGGAGGGAGGGGGCGCACAGCGCTCTGGCCCTTTAAATATGTTCTGGTGCTCTGCTGGAGGCCTGTGCAAGGAATCTCCGCCATAGCAACTGCCTCCTACGTCATCACTATGGCAACGCAAGTCCAGGTCACCGATCCCCTCCCTCCAGCTCTCCTTCCATTCCCAGATTCTTCCCAATCACACATTCGGAACAGGACAGACGTGTGTGCGACAGCAAATCACATGGTCTGGGACGGAAGTGCATGTTATAAAGCGTCAGAATACTGCCCCACCCATGACACAACGTAGCTATGATCAAACTGAAGAGATGGGGCCTTCTGAGTTTTCTTCCTTCGACATTCGCCACCCTGTCTGCTTTTAAACTGAGTAGACGGTTTGGTTTGCTGTACCTGAGATTTAAAGGAACAGCAAGAACGACACCGGTGCCTCCGTGTTACGCAACAGGCATAATTACCTTTGTGTCCATATTAGTACATTCATACTTCCATTCTAAATACATTCATGCTGAAATAGGTCTTGGAGCAGAGGGAGGAACCTCCAGATTCCAACTGCCATCAGCCCCAGCCAACATGGCAAAGGGTCAGGGATGATGGGAGTTGGAATCAACAAATCTCGAGGTTCCCCACTCCTGTCCTAGAGAGTCCCTCTGAACTTAAGTAAGACTTATTTCCGTGTAAACTGCAGCATCAGCAGCTTACTTTATAATTAAAAGTGAATAAATTAGGGCGCAATCCTATGGCTGCTAGACAGCGGCTAGATGGCCATAAGATTGGTTGGTTCCCAAAGAACCGCCTCCCCACCCTCTCCCCTGCTGCCTCGTAGGCGGCGTGGATCATCCCTGCAGTCTGCACTCATAAGAGCAGCGGGGAGCAGGGGGAAAGGGGGTGTTCCCGGGGGTGGGGAGTTCGTAAGTGCTGGTACGACACTTCCTACGCATCATCTGGCCTCCCCACCCTGTGCTCCAATGTCCCACAGCTAGACAGCCAAAATTGGCCATCTAGCCGCAAATGCAGGGAAGCTGGAGCGCGGAGGAGAAGATCCCCTCTACGCTCCTCCACTGTCCTTTGGATAGGCAGTCACCTCCAAGTTTGGGGGCAGCCATCTATCCGCACAAGATTGCTTCCTTAGATTCCTAGTTTTCTTAGCTGTGGTCAAAACCTAGAAAAGCATGAGTGAGGGGTGGTGTACTCTCAACAGCCAGAGGACAGACTTCTAGAGACTTGCCAGAACTTGAGACTGAGGGCATCTCTACACCTGCAATATATCACACATTCATGACTGGCCACTCACAGAAGTCTGCGGGTCCATTACATGACGTCGTAATCCTGCACTGATTTTCCCACCATTTCTCCCTGCCTATCCCGTGTTATCCCCAAACGGAAAAAATGCAATATTTTTTCAGCCCATGCAACAGGAGCGCCGTGACCTCCCCGTGTATTTCTCTCATAGCGTGAAGAAACCGCTGTGCGCACGTGCTGTGGGCAGTTGTTTTGGCTTGTTGAGGGTGCAGTCATGACGACGACAGCAGTGATGTCAGGGTGGTGGGCATCTCGGCATACCAACCTGCCGGCTTGCCACCATGCCATGACTAAAGGCAATGCACCAACTTTTGCTCCTAACTTCGGCTGCTTACTCCACAACACATAATGGCTGGGCGTGCCAGCAGTTCACCAGGAAGCCAGTGCCTGCAGGGGTGCGGTTTGGGCAGTTTGGTGGAGGTTGCTGTCCGCCCGCATCGCATGTCAGTCACAACCAAACCAGCAGTAATCCGTGACGGGAGGGAAAGAAGCAGGAACCAGGGAAGAAATTTTGCGATGCCCCCAGTGCATGCAATGGCTTTTCGCGGAAAAGCAGCCACCCCGTGAAAAGGTAAGGAACGGAACATAATGAGATAGAAACAACCGTGTAAAGGAGCCCGACCTAATCCCACAATGAAACTGGATGGAGAAAGCCCCGGTACTGATGCGGATTTCTGCCCCCGCAAGATGAACCCCTGAGGGTAAAATCCAACTTAAGCCCTACTTAAGAGTAGACCCATTGAAATGAATGGGACTTAAGTTAGTATTTTCTGAGGTGGCATGAGCCTCTTAAATCTCTGCTCACATTTGGTGCCCAGGAATAGGCTGATGGGAGGGGAGTTTTTAATATTTGCAACCTTTTTCTGATTTTAACATATCATTACTTGCCCAAAGCCCTTCAGATGGGGCAGGCTACAAATGACATGTGGCTACTGTCCCTTAGTTCCAGCCTTCCCCTGGTCTCTCTGTCACCACTCTCTGTTCCCTCCCTCTAGTCTGCCAGTCTTTATTCAAAAGGCTGCAAATTCTTCGAAAATCTGGGTCTTTGAATAAATTATGCAATACAAAATATGAACATTTTCTTAATTTGTGTACTTTACTTTAATATTAGAATTTGTCACAGAATTTTTGCAGAATTTAAATTTTCAATATTTGTGTGCGCGCACATGCACGCACATATGCATGCATGGTGGTGCAGAATTAAAGGGGGGGGGCAGTGGCCAAAGATCAGAGCCAGCCCTTAAAAGAAAAGGGTGCATGGCAACCTTAAGTCACTGAAAAACCGAGGTATGTGCTCCTGGGACAGTAATGCACTACAACCCTGGTACAGATAACGCTGCCAGGCAGCAACCGTAAAGGAGACTGAGCCAACGATTCCAGACGGTGAAGGGATGATGGGTTACACCTTCATGCATATCTCACCTCAGACACCTATTGCTTTTAATGCAGAAAACCATGGATTCTGTTCTGAACTATGAACCACAGGGTGGCCTCCATGGCAGGCAAAGATGTGCCTCCCCCTTGGTTTACATCTTGCTTACAAAAGCTACTTTGCAGGGAGTCAGTTACTTCATATCTTTTAACACTCTGTCCCAGACAATCGGCCAGATGGAGAATTGCTATGGCAACCTCATTGCTTCTCAATGTGATGCATGAAGAGGTTTCTGATTGTTTTTAATTTGCTAAGGAAAGAAACTGACAGAGTGGCTGAAATGAGGGGACAGTAAAACCCAAGCAGAGTCCTGGCTCCTCTGGCCTAGTTCTCAAATCTGAGAGTCAATAAACCAGCTGGGGAAACACTGCACATCCGCCAGCAATAGCTGGAAGGAAAGAGAAGCTTAGGACTTCCAGATGAGTTTACACCCTGCTAATGTGACCTTTGTCTAAACATGACTGACTGTAAAATGCAACACTGCTAACAGTTATGGGTTAAAGCCTCAACAGCCAAGCTAGAAACCGGGATGTGGGATGAGAGGAAATAGCTTGTCTTTGACCAACAGCCTCCTGCTACCCTTCTGAAAAACTTCCTGTGTGGGGGAAGAGGCATGAGGGGCCTTCAGGTATCAATGCCACCCCCCTCTCTGTATTGCTGGCTCTCCAACGCCTCTCCTGGTACCTGCTAGGTTCCCTGCCTCCCCTAATTTTAATTTTATTTTTTAAGATTTTAAAAAAATTTAACTGAGAGGCTGGCATGCTGGCCCTACCTTCAAAAGATTGGTTTTGTGTTAGGGAGTGCAGACCCCCCCCCAGCTGTGCCTTTTACTTAGCTTCTTGGGCAAGTTACTTTTCTTTTAGTCTCACCAGTTTGCCTTCTCGAAATGAGGGTTTGTGATTGGCTATGCCCGCCATGGCAGCCATTTTATGAATGGGCAAGCCCTCGGCACAGCAGCCATTTTGCGAGAGTGCCCAGGACTCTCTCTCAACATTCCAAATGTGCCCAGAAAGCCAAATAAGGCCGGGGACCGCTGTTTGTATACAATATAACACACATGCATCCATTTTCAGGATAGGAAGCCGATGGTCCCTTTCTCATCATCTGTACTGAAATAGCTCTCTTTGCTGTCTCTATTTTCTTTAAGTATTTAGATCCTCCATATGCTGCAGCTTTAGATTTTGAAAAGAGAAATCCTACACATTTACTCAGAAGTAAATCCCGTTGAGTTCAAAGAAGCTTACTCCCAGGTAACTGGGTACAGGATTGCAGCCTACATATCCAACAACCACCTGCCTGAGTAGCCAGCTGCTACCTTGTTTTTAGTGCCCTTTACAAAAGGAGACCTGGCGGACCTGCTTAAAACGTGCTCTCTAACATGTAGACCATTTTGTTCTTCACCACAGTTCATCCCATCTAGTTGGTTATTGCACAGGGGAAATGGTGCAGGATTGCAATCAGAAAATGGAAATACAGTGGGCGGCAAGAAATGTAAAACATTTTCAGGGGAAGGGGGTGCACGTATTGTGCCAAGAGGAAGCAAGAAGAAATCCTGGTTTGCATCAAGGTAACATATGTCTTCAAGAATAAATGGTACTTCAAACTATGTAAATATACCCCCCAAATATTTCTGCAAAATTTGCATTTTCACAGGATATTTTGGAAATCGGTGAGGAAAAGCTAGGCAAAGAGAAGAAGGCAGGGACGGCAAATGACTGGAGAGTAGGAGCACGTGAGGAGGGAGTAGGATGGTGGTGTCCTTGGGAAGGAACCTCCCCTACCTCTCCCCTCAGGAGGCTCTGTCAAACTCCCCACTGGGCTCCTGAGCCTTGAGTGGTAGCTGAAGGAAACAGCAAGCTTGCCATGAAAATGCTGCCCACAGCAGGGGGATGAGCTCAACTTCTGAGAATTCACAGCTGGAAACACTGGAAGTAAGGTGCACAGTTCCTTCAAATGCTCTGAACTCATAAGCAGTTAATAACATGAGACAGACGTAAATTCCCTCTCTTATAGACTTCACAGCCCCCCCTCCACTCCCCTTTGAGCTTGATTCCCACTCACTTCTCCTGCTCGATCTTACCTGCCTGACGAAACTGTTGGAAGTTGTGTCAGAGGAGGTGCTGCCATCAGAGCGTTTGAAACGGTTCTTCCTTTTGCTGTATTTCCCCTGGGAGGTTAAAGAGGAAGCAAAAATCAGAGACGGAGCAAACGTGGTAAGATTGTAAGCAAGCAGACTCGTAGGTAGCGAACTGTGTTAACTCACTACTACATGAAGTAGCACCCTAATGCAGTGGTGTGGAACCTGTGGCCCTCCAGATGTTGTTGGGCTACAACCCCCATCCCCCTGATGCTTGTCGGGGCTGAACATTTGGAGACCCACAGCTTCCACACTCCTGCTCTAGCCTAACAAGTCTGCGCTGCTCTCCTTGGCAGGCTCCACCAACAGCTAAGCCAGGGGTGGGCAGAAGGTAGATCTCCAGACATTTTGGACTTCAACTCCCAGAAGCCCCTGCCAGCAAGGCCAATAGGCAGGAATGCTGGAAGCTGAAGTCCAAAACATCAGGAGCTCTACTTTCTGCCCACTAGTGACCTCAGCTGACCAAAACTGTATCTTGGCGTTGCTAAAGAAGATGGGAATGCTGGAAAACAACAACTATTTAACAAGGTTATGCTAAAAGTGTACTAGGTGCTGTACAGAATTGTTATTGTTCCTGCTCAGAGAGCTTCCATCTAAGTAAAGTGGGGAGGGTGAAAGAAAACACAGAGTAATCTTCTCCAACCTGGCACCCTCCAGATGTGTTGGACTATAGCTCCCATCACACCCAACCGGTAGACCCTTGCCAATGCTGGTTGGGGATGAAGGAATTGTAGTCCAATACAGCTGAAAGGCACCAGGTTGGGGAAAGGCTTATAGAGAATAGGGCCCAACAAGGACGAAGGGAGGATGTGGGTGAGAGGGATTAACGGATAAATCTACAAATCATGGAACACTCCCAACATGGAACAAAGTGGCAATCAAGTTGTGGCCAGCAGTAATACAGGTTTAGAAGCCTCTCCATCTTCACTTGAGGACAGCTGGCCATCAGGCCCTGGGAGCAGAGATGGAGTTCACCTAAGCGCAGCAGTGCGCTGCTTCCGGATAGAGGGCTCCCAGCGCCACCAATCAAAAGGCATGGTGTTGCGAGGATTTGGGAAGGAGGGCCAGTCATACACACACACACCCTTTTCATACAGTGATGTGATAAACAGTCCAACCCTGCACGGTGCTGTCGTGAAATCATCCGACATATGCAGCAGACATCAACTGGCGGCTTGGGGACTTCAGTGTCCACGATGGGTGCACCAACCCACAGCTTGGCAAGCCAATTATCAACGCAGGAGGAGATGGCGGCGGAAGGATATCCAACCACTAATTATCTTGCAAAACATATTAAGAAGCATAATGGGAAACTACCTCACAGAAAGCCTTGGATCAAAACGATTCACGTTTGCTCCAAAGCCACATAGGAGGAAGGAAGGTAAAAGAAGGAACCTTACAGGAAAGGGGTCATGAGCAACATGCTCACCCCTGCTGCCAGGAATAATGAACAGTTCCTGACTGTGTACTCACCTTTGCCAATGCCGATTAGAACTGCCACTCTAAAGCTCCCCCACCCGCCCGTTGCATATAGAACAGACTCACTCACATGACCACACGTGCTCTGCAGCCACACCGCGAGTTAAGTAACTGACAGTGAGCTGCTGCGCTGTGAGAACAGCCCCGCTGTACCACACCAGTCAAGAACACTTATGCTGATGTGCGTGTCTCCGCTGATGTTAGGGCCTAAGTGTATACAGTAAAACAAACAAAATGAAAGCCTCACGTACAACTGGCCAAGAGCAACACGAAACCCAGAGTCGCATATTTGCCATGGGAGACAATACAACATTTTGCACACTTTGGAAATGCAGCAACATCTCAGAACCTATGCTGAACCTGTGACAGTGAAGCATCTAGCATGGATTGGCTGAGCTGGTACTGTGATTTGAAATGATCCGTTGCTCAGTTTGGCTGGGATTAAAACTTAAGGCAGAGGATGGCTGAGGTTGGAAAAAGGAGGCAGAGAAACCAACACGGAGCCCAGAGCCACAGTAGCTGAAGGAACAGCGTAGAGGACATCGTGGACTGCGAAAGAGGAGCCTGAAGAAAGACTAAATGGACAATGAGGCTTGAACAGAAGCAAGAATGTGCTGATTTATTTCATTTCTATACCGCCCAACAAACGAAGCTCTCTGGGCAGTTCACAACAATTCTCAGGGAACTGGGCTTGGAGGAGACTTCATAGTGCTTATGATCAGGAAGAGCAGTATGTTATGGAGTGTGTGGGGGAGAGAGAGAGAGAGAGAGAGGAGAATGAGGGAGGCTGGTCAAGAGGCACAGCTGCTAAAGGGCTTCTGCCTGAAAGGCGGCCAAGAAATATTTTAAATAAATAAATTTAAATAAAGGACAAATTAGACAATGCCCTGAAAAACGGGGACCAAGGAAGCCACTGGGTCAAAGGGGGAGTAAGGCAACAAGCCCAGAGGCAGGATGAGTTAAGCACTATGGGCAGGGAAGAAGCGGGCAGGCAGGAGGACATCGAGTTGGTGTGGCTGGAGCGTAGATCCTGACGGGGGAATTCCAACAGCTCTAGCTTCTCCCAGTGTCGTATTGGGAGCTGGGCAACCCAAAGGGTGCAACCAAGCTGAAAAGCAGTGGGCTTTCCCACGGTGGGTGGGAATGAATGTCACATATTTATGTGAACTAATCAGCCAATGCTTTGGCTGAAGATTTTTAGTTTGACTCAGGTTTTTAAACATTTTCAAATGTCGCTTTGGAGATTAAACATTAATTTCCAAAACTTAAAATCTTAAATCTTGCTGATCTGCACACATTAACAGTGTCAAATCTGCACACATGAACCATGGTACTTCCCTACAAATGCTGAACTCAACAGCATTCTTAATTAAGAATGTTTGGGGACAGGGGGAGAATCCACTAAGAGAATGTAAATTTAAATTTTTGCAAGCAAATTTGAAATAGGAGAATTTGCTCAAGAGTCTGCCCCCCCCCTTTATTACATCCCTATGTAACTAGGCGCACACATGTACTTCTTCTGAAAGCAGACAGACATTTCTACATAACAATGCGTCCGATGATCCTGTAGCATCCTGCAGGGGATGGATGGACTATTTTTTAAAATTATTTTTCCTGTTTTTAAAAACAGTTGTGGGGTGTTTGAATTTTTCTCCCCACCCGTATTTTTTCTAGGCCTTCACATCTTTACACAGAGAGAATTCTGTTGCAATGCAACCAATCTTTCTTCCTTCATACAAAGCATAAGAGAACGTGCCCACGGATGAAGTGAACTCCATGCTTCCCTGAGGCCGCGAATGTATCCCTGTGGCTTGCACACTACAGATTCCCTCCCCTCTTTGCTTCTTTTCATGCTCAGTGATCTGTTCCCTATGCACATGTGTACAAGACACACACAGGTGACCACCTGCAGCCAGGCGCAAAACTTCCAGGCCTGTCAACACTGTGTCACGTGTCATGACGCAGCAATATGTTGAACTTTTTAAAAGAACTGGAGATACACTTTATTTTTTGAGATGCGCTGTGTCAGGGAGTCTGTGTCTAGATAAGAACAGCAGAATTGTTTAATACAGCAGTTTCTGTATCATTTGAGAGGCTTTGAAGGGAGTTGCGGAGAAGAGGTTCCTGCCTCTTCTGCCCTAAAATGTTTCCTCCTGGGTGAGGGCAAGATTGCAGCAGCCTGGTGTTTTCCTCATCCCACCTACAAGAGCTATGGTGGTCCAGGGGTAAACAGCATGGACTGTGAACTGGCAAATCCCTGCTTCAAATCTCAGTTCAACCATGAAATCACCGAGTAGCCTTAGGGAAGACACTACTTTTCAGCCTCGATCCTCCAAGCTGTAATACAGGGGTAATAAAACTGGCTTATCATACAGGGTTGTTGTTGAAGGGACTATGGAGATAACGTAGGTTTCAGCATTCAGGGAAAGCCTGGATCAATATTAAATGTTGTTGTTATGACATAGATTATGGGATATTTTCCCAGGTGTTAGGCAGACAAGCCAGGGGGTGGGGGAGCTGGTGCAGTTTTCACTGGAGCTCAGGAAGATCATTATGAAGTCAACGAAGGAGAATGGGTGGAGAGGTAACTGTGAGACTCAAAGCAAGAGGGAAGACGAGGCGGGCCTCCTGCACCCCCACGTGTGTAACTGTAAGCCAGGCTCCTGCAGTATATTCCCAGAGCCATGCTTCCTTCTCTGCTAATTTCACACACACACACACACACACACACACAAAACCCGCCTTATTGGTTACAATCCGCCTCTCTCTTTTAATATAGAAAGCCCTGCAAGCATCACCGGGTTCCTTTTTAGGAGAGGGGAAGTGAATTAAATGGCCTCATTCTTTCACCTGCTTCAAAAAATCACATTCCCCTCCACGTCTCATGGATGACTGTCTTTTTGCAGTGGGGCAGTCCCACTGCAAAAATCCAGGCCCTTCTGAGCTGGGCGTGTTTGGCGGGGGGGGCGGGCCTGGAATGAACCAGACACTTCCCAAGCATGTCCCAGGGAGAGGGAGAGGGACAGCTGCCTGAGCAGAAGCCAGTTGCTACCAGGCCCCCGCAGACATGGTTCTCGTAGTTTTAAGGCCAGGAAGGGCAAGGCAAGGAGGCAGAGCCGAAGCTGGTATTTTTAGGCCTTTCCTCCCCCTTGTTCTAATTAAGGCACGTGCGTCATTCATCGCTGCAGCAAGCGGTTGGGATCCACCACCTGGGGGATCACGAAGGACAGCGACAAAGGAAATGCCTGAGGGAAAGGGTGGACATGCTCAAGACATTCCACCACACGCGTGCGCGCGCACACACGGACAGTGGATTTAGCCATCCTCTTTGTGGGATGAAGTGGTGTTGCTGGAGCCGAAAGGCAACAGCCTTGGGTTGCATAGAGCTAGACTGGACCAGATCACATACTCCACCATTACACCAACAGGGAAAAACACATATTCTAATGTGGGTCTAATGCAGTTTCTTTCAAGACTCCAGCCTGATACTCCCACCAAAAGAGGGCAAGGAATCAGGTACCACTCTCTTATCTAACATCTAACCTGGTATCTATTTCCTCTGAGATTAACCTTTAAGCCAGTATTTTTCACACTCTTCTAAAGCTCATAAAAAGGTCCAATAACCTGCTATTTCTCCCATCCCTTAGATCTGATCAACAGGCCCAGATAGCCCAGCATGTCCTACCTTAGCTTGGTATATTCTGCAACTGAGATCCACCTACATTCTTCTCATCCAAATGTTGCAAAGCAGAGAGTCTGAATACCTTGGCATCTCCTGCCAACTCTCTCTCACCTGTTCTGTTGTCTTTTGCTGCCAAGATTTGCTCATTAGATTCACCAACATTTAGTATCTCCCACACTCCCTACAATAAATAAAATAATATAATGTAGACCAGATCCACCTTCTAGCTCATTCTTGCCTACCTTTGGGATTTATTATTCTAGCTTGCCTAACAGTGTCAGAAAAACACCCCCTCTAAGTTCCACCAGGCCTTAGCAACCTCCATACCTCCTCAATCAGGATCATAAGATTGTCGCTATCCCTTGTATCCAGCCAGGGCCGATCCTGTACACACTAGAACAGAACTGGACAGCAGGTGAAGAGTGGACCGTGAGGGAACCACTACCAATTTTCTAGTGGACTGCATAGTGCCTACTACTTGCTGGGATTCTTCCAAAGAATGCTGCACAAGGTGGACTTCAGTCTGATCCATCCAGACACTTCCTATGTTCTTACGCAACAGTGCATTCAAAAGATGAAAACTATCACAAGCAAGAGAAGCAGTGAAATGGCCATCTTGCACTTTGAGATGACAGAACAAAGAAGTTTGAGTCGGGGCAGTACAAGCATCCACCCACCAACAGGCCCCTAATTTCTGTTTATAGTGTTGTAAACTGCCCCGGGGGCCATTATGACTAAACAGAGTAAATAAATAAACGCTAAGGACCACTCAACACAGTCCCATTGTGCCTTCTTTTAAGAAGTGCTGAATATGCTCTCCTGCTTTGTAAATTCCACACACACAGTGGACAATGGGGATTCTAGTTAAAACAAAAGCAACTAAGAGCACAATCTTATGCATGGTTAGACTGGGGAATGCTGGGAATCGTAGGACTTTTTCCCTGTCTAAACCTGCATAGGATTGCACCCTAAACCCTACAAGTGTGAAGTAGGCTCACCCTCGCCCTCTAGAACTTTCCACTCAAGTATCCTGCCCCATTTAGGGGTGTCCTGGACTCGTCTACCCTGTCACTCCATGCCCTTCTAAAACTTTTTAATAGATTCATCCATGTTCTATTGGTAGCTGGAAAAGCTCGGGTGGAGGAGCAGCTCTGGGTGATTTGCTGTATTTAGTCAGAAAACTTTCCTCAAGAGATAGAACCCCCAGCTATTCTTGGAGCTCAAACAAGTGTCTCCCCTACATGTTCTGGGGGAGCCACCTAAACCCCTTGAGCCCCATTACTCCTGATTTCCAGAGGAAAGAAATCTCAGCCACGCGAGGCAATTCTGGAATTAAGCGGCACAGGACAAGAGCTGAATGGCCCACTTCCCGCACCTCCGAAGATGCTTTAGCCACTAGCCCCTTTCCTGAGCCCAATGCACCTAATGCAACCTCCTCCTTCACTCCCAGCCTGGCACAGGCTATAAAGGCGAACGTCCCTCCTCGGGCCTGGCTTTGCAGTCCATTCGCGCGGGCGGGCCGGCCGGCGGGCGCTGGTTTCACCCCATTTGCTCGCCTGGAAAGGCGCAGCAGCGACAGCACGAAGGGAAGCAGAAGCGACTCCGTTTGCACTAACTGGGCCCTCCGGGAGGTGGCAGTCACAGGGGGGCAGCTCGGGCTGATTCCGGGGGAGGGGGCTCTGCGCGCGGCCTTCCTCGAAAAGCAGCGCGGCTGCCGGATCGAGCCCTGCCCAGGCGCGGCCGCCCCCTCTCCCCCCTTCCAAGCCCGTGAGGTCCGCGTCGCCCTTCAGCTCCGCGCGCCCTGCACTCGCCCCGGGCGCCCGCCCAGACGGCGGCTGGCTGCTCGAGGCCCGCGGCGGGAGGGAGCCTCCGGGGAAGCGGAGCCCCCCCCCCGCGCGCTCCCCGCCTCGACGGCATCTCGCCCGCAGTTCGGCGCCGAGAGAGCCCGAGGCAGGCCTCCGCGAGGGCCGGGGCAGGCGCAGCCCCGCCGCAGACGGGCGGCCGCTCGCGCGCACCTGCGCGGCCCGGCCCCGGCCGCCCTCTGCGCCTCGCTTCTCTTCCGCGCCCGGCGCAGAAGCCCTCCCCGCGGCGGCGGGGACGGGGCCAGCGCGGCCGGGCTCGCGGCCACTCACCTGCAGGCCCGGGTTGTCCAAGACGTCCATCTGGATGTCTTGGCTGGAGCTGTACGGTGTGCGTGACATGCCGCCGTCCTGCACCATGGAGACGCCCGCGCCGCCGCCGCGCTCACGCTGGACTCGCGGCCGGAGCGGCCGAGGCGATGGGGCGCGCCTGTCGCCTGCCAGCCCGCCTCCGCCCGGAGCCCTGGCGCGGCCCCTCCTGCCCACGCCCGCCAGACGCGGTGCGCCAGCGGGCGCCCTGCGCGCGCGCCGCCGCGATGGAGGAGCCGAGCGCCCCGAGCGCCGGGCGTCGCCTCCGCCCGGCGACTGGCGAGGGCCGGCGCTGCCTCGGACTCCGCGCGGGAAGGGGCGGGGCGGGGCGGGTGCGGTCTGAGGCGCGGCGGGGCCGAGCGGATGGCGGCGGGGCGGGCGGGAGATGGAGGCTCGCGGCACGGCTGCCACCGGGCAGCCTCCGCCCGGGCAGCCTCCCGGGGCCCACCTGCTGCCGGCCCGGGCGCGGGGGAAGCCGCGCAGCCGGCCGCGTTTCTCCCTCGTGCCCGCCCGGCCGCGCCCGCGCGCCGCCAGCCCCGGTCTCGCGGGCCGGCGGGGGGGCGCCTCCTGCCATTTTGCCCCCGCCGGAGCTTCTCTCGCCTAGTCGTCCCTGCGGTGACATCCGTACAGCGGCAGGGCCCGCGAAAGGATCCAGACCCTTTCATACGAAGCAGTTATCCCTGCGCTCTCGCATTGCCAGGCGGAGGGTGGCAGCATGGGGGGCTCCTTTGGCAGCTCGGCGGGCAGGGATGCTCATCTGTGCAACCGCTTGGGGGGCCCTGAGGCGCCGGGCCGTTGGTCTGGACTGGCTGGACGGGAGGCGCGCGGCCCCGAGCCTCTCAGCGCACCCCCGGCGCCGCGTTTTCGGGCTGCTCTTGGCTGAGGCTCCGCGCGCGCAGGGGACGGGACGCGGGCGCGCAGGGGGTGGAGGCGCAGCGGGTTCTTATAGGACCCCCGTTTCACTTTAATTTGCACAGGGAGGTCGAGTCTACCTCGTTTCCCACGTCCAGCCATCTCTACATGCCCTGCTTTCTTTCCTGCAGCCTTCTCGGACCTGGAGCCCTCCAGATGTGCTGGACTACGGCTCCCAGAACCCCCAGTCAGCACAGCTGGCTGGGACACATCTGGAAGGCACTAGGTTGGGGCGGGAGGCTCTCCTGTCTCACTTCTGCCTCCCCCCCCCCGCCGCCCCCGGAGGTGGACGACAGCGCCAGGCCTAAGAGACACCAGGTCATGGTCTCCAGACTATTCAGAGGCGCCAGGCATCGCCTCCAGCACCATCGCTGCTTCTTTCTGCTGCCTGCGGGCAGCCCCTGCTTCTCCTGCAGAGTACAGCTCCTCCCCCTGCCCCTCGCTCCCTTACCCCGTCCCAAAGTGGCTGGGGTCAGAGGGGGAAAGCCAAGCCCTTGCATTTCAACATCCTGTTTCTATTCCCTTCCTTAGAAGCACCCGCTAACCACGTTCTCTCCCTATATAGGTCTGCAGGTTTGCCAGCTGTCCCACGCCAAGGTAGAAACACTTGGCCTTAAGACTGACTGCTCTAGCTCCCTCTTAGAAGTCTGATCCCCCAATTTTGCCTTTGCTTTCCTCTGTTCCACATTAGTTAAGATGTATTAAGCACTATGAATTGGCAATTAAACTGCAATCCTAAACATACTAGGTAGAAAGCCCCACTCAGCGCAGCGGGGCTTCTGAGGAAGCATCAGGGGTGTAATGGAGCTGGGGCTCACAGGGACGCAGCACCTACACTTCTTTCTCAGCGGGGAAGCGGACATCCTCTAGCATTCTCTGGTCCCTCTGAGCTCAGTGACAATCCTCACAGTAGAGGGGGGAATGCATTGGCCGATCGGATCCAGTCACTCTTGGATGAAAGTTTTTCTAGATCCATTTGAATCGGGGTTTCGGCACAGAAACTGCCTTGGTCACCCTGTGGGATGAACTGTGCTGGGAGAGAGGCGGGAAGTGCAACCCTGTTGATTCTCCTCGACCTCTCAGTGGCTTTTGATGCCATTGATTATAGTATTTATGTTTACAGATTTGGTTTTTTTAAACAGTCAATGTTTTATTGACTGTTTAAATATTGTTTTAGGATTTTAAAATGTTTTTAATTTGTTTTTGTTAATTATTAACAATTTGTATTTTGGTTCCCCTTCTGGTTGATATGAGAATTCTATTTGTTTTTTATGCAGATGGCCTGATTGGCTAAAAAGCAATCAATCAATCAATAAAGTAAGTATCTGTGAGGCTGTCATTCTCTCCCCACTCCCGCCCAGCCTCTACCCCCACTATTTGTGTCCCCACACGCACACCTCTCCAGCTTTTCACTAGCCAGGACCCCACGGCAGCCATTATGTGACTAGCCACAGCCTCCATGGGAGCCACTTTGTGGTGGTGTCCACAGCAGTTTCTCCAATTCCCAAATGTTCCATGGGTCCAAAAACAGTTTGGGACCCTGCCCTAAAGGATCAAATACATAGCTTGGGGGTTCTTGTAGATCCAGATTTGTCACTAGAGGCAGAAGTGTCTCCTGTGGCTTGATATGCCTTTTACCACCTTAGGCTGGTATGTCAGCTACGACCCTACCTGGATAGTAGCAGCCTGGCTTTAGTGTTCCATGCCTTGGTAACCTCCTGGCTGGATTACTGCAGTGTGTTGCACATAGGGCTGCCCTTGAAGGCAGTCTGGAAACTTCAGTTAGAACAAAACATGGCAGCTATGGTACTGAGTGGAAGTGGACATTATAATCATATTATGCTGGTATTGCACCATCTTCACTGTCTCCTAGTTTGTTTCCAGGCCCAATTCCAGGTGCTGGCGTTAACCTACAAAGTCCTTCATGGCTTGGGGCCACAATATCTAAGGGACTGCCTCTTCCCATATGTTCCTGCCTGCGTCCTGAGATAGTCATCCAAGGCCCTGCTCCAAGAACCCCCACACATTGAGATTTGGTGGGTGGCTACTCATAAGACCATAAGAAGAGCCCTGCTGGATCAGACCAAGGGTCCATCTAGTCCGCATTCTATTCACACAGTGGGCAACCAGCAGCCAATGGGAAACCCACAAGCAGGACATAAGTGCAATAGCACCCACCTGCCCATGTTCCCCAGCAACTGGTATACATAGGCATACTGCCTCCGATACCAGAGGTAGCATATAGCCATCAAGACTAGTAGCCATTGATCGCCTTCTCCTCCAGAAATGTGTCCAACCCCCTTTTAAAGCCACCCAAACAGGTGGCCATCACTACATCTTGTGGAAGTTGAATTCCATAGTTTAACTATGGGCCATGTAAAGAAATACTTCCTTTTATCTGTCCTGAACCTCCCACCAATCACCTTCATGGAATGACCCTGGGTTCCAGTATTATGAGAGGAAAAAAGCGTCTTCCTATGCTTTTTTCCACACCATGCATAATTTTTATTCCTCTATCATGTCTCCCCTTACTTGCCCTTTTTTTCCTAAGCTAAATAATCCCAGATCTTGTACTCATATGCAAGCTGTTTCTACAGTGGCCCCCAAATTGTGGAATGCCCTCCCTAGAGAGTTTTGCCTGGTGCCTAATTTGTTCACTTTTCAGCACCAGGCAAAGACCATTTTATTTTTCCAGGCTTTTTAAACTGCCGCTTGCTTTATTTTCAATATATGTACTGCTGTATTTTTTTTACCTTTACCTTTTTTAAAATTTTGACTTTTCATTGCTGCTTTTAAAACTATTTTTAATGTGTTTTATTATTGATTTTTATCGTTGGTTGTATTGTTTTTTGCTTTTATTATGCATGTCACTCTGAGAGCTTTGGCTATAGGACAACTCATAAATCGAATAATAATAATTCCCCAGCAACCATATATTGTTTCCTGGAGTAAGGAAAGCTATTTTGAGGTGCCTTGGTCTTGAATGGACACTTAAAACGTATTCGCTTTACAAAAGCGCTGCTCCTGGTAGAGATAAAACTGCTAGAACTGGTTTGTTGATATGGATCAACGCAGCTCCCTGAATGTTTGGACTCTCCTCAGAGTGTGGCTATGGGGACTGTCATGATGAGTGCCTGCAGTTCAAAATTTACCACAACACCACTGGTAAGCATGCATACGATTCTGCTGCAGAAAACATCTTCTGAGAGGTCCGCAGGCAGTGCAGCTCAGCTCCTCTGCAAGAGGAGATGATGAGCCTTGGGAAAACAAAAGCTCACTTGGTTGGGTGCAAAATCTTTTTGGCCCTGAAGGCTACTTCTGGTGTTGGCTGAGGGCCAGGCATGTGCGTACACATGCACTCAGGGAACAGGGTGCTTCAGGGGCACTGTGGGAGGAGCCGAAGGCCTTCTCTGCGACCCCTATCAGGAGTGCTTTCTCACTGCCAGTAGTGGCAGGGAAGCAAGGACCCCAACTGCTTCAGGATTGCTGAAACCTGCCCTGTGCTCTGCAACAGCGACTGGGATCGCTGTTCTGGAACTGCTAGGAGTGCACGTGAACACGTGCACACAGAGGATGGGCTGCTTTGGGGTCGCTGGGGAGATTGACTCCCCAGTGGCCCTGACTGGGATTACTTTCTCAGACATTTGGGGCACGAAAAAGTGATCCTGCCGCCTTCAGAGCGCAGGGGGCACATGCAGTGCCCCTGCTCAGGAGTGCTGCTTCACCAGCGGCGGTAAGGCGGCAATCCTGGCTGCTTTGGAGTCACTGTTCTGGTCTTTTCTCTGAAGCCCAGCTGTTTAGCTGGGCTGTAGGGAAAAGTAAGTAGACTAGGGAGTCAAAGATCTTTGCATGCAGATGTTGCAAGACAGCGTGACCATTTTCAACATTAACAGAAACTTTGCTAATCTTGAGCTTCTACAGATCCAAGCTCTGAAGTGTTCAAAGAGGCTATGGAAGTCTTTAGCTCCATTGCCAGCAAAGCAAAGAGGAAGTCTCTATTAGACTTTCCTTGAGTAGCTTGTTTCTGGCTTTGGGATCCTTGACATAGCCCCTTTGGCTGGCACTGAAAGAGGGTGAATTAGTGCTGAACTTCCTGTAATAAATGTTTATCTCCTGGTTTTCTCTGAGGCTTCAATTGCTCTCCAGGGAAGTTAGCTTGGTCCTGTGGAATATAAGTATGCATGTGCCTGCACCAGTTTCTACTCTGTAATTGTCTGCAGCAGGTTTTCACAGAGAAGAAATCTGGCTTGTTTTGTTGCAGCTGCTTCCAGAATTTCATTTCTCTCATTGGTTCTTCCACCGGCAGCCAAGCTCTCCCAAGGGACTGAGTAACCAAGAAGAGGTTGCAAGGGAAAAACAGGAAGGATGAAAGAGCAAAAGAAGTTGAAGAGGGAGTTTCAGGTTAAAAGGAAAACTACAGCTGGTGTGTGATGGAAACTGGGGATCTTGAAAGAGTTGCAATGTGTAAATACACACTTAACCCACATGGGAAGTGCATTGGTCTGTGCTGTCCAAGAGCAAAGCCCACATATGATTTCTGTAGTTTGTGTAGTGTTGCCCTTACTGCAAAATGCTACAATGGATCCTTAAGGGATTACTACCATGGAACAGCACATCTCAAAACCAACCTTCGCTAGTGAGAAAATAAAAATTCCAGTACCAGCTGGTTCACACAACATTGAGCAAGAATCTACAACTTTTCACAGGCAACAAATAAGCACATGTTTCACCATACTCTCTCCAGTTTAAAACCAACATAGGGTGCAATCCTATGCAAGTTTAGATAGGAAAAAAAGCCTACAGCTCCCAGCATGCCCCAGCCTAGTAGGCTGGGGCATAGCAGACTGGGAGTTGTAGGCTTTTTTTTCTGTCTTACGTAGGACTGCACCTTTAGAAAGTTGGTTCTCTAGAGAAAAAGTTAAGGGATCCAGCACACAGCTCTGCTTTCATGGGTGTGTGTCAAACTTGAAGTTCTGCTGATATAAATGCTCATATGAACAACACTGCAGTCAGTAAAAAGATACTGGCACTTCTTTAAATAAATCCCACATTTCATCACAAAAACAAACAAAGTCCTACTATTTGAGTTCATACCATGCCATAGCCCAGATGCTGAGAGAACATCAAAGCATGGTTTAGGGTGCGATCCTATGCATGTTTAGACAGAAGAAAGTCCTACAACTCCCAGCATTCCTAAATGCTGGGAATTGCGGGACTTTCTTCTGTCTAAACATGCATAGGATTGCGCCCTTGAACACATTAAAACAGCAAAAAACTTTTCAATACTTTAACTATTTCTTTCCCTACACACACACACACACACTTAACCCCAACTGCCAGTTACCTGCCTCCTTTACACTGCTTCTGAAACATCGTTTTGGCTAGGGCTTTGCTTAGCTTCCAGATGAAAGGAGTTCCACAAATATAGCTCAGCTATGTTTCCTTGATGTTCTATGTCAGTGGAGTGTACTGAGCAGACAAAGATCTGGTTCACATGTAAAGTCAACCAATGGTTTCCCTCGCGGCAAGCCGGCAGGTTGGTATGCCGACACGCCCACCACCCTGACATCACTGCTATCGTCGTCATGACTGCACCCTCAACGCACCTGTTGCATGGGCTGAAAAAATACTGCATTTTCCCATTTGGGGATAACACGGGACAAGCAGGGGGAAATGGCAGGAAAATCGTTGGAAGATTATGACATCATGTAATGGACCTGCAAACTTCCATGAGTGGCCAATCATGAATGTGCGATAAATTGCAGGTGTAGAGATGCCCTAAAAGTGGGAATGACTGGCATGCTGCAGACAAGCCCACACTCTCCCACTCATCCCTGACAGCCCATGGCTGCCATTACATGTGAACTGGTGCTGTTAAGGATTATAGGGAAGCAGAAGGAAAGGAGCAGAATAGAAACAAATAGAATAGCGAGACAGGTTACGAATATATGCTGCTATTATTAACGATAATTTCATTTCTGTACCGCCCAGTAGGCGAGGCTCTCTGGGCGATTCACAACAATTCACACACACACACACACACACACACAACAACATTATAAAACCATTTACAGAATGTTGTTCAGTCATTCAGTCGTGTCCGACTCTTCGTGACCCCATGGACCATAGCAAGCCAGGCCTTCCTGTTCTGCGCTCTCTCCCGGAGTGTGCTCAAGTTCATATTCATTGCATCCGTGATGCTATCTAGCCATCTCATCCTCTGCCGTCCCCTTCTCCTTTTGCCTTCAGTCTTTCCCAGCATCAGGGTCTTTTCCAGGGAGTTTTCTCTTCGCATTAGGTGGCCAAAATATTGGAGCTTCAGCTTCATTATCTGTCCTTCCAATGAGCACTCAGGGTTGATTTCCTTTAGGATGGACTGATTTGACCTCCTTGCAGTCCAGGGGACTCGTAAGAGTCTTCTCCAGCACCACAGTTTGAAAGCATCAATTCTTCGGCGCTCAGCCTTCCTTATAGTCCAGCTCTCACAGCCATACATTACTACTGGGAAAACCATAGCTTTGATTAGACGGACCTTTGTCGGCAAGGTGATGTCTCTGCTTCTTACTATGCTGTCTAGGTTTGCCATAGCTTTCCTCCCAAGGAGCAAGCGTCTTTTAATTTCATGGCTACAGTCACCGTCTGCGGTGATCTTGGAGCCCAAGAAAGTAAAATCTGTCACTGCTTCCATTTCTTCCCCTTCTATATGCCAGGAAGTGATAGGGCCAGATGACATGATCTTAGTTTTTTTAATGTTGAGTTTCAAACCAGCTTTTGCACTCTCCTCTTTCACCCTCAACAAGAGGCTCTTGAGATCCTCTTCGCTTTCTGCCATTAGGGTGGTATCGTCTGCATATCGGAGGTTGTTGATAATTCTCCCAGCAATCTTAATTCCGACCTCTGATTCATCCAACCCAGCATTTCTCATGATGTACTCTGCATATAAGTTAAATAAGCAGGGTGACAATATGCAGCCTTGTCGTACTCCTTTCCCAATTTTGAACCAATCGGTTGTTCCATGTCTGGTTCTTACTGTTGCTTCTTGACCCTCGTACAGGTTTCTCAGGAGACAGCTAAGGTGGTCTGGTACTCCCATCACTTTAAGAATTTGCCACAGTTTGTTGTGATCCACACAATCAAAGGCTTTAGCGTAGTCAATGAAGCAGAAATAGACGTTTTTCTGGAATTCTCTTGCTTTCTCCATGATGCAGCGAATGTTGGCGATTTGATCTCTAGTTCCTCTGCCTCTTCGAAACCCAGCTTGTACTTCCGGCAGTTCTCGGTTCGCATACTGCTGAAGCCTAGCTTGTAGGATTTTGAGCATCACCTTGCTGGCATGTGAAATGAGCGCAATTGTGCGGTAGTTTGAACACTCTTTGGCGTTGCCCTTCTTTGGAATTGGAATGTAAACTGACCTTTTCCAGTCTTGTGGCCACTGTTGAGTGTTCCAGATTTGTTGGCATATTGAATGCAGCACTTTAACAGCATCATCTTTTAGGATTTTAAATAGCTCGGCTGGAATACTGTCATCTCCGCTAGCTTTGTTGTTACTAATGCTTCCTAAGGCCCACTTGACTTCACTCTCTAGGATGTCCGGCTCAAGTTCAGTGACCGCACTATCATGGCTAACAGGGACATTCAGATCTTTCCTGTATAGTTCTTCTGTGTATTCTTGCCACCTGTTCTTAATCTCATCTGCTTCTGTTAGGTCCCTGCCTTCTTTGTCCTTTATCATGCCCGTCTTTGCACAAAACGTTCTCTTGAGATCTCCAATTTTCTTGAAGAGATCTCTAGTCTTTCCCATTCTGTTGTTTTCCTCGATTTCTTTGCATTGTTCATTTAAGAAGGCCTTCTTGTCTCTCCTTGCTATTCTCTGGAACTCTGCATTCAGTTGGGTATATCTTCCCCTTTCTCCCTTGCTTTTCGCTTCCCTTCTTTCGTGAGCTACTTGTAAAGCCTCATCAGACAGCCACTTTGCTTTCTTGCATTTCTTTTTCTTTGGGATGGATTTCGTTGCTGCCTCCTGAACAATGTTACGGACCTCCGTCCATAGTTCCTCAGGCACTCTGTCTATCAGGTCTAATCCCTGAAATCTATTCCTCACCTCCACTGTATATTCATCAGGGATATGATTTAGGTCATACCTGAACGGTTTAGTTGTTTCCCTACGTTCTTCAATTTAAGCCGAAATTTTGCAAGAAGCAGCTCATGATCTGAGCCACAGTCAGCTCCAGGTCTTGTTTTTACTGACTGTATGGAGCTTCTCCATCTTTGGCTGCAAAGGACATAATCAATCTGATTTCGATATTGACCATCTGGTGACGTCCATGTGTAGAGTCGCCTCTTGTGCTGTTGGAAAAGAGTGTTTGCTATGATCAGCATGTTCTCTTGGCAAAACTCTATTAGCTTTTGTCCTGCTTCATTTTGTACACCAAGGCCATGCCTGCCTGTTATCCCAGTGATTTCTTGACTTCCTACTTTAGCATTCCAATCCCCTATGATGAAGAGGACATCTTTTTTTGGTGTTAGTTCTAGAAGGTGTTGTAGGTCTTCATAGAACCGATCAACCTCAGCTTCTTCGGCCTCAGTGGTTGGGGCATAGACTTGAATTACTGTGATGTTGAATGGTTTCCCTTGGATTCGTACTGAGATCATTCTATCGTTTTTAAGATTGTACCCCAGTACTGCTTTTCCCACCCTTTTGTTGACTATGAGTGCTACTCCATTTCTTCTAAGGGATTCTTGCCCACAATAGTAGATATGATGGTCACCTGAATTAAATTCACCCATGCCTGTCCATTTTAGTTTGCTGATTCCCAAGATGTCGATGTTCAATCTTGCCATCTCATGTTTGACCACCTCCAGCTTACCTTGATTCATTGATCTGACATTCCAGGTTCCTAAACAATATTGTTCTTTACAGCATCGGATTTTCTTTTCACCACCAGACACATCCACAGCTGAGTGTCCTTTCGGGTTTGGCCCAGCCGCTTCACTCTTTCTGGCGCTACTTGGAAATACCCTCTGCTCTTCCCCAGTAGCATATTGGACACCTTCCGACCTGAGCGGCTCATCTTCCGGCGTCATCTCTTTTAGCCTTGTGATACGTTCCATGGGGTTTTCTTGGCAAGAATACTGGAGTGGGTTGCCATTTCCTTCTCCAGTGGACCACATTTTGTCAGAACTCTCTGCCATGACCTGTCCGCCTTGGGTGGCCCTGCACGGCATAGCTTATGGCTTCACTGAGTTACGCAAGCCCCTTCGCCACAACAAGGCAGTGATCCATGAAGGGGATTTACAGAATACAACATTATAATAAAACATAATCTAAAAATTTATAACATACACAATTTAAATAGCTAAAAACAATTTTAGTAAACAGCTTCAATAACAGACCTGTTCAAGACAGCTTACATAAGGGCCCCATCATATGCCATTAAATGCCCGGGAGTAGAGGGCAGTCTTAACTTGGTGTCAAAAAGGTGACTGTGTTGGTGCCAAGCAGGTCTGAGTTCCAGAGCTCATTCCAAAGTGTGGGGCCCACCACTGAAAAGGCCCTCTCCCTTGTTGCCACCTTCCCAGGCTCCCTTGGAGGAGGGACTCGGAGGAAGGCCTCAGATGTTGATCATAGTGTCTGGGTAGATTCATGTTGGGAGAGGCATTCCATCAGGTATTGCAGACCAGAACTGTGTAAGGCTTTATCAGTTAAAGCCAACACCATGAATCAGGCTCAGGCACATAAAGGCAGTCAATGCAAATGGGCTAAAATTGTTTTTATTTGCTCAGACCTTCTGGTCCCAGTTATTAATCTGGCTGCTGCATTTTGCACAAGCTGCAGCTTTGAACTATCTTCAAGGGCAGCCCCACACACAGAGCATTGCAGTAATCTAACTTGGAGATCAACAGAGCATAGACTACTGAAACCAGGTTATCCGTGTTCAGATGGGGGGGGGTAGCTGGGCCACCAGCCAAAGCTGGTAGAAGGCACTCTGTGCCACTGAGGTTACCTGAACCTCAAGTGATAGAGATGGCTCCAGGAGAACCCCCAAGCTACAAACCTGCTCCTTCAGGGGGAGTGCAACCCCATCCAGAACATGTTGAGCACCATCTATCCAGTCAGAAGAACTACCCACTAATAGCATTTAAGTCTTGTCTGGATGGAGCTTCAGTTTATTAGCCCATTGTTGCAGCCAGGCACGGATTTAGCTCATCCACAGCCTCACCTGATAAAGATGAAAGGGAGAAGTAGAGCTGTGTATCATCAGCATACTGATGGCAACAAACTCCAGATGACCCCACTTAGCAGTTTCATATAGATGTTAAATAGCATGGTGGACAAAACTGACCCCTGAGGAACTACATGCTGGAGAATCTATGGGGCTGAGCAATATTCCCCAAGCACCACTTCCCGGAGCCAGCTATCCAAATACGAGCAGAACCACCACAACACAGTACCCTCCACTCCCAACTCAGAGAGTCATTCCAGAAGGATACCATGGTTGATGGTATTGAAAGCCACTGTGAGATCCAGGAGTATCAACAGGGTCACACTCCCCCTGTCTCTCTCCTGCCATAGGGTGACTAAGATTGTTTCCTTGGTGTGCCAAAACCCCAACTGAAATGGTTCCAGGTAATCAGTCTCATCCAAGAATGTCTGGAGCTGCTTGGCTACCACCTTTCCCACTGGCCTATGGTCCTTAAGATCTCCCAGGTCAAGGATTTCTTCAGGAGTGGTCTCACCACCACCTCTTTCAGACAGCAAGGAACTACTCCCTCTCACAAGGAAGCATTCATTACCTCCCTGGCCCAGCCAGCTGGTCCCTCCCTGCTGGTTTTTGTAAGCCAAGAAGGGCAAGGATCCAGTATGGAAGTGGCCGCATGAACCCGTCCAAGCATATTGTCAATGTCTTCCAGCTGCACCAACTGAAACTCATCCAAGAAAACCAGACCAGGCTGTACTCTGGGAACCTCACCTGATTCATCTGCTGTAACACTGCAGTCTAAGTCATAGCAGATGCAAGAGATCTTATCCTGGAAGTGCCTAGCAAGTATATTCCAGCCAGCCTCAGACAAGCCCAGTGTCTTTAGGGCCAGCATAGAATAGACCCCGGATAACCCTTAAAAAAAAAACTCTGCTGGGCAGCATGTGGAGGACTGAATAGAGGCAGTGAGATGTTGTCTCCTTGCCACCTTCACCACTCCTGACCATACCTGATCGTAGGCCCACATCACTGATCGTGTCCACTAGGAGTTCTCCTCCAGCTGCCTCCTATGTTTGCTTCATTCCTCTCAGCTCAGGGGTATACCATGGCGCTGCTATGAGTGCTACAACAGCGCTCAGCAGCAACACCATCAGCCACCCTGGTCATTTCTACAATTCCCCAGATCGACCAAGCGCCAGCCACAGCAGCCGGAAATCCCCCTGGAGCCCTCAGGAAACCATCCGCATCCATTAACCTCCCGGGGGGAGGACACCCTCGCAAAGGGGAAAGGCAGCTGTCAGTCTCTCAACAGGAGGTGATCTGACCGTGACAAAGGGACCGATTCAAACTCCCCCACCGAGTAGCCGATTTCTCTTTGAGTTTGCAGTTTTAAGGCATATTTCCCAGGAAATGTCTCGTTGGACTCGGAAGGCTTACTTCTGAGTAAACATGTTAAGGATCAGACTGTAAGTGCTTACATTCACCTGCAACCTTGAAGGGCGCCCGCCCACCCAGCATCAGCATCTTCTATATTCCACTTTTCCTCCAGGGAGCTCAGCAGGCACGCTTGGTCCCCGCCACACCCCATGCTGCCCTCACAACAACGCTGTGAGGTGGGGCAGCCTGAAAGCCCGCTCGCCCGCCCGGCACAGCCTCGCGCCCAGCTAGCCGCTCCCGGCCGGCCAGCAACAGCAGCTGCCCCTTCTCCCTGGGCCCATTTCTAGCGGCGCTCGAGAGGCTGCGCAGGCGCACTTTTTAGAGACACGTCCGGGCAAGCCTCGGCGGTCGCGGCTGCGGCGCCGCGGAAGCCGAGTCAGCCACCGGCTGCTGATGCCGGGAGTCGCCGAGAGCGCTCGCCGTCCGAGCTCGTCTCGGACACCGCCGCGTTTCCGCCCCGCGTGACGGCCTCGCGGCCCGGGCGGGGGCCTCACCGCGCTCTCTGTGCTTTCACGACGCGGAAGCACAACGGGCTCGCGCGCAAGGCGAGGGAGAGCAACGCTTCTGCGAGCCGCTGGGCTCCGGCAGGCCGCGAGGGCGCAATTTAAGGCGATTAGCCTTCGCTGCAGGCTGAGGGGTGTTTTGTGCGGGGCGCTTTTCGCTGCAGAGCCAAGCCAGGCGCTGCCCTCCCTCCGCCGGAGCAACGGCGGACTGCTTTGCAGGGCTGTCGTAACCCTCCCTCCCTCTTCTAAGCCACAGCAAGCCACCCCAAAATACCGAGAGGGGGTAATGGTGGTGGCCGACCGTGGTGCTGCTGGCATTTGCACGGTATGGCTTTAAGCGTTTCCAGGCGCAACCCTGTGCACGTTTAGCTAGAGAAAAGGCCTACAACTCCCAGCATGCCCCAGCCAGGCCTTTGCTCTGTCCAAGTGCGCATCGGGTTGCGCCCCAAGGCGGAATCCTATGCATGGTTAAGTGTTTCAAGGCACAACCCTATACTTGATAGGCAGAGAAAAAGCCTACAACTCGCAGCATGCCCCAGCCAGGCCTTTGCTCTGTCTAAACACATCGGGTTGCGCCCCAAGGCCGAATCCTATGCATGGTTAAGCGTTTCCAGGCGCAACCCTATGCACGTTTAGGCAGAGAAAAGGCCTACAACTCCTAGCATGCCCCAGCCAGGCCTTTGCTCTGTCTAAACACGCATAGGGTTGCGCCCCAAGACGGAATCCTATACATGGTTAAGTGTTTCAAGGCACAACCCTATGCTCGTTAGGCAGAGAAAAGGCCCACAACTCGCAGCATGCCCCAGCCAGGCCTTTGCTCTGTCTAAAAGTGCATAGGGTGGTGCCTTGAGACGCTTAACCATGCACAGGACTCCGCCTTGGGGCGCGACCCTACGCGTGTTTAGGCAGAGGAAAGGCCTGGCTGGGGCATGCTGGGAGTTGCAGGCCTTTTCTCCTTTTTAGACATACGTAGGAGTCCGCCTCAAACGCTAAAAATAAATCGCATCGTCTAAACAAAACACAAGCGAGAAAGAGCGCAGGCGACGCCTTTTGTTTTGCGGCGGGTGGGAGACGGACAGACGCTGCTTTATTATCACAGCGACGTTGAAGTCCTGGATTTCCCCGTTAGTTGGGGGGGGGGGGCGGGGAAGGTCTCAAGAAACCCGGAAGCTTCATATCTCTATAATGCGACGAATCGCATCTGCTTGAGTTGCCCAGCAAATGCGCAGCGTGTAACGCTTGTGCGCGTGCGCAAGCTCGAACGCCCGCTTTCGGCGCAGGCGCGGCTCCCCCAGAAACACCAGCCACGTGACAAGGCACCCACAAATAGGCGCAGGCGCAGCGCGTGGCTTTGGGCTATACCAATCTGAACCCTTTAGAGGGGGCAGTCGGTTGCCTTAAAGAAATCCTTGCTTCGTGCGTCGTGCCATCTATTCCCCCCGCATATTGTTTAATGCTCTTTTAACTGCAGTGGAGGGGAATGGCGAGGGGAGGAGGACGGGTGAGGAGAGAGGGCGCCGGCGGCGTCGGGCTCGGGGTGGTACGGCCCGCGCGCGCGGCGGGCAGTAGCCCGGCCCCTCCGCGCCGCCGTCCTTTCCGTTCAGTGCCGTCGGCGCTGCCGCCATGAGGTGAGGAGCTGGCCGGGGAGGCCTCGAGCCTCCACGCCGAGGCGTTGCTCTACCGCGCCGAAGTACAGAGCTGCGGGCGGCCCCGGAGGGACGGCGGGGCGGGGGGAGGCGCGGCGCGGCCGAGTGCAGCGGGGGCGAGCCCGGCGGAGGCGCTTCTCGTGGACTCCTGCGCTGCGCACGGGCTGGGCTCGAGGGTCTTGTGGGCCCCCTCCAGCCCCCACGGTTCTTTGGCGGGGAGGAGCCTCGGGGAGGCTGTGAGGGTTCCCCACGGAGCAGGAGCCGCCGGGCGGGGGCGTTTCGAGGGACCCGGGAGGGAGCTTCGGAAGGGGAAGCACTTGCGGGGGGCTTCGCGAGGGAGGAGCCGCGACAGGGAATTCGTTTCGCTTAAAACAGATGTGTTTGCTGTGTTTTTATCCCGCTCCTCAGCCAGAAAAGGATCCCGGAGCGGCTTAGAATCCATGAACACAGTCTAAAAAAGGCACACAAGGAAAAGGCAGCGGGGAGGGAAGAGGGGATGTCGCGTTAAAATTTCTGTGCCGCCCAGTAGCCAGAGCGCTCTGTGTTTCGTGCAGCACATTTCAAGTATTCAGAGTGCTCTTCTCCCCACCGCAGTGTATCTGGTTTCTAGTCTAAACCTTCCCCAGCTTGGTGCCCTCTAGGTGTTTGGGGCTTTAACTCCCATAGGTCGGTGGTAGAGCACATGCTTTGCATGCAAAAACATCCCAAGTTCAATCCCTGGCATCACCAGGTAGGGCTAGGAAAGAGTGCCGACTGAAGTCCCAGAGAGTTGCTGCCAGCTGAGTGTTACTTATTTATTCATTACATTTCTATACCTCCCACTAGCCGAAGTGCTCTGGGCGGTTCACAACAATTATCATATAAACATAAGGAACAGATTTATCTGGCTGTTTTCAAGGAAGCTACTGATGTTCCCGTTTGTACCTAAATCAAGAGTTTTCATTAAAGACAGTCCAGCTTCAATTAGGGAGCGTTAGCTTTAAAATATATATAAATTATACACTAGTCAGTTTAAATTAACATATCTACATCTTATATATATGTGCAGTTTTCTTTAGACGCAGTTTTCTTCCACAAAACCCAATCTTTTCTGTGGCAAGATAGTTTTCTGTCTGCAGATAGAGAGAGACTGGTATGAAGTAGCATTCAACCTGCAATCCCCCACCTGCAATTTAATCACCTCAAAAGTAGCCCTCGGTGATAACCACAAGCAGCTTCTTAGGACTTGAAGAAGCTGTGGTTTATGATCTAATTTGACATGAAATTCTCAGAGGAACCATAAGGCTTCTTTGGAACTGCGAGTGTAATCTGAGACTGAGCTCCTAGTTTGGGCAAACAGTGATACAAACAGAGTATAGAGTGCTAAATGTGTTATTTCAGTAATTCTTACAACAGTTTGGGAAGGTAGGCCTGCACCCCCATTGTGTAAATAGTGGTTCTGAGAGAAGAGTGGTTAGGTGAAGTCTACCTGGTAAGTTCATGACCAACGTGAAATTTGTTCACACACATATCTGCGCTTCTGTCACCACAAATCACCCAAATAAAAAGTTCTTCTAAAGAGGTGTCAGACTGCAAAAGGATAATGAGCAGCAGCTTTTGAAGGAAACAAAGGTGCAGGGGTTGAATAGCTCCTAGGCTGTTAATTTAGCTTTGTTATAAGCCACTTTGTGGTGTTTAAAGAGTGTGGTAATATGTTAATAAATAATGTTTAATTTTGCTCTACTTCAGTAATCTATTGTCCTGCTAATAAAGTGTGTTTGAAGTTATAGCATAGAATCTGAAGGCTGGGGAAATGTCTCACTTCTATCTTGTGTGTATGGTTGAAAAGTGAGTTCCAGGAAGGAGTTCCCATGTAATATAGCCTCCACTGTGTAAAGGATGCCCCTTAAGCAGGCATGTGATAATGTATCAGAAAATTGTTGGGATAGATTAAATCCTTATTTGCAGGTATAAAAATTAAAATCTCAAATGTAGCTGCTCATCGGTCTTCACAGGTCCTGAACAACCAAGGTTTAGCTTTTTGGCTCAGGTTCTTGTATAGTTTTTATAGTTTTAACTATGCCAAATGAACAATTCTGGGAATTCTTGGAATAAATTCCCAGCTGGAATGTCCACAAATTGGGCTACTTTCTCTGCTCCTCTGAAATCTCTAAACAGTATGTGGTGTTTTTACGTTCTCAGTATGTTAAGGCTCCAGAAGAGGCTGGCCTCCAGCGTCCTGCGCTGTGGCAAGAAAAAGGTCTGGTTGGACCCCAATGAGACCAACGAAATTGCAAATGCCAACTCTCGTAAGTGGATCGTTTGCTACATCCATGAGTCATATGCTCTAATGCAGTCATGTGCAGCTTCCTTATCTTAACTGTAGTCCCAGTAATAGGTACCCAAGTGAATTGACATTTTTAGAGTACTTTAGACATAATAGGACATAACAAATATCCATTCAGATACTCAGTACATCTCTATTTCCTTTTCTTTGGACTTGCCAGCATTGTGCTTGTTGGTTTGCAGATGAGAGCATAAATATAGTTTGTGCACATTTATGTGAAAATCATACCTGCAGGTTTCTTCTTGGCAATACTGTTTATCATCCCTGTTCATTGTTTTTCCTACCTTCTAGGCCAGCAGATCAGGAAACTGATCAAAGATGGTCTGATTATCCGCAAACCAGTGACTGTTCACTCACGAGCTCGGTGCCGGAAAAACACTTTGGCTCGTCGTAAGGGCAGGCACATGGGCATTGGTAAATACTGTTTTCCCTTTACTTTGTCTCAAGTTCTAGAGGGAGTTGATTTTAGACAGACCTTCTGCAGGAGTGGCAATGAGGCACTGAATAGCTTTAATTCTGTACTTAAAGGGGCTTTGCAGAATTGCAAATTTCTTTGCACTTAAAGCACAGGAAGTTGATTCATTCTGTTTAACATCCTCCTCATTGCTCTTCAGGTAAAAGAAAAGGTACAGCCAATGCCCGTATGCCTGAGAAAGTTACTTGGATGAGAAGGATGAGGATTTTGAGACGTCTGCTTCGCAGATACAGGGAGTCCAAGAAGATTGATCGCCATATGTAAGTCAAATATATTTACTTACTCTGTCACCTAGAGCATGTCTGGAGTTAACTGTCTGATAATGAGGGTAACTCTTTCACTAAAACACCAGAAGAAGGAACTTCATAGATGAGTCTTTCTTCCAAGCTTTACAGCCAAATAAGGCCAGTTTATTGAAGGTTTACTGAGCAGTATGCTGGATTCTGGAGTTGAGTTGTATGATGTAAAGGCAGCTCAAATCCTATCGTCTCTGAATTGGCCATGTTGGCTGGGGCTAATAGAATTTGCATTCCAAAAGACCTGGAGGGCACCAGGTTGAGGGAAACTGCATTAAGACAACTTAGAGCACATTCCTGGTGCCAAGGCAAAGTTGGTTAGGGCACAATCCTATGGGAATGCTGGGAGTTGTAGGACTTTTCTCTGTCTAAACATGCACAGGACTGCACCCTTAAGGTGTTATTGTTTGTTCAGCACTCTAGGGAGGCAAAGTCAGTCCTTGTTGTGTCTTCCACCTTCTATAGGTATCACAGCTTGTACTTGAAGGTGAAGGGTAATGTGTTCAAGAACAAGCGGATCCTGATGGAGCACATCCATAAGCTGAAGGCAGACAAGGCTCGCAAGAAGCTTCTGGCGTAAGTATCTTCTCATTCCACTACTAGACAGGGTTATTTACTCATTTTAGGGTGTGAGTAGGTTTTAGGCTTGTCCTCCTTTGCCTCCTGCCTATGTAAAGAACTGCACTTGGCATAGCAGTTATAAAATTCTTAAAAGAAACCGCAGCAGTAGTGAAAAGGTGCTGCAGGTTGAGGAATCAAAAGAAAAGCAGAATACTGCAGACCTTCATAGTCCCCCATGCTTCCCTGTTCCCGCCCCCCACAAATATATGGGAAAAGGAGCTCTTGGGTGTAGTATTTGCCTCTCCCTTGGGAGGTGTGATCCAAAAGAATCTGATGGTCAGTTACAGCAAGCAAGGTGCATTAAAGACGGAACACTGAGGTAGGCTTCCCTCTATAAAGGGTTCTAGTCCCCACTTGGCCATGGAAGCTCACTGGGTGACTTTGGGCCAGTCACAGACTCTCAGCCCAACCTACCTCACAGGGTTGTTGTTGTGAGGATACAACGGTGAGGAGGAGGATAATGTAAGCTGCCTTGAGTTCCTTGCGAGAGGGAGAAAGGCGGGGTATAAATGCAATCAATCAATCAATAAATAAAGTATCCTGTATGCCGTTTTTGTTTGTTTGTTTGTTAAATTTCTTAATTGCCCATCTGGCCAGTTACCCGGCCACTCTGGGCGATGTACAATAATACAACATTTTAAAACAATAAAATTCCACATTAAAACATCGTATTTCTAAAAATACCCTAACCCACCCCAAATGCCTGCCTGAACAACCACGTTTTTAATGTGTGGCGGAAGCTCGTTAAAGAGGGGACATGGTGTAGTTCCTTAGGGAGGGAGTTCCACAGAGTGGGTACCACCACAGAGAAGGCCCTCTCCCTTGTCCTCACCAGCCTAGCTGTCCTGGCTGATGGAACGGAGAGAAGGCCATCTGAGTTCACGCAAAGAACATAACACAAACCACCCTGAAGTTTGTTCTCTTTAGTCTTTGTCACCTGCCACTGCCATGGGGCTTCAGTTGGAGGAGTGATCAGATCAGCTGTCCTTTTATTGCTGAACTGGACTATTTGATGTCTGCCTCCACCTGAAGTGGTGGGAAGTGTTGTCACATTGTTGCATCCAGGTTAATTCATTGCAGAAAGTAGAAATTGGGTTTCTAGTGTTGACAGGCAGCAGTGGCAAAGTACCTTCTGGGGGAAATGTTTCTGAGATATATATACCAGTGCTGGGCCAAAATGTTCAGATCTATCTTTGGTAGGTAGGAGTTAAGAGTTGTAAGACCTTTTGCATGGGTGTTGTCTCACCTTTTAAATTACAATCTGGCTAGAGTTTTCTTTTGTTACTAGAAAAAAAAGATACCCTTGCCACCTCATATTTAAAAGAATTTTAAGAATTTCTCCTTTGTGAAAGGTCTTAGACTCGCCGCCGCCCCCCCCCCATATCCTTCACTCACTTTTGTGGGGGAAGAATGGTCCCACAAAATTGGGATTGGCCCAAATATCCACCCAGCATATACATAATGATTGAGTGTACTGATGGTAATGGAGAGAGTCTGCTGTTGCTGTGCCGTTCATGAGCCTTTGTTTTTCAGTGACCAGGCTGAGGCCCGCAGGTCCAAGACCAAGGAGGCCCGTAAACGCCGTGAAGAGCGTCTGCAAGCCAAGAAGGAGGAAATCATCAAGACCCTCTCCAAGGAGGAAGAAACTAAGAAATAACTTCTGCCTTATGGTGTACATAGTGCTCAAAGAGTATCTAATAAATCTTTTAAACTCTCCTATGTCTTGTAGCTTTTCTTAGATATGGGGGTGAACTTAGAATAAAAGGAACCTGTTTTCTAGGTAACATAGCAGCTTGTCCAAAAACTTTTGTCTGCAAAGAATCTTGCAGCTTTAGAGTTGCATAAACACTCTGTGTGGAAAGATCTAAGTCATTGTTCTAAGTCCAGTTTCTAGCCTTTTGCTTCTTATATTTACTGAACAAGTATGAATACTAATTGGTTGATAACAAATAAACATTTGCAACTACATAGTGCCTTTACACTACCCATAAGCATAATTCAGAACATTTGGACATGTAGTTCACATGCCTTTTTGCTTACAGGATTTATGTCTGCTTCAGAGAGTAATTATGAAATTAAGGATTTCTATTTGGTTTTCTATACATGAGCTAGGATGCTGAGCAAGATCACTTAACTTGAAAACACAACTAACCTGAACTTTCAAGAAACACAGGTACAGGAAGTTACTGGACTGAACAGTTTTAATCTGTGATATGGGAAGTAAATCTCCATGCTGTTTCACAGCATGTTATGCAAATCATGAATATTTAAAATACAAGACACGATAGGATAGCGCTCTTGAAGTACTTGAAAGGCTATCACAGAGAAGAAGGCCAGGATCTCTTCTCGATCACCCTAGAATGCAGGACACGGAAGAATGGGCTCAAGTGACAGGAAGCCAGATTCCGGCTGAACATCGGGGAAAAATGTCCTGACTGTTAGTGCAATATGACAATGGAACCAACTACCTAGGGAGGTGGTGGGCTCTCCCACACTGGAGGCATTCAAGATGAAGCTGGGCAGCCATCTGTCAGGGATGCTTTGGCTTGGATTCCTGCATTGAGCAGGGGGTTGGACTCAAGGGTCCTATAGTCCCCTTCCAACCCTACAATTCTATGATTCTAGTGTCATTTATAATGCATGCCCTCAAGCCCCTGGTTTGTTCTTTTTACATAGAAAAGGGCCATATATTTGGTTTTAAGCATTTAAGTGTAGACTCTTAAGTTTGTATTACATTCAGATATTTTAAAATTCAGATATGGGTTAAAATCTTACAATCTTTTTTTCTGTAAAGGATCACTGATCTCTTATCCACCCTGCATGTGCTTTATGATTACTGTGAATGGTTGATGTAATAGTATGAGATTTGCTTCTATAAAACATAACCTTGAAATTATAGTTCTGAGGGCCTTAATGTTGCGGAAGCTAACACTTAAATACCTCACAGCCCTGCAATATTTACACCTTTAGAAATAAAGAGAACAGTATTGGATTAGATCCAGCAGGCCTCCAATATGGCATGCATGTACCTAATTTTTGTTTTGTGCTGGTGCTTCATCAGAATTTGGAACTTCACGAAGAAGCTAAAATCATGAATTCAGGCTGGAGTAAATAAAATATCTATTAGAAAGTTGAAAATCAGAGCTATCTTCAAAGAATCCTTTGTGTGTTCTCTCACAAGGAGCGCCTGCCATAGTTGGTTGGCATGTTCTAAGATATGTTGTTGTTGTTGTTGTTCAGTCGTTCAGTCGTGTCCGACTCTTCGTGACCCCATGGACCATAGCACGCCAGGCCTTCCTGTCCTGCGCTCTTTCCCGGAGCGTGCTCAAGTTCATATTCATTGCATCGGTGATGCTAACTAGCCATCTCATCCTCTGCCGTCCCCTTCTCCTTTTGCCTTCAGTCTTTCCCAGCATCAGGGTCTTTTCCAGGGAGTTTTCTCTTCGCATTAGGTGGCCAAAATATTTGAGCTTCAGCTTCATTATCTGTCCTTCCAATGAGCACTCAGGGTTGATTTCCTTTAGGATGGACTGATTTGACCTCCTTGCAGTCCAGGGGACTCGTAAGAGTCTTCTCCAGCACCACAGTTCGAAAGCATCAATTCTTCGGCGCTCAGCCTTCCTTATAGTCCAGCTCTCACAGCCATACATTACTACTGGGAAAACCATAGCTTTGATTAGACGGACCTTTGTCGGCAAGGTGATGTCTCTGCTTCTTACTATGCTGTCTAGGTTTGCCATAGCTTTCCTCCCAAGGAGCAAGCGTCTTTTAATTTCATGGCTACAGTCACCATCTGTGGTGATCATGGAGCCCAAGAAAGTAAAATCTGTCACTGCTTCCATTTCTTCCCCTTCTATATGCCAGGAAGTGATAGGGCCAGATGACATGATCTTAGTTTTTTTAATGTTGAGTTTCAAACCAGCTTTTGCACTCTCCTCTTTCACCCTCAACAAGAGGCTCTTGAGATCCTCTTCGCTTTCTGCCATTAGGGTGGTATCGTCTGCATATCGGAGGTTGTTGATAATTCTCCCGGCAATCTTAATTCCAACCTCTGATTCATCCAACCCGGCATTTCTCATGATGTACTCTGCATATAAGTTAAATAAGCACGGTGACAATATGCAGCCTTGTCGTACTCCTTTCCCAATTTTGAACCAATCGGTTGTTCCATCTCTGGTTCTTACTGTTACTTCTTGACCCTCGTACAGGTTTCTCAGGAGACAGCTAAGGTGGTCTGGTACTCCCATCACTTTAAGAATTTGCCAGAGTTTGTTGTGATCCACACAATCAAAGGCTTTAGCGTAGTCACTGAAGCAGAAATAGACGTTTTTCTGGAATTCTCTTGCTTTCTCCATGATGCAGCGAATGTTGGCGATTTGATCTCTAGTTCCTCTGCCTCTTCGAAACCCAGCTTGTACTTCCGGTAGTTCTCGGTTCGCATACTGCTGAAGCCTAGCTTGTAGGATTTTGAGCATCACCTTGCTGGCATGTGAAATGAGCGCAATTGTGCAGTAGTTTGAACACTGTTTGGCGTTGCCCTTCTTTGGAATTGGAATGTAAACTGACCTTTTCCAGTCTTGTGGCCACTGTTGAGTGTCCCAGATTTGTTGGCATATTGAGTGCAGCACTTTAACAGCATCATCTTTTAGGATTTTAAATAGCTCGGCTGGAATACTGTCATCTCCACTAGCTTTGTTGTTACTAATGCTTCCTAAGGCCCACTTGACTTCACTCTCTAGGATGTCCGGCTCAAGTTCAGTGACCGCACTATCATGGCTATCAGGGACATTCAGATCTTTCCTGTATAGTTCTTCTGTGTATTCTTGCCACCTCTTCTTAATCTCATCTGCTTCTGTTAGGTTAGGGTGAATTAAATTCACCCATGCCTGTCCATTTTAGTTCGCTGATTCCCAAGATGTCGATGTTCAATCTTGCCATCTCATGTTTGACCACCTCCAGCTTGATTCATTGATCTGACATTCCAGGTTCCTAAACAGTATTGTTCTTTACAGCATCGGATTTTCTTTTCACCGCCAGACACATCCACAGCTGAGTGTCCTTTCGGGTTTGGCCCAGCCGCTTCACTCTTTCTGGCGCTACTTGGAAATACCCTCTGCTCTTCCCCAGTAGCATATTGGACACCTTCCGACCTGAGGGGCTCATCTTCCGGCGTCATCTCTTTTAGCCTTGTGTTACGTTCCATGGGGTTTTCTTGGCAAGAATACTGGAGTGGGTTGCCATTTCCTTCTCCAGTGTCTAAGATATGTACTCAGCCTGTTATCTCACGTAAGTTAAATGTACTTGAACATACCCTACACTGCCTTGCAGCTTCATAGTAGGGAAGATTGATGATAATGGGCAAGCTGTCTTGTGGAAGGTTGTCATTACTGATTTCACTTAGAAACCTGTGATAAACTGCTGAGTTCACCAGAACACAGTTTGAAGATGATGGGACTTAAAACATGATACAGAGCAGTATAAAGCAATTGATGCAGTAGACGACTTATCTGCATGTTGATCTTCGCTTAAAGGAAGCTCTGTTGACTTCTGAACTATGTTCTGGCTTAAATTTGCCATATAATTTGGACGCAACATGTGTGTAAAGTGTTCTGATTGAATTATTCTTATTTGGGAACACAGCAAACTGCCTCGCCTAACAGCATACTTCATTAGAAGTTCCAAATTTGAACAATAAGCACCTAAGAAATTTTGCTAGAAAAGTGTCTTACAGACAATGAACTGATTGAGGTTGAATGGAATATATGCAAAGAACATCCTTTAGGCTGGAATGCCCAGCTTCTGAAAGTGCATAAATAGAAAGAGGGCAATTTTAACATCAAATGCATGTTCTAGTCAATTTCTAAATACTTTCTCAGGTATGAAGCTTGCTCACTAACCTTTGTTGTTGTTGTTCAGTCGTTCAGTCGTGTCCAACTCTTCGTGACCCCATGGACCATAGCATGCCAGGCCTTCCTGTCCTGCGCTCTCTCCCGGAGTGTGCTCAAGTTCATATTCATTGCATCGGTGATGCTACCTAGCCATCTCATCCTCTGCCGTCCCCTTCTCCTTTTGCCTTCAGTCTTTCCCAGCATCAGGGTCTTTTCCAGAGAGTTTTCTCTTCGCATTAGGTGGCCAAAATATTTGAGCTTCAGCTTCAGTATCTGTCCTTCCAATGAGCACTCAGGGTTGATTTCCTTTAGGATGGACTGATTTGACCTCCTTGCAGTCCAGGGGACTCGTAAGAGTCTTCTCCAGCACCACAGTTCAATTCTTCGGCGCTCAGCCTTCCTTATAGTCCAGCTCTCACAGCCATACATTACTACTGGGAAAACCATAGCTTTGATTAGACGGACCTTTGTCAGCAAGGTGATGTCTCTGCTTCTTACTATGCTGTCTAGGTTGGCCATAGCTTTCCTCCCAAGGAGCAAGCGTCTTTTAATTTCATGGCTACAGTCACCGTCTGCGGTGATCTTGGAGCCCAAGAAAGTAAAATCTGTCACTGCTTCCATTTCTTCCCCTTCTATATGCCAGGAAGTGATGGGGCCAGATGACATGATCTTAGTTTTTTTAATGTTGAGTTTCCTAAACAATATTGTTCTTTACAGCATCGGATTTTCTTTTCACCACCAGAGACATCCACAGCTGAGTGTCCTTTTGGCTTTGGCCCAGCCGCTTCACTCTTTCTGGCACTACTTGGAAATACCCTCTGCTCTTCCCCAGTAGTATATTGGACACCTTCCGACCTGAGGGGCTCATCTTCCGGTGTCATCTCTTTTAGCCTTGTGTTACGTTCCATGGGGTTTTCTTGGCAAGAATACTGGAGTGGGTTGCCATTTCCTTCTGAGAGATAATGACAAGCCCAACTTACCTCCTCAGGTTAGTGTGAGGTTAAAGCGGGATAGGGCCTATGTATGCTGTCGTGGTTCCTTGGAGAAAGGGTGGGATGCAGCTGTGAGAAAGAATGAAAGATCAATTGCTGAAGAAAATATAAAGCCTCAAGGTGCCTTTGGCCAGTTCACTCAGAAGTGCCACCATATGATGTAGGCTTAGTGTTCCTGGTAATGAAACTGTACTGAAGATGTGGTGTGCGATCTACATTTAGGGATATGGGTGCAGCTTCCTAGTATGGAAAAAGGACATGTGAGTCTTCCTCTGAAATACCCAGTGCCCATCTTCTTCAAACTCATTAGCAATTCAAACACACATTAATACAAAGCAGTGACCAGCAGGAATATAAATAAGCCAAAGAATCCAATTAACTCCATTCGGTTAGGTCATGAATTTTAATTATCAGGGATGACTTTCAAAGTGTGTTGTTTTGCTTTAGGCTTGGCTCTAACATGGTTGGCTCACCCTCATGCCAGCATTAGTTTCTGTGCTATTGTGAAAACAAATCATTTTTATTTGGGCCCAAAGGTGTGTCAAATTGCAGGATGGCTCATTACACATCTTGCTTGACAGTCTCTTGACTTTCCTTCCCCTCTGTTGCTTGCTTTACCTGAGGCTATCTGGGTGCCAATAATAACCAGGAACTGACATGTTTCCAGCTGCCATGTCTTGTTTGTCAATTAGATAATTAATCCCAACATAGACAAAGAAGAACAAGATGTTAGCCTCTGGTATGTGTGGGGGCAAAGGTGTATTCTAGGGTGTGTGTGTGTGTGTGTGTGTGTGTGTGTGAGACAGAGACAGATTTGTTTCCTGGCTACTGTGCTGTCACTGAGTTTGAAAAATGAAGCAGCCTCGTATCTCGGAACAGCAAGTATTTTTTATTATATATTCATCTTCACAACAAGGGAGATCACTGATTTGCCTGTTTTCTGGGTAGAGAAAATAAAAATTAGTACAATTTTGCACCAACATCATCCAGTGAATCCACAGTTAAGCTTCCCAAAGGCCTCCCAATGCCAGAGACAATCTGCAACATAATAGGCCAAGCTCATGCAACTGAAGCAATGACAACAGTCCACAGTCACTCTAGTCCAGCGTTTGTTGTTGTTATAATATCTAGTGTGGTCATTTGCTGGGAATAATGGAAGTTTTAGCCCAACACATCTGGAGGGCACTGTGTTGGGGAAGGCTGCTCTAATCCAATGGTTTTCAACGTGTTCCAAGGAATCCTGAAGTTTTCCAGAAACATACCCGGTGATTTTCAATATAGAGACTAATAACTGACAAGTTTCCCTAAGAGGTGGCTTGCCTACAACTATTGATCTTGCAATTTACACCCATGAGGGAATCTTGGATGTGTTCTAGGTAACACCAGTTTGTGCAGAGCAATGGTGGGGCTTGACTGGGTTGGCCATTGACCTCTGTTCTTTCTTTTTTATATAGTAATGCTTTATTTGATACAATTAAAATCCACCTAGAGGAAGAAATTAAATATGCAATTTAAATACATAATCTCAGCAATGGTAAATAATTATTAAATATTACTAATAATAGGTAATCAAAATGGGTTGGATCCAGGTTTAATCACACTTAAAACAGTAAACCAATGAAAATCAATGGGACATTAACAATGGGGTCTAACAATGAACTCTATGGCAATGTTGGGATAAAAGCAATAAATAACACTGCAGAGTGGTGTCAAGCCTCTCAGCTTCAGCCCAATCTGCAACAGGGGTCTAATACTTCTGGCCAACACTGCAGGGCTCTTGTAAATCATAGAGTTTGGCCTGCAGTTGGTGTGAACTCCATTGCAGGGCTGTCATGAGCCACTCTTCCCACCACAGCCCCTCCAACCTGCAGTATAGAGACAACGAACTGTGTTTGCTTTGAAATTTCATTAGCAGGGTCATTTTTGTAATGTTGAACCCTAAAAAAGAACAGTTAGAGCCATAACCCTTACTGTTCTCACTGCTGCTATCTTTTGAGTGGGTGGGTGTTAGAGTATGTGTGGTCACCTTGGTGCCCAGGTCTCACTACATGAAAAGCTTGGATTTCTGCATTGATTTTTATAGGTAACCCTTCTGTCCTTGGGCACATTTAAAAATAGCTTCTAAGTGTGGAGTAAGAAATGACCTCTCCAGACTTGAAATACTTCTCTCTACCCTTTTAATATCTATGTCTCTTTTCCTCCATCCTCCTTTTCTCTCAACTCCGTTCCTCCCCCTGCTATTTTCCTCCCCCCCCCCTCAGCGTTCTGTGGCCACTAACCATACTCAGTCCTGACTGGGCTGTTTTGGGTCTCCCCCATTAGGAGTTTGTTTCCAAAGATTTTTTGTACCTCTGCAAATCTCAGGGTTCCATGCTGATTATTCATGGGTGCTGTCATTTTGGCGGCATAAACAACAGCAAGTGGAGAATTTCATTGGAATTAAAATATAAGACATTAATTTTATATAATATACGTGTGTGTGTGTGTGTGTGTGTGTGTGTGTATTAACCAGCTTTCCCCAACCTGGATCCCTGCAGACGTTTTGGACTACAACTTCCATCAGCCCCAGCTGGTATGGCCAGTGATTGGGGATTATGGGAATTGTATTCTAAAAATCTGGAAGGTCCCAGGTTGGGTTATATTTATATTCCATAGATGATATTAATATAATAGGTATAGATAGATATGATTAACTTACAGTGCAATCCTATTCACAACTACTGAACTGAGTCCTGCTGAGTTCCATGGGCTCCGGGGAACCTGGGTGTAGGACTGCAGCCTTAGGAGGTAGATTTCGTCCCTGTGGTGCTTTGGGTGTCCCCTTTGCTGTTCCCCTTCGAAAGCAGAAGAGGGCAGCAGAAAACCACATTTGTTCCCATGCTGCACTTGTTGGGTAAGAAAAATTAAGGCAATAACTCCTTTTGGGTTACACAGAAGTCTTTTTCGGGTACATTTGCTCAAAGCAATTAAAAAGAGCAACCCAGCATTTATTTAGTGCCTTCAAGTCTTCAAAGCTCACCACATAAATAACCATACATTCTCTTGTAATCCATACAATAACCCTGGGGAACAAGGGCCTGGCTCTGGGTTCTCACTGGTCTTCAGGCCCAAGACAAAAAAAAGACAGCTGACTATGACCTGATTCACATGATTGCTGCAGCCTGTGGTGGCTTGTTTAAGCCCCAGTGGGTTATAATACATGCTGGTGTATGCCAAGTGGTTTTTGAACATTAAAGCTGCAGCCATGAGTTGTGCGAGGTTTGTCTAAGCCATGGTGAGCTGTGATGCATACTGGTGCATGCTGGGTGTTTTTTGAATATTAACGCCACAGCTGCAGCTTATGTTGTCCAAATCCAAGCAGCGGGGGTTGTGTGAGGGTTAAACAACCCTCGCACAACCTTCTCCACCTGGGCTTGGATGACGTGACAAGCCATGGCTTGAATATTCAAAATGGCCATCCACATGTGCTAGCATGCACCACAGCCCACCAGCCAGGGTGGGCTGATTGATTGTGTGTACTGGCCCATTCTCTCCTGACTCCCATGGCTGCTACTCCTCCTGATGCCTCTGCATGCACTAGCCACTTTCTTACCACTCCATTCCATATACTCTCCCCTACTGTCTACTCACCACGTCTTATATGAGACTGTGCGAGTCACGCACACTGGGTAGGAGAGGATGGTCCCTTCTTGCAATGCTTCCAGGTCACAATCCCACTACCTTGTCATCCATAGTTAGCACTGTGACCACCCTGCCTCCACTTTTTCCTGGCCCTCCCTGTTTTTCTGCTCCCGTCCCCTCTCCTTGCTGCTGCATGGAGGCCATCTTGGTGTGAGTAAATATGATACTGTGGAAGAAGATACATCCCCCAATAAATCAGCTGCTGTATATTATATTTCCACCCAAGAGTGACAAGGACCGACTGCACCATTCCCTAGGAGACATGCAGACTGGATTGTACTACACATAGTTCAGGAAATAGAGGTGGGGCATGCAAACAGATGGGATTGGACTCAGAGGGCTGGATCCAGGATCTGCCTTCCAGTGATGGAAGGGCTCTGCTCATAGAAGATGTTTCCATCCATTTTGAGGGGGATCCGCCTCCCTGCCAGCTCGCCCCATTCCTCAGGATTGCCAGACCATCCATCGCATTTCCAGGGCGTTGGAGGTTCTGCCGCAGGGAGGAGAGGGAGGGATGTCTGCTCCCACCAGTCTAGTTGCATGCGCCAAAAGCTGGAATCCAATCCAGTGTAAGTTAGTTGCCCTTAGTACCCATTAAAATCAATGGGTCAGTTTAATCGTGTCTTAACAGATCCTATTAATTTCAGTGGAAACTAAGTACAAGTAACTTGTCTGGGTCCAAGCCAAGCCATGCAACAACATGGTCTGTGCTCCTTCTGGGTAAGGTGTCCATCCATCTCTTGCGTGCGCGAGGGGGTGTGTGTGCATGCACACACACACAGAGAAATGTAGTTCGCCCCAAGCGAGGGGCTATCGTTTCCACTGACTCAGCAGACTACACGTGCTCTCCACCCATAGCCCTGTAAGATACGATGCAACCAACAGTGCAGACATGAACCCATCAGAGCACAGGCTCAGAAAGGAAGAGAGCACTGTTCTAAAACAAAGTACTTGGTGATATGGTCCCACCATAGATATCCTATTGGAGCTAGAGATGTGCTACGCGGGGCATGCTTTTTCAAGCCATGCAGCTTGGCGGTAACTTATACTAGCTTCCCTCCACGCTACAGTTCCCATCATCTTCAGCCTTCATGGTCATTGGCCATGCTGGCTGGGGGTGGCGGGAGTTGTAATCCAACACATTTGGAAGCCCCAGATTGGGGAAGGCTGCCTTATACAATACATTATTACAATTGGGTTGTGCATGACCTGCCGATTGCTGCGAGCCCTGACAGCCACGGTCAGTGCTTTGTTAGGCTGAAGCAGTGAGCTTTTACAACCTCACACAGGCGTTCTTCGCGGTGACACACGGGGAGGAGGTTTTGAACTGGCTGTGTCAGGTCATGGAAAACGAGGGCTGAAAGAGTTTCCCAGATTACTGTTACATTGCACAAGAAGGCTGCAGTCCAGTGCAGAGTGCTTTATTCGTTTCAGTCCGCATGGCTGATGGTGGCCTGAATGTGCAGCATTCAGAATGTGCAGGGCCCTCCGTGGCACGCCAGATGCTCTCTCCGACTGCCTGGATATTGCATAGTTGACGAACTCAGTCACGATTGCCATGGACCTCCTTCGCTAAGGAGGCCCACCAGCCACGCTCACTTGTCATTTGGGGGAGGCTTGTTTTTTGTTTAGGCAGCTCTTCCACCGAGGTTATGGCTGCCTGGGTTTTCACTGCTGTCTTGACGGGGTAAGAGGACGTTGCTTTGCCACCCCCCCCCCCTTGGTTCAGCTCAGCAGAGCCTGGGGGAAGCTAGTGGGGAACAATACATGTGCTCCCTGCAGTGGCACTGGGGGGCTAAGCTCACAGCTTGGCATCCTAGTATGCATGTGTTGGCGACAAAGTTTAAGCACGCACCATGAGAGCAAGGCTGCAGACGTTTTCTCAGACAGTTCCTGCTTGACTCAAAACATTCTTCCAATTGAACCAAATGTCTGGCTGACATTAAAAAGTCTGGCAGCTGGTCTAGAGATCCAAATAGGGCCAGACCACTCTATCGCACCACTTTCTTGCCTGACTGTGCCTTTCTCTCCCACCCCTCTTCTCTCTCTCCCTGATCACCTTATCTGCAGAGTCTTCCCACCCATCTTACCTTACCGCTAAGACTTGCATTATTTGTGGTGAAGCTTTGCTGCTAAGCAAGCACGATACCGTATGATACAACGCTAGAGCGATCAGTCAATCAGTGCACAAGGCAAACCGCCTTCTCAGCAGAAATGCTCCACCATTTTTTAAACTGTCTTCTTTTTCTTTGATGGGCTTTTTCTTTTATTTAGTTAGGTGCCTATGACCTCTCTCATCCTGGATCACACGCTTTACTTATTTGTTGAACAGACGGTAATTCTCAACAAAGTGTTATACGCTGACTTTAGCTCTATTTTTCTCCTTTTATCTGGCAATGCTGAGCCTCAGCAGGACGGCTCTGGGCCTCCTGGCAGGCCGTTCTGGTGGATCTGCTGATGGCTGTTAATGGACCGACATCTGTGACTTGTCCCCTGGAGTGGGGCATGCTGCAGCCAGGAGACCAGCAGTTCATGGCAGGCAAGTGCGCTGTGGCACCATCCCAGCCTTCACATGATGGCGTTTGTAAGCCCCAACCCCCGCATCCCTTGTTCTCTGTACCACTTAAATGTAGCCAGATGGGATGAAGGGAAGACAAAGTTGCTCCTCTTCCAAGTGATGAAGCTGCTCCCCTCCCCTCCCCTCCCCCTCCCCTTAAATTTCTCTCCCATGGACCCACGCTGCCATGCCAGGTGGCCCCTGGCAATTTCATGGGATTTCTTGCTATCTGGATGGTTTTCCAAGGAGACAGGCTGGCGTTAATTAAAATAGTTTGCATAACAAAAGGCAATGGAGAAGAAAACCGCCAAATCAATTTGTTTCGGAGCACTCACGATTAGCTTGAAAATGTCTGGCTAGAGAGATGGCCAGGCACAGAAATAGGCTGTGCTTTGCATCAGAGTGCGATTCTTTCAGGGCTTAATCAAGGCTGGGAGTTGGACCTGTTCAGTATGCGCCATCTATCCGGAGCCATGCAAGAGCCGGACCATCAAGCTGTCACAGTTGGTTGGGCCCGGAGGAATAGGTGTCTCCTGTAAACAGGGCATTCTGCTGCTAACCTCTGTGGGCAGGAGAGCTTCCAGTGGTAAACCAGTCAAATGCCCCAAATGGCAGACCACCTCCCAACAGTAATAGGCTGCTGGGGGTCCATCGTACCAGTGCAATGAGGTGTGCATTGGTTTCCTGTTCCTCTCTGGGTGCTTTCCAAGGTGCTGGCAATAACCTATAGAGCCATCATTGGCTTAAGCCCCACATGCCCGAGGGACAGTCTCCTCCCATGTACCCCATTACTATTTCCGGGAAAGGGTCACCTTCAGTATGCTGTTTACAGGCCAGGTTCACAGAGCAAGGGCATACAGAAAGGCATGCTTGGTGCCCAGTGCCAAGCTACATCAAAGAACAGAATTTGCTGCCAAGAGATGTGGTGCTTTATTTATTGATTGATTACATTTATATCCCGCCTGTCTTCCATCAGGGAACTCAAGGTGGCTTCATGTGGTTCCCAGGCGGTCTCCCCTCCAAGCACTGGCCAGGCCCAGGCCTGCTTAGCTTCAGCAAGGTGGCTGCCTCATGTGCCTTCAGACCATGTCCTGGAACCCTGGTGATAGCCAGAGGATTAGCCAGATTCATAAAGGATGATGGCTACTACTCATGATAGCTATCTGGATCTAGGCCAGTCTGCCTCTCAATACCAGTTGCTGGGGAACACAGCAGGAAGCAGGAAGCTGCTATTTAGGGATGTGCGAACCCACCCCCATCTGGGTTCTCTGGGTGCCCACCCAGCCCCTGGTCCAGTTCACCAGTCCCTGGACCATGCTCAAGCCCCTCCCGTGCTGGGCGAGCAGCCCGCACTCACCCTGGTGGCCTCATCGAGCTCCATGGTCACCATGTTTTGAAAAATAAAATGGCGATCGCAAAAATGCACATATTTACATATGCGAAAATGTGCAATTTTGCAAATGCAGTTTTGCATGTGTACGGAAATATGAATTTTTGCAAAAATGTGCATTTTCGGACATTTGCACATTTATATGCACATTTATATGCACAACAAATATGCACATTTTTGCGATCACCATTTTATTTTTCAAAACATGGAGCTCGGCGAGTCCGCAGGGGTGAATGTGGGCTGCTCACCAACCACAGGCAGGGGGTGAGCAGGGGCACGGGCTCAGCGAGCACAGCGCAGGGGTGCGGGCGGGGGTGGGCTGGTCTGCCGGATTCCCAGACAGAATTGGACACCCGTGCTGTCCCTATTGCTATTACACCTGGGTCCTACTTGTGGGCTTCTGGGAAGCCTCTGCTTGCCCACTGGGGAAACCAAGGCCTTGGGACCCATGCTGCAGAGCAATTTTTATGTCCCTTCCACTCTGGCAGCCTGTTGTTGGCCATGCTGGCTTGAGATGATGGGAGTTGCAGTCCAGCCCATCTGGGGGCACCGGGTTTTGGCAAGGCTGCACTCCCGATGTGCTGGAGTCCAAGCCTGAGCACTCTGTAGAAGCATGCCATCCAGGCTTCAATGCTTTGGGGGCTCACAGTTAAGTCAGGAAAGGGGAAATGGCAAAATAATAAGACTGGAACTGCAAACTTGGTGCTGCCCCACCATGGTTCTGTTTTTCTCTTTGATTTTCTTAGCCACTCCCAGCCATGGGATGGGCTCTGCTTTTTGCCCACAAGCATAGAATCATAGAATAGTAGGGTTGGAAGGGGCCTACAAGGCCATCGAGTCCAACCCCCTGCTCAATGCAGGAATCCAAGTCAGAGCATCCCTGACAGATGGCTGTCCAGCCTCGTCTTGAACGCCTCCAGTGTGGGAGAGCCCACCACCTCCCCAGGTAATTGGTTCCATTGTCGTATTGCTCTTACAGTCAGGAAGTTTTTCCTGATGTTCAGCCAGGATCTGGCTTCCTGTCACTTGAGCCCATTATTCTGTGTCCTGCGCTCTGGGATGATCAAGAAGAGATCCTGGCCTTCTTCTCTGTGACAACCTTTCAAGTACTTGAAGAGTGCTATCATATCTCCCCTCAGTCTTCTCTTCTCAAGGCTAAACATGCCCAGTTCTTTCAGTCTCTCTTCATAGGGCTTTGTTTCCAGTCCCCTGATCATCTTTGTTGCCCTCCTCTGAACCCTCTCCAGCTTGTCTGCATCCTTCTTAAAGTGTGGTGCCCAGAACCGGACACAGTACTCCAGATGAGGCCTAACCAGTGCTGAGTAGAGGGGAACTAGTACTTCCTGGGATTTGGAAGCTATGCTTCTATGAATGCAGCCCAAAATAGCATTGGCCTTTTTTGCAGCCACATCACATCATATTGTTGGCTCATATTCAGCTTGTGATCGACAACAATTCCAAGATCCTTCTCGCTTGTAGTGTTGTTGAGCCACGTATCCCCCATCTTGTAACTGTGCATTTGGTTTCTTTTTCCTAGGTGCAGAACTTGGCATTTATCCCTATTAAATGCCATTCTGTTGTTTTCTGCCCAGCGCTCCAGTCTATCCAGATCACTTTGAATTTTGTTTCTGTCTTCCAAAGTATTAGCTATCCCACCCAATTTTGTGTCATCTGCAAATTTGATCAGCATTCCCTGTCATTCATAAAAATGTTGAAGAGCACTGGGCCCAGGACTGAGCCCTGCGGTACCCCACTCGTTACCTCTCCCCAGTTTGAGAAGGTCCCATTGATAAGCACTGTTTGAGTCCAATTCTGTAGCCAACTGTGGATCCACCGGATCGTTGTTTCATCTAGCCCACTTTGAGCTAGTTTGCTCATCAGGATATCATGGGGCACTTTGTCGAAAGCTTTGCTGAAGTCAAGGTATATGATGTCTACAGCATTCCCACGGTCCACAAGGGAGGTGACTTGATCAAAACATGAGATCAGATTTGTCTGGCAGGACTTGTTTTTGACAAATCCATGTTGGCTTCGAGTAATCACGGCATTGTTGTCAAGGTGCTTCCAGATGGATTCCTTTATCATCTGCTCCAGAATTTTCCCAGGGATTGATGTCAGACTGACTGGTCTGTAGTTCCCAGGTTCCTCCTTTTTATCCTTTTTGAAGATAGGGACAATGTTAGCCCTCCTCCAGTCATCTGGCACTTCACCCGTCCTCCATGATTTCTCAAAGAGAATAGACAGCGGTTCTGAGAGTTCTTCTGCCAGTTCTTTTATTACTCTAGGATGCAGTTCATCTGGCCCTGGAGATGTGAACTCATTCAAAGTAATGAGGTGCTCCTTGACCATATGTCTATCGATCTCAAGCTGCAATCCTTCCCCTTCAGCCTGTACTTCGCCTTTGCCAGGGGGGTCATAGACCCTCTTTTGGGAGAAGACTGAGCCAAAGTAGGAATTGAGCACCTCTGCCTTTTCTTTGTCATCTGTTATCGTTTTGCCATCCTTATTTAATAGCTGAACCACCATTTCTTTCCTCTGCCTTTTACTATGCACGTAGCTGAAGAAAGCCTTTTTGTTGTTTTTAACATCCCTTGCTAACCTCAGCTCGTTCTCAGCTTTAGCCTTCCTGACGCCATCCCTGCAATTCTGTGCTACCTGCCTGTACTCTTCCTTTGTTACTTGGCCTTCTTTCCTCTTCCTATATGTGTCCTTTTTTGTTTTCAGGTCATCCCTAAGCTTTTTGTGAAGCCACATTGGCTTCTTCTGTTGTCTTCCACCTTTTCTTCTTGTTGGAATTATTTGTGATTGTGCCTTGAGAATTTCCTTTTTTAAAAGCTCCCACCCATCTTGGACTCCTTTTCTCGTTAGCGTCGCTTGCCATGGGACCCTACTGGCGTCGGTTGCCATGGGACCTTACTGGCTTACCTTACTAGTTTGCACAGTGCCTGTGTAAACCACAGCAGGGGTGCTGGCTCTGGTGGGTGGAGAAGGAGTGTGGGACCTGTGCCGCTCCAGACTGTTCCATCCTCCCTGACCACCGTAGTGCCAGGCTGGCAGGGCTGGAGCCTGACAACCCCGGGAGGGACACAGGCTGCTCTAAAGAAATGCAAGCGACGGGTGAAGGACCCGTGGTGGTCAGCAGGGGGCTGTAGTGGAAATGCCCTGGGATTCTGTTTGTGTGTTAGGACAATAAACTCCGGGATAACAACCACTGAGTCTTGATGGTACGAACGCTGTGTAAGAGCCGGTTTATGCCATCAGCGTCATCAAAGGGCCTTGCGTTGTCCCGGATTATGCTACTGCAGGGTGGAAAGGTAGCGGTTGTATGTCTGAATACTCCTCCCGGAGGGGTCAGCCTCCCTGGCAGAGCCCGGGCCAGCCCTACCAGTAGGGCTCAGGTGGCAGTTGCTGGGGGTGGGGGGCTGGGAGTGGCAGCAAGGTGCTGGAGGACAGAGCCCCCTGGGCCGCGAGGCTTGCCCGGTGTCCCCTAAGCAGGCTGCTGGCGTCAGGAGGGGGCTGCCTCGTAGTCAGCCTGGGAATAAGACTCCGCTGCCGGTCCAGTCCCCTTCTGTACGTGGAATGGGAGGGGGCACAGCCTTCCCCTTCGCCCCAGTCAGCAAGATGTCTTGGACCAGCACTGGTCCCTGCACATAGAGACCTAGCGTGTCAAGTAATGGGTCCCGCCTGAATTTAGGAAAAGCTCTGCCCCTGGATCCAGCTGATTATTTGAGGAGGCCCCCAGCCTTCCCACGTGCTTGTTTCACTCGCGGCTCCTCCACCAGCCACATCAGGATCAGCAGGGTGGGGACGCTAAGAGTGGGCCTGGGAGCACCCCTCCCCGCCCCGTGCTGTGATCTGCTGGGCCAGGCTGTGGGGTGGTGATGTGGAAGAGATGCCTGTTGGCTGTCGTTTCCCTCCCCGCCGGCTTGGGGCTCCTCCCCGGCTTATGCTCTCACACAGACAGCTCACCTCCCCCGTTAGCCTCAGCATGGCAGCAAATTCCACCCTGAGCTGATGCCTTTTGAGGGGGCTCAGCCAAAGAGATATGAACACGAGCTGATGGGGCTATGCTGCCCGCAAGGGCTTGGTACTGGTCCATCTCTGGCCTCTGACTTGGCGTCCCATCTCCTGGTATGCTGACAGCGGTGCTTCAGTTTCCAACGGGAGACGTACCGGGCTGAGACAGCCACTGGAAGGAGTCCTGCTCTCTGTCCAGCAGGGACAGGTTGAAGGTGCAGAGGGGGCCAGAGCCCGCTCTTAAGATGGGCTGGGGGGCTGAGCGCCCCTGCCCAGGGATGATCGGGCAACTGCCTTCTCCTGTACGGTCCTCCTCGCTCATGGAGATCACCACGGCCTGAGGGCCTGCTGCCGGTGCTCCCATCTCCGGAGAACAGGTGGGTAGCTGCTAGATTAGGGCTTCCTCTGTGTCCGCCTCCCCATTAGTGGACACCCTCCCCAGGGACCCGTGGGTTGGTGCCCACCCTCCTGCCTTTTCGGTGCCAAAGTAAAAACTCTTGTAGGCTGCAATCCTATGCACACTCACATGGGAGTAAGTCCTATTGAACTCAGCAGGGTTTACCTCTGAGTAGACACTTACAGGATTCCACTGTTATTCTCTCAAGCTTTTGCTGAGCAAGAATATGGATCGTTTGCTATTTTGTTGCTGGAGCTCATGTTACTGTCCTGTGTGTTTTGTTTCAAGATGGCTTGATCACTTTAATTTATGTGGATTCTATCTGACATCGCTTTATTTTGGATTGTAAAACAATGGGGTTTTACTTGAAAAAAAATGAAATCCTAGCCCAGCCCTCACAAACCGTAGAAAACTGAGTTGGTCTATTAGAAGAAGGGGAAAATATCAAAATCCACAATCAAGCAATATTTTTTATTAGGACCAACCAAAATGTCACAAAATAGCTTTCAAGTTCCCCATATTCCTCACTGAGCTATAACCAACATGGGGGGCGGGAATGTTAACCAACATGGGGGGCGGGAATTCACTAGATGGCCTTCAAAAAGTCAACCATTCTTTCCACTCCACTTTTCTCCAGCAAGCCAGTGTAGTTTAGCTAACAGAGTGCGGGATTTCACCTAAGGGGACATGGGTTCAAACCCTTGCTCAGCCAGAGTGATACAGTTAGATAATTTTAGACTCTGAAGTTAATGGACCAGGGGCGGGGGGGGGGGGGAGAGCTCTTTAGACAGTGGAGGCTGGTAGCTCCAATGTCAGTGGGGCGGGGAATCCGTTCCAGGTTTCAGGCAGAACCAGTTAGAAGTCTAAAGGAGCTCTCCAGCACCTTGGAGAGCTCCTTTAGAGTTCTGACTGGTTCTGCCTGAAACCCAGAGCAGATTCACTGCCCTGCTCACATCGGAGCCACCAACCTCCACTATCTTTTGATGGTAACATGTGATACTTCACTTAATTCAAAATGTGGGAAGCCAGCCCTACTGCATTTCATGGACCTCATGCTCATCCTGCAGTGTCGAGCCCTGGGCTTCTGCCCCAGAGTCCTGCCCTGACAGCACCATGGGTCAGCCATGAAACTTAGAGGGTAGTCTCAGGCAAGCTGCAGTCTCTCAGCCTTGCCTTTCATGCAGGACTGTTACATTGTTAAAATGGGATAACCTTACCAAGAAAAGAAAAAAAGGAATAGCTGTGACCTCCCTCACAGGACTGTTGTGAAGGCAAAGATGATCAAGGTTGCATAGTGCTTCACACTTGAAAGGATCAGAAGAAACAATAAACCAGAGCATTGTTCAGCTGTAGGGTTCCATCCTAGGAATGAGGAGTGACTCATGGTCATCCAGAGATGCTGTAGGGGAGCTGACCCTTCTAAAATTCTCCCCTGGTTCATGTCAGAGCTCAGCCTGCATCAAAAGCACAGACTTAGCAGCCCCACAGGAAAGACAGCGGGCCACGTCGCCAGATGACACATCCTTCTAATAAATCATCCATCACTGAAGCTACATTTGGGGCCAGAGAAGAATGAACACCACCAACAGTCACAGCCCAGGAGGAAATCAGAACTGTTGGGTTCTCTTGCCAGCTCCAGGAAGATAATGGGGCATGGGAGGGTGGAGCTGGGAAGCCGCAAAACCACTGGATCCTGTCGTCTGGAGAATGCCGCACATGTGACATATGCAAGAACATTTAATACTTTTGTGCAGGGATGGGGAACCATACTGATGTCGAGGGCTGCATTCATCCAGAGTCACCTCTCAAGGGCAACATACCTGGTGTGGGCAGGGACAGAGTTGGTGGGGGGGGGCAGGGCTGAGACCAGGCCTGGGTGGGAGCAGAGCTGGAAGTGGGCAGGGACACCTGTTTCTATTTGCCACCCACTGTTTTCTCCCCTTTCTCTCTCCCCGTTTCTTTCTCCCCTTCTCTTATTCTCTTCTCTCTGCCCCCCGCTCCTTCCCTACCTGCTGAAATTCCCCTCCTGCATAGAAATCAGGCTTAGGGGAAAAAGGGCCCCTTCACATGAGTGGGACCCTTGTTCATGTCGCAATTAGGGTTGGGGGGGGGGAATAGTGATAAACCCCTTAAAGCATCGGAGAAGGGTTTAGCCATGTCTGTATGGCAGAGGGATCACCCCCACAGCCTGGGACACGCGCCCTTCAGCTCACTTTCATCTAGGAGCTGTTTATTTGATGAAGGAGCTGATCAGGGATTCAAGTCAGTGAAAAGGGGGACAGTGTCCCATGTTAGATCAGGGGCTCTTGTTTGCCTCTGTTCTTCTCAATCCTTGAAGAAGGGATCATTCAAGCAAAAGCAGTCTTATAATCTCTGATGTACAGCGGGTGCGTGGAGGATAGAGCCTGCTGCCAGCATGAAGAACGGAATGCGCCAAGGGAGGCAGGCAGGGGTGTGTGACTGAACCACCCCGGCATTCCTTGTCCATGGTGCTGATTCACAAGAATAATCTCGCATCCATCATCTTTCGGCCTGCCTAATAGGGTTGCCAACCAGCCAGTTCACCAGCCGTAAATGTAAAACTGTGTTCCATCAGGAAACCAGTCCTGTGTCTGGAAAGCCAGGGAGCTCCACACTGGGCCAGGATCCATCCACGAGGACCTGATAGATTCCGTTAAGCTCCACCCAGGCATGGCCCAGCTAGCAACACCCTGTTGGGCGCCGGATCCACAAGCTTTCATCCTAGCGCCATGCCAGCCTGCTACATTCTGTCTCATCACTGCCTGCCCTGACTACACCACTTGGCTCCCTCACCGACCTGCCCCGTCACTGAGGTCATCAGAGGGCCTGCTCCTGGTGGTTCCACATGGACCCATGGCCTGACTGGAGTCCACCTGGAGAAGAGCCTTCAGTGTGGCGGCCCCCTTTCTGTGAAACTCCCTGCCCCTGGAAGTCAGGCAGGCGCCAACACTTCACTACTTTCGGCGCCTCCTGGAAACACTTCTTCTCCAGGAAAGTTTTCTGAACTAACCAGCCATGGTTTGTATTAGCATTCTGTTTTTGAAAAGAATGATTTTGATAATGGTGTTTTAATTCTTTTTATCTTTTCACTTTTTTACACAGAGTGTTCACCACTCTGGAATTTGTTTTATGGAGCAGTATACAAATGCTGATAAATAAATAAATAAATAAATAAATAAATAAATAAATGGGGTCAGTGTTTTTTAAATCCAGTTAACGGCTCTAACCCAATCATCCTGTTCTGTAGGGCTCCCCATCCCCCTAACAGATGGACACTCAGCATGCCTTTCCTTGGGCAGGGCTATAGTTCCATGGCGGAACACTTGCGCTGCATGCAGAAAGTCCCAAGTCCGATCCCTGGCATCTCCAGGGAGGTCTCGAAAAATGCCCACTGGAAACCTGGACCGTGTAAAGCAGCTTCCCCTGTTCCTCGGAGCTGCAGTGGCTTGACCTGGGCGCCGTCTGCTTGGTGCACTGCTGCCTCACATGGAGCACCGCCATGCTGCCTACATGTTGCGGTACCCGCCCAGGCAGCTTAGCATCCTGCGGCTCTGAGTGGATCTCACCTGCCCAGGCCGGCCACTGGATCCTCTCGGGCAGGAAGGACTAGACCAGGGCTGTGTGTTGGGCCTTGTCTAAGCAACAAGGTCTTCCTGAGCTCTAGTGAGTTCCTATTTCCTTTGGTTGCCCTTCAGCCCTGCCCCCTGGTTTGTTCCTCAGTCCTGCCTGACCCTTTGGTCCTGAGTTCTGGATTGCCGCTTTCATCACATTATTCCCAGCTCCCAGCTCACCTCAGACCCCTGCCCAGGGCGCAGCCTTGACAAGGTGCCTCGGCTTGCTCACATCAGCATGGAGCTGGATGCCCTGAAGCACCTTGCTGCAATGCCTCTGTTTGCGCCACACTGGGACTGACAGGGCTGCGCTCACTGCCCCGGCGGTGGGGTCTACTTCCCAGCTTTTCCTCCCTTCCGACAATGCAATTCCTTTTGTGGTTGAACCACGAGACCCCACCTGCTGCCCCCCCAAATGGCTACGCCCAGATCTGTTGAGCAGCTGCAATATTGCTGGAGCGGCATCGCCTTCACCACCCATCAGCGCTTGCTCCAGTGTGCCGAATGAGCCCTCCTTACCCGAAAGCTCTGGGGACAGGAAATGCTTGGTGGATCAGCACACGTTTTTCACCTTTTGGAAGGAGCCCCAGTGCCGGAGCGCCCTGCAAGCAAATCAGTCACCAGCCGTGATGAGACGAGTGAAAAGGGCAGCCAGCTGGATGTTGTGCCTTGACAGGACTGGTAATGAGCCCCAAAGGAAATGCGTCCTCTCGTCCCAGAGCTCTGCTTCCCACTTGCCTGGCTTGGGTGGTTGGCGCAAACCAGTGCTGGTCTGTTTTCTCACTTGTTCAAGTGAAGTGGCAAAGCAGCGCAAGTCTGTGTCCACACTCATCGGGCCTGTGCCAATGCGCGCACAACCGTTTTCTGGGTTAGCACCTGCCGCCATGATGGACTTCGGGGCCTACTTCACACCATTAAGATGCAGCGATTGTGACTGCAAACTGGTTACTTTAGACGATAACCTGTGCCTACACACAGAGAGAATTCCTGGGTAAGTGTATTCACACACTTACTCTTTGCTTACCCCTTGTCATTCACAGGTCACCATTTCTCTATACAACTGTGGACACCACCTGCCAGCGATAACAACCCTGGCTGGGGCTGCACTCCCCCGAAGGAGCAGGTTTGTAGTTTGGGGTTTTTCCTAGAGCCACCACTGTCACTTGAAGGTCCGCTGGCCTCATTGGCATGGAGTGCCTTCTACCAGCTTCAGCTGGTGGCCCAGCTATGCCCCTATCGGGACAGGGATAACCTGGTTTAAATAATCTGTGCTCTGATAGCCTCCAAGTTAAATCACTGCAATGCACTCTATGTGGGGCTGCCCTTGAAGACTGTTCAGAAGCTGCAGCTTGTGCAAAATGGGGCAGCCAGATTAATAACTGGGACCAAAAAGTCTGAGCATATAACACCAATTTTGGCCCACTTGCACGGGCTGCTTGTATGTTTCCAAGCCCAATTCAAGGTGCTGGTTTTAACCTATAAAGCCTTACATGGCTTGGGACCACAATACTTGATGGAGCGCCTCTCCTGGCCTGAGCCTACCCAGACATGACAATCAACATCTGGGGCCTTCCTCCAAGTACCACCTCCAAAGGAGGCTCGGAAAGTGGCAACAAAGGAGAGGGCCTTCTCAGTGGTGGCTCCCTGGTTGTGGAATGATCTCCCCACTGAAGCCCGCCTGGCACCAACACTGTCATCTTTTTGGCGCCAGGTTAAGACTGTCCTCCATTCCCTGGAATTTAATGGCATGTGATAGGGCATTTATGCCAGTTGTGTCTGAACATGTCTAGTACTTTATTGAAGTAATTCAATAAATTCCCACTGGGGGGAATCCGTCTCCCTAGGCCATGGGTTCCATTGTCGTATTGCTCTGACAGTCGGGAAGTTTCTCCTGATGTTCAGCCGGAATCTGGCTTCGTGTAACTTGGGTCCATTATTCTGTGCCTAGTTATTTTTACATTCATTTATTAAAGTATTTGGAAGTCTCCAAGGTAGTCAAGACATTTAAAAAACTCTATTGTATAAAAATATACCAAGTGTTTTAAACACCCTGTACATATCCATTAGCAGAGCAAGATGGGTCATACCAGCAGAAACAAGAAAAGGAGCTAACCAGGGCAACCCAGAAGAGGACTACATTAGCCTTGCATCTAAAAGCCAACAAAGGAGGAGTGAGACACAATCCGTTTGGCTGCGATGTTACCGTGCATGAACGCTCACGCCCAGAAGCACAGAACACGAATGGGTGACGTGCTGGCTTCAGGCAGAGGATGATTTGATAAGACGAGCCAGGGCAAAGGTGTTCCATGAATGACACTCCAAGTTAATTTTTTTTTTTGCATTGAACCTATATTTATCCAGCCAAAGGGCAACAGAGGAGAAACTCTTTTCAGCTGGTCAGAAGAAAAAGACAACAACAAGGCGTTTGGTGCATTGTAATATTTAATCCAGAAGTTCGTTTCCAACCCCATTCTTTGGCCATCAGAATCAGTACAAGACTATGCGTTCCTCAACTTAACACTACATGCCACGTTTCAAACCTGTTTTTCTACAGTGCAGCCGGCAAGGATCCAGACATTATTGCTTAGGTGAATTGAGATTCCATGTAGGGAATCAACTGTGCTACACCCTCTGTGCAACGGGGATATCAAGTGTGTGTGTGTGTGTACTTGTAACCAGTCTCCCTTCCTCAGTTTGCCTAAGTTGGGAAAGATGGTAGTGGGACAGGAGTTTGTTTTAGGATTAGTTTGAAGTCACTGTGGACAAATGGGTTGCTGCAGAAAACTGCCCAACTCAAAACAGAAATAGGCAAAACGGCTTAGGAAGCAGCTAAGCAGGCAACAAAGCCAACCTGTTGCTCTCAACCCAGAAGAGAAAAGCAGTCGGATGCATTAGGAGGGTCATCCCTGTCCAAGAGGAGACCTGCCTTTCCACACAATGCAGTTCTGATCCTATATCCTTCCATCCACACCTTTTGTTCCCAGCTTGGCGTCTCCCTGCTAATATTGGAGAAGTGTGATCAGACCACCACTGTATCTTCACATTTATAGGGGTTGCCCAATATGACTTGTTAACAGCATCTGGTCACCTGGTTGCCCTGTCTATGCCCACCTCAATCCCCACCCCCCAAATTTAATGAACTCCAGCAAGGATTGCCGTTTAAAAACAACCACCATCACCAAGTGTTCTTTGCAGACAATACGAGAAACAAACACCATGGCCCTCCACACACTGGAATACATTCTGGTTAGCTCCAATGCACTCTGAATAAAGCCTCTCGATCTTTCATTTTATCATTATGTATAAAGGAGAAGTTGAAAAAATTACATTCCATGGAGCTCCTATGCTGGCAGGGCCCCAACTTCTGCTGAAGTCTAGCTTCCATGCTAGATGCACTGCTCATGAGTTCAGATGCACTGCTCAGATGCACTGCTCATGAGGTCATAAGTATGAAGTGTTCTGGCCTAGGCAAGCTAGCTAATGGTCTCAACTCTGCCACCCGAAAACTATGGATACATTCCCTCAGATGGACTGAATGTCTCCGTGGAGTATGCCAAGCATCCTTAGAATGTATTCAACAAGACCATGGCTGAACTCCCAGACACTAGTGTGTGCTTAGTCAGGCTTGAGATGGCTCCAAGCAAGTAGGGGAAACGTGGACACTCTCCATTCCATGGTAGCTGGAGAACAGTGTATGTACACAGCGCTCCCTTTCCAGTGCAAGAATATCGACACCATTCCGAACCACTTCTCTCCATTTTTGGTCGATCCAGCCATTTTTCTATGTTACTTTGGAAAATTGGTGGCGTGGTTCAAAAAACAAGAGAAGCGGAAACATGGTCACTTTTGTCCTCCTGCTTGTAGGAGCTATTCTCAACACATGTGCAATGGCAATCTACTCATAGCCCCGGCTCTGAAAATTACATGGTGAATGATGCCAATGCAACGTTCCTACGCTTAGGTGCTCAAGGGATCACTTCCATATGTGAGCCTGTGCACCCACAATGTTGCATCAGATTTCCACTATCGTGGTTTAGTGCCCCACAATTAGCTTTCAAATTTGCCTTGCTTCCTCCTCCCCCATAGATGCCACCTAGTGGCACAGACTTTTGAAGAAGTTCCAACTCCATGTTCTGCTTTTCTAGCCCTACAAGCAATCATTCCACAGTGAAGCTAGGGGCTGTTCAGACATGCATATACATCACTTGCGATTTCACTGCACTCAATTACTGAATGTGTGAACTGACTCCATTGAAAAGCATTGCAGTGAAGGTGGTATGAAAGTTCTGTTGGAGGTGATACGAAAGTTGATCTCCAACCACCCATTCACACTTGCAAGTCATCACTTAGTGTTACAGCATGTGTGAATCAGGCCAAAGTAGTGGCCTTTCCTCTGTGGTTCTTTGAAAAATGCAAAAAGCATTGTAGGATACGCTCCAGGAATGCAAGCGAACTGTGGGTGGAGAGGGTCTCTGCGCAAATGCACCACCATAAAGAACTCTGCATGTGCATGAGCAATGCATACATGGAACTGGCTCCGAGTCAGAGCCTCTGACCCTGCCTTTAAGGAAAGGAGGGCGGCCACAACACACGGGGCGCACAGGGCTCTGACTTGGAACTCGCTTGTCTAAAAATCTTCTTGAGCATCTGAAGATGGCAGTGCTTCAATGTACATGATGGTGAAAATATTACTTTGTTAGACATCAGGGTAAGAAATTACTATTTCTACTGAAGCATATGACTACACTAAAGTTGGACCCACAAAGAGGTTAATTTAACACGCACACCCCATGCCCGTGAGATTCACTGGCTAGACTCTAGAGCAGGGAAGGAGAACGAGCGACCCTTCGGATGTTATCAGATTATAGCTCCCATCATCCCTCACAACTGGCTATGCTGGCTAGGGATGACGGGAGTTTAGTCCAACAACACCCAGAGGGCCAAGCACATGTAGCCCACCCGTTCTAGAGCGCTGGACTTGGACAAGGAGACTCAGGCTCACAGGCCCCCTTTGCTGTGGATGTGCTCTTGGTGTAAAAAGCTCACACTCCTTTTTGTTGTCTTGCAGGTCAAAGGATGGCAACTTTAAACTGTTTTGCACTCTGAAACGGCTATGGAAAGACTAGTAACAGCATTCTGATTTCAACTGTCATAAACTGTAGCTGAACATTTTCATGAATTTTGAAACGGGGAAGATGCCGATTCAAATGTGAAAGCACTTTTTTCAAATTCACCAGTGAATTATGCTTAAGAGCTTAATAACATCTTTTCCTAGCTCTCTTTGGGGTAGTTTAATGGATCAAACCCAAGGAAGGGGTTTTGATCCATGCTTTGGTTTCCTGAAGAAAAGAAATACCTATCGCTAAGCTACTGTTCGGTAGGGTTGTGTAAAATACATTCTAACTGTGTTTCAAGGATTGCCATGCACCTTTTGTTACATCATTCGCCCATCCACAAAATCAGAATTTTTTCTGAATTTGCGCATTTGCGCAAATGTGCACATATGAAAATGCACAAATCCCCCCAAAAGCACATTCCACACTTTAGCCTATGGGGGAAATGTGTATTTTTTGGCTGGGTTTTTTATTTTGCATACTTTTCTATGATGAAATCTCCGCTACATTCGGTAAAGTTAGAGAACTGGTCTGCAAGTCTATGGAATCCACCTGATGGGAAAAGCCGATCCACTGAGGAATTCATGGGTTGGATTCATTAAAATCCAAACTCATTTGTTCTGTTGCAGATTTCTCCACCATCCCTACTTTTAGGATCAGGCCATTTTGTAAGAACTAAGGGAAAGCTCCCTCTCAGGCCTGATGGGGACTACAAGTAAAGTGCTTACCTATGTAAATGATCCATACTCGTCCATCATGTTTGAAAGCACTGGCATGCGCACTGGGTTATTTGCATGTAGTATGAGGATAACAATGATCAGTGGCCTATGCCACTGATTACTGATGCACTTTGTGCAAATGGCCCAGCACACATGGCAAATGCATTTAATGCATGACATGTTTACATAGGCAAATGCTTTATCCGTGGCCTGTGCCATGTATAAGCTGGGAGGGTGCTAATGTGCCCATGTCCTGTTTGTAGGCTTCTCATAGACATCTGGTTGGGCACTGTGGGAAATGCTGGATAGGCAGGTAGTTGGTCTGATCTAGCATGACTCTTCTTATGGCCTCAGATATATGTTCCCTTCTTAAACATCCAATCCAGTGAGGAAAATACCAGCTTAGCCATGCTGCTGCAGCTGCCCAGGCAATAATGCTGCAAAATAACTCTTCAGGGGATGGGACTGAAGCTTTGCCTTGTTGTTACTGTCATTTTACAAAAGTACACTTACAGATGACAAGTAGCTGAAAGCATGCTGGGACAGTGAGGAAAGATGGGGTGATCAGGTCTCTGAACTCCTCCTGCGAGCAATGCAGCATCATTCCCAGCTCAGTTCAAAAATGCATCTGGCTGAGGAAGGTCCCTGAGAAATAGTCCATGCTGCTGTCAGACATCTGGCAGGTGAGCTACCACACGTGTGGGGGGGGGGAATAGAGATCAACGAATATCCCAAGAGACAGGAACTGAGACAGCATCTTACATCAAAGGATGGGGGGAGGGAAAACATTCACGAAACTATTGGTCTCCCAGGAGCGAACTGTTGAACAGGCTCCATGTTGAGGTTCCTTAGTACATGACCACACAGAATTGTCCTGCCCCTTTTCCTTTTTGACAGGGGGCTGTATGAACCCTGAGCATCAGCCACATACACATACATAGAGAGTGCCCTGAAGGTTTGAAACTAACACACAGACAGATGGACACAACACATCTATGTGGCTGCCTCAGCCAGAGAACGGCTCCGTATTTCCACGTGTGGTATGCATGCGACACAGAATTATTAGGGAATCTCTGAAGGTGGGGAGGAGAAGGAGCATTATGCCAAGGGACAGAGAGCCCTGTAGGGTAAGGCTAGCTGATATCAACCAGCATCTGTAGCCATAGAAGCATGACCCAAATATAAGAAAAAGGGTGTGAACTACAGCTGTGGAAATCTCCCTCATTCTTTTGTCACAGAGCTGTCAGCAACGACCTTTAAAAAAAAACTGCAGAGGATGCAATGGAAAACAAAATCAGACTGGAGCGAATTTCCAGTCCCAACTCTATACAAGCAGGAGCACTGGGGAAGTGGTACTCAAGCCAATCCTCCCCAACCTTCTTCTGTCCCGAATCCACAGCCATCCTCGATCCCTCTAGAAGACTGCATGGTATAGTGATTAGCCAGGTGCTCAGGGATGGGCTGGGCTGGAGGAAGGCAGGGCTACCCGAGCCTTGCCATTGACGCCGCATTATTCTTTTCCATCTCGCTTTGCACTCCCGTTCTGAGTTCAGATTTCTGTTAGAGCGTCAGCAGGCACCAGCCCTCGCTTCTTGCCACTCGTCACCTTGATGAAACCCTCGGTCTCCTTGGTCTTCCCCACTCCAACACAGATCTGGGAGAAACCGAAGATGAAAAACCAAACGTTACCAAAAGGATTCAAACAGAAAAATGAAAACTGTAGTCACGGTGTAAGCTGCAGAACGCGGCCCAAACAGCAGTCCCTTCTTAATGAATATGTAGTGCAGGTACTGCTCTGGGAGGAGTATTACGAATATCTAAGGTATATCAATACCTTAAATAAATGAAAACACCCAAAGTCTCAGCTTCTCGGAGCGTGGGAGAGAGGGCTGGAGCCCCGATCTCTTGGCTCATCTCCCGTATTCCTGGAACGCCTGCCTTTAGACCAGCCCTGCAGCCAGGCAGGATTCAGGGATGGAGGGAGGCATGGCAGATCTTCTTAAGACCACTCTCATTTAGTTTTCATTAAGATTGTCTGTTGTGTTGCTAAGCAGGCTACTTTGGGGCTCTCTCTTTCAGTTTGGGGCACAGTCAGACCACTTTATTTCTTGGGCATCTGCCCAGCCAGTCTGCTTTTGGCCTCCGTTCGGGGCAAACACAGACCATTTTATTACATTTTGTAAACCGCCCAGAAAGCCTTGGCTAACAGGCAGTATGGAAATGTAATAAATCACCATGGGCCTTCCCAGCGGCTGCTCCCAGGCTGTGGAACTCCCCACAAGGGAGGCCAGGCTCATTCCCTCTCTGCTGCCCTTCTGCCAGCAGGCAAATACCGCTTTATTCGGGAAGGCCTTCTGCCTGCAAGTGAGCCTGCTGGGTTGGGCAAAGTTTTTATTTTTTAAATTCCACAGTTGTTGTGTTTTTACTGTATTGCAATGCATTGTTTGAATCAATTTTCATGGTGCCTGTGAGCTGCCTCGAGTGCCATTTCCTGGTGGAAAGGCAGGGTCCAAATCAAATCAAATCCATCCATCCATCATCAGCCATTCTTGCCATCACCTCAGCCACCTCCCCCGCAGGCACACCTCCCCGCACTCCTCTGTCTGGGACAGAGCAGTCATTCTAATTAGGAAGACTAGGTGGAGTTTCTATTTTACACATTATTTAGTTCACATTGTACTTCATTAAGTAAATCAATATTTTAATTTTTCCCCATTTGAATTTTCTGTCAGGCTCAGGGTTGCCCTGCAGCTCTTCCAGCTCAGTGTACATTATCGTCACACAATTCTGGGGCAGTGCCAGTCCATGACACTCTGCCTAGGGGTGCAATCCTATGGGGATAGACGTCCACCTCCACACTCGGGAGCTGACACCGGTCCAAGGCAGGGCGGCCAGAGCACAGAGGGAATCCCCTCACTTGTCCTCCAGCCTCCCTGCATTTTTGCTTTTGTTGTTCAGTCGTTCAGTCGTGTCCGACTCTTCGTGACCCCGTGGACCATAGCACGCCAGGCCTTCCTGTCCTGCGCTCTCTCCCAGAGTGTGCTCAAGTTCATATTCATTGCATCGGTGATGCTAACTAGCCATCTCATCCTCTGCCGTCCCCTTCTCCTTTTGCCTTCAGTCTTTCCCAGCATCAGGGTCTTTTCCAGAGAGTTTTCTCTTCGCATTAGGTGGCCAAAATAGTTGAGCTTCAGCTTCAGTATCTGTCCTTCCAATGAGCACTCAGGGTTGATTTCCTTTAGGATGGACTGATCTGGCCTCCTTTGCAGTCCAGGGGACTCGTAAGAGTCTTCTCCAGCACCACAGTTTGAAAGCATCAATTCTTCAGCACTCAGCCTTCCTTATAGTCCAGCTCTCACAGCCATACGTTACTACTGGGAAAACCATAGCTTTGATTAGATGGACCTTTGTCAGCAAGGTGATGTCTCTGCTTCTTACTATGCTGTCTAGGTTTGCCATAGCTTTCCTCCCAAGGAGCAAGCGTCTTTTAATTTCATGGCTACAGTCACCGTCTGCGGTGATCTTGGAGCCCAAGAAAGTAAAGTCTGTCACTGCTTCCATTTCTTCCCCTTCTATATGCCAGGAAGTGATGGGGCCAGATGCCATGATCTTCGTTTTTTTAATGTTGAGTTTCAAACCAGCTTTTGCACTCTCCTCTTTCACCCTCAACAAGAGGCTCTTGAGATCCTCTTCACTTTCTGCCATTAGGGTGGTATCGTCTGTGTATCGGAGGTTGTTGATAATTCTCCCAGCAATCTTCATTCCGACCTGTGATTCATCCAACCCAGCGTTTCTCATGATGTACTCTGCATATAAGTTAAATAAGCAGGGCGACAATATGCAGCCTTGTCGTACTCCTTTCCCAATTTTGAACCACTCGGTTGTTCCATGTCCGGTTCTTACTGTTGCTTCTTGACCCTCGTACAGGTTTCTCAGGAGACAGGTAAGGTGGTCTGGTACTCCCATCACTTTTAAGAATTTGCCAGAGTTTGTTGTGATCCACACAATCAAAGGCTTTAGCGTAGTCAATGAAGCAGAAATAGACGTTTTTCTGGAATTCTCTTGCTTTCTCCATGATCCAGCGAATGTTGGCGATTTGATCTCTAGTTCCTCTGCCTCTTCGAAACCCAGCTTGTACTTCCGGCAGTTCTCGGTTCGCATACTGCTGAAGCCTAGCTTGTAGGATTTTGAGCATCACCTTGCTGGCATGTGAAATGAGTGCAATTGTGCGGTAGTATGAACACTCTTTGGCGTTGCCCTTCTTTGGAAATGGAATGTAAACTGACCTTTTCCAGTCTTGTGGCCATTGTTGAGTGTTCCAAATTTGTTGGCATATTGAGTGCAGCACTTTAACAGCATCATCTTTTAGGATTTTAAATAGCTCAGTTGGAATACTGTCATCTCCGCTAGCTTTGTTGTTACTAATGCTTCCTAAGGCCCACTTGACTTCACTCTCGAGGATGTCCGGCTCAAGTTCAGTGGCCACACTATCATGGCTATCAGGGACATTCAGATCTTTCCTGTATAGTTCTTCTGTGTATTCTTGCCACCTCTTCTTAATCTCATCTGCTTGTTAGGTCCCTGCCTTCTTTGTCCTTTATCATGCCCATCTTTGCACAAAACATTCCCGTGATATCTCCGATTTTCTTGAAGAGATCTCTAGTCTTTCCCATTCTGTTGTTTTCCTCGATTTCTTTGCATTGTTCATTTAAGAAGGCCTTCTTGTCTCTCCTTGCTATTCTCTGGAACTCTGCATTCAGTTGGATATATCTTCCCCTTTCTCCCTTGCTTTTCGCTTCCCTTCTTTCCTCAGCTACTTGTAAAGCCTCATCAGACAGTCACTTGGCTTTCTTGCATTTCTTTTTCTTTGGGATGGATTTCGTCGCTGCCTCCTGAACAATGTTACGGACCTCCGTCCATAGTTCCTCAGGCACTCTGTCTATCAGGTCTAATCCCTGAAATCTATTCCTCACCTCCACTGTATATTCATAAAGGATATGATTTAGGTCATACCTGAATGGTTTAGTGGTTTTCCCTACATTCTTCAATTTCAGCCGAAATTTTGCAACAAGAAGCTCATGATCTGAGCCACAGTCAGCTCCAGGTCTTGTTTTAACTGACTGTATAGAGCTTCTCCATCTTTGGCTGCAAAGGACATAATCAATCTGATTTCGATATTGACCATCTGGTGATGTCCATGTGTAGAGTCGTCTCTTGTGCTGTTGGAAAAGAGCGTTTGCTATGATCAGCGTGTTCTCTTGGCAAAACTCTATTAGCTTTTGTCCTGCTTCGTTTTGTACACCAAGGCCATGCCTGCCTGTTATCCCGGTGATTTCTTGACTTCCTACTTTAGCATTCCAATCCCCTATGATGAAGAGGACATCTTTTTTTGGTGTTAGTTCTAGAAGGTGTTGTAGGTCTTCATAGAACCGATCAACCTCAGCTTCTTCGGCATCAGTGGTTGGGGCATAGACTTAAATTACTGTGATGTTGAATGGTTTGCCTTGGATTCGTACTGAGATCATTCTATCGTTTTTAAGATTGTACCCCAGTACTGCTTTTCCCACCCTTTTGTTGACTATGAGTGCTACTCCACTTCTTCTAAGGGATTCTTGCCCACAGTAGTAGATATGATGGTCACCTGAGTTAAATTCACCCATGCCTGTCCATTTTAGTTCGCTGATTCCCAAGATGTCGATGTTCAATCTTGCCATCTCATGTTTGACCACCTCCAGCTTACCTTGATTCATTGATCTGACATTCCAGGTTCCTAAACAATATTGTTCTTTACAGCATCGGACTTTCTTTTCACCACCAGACCAGACACATCCGCAGCTGAGTGTCCTTTTGGCTTTGGCCCAGCCGCTTCACTCTTTCTGGCGCTACTTGGAAATACCCTCTGCTCTTCCCCAGTAGTATATTGGATACCTTCCGACCTGAGGGGCTCATCTTCTGGCGTCATATCTTTTAGCCTTGTGATACGTTCCATGGGGTTTTCTTGGCAAGAATACTGGAGTGGGTTGCCATTTCCTTCTCCAGTGGACCACATTTTGTCAGAACTCTCTGCCGTGACATGTCTGTCTTGGGTGGCCCTGCACGGCATAGCTTATGGCTTCACTGAGTTACGCAAGCCCTTTCGCCACAACAAGGCAGTGATCCATGAAGGGGACATTTTTGCTAGACACGCCATTTCACATGTGTGGCCAGGGATGTCGGAGCTGGAGAGGGGGAGGCCAAACAGCACGCAGAAAGCCTTGTAAAGAGGCTTCCGCGGTCTCCTCCCAGTCCTGCCTCGGGACCGCCCCCTTTCTGCCCTCTCCACACTCCATTTCCAAGCACGGAGGCAGGCGAGAACCGCACCCCATACAAGGAGGCGGAGGACAGCAGTCTCTGTGATCCGAGCTTGGAGCCCTGGCCCTCTGGACACTGCTGGGAGGCCGTGGGATTGCTCTCTAGGCCGGTTCCTTTGAGCTCTGTGCAGCTTTCCCAGGTTGGGGCTCCATGACATTCACACAGGTTGGGGGAACTCGTCTTTCTAGGCAGCTTGATCAGTGGAAATAATATTTTAAAATGCCTGCTTCTCGTCTGCGTTTCCCTCGTGTGTCTCAGATGATCTCCCAGTTTGGGGCCCATCATAGCCACAGTTCTTGGGCGGTGCCAGTCAGTGCTCAGCTGGTTTACTGGGCTCTCTGCCTCGCTCTGTCCAGGGGGTAGGGCTGGCCCTGCGCTCCAGGGATGCATCCAGGCTTCTTCTCCGTGCCCGCTCCACCCCACCCCCACCCCCTTGGGCCCTCCTCCAGGCTGGTCTCAGAATGTGCTGGCTCTCATTTCTTCTGTAATTTCTGACTAGCCACCCTCTTCTCACACGCCTGAGATTAGTGCAGCTTTGTTTGCTTGAGACGTCTTATTAAGATGCAGCAAACCAATTCTGTCGGCTGGCTCCCGGCCCACCGGGAGTGGATGCTGGCACGTCAAGCAGGCAGAGCAAGCCGCTCCGAGGAGATCGTGAGCAGCTCTTTGTCCGTTCAAGAGGGGAGGGAATATGGGACGCACAGGAGTGTTTGCTCAAGGGACAAGCACTGAGGGCGCTCACTCCTGTCGGGAACGTATCTGTCAGGCACACTGAACCCCCTTCAGCTGGAGGGCCGGGTTCCATTCCAGAGACCACACCCCAGTGGGGGACAAGGCCGAAGGCAAAGGGGGCCAAGCCATCATACCCCCAATATTTTAGACTCTCAGGTCCAGGGTCCAACCATGGCCCCCCAGGGTTCACCAGGGAGCCCCGCCCCTCCTCCTGGCCCCATGACCTTTCCCCCAGCCACCACGTGTGCAGGGGCTCCTGGCTCTGTGGCAGTTCCCCCCACCTCCATCTTACAAGGCTGAAATGCTTAGCATAGTTACTGGCAGTCAAGAGCTTTAAGCGGAAATATGCCAACGTTTAGGCCACGCCCTTCTTGCCTCTGGCCCCGCCCACCCCTGGAATGTGGCCCCTGAGAGCTTCTCTGAGATGGAATCCGGCTCTTGAGCTGAAAGAGGTTCTGCACCCCTGCCCTAGAATACGCTGCTGAAATGAAGGGAGCTGCGTGCATGCGTGCAAAACCAGGTGTGGATTTTTTTGCGTGGAAGGATTGTGACCCCCATTCAGTTCTGGGACTCAGAACACATTCCTGGGCTCAGAACGCTTCAATGCAAAGTGCGCGTCTTTTGCCCCAGGCTCCAGGGATCTAGTAAAAGGAAACGTAGATCCTGAAAGGGTGAAGCCTGCCCGCTTCCGCTGTTGCGCCACAAAGTACCCCTCTGATTACTCCACTTCGAGCATTATTAACTCCTGTAAGGGAGCATAGAGGTAGCTAATGCCTCTGTATGAACACTGATAGTACACAATCGGCTCGCCATTTGGAATTGCGTCCTCCCTGAAAGTGCATTTATTTACTGACTGACTGGTTTCTATACCGCCAACTAGCCGAAGCTCTCTGGGCGGTTCACACATGTGGCCAACGAAGCATAACAAGGTGCCCTTGGCGTCATTCCATCACCAGTGAAGCCACTGGGCGGTGCAGGGATCTGTACAGCCCTGAGGGGCCTTGAGCCAGCAGCCGGCCTCCGGCCCCTCGCCTCCTGAGCCACCAGCGCGCCGCCCATCAGCAAGCCCGGTGCGCAGCGAATGAAGGGCAGCCGCCAGGCACCAGTTCCAGCTTGAATACAGTCAGCTGATCCCACAGCCGGGACATGTCAGCTGCCCTCACAGACCAATGGGGACATGCCAGACTGCATAAAGCCCTCGCGTACGGACATGCTCCTCAGTCTGCACAACTTGCCTCACGGCGTCGCCACAGAGACTCCCCCTTCCCTGCCTGCCTCCTCCAGAACCAGCCTCCAGCCTAGCTGTCCTCTGCCTTTGGCCTCCTGATCTTTGCCTGCCTGCCTCCTCAGGAACCTGCGCACCAACCTAGCTTTGACTGCATCCTCTGGCCCTCTTGATCTTCATTTACTTGTGCCAGATCTGGAAGCTTCTCACACACGGTGGCCTGTCTTGGAGCTTGGCCAAGGCCTGACAGGATTGCGTTCCCTGATCTGTCCTTCCGCCTGATAATAATAATCCTAATGGTCTAATGCAAACTCTGGCCAAGTCCCTTCCCATGCCACTCACATCCCGGTGGGGACGTGAGCGGCCTGGGAAAGAGGCACCTGACTCGGCCAAGGTGTCCTGCAAGCCCTGCCCAGGCCGCTTTCTCCATTCAGAGAGAGGCATGGCACTCCCCAGCTCTCCCTGCACGGAGGGGGGAAAGTGGGTGGGGCGGCACCCAATGGTGTCATGGGAGGAGGGGCTTTGGGGCCGGCCCCCAGCCCCCTTGACTTCATCCAGTCTGCTGGGCTTGGTCCAGTGCTGGGGGCAGTCCAGCCCTTGGCCCAAGAGGCTGCCCTGCCTCGGTCTAGATGAGCGCTTCCCAAAATTATGATGCCGAGGCACATTTTTTGCTGACTTGGAACTGGACGCACAGTTCATTCTTACTTCGGAAAAATGCACTTCTAGAGGTGAGTAAGACCACAGTGAGCCCTGTTGTCCTGGGTGTAGTTTTACATGGCCCGTGGCTTAATTTCAACAGCCCTCTACAAGCAACCACGTCTGCCCTCTGGCAAGAGCGATCCGTTTCTCCCCAGGCAGCCTGCTGGGTGGGGAGGAAGAGAGCAGGGAGAGAGATAGAAAAGGGGGTGGCAGAAAGAAAAGGGGGTGGCCCTGGCCACTGCGAACATGCAGCCCCCAACACGGCCCTCTCCCAAGGGAACACAGCCCTCCATGGCAAAAAGGTGTCCTGAGAGAGGAAGAGCTCCCCCCCACACACACTTATGGGAAAGTCACTGCTTTGGGTATCCCGCCTCTGAGGGCAGGTTATTCTGCAGAGAACAGGCACTGGAAAGACGGGGCATCACAGCCTCGCTGGAAAGAGCCAAGGCCAGAGCGGCTGACTTGTGCCGAGAACCACCCGCAGCCTCCCCCGTGGGCGGCCCCTCGGCTTCGCTGGATCCCTCCCTCCTGGCGCACGCATCATTCTCGCACGGCCTGCCGTTCAGAATCATGACCACCTCCCCTTTCAAAGCCAGCTAAGTGATGTCGTATCGTTGTTTGCTGTGGCGTTCAATTGCCCCAGTGCCTGACGCAATTCCCTACACAGACAGGGGATGCGACAGCCTCGCTGTTCTCCGCCGACGGCAGCCCAGGCAACCGGCCCTGCTGCTCTGTTAACGACAACGCAGCCTCAGAGGAGGCAGAGCACACCTGCCTCTGCAGCCAGGAGGGCGCAAAACGCGCCGTTTGGAAATGGAAGGTGGGATTCTGAGAGATGGCTCCACCGCGAGCCCGGAAAACAGGTGAGATGTTGGCGACACTGCATTTCTCTGCAATCCAGTGAGAGAGAAGAGTCATGAGCCTCTGATCTTGCGAGGAATCATGGATATTCTCTCAGCATTTCAACCTCTATATGTGTATACAAGCGAGAAAATTAAAATCAAGGATGGAGTTGTTATCCCAGCAGGGCTGACCATGGAAACAGGCCAGTTCCCAAGCAAATTTGGTCAGACTAACTGGCCTTTGCAGGGAGAACATCACATGCAGCGTGACCCTTACTTCACAAGCCCTATGCAGGCACTTGTCTGCTCGGATACAGGGGGACACAGGTGTGCAGGCAAGCCCCAGCCCCACCGGCCCTGCGTGCTCAGCTTCCAGCCAGACCTTTGCACATCGGGCAGGAAGGTCTGTATTTGTATTTAATTCATTTGTTATTGTGACATTTTAACAAATTATTTTTTAAAGAAATAAGAGGAAAAAGAGGAAAAAATAGGTCTGTATAGTGCTCTGTAAGCATGTTCAGCTGAACGCACTTACAGACTCTGTGTTTCTGATCATGGAACCTCTGTAAGCGTGTGCGGCTCAATGCACTTACGGAGTCCTATATAGACCTTTGCTCAACATGAAAGGTCTGACTGACAGCCAGGTGCCTGGGGACGTTGGGGGTGGGGCGTATGTATGCACCCACACACCCCTACACCCCTTTGCCCTACATGCAAGCAGGCAAAGGCCTGTATAGGGCTCATGCAGAGCAACGGATGCTTAAGATTGCAAACATGTGATCCGTGGGAGTTTTCTTCAAAACAGCAAGGACTAGTAACTTGCTTTTTAATAGCAACACTTAAGATTTTCAGATGACTAATGCATGAATTCCTTATGGGTAAAGAAGTCCTGGACGGCAGGGGTAAGGAAAACTTTTTATGCTGAGGGCTGCACTCCCTTGGGAGTAATCTGTTGAGGGGCCTTTTCTCTCTTTCTGACACCCCCTCCCCTCCACCAAGCAGCTGCTGGAGAAGGGATAGATCACTTTTGCCAGAGGTCTGAACTGACGGCTTGCAGAGGGCTTTTGTTCTCTGATGTTTGCTCCCACCTGGTTTTCCTTAAGGCTTAACTGCCCCTGTTCCTTGTTGCCAAAGAAAGTCTTGCAGCATCTCCAGACTGTTTCACCTGGACGAACCCGCTGCACAAAATTGGCTGGGAAGAAGCCCACGCGGTCACTCATCTTCCCCTAGGATACAAAATAAAAATGTGAGCTCTTTCCACTGGCAAGGCTACGTAGAAGTCTGAATATGAAAGTATTTCTACTACCACATTTTTAAGTCCTGTCTCTCCTGTCAAGAGGGATAGGAACTTGCCCTTTTAAATTAAAATTATAAATGCAAAACTGCAGTAATCAGGATTCTAACCAAGATCCAAAGACAGCAAAATTATCCCTCAAGGATTGCCGTTCACCCACCTCTGCTTTACAACAAATACCTATGCACAACATAGTTATACCTTCAGTGATAATCTTTAGGTGGACAGTAAAGACCATTTTAGTTTTGCCAGGCTTTTAATGAGTTTTAATTGCATGTTAACTTTGTTGGCTGTTGCTTTTTTACTTTATTTTTATAGTAGTTTTACTGCTTTCATTTTTATTGCATTCAGATTGTGTTTGGGGGACGCTTAATGAATCTGAAAAGTAGTATATAAGCATCTTTATAGATCAGGGGTGGGGAACTGTTCTGGTCCCAAGGGCCAGATTGTATTCTGACTCCCCCCATGGTGGCTGGATGACATCAGGAATGATCATGCTGGGTCTTTCTCTGCATGGAGAAAGGGACCCCAATGATGTCGGGGAGTGGGCTTTGTGTGGAAGGGGTCTTCAGGAGGGAGGGACCTACAGCTCCTATGATCCTTTACCATTGGCTATGATGGTTTGGGCTGATGGGAGTTGTAGGCCAAATTCAACCCTGGAAAGCCATAAGTTGCCCAACCCTGCTCTAGAGCAAGGATATATTTAAGTTTTTACATAACTAGATTCCAGAGATCTGGATGCATTAAGGGCTTCACCGCACAAGGCTGAAATCCTGCATCCTTACTGGGGCTTCTACTTCCAGACTCTTTTTGCGGGAGTAAGATCAGCTCCTTTACACAGGCTGACACGTGGTGTTTTATTTCTCAGCAAGTTCTATATGTTTCATTTCACAGCCACTAGATGGCACCGCTGTTATAGTGCCATTATGGCAGTGCACAGCAAGTAAAACGCTTCATCACGCTTCCTAGAGAAAAATAGGACTTTCCCCATGGCAAGACAAAGGTAATGAACCGTAGGAGGAGCCCTGGAGGTTGACAATGTCGTGTAAAGGCTCCACAAACTTCCGTGAGTAACCAATCTTGATTGCATGATATAAGCCCATGTGGAGAAGTCTTAAAAAGAAAGCACATGGGCCTTGTGCAGATTTATTTATTAAATTTATTAAGAGCCCATCTGGCTGGTCACCCAGCCACTCCGGGCGATGTACAACAATAAAACAGTTTAAAACAATAAAATCCTACATTAAAAACATCATATTTCTAAAAATACCCTAACCCACCCCAGTTGCCTGCCTGAACAGCCACGTTTTTAATGCATGGCGGAAGCTCATTAAAGAGAGATTGATAATGGCATTCTCGAGGGGTGGGAAATCTGATTCCTTGGTGGTCCCATGATGTTTTTTGTTTTTGTTGCAATTCTCTGCTCACGTATACTCAATTTCTGAAAGTGAGAAAAATGTGGAATTATGTGTTCTTTCTTTTCAAAATGATACTTTTCTTCTTTTAAAATTTCCTTTTATTTTGATACTTAATAAAAATATTTTTTTTAAATCCCTCAAAAAGGAGAAAATCAATCTGGCCTGCAAGCCATAGTAGACTTCTCTTGGATATGTGCAGACTGCTCATAGTTAATTCAGGGTTACTTCCACATGCTCAGAGGCACATTCTCCTTTATAATTATTTCAGGGCTGAAGCATGTAGCCCCAAACAGATTTGGATGCTTCCTCCTGTTTTACCCCTTACTCTCACCACTGCAGTAACACTTCCCTTTCTAACACCGCTTGGCATCAACGGGCAAGAACAGTGTCAGAAAATGTTTACAGTTTGAGACGACCTACTACGAGCTTACGCTGGGGGGTTGAATAATCACAGGGAAAGCAGCAGTGATGGAAGGGCAGGGGTTGATACAGTAACAGAGTGCAAGACTCCATCCTCTGACTTTTTATGAGTCTCTTTGGGCAGCCAGAAAGCTCTGGAAGTGCGAAAGATGCTCTTGGAACCTGTCATGTTGCTATGGCAACAGGAACAAGGAACCAGATGTGTGTCTGGCTGGCTCAGAGGCCAAAGCCTTTCCCTGAGAGCCTATAAAGAGTGTGCCCATGTGTGAGTGGGGGGAGGAGGGAGGGGGGATCCATGAATGCGAGAGAGAGAGCAAGAGTGCATATATGCCCAAGTACTGGGCAAGGTAATGGCGTCTGTGTGTGTCTGCGCACATGTGTGTGTAATGGAACTGCCAAACTCTGAGTGTACAGGAACACACAAAGAACCTGCCATGCAAGACATGCATGTTTGGGACTGAACATGTCCAGAAAGTGAAAAGGGGTATGGTGAGAAGACATACACTCACCAGGGAGGCAAAGCAGATAGAGGTGATTTATTTGGACACAGGAGATGCAGGTTCACATCCTTGTGATCTGCTGTGGAGTTCACCCTCTGCCTCTCAGAAATGGTACTTACTTCAAATATGTATCTACTGCTTTTCAATAACAGCAGTCTCTCAAAGCAATTTACACAGTAAAATTGGGCAACAGGTAAAACATCTCAGTTTTGCTCACCTTCCACCAGTCCTCATTGGAATCATCCAAGAGCATGATTCGATCTCCAGGCCTGAAGGGACAGAGGAAGTCTGGGTTACCTCTGTTCGCAAGTGCCACTTTGGGACTCAGGGGGTGGAGGAGAGAATGGTAGAAGGGGCACAATGTATGAATGAAAACATCCTCGTGCCACCCCAGGGCCCACCAGCAGTGGGCATCCACTCCAACTCCCATCACCTGTATCCTTAGCATTTATACAGAACCTTTTCCTAAGCACTCAGCACCCTTCATTTACATTATCTTAATAATCCTTACAACCACCACGGGAACTTGCCCAATATTCATTGTTATTCCCAAACTGTGGGGGCGGGGGGTGGGGGCTGAGGGACAGGGGTTTCCTTAAGGCCAGCCAGCATACGCTCATGGCTAGTTTGCTGACACATGGCCCGCGGACTCACCAGTTCGTATCCTGAACCAATGGGGTGGCAAAAGGGGCAAGGGAAACACTTACTTCAGGGGTAGGTCATTGTTCTCCTGAGGCAGAAACTTGTAGAGAGCTACGTATGAGTACATGGGCGAGATCTCCTTGCGTGCACAGCCCCGCGCTGACTGCAGGAGTAGGGAAGAGCCAGCAAGAAAAGCAGAGCTTAGAAATCTTGTCCCAAGCCCTGGACATTTTTGCACATAAGGCTGCCAACTTTTTTTTTTTAAACCCGGCAGCACAATCTTGTATGTGTCTACTCAAAGGTAAGTTTCCTTGAATTCAATGCGACTTACCGTTGAGTAGACACATATAGGATTGTGCTAAAATGCATTTATAATCAAGATAGACAAACATGTGGGACTGTGCCCAACTCTGTACCAGAAAAGGACAATCTCTGTAACACTTCTAATGCATTTCATATGTTTTGCAAAACGTGGTTGAGCCAAATGAGAAAAAAGATCTCACTACTTTGCAGAATTGGCCAGTTTTCACACAAGGGCTGGGTTAGAAAGGAACCATCAAAAGAAAATGACATATGGTGGGTGGAATGGCGTAGGAGGCAGCAGGGAACTGAAGTTGATATGTGTATGAAGCAGGGCTGTACCAAACTGACAAAGAACATTTCTCAGCCATTTCTCCCAGCTTGAAATCAGTTGTTTTGTTTTGGGTATATCTGGGAGGGGATGAGGCAAAAATTGCAGCAGCTGCAATTTTATTTTCCCCAGAAAGCCATGTTCTGAGGTGCTTTTTGAATTTTGGAAATTCAAGATGGCTACCGACATAAAAAATATGTCTGCCTCCTATACAGGGGGCTGCCATTATACTGGACAGCTGTTCAATATCTACACGTACATTCACAGAGCGGGTGGATGGTTCCCGTGGCAGCACATTTTATTTAAAAGGTGCTGCTCTATTAAATACCTCTCCAAAGAAAGGGCAGTGATAGAAACAGGCTTGGTAAACATAAAAGGTCACAGTGTGCTGTTCCATGCAACCCTGTTTTAAAACCTGAGCTACTAGGAAGAATGTTTTTTGCATTTGGATTTTTTAAAAATAAGAATGTCTTGCATAAAACCCAAAGATACTTTATTCAAAAGGAGATCCAAAGATTTAAATGATTTCCCATGCTTTTTTTTAAAAGGGGCAGGGGGATTTTAGGGAATGAGGGGACAACAGTGCAATCCAATGCATGTCTAGGCAGAAGCCCCAGTGAGTTCACTGGGACTAACTCCCAAGTAAAAGTGCTGAAGAACCAGTTAAATGATTTGAAGAAACAAAAGTTGGGGTGGAGCCATTTCACAAAACGGTTTCTCCTCGAATTACTGGATCCATTTCATTAAATTCTGCTTGAATTACTATTTCTCCCCAGCCTTAGTATGAAGTGGGTGTGTTTTCTACCTGCTGTCCTGGGCTCTTTTCCTCCAAGGTGGTGCCCCCACCCTCTGGTGGCACTGGGAACACTGAAACAACCAACAGAAAGCATATCAAGCTTCACAGGTCATCCAGGAGTGTACACAACAGTGCCAGTACACGGAGTCTTCCTCTCTTGGGGAAGGCTGCACTACAGACACCGGAATTTGCAATGGGTTCACTACCAACCCAATGTTGCATGGCCTGACATCTGGATCCTGTAGCTCCCTTCCCTTTTTTTCTCCTCCATGGCACATGTGAAAGAAATCACAGGAATCCACAGAAATGAATGTAGGAATCCAGGATTTCAGCATGCATAGCTGTAGTTCAGCAGCAGTGAATCTCTCCCCTCCCTCCCTCTCTCCCTCCCTCTCTCTCTCTCTCACACACACACACAAACACACACACACGCAGACAGACACACACAGAACAAAAGTTAGCAGCAAAAACAAGAGGTCATATTCTTTCTGACTCAGATGTAATTATATGTGAAACAGTTAATCTTTATGTTGTTTGAGTTTTTAAACATTTAATAGCCTAATATGTCTCCATTTAAGTAAATGGTGCAATTGAACACTAGATTGGGCTTGGAGAAGGAAAAGTGTAAGTACATTCATCTTCGCTTCAACCTGAGAGGTATTTTGTATGGGGATTTTGGGGTGAGATTCTAAACTGGCCTCAGCCTCACCTCTAACCTGCAACATTAGCAGCAGACTACATTGAAGGGCTGCCGGACACCTTTCTTTTTTAGCCACAGCACCCCAAATTGCAGTATAAGGGTAACAAATAGGATTTCCTCTGGAATTGGCATTGACACGGCAATGTTTTGAGCCTGCAATCCTATCCCCACTGACCTGGGAGTAAGCCCCCTTGAACTCAATGGGACTTACTTCTGAGCAGACATGTATTGTCTTGCTAGAATACCCATTATCTTAGTCCACCGCCAAAAAGTAGTACTTTTATTTGAAAATCTGACTGCTTAACTAACACAAATCTCACAACTATTGTGTGGAGTATACATTAAGTTTTACTTAGCCAAAAGTGTAACTGGGAAACTAGAGAGTTTGTATTACTCGTGTAGTGCCAAAAAGCAGATACGGCTTCTCAGGTCCATGTTCAGCTTTCTTCTTTTAAAAAGTTGTTCCAATCAACAAGATTAATGAGGCTGTTTGTTTTGTTTTCTGCTATTATTCTTTGTATGTCACTGTTTTATTCTGCTTGCTGCTTTTTATACTTTGCTGTTTTGATTTTATTTGATTTTATTTTTTCCCCTGTTTCTATTGTTGTTAGCCACTCTGGATTTTTTTATAGAAAAAAACAAAGATAACATAATAAAAGTAATTTATATGAATTAGTTTTAAATTTTCCAGTGAACCAGGTAAGTTAACGAGCCCATTTTTGTCCCTCCTCCCAATAGAGAACATGTGGAAAACTCTTCAGCCATTACATAGACAACTTAAAACAGAAAGCGTTTTGCTCTTCCACTTGTAGAACATCCAGAAGCCACTTTGAATTTCAGTCCCCATAACGCACCTTCTATTTTAACTTGTATAGCAAGAGCAACACGATTTTAGCCAATTGATACAGTTTAAGTAATGTCATATTGTCTCTCACACTGGCGTGAACATTTTCATATCCAGTCAAGTAAGATCCACTGCCCAAAAGCTTATGCCACAATAAATCTTAGTCTTGTAAAGGTAAGTCTTTAAGAGTGTCATGAGCTGAGTTTTACAGTGCTCATTGCACGGTGCATTTTCAAGTCTCCACTAAACAACATTGGCCATTATGAGCAGGCATGGGGAAATTCATAAACACGACTATGTCGTAAGACAGAGTAAGATGTACTACGTCTTATGAAGGAGCAAACTCAACAAGGGCCTGCTATTCGCAGTAGAAATCCTATGTTTCTTATGATATATAGTTCTGCCCTGAGACATCTCATTTATTTTTTTAAACTGAGAATATGATATACAGGATTGTGCTGTAAATGTTTAACTAAAGCAAACATACACACATCAATAAGCGCTAAGTTAAAGAGGGCAAGAACTGTTGTGCTGACTGTATCCTTTTATTCTTGGTGGGCGCATTACTGCCCAATCACAGCTACATGCATCTGATGAAGCCGACAGTGTCCATGAAAGCTTATGCTGGAATATATGCATGTGTTAAATCTTTAAGGTGCCACAAGACTCTTGGCTGAATTACTTTTATCTGCGTGATCAGGCCCCTGCTCACCATTATCGACCTGGGCTTCCTCTGCTGGCTGCCCACCACCGTCTGTTTCCTCAGCCACATCATCTTTCTCATTCTAGGAGACACAGAGACACACCCAAGAGGGAGAAGAGTCAAGCAGGAGTTCAGTTTACATCTCCGAGTCCCAGTTTAAATGGTGCCTTAGTGGTGTTTGCGCTATGACTCCAATGGTTGGCCTTGCTCTGCCCATGTGGTTCAGGTGACCTGCTTAGCTGGGAACTACAGCTGCCCAGTCCAGAAACTGTGGCTGGAAACCCAGGTTGGCATCAGGGGTCACCGTTTGGGGCACTTGCCAAGGCCCACAAACCAATGACCAATTCCTAGAGCCCCTTGGCCTTACTTTTCCTCTTCCTCTCTGTCACTGCCTGTTTCTCAGTCCCCTCTAAGGCAGTAAGAAGTGACAAAAGCAAGGAGAAGAAGCCACCGCCTCCCCTTGCCTCTCTGAAGGGAAGAGGAGATGGGCCAGCTCAGGGAGGTGCCGTCTGAGAGCATCATACCCAAGGGCCCTCCAAAACCTGGAGCTGGCAGTGCTTGGAATCATGCAAGATGGCCAAGCTGTGTCGGCAAAAGGATTTCCATACAACCATACCAAAATGGGACGGTGGCTCACACACCTGCTTTTCGAGAAGGGCTCTTGTCCAACCTCCCTGCCCACAAGGCACCCAAGTGAAATCTGGGTAAAATGGTGTGCATTGGGCCCACTCCATCAGTGTGGCTGGACCAACTGCCACTTGGTTCTTCCCCTCCCGGAACGGTCTCTATTAACAGCTTTTGCACCTGGATTCATCTGTAACTTTATGTAAGAATTAGTACCAGAATTCGCTTGTTTTCCTCTCCCCTCACCTGTCCATCCCTTTTGCCTTTTATATTGTGTCCATTAGACTGTAACCCTGTGGGTAGGGACTGCACTGTTTTTGTTTTGTTTTTATGTGTATGCAGTGCATACATTTTAGGCACTTATTATTATTAATAATGCAATGGTAGAACAAAGGTGACTTTTGATCTGGGTAACACACACATCCCATTTCCAGGAGCGGAGCAGGGGTCATCATAAAGGGGTAAGATCAGAAGCTGCCTTCCACCAAAATAAAAAAAGAATTGTTCAGAAAAAGATATAACATACATTCCATAAAATTGTGTTTAAAAGACTCATTGGGAGAGCAGAATAATTAAAATGGATTGCATTTCCCCTTTCTACCCCCTCCAATCATGTTAATTACTGGGCTTTGGCAATTTCCAATTACAAATTCTTAAGCAGAATTGGGAGATTTTCCAGCAGGCACGAATACGCGAGCTCCGGCTCATCATGAAATACAGCTTGATACAATTCTGTGAATTGCTTTCTTGCCCTCTCCCTGGCTTCCACCTGAGGGGCCAGCCATGTAATGCACTCCACAGGAGCCTCCTCCCCACTTCCGCCAGATTCTTCTTCAGTGTCCTGTTGAGGCCACCGAAATGCAAACTGCACATTGAGGGACCATACCAGACTCTTGGTGGGGGACTCCGAAGTGCTGCTGAAACTGGAGCGATTCATGTAGGCCAGCGAAGTGCCATAGCGCAAAGTCTCGTAGATGGGATCCACCTTTCCACTGGGGCCTGCTGGTGAAGGGAAGACCACGTCAGAGCGGCTCCTCAAATGTGAGCTTGCAACATCAGAAGCTGCCTTAGACCGACCGGGTCAGTCTAGTCCACTGTGGTCTATCCTGCCTGGCAGCAGCTGTCCAGGTGAGAGAAGCATCTTTCCCATCACCTGCTGCTACCTGGTCCCTTTCACTGGAGATGTGGGAGATGTTCTGCATGCAAAGCATGCACACTCCCACTGAGTAAGTAAACCCACCTTAAGCAAAGGGTTCAGGATAGATTAAAACCTCTCCCTCTTCTCTCTCACACAGCACAATTTCTAGAACGGAAAGCTGCAGGGTGCGGACCTGTCCACAAGCTAGATTCTCCCAGACGTGCCCTCCCTAATCCCAAATAGACACAGATTAGATGGTCCTCAACTTGTGGAGGAAGGTACTCCACACATGGTTTTATATATCTTACATTAATGTTCCAGGACTAGGAATCAACCTGGAAAAATTCCGTGGGTCAGATAAAGCAGCTTGACCCAATTCTGATAATTTTAACAACAATGTTGGTTTGCAAGATTATTCTTGCAAACCAAGACTCAGGCTGTTACCCGCTCCCCACTTCCACGTCTATGATGGAGCACATTGGATTCCATGAATCCCAAAGAATCCCCTTTCACAATTAATTGGGACAGCCTGATAGTCAAACGTCTGCCCTCCCCCTGAAAATCCCTAAATACGGACGGCCCTCTGGCACTGGTATAACCTCTACCTGCTAAGGTGGACCAGGGAAGCCTTGAATCCAAAAAAGCAACTGTCTTTTCTGATGGCTGAGCTGCTGTCAGAATTTCTACACACCCATTATCCACCCATCCTCTGTTGACTGCTCACCTGCAGGGGGACACTCCTTAGTGGCTGCTGGCTGCGGCTCGTGCACCAGCATTGGAGAGCTGAGGTTCCGTCGGAAAGAGGTGGCCTGCTGAGGAACAAAAGTGAGAAGAATGTGACTGGGTTCCCTGCAGTGGTGGGGTACCAGACTGTTGCCAGATTGTCCTCCTCGAGCAGAGGGTGCTAGGCAATACAGAAAGGGCAGCACTTTGTCCTGTTCTGTGATGGTTACCAAGAACCAGTTTATTGTGTTACCTTTCCCGCCTTTCTTATGCATTTATCAGCTCACATGAATTGTAAATTGTCTGGAACGCTAAGGAAAGGGGACGCAGAACTCTGAATAATCAGTCTCCAAAAATAGAGATTCCCAGTTCCATACTTTGTTCCCAGAAGTTGATCTGCAGAGTTCTCCAATGTTACACTGTTCATGCAAGTAGTGTGGTATAGTGGTTAGACCAGACATGGGGAAGCTCCGGCCCACAGGGCTTTCCCATTTGGCTCATCAGCTTCTTTCTCAGGCCCTGCCCACTGAAGCAACTAGCTTGCAGTGTATTAAGTCAGGATCCCTGGTATATTGTGCGCATGAACACAGCCTTAGTCTGCGTCTTTACATCCATCCTGCGTAGAGGTTGCTGAGTCACAAAGAAACTGCACTGCTTCTTTTCCTTACTAGGCAACACAGAAGCTTTGGGACATCTCTGTCCCCTTCCACTGGATGTTGGAGCCATACATAGGTTTGATCAGCGACTTACTGTCTTGCCTGGACACTGCTGATGAGAAACTTCCTCTGAACACCACAAATGCACGCTAACTTTGCATGTCTTGCATCGCAGGCCTTGCTTGGAATTTCCTGTAAAGTAAAACAAACCCACAAGTGAGCTAGAGAGTCATCTGCGGAGGCAGGGCAGCTTTGTATGTGCTTGCATAATATTTGCGGGGTGGGCGATGTGGGAGACCTCCATAAGAACAGACCAAAGCATATGAAAGAGAAACCTGGTACAAAAGAACAGACCGAAGTCAGGTTATTCCATCATCCCGATCAGCATGGCCAAAGGGGAAGGCCGTGTGATGTATGTAAATCCGGTTGTTTCACACTCCCACTTCCCCATGCAACCAGATGTTTAGCCAGAGTCAATCCCTTGTGAGAACTGGAGGCTGGGCTGTTTTGAAAAATCTGTTCATTTACTAATATACACACTGGGCACAGGGCAGTGGGGCAAGCGGCTATACAAGGAGTGGGCGACATGCAGTCCCCACCACACCCTGCAATTCGGAGGGACCGATTTAAATCCCCTCCCCCACAACAAAATGGTGTCTGGGGCAGCCACAGAGTGCCCCAAAGCTCAAAATTAGCTTGTTTGCAAGTTAATTGTAACCGCAGCAGTAACAATTTTGACCCCAAAGGGTCAAAATTGGCTTGCAAACAGGGGCACCAGATACCATTTTCTTTCTTTATTTAAATTTTAAATCCCCCTCTCACTCTGTTTTTTGAACCTACAGGAGGGGAGGATCCAGGGGGCAAAAGTGGCCCTCGGACCTCCCAAAGTTGCCCACCCCTGAACTATACAAACGGTGCTGGCTTGTAAAGTACCATCTGTTCCCCCCGAAAGCAACCTGCACGGCCTCTGAATCCCCATCCCACCTCCAACAGCTTCTTGCCAGCGCACTGTAGACTTTAGACTTGTACAGTCAGGGGCAGAAATATTGGAACAAGGATAACTGTTTTGGCAGTTGGCTTCTGTACACCACTACACTTAAGTTGAAAGGAAACACACCCAGATGGGAGCTAAGTCAGGACTTTCAGCTGTAATGCAAGGGGTGTGACAAAAGTGGGGCACTAACCATTCAGGAAGGACAGCCAGTGGCACACACACACACCCATCGTTGGGGGCTCATAAGTAATGGAACAATCCAACATCATTTCAAACTGAAGGATCGCCTTTAATACCTGGATGAAAATCCTTTGCAGTCAATGACTGCCTGAAGTCTGGAATCCATGGACATGACCAAATGCTGAGTTTCTTCCCTCGAGATGCTTTGCCAGGCCTTTACTGCAGCTGCCTTCAGCTGCTGCTTGTTTGTGGGTCTTTCTGCCTTCAGTCTTGTCTTCAGTAAGTGAAAAGCATGCTCTATTGGGCTGAGATCAGGTGACTGACTTGGCCATTGAAGAACATCCCACTTCTTTGCCTTTAGAAACTTTTGGGTAGCTTTTGCTGTATGTTTTGGGTCATGATCCATCTGCAACATGAAGCGGCGTCCTATCAGTTTGGCAGCAGTCGGCTGAATCTGAGCAGAAAGTATAGCCCTATACACTTCAGAATCCATCCTGCTGCGTTTATCAGCAGTCAGGTCATCAATAAACACCAGTGACCCGGTTCCATTGGCAACCATACATACATGCCCATGCCATCACACTGCCTCCACCATGTTTGACAGATGATGTGGTATGCTTTGGATCATGAGCTGTTCCTTTCCTTCTCCATACTTTTCTCTTCCCATCATTCTGGTACAAGTTAATCTTGGTTTCATCAGTCCAAAGAATCTTATTCCAGAACTGGGCAGGCTTTTTTAGACGTTTGCTGGCAAAGGCTAATCTGGCCTTTCGGTTCTTGAGCGTTACCAGTGGTTTGCACCTTGTTGTGAGGCCTCTGTATTTACATTCATAAAGCCATCTCTTGACTGTAGATGTTGACAATGACATGCCTACCTCCTCAAGAGTGTTCTTCCGTGGTCTTCCAGGCCTTTTGCTGTTGCTGAGCTTGCCAGTTAATTCCTTCTTTTCCAGGATGTTCCAAACTGTCGTGTTGGCCACTCCCACTGTTTTTGCTATCTCTCTGATGGGTTTATGTTGTTTCCTCAGCCTAATGATGGCCTCCTTCACTCGCATGGACACCTCTGTGGACCTCATGTTGGGAGTTCCAGTGAACAGCTACCAAATGCAAATGTAACACTCAGAACCAGCTCCAGGCCTTTGATCTGCTTGATTGGTCATGGGACACCCAGGAAACAGGCCGCACCTGGCCATGCAGCTGCTTGTCAGCCATTCGTTCCATTACTTATGAGCCACCAACGATGGGTGTGTGTGTGTGCCACTGGCTGTCCTTCCTGAATGGTTAGTGCCCCACTTTTGTCACACCCCTTGAATTACAGCTGAAAGTCCTGACTTCGCTCCCATCTGGGTGTGTTTCCTTTCAACTTCAATGTGGTGGTGTTCAGGCCCTGACTGTATATGTCTCCAGCACTGTCTGCATTCCAGTGGTTAAAGAGAAACTATTTCTCTCCAATCTCCACTCAAGCAGATGAGGTACATTAGTAGCCAGCCCAGCAGCCATAAGTGCTCATTTCTGCAAGCCTCTTCTAGCTCCAATGCCCAATGCTTAGTAACTACACAAAGGCAGGTGAGAAGCAGGGAGCTCATCTCCTGATTTGGCAGTAACACCACATCTGAAGTTCAACCAAATCCCCTTCGCTGATGGGAAAGGGCAGAAAAGGAGAATGACTAGGGCTCAAAGTACTGATGAATGTGTGTGTTTGTGAGGGCTACAGCCAGAGCTAGGGAACGAGAATCACGGCAGGTGAGAGCAAGTGGGATTTCGAGAATACTCACCTACAATAAGCTGATGGCAGATCTCGCAAGGATTGTGTTTCTTGAAGATGTGCTCCTGGAAGCTGTGTGTTTTCATGGGCTTGAGGGGGGCCAGAGGCTTCTGGGTCACTCTGGGAGAGTGTTCTGCTTCAGTGGGAGCAGGCAGTGGAGACGGGGGTGGCACAGAATCGGGGGGGCTGAGCAGCACATCCGAAGGGAGCTTGAGCTCACTGTTGGAGCGCAGGAAAAAGTTCTCAACACTCTTGCTGCGCAGGATGGTTTTGAGTGAGAGGGAGCGCTTGAAACGTTGTAGCTGGCAGGCAGCAGGAGAGGAAAAGAGGAGGAAAGAAAGAGGAGTCAGTCATACACTGGGGGAGGGATGTTGGGGAAATCCACAATGGAACCAAATGAGTTCAGATTTTTATGAATTCAACCCAAAGGTTCCACAGCAGACCGGCTTTTCCCTTGCCAGACGGATTCTGCAGACTTGCAGATCGGTTTTCTAACTTTCGGGGATTTTGCACAAATGTTGCTGTAGAAAAATACGCAAAAATAAAAAAACTCAGTCAAAAATGTGCATTTCTCCCATAGACTAAAGCATGAAAAAGGGGATTTGGGGGAGATTTGCACATTTTGAGGGAATTAGCACAAATTTGGAAACTAAAAAGAATCCAATTTTGTCGATGGGCAGACAACAGAACAGAAGGCACCTGACAACCCGTGACACACAGACGGAACAGATTTTTCACAAGCCGTACATCCCTACACTGGGGCAACTTACTGCAGAAGCACGAACCCTGCCGAACTTCCTCTGCTCCCCCTCACCATGAGAACAACAACAACTTAGGGAAACTGTTCAAGAAGTGCTTGAAATGCATCACATACAGTTCTTTTTCAAACTGCCAGGGAAAGCCTTGATGAAGCTAGAGGAGATGGAAAAGACTTGGAAAGCGTCTCTTGACTTTAAAAACACACACGTGAACAATGCCAATCGAGCTGTGGAGGCCTTCGAATTAGACCCGGTGGATTGTGGGTGGTGGAGGCAAATCCAGGAAAGGAAGGGTGTTTAACCCCGCAGGCTATTTGTCTGCTAGAAAAATCATCTTCCTTCTGCTGCTTTTTCCTCCTGCAGGGGAAAAGATATGGAGACACTAACGGGGAACGATGTTGGGGAAGGCATTTCACACACTGCAAGGCAGACTTGTGCATTCTTCCTGTCTGCTTCACTGTAGCGAGCATAAAACAAGGGAGACGCAGACAAGAGACAACCAGGAAGCACACTCAGGCAGCTTATCGGCCTGGAGGATGAGGGGCAGCTCAGTTCAGCAACAACCCATCGCTTTTTGCTCTAGGGCGGAGTTCCGACACAGATGCTACACTGTCCGGGCATGCCTGGGCTCTGGCAGGCTCAAGGTTAGCCCCGGGCTCCAGTCTTTGCTCTTTCTCATCATATAATCCATTTCTAGCAAGCAGTGGCAGATTAGCCAGCAAACTGACTCAGTTTAGTCTACACAACGTATGGCAAAGAGCAACAGCGTCTCGGGTGGCAAAAGGGAGCAAGAATATTTAGGCTATATTTACACCTCATTTTGTGGAGAGGGGGCATGGCTGAATAGGAACCCTCAAACTGCTTTCCAGCATCCACCCCATAGCAAGAGTGCGGCTGGGTAACAATGGCCTTTAAAACCAAGAACTTTAGACGTGCCAAGATTAACCCTCCACCACAGCCTTCCTCAACCTACTGCCTTCCAGATGTTTTGGATGTCAACCCCCATCTGCCTCAGCCACCATGGCCAATGGTCAGGGATGCTGGGAGTTGTCATCCGAAATATCTAGAGAGCACCAGGTTGGGGAAAGCTGCTCTAGCACCTTCACACCAGCTCCCGAAAGGCAGCAAAAATAAAGCTAGCATAGTGTTAGTTGTTTTGTTGTTGTTCAGTCGTTAAGTCGTGTCCGACTCTTTGTGACCCCATGGACCATAGCATGCCAGGCCTCTCATTTTTACTGCAGGGGTGGGCTACCTGCAGGCCCTAGCACAGCCCTGGCTTAATTTCAAAAGCCCTCTGCAAGTAAACAGTTCAGGTCTCTGGCAAGGGTGCTTTGTCCGTCCTCTGGCAGTCTGCTGGGCAGGGAGGATGAGGGGGGAAAGGAGAGAAAAGGGGGTGGCAGAAAAAGAGCGAGAGAAAGGGACAGCAGAAAGAGAGGGAGGAAAGGGGAGTCGCAACCCATTTTGGCTCCGCACTGCTGGCTTCAGGCCCTCCCACTACCAGAACACACCACCTGACAGACTGCAAGGGAAGGGAATGTGGCCCTCGGCAGAAAACAAATCACCTCTGATTTACTGATTAATATTTATTATTAGAAAAATCTGGAGATGAGGAGACATGATAGAAATCTACAAAACTATGCAGAGCAGAGAGAAATGCTTTCCTTTATGCTTCCAAACGATGCTTGGATTTCAAGGAGACTTTCTGCACTTGTTTTTCTTGTCCAAACCCCTGGCAAGAATGGCTTTGTGAGACAAGGCTCAATTCCACGCTCAGTTATGAAGCTCACTAGGTGACCTTGGCCTGTTCTCTAGCTCTCGGCCTAACCTACCTAAAAGGGTTGTTGCGAGGATAAAATGGGGGGCGGGAGAGAACAATGTACTCTATCTTGCACTCTTAGGAGGGAAGGTGGGATATAAATGAAACAAACAAATAAAATGAAGGAAGCAGTCTTAGGGTTGTGGAGCACAAGGTACGTACTATATTTCAGGTACTCTTTGTTAGGCTGATGGCTGGCCCAGGATGATCAGCTGATAATTCATCAATGGGAGCTAATGTCTGGAGACGATCTCCTGATATGTGGAAATCTCTTGCCAGTTTTTCAATGTGATACCCATCAGAGCATGGAGAAAATGACCCCCCCAGCTAAGGTGAGGGGGCGGGAAGGGTTTGGGGGGGAGCTTTGAAGTTAAAAGGAGAGAGCAATTTTGGAGCTGGGAGGTGGTGGAAGTATTATTGAGGTCTGATGCAGGATTAGCAGCTGCTCTGAGGTGTATGGTGCTCAGCTTGTGTATTTGTAAATAAAGCAAATATCACAAAGACACCCTAAGACTCCAGTGCTCTCTCTTCCAAAGAAAACCAAACCCACAGAGCTGCCCCAGAACCTCTCACTGGGTTGGGGAAGTGTGGGGAGTTTAACAGCAGTGCACCTAGATGCAGAGCGATTACCTACAAACTACAACTACTGAGCACTTTGAATTCTGAAAGCAGTTTATGATCATCATCGTTACCACCGCTGCGGCAGCTTATTATTGTGCTCAGTGTTCATGGCAGAGATGTGATTTGAATCCAGGTCCAAGTCCACTTTTTTCACCAGTGGGCAGAAGTGGAGGATGACAAGGAGGATTAACAATCCAATGGGAGGCATTGGGGGAAAAGAGAGGAATAGGCCAGTGGGCCAACAAGGCTGGAGGGTAAGGTGAGCCAATTAGCTGTTGAAACACAGGAAAGGGAAAGCCTACAATTAAATGGGTGTGTTTTGGAGATATTTGAGGTGACAGAAAATGTCTGGATTTACAGAGCTTAGCAAGGGAAACACAAAAAGCAAAGGTTGGCCATATAAATAAAATCCCCCAAGGGCAATATCTTGATTAGGCCATCCCAATGTTCACAAAACAGTATGCAAGCTTTTAAGGTCCTCAGAACTCTTCATCAGGCTAGGCGGTAAACAAAGGAGGGGGGCTAGGAAAAATCTAGCTGATGTTGAAGCCATAGAGTCTGCATTTAGTCAGTCTTAAGAAGGAATGTGGGAAGTGGTTGGAGGCGATCAAATTAGGCTCTGTTAGGTGTTGTGATGATTTCTGGTTGCACCTAAACACCTGCCCTCTCTTCAGTTCAAGGCCATTCCAAAGTTTGACAGATGGGAAGGTTGCAGATGGTCCATTAAGCAGGTAAGCAGTCTGCAGCTCAAGAATAAGTACAAGGACAAACTAGATTCTTCCAGGGTACTTTAGCTACAGGCGGCTGCCACACCCCGGGTCTTCATTTGAGCATGGAATTGTGGCTGGGTCAAACCATTTTTTTCCGGCCTTTGCAAAAATGAATCCCCACGTCCCCATCTTAGAGGGACTTTTCCACTCCATTCACATATATGGGATTAGGGAAAAGGAGCTGCATGCACAGGGGAAGAGGGGGAGAAAACAACAGGCCCCACACTTCAGGCCATGTCATCCTTGGGGGCAGAGGTGAGAATAGGAATCCCCCTACCTCGAGAGATTTGCCTAGAGCTCCTGGAACTCAGCTGCTCTAGGCAGCTTGTCTCTTCTGCCTTCCACTTCGGCTGGCTCTAGAGCAAGGGCTCAGCCCTAGAAAGTGGGAGAGAGAGATACTAATAAACTGACCTTGCTTACAGGAGGACAATTTCTTAGAGACCCCTGGCACCTTTCCAGAGGGCACAGGTATTGCACAAGCGTGTCACCATCCCAGCACGCATACCACAGTGTTAATTAGTTATTTAATTAATTATTCTCCAGCTAGGATTATTTCTTTTTTAAAACAACAACAACAACCTCAAACCAGTTTAAATAGCAATTGAGATTTGCAAAGCACTTTCTGAGGATAAATCCAACAGCCACCTTGTCACATAGGGTGTCGCTATTCTCAGGGCTTTGTGCGTAGATAACTAATTTACTGCGGTCACACAAGATGAACCAAGTGGCCTTCATGCCACAAGTAATTTTTCAAACCAACCAAAGCCCACCATAGGTGTGGAAACTGAATACAAGGAGATGTACTGATGTGCCTTGGGACCTGGCTTAGATGTGGATTTTGCCATGGTCCACATGAGGCTTCTAATAACAACAACACTTATAGCCATGCTCTTAGACACGTGCAGAGTATATTTCCCTCATTACTGAGTAGCAATCCTGAATAACCAGTTAATCAAGCTGAAGACAGAGAACAGTTGTTTTAAAGAGAGCTGGAAGGGGCTTAAGAGAGGTGCTTTGCTTCCCATGGTGTACACACATATTTCTTTTGTGTCACTGTTGCCACAGGTGAAACAGATTCTGCAGGTTTTTGCAACTATAAAAAGTTGTGCCAGAGGCAGAGGTGGGATGATATCCAGCAGCAGTAGCATTTAAACCATGTTTATTTATTTATTTGATTTGTACTGTGCCCTGCCTTTCTACCAAAAATGGCACTCAAGACAGCTATGTTCAGCTCTCTGAAACACCTATAGCTGTGTCTCCAACATGAATTGGGTAGAAGAAGCACTAGAAAACAATTACACACACACAGACAAGACCCAGGTTAAAGCCAGCATGAAACCCTGAACTCTGGGATCAGGAAACCCTAAACTCCTGATTCTGGGATGCCTCTGAGGAGTGGGTATTTTGCACATCCTCAGAGGCATCCAATTTATTATTGCTTTGCATGTGTCCAGGCTGGCTCTCAAAACTTTTCAGACTACGTGGCTGGGCCCTGCTCCATCTCATTAAGCCTTGTATGGGGAAAACGGGGGAGCAGGAAAAAAATATTCTGAAGTACAGAGAAGCCCACAGGAGAGGTACAAGGTGAAAGCGAGGGCGAGACAGCGTGCACGCCAGCGGGGCCGGCTTTTTGCTGCATCAGCGGGGGACCCAGCTGGCTCTGCAGTCTGAGCTTAAAAGCTTTCAGCTCCACTTACTGCTGATGCTGAGGCCATTGGAGCGAGAGGGACACTGCCCTGTTTCCAGACCTGGCAAACTAATGGAAGCTGCAACACCTCACAAGGTCCTGGGGAGATCCTGCTGGCTCAGGGGGGCATCTGGAACCCATTCTGGGCCCGTGCTGGACCCTAGTGCAGCTTGCCCATGCAAGGACTACCAAGTTCCCAGTCTGTTGAGGCATCAGGTTCTCTAGTACAACTACTCCTACTGTTTAGCCTCGAGCGTGCACAAGATGCTGTACAGAACACAGAGATGCCATCCCTGGCTAACGGGCTCACAAATCTAGATTAGATGGACAAGACAAGGGATAATGAATTGAAAAGAAGTGGTGGGGATGGTGTAGGCTAGGGAGAATTGGGCCACACTGCAGGGGTGAGGGCAGTGTGAGGTCTGCCATGCTGAGGAGGACCTTTCAAAGCCTACTTCTGCACATGCATAACTCACTGCCACAGAAGTGCTAATGGTCACTCCTTTAAATAGTGTATCTGTGCCTAAGTATATAATGCCTATGGACTACACACATTCTTAGAGGGCAGGCCTATCCGTGGCTATGAGCCAGGATGGCTAAATGGAGCCTCCATGTTCAGAGGCAGTATACCTCCGAGTACCAGATGCTAGGGACAAAGAGGGCTGCTGTTTGTAGGCTTCCCAGAGGCATATGGCTGGCTATGATTCAAAAAAGGGTGCTGGACTATGTGGACTTTCTTTGGTCTGCTCCAGCCAGGCAATCTGTACAGCCAGGCTAGGTGGTCCAGGGAGCAGCCTTTGTGGAGTGAGTTTCCAAGAGGCCTTAAGGAGAAAATGAAGTGGCTTGCTGAACAGAAAGGAAGAGGTCCTTCCAAGGACTGGGAACAGAGTGGGCCAGAGGGTAAGGTGATGTTGGATTGCTACCGTATGTTTTTTCTGGCCTTGCTCCTGCATCTTCTACAGTAGTCTGTCTGATATACAGAAATGTAGCAAATGAAGCTTTTCATGACATGGAGTGCAGAAAGTTTAATTTACTAAATTAGTGTGTATCTAGCCACTTTAAAGACATATAAAGCATAAAGAATAGGAACAGTAAAATAGAGGAAAAGGTAACCCTATGGAGATAAGAGTGGGAAGGAGAAGAAGAGGGGTTGGTAACAGTTGGGCTTGTGCAGCCTGCAAGAATCAAAAGGGGTGTCAGAGGGGATGTTGCTGCACTTGGAGCAATCTGAATATATGACATCTGATGTTGTCCTGGGCGTTGTTAGAGATAGACTCACCTGGGCATGCACCCCAGATCTTCTGAGCTGTGCCCTGGACCTTTAGAGCTGCCCCAATCGCCATCCTCTGCCTTAATACAAGCCTGCTTCTTCCCTCTGAGCTCAGTAATCTTGCCGTTACTAAGGAGGCCTTAGGACTCGCTCCCTTAGCAGACCAATAGAGAGTGAAACATGAACGCATCAGCCTTTTTAAGTACAGGGGAGACTGCCACCTTTCCTTCCACAGTCTGCTCATTGTTGTTTTTTTCTCCTACTTTTCTGCTCTTACATGCCCACTGCTGGGAGCTTTCTTGCAATGAAATTTTGGAGAGAGAGAGAGATGCCAGGAAGAATTCCATGTGAAATACTGGTATTTCATATAACATCTGATTTTACTGGCCCAAACTGGAACTTTGGCTTCTGCAGAAGTTCAGTATCTTCAGCAGAGCAAAGGATTCAATCAGTCTCCGCAAACTTCTTTCTCCCCCTCCATTTTCATTTCTCCGAAATTATACCAGAAGGAGGGTTAGAACTATGTGACATCATGATCCAGGAAGTGCTGGGGCTTTTAAATGGGTTTTACAGTTTTAAAAAAGCTAGAAAAAGCCCTCAACCACATCACCTCATAGTTAATTTAAGTATGTGAAATCCTTAATAACCCTCCTAAATTCCTCTGAAGTGCTACCTCTCTGAAAGGAGCCATATGGCTTGGGCAATTCTCTCTCCCCCCTCTCCATTTCCAGTCACCATTCCTCTTTTCTTTTTCCCTTCTCTTCCCTATCCTGGTCTTTCTTTCTCTTCTTTATTCCACCCAGAGCATACCATGGGGAGTTTTAAAGAGAATTGTCTTTGGTAGGCAAGATAAGTTCTGAACTGTATTTGACTTCATACAAACAGAAAAAAGGGTTTGTTTTTCTCCTGCTCCTTCTCCTCCTCACCCAGATGAGAAAAGTGGGTTGCAGAGGAATGGATCTGGGGCTGTTTTGTTTGTCAGTTGCCATTAGCCAGCAATATGAAGGGCTGTAGCTCAGTGGTAGAGCACATGCCTGGCATGTAGAAGGTCCCAGGTTCAATTCCCCAAATCACTCCCTCCCCCAAACTGGAGAGCTCCCCTTCCACAGCAGAAACTTTGCTGGTTTCTTACTTAGGGACACCTCTAGGCGGTCTGTAACTTTCATTACAATGGTCCACAAGGAACATAGGGAGACAAATATGTCCTCATTTGGAAACCCTCAAAATGTCAAGGCTACTCATGACAAAACCCCTGAGGCTATCAATCTGCAGTTTGGCAGACATGATCCCCTCTGATGGGGCAATGTACTGTGAAATTTTCATCCAATTCTTCCAAGGAATAAAAAAGTTATTGGCAGTTTCCGTTAAAAGAAAATCAGAATATAAAGGCACATAGCACAAAAACTCCTGCACCCATTTTTCTGACATTGGGCAGGTGTAATCCCCTCCTAAGGGGCTACAATGCCTGCAATTATCACCTAATTCTGACCAAGAGAAAAAACGTACAGTTTCCCATGATAGTCAACAGGGAGCCCAAAGTCTCGGTTTTCCGAACCTTGACTCAAGTTTGGGACTCAGCTGAAGTGGACTGATTCTGAATGGGCCCAAGCAGAAGGAGGATGTTTTGAAAACCGCTGAAGTGGGGTCCAAGTTGAAGTGGGGGGCAGTGTTCACCTCTAATGTATACATCTATCTCTATATCTATACACACGCGCGCACACACACACACACACACACACAAACACGAGGTGTGCACTATATATATGTCCGAGTTGAAGTGTGTGTGGGGGTTCATATACATACACACACACCACATGCAAATTTGTGTTATGGGCCTGTGCTCCGGATGTAGCAATGCCCCTGGATGATGCTCATAGTTAAGGTGGGAAATGAAAAGCACTAGATGCTTGAAGTTGATGAAGGGGTTCACACTGGCTTCTCTTTCCAAGCCTAGGCCCTAACACATATTGGTAATACCGGAGGAAGGAATGCCACAGATCACGTGGACAGTGTATCTTTGTCACCACCATGCAACGGTGCCAGCAGCCTGCATAGATCTAAGATGAGGGTTTCTGGTCCCAGTTCCTCCCATTTTTAAAATGGAACATCAGCTGGAGAGGCACACCCAGCATCTGTGAGAAACTGAATGCATACTCAGGCTGAGCACCTAATCCAGGTCGAAGCCTGGTTTCAATCCCATGCACTCTATTGTAAAGAAAAGAGAATTGTGTAAAGGAACCCTCAGGAGTTCCCACTGCTCAGGAAAGGCAGATCAAGATAATAAGCTGCTTAGACAGGAGGAACTGTCTAAAAGACCTGGGGAGAAGGCAACAAAGAAAGATGTAATGGTTTTTCTCTGAGCTATGGTTGTGGGATTAGAGATACGAGTAAGTGATTTATTTATTTATTTTATTGCATTTATATCCCGCCTTTTTTCCTCTTGCAAGGAACCCAAGGTGGCTTACATTATCCTCCTCCTCTCCATTTTATCTTCACAACAACAACCCTGTGAGGTAGGCTGGGCTGAGAGTCTGTGACTGGCCCAAAGTCACCCAGTGAGCTTCCATGGCTGAGTGGGGACTAGAACCCTGATCTCCCGGCTCCCAGTCCAACACTCTCGCCACTACACCACGCTGGCTCTCTGTACTGATGAGTACAAGGCAGTTCATGAGCAGGGGAAAAGGACTGGAAGCTCTACTTTCAAACATTGCCTGGGTGCTTTCTGTTATAAGGCTTAAAAACACTGTTTTGGGTTTTCCAAGGAGAAAGCAATAGTTCCTAGGAACTAGCAGAAGATATTGCATGCTGCACAGAACTTCAGAATGTGAACAGTCTATTGGTGGGAAGTAGTACAAGCAAACTGAACTTTCTCACCCTAGAGGGACCGACCCTAAGGTATTTCTATGGAACGGAGGGGATCTTGTCTTTCACCCATAGGGCCTTGTTCTTTTAAGTGGATGCTCAAGAGAACAGTTTCCAGGTTCCTTCTTGAGCTCTCTAAACGGAAGGAGCTCCATTTTTCTATTTTTCACCCTCTGTGACGATCTCAGGAACTTGCCAAGGCACTACAAAAAACCCGAATATTTCTTGACATGTGGCTCCAGCCCCTAAGAGCTATTTTTAACCCAGCTGCTGTGAAAACAGCTTGGCAAATAGAAGTCTCACCATTGGCAACTCAGCTCTCAGCCTTTCCAAAAAACCTCCTCCCCCATATTTATGAAACCATATACAATGTTGAACTTCCTGCTGTGTTTACCTCCCCCCACCCCCTTATACCAGTTATGTCTCCCACACAGATTTCAAGCAAGCATAGATTCACAAGTTGACAACTTTGGGGATGTCTTTAGCTACCCTTTTTCCTTCCCCTCCGACATCCACAATTGCCAAATCCTGCTGTTTTCCCCACCCCACCCTGTCTGTTCAAGATACACGCTTATCACACTAGAATCCATACCCATTTTCTGCTAATATATGCTCTTAGCAGTATGCAGTGACACCAGCTATATCTCTGAGGTCCATCTTATAATTGTGGAGAGGCAATGGAAGCCCTGGTGTCATTCATGCCTTAGTAACCTCCAGGTTAGATGACTGCAATGTGCTCTGTTTGGGGCTGCCCTTGAAGACAGCCTGGAAATTTAAATTGATTCAAAATGCAGCTGCCAGGTTCTGAATGGAGCCAGTCAGATTCAGATCACATCACACTGCTCTTTTGCCACATTGCTTCCAGGCTCAGTTCAAGGTGATGGTTTTGACTTTAAAAGTCCTCGATCATCTGCAACTGGAATACCTCAAGAACAGTCTCATTCCAAATGAGACCGTGTGAGAACTTTGTTCCACCCCAAGGCCCTGCTTTGGCTCTTCCTGCTATCGGAAATTTGGTGGGCACATACCCGTGGCAGGGTCTTTTCAGTTCTGGTGCCACTATGCCCAAGATCCGGAGCACCTCCCAAGAGAGGTCTGCCTGGCCCCATCTCTGCTCACTTTTAGATGGGAAATGACAAAGATGATTTAATTTCAGTGGGTTTTTTAGAATACTGCTCTTAGGATGAACTTGAGCAGTGACCCTCTTTTTAATCTGCTTGTTTGTCCCTTGTATTGTTGCCTTATTTATTATTGTGTATTAAAAACATCTTATTGCAAGCTGCCTCAAGTATGTGATAGAAAGGTGGGGTAGACATTTTGTACTAAGAAATAATAGTTTCTCATCATTATTGGGCAAGTGTTTTTTGTTGTGATCAGTGTTTCGTACTGCTTGTGCTTAGTTTTAAAGGTTGTTTTAATGGCCTGCATGGTTTCCCTCGGAAGAAATAGCACACATATGTAGGAGGCAGGAGATTCCCAAGTAAAACATGAAGACTATTTTAAAAAACACAAACAAGAAGGTGTCCTCTGTCTGAAGGGCTGTCCGACCCACGTCCAGTTTAAAGACACAGAACCGTAAGGGAGAACAGCAGGGGCCTGGAAGTTGCCCATCAGCAGTTAGCACCTGGGCACAGTCTTCCTCACTGTAGTGAGAATTCTTGTATTTCTATTTAAATTATAGTAATTATTTCTAAATTTGCATCATACATATAAATTAGCACATGCACATTTAATGCAAATCTGTATCTTCTTTTGTGTCTTTTTTGGTGATGCATTTCTTTCTCTTCACCCCCAACATCTAGCGCTTTCTTTCTTCTTTCAAGTACTTAAAACTTTCAACTCTGGGAATGAATGACAGTCAGGCATTCACTTATGTAGGAGAAAAAATAAAAGGATACTCTGGGGAAAGCATTGTACTGGAAGCTAAACCTTCCCTAGCAACCTCAGCCATGTGCAGAATTCGGCCTGTTAATAGCCCTATAAGCCCATGCTGGGTTCTTGTTTCTTGGTCATGCTTGAATGTGATAGGTTCACATGATCAAGCAGCCCACCCGTGGCTTATTTAAGCCACAAGTAGGCTGCAGTGTGTGTGGGTGGCCATTTCAATATTCAGACCGCAACTGTGGCTTGTTGTCCGAACCTGGAGAGACTGGGTTGCTGGTGAGGTTAACAAACCACCCACAACCATAAAAGGGTCCATGGGTTCTGGGTGGTTTTTTTAACCACACCAACAACCCACCCACACCAGGTTCAGCTGACACAACAAGGGCAGTCGAGGCTTGAATATTCAAAAGCCCCTGGCATGCGCAGACATGCGTCTCAACCCACCATGCCTTAAAGCCATGGTGGGCTGCAGTGATCTTGCAAACAGCAGACAGACCAACCATTTTTGCGCCTAACACCAGACATGACCCACCCCAAAGATGGCAAGCACAACAAGCAAGGTTACCTTTGCTCTTGTGTGAGTCTTTCGCTTTCCTCGATTCTACTTTGAAGAATTTGTGGCAGCCCTCCCACTTCAGAAGCATACATACACAGCACCCTTCGATTGGGGAAGCCCCCAGCAAACCATCTGTTCATGACAAACTGGATCAAGCACTGACCTCCGGGCTTCCTATCCCAAAAAGGATAAAATGTGGTTGGAGGACTCTGACTGATTGCTCTGGAAAAGCCCCGAGCTATCCATTCTGAATCAGGCAAAGTACTAAAGTGTTAATAATTATTTGCTTGTTTCTGCCTCAGTTCCCGTCATTTGCAAAAAAGCGCAGGTTTTCAATCCATGTTATTTCTCACATAACGGACACTGTGCAGAATTTCAATCTACTTGCTCATTTGTTTCCTTAGTTTGCAAACTGTGCAAACCCAATTTAAGCAGGTGGTGGGGGGTGGAATCAACCTGCTTGAGCCCTTACACCTTAAAGCAACCTGGAGGAATGCAGGGTTAATCTGCTGGCTGGCTGGAATGCAGGAGAGGAGCACTCTTGCCCAGGGTGGGGTGGGGGAGGACACACTGTAACACTCTGTTACAACTCCCACTTGTAAATGGTGTAATTCCCACAGAACTGATTCCGTTTTCTCTGGTGAATAGTTTTGGTTTCTTGAGCACAGTGCATCAACTGTTTGGCTTCACTAACACTTAGCTTCTTTGTACAACAAAGATTCCAAGTGGGCCCAGACAGCACCTGGAATACAGAAATTCTCAGCCAGCTGCCCCCAAAACTTCAAATCCATCCATGGTGCACACCACCCTTCCCCCCCCCCCCCAGCATTTGGCTTCTAAGTAGTGACTAGCTGGATCCCTGGCTTTTTATTTGCATCAATTTGTGATTTAGAATTTTGAGACAGTGTCATGGGCACTCTCACAAAATGGCTGTCATGCCGGGCTTGCTCATTTATAAAGCGGCCGCCGTGGTGGGCATGGCAAGTCACAAAACACTCATTTACCAAAGGCAAACTGGTGAGACTACAAGAAAAGTAACTTACTAACAAACAAGGCAGAGATGGGACCTGAGCTCCAGAGGTGGGATTTGAGCTTGGCAATATCCCAGTTAATTTTTTTTTTAAAAAACTGAAGAAATAAAACTAAAGTCAGAAGGGGCAGAGGGCCTGGTGGTGCCCCTGACGGCCCCAGGATCCTCTCCCCTACCATCTCCTGTTCAGCAGTTCAACACCCAGCCCCCAACTTTTCCTTGGACTGGGAGCTGGGAGATCTGGGTTCTAGTCCCCACTCGGCCATGGAAGCTCACTGGGTGACTTTGGGCCAGTCACACACTCTCAGCCCAACCTACCTCACAGGGTTGTTGTTGTGAGGACAAAATGGAGAGGAGGAGGATAATGTAAGCCGCCTTGTGTTCCTTGCAAGAGGAAAAAAGGCGGGGTATAAATGCAATAATAAAAAATAAAAATGTCCGCAACACAGCTGCTGGGTTGGAACACAGGTCTCTCCATTCCAAACTGAACTCTCTATGCTTACTCTTAAGGGCTCTACATTTTCCAGGAATGGGTCCAACCCCCTTTCAGACTCTGCAGTCGAAGCTTAGATTATGCCAGAGCTCACTAGAGCTTATCACCAGAAACTGCTTTGAATGCAAAGGTCCTACCCTAGGATGCGTAAAGGAATAGCTTTACCATGGGAAAATGCTCAAGCACATGCTCTGCATGCCAAAGGTGCCAGGTTGGGTCCTTGGCTTCTCCAGATTAAAGAAGGCAGGGCTCTTGACTCACACCTTGGAGAGCCACTGATGCCAGTCCTGGGCTAGATGGACTGGCTGTATTTGACTCCAGTGAAGGTGTGAGGCCCGCGGAGGCAAGGAAAAGAAGAAGTCAGGCCTAGAGGCCTGGGGTATTTTGTTGGGAGGGGGCAACCCTGAGTGGAGTAGTTTCATTTCCCTGGTTGGTTTCATTTTCCCGAGTTAGGTTTCATTTCTCCAGGGTTGAAACAGTGCTTTCAGTTGTGGGGAAAGAGGGGATAAAAAGGGAGAGGAAGACCAGAGAGAGAGGAAGACCAGAGCCTGAGGAGAGAGCAGGAAGAAGCAGCCTAGAGATGTCTAAGTGCAGCTACGGTAGAGGGACTTGAGTTTCTGCAACTTTCATTTTCTCTTAATGCCTCTTGTATCACTCAGCTCTATTCTGTAAATACCTTTAGTTGTAATTTTCCTGCTTTAATTTACCAGTAAACTGTTGTGGTTAACACCCAGGTGTCTGAAGTGCCCATCGCCCCAAGTCTGTAGTCAAAACCCCACGTTACTGGGAAGGGGAAGTTTAACGGAAGGAAGGAGGGACTCTTAAGGAGGCAAGAGATCCTTAAGGAGTTGCTCAGGGGGTCCAGGTCATAAGGGGAACCCTGAAAACTCCATATAAGGCAAATTCATATCCTCAGAATAAGGGAGTATCCCTGAGCATGAGCAAAGCATAGCTCTGTCACCACTAAGCAACCAAAACATTCTCCGATTCTAGCATAGGCTTAAGCTCAAGAGCGTCTCCACTTAGAAATTGACCAACGACAGCAATTGCTTGTGAATTTTAAATTAAAGGCTTTCATTTATAAATCTTTTTTCCAACCTACAGATCAGCAGAAACCTCTCGTGCCTGTTCTGCTGGCTCAAGAGCTGCAGTAAAGACCACAGAAAGATTTCCCTTACACATCATAAACATGCAGGACCTTGACGTATGATGCCTTTTCCTGCAGAGACACTTTGGCCTTAACTTAGCACAAGGAAGAGGGGAGAAGTAGAGGATTTGCTTGTTCCTCCCCCACTTAAAAAACAAAACACCTTTTTTAAAGCAGGAAGAGGAAGCCTGTAAATATATAACCAACAACAAAATCAGCAATGTTGGCTAGAAAACATTTTTAGCAGTGGAGAGGCTGAGCTGCTTCCCCTGGAGATGGGATCAATCGGGGTGGCCAATTGTGCCTCCCCTTTGCCTGCTTGGCCATAAAAAAAAAAAAAAAGCTCCCTTAAAAGGCGCTGCAACCTGAATCCAGGGCAAGCTACAAAAGGTCTTAAAAAGGGAAAGATCTTATTGAGATGAGGTGGAAGGGGGGAGGGCGGCTGTGGTTCGTTATTATTCATGGTGATTATTAGCCTAGCAAGGCAAAAATGTAACATATAGTGGTTTGGGGTTGAGGCTGGTTTCAGGTGTGCCAGCTGCCCCTGTTGAACAGTGAAAGCCCTATTCCTTGGGATATATGAATCATACAAAACATGGCCCATCTTTTATCCCTGGTTTGCCTTTGGGGAAATACGAGAGATGCCTTTTGAAAATAGTATTAGTATATACGCTTGTCCACTACAGTTCTTCCAAGTTTCACCCCATTCCCCATAGAAGCTAAATCTCTGAAATGGGAGGGGGCAGGGATGCATTTTTACACATGCATGTCAATGCACTCCCATGGACACAAAATACCAGCAAGCTGCTTCCCTTCCATCCCCCTCTCGCTATACCAGATAATAAACAAACACATCCAGCAACATTTACTATTATTTATTGTACGTATAGCCCACCCTTCCTCCAAGGCATTCAGGGCAGCATACATGGTGTCACCCTCCCACACGGCATTGTATTCTCACAACAACCCTGTGAGGTAGGTTAGGTTGAGAGCAAATAACTGGTCCATGGTTACCCAGAGAGCTTCATGGTTGAGTGGGGATTTGAAACTGGGTCTCCTCAGCCCTAGTCCACTAATCATTACATCATTCTGTTTGGGTTTGCGGCTATTCTGTAAGTCAGGGGTCTGCATGGGCACCTTCCGGGATTTGAGAAACTGCTGTGGGCACCACCACAAAATGCCTAATCAGTGGATTGCAGTTTTGGTGTCTACCTTACACATCTATGGATCTTAGGCTGTGTCCTATTCAGCAAAAATGTTTGCTTCATGTCTATTGCACACCGCAATGCCTCTTCAATAAGGGATTTGTCTAATTCAGCTAATTGCTGGCAGTGCAATACAGCTAATGCTTCTTTTAAATGTATATTCTGGCAGTGTCCAGTAATTGCTTCTTTTTGCAGGGAGGTTATCACACAGAAAATTTTTGTACTGGAGCAGTCTTTAATATTCACTGATATACACGCACTTTTGAATTATTTACCTGCTCTATGGAAATTAACAAATGGTCAGCGTCAATGGATTCTCTGCACCCTTTTGACAGCTAAAAGACTGATACTGCAACATGGGAAGGATAAACACTCACTTCCTATAATGCAATGGATTGAGGACCTTACAACATTTTCAGTATTTGAACAGGTGGCATCTAGACGCCACCTTCAAATGGATTCTTATCTGGATATCTGGTCCACTTTTGTTGAAGCCTATGTATAATTTCTAGAAAGTTGTATGCATTCATATGTATTCATTGCTGTAGATATATAGAAATCCATGTATGCATATTTTAAAGAATAGAAAAAAATAACGTTTTGCAGGTGCCTGCAGGCACCGCATTGGGACCCCTTCATGAGCACCTTTAGAGGAGCTCACGGGTGCCCCCTTGGGGCCCCCTGCTGTAAGTAATACACGCAGATGCACTGGGAGATTAAATATTCTGTTCAGTGCTGTTTTAAAATGTATTTAACCCCCTTGAAAGCCAAAAAGCAGGGCATGCTTTTAAATATGCACAAAATGCAAGTGGGGCCAGCAACAAAATTACGCAGTGTGGAGTGCTCCTGTTCAAGACTCAGCCAGCCAGCCATTCATGTCATTTCACTTCATTTATTATGTTTCTATATCACCCAATAGCCAAAGCTGTCTGGGCAGCCCTTTCCAGGACAGTCCATTGCATTGCATTTCCATCCCATTGTCCCTCCCAGTTCTCCCTCCCAACAGTCAGTCAGAATTCCATGGCCACTGTGTATGCTCAGTCCTTACTGGGCTGTGTGTGTATTCCCCACTTCATTTAACACCCCCGGCCAAGATTTTTTGTACTTCTTGGGCTCTTCCTGAGGCTGCTGTTACTTCCCTCTTATGTGTGGATGGTGCTCTTTTAGTTAGATCAGTATCCACACTTGGAGAATTAGCTATCAGTATATAGCTATGAGGGGCCGAGGTGGCTTAGTGGTTAAGATGAACTGCAGACTGGAAGGTCGGCAGGACAGCAGTTCGAGACCTGAGTGCTGCGTGACGGAGTGAGCTCCCGTCTTCAGTCCCAGCTTCTGCCAACCTAGCAGTTCAAAAGCAAGAAATTGCAAGTAGATAAATAGGTACTGCCTCGGCGGGAAAGGTAACAGCGTTCCGTGCACCTCGGTGTTGAGTCATGCCGGCCACATGACCACGGAAGCGTCTTCGGACAGCGCTGGCTCTTCGGCTTAGAAACGGGGATGAGCACCGCACCCTGGAGTCGGACACAACTGGCTGGGGACACCTTTACCTTTTACCTTTATATAGCTATCCCAAACTGGCACCCTTTGGGTGTTCTGGACTGCGAGTCTCAGGTGCTGCCCAGCCCAGGTCTGGTTTAAAGGTAAAGAACCATAAGAATGGAGCGTCAGGACCTGAGGTTGCCCATCAGCAATTAGTGCCTGGGCAGCAGACTGAGCAAGCACACAAGTCTTCCCCACTCCCTATGGTGAGGTGGATTTTATTTCCATGTAAATTACAGGAATTATTTCTAAATGTGCATATACAGGGAGTTTCAAAATGATGAACCCGATTTGAAATCGCTATATCTCTGCAACCACAAACCGCCCACGAATTAAACTCTTACCACTTGAAAGGGTGGGGCATGGAGTTTCAAATGATTACCGCTAGATGCCTCTCTCAGCGCACAAACAGCCCCTAGCCTCAGACATTTGCAAGATGGCGACCCCGCAACGCAAGGCATTTTGCATTCTGCAGTTCAGCAAGACCCCAAGACTTGGCACTACACTCTTGGCCCCCAAGATCTCCAGACATTACACCCTGTGACTTTTTCTTGTGGGGATACATCAAAGAACGTGTTTTTGTGCCACCATTAGCAACTAATCTGGATGACCTCAAAAACAGAATCACGGCAGCGGTGACTTCAGTGGAAGACGACACTTTGAAAGGCGTTTGGGACAAATTCAACTATCATCTCAATATTGAAAAATACAGCAGGTGGAGGGCACATAGACCATTTATAAAGTGGTTAGTAAAACTTGATAACTCATTAAACCGTTTGTAACGTTTGGTGTAATTGTAACATGTTGCCATCATGAAATATACCGCTTTGAAATTGGGTCCATCATTTTGAAACACCCTGTATACTTGGAAATTATCATATGCATGCTTTAGGTAAATCGCTGTTCTTTTTTTGCTCTTTTTTTGGTGAAGCATTTCCTCTTTTTTTGTGAGGCATAAGTGACCACCCTTCTGACCCTACAAGCACAAAATGAAACAGATTATGAATTTAAAAGGTGAAGCTGCATGTGTTCAGAGTATTTCTCTCTCTCTCTCTCTCCCTCTCCCTCATTTTGTTTTTTTTTTTGCTCTAATATATCAGGAATGTAGAAGCAGTTGTAACACATGGAACGGGCAGGGGTTAGAAGAGAAACGTTAGTTGTGTGCTTCACAACTTAAGTAATCCACGTGGCCATCTAAAGGGGCGGGGTGGGGGGCTTTCCAGAGTCTAGAATCAGCCTGACCAGCAGCAGCTATTGAGGGTTTGAGACAGGATTCTTTCCCCTACTATCTCCATCCAACAGATGCCATTTCTGCCAGTTTTGCTTCCTGCAAGTGAGCAAAGAGCGCTTCAGAGTTAGTTTGGAGGCACCTGAGGAATCTCTAGAAGCTCTTAAACCCAGCTGCAGGGAAATGCTTCTCAGTAGCTTCTCAGGACAGCAGTAGTTCTTTGGATGCCAATTAAATGTCAAGGATCCTGGGGTACACCTCGCAAACTGTGCTGTGTGAGGCTGCAAAAGTCTCTCAGGCTGTTTCTGATTTCACACACGAGATGGCAAGAAACCTGAAGCCATCTGGGCTCCTTGAAGCATGTACCTGTGTAATGCACATCCTACAAAATAGATTCAGACTTCGTGGGCATACCCTTAAGATGTCTCAGGCCTGTTCACACATGCTTCTTTGTCACTCTTTGACACTAGGATCAAGTGACGACTTGCGTGTGTGAATAAACCATCACACATCAGTCACCACAGATAGAATTTTCATATCATCTGACATCACCTCAAACACAACACTTCCCCGATGAAGACAGCTCACACATTCAGTGGGGAGTCAACATAAAAACAGCTCCTTGTCGCCAGAGTCAGCTGAGGTGGCGAAGGTGCTGGACCAGTGCCTGGAGGCTGTAATGGGCTGGATGAGGGCCAATGAACCAAAGCTAAATCTTGACAAGACAGATGCTCTGTGGATTGGTGGTTCTCGAGTCCAGGAATTGGGTAAGCAACCTGTCCTGGATGGGGTTGCACTCCCCCCGAAGGGGCAGGTGTGTTGCTTGGGAGTACTACTAGATCCATTCCAGTCACTGGAGCCCCAGGTGGACTCCGTGACCCAGAGTACTTGGGGCCAGCTTCAGCTGATCCACCAGCTACAGCCTTTCCTGGACAGGGATAACCTAGCCAGGATAGTACATGCACTGGAAACTTCCCAATTAGACTACGGCAATGCACTTTACGTGGGGCTGCCCTTGAAGACGACTCAGAAGTTGCAGCTAGTGCAAAATGCAGCAGCTAGACTGCTGACTGGAACATCTCGTAAAGATCAAATAACACCAGTTTTAAAGGAATTGCACTAGCTGCCAATACGCTTCAAGATGGAATTCAAGGTCCTGGTCATGACATTTAAAGCCCTAAGCGGCTTGGGACCTCGATATCTGAGGAAGCGCCTCTCCCGATATATGCCTGCCCAAGGACTGAGATCTGTTGGAGGGGCCCTTCTCTGCATCCCACCAGTGCGAGAGATACACTGTGGTGGGACACGGGAGGGGGCCTCCTGTTCAGTGGCACGCCGGTTGTGGAATGCCCGCCCCTTGGAGGCCCGACTGGCACAGACACTGGTTTCACTTCAGTGCCAAGTTAAAACACGGCATTTTACCAAAGCCTTTGAGGAATAACTGAATTCCCTAAAGTTGCACAGTTTTAACTGGCTTATTGTTTTAGATTTTTTAATTGGTATTAGCTTGTTTAATGGTTTAATATGCTTTTAGCTGTTTAAATTATTTACCGTTTTATACAGTTTAAATTGATTTTACCTGTACAGCACTCCGAGATCTTAATGATATAGGGCAGGATACAAATGTTTTAAACAAACCAACACAGGCTCAGTTCAAGGATACTCAAGAGGCAGAATGACTCTTGCCTTGGGCAACTCAGGGCACAACTAAACATGGCCTGGTAGCTCTCTGTGCGTCTTTTAAAAAGCACAGCTGTGCGCACCATGCGTCTTTTAAAAAGCACAGCTGTGCACACATGTGCATGGGAAAACTCAGATCAGGACCATGGCACTGTGTGAGGGACAACATTCCCTCCTATGCTGTTTTCCCACTGTAATGCTGCCTGGTTCGAATGTAGAATGAGATATCTGGGGAGCTGTGAATTTTTCCCTGTGAGGCAAATAGTAGCTTCCAGAGGGGTGGGATTTAGCTGGGGAAATGGCATGAGGGAAAGGGCTGTAAAATGCTCCCAGGGGCCACAGTCCTGATCAGATTCACCCACTGCTGCTATTAACTCCCCTGCCACCATTTTTTTAAAAACAAAGTCATGGGACAGCCTAATCACAGATCTCATATGTCAAGCCGATAAGTCATTAAGGGTGCAATCCTATGCATGATTAGACAGAAAAAAAGTTCTACAACTCCCAGCATTCCCCAGCCAGCCACAGCTGGCGAGGACATGCTGGGAGCTGTAGGCCTTTTTTCTATCTAATCATGCATAGGATTGCACCTTTAATGTATCTATTATTTTATAATGTTTTTATACTGGTTTTTATATTGTATTTTTAAAATGTAAACCGCTTAGAGATCTTATGATATCAAGCGATATACAAGTAGTTTAAATAAATAAATAAATAAATAAAATAAGGTATAACCTGCCCCTTCATTTCAGCCTTACCCCATTAATCATATTAGCTGGGGATGGTGGAAACTGTTCCCCAATGCTTTTGGAGGGCACCAGTTTGGGGGAAGACTCCAGTGCAAAAATGAAGCAACGGTGGGACCCATCTGACAGACTCTGTCACAGAGGGAGCAGTGAGCAAGATGAAGGTTTACAAATTAATGCCAAATGATGAACAATACAAAGGAGTAAACAGCCAGCCAGTGCACAGATTTAAAGCCATCTGGGAGTACCTCACCACATGAAGAACCTGCAGAATGCTGCATCTCCCCCCCCCCCACGCGCGCGCAGACGCCACTTCCTAGTGAGTGAACTGCAGAATGAAGTAGTGACACGTTTGGTTGCGTTTGTGTGAGACACACATGCTGTGTTGGTTGTAAGAAGAACTTGGCAAGGGTGGAAACTGCAGCATCGCAGCTGCAACGGCTCGTCGCCTTTGATTTTAAACCCGCTCAAGATATTAGACCGTGGACTGCCAACGTCACAGTGTTGACATCAGCAGATATACTGACATCAAAGCAGGCAGAAAACCTAGCCCTGTAAATCCACACACCATGGACTCCCCTTCTTCTTGGCTCATGCATAATTAGTATCAAATTGGAGAGGGGGTGAAACTCCCATTATCAGAGGTTTTAAAGCCTCCCTCTTTTTTCTTCCATCATAACTCAAATTTTGACACAAAGTGTGGGGGATTCTGTACTGCATTTGCAGCTTTACATCATCAAGGCCCACGCTTGCAATGCTGTCATCTGGGGTGAAATAAATCAGCATCTTGGAGGTCTGATTCTCCCCCAGTCTGTCTGATAGGGTAGATGTGGGGCTTTGTTTGACTCACCATGCTCCAGGCTGTAGAACAAAAATCTATATTCAATGTCAGGGTTCAGGAATCCAATAAGAGAGAAAGGAAGAGTTCTCTGAACATGTGCTGAGTTCCTTTTCACACTAAACACAACAGACAGCGTGTAGAGAAACTTTCCCCAAACTGGTGCTCTCCAGATGTGCTGGACAATAACTGCCATAAATGGCCATGCTGGCTGGGATTTGTAGTCCAACACATTTGAAAGGCACCAAGTTGGGGGAAGCTGCAGTAGAGAACTGGGCTGCCAGAACTGAGCAAACAACTTCTAGGCCAGTCAACACCTGACAATTCGTCTTTTGCCAAGTGAGCACTGAACATCTGATCAGAAGCCTTTTCAGCTTTAGTAAAAACTAGAGCAACCACACACACACTTTTTATGGATGGAAGATAAAGCCGTTAGCCATAATAGCTAATGGTGCCTCCATGCACAGAGGCAGTATTTATTTATCTGAACACAAGAACATGCTGGGGGACAAGCAACAATCCCTTACGTGTGGGCATCTTAGGACCATCCAGCAGGTAGCTGTTCAAAGGGAATGCTGATCCAGGCAGGCAATTTTTTTTTAATCTACATTTAGCAAAATAATTTTCTTCCCCATCCTTCTCCACACCTCTCCCCCTCCAAAATTTGATCTCAAGGCTTTCTCGCCTCTGGGCTTTCAGCTGCTAAAGAACACAACTATTATAACAGCAATGCCTGCAATTAAAGCATGTGCTAATAAGTCACACTGCTGCAGTGAGACACATACAGACCCGCCAGGCTAAATTGCTGGTTTCCAAATCCTTCCTCCCCCCCCCCAATAATTAAGATGTTATTATGATTCCCACTCTAGTAACCTTTTGGAATTCCCTCCCCCTCCAGTTCACACACACACACACACACACGTGGTGGCCGTGTCCTTTATCTCCACGCCCCCCCTGCATTTTTGTTCAACATACAAGGCTCAGCCGCGTGGCATGTAACATCCTAGATTTGCGCGGGCATGCATGTATTGCCAGATTTTTAAAGCCCCGCTTGCCATTTCACTGACTGAGGTCGCCCGAGATGAAAGGTGATGGGGGTGGGCGGGGGAGAACTGCGGTGGGGCATGCCAGATGCCATCCATTTACAGCGCTGGTGATATTGAGACAAACGGAATTTAAAAGGCCAAATCGTATGGCGTGAAGGGGTGCGACGTGCACCGACGGACCGCGCCCTTCCCACCCTATAGTTTGGTCTTTGATACGTAACTCGACATACCGACGTGTAGACCGCTTAGACTTTTATATCGCCTGCCGGCACTCAAACGCCCAGCGCAAACACAGGCGCGCACCGCCGGGGCATGCAGGCCACGGGCAGCCGTCCCAAGCCTCGCTCACCGCGCGCAGCACCCGACCCCCGCCGATCCCGCCCGGTCTAACCCCGGAGCGCCACCCGCAGAGAGCGGGTGCCGCAGAAGAGCAAGCCGTGGCTTTTCCGGGAGAGGCGGCACCGGGACGCGACCCTCTCGCTCAACGTGACAGACTACGACTAGCGGCTACGGGCTCGCTACTGCAGGGCGTGGGGCGGGGCGGGCGGGGGGCGACAGCTCCAGATGGGGGGCGCCTGGCGGGCGGGCACCCGCGCTCGAGGCTAGTGCGCGCCTGTTCGCGGGGCGGGCGGCGTGGAGATGCGGGCCTTTCGAAAACGGAGAAGCCCCCCCCCCCCCCCAACACACACATAATAGTGTTCGCTCCCCGCTCGATCCTGGAAGGGGGCGAAGGCAGGGGCACGCCGCCCCGGACGAGGCGGCGGCGGGAGAACGCGCGCCCGCCCACCCACCCATGGGCCGCTTCGGCGAGGAAGGCGGCGGCGAGAGGGGCGCGCGGCGGCGCTCACCTTCGTCTCCTGGAGGCCGGACACGGGGGCCGGCGTCTGCTGGGGCGCGCCCGAGCTGTGCTGGGGCTCGTTCTCCTTTTCGGTGATTTCGGTCATGGCGAGCGAGCCCGGGCGGCTCTGCGCCGGGGATCCGGAGACGGAGCGGAGGCGGCGCGCCTCCCCGGGGCGGCTCGGGGTCTCCCGCTTCTCGCCCTCCGCGCCTGCCTCCAAACAACGCAGCCGCCGTCCTGCCCGCCGCTGCCAGCCGCCCCCTTCCCGCGTCGCTTAACGGTTCCAGCCAGAATTATGCGGGGGCTTCCTCCCGCCCTGGGGACGAGCGGGCGGGCCCGGCTAGCCAAGCCCGAGTCCCGCGAACTCCTCGGGGCGCGGCGGGGACGGGCCGCTTCGCCGCCGGGCTCGCCGTTCTGCGCCTCAGACCCAGGGCGGCCGCAGCCCCGCGCCGGCTGATGCTGCCGCTGCTTCCCACGAGCGGCGCGACGGGCATCGGCCGCCGGAGCGCGCGGGGCGGCCCCGCCTCGTCCAAGTTTGACTCCGGGAGCGGCTCGGCGCCGCCCCTCCCTCGCGCCCCCCTCTCACGAGCGGCCCGTTAATCCCGCCTTGTCCTTTTGACACGCCAAGGAAGAACGCGGGGCACGGCCTCCCATTGGCCTTTTCCGCGCGGGAGGCGGGGGGGAGTGGGCGCCTCCGCCAGCCGGCAGGTCCGCGCCGGAAAGTTACGCGCGGGCGGTGAAGCTGCCCGAGACGTTCGCGGGAGGGCAGAGCGAGCCGCCTTCTCGGGTTCGCACGCGCCCAGCAAGGAGCGCCGGCGCGGGGCGCGAAGAGATTTGTCTCGGCTGTTCTCTCCTGGACTTCGCGAAGTGAGATATCGCAACATCGTGTACGGGGACCTTAGAAGCGAGGCAAGCGCGCAGTTCCCAGCAGCAGCCTGATATACTGCCTCCGAGCACGGAAGCTCGACTTTGCTAACATGGCCCCTCCTCGCAGCAGGGGCCCCCAACCTTTTTGGGCCTGTGGGCACATTTGGGCATTTGAGAAACTGCTGTGGGCAGCACCACAGAATGATTCACACAGAGCATAACGATTCACTGCTCGCATAATGGCTGCGGCAGGGGCCTGAAGAGGCTCTGAAGGGGCTGTTCAGTTCTCAAAAGAGAGCTGAAGAGGGGTGGGGAAGAAAAATAGCGAGGCTATAGACTGGGGAATAGCAAAGCAAACAGGGGGAGTGGAGAGAAAGAGCAAGTTAAATGAGGCCAGAAGCCAGGAGGGGGGAAGAACAGCAAGGTAAAGAGGTGGGGAGAGAAATAATGAAGCTAGAGGCTAGGAGGGAGGGGGAAACAGCAAGGCAAAGGGGTAGAGAAGGAGCGAGGCTAGAGGCTGGGTGGGAGAAACAGTGAGCTAAAGAGGTGGAGGAGGAAACAGCAAGGCAAAGGGGTAGAGAAAGAGTGAGGCTGGAGGCTGGGGAGGGAGAAACGGAGCTAAAGAGGTGGGGGGGGACAGCAAGGCAAAAGGGTAGAGAAAGAGCAAGGCTAGAGGCTGGGGGGAGAAACAGTAAGCTAAAGAGGTGGAGGGGGAAACAGGAAGGCAAAGAGGTACAGGGGAGAGAAAGAGCAAGGCTAGAAAGGGAGAGAAAGAAGACTACCCTAATATTTTCCAAGGTTCTTCTTCAAACAACATTTTTGGAGGAGTCAGGGAGGGGAGAGCTTCTTGGGTGCTTTTGGACACCACAGGTGTCATGACGCCCAAGGGTGCCACACTGGGGACTCCTGCATTACAGCACTCTGCTGCCAAAATAATTTGCCACTCTCTCGCCCTCTCCTGAAATCCCCACACTGGCTTCCTGTCCACTTCCAGGCCCAGGACAAGCTCCGTATCCTCACCTTCTAAGCCCTCCATGGCTTTGCCCCGGTGATGCCTCTGTATCCAGATCCATCCCCTGCCCATGATCTGTGCTTCTCCCATGCCAACGCTTGAAAGTCTCTTCCTCCCATATGCTTGGAGAACACCTGTGTGATGATGGCAGCTCCTTTAGTTCCTTCAGGTCCTCAATTAAAACCCACCTTTTCTGTTAAGCCTTTGGCACAACCCCCTCGTCTCCATGACCTAGACCACAGGTGGGCACCTTCTGGGGCTCTGGGTGCCACTTTCAGTCCCCCTCCCCCCACAGCACCCTGCTGCCATTGAGAAGGCCCTTCCTCAATGACCTGAGTGGCCAAGAAGGCTAATGCAAGAGGCGACAGTCCTCCGGGCATTTTGGTCCTAAACCAGTAGAAGTTTTAAAGATAATGCCAGAACTTTGAATTTCACTTGGGAACAGGCAGGGAAATGGATACAACAGAGTGATATGATCTGAATAACTGATCCTGGTTAAAACCACAGCTGCAACATTTATTTATTTAGTACATTTCTATACCGCACAATAGCCAAAGCTGTCTGGGAGATTCACAACATTTCAAACCACAAAATACATCATAAAATACAAGATAAACTGTAAAAGTTTAAAACTACAGTATAAAAATACAAACCAATACCTAGCAGCAATGCGGAGATTTAAAATACAATGACAGATTTGAAACAACAGAACTAAAAGACTAAAATGCCTGGGAAAAACAAAAAGGTCTTTACCTGGCACCAGAAAGAGCACAATGCAGGCACCAGGTGAGCCTCTCTGGGAAGCTCATTCTACAACCAGGGTGCCAAGGCAGAAAAGGCCCTTTTCTTGGTAGCCACCCACCTCACTTCCTTTAGCAGGGGCTCCTGGAGAAGGACCACAAAAGATGATCTTGGGTCCAGACAGATAGATATGAGCTACATTTTACCATCGCTGAAATGTCTGGGCATACTTTAAAGCAGGGATGTTGAACCTCAGGCCAACTCCAGCCCTCCAGGGTTCCCCAGAAGGCCATGCCCCCCTGCCATAACTTGATGGCTTCCTGTTTTTTCCACCATTCCCCCTGCACATTTTAAAAGGTTTAAATGTCTCTCCTAAGGCTGAATTACTAGCAGCTAAAATATACTTGTGTTGGGGGTATTTTGCCCCGCCCCTTTTGCCTTAGGTCACATTCACTGGAAAGTGACCCCCAAGAGTTTCTTGGAAATTAAATTCAGCCTGCTTTAAAGGCAGCCCCACAAAGAGCAAGATACAGTAGTCCAACCTGCCCCAACCTGGTGCCCTCCATATGTTTTGGACTTCAACTACCAGCAGTCCCATCCAACATGGCCAATAGTCAGGAATGCTGGGAGTTGTAGTCCAAAACATCTGGAGAGGATCAGGTTGAGGAAGGCTGCAGTAGTCCAACCACGATGTAATTAAGGCAGCATGTTCAATGGACGTGTTTAATACTATTAGCACTAGTAATAATTAGTATTACTATTCGTATTTGATTAGTTTGATTATAAATCTAATTAATAAACAAAACGTATATTTTCATGGGGACATCTCCCTTGGAGGAGAAGGGATTGCAGCCTGCTGAGTGCCTATATACTAACAGCAAAGTCATTCATTCTCCATGTTTGGATCTGTGTGTAGCCAAAACAGCACCAGCTAGGCACAGGAGGGGAACCTCAAGGTTTGCAAAAGTATGAAAAATCTTTAGAAAATAAACCATAAGGAGCAACACACATACCCTGCCAGAAAACCCCAGTCCATTGAGGATGCTGTGTGCTCAGTGGCCACGGAATAGTGGCTGAGGGAGGGGCCAGAACAGAATGACATGGTCTATCCTGGGAGAGGGGCTGGCTGGCTGGAACCCTGAGCAGGAGCATTTCACACTGTGATCCCACTTCTAATCTGTTCATTTATAAACATAGTTTGAGCACATTTTGTGGGGACACAGAAGCAAGCATTCAAGGAGGCCATGCTAAATTTACAACCTCAGTCCAGTCACCCCCAAATCTCTTCTGCGTCCAACTGCTTTTTAGCAATTCTGCCAATCACAAAAACAAATGGCTGCTTTTAACACCTCTTGCTCCTACACCAGGCCAAAGTTTCTGGCTTTTTGGCATTTTTTTCTTTCTGTTTAGGCATTCCTCTCCTTTTACGGTGTAGAAAGGGGGCCTATTGAGTCTACCTCCTGGCACCAGTCATATTTGTAAATTGAATTTCCTTTGGGGGTCCCAGAGAAGGTTTCAAAAGGCTTCCAGGCAATCTCCTATCCAGGCACTGAATTACTTAGCTCTAACAATGCAACAGTATTGTATGCTTTCAGACCACTCTTTGCATCTTGCAGCTGATGATACAGAAGCATGGAAAGCCAGCAACAGGAAAGTTAGTCCAGAATTCTTCATCAGGCAGATGGTAAACAAAGCAAAAGGCAGCGGGGAGGGGGGGCAGGGGAGATCATCCACCAGATAAAGAGTTCTGGCGAACGCGAAAGGTTGCACACTATTCTGTGACCTTTGAGTTGCCCTAATAAAGATATTACTCCAATTTCGATTTCGGGATTTTGCTTATGGCCAATATAGCTACCTTTGCTTTTTGTGTGACTAGGAAACTTACTGTAGTCTACGTAAGAGTTTGCCCCGATGTGAGTAGAAATACTTGGTCTTGGGAGACATTGAAAGGAGAATTACAAGGAAGCGATGACATTGCTTCCGCTCAGCCCTTGGGTGTCTTTCATTGCTGTTGGCTCTGGGCCACAGCAAGGCTAGCAAGAATGTTCCCTTGGGGATTGTGGCTAGATCTGTAAGAAGCAGGGATGAAGGTCAGAGAAAGGATGGATAAGGGTGTGCGTGTGATGCCTAGAATAACATATGTCTGGCACAGTTAATACGCAGGGATGGTGGTAGCTGCATGAGTAAAAAGTGGTGGGTAGTGTATGAATAGGTGGGGTGAAGTCATCAGGCGGATGGGATGAACAGCCAGAAGTATGTTTTTTTAATTGTGGGGGAAGAAAGCCATAAATTATCCTCACTCCATTGAGGTGTGTGTGTGTGTGTGTGTGTGTGTGAGAGAGAGAGAGTTTAAAGGAGGATGAGTATGTGGGAAGGAAATGAGCCATTGTCTGCACCAATGACCTTGCAGTGAGCACCAGTCAAAGCGCCCTGTCCCCCCCCCCTCCTTTCCACCCCCCTTTCTCCTGGAAAATTACAACAGCTGTTCAAAGAGAAGATTATCCCCCCACCCAGGGGGGAAAAAACCAGAGCAAAAGTCCCTAGAGCTGATGTAATTGTTGTTAAAAAGGGGGAGGAGCCAAATTCTTGATATGCAAACAGATAGAAGGGGTTTATTTAGAAAACCTGGTTAAGATAACAAAAAGATTAAAACACACCAATCCAGAAAAGAGGATTTGAAGGCAATGATAGTAAAAGCAACAGGAAATCTTTGCTTTGACTCATGGCATGGTGGAACATTGCATTTCCTTTCAAGTTGAATGGAGGTTTGGGATGGGGGGAGCGAACCTCAGCTTGTGGTATGCTTAGAACACAAACCCAACACAAGGTCACCATCTTCTCTTCCTTAAGAGCTGAATGATAAGCAGAAATGCCAGACGGCTGTGAGTCAGGTTCTTTTCCTGGGCTTGGTCCTTGATACAATGGGTGGTCAAATGTGCCATTAGAGTGCTCTTTACTGAGCCACCTTAGAAAGTACAAACAGTCAGCAATGGAGAGGAGAAAATGTTGGAATGCAAAGGTGTGGCAAGGATCTCATTTGGATTCTCCATTAAAAATGTGAGTGAATGGAAGGAGAGCAATTACAGAGAAAAGGGCTAGCATGGGCCCAACTCAACAGTGAGAATATGCAGACAATAAAAGCAAACACCTAAAAACAAATCCATGAATATCCAAAGGACACCAGACCAGAACAAACCTATCAAGTTTCTAGTCCTTCGGTTTAAATCATCCTACTTTCTTCCCCTATGTGTCACCACATGGATGCTGCAATTGTACAGGACAGCAGAACAAGCGCGGAATGTGGTTGTGGGCACAGATTTCACCTTCCTGAAAATCTCAGGCTTTTTGTAAAGCAAATTTCTAGCCCATTTGGTCTGCAGATATCGCTGATGGGCAATGCCTGCCAAAATTGGCTGGAGTGAGTGGCCCGGCTTGGCTGCCTCTCCACTTGCTCATGCAGTCATGGGCCACTTTTCCCAACAGCGTTGTCTGCAATGCGTTAGGAGAAGATGGCTCTGTGAGACAGAGAGCCCAAACTCAGCCAGCAGCAAGCCAGCATCGTTGCCAGCTCAGGTGGAGGGGAACTGCCAGGGGCTGCCACTGCACCCCCACCCAAGGGGGCCACCTCACTCTGCCTCACGGTAGCATTAGCCCTGCCCATGGTGGCCATATCTACCTGGCAAGCTTCACATGAGTACAGTTGTCGCTGTGCAGAGGGTGTGATATACTGCACACTATCAGAAACCTCCAAAAGAAAACGTTTTCAGTGATGTTGCGAAAAGATCCAGTGATCCAGCAGGCCTTTGCAAGGTGACAGGTAGGGAGTAGAACTTCTAGGTAAGGACACAACTTGGTAGAAGGCATGGAGACTGATGGCAGCAGAACTGCTCATGGCTTTCCGCTCTGGTTGTTTTCCACCATGCTTCTTTTTCCTCTGTCACCATCATCAGCGTGCCTGTCAAAATTATACATCTTCATTTCCTGCTCATCCCTTCCCTCCAAACTCCAGTCAGATTATCCCTTTTCTGGATTGTGTCCGTAGTCTGGCTGGCCATGATAATGTCCCCAAGACTCCATAACTGTAACGACCTTTACTATCAATCAGTGCCAATTTGGTGTTACATGCAAAGGGACATTTGGAAGTCCAACATTGTTGCTCATCTCTAATTGGGGTTTAACCTTTCTTTAAAAAAAACACCCTCCAACAATACTAGAGGGTAGTGGAGAAATCCAGGGCTCCGTTTATCCAGAAGGGGGAGGATGCTGCTGCAGTTTCATCCAGCAAGGGGCAGGTCCTTGAAGTTTCCTTGGTCAGTTCAGTTCAGGATGTGCGAGAGGCACACAAGCAGCAGTGTCATCTGCGGCGGCTCCTCACCACCAATCCTGCTCCGATACTGGGAGTAAGCTGTGCAGGGAAAGTATTGCTTAAAAGAAACAGAGCGGGGGGGGGGCACTCACCTCCCCTGCACACTTAGTTTTGTGTAAAGAGTAGACCCTCTACTCCCAGCTTCAGGGCTGGCATCACGTGTAGGCATGGTCAGGAACCTGCCGAGGGCCCAAACCCCAGCAGGGGCCCACTGGCAGGAGGCCCCTGGGTTTGCTCCTCCTCTTCCCCATTGCAACCTCGCTCTGGCCCAGAGAACGATGGTGGTGGTGGTGAACAGGAGCAGGAGACTCCATGGCCTATTTTCTCGCTGGCTCCCTACTGTCAGTGGTAGCAGTGCTGAGAGAGAGGCGGGGGAGCAATAGCAGCCGGTGACGATGGCAGCAAGAAGGTAGTAGATGCCTTGAGGGGGCTTCCCACTGAGGGTGTCTTGCCCACAGGCTCTCCACGGCCTGGAGCCACCACTGTCCAGCTTTATACATGAACAAGGAAGACAAGTGCCTAAGATACAGGTGGCTGCCCCTAAGTGCCCCTTCAAAACTCAGCACCAAAATAAATCTGTAAATCATTAAGAGACAATCAGACTTTTTGTTCTTTTTGTTGCAGCAGATGACCAAGACGGCTTGTCTAGAATGTAGTGCTGAAGTGAACTTTTGCACAAATGAAAATTTGTTAAGATGAGTGCTTCACCCTTGTTTGCACCCTTTTTGTTTTGATTTGGGCACGTGTCAAACATTAAGAGCGCAATCCTATGCACGTTTAGACAGAAGAAAGGCCTACACCTTCCAGCATGCAGGCCTTTTTTCCTGTCTAAACTTGCATAAGAGTGCACCTGAAATCTCTTAAGTTGCCAACTATCCAATATTAGGAACATAAGAAGCTGCCTTATATGACATCAGCCTATTTGTCCATCTAGCTCAGTATTGTCAGCACTGACTGGAAGTGGCTCTCCAGGGTTTCAGGCAGGAGTCTTCCCAGCTGTACATACAGATGCCAGGGATCGAACCTGGGACCTCTGCAAACCAAGCGGGGGCTCTCCCACTCCCACAGCCCTTCCCCTGCTATGGCTCTCAACTGACAAATGTCAAACACTGAAATCAAGGATAGTGCTCCTAAAGATTATGCCTTTTGAGTGCCTGAGCTGCTTCGCATACGCTATCTCAGCAGTCCTAACAGCCCTGTAAGGTAGGTCCACAATCCTATTGAACATGGGGAGAGTGAGGCTGAGAGAATAGTGGCTTCCCTAATGCCACCTGGTGAATTCCTGGTTCAGATGGGATCTCACCTGGGAGGTTTGGGGTCAGATTGTTTAGGCCAGGGGTCCCCAATGTGGTGCCTGCGGGCACCTTAAATATTTTTTAAAATATACGTGCATGAATTTGTATGAAATGCATACAACATTCAAGCAATCATACATGGGCTGCAACAAAAGTGGACCAAATATCCAAATAAGTATCCATTTGAAGGTGACGTCTATATGCCACTGTGACGTTTTGGGACAGCTGTCCTCACTGTCCCGCAAGCTTTAGCCCCTAAATTCACCAGGTGAAAGAGACACTAACTGGTCTCTTTGCCTAACTAGTCCCCTTCACCCAACCAGGAGAAGTACCCAGGAAATATGAACACTATTGGTAGCACGCAAAGATGTATTCTAGTGGGATTTTATAATTTAAAAACAAGTTAAATGTTTATTTAATACAATAGATGTTATATCTTAAGAACATAAGAAGAGCCGTGCTGGATCAGACCAAGAGTCCATCTAGCCCAGCATTCTGTTCACACAGTGGCCAAACAGCTGTGGACCAGGGACCCACAAGCAGGGCCTGAGCGCAGCAGCACCTCCCACCCATGTTCCCCAGCAACTGGTGTACATAGGCTCACTGCCTCTGGTCCTAGAGAGAGCACAGATCCATCAGGACTAGCAGCCATCGATAGCCTTTTCCTCCAGGAATTTGTCCAACCCCCTTTTAAAGCCCTTCAAATTGGTGGCCATCACTACATCCTGTGGTAGCGAGTTCCATAGTTTAACCCTGCGCTGTGTGAAGAAGTCCTTCCTTTCAGCGGCCCTGAATCTCCCACCAATCAGCTTCATGGGATGACCTAGATACTCTTCTAATTAGTCACTCAGTTCTCGGTCTTACCCCTCCTACTCTGCCCCTTCTGACTCCTGTTCTCACAGATGTACTATCTTCATCAAACCCTAAGGCCCTATCTCCAAACCCTGTCTCTATCTGACCCCTTAACCGGCTGCTCCTGCAGTTTATAAACTCAGTGTACACACACACGCACACACATGCACCTACCTCCCACCATTCACTCACTCGCTACCAAAGAGTTAACCCTAACTTACCTGGGTTCTATTTAAAACAGCGAACACCTACAAACATTAATATAGACTCCACATGACAAGCGTTGCGATTATGTCACAGCCACCCTTTCAAATACTGAAAGCGTGGTAATCCATTGCATTATAGGAAGAGAGTGTTTATCCTTCCAATGTTGCAATATCAGTCTTTTGGCTGTCAAAAAGGTGCAGAGAATCCATTGATGCTGACCATTTGTTAATTTCCATGGAGCAGGTAAATGATTCAAAAGCACGTGTATATCAGTGAATATATTTGTAGACTGTTCTAGTACAATTTTGTGTGTGTGTGTATAATAGAATCATAGAATCATAAAATAGTAGGGTTGGGAGGGGGCTATAAGACCACTGAGTCTAACCCCCTGCTCAATGCAGGAATCAAGTCAAAGCATCCCTGACAGATAGCTGTCCAGCTTCATCTTGAATGCCTCCAGTGTGGGAGAGCCCACCACCTCTGGACTTTGCCAAAACATACATTTAAAAGAAGCATTAGTTGTATCGTGGAATTGTTGTAGATCACAAGCTGAATATGAGCCAACAATGTGATGTGGTTGCAAAAAAGGCAAATGCTATTTTGGGCTGCATTAATAGAAGCATAGCTTCCAAATTCCGGGAAGTACTAGTTCCACTCTACTCAGCACTGGTTAGGCCTCATCTGGAGTACTGTGTCCAGTTCTGGGTGCCACACTTTAAGAAGGATGCAGACAAACTGGAAAAGGTTCAGAGGAGGGCAACGAAGATGATCAGGGGACTGGAAAGAGAGCCCTATGAGGAGAGACTGAGAGAAGTAGGCATGTTTAGCCATAAGAGAAGACTGAGGGGAGATAGGATAGCGCTTTTCAAATACTTGAAAGGTTGTCACAGAGAGGAAGGCCAGGATCTCTTCTCGATCATCCCAGAGTGCAGGTCACGGAATCATGGGCTCAAGTTACAGGAAGCCAGATTCCAGCTGAACATCAGGAAAAAGTTCCTGAGGGAACCCATTGCCTAGGGAGGTGGTGGGCTCTCCCACACTGGAGGCATTCAAGACGAGGCTGGACAGCCACCTGTCAGGGATGCTTTGACTTGGATTCCTGCGTTGAGCAGGGGGTTGGATTGAATGGTCTTATAGGCCCCTTCCAACCCTACTACCACACACATATCTGCACAGAAATACAGGAGGATGAGCTTGGTAGCCCCATCGAGAGCATCTGGATCAAAATAAATGGAGCAAAGAATAAAAGGAACCTGGTGGTCGGAGTCTACTACCAGCCACCCAATCAAGGAGAAGACAAGGATGAAACTGTTGAAAAGCAAATAGCCAATGTTTTCAGGAAGCATGATGTAGTAGTAATGGGGGACTTCAATTTCCCCGATATTTGTTGGGAGACAAATTCTGCAAAATGTGGCCCCTCCAGGAAATTCCAGCCTTGTGTGGCGGATAACCTCCTCCTACAGAAAGTAGAGGAAGGAACTAGAGGATCGGCTATCTTTGACTTGATCCTAACCAACAGAGATGATTTAGTGGATCAAGTAGCAGTTACAGGAACTCTGGGGGAAAGCGACCATGTTGTACTTCAGTTCTTGGTTCTAAGGGAAGCAAAAGCCGAGTGTAGCCAAACACGTATCCTGGATTTTAGGAAAGCTGATTTTAATAAACTCAGAACACTGATCAGTAAGGCCCCATGGCAAGTGACGCTAACGAGAAAAGGAGTCCAAGATGGGTGGGAGCTTTTAAAAAAGGAAATTCTCAAGGCACCATTACAAACAATTCCAACAAGAAGAAAAGGTGGAAGACAACAGAAGAAGCCAGTGTGGCTTCACAAAAAGCTTAGGGATGACCTGAAAACAAAAAAGGACACATATAGGAAGTGGAAAGAAGGCCAAGCAACAAAGGAAGAGTACAGGCAGGTAGCACAGAATTGCAGGGATGGCATCAGGAAGGCTAAAGCTGAGAACGAGCTGAGGTTAGCGAGGGAGGCTAATAGCAACAAAAAGGCTTCCTTCAGCTACATGCATAGTAAAAGACAGAGGAAAGAAATGGTGGTTCAGCTATTAAATAAGGATGGCAAAATGATAACAGATGACAAAGAAAAGGCAGAGGTGCTCAATTCCTACTTTGGCTCAGTCTTCTTCCAAAAGAGGGTCCAAGACCCCCCTGGCAAAGGCGAAGTACAGGCTGAAGGAGCAGGATTGCAGCTTGAGATCGACAGGCATATGGTCAAGGAACACCTAATTACTTGGAATAAGTTCACATCTCCAGGGCCAGATGAACTGCATCCTAGAGTAATCAAGGAACTGGCAGAAGAACTCTCAGAACCGCTGTCTATTCTCTTTGAGAAATCATGGAGGATGGGGGAAGTGCCAGAAGACTGGAGGAGGGCTAATGTTGTCCCTGTCTTCCAAAATGATAAAAAGGAGGAACCGGGGAACTACAGACCAGTCAGTCTGACATCCATCCCTGGGAAAATTCTGGAGCAGATTCTAAAGAAATCCATCTGGAAGCACCTTGAAAACAATGCAGTGATTACTCGAAGCCAACATGGAGTTGTCAAGAACAAATCCTGCCAGACAAACCTGATCTCATTTTTTGATCAGATAGCCTCCGTTGTGGACTGTGGGAATGCCGTGGACATCATATGCCTCGATTTCAGCAAAGCTTTCGACAAAGCGTCCCATGATATCCTGATGACCAAACTAGCTCAGAGTGGGCTAGATGAAACAACGATCCGGTGGATCCACAGTTGGCTACAGAATTGGACTCAAACAGTGCTTATCAATGGGAGCTTCTCAAACTGGGGAGAGGTAACGAGTGGGGTATCGCAGGGCTCAGTCCTGGGCCCAGTGCTCTTCAACATTTTTATGAATGACTTGGAGGAGGAGGTGCAGGGAATGCTGATCACATTTGCAGATGACACAAAATTGGGCGGGATAGCTAATACTTTGGAAGACAGAAACAAAATTCAAAGTGATCTTGATAGACTGGAGCGCTGGGCAGAAAACAACAGAATGAGGGATAAATGCCAAGTTCTGCACCAAGGAAAAAGAAACCAAATGCACAGTTACAAGATGGGGGATACGTGGCTCGACAACACTACAAGCGAGAAGGATCTTGGAATTGTTGTCTATCACAACAATGTGATGTGGCTGCAAAAAAAGGCAAATGCCATTTTGAGCTGCATGAATAGAAGCGTAGCTTCCAAATCACGGGAAGTACTATTCCCCTCTACTCAGCACTGGTTAGGCCTCATCTGGAGTACTGTGTCCAGTTCTGGGCACCACACTTTAAGAAGGATGCAGACAAGCTGGAGAGGGTTCAGAGGAGGGCAACAAAGATGATCAGGGGACTGGAAACAAACCCCTATGAAGAGAGGCAGAAAGAACTGGGCATGTTTAGCCTTGGAAGACTGAGGGGAGATAGGATAGCGCTCTTCAAGTACTTGAAAGGTTGTCACAGAGAGGAAGGCCAGGATCTCTTCTCGATCATCCCAAACTGCAGGACACGGAATAATGGGCTCACGTTACAGGAAGCCAGATTCTGGCTGAACATCAGGAAAAACTTCCTGACTGTTAGAACAATATGACAATGAACCAATGACCTAGGAAGGTGGTGGGCTCTCCCACACTGGAGGCATTCAAGACGAGGCTGGACAGCCATCTATTGGGGATGCTCTGACTTGGACTCCTGCATTGAGCAGGGGGTTGGACTCAGTGGCCTTGTAGGCCCCTTCCAACCCTACTATTCTATGATTCTATGTACCGCACTGCCAGCAATTAGCTGAATTAGATAATCCCTTGTTAAAGACACATTGCGGTGTCCAACAGACACACAAAGCAAACGTTTTTGCTGAATAAGACACAGCCTAAGATCCATAGATGAGTAAGGCAGACATCAAACCAGCGACCCACTGATTAGGCATTTTGTGGTGGTGGTCATAGCAGTATCTCAAATTCCCAAATGTGCGCACGGGTCCAAAAAGGGACCTCTTGTTTAGGCACTATATTACACCAGCCCTCAAATTATTAATGGATGCCAAATGCCAGTACCAAATGCCTGGCAAGTAGTCAGATAATATCAAGTAAGTCTTGGGCATGAACAGTTAATAGGAGAGAACCCTGAGGAGGTCTTCTGGAAGCAAATTTGTTACAGCTAAGAAAAAACTGCCCATCCCAGACAAAGGTGTCAGGTTCAAGACTGAAAACAGAGCTTCCAAGGGGGATAATATTTATTAAAAAAATCTCTGCCTCACCTTTCCACCCTTTGGTCTTCAAGATGGCTGGCATACAACTGTAAGACCAAGATGAGAATAAAATCTAAAAGTACATTTAAATCAGAACTAAGTTTAAAAAGAAACATATAAACAAGTATACTTTCTGTCTCTAATACCAAGGGAGAAAGTGTATCTGAGCATATGTTGAGTTCCAACACATATCCTGATAAATGTATGGCCAAAGAACCATATCATGCTTATGTGAAACCATAAAAATATAAGTGTTAGTAGGATAACAACTAATGCTCAATGGGAGGAAAGTAGTATCCCAAACATGAGTTGGACCCTGAGTAATTTAGTTCACGTAGTTTCCACTGAAATCAATGGTATTTGACTCATTACTAACTTACCCCATTGATTTCAATGAGAACTTCATGCAACTAACTTTCAGAGCGGTCCTAGCTGGCGTGGGGGTGGGGGTGAAGTGGGGGAACCTTCTGCCACTTCCACAGCCTTCCTGCTTGCACTGGCCAGGCCAAGAGATGGGGTGGGGGTGCATTTTTCTTCTCTGTCTCCTGGCAGATTTTTTTTTTTTATCCTCCCCTGTTGGTTTATCTGGGGCAGGGGGTGGGGGCAGAATTAGTTGGAGGGCCCAATCCTGGTGGTTTTCAGGAGAAGAAAGGCACTTGGGATCCAGTTGATTCAAGGGTACCTGTGCTCAGCCTGAAAACGCCTTGTTTTGGGGCCTACCAATGGCAGAAACATCACCAGCCGTACATCAGTGTCCATGGAAAATGACACAGGCATAACTGGAACCTCTGGGGGGGATGTGTCCCACCCACTCCTGCAAGGGGGGCTCATCTCCACTGGTGGAGAGGCACCTTACTCCCTCCAGCCAGCAGATCTGGGGGTTAGGTGTGCTCTTGGATCCAACCCTATATGTATATTTATTTATTAGATTTCTACCCTCTTCTGACCCATGGGCTCAGCATAGTTTACAGCAAAGGTGGGCAGACTTCAGGCTTATGAATTCTGCTCTGCTTCTTACTAGAACCCTACGGACCACTAACTGGAGACAGGTGCAGAATAGTGGCTCAGGAGTGGGGGATGGGGAAGATACTCTTAGAGTTAAAGGGCAAGGGTGCCTCTGAGCACATGCTCAGTGCAGGAATGTGTTTTCAGGGCCAGAACTGAACTTGCAGTCCTTTCACACACAACAATCCACACCTGGTTCCACTCCACACACACACACACACCCTGCCCCCCAGCTTTCTTCCATCTCAGCAGCCTAATTTACAAGGTGGGAGAAGGCCTTTGGTTGCTACTGATGAACAGCTGGGAGTCAGAAAGCCGTGGTCATCTCCTGCAAGTCACCTAGAGGTCTATCAGGAGATCCCAACCTACCTTCTGCACATCCTTGGACTACGTTATTTTTTCCAAATGCTCAGTCCCTTGCTGTGGTGGTGTCTCTGGCGTTCAGTAGGTACTATTTTTGTGCCAATGGGTTAGTATAATTATATAGGGGCTATTTAAAATCATAATATTAGAACCTACTCATCCAAGAAGCAAGCATATAGCAAGATTCGTCTGCAAGACTTTATTTGGATAAATAAATGTAAAAATATTTTTTAAAAATCAGAATGATAACTCTAAATAATACCATTTTGGAACAAATGCAGGAAGAAATGAGCCCCCTCAATTTCTCCAATGGCATCTGTGATTAATGATGAAGCTTGTAATTTCCATAGTTAGCTCTGTAATTTTTTTAAAATCTCGTACATACATGAGGTTAGATCCAGTGTAGCCCCATTGAAATCAGTGCAATAATTTAGAGAGGACTAATTTGTCCCATTGATTTCAATGGGTCTACTCTAAGTAGGGCTAAATCTGGATTGAAAAAATGGTCTATATTACAATATTGATTTGTCAATAAACAATGCAACATTATATTATGACCAAATAATTACTAAACTACTATTGGTAGAAACCCCTTTTTCTATTGTTATCTGCAACAACAATCTTTTCTAACATCACAAAACAGAAAACACGATATATTAAGTGCTACTACAGTCTGAGAAACTGATGCATACATGATATTAAAAAGACACTATCTAAAGTGCACACTATTATACTTGAAATAGAAATGCAATGTAATAAGGCATATAAATCTATATATCTAAATTTATAGAAAAAGATTTATAACGGAATTATCTCCAATGATGTTCGAGTTTTTTTGTTCACAGTTCTCAATATCACTAAACTTTAAAGTTACAACATAGCCTTACAATGGCATTTAACTACCTGGAAGATATTTAAAAAGTATAATGGTGGAATGGAAATGATAATTGCTGGCACTGTTGAAAAGCAAGAGCTGATTATTACCATATGTAGTGGCAATGTTTGTGGAACACTTAGATACTGGAAAACTAGGATAACAGTACTTCATTACATTTTCCAATTGCAGTTGATCTCAGATCCTCTCTATTACATCTTCATTATGGAAGAAGAAAAGAAAAAGACACTTCAGAAATATACGTGAATCTCTCCTCTATATGTTAACAGTTGCAAGAATTATATTTGCAAAATATTGGAAGGCACAGTTAAATCTTAGGAGCCTAGAATGGCTCAGGAAAAAAATGGGACCTGCTCAAACTGGTAAATTAACAGCACATGTGAAATCCACTGTCAGATATTTTAAAAATAATAGTGGGCGACTGGAGAAGGCCCCGCTCCTCGTGCTGGCCAAGAGAACACTGACCAGTGCAAGCACTTGGAGCCAGGCCTGTCTGATGACTGAAAGGTTCAGGGAGGCTCAAATAGGAGGAAGCATTCCCTGAGATGCTCTGGATCCAGGCGATTTAGGAACTGAGCAGCACAAGCCTATGTGTTTTTATTCAGAAGTAAGTCTTACTGTGTTCAATGGTGCTTACTCCCTAATAAGTGGATTGAAAACAGACTTAGTTATACTTTGAGTAGACCCACTGAAGTCAGTGGGACTTAAGTTATTTGCCTTAAGCCCCATTGATGTCAATGGGTCTACTCAAAGTATGACTAAGTCTGGATCCAGCCCTATGACACGGTTCACACAACACAACACCCTACCATGCCTTAATTTACCCATTGGGATTGTTGTGTCATGCACCAATGGGTGGCAATTTTGCATGGCACCCATGAGGACCCAGCTTGCTGTAGCTTGTCATATCAGGCAAACCCAGACGGCAGGCATTGTTTGAGGATTAGACAACCCTCAAATAACCCATGTCTTGTTTTAGGGTTATTTAGAGTTGTCTAACCCTCAAACAACGCCTGCCGCCTGGGTTCGCCTGACACGACCAGCCAGGGGCGCCATGCAAAAATGGCACCTGCAGGCACCTGGCACAACCTGACAGCCACCATGGGTAAATTAAGCTTTGGCAGGCTGTTGTGACATGCACACAGGCTGAATGTGTTTGGAATGGCGGCCTAAAGGTTGTAAGACCTCAGTACTTTAAATGTATTAATTTCAGAAAATATATAGTCCATCCTTCCATGGTATACACAGGTCTCAGGTTGGCTTATCAGTTGTACTTAGAAAATAATTGGAAGCCGGAGGAGCCTTTCAGCACTGGCATCAAGGCTGGTCCAAGACATTTTGTTACCTGAAGCGGAGCATCAAATGGCGCCCTCCCCTGTGCCAGGGAAACACTAGAAAAAGTTTTGCTGCGCCGTTCAGACATGAATTGCTGCCTTCAATGGCTATTCCTGGCACAGTGTGATTTTATTTTCCCTATTTTTCTTCAAGTTGTCTTTCTAATATCTCCTTATATCTATATATATATTTCCCTTCAATATTTAAGTATATATCTTATATTATCGCTTTTATTAATTTCTCTTATTTCTTTTATCCACCTTTACTTGATTTTTATCAATAAAGATTGCTTCTCTATATAACTTTTTTTCTGCTCCTGGTAGATAACCTTGTAGACTTCAGGCACCACAATGTACTCTTGTTTTCTTTGCAATGTAACAAATGTGGTGTAAAAAGAAATAGAATGCAAAGTTTGACCCTGAATACAAGCCTGAATTCATAGAATCATAAAATCACGGAATCATAGAATAGTAGGGTTGGAAGGGGCCTACAAGGCCATCGAGTCCAACCCCCTGCTCAATGCAGGAATCCAAGTCAGAGCATCCCTGACAAATGGCTGTCCAGCCTCGTCTTGAACGCCTCCAGTGTGGGAGAGCCCACCACCTCCCCAGGTAATTGGTTCCATTGTCGTATTGCTCTTACAGTCAGGAAGTTCTCCAGTCATCTGGCACTTCCCCCGTCCTCCATGATTTCTCAAAGAGAATAGACAGCGGCTCTGAGAGTTCTTCTGCCCGTTCCTTTATTACTCTAGGATGCAGTTCATCTGGCCCTGGAGATCTGAACTCATTCCAAGTAATGAGGTGCTCCTTGACCATACGCCTATCGATCTCAAGCTGCAATCCTGCCCCTTCAGCCTGTACTTCGCCTTTGCCAGGGGGGTCATAGACTGAGCCAAATTGTAAACATCCTGAAATGTATTCTGTGACCCAAGACACCTGAGTGTTAATTCACTATGAAATGTAAAAAGGTCAACATTCTAAACCAGTCCATGTCATGTGAATAGCCCAGAGCCCCAGATTAGGAAGGGGAGGTGTGAATGGAGAATGAATGGTTTTCTTGCAGGAGGGCCAGATGAGGGTGCTCTGGTATGTGCTGAAGACTGCCAAAGTATCAGTTACAGAAGATGGAAATGGCCACCAAAAGAGGAGGACGGCACATTATGACCACAGAAACAGCCTTGAGAAATGTTGGGGAGTCGGAAGGAGATGTCAATCTGACAGTAACAATGTCAATCCTGGAATTGGGAACATGATGTATTATCAACAAAGAATATAATGAACCCCTCTTTGATCTCATGAGCCCCAACGGTGGAAAAGGGTATAATACCCCTGAACCTCCCATTGTTCAGGAGGGGCGTGGTTGCATCTGGATCATTTGTATGTGCACATACCAACAGTGCCCTCGATCCACAGGACACGTATTAAGTGCTCTGGCCAAGTACTTGATATAGTTGTGGTGAGTATGTGTTGGGTAGAATTCAGGGAAAGGGTTTTACTGTCCCGGGCTTAGATAAAGTGCAGTTATCTTTGTTCTGTCATACTTAATCGTTTGGGTTTAGGCTATAAGACAGCAGGCTTAAGCTTGGGCCTGGCTGACACTGTATCACCGTTGCCTCAGTGGGCCATTTGCGGTGTGGACCGATCTGGAGCTAAGCAACAAACAGGGGCTAACTGTATACTTAGTCATTTAATGCACCACATTTGGGTAACTAAGCTTCTACCTAAGAGGCGTGCAACCTCTTAAGCCTCAGAGAAGGGTGCAACCTCTTGAGGATTGTTAGTTTTGGGCTCTTATCTAAGAGGTGTGCAACCTCTTGAGCTTCAGAGAGCCTGAAACTCTTTGAGATTTCTTTGTAACTAAGTTTGTACCTGAGAGGCGTGTAACCTCTTCAGCCTCAGAGAGTGTGCAACTCTCTGGGGAGGTTCTACTTTTGCTTATTTCTATTATTTCAATAAATCTCCTTTTCTTTCATCCACATTGGTGCATGTTGTTCACCTCATAAGATCCCAAACATCTCAGCCTGATCAACTGAGTGGTCCTGGGTAAATTGAAATCCATATTTCACATTCCCTGAATTGCACTGCCTGAAGTAGCCTGCTTCACCTTGTGGTGTGGTGGGGTCTAATATGCCCCCTACGGCTCATTCCTGCTAATAAGCAGGTCGCCACATTTGTAACCAAATAATGACAATATCTGAGAGTCTTCAAAGGCTGCCCCGCATACATTGTGTTACAGAAGTCTAACCAGGCCACCCTTCTCTGGCAGTGGCTGCAGCTGATGGATCAACTCAGCCAAAGCTGACAGAAGGCGCTCCTGGCCATGGCTGCTAGCTGGGCCTCCAGGAACACAGCTGAGTCCAGGAGTGTTCCCAAATTGTGGACCTGCTCCCTCCCAGGCGGCGCAACCCCACCCAGGAGCGGAGAACCACCAGTTCCCAGGCTGACTGGCATGCCTGCCATTACCACGTCTGCCTTGCCCTTCAGTTTTTCACCCTCCGCCATTCCACCACTGACATGAGCAAGGCAAGGGGACTTGTAAATGCACCTGAGAGTTGATATGGCCTAGCATCACCTGCCCTCGGGAAGACTCGGGTAACTGGTTCAAAACACACTTGAGCCCTGACAGCCAACCAACCAGGTGGTTTTCAGTAAGCCACCCTCTCTCAGCCTCACCCCACCCACTGGGAAATGGGAATAATACCGGCTTACCTACCTCAGAGGGCTGTTCTAAAGACCACTGAATAACATATGTAAAGTACGGACTGTTGTTTGGCAATGCCGGTCAGAATGCCAGGGCTTTCTTCGTGGCTGTCAGAGCGGATGAGCACTTGAGTGGACTGGGGTGGGGGGAGGATGCCACAAGGAAGCTGGGGCTGGGCTCCACTGCCTTTGTTCCCCGGCTGGTCTTCAAAGGCCTCTGGCCAGTGACCTCTTAGCGGCAGACCAAACCCAGCTGCAGGCGGCTTGCTTTGCTTTTGAGGTGTGCTGTCCCACTTAATATGGATAAGGCCGGCAGACTCTGCTCTTCTCCAGCTGCGTGTGGCTGTTCAGCTGACAGACAGGCAAGAGTAAGGACAGAGGGCTGGGGAGGCAAAGACAGACAAGCGGGATGGAGACTGGCAGACAGAGGCGTCAAAAGGGTGCCGGGAATAGATAAATACAGACATCTAGACAACTGGAGTGGTCACAGGCAGGCAGGCAGGCAGTGAGAGGGAAGGCGATGGGGGGAGGCAGGCAGGCAGGCAAGCAAAGGGAATGGAAACCGAGAGGAAGACACAGGCAGGACAAAATGGGGCGGGGGGATGTGACGGGTTTCACTTGTGTCAGCCCTCCCTGGATTTAGCCCAAGAAGACGTTTTTGATGTCAGGACTAAGGCATGGAATAGGCGAAGTAATAACACTACAAGGCAGTACCACGAAGCATATGCAGAATGCAATTTCCCTTCCCAGTAAGTAGCCACAACCAGCAGCTACACACCTGTGGTTAGGGGGAAATGTTCAGGTCCCAAAGCCAACTGACAGATGGAGTTGTCTACAGAGAGAGGCAGGGAATGGGAATTGGCAGGCAGCAGATACATACGCAGAAGAGGCTCCATCTGGGGCACAATTCACTGTGGGTTCTCCTGCAGAAGACCCAGTGAAATGAACCTGTTAATTTCAGTGTGGCTTGTGCAGGAGAACCTCCCAGTGGATGGCATGAGGTATAACCCTTTGCTTTCTCGTAGTGCTGCCTCCTCTGCTCTAGTGTGCAGCCACAGCTGGCAGGTGCAACAGTTCTTGATGTAGAGATCACAGTCACGCTCAAGGAGCACAGCAATGCAGGGGAAGAAAAATCTGGCCTGGCGAAGATACAGAGAACGAAGCATTTGCTAAAACTGTGGAACAGAATCCATGCAAGTATGCAAACAAACATATCTTACATGACATGGGAAGTGGAACAGTTGCCTGGAAATCCCAGCACTGCATTTATTTGATGGGGCTTACTCATGCGTGGGATTGCAGCTTTAGGCTGGAAGCCTGACCACCCTTACCTGGGAGTAAGGTCCATTGATTTCTAAGTAAACATACATAAGCTCAGGTTGTCAGTCTCTGTAGCTCTGTGGCACTGCATACGGTGGTGCGGGGTGAAACAAGGCATGGCTATTCCAGACCCATTAATTCTCTGTGGCTCTAGCCATATAATGCTGATCTGGCTGGTGTTTTTGTCTTTCCCTCATCGTTTGAGGGAATGCACAAGGGAAGGAGAATAAACTGGGTCACGGAGCCTGAAGGTTTTGCTGAAGAAGCAGCCAAAAGGTCCCTGCAGCCCTCGTAGCTCCTCTTCCCTTCCCAGCCAGGGCAGGTGTGGCTGGGTATAAAAAGCTTCCAGCGTTGGCTATATTTAGCTGCTGATTGTCATGCATGGATTTATTACCCACTGCTACGAAGCTGTAATGCAGCTAGTTATAGGATGCAGGCCTGGAGAAACGTGCGTGCATGTCCAGACTGAGAACGGTGGGGTGGAGGTTGGGGTGGGCTGCCATGGAATAAGGGAACCCCACCTGCAGCCTGCTAAGCCTTCCAGACATTAGAAATCTTACATACATAAAAATAAAAATAAACCAAGCTCCCCAAATCTGCTGTTCACTTTTCCTTGCTGCTGTCTTGTGAACTCAGCAGGATATCTTTAGGCTGCAGATTCGCATGGCAGCTGAATGGTCTGCTCCACGGCTGCATTTCAGTTGGTGGGCAAAGAATCAAGGCCACTTTGAAAAATCACAGTCAGTTTGGGATCATGGGGAAAAATAATCCAAAATGTTAATTTATCTTGAGGTCTGATTCAAGACTATTCTGGATTTTTAGCCCTGGACAGCGCAAGATTAGAGAGCTGTGTATTCTAGGCTGCTACAAGAGACTAGAATCTGGTCGCAGGCATGTGATTTGAAGTGCAGCAATATATATTTTCTTTAAACCAAGCTTCTTTTTCTTATGGCTGTGGGGAAAAAGAAAAGAACAACAACAACAGCTACAAGGCGTGGTCTGAAGGCAACCAAGGCAATCCTGCTGCTGAAAAAGCTAATCGGCAGGCAAGACCTTGTAAGGAAGCTTCCTGGCTGGGAGGCTGCACGGGAACCCCATCAACTACCAGCTCCTGGAGGAAGAATGAAATAAAAAATTGAAAATGTGTGCAGTGGCTGGTGAAACCTTCCAAGTACATTGGCCACTTATGCATTGCCCAAAAAAGCAGACACAGACTTACATATTTTGCATATGCTAATTTATATGTATAGATGCACATTTAGAAAAAATGACTGTTCATGAAATAGAAATACAATACATCTCACCCTGGTGAGGAAGGCTGACAAGGTAACCTGTGTGCTGGTCAGTCTGCTGCCCGGGGGCTAACTGCCAATGGGCAACTATGTCAAAGCCCCTGTTGTGCTCCCTACTTAGGGTTCTTGATCTTTAAACAGGACTTGGATTGTGCAGCTCTTCAAATAGAGGAGCCATCAAAGATGGGACTCTCCTCTGTAAAGGAGGACACATGGTCCCCTGCTGCACAGTGATCACGTGAACTGGGCCGTTGTGTCAAGTGTGTCACCACTGGTGCGCAAATGTTAACCATAGTGGCCGGGGAAGCTCGCCCATATCCTGATGGCGTGGCATGGTGCATCCTCCCACAATCCACCAGTGGCAGCCAAGGATCACAGAATCATAGAATAGTAGGGTTGGAGGGGGCCTACAAGGCCACCGAGTCCAACCCCCTGCTCAATGCAGGAATCCAAGTCAGAGCATCTCCGACAGATGGCTGTCCATCCTCACCTTGAAGGCCTCCAGTGTGGGGGAGCCCACCGCCTCCCTAGGGAGTTGGTTCCATTGTTGCATTGCTCTGACAGTCAGGAAGTTTCTCCTGATGTTCAGCCGGAATCTGGCTTCCTGTCACTTGAGCCCATGACTCCGTGTCCTGCACCCTGAGATGATGGAGAAGAGGTCCTGGCCTTCCTCTCCATGACAACCTTTCAAGTTGTGGTGTGAGAGGTGGGACCGGGGGGCGGGATTACCAACTCCATGATATCAGGGTGATATCCCATGTTGCAAGATGTTACAAATGGGGAGAGGGGAATAAAATATGCATACAGTGCTTTGTTTGGTGGTGACCACACACATAATGTAATGTGTAGCTTCAGCCTGAAATTGCTATTGTACAGTCAGAATGGAAGCAATATTCAGCATATTTGTCATACGCTCCAATGTATATTTCGCAGAATTTGGGTTCCTTGTGTCTTTCGGATAGGGTCTGTTCAAGACTTCCGTCTGAAAGAGTTCTGAGGTTTGCTACCAAAGAAAGGAGGACGAGAGAGGAGTTTGAGCTCTGATGCACTGGAGGGCGGGAAGAATAGGGCAGCAAAGCCACGCCTGCCCTGAACCTCATCCCTTTGTTAAAGGCAGCCTCATTAGGGAAGGCAGAGGTAGCCCAGCTGGGGCCTGCCGCTCCTTATTAGCTCCCTGCTTGTGTTTTTAGGCTGAAGTGGCAAGGAGTTAATGGTGTGAAACAACCCTGCTTGCATGTCTCTCTGGCCTGATTGTCTCTGGACTTTGATTGAAGGGGTGGAGGAGAGACTTACGTCCAGGCTTGGGTAGGCTTGGAATCCAGGCCCACATTTTATCTTCTGGTGTGCATGTGGTGGGGGCAGGGGGCAGGTGGATGGGAGGTGGGTAGACCCAGGTTCATGCCTCAAGAAGATGTCATAGCGGAGGCGAAACCTGAGCCACAAACCCCCCAGCCCATCCTCTTAGCCACTACGGGACACTGCACTCCCCAGCCCACCCCACTGGCTATGTCTACATCTGCCTTCCCCACCCTGGTTCCCCTACAGATGTGTTGGACTCCCAGGAATTGCAGCCCAGCACATCTGGAGGGCACCAGCTGGGAGAAGACTGGCATACAGTATTTTCACTATATAAAGGGATGCCACTCCTGGCAACCCAGCAAGAACAACCCCATATCCATCCCAGGAAGAACGCTTTCCCAAATTCCCCAAATTTTCTGCACAGCCACCCCATTTATTTCTCATACTTTCAATATAGCCAAGAGGCTGAGCTCAAAACCAGGAAGTCCCCTGGCTCAAAGCTGGCCACCCTCAGTCACTCATGACTAGGTGGCCTTCAGCAAGCCATGCTCTTGCCCTCAGAGCCCCCATCTGCAATATGGGGGATCCGAATATGGCCTTCTCTTACAGAGCTGTTGGAAAGATTTCTCAGCTGTCCTCAATCTGGGTCCCTCCAATGTTTTGAAATACAACTCCCATCAGGCCTAGCCAGAATGGCCAGTGGCCAGGGGAGGTGGGATTTGTAGCCCAAAACATCTGGAGGGACCCAGGTTGAGGAAGGCTGAGTTACACAGTGATCTTATGTTTTAGCTATTCTTTCCGTGTGCAGCAGGGGGCACGATAATCCTTTAGCAACCAGAAGAAATTAGGATTTGCTGCAGACAAACCCTCGGTGCCTAAAATTATGGAACCTCCTGCTTTCCTTTATTCAGTTAAATTTTTGATTTTGGTGGGATGGGAAGGCTGGATACATTGTTTAATTTATTTAAACAAGAGAGTGACCACCCCATGCTGAAAGCTCTGGGCAGATAAGAATAGATTTACAACACAGATCTCCAATATCTTACTCAAGTTCTATTCAAACAGTTCATAGAACTGTTGTATAATTATAAAAAGAAGTACGTCAGTATGTTGGTCCATTGAGCCCAGTAATATATACCAGCCTTCCCCGACATGGTGAACACCAGATGTTTTTGAGTGCAATTCCCATCAACCCCACCCAGCAGGGTCGATGGATGGGGATGATGGGAGTTGAAATTGAACATATCTGGTGGGCACCATGTGGCGGCAGGGTGGTCTACCCTGACAGGTATCGGCACTAAGAGTTTCAAAAAGGGGTCTTTTTGCAGACCTACCTGCAGATGCTGGGATGTTTTGCATGCAAAGAAGGTGCTCTGCCCCTGAGCTACAGCCCCTCCTCTACCTCTTCCAGGCCCCCCTCATGCATGAACTTGTGTACTTGCACCTGGTAATATTTCCTTGGGTGGGGGAGGATATTCTCCCCATTTGAGGGGTGGGGGAGGAATGAGAGAGGGATGGAGGAAAACAGGCTTCCAGAATCTCAGAGATTAATACATTTATGGTAGTAAAACCTTTTGAGAGAAAGGGCATCTCTACACGAGCAATTGATTGCACACTCACGGAATTTTGCAGGTCCTTTGCATGACCTCCAAGATGCCTTGCGCACATTTTCCCCTTTATCGCGCTTTCAAAACGATTGAAGATAAATTAGTAATAACACTTAATGGCACCATATCGGCAGTGTGTAATGCGAGCTTTGTATCATGAACTTGTGGAGGAAGGACTTTCCTCGATTCAAACCCTGCAAGAAAGGGAGACAGATCTGATCCCCCACCCCACAAAGCTCAGAATCAACGTCCTCTGTTGATTCAGAGCACCCCATTAATGGCTGGGGCATGCTGGGAGTTGTAGGCCTTTTCTGTCTAAACATGCATAGGATTGCACCCTAAATTCAGTGGGGCTTACTCCCAAGTAAGTGTGCCAAGGCTTGCAGACTTACAGTGTGATCTTATGTCTACTCAGAAGTAAGTCCCATTGACTTCAGCGGGGCTTACTCCCAAGTAAGAGTGCCTAGGGCTGTGGGGAAACAGTACAGCACAAGTTACATGACAAAAGGAATGCCAGGGGGGAGGCACTTTCTCTATTCAAACCATGTGTCTGCTGTGTAAAGAAGCCCATCCTTGCCCCACAAAGAAGGCAAAAGCAGAAAGCCCTGGAAAGGATGCGGGGTTTTTTGCTTAATGTAGAGACACCCTTAGAGCCCACTTCTGCTGATAACTTGAGGGCCAGATGCACTGCAGGAGGGATTGGGCTTTGCGCCATTCACACTTGGAGCCTCGTCAGCATCTTGGAGGCAAACTAAAGCGGCCAGGAAAGGATCCCTCCCCTGGTTGGACAAACTGTTGACCCTGGCTGTCCTCTGGAGAAGACACCAGAGCATGGTCCCCAGCCCCACGGAGAAGAGACCAGGGTACAGCATGTGCTTTGCATACAGCAGGTTCCAGGTCTGATCCCTGCCATCTCTAGTGAACGGACCTTGGGTGATGGGGTTCTGATAGAGCCCCCTGCTTTGGAAAGTTCCTGCCCATCAGGGCAGGGCCACCCTTCCCCAACCTGAGTCTCCCTCCAGATGTTGCTGCACTGTGACTCCCATCATCCTGACCATTGACCATGCTGGCTAGGGCCAGCAGGAATGGTAGCCCAAGGCTATTTGGGGAAGGATGGAAATGCTTGGCTAGACAGGCCCATGGTTTGACCCACTGGGATGAGACAATCCCTTATTTCTCAGGTGTGTGTCCCCTCCCGCAATTTATTTTGGGGTTGGTTGTAGGGTGGAGTGGGGGCTTGGCTTGAGCTGCAGTGTAAGCTGGGAGCGAGTCCTGCTTTGCTGGAGTGTGAGACTCAAGGGCTTTGAACTTTAATAATTATAGGAATGGACATTCCAGTCAAAGTGAATGGGTTTGGGGCAGGTGGGTGGGGACAGGGTTTAGTAAAGAACCACTGGGTGGTACGGTAGCTAATAGGGATTAATTAATTTGCAGCAAAAGGGCTTGGATTAAACTTTGGCCAAAAACCCTTGTAGTACCCCAAACCAGAGGACATTAGAAAAGCAAATCACATTGAAATCAATGGGAGAAGTTAGTCCTGAGCTGACAAAATTTCTATCGATTGTAATGTGATTCAAGCACTACTGACATTCTCTAGGCTGGGTCCTTGGGCCCTGGGGCCTCCTCTCCTCCTTCCTTTGCTCTCACTTTTGTGGTTCACGTTGATTGGGAGGAAGGATAGATAGGTACAGGACCATCTTTACTCTTGGATTTTTAAAAAGTTACATCTTACTCATAATGCACTGGATTTGTTCAGCTTCATTGGAAAAGAATGTCAGTAAAGTGTTAACTTTTAAAGAAAAAAAAATCCTTCCCCACTGAATGTGTCTATCTATAAAATCCTTCTCCTCCCAAACATGCAAGACAGGACTTTGGAGTTTTACTAGCATTGTGCGTGTAACGGTGTTTACTGGAAACAGGCAGGAAGACTTTGGCATGTGTATATAGAAAACAGCAAGTGGGACAGAATTACCTACCACACACCCACGGCCCGTGATTGTTGCCTCACCTTTCTTCTACCTACAGTTGCCAACGTTTGATTCCAAACGTTCTGGTACCTGGAGAAAGGAACCGCCTCAGGGCGGAGACTGAGGAGCTGCCCAGAAAGCAGGTGTGAGAAAGGTCCCACAACTGCTGTTGCTGCATCAACATGTTGCCTGGCCACCACACACCCTGCCCGCCTCAACCCATGGGGAGCGCTATGGGGGAACCCCGAAGGAAGACTTACACACAGCAGCGCACAAAATGGCACCCCGAGGCTCAGCTCGAGAACTCGTGCGATAATGTTCATCTGTGGGCTGTGCAGCTTCAGCACATGCTGCTGTCTCCTTATTTGTATTACAATATAATAAATAAATAAGGCCGAATGTCTGGCTTTCACGCAAAAAGCCTTTGGAACAAACTCAGGCCTTTTTGGTGTTCTCATTGACTAACAATGCAGCTATCACCGTAACAGAGGTCTCACCTTATCCCAGAGTTTCCAGACTTTATGAACTCAGCCCCCGCCCGCAACCAACATTATGCACTTTGTGGGCTGCCCTAACCCAATACCAATAATCAAGAAAGTGAACAGAATCTGGTGCATTTCTAACCCGACACGAGTCCTCTTCTAGAGGAGTAGAAGAGGACAACTCTGACCTGCTCCTAAAACCACACACAGGGAGCGTTCCTTAGGCTGAATCAGCAGCTCTTCCTGAGCTTCCTACTTCCCAAATCGGGTTATGACAATGAGGAGGGGGGGCGGTTTCCCCAAAAATAACGAGGTTAGTTGACAGTCCCCTCTGCTAAGGGGTATTCAGCCCTCCCAGTTCAGAGGAGGCTCATCAGCCTCAGGATCCTTTCCCTCTCGGGAACTTGGCACACACACACTTCTGGGTGCCCAGGACTCAATGCACTGCTTGATCACATCAAGGATTTCTACACCAGTTGGTTTAAGATGGTGGTTTGGACAGGAGAGAGTCCAGAAGCGTCGCTTGAAACGTCCTCCATAGCTAGAGGCAAACTTTGCCAGGCACATCTTGTCAGGAGCGCCTTGGCGGCCTCTCTCAGTAGATTCCAATAGCCAACTCAAGACACAGACGAAAGGATTTCTTTTCAAAGCTTTAATCCATTTACAACTTAATGACTCTTTCAGATGCTAATCACCAGCAACTAAAGCAAGGAACAGCAGAGTGGCCTAAGCTTCAAATAGGCAGTTGATCCCCGTTTGAAAGAGAGTCAGTTGAAGACCCAGAGCTTATGGGCTAGGAAGAGATCCTCCCTCTTTCCCTTGGGTCCATGGGAGGCAGCCGTTGCTTGCACGCCAAACGGGTGCTACGCCTCCTTTCCGCGCCCTCCATTGCTCGTTGCTCCCTGCGTCTGCGTCGAGCATCTAGCAAGCCCCCCTCCCACACTCTCTCACTGCCTGGGTCACTATCTATCTCAGGAATGCCGGCAGGAGGAATCTCTGCCAGGTGCTGAGCCTGTGAGGGATGAGCTGGCCCCTCTCCCACAGATTGCTGTTCCTCCTCAGAATCCGAACTGCTCTGAGGCTCTCTGGGCTCAGTTTCCACCCTGACACATCTTTCCCTCCCTGCTAATGATGATGTAAATAAGGTCTCTGTCTGTGAGCAAAAGACTAGAGTGGGACTAGAAAAGAGGCAGAGGGCTTATTTTTAGCTTTGGGAAGCTCCTGATGTACTGTGCTAGGGTGGTCATGTGCACATAGTGTGTGTGTGTGTGTGTGTGTGTGTTCCACATTTTGGTTCAGGAACCAAGCACCATCCACCTTTTCTTTAGCCTCCCCCCCCCCATGTCTGACCAAGAGATGTACCAGGGCTGGAGTATAACTGGGTTGTCCAGGACTGGTGTGGAATTTGCTGGAGCTGACTCCTTGGGTGGCCATGTGCCTTAATTGACAGAGGATACTCCTCTGTTTCAAGGCTTCTCTCTTTAAAGGGCTGCCCAGACCAAGTACAGTTCAAGAAGGGAGCCCAGGAACCCTGACGCTGCCCATCAGCAGCGAGTACCTGTCCAGACCAGTGGACTGAGCAGGCACACACCTCCCCAGGTCAGAGTCTTGCCCACTAGGGTGAGGTGCCTTGTATTTCTATTTAAATTACAGTCATCATTTCTCAACTGGCCTCTATGGCAGTATCCAATGATGCCCCTGTGCCAGTGGGACCCAGCAGCGGCACACTGGAGAGCGCACGCTTCCTCAAGCAACCAGAAATGAGCCCAAACACTCATTTCTAGAACGGAGCACCGCTGACCCATCCTGTTCCAGAAACAAGCATTTGGGATTCTTTCCGGGATTGCCCTAGGAAGTGCACTGGTGGGTCCCACCGGCGCAATGGAATCAGTGGAGGCGCACAGGCAGCACCGCATACTCCCATGTATATGCACATCTTATGCAAAGCATATGGAAATCTTATGGAAATCCATATCCTCTTTTATCCTCTTTTTCCGTGTTTCATTTCCTTTTGGGGGGGCAATGCAGAGGTGGCCACCCTGGTCAGTGCTATGCTTCTGGAATGTAATTGGTTGGGGAAGTGGGGCATGCATAATGCAGCGATGCGAAACCACCACAACAATGAAGAGAAGAGAACGTCTGGGCAGTGTGTGTAGAACTCCTTTCCGACACCAGTGAGTGATGACAGTCTAGTACTGCATGTCTTGGTTTTCGGATGTTTAAGTCAGAGGTTGTGATATCTAAACGGATTTGAGTCCCAGCATCTTTAATTCTAGAAATGAACCACTCGGGACTCCCAGCCCCCAGTCCTCCAATGCCAAGATCCCACTTCTGCTCTAGAGGGCTCAGGATTTGCAAAATCTAGTCTTAGAATCATAGAATCATAGAATAGTAGGGTTGGAAGGGGCCTACAAGGCCATCGAGTCCAACCCCCTGCTCATTGCAGGAATCTAAGTCAGAGCATCCCTGACAAGTGGCTGTCCAGCCTTGTCTTGAATGCCTCCAGCGTGGGAGAGCCCACCACCTCCCTAGGTCATTGGTTCCATTGTTGTATTGCTCTGACAGCCAGGACGTTTTTCCTGATGTTCAGCTGGAATCTGGCTTCCTGTAATTTGAGCCCATTATTCCATGTCCTGCACTCTGGGATGATGGAGAAGAGATCCTGGCCTTCCTCTCTATGACAACCTTTCAAGTACTTGAAGAGTGTTATCCTATCTCCCCTCAGTCTTCTCTTCTCAAGGCTAAACATGCCCAGCTCTTTCTGTCTCTCCTCCTAGGGCTTTGTTTCCAGTCCCCTGATCATCTTCGTTGCCCTCCTCTGAACCCTCTCCGGTTTGCCTGCATCCTTCTAAAAATCTGGTGCCCAGAATTAAGACACCACATTCTTAAAATGTGCTGTCTTGATTCTCTACACCTCATTCTAATGTGAGGGAGATAAGCACTGACTTAAAATAAGTCTCCTACTTATCTTCCAGAACAATGGTGTGTGAGAGAGGGAGAGATCCACAGATGTTTGAAGTTGGCCTTGAACTTCAAGGGGGAAGACCGCTCACCAGAGGCAAGCCTGTGTCTCACTAGGCCCACGGGAGCAATCTCGTTTTGCTAGTATTACTTTAAGCAAGGAGGTGGAGTGCGGTTGGGAAGCAGTGGACAACCGACACCGCAGCTGGGCTGAGAGCAGGGCTGGCCCAAGACATGTTGCTTGGGGCAAGACGATGCCCTTCCCAGTCCCTGTACAGAAGCTGACTAGAGTGCAAGTCCAAACTTACTTCAGCCCTGGCAATGGGACAGCACCTTCCACTGCACCTAAGGACAGCAGCCTGGCTTAACGGCTCTGTTCACTTGGACAGACAAATGCTGCAACGTTGCAGCAGCAGTGCCAGCGTGAGCGCATGAGCAGAGCAACGCCTGTGCAATGCCTGATGGAGTGCATGGCTTGCTCAGTTCCCTCTTTGCTTGCTCACTCTGCCAGGGACCTTTCCCATTGGTACTGTCTGCGAGGTACTGGGAGAAAGCAACTAGATGAGACAGACAGGCAAGCAACAAGCAAGCGTGGCACAGAAGGACAGGAAGAGCCAGGGAGAATGTCTGGGGAAGGTGACTCCCCCCCCCACCCCCAGAATTTGCTGCTTGAAGCAGCCTCCTCACTCTGTCTCATGACAGAATTGCAGGGTGGGATCAGGAAGGCTAAAGCTGAGAACGAGCTGAGGTTAGCGAGGGAGGCTAAAAGCAACAAAAAGGCTTTCTTCAGCTACGTGCATAGTAAAAGACAGAGGAAAGAAATGGTGGTTCAGCTATTAAATAAGGATGGCAAAATGGTAACAGATGACAAGGAAAAGGCAGAGGTGCTCAATTCCTACTTTGGCTCAGTCTTCTTCCAAAAGAGGGTCTATGAGCCCCCTGGCAAAGGCGAAGTACAGGCTGAAAGGGCAGGATTGCAGCTTGAGATCAATAGGCATATGGTCAAGGAACACCTAATTACTTGGAATAAGTTCACATCTCCAGGGCCAGATGAACTGCATCCTAGAGTAATCAAGGAACTGGCAGAAGAACTCTCAGAACCGCTGTCTATTCTCTTTGAGAAATCATGGAGGATGGGGGAAGTGCCAGATGACTGGAGGAGGGCTAATGTTGTCCCTATCTTCAAAAAGGGTAAAAAGGAGGAACCGGGGAACTACAGACCAGTCAGTCTGACATCAATCCCTGGGAAAATTCTGGAGCAGATTATCAAGCAATCCATCTGGGAGCACCTTGACAACAATGCAGTGATTACTCGAAGCCAACGTGGATTTGTCAAAAACAAGTCCTGCCAGATGACTCTGATCTCATTTTTTTGATCAGATAGCCTCCGTTGTGGACTGTGGGAATGCTGTGGACATCATATACCTTGACTTCAGCAAAGCTTCTGACAAATCTTCAGCCCCATGATATCCGGATGAGCAAACTAGCTCAAAGTCGGCTAGATGAAACAACGATCCAGTGGATCCACAGTTGGCTACAGAATTGGACTCAGAGAGTGCTTATCAGTGGGATCTTCTCAAACTGGGGAGAGGTAACGAGCGGGGTACCGCAGGGCTCAGTCCTGAGCCCAGTGCTCAACATTTGTACTAATGACTTGGAGGAGGAGGTGCAGGGAATGCTGATCAAATTTGCAGATGACACAAAATTGGGCGGGATAGCCAATAGCCTGGAAGATAGAAACAGTTTTCAAAGTGATCTTGATAGACTGGAGCGCTTGGCAGAAAACAGCAGAATGACATTTAATAGGGATAAATGGCAAGCTCTGCACCTAGGAAAAAGAAACCAAATGCACACGTACAAGATGGGGGAGACTTGGCTCAACAACACTACAAGCGAGAAGGATCTTGGAATTGTTGTTGATCACAAGCTGAATATGAGCCAACAATGTGATGTGGCTGCAAAAAAAGGCGAATGCTACTTTGGGCTGCATTAATAGAAGCATAGAGCGGAGGACAGGAGGGCCTGGCGTGCTATGGTCCATGGGGTCACAAAGAGTCGGACATGACTTAACAACTGAACAACAACAAAGCTTCCAAATCCCGGGAAGTCCTAGTTCCCCTCTACTCAACACTGGTTAGGCCTCATCTGGAGTACTGTGTCCAGTTCTGGGCACCGAACTTTAAGAAGGATGCAGACAAGCTGGAGAGGGTTCAGAGGAGGGCAACAAAGATGATCAGGGGACTGGAAACAAACCCCTATGAAGAGAGACGGAAAGAACTGGGCATGTTTAGCCTTGGAAGACTGAGGAGAGATAGGATCGCGCTCTTCAAGTACTTGAAAGGCTGTCACAGAGAGGAAGGCCAGGATCTCTTCTCCATCATCCCAGAGTGCAGGACACGGAATAATGGGCTCAAGTCACAGGACTCTAGATTCCGGCCGAACATCAGGAAAAATGTCCTGAGTGTCAGAGCAATACGACAATGGAACCAATTCCCTAGGGAGGCAGTGGGCTCTCCCATGCTGGAGGCATTCAAGATGAGGCTGGACAGCCATCTGTCAGGGATGCTCTGACTTGGTTCCTGCACTGAGCAGGGGTTGGACTTGATGGTCTTGTAGGCCCCTTCCAACTCTACTATTCTATGATTCTATATCCTGTGCCTCTGGTTAGGCAACATTAGACCTATCCTGGAAGCATGCCTTACATAGCTAATGGCATAGTTACTTGTAGGGGTGTCCATTAGTTTTATCTTTTATTGTACAGAACTTAAAATCAAACAAACGGGGTCCCATTCTTTCATTCATTTTGATAGTAAAGAAGAAGAATGGGCAGCTGAGTGCATGAAAATGAAACAGGAATCTGTTCATTCATTCCTCGGTTCATTGTTAACTGCTTTGCACTGGACGCTTGCTTGTGCATAGAAGAAACAGCCTAGAACACTATGTGCAGTTCACAGAAAGGTCACAGGGGAGAAGAGCCTGACAGCCATGAAACTCAGAGTGAAAAAACACACACCACCCCTTCTTTGTAGAAAAGCCTGCACAGGGCACAGAAAGGTCACAGGGAAACTGAAAGAGAGAACGATGGAAGACTGGCAGTTTAGAGCAGTTACAGCTAGTGGTGGAGTTCTCCTGGTGGCGTTCTAGAGCTTTTATCACCATATGAGGGTCAGATATTCAACAGCTGCAGTCTTCTTGATTTCTGCATCTTCATGTTGGGAAAACCACACCTGCTGCATTTCTGCCCAAAGCACAGCTGTTAAAAGCCTTCTAGGGGAAAAGGAGGAACCCCAAATTTCACTCCCTCTCTGAAAAGGAAGCATTAGCCATGAGGGAGGAGCCTTTTCAGTGGTGGCCCTCCATTTGTGGAATGCTCTCTCACCTGGTGCTGACTTTAATGTCCTTCCAGTGCTGGGCAAAGACATTTTTTATTCTCCCAGGCCTTTTAAACATCATCTTAACATAATTTTATTATTGCGCCCTGTGGATGATGGTTACTGGCTGGGTTTTTTGTTTCGTTTCTAGTTTTTGTTTTAGTTCATTCATGTGCTTACTTGAGTTTTGCTGGTGCGGCTTTTGTTTTATCCTCGTAATGGTGCATTTGGATCTTACTGTTAATTGCTGTGTTTTAATTTTGTTTCATATTTGGTTTTGTACATCACTTAGAGAACATCTTGTATAAAGCAATCAAGAAACATAACTAATATACACATACAAGGGTGGCACCCTCAGAGTAAATTTTCCACATTTCTGTCAATGCAAACTATAACACAATGCAAGCAGTTGTCCATCTATCCCCCACGTTGTGAAAGCCTCCTTACCCAGTGCTGAATTTCTAAAACTGAACTGATGGCTCCTGCAAGGCACAGAGAATACCTGGAAACCCTCCCCTCTCATACTTGAGAGTGGCAGAACAGCCATGCTGGATCAGGCCAGAGGCCCAACTAGCCCAGTGTCTGTCTCCCACAGTGGCCATCTCAATGCCCCCAGAAGCTCACAAGCAGGGCATGAAGGTGTTGCCTTTGTCCTGCTGATGGTTCCCAGAAGTTGGTGTTCGGAGACAGAGTGCCTGAGAATCTGGAGGGTTCTATTAGCTGTGATTACGGCTAATACTGCTCACCATAACATGCCCCATGAAGCTGTATAATCCTTTCTTTAAAAACCCACACAAGTGCATGTGGGAGAAGGTGAGGCCATTTGCCATTACTGAGTGGCAAGGAGATGTGCTCTAGAGGCATTCTCTGTTATTATGTGGCATGTTGCGTGGCTGAGTCCAGACACTGTGGTCTCAAATTAAGGTCCAGCTTAGACTGTGTTTATGCCTCTCTCCCAGAGAGGGTGGCCATGTATCCCACTGAACAGGGGGCGGGCCAACAAGCAGGCGCAGAGGTCCTCCTCACTATGGTGAGATGTGCTGCATTTGTAATTATTTTTAAATTGGCATCTCTGCATATCAATTATCCCATGCAAATTTTATGCAGATCTGTAGCCACTTCTGTCGTCTTTCTTTAGCGATGCATTCTTCCTTTTTGGTGATGAGTAAGTGGCCACTCTGCTTCCCAGAGCTGCGCATGGAACCGCAGCACCTTGGGCTGGAGAGATGAATTCTCCTCCCCACCGCTCTCCTCCAGGCCTTTGATCTCTGTGTATTTTGACACCAAACACGTGCCAGGTTTCCAGGACAGTGCGAGAGCCTCTGGGATGTATACAGTATAAACAGGAGAAAGAGGAGTTGGGGGTGGCGGGGGAGAGAAGAGGCAATCTGCGCCAGGGGCTCTGGGCGCATTTGTTTACAGATAAACTTGACCAGAGGCAGACAGGAAAGTGCCAGCAGCTCCCTGGGGGAAGGAGCACCTCAGCAAGGGGATGGGATAGTCTCCTTGTAGAGAAATGACCATGTTACAGGTTAATCCCTAAGAGAATCTGTGGGCAGGGTGGGGAGATGAGGTGCTGGATAGAAATTATACTCTCTGCTTCCTTGGAACTCAGATCAGGGCTGGTGCAAGTTGTGGTTATTCATTGGCGAAGTGGAGACATTTTGTATATGCTCAGATGCACTCTTTTTGATCATTTTGCTTATGGTCGGACTGAGCCTTTGTGTTATTCGTTTGTCTGGGCAAGTTTTTAAGACATGATTCAACATAAAACTCCCAGGCCAGATTCTTCTTCTTCTGCTGCTGCTGCTGCTGCTGCTGCTTCAGGAGATTTAAAATGGGGTCGAAGTGTGTTGAGCATGTGTGTGCATTGGTTTCCAGTTCCAACTGTTGCTTTTCCAACTGAATGCCATCTGCTTTGCCTCCTTGTGCACCCCTCTTTTAAACCCACTAGACCAGAGGCTTTGGCACATTTTACTTCCACAAACACTTTCCCACACCATCTGCGGGGGAGCCCACACGCATCACCAAGGATTCTGAGGGATGTTCAGGAAGTTGCACAGTTCAGGCAGGGCGCTTGCCAGCCCTGTTGGGCTTTGCTGTTGCTCTGTGTGGACTGAGAGTGAGCCTTGGGAGACACACAGTAGGCGCTCCTCAGAGCAAGGCTGGGAGGAGATCAGTGGTTGTGGACAAGCTGTCTTTCAAGGGAGAATGTCCACCGTTACTGTTCTTCTCCTCGAGGAAACCCTGATACGTTTCCCAGGAACCTTAGTGCTCCCTGAAACACAGAAAGTCATGCCCTTAGGCAAAATGCCCCCTTCTAGACCAGAAATAAGACACCCTAACTATTAGGGCCTAATAGAATCCTCACCCTTCTCTGGCCAGCCTGCCAGATCCCCTGTGTTGGGTCTTGAGTACCACGGTCCCTCTGCCTTGACTCTGTTTCCCCTAGCCACAGACCCTTTAAACTCTGGGTATGTACAGTACCTCATCCTCAGGGTTGCCAGCGAGGGCGGGGCAGGGGGGATTGGTCTGCCCCCTTTTTCCTTTCAGGTCAGTTGCCAGAAATTGAGCCCCACCCATTGCACCTTTAGCCACTAGTTGTTGTTGTTGTTTTTTTAAAGCGGTACACCTTAGTGAGGGAAGGTGCCGGGGGCTCTGCACTGATCTTTTGCACTTGGATCTGACCCCAGACCCGGCAAAATTGCTGGGCCCACCAGAAACACTGGCCTCTGTGCCCAGAGTTGCCCAAAGCCTGCGGGGGTCTGTCAAAACCACAACGATCCACCAGCCGATGTGCTCCGGGCTCCATCCACTGACCCAGCGAGCTCTGCTGCCCTTAGGCCCTGTGCAGGTACTGGGACGTTTTTATTTCACAGGGGTTGTCAACCTGGCTTCGCCTTACGCAATGCCCCTGTCTCTTGGGGCAGATCAGGCACCGGGCAGCATACCCTCCTGTTGGGTACGTCAACCTCAGGGCCTTCTCCACACTTCGTCTTCACACTTTTGAGTCCCCTCTTCATGGGCTGGGTGCTGATGTCAGGATCTCACATAATCAATGTCTAGAATCATGAATGGACCAGACGAGGGCCAAGAAACTGAAGCTCAGTCCAGATAAGGTGGTGATTCTATAGGTGGGTGGTTCGGCTCTCTTGAGGTTCAGCCTTTTCTAGACCCAAGGTTGCACGCTTCTTGCTCAAAGGATCAGGTTCACCATCGTTTGTGCTCTTACATCTGGCCTTTTTTTTGGCATTCCAAGCGGTTTTTGTTGCACAAAGTGCCTTTCACCGGCCAAGACTGGCGCACCAGCAGCAACCCTTCTGGGGGCATCCTGGCCACAAGCTATCCATGCTCCAGTAACATCCTGGTTGGATTACTATCATGAGGGTGCCTCTGAAGACTCTTTGGAAACTGCAGTTGGTTCAAATACTGCAGCCAAATAGTGACTGGGACCAGACAGATGGTGCATAGAATATATCAGTTTTAAAACAGGTCAGTGTCCAGGCTTAATTCTGAGTGCTGGTATTTGTCCTAGATAGCCTTCCATGGCTTTGGGCCTGGTAACTTCAAGGACAACTTCCTCTCATGTGTACCAGTCCCTGCATTAAGATCTCTCTCTGGGTTCCACTACCATTGGAGTTGAGGCAGGTGCTAACTGCAGGTGGGATATCAAACATGCAAACAAACCAACAAACATGCTGTAGGCAGGATGATAGCGTTGTCATTGTTCTTGCAACACATATCAACTAGTGTAGCTTCTCCAACCTGGTGTCCTTCAGATGTACCATGTTAAGACTCAGTTCCCATAATTCCCAGCCAGCCATGATGTGAGTTGCAGTCTGGAGGGCACCAGGCTGGGGAAGGCTGTGCTGGTGGAATTCAGTGTGGTGGTGTTGGCTAGGAGTTTCTGGCTAGTTGGCTAGAGTTCCAGACTGGGCATGCTTCCAGATGAGGCTTTCAAGATGCCACCGCCCTCCCTCATTCACGGAATCGTACAGGGTCCACATAACACTGACTTCTATTTGTAATCCTCCCATGCCCCCCCTCCCAAACTCTGCTTCTTCCATCTTTTCTCTTATTGCAGAAAATCTGTTAAGCAGACAAAGGGCGTCTCTACACCTGCCGTTTATCACATATTCATGATTGGCCATTCACAGAAGTTTGTGGGTCCATTACACGATGCCCTCATCTTCCAATCTTTATCCCGCCTTTTCCCTCTGCCTATCCTGTGTTATTCTCAAATGGAAAAAATGTGGTATTTTTCCAGTCCACGCAACAGGAGTGCCATGGCCTGCCCATGAATTTCTCCCGTAGCACAAATAAACTGCACTGTGGTGGCGGCTGTGGGCGGTTGTTTTGGGGTGTTGGGGGTGCAGTCATGATGGTGAAGGCAGTGATGATGGGCTGTGGGGCGTGTTGCCTTGCCACGCCTGCACCATTTCGGGTCCTTGCCATTTTCGGCCTGCAGCCCTCAGAACAATGTGGCAGAGCAGCAGAGTGGCATTTCACTAGCATGCCCTGACGCCCAGATGCACATTCCTCTGTAGAGGGGGAAATCGGCCTGGCATGGTGGCATCCTGGCCTGCCAGGACACCCCCATTCCCCACATTCCCGGAGGTCAAGTAAATGGCAGAGTAAAAGGCAGAGGCATCGGCAAAACATGGGATGGGGGGATGGGGAACAGGGGGGCTGTCTGTGTATCAGTCGTAGCCCAGCCACCAGTAACATATGAGGGGAGGGAAAGGGGCAGGAAACAGGGAGGAATTATCGTGACGCCCCCGGCACGTGTAATGGTTCTTCGCGGAAAGGTAGCGATGTCTCTGAGCGGCATCACCGCCCCCATGAAAAGGAAGGAAATGGGAAATAACGCAACGAAGGCAGCCATCTAAAGAGAACGAGCCAATCCCGCAAAGATACCAGATGGGGAAAGCACTGGTACTGATGCCGAATTCTCCACCCATGCGATGGAGCCCAAAGAATGAATGGCTATGTAGTGTCTTTTGACTGGTAGCCCTAGGAGTCCTCCATCTGGAAACACCCCTGGAGTTTCAGACTAGAGTTTCAGACTAGTTCCCGAGAGACCCAAGTTCAAATCCCCTCAGCCATGAAGCTCACTTGGGTGAGTTTGGGCAGTCACGCTCTCTCAGACTATCCTACCTCATGGAGCTGTTGGGAGGATATGAATTTGTATGCTGTCTTGGGCTCCATGGAGGAAAGGTTGGGATAAATGTAATTTTTTTTTTAAAAAAGGTTAGACAGAATCAAGGAACATGAGCTATCTGCTTTATTATTTAATTTGCTTTATTGTTTTAGCTGCCTCTTCATTGTTTATTTGTCATGCCCTTGTTTTATTCTATGACAGTATTTTAGTGTGATTAATTTTATTCATCCCCACTGTATTGCTGTAATACCCATCAGGATCAAGAATGGTCTAGAAATATTTTTTAATAAGATTGTGTTTGATCAAGAATGGTCTAGAAATATTTTTTAATAAGATTGTGTTTGATCCAGATTTAGTCATAGTCAGAGCAAACCCATTGAAATCACAACTAACTTAGATTTCCATGGGTCTACACTGACTAAATTGGAATCCAACCCAATGTAAATAATGTCTGTTGGCCATAACAGCTAAAATGGAGCCTCCATGGTTAAGGGGGTAAACCTTTGATCCTGAAGACTGACAGGCACTCTGTCTCATGCTGTGAACTCGCCAGAGGCATCTGCTGGCCAATGTGAGAGATGAAGTGTCAAACCAGAGCCAGCATTATTTACAGAGGCAGTTTTGTGACTGCTCTTATATGATCAGTCCTGGTCATATATAGTCACTGCTTAGAGCATCTCTACACCAGCCTAAAAATCTGCATTTAAAATGGGGCTTTCTGCTTCCGTTTTCAATGCAGGATCACGACGACTCCCTTTTTCACCTGCTTCCTTCTCCCCCTCCCCTTTCCCCCTATTCCTTCCCATATCTGAGTCTTCCAGTATCTTTAATTGATCTTGCTCTTCTTCTTGCCACTTTTCCTCTTTTCATGGAGGAAACTGAAGCGGAACACAACAGGGCAATTTGATAGCTCATTATCTGCGATCTATTTAAAAATGGAACAAAGGGCACTTAGTGCAGGAGATGCCTTGGAGGTTCACGGCATCGTGTAAAGAGCCTGCAAACTTCCGTGAATGAGCACTCTCAATCACAGGATAAAAGCTCCGTGTGAAGGAGCCCTTTATCCCAGTGGGAGATCCTTGGGGAGATCTTGGGGATCTCCCCAAGGATCTTGGGGAGATCCTTGCCACCTGAACTACTTTGGACACTCAAGCTACAATTCCTCCTGCGAAAGGATCTTTCCTGACTATTTTCACAACCCCCTAATAAAAAATGTTCCATATTTTATATTCACAGAACATTCCTGACCAGGTTTATTTCCTTTCCTCACCCTAATTTTGAACTCATTACTGGAAAAAAGGTAAGCAAAAAGTTATAGTAGAGCAAGACTGCAAAGGAGTTGGTATAGAATAATAAACCTGGTAAGGCTTCCAGTTCTATGTGGGTTACCTATTTCAGTCCCCAGCCCCAAAGAGAAACATGCAAAGAGTTAATTCACTCATCTGTACCTAAGAGGGGTTTAACTGGAACCAGCAATGACCAGGGCTCAGCTCCAGAAACATTTGGGAATGCTAAAGCTGAGCCTGGGACTTGTAAAGTAATACTAAATATGACAGTGCCCATGAGCATCATGTCCACAGGATCCTCTAGTCATCACTGACTAACCATAACCAGCTCCACACATCTGGGATTAGGGGCAAGACTGCCATGTTGGATGCCAGGGCTTTTAGGCAGATCTGAGCACCAGCACATCAACTTTGAAATCAGCCAACATCACCCTGATGGAGTTATTAGCCATGATAACTAAATGATACCTCCCTGTTTGAAGCCAGTATACCTCTGATGACTACACGCTGGGGAGCAAACTATGCGGGAGGCCTGCTGCCTTCAGGCTTTGCTGGGGGGCTTCCCAGAGGCATCTCTGGCTGGCCACCATTACAGAGCTCAGCTGGATGAACCCTTGATTGGATCTGCCAGGGTTCCATCTACATGGAACGCCACCCAGGCATATCGAGTGACCCCCTTAAATAAGTGCCAAAGTTCAGCATACACACCCCTATCCAGTTTGGGAATCATGCACATAGTCCTGAAGCAAGGTGCTCTTTGCACAATCTTGTATCTCTTCCCCATATTCACTGCTAAAATGCACAGCCATCGGGCGGGGGAGGGGGCATAAATGCAGCTTCAGATGACAAATAGACCTTGCCAGTGGGACACAGTAAATCCCTCCAGGGGCAATTAATATCTCTTATTCTGCAGTACCAACACACTTCCTAAGCTTCTGATGCAAATCAGTGTAAGTTATGAAAAGCTTCTTTTCTTGCAGAGACTTGCTCTTGCTTTATTGCAAACCTAGTCTCTGAGCTGTTGTAAAAATCATATTTCTGTTGTTTTTTTCAAGGAGCAGTATAGTAGCAGCAGGAGAGGAATAGGGAGACATATCTAGAGGCCATGAAGTGTCCAAGCAGGGAGTAGATGTCCTGTCTCCTGAGCACCTTCTACAGATGCTGCTTGTGTGGTTTCGGATTATGGCTCCGCCATTATGAGGCCTATGAACTTGAGCACGCTCCGGGAGACAGGGGAAGACAGGAAGGCCTGGCGTGCTATGGTCCATGGGGTCACGAAGAGTTGGACACGACTTAACGACTGAACAACAACATTATGAGGCCTAGAAGCTTGAATTATTAAAAAAACAAAGACAAAACCTCAACCCTGCTGTATCCAAAACCTTTGCTAGAAAAACAAATGTCATGTGAATGGAACAGTGGGAGGCAAAATCATCCTTCCTGTTCCATTGGCAATTGGAGCATCCATTTTGCCCAAACATAACAGGAATGTTGTATGTTGCCAGAGTTCTGTATGGCAGCATATATGAGTCACAGCCCACAGAGCCATCCCCTTGGCCTTTCCCGAACCTTCTTAGTCAGAGTGACTGTGTAGGAAGACGAGCTGCAGAATTGATTCTTAGCACCTTGTCAGCACTGGGAAACTAGTAACCCGCTCTGTGTTCTGGGTCCATGGAATGAGTCTCTCTCAAGGGGCCTGTTTCCACAAGTGATTTACTCCAAATTGGCTATGTATGGGGGTCGTTCGGGATACATGACATCATGGCTATCCAGCAGCCACCCCAGAGCTTATCAGGGAAAACCCGGATTTTCTGAGACTGCTTAAAGTCCGATTCTTTTCCTTAAGTTGGGTTCTCCCCAGCATAGTTGCTGTGTGCCCCAACCCCCACACTGACCTTGGGGATCCCAGGCCTGCCCAGGGGCGTGCTTTTCATCAGGACCCCAGTCAAAGGATGTTTCCTGTGTGCTTCCCGTCCCTACCAAACCAATTAGTGTCTCCTCAGAAGTGACTCCTATTGTGCTGAATGAGGGTTGCCCTCTGAATGCCCACAGAACTTACAGAGATCCCCCTCAATTGACATGGCACGTTTTAAAGCCCAATTCCCTAAGTGCGGTAAAGCACGATCTCAAGGCTCTGATTCTCCTTTGGTTTATTTTATTGCCTTAGGAAGGAACTACTTTGACCCTTTGTTATATAGAGATCCTACGGGTTAAAATGGGGGCTGGTTTCTGTCTTTGTGTTTACTACTCTCTTTCCCAGCACAAGCATATGTGTATCTACTCGGAAGTAACTCCCATTGTGGTCCATGAGGCTTGCTCCTGAAATGCAGGTGCATCTGGACTTTCAGGAGAGAGGAGAAAGAGGGGGCGGGGAGAGGGGGGAAGCCTCTCTCATTGGATGAGCAGCCCCTGCCCACCCCCCACCAGGAAGTATGTTCTGTGAAGCGATTTTTACTGGTCCAGACCACTCCCTTGTGGAGCCCTGCATGGACCAAAGAGCAGCAAAGCTGATTCCTTTAAAAAAAATCTTGTACTCCTCCATTAGCTTCTCCATCTGTTGTCGAAACACGGTCTTGGTTTCTCATCCTCCAAACCAAAGTGGCTCTTTTATTCACTGGCCTTCTTTGCTCCACTTCTCCTGATTGCAGAGAATCTATTCCAGAAGAGGAACAATCTAGTGATGGATTCCATCAATGGCAGAAATAGATTCCTTACGTGCCAGATGCCAGCTAACAATTGTTACACTCCATTGTGATCATCTCTGCAAAAGAAACTCCAAACCCCGAAATCCCCTTGCTTCTGGAATGGGATAAGGGGAAATTAACGGGGGGAGGGGAGAACCGGAACATTTTTTTCCTAATTCAAGTTAAAAGAATCACATTTTGATTCTCATAATCAGAATTTTTCTCAAGATATCAATTATGAATGCTTCTTACAGATTCAGCAATTACAGAGGGAGGCTGGTGTAAATTGATTAAAGGTGCAATCCTATGCATGTTTAGGTAGAAAAAAGTCCTACAATTCCCATCATACCCCAGCCAGCATGACTGCCTGCAGCATGCTGGGAGTAGTAGGATTTTTTCTGTCAAAATATGTATAGGATTGCACCCTAAAATGTGTAAGTTGATATGCAACAGTATCACCCTAAAATTCATCAATCAGGTGTTGTTTTTAAGTATGCCACAAAGTCAAAATTGTAAAGCAAAATGCAAAGCTTTTCAAACCTATTTCAGAGCCTATATTTAGTATTTCTCCCAATTTTCACCTCAAGTTAAATAGATTACTGAGCAAACAGAATTTGGGCCTTAGGGTCTACAGCTGTATTTAGGCAGTGTGGTCTCGTTCACACCTGGGCTTGCATTCAAATCCTACTTTGGACATGAACAGAGCAGCTGGCCTGGGACAAGTCACTCTCTCACCAGCTTTATGGGATCAGTTTGTAATGCTGCCAGTGAAGAAAGCTTAAAAGCAATCCCTTTCCCCACACAAATGATAATTGTGCCCCCCCCCCACGCCCCTGATAAACACAATGCAAAACCTTTCACGGATGGCTGCTTGCAGGGGACCCAAGAGCTCTCCCTTCCTACCAAGCAGAGATGCTGCACTGCAACCTGCTGCATGGGCCCAGGATACCGGGCAGCCAGCTGTGCACAACCTGAGCTCCGCCAAGCAGCCCAGCAGCCCTATCAAGTTGGCCCCTCAAGCCAGATAAACCTTCCGTTCCCTTCCATGCCACCCCACCCCCCAGCCCTTCAAGGGAATGCAAAAACGGAGAGGGCTGCCAGGTCCCAGCAAGGCCAGCATACCTGGCTGGTGGGTTGCCTGGTGACTTTTGGCCTCACAGAACTTGCAAAGCAAACTTATACTGCGTCAGGCCCATTTGTCCAAGTAGCGATGTACTCTCCACACCAGGAGTGGGCAGAAGGTAGATCTGGATCTACTGGCAGATCTCTGGGTGATTTGCAGTTGATCGGCAAGGATTTCTGACTCCCAATTGTTTAAGAATAGCAGCTGTAACATCACCCTGCCCCCTGCCCTACATTAAAGTGGTGCAGAGTATAAGGGCTGGAGTTCAGGGCTGAGTCCAGGACCCCACAGCCCCGGGGGTGGGGGGATAGCCCAGAGAGCAGCAGGTCCCCATCACCTGCAAATAGGTGGCATCAGCACCTGGGCCGAGATCGGCATGCCAGGACTCGTTGGGGTTGATTGCTGCTTGCCACAGCACCCTTCCTTCTTATTTCAAAGCAAGAGGGTGGCCCTTGGGCATATGCATATTTTACAGCTGCTCAATATCAGAGCTGCTATGCCTGTGTACACCAGTTGCTGGGGGACGTGGGCGGGAGGGTGCTGCTGCGCTCTTGTCCTGCTTGTGGTCCCTGGTCGACAGCTGGTTGGCCACTGTGTGAACAGAATGCTGGACTAGGTGGGCCCTTGGCCTGATCCAGCAGGGCTCTTCTGATGTTCTCGTTGTATTATTTCACTTTAAATATATATTACCCTTTCCTACAACAACAAAACAGTGCTTACTCCCAAGTAGATGTGTTTAGCATCAGGGCGGCAGAAACAGACTCCATTTTATTCTTGTAGTCATAACAGTGCTATGATTTAAGTCAGCTTGAAATGCAAAATGGCACACGCTCAGAATATTTATTTTCTTCTTAAGAGTTGGCAAACAATATTTTTGTTTTACTTTTTTTGGTCGAACATGTCAGGGATGTAGAAGCAGTTGTAAAACGTGGCATGGTGGCGGGGCCAGGGTGCGTGGGGGCGGGGAGGAATGCCTGTGTGCTCCACAACTGAAGTGCACACACGACTGCCCAAACCAGGGGACCCCATAAGACCCCTAAGTCCAGGGTCCGAAGCTACTGCACTGCTGAAATGAAGACGGTTTGGGGTAACCAGGAGTGGGGTTTTAACATGCAAGGGCTGTGAGCGCCATTCGGTACTGAAGAATTTCCTGGGCTCAGAATCCTTTAATGCTCAGTGTATGCCTTTTGCATCAAGCAGTGGTTGATGGATCTCGGGGTTCGAATAAAAATGAGGTCGATCCTGCAAGCCTGCAGTCTGCCCAGTCTGACGGCCAGTGGCAATCCAGCGTTTCTGGCCAGGGCCTTTCCCAGCCCGGCTGCTGGAGATCCTTTGTGCTGGAGATGCTGGGGAGGAGGACCAAACCTGGGACTTCACTGCTTCAGCTGCGTTCCTTCCCAAGGTCCCCTGCAGCTCTGGCAGACCTGCTGCGGGAAGTACAGGTGCAATTTGGCTGTCTCTTAAAATGACCCCTGGGCTCCAGCATGCGATGGGAGTTCATTTTTATGATGCTGAAGGTGACGCTGCCCAGCTGGAGCACAATTGGGAATCGTCCGGAAACAGGGGAGGAGGCAACACCCCCCCCCCCCGCTTTCGTTCCGATGGTGATTGTCCAACCGGGAGGCTTTATATAATGATACATTTATAACACTTCTCCGTAATACGGAAATGTTTCCAGCAGTGTTGTGCAAGAGCCGAAAGAATTCATCCTCTCTTCTTGCGTCAGACCTCTTTTTCTCCCCTTGACCTCCTACACACTCCAAGCGACTCTCTGTTTCACTATGCAACAGTCATTAATATCCAGGCTGCCTCTCAGGTTAACCCGTTGTTGGGCTCCCATGGAGACAGGCAGGCAGGTCTTGAAAGACAGAATTGGAAGACTTTGCGCCTTCCCCAACTTGGTGCCCTCCAGGTTGGCTGGGGACAATGGGAGTTGTTGCCCGACAAATCTGGAAGGCAGTGGGTTAGGGACTGCTGGAATACATTGGGTTACAGATACAAGACCCAAGTTCGAATTTGGTGTCTGCAGAGCAGGACCAGGTTTGAGGGGGATCAGGGCCAAGTGTCCTCTGGTGGGCTCCTCCTTCGAGAACAGGCCCTGGCAGCATTGCGGGGCTGCAGTGGCAGCATGAGTGGCCATCTAGCCACCCTGTTAATTTCCCAGAATGCCCCAGAGCGACACTAGGTCAGGGGCATTGTGGGGAATTGGAAGCGTGGCTCGATCCAGCTGCCTGGCGCTGCTTGGAGTGCCGGACCAGAACTTCTTTATGGAGGGCGCAGGGCAAGGCCTCAGCGGTGGACTTTGCCAGGGCATCAGGACCCTGGCAGTGGCCAAAGGATGTCAGGTGCTGACCCCAGCCCAGTGTATCTGCCACAGATTCACTGGGTGGTCTCTTAGCCTCGGACAGCTGCCTGCAATGTGAGAATGACAGCACTGGCCCCTGAGGCAAGACCATGCAAAGTGCCTTGGACTCTTTGAATGTGCCCTGTGAATGTGAAGTGTTACTGATAACAGAAACAGACTTGTCTGTTGTGAGACTGGGCGGTGTGCCTGTGCCTCTGGGGAGGGCTTCCCGCTGAAAGAACCCTTGCGAGTGTCGCAGCCCCTCTGCCAGAGCCCTGGCGGCCAGGGCTGGGCTACCACGGCCAGGGCTGGACAGCCCCTTCTGCCTTCCTCCAGAGGGACACCGTGACATGTTTGCTAAGCAGCCGGAGGATGGAATTGCTCCAGCATTGACTTGGATGCTGCGATTTCTGCAGATTGGTTGAGGGAAGCATCCAAAGCACCGTCTAGTCATGTGCTTATGGGATGAAGTTACGTTACAGCAGGCTGAGGAGGTGGAAGGAATGCTTGGAGGGGTCTGAGCTCCACGGGTCCGCTCGACTATGGTCCATTCTTAGCTTACAACATCTAGCACAGGGGTCGGCCACCCAGTGCTCTCCATATGTTTTGGACTACAACTCTTATCAACCCCAGTGGTGCTCAGGGGTGATGCAAGTTGTAGTCTAAATCATCTGCGGGGCATCGCGTCACCTACCCCTGATCTAGCAGAAGAGGTCCACTGGCTGGGTCCAGGACGTGATAAATGCCTCATTGCGAGGGGCTGGTGGTCCCACTTGTGCTGAAAGAGGCGACTGTGAGACCACTCCTGAAGATGGCTTCCCTGGACATCAAGGATTATAGGTGACATTATAGTAACAATTGGCCCACTGCAAATATCTTCTTGGGCAAGGAGATTGCGTGGGTAGTTGCTATGCAAGCCCAGGCACATTTGGCTGAAACTGATTATCTGGATCCATTTCAGGCAGGTTTCAGGCCTGTTTTGGCCACAGAAACTGACTTGGTCACCCTGGTGGATGACCTATGCAAGGAGAAGGACAGGGGGAGTCTGAGCCTGTTAATTCTCCTGGCTTTCAATACCATCAACCAGGATATCCTAGTGGACAGGCACTCTACTTTGGGAATTGGGGGCATGCTGCTGAGATGGTCTTCACATGCCCTCCCCCAGATACCTCTGCCATCCAAGGTGAGGCAGGTGGTGACTGGGGAGAAGGGCCTTTTCTGTCATGGCACCCCCCTCCCCCCCGTGGAACTTGCTTCCCAAGAAGGTTCACCTGATGCCTAGTACAATGTCCCTGCTACGGCAAAGGCCTTTCTATTTGTCAAGACTTTTAACATCTGAAGTGTTTTTATCAGGCCTTTCTCCTACAGTTTTTTCCCCTTGTGTTTTTATAATTTTGCTGCTCTGTTATTGTGTGTTCATTCTGTTTTTAATTTTGAAAACTGCCCTGATAATTATATATAGGAGGGTGATCTACAAAATAAGCTTATAAACAGGAGTAAGGAGCATCCGGTCATGTATATGCAGGAAAGTAACAGGGTGCACTTTGGGATCCCATTGGAGTGGGGGCGAAGTGACACCAGCCACTGTAAATCAGCCTGCTCCAATTCGCAAAGCCTCTTCTGCCTGACCTCTGTTTCTTGGGCACACTGGGGTGTGACAGAATGCTGGAAGCTATTTAATTTTGCTAGTTTGTCAATCATTTGACTGTACATTTCTGTCAAGATTGGCTGAGATGCAGCAGTTCTTCTCAGGAGAGAGATGTTCCAGAGTCCAAATCTGCTAGGCATACATATACTTTGACCTGGAAACTCTTCCTAGGACTCTCAGATATGCAAAAGCTGGTTGGTTGTAGTAATTCAGTAGCAAAGGAAAGGCACTCTGCACATACTCAGAATTATTTATCTCCTATTATCACTTTGCATGTTCTGAGAAGGAACTCTGCATTGGGGGGGGGAGCATGGGAGACATCAATGGAGCCTCTCCACGTTTTATTCAAACAGCTGGCAGTCATATCAGGCTGCAGAGCAGCGAGCAAGAACAGAAGCAGGACTATTCCATGGCCTCTGCTGAGACACCAGCTCCTTTGGTCTTCCCTCAACTGCCATTCCGTCAGGCTACCTGAACTGTTTCCATCCTAGCTGGTTGTAATAAGAACTGTGACTTTAAGAACTGGTACCTGAGTGTGCGCTGTTCCTCCTCCCTCCCCACCCCTTTTTCTTGTGTGTCATGTCTTTTGCTCTAGCAGCCAACATAATATTAATGCTACAATTTATTTTACAAGTGGTTGTAAAATAAATAACTGGTTTTGCTGTTCCTGATTACTAGTGATTGTTTTATTTACCACACTTCTGTCTATATTTCCTTTAATTATAATAGTATCTATGTGGTGGGGGGTTGTTGTTTTTTTAAAGCAATGCTAAATTGTTCAGAATCTATAGATAGGAGGTTGTAATTTATCCAACATCACCTATGGATCCTAAATCCAATCATGCAGTTTTACGTGGCGTTGGGGTTTATCCATGCGCTACCTTTGCCTGTCTGGGCTTTTTTCTGCTTCTCTTCCCCCTGCCCCCCACATACATCTCCCATGTCTTTTTATAACAAAGTTTTGGGTAAAATCACATACCCAGATTCCTTGGGACTGGAAAAAAAAAGTGAACGTAAGAGCAATCCATACGTCTGGTCAACTTGAGGAGAGAAAATGTTGTAAAAAGCTGTAATCCAAGGCATCTCACCCACAGCCAATCAGACGACATCTGGCCTTGTTCACACCCACCTGGTCGGCAGGTGCATAAAAAGAAAAGAGGTGGTTCTTGCATTCCAGAATAGCAACGGGCTGCTGCAGACTTGAGTCTTTCCCCCCTTCCCTGTGCTTCTGGCATTCATCTTTTGGGGACCCACCAGTCATGCTTTTCTGGCACAGCCAACCTGACCATTACTGGCCAAGCCCAGGAGAACTGTATCCTTGTTCTGGCAGCAACCTAATAAGGTGAGAGGCCTTCTTTTATCTGCCTGTCCCTTCCCACCTGGGCCACTGGCCAGAGACCTGGGAGGTGAAAAGGCCGTGCAGGAGCCTCGGAACAGCTGCAGTTGTTCAGCTGGTTACTGATGCTTCTTAGAACATAAAAACTGCCTGGGTGGATCAGACCGAAGTTCATCTAGTCTAGCATTGTAGTTCTTGCAACAGCAGCCTAGCAGATGCCTCTAAAAGCTCAGGAGCGGAGCATGGAGGTGTTGGCCTTGTGTTGTTGTTAGTCTCCCTCCTCAGCATCTGGTATTTAGAGGTACAGTGCTTCAGCACATGGGGGTTCCATTTTGCCATCTTGGCTAATGCCCAGCAAAACACTCATCTTCCATAAATGTGTGTAATCTGCTTTAAAGCCAGCTAAGCTTGTGGCATCACTATGTCTTGCAGAAGTATGTTCCTGCAAGATATGTACGTATATTGTGTATTGTATTTTGATGTTCGTATGTATATTATACTTTAATGTTTTAACTTTTGTAAACTGTTAATAATAATAATCATCATCATCATTTATTTTATTATTATTATTATGTCCCACAGAGAAATTAAGGAAATTAACTTTTGGCAGTGAACCACAGTCAGACCCTGTGGGCGGCTTGGGGGAGTCTCCCCTTGCTTTCCTTCTTGGTTCCGCCCATTGGCTTCCAGGGATGTTTAATTTCCCCCTATAAGATTTCTACAGTATGTATCACTGTCCTCCTTCAAAACTGCTGTTCAAAGGTCTTCACGCCAGACTCTCTCTCTCTCCTCTCCGCTTCTTTTCGTGCTTTCTCTGCTCCGCTCCTCTTGGGTTGCCAGATGCAAAAGAGGACAGGGCTGCTGCGGTTTTAATAGTTGTGTGGAAGACGGGATTTCAGGACCTGCTGTTAAAGGTGTAGGAGCCCCCATCCTCTGCTGCATCTGGCCACTGGCCGCCTCGCCGCGGCTTTGTCCTGCCTCGCACGCCTGCCTTGACTCACTAGCGTGTGGCTTGCTATGCCTGAAAATCTTGTCCCCCTAAGGCCGCCGCCAACTCTAGACCCAGTTTCTGCAGCGAAGCCTCCCTCGAACCACACAGCAGTCGGCTTAGCAGCAGCCCCCGACTCTTCCCTCGCCTGGGCTCGCCTCCCGCAAGCCCTGAGCCAGGCGGCAGAGTCCGCTGAAGTGCAGGTTTGCAGCCACGCGCCGAAACAGCGAGGTGGAACCGTTCCATCGTGAGAGTCTCAGGCCAGGGGGCGGGCGGGCAGCGAGCGGCCCCCGGGCCCGGTGAAACACATGGCGAAACAGAGAGGGCCTTGTCTGAATACACGCAGACCTCCTTCTAACGTGCGGTGGGTGACCCGGGCTTGTACGTCGCCGCTCACCAGGCGGTCTGCAGTTAAAACGCCATGGGAGAAGAGGCAGGGAGGCTCTCCTGCACTGGGCGAAAGCCGCGTCTCCTCCCGCCCCCAGAGCAGTTAATGTGCCACCGATGGCTAACACGGGGACGTACTGGCAGGTGGGCCAGTCGCATGTTTCGTAGCCTTTAGCGTATTTCCGTGTAAGGTGCTGGTGAATAATGTCGTCCGTATGGGACAGAACGTGAGAAACAGGCACTTTCCAATGAAATGCACGCTCCAGCCAGTGCAGACTCGACGTTCGAATTCCGGACACGAGAAGGGCGAACACAGGCTGCCTGACAGACATCTCGGTGCACGTCAGGAAGCCCATCCTGAAGGCAGACATTAGCCGCTAACTGGCACAGAGGCGGCCGGTCAGCCGGCTTCCACATCCCATGGTCTGTTGCCCTGGGAGCAGCACGTTCCAGCCTCATCCGCTGGCCAGGAGGCCAAGCGCCCCAGGGAGGCCGCGTCCGCCCCCCCCCGAGGGCCATCGTGGCAGGGGGGAGAGCAGCCCGGCCCCACCCATCGGCCGGAGAAAGAGCTGGTGCCCCTGCGCTTTCTTCCCTCTTCCCTCCACGTCCCTTCTCCCCTTTGTCGGTCGGATAGTGAGCCTCTGGGCAGGCACTGCGCTCCTTCAGTATCTGGACAGTGCTTAGAGGACGTTAGGCGCTTCATCAAGGTGTAGCAACAGCATTCAGTCACCACATGGACATGCGGCCAGGCCACGTATGCCAGGCAAGCACCACGTCTTGACTTCCTAGTTACATGCTATCGCCTTCACACAAACGCTGTCCGTGCAGGAATTTCCTGACCTGTGGATGCGTGAAGCGTGTGTTGTGAGCACAGCCTGCGTCCCCCATGTCCACACCTGCTCTTGCTGCCCGCAGGGAGCCCCTGGCATTGCCGTTCCTGAAACAGGAGGAGCCGAACAGCATTTCCACATCCGCCGAACAGCACTGCCCGTCCTTCCAGTATGTTCTGTGCGCTGTCACCTCTCCAGCTGTCAAACAGCACGAGGAGACCCTGACCTATCTTAACCAAGGTAAGGCCTATGGCGGATGTGGGGAGCGGGAGAGTTGAATTACCTGAAGGCGGATCCAGCCTTTCCTAGTTGCTGCCCCCCCGGGGGCCAACATGGGGCATGTTCACTTGACCACTAATAGAGGCTCGACCCCTTCATGCGGCTAAGATGGCAAAAGCCGCAAGAACATTTCGCAAAGGCCATTACAGATGATGATGCTAGCAGTGTGCTGGAGTTCTAGAAGGGCTGCATGTATATAGGGCCAATGGATTTTCCCTATGTAAAGTTCCTAGTGTATCAAAGGCACGATATCAGGACTGAACTGAAACTTTGAAATTCAACACATTTTCCAGTTTTGCAATTAGGATTTCAGTGTCCAAACTTGATCCAGAAATCTGACATTTGAATCTCAGTGTTAAAATTTGGGAGTTGGCCATTCTGATGTTTTCACTTATTCGATGGGGACATTAACTGATAGGCTGAATGAATGAATGAACTTAACATAAAATGAATTACTATCAGACACTGTCAAAGATGTATACTGTAGTTTTAATGCTTTTATATTTTATATCGTTTTTATGCTGTGCTTGTGGTTTTCATTTCTGAGAACCGCCCAGAGAGCTTTGGCTATTGGGTGGTATAGAAATGTAATAAATAAATAAATATGCTGGAAACTGCTCACATGTCAAATGCTGATGCTTTTTATGAAGTATTCACTAAATATCAACTCATTCAGAAAGTAGTTGACAAATAGGTACTATCAAAATTTGCTGAATTTTTTTTTAGAAGAGAACTTTGGGGGACAAATTCATTTCCACTTGATAACATATAAATATGAAATTGCTGTGATGATACTGAATATCACAGTATTATAGCCATTTTAATTTTAGGAAGATCAAAATAAACAATTGATCCTCTCTATTAATCTAATTCATTTTAGCATTGTTTAATTTTTCTCAAAGAAAAAGGTGGAAAAAAGGCTGAAATTCTATGGACATTGGGAATGTCCCATTGAACTCTGGAAATTACTTCTGAGTAAACATGCATGAGATCATGTGTCCATCTACCTATTGCTATTCATGTTATTTAGGGTGCAATCCTATTCAGATAGGCGGCTGCCTCCGAACTCAGAGGCGACCGCCTATCCAATGCAGGCCAGGGGAAGCACGGCGGCGATCGTTCCACTTCTCCTGCCTGCATTTTCGGCTAGACAGCTGATTGCGGCTGTCTAGCTGTGTGAGGGCAGAGCAGGGGAGGAGTCTGCTGTACGACTCATTGGATGTGTTGTGCAGGCACTTCCACCCTCCCCGCCCCGGAACTCCCTCCTGGAACGCCCCTTTTCGGCCACTCCGCGCTCCTCTTGCGAGCACCGAGGCTGGGGCTGTGCTGTGCTGCCTCCGAGGCAGCACAGAAGTGAGGGGGAGGTTGATTCACTGGGAACCAAACTCAGAGCACGGGCTCCAAGGTCAGTTCCTGGAAAACCAGCTATCCTATGGCTGTCTAGCCGCTGTCTAGAGGCCATATGCTCCTTCAGACTGCAATCGTATCCAAGTTTAGACAGAAAAAAGTCCTACAATTCCCAGCATGCCCCAGCCAGCCAGCTGGGGCATGCTGGGAATTGAGGACTTTTTTTCTGTCTAAACGTTCATAGGATTGCGCCCTAATAAAACAACTGATAGACATTCACGCCTGTCCTTTCCTTTTCCCGGCCCTTTCAGACAGCCTATAGATGACTTACAGTGCAATCCTATACATGTCAGAAGTAAGTCAATGGGGCTTACTCCCAGGTAAGTGGGTATAGGATTGTAGCCTGAAGGGATTCCAGATGAAGCTGTTTGAGGAATTAAGAAAAAGTAATCACCCTTGTTCAGGTGTTTATTTACATCCATTTGATCTTGCTATGTTTATGCATCATCAGATCACCAGTACCTGATGAAGTGGGCAGTATCCACAAAGGTTCATGCCAGAATAAACTGGCAAGGCTTTAAGGTGCCACAACATTCCTTGTTGTTGTTGTTTTTGCTGCAACAGACAAGCATAGCTACTCCTCTGGAAAATATGCATCACTGCTGCTGGTCAGGAATGGGTCAGACTCACACTGACTGGATCCGGCATTCATCAGTGCTCGCGTGATGCTGTGACACACCCACAGTTATCTCCTCCTGCGTTGCTTTGCCCTTTTAGCCTTGCTTTGTTTCACACACGCTGCCTGGAAAAGTGAGCTCTGGCCCACAAGAGCATCCCGCTTCAGTAAATCTGTCAGGCCTAAAAGTGACACAGGATTTCCTGTTGCTTTTGCTGTGACAGACATCATACGGCTACCCCTCTAGAAGAAAGGATTGCACTTTGATGACCCTTGATCAGATTTTAGTACGGTTATTTATTTGCAAATGTGCATCTTTAACATATTTTTCTCCACCCTGAGCATTGGAGATGACAGGTCAAGTGCCTTGTGAAATCTGTCTCCTACATGACACTGGAAAGTCTCTCGGCAGTGGGGAGGAACCTTTTTTCTGCGGAGGAGGGCTGCCTTTCCTCAGGGGTAATTTGCCCAAGGCTGCATGCAGGCTGTTGGCAGGCCTGAAGTCAGTGGTGGGCAGAACCAGGGACCCCCCGCTTTTCTCTCTGCCCCTCCCCCCACAGACTTGGCTGCTGTGGGTGGGGGACACAGATCACTCTTGCCAGAGGTCTGGGCTGATTGCCCACAGAGGGCTTCTGAAACTCAGACAAGGGCTGCCTGGGGCAAGAGGGCTGCAGGTTGCCCATCCCTGCTCTAAGACTAGCCCCTTAAGAAGAAAGCTCCCACGTCTGCAGTGGCTGAACTAAAGAGGGAATTTCAGCATCTGCAGATATTTCCACCTCTATGAGACAAACAGTAGTCGGGCTTATTTTGATTTTAAAGGTATTAAGCTTATTTTGAAGGTATTCCAGTATTTAACTCTTGGACCGTGGTTAGCTCTCATGGTTGCTTGTATATTCTTTTGTTCAAAGGCAGGGGGACTCTGCCCCCCGCCTCTACTCTCAGTTCCAGCTGTGCAAGCCCGTGCCAAGGGAGTCACATGCATCCATCAGTGCTTGTAGGATGTGCTCCAGACTGGTTTTTGACAAACCACTGCAAATGCTCAAAAGAGGCTTTGAGACAATGCGTGTGTGCGTGTTCTTGTTAACATATGATCGCATCTCTGCATCCCTAATTATTTTCCATTCCAGCTAGGAAGAGAACATTTGGCATATTTATACCGCAGTTCTGCCTGCAGCAATGGGAGAAACACCCTGCAACAGATTTTGAATAATGAGAGAACCAACTTATATTTTGGAACATTGATATTCTTCAACAGGCTTTCACCAAATAATAATACTGCGTGTTCATATAGCACTTTTCTGAAGTCTTTAATGCATTTCACATGCATCATTTTAGCAATCCTGAAAACATTCCCTATAAGGTTGACCAGTGTCATTATCCCCACATTATAGACTGGGGGACTGAGGCCATGTCTTGTCTACGGCCACACAGAAAGCTCACAGCTGAAGTCAGATCTGAGTGGGTCCAGTCACAGCTCATTCTCTTCACGCTACTATACTAAAGGTGACACAACCCTGGAAAGCAAACTTCACGTTGTGCACACACTCACATCAACATCTATGAAGATTTTGGCATATTTGGGATTTGGGGCATATTTTTACTCACCAGCCTCTCATTTCTGACAGTCTGCTCTTTTCCAGGGCAGTCATATGAAGTTCGGATGCTGTGCAACCCCAAGATGGGAGAATTTGCCGAGGGGCGCAAGTTGCTGAAGGTGAGGGAAGGGAGAATGCACTGGCATTTTTAAAAATCTGGGATACCCTGATGCTTTATCTCACGCTGCATAATCAACCTATGGAACTCATTTACACAGGATATTGCAAACGTATTTTTAAAAGAATCCACTGATCAGATGGACAATAGGTGCAGTCGCTAGTCATAACAGCGAGATGCACAATCTCTTTTGTTCAGAGAACGTAACACTTTTAACTCGCAGATGTTGGGTATTAGCAGAACAAGGCCCTTCCCATCATGCTTTGCTTGAGGAGTCTCCCTGAGAGAATCTTCTTTGACAGCCGGAGTGGACTGAAAGCTAATCAGGGTGAAACATTGATTTGGCTCAGCTAGCCCAGTTCTCTGCTTTCATAGCAAAAACTAAGAAGACCCCAAGTTAGGGAGTCCGATACTATGAAGAATAATAGTGTTTCTATTGTGCTTTCAGTGTTCAAAGCCTTTCGTACATTATCACAGTCATGCTTTCAACAGCCCTGTAATTCAGCCCACCAAAATTATCATACGGCAGACAGATGTGTGTATGATAATAGTGATTACAGCTTGTTCTTTTAACCCCTAATTATCTTCAAGGTGATGCCCTTTCATGACAGCCCCAGTATTTGGGCAATGTGCTTCCCATCCTTGGTCAGGTGCTCTGGCCCAAGGGCAGAGGTGACAGACTGGCCAGAGGCCAGCTTAGTGGCCGCAAAGGAAGAAGCGAGTGGCCTCTCTCAGCAGCAACTGGCCCAGAGTGTGGGAAGGAGCAGGTCTCCGAGCCTTTTTGTCAGACAATGGCATTGGAGTGGACCTCTAGCGTCACCTGACTTCCTAGACCAGGTGTGTTATCGGCTATTGTGAAGCACGTCACAGCTGGAATTGTCTATCGTTCCCTCCTCACTACCAGCAGCTCTGGCTGTGCATGGAGTCGGTGCCTGAGCTGGTTCCTGGTTCAAATCCTGCAGCTGCAACCCAGCACATTTGTGTATTTATTTTACATTTCTATACCGCCCAACAGCCGAGGCCCTCTGGGCAGCTCACAACAATTAAAACCATAGAATACAACATGATAGAACCTAACATAAGGCATGTCAAACCAGAGTAAAACCCAGCAGCGCTTACAGCCCAGGGAAAGCCTGGGTGAAAAGGTGCGTTTTCAGGAGGCGCTTGAAGATGCCTCAGCATGGGGGAGGCCTTTCCAGAGGGTGGGTGCCGCTACAGAGGAGGCCCGCCGTGGAGCTTCTTCGTGGCGACATTCCGTTCTGTTGGAACGACCAGCAGGACCTCCTCTGAAGGTCTTGCCTGTCGCCTGGGTGCGGATAAGGGGAGGTGGTCTGCTGGGCATCCTGGCCCCAAGTTGTTCAGGGCTGTGTATGATAATAACAGAACCTTGCGTGTGGCTCGGTAGCTAATAGGCACCCCAGAATTCCACTCATTGTCCTTACAGTATATTTCTCTTTATCCAGTGGGCAGCAGTGGCTGGTGAAGCAGTTTGTTAATGGGAACTGCTGGTTGCCACTGTGGGGCAGAGGTGGAGGGAATTTACATCTTTGCAGCATTTCACATCTAATGTCTTGGCTGGCTGGGCATGCCCTCGAGATGCCCCCGGCCTCCACCATTATCTCCCAGTTCCCCCTCCGTTGCTTCATAGAAGCAGCTGGCCATTCCCTCACTAGCAAACCACTTACCCAGCCACTCCTGCCAGGGAGCACCTTTCCCTGCTTTTCCCTTGGTGTCATTTTCTCCCGGCAGCCCTTAGCAAGTGAAACCTTCAGGTCGGCACCCAGAGCTGGGTTCAGTGTCCAGGGGTTATTCTTTCCTTACTGTTAGTTCTGGCTGAAGCCCCCACCCAGGAAACCTGGGACTCCAGTTTAGATGTCTGAGTAGCAACCTTCCCTCAACACATGCTCCAGAGATATGTAATGGTATTTATTCAAGTCAGCAGTCAAATCAACAAGAGATCAGCCACAAAACCCAAAAATATATTTTAGTCCAACACGTCTCGCTTTCTCCCAAGGTCTAGATGTGCCAGTAGAACTCTGGGCCCTTCAACTTTACTCAGTTAGTCCAGCGATGCAGTCAAACAAGCAGGATTTGAACGGATTACAGCACCGTGCGCTGGCAGTAAAGGACTCCAATTGGCAGCTGGGGCCAGGAAGGCAGGGATGGAAGTTCAGCGGGCACGGGGGGTCAGAGCACCAGCACCACAGCGCGAGGATAGGCCCAAGTCTCTCCAGTTAACAGCAGGTTCAGTTATAAAATAAGAACAAAACTACCAGTCATTTTCAGTAAATAATGGCTGAAGCTAGGAATGTTATTGTAAAGATTAACAATCCACTGCTTTTAGTATTCTACATGGGAACAGGTGAGTGATGCTGTTTTTTTCATAAGAAAGAAATAACTCCGTACATGCACTGTTTTTTCACTACAGGAAATTATAGTTCTCCATCTGCTGGGCAGAAAACAACAGAATGAAATTTAATAGGGATAAATGGCAAGCTCTGCACCTAGGAAAAAGAAACCAAATGCACAGTTACAAGACTGGGGAGACTTGGCTCAGCATCACTGCAAGTGAGAAGGATCTTGGAATTGTTGTCGATCACAAGCTGAATATGAGCCAACAGTGTGATGTGGCTGCAAAAAAGGCAAATGCTATTTTGGGCTGCATTCATAGAAACATAGCTTCCAGATCCTGGGAAGTACTAGTTCCCCTCTCCTCAGCACTGGTTAGGCCTCATCTGGAGTACTGTGTCCAGTTCTGGGTACCACATTTTAAAAAGGATGCAGACAAGTTGGAAAGGATTCAGAGAAGGACAAAAAAGCCAGATTCTAGCTGAACATCACAAAAATCCTCTTTACTGTCAGAACAATATGACAATGGAACCAATTCCCTAAAGGGGTAGTGGATTCTCCCACACTGGAAGCATTCCAGACAAAGCTAGATAGCCAATTGCCAGAGATGCTGACTTGGATTCCTGGTTTAAGCAGGAGGTTAGACTCAATGGCCTTGTTGACCCCTTCTACCCTTACTATTCTATGACTGCATGATCCTATAGTTGCTTCTTGCCCAGAAGTGCGACCCCTGTTCTCCAAAGGCCCCTTCAGCTCAGGGCGAGGACCTAGTCAGCAGTCATTCTGCAGCTGGCTGACAAGAAAAAACAACAACCCAAGTGTCCCAAGCAGCCCTTTTGTTTTTCAGCTAATTTTAGCAGTTACAGAAAAACATATGCACAACTCTATCCAACATGCAAATGAGCCCCTTCACGGCTTGGCATGCTGGGCTGGTTGGCTTCCTCAGCACTGTCCACTTCCACCACCTGGTGGACGATGCTCCCTTTGCTACCAGTTTGCACCAGCATCTGTTATTGGCCAGGATGTCCTTGATTCAAACTGGTTTGTTTCTTTAAAACTGCCCCTTATTTCAGTGGGAAACAGAACTGAAGCGGTGCAGGGGATGGAGTTCAAGTGAGTTCTTGTGTCACTCATTTGCTCGGACAAAACTGTTTGAGTTTCTGTGTTTCTAACCTGAATGTTTCCGACATTCCTCATTATGAGAGCTTTGGGGACTGGGCAGTTTTGGGGAAGACAACACAAAAGTTGCATTTGATTTAGCAAAGGTGAGCTTGAGTTGCACGACGCCTGTGGTAGCTGTGGGGCCAGGAAATTTTGGATGACCCTTCTTCCCCTTTCAGAGTGTTGTCAGGGTGGTATTTCATGACCGAAGACTGCAATATACAGAACACCAGCAACTGGAAGGATGGAGGTGGAACCGGCCCGGCGACCGCATCCTGGATATTGGTAAGTAATTATCATATTTCTTAAAGGAGTGGGGGGCGGATTCACCAACCCTGGAGATTTAGGGTATCTTCCAGTGTGCTCACTTTAAAACGGTTAAACCTTGTTTCTTCTAAAACCTCTAACCTTCAACAACATCTATAACTGGGAATGTGTTTTTGCTAGCAATTCTTGATTAGGTGTACTTGGTTGAGAATTACACACACACACACACACACACTGTTTCGGGTCCAGTGGAAAGGAATTGTGAAGAGCGGGACGTAGGGAAGAGCTACATGTTCATTCACGAGGGAAACGTTTGAGGTTTTCCCAAGGTATTTTTATACCCTGAAACACCTCAGCATCCTCCGTGACATTTCAAGCCTTTGTGGAGCACACCCCTCTGAGCCCCTGCAAGCACCATTTCCTATCTTCCGCTTTCTCTGCCTCCATGTTTTTCCCGTTCTGTGCTCAGCTGGCAGGGGCTGCTCACTGTTACTTATTCACACATGCAACACTATCCATACACGTGGCATCTTACAGAGGGAGCTTCATAGGCAAAAACAGGTGACTCCCTGCCCATAAGGAGCTTCCAGAGTAAAAGAGAAAAATGGGGGAAACAAGAGGTGTGGGTGAACATGGGGAAAATGCAGTTACCTTTACTCACACAATTTGGTTATACTTTGGAAATTCCGTCATCCCTGGCCATTGGCCATGCTGGCTGGCATTAGGGGTCCAACGACATCTGGAGGGCTGCCAGTTCCCCACTCCAGGACTGAAGGATTCCCATGAAAAAGCTGGGTTTGGAGGGGGGTTTTGAAGGATGGGTGACAAAGAAAGCGTGGGCAGGTGGGCAGGCAGTACATGGTCAGGGAGGGAATTCCAGGCATCCTCCTCCCCAAAAATGAGACCTTGTCCCCAGTTATTGTTTCTGTTGCGAGGTTGCACTGAAAACCTGACGCCCTCTTTTTTCCGACTGACTACAGATATCCCCATGTCTGTAGGCATCCTTGAACCCCAGATCCACCCGACCTTGCTCAATACTGTGGAATTCCTGTGGGACCCAACTAAGCGAACGTCTGTTTTTGTCCAGGTAGGTGAGCAAGACGGGCCTCCCTGCTGGCAGGACTCTTGACTTCTGCCATTGCCTTCTCCTCCATTTGCTTGGACCCTGCTCCCCTGCCCTCTATTTTGCTTCCAGCATATTTTCCAAGCAAGGTTGCCCTCTCCTTCTCCTTTTCCTTTTCCTTCTCCTCCTCCTCCTCCTCCTCCTCCTCTTTTATAATGAACCAAGGCTTTGTGCCTCTAGCAACTGTATAACAGGAGGACAGTGCTAATAGCAATTAGTTGAATGGGTCTAAGCAGAGTAGAAGGAAAAGTACAAGTGGGACCTGCAACAAAATTTTGCAGTGTGCAGTGTGCCTTGTTCAGGAGCCCAGGCAGCCCATTCCGCACCCCCCCACACACAGTCAGGCTTCCATGGCCACTGAACATGCTCAGCCCTCATTGGGCTCTTTTGGGATCCCCCAACACACACACTTAGGGCCCCCCCAAATATTTTTTGTACTTCTGCAAACCTCAGAGTTCCCCATTCCTGCTGATACCTCCCTCTCGTGCATGGATGGTGCCATTTTGGCTACATACGCAGTAGTGCTCACCAGGGGTGTTGCTAGGTTCTTAAAAGCTCCGGGGCACAGGCCCATAACACAAATTTGCATATATATATATATATATATATATATATATATATATTTTAAGCGCATGTCTAATATGTGTGTGTGTGTGTATGTGTGCATAGATTACATACATACATACATAAGAACTGTGCACTGACCCCCCCACCCCACTTCAACTCAGACCCCAATTCAGCATTTTGGAAAACATCCTGCTTCTGCTCTGGCCGATTTGTAGTCAGACCACTTCAGCTCAGCACCAAACCTGAGTCAAAGTTTGGAAAAATTAGTCTTTATGCTTCCTGTTGACTACCATGGGAAATTAGAAAAAAACATTTAACTTTTTTCTCTTGGTCAGAACTGGATGATAATTTCAGCCATAGTAGCCCCCTAGAAGGGGATTACACCTGCCCAATGTCAGAAGAATAGGTGCAGGGTTTATATTTTGATTGTCTTTTAAAGGGAACTGTCAATAACATTTTAATTCCTTGGAAGAATTGGATAAAAATTTCAGGGTTCATTGCCCCATCAGAGGAGATCATGTCTGCCAAATTTCAGAATGATAGCCACAAGGGTTTTTGTGCAAGGGTGGCCTTGACATTTTGAGGTCTCCAAAACAGGACATACTTACCTCTCTATGGTTCCTTGTGGACCATTGTTCTGAAAATTACAGACAGCCTACAGTTGTCCCTAAGTAAGAAACCAGCAAAGTTTCAGAAGGATAGGTGCAGCAGTTCATGTGGAAGGGGAGTTGTCCAATTTGGAGGAGGGAGTGATTTGCTTTCCCTTCCATTCACCCCTTCCCCAATAGTTTTTGGGTAAATTTGTATGAAAATGCACAGGTCATTAGAGGTGTCCCCCAGGCAAGAGATCTGCAAAGTTTCTGAAGGATACATTCTGTTGTTTATTTGTTCAGTCACTTCCGACTCTTTGTGACTTCATGGACCAGCCCACGCCAGAGCTTCCTGTCGGCCGTTGCCACCCCCAGCTCCCCCAAGGTCGAGTCCGTCACCTCCAGAATATCATCCACCCATCTTGCCCTTGGTCGGCCCCTCTTCCTTTTGCCTTCCACTTCCCCTAGCATCAGCATCTTCTCCAGGGTGTCCTGTCTTCTCATTATGTGGCCAAAGTACTTCAGTTTTGCCTTTAATATCATCCCCTCAAGTGAGCAGTCTGGCTTTATTTCCTGGAGTATGGACTGGTTTGATCTTCTTGCAGTCCAAGGCACTCTCAGAATCTTCCTCCAGCACCACAGTTCAAAAGCATCTGTCTTCCTTCGCTCAGCCTTCCTTATGGTCCAGCTCTCGCAGCCATAGGTTACTACGGGGAATACCATTGCTTGAACTATGTGGACCTTTGTTGTCAGTGTGATGTCTCTGCTCTTCACTATTTTATCAAGATTTGTCATTGCTGTCCTCCCAAGAAGTAAACGTCTTCTGATTTCCTGGCTGCAGTCAGCGTCTGCAGTAACCTTTGCGCCTAGAAAGACAAAGTCTGTCACTGCCTCCACGTTTTCTCCCTCTATTTGCCGGTAATCAATCAAGCTGGTTGCCATAATCTTGGTTTTTTTGAGGTTTAACTGCAACCCAGCTTTTGCACTTTCTTCTTTCACCTTCGTTATGAGGTTCCTCAGCTCCTCCTCGCTTTCAGCCATCAACGTGGTATCATCTGCATATCTGAGATTGTTAATGTTTCTTCCTGCGATTTTAACTCCAGCCTGGGCTTCATCAAGCCCAGCACGTCGCATGATGTCTTCTGCATACAGGTTGAATAGGTAGGAGCTGAGGAACCTTGAATACAACCCTGCCGTACTCCTTTCCCAATCTTGAACCAGTCCGTTGTTCCATGGTCTGTTCTTACCGTTGCTAGTTGGTCATTATACAGATTCCTCAGGAGGCAGACAAGATGACTTGGTATCCCCACACCACCAAGAACTTGCCACAATTTGTTATGATCCATGCAGTCAAAGGCTTTAGAATAGTCAATAAAACAGAACATGCATTCTAATTTAGAATTACTAGAATTTATTTACATTTCACCAGTATCAGCGGCAGGGGAACATGGGTGGGAAGGTGCTATTGCACTCGTATCCTGCTTGTGGGTTTCCCATGGGCATCTGGTTGGCCACTGTGTGAACAGAATGCTGGACTAGATGGACCTTGGTCTGATGCAGCACGGCTCTTCTTATGTTCTTAATAGAGAGTGCCTCTGAGCATGTGCAGAATGCTTTTCTTTCACCACCGAGCACCTACATTATCCCCCTTCCAATTCTATTCCCCTCCATGGAACCATCCCTCCTCATCCTACCATCCTCCAGCAACTCTTCATAAAACAGGTGCCTTGTTTTGTGCAACTCATCTCTACCACCTCGTTGTTATGCACAAGCTCTCATTGTATCTTCCTCCCCATAACTTCATTTGTGCCAAGACTTCACCAGGATTCAGCCAATCAGTCTGTTTTCAAAACTAGGGCTAAGTTATGGAGAAACTCTGAGCATGTACTAAGTGCCTTTCCCTCACCACTGAAGCTAGAGTCCATGCAAAAAAACCCCAAAGCCACAAATGACAAAACATGCATAGGACTGAGCTAAAAGGGGGGTCAATTCATTAGATGGAAATGGGCAGGCACTTGCAGTACCATGCGCACAACTCAGGACTTATTTCTGAGTAAACATGCAGAACATCAAGGTGCAAACCTCCCTGCAAAAGTAACTTCTGATCCTATGCACACTTTCCTGAGGGTAAGCCTCATTAAACGTAATGGGACTTCTCAGTGGGCATACATAGGATTGCATAAATTAGCAACATTTATCTCTCCTCCACTTAAAAAACAAACCAAAGACTTCTTTAAAAAAAAAATTAAAGCTTTCTGTTCATAGGAACACAGGAAGCTGCCTTATAGTGAGTCAGTTCATTTAGAATTGTTGACACTGACTGGCAGCAGCCTTTCTTACCCCTCCCTGGAGATGCTGGGGATTGAACCTGTGACCATCTGCATGCGAAGCATGTGCTCTGCCACTGAGCTACAGCCCTTCCTATTGCTGGACAATGGCAACTGACAAACAAAACAGCCCCAGATTTGTTTCTCTGCAACCATGTGAGCCCACTCTTCTCAAAGACTTGAGTGAGGAGAAGGAGAAAAACCAGCCCTCTTGTCTGTTTGTATAAAGTCAAATACTGTTCAGAACTTCTCTTGCCTGCTGAAGAGAATTCTCTTTAAGAATTCCCCAATATATGCTCTGGGTGGAATAAAGAAAGAAAGAAAGAAAGAAAGAAAGAAAGAAAGAAAGAAAGAAAGAACAGGATAGGGGAAGGAAGAAGAAAAGAAGAATGGTGATTGGAAATGTGGAGTGGGGAGGGGTAGAGAGAATTGCCTAAGCCAAGTGGCTCCTTTCAGAGCAGTCCTACTTCAGAGGAATTTAGGAGGCTGTGCAGGGTTTGCAAGGATTACACGTACTTAAATGAACTTTATGAGGTGAGGTGGTGGAGGGCTTTTTCTAGCTTTTTTTAATACTGTAGAACCTGTTTAAAAGCCCCAGCAGTTTCTCGATCATGACACCACATAGTCCTAACCCTCCTTTTGGAATAATTTGAGTTCTACCGCTATTTAGGAGAAATTAAAGTGGAAGGGGAGAAACAAGTTTGTGGAGGCTGATTGGATCCTTTGCTGTACTGAAGCTACTACCGCAGAAGCCAAAGGTTCCACTTTGGGGTAGTAAAATCAGGTCTTGTGTGAAATACCAGTATTTCACATGGAACTCATCCTTCCCTTCCTTCTCACTCTTCAAAATTTCATTGCAGGCAAACTTCCAACAATGGGCATGTAAGAGCAGAAAAGTAGGGGGAGAGAGGTTTTTTGCACCTCAAACAAACAAATAAAACCTACGCTAGAGATTAGGGATAGTGACCTCCTAATGGTCACCTTAAACACCTTCTGATTAGAATCTCTAATCCCTTGGGTGACTTGACAGTTTTTACTTTTTGTTTTAGACTTTGAGAGAAGGAAAATTTATGCATGGCTAGCGCAAAAGCCACTGGACCTAACTGTCTGAAATTTGGTAGGTTCAGTCAGCTCCATAGGGCCTGCTAGTTTCCCAAATTCCATGAATTTATGTGGAAGCACAAATAAATTATAGCTCTTTACTTTCACAGATTTTCTTGGAAAAAGCAAATTTTACCTGTGGCTAGTACAAAAGCCACTAGGCCCAACTGTCTGAAATTTGGCAGGCTCAGTCAGCTCTATGGGGGCTGCCAGATCTCCAAATTCCATGCACGTATGTGGAAGCACAAAAAAAATTACAGCTCTTTGCTTTGACAGAGTTTCTTGAAAATTGCAAATTTTACCTGTGACTAGCACAAAAGCCACTGGACCTAACTGCCTGAAATTTGAGATATTCAATCAGATCCATGGGGGCTACCAAGCCTCCAAATGTCATATATCTATCATACAAACTAAAAATGTTATGGCCGTTTATGTTTTCCAATGCAAGTCAATGGGAAAATGTAAAACAAAATGGCAATTAGGACAGCTCAAAAGATCCAGGGCACAGCTCAAAAAAGATCTGGGGCCCGTGCCCCTCTTTAATGACGCCGCTGGTGCTCACACCGGAGAAAGAATGATTTCTGCTTGATCGCTACTTGGCCCTGTATGTGGGATGAGCAAAGTTGGTTTGGGACGGCTGTGAATGTGGTAGCATGTCATTGTTTCTGTTCACCATTCAAACTGGAAAAGAATTATATTCTCATAGTTATGGATTTCACAACCACAAGTTGCAGTGATGGCCACCAAGCTGGCCAACTTTAAAAGCGGATCTCACCATTTATGGAGGGTAAGGCTGTCAGTGGCTACTAGTCATTGTGCTTCTATGCTGCCTCCAGGATCTGAGGCAACGTGCCTCTGGGGAGCGACAGTGGGAGAGGGCGATTGCACTCCTGTCCGTCCTGGAGGCATCTGGCTGGCCGTTGTGGGAACAGAATGATGGACTAGATAGGACTTTGGTCTGCCCCAGCAGGGCTCTTCTTATGAGCTCTCGCCCCCCCCCCCACTCCCAGTTGATATGGCTTACCTCTTCCCCACCTTCTTTTCCTGCAACAGGTCCACTGCATTAGTACGGAATTCACCCTGCGCAAGAACGGGGGGGAGAAAGGTGTCCCCTTTCGCATCCAGGTTGACACCTTCAGGTCCAACGAGAAGGATGAACATGTGGAGCACCTGCACTCGGCCAGCTGCCTCATCAAAGTCTTCAAGGTAACACTGCCTTGCCCAGCCGGACCAGGTGGCCAAGACCAGCTCCCTCTCCAAAAGCAGGGCCCTCCATGCAGGCATCTTGGCACAATGCCTCTTCCATGAGCCCGGGTTACGGTGTGAGGAAAGCAGGACTGAGCAAAAGCGTACATGCTCTAGATGACTTGAGCAAGTGAGCCAAGCCACATGCTACTGCAGAAGGCACAACAAAAGCACAACCTCGAAGTTGCTGTGGAGCACCTAATAATGCAGCATTGCTGAAACAAAGGGTGTGTGAATCTGATTGGTCTTTTGGAGGGGACCATGTGTAAGAACAGGATATAAAGATAAAAGACACACACACACACAGACACACATTGCCCTTAGCCATAGGCCATTGGAAAATTAAAAACAAACAGCAAACCCAGCTCTCCCCATTGCCCACTGGTCATGGTAAATTCCCACGAGGTACCACTGAAATGCGTGATGTGCTCACTTTCATGGACCTTCAACATTCAACTCCTTTTTTACTATTACACCCGTGAGCCTCTGGACAGTGATCTATATCCATATTGGAAAATGGCTATTGGAAGGGAGCTGACAAGGAGCATAATTGCTAAGTGTTCTTATTTGTTGCAAAATGGGATGTGTGAACAGCAGAGAAATTGCACTCATGGAAAGGAAGTGCGGTTAGTCCACCACTAGAGGGCTGCTGCATCCGGTGGCTTCCTGCATGTGCGAAAGGGCCACCAAACATCTAACACCACAGATAGAAGTTTTGCATCACACGGTGCTTTCCAGTGGACACCGTTCACACATCCAGCTGCCAGTTAGCAGATGTGCTGTAATCAAGTGTAGAGAAATCAGGTGATATTCATACATGTGTGAATAAGCTGGCTTAAACAACATACGAGGTTCTTGCTGAGATAGCCTAAATCTGTCCCTGTCTTCCTCGGTCTTTGGTGACTTCCTGCAGTCATCTCTTAGAGGCTTAAGCGATTGTCCTGTGCACACTTACCTGGAAGTAAGCCACACTGAACACAGGGGGACTGACTTCCAACGTCTGTCTCAAGATAGAGAGATCACCGCACAGTAAACGTATTTGAAAACCTGATATATTGCAAATGTGTATTTTTCAGCCCAAAGGAGCAGACCGGAAACAAAAAACAGACAGGGAAAAGATTGAAAAGCAGTCCCTTCAGGAGCGTGAGAAGTACCAGCCTTCGTATGAGAGCACAATGCTGACGGAGGTACGGGTGCTCTTTTCACAGGCTCAGCAGCCCGCCCGCCTGCCCAGAAGCTCTGTGTACCGTGACACCTTGTTTTCATTCTGGCTACACAGAAGCCAATCTCGGAACAAGATAGCTAGAGAAACAACAGAGGTTGCTTTATGGCAGCCCTCCTCAACCGGGTGCCCTCCAGACGTGTTGGACTACAATTCCCATCACCCCTGGCCATGCTGGCTGGGGCTGGTGGGAGTTGAAGTCCAAAACATCTGGAGGGCACCTGGTTGGGGAGGGCTGCCATAAAGCAACCTCTGTTGTTTATGTATTCCTAGGCTGGGGAAGGCTGCTTTATGGGATGAAAAGGTTAAAAGAGTGTACAATATTATCTTAGTCCTAACTTCATATACTCATAGGCATGCTGCCTCTGCAGATGGAGGTTCTATTTCAGTGCCTTGGCTAGTAACCACTGACAAGTAGGATCTGTGGCAAGATGTTGCAGTGTGGAGAACTCCTGTTTAGGGTGCCAGCCAGCCGTGCCCTCTTCCAAGAGTCTCCATTCCATTCTCCCCGCCCCCCCTTATCTGCCTCTCCCCCCAGTCACTCAGCATTCTGTGGCCACTAACCACATACAAGTCATTGCACTACTTTTAGTTTGGGTTCTTTGCCCCCATATGTTTTTCCCTCCTAAAAAGATTTTGGCTACTTCTGCAAACCTTGGGATCCCCACACCCCCTGACCCCTAAGCCTGTGTATACCTTCCTTCCTCTTGTTTCTCAGTAGGCCTGTTTTGGCTACAAAGCTGTCAACTCATCACCTGAATTTGCTGTGTGTGCGTGTGTTTGTGTGTAAACACACACACACACAGCACCATGAAATTTATTATTATTACCAATTAAAACATAAAACAGCAATTAAAAGCATAGTTAAAACACATCCGTAACAGTAAAAAAGAGCACCCAGCAGTTCAAACCTACGACAGCAAGTGAGTGGGATTAAAAATCCAAACCCTGTCTGAATAAAAAATTATTTTCGTGCTAGGAGATGAACAGAGATGAAACTTTCTGGGGCTCCCTCTGCGGGGGGTTCCAGAGCTTGGGGCCAGCCCCGGGAAGGCCCCCTCCTGCATTCCAGCCACCCCTGCCTCAGATGGTGGTGGAGCAGAGAGAAGTGGCTCTCCCAGGGATCGTAGAACCTGGGCAGACTCGTATGAGAAATGCTAGTGGCCACTGGCACAACTCGTGGCCAGGGGCTTTTCTAGGCCTGGGCCCAGGGCCCCCGAGTCTATTTCCCAGGGCCTCAACTCGATTTCCTAGAGCCCTAAGCGTCAAATAGTGCTGATGGAATGTTTTTTTCTCAGCTAAATTGACATGCAGGGGCAGTTTTCAAGGGGATTAGAGCGGGGGAGGGAGGGGTCCCCTCCCCACATGCTGTGACACACCTCCCCAAATCCTCCCTGCGTGGCAATTAAACATGCCAACGGGAAGTTTTTTCTAGGCTTCATTGCTATGCTGGGTCGAGGGGTTGTTCGAGGGGGGTTGCAGTTGGGAGGAAAGGGGTCACGTTCCCCTCCTTGTGTGCTGTGGCCCTCCACGTACTTATGAAGCTTAGAAGAAAAAAACCCTTTCATTGGTGCAAGCTTTCCATTGCATGGGGTGGGAGCAATTCACCTCCAGGGCGGAAAGACAGAGAGAGAGAGAAGTTGGGGAGAGCAGAGGTGAGTGGGCCAGGAAGAGAGAAGAGGAGGTGGTTTTTGCCCTCCTAAAAGGCTAAACCACTTGGGCAGGAGCCCTAAGTGTGTGTGAGATCCTGGTCTGGCGTGTGGCCAGTAAGGCCCCTCCTGATCTTTGTGCGTCTCTCTGCCCTGGATTGTGGCGCAGAGAGAGGTGCACGTGGTATGGGGCTTCCTAGCCTGCTCTGCACATGTCATCCTCTCTCTGTGTTATATGTGCTGGTGTCTGGAGGAAAAGCCACAAGTCCCTACTACACAGAGAGGCAATCCCTGAAACCACAGAACAGAGAAAGGCAGGACAGCACCATCTGTCCTCCTCTGCCACCTCTACCCCTCTCTAGGCTTCTTTGGGGTAGTATCCAGTGTTAGTCCCACATAGAGTAGACCCATTGAAATGAATGAGAGGTGAGTTAGTCACAACTAATTTAAGTCCCATTCATTTCAGCAGGTCTATTCTACATAGGATGAGCACTGGATACTCATAGAAGCATAGAATAGTAGGGTTGGAAGGGGCCTACAAGGCCATCGAGTCCAACCCCCTGCTCAATGCAGGAATCCAAGTCAGTACTACTCACTGTTTCCTCCATGCTGCCCAGCCCGAGCTCCACCCGTCCCCTTCTTCTGATTCCCACCCCAAATCTGCCTCTTCTTTCCTTCCAACCTCCCCTTCTCCTTCTCTTCCTAATCTTCTTCCTTGTCCCCTTTCCTGTACCTCCTCTGCCCCACTCTCCAGCCCTCACTCCACCCATCCAGCATTTCAACACACCCCACCCCACCCCACCCCAATGGAATTGTGCACCACTTTCTTTTATTTTGAAAGTTGTTTATGGAGGTAATGATGATTGATGAATGGGGTAATTAATTGATGGGGAATTCATTAAATTTGGCGGGCAGGATCTGGGTGGGAATTGCAAAATTAATTAGGGGTGCCTCCCTCAGTCTCCCTTTGCTTGGTTTTGAATTAGCACTCTTGTCACATTTTTTAAACTCCATTTTGGTGCAGAAGTTGTTTAGGTGTGTATCTGTGGAAAAAGGGCTCATGAAAATGCCTACCAGCCACTCTGTTTTTTTCATTTTTTCTCCACATTGTTGCAAATTAATTTTAATTGAAGAGGAACTATTACTGATTTGGGAGGATCTGGTTCAGGGTGCAAAGAAATTGAAGAATTTATTTTATTTGAATGATAAGTAATTGGCTGGCTATGCCTTCTGTGAAATGTAGATAAATCCTAGTAATTATTTCTAAATTTTTAGATATATAAAGTAGCATTTGCAAATTTTGTGCAGATTTGCATCCTCTGGGCTTGGGCCCCAAACCTTTTAAGTGCTGAGCCACACCCCTGCTTGTGCCACTGGGTTCTTTAAGTCCCGCTGCCCCAAATTAGTCCCTACGCATTTGTCCGCCTCTGCCCTCCCTCCTCAGTTGTGTGCTCCAAGTGTCGCTTCTGGGTTCTGTACAGCACCTAGCATGCTTTAAATACATTTTAAAGTCAGTGTGTGTTCATGGTGGTAGATGACAGAGCAAGGACTTGGAGCCCCCACGCCAAGCGTTTCCACTGCAAGGCCAAACTAGACCCGACGTTCTGTGATTGTCCTTACTCAGTGGTGTTCTCTGGCTTCCACTAAGAATAGACACCGCTTCTTGGGAATTAACGTCCTCTGTTTCGTTTCATGTCAAACACACGTGAGGCCTACAGCCCCTCACTGCAGTCGGTAACAACCAGGGACTCTTCTCCTCACACTGCCCTTGGAAGGCACATGATGGCCCCCCCTACACATCCGAGTTCTTCATTGACCACAGGACTTTGGGCTTCATGCTTATGTAGCGGTCACAGGGGGCGAGGAGTGACCCAGGTCACAACTGTGGCAGGAACAAAGGGCTACTTCTCCTCTTCCCGTCATCCGATCCAGATTTGGGGTGTGTGCGTGTGCTGCTATTTACTTTAAAAAGAAAACTCACAATTATTGTGTGCACAATATCATGTCTAGTTTGGTTCTGAGTCTCAGCTTCACCTACTCTCCTAGTAAAGACCTGTGTCAAAGAGCAAGTCGCTTCCTGTCAGTTTTTGGGTAGGTGTTGTCCTGGCCCAATGATCGGAGACACTTTCAGGTAATGACACACCTTTACTGGACAGAGAGAAAAACCACTGCAGTGGGAGAAGTTCAGTCTGCGCCGTGAAAAAAACTCCCCCCCGCATGTTAGACACCACTAGCTTTTTATTAGGAAATGGATTATACCGCCACCTGATTGTGCGCAGAATGCCTGTTGACAAGAAAAAGGAAGTCCAGCGTAACCACAAGTTCTTAAACCGCTGTCTGGCCTGTCTGGAGAAAGGTGACATACAGACAGTTCCCTATTTGGCTTGTTCACATACACAGACTTTTGCTGTAGATCTTGCTTCTTTTAATATATAATAATTTTTATTTTTTAAAAAGAAAACAACAACAACAACAACATGAACATACAATACACATACACTAAAATATCTCTTAAGATTGTAAGATATCTGCCTTTGGCTCCCCTTACACAACAAATGCTTATTATTATTCTCTACTTCTTATCTTAGTTGTGTATCATACATTGAGTTCACAGACATTATCTCATTTCTCTCCTAATTTTAACAACAACAACAAAAGGAAATTAACTATCTCAAAGTTCAAAGTCCGCATACATAGATATCATTTTTCTCTATTTCTTGTACAAATTCTATAAAAGGTTTCCAATCTAACATAAATTTAATTGTTGATCCTTCTTTAATTATAATAGTAAGTTTTGCCATCTCTGCCAGCTCCATCATTTTCATGATGCATTCACTCACAGTTGGTATTGTTTCATTCTGCCACTTCTGTGCATACAATAACCTTGCAGCCGTTGTCATGTAGAGAAAGAGGGTTCCCCCCTTCTCTTTTACGTGTTTATCTGTTAGTCCCAATGAAAAAGTTTCTGGCTTTAATTCTATAGTAGTCTGCAATATTCTTTGAGCTAAAAACTGTATTCGTTTCCAAAATATTTTAGCTTTTTGACAAGTCCACCATACATGATAAAACGTTCCCTCTTAATCTTCACATTTCCAACATTTTCCAGAAACACACTTATACATTTTAGACAATTTAAACCGTGACATATGCCATCTATACATCATCTTATAAAAATTCTCTTTAAGACTTGTACATAAAGTAAATGTTAAATCTTTTCCCCACATACTTTCCCACTCTTCCATTGATATATTATAACCAACATTTTGTGCCCATCTTATCATACAGTCTTTTACTTGTTCATCCTCTGTCTCATACCTTAACAGTAATTTATACAGTTCAGCAATAACATGTTCATTATTTGTACACAGTGCTGTTTCAAACTCAGATTCTGTTCGTTCAAATCCACCATTTTTCTCATCTATTTTAAACCTTTCCTTAATTTGCAAATATGAAAACCGCTGGCAGACATGACCTTCTTCCAATAAGCTTTCCCTTGATTTTAACTTATATTCCCCTTGTGACAATTCCAGTAAATCATTATATCTTATCCATTTATGTGTGCTATCAAATTCTCTTCTATGCACTGTTTCTTGTGAAGATATCCAATATAGTGTTTTTTGCTAGAACCTTAATTTATATTTATTCCAAATTCTTAAAACAGCCCTTCTTATATAATGATTATTAAAATCTGCATTCACTTTTGTTTTATCATACCACAAATAACCATGCCACCCATATCTCAATTAATGTTCTGAATTGAGTTCTAAAAGTCTTCTATCCTTTTAGTTCTAAAAGTCTTCTATTTTTCAATGTTACCCATTCCTTCATCCACATCAGGCAGCAGGCAGAAAAATAGGTTTTAAAATCTGGTAATCCCAAGCCACCTCTTTCCTTTGCATCTCGTAAAAGTTTTATTTTAACTCTTGGTTTTTTGGTTGCCATATAAACTTCGTTATATCTCTCTGCCACTGCTTAAAAGGTAAATCCAATGTAATAATGGATATCATTTGAAACAAAAATAACATTCTAGGTACTACATTCATTCTGATCATTGCAATTCTTCCCAGAAGTGATAGCTATAATTTTTCCCATTTTGATAGGTCTTGTTTAATTTCACTCCACATTTTAACATAGTTATTTTGAAAAAGCATACAATTCATATTTGTCAAAAAGACTCCCAAATATTTTACTTTCTTTTCAATTTGGAAGCCAGTCTTATCCATCAACTTTTTTTTTCTTGAACATTCATATTCTTTGTTCAAATTGTTGTTTTCTTTTTATTAACTTTGAACCCTGCCACTGCTCCAAATTCTTTTAATTTTAAACAAATTTTAAAAAATTAAAAGATCTTGCATTTTTCAGAAGAAAGGGGGGGGGGTCATGCACACATTCAAAAATTCCACAGTGAAGTTACTCAGGTCTATTACAGCTGGCCATAACACTCCCCCCTCTTGATTCTTCCGGAATCACTCTACTTGTATCTGCGTCAACTCAATTATTTCTTGTTTTTCTAATTCTCCTTTCTTTAACTCTTGCAAGACCATCATTTTAATTTGAGTGGTTGAGATGGTCTGAACTGAATCAGATGTTTTCTTACTGCAGCATTTTAAAGCTCAGATTACTAACTGCACGAGCACATACAAGCACACAAAAACAAATAGTCCCATGAATATATATTTCAGCAGGGCTGTTACCCTTCTTTGAGACTGGGAAACCATCCACTTAGCCAATTTACAGAGGTATCTTTGGGAACATGCATTATTTCACTGCCTCTGTTAGCATGGACAATAGCATCATTTCTATGAGCCTTAGCCACCTGAAAGGAGCTGTTGATGTATACACGGCATTCTTGGTTAATAATAGCACAGGCTCCTGCCTCAGTGGCTAAAACAAAGTCCAAAGCCATTCGATTTTGAATTACCATCTGCCTTATTTGTTCCTGGGTCTGTGCTAGGGTTGAAGTGGCATTTCCTAATTCTTCAATGGATTGCTTAAATTCATCAGCCACTACTTCAATAACTGCTTGGAGCCTAATCACATACCGTCCTAGGCGTGCAGTACCTACACCGAGAAGAATTCCTGCAATGGATCATCCATTTAGTTTCCCAACAGTAATGGGATTTTTATATTTATTTTCTAGTATTTCTTTGGATTCTTTGACACTTATTTTGGTGTCAAAGAATCCCAATCAGTTGGGAGGGTGTTTAGCACTCACATCCCAGGTACTAACCAGCTGACATAACATATGCCATTCTAATTACTAGGCAAGTTCTTATAAACCTTGGTACCACATACAAAATGGTGACCTTCTACTGCGGCTATGTTGCTGTTAGAACCTAAAGCAAACTATACATAGTAACCTCCAAATGGGATAATACTGCCTCTATTTTTGTTAGTGGTGGCATTTACTTTGGTACCATTTAGATAGCATTCTCCATTTGAAACCCAGACACATTCCCAGACCTCTCTATGAAAGAGACTTTTGCATTGCAGGCCTTTTGCCACATTGGTCCTGTTAGATACAGTATAGAAACTTGCAAAGGTGTGACAAGTGGCGTGGCCTGTTTTAACTTGTATCCTTGACTTGTTGTGGATATATAATTATCACACACACTCTTTCCTACATGTTTTCCTCTACTTTGTGGTTTTGTTTCGTTAACACACCAGATATCAGGTTTGTTAACTACATACAGGAATCCAGTAATGTCTGTATGATTTGTCTGAGCCCATGTCAGATTTCTGGTCTTATCTATTGCATGTGCTATGTTTTGCAATGTCAGTGGTGCTGGGATCACAGGACGCCTCGTTTTACGTTTCGGGGCATTTGTGTGCACACCCAGCAAGCACCGTTATTAGTTGTGTATGATACTCTCTGTACTAATTGGACAGCTAGATTATCTTCGTATCTGCCTGTCGCAACCCCTAGACAACAGCATGCCAGAAAGTACTTCATCATGTCAATGTTTAAACAGTTACTCATCTCTTTCCCCTTTGTCCTTAAATATTTGAGGGGGTTTTATTTTTTTGTTGGTTGCTGCCCTCCACAGCACCCTTCGAGTTTTCGTTGTCTTAAATCTTCTCTCTGCAGGAATTAAACTCCTGTGAAAACAAGATTGGGCCCATCTTGGGCCAGCAGTCTGCTTCTGGAGTCATCTGCTTCTGGGCTGCCACTTTTGGTCTGACAGCCTGCTGAGGGTCAATTTCAGTCCTTCTCCATGCTTGCTGGTCCACGTCTGTTTTTCAGGCGGACTCTCTGCATTGTACTGAGCTGAATCTTCTGGGTTTGGGACCGGTGACCTTTTACAGTGTGAGGCATGGATCCACACACCTAGGCCTTCGCATTTTACTGCTGTGCTGGTGGTGAGGAGAACAAGATATGGCCCTCTTCTCCGGGGTCGGAGAGCCGTCTTTTGCTTGAATTACTTCATGTACATCCACTCTCCTGTTTTCAGCTTGTGACTTCGTTTGTCTTGGTTGGGGGGTGGGCAAAGCTGCTTTGACCTGTGGAAAGATTTATTGTATAGAGTTAGTTAGCTGGATACAATAGTCTCTGACTTGTTCATCAACCTGTTGCAATTTCATGGCTGGGGGTGGTGAGGCAGCAGTCCTCATGGGTCTTCCCATAAGTATTTCATGTGGAGGCAGCCCTAATGGGCCTGGGGTTGCTCTCATGGCCATTTCATGCCAGTGCTTTTGCAAATCTTTGCCATTTTGTTTTTCTAAATCCCGTGATGTCTGTCTACCAGTCTTGCTGACTGGAGATGATAAGGGCAGTGAAGACGCTGTTCTATGCCCAGTGCTTTCTCTAGGGCTGAGATCACTCTGCTAGTGAAGTGAGATGCCCTGTCACTCTGAAGGGTGGCTGGCTGTCCAAATTTCGGAATAATTTCCCGGAGCAGCTTTTTGGCCACCGTGGTGGCATCTGCGTTCCCAACTGAAAGAGCTTCTACCCATTTTGAAAACATGTCTACAATCACCAATACATATTGAGAATTTTGACACTTTGGCATTTGTATGAAGTCAAGTTGCAATGTTATGATGGGGCCTTCGGGTGGTGGGTGGGCTGCCCTTGGGACCCTTATTGGTTTCCCTACATTATGTTTTTGACAAGACATGCATTGCTCAGCTACCCATTTGCAAATAGGTTGGATCACTGGCGCAAACCAGGCACTTTGGACCTGGTTCATCCTTCCTTCTTTACTTGCACGTCCCGGGGGGCGGGGTTTGTTGCCCTGGCGAGTGGCAAATAAAGTGCCTTTGGAGCCACTGGTTCGTCGCGATGTCTCCAAGCGGCGTCATGAGGATCTTGCTGGCATCCCCACTTCAAGCATCCTTGTCGTTCACTGAGGCTAACGCTATGCTGAGTCTCTGCCAATTGCTCAGTCAGTGTAGGCAACACACACATGGAGTCTTGCACTGCTCCTACATATTCAGCTTTAAAGGGCTGAGCATGTTTCTGTGCTGCTTGGTCGGCTCTGTTGTTCTGTTGCGCCACGGGGCCTGAACTGTCATCTTGGTGCCCTGAGCAGTTCGCAGCTGCCACAGCCAGAGGTTTTTGCACAGCATTTAACAAGCCTTCTACAAATTTGCATTCTTTATGAGTGCAGATTTCCCCATAAACTTCTATTTTCACATAAACTTCCAAAATCATGAACAATTCCAAAGGCGTACCTAGAATCTGTGTAAATAGTGACTTTCTCCTCTCTGTGCATCAAACACGCTCAAGTGAGTGCCAATAATTCCGCTACTTGAGATGACAAACTTCCTGGCAATGATGCAGCCGCTGACATTTTTCCTGAATTTTCCGCTACAGCATGTCCTACCAAGGCTGCCCCTCTTTTGGCAGAGCCGTCTACCAAGACCACTTTCCCTTCTCCTAGGGCTTGGTCTGACAAATCTTGTCTCGGCTTGCTTTGTTTCAATACTGCTATTTCACAGCCATGTGGTTCTTCTTCTCCCTTGAGCGGAAGGAGAGGGGCCGGGCTGAGCGCGCTGCATTTTCTTACTTGGATATGATCTCGGGCCAGCAACAGGATCTCGTAACGGCTTAACCGTGCTGTGTCTTGGTTTTCAGCAGCAAGGCTGCCACTGCACGGGGAACCGGCACGACGTGGTGCCGGAGCACCAAGGGCTCACTGATCCGAACCAAGGCCGCGGCTGCAGCCACTGCCCTCGAGCAAGAGGGGTAGGCAGCCGCCGCGGGGCCCAGCGAAAAGCTCAAGTATGCCACTGGCCTCTGCCAGCCCCCATGATCTTGGGTTAGCTCCCCTGATGCAGCTCCCCCCTTTCATGGCAAAATAAAGTGACGGGCTTGCCCTAGGCTAGGCGAGCCAGGGCCGGGGCGCTTAGCAAAGCTGATTTTAACTGGCAGAGTGCCTCTTCATGCCTTGGGAGGCATGGTAGAGGCTCTGAAATCCCCCCTTTTAAGAGATCCTGGAGTGGCCTGCTGATTTCTGCAAAATCCGTAATCCATTGTCTGCAATACCCAGTCAAGTCCAGGAACCCTCTTCACTGCCTTTGGGTGGTGGGTCTAGGGCATTTTTAGCTGTTTCTATTCTCTGACTTGTGAGGTCTCGATCTCTAGCCAAAATCCAGTGTCCCAGGTACAGCACTGTCTGCCGTACCCACTGTACCTTTTCTTTCGACACTTTGTGCTTTTTTGGCCAATTGCTGCAACAAGTACACTGAATCTTCTACACAACTTTCGCGATTAGGACTAGATAAGAGCCAATAATCAATGTACTGTGTGAGACACGACTCTCCTGAGATTTAACCCTTGCAAGTCCTTTGTCAAAGCTTCGGAAAATATCGATGGGGAGGAGACAAGTCCCTGAGGGGTGACATTCCAAGTATATCTGAGCCCCCCAAAGGAAAAACAGAACAGGGGCTGTGAGTCGCTAGCCAGTGGGATGGAGAAAAAGGCAGAACTTAAATCTACTACAGTAAAAAAAAAAGGGGGGGCTGTTGATGGTATACAGGAAAGGATGGTTGCTGGATTTGGAACGATGGGTGGGGAGATCTCTGTCACTTCTTTGAGGTCTTGACAACATCTCCACTGTTGGGGTTTCCCTTCTTTCTTTGCTTTCTTAATGGGGAGCACAGGTGTGTTGGTCTTTCCTTCTGGACAAAGCCGAACGGCCCCTTGTTTAAGCAGTCCTTCAATTAGTGGCTTAATCCCTTCTTGTACCTCTGGACTGAGTGGGTATTGAGGCACCCATGGTGGTTTAGCACCAGGCTTCAGTCAGATGACCACTGGCTCTGCACTTGGCATTTTTCCAACGCCGCTCCCCAGGCATGGCCACACCTCGTCTGGTACATCTTCCCATCCAGCAGGTTTACTTGATACAAGTGGCATCTGAATTAGCATCCCTTGTTTAGAACATTCTAACACACATTCGATTTTGCACAACAAATCTATTCCCAGCAAATTTACTGGGGTATTTGGGCTCAACAAAAATGCATGTTCTAAAACTTCTTGTCTTCCTGGGACTTCAGCAGGGACTTCTTTTGATATTGGTTGCATTCCTGGTGTTCCACTAAAGCCAATCACATTTACAACTCTTTGCCCTGATGGCAAGGGGCACTCTTGCAGGTTAAGAGTGGAGTAACACTCTGGGAGGGAGCGCAGGACAGGAAGGCCTGGTGTGCTATGGTCCATGGGGTCACGAAGAGTCGGACATGACTGAATGACTGAACAACAACGTGGCCCCCATGTCAACTAGAAATTTTAGTTCATGCCCAGCTACCTTTAAGAAAACATGGGTGCCCGCTTTGGGGCTGGAGGCAGTTTGAACTCCAATAAGTTCAAGTTCATGTAAATCCTGATCATAGTGGGCTCCAACCCAGGCCCAATCTCTGTCATTCCCTCTCCACACAAATCTCTCCATTCTCCTTCTTCATGGTCTGAGTCAGAATTGTCATCCCTATTCTCCCATGTCCCTGCAGCTGCGCTGCCCTGTTGTTCTTTCTTCCCTAAGTAAGGACACTCCTCTTACAGTGTCCTGGCTGCCCTCTCTCTCGATCTTGAACCAACAGCCAGCGCTCCTGCTCTCAATCCTCTCGCAGGTGCTTCCTGTGGCTGACTGTTCTGGTTTTGCCAACCTTGGCCTCTCCCTCTGCCCCCAAACCCTCCCCGACCCCCTCTCCCACGATTCCCGCTACCCCGACTAGCCTGAGCTTTCCACAGGGCAGCTTGCTTGACCATGACGGAATCATTCAAGTCTCCCTTTTTCCTTTCCTGTGCCTGCAGGCATTGCTATACTGAACTCAATGTTTCTTTGATGGGTTTCTCTCCCCAGCCCAGCACAGCGTTGGTATATTTCTGCTGCACTGGCCCTGGAAGACCCATAACATACTAATCAACCATTGCCGCTGCAGCTGACTCTTCAGGATTGTCGATGCCTGAACGTCTCTCAGATACTTCGAACGGCCTATTCCAATAATCCATAGCATTCTCACCCTTTTTCCATTTCACTAAGTATATTTTCGACTAGTCTGCCTTAGCCAGAAAAACTTTAACCCTGCTACCAACTTTTTTCTGTCTTCTTTCAGTTGATCACATTGTTTTGGATTGGCCCCTGGCCATCCTTCCTGCTCTTTCAGTGATTTCCAATCTGCTGAACTCAACACCAATCTCATAATCTGATTTACATCTACCCAACCTGGATCATATACTTCAATACATGAGTCTAATTCTTCTTTAAACTTTCTAGGTTCTTGGCAGGGTTCAGGGAAGGACTTTGTAAAATTCCTCAGATCAGTGGGGGACCAGGGAACATGAGCTTGTATTTCCTGGTCTCCCTGCTTCGTGACCCTCAGTTGCAGCTGTGCAGAGGTCACTTCTTCATCTTCCTTGGTCTTTCCCTTTTTCTTTCCTCCTTTTGTCCCTGGCCCTTCTATTCTTGTGTCTCCTGATCCAGTGGTGGGGGGTGAGGATGCAGGGATGCCCCCCACCCCTTCTTCTCCCCCCACAACTCCCCGGGGGTGGCTGTGGTGGCAGAGAAGGAGGCTGTTCCTCCTATATATGGAGGCGGGTCCACATAGTGATCAGAATTATCTTTATAATCTACGTCAATTGGTGAACGATGTCCCTCCGTTTTTGGCAACACTGGATAACATCCAACTTTACAATCTAATTTTTCTCTCAAATGTCTGTTTTCATTTTGCAAAGACTAAATTTTTGAGTTTGCACGCCTTTTTGTGTTCTCTTAATACCAATTATCATATGTATCCCACTGCCCTTGGGTGCTCCTGGAACCTTGTTTTTCCATGGCCCCCCTCAGGTGCACAGACTTATCCAAGTCAAAGGTTCCTTCCAAAGGAAATTGCTTGGATGGGTCGCTTCTGGTATCAAAATGCCATTTGTCCAGAAACGTACAACTCCTGGGACCATAATTATCATACATATATCGTGCGGGTGTCCCCGCCAGAGGCAGAGCAACCTGTTTGCTCTGACCTTTGCCCATGGTCCCTTAAACCTAGGTTTTCCTCGATTGGCCAATCTGCCCGCCCCTTTAGACGTTCACCAGAGTCTGGACTAGGTCTTTACCCTTAGTTGGAGCTTTGCACCCGCCCCAGCCACTTGAGAGTTCAGCCACCGGGACCTTGGTCCTCAGTGATGAGCTGCTCCCATAGCTGACAAATGCCCCTTTGGACTAGACTGCAGAAGTCTCCAGTCTTTTGTCTAAGCTTCAACCAGCCCTGAGATCGATCTCTTGTATACCTTACTCCTGAGGCTGGAGTCCTGCCTTTGTTTCTCTCAGTCAAGCAAGTGTCTGGGTTCTTTTGGGATCCCGAGTGGTCCGAGAGGTCTCGATTGAAATCAGCCAAGGAGTGAGTGGGGATTTTAGCAAAGCAAAGGTCCCTCCCCGAGGTGCCTTTGAAACTCACTTCACTCAGTGGACACGCGAGATTCCTCCTCGGGTGTCAACGGGACCCCGGGCGAGCCCCCAAGGAACTGTCCTGGCCCAACGGTCAAAGATGCTTTCAGGTAACGATGCACATTTATTGTAGAGAGAAAAACCACTGCAGTGGGAGAGGTTCAGTCTGTGCCGTGAAAAAGACTCCTCCCCGCTTGTTAGACACCACGTATGAGGCATGAGAAGTTAGGAAATCACACAAGCACTCGTTTTTTTTAAAGGAACGAAATTATTTTTAGGTCAAAACAAAACAAAACATACAACATACATCCCTAACAAAATCGGCACCATTGGCATTAAACCGGTTATATATATTTTTCTCTGCCCAATTTGTTCAGCTATCTCTGGCCTGTTGCTGTTCACGCCTCCCCCCCGCACCTCTTCCAGGCCCAGGGGCCCCACCGAGAGTGCCTTTCCAATAGCCCCCTAAATCCTGGAGCCCTGAGACCTCATTGCTCTATTCTTCCTAAAAATCAAAGTTCTGCAGCATGAGCAGCCAAATTCTTGTTTCACACGATCGCTTCTGCCCTCACGTGTCCTGGGCTATGCAAGGCACCGAAGCCCCGCCCTGTGTTCTCAGGAGATCCTCGTCAGAGCCCTGCTCTATGTCTTTTAGCAGCCATTGCCCACAGAATGTCAAGCTTAGCTTCACATTCATAAGGGCTAGAAACTTGTCTTTTTAAAAAGAAATAAATCTGAAAGCATTCTATAATTGTACAGGGCAATGATGGAATACGCATAGCCCTTCCATCAGTCTTCTGCTCTTGCACAGTCCAAACCAGAAGTAGTTATAACCAAACTATAACCTTGAGGATTGGTGAGTATATGAGATGCAATTTCTGGGGTCTAATGTTTCTCCCCTTGGTTCTGTTTCTTCCTACCCCCTTTCCCAGTGTGCCCCATGGCCAGAAGTTTCCAGCAACCTCCACAGCCCTCCGGCCACCCCCAGCCATGTCTCTCCACACCCCTTCAAGCTTCAGACCCCTGAAAGGTAAGCTGGCCAAAGCAAGCGGCTGGAACGGCCTGCAGAGTGTCATTCTTGTGAAGCCGTGGCTGACCCTGCTTTGCTGCTCTCCTTGGCAGGGTCTGTGCCTCCCCCAGCTATGCCTTGGACAGTTCATCGGAGAGCACGGCAGAGGTAAGAAAAAGCACTCGCAGGGCAGAGAGGCGGTGTGGTGTAGTGGTTAGAGTGCTGGGCTGGGACTTGGGAGATCCAGGTTCTAATCCCCAGTTGGCCACAAAGCTCACTGGGTGACTTGGGCCGGTCACTCAGCCTAACCTACCTCACAGGGTTGGTGTGAGAATAAAATGAAGAGGAGGAAGTCCATATAGCCGCCTTGGGTTCTTGCGGGAGGGGAAAAGGCAGGATATAAGTGTAACAATAAAAGCAATAAAAAATTAAAAACTCATGAAGGCCAACAGTAGTAGTCCTGTTTTCTTGCAGGTCCATCACAAAAATAAGGATAAGAAAACCCAGATTCATCTTCTAATATTTTGCGTTTGTTCGTATTCTATTTCTACACTTGTGTTAAAAGCAAAATGTTTCGGATGTTTCACACAGTGGTTTTCAAGTGCTGTTCTGTGGCACCGTGAAACGGATCGGAATTTCCTCCATGAGGCCTGTGAGTGTCCGGGGAAGACTGCCCCCCTGGGTCCCCCTGGCGCCGCTGGCAACAGAAGAGGGCTGGGACTGGAAGCCGCATTGGCTGGCGGCTCCGATTTCGGTGGGGCTATGAATCCATTCTGGGTTTCAGTCAGAACCAGCCAGAACTCTGCTGGAGCTATCCAAGGTGCTTAACACTAGCCCCCAAGTAGGTTCAGCACCTTGGTTCAGCACCAGAAACTCCTTTAGAGTTTCTAAACAGCCCGCCGGGAGGTTTGCCTGCTGGACTGCCGAGGGATGCGTTCCGCCTGCATCTCCCCTCGCCTTCCCGAACGCAGCGCACGGGTGCCCCCTGGTGACAGAAGGTGGCTTTGCTGCCAGGCGCTGGAAGTAAAAAGGACTTTCACACGCGCGTATGAACGCTCACCCCAAACACCCAAAGGCGCCGGATAACGGGCAGTGGCTCATTTCAGCCAGCACTTTGGCACGCTGAAGAGTGTAGCCTTTTCCCAGCATCTGCCTAAGGGAGCTGAGGAGGGAACCTGAGGGCTGTCACTCCCACCACCCTGTGTTCCTGCCTCTCGGGCACTGAAGTGCTTACACGGACAGCTCCTCAGCAGCAGAGCCTGAGGGCGCTCTCTTTGGAACCCCTTCTAACACCTTTTCCAGCAGCAAGAAGGAGCATCTCTACACCAGCCTAAAATCCCGCATTTAAAACAGGGCTTTCTGCTTCCATTTCAAATGCAGGGTCAGGATGGACTCCCTTTACGTGCACTTCCGTTCTCCCCTCCTTTCCCCCGTATCTGTGTCATCCGTTATCTGTCATTGCTCTCACTCCTCTTCTTGCCACTTTAACTCTTTTGACGGAGCAAACTGAAGCGGAACACAACGGGGTAATTTGACAGCTCATTATCTGCAATCTATTTAAAAACGGAACAAAGGGCATTTAGTGCAGGAGACACCCTGGAGGTTGACAGCATCATCTAAAGGGCCCACAAACTTCGGTGAGGGAGCCATCTCAATCGCAGGGTAAAAGCTCTGTGTGAAGGAGCCCAATAACATGTAGGAAAGTTCCAGTTCTTTGTTTCACTTTGTAGTTTTGTTTGTTTGTTTGTTTTAAATAAAGTGACATTCTAAAGATTCATGCAAACCATTCAGAGGCTTGGGGACCTGCTGCCCTCCAGATTTGTGGGCCATATCGCTTGCAAGTTGTAGTCCAAAGCATTATTGAATAAGAAATTAAAAGCAGCTGGCTCATATAATGCCAAGACACCTCATTAAAACATTGTAATAATTAGGAGAGTACCCTAGAGCATGTGCAGAGAGGCTGCTCTCACCAATGTGTATCCACAACCTGACCATATCCGTCTGGGATGAGGGGGAAGTTCCATTCAGGTCAGAGAGCTTGGCTCCACAGCTGGTTTGGGAACCAACCTCTAGTCATGTAGCACAGAGGCTAAACAGAAACTGTACACCAGGAAGTCCCTGATCCAAGTCTTACTTTTGCCATGGAATATTTATTTATTTAAAAATTTTACAGGCTGCCTTTAAGGGTAAAACCCTCTCAAGGTGGCTTCCAATAGTTAATATAAACACAAGCCACAATGATAAGAACAATAAACTTCCAAGCAAAATTAACCAATAATAAGAACCAGCATTTCTTTTCAAAGTAGCCCAAGAAACTATTAACAAATCCAAGAAATATTTAGCTATTTGCAGCTAAAATAATTTCAGTTATTTCAAGAAATAGTTAGCTATTTGCAGCTAAAATAATTTCAGTTATTTCAAGAAATAGTTAGCTATTTGCAGGAAAAATAATTTCAATTTGGCACCCATAAAACCCATCTTAAGAAAAAGCCAGAGAAAACAAATGCATCTTTAGGACTCTTCTCAGCTGTGGGGCTGAGAACAAACATCAAACACACGCACACTCCAACACCTTGCTCAGGAATGGCGAATTTGACATTGGGCGGTAGTTATCCAGAACCATAGGATCAAAATTTGGTTTCTTCAACAAAGCCCTCACTGTTGCTTCTTTCAAAGCTGTGGACCTCACCATTCCTCAAGGAGTACTGACTACCACTTCCGAGGTCCAAATACCCACCTGAGCTCTGGCCAGTTTCACAAGCCAGGATGAGAAAAGGTCTAAAGAGCAAGTGGTTGGACTAATTTCTCCAACCTGGGGCCTGCCTTCACGGGTGATTTGCTGTGGATTGGGAGTGTTCAGAGATCCTTTGTGGCAGATGATGTCATGGCCAGTCTGCAGCCACTCTGGAGCTTACCTGTGGGTAAGCTGCATTTTTTCAGAGTACTTTTAGTCTGTTGTTTTTCTTCAGTGTGGTTCAGCTGCTGTGTGCCCATCCCTCCGCTTTACATTTGGTATGATCAGGGTGTTCCTAGGGGTGTGTCTTTCACCTGGCTGTGCCCTCAGTAACCTAGGTAACTAAAGTAACTTGCCTGCCTTGCCAACACATCAAAGCCCTAGAGTGCTCTTTTGAGCCTTCAGAATCGCCCTGCACTTCCTTTTCCCCAGTGAGAGTAATTAGTCTCAGTGATTACGCATTTCTCTGATGTTTGCATTAACTTTGCTTCTCTGAGGTTGTATAAAGTCGCTTCTCTGATGCATAAGAGCTCTATCACAGTAGCGATCTGGCGAGGTCTTGGGATCATGGGAACCTGTCATTGCGAGCAGGGAGAAAATGCCCAGAGGAGAAAGTGGGATGGAAGCTATAACCCTGCAACAGTTTGCTGGAATGGGGCAAAATTGGTGTGGTGGGCTGCTCTCAGGGGGATACTTCAGATGCTACACTGGATAATGGGGGATTTTGGCTTCTTCAGGGAAAAGTGAGGATTCCCCCCCCCAGCTCCCCCATTTCCCCCTATTCTCCTCTTTCCTTTGGCATTAAACAAATCCGCATAAGGGCTTTATTGCAGTAGCGATCTACCGCAGCCTTGGGATCCACAGGAGCAGAGAAGCCTGCCATTGTGAAGAGGGAGAAGTGGCCAGAGAAGGAGAAAGGGGGGTTAGAGCTAGAAGTCCCTGTTTGCTGGAATGGGGCTTCTTTGCGCTGGTGGGGGCTCTTGTGCGCAGCGAGTATCTAGCCTGCCTTTTTAGCGCTGTTTCTAGCCTTCAGCATTGTGAATCCCCAAGAGACCTCAGAAATCCATCTGGATTCATTAGCCTCTGGGAATGGGCCATCAAACTCAGTTCCCTACTCCTGCAGAGGTTACAGGTAGCCTGAAGGTCAAACCTGATCAGGTAATGCAAACCGTCCATGCCAACAGAGTCACTGCTGGCTCCCCATCACAGCTCATTTCTCCCTAATCCAGGACAGAAAGCCAGATCCAAAGTGCGTCATGCCATATGCCAGATATGATCTGAGACAGGCTCATTGTTGATATGGCAGCTATGACGTCCTGAGCCTCTCCTGACAAGGTAGCCTTCGCTTGAATATCAAAGTCACCCAAGACCACCAGCCTTGGGCCCCCCGATAATATGCGCAAGACCCATTCCATCAGCTCAGGTAGGAGGATTGTTCGGTTGCGCAGCCTTGGCTCCCGCAATAGAGGGAAAAGAAAATGGGTCTGCCTGACAGGTAGAGCAGATCTGATGCTCTTCTGAGAAGTAGTGAGATGATATATGCTGCAAACAACTTGTGGACCTCCAGACCTTTTGGCCTACAACTCTTATCAGCCCCAGCCAGCATAGCTGCTGGTGAGGCTCAGGGGCGTTGTAGGCCAAAACATCTGGAGGGGCACAAGTGAGGCTCAGGGGCACTGTAGGCCAAAACATCTGGAGGGGCACAAGTTGCCCTGCGCCAAAAGCTGTATAGAATACTAAGCATTAGAATGATTGAGCCTCTTGGTTTACAACTCTATGCTTGGTCGGTTATCATCAGGTTTGGCAGGAGCCGGCTGCACTCGCTTGCACGTGGAAAGGGGCATCTGTGGTCGCTCCAGGCAACCGTCTAAGCTGGAGGTGGGCAATGCATGGCTCCCTGGCATTTTTTGCGCCGCCCTGAATTTGCCACCAAGATTCAGTGGTGTGGCAGCCAAAAAAGGCTGATTCTTCCACTGTTTCCTTTAATCGTTCAAGGAAGCAAACTATGGTTTGCTCTGAAATTTGGCAATGTGGTAGCAAAAAAGGGGACAAATCAGCCCTTTTCTGCTGATGCGACTCTGAATTTCAGCAGCAAATTTGGTGGTGCCGCAGCGGCGGGTCAGGTCAGAGGTGTGGCCCCTGGTGGGTTGGGGGGGGAATTGGCCCCCAGAAATTGCCTACCCCTGATCTAAGCCTCTGAGCATGCAGAGATTTAATTCTCATCACCACTGAGTAAACACAGCCCATACTCATCACACACCTGGGCTTGGCTAAGGAGGCTTCCTGGCTGGATGATTCCAGATGTGGCTTGATTCCTGGTGCCCTGTGGGTTGCAGCTGATGACTCTTTGTCCATGTGTCTGTTCTTTCAGGCTCTGAGCCCAAGTGCCTCCATCCTGGAAACTCAACAGTGGTTGCACAAAAACAGATTCTCCAATTACTCCCGGGTTTTTGCCAGCTATACAGGTGAGACTTCTCTTCCATGGCAGGGTTGTCCATAAACTCACCTGAGTGTTTGCTGCCTCCTTGCAATTTTGCAGTCACCCCCGGCTAGTGCTTTTTCTGGCCATCCAGATCAGACATGGGAAAATACATTTTTTTAAGGCATGGAAAAATATTTCTCTCTCTCTGGCATTTTTTAAGTTTTGAGAGAAAAAAATAACTATCATGAATAGATTGCAGGGCAAGATATATTTGCATGGATGCATTTAGAATGCAAGCTTCATGGGGCAGAGACCTGTCTTTTTTGCTTATGATACTCCTCAAAGCACTATGTACATTGATGTTGCTATATAAGTAATACGACAATAACTGGTTGTCTCCAATACTCCAGAAATACAAAAGAAATAAATTCCAAACCATATTGGGGAGAGAGACTTTCTGATTCTAATGGGTCAGAACAAATAATCAGAATGGAAATCTGGCCAACTCTGCCTTGAACCCAGCAAAGTAATTTTGCAACCACCACAGTCCCAGGAAGACACTTCAGGGCAAATTCTGGGCAGGGATAGTTTTGCCATCCCAGTCCTCACTCTATTCATCTTCCTGTAGGAGTTGACTTGCTCAAGCTTTCGCGCACAGATCTTGTTCAGATTTGTGGAACGGCGGATGGCATCCGACTCTCCAATGCTCTAAAGGCCAGGTATGGAATTCGAAGCAGAGGCAGCAGGCTTAGGGGTTACTTTTAAAACTCTCAGCTAAAACGCTACTAAAAGCGGGGGCGGGGGGAGAGAGAAACAAAACTGGGGGAAGAACAGTATTTTTAAAAATCCAACCCTTTCTTGTTTAGAGACTCTCAAAGTGGCTTACGGAGGTGGCCAGATGCAAAAGAGGACAGGGGGCTCCTGCACCTTCCCCTGTTGTGGGGAAGAGGGAACCACAGCACGTGTGGCGGGCGTGGGAAGCACGCCTGCTGGAATTCCCTCTTCTACCCAGCTATCAAGCTACCCCAGCTACCCCTGCCCTCTCCCGCATCTGGCCACCTTAACGGCCTACAGTTGATAGCAGGTGTCAGTGTACTCGATAAAAGACTACAGCCCTATGGGCATGTTTCTGGGAGTAAGCCCTATGAGCTCCATCGTCATCGTCGTCATTATATTTATTTATATCCCGCCTTTTTCCCAATACTGGGACTCAAGGTGGCCAAATCCATGGGATTTACTTCAGTGTAAACGTACTTGGGATTGTACTGCACACAAAACAGTTTCTACAAAGAGAAGAGGAAACACGAGTCCATCGCGTTTAACTCCCATGGATCTTCATTGTGCAGACTCAGTTTTCTCATTGACATCTAGGGAACGCCAAAGTACTGAACTTTTGGTTGGATCATGCCCATAGTACAAAACAATTCAAAGGACTGGATGCAGAATCTGCCTTCTGCGAGAGGAAGGTTCCTCTGCCTGAGTTTTGGGATCCTCCCCCAGCACACACACACCTCTGCTCCCCCCATTCAGCAGGGTCTTCTGACCCTCTATGCAGCATTTTCAGGGGGCTGGAGGGAAGGATGGGGCAGGGAAGCCCACTTCCACCAGCGCAGCTGATCCAGAGGCAGTGGATCCAACACAGAGTGCTTATTTTGGAACTACTAGGCAGCAGAGTTGTTCCCGCTGGGTCTGCTGGCTGGTGGGAGCAAGGATGGGGCGGAGGCGCCCCTCCAGCGCCAGGAAGGAGCGCTGTCGGTGAGGGAGGGGGCACGTCCACCCCAGAGGTCCAGTTACGCCAGTGGAAAGCTCTGCAAGTGTACGTCTATCACGGGCAGTACTCCCACCAGGGATGGGCCCTGAAATGGGCCGTTCTGGGGGCAGGGTGGAGACGGCTTTGGACCCACTGCATCTAAAGCCCCTCTGATTTCCGGAGGCCCTGCAAGATCAAGTGCCCCAGCGAGGCCACCCTTTAAAAAAAATAACAAAAACAAATCTGCTGCTGAGCGCTGGGGAAAAAAGGGCAAGATAAGTTGGCCTGGCCTGGTCTGTGTCAGCTGGCATGGTGCTGGAAGCGCTGCTACGTCTCCTAGCCACAGAGCTGGAAGGGGCCTCAGAGCTCATCTAGTCCAACCCCCTGTTCAGTGCGGGGTGCAGCTACAGCATCCCTGACAGAGGGCCATCCAGACTCTCTTCACATACCTCCAGGAGAGGAGAGCCCCCCCCCACGGAGGCAGTCCGTTCCACTCCCCCTCCCCTAGAATCTCACTGTTAGTTAAAGAAGGAAGCCCCTGGTGTAACAGGGTCAGGCAACCACGGGGGGAAGTGACGTGGAGTGGCCCGTCCCCACAGCTCTAGCTGTGCCACACAGAGTGTGACCAAGAAACCAAGGGTTGGGAATTAGGGTGGAGGCCGATGCACCCTCCGGGCCCTGCTTCTCCGCCACCGCGACTTCAACCAGGCCTTGACCGCAATTCAGAAGGAGGGGGTGGGGATGAAGGCAGGTGGTTTGGGGGTGGGGAGGCAGCTCCTGTCACTCCAAACCACCCTTCCTCTCATTCAGTCAGCATCGCCAGTTAAAAATACAATTGGCCACGAGTGAAACCTGGTTGAGACTGCTACGGGAGAAAATCAGGTTATTTGTACAGCGCCATCCGTATATCAGGCATTTTAGAGAGTTATTTGGAGGGTGGAAACAAGTTGCTATCCAGGTAGATTTGAGCAGGAATTTCCCCTGTGCCCCGGGGTGCTCTGCCAGAAGGGTTTATTCAGAAAGGGAGGCGTTGCCCCCCCCCCATTCACATCCTGAATGTAAATTCCGTTAACTAGCTTTGTCAAAGCAAGGCCAGATGGGTGCAGTTTTACCTATCTTATCCGTGACTTTCTCATGCAGGTGCATGCAACTCCTCCCCATCCTGCCTAAAAGGTCAGGCAATACTTTGAGAAGGACTTTGCTAAAGCTTTGCACAAGTCTGAGTCTGGCCTTCCGGTCTGGTTAAACCTGCTTTGATGCCTGCCCACACTTCTTCACCTTCACCTTCAGCCAGGTGGAGAACAACTGAGCTTCAGTCTCTCTGTCTATCCCGCTCAGCTGCCTGGTGCTCTTGGAGTGAAACATCCCCTGGTCCCAGCAGCTCCCACTAGCCACACCCACACCCACCACAGCCATTCACCCACACACCTGAGCTTGATCTTTGCAATGGCTCAGGCCTGGAACATCCTGATATTTGTTGTTTATTCGCTCAGTCGCTTCCGACTCTTCGTGACTTCATGGACCAGCCCACGCCAGGGCTTCCTGTCGGCCGTCGACACCCCGAGCTCCCCCAAGGTCGAGTCCGTCACCACCAGAATATCATCCATCCATCTTGCCCTTGGTCGGCCCCTCTTCCTTTTGCCTTCCACTTTCCCTAGCATCAGCATCTTCTCTAGGGTGTCCTGTCTTCTCATGATGTGGCCAAAGTACTTCAGTTTTGCCTTTAATATCCCCTCAAGTGAGCAGTCTGGCTTTATTTCCTGGAGTATGGACTGGTTTGATCTTCTTGCAGTCCAAGGCACTCTCAGAATCTTCCTCCAGCGCCACAGTTCAAAAGCATCTGTCTTCCTTCGCTCAGCCTTCCTTATGGTCCAGCTCTCGCAGCCATAGGTTACTACGGGGAATACCATTGCTTTAACTATGCGGACCTTTGTTGTCAGTGTGATGTCTCTGCTCTTCACTATTTTATCAAGATTTGTCATTGCTGTCCTCCCAAGAAGTAAACGTCTTCTGATTTCCTGGCTGCAGTCAGCGTCTGCAGTAATCTTTGCGCCAGAAAGACAAAGTCTGTCACTGCCTCCATGTTTTCTCCCTCGATTTGCCAGTTATTGATCAAGCTGGTTGCCATAAACTTGGGTTTTTTTTTTGAGGTTTAACTGCAACCCAGCTTTTGCACTTTCTTCTTTCACCTTCGTCATGAGGTTCCTCAGCTCCTCCTTGCTTTCAGCCATCAAAGTGGTATGTATCATCTGCATATCAGAGATTGTTAATGTTTCTTCCGGTGATTTTAACTCCAGCCTGGGCTTCATCAAGCCCAGCATGTCGCATGATGTGTTCTGCATGCAGGTTGAATAGGTAGGGTGAGAGTATACAACCCTGCCGTACTCCTTTCCCAATCTTGAACCAGTCCGTTGTTCCGTGGTCTGTCCCTACTGTTGCTACCTGATACTACCAAATTGTCTAGTTTCGCTTGGGTATTCCTCACCCCACCCTCTTGAATGTTTCAAGTCTTCAAAAGCACTCTGTGCTCTCTCGGTAACCCTCGACAACAATTCCACAAGGTTGGCCTTATTCTCCTGATTTGACTTGTGGCAGGGCTGAGAGAACAGCTCAGTGAGGTCATGGCTGGCAGGAGATTCGGATGGGTGATTTTTCCAGTGGCTCCTCTTCGCCACTGCACCGTACCAGGGCCACAGAGCCTGACCTGGCTTCCCTCCCTTCTCCCAGGTGTGTGCGCCCTCGGCTCGTCCTCTACGTGTCCAAGGAGCTAGAAGCAAACATTGTCCCCCCCACTCCAGCACCTGGTAAGTCCAAGTTATTTTGTCACATTTCTCATTGCGGTCCAGCGGGTCCTGTCTATGCAGACAGTAGAAACATGTCTCTCTTTTTAGATGATGTTTGAAAACATTCTTATACCAGAAGGCATTTTAATTATGGATACTGCCAATTTTTTTTTTTTACTGTGTTCTGGTCTGTTTTAAATGCTTTGTATTTTGAGTAGTTTATTTAATGTTTAATATTGTATGTTATGTTTCTTTTAATATGAGCTACTTTGGAAAATTAGTTGGAAAGGTGGGGTATAAAGAAAGTTGAGATGGAAGAAAAAAAACAATATGGGCTAGAATCACCACACTCCTCCACAGTAATGGGAACTTTGGGGTATATGCATTAGGCCTGAAGGGTGTTTTGTTTTTTTTTTTTAATGCAATACTATTTTTGTATGCAATTTTATTTTTTCTTTTCTGTTACCAAAAGCAATATACCAGGAGTTGTACCTGGAAGAACTGACTGCCACCGAGCTTACCAATAAACTAGCAGAACTGCTCAGCCTCCCAGCCAATCAGATCCAGCAGGTTTCCAGACAGGGGCCTACAGGAATCCACATCCTTGTCAGTGACCAGGTATGGAAGAACCTAATTTTGAAGATGGACAACCTGGGTTTGTCCTTTCAGGGCACAGAGATGTGGAATCGTAGAGCAAGACAGCAGGACTGTCTCCCCATCAACCCACACAGTCCAGACTACACTGTGCCCAAGCAGGTGTGCCCGAAGAGGTGCTTATCAGAGAATGGGCAGGTTCGCATGGTCACCGTGGGTTAAACAAGCCACAGTGGCTTGTTTAAGCTGTGGCACATGCTAGGCACCATTTGTCTAATCGCCTGCCCAAGTGCAGCTTGTTGTGTCATCCAAACACAGGCGGCGTGGCTCGTTGGAGGGCGGAACAACCCTCAAATAACCCAAGAGCAGGGCATGGGTTATTTGAGGGTCGTTTCCCCCTCCAACAGGCCACGCTGCCTGGGTTCAGATGACATGACAAGCTGTGCCTGGGCAGGCGATTAGGCAAATGGCAGCCAGAATGTGCTGAGGCTTAAAGAAGCCACTGTGGCTTGTTTAACCCACGGTGATCATACGGACCAGGTCATTAGCTCCAGGTGGCTTGAGCAAGTGAGGCCATCAGTTCCCACCGGGCAGGAGATGTGCGTGAAAGAGCCATGCACAGAGTCAGTATGCGTCACATTGACGTAGTGCATTCTCAAGGGTACAAAAAGCTTTGCTAATATGAAGACTATGGTTGTCTTTATTCTGGCTTTCTGCCTTGCCAGGGACACATATTCTGCTTAGTGCTGGAGACAGGTCTGAGTAACTCCTAGATCTTACATTTTTCAGAATGGGGGGAATGGCCCCATCATTCCTTTGTCCCAGCAGTCCTTCGTGCAACCCGGGAGCTGTTTTGCATCTAACAGAAGCACCTTTCAGAAATGATTTGTCTGTGCATTCGAAAAACATGCGGAGGGGGAATGGGGCCCTCCTCCAGCATCACTGGTCCCCACCAGCTCCACCCTTGACCACACGTCGAGGAGGAGATCCAAAGAGGCGGCCTCTGTGCTTCCGGCCAAATGCGCTTAGAACCAGCGTGGTGTAGTGGCGAGAGCGCTGGGCTGAGGGTTGGGCGATCCGGGTTCTGGTCCCCACTCGGCCATGGAAGCTCACTGGGTGATGTTGGGCCAGTCACAGACTCTCAGCCCAACCAACCTCACAGGGTTGTTGTGGTGAGGCTAAAATGGAGAGGATTATGTATGCCACCTGGGGTTCCTCGAAGAGGAAAAGAGGCGGGATATAAATGTAATAAACAAACAAACAAACCCTCTGTGCAAGTGGAAACCTCAGCTGAACGAGCATAGATTGCTCTCGGATGGGTGAAGGGCAGAGCCCGCAGGATGGTGGAGCGGGGCCAGCACATTTGCCCTGCTGTCCCTACACACGTCCAACAAATTACTTGGGGAAGGCGTTATGGTCTAATCCAACCTTTCCCAACCTGGTGCCCTCCTGATGTTTTGTACTACAACTCCCATCAGCCCCAGCTAGCACTGTTGCAGACCCCAGAGTCAGAGAGACCACAGAGTGAAGGAAAAAGAGATTCTTTATTTAACGCGCGGGCCTAAGGCTGGAATCATTTCCGAAGAGCCAGAAGCCCCGAAATACATCAGCACATTGGTTTTATAGACATTGTGACACATATGAAAAGGCTCCTCCTCCCCCTCCTGCGTGGGGTTGCAGTCCTCAACATTTCTTCTCCTAGCACTATTGTTTATAATACAAGAACTGGGTTATAGGGTAGCCATGATAAGGAGAGAACAGAAGAGAACAGCAGAGAACACGATATACAACTGTATGACCTTTGACAAGATAAGGAATTCCTGTGTCTCGTCAGCTTACAACAATATATTCAAGGGAGAAAGAGCTCTCTTGGGGGGTGCGTAGAGTGAACTCTGTAGGGGGTAGGATCTTTACAACCACGCCCCAATTAGCATTTTGGGAATAAGTTAAACTTACACCATAAACTCTTAACATGGTATCTTTTTGAATTTTCCTAGGATGTCTACAGACAGGTATTAGGCAAGAGCTAATAAACCTGTTTACAGGTATATCTCTTGGCAAACAAAAATGTTTTACTCTCGTGATGTTAGCCAGGTGAAGCCAGTAATTATCAGCAAATCACTGGGACAAACTTCTCCTTCCAGGGGCAGACCCCCCTTTTTGCACCTTATTAAGGAAACACAATGCAACACTACTAACACTACAACACGCATGTTTGATCTTCTTTGGGATGTGACCGTACGCTGGGCAGCTATTCACCTGGCAAGCTGCAGTAGGGTCTAGTCCCCTTCTTCAATTCTCCAGTTGCAGGTCTGACCGTACGCAGAGAGCTTCGGCTATTGGGCGGTATAGAAATGAAATAAATAAATAAATAAATAAATAAATAAATAAATAAATACATACATACATACATACATACATACGCAGGGGGACAGTCTCCTGGGGTGTCCACAGTAAGGTCTAGCCTGAGTCTTCTTACTGCTTTTTCAGAATGATTTTTAAAGGATTTTCAGGATTTCTGTTTACAGTCTACTCTCCCCCTCTCGCTCTCTTGACTCGTGTCCAATGTATCCAGGGTTTAACTCCAGCTGCTTTCATAGCTGCGGGGGTGGAAAGTATGACAGTTCTCAGTCCTCTCCATCTGGGAGTCAAAGGGTTATTTTTCCCTCTTTAACTCATACTTTAACTCTTGGTTGGAAAGGATGAACTTCTGTGATGGGAATGGCTTATTTTCTAAGACAAAGCGACGCTGGGCTTGAAGAACTTTGCTCAGTGTTTGGACTTCTTGTTTAGGGCTAACGTTTGCTTGCTCTTGATGCCGCTCCAGTGTCAATTATGAAGTCAATGTCACGGCCCCTCACAGTCAATGTCACGGCCCCTCTCAAGCTGTCTCCCTCTTCGCCCATTCTGGCCCCTTTGGTTTTTTCCTTTGTGTATTTTATTTATTTTATTTGGGCATTCATGCCACTAATGTCCATCTTGTCCACACTGGGCACACTGGTTCTTTTTTAAGAATCTTTTGCCTCTGCCGGGTCTTCTTCTTCTCTTCTTTCGTCCACGTCTTCTTGGGCCTCTGGGTCGAGGGGGGTGTACTGGCGATAGGCATCTGAAAGACGCTCCAAGTACGCTCTGGGGCCTCGGTGGCACCTTGCAGCACTTTAGACACTTTGGTCATATTAATTGACTTCTTCATACCTGCTTTTATGGCTTCTAACAGCAGGGTTTGATACTGGGTGAGGCGCTCTAGCCCCACTTGTGTTTTGGGATTCTAGAGGGGGGGGTTACTTACAAGGAGACTTTATTGGGTAACTTACAGCACACAGGCGTACTTAATGGTTGGATCAGACAGCTTCTCTGAACCACGAGCTATTGGGCTAAATGGGTTTTATACCATACATGTTACCCATGAGGCAGCACAACACTAGCAAGCATTTTCAGCATAGGCTAGAAGTGTTTGGTTCTCAGGCACAGCTTCCTGTAAACAACTTCGCTTCTCAAAGTGCTTGATAACACTTTTATTCATTAGTATGGGAAGACAAATTTTTTCTTTCTTTTGCTTTCTTTTTCTTTGCTGATCTGCCTGTATTGCAGATCATGTTTTAAACTTTTTACATAAAACTCTCTGCTCCATGCACCAGCCTTGTCTCTTTATTTGTCTTTTTCAAGTTAAACTTACTTAAACTTTTCTGCCTTACACTAGTCCCAATGACACACATTTGGGATAGGCTCCTCTTCTCTTTCTAGTTACATTTTCTTCATTTTAAAGAACTATTACATTATTGTGGCTACTTTACCCCAGGTAATAAGCTCCAGGCACAATCAGCTGCTTTTAATTTACCCTGGGGGCAACTATGGCCACGCTTCTTTTCTACAAATGTTTTTTCTCTTTTTTTTCCCCTCTTGCCTCTTCTTTCTTCTTTTTTTCCCCTTCTCTATCTGTCTTCTACTTTCTCTATTCCTTCTTTTCTACTTGCTTCTGTCTTTCTCTACTTGACTTTGTCTTTTCTCCTTGTCATCCATTGGGAACCACACTTAGTATTATTTGGAGTTGCAACTAACACTAATCTGCAAATATCACATATATTTTATGATATTTAAGAAATCATAAAATATACACAACAAACTTTTTTTGCAATTTAACACAATGAATGGAAAGCACTTTTTGCATGGTAAGGCATGATGGAGCAGATCCAGCAATTATACTGCTCTTCTGTCATGCTCAGGGCCCATTAAAATCAAGGGACGGGCATACCCACACACGCAAGGAGTTCTAGGTCACCATTTTTGCATCGGCAACTCTATGCTGCATGAGTTCTGGCAGAAGGAAATCTAAAAGTCATAGATCAAACTCAGCCTGCTGTACACTGAGCTGACTACAAACACAGACACACGGTCCACAGCGATGAGAGTTCAAGTTTATCCAAAGCTTCACAGCACTGTCCACGGCAAGTCTTTGACAATTTAAAATTTTAGTCCATGTGCAGAGTGTCTCTAAAAAGCCCAGACAATGATGGAGGCAAACAGAGAAGGCTCTGGGCAATGAAGATGAGATGTTTCCAGCAAAGGCTCTCCACTTTTGCATCAGTTTAAAAAGGGGAAGTGTGGCCCTACACCCCTTCTGACAGACAAGGGCCTTTAACTTTTTAGCAAGGCCTCTGTCTAAACAGAGCGGCACAGCTCAGCTCTCTAGCCATGATGCTTTAACTTGGGCAACTCCTCTGTCTTCTGTCAGGTTCTCACAGACATTTTAAAAACTTACTCTTTTTTTCCTTTTAACCTGGTACACGAAAGCACTGAAACACTGAGTGCCGAAACTCAGGACGCTGGGGGGTGATGGGCATCGCCTCATACCTGCATTTTTCAGGCAGCCATTAATCTTCGGGGAGGCGGTGGGGTGATTTGCAGGACTTCAAAGGCAAGCTTCTCAGTTTGTTTGTATTTGTAAATCCCAAGCTTAAAACAGGACACCATGAGGTACAGGGCAGCCAAATTCTTGCTTTGGCACGGGCAACAAATAACTCGGGTCAGCTTTCTTCGCTGGGGTCTCAAACAGGAAAACAGTCTTAATTTAAAGTTGTAACATCACTGACAGCGTCAGCCAGCCAGCTACACAGATCTCGTTGTTTTTTAAGACAGTTGCTCCAATATCTTCTTTTCTTCTCAATCAGGTTGGGTCTTCCAGCTTACACAGTTTATTGCAGCTTTCAGGAGCATGGTAGTAGCGTGATTTTGGCTTGGCCAGGAACATGCTGTCTGGTTTCTCGGTCTCTTCAGCACACACACTTAGGCAGTGTAACACTGGACACTCAAATCAGTGAGATTTCTTCATTGCAGGGAATCCCACGGCAAAAGCTTAATGGTTACGCTCTTCAGAAATCATATAGCCGATGGTCAGTACCTACAGGCTCTATGCAATTTTAACACAGTTCAAAGCTAAACGCGGCTACCTTGACAGAGATCTTCAACATGGTCTCTCCGTTTCATTCTGCTTTGGGACAGTCTTATGGCACACTTTTCACTCGAAGAGGGGTCTAGCCTGTGCTCTGGGGGCTGATTCTTCACCTTTATTTTCTAATTTGCCTTCATCTTCTGGGTCTTCATTTTCAGTTTCCATTTCTTAGGGATTTCATCTCAATTAGGCGAGGTGATGATGTTGCACAACTCAGAACGTTGTGGGCAATTTTCCTGCCCCCCCCCTCTCAGCGCGCTAGGCTAACAGCTACTTCTTCGGCCTTACACTCTCCCGCTCCCACGCTTTGTTAAAAGCCAGACTGTCCTGCAACATTTTTCTAATTAACAGCCTCAGATCTTGTTCTTTTTTTCCTCTCAGCTCGACCTTGAGCTTTTTGCTGTTTTCTCTCTCTATTCTGAATCTTTTTTTTAAAAAAACTTTTTCCTTCTTTGTTTGACATACATCTCAAGGGGGTGCAAGTCTTGAGCAGTAGACGAGCTCGCCTCCCTTTTTTTTGTGAGAACACATCTTTTTAAGGGTCACTGCCGATTTTATTAAATCTTCTGCCCAACACTTCAATTCTTCAGTTTCTTTTATTAATGCTGATTGAGGTGTAAGAGGGGAACCTCCCGATCCCGTAGAGATGAAAGTCTCGGCAGACAATATCTGGGAGTTGAGGACCGTAGCTGAAATCGGCGAATTACTGCCAGTGGGGCTTGAAACTGATGGCGACAGTTCTAAGTCAAAGCGAGGGGCAATGCCTCTGTAGGGGGGATGGCAGGGGCTCAGGAGCCACAGGATCTGGATCTCGACGGGGCGGTCTTACAGTAACATGGACCCGTGGTGGAAGCAGGGCATAAGCAGGTGGAAATGCCGTTAGCTCTGCCAGATCTTTACACGAGGCTTCTAACACTGGTTGTAATTTCTTGGCCAATTTTTCTTTTCTGAGCACCAAAACTTTTGCCTGGGATTCTAGGCATTTCTTTAGCCATGGAGGAGAAGCGCGGACTATGGAATCTCACGAGTTTATGTAGGGAAATTGGTCGGGGTGCCCAGGTCTCCCAACCACAATGGCATATACACGGCTGATTTTGCTGGGCTCTAAAGAGCCTTTAGTAGGCCATCCTGCACCAAAAGACGGCCACTCTATTTCACACAAAGTCTGCAACCGTTGAGGATTTATGGGGGGGTCCCCATAATCTCCACTAAAACCTTTCTTAAAATTTGCTAGCATACATCCCAAGGGGGTGCAAGGTTTGCTTCCCCCACCACCCATAGCCTCCCTCCTAAATTGAAGACAGACACAATTAGGGAATGGGAATTGGTCAGTGAGTAAGGGGTCTCACTGGCCAACACAAGAGGATTTTACACACCACGCACTTTGCTACTGGCCTGGGCACCTGGACGGTCAACGGTATGCGTCAGAAACCGCAGTAGCCACTCACACAATCATCAATCTCTCCACTACATCCATATGTCCCTGCCACCCACCTTTCCCACTTTTTACCAGAGCGGAAAGCGGCTTCCCCAGCTTCCTCAGCTTCCTACTGAGTACTGGCGTGCTGGGTACTGGCGCCCACTCGGGGGTGTGATCAGGCCCCCCTTCTACCCGCAAGGAGTAGGTTCTTTTGTATACGTATACCACCAACACTGACCTTCTTCATAAGGCGGGGCCCTCTTTTTTTCTGCCCAGTGGCCTTTCTCCCTAAAGGCGGGGCCCTCTTTTTCCCATATACTTGCCTTTCTCCTGAAGGCTTCCAATGTGGGTTTCAACTCAGTTGCAGCTGCGATACAGGCAGGGCTCAAGTTCCTTCCTCCGCTTCCCAAGATTCTCTTGCTGCTCGCTGCCGTTTGAGCGATCCCGGTGCAGGCTTTTTCCCATTCACTCGACGAAAAGGTTGGTGGCGCCAAGAAAGGGAGGCATGCGCCGAGCTCGTCTTCCCGGTGCGGCGATCAAGAGCAGGCAACTGCCACCTCTCTGTCTCAGAGCCTGCCACACCCGAGTCACGGCACCATTTATGTTGCAGAACCCAGAGTCAGAGAGACCACGGAGTGAAGGAAAAAGAGATTCTTTATTTAACGTGCGGGCTTAAGGCTGGAATCATTTCCAAAGAGCCAGAAGCCCCAAAATACATCAGCACATTGTTTTTATAGACATTGTGACACATATGAAACGGCTCCTCCTCCCCCTCCCGCATGGGGTTGCAGTCCTCAACATTTCTTCTCCTAACACCATTGTTTATAATACAAGAACTGGGTTATAGGGTAGCCATGATAAGGAGAGAACAGAAGAGAACAGCAGAGAACAAGATATACAATTGTATGACCTTTGACAAGATAAGGAATTCCTGTGTCTCGTCAGCTTACAACAATATATTCAAGGGAGAAAGAGTTCAGCAAGAACATGAAGCATGAGACTGCATGAGGCTACTTAGTCTGACCCCCGATATGGCTGCTACAGCACAGCCAATGGTCAGGGGTTATAAGGGTCGCCATTCGAAGCATCTTGAGGGCACCAGATTGGGGACGGCGGGTCTAAGCTAATTAATGCCTTCTGCACTCCATCTTAAGACTGCTTAAAAGCGGCAGACTTTGGGGCTTCAAGTACACCAGGCCCAGCCTTTTCTCCCCGTCCTGCCTCGGGAGAACTCAAAGAGTGCTGGTGAGCTCAAAAGCTTGCTCATGACTTTGTGACGTTTTAGTTGGGTCACGAAATCCTACCTTTGCGTTTGGATTTTTTCTAATGGACCGACACAGCTACTGATGACTTTTATTGATTCTCAAAAATCCTTTTATCAGCCCTGTAAGGAAAGTTAGTATGATCCTCCTCCTCCTGCAATTGCTGTGGCTGAGAACAAGTGCCTTGCCAAAGGCCGCGCTTGTCAGCTAATGGCAGAGGCGAGATTTGAATCAAGGCTTCCTCATCCACAGCTCACACAATTTAGGCACTGTGGTACACCAGCTCTCTACACTAATGGACTGAACTTTGAAGACACTCCCTTCCTGACCCTAAGTATGTTCACAGGCTGTGGCTATTCTGGAAAATGCACTTTGCATAATCTCAGGAGCAGAGTTTTATTTCTGAGAACCCTGATACTGAAAACAAGGTCTGGGGAAAATCAAATTAAAACATGCATGAAGCTGTTCTTTCAAAGGAACGCCAGCACCACCCTCGCCATCTCTCTCTGTATGTGCACCTCTTATACCCACGGTGCCATTAGGTTTTAAGCCTGCCCACAATCCCTTCTGACTCATCATTACCAAATTGCCAGTCACTGAGGTCTCTCTGGAATCTTATTTTTTTTACAAACTTGGCAACTTGCAGTTGACTTTAAAAACAGTTACTTTTGAGGCTGGCCAGCATCTAACCTTATGTTTTTCTCTTCTGGGTTGTCACAGATGGTCAGAAATCTTCCAGATGAATCATGCTTCTTAGCAGCTGTAACAAAAGGTAGGTAAGCTTGCCTGTAAGATTAGCAGTCTTGTCACACCTTAAATACCAACAGATTTATTGTGGCATGAGCTTGCATGGACTAGAGCCTACTGTCAGAAGGGTTCTTCTCAGTTGGCAAAGTATGTATATATTTTGGGTTAAGTCCAGAGTACCTCTTCCACGAATGGAAGGGGTTCTGTTTGCAGAAGGGCTATCCAGCAGAGGCTCCAATTGCAGGAGATTGTGGGAGATGATTTTTGTTGAATCCCCCTTCCGCTTCAGCCCCTATGCCACCTCCCACACTGTTCTGGAGGGTCCCCCACGCTTTCAGAGCACCTTTTCAGGGGGCACAGAGGGAGGAATCAGCAAAAAGTGCACCTTCTTCCTCCAGTGGAAATGTCCCAATAGCAGAGTTTTGCTTGTGGGCAATTCCGGGTCCAACCCTATGTATGTATATGTGCGTGTGCGTGTGTGTATATACATATATATATATATATGTATGTATGTATGTATGTATATATATAGAGAGAGAGAGAGCGAGAGAGAGAGAGAGAGGGAGGGTGGAGTAGGGGGAATGTAAACTGGAATGTTGTGAAGGATCACTTTCCATCATGGAACTCAAGGGGAGCGGGCTTATCATGGGATTCTCCGAGAATCTCTCATCCAAGCATTGACCAGTCTCAGGCCTATGTAGCTTCAGGAAGCATCTGAAGCTAAGTGCATCATGGTTCCTAACCAGCTATTGCATCTTGGTCTGTGTGCGTGCACGCACGCGCATGTGTGCAGGCCTACCAACTGAGTATAACTCTTCCCTCATGTGAAAAACTGGGATCTAGTGCACAAGCCCTTTTACCACCATAAATGTCTTTAAGATGTCACAGAACTCATTATTTTTGCTGCAATGGAAGTAAGATGGCTTCCCCTCTTGAATTAGTCATCCTGTAAAATGTGTTTCTGACGTCAACAGTACAATCTTGTACATATGGAAGTGGGTAGGAGCGCCCTAAAGGGAGCAGCCCCTTTGAAGGCCTTTCTGGCCTTACAAGGCCAGAAAAATATGCCATATATCCAGTTACTTTTACAGGTTTAAAATACAGGGCATTATAGTCCAATTAATACTGGAGCACTGGGTAATAGCTAGGTTGAAAGCCCAGCTTTTAACATGGGATCATTTGGGTCACTTCATCACTTCAGTCAGTTCTGCATCCTGCACATTGAAACTCTGAAAAGATGGTGACAAACAGCTGGACCGGGTGAATGCTGGGTCAGGAGCAGAAAACATTCCCTCAGCTTGCATTGCTTGGCCTTGTTGGGTCTTGCACAAAGACCCACAAAATCCCATCGCTGGGCACAACAGCCCACTTTAAAATCATCACCCGGGGAAAAACTCTTGAGCAGGGCTGACAGTGACGCAGGGCTGGCCCTAATAGTAATAACCCAGTAAGACAGTACAGGCAGCTACTGGGGTGGCAGACTTCCCGGGGCTCCTGGCCCTTTCCCTGGATCCATACAAGTGAATACACAAGTCCCTCCATTCACGTGTGTGCAGAGCACTCGGGGAAGTGACTCGTTCGTCTTCTGTTGTGTGTCATTACAGTGCAGAACACTGAAGGCTATCACTTAGTTCTAAAATAAGCTTGGACCTTCTAGAAGATGTACTGCTGGCCTGCAAAAAGAGGGGAGCAAGACTGATGCAGAAGCAGATGCAATAATAATTATAATAAAACGCATGATCACTGTATCCTAATGAACTCAAGGTTTCCTATGGCTAAACTCTTCAGGATCCGGAACTGAAGGACCAAGCTGTTTTTTTGTTTGTAGCAACAGGCATCTACATTGCAATATAGCAACCGTGTCCAGTTTCCCATCCAACCTCTGAAGTTTGCAAAAAGGGGGGTGGGAGGCAAAGCATGAATTTGCAAAGATGTTGGTGATGGATAGAGAGAGCAGCAGAGATGTCGTAGTTACACACGAAGTACCCAAATCCGAGGTAGTGTGACTAGATTGCATAGGGTGAAATTCAATACAGGGTTTGCTTTTTTAAAAAACCCACCATCATTGGCTTTGCTACAGTGTGGAATCTTGGAGCATAGTCTCAAGAACTGGTTATGAGACCTACTGCAAAGAGAAAAGCTACTTGTGCAGTTCCCAAAGTCTGCTATTACATCATTATTCGTAGGGTGGAACTACACGGTACTTCGGCAACTCCATGCTCCTAAACCTGCATTTGCTGACACAATGCAAACGTGCAAAGTACATTTATACAAGAGAAACATCAGGTGGGAGAGGCATAACACTTTGTACCAATTCTCTCCTGCAAATATCCTGCTATACCCCCTGCAACTCGGCTTACTTCCAGTGTCAGAGCCTAGTTGGAGGAAAAAACAGGCAAACGGTAAGGGGCAGTGATGGGTGTGTGTGTGTGGTCCTGATCTTATTGTTAATAGTTCCCTGAGGACAAAGATGAGAATGGTAGACCTGCACCTGCCAAAAAGCCACAGCAGCAAGAACTACATGTCCACGCCCATTGCACAGATGGGATATTGGGCATTTACTCGCAATTGTGAGAGAATTGTTCAGTCGTGTCTGACTCTTCGTGCCCCCATGGACCATAGCATGCTTACAATCTAAATGCTTACTTGTGGCGAGCCAATGAGATACCTGAGCTGCCTCAGTCCCAAGCAATTTTGGGCGGTACACAGAGACTAGACCATGGTGGAGATGGCCTGAAAGTTAGCCTGTCCAGAACCTCTTAAGCATACTGAAGGGCATACTTGCCCCCGCCCCCGCCTCCCACCAGGCTCTGGCCAATCCAAAGTGTGGCCACCATCCCTCCCACCCCCGCCAATTTCTGATATCAGGTGTCATTTTGGGGGTTGTTTGCAATCAACCATTGACAAGTCTTGTTGGAGGTCTGCTGGAGGGATGTCTCATTGTGGTGATGTATAGTGGAAATGAGAAAGGTCACATAACTGGCAGGAGAACCCCTTAACATCTTTCTTAAGATAAAGAATGCTTGACCTTTTCAATACATGCTCTTAACTTTGACGAGAAGGAAAGTTCACATCCCAGTAGTGAAGCACAGAAGCTCAGGACACTAGTATTCCTTTCATTTGTCCAGCATGCTGATTGTAAGATTTGGGATGTCAAATATTGCCAGTTTTAAGGAGAAACCCAGTCATTTGAGGTTTTGGAACTCAATGGGACTTATTTCCATGTAAACATGCTGATCATATTGTTACTCTTCTGTTGCACTTGATTTGTAGACCAGGAGCACACATTTGCTTTCAAGTCTTTTTCCAAAAAATGTATATGCATTCATACTGTTAAACCATGTTTTCCACCTATTAGTATTAACTGCAATCTTTTTTAAAAAATCTATTTTTATTTGGCTGTTGCTGTATTTTAAGCCTTTTTGTATTAAAATATGGCTGTCTTACTGCCATCTGTTATCAGTTGGGTGGTTTTTTAATGGGTTTAAATCCTTCTGCACTGTAGGGAAGCAGTAGCATAATTATAATCAAGATTGGCTATTTTTATGCCAGATACACATAATGTATTAGTGCAAACACACATATGAAGTGTTAATTATTTGACTGAGAAAGGCTGTTAAGAGCACACCCATCTCTTTGAAGATCTACCTTGCATTCCAGAACCTTCTGATAGTTCGCAGAACTCTTCCTCTTCCCGTATATAGGAAACCTGGTAAAATGTTGTTGAGTGCACAGAACTGATCTGGCTGGATTACAGCCAGAGTCTTTTAAGCAAATCTCAGATGGCATCATTACAGCCTCAACACACTATTACAATTTTCCAGTCTGCAGACCTCTTCATACATTATATTTTAAAGTGTACACTCCCAATATTTTAAAAGCACACCTCAAAATATAAAGCATGAGTAGGACATACATGTCACATGCAGAGTTGTTCTGGCAGCAGGTCTCAGCTGAAGACACGCTGTGGGAAACTCAGGTTTGCCCTGGGTAAAGTGTGAAATGGCTCTGGGACTACTCCAGTGAAACCATTCTGAATGTGTAAAGGCACGTCCTTTTGAATAAGAGTATTCTGTTTCCAGTCTTGGTGTACACCAGTGACCTTGGGTATGAGATCTTTTAAGTGGTGGCATATGGATACTTCTGGTTATGAAAACCATTTCATGTGCCACAGCCCTAACTGCTGTGGTACATGGTGGTGAATACATTGCCCGCAAGAGTTAATACTTGTACTGTACTACTGGTATTACAGTTCCTGCCAAATATATAAAGACCCTTCTCAATTTTCATGTTTCCAGACCATAATAATAGCTTGTTCTTTGGATTCTGAACCACAAAATGGATCTCCAAAGCCTAATCCAGATGCTAGTGAATTAAATATGGATCTATTTAAGGATGAGAAAAAACCTGCCTGAAGAACAAAGTTAAATCATACACACACACCCCCGTCTCCACATATAAAGTTCTCATCACGTTATCCTGCACAGCCACGAAATGCAAAGGATTTGGAAACATGTTTTTTCTTTTCTGCAACAAATTTTCCCACAATACAAATTTAGCAAAGATTACAACAATACTGTAACATGGACAGAAAAAAAATTGAGCTACATATATACATACATATATAATTTTACTTTTAGTGAATTGGCATTATTATATCCATACTCAAGTGTCCAGGAGAGGGAAAAGCACAGATTACAGGATCATTAAAATAGTAATTTACAGATCTCTCTGTATAATAAATAGGGGGCTGAATGTCGAGGTTCCAACTTGGGTGTCCAATATATATGTTTATGGAGAAATTAAATAAGAGTCTTACAATTAAAATAAATGTTATACAAATATGCTGACCCAAACTACCCAATATCATACGGAACAGAAGAATTGTACTCCACAAATTTGAAGTTGCATTTTTAAAAAAAACAATTGAGCAAGAAACCAGGCATCACACACGAGGGGAATCCTAGAAATTAAGAATGCACAACAGTCCTTCAGTCCTTGAATGATGGGATTTATTTAATAAAGTGTTCACATTAGTGCTTTGCCATAGGTTTCTTGATAGAATTGACTGAATTACCCCGTACTATCATAGGGCTCTCAATTCCAAAGAAGTTTGATATTTAGCTACCAAACATCCAGTCTATGGAAAATCAGCAGCACCCCGAATACATCTGTAAGATTACTTCTGAACTCCAGTCCCAAAGCGAAACCAAGTGAGTAGACCACAGAGCAAGGGTAGCCCAAGACTGTCCCTACGCTCCTTCCCTCTTAAAGGACATTCTTGTTACAGAACCATGTCATACAACCCCCTTTCTACTACCCAACCCCAACCACACAATACCATGGGCCAGCCATGTCTGCCACATTCAGATTAAACAAAACAAATGCCATGTATTTTCTTCTTATTATTTTAAGTATGGTGCAAGGTTAACCTACTCATTCTCTTTGGGAATTGTTTCATAATTTGACCTATGGTTGCATTATTACATCTTGAAAATATATCAGATTCTGTTGAGTCCTCACTGCTCCAAAGCCTAAAGTTCTTCAGACCACTTGGCTGCAGGCGCATCTTCATTCTCATTACCATCACTCTGTTCACAAGGCGAGTGAGTCATGCATAGTTCCAGCTGATGGAGAATGACCAAAGCTTTCCATGGTATGCAACAGGATATAGCCGAAGGCACGCGCACATGCAGCTGCAATTGAAGAACAATTTACTGCTGCTCAGGTACAGAAACAGCCAGTGACAAAGCTAGCGTTTTTGACATCTGGGATTTTCGTGACCTCTAACTGAATAACGTATGAAACGAGAGGAGGTGATGAATAAAAATTACCATGATCACAATGGCCTTCTGACTACAATACTTCTAATAACTTCAGTAATCCAGCTGTAGCTGGAATGACGGAGTGGGGAGAAAACAGTATTTTCTGTAAGATAACAGATTTGGCACATCTTGTTAGAACAGATATTGACCACAAGGGTATTAAATTTACATTCAGCTCCCTCACTCTCAGCCTTCACATTGATCCCAGCAGTTTGGCTATCACTATATTTTCATCAGGTTCAAATGTGGTCTCGGTCTCTCCTTCCCTCACACACACACTGATCACCAGCAATCAGGGGACTAAGGGATGGCAACTCTTTCCTACAAATGTAGGAAGCCCCTCACAGAACGGGATGTTTTCATGACATGGTGCACTCCCAGAGCTAGGCTACAAGTCATCAACGAAGGGGTTCACACACATTGCTACTTCCAAATTTTCATAAAAATATATTCTAATTAATACATCCCTCCAAACACCAGCACGATACCCTTGGGAATCTCACAGAGCATGAAAGGTGATGGCCTGCTTGCTTGTGCCCAACATCTGGTATCCAGGCTTCTGAAAAGAGAGGTGTGCTCTCAACAGTGATGGCTAATTCTTGTTTTAAGTCATATATGCAATCAGATGAATGTGACAGATGGGATTTTTTGGCTGCTTTTCGGTGTCTTAGCTTAAAAATAAATTCTTGTGCTTTTGTAAGCTCCAAGTTCAAAGGGCTTTGAAAATACCATTTGCATATTTACTTGCAGATTTAGTGCATATATGGTGGTGCTGAATTGCTTTATACTGTAATCTGCCCAAAGCAATCAAGATCAAACTTACAAAGGTGGTCATGTCTGAGCTTTCTGAAACTAGTTCAGCACACGTGCGCCTCACACTTGGTGGGTGCACACACATTAAAGCAGGAAGCAGCCCAAAGTCCATAGCAGACACTTGAATTCAGGTCTCCCAAGTCCTAACTTTCTAGGAATCAATGTACACTGGAGGTTGGAATATAGGGAGGTTCAGCCTTCTTAGAAAGTAGTGATATGTATTTACCCTTTTTCATGTGATACATTTACAGCTGTTCCCATGGTTTTTTTTTTTTTTTAAGTGACAAAGTAACTGGGACTGAATACCAGAAATAAACTATGCAGGGAGCTTTAATCCCATGCAAATTTATTTTCCTGCAAAGGCCTATGCAAATCCATTCTTCTAAAAATTTGGTCTCAAATTCTCTATGCTCAGAACCCAACAGCTGACAAATCAGGTCCACTTCACACACATGTAGCATGTAAGCTGCTTTCTGTGATGCAGTCTTGCCTTTGCTGGGGAGGCAGATATCTTGACCATGTGGGCCGATTTTGTGGGAATGAACAATACAGTCAGCCCCACCCAAATAGTTGCAATATTCCCACATCATGGTGCGTGAGAGAGTGAAGGGAGCCCTTAAAGGAATGGCTATCAAAAACTGGACAAGGGAAAACACACGACAGGCAATGCAGCCAGTGCTGCTACGACACAATCTCCATTCATTTCAAAGTAGTATGCCCAGGAATAATACTTGATGGAACGTTACTCATGCCCCCTTTCCTTTCCTTTCCTTGAAAAAGAAGTGGAAGGAGGAAAGTCCCCAAACACTCCAGGATTACTCTCAGAACTCTGCTGAACTCTGGTGCTCAGCACACACGTGTGCTCCTGGCTTGCTCAGAAGGATTAATAGTATTGCAACAATTACGGCTTTCCACAATGACAATAATTGCCTCAGTGATGTTTGGGATTCAAAGGAGGGAACTACACTGTGAAGTTTTAGAAATGCATTGCATTAATCATACATAGCAATGGAAGACTATCAGCCATATTTCTACTGGAGTCAGTGAAATATTCCTTTAAACAGAAAACTCAAAAGAAAAATCAGGTGAGATTTTGTAGGCAGGCAGGGAACAAAGATGACACTTTCTGTAAAAATAATAGGCTTTCCCTTTTCAGATCTTTGGTGGTAGTTTGTGCTACTGTAAGGCCCTGTGAAAAAACACCCATTGGTGGGTTTGGGAAACGTAACACAGGGATGTGTGCTTGCATGAGAGACCAAGAGCATGTGTGCGAGAGAGAGAAATTACAGACCACTGCATACATTTTAGTATTTCTCAGGAGGCACTGGCAAAACACATATGCTCTGAACTCCAAAGAAACTGTTTAACTGCTTTCAGAAAAATAACATTTCACAGGACAATTTCTATAAAACATGGTATTCCCCAAGCCCCATCCCAATTCTTGTAGCTATAAATTAAGAATGCTCCTTTAAGGTCTGTGAGCTTGGCAAGATAAAAATTAGTGAATACCTGATCTCATCTTCCAGCAACCTGGGATGCTGTCTGGGTCAGACCTGTGTCCCATCAAACCCTTGGGACCAGCCTGATCCCCTTGTGCAATTTGTGCTGGGCTCCCACGTCACATTCTGGATGGGAACCCCGTTATTCAAAAATGTGTAGGCCTACAGTAAAGTAGAGCATGCCCAATTTCTCTTGCCTTGCCTGTACCCCCCGCCCCCCCATTCCATCCTGAAAGTCCAGTGCAAATCCTGAAATACTAATTGACATTTCCATGGGAGACATTTCAGCCCTTTTTATGCATTTCCTATATAGCCTGATGGTACCATGGCAAGCTGCATTAAGGAACCTCACAAATACTTTATTTAAAAAAAACAGCATAGTAGTGAAACAATCTTCCATTCTGAAGCCTAGATCAAACCTTTGAATCCAACTGATTTGGAGGGGAAGAAGCTGCTTTTCAAGCCATGACTTGGGGCATCAGGAGCCGGCAGAGCAGAAAACAAAGCAGCAGACTAGAAAGTGACTGGAATGGGAACGGGCAAATGTGAAACATTCATTAACAAGATCAGATGTGTTTATAAGAGCAGGTGATTGTGCGTCAGCAAGGAAGCCACGTGCATGGGGATCTTAATTGTCCTTATAAAGGGCTCCATTGTGCTTTCTGTACCACAGCAATCAAATTGGCAGGTGCTATAAAAACCCAGGTTTGGGCATTGTTAACATCACTTGTGACGGAAGGACAACAGATGGTTGAACTGCTGGAATTATTCAAACTGGGGGAAACTGGAATTGTGCTGTGCCTCTTCCCATACCCCTTTAAACCCCAAACAGAACCCGAAACAGCTACCGATCTGGCCTCCAAGGCACCATGAAATAGTTTCAGTGGTTTTTCAAGAAGCAGCTTTGAGCAAAAAACAAAACATACTGTTATACCCTTTAGTGTAGAACAGGACCAATCTGGCCAGCTTCCATGTCAAGGTGGTAACTTATTTGTAGGGAAAGTGCACACATCTGGTGATGTTGCCATGACCTCCAGACTAATTAAAGCGGAACTTTCAGAGATGGCACTAAAGATGCAGCAAAATTACTAGTAAAGACAGAGTAACATATAGCTGTGTGCTATTTCTGATTAATGGGCCACATGTTTCCTTGATGGGGATGCATCTGAACACACACAATGAGCCAGGTGGCATGTTAACTGCCCCCACACCTGCCGGTCATCTGTCGGCTGATTTCCCTAATTACCCTCACTGGGTGCGGGCTGTCCTGAAGTCCAAACACAACGAAGGTGGTTGGTTGGGGTGGTTAACAAAACACCCAGCAACCCCACAACAGACCGAGAAGAACTGGGGAAATCAGCTGGCATGTGTGGGGTGGCTAACAAGCCACCATGGCTTATTAACCACCTTTGTGTTGTGTGAACCCAGTCAATGATATAACCCCCTCCCCAACCTGCATTATTGGTTTAGAAAACTGGAAATCTCTATAGAAGAGCTTTTGCTTTTATAACTTCATTTCACAGTTGTGTTTTCAAAGCTTAGACTCCTAGGGTAAAAGATGCCTTTTTAAAAGAAAAAATAATTTGACATATATTTTATGTTCAATTATTTCATACAATTTTGGAATTAGACATCTATTTTTTTTAAAAAAAAACTGGAGATACTGAGGAGAGAGGAAAGGAAACAAAAGAAAATAAATCAGACCTGACATTACAGATTTCTAACTTTATCGTCACAACAATCTAGGAAGCCTCTGAGCCAAATGCTATGAAACACGGAAGAAAATCCGCTGAACCTTCAACGTGAGCATGCTCAGTGTATGTGCCGGCACGGAAAACAAGGAAGTACAGAAGCGCAGGAATCAACATCTCACAACGGCTGCTGTTTTAACATTCCCTAACACAAGGATGATGATTTTTTAAAAATAAAAATATAACCACAGGCTTTTTTCTTTTACATTTTTCTCCTCTCTGGACAGTGGCTGCAAGATTCTTTTTTGTTCCCTTCCACCGGTATCACCCTGTCCCCACATTTGCATTGAAGAGTCTGTCCATTTTGCTGTTCTCAATGTCAAAAGAACCCTGCCTCCCCCCGCCAACAACAGTTCTTCGGATGTGCGTGATGATCAGTCCGCACTCTCTCTCCCACCCACCTCCCCATGATTTCTTCTGAGTGTGCCCAGTAGGAATGGTTCATAATTATACCAACCCACCTATTACGGAAAAAAGGAGGAAGATCCCAGTGATCCATCTCCTCAGCTCCAGGGTCCTTCAGTTTGCTGGGGTGTGCGCGCGCGCCTGTGTGTTTGTACACACAATGTGTCTGTTTTTATGTGTGGCTATGGGGCAAAAAGGAGAACAGAGTTTTGCAACCAGCTTCCCCAATTTGTTTTGTTTTCAAAAGGCCCTCGCAAAAGACCACTGGCATCACTTTTTTGTGGAGATACTGGTGTCCGCTGTTACTTCTAGAAGGGAAATTTAAATATTCAGTTCTTTTTGCACAAGGTAGATTGGCTCCCACGTCATAGGATGATGCAACATCTGCAGAAGCGCTGTCTGCTGCCCCCCACAGATGGTGGAGGGGTCACGGGCGCGAAGTAGGCATGCACCTTAATATTGGGTAAGTGGGTCTGAAAAAACAAACACAGATTTTTTCCATTTAGAAAAATTAGAAAAGGTGTCAAGACAAGCACCAAAAACATGGTGGAGCAGAAGTTGCACACAACATGACACTAGACCCATGATCTGTGAAGAAGATCTCTGTGAGGTGCAGGCAGTCTTTTTAGGAAAGGTGCTGGGTTCACTCTGTTCCCTCCCTCTCCATTTTTGATGCAAGTGGCATGTGAGTATTAGCTGTTTTGTTCCTATCTCACCACCACTCTTCTGGCCAGTGAAGGGAACCCCTTTATTCTAACTTCTTGTGGATTTGTGGGCTTCACTAGACAATTGCTGGGAGAGGTACTTAGCTGCTCCCCAAACTTTACATCTCCTTGCATCTTTGAATGGATCTGGAGGCAGAATAATGAACTGCCTCTTCCCATTCAATTTTAAGAGGCTGCACATATTGCGTGCTCCCCCACGCCAGAAGTATTCAGTTTCTACTCCAAAGTAAGCCCAAACAGGGAAAGCCAAACTCTGTAACCTAATACCTTATGCTTCATAAGACCATAGTCGAAAACAAGCATTATGTGAGCAAGCATCCACTCATGCAATGCGAGGTTCCCTTCCCCTCCTGCAACCCCCTGCACATCCCCCCAGATCTGCTCTGGAGGATCCCTCTGGTGCAGACTTGGAAGGTGTGTGGGGCATTGCAGGGGGGGAGGGATAACTCCACCCACTAGCCGTGTCCATTTCACTGGCAGAAGGACCCCACAGGGTACAACCCCATCTGAATATATTTGTGGGTTTAAGCAAAGTGTTACGCAGTGTACTGAAACGACAACCCGTAACTTGTCCAGACCTTTTGGAATTTTGGGGACTTTGCCAGGTGTTGCTCACATGTTCAAGTTTCTCTTTGCAGCCATTAGGTGATTTAAAAAATGCTAGTTTTTAAATGGAAGCCAATATTTTGGGAAGTCTACACGGGGTGGGACTTGACACCTCTTCTACATTTCTGCATTAAGCATGATTTTAAGTCTGCGGGCGGGGATGTCTTCTTTGTTCATTGATAGTAAGCTGCTCCGGGAGCCTTTTTTGACTGAGGAGCAGGATAAAAATAAAACAAACAAACAAATAAATAAATCCAAGCAGCTCTAGGTGTATTCTCACCTCCACCCATTTTTAATCTTTTCACTTTTAGCCATTATTTTGCTTTTCTTTTTCCCCTTGGGAACCTAAAACACGTTCTAGGCCCAGATAGCCCAGGCTCCCTTCCTTTCCTTGCAATCTCTTTCTCCGTGGGCTGAAGGTTCACATGACTCCAGTATATCCAGAGTGAAACCGAGGTGAAAATGGCATACACCTCATCCTTCTTGAGGACATGGTGTGAAGCCTCGCAGATGCACTGCACATGTCAGGTCAGAGCTAAACATGGACCCCACATGTTGATTAGTGGCAAGAGAAGATGCTGCTTCATGAAGGAGCAAGCATCTGAGAGATGGCTAAAGGAGAGGGGTAGGGATGACAACAAATTGACACGGGCAGGGAAATATTTTGTTGTCAGACCAGGAGATGCCACTTGGTCAGTTAACTACAGATTTTGAGAAGGGGGTAGCTCCGCTTTGCTGTGCGAGTGCTACAAGGGGCAGACCAAAGGAGAGAGTGAATGCCAAGTTCTCAAGATAGTTGTGAGTGCATAGGCAGTGATCAAAATGGCCGTGTGTGTGTGTGTGTGTGTGTGTGTGTGAGAGAGGGAGAGAGAGAGAGAGAGCGTGTGCGCACGCGCGCGCCAAAGAGAAAGGGGTGGAGTCTGGCTATCTCCTACAATACAACTTTTTCTTGGTAGGAAGTCCCCAGTTGTCACTGTGCCGTGAGAGCACGCTGGTGTTTTGGAAAGCAAATTCCCACATTGATATTACAGAGGACTGTGGGAAGTGCCTTCCCCCCACAGCTCCAAACAAATCCTAGACTGATCAACTATGCAATATGTCCTTAGATGCAGCTTGGAGGTTGGGTTGAAAGTAATATCCCAAGTAGGCTTGCCTAGTGTCCGCTTGGGTAAACAGTTAACAAGCGCAGGAGCTACAATAGCGTGTGCTTGTGTCTATCTAAATTACCCTGAGTCTCTTGATTCCAGCCCGTGTAATCTGTTGACAGTCGTACAACTCTATCCTTTCCAGGCTGTGGCAGCTTTTGAGGTGTTCCAAGGAAGCATCTGTAATCAAAGGGCAGTTGTCCAGCTCGATCACCTCCAGGCGATCATGGGCACAGGCGCCATTGCCCAGGTGGCGAATACCATCATCAGTGATCAGCTCACAGTGTGATAAACTCTACCACCACAAAAGAAAAGAAAGCAAAACAGAAGTAGCAGGTGGCATTTTCAAAGGTTGTATTATACAGTCATTTCAAGGTGTTGGAGCTAACCCGGCCTTGCAGGCCAGAACTTGATACATGCCTAAGTTATCCACAACTGCATCTCAACAATATCCATGACTCTTGGGTCACAGTATTCTAAGGGCTCTGGCTGCAAATACACTGGATACATGAATGCTGACCCATTCCCAGCTACAGTCTGTGTACCATGTTGAACCCACTGTTTGTAACATCCTCCCCTTTTCCTATGAGTCTCTTCCTCCTCCTCCTCAGCCCTTCTTCTTGATAATCCTTCATACAGCCCTGGCCTTTCCCTTCATGTCTACATAATTTGTGTTATCTGGACTGTAACAACAACAACAATAACAATAACAACACTTAGCCTTTATAGTGGCTTATGCATGTTCAAGGAACCTCATATATTATTTTCTCAGTAACCCTTACAACAACCCTGTTTAGTCAGTGTTATTTTATCTATGCTGCAGATGGAGTGACTGAAGCCGAGAGATGGTGGCTTGCACAGAGTCACCTAGCAAGTTTAGGTAATGTTTGAATCTTCTGGCTCAGAATTCACACGGCTAGCCACTATGCTGGGCCAGCTCTAAAAGCTCACTTGGCTGGACACCTTGTTAACAAAGCTGCTGTCATGCTCACCTGCTACCTAAATGGAAGATAGAACACTTTGGGATTTGCTTATTTAAGTATGCTGTACAGTTGTAGCAGTTGTCGTTGTTGCTGTTTTCATAAGATACATGACTTCAAGGTTTGTTTGTTTTTTTTTAAATGTTACCCTGTCACTTAGATGCATACCATCTTGGCTTCTCTAAATCATGTCCCAAAATTCTACAGTGGAGCTGAGAGAACTAGCTTTGAATCTATGGCTTTGGGTAACACATTCCCAGGTTTTCTTGCACCCCCCACCCCCCCGCCCCAAAGACTCACCAAAACCTGGAGCCGTGGACAATGTATGGAAAGTTGGATTAATGTGCTGTCTGTTATCTGGAAGAAACCAAAGAGACACTTTTGAGGCTGAAAAAATTGTGCCCACAATGGGTTTCAAAGATATAACTTTGCCTGTTTTGTAGTAGTGCCCCTCCAAGACTAACACAGCAACAACTGTTGTTTCTATCAAAGCCTGAGGCAAGCCTCCTTAGGGAGAGAACGACGGCTGCTAGGGGAGGTATGAATTTATTTCTGATCCTTTCCACAATGAGAATTTGGTTGGGTCAGGAGACAGAATGTCAAGACCTCTGTGCAATACAACAGAATGTGTGTTCTATTCCTTTTGGCCTGTATTAATGCTGGGGTATTCCTCTACTAGGTAGAAATATGGAGACCCTAAAGCAGTGTCCCATAGAGAATCTAAAACAGGGGCTCTTCCAAACAATGATGGATTAGGCAGAATCTTGGTCTGATCCAGCAAGCCGCTTCTTATGTTCTTAAGTAAGGGTACAGACTCAGGTTCATTTGTGCCTTAATTTTAAAGAGATATTTAGTGTGCACTCCTGCTTTGTAAACACATTAGGGTTGTGGGGATTCTAGTAAAAAAAAAAAGAAGAAAAAAGAGTAGACTATGCAGGACTGAAGGCAATCCCACTTCCCCGCCCCACCCACTTTAAGGGGTGAAGCCAAATTCCCTCCATTTTTCTTTGTTCTGTTTATTCCCAGGCTGAGAACAAAAAAGGGCTCTGACAGGTGATCCACTAGTCTCATCTTAGTTACAAGTTGTATCCCTGCCTTGACAAGGCTCAACAGATAATTTCAGAAGCCCTAATCTCTACTGTTCTCCTCTTTTCAGGTGTTTAGATTTTCTTAGAGCTACAGTCATGTGAAAAAGGAAGTACACCCTCTTTGAGTTCTATGGTTTTATGTATCAGGACATAATAAAAATCATCCGGTCCTTAGCAGGTCTTAACATTTGGTAAATACAACCTCAGATGAACAACAACACCTGACATATTACACCGTGTCATTATTTATTTTACAGAAATAAAGCCAAAATGGAGAAGCCATGTGTGAAAAACTAAGTACACCCTTACTGCTTCCATAGGTATGAAGAGGCTAAGTAGCAGCCAGGTGCTGCTAATCAAATGCCCTTGATTAATTGATCATCAGCAAGTGTGACCACCTCTATAAAAGCCGAAATCTCAGGAGTTTGCTGGTCTCGAGCATCCAGGTGTGTGTTAACATAATGCCAAAGAGTAAAGACATCAGCAATGATCTTAGAGAAGCAATTTGTGCTGCCTATCAATCTGGGAATGGTTATAAGGCTATTTCCAAACAATTTGACAGTGAAGAAGATTATTCACAAGTGGAAAACATTCAAGACAATTGCCCATCTTCCCAGGAGTGGACATCCCAGCAAATTCACCCCAAGGGCAGACTGTGCAATGCTCAGAGAAATTGCAAAACATCCAAGAGTTACATCTCAGACTCTACAGGCCTCAGTTAGCATGTTAAATGTTAAAGTTCATGGCAGTACAATTAGAAAAAGACTGAACAAGTATGGTTTGTTTGGAAGAGTTGCCAGGAGAAAGCCTCTTCTCACTAAAAAGAACATGGCAGCATGGCTTAGGTTTGCAAAGTTGCATCTGAACAAATCACAAGACTTCTGGAACAATGTCCTTTGGACAGACGAGACCAAAGTGGACATGTTTGGCCATAATGCACAGCGCCACGTTTGGCGAAAACCAAACACAGCATATCAGCACAAACATCTCATACTAACTATCAAACATGGTGGTGGAGGGGTGATGATTTGGGCTTGTTTTGCAGCCACAGGGCCTGGGCACCTTGCAGTCATTGAGTGGACCATGACCTCCTCTGTATACCAAAGTATTCTAGAATCAAATGGGAGGCCATCTGTCCGACAGCTAAAGCTTGGCCGAAATTGGGTCATGCAACAGGACAATGATCCCAAGCACACCAGCAAATCTACAACAGAATGGCTGAAAAAGAAAAGAAATAAGATGTTGCAATGGCCCAGTCAAAGTCCAGACCTCAACCCGATTGAAATGCTGTGGCGGGACCTTAAGAGAGCTGTGCATAAACAAATGCCCGCAAACTTCAATGAACGGAAGCAATGTTGTAAAGAAGAGCGGGCCAAAATTCCTCCACAACCATGTGAGAGACTGATGAAGTAATCGTTTTCTGTATGACTTTAAGTTATTGCTGCTAAAGGTGGCTCTACAAGCTATTGAATCATAAGGTGTACTTAGTTTTTCACACATGGCTTCTCCATTTTGGCTTTATTTCTGTAAAATAAATAACGACACGGTGTAATATGTCATGTGTTGTTGTTCATCTGAGGTTGTATTTACCGAATTTTACGACCTGCTAAGGACCAGATGATTTTTATTATGTCCTGATATGTAAAACCATAGGACTCAAAGAGGGTGTACTTTCTTTTTCAGATGACTGTAGATGTTATGGGAGCTGTATCTCTACAGTCAAAAGCTCTGCATTGCCTCTTCCTCTTCCCTGATAGCATGAGATCATTGCACTCAGAGTTCCTCCCTCCTTGCATGAAGCAGCCAATGAAGTGGAGTGGAGAAATTCTGCACAACGCAGCTACATTCTACTTATCTAGTTCCACCTTTAGACTTGACAAAAAGTAATTGGATGGGATTTAGAAACTGTCTACTTCTACCTCACACAACATAGGAAGTTTATGAACCTATTTTCCTGGGGTGATGAGTGACCAAGGTCTCACCAAAGCGTTCCTCTGAAAATGCCACCATGCAGGGGAGACACAAATTCCCTTCTCCAACATTACAAGACAGCACAAAAGCAGAAAGCACAACTCATGAATACGTCCTGCTTCAGTGCTTGTTGTAATTTTTCCTGTCTCCTAGCTGAGCAGAGCACAGGAAGCTGCTCCAGCTGGTCTAGGGGTATACAAGGAAGCAAGCAAGCTCCCAGAGAGCGAGCGATCAGAGCGAGTGAACAGGAGGAGCAAACAGGAGTTGGCCAGGGGAGTTCGGCAGGGGAGGTCAAGGGGGAGGCCCCTAACATTTTTTTCTTTTTTTTCATTTTTTAAAATTTATTTTTCTTGCAACACACACTTCCATACCAGTGGGACTCTGTTTTTAACCTCCAGCGAATAGAGGACAAAGCACAGGCTATTCCAGTACAATCAGAACGCTAGAAACATAAAGGGAATAGAGATTATGGAAGGAAAAGACTCTCCAGTGGTGGTGACCTGCAACGTCTGTGCCATGTTTGTTTTCTTGCCTGAGATCAACATGGCCTACATGTGCAACAAGTGCAAGTTGATCGCGCTGTTGGAAGAAAAAGCAAGAGGACTGGAGTGGCGAGTGTCGACCCTCCAGGGAATAAGAGAACACGAAGAGTTCTTGGACAGAATGGTGGAACTACAGCAGCAAAGTGAAGAACAGAAGCTGAGGCAGAAGAGGAAAATGCTGAGGTGAGGAAAAATGCAGTAGCAGATACTTCTTGGAAAAGGGTGACAGTTAGGAGCAGAAGAACTAGAAGACACTCTGCACCAGTGGAGGCAGTGGAACTAGGGACCCGTTTCCAGGAACCTGAGGATGAGACTGGAAGACAGCCTGCTGAGGAAGAATTACAGGAGAACCTGCATGAGAGCAAGCAAGAGGCTGGAGGTCAGTCAAGCAGAGGCAATGAAACCAAGGCCTACAGCAACGAAAATAGTAGTAGTAGTGGGAGACTCCTTGCTGCGTGAGATCAAAACCCAAGTATGTCACAAAGACCCGTGGACTCGCCAGGTATGCTGTCTCCTGGGAACACGGATTAGAGATGTGACTGAAGGGTTGCCTGCACTCATAAAGCCCACTGACAGGTATCCCTTTCTTCTCATCCATGTGGGAACAAATGATACCGCCAAGCGGAGCTACGAAGAAATCACGTCAGACTTTGAAGCTCTGGGAAGGAAACTCAAGAACTTTGGGGCCCAGATAGTTTCCTCATCCATCCTTCCAGTAATTAGAAGAGGGAAAGAAAGGGAAAGAAAAATACGCCGGGCGAATGACTGGCTACGAAGGTGGTGCCGACGAGAGAGATTTGGATTCTGGGACCATGGGCTATACTTCCTGGAAGATGGACTGTTGGCAAGGCATGGGTTGCACCTCACAAAGGCTGGGAAGAATGTGTTTGGCCACAGCATGGAGAACTTCATCAGGATGGCTTTAAACTGAATCCTACACGGGAGGAGACGTAAAGCTGGGGGCAACAATGGATGAAGGCTCATGCACCACAACAGAGACAACAGCTCTAATAGCGCCCAATCACAGTCTTCATAAACATGTAGGAAGAAAGGCACATAAAGCACATGGTCTTTGATGTCTATACACTCACAATATACACTATACACTTTTGTGGCTTCACAAAAAGCTTGGAGATGACCTGAAAACAAAAAAGGACACATATAGGAAGTGGAAAGAAGGACAAGTAACAAAGGAAGAGTACAGGCGGGTGGCACGGAATTGCAGGGTGGCGTCAGGAAGGCTAAAGCTGAGAACGAGCTGAGGTTAGCGAGGGAGGCTAAAGGCAACAAAAAGGCTTTCTTCAGCTACGTGCATAGTAAAAGGCAGAGGAAAGAAATGGTGGTTCAGCTATTAAATAAGGATGGCAAAATGTTAACAGATGACAAGGAAAAGGCACAAGTGCTCAATTTCTACTTTGGCCCAGTCTTCTCCCAAAAGGGGGTCTTTGAGTCCCCTGGCAAAGGCGAAGTACAGGTTGAAGGGGCAGCATTGCAGCTTGAGATCGATAGGCATATGGTCAAGGAACACCTAATTACTTGGAATGAGTTTGAATCTCCAGGGCCAGATGAATTGCATCCTAGAGTTCTTCTGCCAAGGAACTGGCAGAAGAGCTCTCAGAACCATTATCTATTATCTTTGAGAAATCATGGAGGACAGGTGAAGTGCCAGAGGATTGGAGGAGGGCTAATGTTGTCCCTATCTTCAAAAAGGGTAAAAAGGAGGAACCTGAGAACTACAGACCAGTCAGTCTGACATCAATCCTTGGGAAAATTCTGGAGCAGATGATAAAGCAATTCATCTGGAAGCACCTTGACAACAATGCAGTGATTACTCGAAGCCAACATGGAGTTGTCAAGAACAAATCCTGCCAGATGAATCTGATCTCAGGTAACCTCCCTTGTGGACTGTGGGAATGCTGTGGACATCATATACCTCGACTTCAGCAAAGCTTTCGACAAAGTGTCCCATGATATCCTGATGATCAAACTAGCTCAAAGTGGGCTAGATGAAACAACTATCAAGTGGATTCACAGTTGGCTACAGGATCGGACTCAAAGAGCGCTGATCAGTGGGATCTTCTCAAACTGGGGAGAGGTAATGAGTGGGGTACTGCAGGGCTCAGTCCTGGGCCCAGTGCTCTTCCACATTTTTATTAATGACTTGGAGGAAGAGGTGCAGGGAATGCTGATCAAATTTGCAGATGACACAAAATTGGGCAGGATAGCTAATACCCTGGAAGACAGAAACAGAATTCAAAGTGATCTTGATAGGCTGGAGCGCTGGGCAGAAAACAACAGAATGACATTTAATAGGGACAAATGCCAAGTTCTGCACCTAGGAAAAAGAAACTGTTACAAGAGGGGCGATGCTTGGCTCAACAATATAACAAGCAAGAAGGATCTTGGAATTCACAAACTGAATATGATCCAACAATGTGATGTGGCTGCAAAAAAGGCAAATCCTATTTTGGGCTGCATTAACAGAAACATAGCTTCCAAATCCAGGGAAGTACTAGTTCCCCTCTACTCAGCACTGGTTAGCCCTCATCTGGAGTACTGTGTCCAGTTCTGGGTGCCACACTTTTAAGACGGATGCTGGCAAACTGGAGAGGGTTCAGAGGACTGGAAACAAAGCCTTATGAGGAGAGACTGAAAGAACTGGGCATGTTTAGCCTTGAGAAGAATAAAGGGGGAGATAGGATAGCGCTCCTCAAGTACTTGAAAGGTTGTCACAGAGAGGAAGGCCAGGATCTCTTCTTGATCATCCCAGAGTGCAGGACACGGAATAATGGGCTCAAGTGACAGGAAGCCAGATTCCGGCTGAACATCAGGAAAAACTTCCTGACTGTCATAGTAATACGACAATGGAACCAAATCCCTGGGGATGTAGTGGGCTCTCCCATGGTGGAGGCATTCAATATGAAGCTGGACAGTCAGGGATGCTTTGACTTAGATTCCTGCACTGAGCAGGGAGTTGGACTTGATGGTTTTATAGGCCCCTTCCACCCCTACTATTCTATGATTCTAATGTCCAAATGAACTTTCAAGCAGATGCTCTTCTTAAGAAATTATGACATGATAGAGAACTCTACAGACATGTTTAGCCATAGTCTATGTCTCTAATCCACAGTGACATTCTGCATTAAAATAATAATCTAGAGAACAGGCTTATTACAATTACCTGAACACACTCCTCCAGGTCCATTTTTTCTAGCTCATGGCAATTCTGGAGAGAATTAAAAGAACAAAAACAAACACAGCACAAAAACTAAGAATCAATGTCTTTTTTGAAAGCATGTACTAGCAAGTTCTTCCTTTCACAACACAAGGTAAGATGACTCTGCTCTAGTCCCATTTGCTTCCATGGGATCATTTCAATGTATGTGGCTTGAGAAATGAGGCCAACATGTACATTAAAAATAAACGCTGTTTCCAGGATCAGAGCCATGATTGTAAGAAGATCCATTGCACACAGTGCAGTTCTCTGTACTGGGCCACTCTGGGGCAAGTTAACCCCAACCTTGCTGTTAGAATAGATTATGCAGAGTTATGGAAATGTATCTGCTTATCCAGATAGCTTTTTCTGCTTTTATGAACCTGATTTCTCAGGACACGGTAAGATGAATCCACACTAATTCCATTTACTTCAGTGGGCTTACTACATGAGATACACAGGAGTCTATGCATTAAGGGTTCAGACCAGCCTTTCCCAATCTTGGGTCCCCAGATGCTGCTGGCAGAGGCAGGTCTAATGCTGGGATGCAGGGGACACATGCCCCCATAAACTCAATCCCCATCAGCAATTTTTCTTTAAAGATACCCTTTTTATTGATTAAAATTGCCTCAAAAGCCCTGTGTGCAGTACTGCTCTTCTTACTTCCTGCTCCAGGATGGGAGCGATCGCCTTTCCGCCTCTCATCAGGACTGCGCATACGTGTTGGGTGCCTTGGAAGGAGGCGGTGAGGCAGAGAATCAGGAGGGAACGCTCTGCCTTGGTGCCATACGTGGGCATAAATCAGCTCTCCCCCCAACCCCAGGACCCACTGGAATGGGTGAAAATGGGGCGCAGTGAAGGGGCTCAATAGCCAACCCTGGCTGCCTGCCTGCCTCTTTTGTGCCTGGCTTTCCCTTCTTTATGTTTTGTTTTAGAAGACTAGTGTGGGGACACATCTGTGTCCCCACATCGGAAAGCAGCAGCAGAAATGGCTGTTGGATGAAGACAGAGCCTATTGCTGCCCAGGCTTGCATTCCTCCTTATCTGTGAGTAGCTAAGCATCAACTGGATTTTTGTACTATGCTGCTTCTCACTGTTATTTCTAAGGAGGTATGGAGACAGGCTGCAGTGGGGATGCTTATGCAAAAGGATGGATTTTGGATGTTCTCGGAAGTTGCTGCTGGGTTCCAAAGACTGCTTTTCTGTGTGACCCTGAGGATATCACCATCATTGTCATCGTCATTATTCATCCCCACCCCCATACAGTCAGCTTTGCAGTCATGCTCTCTCAGTGTCCCCAGTGGGTTGCAATGGATCATCATCACCGCCACCACCACCACCTTGTGTGGCTGTATGGATTCTCCCTTTTTGCACTCAAGATCTTAAAGTCACCCGATTCTCCATGCAATGGGAGTTGTTGCTTGAACAGGAGAACATGGGTCCAAAGGAGTGCTTTTGTGTGGCTGTGAGGATTCCCTCCACTTATGCTCTTATAATTCATGTGCCTCAGTGTCTTCCTTTTGTGGCATGGGCCACTGGGAATTCAAAAGACAGCTCTGCCTTTGGCAATCCCTCCGCCCCACCAACTGCTGCCACTGGGTGTTGGACTACACCTCGCATCATCCACAGCCAGCATGGCCAATGGTCAAGGGTGATGGGCACTGTGGTCTAACCACGTGGGTCCTTGGGGACCCAAGGTTGGGAAAGTCTGGTGTAGAGCTAGAGAGACTAGGGGACAGGAGGGCTGCAGGGGGTGGAGGTAGGGGATGGCTGTTATGGGTGGAGAGAGGGACATGAAGGGCACTGAAGCTCAAATTAACAGTACAAATTAATATGCCTTCCATTCAGTCCCAGCCAAGCTTCTGAGAAGTTACCATATTATAAAGGTCTAAAAAGTTGCTTGTGAACACCATCCATTCTGCTTGGCCCTGGTTCTTGTTGAATCTGATGCAGTCCTCCTTTACTCTATGTCCTTGGTCACTCAAACCAGTATCTGGCTTAACATGGTATCCATGGCAGCTACGGATCGCCCAAAGGGTCAAATTTAGCTTGCATGAATTTGACCCTTTTGACACTCCATTTTGGTACTGCCATTAAAAAACAAGTTGGCACCAGTGCAGTGGCGCAGCCTGTGAGTGGTTCGGAGGCCGCAAATATGCCCTGGATCTCCCGCAGTTGCCCACCCCTGCTCTAGCCACTTTTCCTCATTCCCAGGTCACTTCTGGTATTGGAGCAAGGAAGAGAGAGAAATAGCCAGAAAGAACCAACTGCGGAGAGGTAAAGTACAAGAGGGGAAAGGATTCTACATCTCCTTCCTGCATGCTCCTTTTACCATTAAAGTAACATACCATATACCTTGCTTCATATATATGAACAGGACAGACATGTGAACGACAGCCCCGCCACATCTAATTCGGCCTTTAGTGAGCTTTCTTCCCTACCCCCTCCCCTGCAACCCACTCCCCCGGCTGCTACTGCTCCTCTCATTCATGCATATCTGGCTCAAGACCCACTGGGCAGTTTGCCCGCCCCATCTGGACATGTGGGATACCATGCCTGCTGCCTGGTCTCTCATTTCTGCTCCTACCTGCAGCCCTGAGCAGTAGCATAGTAGTCTCCAAGGCTGTAGCAGGACCTGTACAGGACCCTTGAAGCAGGACCTGCCCCCTTGCCAAGGCAGCCAACAAGAGGCCATGTTGTGGTAAAGCTAGCCCTGAAATCACGTGTATCAGAAACAGATTGCAAGGGCCTGTATCATCCTGAATAGCCTGAACCCACATGCAAATGTACCTAGGAAACAAACAACAGATATAGGTGCTTACCCGAGCCAGAGTGGTAAAGCCCACATCTGTGAGCTGAGAACACCGAGCTACTTCCAATATTCTGCACAGAAAATAAAATACAATGGATTAACAATGTTTTGCTTTTCAGAGCCCATTTCTGAAACGTCACACATATGGTGTATGTGGAGGTGGAATCCCTAGGCTTCCTACTTCAAAGTAGCTGAGGGTGATTTACATGGGCTTCCCATGTAAATGGGCTTATTCTGAGTAACAGCAATCCTATCCAACAAATGTGGATGAAATAAACAAAGCTCATCAAAGCCCAGAAGCTACACATCTCTTTCCATCTTTAAGATTCTTACCATGCTTCTAGTATAGCCCCAGAAATACTTAAAGCGGCAAGGAAAATATCCACCCTGCCTGCTTGCCTCGCATATTTGAGAAAACCCCTCCAGCTCATCCCTAGGCAGCAATCTCGTAATGCTCCCATCCTATATATTTCAATCTTACTTTCTAATTCCCCACAATGCCTCATATTTTATAGGGCTTCAATTGCTCTAAGTCCAATTCATTTTAAGCTCATGTTATCATTTGGGGATGATTCATACTGGTGTTTCTGAACTATGAAGCTTGCCGGGGGGGGGGTTGGGGGGGGGAGAAGGGACTATTAGTAATATTTTAATGGGATGTTCTATTCTGTGCAATGGCATTTTTATGCTTTTAAAAATGGTTGCTCCCACAAACATATGGGATAGATTACAAGTATAAATAGCTAACTAACTATTATATTCTTCTTTGCCCCAGTCCCTTCCATATGCTGACAACCTTCCATGAGCTTTTGATTCCTCTCATGTAATCCATTTTTTACCCAACATGCATCACATGCTCACATTTTAACCCTATATGCTCCCACATAACCACCCAGATAAAATTACTTACCTGAGCCTCGGGCAGTTTTGCCCCAAGGCATTCAAGATGGCATCGGTGATGTTGGAGCAGCCAGAGGCACATAGAGACTGCAGCTTATGGCACCCTCTACATATTGTAATCAGGCCGTCATCTGTTATTTGCTACAAAAGGAGGGGGTGGTCAAAGTCATTAGTAGTGAGAAACAAGGTTCTGGGTGGTGCCTTTGGACACATAAGTTCTGCAAATCCTAAAATTGCATCTTTAAAAGTATTTAGTTAACCATACTGAAACCATTTTGGCAGTGAAACATTGGATGGATGACTAACTGGCTAACATGTAAAGAAGCAGGATGCAAACTGCACACAGCTTCCCAAAATCAGTTCCTTTTTTGGGCGAAACTTCCATTTTTGGCATCACCACAAACTGGTACAGGATATTTTGTTGCAAGACAAAAATGTGCTTCCTTTTCCAGCTTTTTTTTTTAAACACACACACATACACACAGTATTTTTAACACAAAAAAATTAAACTTGAAGACAACACCAACCAAACAGTCCAACCCAACCCTGTCCTGCAAACAAACTTTGAAAGGCCTCATGGGCACAGGCAAACCCAAACCAGATGGATATACTAAATGTTAACATTAGGGCTATTTTGGAGAGTTCTTCAATATATCAAAGTTATATCCAGTATGTGGGTAGAGTATGGATAGAGTTGCTAATGTGAGATATTAAAAATACCTGAGGTTGTTGCTAGGGGCGTTACTAGGCACGAAAAAGAGATGGGCCTCAGGCTTGTAAGGCACATGTTTGCATATAATGTGCATGTGCGAATGTGTATGTAAACGTGCAGATCAAGGCAGTAGAAATAAAAGAAACTCCGTCCAGCACCCCCCCTCTCACGCACACACACACACCTCCTTTCCTACCTCACCAACTATTGCATGTACTTACAAGTCCCCTGTCACCAGGCAATACATCCACTCATGATATCTAGCAACTACAGATCAACACATCCCATACTACAACTATGCCACAACTGGAAAGTAGGAAAATGCCCTAAGTGCAGAGGAGATAACTTAAGAAAGTTAGTTAAGTCACACAGTATGGATTGGTTCTAGATTTAGTCAGAGCAGACCAACTGAAAACAATGCAACATGAGTTAGAGGGGCTTAATATATATATATATGTATGTATGTATGTATGTATGTGAGGGGCTTAAAAAGAACAGGAAAGGGTTTCCCAACAGACACACAGTCCCTCAGGGCCTAACCAAAGGGTGCATAACAATGCCACTTTTATTTTGAAGGAAAACCAGCCAATTGGTTGAAGAGAAGAAAACAGTAATAGCAAACAAGAGAACAAACGGTAATATGAAACAAAACAACAAAACAAGTGCAACAGCACCAACATCAGTCCCTTCTCAGGAAAAACAAGGGACACATTGAACTGGAATGGAGAACCCAGGAGGCCTAACTGTCACCCCTATATATGCAGCAGAGGCAGAAGCCTGTAAGTGAGTGTAAGTACGCCAGCTAGACAGGGTGGGTGGAAGGCCCTCTAGAAGAGAAAGAAAACAACATTTAATGATAAGAACTGTCCCTTTCTCCTATATCTTCTGGAGGGCATTCCATGACCTTAGGGATGTACCAAAGCTGTCCCTCTCTCAGTGGGAAAATGGTGTATCGATTAGTGAATATATACCCTCTGCAGAACCCTTCCGCCACAGGCAGCATCTACTGAAGATAAAAATCAGTCGTATAACGCTTGACAAGGGTGTGCAGAGAGGCCCAAGTGGCCGCCTTGCAAATCTCCTCCACTGAGGCACTGCCATGGAACACAGCAGTAGCAGCCTCTCCTCAAAGGGAGTGCGTCTTAACCTCCGACGGAGATTTCCCCAGACATTTGTAGACCAAAGCAATACATTTTCTTAACCACTTAGAAATGGTAGAGGATGAGACCTTCTTACTCATAGAACTGTCTTGGTGAGAAGCAAACAAGGTCTGCCTGATAGCAACTGTCCTCTCGAAGCAGAAATAGAGGGCTCTGTGCACATCCAGTCCTTCTCCTGGGGATGGGCTGGCTTGGGCAAAAGGAAGGCAAAAGGATCTCCTGCTGATGAACTAACCTTAAGCATAAATGAAGGATCTGTCCTAGGTAGAATCTTGTCGTGATGGAATATACAGGGCTAGGAATCTGATGACAATGTACCCAACTCAGAGACCATCTGGCCAATGTGATGACCACCAGGAAGACAGTCTTAATAGTCAGAAACCTAAAAGGACAAGCGACCAGGAGTTCAAAGGGAGAAGCCATTAGAGAGTGAAGCACCCAATTCAGGCTTCACATGGGAAATCTGTGTACCACCAGAGGATTAATGAGGGCTGCCCTCCTCTAAAACCTCTTTACGTGGGGACGGCTAGCATAAAACCTCTAAGACACTATTTGAAGCTGCCACCTGGCACTTGAGCATGCTGGTCCTGAGGTCCTTCGGCAGCCCTGCTTGAAGGAACTCTAGAACACCTGACAAATCTGCCTCCCCTGATACCATACCTGAACGTCGCCACCAGGAAATGAAGGCCTTCCAAGTGTTATGGTACACTCTGCTAGTGGAACTGCACCAAAGAGAATGTTCAGGACCTCTTCCAAATAGCTGAGGTGGCCAAGCTGCTGCCGTTCAGCCTCCACACAGTCAGTCGAAACATTTCTGGTTGAGGGTGCACTAAGGGGCCCTGGGTGAGACGGTCCCTGCAAACAGGATGGTGCCACCACTCCTGAACTGATAGGTTCACCAGATCCGGGAACCATGGCCAATGGGGAGCCACCAAGATCATTTCAGCTGACAATGGTTGAACTCACTGGATTACTCGTGGAATCAAGGAAGTGGTGGGAGTGCATACAACAGCTCGTGGGCCATGAGATGGACAAAGCATCCACTTCTGCCACCTCTGTGCAACCATTTATTGACATGAAGGAAGTTACCTGAGTGTTTTCTGGCAAGGTGAAGAGAGCCATTGAGGGCTGCCTGAAGTGCCTCACTGATGGTATAGTCTCCATTCTGCATCCTGAACCTTCTGCCTGTCAGCCAGTCCGTGATCTTGTCTGTCCTGGCGAGATGGACTGCTGTGTGAAAGAGAACATGATCCTTCACCAACTCAAGGTTTCCTTGTTTAGCCTCCCTGATTTTGAGCCTCCTTGTTTTTTTAAGCAAGCTAAGCTTCATGTCAGCACATGGTGGCTGCTGATCCTGGCCTTGAAGCAGCTAAGTGCCAATTCTATGGCTCTCAGTTCCAGAAGACTGATGCTGATGACAATCTGGGCTGGACTCTTGTGGAGAGCCTATGGGGAGTCAGCCATATCCAAGATGCCTGAAGGACTTGAGGAAGGGATAACTGTAGGCGGGACTTTTGGAAGGGAAGCAACAAGCTCTGCAGTTGTCTGCTGTGTAGATGCAACCAAACCATGAGGTCTAGTTAGGAAATCCTGGTCTGAAATGGCCACCACAATGGATTTGAGAGCCTCCATCTTGAAGTGCTTCTGTATGAGCCACTTCAAATCCAGAATAGCTCTTACCTTCCCGTTCTTTCGGGGAACTAAGAAAAGCAGAATAGACCCAATCCCATTTTTCTTGCCGTGGTCTTGGCCTTTTGGACATTATCCATGGCTTCATCAGTGCCAGCGTTAAACAAGCCTGCCCCATCAAAAGGCAGGTCTTCTATTTGTAATCTGGCCTCCGGGGTTAGACCAGCTGAGCGGAGCCATGCATGTCTACAGAGGGCCGTTCAGTATCGAGGAATTGGAGCTCCCAGATAGAATCATAGAATAGTAGGGTTGGAAGGGGCTTACAAGGCCATCGAGTCCAACCCCCTGCTCAATGTAGGAATCCAAGTCAGAGCATCCCTGACAGATGGCTGTCCAGCCTCGTCTTGAACGCCTCCAGTGTGGGAGAGCCCACCACCTCCCTAGGAAATTGGGTCCATTGTTGTATTGCTCTTACAGTCAGGACGTTTTTCCTGATGTTCAGCCGCAATCTGGCTTCCTGTCACTTGAGCCCATTATTCCGTGTCCTGCACTCTGGGATGATCAAGAAGAGATCCTGGCCTTCTTCTCTGTGACAACCTTTCAAGTCCTTGAAGAGCGCTATCTATCTCCCCTCAGTCTTCTCTTCTCAAGGCTAAACATGCCCAGTTCTTTCAGTCTCTCTTCATAGGGCTTTGTTTCCAGTCCCCTGATCATCTTTGTTGCCCTCCTCTGAACCCTCTCCAGTTTGTCTGCATCCTTCTTAAAGTGTGGTGCCCAGAACTGGACACAGGACTCCAGATGAGGCCTAACCAGTGCTGAGTAGAAGGGAACTAGTACTTCCTGGGATTAGGAAGCTATGCTTCTATTAATGCAGCCCAAAAGAGCATTTGCCTTTTTTGCAGCCACATCACATTGTTGGCTCATATTTAGCTTGTGATCGACCACAATTCCAAGATCCTTCTCGCTTGTAGTGTGGTTGAGCCACGTATCCCCCATCTTGTAACTGTGCATTTGGTTTCTTTTTCCTAGGCGCAGAACTTGGCATTGATCCCTGTTAAATGTCATTCTGTTGTTTTCTGCCAAGCGCTCCAGTCTATCCAGATCACTTTGAATTTTGTTTCTGTCTTCCAAAGTATTAGCTATCCCGCCCAATTTTGTGTCATCTGCAAATCTGATCAGCATTCCCTGCACCTCCTCCTCCAAGTCATTCATAAAAATGTTGAAGAGCACTGGGCCCAGGACTGAGCCCTGCGGTACCCCACTCATTACCTCTCCCCAGTTTGAGAAGGTCCCATTGATAAGCACTGTTTGAGTCCAATTCTGTAGCCAACTGTGGATCCACCGGATCGTTGTTTCATCTAGCCCACTTTGAGCTAGTTTGCTCATCAGGATATCATGGGGCACTTTGTCGAAAGCTTTGCTGAAGTCGAGGTATATGATGTCTACAGCATTCCCACGGTCTACAAGGGAGGTGACTTGATCAAAAAATGAGATCAGATTTGTCTGGCAGGACTTGTTTTTGACAAATCCATGTTGGTTTCGAGTAATCACGGCATTGTTGTCAAGGGGCTTCCAGATGGATTGTTTTATCATCTACTCCAGAATTTTCCCAGGGATTGATGTCAGACTGACTGGTCTGTAGTTCCCAGGTTCCTCCTTTTTACCCTTTTTGAAGATAGGGACAATGTTAGCCCTCCTCCAGTCATCTGGCACTTCCCCCATCCTCCATGATTTCTCAAAGAGAATAGACAGCAGTTCTGAGAGTTCTTCTGCCAGTAACTTTATTACTCTAGGATGCAGTTCATCTGGCCCTGGAGAGGTGAACTCATTCAAAGTCATTAGGTGTTCCTTGACCATATGCCTATCGATCTCAAGCTGCAATCCTGCCCCTTCAGCCTGTACTTCGCCTTTGCCAGGGGGGTCATAGACCCTCTTTTGGGAGAAGACTGAGCCAAAGTAGGAATTGAGCACCTCTGCCTTTTCTTTGTCATCTGTTATCGTTTTGCCATCCTTATTTAATAGCTGAACCACCATTTCTTTCCTCTGCCTTTTACTAAGCATGTAGCTGAAGAAAGCCTTTTTGTTGTTTTTAGCATCCCTTGCTAACCTCAGTTCATTCTCAGCTTTAGCCTTCCTGACGCCATCCCTGCAATTCTGTGCTACCTGCCTGTACTCTTCCTTTGTTACTTGGCCTTCTTTCCACTTCCTATGTGTGTCCTTTTTTGTTTTCAGGTCATCCCTAAGCTTTTTGTGAAGCCACACTGGCTTCTTCTGTTGTCTTCCACCTTTTCTTCGTGTTGGAATTGTTTGTAATGGTGCCTTGAGAATTTCCTTTTTTAAAAGCTCCCACCCATCTTGGACTCCTTTTCTCGTTAGCGTTACTTGCCATGGGACCTTACTGATCAGTGTTCTGAGTTTATTAAAATCAGCTTTCCTAGGGTACGCATTTGACTACACTCAGCTTTTGCTTCCCTTAGAACCAAGAACTCAAGTACAACATGGTCGCTTCCCCCAGAGTTCCTGTAACTGCTACTTTATCCACTAAGTCATCTCTGTTGGTTAGGATCAAGTCAAGGATAGCCGATCCTCTAGTTCCTTCCTCTACTTTCTGTAGGAGGAAGTTATCCGCCACACAAGTCAGGAATTTCCTGGAGGGGCCATGTTTTGCAGCATTTGTCTCCCAACAAATATCGGGGAAATTGAAGTCCCCCATTACTACTACATCATGCTTCCTTAAAACATTGGCTATTTGCTTTTCAAAAGTTTCATCCTTGTCTTCTCCTTGATTGGGTGGCCGGTAGTAGACTCCGACCACCAGGTTCCTTATTCTTTGCTCCATTTATTTCCACCCAGATGCTCTCGATGGGGCTACCAAGCTCATCCTCCTGTATTTCTGTGCAGAGATATGTATTTTTCACATACAGTGCAACCCCACCTCCCTTTCTGTTCCTCCTGTTCTTTTTGAACAAGTTATATCCTTCAATTGCTGTATTCCAGTCATGAGAGTCATCCCACCAAGTCTCAGTTATACCTATCAGGTCATAATTTCCCTCTTGTATTACGAGTTCAAGTTCGTTCTGTTTGTTTCCCATACTCTGGGCATTAGTATATAGACATCGAAGACCATGTGCTTCATGGTCTGGCTTTCTTCCTACATGTATCTGAAGACTATTATTGGGCGCTATCAGAGCTGTTCTCTCCGTTGCAGTGCATGCGCCTACGTCCATTGTTACCCCCAACATTACATCTCCCTTCCCCGTAGGATTCAGTTTAAAGCCCTCCTGATGAAGTTCTTCATGCTGTGGCCAAACACATTCTTCCCATCCTTTGTGAGGTGCAACCCGTCCCTAGCCAACAGCCCATCTTCCAGGAAGTATAGCCCGTGGTCCCAGAATCCAAATCTCTCTCGTCGGCACCACCTTCGTAGCCAGTCATTCACCTGGAGTATTTTTCATTCCCTTTCTGTCCCTCTTCTAACTACCGGAAGGATGGATGAGAAAATTATCGGGGCCCCAAAGTTCTTGAGTTTCCTTCCCAGAGCTTCAAAGTCTGACGTGATCGCTTCGTAGCTCCGCTTGGCGGTATCATTTGTTCCCACATGAGAAGAAAGGGATACCTGTCAGTGGGCTTTATGAGTGCAGGCAACCTTTCAGTCATGTCTCTAATCTGTCCTCCTGGGAGACAACATACCTGGCGAGTCCACGGGTCTTCGCGACATACTTGGGTCTCGATCCCACGCAGCAAGGAGTCTCCCACTACTACCACTCTTCTCTTCTTCTTCTTGTAGGCCTGGGTTTCATCGCCTCTGTTTGACTGACCTTCAGCCTCTTGCTCACTCTCATGCAGGTTCCCCTGTGATACTTCCTCTGCAGGCTGTCCTCCAGTCTCATCTGCAAGTACCTGGAATCGGTTCCACAGCTCCACTGCTTCCACTGGTGCACAGTGGCGTCTAGTTCTTCTTCTCCTGTCACCCTTTTCCAAGGAGTATCCTCTACTCCATTTTTCTTCACCTCAGCATTTCCCACTGCCTCATCTTGCTGTTGCTCTTCAAGCTTCTGGTCTTCCCTTTGCTGCTGTAGTTCCCCCATTCTGTCCCAAGAACTCTTCATGTTCTCTTATTCCCCGGAGGGTCGACAGTCGCTGCTCCAGTCCACTTACTTTTTCTTCCAGCAGCGTGATCCACTTGCACTGGTTGCAGGTGTAGGCCATGTTGTTCTCAGGCAAGAAAACAAACATTGCACACACCTTGCAGGTCACCACCACTGGTGAGTCTTGTCCTTCCATAGCTTCTTTTCCCTTTTTGTGTCTAGCTTTGTGATTGTTCTAGACTAGCCTGTGCCTGCTCCTCTACTCAGTAGAGGTTAAAAGCAGAGTCCCACTGGTGTGAAAGTGTGTGTTACAAGAGAAATAAATGGAAAAAAGTTAGCTAAAAAAATAAAAAAAAAAATGTTAGGAGCCTCCCCCTTGACCTCCCCTGGCCAACTCCTGTTTGCTCCCCCTGTTCGCTCGCTCTGTTCACTCGCTCTCTGGGAGCTTGCCTGCTTCTGTAGTCTCTGGACCAGCTTGCTCTGCTCTGCTCAGCTGGGAGGCGGGAAACAGCGTGTACGATTGCGATTATCTGTCTTGGTCATACTGTTCCCAATCTTCCCAATGATTAGATCGCCTAGGTGGATTGTGGTAATCAGAATATCGGTCCCACTCTCGCATCGGTGACCTAGATCTAGCACGATAATCTCCATATCTATAAGGGTGCATTCTACGGTCAAATGTAAACGATCTGGAGATCTTTCCCTTGAGCGTGGGGCATCATGACAAGTCAGTGGAGGATAGTGTTGTACCCGCGGTGGTGTAGACAAATGTGACCGAACCGGTGAGGGGTCACGTATTTCAGGATACCAGATGGCCTGTATCTACAATCTGTATCGAAGCCATCAGTACCAGAGCTGAGACAGTCGGTACTGGAGAGTCTAAAAGTGGAGGAGGAGGAGAAATAGACAGCTTCTCTTTATTTATTTTATTTATTTATTGCATTTATACCCCGCCTTTCTCCCTCTCGCAAGGAACCCAAGGCGGCTTACATTATCCTCCTCCTCACCGTTGTATCCTCACAACAACAACCCTGTGAGGTAGGTTGGGCTGAGAGTCTGTGACTGGCCCAAAGTCACCCAGTGAGCTTCCATGGCCAAGTGGGGACTAGAACCCAGATCTCCCGGCTCCCAGTCCGTCACTCTCACCACTACACTACACTGGCTCTCTTCTCTTTCTCTTTCTTTCTTTTTTGCTCATCGATGGATAACTTTAGAGTCTTTGCTTTCTTCGCGAGCTTCTTAGCCACCAAAAGCGACAACGAGCGACCAGATGTCAGTGGAACTGCATGCTCTGCTGCTGGAGCCGACTGCTTCAGTGATGCGGGTCACTTTGAGGCCATACTTGAGGATTTTGCGGAGGCCTCTGAAACATGAGACCTCTGTTTCTTGGGGGAGGGTTCCTGCCAAAAATATTCCTCAGCTATAGGGATTTCCCAAATCGAGGCTCCGTGCAGGCACAGAGCCCATGTGTGTGATGCATGGAGACCACAAAGAAGAACCAACACTTGCCCATCCCCTTGGCTACAGCCTATCTTCATACTTCCCCATTCACAATATTGTGGGTATTTGCTAATAAAAAATAAGGTGAACAGCAAACTACTGGAAGTGCATCTCTGCCAAGCCATCCCAAAGTTCTGAAGGTGATGGGAGAACATTCCTTGGGATGTGGGTGTCAAGCTGCAATAATTCAGTTTATATGGCCTCTGCATGTTCAGAAAAACAGAAACATTTGGATTTATGTGGGCCACTTGCTTACCAAGCAGGTCTGCAAATTCAAAGTCACCAATTCAGGACAGTGTGCCCCAATGTATTTGAGAGCTTCATCCTCCAGCTAGAATAAAAGTATGTGGGGGGGGGGGGGGGAGAGAGAGAGAGAGAGAGAGAGAGAGAGAGAGAAGCAATTTGTTAAAGAGTCAATGTTAAGTATATTTTCAGTTTATTTATTTATTTCATTTCTACACCTCCCAGTAGTCAAAGCTCTCTAGGAGGTTCATAAAAATTAAAACCAAAGAGCACACAATAATACAAAATATATAAAACATTAAAACCACAGTAAACAATACTGAGTTTTCTTCTTGAATAACAGCATTGCTAAAATTTTGTATTCCTGAGTCTCAATTTTTATTTAAAAAGAAAGGGCAGGTTCCTTATTCTCATGGCCAGAACCAACTAAGAAGCTATGTGGGTCCCCAGTGCCTCCCCATGGTACCCATGGGTTTCAAAGTTGGCCACATAAAAGAAATGCTAAGAAATGTAGCATGAAGCCCTTCATGGAAGAGGAAGAACATGTGATTGACAGGTGCCCCCCACCCACCATACCGTGCCCCTATCAGTACAATGGTGGAGGCTACCTCTGTAGTGTAGCAATCCCAGAATTTATTTGACTGGGTCCTCAAACTACTTGGCATCATTGTGGAGATGTTTGAAAACTGCATAGTGAATAATATGGATCCAGAAGTCAGGAGTAGTGTTTCTGAACCTTATGGACTTCCAGCATAACTACTTACTGGTTTCAGATAAGCATGCTTTGTTTAAAAGGGGGAAAAAAAACCTCACTTTTTTTTATAAAGTAAAAATGCTACACATGAGCTATTCTTGCTACTAAAAATGTTAGAGCTTCCCTGAATCAAGAACAGATGGCAAATAATTGATAACAAGGCCCTTACTTCCATCAATCCCCCACCCCCCACCCTTAGAACTCCATAAATAAGGGAAAAGCTCATGCTATTTTTAAAAGAGATCTGGATTCTAAAATTAAGCGTGCGTTTGTTAAACATCTTAACTATGACTTCTTCCATTGCAAGTCATGTTGATGCTTCCTGGGCAAGTTTAAAGCTGCCTTCCTTCACATACCTCTCCTGCTGAAGACTAACACAACAATTGTCAGGGTTGTATCTGAGCCCATAGAGTCCCAAGGCAGCTCTGATTCTGAGCAGGAGATACAATTCGTGGGGGAGGAACTCTCTCAGATTTCAGAGGCGCAGCTGGAGGGGGAGGCCCCGCCCCCCCGCTCACATCCCTGGGAGCGACAGTGACCCAGGCATGGAGAGGGAGGGACAACTTGAACTTTTAGACACGCACAGGCACAAGTGAGAGATTGCAGGAGCAGAGCTTAGGCGCTCAGCCTGATTGGCTCAACGTCAGCAGCTGTGCCCAGAAGCATCACAGGAGAGGGGGAGATCTTCCCCTTCCACCTCTTAAGTTCAGAGAATTGCTGTGTTTCTCCCAAACGGAGATCAACTGACATCCTAATCCTTAGAAACCCCTAGATGGCTGTTCCTTTGTAGTTCCTCTGAGTCTCAGGCTTCTGTACGCTTCATTAGGATGAATGGAATTAAAGCCTTGGAAAGCAGCCCTTTTGTCTGAGTGTTGATTCTGGCTATTGGAGGATTCAGTAGGCAACAGGGGCACCCTGACACCAATTCAGCAAGGGAGATCCATATATAAAAGCTGCCTTCCATGTGGATGCAGCTATGAATGTGGATGTGTATCCTCAGATGCACCATGAACCTCTTCCATGATCCACTGAATTGGCTGGATGTGTCTTTTGATGCAGATGAACAGCCTCTTTCAGGAGCCACCAGTTGCTAAATGTGACTAGCTGCCCATAATTAGAACTGGATTGAGGCCTAGGAACCTACATACACACTTATGTGACATGTGCCAATGCTACACGTACCTACTTGCAATATTACAAATCCAAAGCCCTATAAGATCTGTACAAAAACATTTTTGCAAAAATCCACTACAAGAAAAAGCTTGAAATTATGACAATAGAAACCTCCTGTCTTGCAACTGGCTTTTGTCATATCAATTATGTTATTTTGCTTTAGCTTGTTACAGTGTAGCAGCCATATCGGGGATCAGACTAAGTAGCCTCATGCAGTCTCATGCTTCATGTTCTTGCTGAGCTCTTTCTCCCTTGAATATATTGTTGTAAGCTGACGAGACACAGGAATTCCTTATCTTGTCAAAGGTCATACAATTGTATACCTTGTTCTCCGCTGTTCTCTTCTGTTCTCTCCTTATCATGGCTACCCTATAGCCCAGTTCTTGTATTATAAACAATGGTGCTAGGAGAAGAAATGTTGAGGACTGCAACCCCACGCGGGAGGGGGAGGAGGAGCCGTTTCATATGTGTCACAATGTCTATAAAACCAATGTGCTGATGTATTTCGGGGCTTCTGGCTCTTTGGAAATGATTCCAGCCTTAAGCCCGCACGTTAAATAAAGAATCTCTTTTTCCTTCACTCCGTGGTCTCTCTGACTCTGGGTTCTGCAACATAAATGGTGCCGTGACTCGGGTGTGGCAGGCTCTGAGACAGAGAGGTGGCAGTTGCCTGCTCTTGATCGCCGCACCGGGAAGATGAGCTCGGCGCATGCCTCCCTTTCTTGGCGCCACCGACCTTTTTGTCAAGTGAATGGGAGAAAGCCTGCACCGGGATCGCCCAAACGGCAGCGAGCAGCAAGAGAACCTTGGGAAGCGGAGGAAGGAACTTGAGCCCTGCCTGTATCGCAGCTGCAATTGAGTTGAAACCCACATTGGAAGCCTTCAGGAGAAAGGCAAGTATATGGGAAAAAGAGGGCCCCGCCTTTAGGGAGAAAGGCCACTGGGCAGAAAAAAAGAGGGCCCCGCCTTATGAAGAAGGTCAGTGTTGGTGGTATACGTATACAAAAGAACCTACTCCTTGCGGGTAGAAGGGGGGCCTGATCACACCCCTGAGTGGGTGCCAGTACCCAGCACGCCAGTACTCAGTAGGAAGCTGAGGAAGCTGGGGAAGCCGCTTTCCGCTCTGGTAAAAAGTGGGAAAGGTGGGTGGCAGGGACATATGGATGTAGTGGAGAGATTGATGATTGTGTGAGCGGCTACTGCGGTTTCTGACGCATACCGTTGACCGTCCAGGTGCCCAGGCCAGTAGCAAAGTGTGTGGTGTGTAAAATCCTCTTGTGTTGGCCAGTGAGACCCCTTACTCACTGACCAATTCCCATTCCCTTATTGTGTCTGTCTTCAATTTAGGAGGGAGGCTATGGGTGGTGGGGGAAGCAAACCTTGCACCCCCTTGAGATGTATGTCAAACAAAGAAGGAAAAAGGTTTTTTAAAAAAGATTCAGAATAGAGAGAGAAAACAGCAAAAAGCTCAAGGTCAAGCTGAGAGGAAAAAAAAGAACAAGATCTGAGGCTGTTAATTAGAAAAATGTTGCAGGACAGTCTGGCTTTTAACAAAGCGTGGGAGCGTGAGAGTGTAAGGCCGAAGAAGTAGCTGTTAGCCTAGCGCGCTGAGAGAGGGGGGGCAGGAAAATTGCCCACAACGTTCTGAGTTGTGCAACATCATCACCTCGCCTAATTGAGATGAAATCCCTAAGAAATGGAAACTGAAAATGAAGACCCAGAAGATGAAGGCAAAATAGAAAATAAAGGTGAAGAATCAGCCCCCAGAGCACAGGCTAGACCCCTCTTCGAGTGAAAAGTGTGCCATAAGCCTGTCCCAAAGCAGAATGAAGCGGAGAGACCACATTGAAGATCTCTGTCAAGGTAACCGTGTTTAGCTTTGAACTGTGTTAAAATTGCATAGAGCCTGTAGCTACTGACCATCGGCTATATGATTTCTGAAGAGCGTAACCATTAAGCTTTTGCCGTGGGATTCCCTGCAATGAAGAAATCTCACTGATTTAAGTGTCCAGTGTTACACTGCCTAAGTGTGTGTGCTGAAGAGACCGAGAAACCAGACAGCATGTTCCTGGCCAAGCCAAAATCACGCTACTACCATGCTCCTGAAAGCTGCAATAAACTGTGTAAGCTGGGAGACCCAACCTGATTGAGAAGAAAAGAAGATATTGGAGCAACTGTCTTAAAAAACAACGAGATCTGTGTAGCTGGCTGGCTGACGCTGTCAGTGATGTTACAACTTTAAATTAAGACTGTTTTCCTGTTTGAGACCCCAGCGAAGAAAGCTGACCCGAGTTATTTGTTGCCCGTGCCAAAGCAAGAATTTGGCTGCCCTGTACCTCATGGTGTCCTGTTTTAAGCTTGGGATTTACAAATACAAACAAACTGAGAAGCTTGCCTTTGAAGTCCTGCAAATCACCCCACCGCCTCCCCGAAGTTTAATGGCTGCCTGAAAAATGCAAGTATAAGGCGATGCCCATCACCCCCCAGCATCCTGAGTTTCGGCACTCAGTGTTTCAGTGCTTTCGTGTACCAGGTTAGAAGAGAAAAAAAAAAGAGTAAGTTTTTAAAATGTCTGTGAGAGAACCTGACAGAAGTAAAATAAAATTTACAGAAGAGTTGCCCAGGTTAAAGTGTCACGGCTAAAGAGCTGAGCTGTGCCGCTCTGTTTAGACAGAGGCCTTGCTAAAAAGTTAAAGGCCCTTGTCTGTCAGAAGAGGTGTAGGGCCACACTTTCCCTTTTTAAACTGATGCAAAAGTGGAGAGCCTTTGCTGAAAACATCTCATCTTCATTGCCCAGAGCCTTCTCTGTTTGCCTCCATCATTGGGCTTTTTAGAGACACTCTGCACATGGACTAAAATTTTAAATTGTCAAAGACTTGCCGTGGACAGTGCTGTGAAGCTTTGGATAAACTTGAACTCTCATCGCTGTAGACCTTGTGTCTATGTTTGTAGTCAGCTCAGTGTACAGCAGGCCGAGTTTGATCTATAACTTTTAATTTCCTTCTGCCAGAACTCATGCAGCATAGAGTTGCCGAGGCAAAAATGGTGACCTAGAACTCCTTGCGTGTGTGGGTATGCCCGTCCCTTGATTTTAATGGGCCCTGAGCATGCCAGAAGAGCAGTATAATTGCTGGATCTGCTCCATCATGCCTTACCATGCAAAAAGTGCTTTCCATTCATTGTGTTAAATTGCAGAAAGTTTGTTGTGTATATTTTATGATTTCTTAGATATCATAAAATATATGTGATATTTGCAGATTAGTGTTAGTTGCAACTCCAAATAATACTAAGTGTGGTTCCCAATGGATGACAAGGAAAGAAAGACAAAAGCAAGTAAAAAAGAAGGAATAGAGAAAGTAGCAGACAGATAGAGAAGGGGAAAAAAAGAAAAAAGAAAAGGCAAGAGGCAAAGAAAAAAAACATTTGTAGAAAAGAAGCGTGGCCATAGTTGCCCCCAGGGTAAATTAAAAGCAGCTGATTGTGCCTGGAGCTTATTACCTGGGGTAAAGTAGCCACAATAATGTAATAGTTCTTTAAGATAAAAAAAAATGTAACTAGAAGGAGAAGAAGAGCCTATCCCAAATGTGTGTCGCTGGGACTAGTGTAAGGCAAAAAAGTTTAAGTAAGTGAGTTTAACTTGAAAAAGACAAATAAAGAGACAAGGCTGGTGCATGGAGCAGAAAGTTTTATATAAAAAGTTTGAAACATGATCTGCAATACAGACAGATCAGCAAAGAAAAAGAAAGCAAAAGAAAGAGAAAAAATTTGTCTTCCCATACTAATGAATAAAAGTGTTATCAAGCACTTTGCTGAGAAGCGAAGTTGTTTACAGGAAGCTGTGCCTGAGAACCAAACACTTCTAGCCTATGCTGAAAATGCTTCCTAGTGTTGTGCTGCCTCATGGGTAACATGTATGGTATAAAACCCATTTAGCCCAATAGCTCGTGGTTCAGAGAAGCTGTCTGATCCAACAATTAAGTACGCCTGTGTGCTGTAAGTTACCCAATAAAGTCTCCTTGTAAGTAACCCCCCCGCTGGAATCCCAAAACACAAGTGGGGCTAGAGCGCCTCACCCAGTATCAAACCCTGCTGTTAAAAGCCGTAAAGGCAGGTATAAAGAAGTCAATTAATATGAGCAAAGTGTCTAAAGTGCTGCAAGGTGCCACCGAGGCCCCAGAGCGTGCTTGGAGCGTCTTTCAAATGCCTATCGCCAGTATACCCCCCTCCTTCAACCCAGAGGCCCAAGAAGACGTGGACGAAAGAAAAAAGAAGAAGACCCGGCAGAGGCAGAAGATTCTTAAAAAAGAACCAGTGTGCCCAGTGTGGACAAGATGGACATTAGTGGCATGAATGCCCAAATAAAATAAATCAAATACACAAAAGAGAAAACCAAAGGGGCCAGAATGGGCGAAGAGGGAGACAGCTTGAGAGGGGCCGTGACATTGACTGTGAGGGGCCGTGACATTGACTTCATAATTGACCCTGGAGCAGCATCAAAAGCAAGCAAACGTTAACCTTAAACAAGAAGTCCAAACACTGAACAAAGTTCTTCAAGCCCAGCGTCGCTTTGTCTTAGAAAATAAGCCATTCCCATCACAGAAGTTCATCCTTTCCAACTAAGAGTTAAAGTATGAGTTAAAGAGGGAAAAATAACCCTTTGACTCCCAGATGGAGAAGACTGAAAACTGTCATACTTTCCACCCCTGCAGCTATGAAAGCAGCTAGAATTAAACCCTGGATACATTAGACACGAGTCAAGAGAGCGAGAGGGGGAAAGTAGACTGTAAACAGAAATCCTAAAAATCCTTTAAAAATCATTCTGAAAAAGCAGTAAGAAGACTCAGGCTAGACCTTACTGTGGACACACGGGGAGACTGTCCCCCTGCGTATGGTCAGACCTGCAACTGGAGAATTGAAGAAGGGGACTAGACCCTACTGCAGCTTGCCAGGTGAATAGCTGCCCAGCGTACGGTCAGATCCCAAAGAAGATCAAACATGCGTGTTGTAGTGTTAGTAGTGTTGCATTGTGTTTCCTTAATAAGGTGCAAAAAGGGGGGTCTGCCCCTGGAAGGAGAAGTTTGTCCCAGTGATTTGCTGATAATTACTGGCTTCACCTGGCTAACATCACGAAAGTAAAACATTTTTGTTTGCCAAGAGGTATACCTGCAAACAGGCTTATTGGCTCTTGCCTAATACCTGTCTGTAGACATCCTGGGAAAATTCAAAAAGATACCATGTTAAGAGTTTATGGTGTAAGTTTAACTTATTCCCAAAATGCTAATTGGGGCGTGGTTGCAAAAATCCTACCCCCTACAGAGTTCACTCTACGCACCCCCATCGTTGCTGAAACAAATGCTATGTGTGCATGAATGCTTAATTGTCCAAAATTTTCCAGAAAATACAAAGCTATCCCTGGCCCCCTTCCACTGTAATAAAATTCAAAACATATATTTTAATGATGCCCACATACTTTTGCCTCATGGATGGTTTTAGACATGTAGTTCCCGCACTTGGTCATTCATTCCTGCCAACTTGTCTAATAACCACCCATGTTGCCTCAGCCGCCAATTGAACTGGTGCCAATTCTTCCCCTGTGGCCCGAGAAAATCCGTCGACGGCAGCCTCGAGCACTCCAACTAACTAAAAATTGTAATAGTCATGTGCAGTTATATTTTGACTCAGAAAAATTGGCCTTAGCAATGTCACTGGTTGGGGTTCCAGGTTTAGCCTTGGCTAATGGTCTAAAGAACAACTAGTTAGCTTGCAGCTTAGCCAAAAGCATAAATGCCACCTCACGAGCATTGTCATTGTTAAATAAAGAGTTGCGTGATCTAAGAGGTGCAGTTCTAGAAAATAGAGCTGGTATAGATTACCTCTTCCTTCTTCATCATTTAAGTTGTGAGGCACACCAAAAGCTCTGTTGTTTTAACTTAACTGATAATGGCAATGCTGTAGATGAACAAATCAACAAGCTGCACAATATAGGAGCTAACAAAACAATAAGACAAAACAATTAGCTCAATTAGTTGACCCTTTGGCTTCCAGATCTTAGCTGGCTTGAAGCATTGTTCATCCTAATTCTACCAGTGTTGTTCATAAAAGTTCTGTTATGTCTCTGCATTCCTTGTCTTATGCGCTGTTTAACCCATCTGGTTTATGTCTCAGCTAGTAAAACTGCTGCCCTCTACGCTCTAATAGCCCAACAAGAGGCTAAGTAATATGTATGTCACAAAAAGCTTTGTATGGTTATCAGAAATGCTATAATTGTAATGAAATTATGCATTTAAGGGGGGAATGTAGCAGCCATATCGGGGATCAGACTAAGTAGCCTCATGCAGTCTCATGCTTCATGTTCTTGCTGAGCTCTTTCTCCCTTGAATATATTGTTGTAAGCTGACGAGACACAGGAATTCCTTATCTTGTCAAAGGTCATACAATTGTATACCTTGTTCTCTGCTGTTCTCTTCTGTTCTCTCCTTATCATGGCTACCCTATAACCCAGTTCTTGTATTATAAACAATAGTGCTAGGAGAAGAAATGTTGAGGACTGCAACCCCACGCGGGAGGGGGGGAGGAGCCGTTTCATATGTGTCACAATGTCTATAAAACCAATGTGCTGATGTATTTCGGGGCTTCTGGCTCTTTGGAAATGATTCCAGCCTTAAGCCCGCGCGTTAAATAAAGAATCTCTTTTTCCTTCACTCCGTGGTCTCTCTGACTCTGGGTTCTGCAACAACAGAAGTTGGTTTTTTTGTCTTCATGGATAATACAGCAAAGTCATTAGGATGAACTGAAGTTATTTGGGGTGAGGGTAGCATAAAAACCCTGAAAACGGTCCATCCAAAAGCTGAAGTGAGGTGCTATCCTGCCCTGTAGAGCATTCTACACACAGAATGTTCACCAGCTTAGTGTCCAATTTGCTATTCTCATTCTTTTAAGATTCTAATGTTATAACAGAACTTTGATAAAATCTGGCAAAAACCTTTACAGTAAAGTGGCCTAGTGTTTTATTTGTAGAAATACAATATATAATGGAAGTGAGAAATGTTCAGCTTGCCACCAGCCATACACCAATTCTCTCCAGTACAGATGCATAACAATTTAAAGTTGGAATGGATACCCCGTTGTAGTTGGTAGTCCTCTTCCAGTCCAACCCCTTGAACTAGGGCAGATATCCTATACCAGAGGTAAACAAACATTCCTACACTTAAAAGCCACATATCACAATCTTTATATGGCCAAGAGTTACAAGACACACAGTGCTTTTGTTCCATCTTTCCTTTGCTTAAGAATAATCCCTCAGACAGACTTCTCCCTTCCTCTTTCCGTAGCCTTACATAAGAAGAGCCATGTTGGATCAGACCAAAGGCCTATCTAGGCCAGTGGTCTGTCCACACAGTAGCCAACCAGCTGCCTATGGGAAGCTCACAAGTAAGACATGAGTGCAATAGCACCCTCCCACTTGTGTTCCCCAGTATTAGGAAGCATCCTGCCACCCAGACTGGGGATAATATACAGCCATGACTAGTAGCCATTGATCGTCTTATCCTCAATGGATTTGTCTAATCCTTTTTAAAAGCCATACAAGTTGGTGGCTATCACTAAACCTTGTGGTAGCAAATGTCACAATGTAACTATGTGCTATGTGAAGAAATGCTCCTTTTTATCTGTCCTGAATCTCCCACCATTCAGCTTCATGGGATGACCCTGAGTTCTAGTATTATGAGAGAAGAAGTAACACATCCCTCTATTCACACCTTGTATAATTTTGTACTTCTCTATCATGTCTCAGTTTTTCTAGGCTAAAGAGACCCAGCTGTTGTAGTCTTTCCTAGTAGGGCAGTTGCTCCAGATAATTTAAGTTGCCCTTTTCTGCCCCGTTTTTCCATCTCTACAATATCCTTAAGTACGGTGACCAAAACTGTACAAAGTACTCCAAGTGTGGTCGCACCATAGATTTGTATAAGAGCAATATAATATTGGCATTTTTATTTTCAATTCCTTTTCTAATTATGCTCAACATGGAATTTGCCTTTTTCATAGCAGCTGCAGGTTGGTTTGACGTTTTCATTAAGCTGTTCATCACATTCCCAAGATGTCTTTCTTGGTCCTTCAGCACCAGCTCGGATCCCATCAGTGTATATGTGAAGTTGGGATTTTTTGCCCCAACGTGTATCACTTCACACATACTTATATAGAGTTGCATTTGCCATTTAAATGCCCGTTCTTCCAGTTTGGAGAGACAAATTTGTAGCTCTTCACAATCCCTTTTTATTTTAACTACCCTAAATAATTTGGTGTCATCAGCAAACTCGGCCACCTCACTGCTTACTCCTAATTCCAGATCATTTATGAACAAGTTAAAAAGCACCAGTCCCAAAATAGATCCTTGTGGGGCCCCACTGTTTATGTCCCTCCACTGCGAGAACTGGCCATTTACTCTTACTCTATGGTGTAGTGTGGCGCTTTGATTAAGAGGACGAACTGCGACTCACAGTTTTTGTATGGGATAGTGGGATGACAAATCCATCTAAATGAATAAATGAACTTCATTCTCCTCTCTTGAGCGCTGTTCTTCATCTTGCTTCCAATGTCACACATGTGACTCATGCTCATCTTGCCTTTCCTCTAAGTAAAACAGATCACATTCAACCAATCTTTCCTGCAACTGTTGTGTTTTCAATGGAGATCATACCTGTGTGCAGCCTTTAAGAAACAGAGCTTTGAGTCCACCACAACCTCTCACCAAAGCCTGGATGCCATCTTTTGTCACCTGGTCACACCATGAGATATTGAGCTGCTCCAGCAGAGGGCACCCCTCACTTGAGAGGTAAGAGGGGAGGAGAGGAAGAAAGCAAAAAGAGATGTTAACTTTAAGAATAAAAATCTTGCTTCAAGAACAGGGGAATTTTGTTCCTTCTTTGCCACTTATTACTCTAGCTGGAACAACTGGGGTAGGTGGGTGGGTGGCTGTAGCATGTGGAAACACTGTTGGGAGTAAGCGACTGGCATGCTTGTGCATCCTGCACGGTGACTAGTTTTTCAGAAGAATCTGAACAATGCTGGAGGCAGAGGAGGAGAAAGAAGACAAGGAAAGGAATGGAGTGACAAGGAGTGTCTCCCAGCTGAATGATGCCAAGGAAAGTCTGGTGTGTGCCTCTGTGGCATCCCCACTGCCAGGGCTGTTAATCATGCCTAGTGACTAATCGGAAAGCCCGCTCTTCCTCTCCTACTAAGGGTGGTCCCTGGGAGGTGAATGAGAGGTCATCTTGTACCCAGTGTCCCTGGAGCTAGATTAATTGGAAAGAGCCAGAGGCCTCTTCCCCAAAGTTCCAACCCTGGGCAGCTCCTCTACCATTGGCCATCATGAGCTGCCCAGAACATGAAGGGGAAGTAACCATCATAAAAGCATGTGGCTTTATGTAGAGCTGCACTCACCTCAGCGCTTTAAGGGACAGGTTGGTTATTGAAGTGCAGGAAGCCAGATCAAGATGCCGCAGTTTGGAGCAGAACTTGCTAAGGCTAGTACATGTACTGGAAGAGAACATACACAGCTTCATTGCGCCGTCATTTTTTTGAAGTAGAAATAGCTTTGGAATGATGGGTGCTGCCAGATGGAGGACCCTTAGTGCTATCAATCAGAAGGCACTGCTCGGCGATTCCATCTTTCCCTCCTCAATGGATTCTTTGTGTTAAGAAAAAAGATGGACACAGTGATGGGAAAACACGGGAGGGTTACAAATGGGAGGTGTTATTGTCTGGACCTCTGTAAAGTTCTGTGTTTGACAGAGACTAATAGCACAATAAAAGCTTTGTCTAGAAGCAACCCATGTGACTCTATGGTATTTTGTACCCCATTTGCACAGCAGTCCCTTTAAGGATCACCTGTACCAGTCATTTAAAATACTTTGGCAGTGCATGGCCCACACAAGCTGTATTTGCAAGGGTGAAGCTATGGAGGAAAGCAAAAGTTAGTTGGTGAAAAGGAACTACTATCTCTGCATTGATGTTTAGTTTTTAACAAAACAAAAGCAAAAGTTTTTAAATGTTTAAACACAGTGTTCACATCTCCCACACAGCCTTCCCCAAGGTGAGATGTGTATGCTTCTGATGCAGGGGAACTTTGTATATCTCCCCAGGGAAGGTGGTAAAGTTCTATTTTGGACAGTATGGAGACGTGCAGAGAGCAGGAAGCACGAGAGATTTGGGCATCCTGTTCCTCCTGTGTTCCATATCATCCAAAGCCACTTTCAGTGGACTAGAAATCCGCTTTAGAAATACATTGAGACTGTCAGGATACTGATCAATCTGATTCTTAATTTTTAAAATTATATTATTGTTAAGATGATGGTTACATTAAAAATGAATTGTTTATTAAAAATCTGATAACTACATTTTGGGGTGCATACATGGGGGCGTTCAGATCTAGACACAGTTGGTCTATCCAAGCCACATGGCACCCGTGCTCAGCCTCTGATCCCCTGCCTATCTAAAATGCACATAGGAGACCACTGCAGCCTGGGTGCAGGCCACCCAATTCACAATGTGAAGACAAAGAAGGGGCTAGCGGGCAGAGAGTTTAAGGTGAAGCCCACTGACTGTTTTCTCCCTCAGGCTGCTTGACTTACTTTCCGATTCACCCTCAGATGGGACAAGGAATCTACTCTTATACAAATATACTCTTATATTTGGATAACTTTAGAAAAGAAAACAAGGAAAAAGAGAAATGGAAAAACTGTGATTAACAGTGCAACCCTATGCATGTCTTCTAAGAAATCAGCCCCATCGATTTCAATGAGGTTTATTTCCAGGTAAACGGGTATTGGATTGTAGCCTTAAAAAGCCAATAAAATATTCCACAGCTCCAAAATAAATGCCACTTACGCATCTGTAATCTTGGTGCAGCCATTTAGATTCAACACTTCAATATTTCTGCAGTTCTGTGCAAACGTCCTTTATAGCAGAGAAAAAGTAAAACATTTTTCAGGCTTTTAATGACACACATTTTATATCAATGGCAACTGACTTTTAAAAGCTCTCCTTCACATTGGGGGGCGGGGGGAAGAGTAATTAAAGCTAATAATGCAGTTTTTAAAAAGTGATACCTTGAGAATATTTAGGGAGGACATTCAGCTTTTTAACAAAAAACAAAACAAAACACCAAACAATTTGAAAATACTTTTAACATACTGGCTGTGACCTCAAGAATACTGTATACATGGAGCTCCCACTGTCAGCTAAAGCAGACAGGGCTCCACATACAAGCTAAGGTGCTTTTCTGCAGTGTACACTAGCTGATGTTTACAACTGTTTGTGTGCCAGGTCAGTATATCAGTTTCCCTTGTTGAATCTTCTAACTGCTTTTTAACATCTCCTCAAAGAAGGTTCAAACACAAAAAGAAAAGCCAAGTACATACATGTTAAATATCTAGGACTGGGGAAACCAGGGTTCAAGTCCCTGCTCAGCAATGAAGCTCACTCATTGGTCAATCACTATCCAGACTACCTCACAGGGTTCTTGAGAAGATAAAATGGGGAGAGCCATGAACCTTCCTCAGAGGAAGGGTGAGATAAAAATGTAATTATTAATAACACAACAACTCTCCCAACATTAGGAGAAAGGAAAGATTAAGTATTTTGTACTCCCTTTCCTTGAGGGAACTTTAAATTTAGGCAGTGGCCCAGTTCATACATTAGAGCCAAACTATGGTTTCACCACTGGGAATATGTTCGTGCCTTCTCTCCTCTGAATTCTGGTTAATGGTGAATGAAATGTAATCATGACATCCGTATCAGGAGCACGGGAGCCTGTTGCATATTCCTGATAGCCACGCTGTAATGCCTAAACTGGGTGTGTGCGTGCGTGCATGTGTGGCAATGGATGGGGTCTCCTGCATCTCACTCTTAACTAGTAAAATGTTCTCCAAGTCCGAAGACTGAAGGTGCAGGTCTACCTCCAACAGATACTGAAGCCATGTCTAGAAACTGAGCATCTGCTGCACAGCCATTAGGGCGTTTCTCTCTTCATTCTCTCCCTATTGCTTCCAAATAAAAACCAGTACCAGATCCACTGGAGAAAACACCTACGCACAGCAAATTCCGGTAGGCTGTGCGGAGAGGGAGTGGGGCCGTTCCACCAGCCCTGAGGACCACCTCCACGTTCCTCCTGCCTCAACAGTCTTCTCCAGCAGGCCGAGCTAAGGGAGATGAGAGTGGGGAGCAGAGGCACTCCACCAGACCTGCTTAAAGACTTGAGTTTCCTCTGCTTCCCCCCTCTTCCTTTATCCTTGAGCATCGTCTCTTTACAGATTGTAAGCCTGTGGTCAGGGGCTGTCTTCTTTTACTGATTTTTTTGTAAGCTGCTCCAGGAGCTTTTTTGGCTGAGGTGAGGGATAAAGATTTGTTCAGTCGTTCAGTCGTGTCCGACTCTTCGTGACCCCATGGACCATAGCACGCCAGGCCTTCCTGTCCTGTGCTCTCTCCGGGAGTGTGCTCAAGTTCATATTCATTGCATCGGTGATGCTATCTAGCCATCTCATCCTCTGCCGTCCCCTTCTCCTTTTGCCCTCAGTCTTTCCCAGCATCAGGGTCTTTTCCAGAGAGTTTTCTCTTCGCATTAGGTGGCCAAAATATTTGAGCTTCAGCTTCAGTATCTGTCCTTCCAATGAGGCAAGCCATGGTCAGGCTGAGTTTTAAAGCATTCAGAGATAAGGCCCTGTTTATACGTTACTTGCAGTAATGCAATTACGACTGTCCAGTGGGAGAAGCCACAGAAAAGCAGCAACAATGCTGTACAGGATAGAGTATGACATAAATTGGGACTTGAACCTATCTTAGATCTCAGTCTTGACTTAGCATTCTATATTTACGGGATCACAGTAAAGGCGAGAACCTCTAATGAAATGTTGCAATGTACCCCCCATCACCTAACAGGAGTGCTGCAAGTCAGGTCCCCAGCAAGCCTGAAACAGAAACCTTGTAACACTTGGTTTTGGCTCAGAATGGGGAGTAGTTGTTAGGAGAGGGGAAATGAAAAAATAACACATTTTTCTCTCTCTCATTCCTAAAACTTTCCTCCATTGTATTAAAACATAATATGAAATGGGTCAGGTTTGGGACTGGCTGCTAACCCTTGACCTAAATGCTTTATTGTTATATAGCTTGGGTGGGAAGAATCCGGACCATGGGAAACAGAAAGGAGGACATTTTTTCCTGTCCTCCCTCCTGAAATATTCCTGTGTAGCGTAGGAAAAAACGCTCATGGAGTGCATTGTCTTGACCCTAATCCTAATTGCTAGGACAGGTTAAGCTGTTTGGCCCAATTGTCCCTGGGGGGCAATTACAGGCTAATTGCCTCCCCCACATAAATTTCCCTCCTTCCAACTGACACACTCAATATTCTGTAGGACCTGGAAGTCACTGCTAATAGGTGCTTGTCAGGCCATTTCAAAAATATTTTCTTTTAATTGACAAACTAATATATTCCCCTACCTACTCATGCACCAGACCTCTGCTGAATACAAAAGAAAAATAATTTGTGTTTTTCAGTGTCAAAGCACTTGGCCTCTCTACCTTAACGCGTTGTCTCCCACACCTAGGCATCCACGTAGGCTCAGCTTTCGCAAGAAACCCCCACATCTTTTAGATATATTCTCCACTACACGCCCCTGTAAGAAGAAGACCAGGAAGAGAATTTGACTAATGTGATGTTCTGAAAGAATTAGCTTTGCTTAACTCTTCATGCAGCCAACAACCTTCTCATTTCGCTGTAAAAGCATCACGTTTCTCTCCTTAAACCCCTCCTCTCCTACTTGATATGACTGTTTATCACATCCTACTGTCCTCCCTTACCTTTGATTTGTGCATTTAAATTTCGTATTCCTGAACCTTATCTTCTGTTGAATGCTGAGCACCTACCTACATAAACAGTTGAATCTCAGGCCAGTTCACACGATCCCTTGTGTGTGCCCAGATTGCTCTTTGTCTGTGCAAACTGGTCACCTGAATGCTCGCAGTCCAGGAACAAATCACAATTTGGCACGCCATCATTCCACCCACCTTCAGGGTTGTTTGCTGTGGTATACTCTTTCCTAGTTTGGGTCTGGGAAAGACAGCCCACAGACAATTACCTTACTTAGCAGAATCCCAGTCAACAAGAACCATCAGCATGACAGTCATGCATTCTAGGGTCATGGGATTATATTTGGGGAGGCTCCAAAATCTGGTTTTCTTCACAGGAAGCAGACTGTTACACACGTTGAGAAGCCCTGATATAGGGACGTCCAGCTTTAAAAGCTGATGTCAAAATGTTGCTAGGTCATATCCGATGGTGTGTATCTGAGTGTTAGGAGGGGGAAATCAACTAATTTGGCCAGGAGCACCAACGAAATAAGTTCTGTCACATCAATGGAGGGCAAAATGTCAGTTAGTGCAGTTCTGCCAGTACATCCCACCCCCGGCCAGAGGTTTGTCCTCATAGCAATGGTTATCACACAGAGAACTGGTTTTGTGTCAACAGAAATGGCCCAAAGCACTTTGGTGCCTGAAGCAGAAAACCCAAATTGCACCCTTACCAAATGGTGGTAAAAATATATAAACCAAATAATTGACAGTTTGCTGCCCTTTAGTAGTACTTCAAATTCCACAGCTTGACGCAGGCTGCCTCACACTGCCTAAAGATAGGAAGGATAGGCTATATCCTAAAGGTGTAATATTCTTGCAAGAAGTGGCCAATAAACTAATTGTCCAGATCTGCTAAAAGGGAATCATTCCCCTATCCATTCACATACGAAGGATCTTTCCATAGCAAAAAATGTTTTCAAGTTAAGGATCCATGCCTTTGCACACAGACGAGAAAACACATCCACGCAAAGATTCATATACACAAAATAGCTCAGTTTACTTTTAATATCTGAGCCACTGCTACAGCTTTAAAGGCTTCCTGGAACTAGGAGCTAAAAATTAACAATTTTTGTCTCCGGGGAAAGCTGCAAAAGATTACATGGCTTGTTACTAATCTTATGCAGTGCTGTAATTACAGTTTAACTAGAGAAATGCTGTCATGTGGTGCTTAATTATACCTCAATGTCCCTCTGGAAATCAAACAGGTCAATGCGCTGCCAGTTGCTGCCATCCAGGGCCAGGACATTCCATGCCTGTATTGAAAGTGCAGAAGACAGAGAAAACGATGTTGAATACATTGTTAAATATGAGGAAAATAGAAAGCAGGTGAAGAATTTGGTCTGATTTAAACTCACACCAAAGCTGCTGCTCCCCCCATCCCCTGGTGAGGTGTAGTGTAGCCAGTGGGGTACTTTTCACGAGATTCAGCTGACCAATATGGAAAAGCCCCAACCATATAATCAGTTATTTTTGGTGACAACTGCACTGCTGAGAGAATGCTTAAATCAGGCTGTAGTTACCATTTGTTGAGCTGAATATTTAAACTCCTAGTAGAGAAGTACTAAGAAATTACAGAGAATCCCACACAGAGAGCCCTGGATCTTCCCACACTTCGCAAACATGAAAACCCTTGAATGCTCAGTCTCTACACCTGGAAATGCCATGGTCACCTGGAGCCACATTACGCTACCTTAGTTCAGATGGTAGCACCCTCTGAAGACTAGACTGCCAAAGTAGCAAGCAGGTCTAGTTGCAAAGGAAGGAGGAAGAAGCTCCTCTCCAAAGCCATAATTCAATCCGTAGACAGAGTTTGCATCTGCCCCCCTCCCCTCTCTTCCAAACAGATGGTTGCAATGCTGTGATGGAGTGCCCTGGAATTCTCGATACAGTATTTCACACTTACAAAACCCCCTTTCAAAAACACTAACCCTTCCCAACCAAAATGTATGTTACATCATATGTCCCAGAAACACATTTTAATGACTCAACTATAACACTGCACTGAACTGTATAAAGTATTCCAAATATAGCTGTACTATAGATTGTGTGTATGTTTAAGGGATCATGATATTGGCCGTTTTATTTTCAACCTCTTTCCTAATAATCCCTAAGATACAGTTTTCCCATCAGTTAAGATGGAGTTATCCACCACAACCTGATGATCACTTTCCTGGGCAGTCATAGACTGATCAAACACCATCAATGTATATGTGATTAGAGTATTTTGCCCCAATGTGCATGAGTGTGCCTACGGACACCCAATGACAATGTGCTTGAGAAGTAAACCAATGAATGCAAAATCACATTCTCTGCCTTGAAGATCACTGCCTTGAAGATCACAAATTGTGGTAACTGTGCCACCACCTCCCTCTCCCTTGATGCATGACACATTTAACGCCCCCCCCCCCCAGAACTCCCTTTTAAGGAGCCTTCCCCAACCTGGTGTTCTCCACATGTTTTGGACTACAACTCCAAGGATTCCTAACCATCGGCCATGCTGGCTGGAGCTGCTGGGAGTTGAAGTCCAAAATATCTGGCGGGCACTAGGCTGGGGAAGGATGCTCTTAACTATATCATCTGCATGTTGCGTGAGAAGTCTAAATCACAAGGGCAGGCAGAAAGGTGTTCTCAGTAGTTGATCTTTAGCTTTACAATTCCCTTGCTCATGAGGTCCACCAAAGCTTGAACCTGAGCATTTTACAGAAATGATGTAAGATTTTTCTTTCAGGCCAAGCATTTAATGTTCACAATATCTATTTTTTTAATGAGGATTAAATAGATGTGGCTTTTTTTTTTTAACGTAGCACAGGGGTGCACAACCTACAGCCCTTGGATGGCTGCAATGTGGCCCATGAAGCCGTGGGGAACCTGCCCAGAATTTCTCTTGTTAGTGTTAGTGCTAGCCAAGGAAAGCCTTCCCTTATCTCTGCTTTCTCCTGGGATTTCTTTTGCAGTGTTAGTGAGGAAAGCCCTTTCTTTATTTTCAATCTCTCCTGACAGATCAGAGATAAGGGAACTGTTTTCCTTGTTAGTGCCATTGTTAGCAAGAGAAAGTCCTGTCCAGGGAGTGGGGTGGGGAGAGTGTGGGTAAGTGTGTATGTGTGGGGAATGAGTGCGTGCGTGTGTATATATGGGGCATTTGGTGTGTGCGCACGCACACACATTTTGACTATCCCTATCCTAGACTATTTTACAATCTCCAAATAGCGAAACATTCAGATAGATTAATTTGGTTGACCTAAAACTAAAAGGGACCTCATCAATAGGGATAGGGGAGTAGCAGCTTCTGGTACTGTTACAAAAAGGTAACTGTGGAGGGAGTGGAGAAGCTAGCATTCATATTGAAATATTGCATGAAGCTAACACGTTCCTGGCTTTTAGACAAGATGGCAAACTGGAAGTGCCCAAGAGACAAGCAGTTAAACCTTACCAGTACTGGTATGCAAACATTCTTACCCTGGAGACCTGAGCACAACGGCATAGGGTGACCACATCCAGAAAGGAGAATATTCTGTTAACAAACACACACATACAAATAACTAAACGTTGGAACTTTTATACACGCAGCAATTGACTAAAAGCAACAATTGCAACAATTAACTAAAAGCAAGGGCTCACTAGAGTTTGGTCTGGCAGCCTCTTTTACAAATAACCAAGTCACTTCCCTATGGAAAATAATGCGATTAAATTGTATTGCACTATTGTTTATTTAATTCATTAGAAATTTATATCCTGTCCTTCCAGTGCTTGTGCACCACTCAGAGCAGCTAACAATGTAAAATCACAATATAAAACAATACATTCAGTAAATGTATATACACACAGAGAGATAGATAATAAAAATACAGAGGCAATAAAAATACAGAGAGAGAGATCATAGATAAAACAACCTTTATTATAACTTATATGCGGTGCTCCTAAACAGGAAGAGAAAGAAAATGGCAGGTGTGGGAAGCAAGGAGCCTTCACTCCTGCCTTTTATCAGATAACACTATGCTGCAATTAAAGGTAGTCTATCACTGAGATCAGGGGTGAGGAGCCTCAGGCCCAGAGGCCAAATCCGGCCCTCCTGGGGTCCCAAACTGGCCCTCTGGGGTCCCCAGAAGGCCATGTCCCCTTCCCCCAGCTCTACTCCCTTTCTCCCAACAACAGATAGTTTTGAGATTTTCCAGCTTTGGGGCAGTTTCTTGCCCATTCTAAAAGGTTGAAATGGCTTTCCTGGCATTAAAATCTTCATGCTAACACATACCAGTAATTTTTGTATCTGTGGCCTCACCCCCTTGCCTTTGGCCCCATCCACCACTGGAATGTGGCCCTGAGAGCTTCTCCAAAATTGGATCTGGTGCTCAGGCTAAACAAGGTTCCCCACCCCTGACCTAGAACTTGGCTTTGCAGAATGTTTGACTATCAGCAAGGGGCTGAGCAGGTCACTGAACCCCTACCCCTAACAATGGGAAATCTTAGTCAGCTCTCCCTTGGGTTTTGAGTTTTCCAGGCATTACCCATATATTACCAAACCCATCTACACAGCATAAGACAAGTGTTAGAAACTTTGTTTTAAGTGAAAGTGGGGAATTTCAGGAAGCTGAATTCTGTACCAAGCAAGCACCACATTCTGCACTTTTTCATGTATACTGGCACACAAACAGCATTTCCCTTTGTTTCCATAGCATATTAAGAGACTTGTGCTTTCTTGGTGCTACTGACCTCAAGAACAACACTTCTGTACCCTGAAATAACTAGCTCACACACACAAATTCCATTTGAATATAGTTAGGCCTGGGTTTTCCACTTCTTTTCTCCCTAAATGCACTTGAATGCTGGAAAGTTATCCTATATTCAACCCTTAGAAAAGCACTGACAAGAAAGAAAACAGAAAGGACAACAAGTATGCTCTCTAGCCATGAATTTGAATGCATCCCATGTCCCAAGGTGGGCATGACAGGGTTAACTAACACTACAGCTTTCAGGGATAGACAGAGCTCTGTTGGTTAAGAAATCTCTGCAAATTTTCCAAGAATAGGAGCACTTCCAGGACTAAAAACAGCACTGAAAGCTGACTAAAAGCCTAGGCATTGTTTAGTTACATGTCCTAGAAGGGCAATGAGCTGATGATGTAACTTCTCTTTGCCAACTTCAACCAGAATGAGTGAGGTTAGAATTAGACAGTATTCTTCAGTGTTTAGACTAGAAAAGGATTCCACAACCCCGCGTATCCCCTGGACCAAAACCATTATACATTTATATCAGTTCTTTTTGTTTTTTTCAAAATCTTCTCCACTCACCCTTTCCCCAAAGTTCCTTTCACACTGCCAGAATGTTAGTCAAGAGGAGGTCAGGGCTGAGAATGAGTGAAGATACAAAATAAGGAAGGTAATGATATATCTTGTTGGGTCTGCTTCTTGATGTGAACTGTATGCAAGCTTTTGATTTACACAGAACTCCTTATCAGGATGATGGAGAAGAAGCTAAGATTGGCTGGGGCTGGCTTTAGATATTTGCTAAAGCCCAGGCATGAACATTGGGTTGGATTCAGAATTAGTCATACTCAGAGTAGGTCCCGTTACTTTCAATGGGTTTAAGTTACCATGAATAACTTTAAAGTCCTGTTGATTTCAATAGGTCTACTTGAAGTATGACTAAATCTGGATCAACACAGTATCTATAATTGCCTTGCCCAACCTGGTGCCCTCCAGATTTTTGGACTTCAACTCCTATCAGCCCCCAGCCAGCATCACTAATGGTCAGGAATCCTTGGACTTTTAGTTCAAAACATCTGGAGGGCACCAGGTTGGGGAAGGCTGATCAAGAAGTAATGCCAGACCCTTTTATTGAGCTATGATCAGATTAGTTAAAATGTTTTAAATACATTAAACAGTTTGGAATCTACATACCCTCCCTTTTGCTCCATCATGATTGTCTAGATCAGGGGTGGGCAACTTGTGGCCCTGCAGATGTTTTGGCCTACAACTCTTATCAGCCCTAGTCAGCACAGCCAATGTGAGGGAAGTTGGGAGCTGTAAACCAAAAGATCTGGAGGGCCACAAGTTGCCCACCTCTGGTCTAGACTGAGAGCACTCTAGAGTTTATAAAAGGCGTGCTCCCAAATCTGAACAGCATAGGCACACTCTCAGGCCTTATCTAAACCTCCCTCCCTGCTGTATATAGCAATCCTTGAGATAGGATTGTGGTTGGGGGTTGTGCACCATGAGGTTTAAAAAGTCTGTTTTCTATGCATGTTTTTCCTTTCTCACTCTTTAGAAACCTCTCCCCACATTATACAGCAATAAAGCACTCAGGTTCAGGTTGGAAAGCTAGCCCTGAACCTCAACCCTTTAGCGCTTTGTAACACAACACAACAAACCCCTTCATGGATCACTGCCTTGATGTGGCGAAGGGGCTTGCATAACTCAGTGAAGCCATAAGCTATGCCGTGCAGGGCCACCCAAGACGGACAGGTCATGGCAGAGAGTTCTGACAAAATGTGGTCCACTGGAGAAGGAAATGGCAACCCACTCCAGTATTCTTGCCAAGAAAACCCCATGGAACGTATCACAAGGCTAAAAGATATGATGCCGGAAGATGAGCCCCTCAGGTCGGAAGGTGTCCAATATGCTACTGGGGAAGAGCAGAGGGTATTTCCAAGTAGCGCCAGAAAGAGTGAAGCGGCTGGGCCAAAGCCGAAAGGACACTCAGCTGTGGATGTGTCTGGTGGTGAAAAGAAAATCCGATGCTGTAAAGAACAATATCGTTTAGGAACCTGGAATGTCAGATCAATGAATCAAGGTAAGCTGGAGGTGGTCAAACATGAGATGGCAAGATTGAACATCGACATCTTGGGAATCAGCGAACTAAAATGGACAGGCATGGGCGAATTTAATTCAGGTGACCATCATATCTACTACTGTGGACAAGAATCCCTTAGAAGAAATGGAATAGCACTCATAGTCAACAAAAGGGTGGGAAAAGCAGTACTGGGGTACAATCTTAAAAATGATAGAATGATCTCAGTACGAATCCAAGGCAAACCATTCAACACCACAGTAATTCAAGTCTATGCCCCAACCACTGATGCCGAAGAAGCTGAGGTTGATTGGTTCTATGAAGACCTACAACACCTTCTAGAACTAACACCAAAAAAAGATGTCCTCTTCATCATAGGGGATTGGAATGCTAAAGTAGGAAGTCAAGAAATCACCGGGATAACAGGCAGGCATGGCCTTGGTGTACAAAACGAAGCAGGACAAAAGCTAATAGAGTGTTGCCAGGAGAACACGCTGATCATAGCAAACGCTCTTTTCCAACAGCACAAGAAATGACTCTACACATGGACATCACCAGATGGTCAATATTGAAATCAGATTGATTATGTCCTTTGCAGCCAAAGATGGAGAAGCTCTATACAGTCAGTCAAAACAAGACCTGGAGCTGACTGTGGCTCAGATCATGAGCTTCTTGTTGCAAAAGAGGAAAGAGGAGAGTGCAAAAGCTGGTTTGAAACTCAACATTAAAAAAACTAAGATCATGGCATCTGGCCCCATCACTTCCTGGCATATAGAAGGGGAAGAAATGGAAGCAGTGACAGATTTTACTTTCTTGGGCTCCAAGATCACCGCAGATGGTGACTGTAGCCATGAAATTAAAAGACGCTTGCTCCTTGGGAGGAAAGCTATGGCAAACCTAGACAGCATAGTAAGAAGCAGAGACATCACCTTGCCGACAAAGGTCCGTCTAATCAAAGCTATGGTTTTCCCAGTAGTAATGTATGGCTGTGAGAGCTGGACTATAAGGAAGGCTGAGCGCCGAAGAATTGATGCTTTCGAACTGTGGTGCTGGAGAAGACTCTTACGAGTTCCCTGGACTGCAAGGAGGTCAAATCAGTCCATCCTAAAGGAAATCAACCCTGACTGCTCATTGGAAGGACAGATACTGAAGCTGAACCTCCAATATTTTGGCCACCTAATGCGAAGAGAAAACTCCCTGGAAAAGACCCTGATGCTGGGAAAGACTGAAGGCAAAAGGAGAAGGGGACGGCAGAGGATGAGATGGCTAGATAGCATCACTGATGCAATGAATATGAACTTGAGCACGCTCCGGGAGAGAGCGCAGGACAGGAAGGCCTGACGTGCTATGGTCCATGGGGTCACGAAGAGTCAGACACAACTGAACGACTGAACAACAACAACACAACAAAGGTTTCAGGAGTGTGGGAAAGAAAAAGGGCCCTTTCCCTTCCACCTCCATGAAACCTCTACCTCTCTGAGAGCCCTCAAGAGCACCACAAGTCTGTGTCAGTTTAACTGCCATGGTGTCGTCCCCCCCCCCCAATCCTAGGAAACGTTTGATGAGGTTCAAAACATTGTGTTACTTCTCTCCCCTAAAATACAGTTACCAGGGATTCTGAAGGGCAAGGGAATTCTCAATATAGTTTAAGTCTGTAGTGTGGATATGCCTCCACGTTTGTTCCTCAAATGCAGACTTGCTTCTATAGCAGACCTATCAATGTTCAAGTATGAGCATCTTTATACATGTTACTAGACCTTTTTATCTGGGCCAAACTTAGGTGCCATGGGGGCAGGATTGCATAATTTGGTGGCTCCATTTAATTGTTAACATTTTGTTACTGCAAGTGAATCTCAGGCCACAGGAGGCTGCAGAAACCCTGCATTATAGTATAATTTGTTCAATAAAGCTTCCAGGAAGAAGATGGGGTTAAAGGTTGAAGGGTAAAATTAACCCCCATTGAATCAGTGACAAAAATCCCTAAATTCTCATTTCAGCAGTGGCTTCCCCCCAAACCTTGTTCATCTAAAAAAAAAAAGAATCTGAGAGCTGTTTTTGTAAGAAATTATTCATAGATATTTCACTGAGACATACAAACAATCTATTCTAAAAGAAATCCCACCTCTATGGTGTGTGCGTGTGCATGAGAGAAATTTCCATCAGCGACACAAAGGCCGCCTTCCTGTTAGCCATTTGTCCAGCTCTGTTTTTAAGACTAATATGATTTCAATCCCTTGCATGTTTAATTAACCTTCTGACCTCTGATGCATAATGACTCTATTTAAATAGCTCACTTTCAGGGTGAGAGAGGGATTGAACAGCTCAGCCTGATTCCGAAGGGCCCCAACCCGGAGAAGTGACAGAGTAGTAGAAAGCTCCACTTTCTCCTTCTCTGCTGTGGCACCCAGGATGTGGAATGCCCTCCCCTTGGAGGCCCGACTGGCGCATACATTTCATTTTGGCACCAGGTTAAAACATAGCTTTTTAGTGAAGCCTTTGAAGTTTAAATGCATTCCCTAAAGTTGCACACTATTTTAATGTTTTAGATTGTAACTGCTATTAGTTTGTTTAATGGTTTAATATGTTTTAGCTGTTTAAATTATTTATTGTTTTATACCATTTAAATTGATTTTATCTGTGCACCACCCAGAAATAATGTTTCAAATAAATAGCTGTAATACTCCTGAGCCTGCAGATAAAGAATGGCTAGCGTACAAGCCTGGGACATTCAGAGATCCTTGTGGAGGCATGGTAAAACAATAGCCCAAGTCTATCCGCAGAAGCCTGTTTTCCCCAATATGAAATACTGGATCGGGCAGCTGAATCAATATCAGAGAGGAATGGGATAGACTACCTCAGATTTTTTTTTAATCACTGTCTAGCTCATAATCAATTGATAGATTGACTAGATTTTAATAAATGGACATACGTAGATCATCAATGAATGTATTCTTTGAGTATTTGGAAGGAAAGGACAGTCTTTCACAAGTGTGATATGTTGTAACACAATTTAATAAAAGCTACAAACCATTATTAGGAGGAGAGGCCACTTCATATTTTCTTTTTCATCTAGTTTGGGAATATGGGATATTCTCCATTAAACATAAAATCATAAAATGTACATAAAATGTACATTTAGACTAGTGTTGCAATTTTTAGCCGATAACCTTTAGATAATTAAAAAGTTGCTCCTGATTCAGTTGGGAAGAAGATTTTGAAAAATCAACACTTTTTAAACAAATAAGTATGAACAAATACACGAGGGGCAGAGACTTTCTTAGAAAAGGCATTTCTCCCGCTCTCTCACACAGGAGGGGATCCCTCTTCAGAGATGGTGCCTGCTGTGACATATGTGTGCATCACCTAAAACAAAGAAAAAGTCCTTTTTCTTCAGAACTATTGTTTCATTGATATGAAAATTGCGTATTTAACAAATTAACTGATTAAATTACAGTGCATGCCTATTCATTCATTCATTCATTCCATTTCATTTCTATACCGCCCAATAGCCGAAGCTCTCTGGGCGGTTCACAATGAGTTCAATGGGTCTTACTCCCAAGTAAATAGGTACAGGAGTGCAGAATTAAAAAATTAAAATGGCTGTAACTGAGTGTCAGCCTTAAATGACCCAGATTTTAACTAAGAATATGTCAGTGTTGCATTTTGTTTGGCCTGGTTTGCATATTGCCTTCAGCAATGTGCTGCTACCACAATTACTCCTACAACCACTCCAAGCAACATGTATATCTTCCACCCATGTGGTTTAGGTGGACTGTGTGGGTGTGTACCAGACTGATGATGTTCAAACAATTAGGCATGTCACCAGTGAGGTACAGAACCATGTAATCCATCCTAATCATGTGGACAGAAGATTTACACATTGCCTAGAGGGAGGCAACCACAACCACGCCTCTGAAGGTAATATGTAAACCAGGCCTCATTGTTAGAAGGGACCTATCAGTGAAAGGAAAAACCTCATATAGCTTTGGATATAAATTGGAAAGGAAAAGCTCACTTAATTGATCAGTGTAACATCCAAGTGCTAGATTTTTTTTAAAATGGGGGAAGGTTCCATGCTGAACCATGGAGGCCTGCGATGAATACAAAAGTCATGAAAATACAAATCCAACTAACTTTATTTATTATGCTCCTGTAGTGTAGCAACTACACACATATTTACAAGGCTAGCAGCCATGGACGTTGTTAGAAGGGAGGCCCAGCTGGTCATGGGCCCCTGACGTTCTGAGCTGCCCCAATTGCCATCCTCTGCCTTAATACAAGCCTGCTTCTTCCCTCTGAGTTCAGTAGCCTTGCAGTTACTAAGCAGGTCTTAGGACTCACTCCCGTAGTAGACCAATAGGGAGTGTAGTGTGAGGGGAGACTACCATGTTTCCTTCCACAGCCTGCTCATTCTTTTCTCTCTCTCCCTCCCACTACTTTTCTGTTCTTGCATGCCTACTGCTGGGAGCTTGCTTGCAATGACATTTTGGAGAGGGAGAGGGAAGGCAGGAAGAGCTCCATGTGAAATACTGGTATTTCACATAACATCTGATTGTACTGTCCTAAACGGGAATCTTTGGATTTTGCAGAAGTTCAGTAGCTTCAGCATAGCAAAGGATTCAATCAGCCTCCACATAGTTCTTTCTCCCTCTCCATTTTAATTTCTCCTAAATAGCTGCAGGCCTCAAGATTATTCCAAAAGGAGGGTTAAGACTACGTGATGTCATGACCTAGGAAATGTTGGGGCTTTTAAATAAGTTTTGCAGTTTTAGAAAAACAAGAAAAAGCCCTCAGCCATATCACCTCATAAAGTTAATTTAAGTATGTGCAATCCTTACAAACCCTCCACAGCCTCCTCAATTCCTCTCAAGTGCTATCTCTCTGAAAGCAGCCACTTGGATTGGGGAATCCCCCCCCCCCATTTCCAATCACCATTCTTCTTTTCTTCTTCTCCTTCCCTCCCCTATCCTGCTCCTTCTCTTCTTTATTCCACCCAGAGCATATCTTGGGGAATTTTTAAAGAGAAGTCTCTTTAGTAGGCAAAATAATTTCTGAACAGTATTTGACTTTATACAAACAGACAATAGAGTTTGTTTTTCTCCTTCTCCTCCTTGCTCAAGTCTTTGAGAAAAGTGGGTTCACACTGTTGCAGAGGAATGAATCTGGGGCTGTTTAGTTTGTCAGTTGCCATTAATAGGAAGGGTTGTAGCTCAGTGGCAGAGCGCGTGCTTGGCATGCAGAAGGTCCAGGTTCAATCCCCAGCATCTCCAGGGAGGGCTACAAAGAATCCTGCCTGAAACCCTGGACAGCTGTTGCTGCCAGTCAGTGTCAACAATACTGGGCTAGATGAACTAAGGTTCTGACTCAATATGAGGCATCTTCCTATATTCCTATGAACACAAAGTTTTAATAAAAATAGGAGTTGTTATATTTTGAAGTGGAGGGGAGATAAAGACTGCTCACTTATACAATCCTATGTATGCCTACTCAGAAGTAAGCCCCATTATGTTTAATGAGGCTTACCCCCAGGAAAGTGTGCAAAGGATCCCAGCACAAGTTACATTTGCAGGGAGGTTTGCAGCCTGATCTTCTGCATGTTTACTCAGAAATAAGTCTTGAGTTGTGAGCACGGTACTGCAGGCTTAATACACTGGCAACCCAATCCTGTCTAATGAACTGACTACCCTTTCAGCCCAGTCCCATGCATGTTTTCTCATTTGTATTTTCTCAATCTGCATGAACTCTAGCTTCAGTGGTGAGGGAAAGGCACTTAATACATGCTCAGAGTTTCTCCATAACTTAGCCCTAGTTTTGAAAACAGACTCATTGGCTGAAGCCTGGTGAAGTCTTGGCACAAATGAAGTTATGGGGAGGAAGATGCAATGAGAGCTTGTGCATAACAGGGAGGTGGTAGAGGAGAGTTGTAGAAAACAAGACACCAGTTTTAATGAAGAGTTGCTGGAGGATGGTAGGATGAGGAGGGATCGCTGTATGGAGGGGAATGGAATTGGTAGGGGGAGAATATAAGTGCTCAGTGGTGAAAGAAAAGCATTCTGTATATGTTCAGAGGCACTCTATATTTAAGAACGTAAGAGCTGTGCTGCATCAGGCATAGGTCGATCTAGTCCAGCATTCTGTTCACACAGTGGCCAACCAGCTGCCCATGGGAAATCCACAAGCAGGACATGATCACAAAAACACCCTCCCACCCATGTTCCTCTGCTGCTAATATTGGTGAAATGAAAGTATTTCTAAATTTGAATGTATGTATTCCAATAGAGAGAGGGAGAGGTTGGTGTAAAGCAGCGAAACAACAAGGAGGTTCTGGATCCACTGTGGATACAGTCACGCTTAATGTAAAATATGTAAGAAAGATAGAAGACTAACAACAGAACATAAGAAGAGCCCTGCTGGATCAGACCAAGGGTCCATCTAGTCCAACATTCTGTTCACACAGTGGCTAACCACCTGTTGACCAGGAACCCACTTGCAGAACACGAGTGCAACAGCATTCTCCCGCCCATATTTCCCAGCAACTGGTGTACATAGGCTTACTGCCTCTAGTACTGGAAGTAGCGCATAGCCATCAAGCCTGGTAGCCACTGATAGCCTTCTCCTCCAGGAATTTGTCCAACCTCCTTTTAAAGCCATCGAAATTGGTGGCTATTGCTATATCTCATGGGAGAAAATTTCATAGTTTAACTATGCACTGTATGAGGAAGTCCTTCCTTTTACCTGTCCTGAATCTCCCACCAACCAGCTTCACGGGATGACCTCGGGTTCTAGTATTATGTGAAAGGGAAAAAAATGTCTCTCGAGCCACATTCTCCACACCAAGCATAATTCCGTACACCTCTATCATGTCTCCCCTTACCCTCCTTTTTACCAAGCTAAATAATCCCAGCTGTTGTAACCTTCCCTCATAGGGGAGATGCTCCAGCCCCTTGATCATTTTAGTTGCCCCTTTCTGCACTTTTGCCAGCTCTACAATGTTATTTTAGGTGTGGTAACCAGAACTGTACTCAGTATTCCATGTGTGGTCGCACCATAGATTCATGGAAGGGTAGTATGACATCAGCAGTTTTATTCTCAATCCCTTTTCTAATTATGCCTAACAATGGAGTTTGCCTTTTTTACAGTGGCCACACACGGGGTTTATATTTCCGAGCTGTCCACCACAACCCCAAGATCTCTTTTTTGGTCAGTCACCGCTAGCTCAGATCCTGTCAGGATATACTTAAAGTTGGGATTTTTTGCCCCAACGTGCATCACTTTACATTTGTTTACAATGAACTGCATTTGCCATTTGGATGCCCATTCTCCCAGTTTGGAGAGATCCTTTTGGAGCTCCTCACAATGCCTTTTTGTTTTAACCACCTTGAATAATTTGGTGTCATCCGGCAAACTTGGCCACTTCACTGCTCACTCCTACTTGCAGAGTATTCAAAAAAAAAAAATTTTTTTTAAGCTAAATGTTCCGCCTTCTACCCTTATCAGTAGCTGTGCTGTTAAATGGATATCAGGACTGGCAGTTTGGAATGCCTGGAGATGAAAGTTCCTTAGGAGAAAAAAACAGAGATATGAGTGGGATAATGCCTACGAATTGTCCTCGGGATTAAGGCCATTGGGACAAAGAGTTCTCAGTCTGTAGATCCAGAAATTGTCCTTTTTGTCAGGTATGCCATTGTCTCTTGTTTGTTCTATTGGAAGCAACTGTAAATCTGAGAGACTATGTGAAGGTGAGTTAAAATGTCTTGCAGGCTGCTTCAGTTTTTTGGTAAGAATCGCAGATTTGTGGTTATAGAATCTTGTTCTTAGGTCCGTTGTAGTTTTCCCTACATATTACATATAACATTCATTTTTTTTTACATTCAATTAAATAAACTACATTATAGAAGTGCATGTTAGTGACTGCCTAATGCAATAAATTTTGTTAGTAACTGCTCCTTAAAGAAGTGGTTTCTTGGAGATAACTGCACATAATGCAACACCTTGATTTATAATGGTATGATCCTGGGTTGCAAGTATCTTGTTTAAGTGCAGCTTTAACTAACAATTTAGTTAAACAACAATTGGGACATAGTTGGAACCTGGGGGTATGCTGCTAAAATGCGGTTTTAAAATGCTGTGTTAATGTTTTAATATAATTTTAATTGTATTGTTGTTTAATTTATATTTTAACTTTTGTATATTTTCATATGTTTTAACTGTATATGTTTTAATTTTTGTAAGCCACCTTGTGTCCCAGTACTGGGAAAAAGGCAGGGAATAATAATAATAATAATAATAATATTATATATAATAAATATACATATTTTTATATATATATATATATATATATATATATATATACATATTATATATTAATATAATATAATATATATATATTAATACATATATTATTAAATATAATAATAATAATAATTTATGCAGTTTGGGTAGTTTTCTGAATGGGATGCATCATGGAGAATTAATGACTTCCATTAAACGAGCAAAATAGGATATAATAGGCTAACTATAATAATCTTGTGGTAATTAAGGGCAGCAAGATGGTTGTCCACAATAAATGGAACGCAATTTTCTTTTGAACAGCCTTTGCATCACAAAGAAGGGTATCCCCGGATAATACTGATGTTTGATTGATGTTGTAGTCAGTGATGTGACTAGGATATCCACATGGTTGGAAACATTCTTTAAGTATGTTACATCTTCTTGAGAAGTTTTCTTTGTTATTACAAATGCATTTTATCCTAAGAGCTAAACTATATATAATGTCCTTCTTTAGATGGTTCGGATGACATGACTGGAAATTAAGGTACAAGTGGGGATGGGCAGGTTTACAATACAAGTCTGACAATCTGATGGTTTTCAGTGGTTAAGGAAGCAATCCTATGGCCGCTAGACAGCAGCTAGATGGCCATAGGATATGCTGTTTTCCAGGAACCGACCTCGGAGCCTGCACTCTGAGGTCTGTTCCCAGAAAACCGACCTTCCCCCACTTCAGCGCTGCCTTGGAGGCAGCGTAGAACAGCCCCATCCTCCACGCTCACAAGAGGAGCGTGGAGTGTCCAGAAAGGGGTGTGGCTGGGGGCGTTCCGGGGCATGGAGAGTGTAGCTGCCTGTACGACACATCCTATGTGTTGTACAGCAGCCTCCCTCCCTACTCCGTGCTCCCACAGCTAGACAGCCGCAATCAGCTGTCTAGCCAAAAAAGCAAGGCAGGAGAAGCATGGAGGGAACGATCCCCTCCATGCTTCTCCTGCCCTGCTTTGGATAGGCAGTTGCCTCTGAGTTCGGAGGCGGACACCTATCTAGATAGGATTGCGCCCTAAGAGGACATTCAGGAAAGGTAATTTTGGGTGTAAAAAAATGGATGTCATGTGCAATATGTAGGGAAAACTACAATGGACCTAAGAACAAGATTCCGTAACCACAAATCTATCTTTCACAGATTTCTTTTCTATCTGTCAGCTCTCTCTCTCAAAATTAGCAACGTGCTTTGCATTTAGACCAAGTCTGAAGCCCAATCAGAATTGGGCAGTCGTATGTCTGAAAATAACGTATTCCGCTTTAGTTTTTTACCACCGTCTCCCATCACTGTGCTTTGTGGAAGGGCAAGGATGGGATCATGAGATGGCCATTCCTCCAATGCCAACACACTTGACTATGAAAAAGCCTTAAATTGGATTTCAAGCATCATAATTTCCTAGCCCCTGCTCCTATCCTTCTGAAACTTGGCAGGTTTCTTGCCTGGGAGACACCTCTAACGACCTGAGTATTTTCATAGAAATTTACCCCCAAACAATTGTGTGTGTGTGTGTGTGTGTGTGTGTGCACGCGCACGTGCAAAAGGAAAGCAAATAATTCCCTCCCCCAAATTGGAGAACTTCCCTTCCACATGAACTGCTGCACCTATCCTTCTGAACCTTTGCTAGTTTCTTACTTAGGGACACCTCTATGCTGTCTGTAATTTTCAGGATGGTCCACAAGGAACATAGGGAGAGAAGTATGTCCTCTTTTGGAGACCCTTCAAATGTCAATGCTACCCTTGCATAAAACCCCCTGTGGCTATCATTCTGCAGTTTGTCAGACATGATCTTTGATCGGGCAACGAATCCTGAAATTTTCATCCAATTCTTCCAAGGATTAAAAATGTTACTGGCTGGTCCCTTTAAAAGAAAATCAAAATATAAAGGTACGTAGCATAAAAAACCCTGCACCCATTTTTCTGACATTGGGCAGGTGTAATTCCCTCCTAAGGAGCTACTATGTAATCCTACAATTATCATTCAATTCTGACCAAAAAAAAAAAGTTACTTTTTTTATTTCCGATGATAGTCAACAGGAAGCATAGACTCACTTCTCCAAACCTTGACTCAGGTTTGTCAGTGAGCTGAAGTGGACCAACTCCAAATTGGCCAGAGGAGAAGCAGGATATTTTCCAAAATGCTGAATCAGCGTCTGAGTTGAAGTAGCAGCCAGGGTGGGGGGAGATCAGTGCACATTTCGTATGTATGTATGCATGTATGCACATACACACATATATATATATATGAGATGTGCACTGATACCCCATGGGTTCTGGATGGCTTGAAGCTAGTGTCCAGTATAGGGGAGCTGGAACCTACATAACATGATGGGATGGGCACCAGGAATCACTGTCCAGATCCAGGTTCTGGCCCACCTTTAATGGACTGGCAACCCAGATACTCAATAAAGGTGTGCTGGGAAGCAACTAGGATCCAGATGTGTTGCTGGTGCCATGACTCAAACTTTATGATCCCTACCAGTGCCTTCCACAATTGTGAAGCTGCCATCTGTATTAAGTGTGTGAAAGACAGAAAGAAGGGAACATTCAGAACAGTGCTGGCATGGTACTCCTTTCCCCTATTTTCCTTCCTTGTGTCCCCTTCTCGGGCTTCCAGCACATGATAAAGTGGTGTCAGGCACAATGCAGGAATCCCAATGCAAAGTAATCATGATTAGAAGCCACCCATTGTCGATGCTACTGCAACTGAATGGGAGAAAAATAATGCTTTTCACTCGACACCCCCATACATGAGATGTCAAGATATACTTTGGAATGAAGAAATGAGGGAACAAGAACTTACACATCAGTGCTGTAAGAAAACACACCAGTCTTTGTCTTGCAGAAACTGATGCCCATTTACAAGAGAAACCCCTTGATAAGGCTCCCTTTCAAACGCTGCCCTGCTAATCTGCATTAATGAATTTTCACAGTACATACCACAGAAAGTGTCCAGTCCTCAAAACTATTACTTTCAAACTTTTAAGTTTTTATAAACTCAGTTCTCCTTATTTTTTCTCAAAAGCAGAGTTTGTTAGAACCCTTGAATGCACAATTCAGTTTGTCAGGAAGATTTCTAGAAGAGTAGTTATGTTAATTTGCTGCTGCAAAAGATAAAAGACTGCTGCGATACCTCCAAAACCAACCAGTTTATTGTGGCATGCACTTTCATAAGTTACCGCCTGCTTTAAGATGTTTTCTTCAAATGTAAAGAGGTCTCTAGGCCAGTCTGCACTTTACCTTCACGAGAGGTACCTTTTTACAGCAAGTCTCTGCTGTAGCACTAACGGTGTAGCATGCCACATGATTCTATGAGACCTATTGTGTTGTAGAGTACTGGACTTGGACCAGGGAGATCTGGGTTCAAATCCCTGCTCTCAGTCTTATCCTTACAGATTTGTGAGGATAAATGTGTATTGATTATTTTTAAGAGGAGTCTATAAAGAACAATTAATAGAGCTTGAATGTAAAAAGAGCCATACTGGATCAGACCAAAAGTCCATCTAGTCCAGCCTTCTGTTCACACAGTGGCCAACCAGCTACCTGTGGGGAAACCCACAGGTAGGACATGAGTGCAATAGCCCCCTCCTCCTCATGTTCTCCAGCAACTGGAGATAGAGCCTTCTCAGTAATGGCCCACAGTTTGTCAAACTCTGTTCCAACTGCTGTCCACCAGGCTCCATCATCACAGGCCTTTAAGTAGGCCCTAAAGGTTTACCTTTTCACCTTAGCCTAATGGAACTAATTTATTGGATGCCATTGTATAGATGGTGCTAATTGTTTTTAATTGGTAAAATGTTGATATTTTATTCTTATTTTATTGTGTTTTATGGTTTTAATTTTGCACACCCCCTTGGGAACAAAGGAAGCATATACATTTAAATACAGACATACCGGTATCTCTGTAATTCTAATTTTAAAGAACCTTAGTAAACACTTTTTGGGAGTTTTCTAAGGTACATTAGGAAAATAAATACAAAATTTTATTTTATTCATTTATTTTATTTATTTACAATATTTATATACTGCTCCACATCAAAGACTTTGTAGTGGTGAACAACGGATAAAATAATAAAACACGATATTATAACAATTAAATCATTTCAAAAGAAACAGATTCCAACCATGGCTGGTCACTCAAGGAAGGCTTCTTGAAATAACAATGTCTTCAGGAGGCGCCAAAAGCAACACAACGTTGGCGCCTGCCTGACTGCCAAAGGGAGGGAGTTCCACAGGAAGGGGGCCACCACACTGAAGGCTCTTTTCCTGGTGGACTCCAGCTGGTCCATGGGTCCATGTGAAACCACCAGGGACATGCCCTTTGATGATCTCAGTGACCGGGCAGATTGGTAAAGAAGAAGGCACTTTCTCAGGTATCCTGGTCCCAAGTTGTTTAGGGCTTTATACACTAATATTAATACCTTAAACCTGGCCCAGTAGTGAATAAACAGCCAGTGCAGTTCCCTCAGCAAAGGAGTTACATGCTGAAAAGGGGCAGCTCCTGACAACAGCCGAGCTGCTACATTCTGCACTAGCTCCAGCTTCTGGACCAGCCTGATCACACACCTGGGCAGATGACTTCAGCCAGGCCTCCGCGAGCTAAAGGATACCAGGGGCAGGCTCCTCACATCATCTAGCCCCCGGCTGAAGCACCCTTACTGAGATGCCAGCTGACAAGCGCTCCTCCAGGCAGTGCCCCAGCCTGTGCAGTTTCACCTGCCCTGTGATTTCTCCCAGATCAGGTGAAGCATTTAGCATGCTGCCCCCACTCCCAACTGGGAAGGGGAGTGGTGCATGAAGGGTAATCACCACTGTTATCACTGACTGGAGATAACAGTGAGGATTCCTCTCCCTACTAGCCTTCAGGTGTGGGGCTAGGGGGACAGGAGGGGCCTTGCCTGAGGTCCTACAGGCTGGAATTTCCCCATCTCTGGCCTAACATCTGTTTTTGTATGTTAATGTAGCACGGAAGCTGGAAAAAATCCTAGGAACCAGCATCAACATTTTAGGAGGCAGAATCAAATATTTAAGCACTAGACTTGAGGCAAATTTTTGTAATAGTCAATCAATAAGAAGCAAGCAGGCTTTACTTATTGACTATTCTGCTATAAGGTAGAGAGAAAGGCCACCCCAGGTGATGCTATCTACCGGCCAGTATGTGATGGCACATGGAGAGATGTAAACAGTGGTGTCCCCCAAGGATTTGCATTGGGACCAGTGCTTTTTAACTTGTTCATAAATGATCTGGACTTAGGAGTGGACAAGTTTGCTGATGACACCAAATTATTTAGTGCAATTAAAACAAAAAAGGGATTGTGAAGAGCTCCAAAGCAAGTGTAAGATTATGTGTGTCAGAGCAAAAAATCCTAACTTCATATATAAGTTGATGGGGTCTTAGCTGGCAATGCCTGGCCAAGAAAAAGATAACTGTGGCTGCTATGAAAAAGGTAAAATTCTATGTTGGGCATCATTAGGAAAGGAATTGAAAATTGGAATACTATGTACAGTTCTGGTCACCTCAAAAAGGGTATTGCAGAGCTGGAAAATGTGAGAAAAGGGCAAACAAAATAACCAATGGGCTGGATCAACTCCCCTATGAGAAAAGGTTACAATATCTGGGCTTTTTAGCTTAGAAAAAAGGCTAGTGAGGGGGAGGGGGGACCGGACAGAAGAGTATAAAATCATGCATGTTGTGGACAAAGTGGATACTCTCATAATACTAGAACCTGGGGTCATCCAATGAAGCTGAATGGTGGGAGATTAAGGACAGATATTCCTTCACATAGTGCCTAGTTAAATAATGGAAGGCCACCAACTTGGATGGTTTTAAAAGGGGTTTAGGCAAAATCATGGAGGATGAGATGGCTACTATCATGATGGCTACATATTAGCTCCAGTACTGGAGGCAGTGTGCCTTTACATACCAGTTGCTGAGAAACATGAGCAGGAGGGTGCTTTTGCACTCACGTCCTGCTTGTGGGCTTCCCAGAGGCAGCTGGTCAGCCACTGTGTGAATAGAATGCTGGACTAAACAGGCTTTGGGGCCTAATCCAGCACAGCTTTTCTTATGCTGAAAACATTCAGAATTGGCTATTTAACTCCATAATGTGAAACAACCTTTTACTGATCCACTATGTCTGTAACACAAACTAACGAGATGAGCAAGTTTATTTTACCACCTCATCTGTTCTCAGATTTCACTTGTAACACAAGTGTCCGCCACTTACACTGAAGGAGGTGATTGCTGCTGCTCGCTAATATACACCCTAAAGAAATTGCTGGTGTTTAATCAAGAAAGGAGAAGGTAAAACTGGTATAACCTGCAGCCCTGAAGGAAGATTAGACAGGTTAGAGTCACAAAATGATAGGCAGAAATGACAACCTTGAGTTTTAGGCAGCAGAAATGAGCCTCAAATGTTTCAAGCCCTGATCTCAGTTTTCATTACTAATAAAGGAAAGAAACAAGTTCACTATAGCTTTCACAGTCTAATTCCATAAATCAAGATTTGAGAGACTGGCTCAACTTCTTCCATCATATTTAGTTTATATTTTCTGAATAAGAATATTGTAGGATCAAGGAAAACATTCACCAAGTGGAGCCATGAAAATGAAATGAATCTATGTTAATGTAATAGTCCTAGAATATTCACATTCACCACAATGCTACAGCTTACTTTTTTCCAGTTATCAACTTTAAAGTAAATATAGTCTATCACACCTCTATTTGCACTAGCACAAGCTAATACAAAATAGTATTCACCTTTACTAATTTTTTTTTTGTTCTTTAGTTTACACTATGCTTATTCTTAATTCCTGATCTCATTTGTGCAACAACTTCAAGCTACCTCATTTGCACAGCAGAACTGACATATTTAATGGTGATTCCAAGTAGGGATAATTCAATTTTTGTGAATTCCAATAGGAATTGACCTGATCCATATGCTGTTCATGCTAATGTACAGATCAGAACTTAAGTTATCCACCAACTTCCATACTACCTGAATGTTTCAATTATGTTCTCAACTCAAAAAATGTATCAAAATGTGTTGGAAAATGCATATTTTGAGAGAAAATATGTATTTATATGTAAATTTTTTTATGAAGATTAAAAAAAGAAATTTGCAGATTAATGTAGAAACTGAACAGAACGCACCCAAAAGTGACATGGACCAGAAACTCATTTGTCTACCTCTACTTCCAACAGTATAGCAGTGATCAAATTCTAGCTTGAATGCAACTTAATTAAATTAACCATCAAATCTAATATGACTGTAGAACCAAAATATGGGGTATAAATATTTAAATAAAACAAATATATAACACTTTACCATCTATCTCTCATTCATCCTCAAATCAACCCTACAAAGTAGGCCATCATTATTCCCATTTTTACAGGTGAGGAACTGAGGCTGAGAAAGAGAGAGCACCAACTTGCCCAAGGCCAACCAATGATGCTGTGGCCAAGATTAAATCTGAACCATGTTCAAGTCAGATTCTCACTCAACTACCCAGTACCAGCTACAAACCTCACAATGCTATCCTAAGCATGTTCACTCAGAAATAAGCCCCACTGTGCTCATGAGGATTGGAAATGTCCTATCTTAAAAAGAAAATAAAAGAAAAACTCAAGAGGTTTTGTGGGGTTAACTCTTAGGAAAGTGTGCACAGGAATGCAGCCTTAGCTTCTAATTCTGACTGTATAAAACTAACTCCCTAGTTCTCAGGCAGTATGTCTTAATGGGGGATGATAATTTACTGCACTGTTGTAATCACCAAGTTTGGTTTCTAGAAAAGCCACCAGGTTCCTCAAAACCTCTCAGTTCTTTTTCCTTTCAAAAGACGGGGCATTTTCAATGTCCATGGATAGATATAAATATTATCTTTGAATGATCAAAGAATAATGCTGATGTTTGTGAGATAGGAAGTGATTTGGAATGGCTACTCGTGGTGGTAGGAATCCCAGTCTCGATTCTTTTCTTTTTGCTTAAGAATAAATTGCTTCCTCTCCTATTATAAAGTTATGAATTTGCCTGTAGCTACTGACCTGGTTTGCACGACATTAAGCCCACTGTGGCTTAATTTATTCGTGGGGGCTACTGGGTTGTGCTGGGTGCCCATGATTTTTCCATGATGCTTGTGGGTGCCGTACTTGCCATGGTTTCTCAAATTGTGTGAAACCATGGCTTGTTTTAGGGTTATTTGAGGGTTGTCTAACCCTCAAACAACCCGATGCCTGGGTTCATGCAACACAAGCCACAGCAAGGTGGGTGCCCATGGTGCCATACAAAAATGGTGGGCGCCGGGCACAACACAACAGTCCCCACAAGTAAATTAAACCATGGTGGGCTATCGTGTCATGTGAACCAGATCACTGTGAATGTGCCTATCACTGGACCACTACTGGATGGTCAGGGTCATTACAAGATAATGTTAACGTGGCTGGAAATCTATCTCCCTCTACTTTTGGAAGCTAGGGGGAAGAGCATAAAAATGTCTGGAACAAATTTCAGTTTGGCCACACAAAGAGATGAGAATTTTGAGCTATGAGTTGGCTGAAGGTGCAGCACGGTGGCTACAGTTGCTCCCTTTTGGAATTTGGAACAGGATTAACTCTTGTGCTGTGTTGTTTGTAGGAGTCTACTTGTTTCCAGCAAGCTCTCCTTGTACATTTATAAACAAACGGATTACAAGGACGTCATAAATTTCCAGTGCTCTTTCATCCAAAGGAAACCAAGCCACATAGTCCTATCCTTGAAGCTGTCGCTTCAAGTAGTGGTGGTGATGCACAGAAATATTTTGCTAATAGTCTAGGAAAAATACAATTTGATGAGAGCAAAATGATAACAGAAGTCTTTGAAAGTGTTTTCCACTCAGAAATTATTGCTGATTAACATAATCAGCCAAAATGGAAGCACAGGAATACCCTCAAATTTACATTTCAAAATGGCAGCTGTGTCTAATCTGCAGGTAAGTGTAATTTCTCCTTAAACTTTTCTTTTTCAGATTTGTAATGTCCCAGTGGGTAGTAATTAATTGTAAAGGAAGGTCTAAAAATATGCAGGTCCAGGGACATGGTATTGCATTTATTATACATAATCATATTATCAATAATAATAATAATAATAATAATAATAATAATAATAATAATAGAGGATGTGTGTGTCTATCAGCACGATAGCAACAAGACTGTGAAACGTAGATATCTGAAACTTGGCATGCATACTAAGGGAATCATAGGGATGTGCACCTGAAGGTTCTTTGGTTTTTAAAATGCATTAATTAATTCTAATTAATTTTAATGTGTCCAAATGTTTGAAGCCTGCAATTACACCTTTAAACACTAGGTGGCAAATTTCCCTAACCAGCTCATAGTTTTCTTCCTGATAGGGTTTGAAGCTAGAGAGATTAGTAGGCCAAGAGACAAGAGTTATATGGCTTCTCCCTCCCCTGGTATTGTGGAGCACTGCCCCCCCCCCCGGGCAAATGAAGTGGACAGGCCCCACCCTCAGCGGACTACAGAAGTACACCATGGCAGGAGCTATGCCTAGGGGTGCCAGTGGGCATGGCTTCACTCAGACGGGGTGGGCACAATGTGTCCAACTCTGACAGCTGTGTAAGTTTGCTTGAGGCCTTTGCTGTATCAAACTAAGGGCTATTCCAACCTGTACGAAGCTGGGTATCTTCACTAGTAAATAATAAACAAATACAACTAAGTTAAATAATGAAACTTCTTCCAGGCAAAGCAGTTCCAATGAACCTATTCATCACAATCACTGTCTTCATATTCATGTCACTTCTACTGATGTGGCAGTTACTAAAGTCAGTTGAACAAGGCAAGCCATCCCCAGCGCAACACCGAACACCCTGTTAAGCAGTTATACCTAATCATTTTCACAAGTCATTCAGTAACTGGAGCATGTTCAGTGCTTTTTTCCATATCTTTCTTAGACTAGAAGTGCATAATGCATTATGGGTAGCCTGATGTCTAACTTTTTTTCTGCTGATGCTCAAAGCATTACAATCCACAAAACTAACCCAACAGAGCAAAAGATTTGGGAAGTATTTGCATAGTCCTACACTATTTTCAGAATTTGTGGCATTTACCTCTCCACATTGCAGGATTGTTGTTTTTTAAAATGTGTCTACTTGTTGCATTAATATCCTGCCTTTCGTCCATTGGCCGGGTTTGCACAACATGATAGCCCACCGTGGCTTAATTTACCTGCAGGGGGATTGTGCCAGGTGCCATTTCTGCATGGTGCCCACAGACACCGGGCTTACTGTGGCTTGTCATGTTTTGCAAACCCTGGAAGTGGGGGTTGTTTGAGGGGTTGTCTAACCCTCAAATGATCCCCACCACCTGGGTTCAAATGACACAGCAAGCTGGGTGCCTATGGGCACCATGCAAAAATGGCGCACGCAGGCACACGGCACAACACGACAGCCCTTGTGGGTAAATTAAGCCACAGTGGCTTAACCAAGTCCAAGTCATACGAACCAAGGTGGCGTATGTGATCCAACTCCTCTCTATTTTATCCTCACAAAAACCCTGTGAGACATCAGTTACTGGCCCAAAGTCATCCAGTGATCTTCATGGCCGAGTGGAGACTAGAACCCAGTTCTCTCAAGTCCCAGTCCAACACTCTAACCACTACACCATACTAGCAGTCAACCATGGTCCCTGCTCACTCAGTTATTACCAAAACTCCTGTTCTAGCCTTGAGCAAACTAGAAGGGAGCTTACCGAAGCAGCAGCTCTTTGGGAAGCTTTTTGTTGATCACAGCTTCATCGTTGTTTGAGAACATCTGCAAGGGAAAAAGACGACACGCACATTTAGCTTTTTGCATTTTCATTATGGATCATTCACTCTTACAGACACAGGTGAGCATGGCATTTCCATGGGGAAAAGCTATTTGTGAGGCTATCTGAATGGGTATTGTGCCTTACATGTTGATTTTAAAAGTCTGATTTTGAAATACGTTGCAATCCACATTGAACTTTTGGAGTTGTGCAGATGTCTAAGTTAACTAGTCTGAATTTTATCATATTTATTTTGGGGTCTTTGTAACAGGCACCAGGATCAGAAAACACCCCCCCCCCCGAACTCAATGTTTTTACTGTCTTCTGTCAGAACATATGGATCTGCCACAACTAGACACAGGCTGAGGAGATGAAACATGAGACCAAGTAATATTTCCTTTCTATTAGATCAGCTGAATGTTTTCTGCTTTCCTTAAGGATATAAGTATCCCTCACATGAGATTGACTCATGATCCTAAAGCATTTTTGCTTTCCCAGACAGTGTGGAGCTTGAATCACTTGCTTGAGGCATCTTGAAAACTTTGCTCTGTGAGCATCTTGGTACTCATTTGTTCCTGATCTCTACTCATGGCACACTCTCTTTATGAGGGAGGTGCCTCATACTTTGAGAAAGAGAGTTGTACTTCTAGACAGAAGGAGACATTTAAATATTGTCACATTGCAGGTTCATCTAGCATCTAATGTTAACCCTAACGTCATCTCTAGAACTGATGTATTCAGGATTTCTAACACAGATCTTTCAGGGCCCAACTTTATCCAAGAGTATGACTTTAATGCATATGACGTAGGAATTATGCCAAATCTAAGCATGCCTGGGTCTGGTCAGTGCCTGCATAGGGACCTTAGACATACCACCTTGAATTCCAACATAAAAGAAAGGTGGGATATAAACAGAACATTCATCCATCTAGCTCAGTATTGTCTACACCAGCCTTCCCCAACTAGTGCCTTCCAGATGTGTTGGACTACATCTCCCATCATGCTGGGCATTGTAGTCCAACATATCTGGAGGATGCCAGGTTGGTGAAGGCTGGTCTACACTGAATGGCAGCAACTCTCTTGGGTTTCCTGAGTCCTTCCCTGCCCTACCTGTAGATGCTGGAGACTGAACCCTGGGACCTTCTGTGTGCAAAGCATGTGCTCTACCACTGAATTAAAGCCCTTTTCTGTATGTAATAAAATATAAATAAAATGTAATAAATAAATAAGACAAACTACTAGAGACCTCTTAACTAAACTCAGCTATAAACTTCTAATATAAATCAACAAAATATGAGAGCTAAACAAAAATACCTTGCAATGATCTATGTACAACAAATGTCAATTATAAGCCAGGTTATCTTACAATATAATATACATGATGGTAAGTTTGGGGTCACGAAGAGTCGGACACGACTGAACGACTGAACAACAACAACAAAGTTTATAAGGATCTGTATTTAAAAAACTGAATGTATATATACTTGATAGGTCTTCCTCAGCAGTACAATGAACAACACATACTCACAGGATCTAGAACTCAAATACCTAAGGGATAATATGAGAACACTGAAAAAAAGTTGAAGAAAGTTGTTGCATTTGGCACATCCAGTAAATCACTTTCAGAGGATTCTTGGTGCTGGTCATTATTGTTTCATAGTGTCAGGGTTGGATCAGAGCCCAGAGAGCCCCAAAGTAGTTCTGATTCTGAGGAAGAGATAGAAACCATGGGAGAGGAACCTGCGTGCTGTTCAGAGGCGCAGCCGGGGGAACAGCCCCTCCCGGTACACATTCCTGAGAGTGATAGTGACCCTGGCAGGGAGAGGGAGGCGCAACAGCAGTTTCTGGACGCTAGGCACCGGCACAGCGTCAAGCGGGAGATGGCAGGCGCTGAGAGGAGGCGCTCAGCCCACTTGGCGCGACGGCAACAGTAGCGCCCCAATGCCCCATGGGAAAGGGGTGGACTCTCTCCTCCTACCCCTTAACTTCAGAGGTTTCCCACCTGACCCTCCAAACGGAGATCAACTGATTTCTAAGGCTAGAACCCCGAGTAGGCAGCTCTCTTAAGTCTCACTCCTAGGAGCAAGCAATTAGCATCTGCAATTAGCATCTGTAAGCCTCATTAGGTTGAATGGAAATAAAGCCTTGGAAAAGAGCCCTATTGTCTGCGTGTTGATTCAGGCTACCTGAGGATTTCAGAAGGCAGCAGGGGCACCCTCCTGACACATAGGTTTTCATTTTACCCCTCCATCCTCATTGCCCTGGTGGCAATATATAGCCTTTCTAATATATTATTTGCGAATGCACTCTCAAATGATGACACCAAAGAGCTGAAAACAAAGATGGGGAAATATGAATTACATGAGTCTCATTTTTTATGTCTGTTACAGTTCATCAACAAAAGATGGATGATCAAAAAGACTGTTGCAGGAGAAGTTAGCAACTGCAATATAATTTGTGTAGCCAGAATGCCATCAGCTTTTCAATGTTATAGTTTGAGAGTGTATTTGCAAACAATCAAGTGGAAAGGAGGTCTGCACATTGCCACCAGATGAATGTGGTTGGAAGCATTAACACTGACTGGGTTTGGACGACATGATAACCCCCAATGAGTTAAATAAGCCACAGTGGCTTATTTAACCCACCATGGGTTGTTGTGTTGTCTGTCGAGAATTTTTTAATCCATGACTTATTTGCCTAAAATAACCCACTCTGATAACCCACGTTCTGCAGTAAGGGTTATTTAGCCCACTGCGGGTTATTGCGTTGTCTGGCGCTCTCCGTGGCTTATTCCAGCCGCCTACAGAGTCAGCTGGCAAGAGCAGCCAAAACTGCCGTGGCCACTCTGCTCCAGCCTGCAGAGCCCCTTTTTCCGAGATCTGACAAGCAGCCCAGGGACAACTGCAGCCAAACAAGCACAGCCTTCCCTGATACCACGGCTAGCTACAAATGACAGCTTTCCCCATGTACAATGACAGCCTCACGCTACCCTGCTACCCCACTACAATGAAGTTACACAATGACAGGCTTCCCTGATCACTACTTTGAAACTGCGCAACTTGGGAAATAGGGGAAAAGGGGAAGAACTGCGCACTTTTCCAGGAAGAAGCTAAATTGCACAATTATCCACTACAGTATTTGGAGGCTTCCCATGAGGGCACCCCACCTGTGCAATTTCGCCCCATTCCAGCAAACTGTCAGGGAGTTATAGCTCCTACCCCCTTTTTCCTTCTCTGGTCACTTTTCTGAGAAGCAAAATGGCCATGGGGGTGGGGAATGCACAATTTCACTTTTGTGCAATTTTAGCGCTTTAGAAGTGGCTCTGCCAGTAGTGTGTGTGTGTGAAATATGCAACTCCACTGTATTGCTAAAGCACTATAGCAATTTTGGGACAATAAAGGCTTTATGCCAGGGCTTTTGCACAATTTTGCTGTAGTGCTATAGCAAACAGAAGTGGATCTGCCAGCAATATTTGGGGAGTGGGGTAAAATGCGCAACTCCCCTTGTCATTGATTTTGAAGACAATAAAGGCACCTGTGCCAGCAAGGGTTATGGAGGGAAATGCACAATTGAGGGTTTTGTCCCAATCCTGCAAACCCCCAAGGGTTTATTTGTGCTACCCCCTTTTTGTTGTACCTGGGATTTTCCCTCCTCTGGGGTAATTGCACAGAGTTTTTATGGTGCATCAGGTGCCTCCTGACTAGGAGAGGCTGCGTGTGAAGTTTGGTCCCATTTCTGCTACCTTCCAAGGTTTTCTAGACACCACTCCCTTTCTGGTGCACTCAGGATTTTTGCTCCTCTGGGGTAATTGCGCAGGGTTTTGTTGCTGGATTGGGTGCCTCCCAACTAGGAGAGGTTGTGTATAAAGTGTTGTCCTGATCCTGCAAACCCCCAAGGTTTTATAGCCCCTACCCCCTTTTTGGTGCACTTGGGATTTTTGTTCCTTGGCAAGTAGTCACGTGGGTTTTTGATGTTGGATCAGGTGCCTCCTGACTTCAAACTTCCAGCACTTTAGAGGTGAAACAGCGCCACTGCTCGGGCGGGAGGACTGCAGCAGTACAGGGGGTGGGGTGAGTCAAGTCACACACAGTAGCTTAATAAGTTACTCACAGTAATGTATTAGCACAGTAGTGTGGAGGGCTATTGTGGGCTGTTTCAAAAATAAGCTACTGTGTGTAGCTTATTAACCTGTCATAGGTTATTTTGATGTCCAAAAGCAGCCATTGTGTCAAAGAGTTTATCCACAGTGAGGAAACTGCGGCCTCCAAATGATGTTGGACTACTTCTCCCATCAACACTAACCATTGGCAGTTCTGGCAGGAGTTGTAGTTCAATAACTTTGGGAGGGCCACAGATTCTCCATCCTGGTTTAGTTATTCCAATTAGTTCTATAAAATATTGATCTAAACTCAATGGGGTATTATGAAATCACAGTGAGATTTCATTTCTTATGAGTTTATATAACCCTCCACCAAAAAAATGCATATAGATGTAAAACTTTTTTTTTCTGGGAAACATTTTAATTTCGAGTACACTTCATATGTCAAATGGGTGGGGAAAAGGTGCTCTAAAAATGTGATTCAGGCAAGCAATACCACAAATCACTACATGAAAAAAATTAGCACTCAAGTGTTTTTCAAAGCAAAATTTCACTTCGTTTTGACCATAGTTCATCTTGCTTGGTATGTAAATTCAAGCAGCATAAACTGATTTGAAGGTTGAGATGTACTCTTTCAGATTTTTAAAATTCATTTTTCTATCAATTCCAAACCGTTGTGTTGGCCACTCCTACTGTTTTTGCTATCTCTCTGATGGGTTTATGTTGTTTCCTCAGCCTAATGATGGCCTCCTTCACTCGCATGGACACCTCTGTGGACCTCATGTTGGGAGTTCCAGTGAACAGCTACCAAATGCAAATGTAACACTCAGAACCACCTCCAGGCCTTTGATCTGCTTGATTGGTCATGGGGCACCCAGGAAACAGGCCGCACCTGGCCATGCAGCTGCTTGTCAGCCTTTCGTTCCATTACTTATGAGCCCCCAATGATGGCTCATAAGATGGGGGAAAACATGTGAACAGAAAAAGGCTAGTAGTGTGTCTGTTGCAGAAAAATCAATGAAAAAAGCTAGTAATAACTAACTAGCCCACTGATTTCAACAGGTCTACTCTAAGTATGACTAAATCTGGATCCAGCCCTAAGAGTCAGGGTTCAGGCCAGGTTTTGGCACAGAAACAGCCTTTGTCGCCCTGTATGATAACTGATGTTTGGAGAAAGACAGAGGGCGTGCAACCCTTTTGATTCTCCTTGATCTCTCAGCGGCTTTCGATGCCGTCGACCATTGTATCCTTCTGGGACGATTGTCTGAGCTGGGAGTGGGAAGCACTGTATTGCAGTGGTTGCTCTCCTACTTGGAGGGTCGGTTCCAGAAGATGGTGCTTGGGGAACAGTGCTCAGCCCCGTGGATTCTCCATCATGGGGTTCCACGGGGATCAGTTTTGTCCCCCATGCTGTTCAACATCTACATGAAACCACTGAGTGCGGTCATCTGGAGTTCTGGAGTGTGCCGTCATCAGTATGCTGATGACATGCAGCTCTATTTCTCCTTTTCATCTTCTTCAGGTGAGGCTGTGGATGTGCTGAATCAGTGCCTGGCTGTGACAATGGACTGGATGAGGGCTAATAAACTGAAGTTCAATCCAGACAAGACTGAGATGCTGTTGGTGGATGGAGGGTGCTCAACCTGCTCTGGATGGGGTTGCACTCCCCCTGAAGGAGCAGATTCCTAGTTTGGGGGTCCTCCTGAAACCATCTTTATCACTTGAGACTCAGGTGGCCTCAGTGGCAAGGAGTGCCATCTACCAACTTTGGTTGGTGGCCCAGCTACACCCTTATCTGGACAGAGATAACCTGGCTTTAGTTGCCTATGCTCTGGTAACCTCCAAGTTAGATTACTGCAACACGCTCTACATGGAGTTGCCTTTGAAGATAGTTCGGAAGCTGCAGCTCAAGCAAAATGCAGCGGCCAGATTGGTAAGTGGGACTACAAGGTTTTAATCGGTCCTGGATGTGTCTTCGGTTATGACTGACTGTTCAAAGTTGTTTTTAGTTATATGTTATTTGTGTACATATAAGACCGACTGTGGCCCGCTTGCATTGGCTGACTATATGCTTCCAAGCTCAATTCAAGGTGTTGATTTTAACCTATAAAGCCCTATCAGCTCGGAACCGCAATACGTGACGGCATGCCTCTCCAGAAATGAACTTACCTTTACTCTATGTTCAGCATCTAAGGTCTTCCTCTGAGTGCCTCTTCCAAGGGAAGCTCGGAAGTGGCAATGAGGGAGAGGGCCTTCTCAGTGGTGGCCCCCCATCTGTGGAATGAGCTCCCCAATGAGGTCTGCCTGTTGCCAACATTGTTATCTTTTCGGCGCCAGGTTAAGACCTATTTCTTTTCCCAGGCATCTGGCCACACATTATGAGTTTTAATCGGTCCTGGATGTTGCTTCGGTTATGACTGACTGTTCAAAGTTGTTTTTAGTTATATGTTATTTGTGTATATTGTCTGTGTGCTTTTATGCAAATGGCTTTTAAACTTCTTATATTGCATTTTAATGTTTTAACGTCTGTAAACTGCCCAGAGAGCTTTGGCTATGGAAATGTAGTAAATAATAATGGTGATGATGAGTAGAGAGAAGAAAGAAAAAAACATTTTAAAAGTGAGGCTAGTGGACCAAGAAATGCAAGAAATTGTGGGTGCATCACATTATCGTGCAAGCACAACTGAATACAAGATCGAGTCAATATGGATGTAATCCACTAATGCAAGGGTGGGCAACTTGTGGCCCTCCAGATAACGTTGGACCGCAACTCCCATCAGGCCTGGCCAGCTTAACCAGTGGTGGAAGATGGGAGTTGTAATCAAACATCTGGATGGCTACAAGTTGCTCACCCCTGCACTAACAGCTACTAGTGATGAAGTATAGCAAATAGTCTGTTAATATCTGGTACAGCAGCGTTGCTGAAGCTAAGTGGTTCTGGAGTTGGTCACTCTCTTGGATAGGGACCACTAGGAGCTTCATGTAAGAGTGGGATATATGTGGGGAAGCTGGGTGGGTGATAGGTCCCCCTCTTCATCACCCAGCAGGCAAGCGTACCCTGGGGAGGCCTGCAGCACATTTTGAAAGCCACTGAGACGTAATGGCAGGCCTCCTTCCTCAGCAGCTCCATGGAATTCAGTAGAGAAGGGCACACAAGAGGAGCCAGCACCAAATCCCAACTGCAGCTGGAAGGGAGCGATGGTGTCTCCATAGTTCCTTGGTGGCGCCTTTGGCTGGTTTGGGGAAGGCAAGCTCTGTTGCTTTCTCTTAGCCAAGACAATTCCTAACCTCCTACTAGAACAAAGCAAGGACCTGCATGGTGACCTTTATTGAGAAAGGCCATCCAAGTCGGGCTGGGGGGGGGGGGCAGTATTTGTTTTCATTTCCCCTCAAACTTCTTTCCCTGCATGCCCCCTCCATTTGCCACTTTACATGACTACACATGGATTACATAGAAAGATAACAACAAAATGTGAAGCAGATATATTCAGAGTGAATGTGTCTACTGACTAGAGCTGTGCCCATCCTAGCTATTGTTACGTTTGACTCTCACTGCCTCAGAACAAATCTTTTGTGCATTTCCCATGGGCGCACATTAAAGCCAATGGCTTTAATTTTCTTAATAAATACTGAAATTCCACAATTGCATCTACACACTTCTCAATAATCCAATTTATCAAAAGAGAGTGTGTCTTGTAACAGGATAATGAAGTATACAGGCTTTAGGGTAGGAGTGGGCAACTTTGAGGGGCCCAGGGGCCACCCCCCCCATGGCCTGAACTCCAGCTGCTGCTTGCGCTGGCTAAAAAACCAGGGGGAAATTGCAGTTTGCCACTGAACTCTGGTGGCAAACCACTATGGAGGGTTAAAAGTGACAAATTTAGCTTGTTTCCAAACTAAATTTGTAATCTGGAAGCTTGTGTAGGAATTTGTCACTGAAATTTGGTGGCAAGCAGCTGATTTTTTTCTGGTTCTTTTGGCATGGTAGCAATTTCAGCAGCATGGTGGTGGCCACACCAGAAGGTGTGTGTGGGGGCACACGTGGCTCATGAGCCATGTGCTGCCCACCCCTACTTTAGGGTCTAGAAGCAAGAAGGTTTTGATTCTGTTAAGAAATGGAACAAAATTCATACACATGTCTAAAGTGAATGAGTGTGAGGATGCAGTGGCACAGATCCACCCTTGAAGAAAAGGTTCCAATAATGAAGTTGTTGGGGCAATAGCTAAGAGGGCAGGCATCAGAATTCTGTGTTATTTTAATGAGGTTAAAAGATTTTGTACCCAATACTCATAAGGAATCGAGTGCATCTGGAGAAAGAACATAGGGATGCAATGCAGATGGCAGACCATCCCATGAGAACATCAGCCATCAGAGCATGCAAACTGGTGCTGGTCTGAATGTGCCTAGTTGTGAGGCTAAATAGCACTTTTTAGATAAGTGGAAACACAAACAGTAGATATCCCTTGCATGGGAGCAGACAAGAAATTTTAAACTTTGCAGAAAGCACCGAGGAAGAACAAAGTAGTCATCACCTCCCTCCAGATGTATTAGGAATGAGCAAGGAGCATGGTTCAGTATTGTAGATAAAGGTAAAGGTATCCCCAACCAGTCGTGTCCGACTCTAGGGTGCGGTGCTCATCCCCGTTTCGAAGCCGAAGAGCCAGCGCTGTCCGAAGACGGTTGCAGGTTTTGCCTCCTTTCCTTGGGGTGTTCACAAAGAGCACATGACTTCACCTTCTCCCCATCCCATGGATCTTCCTGTCCCCTGGCATGGGACAAACTTGAATTCAGTCAACTGATTTACCTTGGTTGTCTTAATCACATTTGTATGTATGCATGCAAGCCATTTTTTCTTTGATACTTGAGGAGAACCCCCATGAGATGAGAGGGAAAAAAAAGGTAAAGGTGTCCCCAACCAGTCGTGACCGACTCTAGGGTGTGGTGCTCATCTCCATTTCTAAGCCGAAGAGCCAGCGCTGTCCGAAGACGCTTCCGTGGTCATGTGGCCGGCATGACTGAACACCGAGGTGCACGGAACGCTGTTACCTTTCCCGCCGAGGTGGTACCTATTTATCTATTTGCAATTTCTTGCTTTCGAACTGCTAGGTTGGCAGAAGCTGGGACTGAAGACGGGAGCTCACTCCGTCATGCGGCACTCGGGTCTCGAACTGCTGTCCTGCCGACCTTCCAGTCTGCAGTTCAGCGTCTTAACCACTAAGCCACTGCAGCCCCTTCAGTATTGTAGATACCATACTACAAACATACTTTTTGTTTGGGATTTTTTCCATGCTCTCCTCCTCCTGCAAGAGCTCAGGATGGGTCTCACTGTGTCTGTCTTATTTTACCTCTAATACCTCTTCGAGATCAGATTAAGAGAGCAATGTAAGAAGTAAGCAAGGACTTTTGCTACGTCTGCCAGGTCCACCTGCTTACCAAATACCAGGAAAGGAGATTCTCTCCTGTTAAGTTTCTACAGAAGTTGTTTTCCCAGAAGAAACTGACAAACAGAAGCCTCACCCCACACTTCATCTGAATGCATCAAATGCAACAGGGCTATATCCACTTCAGAAAGGGTCGATGGCGCCTAGGTAAGCATGTTTGCTTACAGCTAATTAGAATCATAGAATCATAGAACAGTAGGGTTGGAAGGGGCTTACAAGGCCATCGAGTCCAACCCCCTGCTCAGTGCAGGAATCCAAGTCAGAGCATCCCTGACAGATGGCTGTCCAGCCTCGTCTTCAACGCCTCCAGTGTGGGACAGCCCACCACCTCCCTAGGGAATTGCTTCTATTGTCGTATTGCCCTAACAGTCAGGACGTTTTTCCTGAGGTTCAGCCGCAATCTGGCTTCCTGTCACTTGAGCCCATTATTCCGTGTCCTGCACTCTGGGATGATCAAGAAGAGATCCTGGCCTTCTTCTCTGTGACAACCTTTCAAGGACTTGAAGAGTGCTATCATATCTCCCCTCAGTCTTCTCTTCTCAAGGCTAAACATGCCCAGTTCTTTCAGTCTCTCTTCATAGGGCTTTGTTTCCAGTCCCCTGATCATCTTTGTTGCCCTCCTCTGAACCCTCTCCAGTTTGTCTGCATCCTTCTTAAAGTGTGGTGCCCAGAACTGGACACAGGACTCCAGATGAGGCCTAACCAGTGCTGAGTAGAGGGGAACTAGCACTTCCCGGGATTTGGAAGCTATGCTTCTATTAATGCAGCCCAAAAGAGCATTTGCCTTTTTTGCAGCTACATCACATTGTTGGCTCATATTCAGCTTGTGATCGACAACAATTCCAAGGTCTTTCTTGCTTGTAGTGTTGTTGAGCCATGTATCCCCCATCTTGTAACTGTGCATTTGGTTTCTTTTTCCTAGGTGCAGAACTTGGCATTTATCCCTATTAAATGTCATTCTGTTGTTTTCTGCCCAGCGCTCCAGTCTATCCAGATCACTTTGAATTTTGTTTCTGTCTTCCAAAGTATTAGCTATCCCACCCAATTTTGTGTCATATTTGATCAGCGTTCCCTGCACCTTCTCCTCCAAGTCATTCATAAAAATGTTGAAGAGCACTGGGCCCAGGACTGAGCCCTGCGGTACCCAGCTTGTTACCTCTCCCCAGTTTGAGAAGATCCCACTGATAAGCACTCTGAGTCTGATTCTGTAGCCAACTGTGGATCCACCCGATCGTTGTTTCATCTAGCCCACTTTGAGCTAGTTTGATCATCAGGATATCATGGGGCACTTTGTCGAAAGCTTTGCTGAAGTCGAGGTATATGATGTCTACAGCATTCCCACAGTCTACAAGGGAGGTTACTTGATCAAAAAATGAGATCAGATTTGTCTGGCAGGACTTGTTTTTGACAAATCCATGTTGGCTTCGAGTAATCACGGCATTGTTGTCAAGGTGCTTACAGATGGATTGCTTTATCATCTGCTCCAGAATTTTCCCAGGGATTGATGTCAGACTGACTGGTCTGTAGTTCCCAGGTTCCTCCTTTTTACCCTTTTTGAAGGTAGGGACAACATTAGCCCTCCTCCAGTCATCTGGCACTTCCCCCGTCCTCCATTATTTCTCAAAGAGAATAGATAGCGGTTCTGAGAGTTCTTCTGCCAGTTCCTTGATTACTCGAGGATGCAGTTCATCTGGCCCTGGAGAGGTGAACTCATTCCAAGTAATTAGGTGTTCCCTGACCATATGCCTATCAATCTCAAGCTGCAATCCTGCCCCTTCAGCCTGTACTTCGCCTTTGCCAGGGGGCTCACAGACCCTCTTTTAGGAGAAGACTGAGCCAAAGTAGAAATTGAGTACCTCTGCCTTTTCTTTGTCATCTGTTATCTTTTCCCATCCTTATTTAATAGCTGAACAACCATTTATTTCCTCTGTCTTTTACTATGCATGTAGCTGAAGAAAACCTTTTTGTTGTTTTTAGCCTCCCTCGCTAACCTCAGCTCGTTCTCAGCTTTAGCCTTCCTGACACCACCCTGCAATTCTGCGCTACCTGCCTGTAGTCTTCCTTTGTTGCTTGGCCTTCTTTCCACTTCCTATGTGTGTCCTTTTTTGTTTTCAGGTCATCCCTAAGCTTTTTGTGAAGCCACACTGGCTTCTTCTGTTGTCTTCCACCTTTTCTTCTTGTTGGAATTGTTTGTGATTGTGCCTTGAGAATTCCCTTTTTTAAAAGCTCCCACCTATCTTGGACTCTTTTTCTCATCAGCCTCGCTTGCCAAGGGCCCTTACTGATCATTGTTCTGAGTTTATTAAAATTGGCTTTCCTAAAATCCAGGGTGCGCATTTGATTACACTCAGCTCTTGCTTCCCTTAGAACCAAGAACTCAAGTGCAACATGGTCGCTTTCCCCCAGAGTTCCTGTAACTGCTACTTTATCCACTAAGTCATCTCTGTTGGTTAGGATCAAGTCAAGGATAGCCGATCCTCTAGTTCCTTCCTCTACTTTCTGTAGGAGGAAGTTATCTGCCACATAAGTCAGGAATTTCCTGGAGGGGCCATGTTTTGCAGAATTTGTCTCCCAACAAATATCGGGGAAATTGCTTTTCAAAAGTTTCATCCTTTTCAATTGTCTTGAAACGGTATGAGCTAAAAATTTTACTTGGGCATTTGCCCTATCAAACATTTATTACAGATCACTGGAGAAACTAGGTCATATTGTAGGGAAAACAAGGAAGGATGCCCCTTGCCTGAAGACAACAAAAATAGCAAGGGAAAAAAATGTGTAATGTTCCCTATCTGTACAAACTATATTAAAAAGCCTTGTTTTCCAGCTCAAGCATTCCTTAAATGATAAAAACACTTCTGGTATGGATTGCATTTCTTTCTTCTGTGACGTATCATGACTGCTTGGCTCCTGCACTTCCAGGCATGTGTTTAATGCAGAATCTGATATCTGATGCAAGATTCAGAATTCTGATAATGTTGGCTTTCATTACAACAACAAATACAATTCCAGTACTCATGGATGCAGAGAATGGTTTGAAACTATGCAGGTGGTCCAAGGCAGCCACCTTAAGAGTTGTGCAGTGATTCAGCCTTCTATGCTGCATTGACCAGAAAGGGGCAGAAACAGCTTGGCAGCCAATCTAGATCCACTCTAGTCCGGGACCAGTTCACCCTTCCTCTGCCCTCCATCTCACACTCTGAGAACTAATAGGCCAGCAATATAAATGTGTAATAGTATGGCAGTACAGCTTTAGTACAGCAGGAGCTCAACTAAGTTCTCAACTAGCACTTGCAGACGCGCACAACTTCTGAACAATAATTAGATGGTCATTTTCTTTCATTTCCATTTTACAGGCCACATAGTTAGCTGCATGCATGTCTGTGTATATATTTGGTCTGGTCTAAGGCTATCCCGCATGACTACGAATCACCAAAATGAACCACATTTTGCATGCATGGTGTTTGATTGTTTGAGCTTGCCATCTACTTTTAACATTTCCAAGTGAAGATTCACACACTGGTTGAAAAATGTCTATCTGCATATGTATCAGCTGCAGACATTTTACTGTGTTTTAGGAAGAGCCTCCCCCATGCTCATGTCTCTGTAGCATGCAACTCGGTTCTATTGCTCTGAGTCAGCTTTTTACTAATTATACCTGAAGTAATTGATTTCACACATTCTCACTTATCTCTAGAGCAGGGATGGGGAACCTCCATCCCACAGGAGGCCCCCTCATAAGGCCCATGGGGCTCATAAGTTTCTTCCCCTAAACCCACCCTCGCTGCTCCAGAGGGAAAGCTCTTCTCTCTGACTTGCATTCCTGCATTGAGCAGGGGGTTGGACTCGATGGTCTTGAAACCAATAGAAACCCTACTATTCTCTGATCAGCAGCTGAAATCTGCTCTCTTCCTCAGTGCTTAGCTGATTCATCTGTAATCAGCTGGTGACCAGAGATAAGAGCTTTTCCCTGTGGGACAGAGGAGGAAGCTACAGAATAATTCACTCTTGCTATCTTCTGAGCCTTGTCCTGCAGAAGCTTGCCCTGCTTACTTCTGAGTACATACGTGAAATGTCTGAAAACTTTAAAGCAATGGAGGAAAAAAACCATTTTTTTCCCCCAAAGGGGGAAGGGGTCAGGAAAAAAATGAAATTTGGAGAGAAATGGAAAAATATGCAATACTTATTTGCTCAGTGCACTTTACAGATCTAAAGGCACCTGGCTACTCCACCTAGGATGGAGTTTAGGGAAATCTGATCCAAAGGAAAAGCTACTGAAAACTTATTTACCTGGGGAAGACTCCCTTACCTATTAAGAATGGCAACCAAGCATATTTAATTTAAGAACCTTTAAGCCAGGGGTGTTGAACCTCAGGCCTTTGGGCCAAATCTGGCCCTTCAAGGTTCCCCAGATGGCCACGCCCCCTTCCCCCAACCACCAATCATTTGGTGGTTTCCTGGCTTTTGCATGTCCCCCTCCCCCATTCTAAAAGGTTGAAATGCTTCTCATAAGGTGTAGTTACTGGCAGTAAGTGAGCAAAATTATGCTGGTTTTTGGAGTATTTGTTACATTTTGGCCACACCTTTTGCATTCAGCCCCGCCCACCACTGCACTGCCACCCCGAGAAACCCTCCAAAATTGAATTTGGCCCTCAGACTGAAAGGCGTTCAACAGCCCTACTTTAAGAAATCTCAACCTATTATTTGAAGAGTGACGTTTTATTCCGTTTTGTAAATATTTCCCCTTAATGAGCATCTTAATTTTTGCAAGTTTTGACGGGCTGTGAAATGGTGTCAATCTCATGCCTATGCCATGGGAACTAAGCTACTGATTTTCTTTTATTTTTGTGGCACCCATTAAAGGTTTTATAGCTGAGGCAACATTAACTAATGGTGAAGTCTAATCGGGAACATTATTAAAAACTGTAGGAGCCAAACCTGAAACTTTAAAAAAAGAAAAGAAAAAGAAAGAAACACAGTTATGATAAGCTACACATTATTTCCTTAGCAGTGGTGACAGTGGCAGGAAAACCTACAGTGTTCACCTCACATGCGGGCTTTAGAACTACATTCATTGACTGCTACAACATCTAATCACAACAAGCCCAGAAATACAGGACTCTAGGACAGAACCCAAACTCTCAAGAATATGGATTTTCTTCACATATTATGATATGATGTCTCCAGTCACATATTGGGAAACAGAGCATGACTTGGAACATCTGTAAATGTCTATCAGTAAAATATACTAAAGACCAATAATTTTAATAAGGAATAGTAGAAATACCTATGCTGTAAATCTTACAAAAGAAAAGGCAAGAAATATCAATATTCCATTAAATACAGTATTCTAAAAACAACAGCAACCAGGAGATTATGCATAAGCTTCAAGAAAAGCAGACCAAATATCCATATATTTATCAATTCGCAAGTAGCACCTATATACCAGCCATGCTAGGTCCTCAGTCCATTGCGTTACAGGAGGTGAACATTTATCCTTCCTTCCAATGTTGTAATATCTGTCTTTTGGCTGTCAGGGGGGCTCAGATAATCCATTTGCACTGACCATTTGTTAAATTCTAAGAAACCAGTAAATTGTTTAGGAGGACATGTACATCATTCAATATTAAAGAGTGTTCCAATACAAAGTTCATCCATATTATGATCTCTTCCCAAAAGGAGGCAACTATTGGGCACTGCCAAAACATATGGATAAGAGAAGCATTAGGTGCATTTCATCTCCAACGATTATGTGAATTGGACAAACCCTAATTAAAAAGACGTCGTGGAGTCCAATAAACCCAAAACAAGTTTTTTTTGATGAATAAAGCATAGTCTATGATCCATAGATGCTTCAGGTGCAGATACTAAAACAATGATCCATTGACTGGGCAAAATGGGATGCTCCAATTCTCTATTTCATCCTTGTCTTAGACCCTGAGTATCATATTTATTTACTGATAACAAGTATTTATATACATGAATCGTGGATCGATATGCTTGATCACCCACTTTAAGTGTTTCCAATAACAATGGAGACTCTGAAGCTGTAAAAGCAGCTGGACCAAACCTAGATTCCAACAAGTGTTGCAACTGCAAGTATTGCCATTAAGCCATAGAGGGTAAACCATATTTACATGCAAATCAGAAAATGGCAGCAACTCATCAGCCAGACCCAATAACTGATCCAGGGTAAAAATAATCTTTTCTGTCTATGTCTGCCACAAAAATATTTTCTTTCCCATTTGTAAATCTGGATTTCCCCACAAAGTCAGTTGTGCATGAGAAAATGGATCAAACTGTAATTGATGTGATATTATATGCCACACCTCTCTGACAGTCGCAATTGTGGGAGGGGTTTTGTCTATTCTAATATGCTGAGAACCTAGTGCCATCCATTTGGAAAGAGGGTCCAAACAGAAGGATTCCAGAACTGACCAGGGTGGAAAATCTAATCCAACTGGAAAAACCCAAAATTTAGTACAGGTCAACAAGTAGGCCTGATGGTATAAAGCAAGGTCTGGAAAACCAAAACCACCTTCTTTAAATGGAAGTTGCAGCCATTTCAAAGATATTCGTGGTTTACAAAGCAAAGCATTGGGTTTCTGGAAATATTTGCCAGATATTAGTAGAGGAATCCCATGTATAACATAAACAATCCAAGGTATGATATTCATCTTTAGTGCGTTAACTTTACTTCACAAACTCAACTTTAATGATGTTGATGATCAAGATCATTCTTGATCATCCCAGAGTGCAGGACACAGAAGAATGGGCTCAAGTGACAGGAAGCCAGATTCCAGCTGAACATCAGGAAAAACTTCCTGACTGTTAGAGCAATGCGACAATGGAACCAATTACCTAGGGAGGTGGTGGGCTCTCCCACACTGGAGGCGTTCAAGATGAGGCTGGACAGCCATCTGTCAGGGATGCTCTGACTTGGATTCCTGCATTGAGCAGGGGGTTGGACTCGATGGCCTTGTAGGCCCCTTCCAACCCTACTATTCTATGATTCTATAGATAGCCCATCTATCTATAGCTCATGCAATCTCATTAATCAACTTGTTCAAATTTAGTTTAATCGATTGGGATATAACTCTGGGAACAAGTATTCCCAAGTAGGTAATAAAATCAAGGCACCATCGAAATTGCCTATTAGCCAACACACTAGGAGATGTATTATCTCCCATCAGCATCAATTCAGACTTTGACAAATTAATTGAATAACCAGACAGATCACCAAAAGTGTTAATCAATTTTATCAAACTTGGGATAGATGACTGGAGTTTTGAAGTAAACAATAAAATGTCATCAGCATAAAGAACAATTTTAAATTCTAAACCAGCATACACAAAACTGTAAATACTACTATTCTGTCTGGTTTGTTGTTGGGTTAACCACTGGGTTGTTTAACCCCTAAACAACCCAGCAGTATGGGTTCAGACGTCACACTCCACAATCTACAAGAGAGCAGATCATGGGTTGTGGACTAAAAGCAGAACAACTCATTGGTTTTTAAACTGATGAGTTGTTGTCACATGTGATCAACCCCCACAACAAAGTAGGAAACTCGTTTTAAAGCAATCCACCCTGTAAGCAAGAGAAGCAGAATACACTACGCAAGAAAAGTTATGCAAATTTGCATGATTACCATTCCTAGAAGTAGCAGAATTCAGCTGGTTTGCCACAGAATTCTGAGATTCTCCCCATCCCCTATTTTTAGGGCACAGCACAAACAATCCTAATCATGGAATTATGAGAGGAAGCATATGAGTAGGGTTCAGACATTAGGTACTCCAATGAAGGTCAAGGATGCTTACACAGAGCAACCTTTCTCCCTGACCCCTAGAATTACCAGTCAAGTCACATCTAATTATGTCGATATTTCCAAACTCTTCAGGAATCACATGGGCTAGAAACCTAGCTTTAAAAAACAAAACACAGAAGGTAAGATTATTGCAGGGCTGAAAAAAAGGGAGAGTTCATATGTGTTGGCTTTAAAAAAAAGTCAATGCCTTATTTTTACATAGAGGTGCGTACATTTTTTTGAAATTCCTCCGTACCAGCATAATGACATCGCATTTAGGTATTTTTTTCTTCCTTGTACTCATAGACGCTGCCTTATACTGAATGACAGCAGCTCTTCAGAGTTGCAGACAAGAGCCTTTCCCAGTCCTACCTAGAGATGCCAGGGATTTAACGCGGGACCTTCCCCATGCAAATAAGATGTGCAATGGTCCCTTTCTACACTATGTGGTGTAGAGAAGGACGGAATATTCACAGCCCTGGCTTGAGCAAGGTCAGAACAGGCACTGATTTGCTGGCAAACTCAGCTGAGAAAGAATCAGGGCTTTTATTTTCTTTTTTTAAAAAGCTAACATGCACCTTTGTGATTAGATGAATCAATGCCAAAATTAGAAACTAGCAGAAACTGCTAGCCTGGAAAGATGACATTGACCTTGTAAAGCAATTCTTCTAAAACACAAGGTTGCAAAGGAGATCTGGTTAGAGAGGCTTCCTTGACTGCAAGTTGAAAACAGGTCCTTCCTGCAGCTCTGTGATGGCACATTCAGATGTCAGAGTAGTCCTGTAAGGAAACTGTGGCTGAACTTTGCCAAGTTCTAGCTTCCTCGAACAAGCCCGAGAGAGCGGTTAATAACTCTTAGAAACAGAACTGAAATGAAGGGCAGTAACTATTAAACCTAAAAACCTTAAGCTTTGTGCAGTATCTACAGGAGAAAAGGGGGTTAAGAGTGGGTCAGGAAAGCAACAATGAAGAGTTCTCAATAAGCATGTGTCATCAAAAGAGGAATTAGGAGTTTACTCTTGTACCTGCTCCCATAACCTTTCAGCAGCTTACTTGGTGAGTGGCCAACTTACTACAGGTGGTGGCACAGGCCATGATAGTTTACAACACTCTTGGACTAAAGCATGAAGATCCACCAGCCTAGGTACGACGTAACCTGTGTTTCTGCTGTTTTTCCCCCACATTGTGATGCTGTTTGCTCTTCAGTTGAATGAATCAGAGGCCAACCCCCTTCCCTGCTCCAAAACACAGGGTGGAGGAGGATGCATTGTAGCTAAAATGCACTGTTATATTTCACCTTGACGTACAGGATACTATGGCATCTTGAACACTAATGCATTTACTGTAGCATGAGTATTTGTAAGCTACTTCCTCCTTCATCAGTTGCAAGATGAAAAACTCATCCCACAATCCTGTTAGCCTTGAAGATTCATCCTAGGGCTCTAGGCTACTGAAAGTGATATATGATTTATTATAAATAATAATTTATGAATGAGAGATGCATACATGTTCTGCTTTGAGTACAAAATACCTTAGAGACTGCTTCTTCCCCTTAGGTCCAATTGCCACCTCTGACATGAATAATGTAATTGCCTGGTTCCCCTACCCCACACTTCAGATGAAGTGGAAAGACGAAAATTATTTGCAAAACCAGAAAGCTTTCAGAATACATGCTTCCATCTAAACAGGGTTCTCCCATTAACTAGGGTTTGAAACTAGGGGCTGAAGAGGTTTTTCAAACACAGGCTAAAATGAGACCAAAATTAGCATTGGTGGAATGCAAGTCACAGCAAGCCAACAAGGGAAGGGAAGGAATGCGCTCTCCCACAGCTGGCTCCTGATTTACAGGCTATGGTTTGCAGGGAGCCAATATTATGTCTGCACCAGAACATAAGGATTGGCATGTGAGAGTTAATTCTCAGCTATAACGCATCACGATCCTAGGAATGGGCTGAGCTAGAAATGTAAAGAGAAAAATTACACATACAATGATCCTGGTGCTAACTACCCAACATGCACCCAGGGAATAGCCTAATTCTATATTTCTATTTGCGATGCTGAACAAAATATGTTCTAGCAGAAGAGTACTTCCACAAATGGCGTTTAAAAATCCACAATTCCTCTGGGATGAGCTGTATGTAGCATAATATTGTTCACTGCAGTTTATAAATAATACACATAGTTCAGACAGGGTAAGCTTTCCTTGGAAGCTTCCCCGCTGTCCAGGGACTTCTATTTTTCCCCTGCTTTCCTTTTTACAGCTCACTTGTATTAAATCTCTCTTGGAAATGTCTGTCTGTAGACTAACACAGCAGCCGCTCTGATGAACTCTATCATTAACAGTCTTGCTCCTTTATTTTCCACTCCAAACATTTGCATCAGTAGGCCTGAGGTACAGGAACTGATGGATGGCTAATTACATATACCAAACGCCTTCTTCCTGACTTCCACAGGCTCCCTGGAACTAAGGTGTATGCTGGGCAGGAACCGCAATTAGCCCAGAAAAAGCTGACGGAAGAGTAAAAAAAGCAACTTGCTATTCCTGAACAATTGTCCTGCTTGCTCCACATTATTGATTCCTTGGGACCAACTATCTTTATTTATGTATTTATTTATTTATTGTTTATTTATTTATTAAATGTATTAATTGCCCATCTGGCTGGTCACCCAGCCACTCTGGGCGATGTACCAAGCATATAATAAAACACTTTAAAACAATAAAATTCTACAATAAAAACATTTTCTAAAATACCCTAACCCACCCCAAATGCCTGCCTGAACAACCACGTTTTTAATGCACAGCGGAAACTCATTAAAGAGGAGGCATGGTGGAATTCCCTAGGGAGGGAGTTCCACAGAGTGGGAGCCACCACAGAAAAGGCCCTCTCCCTTGTCCCCACCAGTCTAGCTGTCCAGGCTGATGGGACAGAGAGAAGGCCGTCCAAGGCTGATCTTGTTAAGCAGCCTGTCTAGTGTTGCTGGAGGCGCTCCTTGAGATAGGCTGGGACGGAACCATATAGGTACACAGGTACACAGAAAAGAACAGGGTCGGGAGGCAGTTTAAACCTAGAAGGCCAGATAATCGCTTGGTTGACTCCACTATTCTTAAACATTCAATTAAATATAAACTTCACCTCCCTCAATATCTAATATGAAAAGAGCAGTTCACAATATGTACATGCATACTTGGCATCAAACAAACACACACCTACAGGCAATCCTGTACATGTGTACTCAGAAGCCTCACTGAGTTCAACGGGACTTATTCCCAGGTAAGTGTGCATAGGGCTGCACTGTTGTATACACCTCTATCATGTCCCTCCAGACTCACATTTTTCTATACTAAATAGCCCCAAATGTGGTAACTTTTCCTCACAGCTGGAGTTGATCCAGCCCCTTAATCATTTTGATTGACCTTTCCTGCACTTTTTTCAGTTCTACAGAATTCAGTTTAGTAAACTAAGAAGCTAGTGAATCCACCTGTCATGGGATGAGGGGTGAGTAGCCCTTATCAGTGAGCCCTAAAGTGAATATTTGAAGAGAGAAGACAGACACAGTTGTCCAAAACTAGGGCTGGCCCTAAGCAGACTCCCCAGTTTCGCAGCCACATTCACTGGCTACAAGGGGGTGTTTTGTGAACAGGGTGAGCCCCACCATCCCACAACACGGTGCTCCTTCTTGCAGCCACCAGCTGCAATTCCCCCCCCCATCCCCAAAGCCCCTGAAAACAACACTATGTGATGACATAGCATTACTGTGATGAGTGCTTCTGGGTAAAAAATGGCATCCCTTACCACTGGCTAGGGGACCATCATTATATATCCCGGAAGTCCCTGTGAGAGCAACGCTACATCCTGGTATAGTGTAGTGCCTGGTGGCTTGGGGGGGGGGGAGAATAGCAACTGCTGGGAGGAACAGGACACAAGGGGCTCATAATTTTTGCCCCATCTCATTTGTTTCAAACCCTCAATCAAATTTTGGCCAATAGTTCTCCTTTAAAAATGTTTGTCTCAGCTCTAATTTAAACAGTAAAAAATAATGTTTTCACTCTAATGAACAGAAAATAAAGGGTGATGTTACTGGGGTCATGAAAAGTATCTATCGCATTTGGGTATCACTCTTGCTTATCCTCCCAACCACCATGAAATGTAGTAACAGTGTGTAGTAACAGGCTGAGTAACAGTGACTTGCCGATGGTTGCTCATTAAGCCTCATGGCTGAACAGGATTTGAAAACAGGTTCGCTAGGCCAGGAGCGGGGAACCTGTGGCTCTCCAGATGTTGCTGGACTACAGCTACCATCACGCATGACCATTGGCCATGCTGGCTGAGGCTGATGGGAGCTGGAGTCCAACATCTGGAAGGCCCAATATAGCCATTATAAAAAAGGTAAAGGTGTCCCCAACCAGTCGTGTCTGACTCTAGGGTGTGGTGCTCATCCCCGTTTCTAAGCCGAAGAGCCAGCGCTGTCCGAAGACGCTTCCGTGGTCATGTGGCCGGCATGACTGAACACCGAGGTGCACGGAATGCTGTTACCTTTCCCGCCGAGGCGGTACCTATTTATCTACTTGCAATTTCTTGCTTTCGAACTGCTAGGTTGGCAGGAGCTGGGACTGAAGACGGGCGCTCACTCCGTCACGCAGCACTCGGGTCTCGAACTGCTGACCTGCCGACCTTCCAGTCTGCAGTTCAGCATCTTAACCACTAAGCCACCGCGGTTATAGCATGCTGTCAATGTTTATAAGGGTAGCACTAGTCCAGTACTCCCACAACTGCTATTGTGGGATTAATCTTTCTGAATGCCAGAACTGTCTGCACAAGCACTGATTCCCCTGGGTTGCTCAGAAGTTCTGAAGGATCCTTCTAACAACTGCTAATTCAAAACACCAGACTACCCCATGTATGTGCAAACTATATGTTATACTAGGGGCAGAGCTTTGCTACTACAGTGGTGCACACATTCCTGCTTTTAAAGCACCAAGAAGGGTGAAAGTGCTATACCAAATATAAGTAAAGCATTCAATCTGCACTCCAGAGACAAGATAGAAATATGTCTGTGTATGAGATGGGCATAGCCTCAACATGGAGTAGAGAAGGTTGAATACAGGCCTTCTTAAGACACCTTCTTAGTGCTTCATTTATAAGACACCTTCTTAGTGCTTCATTTATTGATCACTTTTACTGGATTTTGCAGGCAAAGAACCTTGCAGTTTGTTGTTAGTACAAATGCAAATAAGAGTATTTGTAATGTACAAAAGCAGAAAAAGTGTGTTGCAATTCTTACTTCACTGAATGTATTCAACACCATGATGGAGACAAGGAGCTAAGAAGCTTCTCAAATAATACCCAACATGCAAGCCTTTTTGCTCTCTTAAAAAAACTGATCACAAGTTTTTCTATTTAGAAACAGCAATAAGATGTTGTGCTACAATAAAGTTTGGGCTGATTCCCATACTCTGCCACTCACTCACTCACCCAACCACAAAAAGGGGGAAAGCACTTGTGTCTGCATTTCAGCCACAAGAATAAATAAATAAATCTGTACTCTGGCAGGAAAAGGTGTTCTAAACATCCATGCAGACACAAAGAAAAGGTCACCACACTTTTTGCCTATTATGTAGTCTCATCTATGTTCTGCAATTTGTGTATTTGTTTTAATATTCTGCAGGGCATTATCATGAAGCTACATAATAGGAGCCACCCCATTCTTGCTTGTAAACACCTTTTACTAACATACTTCCAGTGATGAGGGTTTTCCAGAAAACCTTAAATAGGATTTTTTCTAGAAACTCCCCCCCCCCCATTCTGGTGCTCTAAACAGAGTAGGAACTGATTTAGCATGTTTCTTAAACTACTAAGGGCGCAATCCTATTTGGACGGCCATAAGCTTCCTAACTCAGAGGCTTACGGCCATCTAAAGCAGAGCAGGAGGTGTGGCAGAGGTGATCTTTGCCTTTGCACTCCTCCCGCTCTGTGTTTTTGCCCATCTAGCTGAAGTGACAGGGAGGGGGAGGGAAGGAGGCTGGGGAGGCCTGGGGATATGGTGTAAACTGTCCCGTCCCCTCCCTACCCACAGGAATGCCCTTTCAGTTCTCTTTAAGGTCACCTTTGTGACCTTGGAGAGGCAGCCAGTGCAGGGGGAGGAAGCTCGGATTTCTGGGTCCAAAGTCAGAGTGCTGTCCCCAGCCTTGGATCCAGGAATCCAAAAAATTCTTTGGCCCCCCAGATGCTGTCCATGTAGTTTAAATGTTATATTCAAACAAAGCTTTATTTGTAAATTATCTTTATTAAAACATTTGTAAATATAACTCAATAACATATACTTCCTTACATTGTTTAATTGTTAAGGAAAACAGGAAGGTACTGAAAACTATTGATATACTAATTTATAGAGGACTAACAATTTTAGCACACACAACTTCCTGGGGGCAGACACTAAAAATGTTAATTATATCTGTTTGGGGATACTTTAAGTGAAAGCCATTCTCCAGGGAAGTAGGATTCACTGGATGACCCAATGGGTTCCTTCTTACTCTATTGACTTACACAACTGTAATCAAAATAAGGAAAAGCTGACATGTCATGAAAAATGTTCATGTTTATACAAGAGCAGCAGTCACAAGCTCACTATGTTGCTAACGCTGGATAAAACAACACAAGAGAAAGAACTCCACCTGCCCCCTTTCTACTTCTACATGTGTTCTGCCTTCCTTCCACCAAATTATGTTTCCTACGTGCTGACAGTACTTTAGTTCTGTGTGCAGCCAGAATGACTACCTATACGGTTGATACTCTGGACAATTGGTCAATTATTGCTAATCAGCAGCCTATTTGATTGTGGTCAAATATTCCAAGAATACCGCTCTGTAGATGGCAACTTACCTTTATTTCTTTATGGTGTCATTTGTTAGCAAAGGCAGGAGATAGGGCAGCTTGGCTCCTAACCCTGCAGCAATCAGTTGCAAACCAGGCAACATCTCAAAAATTCAGCTTGCTTGCTTTAACTGCAAACATCTCCGAACAGCAACATAAGCGCGATGGCAATTATTGGTTCTTGCTGATCCCTAATCCCTGTAAATGGCTCCAGGGCTGCCTTGTGACCTTACCTGAACAAAAGGTAGCACTGCTGCTTGCCCCCCACTACTTTCACCAGTATCACCTATTCTCTGGGTGACCTTGCAATTACTCCTGCTCCAGCTTACCTGTGTCCCCCCATCTGTGTACCCCATCCAGCTCCCAATCCCTCTAGACAGATCTCTTGGCTGTTAACAGTGATGTGGGGAGCAAATTTTTTCCAGTGCTTTATTTTTCCACATAAATTTTTCCATTTAAAATGAATATATGCCAATTGCAAATACAATATTAGGCAAGCTTGGCAGTTCCAAAGTTGTAATTAATGTTTTCAGGTGATTATCTTATCTTGAGCAACTACGCGAAAGAATACATATGCCATTGAAATACATGTATGTCTCAGAGTGAAGTAGAATGAATACATAGTGGCAGTAAAACTGAATGTGCCCCAATAACCTTAGTGGAACTCTTTTGAAATAGATGAGTGGTTGTCAGCGTATCATTCACAGTACTTCGGGTTGCTAAAATTAATTAGCACGTCAACCACTTTCAGTACATTTGTTTTGGTTTTCTTAAATTTACACAAAGGGAAGTACATTCTATTGTCTTTACATTTTTACAAGTATTCCAATAAAAATTTCTACATAACATTTAAGGCACACTAAACAATTTTCCTCAAATATTTCAGGCGGAATACTTGTGGTGTATTGGGACAAAAAATTAACATAGGGAACTTATTTTTAGTTTTGTTTACTAAATGCATGTTAAATAAACATGCTAAATTAGATTTCTCTAGGGCATCAGAACATTTTCCAATGCAAACTGAAACATTTCCTATGCAAATTAATATTGGAAAACTTTCCAATTCAAAATTTTCCAGAAAAACATTACGGGTGGTCAATCCAGGTGGGTTGATTCTTTGGCCACAACTGGCTCTCCCTAGATTCTGCTTACAATCATACAAGGATATAGCAGTTCTACTTCATAAAAGAATCATATCCACAGTTAAGACAATAAGCTCTTTCACTACTGTCTTTAAATGGATAAGTGTGAGGAATATAGATTTGTGTTAATATAAGGACTGAACATACTAATTAGCCAATAGGCATGAACTAACGCCTAAGAAAATTCAACGCCAAAATGTTGTTGATGTTCAGTTCAAAGAGCCTGATGGTTTCCTAGATTTTTTTTTTTTTTTTGCACTCTCAACAGAGAAGAGGTTACGTCTCTAATGGTGCAATCCTATGCATGTTTAGACAGAAAAATTCTGTCTGGGGAATGCTGGGAATTGTAGGACTTTTTTCTGTCTGGGGAATGCTGTAGGACTTTTCTGTCTAAATATGCATAGGATTGCACCCTTAGTCCTTCTATAAATGTCTTACTATATTGTTTTTAGAAATCATCTGAGGGGAGCAAAGGCTGGGAAACAGTATATAAACATTCTGAAAGAACATATTTCATAATCCAAAGCCTTTCCATTTTTTCAGAAAAAATGATTTTTCTGGGACTTCACTTCTCTAGCTAGATTCATCCTTCATGGTCAATTACCATTATTCTCATTTTATTGGTAAGGTTTGAGAGAAGAGCTTAAATCAAGGGTCTCCAACAAAGCAGGGATTTGAACTCATGTTCAATTCCCACTGGGCCCTTCAAATTTAGGACAGAGGGCAAGCAGCTTTTCATGCACCAATAGGCTTGCTGACAGATATTCTCAATAGATGTTCCACCTTTTCCCCCATCCTTAGAGAAGCTGCAAAACTTTCAGTAGCCAGGGTAACATGGTATGAAATTATATAGTTCATAATATAAAAGAATAGTGAAGTATATCTTGAAAGAGGACAGGATGTGTTTTCCAGTTTATCTTCCTATGTCTGACATATCAGATGTAAGAACATCAGTACTCAAGAGCAGCCATGCTGGATCACACCAAATGCCTATCTAGTTCTGTTCTCACAGTGGCCAACCAGTTGCCTATGGGAGGCACACAAGCAGGACATGAACATGATAGAATACAGCCTTTGATAATGGAGATAATATATAATAAATCAATGTATTTTGATATGAAATTTGAGAAAATAATTGCATCTTACTCACTAGGAGGGAAAAAATTATTTGATTTCATTAAGATTTAAGTGTCTACATCAGTATATATATCAGTGAGATGTTTCTTTTCTTTAAGGAGAACTTAGCACAGTGGCACAGCAAACCTATTATGCATTGTGTAATAAAAGCACCAAGTTTACACCATATGTGCATTAGTGACAATTTCCAGAAATTGTACAAGCCTTCCCTCGCCATGGTAAAAAACATGTCTGATTTTTTATTTGAAGAAATGATTGAGATTCCCAATTCGTGTCTGGAAGCCAATCTGCAGTCACAAAAATGAGCTCTACTTTTTTTTCCATTAAGGTGAGCTCTTTTCCTTTGAGGCTTTGGTAACTGAGCTACCAAATTATGGGATGATTCCAGATCTACTTAAGAGTAGACCTCTTAAAACCAATGGCCCTGAAGGGAGCAATCCTACCGGGATAGATGGCCGCCTCTGAACTCAGAGGTGACCACCTATCTAATGCAGGGCAGGAGAAGCACGGAGCAGATCATTCCCTCCGCACTTCGGCTGCCCTGCATTTGCGTCTAGACAGCCGATTTCAGCTATCTAGCCGTGGGAAGTTGGGAGCGCGGGAAGCGGCAGCCGGACAACATGTTGGATGTGTCGTATCAGATTTCTGATTTCCCTACCCCGGCATGCCTCCAGGAATGCCTTGTTTTTGCTGCTGTGTGTTCCTCTTGCGAGCGCAGCGCAGGAGGGGGTGAAGATCAGTTCACGAGGAACCAACCTATCCTATGGCTATCTAGCTGCTGACTACCAGCCATAGGATTGCACCCTAAGTTAGTCATGACTCACTTAAGTCCTGCTTATTTCAGTGGCTCTACTCTAAGGATTACTAGATCTAGAAACAAGCCACTGTTATCTTTTTGAAACCTACCATGTCATCAATTTGCTTGGTTCTTTCACTGAGCAGTTCTTTTATGAACACAATGAATTGGTTTGGTCAATTTTCTCCATGTTTTCAACATCTGAAGAGTTTATTTCCTTTGTATGGAGTACAAGTTCCCACTCTCCTCTTCAGAAGGGTGCCAAGCTCTTCAAATCACTTCCACAAATGAACAAAGAATTTTGGCAAATGGTGTAAAAGGAAGCCTCTTGCAACAAGCAGTCAAAGACTAGCATGCAACTACACCTATCTTCATGCCTTGTATAAAACCCCTAAAATGTTTAGAAAATGTTTTTGTGGTGGACACAGGTGGATAAGGTGATTTTTACCTTGGATCAACTGGTGGGCGCTGACGAGTTTTTGTTGTTCTCTATTTTGTGTGCTAAATGTGATTTGCCAGCTACGCTAAATGGCAATACTTGCAATTGCAACAATTGTAAGTATCTAGGTTTGGCCCTGCCACTTTTACACCTTCAGCATCTCCTTCACTTTTGGAACAACAACAATTGAGGGCAATCAGGCAAATCAACCTACAATCCATGTCTATAAATATTTATTAATGGAGAATAAGTGTGATATACATGGTCTTAAGCAAGGATGGAATAGGGAACTGGATTTTCCCACTTCACCTAATCATTGGATACCTTAGCACCTGTATCTGATGCTTCTATGGATCTCGGTTGGGTCTTATTCTGCAAAAAACCCTTTTTTCATGTCTATTGGACACCACAATGTCTCTTTAATAAGGGTTTGTCTAAGCTGGCCAGTTGTTGGACGTGTAATGCAGCTAATGTTTTTTTTAAGCATACGTGTTGGCAATGTTCAGTAGTTTCCCCTTTTGGGGAGGAGGTCATTATAACGGATACATTTTGTATTGGAACACTCCTTAATATTTACTGATGTATATGCTCTTTTAAATTATCTACCTGCTTCCTGGACATTAATGAATGGTCAGTGCAAATGGATTCTCCAAGTGCTTCTGACAGCTAAAAGACAGATATTACAACATTGGAAGGGCAAACGCTCACCTCCTATAATGCAATGGATTGAAGACCTTCCAACACTTTCAAAAACTGAAGAGGTGGTGTACAGAGGCCACCTCCAAATGGATACTTATTTGGATATTTGGTCTGCTTTTGTTAAAGTTTATGTATAGTTCTTAGAAACCTGTATTTCCACATCACACACACATTTCATATGTATGCATTGACATTGATATATTCAAATCTATGTAGCGACATTTTTCTTTTGTTTCTTTTGTTGAAATTTCACAATAAAAAAAATCAACTACAAAAACCCCAAAGCCCCTTTTCTGCTTTTGCAAGAGTGTGATTGCCATAGACACAATATTGTGGCATATATCAGATTGCCACTAAGACTGGGTATCCTCATCTCGTAAGTGCTGCTTTCAGTTATGAATCTGCAGTTCCTGCTATTGCTATTCCTGCTTGTGCCAAAGCTTGGGTCCAGCCACTCTCTTCCAGCCACTTTTCCAGGATCTTTACATGGAGCCCTCCAAACCTCACTATGAAGTAATCTTCTCCATACTTCTCAAGCCACTTCCACTGGATCTGTTTAGCAATGACATATACTGGTTGGTCAAAGATCAGCACTGAGGTTTGTCCAAGGTTCACATACTCAACAACATTTTTCTACCACATTGATTGAGTGTTGAATCATTACTATGCAGCACATAGCCACACAGAGATAAAGTGGTGAAATTCAGGCTAGCAGCAGGGAGGGGGTCATGGAGAGCCCTTGAATAGATAGAGGGAAATTATACCCCCTTTCCTGTCATTTGAGTAGTGAATGTAGAACACTGACATTTAATGACTGGTTATTTTGTTGTCATCAGCTTTCTAATAAAAATAGAAGTGCCCAATAAATAATGCTGTGTACGAAGTGATTCTAGCTTGAGTGAATGATGAGACAGGCTCTAGACTTACACTACATACACAAGATTATGCACTTGCTTCAGATTAAGTCATTTTTAATAACCACGCTCTTTTCTTACCAATATTAACTCGGATCAGAGTCCCATTCTACTCATAAGTGTACAGCATCCACCACTGGAAAAACATGTGGCCAAAATATGCAAACAATTAACTATTTAAGGAATCTTATGAGTTATTCTAGAAAACCTCATTGTAGTGGTAATTAAGGGAGACATTAAGAATTGGTTGATTTTAAAGCCTAGCTTTAAAACCTAGCTCGGTACTACTCTTGTTGCCATTTAATTACCCCCATGGGGTCTTAGAGGTTTTACTTCAGGCAAATCATCCCATGTAAAGTTTTAAAGGCTGCAATCTTATACACACTTACCTGAAGTCCCCACTGAACTCAGTGGGGCTTACTTCTGAGTAAATACACAGGACTGCACTGCAAGTTACCAGCCAAAATCTAAAACCACCCACAGTATAGCTTCCTTCAGCTACATATTTGAGTATAGGAGTAAAATTTGTATAAGCCAACACAGAAAAACCCCACATAATCACCAAATACAGCAATAGTGAAGACAATATTACAACATTTTGCTTTGTAAACATTATTATTTAATAATCTGTGTTCACCAGAAACTGATTTCATATCCTTTACAATTTATGTTCAGTACTACTTCACTCATGTCTAGACCAACCAAGAGCATACTTGACCAGGGATACATGCCCCCACATTTGCTTTAGAGTCCATATTTCTGATCCTGCACCACTAACTCGTCTCTCAGTACTGACTATATAGGGCTTATAGTGTTAAGGACTGCATGGGAACTTGTTCAAGTACAACATGGCCGTCTTCACTACTCCAGTGGTACAGAAACAATTTGCAGAGCACTGCATTTTAAATTATAGTAAACAAAGGTCACTGGCCACAGTGAAAAGGGCAAGGAGGTGGCCTAGTGACTTGTCTGGCTTGTTTGCTTTGCTGCAGCCTAAGTGATTATTTTCTCCATAGGAGCCACACCTTCAGGACAGACATTCTTAACATATGCTCTCATTGTGGTACAGAGACCAACTAGCTCATTCTTTAACAAAAAAGGGGGTCATTTCATTTTTACTGTAATGAGGAGACTTCCCATTGTTTTTATATGTTTATATAAAACTGCTTTTATATTGGCATGTTAAATATTTCTATTGAAAATATACCAGAGGCAAAATAACAGGACCTCATTACAGTTTTATAGAATTCCAACAGCTGTTTATTTCCTTGAGGTATTAATAGAACCAAAAAGGAAAACTGCATGTATCTTATAGATGTGCAAGACATGAGATGCAAACAAGTGAAAACTACAATTCAAAGGAAAATATTTAAACTCTTGTATCTCAGCCATTTCTTAACTGAATTTTTAAAGTACCTGGCCATCTTATGGCTCTGACCACTGAGACTCTGTGTAGGGTTGCATGAAGTTGGGACACAGCCTTGATTTTATTATCAAAGTGCCTGTGGGAGGTGCAAATGTTGAGAAATGGGGGATATTTCTAGCTATAAATGGCTGACAGAATGCCAAGTGCCTTAGGTACTTCAGAAAGTCTCATGGTTAATTGGGTAGACAAACTACAATTCCCTTGTTATTCAAGAAGTAGAGGAGATAAATTATAACTAATCTGCTTTATTCAGAGTTTTGTAACATGCTATTGTCTGGAAAAGCCATCCTTCCTGCCAAGAAATCTATTCAGACACTCAAGACAGAAAACTTTCTACAGTAAACACATACTAAACATACATTTTGCAGTCACTGTGAAATACTATGAAGATCTTTAGTTTATGCATCAATGCTGTCCTTAAGTTTTGCCCAAAACACTTTGCATGAAAAGCAGGATCTCACAGCCCCAACTATTCAAATGACACCACTTTAAAGAGAAAATGTTAATAAAATGTATCAAGCACACTGATTCACAGATAAATTACAATCCCTCTCATTACACTGCTCATTTTGCACCATTCCAGAAACTATCTATAGAAATTGCCACCACAGGTCTCCAGTTCTATTGCAATGCCTAGCCTTTTATCTCTTTCAAGTGCAGGGAATCTCTATTCCCTACCTTTCAAGCTTCATGCAATATAGGAGATTGCAAGTCATCTTTCTATATAGTTTCTTTAATTTTCTGTCCTACATCTTGCAAAGATGTCTTCCTACCTTGAAGGAGGATGTTTGAGTTGAGTGTGTAAGTAAACCACTTCCTCCAGCAAATACCAGTTTGTTAGAGTTACTGTTCTGAGCAGACTGCTTGGTTTCAGAGAAGGTCCTGCTCCCCGCCCCCAAATACTGGCAATATAGACATGCTACCTTTAAGAAAGGTTTGGCCTGGGCTTAGGTGGGAAGCTCGACATTATCATACCAATAGGAATTGCATAGCATATGAAGCCTCAAGGAAGGCAGAATATTACATTGACCTCATGCAAGTGACCAGTTGTAACGAGATGTGAGATGTTCCCTCCCAAAATAGAGGAAACACCTTCAGGGTATAGAGCACAGGGAATTAATAGGCTGAAAGGGGTTTCACCAGGTGCATCTCTCTACTGGACAGAGAGCCCATTCGCGAAGGTATTGTCTTCTTGATGGCTCTGGCAAGTAAAGTAATCAAACCTTTTGTTCACAAACAGGAACTGCCATTCCCCAATACTTTTTATGCAGCTATTGGGTTACAGTCATATAGGCCATGATGTCAATTGTTTTGTCTAAACTCTATAAAAAGTTTTTGGCAGAAAATGTGCCTGTTTTTGGATCAGTTCCTTCCATGGCTTGATGGATATATAACACCCTAATACCTCGTCATAGAATACTTGGGACTCTTGGCACCCTGAGGTTCCATTACAAGAGGTCCAGTAGATCTCTTCCCCAGAGACAGGCAAACCCAGCATTCCACTCTCTGACGAACCCAGAGAAAGGGCTCTAATAGGGCATGGGACACTGCAGTTCTGTCTCCTCCACCTTGTCACCCAGAACTTCCCAAAACCCTTCTAAAAAGCTTAAAACACAAGCAGTAGCTAATGATGCGGTCTTTAACTTGGGAAAAGCTCAGTGAGAAATCCCTTTTAAAACTACACAGCCAAATGTCCAATAAAAAAGGAGCTTATTTGGGAGGGGGAAGAGAAATGGGGGCAGGGGGCACACCAGGGAAGGCAACAATCACACACGTATACAATTTTTTTAAAAAAAAAATCAGTCTAATTTATCTAGGAACATTACCTTCTTCAGTACAGTATTGGGTCCTAGAGCATATGACGTTTACTGCAGAGAGGATGTTTTGAGAGAGAGCACCTGGCTTCCAGTTAGATGGAATATAGGAAAGCGGAGGGGATCTTTTCAATGGGGATCTCTGCTCAGTAAAAGCCAGCCCCTTCACAGAGACTGCTGGCTGGTGTGTCCAATAACATGATAGCCTCCATTTCTGATGTCAGTGGTCTAATCAGCAAATCAGAAAATTACCCAGTAGCAGGACCCACCTTGTTAATAAGGTAACTTATCTCTCAAAAGCCCAAGGTGGTTGGAACCAGTCAGCCTATTCAAGAAAAGGGATTAAGGTCTGTTTGCATTTTGGAGGACAAAGAAGTGAGTTAAGGCTAGATACAACTATTCAGGTTGCCCAGGAGGGTGCCAACTGATCACATGCTCCAGGGAGCACTGTGGATCTATATCAAAGGTAGGGGTTTGTCATGTGTATTGTTTTGGGTTCCCCTCTTTGCCATAGACACACTATTGCGTGTAAAATAGTGTTTTTGTATAGTCAAAAGATCCTTAATGGATGCGCATCTTGAGAACTTGTGGAAGTTTGCATATGTGTCTAAAAGAGCACATTCTGTAACACTGTCTGACATCCTCTACTGAACTCTGGACATGTAACAATCCCTCAAAATTGTTGCTTGACCGCCTATGCCTGAAGACAATTTATGAACTATAAAGCTGCCTGAAGGTTAGTTGGCCCAAAAAGGGGGACAGGGTATGACTTCATTCGTTCTGCAGTTTTCCTTTTTACCTGTAGAAACAGCCACTGATGGCTGGAACAGACATTAAATGTTCCCCAAACATTAAACCTGGTTTAGCAATGGGAGTACACAATCACATGCTCCCTCCCTCTGCCCCTCCTGTGTTCAAATTCCTCACATGCATACTTCTCCCTTTACCATCGCATGTTGTCACATTTGAGTGTTACTAACAATGGTTAAGGAGACTCCTAAACACCAGTTAATCATGGCTAATGTCTGGGAAGCATTATGCCTGTATCTGCCTTATGACTCTGATCTGTAGAGACACTTCTTACTGAGTATCTCATGGAATGTCCCACCACGGGATGTACATGTGGCTGGCTCCCTCTAAGGCCTGAACAGGCCTTAAAGACCTGGCTGTTAGAGTATGTTTTAAAACGAATGGATGCCCATTTGTATTTTATAATGTTTTACTGTTGCTTTTATTTTAAATGTTTTATGCTGCTCTTTTAGTTATTTGTATTCTATATTTTGTTGCTTTAAAGGTTTATCTTGTAAACTGCCTCAAGGAGGCTTTGCATCAAAAGGTGGCACAAAAATATTATAAATAAATTCAAAGCTTTACTCGGGAAATATCTGTACTAAAAGAATTGCAAATATTGCAAGACGTGACAACTCAGTAAGATACACTTGCCTGACACTGTGTAGATTTTAAGAAAAAATTAAGCACACTGGAAACTGTTAATATACTGTTTTCAGCATGCCTAAATAATTGTATGCATAAATATGTACTTTCTAGGGATAGTTACCTGAAAAAAATGTTAAATTACAACTTTGCTTTTACATTTGACTAGTATTACATCCACGCCAGTTGCTCAATTTTACCTGTACTGTGCTTATCTGTTATGTTACTAATTAATTTGATACAACACACTTCAAAAAAGTGGAAAATTTCCTAAGGAAAAAATATAACAGTGGAAGGTTTTTCAGAAAATTTTCCTCCCCATAATATCAAACACACATTTGCCCAACTGCATCTTCTTCTCTTCTTCCCGGAATGCATACTATGAAACACATACATGTTTGAACATACTCGATTCCCAACATACTTCCGTCAGACACGACTTCTGGAAGAAATACTCTCAATGCTAAAATTCACCAATAGCAACAGAATTTTTTCATAGGGAGAAGCCTGCCGATATACACACCTTCTCATACAACTATAAAACTCATTTCATTTTTTTTTTTTTAAATTAACACTCAAATCACAGGAACCCCCTCGTAGTAACTTAAGCCCAGCCTCAACTTCATTTTACAGGAAAGGTGGTATAAAACTGAATAAAATAATCTGATGTGGTTGTTTCTTACGGCCATCCTCTGCTAGCCACAGAGCTCTAACTAGTCAACCCTTTTGAAATTAACTTGCATCAATCGATATTTTACTATGCTATCTTACCTAAGGCACTTAATGCAGTGAATCTCTCCTCCCTAGTTCTTGCATCAAAATGCCATTAGTATCTCTGAAACATAGGAGAATGAAGCCAAAATGCAGTTTCTACCTGTCTCAGTCCCCCAGGCAGTTTCTGGATGAAGACTCTGCTCTTTTTCATTCTGCAGGATTATCACACACTACTCAAATCAACCAAGATTTCCACTCAGAATTTTTTCCTTTCTGAATCACACACTGAAGAAGCAACCATGTCCGAAGCTGTAGTCCCTTCTGAGGAAGGTTATTATTCTTCTCCCCGTATTCCAAGTTGCTCCTGGGTCACATGGCTGACAAATTAACTTGGGCAGTTTATTTTCCTCTCATAAAATTCCCACAAAAGGAAGAGATGTGAACTATTGCTCTTACTTGTGTCACCCATATTGCCTCCATGCCCCACCACTCTCAATTCAGGAAAAGGGGAAGACAGCTGTTTCAACAAAGGACCAGAATAAACCATGGCTGGATAGGGTGCTTTTGGGTGGTTCCAGATCATGCTGATTCCGTGACATATTTTTCTTGAATAGCTCATTGTTTATCCTTTTCTTGCTTGCGCTCCTTCCAGCATCTCTATCCTTCAGGCTTCCCAGTGTTCAAATTTTCTCCCCCTTCTCAACTTCAGAATAAGAAGCAACAGCACTACTGTACTATACCACTTTTGCTCATTCTGAGGTTAGACAGAAACACCAAAACATCAGTCATATATTTCCCTTATTTCTAAAACCTCTTTAAGTTTTGTGCAAATTAACTTTGCACAATATCTACAGCACACATGGCCAGCACCACACACTGAAAAGAGTAGTCCATAATGCCTTTAACCCACACTCACATTTGCTACTTTAAAATAAACCAACCATCCAAACTGATAGACCTCCCTTACTATGGAATCTATATGCCTTATGACTGAGCACATGTGTGTTTTCTCTCCCTTCCCCACCAGCAAGGGCCTGAATACCCTTCAGAGATTAATACACAGTTGTAATTAATAAGCACATAAAGAGACAGGCAACGTAACACACATAACTCCATGAACTTTGAGCCCAACATGCACAGATGTACCAACCTACACAACCGCACATCAACATTCAATCTACTTACAATCCTGAAGCTTTTGTGCTTTTCCTAATACACAGAGAAACACTATTCCCCTCCTTTCTATCAAAACATATACCCTACACAATGTTGTTCTGTGTGCATGCCCTTGCCCTCCTTCCTTAGCTGCCCACCTCCCCTCCCTGAACTGGGAGGAACAGCTCCTCCCATATATTAGGCCCTTTCAACAGGAACTGCCAAGGAGTGGAGACTCTTGGTTGGTAGGTGTGTATCAGGGGCAAGCAGATTTCAGGCTTGTGGGAACTCATCTGTTTTCTATTAGAACATTAAGATTAGCCCCGCATGATACAAGACTCCCACAGATAACCTAAGCATCTTCCACTTCTCCAATGTATCACCCTCCTCCAGTCTCCTACTGTAATCTGCCAAGTCCTTCCCCCTCCTTCTGCATTATGCTCCATTAAAAAAAAATCATGCACCTATGGGGCATGAATTCTGTGGGGAAATTATGCTACATATTCAGACGTCTCCACATTCCTATAATTTGTATTTCCCCACTTCTAATCCCAACACACTTTGACAGCACCTCCTGTAATGCCTTTTTCATTATTGCTACCCCCCCCAATTCCAGTTTCCTCATAACTTGAGGCCCTCTAACTAGAACCTGTCCACCTATTACTATCCCTGAAACACTTCAGGAACAATATTTTCAGATCACAGTCACCCCTTCCCCATCTGCAATCTACTCTTCCAGTTCTGCTTAATTCCACCCCCTCTCATCTCTCCTCTCAGCTCATTTCCTCTTCTCTTCAAACAATCTACAGCTCCCCCCCCCCCCCATAACGTATCGATTTAATAGTTCTCCATTCAGGAGAATCCTTCAGTGCAATCTAAGGTTTCCCCCACCCTGGGACTGCCACCACATACACACATGGCTCCTCTCTATTGGAGGGAATATCTCAGTGCAATCTAAAGATTACCCCCATCCTGGGACGGGGGACACACACACACTCTCTCTCTCTCTCTCTCTCTCTCTCTCACACACACACACACACACACACACGGTCCTCCCCATTTACAGTCGATCCTTCCTCTGCTAGCTCATTCCACTGCCACCCATCCCATTGCAGTTGGAGAGGGGGAGGGATGCAAAATTCAGTGCAAACCAAACTTCCTTGTATCTACTGCAGTCCATATGCAGTCTACACATGTGAACCCCCCCCCATATGCCTTTCCCCTTCCGAGTCACCTCCTCCCCTCAAGTGAGAACCATAGAAAAGGACAACAAATCCCTCCCTCTGTGTAATTTAGCTACTTCGACCCGCAACTGAAGATAAGTAACAATCACCTGCGCTCGGGCACAAAGACACGAGTTAAGTCTTTCCTCCTCTACCCTCTGCCCCGAAGGGCTTACTATTCTAAGAGGACTGACATCTGGGTGTTGTTGTTCTCAAGAGAGGGGATCTCCTCCGATGGGATGTTCAGGGGTCTCGCCGAGGAAAGCCCCATCCCCCACACTTCCAGGTGCCCGCGCGCCCCACTTCTAAACACTCCACGATACCCACCCCCAACGATGTTGCAATTTAGAAACACTTATTTCCTCCCCCCCGCCAACGCTCCCCCCTCCCAGTGAAGCCGTTGCTTTGGTGGGGGAGGGGAGAGAACCCTCGTCCACCCGGTCTAGTCGCGCCCCATTTAATCCCCCCCCCCGCAAACTCCCTCAGGAACAACACACAGCAGCCCTTCCTCCTCTTCCTCCCGCCTGCAGTGACGGAGGGGGGGTCTCGTCCAGTGCAATGCAGCCCCCTTCTCGAATTCATGACACCCGCCCCCCCGACGCCCCTCCCGCACCGAGCGAAACTTCACGAAGGCCGAGCAGCGGAGCGGCGGCCTGCTCACCTCAAACCGGCTCTTGGTGACCCCGTTCATCTCCCTCCTCATGGTGGAGGCCCGGCGGGGGGCAGCTAGGCTGAAGCCGGGCCAGGCCGAGCCGAGCCGGGCCAGGCCGAGACAGGCCTGGCCCCCCACGTCCTCGGCGGCGGCGGCGGGTCGGTCGGCGGCCTGCCTCCCCGCCGCGGGAGGGAGGGCCGGGCGGAGCCCCCTGCGCCACACGCCAGGCTCCGGGGGCAGGAAGGCGGGGCAGACCGGCGCCTCCGCCGCTGCAGCAACTTCTGCTTCTGCTTCAACCCAAAACAAAAACACTCCGCACCTGCCAGCAACAGCGCCGCTCATTGGACGAGGGCGGCGCGCACCGGAGGCGGGGGGAGAAAGAGCGCGCGCGCCCCCGAGCCCGCGCACGTGCCGGGGGAGGGCTGCGGCCGGCTCGGCCCCGCCGGCCTCCGCGCGTGCGGGGGCTGCGCTCCGGTTTCGCCGGGCCGCGGCCGGAATCCGCCTGCTCCGCGAGCTGTGCCGGGCGCGACCCTGCGCGTGGTATCACCACTAATCACGTATTGCATTTGCATCCCGCTCCTCGGCCAAAAAAGGCCCCCGGAGCGGCGTACGAGCGGAGAGCGGAGAACGAAGGAGGCAGCCCGGCCGCCCGCCGGCGCACCGCCTAGAAAAGGCGCGACGCACAAGGAGACGGGGGGGGGGGGTTAGGCAGACGGCCCGGCTCCCCCCCCCCTCATCTCCCAAAGGAGGGGACGCCCCCCTTGCCTGCTCCCGCGCTCCCCCTTCTCCCCCACAGGTAGACGAGTGGCTTTGTGTAAGGAGTGATCCCGTATATGTTTAGACAAGTTTAGGAATTCCCAGCGCTCCCCGGCCCTCAGGGTTGGCCGGGGAACGCTGGGAGTTGCAGGACTTCTTTCTGCCTAAACATGCATAGGATCGCTCCTTACACAACGCTACTGTGGCTATGGTGGGTTTTAACCCTTCAGTCAGTTTAGTACTAAGTTAACTATTACACAAAGATTTTTGAATGTTCTCTGCCTTTCCCCTGGCCTAGGTACGGATCCCAGGGGTCTCCTCCTGAGCACCAGCAAACTTACAAGGCCTGGCCCGTTTACATTCAACAGGCTTGTCTGGTACCATGCCTTCACACTATTCTCTGAACTGCAAGATGCAAGGTTTCAAGTTGCACAGGGATTTTTCTCTAGATCTGGCTGTTTTGCTCTGTTCCATATATGCCAATTATTTCAATGTGACAGGATAAGAGGCTTCTTTACACCCTTGAACCCAAATAGTCTATTACCAAGTTATTGGCAGTTGCTAGCTGATGTAGTGGCAAAGGGGGCTGCACTCACTAAGACGGCTGTAGACAAACCACCACTTTGTCAGCCCCATCTGCAATATAGAGATCACACCTTTATGGGACTGTTGTAGGGATTACTGAAATAATGTATATGAAATGTATCAAATGCTTCAAATACACCACATAAATGCCAAGTACTCTTGCTGCTGTTATCAAACACAACTATTGTGTTACTCTGCTACTACTGACAACTACCCAAACCAAGTAATTTTATTGGTGTCCAATGTTTACAACTACAGGAACAAAAAAAAGCTAAGGGCACAATCCTATGGCCGCTAGACAGTGACTAGACAGCTATAGGGTGGTTTGGTTTCCGAGATCCAACCTCGGAGCCCGCACTCCGAGGTCAGTTCCCAGAAAACCACCTCCCCGTCCCCTCCCCTGTCAGACTGTAGGCGGTGCAGATTGTCCCTGGGCTCTGCGCTCAGTTGAGTTCCCCAGGGGTGGGTAGTGCTGATATGACACTTGCTGTGCGTTGTCTATCCTCCCCACCCACCCCTCTCCAAAGCGGGACAGCCGAAATCAGCTAATGCAGGGTATCCGGCGCACAGAGAAGATCCCCTCCATGCTCTGCCTGCCCAGCATTGGGTAGGTGGTTCCCTTTGAGTTTGGAGGCGGCCGCCTATCCTCATAGGATTGCTTCATAACTGAGGTTTTTAAGTTTATGTTTGTGTAGGAACTTTACTTACTTACACAAACCTTATTTTGATCCCATTATATTTTGTCATGCCCTTTGACTAATATAAGCAAAATTTAACTTTGACCTAAGTTATATCTCTAACTACTGGACTTCAAGGAATCTGCTTTTGAAACAGCAGTACCTGGGGGAACATGTGAACTAAAAAAATCCTCCAAGCATGTATAAGACACTATTTTCACTATTGAATATTACAACCCCCACCCCATCTGCAATTAAGGCAGGGCTTCAAAGCAAGTTGACAAATCTAGTTCAAGAAAACAAGCCCTGAATACTATGCAAGTCGTTAGCTTAATTAACCTACCTGACTTGGGAGATGGAGGAAGAGAGACGCTGAAGTGGATACCTTCCTGTACCCCATATAGCAAACTCCAACATGATCCCATATTCTCTATCCTCACTGTTGTATGCCAAAGGTAAGATAGGATTAGCTATCCCAGGACTACTGAAAACTCTCCTCTGTAGTATGTGACAAAGAAACGTTTGAGAGCCAGTGTAGTGTAGTGGTGAGAGTGACGGACTGGGAGCTGGGAGATCCTGGTTCTAGTCCCCACTTGGCCATGGAAGCTCACTGGGTGCCTTTGGGCCAGTCACAGACTCTCAGCCCAACCTACCTCACAGGGTTGTTGTTGTGAGGATAAAACGGAGAGGAGGATAATGTAAGCCGCCTTGGGTTCCTTGCAAGAGGAAAAAAGGCGGGATATAAATGCAATAAATAAATAAATTGGACCCTCGTACAGTGTGAACCCACACACCTACCATCTGTAGTAGGTATCCCCCACCTCAGTTGGCATGATCCTCAGTTTTATATTACTTGTACTGTGTGTCTCACAAAAGACCGAAGATACATTTTGGCTGTAACAAAAACTGGGTTTAAACAAACTCATTGAAGACCTCTCGCAAAGAGAGAGAAGGCATTATTCTTAGATTATAATGGCAACGAACCCAGAAGAATCCTATACCCTATATTTAGTTATGATGGCATTCATTAAACTGAAGAGTCCCTATCTTCCCTCCTCATCACATTCTTTTTCCTTCGTGTTAACTATTTGAATAAATATCTCCTGCTGTTGACTGCACTCACAATCATTAATACAGATTAGAATTCTCACTACATCCATAAGCATGTATTTTTAAAAGTGCAAAAAAAGTTCATTCCGATAAAGACATCCCCCCCCCCCCCCCGCTAGGGTTGTTAAAGGATTGTAACTGAGGGCATAATCCTATGCATGTTTAGACAGAAAAAAGTCCTACAACTCCCAGCATTCCCCAGCCAGGACTTTTTTTCTGTCTAAACATGAATAGGATTGTGCCCTAAGGCTGCAATCCTACACCCACTTCCCTGGGAGTAAGTCTCATTGATCTCAGTGCAGCTTACTTCTGAGTAGGCATCTATAGGGTTATACTGTAATTTTCACAGACACCTTGCGCTGATGCAGCAATAAGGGCACCTGCTAAAAGACACGCCGCCACCACCATCGTAAACAGCTATAGTGCAACTTGGAATGTTGTGACGCCTTTTTACGTTGTGGGAAAGCAGGCTTGAGTTAAATTCTCCCTACAAGCAAGTGAAGGCGATGCTTCTGCCCTCAGCATCACAAAAGATATGGTCGCCAGAATCATACGACTGCGTGCAATCTCTGTAACGTAGATCAAATTGTTGTTCAGTCGTGTCCAACTCTCCGTGACCCCGTGGACCATAGCACGCCAGGCCTTCCTGTCCTGCGCTCTCTCCCGGAGCGTGCTGAAGTCCATATTCATTGCATCGGTGATGCTATCTAGCCATCTCATCCTCTGCCGTCCCCTTCTCCTTTTGTGTTCCATCTTACCTAACGCAAAAAGCAGGGAAGAGAGAGAAAAGGGGCAGAGACTCCAGCAACAAGCCTCCAGTGTCAGCACTCCTGTGGTGACCTGAGTCTTTCAGCTAAGCAATGGCCACACTTAATTTCCATCCATCCATTTCATTTATATCCCGCCTTTGTTCCTCCTTAAGGAACCCAAGGCGGTGCACATAATCCTCCTCCTCCTCCATTTTATCCTCACAACAACCCTGTGCAGTGGGCTGGGCTGAGAGTCCGTGACTGGCCCAAAGTCCCCTAGTGAGCTTCCATGGCCGCCTGGGGATCAGATCCCGGATCTCCCGGCTCCCAGTCCAGCACTCTGACCACTACACCACACTGGCTCTCACTTGAGTCTTAGGGCGCGATCATCCGCGCATTCAGGCAGAGCAAAGGCCTACTTTGCCGAGGCACAGCAGCTGGAAGGCTTTGGACAGCGGAAGGGAAGCAGGAGTCCACGGGCTGGTCAGGGCTCCTCGCCCGGCCCCCGAGCAAGCTCTGCCCTGCTCGCCCGCCCCGGCCAAGGGCTCGTTGCTGTCCTCCCCAGGGCACAAGGAAGAGCTTGTCTCCTCCGATTTCTCGTTTTTGAAGATATTGTGAGCTTCAAGAAGATGCCCTGTTCGCCTCCCGCCTCCCATTTCTTTCTCCAGCCTTGCCCAGAGTGCGCCGGTACCCCCTGCATGCAGTGGATTCCCTGTGGATTCCATTTTTGTAGCACATCAAAGGCCATATGTGCTTCTTGTTCTTCCCTTTTGGAGGCGCATGGCAAAAAGTCACGGAGGGGCAAATGAGGCAAAACTATTTTTTTAGATTACGGGAAGTATGATTTGGCTAAAAAAAAGTTGCGGGAGCCAGAGCGGGGCATAGAGATTTCAGCAAGGACTCCCCCACCTCCAACACCCAATAATTCAAGCACTGCACGACACCCTTTTTAAACATAATTTTGATATATGCCCCCACCCACTTGTATACCGTAGGACTTCTTGGACTCAGATCTTTATATTAGCTTTCTTTCACCCACACCATCACAGATTCGGTGTCAGTAATTTCTCAACCGTTGCCATCATATTTTGAAGACTATATAATCCATTTAACCCTCCTGCTATTCCAGCCATGAAGCAGAAAATTTCTTTGACTGCAGGAAGGGCAAGTAAGTATTATTTTTCTTTACCAAGACGCTCATAAAAATGTCTTGAAGACTGATGTCATCACCTACAGTTTGTGTAAAATTGGACATATTACCAATTCAGAATCTGAAGAATCTGTTATCAACTTTTCTTTAACTTTCAGGAACATTTTCCACATCAGTACGGCTGCTAAGAAACCAGTGGAATTACAGAGGGGGCCATCCCCTTATCTTTTGAGACAGCCTCCATTACCTGCTTTTAGAAGGATACAGGGGGATAATTTGGCAAAACACTGAAACAAAATGGAGCTTGTGGATTTCATTAAGGACCCCCCTGCCCTTCCACCTCCAAATTCAAGCACTACAAGCAACCTAAGCATTGCAGAGCATTTCGAGGAAAGTTCCAGGTTACATATTCAGTTCAAGTACAGCACTTGTCAAGGTTGTTGGGCCTCACTGTTGCCCCAAATGAGCTGAGAATTTGCCAGAAAACTTACCTAATACTTCTCGGTGGCTGCACATTGCAAGGCAACACAGTAGTGCTAGGCAAGTTGTTTTCCAAATAACCCCATCCCCCACAACTCAATGGTTCCCCAGAAATCTCAAATCAGTGACCAAAAATTGTAAGTATTTGTACTGTACTTCACCATACTACTAGAGTCTATATTCCATTTATTTCTCCTAGTAACACAAATAAAGTATTTCAGGAACCACAGTATGAACATTGAATAAAAATAAAAAAGCACTGAAAAAATAAATCATGCAGCAGCTGTAACTACAGGGAAATGTGGTCATCATTATGTCCCATGCATGCACTAAGCCCTGGATTATCATCACATGCACCCCAAAATCTGGGGAAACAAGAGTGTGTAATCAAATTGAGCATACTACATGGCTCAAAGCTACAGATTGATAACTCTCCTGTATAAAAAGATTACTTTCCTTGGAAAGGGGACTGTAATTTCTGTCATTATTCAGAATCTACAAAAGTTAGTACTAAATGAATATTTAACAGCTGTGGTGATGAGTGCAAACTTTCAGCCTTGTAACAGTGTTGAAGTCAACATTTCAAAGGAGGACTCTCTTACCAAAGTAGGACTTGCTTGACAATCAGAACTTCCTTCAGGTAGAAAACAATTTAAGTGCAGTAATTGAGATGAAGCAAACATTTCTACCAAACAGATTTATTGGCATGTAAAACCAACATGAGATTTGAAATACTTTCAAAAAAGCTAAGAACACATTACATTCCTCTGCTCACCCCACCAGTCACCAGAAACAGCATTTACACAATTGTTCACAAAATAGGAGTAAAGGACATACTATTTACATTACAAAGAAAAAAGCTAACCCTTTAATCAGTAAGCAGCTCCAACCGAGATTAAAAGGTTTGGCTGTTTACCATTTTCTGTTCTTTACTTTGTCTTTACAATACTGAAAGATGTAAAATATTGTGAACAATTAAATGCACTTTTAGAAATACACATGAGATCTTTTAACACAGAAGGTGATTGTGCGATACTGATGTATGTGCCCCAATTGTAATTGGTGAAACTTATTTGAATGGCTACCCTTCTTCATTCCTGAGGGGGAGGGGACATCACTGCTGAGGGGGGAAGGGGTAACATATTAAAAGCAGATTCTAAAACTTCACAACATTATGTCTGAATGACAGACAGGTTTCAAAATTATTCTTCATTTATTGCTATGACAGCAAGGCTTTAGACTTGCATCACACTCATTTGGCTCAATCCAGACTATGCAGAGTTATCCCATAGGACACAATGAATCCCATTGCCCGCCATCCCAGGCATGCCTGGGCACTTACATATGGTGACTGGAAGATCTGCACACACCATCTCATTCCCCATAATGGTCTGCCACAGAGTGCCTGCGTGCTGGGGCAGAGCTGTTATGCCCTACAGGGAACCCCTTCATGAGTGGGTGCTGTACATATGGTGCATTGGATGAAGTCTTGCTTTAGCCTGAAGAAGCTTTTTGCATAACTCAAAGGCCTGCTACTGAATCAAGATAGTTGTCCATTGAAAAGTACAACAGAAATAATTTTGGATGATGTTTGATTTTGGGCCCCAAACTACTCTAAAAGATCAAGAGCCAATACCTCTTTTAATATTTTAGAGTGTAAGATAGACAGTATCAGTACTTAAGAGGACCAACTGTATTCCATTGCTACTCACAATCCTGCAAATACTTTCAACAATTCCATGCAAGTTACAGAGGATAGCAAAAACTATAAGAGCTGCCCCATTATGAAAACACCATTGAGATTTTGCTGGTGGGACACATCCAGGTTTTCCACGGCCTTGAACAGCCTCCCATTTTGAGAATTGTGCACTGTTCAGAACCCAGCTTCCCCAAATGAATACTATGGTAATTAAACAGATAACTTGCTGAGGCCTGAGCAGATACAGAATTATATTCTATGATGTCGTTCCACCATAAGGGATGTTCACAATTAAAAATGTCTTGGTGTTTCATAGGCCTTGTGCACATTCCACAAGCAGTCTCCTGCAGTGAATGTCACTTGCTCTGAATTTATTATTTTCAGTACCTTGGAAACACTGAAAACAGGAATATGAATCAGGGAAAGGCTGTGGTGTTTTCTGTCTTTGGGCAGAATCCAATGCTGCCCATCTGCTAGTGGAGCTGGCCAGCAATTCTGGTCCGTGTATTGCCAGCCCTGTCACTTCCGGTCTGCAAGCAGCACCTACCACTTGCAGAACGACAGTTTAGTGCTTCCGGAGACAAGCCCCCAAACAAGCAAAATACTAATTTCTGGAAGGGGCAGGTCAGCAGAGCTCCCTTATGTGAGCTCCACCAACCTTCCAGAAATGATAATTTCCGCTCATTTTGGGGCTTGCCACCAGAAGCGCTTAATTCTCACTCTGCAAGCAACAGGGGCTACTTGCAGACTGGAAGTGGCGGGGCTGGCCATGCGCACGAGGGCAGCGTTGGATGCTGCCTTTTGTGTCCCAGATATCTTCTAGCTTGACAACTACAGAGTATCCACGGTTGGGCAAACCCACCACACATAGTTACACTGATAAGGTGCAAACAGGTTGGGATGCATGGTTAGCTATCACACAGTCCTAGAGCCACTCCTGTGCCCGTGGGTGACTGTCCATGCCCAATCCAGACACTGTGATACACATGGAGCTCTGTGTGATATGGGGCTGCCCTGCTCTCTGGAATACTGGGCAATGTTTCATATGAAGATACTTGAGAGAATGAGGCACCAACTGTCAGACAGAAGTCCATGTGCACATTAGCTCGTGGCCTATGACAGAACACAGCCAGGTAAATTCAAAGGGGAATCTTAATTCACAATGATAGCACTGGATACAGCTGGTACGTGCTTAAGTTCTAGAATGTTTCCCTTAGCTTGTAACAAGGTGGGCTGGAGTGCACGTTATATGAACACATACTCTGACAACTCTAGGCTCATTTCCAGTGTAGCTGCTTACCATGCTGTTCCAGTAACGCGGGAACCTTGAAGTCATGTGGGAGGAGGTAGTGATGAAGTTGCCCCTCTTCGAAGCCAAAGCAACACTGCCCAAGGAAGCGGCTGCACTGTGGACTCCTCCCATGTGACTTCATGGCTCTTACATTTCTGGAGTGATGTGGAAAGAAGCCATTAAGCAATGGCTCTCATATCAAAGAGGAAACTGATCCCACACCCATAATGCCAACAAGCTGGATCCACTGAAGCAAAAGGGTATAATTCCAACTTATTTGACGTGTATTCCCTCCCAGGTGGGTTTATACCTAAATCCAAATTACAGGGGCTGAGAAATCTAAAATTTTACACCCAAGGACTCTGACCAAAACCTTACTTTCCTCTTCTCACCAAGTTGAAGTCCTTCACTGCCCGCTTATAACACAGAAGACATGCATGAAATCCAACAGAGCTTTTGTGTGTATATTAAAAAACCTGTTTTATAACAAATATTAAGTCAAATGACTGTAAAGTATAACATGTCTATGTCAAAATACTTCACCATCTGGATGAGGGCCAAAAAATGGTATTATCTGTTGAACACACAGTTTCTCAGATTTTAACAGGAGACACCAATCAGCACCTTACGGAAGTGAGAAGTTATCAGGCACTGAATCAATTCCATCAATGACATTTTGAATGGAAATACTCTTCCTAACTATGAATAAAACCCAGTCAAGCTTAAATCGTAAATGCTAAAAATGTTAAAAAATAAGCACCAAAATAGAAATGTTCCTATAAACCATGGTGCGAGAAAAATCTGATTCTACTAAAACAGGTGAGATGTTTAGTATATGCCCAAGTTTCAGTTCTATCTTACAAGTCCACAGGCATATGACTCTGGGGACAAAGTGGCAGGCCTACAACCTAATAGTTTGGTGGATCAATTCTTTGTGGCAGAGACTCATATTAGATGGAAGCATGTATGGGTATTCAAGTAAGCTTCCAAGAGCTTAAAAAATTGCTTACTAAGCTCCATCAAGAGTGTTGTCCAAATCAAAAGGATTGTTTTTACTCGAACCCATTTGGGTGTCGTGAACACTCACAACTTTAAAAACATTAAAATGAAACATCCCCCACCCCTGCAAACATTTTCAATTTCTGATCAGGGCAACATCCATGAGATCATCATCCTCCCCAATCAAAAAATTAGGGCTGGACCTGGATGGCCTATCTGATGTAAGAATGGCACTGCTTGTCATAGACAGAGACTGTTCTGAAGAGATGGGAGATTTGGACCAGCTTTCTGGCTTAATGCTGTGTGTTTTTTTTTTGTCCCTCTCTTTGTCACGATCCCTGTCCCGGTCTTTATCTTTCACTTTCTTCTTTTCCTTTTTGTGTTTCTTATGTTTTTCTGAGCTATATTCTGGAAGAGGCCTAATTCCATCATCGGAGCTGGGGCTGTTCTGATAGGATTTCTCTGCTATGGATGATCCTGATTCACTCTCGCTGTCAATGTTTTGGGGGGTATATGCAGGAGACTTACTGTGGCTAGGAGAACAGCGCTCATGCTTCGGAGTGGACCCACTTATCAGTGGCGATCCATAGCTTTTGGAAGATGTCATCTGAGGCCTTAAGCCATCCCCACCTCCTTCTCCAGGTTTTTGCAAGGTAACTTTGGCTTTAATGCTAGGAGAGCCACCATCATGTTTGCTGATGATGATCTTGGCCACTCCAGTGCTTCCAACACTCTTTGAATCAGATGTCTTCTTGGAAGAGTCAGAGGAACCTCCGGAAACAGAAACTTTGGATTTGTCTTTATCAATCCTTTCCCGTTTCCCTGGCAATTCACCTGCAGACAAGTTATGTTTAGAGGACATGGAGTGACTTGAGGAACTGGAACTCTGCACCATCTGTCCGTCCATTGAGTCTTCCCCGCCAGGGCCACTGGTGACAACACCGTGCTTGAGTTTGTCAATGACGGCGGTCAAAGATGGCTTTTTGTTCCGGCTTGGGGACTTGCCTTTGGAACTCCCGTGCTGATTTTGAGATGAAGACATGGAAGAGCTGCCAGATGAAAAGGAAGATGAAGATCCCGCTGAAGAATTTGAAGAAGGGGGTGGCTTCTGAGACATGGAACTGGAGGATCCCATCCCTGAAGAGGACTTCATGCTCGAGCTGGATCCTGTCCCAGACATGTGTGAGCCTCCGCAACCGGAACTAATAGGGGACTTTGCTTTAGACGACGGGGGAGTACCTGGAACGGGTTTCATCGGAGAGGCCAGCTTGTCAGAACCGCCCGAGGGTCTAGAATGAGAAGGAGAAATGTTTGGTTTACTCATGGAAGGGTTCATAAGCGATGAAGGCTTCCCTTGAGGTTTGATCTTGGTACCTCCAGAGCCGCTGCTGAGGCCGTGTTTTGTGATGGGGGAGGACCCGGGCTTGCCCACTGACTGGGCGGAGCTTTTGGACTGACCTGATCCAGAGCCGCCTTGGCCCGAGTAGAGGCTGCTGCTCATCTTGGAACCAGAAGACCCATCCGACTTGCTGCTCTTTATTTTGCCCGAGGTCGATGAGGAAGACGAAGAGGACGAGGATGATGATGACGACGACGAAGAGGAGGAGGAGGAATGACTGTGATGACCCTTGCTGCTCAAAGAGGAGACTGAGCCACCGCTTGCGTACTGCCCATGGGAGGGCTTGCCGACAGTCACTGTTCCCTTGGGGATCTGGATGGTGATTTTGGGGATGGGAGGCGTGGCTACCCCAGGGGGCGTTTGAGACCTGCCTGAACTTCCGGGAGATTTCGAGCCACCTGTGCTTGCTGGTGGGGTGAAAGGCCTTGTGGATGAACTATGAGAGGGAGATTTGCCTTCCGGCTCCACCTTCCTCCGCTTCTGGACCTTTTCTTTACTCTTCCCATCACTGGATGGGGTGCGGCTGCGTTTTCCACCCTTGCCATCCAGCCCAGGACCTGTTAGAGAACTCCCAGATCCATTACCCTCTTTGACCCGCTTCTGCGGCTTTTCCTTCCCCAAATCTCCTGTGCTCAGTAGGGGGCTCTGGCTTCCGCTATGATGCTCCATGACATCAGAGGCTCCCAGAGCCTTGCTGGCAGCAGTGATAATACTAAAGTCAACTGTGTCCGCTTGACTACTTGCCTTGAACTTACTCTCCCCTCCATCTCCCCCCAGCACTTGCACACCCAGAGTACTTATCGTTTGCGGTGCAAAGCCCTTGAAGTCATCAGCGTCCCCGCTCTGGCTGCTATCATCAAAATACTCTTCTCCAAAACCACTTTGGCTCTGGCTGTTCAGGAGGTCAGGGTTGAAATCAACTCCATCAGGGAAAAACTGATTTGAAGAATCGCTGTTTGGGCTCACAGTGGCGTCAGCGATCAGGTCAGCTGGATCAGTGTAAGGGTTTTCACTGTTGTTTGACTGAAAGACATCAGGATCAAACAGAGCACTCTGAGAATGCCCTGAACTGGACGAGTCCCTTACTGGCGTTCCCATAGGAGGGCAATCTTCACTGGAACTTGGCAGCTTAGACGCTTCCTCTGCTATGTCAGAAAGGATGTCTGTGACATCAGCACCAATGCTGTCTGAACTGGAGAGCCGGACCATCCTCTGAATACTGGGCTGGGCATGAGGTATAGACTGCGGATAGGTTGCTGGCGGAGTGCTGCACTGACTGGGTGCTGGAGTAATATGGGGAGTATCCAAAGTGTCAGCAGTCATATTGACATCGAAAATGGGGTTCTGGGAATCAACATCCATGGAGAACAGCTCTCTTTGGAAGTCATCTTCAGTTTGATGCTTCGGTTTGTCCGCTAGGACACGTGATTTTTTCTTCTTTTGCTTGTTGCCCCCTGGCCCTATCTCCATCCTTGGGGAACCAGAAGAGGAGTTCTGCCTTTCGAGTGGGCTGCTCCCATAGAGAGTTGAAAAATCTTGAGCTGGATTGTCCTTTAACAGGTTCATGAGCATGGGGTGGTTCTTGGTGTTGCTTGCAGGAGATGACACAGGGGGAGGTGTATGGTGTGGAGGAGTGGGGCTGGAGCCTATGGTGGACCCCACATTGCCTGTGATTTGTAGCAGGCTTGTGAGAATGGGGTTCTGAGACACTTTGCTGAAGTCCTCCCCATGGCCCACGGAATCATGCCGTTCTTTTATGCCCATGCTCATAGTGAACAGGGTGGAAATGGGCCCCCCGGGAAAGGTGCTTGTTGGGGTGGTGGTGCCGCTCATTGGGTTGTTGCCAGTGGTCATGCCATAACCTGGGCTGCTAGCAGGCGGCAGGTTCTTCTTCACCATGTCTTCAACTGTCTCAGCAATGAGGGACAAGGCGGGTGTGTCTGCCTGGATTGTCTCGGCCTTTCTCCGGATGGCTCTCATGGTCACAGGAATTGACATGCATCTACAAGAAAATGTGCAGGAAAGCTCACTGAGTGCCATCCTCACCTCTAATAATTTTCTGCTATATGTTCAAAGCTGAGCTTATCATGAACAAATGTAAACAGTGCTAAGATCTTTTCTACAGATTTAGCCTACTTCTGTACCATTCAAGAGATTCTATGTAAAAGAGCACATACTCCTATGTTTTCTTCTAGAGAGAAGGACACTGGCTTCCTGGGAAACAAGGAAGGAGGCCGCCTATGCTAGCAAAATTCCCCTGTTCTTTCCTTCCTGCTTCCTCCACTCATCATTTAATGAAAATAACAAAATCAAAGCATATTAAAGGGTTGTGAAACTGACACAGCTGTTCAAGTGAATACAACCTAAGGAACTTCATAAAACACACTACAATCTTTTTGAAAATAGTAACTGAAGGACTGATCTCAAATTACAGACTGAGAAAGTAAAGTGTGGGATATGGAGACCTAGGAGCTCATTGCCTTCCTTTCAATGCATATTCTGCACCAATGAAAAACAAATTCTGAGCTCAGAATAAATAATTTCAATTCACACGAAGATACATTTACATAATTTATTCCTTTCGCCCCCTTTTTCCAGGCACAAGAAATAGAAAACATTTTCAGGTCCACATTAGAGATGGCATACTTCCTACAGTTATCATTTCAGTCTAGGTAAAGGTGTGCACAATGTATATACACCATCATCAGTGAAGAACACATTTATATTTTACTGTGTGGACAGGTATTGTGCAGCCACAGCAAAATACAAACAGTGAAATATAAAATGCATGCATTGTTCACATAAGTACGTACATGCACTACACACACAGGTATTGAGCAGCCCTCCCCAACCTAGTGCCCCCCAGATGTTATGGACTACAACTCCTGACCACTGGCAATGCTGACTTGGGCCGAAGGGAGTTGACATCCAAAACATCTGAAAGACACTAGGTTGGGGAAGATTGCTGTAGAGGAAAAAACATGAGTGAACCAGCCTTATGTCGCTGGCTCTAATTCCTGCTGATTGAAGGAAAGAAAACTGTATTATTTATTTTTCCAGCAGTTTAAACAGCCCACAAAGAAAGAGGCTGAGCTTCTCCCTCCTTTGCTGTGTTACAGGAAGCCTAAGAATAGTTAACCATTTAACCAAGGAGCCTTTAAGAGCAAGGCATACCTTCTGAGGCAACACAGCAAGAATTGATAGGCAATCCATATGTAGCTTCTCAAGTGTGGTAACCTGATCAATTTTCAAGACTGTTACAGCGCATGAGAAGTGGGGAGAAAATCACAGGTGGATGGACTTTCTGCAACACCACAAACCTTGATGAGGATGATTGGTTTGGAAAGGTAACAGGAATTTAAAGATGGAAAACAAGTGCCCTGAGTTGACCCTGGCTGGAAGGAAAGATGTCACTGCAGTATGGAATGATAAAGGCTTGTAGTCCTGACCCTCTGAAGCAATTAGGCAAAATAAGCTCAGGATTCCATTGCTGCAGAAGGACAGGAAAGAACTCTTCATTTCTACACAGGCATAGGTTCTCAAAAAATAGAATGGAAGTAGAAAAGTAAGGATAACCTTATATGAACATATATGGTTGGAAAAAGTCACCAGACTTTCCCCTGATCTTTTCTCTCAGTGCAGCTTTCATTTAAGTACAGCTCTGAATGATCAGGTTTATATTTAACCACAGTCTCCAAAGATCAGTTTTTGTTCTGGCTTAAGAAGCATGACATACCTTTGAACGACTTTAGCGATGAAGTCATCTGTGCAGATGAGCGCATCAGAGAGACCTTTATACAATTTGCAGTTCACATGGGTAGAATCTTGTACATCCATTACCACTGAAAGACACAGAAGGTTCACAGGGAGGGGGTTAAATTGAAAATAGGTCCATCTTCCTCTAACACTTGTTTAAACATACATCTTTTTCTGAAAACCCTCCCTTCTTGCAACTCACCACAAACCAAGGAGTCGTTTACAGGATGCTGAAAGGACACACTGAAACAGGAGTCAGACAGGGGACAGACTTCAAACTGCAGGATGCCAGGGGAATCTGAAAAGACAGAAGAGCTTGCTAATATAGAAAAGACCTGTTTGGTATGGATATCCATGGATCTAGGAGTTGTGTTCCTTTTGGGCTGCAGAAAGAAAGGCATTAACTCTACAGGGGAAATATATGGGTTTTTTCCCCACACAATATGGAGGTGCTGAAGAACCAAAGAGTGATTACCAGGGGTACATTTCTAAGCACCATGATTAAGAAATTTCATTGATTTCAATGGGATTTACTTCTGAGCAAATGTGTTTAGGATCAGGTTGCAGGTTTTTGCCTCCTTTCCTTGGGGTGTTCACAAAGAGCACATGACTTCACCTTCTCCCCATCCCATGGATCTTCCTGTCCCCTGGCATGGGACAAACTTAAATTCAGTCAACTGATTTACCTTGGTTGTCTTAATCACATTTGTATGTATGCATGCAAGCCATTTTTTCTTTGATACTTGAGGAGAACCCCCATGAGATGAGAGGGAAAAAAAAGGTAAAGGTGTCCCCAACCAGTCGTGACCGACTCTAGGGTGTGGTGCTCATCTCCATTTCTAAGCCGAAGAGCCAGCGCTGTCCGAAGACGCTTCCGTGGTCATGTGGCCGGCATGACTGAACACCGAGGTGCACGGAACGCTGTTACCTTTCCCGCCGAGGTGGTACCTATTTATCTATTTGCAATTTCTTGCTTTCGAACTGCTAGGTTGGCAGAAGCTGGGACTGAAGACGGGAGCTCACTCCGTCATGCGGCACTCGGGTCTCGAACTGCTGTCCTGCCGACCTTCCAGTCTGCAGCTCAGTGTCTTAACCACTAAGCCACCGCGGCCCCTCTGAGATGAGAGAACCCTAGTTTAAAATCCCCACCCCCAGTTTGGTGATCTGCCATTTATTCTGGATTGCATCACCTTCTGTTCTGCTTGCCTACTCTTGCCTGACCCAGCTGCCTCTGGACAAAATCCAAAGAAACAATATGCTCATGAGCACAAGGTACGCAGCCAAGGTTTTGTTTGATCTTGGCATCACAGCCATTTCTGCTGTCGAAGAAACAGATCACTTTTAAGTCAAATCTGTTCATGCACAGAGAGGGGATACGTCTTCAGGAGCACTGCAAGTGTAGTTTACCCTCCTGCCTCTAAGGATTGGGCTTAACACTTCTGCAGACATGCTTCAAGATGACACAGGAACTGATTCTGAATCAGACAAGAAGGTGGAAGTAGCAGCAATTGCTGAAGCATTAAGGTTGCAGGAGTGGGGGTCCGGTAAGAATTACAGTGACTGAGAGGGTGAAGCCCAGCTGCAGTCTAATCAGCCGGATGACAGCCAGGCCATGCCCTCCCTTAAACATGTGGAAATGCAAGCTCCTAACCAAGTGGAGGAGAGGGTAAGAATAAAAGACCCAAGGGTTAGATGTCAGATGAAAAGAGAAGAGCAACACAAAGTCAATGAGGTGCTCCAAGAGATTTGCAGCAGGGGAAGGGACCCTGCAGAAAACCCCATCTTGAGGGCGGGACTTGGAAGGCCACTCAGTCTGAGAAGGGGGGTGCCTAGTAGCCAGTGGCAGTTTAGTAGCAACTCTCCTTTATGGTACATTAACCCAGATAGTTACCTAAAGCCCACTGTATTACACAAAGCCTGAAAGAAAAGCTTGTTGTCAGTTGCTGCATAAGGACAGTGTCCTTAGCCTGAAGCAAGGCTTGCTTATTTGTAGTGTGCATAATAGAAGTAATTGACTAGAAACATGGCTTAACAGCTTCACTACAAAGGAAGCCAGGGGCCAGGCACCTAACACTGCCTGAACTTGGTTTTACAGTCATTTAGGACAATGACTGTGTGTCTTAGTAAATAAAATCAATCTGTGGTACAGTGACTAGTGTTGACTTTAGATGAGGAAAACTCAAGTTCAAAATCAACTCAATGGACTTCGGCAAATCACTCTGTTTCAGCCAAGCTTCCTCACAGGGTTGCTATGAGGATAAAATGAGAAATACCCATGTATGCCATTTGGACTCCATGGAGGAAAAATGAGATAGAAATATGACAAATATACATGCTTGACTGCAATGTGGTTTGATTCTACCTGCTATTATTTGATATAATACATTTTCTTAAGTGCTTAAAGCACTTCACATATACTGTCTCATATACTGTCCTGCAGAGTAGGGCAGTATTACCATCCTCATACTATGTGGATGGGGCTGAGAGAATAGTGATTTGCTTAAGGCCAAGAAGTGCATTCACGCTTGAAGTTAGATTTAAACTAAAGACTTTCTGACTCATGGCTCATTCTCTTAAAAACTGTATGATGCAAGCTCCAAGTTTATTATATGTTCATTATCTAAGCTGCTTTGGGTTTCCTCTAGACGGAAACTTGGTCTATTCATTTTAAAAAAATACATATTACTTCGGTTGTGACCGTTCCCTGCTAACAACTATGTGCCCAGTTTGCCTTAGGGTTTGCCATCTTTTTCTTTATACTTCCTTGCTTGGGGCAGTATCCAACTATGTCATTCTGTCAGCGCAAATGATGTTGCACTAGCGGAAACAGGGTTCTGAACTACGCGCAAGAGAAGAATCCAACTGGAGCTACATTTGCACAAGCGCGGTTGTGCAATCCATTGTGCATAACTCCCGTGCAACCTGTTGTGCAACTGGGCAGATATGGAAAGGCAGATATGGAAAGGAATAAACTCTTAGCCATTAAAAGCTAGAGCAGCAGCTTAACAAAGTATTGATTTCAAGTATTTGCTGATTGGCAGAAAGGCAGATGTACTAAGTGACTTTACTTCAGTGTTCCTGGAACCATCACAAATATCTGTAAGGAACAATTCTGCCTGAAGAACAACTGTGGAACTCAGAAGATAGCTTTTTTTTTGGATATTGGCCAAATTAAACACATCCGTATCTACTTTTCACCTTCTATTCTTTGGGATGAACATGCCAGTAACTGTTGCTATCAAACTGCAACATAGATCATTAGGACCAGGGTCTTTCAAAGACACTTCAGCCCATTTACAGTGGACAGCACTCACCTTCTTTTAAGACTGTGCGCTTGACACAGCTGCCTATCAGCGTATTGTAGGCCACCTGATGCCGGATCATATTGAGTATGAGGGGCACTCGACTAGGATGGTGGAAAGCAATTTTACTAAGCAGAGTTCCTTGAAGGCTTCGCCCATCTGGCAAGGGGGCATCTTTGTTGAGGAAGTAGCAATGTTGCTGTCCAGGCAAAGCCTGACATGGGAATAAACACACACAATCTCAGTAACACACACAACCTTTGTAAACAGTCCAGTGAGTTTCAGCTGTGGGGTTGTACCCCACATTTCTTCATCTAGAAATGTAGATGATGATGATGATGATAGCATGGATGCATGCTACAAAAGCATGTGTAGCCAGAAGATGCAAAATGAACCACTTTTTTCCCCAAAGAGAACTAAACTACGTTATTTATATGTGTGTATCTGTCCATTAAAGGATGTGAGACCCAGTGCTCTGCCTTAAGCCAGCCTTCCCCAGCCTGGTGTCATCCAGATGCTTTGGACTACATCAGTCCCAGCCAGCATGGCAATGATTAGAGATGATGGGAGTTGTACTCCAAAACATCTGCAGGGCACTAGGTTAGGGAAGACTGTCTTAAGCTAAACTTGCTCACTCTGTTTGGGGCCCCATTATATTGTTTGCTTAGAATAATAGTTAATCTTCTAGTACTGAGATTAAAAGAGATAACCTTTCTGCCATCTCATTACCTTTTCATAGACACTTCTTTAAAAAATAGCAATTGTGCCCTCTTAAGCTGTCTTCTGACAAGTATTAGTACATAAAACCTCAAATCAAAAAGCGTTCAGAAAAATTATATTTTGCTGATCCGACTTATTACTAATCATATGGGGCCTTTTGAATAGGGATTGCCCCCATTCATTTCAGACCAAGGGCCTGTCCACCCCCACAATCTCCGATGAAGGGAAATAGGATCATTATCCTCTGTAACAGCGAAGTTGGGGTGTACAGTGCCTATCAGTTTGGAAGGAAAAAATGGCCATACAAATATCAGGTAGTGGCCGCTACATACTTACAGACTCTCTAGGTAAGCAGAAGTAGATAAGTTTACAAATGGAAAGCAAGAGACATTTTTAAAAACTGCAAAAAATAGCCTCATAAGAACTTCTGAGTTTCTGGGAGATATTGAGATGTCAGTTGAGAGGAGAAAGGAAACTGAAGGTGTGAGCTGTGAGGCAGGAAGAGAAGAGGGAAGTAGCTTGCTCAAACCCCTAACAACTTATTGTAAATTTCCAGGGAGGAGAGGAAGATGCATGCCTTGATTTTTTTTTTTTTTTTAAACCCTTCTTGCAGGGCAAAGGAAAGGAAAAATCACACCTTTTACCTTTCCTACTCTCCATACCCTACTATAAAATGATTGGGTTCAGGGCTGGAAGCCGACCCCAGACCTGAACTCTCTAGCACTATAAAAGAGGGGTGGGGTTGATGAGAAATAGACATCCTTTCCACCTTCGACCCTCCTGTGACTCCTTCAGTCTGAACAGTACTAAAAGGCTCCAATTTCAGCGTGGCTGAAACACTGATCAAAAGCACTCATTTTAGTGGGTGGAGATACACCGCAACATTTTGTTGCAGGTCCCACTTGTTCCATGTAACCACCCACCTCAGGTGGTCAGGTCCCTATCAGTTTAGAAGCAAAACACAGCCACCCAAAAATAAGGCAATGGTTTCTATACATTTGAGGGACAACCTAGGTACACAAATTAAAATAAAACCGAAATGACCCTATGAACTTCCAGGACTTATGGAACATTGAGGGCATGGAGGTGAGAAAATACTATCGTAGGTCTTCTCACTGTCTGGAGAGGGATCTTCCGGGTTCACACTGAACTCCAAAGAGAGGGGACATACTGCTGCCCATTCACAGCTATGCCTAAATCCTGGATTTCTCTATTTCAATGGGCAGATTTCACTTCTGCTCCAGTGGAGAAAAATAGGGAAGGAGGATCTAACAGAAACAGAATTCATGCAGACTATGTGAATCTAGCAATTAACAAGTGCTACATGTCTACTGAGATGCCCCACTGACTTTAATGTGGCTTACTATCAAGTAAGCGGGCACAGAATTATAGCCTAAGACTACGGTGGAGGGCAAATGAGCCATGGAATTTGAAAGTGAAAGAAAAAAGTGGGGAATGGAAGAAGAAAGAAGGAATTAGCTTGTTTGAGTCTCCTAACAGTTTATAGTATCCTCAGAGTAAGCATTAGGGCTAGGGGGATGTGGACCATGAGGTTAAAAAACTCTTCCCAACACTATAGCAATAAATTCTCAGGTTCAGGGCCAGAGCCCATATAGCACAGTGGGAGCAGGTTTCAGGAGAATAACCAAAAAGGTATTTTCTGAGAGTCTCAAACAACACAACAAGGCTCCTATTCTAGGAAGGATGGAGCCTTGAACCGAAGCATTCCTTGAACAAAAGCATTGCAGTGTCCCCACTTGTTAGTGTATATTTTGGGTCCACTCTTTCCTGAAGCCTCAGGATAGGCTACAGTGATGGGTTCTCATCTTCATCTATACTAAAATCAGGTAATGTAAGCCTAACAAATTTTCTAACCATGGGTTTTCTATAGCTCAATCCTATCCTGTCTAATCATGAGCGTGTGTGGGGTGTTTAGATGACACTGTCCAAGATTTTTCCAGCCCTCTCCAATGGTGTGTTTTAATTCCCCAGTTGGTAACTTACAGCGTAGAAGCGCATATTGTGGTTCAATGGTCCAGGGACCTCCTCCTTGGATAGTTCAAACTGTGTGATGAGCTCATATAAGGGGACATATGTTGGAGGGGTGTCAAACAGTGGGATGCCTGAAGATAGAGAAATATTATCACCTACCCCAGAGCCTTGTCCTCTAATTAAAAAACAGTAACTGTTAGCATACCTTATGCTTGGAGTAGAGTAGTACAGTAATTTTCAGTGCAATCTCACAATTTCTCTATGTGGGATATGCTCACTACACTGTGGAATTACTATAATCAAATATCCAGAAACCATTGATGTTTAACACATGAATATTCCCATCTGGCAACTGGATGCCAAGAACTAAAAACATATTGACACAAAAGAACATAAAAATCAGTGTGGTCCCGTAGAGTATGTGCTGCACCTGGGAGACTTGGGTTCAAAAGCCAGATGACACACAGATTTATATTAGGAGCTCCAGGCAAGTTCCCTCCTCTTCAAACTCTTCCCTCCCTGGCTTCCAGACCATCAAACAGGCATATGGTGAGATAACCTACCCAAAGCTTTGTGAAGCTGAATTAAAAGAACCATAGTATTAAAGGTGACTGAGAAAGGCTGAGAGTAATCCAAGTTGTGTCCCATGGAAATCCATCTACCTCTCCCCTCCCCAATTTGGCAAATTATATGTTTTCCTATTATCTGCTTACTCTGCATTTTCTGTTTGACTTATAAAATTAAGGTCTCAAAGGATTCAGAAGTTTGGCTTTTTTAAAATACAAGAGTAAGAAAAGCCAGCTGAGGAAATAGTATCGACTGAGATTAACTTTAGTTGGTCAGTGGGGGCATGGGGGAAAAAAGAATGAGGGCATGCATGTCCCCTCATCACCACTGCAAAACTCTGTTCAACCTTACTCTGACGGCTTACCCTTTTCCAGACCATATATTTCCATGTTTGGTTCATAATGATGAGCACTAGACACTTGCTTTGATTTTAAAAAAAGAAAGAAGATTCATAGAATCTGAAACTGGTACTGCAGGTACATGGAAAACACTGATTGCTGTCCTTATGTGTCAGGCTCTAGCACTAAAAATCTCACTAATGCTAGCAAAACTCAAGCAACTGCTTATCTGAAGCCATGACTGACCTGTGCAGTTCTGAAGTTTCTGAATGAAAGCCCGAGATACTGGAATAGGCCTTGGGAACTTTAAGAAAAAGCAAGCTGGCAAATCAACACTATTGGCACTAGTAATTGAGGAGAAGGAGGGTGTCCTGAAAGAGAAGGGATTGACAGTATATTACATCTATGCTCACACAAATGCTTGCATTTGGTATTCTAGAGTATCATTTTAAAACTGTGTTTGGGGTCATAATTTGAAATGCTGGTTTTGAACTGTAATCCCTGAACTCTGGATTCAGAGATCTTGAGGAGTACCATCTCCCATATGAACCTCCTTACCTACAGAGATTGGCTAATGAGACCTCACTCTATGTATCACAACCATCACAGGTTAGGTTTATGGCTGTGTGAAGCAGGGCTTTTGTAGAAGGACAACTATGGGAATTCCTCCGAGAGAGGTTGCTAGGCTCTGTGTCCTTTTAACTTTAGGAATACTGTAAATATGTTTCCATTTCCACAAGCCTTTGGCCATATCTGACTGGCTTATTTAGGTTGTTACTGTGAACTGCTATGAGTACTCTTTGGACCAGAAAGACGAGCTACAGTTTTTAAAAACATAGTAGACCATGAGTTGAATGGAAGCTACATTTTATCCCTGAAACCCCTGCCCACCTCCACACAATTGTATTAAATTCAGGAATCTGTCGTTGCAAGCTCTAACAAAAAGCACATGAATTGCTAACATGTGCTCAGTCCATCCCTGATGACATTAAGGATTACTTTAATCCTTTATGGCAGCCTTCCCCAGCCAATTAACTGCAGCCAGCATGGCCAATCGTCAGGAATCCTGGAAGTTGTTGTCCAAACATCTGGAGAGTTCCAGGTAGGGACAGGCTGCATTATGGTAACTAAATAGTGTTACCGTATAAATGGTGCCTTTTTCTTACCCTTTGTTGTCCACAGGATGAGACCCCATAATCAGGGGAGCAATCGGAAGTTTGTTCATAGTCAAGGTTCCTTCAATTGTAACACATACATTCATACCCAGGGACCGAGGAACTGGGGTGGGGGGAGGAGAGGGAGGGAGAGGGAGAGAGAGAGAGGGAGAGAAAGAGAAAGAGTAAGCTTTTCAAACGCTGTAAGTTTAAAAAATCCACTGCAGAACAATGAGTTATAAATTGTACACTGCACAGCCCAGCAGCATTTTCTGCCATCCTGAAGAGGCATGCATGAAATTTTTCGATGGAGGACAGTGTCCCTGAATGAGCCGTGCCTCTCACTCGATCCAGTAGACAGCACTATGCAGATTAGCCTCATCCACTTCATGGTGGTGGAGAACATCCACCCCCCCCCCCCCATTCCAGTCCTGTCTGGTGCCGAGGCACTATGCATCAGCAGAGCTCTGTCAAAGTTACCTTCTATTTTTGGAGAGACTGTCTTTTCCTTCCTTCCACACTTGAATCAGGGGTGGGAAATGGGGGTGTGTGTTGGGGGCCATTTTCTCACACACACACACACACACACACACACACACACACACACGGCAAGCCACACTGCTACTGGCAGCCTGTGGAATTGCCCCTGCTGCCTGTGGTGGTGGCAAAAAAGTGGCAGTTTGCCACCAAACACCATGGAGCAGTTGTTTACTGCTCTGTAGTGGCAAACGTATGGGATTTTTGCTGCTGCTATGAATTTCGGTGGTGCAGTGGGGACCAACAGAGGTTAATGAGCTCTTTGCTGGAGGGTGCATGCAGCCTGTGAGTTGTCCACCCCTGGATTAGATAGACAGGTGGGGAGTTTAGCAAACCCAGGTGCTGTGTTCCCTCACAAAAGTCTTGTTGTATGACCTTAAAATGCAGCCACTTTCCTCTTACCCATACACTGGGCACATTCGCACATCACGCTAAGCCACCCTGAGAAGAAGTGACGGTGGGTGGCTCATCTGGTCCTCCTGACAATCACCCACTCCGTGGCTTCCCCCTCAGTCTCTCTCAATCCTCCATGCCACTACTGGTATGGATTCCAGGGGCCTTTCTGACAGAAACCCTTTGTGTCAGCACCCTTTCTGCAGTTGATCCGCTGTGGTTGCCAGCTGATGAGGGAAACTCCCAGCCCCCTGCATCAGATAACAAAAAGGAAATAATTTTCTAAGCCCTTATGAACGCAGGAACACCCAGGAGCAGTTATTGCTGGGGTGACTGTGCTCAGCACATTTGCGCTAACCTCCCCGGCAGTTAAAAAAACTCTTAGAAAGCAGGTGCACAGGAGAGAGCTGCCGTCAAAGGTTTTTTGTTTTTAAATCTGCTGGGGAGATTTGTGCATACTGAAAAGCTAGGCAGTAAATGGGGGGAAAGTGCAGTCACCCCAACAATAACTGCTTGAAAAAGGAGCTGCAAAAAGGGCTGGGAGCCAGTAACTCCCATTTGTGGACTTCATCAGGACTCCAGGAAGTGTTGAAAGGGGGGAGGACATTGACAAGTGTTGGTTCAAGACTAGAGGATAATACTGCCGAATGGGAGTTATGCCCCCTCCTGCTTTGGCGTTCCTTTTCGGAGCACTTCACTTGCATTTCTCCCATTTTTTTGGTGCTTTTGAACTGTGCAATGTGTTTGTGCTTTCTCTTTTCCCCGGTTCTTCACAAGTGTACACAGATTAGCCCCTAGTACAGTACTTACTCCACTGCAGAGCTTCCTTTGACAGCTGCAACAAACATGGAAATTGATAAGGCGAGACTACACATAGTGGACAGGCAGTTCTGCTCTCTTGCAGTTGTGAAAGACAGGAGGGGATAATAATAAAAAATTGTGACCACATTCACATACCCCCGAAGCACCCCTCCAAAGTGGTGAATGAGTGATAGTCCTTCCAAAGTGCCATTTCAGCATCAGTGGAGGGGCAGTCACTGGTGAGGGAGGAGGCGGCGGCTGGAAGCAGCACTGGCAAGATCATGAAGAGCGGCACGGGGTTTTTGCTGCTCTTGCCAAATAGCTCTGTAGCCGCTTGGGACAAGCCATGCTGCTGGGTTTGAACACTGCGACAAGCTGCCCTACGAACAACTATCCTCAGCAACCTTACTACAAGCCAGGGGTTCTCAGGGTGGCTTGTTTGTGCAGAACTACCCACACACTCAATAGTCCATACTGGGTTCACACATCACGGTAAGCCACGCTGACATTAACAAGGTTCACAATCCACTGTGGCTTATTGTGTCGTGCAAACCCAGTCACTCCCTGGTGTTCCTTCTTCATGATTCCTACAAAAAATATCCATTCGAAAGCTGAGAAGGGATGAGGGAGAATGGAGGTGGCACTAGAGAGACTGTAAGGAGCAGCACGGGTTTCTTGCCAGCCGGCTCTCTAACCATTCCAACCTGCAAAAAAATTGCCCTGCTGGGTTTGGACATCATGATAAGCTACCCTAAACAACCTTACTGCAAGCCATGGGGTCTCAGGGTGGCTTGTTTGTGCAAAACTACCCACGATGGGAAAACTGCTCCTGGTTTGGACATCACGCTAAGCCACTCTGCGACCGCCCATGATGACAACCTGCCGCGGCTTGGCGTAATGTGTGACTGGGTTCTCTTTAAAGCCTTGGGAGCGAGTGATGTGCAACGCTCTTCCATTCCATTTCTCTAGTTTAAACCAGCAGCAGTTGCGGTGGAATCAACAGGAAGGGAAGGAGTGCAGCGACAGCAAGGGTGGGTGGCCCGAGAACGGAGAGTAATTTGGCTCAATTTGCCACCTGGCTATATGCTATTTAGTATTTGTCTCAAGGTGTGGGTTAGCATGCAAGATTGATGTGGGGATGTCTACTGAAAGTCATGCCTCAGTACAGTTAGGCTAGATCAGGAGTGTTGGAGTGGATTGGGTCAGGAAGACAAATTGCCCCCACTTCCCCCGGACCAACCCAGGGGACTAGATGACATTAGGGGCCAGGGCTCCACCCAAACCCCCTCTCCTGACATCACCCACCCCCACCCCACCCACTTGCCCTTTCTCTGTGCTGAGAGGCACGGAGCTCTGTGCCTCTCTCACCATGGAGAAAAGGATTTGGCCAGCATGTTGAAGAGTGGCTCCTCCAGGCACAGTCCAAGTAGGGCACCTGCTCTGCACATCATCCTCACGTCCAGTGCATGAAGGATCCCTCGGTCAGTGCACAAAGGAGTGGCTCCTCCATGTGCTGGCCAAGGCACTTTCTCCATGGTGAAAGGGAAGAATCTGTGTGCCAAATGAAGAATCGTTTGGGGAATCCCCAATGCTATCTCCGTCAGGGATTCCTCTCCTATGGTGGGCTGGGAGGTGAAAGGGAAACCTCCTGGATTTGGAAGCCCAGTGGGCCAGATCAAGCCTGCAGGCAGGAAGCTTGACACCCCTGGGCTAGGTGATCTTCATGACACTTCAGACCCACAATGCAGTAACTTCATCACTAACCAGAAAACTGGGCGGGGGAAATAGCTACAGGTTTCCTATTCATTGCCCTTGTCTTATTGTTTGTGATTTGTCACAGAACCCCGAACTCTACAAACCTAGTGTTTATCTACCTCACTGAAATACAGGACAAGTTTCTGTCAAGAAACTCTTGCTTGGAGCTAAAACGGAAGTTCTGAAACAATTCAGGGCATGTTTAAAGAGGAGTTTTAAAAGAAATGACCTGCAAGAAGAACATACCATTGTTCTCATTCAGAATGATGGGAGCTCCAGTACCTTCTTCAATCAAATCATAGGGTGAAACATAATACTTCAAATTCATCAGGTGACCTGGAAGAAGAAAGCTTGTTAATGGAAAATGGAGCACAGTGGGGTTGGGAAGGGCACAAGCTGAAGCCTGTGCGTTGGTCTGGATGTATAAGATTAGTTAACCTGGCATTCCAATATAATCGGGGAGTTCAGAGCTCTTGAGAAAGAGACCTGGTTCACTCGACACAACAGCCCACCGTGGTTTAATTTACCTGTGGTGGCTGTTGTACTGGGCATCTGCAGGCACCATTTTTGCATGGCGCCTGGCTTACTATGTCATGCGAACCTGGCAGCAGGGTTTGTCTGAGGATTAGGCAACTCTCAAACAACCCACAGCTTGTTTTAGGGTTATTTGAGAGTTGCCTAACCCTCAGACAACCCCTGCTGCATGGGTCTGTGTGACATGACAAGCTGGGCCCCATGCAAAAATGGTGCCTGTGGGCATCCGGCACAATACAACAGCCCCTACGAGAACATTAAGTCACCGTGGTGCCGTGCAAACCAGGTCAGACGATTTTTTGCACTCCTCCCTCCCACACATTCTCCTTCTCATGACATTCTGTGCATTCCCAAGTCTCCTTCCTCTGCCACCTGTGGAACAGAAACCCATTACTCCACCCTGTAAGAGATTTTGCTCAATCAGCTGGCTTTCTGCCTTGAACTATGACCTGGTAGAGTAATTCAATGTACTTGGCAGACGAAGGGCTGTTGACCACATTATTTTTCCCATAAAGGGTTTCTCCTTTTTATGTACATTAGTCCTCTTCTTTAGCAAAAGACAATCTCCTACCTCCACTCCTTGGAGTGAGATAGCCCACGCTGCCATGCAGAATCTTGTCCAAAGGGCTTGCATTGGTGGCTTGCCTACAAGCAGACAGAATTGGAGACTTATAATATGCTGGCACAGAATTAAGACCAAAGACTATCTCGTGAGAAATCTTTTGGAGGGTTTCTTAGGCTGGACGTGTCACATGCTCACATTGAAATCTTAGGTTTATGACACTAGGAGTACAAACCTATGCATGTCTACACAGAAGTCAGTCCTATTAAGTTTAATGGGACTAACGTCAGGTACATATGTATAGGACTGCAGCTATATATCTACAAAGGGGAACCCACTTTTCTTTCTATCACAATTCCCCCCCCCGCTTTGGGGGGTCATTAAATCTACATTGATAGCGAGTGTGGATAACTAGATCAAAAGCTGTTCTTGGATCTGGGAAGCCTGGATTTTGCCTCCGCCATGCATTCCTTGCTGGAACTTCAGCAGTCTCTCTCAACCTCAAATACAAAGGGTTTTTTCCCCATTACAAGACTCTCGTCTTCATAATCCTTACATTTATCATTCATTTACATAGTTATTTAATGGTCATACTTCCTTAATAGTATTATCTATTTCTGTATAATGTTTTAAGATGTAACGGTGCAATAGTTTCTCCTTTCATCCTCACAAGAGCCTTATAAGGTTGATTAATCAGTACATTTACAGATTGTTATACTGAAGCCAAAATGTTGTGGCTTGCCAAACAATATCTAGTCTCAATGGCTCAAATGGGATTTGAACTCGGCTCCTTCCAATCCCAATGCTCCATGTTCTGAACAATATTTCTGCTTATTACATTAACAGGTAAATATTGGGCTCAATGTTCTTACCAGTACATCCCTGCCATCTTTGAAAGATCAAGCTCCAAAGACTGAAGAGCCAAGTACATTTTAGTTTTCAGTTTGCTGAAAGGAAAAAGATAATCTGCTTTAAAAACTGATACAGAAAAAATTGATACCAAGGTACCTTACACTGAGGCTGCAGTTCTACACATTTCTGTGAGACTAAGTCTCTATTCAATGGGGGTTACTTCTGAGCATAAGTGTATAGGATTGCACTGTGAATCAACCAGAGTTACTGTCAGATTGGCATAGCCTTCCAAGGTCTCAGGAAGAGATTTTTCCCATCCTTATCACACAATTGCTGACATGCCAAACATTTAACCTGAGACCTCATACAGTCTACTCAGCTTTGTGACAAAAAGATCCCGTTCCAACAAGATGAAGTAAATGCGCATAAGGCTTCTGTGCTTCTTTCATCTCAGTTATGTTCACCAGCCTCAATCCCCCCTCAAGCTCAGAGGAAGGCACAGAAGGGGAAGCTCCGCTGCTCAAGGAGCAAGCCATCGTTCCCCACTCCAGGACTTTTCAGACTGGAAGACGTGGCCTTGCCTGACTCGGAAGACAGATTCCCAGTGCAGTCCTCACCACCCCCACAGCACAGGAGCCAATGGCAGCAGAGCTGGGCAATAGCCCTTTAAGAACAGAGAGGTTCTCGGGGGTGGTGGGGCCAACAGAAATACCAGACTAGTTAGAAGGCCTCAGCCCTCTGCTGAGGCAACAGCACCTTCCATACTGCTCAGTCTAGGGTCTTATCAGGCCCCTCCCTTGCCTACTAGTAACCACCTCTGCTATAGCCAGCTTCCTTGAGACTTGGCAGCACAGGACACTCACAAAGTTGCACACTGGATCCAGCCATGTTTGCAGAACTCTGAACGCCTCCATTTTATTTTGTAAAATAAAACTCAGTTTAGCCCTCTTGTGTGTTCTTTCTAATTTTGGAGATAGTTCTGGGCTCAAGCTAGAATCACCACTACAGGTCTATCTTGGCTCCCTCTCGCAAAGCTGGCAGAGACTGCCAGGAAAGGTCTGTGGCAATGCAGGAAAGGAAATAGGTGATGCAGTTAGTAAAGAGAGAAGGAACATGTGGGCATGCAGATGAGTAGGCTGTCAACCACTATATGCAAGGCTACAACAAATATTTGGCCAGGTTCCAGGATGCTTCTACAGCACAGAAATTATGACACAATGGAATGCTTACTTGTCACCTGGCAGTTTATACAGATTGACAAGACCCTTAAGATGCTTAGAAAATTCATTGAAGTTTCTCTCTCTAGGAGGAAAGAAAAACAAGTAAGTTCCAGAGAATATGGAGACATCGTACATGGCAGAGACGTTAACAATCCTAATAACCAGATGATTCGGGGGGGAGTTTGGATGTTGCAAACTCTCAGCCTTCCCTTTCAGTATCTGTTATAGTTGAACTGTTATGAACATTTGAACATTTATGGCCAAGTTGCCTGCTTGTGTTGTTGGGCCTTCCTGGGAGGTATGTAAGCCTTGCCACACTGGCTACCTCTATGGTCATTTGATGGCTAGATGCCTTCTTTGACCTCCTCAGAGCTTATTGACTGAGAGAATCCCTTCCTATATGACTGTTATGGCCCCTAAAACCTAAATTTCTAAGAAAAATATTAACTGCACAGTCTAAAAGGTGGTGACAACTCTACTCCCTTGTTAGAAGGCAGGAATGATATATCAGAGGTTGGACACACCCAACACTCCCAACTTGTAAAATATTACAAGATTTTAAGCCCTGCCTTCTAACTTAGGAACAGAGTTAAACCTTCTTGACTGTTTTTCCCCCAATGGATAGGAGCAGTCAATTCATATAATTCCAAAGAGGATGTGAAGATGCCTCCACTGAAAACTGAGTTTTGAAAACTCCCAGACGCGTTATAGCGACTTGCCCTGGGCCTTCCAGTGACCATCACAGGTGAATAGGGATTTGTACCTGGACCTAAAACATCCAAATGCACCAAATCCACTGCAATTAACCTATATGGGTCTGTTAAAAAAATAAATAAAAGTATTATAGATGGTGGAAGAAATAGATTACATACAAATAGACATATGAGTTCACAATGGAGTAAGGCTCTCAAGGCCTACTTATTTCCACTGGCCTTCTCTTAAGTCTGGGCAACTGGTTCTTATTGGTAAGTTTGTTTTTATTTATATTAATTGGCACTCTGTTTTTATGGATTTTATTGAAACATGTTTTATGGATTTTTTATTGTATCCACTTTATGTCATTTTTACCTTGTTTGTCGCCTTGAGGAAGTTTCAACCTTAAAGGCGGCCTAGAAATTGTTTTAGATAGCTGGGAAAAAAATCTAGCTGACCCTTATAGCTGGTGGGAGGGGATGCCGGGATTTTGCCCTGGCTCAGTGGGCCTTGCTGGATCTAAACCAGATCTGCTTCAGCTTTTAGCAAGCATAATGTAGAGTCCAGTACAGCTGTGGGAAGGTGGCTGCCGTGGCAGTGCATCACTGTCTCAGCTAATTACAGGTGAAAACAAGGGTAAAATCTGAAAAAGTATGCCTTATCAAACAGGTGCATTTTGGCCTTGAGCTGATTTGAGTTAATACTGGAGAAATCTTCCATGGGAAACAAGCTGGGGGGAGGAGGGATGTTTCGGAGGATGTTTCAGCTCTCAGCATCTGCCCAAGGGGGCAAAGCCAACACACCCTGGTTTGACGTGTTGATTGCTTATAGGTCAGATTCATTTGTCAGAACTAAATAATTAATAATGGACTTAGTAACCACTACCCTGTTTATGATCTGATACACCACTGGAAAAGCTTTTTGCTCGCGTCAACATCTTTTATTTCCTAGAACTCTCCTTCTTCATCTGCAAAGGTCTTCCTTTGCTGAACACTTTTTGCCTTGTCTGTTTGTGCTTCCAGAGTAAACAGAAAACGCCAAACCGCCAACTAATGCTACACAAGGAATGTGGGAGTTTGTCTGGTTCTCTGCCAGAGAACAGCCACTCTATCTTTATTGCCTGTTACACTTTCTGCCCGGACTTTCAATCAATTGGACTAACAAAATGCTCTCTCTTTTGAATCGACAGTTTGCTCTCTTTTAGGATTATACCCCCCCCAAACACAACCACACACAGTCACCCACCCAGACTGCCAGCACACAAGATCACATACCATTCGCTTGTCTCTCTTTTTCAGGATCACCCCCTCCAAAACACTCTCTTTCTCACACAGACACACACATGTGCACCTTTTCCGCTTTCTCCCCCCAATTGGGCCACCTTGCAAGCCTCCCTAATCCCCGTTTCTTTCTGCAGCCCTCCCAGCTCCTCCTTGCAACCTTCTCCCACCCATTTGGGGTGCCCCCCAGCCCAGGACTGCCCTCTTCTTCCTCCTCCTCCAGGTGACCCCCAGCTCTCCCCCAAATTCTCTGGTGCCATCCACAAACCTCCTCCCTTACCAGGCAGTTGCAATAGGATCTGGCCCTTTCTTTTTGGGGGTGGCCTGGAGCTCCTCAAACCAAAGCACCAGCCTCCAGCCGCCTACCATCATTACTTCCCAAGAATGTTTCAGGGCCCACATGGAGCTCAGGGGCATTCAGAGGAATCAAGATGGAAGGCAGCTGGAGGTTAGCGCTTCACTTTGAAGAGTTCTGTTACCCAACATTGAAAAAACAAACAAACAGATATCTGCAGAACACCTAAGGGTGCAGGCGTTGTCCACTGGTGCAGTGGAGACCATGGGCATCACATTGCTTATCCCCAGCCTGTATGATAGACTAGAAAGCCCAAACAAATAAAAAACCTGTATCTAAAACGCACATGAGAGCTTACAGCAAACATAAGAATGGTTATCAATTGCTGGAAAACTGTGGCCAGATAACAGAAATGTTGCTTATTATGAGGAAGAGGGATATAGTCATCAAACGAAAGGCATACAGTACTCACCTTAGATGCTGCACCAGCTCTGGGCAACTCTAGAGAGGAACAAAATAGAGGATGTGTGTCCCAAGTTCATTTGAAGCTGTTGTGACTGTCTGGTACAATGGCACTTCATACATAACTGTAGTGCAGGGGTGGGCAACTTGTAGCCCTCCAGATGTTTTAGCCTACAATTCCCATCAGCCCTAGCCAGCATAGCCAATGGTGAAGGCTCATGGGAGTTGCAGGTCAAAACATCTGGGGGAGCACAACTTGCCCACTTCTGCTATAGTGGATGCCAGCTTCATGCAGGTGCAAACACCCCCTCCCCCAAACTTTCTCAATAGAGCCCTACAGGATGTCTGGGCAATACAGCAGTCAACTGACCACATGCATTCTTGGAATCGGAGACATCACCCAGTGTCTGGACTACTAGATGTTGAGTATGGAATATGACTGCAAACATTTTGAGGGATGAGACTAGAATTCAAAACTATCTCAAATCATTATGTTGCTTGTACAATCAATCCACCCCCCCCCCCCCGAAGTACAGGGAAAAGATAACAAGTTTAAAAAGGTACTAACTGGTTAACAAGCTGTTAGTACTACACTCATACTAAGGCAATGGGAGCTTTGACTTCTCTCCCTGTTATTGATGGATTTTATTAAAGGCTGAGAAATGCTGGCCTGGATTTCGGAATAGTGGGGAAAGTGTAAAAGGTTGCAGAAGGACTGGGCTAAGAGAAGGTCAAAGGAGTTGGTTGAAGCGATAGCTTCCATTCTGGAGAAATGGAAAGCTAAATGCCGAAGTGAGCAAAGAGATGGGTGTCTAGATGAAGGGGCTAGATTTGAGTAAGCCCTTGGAGACAGGGATCCATGATGCATACAGCATCTCTGCCCTTGGAGTAGGATGCTATAAAACAGCATGTTTCTAAACAAGGTAGAAGGTGTCAAGTTAGTATGACTTGCATAATCTACGTACCGCAGGGTTTTCTCCATGATGTGCTACCTTGACATCACATAGCTGTCCTGTAGGATCCAAGTGGACTTCCACATAGAACATGTCTGACGTTATGTAACACTCAGTGCCATTTGCACTAAGGTGAGATCCAAGGCTTACAAAGAGGAGGAAAAGATGTTCAGATTTGGAAAAACAATACCACCAAGTAGCACATCAATTCATCTGTATGGAGGCTCAAGATTAACAACAATGGGTTGGATCCAGAATAAGTTAGTTGCACTTAGTTCCCACTGAAACCAGTAACACTTAATTCACGAATAGTTTGTCCCGCTGATTTCAATGGGAACTTACGTGCAACTAACTTAATTTGGATCCAACCTGATGTGTTTATTACATAATCCTTGCCATTTTTTTCTCTTTCTCCATAACTACCATATAGAGCACACTATGCCACCTGCTCCCTGCCCACCCAAACCTCCTGTCCATAGATGAGATGGAACTGAAGTAGAATCTAAATTTCCCATATCCAGACCAAACATTTCATGTGCTAGGACTGGCTGTCAGAAACATTCTGGTTTTAACTTTCTCAAAACAAGTGCAAAAAATTAACAAAAATGTACCAAAGGTGTGAGTGGTTGTAGGCTTCATTAGTTCTTAAATGTAAGTTATGGGTGCAGGGTGTTGACCCAAGATATCTATGTTAACTAAGGAGAGATCTGATATCAAGTGGAAGAGTATTTTCAAGCTCACTTGCAAACAAAGCGCAGTTATTAACTAAAAACCATTAAGAGTTGGTTGCCTTGGTCCTAAACAAGCTAGTGGAAATACATCCCCATTATTTCAATAGAACACTTTCCAAAGTAAGCTTCCATCTTCTTCTCTCTCTCTCTCTCTCTCTCTCTCAAAGGAAATGTTTGTTTGTATGTCCTCAATGGACTTGAAAACTGTACATCCGATTGTTATGAAACTTTCAGGATGTGTTGTACCTTTATCTGGGATGGATTCAGGTATCTCATTAAGAAAGGGGGTAATGTAGAAGGAGCTGAAATTATTAGATAGATACAGAAAGGGGGCAAGGGAAGGGAGCAAGTTGTCCAGGTAACGCAAGAAGAATGTTGGCAGTTTATGTAATGGGAGGGCAAGAGAAGGAACAGTAGAGAAGAAGGGAGTCATGGCTGACAGACAGGGAAGCTCACAACGGTCTTCAAGAATCGAAGAAGGAAGTGCATTAATTATAATTACTTCAAATGTGTCTATGAGGTTGAAGCCCGCAGTACCATATTCATATACATGGCACACTTTCTTACACAGGACATAGTTCATGCAGTTTGAAGCCAGGAGGAAGTCGCCTGAGGGAAAGAGTTATATGTCTGCCCCCTCCCCTCTTCTACTAGGCAGCCCCCCTCCCCACCTCCTGGGGGAATGGAGTGGACAAGCCCTGCCTTCAGAGGGCTATGGGAGTCACCCTGGCAGGGGCTCCAACTGCATGGTCCTGCATAATGTAAGTTTGCTTGAAGACTTCGCTGTATCAAACTAAAGGCTGTTCCAGCCTGTGTGAAGTCAAGTCCATGTGCTAGTTTTCTGTATAACAGAAACATTTAATTGGTCCTTCAAGGGTTACATTGGAGCTCTGGTAGGTATCAGGCTGACAAAAGACCAAGAGTCCATTTGCTCCACCCCAAATCGACGAAGGAGAGATGCAAGCCCCCCTCAACGATCAATCAATACAGAACACAGTGGAACACAAGCAGAGAGCTGTGCGCTGCAGCATGGCTCCTGTCAACAGTTCCGGGAACCCCAAGTAACAGAGCCAACCAACATACTGGAGGGGAAGCAAGGTTGGCCCCAAGACTTCGAGAAGTATAGCTTAAACAACCAATATTCTTTGCATCAGGTTTAAAGCTGAAATTCAATGTTTACATGCAGAGATGAGCACTTCTAGCAGCAAATCACACTGCCAGTGATATTAGCATGATTCCTTCAAACTAGACAAACGGAAACACCTCTAACGGGAAAGGGACTTACCCATTTTGTCTAGCAATGGACTCCAAACGATCTGTCATGGCAGGCAGAGATGTCACTAGGAAGAGACAGTTTGTTTAGATCCAAGTACATATGCAGATTTACTCAAATAAATTTCACTGAGTTTAATGGAACTTTCTCCCAAGTAAGTGTGCAGGCTGGCTTTTGGTCTTAAGGGATTTGCTTAACACAGATGGTTTATATTCAGAAACACTGGTGCTTATTATTTCTTTCTATGGCTACTCACCCAGAAGCCTTAGGATAAGGTGGGCTACACTTAGAACTGCATCAGCTAATCCATGAAATCTTACTATTCTAAACTGAATGATTCTGCTGGGGGCCAACAGCAGGTCTCTGTGTTTAAACACTGATCTGCCCCAATCATGCAGAAAGAGGTAAAGAGTAGAGGTATCTGTTTTTAACTGCAAAAGGACCATGCAGGTGAACAGTGGAGAACTTTGCTAATGGCTTATCTCCCCACTGTTTTTCTTAGGTGCTTCTCTTAAGCCCAGGTCTGATACACAAAGTATGCTTGGCTAGATAAGCGCCGGGGGGGGGGGGGGAGGCGGGCTCAGGGAGAGTTCTGCACTCCTCACTCAAGCCTCTTGGTAACAGACACCCCATCCTCCAGTTTTAAATATGGGGATCTATCACGAGAGTACTATGCTACCTAGCACAGACTGTTCCTTGTATCCAGGGATCATCCACACCAGTTTTCCTAGTTGGGGGAAGGAAAAATGAGCACATGCAGATCATCCCCAGTCCCATAAGCCAGTTTGTTATATCTGAACCAAGCCTCTGTTTCCTCAAAAAGCACCTGGAACCAATACACCACCGCGCACTGAACCTCTTGGCCAAGAACTGAAGGTTGGAAATGGGTCTCTATAGTTCCCACATGAGGGGGTTAAGGGAAGGCTTCTTAACAGTGGTCTTACTATTGCTCTCTTCAGAACCACTCCTCCCCACAGATATCCAGTAATTTCTAAAACCAAGTGTAATTATCTCTTTGGCTAGGCTTGCCAAACCAGGATGAAAATGGAGGATATTATAAAACAAAGTATTCTGTTCACACCCTCAGGTGTCAACAACTGTAATCCAATGCAATGAAAAAGAGGTGGCTCTGGACATCTTTCTTGCAGACTCCACTCCTAAATCATTCTTTATTAGAATGGATACAAATTATTTTTATTGGCAAAACTATCTGCTACCAAGGGTTCTAACAACCCATTGAGATGTGAATATGGTTGAAAGAGTCCTTTCATCACCTGGAAAAGCTCCAGTAGATAGGACTGAGCAGCTGCAACAGTAGCGATGAAGAAAGACTTCTTTGCTATCTCCACTGCCACAGATTAGGCCTCCAAAACTACTGTAAGCTGCATTTGATCAGATTTCCTTTACACTCTAGCTGTGGTACCACTTGCCTTACTGCTTGCAACTCCTTGGCACATGGGAGAAGGCACTTAGGAGATATTGTGTTAACTGTGTGAAATCCTTACACCAGAATTCCACAAGGGGATTGATAGCATAGGTAGGAAGACCAGCCAAATAGTCTTTGGATAACCTGGAAAAGACCTACATTCGTTAGCTTTCAATCGGGTGACTCTTAACAGGCCCACCAACATGGTTTGATAGCCTCACTCACCATGGAAAGGAGTCTGCCAGGCTCTGCCAAGAGATACAAAATTCCTCCCAACATTAAAGCTCTCAAGGAGGGATGATCCATGCCCCCTTGCCAGTCTCAAACGTGGACAAACGCCTGCCATTTGTTTCAGCTGTGCACATGCTGGGTCCGAACAAATCTCTGCCCCCCTTCTCTGGCTTCAAACTAGAGGGGGAACGGCGTAGGCATGGAGGCTTCTCTCTGCACGTGCTGGGCTGTTGAAATTCTTAACTGCCCAGCAGGCACAGAAAACCAGCATAGCTCTGTCACTCCTTGTGGAGGGGAATGGAAGAGGCACTTCTGTTTGTCTCTGACCTCATGCTGCATTTCAAAGATGCAGTACAAGATCCGGGACAAGATCCCACCTCTTGGAGAAAGGGAATGTCCTGGAAATCACAAGTTCTTGGGTGGCCAAGGCCACCCAAAATTTGTCAACCCCTTCCTACTACCCTTGTGAGAATAGAGAAGACTGAAAATCTGACCTTGCCCTTCCCTCAGATGAGTGCATAACAGGAAACTGCTATGCCTGTATTAAAAGTGACTCAGTGATCCAATTACACCCAATGCCAAAAAGTCGCAGAATTACCATCTCCCAATAAAGGCTGATTGGAAGGTGGAAAGGCCAAGACAGTGAACTATGCAGAGATGCAGCAGGCAGCCCTTTAAGTGAGAACTTTGGCTCACAGGTACCTAGAGTGCTTAGTGCAAAGTTTGGGAATTGCTAATCTAGAGGTTGCATGTTTTTGGCAGCGGCTGAAGCAGGAGCACATGCAATCTTTCCAGCCAGGCACTGAGAGCTTAGGAGTGAGACATTACATTTCACTATGCCACCAGTGCTCAGCAGGTTGACCCAATGGACCTTCCTGACATGGACTGGGGCACAGCAGCATGCATGCCAGTTATACAGCCAATCCACCATTTTGTGCCAGTACATAGACAAAACCTAAAGAGACAATCCTAAAGACACTTACAAAGGAATACCCCTCACTGAACACAGTTGGACTTAATTCTGATTAAATATGCATAGGATTGTCAAGCCTATTTCCAAATAAAGACCTTGCATGTCAGGCGCACCAAGTCAATGTACCAAATTCAATGTGCTCAACGTGTACAACTCATATCAATACTATGATGATCCAAATGACAATTTCTGTTAGTCAGGTGTGTGTTTTTTAAAGTACAACATTTAGCTCATATGTTTTTGAACCACCTACCAACCTTTTAAGGCCTTCTGCAAAGTTTCCAAGCAGCTGACAAGATTCTGATGACCTCCAGAGTTCATTACAACTCGTTTTTCCTGTGTTCAAAAGAGATAGGGGAGAAAAGTAAAGCGTTTCATGCCACATTCAGCGATACCATGAAAGAGACACAATCTCTAAAAAATCATTTGCATCCCTGGAAGCTCCCACTTTCCCTTACTCTGAAAAGCCAGCGACTGTAAACAGAGCCACCCATGGTATCCTTGTGAATCATAAAGCTAGACCATGGATATGGGTCGCACCATTCAGTGCAGCACAGTCTAGAAGTGCCCCACAGAAGGACAGTAAGGAATGAGAACTGTTCTTCAAAGACTAGCTTATTTTGACTAGTACTTTCTATGTTTCTAGGATCTGTGAGGTCTCTTGAGAAAACAATGGATAACTATGGTCTAGCCTCCCTGCAAGGGTTGTCTATTAATGCCAATCTTCAGTACAACTGCAGAAGAGTAATAGGCATTCTCAATTCACTTGGAGCAAAGCTGGGAAGGCCAGGGCAGTACAACATGAATAGATAGTGCACTCTAGAATAGACCCCCAAATCCTATGCAAGTGCCGGTGTCCTTGGAATGGTAAACAAAATTTGATGTGGACAGTGTTTCCTAAAGGTAGGAAGTCTTGACAACCACCAATTTAGAAGCATGTTCTCAAGGGGATTTTACCAAGTACTCTTATCCAAGATCTGCTAAATCCTCACCATAACTTGCCGAACAAGCTTCATGGTTTCTGTCCAAGGTCTGCTGTTAGGATTGAACTTGACATGAAGCCTTTCCAGAAGGGAACTCATCTTATTCAGTTTCTCTGATTCTATGAAAGAAATTATACATCAGTCAAGTGTGAAATAGTACTTTGAATCTGAGTTCAGAGTAGCAGATTCATGTCAAGTTGACTTCAGGTTTCCTGCAAAGGCCCTAAGAGAACACTAACTTCCGTTAACTATGTACTGACACCTTGCATAACTGTCCAACTGGTCCTGCATTCTTTGCAATAATCTCAGCATCAGGTGGGACACCAGACATTGTCCAATGGTTCATTGGTAGACCATGGTCTATCTTCTCCACATCTTTACATATGGGTGTAGTGGGACAGCATTAGCTGAAACTATCGCCATTTAATTATGACTCACTAGATGTGTGCTATTTACAAGAACGGGGAAAAAAGGTCCCAGCAGCAAATTTCTAGGTGGGCAAAACCCAGCAAATTTTCCATCTCTTGGCATTTCTATTAATGAAACCTCTATTCCCAACTTCATATTGTCATATGAAGTTGCCTTATACTCAGACCATTGGTCCATCAAGACCAGTACTGTTCTGACTGACAACTGCTCTCCATGGTCTTGGGCAGAGAAAAGTCTTTCCCAGCCCTACTAGGGATCTTTTTAACTGGAGATGCCAGGCATTGAACCTGGGGTCTTCTGCATACAAAGCATGTGTTATACTTCTATGGCCCCTTCCCACCACATACCCTAGAAAATTGCTCTTCACTATATACTCTGAAAAGCAACACGTGACAGCTCCCTCTGCTATACCCTGCACAAGCATCCCAAGGGCTAGCTTCTGCTGGGAGCCAGAATGAGGCACTGGAAGGACCTTTGGTTTGACTAAACAGGGCTACTCTTATATTCTTAGGAAGCAATCTGTAGCTTCTCTCTCTAAGGTTTAAAAAAGCCTTCATCCCTTTGAAAGTCCCTCTTCCCTTTCCATCAAGCTCACTTGATGAGAATCTTGTTCTCATCAACCCTTGGAGAATGGAGAACTCTAGGCCTACAATCCTAGACACGTACTGGCTCTGTTAAGTACAATGAGACTTTCCATTGAGTAAACATACAAAAAGCAAAGGAACCTGCACTAGTCCATGGGGGGGGGGGGATTCAGAATCCAAAGTTTGGCAATACTTTTATTAGGACCAACAAAAATGCCACAAAATGATGAGCCAGCTTTCGAGTTCCTGCACTGAGCAGGGGGTTGGACTAGATGGCATTGTAGGCCCCTTCCAACCCTACTATTCTATGATTCTCCAGAACTTTTCTTAAGGCTGGATGCTAAGCAAAGCAGAAGGTAGGGGCTTGATGTTGAAGGCATAAAGTCTGCATCTAGTCACAGTCTTAAGATGGAGTATAGGAGATAACAGACAATTGGATTAGGCTCTACTAGGAGCCATGCATGTTTCAGGTTACACCTAGGACTACTGGGACACAGAAACACACGAAGGCTGATCCTCCTTTTTCTTTTTTATCATGCCAGGTTTTCTCTTCCTCCTGCCATCTCCCTCTTAGTTTAACATCCAGCCTGATTAAGAGTTCTGGAGAACTCAGAAGCTTGCTTACTGTGACGTTTCGGTTGATCCTAATAAAGGTCTTCTGTTTCAGTCTTTTTTCTACCAAGTAAACATGTATACCCCCTACCCCACCCCAACCTTCCAAGCTTGGGCACTCCATCAAGTCCATATCCGTCCACACCATATGCTCCACCTGAAGGATGAGGAGGGAGAGGAAGCAAGCAAAGTCCTTCACTTAGGGTGAAGGACAAGCTTGTGTGTGTGTGTGTGGGTACCCCTTTTAATAAGCCTTAACACATAACATGCTTTCTTTATGAGTCCCTACACAGAAGGGAGGACCTCCAACTCCCTGTCTTCATTCCCCATATAAAATCCACAGGGAGAAAGCACGAGCGCGACTCAACACGCTCCTCGTGCCTCTTGTCTCCCACCCTCAAGCCCATTTCTCTCAGCCCCACAACCTCTACCCATCCTCGGGACGAATGGACGGCGATTCAGCGCCCCAGTCTGAAAGGGGGGGGGGGCAACGCCTAACTGCTCCGCCCAGAGATGCCCGAGCTTTTCCCGAACTCGAATTACAGGGGGAGCAGAAAGTGGGGGGGGGGCTAACTAGAGTCACAAGCCCCCTGACTCCCCCCAGACCCTGGACAACGCCCTGGCCCGTCTTCGTCTAAAGGAAGCATTTAAAGAGGCCTCCCACACGAGAAGCGAGGCCGGCCCCTGTCTGCGACACGAGCGCGGGCGCAGCACTTGAGACTGCGAGCAGGCGCCCGTCGCAACACCGCCAGCCCTCCACTCACCCTCGGCGCCCCCCTGGGCGGCCTTCATCCCTCCAGAGGGCGGGGGCGGGGGAGAGGGCCCAGCCGGCCCCCTCCGCGCTCCCTCATGAAGGCCGAGCGAGCGCCTCGGCCAGGGCCCCCTCTCGTTCAGAGGGGAGGGGGGGACCCCCGCCGCGCGGTTACTCCGCCGCAACTGCCGTGCGAGACTTCCCCACTCTTCTCGCGGGATTCGAAAGCACGCCAAGAGGCGGGGAGGGAGAGAATCCCGGGAAGCGGCCAATCCAGCGGCAGGAAGGCGGCACACTCTCGCGAGACTTGGATTCTCTCCCGTTTCTTTTAAAGGCCGCACAGTTTCGCTCTCGCAGGGACGGCCGGGTTTTGGTTTGTGTTAAACGCGGAAGACTTTGAAATAAAGCTTTGTTGGATAGGAAGGGCAGCCATTTCGCCACGCCCGTTGCTAACGTAGGGTGGCTTGTATTGATCCCAACGCGGTGTTTATTGGAGGGGGGGGGCTGTGGACGGCCGATGTTTCCCTTGGCAACGCTAGTTCGCCTTGCCAAAGGAGACACCAACAACGTTTTGTGGGGAAGACCAAAGAAGCATAAGAGCCCTGCTGGATTAGACCGAGGGTCTGCCTAGTCCGGCATTCTGTTCATACAGTGGCCAGCCAGCTGTCGACCAGGAACTCGCAAGCAGGGCACGAGCACAACAACACCCTCTCACCCATGTTCCCTAGCAACTGGTGTACATAGGCTCACTGCCTCTGGTACTGGAGGGAGCACAGAGCCATCGGGACTAGCAGCCAGCGATAGCCTTCTCCAAGAATTTTCTGTCCGACCCCCTTTTAAAGCCATCCAAACTGGTGGCCATCATTACATCCTGTGGTAGCGAGTTCCATAGTTTAACCCTGCGCTAGGTGAAGAAGTCCTTCCTTTCAGTGGCCCTGAATCTCCCACCAATCAGCTTCATGGGATGACCTAGATACTCTTCTAGTCACTCAGTTCTCGGTCTTACCCCTCCTACTCTGCCCCTTCGAACTCTGTTCTCACAGACCAACTATCTAGACGTAGCTTCCTCAAACCCTAAGGCTCTATCCCCAGACCCTGTCTCTAACCCTGGCTCTTAACCTCTTTTCTGTGTCCCGAATCGCCCACCCATCAGCTTCATGGGATGACCCATATAACCTTATAATCAATCACTGCCTCTGGTACTGGCCCTCGGTGTGCATAAAGCTTCGAGGAAGCGGGAAGAACTGCGTAGGCGGAAGTCCCCTGTCCCTCTTTATAACGGCGGCTTCCCCGTCCCGAAATTTTCCTCATAAAATTCCCTTCATCAAGAAGAGCGGCGCTGGTTGGCGAACGCGTCTGCGCGTGCGCGAGCGGCCCTCAGATAAAGTTTCCTGTAAGGAGAGCTCCAGTTCTCGCGAGATTTCGGCGGCGAGGCTCGTGCGGTACAACTCAGAGAAAGAAGAAATAAACCGCCCCTGCTCTTCCCCCAGTTGCTGGCATCGGCGGCGTCGCGAGACTTTGTCCGTGCGCGAGGGGGCGCCTGCGCCTGCGCGCGAAGGACGGAGCGCGCGCGCGCGTGCGCGCGTGTTCTCGCGGTATTTGGCGAAACTGGAGCAGGTAGAGAGGAGTTGGGGCAGGGAACCCTCGAGCGGTAGCGAAGGCAGCCGCGGCGTCGGCGGCCGGGAGGACGGCAACGATCACGCTCTTTCCGTATTCTCGCGAGAGTTGGTGACTAACCTTCTCCCCCTCCTCACTTTCCCACCTTCCTCTCCCCGCCCCTCCCCCACCTGGAAGCGGCGCCGTTTCGCTCTGGGAAGTAGGCGGCGGGGGATGGGGACCCCGGCTTGGGGGGCCTGCTAGGGACGTGGGCCGGGGCGGGGACCCCGCTCGGGAGGAGTTCGCCGGCCTCAGCCAAGGGGCCCGAGGCTTCCCCAGGGACAGGCCTTTGGGGCGGGCGGAGGTGTGCGCAACTTCCCCCCTCCTTCCTCAGGAACTTAAGACGTGTCGGGGTGGCAAGTAAACCCTCCCCCCGCCTTCTCTCTGTAGGGACGCAGGTCCTGGAGTGAGGGGAGCGGGCAGCCCTCACCCAGGGGAGCCCTTTCCTCGAGGACTTGGGTGGTTTATTAACGAAGGGACCTCTGCTTGGGGGGCCCTTGCTTCAGGAGGCTGGAAGTGAGCAGTGCCTCTTTCCAGAACCGTTTTTTTGTTTTGTTTTTTGGCGTGGAGAGCTCATTCACGAAACGGGGGCTAGGAGCAGCTTGGTTCCTTAAATTGATGTGGTCCGTTAAATTGACACTCTTGCAGTGTTCATATTCTGAAACTAGAGGCGAACTGAGACCTAGAGTTAAGGAAAGGGTGGGTACAGCTCAAGAGTTGTAACAGCCTGCCCACCCTTGAGGTCTGGGACCAGGGGACATTTGGCAAGAGTTACTTATCCCCTGTGGAAAGGGTTGAGGTGGGCCCTGTTCAGAGTTTAAGATCTGCCTCTTAGGCAACTTTTCTTGTAGTATTCTAAACGTCACTATAGACCCAGGCACTTGTAGAGCAACCACATTCATGTACGTGTAGGAGAGAGAAGGGTGGGTTGAATGTAGGAGAAAGGACAAAAGGGAGAGCAGCCCTTCCATTTTGGGAAGGGGTGTTTTGAGGATTAGAGGTTGGGGGCTTTGGAGGATTCCCCCCTCTTCTCAACCACAGTGGAGAAGGAATGCCAAACCCAGAGAGACATGGGGGCAAGAAGGATGTGGGAGGAGGGGGGTCCTTGCATCAAGAGGCAGTGTCCAGCAGTGGGAGCTCAAACAGCAAAGAGAGGCACCGACTCTCCAAGCATAAAAGGCATAAGTCCAGGCATTCCAAAGACTCACCGTTGGGAGCCCAAGAAGCAGGAGGACCACTTGGCAGCATGATCAAGCCATTGGTGGAATATGATGACATCAGCTCTGATTCGGACACCTTCTCGGATGAAGCAGTCCTTAAGCCAGAAAGGAGGGAAAATGATGAGAGAAAAGGGATGTCAGAGAGGAGTGACCGGCTACACAGGCATCGTCATCACCAGCACAAGCGCATCCGTGAGTTGATGAAAAACAAGCTGGTGGACAAGGAGAAAAGGCTGGACAGGAGCCAAGAATCCTCAGGCAAGTTGAGTTCTAGTAAGGACAGGGTGTCGGGGGCCTCCAAAAGGGTGCATGAGGAGAATGATGACCATTCATCTAAATCATTCAAGAGCAGTAGTAAGGAGTCCCGGTCAGCAAAATTGCATAAGGAGAAGTCCAGGAAAGAACGGGAGACAAAATCTGGCCACAAAGACCGCAGCAAGAGTCATCGGAAAAGGGATGCCCCGAAAAGCTACAAATCACTAGACAGTCCGAAACGGAAATCCAGGAGCCCCCATCGCAAGTGGTCAGACAGTCCCAAACAAGATGACAGCCCTTCAGGAGCATCCTACACGCAGGACTATGACATCAGCCCTCCACGCTCACACACATCCAGTAATTATGATTCCTACAAGAAAAGTCCTGGTGGGTCCTCACGAAGGCCATCTGTCAGCCCACCATACAAGGAACCTGCTGCGTACCAGTCCAACATGCGCTCTCCCAGCCCTTATGGCAGAAGACAGCGGTCAGTCAGCCCATACAGTAGGAGGCGTTCATCCAGCTATGAGAGAGGAAGTGGATCATACAGTGGAAGGTCCCCCAGCCCATTCAACCGAAGGCGCTCCAGCAGTCCTTTTGTTTCTAAGCGGTCACTGAGCCGGAGTCCTGTATCCAGGTGCGTGGCCATCATAGTTAATCAGAAATGTTTGATCTCTGTGGTTCAGATGTGACTGAAGGTGCTGATGTCTTAAATTCATCGTTATCAGTTGCCATTCAGGTCAGAAAAACTTTTATTATTCTTCTGTATTCATTTAGGGTACAAACCCTTTTTTGCTTCTGTTGCAGCGCTCCTGTGGTTTAGGTAATTTTATTCCTGCTTTATTGATTTGGGGATGTGAGATTGAAAGTCCAGTCAACCAATGAGATGCTGGCCTGATTCAGACATGCCAAACAGATATTTTGGAGTACAACTCCCATAAGCACCAGTCAGTAGGTATAGGCCAAAACATCTAGAGGGCACCAGGTTACTACTCCTGTGCTAAATTATAGTTTAGCATGACAAAAACAAGCCACAAAGAGGTCCTGCCTTGCATGCTCCCCTCTCGCCCTCCACAGTTCCAAGGAAGAGTTGAGAAGCTTTTGTTTCTGGTTTAGATTAACTGCAGCTAGTCATATTGTCTGAACCTGACACATTGGCTTGTTTAAATGAACCATAACTAAAGTTAACCACAGTTTGTTTGGTTCGGGTAACCACATTAAACAGTGGTTAATGGAAATTGGAAGCAAATGCTTCTGAACTCCTCTTGGCTATGCCAGAAAGGGAGTGGGGAGCGTGCAAGCCCAAGGCTTGCTGTGGATTGTTCTCATCTTTCTAAACTATTATTTAGTGCAGCCTTCCCAGACCTGGTAACCTCCAGATGTTTTGGACTACAACTACCAGCATTCCTTATTGGCTGGGGCTCATGGAAGTTGAAGTCCAAAACATCTGGAGGGCATCAGGTTTAGTGTGACTTCCAAACGTGGCCAGTGAGTCAATCTAAATCATGATTTAGACCCAATATATGAAACTGCAACTCAGGACAAACTCCTGGACCATGGTTCATGTTGTGACTTGTCAGTTGTTATAAAACTACCGAGCTGGGGGAGATGCGCAGAATGGGCAAGTTGACAGATACCTTTTACTAAAACTATCTTATGTTGACTAAATATGAAACCGTTAGTTGCAGAGACTCCTTCGTCCTGATCTTAAGAGTACTGAGCACTATTCAAAGAAAGTAAGCCACATTGAAATCAGTAACACTTACTACACAGTATTAAAGTCTCAGATTTCAGTGGCTTCATTCCCTCAGGTTTGTGCCTGTTATGTTGCTAGCAAGGCCCACCAGATAGTGATTTTTATCAAAATAGAACTGGTTTCACTAGAGAAAGATAAAATTCTTCCATATGTGTTATGGAACTGTGGTGTCTCTGTTGTAACCTGAATATCAATTTGTGTGGGGAAATACTTCCTTGTGATATTTTCTCAGCTGAGCAGTGGGGATCACTACCTCAAAATCCCCTTTGACTACATCTCCTAGTGTTACTGTGATGGAAACCAGGTATCCTAAAATCTGTTTAAATTCATCTTGTGGGCAGTAACTGGTTTTACTACTCAGTCATTGAAACAAAATTGAAAGGGACCTGAAATGTTGCTCAGTCCTTGCTACTCTTTTATCAAAACTAGTTGACGTATTTATCTTTGTCCTGTTCACCTTATTTAGGATGAGTTCACATTTCATCAGTAACTTGGAAGCTGTGGCTTTCACTTCAGTGTGTGATAGTGCTAACATTGGTCACCACAGATCATTCTGGGGGCTATGCTGGCAAAATGAAAAGGCTGTTAGCCATGGTTATTTTCCCACAGTTGGTGCTAGCACTTTGAATGTGCAAACTTGCCATTTGACTATTAGCTGTCTGTGTTCTGTCGAGTGCCTAGCACCTTGTCAATGCTAAACAAACATATAGTCATCATCTTGTTCCATTTCTGTTTTGAATATTTACAGCACTCACATCTGCCCATGAAGTCTGTCTCTGAGAGAGAGCAAGTTACTCTTCTCTCAGCCACCATTCCCATCCGTACAATGGGAACATTGATGACTGTGAGGATGAATAACATGATTGGTATAAAACATTTTGTATAGAGGAACTATTTTACGAACAGTTATTATTACTGATGACTAGGGAAAACGCCTATCAAGGTTGAGAGGGAAGAGTAGCAACAGTTTCATGAAATAGCTTCATGGATCCTGTGATGGTCTGGTATTAAGCTTGCATTTGCTCTGCTGCAATTTGAACCCTTCATTGGGCAATTTGTAGCCTTCCAGATGTTTTATCCTACAACTCCCATCAGCTGTAGTATGGCCAATGGTGAGGGGAATTGTAGGCCTGAACATCAGGAGGGCCACAGGTTGCCAATCCCAGCATAGAACATCTCTGTTTCTTAATGAAAAAGAAATGGTAATATAAGCATCTCAGGGTACCTTAAGTACTTTTAGGGAAGTGCTATGAAGATCGCTGCTTGGTGGAGCCATTGATTGGGTTTGGACGATCATAGTGGTAAAGAAGCTATCAAGGCTCCCCCCCACCCCCGTGACCACAACCCATGATGCAGTACAGGTTGCTGTGTTGTTTGAACCTGGTGTGGTGTGCAGTGGGGGTGGCTTCTTACCCACGCCACAACCATAACTTGTAGTAGGGGTTGTGGTGTTGGTAAGAAGCCATATGCACTGCATCAAGTTCGGATGACACGGTGACCTGCACTGCATCTGCATCGCAAGTAATGATGCAAGTCGCAGGCGGGGGGGAAGCCACGATGGCTTCTTTTACCCCCATGATCATCTGAATGTGGCCAGTGTGGTGAACTGGGTAGAGTGGTCTTAAATGGAACAGATGGTAAGTAACAAGGAATTTTGTGTTCACATATGTGAAACTATGGGGGGCATCTCATTCCTGTATTTCATACTCTTTTGTTCACCTCATTGGCTCTACAGAGGTCTTTTCCTCTTTCTGTCTCTTGAATTCTCCTTTTCCCATTGACTTGATGTATGTGCTTTGTTCTCTCACTAACTTATTAAGAAACTCTTAACTTGGTCCATTTCCCTGTCTTCTCCTACTGAAGTAGGAGTTTAGTGCTCCTCTTTAAAAAGAAAGTGCTTTTCTGCCTGGGCTGTTTGTTGGTATTAACAGAAAAAGATACCCTGCAATAGAATACTTCATTCTATTGAAATACTTCAAAATACTTTTGAAATACTTCAAAATTGGTGGGATCCAGTATCAAATTAGGTGCCTGCTTTGTACAGGATCCAATTCCTAGGTGTCAAATTCCTAAGTGGGTAGAGGTTGGCACACTGCCCATTTTATGGAATTTAGGAGAATAGGATTGTAGATTAGTGGAATCCAAGTGCCCTTCCTTAAGGGAACTCTTTTCAGATTGATACATCCACTGTGGAATCCCTGCACATTCTGGGGGATATATTAGGCTATGTTCTTGGAGTTCATGAGGTGCGAGTAAGGCCAATTGTGCCTAGCCATTACCCTGTCTGAAAGTGTGCCCTGGAACAGACCTAATAACTCACTGTGTGTGTGTTCCAGGGGAAGATTGGTAATGGCAGGCAAGCCATCTTTCAGGCTGCTTGCCTGATTATTCCCAGTCTTGTTATTGTGGAACTCCTGATAAGCTTCTGTGGAACACAGTGTTAAAGATCATAGCTGTAGGTGGAGTCTTATTCATTTAGAAAATACAGTTCAGAGGCTCTCTAATGTTGCCATAGGGGGTTTCTTCAAATCAAGAAAAAGATGCACAGATACTCAACTTGGAGTTCTTTATGCATGTCTTTGATCAAAATAAAGGGGGAGGGGCAGTGTTACACTGGACTTAGAACAGTCTTGCAAACAGTCTAAAAGAAATAAAGAACCACCAGCTATCTTCTAATGTACCAAACCTTCCTTGCCTAGTTGGCTGAAGGTGATCCTTACTCACCATCGACAGCTAGGCAAGTGGCTATTTGCACATCTGACTTAGAGGATCCTTGAGGAAGAAAAAAGCCTTGGTTACTGTGTGTATAGGATAAATTGGTGTCCCCAGCACTGACAGTCATCAACACTAGGGATGGCACTCTGATTAGTTCCCCAGTCAAGGCACATTCAGAGAAGAGCCTGAACTTGCCCTGGCAACTGCCCTTTTCTCCTGAGGGAGATCTGTCTTTATGCTTTCAGAATAACAGCTGTAACTAGTAACCCAGGTATCCCCAAAAACCCAACTAGCATTTCTGGTGTAGGCAGCCATGCACACAGTTTGAACTGTCTGAAATGGCAGCTATGTCTGTTGTAGTTACTTATTGACAGTCCAATCTGCACACAGAGTGAAGTTGGAGTTCAGCCCTGTTTACTAAACTGTATGATGTTCCTAAATCAGTGGCACTCATTTGGTGGCTCCCAGTGGCTTTGTGGTCTGCTTTCTGCTGTGTTTCCACTCTTCTGCAACATCCTGATCCTTGTATAGCCATAACTTTGAGCTTAATGTAAATCAGCACTGCCTGTCATAAGCTACAGTGCATTCAGTCTTAAACATTTAACAAAACAAGCATCTGGGATTTTTCTAGTAGTGCCTGTGAGTCTCAGCAGCTATGCTGCCTTTCAGGGATAGATGCAATGGTGGTAAAAAAACTATTCCTAAACCATCAAATCACCTGTAAGTAATGAGGGAGACAAATATAAGTTCCACCATATTCCAGAAGTTTACACTTTAAGCTACTACTACCACCTCTAGGATCAGCTTAGCCCTGGCAGCTCAAACTGAAAAAGCTTGCAACATTTCTACTAGATGTCAGGGCTTAGGTGAATTATCAATTACAGGTAATTCTATAACTATGTTGAAGCCTCTGAAAGCACTGCAAGATTTGGTTTCAAGTCTTTGAATTTTGTTGGGTTAACTTTGTTTAGTTGACATTATTGCTAGACAATTATTTTCAAGGTTTTAGTGTTGCTGGCTAGAAACTGTTTAAGTGAGGGTCGGCAACTGACTTTCTGAGATCTGACCCACAGAACTGTTTTGCCACTGGTGCTAGAACTGGCATGGGCAACTGGCAACCCATGGGCATTATCCAGGCCCCAAGCATGTTTCATCTGGCTCCATGGTGTACGGGAGGCTGAAGAGCAGCATGAGGCCCTCAGCTTGGATTTTGCAAGTTCTTGAGGACCAAAAAGCAGCACAGGCCATGCTTCATGCAGCATGACTGAAAATCCCTTGCCATTTTTGAACTACCCAATCAATCTTCAACCTTGTTAGTGCTGAAAGAAGGGATACCTCAGTGGCCTCTGTCTGTTATGATGTGGTAGCTGCAGGGGCATCTTAGGAGAGGTACCAGCAAGATGGTGAGGGGAAGCTTGAGAGTGGTATTGACCCATTTAAAGGCAGCTGTGCTCTCCACTTTCCCTCAGGCTATCTGGCACTCCTTTCAGAATTAACAGAAAGGCTGCAGAGAAGACTTCTGCCATATCACAGAGGCCTCTGGCACATGCTCCTCTTCAGTGCTGAGAGGATTTTTTAGCCAGGGAAACTACCCCCCCCTCCCGATTTCAGGGTGTGTGTACGAGGACAGTGACATTATGGCCTGATGTTTCCAGCCCCCAAGTAAGTTGGCCTGAGGCCAAACACGCCCTAGCCTGAAGAAGTTGGCCAACCTTGATTTAACAGATAGTTTAATCATGGCTGATAATATGTTGCAAAAAGACATCATGGCTGAGAACCACTGTGCATGAGTGGAAGGTGAGTGGGAAGTGTTCTAGATTATGTACACAGAATTTACTCACTCGTTGAAGAAAATGGGGAACCTTGTGGGGACTTGCAGTGTGCATTGCCGCCATTGGATCATGGCCAACGTGTGCACATTGTCAAACATAACTCTGAGGGCTAGAGAATTGTGCTTTTACATAAAGCATGACAATCAAAAATTTTTGGGATTCTGATTTTCCTATTTTGTTTCCGCAGGAAGCCTGTGAAGTCCCGCAGTAGGAGTCCTGCTTATTCGAGGCACTCATCTCATAACAAAAAGCAGAGATCTGGGTCCCGCAGTCGCCATTCCAGTATCTCACCTGCCCGGCTGCCATTGAACTCCAGCCTGGGAGCTGAACTGAGTAGGAAGAAAAAGGAGAGGGCAGCGGCGGCGGCAGCAGCGGCAGCAAAGGTTGATGGGAAGGAGACCAAGGACTCACCTAGTTTTTTGTCAAGGAAAGAAAACAGCTTGGTTGAAGTTAAAGAGCCAGCAGTAGAGGCCAAGAAGACAAAAATGGCTAAGCCTGAGAAGTGCCCTTCTGATGCTGAGACGGCAAATGTCCTACAGCACAATGCAGAGACAAAAACTACTCCTGAGCCTGTAAAAATAAAGGGAGCAGAGAACTCTGAGAAGAAACTGTTTGCTTCAGTTAAAGACTCAAAAGCAATGGGAACAAAAGATATGAAACTTGTTATAGCAAAGGAGGAAATTGTGACTCCAAAGGAAACAGACACAGCTGAGCAAGAGGTCCCACCTCCTTTGCCTTCTGTTAAGTCTCTACCTCCTCTGCCAACATCATCACCCCCTCCTCAGACTCCGCCTCCTTTGCCTCCTTTGCCTCCATCGCCAGTTGTTCCCCCTCTGCCACCTACCCAGTCATCCACAGTTCACTCCCCTGCTTTAGTTCCATCTTGTCTGCCATCTTCTGCCCACTCCAGGACATCTCTGACTACTCAGGCTAACTCTCAACCCACTGTGCAGTCCTCCTTAAAGGCACATGTTTCTGTGACAACCGCTGTTCCACATCTGAAAACTTCGACGTTGCCTCCTCTCCCTTTCCCACCCATCCTGCCTGGAGAAGATGACTTGGATAGGTAAGGGCCGCTTCCGCAAAGGGCTGGAAATATTATGGACCAGGACTGTTAAGAATCTTAAGTATCTGCTCATTTCACTGTCCAAGTGCAAAATCTGGAATCTGGTATGTAATTTAGAGTTCTGAAAACTGTAGAAGTGATTAAGAAAAACCCCAGATATAAAGCAGGCCTCAAGGTTGTAGAAGTGGCTTTGAAATGCGTGGGGAGATGATTCCAAGAATATGGAGCTTGTAAGAAAGGTTTCTAATTAGTGGGATGGACAGTCTGGGAGTCCCTTGCAGGAGATATATTTCCATGAAAAAGGATCTCGAGCTGGAGATGGCCTTAGCCTGAAAGTATGGACAGCTGTTGCTGGTCAGGGTACTACTGGATGTAGAGGACATGGGTGACTGATTGGAGTGGTGGAAGGCAGCACAAGTTTTCCTGTGCCCTGTACAGCCCGTTATACTTCTCACCAACAAATACACCTCAAGTATTTGTTTTAACTTTGCTCCCGTGTTTATGGTGCCTCATTTGTGGGGCTAGCTCAGTAGAAACTTCATAATTGGAAAGAGGTTCAAGTGTGATGTTTAAGAGATGTGCTGTTAAGTATGCGAGGAAAGACGTTTAAGTGTGCTTTGTGCTGTTGGGCTGAACGTTCTCTGTAGACAATTCAGTGTGTAGTGCTTGCTTCATAATCAGCATTTACTTGCCATATTTGGGTCAGGAAGAATTTCAAGTCAGATTTTGAGTTGGGGTTGTTGTTTTTGTAGTTTGTAGTTTGGCTCCTTTGCTTAAGCCATCTGGATTCTTAAGTTTTTCTTCTCTTTGAGCAGGCTATCATCCAAATACCCTTTGTCAAAATATTCCCAATGCTATAGGAAACCTCTGTCTTGGTACAAATATAATATTGAACCTAGCATAAATATTGACGGCTCTGAACATAGAAATTGGCTTTCCTTTGACTTTGAAACTGGATTTGCTTTTCTGAGGAGCATGCACTGTGATGTGGTCACGTGCAGACGTGAGATATAGCTTGCAGAGCATCCATTACTTTTGCCTGTTCTGCCCAACCCAGCCATAGCCATGGAGGGAGCTGAAAGAGAGCTTGGGATGATGCATCGTGACTTGATTCTGTCCATACAGAGCCCAGTGTAATTCTGGTCAGGGAAAATTAGGCCAATTTAATCCAACTTGGGACAATTTGAGTGTCTGAAGTGGGGGGTTGCTCCTTTAATTTAAAATATTTTTAAAAAATTATCTGGGGAAGAAAGATCAGTTCTTAGAAAAGGGGGAGGATAGTAGGGGATGGGGTCTTTAGAGATATCTGGTAGCTGTGTCTAAGCATCTCTTCCACCTTTAGAATTATAGATCTGGAACATGGCAAAGAAGTCAGCTACTTAAAACATCTGCCCTAAAGGAAGGGCCTCCTACCCACCTATGGAATCCAGACCACAGTATTGATCAAGCAGAGGTCTAGTGTACCACTGAAAGAGAGTCTGCAAAACAAATAGCTCTAGATGGCTCAAGCAAGCAAGTCAAGTTACATACTACAAGGGAAGTAATTGCCCTCAGGGACTTTAGCCAGTGTGACTTCTAGGAAGGGATCCTTTCCTGACTCCAAATATGGCCATTAGTTGGACCCTTAGTATGAGCAGATATGAGGCACAGCTCTGCAGTAGTAGCTTTGTGATTCACTCAGGGCTGATTCACAGATGCGTGTACGTTGCTTGATGACTGGCAGCTGAATGTGTGAACCGACTCCCTTGAAAAGCATTGTGTTTCAGATGAGGTGAAGCGACAGAGTTCTGTCTGTAGCCTTATATCTGTGATATTGGCATACTTGCATGCTATCATTTGACATCATGATAGCTCTATACATGCAAATCAGCCTGTGGTTGTAACAGTTTGAGGGTTCTCTTCTCTTTACCTACCCCCCTGCGCGCATACTTCTTGCCAGCTGTACCAAGCAGGGCTCCAGTTCTTCACATCCAGCAGGAGAGGAAGAATGGATCCCAGAAGCATCCAGTGCAGAAATGACATTCCTTTATAAGGACTTAGTGGACTAGAGTTGCTAAGGCAGAATGTGCTTTATATTTGGGCAAGTGCTAGGAAATCTTCTCCCCGTTAGCCTACATTTTCAACCTGGACTTTAAATTAAAAATGTCAGATAATTTACGTTGATATTAGAGGATGAGATGGCTAGATGGATTAAGAGAAGATGGGGAGGATGGATAGGACTTTGTTGCCAGTTGATCTAGGGAATAGGTAACTGTAGCAGAAAAAGGAGGAGCTGTGTAGGCTAGCTGTCCTCTGGAGCTTTCACTAGCTATTGTCTACTTATTGGGGCTGTTTTTACTGAAACCATGAAGGCCAGATGCTTCTTTCTATGTTTGGGTGTTGTTGTTTTAAAAAGCTCCAGTTCCTGGGAAACCAAAATCTATGCCAGATACTGAATTTGATGCTTGTCTGGGGCATCCTTTAGATGGGCTGGATGCCAGTGGATGCCCCCTGTGAATAAAAGTGGAATTGTAGTGACTGTCACATTGTTCTCACCCTCATGCATTGTTGTAAAAAATATACACAAATACGTTCATGGGGCATTTTACTACCCCAAGCCATTTTTCACTGTATCCTGGGGTGGTAAAAGCCCTCATAAACAAACATGTGTCTCTGGTCAGAAGAAGACACGTATATATGCTATACATTCAAAATATTAGAAAAACATCATAATCTGTCAAGGTAAAATTTTAGGTAAAATATTTATTACTAAGAAGTAACACTTTGGGGTGTTGTGGGGTTTTCTACCCCCATAACAAATCTGACACTGATGAGGTAAATGTTCCCCCATGAAACCCAGTCATCTGATACTGATGAGGTAAATGTTCCCCCATGACACCCAGAGTACTTAAGCCTGCTTCCCTAGACCAGTTTTCTTTGGAAAAACCCATGGGAGATTTTTACACCCAGTACGTTGCTTGTGCTTGGGCATAAGGACAACCCAATGGCAAAATTGGATTATTGGGATATTTTATGTTCCAGTCATGTTTTTGTTTCCAGAAAGAAAATGGTAAGAAAACAGGGACATAATGCAGGTGACAGAATTCAATAATATAATGGGAGGACTATGTTGTAGTTCTGCTTCTGTGTAAATTTTGCAATAGAAAGTGCACTTGGGGTAGGTTTGCCCCCTCACCCTAATTGATGAGGGCTGACAAAGCTAATAAACTGTCATCACCCTGTTTGAAGGCTTTGAGACGTGGGGAGTGGTCAGTCTCTAAATAATTCATAAGTGTGCTCCTGTTTTCTCTGGTGCTTTAGTCCAAAAGAGATTGTTCCTCCAAAACCTGTGAAGAAGGAGAAAGAACAGAGACCACGGCATTTGCTCACAGATCTCCCACTCCCTCCAGAGCTTCCTGGTGGAGACCCTTCACCTCCAGAGTCTCCAGAACCAAAGGCAGCCACACCACCTCAACAACCATTGCGAAAGAGACCAAAGTAAGTGTTGACTGCATCTGTTTGCATAGCAACAATTTCAGGGGGTGGGGGTGGGGGGTAGAGTGGCCATTTGGGTGTGGTTTATGGCAGTGGCGCCGTAATAAGCTGAATGAAGTCTGTGGTGCAGTTTGACAGCCACTCACCAAAGCTGAGTAACAATTCCTTGCAGGAAAGTAGCTTGCCAGCTCACCACCCAATCACTCCCATGTCATGTATTAGTAGTAAGAATAATTAGTAGAATGTTCAAAGCACTTCACCTTACATGACTGTTGTTAGAATATGTCAATATCATTATTCCTATATTGAAGATGGAGCCATCTGAGGCCAAGAATGACAAAATAACATCTAGTGCAGGAGTCCCCAGCCTTTTTGGACCTGTGGGCACATTTGGGGATTTGTGAAACTGCTGTGGGCACCACCAGAAAATGCCTAATCAGTGGGTTGCTGCTTTGGCGTCTACCTTTCGTGTCTGTGGTTCTTAGGCTGCATCTTATTCAACAAAAACATTTTCTTTGTGTCTGTTGGACACCACAACGTCTCTTTATTTTTAAATTTTTTTATTTCATTTCTGTACCGCCCAATAGCTGAAGCTCTCTGGCCAGTTCACAAAAATTAGTAAGGGGCTGTCTAATTCAGCTAATTGCTGGCAGTGCAATACAGCTAATGCTTCTTTTAAACATATGTTTTGGCAGTGTCCAGTAGTTGCTTCTTTTTCTGGGGAGGTACAGAATACAGAACATTTTTGTACTGGAACAGTCTTTATTATTCACTGATGTACATGCTCTTTTAAATTATTTACCTGCTTAATGGAAATTTACAAATGGTCAGCGTCAATGGATTCTCTGCACCCTTTTGGCAGCTAAAAGCCTGAGATTGCAACGTTGGAAGGATAACCACTCACTTGCTATAATGCAATGAACGCTTTCAATATATGAAAGGGTGGCATATAGACGTCACCTTCAAATGGATACTTATTTGTATAGTTGGTCCATTTTTGTTGCAGCTCATGTATAATTGCTAGAAAGTTGTATGCATTTCATACAAATCCATGTATGCATATTTAAAAAATGGAAAACATGGGTGCCGCGTTGCGAACCCCCGATCTAATGAGTTCAAGGCAGAGGCAAGATTAGCATAGCTTGGATGGTGTCCTATGCTAGCTGTTTTGGGAGACTGATAAACTCCTTTTAAAGTGGATACATTTTTGTTGTGGTTGCTATTTGCAAGGCACTGTATAGTGGGTATGGCCTTTCTTGAGCAATCTGAATTGTCATTAAATATAATTGAAGCTCCTCCTTGAGACAAGCTGTGATCAGGACAATACAAATATATTCATTCAACACCCTGCCTTTTCTCCTAATAGGCCCACAAGGTGGTTTACGGTCCGACAATGTAAAAAAAAAAGAATAGAATAGAATAGAATATACCAAATCTTAGCATAATACGCTAAACTTCACAGTACCTAAAATAACCATAGAAACAGAATGGAGAGATAGAAATTTACTCATTGGAGGCCTTGCAGAATTAAAGTTTTAACCAAGTTAAACCAAAAGGGAGCTAGTCCAATGTAGTTTGTGGCAGTTAACAAGCAGAGTGTCGCTACTGAGAAGGCCTTGTCTTTATTGGGGGCCGGCCTCGTCTTGGGGTAAGGAGGGCACCTGGGGTAAGGCCCCACCAGAAGATCTTAATGCACAGGGAAACCCATACAGAAGGAGACATTCTCTATCAGTCTTCCCCAATCTGGTGCCATCCAGATATTTTGGATCACAACTCACAGTTTTCCTGACCATCAGCCATGCTGGCTGGGGATGATGAGAGTTGAACTCTGGCGAGCTCCAAGTTAGGGAAGCCTGCTCTGTATAAATGATTGCGTATCCTGGACCTGACCCATGTAAGGCTTTAAAAGTTAAGATTGATACCTTAAATTTCACCTACAAATAGATTGGCAGCCAGTTAAGATCTCTCTACCCCTGGTGTCACAGGTCGTTGAGGGAAGGGGCCATAGCTCAGTGCTTTGCACACAGAAGGTCCCAGGTTCAATCCTTGGCATCTCCAGGTAGGGCTGGAAAAATTCCTGCCTGAAACCCTGGAGACCTGCTGCTGCCAGTCAGTGTTGACAGTACTGGGCTAGATGGACCAGTGATCTGACTCAGCATAAGGCAGCTTCCTATGTTCCTATGTCCGTGTGACTAGCACCAGTAAATAACACTATAATTACATGACAAATCTATACCCGTTTTTAAAAGGAGGGAGTGGGATATGAAAGAGAGGTTCACAAATGAGATCCATCTCATGGCACAAGGAGAACAAATCTTCAGGGACCTTTTTTTTTTTTTAACAGTGAAAAGATAGGAGCAAGACAACTGCCTAGACAAAGCAAATTGCACACCTGAGGGCCCACTGTGGCAAAGATTGATCACGCCAAGTCAGCAATTGGAATTTTTACAACTCTCATGTTTCTCTCCCCCACCTCTCCCAGAATCTGTTGTCCTCGATATGGCGAGAGGAGACAGACAGAAAGCGACTGGGGAAAGCGCTGTGTGGACAAATTTGACATCATTGGTATTATCGGTGAGGGGACATATGGGCAAGTGTACAAAGCCAAGGACAAGGACACAGGTGGGGGATAAGTATGGACTGTTATCTATCGTTTTTCCTTTTGTTGCCTGTATTTTTAAGTAGCCACACTGTAAAACGCAGCAGATTGGCTAACAGAATGTTCACACATGTTCACTTGTCTGGTTTCATGATGGGCAGCTGCTCTCAAGGCTTTGTTTGTATTCTGTATAAGTGATTAACAGTGTTCAAGGTGCTGTGTGATCCGTAACCTCATGCTTTCTTAAAAAAAACCTTTGTGAGGTATGTCACTACTGATAGCATAAGAATATAAAAGATGCCTCCTGGATCAGTCTAAGGATCCATCCAGTCTAGTGTTCTGTTCCCAAGAGTGCCTTCCAGATGCTTCTGGGAAGCCCAAAAGTAGAGCCTTAAAGAAACAGCCCTCCCCTGTTTGTCCACAGCATCTGATATCGAGAGCTGTGCTATATGGAGGTTCCATTTAGTTGCCATGACTGGTAGCCATTGATAGATCTGATCTCTTTTTAAAGCAATCTAAGCCATTTATTTAATTTCTGGCAGTAAATTAAATCAACTAGGCATTGTACAAAAAACTGCTATTTTTGGTCTGTCCTGCATCTGCTGCCAATCAGTTTAGTTTAATGACCCCAAATTCTAGAGTTCTGAAAGGTTTGCCTTTTCTGAAAAGACACGCACTTTTGCCACTTTACAGATAGGGTAAATTTTGGCCAAGGAACACTGACATGTAACAGGTTATCCAGTGAACTTAATGCTAAGCATGAATTTGAGACTCAGATAACAACATATTACTTTTATCAGCGGTCCTGTCCTGGCTTTCAAAGCCTGTACAGGGTTGGTTGATCATCCCTGGCTGGGGTGCAGCGATCTTACACCTGATCCCAGGCCACATCCAGACAAACCCATGGACATGCTTGAGTTCCTGTTTGACGCCTAACTTGTATGTAATCCTGGTGGCACGGCTGATCTTCCACGAAGATGAGGGTTCTTGAGGTTTTTTTAGGCTCTCAACAGCCCACTGATTAATTGTATTTATTCATACTCATTTGTTACCCTTGCCTCTCCCACTCCTTTCCTTCCTCTGTTGTCTTTTATCTCCTTTCTTCCTGCTCGCATGTCTAAATTTAGACTGAAAGCTTGCTTTTGCTTATGTTACATTATAAAGTACTACTTGTGAAGTACTGATGGCATCATATAAAAAGCAGGTTAGACTAAGAAGTTGAATTTTCCACAGCTGATCTTCCACTGTAGCCACTGTACCACAGTCATCAAGAGTGACAGACTTGCAATAGCTTGTAAGAGTGAAATGGGCAAACTAATTAACAGTAAACAGTTGATATCTTGGTCTGAAGTACCAATCTGAAGTACATCAGATGCAATCTCTTGGACCATTTGAGGTTGGTGTACAAGTATGAAAGCTATTTGATGAAGAGTTCTATGAAATGTGAAAGCTTTTATGCTCCAGACACAACTAGTCAAAGGTGCTATTGTACTGACTTGATATCTCCTCTGGTAGTTTGAAAGGAGCATGTTTAAAGGGACCAGCCTTTTCATGGCTCTCATTTTAATTGCACATAGTTGTCTGGATTCTTACTGGCTGTGATCTGTGTTTGGCAGGTGAGTTGGTGGCTTTGAAAAAAGTGCGGCTGGACAATGAAAAGGAGGGTTTCCCCATCACAGCTATCCGTGAAATCAAGATCCTCCGGCAGTTGATTCACCGTAGTGTTGTCAACATGAAGGAAATTGTCACAGACAAACAAGATGCACTGGATTTCAAGAAGGACAAAGGTACCCACTGTCAGAGGAGATATTGATCAGAAGTAAAATGTAAAACTGCAGGCCTGTGCTTTAGATCATGGTGCCTACAGCAGCAGCGAACATAGGGTGCATATCAAAAGCTCCAGATAATGTATTTTGGGTAGCAATATTTTAATTTTGCAAGGAGCACCGAAATGGCAACGACTTGTCTCATCACAACCACACGTCAGAAATTTCCTCTCCATTTTGAGGGTCTTTTGTGATATTTTGAGAAAATTCATGCTGTTCCAGTCCATCATTTACCAGGTTATCATAAACAACGTCATAAGGGGAGAAATTTTGCTCTGCTTGGAAAGGAAGACTGGATTTGTAGACATACTTCAGAATCCAGGCAGCACTCCCATCTGTTAGGGAGGGCAGAATGCTGAGGAATTTGGTGTGATTGGTGGGGAGATCCTGTAAGGTTCCAGAGTGAGCGATGGGTTGGCACAGTATCACAATTTCCTCCCACCCACCGAAATTCACAACCATCTTGGTGGTGGTGAATACTGAGAGAGATGGAGAAAAGGGGGAGCTCAGCAGTAAGGGCTGAGCCCCCCTTTTTCTCAGCGCAAAAGCTCCAACTCTTGAATTTTCCTACTTATGGCATGATCCATCTTGGAAATTTCATAGTGTTTGGACTGAAACATTTCCTCACAGTGCTACTGAATTTGTCTCAAATCTTGTACTTTTATGCCCTCATACTTTAAAATTGTGTTTTCTCTTCCTTCTGCCAGGTGCCTTTTACCTTGTATTTGAATATATGGACCATGACCTAATGGGACTGCTAGAATCTGGATTGGTGCATTTCTCAGAGGACCACATCAAGTCTTTCATGAAACAGTTGATGGAGGGGCTGGACTACTGTCACAAAAAAAACTTTCTTCATAGAGATATCAAATGCTCCAACATCTTATTAAACAACAGGTAACTGCTTGAGTTTCCCTTGTGCTGGATCAGTTTGACATATGCCTTTACATGGGAGATGGGAGTTAAATTTCTGTGCATTTAAGCCCATAACTTTAAGAAATGTCCTTCTCTCCTGAGAGCTGGGGGAGAAGCTCCTCTGTGTATTCCATCATTTGCTCAAGTAAAATTGTGAGAGCAAAAAGTGGAGCTATACTGTGGATGTCCTTTCGAAGGAGATGTACCTGAGTATTTCCCTGATGTTGTGCCACTAGCAAGTAAAATGTCCTTTTATTTTTTTTTAATTTTTATTTTTTCAACTTATCTCACCTTTTTCATTACAGATAGCACTCAAATGGCTGAGTACAAGTTTTGTTAGTTAGTCGGCTGCTGGGGTTTTCTACAAGGACAGACCACAGCTTGATCCCAGTGCCCATTTTTAAGGTGTCTAGTACAAACAGAAATAGAACACAATATTAAACACACAGTATAGATCCATTAAAAAATAAAGCTAGAAAGATAAAAATACAGTAAAATCACTGGCAGCAGCAGTAAACAGTAATGCAACCAGGTAGTAACCTTAACAGCCAACGATGTATGGTGTTGTAGTGGCATTTACAATTTCCTTATTAAGGCTTGTGTGAAATGGCAATTCCAGTCTCTGTTAAGGGGACTTGACATGCATTTTCACCTCTTGATGAAGTGGTAGCTTGCATGTGAGCAAAAACCATTGCAAGTCACGTTTTTCAGACAGACCTTTAACGTTGTTTCAAACACTCCCAGGGAAGGAGGTTTACACTGCAAGTCATCAAGTGATTATTCATGAAGAATTGGATTTGCTTGTTTAAACCATTTTAACACCACTGTTCAGCCAAAAAGACTCCCAGAGCAGTTTACATACAATCAGTCAAAACAAGACAGGCCCTGCCCGCATGCTTTATAATCTAAAAAACTCAACACTAAAGGAAAAGGGGATGGAGAAGGAAGAGGGGGGGAAAACAGGCACCAGTTCTTACAGTTGAATAGTAATTATTAAAATGATCAGCTGGAATGGAAATAATTCGGGGGGGGGGCAATTGTAATGGGCTTCTCTGCAGAGCCAATGGAGTGGCCCTGCTTCCCATCTCTCCCTCTGCTGCAGCCTGAAGGAACGCATCTCTCTGTAACAGCCTGCCCAGGCTCCTAGATCTGGGGAGGAGTCCAATCTTGTCCCACCATTAGGGGGTGCAAGATAGGTCCTTCATTATGTTGCCCTGACTTTGGAATGCCCTCCCACACAGAGGTATGCCTAGCACCAACTTTATTGACATTTCAGCACCACACTATCTTTTTACCCAGGCATTTATGAGTGGTTAATTGCCAGTGCAATCAATTGTCACTGTTTGTTTTATTGGTTTTACTATATGTTTATTGTATTTTACTGTTTTAGTATCGTTACACGCTCTGGGAGGTTGTTTTTTTTAATGAAGGGCAGGATATAAATAGAATGAAATAAATGAATATGTTTCACAGCCCAGAGATTGTTCCTGTATCTTTTAAAAGTTCTGAGGCCTGGGAGCGGATGCAGCAGCTGTTTCTCTGCTTCATTCTTCCACAGGTCCCTCCCTTTACCAATTCTACTCCTCTACATGCTGTAGTGATTTCCCCCCAGATAGCACAAGGAGGAGGATGAAGGACCAGTGGATGGGTGGTGCAGAGAGCTGCATCCACTCCCATTGCCCCAGGATCTTTACCGGATCTAGGCAGGCTATCCAGTTTGAGGCTGGTGGTAATGTTGTGTATGCAAGTCTACAGGATGACCTTATGGAAACTTAACATTGCACGATTTCAGATGTTTATGGTTTGAGATCTTAGAAAGAAGTTCACTGATTTCTAGTATGGGAGAGGCTATTCCATGTTTTAAGATCTGCCATTTAAACTAAAATGGCTTCCCCCATATTTGCAAGTTGTTGTTTTTTAAAAGCATTGGAGACTGCTCTTGTGGAAGTGTGAGTTACAAGTGTGAATGAATGCCTATTGCTTCTGTTAATTTTAGTCATTCATGTTCATTTACTGCTGCCTATTTGTGCTTTTGTGAAAACCTCTGTTAGTAAAAGTCCACTGCCACCTCCTTTTTGCAGTGGGCAGATCAAGCTGGCAGACTTCGGGCTTGCCCGGCTCTACAGTTCGGAAGAAAGGTAAGATGTTTGGTGAGAGAAGGATAGGTGTGGATTTAGCTACACAGTGAAAAGGAGAAACAAAATCCCAGGTTGTAAAAAATAAAGCTTTATTCCTCAGAGTAGCCCAGTGCATTTCAGCTCTCTACCATATATTTCTGAGCCTTCTTCAGGGACTGCACAAAAAGTGGACAATACAACACATTAGTTTACATTTATAAACAAAACATTTTAAAATATTTAACTGCACATACATATTGCAACTGTGCCTTTGTATGCTTACTTTAAAAAATTAAATGTAACCTCCAGAGATCTCTAAAAAATTTGTCTCTAAGATTAGATCCTGTGACTTGGTGACATGATTAGCAAACAGTAGTTGTTGTTGTTGTTGTTGTTCAGTCGTTAAGTCGTGTCCGGCTCTTCGTGACCCCATAGCACGCCAGGCCTTCCTGTCTTCCACTCTCTCCCAGAGTGTGCTCAAGTTCACATTCATTGCATCAGTGATGCTATCTAGCCATCTCATCCTCTGCCATCCCCTTCTCCTTTTGCCTTCAATCTTCCCCAGCATCAGGGTCTTTTCCAGTGAGTTTTCTCTTTGCATTAGGTGACCAGAATATTTGAGCTTCAGCTTCAGTATCTGTCCTTCCAATGAGCAGTCAGGGTTGATTTCCTTTAGGATTGACTGATTTGACCTCCTTGCAGTCCAGGAGACTCGTAAGAGTCTTCTTCAGCACCGCAGTTCGAACGCATCAATACTTTGGCGCTCAGCCTTCCTTATAGTCCAGCTCTCACAGCCATACGACGTGACTACTGGGAAAACCATAGCTTTGATTGTACAGACCTTTGTTGGCAAGGTGATGTCTCTGCTTCTTACTATGCTGTCTAGGTTTGCCATAGCTTTCCTCCCAAGAAGCAAGCGTCTTTTAATTTCATGGCTACAGTCGCCATCTGCGGTGATCTTGGAGCCCAAGAAAATAAAATCTGTCACTGCTTCCATTTCTTCCCCCTCTATATGCCAGGAAGTGATGGGGCCAGATGCCATGATCTTCATTTTTTTTAATGTTGAGTTTCAAACCAGCTTTTGCACTCTCTTCTTTCACCCTCAACAAGAGGCTCTTTAGATCCTCTTCGCTTTCTGCCATTAGGGTGGTATTGTCTGCATATCAGAGGTTGTTGATAATTCTCCCAGCAATCTTAATTCCGACCTGTGATTCATCCAACGTGGCATTTCTCATGATGTACTCTCATATAAGTTAAATAAGCAGGGCGACAGTATACAGCCTTGTCGTACTCCTTTCCCAATTTTGAACCACTCGGTTGTTCCATGTCTGGTTCTTACTGTTGCTTCTTGACCCTCATACAGGTTTCTCAGGAGACAGGTAAGGTGGTCTGGTACTCCCATCACTTTAAGAATTTGCCAGAGTTTGTTGTGATCCACACAATCAAAGGCTTTAGCGTAGTCAATGAAGCCGAAATAGACGTTTTTCTGGAATTCTCTTGCTTTCTCCATGATGCAGCGAACGTTAGCGATTTGATCTCTAGTTCCTCTGCCTCTTCGGAACCCAGCTTGTACTTCCGGTAGTTCTCGGTTCACATACTGCTGAAGCCTAGCTTGTAGGATTTTGAGCATAACCATGCTGGCATGTGAAATGAGCGCAATTGTACGGTAGTTTGAACACTCTTTGGCGTTGCCCTTCTTTGGAATTGGAATGTAAACTGACCTTTTCCAGTCTTGTGGCCACTGTTGAGTGTTCCAAATTTGTTGGCATATTGAGTGCAGCGCTTCAACAGCATCATCTTTTAGGATTTTCAATAGCTCAGCTGTAATACTGTCATCTCCGCTAGCTTTGATGTTAGTAATGTTTCCTAAGGCCCACTTGACTTCACTCTCTAGGATGTCCGGCTCAAGTTCAGTGGCCACACTATCATGGCTATCAGGGACATTAAGATCTTTCCTGTATAGTTCTTCTGTGTATTCTTTCCACCTCTTCCTAATCTCATCTGCTTCTGTTAGGTCCCTGCCTTCTTTGTCCTTTATCATGCCCGTCTTTGCACAAAACGTTCCCGTGATATCCTCGATTTTCTTGAAGAGATCTCTAGTCTTTCCCATTCTGTTGTTTTCCTCGATTTCTTTGCATTGTTCATTTAAGAACGCCTTCTTGTCTCTCCTTGCTATTCTCTGGAGATCTGCATTCAGTTGGATATATCTTCCCCTTTCTCCCTTGCTTTTCACTTCCCTTCTTTCCTCAGCTACTTGTAAAGCCTCATCAGACAACCACTTTGCTTTCTTGCATCTCTTTTTCTTTGGGATGGATTGAGTTGCTGCCTCCTGAACAATGTTACGGACCTCCGTCCATAGTTCCTCAGGCACTCTGTCTATCAGGTCTAATCCCTTAAATCTATTCCTCACCTCCACTGTATATTCATAAGGGATATGATTTAGGTCATACCTGAATGGTTTAGTGGTTTTCCCTAAGTTCTTCAATATAAGCCGAAATTTTGCGATAAGAAGCTCATGATCTGAGCCACAGTCAGCTCCAGGTCTTGTTTTTACTGACTGTATTAGAGCTTCTCCACCTTCGGCTGCAAAGTACATAATCAATCTGATTTCGATACTGACCATCAGGAGATGTCCATGTGTAGAGTCGCCTCTTGTGCTGTTGGAAAAGAGTGTTTGCTATGATCAGCATGTTCTTTTGGCAAAACTCTATTAGCCTTTGTCCTGCTTCATTTTGTACTCCAAGGCCATGCTTGCCTGTTATCCCAGTGATTTCTTGACTTCCTACTTTAGCATTCCAATCCCCTATGATGAAGAGGACATCTTTTTTTGGTGTTAGTTCTAGAAGATGTTGTAGGTCTTCATAGAACCGATCAACCTTAGCTTTTTCAGCCTCCGTGGTTGGGGCATAGACTTGAATTACTGTGATGTTGAATGGTTTGCCTTGGATTCGTACTGAGATCATTCTGTCGTTTTTGAGATTGTACCCCAGTACTGCTTTTCCCACCCTTTTATTGACTATGAGTGCTACTCCATTTCTTCTAAGGGATTCTTGCCCACAGTAGTAGATATGATGGTCACCTGAATTAAATTCGCCCATGCCTGTCCATTTTAGTTCACTGATTCCCAAGATGTCAATGTTCAATCTTGCCATCTCATGTTTGACCACCTCCAGCTTACCTTGATTCATTGATCTTACATTCCAGGTTCCTAAACAATATTGTTCTTTACAGCATCGGATTTTCCTTTCACCACCAGACATATCCACAGCTGAGTGCCCTTTTGGCTTTGGCCCAGCCACTTCACTCTTTCTGATGCTACTTGGAAATTCCCTCTGCTCTTCCCCAGTAGTATATTGGACACCTTCCGACCTGAGGGGCTCATCTTCCGGCATCATACCTTTTAGCCTTGTGATATGTTCCGTGGGGTTTTCTTGGCAAGAATACTGGAGCGGGTTGCCATTTCCTTCTCCAGTAGACCACATTTTGTCAGAACTCTCCACCATGACCTGCCGTCTTGGGTGGCCCTGCACGGCATAGCTTATGGCTTCGCTGAGTTACGCAAGCCCCTTCGCCACAACAAGGCAGTGATACCTTCTTTTAACTCTTCAAAGCTCTCAAAATATGTGTGAGGGAACACCTTTGTAATATTAGGAGTAAAAAATAGGGCACCCCCTTAGTAAGTCATTTTTTAGAAGAAAATCACCGTATAAGACATCAGGTTTGGGGCATTACAGAAACACCCTGCAGACAATGAAAAAAACTCTGCTAAAGAAGGAACTACAGTGGATTTTAAGGCTGAAAACTTTGACCCCCTGTGAGCCTTAATGAAGAGCTGGATTTTCTTCCCTTCTTTTAAAGTACAGAGCTTTCTCAGCACTCCCTAAGAGTGCAGTGCATGTCCACAAATGAAAGACATTGAATTTAATCAGTGCAATTATGGGTACATCTGAGAAGAGTTAAGAGAATGTATACAAACCTCTGTTTGTTAATCATGTCACCAGTCACCAGATTTAATCTTGGAAGCAAAAAAAATTCAGAGATCTCTCTAGGCTACATTTAAATTTTTTAACTACGTTAAAAAATAGGCACAGTTGCAATATGTATATGCAGTTTAATAAGATATTTTTAAATGTTTATAAACTAATGTGTTGTATTGTCCACTTTTTGTACAGCCCCTGAAGGCCCAGAAATATATGGTACAGGGCCAAAATGTACTGGACTACCCCGAGAAATAAAAAGTTATTTTTTTTACATCCTGGGACTTTGTCTTTCCTTTTCACCGTATGATTTTGGATGTTTTCTAGTTTTGTGTGAGTGTGGATTTGGCTGCTTCAGGTGAAGTCCACCAGAATGGTTTCCAGCACAAGTCCCATTAAAATCAGTTGCAAAGAGGTACAAATAATCTCTTGCATGTCTCCCTTTTGTCTCAGTGGGTGCTTATGCAGGAGATGGTTCCACTGATTTGTGGCTGTAATTTCTTGTGTGAATATCTGGGTAGCATCTTGAACTTGAACCTGGGTTTAAATCCAGCCTCACTCTTGAGCTTTTGGGAGCCCTCAGACAAATTATTCTGAGCCTTAGGTTAGCTTTCACTAGGGTAAAAATGTGTTTAGAGGACAACTGAGATAAGGATGTAAGTAGCTTGGCATTCTCCAGTATGAATGGTCAATAGTCAATAATAATAAGCAATAGTCAGGCTTTGATATAAATATAGGCTGATTTGAGGCTGACTTCCAGTAGCCTTCAGTAGTGTTCTGGGGATCTATGTATCATTCCCCCCTCACAAGAGCTCTGTGTGATGGATCAAACTTAAGCTTGCTCCTGATAGCTTTATCAGTAGGGTGGACATCGGTGTCAGTGGTGTTTCAGAATGGTTAGATGTGTGTTGTATTTAGTCCTGGGTCAAGAGATTGGGGGGAAACTTGAAAAGACTTTGGAAGTGATATTGAGATGAAATTAAAATGCTTCTAACACAAGTTGCTTTCACAATATTATTGAATGTTTGTTCCAGCATCACACACACGCAAATGGTCATATTTTTCATATTCTTAAAAACGTTACAAGCAGAATGTTACTCCTGGGGTAGCTAAGCCTCCAGGCTCTTCTTCTGAGTGTGGTCATTACACCTGCACCTGGAAGGGAAGCCTGGAGACTGGACTACTCTGGGATTAAAGATAGTGATATTGCCCAGTAATATGCACTTTTTAAAGATCATGTCTTTTACCAGGATCAAGAATATATTCACCCACCATATCATTTGAAATAAATGTCTGTCTGGAAGCATATGAGGTTGAGCAGATGGGGATCTGATTAGCCCTTTAGATGGGAGACCACTGGAGTCCCCATGGAAGAGCATAAGTTTCCCATGTTGTATTCTCTGCATTACATACTTTATTATAGAAATATAATTCAGAACGTTCTATAAATGTTACCCCATTAACCATGTAAAGTGGTTAAAAAACCATGTTTTTTAAAGCAACATTAGTGACCAATGGTATGCTTAGCATCACTTGTGAAAGCACCTGTGTCACAGATTTGGATAAAATGTTAAAAAAACCCAAAAACACCTTTCCATTTAATGAATTGGTTAGGTGTTGCTCTGGGGGAGAGGGTTATTCTGGCCCATCTAAAACCACTTCCCCCCTCTCTCAGGCATGCATACACACGCACGCTCTGTCACTAGAGGAAAGTGGTCCCAGTACAGTTCACTGTGCATGTGTGTGTGTGTAGGGAGCCTGCTCAAGTCCAAGATGGTTTGGGGTTTTATTCTTACACCAAAATTCCGTTGGTTGCACCACTGAAACATCTGTATGTATGTTCTGATTCTTTTCAGAAATTTCAACATTCAGGTGCTACTTACATTATTTTTTTTCTCACTTAGCCGTCCGTATACTAATAAAGTCATTACATTATGGTATCGACCACCTGAGTTGCTGCTAGGCGAGGAGCGTTACACACCAGCCATAGATGTCTGGAGCTGTGGGTGAGCCAGTGACTTGTATTCTTTTTGCCTTCTGATAACAAGCATGTGGCTGCCAGCATCCTGACTAAACACTTTCCATGCGTTATGCTTTTGAAGTGGCCTATACCTTTGTGGAGTTTTGTGTGCACTATTAGCTAAAAATACTCTTATTTACTATTTTGCCATATTGGAGTAGCTGAGGTGGTTCATGCTAGATAACCATGCTGTAGACCAGAGTCTTCAGCTTACACCACAGCGATGGCCACTAGTGTGTGCAAGTACCTGTTCCTATAAAAGTGCCTGTGGGATTTTATTTTTTATTATTTGATGCAGCCTGTTGTCCCTTTTAACATTTGATAGCCCAATCCCTTGTTGCAGACAGATTCTGCTTAGCAATTCCCTGCACAGGGCACTAAGGAATGGAGGATTCAGCTATGCAGCTCTATGACCTCCCTCCTTCCTCCTAGTCAGAGGTGGAAAATTCATAGTAACCCCTAGTAGGAATGGGCTTACTGGCTGCTTCTCTTTACAAGTAAGCAGACTTCCTGAATGTATTTATAATGGTCTCTTTCCTTGGGAATGGTGAATATGTAACAGGCTTAACTATCCACAAGGCAATTGGAAAATGTTCCTTAGAGATGGATAGAATTGTGGATTTTTTTGCATGCAACTTTGGCCGGTCATCTCCCTGTGCATTTTTCCCTTGATTTTTAACAAGCCTCCTAGGCAACCTAAGAGAGGTTCCCTCCATTCAAATACTCATCTCAGTTTCTGTGGTTTGTTTCAACCATTTTTTCTCCCTGTTTCCCTCCCAGCTGCATCCTTGGGGAACTATTTACAAAGAAGCCTATTTTTCAAGCCAATCTTGAATTGTCCCAGCTTGAATTAATCAGGTAAAGCATTCTGAGTGTCGTGGAGAGAATGTACAGAAAGCAGTTTGTGTGTTGTCCCTTGGCAATGCCAATAGTTGTTTTTCTCAGGAACGGCCTGCAATTATTTTAGTGTAGGTTGGTGTGTGACTAGGTCTTCAGGCTCTCTGCCTGCAGATCAGATCTTTGTATGAACAGAAAGTAGCTGCTGGTTACTCTTATCAAAACCATGAAAACACGAACAGAAGTGATTCTTGCAAATCTTTTGTCAATAAAAGAAAAATATCCTCCCTGGACCTCATTTGAATACTCATCTAATTGCCACCAGATTAAAGTAGGTAAGCCTTGGCCAGCACCATCACAGACATTTAGGCCCTAGACATCCCTAATTCAGTGTTTCTCAACAATTTTTTGAACATGGGTCCCCAGTTTCTAAACCACTTGGGGGTGGCTTAGAGAATAAGGCATTTTCTAAGCCACCCCTCCTCCCCCTGCCCCCAGCAGCCCTGTCTTAAGTGCACAGAATCCCCAGTATGCAGCCCATTCCTGTGTGCAAAAAGGAGCTATGGACTGGGGTACTATACTAATCCACCACTGATACTATAAGAGGACTAGGATAGGGTACCTCAGACTCTCTGTTAAAACCAAACAATGTGGGAAAGAGGCAGGAGCCTGAAAGAGCTGCAGTACAGCTTCCACAGTTCGCATAGGAGTTTGAGTAGCTGCATCACAAAATATCTGCTGCTGGGAGGAAAGTGCTTCTGGCTGTGCTGGCTGAAGGATCTTCTCCTTCCCTGGAATGTCATGCTCTCCTCCAGGTGTTTTGAGCCCTTCCTGGGGTGGTGGAGGTTCTGTCCCACAGCTTGAGAGCCCCCCGCTTTAGCCTTTTTCTACCCTTCATCTCCTGGTGTCTCCTGTTAGCCCACCCTAACCTTCTTCAGAAAGATCAAAAGCAGAAGCTCATCACTGTGAACGCCTGCCGCTTTGCAGTTCACTGCAAGGAGGAGTATATCCTTTCCATTTTGTGCGAATGGGTGAGAATCCTCCCTGCCTGCTCTGAACTCCAGAAAGTGAGAGGACCTCCCCTCTAGCACTGAAGGGCACAGCAGCTTTCTTTCCATGGCACCTCAAAGATACATAATGGAAAGTTCACTCCTGTTAACCAAAATGTATTCTAATATCTCTCCTTTTCCCCCATGCCCTCATTGCTGCCATTTAAAAGCCCATTCCAGCAGTTATTTTATAACATTTGGGTTCTTTCAAAGTACTTAAGAGTTAATTGGGCATCACTCAAGAGCATTTAAGTGCACTGTGTGTGTGTATTTTTAACTTTCAGGTGATGAAGTTATTTCTTAGCTCTAGTATGAAGAACATCCTGGTTAACAGGAATGCACTCATCATGGGAGTCCTTAGAATGTCAAAGAAATGGGCAATTCTGTATGGTTAACCTAATCCAGCTTAGCAGTCAGGAGGCTTTATAGGAGACCTGTTACCTCTTGAGAGACTTTGTGCCATGCCCATGTTTTGGCCTGTTTCCAGCCTTGCTATGAAGCCCTGTCTCATCAGTCCACGGGACAGGATTTCACGCAATGAGAGTGAGAGTGCACCTGCACACAATTGATAGCTGCCATACCACTCGGCCTTGCTAGTTGGGAGGAGTGGCTTGCCCTTCATCAAACACCAATCAGTGTCTTTCAGCCCTATGTGTTTGGAAGACTCAAATGTTCAAACTAGTGCTGTGCCGAAAATTTCTCCCACTTTTTTTTGACCATTCTCATTCTCCTTTGATAGAAGAGAAATCGCTTTCGAAAAGACATTCACTGGTGAAGAAATTTCGGAGAAATTCTCGTGGGTCAGGTTTGGGTTTAGGAGGTGGCTGAGGAGTGAGCACAAGTGTCCTGCTTTTCATTGTACAATCATCTCTCCAGCAGCCCGTAGCCTCCTCAGCTTCCTTCACTTCAATTAAAGCCTAGTTTAAGGCACCATGAGGTAATTCGTCCCTTGGGGCCTTTTCAGATCAGGAAGTGCAGGCAGCCTGGGAGGCGCACTGTGATTAGCTAAGCTCAAAAACACCACAAAAATAAACTATAAAACATGCTGAATGGGGCAGAACAACAGAAGCCTCTTTCATTGCGGGGAGTGGGGGTGGGGACTTTCAGGAAATTGGAGGACAGGTTTTGGCAGAGCACTAACTCCACCTCATCCCTGGAGCTGGTCGCAACACTTCCCCCACCTGCATTGTGGTGGATGCAAACCGGGGGCCAGCCTGCCAAGACGGTTGATGCTGTTGCAGCATGAAAACCCCTTAGGAAAAAAGAAAGAGGCTGTGCTACAAGCCCTGCCACTGGGGAGCCAGCCTGGGAGAAGCGGTTGAGAATTTCTCCTCCTACTGGAGAAATGTGGTGAAATCGTCTCCCAAATTTCTCTGCCAAAACGTATGGTGGAGAATTTCTAAAGGCCATTTGTGCACAGCCCTAGTTCAAACTATTTGATTTCAAAGGAAGTTTATTTCATGTTGTAGTTCTTAACTTTCGTAAACCGCCAAGGAATCCTAGGAGATATAGTGTTACAGAGATACTTTACATAGTTGTGTTCCCCCTCCTCCTCTTTCGCTTCTCTTGCAGCCGTCTTTGTGGAAGTCCCTGTCCGGCTGTGTGGCCAGATGTTATCAAGCTACCCTACTTCAACACCATGAAACCGAAGAAGCAGTACCGAAGGCGCCTGCGGGAGGAGTTTTCCTTGTATGTTTTTTTTAAATTTCCTGGCTGAGGGCTCAGCATGGTGTGCTTACAAGTCCTCATGTGTTTTTTTTATAAAATCACAAAGTGCAGGATCTATTTTCTAATCTCCATGTGCCACCCCCGTGAGAGATTAGGGACTGTAGGGCCACAGGGGACAGGGCTTTTTTATTGGTGGTTCCGAGGCTTTGAAATTCCCTTCCCAGGGAGGCTTGCTTGGCCACTTCTCTCTTCTATTTCAGAAGAAAGGCTAAGCCAATTTTATTTAGGAGAACTTTTGAGGGAGAGAAGCTTGAACATGTTCAGTGGAACATCAGGAAAACCTTCCTAACAGTTAGAGCAGTCAGACAATAGAACCAACTGCCCAGTGGCTGGAAGTATTCAAGCAGAGACTGGACAGCCATCTGTCAGGGATGCTTTAAACTGGATTCCTGCACTGAGCAGGGGGTTGGACTCAGTGGCCTAAATGGCCCCTTCCAACTCTATGATGCCTCCAATACATGACAACAGAGTGCTTGGTTTGGGGATAGCAGCCAGCCCCAAACTGTAAACCCTGTAGCATTCTATAGTGGGAAAGGATCTAGGGAGGATGAGCCCCAAACAGTGGTACAAATCTCTTGTTCCAGGCTGGCAGGAGTCCTGAAGAGGAACACTTCTATTAGGGGCTGGGGTTACACTGCAACATTTTGCTATGGGTACTTTTTTTGTGCCAGTGCCAATGTTAATATACTTAGGATAGTTTGCATTAAGTTCTATTCTTTCTTGAATTGAAAGGACTGGTCACATGGGTTCGAACAAATTCAAGGTTTGGCAAATTGTCCCAAATCTAATTCCTGTATCAGCTGCTAAGAATCATATCTCTGTTGCCATATGACATAAGTGAGAGCGTGCATGGCATAAGCATGCCGACTGCTGAAAGTTAATGGAGGCTGGGTCATCCAGAAAGATAGCTAGTGAAAACACCTCCAAGCATCATGCTTATCCAAGTCCTCTCCCTTGTCAGCACTCTTGAGTTGGCAGGGCAGGCTGGGCTGCAGCAGCATAGGAATGGGCAGGGCCACTCTGCTACTCAGGTGATTTATGGATGGCTTAATCCTAGAACTGCTTTCGTTCGTGTTTGAAGGCTGGCTTATCCTGTCTGCTCTTAGGACTCAGATAAGTGGTTTTCATATGGATGTATGAAGGTGACTTATGAGTAAGACCATTGGTCCATCCAGCCCAGAAATATGTACCCTGACTAGAATCATAGAATAGTAGGGTTGGAAGGGGCCTACAAGACCCTTGAGTCCAACCCCCTGCTCAGTGTAGGAATCCAAGTCAGAGCATCCCTGACAGATGGCTGTCCAGCCTCGTCTTGAATGCCTCCAGTGTGGGAGAGCCCTTTCCTCCCTAGGGAATTGGTTCCATTGTCACATTGCTCTAACAGTCAGGAAGTTTTTCCTGATGTTCAGCCGCAATCTGGCTTCCTGTATCTTGAGCCCATTATTCCGTGTCCAGCACTCTGGGATGATCGGGAAGAGATCCTGGCCTTCCTCCCTGTGACAACCTTTCAAGTACTCGAAGAGCGCTATCCTATCTCCCCTCAGTCTTCTCTTCTCAAGGCTAAACATGCCCAGTTCTTTCAGTCTATTCATAGGGCTTTGTTTCCAGTTCCCTGATCATCTTTGTTGCCCTCCTCTGAACCCTCTCCAGCTTGTCTGCATCCTTCTTGAAGTTCGGTGCCCAGAACTGGACACAGGACTCCAGATGAGGCCTAACCAGTGCTGAGTAGAGGGGAACTAGTACTTCACGTGATTTGGAAGCTTTGCTTCTATTAATGCAGCCCAAAATAGCATTGGCCTTTTTTGCAGCCACATCACATCGTTGAGTAGCAGCAGCTCTACAGGCAGAGGCCCTCTCTAGTGATCCTTTTAACCATAAAAGGTGGGGATTGAATCCACAGCAAAGGGACTTACTTTCTAGAAAGTATGCATAGGATTGCAGCCAAAGTCTCCCTGTTCAAATTTTGTCTTAGCTATAGGAACACACTGGTGAAGTTAGACAAGCCATTGTCTCAGTTCCATCCCTAATACAGGAGTAATAATACTGGCCTACCTTGCAGGGCCGGGTACAGGGGGCATTATGATGTAGTTTATGCAAAATGCTTTAAACCTTTAGGAAAAGTACTGTGTAAAGTAACAGAACTTAATCATCATCATCATCATGGCGAGCACATGTGTGTGTTTCATTTTCTCTCTCTCCTCCCAGCATTCCTTCTGCTGCTCTTGACCTGCTGGACCACATGCTGACACTAGACCCCAGTAAACGATGCACAGCGGAGCAAGCCTTGCAGAGTGACTTCCTGAAAGATGTTGATGTCAGCAAGATGGACCCTCCAGAGTAAGTACCCCTTTGTTCCTCAGGGAAGAGAGCCTTGGGGACTGAAATGTGGCCTAGTCTTTTAAAAGTTCTTGGGGTGGGGGGTGTTTGGATTTTTAGCAAGGGAGTTCTAAGTACCTCACACCTAAGTCTATTCAGTTCAGACAATGGCATGTCATAAGCAGGGAGGAAACATGCTCACATTAACAAATAGCTGCAGAAGACTCAAATAAGTTAGTTAAGCCACATGTTACAGAGGAAGGCAACCCCACCCCTGGGATGCAAGCCAGTTTGACCTGGAAATACCTCTGTTATATGGTTCAGCCGCGGTGGACTTGGAAATACCTCTGTTATGTGCTCCTTCTTTGTACATTCAGGAATATAGCCTGACATTCCACGCCATATCTGTGATGCAGGGGTGGGCAACTGTTTGAGGTCCAGGGTCCATTTTTGTCCCCTGCCCCTGTGGGCCCTGGGAAAAAATGATTATTATTTTTCTAAATGGCATCTGTAGTGGCTCCATAGCACTAAAAGAGTCAAACTTAGCTTGCAAACAAGCTAATTTTGACCCTTTGGGCACTATGGAGCTGCTCTGGACACCATTTTTACACACACACACACACACACACACACTCACTTAATTTCTCCCCCCAATTTCAGGAATTGGCAGAAGCTGCATGCAGGCTGTGTATTGCACACCTGTAATGCAAGCAGGATATACTAAGGCAGCCTTCCCCAACCTGGTGCCTTCCAGATGTTGGGCTACAACTTCCATCATCCCTGACCATTGTCCATGCTGACTGGTGCTAATAGGAATTGTAGTCCAAAACATCTGGAGGGCACCAGGACACGGAAAGCTGTACTTAAGGGATCCTTGCTTTCTGCCTCTGCCTGTTCCATTTATGTGCAGAGAAAGCAAGGAGACTTCAACCACTTAAGCATATCTGCAATCCTAAACTTCATTCTCCAGGGTAACCCAAGGTACATATAAGTCTTTGGCCCAGTTCACACGACATGGGATGGTCAATAAGGCATGGTAGCTCGCTAATCACCCCTGCACATGCTGGTTCATTTCCCTAATTATCGTCACAGGGCCCAGGTTGTTGTGACATCCAAACCTGGCGAGGGTGGATGGCTGGAGTGGTTAACAAACCACCCAGCAACCCTATAACAGACCATGGGTTCTGGATGGTTTGCTAACCACTCCAGCCACCAACCCTCACTGGGTTTGGACATCACAACAACCCATGCCCAGCAAGGAAAATTAGGGAAATATGCTGGCATGCTACCAGCACACGTGGCAGTAGATCACAAGGGTGGGCTTATTAACCACCCTCATAACCGGTGTTTGTGTAAATATTACTTATAGGAGTCCCCCAGTTTTGCCTTAGCTTATTAGCCAGCAAGCATTTATGTTCATTATTTACCTGACCTTATCGCTCTTCTCTCCTGAGTCCTCTGGTATGCCCAGAGGACTTGTGAAATGGGCCTTGGAGAAGGTAGAAGCAGCGCAAATCTGACTTGCTTCTGCCTTTCATTAAAGCCCATCGTTAAGTGTGAGGTTGACACCACCTCTCCTTCATGTTGTCTGCTACTGCCAAGTGACTTTTATCCGACACAGTAAGAGCCCGCCCCCTGTCTTGAGTTCTCTCCAATTTGCTGAAAACTTGGGAAGGAGAGGGAATCTTTGTGCTTGGCAACTGGGGTGGGCATCGCCGGACGGGAGGGGCAATCACCATTAGCAGCTTAGTGTCAAAGTTTGGTTCTGCCTCACTGCCGCTGACTTCATTACTCTCTTCTCAGTAATATCCCTTTGCTGTCTTTCCAGCCTTCCTCACTGGCAAGACTGCCACGAACTGTGGAGCAAGAAGCGGCGGCGGCAGCGGCAGAGTGGAATTGTGGTAGAGGAGCCCCCCTTGGCAAAGGTTTCCCGGAAGGAGACAGCCTCCATAATTACCACAGATGCCATCAAGAATCACAGCAGTCCAGTACATCCACAGCCTGCTCAGATCAAAACACAACCTGGTGCTGCAGATGCGTTCGGTCAGTGTTCAGTCTCTCCTTCCCTTGGATTCTTTTTCTGGCTGCTCATATTTCTTTGGGTAGGGGCTACTGGGTAAAGCTCTGTAAAGAATTGATGATACTCTGAAATCAGGTCTCTCAAGAAGGAAACTGTGGCAAAGGGAGTACAACTGCTGTGTCTTGGGCTTGGAATGCTATAAACTGGTGCAAGATTGGGACTGCAGGGGGTTGAGGCACCTAGTAGGGATGCAGGCACCTGCATTGGTAGTGGGGCTGTCAACCAGTTAATCACTGGCCTTTTTAATCAATCAGTTATTTGATCTAAACATTTAAATATATTTACATACCACCAAAACCTTAATTATTTCAAAAAGACAACTATGTTAAGGAAATTTGAGGGAGTTTCTGTTTATTAAATGGTAGATTACCACTCATTAGAAGGAAAGTCCATCTTTAATGTTTTCCCTTTCCATTCCTTTTCACAGTAACACACTGGAACCAAAATAGCTTTAAAAAATAAACAGGTGTGCCTTGCCATTTTAGCACTAGTCCTCATCAGACAACTAACTTTATGTTGATGAATCTATTCAGTAAAGCTTGAAGCTCTCTTTGTTAGAGAATTCAGATACTCTTAGCTCTTAAGCTGTGGTCAAGCCTTTGCGTCCCAGAGAGTGCCAGTCAGGTTGCAGCTGCTGTTCTCTTTGGAGGGAGGGCCTAGCCCACTCATACAGGGAATGTGCACATGACCCTCAGCAAATGCATTTAAGGTTTATTCAATGAGGCGAGCCTGATTCCTGTACTGTTCCCACATTTATGGAGAGCTTATCCTAGAATTCTCCTCTCCTTGGCTCGCTACACACGAAATAGCTGGTGGCATCTTGAGAAGAGATGAAGTTGGCCCTACCCGTGGCCGAGACATATCCTTTAAAGAAGCATCCTATTTTGTAAGACACATCCTTTACGGACACACCCATGCTTGTTTCCCTCCTCGCTTTAATGTATCTTGTTGGAAAGTTCATGGGAGCCCCCTTTCATGCAACTAAGGGGACGTGGAGCCACACCTTGCTGGGCATAAATATCTGAATAGAAAAAGCTTACACACATAGACCCCCCCACCCCACCCCCAATCCATGTAGAAGCCTACTGCTTCCACTGCTCAGATGTCCACACTCAGTGCTTGGGCATCAGGAGGGGACCAGGAAAGCGGCACAGCCTCACTTCCCCTTAACCCCATGGAGCCCCCTTCCTGTGATTTAACATGTGAAGGGGGCTCATTTGTTCACTAAATGGAATGTAAGCATGGCCCAGAGATTGTGCATCATAGCAAGAAAAGAAAGACATAATGCACTTGTATACCACTTAATATCCTAAAATCTTTGAGTGCTTCACATACATATATAATACAGTATAAAACAAATATAAAAACAGTGTAAAGACAATAACAAATAATAAATATTTAAAAACCTTACAACAAAGACAGTAAAACAGCAGTGTCATAATCCATTACAAGCCAGGGAAAGCCCGTGTAAACAAATACGTCTTCAAGAGGCATTTAAAACTCATCACAGTTTCTGCCTCTTGAACAGCACATGGGAGGGTGTTCCAGGTTTTAGTACAGTTAGTAAGTTTATACATTTGTATACCACTTGTCAACTAGGCTGGTCCCAAGGTGTTATTTAGGAAAGTAAACTTACAGTAAAATCAATATAAAGACTGACAAAACAATAAATAGATTGCAATAAAACTCAAACTTTTAAAAAATTGGGGTAGGGGCTATACTGTGTTTGCCACAAGTATATCAAAGTAGGCACCTGGTGAGTCACTCTGGCGAGGGAATTCTACAGACGGGGCACCATTTCCACGGTAACCACCCACTTCACATAGTGGGGGCATTTAAAGAGGAGCCTCCATCAATGGTCTCAACACAGACAGGTTGATGTGGGCATTCCTTCAGGTAACTAGGTGCAGCCATGTAGGGCTTTAAAGGTAAGCACCAACACTTTCAGTTGTGCTCAGAAACAGACCAGCAAATGGACCACAGCCTGCATTGAGCAAGGGGTTGGACTAGTTGAGCTCCGAGGCCCCTTCAAACTTTAAGATTCTATACACTGGAGTAATACGCTTCCTACAGCTGGTCTTAACTGTCAGCTGCATTTTGAGCTAACTGAAGTTTCTGGGCAGTCTTTGGTGGTAGCCTAACACACAGAACACATCGTAATAGTCAGTCCTGGAGGTTACCAGGGCTCAGATAATGATGACCAGGCCATCTCTATCCAGGAGAGGCCACAGTTGTTGCACCAGCTTCAACTGATAAAAGCTGTTCCATGCCATAGATGGTACTTGGGCTTCTAGTGACAAAGTTGAATCTAGGCGCACCCCCCAGGCCTCAAACATCATCCTTGAGGGGAGTCAACCAAGGCTAGAACAGGCTTAACACTATCACCCTGAACGGATGAACCACATATCCAGAGCTTCTTCATCTTGTCAGGATTAAGCTTATTAACCTTCATCTGACTCATCTCTAACTCCAGATACCTATTTAGCACTTCTGCTGCCTCACCTGGCTAAGATGAAAATGAGAAAAAAACTGGGTATCATCTACACATGTTGGTCACATTTCATTCTAAATTAAATGAAATCCCTGCATGATCTCTCTCCAGTAGCTTCATGTATGTATTGAAAACCATGGGGAACAAGATGGAACCCTATGGGACTGTAAAACATAAATGCCATGGGTCTACAAGCAGTATCCCCAGTGACACTTTTTGGAATCAGCTGTCCAAGTAGGAGTGGAACCACCAAAACACTGTTTTTGTTTTAACTGCAACTTTTGTAAGCTGCTCTGGGAACTTGTGAAAGGGTGGGGCATAAATCCCTAACTTGCAGTCTTTCCAGAAAGCATTGAAAGCCACTGAAGGGGTCGAGGAGAATCAACAGGGCCACACTCCCCCCCATCTCTCTCCTGGCATGTCATCCATCAAGATGACCAAAGCAGAGGTAGCAAATGGTCTGAACAAACTCAGCTTACAAACTCAGCAGGTGGTAGCTGGAGATAGTCTGGTCTTGGAGGCACATAGAACTGGGTTGATTCCAGAGAAGCGCTCTGCCTGTATCTGTACAGGAACAAGACTGAAACCTTCTGCACCTTCCTGTCTCACATCCCCATCTCATCCTATAGATTCAAGTCCACAAGTAGGGGCATGTGTGTTAAGTGAGTGGCCGGGTTTACGTGGCAGTTCTCCCATGTGCATTCCGAAATGGTCATCCTGATCGTGGGTCCCCTTGCACGCACCCTCATCCTTAGACTATCAGGCCTCTAAGTAGCCTTCCATTTGGTGTATCCACAAGTCATCTCTTTGTGGAGGAGGAAGGAAACCACTGTCTGCATGTACTCGTGGATGGGTGGCTGTGGTTGCATATGGACCATCTTTTGCTATTTCATTCCTGAAGCTCTGTTTTTCCCCCCCTGTTCCCCTGGTGGCCCTCTTTGTGTTTGCAGCAGGCCTCGGTGACATCACACAGCAGCTGAATCAAAGCGAACTGGCTGTCCTGTTGAACTTGTTGCAGAGCCAGACGGACCTCAGTGTCCCACAGATGGCCCAGCTGCTCAACATTCATTCAAATCCTGAGATGCAGCAGCAACTGGAGGCCCTCAACCAGTCCATAAACGCGCTCAACGAAGCCACCACCACACAACAGCCGCAGGATTCTCAAAAAGTGCCCGAAGAGGAGGCAGCTGTTGAGGAGCTGCCGCCACCAGCCCAGCCATCCGAGGAGCAAGCCACCCCAGAAGCAGCGGGCACTCAGGGAGACATGCAGAGCATGCTGGCAGTTTTGCTGAGCCAGCTCATTAAGACCCAGGAGCCTGCAACAAATGTGGAGGAGAGCGACAGTGAAAAGAGCAGTGAGCTGCAGGGGGCACGGAAAACCCCCACTGTGCCTCAGGAGGAAACTGCAGGTAAATAATTGCAAACCCACTGCCCCGCCCTGCCCCCCACCTCCTAGGACATAAGGGGGGAGTCACGTGGGGCTTTCCAAGTGGTAAATAAAAAACACTTTGAATATTCTTTAACCAAGCCTGGTAGTCGTCTCTGAGTGTGTGTGAAATGTAGCGACAACTCCGAGTTCCTGAGAATCCTTGTCGCAAGTCCTTGAGCAAGTTGCGCACTCTTTCCATCGGCTCCCTCATCTGTTAAAGGATAATAGCAGTAATAGTAATAATCTACTTCATGGGGTGTTTTTCAGGATGTAAGATTGGGAAGCCATTTGCAAATTAAAATGTTTATCTAAATTAGTAGTAGTGGCAGTAAGTCGTGCTAGCAGCAGCAGTAAAAACCACCACACAGTGGTGGTTCAGACCTACAGATAAACCTAGGGGACAGTTCTCCTTAGATTGTCCCTCCTTGGATTGTACCATACACATCTCCTTGGATTGGGGTGCCTTCGAATGCAAACTGGGGATTGACTGCTTAAATGCTCTCCCCTGTCAAAACTTCCATGTACGTGAGGCCAGGCGAGAGCCATTCTCCTGGCTATGCAAGCATTGCACCTGTAAGGGGGGATGCATTGTTAAAAAGGTGTTCTTCCCCATGCCCCCATTCTGAAAAGTTGTGGTCATGAGAAGACTGTTCCTTCTGAGTGTTTGAATCAGTTGTTGCTCATACCTCTTTGCTTGCCATACTGCATGCATTTTTAAAGTAGCACCTAACTTCATTGTTTAAATGCTTTTAAATTTGCATTGCAAATAGGATGTAAAACATTTTAAAACTCCTCTGAGCCTATGATTAAGCTGGACACAATACATGAGCTGAGCTTCTGGCTTGGGGACAGGGTTCAGAGGGAATGTACCCCAACCATCCAGCCAGAGCATTGAGGCCCTCCTCTTAGCACAAGAGGCAAAACTGCCACAAGCCAGAACGAAGTAGAGTTGCAAAGTTCCCACCCTGAAGTAGAATAATTGTTGGGGAGGGGGCATTTCTGGCCCCTTATTATTCATCTGTTCTGGCAGCTTTGAATATCAGCAGTTCTCTAACCTGAACAAGGGTTAGAATCCCTAAACCTTGCATGAATGGAAGTGAGCTGCACATTTTTCATTTTCGTGATTCTGCCATAAAAGCACAGAATTTAGGAAGGGATATGTATTCCACAGGGATTTTGATTATGGGAAGGGCGATGTGTATGTTCTGGATGGAATTTTCTGTCTGGTACAGTATTTCACATAAGTATATTTGCTTTCCTCTCTTTTTTTAAAGGAGCAAATTTCTAGCCTTTTTCTTTGCAAAGATCGTCTTGATCATGCATTGGCAATGACTACTGAAACCTTAGGTGCCGACAGAGGGGCTCAGCAGTTTTTCCACTGGATGGGGCTTCAGTACCCTGCCAATTTCTTTGCAACTCCCCGTGACGAGCAAATAGAAAAAAATTATACAAAATAAATAGAATAAAAATATCCATTTGGTATTCCAGTCACAGAATTTGGGTTACCATGGTACAGAAGTTCGTTTTGTTTTGTTTTGTCTTTTTAAAAAGCTCAAGAGTACACACAGCCCTATTTCTAATTCTGTACCTAGTACAATTATTCCGGATCTCAGGAAGAGGTCTTTCAAGCCCTTCCATCTGAGATCCTTTTAACAAGAGATCATTTGGGGCCTCTTGTATGTCCCCTCCTCATATGCCCATGTTTGAATTGTGTTGATGTTTGTTCACGTGTGCTTTTAAGATGGTGTTTAAAAGGAGTAACCATTCCACAGCCTGTCCTCACATTCTCCCACCAGAGAAGAGACCCCCTGAGCCTCCCGGGCCACCGCCGCTGCCGCCACCACCACCCAATCTGGCCGAGGAGAACATCTCCAACACAGCTCAGGAGTTGAACCCGGCTGTGACAGCCGCCCTCCTCCACCTTTTATCACAGCAAGAGGCAGGGTCACTGAGCCACCCAAAGCATGAACCCCAAGTTGTGAGGCCCTCTTTGGATTACACGCGGTCACAAACCTCATCCAGGACTTACGGCACCGATGGACCCGAAGGCTGCAGCTTTGATGTTGATGAACGGAATTCAAGCCAGACTTTAACGGAGACATCGCCCCAGGCCTTGGGGAAAAGTAGGACCTTTCTGGGCTCCACAGGTCACCTCGGGGAGTCAAGCAGCTTCCAGGGCGCAGGATCAGTTCAATTCCCGGGGGACCAGGACCTCCGTTTCACCCGAGGCCCCTTGGGGATACATTCTGCTGTTGAGCAGTCCTTCATCAAAACCGAGGGGAGCAACAACACACTGGTACACTCAGAGGCCAAAATTCACAACTACAGTGAGGTGGGAGTGGCAAATGCTAGTTCTAGTGACACAGGAACAAGCCACACGTGGGGAAACCCGGTCCAGTCCACTGCTTATGGAAAAGCCTTTCGTGGGCAGAGTAGAGTGCCTCCAAGAGGAGGAAGAGGAAGAGGGGTACCTTACTAAAATGACTGGAGAGAGGGGAATTGGTACTTTTTGGTGGTGTTTTACCTTCCTATTCCCTTCTTGACTTTAGAGCAGCCAGTTTGTCAGGGGAAGTCATTGCCCCTGTCCAGCCACAACAAAAATGGTTTATTTGCTATTTCCCCCCTTTCTGTTCGCCAGACTGCTGCTGTCTCCCCCTCCCCCCAGTGGCTCTAGAGTGAAGACCCTCCACCTTCTCTTGACAGCTGTCCATACCCAAAGATCTACTGATTTGGGTTTCATGTGGCGAGTTTTCCTACTCAAACATGGAGGGGAGGGGGAGAAGGAAAGAATCCTTTAAAAAACATAATAAATTGGAAATATGAATGGAATGTGTTTGCAAGCCTTGAGCCATTATTTCTGAGAGTGTGAGCCCGCGGAAGATCTGGAAGAAGTGAATCAGTGCCCTGGTCTGTAAACGCAGCAAAATGAAGTGGTAGAATAAGCTGTACTGCTTCAGATGGCAAGTGAGGAAATCACCCTTTTGGAACACATGCGCGCAAATGCACACGCACGCCCCCTGCAAGGAGAAAACGTATCATATCAGGGAGAGATCTAGGCCAGCCCTCTCCCCACTGTGCTAGTTTTCTCCTTGGAGGCAAGGCTGTGTCTTCCTGAGAGGGGCAGCATTCAAAAAGGGCAGTTCCACCACCTGCTGTCTGAGGTGGTGAGCCACTCCGCCATCTCACACTGCTGCATGTGTAGATCCAATCTCAGTATTGCAAAGGTGATGCATGTTTTGTTTCTCCCTTGCTTCCTTGAATTTCAAGATTTGTCTGACAGTGCCTACATGCCTTTTATACTGAATTAGGAGAACCTGGTTTGTGTTATGCAAGATTTGGAATATCCCCTACCTCCATAGCCACATTTTCTTCACACGAAAAGACAGAATGCTACATTCTTCCATGGGCCAACTGTCCCGTTTTACTGTGAAAGGCCATGTGCTGTCATACTCACCTTCCAAACCTTAGCTGAACTCAGTTTCTGTAGTGTCCATAAGTCCGTTGGCTTTTGGATGGGTTTAGGTTTTTTTATTTTCTCTCTTAAGAATGGCGAGTGTCTTCTTTTTTTGTTGAAGTTCTTGAGGCCAAAGTAAATGGCGAAAATAAAATAAAAACCAAAAACTTTGTAATCCTTAAATTCTTGCGGGCAGAGGGTGTTTATGATTGATGCTGGGGAAACCAGAATAAGTTAGATTGATGTTTTCAAAGGTTAACAGGTGTTACTGTCTCTTGTGTGATTTCACTACTTTCAGTGTTAAATACGCCTTTGCAGCATCCTTTACTGATACTGCAAAGAGGACCTTTTAGTTTATTTTTTAATTGTTTTAGTAGCTCACCCACACTGATTAATTTTTACAGGGGTTTTTTGTAAAATGTAGATCTTTACTGTGAGAGAGCAAGCCTGTTGGAGGCTGTAATTTGAACAAAGTTGACAAAATACAGAAACTTGGAAGGATGACTATAATTTCTCAGTAAAACATCATCCCCCCTCGCTTTTTTTAAACTGAAAGTGTTCAAAGGGAGAAGCATGTCAGAAATTAGGGGGCAGACGGAGTTCTAGCTCTAGCTTAAAGTCATTCAACAATATTTTTTTACTCTTCCTGCTTTCATATTATACAGAAGAAAAGCTGCCTTACTGGGTAGCACATTGTTGCTGAGGGCAGAAAACAGGCTATGCCTTAAAGTTTAAGGCTTAAACACACAGGCAAGAGGCAGTTGAAAAAGCATTTAGGGGGAGTTGTGTGGAGGTGGGAGCACTATTAGGTGTAACATGTACCACCTTGTATTAAATATACAGACACACACACACACACACACACACAGCCTGCTTCTATTAATTCTGCAAAGTGTAGTTTGCAAAATGCAAAATTCGAAGTGTAAATTCTGTGTGTGGTTTTCTAAACAGATTCATCAGTTCATGCATAATATGCGAGAGAGAGAGTACTGTACATGCAGAGTATGGTAAATAAAAAGGAGAGATTTTTCCTAGGCATTTATTTAAACATTTCTTCTCTACCCCCTGCCCCTCTTCATTTTGCAGTTTTCCTGATGTCTTGTATCTTGGCATTTTTAAACTATCATGGTTTCTACTTGGACATATTTACTCTCCTCCACCACCCTCCATCTCCTTTCCTTTCTCTAAAGAAAAAGAATTATTCTCATTCAGCCATATGGCCATTAATTTTCTCTCTGCTGCTGTCATAAAGCTGCTCACCTGAAGAAATTTGAGCACCCCTCTTCATTCAGGGTCTTGCAGATTCTGACGAAAACCTCCTTCTCTTCCACAGTTTTCTCACTGCCACCAGTCCCTATGGATTATTATTCCTCCAAGGGAGGGATTTCCTTTGGGGAAATTGCTTAGGAGGATGTATTCAAGCATGAAGGTCTATTTCCCTCATTTCTGGTGTGGCATCTTTCCAACTTTTCCCTACCTATACCCAGTCTTTTGCAGACCAGACTCCTGGAAAACACATTGCGCTTACAGAATCCCACTAGAATAGAGCATTTAATTCAAGAAGATCCCATCTTGAATTTTAAGGGTGCAGGGGGAGAGTTGATAACCATCCCCTTATCTTGGCATTCTCTATAGCTTCCTGACCAGTTTTTATACATGGTTATTTTATTTGTTTGTTTGTTTGTTTGAAGAACCATGTTAACATTTCTGTGTTGGTGCTGCTCAATTAACAACTTCACCTTTCATGTGTTACCCCAGAGCCACAACTTCTACACTCCACCTGTCCTTCCCTAGTTGGTATTGTCCCCATCTTGATTACTGTGCAACTTCTTAAAGTATTCTTCTGTTAAGGAACAGTTGTGCCCAGGGTTAAGAGTTTTTGATAGCAAAGAGGAGGCAAGAAAAGTGGTTAAAGGCCTTGAAGGAGAGTAGAAGAGAGGGCAACTATGTGAGGTTCAGAATCCTAAAAAGACCCACTTGGATGAACCTGGAGACCCTTCCTTTTGATCCACTCAAAAATAGCCGAGAGAGTTCTAAGCCTTACAGGGCGGGAGGACCTGTGGCCCTCTAGATGTTACTGGATTCGCATCAGCCCCAGCCAGCATGGCCAATGGCTGGGTGTTGGGAGTTGAAGTCCACCAACATCTGGAGGGCTACAGGTTCCACAGCCCTGTTGTAAGCTATAAGATGCAGAAATAGGAACATACCTTGGGCCACAATGAGAAAAATGGCAAATAAGTTTAGCACAAATTCTTGTTTCAGATCTTCAGAAAATCGTGTCTACACATGCATCTTTTGTCACTTGATGACTGCAACACCAAGTGATGACTTGCATGTGTGAAAGATCATATCAAGCAGCACACATAGAACTTTGTAGCTCTTTGGATGTTGTGCTTTGGACTCAGTTGACACACAGAAACAGAAGAAGGCTGATATGACAGTGTACAACTTGATAGCACATGGGTAGATCTTGTGCATCAGGGATGGATCCTTGTAGAATCTGTTTTTTCAGCTCCCAATACTGGTTACTTGCCAGTTTGGCAATGGCAGCCCTTGGGGAATGTTACTACAGCTCTTTGCTTTCAAAATTCTCCAGAAAATGCTGAAAAACACTGACGACATGCAGATATCAGCTTTCAGTTTTTCTCTTATTTTAAAGACTGTTTCTAGCCTCTGTGGGTGGAGGAGATACACTTGGAAGCTTTACAGGCACTGTCTGCAGAAAACATCAATGTACAGAAACGAGAGGGGACTTCTGTTCCCCTACCCCAGAAGCATTCAAGGTGTGTTCTGGGGAGTGCTTGGAAGCTTATCGGGGCTTCCTTGATGAGATCAGTGATGGCAGATGAGCCTTCTCTTAAAGACCGCTTGCTCATCTCTACCAAGCTTTCCTGTGCAACATACAGATTAAGGAGAATATTGGATTGCACTCTCAGTTCATGCAAGGCAAGGGCAAAACACAACAGACCTGGACAGTGCCCCCCCATGAACTTAAGCGTGCCCCATAACATGCCTTAGACTCCTCTGGAATAAGCAGAGGCTGATTGATTTGAATTGATTTGTGCCCCACCTTTCTACCAAAAGTGACATTCAAGGGGTTCCAAGGTAGGCGACGGGGGAAGGATTCTCTGAAGGTATAAACTCTGAAAACCACTGTCCTGTCCCTCTCCTTTGTGAACTCCTGTTATCCCCCCCCCCATCATACACCTCTATGACCCATTACTTATCTACATCTCTTTCTACCATTACATTACTAAAAATACATTCACAATTCTACAAAAGTTCAGCTAGTAAGCTCAAGAGTAAAGCATACAAATTGAGATGGGGGACAAAATGCAGAGGTGCTGACCCAGTTGAATTAATTCAGGGAGTAGCCAGAAAGTGCTGTATCAGGAGTGTACGAGACTGCTGGTTACTCTTGGGCAGGGCCGCATGCGTACTGTGCACTAAAATAGAAATACTGCACCAAAACAAGGTGAATTCTGATGGATATAAATCATATAGCTTGAACATATTCTGGCATAATTTATTCTGCAATGTTCACAACTGTACAATTCTGATTTTCACTAGTCATGTGGAAGGACAAGGAAATATGTATGGCACTTGGTCCCCATCACCCACCACTAGGAATTCTGGCTTCTGAAATGTTGCCAAGCATTGCCCATCTCTCACTGATTTCAAATTATAATTTAAAAAAATTACAAAAGGAAGGAGAAAGAAAAAATAAAAGTATTTTCAATATAAGACAAGAACTATATGTATTGCTATCTAAATTATATCCCATGTTCAGAAAGGATGCTACATTTCTTTCAAATGTCTGTTCATTGTTTGCTATATCTTGAATACGTATGTTCAATCAGTTTTGCCAGTCTCCAACTCTTATGGTGCAATCCTATGTCTAGCTACTCAGAAGCCCCAAATGAGTTTAATAGGATGGCAGTCTTACAGTGTAATCCTATACATGTCTACTCAGAAGTAAGCCCCACTGAGTAAAATAAGGCTTACTTCCAGGTAAGTGGGTATAGGATTGCAGCCTTAGCGAACCATTCCTTCAATGCAGGAGGTTTGTATGAGTTTACTTGTGATTAATATTTTAGCCTCAGTTAATAAATTGCAAACTAGCTCACAATGTTCATTTCAGATTGCTCCATCTAAATACCCAAGCAGACTATTCAACAGATTAAAAGATAGGATATAACTAATCCAACCAATTACATATATGATCTTACCCTTTCCAGCTGCAAGGCCAAGAAAATGCTTTTTCTTAAGTGATACCAGAGAGTCTCAGGTAGCTGAATTCTGTGCCCATGAACACGTTCTGTGGTTCCGTGGAATGCTCTGCCCGTGGCGTTCCTCAGTCATGCCCCCTGTTGCTGTTCATTTGCTGGCACAAGAGTGTACTGCAGCCTTCTATTACTTCTGCATTGGGGTCGTTGGTGCCATTTGCAAAAATCCTAGCAGCCAAATTTGAATTCAGATTTCTTCCTAGCAGATTTGGGTTCCTTTTCAAATGCTTCCTTGATTTTATGCAAAAGAAGTAAAAAGAGTGTGTGTATACACATACACTCGCACAGAGAAAGACACGCACCAGAGCTCATATGATGTTTATATGTGAATGACCTCCATATCTCAATGTAAGGTTCTTTGTTCTTTTTCTAACGCAAGCTTGCTATGATGTACCAAATTATTTTGTTCCGTAAAAGCAACCAAAATCTGATAACATGTAACATATGCTCAACTTTTGGCTGCTTTTTAAGGACAAAATAATTTTATAACATTTGGTAAACAATTAGCATAATGTAATTTATTCACTGACATTTTGGTGCAGAACCTGCTTTCTTGGTGCAGAATTGGGGGTATGGGTGTATTACTTGTCCTGAGTATGTCTGTTGCTCCTTCTAGGGGCCCAAGTTGGCATCATTGTGTATCTTGGATATGTAGAGATTTGAATTGTGAGTCCCAGTGCTACTATAGTGAACCTCAGCTAGAGAACACATTTGTAAAAAGTTGCATTGAACAACAAAAGGTTTACATCTATTTTAAGCAGGTCCTTTTTCTGATTATTCATAACAACATTCAAATAGATGAGCATTTTCTTCTACCATTTGGAGCAGTCAGTCTCTGCAAGAAGATTGCTCCTACGTGCTGCTGCTTCTCTGGCCTTTCTTGCATGGTTGCTTGTGTGTGTAAAATATGTTCGTTCTCCTCCCACAGAATCGGAATGGTCTGCACCTCCATGATTGTAGACACTGATGGAAGTAGGAGCTGCTTTCGGGGCTAAATGGACATCTCTTGTATTCTGCACTGTGCTATAGCAACATCTGGTGACACAATACATGCATTACACATTATTAGAGCACCAATCAAAGGGCAATGGGGAAAGCCATATGTTTTCATCCAGAGTGGAAGCCTATTTAAAAACAGAACCTACACATTCAGCTTCCACACCCAGGTAACTAGCCACCTATGAATGGAAAGGAACCCATTTATGTCTCACTCTACATTTTTGTGTTTAACAGTTTCCACAATTCTAATGATTTTGAATCCCCTTAACACTGTGTCTAAACTAGAGTCTAAAAAGCACAACATTCCCCACTCCTCCAAGAATACAGGTTCATCTCCTACACTTCCCATCTGAAAAGGAAATAAATTTTCCCTGCAATAAGCTGCCCCACGTTTTGAGGGATTGTTCTCAGGCCTGATCTGTTCAATGGAAATTATTCCTGGGCTTAAAGAGAACTAAAGAAAAGACCAAAGGTGTACAACAAACAAGAAGGGAGCACAGTTTTGCAGGTTGGACCAAAAGCTCATTCTTATTTGTCCCGTTTGTCATTGCTGTCCTTGTGGCACAGTTCCATTGACAGTTCTTGAGTAATGAATAGCTTCCCCACACCCTGCCACTGCACCCAGTACACACAGGCACAATCATTTTGCACCCATGGCGGAGTATGCATTTTAAGCCAGTTTGCCATATCTGTTCCAGCCATTGAGTTGATTCACATATGCATGTGCACTGCTTGATAACTGTACATTTGGTGATGGCTGAATGTGAGAACTGACTCCATCGGCCAATATAAAAGTTCTTTCTGTGCTGTTTAGACTTGTGATAGCTTATTTGCGCATGAAAATCAGTGATCCTGCAGTCATCAAGTGATGAATGTCCCTGTGTGGATGACCCAACATATGTCATCTTATTTCTTCTTCTCCTGGGTACTGAATTTGCAGGGATTTTGCTCAGAATTATTTCACCCTCTGATAATAGACTTCGGTCCTTGGTTTTGGCTCTTTACTCTGTGATTTTACTGTTTCCCTTGGAGACCCAGAAAAGGATGCTCAAATCCTGAACCCCCACCCTGTGACCTTGCAGCCCTGTATGACACATTTTGGGTCTAAGGCTGATAGGGTGCAGCTTGATAAAGGCTTTCCAAATTAGTTTTTGGTGAAATTTGAGTTGAAACCTGAACTGGGCTGAGCTGATACTTGAATTGTGGAGCTTGTGGCTCATAGCTCATGCTTTTAACTGCTACATTACATAAGCCCTCTCCATTTGGCATTTATAAATACTTGCTTTTTCTAATTGCAGATCAGTCCCTCAGATATTGGCTAAAAGATGCATGATCTCAACATGCAGCTCAGTGAGGATGATACTTCCTACTCTTCAGTGAGAGAAAAACGAGCTTTGTAAGTAATTGAAGTGGTGTGCTGCATTGCAACCATGGCCAAAAAGAAAGGGGGGCGGGGAGAGACCTCGCAGTTTAACGCTGTATACAGTGACTGTCGCATTGGCTCAAGAGAATGTGGTTCTGTTTGTATGTGCATTGCCCACTCTTTCTGGTTTATTGTTATTATTGCTGCTCCTGAAAGCTCATCTGGCTGAGTTCCTGTCCAGAGTGAAGATTCATCCAGCAGCCCATCCCAGCTCAGTTTACACAGTGTGCCACCTGCAGGAAGCAGACACATTGCCCCCCCCCCCCGCCGCCCAAGTGACTGTCGTGCAAAGAGCTTGAGACCACTCAAGCAGAGGAGACAAGCCACACAATGCAAGTGGAAGCTGGGAGGGGGGCATTTCTGATGAGGTTAAATAAGTTCAAAACAAGATGCAGTTCAAGGGGCAGTGTTAGACAAGACCTAAGAGAGCTAGGGCATGTGTTGTTTATTTCTATATGATCAGTGGGAGATTATGGGCAGAATAGGCACATGGCTAGGTGGCCAGGCAGGAGTCTGGGCGTTACGATGCTTCTGGCATCTCCAGCTTGCTGTGCAAATTGAGAGTGTTACCCAAGACCCTTTCTCTGATGTTGCTATAGTTTTTGAATGGTGATGCCACCATTCCACAGAGGGTAGCATAGTGACTAAGAGCGCAACCTTAGGCATGTTTAGACAAAAAAAAGTCCTGCATCTCCCAGCATTCCCATGTCAACTGTGAACCAAGAAGCCCTTAGTTCAGATCTTGCTACTGCCATAAATGAACTGAGTGGCCTTTGGCAACCTGTTGTTTTCCCTGCCTCACCACCACCCACTATTTGCACTGCAACGGATACCTTTGAGGGCTGGCAGACTTTATGTATTTTAGGATTTTTATACTACCCTTTCAGGGCAGTTCACAATGATGATGGCAAAGAATGATATAATGAAAGCAACAAAAATACATCAATCAATGAAACACCACATAAAAATAGCACTTTAAAAAACCTTCATACACATTATAAGCTCAACAGATGTTTTAAAGCCTGGGAAAATAAAAGGATATTTGCCTGGTGCCAAAAAGAGATGAGTAGGTGCCAGAAAGCCTCCTTGGGGAGCAAATTCCATAGGTGGCGTGCCACAACCGAGAAGGCTCCTCTCTCCCCAGTTACCATTCACCTTGCCCCAGGTGATGGAGAGACCTGGAGGAAGGCCCCTGAAGATCATCTCAGCACAAAGTCTATTGTGGGACTAGGCATCCCTTTGGGTACCTGGGGCGTGTCTCCACCAGCGATTTACTCCTTACTGGCCGTGTGTGGAGGTCGTTAAGGATACATGATGTCATGGCCATCCAGCAGCCACCTGGAACTTATCAGGGAAAACCTGGACTTCCCAAGACTTCTTAAAGTCCAATTCTTTCCCTTAAGTCAGGTTCTTCCCAGTATAGTTGCTGTGTGCCCCAACCCCCACATTGACCTCGGAGATGCTAGCCCTGCCCAGGGGTGTGCCCTTCACTGGGACCCCAGTCAAGGGGTGTTTCCTGTGTGTTTCCTCTCCCTACACAAACCAATTAGTGTCTTCTCAGAAGTAACTCCCATTGTGGTCAATGAGGCTTGTCCCCTGAATGCGCACATCAGAACTTACAGAGACCCCTCTCAATTGAAATGGCACAGTTTAAAGCCCAATTCCCTGAGTGCTGTAAAGCGCAATCTCGAGGCTCCAATTCTCCATTGTTTGGTTTATGCCTTAGGAAGTAACTACTTTGACCCTTCATTATGGATATCCTGCGCAGTATCATGTTACAATGGGGGCTGGTTTCCCGTCTTTGTGTTTACTGCTCTCTTTCCCACAACAAACCCATTAGTGTCTACTCAGAAGTAACTCCCATTGTGCTGAATGAGGTTTGCCTTCTGAATGCCCACATCAGAATTTACAGAGATCCCCCTGAATTGAATACAGAGTTTAAAAAATGGATTCTCTGAAGCCTGTAAAGCGCTTCACTGAACCTGCAATTCTCCAATTCTCCATGGCATGGTTTATTGCCTTAGGAAGTAACTATTTCACACCTTTGTTATAGAGATCCTACGGTTAGAAAGGGGGCTGGTTTCCCATCTCTGTGTAACCCCCCTTTCCCAGCACAAGCATATGTGTGTCTATTCGAAAGTATCTCCCATTGTGCTCAATGAGGCTTTCTCCTGAAATGCAGGTGCATCTGGAGTTTCAGGGGAAAGGAGAAAGCAGGGGAGGGGGAAGCCTGTCTCATTGGTTGAGCAGCCCCTGCCAGTCAGATGACGTTCACCCCAACCAGGAAGTATGTTCTGTGAAGCGATTTTTACTGGTCCGGAGCACTCGCTCGTGGAGCCCTGCATGGACCACAGTGCAGCAAAGCTGATTTCTTTTTTAAAAAATCCGGTACTCCTCCATTCGCTTCTCCTACTGTTGTCGTGGAGACAGAGTCCTGGTTCCTGAGCCATGCAGGGCTTGAAAGGTAAGCACTGGCACTTTGAATTGTGCTTGAAAACAGATTGGAAGCTACTGAAGCACTCTAACTGCTGATGGAATGTGTCCCAACAACCAGTCCCAGTTATCACAAAATGCAGCTGCCAGGTTACTAACTGCAGTTTCCAAGCAGTCTTTGAAGGCAGCCCCACCTAAAATGCATTGCATAGCCTAACCTGGTGGCTACCAGAGTACAGGCTGCCTCTGTCTAGGATAAGCTGCAACTGGTGAGCAAGCTGCAGCTAATGAAGGTGCACTGTGCCACTGACAAAGCTGGATCTGTGAGCATTCCCAGACTGCAAATTTGCTCCCTTTGGGGGAGTGCAACACCATACAGAACGAGTTGAATAGCACCTCCTTTGGCAAATGAGCCACCATCCAACACGACTTCCATCTTGTCATCAGGATTAAGCTTCCATTTATTGGCCCTTGTCCAGTCCATTACCAATCCCAAGCAATTATTTAGCACTTCCATTGCCTCACCTGAATCAGATGTAAAAGAAAGAACTGGGATGCCTTCAGCATATTGATACCCACCTCCAAAACTCCAGATGACTTCATTCACTGGTTTCATGTAGATGTTAAGAAGCATTGGGGGCAACATGGAACAAGTGTCATGCAGGTAGAGCAATAATCCCCTAGCACCACCTTCTGGAACTGGCCCTCCAGGTGGGACAGAAATGCCATGCCTCCAATTCCCACCCCAGATCACCAATCCAGAAGGATATTATGGTCCAATTGTATCAAAAGCTTCTGAGAGGTTACATTAACAGGGTTGCATTTCTCCTGTCCTCCTGGCAGGGTAATCTATAAGGGTGACCAAGACAGTTTCTGTGCCTGAAATGAGATTGAAATGGATCCAGATTAACTGGTCTCATCCAAGAGTGCCTGGAGTTGCATGGCAACCACCTGGTCAAGCACCTTGCCCAAGGAAGGGACATTTGCAACCAGCTGATGGTTATCATCCTCTGGGCCCAAGGAGGCTTTTTTCATTAGTCTCAGAACTACCTCTCTAAGGGCCACCTGAACCCTCCCCTCCTGCAAAGAGGCATTTATAGCCTCCTGGCCTTAGCAGATCACTCCCCTTCTACTAGACATTATAAGCAGAGACAGACAAGGGTCAAGCAACTGTGGGAGGTGATGCTCCTGCACATTCCTTGTCCATGTCCTCAGTCTGCAATAAGTGAAATTCATCCCATAGAAAAAGATGAAATTGTTCTCCGGGCCCGTAGCATCACTGAACTGTGCAACCCACAGCATCCAAGTTGAGGCAGATACAAGCGATCTTTGTCCTTGAAGCGTTTAGCAAACATGTTGCAACGAACGTCTTGATGTTCCTTCATATTCTGTGGGCCAAGTTGTAACAGATCCTGCACTACCACAAAAGCTCTGCTGGATGGCACTCGCATGGATACAGGGGTGGCAGAGAAGTACTGCTGCTTTGCTGCTATCACCATCACAGTGTAGACCTGAGAACTAGTCCTTAGATGTTTTCTGTCAGATTCACTCAGACTTCTCTGCTACCTGCATTGTAGCCAACTCTGCTTCTTTGCCCCCAGCTCCCCTGCGGGCTGAACAGGTGGAGGAGGGTGACTAGAAGCAATTGTGTCTAGTCCCTGAATCACTTCTCTACCCCACAGAGTGACTAGAGCATTGACAGGAGCTCCACGCATTGCAAGAGAAACTCCCCAAGGGCATTCAAGGATCCCTCTGATTTCATGTTTCTGGCAGTGGCTATCCTAATAGTCAGTCATCATCCCATGTGAGAGGAGTAGGGGCCGCAAGTCTAAACCTCAATAGGAAGTGCTGTGAGAAGGGAGTCAAAGAACTCCCCACCCCCACCCCACACACACACATCTAGACCAACGTCTCCCTGGCTGGTCAAGAACACCAAGCCTGCCACATGTATTTGGCTGATGACATGAAATATCCTTCTGATATTGTGCAGATTACTTACCTAGGGGCACCTCTACAGTGTATGCCATTTTCATACAATTTGCCCCCCAAAACAGAAAAGTGACCCCCTTTCTCCCAAAACTTTAAAGACTCCCCTTGCACACAACCCCCACCCTGAACATTTGTCTGAAATTGGACTGGGTTTGTCCCCTCAGAAGGGGCAACTATGCCCACAGATTTCACCAATTTATCCCAAGAAATTAAAAAGTTATAGGAATCTCCTTTAAAAAAAAAAATCCTCGAACTGCAAATGCGTAGCACAGAAACCCCTGCACCTTTGTCTGAAATTTTCCAGGTTTCATTCATCAGAAGGGGTGGCTGTGTCTGCAAATTTCATCCAGTTCCATCAAAATGTAAAAATATTGTAGCCAGCATGCGAAGCCTCAGACTTCCAAAGTGAGGCCCCACTTTGGACCTGAGGCAAACAGGTTGTGCCTGAGGAGGACCAAGATCTGCTTACTGAAGTGGGATCTGGACTGAATCTTCTCTTTGGAGTACACCTCTATGTAGGGATGTCAGAGAAATCTGCAACAGAATCAAATGAGTTTGAATTTCTATTCCGCAGTGGACTGGCTGTTCTCGAGTTTCACAGATTCTGCAGACTTGCAGAGTGGTATTTTGACTTTCTTGAATTTTATGCAAATTTATTTGCAGAAAAATATGTAACATAAAAAAAAATACTGGCCAAAAATATGCATTTCTCACATAGGCTAAATCATGAAAATGTGCATTTTGGGGAAAGATTTGCACATTGGGGGAATTTGCACATTTTTGCAAGTTGAAATTTGCACAAGTGCAGATTTGCACATATTCAGGAAACTGGAAAAAATCTTATTCTGCCAATGAGCAGAGGATGAAATGAAAGGTACCTGACAATCTGTGACACACAGATGGAACAGATTTTACAAAATTCGTACATCCCTACCTCTATGTAAGACCAGAGTCTAAAAGTACGTAAGCACACCACTGAATGGCCTGGAAGTCCTGAGTCACTCCTGATAAGGCAGCCTTTGCTGGAGGTTCAGGTCTCGCAGGACAGCAAGCCTGAGCTTCTCAACACCATTTCTGAGACCCAGGTTGTTTTAAGGATTACAGAGTGTAAACATTATATACATGTTTAGTAGTGCCGTTGTCACTTTGGAGATAGTCAATAGTTCAATTTTTCCCAGAGAGCTGAAGGCCGTTGGAAAGAGAGTTAGCTGTGTAATGATAAGTATCAGTCATTCCACTCTCACTTCTGATAAATTGTTTGGGCAGATTTTTTTTTTTAATTGCTTTAAAGCCTGAAACACCTGTTTGATCAAAGGCAACAGTGTGGCAAAAAAAATGCATCTGTACACCATGGGAAGTGATGGCTCTCTCAAACCACTTTTTCCAACTCTATTTAAAATTATGATCTTCTCCAAATTTAGTATTAATGAACAACAGTTAGACGGCCACCAGATGGCACTCTAACCAAAGTAGATCCCCCCCCCCCCATCTTTAAAAATCCTGCCTGTGCAAGCCTGGGAGCATCTGGGAGGGAGGGAGAGGATGAACCAGTGAGGACAATGCCATTCTCATGCCCCTATTGAAACAGCCCTGTAAAGTAAGGTCAGGTCTATACTACAAATAGAAAATTGTCCAAAACCTCTTTTTAATAGTCATCATGACTTCCGCTAGGAATTGTAGTTCTGTGAAGCTCCTGAAAATCCACTGCCCAGTCATTCTTGGGCTCCACATAGAGCTCCATTTCTTGAAGTGTTGCAGGGCGGAAGTCTTAACACCTAAAATCAATGTAGGTTTGTTTGTTTGTGTACTGCAGACATGTCCTGAGTATAATTAGAGAGCCAGAATGGTGTTGTGATTAGAGTCTCAGACTCCGACTGGACAATGATACCGACAATGAAGAAAAAATGTTATTAAAATGTGAGTTATGTACTTTGATTTGTAGAATCAAAAAAAGATTTATTAAGGGCTCTGCTGAAGCCCCCAGCCATTTTCAAGTGGGGTGTGTGTGTGTGTGGGGGAGACTTTGGGAATCGCTAGAAAATAGTGAGCTGGCTGGACCAATGGTTTGACTCAGTAGAAGATGCCTCCCTAAGTTGCTGTGAGTGGCTGTAAGCAAGCCATTACTTCTCTCAGCCTCAGTTCCCCATCTGTAGTGTCCTGGGCCCAGGGTAAATTGAAGGGCAGCCTTCTCCCTCATAAGCTTGCCCCATCTCTTACATCAGGGATGGGAAAACTGTGGCCCTGCAGATGGTGTTGGACTCCCGGCTCCCCTTAGTCAATGGTCAAGGATGATGGATATTGTAGTCCAACAACATTTAGGGTGCAATCCTATGCAACATTTAGAGGGCCAGAGGTTCTCCACTCCTGGCTTAGATTTCTGTCTACCGCCACCTTCTGAAATTAACGGATGGCAACTGGAGAGAGACTTTTCTACAGGGGTATCATGTCTGTGGATACGCTTTCCAGAGATATTTGTGGAGGGCCTACAATGCTTTCACAGGCGCTGTGTGAAGAAGGTTGGGTTTTTTGCCATGCCATTATTTGAGTCTGCTTATTCCTTCCCCCACCCTGCTGCTTTTAATATTTGTTGTGGAATGTTTTTTTAATGATATTTTTAAGAATAGTGACAGGTGCTTTGAGCAATATTGGAAAAGCAAGATAGAAATATTTGAAATAAAATAAAAATGTGCATGGCTGGCATATCGTTGCATGGTTGTTGTAAAAACCATCAAGATAACATGAGAAGCACTTGGGAGTGCTGCATCAGTCCTGTCGTGCAGTGAAATACAGGACTTTGGATGTGGCAAATTGTTGGTTTGCTCTTGATGGAAACGTCAACATTTCTTTCAGACACAAGGGGGCAGCGCACGCCAATAAACCTTTCCAGCATTTCATTTCAGTGGAGGGCTGTTCTGGCATCTCCCTTTTGGGTCATCATGGCCTGTTAACCCCATCTGAGCTCTGTTTTGGTTTCATTTTCTTTTACCACTTGCTGAAGAGAGACCTTTGCAGCCAAAGAAGTCAGCTATATTGAGACAGAGACGGTTCTTGGGGCCTCAGAATGCAGCAAAAGGCTCCATTCCTTGCTGACTAGCTGAAGATAATCTTGTAATAAAACCCAAAGCTGGGTCTCATGCTAATTTGTGTCACACAGGAGAAAAGACCCGCCCCATTTCCCTGATTTTACATCAAAGAAACCTAAAACCGGCCACTAAAACAACTGGCATTCTGTTCTTAGAAATATGAAAAGCAATACACTTTATGCAGATCAGCTGATAGTTTACAGAGCACCATCCATGTACTTGGCTTTTTACAAAATTCCTTAAGCAGCAAAACAAAACAAACTGGCAAGTCCCTGCCACCAAAGCGCTTGCAATCTAAAACTGGCAGTGGGGAAGATGACGAGGGGAGGGTGAGGTGACAAGGGCTGGATGTGAGGAAATGCATTTAGACCTACCTGGGCTTGATGGTTACGGCTGAGGTCAAGGACTGAGGGATAAGACAAAGACTTCATGGAAAAGGTGATCTCTGAGGAGGGATTTGGAGGAGGAGGAGGAGATGGCACCACATGCGTGTCCAGGGAGGGCCAGGCCTAAGGGGCAGCGAAGGAGGATGAGTGGGATCAGGCCCAGAAGCATGAGGCTTTCAGGCACCTGAGGATGATGAAGAGTTGGAGGAGTGAAGGTCACAGGCAGGGATATCATAGGAAAGGGGGGGGAGGTGAGTATGCATGTGTGTATATGTACATGAATGTTGTGAGGCCTATTTTATTGAGCATTTGTTTTCGTTCAGTTCAAATTCCAGCGGAGCCCCGGATCCACAAAGCTGTCTTAGGCATATTGGAAGCATGGGTGCTCCACTTCCCAGGATGATGGTGAAGTTAAGGAGAGAAGGGCTGTCAACTGGTTAAACGGTCATTCCCTCTCATCAGGGATCCCTGGGATCGGTAGAACCTGTGATCGCTGGTAGAAAATTCTCTGCATGCTCATCAAACTACAGTTCTGCCCAGTTCCTGAGGGCTGGGAGAATTATGACTGTTAGACAGGTATACAAATGATAAAAGTCTGTAGTGAAAGTAAAGGCTATGGGTCCTTCATCCTTGGTGTGGCCACACTGTGAATATTGTGATCGGAGAGGATATCACAGAGCTGAAAAAGGTGCAGGAAATGACAATGGAAGTAACCAAAGGGTTGAAGCACCTTCAGTGCGCGAAAAGAGTCAGAGTTCCACTCTCCTTGATTAAGAAAACTGCCAGTACAATCCTATGTATGTCTACTCAGAAGTAAGCCCTACTGAGTTCCATGGGACTTGCTCCTAGGTAAGTGTCTATACAATTGCAACCTTAGATGACATGATGGGAGGGCATGATAGATGTTTATACAATTAGGAGCAGTGAGTAGGAAGTGAAGATTTTCACCTTCTCTCATAATACCAGAACTTGGGGATCACCAAATTATTGGCTGTAGGTTCAAGATGGAAAAAATAAAATACTCCTTCACACAGTGCATGCTAACAATGTGGAATTTGCTGCCAGAAGATGTGATGATGATAGTGGGTTGGCCATGTGTCCTGTTTTACAGAGGACAGCCCTCTGCTTGCAGGGCTGTCAGAAGACATGCCTCTCTAGTTGCCTATCAACAAGGGGCAACAGACCGACAGGTCATCTGATCACACTACAGCACAAACCTGCCAGTAGAGAGCGGCGGTATATGTAAGCCCGAACGCAGTGTCTCTCTCCTGGATCTTGCCACCCTTGGCTTTTGCTGGGGAAAGCCAGCCGCCTCTTCCCTCCCCCGGGTCTGTCTGTTTGGGGCTGAGCTCCAAGCCCTCTCCATCCTCATCCCCTTAACCACCCCCTCCCCTTCCCCAATTCCACCATCCCACCTTCCCTGCCAAGATGGCTTGATTAAAAAGCCGCCGCTTCTGGAATAGCTGCACAGCTGGTGATCCTGTCAGCACCCCTGAGCAGAAAGTCGCTGAAGATTAAAATCTCCAATTAGCGGGAATGTGAAGTCGGCAAGAAATGCAGCAGATTCCAAAGCTGGGAACACCTTTATGGAGCTTCTTCCACACAGCATTGGGAATAAGCCCACCTTCCGGCCTACCACAAGACTTCCCCTTTTGTGTTCCATTTCGCTTCCCACTCCTCTTTTCAATATCACACTGGTGTGTGTATATCGCTACACTGTGTTATGATGTTTGTCTCACAGGCATAGCTTAATTTTCAGCCTGGGAACCTATTTTCAATGCCAGAACCTCAACATTTGGAATGGGAAGTTATTCATACAAACTATACGTTGATTAAAACTTCAGCATTTTCAAATGTTGGTTTTGTTAGTTATTTTTCTAGTACTCATCTTAGTTATTTTTCTAGTACTCATCAGATTCCATTTAAAAAATCCATTCAAAAGTGCAATTTCTATGGACTGAATCCAATGTTAGTCCTACTTTGAGAAGACCCATTGAAATGAATGGGACTTTGAATGACTAACCTAAGTTGCATTCATTTCAATAGATCTACTCAAAGTAGGGCTAACATTGGATTCGACTCATGTTCAACACATAATAATCTACAGTGACCAATAACAGATGTAGTAACTCTCCGGAATATAGACAGACACTTACAGAATTCATGGGCTCGTATTCTCAGAAGTAAATCTCACTGTATTCAATGGGGCTTTTGAAGAGGAAGCCAATCCTATTTTAAATGTGTCAGCTTTGGAGCACAAAGGCAGCTGTGGCACCAGTCACTACGGGCTGGACCAAGACATTTTGTTGCCTGAGGCACAGAACAAGGTCTCCCAACACCCATTCCATATACAGATGCTGGCTGGTCTGGCAGCTGAATCTAACTTTAACACTGGAGCCAGGACAGTGTCCTTCACTGCACCTGAGGGCAGCAGGCTAGGGGGGTGGGAGGAAAGGAGGCTTCACAGCACACTCCGCTCTGTCCTCCAACACCTTGCCACTGCTCTCCCCCCACCCCTGCATCTGCTATCTGAGGCAGCGGCTTCACTCTGCCTAATGGAAGAACCGGCCCTGGCTCCACCCACTAGTGCAGTATTTAGAAGCACAGATTCTTCACAATATGAGCCCATGAATTCTGTGAATTTGGCTACATCCTGGATAGTCACTATGGTTGTTATTGATCATTGTTGATAACTGGGTGCTGAGATAGCAATACAGTGTTGAAATGGAATGTTATCCCCCTTAACTCTTCCCCCTTTCGGGCTCCATCATTAAAGGACAAGACTGTCTTAAATTTGTGCCGTTAGTAAAGTAACAAGTAAAGCATATGAACTGCTTGCTGGGATTGTATATATTCTGCAAGTGTGTCACAACACAAGAGTAAAAATGGTATTTGTTGAATAATTCAGCATCCAGAGATCCTGCACTGTACCTTCCCACTCATCCATCTATTAGCAGGTTTTGAGAGTTATTTAAGTTGGGGAAACAGCATGCAGGGAAATGGTTAAGGCCCCCTCCCTCAGCATCACACCTGCTTTTAACCAAAGAAAAAGATCAGAGAATCATAGAGTTGGAAGGGGCCTACAAGACCATCAAGTCCAACCCCCTGCTCAGTGCAGGAAGCCTGATTCCCAGGCAGCCTCCCATCCAAGAGAAGCAACCATGGATCTCTTGTGTAAGGTCTGTGTTGACTCAGACTTGGGAGTCCAGGGGATTGAGGTAAAGCGTCAAGTAGCAGCTGAGGAACAGAAAGGCAGTTACAAAAGGACCCAGAGAGGCTAGGGTGCTCCAGAGACAGGGAGAAATGGAAGTTCACATCTTGGTTTGAAATCAGTAGCCAAATCTTTGCTTGCAAGCCTCTCCAGTAGCCTTATTTAAATGGATCTGTTGTTGACTTAGCAAACTGCTTCTCTGCTAGAGGATCTTTCTTCTTCTTTCAGGCTTCGTACTTGGGAGGAGAATATAAAAATGGGGCAGGCCGCAGCTGATGAAATATAATAATGCCAACCACCGGCTATGGAAATCAGCCTGCCGCGTCTCTTGTGCATACACACACACAGCACTGCCCGAACAGGCTGGCATGGCCTATGTTGGCACAGGTTCAGAGAACCCTCCTGTAGCCTCTCCCTGTGTCTCGTTCGAATCAAAGCGCAGATGAGCCAATCGTAGCAGGACGAGGAGGGAGCTTGTGCACGTCCTCACCTGCCATTTAATTGGATGTATTTTTAATTAATAGCACCTCGGGGACCAACATGAGATACCGTCGGTCTTTGAATAGGGACTGGGGAGGAATTGGGGAACGTGCAAGGATTGGACCGCAGGGTGCGCTTAGTGGGCAAACACTGCCATCAATCAAGGGCCACTTTGGGCTGTTTGGATGGAGCACAGCATGAAGGCAAGTGGATAGAGTGTGTGTGTGACGTGTGTGCAGGACAGGCAAGGAATCAAAGAGAATAACTGCCGCCCCCCCACTTCTAAGGACAAGCCCAGGCCAACTGGGAGAGACCTCTGGGGGCAAGGCATGGGTCTCATGATGTATGTTAGCAGCTTCTCTCTACTTTTGGCTCCAGTCAGTCGAGACTCGCATTTATCATTACTTAAACTCCAGCACCTTTTCTCTGAGGAGCCAAGACTTCCGGGTAGCTGCATCTTCCCAGCTGAAGTGTGTGCGTGCGTGGCAGCGGGGAAGCTATGGTTGCTCAGTGGTGGGGGGAGAGGCACTCTGCACATGCTCAGAGGTGCTCTGTTTATATCAGGGGAGCCCTTTCAAAGGTCAGTTGGGGGTGAGGATGCACAAGGCATGATTCTCAGCAAGGCGTAAAGGCCTGCTGTTGGAAATATTCAAGATTAAACTGCAGCTTAGCTGTTGAGTATGTGAAGAGTGTTGTGGTTACACCCCTCATAAGGGCATGGTCTGAAGGCATAGCATGCAGCCCCCTATAGCTAGCAGGCTTGGGGTTGGTCAGTGCCTTGATGGGAGATTTCCTGGGAACCCCATATACGCTGCACTGAATTTCATAATGGGAGAAAATCAACAAGATCAGAATGAGAGCAACTATTGACAGAGGCCAAAGAGTCATCCTTTTGAAACAAAAGGATATATGTCTTTGGCAAGCGCACCTAATATATAACCCCTTTTGATTATTGTAGCAACTGTCACTCAATGTGTAGAACCAGTAAGTCATCCGATGTCTGGATATAGGTTAGGAGTGGGCACCTGGCAGCGCTAGGTCCTAATTTTAAGAGTCCCCTAAGTCAGGTGTAGGCAAACATGGGGCCTGTGGGCACCACTGCTCCCTCGGGCACCTTCCTTGGTGCCCACTGAGGTGCCCTGCCGCCACCCCCCATACTTTTTATTTTTTGAAATCCCAACATTTCAAAGCAAAGAGAGGGCCTGCAGCTGCTCTCCTCTTCCTTTCCCATGAAGGCCCCTGGGCCACACATGGGGCTCTGAGATGGGTGTTTTTAGGAAATGGGGATGGCCAGGGGCTGCAGGCCGAAGCTTTCCTCTGCAGCGTGCCTACGTAGTGGTGGTGCCCAGGGCAGTTTTGCAAGTGGCCACATGTGTCCTCGAGCCCGAAAACGATGCCTACCCCTGCGCTGAGTCCTCTGTGAGAGATCAGCTGAGACGGCCTGCAAGAGCGATCTGCCTCTGCTCACTGGAAGGAAGAGGAGAAGCAAGTGGCAGAGTGGTTGGACCTGGTCCCACGCACTACCTGGCTCCCCACATATTACCCCCAAGGGAATGAAGCCCTAGAAGGGGGAGAAGTCACCCAGCCCTCGTATCGTCGCTCCTGAGGAATAATCATATAGCCTGAAGACAGTGCCCCACTCCTCTCTCAATGGCATATGTTCAAACTCTAAACCCTGGCATTGAAAACAGGGTTCAGGGATGAAGCCATACATTCTAGGCCTTGGTTCTGCTGACATTGTGATTGTAGGGTTGAATTAAACATTGACAGCTGATATTTATCTGAAAAACAGTGTGTGTGTTTTACAGTGGACCACCCATTTGCTCCCTTCTTCCTAAGTACTTCACAGTTTGGCTAGTGAGATCACTGTGATTCTGTTCTGTTCTGGAATGTCAGAATTCAAATTAGAGCTTCATTTCTAAAATATGAATTGTCAGGAGTCAGACTAAAGCCTACCTTGAAACCAGTCCTATTTCTTTGTTGCTCCTCTCCCCCAGTCTTGTATGGTGAATATTATACATCGGTGAGGGACATGCACACTGCACAAATTTAGAGGTGCTCTTTTCATACCCTTCACAAGCAAAGTATTGCGACAAGTGATCAAATCGAGTTTTAACGCAAGTTCCCACCATTCCTTAGCTGTAAACTCCAAAGGTCAGCCATGGACAAGACTCTCAGCCTATCCTACCCCCAGTAAGATGGAAGTATTTGTGATTATCTGTGAGGACAAACAAGCTTGGAAAGCAACCAACTTATTCCAAAGGCTATATACAGCGTAGTAGCTGCCGTTATTTTCTGTGCCCAGTAACTTAACAGAATTTGCTTTCAGATGAACCCTGGCTCCCCGCTGCTTAATTGTGTGTGCTGACCTTTTTGCTGCACACTGCTACCAAGATGAGACCACATTAATAGTCTGCACTTACATGAAAATGCAAACCAGTTTGAAAACGGGTTAGCTATCCTGATTCCTCTCAGCCATCCCTCAGGATTGACCCTGTTGTGAAGTCGCTGAGAACTGAATTAGTGATGCCTAGGCCTCTTCACAAGCCTTGGATTTCCCCAGCTGGAAATCATGATTAAATAGGCTTGAAAGTGGTTTGAATTGCTTGTGCAGACATACCCTAAAATCTAGCCAAAATTTGGCAAAGGTATACCCAGGGCGCTGTTTCCTCAGCGGGGGCGGGGGGAGCACACCAGCAAGAGCAAGAGCACCAGCACAAAATGTTGTCTCCGGCGCAGCTTCCGGGCAATTTCAGTTTCCATTAAGATGTTTCTAGCCTTCATGGTTAAGAAGGTATGCTTGACAACATGCTCTGAAATCTTAGAAGACAGAGAATTTGCCGGGGGTGGAGCTTCAGGGCAAAAGGTTTTGTTGGTGCAGAATTGGGGTAGCCCCGATGCAGAATCTAAAAGAGTCTACTCACAGTTGTGAGCATGCTAAATGCAGGGCTGCCAACTTTCCCCTCTTGTTCCCTGCAACTGCACTTGCTTGGCTTTAAACTTCAACTGCTGTTTGAAAGGAGGAAATTCAGCAGGCAGCTGCTTTTCCGATCTGAGAAAAGTTTCACTTTCTGAATTTCTACTCGTGCAGTTGGTAGAAGGCCCAGGAGCCCTGCTGGAGTTTGGTGAGCATGGGGAATAATGCACCCACCACGCTAAACATTTGTGAATGAACTCAATGCAACATGAAGATAGAAACCTGTATCTTTGGATGGCTTTAAAAGGGGTTGGACAAATTTCTGGAGGAAAAGGCTATCCGTGGCTACTAGTGCTGATGGCTCTGTGCTCCCTCCAGTACCAGAGGCAGTGAGCCTACATGCACCAGTTGCTGGGAAACACAGGCGGGAGGGTGCTGTTGCACTCACGCCCTGCTTGTGGGTTCCTGGTTGACAGCTGGTTGGCCACTGTGTGAACAGAATGCTGGACTAGGTGGACCCTTGTCTGATCCAGCAGGGCTCTTCTTATGTTCTTAAACCTCCTCAGCCCTATTCTGCTTGTAGCGATTCATCCCTAGGTTGCCAGCTGTCTTGAAATACAAGTTCTGGTTCCTGAAGTAGCTCTGAGGGTGGAGTCCAAAAGGGGTCTGCGATAGAGGGAGGGCCTAGGAGGTGCCACCCCATGGTTTCTGGCAGTTTTGGAGCAGAGCCCAACACAAAAGCTGTCTGTTCGCCTAACTTGGTGTATAGCTAGAAATAAAGCAGCTGAAGCGGGCTGGACAGGCGGTACGGAGCCTTGTCCCTTGCTTTTCTAGCAGCTGGCCTACAAGCAAAAGCAAAAAAAAAAACCACCCCAAACTGGCCAGACCATTGTTTTCCTGGTCAGTTGGCAACTCTGTTCCTGCTGGGGGTGGGGTGGGGAGCGAAAGCAAGCAGCCCAAAGAAGACCCACTTGCTTGGCTTCTCCTGACCTTACTTGGCGGGACAAGGGCTGCTCTGCAAAGAGGGTCTGCACACACACACACCTTTGTGCCCCGCTCTGCCACCCCCGTTTCTAATTCGCAAATTCTTCCGCCAGTCTTTCCTGCCACTGCCTCCTAAGAAAGGAGGAAAAGCAAGGCCGGGCTCGAAGGAAAACCTCTGGAAATGAATGCACAGCTGGTGCTGTTCTCCTCCTGCTCAGCTGTACCAGCCCCCCTTTGCCTTCTGGCGAGTCCCCAGTTGGCAGTGACGGGGAGGGGGAAGAAGGGAAGGGAAGGAGCGAGCGAGGGAGGGCCGGTTCCTGCTGGTGAAGAAGATGGTCTCTGCGGTGATGCGTGAGGGCAGCTGCCCTGCAGAAGGAGAGGGGGGCCGGAGCGGGGGAGTCAGGTGCTGGTGGTTTTTAATGTAGGCCACTCATTAATATTTAGTGTCACCGGAGGACTGCAGGGAGAGCATGAATGTGCGGCAGGGCGGCCTCTCCTCGCGTGTGGCGGCCCTCTCTGCGTCGGAATGCATTTGCCCAGGCCAGGATTTGGTCGCGCCAGCTGCGAGGCCTGAAGAAGCCGCTGGAGTACTCTTTGGCCCGGAGACTGCTGCGCTGAGGGGAGGCAGTTGCTGCCACAGCTACTCCGGAGCGGAGCGTTGTGCCCCAGCACTGGGCAGCTATGTGCCAGACGATCCTTTGTCAAGGAGCAACGTGCTGCTGTGCACAGGCATCTTGCTGACAACTGACCGGGGGGAAAAGGCCAGAATTGTCCCTGTGTTTCTATCGTCCGTTTTAGATGCAGACATGATGTTTAGCAGAGTATAGAGAGAAACAGTGCCGGCTCAAGGCTTCTGGGGGCGCTTGGGCAAGACACCCTCAGGAGGCTCCCACCTCCGTTGCCATCCGCTGCTGTTGCACCTCAGCCTCTCTCCCCTCATGGCCGCCACTGGCTTGCTTGACCGGCAGGGAGCAGGCCAACCGTGGCTTCTGCTGCTCCACTCCCTCCCCACCACGGTTGTCTGGGCCAGAGGGAGAGGCAGGCGGCAATGGCGAAGAGGAGGAGCAGGACCAGGGGGCTCTTGTCAGTGGGCCCCTGCTGGGGTGTGGGCCCTTGGCAGGCGCCCAGCCATGCCTACCCTTGACGCCAGCCCTGGAGAGAAATGTTATCACCTACTCATATCACGTCTGCAGATCAAGCTGCTGTTAAAAGCAGCTGGGACTAGGGGAAAATGTTGCCAACTTTACATACACACAGGGCCAGTGCAAGGCATGTCGCTGCCTGAGGCAGAGCAGCAAATGGTGCTCCCCCCACACACACACTCTAATCAAGGTGCGCAGTGCCCAAGGCCAGCCAAGATATTTAGGCACCTGAGGTAGAAAATCCCACAAGCACCTTCCCAACTCCCAGCAGTAAAAAAAAAAAAAAAAGCAACTGTGCCCCTGTTTATCTGTAGTGTCACTCTGCCCCGGATGTAAGGAGAATTTTATTATGTTCCTGATTTTCTGTTCAATAACGGGCATGATAAAATTCTCCTCACTATCTTGGCAGAGGCTACAAAAGACAACCAGCTTCCCACGTGCATATATACACTGTGATAACTTACTACTTGGTAAAGGGTCATCTGTATTGACCCAGTGACTGGGCTCGTTGTGGGTTATTTAACCCCAACAAGCCAGGGCACCCGTGGGCGCCAGCTGCATATGCAGACACCGCTCGGGGGTTGTCATGTCGTGCGAACCCAGTGAGTGTGGGTTACGCATGAGTCAAACAGCCCATGCATTATGTGAAGGTGGTTTAACCCACGCTCACTGGGTTCGCACAACCTGACAACCTCCAAACGGAGATTGCATATTCAAAATGGCTGCCGCACACATCCCCCACACAATGCAGCCTGACCATGGGTTAAATCACCCACAGTGGGGTGTCACGCTCTGCAAACAACCCCTAAGTGTTAGCCAGGACATTTCAGCCAGGACTCACGTCCAGAACCGTTTTTCGATGTCAAGGGTTGGAAGGTGTGAAATAATCATAATGGAGTGGCACCTTCTGGACATTAGTAGAATGTATCGTCTTCACTGTTAAAACTTGCTTCACATACTCAGAAAATCTAGGAATATGGTATATGGGGTGAGGGAGGCTCACTGCATATAAAACTGAATATATGAATTTATACATATGTAATTTATATATGTGCTATGGCTAATCCCCAACCCTTTCCTGAGATGGAAGGGCTATACAGATCAGTTCAGTCCACATGGGTGTACTCTACGATGCATACAGTACTCCTAATCCTAATGGTTTTTTTTTTTAATTTATTGAAAATATTTTTATACCACCCTTCACTACCAAATCACAGGGCGGTATACAAAATCCAATTAAAAAACAATTAAAATAAAATACAAAGATAAAAACAACATCTACCAAGTATTACTCTTGTTGTTGTTGTTCAGTCGTTCAGTCATGTCCGACTCTTCGTGACCCCACGGACCATAGCACGCCAGGCCTTCCTGTCCTGCGCTCTCTCCCGGAGCGTGCTCAAGTCCATATTCATTGCATCGGTGATGCTATCTAGCCATCTCACCTTCTGCCGTCCCCTTCTCCTTTTGCCTTCAGTCTTTCCCAGCATCAGGGTCTTTTCCAGAGAGTTTTCTCTTCGCATTAGGTGGCCAAAATATTTGCGCTTCAGCTTCAGTATCTGTCCTTCCAATGAGCACTCAGGGTTGATTTCCTTTAAGATTGATTTGACCTCCTTGCAGTCCAGGGGACTCGTAAGAGCCTTCTCCAGCTCCACAGTTCGAAAGCATCCATTCTTTGGCGCTCAGCCTCCCTTATAGTCCAGCTCTCACAGCCATACATTACTACTGGGAAAACCATAGCTTTGATTAGACGGACCTTTGTCGTCAAGGTGATGTCTCTGCTTCTTACTATGCTGTCTAGGTTTGCCATAGCTTAATCAGCTAATGCCTGGGTTAAATTGATGAGTTTTTAACAAGCACCGAAACTCCATGGAGGATGTTGTACTGCAGGGGGAGAGAATGGCAAAAGTGGAGGCACCACAACAGAAAAGACCCTTCCCCAGTCGCGGTTTGATGTACATGTGCAGATGACAGAACAACCAGGAGACTCTGACCTGTAACTCTTTGAATAGGTAGGTTGCTATGGGAGAAGGCACTCCCTCAGGGAGCCTGGTTGTTTAGGGCCTTAGGGTGCAATCCTATGCATGCTTAGACAGAAAAAGAAGTCCTACAACTCCCCAGCCAAAGGCTGGGGAATGCTGGGAGTTGTAGGACTTCTTTTTCTGTCTAAACATGCATAGGATTGCACCCTTATGTGCCAAAACATCACCTTGAACCTGGCCTGATAATAATTGGCAGCCAGTATAGTTCTCTCAGCAAAGGCATAACAAGGTCATGGTAGGCTGGCCCACTCAGCAACCTTGCTGCTGAATTCTGCACCAGCTGCAATTTCCAGACCAGTCTCAAGGGAAGCCCCGCGTAGAGCGCATTGCAGTAGTCCAGGCTTGAGGTTACCGAGGCATGAATCACTGCAGCCAGACTATCCCTATCCAGGACAGCTGTAGCTGATGTAGCAAGCGAAGCTGGTAAAAGGCACTCCGTCACCAAGTCCACTTGAGCCTGCAGTGACAAAGGTGGTTCGAGGAGCACCCTCAGACTATGAACCTGATCCTCTAGGGCGAGTGCAACCCCATCCAGAACAGGTATCATAGAATCATCGAATAGTATGGCTGGAAGGGGCCTACAAGTCCACCGAGTCCAACCCCCTGCTCAGTGCAGGAACCCAAGTCAGAGCATCCCTGACAGGTGGCTGTCCAGCCTCGTCTTGAATGCTTCCAGTGTGGGAGAGCCCACCACCTCCCCAGGGAATTGGTTCCATTGTCATATTGCTCTAACAGCCAGGAAGCTTTTCCTGATGTTCAGCCGCAATCTGGCTTCCTGTATCTTGAGCCCATTATTCTGTGCCCTGCACTCTGGGATGATGGAGAAGAAATCCTGGCCTTCCTCTCTGTGACAACCTTTCAAGTCCTTGAAGAGCGCTATCCTATCCCCCCTCAGTCTTCTCTTCTCAAGGCTATGCATGCCCAGTTCTTTCAGTCTCTCTTCATAGGGCTTTGTTTCCAGTCCCCTGATCATCTTTGTTGCCCTCCTCTGAACTCTCTCCAGCTTGTCTGCATCCTTCTTAAAGTGCGGTGCCCAGAACTGGACACAGTACTCCAGATGAGGCCTAACCAGTGCTGAGTAGAGGGGAACTAGGACTTCCCGGGATTTGGAAGCAATGCTTCTATTAATGCAGCCTAAAATAGCATTGGCCTTTTTTGCAGCCACATCACATTGTTGGCTCATATTCAGCTTGTGATCGACAACCATTCCAAGATCCTTCTCGCTTGTAGTGTTGTTGAGCCACGTATCCCCCATTCCGGACATGGGAGCTGCCCACCCATGATGTATCCATTTTCTCAGGATTCAGCCTCAGCTGATTGTCCCTCATCCAGCCCACCACTGCTTCCAGGCATTGATCTAGGGCTTCCACAGCCACACCTGGCTCAGATGTCACAGGGAAACAGAGCAGGGTGTCACGAGCATACTGATGACACCATGCCCCAAATCCCCCAATGACCGCTTCCAACAGCTTCATGTGTATGTTTAACAGCATTGGGAACAAAGTAGTACCCTGCAGCACCTCACAGTGCAAATGCCAGAGTGGGGGTGACATACAGTCACCCAGTGCAACTCTCTGACGCCAGCCCTGCAAGTAGGCATGGAGCCACTGCAATGCAGTGCCTGCCACTTCCAACCTGCAGCACCAGTCCAGGAAGACAGCATGGGCGATGGTATCATATTCAGATTAGTGTGTCGGCCAGACGTAATTACAGTCTGTCCCCATAGTTGTGGGATTCGGAATCAAAGCCTTATGACTGGGAGGTGCAGCTACCGGTTACTCCTGAGCCCCTCTCTTTTTAGAAGTAAAGCACCAGCGTTAGAAGATGCAGTACAAAACACAGAAGCAATACTGGTCCCTCATCAGAAGGTCTGAATTACAAATTAGATGTGTGTGAGTAGAGGGGGTTGGGGTGGTAAAAGCTCAGGAACGGACAAGTGAGCAAAGAAGAGGAGGGGCAGAGGGATGTGTTGGACCACAGGACAAGTGCAAATGAAGTGAGACAAGTGTGGAAAGACCAACTGCTGTAAGCCATTTGTGGGAGCCATCTCGGACGATCTTTCTGGCTTTATGCACCTTTCTGCAGTGTTTGTGCTCCTGGCTCTTGGGAAACTGCGCCCTGAATTGTATAGCTGGGGTGGGGTGGGGGGTAAGAGCTGTTGGCCTCTTTTCAGCAGAGGGCTGGACATGACAACTTTTCATTCTCTCCTGACTCCAGTCTCACAATCAACTGCAGTGGAAGAGAGCAGTGAGCCTCAAGCCTGCCACAGGCGAATCAGTTGGTACCCCTGAGCTAGAAAGCTGTTTCTTTTCTCTGGGAAGGGTCTTAGTTGTGGTCCTTTGATGATCCTCTGGATCATATGAAGCCACAAGACTAAAGAAAGCCTTGAATGCATTTTAAAAAAACAAACATTTGTGCTCTGAAGGCACATGAAAAAACACTTGTGCTGTGCCAGCTGCAAGAGGTGGGGACAGGAAGGTGCAACGGCTGGCAAGTGCGTGCTTACGGCCCCTAAGCGGGGCACGCCGGTGGTGAGACAGTAGAGACTTCACTGGAAAAGGTAGATCTTGCAGAGGGATTTGCAGGAAATCAAAGCAGACGGGGAGCAGGGGGATGTTTCAGGCACAAGGAGTCAAACCCCAGAGGCAGAAGACAAGAGTGGAAAGGGAAGGCAAAAAGGCATGGATGGGCTTGTGTGGGACAGAGGAACGTAAAAAATGGAATCTGGAGAGATGACAGAGTCCATGTGTATGGGTATGTATCTATCCATATAGATGTCGAGAGAGAGAGAGAGAGAGAGAGAAAGTGACAGACATATTGAGACATCTAGATACATAGATGGATAGATAGATTCCAGAAAGCCTGGGATAAACCCAGACTCTCTGGGTCAAACAATGACAGCTGGCAGGGAGGCTGCCACAGGGAAGGACAGCTGCCATCCATCCATGACCTGCAGTGTGTGTGCGTGTGCGTGCGTGTTGTGTACGAGAGAGAGAGAGAAAGAGAGAGAGAGAGAGAGAGAGAAGTCTTCTGTTAGGAAGACATTGACACACCAATGATGATTCCCACTGAATACTTCTTTGTTCATCTCATGTCCGTCTATCATTGTTTGAACTATTTCTCCCAAACTTAGCTCTTCCTTCCAGCTACACTCTCCGCTCCCCACTGCTGCCTTTCTCCATTCTGTCGGGTAAAAGGCCATTGTATGTAGTGTGTAGTGGTTAAAAGATATTGTTATATTTTGACAACACTTTTGTTAATTCTCACACCACCGTCAGCGTACATGGCACTTTGCAGAGTTTCACAAACAAGAATGACAGGTCCCTGCTCTCAAAGAACCCGCAGTCTGCGTATTGGCAGTGGGGAAGGCAACAGAGGAAAGCAAAGGGAAGAAAAAAGGAGAGGGGGAGGAATGAACTTGGGCAAACGCAGTTACAGACTCAGGCTTTGCTGCTGGGGGTGAGGTGAGGATTACGGGACTAAGGTAAAGGTCTCATAGAAAAAGTGCATTTGGAGGAGAGGTCTGAAGAAAGAGAGAGGGAGAGATGTCATCACATGCATACGTGTTCAGGGAGGGAGTTCTGGGCAGTGGCGACAGAAATGGAGAATGGGTGGAGTTAACAGAGCACGAGACCTTTGGACATTTGAGGATTTTAGAGTGGCAGGAACCAAAGGGCTTTACATTTCTCTTATCGTCATTGTGACTGTCCCAGTGAAGCTGGGTAAGATGTGTCCACAGGCAACCTTTGTGCACTGAGCTATAAATGTGAGGGGCCGGCAAGGCAGCTACATTCACATGGCTCCTCCATCCTTGCAAGGCTGCCTTGAGGGCCATTTTTGGTGGATAGGCAGTATATAAATTAAATCAATCAGTAAAAGGCCATTGCCGCACCGGCTGTGTATGCCTTGGTACTCCCGCTGTGGCCAGTGTCTTCAGTGGGAGTGGCGGGAGGCAGGTTCGGGCCATCTCGGTATGGAGGTAGCACTGGCGTGAAGGGACAGATGCACATACACCCTTCTTTTATAACCACCATCTGGGCACACACCCTTATTCTGAGATATACTCCACCTGTACTTAAATACAATAGCTAGGTGGCTTACAGTTTACTAGACTGCCACAATAAAGCCATTTTAAAACACACATATTGATTTATTTATTTATTACATTTCTATACCACCCAATAGCCAACACTCTCTGGGTGGTTCACCACAATTAATACCATAAGACACAACATGATAAAATGTAATCTAAAAGTTTAAAATTTAAAACTACAGTGTAAATCCAAAATGAAAAAGAAAAGCCAAAATAAAACCTAGCAGCAGTGCAAAGATTTAGAATAAAGTAACATATTTAAAAACAGAAAATGTAAGACTAAAATGCCTGGGAAAATAAGAAGGTATTCAACTGGTGCCAAAAAGACCACAAAGTAGGTGCCAGGAAAGCCTCTCTGGGGGGCTTATTCCACAACCAGGGTGCCACAACAGAAAAGACCCTCTTCTTAATAGCCACCCACCTCAGTTCATGTCATGGGAGCACCCAGCGAAGGGCCACTGAAGATGATCTTAGGGTCCAGGCAGGCCCATATGGGAGGAGGCGATCCCTCAGACAACCTGGCCCCAAGCCGTTAAGGGCTTTGGATGTTAACACCAGCACTTTGAATCGGGCCCGGAAATGGACTGGCAGCCAGTGCAGCTGGAAAAGTACTGGCATGATATGATCACGTTGGCCAGTCCCCGTTAACAATCTCACTGTCCTGTTTTGGACCAGCTGAAGTTTCCGAACCATTTTCAAAGACAGCCCCATGTATAATGCATTGCAGTAATCCAGACGAGAGGTTACCAGAGCATGGATAACCGTAGCTAGGCTATCTGTCCAGATCGGATCGTAGATGGTATATCAGCCTAGGCCGCTCTGTGCAACCAAGGCCACCTGTGTCTCCTATGACAGCTCTGGATCTAGAGCACCTTCAAACTAGGGCCTTTACAGGGAGTGCAATCCCATCTAGAACAGGCTGAATGTCACTCATCACATATACAATACTATCCCCTTTTTAAAGCTTAAACAATGGAGAATAAAGTAACTGCAGTGTTTTAGCTGATTAATCAGTTAGTGTAATCAATTAAAAACCCCTTGACCGATGAAAAGGTGTCCCCAATTAATTAGGCAGATTTTAAAAGAATTGTTACTTATTTTTAATACAAGTAAATGCATTATTTTAGAAAAGTCACCCCTCTTTCTCAGGAACACACATGTGCATCGTCTAAAAACAAATACTACTTTTTCCCCAGAAGCTATTTTATGCAAATCTAATTGACACAGTCATCCAACTGAGATTGCAATGCTTTTCATGTCTACTCAGAAGTAAATCACTTTTAATTAAACGGGGCTTACTCATAGCTAAGTTGGTATAGGATTGCAGTCTAAAATGTATTTAATGGGTGGGGGGAGAAGTGCCCTAATTAAAACACCTCCTAAATAGAAAGGTTTGACATTGTATTTATTTTATTTAGAACAATTTAACTCTTTTCTCATAGCGTTTGAAAGTGGCTTAGGATAAACCAAGAATGCAGACCACCACCACCACCCACGAGGCCTGGGGACCCAAGCCAGCCCACCTGGGGTTCCTCAGAGGGGCCCCCTTTCCCCCAACCCCATATCATTTGGTTACTTCCTGGCTTTTGTGCAGTTTTTCCCCTACATTCTAACAAGTTAAAATGCCTCTCTGAAGGCATTTAGTTACTGGCAGTAAAAGCTTGGAGATAACATACCCTGGTATTTCTGGCCCCTCCCCTTTCTGCCTTCAGTTCCACCCACACTGGAATGCAGCCCCCGAAAGCTTCTCCAAAATGGAATTCGGCCCCCAGGCTGAAAGCGGTTCTGCACCCCTGTGATAAACAGTGTATAATAATACAAACGAAGGGCGCAATCCTATGCATGTTTAGACAGAAAAATGTCCTACAATTCTTAGAGGCCTTTTTTTCTGTGTAATGCATAGGATTGCACCCTAAATGTTTCTGCTGTAAATAAATGCCCAGAGATTCTTCCCAGTCTTCTCTTGATCCTCAGTTCCTCAGGGCTTTGTGTATTTTCTTCCCTTCAGTGACTATGCTGCGTTTTCACTGCTCAAGATGTCCAAAAGGCACCAAAGTTGCTGCTTAGACTTTGCACAATACAAATAGGCAAGGGCAGAAATCCTGAATGAACCACATATTTAGCTAGTACGCTTTTACCACCTGTGGCCTGAGCTTAGGTGTTCCCTTAGAACCCTATATTTTTCTTAAATAAATAGTTGCAGTGTCAGGCTCAGATAGGTCTCCACAGGCAACTGGCTCCAGAGTGTTGGAGCCACCTGTGAGAAGGCCCTGCTCCACAGACCCGCCGATCTAACCTTCTTCATGGGAACAAACTATGCACAGAGCCCGCCCCTGCTGCGGGTCACAAAGCGGCTCCTGTGGCATTTCTCCCGGAGTTATGCAGGCAGCACCAGCTCCCTGGGCAAAGCCTCCTCCCCCAGTGGGTCCTCTCCTCTGTCAGTGGGCCTGGGGGGCGGGGGGTTATCTGGCTGTGGCAGCAGCTCTCCAAGAGCAGTGGGTGGCCGGAGCAAGCCACGCTTTTAATTTCCCACAATGCCTTAGAGCAGTGCTACGTATGGGGTGTTGTGGGAAATGAAAAGGCGGCTAGATCCAGGCACCAGGCGCTGCTCTGAGTGCTGGGCCAGGATTTCTTTTGGGGGGTGAGGCAAGGCAGGGCAGGGCAGGGCAGGGCAGGCAAGAGCAGTGGGCCCTGGCAGCTGCCTGAGGAAGCTGCCTGTGGGAATCTGCGTCAGCGGTGTGGGCCCAGCCATAGTTATCACTCCCTGGTTATTGACTCTCTCCCTCCGCTCCCTCTTGGTTGCCCTGAGAAGAAGTAGGAACTGCCTGGAGGTGGGGTCAGCTCAGCCTGGCCTTGCAATCCACGTCTGTGTGCGTGTGTGTGTTTGTGCCTGCCAATTTATTAGCGTTATTCCAACATTGTGATGCAGCAGGAGTACGGGAAGCAGATGCTCCTTGGTCGTAGTCTTTATTGTTACCTAGAGACAAGCTACTGGCGTTTTCCCAGCCTCCCCCCACCCCTGATTCCCCTAACTCAGTTCCCTCTGCATTCTGCAAAAGGAAATTTATGGTATGCCCACACCGTGTGTTTTAACTCCTTCCCGCTCAGATGGCAGATAGGCAACCAACCAGGGTGTAATTTGTGTTGTGCCAGGGCACCCTAGCACTCAGCCTCAGAATCTGTTTTTAATACCAATGCTCCAAGATGATCCTACAGGCCTAGATGCCTATGACCATGCACAAAGCGCCTTTCTCCTCATCTCCTCGATAACTGCAATGAAATGAGCTGAGAGTTCCGAAGTTCCTGCTTTAGCCTTGGGCAAGCAACTCTTTCTCAGCCCAAGTCCTCCCATCTGCAATATGGGGATAATAATGGCGGGGGGGGGGGAGCTACCATTCAGGGGTATAACAGGTGCTTTGCATGCAGAAAGTTCCAGGTTCAGTCCCTGGCATCTCTAGTTAACAGATCGACAGTAGTAAGGTAGAGACAAAGGGCTCCTTCACACCGGGCTTTTATCCTGCAATTGAGAGTGGTCCTTCATGGAAGTTTACAGGCTCTTTACATGATGCCGTGAACCTCCAAGGCGTCTCCTGCACTAAATGCCCTTTGTTCCGTTTCTAAATAGTTTGCAGATAATGAGCTATCAAATTACCCCATTGTGTTCCGCTTCAGTTTCCTCCATGAAAAGAGTTAAAGCGGGAAGAAGAGGCGCAAGATCAAGAAAGATAATGGAAGATTCAGCTGCAGGGGAGAAGGAGGGGGAAGGAAGCGCGTGTAAAGGGAGTCGTTGCGATCCCGCATTTAAAACGGAAGCAGAAAGCCCCGTTTTAAATGCAGGATTTTAGGCTGGTGTAGAAGTGCCCAAAGATCTCTGCCCGAGACCTTGAGGAGCCCTTGCCCTTTAGCAGAGATAGTATTGGGCTAGATGAAGCAGTGCTCTGACTCAGTAAAAGGCGGCTTCATCCGTTCACCTCGCAGTGCGCAGACGAAGGCAGCTTCACAGCTAGCTCTCATGATTCTGGAATTCAGGGGGAAAGGCTGCCATGTAAACCTAAGCCAGCACGTCTTGTGTTCAGAAATCAAGCATGGCAGTCAACAGAACAAACGCACTTGTGCAAAGTCAAGCTGCATCACAAGGCGAAGGAACCTTGCCGTCAAGGGGAGGGGAAAGTTACCTTACAAAGTACGCTCCCAAAATGCCCCACCTCTTGCTCTGCAAAAATCCGCACTGCGGTCCTACAAGCAACAAATATAGTATTGCTTTTGATGCTTCCAGGGTACTGAAATAAATGCTTTGATCACTGTATTGGTATCCTCTCTTGTTTTTGTATTGCTTTTGTGTTGCTAGCCACTTTGGGCCCTGTTTGAGGAAAAGCAGCATATAAATTAAACGACGATGGTGATAATAGGTTGCCCCCTTGGCCACATCCTGATTACAGAACGCCAGCAAACTGGATAACTTAGTAAGAGAAAGATGCAGTCTGTTTCTTTACATAAATAAATAATAGAAAGCTCTGCGAGCAGAAAGGTTGAATGCACTGACAGAGTGAGTTACAAACAGAATGTCCTTGTGCAAGGAAATGTTGCAAGGAAACCATTTTCTAACACAGTGGTGCAGTTTAGATGCTGGGCTTAAGGGTGTTATGGGGTCCCCTCTTTAGAGGGTAATACATATTATTTCACGTACCTCAAATGGTGGTAAGTCAGCCCTGCTAGTTTGGAAGCCCTCTTCCTCATTCTGCTGAGTGGGTCCTGGACATATGCTCCAAAGTCCTGCCCTGATGGCAACACTGATCTAAGAAGGGCATCCCTCGAAGCATTGATGTGATAGCCCCATCTATGCAGTTCATGCCTCCCTAGCTTCCCCCCCCCCCCGGGGAGGTCACAGTGTCATAGAATAATAGGATTGGAAGGGGCCATCGAGTCCCCTGCTCAATGCAGGAATCCAAGTCAAAGCATCCCTGACAGATGGCTGTCCAGCCTCATCTTGAATGCCTCCAGCGTGGGAGAGCCCACGACCTCCCTAGGTCATTGATTACATTGCCGTATTTGCTCTAACAGTCAGGAATTTTCTCCTGAAGTTCAGCCGGAATCTGGCTTCCTGTAACTTGAGCCCATTATTCTGTGTCCTGCACTCTGGGATGATCAGGAAGAGATCCTGGCCTTCCTCTTCATGACAGCCTTTCAAGTACTTGAACAGCTCTATCCTATCTCCCCTCAGTCTTCTCTTCTCAAGGCTAAACATGCCCAGTTCTTTCAGTCTCTGTTTTAGATGTAGTACATCACAGTTTCCATCTACACCATTTGCACTAAAGGCACGCATGCACACGCTATTGATTGATTGATTGATTGATTGATTGACTGATTGCATTTATATCCCAACAATACTACAAGCAAGAAGGATCTTGGAATTGTTGTAGATCACAAGCTGAATATGAGCCAACAATGGCTACAAAAAAGGCAAATGCTATTTTGGGCTGCATTAATAGAAGTATACTCAATCCTAAAGGAAATCAACCCTGACTGCTCACTGAAAGGACAGATACTGAAGCTGAAGCTCAAATATTTTGGCCACCTAATGAGAAGAGAAAACTCCCTGGAAAAGACCCTGATGCTGGGAAAGATTGAAGGCAAAAGGAGAAGGGGACGGCAGAGGATGAGATGGCTAGATAGCATCACCGATGCAATGAATATGGATTTGAGCATGGTGCGGGAGAGAGTGCAGGACAGGAAGGCCTGGCGTGCTATGGTCCACAGGGTCACGAAGAGTCGGACACGAATGAACAACAACAACAAATAGAAGTATAGCTTCCAAATCACATGAAGTTCCCCACTACTCAGCGCCTGTTAGACTTCATCTTGAGTACTGTGTCCAGTTCTGGGCACCACACTTTAAGAAGGATGCAGACAAACTGGACAGGGTTCAGAGGAGAGCAACAAAGATGATCAGGGGACTGGAAATAAAGCCCTATGAGGAGAGACTGAAAGAAGTGGGCATGCTTAGCCTTCAGAAGACTGCAGGGAGATGCGATAGCGCTTTCAAGTCCTTCCAACCCTACTGTTCTATGATCCCAACTTTTTTCTTCTTGCAAGGAACCCAAGGCGGCTTACATTATCCTTCTTCTCTCCATTTTATCCTCACAACAACAACCCTGTGAAGTAGGTTGAGAGTCTGTGACTCTCAGTGAGTTTCCATGGCCGAGTGGGGACTAGAACCCGGATCTCCCGGCTCCCAGTCCAACACTCTCGCCACTACACCCCAGCCTGGTGCCCTCCAGATGTGTTGGCAATGCTGTATGGGGATTATGGGAGATGTAGTCAAACACATCTGAAGGGCACCAGGTAGGGAAGACTGATGTACACAATCTTCGTGGTGTGCCACAAGCAGACAAGGAATCCCATCCTGGAAGTTCCCTACTTTGTCCAAACCCAATTGAAATGGCTTTTAAAAATTATTTACATAAAATATTTTTTAAAACTAACTGAAATGGCTCAAGTATACTATGCTAAAATCAGTGTGGCATTTCTTATTATATACATTAAAAAGGAGCTGAGATGCAAGCCCAGGACACTTGTCCTATCACCTGGAGACCACGTACCCTGATCCTGGCTGGATGGGGGCACCGGCTAAGATGTTGCTCATGGGGGAGAAATTAGTCCCCACTTCATATACACCAGGGGTGCAGAACCTCTTTTGCCCAAAGGGCTGAGTTCCATTTCAGGGAAGCTTTTGGAGCCTTCGTTCCAGGGATGGGCAGGGCCAAAACACCAAAAATACCAGCACGATGTAGCTTAAAGCTCTTACCGTCAGCATCCAGGCCTTTGAAGAGGCGCTTCAACTGCTTAGAACGGGGCGGGGGGGTGGGGGGGACAACTGCGCCAAAGCCAGGAAACCACCAAATGATCAGTGGCTGGAGGAAAAGGGTGGGGCCAGGGGAGGAGGCGTGGCCATCTGGGGAACCCGGGAGGGCCCAAACAGGGACTACTGACGGGCTGCGCTTGGCTGCTGCCCCTCAGGTTTGCACCCCTGGCACACATACAGGCACATGGCATTTTGTCTGTGTGCACAATGCACAGGGGTTTCCCCATGAGCGATTTACCCTGAGCCGGCTGCATTTGGAGGTCATTCAGGATCCATGACGTTATGGCCATCCCGCAGCCACCCCGGAGTTTATCGGGGGAAAACGGGATGTCCTGAGATGGCTTAAAGTCCGATTCTTTTCCTTAAGTTGGGTTCTCATCGGTATAGTCGCTGTGTGCCCCAACCCCCGCATTGACCTCGGAGATGCTGGCCCTGCCCACGGGTGTGCCTTTCACCGGGACCCCGGTCAAGGGGTGTTTCCTGTCCCTGTGTTTCCCGTCCCTGCACAAACCTATTAGTGTCTCCTCAGAAGTAACTCCCATTGTGCTGAATGAGGCATGCCCTCTGAATGCCCACATCAGAATTTACAGAGATCCCCCCTCAATTGAAATCACACACGTTAAAGCCCAATTCCCTAAATGTGGTAAAGCGCGATCTCGAGGCTCTGGTTCTCTTTGTTGGGTTTATTGCCTTAGGAAGTAACTACTTTGACCCTTCATTATAGAGATTCTGCGGGGGGGCTGGTTTCCGTCTTTGTGTTCTCCCCCCCCTTTCCTAGCACAAGAATATGTGTGTCTACTCAGAAGTAGCTCCCACTGTGCTCAATGAGGCTTGCTCCTGAAATGCAGGTGCATCTGGAGTTTCAGGGGAAAGGAGAAAGGGGGGAGAGGGGGGAAGCCTCTCTCATTGGTTGAGCAGCCCCTGTCAGTCAGATGACGTTCACTCCATCCCCCCGCCCCAACCAGGATGTTTGTTGTGTGAAGTGATTTTTACTGGTGCGGAACACTCGGTTGTGGAGCCCAGCATGGACCAAAGCGCAGCAAAGCTGACTCCTTTTTAAAGATCCGGTACTCCTCCAGTCGCTTCTCCTTCTGTTGTCATGGAGACATGGGATGATTCCAACAACTGACCATGATGTAACACCACCTTCCACTGATGCCCTCCCTGTTGTACTGTTGCTGATACCCATCCGGTGCTCACATCACTTCTTAAAATTTGGCACAATTTGTAGCACATTGTCGGTTCTAACTGGTTCACAAATCTCCATTGAAGATTATGGTCTACTATTATGGCATTGGAGGCCCCACTCTCCTGTACAGGATGGCCCAGAGTCCGGAAATGTATTTTACCACATGGTCTGAGCTCCTTATGGGGGGTTAGACTCTGAAATAAAAAGTCAGTTTAGCTGTTGGTTGGAGCATTGCATACAGAACTCAAAGTGACATGTGAGCATTAAAGCGTGGAGTCTCTTTCTTCTCTCTGCCTTTTAAAAAGAATTTCCTTTACTCTTGGCTGGATTTGGTCTTTGCAGTCTTTCTGATGGTCTCATCCTGACCCCATGCTCGGCCTTCACCCTGAGACTTCCAGGGTCTTATAGAAATGCCCAGGCATGTGCCTGTCTTCCTGGTGTCTGTGCAAGTGTTATCCTGTCTATACAATCACAGAATCATACTTGTTCTTTCTGAGAGCATTGTTATGTGTGTGTGTTTTTTCTTGTTTGGGCTGATTTGTAATGGCTAGGCAGAAGCAGGGTGATTATTCTTATTTTTTAATCTGTTTATGCAGATTTTCTATTTCTAAAGATATCCACAAAGGGAGTATCAGTCTTCTACAGCAACAAAGATGGCTTCAAATACAGGACATTTTCCTCGCCTTTAAAATCAGAATCAGCCTTTGAAAATCTGGTTATTTTAAAATGCAGCAGGATGTACCAGTGGACATTTTTGTCAAGGCATTGCATGCACACCTGCCATCATAAAAGGCTGGGATAACACAACCACATTCAGACTCTACCTGTCATCTCTCAAGCCACACCCTCAGTCTCTCCAGGGCTCCGCCTCCAGAGTGCGGGCTGAGCTGCACCACTAGCAGCACTTGCCTTATTGCTCCTGCCCCGATTGGTTCTGGAATCCTGTCTACCAGGACTCAGGTGTTGCAAAGTACCCACATGCACCATTGCTTTAAGTTAGCGATGCGCCGGTGCTGTCAGCTATTCCTTCCTCCTTCCCCCCTCCCCTGTTTTCCTTCTTCCTCTCTTCTTCCCCCCACCCTCTCTCTCTCAGCAAGTTTTTATGTGATTACAAGCACTGCATGGTAATTAGTGCTAAACTCATTTGCACAACTACAGTTAATTGGCTACAACAATTAATTAATGTGTTGGAAATTTGGCACCAGAATAAAAAAGTTTTTTTTCCATCAAACAAAAGACAGAAGTTAAAGAAGAGAGACGGACAGGCGGAAAGGCAAATTGAGTGTGCTTGGATCGCCCAGACTGCCCCCCTCCAACAAAACGGCAAGAATATCACATTGTTGTTTGCAAACTACAGAGTCCTTCAAACTTTTGTTTTGTATTTGTTACGCTAAATTCTTTATCTTTATCCCTTATCTTTTATTCCCCCACCCTTTTTAATTCCTTCGTTTATTTTGTGTTTCCTTTTTTAAAAAGATTTTTTTTACAACTTAAGCAAACTCATTTCACTGATAAAATATAGCATGACTAATGACTGGAGCATGTAGAAATCATTGGGAGAATGTCCTTGGAAGACGAATGCATTTTCAGCAGAATAATTAACTTAATTAACAAATTCACATGCATATTCATCAGGCTATTAATGTCTTCTCAGCTCAGCTTGATGAACATTGCGGTAATAACAATCTCATTTGCATACTGCATTCTACTGCTATCCAAAAAAAAAAAAAATTAAGCAACATACACAAACACATAGAAAGGAACACGCTTTCTCCGCCTTCCCCCCTCACCAGCTTCCCATTGCAACATATGTTGTATGTTTAGAATCAAGTTGGTCCATTTCAACATGGTCTATGAGGCTGGAACATGCATAAGTAGTCAACTGTGTCTCATGTATGTGAGTCGCGCGTGTGTGTGTGTGAACTTTCCCCATGCCTGTCTCTCTCTATCTTTCCTATCTCTCCCCAGGGAAGCCTTGGCACGGGTTCCAACTTTTTCTTCACTCTTCCCCCTGCTGCCAAGCGGCGTCAACACAAAATTGCCATTTTCCCCAGCTCTCTACGGAGCAATCTTGAAAAGCAGTAAGGTGTGACGCCAAAGGACTGCCAACTCGGCAGCAGTGCCTGCGGAAAAACCGCAGAATGGAGGCAGAGAAATGGGATGGTGGTGGGTGCTGGGTTTCTTTTCCTACTGGCGTGTGGAGGGCTTGGGAGGAGGGGCGGCAGAGGGGGGGCTGAGAGAGAGAGAAGAAAAAATAACGTAGCAGCTGTCGGCCTAATTCCACTAACACTCTGCTTGTGGTCATATTAGGAAAACAGATTATACTCCTTTGTGGCACTCATTTATTCCTGACATACGTTAACATTCTATATCTTAATTCTGCCTGCCTTCAGTCCGACCAGTGGACTTTGGGGCCAGTTTTCCATGAGGTGTGTTGAACAGGCCAGGGAAGCAAAACAGAATAGGGATTTTTCTTCCTCTGTTCCAGTGCTAGAACTCGGGGTCACTCAATTACACTGATCAGCAATAGGGTCAGAACAAAGTGAGGTGCTCTGTCACGCAGAGCACAGCGCGCTTGCACAAGATGTGGTGATGGCCCCTAGCTTAGGTGGGTTTTTAGAAGGGCGAGAAAATACATTAGCCATGTTAGCCAAGTGGAGTCTCCGCATTCAGATGCTGTGGGCAAATGAAGACCAGTTGCTGGGGGGCAAAACAGCAGGGCGGGGATATTGCCTTGACGGCCTGCTGGTGGGCTTCCTGAAAGCATCTGTCTGGCCACTTTGGGAACAGGATGCTGGACTGATTCATCAGGACTCTCACTATGACCTTAACATCAAATGACATCATTTGCCTTTTGCAGCCTAAGATGTTGGTTTTGTGTCCATGCCTACAGGGATGCGAGCTTCCCGCTGCACCCCCTTCCCAAGTTGTGGTCCCAGGGAATGTTCTGAAGGCACGTGATGCAGCTACCTTGGGCCTGGATACGCTAAGTGCCAAGATGGAGGACCATCCAGAAATCCTACGTATGCCATGACGGAAGTGAGGTGGCATATACTGCATATACTGTATATGCCATGCGTACATGACTCAGGATGGATGCAGACCAAAAACCAAATTAGTGCAAACATGCAGAGGTGGAAAGGTAAAAAAGATTCAGTGCATCTCAGAGGGCCAGGGTTGGCAGCTTCTTGTGTTCAAAGATTCTGCCACCTCAAGTGGAGGGCCTCTGAGCCTTTGCGAAATCCCGTTCCCTCAAGGCAAATGAAACTTTTTTTCTCTCCTAAGGAAGGACCTCCAGTCCAGTCAAAGTGCCCGATGCCTATGTTGACTCTTCCCTTCTGACTGGAAACAGATAGCTAAAGATATCAATAAAAGGACAGAGTTTTGCCCCGTGCAGAGCTCCACCCCCTCCCCTAATTGTGAAAGGCAGACCCTTTTGTTTTGAAAAGAATACACTGTATACAAAGTAGAAGAAATAACAATGAAGAGTCCAAATACAATCACATACACACATTCTTCTGTTCTGCCAACTGGCCCAGCCCAGTGGATAACCAAGCCAGTAAAATTCGGGCTGGCTGGCAACTTTACGGAAGGCGTGCCCATACTTAACACAGATTAAGTGCTCCTTAGCATCCTCTTTGTGCCATTTGTTGTCTTGGGGCCATAGCCCCTGCACTTGCTTCCATCTGTGTTTAAAAACACACACAGAAAAACGTGGTTCATAATCAGAGGTTGAAAGAGAGCTGAAACAAAGCTATTGAACAGGAAGGAACACTTCCTTTGCCATTTCTTGCCCATGTGGCATCTCCATGGATGAGCCAGTTCTGAATCGATCACCTCCGCCTTGATCTCCCACCCTCCAGGTTCCCCGGCTGCAGTCTCTTCCCGCCTGCTTTATCCATCCCCTGTGGCGTGCCTTCAGCCCTCCTCTCCCCCTCGCTTCCTAAAGCATCTGACGATGGTTCCTCTTGGCTCTGAACCAAGAGTCACTCCAAATTGAACCAGATGTTCCCTCTACCTCCTTTACAGCAACTCCCGCTTCCCCTTCAGTGCACACTGTCTCTGCAGCCCCCGCCCCTGCCCCCACCCTCTACCCTGCTGCATTTCTCATTCTGGGGTTACAAAGGAGAGGGAAGGGAGAAATTCTCTCTCTCTGTCTCTCTCTCACACACACACACACACATACACACACACACACACACACACACACACGGGTCTTGGGTCATATTAGACTGCTAGGTTATTTTGCGTGGGTTTTGGTTTGAACTGCGTACAGCGCTTGTAGGAGAAACATTCTTCAAGGTTAAAGCCCACAAGTATTCCTGTATATTTCCTTGTGCCTCTTAGGGCTAAACTAGACATCACGGCAGCAGATCTATGAGGAAGAGGAAGAGGAAGAAGAAGAGGGATTTAGTACCATCAGTGTACATGGCACTTTACAGAGGGCAAGAGGGCAAGTCCCTGCCCCAAGGAGTGTACAATTTAAAATTCAGCACAGGAGAAACAAGGGAGAAAGAGGAGGTGGGATAAACGGGGATGAAATATACAACTGTGTTGCACGTGCTTAGGCTGAGTTACAGTAGGGCGCGGGAGGTGAGGAATTGTGCCAAAGCCTTCATGGAAAAGGTGGCCTTTGAGGAAGGATTTGAAGGAATGGCACACACAGGTGTTCTGGGAGGCAGTCCCAGGCCTATGTGGCAAGAAGGGAGGAAAGGGCAGTCTTTGGAGGGAGCAGAAGCCTTCAGATGGCAGTGGAGCTGGAGAAGTGAAGACCCTGGGCAGGGGATGGAGCTGGAGGTGTCATGGGGGCAAGACCATGGAGGGCTTTGAAGGTGAGGACACGGAGCTTGTCCTGGGTCTGGAAGTGGACAGGAAGCCAGTGTTGGGATTTCAGGAGGGAGCTGCGTGATCAGAGCGAGATAGCAGTGAATGATTGTGGCAGCAAAGTGCTGGGGAGATGTGAGGGGACCAAGATGAGACAAGGGTAGACCTGAGAGAAGAAAATTATAGTGGTCTAGGCGAGAGATGACCAGGGTTCAAACACTGACCTCACAGAAAGTGAGGAGTAGGGTGTGTGTGTGTGTGTGTGTGTGTGTCGGGGGGGGGTGTAAGAGCAAAAGGGGGCATGCAGGTGAGCAGGGCACCTTTACTTTGCTACAGTCTGTTGTCCCCCTCCCCATGTGTTGTCCTCCTTTGCCAAACTCGAATTCCAAACCTGTACTCAGCTCAAAAAGACGCACTCTGGGGAAGTAGACAGCAAACACAATGCTTCTGGTATTCCCCCTGCCCTGCACCAGATTTAAGAGCACCACTTCTGCTGTAAAAGAAAATGCCCCCCCCCATGTGATTAGGGTAGATCCACTTTTGCACGCGCACACCTGGCACATCACATCTGGTCTGGCCCTCACTTATCCACTCCAAATTCAGCTGTGATATGTCACTTTATCTCTGCTTTAGACTAGTGTTGCCAACCAACCGGTATTTTACTGGTTTGACCAGTGAAACCATGTTCAGTGAGGGAATCAGTATTAGTGTCTGAGGCAGTGAACATGAGATTCTTCCAGGCTCCATCCAGACACCACCCTAATCCACTCAGCACCTACCAGACTATGCTAGGCATTGCTCTAGCTTCATACAGCCTGGCTGTACACCAGAAACGTGACTTTTGGCCAATGTTGGTTCTGTCTTTTGCACAGTGCCTTGCACTCTGCAAAGGAAGGAAGGAAGGAAGGAAGGAAGGGAGACCCTCAACACTATGGGTTTCCCTCAAGTCTGCAAGTTTCACTGTTGACTTTTAAAATAACAACAACAACAACAACAATAATAGACATTTCTATACCACCCCATAGCTGAAGCTCTCTGGGTGGGTTACAGAAGTTAAAACATTAAATACAATATAAAATGTTTAAAAGCCATTTACATAAAAGCACACAGGCAAGATACACAAAACAACATATAACACAAGCTGAATATGAGCCAACAATGTGATGTGGCTGCAAAAAAGGCAAATGCTATTTTGGGCTGTATTAATAGAAGCATAGCTTCCAAATCCCGGGAAGTACTAGTTCTCCTCTACCCAGCACTGGTTAGGCCTCATCTGGAGTACTGTGTCCAGTTCTGGGCACCACACTTTAAGAAGGATGCAGACAAGCTGGAGAGGGTTCAGAGGAGGGCAACAAAGATGATCAGGGGACTGGAAACAAAGCCCTATGAGGAGAGACTGAAAGAAGTGGGCATGTTTAGCCTTGAGAAGAGAAGATTGAGGGGAGATATGATAGCACTCTTCAAGTACTTGGAAGGCTGTCACAGGGAGGAAGGCCAGCATCTCTTCTCGATCATCCCAGAGTGCAGGACACGGAATAATGGGCTCAAGTGACAGGAAGCCAGATTCTGGCTGAACATCAGGAAAAACGTCCTGACTGTTAGAGCAATACGACAATGGAACCAATGACCTAGGGAGGTGGTGGGCTCTCCCACACTGGTGGCGTTCAAGATGAGGCTGGACAGCCACTCTGACTTGGATTCCTGCATTTAGCAGGGGTGTGGAGTCGGTGTCCTTGTAGGCCCCTTCCAACCCTACTATTCTATGATTCTATGAACTAAAACCAATTCTGAACAGTCAGTCATAATGGAAGACACATCCAGGACTGATTAAAACTCATCATGTGCTGCCAAATGCCTGGGAAAAGAAATAGGTCTCAACCTGGTGCCGAAAAGATAATGTTGGTGCCAGGCGGACCTCACCAGGAAGCTTGTTCCACAGATGAGGGGCCGCCACTGAGAAGGCCCTCTCCATTGCTGCTTCTGAGCTTCCCTTCGAGGAGGCACTCAGGGGAAGACCTTAGATGCTGAACACAGACTAAAGGCAGAGGCGTGCTGTCTGGTATTGTGGTGCTGAGCCGTGTAGGGCTTTATAGGTTAAAACCAGCACCTTGAATTGAGCTTGGAAACATATAGTCAGCCAATGCAAGCAGGCCAGAGTCGGTCTTATATGTGCAGACCTTGTAGTCCCACTTATCAACCTGGCCGCTGCATTTTGCATGAGCTGCAGCTTCCGAACCATCTTCAAAGGCAGCCCCATGTAGAGAATGTTGCAGTAATCTAACTTGGAGGCTACCAGAGCATAGGCAACTGAAGCCAGGTTATCCCTGTCCAGATAGGGGCGTAGCTGGGCCACCAACCAAAGCTGGTAGATGGCACTCCTTGCCACTGAGGCCACCTGAGCCTCAAGTGACAAAGATGGTTCCAGGAGGACCTCCAAGCTAGGAATCTGCTCCTTGGGGGAGTGCAACCCCACCCAGAGCAGGTTGAGCACCCTCTATCCGCTCAGCAGAACCATCCACCAACAGCATCTCAGTCTTGCCTGGATTGAGCTTCAGTTTATTAGCCCTCATCCAGTCCATTATCACAGCCAGGCACTGATTCAGCACATCCTCACCTGAAGATGAAAAGGAGAAATAGAGCTGCATGTCATCAACATACTGATGACGGCACACTCCAGAACTCCAGATGACCGCACTCAGTGGTTTCAGGTAGATGTTGAACAGCATGGGGGACAAAATTCATGATGGAGAATCCACGGGGCTGAGCACTGTTCCCCAAGCACCATCTTCTGGAGCCGACCCTCCAAGTAGGGGAGCAACCACTGCAATACAGTGCTTCCCACTCCCAGCTCAGACAATCGTCCCAGAAGGATACAATGGTCGATGGCATCGAAAGCTGCTGAGAGATCAAGGAGAATCAAAAGGGTTGCACGCCCTCTGTCTTTCTCCCGATATCAGTTATCATACAGGGCGACAAAGGCTGTTTCTGTTAAAATTAACTGTATTTTGTTTGTATGTCCTTATAAAGCCACACTAGAGGAAAATGGGCTTCTTTGTTTCTTGAAGGGCAGGTTAACAATCCCTAATCCTGTAGCCACCCCCCTGGGAGTAAGCTCTGTTGAACTCTGTGGGGCATACTTGTGGGTAGACAGGTATAAAATTGCACTGTGAGTAAATAAATTCTGAAACGCTCACATTTCAATGTCCTGAGATGTTCCATCCTGAGAGGACTGCTACTGATTTTCGCTCACCCACCATGTTCCAAAATGCCCACTGTTTTGCCTTCTACTCTCCTTTTTATACCAGGCATTCTAATTTTCCCATCTTAGCTTTGAGGCTTCTCTTGAAATGGTGTGTGTGTGTGTGTGTGTGTGTGTGTGTGTTTGCATGTGTGCGTGCGTTTGTGTGTGTGCTTATTCCTCCTAGGGCCTGATTGTGTGCCTGGGGGAGATTATATGGGGCAAGTGGGGTGAATTGGAGTGGGGGGAATTAGGGTGGTTATGGGTAGGGGGAGGTACGGGGTTAATGGCTGTGCCATGCTCCACCCCTTCTCTTACCCAGAGATTTGTTGGTTGCCCTATCAGCCTGTCCTCGAGTCTCTGAATGCTGCTTTTTAATGCCAGATCAATTCATAATGAGCTCTCCCTCATCCATGATTTAATAGTGGGTGAGGCGGCTGATCTGGCATGTATAACTGAGGCCTGGTGGGCAAACAAAGGAGAGTTAGTCTCTCCCAGTTATCCCCACCGGGGTACTTGGTTCAGCATCAGAGTAAACTTGACGGACTGGGGAAAGGGGGGTTGCTGTGGTCTATAAAAAATCTCTCTCTCTCTCTCTCTCTCTCTGTGTCTCTCTCTGTCTCTCTCTCTGTCTCTCTCCCCCTCTCTCCAGGCTCCCTGTCCATCTGATTAGTAGCCTGGAATGGTTGCACCTTGTGCTGGGTCAGCAGGACAGATGGGCATCTTGCTGGTGTCCCACCCACCACACTGTACAGCAAGTCTCCCTATCTGAGTGGATGGAGATGGGTGAGGGGCCACCTGAACAAGTCGGTGGTAAGACCACTCCTAAGAAAATGCACATCTGAGCTTTCCTGGGCAAAGTCTTTGAGCAGATGGCTACTAACCAGTTTGATGCACTTGGATGAGACCGATTCCCTGGATCCATTTCAGTCAAGATTCAGGCCGGGTTTTGGCATGGAAACAGCCTTGGTTGCCACCAGCTTGATACCACCAGCACCCTCCTGCTGTGAGAGGACACAGAAGTTTGGTTGCCACCGGCTTGATACCACCAGCACCCTCCTGCTGCGAGAGGACACAGAAGAGACACTGACCAGGTAGATTGCTTCCTATCTCCTACCTGTGGCTGTCCGAGGGGGTGTTTCCACCAGTGAATTACCCCAAGCCAGCTGTATGTTGAGGTCATTAAGGATACATCCTGCAGCAACCCCGGAGCTTATCAGGGAAAAACTAGATTTCCTGAGAAGGCTTAAAGTACGATTCTTTTCCTCAAGTCAGGTTCTCGGGGTTGTTGGGTGCCCCAACCCCCGCATTGACCTCGGGGATGCTGGCCCTGCCCAGGGGTGTGCCTTTCACCGGGACCCCGGTCAAGGGGTGTTTCCTCCCATTGTGCTGAATGAGGGCATCTCTACACCAGCCTAAAATCCTGCATTCAGTGCAGGAGACGCCTTGAATGATCACAGCGTCATGTAAAGAGCCCGCAAACTTCTGTGAAGGAACTCTCTCAATTGCAGGATAAAAGCCTGTTGTGAAGGCGCCCTGAGGCTTGCCCTCTGAATGCCCCACATAAAGAACAGAGCAGCCCCTCAACTGACAAGGCACATTTTAAAGCCCAATTCCTTAAGCGCAATTAAGCGCGATCTCGAGGCTCCGATTCATGGCCTTAGGAAGTAACGACTTCACAGCTTCTTTATAGAGATCCTGTGCATTAAAGTGGGGTCTGGGCTCAGTCTCTTTCCCACAGCAAACCCATTAGTATCTCCTCAGAAGTAACTCCCATTGTGGTGAATGAGGTCCTGCGGGTTAAAATGGGGGCTGGTTTCCTCTTTGTGTTCTCCCCCCTCTTTCCCAGCACAAGCATATGTGTGTCTACTCGGAAGTAACTCCCATTGTGCTCAATGAGTCTTGCTCCTGAAATGCAGGAGCATCTGGCTTTCAGGGGAAAGCAGAAGGGGGAGGAGAGGGGGGAAGCCTCCCTCATTGGTTGAGCAGCCCCCGCCAGTCAGATGACATTCATCCCCACCAGGAAGTATGTTCTGTGAAGCGATTTTTGCTGGTCCAGAGAATCTGCTTGTGGAGCCCCGCTCACAGCAAAGCCAATCCTTTTTAAAATATCTGCTACTCCTCCATTAGCTTCTCCTTCCATTGTGGTGGAAACTCAGCCAGAGAAAGACTTTCTGGGCCAGAAAATGCTTCCTCCTTGCAGGACTGGACCCTTGACTGTGGGACCTTCTGCCAGCTGCAAGAGATTGCATTCACTTCTGCAGGTGGTGTGTAAAACACCAAAGGAGTGGAGCCAAATGAGCCCCCTGGTTTTCCAGGGTGCTGGAGGCAGTGAAACAAGTGGGGCATTGTTGAGAGTGATCTTGGCAGAAAACAGGGAACGTGATCTAGAACTCGATAGAACGCGGGCTGAAAGCCCACTCCAGGGTAATGAGGGTGGCAAAAGAATTGTCCTTCTCTGCCACCGTTGTGCCTGCTCAAAGCCGCCCAGCAGAGCTTTTTGGGGTGGTCAGAGGCCTGTTGTGCCCTGGCCCGCAAGAAGAAGGGGTGGACCACTCGATAACCTGCCGTGACCAATTTGTGCTACGCTTTGCAGATAAAATCAATCATATTGATTTTATTGATAAAATCAATCATATTGATTTTATAAAAATAAAATGATTGATTTTATTGAATAAAATGATTGATTTTATTGATAAAATCAATCATATTGAGAGCCAGTGTAGTGTAGTGGTGAGAGTGACGGACTGGGAGCCGGGAGATCCGGGTTCTAGTCCCCACTTGGCCATGGAAGCTCACTGGGTGACTTTGGGCCAGTCACAGACTCTCAGCCCAACCTACCTCACAGGGTTGTTGTTGTGAGGATACAACGGTGAGGAGGAGGATAATGTAAGCCACCTTGAGTTCCTTGCGAGAGGGAGAAAGGCGGGGTATAAATGCAATGAATAAATGCAATGAATAAATATCTGTTCTGACTTAGAGACCACAGTTGATGCAAGTCTGGGGAATGTAACTTTGGTGCCTGCTTGTCCCGTTACCATCGATACGTTCCCATTTGTACAGCCCAAGGATGTGGACAGGATCAGTGGAGGCTGGTGGCTGTGATTTTGGTGGGGCTGTAAATCCATTCTGGGTTTCAGTCAGAGCCAGCCAGAACTCTAAAGGAGCTATCCACGGTGCTGCACCTATTTGGGGGATAGGGTTTGGTACCTTGGATAGCTCTTTTAGAGTTCTGGCTGGTTCTGACTGAAATCCAAAGTGGATTCACAGCCCCACTGAAATCAGAGCCAGCAGCCTCCACTGGTTAGGCTCCCTGTAGAGGTGAGGCCTGCCACTTCTGTGCTGGACCCTTGCCCTTCCTGGCTTATCCAAGCAGTCAGGGGGAACTGGTTGTGTGGGTAAGGGCAGTGGTGCACACCTCTTTATGGCAAGGCGTGAGGAGGGTGGTAAGAACTCTGTCTGTCTGTCTGTCTGTCTGTTTTTAAAGCCTCCCTGAACCCCACTGTGTTAGATAATTTCCAGCTGGTCTCCAATATTCCGTTCTTGGCCAAGGTCCTGGAACGTGTGGCGGCTTCTCAGCTCCAGGGATTTCTGGATGAGGTGGATTATCTAGATCCATTTCAGTCGGGGTTCAGGCCTGGTTACGGGACAGAGACTCCTTTGGTTGCCTTGGCAGACTATCTGCACTGGGAACTGGATGGGGAAGGGTGTCCCCGTTGGTTCTACTGGACCTTTCTGCAGCTCCAGTACCATTGGCCTTGGTATCCGTCTGAGGCAGGACTGGGAGGCGCTGTTATATGGCGGCTCTGGCACTTCGTGGAGGGGCAATCCAGAAGGTGGTGCTGGGGGATTCCTGTTCGGTGCCGTGGCCGCTGGGCCGTGGTGTCCCCTGGGGTTCCCTCTTATCCCCCATGCTATTTAACATATATGCAAAACTGCTGGGAAAGATGGTCCGGCGTTTCGGGGTTCAGCGCCACCAGTATGCTGATGACACTCACCTCTCCTTTCCCTCTAAATCCAAGGAAGCTGTTCTGGTTCTAAACTGGCGCCTGATGTCAGCAACGGACTGAATGAAGGCAAACAAATTGAAGCTTAATCCAGACAAGACAGCAGTCAAAAGGCGGATCAGGGACTAGGGAGTCAAGCTGTGCTGGATGGGTCACGCTCCTGTGACGACTCAGGCTCGCAGTTTGGGTGTGCTTTTGGACTCAGCCCAGAACTTGGATGTCCAGGTCTTGGCAGTGGCCAGGAGTGCATTGCACAGCTGAGGCTAGTGCGCCAACTGCACCCATTCCGAGAGACGTCTGACCTGGCCGTGGTCAGGCATGCCACGCTCACACCCTGTTCAGACTACTGTGATGCGCTCTGCATAGAGCTGCCTTCGAAAACTGTTCAGAAGCTTCTGCTGGCCCAGAATGCTGCGGCCAGACTGCTGGCTGGGGCCAGTTGCAGGGAGCACAGGACCCCCTTGTTGCAACAGCTTCAGCGTATAATTGGGTCTGTTGGGTTGGGTGCTGTTTTTAATAATACGTTTTTATTTGTTACTTTATTTATTTATGACATGTATATACTGCTCCACATCTAGACAGATTCAGGAGCAGTGAATAATAAAAAAATAAAAAGAATAAAACACCATTACAAAGAAATGGTTTTAAAACAGAGTACCAATAAAAAACATGGCTGCTGTTTTTAGGAGGCGCTGAAAATAACACAGTGTTGGTGCCTGCCTGACCTCCAGAGGCAGGGAGTTCCATAGAAAGGGGCCACCACACTGAAGGCTCTTCTCCGGGTGGACTCCAGTCATGTGGAGGTCCATGAGGAACCATGCAATTCCTGGTAATTATTATTGTATTTTATTGTTTTAATCAATTTTAATTGATTCTGAAAGCAGCCTTGAGTGCTGTTTTTTTGGTAGAAAGGTAGGGTACAAATAAAATAAATAAACAAATAAATTGGTCACCCTGTATAATGACCTATGTCAGGAGAGAGACAGGGGGAGTGTGATGCTTTTGATGCTCCTTGATCTCTCAGCCGTTTTCAGTAGCATTGACATTGATACTCTTCTGAGTTGGGAGTGGGGGGTACTGCATTGCAGCGGTTTCACACCTATTTGGTTGGTCAGCTTCAGAAATTGGTGCTTGGGGGATATTGCTCAGCTCCATGGATTCTCCAGTATGGGGTTCCACAGAGATCATTTTTGTCCCCCCATGCGATTTAACATCTACATGAAACAGTTGCGTGGGGTCATCAGGCGTTTTGGAGTGTGCTGACATCAATGTGGTAATGACACTCAGCTCCATTTCTCCTTCTCATCTTCATCAGTTGCGGCTGTGGATGTGCTGAATCAGTGCCTGGCACCACTGCAGCTTCTTCTTGTCGCTGAGAGAGCGCTCTGCTCTGCTGTGCTCAGTGCCGCATGATCTCCCAGCGGAGATCCATGTTGCTCTCTCCCGCGCATCCACTTCCCGCTCCTTTTCCGGTGCCTGCGCACCACTGCAGCTCGCCAATCACGTTGCTTTTTGTCTCTTGGACCCCGCCGCCTTCGTGGCTAATTGGCTGATTGCTCCTGTGTTCCGCCCACCATCCGCCCTGCCGGCCACAGCCACTTTACAGCTGAGGAGCAGGCCTGCCTCCTTCCTAGCCCAGAGGCCTCCTCGGGTAGCTCATCTCACAGCAGCCAGCCCACCGCGAAAGCCAACAGCACAGCACAGCTAGAGCACCTCTGCCGAGAGTGAGCGGCTACTGCGAAGAACGAGAGAGGCGGAGAGCCCCTTGAGGTGACTGGAGTTGCCGGAGGGGCCCGGACCTTGCAGTGAAGAACAGTGGTGGGATCAACACTAGATCTGCATCTGCTAGGACGTGACATCTCTGGGATGTTCGTGCCGTTGTTGCTGGATGTTCTGCTTCCAAACAATAGCGACGTTCAAACAGGCACTGTCCACTATATTTGAAGAAACACCACTGGCTACCATTTTTATATTTACTGTCAGCTGCTCAGAGAACTCGCTGTTATGGGCAGCGTTCAAATGCTGTGGATAAATAATAAATAAACACACATGGGAGTGCATGTGGAGACCATCCGGCAACAGGTGTCTATGCCGCCTTTAGCCTACTATTAAGGGCGCAATCCTATGCATCTTTAGACAGAGAAAAGGCCTACAACTCCCAGCATGCCCCAGCCAGCCATTCAGCCAGATCATTCCATTAACTGAATCATTCAGTTATTGGAATGATCTCAGGCTCGGATTTATTGTCTGGGATTGCTACAGCTTTGTACACTGGAGAAGGAGCGTCATTGTTATTTCTTTGGTACATAACAAACAACTGTCAAATCTTTTTGAAAACCAAAAATGCTACTGACGTCTGGATTTGTGGGCAAAGACTGCTGGGGGAGTTTCTAGGTTTTGTTTTCAATGTGACAGCCAGAGTCAGGTTTTTCTTAGCTGTTTCTCTGGCTAGTAGCACATTGGTAAAAAATGTTATTAGTTGTGAGCTCATTGGAAACCCAGTAAATGTGACGTTTGTTTATCAACCACTGCCTGGCCTAGATTCTGAGCTGCTGGGGCATCCTTAGGTACGTTAGTATCATAAGCATATGGTGTTTTTGAATTGCAACAGAGCCAGAATTTGATGCCTTACTTTGCAGGTTTGGACGCTCCACCAGTTGTAAGAGTCTTATGTGGTATGAAGTACTGCGAGACGTCGTGGTGGGAATCTCTGGTCAGGGGAGGGGGGCACCACACCAATTCTGGAAGGAAGAAGAAGATGTCAATACACACACACACACACACACACACCCGTGTGTGTGAGTGTGTACACTATTTGCCAGAAGTTACAGAAAAGACTATTAAAGATTTGATTATTAATTTATTAATAGCTGCCAAAATTGTACTGGCTAGATACTGGAAAAATATCAGGATTCCCACACCTAAAGAATGGTTATTTAAAGCTCTGTAAATTGCTCTAATGGATAAATTAACAGATAAGGTGTGCAAAAAAATGATGGTATTTTGTGCTCCCCTTGTCAGGTGGGGGAATGGTAACTGTTTATTGCTTTCTGGAATAATTATTTCAAACTTAGTAGGTTGATAATTACGTAGTTAGTTTTTGAAATTATAATAAATAAAAGTTACCGAGGAGAAAAAAGAGATGGCCTTTGCTTTATGCTCCTCTGCGTTTGCAAGTCTGAAACTCCTTTGTGCTGAGTGGCTAGCCAACTGTTTTGCCTTTCAAAGCTCCTCTGCCTTTGTTTCTTGGGTGCACCATGTAACATGTTTTAAAATTGCTATGCTGCACGGCCTTGCCAGCTTTTATGCCTTTCAATGCTCCTCCGCCTTTGCGTAGTGTAGGTGTAGTTGGCGCTGACCATGGTGAACCCTTGGCCCTGTCTCTGCCAGTAGCCCATCTCCACCTCACCAGCCACAGGCACCAGTCTCCAATGCTGTGAGAGAGTCCTGGAGTTGGGGACAAAATTTCCACACAGGCCAGATGAGTAAACTTTGTTCAAAATGATAGCCATAACGAAAAGGCCAGTTTTGCTGGGTCACAAGGAAGCATCCTTCTGGAATTTATTTTTCTAAAATTCAGGTTTGTAAAGGGGTTTTGTAAACCTGTGGGGTACTATGGACCCCGATACCGTTTGTAGTGATATTAAGGAAAATGAGTAAATTTCATAATGGGCAATTTCATAATAGGCAAAATATAGTTGTTGTTGTTTTTTCACCCCCTATGTCCTTTCTCACATAAAGTGGTCTGAATAGGTTCTGCCCTAAGCATTTGTAGACATGATGAGTAAGCAATAAACCTAAACAGCTTTTGGTAGGGTCACTTTGACCCATAGGGGCAGAATTGACCACAAAACTATAAGAGTAAAAACATTGGTTTGGGGGCTAAATTGAGAAGGGGACCCCTGAAATATCACATAGCAATTCACACTTTGTCGCAGTGGAGGAATACGTGGAAGACTGACGCGATGGGTTTATGTTAAAAATTCAGTGCTATCAGGGTACAAATGACCCCACCTGTTGACAGAGGGTTAAAATGATGGGGGGGGAGCTGCTTTTAAATTTCATCATGTAACTTTAAAATGCGATTTTTATGCATTTTGCTGTATGTTATAACTTTGTAAGGGCGCAATCCTAGGCATGTTTGGACAGAGAAAATCCTACAATGGCCAGCTTTCCCCACCCAGATGGCTAGTTGGGCAATGCTGGGAGTTGTAGGACTTTTTCTCATCTAAACCTGGCTAGGATTGCACTTTGTTTTGTTAAGGAAAGACATCTGATAAATATATGGATAGTAAAAATCCCTAACACCCTAAAACTGACTTCCAGGACCACGTGCTCCCACACTGCTTCTCAGGCACATCGCGCCTATTGGCGCCTCCCCTGCGCTCGCTAACAGGATCGACCGCTGTCAAGATGGTTCACAGATGCCTATAACCCAGACGGTGGGCAGGCAAACCGCCATGCAGGCCCTGGGCCTGTCCCAAAACCAAGCAGAAAGGGCTGCCTCTCCCCGCTCCCAAACCTGCTCCGTGTAGGTGTGATGTTACACTGCCATCTTCCAAACGGGTCTTATGGGGCTAGTGCACCAAGGCGAACAAATGTATCTGGGGCATGCCTTACATAATTACGTGGAGAGGCCCTAAAAGGCCTCGTGGCCAGCTCTGAGGCTGAAACTCAGTTCTGGGCAACTTTTCCAAGCGCATTTCCCATCGGGTCGCCAGCACGCTGCTTCCTCCGATTGTCCTGTGCCGAGACCTGTTGCTTAGCAACAATCAGTACATTTGTCCTTACTAAATTGCTGGCACTGCAATGGCCAAGACTGCAGGGAGGGGAGGAGGATTTGGTTTCGGTGACTTTCTTTTTTTTTAAGGGAACACCATGTGGTTTGCAAAAACCAGAAAGCAGAAAAAGAAGGGGGGGAAATGCAATCTGTTGATGCAGACCAGCCTAGGCTGAGTCAGCCCACCGACTAGACGAGATCACCTCTTCACTAGCTTCACGGGAGCAACTGGTCACATGATTCATGGAGGCTTGTTCCAAATCTCTGCCTGGTTTTCTCTGCATGTGTGCCTGTGTGTGTGTGTGAATGGCAAACACTGATACCACTGCTCTTACGGTTCAATCCAGTGAGTGTATGATTACATCACATTATGCACAATCAGCTACTTATGTTCAATTTTTCCATTTCACGTGATCGACTCACTCGCAAGAGCAGTGCAATATCCTGAGCTGCAAGTGATGGGATATCACAGCAGCAATGCAAGTCTCTGTAGCTGGGGGCTCTGGCAGCCACACCCTGCTGCTTTACTCTTTTTGCCACTGTGGTCACTTGCCAGACAAGGGAGCTGCTGGCCTCATGCAGCTCCGCTAAAAGTTAGCTAACGAAAAAGGGCATCGGATTAAGCTTTGATCCTACTTTTATTTTATTTTATTAACTGGTTAGTTCCACAAGTTCTTCCTTGGTTTTGTGCATAATGTAGAATTGTGGTTTGTTCTGAAGCAGACGTGTGGAACCTCTTTCCACCTGAGGGCCAAATTCAGTCTTGGAGGAGCTCTCCGGGCCATGTTGCGGTGCTGGGTGGGTGCAGAATTCAAAAGGGGTGAGGTCAAACTACCAACATACCGCATATTTTATCTCAAAGCTCCTACCACCATTCACAAAGCATAGTCAAACTAAGGAACTCACTTCCACAGGATGTAGAGATGGCCACCAATTTGAATGGCTTTAAAAGAGGGTTGGACAAATTCCTGGAGGAGAAGTGCTGGGGAACATGAGTGGGACAACGCAGTTGCACCCATGTCCTGCTTGTGGGTTTCCCATCAAAAGCTGGTTGGCCACTGTGCGAACGGAATGCTGGACTGGATGGACCCTTACTCTGATCCAGCAGGGCTCTTCTTATGTTCGTATCTTATGTTCTTAAGCTTTAGGAGAAGCATTTCAACCTCAGGGGGGGGGGGGTGCAAAAGCCAGGAAAGCACCAAATGATTGGCAGTGGGGGAAGGGGGCATGGCCCCCTGGGGAATCCCAGAGGGCCAGACTTGGCCCACAGGCCTGAGATTCAACGCCCCTGTTCTAAAATGAAACCAGAAGCTTTCATCTCCTCTTGCACACAAAGTAACGATGTGCAAGCCCAAAGCCCAACACAGCTTGTTCCTGATCACCACCCTCAACCGCGGTTTAAGTTGGGGTGGACAACCTTTATCTGATGGAGGGCACATTGGTGGCTGGGGAATCCTTCAGGGGCAGGGCTGGCATTGGTGGGGCCAGGACAGGTGATCGTCTGAACTGGACCTCTGTATTTCTGGGACTGATACAGTAGAAGAACTCCCTAGTTATGTTTGGTCCCATTTTCTCTGTACAAATATTAGAAAACATTTGTATCCTTTATCATGCACTCTTCATTCTAGACAGACATTTTCATTGGTCCCTTTGTTACAAAACAGACTGCCAGTAATGCACAATGGTCAAGAGACCTTACATTGCACTGGATTTTGCATCTTTTCAGGCCCCCCACGCCCTTTTGTAAAATGGATGCAGGGGAGGAAGTAGCGTTCAAGGGGAATGGTGTTTCAAATGTGTGCACTCAGCGGTGGCGTCAGGGCCCGCTCAGCGGAATGAGGAGGGCCCCCAAACTGCACAGGGCTGGCTCACCACAGTTTGAACTGAGCGAATCCACGTTCCGTCTAAAGATGGAGGTCCCTTGTAGCGCCAATAAGCCCAGAGTCTAAAATTACCTAACTACACCTCTGTGTATACGGACTTGCATTTTGATCTGCGTGTTCAAGGGAGATATCTCGTTGCAGTGTTACCATATGTTTTGCGTGTTCCTCCTTGTTTTGAAAACTGGCATGGGGGCGGGGGGAAGCTAGTATTTGCACTTAAAACATGTCCTATGTGGGTGTACCAATGTTCGTTTCGATATCTGAGTTTGATGCCATTAATATGCAGATAACACTCAGTGCTGCCTCTCCTGACCACTGCTGATTATATCTGGCTCTCCCTTTGGTCTAGTTCTCGTGTTGCAGTTTTTATCTGCCACATGGTTTGATAATTATAATGACTGTTGTTTTTAATTTGCTATTTTAGCCACATTAAGTGGTTTAATTGAATTATAAAGGTGGGATATATACAAGTGTTCTTAAATACACAAATAATCAACAGAGTTATCATAGTTACAAGCAAACAAAAACTTGCAAATGAAATGCCGAACGGGTTATTTAAAGTCTTTACTTTGCTCAGCCATCTGCCTGTTAAGTACAGGGTGGGTGACAAGGGGAGGCATGGCTGGGCACCTGTCGAGGGCCCCCTCCCTGGCAGGGGCCCCCTGGCAAGAGCCCCCTGGGCTTGCCCCTCTTCACCTTTGCGGCTGCTTGTTCACCTGCCTCTTGCTCTGGCCCAGACAACGGTGGTGGGGAGGGGGAGGAGAGGGAGATGCCACGGCCTACTGCCTCACGGCTTCTCTGCCTGACAAGCGAGCAAGTGGGAGCCATGATGAGAAAGAGGAGAAGGAGGAAGAGCAGCTGGTGTCAACGGGGGTGAGAACGTCGCGTCACTGAGGGAGGGTCTCCATGTCTTGCCCCGGGGCCCTCCAAACCTGGGGCCAGCACTGGTTAAATCGCAAGGAAAACGTTATTACTCAGAAGGTAAGAACGTTTTTGCACAGCCTCCAAAATTGGACTCGATGTCGTAAAAAAGAGAATGTAATAGAGTTGAAAGGAATTGTAGGGAGGAAGGGGAAATGCTCAAGCCAATTCTACTAGTTCAAAATGGCTTTCAAGAATTCAAAATGGATATTCTTCTAATATTCTTCTAATTTGAGCTACTCCCCCCGCCCCCCCGCACACACACTTACAGACATGAAGGGATTTAGGGATTTTAGAAAAAGTTAAGGTAGAGGAGTACTGAATTTTAAAAAATGAATTGCAAAAGCAAACTGTGGTATTTTGAAAAAGTAAAGGCAAAGGTGTCCCCAACCAGTCGTGTCCGACTCCAGGGTGTGGTGCTCATCTCCATTTCTAAGCTGAAGAGGCAGCGCTGTCCGAAGACGCTTCCGTGGTCATGTGGCCGGCGTGACTGAACACCGAGGTGCACGGAACGCGGTTACCTTTCCCGCCAAAGCGGCACCTATTTGTCTACTTGCAATTTCTTGCTTTCGAACTGCTAGGTTGGCAGAAGCTGGGACTGAAGACGGGAGCTCACTCTGCCACGCAGCACTCGGGTCTCGAACTGCTGTCCTGCCGACCTTCCAGTCTGCAGTTCAGCGTCTTAACCACTTAGGGAAAAGATAGACATAATGTAAGGACAACATTCACAATAGCTCCCTCAGAACGGCCTGCATTCCCAAGTTTGTTCATGAAACTGAGGATGAGCGCTCTTCCCTCACTGCTACCCTCTTCCCATCCCACTGCTGCCAAGATCCTGTCTTGCATTATGTCAGAGTTCCTCATTACGTTCGAACCAGGGAACTCTGGTTTAATGCTGATTAACAAACAGGATAATAAGCTAGCATCAAATAGCCAGCAGGTTTGTTAATCAACATTAAACCAGAGTTCCCTGGTTCGATGCAACAGGGCTGAAGATGTAATCGGACTGAGGCTGGCATGTGACGGGAGGAGCGGAGGGGAGGGTTGAAGGGGAATTCCGCAGCCATGGTGCTCATCTTCAGCTTCATAAACCATGGCTTATGATTAAGGCATGGATGGTTGTCCAAATGAGGTCACTGTATAAAATGGGCTTCCTCCCAGCTTCAGCCTTTAGTTAACTTTGGGTGTGATCCTATGCCTTTGGACAGAGAAAAAAATCTACAACTCCCAGCATTCCCTAGGCTTCATGGTTGGCTAGGGAATCTGGGAGTTGTAGGACTTTTCCTGTTTAAACATGCCCAGGGTTGCACACTAAAGTACAGAATCAGTTAACTGAATGCTGGTTCAAGCCATCAGTGTTATCTTTTCCTTCTGCAGCTGAGGCAGCTGTCTGATCCTATGGCATGACACAACGTATATACATTTAGTCATTCATTCAACATCTTATATCAACAAGGAAACTTTTTAAAATAGTGCAAAACTATTCCAGGGATTGGGGAAGGGGAGGTTTCATGACAACCTCACAAGGAGCTCCAGCCAATCAATGCCATCAACAGCTGGTTTCTGCTGCAAACTTGCAGAACCATCTCCCCTCACACCCATCCCCTTCCCGGCAAGAAAAGATATCTTTGTGTTGAACACTTCCAAAAGCCCTCCCCACCCACCCCTGCTTTAAAAATATTTAATCCAGTTACTCCTTTAGGATTTCTGCAAAATTTCGCTCTAGAATGTAGCTAGTTGTCTAGGGAATCTCATGACTTTAGACCTGGTATTCTAAAATTATTATTACGAAGTGTTATTGAGTTTCTGTTCATATTTCTGATTTGTTGTAATATCTTATGCTTACAAAAAACCACACACAGAGAGACAGTAAAACACTTTTATACATGTATTCTGTTGGTATCCCATTATTTCCTAGTTCACATGTGTTGAGTAAACTCAAGGCCAGTCCTACCACTCTGCACCAGTGGAAGCGGTGGAGCTGTGGAACCGATTCCAGGTACTTGCAGATGAGACTGGAGGACAGCCTGCAGAGGAAGAATCACAGGGGAACCTGCATGAGAGTGAGCAAGAGGCTAAAGGTCAGTCAAACAGAGGCGATGAAACCCAGGCCTACAAGAAGAAGAAGAGAAGAGTGGTAGTAGTGGGAGACTCCTTGCTGCGTGGGATCGAGACCCAAGTATGTCGTGAAGACCCGTGGACTCGCCAGGTATGTTGTCTCCCAGGAGGACAGATTAGAGACGTGACTGAAAGGTTGCCTGCACTCATAAAGCCCACTGACAGGTATCCCGTTCTTCTCATCCATGTGGGAACAAATGATACCGCCAAGCGCCGCTATGAAGAAATCACGTCAGACTTTGAAGCTTTGGGAAGGAAACTCAAGAACTTTGGGGCCCAGATAGTTTTCTCATCCATCCTTCCAGTAGTTAGAAGAGGGATAGAAAGGGAACGAAAAATACTCCGGGTGAATGACTGGCTACGAAGGTGGTGCCGACGAGAGAGATTTGGATTCTGGGACCACGGGCTATACTTCCTGGAAGATGGGCTGTTGGCTAGGGATGGGTTGCACCTCACAAAGGCTGGGAAGAATGTGTTTGGCCACAGCATGAAGAACTTCATCAGGAGGGCTTTAAACTGAATCCTACGGGGAAGGGAGATGTAATGTTGGGGGTAACAATGGACATAGGCGCATGCACTGCAATGGAGAGAACAGCGCTGATAGCGCCCAATAATAGTCTTCAGACACATGTAGGAAGAAAGCCAGACTATGAAGCACATGGTCTTCGATGTCTATATACTAATGCCCAGAGTATGGGAAACAAACAGAACGAACTTGAACTCTTAATACAGGAGGGAAATTATGACTTGATAGGTATAACTGAGACTTGGTGGGATGACTCTCATGACTGGAATACAGCAGTTGAAGGATATAACTTGTTCAAAAAGAACAGGAGGAACAGAAAGGGAGGCGGGGTTGCACTGTATGTGAAAAATACATATCTCTGCACAGAAATACAGGAGGAGGAGCTTGGTAGCCCCATCGAGAGCATCTGGGTTGAAATAAATGGAGCAAAGAATAAAAGGAACCTGGTGGTCGGAGTCTACTACCGGCCACCCAATCAAGGAGAAGCCAAGGATGAAACTTTTGAAAAGCAAATAGCCAATGTTTTAAGGAAGCATGATGTAGTAGTAATGGGGGACTTCAATTTCCCCGATATTTGTTGGGAGACAAATTCTGCAAAACATGGCCCCTCCAGGAAATTCCTGACTTGTGTGGCGGATAACTTCCTCCTACAGAAAGTAGAGGAAGGAACTAGGGGATCGGCTATCCTTGACTTGATCCTAACCAACAGAGATGACTTAGTGGAGAAAGTAGCAGTTACAGGAACTCTGGGGGAAAGCGACCATGTTGTACTTGAGTTCTTGGTTCTAAGGGAAGCAAAAGCCGAGTGTAGTCAAACGCGTACCCTGGATTTTAGGAAAGCTGATTTTCATAAACTCAGAACAATTATCAGTAAGGTCCCATGGCAAGCAATGCTAGCAAGAAAAGGAGTCCAAGATGGGTGGGAGCTTTTAAAAAAGGAAATTCTCAAGGCACAATCACAAACAATTCCAACAAGAAGAAAAGGTGGAAGACAACAGAAGAAGCCAATGTGGCTTCACAAAAAGCTTAGGGATGACCTGAAAACAAAAAAGGACACATATAGGAAGTGGAAAGAAGGCCAAGTAACAAAGGAAGAGTACAGGCAGGTAGCACAGAATTGCAGGGAAGGCGTCAGGAAGGCTAAAGCGGAGAACGAGGTGAGGTTAGCGAGGGATGCTAAAAACAACAAAAAGGCTTTCTTCAGCTACGTGCATAGTAAAAGGCAGAGGAAAGAAATGGTTGTTCAGCTATTAAATAAGGATGGCAAAATGATAACAGATGACCAAGAAAAGGCAGAGGTGCTCAATTCCTACTTTGGCTCAGTCTTCTCCCAAAAGAGGGTCTATGACCCCCCTGGCAAAGGCGAAGTACAGGCTGAAGGGGCAGGATTGCAGCTTGAGATCGACAGGCATATGGTCAAGGAACACCTCATTACTTTGAATGAGTTCAAATCTCCAGGGCCAGATGAACTGCATCCGAGAGTAATAAAGGAACTGGCAGAAGAACTCTCAGAACCGCTGTCTATTCTCTTTGAGAAATCATGGAGGACCGGGGAAGTGCCGGATGACTGGAGGAGGGCTAACGTTGTCCCTATCTTCAAAAAGGGTAAAAAGGAGGAACCTGGGAACTACAGACCAGTCAGTCTGACATCAATCCCTGGGAAAATTCTGGAGCAGATCATAAAGCAATCCATCTGGAAGCACCTTGACAACAATGCCATGATTACTCGAAGCCAACATGGATTTGTCAAAAACAAGTCCTGCCAGACAAATCTGATCTCATTTTTTGATCAAGTCACCTCCCTTGTAGACCGTGGGAATGCTGTAGACATCATATACCTCGACTTCAGCAAAGCTTTCGACAAAGTGCCCCATGATATCCTGATGAGCAAACTAGCTCAAAGTGGGCTAGATGAAACAACGATCCGGTGGATCCACAGTTGGCTACAGAATCGGACTCAAAGAGTGCTTATCAATGGGACCTTCTCAAGCTGGAGAGAGGTAACGAGTGGGGTACCGCAGGGCTCAGTTCTGGGCCCAGTGCTCTTCAACATTTTTATTAATGACTTGGAGGAGGAGGTGCAGGGAATGCTGATCAAATTTGCAGATGACACAAAATTGGGAGGGATAGCTAATACTTTGGAAGACAGAAACAAAATTCAAAGTGATCTGGATAGACTGGAGCGCTGGGCAGAAAACAACAGAATGGCATTTAATAGGGACAAATGCCAAGTTCTGCACCTAGGAAAAAGAAACCAAATGCACAGTTACAAGATGGGGGATACGTGGCTCAACCACACTACGAGCGAGAAGGATCTTGGAATTGTCGTCGATCACAAGCTGAATATGAGCCAACAATGTGATGTGGCTGCAAAAAAGGCAAATGCTATTTTGGGCTGCATTAATAGAAGCATCGCTTCCAAATCCCGGGAAGTACTAGTTCCCCTCTACTCAGCACTGGTTAGGCCTCATCTGGAGTACTGTGTCCAGTTCTGGGCACCACACTTTAAGAAGGATGCAGACAAGCTGGAGAGGGTTCAAAGGAGGGCAACAAAGATGATCAGGGGACTGGAAACAAAGCCCTATGAAGAGAGACTGAAAGAACTGGGCATGTTTAGCCTTGAGAAGAGAAGACTGAGGGGAGATATGATAGCACTCTTCAAGTACTTGAAAGGTTGTCACAGAGAAGAAGGCCAGGATCTCTTCTTGATCATCCCAGAGTGCAGGACACGGAATAATGGGCTCAAGTTACAGGAAGCCAGATTCCGGCTGAACATCAGGAAAAACTTCCTGAGTGTCAGAGCAATACGGCAATGGAACCAATTACCTGGGGAGGTGGTGGGCTCTCCCACACTGGAGGCCTTTAAGACGAGGCTGGACAGCCATTTGTCGGGGATGCTCTGACTTGGATTCCTGCATTGAGCAGGGGGTTGGACTCGATGGCCTTGTAGGCCCCTTCCAACCCTACTATTCTATGATTCTATGATTCTACCATTAGGCCGAGTGAGGCAGCCACTTCAGGCAGGAGATTTTGGGTGTCATGAGAGGGCAGGGAATTATTATTATTATTAATTATTATTATTATTGCCAGGGATGGGGAGAGGTGTTTGTGGGATTTTCTGCATCTGGTGCGAAAATATCTTGGCTGGCCCTGGGTACTATGTACCTTGACTGGGGGTGGGATCCATTGCTGCTCTGCCTCAGGCAGCAGAATGTTCTTGGGCGATCCTGAGGTAAACTGCATGCACTTGGGGGTGGGATGGAGAGAAAGAAGCAGCCATTTGCAATGTGTAAAGGGTTTTTGTGCATGTGAAATTGAAAGGAAGGAAGGAGAGGATTAGGCCAGCCTAAGGCATTTTGGGGCATAGGGCAGAAAATCCAAAAACGAATCCTCCCTCCCATTAATTAACATGGGTCACAATCCAGTGGGAAGGTTTCCTACAGAAGCGTCATTGAAGTTAGTGGGACCTATGCAAGAACACTACCACAAATTCCTGACTGCCTCACATTGGCTCAGGGCTGAGCCACCTCTCCAGAGAAGGTGGAGCTGGGGGGGGGGGGTGCATGGGCATGTCAGTGAAAATACAATAGTAGAAGTCTGTTACTAGAAATTAACCATTGATCTTGCTAGCAGTGTCTTCCACAATGACTTGGTTCACACATTGCCCATCCATCACACTGATGGTTATTTCATTTGGATGTCCAATTGTATTTTAACTCTTTGATGGAAGCCGCCTTGGAAAGGCATTTGCCATAAGAGGCAGTGTGTAAATATTTTAAATAAACAATAAAGTGATTTGCATCTGTGGGAGAGCAGGCCGTCACAGTTCCATCTTTATAGATGGAACTCTCATGTCACCTCAGGACCAAAATGGAACCATGGTGGTAGCTGTTCCACGTGTTTAAACAAAGACCCGCTCAAATTATGTAGAAAGGGGTGGGTGTGTCGTTTTTAAAAAGTAATAATGGATATGTAGAAGAGGAACGCAGGACCCCCCCCCTGGCCTGGGTCTACCCTTCCCGCCATAGGCTTCCCCTCCCCTCCCTACTCAGTCAAACTCCAATGCTTGAAGTATGCTCCGGGGACAGGGGCGGGGAGGCGGAGGGCGGGAGAGAAAAGCACCTGCAAAGAGGAGACAGTATCCAGCAGTGTCATTCTGCAAACACAAACCAGTGTCGCAAGCATAATGCACAACAGGTTGCACAATTGCGCTTGCACAAATGTAACTCCAGTTGGATTCTCCTCTGTTGCACATAGTTCGGAAACTAGTTTCTGCTCGCGCAGCATCATTTGCACTGGTGGAATGACACAGCTGGATCCTGCCGAAGGGCTGCAGGAACATAAGCCACAAGCCGGGGTGGGGGGCTCTCTCCCCCTCACCTGTGAGCCCTTTATGCCCTGAAAAGCTGCCCCCTCCTCTTTCAACATGACACCCACAGATGTGGGCCCATCATGTCTGGCCTGGCCCTCAGAATGCTCCTCCGTCATTGAGAGTCAGTTCACAGATTCAGCTGTCAGTGATCAAGTGTAAAGTGATGGCACTATATAAATAAGTAATGCAGGCATGAACCTGCCGTTCATTATATTAAGGGCTAACATGTGTGTGTCAGTGAAGGGCAAAAAGGTAAAGGGGGGCGCCATGACAATTTGGCGCTCAAGGAAAAGAGAGGCATTCTGCCCATGTTCAGAGGCAGTCTCTTATTACTTCAGCTGTAGAACATATGAGCTTTGGCACTGGAAACCAGTCTGGCAGCTGAGGTCGACTAGCTTAAATCAAGCCCTGGGGAACGTCCCCAGCCATCAATAGCTCTGAATATGCCACCTCTGCATTTATCCCCAGCCCCTGCCAACACAGCGGAACAACAGACGTATCAGCCCTAAGAAGGCCAAGGCGTGGTAAATTCTTGCCACGTTCCTTGTCTGGTGGAGGAAAGAGGAGGTGTTGGATGAGGGCAGGGGGAGCGTGGAGCAGGAGAAAGATACGATATTGTTGTTAGCTTTGACTGGGTCCCTTCTGTGCTTCGCCGTTCATTTAAAATTCCGATTTAAAAACCAAAAGAGGCTCTTTAAAATTTCCGCATTAGCATGCCGTTTGTATGTTAGGCCAAGATGCTCAGGGATGCTTTTTGGCAGAAGTCGCCCTCTGACAGCTTTTGCCAGCAATAAAACAACACATGAATAAAAGAAAGTCAGGAGCTTTTTAACAATTTCTTCCCCTCCCCAATATGCAATAACAAGGTGGTGTGGGTTTGAGAATTGTGGATGGAGGGTACTGAGGCCTGGCTGGAACTCAATCTATTGTCTCCATTTGGGTGTGTTGGGGGTGTGTGTGTAATCTCTTGTGCTGCTATGGAATGTCGGATTTTTTTTTTTTAAATCAATTTTTGCAAGGGGGTAGTTGTTATCAAAGAGAAAATGCTTTCCTCCTCTGCACCCCCGCCCCCCCCAGCCTCCCTCCCTCCTTCCTTTCCTCTCCCCCTTGGGGGATCTCTTCCTTCTTCATAAGGACAGATGTCTCTTTTGATGAGGACACGAGGATTTGGCTGGCTTCCTGGGCCAGCCCAACTTCATTAATGGGCTTTTGCGCAGCTCGGGAACAGGTGGGGTCGGAAAGCGAGCATTCTCCAAAGGATGTCGCGCCACATAAAATACGATGGTGCTGGTGGGTGGGTGGGAAGAGACTGGCAGACAGCAGGATAAAAATGAGAGCCAGTGGGGGCTGGAGAAAGGTGTTTCTTTCTTACACACATGCGACCATTCTGCACAACCTTTGTGCACAACCAGTGCACATCCTCATACGCACATCTTTTCCAAAAGGCATGCTATGGGATTTTCTGAGCACTTCCAAGTTTTGTACCTTGGGAAGGGAATAGGAAAGTGGATACTCTCTACAACTTCCCCCTGAAAATGCTGAGCCAAGGTAACCCAAGTTCTGTGGATGAGTTACAAAAATTACATGCATAATACTGCATGATGTGTTCTGCAGTATCTACACTTCTTTCATCATTCATTCTGGGAATTAATCGTGGGAACGGGTGCTGAAACCTCACCCTTCAGGTATAGAAAAGGATTATTTAGCAACTCCTCCTCTGGGTTCTGGAATTTCACTAAACATCACCTACATAATTTCAACCATAAAGATGAGGGAAATTGCTTTTTGGAAGGAAGTTAGGAAGGAAGGAAGTCCCATTGAATCATGTCATGCACACAGCCATTCAGTGCTATTGTAGGTGTGGGATGGAATGTGGTTGCCTCAGCACCATGATAACCTGCTACCTAGTATTTGTGATGCAATTAATGGCAAAGCCTGTGCTTGCACCATTCTTTCCCAGCCTTGAGTTCCCAGATGACGTTGGACTACAGACCCCATCATCCCTGATTATTGACCATGCTGGCTGGGATTATGGAAGTTGTATTCCAACAAGATCTCGGGAGCCAAGGTTGGGAAAGACTGCTGTACACCTTTGGTTCTAGCTCTGTTGGCAAGCAAAATGACACCACCAGTTTAAGTTGCCCATTTGGCAATCTGTTTGCTTTTCAGTTCGTAACTCCACTGAACAATGGGGCATTGGAATGAATCTTGGTACCACATTCTGAGCACACATCTACAGTTCACATTTGAATATCTGCTCAATGACTGTGCCTGTTTTAAAGGAGAACTAGGAGCATGTAAAGCACAAAGCAATCTCCTTTGATGGCTGAGACCCCAGAAGGATGTTCAGTGTGACCCATCACAAAACTATGCTACTGTATGTATCAAGTTTGAAAACCAGCTCAACTCTCTCACCCACTTCCAAAGGGGGAGGAGAAATAAAATAGATTGTGATGATGAGACATCAGAAGGAGGTTTTACAGAACTTCCCTACTCTACCATTTATGGACAAGACCACACAGACAATCCAAATTCTGTGCCAAGAGAACTTGAATTCTGTGAGCTGTGTAAATTATACAAATTGAGCACAGCCCATTATTTTGTGTACATTGTTATTCAGATTTTACTGTTTTGAATAATTTATTCAGGCTTTATTTATTCAGTTCTTTATTTAGTGCATTTTTATCCTGCCTTTCTTCCATCATGGAAGTCAAGGCAGCATACATAGCTTTCCCAAGAGGTCTCCCATCCAGGTCACTGACCAGACACATACCTGCTTAGCTTCAGTAAGCATCACATACCCTCAGATCATGTTTTGACAGTCTTGAGGAAGGGCAAGAAGTTGTGCAGGTCACTGAGGCCCCACCCCCAAACCACTGGAAATCTTACTGAGCCACTGCTGTGGGTTCTGAGGTCCACTTCAAGCCATTTTTCAGGGACTTGAATTATATGCAATGTAACTGTCTGTACATTTTCTGCACTTTTCCAGTATACACGTAACCCTAGTTAAAATCAGCTTGAAGCATGTGAATGTACTGACCCACCAGCCCTCTGCCAGCTTAACCCTCTCCTCCCAACTCAAAGCCCAGCCCAGGTTAGGCTTTGCCAACTCTCAGCTCTGTAGCACCTGCCCAAGGCATTTGCTGCCTGAGGTGGCACACAAATGGCACTCCCTTCCCAAATGAAGGTGCATAATACCAAAGGCTGGTCAAATTATTTTGGCATCTGAGGCAGGAAATCCTACAAATGCCTCTCCCCGCTCCCTGTCAGTAAAAATACAATAATAAATCAACGGAAAAAATGCTGCCCTTCCATGAAACCCAAAATCAGCTGCCAAGGGCAGCTGCCTCAGTTTGCCTAATGGTAGGGCCAGCCTACCATTTGAGAGCTGTCACTGTGGGGCTGCAGCCATCCCGAATCCTTCTTCGGTGTGGCCTGGCTGTGCTGATTTGGTGCAGTCCAGCCAGATCTACACCTTGTGTCGTGTCATTACGATCCCATCGTGGTAACGCTATATCCCTCTGTGCACTTATACCTCGTAGGACACACAATGACATTTGTTGCGGCATATTGGATGATGTGGAATAAATAGCAGGAAATAGCGCTACCAAAGCGGTATAGCAAATGTGTCAAGTGCCCCAACGGTTATCCGTGCACTTCGATACCGCTATAAAGCAGCAGTGTAGATCAGTCCCTGAAGAAGGAATCTACTAAGAATCTACACAGTCCCTCAGGCCCCTAAGAAGGGTGCTTTTGGCTCAGGCTGCAATGCCATTACAGCCTGAGGAAAAGAAACGGGGCTAAAGTATAGATCGTGCCTGAGGATATGTATGGAGACTTATTCCTTGCATCTATGTACCTATCGCCCAGATCTTGTAAGAACTGCTGGAGCCAATCAGAAGTGGTGTTAGAGCAGAACCAGCAACAAGCAGCAGGGAACATTCTCTAGAACAGAGATTGGGCCTATTCACACGCGCACAGTGGGAGGGTGGTTAAGGTAACTATGGGGGGGGGGGAAGCAAAACCATGACACACGGGCCGCCAGGCGATTGCAGAACCATGTGGCACCATGTGGTTCTGCTAACCCTCCCCCTCCTTAGTTACCGGCTATCTTCCCAGAGTGCTTACCACATATCCCATCACCTTCTGTGGCACAAACAGGCTCCCACGGGCTGCTCCAGTGTCTCAAATGGCCGCGCAACCATAGAGACTCCCTCTCTAGGGAACTCCGCCATGCCCCCTCTTTAATGAGCTTCCACCGCGCATTAAAAACGTGGTTGTTCAGGCAGGCATTTGGGGTGAGTTAGGGTATTCTTAGAAAATGATGTTTTTATTGTACAATTTTAATGTTTTAAACTGTTCTATTACATACTTTGTACATCGCCCAGAGTGGCTGGGTGACCAGCCAGATGGGCGATTAATAAATTAGAAGATGATAGATAGATAGATAGATAGATAGATAGATAGATAGTCAGTCCCTGGCGGCTAGAGCATTGCCCGCAGAGGCAGATGCTCTTGCCGGCAGACTCTGGCAGACTCTACGGTCTCAGCCCAGGTAAACTCCTGGGGGCCCTGCCAGATGACAAGCTAAGCCACCCAAGGCCCCTTAACACTTTATTTATTTATTTACTTACTCACTCACTCACTCACTCACTTACTTACTCACTTACTTACTTACAATACTTATATACTGCTCCACATCAAAGATTTCAGAGGGGTGAACAACAAAATAAAAGAATAAAAGCCCATAATAAAAACAATTAAAACTTTAAAAGAACAGATTTCTTTTGCAGGGGGGTGGTTACTGGGGGTGGCTTACTTGCCACGTTTTCTCCCTCCACACGAGGGACATGCTAAGACACCATGGTTAGCAAAACAAAAGAAAAGCCTAATCATCATAGCTTAGCATTATGTGTGAACAGGGCCACTGTTCACACATAATGCTAAGTTGAAGTAGGACATAATGTGCAGTTGAAGTAGGACTCGTGGTTTCGGGGACACAGAGTTTTGTGCTTCCTTATGTGACGTAGTCTCTCAAGAACTACCAGGCACAGGGTTCCTTGGGCACAGACAGGAGGGAGGAACAAAGCAACAGCAGGCAGGGACATTGACTCTGGAGACAGATCCTGGTTGTTATGTTAAGCAGAAATAGCAACAACCAAGGGGGAGGTGTTTGGGGGCATGTGATAGAAAAGCCCCGGTATAGGCCATGGTGTAATTTAGGAAACGTAGAACATGTAATTCCAGAATTAAAACAAAAACTTTTGATTTGACACCCTCAGCTGCATCTCCCATTTTCTTCCCCCACTCTCTCCCCCCCCCCCGCGTTTCCATCCTTCTGCTTGCCCTCACTGAGCTTTATTAGCAACAGCACACCACGCTTCCACTCTCCCACTAATTCACACCTTTAAGAACCTTTCTGCATGTTACATGGGAGCTGCCCCTTTTCAGCAGGCAACTCCTTTGCTGAGGGAACTGCAGTGGCTACCTATTCATAGAATCATAGAACAGTAGGGTTGGAAGGGGCCTACAAGGCCATTGAGTCCAACCCCCTGCCCAATGCAGGAATCCAAGTCAGAGCATCCCTGATAGATGGCTGTCAAGCCCCGACTTGAATGCCTCCAGTGTGGGAGAGTCCACCACCTCCCTAGGTCATGGGTTCCATTGTCGTATTGCTCTAACAGTCAGGAAGTTTCTCCTGATGTTCAGCCAGAATCTGGCTTCCTGTCACTTGAGCCCATGATTCCGTGTCCTGCACTCTGGGATGATCGAGAAGAGATGCTGGCCTTCCTCCCTGTGACAGCCTTCCAAGAACTTGAACAGCTCTATCCTATCTCCCCTCAGTCTTCTCTTCTCAAGGCTAAACATGCCCATTTCTTTCAGTCTCTCTTCACAGGGCTTTGTTTCCAGTCCCTGATCATCTTTGTTGCCCTCCTCTGAACCCTCTCCAGTTTATCTGCATCCTTCTTAAAGTGTGGCACCCAGAACTGGACACAGTACTCAGGTCTAACCAGTGCTGAGTAGAGAGGAACTAGTACTTCACGTGATTCGGAAGCTATGCTTCTATTCATGCAGCCCAAAATAGCATTTGCCTTTTTTGCAGCCACATCACGTTGTTGGCTCATGTTCAGCTTGTGATCTCCACAATTCCAAGATCCTTCTTGCTTGTAGTATTGTTGAGCCAAGTATCGCCCATCTTGTAACTGTGCATTTGGTTTCTTTTTCCTAGATGCAGAACTTGGCATTTATCTCTATTAAATTTCATTCTGTTGATTTCTGCCCAGTGCTCCAGCCTATCAAGATCACTTTAAATTCTGTTTCTGTCTTCCAGGGTATTAGTTATCCCTCCTAATTTTGTGTCATCTGCAAATTTGATCAACATTCCCAGCATCTCCTCCTCCAAGTCATTAATACAAATGTTGAAGAGCACTGGGCCCAGGACTGAGCCCTGCGGTACCCCGCTCGTTACCTCTCCCCAGTTTGAGAAGATCCCAGTGATAAGCACTCTTTGAGTCCGATTCTGTAGCCAGCTGTGGATCCACCGGATCGTTGTTTCATCTAGCCCACTTTGAGCTAGTTTGCTCATCCAGATATCATGGGGCACTTTGTCGAAAGCTTTGCTGAAGTCAAGGTGTATTATGTCCACAGCATTCCCACAGTCCACAAGGGAGGTGACCTGATCAAAAAATGAGATCAGATTCATCTGGCGGGATTTGTTCTTGACAAATCCATGTTGGCTTCGAGTAATCACTGCATTGTTTTCAAGGTGCTTACAGATGGATTGCTTTATCGTCTGCTCCAGAATTTTCCCAGGGATTGATGTCAGACTGACTGGTCTGTAGTTCCCAAGTTCCTCCTTTTTGCACTTTTTGAAGATAGGGACAACATTAGCCCTCCTCTAATCATCTGGTATTTCCCTCGTCCTCCATGATTTCTCAAAGATAATAGACAGTGGTTCCGAGAGTTCTTCTGCCAATTCCTTGGCAGAAGAACTCTAGGATGCAGTTCATCTGGCCCTGGAGATTCAAACTCATTCCAAGTAATTAGGTGTTTCTTGACCATATGCCTATCGATCTCAAGCTGCAATCCTGCCCCTTCAGCCTGTACTTCGCCTTTGCCAGGGGGCTCATAGACCCTCTTTTGGGAGAAGACTGAGCCAAAGTAGGAATTGAGCACTTCTTTTCTTTTCCTTCACTATCAGGCCAGGTTTAAGGTATTAGTACTAGTGTACAAAGCCCTAAACAACTTGGGAGCAGGATACTGAGGGAGCACCTTCTCCCTTACCACTGAGGTCATCGGAGGGCTCGTTCCTGGTGGTCCCACATGGCCCTAGGCCCAATTGGAGTCCACCTGGAGAAGAGCCTTCAGTGTGGTGGCCCCCTTTCTATGGAGCTCCCTGCCCCTGGAAGTCAGGCAGGCACCAACACTGTATTGCTTCCGGCGCCTCCTGAAAACAGCACTGTTCCAGGAGGCATTCCTTAACTGACCAGCCACAGTTTTATTGGCATTCTGTTTTTTAAAAGCATAATTACAATATGGTGTTTTAACCTTTTTATCCTTTTACTATTTTACCATTTATGTTCACTGCTCCGTAATAATTTAAATAGAAATATAGTACATCTTGCCATAGTGGGAAAGACTGTGACCAGGTGACCGGTATGCCTGCTTGTTCAATGTACGAACTGTTGATGGGCAGCAGATCTTCTGGTTCATGATCTTAAAATGGAACTGGACAAGACAGCCCAATGTAGCCTGGTTTGCCCTTCACGCCAGAGACACCTAGATGAAGATATCTCTGCTAAGCTAAGCAGCTTTCTGGTTCCAGTACTTAACTGACCCACTTGTGGCCACCTTGCTCCATTTCCAAGAATGTTTTTCCTTATTTCCAAGAATACATTCCAGTACTCATAGTGATCTCAGAGGACTAATCGCATCTATTGCTGATCACTTGCAGTCAGCATGCACAGATTGTTAGGAATAGCGCTCCGATGAAATGCAATGAGTTCTTATCAACAATACACATTACATTCATACTCTGTGACATTCCCCTTTGACAGATGGGGAGAGACAGACAGGGTCACCTTGCTAGTCCAAGGCTGAGCTTGGACCCAGGTAATAGCAGTTCTATGGTACTCTAGAATCCTGTACACATTTCTTGTACTTTATCTCTGTAATCCTTGTAAGAATCCCGTAGAATAGGTCAGTTTTATTATCTATTATGTTGAACATTGGGGTGGGCTGAGAAAATAGTGATTTGCCGAAGGTCCATCAAATCCAGGATTCTTTTTGACACAATAACGTCTCCCTGAGTTTGAATTCCTCTTTTGGACGGGAGGAGGAGAACTGCCACACACGTGACTGAGCACTCCCCAAAAGTGTTGGGTTCACAACTCACTGCGTTTGGGTTCAAGGTACCTATAACTGAGACGTTTTCCAGGAGATGGCGGGTCATGCCACAGCCTTCACAACATGGTGGACATAAAGGGTTCTTTATGAGTACTGGGTTGCGATGGAGGGCACTGGAACCTAGGCCAGTGCCAGCAAGGAGGCTTTTTGTGCAAAATGAAGACGGCAGTGGCCACTGTAGAGGAGATACATGCCTGCTTTCCTAGTGAGTCTCTCGCTGAGCTTTTGCTTCAGAGCAGGGCTGTACCCTCTGAGGCATGCTAGCTTAAGGGTACGACCCAGCCCCTCCTACAGACTGGGTGTACATCACATGAGGGTCTCCTGGAACACTGTTGAGGGCCCTTTGGGTAGACCCAGGTCCTCTCCCATGGTTGTCTTGCTAATGGCCTGTCACCTCAACACTCACCTAGCAGTCCTAATTGGGCCATTCCTCTTCTGGTTTCAAAGCCGTATCTGAATCCTTGAAGCTTCGGTATCAGCAACGCCAACTGAACTTCAGTGTCGTCAAGGTGCAGTTGCCATGGTGCAAATAAAGTTATTCCTGTGCCACCAGCCTCCTCCTCCTCCCCCTCCTGCAAGCTTCAGGGCCAGCCTCTCCGAACCGTCTGGAAACGCTGGCACCAGTTCCACTCCTCGGTGCTCCTGCAGCGAGCCGGCACGCATGGCAAGCCGCAGCTTCATTAGGATGATTGATTCCTTCAGCAGCTCGCACACAGTGGGGCCCCAGCTACCAAGGAAAATGGGGGCAGAGGGAAGAAGGTGACAGAACAGCAGCTTCCACAAAAGGCTCCATCTTGGTACCTTCCACAAAAGGCTCCTTCTTGGTACCTCTTGGCAGACCGTCTCGGTATGCTCTCCACAAGAGGGCCTTGATTCGGCTTGGCCAAAGAGGAGGCGGCAAACATGGAAACTAAAGAACACTGCAGAAGGTCCAGAGCTGGAGTTGGAGTTTTGGCCTTTCTCTTAGTCTCGGGGCGAGTCTAGGAGTGTCTGTGACAACCAAGGTCAGGAGGGGAAAGAGGCTGGCCTCAGTTGGAATGGAATGGAGCTACAGACAGGTCAAGGAGATCAGTCATTTTCGACCTTTCCACCTTCTGGGAACGGTTTCCGTATCAATACATCTTCCGAAGAGCTCCTAGCCACCTGCCACAGCACCCCTATGCACTGGAGAGGATTCTGGGACACACCGTTTGTGTGGAGCGTCGGCCAGGCAAAGTACCTGGTTTCAGGGGTGGGGTGGCCATTTATGCATCACAAGTAAAGAGGACAATAGAAGATTTGGATTTGCATAACATTTGCGTATGCTAATTTATACGAAAAGGTGCCAGTTTAGAAACAATGGCTATAACTGAAATAGGAATACAATACGTCTCATTATAGCGGGGAAGGCTGTGACCAGGTGACCTGCACGGTCTGCTGTCCAGGTGTGAGCTGTTGATAAGAAACGCCAAGGTTCCTGCTGTTCCTTCTGAGGGTTCTTGATCTTTAACCAGACTTGGCCTGGACTGCCCTTCAAGTAGAGATCCCAGCCAATGCTCGCCCGCAACTTGGTATTGCAGGGGAAGATTGTTTATTTATTTATTGCATCTATATCCTGCCTTTTTTCCTCCAAGGGACCCAAGGCGGTGTACATAATCCTCCATTTTAGCCTCACAACAATGACCCTGTGAGGTAGGTTGGCCTGAGAGTCTGCGACTGGCCCAAAGTCACCTACTGAGCTTCCATGGCTGAGTGGGGACTAGAACTCCCGGCTCCCGGTCCAACACTGTCACCGCTGCACCACACTGGCTCTCCGGGTTGACAGTGGAGGGCAAGCTGTCTTCTACAGAAGCTGGTCCACCATTACTAATCTTCTTGCTGAGGAACCCCGATCAGTGCTTGAGGAACCTCCTGTGTTCTCCAGAACGCAGTTTGAAAACACTGCAGTAGATAGCTGGGAAAAGGAAACATAGGGAAGTTGACAGGCAGAACGTAGCGATGGGTGTATGGAGTGGAGAAATGGATGGCTAGATAGCCATTTCATGTTCTTGGACTACATGGGCGGATAAAATGGGAAGAGTAATGAATGGATAGAGTTACAGATGGGAGTGGTGGATGAGAATATGGGATAAGACAGGTCACTAACTAAGCTCCTAGGGCTGCCAGCTCAAGACCTTATGCACAGAAGGAAAGCACAGGAAACAGAAAAAGATGCCAAATTATGTAGGATGATTTGGCATTACTTACTGTGGTCTATGCTCTCACCCTCCCCCAAGGTCCCCTCCCCAGTGATAGATAAACTTGTCCTGAGGCTTGTAGGGATACCTGGGATTCGCTCACCTGAGCTCCGCACAGGACCGGCAGATGCACAGGCCCTTTGACACAACAGATGAAAGAGTCATTGATTTGGTAGACAGAAAATGGTGATGGCCCTGCCATTAGGCCAGCTTTCCCCAACCTGGTGCCCTCCAGATGTTTTGGACTACCACTCCCAGCATTCCCGAATGGCTGGGGCAGATGGGAGTTGAAGCCCAAAACGTCTGGCGGGCACCAGGTTGGCGAAGGCTGCAGCAGGCAAAGCGAGGTGGCAGAGGCTGGGGTGTATGGAGCAGCAGCGGAGCATTCAAGGTCAAGGCTGTGCACTCCCTGAGCGGTCCTTCTGCCCTGAGGTGTGGTGGAGGATGCTGTCCTGTTGCCAGTGTTGAAGTAAGATTTGGCTGCTGGTCTGGTTGGCTTCTGCACAAGAGGGTCAAGAGGTCTTGTCCTTGCTTTAAGGCAGCAAAAGGTCTTGGGCCAGCCCTGAAAGAAAAGGAACAATAAACAGCTGGAGGGATGGAATGCACCAAGAGATGTATGATAGGTTAGTCTGGTGGTTTTCAAACAGTGTTCCTGGGTCAACATGCTGTTGCAGGCAAGTGTTCTAGGATGCAATCACTGTTCATGTGAAGCAAGCGCAAAGCAGATATTCAAGCCTGTTCCCTATTACCATGAGGACTAGAAACATGGGTAGGCAGTTTTTACAAGTGTAAAACAAATGCTGGGATGGCTGGTGGTAGTTCAGATTTAATGCAACAGGTTCTGTGCAAATTGTTTTCCAAACACAATTCAGAGTGTTGTTTTTTTTAACTTATAAAGCCCTGAACAGGTACCTCAAGGACTGTCTGCTCCCACATGAATTTGCTCAGAAATTAAGATCAGCCTCAGAGGTCCTGCTCCAAGCCCCTGCCATCCTAAATTAGTTGCATTGTGATGGGAGACAGGGCTTTGCCAGCTGTGGCACCTCATTTGTGGAACTCCCTTCCCAGACAGGCTCACCTGGTGCTGTCTTCATTCTCTTTTCAGCACTAGGCAAAACCTTTTTAATTTGCCCGTGCCTTTTAAGTGTTGGTGTTTGGTTTTTTTTCATTTTCTTTTTTAATATTAGACTTTTGCTTCTAATTGCTTCTGCAATTTGTTTTTGTCATTTGATGGTCTTTATTGTAGAGTAGTAATATTACTAGTTTGGATAGGGGAGGGTGAATGGAGACAGAAGTACTATTAGGGACAGCCTTAATGGCCCTGGTGAATGTGGCAAGAATCTAATTTGTTAGGAAAATTACAGATAAATGAATAGCAAATAGCCAGAGACTTCTCTAGGAGGCCATTTTGGCAAAGGGCAATGCCTTCCTCCCTTCTAAGGCTGTCATCATAATCTAGGCCTCTGTGTGTGGAAAGAACAACCGGGTGGGATTGCACGAACCCACGTTACTCCTGACAGACAATTGGGTGTGTGGTGGCTCAGTGCGGCTTGTTTCCCCCTCAGTCCTCCAGCCCACTCCCTGAACATATCCCTGTGTCCTTTGCAGCACAACCCATCCTGGCCCTCTCCCGGCTCTAATTGATACCCCTTTTCAGAGCCCTTACTTTCTTCACTACTGGGGGGGGGGGGAGGTCAGTGCCTCAAAATTGTGCAAATGGAGTCATATTATTTTATGTATTTATTTTGCTGGTCTTTTACAAGTGTGCAAGACTGCGGATCCAGCTGTCTGCTATGTGTAGCCTTCCCTGGCAATTTCCTGATACATTTCAGCTGTCAAAGGGAGCACCTAAGTGGAGTAGCTAAGATACAAGGAAATTGACAAGGTGCGACGACATATAGGCTAACTTGCACACAGTTGTGAAGGATGGGGGGGGGGAGAAATAACAGTAAGAGAAAAGAGGAATCCATTTGCACAATTCAGAAGCATCGAAAATAGGTAAAAAAGGCGAACAGAGGAAGTGCACCAAAAGGGAAATATCTCCCACTTGATGATGTAATCCTCTCACTTTTAAGAGCATCTCTACACTAGCCTGAAATCCCGCATTTAAAATGGGGCTTTCTGCTTCTGTTTTATATGCAGGATCATGATGCACTCCCTTTACATGCGCTTCCTTCCCTCTGCCCTTTCCCCCTCGTTTTCCCCCTTATCCGAGTCTTCTATATATGTCATTATACAGCCACTAGATGGCGCTGTGGTCTAGCGCCTCTTATTTTGGGGTTTCCTCTTTTCACTAGGGGACAGAAGTGGAACTTAAATGCTGTAATTTGATAGCTCATTATCTCCGTTCTTCTTAAAAATGGGATAAAGTTCATTTAGCGCGGGAGATGCCCTGGAGGTTGATGACGTCATCTAAAATCAACCCCACAAATTTCTGTGAGTAACCAATCTCAACAGCAGGATAAAAGCTCCGTGTGAAGAAGTCTTGAACTACAATTGCCAGTGTCCTCCACCGTTTCAACAGTTCCCCGACTCGCCAGCTATACCAGAAGTGGGAGTTATTATCTCCCCCCTGCTTTTCACGGCTCCTTTTCAGAGCAGTTCAGAGCACGAGAAGCCACGCCGAGAACAAGCTATCCTCAACAACCCTACTACGCACCACGTGTTCTCAGGGTGACTTGTTGGCAGAAAACAACCCATGCTGGATCGCCGGCACCAGGTTCGGACCACCATGGCTTATGGTGACATGCGCACCCAGTCAGAGACTGCCGTTTTATTGAGAAAAAGTCAGAGAGCTGAGTTTGGCTGTGTAACCCAACCTGGTCACTGGCTGCCTCTCCCATGAGATCTGATGTGGCAACAGTGGACTTTGGCTGGCTGTTGGAATGTTTAAAGGCTTTAAGGTGGGCAGAAGGTGGATCTAGAACTACTGGTAGATCTCTGGATGATTTGCACTAGATCAGCAAAGACTTCTGACTCCCCACTGTTTCACAATAGCAGCAACAACAAAATGATGCGCCCCCGCCCCCCGCAAATTACAGTGCTGAAATGAAGAAAGCTTCAGGTAACCAGGAGTGGATTTTTGTGTGGAAGCACTGTAAGCTCTGTTCAGTTCCAGTAGTCAAGACAAATTCCTGGGCTCAGAATTCTTTAATGCTAAGCGTTAGGCTGACCATATTTCCTTGAGACAAAAACGGGATATTGGGATGACAAAAACAGGACGGGGGTTTTATTACAGCGGAGAGTTCCGCTGTAATAAAAAAATAGCTAATAGCCTGTTGAACCGAAATATGAGTCTGAAAAGTCCGAATCAAACTGAATGTAGGGCAGAAAGAATCTCGATGGGCGGAATGATGGTAGAAATAACAGCAAGACTCACCCTCCTGGCTCCCACATGCTGAATGGGGCTCAGCGACCGCCTCTCGAATCCCCCGCCACTGCAGACAAGCGAGGGGGCGGCGTCCAATCGTCGCTCGCTCAAGAAGCCTGGCCCTGGCTGGACAAAGGAAACGGACCTTCCTCTTTCGCCACACTAGCAGTTTCACTGCACGTATTGATTAGCACAGAGCCTTATGATAAACGCGTTCAGTTTTTTACAAAAAATTAAAAACGGGACAAAACTGACATTTATATTAAAACGACAGGACGGTCGGGAAATATGAAAAAAAACAGCACTGTCCCGTTTAAAACTGTACATATGGTCAGCCTACTAAGTGTATGCCTTCTGCACCAGGCTCCATTGGGTAGATTTCAGAGTTCTAGTAAAAAAAAAAAAAAAGTAGATCCCACAAGCCTGAAGTCTTCCCACCCCTGCTTTAAGCTGCGTGGCTCCACCCTCTGCTCAACCTGAATACTGGCAGACAAACTCAGATGTTGCAAAACTCTAATAAGCCTCCAGTGAACTCCTTCCAAAGGAAACCAAGCTCAGGTAACCCCAGAATACCTCATCGCTCAGAGAAGTGGGGTGAGGATAACAATATATTCTGTCTTTCGCTGCTCTGAGAGCCAAGGCTGGAGAGTGGCTAATAAATGTTCTAATTTTAAAAAAACCACCAGTGTAGCCTACCACTAATTATGCTGTGAATCAGTTCTTCCCCAGCCTCCGCACTTACTGTAGGACATCTGTGGCTCACTCCAGCTGCCTTGAGAGGCTGAGGATTCCAAGCCAGCCTCACATCCTCCCCTCATGAGGGCTGGCATCTATAGCTGGGCTGATTTCAGGCTTGTATGATCCACCTTTAAAAATGAACAAAACATCACTAGAATCCACCAATGCCTTTTAAACATAGTCAGGATCTCTTAACAGGTAAAGCAGAACATACCTGATCCTGAGTCTGTGCTCTTCCTTAGAAGTGACTTACTGGATATTTGGAAATGGCTGTGGCGAAATGTCACATGTTATATAACTAGTATTAACCTTAAGGAAAGCTCCTACAAGTTATTACTTAGATGGTATTTATCCCCTGCACGTCTTAATCGTATTTACATAACTGCAAATAATTTTTGCTGGAGATGTAACAGCCAGAATGCAGATCTATTTCATATTTTTGGGTCCTGCCCTAAAAACCAGAAGTTCCGGCAAGGAATAATAGGAGAACTTGATTTGATCACAGGTTATAGATGATGGCAACAGCCGTTAGTACTACTGTTTGGATATGGTAAAGATCTGGTCTTAGCTGACGATATGGAAATGGTTCAATATTTACTATCAGCAGCTCAGTCAACTTGTTGTTGTTGTTGTTGTTGTTGTTGTTCAGTCGTTCAGTTGTGTCCGACTCTTCGTGACCCCATGGACCATAGCACGCCAGGCCTTCCTGTCCTGCGCACTCTCCTGGAGTGTGCTCAGGTTCATATTCATTGCATCGGTGATGCTATCTAGCCATCTCATCCTCTGCCGTCCCCTTCTCCTTTTGCCTTCAGTCTTTCCCAGCATCAGGGTCTTTTCCAGAGAGTTTTCTCTTCGCATTAGGTGGCCAAAATATTTGAGCTTCAGCTTCAGTATCTGTCCTTCCAATGAGCACTCAGGGTTGATTTCCTTTAGGATGGACTGATTTGACCTTCTTGCAGTCCAGAGGACTCGTAAGAGTCTTCTCCAGCACCACAGTTCGGAAGCATCAATTCTTCGGCGCTCAGCCTTCCTTATAGTCCAGCTCTCACAGCCATACGTTGCTACTGGGAAAACCATAGCTTTGATTAGACGGACCTTTGTCGGCAAGGTGATGTCTCTGCTTCTTACTATGCTGTCTAGGTTTGCCATAGCTTTCCTCCCAAGGAGCAAGCGTCTTTTAATTTCATGGCTACAGTCACCGTCTGCGGTGATCTTGGAGCCCAAGAAAGTAAAATCTGTCACTGCTTCCATTTCTTCCCCTTCTATATGCCAGGAAGTGATGGGGCCAGATGCCATGATCTTAGTTTTTTTAATGTTGAGTTTCAAGCCAGCTTTTGCACTCTCCTCTTTCACCCTCAACAAGAGGCTCTTGAGATCCTCTTCGCTTTCTGCCATGAGGGTGGTATCGTCTGCATATCAGTTAACTATATCCTATAGTTGGAAAAGAGCCCTGACCCTGGATGAATGGCTGATCAAAACATGGGATATAGTGTGTCTATGGTAAAAATTACAAATTTGATCAGATAGAAGGGCAGACAGTTATACGATTCTTTTGTTGAAAAATGGACCTTCTTTATTATGTCTAATAAAGTGCAAGTAAGTGTTAGTCCCCACTCTCTATTAGGGGTATTATAAGGCTGTATAGATTGTACCTTATACCTGACAAGGAGGTAATTTTTTTTCCTTTACTTGTAAAACAGACCATGAATGATTTGTCATTCGCTAATCATTTGTATGATCCAATACTTGTAACCTTTGTAAAAAAAATTGTTTGAAAAATAATAATAGTGATGATGATGATAAGTGTCTTCCTGTGTCCATGTCCATGTCCATCTCCAAGGTCCATGTCCGGTAGTGCTTCCTTTGAAGAATCCTATGGGGAGAATCCCCTAGAAAACCACAGTCTGTCCTCTGCCCATCTGCCCCCTATCCAGCCAAACGCAGGGCCTTGGATCTGTCATGCCGCTTCGACGGACGGTTACGTCAGCTTCAAGCAATTCAGCTTGCTTCTCTAAAGCTACTGCATCACAGGGTCTGGTGCTACCCCATGGATTGCCCCTGGGACCAAACTAACGCTGGAGGCCTTTGGGCAGTCAGGCCAAAGTCAGGCCCAGGCCCTTTTCAGTCAGGCCCAGGCCCTTTTGGCAGTCAGGCCCAGGCCCTTTTCAGACCCAGAAGGGAGCGGAATGGGGCACCACATTGACCACTGTGATGGGCTGGTGGCAGGATTCCTCGAGATTGGCCAGGGCTACACTAGGACCCTTTGGAGATATACTGGGGAGGCTTCCCCCCTTGCCCGGTACCTTCCGCCTGCTGCACTTCCAGCTTGGGTCACCAGTTCCAGGAATGGCCAGGAGCAGGTTCCTTGGATTGGGAAGTTCCCATCCCAGGCCTGGTTTTGGGTACCCTGCCTTTGCCGTCGTTTTTTACAGTCTCATTTCTTTCTTATAATATTGTGGTATAGCAACCACAGTTTGCACAAACATCATGCAACCTGCAGTGGTTGGTGCGGGGTGGTGGTGGTACCATCCCTCCTATTTCCTCCCCCCTCCATTTCCCCCTTCTTCTAGACAAGATTAAATTTTTAAAGAGCAACAACTGCAGGTCAGTTCCCTCCTCCTGACACAGACATTTGAAAAATCTTCGACATTATGTCAACAACGAAGCGTGCAGCTGGGGCTCAAGGCTGGCTGTCTCCAGTCCCAGCTTGGCTCAGGGAGTCGTGGCTTGCCAGCGCGAGGGTTTCTCGCCCTGCCAAGCTGAGTAATTAAAGCCTCTATCACGGTCTATAAAGATGTGTTCTAGCAACAAGGCGTGGGAAGAGGAAAACTTGAGGTTGATCCGATACTGGTTCCTCATTTAGGGTTAAACTATCAAGGTTAGGGCAGAATAGCCTCTGTTTCAAATCTAAAAACCACACATTTAAAGAACATACTATAAAAATAAACCATCCGATAAAACAGGGGCTTACAGACTTCAGACTTGTAAGATTTATTTATTTATTTATTTAATTTCTATACCGCCCAATAGCCAAAGCTCTCTGGGCGGTTCACAAAAATTAAAACCAAACACACAATAAAACAATTTAAAATATATAGAACATTAAAACCACAATATAACAATACAATCACAATAAAATCTAGCAGCAGTGCAGGAGTTTAAAATACAGATTTAAAACAGCAAAGATAAAAATTTAGAAAGCTAAAATGCCTGGGAAAATAAAAAGGTCTTCACCTGGCGCCGAAAGGAATACAATGTAGGCGCCAGGCAAACCTCACTAGGGAGTTCATTCCAGAGCCGGGGTGCCACAGCAGAAAAAGCCCTCCTTCCAGTAGCCACCCACCTCACTTCCTTCGGCAGGGGCTCGCGGAGAAGGGCCGCTGATGATGATCTTAAGGTCTGGGCAGGCACATATGGGAGGAGGCGATCCTTCAGGTAACCTGGCCCCAAGCCGTTAAGGGCTTTGAATGTTAACACCAGCACTTTGAATCGGGCCCGGAAATGGACTGGCAGCCAGTGCAGCTGGAAAAGTACTGGCGTAATATGAGCTTGCAGGCCAGTCCCTGTTAACAATCTTGCTGCCCTATTTTGGACCAGCTGAAGTTTCCAGACCGTTTTCAAAGGCAGCCCCATGTATAACGCATTGCAGTAATCCAGACGAGAAGTTATCAGAGCATGGATAACTGTAGCTAGGCTATCTCTGTCCAGATAAGGGCGTAGTTGGTATACCAGCCTAAGCTGATAAAAAGTGCTCCGTGCCACTGAGTTCACCTGTGCCTCAAGTGACAGTTCCGGATCCAAGAGCACCCCCAAACTACGAACGTGATCCTTTAGGGGGAGTGCAACCCCCTCCAGAACAGGTTGAATATCACCTAGCCGGGCAGACGAACCACCCACTAACAGTACCTCCGTCTTGTCTGGATTGAGTTTCAGTTTATTGGCCCTCATCCAGTCCATTACCGTGCCCAGGCCCTGATTCAGAACAGCCACTGCCTCACCTGGTTTTGATGAGAAAGAGAGGTAGAGCTGGGTGTCATCTGCATATTGATGGCACCTCAGCCCACACCTCCGGATAACCTCCCCCAGCGGTTTCATGTAGATGTTAAACAGCATGGGGGATAAAATAGAGCCCTGTGGAACCCCATGGCACAATTGCCATGGCACAGAGCAATAATCCCCCAGCACCACCTTCTGGAATCGGCCATCCAAGTAGGAGCGGAACCAGTGTAGTGCAGTGCCTCCAACTCCTAACCCAGACAACCTATCCAGAAGGATACCATGGTCGATGGTATCGAAAGCTGCTGAGAGGTCCAGGAGAATCAACAGGGTCGCACTCCCCCTGTCCCTCTCCTGGCAAAGGTCATCGCACAGGGCGACCAAGGCAGTTTCCGTTCCAAAACCAGACCTGAAGCCTGATTGAAATGGATCTAGATAATCCGTTTCATTCCAGAGTGCCTGGAGCTGTCCTACAACCACCCGCTCAAGCACCTTGCCCAGGAAGGGGATGTTGGCCACTGGCCTATAATTGTTAACATCCTCTGGGTCCAGGTTAGGCTTTTTCAGGAGTGGTCTAATTACCGCCTCTTTTAAAGCGGCAGGCACCATTCCCTCTCTCAAGGAGGAATTTACAACCTCCTGGACCCAGCCGGACAACCCCTCCTTGTTTGATTTAATAAGCCATGAAGGGCAAGGGTCAAGCACACAAGTGGTCGATCGGACTTGGCCAAGTACCTTGTCTGCATCCTCAGGCCTCAGTAACTGAAACTCATCCAATAAAACTGGACCAGACGGTGCTCTGAACGCCTCTACCAATGGAACTGCATTAATGGTGGTGTCCAATTCATGACGAATCTGAGCGACTTTATCCTCAAAGTGCCGTGCAAACTCATCACAGCGTGCTACCAGGGTTCCACCGTCTCTCTCCCTGGCCCAGAATGTAACAGGCTGCGAACCACTCGGAAAAGCTCCGCTGGACGACACTGAGAAGATACAATGCTGGTGGAAAAGAACTGTCTCTTTGCCACCCTCACCGCCACAGAGTAGGCTCGATAGTGGGCTCTTACCTGTGTTCGGTCAGACTCAGCACGAGTTTTCCTCCACCTGCTTTCTAGCCGTCTCCCCTCTTGCTTCATTGCCCTCAGCTCAGGTGTATACCAAGGAGCTGGCCGGGCTCTGCTTAGAGGGAGAGGGCGCTTGGGCGCGATCGTATCAACCGCCCGAGTCATCTCTGCATTCCACAGAGCGACCTGGGCTTCGACAGGAGCACCAGCCATACCAGCAGGAAAATCCCCCAGAGCCCTCTGGAATCCATCGGAATCCATTAATCTCCGGGGGTGGACCATTTTAATAGGTCCCCCACCCTTGCATAGGGGAAAGGCCGCCAGAAGTCTAAACCTCAGCAGGAAGTGATCTGACCATGACAAAGGGACAGATGTTAATTCCTCTACTTTCAGATCACCATCCTCCTGCCCAGTCGAGAAAACCAGATCAAGCGTGTGTCCTTTTATATGCGTTGGGCCGATGACATGTTGGGACAGCCCCATGGTTGTCATGGCGGCCATGAAGTCCTGAGCCGCCCCGGATACAGCGGCCTTGGCATGGAAGTTGAGATCCCCCAGGACCATCATCCTAGGGGTCCTCAACACCAAGTCCGAGACCACCTCCGTCAGCTCAGGCAGGGAGTCTGATGGGCAGCGGGGTGGGCAGTACACCAACAGAATCCCTAATCTGCTTTGTTTTTTTACTAGAACTCTGGGATCCACCAACTGGAGCCTGGTACAAAAGACCTGCACTTAGCATTAAAGAATTCTGAGCCCAGGAATTTTGTCTTGAATACCAGAACTGAACAGAGCTCACAGGTCTTCCACACAAAAATCCATTTCTGTTTACCCCAAGCGTTCTTAATTTCAGCACTATAACGGGGGGGGGGGGGAGAGAGATTGTGTTTCCTCTATTGTTAAATAACTGGGGGTCAGAAATCCTTTCTGGTCTACCACAAATCACCCAGAGATCTACCAGTAGATCTACCTTTTGCCCACATGTGCCATAAAACACTTATCTGGAGAAAGAGAGTCCTGAAGCCAGAACCTTCTGCAAACAGGGTGAGGACTTTTAAGGCTACATTCACACCTGTTGTTTCAAACAATGGTAGTGTGCTGCCACATTAATTTCAACAGTAAAGCAGTACTGCTTTCCTGGCAGCCTTCTCCAACTTGAGACCTCCAGATGTTCTGGCTTACAATTCCCATCATCCTTGACCATTGGCCATGCCATCTGGGGCTCATGGTATAGGTGAAAACATCTGGCATCCAGGTTAAGGAAAGCAGTTGTAGAGCTTTTTGTGTCACAGTGTGTTAGTCTTGCATGTGTATGGATTTCTAACTAGTCTGGACTTGTGAAAATGTGACGTATGGATACTATTTTTGTTGTTGTGGTTGTCTTTTAATGTTGTAATATTTTTACAATTTTAATATCGATGATTTAATTATATTTTTAACTTTTATATAGTTGTATTTATATTTCTATTTATAGGTTTTAATTGTATAAGTTTTAATGTTGCAAAGCTGCCTCGAGTTCCAATATTGGGAAAAAGGCGGGATCTAAATAAATAAATAAATAAATAAATAATAATACATGGGGAAGCAGGCAAACATGGGATTCCCCCACCTACAGCCTGGAGAGGTACCACAGAGGAAAGAGCTTGCCACTTGATTCTGCTGAATGTATAAACTGGATCTCTGTTTAACGGATGATACGTGAAGTATTCATTCTCTGGGGCTGGAGAAATTTGTTCCGTTGAAAGCTTTTGAATGATTTGTAAATTTAGATGTGCCATGTCTTGTTGTTGTATTCCTGTAGAACACACTTAGTGAAAGTAGAAATAAAACTGCAGATAACTCTGTATTATAAAATTCTAGTGTTTTTCAGTGATGCTGTGAAAAGGAGAGGAAATTGCTTTTTGCAATGGCTTTATTGTGTGGATCTGCAATTTTTGCTTTAGTAGAGCATACCTGTAAAAAAAAGAAGACGTGAGAATGCCTTTCAACTTATACCAGATGATATTTGCAATGAACTGTTATAGCTCCCTTGCCTCTTCCAGAATAATGTTAAATCCCCAGGGTCCTTAAAAAAATTAGAATCCCCCTAGTGGCCAATGAACCCAAGTGCAGGCATGTTTTGCCCCCCGGAACTCTTAAAGGAGGATTCCAGCTACCCCCCTTTCCCAGATTCCAGTGCCCACAACAGCATCCTAGTTTTATTTATTTATTACACTTCAATACTGCCCAATAGCCGAAGCTCTCTGGGCGGTTCGCAAGAATTAAAATTACAAAGTACAACATAAAGCAATATAAGGCACGGAAGCTTAGAAGACAATATAAAAGCACAACCAGAATGAAACCTAGCAGCAGTGTGGAGATTTAAAATACAGATTTAACACAGCAGAGCTCAAGGATGAGAGGCCTGAAATGCCTGGGAAAATGAGGCTTTTCCTGGCGACAAGGAGTGGCTGTGCAGCTTGGCAGGGTGCTGTTAAAGAACCAGGAGCCGGCCCAGTAAGATGTTGGCAGTTATTCTAAACTAGGGTTGCCAACTTTTAAGATACATTATGTGGTCTTAGATTGTCAGCCTGTGGGCCAGGGACTGTCTTATCTTTTAAGATCTGTGCAGGGCTTAGAACATTTTAGATGCTTTGTAAGCGAACAACCACCAGAACGCCCTTGGAGCCGTACCTTTAAGAGCAGCTTGATCTGCAAAGATCAGTTAGCCAGGGAGAGTGCTTGTCCCCAGGTCATGAAGAGCTCCACCTGTTGGTTTCTGCAGCTTCGACTGCTGTTAAAAGGAGCGGCAGCAGGCCAGGGCATTTTTTCCAGGTCAGTCAGCACCCCTATTCCAGACTGGGGTGGGGGTGGGTATACAGGAGCGGGTGGGGGAGGGAGTTCTGAGGTGTGTATTTTAAAATAAGAGATCCCACTCTTCCGTTATGCACAGGATGACAATATCTTTATTTGAGCTGAAGACCGGGCTCGCGCTGTGGGTGTACTCCTGGACCCAGCCCTGAAACTTGATGCCCGGGTCTTGGCGGTGACCAGGAGTGTGCTTGCACAGCTGAGGCTGGTGCACCCCCGTTCCTAGAGAGGTCTGATCTGGCCATGGTCACGCATGCCTAAGTTGCACCCATTTCAGACTACTGTAATGCACTCAGCGTGGGGCTGCCCTTGGAAACTGTTCAGGAACTTCAACTGGTCCAGAATGCTGCAGCCAGACTGTTGACGGGGGCCAGTTTCAGGGAGCATGGGACTTCCTGTGGCAGCAGCTACACTGGCTACCGGTCCGTTTCCGGGCAGAATTCAGAGAGCTGGTTATGACCTATAAAGCCCTACACAGCTTGAGACCAGGCTACCCGAAAGACGGCCTTCTCCCAGACGAGCCTGCCCGGGTCTTAAGATCTTCAGCCCATCGCTCGAGACCATCTCCTTCAGAGGTGCATTTGGTGGCTGCTCCCAGGCTGTGGAACTCCTTCCGAGGGAGGCCAGGCTCGCTCCCCCTCTGCTGTCCTTCTGCCAGCAGGCAAAGACCGTTTTATTCAAGTGGGCCTTTGCGGACAAGCGGGTCCATTGGTTGGAGGCTGTTTTTACTCTATTCTTGTTGTTGCTGTTGTTGTGTTTTTCATTGTTTTTAATGTGTTTGCTTTTATTATTGGTTTAATCAAGATTTTTTGTGATTGTAAGGTGCACTGAGTGCCATTTTTCTTGGTAGAAAGGCAGGGCACAAATCAAATCAATCATTAAATATTTGGTCTGGGAGCAGAGAATGTCAGTCTTCATTAAAAGTGTAAGCCACACTCAATGTGCTAGATGTTTTGTGTGTGTGTTTGCTGTAACACACTAACATGACTACTGCATTGGAAACTTGATTAGGATACCCCAAAGAACGGTTTAGTGGGTTTTTAAAGGTGTGTGTGTGTGTGTGTGTGTGTGTAAGCCTGATTTTAACTGCTAGTTGTTCAGTAACCTGGAGGATGCTTATTTGAAATTAAGTCCCCAAGGAAACAGCAGCACTTGTTCCCAGTGTGATACTATAGTGCTGATACTTTAGTGCATCTTCATTACAATATGTTCACTAACCTGCAATGGAGCGAAGTTCCTGCAGTGAACTCTGCTTTGATCTTTCAGCATTGTGTGATGAGGAACTGTCCTGAAATTACTACCGATTTGATTCACTGGATGACCCCAAGTTCTAGTATTATGGGGAAGGGAGGAAATCTCGTTCCCACCTTCTCCACACCATGCATAATTTTGTAAACCTCTATAATGCCCCCTGGCCGTCTTTTTTTTTTTTTTTGTAAACCAAAATACCTTAAGCAATTTATCCTTTTCTCATAGGAAACATGCCACAGCCCCCTGGTAGTTTCAGGGTGCAAACTTATGCATGTTTAGACAGAAAAAAGTCCTCCAGCTCCTAGCATTCCCCAGCCGATATGGCTGGCTGAGGAATGCTGGGAGGTGCAGGACTTTTTTCTGCCCTTTGCACCCTTAGTTGCCCTCTTCTGCCCCTAGGGCAGCAGTGCAGTTAGGCAGGCACCTTGAATCACTCCTGTAGAGTTCTGACTGAAACCTGGAGTGGATTCACTGTCCCACTGACATTGGAGCCACCAACCTCTGCTGTTTTAGATGCTGGACTAATGGTTTTGCTGTGTGTGTGTTTCTCTTTAGTATTACTGTGGCAAGCCCTGTGCATCTGGGAGCCCTCCTGCTCTTCCTGCTGAGGGGGGCCCTGGGCTTCTACGCCAAAGTCCTGCCCCGATAGGATCATGGCTTTTGGGGAGGGGCAAAGAGCTCCCCAAGTCCTGCCTGCCGGCCCCCGGCACTCCTGTGCAGCCTCCACCCTCCTTTGCTGCTTCTGAGATGCCACTTCGCATTTCTCGCATGCCTTTGGTCCCCAAAAGAGTGAAATGGTCAGGATGCCCACTTCTGTGCCCAGAGCCATTTTCTGTGCTTGCATGGTGCAGCTGTGAACTCAGGGCTACTCAGCCCTGACGCTGGCCTCTTCTACCATGGAAGATGGCCTGGCAAGTCAGTGGAAGTTTTCTTCAAGCACCAAAGACAGCTGTGAGTGTGCACTAATTTAAATTGGGCGGGATAGCTAATACATGACACAAAATTGGGCAGGATAGCTAATACTTTGGAAGACAGAAACAAAATTCAAAGTGATCTTGATAGACTGGAGCGCTGGGCAGAAAACAGCAGAATGACATTTAATAGGGATAAATGCCAAGTTCTGCACCTCGGAAAAAGAAACCAAATACACAGTTACAAGATGGGGGATTCGTGGCTCAACCACACTACAAGCGAGAAGGATCTTGGAATTGTTGTCGATCACAAACTGAATATGAGCCAACAATGTGATGTGGCTGCAAAAAAGGCAAATGCCATTTTGGGCTGCATTAATAGAAGCATAGCTTTCAAATCCCGGGAAGCACTAATTCCCCTCTACTCAGCACTGGTTAGGCCTCATCTGGAGTACTGTGTCCAGTTCTGGGCACCACATTTTAAGAAGGATGCAGACAAGCTGGAGAGGGTTCAGAGGAGGGCAACAAAGATGATCAGGGGACTGGAAACAAAGCCCTATGAGGAGAGACTGAAAGAATTGGGCATGTTGTTTAGCCTTGAGAAGAGAAGGCTGAGGGGAGATAGGATAGCACTCTTCAAGTACTTGAAAGGTTGTCACAGAGGGGAAGGCCAGGATCTCTTCTCAATCATCCCAGAGTGCAGGACACGGAATAATGGGCTCAAGTGACAGGAAGCCAGATACCGGCTGAACATCAGGAAAAACTTCCTGACTGTTACAGCAATACGACAATGGAACCAATTACCTGGGGAGGTGGTGGGCTCTCCCACACTGGAGGCGTTGAAGACGAGGCTGGACAGCCATCTGTCAGGGATGCTCTGACATCAGAATTCAGTGAACTGCTGCTGGTGCTCACACCTGAGGAAGGAAGGGATGGCTTCTGAGTCCATGCAGAAAATCAGTAGTGTGACCAGGGAACCCCAGCTATCCTAGAGGCTCTTGTGCCGTTGACAGCTGTGTGAGGCGAAGACACTAAATATGTGGTGAGGGGTTTTCAAGCATGGAGATGAAGTGATGGGCAAAGCTGCCTCTGTTGAATTTCTCCGGTATGTTGTACCGCTGAGCCTCTAGCAGGAAGAAAGGTAGCAACCCTGGGGGGTGGTTTCAAGGCAGGATTTGGGGGCAGAGGTCCAGGACCTGCTCAGCGGAATGAGCAGGCGGGAGCCCAAATGCTGCAGGGATGGCGTGCCACATTTTGAAGGGAGTGAAGCGATACACATTGGCGTTTCAGGGGTGTGTGTGCAGGATCAGGAGGCCACTAAATCCAGAGCCCAAAATTACTTGAACCGCACCACTGAGCCACCTTAGTTACCACTATCAATGTAGAATGGGGTGATGGAGAATGGAGAGGCTAATAAAAGGACAGTGAATATAGGCATATGGATGGATGGATGGATGGATGGATGGATGGATGGATGGATGGAAAGCAGACAAGCAGCTTTACAGGACACCATGAAAAGCAGGGAGGGGGGCTTCCAGTGAAACTGTTTGGGGGGCCTGGAAGCCCTGCACCTGTCCGCTGGGATGAGGGGAGATGAAGGAAAGAGGGGCAAATCGCAGGCAGGGCCACGGGGCAAAGGTAGTCAAAAGCAGCCCTGCCCGCCCACCCACCCTCTGTCTGGACTAGAAATTCAGAACGTGGAAAACATACAAACAGACTAGTTTGTGTTTGGGAAGATTGCGGCACATGGGACAATGCTCCCCCCACGCCTCTTTGCCCAGCCTGTTGTTTTTGTCTAGTGCTGCTGCTGCTGCGGCTCCTAACAGCCCTTCGCCGACCATGTGCAGCCATCAGCGGGGCCCCCAGGGTTCCACAACCTATCAGCTAATTGGGGGGGGGGGCTGGGGGGATGCGCGGCTGCCAGCAGCCTTAGGAAAATCCCGTTCTGTCAGGCAAGAGGTACCAAGCGCTGAAATGCCAGGAAACCTTGCCTTCTTTCAGAGGGGTGCTGGTGTGATTCTGTTGTGTGTGTGTGTGGGACAGTGGGGAGCCTTAAAGCAGGGGTGGGGATGGGTGCCCCCCCAGCTGTTGTTGGATTGCAACTCCCATCAGCCCTAGCCAGCAGAGCCAGTGGTGGGGGATGATGGGAGTCGCAGTCCCGTGGCATCTGGGGGCCTTCCGTTCCCCGCCTTAAAGACCAACAGGTGCAGCGTGGCCATCCACATGCTGCAGCACGTGAGGCCGTGGCATACACTGACGTGGCGCCACAGAGCCGCTGCCTGGTGCCACAAGGCTTTTGGTGGCTTTTGGGCGGTTCGCCTGTGACCCACCTGCGATTGCCCAGAGTCTGTCCTGACTCCGCCCTGGCCCGCCAGTTCTGTCCAGTGCTGCCTTTGACTCTGCCGAGCCTGGGCCAACATGTGGCCCGCCCCCCCCCCCACGTCCCCGCATCTGCCATCTAACTTCTGTATATGAGCCTTGTCAACAACTGATCTGAGGAGAAGGGAGTGGGGGTGAGCTGGGGCAAGAGCCCCCCTCCCGGCTCTCAAAAAGGCCTGCCTGCCAGCAAGTCCAGTTGCCAGCCACAGCTGCCACCAGCTCCATCCACGTTGCCTCAGGGCCAGCAAGCGCAGGCGGGGAGCGGCAGTAGTTTTCAGCGGGCCAGACAGGCCAAGGGCCCCTGACCCTCAGCATGTGGGGCGTGTCCATTTCTAGCGTGAGCAGGATTCCTGGTGAAGGAACTAAAAGGCCCAGCTTAGCTGGCGGAAGCCAGACTCCCCCTAAAGGCATCGGGAGCCCTCCTGCCATATGGTTCCAGCTGACCCCTTTCAGTCATTTGGATTTCTTCTTCTCAGAGTTGCTGTGGCATTAACATTTGCCTTTAGGCACCTCAGAGTTCGGGGGGGGGGGGCACCGCAAGGCCTCCCTTTATTTATTTATTTTGCCACCTCACCCTCCTGAAAGAGACATTCTGCAAAAAAGGGGGGAGGGGGAAAGGATGGCGAGGGGAACCACACGTGCGTGTGTGTCTGTGTGCACGTGCGTGCATTTGTGGGAAGAAGATGGTTGATAATAAGGCACTTAGTATCACAAGGGGGGTGTCTCCACCAGCGATTTACTCCAAGCCGGCTACGTGCGGAGGTCATTTGGGATACATGACGTCATGGCCATCCAGTACCCGCCCCGGAGCTTATCAGGGAAAAACCGGATGTCCTGAGACGGCTTAAAGTCTGATTTTTTTCCACAAGTTGGGCTCTCCCCAGTATAGTTGCCATGTGCCTCAACCCCCGCATTGACCTCGGGGATGCTGGCCCTGCCCAGGGGTGTGCACCGGGATCCCGGTCAAGGGGTGTTTCCTCCCATTGTGCTGAATGAGGCTTGCCCTCTGAATGGCCCACAGAAATAACAGAGAAGCCCCTCAATTGACAGGGCACATTTTAAAGCCCAATTCCTTAAGTGCAGTAAAGCACAATCTCGAGGCTCCGATTCGTGGCCTTCGGAAGTAATTACTTCACAGCTTCCTTCTAGAGATCTTGTGCATTAAAATGGGGTCTGGTTTCTTTCTCTTTCCCCCAACAAACCCATTAGTGCCTCCTCAGAAGTAACTCCCATTGTGGTCAATCAGGTCCTGCGGGTTAAAATGGGGGCTGGTTTCCATCTTTGTGTTCTGCCCCCCTCTTTCCCAGCACAAGCATATGTGTATCTACTCAGAAGTTACTCCCAGTGTGGTCAATGAGGCTTGCTCCTGAAACGCAGGTGCATCTGGACTTTCGGGGGAAAGGGGGGAGCCTCTCTTATTGGTTGAGCAGCCCCTGCCAGTCAGACGGTGTTTACCCTCACCCCCACCCCCACCCGGAAGTACATTCTGTGAAGTGACTTTTACTGGTCTGGAGAACCTGCTCGCGGAGCCCTGCTCCCAGCGAAGCCAATTCCTTTAAAAAAATCCAGTACTCCTCCATGAGCTTCTCCTTCCATTGTTGTGGAAACATGGCCGAGGAAAATAATGCTGGGCAGCAGCTGAGGTTGGTGTGGGATGCATGTTTGAGGACTGGCATATGTCCCCCTCCCCTGATGGTGGAAGATGCTTGCATGCAGTTCAAAAGGCACGGATGCCAGATGATTGGGTTGTACATACCGATCATAGTAGCTTGGGTCCCTTTGGAAGCTGAGCCGCGGCTCTGCCTTTTAGGAACTCTTCTGCGCTTCTCCCTAAGTAGTGCTGTTTTCATATTGTTTCACACACACTACTTCACCAAGCAATAGACAGTTTCGGGGGGCAGAGGAAAGTAACGTTTTACATGGTCAGTTTCCTTTTGAGAAGAGAATGCAGAAATTTAATAGCATTTTCGCAACATCTGCTTGTTTACAGATATGCACACACATCAGGAAGCAGGCAAGCACCCAGGCAGACAGTGCTAATCCTCAAGTACCATCACTTTCCCCAAGAGCAAACACCATGCCCGCAGAGTAATGGCTCCTCTTTTCTTTGCTGGCTGCATTCCTCCCAGTACCCACCCTGAGCAGGTGAAATATGTGCAGTAACTAGTAGCCATCAGCCACCAATGCTCACCTAGCACATTCCGCAAATGAACTACGCAAAAACCTTGACCCCCTCAAAAAGAAATCCATTTTGCATATCCAAGCCGAACGGCAGACGCTTGCAACCATTTGTTTTGCTTAGCTCTTGTGAAGCGAAGGGCATTTCAGGACCGCCTTTTCAGTTTCAGATTCCTTTGGAGGTAAGAAAACACCAGAGAACCAAACAGGGAGATCTAACCTTGTAAGCCTCCTCCATGGGGAAACAGAAAGGGCTGCAGCCTGCGCTCCTCTGATATCGGAGGTGGGAAAAAGGAGGTGAGCCGTGCCAGGAGAGGCCCTCCTATTCTCCTGACATGTCCCGAAAACCACAGCAGGGCTGGAGCTGGTGTAGTTTATTTCCCTCCAACTAGAATCAATGGAAGGGATTTTTTTTTAATGCTCCCTAAAAAGGAGGAAGAAAAAATGGCCCGTCCTCTTCTATCCTGCTTGTATAAGCCCAGCAGGGCATAAGAAAAGGCTCTTCTGCCTCAGATTCTTCCTGTCCTACCGCACAGGATTGCTGTGATCTATTTAGCACACTTCTAGCCCACTTTCCTTCCATCCTGGAAGTGAAGGCAGTGCAAAGAGGTCTCCCATCCAGGCACCGACCAGACCTGCTTAGCTTCAGGGAGGTGCTGACTCAGGTGCCCGCAGATTACGCCTTGGGAATTTGGGATGGCCTGAATGATGACTGCCAGCCAGGCCAGCTTTTAGTAAAGGGCTGCAAATTGTCCATGATTTGGTTTCTTGCCATACCTTTTGCTGCACTGCGAGATACCATTTGAATTTTCTGCTTCAGATGCCAGAATATCTTGAGCCATCTCTCTCCTGTCCCCCACCCATGCCCTGGCAATTGCTTTCACGATTTTGTGAACTTTTACATGCTTTAACATTACTGTATTCTTATATTTCCTAAAGGAAATCAATCCTGAGTGCTCATTGGAAGGACAGATACTGAAGCTGAAGCTCAAATATTTTGGCCACCTAATGCGAAGAGAAAACTCTCTGGAAGAGACCCTGATGCTGGGAAAGAGTGAAGGCAAAAGGAGAAGGGGACAGCAGAGGATGAGATGGCTAGATAGCATCACCGATGCAATAAATATGGACTTGAGCACGCTCTGGGAGAGAGCGCAGGACAGGACAGCCTGGCGTGCTGTGGTCCATGGGGTCACGAAGAGTCGGACACGACTGAACGACTGAACAACAACAACAACAACAAGTTCTTATAGTCTTTGGAAGGTTGTACACTTCTCCTCTCCTATTCTGATAGCCTTTAATCAGATTATTTTAAAAGGATGGGGTAAACCAAAGCAAGATTGTCTCCCACAGAGTAAGGTGAAGCCCCCCCGCCCCGCCAATCTATCAATATGAACCAGCAGGGTCTTCATGGTTATTGCCCCCCACAACTTTCCTAAGGGGCTTGCCTTAACCCAATCCTGCAATCATTAGAATATAGGTGGCTGATCTGGTCCCCTAAGCTAATGTCTTTGTCCCTCCAGAAATTTTTAGCAAACCAGTGTATTAAGGTAGGGGGTTTTTTACATCTCTTCTCGATCATCTCAGAGTGCAGGACACGGAATAATGGGCTCAAGTGACAGGAAGCCAGATCCCAGCTGAACATCAGGAAAAACTTCCTGACTGTTAGAGCAGTACGACAATGGAACCAATTCCCTAGGGAGGTGGTAGGCTCTCCCACACTGGAGGCGTTGAAGACGAGGCTGGACAGCCATCTGTCGGGGATGCTCTGACTTGGATTCCTGCACTGAGCAGGGGGTTGGACTCGATGGCCTTGTAGGCCCCTTCCAACCCTACTATTCTATGATTCTATGATATATAGTTGGATATGATATAATGCTGTTTTAGAAATACTGGATATTTCTTCCTGTTTCTGCATTCCATCATTAACATGGATGATAGAATGAGGCGCATTCCCAAGTCACCTCTTGACCCATAAGCCTGCACTGAAAGGTGGGGGTGGGGAGTTCCCTGATAGCAAGGACAAGGTTGATTAAAGGGTAGCTAACTTTTGCTAAGTGACCTTAAGTTTGCACCTTACAGGAGGCATAAGAAGGAAATCTAAGAGGAAACACATATTATTTTGGAATAGAGGCAAAGAACGTCTAATGGAGGAGCAGTGTTCTTTTCCATAACAGGGGATTTTATGGTCCTGGACCTCAGAAAAAAAACAAAAACACCCCAATGCAAGGATGCCAGTGAAATAACCAATTTCTCCATTGTCTCTCCTTGCATAGGAGAATGGAGGGCACAAGGTCAAGTAAAGGTCAGAGGGGGCGCATTGATGAGGAGGCAAAGAGAAGTTAAAATGTGCATTAAAAAGGGTGGAGTGGGGGGGGATGGAGGATAATGCAACATCACAATCTGTCAGCAAATGAGGAATGAAAATAATGCTGCGGAACGAACACACACAGCACATGGCACATACCATTTTTTAAAGCCCTTTTGATGGGTGCAAAACACCAGCAGTAAAGTAGTTAAATTGAGACGCGCGCGCACACACACACACAAAGAGAGATGGAAAACACCCTGCACGAGGTGGGGGGAGAAAGTTGGTCCCAATCCAAAGAGTTAATGTTGCGCACCATGATCGATTAGATGTCAGATGTGATTTCGAACCGATACAAGATGAATAGCATAATTTTCCTGCGTCCATTTTCCGACAGAATTAAGAATCCATTAGCTAACACAATCTTTTTGGCAACTTTAATAAAAAAGCACCAATAGACATTTGCAGCAAATGCTCCCTGAGGTACCTTTGAAAGATGTGAATAACCTTTTATTCCCTGCCCCACACGCTATTTTCCCCTCCTCCCCCCTCTTTCCTAATCCTTTTTGTGGCTGCTTTCTCAAGGAAACTGCCTGGTAGGTTCCTCTTTCTCCCCCCCCCTGCCGCCCCCATCCCAGTTGTGTTTATCTGAATAACTGGGGGAGGGGAGACAACTGACCTCTTTAAACCAATTGTTTTCTTCCTTGTAGGATACTTCTAAAAGAGAGCAGAGGTGGCAAGAAGTGGTTTGTACTGTTGGGAGGGGTAGTGGGGGGAAGAATCAGCAAAAGAGGGATTCTCCAAGAGGAAGCTTCCTAAAGATGAAATCTCAGGCTGCAAGGCAGCAGTAGCAGGTTGAGACCTTCTGGGCCTTCTGAAAATTCACACAACCTCCCGGTCTACTCAGCCATTTGCCCTCGAGGAATCGGTAGTCTGAGTGGAAGGCGGCCAGCTTTGTGGAAGTGGATGTTTCCTTTGTTACTTGTTTCATTCATTTTCCCCTGCAGGTCTGAAGGAGAGCTTCCGGGTGCCCAGGATGCAGCAATGGTGCGTGAGCCGTCCACGCACCCCTCTGCCACCGGTGCTGCCTTCAGGACTGGGGGTGGGTGGAGGTGGCCCAGGCAAGGGACTGTCCGTGGGCTCCCTCAGCCTAGAAGAGGTGGGTTGTGTGAACACCAGCCTCTCTTCGACTGCTTCCAGTCTCCTTGGGTGCTCTATGCAAAATGAGCATGATGCTGCTGTTGGGGATGCCTTTGCGCACCTTGGAGCCCAGGCAACCTTGCTACTCAGTGTAGCCAGACCTTGCTTGCCATTGAGGTGGGGCTGAGACCTGGAGCATGCAATATAAAGTGATCATCAAGAAGAGAGGGCCCTTAAGCATGTGCAGAGTGCATTTCCTGCATCGCTAACCCTCTATGATGAAGAAGGGCTTCCCCTCAAGAGAGAATGACTTCCAGACAGGCCTGTGCCCCAGCACTGAAAAGAGCTTCTGGGGTCAAACTGGTGACCTCTGGCAGCATTCAGAAAATGAGAGATCCATGCGCTGGAGGGTCAGAATGTCATCAGGAACTCAAAAGGGCCTCCTTGGCTGAGAGAATTTAATAGCCAACCATTTGCCGGCGGGGTGGTGGTGGTGGTGGTGGTGGAATAGCGCTCAGAAATACAAGGAGTGACGCAGCTTATAAGAAGGAACATGGAAATATTTTTTTCACTCAGTTGTGCTTGGTCTTGAACTGAGCTGAATTGGTGGGGGGGGGGAAATCAAGCAAATTCTCCTAGCTTATTTTCCTAATCTGTTTTTCTCTCTCTCCCCGCCCCAGTGTGTGTGTGCGTGCACGTATGTGCGTGCTTATGGTAAGCTGCCAGCACCACACCATAGAGGCAGCTGTGTGACAGCTAATGGTGTGTGCGGAGAACTCTGCATACATTGTGTCTAGCACACTGTGGCAGGTGGGGCTCCCCGGCCTTATTCAGGGGCATGTTCAAATTCAGCACGCGTCGAGTTCTGAGGACACTCTGAACTAGCACATGACTTGCACTGGCGGCTCACAAGTAGCGGCTGCCGTGGTAGAGTCGGTTGTGAATGTGGCCTCCTGAAGATACTCTGCCCTTGTGGTCATTGTGACGGGTGCCAAGGACCTTAAACCAGGAACCTGGGAGCTGAGGCACCGGTTCCCTGCTCCCTGCGCCACCGGGGCACTAAGCCAGAAGAGGGAACGGCAGGCTGTTCTAAGCTAGGGTGGTATTGCATCCCACTACAGTCCTCCCAGTTCTTGGAATTCGGTGACCCCAGACAGCCAATCCGATGCCCTTGCCTACTGGAAAGCTCCATCACTGGGGCTGTAAATCTGCTCTGGATTTTAGTCAGAACCTGTCAGAGCAATAAAGGAGCTAACCAAGTTGCAGAGCCTATTTTGGGGATGAGGGTCAGCACCTTGGACAGCCCCTTTAGAGTTCTGGCTGGTTCTGACTGCAGCCCCAGAGCGGCGAAATCGGCGTGACCAGCCTCCACTGAGCTTCGCAATCTGCTGTACTCCCTCAGCTTGGGCAATTTATCATCGACTGATTTGCCAGCCACATCTCCCATCCCAACGCATGCTCCTTTCCACATCTCTCTCTAGCTGTGGGTGCTGAACTTGTCCAGCATTTGACCCTGGCTGCCAGACAATTGTCTGGGATGCTCAAAGGACAATCGGAAGTTGGCATGGGTGATACAGCAGACCAAAAGGATATAGACTTTGACACACACACCCCAAATTACTTTGACCCTTCTAATAATCTGGGTCAAAGTAAAGCACACCGCGTTTTAGGAAAACCAAGCAAGTGGCAGGCAGTGAATACATTGGATTTTGAGTGCAGAATTTGTGTGTGGGCACAAGCAAGGGATCCGTTACAACCTGTGATGTTTCTTTTAGTTCCAAAGTGTGCTTGAGATCACCCCGTTTTAGGAAGGAGATCACAAAGGTGGAAATGGTATGGAGGAAGGACCACTCAGATAGACAGATTTGGAGCACCACCCTGACAAAGATGGGCTAAAGTGCCTGAGACTTTTTAACTCAATAAAAAAGAACAAAGGGAGGATATCATAAATCACAGAGGTTTATAAAATGATGCATTGTGTGGAGAGAGGAAAAGCCATCCCTCCTGGCAAAAGGAAGAACTTCATATTTGTGGAATGCCTGCCACATTATGACCACTAGCTTACGTGGCTTAAAAACAACAACGATTAGACAAAGCCCTGGAGGTTACAGCAAAGCGATTCTCTAGTTCTTTTGTGGTCAAGGGTGACCCTGTTCCTGAGGTCCCTGGCCCCAAATCGTATCTCAATGTTTTCACAGGGATAGAATTAGTCCTCATAAATCCGTAAGCCACCCAAAGAGGCAGTTGATTCCTGCTTTCCCCAGGCCTTCTGTGACATCCGTCCCCTGGGGTGGTGCGTTTGGGACTATAGCTCTAGATTTCTGTCACCAAAAAGGATGAGAATTAGGATTATTGGCACAGCTGCTTGGGCCGAAAAATGTGATTAGTTTGGCAGAAATTCATGTGCTTTTCTTTGTTTTTCTTTTTTTCCTTTTGCCAGGATCATATTGTGTCCTGGCCTAATCTGACCAGCTCTAATTTTAAATAGGCTTAATTGTTGTAATAATTAAGGGGGAAGCCAGGTTAATATAATTATTCCAAAGTTGTATATGTCTCTCCTCTCTCTCAATTACTTTACAATTTGGGGGGGGGGGAGATTGCTGGCCGAAAGATTTATAGTCAAGTGGAGTTCAATTAGGAGCACGCAAAAGGGTTGACTCCCCATTCACTGTCTCTCAGGGTGGATTCTCCTTCCCTCTGTCTTGGCTTAGGGACTATGACCGAGTTCTCACTGACATGGTCAACCTGTGTTTGGGCTGTTCAGATTGCAGGCTGAGGTTCACATGACTCAGTGCTGTTCCAGAAGAAAAATAAAATAAAACCATGAATAAAATTAAATAGTTTTAGGGTGCCATCCTATGCATGCTTAGACAGAGAAAAGGCCTACAACTCTCAGCATGCCCCAGCCAGCCTTTCCTCTGTCTAAACATGCATAGGATGGCACCCTAAAACTATTTATCCTTCATAAATAAAATGAGATGTGGAGGAGGAGGGTTCTAGCTTAACTTCACTGACTTGCTTGTTTTCTCTGTGTAGGAATGTATTTGTATGGAGGAATATTCAATCACATCACGCACCCCCCCCCCCACCTGCAGTCTGAAAGAGCAGAGCCCAGTACAGGTTTGCCACCTCAGTGAGAAGTAGCCTAGATTACAATCCAAGAGATCCTTTTTTGAAGAGAAGGGGGGAAAACACCTTTAAAACGGCTGCAGGAGGGTCTGCATTTGATAAGAGGGGGAGTGGCTGTTTAACCTCCCCCTCCCTCGCACACACCCCATTTCCCGCATCTCAGTCGCCTTGCCTCCCGCTCAAAAAACTGTTTGTAGTCCTGTGAGAAGGAGGGCAGGTTAGACAAGAACAAGATAGGAACCAGTCTTTCTTCTACTTTAAGACTTGTGTGTGGGGTGGGGTGGGGGAGAAAGAGATTGGCGAAATGGTTAAACACCCTTTCCCCCAGCAGTGCTCTGCGGATCAAATTCTGAGCCCCGTGCACCTGCCTTAAACTATATTAAAAACAAAAATAGATCTTCCACCTCACACATGGTTTGGGCCTTAGTGGGACCAGTGACCTCTGCAGTGCCTGTCCACTGCCAAATTGAACACTGAGACAGCGTGAAGATAATGGTGGAGTGGTCATATTCATGACATGCCCTTTGGGAACCCAGGAGGAGGGCAGACGCTTTGTATTGATGAGGTTCAGGCCCTCATCCCTGACCTAAAAAATCTTGGGTCCATTCCTTATTAGCATTGTTGTGGAATCGCATAAATACTCAGCAGGGAGTGCCATCTTCTTGGACCAGGTCTCCCACTCAAGACAGAGGGAAAGGGGTTTCATAGCACCTGGCTTTCCTCCTCCTTCTCCCCATCTTAGCCTCAGGGACAAACGACACCTGACATTAAATGCATCGGTTCCCCTTGGTTTCCCCACTTTTAAAATAGCAGCCATGACTGAGTGCAGGGGGGGGGGGGGCGTTAACCCTTTCTTCCTGCATTGCAGTCCAGACAAAAATACCCCCCCCCCCATGCTATTTGGCACAGGGAGAAACCTAGCCATGTTCTGAGGGAATCTTCCCTGGCCCAGTTGCAGCCTTTTCCAACCATGAGTCTCTGGGTGTTCTTGGACTCTGCGCCTCTCGTCACCCCCACCTGGCATGGCCAGTGGTCAGAGATGTTGGCACCGATACCACCTGGGGACCAAGTCTGGGCCAGGCTGTGCCTCCTAGTCAACATTCATGTCCCTCTTCCTCTTCAGCTGACCACAGCTGACACCTGCTACCTGTTTCTTCTCCAGATCCCACGTGAGGGCCATCTCCTGCTGCAAGAGAAGGGAACTGGCCACTGTCCTCTTCCTGCCTCGGCTTTGGGGACACCACCAATCATGACAACAACAACTACAACTACAATAACAAAGGCAGTCTACATGGTACTTTATAGGGTTTCAGAAGCAAAAAACCAGACAGGTGCGTGCCATCCAGCAAGCAAACAATCTGACATTAACAGTACAAAAGACATCAGGGGGAGAGAAACAAGGGTGGCAAGGAGTTAGGGTAGCGAACTCTTGAGATAAAAATTCTGATGTGATACCTGGGCAGAGCTTGACGGCAAGGCCTGGATCTGGTCTCACGATAGAGGCAGAATGCCATGGTTTAGGGCAGGTTCTGGGGCAGAGGCCAGCATTCCGGAAAGTCTGGGTACGAAGCCTGCAAAGGGCCAGGGTGGAGCCCAGCGCAAAAGCTGTCTGTTCACCAAAGTGCCAAGCTAAGAACAAACAAGCCAAACCCATCAGCTTATATGTCTTAGCAAGGGCCTTTCCCCATACAAATGTTGCCCCCCTGCCTATTATGATTTATTTGAGATCCCTGTCCCATCTCCACCCCATATGGGACATTTAAAAACAACAACAACCCTGCTACAGGGAGCAGAGTCCTTTCAGTGGTTGCCCCGAAAGTTGTGGAGCTGTTTGGACTGGTGGCCTTTTTAAATTGTCCAACAAACCATGTTCTCTGTGGGGCGCACAATACAGTCCTATGGGTTGCGCCCGCGTTAGATGGCTGTCTCTGAACTCTGAGGCTTCCATGCATCTAGTGCCCTGCTGGGCTGCTGTCAGCAGGGCAGGAGGAGCAACGGCAGTGATTTTTGCCTCTCTGTGCGTCTGCTGTTGTGTCTTTGCCCTGGACAGGCCTCTGAACCCATCCAAAGGAGTCCCGCTGGCAGGGGCGGGGCGGGGCTGGAGCGGCCATAGGAAGCATCGTATCCTGGTCCCTCCCCTCCCCGCCCACCTCTTCGAGGTCCTCCAAGGCTGTTTTGCGGAGGGGGGACTCCAAAGAACCCTGGGGTCCCTGGGACACGCTCCCAGGACCTCGCATTGCTCTCTAAAAACATAAAACACAAACAATAAAACCACGTGTAAAAACAGCACATAATAAAACCAAGATAAATACAGCAGCAAAGAGTAAAAACACTACAGCAGATAAAACCAAAGTAAAACCAGCAGCAAATTAAGAGTGCAACGATATTAAAAAACAACACTAAAAACAATTCTTAAAATGCCTGGGAGAATAAAAAGGTCTTCACTTGGCACCAAAAAGACTATAATTTAGTCTCTCAGGGGAGGGCATTCCAGAGACTACTAGAGCAGGGCAGGGTGGGGGACCACTGAAAAGGTCCTCTTTCTTGTAGTCACCCATCTCACCTCCTTTGGGTGGGAGTGGGGGAGAGAGGCACTTGGAGAGGAGGGCCTCAAAGGAACCATCTCTGAGTCCCATAGGAAGTTCTGTTACGTACCTCACTCATGGTCTCTCAAAAGCAGCGTAAGGCTCTTTAATTTGGCAAGGCCTTGGGGCTGCAATGGGCTGGGTTCCCTGAGAAGCTGCTAACTGGTCCTTGATGAGAGGGGATACTTTTGATTCTGCCATAGTGTAATATTACATCCTTTGTAGGGCTGAATTTGTACTAGGGCTCAGCAGAGCTCAGTCCTGCAAAGGATGCAACATCTCACACTTGTTTTCAATTCTGGAAAAGATGACCAATAGATTAAAGGCATAGAACAAGTGCAGGGCACATCTGAGCCCATGCAGAAGGCATTTCTGTCACCACTTACAGTCGCCACACACCTATGGACTAAGGGGCGCGGCTTCCGGATCATAGGGTCACGTTTCCGGATAGACGGGTGGCGCAGCATTTTTTTTTCTCAACATCAGACACTGACTGGTTCTTTGTGCTGCTTTTCATTGGAATTGGTGTTATTGTTTGGTTTCATGAAGTTATAAGCCTGCCTCCAGCTTCTGGAATACTGGGATAGAAATGTTTAAAATAAAGGAACAGAATAAATATTTTCATTCAGATTTTATTTATTTATTTAAAATTGAATTAAGTAATTGTTGCATGTGCGATAAATGTAGCAGTCTTCCTGAAACAGGGTGTGGGGTGGTGGCCATCCTACTGCCGGGGGGTGGGGGGTGGAAACCCTGCCTAGATATGCATTGTGATATAACAGAAGGGGTGGATTTCAGCCTCCAATAAGTATATAATAAAATGCAAGGTTTACAGGGCAGTGGGCACTGGAAATATATAGTTATACTGCTATAGTTATTTTGGTGTTATTAAAAATAAATATTTCTAGAGGAGCACTTCTGTATTAGAATTGTACCAAACTGCCAAAGAATTAAAACGACCGCCAACAGCAGTTGTTGGTATTCACTATTTTATTTTTTTATTTATTTCATTTCTATACCGCCCAATAGCCAAAGCTCTCTGGGCAGTTCACAAAAATTAAAACCTAAGAGCACACAATAAAACAATATAAAATATATAAAACATTAAAACCACAGTATAATAATACAACCAGAATAAAACCTAGCAGCAATGCAGGGATTTATAGATTTAAAACAGCAAAGCTAAAAGTCTAGAAAGCTAAAATGCTAAAATGCCTGGGAAAATAAAAAGGTCTTCACCTGGCGCTGGAAAGAATACCATGTAGGTGCCAGGTGAACCTCACTAGGGAGTTCATTCCAGAGCCGGGGTGCCACAGCAGGAAAAGCCCTCCTCCTAGTAGCCACCCGCCTCACTTCCTTTGGCAGGGGCTCACGGAGAAGGGCCACTGATGATGATCTTAAGGTCCGGGCAGGCACATATGGGAGGAGGCGATCCTGCAGATAACCTGGCCCCAAGCCGTTAAGGGCTTTGAATGTTAACACCAGCACTTTGAATCGGGCCCGGAAATGGACTGGCAGCCAGTGCAGCTGGAAAAGTACTGGCGTAATATGAGGTCGCTGGCCAGTCCCTGTTAACAATCTTGCTGCCCTATTTTGGACCAGCTGAAGTTTCCAGACCGTTTTCAAAGGCAGACCCACATATAACAGATTGCAGTAATCCAGACGAGAAGTTATCAGAGCATGGATAACTGTAGCTAGGCTATCTCTGTCCAGATAGGGGTGTAGCTGGTATACCAGCCTAAGCTGATAAAAAGTGCTCCGTGCCACTGAGTTCACCTGTGGCTCAAGTGACAGTTCTGGATCCAAGGGCACCCCCAAACTACGAACGTGATCCTTTAGGGGGAGTGCAACCCCCTCCAGAACAGGTTGAATATCACCTAGCCGGGCAGACGAACCACCCACTAACAGTACCTCCGTCTTGTCTGGATTGAGTTTCAGTTTATTGGCCCTCATCCAGTGCATTACCAGGCTCAGGCCCTGATTCAGAACAGCCACTGCCTCACCTGGTTTTGATGAGAAAGAGAGGTAGAGCTGGGTGTCATCTGCATATTGATGGCACCTCAGCCCACACCTCCGGATAACCTCCCCCAGCGGTTTCATGTAGATGGTAATCAGCATGGGGGATAAAATAGAGCCCTGTGGAACCCCATGGCACAATTGCCAAGGCACAGAGCAATAATCCCCCAGCACCACCTTCTGGAATCAGCCACCCAAGTAGGAGCGGAACCACTGCAGTGCTGTGCCTCCAACTCCCAACCCAGAAAACCTATCCAGAAGGACACCATGGTTGATGGTATCGAAAGCCGCTGAGAGGTCCAGGAGAATCAACAGGGTCGCACTTGGCCTGTCCCTCTCCCGGCAGAGGTCATCCCACAGGGCGACCAAGGCAGTTTCCGTTCCAAAACGAGGCCTGAAGCCCGACTGAAATGGATGTAGATAATCTGTTTCATTCCAGAGTGCCTGGAGCTGTTCTGCAACCACCCGCTCAAGCACCTTGCCCAGGAAGGGGATGTTGGCCCCTGGCCTATAATTGTCCTCCAGCCTGGTCCAGGTTAGGCTTTTTCAGGAGTGGTCTGATTACCACTTCTTTTAAAGCGGCCGGCACCACTCCCTCTCTCAAGGAGGAATTTACAACCTCCTGGACCCAGCCGGACATCCCCTCCTTGTTTGATTTAATAAGCCATGAAGGGCAAGGGTCAAGCACACAAGTGGTCGATCAGACTTGGCCAAGCACCTTGTCTGCATCCTCCGGCCTCAATAACTGAAACTCATCCAATAAAACCGGACCAGACGGTGCTCTGAACGCCTCTACCAATGGAACTGCATTAATTGTGGTGTCCAATTCATGATGGATCTGAGCTACTTTATCTTCAAAGTGCCGTGCAAACTCGTCACAGCGTGCCACCGAGGGTTCCACCATCTCTCTCCCTGGCCCAGAATGTAACAGGCCGCGAACCACTCGGAAAAGCTCCGCTGGACGACACTGAGAAGATACAATGCTGGTGGAAAAGAACTATCTCTTAGCCACCCTCACCGCCACAGAGTAGGCTCGATAGTGGGCTCTTACTTGTGTTCGGTCAGACTCAGCATGAGTTTTCCTCCACCTGCTTTCTAACCGTCTCCCCTCTTGCTTCACTGCCCTCAGCTCAGGTGTATACCAAGGAGCTGGCCGGGCTCTGCTCAGAGGGAGGGGGCGCTTGGGCACGATCGTGTCAACTGCCGGAGTCATCTCTGCATTCCACAGAGCGACCTGGGCTTCGACAGGAGCACCAGACATACCAGCAGGAAAAACCCCCAGAGCCCTCTGGAATCCATCGGAATCCATTAGCCTCCAGGGGTGGACCATTTTAATAGGTCCCCCACCCTTGCAGAGGGGGAAGGCTGCCAAGTGCCTAAACCTCAGCAGGAAGTGATCTGACCATGACAAAGGGACAGATGTTAATTCCCCCACTTTCAGATCACCATCCTCTTGCCCAGTCGAGAAAACCAGATCAAGCGTGTGTCCTTTTATATGCGTTGGGCCGATGACATGTTGGGACAGCCCCATGGTTGTCATGGCGGCCATGAAGTCCTGAGCCGCCCCGGATACAGCGGCCTTGGCATGGAAGTTGAGATCCCCCAGGACCATCATCCTAGGGGTCCTCAACACCAAGTCCGAGACCACCTCTGTCAGCTCAGGCAGGGAGTCTGATGGGCAGCGGGGTGGGCGGTACACCAACAGAATCCCTAATCTGTCCTGGGTACCCAACGCAAGGTACAAGCACTCAAAATCTGCACTTCGAATGAGCAGGAAGCCTAGAGAGGGAGACTGAATTCCTATAGACGATGGCAACCCCCTATCCTGGACCCTCGAGTCGGTGTTGGTGCTGCATCGAGTACCCAGGAGGGCACAGCTGGGAGAGAGTGACCCCTCCTAGTCCCCCCACCCAGGTCTCAGTAATACATACCAGGTCAGCCCCCTCATCCACAATCAAATCACGGATGAGGGAGATGTTATTTTGGGCCAACCTGGCATTCAGCAGCAGCACCACCAGGCCCAAGGGCAAACTGGTAAGGCTGCTAGGAACCATCAGGTTGGGGGAAGAACCAGAAGAGGGGATAACCATAAGGTGTCTAGCCCCTCTTCTCCTCATCTGGCCTGTTAAAGAAGGAGCCGTTAAAATATGTGTTTGCCCCTTTCTTCCTGGTCTTTAAAGCTGCTGCTATTCGCTGATGGTATCTCTGTCTGCTGGTGTCTCTGGAGAGGTGATGGGCGGGTCTTCATATGCTCCTCCATGCATCTCCAAGTGCAATGCCAAGTGCGCACTTAGCATTGCACTTGGTGCGATGCCGAGGCGCATGCCGATGTGCTGCCTCTGTTTGTTTGGCAGGGGCAGAAACAGGCTCAGGGTCTGCCTGGTGCAGCTGGTCCTAAATACTAAACGTACTAAATGTTTGGGCTTGGAGGAGTTGAGCGCTCATTACTGATTACATCACAAACAGTATCCAATAGGAAGGAATCCACCACACTCCCACGCCACCATATCCCAGCCACCAATCGCAGTAAAGGAATTCTTTATTTGAAGGAATTCTCACATTTTACCAGGTCTTGCCCTGCAAATGAAGGCTCCTTCTCCTTCCACTGTTGCTACCAGCAGCCATTCCAGCAGGCTGTATGCAGGGCCATTCAACCAGCCCTGCTGAAAGGCTACTTAATTGTTCATTCTTCCCTTCCCAACTATTTTTTCTTTGTGTGTTGTGTCTTTTTAAGTTGTAAGCCAGTGGGCAGGGACTCTCCTGTTTCACTGATTCCATGTAAGCCGCTCTGGGAGACCTTTTGGCTGAGGAAGAGCATAAAAATACTTTAAATAAATAAATGGGAACTTGAGGACTGTGCACAATGAATGCAACAAAAAAAAAAGCATTTCCCCTGCAAAATGAAATACAATAATACAAAAATTGCAACAACGAACACCTGATGGAGGAAAGCCTGTTTAAGCCAATGAACAGTCTGCATATTTGATCAGATTCCTCGTTCTCCTTTAAGATGAAAAAGGGCTAAATCCAACTGCTTCCTGACTTCTTTTTTCCTACAGTGTTTATATGATCAGATATACTGTAGGAAAAAAGAAGAGGTTCGGGAGCAGTCAGATTTAACCCTGTTATGTTATAAACCTTGTCCTTCACCATCACCCGCTCCACCCAAACTAGAATAATGAATGCTGCTCTATTTTGATAGAAGGACTTTTTATTGATTAATTAAAACCTGATTTGAGGTTTAAGCCAATCTTACATTATTAGGGATTAGAACAGATAAGACCTTCATAAAGTCAGAGTGGGGACCAGCATCTGCTGTACTAGGGCAAATCTGGTGCCTTTTTTTGAACATCTGGCACACAGCTGGCCATTGCTTTATATGATGGGTGATACTTGTGTAAGTAGACCATGGATCAGAGTTGATTCAGCTGACCTTTTTGGTCTGGGCTGGAGGAAGTGGGTTGAATTTGCTTAGATTGTCACCCCTTCACAGTTTATGTTCCAGTTGTGCTCGTCATAGTGAAGCTGTTATCTGAGTCCTTTGCCATGACCATCGGCAGAGTAAAGTTAAAATGGCGAGGATAACTTACGCAATAGATGTGTTTTGTGCACACTCAGAGGGTTGGTTCACGCCTTCATGCTGCCATCTGATCTCTCATCCCTTGATTACGCCAGCATTGGTGACTGGCTCCTGAATGCACATAACTGACGTTATTGGAAATTATTGCATTTGAGCGGCCATTGAGCATGGATATGAAAACTCTTGTATATTGTTGTATCTGTGACCTCTCATTCACACATACATGTCATCACTTGATGTTGCCGGCATCAGCTGAGATATATGCATGTTTGAACCAGCCCGAATTCAATCACTATCAATATATTTGGGGGTGGGGGAGGCATTTTCCCCACTCCTATTGACAAGTCACAATTTTAAAAGAAATTTTGCTTTGCCTCTTCTTGTAGTACGGCTCGCTTATGCACGTCATCTATTTTGTATTGTGCTCATGGCAGTGAAACCTCTGAGAACGGCTCAGCTGTTTTCTAAAGTGAAATCAGAAACTCACACTCCTTCTCTTCTGTGTAAAGGAGAAATGGGGCGGGGACATCACAAGCCCAGGGCTCACCATGGCTCATCCCCAGCCATCTAAACCAGCCATCTAAACCAGCCATCGTGCCCTCCAGATAGGTTCAACTACAACCCCTATCATCCCCAGCCAGTGATTGCCCGAATGGCTTGCCCAAAGTTAGTTACCCCAGTCAGCTTCCTAGCTGAGTTGGATTCCAGACCCTTGCTTTCCCCATACAAATCCAACACTCTAACTGCTATCAGATATCAATAGAAATAATTCATATTTATCAGAATCAAATATTGCTATCGAATGTCACTTGTTCAAACCTTTGGTGGATTTTTGAATATTCAGGGAATATCCGCAGAATATTCCGTGTCAGATTTAACAGAGGAGCAGAGTTTGGGGGAGCTAATCTGTTTCACCTGTACCTTTCTAAGCATTACTGAAAATGGGGCATATACTTTACTTGACAGTGGCATATACTTGGCATATACTGGGCATATACAGGGCATATGCTTTATTTGAAAGTGAACTGGGCATATACTTTATTTGAAATAAATATACTTTATTTATACTTCATTTGAAATTCCTCCTACTCCACCCATCCCATGAGGTCTAGAAACTTTAAATGAAAGCCAAAAGAGCCTGACTTGTAGGATAGCTTCTGCAGTTCGTTGGCACAGCTCATGTAGAACTGTAGGCCTCCATGAATTCATTCAGAAGATTACCTGCAAAACCAATCCAATGAGGGAACAGCCATAAACAGAAAGGGGGTGGGGCTGGGCCTTGTAAAACTGGCTGAGCAAGGGTGCATAAAGTGTGCACCCAACACACTCACACGGTTTTATTTTTCTGTGCTCTCAGTGCTTGATGAGATTGTTGCCATATTAATGGGATTAAAGCTGAAATAACAGATGTTAACTTTGCGATGGAAGCTCCAGAGATACTCAGGGAGCTTAGAACAGGAAGGGGTTTTAGTCACCTCCTGGGCTTCAAGATACACACACAGACGCAGGAAATAAGCCACTTGGTAGCAATCTGTGTCCCTTCGCCAACAGGGAAGGATGGGCAGAGCTTGCGAGGGGACAGGAAAGTCAAAGAGGACTGGAGGGGTCCAGCTCTGTGAGAAAGGCTGCGTCTCACTCATTTCTTTAAAATATTTCATCACAACTGACACTTGCTTCTTCTCTGTCTGTACACATATGTAGGCATCAGCTGAGCTGCTGAGGGGATCCAATACGTTCATAAACATTCCCATTGTGCGCACGGGGGCGGGGGGGAGACTCAGTGGCAGGATGAGGACAAACGCTGCAAGCTCTGTAAGGAACATCGAGGGTTGGAGGTTTGTTTGGCAGGCCAAGTGGCCTCGGGCTGAGCACCCAGGGGAGCCGAGTGCTATCCCACTGAAATGGGGAGGAAGTTCGAGGCAGGGGCCCAGCGCAGGCAGGCAGGAGGGCTGGGCTGGGCTGGGCTGGGCTGGGCTGGGCAGGTGAGTTGGCCAGACAGGGAGCCGCGGGGGGGGGGGGTGCTTGTGGAATAAGGGCAGCAAAGTAAGCAGTTGGGAGGGTCCAGGCAGAGGATGAGGGAAAGTGCGGCAGAGGGAACATGTGGCCAGTGGGGGACCACAGCTCCGTGGCGGCACACCCGCTTTGCACGCTTTCAGTCCCTGGCCTCTGTGGTCCAAGAGCTCAGCTCGCCGGCGATGTGGGAGAGCCCTCTCTGGCTGAGACCCTAGAAGGCCACTGCCAGTCAGGTGGACGCACAGTCGGGCCTGCACACAGCTGTGCTGTATGGATGAAATGCTTCTCGCGCTGGTAGGCCGTTTGCGTGTGTGGAGAACAGGGCTGCCCACTGCAGGATCCCTCTGTGTGTGCGCGCATGCGTGCACATGCTGCACAATCAACCTCTGCGTGCTCGAAGTGATGAGGCGCGCTGCTCCCTTCCTCCACTGGGTCCCTGCTACCGTCTGGGCTGGTGGGCTGGCTTTGCTCCTACCGCAGCTTTGCTCTGGAGCAGAGAGCTTTGTGTTTCTCCTAGGAATTAATGGCAGCCACTGATTTACATGGGAGGGCACCACTGGACAAGGAGGCCACCCCGCCACCTGCCTCTGGCAACCCCAGGTCTCTGCCAGGCTTTGCTTCCTTTTGGCTGTGTCCTGGGTCTTTTATTTCGTCCCACAGAACTCAGCTGGCACCGCCGTGAGCTGACTCAGAGCACCGCCTGCAGAGCCCCATCCCTTCTTCTGCCACGTAGCCACAGCCCGGGCTTGGCGTCAGGAACCAAGCCAGCCCCTACAGACACAGCTGCATCCCAGGTCCTGGTCACGCTGGTGTGTGACGGACCATCGAGAACTGGCTTTTGCTGATGTATCCAGGGATGACTGCGTGCGTGCATGTTTGTACATAGGATGTTCGCACCAAGAGCTCCTTAGAGGCCCTGAAACATGAGACCTATCGCACATCAGCTCTGACCCAGAACATCGCAAAGAACCAGACCCATCGCTTTCCTTCCAGGACCATGCCAGGTTTTTCTTTCCTTTGTGTATATTGGATTGGCGGGCGGCGGTGGGGGGGCGGCGGCGGCGGAAGGAAGCACGGATGAGTCAAACACTGCTTGACCTTTCATGACTGAGCCGTTCAGAATGCTTCCCACCGCTTCACCCGCCACCCCCAGCCCGTGGGGGTTCTCCAAATGTCATTGGCCCCATTGGACTTGCATGCAGCCAAACCCCTTCCCACTCAAGGCTCAGAGTGTTGGCGTGGAAGCCCCTGGATTTCGCTCCTCAAACCAACTATTGGGAGCGGAAGGAAGGAGACAGAGAGAGCAAGGGAGTGTGGACTGGGAGGCCTGCAATTCAGCTCCCTGCAGTTTCCGTTGGCGGCCTTCTGTTCCAGACCTGCTCTTTTACCCCTTTAAAGATTTTTTAAGTTTGTTCTTTAAAAAAACAAAAGAGCTGCCCTTTTTCTGGATCTGTATACAAGACTAGAGATGTTCCACTGATGTTTTATATTGCTATGCATGGTTCTGGACATGGTGGTGCAGCTGGGCCTGGGCCTGCAGCCCAAGGGGGCCTCAAAAGGCCACCCAGAGAGTGGCAGGTGGTGGCCCAAGTGGCAAAGTGGCCCAGCATCAGCACCGGGACCAGCATGGGCATGCCAGGGCCCACTGGAGCTTACGCTGCTGGCCCCAGCATCCGCGCTTTCTCTTTAGGCCTCTACCTGGTTACAGGTGCTCACTGTATTATTTTTATTTTTAAAAGGTATTATCTGTTTCTACGAGAAAATTATGCTTATTCACAAACGAATGTGTTTGGCATCCGGGCAGCGGATGTAAATCCTGTTTTATTCCTGTAGTCACGACGGTGCTTTGATTTAAGTGAAATGGAAGCCTGCACATGCTCAGAGTATTTGTTTTATTTTATTTTATCAGGATTGGGAAACTCTCTTTTGTCTGTCTGTTTCTGTTTCAAATGTTTCAGGGATGCAGAAGTAGTTGTAAAGCATGGAATGGTGGGGCGGGGGGAGGGAAATGCTGGCCAGCAGTGATGGGAATGGCAGTATAATACATCTGGAGGGCACTGGTTTGGGGAAGGCTGGTCTAAAGCCCCCCCCCCTTCAGTCCAGTGTCTAAAATAAGATAGCTGCCCCACTTTTTGGAAATCAGAATCCAAGACATGGTCAGCAGAAGAGGTCTCCCCGTAGTCTAGAGCAAAGAAGAGGCAATGGGGAACAAAGGACTGCAAAGGGTTAAAAGACAGAATTGGCTAATTTGATGAATGAATCAACTGCAAATTGATGTATATTTGGATATCTGGTCTGCTTTTACTGAAGTTTATGTGTAATCTTTTTTCTTTTTTTTTAAATGTACACACAATATAAAAACTTGTCACATATTTTATAGAATTATCCCCCTCTGTTTCTAAGCTACCAGGAAGAGGGCCTTTTCTGCTGTGGCACCCTGGCTGTGGAATGAGCTCCCTACAAAGGTTTGCCTGGCGCCTACGTTGTACTCCTTCTGATGCCAGGTGAAGACCGTTTTATTTTCCCAGCATTTTAGCATTATCGTCTTTTAACTTTGCTGTTTAAATCTGGTACTGTATTTTTAAATTTCTGCATTGCTGCTAGGTTTTATTCTGGTTATATTTTTATACTGTAGTTTTAAGCTTTTATATTTTATACTATTTTTATTTTCTACTTTGTGGTTTCAATTTTTGCGAACTGCCCAGAGACCTTCAGCTATTGGACAGTATAGAAATGTAATAAATAAATTCAATTTCCCCCTTTTTTTCTCCCTAGAATTTTGTAATATTTGAAACTGAGGGCTTTAGAGTATGTTGTTATATTTTCAATTTTTTGGTTTTGTTATGTTTTTATTTGCTTTGTTTTGCTGAAGCTCACAATTAAAAATTGATTAAAAAATACATTGATGAAAGATACCAAGTGATTTCTATTCTGAGTCTGACCCATCTGTTGGAGCCCATTGGGATCAGGAAGGCTCCCGCCCCGAGGCATACAGTAGGAACTCGGTTGTTTCCGTTAAATAGCAAATAGTAAACTGCTATTTACTATCAAAACAGGACCCAGAGTGAAGGGATGGAAGGCCAGTTTTGTCCTCAGTTTATCAGTGCTTTATGTTATCCCTGTAGGAGTAAATTGAGAAACTGGCGTGTCCACACCATCATTTTCGGCCATGGTGGCTTAAATAAGCCCCTGTGGTTTGTGGCACATGCCGGGCGCCTGTTCTGTAACCAAGCCCCGCTCATAGGTTCTTGTGTCATCCAAACCTGGCAAGGCTGAGTTGTTGGCATGGTTAACAAACCACCCAGAACCCATGGGTTGTTTTAGGGTTGTGGTGGTTTGTTAATCACACCAACAACCCAGCCTTGCTGGGTTCAGACAACTTACAAATGGGGGCTGGTTTATGGACTGGGCAACCATAGATGCCTGGCATGTGCCACAAACCAGGGTGGCTTATTTAAGCCATCGTGGCTGAAAATGATCATGCGAACCAAGTCACTTACATGGGACAGACTGAGGCTTTCTTCACACGGAGCTTTTATCCTGCGATTGAGATTGCTCCTTCATCGAAGTTTGTGGGCTCTTTACATGAGTCTGTGATTCTCCAGGGCGTCTCCTGCACTAAATGCCCTTTGTTCCGTTTTTAAAAAGATCGGAGATAATGCGCTATCAAATTACCCCGTTGTGTTCCCCTTGAGTCCCCTCCGTGAAAAGAGGAAAAGTGGCAAGAAGAGGAGCGAGACCAATGAAAGATAATGGAAGACTCAGCTACGGGGAGAAGGAGGGGGAAAGGGGAGAGGGGAAAGGAAGCACGTGTAAAGGGAGTCCATTGTGATCCTGCATTTAAAATGGGAGCAGAAAGCCCCGTTTTAAATGCAGGATTTTAGGCTGGTGTAGAGATGCCCTGAAAAGAGGCAATCAAGATCATGATTGGTTGCAGTAGCTGTTCAACTGGATTACTGTCCTTGATGCTGCAGCCAGTGAAAGTCGTCAAACCTGCTCCTTTATGCATAGCCACATCCTGGATTCTGTCTCTCGGTTTCTGCATCTTGACTTGGGCTAGATCTACGCTGCTGCTTTACACTGAAGTGTACACTACGCTACATTGAAGTGCACTGATAACTGTTGGAGCACATTACACATTTGATATACCACTTTTGTAGTGTTATTTCCTGCTTTTTATTCCATGTTACCCAATATGCTGCAACAGATGTCATTGTGCGTCCTACGAGGTATAAATGCACAAGTGGGATATAGCGTTACTGTGAAGGGATCGTAATAATATGATTATTGATATGATCATAATAGCAAGGTGTAGATCTGGCCCTGGTGTTTTCTCTGGAACTGCCATTCTTTGTTCACTTTGTTATTTTTTGACAGGGGAACTACATGTGATTCAGATCGTTCTTCTCCTGTGTTTCCCCTGGGCTTCTTGAGTCTTTTTTGATACCTTTTGTGACATTTTTGGGCATAATGCAGCAGTGGCACAACCTCCATAGGTGTGGGTTGCCTTCCTCTTCCATCTTTTTGACGTGTGCAGAGATGTAGCAGGCAGGTAATCGCATCGCTCTGCTGCTACGCTTCAGCATGCTGTCCGTGCCATTTCAGCGGTGTGCTTATTTTTAATAGGCCTTTTAATTTTTTGGCATACACACACACACACACACACACATGCAATAGTGCTTGAATGAAAAGGCATGCTAGTGCAGATTTTAACACTGATTTTAAAAATGAAGACATTGCTAAAATGGGGTACTTTGGTGCATCACCCACATGGCTATGACACACTCACTAGTGTGGACAAAACATAGCGGGATGTGCACACACAAAAAGTGCTTTAACTGCTGAAGTGTGGAAAGTTAGTTGCAATTCTGCATGCAGCTTTTACAGAGGAAGAACAAGGGCTGGGCTCAGCTAGGAGCCGCCCCAGTCTGAAGCGCCCTTGATCGTGCTAGGTGGTAGTGGGCTGTTGGGAACTGGCTGAGTGTATATAAGCCTGACCTGTTAGGATCTAATGAGGCTGTTCTTGGGCACATTTACTAGGGTGCCTGCGATGGCATCTCATCTATGGAATTTGCTTTTCCAACAGATCTGGGAGATGACTTCTTTGATTTCATGTAAGGGTGTGATTACACTGTAGAAAAGGACTGTCTGTCTATTTACCTTCCTACCTACCACAGCCTTCCCTATTGGGCATGTTGGCTGGGGCTGATGGGAGCTGTAGTCCAATGCATCTGGAAGGTACCAGGTTGGGGAAGGCTGCATGTGCGCATGACAGAGAGAGCACTAGCAATGTACATAGTGCTTGAGGGTGAAGATAAGATACATTTTCAGAGTAGTGGTGGCAGTTTGATAATACTGTTGCTGTCCTTCAAGCAAATGTACGTTTTTTCTGTCCTGGGTCAAGCTCTGGAAAACGATGTCTCTGCAGGTTTTCAGCTTTGCCCAGTTTTAACTAGGGCAAAGCTGGCTGTGCTGGGTGCCTATTGGTTAGCATCCGTGTAATCACTAACACATCTTCATCCCTCTATTCCCTCCAAGTTCTGAAAACTGTTCTAAATGTTTGTATATAAACAGATGCATACACACAGAGATGGACAATACAGTGAAGGATTAAAGTACATATACACAAACACGTATGTGCCATGAAAAGAAAAGAAACAGCCTACCTGATCTTGGGAGGGCAGGGAGGGCTGAGAGCTGACATGCTCCCTTGGCATGGTAAGCAACTTGCCAACCCAGCATTCAAGTTGCTGATATGTCTCCTGTAACAAAAATCAGAAAACTGTGTTAACACATGGGGAAACAACCCACTGTGACTGCCCCTAGAATGCTAGATCTGCCTTCAGCCTATCAAAGTAACAGGCAAACAAAAAATAGGTCCCTGCCCCAAAGAGCTTACAGTTTAGATGGTTTGTTTGAGTCATCTGATGCTATTGGCTCTCCAGTCACCTTTTTGACAGTGCACTCGCGCTCCCTCCTTGTGGCACACTGCAGCTTGAACTGGGTAAGGCTGATCAGTCAGTGGTGCCATCTTGCTGCAGGGGTTTGGATGAGAGAACTCATGGTCCATTCTAGTTAAACAGTCTTTGGATAACAAATGGGACTTGCAGCAAAACGTTGCAGGATGTCCTCCTTCCTAAAAGGAGTGCTCCTGTTCAGAATGCCAGCCAGCCATGCCCTCCGTTCCATGCTCCGTTGCCATCACCTGGTTTTCCATGTTTTTCCCCCAAGTGGCGCTTGAAATCATGTGGCTACTGAGCATGCTTAGTCTTCATTTGTCTTTTTGGGGGGAGGGGTGCCCCCTTGGGAATTTTTTTAAATACTTTTTTGCACTTCAAGATTTCCCCCAAGCATGTTTCTCATCTGGCTCCATTTCTGCCAGCCCTCCCCAACTGGGTTTGCTATCAGAGGAAGTGATGCTTCTCTAATTTTTCAGGAATTCAGAATGAATGTTGAATCTGAGTCGATGTCATTGTCTGGGGTCCCTGTGGACATTTCAGCAGCAGCTCCTGATTCTGTTGTGGCTGCTGCCACCTCCGTCTTCTGCTTTTGCATTGTGTTGCCCTGTCACATTATGCCAAACGTGTGCAATTTGTGACCCACCAAGCTGAATGCAGCCCACAAGCCCTTTACCATGCCATGGGCTTGACCCTGGCCCTGCTGCTGCAGTCTCAGAGGGACAGCAGAAGCAAGAGAGCCCTGGTCCTCTGCACATAGACATTGAACTGTTGCTGCTCTCTACGCTCCCAGTTGAGTGCCAGCTTCCTTCTGTAGGAGTTCCAGAATCCAAAATACCAGTGATGCTGCAAGTACATCACCTAGCTCAAGTGTGCTCATTCACACACACACACAAATCCTTGCCGCCGCCGTGTAAAGGTGCCTTTTGGCTCTAAGGCCCTTTTGGTCAATAGGCCCACAGAGTTCCTGCTTACCACACCCCATTCCTGACTACAGTCTTTTTTGTATTCTGTCTGTCTTGTGGGTCAGATATATTTAGAGGGACCTTTCTATTTTTTTAGAGGATGCAGATGTCTAGTGTATGCACATGCATGTACAGTGTTGTAAGGAGGTCTGGCAGCTGGGGCCAGTGTACCAGTTGACACAGTCAGCAGCACACATGCAGGATAGGTGACACTGCCCCGCCCCCCAGCAGCAACAGGTAAAAATGTGGATGGGTCCACCTATTATAACTGGATAACCATCTGTAAAGTCCAGCGTCCCTTTTGTTGTCGTGAGTGGACTGGGTTGCAATGGGAAAAGGGAAGAGTAGCTGTATTCTAGTAGGACTGGAAATAGCAATTATGTTTCTACGTAAACCCACTCCCCCTGCCCCCCCCACTGCCCTTTGCACCTCAAAGTTTCTGCTGATTCCAGTAATAGTGAAAATCCCCGCCACCTTGCCTTGCCGCAGCCAGAGCAAGCAAAAGGAGGGTGCTTCCAACAGGGAACCTGTCTCATCACTGTCAGTGTTCAATCAAAGCAGATGGGTTGCAGCTGTGAGTACCAGCATGACGACCAGCCTGCTTATAGTCACTTGGGAGGGAGAGGGAGGGAGAGAATGAGAACATATGAGTGAGGGACTGGGGGCGGTGGAGGGAGGCTGCAGGAATGCAATGCTACTGAAAGGGGGGGAACTGGCAGCAACCCCCGGCCTGCACTGAACCTGTGCAAACCTACTACGCTTGGCGTATGAGACCGACTGTGTCAGGGGATAAAGGCAGGCTGGTCGCACAGGGTGGTGGTAACTCAGCATTTAAAAATGAGACGGCTTTCCGAAGCAGAGAAAACATCTAGGCCTTGCCATGCCCAGGGGAACCCCTCCCCTGTCCTTGTGCTGCTGCAGCCAGGAATGGAACCCGAAGAGGCCGTTTCTCACAGGACAGGGCGACCGGCCCTCTCTTCCTCCCCCCCACCCCCGGCTTAGGTCATCGAAACATTTTCAGTCTGATCCGAGGCATGACTGCTCGGAAATACGTCCCAATGACTTCAATGGCACCTACTGCTAAGTAAGTGTACATAGGGCTGCTGTGCTACTGTCTGTAGCTCGCTCACTCACGCTTGCGACAGCCCTCTGAAAGACAGGTTGTTTCCCTCTTCCTTTTTTGCACTTATGGGGGGCAAATAGGAAGTGGCTCGCCCAAGTTCCGCTACTGAAGGCCATTTCACACATTACACTGCAACAAACCCAGGTTTGCCACCGAGTGTGCGAACCCAAGACCCCCAGGGATACTTGAAGGATACACATTCCTTCAAGTACAGGTTTGCTGCATTCACATTTTACATTTTTATTATGTATTTATTTATATAGTGCCATCTATGTGTGTGATGCTTTACAAATCACAGGCCTGACAGGTTCCTACCCCAATGGGCTTGCAGTCTGAAACAGACACCGGGAAACGACAGAGGAAGGGCAGAAATGGAGCCATGGCTAGGCAGCAGGAAAAGATGTGACTATTTCAATTACAAGCACTTTGGCTTAGTTACAATAAGGTATGGGGTAATGTGTAATGGGTGTGGGCAACTAGTGGTTTCAAGGATCAAGAAAGAAAAAGACCATGAACTGTGATTGCTATTTGCCATTTTTAAGGTATACTTGCAAAATCTTACAAAAAACGGAATGTTACAGACAAAAACGTCTGGCCCTGACTGCTGGGTAGCACATATGGGGGGGGCATTATTCCCCCCTGCAGTCACCATGGGACCTTTGAAGAGCTGCAGCTGGAACAGCAGCCGCACCAGCAACGTCCACTGACTGGAGGAGCACTTTCCATTGCCATACTCCCAGCACCTCCAGAAATCACCACTGCCTTTCCAAAAGAGTCTTACTTTTACTCCGTATCAATGCTCACTTCTTGCCTGCTTCCTTGGAGGCCCCTTGTCAGGAAGGAAGGCAGGATGTCAATATTCGTAACAACTCAATAAACCATGTATGAAGCACTCTGGGTCCATGGCTGAGCCGGGGCTTGAACCCAGGTCCTGAGGCCTCCTTGGCTCCAGTCCACCTGGCTGACCAGCGGACAAAGCATATTTCCAAGGACAGAGGTCAGGTGTGGACATCTTTCTTATACAGAGCTCCTTGGGAAGGGTGGAGATAGGAGGGCATCCCCTTATTGGGGGGAGGGGTCCTTGCCCTACTCTGTGCCTCCCTTACCCCAGATTTCCAAAGAGGAACGTTGACTTGTTTCGAGCCACCGAATCTGAAAGGGCTGGAGGAGATGACATCGATAGTTGTTTGTTTGTTTGTTTGTTTGTTCAGAGTGTTTATATGCTACTTTTTAGGGCCAAGCCCTCACAAAGCAACATACAAAGAGGAATGTTACAGGTTACAATTAGGCTCATCAGATAGGTTTATGCTTACTAAGAAGGAAACTGGTGGTGATTACACAAGCCGTTCACATTCTTAAGGAAAGGCTACAGTGAAGAGATTCGTTTTCAAGGTTTTTAAAAAGGCGTGTACCTAAAAAGCTACATGTAGATCAATCAGTTGATTACATAACTACGGGGCCACCACCAAGGAGGCCCTGTCTCTCATGTTTGCTGACCTAACCATTTCTACCTTCTTCTAGGCCTCCAAAGAAGATCTGACTGTATCAGCAGGAAGGTGGTACATAAGGTAACTCATCTGAAGCCATTTGGGGATTTAAAGGATAACACCAAGTGTCTTCTTCACCTCCAACCCTGTGAGGTGGGATAAGCTGCAAGACATTCTTTTGTCTATATTCCTCAGAGGTTGTGCCATCATCACCACTCATGCATATCATTACTCATTACTGCCTCTTAGCTTGCTGACATCAGAAGACAGGCTTATGGCTTTTATGTGGGGGGAGGGGGAGGCCTCCTTTCAAGGTTTCCTTCAACGTCCTTAGCAACCAGGTGAATGTGTCTTTGCCAAGCAGTCCTGTGCATGGATAAGGCTGCCCTTCAAACTAAGCAAGAGAATCAAATCAACTCCACTTTTCAATTCAATATATTTATGAAAGAACTAAGCAGAGGGAAATGCAGAAACAGTCAGTTGCTTTTAAAATAAAAGGGAACAGTAAAACTAGCTCACTAAACCTTCCTGATCAGGATCCTAAGAGTAACTCATCAAAGCTATTTAACAGGTGGGGGAAGGGTGAGGCCCACCTGGGCTCCAAGCCAGCTTGGCCTTGTCAGCACCCTTCACTAGCCAGGTGGACAGAAAGAAAAGATTTCGCACTGCGGGTATTTCTATAGGGGCTGGGCAGTTCCGAGAGAGGGAAAGTCAAAGCGACCCATCAATACACAGTGCGTAGTTAAACTATGGAATTCGCTGCCACAGGATGTAGTGATGGCCACCAACTGGGATGGCTTTAAAAGGGGGTTAGACAAATTCCTGGAGGAAAAGGCTATCAACAGCTACTAGTCCTGATGGCTATGTGCTACCTCAGTATCAGAGGAAGAATGCCTGTGTACACCAGTTGCTGGGGAACATGGGCGGGAGGGTGCTGTTGCACTCGTGCCCTGCTTGTGGGTTTCCCATGGGCAGCTGGTTGGCCAGTGTGGGAACAGAATGCTGGACTAGGTGGACCCTTGGTCTGATCCAGCAGGGCTCTTCTCATGCTCTGATGTTCTTCATTGCCTGGGAGGACCTGCCCATGCATTCTCCAGGTGATTTCTACCATACCTTTTTTACATAAACTGATCCATGGGGGAGGGGAAGTGAGAGAGTCAGCCTGGAACGTGTAGAGATGTAAACGTGGGTGCTGCCTATATTGGCCATGTTCTTTGTTCAGAGATATTTCCAGAAAGGCGGGGGCGGAGAGAAAGTTGGATTTGTTACACACCAACACTCCAAATTGTGCCCAGAAACGTACTCTTAGCAAATGCAACTGGTACAAAAATGGTGCTACATGTTCTGAGTTTGTGGCCCCCACTAGCATCTGGGCAATTACATTTTGCACCAACATTTCTGAACTGCCTTCAAAGGCAGCCTCATGTAAAGCACATTACAATAGTCCAGTGCAACATCTCCCCGTTATGTATCTCCTCAGTAGTGTAGTGGTACAATTGGACATGCAGGTGGTCATCATGACAGTCGTTAAAGCTAAGTGCCCAAGAAGAGTAAAAAAAGAAAGAGATTGCAGACTGCTGTGTTTATCTATATCAACAAACCAGCTCTAGCATTTTTTTATCTCCACCAGGAGCAAGTCTTTGTTAAAGCTAATGGGTCTTGACTGCCCATACTTTGCATTACAGCAGGGATACATTGTTCCTGGGGAAATCCAGATACTGTGATCAGCTCACAGGGAATAGGGAAAGCTGAGGGGGGTGGCAGGCGACAGCATCATGTCTGTTAATCAAAAAGTCCTGGTACTTTGAACCTGTGAGCCCTGGCTCCACTACAACACTGATGGACCCACAAGACATATCCATCTCACCCCTTTCTGCTGCCCCGCTGCTCAGATTAGAGACCAGGCATTGCAGCTGTAGCAGCCAAGTTCTGAACTAAAAATGTTGCAACCAAAATAGATTATGTAAACATGACTCCACTTGTTTTGTTTTGTGCAATGCTCCTGCTTGCAAAATCCAGATTTTCATTTGTTTTTTTCTTTTTAGAAAAGATGGGGAGGATGTATAGAAGGAGGGAAAGGAAGAAAGAGTGGCAATCAGTATTGTGTGCAGACAGAGTCAAGGACATTGTCAGGTCTTCTTGTGTCTTTCAAAGCTGTACCGAAAGGACACCTCCATACAGGTTCCATCCCCCCATCACAGGCACAGACATTTATGTGTACACCAGTTAGAGCAATACGACAACGGAACCAATTCCCTAGGGAGGTGGTGGGCTCTCCCTCACTGGAGGCATTCAAGACGAGGCTGGACAGCCATGTGTCAGGGATGCTCTAACTTGGATTCCTGCATTGAGCAGGGGGTTGAACTCGATGGCCTTGTAGGCCCCTACTATTCTATGATTCTATGTCCCGTCATCATGATGGGCATGTGAAGGGGCCATACATTACAGCCACACTGTCTAGAAAAACACAGCAGGTCCTACCCCAACCCCAGCTGACCCTGACTTCTCAGTGGGAGCCGTTGAGAACTATATGCCTGGAATATGTGCATAGCTCTGCCTCTTCATCCATATAGGCCCATTTGGGATTCCATTTCTTGGTCACAGTAGAGCGTGTGACAAAGAGAGGGATCCCAAGAATGGGCTTCTTATATTTCTGATTTGTCAACTGTTGTGTCCGAATCTTTAGCCCACCATCACTTTGAAAGACCACAGATGGCCATGGTCACTCAAAAATGAATTGTTCCTTTAGAAATAGGTTGCCTAAAATGCTGAATAACTCCACTGTAGCCCACAGCCAGCACAACCGAGCCCCCTTCACGTCCTCCAGTGCTTCCAAAAGACATGCAGGCACACTCACACCACTCTGTGACCGCGACGCCATGCAATGCCTTGCATGCATGCAACAGCCCCCAAGAATCCAGCACTGCAGTCAGAGCCTTCGGGTTATTCAGCACTGTCTCAATCACAAGGCTTACTAGCGGAGGCCGTTCACATGATTGACTGCAAGTAAGTCATTGAAGGAGGAGACATGGAGTGATGCGCATGCATGTGTGAATCAGCCTTTGTGCTCCAGCAGGTATTCTGAGTGAGGGAGGTCCATTATTGTGGGGTGGTCATAGTGCTGCTGTTTCTCTCTAACATTTGCTTATCTCTAAAATTCTGTTTCTTTAGGGTTTTAGTATTAATAGTTTTTATTGTTTTCTTTTTGTGTTGTATTGGAGGCAACAAGCTGGACATCTTGGCAGGTGGCCAGCAGCTGCAACTCAAGGATACACTTCCTCTGAATAGGGAGTTCCATTTGTATCAACAGCTGGCTAGCAGCCCTCTGGCGGCAGTGAATTCCCCATGTGAATTGTCACCTGGCAAGACCCATTCCACCAGCAGAGGGAGGCGCGGGAAGCAGAGCCGCTTCATGGGCTCTGCCCTGTTGGCATCTCCTCCCCTTGCCTGGAATGTCTCCATCCCAGCTGGCCATTATCAGAATGGCCACTTAAATCTAATAATTGGTACCTGAGTTTGCCTCCCATCCCCCTCTACCCGCCCTGTCCCCTTTTCCTTTCCTGTGGTGTCTTTTAGATTGTAAAACTAAGTACAAGGAGTTCTTGTCTGTATTGATCAAATGTAGGATGCTCTGGGAGACGTTTTGGCTGATGATGTGATGAGAGGGGTCAAAGTGGCTTAAACAAATAAATCTGTGTTGGGAGAAGAAACACCTCCGTTGGATTTCCATGAGCTATTTGTCTTACCGGATGACTCCAGAGTTCTTGTATTCTGAGCAGGGCCCCCCCGCCGCCCCCTTTTCATTCTCTCTGGGCCCTTCTCAGTTTTATAAAGCTCTACTGTTGCCCTGCACAGCTTAAGTTCTTGTGTGCATTTTTAACAGGAAAAATAAATGCTGACCTCAGAAACGTTACTCCGTGGGGAATATTCTCAAGCTCCCTGGTCATTTTAGCTCCTCTTGTGGGTTCCTCCCCCAGCCCTGCTACCAGGCCTGATAAGTTCTGAGTTTAGCCTTGTCTTGGGTGTTTCCCCAAACTGACCAGAGTGGATCTTCCTGGGTTTAGAAGGTCCCTCACTGACTGCACACCCTACGAAGCAGCCTAGCAAGGCTGCAGGCTGCCTTCTGTTTTAAGAAGTGCCTTCAGTGTATCTCACCAGGGCAAGACCCAGCAGAAGGGGCGAAGGGGTTTCCCCCAATCCTGGCTTCCCGCTTCTTGAAGTAACTGATGCTGTGTACGCAGGGTTGGACACAGGATCTGCCTTCTGGGGGCGGAAGGGTTCCGCTCACAGAATGTACCCCCACCTGGTTTGGGGGGGACCCCCTCCTTCTCTCCTGCGCCGCAGCTCACCCCATTCAGCAGGGGCCCCTGACCCTCCGTGTATTTTTTTCAGGGAGCGGGAAGGGCTGCCGGGGGAGGAGGGGGTGGGGAAGTCCACGTGCACCAACCCAGCTGCACGCTTTTACGTCTGGATCCGACCCATTGCCATCTCGGGAGGGGAGCCCGGCTAGGACCATTAAGGCCAGGATATAAAATCACCAAACGGCCCAGCTGGCTCCCATCTCCCACCTCCCTCCCCTTCCATCTCCAGCAGCAATGGGCTCAGCCAATGCCCACCCTGTGGGAGCCCCCTGAAGACGCAGCCAGGAAGGGCCCCAGACTCGACACCCAGCTGTGCCTTCCTGTGAAGACAGCGGTTTGCTCTTCCCAGCCTAGTATGTTCAGGAGCTCTCTCTCTCGAGATCATCTTCGCCGCCGCAGCAAGAGCCCCCGCCCCACGCTGAGCAGAAGGGGCCAGCTTCTCTCCCACCCCCGCCTCCGTGGCTCCCTCCTCCACTTCGCAGGGAGGGGCCCTCTTCCGAAGGCGGCTTTGCGAGGGCGGATCAGGTGGGAGCCACCTGCTTCCTTGGAACACGCCTCGCTGTGTCTGGGAGGACCCGTCGTGCCGTAGTTCGGTCCCGCAGGCTTCCAAAGTGGCTAGACCTCTGTGTGTATTCGCGGGGCCGGGCAGGGGAACGGAAAGATAAATGGAGGACTAGTGTTCCCAAGGAATTTCTCCCGTAATAGAGGGAATGTACTGTCATCCCTAGAGTAAGATAGATGCTTGACTTCTTCTGGAAGGAAGGAAGGGGAAGAGAGTTGGAGGGAGGGAAAGGGAGGAAGGGAAAGGGAAAGAAAGGTGAGGAGGAGGGAAAGCAAAGCACCCATCCGTTTCTACCTTTATATTACTTGAGTGAAGGAAGAAAGGCGCGGCATATTACGGTTCCCTTCACAATATTTTGCAAGTACCGTTTCTTTCGTTTCTTTCGTTTCTCTCCCTCCGCCAGTCCCGCCCTGCCAGTCCGAGATTGTGCTCGACACTGCTGGCGCTGGTGGACAGAAAGGAAGGAAGGAAGGAAGGAAGGAGAAAAGAAAAGAAAAGAAAAGAAAAGAAAAGTGAATTGCTCAGAAAGCGAAAAAGTCCTTCGCGGTGGGCTTTCGGCGCGCCTCGGCCGTCTGAAAGGAGGGTCAACCAGTAAAGGAGTGATAGAACAACGTGGAGGAGGAGGGGGCCAGACAGAGGACCCGAACCGAGGACGCCTCCAGAGTCAGGGTGGGCTGCTCAAGCCTTCCCTAATCTCTGGCGGCCTCCAGATGTGTCGGGCTACCAACACTCAGCATCGCTAGCCAGCATGGCCAATTGCTATACACCAGGTTGGGGGCGGCTGAGACCCCTTAGCCAGCCCCCCTTCCTCCCTTCCTTTCGTCTCTCGAGTACCACCCCCTTCCACGCACCCCCCCTTTGAATGTTTGGGCGCAACTCCCGCCGGCCCTTCGCCAGTTCCACCATCCGGAGCTCCCCCTGCGGGCATCCGCGCTCCAGGCCGGTTCCTCCGTGCCCCAAATGTGCCCGCTCGACTCACCCCCAGGAGCCATTTCTTTTTGAAAAGGGGGAAACTCTCGCTCTGAGAGAATGGCGACTTCTTCCTCCCCACTGTCTTCCTCCCACTTGAAACCAGCTCGCCAAGACCTTTCCCTGGCTCAGTGTCCAGCTTGCGAAGGACACGAGTTCAAAAGCGCCTTTTCTCTGGCCCTTGGCTTGGCTGTGATGCCCAGCAGGAGACAGCTTCGCGCTTGAAGGGGAAGGGAGGGAGGGAGGGAGGGAGGAAGGAGAGGATGCCAAGAGAAAGAAGAACTGGAAAAGGGGGAGAAAAAGAAAAAGACTTAACGAAAGGGAAGGAGAAAAGTCGGCTAAGGAAAGGGGGAACGCGCGGGGAAGTGAAAGAAGGGCAAAGAATAAAGTAGGAGACTATGGATAAGGGACGGAAGAAGTAAAGGAGAGGGGGGAAGAGAACAGGAATAAGGAAGAGGAAGAGGAAGGAAGGGCGCTCCAGCCAGAGGCCAGGAGCGGGGCTTAATCGCTTTTGTTTCTTTCCGCTTCGGCGGCCTCGGGCGGACTTGCGCGTCTAGCTCCCGCAGCCGCGGCTGGCGGGGCGCAAGTGCCCTCCGCCGTCCGCAGGTTTGGGGAGCAGCCGGCCCGGCCCACTCTTTTCCTCCCCCTCCTCAGACCTTCTCGACGCCTCCTGCCCAACTTGGGCGGCCGCCGCCGCCGCTCCCAGGCGCGCGCTCCCCCCCACCGCGCCCCGCGCCCCGCGCCCCGCGCCCGCCGCCTTCCCGAGGCTGCGAAGCAACAGTCGGCAGGGCCGGGGCGGGCGCGGGCGCCTCTCAGCCTTTCTCCAAATTAAACTGGTAATAACAGGGGCGCGGAGTAATTGATTCTGGCTTCCACCAGCAGGTTTGTCCTCTAACCTTTGCGCGAGAGCCTGCCAGGATCGTTGCTCTGCCAGCTCGCGGGAAAACACGGATCTGCATCCATAACTAGATCGCATGTACGGGGGGGGGGGGTGATTCAGGGTCCCCGCCCCAACACAAAAAGACCAGGGGATGAGCGGACGGTGCGTCCCGAGATCAGTCCCTTTGGACGGCGGATCGCCGACGCAAATAAGGGAGGGGTCACTGAATAGCGGGCCCTGTCCACATACGTTAGGAAATACCCCCCCCCGAAATACTCCCCCCCAAAAACATTTTTTTTTCTCCCAGGGAAATTGACAAGGGATGGCTGTCGGCGTGTACAGTTCCAAGGCCTTTGAACAAGAGCGCTCTCTTCTCTAGCGAACAGATGTCCTGGAATTTCAGATGCGCCCCTCCTCCCTCGCAGCCTCCCCCCCACGCTTCTCCCCTCCTCCCCCCAGCTGGCACCGGGCACCGAATGGCACCAAGACCCCCCTGGAGCGAAGCTTCGTATTCTTGGCTTTAAAAAGGAGGTGGGGAAGCGGGCTGCGATGCGGGCTGGCCAAAAGCAAGCGGGGCAAGTGGGAGACCCGCGCCTCTCCCGAATCCCATCCCACTGTTTAAAGCGCAGGAGGTCAGGGCGGGACCTCGACGCGCGGGGGACGGCGGCCGAGCGTCGGATGAAAGCAGTTCTTGGTGCACAAATACTGCGCGTCCCTTTTCTGTCATTTTCTGAAACATGGATGCATGTGGTTAAAGAACAAAATATAAAGAATGCAAATAGCCGGGTGAGGGAATGTGAGTGCCCCCCCCCCGCTCCGCCCTGTTCACATCTGTCTGTTCACGATTTCCAAAATGAGAAGAGCCGTGCTTAAAGCAGCATGGAAGCTGCCCCTGGACCATTCCTCAGAGAAACCGCCCTAGATGACAGAGGGGCTGGGTGGGGTTATGGGCCCTCGCGGGTGAAGGCATGCACTCTGTACATGCCCTCAGGCACGCTTTCCCGATATTCTAAGGCTGGGACCTCACGCTGAAATAAGGTTTCGGGTCTGAGCCCTAGATATCTCGGAACCAGAATGATATATTTTCCCCTCTATCTGGGGCACAATCTATTAGGGAAGGGAAGTTCTCTTGCGCAAGCCTCATCCCGTTCATTTCAGTGGGTCCTGCGCGGCAGAACCTCCGGGCTCATTCCGCCCGGCCTATATATCTGGATTCCGCCCCTCCCCCCCGCCTCCTGGCTTTGATTCTGCATGCTTAGGACCCGTGCAACCCTATACATGTCTACTCAGAAGTAAGATCAATGAAGCGCAGTCCCGGGGGAGTGGGTAGAGGGTTGCAACAGCCTACGTTATGTTTTGTTTTTTAATTCTTCAGCATTTTACTGTGGATTTTTTTATTATTATTCCCGAAGAACCCTTCAAGAGCGTTTCCCGGTTTCCCCTGTTAAAGGAGATGTCAGCCTCTCTTCTCTTGCAAGCGAGCTTGGCTGATGACTCCGCCGGCCAGGGTGAGGCCGAACGCCGCCGCCCCTTGTCCCAAGAGAGGCCCGAGCGACAGAGAAGTTGGGGAGCGAAGCAATGGAACGGGGTGGGGGGGTGGGGTGGGGGAGGCAACTCTTCGCAAATAGGTCTCCTGGTGGTGTGTGTGTGTGAACACACAACCTGCCAAGCGGCTCGGCATTCCAACTCGGTATCAAGCATTTGTTACACGCCTGATGCCAGCCCTCCTTGGCAGGGTCTGATATTCCCCGCAATTCGCAGGCACAGATGTCTCTCCTTTAACTCTTTCGACGGGAATCCTGTCAGATTAGGGGTGCGTGTGTGTGCGTGTGTAATGAAACCCACATTTACAGTGGAAACCTATAGGCACTTGGCTGGGAGTAAATCCTGTAAAATTCAATTGGACTTACTTCTGAGTAGGCATGAGTAGGGATTGCGCTGTAAATCTTGTTTAGGATTGGAGGGAATTACCTCCATCCACTCCCTATATCCGGGTGAAATGTACATCATTCTTCCTCAAATATGACGCTTGTAAATGTCAATCAAAGGGCACAGTCCCATCCCTTGATATAATGTCCCCCCTTGCTGCTATCCACAGTCTGTTTATTTATGTAGTTAAAGGCACTCCCTCTCTCCGCCTACCTTTTTGTCAGTTAAATTTCACAATATGAGGAAAGGTTAATATGAGGTTAATACTAGGCAAGGCATTTCTAAGTAAACTGCTTCTCTTTCTTTTCTATTTGTAATATCGAGCAGTACATTTTGTTGTTATATATTGGCCACCAATGTCTGTGTGCGCGCGCGCGCATACAGCCATTTGTATTTTCTGCGTCAGGCAACAAAACTCTTGGGCTTTTTTATGTGTAAGAAGCACAGCAAAAAAACCAAAAACAGCAAATTTGAAGCGTTCACATTTGCATCCCATCCTTCTTCTAAGGAACTGGGGTGTGGGGTGCATTCTTCCTCACAGCAACCCTATGAGTTAGGCGAGGCTGAGAGATAAAGACTGGCCCGAGGTCAACCAGTGAACTTGGCGGATAGAGGGGAGGGGACCGGAACTCAGATAATTTGCTTTCTAGCGCGTTGTGCGTTGCCACACCATATAGGCTGGAACTTGTCAATTTCACAAGGCCTTCTTGTCACTTTCAAGAGGTCCCTTTCTCCTTTGTCAGTTGGGAAACGGGTGGAGGAGAGGGACGATGGGTGGATGCCCAAGAAGAAAAATGAAGGGATATATGTCGTACATGAAACGATGTAAAAGATGTGTAGATAGATCAGACAGAATGGAAGGCGAATGAACTGATGAATGAAAGAATAGAAGAAAGTGGACTGGATAACAAGCACCAACTAGAGCGACTGTGAATAAATCGGTGGGCAGACAGTTGATGGCAAAATGGAAATAAAAAATTGAATTAATGGATATGCTATGAAGAATAACACAAAAATGAATAGGTAAACTGGAAAGAACTGAGCGGTAGAATCAATTTGCTATCTGCCTCCTGTCTCTGAGTTATATAGCTGGTGTGCGTTTGTGTGTGTGTGCGTGTGAGAGAGAGAGAGAGAGATTCTACACACACACACCGGATATGGTTCATGTCAGCGTGTTAATGCACACATGCACACGCAGGAGTGAGCGCACACACCTTGCTCAAACTCTAAAAATTGTAAGGAGGGATGTAATGGGATTATTTTTATAATGTATATTTTATTCCTTACTCCACCTACCTTTGAAATAAATCAATATAAGCGAGAGACTAGGTTTTGAATCCTGTCTTCTTTTTATTTCCTTCCTTCCTTCCTCCTCCTCTTTCTCTCTCTCTCTCTCTCTCTCTCTTCACTCCCCCCTCCCCTTTTAAAATGATATCTGCAGTTCTGGCAGAAATCTGTCTTTAATTTAGCTGTCCATATAAAAATCTACACTGTATAATAATGAACAGATGCCACGAAATTTAAACTGAGGCAAGGTCTCCTCCTCCTCTCCCTGCTCTCTCTCCCCACCCTTCTGCTTAGCCTGGCATTCGCTTGGCCACTGGGCAGAGAGAGGGAGAGAGAGGCATGGGGCCGTTTGGCAGGAATGTTTATGTTTTTAGTCTTTCTCTCTCCCCCTCCCCGCCTTTTCCCTGGTTCTAGAAAGGAAACAATAATAAATACAATGAAAAGGAGAAAAAGAGGAAAGCATCCCTCAGTTGGGGTGGGGGTGGTGCAACTGAGTACCACACAGGCATCCTCTCACCTTCCAATAAACTTTCCAAGGCAACTCTTTTCAGGTGCGGATTTTATTTGCAATAAAGAAATGTGTGCGCAAAATGGAGAAGTCTGGGCAGGGCGGGATGCGGGCGGGCGTCGTTTGCTTGGCATAATGACCGGCTCTATTAAAAAAAATTAGATTTCCCGGTTCATAATTTGGCCTTCTTTCAAGACATTAAGGGAAGAGGTGGATGGGAAGAAGGTATAATAGCCTCGCTGTCTCTCACCTTCCAGCTCGCCTTTGCAGACCTAGAGAAGAGCGCAACGCCTGCCCCTCTATGCTCAGAGTGTGGCTTTCCCCCTTTAACCTCTTGGTTTATCTGTCTAAGAAATCTGGGTTTGTCTATTATATATTGACTGATCAATATACCACTCTTTACATCTCGCAGGAATCTCTCTCTCTCCCTCTCTCTCTCCCTCTCTGCACCCATGCACCCATTATTTCGAAATACATTTACGCTTTCCATATAATGTCAATTAGAGCACTAATCCACCTATTATTGATCTGCACACAACTCTTTCATGTACTCATTTCCTTCTTTCCTTTTTTTCTCTCCTGACACTTTGAACGAATTTACACTTGTTTTGGAAGTTTATTCGCCCCATATGCACTTTTGGAAATTGGGGAGAGGGGAACCAAAGTACCAGAGGTCCACTGGAGCAGGGAGCTATTGTCGGACTTCCGCTAGGAGTTGAGAACCATTCCAATCATATTTGGAGTTGCTTCTTTCTCTTGTTTCCCCGTTACCTAGTTTAGCTATAACAATTCTCCCCAAATTCTGGGGTGTTTTCTTCCTCCTGAAATTGTGGGAGTCAGTTTAAAAGGATTTAAAACCAAAGCGTACTGTAGAAACCATTATAAACATCTTGTGAGGAAGCATACCCTTACTTCTCCAGAAGATATCTCCACTTTGCAATTGCAGCTTCCCTAGAAGAGATCCCTGCATTTTGTAGATGCAGTATATTTTTCTCAGGTCCAGGTGATATCTTTGCACGTGCATGTGTATTTTACTGCTGTGTGTGTACATTTACCTTCCTTTAATTCTGGGGGCCTTCCCCTTTAAAACTGCTCTAGAGTGAACAGATGTCCGACACTCAGTTGTAGCAAGCTAACCACTTCCCTTCAGTGGCCCTTGGCTGGCAGTTGGCACAGGCAACAGCCTGGCATCTAACTCCCCATAGAGAGCCTCTCTTTTACTACTGCGGAAATCAGGAAGCTGGCACTGCCAACCAGAAATATGCCAGCTAAGCTAGCTTTATATATCGATTGAGCAGCTCTCCCCTTCTCCCTCTCCCTCCCTCTCCCCTCCTCTCTCTCTCAACGTGTGTGTGTGTGTGTGTGTGTGTGTGCGTGCGCGCAAATGCCAAGAGGAAATCCGTAAATTGTACCCTAATTTAGAGGGGCGGAAAAAGTGGCAGAGGGGGAAAAAAATAGTGTTTTTTAAAATGTAATTACACTGAAATGTACTTTAAAAGTAAAACCACAGAATATCTATCTATCTATCTATCTATCTATCTATCTATCTATCTATCTATCATCTATCATGTCTCTCCCCCTACCCCCAGCAAAATGTTCTCAGCTGAGTTAACATCCATTCATCTAGTAAATCCTGCAGTTTGAGCACCTTTTCCTTCCCTCAAAGTGTCAAATGCTCACCTTCTTATATCACATTTAAGAAGGGCTGAACTCACATTTCTTTTCAGAATTAAAAAAAATGAGTTGTTTTTTTTAAAAAAACACACCTACACAGGCACACACTCTAGTCTAGTCCTAACCGCAATTGTAAACAACCTTGGTACAGACTCTTGCAAGTGTGAAAACCACTGAGGGATAATTGGCCGACCATGTTCCATTTTCTTTGTAATTTCATTTCTAATGTGGAGGGTGGTCCCCCGCCCACCACCATTGTGTTTCTGAAGGAGACCACGGCCTTGTTTCAGGGGCACAAATGATGCTCTATTGGCCACACTTGTTTGGGGAGGAAAGATCGTGAAGGGGTGAAAGAAGAGTGAAAGGACAGTGAAGGGGGTGGGCGTTGCTAATGTGGGAAGAAATAAAATAAAGTACCTGGATGGACTACACTGCTTTTAAATCCTAAATCAGAAAAAGGTGTGGTGGTGCAGCGGGCCTATGTTTGGGAAAGGAGTGCACTATCTATAATTTCAGACATTTACATTTAAGTAAAATAAAAAGTCATCATCAGGTTTGAGAAGGTGGCGTGAGAACTCACCCATGCACCGACCCCGGAATGCGATGTGATTCCAGGTCTCCAACTGTCCGGAAGTGACCCGGGGGTCAGTCTCTTGACTGGCTGGCAAAATGACCAGATTTCATCTGCACAAATGCACACACAAACACGCGCATGCCTGCCTACCCATAGCAAAACTCTTCCAAAGTAGTCAGGCTTTTAAAAAGAAGACGTTTACAGCATGTAGAGCTAAGGGTCTCTAGGCACGTTATAATTTGTTTTTTTACGGCTGTGTTCCTACACATACTTACCTCAGAGTAAGTCTCATCGAACTCAGTAGGATTTACTTCTGAGTAGATAAGTATAGGAGGGTGCTGTATTCCTACTATGTTTTAGGTGTGTGTAATAAGCTTCAGTTAAATGCAACTTTTGAGTGTCTTCCTTCCTTCCTTCCTTCCTTCCTTCCTTCCAAATAAATAAGGGGAGGAAGATGGGACTGAGATATATGCACACAGGTGCAGAGCCTGTTCCTGTCCATTTTTCTGTGCCCGTCTGCTTGTGGGACTATCGCAAACCATGTCTTGCTGCCCTTAGCAATTGTGCTCCCCGCCCCCACTCCGTGGAGCTAAAACTGCAGAGGGCGCCTCGCTTGCTTGCCTGTTGATGTGGTTATTCTGCTGCCGCTGCTGAGAACATTTGTACCCCGCCTCTCTTCTGTCGTGGACCCCGAGGTACGTCAAGATCTCCCACCAAGGCACTGGTTAGACTGCTTCACCTCAGCTCGTACACACCGGCGCGCTCATGCATACACACAGATGGCATCCCTTACTCCTGGTTTGCCCGTCCCTGGTCTCTTCCACCCCCTTCCCGTCTAATGTAGATCATAACGTCTCAACGCAGCAACCAAATGTTTGGATATCTATACAGCGCCGAGCACACCCATTGGTTCTTCATAAATGTTCAGCAGTCTTACTTCCACCGGTAATAGATGCGGGTATTTCTCTTCCGTCTGATTTCCTGGGGGAAACAGCCGTAGTGCCAAGGGTGGGGGGAGTGGTGGATTGTGGCCTGAGGCAAGACCACGTTCACACGCACATGTCCGTTTCTGGTTGCAGTAGCATCGAAAGATGACATGCACTTCTGAAGAAGCCATCGGAGATGATTCCCCAGGGATAGAGTGTTCCTATCAACCGGTGTCTGCTCAAAAACAATGCTTCTCAGTTCAGACTTTCAACCAAGAGTCATCAGTGGTTAAGTACTTTGGGGTAGTTCATACCTAATCATCCCCGTAGTTGTTGCAGCAGCAAAACCAGGGACTGTGCACGGCCCATCACACACCTAACACCACAGGCAGAACTTAGATATCACTCCAGACACAATGCTTTTCAGCGGAGGCAGTCCCATGTGTCCCCATGTGTATATGTTCCTACGTGCATATACACTGACCATTGCAAAATGCATCCGATCTAATGCAGGAGGTTGTTACCTACAGGAAGTCCACGCTAAAGAAACAGGAAGACCTCTGCATGTTGTGCATGTGACCATGAGTCTCCGTGGCTGCAGCATTTGAAAGCCTCAATGGAATGGACTCCCGAGTAAATATGGTTAGGCTCGGACTCTTCCTATACCCGCTGGCTTATAAGAATGTGCACGAGCATGGCTGTAGCCTTCGCATGTGAAGATCAGGCGCATGTCTCCTTGGGGCAGGCTGGGGATGGCTGAATGCTGGCTGGGAAGACCTCTCTTCACAGGGATGTGAATCTCTGACCACACATGATGGGAGATGTATCCCCGCCCCCCACCCCGCCGCCACCGCCACCGCCACCGCAGCCCCAGTGTATACCCATGAAGGGGAAACGGCACGTGTGAAACAGGCCACAGCCTGGACCGTGCCTTTTGGAATGTAGAAGACAGCTGTTGATTTCTGCTTTTGACAGGACTTCGGTTTTATTTCTATGTGTGGCCAACTTCCCGATGTTTCCCATGCAGATGAGCAGAGATGACATGATGAGCCTCTGGGGTCTTTTTAAAGTCATAATTTTGATAACAGCACAGGACTCTCCTCCCTTCTTCCTCACGAACAAAAATGAGGGGATTTGGAGATTTGTGGAGTGAATCTGTCCCCTCCAGACATAGGTGTTATCAAATATTTTCCCGCTTGCATAAAAGCCTTTGGAACTGTAAAGAAACAAACAAACAAAAACAATAAAAACAGTCACAGGTATGGGCGTGCAAGCCTTTCTGCATTGTCAATGGATTAAGGAGAAGTATTTGGGAGAAGGGCGCCAGGTGGAGCGGGCCGGAAGAGCCCAATTCTTTTGCATCCTTTGAACCGATTAACTGAGCAGTTCAGAAACCCAGATGAAGTTGTTCACAGATGTTTCTTCCTGTGTGCAGATGCGACTAGAACTGCAAACATGGTGTGTGTGTGTGTGTGTGTGTGTGGGTGGGTGGTCCTCTTGAAGAGATGTCCAAACCTCTAGAAAACGACAGAAAAGACACAAAGGTGCTTCAGACGTGCCGTATGTTAGACGTGCATAACAAACTGGAAAAAGATCGGGAACCATGTGCAATCTAGAATGTGATGGCTGGCTGAGTCGCTCACTGTTGTACTGAGTCGAACCGTGTTGAAACCAGTTCTAACGATTCAATAATTGTATAACTATTACATTCTCCAAGGAAGCTACAGGCGGTATAGGATGAAAAGATTAAGCAGAAGTGAAACTTGAGATGATTTGTAAAAGACCACTGTGGACTGGAGCCAATTTAGTCCCTAAATCGGCTCGAAAGCAAGCGCTTTCACTGAACTGGGTTGTGGATTCGTTGGCAGACACAACTGGCTTCAACGGGAGTCCAGTAGTTCTACGTAACTGCTAGATGGCCAACAAAGGAGCAAGAAAACACTGACCTTGTGGGGCAAAAAGAGGCAGCTACGGTTTGTGTGTTGCACACATAGGTAAGTTGAGGCACCTGGATAAGATGACCCTATGGAATTTCCTCGCTTTTTCAGGGTTATGTCCGTGCTTAGGAAAGACAGCAAGAGCAACGTGTGAATGGATCTGGAGGAAGAGCAAGAACAAGAGAAGGGCTGAGAGGGTGTGTTTGTATTTGCAGGCTGCAGCATTGGAGTATATCAGGGTCGAGGGGAGATTTCAGGGACCACACCTAGTATATAGTTACACCACTTTGTGGAAGGAAGGAAGGAAGGAAGGAAGGGGATTGGCAAATAGAAAAAGAAGAGAGAGGAAATGGGTATGATGAAGGCGGAAAAAGGATGGGGAAGGAGGGCAAGATAATGCAACTTTCTGGAAACAAGTTACTCAAAAGCTACACACTACTAAAGTGTGTGTGTGTGTGTGTGAGAGAGAGAGAGACAGAGAGACAGAGAGAGAGAGAGAGAGAGATTGAGGGCTGGGGGGTGTTCACAAAGGAGAACGCACAGTGTAATCACCCACGGAATATGCTACTTGAAAGTTACAGTTTTTCCAGAGTGAGACTTTAAAAGATCAGGCGGACTGTGTCAACACCATCACCAAATGGTAAGAATAAAAAAAGTGTTCTATGGAAGTCAACGAGGTTTATTTCTGTGTGCACGTTTTTGGTCCAGGGTGTCAGGAGAGGAAGCACAAAGCTGCCCCAATACTAAGCCTCCTTCCTAAGCCATCTGCAGTACCTTTAGGGGACAGCTTTGCTGATAGTAGCAGATGGAGAAAATCACGCACTTCTTGGGAGATCCAGGGGCAGACAGGCAGGAAAATGCCTCGATTCATACATTCAGAACTCCAGTGTTGCTCCTACCTGCCCATACCGATGTTTTAAACGGTTAGAAATTTAAATAATACAAAGCAAACCCCCCACAATCTTTTAAAAAAATAACCCGGTAGCAAAAACATTGTATTGCCATGAAGCAAGATGTTCCTTGGATGGGGCAAACAATTCCTGTGAGTGTTTGGCAGTCTGTGGTTCATCTAATCCCTCCCACCGCCGAAAATGCCAAATCTAAAGTGACACAGACGGGGCACACTCGCCCCCGCCAGAAGCAAAACACACCTTCTTCGGTTTTTCACTCTGACTCTACCAGACCCTGTCCATCTAACTTTTGGCTTTTGGCTGTGGGGAAATAAACATGCTTCCTCTTCTATATTCCATAGACCGCCTTGTAGTGCTCTATATGGATGCTAACCAACCCTGAGAACCCTCGAGTGGGAAAAAGGCGGGTAGGGAGCTTCCGTTTCAGCACCACGAAGTCGGGACAGCTCCGAAGATCTGCTTTTGTCGGCCTCTCAGTGAACGAGGGGGAACTGTCAGGAAAAGCTACTTTAGAAAAACGCACCCTGCGGATGGCTATTTATTAATTATTTAGTCACTAGATATGATATACCGGCGAAGACTATTCAGCTCAGCACGTAGTTTGATAGACTTTTGTTTTTAATTTTATCTTGTTTACGTGATCGCGAGGAAAATGCGTGTCTGCGTGCGTGAGAGAGGGAGAGGGAGGGAGAGGGAGAGAGATGGTGTGGTGTGGTGAGAGTAAGTGTTGCAGGGAAAATGCCATCTGTCCAAGACAAGAAAACCGCATTTGTCTTTATAAAATGAGAAGCAGATCTCCCCCCTCCCCCCCCCCAAAGTGTGTGGGAGAGAAAGAAATCTAATATATTTTAAGTAGGCCTTCCAAAAACTTACTGTCAAACTAAGGATGCTTTGAAGCCATCTTAATCTGTTTGGGGTTTCATTCCCCCCCCCTCCCCTCTTTGAAACGCGTCTGGCCAAAATGAAAGAATGGGGTCTTGCGTATATATATTTGGCACGACTTGTTTGAAGTAAACTAGTAAACCTGAGGGAGTCAACATCTAATATTTATTAATTGTCGTCTTAGGATGTGCCTTCATTACACGTTTGAATAAGATCAGAGCTGACTCGCAGCTCTCAGCCCGTCAAAAAGCGGTCCAAATGCATTTCACAAAAGATCTCTAAATTAATGCTTGAAACATAACATTGAATACCAGGGTTTTACACTCCCTTCCCTGTCTGTTTCTAACCAATGCATGCATTTAAAAAAAAAAAAACCACCCTGAACTTTGCAAGCAAACCTTCCCTCGTGTTCCTGATTTTCAAATGCAGAAACTAGGATGCAGGGGAGCGGGGGGGGGGGGTGCTCCCACACCTTTCATTCATAGAACGTCTACATCTTTTGATCGGTATTATTTTGTTTTTGAGTTTTAAATAAATGGGAAATTTAAGAAAAAGACCTTGCGAAAAACAGCCCCTCTTACAAAGCTCTTTGAAATGCAGGGTACCCTGGTATGTAAACCAAACAAGGCTCGGTTGCAATGAACGAACAAATAAATGCATTGAAGACAGAAAATAGCTGTCCTTATTTAAAACAAGACTTGGAGAAATATTTTTTCTTTAGCATATCGTTTGACATAAATATTTATTAATCTTAAGGAAACTGAACAGAAACACACGAAAAAGCACTTCTGGTGTCCAATAGACATTTCATATTGGCTACAACTTTTCTTTTCTTTTTTTGTAAAACGTTATTGAATTTTTGTTTTTGTTTTAAAAACATTGATCAGAAATTTATGCTCCTTGCCTTTGTATTTTAAAAATGCTGGTATGTCTAAAGGTGATGCAGGCCATATTAAAAGAAGGAGGGGGAAATCTGAGACAATATTTGCACATCCTCCCCTTGCTGAAAAGAAAGTCATCAAAAGAACAAGAAATGAAACATTACTCTGTTGGGGGAAAATATACCAGTTTGAGTCTTAAGAAGATGTTGTTGGTTTTTATATAGAGATTTATATACTGGCGTATTGTTACATAAATGTATGTCTTCCCCCCACAAAACCCATTACAGAAAGAAAGAACTTAGAGTTACTATCAACCTGGGGGGAGAAAACTAGCCAACGTAAGTATTAAGCATAATAATCAGTGTTTTCTTCACATCACCTTTAAAATTTGCATATTTGCGTTTCCCCCTCCTATCCATGCATAACAAAACATTTTTGCCATTTCATAAAAATCTTTTTTTTCCACTTTTTTCATTAACGTTTTTAAAACAGGTAAAAAACAGCATGACACACAAATTTTGGAAAATAAGTTACTTGGGGTTACAAGGGTGGTTCAAAAAGTCAGTGATTGTTAAATACCAGGGAAACATACCACAGTCCATTTCCCCCAAATCAAAAAAGTGCACGATTTTAAACCTCAGCGAGTTTGTTGGTCCATATTTCTAACATTTCATATGGATTTTTGTTGTTGTTGTTGTTGTTTCCTTTCCCCCCTCTTTTCCTTCCTTTTAAAAACTTTTTTCCTAGTTTCAGTACCTACTTGCATAGATAAAGATAGAATATATTTATCATCTGTTTGCCCCCTTTATTGCTTTTTAAAGTTCTCACTGCATTGAAAGTCCGACTTAAAGTTTGCAAACATTTTTAATATCCTTCAATGGATTAAATTTTCAGGGAATTCTTGATTCAGTTGCTGGAAGGATGGAAAGCCCCCAACCTATCCCTCACTAATTATTTTGTTCTAAAGCCATTCTGTTCTTTAAGGAAGTAATAGATTCAATACCTATAAGGCATTGTTGAATATAGGCAATTGATTCGGACGGGGCAAACCTTCCCCCTCCCCATAAATTGGAACAGTGGTGTTTCCCCCCCTTAACAACACTCCCCATTTGGATTAAAAACCTTCTTTCCAGATGGTCCAGACCTCAGCCACAGCTCTAGCTAGCTTACTAGCTATAGAGTGTGTTCATTTTTAAAATATAAAATTGCATCAGAGTACATATTGCACCAGATTTCTCTTCATAGTACTTAGCGGGGGCAGGGAAGGAGACTAGGTGACAGGTCCGCTTCACAGCCTGACCCCCAGTCAAGCCTGGAGCCCCGTGGAAACCCGGACGCGTTTTCGATCAGCTCCATCGGCCTCCCATTTCGCCCGGAGGGGCGGGCTTCAGATTCACACCGAATCAGCCCGGTGGAATGTGACGGGGGTCCGAGGGGCCCAGGCCCGTTGTTTCGGCCGGAGGGGCTTGCAGGTCGGGCTCCTCCCTCCAGCGTCAGGCCAGGAGGGTCCGGCTCGACTGGTTGGCGGACTGGGCTCGCTGCTCTCCTCTCTCTCTAACTGGGGGTGGGGGTGGGGGGGGCTCACAGTTGAATTCAAACCCGCAGCTCCCGGGGGGAGGCGCGACGGGGCGGGGCCGGGGGGGGAGGCGGCGGGGGCCGTCTCGCCCCGTCTCGCCGCCGCCCCCCCCCCGCCCGGCCCGCGGGGAACCTACGGGCGGGGGCCCGGCGGGCGCGGGGCCGCGGGGAGGCGTCAGTTGTGGAAGAAGGCGTTGAGCTCCTCGTACGTGGGCCCCCGGTCGTGGTGCAGGTGCATCTCGTAAGGCAAAACGTTCTCGGCGTGGGCGCCGCCGCCGCCGCCGCGCGCGCCCGCGGCCCCGAAGACCAGGCCGTGGCCGGCCGGCCGGGCGCCCGGGAGGGCCGCGTAGTGCATGGCGTAGTGGTAGCCCTTCTCGTGGTCCGGGGACGAGTCCTGCTTGAGCGAGAAGTTCCCGTTGGCGCAGAGCGGCGGGCTGAGCGGGCCCTCGTACTCCGAGCTGTTGTAGTCCGGCGACGCGCCCCCGTAGAGCGGCTCGTAGGAGGCGCAGTAGGCGTGCGTCCGCAGCGCGTGCGAGCCGCCCAGCGCGCCCGGGCCGCCCTGCGCGCCCGAGAGCCGCGCGCACGGGTAGGCGTACGGGTGCACGGCGAAGGCGGCGCCGGGCCCGGGGTAGCGCCCGCCCTCGGCGCCCTGCTCCGTGAGGAAGTTCCGCGAGTTGAGCTGCAGGCAGCCGGCCACCAGGTTGGTGGTGGGCTGCGAGAGGCCCTTGCACAGCGTCTGCACGTAGGAGACCAGGTCGGGCCGCTTGCCCGAGCGCAGGATCTCCGACAGGGCCCAGATGTAGTTCTTGGCCAGGCGCAGCGTCTCGATCTTGGACAGCTTCTGCGTCTTGGAGTAGCAGGGCACCACCTTGCGCAGGTTGTCCAGCGCCGCGTTGAGGTCGTGCATGCGGTTGCGCTCCCGCGCGTTGGCCTTCTGGCGCCGCAGCTTGGAGCGCTCCAGGCGCGCCTTGGTCATCTTGCGCTTCTTGGGGCCGCGCTTCTTGGGCCGCTCCCCGCCCGCCTCCTCGGGCCCCCCCTCCTCCTCGTCCTCCTCGTCCTCCTCCTCCGCCCCCGGGTCGGCCTCGGCCTCCTCCTTCACCTCCCCGTCGCTCGGCTCGCCCTGCAGGGGGCCGCCCTTGCCCTTGGCCTCCTCCTTGTCGCTGGACTCATCCTCTTCGCAGTCGTCCGCCCAGCTGGAGAACTTCTGGACCTCCGGGATCAAGCTGGGCTCGCTGAAGAGCCGCGTCAACATGGTGGCTGGAGCGGGGACACGGGGGCGGGGGAGCGGGAGGGGGGGAGGGGAGGGGAGCGGGGGGAGGGGGGAGCGGGGGGGGCGCGCGCGCGCACAGGAGCGGGGCGGGGGGGACAGAAGAATGGAAAGAAGAAATCGTCACACCGGCCTGTTCCGGAGAGCGTCAGCAGCACCCTGCCCAGCCAGCCGTCGCCCAGCTACTCTAGACCCTTTGGAACGACACCTGCGACCCGCAGAGGGTTGGACCGGTGAACTCGCCCAAGCACTTTGCTAACCACTCCGGTATCTGTCCGTTTCTCACGCGCCGCAGCGTTGCGTGGACTCTCGTCTTCCCAGCAAGCATCTACCCTACTGGTGGCCCGTGTCATCCCCGAATGCGCACCTTTGCCCTATCGCCGGCACGAGCGCAGCACCTCTTCCGGGGTCGGGGCCGGGGCAGGGGTCGGGGAGGAGGCCAATCTTTGAACACCCATCTCTTCCAAATTCTATATCCCACGCAGGAATGTATTTGATGCCTCGCTCTTAAAATTCGGATCAAATGGATCCCCTTTCACAGTCTGACACACGCGCTCCGTTTCCTTAACATTCCGCAGCTTCCATAACATTCCATAGTGGCTTCTGGCCTCCCCCCGCCCTGTCTCTCCCCATCCTCCCGACCGTCCAAGAACATAGGATAGGACATTTCTAAAGCCTGGTTTAACCTCTTCATTGCTTATTTCCCTCTCCTCCCAAACGATTTGCGTCGAAGAACATGCCACAACTCCGGTCAAAATTATTCTCGTTACCTTTCTGCCGATGACTGCCAAAACCTCCCGCTCTTTCCCCACATCCATCCACCCAGAGTTTTAAAGGGAGATTATATCTATATGACAGAGCTTTTGTAGGAGGGGGCGGGGAGGAGAGATTTGCTTAGAACGGGCCTGAAATATGCTCTCCCCTCCCTCCATAAAAGCAATTGACTCGTTTAAAAGTGTGATTAAAATTAATTGGCGTCTCTATTGCTTTCCTGCTGAATTGATGGAAGGCTGAGCTGGATATATCTGACAGAGGGGCATCTCTCCCTTTTTGTTGCCTCTGTTGAAATGCAATGGGTTACTCTCTCTATTATTAGTAGTAGTAGTAGTGTCGGTATTACTGCTGCTGTATTTTGGCTTTGTTTCTTTATATTACCAGCTTTACTGGCATTTGAAAGCGTTACACCTCATCTCGTCAGCACCGCATTTCACACATATATTTTGATCTCCTCCAACCAGCCCGGTTCAGTCTGTCTCGGGGGAGCTTTGTGGCCGAGATCTCGAGAATGCCAAGCAAAATCTCTAACTTTTCTCCCCGATTCCCACCTCTCCCCTTCCTCCTTAAAACCGGACTTTTCCCTTCAGCTGTTGTTGTTTTAGAGATGTGCGATTAAAATTAGTATTACATCTCAGCACTCGGGGCTTGGCACCCCCCCCCCCGCCCCAACCCGACCAGCGTGATCTTCACCGCGTTGGTTTCCATCACATTCCAACCCCCGGAACTTCTCCTTCCGTTCCCCGTTTTTTCTTCCCTGCTCGGCGGCTCGTGGGTCCTCTGCACGCTCTTTCCAGGGAAGGGGGGAGGATTCGCCGCCCCCCGCCCCGCGCCGCCCCCCGCCTACTCTGGGCATGTCGCTTGGTTTTGAAAAGGAAAGAAAGGGGGGGCGCCTCCCTTCCCTCTGGGCGACCCTCGGCGGCTCTGCGGGCTCGCGAGGTGGCCCCTTCACACCAGCCCTCCTCCGGGCTCCGGGCCCTCGCAGACAGACCTGAGCCCACGTCGCTGCGAGAATCGTGCGCGGAGCCACCGCCGCGTGCCCGGCTGGCGTGCGGGGGGCTGCAGGCATCTTACGTTGCCTCGGCAGCCGGGAGGGAGCCGGGAGTGTAAAGCTGCCGCCGCAGCAGCCCACAGTCAAACACACCCGAAAAACCCTTCGGCAAAAACAAACGGCTCGATGGAGGAGACCACAACGACCGGGCGCGTTTTTGCAACGGCAGGCGCAATAGATCCGAGTCCCTGAGACCAGGTGCCCTCCCTGTTCGCTTTTTGTTTTTAAATCACATCATCGGTGGTTGTTTTTCAAGAGAAGAATTGGAGAAGAATATTTTACCAAATCGTCTGCTTAGATCTCTAAAAAAAAAAATCTCGTTGTTGTAGCGTTTTTGCTTTTTTAAAAATGGGTTCTTTAAATGTGCCACATAGACTGCTGAGATCTATTTTTAAAAACGACAACAAGATGGTACGAAAGCGGAATGTGCTACAGAAGCGATTTTGGATCTATAAAAATCTTGCGTAGAGATCGCTTCTCCCCGCCCCCCCGTACCCCGCTCCCCTTGCGCGCCCCATCCATTCCGCCTCAAAGACACAAACGAATTGTGTGTGCGAAAGAGGGGCGGGGGGGGGGGAGATAAGATCTGTAGGGGGGGAATGCAGGAAGGTGGACGGGGGTGGGGGGGAGGTAAGTTGCGCCCCAGTGTTTAAGTTTCTGCCCCACTCTCGTCCTGACATAACTTACCTCGGAAGCTGAGCGGAGGAATCCTCAGGTCCTCGTACCCCGCATCTTTTGGGAGTAAGGAGGGGAAAAAATAGGGGGGGAAAGGGGGGAAAGGCTCCTCGAGGTCCACCCCGTCTCCTTCAGTGTCTTATCCAAGAGGAGGAGGGAAGTGGCACGCTTCGAGCAGGCAGGCAGGCAGGCAGGCAGAGGGGTACCAACTCTGATGCCAGACCATATGGCTGGCACGTCATCCGCCGGAGTTATCACATGAGCTGCGCTGATTGACAGGCGCTCGCGTGGAGGGAGATCTCGCTCTCTGGGGAAAGCGGGCCCGCCATCTGTCACTCCCCGCTCTTAAGAAAGAAAGAGAGAGAGAGAGAGAGAGAGAGAGAGAGAGAGACCCAGCCCAGCCACACCGACTCACGATCTAGAGATCTGCCTGACAAGAAGAAGGGAGATAGGAAAACGGCGAGGAGCTTGGAAACAATAGAAGAGAGAGGAAGAAGCGGCGCGCGGGGGTGGGGGGGAGGCAGGGACTAGTTGGAATGCACCTTTATGTGGCTGGTTGTAAAATCACCCAGGAGGAAGGGATGTGAGAGGCCTTAGGGGAAAAGAATCTCTCCCCCCCCGCCCCTCTCTCCCGGGCGCACCCTCCCCCCCCCCGCAGAAAAGGGGCTGCCCTCTGCCATACCTAGGGAACCCATCTTTCTCTAGGGCCGTTCTCCCACCCCCGATTTATCTTAAAACTGGCTGAGCAAGTGGTGTTCTTCTTCTCTCTCTCTCTCTCTCTCTTTCTCTCTCTCTTTTTAATCAGAAGGAGGTTTGGGGGATGAGGGGATTTTTGGGTGCTGCAGAGTTGCGCCCTCCCTGGCTTCAATCTGGTGGCCTAGGTGGAAAATCCAGCTGTCCCCTCCCCCTAATTAGCATGGAGCAGAATCCCCTGGGAAATTCTCTTGCGCAAGCCTCGTTCAACCGAGCCCTGTTCTTGCGCAGCCATTCTGCCATCCTGGGCGACATCCGAACTCTGCCCCCTGAGGCCGCCGCCTGCCCTCCCTCCGGGCGCGTGGATCACGAAGAGTCAGCCCAGCTTGGCGGGCTGTGGTCCGGCGCCTGCTCATTCCAGTGGAGAATGGCGAGTGGCCCCCGGATCCGCCCTGTCCACTTCCCACCCGAGGGTTCGGGCTCCTGACCCATCAAGGAGAAGAAGAGCGTCCATTTTTCAAAACGTCTATCATCGGTGGGTAACAGGGACACGCCCTTGGCTCAGCCTGCCCTTAGTGGTGTCGTCCTGAGAGGGGAAACATCTTCCTTCCTTCCTTCCTTCCTTCCTTCCTTCTTATCCGAAGCATTGTTTGCACTGCTCCTGAGCTGGCAAAGGCTTCCAGACTGGCTTGCAGATATCAGTAACACAGCCCTGCCCCTCAGACTTACAATCTAAAGGGCATGGCACAAAAGGAAAAAGGATTAGGGGGAGGAGGAAAAAAGCAAACTCAGGCAGTATTTGAGTGTTAGGTTGAGTAGTTTCCCCTCCCCCGTTCATCTACGTACACACAAGCCTCACCTGGTAGCTGCATTTGGAATACTGTGTATAGTTCTGGCTACAGAATATCGCAATGTCCATCACTCTTAGCACTCTTATCAGCACTCTTCAAGTACTTGAAAGGTTGTCACAGAGAAGAAGGCCAGGATCTCTTCTCGATCATCCCAGAGTGCAGGACACGGAATAATGGGCTCAAGTCACAGGAAGCCAGATTCAAGTTACAGGAAGCCAGATTCCGGCTGAACCTCAGGAAAAACGTCCTGACTGTTAGGGCAATACGACAATGGAACCAATTACCTGGGGAGGCGGTGGGCTCTCCCACACTGGAGGCATTCAAGACGAGGCTGGACAGCCATCTGCCAGGGATGCTCTGACTTGGATTCCTGCACTGAGCAGGGGGTTGGACTCGATGGCCTTGTAGGCCCCTTCCAACCCTACTATTCTATGATTCTATCACAAAAAGGATATGTGGGGTGGAAAAGGTGCAGGGAGGGGCAACCAAAACAATGAAGATGCTGGAGCACCTTCTCTACAAGGAAAAGCTCCCACATAACTAAACCTTGGGTGGGGTCAGCCAGTGAAATTGGCAGTAGATTCTGGAAAGACACAATAAGGTACTTCTACACATTAGTAACTTATGGACTTGATGGTCTTGTAGGCTCCTTCCAACCCTATAATTCTATGACTCTATGCTTCTATGAATTCTCTGCCACAAGATGTAGCTCTTCCCACTACACAGGGACTAGACACATGCGTGGAGGATAGGACTACCCACACCTATTAGCTGCTATAGCTAAAGGGAGCCCCAATGCTACACCATGCATTAAGTCACCACATTCATTCATTTATTTATTTATTTATTTCTTACATTTCTAAAATACCACCCCATAGCCGAAGCTCTCTGAGTGGTTGACAGAAGTTAAAACATTAAATACAGTATACAAAGTTAAAAAGCTGTTTAAAAGCACACAGACAATATACAGAGACAACTAAACTAAAAACAATTCTGAACAGTCAGTCATAACTACAGACACATCCAGGACCAATTAAAACTCATCATATGCTGCCGAATGCCTGGGAAAAGAGATAGGTCTTAACCTGATGCCAAAAGGACAACAATGTTGGCACAGGTGGACCTCATCAGGGAGTTCGTTCCACAGATAGGGGGGCACCACTGAGAAGGCCCTCTTCCTCATTGCCACTTCCGAGCTTCCCTTGGAGGAGGCACCTGGAGGAGGACCTTAGATGCTGAATGCTGAATGTAGAGTAGGGGTAGGTTCGTGTTGGGAGAGGTGCTCTATTAGGTATTGTGGTCCTGAGCCATGTAGGGCTTTATAGGTTAAAACCAGCACCTTGAATTGAGTTCAGAAGCATATAGGCAGCCAGTGTAAGCAGGCCAGAGTCGGTCTTATATGTGCAGACCTTCTAGTCCCACTTATCAACCTGGCTGCTGCATTTTGCACGAGCTGCCTCTTCCGAACCGTCTTCAAAGGCAGCCCCATGAAGAGCACATTGCAGTAATCTAACTTGGAGGTTACCAGAGCATAGGCAACTGAAGCCAGCTTATCCCTGTCCAGACTAGGGCGTAGCTGGGCCACCAACCGGAGCTGGTAGAAGGCACTAGTGCATGTCTCTGAGTTAAGTCACCAATAGCCCATGTCCCATTGACTTCAATGAGACTGATCTACGCTTGACTAAGTCGGGAGCCAGCCCAAGGCCTCCGCTGGCGTGTGTGCATGTGCTCAGCCAAGGAACGGCTGCCTTCCACTTCCTGCCCTGCTTACACAACGTTCACACATCCCGTGCACAAATGACACAAGAGAGTCTCAAAGGTGCTTTTTGGACATTTGCCCCATGCAACGCCAAATGCCCGTTTGAGCATCTCTTGCCAAACGGAGTGACAGAGATGCTGACTTTGCCTTCAAGCCTCCGGTATGGGCAGAGTGGGCCTTCTTCACAAGTGCTGCCCTTTAGGTGCTTCTCTTGGCTTGTTGAAAAGAGCAATTAGCTGCCATGCTGAAGACCCAGCCTCTGGATCTCCAGGGCTCTGTGGCCGCCGGCCTGGAGCACACGCTGGGAACGCAGATGGTCCCCCATCCATCCACTCTTTCTGAGCTGGGCTAGGAAAGACCTTTGTCTGAGGCCTTGGAGAGCCTCTGCCACCACCTGGAGTTGATGGTCTTGGGCTCAATGGAGCAACGGGCCTGAAGACTGGGGCAGCTTCCCATATCCATAGGTACAAAGATAGGTAGAGAGGTACAAATACAGGTAGACAGACAGACAGACACAGTAGGTACAAAGATAGATAGTACAAGGTACAGGTACATAGATAGATATAGGTATAGGTAGATAGGTACAAAGATAGGTACATACTGTAGGTACAGAGATAGATAAAGATAGGTATAAAGATTCCATAGGTACAAAGTTCAAGTGGATGGGCTGAGGTGCTTCATGAATCAGAGCCCATCACCTTGAAGGCAGGCTGCAAATCTCAAGGTACATCAGGGATTTGCCTCATTCAGGAATGAGATCCACAAAGCAAAGAGACTCCAGCTCCCAGCAGAGACAACCCTGCCCAGCATGCTCCCATCTCAAGAATCCTGCAGCTACAGGTGGTGCTGGATACAAACGGCCTTAGAATGCAGGTCCGCTGCACCCTGAAGAGGCTGCTTGACAATGATTGCTGGAGACTTGGCCAGGGAAGCGTGTCCTGGCTCTCAGCTATGCAAGGACTTGGAAGGCATCTGGCCTTCGCCGGGGCAAGAGCACCACGACTCCGGGATCTGGGATCCTGCTCGAATGGATTCATCTCTGCACTGCCCCTGCCCCTGTGGGTCACTCTGCCCTCCAGACAGCCATGCCCCCATTCCACTTCTGTGGTGATTTTCCATCTTTGGGGCAGTTTTTGCCCCATTCCAAAAGGTTGAAATGCCTCTCCCGAGGCTGAATTCCTGGCGATCAGAGCTTCACACCAAAAGAGCTGGTATTTGGGGTCCTGTTGGCCCCATTCCTTTGGCCCACCCATGACTGGAATGCAGACCCTGGGATAAGTAGTGCCCTGGGCGAGGAGTGCCTTTGGAGCCCCCACCCCCCACCCCATGACCAGCTTGGCAGGGCCACCCAGAGGGTTTGTGGGGCCTGGTGCAGGTGTGACGTGCGGGCCCTGCTGCTGCCCCCTGCAAGGAGCCATGCATGAGTGTGCAAAGCTGGGGGCTGCATGCGAGAGTTCTTGCAGGCACGTGCGACATCCGAGACTTCTCGCCTGCAGCTCCTCCTTGCCCTGGGGTCAAGCAGGATGATAGACATGCCCCATTTTTTCTTACATGGGGACTGAAGTCCGAATCAGCCACCTGTCAGTAGCCACGGACGCAGGCAAAACACAGCCAAGTGGTGGGTTAGGAACAGACTTTTACTGGAGATATAACAATCTTCCATCTCAAGGTCAGTTGGCTGAGGTCAGCCCCATGGTCAGCATCCCCTGCAGGCAGAAGAAGGAAGAAGGACCTCCCAGAGGTCCCCTCCCACCTGGCTCAGGTATATATGAACCCTTCAAGTTCAGGCCAAGTGACTCACCGCCCTTGTTGTGCTTCTCCTGAGCATCTCCTCCACATTCCAAACCAGCTTCTTTCTGCTTCCTGGGGCTCAGTCCTGGGGAAAAAAAAGGTTATAGACACTTGCTTTTTGCTACCCTAAATCCCTGCAGACAGTACATTAAACACAGCTTGTGTTTTTTGAATGTAAAAAACATGCTCAGCTTGGCGCCCCCACTCAGCACCCGGGGGACCGCCCAGCATGCCCACCTCAGGCTGCAAGAGGTTCAGCACCCCAGCAGTAGTGCCACTGAGCTCTCATAGAGTCATAGAATAGTAGGGTTGGAAGGGGCCTACAAGGCCATCGAGTCCAACCCCCATTGGACAACTCTGTGCCCCTTTAGTGCCTTATCAGACGACGAATAGGAAAGTGTTATTTTCCAGATCATTCTGGTGGATTAGACAGCCATATTTCAAAGTAAAAATGGTGAATCCCCATATTACACATTGCATCTATCTATCTATCTATCTATCTATCTATCTATCTATCTATCTATCTATCTATCATCTATCATGTTCCCAACATTCCAGCCTCCACTCTCCTGGTATTCTGTCACACTCTAGGATGGGGCTATGGAAAAGAAGGAGCTGTTCAGAGAGAAGTAGGCTTGATTCTCAGTGACTGGGGTCCTCGGAAGGTAAAGGTCAGTTGCATCCCATACCTCCCCTGGGTCTTTAGGTGTACCCCTTCACTTTTGCCCATATAAGTGAATGGATGCCATTCATACATACATACACCCCCCACCCCCACCACCCATAATAATGGCAGCAATTTTGTTAGCACATATATAAAAGTCAGTTCCCCAAATTCTGCCACACTCCAGAGTGACCAAGAAACAGAATCCATGATGGAGCAATGTAGATAACCTGGAATGCCCGGGTGCAGAGAAAAAAGTTACCCTTCATTCTGAGTCCCTGAGTTGCACCCCGTTACATTCTCCCATATAAATCAGTGGCGTTCATAGTGATGGGGAAAACAATGCATTGCACTTGGGGACACTGTTAGGGTGCAGGGCCTCCCCAGGGGACCTGGAAACATACAAGCCCTCCTGGCCACATTCCCTGTTTGTCGTAATCATGGGTATTTTGCTGGATTATATATTTATATTAAAATGGATAATAAATAAAGAGGCAGCTATGTGTGTCGGCCTGAGTTCCTTGGAGGAAGGGCAGGATAAAAATGTAATAAATAAAATCACACATAAAATAGAATGCTGTCACTTTCACTCAAAATTGCCATGCTGGTTGGCTGGGAGGAAAAAGCTCGACAGCCTTGCATGTTCTGGCTGTTTTTCCAAGGAAGGTGACATTCCCCACCACCATCCTCACCCCAGCCTCTCCCAATTGCTGTCGTTTTGCTTACAAGGTAGCTGACCCTTGTCGAGGCTCTGATTTGATTTGCCAGCAACGAAAAAAGAACTCTGCAGGGATCAATTTCAGCTGCGTTGAAACTTGCAATGGATAATAGCAGAGTGAGTAAATGCCGAGGTGTACGGACACACGTCTCAGTACATCTTTATTTCTTTTCATCTGAAAAGCTCCCATTAATCAACGATTCCAGGGGTAGCCTATTTTCTCTTTGCACCCTTTAACAAAAGTGACCCATTAACAAGCAGTTGAGGATCCTCAGGCCTTGCCCCTGATCCTCGCTCCCAGCTTGCCAAAAAAATACACAAACTCAATGAAGTCAAAGGGACTGGTGCCTTGGATAAGAATGAGTTTTGGGGGTTGGTTTTGGCAATGTGTTAGTGCAACTGGGCGTGCCAACAAAGGGCATCATCCAGACAAAGTTAAGCACTGGATATACAGTCCCTTTGGTTTCAAGTGGAGGTATTTAAGCACCTGTCCAACTCTCCCATTGAAATGAATGGATCTATACAATGTTTAACTTAGGCTGGCTCATACCCAAAATGTACACAAAGAGGAAATTCTGGTGGAATATTGCTGTTCAGATCCTTCCGAATCCTGCTCTGAACATTCTGCTGGCCATGCCAAATCTGCCATAATTTTGGCAAGCCTGTGACATGTTCAGCCTGCTCTGAAAAGGTTTTATTGTTGGTGTGCTTGGTGCACCCACCATTTATTGTTGGTGCACCCACCATTTATTTATTTATTCATTCATTCATTCATTCATTCATTCATTCCATTTGTACCTGCCTTTCCACCAAAAAAAAAACAGGCACTCAAGGCAGCTAACAATCATAGAAACTTCAAAAAACAAATAGATAAATCCTTGGTTTAAAATAATAATAATAATAATAATAATAATAATAATAATAATAATAATAATAATAATAATTTAAAAACACAGATAACACACACGCAAATGACAGAATACGCATCATGCAGCCTTGCAGCAAGGTCTGCATTCCCAACACACTCTAAAGGCACAATCCTATGCATGTTTAGCCAGAAAAAAGTCCTACAACTCCCAGCATGCTGGCTGAGGAACGCTGGGAGTTGTCGGACTTTTTTCTGGCTACACATGCGTAGGATTGCGCCCTTTCTTCTGTACTCATCTCCTGTCATCTCCCTAAATCCTGCAATATCAGGCTCATTGATATGTTTTTACATGCCTGCTTCACAACCTTTTCCAGATCAGAAGAACAGAAGGTTCTCGAGGAGCTGTGAGGTCCGTGACCCACATGAGTGGCAGAATCCAACCTACCCATTCACCTTTGGTCTACACACTGCACACAAGCACTAAAAGTCCACGACACAGAGCAACAAACGTGCTCATGGAGATCAGCCCAATTGTGACGTTCTGAAAACTCTGGAGTGACCCATTCCAGGGTGGATTTGTGAGGGGCTTTGGGGTGCCAGGTGGGGCAAGGGGGGGTAGATGGCCTTTAATCACGTGCAGCTGCATGGGTCTCAGAGCTCTTTTAAAAACAATTTAATCATTTATCATCTGAGCCACAAAGTTCACTGTGCAAACTCAAAAACTAAGTATGGGTTGGATCCAGAGTATGTTGGTTGAACTTAGGTGCCACTAAAATCAATGGGGTGAGTTAGTCACTGTTCACGTCCCACAGATTTCAATGGGAACTCAGTTCTACTGAACACCTCTTGGGTCCGGCTATGGCTGTGTCTTCTGGCACTGAACTTTAGAGCCTATAAGGGACTCAGAAGTGTCGATCCAGGGCTTCTTCACACAGAGCTTTTATCCTGCAATTGAGATTGCTCCTCCGTGGAAGTTTACGGGCTCTTTACATGACGCAGTGATCATCCAAGGCGTCTCCTTCACTAAATGGCCTTTGTTCCATCTTTAAATAGATCACAGATAATGAGCTATCAAACTTGTGTTCCGCTTCAGTTTCCTCCTCAAAAGAGTTAAAGTGGGAAGAAAAGGAGGGAGATCAATGAAAGATAATGGAAGACTCAGATAGGGGGGAGAAGGAAGGGGGAAGGAGTGGGGGGAAAGGAAGCAGATGAAAAAGGGAATCATTGTGATCCTGCATTGAAAACAGAAGCAGAAAGCCCAGTTTTAAATCTGGGATTTTAGGCTGGTGTAGAGGTGCCCCTGGATTCCCCCAGCAGCCAGGCCCCACCAGCACCTCGCCTTCCTGCACCCCCGAGGGGCAGCGTGCCTGCTGAAGGAGGTGCAAGCTGAAGAGGGCAACCCAGAGTCACCACGAGGCAGCGGCCAAGCCCCGCCAGCTGCCGCAGCATCGGGTCAGGCGAGCTGGGCAGCCCGGGCAGCGTCACCTGGCTGCCCAGCCCCAGCCACGCTGGGGGCCTGTCCTTCGCTCCAGCCACGTTGGCCTCTTGTGAGAAGGGCCCGCCAGAGCCAGCCCCGGCTCTCCACCGCCCCTCCTCTTCAGAGCTGCCTCCTCTGGCACCTGGTGGCTCCTGCTTGCCTCCGGCCCCCCTGCCCGCTAGCTCCTGCTCGGGAAGCTGCCTGTCCCCCTTCTCAAACCCTGCCGTCCCCAGATTGGTCCACTGCGTGTGCTCTCCTGCCTGCAGTTTCCTGGCTGATCCTGTCATCACTTAGGATGGAGACCTCCAGCAAATCCTGACATAGCCCTCTGGATGTCAAAAGCTGTGACGTCCCATGCACAAAAATCTCCCTGTATGTAAAAGGAAGGAAGAAAAGAAAGTAGCAAGATATGGGGAAAGGTTCTCCCAGATATGCTGTTTGTTCTATGTGAAGGAAAATGTTTTGGAGTGGGCCGGGGAGGGGGAAGTATTACAAAAACGCAACTACCCATCTGCAGCCCGAAGTGGTCATTGTCATTTACTGTAGGTATAAATAATAAATAAAATAAAATGTGAAATGGTGTGGGCACTTTGGAAAAGCACAATTACAAATTATAACAATTCCACCATGTCTTTACACAAGTGGCATTTTTTAGCGATGGCATCTAGCCAGGGGAGGTGAGAGGTCCAGGGCTGGTGTAATTCCAGGGGCATGTCAAGTGGAGAAAGGTCTTTGGAGCTGGAAGGTCCAAAGATCCCCCCCCACACACACACACACACACTGACAGGAAGCTCCATAGCTGTCCAGGGAGGGTCCCTGCAGGCAGATCCTCCTCTCAGTCCTTGAAGGGAGAGGGCCTCCATATCCTGTGCCCCCTGGAATACCCTCTCTGGGACCATCGGGCTGCAGATCCTCACCACCAGCAGCACCACCTCCATCATCTTGGATGCCACTTCAGTAGTCTTTAGGCAGAACGTCTGCCTATAAATATCAATATACAAATCGTGTTTTATGTTGGCTGATTAGATTTATTTTAAAAATAAGCTGATGTGTTTTAAATGCTGTTATTTCCCTGACTTTTCTATTCTTGCTCTATTATTTGTTTTTATTGCTGTCTTTGAATTGTGACCTGCTGCCTTGGGAAAAATATTTTTAAACGCAGGATATAAATGATTCAAACAAACAAACAAACAAACAAAAACTTCCACTGCATAAACAGCTTAGGACACGATGAGGCACTCAGCCGAAGTTTGCAGTGTCCATTTTAATTGTGAGCAAGAAATGGTTTGCAACTGACTTATTTGGTCCAGATTTTGCCTACCGGAGAAAGACTTATAAAAGCTTCTTTGTCCTGAGTTATGTGTTATTATCAATCCTTGCTGCTGCTGCTGTTGTTCTAGGGCATTGGCTAATACACATATGTTTAAAATGTTGCATTAATACCAAGATAAAAGTCGACCTTTCTCCCTTTTCATGAGAATCACTTTTTCTTAGCAGGGCCAGCCTTACTGAAGGGCAAAAGAGAAACTTGCCCTAGGCACTGGGGGCGGGTGTGTGTGTGTGTGTGTGCAGAAGCCAGCTGCTGGTTGCCACTGCTGCTGCTCTCCTCCTTCTGGATCCAGGAAACCGGCTATCGAGGGGGCGGGGTGTGTGTGACTGAGTGATGAAGTCATCCTCATCCAGGGGCCTTGGGATGCATCTTTACCGAGTGGGCTGACATTTCAGGCCTGACCCACCCAACCACACTGGGGCCAATGCCACTTAAGGAAAAGCATCTCCTTGAATCTGCCGCTGTGTCCATTGCCCTTATCCACTGCGCTCTGAGTGGCAGTAGGCATCACTTAAGGAAAGCTCAGCTTGTCCTCCGAGGAAACCCAGCCCCCAACAACATCGTGCTGGCAATGTCTCTGTGTTGTGCCCCCTCCCTTCCCATCCTTTCTCAAAATCCACCTTTTTCATGAAGCCACCCCTCCAGTGGCCGCTGTTATTTCACCTAGCAGTATCTGGCAGGGCTGCCACTGTTAATTACGCTTAAGATGTGAATTTGAAAGTGGATAAGGTCAATGCTATTAGTTTTCAAAACAGGAATCAAGAACCAAGGTAGCTTAGGCTGCAATCCTAAACTCATACCTGCGAGTAAGCCCCATTGAACTCAATGAGACTTACTTCTGAGTAGATGCATATAGGATTGCACTGTTAAGAGATTTAGGATGCATTCCTATACACACTTACCTGGAAATAGAACCCATTGAACTCAATGGGACTTACTTCTGAGTAGACATGGTACATTTACACTACAATCCTATGCACATCTATTCAGAACTCCAGGGAAGTGGGTATAGGACTGCAGACTAAACAAGCAAAAAAAGGTATAATGTTTGTAGCTTCATCTTATGTATGTTTAGTTGGAAGCGAGTTTATCTGAGTTCAACTGGGTTTTATCTCAGATAAAGTTGTGCACAGGATTTATCAATTAATCGGTTAAATTCATTAATTCAAAACATTTTGATTGACCAAAAACATGCACTGATTAATCAGGCAGTGGATTTTAGCATTTCTAATTTAATACAAGCACTTCTAAAAGCTGCCAATGGCCAGTGCCCCCTTAAGAAGAGGCATTCCCTCCTGTGCATAAGAGAGAAGACAGGGGGCTGGATCCAGATTTAAGCTGCGCTGGGGGAAGTGGACTACTCTTTCAAACAGTGGCCCCTCCAATCCATTCTGCTGAAAGGCTACACAGATAGACAGGAAACCCTGCTGAATAGGATGAGCTGTGGGGAGGGGGGTCCCCAAAAATGAGGTGGAGGGACCTTCCACGACCAGAAAGCAGATCCTGGATCAAACCCAGAATGCCTCCTCTAAGATGAGGCCTGATGAGACAAATGTTTCCTTAAAACAAGTTTAAATGATTTTTTTCGCTTTAGAACTATGTTTTGGTCAATCAGTTGACTAAAACGCATACACTGAACTGCCTAAGATATTTTTTAATTGAATGAAAGCCCAAAAAATAACCGACCTGTGTGATGAAATTAGTAAAATTATGTGAATTCCCACAGAGAATGTTTTGTTTCTTTATTTTGTTAATTCTATAATGAAAAGGCTTAGTATGACCCAAGTAAAACAACTTTATGATATAGAATCATAGAATCATAGAATAGTAGGGTTGGAAGGGGCCTACAAGGCCATCGAGTCCAACCCCCTGCTCAATGCAGGAATCGAAGTCAGAGCATCCCTGACAGGTGGCTGTCCAGCCTCATCTTGAATGCCTCCTGTTCTTTTTGAACAAGTTAAATCCTTCCACTGCTGTATTCCAGTCATGGGAGTCATCCCACCAAGTCTCAGTTACACCTATCAAGTCATAATTTCCCTCCTGTATTAAGAGTTCAAGTTCATTCTGTTTGTTTCCCATACTCTGGGCATTAGGATATAGACATCGAAGACCATGTGCTTCATAGTCTGGCTTTCTTCCTACATGTGTCTGAAGACTATGATTGGGCACTATTAGAGCTGTTCTCTCTGTTGCGGAGCACGAGCCTTTGTCCATTGTTACCCCCAACTTTACATCTCCCTTCCCCGTAGGATTCAGTTTAAAGCCATCCTGATGAAGTTCTTCATGCTGTGGCCAAACACATTCTTCCCAGACTTTGTGAGGTGCAACCCATCCCTTGCCAGCAGTCCATCTTCCAGGAAGTGTAGCCTGTGGTCCCAGGATCCAAATCTCTCGCACCGGCACCACCTTCATAGCCAGTCATTCACCTGGAGTATTTTTCTTTCCCTTTCTATCCCTCTTCTAACTACTGGAAGGATGGATGAGAAAACTATCTGGGCCCCAAAGTTCTTGAGTTTCCTTCCCAAAGCTTCAAAGTAGGGATGTATGAAAGTTCTGCCACGGATCTCGGGGAGGCTGAATGCCAGTGCATTCAGCCCCCCAAAATCAGTGGTGGAACGGCCCCCTGCCCCCCCGGGACGGGACTTACCTTAGGCGGACCTTCCTGGTGGCGGCGGCTCCGGCAGCGGTTCGGTGGTGGTGGCTGCAGCGGCCGGTCTTCCGACCGGCTGCCACTGCCGCCATTTCCAGGTAAAAAAAACAAAAAAACAAAAAAAGTGATCTCTATCACGGCTAGATTTTAAAAAAAACACCGTGATAGGCTACATAAATCTTTACGTAGCCTACCACGGCTGATTTAAAAAAACAAACAAACACGCGCGTACGCAAATGGCGGCGCCCATGGGCGCCGCCATTTGCATTCCTTATTTTGGCATGTCTTAGTCTATGTAAACATTTACATAGACTAAGACGGCGAAAATAAAGGGAACGCAAATAGCGTAGACGCCACGCTATTTGCGATCCCCTTATTTTCGCCATCTTAGTCTACGTAAACATTTACGTAGACTAAGACGGCGAAAATAAGGGGAACGCAAATAGCGTAGCGTCTACGCTATTTGCGTTCCCCTTATTTTCGCCATCTTAGTCTACGTAAATGTTTACATAGACTAAGACATACCAAAATAAGGAATGCAAATGGCGGCGCCCATGGGCGCCGCCATTTGCGTACGTGCGTTTTTGTTTGTTTTTTTAAATCAGCCGTGATAGGCTACGTAAACATTTACATAGCCTATCACAGCTGACTGCAGGGATGCAAACGGCGGTGGCTACGGCCGCCGCCATTTGCCTCCCTGCTAGCCAGCGGCCGGATGTCCGGCTGCTGGCGGAGCCGGCCGGCGGCTCCGCAGAATTCCTGCGGAGTGGAGCTGGCCAGCCAGGATTCTGGGGGGGAGGAACAGAGCGCCTCTCCCCCCGGCCAGGATTCCGGGGGGAGGGACAGAACGCCTCCCCCCCAGCATCAGCATAATCCGCAGAAAGGTAGGTACCTTTCGTACATCCCTACTTCAAATTCGGATGTGATTTCTTTGTAGCTCTGCTTGGCGGTATGATTTGTTCCCACATGGATGAGAAGAAAGGGATACCTGTCAGTGAGCTTTATGAGTGCAAGCAACCTGTCAGTCACGTCTCTAATTTGTCCTCCCGGGAGACAACATACCTGGCGAGTCCACATGTCTTTGTGACATACTTGGATCTCGATCCCACGCAGCAAGGAGTCTCCCACTACTACCACTCTTCTCTTCTTCTTCTTGTAGGCCTGGGTTTCATCGCCTCTGCTTGACTGGCCTTCAGCCTCTTACTCACTCTCATGCAGGTTCTCCTGTAATTCTTCCTCAGCAGGCTGTCCTCCAGTCTCATCCTCAAGTATCTGAAATCGATTCCACAGCTCCACTGCCTCCACTGGTGTGGAGTGGCGTCTAGTTCTTCTCCTCCTAACTGTCACCCTTTTCCAAGGAGTATCCTCTACAGCATTTTCCCTCACCTCAGCATTTCCCACTTCTGCCTCATCTTGCTGTTGCTCTTCAAGCTTCTGGTCTTCCCTTTGCTGCTGTAGTTCCCCCATTCTGTCCAAGAACTCTTCGTGTTCTCTTATTCCCCGGAGGGTCGACAGTCGCCACTCCAGTCCACTTACTTTTTCTTCCAGCAGCGTGATCAACTTGCACTTGTTGCAGGTGTAGGCCATGTTGTTCTCAGGCAAGAAAACAAACATTGCACACACCTTGCAGGTCACCACCACTGGAGAGTCTTGTCCTTCCATAGCCTCTTTCCCCTTTTTGTCTAGATCAGCTTTCTGATTGTTCTAGACTAGCCTGTGCCTGCTCCTCTACTCACTAGAGGTTAAAAGCAGAGTCCCACTGGTGTGGAAGTGTGTGTTACAAGACAAATATTGTTCGCTCGCTCTGATCGCTCTCTCTCTGGGAGCTTGCTTGCTTCTATAGTCCCTGGACCAGCTGGAGCAGCTTCCTCTGCTCTGCTCTGCTCTGCTCTGCTCTGCTCTGCTCAGCTGGGAGGCGGGAAACAGTCTGAAGCTTCCTGCCCACAGCTGCTGGGAGTACTCAGGCCACACACACCCAATTCAGTTGGAGCTCTCAGGAGCACCTACTGAGCTCACAGCCACTTAGAAGGATAAAGGACAGCCCCCTGGGCTTCCTGCAGCCCACTTCCCTCTTTGCCTCTGTCTCCTTTGTCTCCTTTGTCTCTTCTACCACCTGGTGAGCTCACAGCCACTCAGAAGGAAAAAGGACAGACCCCTGGGCTTCCTGCAGCCCACTTACCTCTTTGCTTCTGTCTGTCTCCTCTGACTCTTCTACCACCTGGTGAGCTCACAGCCACTCAGAAGGAAAAAGGACAGCCCCCTGGGCTTCCTGCAGCCCACTTACCTCTTTGCCTCCATCTCCTTTGTCTCCTTTGTCTCTTCTACCATGGCAACTCCCCTGGCCAACTCCTGTTTGCTCCCCCTGTTCGCTTGCTCTGGTCGCTCACTCTCTGGTCGCTTGCTTGCTTGCTTGCTTCTGTAGTCCCTGGACCAGCTGGAGCAGCTTCCTCTGCTCTGCTCTGCTCAGCTGGGAGGTGGGAAACAGACTGATATCACTTATCTTGATACATAGAAGAAGGAATGGAAAGTCCATGAAGCATGTATTTTGCAGGATCCTAAGAGTCTGAAATGGAAGCAATAAAACAATGTATGTAATGTAACTGCAAGCAATTTACAAAAATCTGGAGAAAGACCACTACAGAAGCCACAAGAGAAGAGATCAAATCTAGCTGTTGACTTGTAATCCGTGGTACAGTGGTGAATTTGGAAGTGCAGGAGTGCCAAATGACAGTGAATATACACACATACAACACGTACATGCATATCAAAGAAAAGCAATACATAGCATAATACCCAGTTTATTAAGATCAGCATAGGTTCAGTCCTATGTACACTTATCTGGAAGTGAGCTCAATTGAACACAGTGGTGCTTACTTCTGATGGTTCAACTTGTAAAATAGCTGATTCACATGATCGAACAGCCCATCATAGCTTCTTTAAGCCATAGAATCATAGAATTGTAGGGTTGGATGGAATTTATAAGACCATCGAGTCCAGCCTGCTGCTCAATGCAGGAATCCAAGTCAGAGCATCCCTGACAGGAGGCTGTCCAGCCACAGTGAGCTGCAGTGTGGGTGGATGGCCATTTTGAATATTCAACACCCGGTGGTGGCTTTTCATGTTGTGCGAACCCAGGGCCCATGGGTTATGCCAGGGTTAAACTACAGGGCTTAGTTTAGTTGTTTGTTGTTTGATGGTGCAAATCTTCAGAAAGTTTAAATGCAACCTTTAGCTTTTAGCATTACCATTTAAACTGCTAGCATGATGTAGGAACCCCATCAAAGAAAAGGAAAGAAGTATCCTCCTGATTATTTCCCACATGTTCTGAGTTTCTGTGTGCTAATCTGTCACAAACAGTAATACAGCATGAATGCTTCGTTATCACCTCCTTCACTTGTCAGAGTGAGGAAGGTCTGTCAATCACCCTGGCACTCTAGCAGATGATGTCATTGCACCTGCTCTGAAAAAAGTCCCAGAGCTGTGCTCCTCTGCATTTTCTCCACTACACCATTGCTCATAATGAAATTGTATGCACAGCTTCCTGTTATAGCTGTTAGAAGCAATAGTATCAATGATACCGAAATCTATAATAATAAAAGAGTGCATGTGTCTGTCCATCCATCTGTCCACCTGTCGCCACTATAGCTCCAAGACTCTGAAACCTAGACACCTGAAACTTGGCATGCATACAAGGGTGTGCACTCGGGCTTATTTTGTTCTAAGAATGCATTAATTAATTTTCATTAAGTTAAATGTGTTCAATGTATCGATGTGGTTGAACCCTGCAGTATATCTTCAGCTACAGGGGTGCACCAGGTAGAAGCTGTGCCTAGGGGTGCCAGCAGGCCTGGCTTCCCTGAGACGGGGTAGGAACAATGTGTCCACCTTTCTGGTAGCTGCGTAGGTTTGCTTGAAGGCTTTGCTGTATCAAAGGAAGGGCTATCTATTCGGCTGAGGGACAGAGTGATATGCGTGCTCCCTCTGCCCTGCTGCGGGGCAGCCCCCCCTCGAGGCAACAGAGAGGGAAGACCTCTCCCTGTTGGGGTGGGCCCACAGGGGCTGTGTCTGGAGGCGCCAACAGCCATGGCTTCACTCGGGGTGGGCATAATGTCACCAGCTCTGACAGCAGCACAAGTTTGCTTGCAGTCTCTGCTGTATCAGTGGAAGGGCTCTCCCACCTGTGCAAAGGAAGGTGTAGCGGAAGAGGTTGGTGCAGCTATTTAAAAGACACACAATGGGAAAACTCCTGGGCCCCATCTACACGAGCCTTCTGCTTCGGGGCAGCTGCGAGTCGAGGTCCCTCAGGACTGATAACGCACTCGCCACTTCACAGCCATCCGTGGTTTTCTCCCTAAAAAAGGAGGCATTTTGCTGCATTGTTTTTGTTTGCTGCGGGTTTCCCGCGGTTGCGAGCTGTCTGTCCCTTCCCCAAACCGACTTCGCAGGTGTGTGTAGTGCTTGCGTCACTGTGTGATGCCCCTTTACTCCCCCCCCCCGTCCCTTCGCAGGCACAGAGAGGCATTTTCATTTATTTAATCACAGTTTTGCACATTTTTGCAGCTTCGTATCTTCGCAATGGTTGCTTTTGGACTCAGTGCCCAAGGGCCGGGGGGGGGGGAAGTCTTGGGGGAGGACTGACTTCACTCTGACCACCATTTTGGAGCGATGGGTAGGCACATACCACTCATGCTTATAAGTGCGAACCCTCATGAGAGTCTCAGGCTGGGGAACTGACAAACAGATAGCATGGAAATGAGGGAGCAGAGAACACCCACTTTTTACCTAACGAGGGACGGACAGACACAACAGAACCCCTAAAACACAAAACAGCCACTGAAGTTGCACCCCCACATTCACGGGACTGCATAGCTGAGCATTTAAGTATAATGGCAAAAAAAGGCATGGCAGAATCTGTTAGGGAAGCCTGCAGTAAATCATGAGTGTATCCCGGCTGAAGCGAATTCAAAGCTGAGATGCTGCGCAGTTGCGATGGAGTGAAGGGTGAAAGTGGTGCCATGTAGACGGGGCCCTGGAAAGGATAACGTATGGAATGGTAACATTTTGAAAGACGCATAAAAATCAAGCGGTATCTTTCAATCACGTCCTTCCAGGTCCAAAGAGTTTGCTAAGAAGGTCTCAACCACACATACATGCTCTAGTAGACTGGTGGTCCTTATAAACTGAATAACTAGTGCCTTTTTACTTGCTTACCAAATACCAGTGCTGGCCCAAGGCATCACCCTGCTTGCAGTGGAGCTCAACCCCCCCTCCCCCCCGGTCACAAGGACCAACACTTTAAAAAGCCTTGCTTCACCACTCAGACCTCCAATTCCTGCCCTCATCTAACCACCCGCTCCACTCCTGGTAGCACCTTAAAAACTAACACTTTTATTATGGCACAAGCTTCACTTCATCAGGTGCATCAGATGAAGTGGACTCCTGTCCACAAAGCTTATTCCATAATACATTTGTTAGTCTTTAAGGTGCTACAGGACTTTTTGTTGTTCCTACTATACACAAAATGCTAAGTTGTCCATAGAACAAACCATCACTTGAGCACCAAAAATATAATTACAGGGAAACAGAAGAGATGTACAAGGGAAACATATGGTTGTAAAGAACAGCTTACTATTGTTAAAGAACATACAGGTGAGAAAATGCAATCTCTCGGTAGCATGTATTGACTACTGGAAGGCCTTTGATTCTGAATCATTCTCCTCGCTATTTCAAGTATTTAGACTTTTAGAACCCCGCTACTATAGGGTCACTAGAAACCACAATGGCAAAATGGTACCCTAATATAAAACTGGACAACATGGATACAGATAATATTCAGATGAGGGAGGCATTTATTTATGGGGGGTTCCTGGAGCCCAGCATCCCTCTGTTCAGTTCTAGTGGCACTCTCAGATCTATGCTGGCTACTAACTTCAGAAGAACAGAGGAAGAACTCGAATCACAAACCTCTGATATATAGATGATATAACATGAGTTGCTGAATTTCCAGCTAGACACGCCAACCTCATAGCCATCACAAAAAATGGTCAGTGAAGATATAAAAATGTCATTTGGACTTGAAAAATATGCAACTCCCCACAAAATGAAAAAGAAAAGTAAAAATCCTTTGCAACAGGAACACATGGTAAATATCAACATGTTACTAATAATAATGGCCTTGGAGAAGATGGAGGACGATGGAGAAGATGGAGGATGGGAGAAGTGCCAGATGACTGGAGGAGGGCTAATGTTGTCCCTATCTTCAAAAAGGGTAAAAAGGAGAAACCTGGGAACTACAGACCAGTCAGTCTGACATCATCCCTAGAAAAAATTCTGGAGCAGATGATAAAGCACCGCATCTGGAAGCACCTTGAAAACGATGCAGTGATTACTCGAAACCAACATGGATTTGTCAAGAACAAATCCTGCCAGACGAATCTGATCTCATTTTTTGTTCAGGTCACCTTCCTTGTGGACTGTGGGAATGCTGTGGACATAATGCACCTCAACTTCAGCACAGCTTTCGACAAAGTGCCCCATGATATCCTGATGAGCAAACTAGCTCAAAGTGGGCTAGATGAAACAACGATCCGGTGGATCCACAGTTCGTTACAGAATCTGACTCTTATCAATTAAGAGTGCTTATCGATGGGACCTTCTCAAACGGGGGAGAAGTAATGCGTGGGGTACCGCAGGGCTCAGTCCTGGGCCCAGGGCTCTTCAACATTTGTACTAATGACTTGGAGGAGGAGTTGCAGGGAATGCTGATCAGATTTGCAGATGACACAAAATTGGGCGGGATAGCTAATACCCTGGAAGACAGAAACAAAATTCAAAGTGATCTGGATAGACTGGAGCACTGGGCAGAAAACAACAGAATTAAATTTAATAGGATAAATGCCAAGTTCTGCACCTAGGAAAAAGAAACCAAATGCACAGTTACAAAATGGGGGATACGTGGCTCAACAACTCTACAAGCGAGAAGGATCTTGGAATTGTTGTAGATCACAGGCTGAATATGAGCCAACAATGTGATGTGGCTGCAAAAAAGGCAAATGCTCTTTTGGGCTGCATTAATAGAAGCATAGCTCCTCATAGGCTCTCCCACACTGGAGGGCTTCAAAGTGAGGCTGGACAGCCATCTGTCAAGGATGCTCTGACCTGGATTCCTGCATTGAGCAGGGGGTTGGACTCGATGGCCTTGTAGGCCCCTTCCAACCCCACTATTCTATGATTCTAAGAGAAAAGGAAGAACGCAGAAATAGGCATTTATCTAGAGCGCTCGGATAACTTGATCCACCCATGTCTTGCATACCAGTCAATCTGGGCCTACTGTTTGAAAGCATTTCTCCATTTCTTTTCCCTCCAAGAAGCGTCTTCTAAGCTCTAGTCCTCAGCTGCTCTCTAGAAGTGCCCCCTCGTTTGCCCGGAACACATCACATGTGCAGCACAGCTACAGCCCTGCCTCGTCCTTTTTTCGGCTGCCTGGGCCTGAGGGCCGCTCAAGCGCTCACAGGCACCCTTCTGCTCCAGCAGCTCCATGCTGAAGAGGCTGACAGTGATAGTCCTTGTCTTGGAATATTAGGGTCCACAGCTCACCTCCTAACCTATCCCCAGAGAGCAGAAGGTGGCTGGCAAAGGTGGCAGGGAGGAGGATGGAGGAGCTGTTTAGTGGGGCCGTCTCTCAAGGACGGACAGGCCTGCAGTGCGAAGTAGAAGGAAAACAAATGTGCGGAGAGACGCTCTCAAGCCGTTCATCCCTATTTGAATAATCTTTTGGCAATCCACCCCCACGCAACGTATACTGAAAGGGTTTTTCAGCGTTCCCAGGTGTGGATGTCATTGGATTGAAGGCACCCTCCACCTGGGAATGGGGGCCGTCCAAGTCCGGTTGAAAGATGCGGAGCCGGAGCCTGAAGAAGGGAGAGCAACAGGTGTCCTGGTGCCACCCGTCAGCAGCGTGCACCTGAACAGCAGGTGGTGTGAGCAAGCAGGCACACGGGTCGTCTGGACACCGTCCTCCCCGCTGCAATGCCACGTATCGTGTTTCTATTTCAGTTCTAATTTACAGTCGTTCCTTCTCGTTGGCATCTCTACACAGAAATCAACGCAGGCTGGTGCAAGCTGGTGGAAGACGGAGGTGACTGAACAGTGCAGCAAGACTTCACCAGCCCAAGCTGTGTGTGTGTGTTTGTGTGCGTGCGTGCGTGCGCGCACATGCGCGCGCGCACGTCTGCCATTTGGGCTCTGCTTCAGGCAGCAAAATGCCTCGGGCCAGCACTGCAAGCAGAAAATAGTTTGGCCCTTAGTTCTGGCCCCTCATCCTGAGGTTTTACTCCTTCTCCTGGAGAGGATGGCCAAAGCCCTGGAACTTTAGGCCAGACACTGAGAACCGGCAACCCTATGAACCACTCTGCACTATTGCTGTTAAGAAACTTCTTTGCTCGTATCCCTGCAATTTCCTCCTTTGACCAAGGCTGGGTAGTGATGCAGAGGCTGAAAAATCTCCACTTCTCACCCCCCAGGTCCAGCACCTGCTGTGGGTTCGAGTTCTGACAGTTACTCTAGGCACCTGCAGAGTGCATTTTCCAATTACTAATCACATCCCCACGTCAGGTCATAGGGCAGGGCTTCATTGTTCTAGAAATTTGATTGGCACAACATTTGATGTTTTGCTATGGGGATGGCCTCCTGCACACTATTTCCCCCATCAAAGGGTGTGTTTGCATGCGCTGATGTGTGCAAGCAAGGAGGAAGGTGCACCCATTAGAGGAACTTCACCGTGCAATTAGGACGCAGTTGGGTTTTCATCTCCCATTTCCTTCTTTCATCTGCTGGATCTTTTTAATGTCTTCACTTTCTTCTCTCCCCCAGCAGCTGTGCTGGCTGAGGAGAGGAGGGGGTGGCGAGAAACTCATACGAACAACCCTCAGCCACTCATCTTTAGGTAATTAGTCTTTGAAAAGGCCGTAGTCTCCCTCTTTTCCCTCCCTCCATCAGATGGACTTGAGGACAGCTCTAGTATCAGCGCTGGGATTTTGGGGGTGCCCAGGCATGGTACTTTCAGTGTGCTCTGAGGAAGCTGTGCACAAAGCAAGAAGTCTCTTGTGCTGCCTTTGACCTTCCTGGGTGCTCCATGAAAATAAGGATGGAACTGTTGATGCGTTGATGGTCTTGGGGCCCTGGCAAATGCCTGGCTTGCCCCCCTTCTGGGGCCTTCCCTAGTTAGATCAGGGGTTCTTCAGCTTTGCTCCACTGAGGACTAGATCTGTTTTGGTTTACTGGTTCTAGGTGGATAGCTGCTTATTACAATTTCCAGCCGGAAATTTGTTTGTTGCTTTTGCTTATTACAAGTTATGGCCATAATATTGGAGGATGCTTGAAAAGCTTCCTTATTTAAACTCAGCTGCGATATTTGTCCCTGTGGCCAGAATCCTGGTTAAGCAATATGCACAGATTGGGGAGTGTGTGAGTGTGTGGTTTCCCCAAAGTCTACACTGCAGCTCTGGCTTTCTTCACACGGAGCTTTTATCCTGCGATTGAGAGTGCTCCCTCATGGAAAATTGCGGGCTCTTTACATGACGCTGTGACCTTCCAGGGCGCCTCCTGCACCAAATGCCCTTTGTTCCATTTTTAAATAGATCGCAGATCATGAGCTATCAAATTACCCCAGTTGTGTTCCGCTTGAGTTCCCTCCGTGAAAAGAGGAAAAGCGGCAAGAAGAGGAGCGAGATCAACGAAAGATAATTGCAGAGTCAGATGCGGGGAGAAGGAGGGGGAAGGGGGTGGGGGAGAAGGAAGCGGGTGGAAAAGGGAGTCATTGTGATCCTGCATTGAAAACGGAAGCAGGAAGCCCCATTTTAAGTCCGGGACTTTAGGCTGGTGTAGAGATGCCCTCTGTCTGCCCTTCTGCTGAAGAGGCAAGCTGCTTCGGGGGAGTTAAGAGATGAGCTGTGATGCGAACCAGCCGTGACGTGAGCTCACAGCTCAGTTTGGTAGCCACTATGTTACACAAGCTCCCCCCAAAGCAGTTTGTTTCTTGTCCACAGCTTAGTCTCAGTCTGCTTCTCCTCTGCAACGCGGTGTATAATAATACTGATCCCTTACAGGGCTGTTGTAAGGATGACTGAGCGAATGTATATGGAACCCTCTGAGCTGTACGCCTGACCTTGATTATGCTGCCTTGCAGGTAGCACGGTGTTCCCTAGCTGCTGCAGAGATGATCCCTTCTCCGTCTCTATATTTTCACAGAGACGGCATTAAGTCTTCCCACTATGGGCTCTCTTTCCCCCAGTAGTCCCTGAGAAGGCCACTGTGGAAGAGGCCCTGGATGTAAATTTTGCATGCTGAACTTCAGCTCTGGAACATGTGAAGTACTCATAAGAAGCCGGAGCCTCTAGGCAGGTGCAAAGTGATTTACCATGGAGGAACCACAACCAGTCCACAGACATCAGAGATTGAAGAGCATAAGAGCCCTGCTGGATCAGACCAAGAGTCCATCTAGTCCAGCATTCCATTCACACAGTGGCCAACCAGCTGTCGAGCGGGAACCCACAAGCAGGGCATGAGCGCAACAGCACCCTCCTGCTCATGTTCCCCAGCAACTGGTGTACATAGGCTCACTGCCTCTGGTACTGGAGGGAGCACAGAGCCATCAGGACTAGTAGGCATTGATACGCCTCCAGGAATTTGTCTACTCCCCTTTTAAAGCCATCCCAGTTGGCGGCCATCACTACATCCCGTGGTAGTGAATTCCATAGTTCAACTCTGTGCTGTGTGAAGAAAGACTTCCTCTTATCTGTTCTGAATCTCCCACCAATCAACTTCATGGGATGACCCCATTAGGTCATTGGGGGGGGGGGAGAAATACCAGGACAAGAATTCCTGTTCAAGGCAGGCACAGTTCCCAGACATGCGGAAGCCCCTGCACCTCTTCGGCTCTTTTACCCCCTTTTCTCTATTTCTTTTGTTTTCTCTTTTGGTTTGTTGTTTGTTACAGATCAAGCCGTGCCTAACCTCACCTCCCCTGTGATGTTCCTCCATCCTTTCCGTGTGGCAGAGCAGTGGCTGCTTGGGGTGGGGGTGGGGGTCTTGGGCTGGGGCTGGGGGGGCGAGAGGCGGGAGGAGGGAAAAGTCATGGCAGTAGCGCCAGATGGAACAACCTCAGTGCTGCAGTATTTCTGGGAGGTGAACGGAAGAGACAGATCACAGTGACAACGTGTGCAATGGACTCATTGCAAGAGGGGGGAGGGAGCCGGAAGAGATGTGGTGTGGAAGGCGGGGGGCCTCCCCCAGTTTCCCACACCACCCTCATAACCAACATGTACACACACGGGCGCACACACAGATTCCTCCGGTGAATGAAGGCGTTTCCGATTTAGGCATCCCTGCAGGGGTGCAATTCATTAATACCTCCCCCTTCCCCCCACCTTCCCCCCCAACCACATTCCCCCATCTATGCAGATGTTTCTAATGGGGAACAGGCGTATTAATAAGCCACTGTTCCCACTCCATCACCCCAGAGCATCTTAACGATAGACAGCCGGGGCTGCGGGAAGGGGATCTGGCTACCAGCCAAACTGGCGAGCTGCTGTTGCGGGGTGGGAGGAGGGAGGGATTTATGGTGGTGTCAAAGCACTGTTGGTCTACTGAAGGGGGTGGGGGGGGATATATGACTGGGAATCACAGCAGCTGGGTTCTTTTCCCAGCTGTATGGCTGGTATCTGATAAGCCATTTCTTTTCTCCGTGCTGTGTAAACAGTAGTTCAAGTTTCATTCTCTTCCATCCAAGGCATTCTAGATTCTAGCCATGCTGCTCCTCTGCCACTGATTTCCATTAAGACCTTGAGCATATCACTTTGTTTCCCGGGCACCAATCTCCCACCATCTCCTCTTTCCATCTCAGAATGTTTGGGAGCTCTGGGTGAATAGATGACTGTTGGTCAAGTAGTGCCCTCTCTCACACACATACACACACTCATGCATGGAATGACTTGGCAAGCCAATTGTCTGTACCATCCTGCCACGTGATAGGGAGAATTCTGCCCTGCCCAGTTTTCTCACTGGTGGTGAAAGCCTTTTCTGCCTCGGGTATGGCTCCAGGGCCTTTTAAGGATTTCTTTAAATGGCATGAGCAGAGAGGGGCAGAAGTGAGATCAAGCCACAGAGGTCTCTGGGGCCATGCTCCTGCTTTGCACAGGAACCCCCCCCCCTCCTGCCCCCATGTGCACATGCCAGGGCTTGCATCCGGTGCTTAATCCCCAGAGTTGTCTGACTTGTGGTCAATTTGCCCAGGACAGCTAGGAGGTTTGGGGAAACAGAGGAGAATGGCACTGCCTCTGACCTCCAAGTGCAGGGGTGCAGAACCTGTGCCCCCAAGGCCGCATGCAGACCTCAGCCCGCTTGGAAGGCCTTGCTCTCTCTGCGCTCTCTGCCCATTGCTGGAACAAGGGCCTGCAACAGGTCTCGCCTGAGGCCATGTGTACCTTGACAGGAAAAAGGTTCCCCACCCCTGTCCTTGTGCCCTGGCCCTCTGGCCCACGGGCAAGTGCCCCCACCTTGCTGATGACTGGTTGCAGCCTTGCTCGCTGCTTTGAAGGGTCATAGAGATTATGGGCTTGCCAAGCGGTTACATGCATGCCAAGGTAAACTATCGTGTTCTCGCACATTTTCTGTTAACCTCAAAGCGGCCTGTGCAGTGGATTGTCCCTTCTGGACCACACCGTTCTCCTGCTTAGCCACTCTTAACAGCACCCAAAATCGCTTGCCTGAGACTGACCCAGTGGAGGTGGGTGGCTCCGATGTCAGTGGGGTGGTGAATCCCCTCTGGGTTTCAGTCAGAACCAGTCAGATCTCCAAAGGAGCTCTCCAAGGTGCTTTGCAGTTGGTTCTCACTGAAACCCGGAGCAGATCCACCACCCCACTGACATCGGAGCCACCCACCTCCACTGGACTGACCACCACCTTAGTTCATGGTAAAGGAGGCTCTGAATTCTTCTGTATCTTCCACAGGCACCTAGTTGTTGAGTTTTGAGTATTGCACAAATGCAGTTGCATTTATTCATTTAATGAATGAATAATTTGCTAACTGATTGACAAGCCACTAAACATTCTTTAATTGGTGGACAGCCTTGACAATGACTTCAGAGGAAAGAGTTTTCCATCTTTTGTTCCATGTTGGGTCTCTTAAAACTTCGCACAGTGTTTCCAGTAGCAAATGTGTCGAGTGTGGGCCACATATCTGCATCTTCAAACACCCGTGTGCATGCCCTGGAGAGTGCTCATCCAGTCAGGGTTGCCAAGCGTCTCTGCATGGGTGTTTCAAAGATGCAGGAAAGGTCGTCCACATTTTAGACGTTCACTACAGGAAGCAACCACTGTGTAATGCCTGCAATTGCATCCGCTGTGCGAAGTGTGCATCGGCCCCAGGTCAACGGAAATAATGCGTTTTTGTCCCACGTGTTGCTTGTTCTGTTAAAGACTCTTCAGGGCTTGCAAGATCTGGCCCATCTCACCAGCACAGTTTGACCCATTGACTGTTGTAGCAAATCAGCCCTGGGTTTTAAGCCTGGAGCTGAGCCTGCGTTGTGTTCTCCTGTCTTCCAGTGAAGGCGACGCGGGTGGCGGCCAGGATGCAGCTCCCTTCGCCTCTCCCCCTTGTTTTGCTCCTCGTTAATTTTGTTTGTCTGTCTCAATTTCGCTGCTGTCGTTCTCCGGCTTGATCTCTATTTCCCCGGCACTCTCCACAGCCAGCGTTGCCGTTTGGCTGTTTTCATCCTTGCTCCCCAGCTGTGCCAACCCAATACAGCTGTTGGGTCCCTGTCCTTCCCCTTCTGTGCTTTTCCCACCCTGGATCACTTGGCCTCATGCCACAGATATTTCCTGATTTTTATTGTATTTTATGCAGTCCCCCTTTTTTCTTCGACAAGCCCTGGTATTAGATCTCGGATAAACAGACCATGCTGGACCGCAGCCTGGCAAGGACACAGGAGGCAAAGAAGTGCCAAGTTTCCCATCCAATGATATCTCTGCAATCAAGTGGCCTTTCAGTCTCTCAGCCAATCAAGTGGTCCCCTGGGGAAGGTGAGGAAGAAAATATTTCTGCTTCTTTTGGACAAGCAACTCTATCTACTGTCCGGGAGGCTAGAAGGCGGGATATAAAAAGTGTCTCACATTCTCCACTCACAAAACTCCAATTCAGTAATTAAAATCAGTTTTGCAAATTGGTCATAAAACACACACACACACAGAGATGAGAGAGAGAGAGAGAGAGAGAGAGAGAGAGAGAGAGAGAGATGTACATATTGCCTTTCCATCCACATGGAAGGCTGGAAGCTCAAAGTAATTGTCACAACTGAAGAGGCCATGCATGCTCTATGCCTTTCCTGGGCAGACAGCATCTCCTGGGCAAATGGAACTTGGAGCACAGCTCTCCCCTAGACCTTAATGGATGGCAGAGTTCAGGTGGAAGGAGGCATTTCCTAAGGTACAGCATACTTAATTGGACTGTGCATTAAGAAAGGGTCTGTTCTCAAAGGAGCCCTTTTTTCACATTAAAAAATCGTCGAATTGTGGAGCTGGAAGGGGCCTTTGAGGCCATCTAGTTCGGGGGTGGGAAGACTTCAGGCTTGCAGAATCTACATCATAAGAGTCCTGTTTAACAGACCGAGGGTCCATCTAGTCGAGCATGCTGTTCACACACTGGCCAACCAGCTGTCGACCGGGAACTCACAAGCAGGGCATGAGTGCAACAGCACCCTGCCACCACCCTCCCCAGCAAGTGGTTTTCATAAGTATACTGCCTCTGAGACCGGTGGTAGCATAACCATCAGGACTAGTAGACTGATCAACCTTCTCCAACTTGTTGCCCTCCAGATGTTTTGAACAACACCTCCCAGGATTCCTGATTATTAGCCATGCTGATGATGGGAGCTGAAGTCCAAAACATCTAGAAGGCAACAGGTTGGGGAAGGCTGATCTATGTTGTGTTTTACTAGAACCCTGAGAGCCATCAGCCAGAGCCAGGAGTAGAATAGTGGCTCAGGCAGGAAGACATATGCTGAGAATAAAGGAACAGGGTGGCTCTGAGCACACATGCTCAGCCCTGGAATTTGTGATCAGTACCAGAACGAAGCTCACAAGTCCTTTCGTGCAACTCCCATTTTCCTCCTGAGCATATTTTTCAGCAATAGGGCGGGGGGAGGGGTCTTTCTAGTTGTTGCCATTGTTAGGCTAATTAGAAGTCTTGCTGATCTACAGCAAATCACCTAGAGATCTAGCAGTAGATCCCAATCTAGCTTCTGCCCACCCCTAATCGAATTCAACCCTTTGCTCAATGCAGGATCTTACAATGCAAGATGCAGCACCAGCATCCCTAACAGAGCTGTCCCGCCTCTGCTGAAATACCTGCAGCGGAGGAGAGCCTACCACTTTCAGAGGCAGTCTGTGCCATGTTCCAAGAACTCTTGCACAAGTTGTCTCTTTCCACGGCTGGGCGGCAAGGTGGGACCCACGGCCCAACAAGGGGCTCGTTGAGGAAGGTGAGGGAGGCTGGTGAAACCTCCAAACAAAGGGACCACCTTTTAGTCATCTTGTTCTACTCACAGTTGGGATGAGCAGGCGTTTTCTTATTTTTTTAAAATTTTCAGTGCATACTTGATTTGTGAATCGGGGGCTCTAAACTCCATTTGTGATTCTGAATTTGATCCAGGGTATTGTTCTGGATGAAGGCAGAATATAAAGTTGTGATCTCATGTGGATATTCCGAGTGATTTGGGAAGCTGGGGGTGAAGCTGTGTCCCAGGCAGCAGGGACAGGGAGAATGGTGAAGGGCCTGTTAGCTGCACCACAGTCCGCTGGGTTTTAGGGTGTGTGTGTGTGTGTGTGTTTTCTAATGGCTTAGCTAGCACGCATGAGTCATCTGGGCAGAGGATTTGGGGATGATCTGTTTCCAACACTCTTTTCACACACACACACGCACACCCGTCCGTGTATCAGGGCTCCCAGACTTTGGGATTCAGACAGACGTGGCTGCTCCCTTCCGGCCAGGCTCTCAGCTTTACTGGGCAGGCACGAAGTAAGGATCTTTAACAGAGGACATCCGACAGGTAGCAGATTCTGGGTAAGCTGTTCCAGGGAGCAGTTAAAGCTCTGCAGCCCTTGGGAGAGCTCTCGAGGGGAACGGATATTGATCCAACAAAGTGAACTCTTGAATCCCCAATATAAGCCTTCATGATTGTTGGAACCCTGCCCCACAGGCAAGTTTGCAGGGACTGCAAAGGATGGTGCCCAGGCTTGGAGCCTTGCGCTGTGGTACCGTTAGATTTGCCGTCACTGTCTCAGGCCTGGGGCACCCCATTGGATTGGTCTTGTGAAGGGCTGAGCACAGGGCCAGGGTCATGGTCCAAACTATCATACGACGACTTCCACGAGCTGAAGGGAGCTTTGATGTTTCCTGAACAGCACCCTCTCCCTTCTTGCTTTCTCCTTTTGAAATTCAGTCAAGTTTCAGAAGGTGGGGCAAGCGACCCAAACTCCCTGCCCCACTCACCTGAGGGAATACCCACACAGGTGTCTCCAGTTCTTACTGGGACGCTGGCGCTCGCGCTCCAGACCAATGCCGCGGATTGCAACTCAGTGCAAGCAGGGCAGGCCCGGGACAGGCCACAGCCTGAGGTGGAGCAGCCAGCAAAGGCCCCACCCCAGCCAGGCGCATGACTGCGCCCGAGGCCAGCCAGGGCATGTGGGCACCTGAGGTGGAGAATCCCACAAGCACCTCCCCCGTCCCTAGCGGTTATAATACAATAATAAGGAAATTGCGATTTGCTGCCCTTTTATGACATCCAAAATCAGCTGCCAGGAATGGGGCAGGGGGGAGGGCTGTGCCATGCCAGCGATGAACAGAGCACTCACTTCCTTAGAAAGAATCTGGGCATCTCTACACCAGCTTAAAATCCTGCATTTAAAATGGGGCTTTCTGCTTCCGTTTTCAATGCAGGATCACAACAACCCCCTTTACACGTGCTTCCTTTCCCCTCTCCCCTTTCCCCCTCCTTCTCCCCATAGCCGAGTCTTCCATTATCTTTCGTTGACCTTGCTCCTCTTCTTCCTGCTTTCCCCCTTTTCACGGAGGGAACTCAAAGCGGAACACAACGGGGTAATTTGACAGCTCATGATCTGCGATCTATTTAAAAACGGAACAAAGGGCATTTAGTGCAGGAGGCACCCTGGAGGGTCACGGCATCATGTAAAGAGCCCGCAAACTTCCATGAAGGAGCACTCTCGATTGCAGGATAAAAGCTCCGTATGAAGGAGCCCTCTGATTCTAAGGGATACGGGTGGGGTAAGGAGCTGTGTGGAATGAAGGAGGCCTCAGCCTATCCTTTCAGGCAACTCATGGTGGCCACCTTGGGCAACTCACTACAGTGTACCACTCAATAGCTTCCCTACCTTTCCCTCCCGCCCAGTGTGGGGTTCAGCTAGGATGGGTGGAGGCCCTGCTCCCAAAGACTCTCTTGCATGCCCTTGTCAAGGGACCTGCAGACAAGAAGTGTCGTACTCAGTCTAGAAGGTGATCAGCCCACGTCATCCCGCCATCCCTGTGCACCCTGGATTCTGGCACTTGAACCAGGAACTTCCAGGGCTGAGGCTGGGACCTGAGGTAGGCCTGGGTTTACGTCTCAGTCAGAAACATCTTTGTGCTCAGAAGGGAGAGAGATCACAGAGAGATTAACTGTTGGCAGGCAGCATGAAGGATTGGACAGGCTTGGTTATAGGTACTCGGGGGCTTGCTGGTCTCCCCTCTTGCCCGGTCAGCACAGCAATACCTTTTGCCTGCTGCCATCAGGCCTCAGCTCCCAGCCCCAGCAACTCACTTCAGGGGGCCCCTAGCTTGGAGAGAACAGTAACTCCAACTCCAGGGCCGGATGCAAGTGCAGCCCCCCACAGTTCCGGCCTGGCCTGTCACCTCATGCCTACCTTTTCCTTACAAGCACCTTCTGCCAAGAACAGCCTCATTCCTGCAACTCCGACAACAAAAAGGAAAAAATGGGGGGAAAGGGAACGTCACACATTTGCAACCCAGAATGAAAGCTGCATCTTTTAAACATGTTATGCAAATCTCCCTGCTTTCCATAATTAATTCTGATGGCAAAAAAATGGATGCCGCTGAGGTGTGCTTGGGGGCATGAGTGGCAAAGGGGCAGTGGCTGGTCCAGGATTCATCCTTGCCCCACTAGGACGGGCACGCACACCCCCGCCCGGGCGGAGGAGGATGGAAAGGATGGGCCTGAGATGGTCCTCCAGCGTCACAGTCAAAATGCGGAAAGGGTGGATTTCGCAGCCCAAACGCATGCTTGGCACCCTCGCCGCCACAGTATGTCATGGATTAACAAGAGCACTTTGGCACTCGCCAGAGCCAGTCTGCAGGGAGAGAGAACAAGTGCTAAAAAAACCCACCTACCCCCCTCCCCTTGCCCAGATGGTGTCGGCTCAGTCCCATTTCGAAGGACGTCGCGCAAGTGAGCTCGGCTGGCACTGCCAGTTTCAGAAAATGCTGGAGCTGGGGAAGGGTGTGTGTGTGTGTGTGTGTGTGTGAGAGAGAGAGAGAGAGAGAGAGAGAGAGACAGAGCGAGAGAGAGAGAGAGAGAGATGACCCCGTTTTCCACAGCAGCACTGCCAGTTTGTGGCTGGTCCCTTTTCCTTCAGCTGGCCCCATGGGATGGGCAATAACCCTCTCTTCTTTGTGCTGCTTGCTCCAGGCCCTCAAAATCCTCCCCTTTCTTTCTCTGTTGCTAAACCTCAGCAGCAGCAGCAGTGGCGGTGTATGGAATATTACAGCGTTGGCTGCCTGCCACAACATTTGGCACAGAGAGGAAATGATGCTATTATCTATCTATCTATCTATCTATCTATCTATCTAATCATCTGTCTATCAGTCTATCAATCGACCATTGATCATCATTCTAAGCTACCTTACTTATCATCTGTGCTTCCCACCCATTCATCAGCCTTCAGTTTAAACCATTCTTGCTATTTCTAATGCCCATCCTTTATCCGCCTGCCTATTTTTTCCAGGTGAGGCAAGTGTCAAGTTGTGCAGGGGTGGGCAGGAAGGAGATCTGAATCAGGAACGGATTTCTGCGTGGAAGGACTGTGAGCTCCATTCAGTTCTGACACTCAGAACAAATTCCTGTGTTTGAAATTGTTTGATTCTAGGTGTATGTCTTCTGCACCTGGGGCAAAGATCGTAGGGTTTGTAAAACAACACAAATCTCACACCCTTAAAGCTTGCCCACCCCTGGCATGGCAAACTAGAGGCATACAGGAACAGAGGAAGCTGCCTTATACTGAACCAGATCCTGGGTCCACCTAACCCAGCATTGTTGGCACTGACTGGCAGCAGCGGCTCTCCAGGGTTTCAGGCAGGAGTCTTTCCTCACCCTACCTGGAGATGCCAGGGATTGAACCTGGGATCCTTTGGCATGCAAAGCAGGGGCTCTGCCACAGAGCTGCGGCTCTGCTCTGCCACTAGTACAAGTTACGAGCATAAGCTAGAAGCCAGAAGGCCCTGGTTTAAAGTGAGCCACCATCTTACCGAGGGAGGGTTTCGCATCACACTGAAATAGTCTAGCCTTTGGCGCTGGATGATCTCCCAAGGAAAGATGTTCGGAAGAGGGAAAGCAGCTACCAAGAACACATTTAGGTATGCAATTAACATTAATGCTCTAAGCAGCCTCCACCAACCTGGTACCCTCAGCTGGCTGGGGATGATGGGAGTTGTAGTCCAACACATCTGGAATGCGCCAGGTTGGGGAAGGCTGCATGCATAGAGGGTACCACCCAGAAGTTCATCTTGGCTGATCTTGGGATATGATCCACTGGGGAAGGAGCTGAGGAAGCTGATAAGCAAGGTGTATGTTGTAGTTTTTTTTAAAAGCAGGTGTTAATCCAGTCCTGTTTAACTTCAGTATCTACACCAAATAGGTTCTAAACACTCCGGTGGGTAGCTAAGCCCAAACAAGCAGACATCGCCACAGACTAAAACATAAATTGAAATCTATGTTTTAAATAGTTTTAAATACATTTTTAAATAAAGTTGTCAAGGTTTGAGGCCTACAGAGGCAAAGAGGGGAAAGGTCAGGCTTAGAGGCCTGGAGTTTTCTGGTGGGAGGGTGTAACCCTGAGAGGAGTAGTTTCACTTCTCCGGAAGTGTCAGTTTCATTTCTCCGCTTAAGTTTCATTTCTTCAGGTTTGAAGCAGTAAGTTTGGTTTTGAGGGAGGAGGGTATATAAAGGGAGTGAGAGAGCCAGAGGCAGTCAGGGCCTGAAGTGAGAGCAGAGTCTGAAGAATGAGCAGGAAGAAGCAGCCTAGAAAAGTCTAAGGATAGCTAGGGTAAAGGAACTTGCATTTTGCAACTTTTCTTTTAAGGCCTTTTGTATCACTCAGCTCTATTGTGTAAATACCTTTAGTTGCAATTTGTTTTCTTTAAATCTACTAGTAAACTGTTGTGGTTGAACCCTGTGTCTAGAGTGGCAATGACCCCAAGTCTACAGCCTAAATGTTACAGGGAAGGGGAAGTTTAAAAGAAGGAAGGTGGGACTCTTAAGGAAGCAAGAGATCCTTAGGGCCCAGTAAGTGCAACCTTGACAAAAGCATATTTAATCTATGTCATTTTCATGAAATAAAATTTTCATTTTGTTTGTCTAAAGATGGGTTACCTGCCATGAGGTCTTGTTGTTGGGTTGGGTTCTATAAATTTAAATAAACGCACTAAGGGTGCAATCCTATGCATGTTTAGACAGAAAAAGTCCTACAACTCCCAGCATGCCCCAGCTATGCTGGCTGGGGCATGCTGGGAGTTGTAGGACTTTTTCCTGTCTAAACATGCATAGGATTGCACCCTAAAATAACTATGTGCCCTACCTGAGATCTCCGCATCTGGCATCACTGTATCCAAGGTCTGTATCTGGACTATATCATTTCAGTCTGCACAAAGTTGTGGGAGACACAAGTGTTTGAATGTTTCTCCATAGAAATATTCACCCACACATAGAAATCTGGCATTTCAGGGAAGAGATTGGGCTAGAACCTTTTGCTCTCTGACATCTAATTTTCTATATGCTGGTATTTATTTATTATTTATTTGGCTTGAAGAAGTATTCAGTCATGTGAGACCCCACCTATTGTCTGAAGCGGCACAGCCCAGATACAACAGGGGTGTAATGTCATGGGTACTGCAGATACCCTTATTGTGCAAATCCATCGTTGAAATGTAAGATGCAGTTCCGATGAAGAGAAGAAGGGAGGAAGACTCCATATGACATACAATGCTCCATCTCAGAAGAACAACATTTGGACAGGCAACAAAGTGGATGCTGATTTTGTCTGGTGTCAGTGTCACCAAATGTAGGTAGTTTGTGGTTTGTACACTGTACTGGAGTGTTTCATTCTATCCATCCATCCCACCCCTTTAGTTCTTACACACCACTCCCGGCAACTTACAACAATTGCAACCAATTATAAAATACAATATTTCATTTCCGGGCCCAATTCAAAGTGCTGTTATTAACATTCAAAGCCCTTAACAGCTTGGGGCCAGGTTATCTGAAGGATCACCTCCTCTTGTATGTGCCTGCCCGGACCCTAAGATCATCCTCAGGGGTCCTTCCCCGGGAGCCCCTGTCAAAGGAAGTGAGGCGAGTGGCTACCAGGAAGAGGGACTTTTCTGCTGTGGCATCCCGGCTGTGGAATGAGCTCCCTAGAGAGGTTTGCCTGGCACCTACATTGTATTCCTTCTGGCGCCAGGTGAAGACCTTTTTATTCTCCCAGGCATTTTAGCTTCCTAGTCTTTTAGCTTTGGTGTTTTAAATCTGTATTTTAAATCTCTGTATTGCTGCTAGGTTTTATTGTGGTTGTATTGTCATATTGTGGTTTTAATGCTTTTATATTTTATATTGTTTTATCCTGTGCTGTTTGGTTTAACTTTTTCTGAACCGCCTAGAGAGCTTCGGCTATTGGGAGGTATAGAAATGAAATTAATTAATTAATTGATTGATTAAAAATAGCAATATTATAAAACAGAGACAGGTTCAGCAAGTAAGCAAAGGCAGTAGACAGGAAATTATCTACGCAGTAAAGCAAAGGCCTGTAGGTAATACTTTTTTCTTTCTTTACCATCCAGCGGAACACAAGAAGAGGAGCCAACCAAGCCTCACGGGCAAAGAATTCCATAATTTGGGTGAAACCACCGAGAAGGTCTTTTTTCTCTTGTTCCCAGCAACTGAGCTTCCATCACAGTCGGGATGTAGAGAAAGGTCTCCCCACAAGATCTTAGGGTGTGGGCAGCTTGTCATGGGTGGATGGAGCAGAAAAAAACACTTTAAAGAGAAACTGAGGCATGAAGTAGAATTTATCAGCAAGTTTGATTCTAGAAGGGCGCAATCCTATGGGGACAGGCAGCTGCCTCTGAACTCAGAGGCGACCGCCTATCCAATGCAGGGCAGGATCATCCCCTCCGCACTTCAGCCGCCTGCATTTGCGGCTAGACAGCTGATTTTGGCTGTCTAGCCGCGGTAAGGCGGAGCAGGGGAGGAGACCGGCATTTCCACCTTCCCTGCCCTGGAATGCCCCCGGAACACCCCGATTTGGCCGCTCCGCGCTCCTCTTCCGAGCACGGCATGCGGGGCCATTTCACGCTGCCTATGAGGCAGCACGGAAGCGGGGGAAGGTCGGTTCTCCGGGAACTGACCTCAGAGCATGGGCTCCAAGGTTGGTTCCTGAAAACTCACATATCCTATGGCCGTCTAGCCACAGACTAGCGGCCATAGGATTGTTCCTTTAATTTAGGTTTTAATGAGGACTATTGATGGGTAAACTCACCTTGGCTTGATTTGGAGTGCGGTGAACAAATATGCCTATCATCAGAGAATATTAGAAAAAATGTGTTTCTGTCTGTGTGTTTTTAGAGAGTTCAATATTGGCTTGCCACTTTTTGCACATGGGTAGTCTTGCAATGCTGCTGGGGGATTTCAGTGCAGGCCAGGGCAGTCGTAGTTTCTGGCACCAGCCATGGTAGAAAAGCATTTGCAAATTCAACTGCCCCCGACCCAAAACAAAACCACCTGGGACAAGAGAGTGTTAATGATTTGGATGTAGGACATTAACCACATATGCCATTTCCAAGAAACAGAACTGACTCAGAGAAGTTACTCACTAAACAAAAGGGTGCTTGGTAGGGTGTTCTGCTCACATGGTTCAGAGCCATCAACAAGAGTTTAATTGAGAGTAAGGTATTAATATGAATGACACATGGGCTTATAAGGCCGACAGCTGTATTTCGGGTAGCTTCACAGCAATCAATGAGAGTGTCAACAAGAGTAACTGGTTCAACACTGAATACCTTTTGCGCACGTACCTACAAAGTGGTCAGCTTTGGGCTGCTTGTGGTCGGAGTGACAGCACATGTGCAAAATCTCATTTCACATTCCAAGCCAGAAAAGAATGTCTGGGGAAATGGTGCTCAATTCAGAACGCGGTACATCATGAGCTGGACAAATTCATATTCCGAAACAAATAACTATCAACTTCAGCAGCATCGCTGACCATGGGTTTCTCTCCCCCTGCTTGGGTCAAATTAGCTTAGGATAGGAAGATGTTGCCAATTACTACAGCTAGGATCAGTCACTCTTTCTATCCTCTAAACATTTGAGTTGTGCATAAACCTCTTGCGTTTTGTGGCATTTTCGTTCCGTTGCAGTTTTTCTCACCGTACCCACATGTACGTGTGTGTGTGTGTGTAATCTGAACTGCAGATAACACTTCATGCTTCTGACAAAGTGCATGAAAATGTATGGTTAGTAAAGTGTTTAGTTTTTAAAGCACAAGACTCATTGTGTGCTACAGCAGACTAACATGGCTACCTGTCTAGAATATATATGATACGTGTGTCTGCAAACACATATTTGTTGCATTTACACTGTATGTGTTTAGGGATACACTTAAACCATCTTAGCTGTGCATCTAAAACAATGTCATGTGTAGAGAGGTCCCACCATGGCGAGGGAATGGGGGTGGGGCTTACATCTGATAGATGCTGCGATTGTCCCGTGCTGGCCTTGAGGGGGCACTGTGATGGGACTGAGCACTGCTTGCTGGAGATTCTTGTTCAAGACTGCCTGCTGTTCCTTGGCCAAGAGGTGGAGCCTTACATAGAGAAGAACACTGTGGATATATAGCCCGAGAAGAAGTCACCATGGAGATGGGCCTTGATGGAGACAGGCAATGTGGAGATGATGGCACACATCAACAGCCATTGCCATGGCAACAGTACGTAATGATGGCGGTTGCCACAGAGACAGCACGTGGCAAAAAGGGGAAAAAAGAGGGGGGTGGAATGTGACATGGCCCATTGCTGAAGAGGAGTTGGATTTGCAGAATTTGAGCCTGAAGTGAGTTTTAGTGAGGAACTCGATGGACGCCTTGTGGTGGGCAGCAGGACTTCTCAAGTTGACACAGGACTTGACACATAGAGGCAAATCTGTAGGTGGGACAAGGTGATCCGGAGTTTTGAGGGGTTTCCTGTGGCCATGGTAGATAACACAGCCACATCTCCCCATCAAGCATTTCTGTTGTGAGAGAATCGCACTTCGGCACTCTAGCCCAGATTCCAAATTGCCCCAGTGACCACAGCCTGCTGGAGGCCTTCCTTGTATGGAGGGCTGTTAATAGCTGGGGGCCGCCCGTCAGATGATGCAAAATGTCATAAAATCGGCACCCTTTTGAGCAAGTACCTACCAGCACCTCTTCGTTTTGGTTCTTTAAACGCCACGTTTGCCTTGCCTTTCCAGAGCCTGCAGCCTCACCCTCTACAGCAGGGGTGCAGAACTCTTTTTGAGTGGGAAGCCAAGTTGCCCCCCGCCAGCCCCCCCGGCCAGATGATGTCCGTGGGCATAGCTGTGGCCACAGACATCATCTGCCACTGATGTCATCATCCCACCACCATTTTGCCTTTCTCTGTGCAGAGGAAGACAGGGAGTTCCACGCTTCTCGCAGCATGCAGAAAGGGCCTCGGCCGGGGCTGGGGGGAGCAGCCACCTCTTCCAGCACTGTCTGAGTCTGTGCCTCCATGTGGCATGCACCATGCACATACCTTGCACACAGCACAAACAGGCTCAGCTGGCGCTGGGAAGAGGGCCCCCATCAGTTGCATCCCCACTGTTATCTCTGATCTTAGATTCAAGATACCGGGGGGGATTCCGGGGGTGGGATTCCTTGGAGGCCATGCCCTGTCCCCCTGAAGGAACCCAAGGAGACGTCACAGACCAGATATGGAATCTCTGCAGGCCAAATTAGGCTCACGGACTGGAGGTTCCACATCCCTGCTTTACAGCATCCCAAGGCAACTTCCTATATACGTGTATAATAAGCCATTTCCCATCCCTGGCAGGGCACGTCTCTGGTTGCCAGATGCCAGGGTCAGGCCAGAGCTGTGGTGAGGGTATCTAAATCCAAACCCAAACTTGGAGTGCTTGATTTTCCAACCTGGAGTCGCCAAGCTCAGTTGCCAGAGCCAGAAGTGCAGCAAGTATTGCTTTATTGACCAGGGAAGTGCAGAAAGCCCCCCCCCCCAATATTTGCATTGGCCCGTCTCATGCTACATGCTCCTCTTTCCCCTCTGTGCCTGACGAGGGCTCCGGGGCTTGAGTGCGCACAGTCTCAGGGAGCTTGACAGGCTGGGTCCCAGAAATCCAGACTATGAGGCTCATGGAAAAAGCCCTGCAGCCCCTGGCACTAGGGTAGCCCTTCCACAAAATGGGGACAGGAACAACACTTGGGACTTGTGATCTGCAGCAGCACCCCAAAGGCATATGACTCCCATCTGGAAGCAGCAAGTATTATCCGTAGGCCGTCTAAGGGTGGTGCTACTGATACCATTGCAACAGCTAGGGAGGGAGGGATGTCAGTTTCAGTTTCTCTCGGATTCTCATTTTTCTCCTCTTAGGTTCAGTTCATACTGAACTTTGAGAATTTCCTTTTAAATGCACATGAATGTTTGCATGCATTTTTGTCTGCACTCTTGCCTAGTATAAACATGTTGTGAGTAATTTCCCTAATATCATGCATGCATACTGAATGTTATTTTCCCTGATCTACACGTTTTGTATGCATTTTTTGATTGGATAACTCCATTGCAAAATTCGGAGAAGTCTGGATTTTGAAGGATAACCGTTTCAGTTTACATATTGGTTCACAATTATAAAATTAGGTCAGTTCACGTTAAAAACTGAGCCGAACACATTTCTCCCCCAGATTTAGCAGCAGCACTTACTTTATGAGTTGCTGGGTCCTTTAGAGCCCAGCAACTCATTTGGGGCTGTTGGAACTCCGCACTGAACACACCCACGGCCACATCAGCGTGGAGGGCTGGGGACAGCAAGTGCAGCCCTGCCTCCCCGTCACATGTGCGCCGAAGACACAGGGTGCTTTCCTCTGAGCAGCCTCCCTGAGCTCGGCTTCTGGGCCGAGGAAGCGTAAGAGGCGAAGGAAGGGCGCCTGGCTTGCGGAAAGGGGGGCAAGGAATGACGGGCAGTAGGCAGGGCCTGGCTGACGGTGAAGCAGCTTCACTCCACAGGGGACTGCTCTTTTTCCGTCTCCAGCATCCATCGCTGTCAGCCCCCTCTATAGATACAGTTAGGGATGTATTATTCATTTATTTATTACATTTCTATACCGCCCCGTAGCTGAAGCTCTCTGGGTGGTTTACAAAAGTTAAAACATTAAAATGCAATATACAAAGTTTAAAAGCCATTTACATAAAAACATGCGGACAATATATACAAACAACATATAGGTAAAAGCAACTTCGAACTAAAAACAATTTTGCAAAAAATGAAAATAAAAATCCAGCAATAAAACAACACAGCTTAAAACAACACAGTTTACAAACTGTATGCAAGAGTCAGCAAAAGGAACAAGAGTTCTAAAAGGAGAAGGCCTACCGGAATAATAGGGTCTTTAATGCCTGCTTAAAAACCTTCAAGGAGGTCAACAGGAGTGTTTCAACTGGAGGGTCCTTCCACAGCTGAGGGGTGGCCAAGGAAAAGGCCCTCTTGCACGTGGCTGCCTGTCCCTCCATAGGCAGCAGCAGCAGAGAGCCCTCGGAGGACCTTAGGTGGCAGACTGGGATGTAGGGGAGGAGGCGCTCCCTAAGGAGTTTAAGAGTTTAATGGGACTGTTAATGGGGTGTAGGGATTGTGTGAAATCTGTTCTGTCTATGTTTCGCAGGTGTTTCAGGCACCTTTCATTCCGTCGTCCACCCAGCAACAGAATGGGATTTTTTTAGTTTCCGAATTTGTGCAAATTCGCCTTTGTGTAAATTCACACATGCAAAAATGCACAAATTCCCCTTAAATGCACATTTTCATGCCTTAGCCTTTGGAGGAAATGCACATTTTCGGCCAGGTTTTTTAAAAAAAGTTTGTATATTTTTCTGCGGTGAAATTTGCACAAAATTCCCAAAGAGTAGAAAAACGGTCCAGAAGTCCACCGAATGCACCCAACGGGGGAAGGCTGGTCCGCTGCGGAACCTGCGGGTTAGATTCATAAAAATCTGAACTCATTTGGTTCCGTTGCGGATTTCTCTGACATCCCTATGTACAGCAAAGCCGTGGAGGAGAGAGGAATGGCCGGCCACACAACTCAGCACTGACATAGCTGCTAGCCATCGCCCTGTGAGAGTGAAAGGGACAAAAGACACGAGAGTGGGGACCCTGGCCAGTCGGGGTTTCTACTTGCATGGAGGAGTCCTGCTCCTGCTCACACATCTCTGCATGCGCACACATTCTTCCATGCTAACGCTGCCAGTGTGGCAGTGTGGTGCACATGCCAAGAGCACAACTAGCGACATGACCTCCCTCCTTCCTCCGTTCTGTTTGCCTTACACATCAGAGGACTCTGAACAGACCTTCTGTGTGATTTTTAAAAAAACGTTCCACTCCAAAGCCTGTGCTTTTGTGCTTTCAGAACAAAATTCTCTACGGATGGCCCTGGCAGCTGTCAGCGGGGCCCAGTAGCCAAGCAGACTCAAGCCTTCCAAGAACTGTCTGGATGCAAGCTACCTCCACAAAGGCTGGGCCTGACCCTCGGGCATTCTGAGGCAGCCGATGGTTGCAGGCCAGCACTTTTTCTGCAGCAGCATATAGAACGCGTTTCACATCCCCCTGCGCCAGGGCACCATTATGCTCCTGCTGAATGCAGCAGGGAATGTCTAAGCAACAGGCAAAGGGTTCCTTCCAGCACCAACATGTGCCAGAGCTGTCAAGCAGCTGTTGGAGCTGCAAAACTCAACGAAGCGATTATTAGCCATGGTAGCTAAATGGAACCTCCATGTTCAGAGGCAGTATACCCCTGGACACCAGATGCAAACCACAGGGGATGGCTATCACCCTCATGCCCTACTAGTGAGATTCTCTGAGGCGTATGAGTGGCTGCTGTTAGAAACAGGGTATTTGATTGGAATCAACGATTCCCTGGCTTGGGTCCCCAGATGTTGGACTACAACTCCCATCATCCCTAAGCATAGGCTATGCTGGACACAATGTTAGAAACCACTGGATTAGATGGATCTTTGGTCTTATCCAGTGGTGCTCTTTGTAGGTTTTTATTACACTCAGCATTCCACAGAGCAAGGCCTTCCCTTGGGGCCCAAAGCCACACAGTATCCTTGTTGACAACATGGTGGAACAGATGCCATGGTCCCAAGCATTGGGGAAATCTGCAAATTAGTAGCCATTCAACAAAAGGAGGAGTAGCAGGCTTTAAAAAAATGTAGGAAGAAAGCCAGACTATAAAGCACGTGGTCTTTGATGTCTACATACTAATGCCCAGAGTATGGGAAACGAACAGAATGAACTTGAACTCTTAATGCGGGAGGGAAATTATGACTTGATAGGTGTAACTGGGACTTGGTGAGATGACTCCCATGACTGGAATACAGCAATGGAAGGATGTAACTTGTTCAAAAAGAACAGGAGGAACAGAAAGGGAGGTGGAGTTGCACTCTATGTGAAAAATACATATCTGGGCACAGAAATACATGGTGGTCAGAGTCTATTACCGGCCACTCAATGAAGGAGAACACGAGGATGAAACTTTTGAAAATCAAATTGTCAATATCTCAGGGAAGCATGATGTAGTAGTAACAGGGGACTTCAATTTCCCCAATATCTGTTTGGAGACAAATTCTGCAGAACATGGCCCCTCCAAGAAATTCCTGACTTGTGCTGCTGATAACTTCCTCCTACAGAAAGTGGAGGAAGGAACTAGAGGATTGGCTATCCTTGACTTGATCCTAACCAAAAGAGAAGACTTAGTGGATAAAGTAGCAGTTACAGGAACTCTGGGGGAAAGTGACCATGTTATACTTGAGTTTTGGTTCTAAAGGAAGCAAATGCATCCTGTCAGGGATGCTTTGACTTAGATTCCTGCATTGAGCAGGGGATTGGACTCAGTGGTCTTGTGGGCCCCTTCCAACCCTACTATTCTATGATTCTATGAAAAGCCGAGTGTAGCCAAATGCATACCCTGGATTTTAGGAAAGCCAATTTTAATAAACTCAGAACAATGATAAGTAAGGTCCCATGGCACACGACTCTAATGAGAAAAGGAGTCCAAGATGGGTGGGAGTTTTTTAAAAAGGGAAATCTAAAGGCACAATTACAAACAATTCCAACAAGAAAAAAAGGTGGAAGACAATGGAAGAAGCCAATGTGGCTTCACAAAAAGCTTAGAGATGACCTGAAAACAAAAAAACACACATATAAGAAGGGGAAGGAAGGCCAAGCAACAAAGCAAGAGTACAGGCAGGTAGCACAGAACAGGTAGCGCAGGGATGGCGTCAGGAAGGCTAAAGCTGAGAACAAGCTGAAGTTAGCGAGGGATGCTAAAAGCAACAAAAAGGCTTTCTTCAGCTACGTGCATAGTAAAAGACAGAGGAAAGAAATGGTGGTTCAACTATTAAATAAGGATGGCAAAATGGTAACAGATGACAAAGAAAAGGCAGAGGTGCTCAATTCCTACTTTGGCTCAGACTTCTTCCAAAAGAGGTCTGTGACCCCCCTGGCAAAGGCGAAGTACAGGCTGAAGGGGCAGGATTGCAGCTTGAGATTGATAGGCATATGGTCAGGGAACACCTAATTACTTTTTGAAGGAGTTCAAATTTCCAGGACTAGATGCACTTTATCCTAGAGTAATAAAGGAACTGGCAGAAGAACTCTCAGAACCACTGTCTATTATCTTTGAGAAATCATGGAGGACGGGGGAAGTGCCAGATGATTGGAGGAGGGCTAATGTTGTCCCTATCTTCAAAAAGGGTAAAAAGGAGGAACCTGGGAACTACAGATGAGTCAGTTTGACATCCATCCCTGGGAAAATTCTGGAACAGATGATAAAGCAATCCATCTGTAAGCACCCTGAAAACAATGCAGTGATTGCTCGAAGCCAACATGGATTTGTCAAGAACAAATCCTGCCAGACGAATCTGATCTCATTTTTGGATCAGGTCACCTCCCTTGTGGACTGTGGGAATGCTGTGGACATAGTATATCTCGACTTCGGCAAAGCTTTCGACAAAGTGCCCCATAATATCCTGATGAGCAAACTAGCTCAAAGTGGGCTAGATGAAACAACGATCCGGTGGATCTGCAGTTGGCTACAGAATCAGACTCAAAGAGTGCTTATCAGTGGGATCTTCTCAAACTGGGGAGAGGTAACGAGAGGGGTACCGTAGGGCTTAGTCCTGGGCCCAGTGCTTCAACATTTTTATTAATGACTTGGATGAGGAGGTGCAAGGAATGCTGATCAAATTTGCAGATGACACAGAATTGGGCAGGATAGCTAATACCTTGGAAGACAGAAACAAAATTCAAAGTGAACTTGATAGCCTGTAGTGCTGGGCAGAAAACAACAGAATGAAATTTAACAGGGATAAATGCCAAGTTCTGCACCTAGGAAAAAGAAACCAAATGCACAGTTACAAAATGGGAGATACTTGGCTCAACAACACTACAAGCGAGAAGGATCTTGGAATTGTAGATCACAAGCTGAATATGAGCCAACAATGTGATGTTGCTGCAAAAAAATGCAAATGCTATTTTGGGCTGCATTAATAGAAATATAGCTTCCAAATCACGTGAAGTACTAGTCCCCCTCTACTCAGCACTGGTTAGGCCTCTTCTTGAGTACAGTGTCCCATTCTGGGCACCACACGTTAAGAAGGATGCAGACAAAGCTGGAGAGGGTTCAGAGGAGAGCAACAAAGATGATCAGGGGATTGGAAACAAAGCCTTATGAAGAGAGACTGAGAGAACTGGGCATGTTTAGCCTTGAGAAGAGAAGACTGAGGGGAGATAGGATAGTGCTCTTCAAGGACTTGAAAGGCTGTCACTGAGAGGAAGGCCAGGATCTCTTCTCGATCATCCCAGAGTGCAGGACAAGGAATCATGGGCTCAAGTTACAGGAAGCCAGATTCCGGCTGAACTTCCAGACTGTTAGAGCAGTACAGCAATGGGACCAATTACCTAGCGAGGCGGTGGGCACTCTCACGCTAGAGGCATTCAAGACGAGGCCTGACAGCCACTTGTCAGGGATGCTTTGACTTGGATTCCTTCATTGAGGAGGGGGTTGGACTTGATGGTTTTATAAGCCCCTTCCAACCCTACTATGGTATGGTTCTATGATTCTATGGGCCTTGGCTATTTAAGCTGGGCCTTGGCTGGCCATACCCAAATTCAGGTTTGGAGCAGTGTCCCTAAGCTTGCTTGATAGGAGTGGAGACTGAAGTACAGGAAGTGGAAGCTACAGCTTTATTGACCAAGTGAGGCTAGATGGGCAGCTAGCCTCTTATTTATTTATTTATTTATTTATTTATTTACTGCATTTATACCCCGCCTTTCTCCCTCTCGCAAGGAACTCAAGGCGGCTTACATTATCCTCCTCTTAGTACTTACACCAAGCTTGGCCAGTCCAGAGGCTTCCTATATTACTTGCCAACCGCCCACGCTGATATTGCATATCCCCGTTCCCTTCTGTGCCTGTTGAGGACTCTGAGCACAGACAATTGAACTCCAGGGCTGTGTATGCTTTTTTCCTAACAAAAAATGAAGAGAAAAAATAGTTTGTGGCCGGTATGAATGATGTGAATTAAGCATATATTTATTGCATAATTTATTATCTTTCTGCTAGTCATTGGAGGGGGCAAAGACCTATGCCAGCCACTTAGGTCTTGCTCTTGGCCACAGGAAATCCTGTCTCTGGTTTGACAGGAGTTGTCCATGCACCTTCAAGCCTGTCTTTGCAGTCTTAAGGGCTAGGAGCATGTATATTTAAAAATAACAACAAAACTAATATCCTGAGTTTGCTGAATTGCACTCTTGAATGGCATGGCTGTAGACAGAAAGCCCTGGAGATAAGGCAGGCAGGCAGAGTATGGAGTGGCCATATGTGTGAAGGCAAGCTTGTCCCAATTACTGCTGATGGTATACCCCATAGCCATCGGGGCACCCTTCTTGAATACTCAGCATTATGGGAGTTAATACCAGAGGTGGGATATAGTAGTAATTGTCTGGGTATATAGGACTGTTTCTTACCACCAATAGCAAAACTGTTAGTTTAGCATACAAAGCACTCTGGCATTCTGCCCATGTGTTTATGTGATCTTTGGTTTTACAGCAAAACCTCCCAAAGTTAATTCTATAGGTTGGCAGTTATTGCCGGCCTGCAAGTGGGGTAGATGTGGAACAAAAGGGTACTGAAGAGGCAAATAAAAATAGCGTCCGGCACCTTTAAGGTGTCACTGCTATGATTCCAGGCCTGAGTTGGAAAACAGCTTGTGTTATCCCATTACACATAGCTTAGCTACGAAAGGGAAGCGTAATGCATGACAATAAGGTTGGATCTCGGCAAAGTTGGAGCTGTGCCATCGGAAGAAATCCATGAATAAAAGGGAGGGTTTTTTTCCTAGTGGAAAGAGAGGGGGAGCGGAGAGGTTTTTGCAACATAAGACAGCTTTGATCTAGCACATATACAAGTTTGCAGAGAAGGGAGCGTGGTGCAAAGCATGTGTGCCTACAAAGTGTAAATCCACCTCACCGTTCCTTGTGTGCAGCCCCCTCCCGCCTCTTGTCTTTCTTTTTTTCTAATCAAGGCCTTCTTTCTGTCTGTCTCAGTCTGTGTGTGTCTCTCTTTCTCCCCTGCCTGGCGTGCGAGGCTGTTTAAAGTTCATTTGCACACCCCTTTCCAGTCCAGTTCACACCAACATCTGACAAGCCCAAGTTTCTCATTTTCAGAGTAATCACTCCACTGCGCTAATTGCACATGCAAATATGCAAATTCGTATTAATTAATTACTATACTAATTAGTTCTGTGGTATTTGCGAGTAATAAATCATTCGATGGGAGCGAGGAAGCTGGAGACTTGCCCCATTTACACTTCGCATAAAATTTTAATAGGCGCTTGGGCTGATCCAGGACAACGGCGGAATCTTAAAGGGACAGAGGCCTTCTTCAGGGGTGGGCTATATATATATATATATATATATATATAGTGTATGTGTGTGTTGTTGTTGTTGTTGTTGTTGATTTAGTTTTTTTCTTGAGCCAAGCTAGCAAAGGATTCTGGTGAAAAATAAAGGCTGACAGATGGACTATTAGACAAATTGTAGATTTATAACAATAGGTTAGGCTGAAGGAAGTAGGCATGTTTAATCTGAAGAATCTGACACCTCGAATATCATGTATGAACTGCCATGCTAGATCAGATGATAGGTCCAGCTAGCCCAGAAAGTCTGAGTGAAATACAGCTCCATTTAGCTATCATGGCTAATAGCCACACATATACACCAATATTAATTAATTAATTAATGTGTCGCTTCCCATCGCAAAACGGAGTCTCAGACCAACACACAATACAGAACTCCATTATTATATTCCACAAAGCCCTCTAAATTAGGAGTAAATCCAGTCCCAATGCAGTCCCACTTGACATTTGTGGTATTACACGGGGTAGACCAGGGCTCCTGTTCCTTGGCACAGATTGACGGCCAATGCTGACTTTCAGTTTAGCGATGGAAGAACTGGCTATGCCTCACTCTTAACTTGGTTTTAAGCCGTTGCCACATTTGTGACAATGAATTCCAGAAGACATTAACTGCATGAATGTATTGCATGAAGTACATATTTTTTAAATGGGTTGAATCCAGACTTAGTCAGACTTAGAGCAGAGCCACTGAAATCAATGGGACTTAACTTAGTCATGACTTATGCCACTGATTTCAGTGGATCTGCTGCAAGCATGACCAAGCCTGGGTTCAATGCTATAACCTGAAACTGCTGGCAAACATTTTCCTTAGAAGTCACGTTCTGGCATGCCTGCCACCATAGGCCCAAGCTACATGTTATGTTCAATGTCTTATCATATTTTAAAGGGTTGCTTAAAGCAGTTACCACCATGTGTTGTTAGTGGGAACCCAGATCGCTGTGGCATGCAGGGAGGGCGGTTAACCCTTTCCGGCCCTGCTGAGAAAAATCCCCCTGCCCCCCGGCTGCAATTTGCCTTCGAAGAGCAGCTCCTGTTGGCACCAATGCCCTGCTTCTCTCGCATCCACTAGCTTTCAACCTCTGCTAGCTTCTTCTCCAAATTCTAAGGGCACGCGCACATCGACAGGAAGCACCTGGCGCTTGCCCTGCAACCACTGCAGTCCATCCTCAACCCAGGTGCTGGAGAACAGCTGTGGTTTTTCCAACTCTTCCCTTTCTGACAACCAAATTCCACATCCCACTACAGCTGCTCTGCCAGTTCTAACCAAAGGAGAGGAAGGAAGAACCTGGTGGTTACGGATGTGGCCCATATCTCTTTTCTTGCCTGGCAGCCTGTGAACTTACTCCTCCCTGACTCAGAAGCAGTAGGAAGGGGGGCGCAGGGGGGGGCGGGGAGAGCTACTGGCAATGTCCCTGTTTGGTTGGTTTGCCTTCTCTCAGAACTTTCCTGCCCCTCACAACCACAGCATCATTCTCCCTCCCACCCCCTCAGTACTAATTTCTGGGAAGACAAGCACGAGGGGGCTGTTATGCTCATGTCCCACTATGGGCTTCCCAGAGGCATCTGCTTAGGCACTATGGGAACAGAATAATGGACTAGCAAGGCCTTTGGTCTCATGCTGCAGGGCTTCACTGGCTCTGTCTGTCTGTCTGTCTGTCTCTCTCTCTCTCTCTCTCTCACACACACACACACACCACTCAATCTAGCCCTGGAACCCAGCTGCAGCCCTTCTCACACAAGAATGGCAGAAGATGCGAAGATTTAATTGCATGAATCAAGGTGTCAACAGGGACCATGGATTTGCTTTCATTACAAAACCTGATGGAAGAAATTAAGGTCTTCGCTTTAAGATGAAGATTCCACCAAAGCATTGCCTTTTAAAGCTCAAGCAGCTGACCCGGCCGTGCCCGCTTTCCATTGCTTCTGTCCATTTCAGCATCGGACAAAGTCCATGAAAGCTCACGCAAAGATCAGGGCCGTCTTTACACCAGGCATTTATAGTGCGCTCATGACTGGCCACCCACGGAAGTTTGCGGGTCCATGACATGACGTCATTGTCATTCAGGGCCCCTCCTGCGCTATCCCCGGCAAAAAGTGTAATTTTAAAAAATGAGGTATTTAAATACAACGGGGTGCACAGCCATTTTTCAGCCACTAGAGGCACTGTTTTTCATTGACAGATATACGGGCTGGTGGGAAAGGCCGTTTGATCGCGTTCCTCATCTCATTGCACCACAGAGACAGAAGAAAATGCTCCCAGATTTTCCTTTAATGCAGAGATGTACCGAGTATTTCCTTTAAAAACGTAATAAACCTTGGAATAACGTGGCTTTGGCTGATCGGGGATGGCGAGTGCTTGGCTGCATGGCGGGAGCTTCCTGAAGAGCCTGTGCCTGAACATTCAGTAAGTTCTGTTGGAGGGGCCCTCCTCTGCATCCCCCCAGTGCAAGACAGATTCTACAGTGGGACATGGGAGAGGGCCTTCTCTGCTGTGGCACCCTGGCTGTGGAATTCCCTCCCCTTGGAGGTCCAGTTGAGGCGTACATTCGTTTCATTTCAGCCCCAAGGAAAAACATGGCTTTTTACCAACGCCTTTGAGGGCTAAATGCATTCCCTAAAGTAGCACACTGTTTTAACTGTTTTATTGTTTTAGATTTTAATTGGTTTAATGTTTAACAAGTTTTTAGCTGTTCAAATTATTTATTGTTTTATACTGTTTAAATTGATTTTATCTGTATGCCTCCCTGAGATCTTAATGATATAGGGCAGGACACAAATGTTATAAATAAATAAATAAATAAATGTGAGCCAAATTAGCACCCTAATCTACCCTGGGGAAGAGTCTCATAAGAAAATACAAACTGCCTTCTAGACTGAGTCACTCCAGTTCAGCCTTCCCCAACCTGGTGCCCTCCAGATGTGTTGGACTTCAACTCCTACCATCCCCAGCCAATACAGCTAACAGTCTGGCTAGATCATTGTTCTATCTTTTCACAGCAGCCAGCCAGATAACTACAGAAGTGTCACAAACACCTTAGAAAAGCAACAGCATTCCCATCTTGGTTGCCTCCAGCATCTGGTACTAAGAGGTATTCTGATTCTGAACGAGGTACAGTTTAGTTGTTATGGCTGGTAGCCATCCATAGGTCTCTTCCCTCTGAATATTCCCAGGCCAGCAGTCCTTGGGCTGCTGATCCTAGAAGGTGAGCTTTAATATTCAGACCTTCTACTGACTTCTTGCCTTTCTATTCCTGTAAACTTGAACAACTTGACTAGAGAGTATCCGGATGTTCCGATGTCCACCCATCCCAAGTTCATGTGGCATCTGGTTAGCCTATTAGGGTCATTTTGCTCTTCGGAGTTGCTTCTGTATCTGTGCTCCATTTCTGGCTAGCAGCCCAGAGTACTCTTCCTGCTACCTGAGTGATCGGGGTCATTCCTGATTGATCCTCCACGTTCCTCATAGGATGGGCATGCTGCCCAGTGAATACTGAAAAGTTCCTTGGTGCCCTGAGAGGTTTGCTTCTGTGAGACTTTTGCAAATATAACTGTGCTGGAGCAGCTTCCTTCCCGCTCCATGTGGTGAAGGGCACCTACCCATAGCCGCTTGCTGCATGACGGTCCCTGTACATCCAACAAGCGGGACAATGATCTTATGTGTCCAATGATTGCACCAGCCTCCAATCTTGCGTTTGTAACTTTGATCGCCCGTACTGATGCTGCTACAATTTGGCACTTATTACTGCAACTGGTTTTTAGCATTTGTTTCATTGGAGCTTGTGACATCCCACCTCTCTACACTAGGAGGAGGCAGGTATCTCACTACTGGGCACCCACAGGAAATTGTGGCTAGATGGGTTTTCTGGCTTCTCCCATTCTGACTTATCAACTTTCCCTGGCCTGAAGTCATGGTGGTGGCATATTGCCCCTGCTTCCATTCCACTTTGGGGAATTCTGCAAGCTTTTTAATTGTCCTAAGTGTGGATTAATTAAGTAGCAATAAATACAAAGCCATGCATTATTGATGGAGAGGAGCGGGCGAGGGCAGGGGGGAGTTCAGGTTGATGCAAACGTTGTAATTAGAGGCAAACCAAATTCCAAATCTGCGTTTCTAGCCAGATACATACAATCAATGACACCGGAGCATCGGGGGTGTCCTCTAGGAGTTAGCGCTTGACTCAGGCCAATACTCACAGTCCTGAACAGGAGCTGGACTATAATCCCTTGCTTTCCAAGAGCACTGGTCAATCCAGGGCTGGCCATCACAACGAAACGACTGGAAACAGTGGCGTTGGCTGCAGGTTTATTTATTTCGTTTACTTTCTATGCTGCCCAATAGCCGGCGCTCTCTGAGTGGTTCACAAAAATAAAAACCACAGAGTGCAGCATAAAACAATACAGAATACGAAAGCGTACAACCACAGATTCCAGAGGGGGGTCCCATTTCCCAGTTTCCAGGCTTCATCCCTATATGTCATTTAATACTATTTAGTCTTTATGTAGCCCTTTCAAATGTTCAAAGCAATTGACCTGCATTATAAGATGGTGCTCAGCCTGAGTAGAGCTGAGCTAAACTTTCTCAGAAGACATTTTTGGAGACTATTTCTGAGATGTTTCCTTTTGTCACCTCCTCACCAACCTTAGCAAAAGAAGGACACTTTGCAGAATTTTCCTGAATGTCCTACACCATTTTGGGGTGCAGCTCCCCTTGCCCCAACAAATGACGTTAGGTCCGGAGCATTGTGGAGGATGCAAAATGGTGGTTGGGCCACCAGCACAGTTCCTTGTGCTGCCATTTGCAGTTGCAGAGGGGAAAAAACCTTAGGAAAAAAGAGAGAAGCTGTGCTATTGTCTCTGCTCATAGTGAGCCTAGTCCCTGAGAAACCGCTGAAGCCCCCGGTTCCTCCAACTGAATGGTTCCACCAATTTCTCAGCTCAGAAATAGGGTGGAGATTTTGAGAGGCCATTTATGCTCAGCTCTCTGGACAGGGTTGCCCTCTCCCTGAAATATCAGGTTTGCAGCTTGAGGCGGTGCTACCTTGGGAGGCCCAGGGGACCTCTTTGACATGGAGCACCTTTCATCAGCTGCAAGCCTTCTTGGAAAGAGGTGGGCTGCCCACAATTACCCATGCACAGGTAATATATAATTGAGACTATTGCATGAGGCTGTCTCCGAAGTCTGTTTGGAAATTACAGTTAATGCAACATGCAGTGGCAAGTTTCTTAACTGGGAGTGGGTGCAAGGATAATATCTTGCTAGTATTGAAACAACTACATTGGGTCCCAGTCTGTTTTCCAGCAAAATTCAAAGTGCTGGTGTTAACCTTTCAAGTCCTAAAAGGCTTGTGATCAGCATATCTAAAGCATTACCTCCTTCTGCGTGAGCCTGCATGGTAATTAATATTAACCTCTGAGGCCCTGCTCTGAGTACCCTCTCAGAGTTCCCCTTATGACCTCCCCACCCCCAGCAACTCCTTAAGGATCCCTTGCCTCTCTAAGAGTCCCACCTTCCTTCTTTTACCTTCCACTTTCCAATAATGTGGGGTTGAGGCTGTAGGCATGGGGTGACTGACATTCTAGACACAGGGTTTAACCACAACAGTTTACTGGTAAATTAAAGCAAGCAAATCACAACGAAAGATATTTACACAATAGAGCTGAGTGAAACACAAGGCATTAAGAGAAAATAAAAGTTGCAAAATGAAAGTTGCTTTACCCTAGCTGTACCCAGTCTTCTCCAGGCTGCTTCTTCCTGCACTCTCTTCAGGCTCTGGTCTCCCAAACTCTGACTCTTACTGACTGTGTCACTTTCTTTTTACACCCTCCTCTCAAAACCAAAAGTACTGTTTCAAACCTGAAGAAATGAAACTTAGCTGGGGAAATGAAACTAAAACTTAACCGGGGCAATGAAACTATTCCTCTGAGAGATACCCCCTCCCAACAAAAATTCCAGGCCTCTAAGCCTGACCATTTTTAACTTTGGCTTGTAGGCCTCTGACCTTCACAACTCCGACTGTCTGAAGTAGGGCTGGGAGTGACCACAGAGAGGGCCTTTTCGGCCATGGTGCCGTATAACTGTGTATAACTGTACACTCAAATCTGTCAAAACCAAGTCCTGCCAGACAAATCTGATCTCATTTTTTGATCAAGTAACCTCCCTTGTAGACCGTGGGAATGCTGTAGACATCATATACCTCGACTTCAGCAAAGCTTTCGACAAAGTGCCCCATGATATCCTGATGAGCAAACTAGCTCAAAGTGGGCTAGATGAAACAACGATCCGGTGGATCCACAGTTGGCTACAGAATCGGACTCAAAGAGTGCTTATCAATGGGCCTTCTCAAACTGGGGAGAGGTAACGAGTGGGGTACCGCAGGGCTCAGTCCTGGGCCCAGTGCTCTTCCACATTTTTATGAATGACTTGGAGGAGGAGGTGCAGGGAATGCTGATCAAATTTGCAGATGACACAAAATTGGGAGGGATAGCTAATACTTTGGAAGACAGAAACAAAATTCAAAGTGATCTGGATAGACTGGAGCGCTGGGCAGAAAACAACAGAATGAAATTTAATAGGGATAAATGCCAAGTTCTGCACCTAGGAAAAAGAAACCAAATTCACAGTTACAAGATGGGGGATACGTGGCTCAACCACACTACAAGCGAGAAGGATCTTGGAATTGTTGTCGATCACAAGCTGAATATGAGCCAACAATGTGATGTGGCTGCAAAAAAGGCAAATGCTATTTTGTGCTGCATTCATAGAAGCATCGCTTCCAAATCCCGGGAAGTACTAGTTCCCCTCTACTCAGCACTGGTTAGGCCTCATCTGGGGTACTGTGTCCAGTTCTGGGCACCACACTTTAAGAAGGATGCAGACAAACTGGAGAGGGTTCAGAGGAGGGCAACAAAGATGATCAGGGGACTGGAAACAAAGCCCTATGAAGAGAGACTGAAAGAACTGGGCATGTTTAGCCTTGAGAAGAGAAGACTGAGGGGTGATATGATAGCACTCTTCAAGTACTTGAAAGGTTGTCACAGAGAAGAAGGCCAGGATCTCTTCTTGATCATCCCAGAGTGCAGGACACGGAATAATGGGCTCAAGGAAGCCAGATTCCGGCTGAACATCAGGAAAAACTTCCTGACTGTAAGAGCAATACGACAATGGAACCAATTACCTAGGGAGGTGGTTGTCTCTCCCACACTGGAGGCCTTCAAGACGAGGCTGGACAGCCATCTGTCAGGGATGCTCTGACTTGGATTCCTGCCTTGAGCAGGGGGTTGGACTCGATGGCCTTGTAGGCCCCTTCCAATCCTACTGTTCTATGATTCTATGATTCTACTCCATGATTCACTATCCCAATACAAGCGACTATGTTTCGCATGCCTGCCACGGGAATAACATCATGTGACAGGTCACAGCATGGCATTGGCCACATCATGTTTACAAAAGTAATTGCAAGAATGAGAGCACTGAAACTCAACGTCGGGAAAAATAGTTTAATTTTAATCCATCTAAATCATTTTTATGGAATAGGCACTGTAATTGTGGTCAGTTATGGGATAACTTTAGGGAGTTGTGGAAGTAGGAATAGGTACCTTGGTGATAGCAAAGCCCTTCCGAGCAGGTGCAGAGTGCCTTTTTCCCTTTGGAACAAGCCGCACTCGACCCAGGATGTAGGTGCATTCCATCAAATGTCTAACCTTGACTTCGCCTCTAACCAGGACCACATTCCTGAGGATTTCCTGAAAAACAGAAGACACTCAACAGCAGAGGAGGGGCAAGAAAGAAAAGGCACACCTTTAAATAAAGCATGTTCTCATATAGAACACAAACGAGCAAATAAGAACCTGGAGGATTATGGGGAATGTCATTCTAAACCAGGGCCCCCACCAGGAACAACCATTTCACAATGAAATGCAGATTCATCAAGGGTTGGCCTTTCGGAAAATACTTTGCGCCTTCTGTAATGACACCTGTTGCACCTAAAAATAAATAACACAAATTTCACAGAGCACCCCCCATCTTTTTTTTAAATAGGGGAGCATTCAAAAATGGTATGTGTCTGAAGTCTGAAATGATTCTGTTCAGAATTCTACCCCTGGGTTCTCCAGGCCTGAGTTAGCCCAGGAAACGACTGAATAAATCAGTATAGGTTATCTTGCCAGCTGGTCAGTATCCAGTCAGGTAGGTGAACGCTTTAAAAAAGAAAGAGGAGTTTGTGCTAGAGCTGTGCGCAAATGGCCTCTTGAAATTCTCCGCCTTACTTTTGGCAGAGAAATTTGGGAGACAATTTCACCGAATTTATCCAGGGGGAGGAGAAATTCTGAACCATTTCTCCCAGGTAGGGCTCCCCATTGGTAGGGCTCATAGCACAGCTTCTTTCTTTTCTGGTAAGTATTTTGGGGGCTTTTGTGCTGCTCCTGCAGCATCAACTGTGTTGGCAGGTTGGCCCCCATTTTGCATCCCCCACAATGCAGGGGTGTGGGGGAGGCAGTGTTGTGTCTGGCTCCAGGGATGCGGTGGAGTTAGTGCTCTGCCAAAATCTGTCCTCCAATTTCCTGAAAGTTTTCTCCCGCCATGAAAGAGGCTTCCCTTGTTCTGCCCCATTCTGGATGTTTAATAATTTATTTTGTGGAGTTTTTGAGCTTACCTAATCACAGCTAGCCTCCCCAGCTGCCCGCACATCCTGATCTGAAAAACCCCTATGGGAGGAATTACCTCATGGTGCCTTAAACTGGGTTTTAATTGAAGTGGAGGAAGCTGAGGAGGCTACCGGAGGCCAGAGAGGTGATGGTACAATGAAAAACAGGACACTTGCACTCACTCCTCAGCCATCTCCTAAGTAAGGTAAACCCCAGAAACCCAAACCCAACCCAACCCATGAGAATTTCTCTGAAATTTCTTCACCATTGAATTTCTTTTTGAAAGCAATTTCTCTTCTATCAAATTGAAGGAGAATGGTTGAAGAAAACACAGGAGAAATTTTCGGCACAGCACTAGTTTGTGCATGAGCCCTTTTGATCAGCACGCATCATGTTCCTGGGCAGCCTCCCTTTCAAATCCAGGCCTACCACTTCAGCCATCTCCAGGCCTGCCCCTAGGCTAGCCTACTCTGAGGACATGGCAAAGCAGCTGAGCATCCACTCCACAATGTCTAGGATAAATCTGTGGCAGAGCCCATTAGGTCAACCCCAGCAACTGTTTTCAGTACCCTAGACGATGTTCAGTAAGGCCAGCCCAACCATTGGACAGAGCGAGAGAGCAGCTGCAGTAGAGGACACTGTCCTGTGACCAGTGTTGACGTAAATTCCGCTGCCGGTCTAGTTGACTTTGTGTACATGGAGTGGGATGGGGGAACCATCTTGTCCTCCGCCTCAAGCAGCAAAATGTCTTGGATTGGCCCTGATTTACACTGTCTTTGGGCATGTGTAAAATTGACCTTTGTTCTAAAGCAAGCAAGCTGCCTCAGGTGGCAAACTATGGATGCCGCTAGGTGGCAAAATGGGGCCCAGGCTGAGGTGATAAACCTAAGTCTCAGTTACATCATTTCAGCCTGCAGGGAACTGCTCACATGATGAAATGCTCCCTCGTGGAAAACCCATTTATGCACGCAGAAAACTAACATTCAGGGAGAAGGTGAAGCTAGAACCCTTTTTCCTGACATGCTAGGGTTTGTTTTTCATTTGGAATTTTAATTTTTTGATACTGAGCAGCATTTGATCCCACCACCATTGCACACATACAGTCTAAAGTGATACAGGACAAATGCAGCTTGCCCATTAAGCCTTTGATCCAATGAGCTGTAAATCCATTGGGAATTCTCTTTCACAAGCCCCATTAAAATGAACGGGAGCTGCGCAAGAGCCCCACAGCACAGCTGTGTAAATCTGAACTGTATTCTCACAGCTGAAACATTTGCGAAAGCAGCACTTGGACTTTAGAGCCGGTCTGCACTTAACGCTAGAACATAGTTTCGCTTTATGTGCGCGAGCGCCTCCAACTCAGGCACCTGTTTCCATTTTCGACTGTTCACCGTATGTTGCTATTTCTTAACCAAGAACTGTGGTTAGTGCGAACTGTGGTTTTATCCAGCCAAGCCAGGTTCCTTAAACACAGTCTGAAATTGGCTTGTTACAATAAGCCATAGTTGAAAACCTGTGTTTAGTTCAAAATGGAAGCAAATGCTTCTGATCTCCTCTTCGCAACAACATGCCAGAGAAGGAAAAGGGATGGGGGAGTGTGCAGATCTGAAGTTTGACTTGTGAACCAGCTCATTGCCAGCTCTCGCCAAACAGAGTTTTCTGTTCCATCCTCAGCCCTGGAGGGACCTGTGACAAAATAATAATAGTGTGCCTCTGAGCATGTGAGGAACTACAACCAGCCCCCACTCATATGGGATTGGGAGGGAGGATTTTCAGAGCAGGGAGGGTGACTCAGGGACAGTTTAGAGCCCTGTTTCTGGTTAATTCCTTCTTATTCCAGAAAAGTGCCACAGCCATCTGACTCATGAACAGATTAAATTTTTTAAAAGCAAGAGGTGGCAGTCTGGGCCTGTTTCTTGCATTTCTTTCAGTCTCTCTCTCTCTCTCTCTCTCTCTCTCTCACACACACACACACACACACACACACTCACTCACACACACACACACCCCTCCTCCATTTTCTAAAGAAAGCTATTCAATTGAGGGGAGGTAGTTGCACAATTATAACTAGAGATTGGGGGGGGGGAGTGAGAGGAAGCCACATGTGTGCCCAAGAAAGAAGTCGAGTTTTTAAAAAGCCAGCTCAATCAATCTGTTCCCATCCTGGCTCCCAGAGTGCCCTTCTCCTGAGCTAAGGGGTAGTGGAATTGGCAGCTGTTCGCTATTTATTAACCAGTCATGGTTAAATTGGTTTATAAATTAACAGATGTTTTAACTTTAGTCTTTCTTCGGGGACTGGAAGCTGCAAACTGGTTGGTGATTGTAAGTCAAGCATCAGGTTGGGACTACGGAGGCGGCGGAGGCAGGAAGAGAGGCCTTTGCCCTGGCTCCTTTCCGCAAGCCCCGGCCCACCGAGAGAGCCGTCCGCAGGCCGCAGGGCGATACTGTGGTGACTCTACTCTGTGTAGACAGGCTGGACATGATGCCTCATTAACTTCCACCTTGCTTCTCACAACTTCATCAGGTGGTACAGCACAGCATAAGAGAAAGAGTCCTGGTTTGGATGTGGGAAGCCCATGTTCAAATTCCTGCAGAGTTAGAATGCTTTACTACCAGCCGTGTGATCATTCAGACAGAGCTGATGAGTAACCAGTGCAGTACTGTACTGGTCCTACCAGGAAAACTATTGAATCAGGTCACCGCTGCTGGGGCAGGAACGTCTGATTATGCCCGGCTCCATGTGTAACACAGTGGAGACCACCTTCGCTCCACCCTTCATTCCCAGCATCTATCTCCCCCTCCCCTGGCATAACCTCCTAGGTTCTGTCTAGCTTTCCCCCGACAGTCAGGTTTTACATCAGCTCCTCCTGCCTCCTCCCTGGTCTTCCAGGTCATTGGGAGGGCCAAGGAGGTATGTGTGCCCAGAAAAAGGCTTTCTTCACACGGAGCTGTTATCCTGCAATTGAGATGGCTCCTTCACGGAAGTTTGCAGACTCTTTACATGACGCCATGACCCTCCAGGGCGTCTCCTGCACTAAATGCCCCTTGTTCCATTTTTAAACAGATCACAGATCATGAGCTGTCAAATTACCCCAGTTGTGTTCCGCTTGAGTCCCCTCCGTGAAAAGAGGAAAAGCAGCAAGAAGAGGCGCGAGATCAGCGAAAGATCATGGCAGGCTCAGATACGGGGAAAAGGAGGGGGAAGGGGGTGGTTGAAAAGGAAGCAGGTGGAAAAGGGAGTCATTGTGATCCTGCATTGAAAACAGAAGCAGAAAGCCCCGTTCTAAATGCAGGATGTTCGGCTGGTGTAGGCCAAAGTCTTGCCACCTCAATCACTACTGGAAATCTTGCTCAGCCACATACAAATCTTCCTCTCCTGTCTCCTGGCCGCTGAAATCTTACCAGTCACACACACACACTTCTAATCTCTTCTCCATGTACTGTCCTTAACCAGCCCCCAAAGATGGGTGTACTTCAACAGCTGTCCAGTCTTTTGGTATGTCTGTCTATGGCAGAGATGGATAACCTTTTCCAGTCATGGGCTGCTTATCAACACCCGCCCCCCCATCAATCAATCAAGGGCCACACTCAAGTAAAAAAGGGAGAGACACCCTTGAAAGCTCGGATTGGTGGGTGATTGGCAGTTTTATCCAAGCCTTCAAAGGCGAAATTGCAGAACGGATCTGCTGTCAGCTGGCCCAATCCACACCTTCAAAGGTCTCTGGAGAGCTAATAGGATGAAAGGAGCTAATGCTATTGGCTTAGCTATCCTCTGGAGAGCTTTGCAAACACAGGTGACATGAAGCCGAGGGCTGCATCCAGCTCCCAAGCCATCGGTACCCTGCCCCAGTCTGTGGGAAGAACCCTCATTCTAGCTCCGTGGGGGTGCGTACGTAAAGAGCCGCTCATACTGATACAGTGGCTCGTGGGAGCACAGAAAACATCTCGATGTATGGGAGCACAAAGAATGTGTTAAATAATTAGGAGTGTTGTGATGTGGGTCCAGCCTAATTAACATAGCCTGTTATGTGATACCATGAAGTAACTGCTAATTGAGCAACTTTCACTGAATATAATCTATATTGTAATGCACTGACTACCAAGGGATTTTTGTTTTCTTTTCATGGTGGTAAAGCTCTGGAAGTGACTGGCTGCACCGCTCTGACAGCACAGAGGCGCCAGGCAGGTAGAAGAGTCTTTGGCGAGGGCAAGACCTCCCGTGCCTTCTGTTTGGGATGAGAGTTAGCAGCCTGAGCTCTTCTCGCTGCAAGCGTAAGACACCGGAGGCCTTGAACCCTGTAGCTGTGTCGCACAAGGGGAGATCTGCCGCGGACGGCAAGCTGTCTTTCAGGGAAGCTGGTCTGCCGTTGCCAGTCTGCTTTCTCAGGAACCTCCGGTAAGCTTTCAAGGAATCCTGGCGCTGTAAAGGAAGAATACTCAGGACCCTCAGCAAACCTCAGTTCCCAGCATTCTTTGTGGGAAGCCAAGCCAAAGCAGGGGGCTTCTGGAGAGGCAGTGCCTCGAGCTTCCCACTCTTTGCTCTTCCACTCTAAGCTACAGGCAACATTGAGATTGGCTTGCCACAGTATTGGGAGTGTTGAGTTTCTCTGTGTGTACATCCCGCGATGTTCCATCCACACCAGTTGACGTGACATAGCTGTGTGGGCAAGAGAGAGGAATATGCAATCCTTCTGAGCAGCCATCTTTTAAACACATTTATTTCTGACTGATCTTAAAAAAAAAAAATCAATTATTTGATTTGCACTGTAACATTTATTGTGATTGTCTGATTGCTGCCATGACTTGTAAAAAAAGTAAGGGTTCTTTAGGTCAGAAGTTTTGGATCAGAAGTTTTTAGACTAGAAAAAAGCCCCAAACATGTTGCAAAATTGGTGGGGAACAGAACGACAATGTTTTTAAATATATATATAATGTCATTAATTAGTGCTATAATGCTCTTTCATTTAAGTGCTATTGCACAAATATTTTTTAAATTCTTTTAAAATCTGGAAAAGCATTTCAGAGCTCATTAAATGATTGATTAAAGAACTAATGAGATGATGAAGTGATGCCAACTGGTGTGCCAAATAGTGATAGGTTCACCTGCTTGATACATCATTGCATGCACTGAAACCACACTTCTCGGAAGGCCTAAGAACCATCCGCACCTGTGGAGGTCACACTGCTGTTCTGTTCTTTCCTCAAAAGTTAGAGTTTCTTCAGTCTGAGAACAGATAGAAAGAATAAGGGGAATACTCAGGAGGACAACAAATGGATGCTGGCAACATGTAGATGTTCCATAAAAAGTGAGTGAATGAAGCATAGCAATTCCACACTAAATGCCTGGCAGAGAAACACTTGCAGTTAAGCTGGGATTTAAAAAAACACATATGACCATATAATGTAAATATGCCCAGAAAGTGGTTAGCCAAGTGGGCATTGCAAGCATGTCGCCTAGTATAACAGTGAACTGGCTGACCTGACACCCCAGTAGATGTGAAATACACACACACACTTGCACGCGTGCACACACACACACACACACAGGGGAGTGAATAGTCACAGGGTTTCTTGACAAAGGGAAGCATCTGCTTGTGAAAAACTGAGCTCTTAATATTTCAGGGTTTTTTATTTAACGCACGATTTGCACAGTTTACTGCACAGAGGAGTATTATAGCATGCTTCACTTTAACCCAGCAGCAAAGGTTTTGCAAAGCTTGTGTTAACTGATATGCAGAGGAGCTCAGCTGCAGAATTTGTGCAGCTGAAGTTAGGGACTATCCATGAAGTGTGCCATGGGATAGGGGCTGTTGTTGAAAAAAACATTGTTGGAAGAACAGCCACCTCCGGAGTCCCTCCCCGTTCATCAAAGTTTGCCTTGCTTTAGCCAGTGGCCCACTCCTCCTTTGTCACGACTTTTCTCCCTTTATGACGCGCAGCATCATTTTAGAATGCAAGAAGAGCTGTGTCGGCTCACGCGAAACATCCTGTTTCCAGCAGTGGACAGCTCCATGTCTCCAAGAAGCATAGGAACGTACTGGCCTTTCCCCATTGATTCCCCCCAGAAATTGGCGCTTAGAAGTATTTTGCCATTGAGAGCGGAGCCTGTGTTTCGCCGCTGTGACTTGACTGGTCTCTCCGAATATGTGCAACCCCCTTTCGAGCCATCTGAGCTGGTCACAGTTCTGCAAGTGTATGTGCGTGTTTGCGAAGGAGCGCCTTCTTCGGTGTGCCAGCCCCAGGCGTTTTGCTGCCCGAAGTGGAGCACACAAGACACTTCCCTCCACCCCCCCTCTTGCTGCACCGCTCAGACACCAGTTCTTCTGTCCAACCCCCAATGGACTGCTTGAAGCAAGGCACCTCAGCCTGCCCTGGTCAGCATGGCATGGTGGCTTTGACCAGGGTGGCCTGGGTTCAAATCCCTGTTCAGCCACAAAGGTGACCAAATGACACTGGCTGAACCACAGTATCTCTCAGCCTGACCTATTTCACAGAGCTGTTCTGTAGAGGGTGGGGGAGGCATTTGCATCGTCCTGCGCCACTTAGAGGAGAGCCAGGATACAATGAAATAAGTAACAGTAATTATTTTGTCTGTTGTGAGTCTACTCAGTTTCATTAGATGACCCTGAGCGCTAGTGTTTTGAGACACAGTGTAATTTCTCTCTCTCCAATTTGTCCGCATCACGCATACTGTTACAAATCTTTTATCATGCCCTCTGTGTGCAATCCTATGCATGTCAACTCCGAAGGAAGCCCCACCGAGTTCAATCGGGCTTACTCCTAGGAAAGTGTGCAAAGAATTGCAGCCAAACAGCTTGACGTTTCCCTTTAGGGCAGAGGGGCTCCCACTTCTCGATCATTCCAATTGCTCCTTTTTGTACTTTTTGGACAGTCCTGTGTGCGTGTCTCTTCCCTGGCCTTTAGAGGAAAGGCCCAAAGGTGCTTTGCCATGAACTAGTAAAGCTTTTCCAGAGCTGAACTCACTTCAGCTGGCAGTAACCTTCACTGAGGCAACTTCAGGGATGAGAGACCTGCTTTTGTGTCATTCAGAGAAGACTGACCACCAAGCTTACCCCCCCCCCCCCGGCACAAACCCACCACAAATCTGGAGCTGCTAAATCAGATTCCAGAGCGGTTGGGAGGTAAGTCAGCCTTAAAATGAGGTGGTCAACCTCTCAAGCTGGTACAGTTGGCAGCGACAGAAAGAGATTTTTCAGTCTGGCTTTTGGAGCTGTTTTTTTTTAAGCCACCACCACCACCGCACACACAGAAGAGTACTCGCTTTACATGCAACGCTGTTGAGGGATTTGTGAAACCGGCAGATGGGGTAAAAGCCCACTGGGGGGCCATTTAATCCATCCCCCTTGGCAAAGGCAGAAGCTTTTCCTTTCCGTGTCCCCAATTCCCACATTTAGATTCATCGGAACTGAAGCCAGAAGAGATCCTCTGGGACCAGTCAACCCAAACCTCGTGTTACAGTGCAGAGAAAGCAGAGAGGAAACTGATTTGTTTGGGTTAAAAAAAAAAAAACCATCCCAGTGCCAGCTCTGTTCCTCTTCTGTAATTCCATGAGTCTACAATTACATGTGGAATGTGATGACTGGTATAGATCTGAATTCCTAAGAAGTTCAGTTTTCATTTTTAAAAATAAAACAAGTTTCTAGCCCTTGTGGCTAGCTATTGAATTAGGATTGTTTCAGATACATTCCAGTCTGTCCTAATGATAAGAGGTGGGGTAACCATGTGTGCTTGGAGATGTACAGCTCCTGGCACTACTGATCAAAAGGCAATGTGCAGCTATTCTGTCTTTTCCTCCTTGATTGAACCCTTGCTACACAAAGCATTTATTGTGTGCTCATGATTGGCCACTCACAGAAATTTGTGGTTCTTTACATGACGTCATAGACCTCCAGGACGTCTCCTGAGGTTTTTCCCAGTTATCCCACCTTTAAAAACACTACAGATAAGCTGGAATATATTTTTCTAAAACCCTGCAATTTCTGCAGTAGATGGCCTTGTTCCATTGAATACTATAGAATGCCTCAGCAAGGCTGCTCAGAAAGGGCGTTTTCAATTCGTCAGGTTTGTCATCCATTATTATTATTATTATTATTATTATTATTATTATTAAGGCGCCAATCCTAATCGCACCACAGAAATGGAAGCAAAATGCTCCAGTAGGGCTGTGGGATTTTCCCTTAATGTAGAAACACCCTCAGAAATAGGCATGTGCAAATTCTGCATTCTTCAGATGCCTGCTCAGGCCCTGACCCTGCTCGCCGGTCCCCCGACCATGCTTGAGCCCCTCCCACACTTGGCGAGCAGCCTGCACTCCCCCCAGCTCCCTCGTCGAGCTCTGTGGTGGCCATTTTTATGAAAAATGAAATGGTGATTGCAAAAATGTGCATGTTTTCACATGCGCAAAATGCACATTTTGCGAGTGCGCATATTCACGTGTGCAGAAGTGCACATTTTGTGAATGTGCATATTTGTGCATGCGCAAAATGCGCATTGTCTGCAAAATGCGCATTTTCGCACATGCGTGAATACTCACATTCGCAAAAAAGCATATTTTCACATGTGCACAGATATGCGCAGTTTTGCGATCGCCATTTTATTTCTAAAAAAATGGTGACCGCGAAGCTTGACAAGGCCGCTGGGGTGAGTGTGGGCTGCTCGCCGAGTGTGGGAGGGGCTCAAGCATGGTCTAGATGATATCGTATTCAGTTTGTAATCCTTCCATGTTTTCCCACCACTTCTGTCTATTTTCTTTACAAGTAAGGATGGCGTGGGCGCCTGATTCAGTCTGGGAATCCAGCAGAACCGCCCCCACCCACATTCCCGAGCCCTGCTTGCTGAGCCCCTGCCTCTGCTTGCCCCCTGCTTGCTGAGCCCCTGCCTCTGCTTGCCCCCTGTCCGCTGAGCGCAGGCAGGGGGCAAGCAGAGGCAGGGGCTCAGCAAGCAGGGCTCGGGAATGTGGGTGGGGGCGGTTCTGCTGGATTCCCAGACTGAATCAGGTGCCCACGCCATCCTTACTCGGAAAGAAAATAGACAGAAGTGGTGGGAAAACATGGAAGGATTACAAATTGAATACGATATCATCTAGACCACCAGTAAAATCCCATGAATGACGCAGGGTGTTTGTACAAAAATGGCCACAAAATATGACATAGCATTCAGATTGGACCAACAAAATGCCCACCTTGGGCTCAGCTGGCTGTCTTCTTTTCCCCACCCAGTTTGCATTTCACACATGGCTGGCTGATGGTCTGGGGGGCCATCTACACGGCAGCACTTTCAACATTCACTCCGTCATAACTGCGCAGCATTGCAGCTGTGAATTAGCTTCTGCTGTGGTACACGCGTGATTTACTGCGGACTTCTCCAACGGAAAAATCTGCTGTGCCCTGACACGTGGCCGTTAAAGTGAAGTAAACCGCGGCAGTTGCACTGCTTTTTTTTTGTTGTTGTTTTTTACCACTATATTTAAATGCGCAGCTGCGCAGCCACGTGAGGATGGGGATGCGACACTTTGGGTTTAAGTGGCTGTTTTGTATTTTAGGGGTTCTTTTGTGTCTGTCCATTCTGCTTTGGTAAGATGTGAGTAGTTTGCTCCTTCCTTACCATGCCAGTGGTTTGTACACAATCACAGCGGCAGTCCTCCAGCCCCACACTCTCGCGATGGTTCGCACATGCGAAGGGGCGTGCCCACGTGAGAGACACGTGCCTACCCATCATTCCAAAATGGATCCCTCCGAGCTTCGGGTGTGCCTCTCTGTTACTGCGCAGCTGCAAAGGAACAGGGAGGAACGAGGATGAGTGAAAAGGCATCCCAGAGTGACGCAGTCACTAAGCACGCCTACCCCACGCCCACCGCAAACTGCAAAGTCAGTTTGAGGAAGGGACAGACAGCTCAGTAACCATGGTAAACCCGCAGCAAGCTAAAAAATTGCAGCAAAACACCTCTGCGGAAGTACGCATTTTCCCTGTGAAAACCATGGTTAGGCTGCAAAGTGGCGATGGCGTCATATGTCCAAAAGGTCCTTGAACCGCAGCAGCCCTGGAGTAAATGGCTCATGTAGATGGGGCCTGGGTTAGCCTTCATGGCCCCAGGTTCATTCCACCTTAGGTTCATTCCACCTTAGGGAGGCTGATGCTTCTGTGTCAGACTCCAAGCTGTCCCCTTGAGGAGCAATGCACACAATCTGTGTGCATTCACAGTCCAGTTGTGGCTGGATAGCAGAGGAATTATTTCTAGTCAGGTGACATAACCCTATCCTGGATACTAGCTGGGGCCCAAACACCAAGAGCCATGGGTGCTTCCAGGTGAGATTCGTATTGCGCCGTCGCCCTTCATGGAATTTTATGGGGTTCTAGATAAGGATGTTTTTCACTCATGCTCCTCTCATGTTTTCTCACCACTTCAACCATCTTTTTTTCTTACTGCAGAAAATACATTAGGAAAGAAAAGATGAAATAGTTGCACAATGACTTCTGATTGCTTGTGCTAGGACCCCTCCGTCTGGAAGCACTCTAGATCACCAACAAAGCACTTCCAGAAGTGGCTTGTGCTCAGATTTTGGTGAGCCTCCAAGGGTCACAGAACAAGATTATGACTGGAAATGCAGAAACAATCTGCAGAAATCTCCAGCAGTCAGAAAGGGGGGGAGGATCTGTTCTTTTTTTTACATAGGTATGCCTGGATATTACTCTCTCTCTCTCTCTCTCACACACACACACACACACGCACACACACACACACTGCAACCTCATACCTCCATCAATTTTAGGCCTAAATGAACTTGTCTCTGTAACCCTCTTTGTTACTTTGCATCAGATCCTACCTCCTTTCCAGAACTAAGAAAGGAAGCCAGGATTCTGAGCTTACAGCATCTCCTATTCTAAAGCAAATGGATTCCCTTTCTTCCTGTCTGAGAAGTAAAATCCAGACACCCAGTTTGGGATGGAGATTACAAAGGGATCCCCCCACCAACACTCCCTTCTGTTGTTCCAGGCACCTTTTTGCTACCCCATGCATGATCCCGCTATTCAGTGTGAATCCTGATACTCTGGATTTGCCCTTGCAAACACATCCTTGGAACTCCTTGGAAGAAAAGCTGCTTGGGGCAGGTAATGTGGAGCAGAGAGAAACAGTGGGTGGGGAAAGGGTGAAACACCCCTCCCCTGCCCACTTGTGTGATCCTGATTGCCCCTCCAGGAACAGCTTCCCCTGTTTAAAAAAGGCTGTTTGGGTAATAGTACCAGCACCTGCATCTGAGGTCTAGTTGGACCCCTGGATATGAGCTGGGTCATCTCAGGATCCTTGTTGCACTGTAACTCCGCAGGACGAGCTTTATCTGTGGCTCTGGGCCTCCCTTGCCCCTCTCTGCCATAGGTTGCTTTCTTTGAGCTGTGCTGCAAAGAGAGAGCTGATTGTGCGGGGTGAAGGGAAGAGGTCAGAGCCGCAGCTGACTCCATCTTGGGTTCTTGGCCGCCGTTCAAACTTGTCTGGCAGGGGCACAGGGGACTTGGCATATGGGGTGGCAAAGCAGGTCGCTCCTGTAAGGAGGCGCTGGGCCTGGCGCCGTTGCCCCGTGCCCATGACACGTGCCAGGTCTTTCCCTTGGCTCAAGTCCCAGGTCCTGTCCGCCACTGATGGGCCCAGAATTGGCTGCAAGCAACCAGGGGCGAAATTCTGTGTGTGTGTTGGGGGACGATGACTGCAGAACGTACAATTCATCCCTGCCAGACGGTTTCAGCAAATGCTTTTTGGTGGTGCAGCATTTCTGTTGGAGTTTCATATGTTTGACCACGGTTGCTTCAAGATTTGTTTTTCAGCTTTCCAAACAGCAGCAGCATTTAAGAGAGCATTCACGGAACATGCAATGCGGGCATAATTTCCAACAGGATTTCTTCATTTATTTATTTTTAAATGCCATCAAATTTGACAAATTTTAACAGATAGCGTTTATTGGATAATACTTTTTTTGTTTTGTTTTTGTTTTGGATGCTTTGAAATTGGCTGCACATTTCCAGAGCAATGACATTTTCCACAGCATTTGAGTATTTGAAAATGACGCCCTGAAACGATGCTTTGAAATGAGAGGATGGCTTCAAATTGCAGTTCTGTTTCCAATGGGATTTGGGTGAACTTGAAAATAGCACCAATTAGCTGTACATTTCCAAAGAGAAATTAGATTTTATTTAAAAATTGATAGTCATAAAATGGGCTTTCAAGAAGGCTTTAACAACAACAGTAAAAACCCGCTTTAAAATATAACAAAATATTTCAGTATAAAAGATCACATCATAAATTCATTGAAGGGTGGGGACCCTACACAGCAGTCAAGCCAGTCCAGCCGAGAAAATCACAGACCAAAGGCCCATCTAAATAATAAAGATTGTGGCCAGTTTTCTAAAAGTCAGCTGGCCTGAAGAGTTTCCCTTGGCAGCAAGTTCCACAGGGAGGGTGCCATTGCTCTGAGCAAAAAGATCCATTCTCTTGTGGGCAGCTGACCAAACACTGGAAGTATGCAGAGCAAAAGTTGGCAGTATTTTGATGCATCCAAAAATAATTTCTTTAAACTCCTTATTTTGGACAGTTTGAAATGACTTGAGGATGGGCAATATTTTGATACCTCCTCCCCCCGCAATTATTTTTAAAGTGTTATGGTATATCAGTGAAGTCAGTCAACACTCTCACAATTTTAAAAATTGGAGGCATTAAGAAATTAGGCATCAGAGGTCAGATTTATACATCTGTTTCAAAAACATGCATGCATTGACAATATTTTGTATCACGTTCTCCAGAACCGGGCTCCTTAAAAAGAAAAGAAAAAGATGTTATTTTGGAAAGGGGGATTTCACATTTTCAGTGAGAGTTTTGATATTTGGGTAAATTCATAAATGGCCCTAATCCAGAGATCTTCCTGAAGATAAATATTGCCTGTCACACATGAGGTTATATATGCAGATGAATAAGACAACCCCTGGGTTTAGGCATGTGCTGATCCATTACTGGATGTGGGATTTTCCTCTCACACAAATGTGCCTGGTATATCAATTCTGTGCCTGGGAAAGTTCCCTTTGCATGTTCATGTAAATCACAGGATTGGGGTGATGTTGTTGTTGTTTCTGATGCACTGATATTTCTGGTATAAATTGTTTTTAAGCTCGAAGAGACAAATATTTTAAAATGGGGCCACTGCCTACATCTCTGGTCAGCAGCTGCTTTTCCAGGAGGGCCAGTCTGTGGGGTGGTGGGCCCAGGACCAGCCCAACCTCAGAAGCAATGCCGGCGGCTGCCTGGCTGCAGCCCAGAATTCCAGGGGCTCCAGGGCAGGGCGACCACTTGCGTCAGGCCAAAAAAGAGGAAAGGCATTGCCAACAAACAAAGACGAAAGAGGATACACATTTGCATAAAATGTGCATGTGCTAATTTAGAGAGAGAGAGACATTTAGAAAACAGTCATTATCAAATTACAGTAGAAATACAATACATCTCACCACAGTGGGGAAGACCGTGACCAGGGGCTCCTTCACACCGGGCTTTTATCGTGCGATTGAGACCGCTCCCTCACGGACATCTGCGGGTTCTTTACATGACGCCGTGTCCCTCCAGGGCGTCTCCTGCACTAAATGCCCTTTGTTCCATTTTGAAATCGATCGCAAATCATGAGCTGTCAAATTACCCCGTTGTGTTCCGCTTGAGTTCCCTCTGTGAAAAGTGGGAAAGTGGGAAAGTGGCAAGAAGCGGAGCAAGATCAACGAAAGATAATGGCAGACTCAGATATGGGGAGAAGGAGGGGGGAAGGGGAGAGGGGAAAGGAAGCGGGTGGAAAAGAGTGTTATTGTGATCCTGCATTGAAAACGGGAGCAGAAAGCCCCGTTTTAAATGCCGGATTTTAGGCTGGTGTAGAGATGCTCCAGGTGACCCGAGAGCCTGCTCAGTCTGCTGTTGAGAGCAACTTCAAGACCTGTGCCTGCTCTCCCTTCCTTTTGGTACTTTATCTCCAAACCAGACTTAGATCAGACAAATAGAAGATGCCTCTAAATAGAGGACTGCCCTCTGATAGCCCCTCAAACAGAGGAATGTCCTTTGTTAAATAGAACGGCTGGCCACCCTACCCCAGGGCTAACTGGAGAAATTCCTCAAAGAGAAGTACAATTTTCCCTCTCTGAACCCAGACCCTTGGGAGAACCAGATCTGGGGGCGGGGGGACAATTGTGTCTCCTGTATTTCCTTGATTGCAGCCCAGTGTCACTCCAAGCAAGTTAATGGTTTGATTATATCTATTTGCTAATACTGAGCAGGGGAAACAGCCTGCAGTTCGGAGGGGAAAAACAAAGGGAAGAGAACAGTGTCCCTCTCCTGCCCCAGCTCCCGTTCTCTGCTTGTGGACAATTGCTCCTACTTCTGATCACAAGCTGTTGGTTGTGCATGTGCAAAATTAATTTTCACCCAGGGCAGCAAAAGCGTTTGAGCTGGCCTGGGCGGGGGTGTGCGTCAGCCCCACATCCCAAAGTTTCCTACTGGCACATTCTGTGTGCCACAGACACTATTGTGTTGACACATCATTCTCCTGTGTGAGGATGGGGAGCGATACCCCTCGTGAGTGGCTAGATAGCATCACCGATGCAATGAATATGGACTTGAGCACACTCCAGGAGAGAGCGCAGGACAGGAAGGCCTGGCGTGCTATGGTCCATGGGGTCACGAAGAGTCGGACACGACTGAACGACTGAACAACAACCAACAGTAAAGCAAACACACTTACTGTATTTGGCAGTAACTCCACACACACACACACACACACACACACATTAAATTCAGTAGGATTTACCCCAATGTAACCTAGTACCGGTTTTAAATAATTTAATATTTATATAATACTTTTCTTCAGTGCTCCAAGTGCTTCACATACATTACCTCAATAATTCTTACAACAATTACAACAATAATTCTTACAACAATGCAAGATACACTGATATTATTTATAATTGAGGGCTGTGAGATGACGATGATGACGATACACACTATTTCAACACGCAGTTATCTGGGCATAAGTGCCATTCAGCTCAATGGGACTTGCATCTGAGTAGACGTCTGTCAGATTTTAAAGATATAAACAATGGGATGAAAGTCCTTGATTCAAATTTCTGCTCAGCCATGAACCAGGGGCATCTAGAAATTGTACTTCATGTTCTTCTTAACCACTGTCCTAGAGCAGCTTTTTGTGGGTGTGCCATTTTGTAACTCTACATAAGTGACTTTAGAATCAGCCACTTTTTCTTTCTGCCCAGTAAAGAATTCAGTGTAATTTGAAAGCCTGCATATTTTTTATCATGACAGATTTGGGTACAATAAAAGAGATTCTTTCTGACTCAGCAAATACAAACACAACCACTATGAGGAAAAAAGGCAAATCTGCTGCAGAGAATGTACACAAGCTGATGCTGCTGGTGAATAAAACTCTGTCCATAGAAAGAAGGGGCTTAGGGCACAATTCTATGCATGTATAGATAGAAAAAAAAGTCCTATAACTCCCAGCATCCCCCTAGCCAGCCATGCTGGGGAATGCTGGGAGTTGTAGGACTTTTTTCTGTATAAACATGCATAGGATTCCACCTTTAGTGTACACACATATATTGTATGGTCAGAGGTTAAGCTCAAGTATTGGAAATGGGTTCCAAGTAAATAGGTTCCAGGTACTGAGCCCTAGCTCCAAGTAAATCCCAACTATACCCCAGGAATAGACAGCTGCTACCCTCTAGTCACTAACTTAGAGGGTCCCGCAGTAGAATAGTGGAGAATGTGGCATCTATAGCATTATAGCTATTCTGGATTAGAGTAAGGCCCTCGCTTTAAGAGTTAAGGTACTGGAAAGCCAGGGCCAACCAGAAAAAGCAGATGCTGACAAAGACGCTAAAATCCTTCTCCTGCTGCAGGAGAGAACCTGCGCATCTTGGCTCCACTCTGTCCCCCCAAACTTACTGTCAAGTGGAAGCTGCGTGTTTGCAAAATTGGTTGAAGTGGCCTTTGTTTGCAAAATTGGTTGACGAGGACTTTGTTGGCAGGGAGTCGGAGCAGAGCAAGGGGCGCCTGGGATCTGAATTCCACAGGATGTATATCTCGAATTATGCCTGGAAAGACACTCCGCAGAATTCTCCAAGGCTGGTAGAGGGCGCCCCTCGCTCTATGGATTCACTTGCCAGCCCCATCTGTCGCAGGTGCTGTTTTATCGCCGGGACCACAGGTAAAACCAAAGTGTCCTCCATCACAGTGAATGGCCAATTTCTTTAAAAGGGAGGAGTGGGTGGTGGTGGTTCTAGAGGCATCAGTGGGGTATACAAGTGGAAAGATCTTGTGCGTGACTTCATCTGTGTTAGAGTGTAACCCCGGAACATTGTTCAGTGCTCTTGGGGACTGGAAATGAGCCACGCTCTAGGCCAGCCGTCCCCAACCTGGTGCGCTCCGGAGGTATTGGCCTACAACTCCCATCATCCTCAACCAGCATGGCTGCCAAGTTGGGAGGAGGCTGGTTTAAGCAAAGGAAGGATGCAGTGATGTCCTTACACCTTGATCTGAAAGTCCCAATAGTATTTATTTATTTATTTATTTATTTAAAGCATTTCTTGGCTGCCTTTCAGGGCAGGAGCCCTCCCAAGGCGGCATACAGCAATAAAATGCATAAAAACAGTTAAAATAATAAAGGCGATAAAAACATAAAAACAACAACAAAAGCCAACAATACAACCAGTAGCAGCAACAGCAATAACAGCAACAACAGCAGTCATATCAAGAGCAGGCCATGGTAAAGTAATAGGGTTTCAAGGCCTTCTTAAAAGCCTGCAATGATGGAGCATGGAGGACCTCCGATGGCAGCTTGCTCCAAAGGTGTGGGGCCACTGCAGAGAAGACCCTCTCACGTGTGGTCACTCACCTGACTGCTCTCATGGGTGGGCAAATGAGAAAGGCCTCTTTTTCTGATCTTAAAGTGCAGGTAGGCTGATATGGGTATAGGCGGTCCTTCAAGTAACTTGGTCCCAAACCATTTAAGGCTTTAAAGGTCAAAACCAGCACTCTGAATTGGGCTCGGAAACACACCAGTAACTAGTGCAGCTGGCGCACTATAGGCGTTATGCGATCAAATCGCCTCGCCCCCACCAATACTCGGATGGCCACATTCTGCATGAGCTGGAGTTTCTGAACCATCTTCAAAGGCAGCCCCGTGAACAGCACATTACAGTAGCCAGCCTGGATGTGACTAGTGTGTGGGTAACTGAGGCAAGGCCCGTCCTCTCCAGATAGGGTTGCAGCTGGCATACCAGCCCAAGCTGGTAAAAAGCACTCCTGGACACCGCAGCCATCTGGGCTTCCCCAGTTAGCTCAGGGTCCAGGAGAACTCCCAAACTGCACACTTGGTCTTTCAGGGGGAGTGCAACCCCATCTAAGACCAGTTGTAAACCTCCATCCGAGTACTCGCATAACCTTGGATATATTTTTTTTTTAATGGTTCACAGAGAGGGAGCTAGAAGACCAAGAAGAAGCCCTGCTGGATAAGACCAAGTGTCCTGTTTATAACTAGATTTTTCTGGGGATCCCACAAGCAGGGTATGAAGTCAAGAGTCCCTTGTTAGTCCCCCAACAAGTGGTATTTTCAGAGGGGGAACAGAGAGGTGTTGTTTAGCTTAGCTAGCATGGCTCATAGTCACTGGTAGATCTTCCCTTCATGAATTTGCCGAATCTTTTTTTAAAGTCAACTATGTCCCCCTGGTTCACACTTAACAAGAAGCCACCATGGGCGAATTTCCCCATGGGGCTTCTTGTCGCGGTGGGGGAATGCTGTCGCTTCTCATTTCATGTGAACCCGGCGAGGGTGGATTGTTGGGATGGTTGACAAGCCACCCACAACCCTAAAACAGCCCATGGATTCTGCGTGGCTTGTCAACCACCCCAACAAGCCACCCTTCCTGGGTTCACACATAACCAGAAGCTACAGCGCACCCCTGCCGTGTCCCGGATATTCAAAATGGCAGCCACCACCAAGACAACAAGCCCCATGGGGAAATACATTCACGGTGGCTTCTCATTTTGTGGGAACTGGGCGCATCCTGTGGCAGTGAAATGGAATGCAGCAGTGCATCCTCAGGAAGCAGCTGGCCAAAGTCAGTGCTTCACATTGCTCCGTGTAAGGCTTGTCATGGAAAGAGCCTGGGAGTCAGGCTTCTATTTGTGAGGGATATACGAGATTTCAGCCCTTTGCTCCACTGCAATTAAGATATGGTTTCCAGGTCCTCACCCAGAGTTGGTGCCTTGACCTTCTGAGTAAGGTTGCCACTGCTGCCCTTCTTACCCCATTGCTCCACTGATCTTTTTCACCCACCCTCCTCCCCACATCTGTTGTGGAGCAGTTAGTACTGTTCCCTAAAGCAGGCAGAGGAGGTGGGAGGGAGGGAGGGAGGGAGGGAGGGGTTGGGAGGTGCAGCTCTTGCTGCCCCTTGGGACTACTTAAAGTTGTTGGCAACCATCTCCAGGTGAGGACCTGGGAGATGAAACTAACTTCCACCTCTGTGGCTCTGTACCCATAATCCTGCCCCAGAGACACAATTATCACATCATTCTATTCTGGATTAGTTGACCTGAAGTGGTTAAAGAATGTTAATCGACATTAAGTGATCATGTGTATAAAACTAAATGTGCTATGAGTGGCAGGAAGCCGGATTCCACTGTGTAAACTGGGGGGGAGGGGGCGCAGCAGCTCAGGGTGTCAGACCATGTTCAGGAGCACTTAATCCTTGAACCAAGGGGATGCTGGTGAGGTTCAGGATTGACTGGAAACCATGGCCCATGCCTAGGAAGTCCTTTTGTATCTTCTGTGTTGATTGTTGCTATTCTCTTTATATAATCCCAGAGAACTTTTCGTTACTGGTGGACGAAAAATATAATTAATAAATACATGCATATGTTTGTGAAGGAAATGTACTCTGCATATGCCCAGAAGCATTATGCTGGGTGTATTGCTCTGGCAATACAGATTTCTGGGCCTCCTGGTTCGGATGAGCAAGGGAGCAGAAAGGGGTTATTCTGTTCTGCTCTGAATCCTCAGTGTGGAAAACTCGCCTGCCTTACAGAACCCGAAGACGGACCTTGATTACCCAGCAAGGCTTGGCAGAGTCTGGCAGGCTGCAATTTGCCAAATTCTGTCTAATCCAACCCCGTCTCCCATCCGCATCTCCCCCTGCCAAGGTCATTGATCTAATGCCCAGCTCTTAACTTGTGACACGGGGACTCTGCCAAGAGCCAGACACCGGCGGCCCGGTCCTGCCAGCAACTCTGGCCAAGGAGTGACACCTGCTGGCAGTCTGAGGCGCTGCATGTCTGCAGCATCTTCGCAGGCAAGGAAACCCGAACAGGCCTGGCCGCGAGCCTCATCACCAAGCGTTCTTCATGTGACACTGTATCCGAAGCCATGGTAAAGTCCGCACCTCCTCCCGTCTCCGGTCCCTGAGAGCACTCCGCTTCTAGAGAGCTCCTCATTCACATGCAAGTTCATACCATATTGAGCACGTACCAATGTTTGTGTGATGCCCTAGGAACGCGAGAACTGACCATGGGTCCATTCAGGTCAGCAATTTGTTTCCAACAGCAGCCAGCCATGGTGATGACCATCCATGATGGTCATCATGGATGGTCATCATAGTGATGGTTGGATGGGGTAGGCTCTTCCTCAGAAGCGCTGTGGGTGACAATACCAGGCTCCAAAACTAATTTAGTGCTAGGAGTGTGCTATCGTCCCCCAGACCAGAATGCTCGGCATGACCTTGAGATAGGGAATGAAATCAGGGAGGCCTCCAACAAGGAAGTGTTGTAATAATGGGCGACTTCAATTACCCCCACATTGACTGGATAAATGCATGTTCCAGCCACAACAAAGAGGTTAAATTTATCGACACACTAAACGATCATGCCCTAGAACAGTTGGTCATGGAACCAACCAGAGGGGAGGCGACCTTGGATTTAATCCTAAGTGGTGTCACCCAGGATGTAGTACCTAATAAATGTTGTTGAACCAGTTGGAAACAGTGACCACAGCGCTATCAGATTTAATATATATTTAAGTGGAAAATTGCCCAGGAAGTCCAACACAGTCACATTTGATTTCAAAAGAGGAAACTTCTCGAGTCAAGAGGATTCAATCCCCTCAAAATGCCTGGAGATTACTCAAAACCACAATAATAGAAGCCCAACTAAAATGTATACTTCTGGTTAGGAAAGGTAGCACCAAGTCCAAGAGGTCGCCGGCATGGTTAACGAGCAGCGCCAAGGAAGCTATTAGAGAAAAGAGGGCTTCCTTCAGCTCTGGAAAAAATTGAAATCTTGCCCAAGTGAGGAAAAGAAAAGGGAGCACAAGCTTGCACAAAGGTGATGCAAGGAGACAATAAGAGATGCAGAAACACATTTTGAAGAGCATATCGCTAACAACATCAAGGCCAACAATAAAGAACGCCTTAAATATATATCAGAAGCAGAAAACCAGCTAGGGAGGCAGTTGGACCATTGGGCGACAATGGAGTTAAAGGGGTACTGAAAGGGGACAAGGAGATTGCAGAGAAACTGAATGAATTATTTTCATCTGTTTTCACTGCAGAAGATACAGGACAGATACCTGTGCCTGAACTGATGTCTTCAGGAAAGGAATCTGAGAAACTGAGGCAAATAGTGGTGACTAAAGATGAAGTTCTCAACCTTATTGATAATTTGAAAGCAAATAAATCACTGGGCTGAGATGGTATCCATCCTAGAGTTCTCAAAGAACTCAAATATGAAATTGCTGATCTTCTAACCAAAATATGCAACATGTTCCTAAGATCAACCTCTATACCAGAGGACTGGAAGATGGCCAATGTAACACCAGTTTTCAAAAAGGGATCCAGGGGAGATCTGGGAAATTACAGGCCGGTTAGCTTAACGTCTGTTCCGGGTAAATTGGTTGAAGGCATTATTAAAGATAAAATTAGGAAGCATATAGAAGGACAAGCCCTGCTGAAAAAGAATCAACACAGCTTCCGCAAAGGTAAGTCATGTCTCACTAACCTTTTAGAATTCTTTGAGAGTGTCAATAAACATGTAGACAGGGGTGATCCGGTAGACGTTGTTTACTTGGACTTCCAAAAGGCTTTTAACAAAGTCCCTCACCAAAGACTCCTGAGCAGACTTAGCAGTCATGGAATAAGAGGACAGGCCTCTTATGGATCAGTAAATGGTTAAAGAACAGAAGGCAGAGAGTAGGAATAAATGGTAGATTCTCCCAGTGAAGTAAACAGTGGGGTCCCATGGGGATCTGTATTAGGACCAATGGTTTTCAACCTGTTCATAAATGTTCTGGAATTAGGAGTGAGCAGTAAAGTGGCCAAGTTTGCCGATGACACTAAATTATTTAGGGTGGTTAAAACAAAACAGGATTGTGAAGAGCTCCAAAAGGATCTCTCCATACTGGGAGAATCAGCATCTAAATGGCAAATGTGGTTCAATGTAAGCAAGTTTAAAGTGATGCACATTGGGGCAAAAAATCCCAGCTTCAAGTATAACCTGATGGGATCTGAGCTAGCAATGACCGACCAAGAAAGAGATCTTGGGGTTGTGGTGGACAGCTCAATGAAAATGCCAACCCAGTGTGCAGCCGCTGCAAAAAAAGCAAACTCCATGTTAGGCATAATTAGAAAAGGAATTGAGAATAAAACTGCCAATGTCATACTGCCCCTATACAAATCTATGGTATGACCACACTTGGAATACTGTGTCCAGTTCTGGTCACCACACCTAAAAAAAGATATTGTAGAGCTGGAAAAGTGCAAAAAAGGGCAACTAAAATGATCAAGGATCTGGAGCAACTCCCCTATGAGGGAAGGTTACAACAGCTGGGCTTGTTTAGCTTGGAAAAAAGGAGGGTAAGGGGAGACATGATAGAGGTGTACAAAATTATGCATGGTGTGGAGAATGTGGATAGGGAGTCGGTTTTCTCCCTCTCTCAAAATACTAGAACCCAGGGTCATCCTATGAAGCTGATTGGTGGGAGATTCAGGGCGGATAAAAGGAACAACTTCTTCACACAGTGCGTAGTTTAACTATGAAACTCACTACCACAGGATGTAGTGATGACCATCAATTTGGATGCCTTTAAAAGGGGGTTAGACAAATTCCTGGAGGAAAAGGCTATCAATAGCTACTAGTCCCGATGGCCATGTGCTACCTCCAGTACCAGAGGCAGTGAGCCTATGTACACCAGTTCCTGGGGAAGATGGGTGGGAGGGTGCTGTTGCGCTTGTGTCCTGCTTGTGGGTCCCTGGTCCACAGCTGGTTGGCCACTGTGTGAATGGAATGCTGGACTAAATGGACCTTTGGTCTGATCCAGCATGGCTCTTCTTATATTCTTATGTCCTATCACCAGTGTTGAAGTTAGATTCAACTGCCAGTCTGGTCAGCTCTTATATATGGAACAGGAGGAGGGCACCATCTTGTTGTTCACCTCAGGCAGCAAAATCGTAGAATCATAGAATCATAGAATAGTAGGGTTGGAACAGGCCTACAAGGCCATCGAGTTCAACCCCCTGCTCAGTGCAGGAATCCAGGTCAGAGCATCCCTGACAGGTGGCTGTCCAGCCTTGTCTTGAATGCCCCCAGCGTGGGAGAGCCCACCACCTCCCTAGGTCACGGGTTCCATTGTCGCATTGCTCTAACAGTCAGGAAGTTTCTCCTGATGCTCAGCTGGAATCCGGCTTCCTGTAACTTGAGCCCATTATTCCATGCCCTGCACTCTGGGATGATATGACATCATATTTCAGGTGCTACATAGTGACTAAGGCTGTTATGAATCGGAAAGTCCCGGGTTCAACTTTTAGCTCTTCCACAAACTCACTATGGGTGCAATCCTATGGCCGCTAGTCAGTGGCTAGACAGCCATAGGACAGGTCGGTTCCCTGAGAACTGACCCCCACCCCCGTTCCGCAACAAAAATGGGGCGTTCCTGGGGGCAGGGAGGGCGGAAGTGCCATTCCAACACTTCCTATGCCTTGTCTGGCGCCCCCCGCTCCAACTTCCTGCAGCCAGACAGCTGAAATCGGCTGTCTAGCCACGAATGCAGGGTGGCTGAAGCGCAGAGGGGACAATCCCCTCCACGCTTCTCGTGCCCTGCATTGGATAGGCGGTCGCCTCCGAGTTCGCCTATCCCCGTTGGACTGTGCCCGTAAGAAATGGATGCATCTACTAAAACTGCATACATTTGCACAGTCAGGTCATTGTAGACTCTGGGCTTCACCGCCTTGCTGGGGTCTGCCCTTTCAGTGGTGATGCGGATCTCTGCACTTACTTCAGAAGTGGTAAATCAGCCCTGCAGTGCTTGGGGGCTTCCTGTTCATTCTGCAGAGTGGGGCCCTGGATTTCTGCCCCAAGGCCCAGCACTGAATGCACCATTACATGTGCATATGCATAAACAATACTTCTGAAGGTGGAGGGAAAGAAAACGTTCTTTGTTTTTAGGTGATGCCTGCACCATCTTGGAATACGCATTATCTGTGGAAAGAGACGGGAGATGCCTCTTCTAAGCCTCAGCACAGGGGTGGGCAACATGCGGTCCATGAGCTGCATGCACCCCCGCCTCATTCAGGAGGACCCCCCCCCAAAAAAACTTTTTTTAAAAAAAATTTTTAACAAACAAAATGGCATCTGGAGGTACTACGAAGCACCAAAAGGATCAAATGAGTTTGTCTGCAAGCCAATTTGCATCCTTTTGGTGATCCGTAGCAGCTTCAGATGCCATGTTGGTTTGATTTATTTTTTAATCCCCCACCCTGTTCTCAGCAGGGGGGAGGGATGGCCTGCAGGGGGTTGAAGGAGAGCAAAATGGCTCCCAGACTTCCCAAAGTTACCCACCCTACCTTAGAAGAGCATCACCCCCTCCTTCTCTTTCCACAAAAAAAATTCCAAGTTGGCGCCTGCCGTCCACAGTTTCTATACATATTTGTATTAAAAATAATACTTGCATTAAAACACCCCTCTGCTGCCCAATTAATTAAGCTTTTTCACTTTCTAATCAATTAACAGGTTTTGATTGACTAATTAACCCTTTTTAGGGTGCAATCCTATGCATGTTTAGACAGAGAAAAGGCTTACAACTCCAAGCATTCCCCAGCCAGCATGCTGGGAGTTGTAAGCCTTTTCTCTGTCTGACATATGCATAGGATTGTGCCCTTGCAAGCTAAACATTGCAGGTCTATTGCAGCCCTATAGCTTTTCCTTCAAACAGGATCCAGAGAGGACGGCAACTGCCAGTCAGAGCTGCACAGCGGCCGGGGGGGGGAGGGGGGCTCGCTCTCTTTAAGGGAGACTTGCCCTGTGCCAGGAACGGGGAGATCTGGGCGCAGCTCCTCCACAGATCTACACTGCTGCTTTACAGCGTTACTGAAGTGCACGGATAACTGTTGGGACACACTGCATATCCGATTTCCCGCTATCGGTGTGTTATTTCCTGCCTTTTATTCCACATTATCCAAAATACCGCAACAAGTGTCACTGTGTATCCTACAAGGCATAAATGCACAAGAGGGATATAGCATTATCATGATGGGATCGCGATGATACGACACAGGGTGCCGATCTGCCAGTGGGCCCTGGGATGGCAGGTGAGGCTTCCTAGTGAGGTTCCTTCAGGCCCAGGTCTGGTTCCACCCACTCCCGCTGGCCATTGGCTCCTCTTGGGCCGGAAGGAGTGTGAGGAGGCCCTGCGAGCCTTTTTGGAGCTTCCTCGGCTGTGGCTTATGCCCATGTTTTTTCTTCCCCAGCTTGTTCTTTGGCCCTAACTCCTGGCTTGCTCCTTGATCATGCCTCTTGGTTTTCCTTCAGTCTGGACTTGCTCTTTGCCCCCGACTTCTGGGTTGCCCTACAGTGCTGGCTTACGTTTCAGTCCTGAGTAATAGCTGACCCTGTGGCTCCTGGCTTTCAGCCTGCTGCCCTGACACACACATTGGGAAGAACTCCCCTAGGGCGCTACAAACCCAATACAAAAACCTACTGTACCTGTTTGACCAGAGACTGCAGTGGGCCAGGAAAATATGGAAAGTGTATGCCCCATGCAACAGTGGCTCTATCAGATTGGCTTCAAGGCTCTGGAAGCCTTTACATATATTAAGGGTGCAATCCTATATGCGAACACAGGAAGACCCCTTCTGGATCAGACCAAGGGTCCATCTAGTTCACACAGTGGCCAACCAGCTGTCAACCAGGAAGCCACAAGCAGGACAGGAGCACAACAGCGCCCTCCCGCCCATGTTCCCCAGCAACTGGTGCACATAGGCTTGCTCCCTCTGGCACTAGAGGGAGCACAGACCCATCAGGACTAGTAACCATTGATAGCCTTTTCCTCCAGGAATTTGTCCAACCCCCTTTTAAAGCCATCCAAATCGGTGGCCATCACTACATGTTGAGGTAGCAAATTCCATAGTTTAACTATGCGCCATGTGAAGAAGTCCTCCCTTTGACCTGTCCCGAATCTCCCACAACTCAGCTTCATGTGGAAGAGCAGTGAACTCCATGGGACTTGCGTACGAGTTGACCTGTAAAGGATTGCACCGTTCATTGCCAATAATAATTTGGGGAACCTTTCCTTTACACGGCTAGCATTATTTTATGTATTTACGGAGCATGAAACTCGTCAAAAAAATTGCACTCTGAGAGCTCAGTCTCCAAAGCGGGAGTGACGTTCTGAGTTCAAGATCAGGGGGAGAAGTGGGCAGGTCTGGGTCTGCTACATCAGGTGTTTGCTGTACACATTGTAACCTAAAGTTTGGGATCATGCTGGTTTTATATAAAACAAGCGTTTCGTGAAAGCGGGCCAGATAGGGTGGAACCAGCAGGGGGCAATAGAGGCCCAGATACTGTTCCATTTTCCGCCCCCAAAGAAGACATTCTTCAAGTCATAACAGGGAGTTAACTGTCATTCCTGATCAAGAGCCGCCCTTTGGCTGCCTACATCTCTTGGCCGGCCCGCTTTTAATCCATTCCGCCCCCCTCTCCTTTATTAAGACTGTTCTTCCTCCTCCACAACTGTGAGACTGGGAACATGAAGTGGCGTTCATCTTGTACAGATGAGGCGTTTTGCGTGACGATCGCAGCACAGAAAACCAGGCCCTGTTATGAACTGGATGGCAGCCATTCCTCGGATAATGGCCTCAAGCCAGGATCACTGGCTGAGGAGGTGCTGTGGCCTCGGCATCGATCCGCTGAACCAAAGTTCAGGGCGGAATGAGCCAAAGACGGCTCGGGGGGGGGGCGCTACCAGATCACAAGCCTAAAAGAGGCCGTTCATGTTGCTGCGGCTGCATATCACAACCAAAGGTTGAGTGTGGCAAGGTCTGGTGCGAGCGCCAAAAAGTGTGGCCGGAGAGCTGGAGACGAAGCAAGGCTACCCATCTTTCAGTTACCAGCAACGTCTGGATTGGCTCATCCCCCACACAAAGCTGTTCGCTCTCCTAGAAGTCCCCACTGAAAAGGGCCCAATCCCAGGCTGCCCCTTTAAATTCCCCCGAGGAGTGTGGCTCTGGCAGTCATCAGGCCCTCCATGGGGACGGAAGGGCTCAGCTGCATTCTAGACCCTTTGGAATCAGCGTCTGTCTTCTACAAGAGCTCTCCCAGGTTACCCTATGAAACCTGCTGCTGTTGCTGCAGGATGACTCCACAGAATGTCATCCTCCTCCAGGCTTTGCTCAGCATCCCCTAGGATTACAGCCTGGCCAGAACAGGACAGATCACACCAAGTTTCCTAAAGTTAGGGGTGACGGGGTTCATATGTGGCTGGTTTTTCTGCCCTGGACGTACAGTGGCCATATGTCCAGTTTAAAGATCAAGGTCTGTAAGAAAGGGCCTTGAAGTTGCTCATCAGCAGTTAGCACCTGGACAACAGATTGAGAGATCACCTGCTCACAGATGGTTCCTCTATCGTGAGATGTATTGTATTTCTGTTAAAATTATGGTTATTGTCTCTAGTTTGGCACCTATAGATATAAATTAGTATATGCACATTTTATGCAAGTCAGTGTCCTCTTTTGCCCTCTTTTTGGGTGAGGCATAATTGGCCACCCTACCCAAAAGTCAAGCCACCGCAGCCCCCTTCTCTGCTCATGTGTGTGCATGACTGGTTGTGTTTAGCAGCGATCAGCTGTGTTGCAGTGGAGCCAGGGCTCACAGGGTCAAAGCGCTGGGGCTTTTGGATTAGCATCATCTGCAAGGACGTAGCTGGGATGGGGATGGATTCTCCCATCAACAATCTATTGTTGCAAACTATCCGGATTGTAATGCAAAGTATTGGGGGGAGGGCTTTGTCCTGAATAAGCAATGGAGACCCATTAGCTTTACAAAAGACCAGCTCCTGCTGGAGATGAAAACTGCTAGAACCCTTTGTTGATCTGGATCAACACAGCTGCCTGCATTTTCTTTTGCTCTCCTAAGAGGCGTGGCTGTGGGGACAGTTGCGATGAGCACCAGAACTTCAAAATTTAACACTACATCACTGATGATCAGGGCAAAGCATGCCATGCCTGCTCAGAGGCGCTCTGTTCCAAAGCGAACGGGAGTGCAGACCGTGCAGGATCCCTCCCCCGTCTGCCTCCTCCCAATGCTGGACAGGAGTTGCAGAAGGAAAAAGCACATCCTGTTGTGTCCAAGATGGCTTTCTTCTCTATTCTATATCTCTACGGGACAAGGCAGAACAAACAGAGCGGAATCTGGTGGATTATGAGATTGACGGTGGATCTTGTGCTTTAGGTCTGCTTGTTTCCCTTCAAGTCCCATCCGTGTATAGGTGCGGGGATTTGATGTATACCAGCCTCCTCCGTCCAAGCACCCTCCAGAGCTTTTAGACCAGAACTCCTTTCATCCCCAGTGAATATGACAGGGCACCGGGCTGGGGAAGCCTGATGTGTACAAACCAGGGCAGGAACATTTGTACATGAGCAGAAACACTGCAGTGCACACTTCCACTTCCCTGGCACATGATGTACTTAGGCATCCAACTACAGAGACTCCTACGGAGTTTGGGTATGAATTATGTCATGTGTTGCGAGAGTGCGCGCTGGCTCAGATTAAGCTCTCAACAAAGGATTTGTTTAAAACGTGAACGTTGTGAAATTTGCCACTCCAGATCGGAAGCCAATAGCCAGTGCAGTTCTGGGTGAGGGGGAATATTTCTACTCAGTATTTGCCCTTGACAGCTGTTGCTTGGTTATCCCATGTGATATGGCCAAAGACCGAATCCCAACCTCGGGTAAACAAAGTATCAACTCGTAATTAATGTTCAAAATGTCCTGGCATTACTTCTTCTGCGTCAGCACCTGCCACAGATCAAAGTTTCCTATTGTAATGGGCTAAAAAAAATTTTTTTTGCACAGCACAGTAGGTTCACCCATTTTTATTTAGTTGCTAACTAAAGGCCTATCCATGTTAATGGATGGTGGAGGGGTGGAGAGCTCCAGCCCAGGGCTGCCTCGGGAGATGGTGGGCTGTCCTTTGCTGGGAGTATTTCAGTTTTGTTTGTTTGTTTGTTTCTATACCACCCAATAGCCGAAGCTCTCTAGAGGCTGGATGGCCATCTGGCTGGGATGCAGTAGTTGCAGCCTCCATTGCAGGTCTTCCATTGAGCATGGGTTGGACTAGATGTCCTTCCACTTCTGTGCTAGGGGGGAGGTAGAGACATGCCCCCAAAGATGCCACAGAGGTGGTGGCATAAGTTTCCCTCCTACCCCTGATGATCCTGATGTTTGAAACAAGAAGCAGGCTCCCCCTACCACCTCCAAATTATGTCTCAGATCATAACCTGTTTATTACTCTGCCGCATATAATTTAAAGGGAGCCACTGAGATGCGAGCTAGCCCCTGCCTGCATACCCTGCCCAGGGCTCTGCCAGGGACTGGATGTGACTGAGAGCATCTCTACACCAGCCTGAAATCCTGCATTTAAAACAGGGCTTTCTGCTTCCATTTTAAATGCAGGATCACGACAGACTCCCTTTACATGCGCTTCCTTCCCTTTTCCCCATCCTTTCCCCCCTTATCCAAGTCTTCGATATGTGTCATTATACAGCCACCGGCTGGTGCTGTGATCTAGCTTCTCTTCTGGCATCTTTTCCTTTTCCACAGAGGAATTCAACAGGAACACAAGCAATGTAATTTAATAGCTAATTATCTCTGACCTTTTTAAAAATGGGATACAGGTCATTTAGTGCAGGAGACGCCCTTAAGGTTGACGACATCATCTAAAGGACCCGCAAACTTCCATCTCAATAGCAGGATAATAAAAGCTCCGTGTGGAGAAGTCCTGAAGGTAGGAAAAGGGGGACAGAACAGGCTTTTCTATACACCTATGTATGTACTTATACCATTGGCAATACCAGCCAATGGTATTGTAAATGGTAAAACACACGCCATTTACGGCTGTAATTTTCCCGCAATAGGCTAATGGCAGCCGCAATTAGAGTATCGCGTTTTTTAGAAACCTGGGGAGCCGCTCTACCAACTCAGGTAGACGTGGCAGGGCTCCGGAGGAATCCACAGGGCCTTAAGCGGCCCGAATTGCCCTGGGGCGGACCCCCCTGGACTGGACATTGGGGGTTTGTACATCCCTAATTAAGAGCAGTGCAATTCACGGCAGGGATCATTTGTTTGGGATGGGAGCAGTGATGCGATGGATGTTGGGATGACTCTTTGGGGGATTTAACATGTGGGACACAACTTGCTCTCCCCACAACGTTTCCTTCTGGTGCTGCCAATGGCATATATATACTAGCAAAACAAGCTGACTGTGGGTGGAGGGAAGCCTTGTATATTGCAAACACAGACTGAGATACATTGGGTAGTATCCAATGTTTGTCCTACGTAGAGTAGGCCCATTGAAATGAATGGGACATAAGTTAGTCATGACTAACTTAAGTCTCATATATTTCAATGGGTCTACTCTACGTAGGACTAACACTGGATACTACCCAATGCATCCCCCTGTGGGGTCCCTCAATGAAGGTTGGCTCACCCAACATTGTGGAGTTTTGTCCTCACTGTACTGTACTTGGGGACATCACTGGAGTGTGGGGGTCAAACCTGCCCCCAGCCCCTGGTGACCCTGACCACTGGTCATCAGATTTGCTCCTACCAGCCCCAGGATCCCTTTCTTGCTTGGAGCCCTATGCAGTTCACTCTACACCGGGGGAAGGCACCCACACCAGAAACAAAGGGTATGCTCATCCCAGCTGTAGGGAACACACCCAGTCCATGAGGGGCACTGGCCAGGCCTGGTGACCTCCCTGTCACCCTGCATGAATTGAGAGCATGCTCGTAACCAGCACTCTTCCTTCTGCAGTTGCACATTGCTTAGGAAAATCAGTACTGGAGGAGCGGGTCCCCTGTTAAGCTCCCGAGGAACACTCGAGTTTAGCACAAGAGGGCCTGAAAATTATTGAGACAAAGCTTTAGCCTGCATGCATCATAGAACCATAGAATAGTAGGGTTGGAGGGGGCCTATAAGACCATCGAGTCCAACCCCTGCTCAGTGCAGGAATCCAGGTCAGAGCATCCCTGACAGATGGCTGTCCAGCCTCGTCTTGAAGGCCTCCAGCGTGGGAGAGCCTACCACCTCCCTAGGGAATTGGTTCCGTTGTCACATTGGTCTAACAGTCTGGACGTTTCTCCTGATGTTCAGACGGAATCTGGCTTCCTGAAACTTGAGCCCATTATTCCATGTCCCACAGTCTGGGGTGATCGGGAAGAGATCCTGGCCCTCCTCTCTGTGACAACCTTTCAAGTACTTGAACAGCGCTATCCTATCTCCCCTCAGTCTCCTCTTCTCAAGGCTAAACAGGGCCAGTTCTTTCAGTCTCTCCTCCTAGGGCTTGGTTTCCAGTCCCCTGATGACCTCCGTTGCCCTCCTCTGAGCCCTCTCCAGTTTGTCTGTGTCCTTCTTAAAGTACAGTGCCCAGAACTGGACACAGTACTCCAGATGAAGCCTAACCAGTGCTGAGTAGAAGGGAACTAGGACTTCCTGCGGACCTTTGCGCAACCCATACAGCTGGTCTGCAGGCAGGAACTTTTTTTTCTGCAGGCAAATTGCACTTGCTGGGTTGGGTGCACTTGGTTCTCTGAGCACCCCCGCCCGCCCTCCAGTCATCTCCCCTTCCCTTCCACCAAAGTTGATGACTTTTCTGTAACAAAAAGAGGCACATTATGTTCCATCAAAATAACCTAAAGTCATAAAATATAATTTAATTCCTTGAGGAGGGTGAGGCTGTAAGTGGTAATTATCACAAATGTTCTTCTATTTTTATGCTAACACTCTCTCGCACTCTTTCTCTGCTTCTCCAAGTGAAATTGCCGCTGCGGCAAAATGCAGCCTTTCCTACCAGCTACAAAACAAGGGGGGGAGGAGGAGTGTTCAGATATCCCTAGATCAGTGAGATGGGGGTCAGCAGGAGCCATGATCAGGTGAAATGGAAGAAGGAGAATTTGGTGAACGTTTAGCAAGTGATGGTGGGTGGAGGGGACTACATGGAGGGGGTCATCTCAGTATGCGCTCACCAGCTGTGCCGCTTGTTAGCTTCATCTTCCGACTGGTTCTAAGCTGCAAAAGGCATTGAATCGCCCTACCATTAGGCACACTGAGGTGGTCACCACAAGCAGTGAGTGCTGGGGCGCGGGGGGGCGTGACCATTCTTCCTGAGCCCCCTGGCTGTTCCCATCCTCCTCAGCTGACTGGCTTGCTGCAGGCCGGCTGGCTTCCCTGGCCAGCTCCTCTCAATGCGTCACAGCCACTAGGAAAGGACCCTGACTGAGTGAGCCGGCGGAGGGGCATCCAGTGCAGGCCGTGCACGCCATCAAACGTGGCGCATGTGCATGCAACCGGGTGCACTGCTCGCTGAGACACATGCTGGCACCACTACTGCATCTGTTTGAGCGGGCAGTGAGTGGCAGCGAGGGGTTGGAGGACAGAGCTGTATGCACCAGGCAGCCTGTCCTGCAGTGCCCACGCTAGCCTGCTGCCCTCCGGTTGCATTAAGATTCCACAGCCACTCTTGCCAGCTTCTGTACGGGGAACAGGGCAGGAGGGCACTATCTTCTCCTCAAGCAGCCAAATGTCTTGTGCAAGTTTTGGGTTCAAGCAGCTCTTGGCAAGTTCCGTCTGCTGGGCCCCCCAATATCTGCTGCCAACATCAACCCTCTGTTCCCCCCCCCCAATGCTTACAGTGACAGGCAGCAGCACCATGATTAGTCCTGCCAGACTGATCTGATCTCATTTTTTGATCAGGTCACCTCCCTTGTGGACTGTGGGAATGCTGTGGACACAATATACCTCGACTTCAGCAAAGCTTTCGACAAAGTGCCCCATGATATTCTGATTAGAAAACTAGCCAAAAGTGGGCTAGACGAAACAACGATCCGGTGGATCCACAGTTGGCTACAGAATCGGACTCAAAGAGCACTTATCAATGGGACCTTCTCAAACTAGGGAGAGGTGACGAGCGGGGTACCGCAGGGCTCAGTTCTGGGCCCAGTGCTCTTCCACATTTTTATTCACGACTTGGAGGAGGAGGTGCAGGGAATGCTGATCAAATTTGCAGATGACACAAAATGGGGCAGGATAACTAATACCCTGGAAGACAGAAACAGAATTCAAAGTGATCGTGATAGGCTGGAGCATTGGGCAGGGGATAAATGCCAAGTTCTGCACCTAGGAAAAAGAAACCAAATGCACACGTACAAGATGGGGGAGACTTGGCTCAACAACACTACAAGGGAGAAGGATCTTGGAATTGTTGTTGATCACAAGCTGAATATGAGCCAACGTGATGTGGCTGCAAAAAAGGCAAATGCTCTTTTGGGCTGCATTCACAGAAGCATAGCTTCCAGTTCTGGGCACCACACTTTAAGAAGGATGCAGACAAGCTGGAGAGGGTTCAGAGGAGGGCAATGAAGATGATCAGGGGACTGGAAACAAAGCCCTATGAGGAAAGACTGAGAGAACTGGGCATGTTTCGCCTTGAGAAGAGAAGACTGAGAAGAGATAGGATAGCGCTGTTCAAGTACTTGAACGGTTGTCACAGAGAGGAAGGCCAGGATCTCTTCTCGATCAACCCAGAGTGCAGGACACGGAATAATGGGCCCAGGTTTCAGGAAGCCAGATTCCGGCTGAACATCAGGAGAAACATCCTGACTGTTAGACCAATGCGACAACGGAACCAATTGCCTAGGGAGGTGGCGGGCTCTCCCACACTAGAGGCATTCAAGATGAGCCTGGCAGCCCCCTGTCAGGGATGCTTTGACTGGGATTCCTGCACTGAGCAGGGGGTTGGACTTGATGGACTTGTAGGCCCCTTCCAACCCTACTGTTCTGTGATTCTATGATTTGCAGCAGGTGGCAGCAAGGTGTCCACCATTTCTGATTCCCCACAGTGCCCTGATGTCACATCTCTCTGGGGTGCTGTGAGAAGTTCTGAATGGCAGGCTGCCCTTCCAGCAAGGTGGGAATCCAACCAGGGGGAACAGGCTGCCGGCAGAGCCCAATCCGGCACAGGCGTCAGTTCTTGCCTGAGGATGCCAGCAGGTGCTACTGCAGGGCCTGTGTAGAGAGCAGACTTCTAGGGACTTGGCAAGGAGGAGGAGGCTGAACCTCAGGAATGACAACCCCAGCGCACAAATGTGCACATTAACCATGTTTAAAAAGAGGCACCCCTAAATTCTCCCCAAAGGGCAAAATAGGGACAGTCTCAGGCAGGGACACTGCTAGGTACCGGGAAGATCCAGGGCACAGGCCCATGACACAAATTTCACATGTATGCATACAGACGTGTATATGCATCTACTAGGAGTGGGCAACTTTGGGTGGTCCAGGGGCCATTTTCATTCCTGCCCCCCCCATGGGTTACATCTCTCCCCCCACCCCATCCCACGACACTGAAAAAATATAGTAAAAATTGTTTTAAAATGGTGTTTAGAGTGGCTACGGAGTGCCAAAAAAATAAAAATAGCTTGTTTTCGAGTTGTCCAGAAAGCTTTGAAATGGCCACTCTGGATGCCACTGCACAATTTTGGGAGGCAGCAGGGGTCACATGCAGCCTACAGGCCACATGTTGCCTACCCCTGGTATGTGCACATGCACAAATATGTGTGTGTGTGTGTGTGTGTGTGTGACAGAGAGAGACAGAGAGAGAGAGAGAATATATGTGTGTGTATGTATGCAAATGTAGAATTACTAGAATTTATTTACATTTCACTATTGCTAGCAAAAAATATCCGGGAAATAAAGAATGCCTCTGAGCATATGCAGAATGCAGTTGTCTCACCACTGAGCAACTGCAGCTCACCCCTCCCCACACACTTAATAGTGATGGAATATATTCCACACAGATTAAAGCTCCAGCATTCCTGTTTTAGAGATTAAGCACTTACCATACCTGTTGCAAGAAAACTTCAGCTAGATCACGTACATTCTCTTCCCCTCCAACAACAATCCCTCATCATTTTCCCATCCTTCAGCAACACTTCATCAAACAGATGCTACCTCCTCCTTGTTATGTGCAAGCTCTCCTTGTCTCCTCCTGACCATAACTTAATTTATGCTGACTTCACCATAATTCAGCCAAGGAGTCTGATTTCAACGCTAGGGGTAAGCTATGGAGAAAGTACCTCTGAGCATGTACGAAGTGCCTTTCCCTCACCACTGAAGCTAAAGTCCATGACAAAACACAAATGACAAAACATGCACAGGATTGATTTGAAGGGGTAGCCAAGTCAGTGGAGTGGGCTGGGGTGGGGGGGTTCATTAGACCTGCGGTACGGTGCTCACATAATGGGCCGCGGTGGCTTAGTGGTTAAGACGCTGAACTGCAGACCGGAAGGTCGGCAGGACAGCAGTTCGAGACCTGAGTGCTGTGTGACGGAGTGAGCTCCCGTCTTCAGTGCCAGCTCCTGCCAACCTAGCAGTTCGAAAGCAAGAAATTGCAAGGAGATAAATAGGTACCACTTCGGCGGGAAAGGTAACAGCGTTCCGTGCACCTCAGTGTTCAGTCATGCCGGCCACATGACCACGGAAGCGTCTTTGGACAGCGCTGGCTCTTCAGCTTAGAAATGGAGATGAGCACCACACCCTAGAGTTGGACACGACTGGTTGTGGTTGGGGACACCTTTACCTTTTTTTTTTTACGGTGCTCACAACTCAGGACTTATTTCTGAGGAAACATGCAGAGGATCAGGCTGCAAAAAATAACTTGGGCTGCACTCCTATGTACACTTTCCTAGGAGTAAGCCCCATTGAACATAATGGGTCTTACTCCTGAGTAGAAATATATAGGATTGCATAAGTGAGAGTATTTATCTCCTACCCCTCATTGACTCCTGTTTTTTTAATTATTATTAAAGCTTGTAATTTCATTGCTGGACAATGGCAACTGACAAACAAAATAACCCTGGATTCCTTCCTCTACTACCATGTGAACCCACTTTTCCCAAAACGTTGGAGGAGAAGAAGGGGAAAAATAAATCCTCTTGTCTGTTTGTATAAAGTCAAATACAATTCAGAACATCTCTTATGCACCATCCTCCCCTCTTGAGAATTCCAAGACTTGCTATGGATGGAATCTAGAAGAGAAAGACAGACCAGGAAAAGTTAAGGGAGGAAAGAAGAGGGAAAAAAGAATGGAGATTGGGGATGGAGGCAGGGGGGAGAGAATTCCCCAAGCCAACAAGCTCTTTTCAGAGGGGTAGCACTTCAGAGGATTTGGGGAATGTGTGGAGGGGGTGTGAGGGTTGTACACACCATGATTTTCTTTATGAGATAAGGTAGCCAAGGGCTTTCCCCCTCCCCCTTTTTAATGATAAAACTTGTTTGAAAGCCTTATCAAGGAGGGGCCATAGCCCAGTGGTGGAATACATGGTTTGTATGAAGAAGATCCCAGGGTTGATCCCTGTTTTTTCCAGGTCAGGCAGGTAAAACTCCTGCCTGAAATTCTGGACAGCTGCTGCCCATTACTGTCAACAATCCTGGGACCCAATCTACACAACCAATTTAGTGCAGAGCAGAGCACATCAGGGTCATTTGTGAGAGATGGTGCTGTCGCCAGTCCACAGCAACCCTGCAGCTTCCCTCTGGAAACGTCACATTTCCGCAAAGTCGTTTTAGTGCATTGTTTTCCTTAAACACGGTTCCCATGCTGTTCTGCTCCAGTGTGCCCTGTCCCCCCACATTAAATCCTGAGTGTGCCTAGAGGTGTGTCTGTGACCTGGCTGTGGCCTGGCAGTGATGGTCAAGGGGTGGGGCTGCCACTCCCCCCCCCCATTCTCTCTTTTCCACCATTCACAGTAGGGCATTTTGGGACACAGGCTTCTTTTCCTACTAATTTGCAGTAGTGCTGCTTTCCCATTCACAATAGTGCTGTAGCGCTGTATTCCCATTCACAATAGCGCCTGCTTGATGCACTCACTATGTGTAACTTGTTTTAGCCATTCACAATAGCGCAGTAGCTTTATTTTCCCATTCACAATAGTGCAGTAGCTCTATTTTCCCATTCACAATAGCGCAGTAGCTCTATTTTCCCATTCACAATAGTGCAGTAGCCTGCTTCACCCATTCACAATCTGTAGCTGCACTGTTTTAACTATTCACAATATTGCAGTAGCACTCTTTTAACTTTTCACAATATCCCAATGGTGGATGAGAGGGGAGAGGTGTGGGGTAAACTACAGGGGCTTAATTCAGTGCTTCCATCAAACTTCCCTGAACAGGGGAGTGTGGACATGGGCAGGAAACAAGCCTCTCTCATTGGCTGAGCAGCACCTACACAATTGATTGTGTTCAGTTCTGCTCACTCGACTCTGCCCACCCAACCCCAAAGTATGGCAGTCTCAAGTGCCATGTGACCTGTAAAACCGGGTTTTTAGGTAATGTATACTCTGCTTTTCTTGCTTCATGTGGCACTGATGGACTAAAGTGATTTCATGAAAATCCAGCTATAACCACAAAGCGCTTCAGAAACCGTCACCATTAGATTCCACCTGGGCTAGATGGACCAATGGTCTGTCTCAGTATAAGGCAGCTTTCTGTGTTCCTATGGCAATGGCATGAGGCACTTCCTAGAACATAATGTCATATAGTCTTAACCTTCCTTTTGGTATAATCTGCTGCCTGCAGCCTAGTAGGAGAAGTTAAAGGTGGAGGTGAAAAAAGAAGTTTGTGGAGGCGAATTAAATCCTTTGCTGTGCTGAACCCACTGAGCTTCTATAGAACACAAAAGTTCCAGTTTGGGGCAGTAAAATCAGATGCTGTATGAAATACCAGTATTACACAGAGAACTCTTCCTGCCCTTCCCCCTCCCTCTTGAAACTTTCATTGAAAGCAAGCTCCCAGCAGTGGGCATGTAAGAGCAGAAAGGTAAGGAGAGAGAGGGAAAAATGAGCAGAGAGAGGGAAAAATGAGCGGAAGGAAAGGTGGCAGCATCTCCTATAGTTTAAAAGGCTTCTGCCTTCATACTACACCCCCTATCGGTCTGCCAAGGGAGTGAGTCCTAATGTGTCCTAGTCACAGAAAGCCTTCTGAGTTCAGAAGGAAGAGCCAGGCTTGTATTAAGGCAGATGATGTCATTGGGGCATCTTAAAAGATCTGGGGCACAGCTCAGAAGATGTGGGGCACATGCCCAGGTATGCTTTTTATAACAACACCCATGGTCCCAGGTAAATAGGAACAGTAAGACTGCATGATTGCAGAAAAATGCTTGTATTGTGTATTATATCCACTCCCGTGTGAGCGGAGACAACAGAACCGAGGAGGAGGAGGAAGTCAAATGACCAGATGGTTGGTGCAATTTGAAAGAAACAGAGGGAGGCTAATAAACCTTAAGGCTGCAATCCATACCCACTTACCTGGGAGTAAGCCCCATCGGACGTACATCTCAGCAGACATGTATAGGATTGCACTGTAAAACTAGTAGTTGACATCCCCACTGAAGGAGCTAAGAGGATGCCAGGAGATCATGTTAGGGAAAACTGTGTGAGCGTGATCTTGCATATTAAGAAGCCCCATTTCGGGAGTGGAAGGGAGATCGTGCCGCATACTTGTCAAGCAAAAAATCCTGTCAAAGCAAAGGTGGGGGAGTGATCTCTGTGGAGAAGTTTTACTGAATTTCAAAAATCAAGGAAATATTATCTAATAGTACTTAAAACATACACTGGCGCACACATGCCCGACTTGTTGCTATAACAACCATGCAGTCTCCTCTGTCTCCACCATGCAACGGCATCTCACATAACAGCTTCATTCAAAGTTTAAAAAAAGTTTATCCCCCGTTCTCTTCCCTCTGGCAAGCCCTCTGATTTTCCAGAGGTTTCAACCCTACCCATCCCAAATCTCCATTTCCTCCTGGCCTACCAAGCTACCCTGCCCATGATTCCCAAATCTAATTTAATTTATTTTATTTCTATACCACCCCATAGCCAAAGCTCTCTGGGTGGTTCACAGTTTTTTTTAAACCATTAAAATACATTATATAAAGTATAAAACCATTCACATAATGACATAGAACAAATAGCTCACACAACATCAACAACATATATCTAAAACCATTTAAAACAATCCGCCAGAGACAATTGAAGAGGCTCCTTATAGGCCGTCAAATGCCTGAGAGAAGAGGGCAGTTTTAACCTGGCGCTGAGAATATGACTGTGTTGGCACCAGGCAGGCCTCATCAGGGAGATCATCCCATAAAGGGAGAATTTTCCCCTGTCCCTGTCATTTTGCCTTCTGTCCAATCCTGTACCTTAAGGCCTGAGGCTGGGACTGGCCTCATGAGCGCCGTGTGATGGAGCTTAGGCTGCAGAGCCCTGTCAGTCATCGAGTGCACCCAGGGTATATAATGGTCCGTCACTCCATTTGACATCTGGCCTTGGTTGGAGCGATAGTGCTGCTGCCCACATAGCACACCTATTGTGCTCTCCCATGCACTGGAGACCTTGCTTGTCCCAGACTGTGGCACCCGCTAACGTAGCGGTACAGGGGTGTGTGTGTTATGTTTGTTCTCGGCATGTCTGCCCTGTTTACATATCAGAGAGGGTGGGGTCTCATCTTTACAACAAAAGGCATGTGCAAGTGGGGGAACTGATCCCCTCTCCTCCTCCTTTCATACCAACTTGCATTCTGCTGCTTCAGTCACTTTTCTCCGAACCTCGTTCCAATATCAGAAATGAGCCACAGTCTGTGGAGAAAACTACCTGAAGCAAAGCAGTGCAAGGAGGGAAGGCGGGGAGGGAGGGGCAGAATTCAGCTACACCACCACCCCCGCTTGCACCAGTGCAGGCTTTTTATTGTAACAATTAGGCCAAAGCATGCTTTCGCCCTGAACGAGGCAGGCATATGTATAAACAAATGTGTCTGCCTCTGTCACATTTGCTCTGGCCCTCAGAGGCCCACTTTAGGAAATTTAGCCTAGCCTGGAGTAAGTCAGGGCGTGAAGAACTTACAGGACAGGCTGAATGGCAAGGTGGTTTTGCCACGAAAGAGGGAACAGGAAGGAGTGGGCAGCACATAAGATGTGGGAGTGTGTGTGTTGGGTATCGGTAACCCGAGTCCCGTCCTTCGCTTTTGTCATGGTGACTGTGCGCAAGGACTAGATCTGGCACACCACCATTACTATAGACAAGCGCAAGCCCCATGAGCGCTTTTCAGCCTTTCCCCAAACCTTTCTCTCTCTCCCAACAGCATCAGGACCTCCAGTCTGCTCAGCCCCGACCTGTGCATGCCCCTTAAAACCATAGTCAAACCCAGTCTGACCCAGACACCTCATGCATGTCTGCAGCTTAGTCTTCCACACACCGCAGCCCTCAGTGTAACCATCAAGCTGGCCTTTGAGCTAATTTCCCCACCAGCTGAACCTGGAGCATGGCTGTCTGCATTGTTCACTTTGACGTTTGTTTCATAGAATCATAGAACAGTAGGGTTGGAAGGGGCCTACAAGGCCATCAAATCCAACCCCCTGCTCAATGCAGGAATCCAGGTCAGAGCATCCCTGACAGATGGCTGTCCAGCCTCGTCTTGAAGGCCTCCAGTGTGGGAGAGCCCTTTCCTCCCTAGGAATTTGGCTCCATGGTCGTATTGCTCTAACAGTCAGGAGGTTTTTCTTGATGTTCAGCCGGAATCTGGCTTCCTGTAACTTGAGCCCATTATTCCGTTTCATTCGTCTTAATATATATAGGTTTATTTGTAATATATGAACGAAGTCCATTCTAGGGTTCATATAGCATCTATTGCCAACTACCTAATTCCCATGAATATTTACTGTGTATATTTTTTTATTCTCATGTGTTCGGTAACATTCCACTGTTTCCAAAGAGACCCATGTGTGTGTGTCCGCGCATGCATATCTTTGGTTCATCTCTCCCAATACATGCTACAACCAAAGTACAATGGTCCCTTAGACCAGTGCATCTCTAAATGTGTGCATGCTTATACATGTGTCCGAAGAGGACATTCAGCAACACAGAAGCGTGTGGGATGTAACACTTCAGATTCCAGTTGGGAGCTCACATGATGGAACGCTTGTCTACCCAGAAATGATTCCTATACATGGAAACTTTTTAAAGATGTATTCAGGAACTCCTCAGGGATGGGGGGGGGGCAGAACCTGAAGGGCTCTGATGGGAGCAGAGCCAATAGCCAGATGATGCTGTTTCCTCCTATGAGCATCCGGCTGCAGATCCAGTGGGCTAAGCCTGCTCAGGAACGAATGCGATCCAGAAGAGAATTTCTGGCCATGTTAATCTGTTGCAGCAAAACAACAGAGAGTCTTGGAGCATCTTAAGAGCCAACACATTTAATATGGCCTAAGCTTTTGTGCACTGGAGTCTGCTTCATCAGTATCCTAGCTCACAAAAGCTTGTGCCACAATAACATGGTTAGTCTTTAAGGTGCTACAAGAATTTGTGTTGTTTTCTTCTGAATGGGGATGTAGGAGAAAGAGCAACCTCCGCAGCTCAGTGGCAGAGCACACGCTTTGCATCCAGAAGTTTCCAGATTTAACTCCCAGCATCTCCACTTAAAAACGAGAGGGCGGATCAGGCCAGAAAAGACTTTGGCCTGAGACACTGGAGAGCCACAGCCAGCCAGAGCAGACAAGCCTGGCTAGATGGATCGATGGTCTGGCTCAGCATAAGGCAGTTTCAGGGTTTATTTCATATTTCAAGTTGCCACCAGGCACCTTGCCTCTCTTGGCTCAACAGAACCTGTGTGTATGTGGGGGGCAGGGCAGGCGACTCAGGGGAGACACAGGAGCATGTGAAAAGATTTGCTGGAGCTAAGCTCAGTCACCTGGCTCCTTAATGCATGCGCATTAGTAGAGATGGGGGAGAAATGCATTCAGTTTGCATTTTGATATGCACAAATCAATATGCACACCAGAACACCGGGGCAGGCCCACCCATGAAGCAGGGTGAGCTGCCCACATGAGGTGGTGGAGCTGGAAGAGTGGCGAATTGCGCCACTTCCCTGCCCCCAGCCCCTGCCCAGAGAACCCACCATCACCTCCAGTGGTGTCAGGAATGCCCCTGTAGTCTTCTGAGCCCTCCAATAGCCACAATCAACAGTCAGACAAAAGGGCTGCTTTCCAAAGCTTTATTTCCATTTAACCTAATGAGGCTTACAGATGCTAATTGCCTGAGACTCAGAGGAAAGACAAAGGAACAGCCTACTAGGGGTTTCTAAGGGTTAGGACGTCAGTTGGTCTCCATTTGCAGAAAAGTGTGGCAACTCTCTGAACTTAAGGAGTAGGAGGGGAAATTCTCCCCCTTTTCCATGGGGCCTCGCGGCGTAGCTGCTGATGTCGAGCCAAACGGGCTGAGCACCTCAGCTCGGCTCCCACAATCTCTCGCTTCTGCCTGCACCTGCGCCTTGTGTCTAAAAGCTCAAGTTGACCCTCCCTTTCCATGCCAGGGTCAGTATCACTCCCAGGAATGTGAGGGGGGGCTCCCCCTCCAGCTGAGCCTCTGAAACTTGAGGGGGTGCCTCTCCCATGGACTCTATCTCCTCCTCAGAATCAGAGCTGCTTTGGGACTCTATGGGCTCAGATCCAATCCTGACAAGTGGGTGTTCTAGAGAGCCCCGCCAGCCATTTTCCCACTGTGGCATTTGCCACGGTGAGAAAGCAGCCAGCAAGGCTGTTCAGAGCAGCCGCCAAACCCCTGTTGCTGTAGGGCTCCAGGGCTCTTGCAAGATCTCGGCAAATTGCCGACGCCTTGTGATCTTAGCCTTGTGCCAAGATCTCATGAAAGCCCGGAGACACTGAGATCTCACAAGAACCCCTGCGCGGCAGCAAAGGAAAGGTGGTGGGCTCTCTGGGCTGGAGTTGGGGGTGGCAGCAGCAGGAATGGTGGGAGGGTTGTGCAGTGGTGATGCTAGTTCTGCTTCTGCTTCAGGAGGCAAGAGATTTGCACCGGGCCTGCAGAATGCAATTATCCTACAGTATTCACATTTCTCAGAATTTTGCAATGCCATTCTCTGAACAAGAAATGTATATAAACATGTGTATATGAGGGGAAGCCCTGCACAGAAATGCTTATATTATTGGGAGAAAACATTATGCTTGCAAAAATGCATGATAAACAAAAATGTGTGCAAAAATTAGTATATTAAGAGAAATGCGCATGAAGATGCATGTGGATTTTCATGCAGACTGTTTTTGTAAGGTAAAAAGTGATGCGGGAACAGAACAAACTAAGGACTGGAAAAGTGAGGAACTGAGAGAAACCAGCAGCAACGGATCCATCTAAGCCTGTGCATGCGTTCACAGCTAAAGCAAACACACTAAATGAAAATGATGCTTCATTTTCTTCCAGAATTCCAGTTTTATTCAAAACATATGGGCAAACAGTCCCACATCCTGCCTATTATATATTTTTTAAAATCTGGCAACTGACCCAGCGCTCAAAGATCTCTTCCCCAGCTGCTGCTGCTGCTGCCCCCACCCCACTGCTGCCGCCCCAGTCAGTTGGCAACCCTAATCTCAGCTCACCGTTCTGTTTCCCTGTGATGCTGGTGGTTGCAGGGGTGGGGGTGGGGGAGTTTAGTGCAGCTTGTGTGTAAGGGAAACTCACTGTGCAACCCAGTCCCATGAAGAAGAGCCAGGGAGCTGTGCAGGGCCTTGAAACACCATTCCTTATTCCGTGTTCTGAGATGCTGCCTTCACACTTTCAAGCATCTCCCCAGGCCATGAGGATTGTGTAACCAGGCAGGTGTAATTGGCAGGCATCACCTCTTCCGCCTCCAGCACAACACACAGGCAACCTTTGCATCTCCGGAGGGGCTTGGATGACTCATAGCTCACTGTGGCAGCAAGAGATGCTGTGTTCACCTGTGCCACTCATGAGGCATTCCGAAAACTTGGGCTATGCGTCATCAATCTTTGAGCTGAGGTGGGGGACCTGTGTCCCTCCAGATGGTGTTTGACTCTAGTTCCCATCAGCCCCAGTCAGCATGGCCAGGGGTCAGGGATGACGGGAGCTGTAGTCCAGCAGCAACTGGAGGACCACAGATTCCCCACCCGTCTTAGAGGTTCTGTCCTTTTTGTCCATTACAAGACAGGAAGAATTTCAGTTTGTACAGCTTCCCAGCACCTTTACACATCCATGTTGAAGGAGAACTGCATATCTGCCTGCACCACCAATCTTAAAAGTGGAGGGGAAAAATAAGCAGTCCAAAAGATACTGTGAATAATATGGAGCCAGTGTGGTGTGGGCTGGGAATCAGGAGATCCGGGTTCTAGTACCCACTCAGCCATGGAAGCTCACTGGGTGACTTTCGGCCAGTCACTGACTTTCAGCCCAACCCACCTCACAGGGTTGTTGTTGTGAGGATAACACAGAGAGGAGGAGGATAATGTAAGCTGCCTTGAGTTCCTTGCAAGAGGAAAAAAGGCGGGATATAAATGCAGTAGATAGATAGATAGATAGATAGATAGATAGATAGATAGGTCGTTGCTCTGGACAGGCCAGAAAATAACCCCTCAATACCAGAGGGTGAAACCGAGAGTGAATCCATTAAACCCAACTGTTTGCAGACTGGAGCAAAGGAAGAAGGTGCTTATAACTAAACAAAAAGCACCCCAAATGGTGGAAAGGTGTTCCGGTGAGAAGGCAACCAGGCTGAAAAAAGACTATGCCATGTCCTGGATAAACCTCCAAATGAGGCCTCTCTCTTGGCAGTGATAACTGTTGTTTTTGCTTAGATTTTCATTTATCTCTTTATTTATTAACAGTATTTATAGGCTACCCTACAACAAAGTTCTCAGGGCAGCTCACAAGAAAGGAAGCCAATGAAAATTCAATAAAAGTACAATACAGCATAAAAACACAAGTTACAGAGTAAAAAAAGCTTTGAGTTAAGACAGGTTGAAAGGGCTGGGAAAAGAGAAAAAGTGTTTGGGTGCTGAAATAACACTAAAGGAGGTGCCAGGTGAGCCTTTCTGGGGATGGCACTCCACAACTGGGGTGCCACTGCTAAAAAGGCCCTCTGTCTAGCAGCCACTCCCTTACCTCCCCTGGTGGGGACATCTGGAGAAGGGCCTCTGAAGTAGGGTCCAGGTAGGTATATGTGGAGAGTCCTTCAGGTACCCTCGTCTCAAGCACTGAGGGGTCTTAAAGGTCAAAACCAGCACCTTGAACTGGGTCCAGAAAGGGTCTGGGAGCCAGCAGAGACGGTGAAACGTTAGCACTGGAATGCCCTGTCAGCATTCTCACGGGTTCTGAGCAAAAGCTTTCAAACTGTTTGAAGCACTGTCCCTGTTCTGCTTTTGGGTAGGTAGCGGGGATGGCTTTTAACAATGCTGATATCGTGTGTACAAACTCGTACGATAAGCATCGCTCAGGCTTCAGCCCTGCTAACAGGTCCTTAGCAATTAGATATCTAGGGAAGGAGGGGCAGATACATCTTGACAGCGCATGTGCATGCACATGGATGTCTGTGGACACAAAATGCGAAGGCACTACTTCCCTTCCATCATCTCCCCTCACCCCTTAACCATCTATCCAAATTGTGCTGTTATGGGTTCCTATCAGATTTCTGCGAGCAGGGCTAGCGACGTAGGGTTGCCCCGAGGCCACACCTGGTCTCTCTCTTAGACTTGACACAAGAGTGTCGACAGCCCTAATCAGTTGCAAGCTCTCCCACCGCCTGAAGGGGGTCCTTTTTCAGAACCAGGCATTGTGGGAAGGGGGTCCCAGGAGACTGCCTGCCCTCCAGGGCTGAGCTTTGGGCCCTCCAGGGCCTGTTATGGCCCTGGCTGTCTCCCTAGAAATGTGACGTGGAAGCAGTGGACCTTGGCTGCCTGTGGCTCTCCCTATGCTCAGCTTGTATATGTGCAAAAAAATGCAGATATTACAAGACACCAATAAGCCTCCACTGACCTCCTTCCAAAGCAAGCCAGACCCAGGAAAAAAGACAATGTGCCCTTGGAACTTCTCACCATTTGGTGAATGTGGCAATACATTTTGCTGAATGTGTTTTAAGTTGCAGTGAAATAAGTGCAGCCAGATCCAGTGAAAGATGAAACAGTCTTTGTTTCTTATTAAGATCTTTATTGATTTTCATAAAGACATATACAATCAAAGAACAAAATGGAGGGGGCCTTCTTTCTCAACAGAGGAAAAGAAAAGAACAATGAGAAAATGGGTGTGCGTGTCAGGGGGAGGCAATAAGCTACGAGGACAAGCAGCTGGATACAATAAGACAAACAAATGGCTGAATGTAAAAGGAGAAACAGAAGAGAAGGAAAAATGGGGTACAGGGTGAAAAGGGGTAAATGGGAAGTACAGCCACAGATTAACTCAAGCAATAAGTGCAGCCCTTGCTCAAAGAGAGATCATCGCGCCACATAAGCATAACAACACGAGGGCTGTCCCACTGATTATAAACAGAGGATCTCTACGCCAGCCTAAAATCCCACATTTAAAAGGGGGCTTTCTGCTTCCGTGTTAAATGCAGGATCACACCAGATTCCCTTTACACATGCTTCCTTTTCCCACTCCCCTTTCCCCCTCCCTCTCCCCCTTCTCTGAGTCTTTCATGTGTTTCATTGATCTCGCTCCTCTTCTTGCCACTTTTCCTTTTTCACAGAGGAAACTCAAGTAGAACACAAGCAGGGTAATGAAAGTTCATTATCTCCAATCTATTTAAAAATGGAATAAAAGCCATTTAGTGCAGGAGAAGCCCTGGAGGTTCATGACGTCATCTAAAGGGCCTGCAAACTTCCAGGAGTGAGCAATCTCAATAGCAGGATAAAAGCTCCATGTGAAGAAGCCTGCAATCTTTCCCTTAGCAAAAGAGCCATAAGAACATAACAGCCATGCTGGATCAGACCAAGCTCCACCTAGTCCAGCAGTCTGTTCACACAGCGGCCAACCAGCTGTCCACCAGGAACCCACAAGCAGGGCGTGAGTGCAACAGCACCCTCCCACCCATGTTCCCCAGCAACTGGTGTCTGTAGGCTCACTGCCTCTGGTCCTGGAGGAAGCACATAGCCATCAAGATTAGCAGCCATTGATAGCCTTTTCCCCCAGGAATTTGTCCAACCCCTTTTTAAAGCCATCCGAAGTGGTGGCCATCACTACGTCTTGTGGTAGTGAATTCTATAGTTTAGCTATGCACTGAGTGAAGAACTCTTTCCTTTTATCTGTCCTGAACCTCCCACCAATCAGCTTCATAGGATGACCCCGTTGGTTTCTAACTTTTGAGAGAGGGAGAAAAACGTCTCCCTATCCACATTGTCCACACTAGGCATAATTGTGTACACCTCTGTCATGCCTCCCCTTACCCTCCTTTTTTCCAAGCTAAACAATCCCAGCTGTTGTAACCTTTCCTCATAGGGGAGATGCTCCAGCCCCTTGATAATTTTAGTTGCCCCTTTCAGCCCTTTTCCAACTCTACAATATCCTTTTTTAGGTGCGGTGACCAGAACTGTGCGTGGTTCCAAGTGTGGTTGCACCATAGGTTTGTATAAAGGCAGTATGACATTGGCAGTTTTATTATCAATTCCTTTTCTAATTATGCCTAGCATGGAGTTTGCCTTTTTTACAGCAGCCGCACACTGGGTCGACATTTTCACTGAGCTGTCCACCACAACCCCAAGATCCCTTTCCTGGTCGGTCACCACTAGCTCAGATCCCATCAGGTTGTACTTGAAGTTGGGATTTTTGCCCCAGTGTGCATCGCTTCACACTTGCTTACACTGAACTGCATTTGCCATTTGTATGCCCATTCTCCCAGTTTGGAGAGATCCTTTTGGAGCTCTTTACAATCCCATTTTGTTTTAACTACCCTAAATAATTTGGTCTCTTTGGCAAACCTGGCCACTTCACTGCTCACTCCTAATTCCAGATCATTTATGAACAAGTTGAAAAGCCTTGGTCCTAATACAGATCCCTGTGGACTCCACTATTTACTTCCCTCCATTGGGAGAATCTACCATTTATTCCTACTCTCTGCCTTCTGTTCTTTAACCATTTACTGATCCATAAGAGGCCTGTCCTCTTATTCCATGACTGCTACGTTGGCTCAGGAGTCTTTGGTGAGGGACTTTTGTTAAAAGCCTTTTGGAAGTCCAAGTAAAAAATGTCTACCGGATCCCTTCTGATTAGACATACAGAGGGTTGCCCTGCTTGCTTCTTAGTAGACATGCTGTTCATGCTTGCTTCTTAGTACACATGCAGAGGCTTGGTATTTAGATGCTTTTTGAAAGTGCTGCTGATTCAGTCCTGCTTACTTCTGAGTAGACATGCAGAGGCTGACCTGTTTACTTGTGAGTAGGCTTAAAATTCGGAAAACTCACATTTTGGCCCTGCCCACACTGCCTTTGACCCTGCCCAAAGACAGAATGTGGCCCCAAGACCTTCCCCAGATTAGAATTCAGCACTTGGGCTGCAAAAGGTTCCTCACCCCTGCCTTAGACCAACAAGCCAGAGAAGTTTAATCTCTTTCTGTGGGGTGAAATAAACACCACACATCCTGCAGTTCTCTGTTATGTATATGCCCCTGCAGTGCTGATTTGATTGAGTGGGGACTGATAAATTGGACCATTTTTGTCTAGAAGAGGATCCCAGGCTTCATGGAAGACCCTTCCTATAATCACAGGATGATTTACTTTACTTGTTAGATGTATTAGTTGCTTTATAAAATAGAAGTCTCTAAGCAATGTACAAGATAAAAGAGAATTAAAACTATAAAAATACAGCAATTAACAATAATACCCAAATCCAGCATAAAAGTATAAAACCAATACCAGCCCCAGTAAAAAGTAAATCAATCATATAAAAGAGCTGAAACCAACTCTGTAAAGGTAAAAGCCTCATCAAGAAGCGAGACTAATAATAAAATGATGTTAACATGAGCTTTAAAAGTCCTCAGAGAATAAAAATGTTTTGGCTTAGTCCCAACATGACATTATGGGTGCAATCCTATGCATATTTAGACAGCAGGCTGGCTGGGGAATGCTGGTGATTGTAGGACTTTTTCTGTCTAAACATGCATAGGATTGCATCCTCAGATGGGCACCACAGAAGCCACTCTGTGGAGAGCATTCCACAAACAGAAAGCCATGGCCACCACTGAAAAGGTCCACCATATCTTGGCTGTGGCACTTCTCAGGTTCTGCTCCTAAAGAAAGAAGACATGAAAGGCGTTCTGTAACTGTTAAAGATTATTCTTTGCTTTTTTGGTCACTGCATATTTCTCAGGTTCTAGCATATTTCTCAGGTTCATATTATACAAAGACAGACAGACAGACAGATGTGTGGTGGTGGGCGGCTACACAGGGGTGGGTAGAAGGTAGATCTGGATGTACTGGTAGGGCTCTGGGTGATTTGTAGTAGCTTGGCAAGGATGATGGGAGTTGTAAACCAACACATCTGGAGAGCACCAGGTTGGGGAACGTTGATGTAGAATGACTCCATAAGTGAACTTACCCGTATTTAGGGATGGCAGAGAATTCCGCCACGGATCTCGGTGAGGCCGAATGCCAGTGCATTCAGCCCCCCAAACTTCGTGGCAAAACGGCCTGCCCCCCCGCCCCCCCGTGGATCCCCCCCAGGACGAGACTCACCTGGGGCGGATCTTCCAGGCGGCGGCAGCGGCTGGTCTTCCAACCGGCTGCCGCCGCCGCCATTTCCACTCTTGTAAAAAAAAAAAAAGACATGATAGGCTACGTAAATCTTTACGTAGCCTATCATGGCTGGCTGGGTTAAAAAAAAAAAACCCACCGCGTACGCAAATGGCGGCGGCTACAGCCGCCGCCATTTGTGTTCCTTATTTTTGCCCGTCTTAGTCTACGTAAATATTTACGTAGGCTATGACGGCGAAAATAAAGGGGAACGGAAATAGTGTAGCAGGTGATATTTGCGTCCCTTTTTGATTCCCCGTTTTAGCCTACATAAATATTTACGTAGGCTAAAACGGGGAATCAAAAAGGGATGCAAATAGCGCCTGCTACGCTATTTGCGTTCCCCTTTATTTTTGCCGTCATAGTCTACGTAAATAGTGACGTAGATTAAGAGGGCAAAAATAAGGAACGCAAATGGCGACGGCCGTAGCCGCCACCATTTGCGTACGCGGTTTGTTTGTTTGTTTTTTACCCAGAGCCCTCCGCGGCCAGAAATCCGGCTGCGGACGGCTCTGGCCTGGCTGGGCCTGGCCGGCTGCTCCGTGGAGCTGCCGCGGAGCACAGCTGGCCGCGGAGGATTCCGGGGGGGAGGAATGGAGCGCCTCCCCCCGCCGTCAAGGATTCCGGGGGAGGGATGGAATGCCTCCCCACCCCACCATCAACATAATCCATGAAAGGTAAGTGACTTTCATACATCCCTACCCGTATTTCCCCCACTTTGTCCAAAGCAACAGGGCAACAAAATTATAACATGGCAAAATCCATTAGCTTGAACCCTCTCTGGCTTGACCACATTCTTTTAAAAATATAGGGAAAGCGAACAGCGGATTTGCTCCCACAGACAAACTTCTTTTTTGACAACCATCCAGGTATAAAGAAGACAGAACGGAGCTGCTGGCTGGCCATTCTGTCAAGGTAAATATTTTTCTTCTTGGAAACCAGCCAGAGAAGCGGTTGAGTTGCCTTGAAATTCCCAGAGTTTTAAATCATGTCTGCCAAATTACAGGATTTTCTCACTGACACACAAGCCTCCTCGAAAGAAACAGAGATCTCGGAACCCATCAGAGCAAGTTTTATTTCTAAAAACAAAAGAACCCCTCACGTGCGCAGACACTCTAAGGTACAAAAAAGCTAAGGATGTAGCTGTTGCGGCAGTAAACTCTTTTGCCTACAAATGTTTTCTGAGCCATTCTGTTTCGCCAGGGCACTGGGGATTGCCACAACTAGAATGCTTGGACTTGGGCCCCAGTCAATGTTTTGTTGAGAAAATTTGGTGGTGGGTGGGTTTTACCCATGCTGATGGTCTGACTGCCATAAATAAGAGTGGGAAAGGATATTTGTCCAGGTCACTAGATTGGCTCATGGTGGGGATGGAGGTTGGCTGCCTTTTCCTGCAGTAACAGTAATACTTGGCATTCCCTAAGCAGTAAGAATTTCTCAGGGAAGTACATGACTGAGTTTAGTTTCCTTTGCAATGGAGACTTAGGGTGTCTTTGTAATACATTTGCTTTATTTACAGTCATACAGGCAGAGTGTAGCAGAAGCAAACAGGCACTGCTACAGCAGGCAGCAAATCTGCTGACATTGTATCAGATCCCCTGGTCAGGTGGCCACTTCTGTATTTCCCAAAAAGAGGAAATGCATTACTAAAAAGGGGGATGACAGAGGACACAGATTTGCATCTGTATGCATATGTATAGATGCAAATATAAAAAGCAGTTACTATAATTAAGTATAAATGCAATAAATTAAGTATAAATGCAATACATCTCACCATAGTGGGGAAGACGGTGACCAGGCAACCTGTGTGCCTGTTCAGTCTGCTCTCCAGATTCTAACTGCTGATGGACAAATTCAAGGCCCCTGCCTGCTCTCCTTTCTTATTGTTCTTTATCTTTAAACTGGACAGCCCTTCAGACAGAGACTTCTCTGGCCGCCTTTCAAATAGAGGACTGTAAAGTAAGACACATGGCTATCCTATCCCCAGAAAGCAATTGTTACAGGTCCCATCTAAAAATTAGGGTTGTTTTCCTAAATCCAAAGTGCCAGCCCTCTCTCTCTCTGTCACACACACACACACACGTATGCACAAGCAGACAAATACATACAAACATGACAATACTTAATTCTGATGTTCTCAACTGCCACAGCACAATGCGCTGTCTTACAAGTCACATTTTTATCCAAATCAGATCGTTGGCAACACCTCTTGTCAAAATCGGTTAGCCCAGTGACACTACTAAACCAGGAATCTTTTTTCCAGGCTCTCCAGATCAAGGATGTAGTGAATTCAGTTCTCAACTATTCCTTGGTTGCATAGTATTGGTCCTGCCTCCAATATGCTGAAGATAACATGGCCCAAAGGCGTAACTGACAGCACAATCCCATCCATTGACTACTCATTCAGCTCAATGGGATTTACTCCCAGGTAGGGGTGTGTTTGTGTGTGTGTCTGTGGACTGCAGCCTAAGTAAAACTTGCCTCAATGGTGATGTCTAAGTATCTTGAAAGTACCTTTGTTATATACAGTCCATCTTGACAAAATGGTGCCAGTGCAAGAACCAAGTATGTTAAATGTTCTCCATATCCAGTTTGGGAGTGCTTACCCTAAATCTTTTCTCGGATTCACCCTGCCTGTTCCTGGGTCTGCTGTGGCCAATGTATTTGTGGGCAGATTGTATTCAAGCATCAGGCTTTCACCCTGCCAGGCCCACCTCTTCTTGGCAACTTGCTCCAGGAGGCATTTCCTAGGGCAGTGGTAGGCAGAAGGTAGATCAGGATCTACCAGTAAATCTCTGGGCGATTTCCAGTAGTTCAGCAACATTTTCTGTCTCCCAACTGTTTAACAATAAACTGCAACAAAATGTCTTTTTCTACCCAAATGAGGCTGCTAAAATGAAGAAACCTTGTGGTGGGGTGGGGTGAGGGAGGAACCAGGAGTGGATTTTTGTGTGAAAGGGCTGCAAGCTCAGTTTTGATACTGGAAACAAATTCTTGGAATGAACCATTTGCTCAGAGACGTCCTGTATTCCTTAATTCAACTCAGTATATTTCTGCCCGGAACCACTATTTTCCCTGTGACTCCATTTGGTGGACCCTGAGGGTCAAGTAAAAAACGAACTAGATCTTGGAAGCCTGTTGCCTGCCCACTGTCTTAAGGGATGGGTTTCCCACTTTCTTTTGTAACCTAAACCAATACATAAGGAGCATTTATGTACTTTCGCCTTGCTGGAAGGCAGGACAGTTTCTGTTTCTGCTCATAACAATGCAGCTGATGTAACGTGAAGGAAGTTCACGAAGAGCTTTAAGAAACTGGTCTTGTACCATCTCTAAAGCCATCCAAACTTAGGGATGTCAGAGAATTTCTCCACGAATCTCCGGGGGGCCGAATGCCAACGCATTCAGCCCCCCGAAATTGGCGGAGAAACGGTCCGCCCCCCCCCCCACAGGATGGGACTTACTTTCGGCGAATGTCCCTCGCGGCAGCAGCTCCCGGCGGCGGCAGCAGCTGGTCTTCCGACTGGCTGCCGCCGCCACCATTTCCAAGTGAAAAACAAAACAAAACCAACAAACGTGATAGGCTACGTAAAGATTTACATAGCCTATCACAGCTAGATTTTCAAAAAACACTGTGATAGGCTACGTAAAAGTTTACGTAGCCTATCATGGCTGACTTTGAAAAAAAAAAAGCGCGTATGCAAATGGCGGCGCCCATGGGCGCCGCCATTTGCGTTCCTTATTTTGGCACATCTAGTTTATGTAAATATTTACGTAGACTACGGCGAAAATAAGGGCAATGCAAATAGCGTTCCCCTTATTTTCGCTGTAGTCTACGTAAATGTTTATGTAGACTACACGTGCCCAAATAAGGAACGCAAATGGCGGCGCCCATGGGCGCCGCCATTTGCGTATGTGCTTTTTTTTTTTCAAAGTCAGCCGTGATAGGCTACGTAAACTTTTACGTAGCCTATCACGGTGTTTTTTGAAAATCTAGCCGTGATAGGCTACGTAAATCTTTACGTAGCCTATCATGTTTTGTTTTGTTTTTTAACTTATTCCCGGCAGAAGAACTTTCGCGGCCGGAGAGGCGGGGCTCTCCCCCCCGGCCAGAATTTCGGCGGGGAGGGATGGGGTGCCTCCCCCCCGGCCAGAATTTCGGCGGGGAGGGACAGGGCGCCTCCCCCCTGCCCAGAATTTCGGGGGGAGGGACGGAGCGCCTCCCCGCCCCGCGAAGCAAGCATTGGGATCAGGTAGATGACTTTCGTCCATCCCTATTGGACCAAACTGCATTGTTCTGCACCTTACAGAATGTGAGCAGTAATTTTGCCAACATTGATCTTGATTGCCTGGACCATCAGTTTTCCCCTCCTGCCTCTGGTGAAATTCAAAACAACCTATACTGACTGGGAAGTGGGAAGTAGCACATTTTATTGTGATGCATGGCCCATCCAGGAAAGAACATTAATTGAAATGGATCCCTAAATATTTGAAATTGTTGACCTAGGGGGTGTTTCCACCAGCGATTTACTCCGAGCCAGCTGTGGGCGGAGGTCATTAGGGATACATGACGTCGAGGCCATCCAGCACCCACCCTGGAACTTACCAGGGAAAAACCAGATGTCTTGAGACTGCTTAAAGTCCAATTCTTTTCCTTAAGCTGGGTTCTCCCTGGTATAGTTGCCGTGTGCCCCAACCCCTGCATTGACCTCGGGGATGCTGGCCCTGCCCAGAGGTGTGCCTTTCACCAGGACCCCAGTCAAGGGGCATTTCCTCCCATTGTGCTGAATGAGGCTTGCCCTCTCAATGCCCAAAGAGAAGCCCCTCAATTGACAGGGCACATTTTAAAGCCCAATTCCTTAAGTGCGGTAAAGCGCGATCTCGAGGCTCCGATTCATGGCCTTAGGAAGTAACGACTTCACAGCTTCCTTATAGAGATCCTGTGCATTAAAGTGGGGTCTGGGTTCAGTCTTTGTGTTCTCTCCCCCCACCCCCATTTCCCAGCACAAACACGTGTGTCTACTTGGAAGTAACTCCCATTGTGCTCAATGAGGCTAGCTCTTGAAATGTAGGTGCATCTGGGCTTTCAGGGGAAAACAGAAAGGTGGGGAGGGGGAAGCCTCTCTCACTGGTTGAGCAGCCCCTGCCAGTCGGACGATGTTCACCCCAACCCTCACCCCCACCAGGAAGTATGTGCTGTGAAGCGATTTTTGCTGGTCCAGAGAATCTGCTTGTGGAGCCCTGCTCACAGCAAAGCCAATTCCTTTAAAAAAAATCTGGTACTCCTCTATTAGCTTCTGCTTCCGTTGTTGTGGAAACACGGCCCCATTCTGCTTGAAAACCACCCATGGCCTGTTTACACCTTTTCGGGCTTCCCATTGAAATCCACTGGACTTAAATGTTAAAACTTTGTCCAGATGGTCCCTTTAGAAGAATGTAAGGTCTCTGGGGCAGGGTCTTTATTGTGTTCTGTTCAGCAGCTGGCACACTGCACAAAATAAATGCTGAATAGTAACAGGCAACTGGATGCAGGAGTGACTTCTCTAAGAACCAACATTTGCAAAGGGAAACTTTCTTTCACCGCATTCTGTGCAGTGTTGATGCCTGGCCTCTGACTTCTCAGGTTATGTTGCCAGCAGCAACTCTTTTTTTCTGTTGTGTCATGACCAATTCCTGGTGCTTATTTTATTCCGCCAGGTACCTCCAGAATAAATATGCAAGCCAAACAGGGAATGATGTGGCTGTTGGGTAAAAGGGGCCACCCGGATTAGACTGGAGCCTGCAATCTTGCAAAGCTTGTTTATGGAAGTGTCTTCTGGGAGCCGATGCTTTCCAGTTTGCTCTGTTTATCCTGCTTGCTGTAAGTCAACACCATGTCCTGAACTGTGTGTCCCCATACAAGCCATTTTAGGGAGAGCTGCTATTTAACTGGTTCTTTGGCACAGGTGGAGTGCAAGATGCCTGCACAGGCCACAATCCTATATGCATTTGCTTGGGTGTAAGCCCCAACTTAATAGGGCTTACTTCTGAATAAATATGCAGAGGATTGTGCTTACAGTCCCTGTCCCTAGAGGACTGTAGAAATGAAGTGTAATGGAGAGAAGGATGATGATAGAAGATGTCGGTCTGGTTTGCATGTAACACTTTATTTAACCCATGGTTTGTTGCCCTACCCAGGGTTTGTCTGGCAGATGATTGAACTGTGGTTTTTCTCAGTCCCTGGGTTGTTTGTTTGCTTTGCCTGCCCCCTCCCTGTATCCCAAATGCCTTTCTGGTACTGTACTACTGGCATGTAGAATGGCTGGGGTTTTTTGACCACTCTTGCCCACTGCCTCTGTAGCCTGGCAAAACAATCCATGATCAACCCATGATTCTGGGTTGCCTGTGGTAAACAGCCCACAGTTAACCTATAGTTTGGAGTTTGCAAGTAACGACAACCCAGAATTCAACAAACTGTGATTAATTAAACCATGGTTTGCCATTACATGTGAACCAGGTCATAGGAAAGATGGGCCAAGGGAGAGTGTTTTGATTGCAAGCAGGGCTCTGTGGCTTGATTCTGCAGTCACACTGCACAAACGTAGAATTTGATACTAGACACAGAATTCAGCATCCCAATCAGCTAATCTTTTAATATATATGTTTCTTATTTACTGATCTAAAGTTACTGATTTACCAAGTTTTTGTCTGTTTTAGGACTAAAGACTACCGTTTTCTTGTTTTTGTCTTTTTAGTGTTTGTTTTATGCTGTACACTGCCCTGAAATCTGATGTCATGAAGGCTGGTATGAAAAAAGGTTTCAAACAAATAAAGACATCAGGTTGCTAAAGTAGGCTTTAAGAATCATAGAATCATAGAATAGTAGGGTTGGAAGGGGCCTACAAGGCCATCAAATCCAACCCCCTGCTCAATGCAGGAATCCAAGTCAGAGCATCCCTGACAGATGGCTGTCCAGCCTCGTCTTGAACGCCTCCAGTGTGGGAGAGCCCACCACCTCCCTAGGTCATTGGTTCCATTGTCAGATTGCTCTAACAGTCAGGATGTTTTTCCTGATGTTCAGCCGGAATCTGGCTTCCTGTCACTTGAGCCCATTATTCCGTGTCCTGCACTCTGGGATGATGGAGAAGAGATCCTGGCCTTCCTCTCTGTGTGTGAACAGAGATGTGTGAACATCTCTAACAGAATCACAGAACCCAGGGGAGAGTCTGGGCAGACATTCTGGTGGTCAGGGGTAGGGAAGTGTCAGTGGGTTTCATAATTAGCAGAAACAGAATAAATTAGTAAATCACATTGGCCAGGAGACCTCACTGCAGAGATTGCATTCCGATTTATTTTGCATCATTCTTCCCGCACTTCAAAACGGGTGCAGGGCTCAAGCGGATGTTTGAACTTCAGACAGAAACTGTATATACAAAGTTCTGTTGTGAAAGTGGGGAAGAGCAGTGCTAACACATAGCAGTGACGTTCACGTTTTCCCTGGACCCTTTGAAAATGGGTATCTTTGGAGGAGTGTGTGCCAAGCTGGTTTCTGAACAAGAAATGTAGAATTGTATCCTGAAGTTCATGTCCAATATTTCAACATGCTGCTAATTTACAATGCAATCGGAAGCCCCATCTAATTCAGTAGGACTGACTCACGGGTAAATATTTATTGGTTTATTTGTTCATTTTTAGTAGGGGTTCCCAACGTTTTTGGGCTGGTGGACACATTAAGAATTTTGATAAGAGAGAGTGTCATGGGTGTTCTAACAACATGGCACCCATAAGAATGGCTTGCCCATTTACAAAATGGCCACCACAGATATCATGGCCAGTCATAAAATGCCAGTTTTCTAGAAAGCAAAGTGATTTGGCTAAAAGAAAAGTAACTTGCCCCAGAATTGAAGTACACGGCAGAGAGGGAGACTGAGCTCCCAAACTCAATGCCACTATTTTTAACCAATTTTCTGCTCCAACGCCTTTTTCATAGAACACAAAGTGATGAGGCTCAAAGACAAGTAATGTGGCCAAGAAACCAAATAGAAGGGGTGGAGTTGGTGTCCGAATGCCAAACCACATATTTGTTCCAACAAAGCACATCAAAATACCCCTAAAACAGACCCTGGGTTATGCAAGGGTTGTTTAACCTTCACATCACCCATGCTTGCTGGATTTGCATGACATGACAACCCCTGAGCAGGGATTGCCTATTCAAAACAGTGGACACACACGCCCCACAACCTCAGTGGGTTAAATAGCACAGTGGGCTGTTGTGTCATGTAAACAGTCCCATTGAGAAGCTGCTCTCAGACAGGTAAACGAATTAGAATCCCAGATTAAAGGCAGCATTGAAGTGGCAAGGTGCATGTCAACAGGAAGGGAGTTCCACAGTTCTGGGGCCATGACCAAACCAAAAAGGTTTCTCCTGAGCACACCGACCTGACTGATCTTCACTGGTACTCAAGAAGGATCCCTGAGGCAGATCTTAACATATAAGCAGGACTGGATGGGTGAAGGCAGTCCTTCAAATAATTTGGTTCAGGGCTTTATAGGTTAAGACCAGAGCTCCAAATTGGCGTGGAAATATTTATAGGCTTGCAGCCTTGATCTCTTCTTCTCAGTGTGTTTACCTCTGTTTTGTTTTTTTCCCCTTTTAGCCCTGCCTGGATCCAGCTGTTGGAACACTCCTCTTGCATGTGCATGCCTATTTGCTGCAGTGCTCATGAGACCACTGGACTTGGGTACGCTTGGTCTGTGACCCCTGTGTGGACATGAATAAGCACAATGTGGCATCAGGTTGCCACTCAAGCGATTTGTCTGCCATAGGCAAAAATTAGGCTTGCACACTCACCTACCTGCATCTTACTGTGGAGGGAGTGTTGGTGTAAATTACGTTGCCCTGTTGGTAAAAGCAGAAGCATACTTTTCACTCTGCTCCCTAAATAAACAGCAAGGGGAACAGAATGTAATTGAGAAAATCATAGGAGGATGCCTGTGTCTCACCCTGTGCCCCCATGGCCCAGTCTTTGTTGTCTCATGGGGCAGGGCAGGGGGCAATTGCTTCTCCCTCTCTAGGTTTCTATCAATGTACATGGAACCCATTCAATTCTGCTTCCCCAGAACCAGGCATGCCAAACCCTCACACCCTGAGGCTAAGGGCCAAATTAAGTAAGCCAGTGGATCATGATCACATCTCACATGTTTTCTTTTGTTTTGCTTTAGAGATATGTTCTTTTCAGCCTGCAGGACAAATACCAACTTGGGGGGAAATCAGGAAAATCAAATTAATGGCACAGGTGGAACATTTCAGTCCTCCTCCCCGCAGTGCCACTCTACCAATCCAATTTGTGTACCCCTTTTTGTTAAAGTGGGAGATCCGATGGAGGCTACCTGGCAAATCACAGTGGCGGCTGGTGTGGTGGGGTGAAGCCTTGTGGCGACTGGCAGAGGTGGGGCAGGGATGGCACCCGGTGGGTCATGAGACTTGGGTGGCAGCGGGGGGCGGGGGCGCTGGACACCGGAGCGGGGCACAGTTTGTCCCCCTGGCTCTGCAGCCTGGGTCACTCAGCCAGCCAGCTCTCACGGATCCGCCTGTGCACTCGAGGCCACGAAGTGCGGAAGGTGGTAAGCTGAGGACCAAGCGCGCGCCGCGGGCGAGCATCCGAGACGAAGGCGGCGCCCTGCAGAAGTGCCTCCCGCTCCGGAGCCCTGGCGCGGACGCGGCCAGGGCTTGGCTCCCGCGGCCGGGCCATTCAGGCCGGGCTGAGCTTCAGAATGCCCTTCCCGGCGGCCGCCCGCAGGTGGCCAGGCGGCCCTGCGCCCCGCAGCCGGGCGCTTCGTTCCTGGGGGCTCACGCCCCCTTGGCCCTGGAAGTCCCGGGCGCGCGGAGGCTGCTGGCGGCGGCGGCCCCCTGCACGTGCGCAGAGGCGCCCTCGCCTTCTCCCTCGGCGCGGCAGAGGTCTTTCGCGGGGTCCCGGGGCTGAGGAGAAGCGGGGGCCGCGGGCGGGCCGGCGGAGCGGCTCCGTGCCAAGGCAGCCCCCGCCGGGCGCCGCTCCTTCCCCGGGCGGGCGCCTGTCCTCGGGCCGCGGCCGGGGCTCGCGCGGAGGCGGCGGGGGCCGCGCCAGCCCGGGAGGAGGCGCGCGCTTCGCCGCCGGGGAGCGCCCTCGCCCCGCCCCTTCTGCCCGCCCGCCCGCCAGCGACCTGCCCCGCTCCGCCGCGCAGCTGGAGCGAGGCGGCGCTCCGCCAGCCCGCGCTGCCGTCCGCCAAGCGGGAAGCGGGCACCGGGCAGCGCTGCGCTGCGCTCCGCTCCGCTCCGCCGCGCGTCTCCGGCCAGGGCGCAGGGCGGGCCGGGCGCGGCGAGCCGAGGCGGAGGGCGAGGCAGCGGGGCGCCATGGACCCCGGCGGGGACCCCAAGGAGCGCAAGAAGATCCAGTTCGCCGTGCCGGCGCCCCCCGGGCAGCTCGACCCCCGGGCCGTGGAGATGGTAAGGCGGGCGCGGGGCCGGGCGCGCGGGGCGCAACCCGGCGCGAGCCTCGCGTCGCGCAGACCCGCTGGAGGGGCTGGGGCCGAACTCCGCCGTGGCACTAAGTTGCGCCGCCCTGATTCCAGGGGGCTTACGCCAAGCGTGACTGGGTCTGGACCCGGCAGCCCGTCCCGTGGAAGGGAGAGCCGGCGGAATGCAGGGGACTTGTTCCCGAGGCTTCAGGTGACGCGCCTGTTTGTGTCCATACGACACATCTGTTGTCCGCGGGTCTGCCCGAAGTAGACCCACCTCGGGCGCGACCCTCGGGCTCCGGCGAGGGGTTGCAAAGCGCGGCAGAGCCGGGACGGGACGGGACGGATCTGCTGGGAGTTTCGCGCGGGGAACCTTTCCGCTTGTGCAAACACGCGCACCCGATGCGCTGCCTGCTTTTTAATGCACGCGCAGAAATGCACGCGCGCGCGCACACACCCGGGTCCAGTTGAGTTTTAACTTTTAAACACTCTGGGTTGGATCCAGACCTGGTCCTGCTTAGAGGAGATCTCTTGAATGCAGTGCGACTTCAGTTAGTCACGACTAACTTAAGCCCCATTGATTTCAGGGGGTTTACGCCAGGTATGACTAAGTCTGAATCCGACAACCCATCCTGTGCATGGAAGACTTGATGAAATACATGGAACTTATTTCCAAGGCTTCAGGTGAAGTGCCTGTTTATGTTCATATAACACATCTGTTGTCAGTGGGTCTGCTCAAAGTAGACTCACGTTGGGCGCTACCCTCAGGCGCCAGCTAGGGGTTGTGGAGTGGAACTGAGCTGGGATGGATCTGCTGGGAGTTATGCATGGGGAACCTTTCCGCTTGTGCAAACACGCGCATCCAGTGTGTTGCCTGCTTTTTAATGCACATGCAGAAATACACACACGCACTGGGTCCAGTTGAGTTTTCACTTTTAAACACTCTGGATTGGATCCAGACCTGGTCATGCTTAGAGGAGATCTCTTGACTTCAATGATGAATTCTTGAAGTCATGACTAACTTAAGCCCCATTGATTTCAGTGGGTTTACGCCAATTATGACTAAGTCTGAATCCGACAACCCTTCTGTGCATGGGAGACTTGATGAAATATATGGAACTTATTTCCAAGGCTTCAGGTGAAGTGCCTGTTTATGTTCATATAACACATCTGTTGTGCTATGCATGTTTTGTGTAAATAATGTGATTCATACCCTTTTATATTGTGGTGTTTTGATGTTCCTGTTTTTTTAAAATTAGTTTTATTGTAATTTTAACTTTTTGTAAGCAACCCTGAGAGCATGTTTTATGTGGGCAGGGGGTATAAATAAAACTAAAAATGAATACATTCATAAACAAGGCACTATATATGTGGCTATATTTACACAGACATTTAAATAAATACGCATTGGCTCATGTACATAGATAAACCCATGAATACACTCCAAACTGCACTGTTGAACCCAGACAGGAAAACACAGTCACACATTTAAAACCCTTCTTTCCTTCCTTCCTTTCGATGGGTGTGCAGACCCATGGAGATGTGCATTGTTTACTCTTGTACATTCATCTTCTATACACACTTACACACTTTCATGCACATATACATACCTACACAACCAGCCTTCCAAAATCAGGGTGCAAACGCTCTTCATCTCATTTCTAATACTCCTATATGCAAATTCTCATCTGATGCAAATCCCAGTTTTTCACACCTGCCTATGTGCTCTCTGCAATTCTGCACTCAGACTGTGCAAACAGTCACACTAAAAGCAGAAATCTACACCTTGAAAACCTTGGCTTTCATTTTTTCAACAAACAATGCTTTGAGATGAAGGGCACCTGGCACTAGCAATTAGTTGGCGTTGTGCAGTTGTTCCATCTTTTTCTTATTAACAGATTTTCTTCATTAAGGAAAAAGAAGTGGTAAGAAAACACAGGAGGGTCACGAGTAGAAGACAATGTCATCTGGACCCCCCTAAAGTTCCATGAATGAGGCAGAGCAATGGTGCCATAAAAGCCGCATCTGGAAGTAAACAAACACAGTTTCTGGCTCTTTTGGCTTTGAAGATAAACTGGATGATGCCTGCTGCAGCCTTCCCCAACCCGATGCCCTCCAGATGTGTTGGACTACAAACCCCATCATCCCCAGTGGCTGTCTGTGGTGATGGGGGTTGTAGCCCAACACATCTGGAGGGCAGCAAGTTGGGGAAGGCCGTCAAAATCTCTAACATGGTTACTACACGGGATTTGCAGTGGTCAAGGGGCTTCAGTGCCCTGCTCTTTGCTCCTCCCCATGACCAGTGGAAGAGGGCACATTATACAAAATTAGCACATGCGTGCACATTTACAGCTGACGACTTTTCAGAATTTGGGTTACCTAGATTCAGGACTGAAATTTTAAACACACTTGTGCATGTGCATGCACATAATGGAAGAATAATAATTAATTTGCACGCTAGTCATGCAACAGAAATTATTATTCATTTCTAGAGGTATGATCAAGCCAAAATTATGCATTTACATGCGTGAGTGAAAAGCATGTGCTCTCCCACTTAAACCAGTGGAACTTTATTGTATCAATGCCAGCACTATCTTGTTGTTCAGTCGTTCAGTCGTGTCCGACTCTTCGTGACCCCATGGACCATAGCACGCCAGGCCTTCCTGTCCTGCGCTCTCTCCCGGAGCGTGCTCAAGTTCAGCATTCATACACATACAGAGAGTCAGAGACAGAGAAGGGGCTAGAGCAGAGGAAGGAATGGTTAAATATTGGTAGCAACAGAGAGAGAGCTGTAGCCAAAACCACAAAGATGAATAAATGGTTATCCTCAACTTAGGGATGCTTGGATTTTGTTAAATCTATTCTGTCAGTGTTTCACAGATCGTCAGGCGCCTTTGATTGTGTTGTCCACTCACTGACATAATTGTTTTTAACCAGAATTCTGATCTCCTTGTGCTAATTTGCATTAGTGCTAATCACAGTTCACAAATCCAGATTAGTTAATGCAAAGTAGCCTAATGTGCATTAATTAATGTGGATTTGTGCAAGTGTGCAATAGTGCTAATGCACACTTGCACTAATGCTCATAGTGCTAATGCGAAATAGTGCAAATCCCCCCCCCAAAGTAAAAAAAAACAGTCCACAGAATCCATGGGACTCGGAAAAAGCCACTCCATTGCAGAATCTGCAGGTCAGGTTCACAGAAATCTGAAATCATTTGAATCCGTTGCAGATTTCTCCAAGGTCCCTACCTCGACTGTTCTATATGGAGTAGAAGTAGGGAAATCCGCAATGTAATCAAATGAGTTTGGATTTCTATGAATACGACCTGTGGATTCTACAGTGGACCAGCTTTTCCTGAGTCACGTGGATTCCGCAGACTTGGGAACTGTTTTTTTTTTTTTTTCAACTTTCTGGAATTTTACACAAATGTAGTCATAGAAAAATACAAATAATTTAAAAAAAAAACCCACTGAAAATGCAGATTTCTCCCATAGGCTAAAGCATGAAAATGTGAATTTGGAGGGAATTTGTGCATTGTGGGGAGGGTTTGCACATTGGGGGGGGGATTTGTGCATTTGTGTAAGAGTGATTTTTTGCGCAAATTCAGGGAATTGGGAAAAAAAATCCAATTCTGTCAATGACTGGATTACGGAACGAAAGGCACCTGACTAGCTGTGAAATGCAGACCGAACAAATTTTACAAAATCCATACATCCCTAGGTAGAAGGGCAGATTGTAAACATTGGTGCATAAAGGCCATAAAATGCTTCTAAAATTTCATACCTCTCACATTTCATGGCTTTTACTCACCAGTGTTTCCCTTCCCCCTCTCCCTCGTACATATATGAGTTTGTAGGTCTTCAGGGTGTCACAAGACTCTTTGTTTTAGACCTTACTGGGCTTTCAGCTTATATTCATTCTGCATGCTTGACAATCCTTAGGAAGCACTGGCCCTCCATGGCAGAATGGAGAACAGGTGAGGTACTGTAGGACTGGAGGAGGGCAAATGCTGTCCCTATCTTCAAAGAAGGGCAAAAAGGAAGATCTGCGGAATTCTAGACCAGTCAGTCTGACATGAATATCCAGGAAGAATCTAGAGCAGATGATAAAGTGTTCTATCTGTAGGCACCTTGACACTTAATGTTCCCTAGAAACCAGCATGGGTTTGTCAAGGACAAGTCCTGCCAGACTAATATGATTATTAATTATTTCATTTTTTGAGCAGGTAACTTCCATAGTAGATCATGGAAATGCTGTGGACATAGGATATCTTGACTTCAGCAAGGCATTTGACGAAGTGCCCCATGATATTCTGATTAGCAAGCTAGTTATGGCACTACTACTGGGTGGATCCACAGCTCTCTGGGGACCTGTACCCAAACAGTGCTCATCAATGGTTGCTAATCAGATTGGAGGGAGGTATCGAGTGGGGTGCCAGAGGGTTTGGTCCTGGGCCCTGTACTCTTCAACATTGTACTTAATGACTTAAGTAATGGGGGGAGTGCTTATCACATTTGCAGATGGATAGCTGATACCTTAGAAGACTGTGCAAAGTTCTTCATTTAGGGAAAAGAAATCAAATGCACAGATATAATAAGATGGGGGATACTTGACTTAGCAATAGTATGTGTGGAAAAGATCTTGGACTTATAGTTGATCACAAGCTGAATATCCGTTATCGATGTGAGGTGGCTGCAAAAAGGACAAATGCAATTTTAGGTTGCATCAGTAGAAGTATAATTTCAAAATCACAGGAAGTAATAGTTCCACTCTATTCTGTGCTGGTCAGACCTCACCTCAGATCTGGACACCACACTTTAAGGATTCAGATAAATTGGAGCAAATTCAGAGAAGGGCAACAAAGGTGATCAGGGGACTAGGAATGAAGTCTTGTGAGGAAAGATTGAAGGAACCAAGTATGTTTATAGCCTCAAGATGAGAAGATGGAGCAGCAGTGGGGGGGGAGGGGGATATGATAGCACTTTTCAAGTACCTAAAGGGTTGTCACGCAGAAGAGGTCCACATTTTGTTCTGTGTCATCCAAGATGCTCTATCATCCAAGAGGGCTGCAATGTGCTCTGTATCATCCAAGAGACAGGCTTCAGTTACAGGAAGGCAGATTTTGTTTGAACATCAGGAAAAATGTCCTAACTGTCAGAGCAGTCAGACAACAGAACCAACTGGCTAAGGAGGTGGTGGGCTCTCTGTCGCTGGAGGTATTCAAGCAGTGACTGGACAGCCATGTCTCAAGGATGCTTCAAACTGGATTCTTGCACTCAGCAGGGGGTTGGACTCAGTGGCTGAAATGGCCTCTTCCGACTCTATGATTCTAAGTAGATCCCTCTGGGAAGTTTGCAGGCTGTGCATGAACACAACAGCTTCTCCAGCCTATATTTCTGTCCAGCATTTGACATTCAGGGGTATATTGTTCTTGAACAAGGAAATTCATTTAGTTATCATGGCTAATAGTCATTGATAGACTCTGAATTTGTTTGAATGCTCCTCCATAATCAAAACTTCCTCGTCAGGGAGAAAGGTTCAGCCTAACCATCTCCCTGACATGCTATTTTTCTATGAGCAGGGAGTTCTGCCCCCCTCCCCAATGGAGAAAGATTCAAATATGCAGTTCCTCACCTGCAGCTAGGAAAAGATTTACCACTTTGGGGAGGGGCTGTAGCTCAGTGGTAGAGTACACGCTTGGCACGCAGAAGGTCACAGTTTCCGTCTCTTGCATCTCCAATTAAAAGGATCAGGTGGCCACATGTGATGAAAATGGCCTCTGTCTGAGTCCCTGGAGAGCCATTGCCGGTCAGAATAGACGATAGTGGCCTGGATGGGCAAGTGGTCTGACCAGGTACAAGGCAGCTTGTTACGATTTTGACTTTGCGCTATCTGTCTATAGTTCAGTACTTTTGGAACATTTAGCTGCCTGCTTACACCCTAGAGCAGATAAAAATATTTCTAAACACCCAAGATTGTTTCTGGGGTTGCAATCCAGGTTTTGTACTAACAAGAATTAGTAAAGGAAAATCTTTTTTGATCCATTTTTCATTTTTATTAGAAATATACTTATAACACCACATCAGCATATATTGTGCTGCTGCTGCTTATTATTATCATCATTAATTAATTAATTACATTTCTATACTGCCCCATAGCCGAAGCTCTCTGGGCAGTTTACAAAAGTTAAACATTAAAATACAATATACAGAGTTTAAAAACCATTTACGTAAAAGTCTATGGACAGTATATATGAACAACATATAACTAAAAACATCTTTGAACTAAAAACAGTTTTTAAAAAATCCAACAATAAAACAACACAGCTTAAAACAACTCAGTTTAAAAACAGTATGCAAGAGTCAGCAAAAGGAACAAGAGTTCTAAAAGGGGAAGGCCTGCCGGAATAATAGGGTCTTTAATGCCTGCTTAAAAACCTTCGAGGAGGTCAGCAGGTGCGTTTCAACCTGCGGGTCATTCCACAGTTGAGGGGCGGCCAAGGAAAAGGCCCTCTGGCATGTAGCTGCCTGTCTCACCATAGGCAGCCGCAGCAGGGAGCCCTCAGAGGTCCTTAGGTGGCGGACTGGGATGTAGGGGAGGAGGCGCTGGGGTACCTTGAACCTAGAGCATGTAAGGCCTTAAAGGTCAGAACCAGCACTTTATGTTTTGCTTGGAAACAAAGGGGCAGCCAGTATAAAGATTTTAAAACCAGTGTAATATGGTCTCCACAGGATGTTCCAGAGACCAACCTGGCTGCTGTATTTTGTACCAGTTGACGTTTCCAAACTAAATATACAGGCAGCCCCAAGTATATAATGACATATAAACATTTCTTGTTGTTAAACAGAGATTTGGTAAAGATCCTTAGATCTTAATAGCTTAAAAAGAAATAGGATTTCTTAACTATTTCTTGTTCTTAGACTTTTAGTCCTGATACCTTAAAAAAGAGAGATATTCTAAATACCAAGTTACCTATTCCTGAATAGGCTATTCAACTGACATATACTCAGGGCTAGTGAGCTCTCCCATTCTGAAATCAGCACATATTCATATTTTTTGTGTAGAAATTACCTCATAACTAATATTATCTACTGTCCCATAAATTAGGGCTCACAGTCTTAATTATCTCATTGTTAAACATTCTAAAAAAATAGTATATAAAAGGCTATACATACACCTTTCAGGCTAGATGAGATCAATTTTAAATTATACTTTTGAGAAGATAACTCCTTACTCAAAATTTGCCAGTTCAACCAAAGTCTATTTTTTTCCTAGATAGTGTAACTGTATATCAAGCTTTTGAAGTGTATACCTTGCACAGTATGTTTTGTTCATTAATTGATAAATGAACATTTTAAGCTTTTGACCACAACTGTTTGTTACTCAAATAATTTTTGGGCCCAAGTGATAGGGTTTTAACTCAACATTTTCTCTTTGGATACCATCCAGGTCAACTTGGCCATTATTGTAATGCCAGTTACCCAGAATTCATTGTGAACCTGCCTGTGTCTCTGTGTTGTCTTCTCTTTAATACAATTTAATCTTACTTGTTTACATTTTCAAATTCTTAATAATTTAAAATTTAAAATTAAACATTTGGCATTTGCCTTTTACAATAAGACATCTTTTATTGTCTTATGACAGGTAGGATATCATTTTCTGAATGGTCTTCCCAGCAAGTCCAGTAAAGCAAGATCAGTTATTTCTTAAAATCCAGGACAATCTTCCTAAGCTCCACTTGATTCTGCTGGATGAACAAACTGGACCATGCACTGTTTGTGGGGAAGAAAAAGCAGAGTCTGTCACATGTCAGGCCCAAGAAATTACTGTTGCCATCAATGTACATGGCAGTTTATAGAGCAGGGCTGTTGATCCTCAGGCCGATGGGCCAAATCTGGCCCACCTGGGGTCCCAGTCTAGCCCTTGGAGGTTCCCCAGATGGCCATGCCCCCTTCCTTGGCCCACCACCCTTCCCCCAACCACCAATCCTTTGGCGGTTTCCTGGTTTTTTCTGTTTTCTCCCCATTGTAAAAGGTTGAAGTTCCTCTCGTAAGGCTGAGTTACTGGAAGAAAGAGCTTGAAGCTAAAATATGCTGGTATTTTTGGTATTTCTCTGTTTCGGCCCCACCCATTTTTGCCTTTGGCCCACCCACCACTAGAATGTGGCCCCTGAGAGCTTTTCTGATATTGAATGCAGCCCTCAGGCTGAAAAAAGGTTCAACACCCCTGTTACAGAGTAACATAAGCACAAAAAAAAAAGCAAGGGTGGGGGATAGACACCTGCAAGACATTTGCAAGCTAGTTTTCAATGGTGCTGGAAAGGAGACAACGTCAGCAGCTAGGAGTAAGGGAAGAGAGATGCAAGGGGAGCAAGCAAACAGGAAAGAAGAGCAGGGCTGGCCCAGGATGCTGGGGGTGTTTTTAAAAAAAACTCTTCACAGCAAATTAAAGCCCCTCCAACTCTCCTCCAGCACCCAGTGTCTTCGGATATGCTGAGCAGCTGGAGTGTAACAATCACGTTAAATTATGAAGAGTTAACCGGGGTACTTTTTCCTCATTTTCATTGTTCGTGTTTGCTGCTTCTTTATTTCCTTCCCTCCCCTCTGGGCAGCCAATGGATATTAGCAGGCTCCCAGTTGTGTCCCCTGGCACGCAGGAAAGAGCGCCCAGCAACTGAGCTGCCTTGGCGTGCCTCCTCCAGAAGTGCAGGCAGAGGCTGTCTCTCTGAGTATCAAGCTGAGGGAGGTGTCCCTGGAAATTTGGCACCCCAAGCAATTGTCTAGTTTGCCTGTATGGTTGGGCTGGCCCTGCAGGAAGAAACAGGAAGGGCAGGCCAGAACCAGCACCTTTTATTGGGTCCACAAGGCTGAAGGAGTTTGGAGCAATAGGTTTCCAGTGGTCCACACCCCCAGGATGGCCACTTAGGCATGACAAAAAAGAGGACAAAACAGGATATGGATCTGCTAAAACCTGCGTGTGCCGATATAGATGCCAGTTTAGAAGTAACGCCAGTTTAGATGCCAATTTAGATGCCAATTTAGAAATAACGACTGCAGCTCAAGTAGAAATACCACCATAGCTGGGAAGACTGTGAGCAGGGAACCTGTGTGCCTGCTTAGTCTCCTGGCCAGGTGCTAACTGTTGATAGCAACTTCAAGGCCCCTGCTGTCCTTTCTTAAAAATTCTTTATATTTAAACTTGGCTTGGTAAGAGTAGCCCTTCAAATAGAGGGCACCTTCAAATAGAGGACTGTCCTCTAACAGCCCTTCAGTAGGGGACCATCCTCCATAAAGTAGGTCACATGGCCACCCTATAAACGTGCCACCAGTCACTGCTCCCAAACATGCTACAAGGACAGCCCCACAGAGGAGTACATCGCAGTAGTTGGGTTGTGGCATTCTAGAGGCAAAGCTGGCAGGGACGGAGGGAGAGTGTCTCAGGACACAGCCCCCCAAATGTATGCATTGCCCAAACTTTCCGTATGATTCCCGTTCCAGATCCGTCGGCGAAGACCAACTCCAGCCTTGCTGTTCCAACTGTCGGAAACTTCATCCCCTGGTGAGTCTTGATTCTTCTGAACAGAGAGGGATTGGTGTGCGGGAGGGAGATGTGTGAACATTTGAACCTGTCTTACACCAAGCCAGAACTTGGTCCATCGAGGCCAGCGTTGGCTACTCTGGTCTGGCTAGCAGTGGCTCCTTATTTTGCTCAAAAAGAAAAAAAATCAAAGCATTATACTTGAGATAAAAAGAGGTTTCTAAAAATATTTTCCTGAGAGAAACTGAACACCCTTCCTTCTGATTCTTATATCTAGGGTTATAGGATTGTTTTCTATGTGTGCTTTATAATGGGATTTTTACAGAACATTTCAAAGTGCTTCACATGCCAGTAACCTTTACAACAACCCTGTAAGGTTGGCTGGTAGTATAACCCTCATTTTGCAGATCGGGTAGAATGCTGAAGCTGAGAGCATTGGACTTTGCCTAGTGGGTGTGCAGCTCAGGCAAGATTTAAACAGGGGGCCTTCTCAGCTCATCCTCTTAGCTGCTACATTACGCTGTCCCTTAAAAAAACAACCTGATCCTGTGCCCATTTTCCTGGGAGTAAACCCCACTGAACTCAATGGGACTTTCTTTTGCATAGATATGTATATGATTGTGCTTATACTAAACAATTAAAGATTCAGAAATAAAGCATTTCCACTTTTGTAAGAAAAGCACAGAGTAAGAACAGAGGAGAAAAAAGCCTTTTATTCTGCATAGAGCTGCAGAGACAATTATCCATTGCTTCCCTCCTACCCACAAGCCTCGCTTTACCTCCTTGCCAAATTGCACATTCAGCATTGCTCATCCTTGGTGCTTTTTTCATTCTCACGTTTCAGTCCCTATAGCTGGGGACTCTTGTCCTGGGGATCTCTTGTTAAAGGTGGATGGTCTCCCAACCCTTGGCAGCTCTCCTCTAGACAACAGCCCTCCTGTCTCACAGGGGGGGTAGGCATGGCATATAAGACAGAATCTACCTATTCCACGGGCTGGTTCCCTTCCAAGGAACATTCCCTGACACATCCTCCAACTATGTTCATGTGGCCAGGAAACTTTCACCGTCAGAACAGTAGATGAACTGCTTTCTTTACTTGGTTTCAGCTGAAATTTGCCAGGGGCTGGCTGTTTTTCAGATCTCAGGGTTGGGCCATGAAAGTACAGTTTTTCATAGCGTGCATTGGGTAATGCAATGGCTTCGTTTCTGAAACAAGTCCTTTGGGTGTTAATGCATTCCCAGATGCCCTTACATTTACTCTAGAAGTTCAACTTTTTAACCTCAAACGGTTGTGGCTACTCAGAGCAGCTAGAGGACAGGAAGCTGCCTTACACAAGTCCATGTAGCTCAGTATTGCCAACACTGGCGGGCAGCTGCTCTCCAGGGTTTCAGGCAGATAGATGTTTTTCTCAGCCCTACGTGGAGATGCTGGGGACCCAACCCAGGACCTTCTGCATGCAAAGCAGGTGCTCAGCCACTGAGCTACAGCCCAATGCCCAGACATACTTTCTGCATAAGTTCCGGGGCAGAGCTCAAGCACTGAAAACCGTCTGCTTTCAAATCTCATGGCTCAGTTTGAGACGTGGAAGGACGTATTCCTCCCGCTCTGCATATTCTTTTTATCTTACATTTGTTGTTAGAAGTCAAAATGTTTTAGTGTTGTATTATATAATTTTTAATTGTGATCTTTTGTATGTAAACTAAGGTATTTATTTATTTATTTGTTGTACTTTTATCCCGTCCCTCAGCCAAAAAAGGCTCCTGGAGCGGCTTACAATCAGTGAACAAAAAAGACAGTCCCTGCCCGCAGGCTTACAATCTAAAGAAGACATGACACACAAGGAAAAGGCGATGGGGAGGGGAGAAAAAAGAATTAGGCAGACTGTCAGCGGGGCTGGTGGGATGACCCTGTTCCCCCCTCTCATCTCCCAAAGGAGGGGCACTTCAATTGGAGCAGGCCCTGATGTTCCCTTTGCCTGCTCCCTCACTCCTTCTTCAGATATTTAGAATTTTACTCTATTACGCTGTATACAAGAATTACAAATAAATAAATCAATATTCACACTGGTGGAAGACAAGTGCACCTCTAAACACGTGGAGAGTGTCTCTCATTCACCACTGGCTCAAGCAAATAACTTCCAGGGGCTTTGGGGATTAGAAATAAAAGCTTCTGTGATCACAGGACATAGCATAGGTTCCAAGCAAGTTTAACTTTACTTCTAAACATTATTACTTGGGTTGCAGCAGAAGCAAAATTCTCCTAATGCCAAACTTGATGAAATGTTGGAGATCCATAATTGGATTTCCACCCGTTTTAATTTTGTTTAAAAGCAACTGCAGAGCTCTAGGAATTAAACTGGGTCTGTGGTGATGGGAGAGGGGGGTTAACCCCATGTGCCATTTTCCTAGCCAAAATGCTTTCCCCAGGTGCTATTTATCCCATTATGGGCAACGTCCTGGTACACTGATCCTTTCCCTAATGGGGCAAATAGAAGCTTGGGCTGGGGGTGATTGGATCAAGAAAACAGTAGGGGAAAGGATTAAAGCCCTCTACTCCAGTGCCACGGTCCCAATTCAATCTGGGCCTCCCCAAGTTGCTTTAAAAGAAATTAAAAGCAGATGGGAAATCTGAACGAAGATATCCTCATCAAGTTTGGTCCCTGCCATGCTCAGCGCCACCGTGGTGCATGAATTTCTGTTGCCTAGGAATAGGAAAGGGAAAGTCTGATGTCCTACTGAGAAACCACTAGGTCAGAAAATACAGCATTTCAGGTGGTTCTGGCTGAGGCTTTCAAACACCTCGCCTTCTCATTCCCAACTCTGGCTATGCCTGAGAATGAGAAACCTCCTTAAGAAAGAAACCTCCCTGTTTTCTCCCAGAACTTCCTGGGGCAGATGCAAAGCAGCCTCTGAACCCTCCTGTGTTCTGGGTGCAGGTGTCTCAAAATGTAAAGCAGGCTTTTTTAGGTGGTGTGAACTCTGTTCCTTGCCACTTCCTTCCACAAGTTCCATGTGCCTTGATTTAGGTTATGAGAAAGAGTAAGGGGCCATTCCCCTTTCCCACTTCTGGGCTTCACGAGTGATACTGGTGGTCAATGGAGGATATGCCTAATTTATGACAATATAACAGTACAACCAGATATAGATAATGTTTAGTAAACAAGAGCGTTGAATTAAACTATGTTCCTGATGCCCACCATCTTGTTTATCCCTGGCAGTTAAACATTTTCCCAAGCCAAAGGTCTGAGAGAAACCCAGGAAGATGCCTGGATTTTGGTTAGCGGCAGAAAAATGAGAGTTCCAGCACTGAGGAGCAACCACTGAGAACTCCTTTCTGAGTCCTCTCTTTGTTCTAACTCCACTCTCATCTGATCTAAAAAAATCACAGTGGGACTTGGGATGGGCAAATGAATGATGTTTAAACTTGTGGAGGTTCTCCTTTTTCCACCTCAATGTTTGTTTTGCTTCCACCTCGATCCCAAACATGGGTGTGGGCTTTTTTCAAACAGGAAATGCACGTTTTGAACAGGAGAAATGCGCATTTTTCCAAGCACACACCCAAATGCACACTTCCTCCCACCCATTGATTAAAATGTGAAAATGCATTCTTTTTGGGAAATGCACATTTTGTAGTGCACATTTTTCAAAGGATGCATTTTGTGAATGCGATCGCAAGCTTGAGAATGTGCGAGCTTTTCCCCCCAAATATGGTCACATTCATGCTTGCATTCAGGGTTGCAAGCAGGGCATTTTTGACAACGTTTCAAACATGAACGAAATTCTCATACATCGCTAAGTGAGACACAGGGAAGGGGATGGTGGTTCCAGGTCAGATGTCCAGCTGACACCTATCATTTTGGAAATGACGTACTGCCTTTGCTCCCACTTGCCCCCATGGGTATGATTTCAAAGGCAGTCCTCATTCCATTTGGCTAGACACTGACCTATACTCACTCCATTCACTAGTGGACCCTATGCTAAATAGCTAAGCATGGAGGCAGCTGCTCTCACCCTATGCATAATGGGTTTCACGGGGAATTGCTGTAGGAGAAAACACTTCAGCCTGGTTTATTTATTTAATTTATTTATTACATTTTTATACTGCCCTATAGTCGAGGCTCTCTGGGCAGTTCACAATTAAAACCATAAAATACAACTTGAAAAAACATTATATAAAACTGTTAAAAGTTTTTTTTTTAAAAAAACAGGTAAAATGAAGGTAAAACCCAGCAGCAGTTACAGCCCAGGGAAAGCCTGTGTGAAAAGGTGTGTTTTCAGGAGGCGTTTAAAAGATGCCACATTTTCTGCCTCCGGAACGGCACGGGGGAGGGTTTTCCAGAGGGTGGGTGCTGCTACAGAGAAGGCCCTCTGTCAAGGTTCTTCATGGCGACATTCTGGGTTTGTTTTTTTAAATGACTAGCAGAAACTCCTCTATGTGTCGCCTGGGTACGTATAAGGGGAGGCAGTCCGCTAGGTATCCTGGTCCCAAGTTGTTTAGGGCTCTATATGATAATAACATAACCTTGAACGTGGCTCAGGAACTAATAGAGAGCCAATTCAAGTAGCTGAGTGGGTGTTACTTGAACACAGTGGTAGGGAGCCAATTCCATGCAGCAGACCACATGCAGAAGTGACTCACTGCGCAGCCTGGGGAGGTTTTAACCACGGCTATCCCGCTAGGGTGGCCACTAAGGCATCACCGGAAAAGAGGATAAAAGATGATGTAGATTGGCATGAAATGTGTATATGCTAGAGGGTAGGCACAGATCCCAATTTATAACTAATTTCCATAATTTAAATAGAAATGCAGTCCATGCTCAGTCTGTTGGCCAAGTGCTAACTGTTGATTATGGACAACTTCAAAGCTTCCACCCGCGCTCCCTTCTTATGGTTCTTCACCTTTAAAGCAGACGTCAACTGGAGAGCCCTTCAGATAGAGGGTTGCCTCTGTAACGGCTTCCTTGCAATAAACTCCAGTCGCACTTTCTCTGGTTTGCACTGGCATTGTTAAAATCAACCAGACGTGGAGCTATTCACACAGATAGCTGGTGGAGTTGCCTCAACACGGTTTTGTTTCAAGTGGTTGCCGGGCCGCTTGAATGCAGGAATTGGGCCTCAGGGCCCCCAACACAAGTGTGTCACGAGACATCCATGAGCCATGAATTTAATCCTTTGGGACACCGAATGAGAATTGTTCTTTGCACTCTTCTTCTTTTTGAACTGACAATGTTATCTTTTCTTCTTCTTTCGCATATTCTGCCTACCCACTCTGCTCATTACAGAAGATGAAGCAACCCCATACCAGGTCAGTATTGTGGATTATAACCAGGAGTGAAAGGTGGGGTAAAAAGGAAGGGGCAGTTGGGTGAAAGAAGCTATAAGGGCATATCTACGCTGCACACCTAAACTGGTTGAACAAGTATTTCTTCTCCCCAAAGAATTCTGGGAATTGTAGTTCTGTTAAGAGTGGGTGGGCAGGGAGTTCTAATAGAGAATGTTCAGCACCCTAAGCAAATTACAGTTCCCAGGGTTCTTTGGGGGAAGTCAACAGAGTTAACTTGGTGTAAAACTGATATACATTTGTAGTGTAGATGTGCCCTAAAGAATGCACTATGGCAGGGGTGGGGAACCATTTTGAGTGGCAGGCCAGATGACCCAGCCACCAGCAAGCCCTTCACGGGCCAAATTATGTCAGGGGCTGAAGCGCCAGGCGTGGGCTCTCCCCAGCTGGACGATCCACCTAGTGCTTTGGACAGGGCAGCGTTTCCAGCCTTGCGCCTTCCCCCACTGAGGAGGCACAGCCCAGGTGGCTCAGCTTCAGGGTGTGCCAGGAAAGCATGAGTGCACGAAGCTGAGCCAGCCAGCCGGGGTGCCAGGTAGAGGAGTGATTCTCTCTCCATCTCCTTGCCAAGCCCTTGGCGGTCTCCAGAGGAGCCCGGCCTGCACTACTGTGCATTCTGGGTTTTCCCCAGAATGCGCTCTGGAAACCACCACACTATCGTATCTTGGGGCATAGGTTACAGAACGACAAACAATGTATGCATTTCTGCTCTGCACATTGGTGGGAGATCCAGGACAGATAAAAGGAAGGACTTATTCACACAGTGCAGAGTTAAACTATGGAATTCCCTTCCACAAGATGTAGTGATGGCCACCAACCGGGATGGCTTTAAAAGGGGGTTACACAAATTCCTGGAGGAAAAGGCTATCAGTGGCTACTAGGCTTGAGCGCCATGTGCCACTGCCAGTACCTGAGGCAGTGAGCCTATGCATACCAGTTGCTGGGGAACATGGGCGGGAGGGTGCTGTTGCACTTGCGTCCTGCTTGTGGTTTCCTCATCGAGAGCTGGTTGGCCACTGTGTGAACAGAATACTGGACCAGATGGCTCTCCTTATGTTCTTGTGTGTGTGTGTTGGTAGTCGAGAGTGTGCATATTTCCCTCTATCACAGTGTGATTTTCAGACGTTTTACCAAGGAACCAATTTCACATCAGCTCATCTGCTGCATCTGCAGAGGACTGTGAAACATGCTCTAGAGCACATAATTGGTTCATGTGGGGCACTGGCCAGATCTGACGAACCCACCATTGCTCCATGTGAACTGAGAGCATACCCTTCTAGAAACAGCCTTCCTCAACCTGGAGTATGCTGGAACTACAGCTCCCAGAATTCCCTGTGGCCAGTCTAGCCAGCCATTGGCCATGCTGGCTGGCATTTCTGGGAGGAATGCTCCAACACATCTGGAGGACACCAGGTTGGGAAAGGCTGTCCTATAACCACCCCGTTATTCTCCTTAATTTGTACATTGTACAGGGACATTTGGTAACCGTAGGCAAGCTTTCTTGCAAGGAAGCTTGTTTCCCAACACTGATCTTATTGAGGACACAGTGCTAAGATTCTGAGGAACTCTAGCTTTCCTCAGAATACACTCTGAAAACCACCACACTATCATATCTTGGGGCTTAGGTTACGCAATGACAAAAAATGTGTGCATTTCTGCTCTGCACATGTGTGTGCTGACTGAGGAAGGTGTAGGGCCCTTGCTCTTCGCTACTTAGCCTTCTCAGCCACCCCCCACCCCCCAAGTATCTACAGTCAGGAGGGGCAGAATTTCTCAGTACTGAGGACTGCTTCTCCTAACAGAGGCTTAGAACATTTCAAGACAGTCTGTTTACATGGCAATAAAAAAGCTTCTGTGCAATCCGTGGATGGGGTCCAAATGTCTTTCATTCCAGGAAGCAGTTCTGTTTGGGGAATATTGCATTTCCCCATCATTCAGCCCTCCGGCATTCCCCTCAACATGCTGGGGGAAATGCAGTTTCTTTCTCTGGCTAGTGTGGCTGGCCACTGCAGTTTGAGCTGCTGTCTGGAATGATTGTGTGAATGTCAGGGACACTGACTGGATTGTGCTTGTGACAGCCCTGATAAAGAGCAACACGGCTTCCTGTGCCATGTTGTGACCTTAATACCAGTACTCAGCGTGCAGAGAGGGAACTCCCAGGGGAGTTGAAACTAATTAGCCCAAGAATGCCCAAACTTTGTGCCAGGGGACCCCAGTGAGCTGTGGAAAAAAAAGAATTAATTAAACAACTAAGAGTTCCTGTGAGCCCAAAGTACTCACAAGAGAGACTGCCTGCTGTGTCTCTGTGTGAGTCACTGCTCTGGGGTTGTTTCCTTCTACCAGCCTTTGCTTGGCTGGGTAATTCTGCCTTGTCTTTGCAATGGACATAACTGCATAATCCCCAATGTAGGTATGGTAGAATTATCTCCCCTCCCAGAGGGGAGATAATTCTCCCCTCTGGGAGGGGAGGGGAGATCTCTGCTTCGCATCACATCCCTCTGCATGACTCATTGCCGTTGGGTTGCCTGCTTCCATCGGCCTTTGCTAGGGCAGGTAATTCTGCCTCATATCTGCACTGGGGCATTCAGTCACTCCTGACAGAGATCTGCAGCAGAGTTACCACCTGCATCACAGGCCGCATGACCAGGGCCAAGTTTGGCAAGGCTGTAAAAGAAGAGGGCTAATAAAATGAAGGGAACCCCCCCCCCCCCCCCCATCTGTGTGACTTGACTGTTACTCTGTTGAATTTCAAATAGGACACAAGGGTGAAAATGAGGTAGGGGCGTGGTTTGAACCGGGGGGGGGGGCTTCTAGACTAGGCTTTTATTGCTCCGTCACCCTGCTTCATTCGTGGCATTTTATGGGCGGTCCAGCTGTCGTCTTCGACTCATAAGCCTCCCATGTTTTCCCACTGCTTCGCCCATCTTTTTTCTTACCGCGGAAAATCTGCTAAAGAGAGGAAGACGGAATAGCTGCACGGTGCCTTGTCATTGGTAGCTAGGAGCTCTCCCTCCACCTGGAAGTACTCTAGCTATGTGAATAAATTCTCTGCTCACTGGGCTGAAGGGGAGCAAACCATGTTGTGGTTGAGCTCGGGGGGGGGGGGCAGAGATGACTAAGGACCCAGGGCTCGGGGGTGGGAACCTCGGCTTCCTTTTTCTCAACTCTTGGGCTCCCCCATTTGTTCAGTAGTACTAAGCCAGGGGTGGGGTTGGGGGGAGATGACACACATCAAGGCCAGTGGATGACAACTCAGTAGCTCTGCATTTCTTCATTGCACACCCTTTGCATAGTGCAATCGGGCAAGAACTTCTGCTGTGCTGGGAGACCTTGGAATTTACTCAAACAAAAAGTACCCATAGCAAGGTCTAGCTTGCAAACTTTTCTCCCTGCCCCACCTACCTACCTCCATCGCTCGCAAGCCTGTGGAGAAAATTTATTTCTGCCTGCATTTTTCCATGGCTTCCCCTTGATCTTCAGTTAGGTTAAATTCCTCTTTAATACAAGACAAAGTGCTGTACTAGAATGGAATCCTGGGGACAGAAAGCCAAGAGCCAGAAGCTTAGTGCCTTTGAGAAAGACTGGCTGCTTTTCAAGCTTGCCCCATGACTCGTCTGTTGTTTTATCAGATTATCCCTTTAATCACTGAGCATGTTTGCCTCCCATTTGGCAGTTTGTTTTAAAAAGGTAAAGCCCTTGGCAGAGGTCAGACGGAATTCATAACTTTTTCACCTATTTCCCAATCCAAAATGAGGGGGCCACGGGCATTTTCCAAAATATAATAATAGCAAAGGATTTTTTTTTCTGGTTTCCAGACAAGAATTGGCTAGACAGATGAAGGCTAAGTTATACAGCAGATGTTTAAAAGAATATTTCGTTCAGTTAATCTTCTGCCTTTTAACTGATTCATCAAACAGTTAATTGGTTAAATCTGAAATACATTGCCAAAATCCATATATTTTCATATTGCTTTTTAAAAAATATAGAAATATTTGAGATACCGAAAGAAGTGTGAGAATTTACAGTTCAATGAAGGAAAGGCCATCTTTAAAAAAACTACCCTTTTTCATTCTGCACGATGGTAACACCACAAGAACCAAAATAGTCTCAAAAATCAAAGTGTGAAGTTAATTCTCAGCCCTGCTTTTAAAAAAATTCCATCACCAATTAAACAACTAACACTTCAGTTGTTAAATTTACTGATTAAAGCTTGCAGGCTTGCTGATTTGGATTTTTTTAAAAAATCACGTAGCTCAGTTTAACAAATCCTGTTTAACCCCTTAACACTCTTTTCTCTGTGAGGAGTTAAGTGAGGAACAGGACGTGTGTGAATCAACCTAATTCAGGCAGCAGTGAGGTGGGGTGGGGATAAATACAGGCCAGAATTTGTGTCTACAGGTGCAGCAGGAGTTGGGCAGGGAGAAGATGTCCACTTGAGCTCTGCTTCAGGCAGTAAAATATCTTGGGCCTGTACCGGTGGGGAAGGAAGAGCAACAGATTCCTCTTTAAAGGGTGGAGTGCATCCTCAGTCCATGTGAATGCATCAGTAATGAGCCTGCCCTCCCCTTCCCAGACAGTTCTGTCCTCCCGAGGATAGTTGCCACCATACCTTTCCTTTCACTGAGGAGAAGGGGGCCTGGTTTTAACTGAACTATCTACAACTACTTAAGAGTTTATTACATGCAGGTGATTTTCCAATGGCTGACTGTTCTCCTGTGAAAAATTCTGAGTGGAAGATATTCTTTTGAGGGGACTGAAATGTCCTCTGTCAAGTGCCCCCCTCCCCAGGTCTTACCGCTCCTTTATTTATTTTATTTATATCCCGCTTAATATAATAAAAACTCCAAGTGGTTTACATATCGGTATTAAAGATCACATCTAATACAACTATGAAAAACAATTTCAGCTACAATAACTGTACAAGAATAGTAAGATGGAGCAGCCTTTGACCAATTAATTATATTAGAAGCCAGAGAAAGCCTGGCCAAACAAGGGTGTTTTCAGGAGGCGTTTAAAACACACCACATTTGCTGCCTCCTGAACTGCATGGGGGAGGGTGCTTGAAAACTTAATATTTTAGCCCCTGTTCACAGCCACTGTTTCCTCAGTCCGCTGCCGCCATTTTGGTGCCATTTTCATTTTGGTGTGCTTAAGGATTCTTTCTCCTGTGCTGCGTGACCTTAGCCCATCATGGATAATGTAGGGGACATGATGATGTCCTCGTACCGTTATGCGTTCCCTTGCCCTCCTTTATGGGGTGCTTCCAGACGGAGAGCTCTCGTTGCTAAGAAGTCAAAAGCCGTCGTGCAGCTATTCTGTCTTTTCTTCCTAGCGGATTTTTTCCTGGTAAGAAAAGAAGACCAAGGAAGTGGCTGGAAAACACAAGTTGCAAATTTAAGGGAACATCATGTGGACACCCCCCCCCCCCAATTCCATGAAGTGTGATACAAGCCTCATCTGGAAGCACCCATGGTGTGGGGCTGTGGTGGGTAGAATGTGGGTCTACTGGGTGATTTGAAGCAGATTGGCAAAGGTTTCTGACTCCCAGTTGTTTCACAATGGCAACAACAAAAAGGCTCCCACAAAATTATACTGATGGAATGAATAACGCTCAGTGAGAGAGAGAGACCAGGAGTGGATTTTTGTGTCAAAGGACTGTGAGTGTAGTTCAGTTCTGGTGCACAAAACCAATTCCTGAGCTCAGAATTCTTTAATTCAAAGTGTTTGATTTTGCATCTGGTTCTGGTAAAAAAAAAAATGTAGGTCCAAGAAGCCTGAAGTCTGTCTACTCTTGGTGTGAGGGAATGCATTCCTAATGCTGGACAACAAGACCAAGGCATCTTACCATACTATGCTGCAACAAAACCACCACAATGCAGGAAGACACAGGGCTTCTTCGCACAGAGCTTTTATTATCCTGCGATTGAGACTGCTCCTTCACCAACCTTTGTGGGCTCTTTGCATGACTCCATGACCCTCCAGGGTGTCTCCTGCACTGAATGCCCGTTGTTCAGTTTTTAAATAGATGGCAGATAATGAGCTATCAACTCAAGCTGTGTGTTCTGCTTGAGTTCCCTCTGTGAAAAGAGGAAAAGTGGCAAGAAGAGGAGCGAGATCAATGAAAGATAATGGAAGACTCAGCTACGGGGAGAAGGAGGGGGAAAGGGGAGAGGGGAAAGGAAGCACGTGTAAAGGGAGTTGTTGTGATACTGCATTTAAAACGGAAGCAGAAAACCCCATTTTAAATATGGGATTTTAGTGTAGAGATGCCCACAGAGGGTTGGATCGGAACTTAGTCATACGTATAGTCGGCCCATTGAAATCAATAGGTCTTAAGCTAGTCATGACTAAATTAAGTCCCATTGATTTTAGTGGGTCTGATCTAAGTATGACTAAGTTTGGTTCCAACCCAGAGGGTCTCCCGGTTGTCTTGGCAACAGGGGTACATTTTCTCCCCTCCCTCCTCCTCCCACAAAATTTCACATACATTTTGGTGCCCTTTCAGGCCCCCTCCTCATGATGAAAGGTGGAGCACTTTTTCCAGGGGGCAAAATCGTATGCAGAAACCACCCCCGCCCCCAGTTCTGGCTCAACACAACTTTCTAATCTATTGCCTATTTTGCCTGTGCACTGTATGAACTGTAGCATATTCCCAGTGTTTGAGGCTATTAAGAGCTTTTTAGCAGTCCAGATCCAAAACGAGCATCACTAAACAAAAGAAAGATATATTCAGAAAAAATGTAACATAATTTCAGACATCTCAAAAGAAACCTAAAAATAGCATTCTGTTATCCTCAGTCTTTGTTTTACTGGGACATTGACAACTGCTCCAGATAGAGACAGGATGCCATCTGACCCTATACACGTTCTCTTGGGAAGTCTCAGGAACGAGTTTTGCTTTCACTTATCCAACCAATTACAATATTTGGCATCGGAGAGGAAATTTCACCAGAGTAAGGTCAGGATACCTGCATGTCTTTCTAAATGAAGGTCTCTTTCTTTAGCCCAGAGTCATGCTCTTGTCCGTTAGTGCTGTATCAATGCAAGTCAAAACGAATGAGAGGAAGCTGCTCCAGCTGGTCCAGGGGCTATCCAAGGAAGGAAGCTCCCAGAGAGAGAGCGAACAGGGAGAGCAAACAGGAGTTGGCCTGGGGAGTTGCGGTGGAAGAGGAGACAAAGGCCAAGTGTGAATAGAGGACAAAGCATAGGCTATACGAAAGCTAGAAACATAAAGCGAATAGAGACTATGGAAGGAAAAGACTCTCCAATGGTGGTGACCTGCAAGGTCTGTGCTACGTTTGTTTTCTTGCCTGAGATCAACATGGCCTACATGTGCAACAAGTGCAAGTTGATCACGCTGTTGGAAGAGAAAGAGGACTGGAGTGGCAAGTGTTGTCCCTCCAGGGAATAAGAGAACACGAAGAGTTCTTGGACAGAATGGTGGAACTACAGCAGCAAAGTGAAGAACAGAAGCTAGAAAAGCAACAGCAAGCTGAGGCAGTAGAGGAAAATGCTGAAGTGAGGAAAAATGAAGTAGAGGAGACTCCTTGGAAAAGGGTGACAGTTAGGACCAGAAGAACTAGAAGCCGCTCTACACCAATGGAAGCACTGGAACTATGGAACCATTTCTAGGTACTTGAGGATGACACTGGAGGACAGCCTGCAGAGGAGGAATTACAGGGGAACCTGCATTAGAGCGAGCAAGAGGCTGAAGGTCAGTCAAGCAGCGGTGATGAAACCAAGGCCTACAACAACAAGAAGAGAAGAGTAGTAGTGGTGGGAGACTCCTTGCTGCTTGGGATCGAGACCCAAGTATGTCGCGAAGACCCATGGACTTGCCAGGTATGCTGTCTCCCAGGAGGACAGATTAGAGGTGTGACTGAAGGGTTGCCTACACTCATAAAGCCCACTGACAGGTATCCCTTTCTTCTCATCCATGTGGGAACAAATGATACCGCTAAGCGGCGCTACGAAGAAATCACATCAGATTTTGAAGTTTTCAGAAGGAAACTCAAGAACTTTGGGGCCCAGATAGTTTTCTCATCCATCCTTCGAGTAGTTAGAAGAGGGATAGAAAGGGAAAGAAAAATACTCCGGGTGAATGACTGGCTACGAAGGTGGTGCTGGCGTGAGAGATTTGGATTCTGGGACCACAGGCTATACTTCCTGGAAGATGGACTGTTGGCAAGGGACAGGTTGCACCTCACAAAGGCTGGGAAGAATGTGTTTGGCCACAGCATGAAGAACTTCATCAGGAGGGCTTTAAACTGAATCCTGCGGGGAAGGGAGATGTAAAGTTGGGGGTAACAATGGATGAAGGCTAATGCACCAAAACAGAGAGAACAGCTCTAATAGCACCCAATCACAGTCTTCAGAAACATGTAGGAAGAAAGCCAGACTATAAAGCACATGGTCTTCGATGTCTATATCCTAATGCCCAGAGTATGGGAAACAAACAGAACGAACTTGAACTCTTAATACAGGAGGGAAATTATGACGATAGGTGTAACTGAAACTTGGTGGGATGACTCCCATGACTGGAATACAGCAGTGGAAGGACATAACTTGTTCAAAAAGGACAGGAGGAACAGAAAGGGAGGTGGAGTTGTGCTGTATGTTAAAAATACATATCTGCACAGAAATACAGGAGGATGAGCTTCGTAGCTCCATCGAGAGCATCTGGATTAAAATAAATGGAGCAAAGAATAAAAGGAACATGGTGGTCGGAGTCTACTACCAGCCACCTAATCAAGGAGAAGACGAGGATGAAACTTTTGAAAAGCAAATAGCCAATGTTTCAAGGAAGCATGATGTAGTAGTAATGGGGGACTTCAATTTCCCCAATATTTGTTGGGAGACATATTCTGCAAAACATGGCCCCTCCAAGAGATTCCTGACTTGTGTTGCTGATAATTTCCTCCTACAGAAAGTAGAGGAAGGAACTAGAGGATTGGCTATCCTTGACTTGATCCTAACCAAGAGAAATGACTTGGTGGATAAAGTAGCAGTTATGGGAACTCTGGGGGAAAGTGACTATGTTATACTGGAGTTCTTGGTTCTAAAGGAAGCAAAAGCCGAGCGTAGCCAAATGCGTACCCTGGATTTTAGGAAAGCTGATTTTAATAAACTCAGAACAATGATCAATACGGTCCCATGGCACGCGATGCTAACGAGAAAAGGAGTCCAAGATGGGTGGGAGCTTTTAAAAAAGGAAATTCTAAAGGCACAATTGCAAACAATTCCAACAAGAAAAAAGGTGGAAGACAACAGAAGAAGCCAATGTGGCTTCACAAAAAGCTTAGAGATGACCTGAAAACAAAAAAGGACACATATAGGAAGTGGAAAGAAGGCCAAGCAACAAAGGAAGAGTACAGGCAGGTAGCACAGAATTGCAGGGATGGCATCAGTAAGGCTAAAGCTGAGAACGAGCTGAGGTTAGCGAGGGAGGCTAAAAGCAACAAAAAGGCTTTCTTCAGATACATGCGTAGTAAAAGGCAGAGGAAAGAAATGGTGGTTCAGCTATTAAATAAGGATGGCAAAATGATAACGGATGACAAAGAAAAGGCAGAGGTGCTCAATTCCTACTTTGGCTCAGTCTTCTCCCAAAAGAGGGTCTATGAGCCCCCTGGCAAAGGCGAAGTACAGGCTGAAGGGGCAGGATTGCAGCTTGAGATCGATAGGCATATGGTCAAGGAACACCTCATTACTTTGAATGAGTTCACATCTCCAGGGCCAGATGAACTGCATCCTAGAGTAATAAAGGAACTGGCAGAAGAACTCTCAGAACCACTGTCTGTTCTCTTTGAGAAATCACGGAGGACTGGTAAAGTGCCAGAGAACCGGAGGAGGGCTAATGTTGTCCCTATCTTCCAAAAGGGCAAAAAGGAGGAACCTGAGAACTACAGAGGAGTCAGTCTGACATCCATCCCTGGGAAAATTCTGGAGCAGAGTATAAAGCAATCCATCTGTAAGCACCTTAAAAACAATGCAGTGATTACTCGAAGCCAGCATGAATTTGTCAAGAACACTGGAGAGCCAGTGTGGTGTAGTGGCAAGAGTGTTGGACTAGGAGCTGGGAGATCCGGGTTCTAGGCCCCACTCGGCCATGGAAGCTCACTGGGTGACTTTGGGCCAGTCACACACTCTCAGCCCAACCCACCTCACAGGGTTGTTGTTGTGAGGATAAAATGGAGAGGAGGAGGATAATGTAAGCTGCCTTGGGTTCCTTGCAAGAGGGAAAAAGGCGGGGTATAAATCAAATAAATTAAATAAATTAAAAAACCCTGCCAGACAAATCTGATCTCATTTTTTGATCAAGTCACCTCCCTTGTGGACTGTGGGAATGCTGTGGACGTAATATATTTCGACTTCAGCAAAGCTTTCGACAGAGTACTCCCTTGATATTCTGATTAGCAAACTAGCTCAAAGTGGGCTAGATGAAACAACTATCCGGTAGATCCACAGTTGGCTGCAGAATCAGACTCAAAGAGTGCTTATCAATGGGATCTTCTCAAACTGGGGAGAGGTAACGAGCGGAGTACCGTAGGGCTTAGTCCTGGGCCCAGTGCTTCAACATTTTTATTAATGACTTGGATGAGGAGGTGCAAGGAATGCTAATCAGATTTGCAGATGACACAAAATTGGGCGGGATAGCTAATACCTTTGAAGACAGAAACAAAATTCAAAGTGATCTTGATAGACTGGAGTGCTGGGCAGAAAATAACAGAATGACATTTAATAGGGATAAATGCCAGGTTCTGCACCTAGGAAAAAGAAACCAAATCCACAGTTACAAGATGGGCGATATTTGGCTGAACAATACTACAAGCGAGAAGGATCTTGGAATTGTTGTAGATCACAACTGAACATGAGCCAACAATGTGATGTGGCTGCAAAAAAGGCAAATGCTATTTTGGGCTGCATTAATAGAAGCATAGCTTCCAAATCCCAGGAAGTACTAGTTCTCCTCTACTCAGCACTGGTTAAGCCTCATCTGGAGTACTGTGTCCAGTTCTGGGCACCACACTTTAAGAAGGATGCAGACAAACTGGAGAGGGTTCAGAGGAAGGCAACAAAGATGATCAGGGGACTGGAAACAAAGTGAGGAGAGACTGAAAGAACTGGCCCTGTTTAGCCTTGAGAAGAGGAGACTGAGGGGAGATAGGATAGCGCTGTTCAAGTACTTGAAAGGTTGTCACAGAGAGGAAGGCCAGGATCTCTTCTCGATTATCCCAGAGTGCAGGACACGGAATAATGGGCTCAAGTGACAGGAAGCCAGATTCCGGCTGAACATCAGGAAAAATTTCCTGACTGTTAGAGCAGTACGACAATGGAACCAATCCCCTAGGGAGGTGGTGGGCTCTCCCACACTGGAGGCATTCAAGACGAGGCTGGACAGCCACTTGTCAGGGATGCTTTGACTTGGATTCCTGCATTGAGCAGGGGTTGGACTCGATGGTCTTATAGGCCCCTTCTAACCCTACTATTGTATGATTCTATGATTCTATGAAGGTAGCAAGTCAACCCCTGATGCAAGGCAGAGTAGCTGGGTAGGGGATTAGTTTTCTAGGAGATGTGTGCTGGACAGCCATCTGTCAGGGATGCCCTGACTTGGATTCCTGCATTGAGCTGGGGGTTGGACTCGATGGTCTTGTAAGCCCCTTCCAACCCTACTATTCTATGAGTCTATGATTCTATGCTCTTGTGCTAGAAAGGGTGATTGGCAGCCTCTGAAGAAAAGAAATGGGATGGTGAAATCTCAACAGAAGCAAAAAATTCTGCCTGCTATGTGTGTTGTTTGGTTTCTGTTAAGAATAATCCTCCACAGATTCTAGACTTTCTCCATGCTCCTTTCTTACACCCTGTCCTTTTATTCGTCCTGTTCCTACGTGCATATCCTCCCCATACCCAAGGGCCAGTTTCCAGAGCCCCCAGACCAGCAACGGGCCAACCAGCCCAACAGTGCCACTTGGGTTGTATGAAGAAACCAAACAACACACATCAGAGGCAGAGATCAGAGGCAGCATGACAGCTTCCTCCAGATTTAAAATCCTTTGGAAGGCAGGGGACAGGCACAGCCACCAACAATGCTAAGCACTTATTTAGCTCTTCACATACCTTAGTTCTTCACATAACTTATCTCATTGTTCCTATAACTACCCTGTAAGAATGGCCCCTGCTATTGTCTCTGTATTGCAAATGGAGGAGTGAGGTTCGGAGAATCCTGGTTTGCCTAAGGCAACCAAGCCAGTTTGTGAGGGAGGGGATCAATGGAGGCTGGTGGCCGTGTTTTCAGTGGGGCTATAAATCCATTCTGGGTTTTAGTCAGAACCAGCCAGAACACTAAAGGAGCTATCCAAGGGGCTGAACCAATTTTGGAGTTAGCGTTCAGCCCCTTGGATAGCTCCTTTAGCATTCTGGCTGGTTCTGATGAAAATCCAGAATGAATTCACAGCCCCACCGACATCGGAGCAACCAACATCCACTGGAGGTGGAATTTGAATCCAGGACTTACTGGGTCATGCTCAGGGTGCTTCCAAACCAAAGGCATTGTGCACCTCTCCCATCTTTCCCTCGCTAACAGATTTTCTGTGGTAAGGAAGAGGAATGGAAGGAGCAGTAGGAAAAAGTGGGGTGGGGGTGGTTTACAAAAGGAAGACATCATCAGGATCTGCAGAATTCTATGAATTAGGCAGGCTGATTGCACAATGAAAGCCTCATCTGGAAGTGCCTCCCCCATCTCTTGAATAGTATGCCATCTAAATTTCTTGTCAATATTGTACAGAGGTGGCTTACGAAGCTATAAGGCTGTAAGGAAATTTATTCAGTTTCTGAGGGTCTTATTAGTAGAATTTTAAATTGTATAATGATATTTTTTCCTCTCTAATTGTGTTACTGTGTACAATGGCAAATTGCTAAAATACAATAAACTCTTTGGGTTAAATAGTATGCTCTGCTAACTCTCTTATCCCTTCCACGTTCACAAACCTAACCCCCACCCGCAGTGAACATTATTACTGTATTCTAAGAGGGACCCCATATTATTACTGCCCTGGTCCCGGGCAATCTTATTAAGGATCTCCCCTTCACTCTCAACCTCAGCAGTAGAATGTGGCTTATGCGCAGAGAAGCATGCTGCAATTTGCACGGCCTCATGGCCTCCTTTAGAACTAGGGCTGTGATGTTTAGTCAGTTAGGGAGCAATCCTATCCAGATAGGCAGCCACCTCTGGACTTGGAGGCGACCGACTATCGAAAGCAGGGCAGGAGAAGCATGGAGGGGATCGTTCGCTCCGCGCTCCTCCTGCCCTGCTTTTTCGGCTAGATAGCCGATTGCGGCTAGCTGCAGGAGGCTGGAGCGGGGGATGAGGCTGCTGCACAACACATCGGATGTGTCGTACAGGCAGTTACGCTCTCCCCACCCCGGAACGCCCCCAGCCACGCCCCTTTCTGGCCGCTCCACGCTCCCCTTGCGAGCACAGAGGATGGGGCTGTTCCGCGCTGCCTCCGAGGTAGCGCAGAAGTGGGGGGAGGTCAGTTCCCAGAAAACAACATATCCTACGGCTGTCTAGCCGCTGTCTAGCGGCCATAGGATTGCTCCCTCCATTGGTGAGAAAGATTTAACTTATTAACAACCTATGGATCAACTAGGGTTGCCTCCAAATTAGTTGGGCGACAGATTTTTTAAAAAGAGCAATTCACTGGATAGGATTCAGACCTGATCATACTTAGAGTGGACTTTTGAAATCAATGAGACTTCTGCCCTGTTGATTTCAATGAATCTACTATAAGTATGACTTAAGTCTGGATCCAATCTATTTTTAATACAAGTTCATAGAAAAAACTGCATTACCTTTAGAAGATGCATTCCCCCTTCTCTTATACGCAGGAGGGAATGCCTCTTCCAAGATTATGCCTGCTGTGACATATTACAAGCGTTACCTAAAACCAAAATGTGCTTCTTTTTCTCCCCAGAATTATCGTTTCATTCATCTGCAAATGCATGCAGATTTACGTGATGGATTAATCAATTAAAATGCATGTGATTAATTCGCTGAGATGTCTTTAATTGGGTTACAGCCCTGTTTAGAACCCCACACGTTTCAGGAGCAGCTTCCAGTGACAGGGCGTTGGGGAGCAGCTGCTGAAAAAAAGCACAGTGTGAATAGCCAGCCTAAGCGCAAACACAAACCCATGTGCACTTACAAAAGAGCTCCCTGGATCAAAGCCAAAATCTTAATTTAACAAATGATTATAATTGCGTTCCTAATTTTTTTTCATACTTCAAGTCACATCTCCACTCTTAGCCTTCTGGGAAATCTTTGGAGAATTGTTCTGCCTTTGAACCGTTGACTCCATTTCCTCTTCTTTTTCCAGAGAGCTTTGGGTGAAGGCTACCACCTTAAAAACAAAAGAAACTCACCTTGTGTCTACACACCTCCTTCTCTTAAAGGTAAGGTAGCTCTGAATTTTCCATTACTTACAGTTTGTGTATCGACGGTCTTATAGGCCCCTTCCAATACTACTGTTCTATGATTCTAGAATCCCCCCCCTCCCCATTGCAATATTTGCTGTGTTGGGCTCTGTATTACATATTGGCAATACCTCTTGGGCAACTAACAGTATTTGCAGTGCATTCTTGGAATCCCCCTTTTTTGTAATGCTTTATAAACATGCAGCCAAAACTGAGGATGGTAGAGAGCTATAAATGTTATAGTTGGTTTTCCTAGTACATGATATCCAGGTTTTATTTATTTGTTTAAACATCGTTAGAAGTAGATGACCCATCTATCTTTTGCTTTTCAAAATATGCATTTTGTATGGAGCCACTATTCTGTTTAGATAGGCAGGGAGCTGTAAGTATGCTCAGTGTGAGTTATGTAACGTTATATGAATTAGGGAAGTATCTTGATTGTAGTTGCTCATAGGACATTTGTAGGAGGAATTTCCTGGTAAGCTGTGGGAGAGAGATTGAGGAAGAATAGACATGGTGTACTGGAGGTTGGAGGGAATAGTTTCCAGGCAGGCTTTAGCCCCACCACCTCTCATTTTGTTACCTATGTTAAGTACTACATTGAGAGCCTGTGTAGTGTAGTGGTTAGAGTGTTGGACTGGGAGCTGGGAGATCCGGGTTCAATTCCCCCCTCGGCCATGGAAGCTCTCCGGGTGACTTTGCGCCAGTCACAGACTCTCAGCCCGACCTACCTCACAGGGTGGTTGTTGTGAGGCAAAAGTGGAGAGGAGGAGAACCACGTAAGTCACCTTGGGTTCCTTGGAGGAAAAAAGGCGGGATATAAATGCAATTAATAAATAAAGTGCAGAGAAAAACAGAACTGTGGTGTAAAATCAAAAGGCAGCTTAAAAAATGATGTCAGTTTCTGCAAGAGGATCATGCCTGATGTGATCTAAAAATCTGCATGATCATGATGGGGAATGCAAAAGCTAGCTTACAAAATATATTAGGTTTCTAGACCTCATGCCTGTTGAAAAAAAAAAACTAGGGTTCTCCTGATATGGACCTGCTTCTGAGCATTTAAAAGCAAGCTGAGGTGTAGAATTAGCAAGTGAAATCTCAACAGAAGGAAAAATTCTGCCTGCGATGTGTGTTATTTGGTTTCTATTCAGAATAATCCTCCACAGATTCTAGTCTTTCTCCATGCTCCTTTCTTATACCCTGTCCCTTTATTCATCCTTTTCCTACATGCATATTCTCCCCATATCCAAGGGCCAGTTTCCAGAAACCCCAGACCAGCAACGGGCCAACTGGCCCAACAGTGCCATTTGGGTTATATGAAGAAACCCAAGAAGATGAGAGGCAGCATGACAGCCTCCTCCTGGTTAAGGGGTCCCAATGAGGGTTCCAAGTCCACGGGCCCCCAAAATCCTGGAGCCAGTTCTGCCCACTTCCCCCAAAACTGTATTCATTGCACCACTTCATAATCTGTCCCTAAAATGCGAAATTCTATTAACTGCCCCTCCACTCACCCACACACATATGTTCCAACCTAAGCTAGCAAAGGTAAGAATGCCTGATGCATTAAAAAAAAAATGCTGGAATTGGGTTTAACTGCTGAATTCTGCTTGTATCATTAGCTAAATTCAAATCACCACACCTTTGGTCAGCTTGCCTTGAACCCATACGTAAATCCTCCAAACATGTTAACCGCAAAAGCCACCAACTTTGTAACCTGTTTATCACATTGCATGAAACTCCCTTTCTGCTAAAAATATTTTCAGGCTGTCAGGGAACTTGCAGTTCTAAGAAAACAGACTCCTCTTGCACTTAATTTGGATGTGTTAGGTGCCCCCTCTCCCTACCCCACTTTTATTTTTGTATTTTTCATAAACAGTTGAAAATTCCATCTGCTTCAGAGCTAGCTATTCTGCAGGAGTGGAAGGTAGCCTTGGGGCACAGAGGGAAAGGGTTAGATGGGGGGGAGTGAATATGGGGGGGTACATGCATAAACCAAAATTCGTATTTGTTTGCATTATGTACAGTGGCAACAAAAAGTCTGTGAACCCCGTAGGAGCGTCACATATTTCCAACCTAAAATGTTATTAGATCTTAATCTAACCCCATAATCTTAGATAAGGACTTCAAGTCAGCGTTTCCTGTAACTAACTGTTGGTCAGCCTCTCACATAGGTTTGGGGGAATTTTGGCCCATTCCTCCTTACAGAAATGCCTCAACTCAGTGACATTTGAAGGCTTTCTTGCACGAACAGCTAACTTCAGATCCTGTCACAACATTTTGATGGGGCTTTGACTAGGCCATTCTAAAACACGGAATTTCTTCTTCTGCAGCCATTCTTTTGTAGATCTGCTTGTATGTTTAGGATCATCGTCTTGTTGCATGACCCACTTTCAGTTCATCTTCAGCTTACATTCTCCTCTAGAATCTTCTGATACACTGCAAAATTCATGGTTGTGTCAATGATGACAAGCTGTCTAGGTCCTGAGGCAGTAAAGCAGACCCAAACCATCACATTCCCACCACCATCCTCGGCAGTTGGGATGAGGTTCTTCTGTGCAAACTCAGTGTTTGTTTTTAGCCAAACATAACGTTTCTCATTGAGGCCAAAAAGTTCTGCCTTTGACTTGTCTGTCCAGAGAACATTGTTCCAGAAGTCTTGGGGATCATCTATGTGATCTTTAGTGAATTTCAAGTGGGCAGCAATGTTCTTTGAGAGAGCAGTGCTTTTCTCCTGGCTATCCTCCTATGAACACCATTCTTGTTCAGTCTTTTTCTGAAGGTTGAATAATGAACATTCACATTAGCCAAGGTGAGAGTGGCCTGCAGATCCTTGGATGTTACTTGGGGTTCTTTTTTACTTCCTGGATGATGTACCAGAGAGATTTTGAGACAATTGCTCCTGGGTAGAGTGCCTGTGGTCTTGAACTTTCTCCATTTGCAGACTATCTGTTGTAAAGTGGATTGGTGGAGCTCCAAATCCTTAGAAGTGGTTGTGTAACCCTTTCTAGACTGATGAGCAGTAATAACTGCTTTTCTGAGGTCCTCAGAGATGTCTTTTGATCGTGGCATGACGTGTTTCTGCACAACCATATAGTGAAGACAAACTCACAAAGTTGCTGATCTTCCCAAACTCACCCCTGAACTCAAACTCCCCTAATTACTTAAATACCTGATTCTAATTATTCCCTTTAATTGAGCTGATGCAGCCAGGGGTCACTTACTTTGGCACATACCCTGACTCTTAAGTACTCATTGTTTGCCTAATTTATACATTGTTTTATTTCACAAGGCAGGGAATTGGTTAATATAGAAACTGGGATATTTAGAAAAGGAGTGGTTTTGATTCATGAAGGCTATTATGGTACAACTACGGAATTTTTGTAATTATCATTAGGGTTCACAAGCTTTTTCTCACCACTGTATATTAATTTTGGATAGAGAGAAGCAAGATTCTATGGAAATGGGATGTCTGTGTGTGTAAATAAAATATGGTTCCCTACATGCCTCTGATGAGCATCCAGATTTTAAACGGGATACAACATTTAAAGGTTTTGTTTCTTTCGAAAAGGTCTCAATTCCAGTACAATTTGTTCAAAGCCAGTTGTTAAAGCTGCAACATTTAATTGATTAATTGGCCAAATTAATTGATTTTAAGATACGTCTAATCTGTTTTTAAATGATAAGGAATTCACTAATTGTAACACAGACTGAGCATGCTATCCATCTGATCAAATGTGGGGCATGTCATAGTTCGTATGTTTCTCTAAATTGAAGATAAATAAAAATATATTTTTAAAAACTTCTAATCAACTAAAAAAGGTCCACCAATTAATCAGGCTGTGTGTGTGTCTGTGTATAACATTAAACAACTGCTTATAAAAACTGCTGATGGCAAGCACCTCTTCTTCTAAGATGATGCCTGCTAGGACACATGTGTGCATCATCTTAAAACAAAGAAAGTTTGCTTCCTGCTTCAGAAATATTGTTTTACCCACATACAAGTTTATTCGAATTTAATTGATTAATCATGTAAAATTCATGCGACTATTCTATCAAAATTTATTTAACTGAGCTGCAGCCCTACAAGGTATAGTGATTAAACTGCCTCCCCACTAAGGCTCATACTCCACTAATAATTAATTTAAAGTGGAAATTATCGCTATTAGATTTGCCCTCCACATGAAAGAGGTTTGAATAAGCTTATAAAGAGTACGAGAGAGAGGAGGATATAATCCAGGAATGGGGAACCTGTGGCCCACCAGATGGACTACATTGGACTACAGCTCCCATCAACCCTGACTATTGGCCTTGATGGCTGAGACTGATGGAAGCTAGAGTCCAATAACATATGGAGGCCTGTAGATTCCCCACCTCTGATATAATCAATTTGCCTGCCTCTCTCCCTTACTGGGTGCAAAAGTACATTGATGTTTCTGGTCATCAATGCTACTTCCATTACAAATTTTTGAATAATGTATATGCGCCAAATTAAACAGAAGCTTTCCTGCTCTATTAGTCACCAAAACCCTTGATTTATAGGGAAATATTCTCTCAGCTTAAGTTGAAAGTATGGCATAAGTCTACCTTGTAGTCCCCTTCCAACCCTACTATTCTACGATTCTATGATTCACTAGGGATCATTCTAGCATTGAAACCTCCCAGCAATACCAACTATGGATCAGAAAGCTGGAGAGAAATGGTTTCAAACCATTGGTTTGAGTAATATGTAGCTTGGGAAAGGAATACACATCTATCTATATGAAACAGGCCATTCCATTTGAATCCTCTAACTCAGGTTTGGGCAACCTGTGGCCCAGCTTCATGCCGCTCTCAGGCTTTTTTCAAAATCTGCCTGCTAGCGATCAGATCTTTGGCAAGAGCAATTTTTCCTACCCTTGGAAGCCCACTGGGCAAGGAAGATGAGAGAGGAGGGGGGAGTGTCAGAAGGAGAGAGAAAAATTAGAGTCTAACTGGAGAACCCCAAAATTATGGTTTGTGGTTACATTTAACATAGTCAAACCAGCCTCTGTTAAAACTAAAATAGCAAGGCCTCCGCTGAGCAAGGCCTCTCTTCACCTTTATTTATTTGTTTGTTTGTTTAGTTCCTTTTATATCCTGCCTTTCATAAAAATCTCAGGGTGGGTAACAACAATATTAAAAACAACCTACCAAAACATACAAGAAATAAACCTCTAAGAAAACCAACAGATAATTGGCAGAGAAAATAAGTAAGCAACAGTAGATCCAGTCCTATTTATTGCAGTGACAAATAATCACTCATAAATCCCTGGGTAAACAAATGGGTTTTTGCCTGGCACCTAAATGTTAGTAAAGTTAGCATCAGGCGTGCCTGTTTGGGAAGGGCATTCCAAAGGGCGAGGGGGAGGCAGGGCACCATGGAGAATTATTATTATTATTATTATTATTATTATTATTATTATATTTATACCCTGCCTTTTTCCCAGTACTGGGACACAAAGCGGTTTACAAAAATTAAAACATATACAATGAAAACATATGAAAATATACAAAAGTTAAAATATAAATTAAACAATATAATTAAAATTATATTAAAACATTAAAACAGCATTTTAGCAGTTCACCCCCAGGTTCCAACTATGTCCCAAAGGCCTGCTGGAACAAGAATGTTTTAGTCTGCCTCCAGAAACACATCAAGGAGGGAGCCATCCTAGCCTCCCTGGGAAGGGTGTTCCACAGCTGTGGGGCAGCCACCAAGAAGGCCTTCTCCCAGGTTCCACCAAACGTGCCAGTGACAGTGGTGGGACTGAGAGAAGGGCCTCCCTGGAAGATCTCAGAACATGGGCAGGTTCATAAGGGAGGATACGGTCTTTCAGATAACCTGGCCCGGAGCCGTATAGGGCTCTATAGGTCATAGCCGGCACTTTGAATTGTGCCCAGAAACAGACTGAAAGCCAGTGAAGCTGCTTTAATAAGGGAGTTGTATGCTCCCTGTAACCAGCCCCAGTCAACAGTCTGGTATCAGCTCTTTGAACCAACTTCAGTTTCCGAACTCTCTTCATAGGCAGCCCCACATAGAGCACGTTGCAGTAATCCAAACGGGATGTAACTAAGGCATGTGTCACGGTGGCCAGATCAGACATCTCCAGGAACAGGCACAGTTGGCGCACTAGTTTTAACTGTGCAAAAGCACTCCTGGCCACCGCTGAGACCTGAGCATCCAGGCTTAGGGCTGAATCCAGGAGCACCCCCAAACAGCGAACCTGAGTCTTCAGGAGGAGTGTAACCCCATCCAACACAGGCTGAATCCCTATTCCCTGATCTGCCCTTTGACTGACCAGGAGCACCTCTGTCTTGTCTGAATTAAGTTTCAATTTTTCTCCCTCATCCAGTCCATTACTGATGCCAAGCACTGGTTAAGGACAGAAACAGCTTCCTTGGAATCTTGCATAAGAACCTAATCATAGCCAACCTTTGCTGGGTTGCCCAAGGAAGGGATGGGACAAATGGGCCTATTTTTTGTAAGGGCCTAGACTAGAGCCTTGTCTGTTCAGCTATCTACATTCCTGCACTTCCCATCTTCCTTACTTCCCTCTGCCTGCTCCCCAATGTGCCTTCTCATTCCTGCCCAGGCATCCTTCAGCTTATGCCACTACAGTTCCTTCCAGGCTCTGGTCCCCACTTCACTGGGAGTCGCTCCCAGTTTAAAAGTAATGCTGGGCATGTTAAGAAGACATCCCCATGCTGGTTTCCATGTTCTTGGTGTCAGATTTACTACAGGACCTGGTGCCTGAATATGTAACACTAGCATACCAGCATCACAGACCCCTGGGTCACAGATCCCAAGTATGTTAATATTGCACACACAGATGCTGACAACTGGTTTATATGTGATGCTGAGCATAAGGTATTTTTTTTTTAACATGCTCAGTGTCACATTTAAAGTGAGCCTCACACCTCCAGCTCCCTAGGCTTCTGACTGTCCACCCCAGTAGTGACAGATATCCAGCAGTAGGTTTCCATTGGCTTCTGACCACTGACTTTGAATTCTCGTTTTCTCAGCTTTAAGCATATATTTCTTACTCTGCTCACAAAGCATATCTTTGTTTTTAGCTTTGTCGTGCTGCTAAGGTGGAAATTAAAGCCAGCAGTGCCAAGCACACGCACACACACGAAGACACAGACACAGCTTTCAATCCACTCATTCGCATATTCCAGTTTTAGCACTAATGTCAGCAGCAACAGCATCCACTTTTTTCCTCCCAGGGACAATCGGGAGTAACTTCCCTAATGGAGGTTGGAAGTGCCAAGGCAGTTGGAGACTGAACATGTTTGACAACAAAGCCCTATTTAAAGACCTCCTCTTGCTGCCGTGTGCGTTTTCCACAATCTGCTGTTTGTGTCACGAGCTGCCAATTATTGGAGTGTTTCCTGCAGAACAGAGCCTCCAGAGAGGGGCATTCTAGGAGACAGGGGCTGGCCACAGCAGGATTTTCAACTCTGTCCCAACTCATCAGCTGTGATTGGAATTGAAGCTACCTTGCAGGGGATGGGGCAGGGAGGGTGGAACTGGTATGAGGAGTGTGCACAGCATTCGTCTAGGACCCTGATTGGGCAAGTTAAAAAGCAGCCCAATTCAGCTCAGACCGATTCAGAGGCTGCCCCTTCAGCTTGGATCCAAATCCATATCTCGATTCAGAAATCCATGTCTTCATGCCTCTCATTGACTATTATTGGAAATCAGCAAACAGCTATAACTCCCCCCTCCCCTTAGACTGAATTGGATGAAATATGCAGGCCTAGAAGTCCCCCATGAGCAAAGTATGTTTCCTAAATGTCTGACAAATAAGTGCAGGGAGGTTTGTGCTACTTGCCTTTAAAGTTTACTTGTTTATTTGACGATAACTTAAAAAAAAAATTCCTGGCAGGATTAGATGAAGTTTGCAGGGATAGTTGCTCCTTCTGAGGGGATCAAGCCTGCCAAGTTTTCGATGAATAGGTGCAGGGAGCTTTGTGCAAGAGCAGGCTTTATAGCTTGGGGGTTCCCCCCCCCAAAAAAAAGTATGCCTTATGTTTTTTGTGGGCAATTGTTATGAAAATGACATTCAGCATAGAGGTGGCTCTAGTTAAGAAACCTGCAAAACACTCAGAAGGATAGGTGCAGCTGCTAGGGAGTTCTGAGGAAAGAAAAAGCGTTCAAGGGTTCTTTATTTTCTGCTCAATTAGCACCAGAGTCACACAGAGTACAATAGGACAGGGTGGACAATGGATGTGGAGCATACAGTGGCAAAGGCAGAAAGTTTTGAACATTCAGCCTTTTCCAAGCAAACACCCTCCCAGGTCCCACAGACTTTAACCTTCTTGCTTCTGGAGAGAGAAGTAGCAGAAAGCAGAGAGCACTGGAACAGTCCTGCAGTAAATTATTTCCGCATCCCTCCCCCAAAGCACTGGGATTGGAGAGCCCTGGTAAGACTGTTCACTGTGATGAGACACTAGAGCTGCCAGCCACAAAACTACATCCCCCCTCTTCTCCCTGCCCATCTTCCCACCCTGGTGTTTTCCTTATATGGAGGCGCTGGGGGGAAATGTGACAATTTTTGGAGATGCATTGTGTCTCCTTGGCCCTCTGAATCCCAAATCTTCAGGAGTGTTCAGATTCAGCCCGCTTCGGAGGAGCCCCACTTCAATTTGGAGAAATCCAAATCAATCCGATTTGGTTTGGGACTTGGCTGAATCTGAAGCACTTTCCTAACTGCTACCTTTGTACAAGGCACAGGTTAGGCTGCATCAGGAATACTGGATCCATTCCACTCTGGCCTATTTTATTCATTTCATTTCTTTCTACCAGTCTTCGAGAAAGATGAATTATGTTAAAACAGGTTCAAGGAACAACTGAAATGAACACAGGAACGGGGATCTTATTGGAGTAGAAATTAAAAGAGCTTGGCCTGTACAAGGCTGGGCTAAGGCATGAGCTAACGGAGCTGCAGCCCGGGGTTCGCTGTCTCAGGGGGCCCAACAGACCCACCTCCAAGATGTCATGCATGCGGCCAGTCCTACAGTGTCAGGGTGGAAATTGAGCCGATAGAATCCCAGAGCAGTTCTGATTCTGAGGAGGATCAGCAGTCCGTGGGAGAGGAGCCAGCTCATCCCTCACAGGCACAGCAGCTGGCAGAGATTCCTCCTGCCGGCATTCCTGAGATAGATAGTGATCCTAGCAGTGAGAAGGTGCAGGAGGGGGGCTTGCTAGACGCTTGACGCAGGTGCAGGGAGAGACAAGCGATGGAGGGCACGGAAAGGAGGCGTAGCGCCCGTTTGGCGCGCAAGCAACGGCCGCCTCCCGTGCACCCAAGGGAAAGAGGGAGGATCTCTCCCTAGCCCATAAGTTTAGGGTCTTCAAGTGATTCTCCTTCAAACGGGGATCAACTGCCTACTCGGAGCATAGGCCACTCTGCTGTTCCTTGCTTAGTCGCTGGTGATTAGCATCTGAAAGAGTCATTAAGTTGTAAAAGGATTAAAGCCTCGAAAAGAATCCTTTCGTCTGTGTCTTGAGTTGACTATTGGAGTGAACTGAGAGAGGTTGCTAGGGCGCTCCTGACATACAGCATGGTGTTTGTATGCAGACATTCAGGCTTCCCCTATGGGCCAAGGAAGCTGCATGATGTGAGGAATGGGCCGGGCAGCATAGCCCCGTGGTCCCCTGGAGGTGAGGAGATTCCTTCACAAGCTTAACCCATGAAGGGGGCTTTGGAACCCTTTGCTTCCAGGACACATGGATGACAATGTTCTGCTGAGATAACATAGTAATTGTTTTCTGCATTACTGTTGTACATCGCGTAGTATTCTTTGCTTTGGCGTGTTCGCTCGGGGGCTGAGCAGGAGTCTGTGCATTCAGAGACAGGCTTCAGACTCCCACTATAGCCTCCTAGCCCAGGGCCCACCATTGTCTTGATCCAACCCTGTGTAGCTCAATAGAAATTAGTCCGAGAAAATAATAAGAGTACACTACAAATATATGAGGTGGCTGCTATATTACGATTATGATTATAATCTTTTCTGATCTTTCCTCCAAGGAATTGCATACATGCCTTCTCTCTCACACACACACACACAATTTCTCTCCACACCCACCCTGGGCGACGGATGAGACCAACCTCCACCAACTTGGTGCCCTCCAGGTATTTTGGACTGCAACTCCCATCATGCCTTGGCCATGCTGGCTGGGAATGATGGGGGTTGCAGTCCAACACATCCAGAGGGTACCAGGTTGGGGAAGGCTGGATCAGAGTGAGCTTCATGACTGAGCCAGGTGTTGGACCCAGAATCTGAAGAATTGCAGAGTAGTCTAGCAGGAGCAATTGCTGGTGCAGGAAACCTCACTTTGTTCAAGTCGGTGCAGCTTTTATATAAGCACCTCTGTTGTGGCACTCAGTACAGGTCAAATGTGAACTCCGTAGCCGTGGTGCAGGTAGTGGACCTGTGGTAAACTGCTGCTGCAAACACACCTGTTATTATGTAAAGGGATAATACATGTGACTGGCTCATGGATAAACCCAGAACTAGGGGATGAAGGAGACCAGCAGTCCTCTGTCAGAGAACCAGCTGTGTGTGTCCATTTTTGGAGCATGTGCTGTGATGCTGGAATTGTGCTGTGTCTAAAAGAAATGTGAGAATCAGTCCTCATTCTTTCGGCATGCTCATGCATCCGGCAGAGGTGACTTTCTTCCTTTTCCTGACATACACGTCACTGTCACTTGTCTGCAACACACAGAGGGCTGCACTCATCCATTTCCCATCAGCCTTTGCTCTCATCATCACTCCCCCGTACCTATTGTTCACACCTGTCTTTCTGTAATTCCTTTCCCCCCCCCTACAGTTATTTGATCTTCTGCGGGGGAGTTGGCACTTTGCCTTCCCACACATGCCTGAAGCTTTTACATTGTTCCATGGCTGTAGCTTTTAAAGATGTGCGCTCGCGCTTGCTCTCCTGTGTAATCATGACACAGCTGGGGGGAAACTTGAGGCCAAGCAAGTATGGAGCTATGGTTGTGTGCAGCCAAGATGGTCCGCTCCCTTGATTTGACAGGGATGTTAAAAAAAATGTTCATCGAATCCTAGAAGAGTAGGATTGGAAGGGGCCTATAAGACCATCGACTCCAACCCCCTGCTCAATGCATCGTGGGAGAAAACTGGGGGGAGATCACCATTTTAATTCCTGAAACAAGTGGTGCTGGGATGGCTAGGAGCAACTCCCTGACATCCTTCCCCCTAATCCAAATGGATGTGGGCTAGTTCTCATTACTCAGGGCTGACAGAGATGAGTTTCTGTGTAATAGTTCCCTCTGGCTGCGTTCACACATTACTTTAAGTCAGGAATTCTGGCTTATTAAACCACAAAGTACACAAGCTGTATGCTTGCCTGCAATGCAGCTTGTTTACTCACACTTTGTCCACGTGAGCAGGCATAGAAACCAGGCATGGATATCTTAGTATTACATCCAGTCTCCGAATTATGGTTTATTGCACCCAGAAAAGCTAAGATTCATAAATCAACAAACCCTGGTTTACCAATCCTGGCTTGTTTGGGTGCAATAAACGATCATCCCAGGTTCAGACATAATGCTAAGCTATCCACGCCTGGTTTATCCAGTTGTGTGAGCGGGAGGAGTGAAGCAAGGGTGAATGGGCTGCAGGAAATGCACATTGTGATTTAATGAGCCAGGATTCCTGACTTAAAGCAATGTGTAAGCACAGCCAATATATAACACAGTGGCCTGCTCAGCCCACATCTAACAGCCACACTAAAAATTACATGGTAAAAGTTTCTTGTCTTTAAAAAATAAAAATAGCTGTAGCTGAATTTGAATTTGAATGGAGGGACTGGCTGAATTACCAGGGTGAATTACCTCCCTAGGAATTACCTAGGGAGGCGGTGGGCTCTCCCACACTGGAGGCGTTCAAGACGAGGCTGGACAGCTGTCTGTCAGGGATGCTCTGACTTGGATTCCTGCATTGAGCAGGGGGTTGGACTTGATGGCCTTGTAGGCCCCTTCCAACCCTACTATTCTATGATTCTATGACTGCTTAACCCTTTTCACTCCAGGCATTTTCCCACTAAAGCCCCCATTCCTGCCCACAATTGTTTCTCCATTCCCGGAGAGATATGGGCACCTGTATCTTTTCTGAAAAGTGGAAAACCTGTTTGTGTAGAGGGTGTTGATCAGGAAAACTGAGTTAAGCACTCCTCCTCCCCTGCCGCTCCACAGGTCAAACATGCAGACAACCTCCCACAGCTACTTTTCTTTCTTTTCTTTCTTTCTTTCTTTCTTTCTTTCTTTCTTTCTTTCTTTCTTAATGTCAGACTGTTATGCAAGTCTACCACGTAATATCCATTTTTGCCTTAGCAGCTTTCCTCCAGCTGTTGGTGATGGGAGGTTATCTGCCATGCTTACACTCCTCTCTTCTTCTGAAGACTGGGTTACATTTGATTCTCCCATTCAAGCAGTTTATGGGTCAGGCTTGCATGGCTGCCCAAATCAGGGCTGTGTTGTGTGCAGCCAGACCAGTCCCAGCCCCAGCACACACATGATAACTGGGAACGTTGTAAGTGTGCGTGACACTTACAATGAAAAATTCTACACGGGAAACAATGGAAGAAGAGGAGGGAAATGGAGGCAAAGGAAAATAGGAAAGACATATGCAGTTTTATGGGTTACCTGTGCTTAGGTTTGGTTACAGGCCCCGTAGCAGTAGGGCATGGGAACTTATGCCAATAATAACAACAACAACAAGAACCTTTGATATTCAGTTTCAAGTATAATTTTGAAAAGTTTCAAATTTTGCTTCTGAAATTTGGATTTGAGGTATACTTTTAGACAAACTGAAAACCTTAATGCTTCATGATGAATTTTAAGGCTTTCACGACTTTTACAATAATACATTTTTAGTTTGCCTAAAAGGTTATTATTTTCCCCTAAAATCCCTAAATTAAGATCCATTGTTGATTAGAGTCAAATTTAGGAAGTATATAAACGTGAATGTTTGCAACAAATTCAACCTAGTTGAATTCTCATGGAGTATTCCCCAATTTATTTCAACAGCGATACCCTTGAACCAATAGTGTGTGTGTGTGTGTGTGTGTGTGTTAGGGCTGGCACGTTTTTGCTCCTGTGACTTTAACAGTAGCCTGACCCATAGAAATGTGGCAGATGAAGCTTTTCCTGGTATGGATGTAACAGTATGGGAGAAGCTTCACTGTTTAATTTCTATGTGCCACGCTGCTGTTAAAGGTACAGGTGCACGAGCAGTAACAAAGTATGAGTGTGTACATATCTTTTGGAACTCAGGTTGACCTAGTTTCTGCCCACCATTACCTGCCACCAGTCTCAAAGGCTAGTCGGCTGTGTGAATACCTTTTTCTGCAGATTTGCCAGTCTGCACTTAAGGGAGGAATCTGGCTTTGTAATCTTAACTCCTTCTGCCCTTTGTCCCCAGAAGGGTAGTGGAGGTTGTAAATGCTTTTTTGCAGGAGGACTGTGTCCCTATTCCTTTGAAAGAAGCTTTGGGGAAACCACCTTTGAAGGGCTGGGGGGAGCCATCAACACCCTATATAATGTTCAGCTACAGTCAGTCTCCAATATGCCTTTTCTGAGAAAGGTCCTAGAATGAGTAGTGGTAACTCGGCTCCAGGCTTTCTTGGATGAAGCTATTTGCTTAGATCTCTTCCAGTCTGGGTCCAAACTTGGTTATGAGGCAGAAATAGTTTTGGGCATCTTAGTGGATGACTTGTACTGGGAACTAGACGGGAACTTGTCGAGGGCACAAGTTGAGTGGATCTGGACAGCGCTAGGCCCTTAGTGAAATGGCAGTGGGATTGTTTTGCCCGGGTTGCAGCTTGCAGTTCTGGCTCTGAACTGCAGAATGGATTACACACTGATTAAATTGCGAACTACGTTTGTCATATGATCGTATAATAGGGTGGCCACTTATGCATTGCCAAAACTGAGGAACTGCATCACCAAAAAAGAGGACAAAGAAGGATGTGGATAATGTATACATATTGATGCAGATGTGACCAGGTGAGCTGTGCACCTCTCAGTCTGTTCTCCAGGCATTCTTGGTGGGCAGCGGCAAGGCCCCTGCTGCTCTCCCTTCTTTTGGTTCATTCACTTTAAACCAGACTTGGACTGGACAGCCCCCCAAATAGAGGACTGCCCTCTGTAATGTAGGACACATGGGCACCCGACATCAACATATCTGGAACTGTGCAAAGATCTACTTAACACCAGTTTGGCAGGGAATTGTTTCCACCCCCCACTGGCACACCTGTATACAACTTCCTACCTGCCAAAAAGAAGCCCCAAACAGCAAGAGGAGCTGCACCCCCCTTTTCTCCCCTCAGTTCAGGTTTTGTGCTTTATTTTATTTATTTATTTATTTATTTATTAAATGTATTAATCGCCCATCTGCCTGGTCACCCAGCCACTCTGGGCGATGTACAGCATATAATAAAACAGTTTAAAACAATAAAATTCTACAATAAAAACGTTTTCTAAAATACCCTAACCCACCCCAAATGCCTGCCTGAACAACCACGTTTTTAATGCATGGCGGAAGCTCATTAAAGAGGGGGCATGGCAGAGTTCCCTAGGGAGGGAGTTCCACAGAGTGGGGGCCACCACAGAAAAGGCCCTCTCCCTGGTCCCCACCAGTCTAGCTGTCCTGGCTGATGGGACAGAGAGAAGGCCATCCGAGGCTGATCTTGTTAAGCAGCCTGTCTGGTGTTGCTGGAGGCGCTCCTTAAGATAGGCTGGGACGGAACCATATAGGGTTTTAAAGGTCAAAACCAACACCTTGAATTTGGCCCGGAAAACAACTGGTAACCAGTGCAACTCCTTCAGCACTGGAGTGATGTGATCTTGCTGGCGGCTGCCTTTAATCAGGCGAGCCGCCGCGTTCTGTACCAGCTGCAGCTTCCGAACCGTCTTCAAGGGTAACCCCACGTAGAGCGCATTACAGTAGTCTAAACGAGAGGAGACCAGGGCATGTACTACCGATGGGAGCAGATGGTCGGGAAGGAAGGGGCGCCGCCGCCGTATCAGATGGAGTTGATACAGCGCTGTCCGGCTCACAGCTGACACCTGAGCCTCCATGGACAGCTGGGAGTCCAAAATGGCCCCCAGGCTGCGGACCTGGTCTTTCAAGGGTAGCCGTACCCCATTCAACACCAGGTCAACATCCGCCAGCCTCCTCTTGTCTCCCACCAAAAGTACCTGATGATAGCCCCCAGCGGCTTCACATAGATGTCAAATAGCATTGGGGAGAGGATGGAACCCTGTGGCACCCCACAAGTGAGTGGCCACGGGTCCGAAACCTCCTCTCCCAGTGCTACCCTCTGGTACCTGCCAGAGAGGAAGGACCGGAACCACCGCAATACGGTGTCTCCAATGCCCAACCCCTCCAGGCGGTCCAGGAGGATACCGTGGCCAAGGGTATCAAAAGCCGCTGAGAGGTCGAGGAGAACAAGGAAGGAGCATTCACCCCTATCCAGAGCCCTCCTCATATCATCCACCAAGGCGACCAAGGCCGTTTCTGTCCCATGCCCAAGCCTGAAGCCCGACTGAAATGGGTCTAGATAATCGGTTTCTTCCAAGTGTGCCTTCAACTGTATCTCCACCACCCGCTCGATCACCTTGCCCCAAAATGGCGGATTTGAGACTGGGCGGAAGTTGTTCAGAACTTGGGGATCCAAGGAGGGCTTCTTTAAGAGCGGTCTTATCACTGCCTCCTTGAGGGCTGATGGCATCACTCCCTCCTCAAGGGAGGCGTTCACCACCGCTGACATCATCCCTGGAACTGCAGACCTCTCTTTTTTCGCCTCCTCCAAAAGGGCAGACGGTGTCTCTCTCCTTCTTTCTCCAAGTCATTTGTATCACTTAGGCAGGCAGCCCAGGGAGTTGCTTAGTTTGACTCTATGGTCAGGCTGGCCCTGAATAGTTGCATAGACAAGGGAATTTCAGCTGAAGTTGCATTTCTCACCCCTGCTGGCAGCCTTGGAGTCTCAGGGCTTCTCCACCCCAGGCTTTTTTCCTACAACTTAAGATCGGCTCCTTACACGGGCTGACGTGGGCTTTTTCCCTGAGGGCTTCCTTTGTCTGCAAGTTCTACGTGTTTCATTATACAGCCACTAGATGGCACTGTAGTATAATGGAACCACAATTACACACAGATTGGCATTTATTACTTCATTATCCCCAATCTTTTACAAACGGGGATAAAGGCCAGAGAACGCGGGAGACGCCCTGGAGGTTAACGCCACTGTGTAAAGGACCCGCAAACTTCCATGAGTGACCAATCACGAGCGCGCAGTAACGGCCTTTTGTAGAAATGCCCTCAGATACCATTTCGGACATAGTTTGTTTAATTTTGCTTACAGCACAATCCTGTACATATTTACTCAGAAGTAAGCTGCGTGGGGTCCAATGTGGCTTCCTCCCTAGAAAGTGTGTTTACGATTGGAGCCTTAAAACGACTTATGCTTAGTGAGGCTGTTGGCATTAGGGTGCCAACTCCTCAACTCTTATTACTCCTTGTCCCCGATGACTGATGTGGACTATAGTCACTCTGTGATAAGGAAAAGCCATTACGCGCTGGCATTTTTATCTGTCCTTTATCCACATCATTTTAAAAAATCAGCACTATAGAGGATAAAGGACAAAGGAGGACAGGATCCTGTACCTTTCGTACATGTGTAGAGCCAGGGGTTTTGAGAACGTGCAGCTTTTCACAAGCTGCATGGCTAAAGTACCTGTTGTATACACCTACTTAAAGGTACGGGCACTTTTGCTCCACTGATCATTATCACCATTGGTAACTAAGTGCCCCTCTTTACACACCAAGACACATACAAACTTCTGATTTCAGTTTCTTCCCTCCCACTCTAGGAAATCTTAGCAAATGCTGAAGTTGAAAGTATGGTGAATGATGGGTTTTAAAGCATGTTTGTCCTTTGCTAAACAAACAGAGCAGGAACCTATGTAAAGGAACCCAAAGCCAGGTGTGTCTGCAAAGAGACTGGAGGGTATTAGAGAAAGAAGTTGACACTACTTCTGAAAGTCCCTCTCTCAACAAGGAAGATATTGTTGCCTTGTGGTCGCTTTTGTTCCCCAAACAAGATGAATCACATTCCTCACTGAGGACTAGGTCCTTGCCAAGTTTATTAAACAAGGAAATATTTTCCCCTTTGTGCAAACTTTTCAATAAGGACTGTAAGCTGTTCGTGGTAGTGTGAGAAAATCCCCGCCCTACCCTGAATATCTGTACTTTCTAGAAGCAGCTAATCTCTTATTATTAAATTTATTTAAATTAACTTCCGTTAATGTTCTTTTCATCCCATCAACTGAGGTTTGCCTGTGAAAAGTTATAGCATTTTTTATTGGGGGGAGGGGCGGGTTAACATAATTCCATGCAGAAATCCTGTGACTGCAAGGAGCTTTATAAGTTTCAAAACCCTTGCTGAGCAGACTTCCCAAGCCATTGGTCACGCTGTCATGGAATGTAATCCTAACTGCTCATGATGAAGGTGTCAGCTATAGAACGGTAATAAACAGTGTGGCATCCGGTGGTGTCATGGTAAATTTTGAAGTGCAGGCGGTCCTCGTGACAGACCCTGTAACCAAGGAGAGTCCAAAAGTTCAGGAAGCTGTGTTGATCCATATCGAGAAACCCCTTCTAGCAGTCCCCCTGTCCTGTCCCGTTCCCCCAATACTTTGAGGACTGCAGCTAAACTCACAGAGAACAAGGAATTCTGAGGGGAATGGCAGAAGATGTCTGCATCCCTTCTAATCAAAAAGTGTTGGCGCTACATCCCTACAGGTCCTGGCTCCGCCACATCACTGATGTGGCATGGCTGAGAGAACTGAAAGGTCAGTTTGGCTGGGGGGAAACATTACACAGTGCCTAAGAAGAGGAAAAGCGATGTGCTTTTGGCAAGGGGTTGGAGGAAGTGATAGGGTTCCTAGGTGGGCAGGGGAGCCGAGGTTGGCCCTGTTCAGGGGCACGTTGGGGAAGGGTGGTTAGGCTAACCATGGTGCGTGGTGGTTACCGCTAACCACTGAGAGTGCTACTGCCACACATACAGGTAACCATGTTCTGCAACGTGGTTAGACTACCCATTCTCTAATCACCCTCCCTCCCGCAGTCCTCTGGATGGGCGGCCATGCATCCCAGCAGCCTTTGCGCTATCGGCCATTTTGTTGCTGTGGGTCTTTGGTGCTCGGCTACTCCTTCTTTGGCCGACCTTTCTGTGGAGTTCTATGGCAGCTGTCAATTAACCATGGAAGCTGTTCAGACCTCATGCTAAACCATGGTAGAGCCCAGTAACTATTTTGCAGCAAGTGAACATGGTTAGTCCATGATTAATAAACCGCCATGGTTGGGACAGACACCTGTTGAGACATCACGCTAAGCTGACATGGTTAGCTTAAAACAGGGCCATTGCGTCTGGTTTTGTTTTGTTTCTTTAATAGCTGTGAATGGTGGAGCAGAGGTTTCTTGCTCTTCTCCTCCTCCAGTCCCATTGCCCCCATGCTCCCCTCCAACCAGCCTAAGCACATTGTTGATGGGCAACTTCAAGGCCCCTGTTCTTCCATAGGGTGGCCTTCAAAGAGAGGACTATGCTTTGTAAATTAGGACACATGGCCCCCTACGGAAGAGAAGAGGCCTTGACGTTCTCTATGAAAACTGCCTGTTCGGCAGATGGAGCTGGCACATAGGTCACCCGGTCACTATCTTCCCCACTTTGGTGGGATGTATTGTATTTCTATTTAAATTATAGTAATTATTTCTAAATTTGAATCTATGCAATTAGTATGTGCACATTTTATGTAAATCAGTGTTCCCCTTTGTTCTCTTTTTTGGCAATGCATAAATAATCACCCTAGCCCTAACTGTTATGTTAGGCCCTAGAAGCTGCTTTGAAATCTGCTCCAAGACCTCAAAATAAGAAGTGTAAAGCACTTTGTGAGTTGTATCAATGGAAGTGCTATGATTTGTATTTATTTTAGGCCGCCATTAAGGGTAGAACCCTGTCTGGTAGAGGTAGAAGGTTGATTTGGCTGGAAGGAAATCCTCAGGGGGAGCTGAGAGCAAAACTCTCAAGGTTACACAGCTGAGGGGAGAGGAGTACAGTGAAGGCAAGAGGATGGACAGGAGGAAAACAACATGCAGGGCCTTGAACCTGGATGGCTGCGCATTGCCTGGTGAGGGTATCAAGGAAGTAGGAAGAGGAGAACATTACTAAGAGCTAGGGAAAAGAGAGCGCAATGGGTAAGGACATGGGGGAGGACTGATGTTCACATATTGATAGGGCTGCACGTAATAGTTTTCCATTTCACTATTTGGAGCAAAATAGTGGGGGGATATTTCTGGGGGGAACAAACTGTGATTGTGCAAATGTTCACCTTTTTCCAATCCTCTTTAGTTCTACTGTGTTCTTGAACTGGTGCTGTTGCATGGATGCCATTTTCTGCCTGGTTACTCCTTTTTTGCCCTCCTCCTTGGATTAGGTGCATGAGTGAGCCCAGCCAGTCAGGGATCATGAAGTGAATGAGATGATGTCATGCCATGTAGCCAATCAGACTTGGCTAACATGTCACTGAGGGAAAATAAAGTGAATTGAGAGAGAAAGAATGCAAAAGAGGTTAAAAGAAATGAACCGGTAAAACATTTTCACAAGCAATGAAAAAAGTTGTCCACAAAGGTGGACGCTTTTTGACACTGCAGAAAAATGTTTGCTACATAAAATAATTGGAATCAGCCCAGTCATCATTGGGGGGGTGGGGGACAGTACAAACTTGCAACACAAGCCCCCTGCCGCATATGTATAATGTCATGATTTGTATTTATAGCCAGACAGGAGAGTACGTTGTGTGTGGGAGAGTGAACTAGACATTTATTCACATATATGAAATAATATGTGAATAAGTAAATCCTACCAGCACCACTAGCTTGCACTGACCCGGGGATCACTGTCCCTGGTTCCTGCAGTGCTTTGTCCCTCCTACCAGCAGTCCCTCCCTCCTGCCTGTGCCCAAGGAACTCTGGGACTGGTAGTTCTTGAGAGAGCATGTCACATAAGGAAGCACAAAGCTCTCTGTCTCTGAAACCGCAAATCCTACTTCAACTGCACAAGCACACAGCCGCTGTTCTAGAGAAGGGCTTGAACCAGAATGTTGCATGGTTCTGTTCTCACACCACTTCTGATTGGCTCCAGCAGATCTTACAAGATTTGGACAATAGGTACTTAGATGCAAAACAATACGTTTCCATGAATATCCTCAAGCATAATATACAGTTTATTTAGCCTCAGTTTTTCCCCTCCTGGTAATGCAGTTGCAGCCTGGGCCAGCACACCCTTGGATCTATGGGCCCCAGTCAAGTGTACCCCTTCCCCCCTTCCCCATACTTGGGCGCCGCCCAGATATTTGGGCATGTGTCTTTAATTCTGCCTGAGATCTATAAAGAGGAATCCCAGCATCCATCGAATGGTGATCGCCTCCAGTGGTGCCCCCAAGGCCCTTCACTCCCTGTCCCTTTAAAAAACATTTTTAATTAAAAAAATTGAAAACCGTTAGGTTCTCCTTCCTGTTCTTGAACCTGCTGCTGATCCGCTGTTTGGCAGGCAGGAAGAGAAAGCAAGGGGAAAAGGTTGAGGGGAGAGAAAGAGTGAGGCTAGAGGCTAGGAGGGGAGAGAAACAGCGAGGTAAAGAGCTGTGGGCGGGGGGGGAGAAATAGCAAGGTTAGAGGCTGGGAGTGGAGAGAAACAGTAAGATAAAGGGGTGAGTGGGAGGAGAAAGAGCAGGGCTAGGAAGGGAGAGAAAGAAGGTCAGGGATGGGGAAGGGAGAGAAATAGCAAGGAAAGGGGTCAGGTGGGGAGAAATAGCAAGGCTAGAGGCTGGGGGTGGGGAGAGAGAGCATGCACAAAAAGGAAAGATCTATGTGGACAGAGGAAACAAAAGTTTTTTGACATGCTTTTTAAAAAATGGAGGGATGAGGTACACAGCTGTTTCACGCAATCCCAGCCCCTCCCAGCCTGGTGCCCTCCACATATCTTGGACTTCAGCTTCCATCAGCCCCTGCCAGCATGGCCAATGGCCAGGAATGCTGGGAGTTATAATCCAGAACATCTGGAGAGCACCTGGTTGGGGAAGGCTGTGCTATGCAGTGAGAATCGGACAGGCAGCAGTGGATTTAATCTATAGGAAGGCAGACTTCAGTGAAACTTTTCAGCCACTGTGGGAGCTAGAAGTATGCTTTTTTTCTTTTCTTTTTTGAAGTTAAATGGCCAACAGCCTCACAAGGTGAGACATAATACTCATTATAGGCTAGGGTTTAAAGCTCTAAAGGTTTGAGGGCTTTCACTGGACACCATCCACATGTTTCTAAGCTATTTCCTGCCACCAGAGGACTAGAAACATTAACAAATTTCTAAAACTTAAAAAAGCAGTTCTCTTTGAACACTCCTAAATAGCCACCTCTCTCTTTTTAATCCATGACAGCCATGCAGCGCCTAGCACAATCCCATTTGGAATCAAACAGTTCCTGGATGGATGAAGACTATGCTGAAGATGTTGAGGAAGAAGATGAAGAGGAGGAGGAGGAGGAGGAGGAGGAAGAAGATGCTCAGGATTCAGATGACACTGTGAGGGAGATGCCTGGTCTGTGTAAGGCTGGAGGTAAGCAATGACAATTGGGGGCAGACAAAAGAGATGGGGAGTGAGGATGTGAAGCCAGCAGGGGGCAGCAGGGAATCCCATCTTGAGCTTTGCGTTGCAGAGAGAGGCACTTTCTAGATGGCTCCTGCAGCTGATTTTCCAAGTATTAGTTTGTTTTGAACCCTTCATATTGGTGTACTTCTTAACCAATCTAGTACCATTACTGTCTGCACAATATTTTGTTGTCATCGCACTTGCAGTGGTCAATTTGGTCAATATAATACAAATGGATTTTATTCATAGAATCATAGGGTTGGAAGGGGCTGATAAGACCATCGAATCCAACCCTGTGCTCAGTGCAGGAATCCAAGTCAAAGCATCCCTGACAGATGGCTGTCCAGCTTCATCTCGAATGCCTCCAGCGTGGGAGAGCCCACCACCTCCCTAGGGAATTGGTTTCATTGTCGTATTGCTCTAACAGTCAGGATGTTTTTCCTGATGTTCAGCCGGAATCTGGCTTCCTGTGATTTGAGCCCATGACTCCGTGTCCTGCACTCTGGGATGATCGAGAAGAGATGCTGGCCTTCCTCTCTGTGACAACCTTTCAAGTCCTTGAAGAGCGCTATCCTATCTCCCCTCTGTCTTCTCTCCTCACGGCTAAACATGCCCAGTTCTTTCCATCTCTCTTCATAGGGCTTTGTTCCCAGTCCCCTGATCATCTTTGTTGCCCTCCTCTGAACCCTCTCCAGCTTGTCTGCATCCTTCTTAAAGTGCGGTGCCCAGAACTGGACACAGGACTCCAGATGAGGCCTAACCAGTGCTGAGTAGAGGGGAACTAGGACTTCCCGGGATTTGGAAGCTCAAGGGGCTGGAGCAACTCCCCTATGAGGAAAGGCTACAGCATTGGGGGCAGTTTCCTTTCTTTGAGGTATGTCCCCTCCCCTGAGTCACTTAATGAAATCTTTTAAAATATGCCCACGTGTGTTAAAACAGTGCGCCACAAAGGTGGAAGGAAGGAGCGCTACTTCCTTGGTTATGTAACAGAACAGGAATCATCTAGTTTTCAGCCCCAAACTGCAATGAATACTGCTGAGCTACAGATAGAAATCTAGCAACAAAATATATAGCAACAAAATATATTTGCACTGTTGGGAGTCCACACCATAGTCACTCATCTCAAACTACAGCAGAGAGAAAGATGCACAGATTGTGTCTTTTTAAAACATTAGAATCAGATCAGTGGTCCATCTCGTCTAGCATCCTGTTTCTAGCCACATACTTCTAGGAAGCCCACATATGCAGGCATGATATGGAGGTCCAGGTAATACTCTTCCAGTTTCCGAGGCTAAAATAGCAATCATCCTTAATATTTTTTTTATTTATTAAATTTCTTAATCGCCCATCTGGCCGGTCACCGATGGGCGATCTGGTGATTGTACAACAGTACAATTTAAAAAATTGTACAACAGTACAATTTAAAACAGTAAACAGGCTGATCTTGTTGAGCGGCCTGTCTGGTGTTGCTGGAGGCGCTCCTTGAGATAGGCTGGGCCAGAACTGTATAGGGTTTTAGAGGTCAAATCCAACACCTTGAATTTGGCCCAGAAAACAACTGGTAACCAGTGCAGCTCCTTCAGCACCCAAGTGATGTGATCACGCCGGCGGCTGCCTTTAATCAGGCGAGCCGCTGCGTTCTGCACCAGCTACAGCTTCCAAACCGTCTTCAAGGGTAACTCCACGTAGAGCACATTACAGTAGTCTAGACGAGAGGAGACCAGGGCATGTACTACCAATGGGAGCAGATGGTCGGGAAGATAGGGGCGCAGCCGCCATATCAGATGGAGTTGGTACAACGCTGCCCACACTCCTACTGGCAACAGGAAGTAGTCCAGCTTTCAGCTGCAACTTGCATTGAATGCTCCTAGGTGACAGAGATGGGGATCCTATGACAAACCGTCATAACCCACAGTCTTGGGTTATTTCTCTGGCTTGTCAGGGAGAAATAACCCAGGGTTCCTGGTTCACATGTAATGCTAACCAAGCCACAGATGGCAGATCAGTGGTTTGTTTAGCCACTCTCGCTTGCCATGGGAGCAACTGGGCAGTGTGCACTAGTACACTGCCTAGTTCACACTAACCCAGATTTTTACAACAAAATCTGGGTTACTGTGATGTGCAAACAGGGCCTATTTCTGACTTCTTTCCAGCCTAGTCCTTACAAAGCATTTCCCAGTTCTCTAAAACCTAAATTTTGCACGCAGAACATGTGAAGGGTAAGTAGAGAACTGCATATATGCATCGGTGTCAATATACCTGCAGATGGTCATCATGACAGCAATGAACCAATAATTTTTTTTTAGTCATGACTCACTTTGTTTTCAACAGGGGTTAGCTATGATGAACTTTAATTGGATTGGGGTCATTGTCTGTGAAATGTGTTTGGAGTTCACCATTCAAGTTTCTTGCTTCAACCCAAAACTTGGATTTAGTTGGACATTCTTCCCCCTCCCCAACCTAAATTCTACAGTAGATTATTTGAACTGAATTATGGAATTACTTGCCATCATTCAGTGTTGGTACTCCCTGTAGGTTGTTCTTAAGCGGATAAGATAAATTCATGGAGGACCCATCTTATTAGCCATGACAAGCCAAACACAACCTCCAAGATTATATGCAGTGTACCTTTGATGCCCTGGTTTTGAACTCACAGAGGCATCAGGCTACCTGCTGTTGGAGACAGAATGCAGGGCCCTTGGCCTGATCTAACAAAGCAATTCATCCTTGATCAGGACAACCGAATCTGCAATTATACTGACATACGTGTGTGTGTGTGTGTGTGTGTGTGTAGGGGGGGATTTTACAAGTTTGTTGTGGAGATCTCAATAATTTCTTTGAAGTTTGAACTATTGTTCCAAAAAATTGTTTGTCTATTTATTTATTACGTTTCTGTATCGCCCAATAGCCAAAGCTCTATTATTATTCAGTACTGAAAATCACATAAGCCCCTGTTTGTTCGTTTGTTTTAATTCCCCCTGCTTTCAGATTTTTTTTTTAATGCACGTGCTTCAGCCTGGGGTGATCTCTCAAAGGGTGTTGTGGGGAGGAGGTCTGATTCCTGAGGTCACATAGTTCCCAGGCAGGTAGGTTGTTACCGTGGTGACATACTTCTATGTAAAGGGCGTTCACCCACTGTTAGCCACGGATCCCACTCACTGGGGGTGCACTGCGTGTACGGAATACATTTCCCTTCATTTAGCACCTCTGCTGTCAGGGAGAAACCTGTAAATGCCCCCCACACACACACACTCGCGCTCCTTATCCCACTGCAGGGAGCTGCCAGTCTCCTAGGAAACCAGCTTTCTTCCTCAGCAGGAAGGAGCTAGGAGATGGGAGAGGTGGCTTCTATACAAAGCATTCTTCTCTCTCCCGCCCCCAGTCCCTCTGTCCGCATACTTACTTTTTCTTGCTGTACCAGAGCAAAGGTCTGAAACTCAAGACGGTTGCTAAGTATCTGGGGCTTTAAAGCAGACTTTGCGGACTTCAGTTGAAATCTAGCTGCATGGCACTTCTTTAATCAGCAGAAAAAATAAGGGCCATGTGAATATAGCCAGGATTCACGCAATAAACATTGTTGCAGGAGGAAGGTTTGTGATAACGCGCTGATTCTCAGTCTGCGCAAATGTCATGAGGACTGGAAACTTGCTTTCTTTTTCTTTCTTTTTAATGCCGTTGTACTACTACTACAACAAAAATTAATGTAGCAACTCCACTTTATTGAGGATATCAGATTTTCAAATGACTATCTTTGCCACGTCTTCTCTGCCTAGCTCTCATTTTTCATTATTTGTTACAGTATCCCCGGGACAGAAACCGCTGGGTTCAGGTTCCAAGGCAGCATTGCTAAGGCAATGCACTGGTAAGAAAACTGCTTCCTCTCATGCCAGATCTATGTCATAGTGATGTGTCTTTTAGTTACATAGTTAAAGCAATCAGTGCTACAGCAGAGACAAAGGACATAGCTCCTAAGCATTGTGTAGTTGCACAGAAGAGGGAATTTCAACACATGCCACTTTTCTCACCCCTTCATGCTGAACTGCATTTGCCCAAATGCCTTCTTGTCTATAACTGTGAAAGGTATGGGAGCCCTATCCGTGTTTACCTCTGGCCACCTTAGTCAGCACTTGGGAGAGTTCTGGTTACACGGTTAAGAAGCAAGGAATGCTCTTCTTCTGGAAAACAAGGAACTTGCATGATGTCTTTCAGAACAGAGCTAACAATCTGAATAGGTAAGATGCATGCAGGGCATGTTAAGGTAGTAGAAAACTATTGCAGGAGGTCTATTACAAGGCTGGTGCAAAATGGCCTGCTGGCTACAGAATTATTAGAAAGGGCCAAAACTGCCATGGACCAGCTTCTATACAGAGTCACCTATGCAATCTAGATCAGTGGGTTTACTTGCAATCAGAGCTCAGAAGCATTGCACAAAGGGGCCTGCAAAGCAATGGCTTGTGAAAGAAGGCAGAGAGCACACGTTGCAGGGGAAGAGGGAAAAAAGTGGCTCAAAGTTTCTGCTTCTTAGGAAACTTGCTGTTCCTATACCTTTTGGGGGTGGGAGGGAGAGCTTGAGGGGAAAAAAACACATGCCTTCCATTTCTTCTTCTTCTTCTTCTCTCTCTCTCTCTCTCTCCCCCTCCCTCCCACCCCTCCAATCTTTGTAATGACTTCCCGAGAAGTCTTGGAGAATAAGCCCAAAGAACCTGATCATCCTGCCTATCCGGCTCTCTCCAAATCACAGAAACGGAAAGGTAAATTTGGGTGCTACAGTATAGGGCTTAAGAAGGGTTTATTACGTGGGCATGGGATAAAGGCTACCAACATTGGCAGAGGCAGACAGTTGTTTTTAAGAGAGTTGAAGGTGGCACAACAGCAACATTATTGCCTGCGGAGGACGCGCTCGTTTGGTTTGTCCTGCTGCTGTCGCTGGTCAAAGAGGTTGCGCATTTTCTGAAGCACTCCAAAAACTTGCAAAAGCTGTGAACAGAATCAGAGATGCTGAGAGGAGCATACGCACCGCAGGCATCTGTCCATCTCTCATGTCACCTCCAAGCCTCTGTAAAAACCCTTGTCTGTCTCCAGCCGTTGTTGCCATGGACACAGAATTGTAGTCAGCGCGGTGGATGTTCTGTGAGGACGAGAGGGGACCCACAACAAAACGTGGCATGTATCCCTGACCCATAAACAGCCTCTTTGAACAGCATCATCTGCCGCTTTGGGGGGCTTGCAGGAGTCACCTCCTTTCTTTCCCATAATCCTTCCTCTGCTGTGCTAGATGCTAAAGGCTCAGAATCAGGACTGGCTGGCAGCCTTAAACGTGACAGTGATGATGATGATGATGATGATTTTACATTGCTGTATACCAGGGGTGCAGAACCAAAGGCCCGGGGGCCAAATCCAGCCCTACAGGGGGTCCCCAGAGGGCCCCACTCCCTCCCCCTGGCCCTACCCCCTTTCCCCCATCCACCACTCGTGGCTTTTGTGTGGGGTTTTTCCTTTCTAAAAGGTCGAAATCCCTCCCCTACAGCTTAGTTACTGGCAGGAAGAGGTTTAAGCTGAAATACACTGGTATTTTTTGGTATGTTGGCACTGTCCCTTTTTGCCTTCAGCCCACGCTGGGATGCAGCTCCGCAGAGCTTCTCCAAAATGAAATTCGGCTCTTGGGATGAAAGAAGTTCTGCACCCCTATGGTATAGCAGGGGAGACCCTAAGGTGCATGTTCCCCTGACTTAATGCTCTCTTGACCCTACGCTATTAGGAGCTCAAACAGGCTCTGTCCCTCCACTTTCTCTTTTCGGTTGACACCTTTAGTATTTCTTGACTCTCAACTTACCATAACCATAGAATTGATTTCTAGAATCACACAGCCTACCTGACTTCCTTTAGACCCTTGTCTCCCCTCCCCAGGGCAGATGTGGGAGCTGCCCATAGAAAATCATAAGAACATAAGAAGAGCCCTCCGGATCAGACCTAGTCCACCTAGTCCAGCATTCTGTTCACACAGCAGCCAACCAGCTGTCGACTGGGAACCCACAAGCAGGGCATGAGCGTGGCAGCACCCTCCCACCCATGTTTCCCAGCAACTGGTGTACATAGGCTCACTGCCTCTGGTGCTGGAGGGAGCACATGGCCATCAGGACTAGCAGCCATTGATCCACTTCTGGCTTCTCATGGAGAAATCCAAGATTTTAGTATAGCTGTGACTGGGCAGCAGTGCATGTGTGTCCCAACAAAAGGAGTTCCTGGCTTTGCCGTTCACTATCAACCTGGATGTTCCCTCTCCAGACAATGAGATAAGTTGCTCTAGAGTTTTCTTGTTTTTATGCCCTCAGCATTGCAAAGCTCCAGCAAGTACATAAGCCCTGGAAAGCAGATGTGGCCTTTTATTGGTTTTAACCATTTTTATTTTCCTTTCCATTTACAAACATACGTACTTCTGTGTACCTAAGCAGTCCCCCGAGTATGTAGAGCCATGCTTGTAATGCTATAGAGGGGCATGTTTGAAATACTACATTCTCATACCATGGATCGATTCACAAGCCCCACTCCCTCCACTATTACGCATTTTTGAGGGCTCCTGCTTTAAGCTGTATATAGTCCTGTCCCCCACTGATTTAAATGCAAAGTGGGTAATGATTATTTTTGTTTAAAATATACTAGAAAAACAAGCGTCTTTGTGCCACAAGGCTCACACTGTGGGCATAACTACGCATGATGTTAAATGCATTGCCTGGATAGCTGTATGCGTTGTGTGGGTTTTTTCAATGAACAGTAAAGGACGGGGAGGCATCCATATTGAATTGAGACCACAGTATGCAGGGAGAGGAGGTTTAACCCTTCCTTCCCCCAATGTGATCCTGCCAAAAATCTCCTGTACCTCCCACATACGGCAATTATGGACAGAAAAAGGCTCCCCTTGGCACCAAAGTGTACGGGAGGGGCGGGACTGGGCCATGTGCAGCAGCCTGGAACGAGGCAGGAGCCAGGGCTAAAGAGTACTCAGGATCAGAGGCAAACCAGGAACAAGGCCAGAAACACAAATAACAAGGCCAGCAACACAAGCTACGCTCAAGCAGACCTTGTTGTTCAACCAAAGTTCCACACAGACGGGAAGCCCTCTTCCTACCCTGGAGGATCCCATGGCCAGACTGGGTGGAAAAAGTCTAGAATAGGGGTCCCCAACCTTTTTGGACCTGTGGGCACATTTGGGAATTTGAGGAATTGCTGTGGGTACCACCACAAAATGGCTCCCACAGAGGATGTGGCTACTCACATAATGGCTGCTGTAGGGGCAATTATGTAAGTAGCCACATCCTCCTAGACGTGGCTAGAGAAAAGTGAGCTAAAGAGATGCGGGGGAGAGAAATAGTGAGGCTAGATGCTGGGAGGAGGGGTAAACAGCAAGGCAAAGGGGTCGAGAAAGAGCAAGGCTAGAGGCTAGGAGGGGAAGAAACAGTGAGCTAAGAGGTGGAGGGGGGAAAGTGAGGCTAGAGGCTGGGAGGGAGGGAGAAACAGCAAGGCAAATGGGTAGAGGGGAGAGAAGGAGCAAGGCTAGAGGCTAGGAGGGAGGAGGAAACCACAAGGCAAAGTGGTCAAGAAAGAGCAAGGCTAGAGGCTAGGAGAAACTGACCTAAGAGGCGGAAGGGGGAAAGCAAAGCTAGAGGCAGGGAGGGAGAGGGAAACAGCAAGGCAAATGGGTACAGGGGAGAGAAAGAGCAAGGCTAGAGGCTAGAAAGGGGAAGGAAGGAAGGAAGGAGAAAGAAGGAAGGAAGGAAGGAAAGAAAGAAAGAAAGAAAGAAAGAAAGAAAGAAAGAAACAGACAGACTACCCTAACATTTTCTAAGGTTTTTATTTTAAAGCCTTTTTTTTGAAGGGTGCAGGGAGGGGAGAGCTTCATGGGCGCCACTGGAGTTCCCTGGGGCACTGCATTGGGGATGCCTGGTCCAGAAGGCACTTCACCGATCAGCTGTAATAGCAAAGCCCACCACATGGGGCAGCAGTCAGTAGTTCTCGACCAGGGCAGTGGGCCAAGGCCGGAAGCCCAGCAGGGAGGGAAGGGTTAAACCTCCCCTTCCTGCACTGCAATCCTGATTCAAAACGAAATCACCCTGTCCACACTTACTGTTAAATAAATCAACCTCCCACAGTGCTGCAGGCAACACACGTAATGTCACGTGTAGTTAGGTCCTAACAAAACCTTAAGGAAGCATCCAACAAAGGCGAAATAGGGACAGTGTTTTACCAGGGATAGATACCAGAAAACAGAATATCTTTGATACAGAGGAATCGTTGGAGAATATAAAATGTCATCCCTGGTGGGGTCGCTGCCACGGTCAAAGAAAGTTGCATGGGGGTGGGGAGAAATGATCCAACAAGACAGTATGAAACTAGGCCAAAGAATGTACTATATAGTCACAGTTTTAACTATATAAGCTATACAGCTAAGGCAGCTGACATTTTCAATTCTATAATTATAAAGCCTGAAAATTATATCCATTATAAAGGCAAGAGGATTTCTCCTATCAGCATGAAATTTGGCATGGAGAATATTCCTGGGTAGGCTTGGGGGTGGGGTCAGGGGGTAAAATATAGTCAAATTTCAGAAAATTCTGGTGAAGATGTCTGTATTAGAGCAGTTCCAGTTTTTTGCTTTCAGGTTTAGGCATCCCATGTTTTCTACCGTTTTTGTACACACCCAAAACATACCTTAAATTTCTCCTTTAGGCAGTTTCCATTATATAAAAAATGCAAGGGTATTGCAGGGAGCCTCACTTTTGCTGGTGAAAATCTGTTATGTAAATCTAAAATTACGAGGTTTCAAAATCCCCATTTTAATCAGTTGTTTAACCAAGGGGAAGTTATTCAGTACATGCTTATCATCAGACAGAGGCTTCCCAGATGGAGCCTGCTTTCCAAAAGAAAAATGACCATTGCCAAACAGGCTGCGGCTGTAGAAGACCACAGGTGGGAGAAGCAGAGCTGCTGTAACTGTTTTTGTGTGTGGAACATGAGTTTGGATGTGTTTGGGTGAAGTGCTCCAGTATGTGTGACTGTGTGTGTGCATGTGGGAAAGGGGAGCTACCATGACTCAACTTAATTTGCAGTCTCTGGTTTCTCTCACTTCTTGTGATTTACTCTGTGACCTGGTTCACACGTCACCAACAATCTGATTTGAACTCGTGGGTTCTTTGTTCCTCAGCAACGTGTAAACAACCCAGGGACAGCACATCCCAGGTTATTTAACACATCGGAAGCAGGTGGGCACGAGGGGACCAGCACACATGGTTGTTCCCATTGCACTTTCAGCAACCCACAGCTTGTTAACAATGTGCAGACCAGGTCTGGATCTTTTGTGAGATCTTTGCCTATGTTTGCAGTCTGTGATAACAACAGTGGACCACATTACAGAGTTGTTGTAACCCATTCTATTTCCCCCCTTTTCAGGCAATATAGTGACAACAATGGGCCATATTTTAGGCCCAATATAGTTCTTAAACCATTGGACAAACTCTGGAGATAATAATAAAAACAGGGATAATATGGAGATAATAATAAAAAATGGCCTTCCTTAGAGGGTTGATGTAATGATTCCTGAGATAACAGTGTGAAGTGATTAAACAAACTAAAGTACAGTATAAATGCTACATATTACATGGCTGCATTGAAGTTAAACTTTGCCACCCTTCACATCCCCGCCAGAGCGAACTTATAGGATTCAGTGAATATTCTTTAAAACAAGCAAAAACAAAGAAATTCTAAGATTTAAGAGTTGGTAAGGCATTTACAGATTCATTCCTGCACCAAAAAGGGTGGAACGTGTAAGTTAAGTTATATGCATAAATGTGTTTACTGCACGTATGGTGAGAAAGTTAAGGCTAGTGCCTTAATTCACCATTTCCATGCTTTTTGGTGCATGAGTGCATGTTTAAGCACCTTAATTTTTCTCAGAGTTATTTTGATCTTAGAATTGGCTCACAGTGAAGTATGAATGCCTTTGTTTGATCTGTGCTGCCTGTAGCCTGAGCTCTTTGAAGGATTCTTGTAGCCAGGAGATGTTTTCCCTTCTTGTTTGTCACTGTGAAGTTTGGTCCCATCAGGTGGACAGAAAGTATCCTTCGCTGGATCTGTAGAGGAGGTCCCCACTGAATCAGAAAAACCAGAAGGTGCTGAAGGAGGAGAAGCCCAAGACCAGCAGAACCAGGAGGCAGCGGTGGAACTGGGACAGGAGGATCCACCACTAACAGGTGATGTAGCTGGATGAAGCTCTGTCTCTGTCTGTTGTGGTAGCTAGGCAACACATTGCTAGGCCTAGTCATGGGCTATTAATAATTTCTTGTATTTCCAGTTTTGCAAAGGGCTGCATCATCTATATTGTCTGTTTGCCTCACAACAACCCTGTAGTGGGTTCCCATTATTCATGGTTTGTATCAATGACCCAGTGAAACCTGAGAGAGTGGCTTGCCTAAGGCACTATATCTGTGGTAGAAGTGGGTCTTGAAGCCAGGGAGGCCCACAACCAAGTCCAGCTTTGTAGCCCATGGACTGCATTGGCCACAGGGGCAAGAGTGCTCTTCTGCAGAACTATTAAAAGCGCAAAAGCTCGGGTCCCCTTACGGTGCAAGAGATGAATGCACTGGCCCGCTTGCATTAGCTGCCTGTATGTTTCTGAGCCTGATTCAAGGTGCTGGTTTTAACCTATAAAGCCCTACACAGCTTTGGGTCACAGTACCTGATGGAGCACCTCTCCCAACACGAACCTATCCGTACACTACGCTCAGCGTCTAAGGTCCTCCTTAAGCTGCCTACTCCGAGGGAAGCTTGGAAGACAGCAACAAGGGAGAGGGTCTTCTCAGTGGTGGCTCCCCAAGTATGGGAATGATCTCCCCGACGAGGCCTGCCTGGCACCAACATTTATTTATTATTAAATTTATTAATCGCCCATCTGGCTGGTCACCCAGCCACTCTGGGCGATGTACAGCATACAATAAAACAATTTAAAACAATAAAATTCTACAGTAAAAACATTTTCTAAAATACCCTAACCCACCCCAAATGCCTGCCTGAACAACCACATTTTTAATGCACGATGGAAGCTCATTTAAAGAGGGGGCATGGCGGAGTTCCCTAGGGAGGGAGTTCCACAGAGTGGGGGCCACCACAGAAAAGGCCCTCTCCCTCATCCCCACCAGTCTAGCTGTCCTGGCTGATGGGACAGAGAGAAGGCCATCCGAGGCTGATCTTGTTAAGCGGCCTATCTGGTGTTGCTGGAGGCGCTCCTTAAGATAGGCTGGGACAGAACCATATAGGGTTTTAAAGGTCAAAACCAACACCTTGAATTTGGCCCGGAAAACAACTGGTAACCAGTGCAACTCCTTCAGCACTGGAGTGATGTGATCTTGCTGGCGGCTGCCTTTAATCAGGCGAGCCGCTGCGTTCTGTACCAGCTGCAGCTTCCGAACCGTCTTCAAGGGTAACCCCACGTAGAGCGCATTACAGTAGTCTAAACGAGAGGAGACCAGGGCATGTACTACCGATGGGAGCAGATGGTCGGGAAGGAAGGGGCGCCGCCGCCGTATCAGATGGAGTTGATACAGCGCTGTCCGGCTCACAGCTGACACCTGAGCCTCCATGGACAGCTGGGAGTCCAAAATGGCCCCCAGGCTGCGGACCTGGTCTTTCAAGGGTAGCCATACCCCATTCAACACCAGGTCAACATCCGCCAGCCTCCTCTTGTCTCCCACCAAAAGTACCTCGGTCTTGTCAGGGTTCAGCTTCAGCTTATTCCTCCCCATCCAGCCACTCACCGTCTCCAGACATTTGGACAGGGATTCTACGGCCAACCTTGGTGAAGATTTGAACGAGAGGTAGAGCTGCATGTCATCCGCATACTGATGACACCGCACCCCAAACCTCCTGATGATAGCCCCCAGCGGCTTCACATAGATGTCAAATAGCATTGGGGAGAGGATGGAACCCTGTGGCACCCCGCAAGTGAGTGGCCACGGGTTTGAAACCTCCTCTCCCAGTGCTACCCTCTGGTACCTGCCGGAGAAGAAGGACTGGAACCACCGCAATACAGTGTCTCCAATGCCCAGCCCCTCCAGGCGGTCCAGGAGGATACCGTGGCCAAGGGTATCAAAAGCCGCTGAGAGGTCGAGGAGAACAAGGAAGGAGCATTTACCCCTATCCAGAGCCCTCCTCATATCATCCACCAAGGCTGTTTCTGTCCCATGCCCAAGCCTGAAGCCCAACTGAAATGGGTCTAGATAATCGGTTTCTTCCAAGTGTGCCTTCGACTGCATCACCACCACCCGCTCAATCACCTTGCCCAAAAATGGCAGATTTGAGACTGGGCAAAAGTTGTTCAAAACTTGAGGATCCAAGGAGGGCTTCTTTAAGACCGGTCTTATCACTGCCTCCTTGAGGGCTGATGGCATCACTCCCTCTTCAAGGGAGGCGTTCACCACCGCCCTGATCCCCTCACCCAGTCTCTCTCTGCAGCCCATAATGAGCCAAGATGGGCAAGGATCAAGTAAGCAGGTGGTCGGCCTTACAGATGAAAGCACCTTGTCCACTTCATTAGGAGGAAGAAGCTGGAACCGATCCCACAAAACCGGTTTGCCACAGGCCACCTCTTGCTCACTAACTGTATCCACAGCGTGCAGAGTAACACCCCTAATCTGATCAATTTTATCTGCAAAGTGCCTTGCCAAGGCCTCACAGGAGACCTTAGAATGCTCCAGTGGTTCAGGAGCCACAGGACCGACCAGGCTCCAGACCACTTGGAACAGCCTCCTGGGACAGCACTCTGCAGACGTGATAGAGGCAGCATAATATTCCTTTTTTGCTGCCCTCACCACCATGTGATAGGCTGAAGATACAGCTCTAGCCTGTGTCTGATCGTCTTTGGAGCGAGACTTCCGCCACCGGCGCTCTAGCCGTCTCACCTCCTGTTTCAGAGCTCGTAACTGCGGATTGAACCATGGTGCAGTCCGAGCCCTGTTCAGAGGGAGAGGGCGTTTCGGAGCCACCTGATCTAATGCCCCAGTGATTGCGGCATTCCAGCCACCCACCAAGGTCTCGACCGAGTGGCCGTTGGCATGCCCCAGAGAATCCCCAAGCGCGTTCAGGAATCCATTCGGATCCATAAGACGCCTGGGGCGGACCATTTTAATGGGTCCTCCACCCCTGCGGAGGGGTTGTGGAACCGAGAAGTCCAACGTCACCAGATAGTGATCTGACCATGACAAGGGGGTTGTGGATATACCCCCGACTTCCAGATCACTCCCCGCTTCTCCAGAAACAAACACAAGGTCTAGTGCATGACCGGCTACATAGGTGGACCCAGTTAGAATATGGTGCAGCTCCCAAGAGGCCATGGTCTCCATGAAGTCCCGAGGTGCTCCTGTGAGGATGGCCTCCGAATGTACGTTAAAGTCCCCCAACACCAATAAGTTAGGGGACTGCACACGCACTTCAGAGACCACCTCAAGCACCTCGGCCAGGGAGTCAGTCCTGCAGTGGGGTGGACAGTACATGAGCAGAATCCCCAGACTGCCCTTCGGGCCCAACCTCCAGTACATGCACGCAGCAACCTTGGTCTCCCAGAGAGGGGGTGTGGTGAAGACCAAGGACTCTCGGTAGATAACAGCCACTCCCCCTCCCCGATCCCCAGCCCTCGGCTGCTGTGCATACGAAAATCCGGCTGGACACATGGCTGCAAGGGTTGGAGCAGCAGCTTCGGCCAGCCAGGTCTCCGTAATACATGCCAGGTCTGCACCCTCATCCAGGGTGATATCTTTTCGGTGCCAGGTTAAGCCCTTTCTCTTCTCCCAGGCATCTGGCAGTATATGATGAGTTTTAATCGATCCTGGATTTGTCTTATGGTTATGGTTGATTCATAGAATCATAGAATAAATAGTAGGGTTGGAAAGTTGTTTTAGATATATGTTGTCCTTTTGTATATTGTCTGTTTGTGTGTGTTTTTATGTAAATGGCTTTTAACCTCTGTATACTGTATTTCTAATGTTTTTAATCTTTGTAAACTGCCCAGAGAGCTTTGGCTATGGGGCAGTATAGACATGAGCGCTCAAACTCTGAAACTGCATGCATTTGCTGCTGCTCAGGTTGTTGTACATGGGATTATCCTATGTGAAGTAGGTTGGCTGAAAGATAGTGATAGGCCCGAAGTGAGCTTCATATCTGAGTAGCAGAGCCGGTGTGGTGTAGTGGTTAGAGTGTTGGACTGGGACTCAGAAGACCCAGCTTCTGGTCCCCACTTGGCCCTGAAGCTCACTGGGTGGCTTTGGGCCAGTCACTCAGCCTAACCTACCTCATAGGGTTGTTGTGAGGATAAAATAGAGAAGAGGAGGTGGCGATTATGTGCACCGCATTGGGCTCCTTTGAGGAAAGGCGAGATATAAATGCAACGAATAGTAAGAATAATTTGAATCCAGATCTTTGTTCAAGTCCAGCACTCTATACTGACCATCGCTATATCCACTGAGAAGCTGGCTCATTTGCTTGAATCTAGAAATACCTGGTTCTCAAGCACCTTGGTGCAGTATATCTTGTTTGCTCCTGCTGTCTTTATCGTGACACAATGTGGGGGAGACAGATAAGGAATGTAGTCTAGGGCCTGGGAGTTTTGCACGGCGACAACCATCGCATCCCTCCAAGCCTTGGTTTCCACAAGTGTAGAACACATGTTTAAACTGGTTTCAAAACTGTTGTAACTGTCATGGTTTCCAAACAAGGAACCCTGGGAACTGCAGTGCTATGAAAGGCAAGGCATCTCTTACACAGAAATGTCAGCACTTTCACAAAACGTTATTGTTGGTTTTAATTGTTGTTTTTATCATTGGCTTTTATTGTTGTTTTTATGTTTTTATCACTTTTAATATTTTAACTGTTTTTATGTATTTTATTGTAAGACGCCTTGGGGGGCTTCTGCCCTGAAAGGTGGCCAAGAAATATTTCAGATACAATAAATAAATAAAACTATGGTTCCTAGGATTCACTGGGAGGAAACTATCACATTTAAAGTGGTTTGAAACTGGTTTGATTTTGATGCAGATATGCTAAATTGCAGGAAAAATTTTCTAAATATTTTTCCTTCTCCTGTAGATCATGCCATGGAGCTGAGTCACTCCAGCTGGGAAGAGAGACCCCCCTGTGCTCTTAACCTGGAAAGCCGTTCCTCCCCACCCCCGATTCGCACCACCACCTAGCACAGGAGGTGAAGGGTTGACTTGGGAGCTGTCCTGTTGACGGAGAACTCTCATTTTTCACCAAGACAAATTGGATTATTTCCTTTAACAACTATTTTCTCTTTTATTCTCTTTTCTGTTCCAATTTGGTCTTTCATTTGGCAGTGTTTGGCTTGTGTTCAGTGAATTATTTAATGCAGAGAAAGAGTGGATGGAAAGCTGTTGGGCACCGAAGCTAGGAATAAAACTTCCAAGTTCAGAGGCAGGATATCCCGGATGTCCAGGTGCTGGGGACAAGTGACAGAGTGTGGCGATCTCTATTGTGCCTTGCTTGTGAGGTTCCCTGGGGAGGCGGGGGGTGGGGGGTCAGGCTGGTAACTGTCTGAAGTGCAGTGCTGGCCTTGATGTTCATTTGGTGTGATCCAGCATGGCTAATCTTAGGTTTTCATGCCTCTGCTCATCCACTTAGATCTGAAATTCTGTAACTGTGTTCTGTGAGACCAGTAGAAATGGTTTTATTGAAGGGATTCAGGTAATTGGGTGCTTCCAGACAGATGGATCCTAGAGCTAACAGACAAAAGACCACTATTCCATCTTTCCCTCCTTAATGGGTTTTGGGTGCTTCCAGACAAAGGGTTCCTAGCACTAGCTTGCAGAAGGCATCATGCTTCTGATCCATCGTTTTCTCCTTAGCAGATTTTGTGTGTTAAGGAAAATGACGGAAGAAGTGGTAAGAAAACATGGGAAGGTCACGAGTAGGAGATGGCATCTGGACCCCCTATAAACTTCCGTAAATGGGGCAAAGCGACGGTGCTGTAAAAGCCTCATCTGGAAGCAGCCTTTCTGTGGCAAGAAAAAAGATGGAGGAAGTGGCAGGAAAACACAAATGGAAGGCAAGGATATCTGGACCTCCTCCAAAAATTCCATGAATGAGGCAGAGTGATTGCACAGTAGAAACCTTTTCTGGAAGCACACCTGGTCTGAAGATGTTGCCATTAGATTTCTGGAAGCCAAATTTGGAAAAGTGCAAGTGTCCCAGTAGGTAGCAACTGGAGCTGGGTTCAGACTGATAAACTAGAGGGGAGATCTCTGATTGGTCCACTTCTAACTTCTCTCACCCCCCACCAGTGTTCCATTCATTTCTCTGAAACCTGTAAATCAAAATCCAATCAATTTGTATAGTCAAAGCTGCTCTTTCGCTTTCTATGCCCTTTGACCCCACCCCATCACACTCCTCTCCCCATGTACTGGGCCATGCCTTTCCATATGCCTCTCTGCTCTATTAAAGCTTTGTAAATAAATGAGATGTTTAAAGAGTGTTTTATGGAGAAAGGAGCGGCCTCCAGCCTGAGGTAAGTGAGCTCCTCTTTACTGCATCAGCCAAGAACTACAGAAGCAAAGATTTCCATAACTCTGTGGGATTTGTGTGTGTGCAAATTATCTGTAAGTGCATGAACCAAGGCGCGGTGACAGCGGGTGTTACAGAGCAGTAGGACACGGTTTGTGAGGACAGGTGTTCTTGTCTACGATGACTCCCAACTGGTGGGTTGGCATTCTCCCAGTCAAGCCAGAGCTGACATTTCTCAGAAGCCATTTTTCTGAAGAAGAAATCTGAGGTTTTTCTTTTTTCTCATCCCTCTAGAAAAAGAAGGCCACTTTGGAGAATTTTCTCTGGATGTTCCCCATCATGCTTTGTGGCAGCTGCCATTTTCCCCCCCACAATGCCCCCGAATGACACAAGATCTGTGGCACTGTGGAGGATTTCAAATAGCAGCCAGGCTGCCAACATAGTTGTGGCTGCTACCACGTGCAGCAGCGACATCAGGAAAAAAGAGATTAGCAGTGCTACTGCTAATGGGGAACCCCACCCCGGAGAAACTCTTGGGAAATGTCTCCTCCCCCTGGAGAAATTCAGTGACATGGGGCCCCCAGTTTCTCTGCTGACAAATAAGGTGGAGAATTTTGAGAGGCCTTGGTGCACAGTACTACAATCTGCATCTCCATTCAAACTTTAATTCTGGCTCCCAAAAGGCAGCCCAACTAAATCAGTTTCCAAACGTCTGAGTTCTGGCAAGTTTCCATGGAAAGGAAATTCAATAGCTACTTTACGCTTGATCAGGAGCATCTGGTAGGTCAGTTACAACCTGCCTCCCCAGTGTGCCTAACATACAGTTTTATACATACAGCTTGAAAGGTTTTTAACTGAAGGGGTGAGATAAGAAATGTTGGCTGCCTGCACACTCTTCCACCTATACCTATTTTGTAATAAACCTGTACTTAACCTCGCTGCTTACTTACATCTATTTGTCTGATATAGGGCTTCTTCACAACTGGCTTATCCTGCAATTGAGATTGCTCCTTCACGGAACTTTGCATGCTCTTTACATGAGGCTGTGACCCTCCTGCACTAAATGCCCTTTGTTCCTTTTTTAAATAGATCACAGATAATGAGCTATCAAATTACCCTGTTGTGTTCCGCTTGATTTCCCTCCGTGAAAAGAGTTAAAGCAGCAAGAAGAGGCATGTGATCACTGACAGGTCTTGGACATTTCTACACCAGCCTAAAATCCTGCATTTAAAACTGGGCTTTCTGCTTCCGTTTTAAATGCAGGATCACAACTGACTCCCTTTACAGGCACTCCCTTTCCCCTCTCCCCTCCCCCCTCCTTCTCCCCATATCTGAGTCTTCCATTATCTTTCATTGATCTCGCGCCTCTTCTTCCCGCTTTAACTCTTTTGACAGAGGAAACTGAAGCGGAACACAAGCGGTGTAATTTGATAGCTCACTATCTGCAATCTATTTAAAAACGGAACAAAGGGCATTTAGTGCAGGAGATGCCCTGGAGATTGACAGCGTCATCTAAAGAGCCCGCAAACTTCCGTGAAGGAGCAATCTCAATCGTGGGATAAAAGCCCATTGTGAAGGAGCCCCTAGTCTATTATCTTTTGTGAAGGAGCAATCTCAGTCACAAGATAAAAGCTCTGTGTGATGAAGCCCAATGGAAGACTCAGATGGGGCGGGGGGGGGAGCACATCTAAAGGGAGTCAGTTGTGATCCTGCATTTAAAACGCGGAAAGCCCCTTTTTAAATGCAGGATTTTAGGCTGGTGAGGAAATGCTCATAATCATGCCTGATTTATTTGGGAACTAGATTTCACAACTCTCCTAGCATGGACTGGTTGAAATTCCGAGCGCTCAAATATTTTGAGTGAGGTGACATGAAATGTGTACAAAGATACATCTCCTCAAATGTGAAAATGGGCAGCCTTGTAAGAAGATGTATATTTTGAAGTTAACATTTTAAACATTTCTGCAACAGAGCGTGGCACTGTACCTCATAGAAGCAACTTCCTTATTTGACTTGCACGCAATCCTACTATGAATCACTTCTTCATCCCTCCTGGAACAAGCAACCTTGTTTTCCACCACCAGATGACTGGCTTTGTAGAACTGTCTGTCCACTGGAAGCCTGGCTTGTGGTTTTTTTTCATCTAATCTTCCACTTCACTCCTCCCTGACTCGGCTCTCAGTACACAGGAAAAGCCTGCTCATTTCAGAGGGGTACGTTTGTGTTAGTAGAGAAACGGGTTTTTCATGCCAGCTCCCAGCTGGGACCATGTATATAGCAAGAGGCATTGTTGTTGCCAGAAAGCCACTTGCAACCAGCCATTTGGCCTTCTAGGAGGAAGTGAGTAAAGCCAGCTGGTTCCTGGCACCTGCCCCACTTGAGACAAGGGCTGTTTTCATGTCGTCTTAACTGCTTCAGTCTTGCCTTCTCTTAATCAAACCTTAATCAAAGTTTCTTGATCCTTTCCAGGGGAGCTGCTCAAAGCATGTAGCAGCTTGTTCTCATTTGGGCAGTACATGGTGTGATGGGATAAGGTGGCCCTGGCAAGGTCTTGATGGAGGAGTGTTGCTCAAATGTTGGCTTATTTATTGTTTTTCTAAGGCCTCGGAATCAAAGACGGAGGGCACGCCAATGTGTTTCACCTTGCCCCGAAAAGGAACTCGTGCTCTTTGTCCATACATGTGAGTGTGGGCGGAGGGGTCATATCTACACTGCAGAGTTGAAACTGATTTCACTGTCTTTCCCTTTCCCCAGGGAACTGAGTAAATAATGTTAAAAGAGAATTCACAGACCCATCACAAAACAACAATTACCATTATTCTTTTTTGTGGGGGAGAGGGCAGGCAAGAACCATGATAGTTAAACTATCCTGCGATTGAGACTGCTCCTTCATGGAAGTTTGCGGCTCTTTACATGACACCATGACCCTCCAGGGCATCTCCTGCACTAAATGCCCTTTGTTCCGTTTTTAAATAGATCGCAGATAATGAGCTATCAAATTACCCCGTTGTGTTCCGCTTGAGTTCCCTCCGTGAAAAGGAAAAGAGATGCCCTTAGTCTTCCAAGGCATCTCTACACCAGCCTAAAATCCTGCATTTAAAACAGGGCTTTCTGCTTCCATTATAAATGCAGGATCACAATGGACTCCCTTTACACGTGCTTCCTTTCCCCTCTCCCCTTTCCCCCTCCTCCCCGTAGCTGAGTCTTCCATTATCTTTCATTGATCTCGCTCCTCTTCTTGCCGCTTTTCCTCTTTTCACAGAGGGAACTCAAGCAGAACACAAAGGGGTAATTTGATAGCTCATGATCTGCGATCTATTTAAAAACGGAACAAAGGACATTTAGTGCAGGAGACCCGAGGGAGCAATCTCAATCGCAGGATAAAAGCTCCGTGTGAAGAAAGCCTAGAACCCTGAAGGCTTCTGGCATCTCTGGAACTTCCCTGACAGTGTCACTTTCATTCAATCAATGCAAAGGTATTTGTCAGTCCTTGAACAGAATTCACACTTTCTCCAGCAACTGTTTCTTTTGTGCCAGGATATCAAGTTCCCCGGTACCCAAATGCTAAGGTACCCAAACGCTAAATCAAATTGCTGGGAAGTTGGGACCCTTCCCGACTCAGGAAACACACTGTCTTTGTGAGTGCTATGTAGTTGCAAGAGGGTCATGGAGATGAACAAATCAGCTGCTCCCCATCTCTGACCCACTTTTGTATATTTTCAAGTAGTTGTGTGTGTGTGTGTTGGTGGTGGTGTTAATATACTTTTTAATACTTTTGTTTATATAATACAAAATAATTCCTCAACAATATATCCCCCTCAGAAGAACATCTCTTGCCCTGCAACTGAACTAACACTCAACAAAAAGAAAAGAGATGGAGGGTGGGGAGGAGACAAAGGGAAGGCAAGCAGTACACAGAAGTATAATAAAAATTACTATTATCTCCAGGAATTTTGACTACCTATTGTAGAATTTAATGCTAACATCAGTTCTCTGAAATGCTATATGCTCCTTAACTAAAAGGTCCTCAGTTTAAATTTCAATATATGGACACACTGCTTTTTAAGATGAGTTGTCTGGCCGCTACAGCATCCCTGAAGGCCTACAGACTTCTGTGTAATGTAATCCATATAGATATCCAAGGATTAAGTTGAGGGCAAAACATTCTCAAGCTGAGTCATGAGCAAAGTTAATTTGTTGCTCTACCTCTTGCCAAAATGGGTAAATGATAAGGCTGGACCATAACAAAAGTAGCTTTGTTTTGTTTTTACTTTTTGCACTCAAGGAAAAAAAAATCCCATCAGGATTGCTGGCCATGCTTATGGTTTAGCCATCTCCTTTGCAGCAAGGCCACCAGCTTTATAAGTGGAGCAGAAGAAGCCCACTCTTAGTTCGAGATTGGGAGGAGCACAAACACCTTGCTAGGAGGTTTTAGGGTGTTCCCAGATGTTTAAAAAAAATTGTGAAACTTTTTATTTGCCAGTTTAAAGGTTGAGAAAGAAACAGAGGGAAGCAGCTGAGAGCACGAACCATTTGAGCAGCCCAGCAGAACCTGTTCAGGTCTTAGAATTGGAAAAGTTCCAAGCGTGCTAGCCTGTCTGCCTTTCTCACACTAGCAGGTTACGTATAACTGTGTAGGTCTGGAGGCTAAAGCATGAGCTGGCAGCTGGCATCACCACCATGTCAGTAAATCAAGCGTCTGGACACACTCGGCTGCAGTTGCTCCAATTCAGTCCGGCTTATAATACAGTCACATCCTAAAGGAACCTGTTCTAGGGGCTTGAGCCATGGCTTGCAAGTAAGTGCACAAATAAAATCAAATTACCAGCTGTAAAAACAAACTTAGCTTGGCTATATTAACCTACACACCGCAGCTCTATAGCACAGATCAATAGCTGTGCCTCTTCTCTCCTATGGCTGCCATTTTATAGCAGCCATTCCACCAGGCTGCAGAAAACAGAGAGGCGGCACAGCGGGGCTCATTCCATCAGCTCAGCTGAGATCTGTAGCCATTTGGTTCCTCCTCCTCTCTCTGATTGGTCTCCTTTACCATTATAAGAAGAATTATGTAACTTCAAGAAACAGTGCCCAGGTTTGCTTGTTTTCTTCCCCTTCCCATCCCATTTTCCCCTTGTGTCATATCTATGAGATTGTAAGCCTGCAAGCAGGATGGTCTTATTTTTAATCTTTGTATATTTGCTAGAAAATGTGAGGTGTTTTCTAAATGAATAATATTTTTATATTATTATTATTATTAGTTACATTTATATATCACCTTTTCCTCCAAGGAGCCAAAGGTGGCATTCATGATCCCCCTTCTCTCCATTTTATCCTCACAACAACCCTGTAAGGAAGGTTAGATTGGCCCAAAGTCACCCGGTGAGCTTCATGGATGAGTGGGGACTTGTACGCAGGGCTCCCCAGTCCAGCACTTTAGCCACTACACCACACTGGCTCTCTCTTTTAAAGGTTAGTTTGGATTTTCTGGCAAGCTGTTTACCTGGAACAATAATCCCACAATGTGTCTTGCTTTCCCTGCAACAAGGTAATTATTTATTGCTAGCATCCAAGAAATGCAAACTGTGTGAAGGCCAGCTGTATGAGGGCAGGGAGACTGTAACCAACAACCCACTAGTGTGTCTGGTATACCTCAGTAAGACTAAGGCCCAAGGAATTCCAAAACACTCAGAGCTCACACCGTCCATCAGCATGGGTATGCAAACTTCGTATGAATCCTGCAGCTGTCTCTGGAGCTGGGCTGTGGAATGCATTCCGGAGCAAGGAGGTATTACAGTTGCCATTTGACCAATCTGAAGTTGGCACAGTTGGAGTATTTGTTCTAAAAACTCAACTTTGGCATTAAAAAGTGGGCATCTGTAACTATGCAATGAAAGTTCATGTGAGAGGAAGCTTGTCTTGTCTCTCCCGTTTTCCGTGGTTACAGTTGCTATGAGGTTGCAACCTTAAGTACCATTGCCCAGAAAGCATTAAAATTATCATTAAGAGCCACCTTGAGGGACATCAGACATGACATGTAAATATGAAAAATAAATTATTGCGGTCTTCTAGTGGGGGTTATTTCCAAATACATTTGCATTAGGCTGCATCTAATTTTTAAATGCTTTATGTACAAATACACCCAACTGGTGAGGAGGGGGATCATGTAAGGGGCCTTGACTTCCTTGGAGGAAAAAAGGCAGGACATAAATGTAATAATACATTTTTTACAAGTTGATTTAATAAACACTGGAAAACACACACAAAAGAGTATTGTGATGCCTTAAAGCCCGGCAAAGTTATTATGGCATAAGCTTTCATGGGTACATCATTCATTTGTTTAATAGATTTATATACCACTGACCATAATTCAAAATATCCTTAGGGCACAATCCTATCAATTGCACCCTCAGTGAAAGGAAGCCTCTGAACTCGGAGGCATCCGATCACCCAATGCAGGGCGGGAGGAGAGGCAGAGGCAATCTTCATCTCCCCGTCCTGCAGATTCTGCTAGTCAGGTTTTTTAGCCCATCTCGCAAGGGCACTTCGGAGGGGGAGGGAAGGAGGCTGGAAGCGGCTCAGGATAACGTACCCTGGCCTCTCCAGCCTCCTCCCCTCCCCACCCACTGGAATGCCCCCTTTCTTCCTCCCCCAAGGTTGCTTTTCCAACTTCGAAGGGCAGCCAGTGCTGTCTCCAGCCTCAGAAGAGGGAATCCAAACAATCCTATGGTCTCTGGGACACTCAACCAGGCACCATAAGATTGCTCTGTAACCAATTTAAAAATACCATCAGGGACCTTCATCAACTGCATGAAAAACAGGGGTGGGGCAATCCTAACCAAAGCCCTACTGGGCTTCTGCTGGCAGAGTGGAAGTGAGGGAGAAGCGGTGTTTTCCTCCCTTTTTCCCTCCTCGGTCTGCGTTTTGATTCCTTTTAACCGACTCCCTCACACTGACATCAGTGGGAGGGAGTTAATTTATGCCAGCCGCAGGGTGGGCATAAATTGACCGGCTGGTTAGGGGACGTAGCTCCTTCAGATCCACAGCCACTCCCCCCAACACGCCTCCTTTCCCCCCCTCTGATGTCGGTGTTCCAACATTGGAGAGGCAAGAGGCACAGATACTTCCATAGGGCCTGGAAGGGAGCAGACCTCTGACTTCCTCTCTTCTCTGAAAGGGAGATCTGATATGTCCTACGGCTGCTGGGACACCATCCCAAAGGCCATAGGGTTTTGCCATTGTATGTTTAGTGTTAAAACACATACATACGTGCATGTATGTGTATGTAAATGCACGACTGACAGTTCAATGTTCAGGCTACCGTTTTCATCAGGCACAGCTGAATTTCAGACCCTATACTGCAAACCAGAGTGAGGTCAAGAAATCCTGGGGACAGAGAGAATTCTCAGGGAGGAAACAGCTGCCACAGAACTGGAAGAGGGGCTTATAGAGCAATCCTATCTGTGCATGTTCATCTGGAGTAAGTCGCGCTGTATCCATGTCCAATGGGACTTTGTCCTTCCGGTGTTTGAGATTTCAGCCTTAAATAAGTATTAAACACACAGGCCACGTTTTTGACTGCCTCACTTTGATGTACGTAGTGCCTGCCACCAGCACTATACTGAGTTTTTGACCAGTGTGAGCCACTTCAGGAGCTGCCTGAAAAGCAAGACAAAAATATAACAGATAAATAATACAACTTTAAATATTATCCTCTAATTTGTGAAAGGATATTAGGCACTTCCAACTGTATATCCAGAAGTTCTCTCTTGCTGCAGATGTCCCAGGACTCGACGGCTTTTCTGTTGGAAATATTTCTAAATTAAAATGTCAGTTTGCAACAAGCTACACAGGGTTTTTGTTGTACATTCAGGATTTCTTTAAAAACAAAATCAACAACGTTGGAGTTATTTCCCCAGCATACTGCATGTGGCATCCAGGTTGTTCACTGGACTTTCTAGCAATATTTATTTTAAAACAGGTTGGCTCTCTTTCCCAAAGCACTCAAAGCAGCTTACAAAGAATAAAAATACATGTTAAAATATAGCCAGATTACAGCAGAACAATAATTAAAAAAATCAACAGTTGATCAGAAAAATGAACCATGAAGAATTTTAAATAAAGATGTTTTGCAAAAGGTTGCAAAAGGTGAATTGATATAAAAGCCACCTTACCTGAACAGATAAAGCATTCCAAAGCCTAGGAGCTAAAGCAGTAAAGGCCTTGCTCCTTGTGGCTATAATTTTAATATAATTTCTTTATTTCTTTATTTATTACATTTCTATACTGCCCCATAGCCAAAGCTCTCTGGGCAGCTCACAAAAATTAAAACCTCAAAGTACAGCATAAAACAATATAAAATATAAAAGCTTAACACTACAATATAAAAGTACAACCAGAGATTTAAAATACAGATTTAAAACAGTGGCCCTCAAAGACTAGAACGCTGAAATGCTGGGAAAATAAAAAGGTCTTCACCTGGCACCTGAAAGAGTACAACATGGGTGCCTGGTGAACCTCTCTAGGGAGCTCATTCCAAAGCTGGGGTACCACAGCAGAAAAGGCCTTCTTCCTGGTAGCCACCCGCCTCCCTTCCTTTGGCAGAGGCTCCTGGAGAAGGATCCCTGAGGATGAGCTTAGCGTCCGGGCAATTACATATAACGTAGAAAAGGAATCAAGACCAGAGCCCAATTTCCCAAATGTAAGCGGCACAGCAGCTGATGGGGGAGAGGCTTTATGTAACTTAAAGGTACTATTCCATTTAATGCAATAGGTTTTGCCAGTCATTCTGCATTTCAAGGCAAGTTTCCCTGCAAGAAGTACAGGTAACATAGGCAAGAACCACAGACAGGGGCCTTTTCAATGGTGGTTCCCGTTGTGGAACCTTCTCCCTGGGAAAATCGAGCATGGAAGACATGGAACAAAAAGGTCTTTACAGTACAGGGCTTTCTATGTGTAAAACCTGCTGTCTCTATGCCAACTCCTGAATAGTTTTAAAACTTCTGCTGACATATTCTCCATCGTACCTTTGCTATTGTTTTTACTCGTACTGGATGCCACCTTGTTGAGATTTAAGTGATACAGACGAATAAAATAAAGAGCAATTCAATTCACAGTGTTTAAGTATGACACCTGTACTTATTTTAAATAAAACTGTCCTCTTCAAAAGAAGAATGACTGGAACTACCTACCTAGGACTGGCCTTAGGGGTGGGTGAGCTGGGCGGTCTCCCAGGGTACAAAGCTGAGGGGGGCATCAAGCTGGGCTGAGTGGGGTGCCAAGCTGAGCTCAGTGGCTGTGTTTTTGTCATGTCCTGTCTGCAGTGAGCTAGGGGGCAAAAAGCAAGTGCCTAATCTTTTTTTCAAAGTTCTATAGGTTGTTTGGGTACTAACTACAAAAGTGATCTTCCTTCAGTTAGCTTGAAAGTATGCCTCTTTATCAGTTTCCACTTTGATGTCATTTGCGCTTGGTAAAAATCAGTGGAACGCAGCTTTACTGAACAACATTACGGAGCGCTTAGCATGTCAAATATGTAAGCACTATAATAAAATAAAGCTGGATACATTTTCATTCATAACTTTTCTTTATTATTTTCAAAGATAAAAATAACAGATATTCTAAAATAATGCTTTCCAAAAGATAGGAATTGCGACGAAGCAAAAAATATTAAAAGTAGAACCTGTGATCATTCTGCTGCGCTGTATAGCACACTGCAATGCTCAGAATGTGGCTTTTCAAACTTTGGCTCGTGCCAACTGTAGCACAGTGGTGGAGAGATCGGAGAGATCACGGTTTTGAGCCTCCTCGTTCTCAACGGACATCACACTTGCATCAGACCCCATAAACCCTATGGGTGGACCTGCAAAACTGACTGGGGAGGGGCATGAAAGGCAGTCCTCACCTGGGGCACTATTTATGACAGAATCATGGAATCGTGGGGTTGGAAGGGGCCTACAAGGCAATCAAGTCCAACCCCCCGCTCAGTGCAGGAATCCAAGTCAGAGCATCCCTGACTGGCGGCTCTCCTGCTTCTTCTTGAATGCCTCCGGTGTGGGAGAGCCCACCACCTCCCTAGGTCATGGGTTCCATTGTCGTATTGCTCTAACAGGAAGTTTTTCCTGATGTTCAGCTGGAATCTGGCTTCCTTCTCCCTCTCCTTCTCCCCGTAGCCGAGTCTGCCATTATCTTTCACTGATCTCATAGAATCATAGCATAGTAGGGTTGGAAGGGGCCTACAAGGCCATCGAGTTCGACCCTCTGCTCAGTGCAGGAGTCCAAGTCAGAGCATCCCCGACAGATGGCTGTCCAGCCTCGTCTTGAATGCCTCCAGTGTGGGAGAGCCCACCGCCTCCCTGGATCATCGGTTCCCTTGTCGTACTGCTCTAACAGTCAGGAGGTTTTTCCTGATGTTCAGCCGGAATCTGGCTTCCTGTCACTTGGGCCCATGATTCCGTGTCCTGCACTCTGGGACGATCGAGAAGAGGTCCTGGCCTTCCTCCCTGTGACAGCCTTTCAAGTCCTCGAGGAAGGCGGCCCTGGGCCTACCACACCGAACCAAACAGCACTCACAAGCCGGGTTTCCCAGGTCAGCTCAGACATACATTTTAAGCACGCGCTTGACAAACGCGCGCCTGGCGTCTGCTGACAGAGCTGCGGGCGGGCCAAGAGCACGGCCCTCGCACATCCGCCGTACTTGCACACTTCAGGCACAGCCCTAGGCCGTTCAGACAGAAGAAAGCCCTGCAGCTCCTGGCTGGCCGTCGCAGGGCTTCCTTCTGCCTGCACACACACAGGGTGCACCAAGGGCCGGCTGCACCCGACCTCGTCTGATCTCGGAAGCTCAGCAGGGTCAGCCCCGGTAAGTCCTTGGATGGGTGACCGCCTGGGAACCAGGCTTCCTGCATGAGCAGGGGGTTGGACTAGATGGTCTTGCTTGTTGTTGTTCAGTCGTTCAGTCGTGTCCGACTCTTCGTGACCCCATGGACCATAGCACGCCAGGCCTTCCTGTCCTGCGCTCTCTCCCGGAGCGTGCTCAAGTTCATATTCATTGCATCCGTGATGCTATCTAGCCATCTCATCCTCTGCCGTCCCCTTCTCCTTTTGCCTTCAGTCTTTCCCAGCATCAGGGTCTTTTCCAGGGAGTTTTCTCTTCGCATTAGGTGGCCAAAATATTGGAGCTTCAGCTTCATTATCTGTCCTTCCAATGAGCACTCAGGGTTGATTTCCTTTAGGATGGACTGATTTGACCTCCTTGCAGTCCAGGGCACTCGTAAGAGTCTTCTCCAGCACCACAGTTCGAAAGCATCAATTCTTCGGCGCTCAGCCTTCCTTATAGTCCAGCTCTCACAGCCATACATTACTATTGGGAAAACCATAGCTTTGATTAGACGGACCTTTGTCGGCAAGGTGATGTCTCTGCTTCTTACTATGCTGTCTAGGTTGGCCATAGCTTTCCTCCCAAGGAGCAAGCGTCTTTTAATTTCATGGCTACAGTCACTGTCTGCGGTGATCTTGGAGCCCAAGAAAGTAAAATCTGTCACTGCTGCCATTTCTTCCCCTTCTATATGCCAGGAAGTGATGGGGCCAGATGCCATGATCTTCGTTTTTTTAATGTTGAGTTTCAAACCAGCTTTTGCACTCTCCTCTTTCACCCTCAACAAGAGGCTCTTGAGATCCTCTTCGCTTTCTGCCATTAGGGTGGTATCGTCTGCATATCGGAGGTTGTTGATAATTCTCCCAGCAATCTTAATTCCGACCTCTGATTCATCCAACCCGGCATTTCTCATGATGTACTCTGCATATAAGTTAAATAAGCAGGGTGACAATATGCAGCCTTGTCGTACTCCTTTCCCAATTTTGAACCAATCGGTTGTTCCATGTCTGGTTCTGACTGTTGCTTCTTGACCCTCGTACAGGTTTCTCAGGAGACAGGTAAGGTGGTCTGGTACCCCCATCACTTTAAGAATTTGCCACAGTTTGTTGTGATCCACACAATCAAAGGCTTTAGCGTAGTCAATGAAGCAGAAATAGACGTTTTTCTGGAATTCTCTTGCTTTCTCCATGATGCAGCGAATGTTGGCGATTTGATCTCTAGTTCCTCTGCCTCTTCTAAACCCAGCTTGTACTTCCGGTAGTTCTCGGTTCGCATACTGCTGAAGCCTAGCTTGTAGGATTTTGAGCATCACCTTGCTGGCATGTGAAATGAGCGCAATTGTGCGGTAGTTTGAACACTCTTTGGCGTTGCCCTTCTTTGGAATTGGAATGTAAACTGACCTTTTCCAGTCTTGTGGCCACTGTTGAGTGTTCCAGATTTGTTGGCATATTGAATGCAGCACTTTAACAGCATCATCTTTTAGGATTTTAAATAGCTCGGCTGGAATACTGTCATCTCCGCTAGCTTTGTTGTTACTAATGCTTCCTAAGGCCCACTTGACTTCACTCTCTAGGATGTCCGGCTCAAGTTCAGTGACCGCACTATCATGGCTATCAGGGACATTCACATCTTTCCTGTATAGTTCTTCTGTGTATTCTTGCCACCTCTTCTTAATCTCATCTGCTTCTGTTAGGTCCCTGCCTTCTTTGTCCTTTATCATGCCCGTCTTTGCACAAAACGTTCCCTTGAGATCTCCAATTTTCTTGAAGAGATCTCTAGTCTTTCCCATTCTGTTGTTTTCCTCGATTTCTTTGCATTGTTCATTTAAGAAGGCCTTCTTGTCTCTCCTTGCTATTCTCTGGAACTCTGCATTCAGTTGGATATATCTTCCCCTTTCTCCCTTGCTTTTCACTTCCCTTCTTTCCTCAGCTACTTGTAAAGCCTCATCAGACAGCCACTTGGCTTTCTTGCATTTCTTTTTCTTTGGGATGGATTTCGTTGCTGCCTCCTGAACAATGTTACGGACCTCCGTCCATAGTTCCTCAGGCACTCTGTCTATCAGGTCTAATCCCTGAAATCTATTCCTCACCTCCACTGTATATTCATCAGGGATATGATTTAGGTCATACCTGAACGGTTTAGTGGTTTTCCCGACGTTCTTCAATTTCAGCCGAAATTTTGCAACAAGAAGCAGCTCATGATCTGAGCCACAGTCAGCTCCAGGTCTTGTTTTTACTGACTGTATGGAGCTTCTCCATCTTTGGCTGCAAAGGACATAATCAATCTGATTTCGATATTGACCATCTGGTGATGTCCATGTGTAGAGTCGCCTCTTGTGCTGTTGGAAAAGAGTGTTTGCTATGATCAGCATGTTCTCTTGGCAAAACTCTATTAGCCCCTTCATTCTATTATCCCCTTCATGGATCACTGCCTTGTTGTGGCGAAGGGGCTTGCGTAACTCAGTGAAGCCATAAGCTATGCCGTGCAGGGCCACCCAAGACGGACAGGTCATGGCAGAGAGTTCTGACAAAATGTGGTCCACTGGAGAAGGAAATGGCAACCCACTCCAGTATTCTTGCCAAGAAAACCCCATGGAACGTATCACAAGGCTAAAAGAGATGACGCCGGAAGATGAGCCCCTCAGGTCGGAAGGTGTCCAATATGCTACTGGGGAAGAGCAGAGGGTATTTCCAAGTAGCGCCAGAAAGAGTGAAGCGGCTGGGCCAAACCCGAAAGGACACTCAGCTGTGGATGTGTCTGGCGGTGAAAAGAAAATCCGATGCTGTAAAGAACAATATTGTTTAGGAACCTGGAATGTCAGATCAATGAATCAAGGTAAGCTGGAGGTGGTCAAACATGAGATGGCAAGATTGAACATCGACATCTTGGGAATCAGCGAACTAAAATGGACAGGCATGGGCGAATTTAATTCAGGTGACCATCATATCTACTATTGTGGGCAAGAATCCCTTAGAAGAAATGGAGTAGCACTCATAGTCAACAAAAGGGTGGGAAAAGCAGTACTGGGGTACAATCTTAAAAACGATAGAATGATCTCAGTACGAATCCAAGGCAAACCATTCAACATCACAGTAATTCAAGTCTATGCCCCAACCACTGATGCCGAAGAAGCTGAGGTTGATCGGTTCTATGAAGACCTACAACACCTTCTAGAACTAACACCAAAAAAAGATGTCCTCTTCATCATAGGGGATTGGAATGCTAAAGTAGGAAGTCAAGAAATCACCGGGATAACAGGCAGGCATGGCCTTGGTGTACAAAATGAAGCAGGACAAAAGCTAATAAAGCGAATAGAGATGGTCTTGCAGGCCCCTTCCAATTCTATAATTCTAGAGTCTATGATTCTAGGGTCTAGGGCCACGCCCTTGAACACACCCCACCTTAGCCACGCCCAGCCCCCCTCCCACTCCAGTCAACACGCCCCCTTTCCTTCGGACCAATAAGCGCCTTGCGTCTCGCTCTTCCAACCAATGACCGCGCCCCTTTCATCTCTCCACAACCAAAGGACGTGCCTCGCATTTGCTCCACCGGGCACACCGCTGCTCTAAGCCCACCCCGCTTCTCCACCGCAGCCAATAGAACACCTACGGTCCATTTCCTTTCCACCAATGAACGTGAGCTCCTTTCGCGCCCCCCCCGCGCCTCAGACAGCCAATAGGCGCCCTTCCGCGTGCCACGCCCCAACCGCTCATCTGTGAGCGTTCTCGGCCTGTGACGTCTATGACTCCGCCCCTTCCCCCTCCCTTTCGGAGTTAGGCGGGAGAGTGCCTATGCCGGCTGTCTCTGTGGTCACGCTGCGGTCATGTGACCGGAAGTAGTGTGCGGCTCGAGCTGCGAGCTACTTCCGCCTTTGTCCCTTGGTTGCTGTTAGTGGGGGAGACTCGAGGCTTGCGGGGAGGCGGCGGCCGGCCAGGTAAAAGCCCGATAGCGGCTGCGACTCAGCTTTGCACAGGGGGACGCGGGGTCGTGGGGAAAGGTCCCGGACCCGGGGAAAGTGGGCCTTCGTTGTACGAAATGATTCACGTACATTAGCTTGGGAGCCCTTACAACAGCCCTGCAAGGTAGGTCGGTGTCCAAATATTAGCGGTTTCCAGCAGCGTGTTAGTCCAATGCAGCAAAAACAGCAAGGAGCCTTGTGGCACCTTGGAGACTGACTTGGAAGTGGCCTGTAGTCCGCAAAAGCTTCTGCCAGAGTAGATGGTTCGTCTTTACGATGCGACAAGACTCTTCGATGTCTTTATCCCCGTGTTGTAGTTGTGGGGATCAAGGTATGAAGGTGGGGAGCGGGGTTTACTTCTCCTATGGCTTTAGGTAAGATGTGTACCGGGAGCTTCCTGGATTGTAGTTTAGCCAGAGTTTACTTATAGTATCATAGAACAGTAGGGTTGGAAGGGGCTTACAAGGCCATCGAGTCCAACCCCCTGCTCAATGCAGGAGTCCAAGTCAGATCCCCGACAGATGGTTGTCCAGCCTCGTCTTGAATGCCTCCAGTGTGGGAGAGCCCACCACCTCCCTAGGTAACTGGTTCCATTGTCATATTGCTCTAACAGCCAGGAAATTTCTCCTGATGTGCAGCCAGAATCTGGCTTCCTGTAACTTGAGCCCATTACTCCGTGTCCATTCCATGTGATAAACCAGGTGGCAGCCAGGAGTCTTGGGTGGCTAGTTAGGTAAGAAAAAGGTTTGCATTGGGAGAAATAACAAGGAGTCTTGTAATACCTTAAATACTCACTAACTACCAACGTACCACAAGACTACTTGTTCATAAAATCATAGAATAGTAGGATTGGAAGGGGCCTACAAGGCCATCGAGTCCAACCCCCTGCTCAGTGCAGGAATCCAAGTCAGAGCATCCCCAATAGATGGCTGTCCAGCCTTGTCTTTATTTGTTATTATCCTTATATATTACAATGGGGGGGGGGGACAAAGAGTCTTCTAGCATCTTAAAGACCAATGCATTTATTTTGACAAAAGCTTTCATGGGCTACAGTTCACTTAACTGAGTGCCTGAAGTGTTCTTTTGGCAGAACGTGTGGGCGTGGAGAAAATATAGTAAACATTTGAGTCTAATGACAATGGGGGCAGGGGCAGAATGAAGCTGAGAGAATAGCTTAACTGAAGTTCATGGTGAAGGTAGGATTTGTACTGGGTCTTTCTGATTTGTGCCTTACAATATTCAAAGCACTTCACAATTGTCGTCATCGTTGCACCAGCTGTGTAAGATAGTAACTTCTAGAGGGGTAGTTGTGTCAGTCTGTTACACCAAAGAGTTACACTAAAAATGAAAGAGGTTTGCAGCATCTTAAAGATTAACATTTATTGTAGTCTTAAGTTTTTGTGAACTATAGTGGTTTGCCTAAGACCACTTAGGTGCAATTCTATCAGGATAGGCAGCCGCCTCCAAACTCGGAGGCGACCGCCTATCCAATGCAGGGCAGGAGAAGCATGGAGGGGATGTCTCCTCCGCGCTTCAGCCCCCCTGCATTCATGGCTAGACAGCCGATTTCAGCTGTCTAGGTATGGGAAGTTGGAGCAGGAGGAGGAACAGCACTTCCACCCTCCCCACCCCCAGGAATGCCCCGTTTTTGATGCAGAACAGGGCCATTCCGCGCTGCCTACGAGGCAGCAAGGGAGGGGGTGGAGGTCAGTTCTCAGGAACCGACCTGTCCTTTGGCTGTCTAGCCACTGACTAGCGGCCATAGGATTTTGCCCTTAGTGAGTTTGTGGAAAAGCTGAAATTTGAACTTGGGACTTTCTGATTCATAACAGCCTTAGTCACTACATAGCACCTGAAATATGATGTAATTATCAAGGTGACTATGTCTCTGAGGATATGCTGTCTCAGCATATTCAGGCTCTCTTTATGTGGGAGTCTAAAGTCAGAAGGTGAAATCACTGTGCAAGCTGGGCACTTCACACTTTAGGAACAGTGCCTTTTTTTAGGATTCTTTTAATGCATTGCATTTAGGAGTGCAAACAGTTGAGATAAAGGAGGAAGAGAATGTTCATTAAACTTAATCTGGGGAAAGGGGAGTTTATTAGTTTTCTTAATAGCAGTATGAGATTGGAATGTCTCCAGAGATTATCTGCTGAGTAATAGTCAGACTGTGGAAAAACAACTTGGCGAGTGAGAAGAAAAGAAGTAGCAGCAAGAATTATCTATTCCCATCCAGCATGAGAACCCAGTAAGCTACATCAATATCATCATCATATTGTAAATGAGAGCTGAGGACAAGAAAGCAGATTTTCTTGGACCCATCTAGTGAGTTAGTAGCACAGGTGAGATACAAACCAGGAGTTTCCTGAGTCATTGCTGAGTCTCTCAGTCATTATGCTGGCAACACCAACTTTTATGGTGGCATTCACATACGTGAAGAGTGCTAGGTCATTGTGTAGGGGTTAGGAGCTACCAGATGGGGGGAGCAATCCTATGGCCACTGGACACTGTCTAGAGGATTGTTTGGCTTCTGGGAACTGAGGTTGGAGCCAGGGCTTCAACCTTGGTTCCCAGAAACAGCACTCCCTGCTCCCTTGTAGCTGGTGTGGTTCTCTCCATGCCAGCTACATCTCTGTGCTTCGAAATCGAGTGTGGAGATGGAGAAAGGGGGGCGATCCTGGGAGCGGGGGGGGGGGGAGGAGACTGCGGAAGCTGCTTTATGCAGCTTCCTCTCGGGTCTCCAGGCCCCTTCCCTCCGTCTCCCTGAAGCCATGCCTAGACGGGCAAAAACACCTGTCTAGGCAAAAATGTAGGGCAGCTGGAGCATGAGGAGAGGATCCCTCTGTGCTCCAGCTGCCCTGCATAGGAGAGTTGGCAGCCTCCAATTTCGGAGGCTGGCAACTATCCAGATAGGATTGTGCCCTGAGTGGGTTTGCCTCCTTCCCAGTGGAAGGAGGTAAATCTTGGATTGAAGAGCCAGAAGTGGAGGTGGCTGGAGAGGCAGTTTATGTGGTCCATCTCCACTCTTCTTGCCCATCCTGAATCTTAAACCATCATACTCTTCTCCCAGCTTGTTCTTTCTCTCTGGTATCTTTGTGTCTCATCTCGTGGGAGAGAGCAACAGAGCGGGGGGCAGATGGGCATAATAACACACTTGGAAACCATATGGAAAAGAGAGCGATGATCATTTAAAGGTGGGGGACCTGTGGGCCTTCAGATGTTGTCAGGCTGCAGCTCTCATCAGCCCCAGCCAGCTTGGCCAGTGGTCAGGGGTGATGAGACTTACAGCCCGACAACATCTAGAGGGCCACTGGGTCTCCATCCCTGAGTTCGGAGGAAAGAGTTGAGATCTCAAACAGGGCTAGGCAAGCTGGCAACTGCCTGATTTTTTGGACTGGAATTCTCATCAGCCTCAGCTAGCATGGCCAATGGTCAGGGATTCTGGGGGTTGTAGTCCAAAATATTTGGAGGGCACTGTGCTGCCTACCCCTGCTCTGGAAGAAGCAGTAATCCCCGAGGGTCATTGGGCTCCGTCCCTGAATTGCCTGTCTCCACCCGCTGGGTCTTGGGTGCAGAGCCTTAGGATTTCTGAGAACTCTAGTAGACGCTGAAGGAGGAAGAGATGAGGGGTTCTCAGGAGGGCGTGTGGCTTCGATGTCTGAGGAGGGATAGGGGTTGGGAGAAAGGAACAAACATCTGTTTTTGGGAGTGGGGTTCTGGAAAGTACTCAGGATTGGATTGATGAACTGTGACTATTTGTAAACTGCCTTTGAGGCCCAATGTGGAGTGGCTGAAAGGTGGATTTCAAAAGGTAAGAGAAAAGTAAATACACGAGGGATGAGAATTTGACCAGCTGGATTCCACTCATTGCCTGAGGAGCTGCCCTCCCCTTTTTCCTGGACTTATTGTGTATCCTGTGGGAACAATGGGAGAACTGTTAATAGAATGTTGGTTTTGTGAGTGCAGAGGAAAACTACAGAAGTGTAGCTGAAGGGGGTGAGATGGTGGGGCTGAGGAGAGGGGCAGGTGGTAGGTAGAGCTGTAATGGGGCTGCGAAGGGCCAGAGCTGGAGTAGTGGCCCAAGGATGGGGATTGCAAGTAGTGTCCAGGCTTGCTGTCTTCTTGCAAGCCTGCCTTAAGCTGGTGAGTGTTGTGGCTGTAAATCATACCTCATCTGAGAGTGCGCTCAGCTGCTAGTTGAAGCTGGCCCTTGACCAGGGAGCACATGACTCCTTTGCTGTACCATTTTCACCAGCTTCTGGGTTGTTTCCAGGCTGAATTCAAAGCTCTAGTTGTTATCTTTAGGCTGCTGTCCTGTACAGTGTATACTACTACACACGCTTGCCTGGGAATAAGTACCCTTGAACTTTGTTGTTGTTTTTCAGTCATTCAGTCATGTCCGACTCTTCGTGACCCCATGGACCATGACACGCCAGGCCTTCCTGTCCTGTGCTCTCTCCCGAAGCGTGCTCAAGTCCATATTCATTGCATCGGTGATGCTATCTAGCCATCTCATCCCCTGCCATCCCCTTCTCCTTTTGCCTTCAGTCTTTCCCAGCATCAGGGTCTTTTCCAGAGAGTTTTCTCTTCGCGTTAGGTGGCCAAAATACCCCTTGAACTTACTCCTGAGTAAACATGTGTAGGATTATGCTGCACAAGCCCTAAGTGGCATAGCATACCTAGACCAGCAGTCTCCAAACTTTTTTGATTGCACACCCCATCAGTGAAAAAAGTTTGAGCATGCACCCCAATATATGTATATTTATTTATAAATTATTTACATATACTGCTGTACTAATATATTATGTACATTATAAAACATACACAAAAAATAAACATTAAACAGGATGAGATAAAGATGAAATAAACAATATTTTTAAAATAATTCTTTTATTTATTAACCGTACAAAAAGCCTTTTTGCTCTCACTTAAAAAAATATTAATATAATGTGTAAATCCACTTAATTGTGCACATGTCTGTGCTATAGGCTAACGATCAAACGAGGGCACCACTGTCAACTTGCAAGGAGGGGAAAGGTCTCCTTGTAAGGAGGGGAAAGGCATGCTTGGCCAGGCTCCTGCCTGTGCCGGAGGCAGGAGCCCTGGTCACCAGCCCTGGTCACCAGCCCTGGTCACCAGCCCTGGTCACCAGCCCTGGTCACCAGCCCTGCACCCTGCGCGGAGTCCCCACTCCTTGGCCGACTGGTGGCCTGTCCTGGGCTGCTAACCCTTCCCGCTCTCCTTTGGCAGGATGGCAGCTGAGAGGGAAGTGTCCGCTTTCTTCTTGGCTTCATTCTGCGAGAGGACAGTGGGAAGGGTTGATCTCCTTCCTGCTTTCCTTCAGCCACGGCCGCCACCATCGGCCACTCGCAGGAGCAGCGGGAGGCAGCTCACGTGCCCCAGTGGGTCGTCCTGCGCACCCCCTGTGTTGTGCGCACCTCACTTCAGAGACCACTGATGTAGACTGTATCTTACTTTGTGAGCCGTGGTTGTTTTTTGAGGTTGCTGAGAGTGGGTCTGTTGTACATCCCACCAGTATCTGAAGGGCATTTTTCCAGGAACTCATGATAGAGCTTTCTCTGCTGCTGTGCCCAGCAGGCTTTGAATGCCCATGGAGATTTGTTTGTCTCCCTCTTTGATGACTCTTTGTTCCAGACTGAAGATATTTTTTTGTTCCAGCAGGCCTTCGCTCTCTTGGATATTTTGTGTGTTTATTCTTGACTTTTTTGCCTGCTCCTTCATTGGCTCTATATTATCTGCTGTTCTGTATTAATTTGCTTGTGGTTGCTTTGTATAATCTGGGGTCACTTCTGAGCCACCTTGTTTATGTTATTTAAAATGTTTCTTGGCCACCTTTCAGGCCAGAAGCCCTCTCAAGGCAGCTTACAGCAGTAAAATACATAAACACAGTTAAAATATTAAAAGCAGATGAGAAGGGCCTCTCTTTCTGATCTTAAAGTGTGGGCAGGCTGATATGGGTGAAGGTGGTCCTTCAAGTAACGGGGTCTTGAAAATATTCCCATATAGGGTCTTTCGTATGACCAACCCCCATTACAATTTGAGGTTAACAACATGATCCTATACATGTCTACTCAGAAATACGTTCCACTGAGTTCAATGGGTCTTACACCCAGGCAAGTGATTATAGGATTGCCGCCTAAGTATGAGAATACTGGAAGATGCACACTGTACAATTTTGTCTAAAAATGAAATGGCCATTATTGATAGGTCGAAGCAAGGTTTAATAGTTACTGGGCAGACTAGAACAATTTGTCATCATCAGGTGAAAACCAAATGCCTATGTTCGGTAGGTAAGAGGGTCCATACTCATATCTGAGAATTGATTAGATTGGTTCTTCATTTCCATAAAAAAACCCTCCTTTAACTTAATTTGTTTGGTAAAGGCATTGATTGAGTTTAGAGATTAACTGCACAGCTAACATGTCTATATCCAGATTACGTAATCATAGAATCATAGAATAGTAGGGTTGGAAGGGCACAAGGCCATCGAGTCCAACCCCCTGCTCAATGCAGGAATCCAAGGTTAATGTTAACCTAGTTATTGTTTAAGAGAAACTTTAGCGTTTTTTATTTTTTTTAATCCCATTTTTCTGTTTTTAAAAAATCATTGATTTTTATCCATTCTGCTGTATTGTCTTTCTGTCTTAACTAACTCTTCTGCCTTGCCCATGGGTTCTGGCTGCCTTGTTAACCATAGCAATAAGCCACTCTTGCTGGGTTCACACATGAGGGTAATTATGCAGATCCCTCGGCATGCAACCGGTATGCGTGTTGGGGGAAATAAGCCACCACAATTTACTTCCACCTCCGTGATTGTGCAGACCCGGTCTTTGTGTTTGTAAACCCTGAGGCTGATCACTGAACTTCCAGAAAAGTTCCAGAGCTTGTTTTGTCAAATAAGGTGCATCCAATATGCTGGAGTAAGTTTTGGAGTAAGGCACTACCAATATGCTGATGACACCAGCTCTATTGCTCTTCGTCACCAAGGAATCAGTTGGAACTCTTGAATGTTGCCTGGGTTCAATAATGGGCTGCATGAGGGTGAGCGAGCTAGAGTTAAATCCAGACAAGATGAAGGTGTTGGTCAATAGAAAGCCTGATTTGAGGATTGGGATTCAACCTGTTCTGGAATGGCCTGCGCTCCTCTTGAAGGATTAGGTCGATAGCTTGGGAGTGCTCCTTGATCCTGCGCTGTCCCTGATCTTCAGCTGGAAGCAGTGGCAAGGAGTGCATTTGCACGATTATGCTGTGACTCTTCCTGAATTGTCTGACTTGGCAACAATTATCTATGCCTTGGTTACATCACATTTAGACTATTGCAATGAGTGCCATGTGCAGCTAACCCTGAAGAGTGTCCAGAAGTTTCAGTTAACGCAAAATGCAGCAGCTAGTCTGCTAACCAGTGCATGGTATTGGGATCATACTACACAGGTGTGTAATATGAAAGGCCTGCATTGTTTGCCAATTGCTTTCCGGGCACAATTTATGATGTTTGTTTTCACCTTTAAAGCCCTTAACGGCTTAGGACATGGCTATCTAAGGGATCACCTGTCTTGCTATGAACCTGCCCAAGTATTAAGATCTGCAGGAGAGGCCCTCTCGAGGACACCATTACCCGCAGAGGCCCATTTATCAGACACACGTGAAAGGGCTTTCTGTGTCGCTCCCAAACTGTGGTATGTGCTCCATCAAGAGCTGCAGTTGCCCCCCGCTCTCTTGGCCTTCAGAAAGGACATGAAGACATGTCTTTTCAAGATGTGTAGTTCTAATGTGTGGGGTTTTTTTTACCGTTTTTAATGTTTTTAGTATTTTAAGGTTTTATTGTTTTAAATGGTTGTTCACTGCCTTGATGGCTTTTTAGCAGAAACGGTGGCATATAAACGAAATAAAGAAAATAAATCCCCAGATGGTACACTGCTGTTCAGTGGAGAATGTGGTTACATGAGTTCTATTCCCTGAAATGTTGAACCCTTCTTGCCCAAAGCAGTATATTGGTTGGGTTGTCGGAAAAGCCACACACACCCTTGTACGTGCACGATAATTGTGGCACAGCCTCCCACATGGCAGTTGCAGCTGTAGCTTTGTCTGCATGGAGTAATGCAATCTGTGTAGAGTTCTGGTGAAAGCAAACCATGCAACTGTAGGTCTTGCCCATGGTGAGTAAACCTCAAACACACCTTGTGCCACAATTGTGTTGCGTGCCAACTAGTAGTTAACTTCTAACATGAGGTGCTGGGGCTCGGATCTTCCAGGAAGAAAGACCTCAAGGCATCCCAACCCCCCTCCCCCAGTCTCGGCTGGGAAACCTGAGGGATTTGGTCTTTGCAAATTCTATACAAACTGACCTGATCTGCTGGAGCACCAGCTTTCAGACTTCCCAAATGTTTCAACTTCGTTCTTGGCTCAACAAATGTGTCAAATTATGTTTCAAACAAATAAAACCAGAGGGGAAGCCTGACCCAGAAACCTGTTATAGGGATCTAGGTTTATTACGTGATCTGCTCTGGCCTGTTAATGTTCAGGCAGCTTCTTTGATCAGGTTGGTGTGCTCAAGTTGATTATCCTGTCATTCCATCATTTGGCTAAACTTGGAGGGTGGACAATAGGTTGATTCCCAGCCTGCCAGCACTTCAGGCCATAGGATTGAGACCCACTGCAGCCTGGATCAATACATTTGGGCTTGTACCTTTGTAGGCTGTGCTGCAGCTACTGAACTCTCTCCCTGCTGCTATTACCTTTTCAGTATACACTACAACATAATTTTGTTCCTTTGTGAATATAGTGGTGGTGGATTTTAGTGTCTGAACTGCACATCTCTCCATTTTGACTGGTTTGCAAATCAACACACTTATCTACTTTTAGTCAATTGAATGAAAATCCTTTCAAAGCAGCTTTCACAAGCTTATTCACCAGAGTCGTAGTTGCATCTTCAGTGTCTTTAATCAGATCTGTATTGCTGGCAGCCATGATGGTGAACGGGGATGATGTCAGGGTTGCCCCTGAGCGCAGCAATTGGCAGAGTAGCTCAGCGTCTGAAGAGGAACCGCAAAACGTGGGGGAGGAAATTTCCCAGGCCTTGACAGAGATGGGTAGGCCTACTCCTCAAGCTTCAAAGGCACAGCTGGATAGGGATGTTGGAGAAATCCTCCACAGACCCCAAAGAGGCCGGATTCAATAGAATCCAGCCCCCCGAAGTCCATGGAGGATCAGATCTCCTACCTCCACCTCCCCACGAAGTCCCTTGCCAGCCAGATCCTGCCTGCCACTGGCTCCGAAGCCCCAGCGATACGGTCGCCATTGCCGTATCGCTGGCTGCACTGACAGACTGCGGATGCAAATGGCGTCCGCGCAGATGGTGTCTGCTGCACCATTTGTGTCCCTGTTCCTTCAAGCGATAGGCTACGTAAATCTTTATGTAGCCTATTGCGTGAAAAAACAGGGACGCAAATAGTGTATTTTAATCTCTGTAAATTAAATACACAAATAGCATATTTGCGTCCCTGTTCCTTCGCATGATAGGCTACGTAAAGATTTATGTAGCCTATCATGTCAAAGAGCAGAGACGCAAATGGTGTATTGCTGGGGCTTCGGAGCCGGCTGGTGAGGATTCCAGGGGGGAGGAACAGATCGCCTCCCCCCCCCCCCCGGGCAGACCCCTTGCGGATGGCAAGGTAAGGGATTCGTACATCCTTGCAGCTGGATGGAGAGGGCTGCTTTTCCCCCATCCCTGTGAGAGATAGTGAACAGGGAGAGTGGGGGTTGGTAGAGCCTGAATTGTTAGACGCTAGGCGCAGAGACAAGAGAGAAATGGCAGGGGCAGAGCTTAGGTGATCTGCCTGATTGGCCCAGAGGGAACAGCTGTGCTTAGAGTCATCACGAGATAGAGGCAGATCCCCACCCCCACCCCTTAAGTCAGGACAGCAAGCTTGCCTGTTCCTCAGATGGTGGGTACCTTTCGTAGTTTTCCTTTGAAGTCCCTGGCTTCAAAGACTGGGTCACTGACAATTAGCATCTGAATGACCCATTGAATTAAGTGGATTAAAAGCCTTGGGACTGAAGTCTCTTGTCTGTGTTTTGATTTAGCTTTTGAAGTTTAACAGCTGGGGCAAAGGGAAATGTGACAGAGGTGGACACTTCATAAAGGCAATCAGACAGGTGCTAGCCTAGATCCTGAGCCAAATGGTGCTTGCTTGGAACATACAGTCTACCTTTGAGACTTTGCTGCCCCTCTTAGTAAAAGGACTTTATGAATTTTATTTGGGGGGGCTGTGATAATCTCCTCTGTTTATTCTGTGGGTAGTGTCATCCGGCTTCTGTCATTTACTCCAATCCAGAAAAGTAGTGTGTATTTCTGTAGCAGCCCAAGGCAAGCAGTTGTCTCTTCTCATGCTCTGTCTTTACACACCCTTGCATAAGGCTGCACATTTTCCTTCTGAAATCATGCACTAAAACATTTTTAGAGAGCAGATTGGGGCCTTCCAGATTAAGCAACCTTGTTTTCAGCATCTTAAAACTTAAATTGTGATAAGACATTTTTCTTGTAGTGCAGCTGCTTTAGCAGAAACATTGTTATGTCCAGTGTTGAAAGCAAATCTCCTACATTGGGAAATCCTTGATCTCCTGCTTGCCCAGATCTGTGTGGAGGAGGTAGCTTGTGAGCATATACTCTGCGTGGGATAGCTGCAGTTTCTGTGACCAGGCAGTTCCAAAAAAGGCTACTGCTATTATATGTGAACACATGCAGTTACGCTTCCCTTTTATAAACTATTTTCTCCATACAAATGCAAGGAAATTCAAGTCAGCAGTGATGCCATGTGTGTGAATCAGCCTTATGTCTCTGCCTTTCCTGCCCCCAAATCCCCTGTCAGTGATATTGTTCTAATACAAAGTAGAGACGTGAGACAGAATATTCTGTTTCAAAAAGATCCTCAATTTATTTATTTTATTCCACCAAACAAAAGCCCATTTTTCATTTCATATGGTCACCCAGTTCTTTGGCTCACCTTCTGGGAATCGTGTTGATAACAACCGGGTTGTTCCTCAAGCTTTGAGGAGAAAAAACAGATGTCTTCATCTGTTTGCAGCATATATGGAACTGTGACTTCTACCCAGTCCTGTAGACCAGAGATAACAACGCTGTTTGTTTGTGGGTTATTACCTGGAGTTTATAAAAATTCTCCGTAAAGCATAGACTGTTTATGACACAATAACCCACGATGGGCAGCTAGCCGTGATTGCTTGTTGTGTTGTCAGAACCTGGCGCGTTTTCCTCAGGGTGGCTTATTTTTTGTGAACAAGCCATGCAGAGAACCTATGGCTTGTGGCAGGGTTGTTTGTACCCATGGTGGATTGTTGTGTCGTCGGAACCTGGGAGACCGATTATATCTTACCCAGTCAATTTCTTTGTATATTTCAGCTGTCAAAGGAAGCTGTGGGAAACATAACATACAAGGAAATTGACAAGACGAGATTGCATATAGGATAATTTGCACACTGTTACAAAGGGGCAGGGAGAACTAATAAGAGAAAGGAGGGATATCAAGAAGATATTACCTCCTTATAGTAGCAAAAATAGTATTAACACAGAGCTGGAAATCTGCTTCTGTACTTTGAAGGAATAGAGTCTTCCCTGAAGAGCATCCAGAAGCTTCAACTGGTGCACAGTATCGGAACCATATTACACCTGTCTTGAAAGACCTGCACTGGTTACCAGTTGTGTTCCAGGTGCAATTTAAGGAAGCAGTAGCAGCTATTAAAAGCGGCACAACTGGGCAAACTAACAGATGTTGTTGTTGATGATGATGATGATGATGATAATATCAATATCTATTACATTTCTACACCGCCCAATAGCCAAAGCTCTCTGGGCAGTTTACAGAGATTAAAAACATTTAAAATACAATATACAGAGATTAAAACCCACTTACATAAAAAACACATGAACAGACAATATACACAAAACAAACATATCTAAAACAACTTCAAGCAAACAATCTCAAAAGCAACATGCATAACCATAAGACATTCCAGGATCGATTAAAATCATATACTGCCAAATGCCTGGGAGAAGAGAAAGGTCTTAACCTGGCACCAAAAAGATAACAATGTTGGTGCCAGGCAGGCCTCGTCGGGGAGATCATTCCATAATTTGGGGGCCACCACCGAAAAGGCGCTCTCCCTTGTCGCCATTGTCTGAGCTTCCCTCAGAGTAGGCAGCTGAAGGAGGGCCTTAGATGTTGAGCATAGCATATGGGTAGGTTCATGTCAGGGGAGGTGCTCCTTCAGGGATTGTGGTCCTAAGCCATGTAGGGCTTTATAGGTTAAAACCAGCACCATGAATCAGGCTCAGAAACATACAGGCAGCCAGTGCAAGCAGGCCAGAGTCAGTCTGATATATTTGGACCTTCCGGTCCCCGTTATCAATCTGGCCACCACATTTTGCACAAGCTGCAGTTTCTGAACCGTCTTCAAAGGCAGCCCCACTTAGAGTGCATTGCAGTAATCTAACTTGGAGATTACCAGAGCATAGACAACTGAAGCCGTGTTATCCCTGTCCAGATAGGGGCGTAGCTGGGCCACCAACCGAGGTTGGTAGAAGGCGCTCCGTGCCACTGAGGCCACCTGAGCCTCAAGTGACAAAGATGGCTCAAGGAGAACCCCCAAGCTACAAACCTGCTCCTTCAGGGGGGAGTGCAAACCCATCCAGAACACGTTGAGCACCCTCCATCCAGTCAGGAGAACCACCCACCAACAGCATCTCAGCCTTGTTTGGATTCAGTTTATTAGCCCTCATCCAGCCCATTGTTGCAGCCAGGCACCAATTTAGCACATCCACAGCCTCACCTGAAGATGAAAAGGAGAAATAGAGCTGTGTGTCATCAGCATACTGATGACTATGCGCCCCCAAACTCCGGATGACTGCATTCAGCGGTTTCATGTAGATGTTAAATAGCATGGGGGACAGAACTGACTCCTGTGGAACCCCGTACTGGAGAATCCACGGGGCAGAGCAGTATTCCCCAAGCACCATCTTCTGGACCTGACCATCCAAGTAGGAGTAGAAACCCAGGGAGAGTTTCTTTAGGAGTGGTCTCACTATTGCCTCTTTGAGCCCCAGGACCACTCCCTCTTGCAAGGAGGCATTAATCACCTCCCTGGCCCAGCCAGCTGTTCCTTCCCGGCCAGTTTTTATCAGCCAAGAGGGGCAAGGATCCAGTATGGAAGTGGTTACACGAACCTGTCCAAGCGCCTTGTCAGTGTCCTCGAGCTGTACCAAGAAGGACAAGGCTGTGCTCTGGATACCTCACCAGATTCACCTGCTATAACACTGGAGTCTGAGTCCCAGTGGAGCCAAGAGATCTTATCCTGGAAGTGCCTAGCAAATGCATTACAGTGGGCCTCAGAGCGATCTACAGTGTCCTTAGGGCCAGCATGTACTAGCCCCTGGACAATTCTGAAAAGCTCCGCTGGGCGGCAGATAGAAGATTCAATAGAGGCAGCAAGATGATGTTTTTTGCCGCCCTCACTGCCCCTGAATATACTTTTCCATAGGCACGTACCAGCATTCAATTGCATCCACTAGGAGGTCTTCTCCATCTGTACTCAAGCCGTCTCCTATTTTCTTTCATCACTCTCAGCTCTGGGGTATACCACAGAGCAGTTTGAGCTCAACTCAGGAGAGGGCACTCAGTAGCAATCATGTCAACTGCCCTGGTCATTTCTGCATTCCACAGATCAAACAGGGTTTCAACAGGAGAGCCCGGTGGGCAGAGCTGGGAGAAACCAACTTCCCCCTGCTCGCTCACTTAGGTCTCGGTTAAACAGGCCAGATCAGATAGGGTCTGAAGACAAAATGGACAATTTTCTCAGCCGAGCTTTGTTCAGAAATGGCAACCATTTTATTTTGCATTGAGATCTGTATTGTGTTATAAGAAACGTGGGGTGTTTTGTGTCCTTGCGATTTATTTGTAATTAAAATAATCCATTTTAAAATTAATTGAAGTTTGGTTCTGATTTGTCTGAATCAGAAGCTCGAGCTTCCTTGAATGTGCTTCCCCCAACTTGGAAGACCAACATACTTATGCCTGTATCCTCTCCTCTTCATGAATGCCCAGTGCCTGTTCTGAAAGATCCCTGTTCCAGTGCCTTTCAACCAAAGATGCTCGTGTGCACTTGGAGACGAGGTGGTAATGATTAATTTTACTGAGGGCTATGACAGCTACATACGTGGCATTCAAACTTGTGCACTGAGCAAGGATATGGGTAGAGGCAATGGTATGTATTATTCAGGAATCGCAGATGGCTGCACTTCTTCAGTTCGAGATGATTTGGCCTCTTGTCTCCTGTAGGAAGTAGAAGCCGCAGTTCTTATTGGGTTATGTGATCTGATGTTTTTCTCCATCAGATGAAGCTTAGTGACTTGAAAGTCATGCTTGCACAGGGCTGCTTTGCATGTTGCTTGGGAACCAAGTCAAGTATGTCCTACACATGCACAGCATCCATTCTGAAAGGGCGCTCGTTTGTGTCAGCTGCGGCTTCTCTGTGCAGAATACCCAGAAGAACGGTCTAATCTTCTCCCGATTGCGGCTGGCATGCGTTTTACAGGCGAAAGCCATCACTTAGAAATGAAATTATGCATGTGTATATTGTGTACTTGGGGAACTGGTTTTCCAAGTGTTAAAATGTTATATATGAAACGTTCTTTGGCAACTTCAGTTCACAGGTCTGGAAACCCTGCTTCCATATTCCTGGAGCCTAGCTCTGTGGAAATAACAGGGAACGAGGATCTTCTGGTTTTAAAACTCTGTGCTTTGGATTTTATAGTTTGGTCTGGGAGGGAGTGGGTGGCCGGGCTTGTCCAGAGCTGAGAGAGAGAGAGAGAGATCAGCTCTGGACAAGCCCAGCCACCTACTCCCTCCCAGACCAATATGCGGGGAGCGGGGGGGACTTGGCCTCCTGTGTAATCTGCTGCTGGTGTCTAGTTATTGCAAAACTTCTTCCAGCCCTGCTGCCTTTGGGTAGGGAGTTGGATTAGATGACCTTTGGTTCCTTCCAAATTTGTGAATCACCATCTGATATAACAGTTGCAGCAACTGCGAGGAGGGGGACACAATTCTCTCAACCCCCATCTGGGTTTCAAGTAACAGAAGCTGGGATGAATTGGCCCAGAATGTTCATACTTGCTTTTTATTCACCCCATAGTCTCTGTAGAACAAAGGTGAAACATTAAGTATTTGAGAATGTAAATGGCTCTCACAACTTCTCAGCACCTGTTTGTGCTCCCAAAGCCCTGCCTGTATATGGGCGTTCAAGGTCTTGCTGGAGGCCTTGGTGTCATTCTGCTTCCCCTTTGCCTGTGTTGGCCTCTCCTAGGTGGTGTGTGGCTCAGCTCTCATCCTGCAGGAGATGAAGTCAAAGCGAGGGTGGGAGTGAGCTCTTCTGTACTCAGGATTGCTTCAGAAACGTCTGCTCAGGTCCTCCCCCCCCAAACTCCTTTGCTTTTGTTGTTGTTGTTGTTGTTGTTCAGTCGTTCAGTCGTGTCCGACTCTTCGTGACCCCATGGACCATAGCACGCCAGGCCTTCCTGTCCTGCGCTCTCTCCCGGAGCGTGCTCAAGTTCATATTCATTGCATCCGTGATGCTATCTAGCCATCTCATCCTCTGCCGTCCTTTGCTTTAGGAGCCTAAATTTCTTTGTACGTAGACACCACCTGAAACACAGATGCCTGTGATGTGGTGGGGGTTCCAATCACTGCCCTGCTCACCAGGTGATCATGGACCAGTCATCACTTATTAGCCTAGGGATAGGAGATGTGTGGTTCTCCATATTTTACTGGGCTGCAACTCCCATCAGCCCTAGCCAGCATAGCCAATAGTGAGGGATGGTGGAAGTCGTAGTCCAACAATACCTGGAGGGCCAAACGTTCCCCATCCCTGTAGTAGCTTGTCCTACCTCGTGTGGCTGCTGAGGTTAAAAGAGGGTATCCTTCATGTATGCTTCCCTGAGCTCCTTAGAAGGAAGGATACTTTTAGACATCTAGAAGATCTCATCTCCTTGTTCTCTTTCTCTCCCTCCCCCCCAAAAAATCCCAAACAGATGAACCATTGACAAGGTCACAGATGACACGTTTGGACACAAGAGCCAACAATTCCACCGTTCCGTCCAAGGATGAGCAAGCCGTGGGTCTTCCAGAACAGTGACCTGGAGCAGAGCCTTCCCACCATTGCATCCTCACTTTCACACTGCCAGGGCTTCTCCCCACACTACTACTTCTCCCCCGAGAGGAGAAGGGTCATTTCGGATGTGCGGAGAACCTTCTGTCTCTTCGTGACCTTCGACCTTCTCTTCATCTCTCTCCTCTGGATAATTGAACTGAACGTGAGTTGGGGATCCGTGATTAAGATTTTCTGCTTCTGTCAGGATTGGCCCAAACAAGCAGGGAAGCCAGAAATGCTGCTCCCCAGCGTGGTAGATCATATAGCTGCAGCAGCGAGTTCAGTGCCGTGCAGAACCCAGAAATGCCTCGGAAGTGCCACTGGGAGTTTCATGCAGGGTGACACTGCTGGTGGTCTGGTCGCGCTGCCCAGCCACGAGGAGGCTTGCCCAGCCACCAGTGATGAGCATGCAGCCGGTCAGTTGCCAGACCTCATTTGCTCACTTGTTCACTTGAGCTCAGAAGAGGAGTGGAGTCTCTTGTTTTATTGGGGGCTCTGTGCCTTATTGTCAGCTCATTTCAGCCTCAAATATGTAAATCAAGCAGAAGCAGAACTGAGTTAGGAAGCTGTTAATCCCAGGAAGTTGTTAAATCCACTTTAAATGATAAACGAGCCTGAGATAAACAGCGGCTAATTTCTTAGAACTGTTTTAGTTGGTGTCAGTCCTCACTAACTCACTCACTAACAGTCCTCACTAACTAACACACACAAATCAAGACCATGGTGTGCCACAGGATGGTGGCAGGATAGCTGATGACTCAAGCGAATGACCCGACTAACACACCACACTGTGGGTGTATCAGGGGCCAGTCTGACCTCAGAAGAAAAATCCCTTCCTGACCTCAAACGTGACACTGCCCTTGGCTCTCCTAAGCATGCCAACAAGAATCACAGCGTAGCCATGAATGGAAGGAACCACCCCACGTACAGTGAAGGCAGAAAGCCTCAGTGACCTCATTCTACCCTGCCATGTACTCAATCCAGCAGATGCAGTCCCAGCACCCTGAACAGTATGAACCACTGTGGTACAGCCAGCCCAAGCACAATAACTGACACGCTCCAGGGATCCCTGCAGAGGAGGGTTCAAATCTCCTTATATTGCAGACTCGTTCAGCTTGCAAACCCACCACTTCTTTGACAGGCAACCGCACAGGGGTTCATCACATACCCAGTTCCTGCTCTAGCTTGCTTGGGAGAAGCTTGCATAGATAACCCACATAGGCTCTCCCCTCACCCCCTAAAAACAAGGGCTCAAGTCCTGCTGGGAGAGAACAATGCTTTAGTGAAGGGAACAAGCATCTTGCTAAGGTTTCTTGCCTATACAAATCTATGGTGTGACCACACTTGGAATACTGTGTCCAGTTCTGGTCACCACACCTAAAAAAGATATTGTAGGGCTGGAAAAAGTGCAGAAAAGGGCAACTGAGATGATCAAGGGGCTGGAGCATCTCCCCTATGAGAGGAGGTTCCAACAGCTGGGATTGTTGAGCTTGGAAAAAAGGAGGGTAAGGGGAGGCATGATAGAGGTCTACAAAATTATGCATGGGATGGAGAATGTGGATAGGGAGACATTTTTCTCCCTCTCTTAAAATACTAGAACCCGGGTCATCCCATGAAGCTGATTGGTGGGAGATTCAGGACCGCTGAAAGGAAGGACTTCTTCATACAGTGCAGAGTTAAACTATGGAACTCGCTACCACAGGATGTAGTGATGGCCACCGATTTGGATGGTTTTAAAAGGGGGTTGGGCAAATTCCTGGAGGAAAAGGCTATCAATGGCTACTAATCTTGATGGCTCTGTGCTATGTCCAGTACCAGAGGCAGTGAGCCCATGTACACCAGGTGCTGGGGAACATGGGTGGGAGGTTGCACTCATGCCCTGCTTGTGGGTTCCTGGTCGGCACCTGATTGGCCACTGTGTGAACAGAATGCTGGGCTAGATGGACCCTTGGTCTGATCCAGCAAGGCTTATGTTCTTGTGCTCTTATGAGGGACCAAGATAAGCAGCAATGAGAAGCCGCAGCATCATGCTCACAGGAAACAGTCCATGTCCTCCCTGGTACATTAGTAGGTAAGAATCTTGAGAAGGTGGTTCAAGTACCTCCACGGGAGAATGTGCAGTGAAGGCAAAACACATTCTTTGTTGCTAGCCAGGCACCCAGTTACATTAGAAGCAAAAAAGGTGGAGGAAGCAAGACTAGATCCAGACTTCCCACTCCACAGAGCAGGTCTTTAACAACGTAGTCTGGCCCATAGACCCAGGTGTAGATATCAGGGCTGAGGAGGCTGCAGATGGAGCTGTTGTCCTGTAGAATAGTACATGTTGAACACACCTGAGGCCCCATGCTTGAACCCTGGATGTGAACTCCCACTAGAACGGCCTCCCCCAGGCACACCTGAGAGAGTGCAGTGTCATGGCCGAGTGGAGTGATGCATACGCCAAGAGCCCTGTTTAGCTAATTCCCTGGCTGTGACAAACTTTAGGATTCCTGTCACTTTGTCCACCCCCCTTTATCCCATCCAGCCACTCATTCTCCAGGTTCATCTGGATGGCTGTCACCTCCTGTTATCCAGCTATGTCTGTTCTCCCACATACTGAACCTCAATTCTGCAAATCGTTTGTTGCTCCTAGGGTGAGAGACTGTGTGATTTCTGGCTAGGTGAGAGCTGGCAATTGGTTAGGGGCTCTTGCTGAGAGGATGACCCTTTAGAGGTGATGCAGCTCCTGGTTCAGGATGGGAGTAGAGGTTGGTTACCACGTCTTCTAGATCAGTTTTCCTCTAGTATGACTTAAAATTAGATTTTTTATTAGATTGCTGCTATCTACAGCATGTTGCATTTTACAACATAACTCTTTGCTGCTATTACCTTTCTGTTTGTGTTTTATGGTGAAATTTTATTGCTACTGCACCTTGTCTGCACCTCATATTTTTAGTGTTTATTTTCATAGAATAATAGGGTTGGAAGGGGCCTATAAGACCATCGAGTCCAGCCCCTTGCTCAGTGCAGGAATCTAAGTCAGAGCATCCCTGACAGATGGCTGTCCAGCCTAGTCTTGAATGCCTCCAGTGTGGGAGAGCCCACTATCTCCCCAGGTAATTGGTTCCATTGTTGTATTGCTCTAATGGTCAGGAAGTTTCTCCTGATGTTCAGCCGGAATCTGGCTTCCTGTCACTTGAGCCCATTATTCCGTGTCCTGCACTCTGGGTTGATCGAGAGGAAATCCTGGCCTTCCTCTCTCTGACAGCCTTTCAAGTCCTTGAAGAGTGCTATCATATCTCCCCTCAGTCTTCTCAAGCCTAAACATGTCCAGTTCTTTCAGTCTCTCCTCACAGGGCTTTGTTTCCAGTCCCCTGATCATCTTTGTTGCCCTCCTCTAAACCCTCTCCAGCTTGTCTGCATCCTTCTTAAAGTGTGGTGCCCAGAACTGGATGCAGTACTCCAGATGAGGCCTAACCAGTGCTGAGTAGAGGGGGACTAGTACTTCCCAGGATTTGGAAGCTATGCTTCTATTAATGCAGCCCAAAAGAGCATTTGCCTTTTTTGCAGCCACATCACATTGTTGGCTCATATTCAGCTTGTGATCTACAACAATTCCAAGATCCTTCTCGCTTGTAGTGTTGTTCAGCCAAGTATCCCCCATCTTGTAACTGTGCATTTGGTTTCTTTTTCCTCAGTGCAGAACTTGGCATTTATCCCTATTTGATTTCATTCTGTTGTTTTCAGCCCAGTGCTCCAGCCTATCCAGATCACTTTGAATTTTGTTTCTATCTTCCAGGGCATTAGCTATCCTGCCCAATTACTGCTCTTCATTATTTGCTGGTTTGGGTGGTTTTTGCTTGCTATATCTGACAGTGTGGAGGGGAGAGAAGTGGTGACATGGTGAATAGGGGGCTAGTGTCACTTTGGGGCAGGTCTTGGTTAGGGGGAAGTGTGGTGGTGGAGGTGGGGCAGGCCAGGTAACTCCTCTTCCCTGCCTGTTAGACAGCTGTGCTCCGTCTCCTTTTCCAGTCCTTCCTCCGGTCCTGAGAATTCTGTTATTCATTCTAGCAACCCATTGATTCTTTTAAGGTGCTGCTGCTTAATGTCATAATTGGTGAATGGAAAAACAACCATCCAGGACCTGACCTGACCTGGCAGATATTGTGGAGACATAGCAGGGGGAATAGGGAGATCTGAATGTCCCCCATTTGTGCCCACCAGTCCTTTTGGTACATCAGCAGCCTCGACGTGATGGGCAGGGAGGAGGTGGCCACATTTTTTGAATGGCACTCCACCTTCCTTGCCAAGAATAGTGTCCAGACACCTTCCAGTTTCATTCATGATAGTAGGCTATCAATGGCCACTAGCCATGATGGGTATTTATTATCTCCAATATCAGAGGCAGTATGCTGCCCAGTATCACTTACTGGGGAACACAAATGGGAAGGTCCAGCTTGTTGGCTTCCTTGCGGCATCTGGTTGGCCACTGCACAAACGGGATGCTCGACTGGACAGACCTTTGGCTTGATCCAGCACAGCTCTTCTTATGTTCTTAAATGTATATCTTGAAGATGGACCATCCGGGCAGGGTAGGGATTCATTTCATGTGCTGCCCACCCAGCCTAATGCCTAACAGTCTCTCCCTGCCTGAACTGGTAGAGGTGGTCTCCTCCTAGCAGTGGTGTCGGAGGCCCCCTAGGCTTGTTCTGGAGGAGTTCAACATTTAAGCTGGGGGTCCTTGTCTTGTGTGGATTTCATGGCTCCCAAGTCAACCATTGGCCTGTCTCAGGCTATATCCTGCTTGAATAGATGGCATTGTTATACACTCAATTTGGTTTTCTGTTCTGGGCAGGAAGGCAGTGAACGTTAGTAGGGGAGACTGGCGTGGTTCCCATGGACAGATAGCTGCCTCATAAGGTTTATTTGTTTTTTATTTATTTATTACATATTAATCTGCCCAATAACCAATGGTCTCTGAGCAGATTACAAAGAGTGATGGTGTGGGGGACCCATTAAAATGGCCCACCCAAGCAGTGTTATGGGTTTGGATTGCTTCCTGCTCTCTCCTGTGGATTTTCCCGTGGATAAGGCTGGTGGTTCTGCCAGTACCCTGGTTGGTCTGTGGAATACAGAGATCAGATAGGCTATTAGCAATCACTCCTAGCTAGGTTCGTTCCCCCGCCTTGTAGAGCCAACCTATCGCCTTGATTTTCTAGGGATTGTGGGGGGGTGAAATTTACAGGGGGGCAGCTAAAGTGCACTTACAGAAGAGCTGAGCTGAATCAGACTGGACACAGGTTAGTGCCCACACTTGAAGCTATTCTTTGGTGGTGATGGCAGCAAAGAAAACTTACATTGATGGAATGGTGCTGAGAAGTTTGTTAACTTATTCTAACTTTTTTGCTGATGTAATATTACATGGTCACCGAGAGCTGGACTGAGGTCTAAAGAAGCACAGGGTACCTATGAAGTCCCGTGCCTTCCTAGCCACCCCTGAGGTGCTGCCCATTTTTGCCCTCTGGTGTTGGGGTTACCAGTGCAAGAGGACACAGTTGGTATCCTAGCATTTTCCAGTGTAAGTGCAGGGTAGGATTATACTGAGAGGCTCCCCAAAGGGAATTGTCCGGGGACGTCAGAATGTGCCATTGAATAATCCTAATTGAATAATCCTAATTGAGCAGTGTTTTCCAAACTCTTGAAAGCCAAGGTGCTCTCTTTTCTTTCTGAACTTAGAAGCATATTTTACTCTTGCACTCAGAAGAGGTTTGAGGGGAGGTGGGTATTGTCTTGAGTAGGGAAGTGTAAGAATTATCCACCTTCCCCTTGTTTTTTTCCTCATAAGTCACTGATCTCCTGATCAGTGTACCTCCTTATGGGACAGAGCAATAACTCATGCAGAGATACAACAAGGAGTCCTCTGCAAGGGTAAGTATTTGGCCTTACATATAGAAGTCGTTAAAGTCTGAATGTATTTATTTCTCACAGCATACTAGTATGCCCCGTAGCATACAAAGTTCTCGAGATTTACGTTTAGAAAGAGAAGACTGACTTGGCCAGCATTTCCTTGGCCCTGCTGGCTGATGAGAGTTGTATGCAGCACATCTGGAGGGCACTGGGGAAGGCAGCCGAGGAGAAGGGGACAGAAAACTCTTCCCGAATCCCACCTGGCCTCAGCTGGTGCACCACATTACAAAGCCCCAGGCCTTTGTTTGCTGCTCAAACTCTTGGTGTGTCTTAATTTCTTTCTCTTTAATCTTGCTTACCTACAGATCGGGAAAGGTATCCAGATCAATTTAAAGGAAGAAATCATCAACTACAGCTTTAAAACATCCTTTTTTGACATCTTTGTAAGTATTCTGCTGAAGATGTAACTTGCTTCAATAGTTAGGGGAAAACCTTTTTGGCCAGGGGCACAAGATCAGTAAAGCAACCAGACAGGTTGCTTTAAAAGTATGCAGGCATTTGGATTTCATAGAACTCTGCCACTCTCTACCTAAGTAAAAGTCCTGAAAAAGTTTGTATATCTTGTGCCAATCTAGGTTGATTCATAAATAATTTTAACTTATTTGTACCTGTGTGAACTTCACGAGTGCCTCTTCATTAATGTCCTGTGTGTCCCTTTTTGTAAGCTTTTGGCTTTTTTCCGGTTCTCGGTGCTGCTTCTTGGATATGCTGTTCTGCGGCTCCGCCACTGGTGGGTTATAGCGGTAAGAGGCTAACTTATTTGATCATGTTTTTGAATGCTTACGTTTAATTGTAGCTGCTAAAGCGATAACTCTGGTTTTGTGTTTTCATGATTGCTGTCTTCTCTCCTCCCTGCCCCCCTTTTCCCCAAGATCACTACACTGGTGTCCAGTGGCTTCCTGATACTGAAAGTTATCTTCTCAGATGTGAGTTGCTGATAACAAATGTGGGTTCTACTCTCATCTTTGTGGTCACCATCCAAAAGCAGGTTGCAGTCCCTAAAATTGGCTAATTAAAAATCAAATCAAAAAATTGCAGCACTAAAACAGCTCATTGGTTTGGGGGTACAAAAGGTTGGTTAAAATTGATTTAAGGAGTATCTAATCCATATTAAGTGATTTCCAATATGTAATTTGAAACTTTTCTTGTTTTCTTTCCCCCTTTTTTCTCTATCAGCTGCTGAACAAAGGGGCTTTTGGCTACCTTCTGCCCATCGTTTCCTTTGTCCTTGCCTGGCTTGAAACATGGTTTCTGGATTTTAAAGTCTTACCCCAAGAAACCGAGGAAGAGCAATGTGAGTCTGTGTTGTGTGAGGATGTATGGATTGAATAAATCTCCCACTGCCCCTCAAAAAAGAATAGGCATTGATAGCCTTGCTAGTGTAGTGAGTCACATGTTGGGGGGATTCTCTGAAAGCAGGCAACAAGAGAGGGTTCATGGTAATGGCTTGGTCTCTTTACAGTGGCTATCTTATGACCTATTTTCTGGTGCGTCAGTGCCATGCAACGCATTACATTTTTTCCTACAAGGGGAAAGAATACAAAAGCAGAGTATACAGAGGATTACTCCTTTTTATTATTATTCTGAGAAAAGTTTTCAAAGATGACAGATCAACAAGCACTTTAATGCCATGGTTGGATTGGGAACACACTCTGGATTGCTTGAAGGAGAAAAGCTTTCTATTGCATTAGGCACTTAATTGCTTTGTAGATATGATAGGCAAAAGGTCATCAGTCTGTACAAAGATAACATGTCTTCTCTCGAGCTGAAAGACTGAGGGAAGCAGCTTAGCCATCTCCTCTACAGGATACAGATAAGTCTGCCTTCCTGTGCAAAGTTGTCTGTGTGCTAAGCTGCAAGAGGCTGATTTGTTGTGCAATAAAATGTCCAAGTTCATAATACATTAATTGAGTGCGTTTACACACAGTAGTTCTTTGTATGACTTTCCTTCTGTGATTCAGATTTGCGGGAACCTGAAACACAGAATAAGTCGATGACTTCTGTGACTGTGAAGGCTAGAAACTTCCTTGTAGGAAGGCTGCGGTTTGTTGCGTGATGAGGGGGCAGGAAGGCATCTGTTCTCTTGTTTAGGTAGCTCACGTTCTCCCCCATCCACCAAAGAAGCACTCTTGTGACAACTTTCACCAATTCTTGTGCCGCCCATCAAGCTTCCCCAATATTTCTATCTGAGCTGCTGGTTAAAATGGATTTCCAGTTTGGCTTCTGTGAAGTAGTAGTTGTTGCCAGTTTTTAAAGGGAAGTAGAATTTCTGAGAGGGTTGCTCCTTCTTTTCAAGCATAATTTTGCCCTTTATTGCACTTTTCAAAGTCTTGTGGGGTCACACAGTTTGAATGAGGGATGTAACATGATTATGAATGAACCAAATGTCTTTCTTTTTCAGGGTACTTGGCAGCTCAGGCTGCTGTGGCCCGTGGACCGGTCCTTTATTCAGGGGCACTCTCAGATGGCCAGTTTTACTCCCCTCCAGAATCTGTTGCAGGTAACCAATGTTTCTTCCTCTTGTGGGGCATGCTGTCAAACTTCTGTATGAGAGTCAGTCCCCAGGACTGAGCACTGGGGAAAAAATGACTTGCATCAACAGTCTTATGAATGTGAGCAGAGTAACAGGAAAGCTGCAAACTGGCACGACATTGTGGCTCCTCTTCTGTGAATTGCACAAATCTTTATACAATTGCTCATGTGAACATGACTGAGCTCTTTCACTTCTCTCTTACTGAAAAGAGTGAACAAGGAAGTAGGCATAATGTGCTCCTGTCTGTAAATCCTATTTCTGCAGCAGTCATGCTGCACTTCTTCGTTCACCAAAGAGAGTGAGAGAGCACAAAGGGCTGCTACAGTATCTCCCAGACAGCTTGCTGGGCCATACTGGTGTGCTGCAAGAAATATGTGAATTAAAGGCTCCTCTGAGCCCAACATTCCTACCCACAAAGAGACTGTCTACTCTGTGTCTGCATGATTCAGTCAACTAGCCTCAGCTGAGGTAAACTGGATGGTGGGAAATCTGTTGCATGCATCTACATTAAGTGAGATGGGATCAGTCAGTCCTGATGTAGAGATGCCATGGAATTACCCAGCTTTTGAGGAGGCTGTTGCTCTGTGTGAATCACTGTTCTGGGCTTGCCTCCTTCCAGTTAAGAGGCACACAGGCCAGTGACTCATGCAGAAATCTGGAGGACTGCTCCTCTGACTGTGGGCAGTTCTTACTCAGGAACATTCCAAAGGCCAGACGGACTATTTGACTGCCCTTGTTCTGAAACAAATAAACGAACGACAAATGCCTAGAATTCCCCATTTTTATCTAAAGATGGTTTGGGTGGTTAGGCGGTCTTCAAGTTGTAAATAGGAAGTGCTGCTTCCTATCCTGACCTTAACACTCCCAGAACCCGCATCTCTAAGACATTTCCCCTTTCTCTCCATCTGCAGGTTCAGATGATTCGGATGACGAGGTTATGGGAAAGAGGGCATTAACTGATGAGGTACACCTGGGCTGAGCTGAACAACAAAGTATCCCCTTTTGTGTTTGCTTCCGAACAGGCTATAAAGTCTCAGGTTCTAAATATTGCTAGCATGGAAGGAGATATGCCCAAGTGGTGTGGGGTTGCATAGAGGACATCTCATGAACTTGCAAATGCTTCCTACCACTAATGTGCAGATGTGCAGAATCAGTGGCCAAGATATTAGGTCTTCATATGGGAGGCAGAAGTTCAAATCCTTAACTGTGACATTCATTGGAAGTCCTTTGGAAATGCATTTCTTGGCCTTAAACCTATTTTTCTGTATGAAGCATAGATTTGTTGTAACCTCCCACAACCTCTGGAGATAGCACAGAAAAGATAACTTATTTTTATTTTATTCTGAAATTCTCAGTGAGCAGGATACATTCTGCAAATATTTGGGCAGCCCAAATAGTCCAGTAAAACAGCTACAGTCATGGGCGCAAACTCTGCTTAGCGGAGGGGGCGATGGCCTATGAGAGCTGGTCCAGCAGAGTGGCTTCTAGCATGAGCTCTGAGCCAGGAAGTCCTTGGGCTATATTTTGGCTTGTCCGTAAGAACACGCTGAGGTAGCTTAGGCCAGCCTCTGATTCTCAGCTTTCATCTGCAGCATGGGGATAATACTGGCCTGCCTTACGGAGTGTTAATAACTCAGATAATATATAGCATTTGGAGCCCTTAAGAAAAGTGTCATATAAACAAGTTCCAGCTGGGGAGCCATGTTGCTCTGTTCCACAAAAGCCACGAAGAGTCTTGTGGCATTTTAAAGACTAACAAATTTATTATGGCATGAGCTTTCCTGGACTACAGTCCTCTTTATCAGATGCACAAGGTGTTTGTTCCCCAGAGTTACAGGTATTTATCCTCATGGTTGGAGGCGGAAATTGTGAACCATCTGGTCAGAGTGAAATGAAATGAAATGCTGATTATAGGCAGTGATGGCTATTAGCAGTGGCCATTCCCAAAAACAGTTGTTGGGTGGTAATATAGGCATCAACAACTGTTTTTGTGACTGGCCACTGTTAATATAATCATTGCTGTCTGTACTTCCCTCACTGTTTACACCCCCCATGTGTGTGTGTATATATCTCACTGGTAACTCCAGGCAACACTTTGCGTATATGATGAAGTGGGCTGTAGTCCACCAAATCTCATGCCATAGTAGGTTTGTTACGCTTTAAGATGCCACAATACTCCTTGCTGTCTAAAGAAGTAGCATTCATCTTGTTTTATATATGACATTTATATTTCTTTTGATTTGTGGGATCAACTATAGTATCCCATTTGGGACTGTTTTTGTATTTTTGGCGTAGTAAAATATAAACACGTAGCATTCAGAATGGAACACCTGTGTTTCTGTTGGGTCCAGGCCTAACTGGATAATAGCACAGTCATATTGGGGAGAGACAGAAACAAGAGCAGTGGACTGCACATAGTGGTGAAGGTAAAATGTCAAAAAAGCACTAAGTTTTGAACAGAGTAATATACCACCACCACCCCTCCACCCATCTTTTCTATTTGTGAGCTGTTTATCGTGCTTCGCACAGAGGTAGAATTTTGATTTGTTTCTAAAACATCCAGGAGCATATCCAACATGGGAGGTACCCATATGCAATGCTGTTGCATTGAATGTGGCAGGACCTCTTCTCTTGGACATCCATGCACAGATCACAGAAGCTTGGCATACGGACTGCAGAATCTATGTTAATCTCACTGTCATCATGGCAGCCATGTTGGTGAGAACAGGATCAAGCATAGGCTGAAGATCTGCCCTGCCTGTGGTTGTAGTGGTCTGATGTTGTGTGTGCTCACATCTAGTCATCAATAGTTTTAGGTAGGCCTGTACAGCAATGTGTTGCACTCATAATTTGCAGCGCAACTGCAGGCATAAATACATATCCATGATTTTACTTACACTCAAAGGGCAAGTTTTCTCCTGATTGTCTTTGGATGAGTGTCCAGAACACCTCCAGAAAAAAAAACTGAATCTTCAAAGCCTGGTTTTTCCTTTCCCCCCCTAGATGCCAAAGCCTTTGGCTATTTCTGCTAAAGGAGTCCATTTAACGGTGAATTGTTCTCATCCCCTGCCAGCCACTGGGGGGCAGTATTATTCTGTTGCAGACTAGGTTGGTCACTCCGTGAACCTTCCGAAGAGCGGCGTTATATGCTACAGTTGTAGCATACACCCATATTGCTTTTGTATAACTGAGGTGCCAGTGTTGATGTGGTCTGGGCACTTGACTGCATTCTTTAGGAACTGTTTCCTGTCTGGAGACTTCCCTACTGCTAGGGAAGATGATGAGAAGAAGCAGAAATCTGATTATGCTTATTCCAATACACCCATGCAGCATCTAAAAACTTAAGTATGCTTTTTCATTGGTCATTATTTTGTATTTTTCCAGATTTATGCAGATCTAATCAATTGATTAGTCAATCATATGTGTGTTAATGTTTCTTTAAATTATCAACAGTCCTAAATAAAATCATTTGTTTTACTTACAGATGTCTGCTAAAATGGCAACACTTTTTTAAAAAGCTGCTTCCATATGGACTGTGAAGAGAGGGGTCTAGTAAACTTCCAAGGGGAAATTTGCAGGAGCATCTCCCTCCCTGCTTTAGTAGACTAAATAAAGGCTCAATCCGTGAGACTATGGAAGTTGAAATTCATTAGATCTTGGACTTGGTCACTAAACTGTATGTCATGTTTTGTCCTAGGAGAGAGAATATGTCAGGCAAGGCAAAGTAGCAATGGAAATGATGGATCAGATCTTGGCCCAAGAGGAGAACTGGACATTCGAGAGATGTAATGTAAGTTTATGCCTTCTGAAATGATTGGTGACTAAAGGCTCTTGGATCAGTCTTACAGATCAGTATTTAAAAGTACTCATAGCCTTTTCTCAGATGTTACAACCCTCCCAAATTCCTGGAATGGATTGGGTTGTTCCAGCCTCCCTGGGTGTAACTTAGCATGGGTGTACTTTAAAAATCAAAACAAAGCTGGGAAGCCTCACCATGAGATGAGAAGTCCTTGTGATTCTTTTGTAGTTGCTCTTCAATATACCCTTCCACATGGTGAAATAGAGTTACTACCTTGTGGAAAAGGCACTGTTTCATTTTCAAAAAAAGCAACGCTGCAGTTGTGTGACTCATTCCCCCCTCTCCCAAAGCTATCATCAGGTGATAATCATGTTAAAGACCATTTCTATTCCCTGTATTAATGTGATTTCTCCATAATGCCAAGAATACTTGGGCAGTTTCCTGTCCTTGCCCTGTGTCTTCCCCATTTGTGGACCTGGAGACTGAGGCCTTTTCACCACAGCTTTCCAGGCAGGACTTACTAACTAGGAACTAGAATTTGCTCAGCCCTTGAGGGAAGCAAGTTCATCCTTTCCTAGCAGTTGCTAGGCAGCAGACAGCAGCATCTTCTGAGACTGTTCTGCATCCCTAAGTGGAGAAAGGAAGGGAGGAAGAAGTTGGAGTATGGAGGCCCAAAAATCAGAGATACAAAACCGCTTGTGAAAAATATCAGATGTCACATGGTTGGTCCCCCTCAGCCCCAGTCTCAGAGCTTGGCAGAGTTTCCACTGATCAGAGGTAAGACTTGAGTGCAGTTGCCTATCTCCTGCCCCTCCCAATGGCTAGCAGAACAAAATGTGAAAATGTGCAGGGAGGCTAAGTGAACTGAACTTGCAAAATTTACTGGGATTCCCTTGGCACCAAATACTACTTCAGGTCAGAATATTCACAGCCCTGTGGATAAGTCATATGTAATCTAAGTCGCTGCACCCAGCCTCTGCCTTTTACTCCACCACCTCTCGGATAGACCAGGAATGCTCTCTTGAGTACACCATCTGTGTGCCAAATTAGGTTTGCAAGGGCATGCAGACAGGCATTCTTGGTGGCTTCCCCCTCACTCATGGAATAGTCTTTCCTGGACCCTCACCAAAGCCTGAGCCCGTACTTGGAACTTCTGGAAGCAGTGTGAGATGTTGTTGTTCAGACTGGCACTTGGAGAATAGGGATAGAGTAGAATATTAGCATAGTGTTTCCTGCTCAGTGCCCTGGGGATGGGGCACACTGTGTCCAATGAAATTAATTAAAATGGGAGGGAAAGTGACGCAACCCTTGCCGTTTTCACAAGGCAGTGAAATCCTGCAGAAAAGCTGCTCTGCCCTTTAGCTGTGGAACTCACGTGCCTTCAACACCTCTTATGCAGGAGTTTGGTGACACGGTTCATTCCCTTGAAATGCCATTCCATGGCAAGATTTTCATCCTAAAGGTAAGGTGCTTTGATGACTTTCAGCTTCCTACTAGACTTTTCCCCAAACAGATGACTTGCAGAAGCTACTATCTTCTCTCTCTCCTGCACCTTCAGTTAAAAAAATAGGGGGTGTGAACTGACAGACAGGAACTAACTTTGGGAAGAAACACTTTTTGTAGGGCTGGAGGTGAGGGTGCTGGGTGGATGGGGTGGCTGCTGCATGCTTCTCCATCCATATTGTGTGTGTATGTTCCTCTTCTAGGGGAGTTAATTTGCTTCTAGCAGCCGTTCATCATCCACTTACTTACTTTGCCCAAGATGAGCAGCTTGGCTGAAAGCATGTTAATTTTACTCCCCTAAGCAATCCTGCTTTTTTTTTTCTTCTTCAAACTTGATATCAAGGTCATTGTTTGAGAGCCTTTAAATGAAACGTTTGTATTGCTGGGAGTAGGGAGGATGTGTCGCTAAGTGAAAACGATTGATTGCTGGCAGGGGGTATTTAACCTTCCCAGAGCTCATTGCTCAGTTTCCATTGGCTTTCGTTTATTTCACCGCCCTCTTGGAAGCCTTCCCCTTTTAAGACCTTGGGGTTTGCTTTTCGAGAGAGGCTGTAAATGAACCCCATAGAGGGGATGGGCAGGGCTACTAAAAGGGTGTGCAGCTAACAACTTTCACCCGCAGGCAGTTCTACAGTGTTCTGCTGAGATAGTCTACCAAGAGATGATTCTCCAGCCAGAGAAGATGGTCCTATGGAATAAAACCTTGTTAGCATGCCAGGTAAGTATTTCCAAACTAGTTCCCTGAGCCACAGTTGGTAACATCTTCATGGTCTCTGTGCGTTCTCTCCCCCCCCCCCCACACACACACAGGTTCTGCACCTGCACAGCACCTTGGTTGGAATGTTCTAGAGCTGAAGAGTTTCAGTGGGAGCCCTGCCCACCCCCCGCACAGTTATCCCTGGAGGCGGCTTCTGCCTTCCTCAGTTCCTCTTCGACTGCCAAAGCGGACGCATTGCAAGGAACAGTCTCCTAAGTCTCCTGAAGAGATTAGGAGACTGAGCTGTGGAGTTTATTTTCTTCTTCCTCCTCTTTTTGTTCTTCTTTAGTTTTGGTGCTGTTTTCTTTTTTTGGGATTTCGTTTGCCCTGGGACTTATGGCCTTGAGGGCACCCTTCAGAAAATGCACTTGCCACAGGAGTGAGCTGCCTCCCTCTGACTGTCACTCCTCCTGCCTTCTGTGTTTTGGAGAAGGTCACCAAAAGGATTCTTGCCACCACTGTCTTGCCTTTACAAAGCAGGCACATCGCAACCGAACTTCCTGTCTGATGTTATGCTTGTAGGAACAGGCCCTGTGGGCTGCAGTTCCTGATGCCACCATCTGCACTGCCGCTGAAATTTCGCTGTGCTCCTGCCCAACCCCAATGATTGCTGCTTTGAACTTGGGTATGGCTTCATTCTCCACGGTACTGTCAGTGGTTCCTGGGACCAAATGGTCAGCTACAGTACCATATGATCAGGCCTCCACTCAGACTGTGAGTGTCCAGCACCAACCACCTGGGACGTCACCGGCTGCTACACAACTTAAGAAATCTAAGTCCAAGCACCACACTTCTCACACACACACCCCACCTTGGGGACCCGGGAAACCAAAGAAAAAGAAGCCCCACAAGTCTTCAGTCAAACAGATCCTCCAGTGAATGCCATCCCCTCGGATGAACTTCCATGTCTCACCACCTTGGCAGACATCGTGGAACCATCCTCCGCTCCTACCCTGAATAAAATTGCGGAGATCCTACCTCCATCCCCTGTGATCCAAGCTGTTGGCTCCTCCTCCAGTGGAGAAATCAGGGTTGTATCCCCACCACCTCTTCACCAGCCACGTCAAGACCGACGGCTGTCCCCACCTCCGAGATGTCATCTTTCTAGAGATCGATCACTTTCACACCGCTCCTGATGACCTTCTCCAGAACCATGTTCCTCCCACTCTCCGTTGTCCCACTGTTGCACCCTACATGACACCGTTTGCCCCAGTTCCCTTCATCTCCACACTGCTGCTAAAGAAACCTTCAGGAGTATCGCAGTACTAGTTGCCATTCCAGTTACAACTATCACTCCTCCTGTGGCGCTGATGACTCGTCTCACCATTACCAGGCTCACTGCCACTCTCCTCATACAAGGTCTGCCATTAGAAAGCCAAAGACCCTCCGGTTACCTCTAACTTTCACTATGTTTCAGACAGTGTCGACCCGACCACCAGTCCTGATCATGCCCATCACAACAACTCCTTCAACTGCCTCAAGCATCCTGCCTCCCCTGTCCTCCTTGCTTCTGATACCTTAGCCCATTCTGGCCACCATGATAGCTTCTCATTCCATGGATGCATCACCTCAGTCCATGGGTAGAAACTCCCCAGATTCTGATTCTGCCTCCTTCTCGTCAGCTTCCCTCGTCCCACATGTGGGAGACCACAGTCTGGCCTCACCATTGGAGGAGTCCTGCTCCTACACTGAACAGGTCCCAGAGTGGCAGTGTAGCTCAGCCTGGAAACCAGATAAGTTCAACCTCAGATCAAACCTCCGGTTTACCAGCTGGTCCCGTCCAACACCTTGGCACCCATGACTATCCCTGTTTTGACAGTCCATTTACAGGCTCCTAAGGACTCATGGCAAAAATCTTCCATCCCACCCACCTCATGGCACTTGGAAAACCTATGCCAACTGCAGTGATGCTCTGTCTTATTACACCACCCAAAGACCAACTTGGACATTGCAGAAGCTACCCAAGCAAAGGCCACCCAGGAACTACACATGTCTCCAGTGGGCTAGGAGGGCCGCAAATTAGATTCAGTAGCCCACAAATTCTGTTCAAGCGCAGGCCTGGCAGTGTGCATTGTTGACTACCAGGGATACATGCCCTGGTATCAACACTTCCTGTGGGTAGTTACAAAGTGTCTGGTGGCCATAGCCACCCACCTCCACGAACTCATCGACTTCCCATACCGTGACGATTAGCTCATGGTTGCCTCGTCCAGAAGTATCCTTCACAAGCAGGTACATTTTGCCCTCCAGACCCTATGCGCTCTCAGCCTCTGTATCAACAAGATGTCGTGTCTCACTCCTGCTCTTGCCCTAACCTTCATGGGGCCTACCTGTGCTCTCCTTCCACAAGAGCCTTCCTCCCGGATGACGGATGTTCATCTCTCATCACACTGGTACATGAGGTTGCCCCTGTGCACAGACTGTGAGCCTCCAAAGTTCAGCGCCTACTCAGTGTTATGGCAGCTATAATGGCAGTAGACCCACTCACCCACCTGCATATGCTCGCCCTCCAAAGCTGGTTTCTCTGTCATTGCCCTGATCTCACTTGGGCAGGCCTTCTCCTCCTTGCCCTGCCCCCATAGATACGGGCCTCTCTCATTTGGTGGTAACCGTAGCGTATTGGGTCAGTGTTGTTGTGACTGGAGTTGACTGAGTGTGCCTGTGATCTACTGTTCTCCTTTTGTTTATTTAGGGCTGCCTGCAAACAGATCCAGCCTGGCTCCATTTTGTGTTCTCAGTTCTTCTAGAAGTTTCAATAAAGCAAGCAGCAGAAAAACCCCACTCCTGACTCCTGTGCTTTTCTAGACAAGGAAGGGAGAAAGGACACAACCGTAACAGCGCTCCACACCCCTCTAAGGTTCTCCATCTTGCACACGCATACCCCCTGCCTGCACCATCACAGTGGACACCTCCATCTGAGGCTGGGGAGCCCATTGCGACTCCCTTTAGATCCACGACCCTTAGTCCCCCCATGGAGGCCTCACTCCACATTGACGACGTCCTCAAACTTCTGGCTATTGCAAAAGCCTTATGGACTTTCAGAAGTCATCTGACTGGGCACACAGTACAGATAATCTCAGACAGCACCATCTCCATTTTTTAGATAAACAAAAAAGGCATGAAGTAATCAACCATGCTCTGGTTCAGCCTTTCTCTTTGGCTGACAGACACATTTCCCTATTTGCCACACACCTCGTGGGGGAGGCCAATGACATCGCAGACCACCTCAGCCCTCTCACAAATAGCAACTTCCTCCTTTCCCTCCATGCAAAGGACCTAGCACTTCCCTCTCTCTGGATCTACCTGGCCACACTCTCTGCCTTTCACAACTCAATTCAAGAGCTTATGGTGTTCTCACACCCCCTGACGAGGTTCCTCAAGGGCCTATGGAATCTCTGCCTTGCGTGAGCCGCGTCCTCCTCCTTGGAGCTTCTCCATTGTCCTGGCCGGTCTCATGGGAAAACCCTTTGAGCCTCTGGCAACGACGGGCCTCACATCTACTCACCTTCAAAGCCGTCTTTCTCACTGTCATTACTTTGGCTCACTGAGTTGGCGAACTCTACGCCCTCATGGCAGATATGCCCTGCCTTACTTTCCACAGCCATAAGGTTGTCCTCTGCCCAGACATTTCCTTTCTCCCCAAGGTGGTCCCTGATTTCCACCTACAAGACATTTCCTTGCCTACATTTTTTCCATCATCTTTGTCGCTGCTGGAAACATGTCTCCATGTCTTGGACATTCAGAAAGCCCTAGCATTCTACATCGATAGGACTGCATTGTTCAGACAATCACCCGCACTGTCTCTGTGATCAAGGAACTTGTAAAGGGCTTCCTGTCTCCTCCCAAGTGGGTTACAGAGACTGTTTATCTGGCATACAAACTGGTGTCTCTGCCTCTTCCTGGTCCCATTTGGGCCCACTCCACCAGAGCTACAGCCTCTTCTGCCTTTGCCGAGGGGGGGGGGGTGTCACACCACCCACCTTCATCTCTCATTACCGTCTTGGTCTCTAGTCCCAGGAGGACTGACGCTGCTTTTGGCAGAACTGTTCTTCCTTCAGTGCTGTCGTAGCGCCCTCCCCTGCCTCCAGCACGTGTGCAGCTTGCTACTCTCTCATACATGTCTGATGCACAGAGACCACGAGGAAGTAAATACAGGCTGCTTAACTGTAACTGTAGTTCTTTCAGTGGTCATCTGTGCATTCACACAACATTCGCACAGGTTGCCTCCTCCCTTCAGTATCTTTTGGACCACGGTCTCAAGGAACTGGGGAAGGTAGAAGCCACATCAAGGGCTCTCTGTGAGGAGGATGGGCAGGGCTCCCACCAAAACGTTCTTCAGCTCTAGAATGTTCTCACCAAGGCTGTGCATGAATACACAGATTGCTGCTCAAAGAACTATAGTTACAGATAAGCAACCTGTATCTACTAATGACTTACCCCTGAAGTTACCTCTGGCGTTAGTGACTCTTGGTCTCCCTTAGCCTCCAAACCATAATTGTTGTGTGTTGTTCTATTTGCTGTGAGTTGTTGTCCCCATTTAATGTTAGGGAAGAAGATTTGGGCTAAAGTGGATTCTGTGTTAGTGGTTGGGCCTGGTGACATGTAAGGCTGTTAGTTGTCCTACAACTTCTGTTTACTGCCTTGAACCCCCCTGAAGCTGGGCAGTATGTATTGGGCTGCTTTTGCCACTTCAGAATTTGACCCCATCTGCACCAGTGTTTGAGAAATGGGTTGCTCTTTCTCTGCTACATTGTAGGGTTGCTTTCTGTATGTGCCTTTGGGAGATTTGTGTGGAATGCAAAAGGGTGCACATTTAGGTGAAGTGGAATTGAATTGTGGAAAGAGTTTGGGAATGCAAACATTGGTTCAGCTTTTAGATTTCATCTTGCACCCATGAGTTTTTGCCAGTAAGATTCCTCCTGTTCTGCCTTAGTTAATAACAAAACCCTAGATCAGCCCTCCCCAACCTGGTGCCCTCCAGATGTGTTCGACTGCTGGATGGGGATGATCTGTGTTGTAGTCCAGTAGATCTGGAGGGCACCAGGTTGGGGAGGGCTGTCCTAGATGGCATCTTATACACCTGCACTATCAAACTGAACCAATAGTATCATATGATTCCTCCATGTAATTCTGGATATTGTTTTTGTGAAGGTACTGAAAATTGGCCATCAGATCCTCTGGCCACCTTACACGCTAGAATTCCATGAAGGAGCATCCAATATCAGAAAGTGGTTTAAACTGGTTTGTCGGCAGAGGTGGGAAAAAGATCTTCTTTCTTTTTAACAGATTTTGCAACGGGTTGACGATAACACGTCAATATCCTATGATGTGGCAGCTGGTGCCGCAGGCGGCGTTGTATCACCCAGGTCAGTCCTGACTCGGCCTAAGTCCTCAACAGTTCTTTCTTTTTAAATTACTTGTTAACGTCTTACTTGTGTTTCCAGGGACTTCGTAAATGTGCGTCGGATTGAGAGAAGGAGAGACCGGTACATTTCATCGGGGATGGCAACGGTTCACAGCTCACGTCCTCCTACTTCCAGATACGTCAGGTATAAGAGGCTTGCTGTTGGTGATTTGATGTATCATACCTTCAGGCTTCCTCCAACACACCCAGGCTTGTAGCAGTTTCAAAACATGCATAATTTTTTTGTTTAGTTAGAAGGTTTCTGTTACAGTCCACCTTAACAAGACAAAAGTACATACAGCATAATACAAACTTGCATCACCAACTCCAACAATGAAAAGGCTGTGTCAGATCATTCCTTCTAACACCAGATTTAGGTTGTCCAGTACTTATGTAAAATTAAGCTGTATTGACCCTGCTGTGGGCTTCGACCTCTTAATTTAGAGGTGCCAAGATAGTGATAAATCAGACCCGGGTTTACTTACAAGGAGTACTTTATTGAGTAACTTACAGCACACAGGCGTACCCAACAGTTGGATCAGACAGCTTCTCTGAACCCAGAGCCATGGGGTACAATGGGTTTTATACCATACATGTTAGCAATGAGGCAGCATAACAGTATCAAGGGCCCCCTAGCATTCATTCCCAGCATAGACTAGCAGGGCTTAGTTCTCAGCACAGCCACCTGCAGCTCAGCATAAACAAACTGCTTCTCAGGCACATCTTGATAAGGCCTTCTGGCTCATTAGTGTGGAATGTATCGGCCTTTGACTCATCTTCACATGCTCAGAGGCTTACTAGCAAGGGAATTGCACCAATAATGAACTTTAGCAAGGCATTATGGATCTCTAGGCCCCTCTAACAATGCAGGTGACTTGGTTACGCTCCTGGGGCCAATACAGAAGCCACCCAAAATTGTATGGCAGTGGTTTCTGCATATTCAGAGAGACTCCCCAGGTATGCAGAAATATGTTGGTTTGTAAATTTCAAATGAAAAGAAATGTGTCTGTTATATGTGCACGCACATACACATACATGCACACCTCTGGTCAGACTTACCCCTCAATCTGAGCCTGTTGATAGCACAGCATCAACAGTATAGCACAGTAGAAAAAGGTTTCATGAGGATGGGAAAGAAAGGTATCTCCCCCAGACCCCGCCCTCCAGCCCCAAACAGCTGTTCTGGCTGCTTGGGTCATTGAATATGAGCACTCCTGGTTGGGGATGCACTGCAACATTTTTTTGCAGCCCCCAGTTGTCACTGCTACGTTAATTATTTCACAAAAATAGTCTAAAATCAACGATCCCAGAAAATTGAGTGCTCACCTGTATCTGTAAGCCATTAAGATATAATAGGTTTCCTTACCTGTACGTTATTATTTTGTTACCCAAAATGTATTTGCCATACCCCAGATCTTTACTAGCTATGTATCAGTTGGAGATTCATGACTAAGATTCCAATATTTTACTGTTAGTACCCTAGTATCTGATAATCCTACTTACCTTTCCTTGTTTTTAACTAATTCAGTACATCTGAATAGAATATTTTCAGGATCCCTTGGTAAAGCTTCTCCAGAATTTTATTTATCCATCTCAGAGTTCTTTCAAAACTTCACAATTACTTGGGATAACCACGACGTACATCAACATCTAATATCTGCTAACTAAAATATCTGTTCTAATCTGATGGACATACAATACCATTGTGTGATGACTTCATACTGATTTTCATTTATGTGTACTTTTAAATTTGTTTTCATCCGCATTTTCCATATAATAGTCCCTTCATTTTCAGATAACGTTTTGTTCTACTGCTAAACATATAAGGGCGAAACTAGATACGATGGGTACAGCCGTGTTTTAGTTATGTATCTGCCCTAATCACATGGGGGGGGTGTCAGATTTTACCAACGAAAGCTTCCCTTGTTTTATTTCCCCCACGGTTCATCTCTTCAGGCAGTTTTCTCCTGGCCTGGCTTGCGTCCAGTATTGGGAGTTGGGCTGGGAGAGACATGCTTGGGGCAATGGACTGTGGGGAGATGATGTGGAAGTTCAGCTCGCCTCTTGGTGATAGAAGTAGACACAGCCCAGCACTTCAAAGGCACCAGTATAATTTGCCCCCCTGTGAGTCAACATACTTGATGATGCTTGCAAAGGTGAATAAAAGATGGCGGGTCATCCCCTATTACTATTGGAAAGCACTAGACTTTCAAATCCTCTTCCTTGTCACACAGTACACTGTCTCGTGCAGTTTTGATTATAAATGGATTAACTTGGAAAAAATTGAAGTAAATTATTAATCTCAAATACTAAAATCTACACTCCAACATAGCTCTGGCCTATTAAAAGTTTCACAGCACTTCTGAAAGGTGGTCAGGGTTGTGTTTTGATGCTCCTCCAAGGGAAGAAAGGTTTTTCAAGGGGGATGATGTAGCTGCCCAGAACACCTCCCTGCACGGATGTCATGTTCCATCTGCACACCAGCTTGAAACTGCTAGGAAGGCGCTCTTGGTCAGACTTGGGGGTTGTGGCGATCTCTTATGTTCTCTACGATCTTGAGGGCAAGAAACCTGGGCGTGTTTCATTTGAAAGCAGAAGTTCTCGGACGTGCCAGTGTCCGGAAGCTGCTCACTGCACAACGGATTTAATGCTTACATCCCTGGCATGTTTAAAAATACCCTCCGGAGTCCTCCATGTGTACACACACATGTGTGCACCATCTTGTTTTGGTGTGACCAGCACTCAGTAAGCCTCGATTTTAGGAGAGGCAAGGGGTGTCTGAGTGTCCACTGAGAACAGTTTTTCAGTGAGATCGCTCCTCAGCTCCACTTCCTGAATGTCTGGTCTGTCTTTGGCTCCCGGAGGCTGTCTTGTGATGAGCAAGCCTCCTGCCTGAACAACTCCCAACAAGGCCTCTTTGTTTTCCTCACGCCCTTTGCCTCAGGTGACCAGCCAGGGTGGTGTTGCTCACCACCTTCATTTTTCTGAGTAATAGCATTAAAAAGCCATTGGCCTTTAGCTCAGTGTCTGCCTAGCTGTTGGGAAAATCTGTGAAAAGGCTGTGTCCATTTCACACGTCAGAGCACAGTATGAAATATTGTGTCTCTTGTTTCTTTGTCTTGTTTCAGGAGATTGGATTTCTAACATTTGAAATACCTGAGAAATGTTTGAAAATCGGTTTTCTGCACCTAATGTCAAGATTCTGAAACCAGGGGCGGGTGGGCCTGACATCTCCTCCCTTGTTTCTGTTCCAGCAGTTATCTTTGGGGAGGCTTTGCCATTCTCTTTTTATGGCCCCAGTTCCCCTTGGTGAGACGTTCCAAGGGCAGCACTACTGGGTTTAGCTTCCCTTGGATGAAAGAATGCTGGAAACTTACACTGACCCCGTTTGCATGATCACTGTGAGTGCTGAGTGCCATTTGCCTAGTCTCCCACCCAGGTGTGGTTGTTGTGTTGTCCAAGCTTGTTGGAGGGGGAACGACCCTCAGGTAACCCAACAGCAGGCCAGGAGTTATTCGAGGGTTGTTTCCCCTCCAACAACCCATGCCGCCTGGATTTGAACAACACAACAAGCGGGCAGATAAGTAGGCAAATGGCACCCGGCACGCACCGCCATTTAAGCAAGCCAAGCTGCGGTGATCGTGTGAACCAGGCCTCTGTCTCTGTACTACTTGCTTTATTTACAAATATATAAGCACAGCATAAGTGGCAGCAAACAGGCAACCTGCAGCAGGTGAGAAAATTTCTCCCAGAGCTTCATTCTCCGTTTCCACCGAACTGCAGCCTACACACAGGCCTGCCTAAAGGTCTTAGTGGCCTGGCCTGGCCCAGTGTATCTGTGATTCCCCTGTTTCAGAGACGGGGAATGTGTGGCACTCCAAATGTTGTTAGGCTGTAACTCCTATCATCCCTTACCATGGGCTATCCTGGCTACGACTGATAAGAGTTGCAATCCAACATCATCTGGAGGGCCACACGTCCTCCCTGCCTGGCCTACATGTACAGAGCCATGCCAAAAGCTCTGCTTCACGTGTTGCCGCTTTCGAATGGTGCTCGGGGTGGGGGGCTTTCTCTTTGTCACTGCATGCTTGGAACATTTTTCTTAGGGAGATCTTCTAGGACAGGGGTAGGCAACCGGTGGCCCTCTGGATGTTATGGCCCACAACTCCCATCATGCCTCACCATTGGCTATGCTGGCAAGGGCTGATGGGAGTTGTAGGCCAACAACGTTGCCCGCTTCTGCTCTAGCACCATATCTGTGCTGGGGTTTAGGTAGCAGGGGCTGGAAACTTGAGTTCTTAGGGCGTTCCTCCAAAACTGTATCATTAGAAACAAATTTTGAATATTTAGCTGAAGGAAAAATTGTGTGTGTGTTTGATGTTTCCGTGACTGTGATATTCATTGCCTCAAGCACACCTCTTTGGGAAGACGTAGCTAGAATTTTTCTAAGTAGTAGGTACTCCGCCATTAAACCACAGTTCTTCTCACCTGCTTCTGCTGTGATGTTTTTTTCTGCTGTTGGCTTTTCCAGAGCAGAGAACGGTCCAGGAGGTTTTGTTGCCCTGAGATGCCCCACTAATCCGCACCTCTGCACCTTGTTCTGGATACTCAATACGGACCTCAAGGTAACGCACACCTTGCCCTTTGGCGTTTCCGGTTAAGACGAACAGGCTTGGACGACCCACTGGCCCACTTCTCTCCTGCCCTGCTTCTGTTGTGTTTTTCAAAACATGGAGATGAGGGCCAGCCAATTAAGACCTTAGAAGCTACTGGGACCTGGTTGTTGATCAGAGTTTTCCTCATGACCTGAATGGAAACCTAGATTAGATTTTATGGTGCAGCAGCATCTACTTGACCCAACTCTTCCGCATCCACCTGGGTAATGTGGTGTAGAGCTGGAGATCAAGGTGTGGCTTGGAGCTTTAACCAGAACAGTCTGGGGCAGGGGGACAGCTGCTCCTCCTCCAGAAGGCAGAGTCAGGCAAATGAATTCGATTTGCTAGCAGGGGCTACCCAGTTTGGGGATCCATCCTTTGACCTGATCAGATAAAAAGAAATATGTCAAGCAGAGAAAAATCGTGCAGGAACATTTCTGGGAGACTCGTCATCGAACTGTTCTGTGATACTTGTACATACATACTCGCTTGCTGACATGCAGCTTGCTAAATGCCATTCTATCGTGAAATTGGTTTTAATTTTGAAACAAGGTTAACAAAATAAAGGCAACAAAAAGAACGTGCATAATAATAAATCACAATCACTAAAGAAACAAAGGAATTCCCTAATTATACATCTAAGTAGGAGCTCAATTTCTAATGAAGGGAAAAATGCAAGTTCTGCAACATATGAAAAGAGTGTGTGCTAAATTCCGTTCTACTAAACAAAATGAAAAGTCAAACTTTTTCTCTCCAGGCCTCAGAAGGATTCAGTTACTAAAGAAAACCCTGCACATGTTTAATTTTATGCAAGCTACGTCAACTTGTTCCCATGTTTTCAGCATAGAGTCCACGGCATTGGTATAAAGCTGGTACTGCATAGTCCTTCAGAGCACAAGCTGCAAGTTAGAAACCCCTTTGTTTGAATTTTGGCCATGAAATTGTGGTATGCTTAGGGCAAGGTTGCTAGCAGTCTTCGCCCACCCCAGTTGCTCTGTCCAGTAATGCTGGACTGCTGGCCTAACTTACAGGGGAGGTGTGTTAAGACTGAATTATATGTGGAGCACTTTGACCATGAGTGCTTTATAAAATGTGAAGTGATGAATACTGGCTTGGATACATCATTACAAGCTCTGTGAGAAATACAGGCAATACTGCCTCTGGCTAGAGTAGCCTGGCCATGCTGGCTGAGGTGATGGGAGTTGTAGTCCAACACATCTGGAGGATGCCAGGCTGGGGAAGACAGGCGTCGAAGGTTCACAGGAAGAATCGGTGGGTGGTGGCTGAAACCAGCAGGATCACTACCTTTAGTTATGTTGTGGCTTCAGAAGAACTCTGGAGGCACAACCATAATGGAGAGGAGGAGGAACTGGAGAAATCTTGTGTGAGGAGGCAACCCACCGACCTGTCAAACATACCACGCTGGCCAAGAAAGCTCAGACGTTGCGCAGTTCTGCAGTTCCTTGCTTCGCGGTGTTTAGATTAACCTTATGCTTTAAGGGGAGAGTCCCACACCGCAATGGACGCGTGCAAGCTTTGCATGCAAAATGTTCCAGGTTCGATCCTGGGCGTGTCCAGGTAGATTTGGGAAAACCGCCTGAATGAAATCCTGGAGAGCCACTGCCAGCTGATGCAGACAAAACTGGGCCGGATGGACTGATGGACTGATTTGTGTGTAGGGCAGCTTCCTGGGCTTCTGTGTTTAGTTCAGCTGCCCCAAGCGAACGAAAGAGGGCCCGCTGTCTGGTGGCTAAGTGCACACTTTGCATGCAGAGGGTTCACCCAGTGATGAAACAGATGTTGGACAGCAGGGCTGGGAAGGCCTTTCTCTGCCTGAGATTCTGGCGAACTGCTGCCAGTTAGACTATACAGTGCTGGGATAGATGGGCCAGCGCAGCGTCATTATATAGGTTAACATGAAGTTTGTCCTCTAAATTCACCCTTTTCTCTCTTGTAGGGTCGGCTTCCCCGATACCTCATCAACCAAAGCTTGGGTGCCACCATGACGGAGTTTGTGTTCCACCTGCGCAAACGGGTTATGGAGGTTACAGTAAGGTCATGAGTTCTCAGAACTCCTTGCTCTGGCATTGCCTTCTGATCATGCTCAGAACCCAACAAGGTCCAAAGAACTGGAATCTCTTCCTACCTGTAGGGGGAGATTATAACTCGCAGCTGACCTTCAGGACAAGGGCAAAGAGCCTTTTGTGTGTCTTCACGATGTCAAATAATTAAAGGGCTGAAGAAGATGATCAAATGGCAAAAGGGAGATGTGACGGCAGATGATCCAAATCAGAACAAAGTGGAAAGAGGCACTAAGGTGTCTTCTCCAGGTCTCTCGGTGATGATCAAAGCTAACATTGCTATTAGAACTTGATTCAGATGTGCCAAATTCCTTCATGAACAAGCTTCCAAAATCTACTAAGTGCTTACCTCTGTAGCTCTGTGTATGTCTTTTGTCATGTTATTTCAGACTGTTGTGCGTCCTTCAGTTTATCCAAATGCCTTCCATTGCGGAGCATTCAGATAATCCTGCATACGCAGTGACATAACTGAGGTGTAGCAGACTAAGCCAGACAATTTTTGAGCACACCATTGGGTCAAGATACTAGCACTGCCCAGCTTCCTGAAGGGCTGTGTGCTCAGCAGAGCTCGAGGCTGCGTCTTGGAGTGTACGCGTGTCATTTGACTGTTGCATCCTTGAAGAGGTGATGGCTAGAGGAAATGAAATCTCCTGCTACCTGTCAAGTACCTGGACTTCAGTGCTGCACATCTCTCCTGACTGTAGTACTGTCCCAGTTTGATCATGCTTTCTTTATCAATTCTCCTTCCTCCTATGAGTAACAAGGACTGTGAAATAAGCCTGTCTCTGCCAGACTGACTCTTCTCGAGTGGCTGACATTTCCTGGATTTGATGATGATTTTCTGTCCTACTAGACTGGAAATCTTGGAAATCGAAGCTAAGATCCATAATCCATATACACCTAAGCAATTTTCATACAGCTGTAGAGAGCCAAGGCCCTGGGGATGTTGGGAAGTAGTCCAACACAGCTGGAGGGTGCCATGTTGGGGAAGGCTGACGTAGGTGCAGTGTTCCTGACACATAGAACTAATCTTCCAGATCTACACATGAACAAAGGCAGGGATTGGAGGGAAGATGCATTGTGGTGGGGTGGGGGGAGCAATGGCTTGGATTAAGATTGGCAGGTTTGCACCACGAGAGAGCTGCTGTGCTGTTAGAACTGCTTGAAACAACAAAATTCTCCAATGTTGTAGTTTTTCCCATGACAGACATACAGCAAGAAAAAAGCTGTGGCAGAATTTTGCCTCTCTCGTAGCTAGCTGTTGAGTGCTATGCCTGCACCCAGCCACCTTCACCAGACTGGACTTCTGAAATACAACCTATCAAAAGTGTCCACAATTCTTGGCCTCAGTATCCACCGTTGTTCCAAGTATTTGGATTAAACCCCATTTGCGCCTATGATTCTCCAGTTAGGGTAATGAGAGGTTCACTTCTTTTTTTACAGCAAGGTGTGTGGAGGATTGCATGGGGAGTGCCGCCTTAAGGTGGATGCCTGTGCCCCCCTCTCCTACATGGCATAACTCCTGCAATTCATTCCCATGCTTCCATACGTGGGAGATGACTCCTTAAGCGATCCACACATTTTTAAGGCTTCAGAATCTGAATTGAACTGGTGAACTAATCAAGCACCCTTCTTGCTACCTCTGTTCAAAAATATTCCACATTGGGTTTCTTGGACAAGCAGCCTGTATGCCTGGCTCACTCAGCAATGGGGCTGGTACCATCTCTGCCAAACCTTTCCTTGTAGTCTTTAGGGCCAGTCTTGATTTTTAGCACTTGAGACTCCTCACTCTGCATAGTACTTTCTCTCCCTCCCCTGTCAATAAGCTGCTTTCCTTACAATTTGTATGTGTGCTTGCCATTGCGTCTTGTGCAGTAGGTGGAGTTTGTAGCACATAGAGTCCCCCCCCCCAAAAAAAATCTGATACCTTGGTCAGAATGGGTGGGGCATGCAAGAAGCCTTGCCCACTGCAGTGGAAGCTGTATGGTTTACTATCCAGAAATGATGGTGGACTTCCAGGGATGGGAAAAAAGCCTTTTTTAAAGGCTCACTATTCAAAGAGTTTGCCCCTTACAATATTTTATATTTTATGCCAGCATGAGAGATTAGCAGGAGACCCCATTTCTAGGAATCAGCCATTTCTCTTGTTAAAGCGCCTTGGATCGTTGATAAGGGTTCAAAATGGACTGAAGAGAGACTTGAAGACTTTAATCTAATGCACAGAACAATTCTCTTTAACATGTGCTTGGGGAGTGAACCTCCACACCTCATTTGAAAAGCTACTTGAATAATACATATGCCTTTTGCATTGAATCTTTGTGACTTAATCTAATAAAATCTAACAACAAAACCTCCCTTGGCTTAATGTGTCTTTCTACCTAGTATGGGCTGCCCCTTTCCTTCTCCTTCCAATCTCTATCCAGTATGGTAGAGAATGCACCCACCCACTCCATCATAAGATCCCAAGTTGAGAAAATGGCTGTTACACCTTTACTGCTGCTGCAGAACCTGCTCTTCCAGACGGGGTCCTGCTCCTCTGCCGTTATAGTTGATGGCACTTCTACAGCATCGTCCTAATCCTTTGTGACAAATGTGTTTATTGGGACTTGCTCTCCAGTAAACATCCCTGGGGTTTTTTAGTGCTTTACTCTAATGCCCTTGGAGCAATGGTGTGAGGCAGAAACAGCAAAGGCCTTGTAGGACCTGAAAGTCTAACATATTTATTATGGCACAAGCTTATGCGGACTGCAGTCAGACAAGCTTATGCCATAATAAATGTGCTCATCTGTAAGGTGCTGAAAGACTCGGTCTGCTGCAGCAAGAACAACAAACGTGGCCACCTGCTGTGAAGCCGCCTGCTGCTATTCTACAGACGGCAAATTCCAATGGAGGATCGATTCCAATATGCTGGTTGGTGACTTGCATTTAAGAGCCGCTCACAGGAGTGGCCTTACCTGCATGAGAAGTGTGAGTTTGCAGCTTTGGAGTAGACCTCTGAACAGGGTTTGGGGGTGTTTTGTGTTTTTTAGCACGAATGATCCTAGTATTTTTATGGGGAGCCAATGTTAAGAGAAATTGCCCAAAGTCACATCATGAGTTTATAACAAAAATAGGGATGGGAACTAAAAGGGAAGGTGAGAGGACTAGAGAATGGGCATGTCATAGGATCATAGAATAGTAGGGTTGGAAGGGGCCTACAAGGCCATCGAGTCCAACCCCCTGCTCAATGCAGGAATCCTGACAGATGGCTGTCCAGCTTCATCTTGAAGGCCTCTAATGTTGGAGAGCCCACCAGTCATTGGTTCCATGGTCGTATTGCTCTAACAGTCAGGTTCCTGATGTTCAGCTGGAATCTGGCTTCCTGTGACTGTGACTTGAGCCCATTATTCCGTGTCCTGCACTCTGGGATGATCGAGAAGAGATCCTGGCCTTCCTCTCTGTGTCTGTTAACACTGGCACCTGCCTTATCTGATTTGGGGTGTCATGAAAGGGCAGCAACTTGTTGTTTAATGTATTATTGTCAATATTTTACTGCTAGGGATGGGGAGAGGTGCCTGGGATTTTCTGCCTTAGGTGCCAAAATAATGCAAGTAGGGATTTAAGCTGGAGTCCCACAAAGATCTGTATTAGGTCCAGTGTTTTTTTAACTTGTTAAATGAAAGGCAATCAGGTGTGAACAGTGAGGTGGCCAGGTTTGCTGAGGACACCAAATTATTTAGGGTGGTCAGAATGAAAACAGATTACATACAACTCCAAAAGGATCTCTCCAAACTGAAGGATGGGCCTTAAAATGGCGAATGCAGTTCCATTTAAGCAAGTATAAAAATGATGCATGTTAAGGCAAAAAATCCCACCTTCATGTGTATGCTGATGGGATCCAAGCTAGTGGTGACTGACCAAGAAAGAGATCTTGGGGTTGTGGTGGACAGCTCAATGAAAATGTTGACCCAATGTGCAGCTGCTGTGAAAAAGGCAAATTCCAAGATAGACATAATTAGAAAAGGAATCGAAAATAAGACTGTCAATATCATACTGCTCTTATACAAATCTATTGTGTGACCAGACTTGGTATACCGTGGACAGTTCTGGTCAATGCACCTAAAGGATATTGTAGAATTCGAAAAGGTCCAGAAAAGGGTGACCAAAATGATCAAGTGGCTGGAGGAACTCTCCTAGGAGAAAAGGTTACCTCCTCAGCTCCTGCCGTCCGTTCATTTGCCGCACAAGATCAGGTGCTAGGAACTATGATGCTGGACCAAGGTGGGTTCCTTCCTCTATCACTGAGGTCACTGGACCTGTGTCATACAAGGTCCAGTGTGCAGATGGGTCAGTGTGGCATTGCTGTGTTGACCAGTCGAGAAGGCGTTCTGGCTGCTGAAGATCTATCTGGAACTGATGTGTTTCTCTCACCACCGGCTGAAGCACCAGAACCACTAAGTGTTGAGAGGAATACTCCTTCTTTACTTACGGCAGTTACTGAAAGGAAGTCATCTGAGCAAGCTACACCTACTGCGTAGAGACCGTGAAGAGTGTGGAGACTGTGCCGTGAGAGGGTACCTCCTTGTTGATTGAAAGACTACGAAAGCTAAGGGGGAGAGGGATGTTATATATTTAGGGGGGGGGGGCGGTACTGTGGGTTAGTTATTGTTTTGAACCTTGGCAGCTCCTGTATTGTTGGGAGCAGCAGCAGTGGGTGGAACTTCTGCTCAGTTCTGCAGTTCTGTGTGTGATGAATACAGGACTGTTGTGTTTCAGACCTGCTGAGTCTTAGAGTCATTCCCTCTACTTATACAACAGGCAGCAAAGCATCTTTGGCTAGCCCAGTAACGCTCCCTTCCTGCAGCTGCGTCTTCTGTCTAAAGAACCCCCTACTCACAAGTCTTTCCTTGAGACCCTGCAAGCATGGCATGCCAGCCCAGCTTCAGCCTCTCCCTTGGCACCCACTCAGCACCCACTCAGTCAGTGGCTTTGAGCAGCCCACTCTCTGGGTCCGCCAACCAGCCTGGCAAGGCGGTTGTGAGGCAGAAGTGGGCCAGCTCCGTTTATGCTGCCCTGTGCTGCTTGGCATATTCAAGATGATTTTTATGCGCCAAATCTGCAAATTGCCCAGTAGCTAACAGAAAAAAGCCTTGCTTCTGTTCTGCCTCCTGGCCTTTCCATGTGCTTGTTCCTTTGCCTTCTTGGGACTATGCAGTACCTCACCGTTGTTTGTTGTTTAGTCGCTCAGTCGCCTCCGACTCTTCGTGACTTCATGGACCAGCCCACGCCACAGCTTCCTGTCGGTCGTCGGCACCCCCAGCTCCCCCAAGGTCGAGTCCGTCACCTCCAGAATGTCATCCACCCACCTTGCCCTTGGTGGGCCCCTCTTCCTTTTGCCTTCCACTTTCCCTAGCATCAGCATCTTCTCCAGGGTGTCCTTGTCCTGTCTTCTCATGATGTGGCCAAAGTACTTCAGTTTTGCCTTTAATATCCTTCCCTCAAGTGAGCAGTCTGGCTTTATTTCCTGGAGTATGGACTGGTTTGATCTTCTTGCAGTCCAAGGCACTCTCAGAATTTTCCTCCAGCACCACAGTTCAAAAGCATCTATCTTCCTTCACTCAGCCTTCCTTATGGTCCAGCTCTCGCAGCCATAGATTACTACGGGGAATACCATTGCTTTAACTATGCAGACCTTTGTTGTCAGTGTGATGTCTCTGCTCTTCACTATTTTATCAAGATTTGTCATTGCTCTCCTCCCAAGAAGTAAACGTCTTCTGATTTCCTGGCTGCAGTCAGCGTCTGCAGTAATCTTTGTGCCTAGGAAGACAAAGTCTGTCACTGCCTCCACATTTTCTCCCTCTATTTGCCAGTTATCAATCAAGCTGGTTGCCATAATCTTGGTTTTTTTGAGGTTTAACTGCAACCCAGCTTTTGCACTTTCTTCTTTCACCTTCGTCATAAGGTTCCTCAGCTCCTCCTCGCTTTCAGCCATCAAAGTGGTATCATCTGCATATCTGAGATTGTTAATGTTACTTGCCTCTAATCCTGTGGTCTCTTCCTTGAGGAAAATACAAAAAACAAACAGACCTACTTTTCATTCCATATAGACAACAAGGCCACAATACACTATTTCACAGGCTGTGTATTTTGTTTAAAGGCCTTGAGCTATGGGGGAAAGATCTCACATGATCGCTGCTTATGACTTGCAGATGATAGTTAAAGAGAATTTTGAACACTTTTGCCTCTTTTCAGGCACAGTTCCGTTGCCACATGAGTTAAACATCTGCCCCATCAATTTTCTCCCTCTTCTATTTTTGTTATATTTTGATATGCTGGTCACGGGCACATCTTAACGCCTCCAACGTTTGCAAGAGAGTGAGAGATGGATTTCTGGTACAGAGTTTGCTGTCGCCGTTGCCATAGAGAAGAAGAACTGGAGAAGAATCCATTGATCACTGGGTATGTGTTTCAACAAATTAGCTTTTTCTTTTTCTTTTTTCATTTAACAAGCCTCAAGTTCCCCCAGATTCTGTAAAAAAAAATCAAGAAAAAGAAAAAGAAGGTTATACAATAGCATGTATGTGCATAAATTAACATTAACATGTTCGGATTTCAAAGTAATGTTCTAGGATCGAAGTTTGTAGAGGCTCTGGAGATGGGAGGAAAAGGAGGCGAGGAGGGGGGAGTTTGCTTGCAGTCCAAGCAAGTGGGACCTGTGGAACAAAACATTGCTCTGTGGTGTGCGATGGGTGCCAGTTTTAGGGTATCAGCCAGCCAATGCTGTCTTACAGGACACTCCATTCCATTCCCTCTCCACCCTCCAGCATTGAGCCAGCATGTTGTACTTGCTGAGCATGGTCCGTCCTCGTTGGGTGGGTTTTTAGTTTTTATTTATTTATTTATTTATTTAAATTTATTAATCGCCCATCTGGCTGGTCACCCAGCCACTCTGGGTGATGTACAAAGTACATAATAAAACAGTTTAAAACAATAAAATTCTACAGTAAAAACATTTTCTAAAATACCCTAACCCACCCCAAATGCCTGCCTGAACAACCACGTTTTTAATGCGTGGCAGAAGCTCATCAAAGAGGGGGTATGGCGGAGTTCCCTAGCGAGGGAGTTCCATAGAGTGGAGTTCTTCACACTTCCTCAGGGTTATTTCTTTTCTTTTTTACTTCTGCTAACCTTGGAGTTGCTTGAAGCCTGCTCAGACCTCCCCCTTGTGCATGGATGGCTCTGTTTTGGCTATGTAAAGGTTCACACTCAGAGAATGAGTTTGCTATGAGCGTATAGGAAATGATTCTGACCTTACCTTCACAATCCTACTACTTGTTTAAATGTGTATTGTGTTCAGTTTGTTTCAGAATCTGTGTGTTTGGCTTCACAAGGGCCCTGTTGAAAGTATGGCCACTATTATGCTAGGGCTGAAACCCATAGCTGATAGTTTCGGGTGCAATCCTGTGCATGTGTAGACAGAAAAGACTCCTGCAACTCCCTGGCTAAGCCATCCTGGCTAAGGAAACGCTGGGAACTGTAGGGCTTTTTTCTGTCTAAACATGCACAGGATTGCACCCTCAATCAACTTTAATTGGCCACTGGAAATCATCTTCAGTTGGTGAGGGTGGGATTTTAGGTGGTTGGCCTGCATGTTAAAAGTGCAGGTGCTGGGTTAAAATAGCTTAAAATACATAGAAGACCCCAGGTTCTATCTTCCGCATCTTGGGTAGCAGGGCTGGGGAAGACCTTTGGGTGAGAACCACTGGGACTCTAGGCTACTAGGGTGACCAGTGGTGTGATTTGGAATAAAACAGCTTTCTGTGCTCAGGTTTTCTTTCATATGTAAGGAGAGCCGGGGTGGTGTAGCGGTCACAGTGTTGGACCAGGACGATCCAGGTTCAAGTCGCCACTCTGGCATGAAGATCGATGGATGACTCTCAGCCTAATCTACCTCACAGGGTTGTAGTGAAGGTAAAATGGAGAGGGGAAGGATCACGTACGCTGCCTTGGGCTGCTTGGAGGATAAATGGGATAAATATCTCTCACTTCTTTCAATCTCTCTCTCTCTCTCTCTCTCACACACACACACAATTTGTAATAACGTGTATTTATCTATTTATTACATTTCTATACTGCCCAGTAGCCAAAGCTCACTTTAGTGTTAATACAAACATTTAGAGAACATTATTTATTGGGTGGGTTAGAAATCTAATAAATAAATTTTGTTCGGGTTTTTAGCAGCTGTTACAAACTGCACACATACTTAAAGCAACAAAAACAAGAAAATGAGGGGGAAACGTAAAGCAGAACAGAAACAAAGCAATATAGCAATACAATTTTATTTTTATTTATTTTATTTATTAAATTTCTTAATCACCCATCTGGCTGGTCACCAGGGGACTCTGGGGGATGTACAACAAACAGTTTAAAACAATAAAATTTCACATTAAAACAGCGTATTTCTAAAAATACCCTAACCCACCCCAAATGCCTGCCTGAACAACCACGTTTTCAAAGCGTGGCTGAAGCTCATTAAAGAGGGGGCATGGCAGAGTTCCCTAGGGAGGGAATTCCACAGAGTGAGGGCCACCACAGAGAAGGCCCTGTCCCTCATCCTCACCAGCCTAGCTGTCCTGGCTGATGGGACAGAGAGAAGGCCATCCAAGGTTGATCTTGTTGAGGGGCCTGTCTGGTGCTGCTGGAGGCGCTCCTTGAGATAGGCTGGGCTGGAACCATATATGATTTTAAAAGTCAAAACCACACCTTGAAGTTTGCATGGAAAACAACTGGTAACCTGTGCAACTCCTTCAGCACCAGAGTGATGTGATCACGCCGGCGGCTGCCTTTAATCAGGCGAGCCGCCGCGTTCTGCACCAGCTGCAGCTTCTGAACCGTCTTCAAGGGTAACCCCATGTAGAGTGCATTACAGTAGTCTAAACGAGAGGAGACCAGGGCATGTACTACCGATGGGAGCAGATGGTCGGGAAGGAAGGGGCGCAGCCGCCGTATCAGATGGAGTTGGTACAGCGCTGTCCGGCTCACAGCTGACACCTGAGCCTCCATGGACAGCTGGGAGTCCAAAATGACCCCCAGGCTGCGGACCTGGTCTTTCAAGGGTAGCCGTACCCCATTCAACACCAGGTCAACATCCCCCAGCCTCCTCTTGTCTCCCATCAAAAGTACCTTGGTCTTGTCAGGGTTCAGCTTCAGCTTATTCCTCCCCATCCAGCCACTCACCGTCTCCAGACATTTGGACAGGGATTCCATGGCCAACCTTGGTGAAGATTTGAACGAGAGGTAGAGCTGTGTGTCATCCGCATACTGATGACACTGCACCCCAAACCTCCCGATGATAGCCCCCAGCGGCTTCACATAGATGTTAAATAGCATTGGGGAGAGGATGGAACCCTGTGGCACCCCACAAGTGAGCGGCCACGGGTCCAAAATCTCCTGTCCCAGTGCTACCCTCTGGTACCAGCCGGAGAGGAAGAACCGGAACCACCGTAATACAGTGTCTCTTATGCCCAACCCCTCCAGGCAGTCCAGGAGGATACTGTGGTCAAGGTGACCAAGGCCATTTCTGTCCCATGCCCAGGCCTGAAGCCTGATTGAAATGGATCCAGATAATCAGCTTCTTCCAAGTGTGCCTTCAACTGCATCGCCACCACCCGCTCAATCACCTTACCCAAAAATGGCAGATTCGAAACTGGGAGAAAGTTGTTCAGGACTTGGGGATCCAAGGAGGGCAATCGATTATATATGTAGTAACAATCAAATGTTACTGCACATATAATTCTAGGTATGGTGATATCTGTGTACTTAACTAGGCACAGCTGTCGGTGTTAATATACCCTTTCAAAAGTCCCCAGAGTCGTGAGGCTTTTTGTCCAATATATTGTAGATGGGTGGATTTCTCTTTCCAGTCTTGGAGTATCCGTCTTTTTGCTGCCATGAAGGCTCACAGCACAGCATCCATTTCTTGTAGCCATCCAGTAGCTTCCACACAACTGGGATATAATTCAGGATTGCATGCACAACCTTGATTACCTCCAGCCAAAAGGGACACACAAATATATTTAATCAATAGGTTGACAGGCAGATTATTACTCCACTGGAAATCTTTAGCTGCTTGACAGCGTTATATTATTCCTATTTTACAGATCATATAATGGGGAGAGAGGCTGAGAGAGCTGATTTTCCCAAGGCCACAGGCTGAATCTATGGCAGGAACAGAACCAGACCTACCACTACTTTCTTTTGCTTGAGCTTCCAGGCAGGCCGCTTGCCTTTGCTGCTTTGATCTCCCTTGTTTTGCCTTCATTCTGCATAGTTGCATCTTCATTGTGGTGGTTGGTAAATGGGTGTCTGTTAAGGTCATTTGTTTCCCAAGATGGGTAGGGAAGAAACTTAGTAGATTGAAGCAAAGTACTTTGCAACACAGCTTGGCTCTCTTGCATAGTCTGCAACCTTATTTGCAGGTAGACTGAAAAAACTGCTCAATCTGAGCTGCTGGATGAATCTAGCAGCTCAGGTTTTGCAAAGTGTCTTTAACTCCTATAAGTACTTCCTTTGCCAGCAAGCCAAACAAGAATTCAGAGTAGTATGTTTAATTCTTAAAGATATCAACATGAAATAACCTTGAATGTATTTGTTTTTGCAAACACTTGGAAACACGATCCGAATCAATGGAGATATTAGGATCCCTGCTCTGGTATTCCCGTTATTAGTCATTATGGGTAAAGCGAAGAGTGGGGATTACGATCAGAGGAAGAACTCTCTTTTGAAACCTTAACTGTTGGCAAGTAAGTGATGGCAGTTGATACCATCTGCTTTGATGAGGTGGGTCCCATGCTCCCTGGGGACAGTAAAACTTGCACATCTTTTCCGGGCCCAGTGGTCAGTAGCACACTTCCAGGCCTGGGGGGTGGGGTCTGCTTCTCCCATGGCCACTGCAGAAAGAGGACAACAGCAAGAGGGCTGGGAAGAGGACTTCTTACATCGCCAGAAGATGTACCTCCAACAGCCTCCTCCACCGAGTCTCAAGAACCGGAAGCCCCTAATTCTAGCAACCCAATGAAGGCCTACAGTTCTCAAGGGAGAACGCAGGTGAAACTGTAGTGGAAATGTTAGATATTTTTCGAACGTTTGAATGATTGCCATGAAAATCTGTCATTGAAAAGTGGTATATAACTCTTCTAAATAAATGCAGAGAGCAGGGCTCAAACCCTAGCTCTCCAGCTCTGTCTACCAGACCATGTGGAGGCCTCGATCCACTCAGGAGCTAAATCTGTGTTCGGGCTGTACCGTTTTAGATTGCAGGGGAGGGGGTGACGTGATGACATTCTCCTCTGGACAAAAAAATTGTGCCTGGAAACAACTGGCCCATCAGGCAGAAGGCTGGGCTAGACCTCTTCTCTGTGGGATGCGAATTGTCTCTGCGGAGAGAATATTTTCGTATGGAGGAGCATCCATTCCTGAGAGCTCCCGCTTGCAGTCCGAAGTGGTACAGCCTGGCCCCAGCCATAGGTTTACCACATCGTGAGAGCTAGGCCTGGTTCTGCTGCCCCAGTGTGCAGCGCAGCTGCTGTGATGCCACAAAACGCCTCCATCTTTGTGCTGCAGGGACACACTTCAGTATTTCAGCAAGTTGCAGGAACGGCACCAATCGGAGGCAGCTAACTTGTGGAACGAGCCTGTGGACAGCACCCACATGGAGCGCGATGATGACCATGAGCTCGACATCCTGCTGCAGAAGAGGGCGAAAATGCGCCGGGGATCCGAGGTAGGTTGTCTATGCACAGGGAGCATTTCTGTATGGAGGAGAACTTAATTGCACCAAATTCTCTCATGTACAGCCCAGTACAGTTGGGCATGTACTCCTGCTTGATGTGCTACTTCTCCTGGGTTCCACGGAGGGCTTTCTCCACCTTGGGATGGCACCTTCTCCTGGAGCACATAAGCAGAGTCCGCATCTTGAATCGCCCCTCCAGCAGAAGGAGCCATCCTGTTTCCCAGACCGGCCCTATCTAGCGAGCAGGGTGGCTGGATGTGGCTGGAGTGCCAAAGCAAATCTTAATGATGTTTACTTGTAGCCTCTTCCCCCCGCTTCCCCTCCTGCCCCCCTTCTAATATGTCCAGCTACTGAAAGGGCCTCCTGGGAAAGGGGGAACAGGCGATATCGGGGGCACGACACAACTACTCACAGCTGCATCCAGCAGCTGGTGGAGAGCACTGTGGTGCCCATCAAAGTGAAGGTGTCATTGTTGAACTGCTTCCCTCATGCATTCTCAAGCTCATCTTCACAGACATAAGGGCTAGGAACATGCTTTTATTTTTAAATTAAATACTATTGCCAGGATGCTGAATCTTGTCAAGTAACATTATGCTGCATCATCCTATGTGTGGAAGGTATGCATTGCCCTGAGAGTTTTCTACAGAGTTTGCACTGATCAAAGCAATTTCTAGGTCCTGGCCAAGAAATAGAACCCAGACGGGCACAACAGAGATGGCCTTGGCTCCATTGAGTTCTACTGGGCGAAATAAACCAGCAGATGGGTTTGGAGGGGTGAGCAAAATCTAACTCTTGTCTCTGGGTGCCCTTCTTCGCTGTCTTCCACCTGCAGATGGACATCAGTCATCTGCTTTTATGGCGACAAAGTCAAGCAGCACAGTGTCGCCACAATCTGAATGGGTGGCCAGACCTTCAGTAAGAAGGACCCACTTGGGCTGCAGTGTGCTATGTGCACGCATGCACATGCATGCACATGGCACCTCCTCGGGGCTCCCTGTAATATGCAGGCCTTTCCTCCACACACTCCTTGCCCATCGGAATGATGGGCATCTTGCTAGTAATCGCAGCTCATTGGGTCATTGTTCTCCCAAAGGGCTACCGACGTGTGAGCTTTGACATCATTGCCCATCGACAGATCCGTAGGAAGGTGAAGGACCGGTGGAAGCAAGTCCTGGAAGTCTTAGGTATGATGTCTTTGGACTGAGTATTGGTTGAGTATTTGATTGAGTATTTCCAATATAGGTCGAATTGAATGTATTCTAAATCTCTGCAAGAGTTCCCAGTGTTACCTGACCAAGCAGACAATGTGGGAATAGCTGTTATTACCAAAATTTAGTTTTGAAGGAAGGTATCAAATATTGGAAAGGGAATCTAAACTAGAAAATGTGCTCCCTAACAAGTGTAAAGTAGAAGGAGCAAACGCGGATCGTCATTTGCTCCTTCTCAGCTGTTGCTCTCTCTTTTATATTGTTTTAAATGGTTTTATATCATTTTACACTTTTATATTTTTAAAATGTGTTTGGGAAACACACGGTGTAACTTGGGAGGGAGGGGTGCCCCATAACTGTGGCTGCAGGTAGGGGGAGGTGTAGCATTGGGGAGTTAACAGGCCAGCTGAGGAGAAGCAGGGCTAGATACCTTACAGCTGTCCCCTCTTCTGGTTCTTCCCCCAACAAGATGGTTCCTGGCAGCCTTACCAGCTTGCCCTTGGGTGTGGCGATGCTGCTGCTGAATGCCAGGTCGGCCCAAAACAAAGTCTCCTTCGTCCATGATTTGACTGTGGATGAGGGGCCTGACCTGGTATGTGTTACTAAGACCTGGGTGGGGGAACAGGGAGGAGTTGCTTTCTCCCAGCTGTGCCTTCCTGGGTACCCGGTGCAGCACCAACACTGACTCGAGGGTCGGGGAGGGGGGGTTGCTGTGGGCTATAGGAATATGATCTCCCTCTTCGAATCATCATCATAGAATCATAGAATCATAAAATAGTAGGGCTGGAAGGGGCCTATAAGACCATCAAGTCCAACCCCCTGCTCAGTGCAGGAATCCAAGTCAAAAGATGGCTCTTCTAGGCTCCCTGTTCATTCAAGTGTGGATCTTGAGTGTCTGTACCTCGTGTTGGGTCCCCGATACAGATTAGGGATTTTGTTGGTGTACCGCCCACCCCGCTGCCCATCAGACTCCCTGCCTGAGCTGACGGAGGTGGTCTTGGCCGTGGTGTTGAGGACCCCTAGGTGATGGTCCTGAGGGATCTCAACTTCCATGCTGAGGCTGCTGTATCCAGAGCAGCTCAGGACTTCATGGCTGCTGTGACAACCATGGGGTTGTCTCAACATGTCATCGGCCCAATACATGTAAAAGGACACATGCTTGATCTGGTTTTCTCGACTGGGCAGGAGGATGGTGATCTGAAAGTGGGGGAATTAACATCTATCCCCTTGTCATGGTCGGATCACTTCCTACTGAGGTTTAGACTCTCGGCAGCCTTTCCTCTCTGCAAGGGAGGGGGACCTACTAAAATGTTCTGGCCCTGGAGCCTAATGGATTCTGATGGATTCCAGAGGGCTCTGGGGGATTTCCTGCTGGTATGGTTGGTGCTCCTGTCGAAGCCCAGGTCACTCTGTGGAATGCAGAGATGACTCGGGCAGTCAACATAATTATGCCCAAGCGCCCTCTCCCTCTGAGCAGAGCCCGGCCAGCTCCTTGGTATATACCTGAGCTGAGGGCAATGAAGCAAGAGGGAAGACAGCTAGAACACAGGTGGAGAAAAACTCGTGCTGAGTCTGACCGAACACAGGTAAGAGCTAACTATCGAGCCTACTCTGTGGCGGTGAGGGTGGCAAAGAGACAGTTCTTTTCCACCAGCATTGCATCTTCTCAGTGTTGTCCAGCTTTTCGGAGTGGTTCATGACCTGCTACACTCTGGGCTAGGGAGAGAAACTGTGGAACCCTTGGTAGCACGCACTGACAAGTTTGCATGGCACTTTGAGGACAAAGTCGCTGAGATTTGTCACAAATTGGACACCACAATTAGTGCAGTTCCATTAGTAGAGGCGTTCAGGGTACCATCAGGTCCAGTTTTATTGGATGAGTTTCAGTTATTGAGGCCCAAGGATGTGGACAAGGTGCTTCGCTGGGTCCATACGTGGGGCTGCCTTTGAAGATAGTTTAGAAACTCCAGCTTGTGCAGAATGCGGCCACCAGAGTATTGGTGGGGGCGAGGTGATCGGTCATATAACGCCTATACTGCGCCAGCTGCACTGGTTACTGGTGCGTTTCTGAGCCCAATTCAGAGTGCTGGTTTTGACCTTTAACGCCTTAAACAGTTTGGGACCAAGTGACTTGAAGGACCACCTACACCCCTTTCAGCCTGACCGCACTTTAAGATTGGAAAAGAGAGGCCCTTCTCATTTGCCCACCCGTGAGAGCAGTCAGCTTGGTGAACAGATGTGAGAGGGCCTTCTCTGCAGTGGCCCCAAACCTTTGGAACAACCTGTCATCAGAGTTCTGCCATGCTCTGTCATTGCAGACTTTTAAGAAGGCCTTGAAAACATATTACTTTACCTTGGCCTTCTATGGATATGGCTGCTACTGTTGCCACTGTTAACATCACTGTTGGTTTTGTTGTTGGTTTTAATTGTTTTAATTGTTTTTGTGTTTTTAACATTTTTAATATTTCAACTGTTTTTATGTATTTTATTGTTGTAAGCTGCCTTGGGAGGGCTTCTGCCCTGAAAGGCGGCCAAGAAATATTGTAAATAAATAAACAATCCAGGTGAGGCAGTGGCTGTTCTGAATCAGTGCTTGGGCTCAGTAATGGACTGGATGAGGACCAATAAATTGAGACTTAATCCAGACAAGACGGAGGTGGGTGGCTCATTTGCCCGGCTCAGTGATGTTCGACCTATTCTGCAGGGGATCACGTTCCCCATAAAGGATCAGGTTTGTAGTTTGGGGGTGCTCCTGGACCCAGAACTGTCACTTGAGGCTCAGGTGGACTCAGCGGCATGGAGCACCTTTTATCAGCATAGGCTGATATACTAACTACACTCTTACCTGGACAGAAATAGCCTAGCTACAGTTATCCATGCTTGGATAACCTCTCATCTGGATTACTGCAACGCGTTATACGTGGGGCTGCCTTTGAAAATGGTCCAGGAACTTCAGCTGATCCAAAACAGGGCAGCAAGATTGTTAACGGGGACTGGCCAACGTGATCATATCATGCCAGTACTTTTCCAGCTGCACTGGCTGCCAGTCCATGTCCAGGCCCAATTCGAAGTGCTGGTATTAACAATCAATACCCTAAATGGCTTGGGGCCAGGTTATCTGAAGGACTGCCTCCTCCCATATGTAGTGCCCAGACCCTAAGATCATCTTCAGTAGCCCTTCTCCGTGAGCCCCTGCCAAAGGAAGTGAGGCGGGTGGCAACCAGGAAGAGGGCCTTTTCTGCTGAGGCACCCTGTCTGTGGAAGGGGCTCCCTAGAGGAGTTTGCCTGGTGCCTACATTGTACTCTTTCGGGTGCCAGTTGAAGACCTTTTTATTTTCCTAGCATTTTACCATAATAGTTTTTTAGCTTTGCTGTTTCAAATTTGTTACTGTATTTTAAATCTCTTCGCTGGTGCTAGGTTTTATACTGGTTGTATTTTTATACTGTGGTTTTAAGCTTGTGTCTTTTATACTGTTTTTATTCTGTATTTTGTCATTTAAATTTTTATAAACAACGCCGAGAGCTTCAGCTATTGGGTAGTATTGAAATGTAATAAATAAATAAATTACATCCATCCTTGGAGTTCTCTGTTCTGAAGATAATTGGGGAGAGCAAAAGTGACCTCGGAGGGAAGTTAAAGGGGAGGCCGGTTTACAAGGAATCCTCTGGCCTCCCAGCCTCCTTCCCCCCTACCCCCCGATGCCCATCTAGCTGAAAAGCAGAGTGGGAGGAGCGCAGAGGCAAGGATCGTCTCCATGCTCAGCATGGGATGCCCATCAGCCTCCCAGTTCGGAGGCTGATGGGCATCCAGATAGGACTGCACCCTTAAAAACTTATAAATAGAATGTCAAAAATGTGTTTCTAATGTTCTAGTAATGTATGTGAAGAACAAACTGAGGTCAGCTGCAAGGCTGCTTTAATTCCAGACCATTGGCTGAGCTGCTGTGATGTCACTGACTATCCATAAGCATTCTAGCTATGGAGTGGCATGTTGAAAACGAACGTAATTGCAAATGAATTGCTTGACTGTGCAATTATTGTAAATGAAGAGGAAGACTAGTTTGGAGCTGGTGGGGGCATGTTTTAAAGTATTTCCTCAACCTGTGAAGGTGTGATGAAACAAAAATTGAAGTGCTCGAGAATCCAGATTGCCCATTGGACTACCACGTTCCATGCAAAATTCTCCTTTGATTATACAAGATGGTGGTTAATTTTGCTTGCCCAAAAGGGTGGTGACAGTGCTGTAGTTATGCCTGGAGAGACAAACCCAGAACAAGCTTCTCAACCTCTAGGCTGTTTCTTGACTTTGGGTTCCATGTGTAAGAATTAGTGGATCCTTGCCTCCATTGGCCTTGAAGGGATGGTGTTTTCAGATATCCATGCTCTGGTGATCTCCTGTTTTGGATTAGGGCAGTGCTTAGTAGGTGAGGCTGTCAATGGTCTGGAAAATTCAGCTATTCCGAATTAGATCAGCAAGATTGTTAACTGGGACTGTTACCTCGGACAATCATAGTACGCCAGTGTGTTGTCATCTGCACAGACTTCTGGTCTCTTTCCTTGCCCAATTCAAAATGCTGCTTTGGACCTTTAAGGCCCTCTATGGCTTGGAGCCAGATTATGTGAAGAATTACATCCTCTCATGTACCTACCTAGCCTTTGGTATCATCTTTCTTGACCCTCCCCTGGTGGCACCCATCAGGTGAGGTGCAACATGTGGCTACGGGGGAGAGGGCCTTTTCAGTGATGGCCCCCCCAATTGCAGAACGTTCTCAGAGATGCTTGCCTGGTGTCATGTGAAGGCCTTTTTATTTTCCCAGGCCTTTAACACATTTATACTTTAACTCTTGAATGTGTAAACTTTTAAGATTTTCTAAGATTTGTTGAAATATTTTTAGTATTGCTTAGCAAGTATTGTTTTTATTCTCTTGTTGCTGCCATTTTTATGCTGCCTCATTTTCTTTTCTTGTTTTAAACGGTATTTTAATGTTTTCATTGGAAACAGCCCAGAAAACTCTGGCTATTGGGCAGCATATAAATGCTGTGAGTAAGTAACATGGTGGAAGAGCATTTACTCAGTTGTTATTCTGAATGGACGTGAGGAAAAAGGTTCTCTTCCCAATGCAGGATTCAAAGCTGAAGCAGATGGCCTCCTCACAGTCACCTCCGGCACCTCATATGAATCCCTCCGCAATCCTCAAGAGGCCCGCAAGCTCCTCAGAGCCCTGGCTGAGCAGACAACCATTTTTGGCCGTCACTGTGGTGGTCCTCCAGAGAGATACCTCTTTGTCCTTGTGAGTAGGGAAGAAAACTCCCATTAGGGGATGTGTTGTCTGCACAATATATAAGCAGGTGGGTACAAGCTGTTAACGCTTCCCCGTGGAAGCAACCAAGCTCTTCCAGGTAAATGTGCGTAAATGGGAGCTTGAGGGTGGTCACACAACCGTTTCTAATGTTTATTTATTTATTGCATTTATATCCGGCCTCTTTTCCTCCTTAAGGAAGCCAAGGCGGCATACATAGTCCTCCTCCTCCATTTTATCCTCACAACAACAACCCTGTGAGGTGGGTTGGGCTGAGAGTCTGTGACTGGCCCAAAGTCACCCCGTGAGCTTCCATGGCTGAGTGGGGACTAGAACCCGGATCTCCTGACTCCCAGTCCAACACTCCAGTCACTACACCACACTGGCTCTTGTGAGGCCTTTGCGTGTTGCCTCCTCTTAATGAGCTGTCTGGTGCTATGAATGCCTTAATTAACTTTCTGGAACATCTTTTGAAACGTGGCATGGCGTTGTGATGCGGACAAGTCTTGGGAAACCTTTTGTGCAGCGTTAAGAAGACTCGCCGTTGCTCTGTCATATAAATAACCGTGGGAATTAGTCTGGAGCCACCACCAACCCACTCGAGATCATTCCCTTGTAGAGAGTCTAAGCGGCATCTTTAAGTAGTTGGGCCCAAACCCTTAATTTTGGAAGCCCCCTCAGCCTATTTTCAAACTGTCGATGAGGTTTGTTAGGGCGTGTTGGGGTGGAGTCATGGAAAGTATGAGGGAGAAAAAAACACATGGGGGCGGGGAGGGAGAAAATTTTTCAGACACTGAGTGGTGGGGGGCTTACTTGGACAAGTCCCACTAGCAATACTGGCTTTTGTGTGTGTGCGAGAATTAAAATTTGGTGTGGCTGCTGCCACAACCGATGATAACTCTGCTATCAGTGGCTGCCATGTTCCCTCCTGCAGTACCTTGCTAGAAATGTAGCTGCTGATAATAAGGCTGATGCTACTTGGAGTGGTGGCCAAGTTAATTAAACAAAAGACTCCAAAAGCCGCTGTGACTGGCACTGCTTGTCCAGGATCGCCGTCCCGCCCCTGTCCCCTGCCCCGTGGTCAAATGCTCAGCAACTTTCTCCCCAACCCTGTTCTGAGAAATCATGGGAAATGCTGCCCGCGTTTTTGGGGCCTGCTCAGGGGGGCACTTGCAGCTTGGCTTTATTCCAAACAGCATGCCTCTCTGTAAACGGGAGCGTGTGTTTCCACGCTATCGGCTTCCCTTTGTTTGCAATGTTGTTGCGCTGTTTCCCCAACTGCAGCTTCTCCTTTTCCAGCTTCCACAGCCCTTAAAGTCTCGGCGTATCATCGCTGCAGCCTGGCGCTCTGTGCTGTTTCCACTAAGCTCTCATCAAATTATTTTCTTGATGGCTGGGTGGAGTCTGATGACCTCATCCGTGTTCCCACCTCCTTGGCCATGTTTCCAGGGCAATGGAAGGAGAAGCTAATGGAGGAATACCTGATTTTTAAAAAGGAGTCAGCTTTGCTGTGAAGAGAGGCATCCCCTGCTCCACCCCGCTTTCTCCTTTCCCCTGAAAGTCCATATGCTCCTGCATTTCAGGAGCAAGCCTCATTGAGCACAATGGGAGTTACTTCCAAGTAGACACACATATGCTTGTACTGGGAAAGCGGGGGGGGGGGAACGCAAAGAGATAAACTAGCCCCCATTTTAATCCAGAGGACCTCATTGACCACAATGGGAGTTACGTCTGACAAGATAGCAATGGGTTTGTTGTGGGAAAGAGAGCGAAACCAAACCCCATTTTAACGCACAGGATCTCTATATGAAGCTGTGAATGAGCTACGTCCTAAGGCAATGGACCAAAGCCTCGAGATCGCACGTTGTTGCATTTAAGGAACTGGGCTTAAAAGTGTGCCATTTTAATTGAGGGGGAATCTCTGTAAGTTCTGATGTAGGCATTCAAAGGCAAGCCTCATTAAGCACATGGGAGTTACTTCTGAAGAGACACTCATGGGTTTGTTGCGGGAAAGAGAGTAGTAAAGACAAAGACGGAATCCCCCTGCATTGAGCAGGGGGTTGGACTCGATGGTCTTATAGGTCCCTTCCAACCCTACTATTCTATGATTCTATGATCTAGGCCCCATTGTAACCTGCAGGATAGCTATAACAAAGCTGCGAAGTACTTTCTTCCTAAGGCAATTCATCAGAGCCTCGCTTGGTCGCTTAAACACATTTAAGGAATTGGGCTTTAATGTGTGCCATTTCAATTGAGGGGGAATCGCAGCCTCAACCACCTCAATGGGAGTTACTTTTGAGGAGACACGAATGTGTTTGTTGTGGGAAAGAGAGCGAAACCAGCCCCCATTTTAACACACAGGATCTCTATATGGAAGCTGTGAAGGAGTTACGTCCTAAGGCGATGGACCGAGGCCTCGAGATCGCACTTAATCACATTTAAGGAATTGGGCTTTGATATGTGCCCTGTCAATTGGGGGGCTTCTCTGTTATTTCTGTAGTCATTGAGAAGGCAAGCCTCATTCAGCACAATGGGAGAAGAAAAAAACCCCTAACTGGGGTCATGGGCTGTGTTCTAGCGCTTATTTTCAATGATGTTTTAAAAGTTGGTCCCTCGGCATCCTGCTCCAAAATGGCGATGAAACTTCCGGAAAACGGGGAGGGAAAGGGTTGGGTCACTGAGGTCAGAGCGACACACAAAGGCCGAGCTTTGATACTGGACCCAGTGCGATTGTGGAAACAGGTCAGTCATGGAGCCGCCATAAGTGGGAAAAGTCGGACTATAAGCAGTGTCAGAAGAAGCGTTTTTTCAGCGATAAAATGCGGTGCTGGGGCTGAATGGCCACAATGTCATGGAAACACAGAGGCCTCACGGTACAGCCAGGTTGGAGTAAATCCCTGGTGGAAACACAGCTGGAGTCTAACAACCCCTCCCAATACTTTCCTTTGTTGTCCTCTTAGTGAAGTGATGAGAAGTACTCTGGGATTGTCTGTCTTCCTGTCACCCCAGCGGTGGTGATGCCTGGACACTGTGCACCAAAGCAATCCAATTTCCTATTGAAATCTTCTCCCTTGTTTCCCCCTTTAGTTTATAGCAATAAAGAGATGAAGTTTGCTCATTTAGCCAGCCTTCGCTGTCTAAGACTCAGTGGGCTCCTTCTGGAAAAGGACAGGCCCAGGGGGTTATGGGAAGAAGCACGCCCTGCTGTTTTTACTCCCTTGCTTGCAAAGTGTGCCAGCAACCACGTCATCTTTAAAGCTGGTCTAGGGTGGCCATGTGGCTTACTCTGCAGGGAGCAGCCCTCTCCTTGAAGGGCTGTTCTGTCCAAGTCCAGTTTAGAGATACAGAACCATAAGAAGGAACAGCAGGAGCCTTGAACATTGACAATCTGGACAGCAGACTGAGCAGACACATGGGTCACTTGGTCACAGTGTTCCCTGCTATGGTACATGAGATGTTTTGTATTTTTAGTTAAATTATAGTTCTTTCTAAATGTGCATCTGTACATTAATATATGCACATCTTGTGCCAATTGGTGTCTCTTTTGTGCTGTCTTTGGGTGATGCATTTCCTCTTTTTTGCAATGCATAAGTGGCCACTAAGGACTGATATCTCCAGGCCCAGAAACACCAGTGAGCCCAGTAGAATTTTAAGCTAAGAGACATTTAAGTGCTTTTTTCCACCACTTGATAGCTTGTAGATGCGGATTTCCTTAGAAAGCTAATTTTACTTTTTATGATCAGAAGCTTGTGTATAAGAGATTGATTTCACACTCCAGCCAGAATCACACCACTACAGATTTGGCACTTTCCCCAGTACTGTGGGATTCCCTGAAGTATTTTGGTCCTCCCAGAATTTGGGGCAGGGGGTTGCTCGGTGTTTTTAAAAGTGGGGTGGTGGTAGATGGTTAAAACTAGTTTTTTGTGCCCTAAAAAAAGATTGGGGGATCTCTGGTCCCTCCAGTGACCCCAGAATCTCCCTTTCATTCACTGTATCCACACAGGACTTGGGGCCGATCTACAGTGCGCCCACCATTGCAATTAATTCGGTGTCCCATCGGGTTAAATGCTCTCACATTAAAACATGATTATTCACACTCACCCATTTTCCCTCTTGCAGTGCTTTATCGAATGTGCGAGCTCAGTTCACACTCGAGCTAAAATAGAGAAGGGGAGAACCAACTCTGTGCATGTCTACTCAGAAGTAAGTCTTACTGAGTTCAATGCGACTTACTCTTACACATGTCAGCACCCCACTTGCCCCCAGCTCAGCTTTGTATTTCCACATCCAGCTCTTTATCAAACCTCCTATTAGTTATCTCAGAAGACCCTTGGGTGAATGGGGTTTTTTTTTTTTCCAGGGAACAGCTGGATTGAGGGAGATTCCCCCCCACACACACATAATGGAAGAATATAGTTCTTCATATTCCCTGGTATGTTTATTCCTCATTTTGTCCATTCCCTGAGCATGTGCAGATTGTGCTTTTTATTCGAACGAAGAGAAGGTTGCCGATCTTTCCCTTCATGCTGCATTTGTACAAGTGTGACTGCTTCAGAAAGAACTTTCCATTATACTGTCTCTTTTTCTCCATGAGTTTCATAACAGAAGTATGGTGTAGTGGTTAGAGTCCAGCCCAAAGTCACCCAGTGAGATAACTAACAGGAGGTTTGATAATGAGCTGGATGTGGAAATACAAAGCTGAGCTGGGGGCAAGTGGGGTGCTGACATGTGTAGGAGTAAGTCGCATTGAACTCAGTAAGACTTACTTCTGAGTAGAAATGCACAGAGTTGGTTCTCCTCTCCATTTTAGCCTCACAATGTCAACAACAACGCTGGATGTGGAAATATAAAGCTTAGCAGGGAGAATAATACCTCGTGCAGGGCTCCAGACCGGCATGGTCATTTTTAAAGGTTTCTTTCTTTCTTTCTTTCTTTCTTTCTTTCTTTCTTTCTTTCTTTCAAACAGCGTTGCTTTAAACAAAGAGTGCATCGCTCAGGCACACCTAGGACAGCCTTCTTTTGGGAAGCCCCTAGGAGGAGGAAGTGTTTTGGCTGAAAGTAATTACTGCACGTCTCAGGGCAGGGGAAAAAATACGTAAATATCTACGAAAAATAGCCTTTCTTACGAAACTTATGCAGACTCACAGAGGTGGCTGGGCACCGGAATTACGGCTGTCAGTACAGATTTATCTTCGCAATTTTCAGAGCGGAAAAAAAAGAGGAGAATTCTGGGGGCTTGTGAATGACAGTACGGAGCACTGGCCGCAAACTGCGGAAGTCAAGCTGCATGGAAGGTACACAATTCGTACATCCCTAGCAGGGGGTTGTTCTATCCCTTCAAATGAGACTAAGTTTTACCCGCTCCTATCCCCCGCTCAGGATGTGTGTTTTTTAAATTAAGGCGTTATCATCACAGAATCGATGTTTTTTTTTTCTAATTCAGGCATGTTGTTTGAAGTTTCGAAGTTGTGAAGCTTCACAACTTCAAAGCTTCGAAGATCATGCCTGAATTAGGAAAAAAAACATTGCGGAGAAGCCCCGATTCTGCGAGGATAATGCCTTAATTAAAAAAAAACCATCGGGAGCGGGGGATAGGAGGGGGTAAAACTTAGTCTCATTTGAAGGGATAGAATAACCCCCTGCTCAGTGCAGGAAGCCTGATTCCCAGGCGGTCGCCCATCCAACTGCTGACCGGGGCCGACCCCGCTTAGCATCCAAGATCAGACAAGCGCACGCACATCCAGCCCTTTGCTTGTTGCTGAGGAAATGGGGGCTGCTGAGGAAGCTATGGGATCAGTAGCCGGAAAAAGACATGGGGCCATCGAGAGCTGTGATTGGACAAGAGGGAAATACAAACACCGCCGTATATGGACAGGCGAGGGAAGGGACTACAACCGGATACGGTAGCGAAGGTGGAAAATCAGAACACATTATGGGGAAATACCGGGATATCAGGGTATTGAAAGCGGGAGCACGGAAGCGGGAAATTCCGGTTCCAATTCGAGGCAGGTACTGCGTAGTGTGAAAGGCGGGTGGTGAAACCTCATTGGAAGTGAAAAAAGGCTGTAAGTGTAGATCCAGCCTTGCTCTACCACAGGGAACTCTGTGAGGTTGAATGTAATCAAGCATAGAATGTACTTCTCTACCTTGGGTGTCTTGGGCCAGCTCTATTATCACCATTTTTTTGTCACCTCCCCTTCCTCCCACATACCCCAATCCCAGGACAGACTTCTTCTCCTAGATGTAGGAGATGACTTCCTGTCAGCTGCTCATCACTTTTACCCTGTGGAGGAAGAAGAGGACATCGCGTCTTCTAGTGATGGAGGGCCTACTACCCCAGGTCCAGTCTTAGTCAAACTGAGCAGTGAAATTGAGGAAGAAGCAGAAGAAGACGAGGTAGTAGATATGGAATAAGCAGAGGAGGAAGAGACGGAGAAAGAGGAGGTTGAGGAAGAAGCTATGGAAGGCACCATGGAGTGACACCAACCCAGCCTTTGGATGGAAGAACAAATGCAGTTGATGTATGCAGAGCTCTGATAGACAAGAAGTCAAGTCTGCCTTAGTGGCATCAGTACTGAATTATGATCCTGCTGGAAACCTTACTTGGCACAGAGAGCTCATCTCCCTCACCTCCCTCACCCATTTATCTGTTGGTATTATAAGCTTTATTAAAATAATGTTATGGGTTAATAGAAACAGCATCCTTTCTCACAATGCTCTGTCTGAAGGTTTTCTTCTTGCCTCAGTTGATAAAACAGGAGGGGTGAACATTTGGCAAACTTGGAGCAGAAATGTTCACCATGACCTGAAAGTCAGGGTTTCCATACTGCCCCCTTGATGGCTTTATGCTTTATTTTATGATTTGCCCCACAAGGCTCAGGAGTGGTAAGCAATTAACTTCTTATTTTTCAGGCCTTGGATATTTATTTATTTATTGTGCATGGCAGGTATTGAGGCTGAGAAAATAAAACAAAGTCCCCAAAGATATTGCTTATAACAGCTGCCTGTCACACTCCACACAACGGGTCCACAGCAATGCTGCTTATAGAACACAGGCATACAGACAGGCCTGCATGCCGGAAATCAGATGCTGACAGTGACACATTTGCCCAACGAGATCTAACCTTGATTAGTCTTTCAGCCGGGTGTGGTTTGCACCCCTGGCCTCTGTAAAGATCGTCATCGTCTATTTGATGGACTCCAATTGTCTTGGAATATTTTTCTGGTCTCCCTTAAACCATTTTTCCTTTCTGATGGCTAAGGCCTACTTTTTTCCAAATCTAAAATAATTCTAGGATGTGGGGCAGTGTCTAGGACTAGTAACTACAGGTTGTTGACTTGACTATGCACAGTCTTCATATGATACCATTGCTGAAGAGAAGCAGCTAGGAACAATGGTGGTCTGTGCCTATTGGTGATTTACGATATTGTATGGGATTATACATTTCAGAACTAACTTCGAACAAATTGCTTTGTTTGTCCATTTAACAATAACAGAGTAAGGCACTAGAAAGACATGCAGCTTCAAATTTCCCATTCTACAGAATTTGCCTTGGCTGTTGTGAATGCCAGACATAAGGTCTGAAACTAGTCCAACATTTTTGTTAATGTTTGTCCATAACATAAAGGAAAATATAATACAAACTGGGTCATTCTTTAAACAAAAACAGGAGTCTTCAAGGGTTGTGGCCAAAACTGTCTGTAACTTCTTTTATAAAGTTTTCCTTGGAATAGCCCTTCAACTTTTTTCTGTGGACACTCAACAGATGCAAGCCCAACAATCGATCTTTGCTCATTGTCAAACGTAGCCATGTCTTCACTGTGCACAAAGTGCTAAAGGATCATTCAATTGTGCCTGTTGTAACTGGGAGATAAAGTGCTGTAAGGATGGCCGTTTTAATTGCAGGGAACAGTTTGGTGCAGTCCAATAGTTCAGTAAGAGTCATGTTGCATATGTCCCACAATGATGGATGTATTTCTTTGGTATGTCTTTTTGCCCTCAACTCGTACTACATAACAGATTCATCCCCAAAGTTTTCAGATTTGTGTAGTCGCTGAATGGAATTGACACATTGGTTTTCATCACTGAAACAAATCCTTAGTGAGGTAATAGGCGAATCCAGGTAGGAAATGTAGATGGACTGCCAGACTCTTCTATGGATTGGTTGGGATGATTGGCACGGTTTTTCTGTTTATGGTTTGTCTAGGTGCTTTAAGTTCTACATCCACTTCATTTGCCAGTTTCTTGCACTCTATTATTGTGCTAAAGGTCTCCTCACTAGCTTCGCTGTGTTGTTCCATTATTCCCAGCAACTCTTGTATGTATGCTTTCGTTTCCATTACATCTAACTTCACAGACTGCAGAGTTTGGGTGACTGCCTCTAGCATCAAAGAATAATTACTTATGACCACAAGATAAACAATGAAAGTTGATGTCCATGATGCACACACCACAACTGGTACAATAGTTGCCTTGTCTTGGAGTTGCTTGATCCTGCTAACTGCTGGAGTCGCATTACAATGCTTGTGTAATTTTCCGCAAACACATAGATACTTTTGTATTTGTGAGCTCAATGCGGTTCACGTAGCATTGGTATGTTGGGTAACAGATGTCATCTTTGGATGCTCACATGGAAAATTTTTATGATGGCGTTAATTGTGCCAACTGTATTACGCACATCGCTTACACCATTCAGATCACTTACAGTGAGATTAAGTTTCTGGGATGAGCCGTGGACAAAAATTGCCTGAGAAATCACCCTGATTTGTGCTTGAATCCCACTTTCTTTTCCTGCCATGGTTGAACAACCATCATATCCTTGTTCAACAAAGTTATTGAGATCTAGTCCAAAATCAGAACAAGCAGATAAGATTGTGTTGGCTATGCCTGCTACAGTTTGGTCTGAGATTGAAATGAACCAAAGAATTGCTCATCTACAGATGCATTCCCATCACTTTCTTCCACAAATCTTATACCTAGAGACAGTTGTTCTATGCCAAAAATATCTGCTGCTTCATCTGCTAAAACTGAGAATCGCATGGAAGCATTAGCCTTCACAATATCTTCCCTCAGAAATTGGCCACACAACTTTATTAACTCATTCTGCATTCTTGCAGATGTGTACTTAGCCTGCCCCAGTTTCCAAATGCTTTAAAAACATTTTATCCCCTGCCTCAGCACAAAACTGTAAAAGGTGTATCAGGTTACCTGTGGCCCCGGTCTTACCATGAAGACCAAGGTCATGTGACCCACAGTATATAATGGTTTGTATTATAGAGTAGAGCTTTGGTTTATTTTTTTCTGTAGCTCTTGCATGTGACTTATTGACACCTTTTTTCCTCTTCATGACAGAAAGGAAGTTAAGGGTGCAATCCTATGGCCGCTAGACAGCATCTAGATGGCCAGAGGATTTTTCGTTTTCTGGGAACCAAGCTCGGAGCCAGAGCTCCAATGCTGGTTCCCAGAAAACTGACTCCCGACCCCCACCCCTGCCGCCTTGTAGGCAGTATGGTTCGTCCCCGGCTCCGCGCTCATAAGAAAAGGGGCCGTTCCTGGGGGCGGAAAATGCCGAAAGTTCCTATGTGCCATCCAGACTCCCCCCCTGCTCCCACTCTGAGGTGCCCTGGCCGTCTAGCCGTAATCGGCCGTCTAGCCGCAAATGCAGGGTGCCCGGAGCGTGGAGGAGAAAATCCCCTCTGCACCCCACCTGCTCTGCATTGGATAGTCAGTTACCTCCAAGTTCAGAGGCGGATGACTATTCCTATAGGACTGCGCCCTAGAAGCACCTTCATGTGAACCACTATCTCATCCACTTTTTGAGTGCTGTCTTGCAGCTTCATTTCAGTCACTGTACACAGCACAGACTTTGGTAATGGATGTGCCCTGTATCCCTCGTACTACTGGCTGGGAAACTAAAATGCAATAATGACATGAAGCTCCTTTCAAAACAGATGCTAACCAAGGAGAATATTTAGTAAACCATGCATGGGAAAATGCTCTGGGACCCATACAGTCATGTCTGAAGCCATAACTTTCTGTAGGGGTCCAGCACTGTGTAAGCAGCTCAAATTTTAACACATCTGATAGAGGATTTGCTTTCAATATGTAGTTCACAATAGCCAATTTTTCCTGCCGTTCAAGTTATACAGTACTGGTAGCTGCCTCAGTATTTTCAGTTGGGATGTTCTCATGCCCCACCCCTGCCTGTGCCTGGATATTTTGTCTCTTTTGAGGCACACATTGGCTGCTACTTGCACGATGTCTGATGAAGGAGTATCTTCACTATGGGCATCTCTACACCAGCCTAAAATCCTGCATTTAAAATGGGGCTTTCTGCTTCCATTTTAAACGCAGGATCACAACATCTCCCTTTTTCACATGCTTCCTTTCCCCCTCCCTTTCCCCCCTTCTTCTCCCCGTTGCTGAGTCTGCCATTATCTTTCTTTGATCTCGCTCCTCTTCTTGCCGCTTTTCCTCTTTTCACGGAGGGAACTCAAGCGGAACACAACGGGGTAATTCGATAGCTATGATCTGCGATCTAGTTAAAAACGGAACAAAGGGCTGACACCCTGGAGAGACATGGCGTCATGTAAAGAGCCCGCAAACGTCCGTGAGGGAGCACTCTCAATCGCAGGATAAAAGTTCCGAGTGAAGAAAGCCCCCGTGTCTGGGGCTCACTAGCTGTCTTTTTGTAATAGTGGTGGATATCCATAGCTAAAAAAATAGAAACACCTCCGCTTCTTTGCTTTCTCTCTGCAGAAAACCCTTGTGCCTTTCTTTCAACTTTCAACTGATCAAAACAGTAGCACTAAGTTTCTGTTCCCCAAACTACTACCCAGTTCCTGAGAACCTTGTCATCACCGTTGTTTTCTATTCTGCTGGGTTATTTTTGTTTTCTCTTCTTGGCCAGCTCCCCCACCTGCCCCTCAAGAAGCAAGGCCGGGTCCAGCAGCAACCCCCAGGCTCCTCATCTGGTCACAAAAAGGCACCGCAACTCCTTTGTTTATATTATCATTGTATTTCTAGGGTTTCCAAATTTTCTAACATGTACAGATGCTGCATCATTAGATTAGAACAAGCAGGATTCATCTGATCTGCCTGCTGGCCCAGGAGAGCTCTCTCTCCTCCGGAACAGTACAGAGAGTCAGGGCTGGCAGCCACTCTCAGTAGGAGTGGTCTCAGGGATCACTCTAAACCTCTTGTTGACTAGCTGGATCTGCATGTGTCTGTGTACATGTAAAATAAATAAACACATTTAGGATTCCAAGGAGGAGGCAAGCGCCCCCCTTGCCCCCCCCAGTGGACACCCATGCTTGCAAGATCTTGTGGGATTTGACCTTTGCTGATTCTTCACTTGCATTCAAAGTTAAGATCCCTGGTTGTCAGGATTATGTGTATTTTAAAAAGCCATTTTCTAGTCCTTATGGCTTCAGAGAAACTGAAAAATGGGTGGGTGATGTCTGATGAAAGTCAAAAGCCAGAGCCAGAGGCTGAAAAGGAGGGAGGATTTCTGTACTTGCCCCTTTCCATGAGTGACAAGTAGGATTGTGCAATCAGCTCATCAAAGTCCTCCAGATTCCACCTTGAAGCTTGTTCTGACTCGTGTCCAAGAGCATCTCTACACCAGCCTAAAATCTTGCATTTAAAACGGGGCTTTCTGCTTCTGTGTTAAATGTAGGATCACAACGACTCCCTTTACATGTGCTTCCTTCACCCCCCTTTTCTTTCCCCCGCCTTCTCCCCCTTATCAGAGTCTTCCATATGTTTCATTGGCCTAGCTCCTCTTCTTACTGCTTTTCCTTTTTCACGAGGGAACCCAAGCGGGGTAATTTGATAGCTCATTACCTCCTATAATTTGATAGTTCATTACCTCCTATCTATTTAAAAGCAGAGTAAAGAGCATTTAGTGCAGGAGACGACGCCCTGGAGGGACACGGCATCATCTGAAGGGTTTGCAAACTTCCATAAGTGAACAATCTCAATAGCAGGATAAAAGCTCTGTGTGAAGGATCCCCATATCAGATTGAGAGCCTTGCTTTTTCTTTTTGCATGAAAATGTTGCATATTTCTGTGCAAATTTTCCCAAATGTATGCATCAGTTGTATGCCCTTTGGAAATGTGTTCACTCTCCTTCCATTGATGTGTCTGTGCACATTTTTCAAAAGTATGAATTCTTTCATACACTTTTTTCAGATGTACGCATGTTTCAAACACTTTTTTTCCCTGCAAATCACATCGTGAGCTTGGAAATGTACACACTTTGACTGCAGATTACGTTTAGGCCCAAATTTTGGCTCTGGGAGGTACAAACTGGGTCAATTCTGGTCAAAACTGAACTGAGAAACTAATTTCTCATACATCCCTACTGACAAGTACAATAGATTCTGCAAAGGGACATGCTTGCAAACAAACTTGTTTTTTTTGGATTCCATTTTTCTTGGTGCGCTGTTTAGATTCCTGTTAGCACTGAATACATACAGTTCTTCTAAATGGCAAGACTGGGTGTTCTCTGGAATTGTGCTGCACAAGCACTAGATTGTGGCACCTCCGTCCAAAATGGACCATCCTGAGAACGCTGGCTTGTTGTATGTGCTTTCTGAAGAAAGTTTCTAGTCCTTAGAGGGGTAAAGGTAGGTTTGAAAATGTATGGGCTATGCTTGATGGACTCTCCAAAGTCAAAGGTGTAGCGGGGTGGGGTTTCAATACCGTGTACAGTTCCTTTCTCTCTCCCCCCCCCCCCCGTTATTAAGAGAAGCAGAATAAATTCTGCAAATTATGCCAGGATATGCAAGTTAAGTTAATTTGCATGATTCAGGCAGCTGATAGGGTTCAGCTTTTGGCACAGACAGTGAGTTACCTTGAGGGGAGGGGTTGTTTTCCATGCACAGTATATATAAATCTTGCACATTGGCCATGTCTGCCTAGGAAATGTGTTTTCTGCATGTTATGAAAGAAGGATCAGCTTTCTCTCCTCCGTTTGCGTGTCCACTTTTTGTGCTTCCTGACCACCTGTTCTCCTGGCATCATTTCTTTCTCCCAATATCTCTGTGGACAAACTGTCCCTGTTATACAAACCGGCCTGAGTGTGGTGACATGACTGCCCCCCTCCCTCCCTCCCACTAATCTCTCTGGCTCCCATTCCTAAATAACAGAGTCTGGCTGCTGAGAACAAAGGCGCAAATGAGGAAATTCCTCCCCCCCCAAGTTCTTCTTCTGTTCCTCCCTTCAAAAAGCTGAGAGGGGGACGGATCCAGCAGGCCCTCTCCTGAAGTCTGGATCCCGGAGTTCTTACATCAGTTTAGACTCTATAGATTCTAGAGCTTGGCAAGAAATGTCAGAAACTTCTGGCCTTGCCTGGGCAGAGACACGCGTGCACCCTACTGTTGCCATCCAGCCACTGAGGAGAACTGGCAGCGGAGAAGAACTGCCATGCAGTTAACAAGTCTTTCCCCCCAGCTTGCCCCGTGGTGACATCTTTCTTCCTTGCCAAGGTGTCTGTGGCTTTGCACGTTCACAAGAATTTCAAACCTCTTGTAAGGGATGCTCTGCCTGTGTGCGCAGACAGCACACATAATCTGTTGTGCTCTGCTTCCGAATCATAGGGGGGCAGAGAGTGAAGCGGGGCTGGAAATTAAATGTGAAGTATCCATCAGAATGCCTTTATAATGTAACGCATGCTGCAGCCATATTCATAATGTAGGTGTCTGGTTCACATGTAACACTGAACCAGGGATGGGGAACCTCCAGTCTGCGGGGAGGTTCTGGCCCATGGAGGTTCTCTACCTGGCCCATGAGTTTCTTCTGCTGGCCCTGAACCTGTCCCCTCCAACTCTGTGCAGGAAACCGCCACTCTTATCTCTAATCAGTGATGGAAGAGAAGAGGGGATTCAAAGGCATTGAAATGTTAAATACCCTGTTCTTTAAAGGCCTTTAAAGAGCAAGGTATTTAAACTGGTCCTATAAGGAGCTGAGGTTGATATGCATGAAAGCTGTTGCACTGGAGCTTACTTCTGAGTAGACATGCATAGAACTGAGCTGTGGTTTGTATGCATGGTGGGAAAATGGCCAAATTGGTACAAATTATATCTAGCCCTGCTCACTTTGTTTTGGCCCCACCCACGCTGTACTTTTCCAGCCCTTCTGTCCTTTGCCCTGCCCACTGCTGGAATGTGCCCCCCCCAAAAAAAACCCCTCCCAAATTGGAATTTCGCCTCTGGGCTGAAACAGGTTCATCACCCATGCATTAGAACCACTGTCTATTATTTCTGAGAAATCATGGAGGACAGGTGAAGTGCCAGATGACTGGAGAAGGGCTAATGTGGTCCCTATCTTCCAAAAGGGCCAAAAGGAGGAACCTGGGAACTACAGACAAGTCAGTCTGACATCATCCCTGGGAAAATTCTGGAGCAGATAATAAAGCAATCCATCTGTAAGCACCTTAAAAACAATGCAGTGATTACTCAATCCAGCATGGATTTGTCAAGAACAAATCCTGCCAGACGTATCTGATCTAATTTTTTGATCAGGTCACCTCCCTTGTGGACTGTGGGAATGCTGTGGACATAGTATATCTCGACTTCGGCAAAGCTTTTGACAGAGTGCCCCATGATATCCTGATGAGCAAACTAGCTCAAAGTGGGCTAGATGAAACAACGATCCGGTGGATCCACAGTTGGCTACAGAAATGGACTCAAAGAGTGCTTATCAATGGGACCTTCTCAAACTGGGGAGAGGTAACGCGTGGGGTACCGCAGGGCTCAGTCTTGGGCCCAGTGCTCTTCCACATTTTTATGAATGACTTGGAGGAGGAGGTGCAGGGAATGCTGATCAAATTTGCAGATGACACAAAATTGGGCGGGATAGCTAATACCCTGGAAGACAGAAACAAAATTCAAAGTGATCTGGATAGACTGGAGCGCTGGGCAGAAAACAACAGAATGAAATTTAATAGGGATAAATACCAAGTTCTGCCCCCAGGAAAAAGAAACCAAATGCACAGTCACAAGATGGGGGATACGTGGTTTAACAACACTACAAGCGAGAAGGATCTTGGAATTGTTGCAGATCACAAACCAAATATGAGCCAACAATGTGATGTGGCTGCAAAAAAGGCAAATGCTCTTTGGGGCTTCATTAATAGAAGTATAGCTTCCAAATCCCGGGAAGTACTAGTTCCCCTCTACTCAGCACTGGTTAGGCCTCATCTGGAGTACTGTGTCCAGTTCTGGGCACCGCACTTTAAGAAGGATGCAGACAAGCTGGAGAGGGTTCAGAGGAGGGCAACGAAGATGATCAGGGGACTGGAAACAGAGCCCTATGAAGAGAGACTGAGAGAACTGGGCATATTTAGCCTTGAGAAGAGGAGACTGAGGGGAGATGTGATAGCACTCTTCAAGTACTTGAAAGGTTGTCACAGGATCTCTTCTCGATCATGCCAGAGTGCAGGATACGGAATAATGGGCTCAAGTGACAGGAAGCCAGATTCCGGATGAACATCAGGAGAAATATCCTGACTGTTAGAGCAATACAACAATGGAACCAATTCCCTAGGGAGGTAGTGGGTTCTCGCACACTGGAGGCCTTCAAGACGAGGCTGGACAGCCATCTGTCAGGGATGCTCCGACTTGGATTCCTGCACTGAGCAGTGCGTTGGACTCGATGGCCTTGTAGGCCCCTTCCAACCCTACTATTCTATGATTCTATTCTGTGATTAAGCCATGATTCAGGACTCCTTCACACTGAGCTTTTATCCTGCTATTGAGATTGCTCACTCATGGAAGTTTGTGGGTCCCTTTCATGGCATCATTAACTTCCAGGGCACATCCAGAGGTATTTCCAGGTTTGTTGTTGTTCAGTCGTTCAGTCGTGTCCGACTCTTCGTGACCCCATGGACCATAGCACGCCAGGCCTTCCTGTTCTGCGCTCTCTCCCGGAGCGTGCTCAAGTTATTTCCAGGTTATTTCACTCCAAAAAGATCCGGAACTAATGAATCATTTTTTAAAGTTGGATTGTTACACTATTAAAACAGCCACTAGATGGTGCAGTTTCATTGTTTCAACCGCTTTCCCCTCAGCAATCACATAGTCACTGTCTGGGAGCCTGCGAAAAACGCGGAAAGGCTCCAGAACAGGAAGGCTGCGGGGGGTTTCTTTAGTGTAAAGGCAGCCTTAGTGTCGTGCACAAGCCCCTGAATTTGAGTAAAGTCTCGGGCTCAAGTGCTCCCCCACCCATCTCCTCCTCCTGCATGGCCAGACAGAGGAATAAACCATGATTCTTTTTCGCTTTCCTGGCTTTCCAATTCCTAGCTTATTGCATACAAACCAGGAATCGTGGTTTAAACGAGATTCTAGCCAATTGATAAACAAGCCAACTTCAAATGATGGGTCATGAATCTGGTTTGCTTCACAAACTAGAGTTTATTTTAAAAACCACAATTCCTGCAGCAGTAAGCTAGGCATTGAGGAAAGTGAGACTGAATTATGATTGATTTCTCCTCCTGGCTGTATCTTCCCTACGAGGAAAGACTAATGCATTTGGGGCTTAAAAAACAAAACCACAACTAAAGGGGGCCATGTGCAACATCTATCAAATTATGAATGGTTTGTAGAGAGAGTGTTTTGCACCCTTTGAGAACATGAGAATTTGGGGTCATCCAATGGGATACTTTGTCTTACTGTTCAGGATAGGCAAAAGGACCAGCGACTTTACCCAATGACTGGGTTCGGATGATCACAGTGGGGGAAGCAACCATCATGGCTGCTCCCCCCACCCACACTCACGCAACGGCCGTTTGGATTATTCCCCACGCTGCAGCGCAGGTTGGCGTGTTGTCTGAACCCGGCATGCGGTGTGTGGGGGGGTGTCGTATCCACTCTACAACCCATGATGTGCAGCCACGATGGTTGCTTCCCCTTCTGCAATCGTCGGAACGTGGCCAACGTGTAATTAACATAGGGCAATTTCAAAAGGGGATTAGACAAATTGCCCATGACAGCTAATTGAGCCCTCCATGTTCAGAGGCAGTTTCACGTGAATATCAGGTGAGGGGGGGCAGATGCCAAGGAGGGCTGTTTGTGCCATGCTTGCGAGCTTCTGCGGTCCACTATTGGAAACAAGATGCTAGACTAGATGGAGCCTTTGGTCTGATTCAGCAAGGCTGCTGTTACGTTCACACTTGGAAGGGATGGCAACCCCGCACGCCCTGAAACCCCCAGAGGCAGGGCCAAGGGCTAAAATGGCACCTAGGGTCACGTTTTCAACCAGCTAAGCCTCTAGCTGTTTCACTCCCCTCTTGGCCCTGAGCAAAGATCAGCCGTTCCCTGATGTGATCGAAAGTATTCTGTGATCCTCCCTGTGGGGATAGAAATAGCGAATTTGCTGTTTTTGGCTAAAGGCCTCATAGGCAGAGCAAGCCAAGTGATATTCCCCCTGGGCCAGAGGTGTGGTGTTGAATTGAATATCCCTATTTGTACAGCCTCTGCAATGGGCAGCCTTTGTCCCAAAATGGATGGGGAAGGGAAAGCAAAGGCATCTTCGGTGTTTCCATAAGCCTGGGGGAAGTCACAGATTTGTTTATAGACATCTGTGAGCCAAACTACTACTACTGTTTCTACTTCTGCTACTACTGGCTTTTTTAATTGTCAAAATGCCACCCATGCATTCAGTACTTGCAGCAGCTGCATAAGTTAGGACAATATTATTGTCATCCCCATGACCTTGGGCCCGTCTTCTTTACACAAGCAATTTATTGCACACTCATACTGGCCGCCCACGGAAATTTGCGGGTCCTTTAGACAACTTCATCAATCTCCAGGACGCCTCACGTGCTTTTCCTCATTTATCCCACTTTGAAAAGGCACGGAGATAATCCAATATATTGGCAGCGCCAACTAGCGGCTGTATAATAAAACTTATAGAAAATGCGCCTCCTCCAGCCCCTGCCCACCTCCGGGGTGCCGCCTTCTTGAGATTCCTCCATGCCATGCCTCATCCCACATGGGGCAACGCTGGCGCACTAATCTGTCCCTTGTGCTGTGCAGCGGGCCCCGCTCTCCCAGCACCACCCCTCCTGATCCCCCCCGATCCCCCTCCCAAGAAAGCACATGTCCACCCCGTGCGAAGGAGCCAATGTTAAACCCACAAAGACTCCGGAAGCAGAAGCCCTGGTAACAATGCAGGATATTTTAACCTGGTGTGGTGAAGCTCTTACTCACAGCCTAACCCACTGCTCAAGGCAGTTGCTGTTGTTCCTATGTTTACATGGCATTTACAAAGAACAGGTTTCAAGTTTGATAGGTCCCTACCGTAACGGATTTACCATCTAAAACATGGAGCTTTCATGGATTCCTCCAAGCCCCGCCCCCTTCAGGAATGCCTGCAGTTATCTCCAATCTGTGAACAGAGATAGCGGGGGGGGGGGTGCAGGTGGGGGGGGCGTCACTCATGTGGCATCCCTGGCTGAGCTGGCGGCTAGAGCACCTCTCCAGCTGCTGACTCAGTTGGTGTGGGTCCTCTGCGTCACAGCCTTCCCAATGGGAGAAGCCAGTGTGCAGCAAGGCAAGGTCCTGGAGACGCGCCAGCCGGGACCCAAAGAACATTGGGGCGTGGCCTGGCCCCGTGGGTCATCTGGCCTCCATCCTAATTGGGTTGCCCACCCCTGCTATAGGGTATTGGGCCTAGGGGAGTTCCCAAACGCTTCCTGGAAAAGATGGGTTTTGAGGAGCGGCTTGAAGGAAATAAGGGAGCATGCCATGGAAGCAATTCCGGGCATAAGAGGCAACAAGAGAAAATGGGTGGCGTTGTTGCAGGGAAGGTCCTAGGAAGGGATAGAAGAGCAGAGAGCCAAGTACCTGGGAGGAGGAGGCCATGGGATGTTTTTAAGGCACGGACACAAAGCGTGAATAGGATCTGGGGATGGTCAGAAAGCCGATGTAGGGATTTAAGGGCAGCGCCCACCGAAAGCAGGGATATTCTTGACTAAGAATATAAGAAGAGCTGTGCTGGATCAGGGTGCAGTCCAGCGCTGGGTTCACACAGCGGCCAAACAGCTTCCTGTGGGAAACCCAAGAGTAGGACATGAGTGCAGCTGCGCCCTTCCGCTGGTCGGGAATTGGTGACTGTCCCTGACAAATAGGGGCCACAGCAGCTCATGCTGTAAGTAAGATTAAAGTCCCCACTTTAATGCTGTATCTTTCCCGGTTTGTTTTATATTAAGTGCTTTTGATAATAGGTGCAGGCCTTGGAGAGCTCTTGACTGCCCCCCATCCTTCCAAACCACCAGCAGGCGCCTGTATCGGAAGACCCGTGTCTTTGCTTTGGTGAACATCCTGTGTGGGGAGGCTCCGGGTTCAGGGCCTGTGTTTGGGTGTGCGGGATCCAGCCAGTGGGGGCTGGTGGCGCTGATGTCAGTGGTGAATCCGCTGGGGATTTCAGTCAGAACCAGACAGAACTCTAAAGGAGCTAAGGGGCTGAGCCTATTTGGGGGATTGGGATCAGCACCTAGGATAGCTCATTTAGAGTTCTGGCTGAAACCTGGAGCAGATTCACCACCCCACTGACCTCGGAGACGCTGGCCTCTGCTGGATTCAGCACCAACCCCGCAGCTACTGAGGGACGAGGAATGGACAGAGCTGTGTCTGCCAGACAGCCTGCCCTCTCCCTCCTCAGCTAGCCTCCTGCCCTCAGGTACGGTGGAAGATCCCATACCAGGTTAGATTCAACTGCCATTGCCCATCAGGCTTGTATATGGAATGGGGCTGGGTGGGGAGGCCCCTCTTGTCCTTTGTCTCACGGAGCAAAAGGTCCTGGGCCCGTCCTGACGAGGTCTTGTGTAAACTGGTCCGGAAGAGCGGACCCATGTTGTCCTGCGTGTCTACGCCTCTGGTCACCTGTTTGAGGCAGGTGATGGGCACAGAGCTGCGGCAGCCCTGTTCTCCTGGCTCAAGCCAGCTCTGTCGACCTCTGTTTCTGTGCCCCAATCCCCAGCTCATAGGTTCAAGGGCATCAGGCAGCCAAGGTTGCTCTATTTAAGGACTTTCTTCCCCTTTGGACGTGGGAGAGCGGCCTGTGAGTTGGGGTCTGAGGAGAATCAGCACGTCTGCTTTATCCACAAATCTCGTGTTCCCTCTGCTAGCCACACCACTTTCTACTTGTTGGATGCTCTGACCTTTCGTCACGTTGGAGGGTTTGTGCTGTTATGTGAGGAAGTGGCCCCACATGGAGGGGAGGGACTCTTTAAAAATAACAGCAAATAAATCAGGGTGTTATTGCCTACAAGGCTGTGCATGTTGTAGGGAGGGGACGTTAATCTGCTTGCATTATCCTTTTATAGTCCATCCCTTTGGGAACCATCACCCGCCCAACTCTCCCCGCTTACCCTGCCACCCAAACACACACTGTTTGTTTCTCTGTCTAGAAACGGACATGCATGGCGGTCCCATGCCAAGGCCTTCTTCTATTTTTAAAGCTGAATCCCATGTACAGAGAGATAAAAAAGAGAGCCTCTCGCTCCCTGCCAAATGGAGAGGTACAAGCAGCCCTTTTCACCATGCTGAAGCTGACAGCAGCGTGTGCTTGGGAGGGAGGGCCCTTCTCCAGTTATCAGAGGTAAACATCCCTCCAGTCGAAGAAGGGGCAGGCGAAGGTAGACTGGTAGATCTCCAGGTGATTTGCAGAAGATTAGCGAGGGTTTCTGACTCCCACACTTTAACCAAAGAAACAGCAGGATGACTTTTCCTACCCAAATTATACTGCTGCAATGAAGAAAGCTTGCTTGGGGTAACCAGGAGTGGACCGTTGGGTGAAAGGACTGGGAGCTCAGTTCAGTTCTGGGACTGAAAACAAATTCCTAGGCCCAGAATATGCTCAGAGGCACCCTATTCTTCAGTTCTAAGTGTACATCTGTGAAGATTTGAGGCCTACGGAGGCAAAGGGGGGGAAAGGTCAGGCTTAGAGGCCTGCGGTGTTTTTTTGTTGGAAGGGGATATCCCTGAGAGGAGTAGTTTAATTGCCCCGGTTAGGTTTCAGTTTTATTTCCCCAGTTAAGTTCAATTTCTTCATGTTTGAAAAAGCGCTTTCGGTGTGAGAGAGGAGGGTATATAAACAGAGTAAAAAAGCCAGTAAGAGCAGAGTCGGGGAGACCAGAGCCTGAAGAGGGAGCTGGAAGAAGCAGCCTAGAGGAGTCTAAGTACAGCTAGGGTAAAGGAATTTGCATTTTGCAACTTTTCTTTTAAGGCCTTTTGTATCACTCAGCTCTATTGTGTAAATACCTTTAGTTGTGATTTGCTTGCTTTAATTTACCAGTAAACTGTTGTGGTTCAACCCTGTGTCTACAATGTCAGTCACCCCACGTCTACAGCCTAAACCCCACATTACTGGGAAGGGGAAGTTTAAAAGAAGGAAGGTGGGACTTTGAAGGAGGCAAGAGATCCTTAAGGAGTTGCTCAGGGGGTCCAGGTCATAAGGGGAACCCTGACAACGTCTCTGGCACCTGGCTGTGGTTGGTGACTCCTGGGGTACCAATAAAAAACAAAGTAGATCCAACAAGCTTGACGTCTGCCTACCCCTGAGTTGCAGTATGGGGAGTGCACATCACGTACACGCTGTTGGTAGATAACACTGCTGTGTAACTCTTCATGACTGATTATTGATCAAAATGCCAATCATTATGGCAGGCGGTGTGTTGGGTCAGAGGGTAGTTCTCTCTGAGGCAATTATCACACCTTCATACCAAAACACACCCCAAAAAAGCATCTGAGGGAAAAGGAAAGCAAGATCCTTTGCCTTGACATGCGAATTTTCTTAGTGCAGGGAAATTTGGGGTCTCTGGAGGAGCCTTCCATCCTATGAGCACCCTTGCTTTCAGCTGAAAGTGGTACAGCCCAGACGCAGCTCTACCACCTCAGTCAAAATTAGGCCTGTATAAAGGGAGAGGGCTTGCAAGGATCCCTGAAGGGCTGTGTGTATCTGTTATGTCTGCAGGAGCCCAGTTAGCTCCTCCTCAGGGAAAACACCAGAGGAATTTCAAGGGAAGCCGAAGGTTCCTGTAGGATTAATGAAGATTCTCAAGAGAGTTTTTTCCCCACATCAAGATTGGCTTTGAATTTCACCTCAGCAAAATATTGGTGGTGGCCCCTCCCAAGGTCAACCCAAAACATTTTGATACCTGAGCCAAAAAATCCCAAAAATCGTCAGCACCTTTCTACTGATTTATTAAAATGGGAAATGACCCATTTGGGAACAACAACTCTTGTGACCAGGGACTGCCTCGTCTTACTGAGGCCTGCACAGGAGAACATCCCTGGGGATTTGCCTCTTCCTCTGCTCTGTCTCTTCTTCTGCTCCCCTTAATGCCACCCCAAATGCCCTTCCGAGACAATCCTCTCACCCCCTGGGAGGGCAGTCTCTGGCAACTCCCGTGTCCAGCCTCATGGCTGAGGAGTAAAGCGCGTGGGGGGGGGGGTGTTGCTTAATTGACAACATCCCTTTCTGCTGTGACCCTGCAGCCCCACCCCACTCCCTCCCCAAAACTATAAATAGGGGTCCTGGCTCTGAGCCTGCCAGATCTTCCCAGTTGAGTTGCTGGAAGGCGACTGATTTGGCAGCCTTGCCGTTCTGGATTATACAACTCCCTCCTGGCCCCCTCGAGACCTTGTTCTGTTGCCAACTGCCCAGGGCCTGCTTTGGCATCAAGAGCCTGACCCAAAGGCTGGGATTAGCTGTCCCATCCCTTCCTCCTCCCACCGCAGGGTCTCGCCCACCTCCCTGAGCGGTCTGTCGGTTCCACCAAGTGACCTTGGGCTGCACACGGCAGAGACATGTGAAGGCTGACCTGCCAAGGCCTGGGCGTGGTCTGAACCTGCGCCGCAGGCTGTCTTTGGGGCCGGTCACTGCGGGCTCGCCCTGTCCCAAGGTTGCTATTTGCGAGTGTTTCAGGGGTTGCTAGGGTAGGGGAACTAAGCGGGGAAGGACAAACTGATCCACGGGGAGAGATGATGGTGATCTGATTACAAGTGGGATCTGCAACCGCATGTTGTAGCGTGCAGCATTCCTGGTCACACAAGGCTGAATTAATAGCAAGTTCAGCACCTGACACACCTCTATGGGGAGGGTATTCCACAAACAGGGTACCACAAAGCTGAAGGTTCACTGGTGGTCACATTATGAGTAGAAGGTACTTTGAGAAGAGCTGTCAAGATACCCCTGTTGCCTACTGAATCCTCCAATAGCCAGAATCAACACTCAGACAAAAGGGCTGCTTTCCAAGGCTTTAATTCCATTCATCCTAATGAAGCGTACAGATGCTAATTGCCTGAGACTCAGAGGAACTACAAAGGAACAGCCATCTAGGGGTTTCTAAGGGTTAGGATGTCAGTTGATCTCCGTTTGGGAAAAACACAGCAATTCGCTGAACTTAAGAGGTGGGGGGGAAGATCTCCCCCTCTCCTGTGATGCTTCTGGGCGCAGCTGCTGATGTCGAGCCAATCAGGCTGAGCGCCTAAGCTCAGCTCCTGCAATCTCTCGCTTGTGCCTGCACCTGTGCCTCGCATCTAAAAGCTCAAGTTGTTCCTCCCTCTCCATGCCTGGGTCACTGTCGCTCCCAGGTATGTGGGGGGGCTCCCCCTCCAGCTGCGCCTCTGAAGTCTGAGAGAGTTCCTCCCCCACGAATTGTATCTCCTCCTCAGAATCAGAGCTGCCTTGGAACTCTATGGGCTCAGATACAACTCTGACAGGAGCCTCCTCTGCAGAACGTAAGACTCGGGCAGGCTAGTATATGGAGAGGTATTTGGATCCCAAGCCATTTCCGGCTTTAAAAGTAAGCACCAGTGCCTTACATTGGGCCTGGAAGTACAGCTCCCTTAGAATCGGTGTGATATGATCCCACCTGGCTGTAGCCATTAACATTCTAGCCGCCATTCTGTGCATCCTGTTCTGGCTGAAGCTTCCAGGCCATCTTCAAGGGTAGCCCCACGTATGATGCATTACAGTAGTCCAGTGGACAGGTTACAAGACCACGGACCACCATAGCCAGACTATCCCTAGCCAGAAAAGGCATTGCTATCTCTGCTGGCAGATGCTCCTTAGGTCCTTCTCTGTTGGAGGACAGGGCTGAGTGTGGCACGCAGCCTTCCTGGGCTCCCTAAACTCACCTGCTGCCTCAGGTGTGGTGGAGAATGCGATCCAGTTGCCAGTGTTGAAGTAAGATCCCATTGCCAGTCCAGGCAGCTTCTGCACGTGGACTGGGGAGGAGCTCTCATCTTGCCTTTTGCCCCTGACAGCAGGATGCAGTGGGCCGGCCCTGGTAGCTGGCAAACTGGCCACAGCTGACGAAAGGCACTCTGAGCCACTGAGGTCACCAGGATGACCACCACTGAGGTCACCAGGATGACCACTGAGTGGCTGATGACCATCAGCCACTGAGGTCACCAGGATGACCACCACTGAGGTCACCAGGATCCAGGACTACCCCCAAGGTACGCACCTGCTCTCTCAAGGGAGCGTGACCCTATCTAGAACAGGGTGCACACCCAGTTCCCAGGTATGCAAACCACCTATCCACAGGGCCTCAGCCTTGTCGGGGTCCAACTTCAGTTTGTTGGCGCTCATACCTGGGTCCAGACACCGGTTCAGCATGCCTCCCTCTTATGCATGGAGGGTCCTTCTTTCAGCTACGCTCGAAGAATGAGTCCGCTGTCAGCATATAAGAACATAAAAAGAGCCCTGCTGGATCAGACCAAGAGTCCACCTAGTCCAGCATTCCATTCACGCAGTGGCCAACCAGCTGTCGACCGGGAACCCACAAGCAGGGCATGAGTGCAACAGCACCCTCCCACCAATGTTCCCCAGCAACTGGTGTCTGTAGGCTCACTGCCTCTGGTCCTGGAGGTAGCACATAGCCATCAGGACTAGCAGCCATTGATAGCCTTCTCCTCCAGGAATTTCTCTAACCCCCTTCTAAAGCCTTCCAAATTGGTGGCCATCACTACATCCTGTGGTAGTGAGTTCCATAGTTAAACTATGCACTGTGTGAAGAAGTTCTTCCTTTTATCCGCCCTGAATCTTCCACCAATCAGCTTCATAGGATGACCCCAGGTTCTAGTATTTTGAGAGAGGGAGAAAAATGTCTCCCTATCCACATTCTCCACACTGTGCATAATTTTGTAGACCTCATCATGTCTCCCCTTATCCTCCTTTTTTCCAAGCTCAACAATCCCAGCTGTTGTAGCCTTCTCTCATAGGGGAGATGCTCCAGCCCCTTGATCATTTTAATTGCACTTTTCTGCACTTTTTCCAGCTCTACCATACCCCTTTCTGGTGTGGTGACCAGAACTGGACACAGTATTCCAAGTGTGGTCACACCATAGGGCAGCATGATATTGGCAGTTTTATTCTCAATTCCTGTTCTAATTATGCCTAACATGGAGCTTGCCTTTTTTACAGCGGCCGCACACTGGGTTGACATCTTCACTGAGCTGTCCACCACAACCCCAAGGTCTCTTTCCTGGTTGCTCCTCACTAACTCAGATCCCATTAGAGTATACTTGAAGTTGGGATTTTTTGCCCCAACGTGCATCACTTTACACTTACACTATATAGGAGTTTGGAATGACATCTGAACCCTTTTCTTTGGGGTTCCAGTGCTTATGCAGGTGGGGATTGAGTATTTCAAGCCTCTTTCTTTGAGGAGTGTCAAGAATGGTGGAAGAGTTTCCCTGGTGAAAGTGTTTGTTTTTTAATTGATCATCTTACCACTTCTGTCTCCATTCTTATGAGATGCATTAGGCTACTTGCTGGACTTCACAGCTGACATGGGCTTTAAACCACACTGTCCCACAACCCAGCCCTTTATTGGATCCTTTCATATCAGGAGTGATTGTAGCCCATCTCTGCATTGGGTATTCATAAGAATATAGGAAGTACCCTGGGTCCAACAAGCAAAGTGTAGTGTACACCAGCCTTCCCCAGCCTGGGCCCCTCCAGATGTTTTGGGCAAGAACTCCCAGCATTCCTGACCATTGTCCATGCTGGCTGGGGGATGCTAGGAGCTGAAGTCCAAAACATCTGGTGGGCACCAGGTTGGGGAAAGATGCTCCACACTGACTGGGACCATTGTCATGCAAAGTATGTGCTCTACCACTGAGCGACAGCCCTTCCGCCCGGTGGAGTGGAGGAAGCACGGCCAAAGCAGTTACGCAGCCATGCACATCTGCAAGTGTACAGCCACGGCGGGAGGGCTTCTTTGAACTCTCAAGAGCCCTTGCGTACTGAGTTGTTTCTCGTGGCACATGAGCAGTTTGCCACAGCACACAGCTTGGGTATCACTGCTGTAGCCATTGTAACCCCTATTCGTGGGGCAGTTGTCTCAGTTTTACAATTGCTGCTTTAAGTCCGTAACACTCCATTTCTGTCCTGTTCATCCCAAGAGCACAAGTAAGTATCGTGGTGCAGCTCTTCAGGTTGCAAATGGGAGGATCATACTTTTGCACACTCCGCTATAAATCTGAATTCTATCTGCACGTAGAAACCTAGCACATCAGGAAGACAGGTAGCCTACGACCTCACATGCAAGTTTCCCATGCCTAGAGAGCATTGCGTATGAACATGTGAAGCTGTTTTATACGAGCCAAATTGTTGATCTGTTTAGGCCAGCTTCGTCTACTCTAACTGGCAGCAACACTCCGAAATCTGAGGCAGAGCAAAACTGAACCAAAGAAGACAGATGACATTTTGTTTCTTTTTCTCATTCTCTCCCCACCCACCCCCAAGAAAAAGGACACGTTGCAGAATGTTCTCCAAATACTTTCCACCAATTTTCTTGGAGGCCATTTCAGCCACCCCCACTCCCACAATGCCACAGAATGCCACTAAGTTCGGGGCATCATGTGTGGGGGTATACAAAATGGTGGAGAAAACTTCACAAAAGAGAGGGGGAGAGACAGAGAGAGAGAGAGTGAGAGAAGGTGTGCTACTACCAGTACAATGGTGAGCCCCATCCCTGAGAAACTGTCGCAGAATTTCTCCTCCCCTGAGAGAAATTCAGTGAAATGTGCTGCCCAGTTTTTCTGCCCACAAGTAGTCTTCAAGAATCTGTTCCCAGCCTGGTTTCCTGAGATCCTCCTTTAGGCCGTTGCTCTGAATATGTGGCTTTACCACTGAGCAAAGAAGCATTGGAACACAAGATAATATCCCCTTGCAGTCTGAAGTGGTACAGTCCAGTCAATACCATATGATTTCCCTGATCCTGCAGCTTGGCTCAAAGAGAGGAATGGAAGTGAGGAAGGAGCAGAAATAGTGGGGGAGCAATGCCCTGGACTACCCTGGAGATGTGAAAATTACAGGAGACGGACTGGTTTCCCTCATCCCACAGTGTGGCTATTTGCAGTGTGGGGAGCACTTATAGCTGCAAAGAATTCTGGGGCATCTACATGTGTGACTTCCCGGAATGTGATCCAGCCTTCTGAAGAGCAACGTGATGCTCTTAAGGAATGTATGAAAAGTGGAAAAGCAAGGTGTGGCATCAGTACCTGAGGCTGAAGCCAAACATAACATGTGAAGCATGGAGGACACCATTGCTGCCTTCTCAGGCAATTCTTTTCAGGGCAGGAACGCCTTCCAATTGCTTCCACTACGCTTAAAAATGTTATGTATGTCTTCAGCCTTAGGGTTATGCGAATGTGGTCTCGCTGGGTCCATCTTGGATACCCTTGGGGAGCCACGGGTTTAAACGAGGGCTACACTTTTTAAATCATCTCAAACATCCAATTAACTAGCTAGTGTTAGTTAATGGATTGATGGAGGCAAATTTCCAGCAGTGGCACACAGGGGTGCTGTTACTTGGATTCAAAGGGCGGGGCAGAGATTTCAGTGAAGGGAAAGATTTACAGTTTCCAAAGCTGCTCTTGAATACCTTGTAAATTAAGTTTCCCCAAACAGCATATTTTAAAGCTTTTTTCATGACTACTTTAATGTCTCATCATAACCAGAGATAAAGGTGCTCCTGAGGAGTGTGTGTGTTTTAAAAGGGGGGGGGGAATGGGGGCTATTTCCCCCCCCTCCATACATAGTGCTCCCGGAGAGGCAGAGATGGAAGGGTGTGTAGTGGTGGCTGTTTTTGGAAGCTATTTTGGCTGTGGTAGGTAAGGGGGTTTACTGCATGTTACATGCAGATCTGTTTCAAAGGAAGAGCATCTTCAGAAGGGGGAGATCTTAAATAGAGAGGTGGGTGTGGGTGGGTGTGCGTAATCCATTCCCTGTCTCTTCCCCAACCTCAGCTCCCACCCCATGGCTTCCCCACCCTGGGTGGAGTTCAGGAGGTGCATTTGCAAGGGGTAAATAACACTGTTACTACTTCACTTGTCCTGATTAAGGATTTTGTGTAATGTGAGAGCCTGCACACCCCTTTACCAAGAGAAGTTGGATTGAAGCGAAAGGTGTCATCTGATTTGCATCTACCTGATAACTGTTCTGTGTTGCTCTAAAATGTGCACACTGATTGAAAATGAAAAAGCGATTGATACATTTGTTAAAGTTGTCAGATTGCTGGTACAGGACAGATGTGAGGTCTTCGAAAGATACATATATTCTGTTATTTCCCTTATCGCATTAATCTGTAAAACTACAATAAAGAAAAATAGAGTATTTCGCTTTGATATATCTTTTTTATTTTCTTTAAAAGAAAAACAGAGGATAAGAAATATAGGGTGTTGGGAGATATTCACAGTGGAATTTTCCTGCCTTCTCAGTTACTTGTCTACAGTTGTCATTCCATGCGGGGGACGGGATGCAAGCCCAGATCTGCTTCTTGAACCTGTTCTACTCAGGCTAAAAACTCTTCCTTGCCTTCTCTCTTAGCCCTTTGATCCCACCCTAGATCATCACCTTCCCAAAGTGCCATTGTTCCTCATTCCACATGACACACTCTACACACGCTCATTCATTGGGACGTTTCACTATGACAAGAAGTCCTGTGCCCCAGGTCACGGAGCTGAGCAATGAGATTGGGGGAGCAGGACTCTGGAAGCCAAAGCTAGACCCAATCCCATCATCCTCTCATTCCTTCTAGTCCCTTGCTGTGACAGAACCAAGAACCATAACGGAAACAAGAACGTCATCAGCTTCTGACAGATTCTCTCCCTTGCTGCTAACCATTAGACTTTGCGTCCTTTTCCAAAGCTAGAATTGGGAGGTGTCTTGCCCTCTCTCTCTCCTGCTAAAGACAGGAATCATGGCGCCCACCATCCTCTACCTTAACCATTTTTCCTTCAAATTCCTTTCACGCACTCCTAACTTTAGGAGTTGAGCACGCTGTTTTTGCCTCTTTCTCCTTTAGTCCGGTGGGCTGTCCCTACCCCCCCAGGGAGGCAGTCTTCAAAAATACACCGTGCAGAAAGGTCAGCACTGGCGGTACACGTGCACATGACACTGTACATCTAATTATCTATATACACACACAGGTACAGTCGCCGTCTTTGCCCCCTCCCCCCAAAAGGGTTATTCAAGATGGGTTCGATCCTACCAAGTCTTTTCTACAGTTTTGGGCCCCTCTAAATAGTCCTCATGCAGCAACAGAGGCAAAGGCCCGAGGCATCCAAGCCAGTTCCGATGAGGAGAGTTGTTGCGCTGGGGGTGTCCCATGGCCTCAGCCTCTCTGGGCCTCCTGAGACATGGAACGGGACAACGAGCGGGGCAGGCCTGCTTTCTTGAAGTCGGGGCAGCTGGGTTGGATGACGAGGGGCAATTCCTTGGTGATCTCAGCCAGAGGGGTCTTGCCGGGACACACACCTGTAACTGGCAGTGACTCCACAGACTCGGAGGGCGTCGGTGTAAGCTCCCGCTCAGCCTTGGCGCTCAGCTTGGCTGGGGTGAAGATGGGCAGGGGCAAGACCCGCTGATAGGGCAGGTGGTAGGAGGCCAGAGGCTCGCCCAACAGACCCAGGCGGAGGATGCCCCATGGTGACCGTTGCACTATGACCCGGGCCTCCTGCTGCTGGCGGTAGGTCTCTCGGCGCTGTTTGTCCACCTCAAACCGAGACCAGCTGTGGAGAAGTGTGCAGAGAATTAATTGTGGATTCACCCCACGCCCTACCCCAGCTGTCCCCTCCTCCGGCCTTGAAACTTCTAACATCACCATCTGGTCTCATCCCATCCTATCCCTCGCATGGCAGATAAGAGTGGATTCCGTCACACTCGATTCATGAAGACAGAGCTGCTTTCATTGCCTGATTTCATACTCACAATTGCTCTCACCCTCTTCAGGTGTTTCTACCCCTCACCTGATAAGGGGGAGAGCAGGGAGCTCTGCCCCCACCAGCTTCCATGCCTCGGGAGAGGGGAACCTGCTCTCCTTGTGGAGGCTCCCTGGGCAATTCAGAACCCTGCTCCCCTGCTCCCCACTGCAGAACTGGGCCTTTGCAACACATGGGAGGGAGCTGATGAAGCCAGCCCTGTGGATGCAGCGGAGGAGCAGAGTCACCCTCAGGCAATGCTAATCATAGAACCATAGAACAGTAGGGTTGGAAGGGGCCTTTAAGATCGAGTCCAACCCCCTGCTCAATGCAGGAATCCAAGTCAGAGCATCCCTGACAGGTGGCTGTCCAGCCTCGTCTTGAATGCCTCCAGTGTGGGAGAGCCCACCACCTCCCCAGGTAATTGGTTCCATTGTCAGATTGCTCTGACAGCCAGGAAGTTTATCCTGATGTTCAGCCGAAATCTGGCTTCCTGCCACTTGAGCCCATTATTCCGTGTCCTGCACTCTGGGTGATCGAGAAGAGATCCTGGCCTTCCTCTCTGTGACAACCTTTCAAGTCCTTGAAGAGCACTATCCTATCTCCCCTCAGTCTTCTCTTCTCAAGGCTAAACATGCCCAGTTCTTTCAGTCTCTCCCCATAGGGCTTTGTTGCCAGTCCCCTGATCATGTTCGTTGCCCTCCTCTGAACCCTCTCCAGTTTGTCTGCATCCTTAAGGAGCGCCTCCAGCAACACCAGACAGGCCACTTAACAAGATCAGCCTCAGATGGCCTTCTGTCTGTCCCATCAGCCAGGACAGCTAGACTGGTGGGGACGAGGGAGAGGGCCTTTTCTGTGGTGGCCCCCACTCTGTGGAACTCCCTCCGTAAGGAACTCCGTCATGCCCCCTCTTTAATGAGCTTCCGCCGTGTATTAAAAACATGGTTGTTCAGGCAGGCATTTGGGGTGGGTTAGGGTATTTTAGAAAATGTTTTTATTGTAGAATTTTATTGTTTTAAACTGTTTTATTGTATGTTGTACATTGCCCAGAGTGGCTGGGTGACCAGCCAGATGGGTGAGTAATAAATTTAATAAATAAATAAAAATAAATAAAATCCTTCTTAAAGTGTGGTGCCCAGAACTGGACACAGTACTCCAGATGAGGCTGTCAATGGCTACTAGTCAAGATGGCTGTATGCTACCATCAGGATCAGAGGCAGCATGCCTCTAATACCAGTTGCAACACCCAGCAGGAGCTATAGCCCCTGTGTCCTGCTTGCAAACTTCCCACGGGCACCTGCCCGGCCACTGTAGTAAACAAGATGTTGGACTAGATACAGCATGGGTCTGGCCCAACAAAGCTGCTCTGATGACCAGAGGCAGGAGCTCTCAGAGTACCAGATGCCACACTGCCTTTATACAAATCTATGGTGTGACCACACTTGGAATACTGTGTATCGTTCTGGTCACTGCACCTATAAAAAGATTTTGTAGAGCTGGAAAAGTGCAGAAAGGGCAACTGAAATGATCAAGGGGCTGGAACATCTCTCCTATGAGGAAAGGTTACAACAGCTGGGATTGTTGAGCTTGGAAAAAAGGAGGATAAGGGGAGACATGATAGAAGTGTACAAGATTATGCATGGTGTGGAGAATGTGGATAGGGAGACATTTTTCTCCCTCTCTTAAAATGCTAGAACCCGGGGTCATCCCATGAAGCTGATTGGTGGGAGATTCAGGGCGGATAAAAGGAAGAACTTCTTCACACAGCACATAGTGAAACTATGGAACTCACTACCACAGGATGTAGTGATGGCCACCAATTTGGATGGCTTTAAAAGGGGGTTGGACAAATTCCTGGAGGAGAAGGCTATTGATGGCTACCAGTCCCGATGGTTATATGCTACCTCCGGCATCAGAGGCAGTTGCTTGTGAGTTCCCCAGAAGGATCTGCCTGGCTGCCGCTTCAGACAGGAAGCTGGACTAGAGACAAGCTCTGTTAGGACCAGGGAAGCCATCTGTATGTTCCTCACCATTTGTATGGATTGAACACAGGAAAATCCACCATTTTTTAGAAACCTGGGTTAAGAAGCTCACAAGTGTGTAATTAATCCACATGAAGTAACTATAATAAGCATGTATCCCATGGTGGTTCTCCCTCCAATCCATCCCACTGACCCTCACCATTGCTATGTTCCTGGTATTCTGAAGAAATTTCTCCTCTCTATTAACCTGAATCCATATAACTGAAAGAAAAAGCTCCCCCTTTGCTAGATGAAGGCTGTGTACCCTACATGTCTGGGTCCTCCACAACTTGACCATGTTTAACTTTGTAGATGGAACAATCAAGACTTTCTTTGTCTAAATTTGCTTGGTGGATCCCAGTGGAAGCCTTTGCCCAACCAGTTACTTCCATAACAAGAAAAAACAACTGACCCGTTGGGTTGCAATATCTTTGGCCCAGCCTATCCCAGTCTCTGCCTGATCCAAGCCCAACACTCACCCTTCTTCAGGCCTCGTGGTGAGCGACAGGTCTTTCCAGTCAGCAGTGAATGATTCCTTCCGTGATGTATCCTTCTCAGACACCTGGCAGCCCAGCTCAGCCGCAGACAGTGTCCCGGAGCTGCGGAGGACCACGCTCTTGCCGTGCATTGTTGCGTCTGGGTTTCTGCTTGAACTAGGATGGGTCTTGAAGTCTCAGTTCTGTCTGGTTGCTCATCCCTGCTGCAGGTGAGTTATATAGTTTTCTGAGTGCTGATTCCCCAAGGAGTGGGCGTCTGGAGCTATATTTGTCTTGCAGAATCACTGGTGGAGCATTCCGATACCGGACACCTCTCCTATCCCCTTTGCCTCCCCGGCATGTGTGTGTTACTGGAAACCAAATCTGTGACGTTACAATATTTTTATACTCTTTTAACCCTATCCTTCCTGGCAAGAATTAGTGGCTGTCAACAGGTCATTTAATTAATTGATCATGGAAGACTGAAAAAATGCAAACATGATATTCTGAAATAATCTTAAAATTGGGTAGATGATGTTTGTTTAGTATTTCAAATTTGGGCCCACTTGAGTAATGATAATGATAATGATTTTGGCTAAGAGGGGTGCCAGGTCTTCACCCAGGGATGTATTATTTTTCAGTGCCTTTAGCTCAGCCATAGGGAACATATTAAACATCAGAGTGAGTACCTCTGATCATGTGCAGAATACACACATTTCTGCCTTGCCACTGAGGAATGATGAAATTCAGCTGCTTTAGAATGTCTGGCATCTCCAGCTGGTTTTGGCAGGCAACAAATATGAGATCTACAAAGAGCCATCAAATCCTCGATATAGGGTGGCTGTGTGCCCTACTTTACAGAAGGCAATCCTCTGCTTGGAAGGTTGCCCTGTCCAAGTGCAGTTTAATGATAAAGAACCTACGATGGGAGAGCAGCGGGGGCTCTGAAGCTGCCCTTCAACAATTTGCACCTGGATAGCAGACTAAATGAGCAGGCACACAGGTCATCTAGTCACAATCTTCCCCCCTGTGATGACCTGTATTTTATTACCACTTAAATTATGGCCATTATTTCTAAAAGTGCATCTATGCCTTTAAATGAGCATATGCACATTTTATGCCAATCTGTGTCTCTTTTGCCCTATCTTTTGGTGATACATTTCCTCTTTTTTTTAGCAATCCAGAAGTTGTCACCCTAATGAAATACGGTCAGGCTACATACTGTTGCATGTTGATCATCAAATGCTACCATGGTTTCAATATTTGACAAGATTTCAATACATCCATCAAGCCTGAAGAGAATGTTCGGCATCAAAATTTATAGGATAATGTCTGGGTCCAAATTCATGTTAAACTCTTAATCCTTATGGGCATTGGAGGAAGAAATGAACTCAGGTGTCCTGAGATTAAGTGAAACTATGAGTGGGGGAGTGTAATTCAGAAAGGCATCCAGTGATGGATGGAAGGTTTATGGGACTTGTTGATGGGAGAAGGCTGCACTGAGCCAGCACAGCTGTGTGACGTGTCTGGGGAATGAAGTCATTTGGAAAGAAGATATTTCCACCCGCTCCCTCCCCCGGTCTAGTTTCAGGACTACGACTCCTCCTACACACTCACACACACACACACAGCCAGGTCCAAACACACTTCTTTCTGCCCAAGAGAGAGACGCAATGTCAAAACTTTGGTCTGCCTGGGAGAAAATGTCCTGCATGGTCTCGCAAGGGGAGATGGGGACAGGGGCAACGTGAGATGTTGACTGGGCAACAAGCCACTCTGGAGAGAAGGGAGTGGAAGAAGGCACATGCATGCCCCATGCCCCCTAGAGATGGTGGTAGGAAGGAAGGCGGAGAGGGGCAACGAGGGAAGGCAAATCAGTGGTGGAAAGACAGACCCTGACCCAGGGAAGCTGGGCTCCAAACCCAATGTATTTATTTATTTTATTTATTACTTTTATATCCCACCTTTTTTCCTCTGGCGAGGAAGCCATGGTGGCTTACATAGCCCTCCTTTTCTCCATTTTATCCTCACAACAACCCTGTGAGGTAGGTTAAGCTGAGGGTCAGTGACTGGCCCAGAGCCACCCAGTGGGCTTCATGGCTGTGGGGGGACTCAAAATTGGATCTCCCAAGTCCCAGTCCAACACTCTAACCACTACACCACACTGGCTCTCAATCATGAAGCTCACTGGGTGAACCGAGGCCCTGTCACTCTGGCTCAACCTAACCTACCTCGCAGGGTTGTTGTGAAGATAAGTATTAAGGGGCTGCTCACCATGTATGCCGCCCTGAGCTCCTTGGGGAAAAGATATGATAATAAAAATGTGATAAATAAACAAACAAGGAGAGCCTAGTGGTTAAAGAAGGTGGGTCAGCAGGGACCAGCATGCTGGAGTGAAATTAGTGTTGGGATGTAATAAAATCCTGGCTCAAATCCCTGCTCAGTTCAGTCATCTCTCAAAGTCTAACCTACCTCAAAGGGCTGTTGGGAAGATCAGCTAGAACAGGGGTGCAGAACCTCTTTCAGCTCGGGGGCAGAATACCATGTCAAAGAAGCTCTCGGGGGCCACATTCCAATGGTGGGTGGGGCCAACACCAAAGGGGGTGAGGCCAACATACCAGCATATCGTAGCTGAAAGCTCTTACTAAGCCTTAGGAAGAGGCATTTCAACCTGCAGAATAGGGAGAAAACTGCACAATAGCTAGGAAACCACCAAATGGTCAGGGGTCAGGGGGTGGGGGGTCAAAGGAAGGGGTCATGGCCATCTGGGGAGCCACGGAGGGCCGGGTGTAGCCCACAGGCCTGAGCTACAACACCCCCGAGCTACAACATGGAAAATTGTAGGCCATTTTTGAATACTGACTAACGTTGCTGCAATGGAGCAATAGCACAAAGCCAACAAGCAACGTCTGAATTCCACGGAATGTCCATTCTTGCTTTTATAATTTCTTCAGGGAGAGGGGCTTTAAAAAGTAACACTTTTATTTCTTTATTCTGTTTATATCCTGCCTTTCCTCTTCCATGGAACCCAAGGCTTGAGTTCCATGGAATTGGTAGTGATGGCCACCAATTTGGATGGCTTTAAAAGGGGAATGGACAAATTCCTGGAGGAGAAGGCTATCAATGGCTGCTAGTCCTGATGGCTATGTGCTACCTCCAGTACCAGAGGCAGTTAGCCTACGTACACCAGTTGCTGGGGAACATGGGTGAGAGGGTGCTGTTGCGCTCATGCCCTGCTTGTGGGTTCCCGGTCGACAGCTGGTTGGCCAGTGTGGGAACAGAATGCTGGACTAGGTGGACCCTTGGTCTGATCCAGGAGGGCTCTTCTGATGTTCTGATGTTCTTAAGGCTGCTACTGAGCTGGACTCTTTGCGCAACCGAGAAGGATTCCCTCTAGAACAAGGAAGACCATCAAGTCCGCAAACACACTGATACAGCAGCACCCTGTCCGTGGCCTCACCTCGCACTCCGATCCCTGAGTCCTCCTCCCTGGATGCTGCTCCCTGCCTTCTGCACTCCACCAGTCCCACCCCCAAAAGAGATGGGGCTGAGTGCCCCCCACCCGCATCTCTACCCCAAAAAAGGCCGAAAGTGGCTCATCCCAGGGGGTTGGACTCGATGACCTTGTAGGCCCCTTCCAACCCTACTATTCTATGATTCATCCCCAAAAGGCCTGCTGTGTCCAAGTGGCAGCAGATAGATCAAGGCAGGAGAGAGACAGGGAAAGCCCTGCTCAGTAACAGCAGCCTGGGCCCCCATCTTCCTCCCATCTAGAAGACTTCAGCTTGCTCTGCTCGAGGGCATGACAGGATTTGGGGGTTCTGCCAGCCAACAGCACAGCTATAAAAAAAAGGGAGGAAGGAGAGTGAAACCCCAATTAAATAGCTGTGGATTGATCAGCAGTAGATGGAGGAACTGAATGGTCTGGACAGCCAATGGAGGGGGTTCTCAGTCTTTCCTGTTGCTGGGTTAAATGTTAAGTACATTTTCTTGAAAACTGTAATAGCTACAGGAACAATTCTTGCCCCTCTACCTATTGAGTATATAAATAACTGCAATTATGGAACTGATACTGAAATCTGAGAAGGAAAAAGAATCCCCGTTACCTGCCACAGAAGAATGCACCTCCTCCTCAATCTGAGTCACTGATTGGAACTGCAGTTACTCATACAGGGATGCAACGGGCAGCCACTCACCTCTGCAGGTAGCTACTTCTGTTGCATTTCTTCAGCAGGAGTGACTGAATGATCTCTCTCATCACACCTCATGCAGCCGGATTGCCCCACCAACATCACCACCAGAGGCTGCTGGGAAAGAGGCAAGGCTAGAGGAGCAGGACTGGCCCACAGCACTTTGCTGCCGGAAGCAAAGGACAAGAGACCCCCACCCCGCTCCATTCACAGTGGCGCGCGGTTAGGGCTGGACTTCAGGGCCCATCAGGCCTGACACGGCTTGCTGCAGCATCCTTTCTTCTTATTTGTAAAACCATATTAGAGTGAGGGGACAGCTGACTGGGCATGTACATGGTAGCCTCTGTGCCTGCCCTTATCTCGAGAACGCAGACATGTCCCAGGCACCAGTGTTGATGTGTTCTTGATTGCTTTGGAACACAGGCTTTTGCAAGGAGAATCTCCAGCGGAGCCTCCCAGCTTGTATAACACAGATCTAAAATTATTACAGCGTTGCCTGCACACACAAACGCACACGCACACTAAGGATATCGGAGGAATCTGCCACGGATTCAAACAAGTTTGTATTTCTATAAATCCAATCTGTGGATTCCACAGTGGACTGTTTTTTTCAGAGTCAGAAAGATTCCATGGACTTGTGGACCATTTTTTCAGTGTGTGTGTGGGGGGGGATTTGTACTAATTCACATTAACTAATGCACATTTGCGCAGGTGCACATTAGCGCAAGTAGAATGACATTCTGGTTTTAAAAATCCAATTCCATCAGTCAGGGGACAATGGAACGAAAGACACCTGACAATCAGTGAAACACAGACGGGACGGATTTAACAAAAAACATACATTCCTAACGCAGAGACACAGGGGGCTCCTGGCTCCGTTTAATCAGATCTAAACACTTTCTCAGTCTGATTGCAGGAAGATCCAGTTCTTGTTGAGTCTAGGATGGATAAGGTGAAGAGAGGCAAAGGTGCAGCCACGAACAAGGCCAAAGTAAGCAGGCCATAGTTAGCAAAAGAGTAGCAAGAGGAGAATCTTCTGGCACCTCAGAACAGTGAGTAAAACCAGTCTTGCCTCATCCTCATCCCAGTCTTTCAGAATTCTTGGGTCATACTCAGAGCTGTTGGGGGGAAGAGGAGGAGGAGGAGGAGGAGAAGAAGAAGAAGGAGAAGAAGAAGGAGAAGAAGAAGGAGAAGAAGAAGAAGAGGAAGAGGAAGAAGAAGAGGAGGAGGAGGAGGAGGAGAGCGTGCAACCTTAGCCGCCTCCTGCACCCTACTTTTTCTTTCAAAGTAGCACCATGAGCCATTTCACTTCAGGAAAGTGCCAAAGTGGGACAGGGCTGCCATGTGCCTCGGGAAAAAAGTCTCATACTTCATGCAGAGGCTCGAGATCAGGGGTGGGCAACCTTAGGAGGTCTGGGGGCCAATTTCTCCCTGGCCCAAACCTCTCCCACCCCCCGCCCCACTTCCTTGACACCAGAAAAACGTTTTTGATTTTTGTTCTGCATATAAGAATGGAAAAAGTCTCATGCGTCGTGCAGAGGCTCTGGAATCAAGATGCACTGCTTTTCCCAACCTGGTGCCCTCCTGATGTGTTGGGTTACAACTCCCAGCATCCCCAGCCAGTAAGCCAGTCACTGTGCTGGCTGGAGGTGATGGGAGTTGTCGTCAAACACATCTGGAGGGCACCAGGTTGGGGAAGTCTGATGTACATGGGCAAGGATTCTCACACATCTGATAATACTGAGCAAGCCTGATTTACAGGGCCAGGGCACCCATCCTGACTTGTTCTGGCCTAAGGAGGCTTCCTTGGTTGGTGTGGCCTCCCTGCCATTGCTTCCTTTGGCCAGAACCGGTGGTGCTGCTGAATCCTGGCCTGACATCCCTTATATCAGGGGTGGGCAGAAAGGCAATCCAGACAGAGGAGAGGCAGCCCGATGGGTTTTACTCCCCTTTTTTAACATTAGCCAGAAAAGAGGCATTCCCCACAGCTTCTAGGTTAGGCTCCTGAAACACAGAAAGATGGGGGGGGGGGGGATCAGGAGTGGATTTTTCTGGAAAAGGACCATGTGACCACCGTTCTGGTACCAAAAACGAATTCCGGGGGTGACTACGTGCTCATATTTTGGACATGGTTTAGCTGGTACACCTGGGACCCAGTTCTAGTGAAAAACAAAGGAGGTCCCACAAGCCTCAAGCCTGTCCACACTGCCTGCAGTCACCGTTGCCAGTCAGGTCACGGGTGGGCAACTTGTGGCCCTCCAGATGTTTTGGCCTACAACTCCCATCAGCCCCAGTCAGCATAGCCAATAGTGAGGGCAGATGGGAGTTGTAGGCCAAAACATCTGGAGGGCCACAAGTAAGCTACCCCTGAGTTAGGTAATGTTAGGCCCTGGACTGGTCTTACAGAGGATGCCCCCACTCTGCCACACCCCACTCCACCCATTTTGACAGTGATGTGCATTTCTCCCACTTACTTCAGTATGTGGCAAGCCAGCGCTGCTGCGTTTGGGAACCTTCCTGCTCATTCTGCTGTGCCGGGCCTTGGACTTCTACCCCGAAGTCCTGCCCTGACAGTACCACTGTTACCAGTCTCAGACCCGCTGTGGGTTGGAGCCACTGAAACCTGACAACGAGCAGCCATGAATTCATTAGTGTACTGATTCAAGGCCTGCCCAATTTCATGGAGGCTCTTCAGTGGCCTTGTAGGCCCCTTCCAACCCTACTATTCTATGATTCCTCCTGTTACCCTTTTCCCCCCTTACCTCTCTTGCTTTGCCCCCACCCCCACCCCAGTGCCCTTACACCCCCCCCCCCATCTCCTCTCTTCAGCATTCCCACCTTCCCCTCCAGCACAGTTGTGGCAAAGCCAGGTCTGGAGAGGTATTTCTCATGACGCCCTTTGCTCTGCCCACAGCAATGGCAGAGAGAGACAGAGTGTAGATAGATAGATAGATAGAGAGAGAGAGAGAGAGAGAGAGAGAGTGTGTGTGTGTGTGTGTGTGTGTATTGTGCGGGTGTGTAAAAGCAGAAACGGGTATCTCTGGTTGGTGCCCTGCTGCAAGTCATTACAGTTGCCCACAGAGATTTGCAGAAAGGTTTATTTTAACCATTCTAAATTTAGACCTCCTCAGAGTCAAGATAAAGACACTTTCCCTTTCTCTTTAATTGCTCCCATACCTTTTAACAGTGGCTTGGCCTGCAGACATTAGCAATAACACTCATCTGCATGCCCTCAAATGCTTCTCCTGTTCCGTTGGGTATGTAGCTCAAGCTTATTGTTAAAGGCACAAGAGCAAACCAGGCTGGCTTTTGGTTGGTTGGCAACCTTCTTCAGAGACCACCAACTCAATTCTCTATAAAGTAATTTACGTGAGAAGAATCTGCTTGGGAATTTGTCTTCTTCCTCAAAATGTATTTCATCTCCAATTTTTGGCCTAAATGCTTTAATCCTCGCACAACTGAGAAATTACTTTCTTCCCCCATCTTTACAGTTACAAACTCACCCACTGCTCTTCTGCCCTTAGGACATGTACTGTGCAGAAATCAGCAATGTTTACTTGAGATGGAGGTCAACATCGCCTGCTTGCTGCTGTTAACCAGGGCAGCTACCAGGAGCCCAGTCCATTCCAGTCCAGATGACAAGGGCAACCGCTCCCTGGTTGCGTGGCACACATCCGATCAAAGTCAAGCATCCTGCTTCCAAAACAGATCAGCCAGATGTAGGCCATCTCCAGCTAATAGGTACACACTTCCTAAACATAGAGCTTCCATTTAGATTTCGTAGCTAACAGAGGAGGAAACACTCCTGCTCTTCCTTTGTATTGACTACTAGGGTTCTCACATTTCAGGACCAGCCCATAAGAAAATTTAGAGTGCAATCCCATGCATGGCTACTCAGAAGTAAGTCCCATTGAGTCAAGTGGGGCTTATTTCCAGGTAAATGCATATAGGAGTCCAGCCTTAGTCAATACTTAGGAAAGAAGCGGCCAAGGCCTGGAGCAGAAATCTGCCAGGGGCAGTGCTAGGGGCTGGGGGGCAGAGTGCATGGGACCAGAGAGAGCAAGGTCAGAGCAAGCAGTGGATGGAGCCAAAACCCCATGCATCTATTCACCCCCACACACACACACACACCCATGCATCCCATTCACAGTCATTCATACTGTCTTTCCATCTCTCTCTCTCTCACACACACACAGGGCACCTCAGATGGCCTTTGGAAGCTCAGGTCCAGCTGGATCCACACTTTCAAAGGGCTCTTCGAAGGTGGGCTGCCTGCATGGCAGCAAAAGGTGCTGAGGGGTGGGGAGGGGGGCTGCATTGGGAGGGGCCAGGAGCCACGTGTGGCCCACAGGTTGCCCACCTCGGAGCCGGGAGAATCAGAATTGCTACTGTAATTGTTGTAAGCCCGTTCAGGCGTTTGGTACCCATGAATGCAAGACGTGTGAAACAGGCCAGTGGGAATGCATGGGACCAGCCCTGCCCCTCCCCGACAACGCATGTGCCGGCCACGCTCTCCAGCCTGTGCAGGAGTGCCGTCAGCCTCAAAGAGGCTGCTTCCACGTGCATAGAGTTTCCCCCATGGGAGCCTCCGTCCCAGAGGAGGAAAACCCTGCGCACGTAAAAGCACCATCATCCAGACTGACGGCAATCATGCACAGCCCGGAAGCCTGGCTGGCACGTGTGTTGTTGAGGGATGGGGGCAGCCGCACACTGTCCCACTGGGCTAGCCCCAGATAGGGCTATAATTTCATGAAAATGCACTGAGATCTGGCTGTAAATGGGAGAGATGCCCCTTTTTGCTGACATTTACTTATTACATTTCTACGACACCCATAGCTGAAGCTCTCTGGCTGGATCACAAAAATTAAAACCACAAAGGACAGAATAAAAACAGTATGAAATATAAAAGCTTAAAACTACAGTATAAAAATACAACTAGGTATGACTACTCCTTAAGCTACGGCTGGTGAGGGCAATAGACTATGACTGTATCTCTCTACATGCTGCCAAACTTTGCTAGGCCTTTAAGGAGGGAAGGGTGCAGTCTTGGGGGGCGGGGGGCAGGAAGGTGAGGGCTTTCTTCCTTCAGCTTCTGCTATTGAGCTGGGCTCTCACTGTCTGACCTGCCTTTCTTGATGGATTGATCTGCTGTCACTTTGCACGCTGCAGAAGCTTGTCTTGACACAGCAGGGCTTTAAGGAAGATACAGTTTCAGTCTTTACATTAGGAATCATGGAGGAACTCTGTTTTCTGCTTTTTTGTGGGGACACTTGGAATGTGTAAGACGGGAGTGGGGAGTGGGAAACATGGTAGCGTATCCAGTAGGATTCTCTTTACAACAACAAAGGAGACAGTCAAGCGCCCAGGCACACACATCAGACTACATACTTGCCATGGCCCATCCTTTCACTCAGATCCAGACTAAGGGCTTCTCTACATGTGCAATTTATTGCACACTCATCATTGGCCACTCATGGAAGTTTGCAGGTCCTTTACATGATGTCGTCAACTTCCATGTTGTCTCCCACACTTTGCTCTGGTTATCCTGCTGTCAAAAAGATTGGAGATAAGCTGAAATAAAAATTAACGTGGCATGTTGGCAGTATGTAATGCCGGCGTAGCACAATAATTCAGCCACTAGATGGTGCTGTTCCATTGAACATATAGAGCATTGCTGCTGAGAAAGGAAGTTTTCAGTTCCACATTACCTGCTTGCTGTCTAAAGGAGCCCGTCGTAATCCTGCAAAGAAAACAGAAGCAGAAAGCCCCGGTACAGTTGCAGGATTTTAGCCTGGTGTAGAAATGCTGTTTCTCTTCCCACCCCTTCTCTGCATTCCTATGGTCTTCAGAGGTGCAAGGAGGGAGGAAGGGAGATTTCCCCCACATCCCACATCTTCAATCGACTTTAAAGATGATAAAGTTGTGGCCTTCTAAGACCTGGTGTGTCTAAGGCAGTCTGCGTCGACCTGGTTTCCTCCAGATGTATTATATTCCAGGTCTCATCATCCTCAGCCAGCATGGCCATTGACTGCAAATGATGGGAGTTGTAGTGCAACACCCCTGGAGAGCACCATGTTCCAGTGGGCTTCCCTTCATTTTACAGCCTGCAGAGTGATGGCAAGAGATACTGTCAAGCTTGACTGCAAGTGGCCTCAACCACCAAGGCTGAAGGGACAGACCAGAGGCGCCCCAATGATGCCGCCTGGCAGGTGGGCGTTTTCCAGTCTCCCCAGGACTGCAGTTCTCTGCCAACTCTGAAGAGCATTTTCATGAGAATTATACCAGCCACAAATTATACTTGTCCCCTACTAGCAATTGATTCAGTGCCAGACTATACATGACATCAGAGATCCATAATCAGTTGTACTAATTTAAACAAAAAACAAAAACAAATGTAAGAGCAGCTGGGGGCTGGGGGGGATTTTAATCCGGAAATGGCACAGATGTCAAGATTTCAACACGGTTGCCCTGATGGATGCAAGTGCAAGTGGGAGAGAGGATTTAGAGCAGCCTTCCCCAAACTGGTGCCCTCAGGGGTGTTGGACTGCCACTCCCATAATCCCCAGCTAGCACACCCAGTAACCATGTTGGCAGGGGATAATGGGCATTGTAGTTCAGCACATTTGGAGGGCCTCAGCTTGGAGTAGGCCGATGTACAGAGTTTTTGATTTGTTTTGCAATGTTGGGCGTTCAGGTCATGGGCCTCTTGTGTAATGTGTAGTAACAACTAGTTACGTAATAAGTAGTGAATGACTGTTGCGACAATCTGATCACTAGAGAAGATCCATATCCTCTGGTCTGGATTGTGTTGACTTGGGGGTGGGGGGATGATTTGCAGCCGCTCCTGTTTCTTCAGCGGAGGGGTGCCGCACAACCCTCTGCTCTTGCGCATGGATGAGATGCAGGGGCTTTTAAGCTCTGGCCAGCAAGGCTCTTCCCTGAAGGACTGTCTGCCACCCCACGTCCTCCTGCCAACCCTCCCTAGCTCCTGACACTGATGTGGTTATACTGGATGAACAGCCTCAATAAAGTGTCCTTTCAATAGAGTTATTAAACGACTGTGCAGTGGAAGATAAACCCATCTGTTCCCTTGCCCCCAGCGTCGCCAGCGCGAGTCTCCATCAAGCTCTTGGAAAAAGGTCTTCTCAATTACTCCACGGCGGAAGGGCGTGGATGTGTGTTAGAGAAATGGCCCCAATTTATAGATACCCCACAGGGAGTCTCTGATGGTATCAGCTCAAAGTACTTGGCACTAATTGCATTGGGTCCATTAACCTGTTTTGATGCCTTCGGCAAGCCTGGCTATAAAAACACTTGCCCAGCCCAGCCCACTGAGTGAGCTGGATGCACTGAACATCTCCTGAGCATGAGTTCCGTTGGTGTGGCGGCTGTGGCTGAAAGCTACCAGACGTTCAACCCCAGGGCTTACCTGCAGAACAACTACATGCCACCTCGTGCCAACTTCACAAGTGAGGAGTTCGCGGTGCCCTGGAAACTCCGTTGCTTGGCAGACGCCTTTGCCACAGGTAGGCATAGACCTGTAACCTTTTCCGTTGCAAGCGGGAGACATCTGATTTTGAAAGGTGAACTCCCTTTGTCCCACTTGAAAATGCTTGGCCTTCTTTTTCCAGATTGTTTCACCTTTTCTTCACAGTGTTATTGACAATCAAAATAAGCTTTCCACGTGCTGAGCTTGCCAAGGCTCAGCACTTGGAAAGGCATGTTGCAAAATAACTTGGCTCCCTTGTAAACCGCTAAAGAAAAGCTTTGCAAAACCTGAGCTGCTAGATCAAAGCAGAGCTTGCAAGGCCTCAGCTTTTTTGCCCACTGATTGTGATAAAGTGGGGTAGACTCAAGCGGCTTTGCTAGACAGGTGAGAGTTTGGACTTGTGGGACCTGTGGCAGGAAACAACCATGGCTCAATCAGTACTGGTGATGCTCGAGTGTTCACCCTACAAGTGCAAGACCAAAGGTCTTATGAACAAACCACCACCACTCTCTAGCAGCCTGGGTCAAGCCACATTTCTTAACTCCCGTTTTGCTTATTTGCAAGCAAGTAACACAGCAAAGAAGAGACAAGCAGATTATAATTTACAAACGATATGGACCTATATGCTATAGGTGGCAACTAATATTATGTCAGTCCCTAAGCTTGCTGTACCCAAAATGTTGGGGCTTTTGCCTCCTCCTTAAGATATCCAGAGGAAGCAGCAAAATCTCGGGGTGAGACCAGAACTACGAGCCGGGCTAGTTGCTGCTTTTCTTTCTGGAGAGCTTTTGCAACTCGCTCTGCTTCCTGTCCCCAAGCTAGTCACAAACTGCCCTTGACTAGCCAGTTCAGAAGATTCAGTCAGTACTGCCAGACTGAACATCTGAGTATAAATCAGGACAAAACAAAAATTATGGTTTTGGACAGAACAAACAGCCCCCACAAATGGTTGCTTGATGGACATCAGATTGAACAAGTGATTTTTAAAAATTATTTAGGTATAACGTTTCAGCCCAACAGGTCTGTGGCTTTCACAAGTACTGAAAGTAACTCAAATGGCAGACAGAGCTACAATTGGGCTAAGATTTCATGGAACCAAGGGTTGCAACACAGGGTGTCTCTACACAAGGAATTTCTTGCTCACTCATGATTGGCCACTTGTGGAATTTTGTGGGTCCTTTACACGACATCGCCAACTTCCAGGATCTCTCCCGCGCCTTTTCCTGTTTATCCCACTTTCAAAAAGATCGGAGATAAGCTGGCATATAAAAAAATGCAGGGTATCAACAGTGTGAAACGCCAATGTGGTGCTATGAACTTGCTGAGGAAGGACTTTCCTCGATTCAAACCACATGTAAATGCTTGAGTACATTTCTTGATCGGAGGGAGAAGAGGGTAAAATGCCTCCCTGCAACAAAGGGAGACAGATATGATCCCCCACCCCACTGAGCTCAGAATCAACATCCTCTGTTGATTCAGAGCATCCCATTAAGTTCAATGCAGCTTACTCCCAAGTAAGTGTGCTGAGGGTTGCAGACTTGACAGATCTTATGTCTACTCAGAAGTAAGTCCCATTGAGTTCAATGGGACTTACTCTTAAGTAAGTGTCCTTTGGGTTGCAGACTTGCAGCATGATCTTATGTCTACTCAGAAGTAAGTCCCATTTGACTACAGAGGGGCTTACTCCTACGTACCAAGGATTGCAGACTTACAGCACACTCTTATGTCTACTCAGAAGTAAGTCATAGCTTTCCTGGGGGCTGGGAGGAAACAGTACAGCACAAGCTAAGCAATGAAAACAAGACTGTCCCCCCGCCATGCTCCTTTTCACAGCACATGCCAGGGAGGGAGGGCGACACTCCTTCGATTCAAACCATGTGTCTGCTGTGTAAAGGAGCCCCTCCTAATCCCGCAAAGAAACCGAAAGCAGAAAGCCTCATTTAGGATGTGGGGGTTTTGCTCAGGTCAGGACACCCTTGGTCAACCCTTCTCTAGAAATAAATAGGTGCAGGATTGTGCCCCTGCTGCTGTACGGTGTGCCTTTGTGGGCCTTGGACAGCTCTGTCCTTTGGGGAAGGTACAGAATAAATGTGCATGTCGACTTTGGTCAATACCCAGATCAGCCAGACCAGCCACAGTAAGGGCAGAATTAGACCTTCCCCAGATTAAAAACCAGGCGCAGAGGTTGGCAGTGCTGTTCTGGCTGAAAATCATCTTCCGGGGGGTCTCAGTCTTGGGAGCTGAAGTTTAGGGAGAGATGGGGGAGAGGTCTTGGTGGCAGAAGCTCTGTGAAATGGCTTTAAATGTGGACTTCTCTGTTCCCTATTTACTGAGCTCGGGCTATGAGAAGGCTAAAGGCGCCGTATTGCAATGCCTGAAAGGTGTCTCATTTCAAAGTAATTGCGCAGACATTTCTCTTTGTAAACCAAACCCCTTATATTCTAGTTTTATGTGTATACCTGCTCAGGTTCCGCTTTATTTGGAGCACCTGGCTAAGAGGGAATTGTGGCTTGTGTTCACCCCAGCCTGGCTAAATGTCCTTCCGCTGGCAGATTATCCTGGGCGTCTGGAGAATATCCCAAGGAATCTTCGAATCTGCCCAGGGTGGAGGACCGTGCCCATTTTTTACTGGAGTGTAAAATGTTTACTATGCTAAGAGACTTGTATATACAGCTGCTACTGCGATGGAGTGGCGAGAGTGTTGGACTGGGAGTCAGGAGAGCCGGGTTCCAGTCCCCACTCGGCCATGAAGCTCACTGGGTGATTTTGGGCCAGTCACAGACTCTAGCCCAGCCCACCACACAGGGTTGTTGTGAGGATAAAATGGAGGAGGAGAATTATGTACGCCACCTTGGGTTCCTTAAGGAGGAAAACAGGTGGGATATAAATGTAATAAATAAATAAATACCACTGGCAAGGAAAATAAAGAAAACCAGCCACGAGAAGCTGCTGTATTTGCTACCTGACAGGACAGAGACACCACAGTTAGAGCTGCAAAACTGATCACAGCCGCCTTGAGTGTGCATCCAAAAGTAAGGGATCAAGAGCTGATCTATACTGTTTATGCTGTCCACAAGCTGGGGAGCCTCCCCTCTGTATTGTGCTGACTGGGTGTCATCAGGTTGTTTCTGCTGCAACACTTTTATTTTTAATTGCTATTTTTATTTTTATTTTGCTATATGGAATTTAATACACTGACTGTTATGTCTTTTTGGAATTGTATGGTGGCTGGTTGCTAATGCAATGAACTGTTTTAATTTTTGTGAACCGCCCAAAGGGCTTCAGCTATTGGGTGGTATAGAAATGAAATTATTATTATTATTATTATCATCATTATTATTAAATAATTAATAATTATATAATATTATATATTATATTATACAATAACAACAACAACAATTAAAAAACTGCCTTTGCCTTGCCTTGGCTCGCCTGCTGGCTGTCCCTTGCCCCTGCCAAGCTTCACTCTCACCTACCAGGCTTCACTCCATTCCCTGTCAGGCTTCTCTACCCCTCAGGGCTCTGGAGCCTTGGTATCCAGGGCAGACCATGGCAGGGCCGGCTCTACAATTGAGGCAGGGTGAGACCGCTGCCCTAAGCCGCAGATGCTTGGGGGCGGGGGCAGCATCGGCACTAGTTTCACCTGCTCCTGAGCCACTCCTGCCTTCCTTGGGCAGCACCCTGGTAGTGGCGATGCCTGCGTCTGGCTGGCCAGGGCTGTCCGTGTCGCCTCGCTGCCTCCTCCCAACACTCACGGGCAGCGTAGTAACCGACCATGCGCACAGGCAGGGAGGGGGCCGGGCCGGGCCCTCCCATGACATGCGCTGGCGCCACTGCTGCATTGCAGCATATCTGGAGCGGGCCGGGAGCAGGGGCCAGGCAGAGCAGTGGGCAAGCGGCTGCAGGGAGCTGGAGGAAGGGCTGTGTGCGCTGCGTGGCCTGCCTCCCCACTGCCCCCGCCCATGCTAGCCTGCTGCCATCCGGCAGAGTGGAGGATTCTGTCCCATTGACAGCATTGAAGGAAGATTAACCTGCCAGCATCTTCTGCACGTGGAATGAGGGCTTGTGGGAGCCGTCTTGTTCTTCACCCCAGGCAGCAAAAGCCCCATTCCTCAGATCTGGAAGCGAAGGCCTCAGCTAGCTTGGAAGCTCCAGAAAGCGGTACCATCTCTCAAGCGCTCCCCGTTCCTTCAGAGACGCCTGAGGCTTTGAGTGGCTCCGAGGAGCCCATATATAGCCTTCCTTTGGTCATTCAACCAGTAAGCTATTAGGCAGGGTGGGCAAAACTGTGGGTGGGCAAACAGGGGTGGCCAAACTGTGGGCAAAAACTGTGGGCAAACTGTGGGCAAAACTGCCAAACTGTGGGCAAACTATGGCCCTCCAGATGCTTTGGCCTACAACTCCCATCAGCCCTAGCCATCATAGCCAATGGTGAGGGATCATGGGAGTTGTAGGCCAAAAAAAATCTGGAAGGCTACAAGTTGCCCACCCCTGCATCAGATGACTAAATGTAGTGAAAGACAGAGCTCTTGCACCTATCATTGTTTTTTGGAAGAGAGAATTTTGGCAGGTGCAGCTTTTGCTGTCCTTGCTCACTACAACCTGCAGCTACTGGAATTCTTTCCTCTGCACAGGTCAGCGGAAAATGTTCCAGTGGTCTGTGCCTCACGGGGCAACATCTGGCTGCCTGCCACCCTCAGTGGTTCCGTTCCCTTGATGGGAAGGCCATCTCTGGGCAGAAAACTAGGCTCCAGGCTATTGGATCCCTTTTTCCGGTTGTGTGAAGTAATGCAGGTCCCCTTCCCCGGCAAGGTGTGGGAGAAAAGGCCTTTTCTGCAGGCCTGAACCAAAGTTCCCAAGATGGAAAAGTGTGATTTCAGATACGCGACCACCAGTCTCATCCTTCGGGTGGGGATGGTTCTCACCCAGTTTGTTTCCCTGACAAAGGTTAGCTGCTACTAGCCCAGATTTTTAAATAAAGATTTCTGGTCCTCATGTAATGGTTATCAGGAGCACATCTTAGTTCTTCCTTCTCTTTCCTCTCCCCTTGCAGGGGAAATCTACGGCCGTACCCTTATTGATATTGGCACAGGCCCCACCATCTACCAGCTCCTCAGCGCCTGCGACTACTTTGAGGAGATTGTGGCCACCGACTACTTGGAAGTGAACCGGGCTGAGATCCACAGCTGGGTGTGCGGCGAAGAGCCCGGGATCTTCGACTGGACCCCGTACATCCAGCATGCTTGTAGGATCGAAGGCAAAGCGTAAGAAACAAAGGTTTCTTCCCGGGGGTTAGTTTGGGGGATGTACAGCCAAATGCAACAATGGCCATCTGCACGCCACCCGTGGCTACACTGGCCAGGGTGCCTATGGGAGAGGGCAGGGAGGACCTACTGGAACTCAGTGGGCTGCAGGAGGGGAGGAGATGCCTGAAATTGTGCTAGCAGGTCCAGGAGCCAGCCACAATTAATTAATTAATTCCATTTCATACCACCCCATAGCCAAGCTCTCTGGGCGCGTCACAAAAATTTCCTGACTGTGTAGTGGAAGGTATTTCGTTTGGTTGCCACAGGGCCTAGCATTTGGCTTACTCTTTCCAAGGCCAGCACAAGAGCACGGCCCCTTCGTTCCCCGTATTGCTTTTCGGCCACTTGCCTGCACAGCTCAGGGGGGTGCCAGGTCTAAAGCCCTGGCAGCCCGCGTCGCAGCCCTCAACCTCACCACCGTTCAGCCTTGCCTCCTCATTGGCCTGGGAGCAGGAGCATGTGCTGGCTGCCGTGGTGGCCTCTTGATTCAGAATGGGCAGCTATACCTACACGTGGGCAGCATACCCTCTCACCCGCCCAGCTCTGCTCCCAGCCCTCGCAGTTCACCACAGCACTATGCCCAGCATGCAGCTTCCCCCCCATAGAATCACCCTATTGGAGTGGGGCCTCGAAGGTCATCTAGCCCAACCCCTTGCCAGTGTAGGAAATCCACTACCACAGCACCCCTGACAGGTGGCCCTCCAGTCCCTGCTCAAAAGCCTCTAGCAAAGGAGAGGCCGCCGCCTTCTGCGGCAGCCTGCTCCACTGCCGACCAGCTCCTGCCGTGCCAACCGGCCTCCTCTCCCTCCCGCTCACGGTGCTCTGTCTCCGCTCGGTGGAGCCACCGGGCCGTGGGCTACCTGATCTGCCGCTGCCGTCCTGTCGTGGGGGGACGCCACCTGGGCTGATCTGGTGCAGCAGGCGACAGCTGCTAGGGGGCCAGAGACAGCACTGGCTGGGGAGCCTGCAGGGGGGCTGTTGCACCGCAGCTGGGGAGCGGCTGGCCCTGGCCCTGACCTGTCTCTTTGTTTCGTTCCTGGCTACCGTAGGGAGCCATGGAAGGAGAAGGAGCAAAAGCTGAAGAAGAAGCTCAGGAAGATCCTTTCCATTGACGTCCACCAGCCCAACCCACTGGGCTTTCTGCTCGGCCAGCCGGCTGACGCCTTGGTCTCTGCTTTCTGCCTGGAGGCGGTGAGCCCTGACCGGCCCAGCTTCGACCGAGCCCTCCGGAACGTCACCACGCTCCTCAAGCCCGGCGGCCATTTCCTCATGATTGGGGCGTTGGAAGAGTCCTTCTACTTGGCCGGAGAAGCCAAGCTGTCAGTCGTGCCCATGAGCCAGGCGGCCGTTGAAGAAGCCTTTGCCAAGTGCGGCTATCGCATCCACAGCTTCCGCTCCTACGACATGCCGCCGAGCCTGAAGATCGGAGTGGACGACGTCCAAGGGATCTTCTTCATCCATGCGCAGAAGCTGGCGTGATCCCGGCTTGCCTCGCTGCCCCTTCACCGCCTCGCCAAAGAAATCTAAGACGGCGCTGTATCTAGCTAGAAATGCGACCCACGTGCTGTTCGCGGTGCCCCCTCTCCCCGCGCTGCTGTGCTTAGAGCTGGGCATCCTCTGGTTGGGTTTAACTGTCTTCTTTCAACTCAAGCTCACTGCCAAGAAAAGGTGGTTTCATTTCCCTGCCTGAACACATCGCTTGCATGGTTCACTCTGCTTCTGCCACCCACCGGCAGGGATAGAAAATGACTCATGCAGGCCCCCCCCCCCGCCCTAGCTACTGGGGGCTCGCCAGCCGCTGTGGAGCGCCAGTTGGTCAGTGGCGGAGCACTTGCCTCCCACGTAGAAGGTCCCAGGTTCAATCCGTGACACCTCCAGTTTAGAAAGGGCATTTTGGAGTTAGTTAACTGGGCTGAGGAAGACCTCTCTGCCCGTGACCCCCTAAAACCACTGCTGGCCAGAATAGACTGTGTCAGGCTAGATCAGGGGTGGGGAACCTTTTTTTCATGTCAAGGGCCTCATGTGCTCAAGGGTAGTCTGTCAGGGGCTGCATGCTGGCAGTGGGCCAGGCAGAGCCAAAAGTGGGCAGGGCCCTGAGACTACCCCTGAGCACCCTCCATTTTCTCTGTCCCTTTCTGCCACCCCATTCTCTCTCTCTCTCCACTTGCTTTTTTCTCCCCCCACCACCCTCCCCACCCAGCATGCTGCTAGGGAAGGGACAGCTTGCCCTTTCCAGAGGCCTGAACTGATGAATCACCAGGGCCTTTGGGATTTAGGCCACAGGTTGCCTACCCTTATGCTCGACGGACTGATGCTCTGATGGAACCCAAGGCCATTTCATGTGTGTTGAAGTCCTGATCAATTCCCCTCTGGCTTCTGTAAATTAATCACGCATTGCCCATATATTTTCAAATTGCTCTCTGCAACCAGCAGGGCTAGAGCCTTGCTACTTTGTTTTGTTTTCGCCTCAGAAAAATAAAACCGGGTCTATTGGGGTGCTGAATTCTGATAGTGCAGTATTTGCTATCATAATGTGCAGGACAGCTCTAAAATACCCAGAGACAGAGACATTAAGTTGCTTTATCAAAAATGGAGGAACGGGTGAGGAGGCATGCTCAATCCTTTGTAATGTGTGTTCTGGTTGCTCAAACGCATGATTTTGCTCATGATTGATTTGGAAACGATAGAACACAGTTGTGACGCTCCTGTGTATCGCATTGCTCCTAATACAAAGACAGCTGCAGCAGGAAATTTTGCTCCAAGCACTTCTTATTAAACAATGTAAAAACTTCCCCCTTGATAAAGGGTTCTGCAAAATTCATTGGGACCCCTACCTACTTGTGCAGCAGTCTTTGGGGTTCACCACATGAGAATGAAATCCTGCATCCTTACCGGGGCTTTCTGCTTCCAGATTCTTTGCAGGAGTAAGATTGGCTCCTTCACACAGGCAGACATGTGCTTTGAATCGAGGACTTCCTTTCTCGGCATGTTCTATGTTTCTATATACTTCATTTTACAACCACTAAATGGCACTGTGGTTATAGTGCAATGCCGTCATTACACACAGCTGGTAGATCGGATTACCATCCCTTATCTGCATTATCTCTGGTCTTTTAAAAAGTGGGATAAGCAGCATAAACCATAGGAGGGGCCCTGGAGGTTGACGACGTCATGTAAAGGATCCACAAACTTCCGCGAGCATCCAATCTTGATCGTATGATATAAGCCCTTGTGTGGAGAAGCTGTTTGTATTTGGTGTCTTTTCCTATGGCTCTAATTGATCCTGATGTGTGCATGCACATTGCTACAACATAAACCAATGTGGTGGTTTTCAAATGTTTGATCTTCAGGGAATACTTTCCACATCAGCTCATCTGCCAACATACCCTAACACATTGCAGACAGTTCTGGAGGCATGGTCTAGGGCAGACACTCGCTTCATGTGGGGCACTGGCCAGGCCTCTCAGGCATCAACAATATCCCATCTGAACTGAGAATGCAACCTAGAAGAGAACTAACACTTCCCTGCATTCAGTAATGGAAGATAAGCGGTCTTTCATGTAAACTTTTCAGCCATTATTATTCTATTTCCAATGTTCAGGTGTGAGTGCCAAAACAGCACCAGCCCCACCACCCACACAAGGGGGGGGGGGCTATCAGCAGGATTAGGGGAACCCCAAAGTGTGCAGAAATACAAAAAAACCAAAACTCCCTAGGGAGACCCAAAGCAGCCCAATGAGGACTGAGTATGCTACCGTGGCTACAGAACTCAGTGGCTGACTGTTGCGGGATGGAAGGGAGAGGATAGAAAACCAGGTGGGGGAGGAATGGACAGTGGGGGCTGGTGGCTCCAATGTCAGTGGGGCAGTGAATCCAACCCGGGTTTCAGTCAGAACCAGCCAGAACTCTAATGGAGCTATCTATGCACCTTGGATAGCTCCTTTAAAGTTCTGGCTCATTCTGACTGGAACGGAGTCACCACCCCATTGACATCAGAGTCACCAGCCACTACTGGGAATGGAGTATCATAAGAACTTAAGAAGAGCCCTGCTGGATCAGACCAAGGGTCCATCTAGTCCAGCATTCCATTCACACAGTGGCCAACCACCAGTGGTTGACCAGGAACCCACAAGCAGGGCATGAGTGCAACAGCGCCCTCCCGCCCATGTTCCCCAGCAACTGGTGTACATAGCCTCCTTGCCTCTGGAGGTAGCACATAGCCATCAAGACTGGTAGCCACTGATAGCCTTCTCCTCCAGGAATTTGTCTAGCCCCCTTTTAAATCCAGCACAATTGGTGGCCAGCACTACTTCCTGTGGTGGTGAATTCCATAGTTTAACTACACACTATGTGAAGAAGTCCTTTTATCTGTCCTGAATCTCCCACCCATCAGCTTCATAGGATGACCCCATTGGGTTCTAGCATTTTGAGAGAGGGAGAAAAATGTCTCCCTATCCACATTCTCCTCATCATGCATAATTCTGTACACCTCTGTCATGCCTCCCCTTACCCTCCTTTTTTCCAAGCTAACCATGCCCAGCTGTTGTAACCTTCCCTCATAGGGGAGATGCTCCAGCCCCTTGATCATTTCAGTTGCCCTTCTCTGCACCTTTCCCAGCTCTACAATATCTTTTTTAGGTGTGGTGACCAGAACTGGACACAGTATTCCAAGTGTGGACACACCATAGGGCAGTATGATATTGGCAGTTTTATTCTCAATTCCTGTTCTAATTATGCCTAACATGGAGTTTGCCTCTCTTTTCTTTTTACAGCGGCCGCACACTGGGTTGGCATTTTCATCGAGCTGTCCACCACAACCCCAAGGTCTCTTTCCTGGTTGGTCACCACTAGCTCAGATCCCATCAGTCTATACTTGAAGTTGGGATTCCCCCCCCCCCTCAACGTGCATCGCTTTACACTTGCTTACATTAAACTGCATTTGCCATTTAGATACCGATTCTCCCAGTTTGGAGAGATCCTTTTGGAGTTCTTCACAGTCCTTTTTTGTTTTAACCACCCTAAATAATTTGGTGTCATCGGCAAACTTGGCCACTTCACTGCTCACTCCTAATTCCAGATCATTTATGAACAGGTTGAAAACCACTGGTCCTAATACAGATCCCTGTGGGACCCCACTATTTACTTCTCTCCATTGGGAAAATTTACCATTTATTCCTATTCTCAGCCTTCTATTCTTTAACCAGTTACTGATCCATAAGAGGACCTCTCCTCTGATTCCATGACTGCTAAGTTTGCTCAGGAGTCTTTGGTGAGGGATTTTGTCCAAAGCCTTTTGGAAGTCCAAGTAAACAACATCTACCAGATCACTCCTGTCTACATGTTTATTGACACTCTCAAAGAACTCTAAAAGGTTAGCGAGACAGGACTTACCTTTGCGGAAGCCGTGTTGATTCTTTTTCAGCAGGGCTTGTCCTTCTATATGCTTCCTAATTTTATCTTTAATAATGCCTTCAACCAGTTAACCCAGAATAGATGTTAAGCTACCTGGCCTGTAATTTCCCGGATCTCCCTTGGATCCCTTTTTGAAAATTGGTGTTACATTGGCCACCTTCCAGGCCTCTGGTATAGGGGTTGATCTTTGGGATATTTTGCATATTTTGGTTAGAAAATCAGCAATTTCATATTTTAGTTCTTTGAGAACTCTAGGATGGATTCCATCTGGGCCTAGTGATTTATTTGCTTTCAATTTATCAATAAGGTTGAGAACTTCATCTTTAGTCACCACTATTTGTCCCAGTTCCTCAAACTCCTTTCCTGAAAACATCCATTCAGGCACAGGTATCTGTCCTATATCTTTTGCAGTGAAGAAGAATTCATTTAGTTTCTCTGCAATCTCCTTGTCCTCCTTCAGTACTCCTTTAACTCCATTATCATCCAATAGTCCAACTGCCTCCCTAGCTGGTTTTCTGCTTCTGATATATATTTAAGGAGTTCTTTATTGTTGGCCTTGATGTTGTTAGCGATATGCTCTTCAAAATGTGTTTCTGCATCTCTTATTGTCTGCTTGCATCACCTTTGTGCAAGCTTGTGCTCCGTTTTGTTTTCTTCACATGGGCAAGACTTCCATTTTCTGAAGGAAGCCCTCTTTTCTCTAATAGTTTCCTTGGCACTGCTCATTAGCCATACCGGCAACTTCTTTGACTTGGTGCTACCTTTCCTAACCTGTGATAGACGTTTTAGCTGGGCTTCTATTACTGTGGTTTTGAGTAATCTCCAAGCATTTTGAAAGGATTGAATCCTCGACTCCCCCTTTCAATTTCCTTTTCACTAGTTCCCTCATTTTAGAGAAGTTTCCTCTTTTGAAGTCAAATGTGACTGTGTTGGACTTCCTGGGTAATTTTCCACTTAAATATATGTTAAATCTGATCGCACTGTGGCCACTGTTTGCAACTGGTTCAACAACATTTACATCTCGTACTAGATCCTGGGCAACACCACTTAGGATTAAATCCAAGGTCGCCTTCCCTCTGGTCCATTCCATGACCAACTGTTCTAGGACATGATCGTTTAAGGCATCCAGAAATTTAACCTGTTTGTCTTGACTGGAACATGCATTTATCTAGTCAATGTGGGGGTAATTGAAGTCTCCCATTATTATAACACTTCCTTGTTTGGGGGCCTCCCTGATTTTCTTTTCCATCTCAAGGTCACTCTGAGTATTCTGGTCTGGGGGACGATAGCACAGTCCTAGCCCTAGCCTGTCCTGGAAAAGGGTCAGTGATCAGTGAATGGGAACACCCCACACTGTAACATTTGTTGCAGGTTGCACTTGCTGATCTTCTAACCGAGGTACCCGATAAACTTCAAAGGAACCCCAGGGTTCTCCTGAGCCCAGCGTGAAAGACAGTGCATGAGAGAAGCACCAGCAAGGGAGGGGCGTTTTCCCATTCTCTGACACAATGCTGGGTTGCTGTGTGGTCCAACATGTGGTGGACGGGAGGTGAATTCTCTTGGCCGTGGTGCAAGTGTGGAGGAAGACCAAAGCAAGGTATCCTCACAATATTTCAAGGCAGGCTGTGGGGATAATAATATCCTTAGATTGCTCAAAGGAGTTAACTGTTCTGTAAGTACATTTGAAGTGTCGCTCTTGCAGACAGTGCCTGGTGCATCTGTCCTGGGCTCCTGGGCTCCTGTCTGCCACCAGAGGGAGAAGGATGTCTTCATCTCCCTGAAAAATAATGCAAGAATTTTGGGATGTCCTGACTCCGATAAAGGCAATCCTCCTTGTGGGCAAATACACTGTACGAACAGTATGGACCTGCATCCCGTTCTTGTTCACCCAGTGATTGATTCCTGAGAACTGAGAACCTAGGGCTCAAGTACTCTGAGGAGCCCCCTTCTCACCCTTTGTATTCACCCCAATGCCAGGGAGCTGATCGCACTTGGTGAAGGAGGGAGCGGAACTCCCTGCACCGGTGCAGGAACCCAGTTCTCACAGAGGTTCTAAACCTGGGTGTGGGCAGTGCCGCTTCAGACCATACATGTGTGTGTGCGGGGGCGAGAGAAATCTGTGTGATTAAATATTCCTCCATACACCACCACCACCACCCCGCACATAGAAAGCCAGCATATCAGGGACAAGGGTCTACCAGCTTAAACTTCTCCCTGGCATGCCTAGTTTTGTGTTGTGTGATGGAGGAGCACTCAGATGCGTGAGCTACCCCACCCCAGCTGCAGTCTGGTACAGCCAGACACAGGTTTACTACCACATGTGTTTGTGAGATCAAGGCAGAAATCTAAGAGGAAACTCCCCATATACTTTGCCGAGAACACACATAGCTAGAGTCTGAATCTGTTTTACATGAGCAGCCATAAGGGCCAAGCTACACATTATATTAAACCTATACGTTGGCCTTATGTGTTTAGTTTTTCTACTTTAAGTAGCCACCATCAGTGGGGAGGTGGGGGAGGGAATCAGGATCCATGTGTGTGTGTGTGTGTGTGTAATGCTTAACCACTACAGCACAATCCTGATGAAAATAGCACATACGCGTGCACACAGCTAAGTTGGGAGGAAAGCTGCCATTGGCTTTTCTCCCAGCAGTGTCCAATAGGTGTTTCATCAGGGGTAAAGGATTTAAAAAAAACGACCCTCCTCCCTTGCCACAGACCCAATCCTAATTGACCTACACACACACACACACACACACACACACACACACACACTCTCTCTCTCTCTCTCTCTCTCTCTCTCTCTCTCACAGCTTCTATTTAGAGAGGAAAAATTAAGCAAGCCCAAACTGCACATTTAACGTAACATGAAGTTTGACCTGATGAACAAATCTGGTATCCAAAGCTCCCGTTCTCCCAAAGGCCCGTTGGGAGAAAGCAACAGGTACCACTCCAGACTATTGAATGGCGCCAACATGCTGCCACCTTAAATCTGTGGCAGGCATGTCACTGGACAAGTGGAATCCTAGCAGTGACCAGGGTTTGCCCGGGATATATGTAGGCTGATAGAGGTGCTGGCCTTGATAGGCTGACCATACGTACCGTTTTAAACGGGACAGTACCGTTTTTTTTCATATTTCCCGACTGTCCTGTCGTTTTAATATAAATGTCAGTTTTGTCCCGTTTTTAATTTTTTGTAAAAAACTGAACGCGTTTATCATAAGGCTCTGTGCTAATCAATGCGTGCAGTAAAACTGCTAGTGTGGCGAAAGAGGAAGGTCCGTTTCCTTTGTCCAGCCAGGGCCAGGCTTCTTGAGCGAGCGACGATCGGACGCCGCCCCCTCGCTTGTCTGCAGTGGCGGGGGATTCGAGAGGCGGTCGCTGAGCCCCATTCAGCGTGTGGGAGCCAGGAGGGTGAGTCTTGCTGTTATTTCTACCATCATTCCGCCCATCAAGATTCTTTCTGCCCTACATTCAGTTTGATTCAGACTTTTCAGACCCATATTTCGGTTCAACAGGCTGTTAGCTATTTTTTTATTACAGCGGAACTCTCTGCTGGGACATTAGCATATACTGGCTTGTGATAGCAGTCGGGGTGTTCATTCCTTCTTTTTTCCTTTTTGGTGTATGTTTATGATTTTTTGCAGTCTGGCCACTGCAGTCCTGCATTAGTGTTCAGTGTGGTATGCCATACAGATTTGTTTACTGCTCATGTGATATTTTATAAGTATTCTATATATGTATATTTATGAGTGTTTTTTGTGTGTATATGCAATAAATTAGTGTTATTCATTTGCGCCCCTTTCCATGTTCTTTTGCAGTGAGTTCAGTTTAGGTTGTTTTTTTAGGTCTCTTATAGCCTCAGAGGCCACAAAGGGAGCTGCAGTTGTTTTGTTATATTGTGGTTTTTCATGTATATGGAATATTACATAACCCTGTCCCATTTTTGTCATCCCAATATCCCGTTTTTGTCTCAAGGAAATATGATCAGCCTACTCTTAGGGTGCTTCCAGATGGAGCAGGGCTCCTAGCACTATCCATTAGAAAGCACTGTGCAGCTGTTCCCTCTTGTCCTCCTCCATGGATTTTCTGCAGTACGACAAAAAGACGGAAGCAGCACTGAGAAGTCCTGTGATGGAGCCAGGGTGGTGGCACCACAGATGCCTTGCCCGGAAGCGCCATTACTGGCATGGCTTCCTAAGGAGCGGAGGCACCACAGGACTTGCCCACTGACCAGGGTGCCTGCTTGCCAGCCTCCGCCTGGCCACCCGCTAATCACGTGGCCTGCTGCGTTTCTCTCTTTCACATCCTTATGTGTGGTTATCTGCAGGCCTTTGCCAGGCTAGAACGTGAAAATTAGCCTCCCCCATCTGGAAGACTCAGGTAGGCAGCAGAGCCCAATATCTCTTACACTACCCTTACCTCACTGTTCTGCTTAGACTAGGTATAGGTTCCAAAATGGTCCTGCTGGCTGCTTAGCTACAATTAAGCTGGTGTGTTCTCAAACGCCACAATTGCCTGACGAATTCCGTGCAGTCCAGGGCTAAGCCATTGTGAAGAGGCAATAGTTAATGGGTGAGCTTGAATCCAGGCAAGATGGAAGTTATGTTGGTCCCCATGCTGGATACTCTAGAAGGAGTGATCTTACCTGTGGCTGATGGGGATACTGTTAGCCCATTGGAACTATGGGTGGGTGATGATGCACTTGGTGATGGCAGCTGGAACTATCAATTATATCTATTGCATAGGCTAGGCTTCTTCTTGGAGAACGAGGACCGTATCATACTCACACACACCTTTGCAATCTCTTGGATTGTCTACTGCAACGTGCTTTACATGGGGCTGCCCTTGAAGCCAACTCAGAAGCTTCAGTTGATGCAGAACACTGCTGCTTATCTTCTGGACAATGTGTGGAGGCAGGAGCATAGACAACCGATACTACAGCAGTTGCATTAGCTACCTGGCAACACCTGGGCATGTTCAAAATGCTGGGTTTAACTTATCTTTGGTAACCTGGGGCCTGCCTATCCGCCAGACCTCCCCTCCTCTAATGTCCCTCTGTCACCCATTAAGATCTGCACAGGGTGCTCTGCTCTATGTTCACCGCTGCATGAGGTCAATTGATTTCAACAAGCAGGACTTTTTCTGTTGTATTCCCCCCAACACACACACCCTGGAGAAGTTTGCTGAGCTATGTCCCTGATGACTTTTAGATGGGGCTGCAAACCTTTGATGGTGACCAAAGAGGGTCTTTTCAGTGTGAGCTCCCAGGCTATGGAACTCCCTCCTAAGGGAAACGAAGTTTGCTCCTTCTCTGCTGTCCTTCCACTGGCAGGCAAAGGCCACTTTCTTTAAGAAGCGCTTTCGCCTGTAAATTGGTCTGGTAGGTTGGGTGCTGTTTTTAATATTTCCCCCCTGTAATTGTGATGTCTTTATTGTATTTTAATGTATTGTTTTAATAAATTCTAATTGGCTCTGTAAGCTGCCTTGAGTGCTATTTTTTGGTAAAAAGTGGGTAGTAAATAAATAAATAAGATAGGATGGAAATACTGGAAATAAACCCTTCTCTGGGTTCCACAGTTCTTTAGATCATGGCCCTGATCCCTAAATTACAGCAGTTATACACTAAAGGGGCTAGTTTACATGTTCACATACACCACCGAACACTCGATGAAACATAGTTGAATGTCTGATCTGATTCCATTGAAAGCATTGTCTTTGAGAGGACATGAGAATTCTCTGCCTCTGGTGTGTGATCGACAACAGTCCATTCATACATGCAAAGTCATAATGTAGTGCTGCAGTCATTAAAGAACAAACATGCATGTTTTGGTTATGCCACGTCAAAGCAGAGGTGGGGGCTTACCTGACTGGATGTTCCTCCACACCAACAAAACTTCCCTGCCCATAAAAAACCAGGGATCCCAGGGACGAGGGTTCTAGACCCTCCCTCTCCCTGGGAGTGTTTCTGCTTGCAGGAAATGTTTTGCAAGTACAAGTCTTCTGATGTGGTACAGTACAGTCCATTTACCACATCAGAATTATGCTGCTCTCTTACTGCTTTGTGTTCTGCTTCTACCTCACAGGTAGTACTGCTTGTTTACAGGGCCCTGATCCAAGGAACTGCTGGTGCATAAGAGTGCACATCCATTGTGTCTATAGATACCCTACGCGGTTAAGCATGCATTACCTCATTGGATGATGGTATCATTCATGCAACACACAAGCTTTTGTACAGCCGGCAGAGCAGATCAGTCTTCCGTGCATGGGCTGCTTTTGCTGGACTGGAGCATGTGCCTACAGGATGGGTTGCTTGCCACTGTCAGTCATTGGCTCTGCTAGTCTGTAAACTTTCTTCCCACCATGGAACCCTAGGATTTCAGCTGCTGCCCTTGAACTTGGGTTTCAAAGGCAAGTGGAGATTAAAGGGATGTTATTATGGCACAGGGATTTTCCTGACAGTTGCGAATGGCTAAATCAGGCAGTCAGGAGTTCAGAGCTAAAATTTAATTATCGTTCTGTTTTACTGGAATTGCACACACATCAGCTGAGACTTAGTTTCAAAAGAGTTTTCTATTCTGAAACCGAAAGGCTGGCACAAATGAGATACAGCAATGCCTCCCCACCCCCAGTTGAAGCCTGCACAAAGTAACCCATCAAGCAACTAGATAGTGTTTCAATTAAATCTGTTTTTGTTGCCTGCCTGCGACAGCAAAAATAAGGGGGTTGTAAAGCACTTGCCAGGCCACTATGGGTGGCTGGAATGCTGCATTTGGCTTGGTGGGTCACCGGTTGGCCAGGCCCGGAACAGATGTAGTCTGGACAGAATATACATAACTGCTGCCTATGCAATATTGTAATGAAAGACTGAACATAGCACTTTTCCCCACATTATGCGATGCAGAATGGCCCTGGAAGGGACTTGGGGAAACGTGAAAGGTTATCCCACCATTCCTGTTTAGGGGAAAATGCCATCCCAAATTCTGTCTAGGGCGGAGGGGGAAGGAACGCTGTCTTTGGGGCTGGCCGTACCGCAGATGTCCGGCACCATCAAAAATGAATGTCCTTTACCTTGTGGGGGACGGGACGGGACGGGACGGACCATTTGGGTCTTCTGTCTCAGGCACTACAATGGCTCGGGCTGGACCCGGCCCTCTTGCTGCATCTCCCTCTTATGCATTTCCCTGCATCCCTCCTCAGCACACACCACTTTTCACTAGCACATGTGGGGCGGCTGCTGGGAGAGTGAGAACGGCGCTACCGAGATGTGACCTGGGACACGGCAGCCTGCCGCATGCTGCCGAGGGACGGCAAAGGAGCTCCACTGGTTCGGCCAGGCCCTGCTGGAGGATGCCGACGGACTCCAGCTGACCTGGCCCAGGAAGCCTGCGTGATGGACGTCCAAGTCACCCTGTTCCCCCTTTGCTAGCTTGTGACTTTTGGCTTTTATCTGCCTTTCAAAAAAACCTTTCTGTGTTTCCCTATTTTCCTGCCGCCACCCCCTTTTTTCTGTGCTTCTAACCAGCCACCAAATGTTCCAGGGCCAAGTAGCCCAAACCCAACATACGGACAGAGGAACCCCTTCTATCACACTGCGTTGGCTACGAGTGGCATCTTTTCTTCGCTCTGGGTATTCCATTATTTTACTTATTTATTTGTTACATTCATAACCTGTCTTTCCTCCAAGGAGCCCAAGGAGGCATACATGGTCCTCCTCCTCTCCATATTATCCTCACAACAACCCTGTGAGGTAGGTTAGGCTGAGAGTCAGCGACTGGCTCAAAGTCACCCAGTGAGCTCCATGGTGAACCCGGGTCTCCCGAGTCCCAGTCCAACACTCTAAACACAACGCCACACTGCTTCAATATGTACTGAACTCTTTCTCCAAACTCTTTCTCCAAACTCTTTCAATATGTACTGAACTCTTTCAGGGATCCTTATGCGAACAGACTGGCACCATCCACACACAAGGGGGGGGGGGGCATCAGAAGGCTTGGGAGAGCACCACCATTTGCAGAAGTACAAAAAACCTTTAGAAAAAAGCATAAAGCCGGGGACACCCCAAAAACAGCATGCTCAGTGGGCACAGAATGCTGGCTGGCTGTTGGGAGGAGGAGAAGACAGAAAATGGGGTCACAGTGGGGGGAACGGGATGGAGTACCCTGGAAGAAGGCATGGCTGGCTGGCACACTGAACAGGAGCAATTCACGCCACAACATTTTGTTACAGGTATCAATTCATGCTTTAAAACAGGGAGAAAATTTGTAAATCAAAATCTGTTTCAGTCTTCCAAAGAAGGGAAGAAAAGTTGTCCCTGGCAACTGGATGGTGAAGAAGGCCAAAATCAGGCTCCCCCCGGTGCGCTGCTATGTGAAGTACCTGGCTGCTAGCCGCAACTCTGCTCCTTTCCCCAGTCAGCTCCCTGGCCTTGCTGGACTAGCGTTGTGGGTAGCAGCAGAGGCAGGGGCCTCTTCCTCTCGAGTCAGGCCTGCCTGCGGAGGACACCGGCAGACCACAGCAAGAGCAGGGCCCTTCTCTCTCTGGCATGGGGGGCTCCTACACTTTCAGCACATTCTGCAACTCTGATGCTGGGTTGCAGAACACAGTCAGGTCGTTCAGGGATCCTGCTTGCTTCTTTTTTAAAAAAGAAACCCACATGAAATGTTGAACTATGCAACCTGTATATATTGTGTTCAAATTCGTACATGACTTATTTTGCCTGATTTATTCTGATCCTGCTAGTCATGGGGGGGAGCAAGGAGGTATACAGGGCATTAAGCTCCACTCTTTGACCACTTTCTTGGCTCCCTTTTGCCTCCTTCCAGAGGGGTAGCCCTACAACACCCTAAAGACCCACACATCTTTAAGGTGCTAAAGGACTCCTTGTTGCCCTTGGTTGTTGAAACTCCACCAGATATCGCCCACACATTTTCAAGCCTAGGGCTGCAGTCCTATACCAACCAACACACCTGGGAGTAAGTCCCACTGAACTTAATAAGGCTTACTTCTGAGTAGACATGCACAGCATTCTACTGTTAGTTTCTTAAGAACTTGAAAACGGAATACTGAATTCGTGGCCACATGCTGAATTCGCATGGTACGTGTGCAGCAAGGAATATACCGCTCTTGGACTTTGCACTTTGTTCCTACAATGCAAGTGTTCATCGATCATCTCCCAGCCAAGATTGCAGTTCTTATAGGCAAGGGGGCCCTCTCAGGATTTGGGTCTGGCAAGTAAAACTCTACTCAACAACCGATTACTGAGCACATTTATACCATTAACTTAAACCTATTTTAAATTTAGATTTCTGTCATCTGTTCTGCCAGCCAAGTGTAGTAGTCCTCATTTGCTCCCATTCTTGCCTTTTGGCATACTTTAAGCTCCACAGCAGGGGTTTATGGGGGAGGGCAAATCCTGCCACGCACATGGCAGAAGGGCGTGCCTCCATTTTTCTTGGCAGGGTTCTTTCTGTGCTTTTAACAGCAGGCAGAACAGGCCACACTTCTTGACAAAGAAATGCTGCAACAGTAAAGAAAGCGTTGTGTGCGGAGTTCTGGCCCATCATACAGCCTTTCAAGGCACTAGATCCCTGCAAGGGGTGGTGGCGGCCCTGGAGAAAGGTGGACTCTTGCCCCTCTAGTCCTTTTTCTCTTCCAAGGTCTAAAGTGAAAATGTGTTATATGGCAAACGTGACCTACTAAAATGGTGTCGTTTTTAACTTCCTATCTCCAGTAAACCCTTTCAACATGGAGCCAGCTGCCAAAGAACCTTCACACCTTGCAAAAGATTCTGGGAGACGGTCAAGAACATACACCCAGATGATGCAGAGCAGTGCAACGGAGGGCACACCTGCCTCCCCTGTGGCCGTGTACTGCAAGAGATGAGGGGTGATGGTGAACAAACTGTCTTTCAGGGAAGCCTGGCTATCAACTGCCAGTCTTCTCACAGAGTAACCCCTGATCATCTTTTAAAACCCACAGTTCCCAGTTTGAACATCACTGCATTAAAATAATAAAACCAAAGTCTATTGTTTCGATGAGGTCAGATTAAACGCACCTTCCTTCCAGATCACTGGTGAATTGGCATCTATTGCCACCTGGCGGCTGACTGGAGCTATAGTGCCCACATCAGCAACCCACGGTGCCTTGTTCTTTTAACTATGGTTCTTTTCTTGTGTTGGGTAACTGTGGAACCCTTTGGCACTCTTCGCATAAAAGGCACTTTTGGCCTCCTCCTCCTTTCTCTGTTTTTCTTGCAGTTTTTCCTAGAGACAGAAAATGCTCACGTGTTCTTGCTGGTCTTACGCCGTGTAAATCTTATGTCACGTCACTAGTATGAGCTCCGGAGACTTGCGCCACCTGTCTCTGGGAAGCTGCAAGAAATCAACATTCCTTGCTAGATATATCCAGGTAACTTATCTCAGCCACAGATCAGAAAGGAACTTTCCTTAACTGCAAGCCCTCCAAAAAGATAGAAAAATAGGCAGGTGAACACCAAAAGCAAAGAGGAGATGTCTAGGCTTCACATACTGAGTTCACAGGGTCTTCATTGGTCCAGCAGGGGCTCTTAGTGGCAGGAGCCAAAATGGAACCTGAGACATCAACCCTCAAAGCTGCTTAGGACAAAAAACAAGGGATGGATCCTCCTGTTAGGCCTTGCTTGCGAGCTTCCCAGAGGCAGCAGATGCAGAGTGCTGGACTGGATGGAACTTTGGCTGGAGCGAGTCGTATCAGACACACACACAAAACCACTCCACTCTACGGTGTCTATATTGCTGTTTCAAAACCAGAGAGCAGATATGTAGAAGGAAAGGAGAAATACTGTTTATTTCCTCTCTAGATCCGGCTTGCATTTCAACCTGAAAACTCTCAGCTAGCTTCCACAGCCTGGTAGGAATAGTCTTTGTGATTTAACTTTCACAGATTCATGCCAATCGCTTTTGTTGTTGCTGTTAAGTAAAAAGATTTCCCACATCCAGCTGGGAGTTAATTTGAGCCATAGCCTGCGGGCCTCAAACCTGAATGCCGGTGCTTCTGGAGCACGTGCGATAGTAATATTAAATAATGAACTGAGTGTGCCTGAGCATGTACAGAGTGCCCATGCCAACAAGGAATAATTCATTATAACCAATATGGGATTATGTACGTATGCAACGTTTCAAAGTCAGAGGGTGTATCTTCTAGGAGGGTTGAGACCAGCACCATGTTTTTGCTCTGTTTTAGAAGTCACTGCAACAGAGAATGTATCTTCTCTTTTTCTCATTACAGGCAAGGAAGTAGTTCATAGAGGTTCCTAATAGCCTGGCAAAGAAGAACAAAAGTAATCTGTCAAGAAAGGCAGCATAATTAGACCGCTTTCCTGAAACAGTTGATGCTTCCAGTTGCCGATAGCATGCCACAGCACAAACAAGGTTTCTCCATATTCCGGCTTGCTGAAGCTCCTACTGCCCTCTTCAATGCTGGTTTTGAAATCCCTTTAGCAAAGCCATTTGGACCAGCAGATCTAATCCCATAGAGCTGCTTGAGAGAGAAAAGAAAAAGACAACAGAATTGAGTAGAACAAGCAAAACTGTTCCTGTTTTCCCCAGAGAAGCATGAAAAGAGTTGGAAAGGCAAAATGAGGAACACAAAACAAGTTCCGGGGGAAATTAGAAGTATACCCTGATGCATCCAGGAAAAAAGGCAGTCAGTTTATTACACCATGGCAACAGAATCCAGATATGGATGCTTTAGAAGTCTAAAGGACAGAAACAAGGAGTGCAAATTGTCACTGATTCTCAGAACAAGGAAGGCTTAAAGCAGGGCACCCCTGCGATGCTGGAAATAGTCAATGCATGTCTTCTGTAGAGGTCAATGCTCTTTCCCAAGCGATGTTCACCCAGGGCTTTAGTCTATTTTAAGAACGTGGGAGTTGGCCTTCAAAAGATAGAGGCTGTCATCAACGAGGAAACTACGAGGAGAGGAATAAGCAAGTTACTGGAGTGACCGGCAAGTGACGGACAGGGCTAGCTGCGAACTGACGTTTATCCGCTGGTCTTTTCAGGAGAATCTGCACTGAGCCAGAGAACTGACAATGTATCCACCTCTGGCCATGCACCAACTTTTCCCTTGCCTCGTCGTGCTAGTCCCACCCACAACGCGCCAACGCTTCACATGTGCACAGTAACAGGATACACATGAAACTCTGAAAAGCAAGCCTCCAGAAATAGCAGCTGCAAGAACTACACGGCCTACACCTTATGCTCTGGCCAAAATACATGTAGCCTTGTTTCATGATGGCATATGATGAGACAGGGCTACAGTTTCACATGGGACTGGCTACAGTCCAGGGATTCCAACATTTACCAGCCTTTGGGGCTGAGTATGTGGTAGATCAGGAGTCGGTTCCCACCTGTGGCCCTCCAGATGTTGCCGGATCGCAACTCCCACCAGCCCGAGCCGGCATGGGCAATGGTCAGGGATGATGGAATTATAGTCCAGCAACACCTGGTGGGCCAGAGGCTCACCACCCCTGCTGTAGGTCATAAGCTGCCTCTGGACATGCCGTTTTCATTCTTAGTTATTACAGCTGTTCGTGGTTGGTAGAACTACACTTTTCCATGAATTCCTCTGGTTCTTTTTTAAAACCTTCTAAATAAGGCAGAGCTGGGCTTTTTGGCCCCAAGGGCTGCATACTGTAAATTTGGTCCCATCTAACCTCAGGACCTGCACCAAATGGGTCCGAAGCAGCCCGGTGGGTAACCAAGCTAATCCCAACAGACAAACATCACTACAGACAAATCAAAACTTCAAGGTCTTTTCGTCCAGGGGTCAAGAGTCGGGAATATCAGACTGATTCTTAAATACAAGTCTGGGGTCTTTCAGCGACTCTTCTTGTAGGGCTCCCCAAAAGCCTCATTCAGGTCATTCAACCATTCCAGAACAACGTACAATGCCCAGAGGTGGAGTGGGGCTCTGTGCATGCGCGCGCACAGGGATGGGGGGGTTCAAACCTCCCCTCCCTGCCTGCTGAGATCCGGGGAAGGGGCGGTGGGGCAGGTTCTAGGCCGTTTCCTTGCTCCTGCCAGCAGCGAGGAAATAGCAGTCAGCACCAGGATCACCGGGAAGAGAGGGAGGTTCACGCCTCTCCCCCGCTGTCCCTAGAAATTCTGATGCAGATCGTTGTTTCCTCGCTGCTAATAACCGTGGGGAAGCAGTGCTCTGTTCCTTCCCCCCAGGTGAGGCTGATCAGCTGGGGGGCGGAGTGGGGAGTTCTGCAGCCCACACAGAGAGCCACATGTGGGCTGTGGGTTGCCCGTGGGTGAAATAAGGCAACGGGCTGTCGCCACATTGTGGGCAGCGATCTCAGAGCTCAAGTGGGAGAAGGTACACAAGTGAGGATGCAAAGATGCGAGGCGCACAACCCAGGCTGACCTGTAGAAAAGGACATTGACAGGGATGGTGCTGATGTGCCAGATGGCGTGGGCATCGAAGACCCAAAACAGAGGCGGGAAGTCCAGGAGCTCCAGGAGGGCCAGGGCCTGCAGGAGGAGCACAACCACCAGGCACTTCCAGACGTAGGGCAGGCGCTGCTGGTTCCTCATGCACCAACCCAGCCACCAGAAGAGGTTGAGGAGGCCTGCAAGGTGCAGCAGAGGGAGGGAGGGGATAATGCCTCATGTTAGTATCCGTGGCATCACTCAGTAGCTGCAGGGGGGCAGGGCATCAGATCCCGTGGGCATGGGGATGCACCAGCAGCACTTTGGAGCCCTGGCCCCAACAGCTTCCTCCTCCTCCGCAAATTCCAAGGAATGTCGTGAGTTCCCAGGAATAGCCCCCAATCTTCTAGAAGGACCTGCCTCCAAGCCGTGTCTGAGCCACGAGTCAGGGATTCTCTGGCATGAACCAGGAACTGCAGGGGCCAAGGCTGGAACCCGGGCTAGGAAGCTACTTTGGACCATGCACACTCCGGACCCAGAGTCCCCTAGGACACAGAAGGGAGCAGGGTGGGCACCGTCTGCAGGCCACAGGAACCTTCTGGAGTGGAGAGGCCTGGTGCAAGTACCAGCAGCTGGCTGTCTCTGCCAGGGGAGCGCCTTCTGGCCTGCCGCCGCCACCCTTCAGACTTCAAGAGCCCTGTTCTGCTCTGCAACCCCCCAAAACTGACAACAGGGGCTGTGGGCTGGAGAACACAAGCTCCGCTGTGGTTTTGGGTACGACCGCATTGGTCCTAGTCTGGCTCTAACCAGTTTTACATTGCCCCTCTTGCTGAATTTCGATTTCGAGGGAATCTATTATTCATTTATTATTCATTAATCTGCCTATATACAAATACTCTAGGTATTTCTTTCTAGGTGTACAAAGTTAAAAACAATTTAACCGAAAATCCAACAATAAAAACAACACAGCATAAAAACAGTATGTTAACAGTCAACAAAGAGAAACCAGAGTTCTCAAACAGGAAGGCCCGCCGGAATAACGGCGTCTTTAATGCCTGCTTAAAAACCTTCAAGGAAGTCATCAGGCGCGTTTCAACTGGCAGGTCATTCCACAGTTGACAGGCGGCCAAGGAAAAGGCCCTCTAGCGTGTGGCTGCCCATCTCACCGTAGGCAGCCGCAGCAGGGAGCTCTCGGAGGACCTTAGGTGGCGGACTGGGACGCAGGGAGAAAGTGCTCCCGGAGGCACCTCGGACCTAGAGCATGTAAGGCCTTAAAGGTCAGAACCAGCACTTTATATTTTGCTGGGAAACAAATGGGCCACCGGCATAATCTAGCAGCAATATCGGTGGCAGATCATGCTGGAGCTTCCAGCATTAGCTTATACTGCAGTGTGAAAGTAACTGCTACTGAGGGCAGAACATTTCCAGTAAACAGCGAAAGAACAAGGCAGGGACGCCTATTCAACCTTTTAGATATTTAGCCTTTCAACTAAAAGCGGTTGAGGCATTCAGGCAGGATGCTGTGCAGCGTTGATCTGCTGGGCCGCAGAGCCAGCCCTGCCACCGTCAGCCCAACCGTTCACAGCAATCTTTGCCTGGAAAAGAAATGAACGTCGTCCCATCAGGCCTCACCGATTGCCACATTGGCAGTCATGTTGTAACCATAGTCAAAGCGCACGAGGGTCAGGTACGAGACGTGGCAGGCCAGGAAGAGGAAGAGGAAACTCCCAAAAACAGTGGCAAAGGCTCGACGTTTCAGGCCCAGGGTCCTGCAAGAAAAAGCAGACGGCGCTGAAGACACTGCCAAGGGCTGTAGGATATTGTGTGGATCGTTCTTGGCCTGCTTGCCTTCAGCTGCGAAGGCCAGGCCTGCTGCCGAGAAAACTGAATGGACAGAACGTGAAGGCATTCTTCTCCCTTCTGGAAGAGAACCTTGGCTGGTCACAGCTGTAGCAGGAAGCCCTAACTCATTCCAGGCAGGGCACTACTATTCTGACTCTCCTTAGATGTAGTTCTTTACATTTTGCTTTGCTTTGTCCTTCGTTGTCCTTCCCGTTTGGGCATTTCCTGTCCATGCACATTTCCTCTTAAGGTTTGGGCCAGAGTTTGGGAGTAGTTTTCCTGTTTTAAAATAAACACTACAGATACAGGGTGCTTCTAGACGAGGCTTTTACCCACTGTCCTACCTCATTCACAGAATTTTATGAGGGTCCAGACATCTTCATCTTGTAGCCCTCCTGTGTTTTCCCACTGCTTCTTCTACACTTTTTTTTCCCCATAAAAAAATCCGTTCCAGAGGAAAAGACGGTATCTTTTGACTGGCAACCCTTGGAGCCCTCCATCTGGAACCACCCGCAACCCGAGAACTGTGAAGCTGTATGTAAGAGGAGGGGACGGGAGAGGACCTGGGGGTCTGCACATTCTCCGCCCAGGGAAGGAGGCGTGCGGAGCACGGAACTGTCATGTTCTCCTCGTGTGTGGTGGCTGCGGCTATTTCACGCCAGTCCCTATTCTCCCTGAGAAGCTCTCAGTTACTTCCCTTCTTAAGGATTCCCCATTCCTGCTAGTCTTCAGGGTTTACCAGCATGGAGGGAAATGAGAAACCAGGCATGACCCGGGGATGGTGGCGGGGGGAGAAGCCTGGCCATGAGAAAAGCAGTGCCTTCCGGCAATGGCCAAGATGAAAGCACTCCAAAGTATCTGTCTGGGCAAGCAGGGGTAGTATTTTGGGAAAGTCAGTATCTCTTTCATGATCGCAAGTCAAGTGCTAATCTGGAACGGGACACAAAGGGAGGTGAGACCTGTGCCAGCTGCTTACTCTCTTTCTGAAGACAGACCAGGGAAAAGGTAGTAAGTAGAAATACGCACTGGCTGCCCTGAACAATTCTGCTTATACAACTGATACAATTAAGCCCCAGCAGCTCCGTTTTACTTCCTCATTAAAAATGTTGTACCTGGGGTAGCCAGCCTGGCGCCCTGCAGAAGTTTTGGACTATAACTCCCATAAGCCCCAGCTATCATGGCCCATGGTCAAGGATGAGGGGAGTTGTTGTCTAAAACTCTGCAGGGCAGCAGGTTGCCTACCTGAGTTCTAGCCCGCTTTTAAGTATGAGTACCCTCAATGCTGTAGCTTAGCGGCAGAGCTTTGCATGCAGAAAGTCTCCTGGTTCAACCCACAGCATCTCTTCCGGTAGGGCTGGGAAAGGATTCTGTCTGGAAACCCTGCAGAACTGCTGCCAGACAGTGGAGCGGACACTACTGAGTGCAACAGACCGAACTCGGGAGAAGACAGCATCTGATGTTCCCAGGGCAGCTAGTAATAAGCCACCTGACCACAAACACTTGGTTCAGGTTAACAAACACTTTGCCCTCATTCAGTTCTTAATGAAGCCTGTTTTAAAGTCAGTTAACAGGGTTTTTTTTTCCTGAATAAGCCCCTCATTAGGGCAACACCTAAGGCAGGGGTTCACAAACCTTCTACTCCCGGGACCTTCTTGAGGGAGCTGAAAATGACTGAGGCCCACCAGTCACAAAATAGTGGCAGATGGAGGTGGAATTTGGCATAATCAGCTGACGATGACCAATATCATTTTATATTGGTATCTAATCGCTCTTTGGAAATGGTTAATTTTTTTGCCACAGCTATTCCCTTGTAGCAGGGAGTTCCATAGTTCAGCTTTCCTCAAGTTAAGTACAGACATTGGCTCTGGAGGTATCATGACTCAGGTTCCTCATTTCAGGCAGAATTTGTGGATCCAGAGGCTCTAAGTAGAGAAAACTTTTTATTTTATATTGTTTTCCTCTTTCCCCCCACATGGCTTTCAAAGTATTCTTACTCATCTCCTGACATTTCTTCCCCCTTCTCCTTTTACACTTAACTTGCACCCAATCCCCAACTCCCAGTTTCTTCCATCCCTCCCGCCTGCTGCTTTTACATTCACTTCTCCCTGTAACAGCTTCCCTCTCTTATTCTGTTCCTTTTTATTCCCTGTTTTTAAAAACTATTTTTTAAAAAACTAGCCTTTCTTTCTAGCCAACTCCCGTCATCACACCTGCCGGTGCAGCATTTGGCCATGACGCAGGCGGTCTGCAGCACCAAGACCCACCTGAAAGTGGGCTGAGACCTGCTGGAGGGTCCCGGTGCACAGCTTGAGAAATGCTGATCTTGGGTTTACCATGCCCTGTGGGAGGGACCATAGCTCAGCAACAGAGCACACGTTTGGCATTCGGGATGCCAAGCTAAAAGGATCTCTGGTAGCAAGCTTAGGAAAGGCTTCTCTTGACCTGAGGCTCTGAGGAACGGCTGCCAGTCGGTGTAAACTGTCCTGGGCTAGATGGATCAAAAGTGTGCAAGGTCAGTAAAGAGAAGGTAACATGTGTGCGTTTGGGGCAAGGGGGGGGCACTACCCTTTTGTTCTGGCAGGGCTTCTGGTGCGGCAGGAAGAGATGGCACAGGCAAAGCCTCTCCAAGCATGAAGGTGCAGCAATAAAAATCCAGTACAATGTCTGCTTGTTACACAGATCTTACAAGCAGAGGCATCCTGCCAGAAACTATGGTGGCAACTCTTCCTGAGACAGGCAGTAAATCTACTCACTCCTTTTTAAATTGCTACTTTGTAAGAATGTTGCCAAAGCAGACCCCCACTCCATCTTTCTGAGGATACACCTGTCCACCATTCAGGGGAGGACAGCTTCCTCTTTAGATGGCAGGGCAGAGGTGAAATCGTGCAAGCCTCCACCGAAAGCAAGATGCATCTCCACCAGGGTTTTGCCTCGAGAAAGGCTTTGCTCCTTCCATCCTTCCAGCCACACCTTCAATCCCAAAGAGTCGGAAAATTACAAAAAAAAAAAGAGAAATTATGCATGGTATGGAGAAAAGGGCTAGAGGGAAGGTTTTCTCCCTCTCTCATAGTACTACAACCCAGGGTCATTACAAGAAGGTGGGTGGTGGAAGATTCCGGACAGATAAAAGGCAGTACTTCTTCACACAGCGCATAGTTCAGCTATGGAATTTGGTGCCACAGGACGTAGCGATGGCCACCAACTGGGATGGCTATAAAAGGGGATAAGACCAATTCATGGAGGAGGAGGCTATCAACTGCTGCTGGTCCTAATGGTCACGTGCTACCTCCAGGATCAGAGCCAGTGTGCCTCTGCCTACTAGTTGCTGGGGAACAGGAGCAGGAGAGAACTACTGAACTCAGGCCTTGCTTGCAGGCTTCCCATGGGCATCTGCTTGGTCAGCGCGGGAAACAGGGTGCTGGACTAGACAGGTCTTTTTGTCCAATGATGTTAGAAAGAGAGAGGCTCACCTGACACAACACAAGTATACAGAGTGAAGAATGACCGCTGATGCACAGAAATAGTCCATTTTCTGTGGGAAAACAAATTTAATTAGAGACCTGGGCCAGGGCTCACTCAATGCTAGATGCTAGCTTTAAACGTACCCTGCTTTTTACCCCCTGCTTTTTCTCAAATAACATGAAGCTCAACCGTTTCTCCCCTGCTCCTTTCTCCCTAGATGTGGCTTGCAATCTGTTTAGAGTATTTTGACACCTGGCTGTTTCTGTTCATGGCTGGAGCATTCCAGGAAGGCTTAACCCTGATAATATCTTCCTTCATATATCTGCCCCCAAATCCATCTTTTCTACAAAGCCCTTGTGGTTGTGCCATAGTGGTTACAGTGCTGGACTAGGTTCAAATCCACACTCAGCCATAAAGCTCACTTGGGCTAATCACTACTTTTCTCTCAGCCTATCCCTACCTCAGTGGGTGGATGTGAGGATAAAAGGGGTGGGGGAACCACGTCTACCTTGAGCTCCTTAGAAGAAATGTAATAAATAAATGAGTTTGGCACAACCTGTTAGACCTCATCGCTCTACTGAAATGAAGCCTAATGACATGTAACTGAAATGAAATAATATTTTCCCCCTGTTTACTCCCGCCTCCTTCTCTCTTCCCCTCCACCAAGTATTAGATTGTTAGCCTCTTGGGGCAAGAACCTGTCTTTGTTGTAAAATGCCATGTACATTTATGGTGCTCTATAAATAAGAAATAACAAAAATAATGGTCATGGAGCTTGAGAAGATCACGAGCCTAACTTTACTCATTTGGAAGATTGACTCATGCACGCTGTGCTATTTACTTGAGGTTTCAAAAATCTATTTCATTTTTATTAGAAACAAAATCAAACTCACTGGAAAGATTTTTGCCATGCTTTCAAAATTCCCCCAAACCTCACAGGCTTTAGACTGTCAGTTGTTTTTATTGTACTGTTTTTAGGTTGTCTTATGTGCACCGCCCTGAAAACCTTTTAGGGATGAAAGCATGGTTTATAAATTAACAAATACCCCTATTTGGGTTCTGCAAAGTTTTCATGTTACAAGATCGTAACTGCTCACCTCGGTTAGATTTGTTTCTCGAGTATGGAAAACGGTAGACCAGAACCAGGCATTTAAAGAAACCTGAAGGGGTGGGGAGCAGGAGAAGAAAGAGAAATCCTGAAAACACCACTTTCTATGAGATCAGGTCAGTTTAGCTGCAGAGCAAACACTGGAAGGTACTGGTGGAGAGGAGCTTGAGTCTTGAGAGAGGCATGAGGGATGCTGTCCTTACTCTCTCCCTTCATTCTGCCCTTCCTGAAACAGATTGGAGCAAGGAGTGGAGAGCTTGCCATTTCAGCTAGTCCTCTTTCTGGGATGGCCTGGTTGTTTCCTTCCCTCCCATCAAGACCTTGAGCAATAAGAGCCACCCTCCCTTATCACTGTGTACACCATTGTCCCCTCCTTGAAGGAGAAGGGAGTTAAGACCCTCTAACTAAGCCTTCCCCAACCTGGTGGCCTCCAAACGTTTGGGATTTCAGCTCCATCTTGCATGGCTGATGGTCGGGAATCCTGGAAGATGTCACCCAAAACATCTGGTGGGCACCTGGCTGGGGAAGGCTGCTCTAAGCCAAAAGGACTGTCAAGGTGGGGAACTAAGGTTCAAAAGAGACGTACCCAAGCAAAGGCGATGCAGGTATGGTACATGGGAGAAGAGCGGGGAACGACGGCTTTGTATCTGTTCAGCATCACTAAGTTGGCAAGTCCATTAAGGAATGAAGCAAAGGCAGAAGCAGGCTCCTGAAAAAACAGGAAACGGGAAAAGGGCCACTATGGGGGAGGCGGGTGGAGGGGAGAACAAGAAGGAAAAGAATGTCACTGCCCAGAAATTAGGATGTACACACCTTTTCCCAGGATGGCTTCAGGTATCCCGGACTAAAGCAAGGGTGGGCAACTTGTAGTGCTCTAGGTGTTGTTGGATTACAACTTCCATCATCCCTCACCAGTGGCTATGCTGACTAGGGGTGAGTTGCAGTCCAGAAACATCTGGAGGGCCACATGTTGCTCACCACTGAACTAAAGCCAGGATTCCCAAAATGGGATGCCTAATGGGGCAGGTGGAAAAAAAGCACATTAGGAGAAATGGAGCTGGGTGGTTTTCCAACAGTCCCAGACACCTCAGTGAAAGAAAAGGGGTAGGAAAGGATGAGCTTTCACCATCTGTTTTCCCCTAGACAAAGGGCCAGACTAGATATGAACCCATTCAGCAATTGCATAGGGGTATTTTTTTTAAAGTAAACAGCAGGTGCAGGGGGTCAGGTCTGGATCCTCATGGAAGGGCTGGGGAAATGTAACCCTCCCTGCTGCGGTCCCAATCTGCGTCGGAAGGAAAGCTTTCACTGGCATCAGTAGACGCTTTCCTTGAAATGCAAACAGTAGATCCAGAGAAGTGATATTGGTGGCGTCTGCAGCAGGGGCAGAAAGAGTTAAAATTCCTCTCCCCACCACCTGGTCCTGAGGCTGCTATGGATGTGGGAATCAATGCCATTCACACAATTGTCATGTATAGTTTGGCTCTCATGGGCCTGGAAGACTTATTTTTGTGGAAGGGAACACAACAAGCATGCTATGGCGGCCTAGGAATGCTTTCAACTAGTTTATAGGATTACTCCCGCCCCCAATCTGTAGCCTGATGTGCGGAGGTAGCAAAAGGGCTGGTTACAGATGTACCGCCACAGACACACATGGCAGAGGCACTGCAGTGCGGTTTGCTCTGCTTCTTCCTGCAGGCCCATGTATAGGGGAATATGTCCCGGCTGCCTAGCGTGCAGGTGCCATAGCACAGTGCCAGAGAGCATGCTTTGCGGGCTCAGTCTCAGTTCAAAGGTGGCAGGTTCAATCCTGGGAAGCTCCAGTTGAAAGAATCCCACACAGTAAAGCCAAGAAAGACCTCTGCCGATGGCCCTGCAGAACCACGGCCAGTCAGAGCAGACTGTCCTGGATGGGCAAATAATCTGATCCGGTATTATGCAGCTTTGTATATTTGCGAGCCAACTTGGCTTCACAACGTGGCTTACCTTTCCATGAAATTGAGGCACTTTGTATCCTTCCTGGACGTAAAGGTCCACAGTCAGCCACATACATTCATATTTACAGTCATCTCTGCAGGTCCACCCTAGAATACAGGTGGGGGAAACAGATAAAATTAGGGTTAGGGGCTTATTTGGACAATGCCCAAAAGCCATGGAACTCATTGAAATAATGTTAAAGGAGTAGGGAGGGCTTGGAAGGTGCCCAGATTTGCCACGTATGTTTTATTTTAAGGGACTGTAGCTTATTCATCTCTCTCAGGGCTTATTTTGTTCTGGCCAGCCTCCCATGGCCAAAACCAAACAGGAATCCTAAGGCCGATTGTGTTTGGTTTTTTAAAACATCAAGGGGACAATCCCATGCATGTTTAGGCAGAAAAAGTCCTACAACTTTTGGCTGGCTGGGGAATGCTGGGATTTTTTTTCCTGTCTAAATATGCATAGGATTGTACCCCAAGACTGTGTTGCATCTTTCCAAATGGGCATTAACCTGCTTGGGATAAAGAAAGCTAAAATGCAAATGTAGTATCTATATTAGAACTATAGTCTGATATCCCATGTGGATTTCTCAGAATTAAATGTATTTTTGAAACTTGGATCTGCCAGTTCTAGCTGAGATGCATAACTGGAGATATAATGCGAGGTGGGGTGGCAGTGGTGAAGCTTTCCTGAGAGGCAGAACGAGGAATGCTTAAGCCTGCAAACCTATATGCATTTATTTTACTTATTAGTTTATATCCCGTTTATCTTCCAAGGAGCATAAAGTGGCATATATGGCTCTCCAACATTTGATTATCACAATCACCCTGTGAGGTAGGCTGAGAGAGGGAGGGAGGCTGAGAGAATTTGGGGGGGGGGGGTAACCTGGGTCTCCCCCGCCCTAGTCTAACCACTACACCACATAGACTCTACTTACTTGGGAGTATGTTTAACTGAACCCAGGAGGCTTGTTTCTGAGTAAACATGCGTAGAATCCAGCTGCATGTAAATGGTCCTACATTTTATATCATGCAGAAAGAAACCAGTAATTAAAGAATTGTGGCTTCTTCTTGCTTAGTGATTATAACCTGAAATAAGCCTGGCGGACAAATAAGAGGTTGAACCACATACCTAGCATGGAATGCTACAATTGCAATGCTATGCATGTTTGGACAGAAAAAAGTCCTACAACTCCCAGCATTCTCCAGCCAGCTAAACATGCCTAGGATTGCACCCTAAGCCACTCAGAATATTTTTTTATCTGTCTAGCCCATAAGCTTTCTGACATAAAGCAGGGGTGGGCAGCCTATAACTTCCTCATCGCTGGCTGGGGCTGATGAGTGCTGTAGACCAAAACATCTGCAGGGCATAAAGGAAATAGGGAGAAATAAATCTTGCAAGGATGCTGACAACAATGGGAGGACCCAATTGGTGGGTGGAGTCTCTCTGAGGAGAGGTGCTTTGAAAACAGTTCTGTGAATGGCCCAGAGAGCTTCAGCTATTGGGTGGTATAGAAATGAAATGAATAAATAAATGAACATCAAAAACAGAACAGGTTACAAGCTAGTGGTCTGTCTCCTGCCCAGCTCCTCCATCCTACTTGCTGCACCAGACAGAGGAGGGGAAGATACTAACAGGGTTCTAGTCCCCACTCAGCCACGGAAGCTCACTTTGGGCCAGGTACAGACTTTCAGCCCAACCTACCTCACAGGGTTCTTGCTGTGAGAATAAAATGGAGAGGATTATGTATGCCAAAAAACACCGGGAGGGAAAAGATCCCAAAGCGCCACTGAGTATGTTCTATAATAATTGTTTATTCGTTGCGCAAATCTCCTAAATGCTCTGCTGTGCATGTTACAAGACGAAGTCTCTTCTTCAGGAGCAATTAATCTCTTGGTCAGGACTGCTTCTGTAGGAAAGAGCCTGTTTTATTGGCTGTTCCTACAGAAAGAGAAGCAGGCTTGACTGAGAGAGTAATTGCTCATGAAGAAGAAACGTCGTCTCAAAACACATACAGCAGAGCATTTTAGAGATGTGCGCAACAAATAAACAATTTTTATTATATATATAATATATATGTTATATATATTTGGGGGTTGGGGCCTTGTAGGCCCCCTCCAACCTTACTACTGGAAGGGGCCTACAAGGCCACGAGTCCAACCCCCAAATATATATTTTATATATATATATATATATATTTGTTTATTCGTTGTGCAAATCTCTATCTATGACCATACTCGGTGGCGCCTTGGGATCTTTTCCTTCCTGCTGTTCATCGCGCACAGAGCCTCCCCTCTCAGTTTTCGAATGATGTACGCTGCCTCAGGTTCCTTACGGAGGAAAAATAGTGGGATACAAGCGTAGTAAACGAACAAAATAATGCAGTAGCCAGCAGCTTTGTAGCCTGAAAGAGGCAGGTGCACAAGTGGGGTGGCGCTACTCCAGGAGGCCGCTACCCACCCACTGGTGTGGGAAAGGCACTCTGCACATGGTCGGGCACCCCCCCTTCACCAGGGCGACCTGACCTGCCCCGCGGCCAAGTGGGCGGCGCCGCGGCTTGTGGGCGCGGCTACGCGAAGAAGGACTCCGCCTCGCCCGCCCCCGCCGGCGGGCACGGCCTCCCCTCAGCTCGGCCGGGCGCCCGCCGTACCTGCGAGGCTCATGTACAGCGGCTGGCGGGAGCGGAAGCGCCGCAGCCCGGCCCCAGAGCAGTCGCGCCTCTCGCACTGAGCCAGGCAGTCCCGGTAGACGGGCTCCCGGTCCCCCCGCGAAGCCCGCGCGGGGGCCGGCCCGGCCGCCGCCCCCAGCAGCAGCAGCAGCGCGGTGCGAGCCGCCATCGCGCCTCCCGAGGGGCCGGCGCTGCGCTTCCGGGCTGCGTCGGAAGTGGTCCTGCGCCGAACTGGCGGCGGGGGAACCCGCGCTGCGCGCTCGAGGGTTCCGCCCGGCCGCGAAGGCGGGGCATGGCGGGAGATGTAGTTTTCTCCGAGCCGCCGGCGTTTCGCCCAGTTGCTTCCCTCCTCCCTCGTGACGGGGCGATGCGTCCCTATTGCCCTTATTTTCAGGGGCGCAGCCGGATTTGAGGGGCTCCCCGTAAGGCGCTCTCCCGCTTCCTCGTCGTCCAGACCTCCTCCGCTCTTCCGTTGCGATGGCCGTTTCTGCACCTCCAGTGTATTGCACGGTCATGAGTGGCCACCCGCTGAATGGCGCGGCTCCGTTACGTGACGTCGTCATCCCACCGTTGCGTAGCATCTTAGAATAGTAGGGTTGGAAGGGGCCTGCAAGACCCTCGAGTCCAGCCCCCTGCTCAGTGCAGGAACCCAAGTCAGAGCATCCCCGACAGATGGCTGTCCAGCCCTGTCTTGAACGCCTCCAGTGTGGGAGAGCCCACCACCTCCCTAGGGAATTGGATCCATTCTCATTTTGCTCTAACAGTCAGGAGGTTTTTCCTGATGTTCAGCCGGAATCTGGCTTCCTGTCACTTGAGCCCATGATTCCGTGTCCTGCATTCTGGGATGATCCAGAAGAGATCCTGGCCTTCCTCTGTGGGACAACCTTTCAAGTCCTCGAAGAGCGTTATCCTATCTCCCCTCTGTCTTCTCTTCTCAAGGCTAAATGTGCCCCGCTCTTTCAGTCTCTCTTCATAGGGCTTTGTTTCCAGTCCCCTGATCATCTTCGTTGCCCTCCTCTGGCAGGCAGCTCGAGACCAACACTTTGCTTTGAAGTGCTCCTGGTCATCTGGGGGTTGGGGGACCCCATTGCTGTTGCTTGGTGAGGGAGGAGGTTTGAGGACGGCAGCAGGGCAACTGGGGGAGGACTCAGTGGAGTGAAGGAGGAAACAGGAAGACCAAGGCTGGGGGTCCATCCAATGCAGGAGAGGAGGAAATGAGGGACTAGGTGCAGTGAGGGCTGTAGAATCATAGAATAGTAGGGTTGGAAGGGGCCTATAAGACCCTCGAGTCCAACCCCCTGCTCATTGCAGGAATCCAAGTCAGAGCATCCCTGACAGGTGGCTGTCCAGCCTTGCGTTGAATGCCTCCAGTGTGGGGGAGCCCACCACCTCCCTAGGTAACTGGTTCCATTGTCATACTGCTCTAAAAGTCAGGAAGTTTCTCCTGATGTTCAGCCGGAATCTGGCTTCCTGTCACTTGAGCCCATTATTCCGTGTCCTGCATTCCACCCACCTATCCTGTGTTTTCCTCAAACGGGAAAAATGTATTTTTCCAAATATGCGCAAATGGGGTGCCATGACCTCCCCATGTATGTCTCCCCTAGCGCGAATGAACCGCTGTGTGTTGGTGGCTGTGGGCGGTTGTTGGGGGTGCGGTCATGATGGCAAAGGCGGCGATGACGGGCTGTGGGGCGTGTTGTCTTCCCGTGCCTGCACCACTTTGGTCCTTGCCTTTTTCGGCCTGCAGGGTCAGCAGAGTGGCAAGTCGGCAGAGCAGTGTGCTGGCCTGCTAACCTGCCGGGATGCCCCCCTGCTGTGCATTCTCAGCGAATAAATGGCAGAGATTGTCAAAAACACTGAATGGGGAGGCAGGGGTGGCCCCGGGGGAGAACGGTGGGGGGACTGTCTGCGTGTCAGTCCCCATCCACCAATAATGTGCAAGGGGAGGAAATAGGGCAAGAACCAGGAAGGAGCTGTCGCTACACCCCAGGGGCATGTAATGCTTTTTTAATGGCCATAGGAGTGCTCCCTCCATGGTGAATGTGGTTCAGTGTAAGCAGATGTGAAGTGATGCATGTTGGGGCAAAAAATCCCAACTTCAAGTATAGCCTGATGGGATCTGAGCTAGCGGTGACCGACCAGGAAAGAGGTCTTGGGGTTGTGGTGGACAGCTCCATGAAGATGTCAAACCAGTGTGCGGCCACTAAAAAAGGCAAACTCCATGTGAGGCATAATTAGAACAGGAATTGAGAATAAAACTGCCAACGTCATGCTGCCCCCATGCAAATCTATGGTGTCACCACATTTGGAATACTGTGAACAGTTCTGGTCACCACACCTATAAAAAGATATTGTAGAGCTGGAAAAAGTGCTGAAAAGAGCAACTAAAATGATCAAGGGGCTGGAGCATCTCCCCTATGAGGGAAGGTTACAACAGCTGGGCATGGTTAGCTTGGAAAAAAGGAGGGTAAGGGGAGGCATGAAAGAGGTCTAGAAAAGTATGCATGGCTAGGGAGATATTTTTCTCCCTCTCTCAAAATACTGGAACCCGGGGTCATTTCTTGAAGCTGTTTGGTGGGAGCTTCAGGACAGATGAAGGAAGGATGTCTTCACACAGCGCGTGGTTAAACTGTGGAACTCGCTACCACAGGAAGTGCTGGCCACCAATTGTACTGGATTGAAAAGGAGGTTAGAGAAATTCCTGGAGGGAAGGCTATCAATGGCTACTAGTCTTGATGGCTATGTGCTATCTCCACTACCAGAGGCAGTGAGCCTATATATGCCAGTTGCTGGGGAACATGGGTGGGAGGGTGCTGCTGCACTCGCGTCCTGCTTGTGGGTTCCTGGTCGACAGCTGGTTGGCCACTGTGTGAACTGAATGCTGGACTAGATGGACTCTTGGATTTTTTTTATATTTTTTTTTAGTTGTTTTTTTTTTAATTTCGGCGGGATTCTGTTGTGGGTAGCCTGCCTGATAGGCAGGAGTGAGGGGGCATGTGTCCACCTGATGGAGGCAGTGGGGGGAGTGTTGGGGGCCAGAACATACCAAGGCTGGGCAGCTTGCGCTGGTGGAGCGCTAGGGGCAGGCCATGCCACGTAAGGGGAACAAGGGAGAGATGTGTAGTATCTGTCCCCTGCTCTGGGCCTGTCCAGAGCCAAACGATGGCTGGGGGAGGCGTGACTCCATCTTCTGGCCTTCTCACTCCTTCGTTTGCTGCTCTGCAATGCCAGGTCTGTTACCCAGAAAACTTCCCTCATCCATGACATGATCCTGGACGAGGGTGCAGACCTGGCATGTATTATGGAGACCTGGCTGGCCGAGGCCACTGCTCCAACTCTTGCGGCCATGTGTCCAGCCGGATTTTTGTATGCACAGCAGCCGAGGGCTGGGGATCGGGGAGGGGGAGTGGCTGTTATCTACTGAGAGTCCTTGGTCTTCACCAGACCCCCTCTCCGGGAGACCAAGGTTGCTGAGTGCATGTACTGGAGGTTGGGCCCGAAGGGCAGTCTGGGGATTCTGCTCATGTACCGTCCACCCTGCTGCACGATTGACTCCCTGGCCGAGGTGCTTGAGGTGGTCTCTGATGTGCGTGTGCAGTCCCCTAACTTATTGGTGTTGGGGGACTTCAAAGTACATTCGGAGGCCATCCTCACAGGAGCACCACGGGACTTCATGGAGACCATGGCTTCCTGGGAGCTGCACCCTATTCTAACTGGACCCACCCATGTAGCCGGTCATGCACTAGACCTTGTGTTTGTTTCTGGAGAAGCGGGGAGTGATCTGGAAGTCGGGGGTATATCCACCACCCTCTTGTCACGGTCAGATCATTATCTGGTGACGGTAGACTTCTCGGTTTCACAACCCCTCCGCATGGGTGGAGGACCCATTAAAATGGTCCGCCCCAGGTGTCTTATGGATCCAAATAGATTCCTGAATGCGCTTGGGGATTCTCTGGAGCACGCTAACGGCCACTCAGTCAAGACCCTGGTGGGTGGCTGGAATGCCGCAATCACTGGAGCATTAGATCGGGTGGCTCCGAAACGCCCTCTCCCCCTGAACAGGGCTCGGACTGCACCATGGTTCAATCTGCAGTTATGAGCTCTGAAACAGGAGGTGAGACGGCTAGAGTGCCGGTGGCGGAAGTCTCGCTCCAAAGACGATCAGACACGGGCTAGAGTTGTATCTTCAGCCTATCACGTGGCAGTGAAGGCAGCAAAAAAGGAATATTATGCTGCCTCTATCGCATCTGCAGAGTGCTGTCCCAGGAGGCTGTTCCAAGTGGTCCGGAGCCTGGTCGGTCCTGTGGCTCCGGAACCACTGGAGCATTCTAAGGCCTCCTGTGAGGCCTTGGCAAGGCACTTTGCAGATAAAATTGATCGGATAAGGAGTGTTACTCCGCACGCTGTGGATACAGTTAGTGAGCAAGAGGCGGCCTGAGGCAAACCGGTTTTGTGGGATCGGTTCCAGCTTCTTCCTCCTGATGAAGTGGACAAGGTGCTTTCATCTGTAAGGCCGACCACCTGCTTATTTGATCCTTGCCCATCGTGGCTCATTATGGGCTGCAGAGAGAGACTGGGTGAGGGGATCAGGGCGGTGGTGAACGCCTCCCTAGAGGAGGGAGTGATGCCATCAGCCCTCAAGGAGGCAGTGATCAGACCGCTCTTAAAGAAGCCCTCCTTGGATCCCCAAGTTCTGAACAACTTTCGCCCAGTCTCAAATCTGCCATTTGGGGGCAAGGTGATAGAGCGGATGGTGGCGATGCAGTTGAAGGCACACTTGGAAGAAACCGATTATCTAGACCCATTTCAATCGGGCTTCAGGCTTGGGCATGGGACAGAAACGGCCTTGGTCGCCTTGGTGGATGATATGAGGAGGGCTCTGGATAGGGGTGAATGCTCCTTCCTTGTTCTCCTCGACCTCTCAGCGGCTTTTGATACCCTTGACCACGGTATCCTCCTGGACCGCCTGGAGGGGTTGGGCATTGGAGACACCGTATTGCGGTGGTTCTGGTCCTTCCTCTGTGGCAGGTACCAGAGGGTAGCACTGGGAGAGGAGGTTTCGGACCCGTGGCCACTCACTTGTGGGGTGCCACAGGGTTCCATCCTTTCCCCGATGCTATTTAACATCGATGTGAAGCTGCTGGGTGCTATCATCAGGAGGTTTGGGGTGCGGTGTCATCAGTATGCGGATGACATGCAGCTCTACCTCTTGTTCAAATCTTCACCAAGGTTGGCCGTAGAATCCCTGTCTGGAGACGGTGAGTGGCTGGATGGGGAGGAATAAGCTGAAGCTGAACCCTGACAAGACCGAGGTACTTTTGGTGGGAGACAAGAGGAGGCTGGGGGATGTTGACCTGGTGTTGAATGGGGTACGGCTACCCTTGAAAGACTAGGTCCGCAGCCTGGGGGTCATTTTGGACTCCCAGCTGTCCATGGAGGCTCAGGTGTCAGCTGTGAGCCGGACAGCGCTGTACCAACTCCATCTGATACGACGGCTGCACCCCTTCCTTCCCGACCATCTGCTCCCATCAGTAGTACATGCCTTGGTCTCCTCTCGTTTAGACTACTGTAATGTGCTCTACTTGGGGTTACCCTTGAAGACGGTTCGGAAGCTGCAGCTGGTACAGAATGTGGCGGCTCGCCTGATTAAAGGCAGCTGCCGGCGAGATCACATCACTCCAGTGCTGAAGGAGTTGCACTGGTTACCAGTTGTTTTCCGGGCCAAATTCAAGGTGTTGGTTTTGACCTTTAAAACCCTATATGGTTCCGGCCCAGCCAGACTTTTTTTTCTGTCTAAACATGCATCTGATTGCACCCTGAAACCTGGCAACTTAAGGAGCGCCTCCAGCAACACCAGACAGGCCACTTAACAAGATCAGCCTCTGATGGCCTTCGCTCTGTCCCATCAGCCAGGACAGCTAGACTGGTGGGGACGAGGGAGAGGGCCTTTTCTGTGGTGGCCCCCACTATGTGGAACTCCCTCCCTAGGGAACTCTGCCATGCCCCCTCTTTAATGCGCTTCCGCTGTGCATTAAAAATGTGGTTGTTCAGGCAGGCATTTGGAGTGGGTTAGGGTATTTTAGAAAATGTTTTTATTGTAGAATTTTATTGTTTTAAACTGTTTTATTATATGTTGTACATAGCCCAGAGTGGCTGGGTGACCAGCCAGATGGGTGATTAATAAATTTAATAAATAAAATAAAAATAAATTGGTCTGATCCAGCAGGGCTCTTCTTATGTTCTTCTATTCAAAGCTGGACTTCTGCTGTCCTTGGTGTGGAATGGAGACGGGGCAAGTGAATGGGCAGTGGGGAGAGAAGCGAGGAGAAAGGGGAACTGAGTCAGAAAGGGGTCCCAGTGAGGGCATTTATACCCTGATTTTCAAGGCAAAAGGTTTTAACAAAGCGGCTTTTAATACAGCTAAGCAAGTATAAACACAAGGGGTTTTTTTTAAGCATTAAAAAAAAGCAAAAGGCAAAAAACAATTCCCTAAGCCTCTTCCAGTTGTATGACTGATTTCAGTACATGAACAAATCAAATGTTAGTGACGTTTAGGAGATGAAGGAACCTGATTCAGTGAGAAAATTTGGACTGGATCCCCAAACCTGCAGCTCCTGAAACTCAGGGGGAGGAAGTACGTGAATCCGCTGGCATCTGATAGAGAAAGAAGATGGCTCCCTCCCAGCGCATAGTAAATAGAATGGTCCTTGGCTCTGTTCCCTCACCCTGAGACTCCACCTTCTCCTTGAAGACAGAGACTTGGGGCGCAATCCTATCCACGTTTTGACATAAAGAAGTCCTACAACTCCCAGAATCCTCCAGCCAACATGGCTGGCTGGGGAATTCTGGGAGTTGTAGGACTTTTTTTTTCTGTCTAAACATGCATCTGATTGCACCCTGAAACCTGGCAACCCTAATCAGACTTCATTAGGCAAAGGATCTGGAGGAATCATTTCCTTTTGTGGTCATAACATTTGGTTGTGATTCCTAAAACATTTTCTCTCCCACCTTCCTCAGAATCAGTGAGGATGGAATTTAGGCTATTGCAGGGGTCCCCAACGTGGCACCTGCGGGGGCCTCCACTGGTACCTGCAAAGTTCTTCACTCCTTGCCCTCTTTAAAAATTTACTTTTAATGAAGACTTTCAAAAACGTTCAGGCGCCGGGTTCTCCTTCCTGTTCCTGACCCTGCTGCTGCTGATCAGCTGATAAGCGGGCAGGAGGAGAAGGAAAGGGTTGCTTCCTGGCGCCATCCAATGTTTTCTTGTCCACACAGACCTTTCCCCTTTGATCTCTCTCTTCAGCCCCAGCCCCTTTCCTTACTATTTCTCTCCCTTACCCACCCCTGGCCTTCTTTCTGTCCCTTCTTAACCCCTGGTCTTGCTCTTTCTCACTCACCCCTTTACCTCGCTTTTTCTCCCTGCCTCCTAGCATCTAGCCCCATTCTTTCTCTCCCCTCTTCCCTTTTTTATTTGCTATATCCCCCTCCCTCCCTCCCTCCCTCCCTCCCTCCCTCCCAGCCTTGCTGTTTCTCTCTCTGGACTAGCCAGGCCCCCATGGTGGCCATTATGTGACTAGCCACATTCTCCATGGGAGCCATTTTGTAGTGGTGCCCACAGCAGTTTCTCAAATTCCCAAATGTGCCTACAAGTCCAAAATGGGTTGAGTACCCTGGGGCTATTGCATGTTTATTCTAATTATTTTACGTCAAGGGGTTGGTTCCAGATTTAGTCATAAAAGGTAAAGGTAAAGGTGTCCCCAACCAGTCGTGTCCGACTCTAGGGTGCGGTGCTCATCCCCGTTTCCAAGCCGAAGAGCCAGCGCTGTCCGAAGACGCTTCCGTGGTCATGTGGCCGGCATGACTGAACACCGAAATGCACGGAACGCTGTTAGTCATACCTAGATTTAGTCATACCTAGGGCCAAAACAGATGTTACTTTAAATCTGTATCTAGCAGCTTTGTCTTTTTCATTTTTACTCTAGAGTAGGCACAGGGCTCCAGTCCAGATCAGAACTCTGTGGGTGATAGGGATCATTTAAGGTTCAGATCAGCCCCCCCCTGCACCTACTCTAGAGTACAAATGAAAAAAGATGTAGCTGTTAGACACATCTTTAATGTCTGTTTTGGCACTTAGACCCATTGAAACGGTGGTCTCAAGGTAGTCATGGATAACTTAAGTCCCATAGATTTCAGTGGGACTACTGTAAGTATGACTAAATCTGAAACCAACCCTATGTAATGACTGAAGTGATAGTTAGCCTCTGGTGAACTATGAACAGAATTGTGGCTGCTTTTGTTTATCAGTTATTGTTACCTGAATATTGACTATTGTATGTTTTTTATGGTGGGTTTTATGTGCTTATGTATTTTTAGTTTTGTATGTGTACTGTTCAGGTACTGCTCTGCAGAGAATGCAGATCATAAGTTTTGTAAATAAATTCTATATGTTAATTATGCATTGCATTAAATACCTGTTAGTCCTGAATCTGCTACCCAATAATAGGCTGCACTGGTTGGCCTTATGTTTCAAAATGCACTGGATGACCCTGTGTGTTCTAGTGTTTTGAAAGAGAGAGATAAAATCTTCTCCCTATTTATTCTTTCCACACCATCCATCATTGTATAAATCTCTATCACATGTTTTTTCCCCTCCCACAATTGTCAGTTTTGCTGGTAAACCAAAAAGCCTCCCCCTGCCCTCATCTGGAAGACGCTTCGTTCTTCCAGTCATTTTACAGCCCCATCCTACGCAGAATTAGTAATCTCTAAGCATATTGAAAATCAGTGGGTTGTAGGCATGTCTATCTTTGTAAGGGATTGGGCTGTTAACAGTGCAATCCTATACGTGCCTACTCAGAAGTCCCATTGTTGTCAGTGGGGCTTCCTCCCAGGTAGGTATTATAGCATTGCACCCTTTTCTATACTTCTCACAGCTGTATGATAACCTTTCTAAAATGGGGCGACCCAAAAGGATTCATGTGTGAGTGCATTATAGATTTATATAATGGCATTGTGTTTTCTTTTTTTCATTTGTCTCTTCCCTGAGCATTCTTATTTTTCATTGTTCAATAGCAGCAGGGAAGATATTGTTTCCAAGCCTTAATGCCTGCAGTTTCTTATCATTGAGATTATAATCTCAAGGTAGATAGATGTCTCTTTCAGGTGGGAAATAAGCAATAAACCCAGTCTTCACACACAGCTACAGGGCATGAAAAATATAGCTAGGAGGGAAGAAAATAATCAGTTAACACCACAAGAGAGCTTCCCCCCTGTTTGGCTGCCTGTAGGGTTTGACTGAAGCCTTGAAAGAGCCCATTCTCTAGAAATCCCTTCCTGTTCCAAGAATTTCCTCTGCAGGGCTCAATCTTTCAAGCCAACAACCCCTCCTCCCCTTCTGCAAAGCCCTCTCCCACCCCCTGGCCTTTCATATCTGAAAGAGCTACAACAAACCCAGCAACGTCCAGATCACAACCGGTAGCAAAGCAAGGCTGCCAGAAGCAGCAAGAAAGCAACTGCAAACTGATGAGGCCTGTTACATGTATGACTTATAAATCAGTCAGGAGTTTGTCACAACCCCAGCAACGGTCAAATAATCTTTGAGGCTTTCCTTGGAAAGGGTTTAGAGGGGAGTTACAAAGATGAAAGAGAATCTAGGACAGCAATTCCTAAAATGTGGTACAGTGTTTTGCAAACAGTTCCATGGGTGAACACTCAGTTTGCAGGCTGGTCCCTTTGGGTTCCTCCTTGTCTAAATTAAAAGGTATAATGGGGTCCAAGCAACAGGCTTCTTTATAATCAGCATCTGAAAGAAAAGGCACAATGTTAGTATCAAAGGCTTCTACACTGATAGGTTTTTTTTCTCACTCAGATCATGGCTTCTGGCAGAAAAATAATTTTCTCCAGCCTTGCAGTTTAAATCTGCTGCAACATTAGGTTAAACAAAAGTTTAAGTGCTAGGTAGATGATTTCTATAGCTGGAGGTTCTGTACACTTAACTCCTCCCGAACTGTAGTGAAAGTAAAAGGAAAATGTTGAATGCTGTTCAAGTGCAAACAATGATAAGTGCCAAGTTAAAAGGTTTTTGCACTCCAATGCATTTGTATTCTGTACTAGCTGCCTGGGGTGCTGGGAAAGGGGAATTGGTTTGTATGTGCTTTGTGTCACTGAGATGTTCCTTGGTCAGGATAAATGACTGAATTGGGCCTGAATACACAGTGCACAGATAGATAACTCAGAGCACAAGCAGATCTTGTGCTTCGTAGCAATTGCTCTTGCAACCCTGCATATCCAGTAAACTGGCACCAGAATGTAGAAAGAACTGAACTTTAATTCTAAAGCCTTTCAAGCAGCTTCCTATGGGGTGCCTGTAAAATAAGAAAAAAACAGTGATCACAAACAACAAGAACACTTAAAATATTGGCCCAAAGGACAGCAAGCGCTGAGAACTGCTGGACCAGAAAGCAAGCATCTCGGAATTCCGTATGATTCGTTCCAGAGATAAAATGTAACATGGGGAGGGATATGCTACCAGATTTCAAATATTGAAAAATGGTAGAGAAAGAACAGCAGGAGCAGTTTTTTCAGGCTCCTTCTTAAGAACTGGACCAGAAGAAAGGCTTTTAATTTTAAACCACAGGGAAGTAGATCCAAGTTACACCAAGTTAACATATGTTAAGAGCACCAAGACAAACTGCCTGGGGGAGTTGCTGGGCCTCTTGCCTTGGAGATTTCAGGCAAAAGGTTGGCAGGGGCAGCTCTACCATTAGATGGAGAGAGGCAGCTGCCTCAGATGGCAGATGCTGTGGGACAGGAAGCAGCGGTGGGGTGTTGGAGGGGGGACACAGTTGTGTGCTCCATGCAGCCTGCCCTGTTCCCCCTAAGTTGGCCTGATGCCCTCAGGTGTGCTGAAGGATGATGTCCTGTCACCAGTGTTTAGGTAAATCAAATTACCAGTCCAGTTGGCTTTTACACATGAAAGTGTATGTGTGTGTGTGTGGGGGGGGGATCTTTGCCTCAGGAAGCAAAATGTCTTCCTCTGGCCCCTGAAGTTGAGTAGGATATTCAGAAACGAGTAGGAGTTTGCTTGATACAAACCATTGAGCTCAGCTGCCTTACTCAATGAACTCTTCAGAAAGGAAATGACCCTGTCTATGCTCTTTTTCTGTACCTTAACATTCTATACCGTGCAGGCCTCTTGTGCTTGTAACAGCAGCACAGAAAGAATTATTTCAGCAGATGTGCCTTTTCTCCTTCCGTTACTATGATGACCTTCAAAAGCGCATTCAAAGAGGATATTTTCCTGCTCAGGCCCCAGTGGAAAAATTGGGAGTTGGACAAGACCAAGACTAAGGTATTGTTTAAATTGATATCTTGCCTTTCTACATGTATCAGCCAACCAACAATAAAAATACAATAGGAGTTTGAGCTTTTTTACATGGGGCATTTATTGTGCGCTCAAACAACTCATGGTTGTTTACAGGTTCTTTAGATGACATCCTAATCCTCCCGTTTTGCTTCTGTTTTTAAAGAGCAGTTTCAGCAGTTTTTTTCAGAGCAGGGAAAATGCAGTATTATTTCTGAAAGCAAAAGAACATGTGTTTTCCACTTGTGTATTTGCACTATTCCACTATACCACAGTGTCACCTAGAGGTTATGTAGCAGAAAAGCAGGAAAGGAAACTGGCGATTCCACATGTACAATACGTAAATAGTAAAGGTTTGTATATATGTATGGTGGCTGGTATGTATCTGGAATGATTGACAGGTGAGTGTGAGGTGAGGTTTGGCAGAGTGTGGGCAAGAATGACAGTTTGGCAAGTGGAAGAAAGGGGGAGTGGCTGAGTGAGAATGGATGTGATTGGATCCATTTTCTGCTTGTGCAGAAAAAGGTGGGGTGAGTGCTTCTGGAGAGTCAGAGCAGTCTGGGAGTAAAGTAGATTGGGAATAAGATGGATAAATTTGAGATTAGATTGGGAGATAAGAGTGGGAACATCTAGAGAGATAGTCTGTGGGTTAGAGAGTGTGTCAAATAGTGTAAGAGAGGGTGTGAGAGGTTTTGAATATAGAACTAAAAGCAAAAGTTATATTGTGCAGTTTATAGTGTTGCCTTATTTTAATCATTATCCCTGATATCCTTTCCTCATCCCAACCCTGTTGGGATTCCAATCCTGTTGTAGCAAATAAACCTTCTTTGTTTTCAATTTTAGAAGACAGTTATTAAGAAGGGTTTCATGGAATAACCCCCACGTGCCGACTGCTTGGTCTGTGCTACCAAAAAGAAAGAAAGCAGCTCAAAAAAGGGTTATTGGTGGCAGCAATTGTGAGAGCGGTGAAGCATCACAAGAGTTCTGGGTGAGAGCCTAAAAGTCGCAGTGTGAGGAGAGACACTGGCCAAAGCACCTGACCTGGTGACTAGAAGTAGGATCACGAGGTGATCAAAAAGGCCACGGGTCTTTGTTTAGAAATGCTCTTTGGTTAGAGTAGGGATGGCGGAGAATTTCTCCCTGAAACTTCGGGGGGCCGAGCGCCAACGTGTTCGGCCCCCCGAACAAGTTTCGGGGAGAAATTCTCTGCACCCCCCCCCCCGCACCCCGCACCCCCCCCAGGACGGGACTTACCTTTGCTGAATGTCCCTCCCGGCGGCGGGTCCGGCCGGCGGTTCGGCGGGTGTTCGTCCGGGGCGGGAGCGGCAGCCGGTCTTTCGACCGGCTGCCGCCCCCGCCATTCCAATAAAAGACAAAAAAAATGCCCCCGTGATAGGCTACGTGACGATTAACGTAGCCTATCACGGCTAGATCTGCAAAGTCAGCCGTGACAGGCCACGTTAATCGTCACGTAGCCTATCACGGGTGACTTAAAAAAAAAAAAGCACGTACGCTAATGGCGGCCCCCATAGGGAGCCGCCATTCCCGTTCCTTATTTGGTCGCTGTAGTCTACGTAAAGATTTACGTAGACTACGGCGAAAATAAGGGCAACGCTATTTGCGTTACCCTTATTTTCGCCGTAGTCTACGTAAATCTTTACGTAGACTACAGCGACCAAATAAGGAACGCGAATGGCGGCTCCCTATGGGGGCCGCCATTAGCGTACGCGCATTTTTTTTTTTTAAAGTCACCCGTGATAGGCTACGTGACGATTAACGTGGCCTATCACGGCTGACTTTGCAGATCTAGCCGTGATAGGCTACGTTAATCGTCACGTAGCCTATCACGGGGGCGTTTTTTTTTTTTTTTTAAACTTTGGAGTTCGCGACTGGGCGAGGCGAGGCGCCTCCTCCCCAGCCTGAATTTCGGCTGGGCGAGGCGGGAAGCCTCCCCCCCGGCCTGAATTTCAGCCGGGCGAGGCGGGAAGCCTCCCCCCCCTGGCCTGAACTTCGCGGGGGGAGCAGCGAAGCGCCTCCCCCCCACCGCGAACAAGCTTCAAGGACAGGTAAGTGACTTTGGTCCACCCCTAGGTTAGAGCTCTGATCTCAGCTCTGCAGTGAAACTCAAAGTAGATACAGTGGATTAACAGTCTCATGTAGAAAAACCCTTCAAATATCTATAAGCTAAAAAGAGTAGATAAAACTAATCATTGATAAAGCACCATAGCGGCCCACGTTAAAAAAATGTTAAGAGCTGTAAATTTTTTAAAACTCAAGTTGGCTTGACAAGGCTTTGAATTAATAGCCTGAGGGCGGAAGGATATTAGTGAGAGGTCTAAGTGAACTTCTCTTGGAAGGGAGTTCCGGAGATGGGATGCAAACACCGAGAAAGCCCTCTCTTGTGTCCGTCAAATGTGCCTCAGATATTGACTGGACTGAGAGAATGCCCCTCCAGAAGACCTCAAGTCTCAGGCTTGTAAAGAAGAAGTCGGTTCCTTAAGCTAATCAGGTCCCAAGCCTTCTAGGGCTTTATAGGTCATAAACAGTAGTTTGAATTTTGCTCAGAAGTGAACCAGTGAAGCTGTTGTAATGAGGTTGCATGTGTCTGCCTATAAGCAGTACCCTTTCACTGTTAATTGGAGCTTGGAGAGTTTTCTGTTGTACATGAACTTTTGCTGTTACTTCCTTTATATCTGCTTGTTCTTTCTCACTTTACCTACCTGCTTAACGCTTTTTGCATGTTCTGAGGGTAACTCATCAGGTAATTGTCAGGGACATTCTAGTCCTGCATTGTTGGTTTTCTTAAGAGCCACCATCTTCCTTTCTCCTCAAGGTCAATACTCTTCATTTGCTCCCTCTTTTACACTGTCTCTTTTCATTGCCAAATGTGTGTGCATAATTGAATAAAAATTAAAAAATTTCTAATTGCTTTATTCACAAAGCCTCAGACAGCCACGCTCAAGCCTGTGTGTGGTACTTGCACTCCTTAATCTGGAAGTCTTTTGTGGACAAGCCACTTCACATGCTCAAAGGCATTGCTATCTGGATGATTATGTCACATTACTGATGTAGAGTAATTGTTAAGAGACTGATCTAAGAATATGGAAGTCCCACGTTTGAATCTTATCTCTGCCTTGAGCTTACTAGGCAACCACACTTTCTCAGCCCTCCCATCTGCAGTATGGGAATGATAATACTAGCCTATCTTTCAGCATTGTTGTTAGAAATACAATATTTCTTTATTTTCTTACATAATTTGTATCTTGCACCTTCAGCATAAATGTATGTTCCCAGGATGGCTAACAAAATAGTAAGAAACAGAATTACAATATTAATAATTGAGGCATTCAAACTAAGAACAGCCATGCTGGATCAGACCAAGGGTCCATCTAGTCCAGCATTCTGTTCACACAGTGGCCAACCAGCTGTCAACCAGGAACCCACAAGCAGGACACGAGCGCAACAGCACCCTCCCACCCATGTTCCCCAGCAACTGGTGTACATAGGTTCACTCCCTCTGGTACTGGAGGTAGCATATAGCCATCAGGACTAGTAGCCATTGGTAGCCTTTTCCTCCAGGAATTTGTGTAACCCGCTTTTAAAGCCATCTAAACTGGGGGCCATCACTACATCCTGTGGTAGCGAATTCCATAGTTTAACTTTGCGCTGTGTGAAGAAGTCCTTCCTTTTATCTGTCCTGAAATTCCCACCAATCAGCTTCAAATAGACAGTAAAATCAAACTGCTGTCTGTTAAAAATGCTAACACTAGCAGTTCTTAAAAAGCCTGGGGAAACAGAAATGTTTTTGCCTGGCACTTACATTATTGTAACGAGAGTACAGGTGAGCCTCCCTGGGATGGCATTCCAAAGGTGAAGAGCCACCACTGAAAAGGCTCTCTACTCATCACCTGCTGCATATCAGATGGTGGGTGAGGGATGATCAGATGATGATCTTAGTGAACAGGTGGACTGATACAGGAAAAGGCAGTCTAGAAAATATCTTTTAAAGATAAAGCATGTAAAGCAGTTTGGACTCCTTAAAATGGTGCATAGATGCTCACTTATTACCATTTTGCAGGAGCAAGACTTGTTAATGGCAAGAAGTTCTGGGCTGAGCCTTGGCTATTGTATTCCTCTTTCCCTGCTGTGTCCATTTAAGATAGATTCCTCTAGTACCAGGTTGCTGATCTCCAGGTACATTTGATATATAATTACATATTTGGTGTCTTTTTTGAAATAGACTGCAACTTTTAATTGGTTTGGGGTGCAATGCTATATCATAAGAACATAAGAAGAGCCATGCTGAATCAGACCAAGGGTCCATCTAGTCCAGCATTCTGTTTACACAGTGGCCAACCAGCTGTCGACCAGGAATCCTCTAGCAGGACACAAGTGCAACAGCACCCTCCCGCCCATATTCCCCAGCAACTGATGTACATAGTCTCACTGCCTCTGGTACTGGAGAGAGCACATAGCTGTCAAGATTAGTAGCCACTGATAGCCTTTTCCTCCAGGAATTTGTCTAATCCCCCTTTAAAGCATCCAAATTGGTGGCCATCGCTACATCCTGTGCTAGCGAGTTCCATAGTTTAACTCTGTGCTGTGTGAAGAAATCCTTCCTTTTATCTGTCCTGAATCACCCACCAATCAGCTTCATGGGATGACACCCCCGCCCCACCCCCTTCTGGTATTTTCAGAGAGGGAGAAAAATGTCTCCCTATCCACATCCTCCACACCATGACTTATTCACTTAACTGGGAGTTAAATCCCATTGAACTCAGTAGAAGTTACTTCTCAGTAGAAATGTACAGGATTGTTTTGTTAATCAGTAAACCAGGCTACAATCCATATACACTTACACGAACCCATCCGTTGAATTTAAGAGGGCTTACTTCTGAGTATAGGACTGCAGAGAGAATTGACCAAAGGATTGGTGGGGGACTATGTTAATCCACGGATCAGAGAGCTAAGAACATGCTTTGCACTGAAGCTATTTTGAATCTGGTGTGAGTGACAGGACATGACAGAACATATTAAAGACCTTTCCTTCTAAGACTGGTGTAGTAGCGTTTGTTTATTAAATATTAAGAGCTTCCTGCTTCTTTCATTCCCCCAGAAGGGTGCCTATACTGAGGTTTTGTTAATGCAAATGTATTTATATTATTTAAATAACCAAGATTAATCACTTCCCCTTTAGTCAACTAAAAAATAATTTGACAGCCCTGCTTTTCAAATAACTCTGTCTTTTCCCCACCCCGCTCAAATTTTATATACTTTTCTCCTCCCCACCTCTCTTTAGGTATCGTCCTTGGCAAGTGTATTGTCGTTTTAATTCTTTTTTTTAGACAATGTTTTCCTTCTGTTTGTCCATTCAAGGCCGACGCTCTAAAAACAGAAAAGCCTCCAGACTGCTCAAGGAGAAGAGAAAATTCTATCTTCAGTAGCAAGGCGGCAAAGGGAAAAAAGTTCTAAAAGTTTAGTCCCCCCTTTATTTCCCACGAGGCAGCGAACGCCTTTGACGTGCGCCAGCGGAGAACTCGTTTGCCACTCCCGAGGGAGCCGGAATCCTTTCCGGGGGCGCGCTGAGCGCGTTCCCGACGCCAGTGTTGGTGGAAAGACAGAGAGAGAGAGAAAAGAGGTGTCGGCGGGTTCTTTTTTTTTTTAAGGAAGTAAAGAGGGTTGAAAAGTTGGGTTGGAAAGAAAAGTGGGAAGAAGCATTGCGGAAACGAACCGGGCACGTTGCTCCGAGGCTGTTGGGGAAAAACAAATACTTCTTCCTGGACGAAATTATGAGCTGGGATTTGCAATGAAAAAACAATGGGGCCCTTTCTCAGCCCCTGCTGGTTTTGTACGGGGCTCCTCTTGGTTTCTGTCTGGCCCGGCGTTCGGAGCACAGAAGGTGGGTCTGAATTCGTATGTCGGTATTAGTTTGATTATTAAAAAAAAAAAAAAAGGTTGAGAGAGGCAATGGGGAGGGCAGGAGGGGAAACCTTTTAGCAATTTTGGAGACCAGGGAAGAAGTGGCTCTGGTTGGAAGAAACTGCACCCCAGAGCGAGAAAAAAATCGTTGTGTGCAACTTGTTGGTTTTATATGTTAACGCTGATCCGAATGTCGATACAGACCAAAGTCAGGGGAGAGAAAAATCAAGTTATTTTAACTGTTTAAAAGCTGTGGGTGTTGTGGCTGGTGGATCTTAGAAGTGGGGTCAGAGAAACCTTCCGTTGAAATTGGGTCGTATCCAGTGTTAATGGATACTATGTTAATGTTAATCCTACGTAGAGTAGACCCCACGGAAATGAATGAGACAGGTCTCATTCATTTCCGTGGGTCTACTCTATGTAGGAAAGTTCTACGTAGAGCTACCCATTGACCCCTCTGATTGGGTTCGCTGACACTTCAGGACACACGTTCAAGAAAAAAAAATTGTTCAACGCGGATTATCTGTCTTTGAAGATGTCGCGTATCCCCTCCCTTTATAGCCCTCTTCCCAAATCGAGCTGGTTAGAAAAAAATGCAACCCCGCCCTTGCAGTACGTGTTTTGTATGGTTCCGGGAACGATTCTAACCCGTATTGGCGGTTATGAGCATGGAGGTGGACAATAGTGGTTATTCTGGGTTAATTACTCCAATACTAAATTATTTGAGGTTTATAGTGGTGATTTTTGCGTGTGTGCGTGAATGACTCACTTTAACTAAAGTTTACTGTAGTGTCAGGACTGCGTTGCAAAGTGTGAGTGGGTGTTGTGATTTGTAAGGAAAGAGAACGTGCCAGACTTCACGCTGGCCTATGCCAGAGGTGGGCTTGTTTTGAGCCTTGCATATAAAAATAATAAATAAAAAGTTTGCAATCCTACTTCAGTCCTAATGGACCACCAATGTACATTAAGTTTTCAAAGTAAAAAATACAAGCATTGGATCTCTGAACTGTCAAGGTATAACTAATCTTTGTCAAATAATCCTGACTATGTGCTCTTGCTTAAGAACATGAAGAGGGCCTTACTTGATCGGACCCAGAACTACTTATAGTGCAGTCCTATACATATCTACTCAAATATGACCTCCATTGAGATTAGTGGGATTTACTCTCAGGTAAGGGTGTATACTCCAAAAAAAGATGTCCTCTTCATCTTAGGGGATTGGAATGCTAAAGTAGGAAGGCAAGAAATCACCGGGATAACAGGCAAGCATGGCCTTGGTGTACAAAATGAAGCAGGACAAAGGCTAATAGAGTTTTGCCAAGAGAACACGCTGATCATAGCAAACACTCTTTTCCAACAGCACAAGAGGTGACTCTACACATGGACATCACCAGATGGTCAATATCGAAATCAGATTGATTATGTCCTTTGCAGCCAAAGATGGAGAAGCTCCATACAGTCAGTAAAAACAAGACCTGGAGCTGACTGTGGCTCAGATCATGAGCTTCTTCTTGCAAAATTTCAGCTTAAATTGAAGAATGTAGGGAAAACCACTAATTCGTTCAAGTATGACCTAAATCATATCCCTGATGAATATACAGTGGAGGTGAGGAATAGATTTCAGGGATTAGACCTGATAGACAGAGTGCATGAGGAACTATGGACGGAGGTCCGTAACATTGTTCAGGAGGCAGCAACTCAATCCATCCCAAAGAAAAAGAAATGAAAGAAAGCCAAGTGGCTGTCTGAGGAGGCTTTACAAGTAGCTGAGGAAAGAAGGGAAGCGAAAAGCAAGGGAGAAAGGGGAAGATATACCCAACTGAATGCAGAGTTCCAGAGAATAGCAAGGAGAGACAAGAAGGCCTTCTTAAATGAACAATGCAAAGAAATCGAGGAAAACAACAGAATGGGAAAGACTAGAGAACTCAAGAAAATCGGAGATCTCAAGGGAACGTTTAGTGCAAAGACGGGCATGATAAAGGACAAAGAAGGCAGGGACCTCACAGAAGCAGATGAGATTAAGAAGAGGTGGAAAGAATACACAGAAGAACTATACAGGAAAGATCTGAATGTCCCTGATAGCCATGATAGTGCGGTCACTGAACTTGAGCCGGACATCCTCGAGAGTGAAGTCAAGTGGGCCTTAGTAACAACAAAGCTAGCGGAGATGACAGTATTCCAGCTGAGCTATTTAAAATCCTAAAAGACGATGCTGTTAAAGTGCTGCACTCAATATGCCAACAAATTTGGAACACTCAGCAGTGGCCACAAGACTGGAAAAGGTCAGTTTACATTCCAGTTCCAAAGAAGGGCAACGCCAAAGAGTGTTCAAACTACCGTACAATTGTGCTCATTTCACATGCCAGCAAGGTGATGCTCAAAATCCTACAAGCTAGGCTTCAGCTGTATGCGAACTGAGTACTACCGGAAGTACAAGCTGGGTTTCGAAGAGGCAGAGGAACTAGAGCTCAAATCGCCAACTTTCGCTGGATCATAGAGAAAGCGAGAGAATTCCAGAAAAACGTCTATTTCTGCTTCATTGACTATGCTAAAGCCTTTGATTGTGTAGATTACAACAAACTCTGGCAAATTCTGAAAGAGATGGGGGTACCAGACCACTTTACCTGTCTCCTGAGAAACCTGTACGAGGGTCAAGAAGCAACAGTAAGAACCGGACATGGAACAACCGATTGGTTCAAAATTGGGCAAGGAGTACGACAAGGCTGCATATTATCACCCTGCTTATTTAACTTATATGCAGAGCTCATCATGAGAAACGCCGGGCTGGATGAATCACAGGTCGGAATGAAGACTGCCGGGAGAATTATCAACAACCTCAGATACGCAGACGATACCACCCTAATGGCAGAAAGCAAAGAGGATCTCAAGAGCCTCTTGTTGAGGGTGAAAGAGGAGAGTGCAAAAGCTGGTTTGAAACTCAACATTAAAAAAACGAAGATCATGGCATCTGGCCCCATCACTTCCTGGCATATGGAAGGGGAAGAAATGGAAGCAGTGACAGATTTTATTTTCTTGGGCTCCAAGATCACCGCAGACGGTGACTGTAGCCATGACATTAAAAGACGCTTGCTCCTTGGGAGGAAAGCTATGGCAAACCTAGACAGCATAGTAGGAAGCAGAGACATCACCTTGCCGACAAAGGTCCGTCTAATCAAAGCTATGGTTTTCCCAGTAGCAACATGTGGCTGTGAGAGCTGGACTATAAGGAAGGCTGAGCGCCGAAGAATTGATGCTTTCGAACTGTGGTGCTGGAGAAGACTCTTATGAGTCCCCTGGACTGCAAGGAGGTCAAATCAGTCCATCCTAAAGGAAATCAACCCTGAGTGCTCATTGGAAGGACAGATACTGAAGCTGAAGCCGAAATATTTTGGCCACCTAATGCGAAGAGAAAACTCTCTGGAAAAGACCCTGATGCTGGGAAAGACTGAGGGCAAAAGGAGAGGAGGACGGCAGAGGATGAGATGGCTAGATAGCATCACTGATGCAATGAATATGGACTTGAGCACGCTCCGGGAGAGAGTGCAGGACAGGAAGGCCTGGCGTGCTATGGTCCATGGGGTCACGAAGAGTCGGACACAACTGAACGACTGAACAACAACAACAACAACAACAAAGGGTGTATACTAAGATTGCAGCCTTAGTTCAGCATTCTTTGTAGAATCAAGCAGAAGCAGACCCTACATGGGCCACTGGAAATTTGGTAATGGACCGCCAGCTCCTTCTGCCTGCCTGGAAGTGATGGACTGTTCTGTCAATCAAGTGACGGACTGTTCTGTCAATCAACTGTATATTCCACCTTCACAAGCAAAAAGGGGCATCTATCAGGGATGCTTTACCCTTACCCCTTTGTGGGACTCTTGTCATTTTCAGGCCAAATCCTTAAATGCCGTTCTGCCCTTGGGCACTGGGATACCTACATGTAGTGACTTTTTTTAAAACCCACATTTCTTTCTTGATCTTGCTGCTACAAGGAAATGGGATGGGTAAAGGGTGTTTTTCAAAACAGTGTTCAGTTGAGCCTGGTTAATAACAACACAAAAGACATGATGCAGATCATGTAGCTTATCTGTATAGCACATCTAAACAGATTCTCTTAAAGGGACATTACAAAAGAATTGTCAAGTCCCCTGACACTGGGAGAATAGAACCTGGGAACTAATGGCTGGTGCCTCATGGGTCAGAGGGTTGAGCCTGTTGTGGCCAGAGGAACATAGGAAGCCACCTTGTGCCATCAGACCATTGGACCATCTAGCTCAGTGTCTACTCCAGTTTTCCCCAACCTGGGGTCCTCCAGATGTGTTGGACTACAGCGCCCATAACCCCAGGAGTGGGGGTCCAACACATTTTGATGGGCAACTGGTTGGGGAAGCTGGTCTGCCCTCCTTGGAGCTGCAACTACAGCCCCTCCCTTTTTCAAGGGAGTGACACCAGGTGGGTCAGGGGACAGAGCCTGGCGGTGTTTAGTGCCTCATAGCCAAAGTTCTCAGCCCAGACAGAAAATAGTCTGTTCCCTTGATTCTGTTGCTTGACCCTGACATTTTTGTCTCCAACTTCCCTGGAGTTGAGACCCTAAGAAGGAAGTTAAAACCCTGAAATGTCATTCAAGCCCTGAGACCTGCAACCCTAATCACAGATTTGATTAAAATAATGGCTCAAGCTCTCCCTAATGCAGATGGGTTTCAGTGCAGCAGCTGGGCTTTAAAGTGGTGCCCATCATAGGGAACATGTAAAGCTGGTCCGTAAAAGTGCTGCACTGGTAACGAGTTCAATTTGTGGCTCAATTCAAAGTGCAGGGATACTCATCAATGGTCTTGTTCTAGTGGAGGGATGGGCAACATGTGGCTGTCCTCCAGGTGTTGGACTGAAACTCACCTAATCCTTCACCATTGGGTATGCTGACTAGGGCTGATGGGAGTTGCAGTCTGACCACATCTGGAAGGCCACATGTTACCCACCTCTGGTCTAAAGTATTTAAAGGATAGTTTCTTCCTGTCACGCCCATCATCCCTGTGCATTAAGTTAATCTGTGGAGACTTTGCTGAAGATGCCAATGCCCTCTGAGCAGTAATGAGAGGGCATAAGGAATTTCATTTCATTTATTATGTTTCTGTGCTGCCCAGTTGTTCAAAAGAAGAGAAACGGGTTCTCAGGAACTGGTACCAGTAGATTGACCCAGGAGACAATCTTTTGTTGAAAAAATTCTGCAGACTTCTTTCTTTACACCTTGAAGAAGGCCTAAAAAATAAGAAAAATGGCCAAAACATGTTGGGCTTCCTACAATAAAAGTATTTTTGCATCCTGAGAACCCATTTCTCTTCTTTGTGATCTACTTTGGATGCTCACCTCCTTCTGTTTTCTCTATACTGCTCAATAGCGAAAGCTCTCTGGGCAGTTTACAAAGATGGTTGGATCTGGAGCCTTCTCAGAGGTAACCTCCTTTCCATGGAACTCTCCATCCAGGAGAGTCCTTTCAGCCAACTCACTTCTGTCTTTTTGAAACTGTGTAAATTAATATTTAGGAAAGTTTTCAGCTGCTGAGTTTGAGCTGTCGCTAACTGCTGGCTCATTTTGTGTATGGATTCTTTCGTGTTTTTATGGTTAACATTTTAAGTCTTTTACAATACAATATAACATTGTTCATATATTTTGTAAGCTTCTGCAGGAATCCCTTGAGTTAGATGGCAGGGTATCAAATGTCGTACACTGAACTGGAGTCTGATATAATGGAATTAACCTGATGAAGGTTTCCCCTATTACAGCTTATCTCCATGTTGCGGGGGGAACTTCACATGCTAAATTTCTGTATGTTAGCTTGATGTTGGAGGCAGAGGAGCAGGGTCTGTATAAAACAAAAAGGTGGCAAATACAGCCCAAACAGTTTGTTACTGATAAGGGTATGAAGTTTGTTCAGTTCGCACTGCATCCCATAGTCACTGTTTAGTGAGTGGTATCCACTGTGTGTTTTTATGCATGTGCCTTGTCTAAAAAGATACAACTCATCCTTCAATTGGTCTAAATAGAAGTCTCACACTGTCCTTCTTGCTGTTCATTATCCTTCATTAATCAGGACTTTCAATATTAACCAATGAAAGCTTGCTCATTTACACCTACCAACGCTTTTGCTAATTTTTTTAGCAGAAGTTGAATTTGGATTCTCTGAGGTCCTGTCTTCTGGTTGCACTTTTGTTAACATCCTTCATCACATTTATTGGAGCATGTATGGTTGCATGGGTGCAGTAATACAAATTTAGCTGTATTTTTTTAGGGGAACCTGAACTCCCGTCCCTAAAACACACACACGCAGCCTGCAATTTCAGAAAGAGGAAGTGTTCGTCTACAGAAATTTGCAAAGATTAGTGCTTTGAACATGAGGATTGAAATATAACGAAATGTGGTTTATTGATCTGGACACACCTTCAGCTGGGGCTAGAGAAGCCTTTTATCACCTGAAGTGAAAAGGTGATCTGCACATTACGAACACTCACGTTGTAAAGCCCTCAGATGAATGTACGATTTCAGGTTATGTATGAAGCCGCCAGTGCTCCTCCATCTGGTCCAGTATTTAGTCTGACTGACAGTAGCTTTCTCGGGTCTCAGGCAGAGGTCTTCCACATCATCTATTACAGTGGAGATACCAGGGAGTGTACCTGGGACTTCAGGTATACAAAGCAAATGCTCTACCAGTAGGATGTGTGTGTCATGTGCTTTAATGCTCTCTCCATCAAAAACTCCATGCCTGTGAGAAAAGCTAGCATGGCAGGGAGAGGTGTTCCAGCTTATCTTTCTTCCCATTCTGCTTGTTTGTTATAATAGAGCTTTTTTTTCTTTTACAGAAAGGAGAGAGATTCAAACATGCAATTCTCTGCTTGATCCCTCCTGTGTACAGACCCAGAAGGGTTATACCACATGCTTTGCCTGAATATGTGGAATGGCTTTGTTTGGCCACTTATATCCCATATCTGGGATGCCGTCTCTCCATTGCTGGTTAGGAAGCACCTGCATGATTGTGCTGGACATGAATGTCAAGTGCAGGCTTCCTAGAATGGTTGCTTTATGATGGCATTGTCTTTCAAAAGACAACTGTTGCCATACTCTAGAATATGTAGTTTCTGTGGAGGGTGGGCAGAATAGGAGGTTCACAGGATATTAAAAATGTGATTCTAGATTTTAAAAATGAGATCAGTAAGAATATAGATTCAGTAAGGTGGAATATAACATAAGAAGAGATTTGCCAGATCAGATCAAGACTTCATCTAGTTTAATATCCTGTTTCCAGCAGTGGAAATCCAGATGCTTCTGGGAAGCCCACAGGTAGGATCTGCAGGCAAGAGCTGTCCCTGGTGTTCTGGTCTTAGCAACTGGTATTCAGAGACATACTGCCTCTAAATTAGGCCTTTTAGGTCTGTCCATTGTTATTAGATCTGTCCATGGGTATTGCCCATGAACACGGCTACTTTACTTTTAAAGCCCTCTCAGGCAGTAGCCATCGCATTTCATGGCAGTAAATTCCATACATTAACTATGAATTATGTGTCTATACCAGATCTACTGCTATTCAGTCTCATTAGCTTATCTAAAAATATACCCAAATATATGTATCACTTCTAAAAACATAGAGTCTGATTAATAATGCTGCCACTACCCACAAACTTACATCCTTAGGGTCCAAAAGGTACCCGTGTGACTATCCCCCCCCCCTCCACCCATCATACTTCTGCATGATACATAACTACCTGTCCTGGTCAGGTGGGGCCAAGGCAGGGGAGCAAGCAAACAACTAGGAAAGCATGTCATCAGAGGGCATGCTCCTGGTGGTTCCACATGAACCTATGGCCCAATTGGAGTCTACCCAGAGAAGAGCCCTCAGTGTGGTGGCCCCCTTCCTGTGGAACTCCCTGCTCCTGGAGGCACCAACACTGTGTTGCTTCCGGCGCCTCCTGAAAACAGCACTGTTCCAAGAGGCATTCCTTAACTGACCAGCCATGATTTTTATTGGCATTCTGTTTTGAAAAAGGATAATTTTAATATGGTGTTTTAATCTTTTTATCCTTTTAGTATTGTACCTTTTATGTTCATTGCTACAAAATCTGTTTTAGATCTGGAGTGGTGTACAAATATTGTAAATAAATAAAAATAAAGTTTAGGTTACAAGGTAAGGTCAGAAGGCAGCCCAGGTCTGAGTAGAGAACAAGGTAGCCAGGCAGGGCCAAAGGCAAAGCCTGAAAATGCAAGCACAGGAAGGGAGTTCGGTAAAGAGAACTAAGCAGACCTTGATATATAAACATAGTTCCCACTGTTATCTGTCATAGACTGAGTCTTTTAAGCCTGAGCTCCTTGAGCCCCACCCAAGGCACTCTGGAAGAGGTCCGACTCATGAGGAAAATCTCACTCATGTTGCCTTTCACTCACAAGGAGCTCTCCTTTGTAAGCAGGCACTTCTTTGCCTGGCCACTGTCTTTACCTATATATTAAGAACCCGGCTTTCCCAGGGACTAGGAGGTAGCTAAACGGAGTCCTCCACCATTTGAGGGGGCGGACCTGATACCGTTGCCCCCAAGGGACCAATATCTTCTTGATCAGCCCCAGGGGATGTTGAAATAGCCTGTTCCCTGGGGACATCTGGCTCAGGGGGCTTAAGTGAGGATGCCTTGAGGGGAGGCATTACACAACACAATCCTGTGCGTGGCTACTCGGAAGTAAGTCCCACTGAGTTCAGTGGGGCTTACTTCCAGGTAAGCGTGTATAGCATTGCAGCCCTAAGGTACTTCCTTGCAGCTATAAAGGTTGTTTGAAACTTGCTGCCCTTCAAATTTACCAGCTTTGTACCGCTTTGATTGAACCAGCCATATATCTCTGGAGATTTGGAATGTGTGTGCAGGGACTAGAACGAGGAAAATGTTTCTCAAAAGTGTTGGTTGGGTTTTTAATTAAGGCCAGGTTGTGCATTGAATGGAGAACACTGGTTTTTCCGTGTAGCTCTGGCAAATTGGATCTAATCTATTCTCCCCCCTTCCCCAAGTTTAAATGCTTAGAGGTGGACTTAAGTTGGTACAAGGATAAAAATTTAATTGATAATAGTGATGTTGTTGTTGTTGTTATTATATTTATACCCCGCCTTTTCCCCAGTACTGGGACACAAGGCAGCGTACAAACATTAAAACATATACAGTTAAAACGTATGAAAATATACAAAAGTTAAAATATAATTGAACAACAGTACAATTAAAATTATATTAAAAATATAATATGTTTTAGGCAGGGAGCCAAAATTTGATGGGGTTTTCTGGAATGTTGCAAAACGTTTGATGCAGGAATGAAGATGTGCTAACAACATGTTCAAATTATACAGGGGGGGTGATTTTATCATCCTCTCTTGTCGCTACTGGCTCCTTGCTTTCCGTGGTTTATTCTTTTACTCCTTGACTGTGAAGTACAGCAGGAAAAGACTGTGTTGTTTGAAAATAATTGTTTATCCCTTGGACTTGGTTATTTTTACCTTGCTTAACAATTCCATTAAGCAAATCCATTGGTTGACTTCCAGAGAGAGGTACTGAGGCTCAACCTCCTGATTGCTGTTCTTTGTAGTCCTGGATAAATGAGAGTGGTTTGTCATTAGGGATTTGAGAATATAAGGAATGACTTCATAATTGAGCTGGTCTTGGCCTCCTTCATGATACTTTTAATTTACATAAGACTGAATGTCTGGAGACTTGGGAAGTGTGCATTTGTGCAGTATTAGGGCGAACCATTCCAACTCTCTGTCAAAAAGTTCACAGTGAGACATTATGGGGGTGGTCTTAAATGAATGTACATGTGAAATATGGAGATGGCCTCTGTATTGTTTTGCCTGAAGAATTCTGTGTGATTTGAAAGCTTGCATACTCCAGAGTTGGATTTAAATAACCTACACTAACATTCGTCTTTAAGAGTGCCCTGTGTTTGTCAGATTCAAGTGAGACTTGAGCTAGGGTTCTGGTTGAAAGCATGTCTTGTGAAAGCATGATTATCCAGGCAGCTCCTAATTTTTGGTTAGTATACTCAGTAATGCTGGCCTACCTTGCAGGGCTGTTGTAAGGATTATGGAGGTAATACAAAATGACGTAGGTCACAAGGTGGTCCAGGCATCACAAAAGCTAGTTACAGGCAGTCTGAGTAACTGTTCTGTTCAGTGGGATAGAAATGGGCCCTGGTCTGAATCTGGGCACCTCTCCTCTACCCTTCAACAGATTACTGGTGTTATGACAACACTGTTCCAGTTAGACCAAGTTACCATTTCAGGGTAGGGGGAGGAGGAAACAAAGGGTGTCTCTTCCCTGTTGCTTTTGAGTACGGCACACAAGTTTGTTTTGAAGCTCTCGTATCCAGAAGCCTCCAAAAATCTTGACGTGCAAATGTCATAATCTAAAATACGCCTTTTATACATGTTTTGATACATTTTTCAAGCTGAGAACTGTATCTCAAGATTTGGAGAAGAGCGAAAACTGAAGAACAGCTGTTCCAGTCCATATATTAGTCTGGGAAGTGTGAATTGGGTCAGTTCACTTTAAAATGTGGACCATATGACATTCTTGACCATCTGTAATACTGCCACTTAACATTTGAATAGACCCAAACTGAACACATCTACTCTACAGCCCAAACTGGTTTCAAATATGCAACTATCATAGATAGCTTCCCTAGATTAACACAGAGAATTCTGTTAGAGGTCCCCAGGAATATCTAATTTGTTGAAAATTAGATTAAATCCTAAATATGAGAGAGATTCAATATGAGCTTGTGTGCTACCGTAAATGGTGGCAGAGAAAAGAGATAAAACCTTTGCTCAGAGCAGGATGCATGTAAGAGAGTGGGGAAACACAGCAACTTGGGACAAGAATTTGGGAGGTGGCGCTTTGATGCTCAGCCTCTCTTCTCTCCTATTTAGTTGGGATATTACCGTGGGGCATGCAAACTCCCTAGGCCTAGCTTGTTGCCAAAGTGACCTTCAAGCTTCCGTGAGAACCAAGATACCTTTGCTCCCTCCCAGCTTTTCTTCCTTTGCAGTTAAATATTAAACCCTTTAATGGTTTTATACAACAAGCCAGAAGCCTTCTGCCTCCCCACTTCCCAACAAGGCAATGCCCCTCCCACCCCCCACTTAATGGTAGAACTTCCTGGTCAGCTGTAAGGGATGTTACCATGCTCTGGACTTCCAGGGATTCTTCTCTGATGTCCCCAAAAGAGGCAAGGGGAGAGAAGCTCTAGTACTTCCACTTACCACAGGCAACTGGTATTACTAGGCAAGAGGGGAACTGGGAATGATGAGGGCCCAGTGCTGGATTTAACAAGCCAAGTAAGCCATGGTTTAGGGCCCCATAGTATGAGGGGCCTCTAAATACTTTGGAGATAACTAAGATTTATTATAATTGAAATCACTTTGGCTTAAATAACTTTTCATATATAATCCACCACCATAATTCTAAACCCTGACTTTCCCATCCCAATCCACACCCAATCCCATCAACTTCCCTTCCAGTATTAATTATCCGTTATTCATTAATAGCGACATTGCTACTCCCATTAACTAAGTTCTGATCTCTGCATTTCCTCTTATGTTTCTATAAATTAGAAGTCTTCAGTTTCATGTATGGTAATGAAGAAATCATAAGGTATTTGATAATGTAAATAAAGGTTTTTGCAAGAAGTATCTTTTGTTTAGTTGTTTCTCATTGCATCTCTGCCTATGTATATATGTTAATATAATGGTTTACCTTTCTATTATAATGTGATGCACGTTTTTCTCTTTATTTTTTACGATATGGGGCCTCTGAAACTTGACATGGTTTAGGGCCTCAGCATGTCTTAATCAGGTCCTGTGAGGGCCATCCCAATACATCGTTCTGCCCACAAGCAGTTGCAGTTCACCGTCTGAGAAGTGCACCTCAAATCCCCTGTAATGCCACAGAGGAAGCGGAAGCGCAGCTCTGTGTTTATGCCGTGTTAGGTGCATTCCAAAAGTGCAGCCCTTCTGAGCACCTTGTACATGGGATCCTGGGACACGCTTGTTTTGGCAGCAAGCTGTTTTATAGGTTCCCTGTAAAAAGATTGCTGTCCTAAGTGATTGCTGCACTTGGAATAGTGTTGCCTGTGTCTGTCTTGTCTTGTTTTGTTTTTATTATTAACAGGTTCGCCGTATAACTTTCATCCACAGAAGATCCAGTGGGGAATGGAATATTCCACGGGGTAGACACTCCTGCTAAAGTACTAAGGAAAAAACCCAATTGTTGAGAGTGAGAGCTTGATTTGGCACATTTTACCAGGCTTCTAATTAGCCACTCGTCTGGTCATTGTGGTGAATACAAATTCCCTCTGGGCGACCCCCTACTATTGTCAAGCGCTGTATGTGCAGCTGTCATGTCTTTACTCACCCTGTACCCATGGCGCTCTCTTATCCTTCTTCCCAAGATTAGTGGTCTCAGCCTGGAAGGGAGACCAAGACGCTGCTGTTAGTGCTGTGCCTTGGTGGCTGTCCCTTTTGCCTTCCTCCCACTGGGGTGTGTTTGGGGACAAGGTATGGTCAGGCAAGTGGAGCTTGGAGTGGGAAACCAATATTCATGTTTACATGGATGTGGATTCCTGCGAGCAGTTTGAAACATAAGAAACTTCTCTGAGAAGCCGGCTGGTTTTTATTGCAGAGACCAGCAGCGCTGAGTTTGTAACTGTTTATAATCGGCAGGCTGCTGCCACTACTACGGCTGCTGCTAAATAACAGCATTCATCTATCACTCTTTGAATGTTTGAACTGCTTCATGACATTATTTTGGTTATCCTTACAACAAGGGTTAGGGAAGGCCAGTGTTATTACCACCCATATGGCAAATGGCATGAGCTCAGGTTGAGAGAAGGAAGTGGCTTTCCTACATTCACAGATGTTCAGTAGCAAGTATGGCTGGGTTCACACAACATGCCAACCCATACTCAGTGGTTGAGTGTGGGTTGTTGTTGAACCGTGGGTTGTTTGTTGAATCATGGGTTAGTGTGTTGCCTGAACACAGGACATTTTCCACAGGGTGGCTTGTGACTTATTTTTCTTGAACAAGCCACCTTGAGAACCCACGGTTTGTTGTTAGGTTGTTCAGGGTGGTTTAGAAGCGGCACTGCATGGTTAACAAGACACCCTGTGGAAAATGTTTGGACAACAAGCTAACCCACGGTGGTTAACCCACAAAAAACAACCCACACTCAACTACTTAGTGTGGGTTAGCGTGTTGTGTGAAGCCAGCCATTATATATTAAGATGCGTTAACCTTTTTCTTCCAGCTACATCGCAAGTTTCAAACTTCAGATGAGAGGGGGAGTTCCAGCTAGTGAGGGGACTTGATTTCTGAGGTGTGATGCTGGGTGTATTTTAGGGACCCAATTGCTAAGGAGACCTGTCTCAAATTAAGCAAAACCTGCCTAAAGAGACATCGTCTGTCTGTAGTGTGAATACTGGCTTTTGGGATTTTTTAAACTAACTTTATGGTGCTCTGTTATCTCTCCTGAAATTACAAAATGATTTACAGATTATAGGCTGGATTCTTCTATACTTTGAGGAACATCTGTTAATCATTTACTTATCAGCGCTATACCAAACCTCTGCCTTGTATTCAGTTTGTGGTCTTGAGCAAGTCACTTGTCTCTGTCTAGTCCAGTATTCTGTTTCTAATAGTGGCTGACCAGCCAAATGCCTTTGGGACACCTAGCAAGGCACGCGGGCAATAATGTCCTTCTGCTCTTTTTCCCTAGCATCTAGCATTCAGAGGTATATTGCTTCTGAACATGGAGGTTCCATCTAGTTATCATGGCTTATTAGTGGGGCTTCAGTTCATAATGCTGGGGTTGAATGGGTGGAACCGAAGGTAAGTAGGTGGGATTTATAGTCAGGGAATAAATTTGCCTTGATTTCTTGGGTAGACTCTTGACCTGCCCATGGTGTATTAACAGTGGTAGGTTTTTTGGGGTGGGGAGAGGGACCAGTTGTCCCTTGACTATAGAAAAGATGGTATAGCTGGATCTGATTCTGCAGGATTTTCTTTTTGATCAGAGGGCAACAGTTTGCAAAAATAAAAGTGAAATGTAAAAGTTCTCTTTTTATTCTTATTAAAAGTATGTGCTGGCAGGAATGTACCTCCAGATGCTTACTTTAACAAATAATCAGCATATTGTTTGCCATACTGGCCCTTGCTATTATATAAGCAAAAAGGGTGGGTGGGGGGTAAAAAGGGAAGATAATTTCAGTACAATAAAACAAAGTTTAAATGGACAGAATAGTTGTTTCTGGCAAAAACTGTAAAGGGTTCCCAAGAAAATATGTGTGTAAATAAGTGTTATTTCTGAACTCTTCAAAACTACCTGTAATAAATATTGCAAAAAAACCCAAAACAAAATAGCTGAACACAGCGGGATGCAAAATCTCCATCTTGATGGCCAAAATCTGCTTCTAGCAGAGCAAGCTCCAGAATGCCTTAGGGGTGAGGTGGGGATGGAAAAAAAATAGGTGGGAAAGCACAAAAAATGAGGGTGAGCTGCAAGGTGGTGGGGTGGGGTTTGAAGGTGCATGAAACAGTGAGGAAGAACAGCTTAAGGAGGGGGGGGGAAAGCACAGAAGTGGGGAAAGGAGAGAAATAGTGGTTTCTTATATTGATACAAGCTATATCTTCATTTCAGGGGGTGGGGTACTCGATAAAAGTGGTAGGTAGGCCTGGAAAAGCGGTGGGTCGGTTCAGCCTACCTGAGCCTACCTTGAAATTAACCCCTGCTTATAGTTCCCCCATTTCTTGTAGGTCCTGGGCACATCTATCTACTTTACTACAAGCCTCTTGCTGAGTTAATTTAAAACAAGTGCACTCATTTATGTCTGTCAGATGTTACGTACTGGGTTGCGCACCGATGCCTAATCCACCTTTCCAGTAAAACGTCTTAAAAGCGGCTCGAGGGGACATCTGTGTGGCTGTTAAAGCTGTGGAGGCTCGTTCCGGAACTGAATCGCTCCTTCCGTAATGAAGTTAATTTTAACATGCTCTCCCACTCTTTCTGTACTAGGCACCAGATAAGAGCCAGGCTCTTTGTTCATCTGGGTGGCCTAGGCCTGAGGCCTACTGCCGCCTGTTGCCGGGAGACCACTGGCGGACATGCCGAGAATTCCGGCAGCTGGGAGTTGACTTTATTACTAGCCCTTTCTGTTGATTGTCCTGCAGGAGAGTCCCCGTTGCGCACTAGACACCGGGCGAGTGAGGTTGCTGGGAAATGTTCTCTGTGGCTCAGCCATGGGGGTAGCCCTCATGCAAATCTGCCTTGGGCAACGCAGAATCGTATGACTTCTTTTCGGTCAGAGGAACCCCTCCACACCTCAGTCAAGACATCCTCATCTCTCCTGCGACGATATCTGGAACAAACAGACTGCTGTCCGTTTCCAAATTCTACAGAAATGTTGCTCTATGCTCTGGAATGAAGAATGCAAAAGGATGATCAGGGGTTAACGCTGGGATTTCTGGACTAGCCGGCCCTAGGCTCTTCCCCACTCTGCTTCCTATATGAAGTGGACCTGCGCTGCCTTGACATCTGCCCGCCATTTATTTATTTATGAATTTATTGATGGCCCATAAATGTATTTTATTTAATTTATTAATGGGCGATTAATAAATGAATTTATTAATCGCCCATCTGGCTGGTCACCCAGCCAGTCTGGGCGATGTACAATAATACTGGAGTATTGGTGCTGGAGTCCCTCAGGCCTCCCACTTCTGTCTGGAAACATATCCACGATGTTTGCTGAAACTTAAGGTTTCTCTGACTCGCTTTTGGTAGCCTCGGTCATCAGGCTGGTAGCTGTTTCCTCTCCATTGTGTATCTACAGGAATGGCTTGTTTTGTGCTCTCTGGCCTGTCCCTACCTAAGACTGTTTGGAGCAAGCTTTCTTCCGTACAGCGCTCCCTTCCATCCTGCAATCTGTAGGCTCAGGTCTGCTAATTAGCTTCGAGATATCATGTACCCCTTGGAACATGGGGGTTATAAATGGTTCTCTCTTTAAAAGAAAAAAAAAAAGATTTTGTTGTTGTTGATGTCATTAGGCTTAATTTCCTTTTCCCACTGGGAGGAGTTAGGAGAAAAGCACATGTCTGTTATTTCCCCTGCCAAATATTTGAGTGTGTGTGGATCGTGTCATTGTACAGTTCAGTCACTAGGCGGCACTAGACTTAGCTGTATTAGGGTGGAGTTGGGAGTTTCCAGTGCTTTTAAGAGAAACAATAAAATTGTCTAGCTTCCTGACTGGTGAGACCTCTAAGCCCATCACAGAGTGTATTTATTTAAAAACTCATGGCTTAGTAGTGAGCCAGGGCTTACCCCCATAGTCCGTTTTTAGCAATGGGGGCTCAGCTCCAAAATGTGTAAAGTAAATTTGAAGCGTGTCTTTGCACATGTGCAAACTACCTTTCCTCTCTTCACCTAACAGCCACGGCTTGCTCTCACATGTGGGAATTAGGAATAAAAGCTTCCAGAATAGAAAGTGTGCATTCCAGGAAGGCTTGAATACCAACAGCAGGGCCTCTCGGTTTCCAAATTATGCTCCTCATGTTCGTTCTGATTATGAGAAATGGCTACACTAAGAGCCCTTCACTTGGGTTAGAGATTAACTGTTCTGTGTCTGCCAACTGCTTAGCAACTCCTTTCTTTTTACCGTCTGTGCCTATACATCTAGATTTCCCAATGGCAACAAGGCTAGGTGAAGTGGGGCTCTTGATCTTGATTCTGGCTGGCTCAAGCTGCATGAGGCATGGTGGAGGCAAAGTATGTTGGCTTCACCAGCATTGCTCCACAGAGCCACTTTTCCTTTCTGAAACATGCCTAGCTTGAAAAAGCGGTTCTGTTGTCAAACCCTGCCAAGTGCCTGGGGGTGACCTAAAGACACTGTTGATCCAGTAGAGAGAAGAGCTGAACGGCAGCTTCTGCTGGTGCAGTCATTCGGTGCTACGTTTGTTGCTGATCTAAAATGGAGATGGTCTAGTCCAGTGAACTTAAGCCTTTTTCAAACTAGAACCTCAACCTGCAATCTATTTTTAATTAATTTATCATAGATGTCCATCTCTGTTTCCTTTGTGTTTTAGGAGACAATGTAAAGAGGGGCAGGGCTCCTATACCTTTTCATAATTGTGTAGAAGAGGGAATTTTGGCAGGTGCATCATGTTGGTCTGGGAGGAGAAAAGCTGCACCAGCTGAAATTCTCTTTTGTGTGCTTCTGTTAAGTATAAGGAACTCTATCCATCTTCGTCATCTGACCATACTCTTTCCCTCTGCTTCTCTTCTTAAAAATCTAAAACAAAATGGGGGTGGTACAATTGATGGAGCCCCACTTAGGCCTAGATATGATCCACTAATTGAAGACCAAAGTTGTAATCTATTGGTGATGTTGTGGCTAAAAATGTAAACCCCTAGTGGGAGAAATCTTTGGTTCAGATCTTGCCACAGCTGCATATTCGGTTAGGTTGCCCTAGGTAAACCATTATCCCCCCCACATCTGTCATTTGTAAGACAGACCTTTGCTGTTATTGTTCTGGCTTACCTTCTGAGGTTGCTGTCATTATTATTTACCACATTCAAAATACTTAAGTTTCTGAAGGAAACCCAAATTTTGCAATGCGAGTAATGTAAAAGTTGTTATTTTAATTTAATAGTTCAACTTACACAAAGGGCTTGGGACAGAGAATGTCAGTTACACACAAAAAGAATCCAGTGCATTCCTTGTTTTAGGACCAGCTCACAATCTAAAACTAATTAAGATTTAGGAAGATAATGCAAATCCCTGTGCCATTTGTCTCGTCTTTAAATAAAATTTACTAGTCTGTGTGGTTGGGGGGGGAAATATCAGTTTTGTATGTTTTTTTTAGGAAACTGTTTCAGTTGTTTGCTATACTACAGCCTGCATAGCTAGTGATCCATAAAGTAAAGCATAGCTTATCAGACATTCTGGCTTGCCTGGTGTTTGACAATCCCATGTGTTTACAGTCCCAAGCAAGCAACATAACCAGGTTTATCAACCCTGGCTGCTGGGCTATGTTTGGCTTGGTGGGCCATAAGTTGTGCAGGCCTGCTGTACTGTCTTGGAGTTTGCAGGACTTGTTCTAAGATTATTTTCCAGCCCGTGGAAATGCATTGTAAATCTGAATCCTCCTGCTGGGCTGTGGTTTGTTTTTAACTTGTTTATTAGTTCTACCTCATTGATTGCTTAATTCCACCTGAATGTTGGAACCAACCTGAATTGCAGTTTCTTCTGCCAACAGGCAATTTGTTCCCACTGTCCAAATGTTTATCTGATCGGGGGTTGGGACATATCTGTGGGAATAGTCCCTTGGCTGCCAATGGGCTCACAGCATCATGTTGCCCATCCTCTAGAGGCTGAGGCTGGTTATGCTTTTCTTTCTGTTGCTTGTCCGTGCAGGAAAGAGGGTTGTGTAAAAGGCCCGCGTGGGAAGGGAGTAAACATGAGGAAAGACATCCATCCCAACCAGAAAAACAAGCTTGTTCCTCGCCTGCCCTAAATTTTATAACTGGCTTGTTTATTTCTTAGCTAGACTTGTAGCAGGTCTGCAGAATGATCCTCCTTATCTAGAGACCCTGACAAGTTTGTTCCTACTGAGTCCCTGCCTACAGAAGGTTTATGACATTTCTGAGTTTCATTTTCAAATTCTTTCCTAAAAGCACTCAAAGTGGCATGCTATTAAAATTAAAACGAAATAAAACTAAGTTTTGCACCAGTTTAAAGTGGTGCAATATCATACAATATTTAAAAGGCTAGAGAGGCAAAAGCTAACTCATGAAAGCTTTTATTTGCCCATGCAAGCGATACAGAGGGGGAAGGCAGGGAGTTCTAAACAATCTAAAGAGCGGGTACCTCAAGCAAGCTCCGCTTTGTATCCCTGTAGTTCTCGTGTAAAGTAGTTCATGATAAAGCACAGCTTCTCCTGTTGATCACAAGACACATAAAGGGTATTTACAAGACAGGATGTTGGAACTACGATTAAGTTAGATTACCTGCCAGATTAAGCCCAAGACATTTTGGTGCCTGAGGTGGACAATCCAAAGGGCACTTGCCTCTCACATACACACTAATTAAAATTGGGCACAATTTGCTGGGAAGTTCTTCTGCCCAAGCCCAGTTAAAATTAACTGAAACGGTGTTTCAATAGGATTTGTATAGGAGAACTTCCTGGTGGATCGCACCATATAATTCAGATCTGTCTGTCTCCAGCTCTTCTGCCCTTGAAGTAGCCCCACATTTGTAGGCTGAAACTGCCTCATGATAAGATTGCCTCTGACTAGTGATGGGCAAATCGGTCTATTTCCAGTCAGTTTCTCTTCTACACGTGTTTAGATACAAGCCCATTCAAGCCCATTTCCTCATTAACATATGAACTTAAAAAAAAAAAATCTGCACAAATACTCTTATTTAAATACATATTTCTAAACTTATATTGATATGTTTTTTGTACTGAGAACTGTATCAGAAGATTCGGGAAGCGGGAAAACCAGTAGATAACTAAGTTCCAATCGGCATGTTAGTCTGGGAAGCGCTTGATCGGGTCAGTCCATATCAGAATTTGTAAAGATCGCAGTTTTCACATATCCCTGTCTCTGACAAGTATCCTTTCTTCCCTGAGTTCATACAGCAACAAATGTGGATTAGAAGAGAATACTCTGTCCATACGCTGTGATGACCTGTGCATGTATCCCTTCAACCAGTATTCTTGATGTGCTGGTTCACGTCCAAGATTTATAGGCAACTTAGTAATGCTAAAACCTAATGTGTATTGAACGTTTATATTCTTCATCTGGGGACATAAGAAGCGTTGTATCAGCATGAGGGTTGCAAAAAGTGAGGCCTATGAACTGCAGCCAGGACTAGACATTAGAGGAACAGTATGGCTGTTGACAGAAGCAACAGGCTTGTATCTCCTCATTACACCACAAGCAATGTTTAGTAATGCAAAACGTGTAATGTGATATCACTGTGCTACTAGCTTCCATCAGCTCCACTGCATTTCATTGGCTGTTCCTTGCAAAGACAGGGAAACTTGCAACACGGTGATGTCATGTTGTGTGTTTCATCTTAGTAGACATTACCGAGGAAGAGGAGGAGATGTGGTGCGGTTGCATTCTGTAGCAGACATGAGGCCTCCATAGCATCTAGTTCCATCATCAGTTAGTAGTCATAACTTTCTGTGACTCTTACGCTGAAATACACTAATTAATTAAAGAACCATATTATAAAATCCCATATATTAATAGTGAACTCATTCTCTGAGTGTGAATCTTTATATAACCAAAACGGCACCATCTACATGCAAGGGGTGGGGGGACTTTCTGGGGGGGGGGACTAAGGTGGGGGAGGGCAGGCAAAAACAGCACAATGTGAACTGAGCATGCACAGATTACTGACAGATGGTTGGAGGGGGGAAAGAACAAAAAAAGGTGGGGAGGAATGGAATGGAGTATTCTGGAAGAGGGCATGGCTGGCTGGCTGGCTGGCTGGCACCCTGAACAGGAGCACTCCACACTGCAGTATTTTGTTGAAAATCCCCTTTGTACTTCCTGTATCCCCTAAGAAGTGAGTACAGGCTCAAAATGCATTGTGTTTTTAAAAACACTAATTGAGTTTCTTATGTATGTATGTGTAAAATGTCATTTACATAAGGGCTATCAGCCTCTTGGTTTATTCCAAGGTGTATGGGGAGTCTGAAGTTGGCTTCATTTGTTTCTATTTGGTATGAAAAACCAAAGGCCATCACAGAATGTTAACTCTGAATGAGCAGATCTGAAAAAAAACAGTAAGTTCATGCCACCTAAATGTCAAGTTTTTCCAAACTATCATGTTTCAGGGCTGGAACAAATCGGAGCAATGCAGGAAATCAATAGGAAGTTATTGAAATGAACCATCAAGTTAAAGTGAGAGCATGGCATTTCCTATAGAAATGGATACTTCTGTGCTGTATTTGGTGTTGAGAATCTGGGGGAGGATTTTATTGAGGCAGTGGCTATACATGGGGACATGAATGCTGGTTGGTTAAGTTTTAAATAATGGGGGAGAGGCACAGGAAGTATCAGGGTTTCTGAAAAGATCAGAGAAGTTCCTGCTTGGCTTGGAAAGGCTTGGGTAGATTCCAAGCTCCGGGAATGAGTTGCATGCTAGATTCCTGAAGCCAAAAAAGTCACTTAGTTCAAACCACTATATGAAATTAGCATCCGGCACTGCTTATTTTATCACCCCACCGTGGGCATGCGGTGGAGGGAATGTCACCTGGATTTCTACCTGCCACTTGGCTGTTTAAAGCCAAGTCTTTTCGGAAAAATAGCCCTAGAGCTGGAAAAGCCATATGCTACAAGGAAAGGCAAAAGTTAGTTTCCTAAACCAGCCCCCAATTCCCCCCTTTCTCATTCTGCCCCCCCCCCCAAACATACACTCTCCCACTCCCCCAAGTCAGATTTAAACTTTGTATATCGTGCAATCGGTCTCACAGAGTTCTGGTAGTTGGCAGATGACAAAGTTATTGTTTTATTTTCAACCTCCATAGGGTTTTATTGGGGGGGAGGCGGTTTGTCAATAAATAGGGTTCTGTATATTTAATTAAAAGGATTGTTCCATGCCCCCCAAAACGGAATTCTGTAGTCTATGAAATAGTGCAGATTACTCAGATTTGTACATATCTGCTTATCTTGTCTGATTTATTCTGCTTCTGCTAGTCACAGGAAAGGGTGGAAAATTACACAGGGCACTGAAGCTTGTCCACTGGAAATCCTGTTCAGCTCCCCCATGGGCTTCTAGGATTTTACAAAGGATTGCCCACATACTTCTTGGTTCATCTCAGCAGTCTTAACGGCTCGGAATGTACTTTAAAAAGCAGAAGAACAAAAACTGAGATTCTCAAGGTGATCATTTCTTTGCCCCGTTCCAAATTATATACCTTTGGGGGATATCTTCAGAATATGCACAGTCCTGATAATGTATATTGATTGGTGCGTATATATGCGGGATGTGTTACATTTTAAACCCATACCAGCTTAAACCCAGCCCTCCAAAAGGAGCCTATGATAAGATGCTCAGACTTGTAACTTAGTTGCCTAAGTAACCAGACCCCCCCCCCCCCGAGCGAATCAGATTAAAACTTGCTCCTTGGTGTCGAGATCACCCCTTCCTCTTGAGTTCAGCCTTACTGGCATTTCTCTTCTGTTCTCTTATAGTCTGCACAGGAACAGACATGAAGCTGCAGCATCCCTCCAGCCCAGTAAACCACCATGCGACCCTCCGTCGTCTCTATGAGCACTGTCAAGTTGTGCAAGGCAACCTGGAGATCACACATCTGCCAGCAGACGTGGACACATCCTTTCTGAAGGTGGGTATGATGTGGGAAGTAAATAAAACATGCTCTCAACATGGCTTCTCTTTATTTGCATGAGAATGGGGAGAGGAAGAAACAGGAAAGGTACGTGCCAGCTCCCCGTTTGGCTAACCCTTCCTTTCTTCAGTTAGATTTTAGAGAGAGAAAGTTGAAGGTCAGGAGTTAGAAAAATACATCCCATCAGGAGTCACTTTGTGCCATAATGATTCCACATTTAGCTCTTCCCACAGCAGAACTGTTGCACAGGGTAAGGTGTTGCTAAAAGTGAGCAGGGATATGTTGCCACCTGCAGCCACCACCCTCTTCTTCGAAAAGACAACACTAGCTTCAGATGTTGTGAACATACTTTCCAAGCGAGCAGCATTACAGGATTTTCATGAAATCGGCTTTGGTCTGTCAGCGGCACACAAAGCAAGAAAAGCACCTAAAAACCCGCTTTCGCAAGTCACACAAGAGCACCTTAAACCACCTTACTTTGGGGTTGGGCGGAGTCCCGCCAGTTGAAGTGAACATCATCAACTGCAGAGATGCTGCTCAGTGAATGAGAGAGGCTTGTTCCCCACCCTGTCCATGCTCCCAGTTCTGGCCGTCCCCTCTCCTTCCCCCCGTGAATGAAACTGCCCTACTGTAAATAGGCAAAAGCAGCTGGATAGCTAATGTGCTACTGTGAAGGCTTGAAACAGTGCTGCTCCAATTTTCTCAAGGGAAAAAGACACTACAGATTCTCCGTGGGGGTAAAGCAGGAAGTACACTATTCCATTGAGAATCGGGGCCTGAAACAGCGCGGCCCCGATTCTCAATGGATAAATGCTTGTGAATGGGAAGTAGTCCTAAGTGGGAAGAAGCCTGTGTCCAAAAAGAGGGAATGGGAGGGAGGGGCAGGCCCACCCCTTGACCAAGTCACTTCCAGGTCACAGAAATAGGCATGCCCAGGATTTAATGCAAGGGGATGGGGCACACTGAAGCGGAACCACGTGGGAGCTGCATTTAAGGAAAACAGTGCACTAAGCAACTTTCTGAAAATGCTCCTTTTCCAGAGGGAAGCTGTGGGGTTGCTGCGGATTGGCGACAGTGTCATCTGTCGCGAACAACCCTGATGTGCTCTCCCTCCGCATTCAGTCGGCTGTGTAGATTGGCTCCAGGTATAGTCCTGAACGCACTGGACAAGAAGCTGTTGGATTTGGACCCATGAAAACTGCATTTGGATGTCTGCTCATTGAGTAGCTGTGGGCAAGCTAAGCCGCAGTTTCCATCTGTAAAATGGCAAACAGTAGTGATCTATCCTACAAGACTGCTGTGAGAATGAATAAGAGCTTTGGAACCATTCCTCCTTTCCTTTCCTTTCCTTTCCTTTCCTTTCCTTTCCTTTCCTTTCCTTTCCTTTCCTTTCCTTTCCTTTCCTTTCCTTTCCTTTCCTTTCCTTTCCTTTCCTTTCCTTTCAATGAATAATAGTAACATAAGTGAGAGCCAGTGTAGTGGTTAGAGTATTGGACTGGGACTTGGGAGATCTGGGTTCTAGTTCCCACCATGAAGCTCACTGGGTGACTTTGGGCGAGTCACTTTCTCTCAGCCTAACTTACCTCACAGGGTTGTTGTGAGGATAAAATGGAGAGGAGGAGGAGGAGCAGCATGTGAACCACCTTGGGTTCCTTACAAGAGGAAAAAGGGTGGGATAGAAATGTAATAATAAAGAAGTGGTGACTTGTGACATTCTCAGAAATCTGCTTTGGAGAATGTGGCTTGGCCTGTTTGCTTGAGCTTCCTGGCGCTATTTGCTCTCCAGGTGCCTGGTTTCAAATTTCAGTGGCAGGAGTTGGAAGGGAGCAGGGCAAGTATCACAGCAAGATTCAAAGGGTTGCTATAAGATATATTTAAGATTCAGTCGCCAAAAAGAAAAAAAAAGCAGTGAGTATTAAGAGCATTTGTTATGGTTAATGTATGTATAGATATCTAGCACCATCAATGCATTTGGCATCCTGGTCTTAACCTTTAAAGCCCTACATGGCTCAGGACCCAAACAACTGTTGAACCACCGCCTGCAGCAGCCGACCCACCCACTGTCCTTTAAGGCCGTTCCATGGGCTCCCCAACAGTCTGAAGTGTGGTGGGTGGTGACCGAAGAGAGAGCCTTTTCAGTAGTGGCTCCTTTCCTTTGAAATACCCTTCCCAAGGCAGTACTTTTGACACCCGCATTACCGTCATGTCTGTTTTCCCAGGCTTTTAAGAAAGGCTAGTTTTAGTGTTTTTAACTTTGAGTGGTTTTTAATTTTTACTGGCTATATGAAAGGACTATTGTTGTTTTAGTTTGTTGTGTTAGTTTGTGTTCCTTTGATTTTGTAATTGTACTTTTATTGTATATATCGCTACTTTGCTAGCTGCCCTAGGCACCTACAATTTTGTTCAAGGTGCAGTATATAAATTAGGGTAATAAATAAGTAAATAAATGGATTGAATTACAATAGCCTCCAAGTGTGTCGAACCAGTGAGGCTGCTGGAGCTGTACATGCTCCTGAGGAAGTAATTGCAAAGATGAGTCACTTGTCCCAAGACCCTCCCTAAATGATATTTGTAGCATGCTGTAGTTCGGCTTGAGGAGGCATGGATATTGAGTGGTTGGTCTATCAGGAGCGGAGAACCTGTGGCCCTTACCTGTTGTTGGACTACAACCCCCATCAGCCCCAGCAAGTGCAGTGGTCAGAGATGCTAGGAGCTGTACCCTAGCAACATCTGGAGGACCACAGGTTTCCTTCCCCTGGTTTAAATAGACTTTGGACAGCTTCTGATGTCATGGAACTGGCATTGCTCGCTCGCTTGCTCACTCTGTTCTTGATTCCTTGCTCTTTCTCTCTTGGCCTCTGTCAGGACATCAGGGAGGTCCAGGGCTATGTGCTCATTGCCAAGAACCATGTACATCACTTGCAGCTGGAGAGCCTCCTGATCATTCGTGGGACCCAGCTGTACGAGGAAAAGTATGCCCTGGCCGTCCTGGACAATGCTGACCCCAGCGGGGATGTGGGGCTGCGGGAGCTGGGCATGTTGAAACTGACAGGTATGAAAAGAGGGTCTGGGCAGTTTTGCAGAAATAGGGCAGTGGGTGTTGATGAAGCTGGATTGATAGCTGCACAATATGGGGTGGAGTCAGGCTAAGCACTTGGATTCCATTGAATTCACTAGGATCTAGTGTCAGACTTTGATTCCATATGCATAAGACTTGCTGCAAATATCGCCTCTCAAATTGCATCAGATCTGCAATATAAGCAATATTAGACAAACGTAGAGCATAAAACAGATTTCTCCTCTCTCTCTTCGCATGTAGCGACAACCTAGGGTATTGGTTGAGTATGGGTTGTCATGTAATTGTGAGTTGTTGTTGAATCATGGGTTGTCATTACGTGTGAACCCTGCACTACGGCTTAACTATGGTTTATTAACTACAGAACCCAGGAAAAAAACACCATGGTTTGTTGTTGGGTTGTGAACTCATGGTTAACAGCCCATAGTTAAGCCATAGTGCAGGCTTCACATGTAAAGACAACCCACGATTCAGCGGCAACCTGTACTCAACCTGTACATAGCCATTATGTATGAATCATTTCTCTCTCTCACACACACACACACACACTCTGTTCAAAATTAAATTCTCCAGGCACAGTTCCTTCATTGGCTTTATGCTGTATCTATCTTAAAAACCATTCTATAACTGGCCACCATGTTAGAGGAGATACTCTGGCAACTCCCAAGAGTTACTTTGGCAACTTCTTTATATACTGGATTCAATGACATTGTAATAATAATTTTGCATATTGCAGTTTGGAGAAAAGATTTTGGTTTGAAACTTTTGTCTTCAATCCTTATTTGTATATCTCGGTTTATTGGATTTTTTAGGGGGTTATTTCCTTTTTTGTTGTTTGTTTCTAGGATCTAGAGCAGTGATAGCCAAATTTATTTCGGCAAGTGTGCCACAAGTGAAATCCAGAGTATGAGACACTGTCATTCTAGTTAGCATGCACTACAATATGTACAAGGGCCGCAGTGGCTTAGTGGTTAAGACGCTGAACTGCAGACCGGAAGGTCGGCAGGACAGCAGTTCGAGACCCGAGTGCTGTGTGACGGAGTGAGCTCCCGTCTTCAGTCCCAGCTCCTGCCAACCTAGCAGTTCGAAAGCAAGAAATTGCAAGTAGATAAATAGGTACTGCCTCGGTGGGAAAGGTAACCGCGTTTCGTGCACCTTGGTGTTCAGTCATGCCAGCCACATGACCACGGAAGCGTCTTCGGACAGCGCTGGCTCTTCAGCTTAGAAACGGGGATGAGCACCGCACCCTAGAGTCGGACACGACTGGTTGGGGACACCTTTTTTTTTTTTTTAACCTTTTACAATATGTACACATCCACATCTGCCATGGGGTATTTTTGTTTCTAGTCTGCTGAGCCAGAGAGCTGGAAGCAGTGTAGTTCAGGAGAGGCAGGCCTGTGTGGAGCTTTCACCTACGGCCTGGGATTGGGCCACCTTTTCACCTACGGCCACCCACTCAGCCCCCTGCTGCTTGTGCAATGCATGGCACCAATGCTGCCGATGAGCCACCCGTGATCTAGACCAGCTGTTTTCAGACATTCCATCTTCCCAATTCTCTTTTCTGCCTAGGAACTTCTGCATTGTTACTGTGGAACCCCTGCATGTTAAAAAAAGAAAAGAAAAGCCTGGGGCGTGTTCTAGGCTACGAACACAGGCCCAATATACACTTTCAAATAGCGGAGGAATGAGATGGCAGAAGGTTGAGGTGGTAGAATAGACGGTAGCACTATAGACTGCAGGATTAGCAGGTGGGGAGGCGCATGGCCAATGGCCCTGCTGGCTGAGAATGATGGCACATCATTCCAATCCGACTGCAAGGCACAAGGCTGGAGAAGGCGGCTCTAAGAGCACAATCCTAAAGCGTGGGGAGGGAAGCGGCAGATCATTTGCCACTTCCAGAGGCCTGCTGGCTTGTGCCTGCCAGGACAGATGGGGGGCGGGGGGAGCTTGTTTCCCCCCATGGGGCCTTGTGATGGAATGGAAGGTCCTCGCATCCAGTGGATCTAAGGCAGCCTCCTGGAACACCTTGTTTTGGAGCCAGCCACTGGTGGGAACACCACGGGTGGCAGCTTTACGCCCACAGAGTTTTCCACAGGTGTAACTGAGGCCCCGGGGTGGGCATGCTCCCCCTGCTGGTGGGGTTCCTCTCTGCCAATGGAAAAGCACCTCCACCCCACCCTAACCCCCTGCAGCCAGTGGATTTGGGGGTTAGGATTGCTCTGAAAGCACTATGTAAATGCCAGATATATTATTATTTGTTTATTTCGGCTCTGCCAAGGAGTCCTGAACTTGGAAGTAGATCAGTAGATGGCACAAACCACTTTTTAGAAAGCAAGCAAACAAAGCGCTACTGTTTTATCTTCACTACCCCTTTCGTTCCCCCTGTTTTCTTTTCAGAGGTCTTGAAAGGTGGGGTGATCATAGACAGGAACCCACAGCTGTGCTTCCAGGAGAGCATCCACTGGGAAGCGATCTTCCACAAATACAATTTGCACAATGACACGAAGATCCACAGCCACCGTCGTAGGACGTGTGAGTATCATTCTTTGGGTTCTGGGCTATCTGGAAATAAATCCTGCATTTATGAGGCATGGCTTTGAGCACATCATGTTAGTGCTTCATTCCTCTACTGGGCTCTTATTTCATTATCTTCTGGGTAAAATTCAGGCTTCTAGTTTTTGATGAGAGCTGTGTGTTCTAAGTGGTAAAAATAAAAATTCTGTCCCATAACAAGCTGAATTTTGCAACCTCTATAAGCTATGCAAATACAGCAAATTAACATATATTTGCTTATTATATGCAATTTATTCTGTTCCTAGCCATGCTGGGGGTAGGTGGGAAATATCTTTGCATGCCACCGAAGCCCCTGGAAATTATATTCTTACCTTCTGGCTTCTGAGTTTTCAGCGGGCATGGCCCACGCTCTTTCAAGCATATTTTCACACCCACAAGTGCTAAAAACATAAGCAAACAAACCAGAGGCTGAGATTCACAGGGTCCTCAGTTTTGTCTCCTCAGTAGATTCTTACTTGCCCTTTTCATGCCTGCCTTTCTGGCCCTTTCTACAGGCGGTGATGCTGGCTGAGCAATGGTGAGCACCGTTGGTACCAACGTCCTTCCTCCCACAGTTTCTGTATGACCACTGCCACTTTGCTGAGGCTGCCTGAATCAACCCAGGCACTGCCTCCAGCATTCTGGGAATTCTGCACGTGTGGCCTAGGTGGCATCATTCTGCCCTCTTGGCAGGCCAGCCCTGCAACCCTTCGACCCCCAGCTACCACAGGGGCTGTGCGTATTCCGCGTCCAAGTAACTCAAATTCTGTAACAGGAACAGCTGAGTTGTACTTCTGCATAATCTATGGAAACTGAGAAAATTGCATAGGCTTTCTTATTTCTGCGTAATTTATTCTGCACAGTTTTCTGTTTTGCGTGATTTATCGTCCCTGTAACTATTTTGCTAGTTATGGGGAGGGCCGATGAGCTATGCAGAACCTTGAAGCCCCCGGTCACCGACAGGCACAGCCCACACACACTTCCAAGCTTACCACTGCATTCATAAGGGCTAGAAACTTACTTAAAAAAAAATGAAACCTGATAGTCTCAGGAAGCTGAATTGTGTACCCACTACTGCATTCTTTACTGCCTTCTGCATAGCTTTCGTGGCGTATTCTTGCAGCTTCCCAGCCAGCACATCCCAGACCTGTTTCAGGTCTGTTTTTCCTCCTCCGATTTTGCATGTATCTCCTGCTTTAAGGGGATCTCTGTTTCCCCTTCCACCAGGCCCAGACTGTAGCAGAATCTGCCCCAATAGCCACTGCTGGGGAGAAGCAAAGGGAAGCTGTCAAACATGTGAGTATGAGTAGCAGCTCTTTGGGATCTGGGGAAGGAATGTGCTAAAATATGCAGGTTTACACAAGATCTCTGACAGTTGTAGAGCAGGCACTTTGTATGTCAAAGGTCCCCAGTTCCATCCATTTCAAGGCTCCCAGGTAAAGACCGCTGGCTAGGATGGACCCCTGTTTGAAATCTGCTCTCAGTCTGAGTGGATAGTCCTGGGCTGGGTGGCACAGGGGTCTGATTGTGGATGTGCAGTGAACCCTTATAAGGAGGGTCTTGTGCTCTGTGGGCTAAAAAAGAAAAATGTAACAATTCTGTGCCAAGGTAATCCAACTTGTGGGCTGTTGTGTTCATATCCTGCTTGTGGGTTCTTGGTCAACAGGTGATTAGCCTCTGTGTTAATAGAATGCTAGACTAGATGGACCCTTGGTGTCCTGATCCAGCAGGGCTCTTCTTATGTTCTTAAAACCTACAGCAAGAAAAGCTGAATTCTGCAGCGCATTATCAATTGCACGCAATCTCTTATTTTGCATAATTTATTCTGCAGTTTGTTACAATGCTGTGTGATCCTGGGTTTTGCTAGTCCAAGTGGCATGCAGGGTGCTCAGGCCCTGCCCTCTGAAAATCTTACTCGACTCCTCTCCTGGCTGCTGAGATTTCAATAGAGCATTGCCCACATACTTTCAAGCATATCTTTGCAAGCCTCATCCTTTCACGATTTACTACATTTCCTCCAAGAAGGTCAGGGTGGCATACAAGGTTACCTCCCCTTGTTTTATCCCCACAACAGCCCTGTGCGGTAGGTTAGACAGAGAGATAGTGACTGGCCCAGTGAGCTTTACAGATGAATGGAGATTAGAACTTGGCCTTGCCCACACTTAGACACTCTTACCCACTCATCATACCTTTCCTTTTCATGGAAGCCAAGTTTCTTGGGAAGTTGGCTCCTGTGCCCCATGATGCTGCCCCCTGTGCCTGTGAAGCACCCTGCTGATGCCTGTGATTTAATGTTGTTCTTTAATTTTCAAAACAATCAGAGGGCTGGGAGTGCTTCAAAGTAAAGCGCTGGCCTCCAGCCACTGCCTTTATGCCCTTGAATGGTTCTGGGCCCACATGGATCCAGAGACATTCCTCAGAAGTAAAGATGGCAGGTGACTGGAGATCAGCACTTCCCTTTGAAGTGCTCCTGGCCAAAAAACAGAAGCAAGGTGGGGGGAATGCCATTGCTGCTGTCTGGGAAGGGAAAGGCGGCGGAGTAACCAGAGGAGAGCTGGGGGGTGACCCGAGGGAGTTGGAGAAGTAAGCAGGGAGACTCATCCTGCAGGGAGACCCAAATCGCTGCACTACATTTGAGTGCCTGTGCTGCTCATGGTGCTACCACTGGGTGGTTTCTGCGGCAGCACCAACAGGCCTCCTGCATCACAGTTGCCCCGGCATCATGGTGCGGGGCTGCTTGCATCTGTGGATTCGGCTCCTCCTTTCCTGCAAGGTACCAGTGGAGAAGGAGCTCCATGAAGTCCGAAGGCTTGTGTCTTACCTCTTCATGTCTGTTTTGCCCCCTGCCAGTGACGAGCACAATCTGTGCCAGTGGCTGTCCGAGGTGCAAGGGGGAGCACCCAACGGATTGTTGTCATGAGCAGTGTGCAGCAGGCTGCACGGGACCCAAACACTCTGACTGCCTGGTGAGTGTGCGCCTCGATGGGGAGGCTCCCCATAGATGCTGGGGTGGCTATTCCTCATTTATCACATGGCTTATCACATCCTTGCCAATTTTCCGCTGCAAAAATGTTTACCCTGCTCTCTATGCTAGGGGACAGAGCCAGGGCAAAACAGGGATAGAGCTATGGTGGAACCTAGCAGGTGGTGGCTGGATTCCAGGAGAATCTGGCAGTGGTGGGCAGAATCTGTTAGCAGCTGGAGTTGTCTGGCTTTTCAGTTCCCTACCTGACAAAGCAAGGTGTTACCAGCTGCTGACACGCCATCTCAGTTGGCAGATTGTTGAACTTTCATCAAGGGAGCTAATGGTTAAATGAGCAATTCACCGGCTAGGGTGGAGTCTGAGATAAGTACTTAGCATGACTGTGTGAGAGAGAAAGAGAGAGACAGAGAGGGACAGGGGCAGACGGGGAGTACGAGCTGAGAAATTCTAGCTGGGCTTAATGGGAATTGAGGAAGCAGGCTTCAATTGGGGGGAAGGCTGTTTTTTTGGGTATCTGCTGCCTGCAGCAGGAATGTCTGTTTATCTCCAGGTACGCTGTCTTTGCGCTTGGTTCTTGTCTGCAAATGTTCGTTGCCGTCAGTTATGAGTCTCTGTGGGGCCATAGCTTTGTTGCTATTTCTCCAAGTAGACATTTTAGTCTACTATCGTAGAATGTTGTCCCCTGGGGTTTTACATACTGTGCTACTAACAACAAAGCTCCCAAAGTGTGTTTGCCCACCCCTTTTTTTAAAGCTGCGCCCCTTCTGTTTCTCCAGGCCTGCCTGCACTTCAACCACAGTGGGATCTGTGAACTTCATTGCCCATTATTCATGTACTACAATCCGGAAAGTTTTCAGACTGTGATCAATCCAGATGGGCGCTACACTTTTGGAGCAACTTGTGTCACTGAATGCCCTTGTAAGGCTCTATCATCCTATTTGTTTTTTGTGTGTATTCCCGTGTGTGATTTTAGGGGGCGGATTTGGGGGCTGACAATGCCCTGGGATATTTACAACACTATGCTTAGTCTTTACTGAGGGACTGGGGGCTTTTCTTCATGAGACATTTATCCTGTGCTTGTCATTCCCTATTCACGGTTGTTTACGGGTTCTTTAGAAGATGATTTGACCCTCCAGTTCCACTTCTGTGTCTAAAGAGTACTTTCAGTGAGTTTATTTTAGTGCAGGGAAAATGTAGTATTTAATGTAAAACTGAAAGAAAACTCTTTTTTCACTTGTGTGTATGCACTATTCTGTTATACCACAGTGCCACCTAGAGGTTAATCTAGCAGAAGAGCAGGCAAGGAAATGCTCTTCATATAGAGCTTGGATCTTAGTTCTGCAACAAAAGCAAAAGTGGATACAGCAGATTAACAGCTGATTGGTAGCCTGGGCTGCTTCACTTCTACCTGAAGGTGGAGAATCACATGATTGAATGCTCCTGCATGCAGGATATTCCCTACACAAAGAATCATAGAGTTGGAAAGGACTTCAGAGTTCATGTAGCCCAGCACTCTGCTGATGCAGGAAATTCACTGCTACAGCTTCCCTGATAGGGGCCCATCAGCCCCTGCTTAAACATCTCTAATGAAGGAAAATCCTCCACCTTCCAAGGCAGTCTGTTCCACTGTTAGACCATTCATAACATCAGGACGTTCTTCCTATTGTTCAGTCACAATTCCTTTTCTTGTTGCTTGAACCCATTGGTTTGGGTTCTACCCTTTGGAGCAACAGAAACCAAACTTGCGTCACCATTTATGTGACAGCCCTTCTAATATATGAAGATGGCAATTTTAGTTCCTCTTAATCATGTCTTCTCCAGGCGAAACATACCCAGCTCCTTCAGCCTCTCTTCATAGGACTTGGTCTCCAGGCCCCTCCTCAATCTTTTCACCCTCCTCTGGACACATTCCAGTTTGTTGATATCATTCTTAAACTGTGGTTCTTAAATATTCTCCCTGCTTGACTTCCTAGTTATCTAGGGACAGAGTTGTTGTTTTAAATATGGAGGACCATTCAGTCATTTGAATCTCTATTTGTAGTCAGCTGTGATATAGCCCAGCCACTGTTTTTTTTTTACCATCTTAGCAAGAACTAGGCCTTTGTCTCTTCTCTCTCCACCCTACCCTGCATCATGAGCAAAGAGAAGAGCCATAAAGGATTCTCCTCTTCAAAGGGTAAAGATGGGATCTAGCCTGATGAATCACATGGAGCTACATGCAATCCGGCCTCTGAGAAAAAGGGAATCCTGGTATCCACACTCTTGAAAGGCAGGTGGTAAGAGGTCTTTGGGATGGCCCAGCCATGTATTTATTTAATTTATTTAAAATATTTCTTGGCTACCTTTCAGGGCAGAAGCCCTCCCAAGGCGGCGTACAGCAATAAAACACGTAAAACTTGCATGATATCAAGAGCAATTAAAAACACAATAAAAACAGTAAGAACACAATAAAAACATTAATAAAACCAGCAACAAAGCTAGAAATAAAACAGCAATCATATTAGGAGAAGGCCAGAGTAAAATAATACGTTTTCAAGACCTTCTTAAAACCTGCGATGTTGGGGTATGGTGGACCCCCGATAGCAACTTATTCCAGAGGTGTGAGGCCACTGCACAGAAGGCCCTCACATGTGGTCACCCATCTAACTGCTCTCACAGGTGGCTTGGTAATTATACCAGGATCCTGGCTGTTATGTATCGGGGGTGGGGGGTACTGTGGTTTAGTTATTTTTTGAACCTTGGCAGCTCCTGTAGAGTTGGGAGTAGAAGCAATGGATGGAGCTTCTGCTAGGTTCTGCAGTTCTGTGTGTGATAAATATAGGATAGCTGTGTCTGAGGCCTGCTGAGTCATACTGTCATCCCTTCGACCTATACAACAATTTGTGGTGACAAAGGTGGGGTGGGATCCTGAGAGCTATACAGGCAGCAAGGACTGTGAATCCAGTGAATACAGCTAACTGGTAAGCAGTCAGCTAGGCCCACTTAAGAACTTGAGCAACTCCTGTGTCCTGTTTTAAAGAGAATTAAAATCAAAATGGCTGCTCTTGGACATATTGAAGACTTTGATATTAGTCTACCTGCTTCCTGGGATTCTTCTGCAGAATGGCTTTCATTCTATCTGGAAGCAAATAAGAGAACCAATGCTGAACAAAAATGAGCTGTGCTCTTAACTGTCTGTGGGCCACAGACATTTCGCATAATCAGATCCCTCACTGCTCCTACCTCACCCAAAACTAAGACCTTTGGTGAACTTTTAGGATGATTGAAGATACATTTCTCACCAAAGCCTTCCGTTCTTGTGCAGAGATTTAAATTTCACAAATGAATGCAGCAACCTGGAGAGGGCATTGCAGAACTGGGTCATCTTTTTCAGGACTGCAACTTTGGGGATTTTCTAGAGGAGATGTTGAGGGATCGCCTTGGGTTTATGGTGAAGCATTACAATGACCCCTGTCCAAGCCAAACTTGACATTTGCAATGGCTCAAGAAAAGGCATCAGCAAGTGAGACAGCATCACTGTATGTCACAGAACTCAGGAGAGATGCAGGGGATGTAAACGCCATCTGGAGCAAGCAGGCTGAGAATTCTGGGCAGCAAGGTCAACAGAGCGCAATAAGTGCACCCTCCGTAAAATTTGCAGATAGGCCATGGCTTACCTATTGCTGCTCAGGTTGCGGAGGACCACATCAGCGCTCTCTGTGCAGATTCAAGGGTGCTGAGTGCAGGTTTTCAAGAGGAAGGGTCACCTTGAGTGAGTCTGCCATTCTAAATCTGTCAGCACAAGGCCAGGGAACTATAACAAACAGTCACTCCACCTAGCGTCTCATGGGGTTGGTTATCCGCAGGGTGATGAAACTCAACAGGTATATCACATTCAGAAGGCCTGTGGCAAGGAACCTCATGATTCTGCATTGTGTGCAACAGTATTAGTCAATGGCCAGCAGTGCAAAATGGAAGTGGATTTGGGATCTGGGGTATCCATAATTACCATAGACACCTTTAAGCACATATTTTCTGGGACCCTTGCTCCAAAGTTGGCAAGCCCATCACGCATTCTGCGTGATTGCAATGCAAAGAAGGTTGATATCATTGGATGCTGCACCGTAGATGTACAGAATGGCTCCTTCCAAGAGAAGCTTCCACTTATAATTGCAGAGGGGAGAGGAAAAACCTCTTGGGGAGAAACTGGTTCTCATCAATAGGGATTAGCATTTAAGGAACTCACGTCCTTACTACAGGTCAGCTTGCAGCAATTGTTAATAAATTTCCAAGGGTATTTTCTGAAGAATTAGGAGAATACAAGGGGAAGCCAGTGTCACTCCATCTGGATCCATCTATTGCACCAATTTGCATGAAAGCCAGTAATGTGTCATTTGCATTGTGGGAAAATTGAAGAAGAGCTTGAGCATCTCATCAAGCAAGGTTTGCTAGAACCAGTTACACAGTACTTCCCCTAGGATACATAACACTGGCTGTTGGTCCTTGCCTGGCCAACAGAAGAAGAACCAGTTGCCTGTGTTCTTAGGGGATATGATGGTGCTAATAGCCCTCCCGCCTTTTTTTTGTTTCCCAGGATCTGGTATGTTTGCTTCCAAACATGTAGTTTTCATTTTAGGTTTTGGTGGCTAGTAACCCTTGATAGACTTCTTCTCCATGAATTTGTCTAACCCCCTTTTAAAGCCACCTAAGTCAATGACCATGAGCCCTTCTTGTTCCTTTTTGAGATGGGACAAAGCAATTGTACACAGTATAAATGTGCCCATGCTATAAATTTATAAAATCCATTATGCTACTTTCCACTTTTTTATCCCTTTCTTAATCATCCCTAATATCGAATTTGCCTTTTTCACCACTTCTACGTGCTGACCAGGTTTGGACGATCACGGGGGCCAAAGAACCCATTGTGGGTTCTTTCCCTGACTCCACGTGTGCCGGTTGTGCAACCATCATTTGCATAATTACCTACAATGCAGCGCAGGTTGCTGTATTGTCCAAACCTGGTGCGCGGGATGGCAGGGGTGGCTTTGTACCCATTCTATAACCCACGACATGCAGTAGGGGTTGTGGCAAGGCAAGAACCCATGATGAGTCCTTTTGCCACCGCGATTGCCCCTAGCCACTGAGTGCATCTCTTTCATTGAACTATCCACCACAATCCTCAAACTTCTTTCCTGATATGCTTGAGGATATGGTTCCCTGCTCTGCAGGTCAGAGCAGTTTTAAATGTTCAGAAAAATAATGTGGTAGAGTCCTGGAAGGACTGTACCATTTCAGAATGCACATGAGGGAGCAGTTCACCTTGCTGGATGCTCCTCAGTCTTTTTAAAAAACATAAAACCTATATGCAGAAAACTAGCAAATCTAAGAGAGAAGTTCTAGCCTTTCTGCCCTGTCATGTGACTTTTTCTATGTGCAGGGTCTTTGAGATGTGGAAGCCCATTCAAACATGCAGTTACCAATCCACACTCTGATGTGGTACATTCCTGAAAGGAATGTTCTATATGCTTTTTTTCCATTTGAAGTGGTTCTGAGATACACAGACTTGACCAATGCCATCTTGGGACTATGTCAGGCTTGACAAAAATGGGTATATTCAATGTACGGAATAGCCTGTAGAATCATGGAGTAGTAGGGTTGGAAGGGGCCTATAAGACCATCGAGTCCAACCCCCTGCTCAGTGCAGGAATCCAGGTCAAAGCATCCCTGACAGGGGGCTGTCCAGCCTCGTCTTGAATGCCTCCAGTGTGGGATTGCCCACCGCCTCCCTAGGTCATTGGTTCCATTGTTGTATTGCTCTAACAGTCAGGAAGTTTTTCCTGATATTCAGCCGGAATCTGGCTTCCTGCCACTTGAGCCCATTATTCCGTGTCCTGCACTCTGGGGTGACCGAGAAGAGATCCTGGCCTTCCTCTCTGGGACAGCCTTTCAAGGACTTGAAAAGCGCTATCCTGTCTCCCCTCAGCCTTCTGTTCTCAAGGCTAAACATGCCCAGTTCTTTCTGTCTCTCCTCATACGGCTTTCTTTCCAGTCCCCTGATCATCTTCATTGCCCTCCTCTGAACTACATGTAGTTCTCATGTAGATGATTGCATGTGGTAACTGCACATATGAGTACACATGGTATGTACATGCTAGGAAGCTATGACCAGTTGTAGCTTCCAGGACATGTAGGAGCTATGTCATGTTTTCCCCACTGCCTAGCTTAACCTAGCCACTAAATATGCTAGCCTTCCCTGATCTTATGCCACTCCTGGAAGATTTATTTTATTTATTACGTTTCTGTACTGCTCAATAGCTGAAGCTCTCTGGGCAGTTCGCAAGATGATTAGTGTCTGAAAAAAACTCCAGGGAAACGGGAGTGATATAAGCCTTGAATCGTTGCTGGAAACTTCTATTGACACACCTTTTGTCATCTAATTTCATGGTGTGTGTGTGTGTGTGTGTGTAACTGGAATCTGGCTCCTTGCAACAGTACATGTATGTAATGTGTAGACTATGCTGAATCTAAGATCTCAGTTGCTTTCTGTGTCTGATTACAGATAATTACTTGGCTGCAGAGGCCGGCTCCTGCACTTTGGTGTGTCCTACGAATGCCCAGGAAGTGAGTGTGGGTGCCGTGCAGAAGTGTGAGAAATGCCCCAAGAAATGCCCAGCCGGTAAGAGCAAGGATTGCCCGGTGAGGGTAGGAAAGCTGTTTCCAGGAGGACTCTATATTTCCAGTTATACACCAGCCTTTGTATTTTGTCACACACATTTACTTCAACTCTGACCCCAGCAACCTGGGGCATCATCTGTGCTTGCAGAAATGGTCAAAGAGAGTTTTGGAAATGACTTATGGGTGCTGCACAAATTTTGAAACTGACATGCATTTCCTTTTGGAGTTTTGTTTTGACTTTATTCTGCCACTTGGGTATACTTACCCCACTTCAACCTCTTTGGTTTTGTTGGAAATAGCTAAGAAATAGCCCCCATACTATTCAGCACCCAAGAATGTCCAAATTGGCCCTACACTCCAAAGGTTCAGGGCTTGCGATGTGATGTGCGCATTGGCTGGTCTACATTGTTGGCCTATGACATCCATTGACTCATACACATCTTTCTCCCCACTTTCCCTTATCCCACACCTTTCTCTCTTTCAGTCTGCAATGGCTTGGGAATGGAGTGGCTGAAAGGGGTTCGTGCCGTCAATGCATCCAACATCCACCATTTTGCTGGCTGTACCAAGATCTTTGGCAGTTTAGCCTTTCTGCCAGAGACCTTTGCAGGGTAAGTAACTGAGAATACAGGTGCGAAGAGTGTATCAGTTTGTGTGATACATCCTTGTAGGTATACCATGCGAGACAGCTCTGGTTTTAACTTTGGAAGGGCATGTGCAAATGAACTGCTGTGAGGGTGACAGAGCTAGTTTTGTGGCTTTTTAACAACATACTACTTTTGTTCCATGGCAAGCTGTTTTTAAAACAAACAACCACAAAAACAGCTGGGCAAGTGATGTCATCTCTTGAAGAGTTTTGCAACTCTTAAAAAAGTTTGCATGGTTTTTCTTGTTTTTAAGCAACATGAAGACCGAGTAGATAACTTTATAAACCTATATGTAGTGCTTAGAAAATACTTTTTTCTTATTTCTTGCCTAAGGTAGACAGGGAACCTGAAGTGTGTAGGGTGGGGCAAAGCTGAAGGCAGAATCAGCACTTGATTCAGGGGACTGTATGTCTGTCATGCAAATTGCCAAACTAAGGAGAAGCCTGGCTTACTCCATGAGTAAAGAATTTGCTGTGGTTTCTCTTCTGTATGTCTATCTGTATCTAAAGTCTCCTCTCTGTCCTTGGATGAGAAGTAGCGGTCAGATTGTCCCATGAGCAGGCCTGCGTATGCATATTCCACATGACTGCACCATTTGTTGTTGTTGTTCAGTTGTTCAGTCGTGTCCGACTCTTCGTGACCCCATGGACCATAGCACGCCAGGCCTTCCTGTCCTGCGCTCTCTCCCGGAGCGTGCTCAAGTCCATATTCATTGCATCAGTGATGCTATCTAGCCATCTCATCCTCTGCCGTCCCCTTCTCCTTTTGCCTTCAGTCTTTCCCAGCATCAGGGTCGTTTCCAGAGTTTTCTCTTCGCATTAGGTGGCCAAAATAGTTGAGCTTCAGCTTCAGTATCTGTCCTTCCAATGAGCACTCAGGGTTGATTTCCTTTAGGATGGACTGATTTGACCTCCTTGCAGTCCAGGGGACTCGTAAGAGTCTTCTCCAGCACCACAGTTCAAAAGCATCAATTCTTCGGCGCTCAGCCTTCCTTATAGTCCAGCTCTCACAGCCATATATTACTACTGGGAAAACCATAGCTTTGATTATATGGACCTTTGTCGGCAAGGTGATGTCTCTGCTTCTTACTATGCTGTCTAGGTTTGCCCTAGCTTTCCTCCCAAGGAGCAAGCGTCTTTTAATGTCATGGCTACAGTCACCGTCTGCGGTGATCTTGGAGCCCAAGAAAATAAAATCTGTCACTGCTTCTATTTCTTCCCCTTCTGTATGCCAGGAAGTAATGGGGCCAGATGCCATGATCTTCGTTTTTTTAATGAGTTTCAAACCAGCTTTTGCACTCTCCTCTTTCACCCTCAACAAGAGGCTCTTGAGATCCTCTTCAATTTCTGCCATTAGGGTGGTATCATCTGCGTATCTGAGGTTGTTGATAATTCTCCCGGCAATCTTAATTCCGACCTCTGATTCATCCAACCCGGCGTTTCTCATGATGTACTCTGCATATAAGTTAAATAAGCAGGGTGACAATATGCAGCCTTGTCGTACTCCTTTCCCAATTTTGAACCAATCGGTTGTTCCATGTCTGGTTCTTACTGTTGCTTCTTGACCCTCGTACAGGTTTCTCAGGAGACAGGTAAAGTGGTCTGGTACTCCCATCTCTTTAAGAATTTGCCACAGTTTGTTGTGATCCACACAATCAAAGGCTTTAGCATAGTCAGTGAAGCAGAAATAGATGTTTTTCTGGAATTCTCTTGCTTTCTCCATGATCCAGTGAATGTTGGCGATTTGATCTCTAGTTCCTTTGCCTCTTCGAAACCCAGATTGTACTTCCGGTAGTTCTCGGTTCGCATACTGCTGAAGCCTAGCTTGTAGGATTTTGAGCATCACCTTGCTGGCATGTGAAATGAGCGCAATTGTGCGGTAGTTTGAACACTCTTTGGCGTTGCCCTTCTTTGGAATTGGAATGTAAACTTACCTTAACCAGTCTTGTGGCCACTGTTGAGTGTTCCAAATTTGTTGGCATATTGAGTGCAGCACTTTAACAGCATCATCTTTTAGGATTTTAAATAGCTCAGCTAGAATACTGTCATCTCCGCTAGCTTTGTTGTTAGTAATGCTTCCTAAGGCCCACTTGACTTCACTCTCTCAGATGTCCGGTTCAAGTTCAGTGACTGCACTCTCATGGCTATCAGGGACCGCACCATACAAATATCAGATTAGGAATTTGTTATAAAGTCAGCATCCTCAGAATGGCAGCTTTCATTTTTAAATTCCATATGACCACCGAGAAATGGGTGAAAACACAAGTGGCACCACACGCCAGCAGCTTTATTCCATTGCCAGAAACCTTTACTATTGGAAGCCTTCCCCAAAAGTTTAAGTTGCATCTTCCTCAGAGTTGAAATCCAAGGAAAAAGAAGAGAGCCAGTGTGGTGTAGTGGTGAGAGTGTTGGACTGGGAGTTGGGAGATCTGCGTTCTACTCTCCACGTGGCCAAGGAAGCTCACTGGGTGACTTTGGGCCAGTCACAGACTCTCAGCCCAACCTACCTCACAGGGTTGTTGTTGTAAGGATAAAATGGAGAGGAGGAGGATTATGGACGCTACCTTGGCTTCCGTAAGGAGGAAAAAAGGTGGGCTATAAATGTAATAAATAAATAAATAAATAAATAAGAAATGGAGAGGAGGAAGGAGGACAAAACTTGAATTGCATCCACTGGCCCATGGGTGCTTATTCACACATCATGATAAGCCAGTGCTGCCAAGAATCCTGGCTTATCATGATCGAGCAAGCATGGAGGTTCATGCTGCTCGATCATTCCCACCTGGCTCCTTCTGCAAGCGGGAGCGGTGAAATACGTCATGGACCCTCCATCCATGTTTTGTTTATCATGACATCCAAACCAGGAATTCTGGCTTGTCTCTCTCAAAATAAGCCAGTCATAAGCTAACAATAAATCACAGCTTATGACTTTGGCTTATTGGGGGCAGGGGGATATGAGCCAGAATCCCCAGTTGGACGTCACAATAAACAAACCACAGGAAAAGGTACAGGAACAATTGGGCAGCATGCACCTGTGCACTTATTTGATCATGATAAGCCATAAGCAACCCTGGCTTATGATGTGTGAATGGTGACAGTGGGCACTTTTCAAGCGGATGTCCTCCCCTTCTTATCAATGTGTCTCCATGTGGAAGAACAAGTAACCTTGGAAGCATTAGAGGGTTGTTGTTGTTGCTTTTTACTGCCCAGTCAGTTTTCCGCATGATGAACGTTATCACAATTCCTGTGAGTGTGTTTGTGTGGAGTGAAAAACATTTTGGCAGCTGTTTCATCAACTGAATAGAATAGAAGTAGTGGTTAAGACGCTGAACTGCAGACTGGAAGGTCGGCAGGACAGCAGTTGGAGACCCGAGCGCTGCGTGACGGAGTGAGCTCCCGTCTTCAGTCCCAGCTCCTGCCAACCTAGCAGTTTGAAAGCAAGAAATTGCAAGTAGACAAATAGGTGCCGCTTCGGCGGGAAAGTTAACAGCGTTCCGTGCACCTTGGTGTTCAGTCATGCCGGCCACATGGCCATGGAAGCGTCTTCGGACAGCGCTGGCTCTTTGGCTTAGAAATGGAGATGAGCACCACACCCTGGAGTCGGACACGACTGGTTGGGGACACCTTTGCCTTTACCTTTTTTAAAGTAGTTACCACTAAAGTTACCAAGCATGCAGCGTTTGATGTAACAACAAGGGGTGGAGGAGCTGTTTTAGAGTGTGTGTGTGTGTGTGTGTGTGCATGCACGCGCCCTTCAGTTCCCCTCAATGTAGTTCCCTTCCTTTCTCTTCAGGGATCCTTCCACCAATACCCCGCCCCTGGATCCTGAGCAGCTTAAAGCCTTTGAGAACTTAAAGGATCTAACAGGTATCTAAGAAGTTATTTCTGGGAGCTGTGAACACCACCCACCATCGCCTTGGACAACAGGGTTGCTCTGTTGTTATGTGGGCGTAGCGTAATTAATCACAAATTAGGTACTCTGGAACTCAGATCTTTAGATCTAACTTCATGTTTTCATAGGCTTCTTATATATTGAATCGTGGCCAGAGACGCTCTTGAACTTGAGCCTCTTCCAGAATCTTCAGGTGATCCGGGGACGAGCACTCTACAAGTAAGCGCTCTCGTAGCATTTTGGCAGAGGTGACATCTGTGGTGTAGCTAAGAGGCTAAGCTCTGAATCAGGAAGTCCAAATCTGAGCTCATCTCTGCTACAGACTCACTAGGTGGTCTTAGGAAAGCTGTCAGCATTTACATGTATGACTTCCGCCAACCCCAATGAATTTTGTGGCTCTCCAAATAGATATGATACCCCCCTCCTCCTTTCCAGACATATACAAGTGAATGCTGACAAATGCATTTCGGTGGCTGTCAGTATTCACTAATGTGTGTCTGTTTTATGACATTCAGAAAACCTGTCTGCATTTCCATAGGAATGTGAACATCACCAAAAGTCCAGGTATTCATTGTTACATATATGAGCAAGTCACCTGGCCAAGAGCAACCTCTGGGATACTTAAGGGGACTGTTGCAGGGGTGCAGAACCTGTAGCCCTCCAGATGTTGGGACTCCAACTTCCATCAGCCCCAGCCAGCATGGAAAGTGGTTGAGGATGATGGGACTTGTAGTCCAACATCTGGAGGGCAACTGGTTCCCTGTTCCTGCCTGAAGGGGTTGCTGCACTGGCCATTCCTCCTGAAGGGAAGCACCTCCTGGGGGCTGGTCTTTCAGGTGGTGGAGAAGCACTCAGTGGAGGTGGCCTCGAGCAGGAGAGAATCTGGTCTCTTACCTTCCACCAAAGGATTGTGTGCTGTTATTGGCAAGGTGGGCCTGATAAAACCAGTTCTGCTTCATCTTTGCATTGTGCCGAAAGCTCGGATGAAGGGCTATAGGGCAGGAAGGAGAGGAGATAACCCACCCCTTTCCTCTCCACCCTACAGTTCTTCATCCAAGCCATTACCGCTGTGGTTTCAGTACTGCAAGTGAGGAATGAGGCCAGGCCCCAGGCCTGCCATTTCCCTTCACTTACATGGCAGTATGTGAAGAGGACTAGAAACAAGTAGGTTAGGAATCTAAACCGTAATACATGCCCCCACCCCCCATAAGCCTAAGTATCAAACTGTATTTATTTGAAATATTAATACCTCTCTTACTAACCTACACAATCTCGAGGTAACTTGCAGTATATTAAGACTCCAATAAAACAGACAATTGAGATGCTAGTGGATTAGTAAATACCTAGCTCAGTGCGGGATGGATGGATCGATGGATCGATAGATAGATATGGTGGCTGATTCTGGCATTGTTCCCTTGCCCTTCCTGACTGGGTAGCTTTTTTTTCTTTTGACAGTGGAGTCTATTCCCTAACACTGCAAAACCTCAGCATCACCTCGCTGGGCCTGCATTCGCTGCAAGAAATCAGCAGTGGAATGGTCCTTATCCACCACAACCCCAACCTTTGCTTCATCCAAAGTGTTCCTTGGGGAGACATCTTCAGAAAGCCCCGTCAGACGCTGTTCCAGAATGACAATAGCCTAGCTGCACAGTGTGGTGAGTGTGCATGTGCACAGCCTATTCCTATAGAAGCTCTCCTCATCAGCCTTTTCAGATCTGGGAGTCACCTGTTAACCCTGGTATTTTGGGGTGGGTGAGATGGGAGCAGTGTTGCTAAGCATATGGAAATTCTCATACACAAAAGAGAAGCAACTGACTAACTCATTATTAGAACCCTAGTGATTTGAGGTGATCAGGCTAAAATCACTGGATCCTATAAAGGGGCTGAAGTCACTGGATCATTATAGGGGCTGAGATAAGGACCACACCAAGTTTATAGGAACGTTGAAGATCAGTTGAAAGACACCCATACGAACTTCCCTTCCCAAGTTTATAGTGGATGAGTGTTTGGCCAGAAGCCCAGACGTTTGACCTCGCAGTCCCAAAACGTGGCACAACTGCCCCAAAGTAAATAGAAACAGTGAAGATCCTGTTCCCTGAATCTAAACTCATTCATGTTTACACACACACACAGCTAATTGCTGGCCAAGCAGTTTAGCATAACGTGAATCCCAATTTTGGATCAGGGTAGGAAGTGTGCACTTCAATCCAGGAATGTCCACAGAAGAAGCACACCCCCCCCTTGCTCTGGGGTTCTTGTATCAGTTTTTAGGAAAGGGGCCTCTAGGGGTTTACTGTTGTCATTCACAGTTCCCATGGATTTTCCAGTGGCAAGAAAATATGCCTTCATATTATTGCAACATCTTCTGCCCTAATGTTGTTGCTTCTCTTTGTTCATTCACACATATCCCCTATGCAACTCCCCCCGTGGCCTTCCTGTTGAAAGAAAACCATTCTGTCCACATTCTCCCCTTCTTGCATTACCAAGAGATACATCAGGTGTTTGGAACACACAGTTGTTTTGGAAAGCAATTCCACAGTCAAGAGATTCACAAATTGTTATATTAGTAAATCAAGCACAAATTGGAACAGTTTTGCACAGGCTTTGAAAGTTCACAGGCATCTTCAAAGTCCAAGTCTACAAGGTTACTTGTTATCTCTGAACAAGGGGAAGAGGCCTGAGAGAAGGAATTATTCCTTCTAAATTTGACTGGAAATTGGGAAGAGGAAATGGATAATAGGGAATTCACCTTTATTGACAGGAATAGATGTCTAAAAGAGAGATTCGTAAGAAGTAAATTAAATATATTAATAATTATTATACGGATTGAAAACACATCGTGTCATAAGGACCTCCACATACGGCCTGAGACCTTGCTCTTTTGTGAGCAAATGTACAAGAATTCAGGATTGCTTAGTGCAGCATTCATGCAGTAGGTCTGCTGGCCTGTGATACTTTAGGCAGAGGCAAGCAGCCAGCAAAAGTGTCTTTCCATGGCTGAGAGAGTTAGAAGATGAGAGCTGGCAGTGTGTCCAGAATGGCCCCGAGAGATGAAGCCCCTCCCCAGGAGAGAGAAGAGGGCTGGGGGGCCCTTTGGGCGGAGGACATATTGTGGGCCTGGTGTGGGCAGATCATAGCCAAGGGGATGAGTCAAAAGGAATTCCTCTTTCAATCACTCCTTTGGGTTGGGCAAGACTGAGGATCCACCTTCTTTCAGCAGAGGCTTTAGTGAGAGGAAAGCCCTGGTGTGCAGGGGGTGGAGAAGAGCCTGCCAGTCTAACCTCTAGACGCAAGTGAAGAGGGGTAACCATAAGCTGTGGGTGGGGTGGGGTGGTGGCTTTCAACGGGTTTGAGTGAGATTGTTCTGGATGGGTACCTTTCTCAGGGCCTCAGCTAGTTAGTTGTCTGGGCAGAGTTTTTTAGGGCACTCAGCTGTGAGACGGGTTATTGTAGCTTGTGGGTTTTGGAGTGAACTGAAGCCTGTTATGTATTGTGGAGGTGAGGAATCTTGGGCCGCTATAAGCATAGTGCGTGGCAGAGTGTGCTGTTGCAGTAGGAGGCGATGACTGGTGATAAGGTGATTTAAATAGTTATGTAGTTTCCCCTTCCACTACATTTCCCAGGCCAGGTAACTCTGGGGACTTGCCTGCACGCCCCTCTAGGCTACGGATGCTGTTGATGAATGCCAGGTTAGTTCATGGAAAAGGGTGATTTCTGTTGGACCGAACTCTGGAAGAACGTGCTGTGTTGGCTTCTATTACTGAGACCTGGTTGGATGAAAAGGGAGGAGTCAACCTCTCCCAGATGTGTGCACCAGGGCTCTTGTTGCATCACTAGGCTCTACTGGAGGGGTTGGGAGAGGAGGTAGCCTTGGTCTATAGGGAATCTATCTCCCTGATCAGGTACCTGGTCCAGCAGTTGGTGAGGCTCTGAATGTTTATATCTGTGATTGGGATCTCAAAACAGGATAGAGATTTTGTTGGTGTGCCAACCACCACACTGCCTAACAGTCTCCCTGCCTGAGCTGACAGAGGCGGCCTTGAGTGTAGTGTTGAGGACCCCAATTTGGAGGTGTTGGGGGACTTTAATATTTACACCAAGGCTGCCTTGACATAGAGGTGGCTCAATATTTCATGGTCTCCATGTCAATGATTGACCTATCTTGGTTAATATCTGACCCAGCATATGTGGCAGGACATGCTGTAGATTTGGTTTTCTATATTGGATGAGGAGATAATGATCTGGAGGGGCAGGGGGACCAGTACTCACCCTGTTGGCATGAACAGATTACCTGATAAGCTTTAACCTTGAGGCTGCCTGTAATCTCCTCAGGGATGCTGGACCAAATTTAATGGACCACCCCAGGAGGCTGATGAATCAGGATATTTTTCTGAGGTCTTTCTTGAGGATTTCCCTGCAGACTTAGCTGGCAGTCTCACCAAGGCTCTGGTCTCCACTTGGAATGAGGGGATGATCCGGGCTTTTGCTCCGGTGAATGCCACCCCTGCAGAAATGGGCACCTCCATTCTGCTGAAGCCGTTGTCTTGCAGTCTAAAGAGTCAAGTTGCTGTAGCCAAGCTGCTTGTCGTACAGTCCATGAATGCAGCACAGTAGGACTGTATATGCTTCATACTGCTTTGGAGTTTCTGCCATTGATGAGAGAGCTGAGTGCGCCGTCAAAGCCAGCAACTGGACACTGTTGTTATAATGCAGCACCATTCATCTCTCTGTGTTTTGCAAGCCAGTTTCATCTCTCTGTGTTTTGCAAGCCAGTATCTCCACAGCTGGAATCTCACTTGCTTGGGACATCTTGTGGCGTTACCTTTATAACTGCTGTGAAATGAACATCTGAAGCCCCCCTCCATGAGAGAGAAATTGTGGGGACTCAAACGGAATGCTTTCCTGGACATCAGCCACAGCTGTCTTTGATCTCCCCTTCTGGGGAGAACATTATATTCTTCATTATAATCAGAAATCACAGATGTGGGAATTAATGGGACTTGAGTTACATGTATGGGGATCCCCAGATTGAGTGCTCCCAATTGAATGAACCTGATCAAGTGTGCTGTTGATCTGGTGCAATTTTTATGGCCTGTTGAATATTTCAGAAGAAATAACATATCAGCTCTCAAACTAAGACAATTTTGAAATTTAACTCCTCGCTTACTGACCTTTGTGCCTGGAGGCATTTGAAGAACCGCATTGTTGTTTCACATGTGCTAAAATTGGATCAGTCAGAGCAAATATTATGCAGCCTGTGACTCCTCTTAAGGAAGTACAGGTTCAGTTCCAAGACAGGACTGTATCAGAAGTTCAACTGTCCTGTGCTCCTTTTCTTGTAACCAGTCAGATGGGTTGGAATGAATGAGTTCACACGTGGGATGGTACATGCAAAGGGATGCATGTTGGGTAAACAGTTAAAAGGGATTTTACGGCTTAGGCACTGGAGTCTCTTTCATAGACACTAAAAATGCAGAAATGTTGGCTAATAAGTTATCATATGCAACTAAGGACTTGGGAAATTATCTGCTCCATTAACTAGGTCACTCACACAGCTTACATGGGAGCCTCAAGCCATAAGCGAAGTGCTCCCATTGTGGGAATCCATCACTGAAAAGGTCTATCAATTAGTAGTTTCAGGGATCCAGTTCCTCCAAGATAACATCTCTTTGGCCTTGGGCTCCACCCAGGTTCACACAAAGCAGTGCTCTAGGGATCGTTAGGACCACTTTCAAGGGCCAGATCCCCATGGAAGGCAGCAACTTAATTAATCCAGACAATGTGAATTGTCTTTGGAATCTACTTGGAAATTGGTAAATGCTTCATATGATCTCTCACTTTGTGTGTGTTTCTAATCACTGTGGAATCCACACGGACCTTGCAAATTTTTCCATTGGCTCCTTTACATTTTCAGATTGACACTCATTTTGTAATTTACTCGAGAGACTCTAACCCCGGGGCTGGCAGTTCAGTGCCCACAGGCCCCGCTGCACTTGCAGCCAGCTCCCCCTGCAAGAGGAGTTTCCTTTGTCATCTCTCTTGTTCTGGGAACCTCTGCCTGTGTGTTCCTGGGAAGCTTAGCTATTCTAATGCTTCCCGAACCAGCCCAAATTCAGTCATGGGACTGGGAGTCTAAAGGGAAGTCTACGTGCATGTCAGAAACCAAATGATTTCTTCCTGTGTTTAACCTCATCCTCAGCAACCCCAGAGCTGTCCAGGTTCCCTGAATTAGGAGTGAAGCTCTTCCTGACATTGGTTTACCTCTTTCAAGAGAAACGTCCATTGCTGACCTCTGGCTCCCCGCCTTTGCCGATAGCAAGTTAATGGGTCATAAGCTCTGCCATGTATCATCTCTCCACAGAAATCCAAGGCCAGGTTTGCTTCCACCTGTGCGCCAAGGGGCATTGCTGGGGACCTGGAGCAACTCAGTGTGTGTCCTGCAGTGGCTTTCTGCGTGGGAAGGAATGTGTCAAGAGCTGCAGCGTTCGGGATGGGTATGTGACAACGGAGAAGTGGAGCAGGAGGCCTTCCTGGTTACAAAAAACCTGTGGTAGGGGAAGAATGACCCTGGAGGTGCTGTGTAGAAAAGAGATTACTCAGTCATAGTAAGGTCTAGAAACTTGCTAGATCTCTTCCCCCGCCCCCATCCCCAAATGAAAGCTAATCTTGGTATGTTGGGTCCCGTGTCATTTAGCAAAGTCTGTGCTCTACATCGAAGAGATGTAGAAATAACATACACATCACCTCCCTATTTTTTAAAACATATATCTCTTATTTTTTTTAAAGAAGTATACAGCCCTGATTGTAAAGTTATTCTGATGAGAATTGCACCAATCGATTGTGGCTTGCAAAATTCCAGGGTGTTCTGGGAAGTTAAGGGAAGCTGGCAGGAGAAGACATAAAACAACCTTAACTTTGGATTAATTTGGATTTGCAATTACAGGGACATTCGGGAATATGTCAACGGGACACAGTGCTTTTCATGTCATCCAGAGTGCATGCCCCAAAACGGGACAGAGTCCTGCTATGGATCGGTAAGGACGGGGTCAGCGGGAGGGCCAGGCTGAAGTGTATTGAGACCCTTATTGTATTCTGAAGCTGCCTTTCTTCAGCCATACACTGTATATGTCCTTATCTGCTGTTGGTTCATGTTCAAGGAGGTGCAAGCATCCACTGCCTCCCTTCCAGTCCAGCCCCCAAAATCTAGGTTGGAGAAGAAGTTGTTAGCTTGATCCCAGTCAGTCAAACAGAGAACTGAAAATATCAGTCTCTCCAAAAAAATTTTTAGCAGGTAATGTCATCCATGGTTAGAGCAGCAGTTATCATACTTTCTACTATCAGGCAGTCCTTTCCACATTGACTTACTTAAATTTATTTTACTTATTTAGCTATTATAATCCTTCTATACCGCTTAATATATTAACATCCCTAAGTGTTTCACATTAAAACGTCTCTGCCAAGGTACTTGGAGCATCTACTGTGGAACTTCTACATATTGCAGAGGGTCCTCGTGCATGTTCCAAGGTTGCACACACTGCTCTATGTGGGACGCTGTCACCCTGTGTGAACAGAAAGCATGTCCAGGACCAGTGTCAGCACATGGAACCCTTATACCTGCCCTGGGCCCCCTTTAATCTGTTTTTTTTTGGGGGGGTACTCTGATCAGTGCTTGATGGCTGGGCTTGGCAGCGGCCATTTGAATTCCCGCCAATGTCCTGAGCAGTGTTGGGGCATTGTGGGAAATCAAAATGGCGGCCCTCAAACCCATCCACCGGTTGCTAATCTGAGCACTGCTGCTGCCATTGCCAAGTAAGCCTCCCACATCCCACTGAGGGGTTTCACCAGAGGGGCCTTTGTTCATGGCCCCCCTCAAAACAGCCCTGAGTATGTCCTAGAACGCACCCAAGAGGTCAGTTCAGACCATTATTTGGGGGTACGTAAACAAAATGTATGCTTATATGCTTCCTCCTCACCCCATCCGCCTCTCCTTCAAGCTCTAGTTCCTTCTCTCACTTCTAGTTTACATCCGAACTGACTGAAAGTGGTCTGCGTGAGCCATGTTTTGTTTGCAAAGGCAGGGTTCATTCCTGTAGTGCCAAACTGTTATGCCAGAACCAATCCAATGCTCCCCTGTGGCTGCGCATTGCACTAGAGCTGCACGACGGAAGCTTGGTAGCAGTGGGCAAGTGGTCTTTCAGGGAAGCTTGTCTGCCATGACTTAGCTGTTCACTGAGGAATCTCTGATAATCTGTGGAGAATCCCCAGTATCTTGAAATCAGTGGAGGCTGGCAGCTCTGAGCTCCGTGGGGTGGTGGATAGCCTTTAGAGTTCTGACTGGTTCTGACTGAAACCTGGAGCAGATTCACCACCCCACTGACCTTGGAGCCATCAGCCTCCACTGCTTGAAATAGAGTTTGGAAAGCCATTGTACCACAGCAGCCTTCCCTGCAACCTGGCTGTCAGGAGCGCCCTAGCTGCCTCTTGCAGTCCCCACCAATAGCCAACTCAGGACACAGACGACGAGGAATTCTTTCCAAGACTTTATTCCTTTATTACTTTATGACTCTTTCAGAATACTAGTCACTAGCGCCAAAGCAAGGAACAGCACTGGGGAAAGATAGCTGAGTAGCCTAAGCTCCAGTTAAGGCAGTTGGTCCCCGTCTGAAGGAGAATCACGGGAAGACCCTGAACTTATGGGCTAGGGAGAGATCCTCCCTCTTTCCCTTGGGTCCTCGGGACACGACCGTTGTTTGCACGCCAAACGTGCGCTATGCCTCCTTTCCGCGCCCTCCATCTGTTGTTGCTCCCTGTGTCTGCGCCGAGTGTCCAGCAAGCCCCCCTCCAGCACTCTCTCGTTGCCAGGGTCACTATCTATCCCAGGAATGCTGGCAGGAGGAATCTCTGCCTGCTGCTGTACTTGTGAGAGAGGAGCGAGCTCCTCTCCCACGGATTGCTGTTCCTCCTCAGAATCAGAACTGCTCTGGGGTCCTATTGGCTCACTTTCCACCCTGGCACTGGCACCCTCAAAAATGTGTTGGACTACAACTTCCATCATCCCCAGGTAACATGGTCATGACTGGGGACAGTGAAAGCCGTAGTCCAACGTAGGTGAAGGGCACTAGGCCGGAGCAGCCCAGACTATAGGGTCATGGCTGCAAAACCAGATGCGTGTATCTGTAGGGCAGGGGCTCTGGAGGCGTTTACCAGCTTCTCTCTTCTCACGCCATTTGCACTGGAATGTTAAAAAAGAATTCCTCAGACCTGTGTGAAACAAAGCCGCCAGCTGGCCGGTCATGCGTAAAACTGTGACATGCCAGAAATGAATGATTAACGTGAAAGACGCATTTGTTTTTGCAATGGTCCTGGTCAAATTACATCAGAAGTTCACAAAAAAGAAAACAAAGAAATACAGTTTGTTGCTACAGGGGCAGCCTATGATTATATTCTTTACACTTTCCTGGCTTCTCGGATGTCTTTTTGTTTTGCATTTTGTATCTTGCTGACATGATGCTATTCTGTTTGGTGACCATTAGAGCTGCAACATGTTGATCTGTTAATCCCATGCTCCTGATTAAATGAGTAGTGTGTGTGTATTGTTACATTTTAATGCCCCCCAAAAAGGTCACAGGCACCATCTTTAAAGAAGCATTCTTTCTTCTCTCACACACATAAAGGAATGCCTCTCTAAGGTCATGCCTGCTGTGACAGGTCTAAAAATGCTGTGACATCATCTAAAAACAAGGAATATGTTTTATTAACTGGGATTTATTTCATCTAGTGAATGCCCAAGGTACTATAGGTCTGTGGCCTGAAAATGAATACCTATTCAGCTTTTCTGCAGAGCCATGAGGACTGGAAGCTTACTTATTTTTACAAAAGGAAAAGCTGGGATTCTATAAATACCAGCGGTTATACCGGATATTGGGTTCTTTTCTCCGCACCCATGAGGGTTTTGAATGTGTTCAGTTTTTTTGTTTTTGTTTTAAGCAACAGCCTGTGTTCAGTGGATATCAACTTTTGTTCCCAGGCAGTCTTGTGAACACAGAATGCAAGGCAATGAATCCTGCTTATAAGGTATCTAGCCTTTTGAGTCCACACATGTATACCTGGCATAAGAGAACAGGCTGAATTTTCCTACACTACTTGTGTCTGTCTGTGGCCGGAACTGACTATTCTTATGGCCTAAGACAGCCTTTCTCATCCTCCAGATGTATTAGTCTGCAACTCCCATCATCCCCAGATAGCTGGGAATGATGGGAGTTACAATCCAACACCTCTGAAGCATGCTGGGTTAGGGAAGTCTGGTCTACGTTCCCAGGTGCTGCTGCCCCAGCCATAGTGCTTCCTCCTTTATGGAAGAGCGAAAACGCCAATGGGCTGCCAAAGATTTCAGATGCTGTAGGTGAAGCCAGGTGTGGACTTCATATTGGACAATGAAGTAACAATTTCTTACAGACATTTAAGGTGTAATCCTAGGCATGTTTATACAGAGGAAAAGTCCTACAACTCCCAGCATTCCCCAGCCAGCATAGGGTTGCTGGCTGGGGAATGCTAGGAGTTGTAGGACTTTTTATCTGTCTGAACATGCATAGAATTGCGTCCTTAGAGTGTGATTCACCTAAAGTGAAGCACTTTGAAACTTCATTTACTTCAGTGAGAGAATCTTAACCTGCCCACTGAACTCAATGGGCTATAGTATTGCCCACAATATTACAGAATCCAAGTTACACAACCATTTACTTCATAGGTAATGACATGTGTAACAACAACAACAACAGGATTCTCCTGAGGCAACTTTGCAACAGCCTCAGACCCAGTGACTCCAAATCCCTAGATTGCTATCAAGCAGCCGTTTTTTTCTGATCTGTAGGTTATGTCTGTCTATGGGCATGTCAGCAACAAGTCAACTTGTATAATAAAATAAAGGGCTGGTATTAAATGTAGATCTGCATATGACAGCTGAAATGAATGACTTTCCTTTCTCTTCACTTAATGGAAGGTCTCTCCCTCCCTCCCTCCCTCCCTCCCTAGGAGGCAGACCAGTGTGTGGCGTGTGCCCATTACAAAGATGGCCTCTCCTGCGTGGAGCGGTGTCCTAGCGGTGTGAAGGTTGATGGCTCTTTTGTACCCCTCTGGAAGTATCCCGACGAACAAGGCATCTGTCAGTCATGCTCAAGCAATTGCACCCATTTGTGAGTCTGCAAGAGAGTTGAGGAGGTGGGGTGGGAGGGGCGATCAGCCATATATATGTATGTATGTATGTGTGTGTGTGTGTGTGTGTGTGTATGTATATATATATATATATATATATATATATTTATTTATATATTTAAATTTATTAATTTCGTTTCTGTACTGCCCAGTAGCTGAAGCTCTCTGGGTGGTTCACATGGGGCACCGGCAATTTTGCCTACTTGGCCATGGGAAGTTGGGAGGAAGAATGATTACGGGCGCAACCTTATGGCAGCTCAACAGTGGCTAGGCAGCCGTAGGATTTTTCATTTTCTGGGAACCGACCTCGGAGCCAGCACTCCGAGGTTGGTTCCCAGAAAACTGCCTCCCTGCCCTCTCCCCCTCGTAGGTGGCTCAGTTCACCCTCAGCTCCGCACTCAGAAGAGCAGTGTGGAGCAGGGGGAAAGGGGGTGTTCCTGGGGGCAGGGAGGGATGGCAGAAGTGCCGTTACGCTTCGTATGTGCCATCCGGCCTCTCCCCCCGACTCCCGCTCTGAGGCGCCCTGGCTAGACAGCTGAAATCTGCCGTTTAGCCACAAATGCAGGGTGGCCGGAGTGTGGAGGAGAAGATCCCCTCCGCGCTCCGCCCACCCTGCATTGGATAGTCGGTTGCCTCTGAGTTCGGAGGCTGCTGACTATCCCCATAGGATTGTGCCCTAAAGCTGCAAAGATACACCAGCTCTGAAAAGTAGCAAGTGGCAGTTTAAGGGGAGGGTTCTAGAATGCCCCCCCCCTTCCCCACGGATTAATATTCTGCTCTCTCTCTCTCTGTTGTGCTTGTACAGTTGCTGTTGCTATGATTATTTCTTAAGTAACATTTATACCCGATCTTGTGCCTTGGTCTTGGGACAGGTTTCCCTGAATGTTAAGAAAAACAAACCTTGAAAAGACCAGGAAGAAAGACCGTAGCTCAGCCTGCTCCATGTTTTTTACACGGGGAGCACTCAAAAATTGTATCCCCACCACAACCACCTTTGCAGCGGTGCTGTACATGTCTGAAGTGGTGCTGTACATTCTCCACTGCTGGGCTGTACCACCTCATTCCATTTCAGGGGCAGGAAACCTGGTGGCCGATGGATGTTTTGGGCTACAACTCCCATAAGTACCAGCCAGCATGGCCAATGGTCAGGAATTACTGGAGTTGTAGTCCAAAATAAATGGAGGAAAACAGGTTTCCTAGCCCCATCTATTTCATGTGTAGACATCAACTTACTAGGAAGTATACTGCACCAGGGCACGCACCAAGATATTCTGGTGCCTGAGGCAGAAATGCACATGGCGCCCACCTCGTAATGTACATGGGACCAGGAAATTCTCCTGCACAAGCCCCATTGAGCAGTGCAAGTGCTCTTGCACCGCTCTCATTCACTCCAGCATTCACTGCCCCTAGGGTTCAGATCCACCAGTCTTCCACTCAGCTGACCGTAATGACACCGAAAACCAGCCACCTGAGGTGTCCGCTTCATCTTGCCTTATGGTAGAGCTGCCTCTGCATTGGGCTTGAGGAAACCAAGGTCAGTGTCAGGAGCGCCCCTGCTGCCTTCTGAAATTCTCAAGTGGCCAGAATCAACACGCGGACGATAGGGCTCTTTTCCAGGGCTTTATTTCCATTCAGCCTAATGACGCTTACAGAAGCTAATAGCATGAGCCTAATGAGGGAAACTTAAGAGAGCTGCCTACTAGGGATTTCTAGCCTTAGTGAATCAGCTGATCTCTGTTTAGAGGGTAAAGGCGGGAAACCTCTGGACTTAAGGGCTAGGAGGCGAAACTCCACCCCTTTCCCGTGGGGCAGCAGGGTGCAGCTGTTGATGTTGTGCCAAGCAGGCTGAGCGCCTCCTCTTGGCGCCCTCCATCTCCCGCTTGTCCCTTCACCGGTGCCTAGCGTCCCGAAGCTCCAGTTGTCCCTCCCCCTGCCTGCCAGGGTCGCTACCACTTTCAGGAATGTGAGCAGGGAGGGGCTCTCCCTCCGGCGGTGCCTCTGAACAGCGCGCGGGTTCCTCTCCCACGGTTTCTATCTCTTCCTCAGAATCAGAACTGCTTTGGGGTTCTATGGGCTCCAATCCAACCCTGACAGTCAGCAAACCCAAATACAATTTCCTGAGGAGTAAACATTAGGATCTTTTAGTTTATGGAGCTTATAAAGGTTTATAAAACCCTTCTTTAAAACCCTCTAGTGCTAGGCATGTCTTTGACAGCTTCTCGTGTCGCTAATATTTCAAAGCACAGGAATCCTTGTTAACTCTTATTCAGTTGTGTTTCTTTACTCTTCCTGCTATTCTGACATTTATGCTTGCTTTACTTTTATCCAGATTGTTCATAGTTTGTATTATTGTTGTTCATTTTAATCCATTAAAAATGCAAAATGAAAGGCAAGTTAATATGGCCATAACCCTAACTTTGTAAATTGTGAGCACAGGGTTTTGAGTCAGGCTTGGACTCCCACACTACCCGTTTCAAAACATGTAAAGCAATATTTCCTAAATGTAATGATTGTTTGACACAGCTGATGTTCCTCTTTCCAGGTGTGTGCTCCGGGATGAACGTGGCTGCCCTGTGGATCAGAAACCCAGGTATTGGACTTTGTCTTATTTCATTTATATCTCACCTTTCTTCCGTGGAACTCAAGAAGTTGGACATAGGGCATATTGCATGTAAAGGATGATGAGGGAGTGTTACGGAACTTTGAATTTTGGGGTGCGCAAAATTTTTGTATGAACAAAAGCTACATTCATAGACATAATTATGTGTGATCAGGGGATTCAATATTCTGAAACATCTCGGTTTTATTTTTTCAATGACAGTATGTTTCTGGCCCTATAGCGGCACAGCAAGCCTTTCAGGGCTGCTGTTTTAAAGGCTGCAAAGTACTCTGGTGTCCTGAAGTGCGGTAGAAATAATGAATTGAGCAAGATTCACAGGAGAGCTGCAAAGATGAAATAATATTCTGTAGTTCCATTAGTGCTTTTGCCAAGTGTTCCTATTCCCTGGCACATATTATCTCAGTAATCCTTACAATGACCCCGTAAAGTGGAACAGTATCCCTATGAAGAGGCTTGCCAGGGGCCACTCGGTGAATTCATGGCTGAGACAGGGAACACAGTGGTCCAGTTCATAGCCCGTGGCCTTTGTCACTATCCTATAACAGCTCTAGAAGGTCTAAGAGGCAAGTCCTTTGAGGAAAGAATGAAGGACATGGGGATGATTACTGCAAAGAGAAGATGCTCGCAGTTTTCAACAGTTTAAGCTTTTAAAGGATGTCTGAACGAACACAGCTGTTTGTAGTTTTCAGGATGAGATATGAAGCAGTGATACTACAGAAAGGGCTAATGACTGGGACGTAATTCTCCTTTGGATTTTGCACTTCTCTGAATTTTGTGATGTGGTTCTCGTCTCAAAGCAAGATACCAAAGTGTGTATATCAGGATAAAGTATATTTAGAAATGTGTACTTTGGGAGTTTAGAAATGTGTACTTCCATCCAAGGCGGAAGAGGTTCGCCATCTCTGCATCAGGCTACTAATTTTCCTCCCCCGCCCTTCCAGCCAGGCCACGTCCATCATCGCTGGGGTGGTGGGTGCTGCACTCGCCCTGGTTCTGTTGCTGCTCATCATCATTTGCATCAACCGGAGGAAGCAGCAGGAGAGGAAACATACAATGCGGCGTCTTCTGCAGGAGACGGAGGTATGGTTGGCAGCTGTAACTCATATAGGATGGGGGAGACCTGGCTTGGCAGCAGTACCTGTGAAAGGGACCTGGGTGTCTTAGTGGACCACAAACTGAACATGAGCCAGCAATAGTGTGGTGTAGGAGAGCCAGTGTGGTGTAGTGGCAAGAGTGTTGGACTGGGAGCTGGGAGATCCGGGTTCCAGTCCCCACTCGGCCATGGAAGCTCACTGGGTGACTTTGGGCCAGTCACACACTCTCAGCCCAACCTACCTCACAGGGTTGTTGTTGTGAGGATAAAATGGAGAGGAGGAGGAGGATAATGTAAGCCGCCTTGAGTTCCTTGCAAGAGGAAAAAAGGCGGGATATAAATGCAATAATAAATAAATAATAAATAAATAATGTGATGTGGCAGCTAAGAAAGCCAGTGCAGTCTTGGGCCTCATTAACAGAAGCAGTGTCCAGACCACGGGAAGTAATAGTTCCACTCTACTCTGCATTAGTCAGGCTGTGTTTCATAGAATCATAGAATAGTAGGGCATCCCTGGCAGATGACTGTCCAGCCTCATCTTGAATGCCTCCAGTGTGCGAGAACCCACTACCTCCCTAAGGAATTGGTTCCATTGTCGTATTGCTCTGACAGTCAGGACGTTTTTCCTGATGTTCAGCCGGAATCTAGCTTCCTGTCACTTGAGCCCATTATTCCATGTCCTGCACTCTGGGATGATCAAGAAGAGATCCTGGCCTTCCCCTCTGTGACAACCTTTCAAGTACTTGAAGATTGCTATCCTATCTCCCCTCAGTCTTCTCTTCTCAAGGCTAACATGCCCAGTTCTCTCAGTCTGTCTCATAGGGCTTTGTTCCCAGTCCCCTGATCACCTTTGTTGCCCTCCTCTGAACCCTCTCCAGCTTGTCTGCATCCTTCTTAAAGTGCGGTGCCCAGAACTGGACACAGGGCTCCAGATGAGGCCTAACCAGGGCTGAGTTAGGACTTCCCAGGATTTGGAAGCTATGCTCCTATTAAGGCGGAATGCTGTCTCCAGTTCTGGGTGCCCCATTTTAAGGAGGACATTGACAAGTTGGAGCGCATCCAGAGAAGAGCAACCAGGATGATGAGGGGTCTGGAAGCCAAGTCCTATGAGGAGTGGTTGAAAGAGCTGGGTATGCTTAGCCTGGAGAAGAGAAGATTAAGGGGAGAGAGGATTGTTGTTCAGTCGTGTCCGACTCTTCGTGACCCCATGGACCATAGCATGCCAGGCCTTCCTGTCCTCCGCTCTCTCCCGGAGTGTGTTCAAGTTGGAGAGAGGATAGCGGTCTTCAAATATCCAAAAGGCTGTCATGCGGAAGATGGAGCAGACTTGTTCCCTGTTGCTCCAGAGGGCAGGACTAGAACCAACAGGTGGAAATTGCAGGGAAGCAGATTACTTCCTAATGGTGGGAGCTGTTCAGCAGTGCAACAGACTGCCTTGGGAGGTGGTGGGTTCTTCTTCACTGGCAGTATATAAGCAGAGGCTGGACGGCCCTCTGCACCCTGCAGTGCAGAGCCTGCCTTGGACTATATCAGAGGTGGGCAACTTGTGGTTCTCCAGATGTTTTGGCCTACAAGTCCAGTGCTGTCCTCACCACTGGCTTTGCGGGCTGGGGCTGATGGGACTGGTAGGCCAAAACGAAGTACCCACCTCTGGACTAGATGATCTCCAAAGTCTCTTCTAATGATTCTGTACAACTGGGGGTGGGGGGAAGAGCCCAAAATATTGTTCAGGCAAGGTTTTGCATGACATCTTCAGTATTAGTAGCATTTATTAGGTTTTACACTTTGGGGTGGGGGAATGTATTCCTGTATATTCCATTTAGCCACAATAGCTACATGGAGCCTCTATTTATAGAGGCAGTATACCTCTGAATATGAGCTTTCTAGGAGTATATGGCTGGCCACTGTTGGAAACAGAATGCTGATTGAGATGGCCCCTTGTTCTCTGATCCAGCAAGGCAAATAATGTAAATAAAGCATGCTTAAATAGTCCTAAAGGAGCTTCCTCCCTGAATAATCCTTGCAGAAGTACCCAGCACATTTTTTTTTTTTTTTACTTCATTCATCTTCATGTCACCTAGATGATTTTATTACATCCTTGCAAGTGTGGCTACCTGATGGGGGGAGTGCACATCTCTCTGTTCCTTTCTCGTTCTTGGCACCTCCTCACTTTCTGTGACTGCTAGTTGGTGGAGCCGTTGACGCCCAGTGGAGCCCTGCCAAACCAGGCTCAGATGCGCATTCTCAAGGAGACGGAATTGAAAAAAGTCAAGGTTTTGGGGTCAGGCGCTTTTGGAACAGTGTACAAGGTGAGGAGAATGGGAACCGATTCGTTAAACATGGGTAAATGGCATGGGAGGCCTTGGCTGGGACTCATTTGCGGACTAGCTGCTGAAGACCTTAAAAACTTTTCATAGGACTCAGTTTGAGCAACAAATGCACGTCTGTTGCTCATTTCTCACTCAGGATCCGGATGTCCTCTCACTGGGAAACACTCTGGTTCCAAGGCGTTATCGCATCTTCCCAGCACTCAGGAGACTGTTACTGGGAAAATGTGATTCTTTTGCCAGCAAACAGGGCTGCTGTGATATGGAGCACCATCTGGAATGCTGTTTTGCCAGTGTCCATGGCACCATGACATCCCATGTGAAGAGCGGCACAGTCACGCTTTCAACCTACAGTTCGTACCAAGGGCCTTGAATGGGAGCTGAAATGGATTTAGTCGAGGGACAAAATGTGGTGAATCCCTCCCTCCCTTCCTGCTCTCAGTGCGCATTCACTCCATGAGCCAGTGTGGATGTTCCACTTTCCATGGGGATTGTTATCCGTTGTGAATGTCCCTTCACACAGGCTATACCAGCCTTTCCCTACCTGGTTCCCTCCAGATATGTTGGACTACAACTCCCATCAGCATGACTGGCTGAGGAAGATGGGAGTTACAGTCCAGCACATCTGGAGGGAGCTAGGTTGGGAATGGCTTTTCCTAGTTATATTGAATCCTGCCCCATATTGAATTTCCTCCCCATGGTAGCAACTATCCCTGGGAAGACTCGTTCCATAATGGCAGGGTTGTCATTGTGACTAGTTCTGCTCCCAAGTACTGGCTATGGGTGGGATTTGCCTTGTGGAGCGTGTGTGTGTGGGAGTCAGTGCCCACGGGATGTTTCATATCTAGACCAGTTTTTGACGGGGTTTTAGGACAGTGTTTCCAAAGTATCTAATGCAGTCTCTGTCCCACCTTTCTGTCATCAAAGAAATGCATTCATCTCTCTGTCTCTCTCTCGACTGCCCATACAGGGTGTTTGGATTCCAGACGGCGAGTGTGTGAAGATCCCAGTGGCCATCAAAGTCTTGCGGGAAAACACCTCACCCAAAGCCAACAAGGAGATCTTGGATGTGAGTGGGGAATGTGTGATGACTCTTCCCTGGTGTGTCCCCGCTATCCCACTGGAAGCCGTCTGGCCCCTGTGAGTTTTTTCAATCAGCTGTATTCCCAAAGGAGACCTCTAACACTTTCTTTCTTCCCCCTGTCTCCCAGGAGGCGTACGTCATGGCAGGCGTGGGCAGCCCGTATGTCTCACGTCTGCTGGGGATCTGCCTCACCTCCACAGTGCAGCTGGTGACTCAGCTCATGCCTTACGGCTGCCTGCTAGACTACGTGCGGGAGAACAAGGACCGCATTGGATCCCAGGACCTCCTTAATTGGTGTGTGCAGATAGCAAAGGTAGGTGGAGCTTCAGGGCAGGGGCGGTAGCTGGCTGGGATGGTCCGCCCGGCCTGCCTCTTGTATAGCAGCTGCATTCAGCCTTCCTCATTCAGCAGCAGCATTCAGCCCGGGACCCACCATTACTGTATACCATTGTTCTCCTCTCCTCTCCTGTTCAATTTCTCCTCCTCTGTCCTCAAGAGCCCAAACAGACAAGAAATAATACCACTGATGCGACCTTTCTCTTAAATCGAGGCACAACATGCTTACAGGCGGACTGGCATGAGGAAAACTCTTAGGATGGCAGGTCGTGTTGACAGATTCATGATAGAATCCGGTGCTTTTATAAGCTGCCTAGAAGGGAGAATTTCAGCAGGCAAAGCTTGTCCACCCACCGCAGTACTATAACCGGAGCGGCTGCAGTGTGAAAAGGCAGAGCAGAGTGCATCCCCGTGTCTGCTGGATTGCAACAAAAGCGACTTAGCACGGAATTGGGCACCTTGGGAGGAATTCAACCATCAGAACTTCTCCATTCTCTCTCTCTCTGTCTAACAGCATGTTCCTAGTCCTAGTATACATACGAGTACAGTTCTTTGCCTCTGCTCTTACAAGTCACTTATCCAAAGTATTCTTGCCTGCAGACCCTGCTCCCTCCAAGCATTGGAATTGGTACGAATGTATATAAACGAGTGTAAAAACTTAACATTGGGCAGAGCACATGCTTTGTTTGCAAAACAACAACCGAGGTTCAGTTGTTGGTGTGTCGAGTTAGAGGAATGGAAGGTAGTAGGAGCGAGAGGGACCTCTGCTGGGGTATGAGATAACTATTTCCAGAACAAGTAGTACTGGGCCAGAAGGGATAATCATCGGGCTTAGTGTAAAGCAGCCGCCTCTGTTCAAATGTCCTCGTTTCATAAGTTGCTGAAAAGGAATAGCCCAATTGAGTCAGGCAATGAGAGAAGACTGTAAGAACCCCCACAATTCCTTTTACTTCACTTCTGTATTTCAAAGTAAGTTTAGGAAGTTTCTGTTGATGCCACAAAAAATGAAGAAGTTAATTTTAATTCAGCCCCCACTTCTACAACTGAGGTGGGGGATGCATATCCACCCAACTTGTATTCCATCAAAGAGCTCCAGAAATAATTTCCCTCTGCTCAACTCAGAGGGAAACGAACAGGTATTTGTTCCTTCTCTCCCAGGGCATGAGCTACCTGGAGGATGTCCGCCTGGTCCACCGGGACTTGGCTGCCCGAAACGTCCTGGTGAAGAGCCCAAACCATGTGAAGATCACGGATTTTGGCTTGGCTCGACTGCTGGACATCGATGAGACAGAATACCATGCTGATGGAGGAAAGGTGAGCAGTGTTGTTCTGTTATTTGTTTTGTTTTGTTCAGTTGATTATGTAAATTTGTTATTAGTATTGTATGCCGCCTAGAGTGGCCGGGTAGCTGGCCAGATGGGTGGCTAATAAATCAAATCAATCAATCCATCAATCAATCAATGAAGGTATTGACCAAAGTATTACAGCAGAAATGGGGAAGCTGTGGCCCTCCCATTGTTGTGGAATTCCAGCTCCCATCAGTCCGAGGCACCACACTGCCTGCTCCCAAATTACCTGGTCAAACAGAATATAGATCAGTATTATTTGGAGAAGGCTGCAGTTATAGCACATGACCAGAAGCTGGTTTTGGTTCCTCTCAGCAAATTGGCTCTGATCCGCCTTCCCCACCCTGGTTTCCGTCCAGATATGTAGGAGTACAGCAATTAACATCCCTGGCCATTGGCCATGTTGGCTGGGGAGGATGGGAGCTGTAGTCTAACACATCTGGGGGGGACCAGGTTGGAGAAGGCTGAGCTGTACGGAGAAGCTTCTCTTGCTATAATTGAAGGCATCTCCAAGCAATATTTGATTAGCACTCCAACCTTACCTGGGAGAAGGTAGCATGGCCTCTCCCAAAGCCCAGGCCTGCTGCTTTCTGACATCGAGATGGTACAGCCCCTGGCACACTGGGATGAGTTAAAATTGGAACGAGTTCACACGAGGGCAATCAAAATGATCAGGGGACTAGAAACTAAGTCCTACAAGGAACTGGGTACGTTTAGCCTTGAGAAGAAAAGACACAATAGATACAATAGAACTTTTCAAGTACCTGAAGGGTTGTCACGCAGAAGAGAAAACAGAATATGTTTTCTATCAGCCAAGACTGCAGGACATGAAATAATGGGTCTAAGTTATAGGAAGGCAGATTTCGGTTGGCGGTCAGGAAAAACCTCCTCCAGTCAGAGCAGCCAGAAATTGAACCCAGTGCCCAGGGAGGTGTGGGCTCTCCATTGCTGGAGCTTTTCAAGCAGATAGTGGACAGCCATTTGTCAGGGATGCTTTGAACAGGATTCCTGCCCTGAGCAGGGGGTTGGACTTGATGGCCTCAAGGGCCCCTTCCGACTCGCTGATTCCAATATTGTTTGCCTTTCTCAGGTGCCTATCAAATGGATGGCACTGGAGTCCATCTTGCGCAGACGGTTCACCCACCAGAGTGATGTGTGGAGCTATGGTAAGTGGGGTCACTCTATTGTTGCCTTTCCCATTCATTCCCATTGTGAAGACCTGTCTCATGCTTGGTGGGGACCCCCTTGCTTTTTTCTCTCCAGGTGTTACTGTATGGGAGCTGATGACCTTTGGTGCCAAGCCGTATGATGGTATCCCAGCCCGGGAGATCCCTGATCTGCTGGAGAAAGGAGAGAGGTTGCCCCAGCCCCCCATCTGTACCATTGATGTCTACATGATCATGGTGAAATGTAAGGGACCAGAGGTGGCCATTAGGGCTTGCATGGAAGGGGGAAGGGTTGAATCAAAGCATGGGGAAGTAAGTGGGTTGCTATAGCTTGCTATCCTCAGCCTCCCAGCAGCCACATCAAAGGAAGCAAGAAGAGAATGCCAGTTGGCTGATCTATACCACATGCTTGGAGTACCTTGACTGTGCCTTGAACAAGGTCTGAATCCTTGAACTTGTATTTTCTGTGGTGGTATTTTCTGTTTTTCGCTGGTGACGTAAGATAGCTTTCTTCCTTTTGACTGATAACTTTTAACTGCCGGCTGTTTTGATTGTATCTATTATTTTAATCTTCATAATCCACCTTGACATCTTTGATAAAAGGTGGCACATAAATGTCTTAAACAAAAGCAGAACTTCGCTGGCATATACTCAGAGCTGTGCATACGCTGCAGTTCTACAGGAGGGCAGAAAAAGCCTACAGTGTGGTGCTTGGCACAGCATTCAGTTTTCTGAAAATCTCTGCTTCCATTTTAAAAACCAAAACAATTTTCAGGCCCTTATGTTTGCACATATATACTTGAAGGTTTGTGGACAGCATCTCCGGAAATCTCTGAAGTCAGATGGGTGGCTGTGTAAGATTTCTGCTGGTTGGGGATGAGTCTTTAATGTCATGCATAGCTCCTCGCCCCTCCCCATAAGGAGCAAAGCAGATATAAATTATTCGAAATGACAAACATTGTGGAATAAATTATGCAGAAATTAGGCAAATATTCTCAATGTGTATGATTTATACATGTTGTGGAAGTGGGGCCAGGACACGAACACACATTCAGATGCTCATTCTCATGCACTCGGGAGAAGGTAACTAGGGAGGAGTCAAAGTAGACGCCTGCCGTGCAGCAATCCTGATCAGAACCGCTGCTTTTCTGTTGCCAGCAGCAGCAAAACAGCAGTCTGCTCCTCTCAGCACTGCTGATGCCTGAACAGCTGAGATGCAGAAATAGGGGCAGGGCTTCCCGAGGTCTTGCAGGCTGTGCAAATGGCAGCTGAAGGCCTCATGCAGGCTGCAGGTCACCAGTTGCCCATATGAGCAGCGTGGGAAAACGAGTTCTCTTATACTGAGGACTTAATTTGATTTGACACGCTGGAGGGACCACTTGTTCTGTATCCATCACACAGGCTGGATGATCGACTCAGAATGCCGGCCCAAGTTCCGAGAACTGGTCACGGAGTTCACGCGCATGGCTAGGGATCCACAGCGTTTTGTGGTCATCCAGGTGAGCGAATTGCAAGTTGCTTCTCTTACCCTGCAGAGGGCCGGGCTGTCTCCTAGGGTAAGTTTCCTGCAGTAACTATATTGCTCAACTGCAGGGGTAAGAACAAACGAGAACATGAAACGTCCTGCTGGACCAGGCCAGATATATCTAGTGCAGCATTCTGGTTTGAACAGTGGTCAGCTAGACACCTTCAGGAAGCCTACAATCAGGCCACGAAGCCAACAGGCCTCCACTGCTGCTGTTCCTGGCAACTGGCATTAATGACTGTTAAGAGAAGCGAGGCATGTTCAGAAGCGAGCGGTGGTGCTGAGGATCCTGTAGCTCCCAGTTCTGACAACTACTGCTGCAGTCGGTTGGAGGCTTCTGAACACAACGCAGGCTGATCCACAGCCTGCTGTTTAAATGGGGCCTCAGTAGACTGAATTTTGCCCCACGCTGAGGATCAGATTGATCTGGGGGAGAGAAGAAATCTTACTCCAAGTCAAATGGACACGTGTGTATGCGGTGTTTTGTGTCCCTCTGTGATATATGCCTGAGCTCACTTGCTTGTGTCCTCTGGAGCCATTGGTTTTCCAGGCACCCTAGCACAATACCCATCTGTCCTTGACACAGTGGCTTCAAAAGCAAACGGGCAATGACATTTGAGAAGTGTTGCGGCTTTATGGCGCCCGTGGCCATTTCATTAAAGACTTCCACCTCGCATGCTGCTTTGGTTACACGGGAGGCAATTCCCAGCTGACTCTTGGAGGAGCTGAGTGTCTGGGCCACCTTGCAAAGGGCAAAGCTCCTACAGAGAAGGCACTGTTGTGCAGGAATTAGCAAGAAACCTATGTGGTGGTGTTATGTCAGGCACCACTTTGAGAGGGTTCTACCCTTAAAGGTGGCCTAAAAGTATTTTAAAATAGATAACAGGCATTTGTGTTTCTTTGTACGTTACTCATGGTAGAAAATCACAATCGAATGTGTCTTCCCAGCACATTTACCTGCAGCAAAAAAACAACAACAGTCAAAGTGGTACATGTGCTGGTGTGCACACTAGTTTCACACTATGTGGAAATGCTTTCAGTCTGGGAAATTTGTAACACGCGGTGGCCCTTGAAGAATGGTAGCCCATCCATTTTCCATTCGTCTGCTTATTTGTGCCCCTCTCCCCACCAAGATGGCAATTTCCTTTGCTTACCTTAGACCTGGAAGCAGAACAAGTTCTGCCAAATGTATGCAAATGAGCTTAGTGTTGCAAAATTGTTAAGAGTGTCAGCTGTGAACCAGGAAGTCCCAGTTCAGCTCTTGGCTTCTGCCGCGGAATCATTAGGTCGCCTTAGATTAGCCACTCTTCCAGCCGCAGCCCACTCATCTACATTATGAGGATAATAACACCTGGCCTATCTTACAGGTTTGTGGTAAGGATTATTGAGAGAAGATGTATGTGGCGTCCTTTAAGTAGGTTCCCTCCTACACTATACTTTGAGCAGGAGCAATGGCATTTTGAAAGCCTCAAATACTTACCATCATTTGATTATTGTTGACAGAACGATGATAAGATGGGTCTCGCCAGCCCCATAGACAGCACCTTCTACCGCACTTTGCTAGAAGAGGAAGACATGCAAGATCTGGTGGATGCAGAAGAGTACCTAGTCCCACACCAGGGCTTCTTCAGTGGCGAGGCATCAGCCGACTATCGATCTCGGATTCCTTCAACCAGAGTAAGCATATGGCTCAGCCTGTTCTAGTAATAATAAACTCAGTTTGTATCTGGGCCACACTCTTCTTCCAGTGTGGTACACCCCCCTCTCCTGTGTGGGGGTTGCATGTGCAGACCGGAAACCCCAGTATGCAAGATGACAAAGAGTTTGCAAGGGAGGGTGGAAATATGTCTCTGGGTGGAGCACGTGCATATTATTCCGTTTTCTCCCCCTGCTGGTTTTCTGTGAAGTGACGGGTAGAGGAGATCACTACAGGTCCTAGTTATAAAACTTGACTATACATTGTATTTACAAAAACAGCAGCATTTCAAACCTCTGACCAAATGCTTTTACAGACTTTGAAATTATTATCCCTAAAAAATGCAAGCCTAGACCATCAGCTTCCATTTATAATAAGAGCATCAAGTTTCTAGGTCTCATGGGTTCCTCAAATGAAATTCTGAAACTGATGCACACACCCGCTTATTTTCTTGTAGAGTGCCACAGAGACTCAAATGGAGGCAGAGGAGACTGAGGAATCAGCTCAGTATCCGTATTTGGGCTCGTCTCTCTCTGAAGAGCCAGAAAGTGTCATCCCTGACTTGCTTGAGGAGGACTGCGCAGTCAGTAAGGCACTGCAGAAGCCGGCACTGCTGCAGGAGCCTGGCCCTCTTCAGCGCTACAGTGAAGACCCCACCAGCACCTCGCTTAAACAAAATGAGACCCTGGATGCCAAGGGCTGCAGTTCACCTGAAGCCTCCGGTGTGGTTCCAGGTACGTGCGCTGTATTTGTATTCTGTACGCTGGCAGCACAAGGGCCATAACTTGCTCTGGACACCTTAATGTTTTTAGGTTTCTAAAGCACATTTCTCGCCTTGTTTCTAGCCATATTAAAACTGAGTCAGTTGTTATATTTGAGGGCACAAAAAGCAAAGGCTGCTATTCAGTAGGGATGGAGGGGGAGACTGCAAGCTACTCCAGGGTTTTTACTTTCGTGCTACAGTTTTAAACTTTTTAAAGTGTTAATATGATGTTTCATCGTGCTGTATTTTATGGTTCAGCTCTTGGGGGCTATAGAAATGCAATCACTTAATTAACCTGGCTTTTACCATTCATTTTGGCTCCTTCTTTCCCCTGCAGAGTACGTGAACCAGCCAGAGAACTACCTTTCATTCAGCAAAAGCCTTCGGCTGCCAGGTTCCACGCTGGGAAAGCCAAAGGGTCACTTGGGCAAGAATGGGCTCGTCAAGGAACCAAGTAATGCCTTCCCGAGCGGCTTTGCCGATATGGTGGGCAACCCAGAGTACCTGACACCGTGCACCCGCCCCATGGCCGGCCCTTTGCCCCAAGCCTTTGACAACCTCTATTACTGGAATCAGGAGACCCCCAAGAGCAACCCAGCCGAATTCTTTGCCACCTCCATCGCTCCTGCCACCACCACTAACAGCTTCACCACAACCCCGACTGCAGAGAACCTTGAGTACCTCGGCCTGGCAGAATCAGTCACTCGTTGTAAGGACTTTGCGTGAAGACCGTTCCCATCGTCCATGAAATTTGTTTTCACGTTCAAGGCAGCTCAGGACACAAACGAATGAACTATTAATGCACATAAGATGAGCAGGATTGATTAAGGCCTTAACACCTCTCTTGAGGTCAAGCTGATGCTCCTGTTCCTCCTTTTAGCAGTTCGGCTGAGGCAGGTGTGGGCAGAAGGTAGATCTGGATTTACTGGTGGATCTCTGGGTGACTTGCAGTAGCTTGCCAAGGACTTCTGGCTCCTAACTGCTTAACAATAGCAGCAACAACATGACCTCCCCCTTCCCTAAATTATACCGCTGAAATGAAGAAAGCTTGGGGTGACCAGGAGTGGATTTTTGTCTGGAAGGACTGTGAGTCCCATTCAGTTCTGGAGCTCAGAACAAATTCCTGGGCTCAGAATTCTTTAACGCTAAGTGTCTTTTGCACCAAGCTGCAGTTGGTGGGTCTCGGGGTTTGAGTAGAAAACATACCCCACAAAGTCAGTCCTGCAAGTCCACCCCTGGGAGGAAGCACTTTCTTTGTGACAATCTCCTGCCCTGCAGATCAGGCAACAGACAGTCATTTGACGCACAAAGTGGAGTGCTCTTTCACTTTTCACCTCCTCTCTGTCTTCTTTCTGTTCCTTGGATTACAAGACAAGAGGATCAGACCACTGACTGGATTAAAGAACTAATTGTTGCAATTATTATACCTTTTTTTTTTTTTGTAACTTGAGGACTTTCATATTGGAGTTTTGACTGACGAGGAAAAAATCCATGAGATTGTGTGTTTTTTAAAAAGTGAGGGCAAAGTGTGTGTATCTCTCAGAATCTATGGTGTGTTTCTTGTTGTTTAATCACAATGGTAAAAAGGCAATGTTCTTAAGGAAAAAGACTTGTCCTTACAAGAGGTTATAATGAAACAATTCTTGGCGACGTTTAAACAAAACGTTTTAGCAGGGTCTGGGGAAGAAGAGAAAAGAAATAATTTGCCTTGTGGAAAAGGCCCTGTGGTAGATTTGTTTGTTGCCCTCTGAATATCTCAAGATGATTCTAGAAAAAAACAGCTGAAGAAGTAAAACCAGCTTCATTTTATGGCAGGGGCAGCTTGAAAATGGTCTGCTGTAATCTGAGAAGAATAGTTGGACATCTTAATTCAGGACAGAATAAGTCTGGAGGGTCTTTCTTAAATAATGTACTTTTAGTGCCACATTTTATGCCCACGTGGTTGTGATTTTCTATTTTGAGACAATGGACAAAAAGCCAAAGCAACTAATAAGTTTTTTCCAGTGAGCGGGAGAGATTAAGTTGCACCATGGAAACAATATGCAATCTTTACCAACATTCTTGGAATATTTATTGTGTTGAAGTAGGATAGTGTTGTGTGTCTGCCACCATTACATTGGATGGCAACAAAACCACAGAATGTGGTAGTGGGTGCCAAAATTAGCTTCCTGAGAACCTTCCTTTTTAAAAGAAAGATGTCTAGCCTTTATGGTGGCACATATATGCTTGAACGGGTGTGGCTCATCCCTACTGAAATCGCAGAAGCTGTAGAGGCGGCTGTGTAAGATTTCCAGAGACTGGGGGTGGAGCTTCAGTGCTCTGCATAGCTCCTGGCCCCTCCCCATGACAAACAAAATAGTTAGAACTTATGCCAAATAAGAATTATGTAAAGCTGCCACAAAATGGCGCTTTTAAAGGTATGCAATACAGGCAGCCTTAAGTAGGGCATGATGCTAAACTTTCCCCTTAAAGACTTAATCACCGAGGACTGTAGATGTATACCAGCGGCAGTCCTCTTGAAGCTGGTTTGATAGCTTTCAACCTTCACGTGCCCTGTCCTCATTGAAATATTTTTCACCTCTGTTATGTTGATCTTTGGCCTTCTGATCTTGAGAATTCTTGGCCATGTGGATGTTTTTTATTTATTTGGAGCCTGACCATGTAGCAATCTCCCATAGCTTTTGGGTGATGTCTATCAGCAGTAGGAATGATAATTCTTTGGTTGCCATTAAGGAGATCAAAATTGGAAACAAGATGGATCCGACCCACCGGGAAGTTCTTCTGTACAAGCATCATTAAAACGAACACGACTGCCTTTCTTTTCAGTGGGTCTGCACAGGAAAGCACCCCAGTGGATTGTTAGTTTCTGCGTGTGTTGTGGGGTTTGGGGAGCTCTTTGGATTTTCTGCCTCAGCTACTCAAGTTTCTTGGGTTAGCTCTGGTCCACAAATACAAGGACGCTCCATCTCTGTCCAGGTAGAGCATTTTACATAGGACATCTAGGCCAATGCCTCCCTGTTCCATTCCCCACCCCCACGCATCAGGATTGTGGTCCCAGTTTTTCTCTGAAATAATGTTGAATGTGCACTGTGGATGCAACCAATCCCCTTTCCTCCTCACTGAGCAGAATTTGAAAGGAATGACCGGGGTGGGGAAATGGAGGTACTAACTTTGCAAAGAAACAAAGAGGCAGAGCACTCATCAGGGACGGAATGGGATGAGGTGGGTGAAGAGCGCACCTGGCCCTTGCAGTACCGACAATCTTGGATTATCCAAGGTGAGCTGGTCCAGATATATCTTAAGAATGTCTTTTCATCGTCATTGAACCACTTAACTGAATGTTGCTAAAATGATCTAGGAAAAAAGGAGCCACTTTTAAATTGCACATAAAGGGGCCAGCTTAAGGATCCGGGAAAAGGTCGAAGAGACCATCCACAGGCCTTTTTAAATTATTATTTTGACTCTCCATAGGCCCTTTTAAGCAGCAGGGACCACCCTGCACGCCTCTTCCCAGATAACTTAGGTGAGGAAGCCGCACTACATGCCAGATGCTCAATTTTTGCTCTTATCCAGCTTCTTCGCTTCTCTTTTTGGGTCCTCCATTTTTCAGAGGGCCACAGCAACTGCCTGGCCCTACTGTCTTCTGGAGCCAATCCTGCATGTACATTGTGATGAATACAGCTCACTCTCTGTATGTACAAATGTGTAGGAACTCCAAATACTACTGTTAAGGGCCATCTATAGAAATTCCCTAAGTAACACAAGGCAGAATTGTAACTCATCGGATTACGTGTGTGTGTGTGTATTACTTATCAGCTCTTTCTAAAGTCCACCCCTCACCCCATGCCATCCACACTTTCTGCTAAAACCTGTGTTTTCAAGCTGGTGCTATTTTGGTACATTGAAGGTTATCTGCTGTGGCTGACTTAAAACAAAACTAGTCGTGTCGTAACTATTTGTATATCTGAAAATTGTACAACAGTTTTCATTTTCTACACTACTTGTCTTGTAATTTTTTTGGGGGGTGGGGGTTGAAGCTTACCTCACCCAAGTGGGGTAAGTTGAGATTCTACAAGTGCCAAATCCAGTCTGTGGGGTTTCCTCAGATAAGCTTCCTCTGGAGGCAACCCTTCTGCAAGTCAAGGTGAGGTGGCAGAATTCAGATGCCACTAAGAACACCAAGATGGGAGATGGACCCAGCAGGGGACTCAAGCCAAAGGGAAGTTCTGTAGAAGGATGACCAGAAAGTAGATCTCCAGCTGTTTTTGACTTTAGCTCCCAGCATTCCTGGCCACTGGCCTGCTGGCAGGGGCTTGAGCTGAAATCCCAAACATCTGGAGATCTAACTTCTGCCCACCCCTACTGTAGAAGCCCTGTTTGACGTACAGAAAAGCACAGTTGTTCTACTTGGATTTTCCGCCTCAGGTTTTCATTGTCCCGGTGTCCTTTAGAACTTTGTGACATGGAACAAGGTGGCAGATTCTTGGAAGCATGAAGTATGGAAACATGGAAATCTACTTTAAAAATGTACTGTGATGACAGAATTTAAATGTTTTGTGTTCCACAATCCACACTGTCCTGCTTTTTGCTTCCTTATAGTTTTTTTTAAGAAGGTAGCCTGCCTAGTTGCCATAGCTCAGGAGTTTAAATTTTACATAAATATAAAAGATGAATATCTGTCAAAGGGTTTATGGGGTGGCGCTGAGCCTTTCCCCCTCAATGTAATACTTCTTGCTGTCATAGCCAGTGTGCGTGTTCTTCCTCCTCTCCTCGAGAACAAGAGACACGGAGTCTGTGGATGGGCAGCGGGGAGAGATGTTTCTACCACTGCTCCTTCCTTCCCCGTAGGGCGCTGAATAGCCTCCTCTGGTTCAAAACTGTGCACACGCTGCAGAGCTGTACTCGGAGCTCTGTGCAAAGGGATGTCGGGTCTCAGTGATGGAGCTGAAGGTTCAGGGTCTCACATGCACCCTGGTCTCCTGCACACACATTAAGGCAAGTGGGCGGAACCTAGGAAAGCTATTTTCTACTTGAGGCGAGAGATGTTGCCATTTGCTCTGCCTTACGTTTCCTGGTTTTCTGGGCTCCATGCTGAGCCCCAGGCTCAATGGGGCTTCTTCAGGCGAGTTTTGCACCACAGCTATCCTCCGCCTCCCAACGGGCACCACGCAGCTGTGCCCCTGCCCCTCCCAGAGCTTGAGCCTCCAGGCCTTCAGTAAGTCATGGCTCTAGTTGACAGGCTCCTCAGGGTTGGGAGCTCAAGGATGGCTCCTGACACAGGGTGTGCAGCCTGATGCCCCTTGAGGATTTAAAACCCCCCCCAACACTGTTGAGCTTTTTATCTTGTCATTACAGGATTGCCTTTTCCTGTGTTTTCAAAATATATTTAGTATGCCTCTCCATTACTCTCCCACCGAAAGTGAGAAAGATACTAAGTGTGGAAAAATGTGTTAGGAACAGGGTGGCTTAAATGCGAGAATAGGAGAGGACAGTGGCAAGAGTTCGCCTCCTTAAGCTGGAGATTGGCCAGGCAACCCTGAAGGTGGTGGCTAAAACCTGAAGCATTGGCTCAGACACTGAGAGCTGGCAACTTTGGTTATGGCTGACTAAGGGCACGAGGCCTTCCCAGCCTGTTAGTGGTCACATCTGGCAAAATGGCTGAAGCCGCCAGCTCTCGGATGACCACCTGCAGCACAGGTGCACAAGGAGGCAGAGATTTGTGCCACTCTTGATGAGACCATCCCTCCCCCACACACGGCTGGAGAGGGGCTGTGTCACTGGAGGGGTGCTAGTCTCATCTGTTTGCCTTGTGACATGTTTACAACAAACAGCTGCCGCTACTGCAGCATTTCAGAGCTGAAATCCCAGGAGACTGGAAGTCAAGAGGACCAATTTAACAAAGAACTTCATTAGACAAAGGGTGCAGGTACCTCTCTGGGTTGAGGATCTCCTAAGAAAGTGAATAAACCTCTTGGGAAGTGTGGCTAACCTAATTCTTCCTTGGTATTTTTCCCTATGTCTTCTCCCCATTCCTTCACAGTCCTCCACCCACCTTCAGCAGGGTTCAAACAGGTATCGAGGTTTGAAAGCAGACGCAAATGCCTAAAATTAAAGGGGAGGGGACAGTAGTGGTACTGAGAATGAGGCCCCATGTATTTCAGGAGAAAGGCAGTGGTGGGATCTCTGTCCTAGGAGTCACCCACTAGATGACAGTGCTGGCCACTGCCAAGACAGATTAGATTCTAGGAAAACAACTATCCCCCACCCACCCCGCCATCTACATGAGTGGTGGGGGAGATGGAAACTAACTGCTCCACCCCTTAGGGTTAGGATGTGCATCCAGGTACGGTTTGGAACTGCTGCTGCTAGGGTTGCAGTCCTGTTCCAGATGCCCCTTTGGACACCAGTTACGGAGGGCAGGACATCTCGCATCCCTTGCATCATTTCTGAGACCAACGTGGTGATCTTCCGGAGCACCTGGCCAGCTCAACGGCTCCATACACTGAACAATTTATATAACAAAACAAACAGACTGATGACCTAGGTGTGGCTGCAAAAGCTTAAGGAGGTGGGTAGAGATGACAGTCCTACGTTTCTGACTGATATATCAAACCTAAAGTAAGTGAATATTCTTAACATGCACACTGGGGTGGGTTTTTTGGTCTAATCTTGACTATATCTAAGAGCTGGCCTTTGAACATTGCTGAGAATCCTGCCCAGCACCCCTTCCCTGAAGCAGCTCCCTTGCCCCAACTCTTCCCAGCCAGTTCCAAACCGTATCAAGTGAAAAGCTCCCCTGGATGTCTCTCCACCCCATTGGTCCGTGCACGCATACACCATTCCCTACAACAATTTAACTTTTCCCTTCTTTATATAAATTGGATTCAACAAATGAATATATATTTATATATATTGGATTCAACCAATATAAATTCAACATTCAACATTCTCCGCACATAAAAGAATGCGGGAAGAGGCGCACTACTGGCTTTTGTGTCGCCCTCCAGCCCCGGCAAGGGGCATGAGTCTCCACAAGAGGCAGCAGGACTTCCGCCTGTTCTTTTGCACTTCAACTGTGCCAGACGTGCCAAGTCACCGACAGATAAAGGGGTGAGAGCTGTGATAAAATCCACGGGCCTTGGACCAAGGCAGAAGCATAAAAGAAGAATTAAGCATGTCAGATTTGAACTAGATGGGATGTATGTGTATGACTGTCATTACACAGCAGCTCCTCCCTTGTCTCTTTTTCTGCCCACTACCATAGGTGCTGATGGGGAAATTTAACAGCACAGCACGGTCACATCATGAGCTTTCTATTACTAGTTGGCCTTCCCCAACCTGGCACCCTCCAAATGTGTTGGGGGCTGACAACCCCTGTCCTCAGCCAGCATGCCCAAAATGTCTGTGCTGGGTGTGGGTGCTGTAGTCAAACACATCTGGAGGGCACCAAGTTGGGGAAGGCTCTACTTAAAGGAAGAGATGTGGGTCTGCTGTTCAATCTAAGGATGGTCTCTAGAAGGGAGCAGTGGTTATTTCTGAAGGGTGCGTGCGTGCAATCCAGCCCGAATGAAACACTTCCAGTTCCAGAATTGCACTGGGGGAATTAAGCTCACGCATCACTCTTGAAACCAGCGGGACTTGAAAAAGTTTAATGTTTGGCTGGATGACGCCTGTGATGCAGAACGATATGGCCGAATACATTTTTTTTTTGAAGTACCCGCAGTTCAGATATACATCACGATAATTGCTGACAAAAAGCTTCGAAGAGTAAGGTTCTTCCCAAATCACTGGCCTATTTGGAACTGCTCTAGGTTTCATGCTAGTCTTTAAAAAAAAAGATGGCAAGGGCACTTTATGCAGCACACAAATGCAGGACTGGTGGACTGCTAACAGGTCGAAGCTCTGTGTTTAGTCCAATCCTCTCCTTTGCCCAAATATCCCGGTCTGGCTTGGTGACACCCCTCTGGCAGCCTTCCCCAACCTGATGCAGACTTCAGCTCCCATCAATCGCAGCCAGCATGACCACTGGTCAGGAATCCTGGAAGTTATAGTCTAAAATATCTAAAAGGCACCAGGTTAGGGAAGGTTTCTTCATAGGATGGTCCCTTGCAAGTCCTGTCTGTTGCTAGTGCTGTTCCCTGCTCCTATAGCTACTGTGACAATAACCTGCACAACGAGGCAGGAAGACATGCAGTGGGGAACAGGTGAGATTACAGGATGCTCCACCCATCCCATGCTGCAACATCATCATACTGGTTACCGTGGGCATGGCTTAACAATGAAAATTTAAGGACCTTCAGGGAAGCCTACACTTTAAAGCCACATTTAGGGCATGGATGGGAAATATACCTGCAGCACTGCTGTGATAAATTTTCACTCGTGTTGTTTGGACAGCAAGTTTCCCACTCTGGAGCACTAGTTTAAGAATGCTGGTCCACAAGAGTGGGTTGAAGGTATGTGTCATCCTTCAGAACTTCCTCCACAGCATCAATCCTATCTATACAGTGATGGCATCTAGCCTTCTCAACAAGCTTTACTCCAGCAGTTCAGTCCTGAGGACAGGTCGAGACACTCACTCAACCTGGCTCCTGGTTAAAGGAGCATCAGGAGTAGGAGAAGAAGGTGACACGTGAAGTCCCAGAATGAACCACCAAAGTCAGGAGAAAGAACCTAATTCTAAAAAAAGTAGGGTGGGGGGGAATAAGGCTCTACCCTCGTGAGTAGAGATGAGGACAGAGACGTTAAAATCCATTCTAGTCTCTAGAAATTAGGATGGGGGGGCTCCAAAGTGGATTCCCCTTCAGGAGAAAGGCTGACTGACCCAATGTATTTAACAAGCACCCTGTTCTCCTTACTTCCGCGAAGCGGCTCAGGTTCTTGCTTAGAAGGCTCTTTGCACACAAGCAACTCAGGTTGTCTTGACATCCCTTCTGTGTCCCCACTTAGCAAGGTAATTACACCTGGAGTTGGCAGTGGAGGCAAGGATGGCTAGAACTGAGGGGTGCACAGGTGGAGGACTGAAAGAAGTAGACCAGAGAGAGACGACTAAAGGATGACGCAAGGCGGGCGGCTCCTGTTGATCTTCTCAAGCGGCTCCCCGTTGCTAGCCTTCCGGATGGCTTCGACGAGCTGCAGGAGGAGAGAGGAAGCAAGAAGCCGGAGTTCTCCTGGTACTGGCCAAGGGCCTGTCTATGCTTCTGAATGGCAAGGGTACATTCAGGCACAGACGACAGTCGATCAGAAAATACCCCCCCACACACACACACACGCCCTCCTTCACCGCAACTCTAAAAACCAGAGTAATTTGTAACAAAGGCTGCATGCTTTAGCACAAGATCAACCAACTATAATTTATTAAATGGTGGGCCCGATTTTACCTGGTGAGTCAAGGGCACATTTGGTTTATTCTTTTAAGGCTACTTTGCTTCTGGGGCGTTGGGGTAATAGGGATCCCTCCCCCAAATCAAATATGAAAGATGCCCTTACTTTCTAACTAATGAGAAGTTGTTTTTATTATATCAGCACCTGTTTTCGTAACATGCAAAGCTACTTAAATTTAATGAATCCATCATCTGCCTTTTAAGCAGTTATGACACTCCAACTCTTATAACCACCCCACTTATAATACTCGAACTCTTGGCAAATCTTCAGGCAAAAGCTGTCCTCCAATAAAGAAAAGAATCTTCCAGGTGACTGTTTTAAGCATTTTAAAGGTTAGAAAGAGAAAAGCAGACGCTATGGCTGCTCTTAACTTGGACCAGGTTGAGGAGACACAGCTTGCCTCCATTTTGGACCACAAAAATATCCTTGGGTAATGAGATACTCCTGAGGAAGGGCTGACCACTGGCATCTCGGGCTCGGGGGATTACCACAGAGCAACTGTTGCCCATGGACTCGCAAGCTCCCTCCCTGATGGCTGACTCAAGGGGCTGTGGGGGGCGGCGGGAATACGTACATCTTTCTCATACGGAAATCCTCCATTCTCGAGTTTGGAGAAGATCAGCTGGCCATTTATTTCTATTTCAAAAGTACCTGAAAGAAGAAACGCAGCGTGCCATGAGGAGGAACACAGCACCAGAAAAACCCTGCTCTCGTCAAGTCTAGCCCCAGCGTCACAGCAGCTCCCAGCATGCCCAGGCCAAATTCATCCCCCCTCCCCCATCAGGGTCTCTCCGCCCAGATATCAACCCATGCAGTCCAGGTTACAGAGTACCCCAAAGCAAAGGCAACAGCATCGTGCTGTGTGGCCCTCAGTGCTGGCTGCAGGTTTCGAGGGTGCTTGGGCAAGACACCCTTGGGGCCCCTCCCTCGGGGCCCCTGCCTTCCCACCCCCATTGCCCTGTTGCTGCTGCTCATCAGCCTCTCTCTCTCGTGGCTGCCACCTGCTTGACAGGCAGAGGGCCAGGGAGCAGGCCGGCCGTGGGTTCTGCTGCTCCGCTCCCTCCCCACCACCACCCTTGTCTGGGCCAGAGCGAGAGGCAGGCAAACAAGGAGGCTGCGATGGTGAGGAGGAGGAGCAATGTCCACACGGGGCCCTCAGCAGGTGCCCAGCCATGCCTACCCTTGACCCCAGCCTGGGTGGCCGTGAAAGACAAGAAGGTGCAGACTACACACTCGGAAGTGAGCCACGCCAGAGGGCAGCAGAGAAGGCCAGCCACCTCCCTTCAGCTGGCCACCCCCCTTGTGTCAGGGGTATTTCTGAGCACAGGGAGTGGGATAGCAGTTCAGGTTCTGAAGGAGAACGGCCAGACATGGGGGAGGTGTTTTCCCAGGCTAGTCCAGATATGAGTAGGCCGGCTTCCCAGGTTACAAACGTCCAGCTGGCTGAGGATGAGGGCCCTCTTCACCCCCCACCCCCTGGTGAGAGGCAGTGAACAGGAGGAGGTGGGGTCTGGGGAGTCTGACCTAATAAACGCCAGACACAGGCAAAGAGAGAGAAGGCTGGGGCGGAACGTAGACCATCTACCCGACTGGCCTTGTGTGAAAAGCTGCGCTTGGAAGCCTCAGGAGAAGAGAGTGACCTCCCCAGCTTAAGTTAGGCTAGTCACTTCCATTAGAATCCCCTGAAGACATTCCTTTGTAGACCGAGAGTCACTGAGAATTTGCATCTGTATGACCCTGTGAAGTAACGGATTAAAAGCTGTAGACTGAAGCCTCTCGCGGGTGTTTGGGCTTAGAGGTGAAGTGGGGGCTAAAGCAATCCTGACATCTCGCTAGCTACAAAACTCTCAACTCCAGCCGCCGCCGGAGGGGCGGTCCTAGGCCAGTGGTTCTCATCCTGTGCTCCTTGGGAGCCCGGAGTTCTTCAGACCCTTCCCAGAGGTTTCTCCATGAGAAAGCTAGTAAGGGGAACAAAGTTATCTGAAAGACAGTGTGCCCGGTGCTACTGAGCAATCCCAGAGAAGGGCCGGGTGTGTTCCAGGATGCACACGCAGATCAGCGACGCTCAAGGGGCTTCACCAGTGCTTCATATGAACTCAGAACACACTTCCCTCAAACCCTCTACACCACACAGGTTCCACGGGAGGCATGCAGGGGGCTCCTCAGCAGACAAGTCCGTGCAGAAAAAGCTTCCTCAAGATTGAAAGTTTGAAAACCACCATCGGAAGGTAGATCCAGTCAGATTCGGCCTGCTGCCTCTACTAAATGGAACACAGTACCAACAGGACCAAAACATTCCTATAGAACTTATAAGCCATGCTTATAAGGCTTTTCCATATTCAACAGGATGGTGAACCTTTTCCATGCGGAGGGCTGCAAAATCTCTCAGGGACCAGAGCTGGCAATGGGGCCACCCATGTTCTTTCTGCCCTACTTCTCTCCCCGCTTGTTCTCTCTCCCCGCTCCCCACCACTATCTCGCACATGGGAGCCTAACTGCCACGAAAGGCAATTCAGAGGGGGGGTCACAGCATGCAGAGAGGGCAGGGTTTGCTCTTCCTTCCCCAGCTACTACCCCTACAGCAATTCGGCTAAGGGATAAAAAGGTCCCATTTGCCTGAAGGAGAGCTTTTATTCGAAGTCCAATTGCTGTGTGGCAATTTCGAGGCTGAGGAGGGGAGGCAGCAGGCCAGATCCAGAAGCTCTGTGGGCCACATCAACCCCAGAATGGCATTTCCTCACTCCCGATATACAGCATGTTTCACAATCCTCATGTTAACATCACAGCAATGTTGGGCAAGGTGTTTATTTCATCACACTATGAATGTTTTGCTAGATGCTGGGAGTGTCTCAGATACCATACCTGTCCCCCCAAGCCGGGATTCAATCTCCACTTCAGGATATTCTTCTTTTACTGCACTGGCCAGCTCCAGGTAAGCAGACTCAAAGCCACAAGGCTTGCTGGGAAGAGAAATTTGGTCAGGGTGTCAAATGGAAAATGAAGGTGACATGACTTAAGGGAGAATTTGTGAATTTCATTGGGGACTAGCAGAGATAAAGTATTCAGTGTGTGTATGTGACCACTTCCTTTTTTGTTTAAAGGCAGTACTAAAAAGATTGATCTGTTCATACAAGGTTGGTCTTTAAGGGAGGTACAAACATGCAGTTTGGTACTGCCCCTGTTCTATAGGATCAGTGGTTGCATGCAAACAGCAAGCATCCCTCCATAACAGGACAGTGCTGAGTAAAGTATGGTTGTCAGGTCTGATCTGAAGTTTCAGTGTTTCCACCTTCTTCTCAGCATCTCCAAAGGAAGAAGTAAAATCTCAGGGTAAATGGCCAAGATCAAGAGGGACAAGTTTTTCTTCCCATCTCCTGATACTATTTATTATTCCTATTATTATTAATTTACCACCTTATCTGCTAAAAAGCCATCAAGGCGGTATACAACAATTTAAAACAATAAAAATTTAGAACAATAAAATAAAAGTATAATAAAAAGATTAAAATGTTAAAAACAGCACATTTTAAAAGGCTAAATTGAAAAGATGCATCCTTTCTAAAGGCCAAGAATGGGAGCCAATTGTAATTATCGAGGGAGTGCATTCCACACTTTGGGGGCAACACAGGAGAAAGTCCTTTCACATCTGCCCAACAAACGGTCCGGCAGATCTTAATACTCGGGCAGGTCCACAGTAAGACACAGAATCCCTTAGAAAGCCAGGTCATAAGCCGTTTAGGGCTTTAAGGGTTAAAACTAACACCTTGAATTGTGCCCAGAAAGCTATTGGCAACCAGTGCAAACCTTCCAGGACAGGTGTAATATGTTCCCAGTACCATGTGCTGGTTAGCAGCCTAGCTGCTGCATTTTGCACCAACTGAAGCTTCTGGACACTCTTCAAGGGTTGCCCCACGTTGCAATAGCCTAAACATGATGTAACCAAGGAATGGATGACTGTTGTCAAGTCAGACCAATTCAGGAAGGGTCGTGGCTGGCACACCAAGCATAATTGTGCAAATGCACTCCTTGTCACCACTGCCAGTTGAAGATCCAGGGACAGCACAGGATCAAGGAGCACTCCCAAGCTATGGACCTAATCCTTTGGGGGAGTGCAGGCCCTTCCAGAACAGGTTGAATCCCAATCCTCAAATCAGGCTTTCTACTGACCAACACCTCCAGTGTGTCTGGGCTTAACTTCAGCTTGTTCACCCTCATCGAGCCCACTCTTGAACCCAGGCAACGTTCAAGGGTTTAGACTCTTCCTTGGTGTTACGTGACAAAGAACAATACAGCTGGGTGTCATCACCATATTGGTGTCACTTTACTCTAAACTCTGAATGACCTCTCACAGGGGCTTCATGTAGATGTTAAACGTAGATACTACAACCCGGGGTCATCCTATGAAGCTGAATGGCCAAAGATTCAGGACAGATAAAAGGAAGGGCTTCTTCACACAGTGCATAGTTACAACTACGGAATTCACTACTGCAAGACATAGTAACAGCAGCCAACTTGGATGGCTTTAAAAGGTGATTAGACAAGTTCTTGGAGGATAGGACTATCAGTGACTACTGGTCATGATGGCTGTATGCTACCTCCGGTATCAGAGGCAGTATTTCTGGGGGGACGCATGGGAGGGTGCTATTGCACTCATATCCAGAGTCCTCTGGTCTGCCACTCTGGGCTTCTGGTCTGACCCAGCAGGACCCTTCTGATGTTATTAAGCTATTCTTTGCTTGGCTTGGGGAGATTTTGACATTTGCTTCCCCTCCCCACTGTCAGTCTTCCTTTCACCCAAGTACCAGGCATGGGCAGGCTCTTCCTGTGGTGATGCAGGAGCCAGCCTCTGCCCTTACCAGCCTGTACTACAGTCTGACGTCTGCCCAGCACCACACCCCAATCTGCCCAGCACCACCCCTTAGTTTCTAAGCCTGCTGAGCCTCAGCACACTTAGCAACTCCAGAATAAAAACTGACCTGAATAGTTACTGCGGTGGGGGAACCAAATCCCTTGGTCATCTTCCCCCACTACTAAGATTTGCTTTGTAAGCGGCTTGGCACAGGGGCCTTTCTTTTTTGCTTTTAGCCTATGAAGCACTGCATCTGCCGATCAGTACACTAATCTAATGCAATCAACCCCACCCTGCTAGGAGCAGAAACGAGGCAACCTTAAAAGGAAACAGTGTAAACACACAACGCTGAGGCAGGTGTGGCTAAACACAAAGGGATCTAATCCCAACATGGACCTACGGCCTGACTGGAGTCTGCCCAGAAAGGAGCCTTCAGTGTGGTGGCTCCTGTCCTGTGGAACTCCCTGCCTCTGGAGATCAGGCTGGCGCCAACACCGGGCCATTTTCGGTGCCCCCTGAAAACACCTCTTTTCCCGGAAGCCTTCCTTGGCCGACCAGCCTCAGTTTGATGGGCACTCTCTGTGCGGGTTGTTTTTTGAGAAGAATAATTTCCATATCACGTTTAACTCTTTTTGTCTTCTGCTCCTTTTATCTCTTGCGGGCCACCGCTCCAGAACCTGCTCAGATGCGGGGCGGCACACAAATGATGTACATAAATAAGTTAAGAAGTAAATAAACAAACATGGGCGCAGCCAAGGGGGGGAACCGCTCGGAGAGCTTCGGCTATGGGGGGGGGGAATTTTATTTTATTTATTTATTTCAATCCTATGCCGCCCAATGGCCGAAGCTCCCTGGGCGGCTCGCAGAAGTTAAGCCAAAGAGCACAAGGCAAAACAATGCGAAACAGGTGAAACGCCAAAACCGCAGGGAGCAACGCAAAGTCCGGGGCCCCGGGGAGCATGACAGGGGCCCGGGGACAGGGGCGGGGCCTGCGGCTCGGCGGGCGGAGCCTGGGAAGTGGGCGTGGCCGGGAGGCGGGCGCGGCCGCCGCGGAAGCCCCCCTCCCCCTCTCACCAGTATTCCACCGTGAGCCGGACCCCGCTCCCGGCGGCGGGCGGGGCCTCGGCGGCGGGCTCCCCAGACCCGTCGCTCATCGCGCCCCCTCTCCGCCGGCCCCGCTCCCCTCGCCGTCCCTCAGCCGCGCCGCGCCGCGCCGCCGAGGACGCAGGCGGACTTCCGTTCCCGGCAGCCTCCCGCGCGGGGAGGGGCGGCGCTTCCCGTTTCGGCGGCGGCGCCCGGCTCTCGCGAGAAGGGCGCGCGGGCCCTTTCCCCCCGATGCGTCTCGCGCTCCCTCAGGCCGCCGCCGCCTCTCCCCCGGCGCCCGCCTCCATGCGTTCCGGCGCCCCCTGGCGACTCTGGGCGGGAAGCGCAGCCTCCGCTGTGCGCCCCGCTTCCCTCAGGGAGGCGCCCCGCCGCGCCCCTTCAGGGGCTCCTCGAAGAGCGCCCGCTCCGCTGCGGACACGGCCCGGACACGGCGCGGCCTCCCCCCCGCTTTACGCAGCCCCCACACAAGGGCCCCCCGCCCCACATGCCGCGCGCACGAGTCACAGAGGTGCCTCGAGGGCCGCCCCCCCAGGAGGGCCCGCATCTCTCCCCCCCCACCAGGAGGGCCCGCATCCCCCCCCCACCAGGAGGGCCCGCATCTCACCCCCCCACCAGGAGGGCCCGCATCCCCCCCCCACCAGGAGGGCCCGCATCTCACCTCCCCACCAGGAGGGCCCGCATCCCCCCCCCACCAGGAGGGCCCGCATCTCTCCCCCCCACCAGGAGGGCCCGCATCTCTCCCCCCCACCAGGAGGGCCCGCATCTCACCCGCTCCTCACAAATGCCCCAACCCCACCCCCGCTCAGCTGGTCACTGCAGTTCCTCTGCCCCTTCTCCCAGTGGCCTTTGCCAGCACTCCCCAGGACCCCACCCTGTAGGCCGGCGGGGGGGGGCAGTTGACATGCTCTCTAAGGCTTCAGCCCTATACACACTGCTATGCACTATCCTGTACACGCTCCCCTGGGAGGAAACCTGACTGAACCCTGGAAGTGGCTCTTCGCTTCTGAGTACACATACACAATAGGATCGCACTGTAACCTGGCGCACATTTACCTGGTCATAAAATCCATCAAACACAGTGGGGCGTAACACTAAACGTGTATAGGACTGCTATATTATACCAGTAATTATGCCAGTATACCTATGTGTTACCACTATTACACCAGCATTTATACCAGTAAACATGTATTGGACTGCTCTGCACCAGTAATACGAAACAAACAGAAGTGACCGTGTGGAATGACATGTAAACTTTACAGGTTTACGACCATTTGAACAACAAAAGTTCCATGGGAGACCAACACTAGAGATGTCTGAATGAGGGCAAGTAAACTCACAGGCTGGCAACATCTGGGGGGCCACAAGTTGCCCACAATACCAATAGGGACCAGGAAAAACAGCTGTAAGATTGGAAACTAAAATTTTAAAAAAGGAACAGCTGCACCAATTGAATTCCCAACATGTTTTGACACAGGCCTTTATCAAAGGGAAACCTCTTAAGGGTGCAATCCTATGCAGGTTTAGACAGAAAAAAAGCCCTACAACTCCCAGCATTCCCCAGCCAGCATGGCTAGCTGGAGAGTTGTTGAGCATTGTAGGACATTTTTCTGTCTAAACATAGGATTGCGCCCCTAGATACTTTTCTGGAGGATTCTCTCCCGTTTACTTCATCCAAAGAAGACAACACTGGTATGCTATTCCCATACTATTTATTTAATACTTTTATACCCAGTCTTTCCACAAAGGAATGCCAAAGGCTTTCTTCCCCAAAAGAAAAAAAGTTATCCATTTGTTCTTTCCTTTAATTATGTATTGTAAGAGGACAGTAATCCTCTTCAGAAAGTACCAAGCCAGGACAGAAGAAGGGATAGAGCATCTCTTGAAAGTCACCTGTGATGGTGCAGATTTTCACCATGTTCTCCACACTGTAAAACTGGACCTTGCCATTTTCATAGTCTAGGAACACTCCAATTCTTGAGGGACTATGGCTGGGAGCCAGAAGAACTGGGGTTGAGCTCAGGGCATAGAATTGGTCTCCAGGTGCTTTTCTGAGGACCCAGTAGCCATTTTGGGGAGTCAGATTTTCCATTCCATGGCGTATGACATGGCAGCTGGCTACCCCAAGCACCCAGTTGGTTTTCTGTCCAACACTCACTTCCCAGTAATGCTTGCCTGACTGGAAACCCTGGGAGCAGAGGACGTAGAGGCAGGGTTGGAAACGCCATGGACTCTTTGGAACTGCCTGGCAGTATGGACTCAGCTTGACTGATTTTAAGTCTGCAGAAACAACCAGGTGAGAATGTGCGCTGTTGACGTCAAGGGTGAGTTCCTCCAGTGCAGAATATGCGATGCTCATTAGCATCTGCCTGCAAATGGAATACTTTAGGGGAGGGCTGCATAGCACATCTGGCCCACAGAATCTCAACTCTTTGCTGTGTGTGGTCAGCTGTCTCCTTAGATGCTCCACCTGACTCTCAGCCATTTCTGTTAAGTATTCATTGATACTATTGGCTTCAATGAAATTGTCTGCCAGCTCCAGAGCAGAGGATGCTGTCGCAGCCACATCCATCAGCTTGTTCTCTAGGAAGTGTAGATCCTTTTCCTCTTGGTCTATTTTGCCCATGACAGATGACTCCTTACTATATAAGAAGTCATGCAGCTCCTTGAATTCCATTGCCACTTCCTCTCGAAAGGACGTTAAAGCTTTCAGAGTAGCTTGGATCTTCTCTCTATACCTACTGCAGAGCTTTTCTGCTTCCTCATGCAGGTCCAAGGCCTTCAGAATGATATCCTCTACTTTCTTTCTGTAGCTGGTCTCTGTTGGTGCTTCCATTGCCGTGTCTTGCAATTCTTTATTGCTAGGAGAGCTGTTAGGAAGAACTGAATTGGTGTTAGCTTCAGAGGGATTAATACCAGCTGCTTGTTCAAGATAACTTCTGTCTTCTGACTCACTACTAGAGCTCTGACCAACTGAGGAGTAAGTTTCTCTTTCCCAGGATCAATACAAGTACAGCTCAAGCTGCAGGAGTTTCGTTTTCTTGTTCTTGCCTGCCGCTCCTTGGATACAAACATGTTATCTCTGTCTTACCTGGCTTCCATGCTCAACCTGCACATTGCTTTTATCCTGCGATTGAGATTGCTCCTTCACGGAAGTTTGCCGTCTCTTTTACATGACGCCATGATCGCTCAGGGTATCCTGTACTAAATGCCCTTTGTACCATTTTTAAATAGATCGCAGATAATGAGCTATCAAATTAACCAGTTGTGCTCTGCTTCAGTTTCCTCCGTGAAAAGGGGAAAAGCGGCAAGAAGAGGAGTGAGATCAGTGATAATGGAAGACTCGGATACAGGGAGAAGGAGGGGGAACGGGTGAGGGAGAAGGAAGCACATGAAAAAGGGAGTCGTGGTCCTGTATTTAAAATGGAAGCAGAAAGCCCTGTTTTAAATGCAGGATTTTAGGCTGGTGTAGAGATGCCCTAAAAATCTCACCTGGGAGCACCCTGACTAAAAGAAGAACAGGTGGAAGGAGCTATTTAACCCTTCCCTTCCTATCCTTCCTAAAATCCTCTCCAAGCTACCTTTTCTCCCACAGTGGGGAAAGGTATAGGGTCTCCTTTCTCACACAACTTGATCTTGAGCTGGAAAAGGACAGGAATACGAAGAGTTAAACAACCTCTCCCCACCTGCTGCTTTTCTCCAGACACTTTGGTTTAAAAACAGCAGCACAGAGGAGAGAAAGCAGAACTCCACTTAACGTAAAGATTGTGATGGGTAATGGGTTACAGGAAGGGGTGGTGGTGGTGGTGGTGGTGGTGGTGGAATGTAGGTAGAGCACAAGCTGTATCTAAACAGTTATGGGAAACATTCAGTTTGAATGCCACATCCAGCAGCAAAGATCTAGGTAATGCAGCGTGAGGGCCTTACACATTTTTGAATCTAAAGCAAAAGATGAAACAGATGGGGAGCTTGTAGGCAGAAAAATGGCACTGCCTTTGGGAGAGGATGCCTGAAGCACCTGCTTGTCATTTCATGGTAGGACCAACCCTGTGTAGATGTGAGACCCTTTTATAATCCTAAACAGTAGCAGCACCTAGCTTGTGTAACTCCCTTCCCCTAGAAATCTGTATGGCCACCACAGTATAAGCTTTCCAACATTTTGTAAAGATGGTTCCTTTTTGTCAGGCCTACAGTTTTGAATTATTTTTGCTTCCCTGGTTTATTGTAATTTTACAATTTAATGTTGGTTTTCTGCTCTCTGGTAGTTATTTTTTATCTGTATGTTTCATTTTTCATTTTTATTATGTTTTTACTTTGTAAGCAGCTTTGAAAGCCTTCTGGAGGAAAAGCAGCCTAAAAATATGGCAGTAAATGTTTGCCCACAAGAAAGTTCCACTGAGTTCAGAAGGATTTACTTCCTCATAAACATCTATGCAATTGCAGCCTTAGTTCTCATGTTTTTCAGTGCATGGATGCATAAAAGCAGATGTGTTGTAACTCATGCTGATGCCAATATGAATATGTTCAGTCCAGCTGGCTGAAGCTGCTAGGTGCAGCTTTTCTATTGGCAGAAGTGAGGGCATAAAGTTTCATAAGGTCAGGGAAGCATTTTGCAATTCCAAAGCCAATCTTTTGTTTTGTCCCACAGCAAGTCCTCTCATCCCCTCTCCCTTTGCCTTTTTTCTTTTAAAAATGTTTGCTGCCGCTAAGAAGAATACATTCCATTTCTCCTTTTCCCAAATCTTAAGTTCGTTTGACTTGGAGCACAATCCTATGCATGCTTACAACTGGGAGACTTTTTTCTGTGTAAACATGCATGGGATTGTGCCTGGAGTTAGCTAAGCCTGGGCTGACTTAATCAAGGCTGTGTTGTGCTCAGGTTTTGGGAGGCAAATGTGTGTCCTTGACTCAAGGATAGCCACCTTCTCTGTGGTTACCTGACCCCCACCTAAAAGCTGAGAGTGAAATGCAGCTGCTTTTTTTGTAGGAACTAGCATGAAAAAAGTGCCTCCCTACATCAAGCTGGCCAGTTCCCCTTGTTAAAAGTTTCTCCGCCAAGGCCTGGTCTGGGTGAGAGAAGGGAGAGATTTGTTAACCCTTCCCTTGCCACAGCAAATGTGGTTTGCTGGAGCATATCTCCCATGTAGTTAAGTGACCTCAGGTGGCCTTCTAGGTTTGACCAGTGGAGCCCTGAGTATCTCTTTACAAAGAGCTGGATGTCTCTTGAACAGCCTGTTGGTAAGGAAGCCTCCCCCCCGCACTGCTCTTGGTCTGTTGTCTGTGGCTGTCCTGACTTGGCCCTGCCTGCCTCCTTCCATCTCTAGAGGGACAGAAATAGCTTGGCACCATGTGGCTTTTGAGTCACTCAGCATCTCCAAACCACTTCTGCTCCATAAGGAGATCCAGACAGATTCTACCTGTGTGCAACGCAGCACCCACCGCTACCTTCTACTTGATGTTCCTTCAGGTCAAGTTTGTGCCACAAGGACTGGAGGGGTGGGGGGAGTGTGTGTGTGTGTGTGTGTGTGTGGAGACGGGATTGGTAGAGAGTGAGCCTGGCCGGACGGATCCTCTGTAGTTGTCACCATTTCAAACATCCAGTCCTGTCATCTTAGCCGAGCGTGAAGCATATGGGACTTCAGCAGACTGGGGAAGGGGGGGCATGGAAAGAGCATTCTATGCAGCTACGGGCTGAGTCACTTTGGCGTAAGGTGGAAAACAGTGGTGGAGCTGTTGTTCCACCCAATGGGGATGCTCAGTTAAAGAAGCTGACCTGGAGGCTCTTGCTTCTGGACTGCGGCATGCAAGAGCCCCGGGGCTTGCACTGGAGGAGAGCTGTGGGGGTGGTCTTCTGCTGCACGTGCCTATGGAAGCGTGCCCCCCGGGGCAAGATACCTGCCTGCCCCGAGCAAAAGAGAAGCCGCAGCAGCGGTGCTCCCTGCTACAAGGTAACTACTAATCTCTGGGGACTGGTGGCTAATGTCTAAATGTGAAGAACCAGGTGTGGAAGCTATGCCCTCTCATCTGGAAGCCCAGCCTCCTGATCTGGGATTTGCGGGGAGGTGCTGTTTGTGATTACTTAGGGATGAGGCAAATGCATTCGGATCTCTTTTCCAGGATGGGACCTTCCCTTCTCCTCAGATAATGATTAACTTTTACATTGAGAAATCCTAGATTCAAGATGGTTCTCTATGTGGTGGACCGTAGTTATTCAGAGATGAGGAAAGGTACTTTGCGTTTGCTCAGTGGCGCTCTGTATTCCTGGCCCGAGTGTTTTAAATGGAAGTTAATCTAACTCAGATTAAGATTTACTGAAATCATGGAATGTCAACAAGTGTAGCGGTAATGACTTCTTTGGAGCAGAGATTTCTCCCTGTTTTGCTTACAAATCACCTTTTGGTAGATGTGAGAGCACAAAGCTGTGCTTTTGAGTCTAATGTCTGCATGGAAGGCTGTGTTGGTATAACTCCAAGAGCATGAGTAGTAGCATATGCACATTTTTGCCTACAAGGGGAGAGGTCATGACTCAGTGGCAGAAAACGTGCTTTTTCTCGTGCAGAAGGTCCAAGATGTTATCATTGGTTTCTACCATTAAAAGAATCTTGGTTGGAGAGCCACTGGCAGTCGGAATGGGCTATAGTGGGCTAAGGGGACTAGAGGTCTGACAGAGTATAAGGTAGCTTAATACAGCCATATGTATGTGCACCTGCGTGTGTGTGTGTAGAAGTATACAAGCAACACGCACATGTGTGCGTAAGTATTTCATACAGATACCCATAGTGATTTTGATGAGGGACGTGGGAGCAACTGCATGTCTGTGTGCTAATGAATGTGTGCGCACCTATGTCATATGTATGCACTCAGAACAGTGTCTGAGCTTGCAGGTTTATTCACATACTGGCACACGTGAAAACATGCTTTCCCTTTCGAATCTATTGCTAGGTACAGATGCTAGTTTGTAAGAGAGCTGAAAGTGGTTTGAAAGGAGGTTTGCTCCCTATGGTGAGTACACACAGACATTTCTCGTGTTCTGCTTTCGGTTTGGTCAAGCAGATTTTTGAAGCAGTACAGAAGCATACAGACCCTGTGTCCCAGAGGCAAAAGTGGGATCAGTGTACACAGCGACAAGCAGCAGTCCTTCCAAACCAGCTTAAATTGTCTGAAAAACTGTTGCTAAAGTTATTTGTGCCACACACTAGTATCTCTTCCTCCAAAGTATGTGCTCGGTCTATGACAACATCCATTTTCCTGCATTTACTTGAAAGATTTATTATGGCTCCAAGATTCATGTTTAGAGATGGGGCAAGGTGCATGCTTCACATGTTGCATTTCCATTTGTTTTGCTTCTGTCAAAGTCACAGCAACCTTGCCAGAAAAATGATTGCCAGGCCTAGGCCAGGACAGTGAGGCGCGTATACACAAATATTTAATTGAGGAAATGTTGATCTTGGGGACATACAGCACAATGCTTGCTAAAGATCAGGCCTCCACTGTATCTTTTTGAAGCTTGCTAGTATGGCAGCTGCACTGCTGCCAGGAGAGCTAAGCTTGTTGCCTTTTTCATTTCTGGCACAGCTTCAAGAGCTTTAAAAGTTACCTGGAAGACAAGCATCATGTCAAGCTTTCCCAGCATGCAAGGTGAAAAGCTTCATGTCTTTAATATTAATTTCTGCCTGATTAGGAGCACTGCCAGAAAAAAGTAGCAACTTTAGGGAAAGAGATGGGGGAGGCAGCACCACAGGACCATGGAGGTTCCTAAATAGGAAAGATTGGTTTTGGAGAATGAAAATCATAAAAGGCTCAATGAATTTTGATTAAAATTTTCCTCTGGGCAGGAGGATCTGAAATTCTTTCCATCAAAGGAAATAATTTTAGTCATAATATTTGGGTTAAAAAAATATTGTCACTTTTAGGGAAGCCAACTGCAACCCTGCAGAAAGCAGGCCTGGCCTCACTCACGTGCACACTGGTTATGTTCAGACTACACTATTATGACGATGCTCTCTCTATAGGGCTGCCTTTATAGTCAGTCCAGAAATTTCAGCTGGTGGAAAATTAAGCTGTGGGGCCCAGGTGGTTTGATCACATCCAGTGATGTAGGTGTACTGGAAAATTTTGAATGGGAAAATTCATTTTCTGGACAATTTGCACCAGAAAATGTTCAGTTCGCATCAAAATATGTTCTGATGTCCTAGAGCAAGGGTGGGCAGCATGACAACTCCCATCATCCCTTGTCACTGCTAGAGCTGATGGGAGCTGTAGGCCAAAACATCTGGAGGGCCACAATTTGTCCACCCCTGCCTTGGAGAGATCTAATTTAGCATATTTAATTTACTTGTGTTTAGTAAACATCAAAGCTAAAAAAAAAGTACACCATGTTAATTGTTTGTCCCAATACACCACAAGTGTGTTTGTATTGAAATATTTGAGGGGGGAAATTAAAGCACACTTAATGTGATTTAGGGCACAATCCTATCAGGATAGGTGGCTGTCTCCAAACTCAGAGGTGACCACCTATCCAATGTAGGGCAGGAGAAGCGCAGAGGGGATCGTCCTCTCCGCACTTCAGCCGCCCCGCATTTGCGGCTAGACAGCTGATTTCGGCTGTCTAGCTGCAGAAAGTCAGAGCAGGGGGCGCGGCGGACACCGGACAACGCATAGGAAGTGTCAGAAAGGCACTTCTGCCTTCCCCACCCCAGTATGCCCCCAGGAAGGCCCTGTTTTCGCCGCTCTGCACTCCTCTTACGAGCGTGGGGCCATTCTGCGCTGCCTACGAGGCAGCGCAAGAGGGGTTAGAGGTCGGTTCTCAGGGAACCAACCTCGGAGTGTGGATTTTCAAGGTCAGTTCCCGGGAACTGACCTATCCTATGGCCGTCTAGCCGCTGACTATCAGCCATAGGATTGCGCCCTTAAATGTTATATCGTGTAGAAATTTGTATCGGAATACTTGTAAAAACACAATAGCATGTACTTCCCTTACAGTGTTTACATTTAAGGAAACAAAAGGTATTGAAAACTGTTGACACACTAATCAATTTTAGCAACCCAAAGAAATGTGCGTGATATGCTGACAATCACTCGTGTATTTCAACAGAGATCAACTCTCTTCCACTAAGGTTGTTGGGGCACCTTCAGTTTTGCTGACACTACTTATTAGTTCCATTTCACTCTGAGATGTATATGTAGTGGTTAGAGGGCTACACAGACGCTTTTTACCCTGCAACTTTACAGAGGCTTCTGCTTCCGCATTCTTTGTAAGATTAAGATCGGCCCTTTCCACACACTTCCGCCTTTTTTTTTTTTTCCTGGGGAGCTCCTTTACCTGCAAGTTCTATATATTTCATCATACAGCCACTAAATGGCGCTGTGGTATAGCTGCTGTTCTAGCGCAACTTCCTCTTTTCATGAAGAAATTTGTTATATTTATATAGCTCATTATCCCTGATCTTTTAAAAAAAGGGGGGATAAAGTTCTAAAAGCATGGGAGAGGCCCTGGAGCTTGACAGTGTCATGTAAAGGACTTGCAAACTTTGTGAGTAACTAGTCTTGATCGCAGGATAAAAGCCTCATGTAGAGAAGCTCAGAGTGTTGAACTGGGACTCGGGAGATCCAGGTTCAAGTTCCCACTTGGCCATGAATCTGACTGGGTGACTTTGGGCCAGTCACTGACTCTTAGCCTAACATACTTCGTAGGGTTGTTGTGAGGATAAAATGGATAGGGGGAGGACCATGTAAGTCTTGAGTTCCTTAAAAGAGGGAAAAAGGCAGGATATAAATGTAATAATAAATAAGTAACAAATAATAAAATAAATATATGTATGTATGTGTAGATATGCTAGGGATAATCACTTAAAAAACATTAATTACAGCTTCGAAAATGCCAAGCTTGCCTAATATTGTATTTGTAATTGCCATATGTTCATTTTTTCTAATGAACTTATGAAACAGAAAAAAATGTGGAAAAATAGAGCGCTGGAAAAATTTCCAGAAAATTTTCTGACCCACATCACTGATCATATCACACCTCTTTGGGATCAGTTGCATTGGTTACCCATTCATTTCCAGGCTCAGTTTAAGGTGCTGGTAGTACTAACTTTTAAAGCCCTGAACAGTATGGGACCTGTTATGTGATGGACAACCTATGCCTGTATGAACTTGCCAAGGACCCAAGATGAGCCTTGGAAGCCTTGCTCATAAGTTAAATCAAGTTGGTGAGTACCAGGTACAGGGGGGCCTTTTCAGTGGTGGCTGCACACGCGTGGAATTCCCTCTCCCGAGAATTCCCTTTAAGAGATCCCTAAATCCTTTTTTTATTCTGCCAAGCCTTTTACTGATTTTATTGTGGGCCCCCTATATATTATTGTAAGATTGGACAGGAGAAGGTTAATGGGCCTTAATTAGGGACTGTTTTAAGTTGGTCAAACTGCTGGTCTGGCACATCCTTTGTTAGTAAAGCAATATGTTGCCATGGGAACTAAGTCATTAACAATTGCTTCTTGGTACAGGACCATTGTGGGAATGTTCCGAGAATTCAGAATGGGAGACTTTTGTTCAGTTCACATTTTGATAAGAACTCACCAAGTTTGTACAAGGTGCAATCCTATGCATATTTAGGGAAATCCTGGGAGTTGGAGGACTTTTTTCTGTCTAAACATGCATAGGATTGTACCCCTAGTTATCCTTCAGCATTCACACTTTTCAGAATTTTGCAATGTAGTTCTACAAACAAAAGTATACAAAATGTGTATGTTAGGGGAAAGATCATGAAAAAATGTGTATAGTAGAGGAATATGCATATAAAATGCATATATTTGTGGTGGGGAATGCACAAAACAGCATTATGTTAAGGAACACTGCTTGAAAAAATGCATATATTAGGCAAATATGTAGAAAAATGTGCATATTAGGAAAAATGGTTACAAAAAACACATAGACTGTTCATGCAGATTTTTTTACAGTCGCAAACTGATATAGAAATGGGATGGAATAAATTTAAGATGGGAAAAATGAGAAACTTAAAGTGATAAATTCATCCTGTTCTGAAAAGAGAAAGCCAAATAGAGAAGGGGGAAGACCTTCCACCATCCCGCTAAGGATGAGGCAATCCTTTGTTTTCTTTCAGGGTGCTGGCTGACTCCCCGGAGACCTGATGTGGGAGCAGTGGTCTTTGAGTATCTGCAGAATCCTTACCCATGTTCAACTTGTATATTTTTAAATAAATGCCAAAATTACAAAACATCAATAAGCCTCTAGTGACCTCCTTCCAAAGGGAAGAAAACATGGGTGAGCTTTGTGCCCCTGGAAGATCTCAGCTCATGATGAAACAGGGTGGACATAATATTTTTAAATCAGATATTGGTTTTATTATGTGGGTTCAACTATTGTGTTTCAGACATTTGTATTGCGTGTCATGCTGTGAGAGCTTGCCTTAAATGGCAGGGTAGAAGTGTATTACATGAACAAAACCCTACATTGTTCTGTGCAGCTCAGAAAGTGTATCCTTGGGCTCTGGCAGGCTTCAGAGAAGAAAGAAAGGGTGCTCCTTGGTGTTTTTGCCAAAGCCTTGGATTACTGCTGATTTAAAACTCTCAACAGACCCCATCACTTCAGTTCCAGAATGACACAGCGGTTCAACACTCCACCGAGGTCTTTGCAACTGTCCTGGCCTTGTAACTGTCACCAGGTTTATGTGTCTGCTGTAATACTACCGGATTCCTCCACTCTACTTCCTTCTTTTGCGGGAAGGGCTCTCAAACATGCAAGAGTTCACTCTTGGGAAGCCACTTTCTGCACCCGATACCACATTCTACGCAAAATCACAATCCCGGTCACTCATGCCATTGGTAAACCTCTCCCCCACTTTTAACATTTTGGGTGTACTGCATGTTCTCGTGGCCTTCGCTTCTGCTACTTGGAGAGCATTCCTGGAAGAAGCACCTTGTTCCTGGAAATCTCATGTAACCTTCAGCCCCTCCACAATACTGTACAACAGCCAAAGCAAAGCTGTGAATTAATAGCTAGAAAAGGATTTATTTATTTCTGGAGAGCGAGTGGTAGAGGGGTAAAGGGGTGCTGTATACCTTTCTTTGGTTCCCCCTTCTCAAAAGCCACAGGAAGCAGATTTTATGGGAGTAGTTTTCCTTCTCCCGGATCAGAGCTGGGAAGAAGGCTACAGCAGAGAGCACAGGTAGGAATCTAGTTCCAAAGCAACTTCAGCCCAGATGCCCGGAACAATCAGGCCCGAACGCACAAAGCCAACCCAGTACCGGCTACAGATACATCAGTGCCTGAAAAGAAACATTCCAAAATGATCCCCTCCCCTACCCCTAGGGTGGCCTGTGCCTCTGGAAACTGGTGGCCAATACAGGGCAACTTTACTGTATTAGGGTGCCCATTTTTGACACTGGAGTACTGAATGGTGAGGCTGTTGTCTCAGCAGTGAGCTAGATGGGGCCAATTCTCTGAATCAGTTTCACGTGTTTAGCTTATTTTTGCTGTGATGATGCTTTATTATGTCTTTAGTAAACGCCTGTCAGACTTTGCTGAGTATTGGCAGTATTCCACCACTGCCAGTTTAGCCGGCGTGTGGGTGTGTTTCTGTTGAGGGAAAGAAGACTAACTGTGCCACTCCCATTGCAGAAATGTTAGGCAATGGAGCCACAAGGAGACCATGTAGGACTTTTGTCCCCTAGTCATGCCTGGGGTGTGAGCACCAGAAGTTCACCGTGACCACAGCACAGAAGTTTCACACGGCCCATATACATGCAGCAAGTTAATGGTCCACGAAAGATGGGACTCAGGTGTTCTGCAGGGAGAGCTCCAGCCCTTTCCCCACCCATGACCCATGGAGTGGTGGCGGGAGGTAACATGTACGACTCGGTTGATTCTCACAGTCACGCCCACACGAGGTGGCTGCAGGAGAAGGCTTGCCTGTGACCCAGCCTGTGCTGAGGTCAGCATGTGAACCCACCGCAACATAACTTTTTGCCTCCAAGCCGCCTGCAGTGTGTGTTATGCCACCTGGAAGCATGGGTGCACAACCGGCTTGCTGCGGGGTGTGAACCACCGTGAGCAGGCTTTTTCCCATAGCCGCTCTGATAATAATTCCCAGGTCTCACCCCATGGTATGGTAAGGAAACATCTAAGCCTGGGATTAAAATCAGATTCTGACATTTCGTCTCAGTGAGCTCCAGTTCCAGTTCAGCCCTGGAAACATGCTTGCCAGAGGAGGCCTTGCTGGGAGGCCTTTTGAAATGGCTGCTTGAAGGGTGGATTGTTTGTGCCTTTGAGGGTAGCGGAGTGGGCAAGGGAAGATCAGACCTAGAGAGCACAAGCCACCGCTGATTCATGAGGGTGGGGTGCTATTTAGATTGTCTGCCTCAGGCAGCAAAACCTCTTGGGTGGGCCTTGTGTCCTGTTTATATTTGCCTATTGCCCCATACTGTAAGGGTGGGGTGAGGAGAAGGAGAGTCCTTTATTCCAGAATATGACATTGGAGACCAGAATGTGTTTCCCTTAAATGAGAAGGTCTTCAAAGCTCTCTAGTCCATCCTTCAAGCGTGTTAGTTTCCTCAATGGCTAACATAGTTGTAAGCACGTTCTGTGATCATGCAAGAAAATCTCTTGAGTTTTTGTATAGTCTTGCACTTGATGGGGGACATTATGGTCTGGATTGATCGCCTTTGGTAGTCTGTGGTTGCTCCAAGCCTGGATGAGGTGAAACATCCCCGCCATCCCCCAGTATGAATGAGGGCAAAAGACAGAAACCATCTGAGTACGAGGCTGGCTGGAAGAAATGGCGAAGCGGTTTTGGCTGGCAACAAGCAGCCTTGGTTGGAAGGACTGCTTGGGTGAACAGCTGCTTTGGGACTTCTGCACTCTTGCAGAAGTGTGAAACTTGCGGTGGGATGTTGATCTGGCAGCCCCGTGAGTATGCTCACTGTACCTTCTTCTCCCTTCTTCAGGAGGATGTGGAGTCAGCTGCATCAGGACTCCCACTTCTGGACTGGATCCACAAGGGATCATGCTCTGATGTCCAGAGGCCAGTGAAAGGTAGGAGACCCCTCGTTCTTTCTTCCAGTCCCAAAGCCAAGGGCCAAGTGATCTTTTTTTCAACTGAAATTGGCTTGCATAAGTAATACCTCTCAGAATCTGTACATAACTGAGGACTTCATCTGTAAAGACAAAAGCGGTGGTGGGAGTATTATTACATTGTTGAAGAAAGCTTGGTTCTTCATGGTATCTGTGCATCACACATAACGCCTTCATATGGTGCCTTCATATGGCCCTCAGTTCGGGAAATTTCTAAAGCTGAGGTATTTTGGCGGGAACCCTTCCCTACCATCCAGCAGATTCCTGCCTAAACCCTCAGTTCTTCATCGACCACCATTGTGGCAGCACTCGATTGAAGGGACTTCTTGGTCTTTTTCACTGCACTGAGGGAATTTCTCCATTTTTTCCCTCACTTTCTCTTCCTGTGTTTTTTCATTTCAGGTTTTTCATTTTGAGTTATTTTTCTTTATTTATGGATTTCGGCGGTCGTTTGATCACGTTGTGCCTTAGGGTGTATGGCGGTGAAGACCCCCTTCAGAAAGTGCGTCCACTGTGGAAGTCAGCGTCCCCCCACAGATGGACACTCTTTGTCTTTCCCATTGGTTTCAGCAGGAAGGCCATCATCCCAAAGGCGGCAATAAGAATATACCAGGGTTCTCTGGCACAGCCCACACAGCTATGTAGCACCCACTGTTGTGTGTGGAACCTAGTGGGATATACAGACACAAAAGGCGTGTGGAAAGCTGGTTGCAATTCCACATGTAGCTTGCAGCAAAGCAATGACTGGCTACTAAAATCCTGCCATTTGGAAGCACCCTCAATTTCCCACCACAGTTCTCAGGGGTGGATTTGTTGCCTGCATTGTTCACTGTCAGCACAAACAGCGGCGAATGGGCTGGATCCAGACTTAACACCGAATTCACTGTACTGATGGAAGTGGACTTCCCCGCCCCCTCCTTCCTATGGCAGCCCCTCCACCCCTCTGAAAATGCTACACAGCCTACTGAATGGGGTGAGCTGTGGGGGGAGGGGGACCCCCCAGAATCAGGCAGAGGGACCTTTTGCAACTGGAGCCCTTCCTCTTGCAGAGGGCAAATCCTGGATCCAACCCTTTGTATGCTCTACCAAAGATAGAAAAGATATGCTCTATTCGATATAGAAATATGGTTACTCTGGGACCACTATGCTATCGTGTGTCATGTGATAGGAGATTTTGTATAGCTTGACTGACATTCTGTGCTTGCTTGGGCAGAAACCGAAAGAAACAGTCCACTGGCTTGCATTTGGGCCACAAGGGAACATTTTGCAGCTGGTGCTGCAGCAACTGCAAGGGATGGCAAGGTTGCTGTGTCAGCAGCATGCGAGTGCTCAGGCGTGAGAAGGGGCAGTGCTGATGACTGAGCGGTCTGTGTGTGTGCCTGGGCTCCAGGCAATGTCAGAAAAGGATTACGTTGGCTGAGAGTAAGCCTAAACCACTAGGAAGGACCGTCGCTTGGGCCAGAGTGTCACGTCATGTCCCCTGGCTCTCAGGCTCTACATTACCCTGAGGAGGACTCGGATACAAATAGTCACAGGTCGGCCTATTTCGGGGGACCCCTCAGCCATCTATACCTTCCTGGTCTGAGGACATGGCTCTCCCATCATCTGATGCTGAGGATGATTCCCCGTAGCTTCTCCGGTTCCTTGGCCACGCAAGAGCACGTGACTGCGGACACAGACTCCGACTCTTTAAGAACTACAGTCAGCATCCAGTGGGGCTGAAGCCACTGAAATACCAGGCTCTGCCAGCCTTCTTGAGGCCTCCGTTGACTGCAGTCCTTTGCTGGGACAACAGCTCGTAGGAGCATAGGAAGCTGCCCCATCCGTCAGACCATCAGTCCCTCTAGCCCAGTATTGTCGACACTAGCTAGGAGCAGCTCTCCAGGGTTTCAGGCAGGGTTTTTTCCAGCCCTACCTGGAGATGCCAGGGATTCTGCCTGGAACCTTCTTCATGCAAAGCATGTGCTCCACCACTGAGCCATACCCCCTCCCAGTGCCTTATGGGGGAATACACCAGCCAGCTCGTGCTGTAGTCTCCTATCCAAGGTTTGCTGTGACCCCTTCCTTGCCTGACATGACCCAGATTAGACAGTGAACTCCTGGGCCTCCTAATCAGTGTACAGGTTGGATTTAGCAGAAAGAATATATAGGCAACTACCCCAGTTCCCTGTTGTTTTAGGGCTGGGGGGAGGCATCAGGGTTGCCACTTTAACACAGTGATCGTGTGGTACAAGAGGGGCTGAAGTGTGTCTAGAAAAATCGCGCCGCTAAGTTGGATGCATCCACCCGCTGGAGTGAGAAGCTGTCACGCAACACGGGTCTCGCTCTTTTGCTGGTCAGCAGATAGCCAGGGGCCTTGTCCCAAGGGAGGCAATACCAATGTGGCAGGATTCTCTGGCACAGCCCACACTGGAAGCAAACTGACACTGCGGCAGAGGAATCCCTGAAGCAGCCCCGTTGCCCGGAACGTGCTGTCCCTTCTCTGAGCCTTGACTGACTGGGCAAAGGAGAGGGCAAGGATGCTGGGAGGTAATAGCAACGGGGTGGTCCTGACAGTCCGCGAAGGAGGCCCGCCCGTTGTTCTGTGAGCTGATGGAGAATTTATATCTGTACCTTTTTGAGTGTAAGAGTGAAGTGTGCCTCCCCATTAATCCAGGGGAAAAAGCTGAGTTCCAGATGTCTAAAATCTGGGGAAATGGCTTTAATCAGGTGGCTCTCAAAATATGAAGGAGGCTTCCCAAGGGGGAGACAGCTGGTCCCCAAGGGGTAGTGAAAGCCTCTCACTGTCCCCTCCCAGCATGTTTCTTCAGAATCTGGTGTCTGTGTGCTTTAGACTGACTGGTGAGCAAGCCCGTAGTCTGGCAGGCTCCTTGGATAGCACCTCACTCCCTCCAGGTATTTGCCTTTTGGTTTGTTTGTGGGGGGTTTTAGTGAAAACTCAGCAAGGGGAGCATGATCGAAGTCAGGGCCTCACAGCTGCTTTTTCTTTGAAATATAAGCACCCATTTTAATCACATGTTTTAAAACGCATGAATAACATAATGTGTAGTTTGGCCCTTACGGTGTGGCCTTAATGTGGTATTTTATTTATTTATTTATTTATTTATTTATTTATTTATTTCTATACCGCCCAATAGCCGAAGCTCTCTGGGCGGTTCACAAAAACTAAAACCAAACAACACACAATAAAACAATTTAAAATATATAGAACATTAAAACCACAATATAACAATACAACCACAATAAAACCTAGCAGCAGTACAGGAGTTTAAAATACAGATTTAAAACAGCAAAGATAAAAATTTAGAATGCTAAAATGCCTGGGAAAATAAAAAGGTCTTCACCTGGCGCCAAAAGGAGTACAATGTAGGCGCCAGGCGAACCTCACTAGGGAGCTCATTCCAGAGCCGGGGTGCCACAACAGAAAAAGCCCTCCTCCTAGTAGCCACCCGCCTCACTTCCTTTGGCAGGGGCTCACGGAGAAGGGCCGCTGATGATGATCTTAAGGTCCGGGCAGGCACATATGGGAGGAGGCGATCCTTCAAGTAACCTGGCCCCAAGCCGTTAAGGGCTTTGAATGTTAACACCAGCACTTTGAATCGGGCCCGGAAATGGACTGGCAGCCAGTGCAGCTGGAAAAGTACTGGCGTAATATGAGCTCGCAGGCCAGTCCCTGTTAACAATCTTGCTGCCCTATTTTGGACCAGCTGAAGTTTCCGGACCGTTTTCAAAGGCAGCCCCACGTATAACGCATTGCAGTAATCCAGACGAGAAGTTATCAGAGCATGGATAACTGTAGCTAGGCTATCTCTGTCCAGATAAGGGCGTAGTTGGTATACCAGCCTAAGCTGATAAACAGTGCTCCGTGCCACTGAGTTCACCTGTGCCTCAAGTGACAGTTCTGGATCCAAGAGCACCCCCAAACTACAAACCTGATCCTTTAGGGGGAGTGCAACCCCCTCCAGAACAGGTTGAATATCACCTAGCCGGGCAGATGAACCACCCACTAACAGTACCTCCGTCTTGTCTGGATTGAGTTTCAGTTTATTAGCCCTCATCCAGTCCATTACCGTGCCCAGGCACTGGTTCAGAACAGCCACTGCCTCACCTGGTTTTGATGAGAAAGAGAGGTAGAGCTGGGTGTCATCTGCATATTGATGGCACCTCAGCCCACACCTCCGGATAACCTCCCCCAGCGGTTTCATGTAGATGTTAAACAGCATGGGGGATAAAATAGAGCCCTGTGGAACCCCATGGCACAATTGCCATGGCACAGAGCAATAATCCCCCAGCACCACCTTCTGGAATCGGCCATCCAAGTAGGAGCGGAACCACTGTAGTGCAGTGCCTCCAACTCCCAACCCAGACAACCTACACTCTCTCTGCGTATCTACACTCTCTCTGCGTGTTGGGGAGAGTATTGGAAACTTGTATGCGAATTGGGTGATAGAGATGTAATTCCAATGGTTGTCACTAGAGGGGGCTGGTTGACACACGATATTTGCTTATGGGGCAACTTTATGGTCTAGATTTAAATAAATAATATGTAATATTGATCACGACATATGTCTACTGAATTGTGAAAACTATGGAATGGCAAATTTCTAGAGAAAATGGATGCAATATAGGAAAACTCTAATTGGAATGAATAGGATTAATTCATTTAATGCAGCAGTTAGCAGCACAACTTCTTGGGAGTAAACTTCCACAATTCAAGTGGGACTTATTTCTGAGCAAATGGGCACAGGATTGGTCCACGCATCCCATTCATTCCAGCAGGATTTAGTCACAAGATTTGACTTAACACCTGTGCTATTGCAGAATTTGGATTCTTTGGGGACTGCCATTTGGTTCGGGACGGCAAATCCTGTTATTACTTCTTCAAAAATCTCTGAGAGGTTCTAGGCAGTATAGGAGATTGTAGTCAAGCAGACCATTTAGAAGACTCAACTTGCCAGGCCAAGGTCAGCAAATCCACATGATGGGTCCAATGTGCCATGGGAGACTTTGGACTTGTGTCTGTCAGATCCACAAGCTGTGTAGCAAACCTCTTTGGAGTTTGTGATGTTCTGTTGTTCAAAGAGGAAATCCTTCTGGGTGCCCACAGACCTATATATTATTTTGTTAGATATATTTGATTAATCTGAAATGAATGAACTGTATGGTGGAAACCCAGTTTGAAACAAATTTCACATACCCTTGAAAATCATCATCATTATTAATTATTATCATTATTATGAAGTAGTCAGTTGCTATCAGTTAATGTAGTACTTATCAATGGACCTGTTGTTGCGTCACTGCCATTATACTTTTTATCAGCCTTGAAGCTGAACCTGCAAGAGAAAGAAAGACTAAAGGTAGACATAGATCTCCATAAATGAGTGCAGGGGAGTTACTAGAGCAACCAAATCTGCAAAGAAAAGACTGGCATATAAGAACGTCAAGAGAGAAGTAAATTCAAGTCTAAATATAAAAGGTTTGTACTGAGAGCTACTTACCAATGGTCTTTTGTTAAGTGATGATGATTGTCATTGCTTGCCATGCCAACAGAAGACAATGGCAATGATGAAAACAATACAAAGTGGCCCTTGTCATGTTTAGGATGCCCTGCACAATGTCCACAATTGTTTCCATTTACTTCACATTGGAGGCCAAATTAAATACTATTCAGTTTCATCTGCCCCATCAAGTGCTATTCACCAAGTGGCTCCTTCTCTTGTATGCAGCTGCACTCCTGCACCTTCTTGCATCCCTTTTGATCCCATGCAGTCAGGATCGCAAGCCAAGCATACAATTAAGGCTACATACATACTTACCTGGGTGTAAGGCCCGTTGTACTCAGAGAGGCTGACTTCTAAACATGCATGGGATCGGGTTCTGTGGGCCAATAGTCTCAAAGGCTATACAGGAAAGACAAGCAGGAAAGCGGGGAAATGGGCAGTCCCGAGGAGATTTCCTCTAAGGTAATGTCAGTAATAAAACCAGCATAGAGCCTCCACACTCACATGGGTCTTGCTGGAAAGACATTTGGGGATAAATAGAAGAACATAACTAATACGGTTATCACTCAGACACTGAGACAACTAATTTTCGTATGCACATCGGAACCCCTAATTAATTGTAAAACATCACTGATCACTTGTATGCAGTTCACCCGGTGATTGATTATTGTTGATTCTTCAAATGTTTATCATGAATGAATATGTAATTGTATCAAATTTGTTTTAAAAAAACCCCAGTAAAAACCTTTGGAAAAGAAACTGTGCAATTTGTTTTAAGTAGTACTACTAAGACCTACCCCTTCATGGATCACTGCCTTGTTGTGACGAAGGGGCTTGCGTAACTCAGTGAAGCCATAAGCTATGCCGTGCAGGGCCACCCAAGACGGACAGGTCATGGTGGAGAGTTCTGACAAAATGTGGTCCACTGGAGAAGGAAATGGCAACCCACTCCAGTATTCTTGCCAAGAAAACCCCATGGAACGTATCACAAGGCTAAAAGATATGACGCTGGAAGATGAGCCCCTCAGGTCGGAAGGTGTCCAATATGCTACTGGGGAAGAGCAGAGGGTATTTCCAAGTAGCGCCAGAAAGGGTGAAGCGGCTGGGCCAAAGCCGAAAGGACACTCAGCTGCGGATGTGTCTGGTGGTGAAAAGAAAATCCGATGCTGTAAAGACCAATATTGTTTAGGAACCTGGAATGTCAGATCAATGAATCAAGGTAAGCTGGAGGTGGTCAAACATGAGATGACAAGATTGAACATCGACATCTTGGGAATCAGCGAACTAAAATGGACAGGCATGGGTGGATTTAATTCATATCTACTATTGTGGGCAAGAATCCCTTAGAAGAAATGGAGTAGCACTCATAGTCAACAAAAGGGTGGGAAAAGCAGTACTGGGGTACAATCTTAAAAATGATAGAATGATCTCAGTACGAATCCAAGGCAAACCATTCAACATCACAGTAATTCAAGTCTATGCCCCAACCACTGATGCCGAAGAAGCTGAGGTTGATCGGTTCTATGAAGACCTACAACACCTTCTAGAACTAACACCAAAAAAAGATGTCCTCTTCATCATAGGGGATTGGAATGCTAAAGTAGGAAGTCAAGAAATCACCGGGATAACAGGCAGGCATGGCCTTGGTGTACAAAATGAAGCAGGACAAAAGTTAATAGAGTTTTGCCAAGAGAACACGCTGATCATAGCAAACACTCTTTTCCAATAAACAGCACAAGAGACGACTCTACACATGGACATCACCAGATGGTCAATATCGAAATCAGATTGATTATGTCCTTTGCAGCCAAAGATGGAGAAGCTCCATACAGTCAGTAAAAACAAGACCTGGAGCTGACTGTGGCTCAGATCATGAGCTGCTTCTTGCAAAATTTCGGCTTAAATTGAAGAACGTAGGGAAAACCACTAAACCATTCAGGTATGACCTAAATCATATCCCTTATGAATATACAGTGGAGGTGAGGAATAGATTTCAGGGATTAGACCTGATAGACAGAGTGCCTGAGGAACTATGGACGGAGGTCCGTAACATTGTTCAGGAGGCAGCAACGAAATCCATCCCAAAGAAAAAGAAATGCAAGAAAGCCAAGTGGCTGTCTGATGAGGCTTTACAAGTAGCTGAGGAAAGAAGGGAAGCGAAAAGCAAGGGAGAAAGGGGAAGATATATCCAACTGAATGCAGAGTTCCAGAGAATAGCAAGGAGAGACAAGAAGGCCTTCTTAAATAAACAATGCAAAGAAATCGAGGAAAACAACAGAATGGGAAAGACTAGAGATCTCTTCAAGAAAATCGGAGATCTCAAGGGAACGTTTTGTGCAAAGACGGGCATGATAAAGGACAAAGAAGGCAGGGACCTAACAGAAGCAGATGAGATTAAGAAGAGGTGGAAAGAATACACAGAAGAACTATACAGGAAAGATCTTAATGTCCCTGATAGCCATGATAGTGCGGTCACTGAACTTGAGCCGGACATCCTCGAGAGTGAAGTCAAGTGGGCCTTAGGAAGCATTAGTAACAACAAAGCTAGCGGAGATGACAGTATTCCAGCTGAGCTATTTAAAATCCTAAAAGATGATGCTGTTAAAGTGCTGCATTCAATATGCCAACAAATTTGGAACACTCAACAATGGCTGCAAGACTGGAAAAGGTCAGTTTACATTCCAATTCCAAAGAAGGGCAACGCCAAAGAGTGTTCAAACTACCGCACAATTGCGCTCATTTCACATGCCAGCAAGGTGATGCTCAAAATCCTATAAGCTAGGCTTCAGCAGTATGCGAACCGAGAACTACCAGAAGTACAAGCTGGGTTTCGAAGAGGCAAAGGAACTAGAGATCAAATCGCCAACATTCGCTGCATCATGGAGAAAGCAAGAGAATTCCAGAAAAATGTCTATTTCTGCTTCATTGACTATGCTAAAGCCTTTGATTGTGTGGATCACAACAAACTGTGGCAAATTCTTAAAGTGATGGGAGTACCAGACCACCTTACCTGTCTCCTGAGAAACCTGTACGAGGGTCAAGAAGCAACAGTAAGAACCAGACATGGAACAACTGAGTGGTTCAAAATTGGGAAAGGAGTATGACAAGGCTGCATATTGTCACCCTGCTTATTTAACTAATATGCAGAGTACATCATGAGAAATGCCGGGTTGGATGAATCAGAGGTCGGAATTAAGATTGCTGGGAGAATTATCAACAACCTCCGATATGCAGACGATACCACCCTAATGGCAGAAAGCGAAGAGGATCTCAAGAGCCTCTTGTTGAGGGTGAAAGAGGAGAGTGCAAAAGCTGGTTTGAAACTCAACATTAAGAAAACTAAGTTCATGGCATCTGGCCCTATCACTTCCTGGCATATAGAAGGGGAAGAAATGGAAGCAGTGACAGATTTTACTTTCTTGGGCTCCAAGATCACCGCAGACGGTGACTGTAGCCATGACATTAAAAGACGCTTGCTCCTTGGGAGGAAAGCTATGGCAAACCTAGACAGCATAGTAGGAAGCAGAGACATCACCTTGCCGACAAAGGTCCGTCTAATCAAAGCTATGGTTTTCCCAGTAGTAACGTATGGCTGTGAGAGCTGGACTATAAGGAAGGCTGAGCGCCGAAGAATCGATGCTTTCGAACTGTGGTGCTGGAGAAGACTCTTACGAGTCCCCTGGACTGCAAGGAGGTCAAATCAGTCAATCCTAAAGGAAATCAACCCTGAGTGCTCATTGGAAGGACAGATACTGAAGCTGAAGCTCAACTATTTTGGCCGCCTAATGCGAAGAGAAAACTCTCTGGAAAAGACCCTGATGCTGGGAAAGACTGAAGGCAAAAGGAGAAGGGGACGGCAGAGGATGAGATGGCTAGATAGCATCACCGATGCAATGAATATGAACTTGAGCACGCTCCGGGAGAGAGCGCAGGACAGGAAGGGCTGGCGTGCTATGGTCCATGGGGTCACGAAGAGTCGGACACGACTGAACGACTGAACAACAACAACTAAGACCTAGGAGGACATGTAGCTTTGTGAGGGTAGGAAGGTAGGTGAGCTTGTTCACTTCCGTTATGACAGAAGACTGGAAAATCGTCTGGCCTTATCTAGATATGCAAGATGCTTTTGTGGCCTTGTATGGTCACAAACTGAGAAAAAAATAAAGCTTTGGGAAGAGCAGGGAGACACATAAAGGCCAGCAGCCATGCCCACTGATTTCAGTAGGGCAGACTCCCAAAGCTTGCATAGGATTGTAGTCTAGGATCCATGCATAGGATCCTTGCATAGGATTGTAGCTCAAAGGATAAGAAAATGGATGTTAAAAGGCCTTGGACAGGTAAAAAGACATTCCAAAGATAATGCGTGCGCGCCAATTCAAATTAAATGAATAGAATCTGACAAAAATTAAAGCTCTGACTTCTACCATTTTTAGCCTATCCACAGGTGTGATAAAGTCTAAATTAAAAAAGGCAACGGTTTCCCAAAGTACACAGCCTACAATACCCCAAACGTGGCCATCTCTCTCTTCCAGGACACACCCACCCACACTCAGAAAGAGAAAGGGAAAACACACACACACAAACACACAGAAAAACAGACATGTTCCACTCTTCCCCCTCAGTCCCCTGCTGCCCCATTTGCTGCCCTTCTCCCTTTGCTGGCCCCATCTGCCCATCCCCGTGGGATTACTTTCACCCATTCCTAGTCCCCCATACATGACCCCATCTGTCCCGTTTTCTCCCCACCCCATCACTCTGTGTTACCTACTTTTCCTTCTTCAAGCTCCCAACATATATCAGTGGCTCAGGTGAGGGCCAGGGAAGTCACCAGGGGGCCATCTACACAACAACGTAAGGAAAAGTGCATCAGGTTATTCTCCACATTTTCAGGAAATCGGCTTTGGTCCGTCAGGGAGACACAAAGCCAGACAAGCAGAGTATACTGTACCTAAACCCCCACTTTTCATGGGTCACACAACACTTGGAATCTACATATTTCCGGGTCAGGTAGGCGGAGTAGAACCTGGCAGGGTCATCAACCCGGCAAGGGCTGCTCAGCCAATAAGAGATGTTTGTTTCCTGCCCCTGTCCAGTCGTCGTCCCCCCGCTACTAAATTATTATGAATAGAAAGTATCTAATTCACAATTCTGAAGGCTAGAAACAGCGCTGTAGCACTTTTATGAATGATAAAAGGCAGGCTAGATACTCCCCATGAGATCACCCCATCAGCACAAATAAGCCCCATTCCAGCAAACAGGGAGTGATAGCTCCAATCACCCTTTCCCCTTCTCTGGCCACTTCTCCCTGCTTGCAGTGACAGGCTTCTCTGTTCCCGTGATCCCAATACCGTGGTAGATCGCTACTGCGATAAAGCCCTAGTGCGCATTTGTTTAATGCCCAAGGAAATAATATAAGCTCCCCGTTTGCTCACTTTTCCCTGAAGAAGCCAAAATCCTAGATTATCCAATGCAATATCCAAAGGCTCCCCGTGAGAGCACCCCACCACTCCATTTCACCCCATTCCAGCAAACTGTCACAGAGTTATAGCTTCCAAACTGTTTTACTGCAAGCATCAGAGAAGCAAAGTAACGCCAACATCAGAGAAGTGTGTAATAATGGCTCTCAATGGGGAAATGGAGGCTAGTTAGTCCCATTGGCAAAAAAAGTGCAGCACGAGTCTGAAGGCTCGAAAGAGTGCAATAGCATTTTGATGAGCTGGAAAGGCAGGCTAGTTACTCTAGTTACCCTAGCTGTTCTCCCTGGGGATAGTAGTGCCACTGGGGAAAATAAGTGAATGGGCGCCCCCAGGAGTTAATGTGGAGGAATGCGGCACACTGCAGTGGAACCACCTGAGAGCCACTTTAACTGAAAATAAGGGAGTAAATAACTTTCTGATAATGAGGCTTTTCAAGCTGGAAGCTGCTGGTTGGCAGCGCACTGGCCACGATGCCATATGTTGCGAACAACCTCAAAATGCTCCCAATCCGCAGGAAATTCCCCCTGAAGACAGCCCCCAGGATATTTCCATAGAAAAGCAGTATTTATATCATCCTTCATCAGAAACTGATTCCTGGGCAGTTGACAATAACACAGACATTTAAAAATGTGGCCAGGTGAATAAAATAGTTTTTACATAGAGGGTAGTAACATTGGTACCAGGCAGGCTTCTCTGGGGAGCTAATCAGTGGGACTTAAAAGTTCTTACCTTTGGCAGGATTGTGTCCTTTTTGTTTACGATTAATTAATATAGTAACGGTCAATATCAACTGTAAAGGATGTTCTCGTTTGGGTGTTGTAGGGATGGGTTGTGGTGTTAGGAACACACACTCTGCGGGGACTTGACCTGAGAGCTGCAGTGAGCAAAAGAAGGTGTTTCATTTCTGGGGAACTTCGACACCATAGTCTTCCTGCACAATCGGGGGTTGTGGGTGGGAAATGTCTCAAACAGCATGTTATCTTTGGTATAAACATTGGCACAAACACCCATTGTACGTAGTTAAACTATGGAATTTGCCACCAAACAATGTGAAGATGGCCACCTACTTAGATGGCTTTAAAGGGGGATTAGACAAATTCATGGAGGATCAGGCTATCAATGGCTGCTAGTGAGATGGCGATCTAGAATGAGAGGCAGCATTGCCCTCATGTTCTGCTTGCTGTCAGGGTTGCCTCTGAGCACAGAGTGGCAGAGCAGTTCAGATTCTGAGGAACAGCTGCAAAACGTGGAGGAGGAACTTTCCCAGGCTTCAGAGGTACAACTGGACGGAGAGGGCCCCCCTTCTCACATCCCTGTGATAGATAACAAACGGGGTAGCGGGGACAGGAGAACTTGAACTTGTAGACACCAGGCGCAGATGCAGACACAAGCGGGAGACGGCAGGGGCAGAGCTTAGGGGGTCTGCCTGATTGGCTCGGCGTCAACAGCTGCGTCTGGAGTTGTCACGGGAGAGAGGGAGATCTTCCCACCCCTTAAATTAGGATAGTTTGCCACCTTTTCCCAAAGGGTGGCCAGCTTTCATAGCTTCCCTTTGAACTCCTTGAAGGCTTTTCCTTTGTAGTCTGGAAGTCACTAGCAATTTGTATCTGTATACCTCATTAGAGTAAATGGATTAAAGACATGGAATAAAAGCCTCTTGTCTGTGTTTTGATTTGGCTTTTGAAGTTCTCAGCAGGGCAAAAAGGGAATCTTGACACTTGCAGGCTTCCCATAGGCATCTGGTTGGTCAGTGTGGGAACAGGATGCCTGACTAGACGGGCTTTGGTGGGATCCAGCAAGGCTCTTATACGTTACAGATCCACCAGAAGCAAGCAGAGTTAGGCCCTTCTGTAGGGCTTTGAAAACAAGTGCCCGATTGCCGCACTGGATCTGTATACTACTTCTGCTTGGAAGCCAGTGTGGTGAAGGGGATAAAGAGTCACACGTGGCTGGGGAGATTTTGTTGTTGTTCAGTCGTGTCCGACTCTTCGTGACCCCATGGACCATAGCACGCCAGGCCTTCCTGTCCTGCGCTCTCTCCCGGAGCGTGCTCAAGTTCATATTCATTGCATTGGTGATGCTATCTAGCCATCTCATCCTCTGCCGTCCCCTCCTCCTTTTGCCTTCAGACTTTCCCAGCATCAGGGTCTTTTCCAGAGAGTTTTCTCTTCGCATTAGGTGGCCAAAATAGTTGAGCTTCAGCTTCAGTATCTGTCCTTCCAATGAGCACTCAGGGTTGATGTCCTTTAGGATTGACTGATTTGACCTCCTTGCAGTCCAGGGGACTCGTAAGAGTCTTCTCCAGCACCACAGTTCGAAAGCATCGATTCTTCGGCGCTCAGCCTTCCTTATAGTCCATCTCTCACAGCCATACATTACTACTGGGAAAACCATAGCTTTGATTAGACGGACCTTTGTCGGCAAGGTGATATCTCTGCTTCTTACTATGCTGTCTAGGTTTGCCATAGCTTTCCTCCCAAGGAGCAAGCGTCTTTTAATGTCATGGCTACAGTCACCGTCTGCGGTGATCTTGGAGCCCAAGAAAGTAAAATCTGTCACTGCTGCCATTTCTTCCCCTTCTATATGCCAGGAAGTGATAGGGCCAGATGCCATGATCTTAGTTTTCTTAATATTGAGTTTCAAACCAGCTTTTGCACTCTCCTCTTTCACCCTCAACAAGAGGCTCTTGAGATCCTCTTCGCTTTCTGCCATTAGGGTGGTATCGTCTGCATATCGGAGGTTGTTGATAATTCTCCCAGCAATCTTAATTCCGACCTCTGATTCATCCAACCCGGCATTTCTCATGATGTACTCTGCATATTAGTTAAATAAGCAGGGTGACAATATGCAGCCTTGTCATACTCCTTTCCCAATTTTGAACCACTCAGTTGTTCCATGTCTGGTTCTTACTGTTGCTTCTTGACCCTCGTACAGGTTTCTCAGGAGACAGGTAAGGTGGTCTGGTACTCCCATCACTTTAAGAATTTGCCACAGTTTGTTGTGATCCACACAATCAAAGGCTTTAGCATAGTCAATGAAGCAGAAATAGACATTTTTCTGGAATTCTCTTGCTTTCTCCATGATGCAGCGAATGTTGGCGATTTGATCTCTAGTTCCTTTGCCTCTTCGAAACCCAGCTTGTACTTCTGGTAGTTCTCGGTTCGCATACTGCTGAAGCCTAGCTTATAGGATTTTGAGCATCACCTTGCTGGCATGTGAAATGAGCGCAATTGTGCGGTAGTTTGAACACTCTTTGGCGTTGCCCTTCTTTGGAATTGGAATGTAAACTGACCTTTTCCAGTCTTGCAGCCATTGTTGAGTGTTCCAAATTTGCTGGCATATTGAATGCAGCACTTTAACAGCATCATCTTTTAGGATTTTAAATAGCTCAGCTGGAATACTGTCATCTCCGCTAGCTTTGTTGTTACTAATGCTTCCTAAGGCCCACTTGACTTCACTCTCGAGGATGTCCGGCTCAAGTTCAGTGGCCGCACTATCATGGCTATCAGGGACATTAAGATCTTTCCTGTATAGTTCTTCTGTGTATTCTTTCCACCTCTTCTTAATCTCATCTGCTTCTGTTAGGTCCCTGCCTTCTTTGTCCTTTATCATGCCCGTCTTTGCACAAAACGTTCCCTTGAGATCTCCGATTTTCTTGAAGAGATCTCTAGTCTTTCCCATTCTGTTGTTTTCCTCGATTTCTTTGCATTGTTCATTTAGGAAGGCCTTCTTGTCTCTCCTTGCTATTCTCTGGAACTCTGCATTCAGTTGGATATATCTTCCCCTTTCTCCCTTGCTTTTCGCTTCCCTTCTTTCCTCAGCTACTTGTAAAGCCTCATCAGACAGCCACTTGGCTTTCTTGCATTTCTTTTTCTTTGGGATGGATTTCGTTGCTGCCTCCTGAACAATGTTACGGACCTCCGTCCATAGTTCCTCAGGCACTCTGTCTATCAGGTCTAATCCCTGAAATCTATTCCTCACCTCCACTGTATATTCATCAGGGATATGATTTAGGTCATACCTGAACGGTTTAGTGGTTTTCCCGACGTTCTTCAATTTAAGCCGAAATTTTGCAAGAAGCAGCTCATGATCTGAGCCACAGTCAGCTCCAGGTCTTGTTTTTACTGACTGTATGGAGCTTCTCCATCTTTGGCTGCAAAGGACATAATCAATCTGATTTCGATATTGACCATCTGGTGATGTCCATGTGTAGAGTCGTCTCTTGTGCTGTTTGTTGGAAAAGAGTGTTTGCTATGATCAGCGTGTTCTCTTGGCAAAACTCTATTAACTTTTGTCCTGCTTCATTTTGTACACCAAGGCCATGCCTGCCTGTTATCCCGGTGATTTCTTGACTTCCTACTTTAGCATTCCAATCCCCTATGATGAAGAGGACATCTTTTTTTGGTGTTAGTTCTAGAAGGTGTTGTAGGTCTTCATAGAACCGATCAACCTCAGCTTCTTCGGCATCAGTGGTTGGGGCATAGACTTGAATTACTGTGATGTTGAATGGTTTGCCTTGGATTCGTACTGAGATCATTCTATCATTTTTAAGATTGTACCCCAGTACTGCTTTTCCCACCCTTTTGTTGACTATGAGTGCTACTCCATTTCTTCTAAGGGATTCTTGCCCACAATAGTAGATATGATGGTCACCTGAATTAAATTCGCCCATGCCTGTCCATTTTAGTTCGCTGGTTCCCAAGGTGTCGATGTTCATTCTTGCCATCTCATGTTTGACCACCTCCAGCTTACCTTGATTCATTGATCTGACATTCCAGGTTCCTAAACAATATTTTTCTTTACAGCATCGGATTTTCTTTTCACCACCAGACACATCGGCAGCTGAGTGTCCTTTCGGCTTTGGCCCAGCCGCTTCACTCTTTCTGGCGCTACTTGGAAATATCCTCTGCTCTTCCCTAGTAGTATATTGGACACCTTCCGACCTGAGGGGCTCATCTTCCGGCATCATATCTTTTAGCCTTGTGATACGTTCCATGGGGTTTTCTTGGCAAGAATACTGGAGTGGGTTGCCATTTCCTTCTTCAGGGCTGGGGAGATAACCAGTTTCAAATCCCTGCTCAGTCCAGAAATTCACTGAATGGTCTGGGGCAAGCTATGATCAAGTCAGTGTAGTCTGCTGCACAGGGTGACTGTGCAAAAAATGAGATTATGCAGAGCATTTCAGAACTCAGCTTGGACTGGGGATGGGAGAACAAATCCTTAAATAAAAAGAAATAGTAAATAGGGGATATGCTAAAGCACTGGTTTCCAAACTGTGCCCTGGGGCATCCTATGGTTCTTTGAAAGCTTCAGTGAGATCAGTAATGACTGACAGGCTTTCCTTAAGGGCAGTTTGCTCACCACTCAAAGAATTGGGAGCTGCTTCTAGAACAAGGGTGGGAAACCTATGGCCTTCTAGCTGCTGTTTGGAGTCCAACTCCCATGGTCAGGGGTTTGTAATCTGACAGCGTATGGATGGCCACAAGTTCGCCACCCCTGCTCTAGAATGCACTCTCCGTTAGTGAGAGCCAGTGTGGTGTAGTGGCTAGAGTTTTGGACTGGGAGCCGGGAGATCCGGGTTCTAGTCCCCACTCGGCCATGGAAACTCACTGGGTGACTTTGGGGCAGTCACGGAGTCTCAGCCCAACCTACCTCACAGGGTTGTTTTTGTGAGGATAAAGTGGAGAGGTGGAGGATTATGTACATCGCCTTGGGTTCCTTAAAGATGGGAAAAGGCGTAATATAAATGTAATAAATAAATAAATATTGAGGGGTGATAGTGAGACCCGAAATAGGCCAAGAGTCTGTCTTAGTACATCCCCCCCGCCCCCAGATCCTTTGCAGCCTGTAGGGATTCGGTAGAAATGTACAGGGCATTCGATGGCCTTGTAGGCCCCGTCCAACCCTACTATTCTGTGATTCTCAGCAGACTGCTCAGTGAAGACAGGGTTCCCTGCTAGTAGAAGGGTTGAAAGCCACTATAAGAGAAGGCCTCGGTGGAGACTCTTGCCTGATTCTCACATGGGAAGTAAACCTGTGTCGGCTGTGCTATTTCTAGGCTCACACGATTAAAAAAAACACCCTCAACATAAAAAGCAAAACAAAACAACATGCAAGCATTTCCTTCACATCGAACCCTTTCCCCTGACGTTTAGTTGTCTAGGTTGCAGGGAACTTTTTTTTTTCCTCCTCTCCAGTCATGCGTCCCATGTGCAGACTGAAGCGGTAGGTCCAACATGGGCACGTTTGTGCAAGCTGTCCCCATAGAAGGTTATGATCAAGGTGTGGGTCCAGCAGGCCAGCCAGAACTGTGGGCTTTCATTCTCCGGCCTCCACTCCACTCCCCGCCCCATCTCTTCTCTCCCGAAGCTGTCAAGTCTGGTTCCGTCAGGCTTACGAGTAACGCCGGATGCCCTTTCCTTGCTAGCCGGAATACTGCCATGCCTTGATCTTTAGGGAAAGAAAGAAAGAGGGGAAGGAGAAATGATGGAGCGGGGAGGGGGAGTTAGGGAAAGTTCAATGCCAGACTCTGCGCAATAGGCCAGAGGAGGAGGGAACTTGGCGCCGTCATGCACCTGCTGCAACACCTTTGGCTCATCCTGGTCCGTGTGTGTGTGTGTGTGCGCGCGCGTGTGTGTGTTTTGACCGGCTATGATGTCACGAGGAGGCGTGGCCACTTTGGAGGCAGGTAGATAAAGGATTCAAACTAAACAGGATCCCCCAGTTCTGAGTCTTGAGGCCGCGGTGGAAACACGACTCACCTGGGCCAGGTAAGCTGACGCAGGCGCGCTCTCGCCCGCCTCCCTCCCTCTCCCCGGGCTGGTTTTGCTGCTCTTCCTCCTCCTCAGACCGGGGGTCAGGAAGGGTCACGCTGAGGATAAAAACTGGGGGGCTGATCGGAGAGATCTACAGCCTGGTCCCTGGTATATTTACTCGGAAGGAAGCCCCGCTGTGTTCAGTGGAGCTTGCTCCCAGGTGTGTTTGGATACAACTGCAGCCCAGTATAAAGTCTGGAATTCTGAGATTTACGATACTTCCTTTTTGTTCCTGCCTGGTCTGTTTTAGATCCCCGGACCTTACCTACGCCTTTTCTCATATTAGTTTTGAAGCTGATCCCCCCGCCCCCCGCCCCAATGTTTCTGGTAACTTTCTTCTGGGTTGGGTTTTTTTTTTGGGGGGGGGAATACATATATTTTGAGTTTGAAAACAATGTATTTTTCTTTACACACCTCCTACCATTTGTTTCCGATTATTCATGAAGAGTTGAGTCTGGTTTTGCTGCATTCTTATTTGCACCCTTAAAGCAGAGATGAAAAGAGGAGAAGCTGGACAAAAGAAAATGACCGGGAACTTGTGATTCAGGGTAGTCTGTTTCAGCGTTTGGGCTTTTTATTTTTTGAAGACCCATAATGGAGGGGGAGGTGGGAAAAATATTGAGCATGACTGCAAGGTGGACAATGGACATAATTGCCAGGTCAGCAACTAGTTTTACGAGGAGGGCCACTTATAGACAAGTTAATGGATGAGGGCATTTGCCATGAGAGTTGAATGGAACCTCCAGGTACAGAGGCAGTGTACCTCTGAGTACTAGTTGCAGCAGAAGAGGACTACTGCCTTTGTGCCCTCTTTCTGGATTTCCTGGAGGCATCTGGCTCTCCACAGATTGACCCCTGGTCTGTTCAAGCAGAGCTTTTCTGATAAGGTGATGGTGGGTGGCAGGGCCAGGGTCCTGTCTCATCCCCAAAAGGGGGCTGCTGTTTGGTCCCATGGCTGCAGAAGATGCTGTAACCTAAAAATAGATACACTTGCTTCTGAATGGGCAACTGGGAAGTGGATAGTAGCCTTCATGGGTCTGGATTTGGCCACGAAGCCACCTAGCATAACTTAAACATCTCTTTTTCTGTGTGTGAGTGTGTGCATCCATTGAACTAGACAGCATACATGGCGATAAATAAGATTCCCTGTTTGGATGCATACTCCAGATAATTTGATGACCGCTAGCAACACTTCCCTACTCTCTTGTAGCCATTGGCAGAATTCATGCTTGCAGGATCTGCTTTGTTTTGTTACTACGAATCTGAGGCCCACCAACAGGGCCCAGTGCAAAATAGTGACTCAGGGGGCAGAGCCAGTTGCCTACTGCATCCCATAAAATGGAATGGCCTGCATATGCAACTGTAAATCTGCATCCAAACTACTATAGCTCATCCTGATTTAGAGAAGAAGGTTTTAGTTGTTAAACAGTTGGGTTGGAAACCCTTCCCAATCTACTGGAAACTGATTAGCCGTTTCCAGCTTATAAGTGAATGGGGAGTGTCACTTCACATTCATGAACTGGTAGGGAGTAGCTATGATCTTCATCAATCAATCTGGAACAAGGGTATCTGATTTTGCATAGAAGGTGCAGCCCGGAAGTGGTTCACGGAAAAGGGGAACAGACTACCGGAGCTGGGCTTCCTTTGTTTATCACCGTGGGTGGCGGAGCGTGTGACAAACTCTCCGCAATTTATATATAGGGTGAGATACAATTTCAGTTCTGTTCCAAGTTTGTCTGCTGGCATAGCAAAGGTGCCATGGCTCGGGCTTGGCTGCAGGTTGTACCCTGTATTCCGAGGATCCTGCTTCTTAGGCCTAACGAAGCATTACGCACAGACACACGTAGCAAAACTGCACCTGCTTTTTTTTCTTTTTCTTTTTAGAGAAAAGCCGTAGTTGGAGAGGGGTGATTTTCAAGCTGCATTTTTCACTGCAGATCCCCTTGCCAAAATACTCCTTCCTCTCCAAACACATGTAGGGATGCTAGTTTTCAGGATATAGCCAAAGTATCAGGATTGTTGTTGTTGTTTAGCTTTGTCCAGGCCCTAGACTCCAGGAGATGGAGTTAAATTTCAGAGTGAGAAGCCGAAAATAAGGATGGAGGCAAGCTATCTCCTACAGAGCCCATTTGAAATTTTAAACCCCCTCCTCCTCCCAAAATATACTTCCAGTCTCACTATCTTTCTCTTTCTGTAGGAGAGAGTCAGTGCAAGAGAGACAGACAGGCATACTACCTTTTTGAGACATTTGGGAAGAGGACAATCATCCCGCCTTGGAGAACAGTTCGAAGGAGCATCGAGTGGGCTTTTTAATCAAACAAATCACCAAGTGCTTTTAGGCTCTGCCCCCACTCTAAAAGGCAGCGTGCACACCCCTCCCCTGAGCTCGCAGGGCTCCAAGGACTTAATTTTGAGAGGCCTGAGAACCCTAAACAAGTTTACCCTCGCAAATATATGCTTTTAATCCTGTTGTGGAAAAGGGGTAAGGGAGGCATGACTTGGATGGAGCACAGAAGCAGCAAGGAGCAGCAGAGTTATTTGTTCCATCCCAAGCTACCACTTCTCTGTTCCAAATCTCCTCCCCCCGGGGTGGCTTATTTCTCCTCACTCTCTTTTCTTAAAGGCTTTTGGTATGTTGTTACACACATTTATTTCCGCCATGCTTTATCCTTTAGGATAGAACTACATGTTCCTTTGGCAAGTGTTTATTCCCGGAGCAGTGTTTGTTTGTTTGTTTAAAGTTTTTCTAGTTTTCTGCTTTTCAAAGCCGTGCCCTCACAAGTGGCCCACATAACAGTACATTCACCAAACCAAATTTGCACTCACAAGTATTTGAAAGCAATTCTAAGTTACAAAGACCAACTGCAATCTTGGAAGAAGGCAGCGTGCAGAACAGTTTTCCAACAGCTGAGGGGCCACAGCTGAGAAGGCCCTGTGTCTTGTGCCAGACAACCTGATAGATCTTACTATCGGACATGTGAGTAAGGCCTCTGATGCAGATCCTGATGTGCGGAGGGGATCATATGGGTGAAGGCAGTCCTTTAGATAACCTGGTCCCATTTAGGACTTTCAAAATTTGAAAAAAAGAATTTGAATTGGGCCCCAAATGCAATGCTGCCAGATTGGTGTTACATGTTCTGATTTTTTGGTCCGCACTAGAAAGTGGGCGGCTGCATTTTGCACCCGTTGAAGTTTCCGAACTGCCGTCGGAGGCAGCCCTATGTAAGATGCATTAGAAGAAGTCCATCTTGGAGGTAATGAGTGCATGGCTAATTGTAGCCAAGTCTTACCATTCTATATAGGGCTGCAGCTGGCATAGCAGGCTTAGCTGGTAAAAGGTACTCTTTGCTACCGTGCCTCCCGAAACAGTGGTGAGACCGGAAGCATTCCTACCCTGCAGACCTGGTCCTTCAAAGGCAGGCCTTTGATTTGAATTTGTTTGCCAAAGTCACCCCAAACGAGTGGTAGGGGAGGCATTTGTAGAGGAGAATCCTCTGATGGGAGGACACTGCTGGGCTCTTTCCATCCCTGCAAATGCCCCCTCCCAGCAAATGCCCCCTCCCAGCTGTTTGTCATCTGGATTGGCTTATTTCCAAACTTAGAGACAACATGTGAAAAAATTGACCAAAAAGGGCGGGGGGGGAACATTTACAGGAGAAAGTTTAAGAATCCCCTTGCCAACTGCAAATCCTCCCCTCCCCTACCTACAGTAGCACTCTGGGGCAAAGTGGACTTGCTTTGCTCCTCAACACATGGTCCTTCCCTTAATCCCAGATGTGTGGGGACCAGTTTCGTTCCGTGATGAGGGAAATGTACAGACTCTGAGGTATTTTCTTCTACATTTTGACTAAATGTTGCTGCCAGGATCCAGCCTGTGGATTGCCAGTTGGCCTTTGGCCAATTTTAGAAGGACATGACTTGATGGCTTGGGAAAGGGACAGAGCGAGTGTTCAGTTAATAAAAACCCAGGTGGAACCCAACTCCTGCCGTCAACTTTAATTAGTTAAGACTGAGTGTGGGGCAGACTGAACTGAAGTCAGCAAGGGCCGCTAGACAAAGGAATCCCTTCTTTCTGAAGGCTTCCTGGTTGGTTGGCCTCAGCCATGGCCTTGTAAGCTGTCTGTCATTTCTGGAGCCGTGGTGGGGTAGGGTTAACCTTTAAACATATTAACTGAAGCATTGCCTTGGAAAAACAACTGGATTCTTCTCCAGGGGTAAAAGGGAGCAAAATTTGCCAACCTGTAAAAATGCCATTTGGATCAGCTCCGCTTCACTTTATTTGATGGATTTTCAAATCATTGGCAAAAGTAGGTAGAAAGATTATGGCTTTTGATGCATAAGGTCCCCATTTCAAACCCCAGCACCTTCAATTAAAGGATACAGTCTGCCGAGCAGAGTTGACAGTACTGGTCTACATGGACCAATGGGTTGACTTCGTATAAGGCAGCTCCATATAGAGTAAGGCCTACTGCCTAGAAAGGTAGCATTTTTATTCTAGGTCTAGGCGGAGTATATCACTCTGCATCAAACGAAGGCATTTTGCAGCAGAATTCAGGGATTCTGAATTCACTTTGTTCGCTACAGGTGCAGAATGTTAGTACACAGAGCCTCCTTTAAGCAGCAGTTACTTTTTATCATATTGACCAACACTATGAAGTAATAGGTCTCTGTCATTTCCACTTTCCAAATGGGACTTTGAGGGAGAATGACTTTCTTTACACCATCTAGTGACCTCATGGCTGGGCTGGAATTTTAAATCAGATCTTTCAGGTCCAAGTGCAGTTCTCTCTCCAATGCGCCACACCGGCTCTCTGTTGACTGGTGTGTGCAAAAAGCGAAGCCCCAGCGGCCATGCTTACCTGGAAACTGCACCATCTGCCCTGAAGGAAGCCCTGTTTCTTCATCCAAGTAGTGTTTGAGGTGGCTGTGATAGTAACTCAGTGGTGAGGCTCTCCGGAGGTGTTCTCTTCTGGAGATGCTCTCTTCTTTGTTTCCGTTTTCCATCACCATCAGTTTTATTTTGAAAGCACTTTACACATTATGAACCACTGTACAAAACTCATTTAAAAAAGCATGGGTCTCACCTGCGGATTTACAATCTAAAAGTGACGGTCACACAGGAGATCAAATGAGATGGAGTGGGAAAATGGGGACAGTTTTTCCTTTTCAGTGTTTACTTTTATCCTCTTAATTCCCAAGAGCATCCAGTTTTAATTAATATTACATTACATCTCTGTAATCATGGTTGTTAAATGCCAAATCCAAACAGGAAACTGTTTCAGCACTTCTAGAAGAGATTCAACCCTGGAATTTAATGGGCCTCTTGGAGCAGATTGCTGCACAATTATGTGGCAGCCACGAAAACTCATCTCTGTGTGCTGTTCCTGTTTGAGCTAGACAAATGGATGGCCCAGTCGAGAGAGTTAAATTTATACCCCACCTTTCCATATAAAAATGACCAAGCCAGTTAACAATAAAATCCACAATTAAAAAAATCCTAAACCGCATAACAAACATAATAAAACTATCTAAAAATCAGATAAGAGCATATAAAAATGGCAGCCAAGTAAAAACATTATGTTTAATTTCCTAAATCTAACAATATGTATCAGGATTCTAATCACAGGTATTGCACACTTTCTCAAAGGAACTCCAGGTGACATAAATGGCACGTCCCCATTGTATCTTCATAACTAAACTCTAGGGCTGCAATCCAATCCCCACCTACCTGGGAGTAAGCCCACTGAACTTAATGGGAACCTGAGTGGACGTGTATAGGATTGTGTTTACATGGGATTGAGTCCGGTTGTTCAAAATGGGGCTTATCTCTGAGTAGACACATATATAGGATTTGCACTGTATGTAAATGAAGGGATCGGTTTCAGCAACAATGCAGATTGCTTGTTAATTTATCAAATTTGATATTAGAAAATTCAAAATAACACTCCCAAGTGTAAGAAACCCTACAACACTGCACTAGACCAGTTACCGATGGTACAATTATGCCAAATAATTTTGTTTTCAAAACAGCCATATAACTTGTTAACGGTAAATTTTTCAGGAACAACAATATCATGTGTATGTGACAGTCTATGGACCCCCAGTGTAATTCCATTTCGATTATGAAAAGTCTTCCTCAGGTCCTCCTGTAGGCATAACATGTGCCAGTGACAATTTATAGGGACTGATAATGTTGGGAAATAGTTTCACTTTCCTGAGTGGCTAAATTCTTTCAGTGGTCTACCCGTCGGTAAAGGCAAAATAGCCACTAAGCTCGTGGGTTAAGGGTGGGGTAATCCCTCTGATTTTTCCATCTCACCCTTCCCAGTGTGTCACAACTGCTGTGGTGGTGTCTGTTGTTTGTTTGGTGACTGGTTGTGGGAGTATCTACACATTGGGAAGGATGAGCTGGAAAAAGCAGAAGGATTTATTTATTGTGAATTAAATTAATACATAGTTTTTATACCTATATGAACGGAATATTAATATTAATATTATTATTATATTTATTTATATCCCGCCTTTTTCCCAATATTGGGACTCAAGGCGGCTTTACAACATTAAAACTTGTACAGTTAAAACTTATAAATAGAAGTATACAAAAGTTAAAAATATAATTAAATCATCAACAGTATTAAAATTGTATAAAATATCAAAATGATAAAAGACAACAAGAAATATAGCCATAGTATCCATCCATCATATTCTCACAGGTCCAGGCAAGAGAAAAGCCCAAGGTAAAGCCCAGTTTGCTTGTCACCATCATGTTACTGAGAACCTGAAACATAAATTACCCAACTATGCTGAGAATCTGGTCTACTCATTCTTATGGTATAATTACAACAGACACATTTTTACATCATATATACATAGATATACTTTTAAAATAAAAATTTTAAAGGGAAAGGGCTGTCCTGGAATGCCGGGCTGTCCTGGAATGCCAGGCTCTCACCAAGGAGACATCTGAATGGTTTAAGGTTGTATCGAATAGTAGCTGGGAAACAGGCAAATAGAGAATCTCTTCAAGGCAAACGAGCAAAAGGCCCCAGAGTCTACGGCGATCCTTTTAATGGACAATGCAGATGCGTTATATCTTTGGATGTTCTCCTGCTCCTTGCACTCACATGCTTAATCACTATGGGAATGAGATGTGGCATTCCATATAGGTTACATGGAGTGTGTGTGTGTGTGTGTGTGTGTGTATATATATATATATATATATATATATATATTCTATATAGGTTTCATGACTGGCTGGGATTAATCTCTGGTTGAAGGGAACCCTTAAAACATTTTGCTTGGGAGATCAAGTAGTGAACTGTGCAGTCTGGATGACGTGTGCCTGCCCTCCCCACATTTTACTCTTTTTGAAAGGATGTCTTCGACTCGGGCACCACAGACGAGCATTCTCAATGGCTTTTCTTTATCTCGTGTCCTGAGCAATTAGCAATCCCCTGGAACATTGGCATGAGACATACCTCCGGTGGAGGCAGCTGACCCGAGATGCGATGTGCACTGGGAAGGAAAACGCGCCACATCCGCCAGGCACGCACAGAAGAGAGATCACAAATAATAAATGACTGATTAAACCTCAGAATCAATGGTCAACTTTATTTTTTATACCAAAAATTTGAAGAGCGGCTTCTTGCAGGCCTCTTGGTGCCCCGTGCCCCATATATGTTTATACAGATTTTGAGTGTTTGATCCAGACTTGCAAATATATCCACAAATGTTAGTGGCCAACCGATGTTTGTAACCAGCCCGCGCATCCACACATATGTTAGTAAGGTATGTCCTAGACAAAAGAAGAAAGTACCAAGTTTTGTCAAGTTCCTCTGCCTGGTAAGGAGCCAGGCCAGTGTCTGTTTTGAAGCCCAGCCTGGCCACGAAGTGAGGCAGGGTTGAGGGAGGCTTGGAAAAGCGTTGCAGCCACAGTGCCTCTGCAATACAGAGGCTTAGCTGGCAAGCCATTTTTGCCTATGTTTCATTCCCAGGGATGCTGTCCCTGGCAACTTTCCTGTGCATGTGGCAACTGTTTATCTTCCAAGTGTGATAGTTGTGTGGTGTTGTAGATGAAGACATGCAACCCAGTCCTCTCTGGGAGTAAATTGCACTGGTTTCAGTGAGACTTCCTTCCAAGCAGGCATGTTTACAATTGCAGCCTTAGGCTTGCTTTTGGATGAAAGCTTATCTTGCAATGAATTAATTATTTTTTCGAAGTGCCAAAGGGCTCTTGGAGTATATCTACACTGCAAAAATATATTGATTTTATGCCACTTTAACGGCCATAGCTTCTTCCCAAGAAGCCTGGGAGTTGTAGTTTGGTGAGGCTGTTGAATATTTTCTGTTAGAGAACCCTGTCTCCCTCCTCACAGAACTATGGATCCCTTGGGAGAGGCACTTGCTATTAAACCAGTTTAGGTCTGTCCTTAATATGCCCTTGGTTTTGTTTTCTGCCATGGCCTGACACAGCTGCCCCCTTCCAACCTCAAGGAACATCTTTTAAAAATCTGTGTTTGCAGGACTAGGCTGGTTACCTTGCTACATCTACTGCCTTTCAGACAAAAGCAGGAAGTTTCCAATGTTATGTTAATTAGGTTACAGGTAGTTAGGCTGGTAGTGATAGGATTCAAGCTACAGATGAAGCCAGCTGCCTCTGGAGATGAAGCCAGCCCCAAGAAATGGAGTACCCTCACCTTTTGGAATACCCTTACCGAGAGGTGTAACTGCGTGGTGAGAACTTCCATCCTGCATCTTCCTCTCCCATCTAGGAAGTCAGTTAGATACGAGCAAAGGGCTGGATGCGCCTGAACTCGGAAGCTAAGCAGCGTCAGCCCTGGTTAGTACTTGGATGGGAGACGAGACCGCCTGGGAATCAGGCTTCCTGCATTGAGCAGGGGGTTGGACTCGATGGTCTTGTAGGCCCCTTCCAATTCTCTGATTCTATGAATTCTTGCTAGGGCTGGTATCTTGCATGCGCATCCTATCTTGCATGCACATCGCTTGATCTCTTATCACCGGATTACTGAATGTGTGAACTGCCTCCTTTGAATTTGAGTTTTGAGAACTGCGTTTGAGTTGACGTAGGGTGATAAGAAAGTTCCATCAGTTGAATCTTACCTGTTTTCACAAATGGAAATCATCGCTGCTCAGCGAGTGATGGCCATGCTGGTGCAAACTGGGCCTTTCAGAAATCAAGCTTGTGGTGTCCCTTGGGTAGCTTGCCTGATGGACTGTGGGCTGAGTGCAGCATCCGCAGCCTCCGAAGTAGTGCAGCGCCCCTCCAGAGTGGCAAACAGGAGGGCGGCTCCGTCGGGGGCGTGGAGTCCTGGCAATCGTGTGGACTGTTGACCCTACAAAAGAGGGATCGGAAGAGAGGATGAGGTAAACACCCTCCCAGACATGAATAGGAATGGCAGTTCCCAGTGATTTCAGAGGACCGTCTGCCGGACTCCTCCTGTTTGCATGCTTTTAGTATACATTCCAGGCTGTGCAAGCCAACACCACCTGGCCTGCTAGGCTCAGACTGAGATCTGCAAATGTCTTTGTTGATTTATTCTTCATCTAAATCTTTATTCTTTATCTAAATCTGACTTAATGATAGGCAGGCGACCCTTTTTTATTTAAACACGTGGCTTCTTCTCATCTTTGATGTTCCAGTGTGTATGTTTTTCAAAAGGTGAGTTCTCTCTTATTGTAGAGAGTTTTTTATTGTTTCTTTCCTACTGTTGAATAATGTTTTTGAATAGGTACTAATATTAAGAAATATTTCTTAATATTCAGAAACGTATTCTGAGTTTCTTCTTACTGAGTTTCTTAGCTCAAGTAGTGGAGGCCCAGGATTTGGAGGCTGCCTAGGAGCCTCAGGCTTTTGGAATTGCAGACATGGGCAGGTACGCTGGCTGCTCGTTATTTGTATAGAGTCATTGGTGTACATAGGAATTTAGCGAGTAACCGAGGCAAAAAGTCAGGTCCTTGTTCAAAGAAGTGTGTAGTCTAAATGTTGGCAGAGGAGGAACAGACAAGATGTGAGGACGTGGGGTAAGAATATGTGTGCATGCAGTAGGCAACCTGTTGTCCTCCAGAAGTTTTGGACTGCAACTTGCATACGTCCCAGCCAGTGTGGCTAATGGTCAGGGATGATGGGAATTGCAGTCCAAAAAATCTGAAGGGCAACAGGTTGCTTGCCCCTGCACCTGAGTATATATACTTGGGAAACACAAAACATAACTAATTGGAAAAATCAAAGCAGTAGCTTCAAGCATCTCTCTCTCTCCTCTCTACTTGAGGATTGTGCTGCATTTGCAGCTTTCATCTAATGGTAGGACTTTGACCCTCCGTGACACACTCTATCTCTCTGCCCTCTCTGAGTTGTGCTGAAACCCCTGGTGATATTTTTTCCCTTTGCTGCTGTGGAGGACTGGTGAAAGGGCAGCTGATGTGCTGGGCTCAGCTTAGCGGCTGAGCTTAGACTCGGTGTCAGGGCCCTGATGTGGCCATGACAGTATGACTTGCTCCTGTGCGTCACTGCTGGAACCCGACCCTTGCACTGCCACAGTGGCTGACTGTGGTGCTGCCGTCCCTTCCCAAGCAGCCGTACTGCAGGCTCCTATGTGCTGCCAAGAGAGAGGGAGGGAGGAAAATCATCTCCCTGGGGGTTGCAGTTAAAGGTGCTGAAAATTTGGTTCCGCTCCCTAGCCCCCCCCCCCCATATATTTACCAAGGTTCCCTAAAGAAAGAACCATAAAAATTAATCTTGATTAACTTTGTGGTGCAAAAATGAGATGCAGTCTAGATAAGGTGATACTTTTCATTGGAATGATCTATATTTGCTTAGGAATGTATGGTCTTTGAGGTGACACGCTTCTTATCATAGTTTTCTGCCTGATGAAGAATCCTGGGTAATTCAATAGGTCCCCCCCTCCCCAACAGTAACACAAAACATAAGAAGACCCCTGTGGATCAGACAAAATCCATGTAATCCAGCAACCTGTTCCCCACAGTGGCCAACCAGATGCTTCTAGGAAGCCCATGAGCCCTGACATGAGGACGATAGCCCTCTCCCAGGGTTGTTCGCCAGCACTGGAAACAAAGCCCTATGAAGAGAGACTGAAAGAACTGGGCATGTTTAGCCTTGAGAAGAGAAGACTTAGGGGAGATAGGATAGCGCTCCTCAAGGACTTGAAAGGTTGTCACAGAGGGGAAGGCCAGGATGTCTTCTCGATCATCCCAGAATGCAGGACACGGAATCATGGGCTCAAGCGACAGGAAGCCAGATCCCGGCTGAACTTCTGGAAAAACTTCCTGAGAGCAATATGACAATGGAACCAATGACCTAGGGAGGTGGTGGGCGCTCCCACACTGGAGGCATTCAAGACGAGGCTGGACAGCCACCTGTCAGGGATGCTCTGACTTGGATTCCTGCACTGAGCAAGGGGTTAGGCTCGATGGTCTTGTATGCCCCTTCCAACCCCTTCTATTCTATGATTCTATGAAAGGCAAACTGCCTCCAACCCTGGAGGTAGTGTGTAGCCATCTTGAGTAGTAGCTGTTTATACCCATATCCCGCATGAATTTCTCTAACCCCCTTATAAGCAATCTTATAAACCTGATTCAGTAAAAGATAGAACCTAACAACATCTGTGACCCCTCTTCTCTGGTGTGAACAGAAGAACAACTATCTATTGTACGACTTCACCAGGTATCTGTATATACCACGAGTGCCTGGGTTGGAGGCAGCCTGCCTATGTATACCAGTTGATGGGGAACATGGGCGGGAGGGTGCTGTTGCACTCACATCCTGCTTGTGGGTTTCCTGGAGGCAGTTAGTCAGCCACTGTGTGAACAGAATGCTGGACTAGATGGACCCTTGGTCTGATCCAGCAGGGCTCTTATGTTCTTATGGGTTGGTTTGATTTGGCAGTCTGGTGTCCGGTATCATGACAGCTTCCCTTCCTCACCCATTCCCTGGCTTCTGTTCCCTCCATTTCTACTCTGTTGCCCATATATACTAAATCTTTACAACCTCCCACCCCTCTGGTCACATTGGTATTTACCCTTTGCCATGCCATTTCTTGTTCAGGAACTCAGAGTCCTTGACGCCCAAGCTTTGGAAACAAAAGCCACTAGGCAAAGTGACTGAATATATGCAAAGTGACTTACAGAGCAATCCTACCCCCCAGATCCACTGGCTGGAGGGGTCAGACTGAGGCAGAAGTGCCCTTCTGACAATGGAGAAGAGCTCTGGCGGGTGGCAGGGTGCGTTTGCCCCAGTTTCCCCACAGAAAACTATGGGCATAAATCTCCCTCCATGGATGTAGCCTTGCATTCACTGGATCTATGGCCCCTTCATTCCCCTGGAAAGCCCCCTCACCTATGCCAGCCTGAAGCGAGTGTAGGCATTTTCCCTCCGGTTGAAACCCACGGGGAGGGGGCGAAGGGGAAGAACTGCCAAAGAGGAAAAAATACAAGACCACCCCACCTCCTGTTCTGGCCAGCGTGAGTGAGCCGGCAAGGCTTAAGTGGGAGATGATCTGCCACTTCACTCCTCTTACCCTGCAACCTGGATTACTCTGCCTTTCTGCAATCCTCTTCACCCTTCCCTGGGGTTAAGGCCCATTGTACCCGCTGGAGCTTACGTTTGAGAAGTCATCTATAGGATTGCAGTGTTGACTTGCATGCTTATCCCAAGTATAAAATTTAGGTTTCCGTGGTGCATCATTTGGATTAATTTACTTTGGCACCAGCGGTACACCGGAGCAGCCCTTTCAGACACATGTAGGAAGAAAGCCAGACTATGAAGCACATGGTCTTCGATGTCTATATGCTAATGCCCAGAGTATGGGAAACAAACAGAATGAACTTGAACTCTTAATGTGGGAGGGAAATTATGACTTGACAGGTGTAACTGAGACTTGGTGGGATGACTCTCATGACTGGAATACAGCAATGGAAGGATTTAACTTGTTCAAAAAGAGCAGGAGGAACAGAAAGGGAGGTGGGGTTGCACTGTATGTGAAAAATACATATATCTGCACAGAAATACAGGAGGATGAGCTTGGTAGCCCCATCGAGAGCATCTGGATCAAAATAAATGGAGCAAAGGATAAAAGGAACCTGGTGGTCGGAATCTACTACTGGCCACCCAACCAAGGAGAAGACAAGGATGAAAGTTTTGGAAAGCAAATAGCCAAAGTTTTAAGGAAGCATGATGTAGTAGTAATGGGGGACTTCAATTTCCCCAATATTTGTTGGGAGACAAATTCTGCAAAACATGGCCCCCCAAGGAAATTCCTGACTTATGTGGCAGATAACTTCCTCCTACAGAAAGTAGAGGAAGGAACTAGAGGATCGGCTATCCTTGACTTGATCCTAACCAACAGAGATGACTTAGTGGATAAAGTAGCAGTTACAGGAACTCTGGGGGAAAGCGACCGTGTTGTACTTGAGTTCTTGGTTCTAAGGGAAGCAAAAGCAGAGTGTAGTCAAATGCGTACCCTGGATTTTAGGAAAGCTGATTTTCATAAACTCAGAACAATGATCAGTAAGGTCCCATGGCAAGCGACGCTAACGAGAAAAGGAGTCCAAGATGGGTGGGAGCTTTTAAAAAAGGAAATTCTCAAGGCACAATCACAAGCAATTCCAACAAAAAGAAAAGGTGGAAGACAACAGAAGAAGCCAATGTGGCTTCACAAAAAGCTTAGGGATGACCTGAAAACAAAAAAGGACACATATAGGAAGTGGAAAGAAGGCCAAGCAACAATGGAAGAGTGCAGGCAGGTAGCACAGAATTGCAGGGATGGCATCAGGAAGGCTAAAGCTGAGAACGAGCTGAGGTTAGCGAGGGAGGCTAAAAGCACCAAAAAGGCTTTCTTCAGCTATGTGCATAGTAAAAGGCAGAGGAAAGAAATGGTGGTTCAGCTATTAAATAAGGATGGCAAAACGATAACAAAAGACAGTTTGTTATCGTTGGAAGACAGAAACAAAGTTCAAGTGATCTGGATAGACTGAGCGCTGGGCAGAAAACAACAAAATGACATTTAATAGGAATAAATGCCAAGTTCTGCACCTAGGAAAAAGAAACCAATTGCAGTTACAAAATGGAGGATACGTGGCTCAACAACACTACAAGCGAGAAAGATCTTGGAATTGTTGTCGAACACAAGCTGAATATGAGCCAACAATGTGATGTGGCTGCAAAAAAAGGCAAATGCTCTTTTGGGCTGCATTAATAGAAGCATAGCTTGCAAATCCCGGAAAGTACTAGTTCCCCTCTACTCAGCACTGGTTAGGCCTCATCTGGAGTACTGTGTCCAGTTCTGGGCACCACACTTTAAGAAGGATCCAGACAAACTGGAGAGGGTTCAGAGGAGGGCAACAAAGATGATCAGGGGACTGGAAACAAAGCCCTATGAGGAGAGACTGAAAGAACTGGGCATGTTTAGCCTTGAGAAGACTGAGGGGAGATAGGATAGCGCTCTTCAGGTACTTGAAAGGTTGCCACAGACAGGAAGGCCAGGATCTCTTCCCTATCATCCCAGAGTGCAGGACACGGAATAATGGGCTCAAGTGACAAGAAGCCAGATTCCAGCTGAACATCAGGAAAAACGTCCTGACTGTTAGAGCAATACGACAATGGAACCAATGACCTAGGGAGGTGGTGGGCTCTCCCACGCTGGAGGCATTCAAGATGAGGCTGGACAGCCACCTGTCAGGGATGCTCTGACTTGGATTCCTGCCTTGAGCAGGGGGTTGGAGTCAATGGCCTTGTAGGCCCCTTCCAACCCTACTATTCTATGATTCTACGATTCTATACTATGAGGCAGAGTGAGGCAGCCACCTTAGGTGACAGATGGTGGAGAGTGGATGTTGGAGGACTGAGCTGTGTGTGTCCCTTTGCAAAGGCTGAATAAGAGTCAACTGCCAGTCTGGTTGGCTTCTATGTGTGGAATTGTCTCAAGCCACAAAATACCTTGGGCTGGCCCTGGCAGTACACTGAGTCTGCAGGTCTAGTGATTAAGAAGCTGAGCTGCAAAATAGGAAGGTAATTCAGTTCAAATGTCACATCTCCTGTGAAGTCCTTATGTGGTCTTCGAAAGGTCTGCCTCTCTGTCCTCTCTGCCCCACATTTGTAACATGGTGGTGATAATACTGACCTTTCTTAGGCCAGTTACATATTATCTCATCTTTATGTCTTCCCAAATCCTTGCTTGACAGGTACTACTAATGGGAGGGGCATTTAGAGGGGAAGATGGGTGAGAAGGCAGGAGGGTGTATACGCCTCCGTTGCCCACTGCTTCCCCACCAAATTCTCATCCTAGACATAACCCCCCCCCACCCCCTGTCACACTTATTTCTGATCTTTGAGCTGGGCTGAGGGTAAATTGGGGCTTCGGCTATTGGGCGGTATAGAAATAAATAAATAAATAAATGAGCCAGGGGGTTACAAGGAGGAAAAGGAAGGATCAGGCACTCCCTGTTGTCCATTTATTCTCCCTGAAATGCCCCCAGCTCTCTCCACATCAGCATTTCCAGATGAACACATTGTGGAGGAAACTACTCTATCTGCTCTGCAGCGCAGTCTAGGCTGGAGCACACCATGTTGACTGATGTGCCCAGTGCTGCCACCAGTCAGTCAGTTCAACCGAAATCTGGGATGAGTGAAGACCCCCAGACATTTGGGTTAATTACCTGAGAGCAAGGAGGAAATTTTAAGCAAACTCTCCGAGTTACCTCCAGCCAGAGCCCAATTTGTTGTTCTCTTGCGTTTCTCCCTTAGCCAAGCATGGACATGACCTATCTGGCAGGCAGGTGGAACAAAGATCCATAGGCTAGTGAAATGCCCAGTCAATGCCGGGTTCCTGATTTTTAAAAAGGGTTTATTAAGGTTCAGGATAAGGAAGTGGGAGAAATAATAAAGTAGCCATAGAAGAAATAAAGCAGTTCGCTCTCTGCATACCCTACACTACATGAGCTTGCAGAGAATCATCGACTTCCTTACAAGGGTCTCTTCCAGATATTCAGCGGTAGACAACATTTCATAGGAAAACAGCCCCATTTTAACTCCTTAGAATTGGGAGGGGGGAAATATTGATAAGTGGAAGGGAATCTTCCCATCAGGTTTGACCCTGCTGGCTTGTCTTTTCCCGCCCTCCCTCACCGCGCCTGGTTTGGGAAAATGCCTGTGTGTGTTGTAGAAACAGAACAAGGAAGTAAACAGAGAACAGAAGTAGATTGACTCAGCAGTGAATGTGTGTAATCCAGATGTGAGACTAAAAACAATACTAGAGTTGGAAGCAAGAAAAGGTCCGCCTAGCCCCACCTCTGCTCAAATTCTGGACAGTCCCCTCTTCTCTCTAGCATACTAGCATTTGAGGCTGCTGTACGCTGAGTCGAAGTCAGGCCATTTAGCTCAAAACTGCCTGTTTTAACTGGCAGCAGCTCTCCAGGAGGTCTTTCCCAGAAGAACTGAAACCTGAAATCCTTTTAACTGAAGATGCTCGAGACTAAACATCAGCCCTTCTCCATGCATTCTTTCCTCCAGATCCTCCCACGCATGGTGTTTCCCAAGCAGAGAGGAGCCACCTTTCTCTGGACGACCCGAGCTAGTGAGCCAAGCCATATGCTGGAGAGCAAAACAGAAAACATACACGCACACAGCCCTCACGACCCAAAGTTCTCTGCCCCTCCAAACTTGGAAAAGAGTATTTTTGGCCCAGTGGCAACTCAACAGGAAGTAGCATTTAGCAGCCAGTGCGGGTGCCCAATCACGTTTCCTTGGGATGGTAATAATCTCAGTAATCTTTACAACATCCCTGTAAAGTAGGTCAGTTAGGTTAGCCCCATAGGGCAAGTAGGGGAGGCACTGAGGCTGAGAGTGTATGGCTTGCCTAAGGTTACCTAGCGACTTCCCGGCAAATGTGAAATTTGATCTGGTAGTTTAGTTTATTCTCTTAGATGTTATGCTTAAGGAGCCATGTTTTAAAGTGTTGGGGCCTGACAACTGAGTTGCAGCTGTTCCCTGTCCTCATCTGACAGTTTGAGCACTACTTACACACTAGCATAAGGCCCAAATCTACTGCTATTCAGACACGGGCAGGTGGGAGGAGTTACTGAACTGAGTGTCTGAACTGGTTTTTTTGTGAACCGCCCAGAGAGCTTCGGCTGTGGGGCGGTATAGAAATGTAATAAATGAAAAAATGAAATGAACTGCAGCATAAGGGTGTAAGGGAGGGCTTTGTGAGTGAGTGCCTCTGGCGCTGTTCATGCTTTGCGACTGGAGCATAAGAGCCTTTTGCTGTGCCTTGCTTTGCCCAACAGTGCATTAGTGGACGGAGCCTGTGCCGATAGCTCTTCGGCCTTTCCTCAATTCAGGAGCGGACTCCGTTAGAAATAGTTGCTGACCAGGCTCGTACAGCCAGCAGTGGGGCTCGTGGGGCAGCCCACTTGTCCCAAGTCAGAGCCATAGCCTCAAGAATAGTTTACCGCCCTTCTCTGGTTTAGATCGGTGTGGCCCATCCCCAAAATTTGAAGGTGCCTCGCGCTCACCCCTGCCAACTCCCAGTCTGGCCTTATCTCTGCTCCCTCTCAGCAGGGTTTGTTTTGTTAGCACAAAACCGAGAGCTCTTGAACTTCTCTGCCTCATAAACCAGGGCAGGCAGCCAGTGTGGGAATTTGCTAACCTACAGCAACAAAACTGCTCTCTGTTTTGGCCGCTCTCCTGCTCACACCTACACAGGTGGGCCAAATGAATCAAGCAAATGCATGCAGAAAGGCACAGGACACATAGTTCCTCCAAAAGGTGCATTTCTCTGATGCCAAATGAACATTTGGAGGTGTGGGCCTGTGAAGGGAGAGCCTGATAGGTCAAAGCAGAAGGAACCCTCAAAGAGTGGCTGGCTGCATTGTTGCCTTTGAAATTCCAGGAGTTGTGAGGATGGGAGGGAGAAGTTTGCTTAGGGTGGCAATTCAGGATGGGAAAGGGTTGAAGTGCCCTCTCTGCTCTGCATTCAATTACTTCTTCCCATCCAGAGTGGTTTTTCAGATTACTAAAGGGCCGTTAGGCAACCTTTACACATTCTGCATGTAATGCGCAGTTTGGTCCAGAGATCCCGAGGAATGGGGCTGAAGATTGGCAACCCCAGTAAAGTTCACTAACCAAATGTTATAAGGCATCCCTCCAAAATGGGAACAGTGGTTTAGCATCAACAGGTACTGGGAAACCAGGACTGCCCTGGATAAATAAGGATGATTGGAGAGTATGGTATAGTGGTGGAGGTGGAATGGCCGCTCCCCAACTTTCCCCTTCCCAGCTGCTTCTGGTATGACCTTGAGACTGTTCGGAAACTTGCTCGACCATGGAAAAAGCCTCCTGAAAGGCACTGAGCCAAAGAGAAAAGCCAAGCAGATTTGTTTGTGTCACTCACCTTGCTAGCTCCTGCTCCGGGGAGAGGGCTGGGCGTCTAAGGGCCTTGTCAATCTGAGCTTGGGACTGTTTTCTACTTAACTCGGTTCACATAGCTGTCTCCTTGTATAATTGAGCACCTAAGGCAAAGCGGTGGGACAGGATACACTCAAAAGGGGGTGGTGATCCCCAAACTATAAGGTAGGAACAGAACTATTTGTTGGAAGGGATGGGAACAAATTTGAAGGAAGCTGGTACTTAGCATGATTTTGTTGTTCTGCTTTTGTATGAAACTGCCAACTTCCAGTGACTCATCCACCTGGAGTCACCTACTGGGTGCGTGCCTTTAGGTTCTTGGTAAAATACGGGAGAGAGAGACAGTCACAATGAGTCCATTAATATGTGCTCAGCGTGCCAGGGAAGATAATAAGCTCTTTGGATCTATGGGCTGAACGTTCTGCATAGGAGACGGATACCAGGCTGTTTGGCTGTATTCCTATGAGATGGTACAGTAGAGAAGGGAGAGATAATGACCAATGTGAGTGAGCTGGAGTGGGGGGAGGCAGAGAGGCCAACCAAAAGTGTTCCCTTGCTCTGCGCTGGAAAGTATGGGACATGCTGTGTCCACGGATCTGAGGGAGCGCCTTGTTCGGATGAAGCTGTGTTGTACTGTGTCAGACCATTGGCCCATGTAGCCCAGTCTTGTCTGCACTTGAGCAGCAGCAGTTCTCCAGGCACCACAAGCAGAGGTCTTTCCCAGGACTGGAGCCTGAGGCCTGTCAATGCAAGATCCCCAGAAATGGACCTGGGACCTTTTGTATACAACGCATGTGCTCTCCCACAGAACAATAAAGCCCCGCCCAGCGCGCGTCCAAAGTATCCAGCTCAGCTTTTTTCGGCATTTCATGGGCTGTGGGGCAAAAGCACACCCTGAGGGTCGGATCACCTTTGGGGGCAGAATTCTGAGGCCCTTTTGGGGGTGGGGTAGTCCTTCTGCCTTAATATGAGGTGGCAGGGTCCCCCCTCCCCTTTCCCCATTACTTGAAACAACAACAATCGTTCCCATGAGGCGTTCTGTCACAGGGACTTTGCCTGCCTGTTGCGGGCAGCAAAGTCACCGCTTCAAGCAGTGGCAAGGCAAGAAAAGTAAAACGAATTAAGGAAAAAAACCCTGCACCCACCATGTATTAAGCTAAGAAAGCCCCCCCACACACACACACACACGGTCGTAGCATTTCAGCCCCCACCCCCAAGTCACCAAATATCCCCCTACGTTCATGAGGGATGAATCATAGAATCATAGAATAGTAGGGTTGGAAGGGGCCTACAAGGCCATCGAGTCCAACCCCCTGCTCAAGGCAGGAATCCAAGTCAGAGCATCCCTGACAGATGGCTGTCCAGCCTCGTCTTGAACGCCTCCAGTGTGGGAGAGCCCACCACCTCCCCAGGTAATTGGTTCCATTGTCATATTGCTCTTACAGTCAGGAAGTTTTTCCTGATGTTCAGCCGGTATCTGGCTTCCTGTAACTTGAGCCCATTATTCCGTGTCCTGCACTCTGGGATGATCGAGGAGAGATCCTGGCCTTCCTCTCTGTGACAACCTTTCAAGTACTTGAAGAGCGCTATCCTATCTCCCCTAAGTCTTCTCTTCTCAAGGCTAAACATGCCCAGTTCTTTCAGTCTCTCTTCATAGGGCTTTGTTTCCAGTCCTCTGATCATCTTTGTTGCCCTCCTCTGAACCCTCTCTAGTTTGTCTGCATCCTTCTTAAAGCGCAGTGCCCAGAACTGGACACAGTACTCCAGATGAGGCCTAACCAGTGCTGAGTAGAGGGGAACTAGTACTTCCCGGGATTTGGAAGCTATGCTTCTATTAATGCAGCCCAAAATAGCATTTGCCTTTTTTGCAGCCACATCACATTGTTGGCTCATATTCACCTTGTGATCGAAAACAATTCCAAGATCCTTCTCGCTTGTAGTGTGGTGTGGATGAATGATCCCACAGAAGTGTGTGTGTGGGGGTGATATTCAGCCCAGCTTTAGCTCTGCTTTGTGTGTGGTGGCGGCTAAGTGCACGGAGCAGGGCCTTTTTGCCTGTGATGCCCTCTTCTTGGGATTTATCACCTTGGGATCTTCCAGAAGGCAGTAGAAACATTTTTGTGCTAGTGTTTGGGGACAGCTCGCTGACTTTGCTGCCGCACTGTTTTTAATTCTGCTCCCTGCTTTGGTGTTAGGGGCGCTATTTTTTCATGTTTTCTTGCTTTTTTTGGTCTTACGGGTCTATAAAATTTGGTTTTATGGATTTGATTGGAAGCTGCCTTGGAGGCTTATTTGGGCCAGAATGGTCTTGTGCTTGCGTGTGTGCGTGAGTTTGAGAGAGAGAGAAGGAAATAGTAATAACAAAGGGCATTACTGGGCACCATGGAGCCCTGTCTCTGAGTTAGGGTAGCGTGGAGGAGAGAGTCCAGTCTAGATGCCGTTTCTGTGGTTTGAGCTGACATGGTCAAGATTCCAAGCTATCTGGTAACACCATGTTGAGTTGGTGTAACATGGGAATAAAGGCGCTCAAGAGGCCTGTTCCCCTTTTAGGCAGAGGTTTAGACTCCATGACCTGGGATGCCCTTTTCTCGGAACTGCTGTAACAGCGGGGAGAGAGACCTGATGTAGCCGGGCTATTGGGCTTAGGGTGGCTGACCATGGAAGAAGAGAGACTCGGGGCTGGGTTGGGGTCCTGTTTTGTGGAATGGAGAAGGAAGCTTGAGCTAGCTGCTTGCAACTTGTTTGTGTGAGAAGGTGCAAAAAGGTGGTGGGAAAGGTTAAGCTAATTAGAAATGGAAATTACAGTATAGGGCCAAGCCCAGTTGGCAGTTTGGTCATCCGCTGTTTACTGTTTTTTGTTTCTCTGACTGCTGTGTGTTCACCGTATCAGGCCAGCCTCCAAGCCTTATATAGCAGTTTCCTTGTCTGCTTGCCAACAGTTGTCCCTGCCTCCACACCTCTTCCCCCTGCCCGCTTCCCCCCCCCCAGCAGATCCATGAGCCATCCTTCCTTGCACTGTCCCAGATACCAAGCCGATGAGGTGTTTACAAGGGAGGGGCTATTCAAGCATCCTGCCTGGGAGATCTTGATGCAGAACTGGTTTGACCGGAAGTGAGGAGGCGTACAGGCTTTGGGGTGTATTGACCCTGTGTGTGGTGAGCAGTAGGGTGAGGGTGGGAGGGAGTTGTCCGTTTGTTTCACCTGCTATATGTATGTTATTTTGCTGTCAGTTTCAACCTTTTCAGACCTGGGACCTGCCTTTAATCTCAAACTGCAATATGGGACTCACTTTTAAAACATCTTCTCTCTCTCTCTCTCTCTCTCTCTCCCTCCCTCCCCACTCTCTTATTCTTTCCCTCCCTTGCTGTTTTCTTTTCCTGTTTTCCTCATTCTGCAGTGGACAACCCCTCTCTGTAGGTAGATATTTCAGGTTCACAGAGGTAGGAAGATTGCTGGAGAGAAAACCAGCAAAATGCAGTATCTCAAATTGCAAGACTCGATGCGGCAGCCCATTCCTGGATATTTGGGTATTAGGCAAAAAAATTAAGCTTCCTGAGAATCTTAGTTTTCTGTGTCTTCATCTTCTTTGTTGTCATCTTTTTTAAAAAAGCAGTTGTCGAGTTGTTATGGCTGTCGTGATGTGCGGTGTATATGCTGGCAGTGCCCACTGAAATCCAAAAAGCTAAAGTATGGCTATCATAGAATCATAGAATAGTAGGGCTGGAAGGGGCCTACAAGGCCATCGCGTCCAACCCCCTGCTCAATGCAGGAATCCAAAGCAGGAATTTGGGGAAATCGCTATGTATAATAGCAATGAGTTGCAGCTTCAGTGTGCTGCATAACTACTAGCAGAAGCAGACTAAATTACGCAAAATAGAGTCAAATTGGTATGACTTCTTGAGGCTGTGAAATCTGAGTGACCTTGGCGCAACGTTTGGAGTAATTAGATGGGACTGGCTTGATGCAGAACCTGTCTCAGACATACAGACTTTTGTCAGTTATGGACTGGAAGATTGCTGGGAAGAAAAACAGCAGCATGAAACATCTTAAGTTGTGAGAAAGACATCCCAAGTCCATTTATCTTTTTCCATGTGACAGTCTACTTCTGGATAAATATTTGTCTTCATTATGCCATCTCTTTGTCTTTCTTACCACCCCTGATAACATGTTCTGTTTTACAGAGCTCTTTCATTATTTCATTCTGTGTCATCTACAGAATGGTAAATAGGTCAGCAGGCTTCTTGCAGATGGAGAGTTAGGGCACCAGGTAGGAGCATCCTGAAGTCCTACCTTCTGAGCCAGGCTGGGATTTGAACGAATGGTGCATGGCTTCCAGTGCACTTCTGGACCATGCCAACGGGGGCCAATTGGCAAGCTGTGGGTTTCTGATGAGCCCTGAGTGCAGAAGCGCTTGACCGACCGCTCTGTTGTGAGTCCAGATCGCTGCTCATCCTGCCATTTTCTCACTCACTTCAGGAAGCTCAGTACTGACGCATCCAGAGAAGCAACCAAGTGACCAGTTATATGCAGGTTCAATGCTTATTCAGCCCATAATGTGTAATGTAATGCTCTCTCCAGTTAAAGGCATTTTGGAGCAGCATTCATACATCCATGGCCCATCTCTTGTTGACTGTGAGAATCAAATGATGACTTGCATGTATAAATAAACCCTCGTAGGTTATTCACTACAAATCTTTTTCAATAGCAACCTTTCACACAATCAGCTGAAAATAATCAAAAGATGGATGAACAGCTGTTGGGAAGAAACGGTCATTTCGGAGGCTGCTTAGGTTTATTTATTTATTTATAGTATTTTTATCCCGCTCCTCAGCCAAAAAAGGCTCCTGGAGCGGCTTACAATCAATGAACAAAGAAGACAGTCCCTGCCCTCAGGCTTACAACCTAGAAAAGACACGACACACAAGGAAAAGGCGATGGGGAGGGAAGAGGGGAAAAAATTATATAGACTGTCAGCAGGGCTGGTGGGATGGCCCTGCTCCCCCCTCTCATCTCCCAAAGGAGGGGCAGTCCAACTGTAGCACGCCCCGATGTTCCCTTTGCCTGCTCCTGTCTCCCTCGGTTGTTTACAATGTGGGGCAAGTGTTTTCTAGGCCAGGCAAGTGAATTAGGTGTCCCTTGCTGTGGCTGGTCAGAGGCAGAAGCACCAGGTCCAAGAACATACAAGTACTGACTGCCCAAGAGAAATAGTATCTCATTCCCCCTGCAGTCTATGCAAACCACCAAAGGGAAAAGTACCCAGAGAATCTGGGGAGACAAAAGAGTGAAGGTATGTGAAGGCTCAAACGTGCTTGAGCCAGTATTAAAGGCGGGGCGTTGGTTCTGAGTCACCAGCCCACATTCTGACTCACTGCTTTGTTTTGATGATGGGGAAGCACAAAGGAGTGTAAGTCAGGGCTCGCTTCTACGTCTACTATAAAAAGGGTTGGTTGATGCCAGGAGATCAGTGGTAAACGAAGCAAGATTTTTAGATGCACGTTTGTTTCTTTGGCATTCATCACGGTTGACAGGAGCATAACTTCTCTTGTAAAGATGCAGGTGTGTGATTTTTGATACGTTGGGTCAAACCAGCATTGTGAGTTGGTGATTCATGCCTGGTTGGTCTAGCCCCGCCGTAATTGACTACAAGGAGATCTTGGCGCCTGTAAGAAAAAATGATGATGATAATAATAACCACCTTCTGGTAGAAAACAAGTGCCAGACAGGCTGGAGAAAGGCTATGGCAGTGTTGGTTGCCTACAGAGGTCCCAATTTGGGACAGGCTTGCCTGCAAGCCAAAACACCTGTCCCCTTAGCAGTCATTATTACTCCAGTATTCTGAAACAAGTACAGGTACAATTCAAGGTGCAGATTATAATTTACAAAGCCTTAATCAATTTAGGCCCAACATACCTTAGAGGCTGCCTCCTCCCAAATATCTCATTACCAGTTCAAGATGTGCTAAAGGTGCCCTCTTAAGGATGCCATATATGTGCCAGCCAGGTTCACATGAAAAGGGCAGGAAGAGGGGTGCTCTTGGTGGCAATTATGTGACTCCTTCCTTCTGCAGATTCATCAGAGTCAAAAACTGATCACCTTTCTGAAAGCCTTGTAAAACCAGCCTACTTGGGTTAGACTTTCAGGAACAGGGTTAAATGACGAAAGAATGGAGAAATGTAACTGAATTAACGGCAGTCTTATTACGTATTGCTGATTCTTTAAACACACACGCATTTTTGGGTGGGTGGGGAGTTGTTTTGCTTTTCTAACCTGTTCCAAGCCTTCAGCATGTGGCAGGCTCTAAATATGAAAACATAAATGTAATTTTGGGGGATAAGCCAGGCAATGAGTGATTTGGCACTTTGACCTCCTGCCCCAGTTGCAGACATCAGCCTGGCAAGAATTACATCACCCAAACCTTCTTAGCCTGCAAATCCTGGGCATCCTTAATCTTTTACATCTCCTTCAGAGCCATTAGAGGAGCCGTCTTCAACCTGGTGCCCTCCAGATGTTTTGGACTAAAACTCCCAAGATTCCTGACCATTGGGTCACGCTAGCTGGGGTTGATGAGAGTTGAAGGCTGCAATATCTGGAGGGCACCAAATTGAGGAAGGCTCCATTGGGGCATCATTAACACACCACCAGCTTTCTCAGTAAGTTCCTGCAATGTGCATTGGCATTAAGTGTACACCACTGAAATATATTATGTGGGAACCCACTTAAAGGACATGATAACTCTGCACAGTGAGAGACTGTGATGTTCTTCTTTTGAGGGGCTCTGGTGCATCACTGTCCAATTCGCAGGGTCAGTTGCTTCAGTGCAACCCCACTATACCTCCCCAGCAAGTTACCTTAGCAGCATCGTCTTCCTGTTTGCCCCACGCTACAATGGGGTCTCCATATAGGCCTAGTTTTTACTCACTGGGATAATAAACTTGTGTCTCGGCTATTCCAGTTCAAACTGCAAATTGGGGAGAAGGGGTCTTACATGATTAAATCACTACATCCACTCCCCCAAAGCCTCGTCCATAAAAAGCTAGCATGTCAGGGAGAAGGTTAGGCAGAGGAGCCCTCTCCCCTGACATGCTTATTTTCTGTGTGGAGGAAATTCTGTTGTGTGGCGGAGCATTCAATCGTGTGAGCTCCCTCACACCTGCAGTCTGAAGTGGTACAGTCCAAACAAGTGTACCACATCAGTGAGAACTAGAAGGGGGAGGCTGTCTTGTCAGGGCAGCAATACTTCCAGATATTTGGATGTGAGTGGTTGTTTGCTGGGCATCATCTTGGTGAAGAGCAGAAGTTAGTGCTAGATATTGGCACCAACTTCATGAGGGATAACAAAGCTTCTGAGTATTGGGAGTCTTAGCCATCTTGGTCAAGGGCGGAGACCCTTGTGTATATCAGGAGACCTTTCTTGGCTTCATCTTGAAGAAGGCCAGAGAGGTCTTTCTCTGAACTGGAAGCTCTCACCATAGAGGCACCATCTTGATGGGTTTCCATCTTTGGCTAGGTTGTTTATTGCCCTTTTATAAGATGGGCTTATAAATCAACACTCGCCTGTTCACCAATAACGAGTAAGAATTGTCTCTGAGCATCCACACAGGGGTGATTCTGTAAAGTAGAAGATAATTATTTTTTAAAAACCATCGTTTTCAGGCTGTTGAAGTGCCACAAATAACTTACGTTAGTATGTGTGAGCAGATGGTCTAGCAAAACTTTTGTTGGCTAGTCACTCTGAGGCTCTTGGTATTTTTCATAATCCTGCAAACATAGCGTGCCATCACAGAATTTGGGAGTAGGGTGAGAATTCAATGTCTTTTTTATTTTTAAATCATGTTTCAAGTCCTTCCTGTTGAAATGATCATGTTGAAAGTGTATGGGTAACGCCTGATGAAATCTCAAACCCAGAGGGTATTTCCAGTTATTAGGGGGCAGGGTTTCAATGTCCTGCATAGCTCTTTGCTTCCCTCCGTAAATAGCAAAAATGATGCAAACTAAGCAAGTTATATTGATTTCCAGAATGTTCATATTTTATACAGGTCACATAATTCATCTGTTCTTGGCACAGAATTTCTTTAAAGCTCAGAGTATACACAATCCTTTGGTATCACGATGGGGTATAGAGATGACCGACACCTTACAGTAAAGGGCATATTTAAAACGTGAATTTCTGGTAGCATTTCTTCCCACGCCACCTAGACTTTGGCATCACCGCTGCTTTGACCCAGACAGAAACCCTGAATCACCTTGCCCGGTTCTGATAAGGAAGTCACTGGCAACTGAATGAGGGAAGGAAGGGTGGGGCAAATTATAGCACTGGGTTTTAAAAATTATTATTGCTGAGTATTTGAAAACCAATCTCTGTCTGGGTCATATAAGAAAGTGATGACAAGGCAGAAATTTGACCATGAACCTGGGTGTTAAAGCTGCTAACTACACTGTAAGTCTGTTGCCCATAGGCTGGGGTGAGGGGACACCCACAAAGAGTCTTGTGGCATATGAAAGGCTAATGGATTTATTGTGTCATCATCTTTGGCAAAAGCTAGGTCGGTTAAGACATCACAAAAGTAATTACCGCACATGCAGTCTCCTGCAAATTGGGCACAAAGTTCTAAGGTTAGTTGTGCCAGGACCCATCTATATCTTTAAGGCTTGTTGACTCCATGTGACTGAATCTCGTTTCCTGCAGTTGATTCACATACCAATGTGTGTGCATTTATCTATTTTAAATCCCATTTTGCATGCACGTTCCCAGTCCCCATATATAGTAGGGTGGCAGTGCTTAGTTGATTACCAGTGCAATCTACTCAGAAGTAAGTCCCATTGACTTCAAGTCCAGGTAAGAGTGTATAGGATTGCAAAGTGATCTATTTAATTCATTTAAATCCATTTGATTTATTGAGAAGGTACAGCAGAGTTTACAATACAAGTACCTGCACAAACTTTGGTGGCAGGCACCATCTTAGAAACTGGGTAGAATACTTTCTGCACATGTTTTTCTTATATCGAGAAGGGTAGAGACCTGCTTTTTAAAAAATGAAAGCTGAAAATTCTTGGAAGAAACATCATGGAGGTACATGCTGATCAATGATTTAAGGGTGAAAGAGAAAGCTCCCTTCACTATCTCTGTTGGCTCAGTTCTGTGTTAGAGGCCTGTGCCGATGAGGCTGCCTTCCAGACTCTGTGCATGTCCCTTTTAGCTGTAAAGACCCAGAGGTTCTTCCACACGGCCAACTAGATAGGGCTGTCCAGCCCCCTGAAGAGCTCTGAGGAAGCTGGACAAAACCTTCAGAACTAAAGCACAACACGGTTGTTGCAGTCATTCTTAACTTGGCTTGCATTTAGCTGTCTTATTGGATCCACAGTTCTTATATAATGCAAATCTATGAGTGAATTGGGAGTCTAATCTGCAGTAATGTTTCTGTGTGATCAACTCTGGGGTGCTCTTTGCATGCCCCAGTGCTTGAGACCCCAGTGTTCTGAAGCTGACCCTGCTCTTTGAGGTTAGAAGGGAGAATGAGATCTGTCCCTGCAGCAAGGGAGACACATCTGGTTGCCTGGAGGCTATTTTTCCTTGCCACAAGCAATCAGACCAGTGATTAATTGCAATCTTGGTGAAACGGCTGGGTAGTTATCTAGTGCATAACTCCATTTACTACGCTGCTGCAAGGCTGATTAGCCTACCAAAAGTAATTTCCCCATGAGCCTTGCCAAAGTCTGAATCTGTGCACTTTTCAGAAGCACCTGAAGACCTTTTGGGGGTTGGGGTGGCTTTTAATGTTGTTAAGCAGGCGCAGAGAAATGCTTAATTCATTCAAATATTTTTGAAATTAATTTTATTTAGGGTGCAATCCCGCACTTAAAACATGCCTAGCATTGCACCCTCACTAATTTAATTGGATTGTGCTTTTAGTGTCTAAAATTATTTACTTTTTAATGAGTGAAATTTTGCATACTGCACTAGTGGACAGAATTTTAGCCCAATTCTTCTCTAGATTACTCCTTTACAACTTGCAGTGTGCTTGCACCTTACTTAAAATGACACTTCCCCACTCCTTCCCTTGAGTATATTTACTCAGGGGGTGGAGGGTATCAACACAGTCAGGGCTGACATCAGGAATTGGCCCACTCGGGCAGCTGCTGAATGGAGGCCTCTGTTCTAGCTTATTGCTATTCACTGGTGTCGATGTTGAGGAGTCACTGCTGCTTGCTCTCCTGCCTGCCTCTTCTGGGCAGTGGGGAGGACTGGGTCTGCTGAGCCACTCCCCGCCACTGCCCAGAAGGACAGGGTAGGCAAGTGAGCAGATGGCTGTTGCTCCTGTTGCTGCTGTTCCCTCCCAGGGCTGCCTGCGCGCTCCCCCCCCCAGGGCTGCCTGCGCGCTCCCCCCCCCAGGGCTGCCTGCGCGCTCCCCCCCCCAGGGCTGCCTGCGCGCTCCCCCCCCCCAGGGCTGCCTGCGCGCTCCCCCCCCCCAGGGCTGCCTGCGCGCTCCCCCCCCCCAGGGCTGCCTGCGCGCTCCCCCCCCCAGGGCTGCCTGCGCGCTCCCCCCCCCAGGGCTGCCTGCGCGCTCCCCCCCCCAGGGCTGCCTGCGCGCTCCCCCCCCCAGGGCTGCCTGCGCGCTCCCCCCCCCCAGGGCTGCCTGCGCGCTCCCCCCCCCCAGGGCTGCCTGCGCGCTCCCCCCCCCCAGGGCTGCCTGCGCGCTCCCCCCCCCCAGGGCTGCCTGCGCGCTCCCCAGCTCTCTGGGTGGGTGTCAGCAGCGTCAATGGAGAAGATGAGCCACTCTCACAATGAGGAGTGGAGGGCGCCAAGGGTATTGTGCCAGAGCCCTATCCCCAGCACCTGGTGACAGCAATCGGGACAACACCTGAATTCTAAATTCACCCCCTTGAGTAAATGTATTCAAGAGGAGACATGGCAATGGGCCATTTCAAGCAGCATATTACCAGATCTCCTTTCAAGTAAATAGATTTGTGAGTTGGCCTGGAGTGTGCTGCTTGACAGGTGGCATATGTGCGCACATACATCCTCAGGGACATAGAGGAAATTTAGCTCTTCTTTTAAAAGGTACCATCTTCTTCCAGCCGGGATGCTAAGTCAGACCTGACAGGCACTGACCTTCAGCTAGAGTCGCTCAGGAGCGGGGGGCATGTTCCAGACAACACGCCCGGAGTAACAGTTATGAAGAAGCTGGTTCAGACTTCAGCTCTGCTAGACCTGGAGAGCTCCCAGGAAAGGCGGCTGTTGATTCAAGACTCCAGAGCGTAACTATACCCTGCACATCCTCAGCAAGGCCTGAGTATTGCCAGAGCCCCACTTCTTAAGTAAAGCTGCAGGGAATTTCAAGGGGCTTTGGCTTGAACACACCTGGTCGGTAATCATGGAGATAGTGGGATAATATCACAGAACTGCAACCAGTACGATGTTGTCACTAAGGGTAAGTGAAGGCAACTGAAAGTGAGAGCAACTAAAAAAGGAAGGTGTTGCTAAAAAAATGTTATAGTGCAACGCTTGGGAATTTTGTCTAAGGTAAAAGTTTTGCAGAGAGGCATGTTCTCATTTTGCAGCATCTCTACTTAGTTTCAGCTAACAGAGGATACAACTGAAGCAAAGTAAAGGGAAATTTAGCCCAGTCACTGTTTTCCTCTCCTTTGCTCCAGATAATGACATGGACCTGGGAACTCTCCAGAACAACCTCAACAGCACCTTGGATAATGTTTATGCTGACCTGGAATCTGATCACACTGGGACCCTCTCCAATGGCAATCCTATCTGCAATGGTGAGCAGGCCAACCTTCTGACCCAGGGTGATGTTGTCAAGCGTTCTCAGCCGCTATTCATCCAAGCCAACAGGTATGTGGAGATGGAGCAAAGTGCTGTGGGAAACTAGAACCATCACCTCCAGAGATTATGTGTTGGAAATGCAAATGGAGATCACATCAGCTGAGCCATAAATCATCCCTGGAACCTGTTTTCCATGCCAGGGCTAAGCTCTCCAATGTATGAAGGAGAAATAGTATGTCTCTGATATGCAGAGTGCATAACTTAATCTGAGGCTGCACTCAGGCCCGAAACGAGAGAGCTCTGGGTATGTGCTAAGTGCATTTCCCTCATTCCTGAGGAATCGCAATCCACATATCTGGGAGCTGGGGGGGCAGAGCTTCCAGGAGGCCTTGAGACCTGGCACTTCTCTTTGTAGAAATTAACCATGGTCCAAGGCATGGTTCATGCCTCAGCTAGAAGCAGGGAAAGGCGACGTGCAGGTGACGCGCATGCTGCTTTCTCTGCTTCAGCTGCATAAGGTGGGAAGCAGGATCGCAGTGAAATTCACGAGTTCTCTCACCTGTGTGGTCACTGCTTCTAGGTAATATGTGAACTTCCTCCTGTGCTACATAGGAAAGAGGTGTTTGAATAGGCTTGCAGCTGACCACCCGCTTAATAGATGAACTTAGGCCTGACATTCTATTTCAGCAGCGTGAAGCCTCCAGCAAAATGCAGTTAGTTTAGTAGCTTCTTCTCAGGTGAAGCGTCTGAGAAATTTTGAAAGCAGCCAACAGAGTAGCAGGATTTAGGGGGCGAGAGGTTCACATGGGGGTAGGCACCATGGTGCCTGTGGGCACCAATGTGTCCCTGGACGCCTTCCTTGATGTCTGCCAAGGCACTCTCCCCCTCCAGATTTTTTTAACGTGGCCAAGAAGTGTTCTTATCATCAGCTGGGATTGCTTCAGAGCAAAGCAGGAGCCTCCAGCTGCTGCCATCTTCATTTTCCAGGAATGCTGCTGGGCCACGCATGGGGCTCAGAGATATTCTTAGGAAATGGAGATGGCTAGTGGCTGGCAGACCAACACTTTCCTCTGCAGTGGGCCCAGCCACCAAGAAAAAGAAGGGAGAAAAGGGAAACCTGCCAGTGTTCAGGGAAGCCTGCAGGGAAGGATGTAAGGAGAGCAATGGGAAGCCAGCAGAGGGCTGGAGGAGCCAGGCAGGAGCATCGTGGAGAGGAGCGGAGGTGGGAGGGGTTGCATGCTTGTATGGGTGTGTGTGTGTGGGGGGGCAGGGGTAGGATTTTGACCTAGAGGGAGGATTTTGGAAGGATGCTAAAAGAGAATGAGGGTTGTTTTTCATATGCTTGCAGTGAGGAGGAGAAGGGAGGTGTGTGTGTGTGTGTGAGTGAGAGAGAGAGAGAGAGAGAGAGAGAGATGGGCACATGAGGTGCTTGCTAGTGAGTGAGCTATGGGGGTATGTGTGTTTGTGGTGATCCAAGGTGAGAAATAAAAAGCAATGGGAATAAGTTGGCTGGGAGAGGGGGGGGGGCTGAGGGAGGGAAAGAAAAAGAGCTTGCCTTCTGTGAAATAGGTTTCTGTTGGTGCAGAAAACTGTGGATTCAAAGGAATTGTTTAGTGCGTTGGGGCTCAGCCCCCACCTCTGCCTTGTACTCAATCTTCGGGGCAGGTTACTTGTCCTTTGTGACTAGCCACGTCTCCAATGGCAACCATTTTGTGGCGGGGCCCAAGAGAGTATCTCAAATTGTTGAATGTGCCCACGAGCCCAGAAAGGTTGGAGACCCCATATGCCTAGTTTGAAGGTACCCAGTATCACTTCATCTCTGAAGCTAAGGACTGAACCTGAGCAGTATCTCAACGGAAGAACCCTTGAGACCAAACATATGCTTCTCTGAGCTCCTTGCTAACTATGAAGACAAACCTGTAAGCCTTTGCCTCACTCACGATGCCTCTCTAGCACTGTTGATATGCAACCTTTCATGCCCCATCGCTGTTACACAGAGATGTACCAGACTGAGTTTAGGCTGCATATTAAATGCATGGGGGTGGGGGATGCAAAGGGTTTCGGGATTAGTTATTAGCTTCCTCCCCTCCTCTTGGGGCCGGTGCCATGGCAAGATGCAGCACAACAGGGATTATCGAGTGCAATGACTGCTGAGTGTGGCTCAGGCCTTTTGCCAGCAAATGCAGAGCTCGTGCAGGGAGCTGAAAGGCTGGAATTTGGGTACTAAAATACCCATCCACATCTTTGACTGTGGATAAGGCTGTGTGTACGCCATGACTCGGGGAAAGCATAGAAGAGGTACAAAATGTGGTAATGGGCGCACAATTTCAGCTTTCAATATTTATTAAAAGTTCCTAGCTCCTAGGACTGCAGTGGTGAGCATGAAAGTATGTGGGCAATGCCTGCTGAAATCTCAGAACCCAGAGAGGTAGCTGAATAAAATTTCTTCTTTCCCTTTCTCCCCCCCCTGAATACGCCGCCCCCAAACCCCACTTTTTTAATGACCAAGATTTTGTTCCAAAAACGGAATTTTATATGAATAAGATTTTTAGTGGTTTAAGGGTGGGGATTTGGATCCCTACGTCACTCATTCCCATGGCTTTCAAAACCAGAATAAATCATGCAAAATAAGAGAAATAATGCAAATTTTCTTTAATTGTATAATTTATTCAAGTTGCCAGAATTGGATTACCTGGGAGCAGAATTTAAACATTTCTTGAGTTGAGTACCCACACCCTGGGGCTCAGGACTAAATAAGGATGACCTATTTTCTCGCTCGGTGGATTGGCTTTTCTCACTAACCCGGAGATTCCCTTTCCAATAATATAGCACCTGAAGCCTTTATGATAATCCTCCCAATGTTGTTATTTTCCTTTAGAAAACTGGTGGTGGGAGAGCCATGTGCCTTATCTCTGCCTTCCATCCCAAACCCGTTCCCGGAGCTCTGCAGCCCGTCCAACTCACCCATCCTCAGCAGCCTCTCACTGGGGCCAGGCTCACAGCGCGAAGGTGGCTGCCACGTAAGTGTGTCCGTTTGCATTTGGGGCTGGAGGGAGATTGGGGCAGGGCTTAATTTGACACAGGGTTTTCACTAGGGCTAAGCTCTAGATGTTATTCTTTGCAGAGCTGGAATCAAGCTGGAACATGTGAAATCAATGGGAGGGCCGCTGAGGATGTGCAGAGGGTTTTTCCCATTCCACAGCCAGGCTGCAAACATCTGAAATTAAGGGTAAAGGCTTGCAGTTTAGAGGCTGTGTAGAGAGCTCAGGGAGACATTATGCCCCCACTTCCCCCAGAGGGTTCCCTCCAATATACAAGTCAAATACAAAAGAGTTCAAAGCCCTAACCCAAATACGAAAAGTAAAGCGAGACTTGCCTCTTTGACCTTGCTAAATGAGAGTTAAAGATGGCTGAGCAGCCAGAGGACCCTGTTTTCATGGTCCCTTGTTGCAAACCATTAGGCCAGAGCTCACCCAGCACAGGAGTCAGGGCAAACGGTTGCCAGGGGTGTGTCAGCATTCAGAGGGCACGGGGATATGCTGAAAATCTTCAAGAGGGTAGAGCAGTTGCCACCCTCCCCAGATCTTCCCAATTGCAGCCCCTTCCCCTCACTCCATTCTTTTCTGGAGAAGAGGAAAGGGACTGCAATGGAGGGGACACAATCTCTCCTTCCCATTCCATACACAAGAAGATGCTGTGGTGGGGGCAGGAAAATATTTGCTTAGGGCAGCAATATTGCATGAGCTTGGCCTGGCCTTAAGCTTCCAAGCCTTAGAGATGGGAATCAAACCCAGGTGTCCTGACCCTCTGGTGTTACCTGGTGCCCTTCCCCTCCCCCCAGGCTATGGGCAGAAGAATACCGAGTAAGAATTACCATTTAGGGCTCCAGGCTCACCGGGCATGATAGGGCGAGGCTTGTTTCCATAGGGATTGTTGCCAAGGCTCCCGGGTTTTGTTTGGCTAGCCAGTGGGCCTCTGCTGGGAGCCTGTAATGATTGGCCAGGAGGTTTTCAGCTGCCTTGGAAGGGTTTCAATCTACCTGATGTCTCAGATGGTTTCCTATCAAAGTCAAAACAGATGTGTCTTTAACCCGCACCTTCCAGTAAATGACAGGAGAACACGGGGATGCTTATCTGGTGCTTGTTGGTACACAAAGGAGCTGATAGGAGGCTAGAGAGCAAGACAAATGAGCAAATTGCTTCCCCGCCGTCTGGTGGTTTACCATGAATTTTAACTTTATCGATTTATGTATGTGTACCATTTAATATCCTGCCCTTCAGCTCAAATTCCAGCTCTCAGGGTGGCTCACAATAAACAATAACACAATAGTAAAAACATCAAATTACACTGAAACAGCAGAGTAAAAGGAGGAAAAAGCAATAATGTGTCAGTAAAAGCAAATACAGCATTAAGGTAGCATTTACCTGGGAATAAACCGAACGGGACTTACTTCTGAGAAGATGTGCCTAGGATTACAGTGTGAACGGCCTGAGTAAATAAAAAGGCCTTTGGGTCTGAAAGGTTGAAAGAATTGGCACCAAGCAGGCATGTCTGAGGAGAGAGTGCCACAAGCAGGGTGCCCCCACTGAAAAGGCCTTTTCTTTAGTCACCTTCTACTTCACCTCAGGATGCAGAGGCACCCAACTGAGAGCCTCAGAAGATGATCTAAATACTCTCATAGGTTCATAATGCTTAAGATACTTCAGCAGCCATACAGGGTTTTAAAAGTTAAATCCAGAACATTGAATTATGTTCAGAAATGGACCAGTAGCCAGTGCGGTTCTTTAAGAATGTATATGATACGTTCCCTTGGGTTAGTCTCAGTCAAGAATCTCACAGCAGAGTTCTGGACCAACTGAAGTTTCCAAGTCATTTTCTGAGGCAGCCCCTTGGACATCTCAAACGCACTGCAGTATTCTAATCTGGAGGATAAGAGAGCGTGGATAACACATCTGTGTTCATAGAATCATAGAACAGTAGGGATGGAAGGGGCCTACAAGACCCTCGAGTCCAACCGCCAGTTCAATGCAGGAGTCCAAGTCAGAGCATCCCTGACAGGTGGCTGTCCAGCCTCGTCCTGAATGCCTCCAGTGTGGGAGAGCCCACCATCTCCCTAGGCAATTGGTACCACTCAGGAGGAGCAAAGCTGTCCGTGTCCAGAAGGAGCCGCAGGTTGAATTATTACACGCAAAATAGTCTGTTACTTATCATCCAAGAAACCCATTTCTCTCACTGCACAAATCTCCATCTCTGAACACTGAGGGCCAAATTAGATGCGATGGGACAGCCATGTTTGTTTATTCATGGGTCTGCCCGGTTCACATGTAAGGTGGAGTGTCCTTTGTACAAGAAAAGGTGTGCATCAGAGAGGGGAACTGAACCCTTCTCCCTCCCTGATGCTTCTCCCCATGTTGAAGCACTCTTCTCCCCAACTGTGCATTTAACAGAAGCTCAGTCTGCAGACATTAGCAGGTGGGGAATGCCTTATCTCCATGCTGTGAACATCTTCACCTGCTGGTTTCTGCTGATCGAGCTACTGTTGAAGGCACAGGTGCATAGGTTTGTCATTTGGCAGCCCTAAAAATAAGTATTACACCAATTTTGCTCGTCCCTCCATACAAAACCGCACCAGTTTCCTACAAGTGTGGAGCCCTCTTCCAAGGCTGCTGCTTCCTAGCCAGCTGGAGGTTGTTGTTGTTTTGCTGGCTATATTCCAATCGCCAAACTGTTTCTCAGCCCACACCTGAACAGATGGGTGGAATTTGGTTATCTAGCAGCCACCCGCCATCAATGCCAATTTATGCAAGCATTTGACCAATGCCATTAAAGAAATATAATTAGTTAATATTCTAAACAGAAGCCTAGGCAAAAGGTCCTCTCCTTAACTTGTATGGCTGTTACAATCTAATCTTGATTATGGCATGACTGAAATTATTTTCTGTAGCAGCCAGTTGTTTGAGTGAAGGGTGCTTACATGTTGAACAACCCATGAGGAGCGTCTGCAGCTTTTTGTTGCTATTGCATGTACCTTGCTGCAACTGTAGAGAGAGACTGTCAGGAATTTGTGCCAAAGTGACCCTCAACCACATGGGGACTATAGCAATCCCTTTTCTGATTCTTACTGGTTCAAATGGCAGACCAGGCCTCAGCGGCATCAGAACACAGTAGAATCCAAACACATTTGCAGAAAGTCCTGCACTTTTAGTTTCTCACCAGTTTTTTTACAAGCATCTGTTCGGAAAGCCACGATATGGTCACTTCCTAAGATAGACTGCATTTTGCAGGCCAGGGATAACAATTTTGCAGGCCAGGGATAACATCAGGGATAACAATAACAATAATAGCAACAATAGAAATGATGTCATCCCCACCCCAATCTCCACCAGCTGTACCCAGAGGACACTGGAAAAACACAGTAAAACATGCTTGGTGATGGTGTAAAATAATGAATTCATGTTAAAATATTTTTTGTTTTAAAAACAAGGGAAAGGGAAGGAAATTGGCCACTGGTGGGCAGGACATAAATTTTAGAAATAAATAACATATAAAATAACTAAGGAAAGGAAAGAAGGGGGCTAACATTTGATTTCTGTAAGCATTTAACTAACAAATACATTTTCAGACATTTTTTGCAAATAGTAATATAATATAGCAGCAGAGGTTCTTGAGTGTTCAAAGTGCTTCATATATACTATCAGCAGTCTCTAGAACCCTGTAAGGTTGGCCAAGAACTTTGTCCTCATACTGCAGATTGAGGGGCTGAGGCTGGGTAGTAGATAGCAGTGACATACATTTCCAGTACATAGTTCTGTGTTTTTCTGTTGCTATCACTAAACCCTTACTCTCCTCCCTGAGATGGACAATTAGGACCGCCTTAAAGTGTGTGAGCATATACACACACGCGCACACACACACACACACACACACACTTTGGTAGCAAGCCTATGGCCATCAGACACTGTCTAGAGGGCCATAGGATTTTTCGGTTTCTGGGAACCAAGGTCGGAGGAGCCCTGGCTCCAAGCTCCGTTCCCAGAAACCATGCTCCCGTAGCTGACACAGTTCTTCCCTGTCTCTGCGTTCAGAAACAGAGTGCAGAGAGGGAAAAAGGGGGTGGTCCTTGGAGTGGGGAAGGGAGGAGATTGTGAAAGCCTCTTTACGAGGCTTCCTATGCACTGTGCAATCCCCCTCGCCCCACTCCAAAGTCCCCAGCTAGACACACAAAATCACACATCTAGCAGACAATGCGGGGCGGCTGGAGCACCGAGGAGAGGATCCCCTCTGCACTCCGTCTGCGCTGCATAGGATAGTCGGCAGCCTCAGACTTTGGATTGCGCCCTTAAACTATCAGACGCCCTTTCCCATATCTTACCTGGGAATACACCCCAGGAGTCCTTTTTCCAGTTTCCGACTACAACCCATTGCAAGAGGTGGGGCCAGAACCCAGATTCTCCAACCATCATCTTCTCTCTTTAAAACATATTAATTTCTAGTGGATGAATTGTGGAAGGCACAAAGGTTTAGAGGCTGGCAGCGAAGAGGTTAATAATCCCAAACTTGAAGTCTTCAGAGGAGGCATAAGGGGATGATTATAGGCCTCTGAAGAACCCTATTTGTCTGTTAGCCTGTCTGGTATTTTGAGGCTCTCAGGATTCTCTGCCAATTTCTAGATTTACTGGCAGCCCAGCGTGGGATTACTATTGAAGTGTTCATGTGAAGAATGATGGCGAACGCTCCCTCACCTTTCATCTGGAGAGGGGCTGCTGGTGCTCAGGGTGGGACATTCTAATCCTTCTCCCAGGACTCGAGCCAGGGCGTCTGGTGCTGGTTAGGGAGTGGGGAGAGCATACGGTTTTAAAGACTAATTACTTTCCCACACTTTCCCCCTAAGCGTGTCCGTTTTCCCTCACAATATCTCAGAAGTGGTATTTGTAATGGTATAAAGAGCTGCCTTAGGGTTTAGTCATGTGCATTCTTTAAAAGCCCTTGAACCACTTCCCCCTCAAACCCCACCACCCCAGATTGCTTTCAACCCTTTGCAGTGATGTATGGCTTTAGGAAAACTGCTGATTGGGGGCTCTTTGACAAATGTTCATGTGCCTTAAAGCTGTTTTTTCTTGGATAAGGTCCTGCCTTGGAATCAGGCCTGTGTAACAACTTGTAACCCACCAAGCCTAAGAGCTTCTTCACACAGGGCTTATATTGTGCGATCAAGATTGGTTACTCACAGAGGTTTTGGGTCCTTTACATGATTTCATCAACCTCCAGGGCCCCTCCAACAGTTTATGACCTTTATCCCACCACTATAAAGCACGGGGAAAGTCCAGATTTTCTCTAGGAAGTGCTTATGAGGTGCTTTACTTGCTGTGTACTTCCACAATGGCGTTATGACAATAGCACCATCTGGTGGCTGTAAAATGAAACAGATAGAACTTGCCAAGAAAAACAAACAGCCCATGTCAGCCTGTTTAAGGAGCCGATCTTAATCCCGCAAAGAATCCGGAAGCAGAAGCCCTGGTAAATTGTGGGATAAAAGGCCTGATGTGGTGAAGCCCTAAGGTAGCTCATCAGCCATGGATGGGACCTCCTCCCAAGATGTGATGAACCTTCAGTATCGGGAACCGTGCAGCCAGGGAGATTGCCAAGCTCCTGGCAGGTTGCAGTATATGGTGGGCTGCATTTTGCTTGGTGGGTTTCACAGTTGTGCAGGCTGCTCTGAGTACAGAAGACAAACTTACTGTTTCAGCCATGTGGCATTACAATGGAATTCACTCCACTGATCGATAGATATCCAATTGAATTCAGGAAAATGCAAATAAAATTATCTATTTTATCAGGTTGCAGCCCAGATAAATGTTTCATCCCTGATTGTGTAAAATGCCATGCACTCTGATGGCACTATATACATATTTATTTATTTGATGTCCTTCCAGGAGCTCAGGACAGTGTGCCTAGATCTCCCCCCCTCGCCCCCATCTGTTAGCATCACAACCCTGTTTGGTAGGCCAGGCTGAGAGAGAGAATGACTGGCCCGAGGTCACCCAGTTTACTTCATGGCTGAGTGGGGATTTGAGACTAGATCTCCACGGTCTAAGTCCAGCCACCACACTGGCTCTCAGTCAAACAAACAAGCACACGCATGCTACTCAGTGTGTGCATTAAATATGAGGATGTGGAGAGGAGCAGACGGTGCTGGGCAGGCTATACAGAGCCAAGGTGTACGGCACTGCTAGGGCAGGGTTCGAGGTTTAGTCTTCTCCCTGGCCATCTGTCTAACCATTTCAAGCCCTGGCCCCCTTGTTTCATCTCTCATCCTTGGCAATTCTTCCAGGACACTGTAGCTGCACAACTGGGCCCTGCAGAGACTCTAAATTAATCGGTACTGTTCAAAGTCTAGCTCAGCTCCTCTTCTCCCAAGATCATAGAATCATAGACTAGTGGGGTTGGAAGGGGCCCACAAGGCTATCAAGTCCAACCCCCTGCTCAATGCAGGAATCCAAGTCAGAGCATCCCTGACAGATGGCTGTCCAGCCTCGTCTTGAATGCCTCCAGTGTGGGAGAGCCCACCACCTCCCTAGGTAATTGCTTCCATTGTTGTATTGCTGTAACAGTCAGGAAGTTTTTCCTGATGTTCAGCCGGAATCTGGCTTCCTGTAACTTGAGCCCATTATTCCATATCCTGCACTCTGGGATGATCAAGAAGAGATCCTGGCCTTCTTCTCTGTGACAACCTTTCAAGTACTTGAAGAATGCTATCATACCTCCCTTCAGTCTTCTCTTCTCAAGGCAAAACATGCCCAGTTCTTTCAGTCTCTCTTCATAGGGCTTTGTTTCCAGTCCTCTGATCATCTTTGTTGCCCTCCTCTGAACCCTCTCCAGTTCAGAACCCTCTCCAGAACTGGACACAGTACTCCAGATGAGGCCTAACCAGTGCTGAGTAGAGGGGAACTAGTACTTCCCGGGATTTGGAAGCTATGCTTCTATTAATGCAGCCCAAAATAGCATTTGCCTTTTTTGCAGCCACATCACAATGTTGGCTCATATTCAGATTGTGATCAACAACAATTCCAAGATCTTTCTCGCTTGTACTGTTGTTGAGCCACGTATCCCCCATCTTGTAACTGTGCATTTGGTTTCTTTTTCCTAGGTGTAGAACTTGGCATTTGTCCCTATTAAATTTCATTCTGTTGTTTTCTGCCCAGCGCTCCAGTCTATCCAGATCACTTTGAATTTTGTTTCTGTCTTCCAGAGTATTGGCTATCCTGCCCAATTCTGTGTCATCTGCAAATCTGATCAGCATTCCCTGCACCTCCTCCTCCAAGTCATTAATAAAAATGTTGAAGAGCACTGGGCCCAGGACTGAGCCCTGCGGTACCCCACTCGTTACCTCTCCCCAGTTTGAGAAGGTCCCATTGATAAGCATTCTTTGAGTCCGATTCTGTAGCCAGCTGTGGATCCACCTGGTCGTTATTTCATCTAGCCCACTTTGAGCTAGTTTGCTCATCAGGATATCATGGGGCACTTTGTCGAAAGCTTTGCTGAAGTCGAGGTATATGATGTCTACAGCATTCCCACGGTCTACAAGGGAGGTTACTTGATCAAAAAATGAGATCAGATTTGTCTGGCAGGACTTGTTTTTGACAAATCCATGTTGGCTTCGAGTAATCACGGCATTGTTTTCAAGGTGCTTCCAGATGGATTGCTTTATCATCTGCTCCAGAATTTTCCCAGGGATTGATGTCAGACTGACTGGTCTGTAGTTCCCAGGTTCCTCCTTTTTACCCTTTTTGAAGATAGGGACAACATTAGCCCTCCTCCAGTCATCTGGCACTTCCCCCGTCCTCCATGATTTCTCAAAGAGAATAGACAGCGGTTCTGAGAGTTCTTCTGCCAGTTCCTTTATTACTCTAGGATGCAGTTCATCTGGCCCTGGAGATTTGAACTCATTCCAAGTAATTAGGTGTTCCTTGACCATATGCCTATCAATCTCAAGCTGCAATCCTGCCCCTTCAGCCTGCACTTCACCTTTGCCAGGGGGGTCATAGACCCTTTTTTGGGAGAAGACTGAGCCAAAGTAGGAATTGAGCACCTCTGCCTTTTCTTTGTCATCTGTTATCGTTTTGCCATCCTTATTTAATAGCTGAACAACCACTTCTTTCCTCTGCCTTTTACTATGTGTGTAGCTGAAGAAAACCTTTTTGTTGCTTTTAGCCTCCCTCGCTAACCTCAGCTCGTTCTCAGCTTTAGCCTTCCTGACGCCATCCCTGCAATTCTGTGCTACCTGCCTGTACCCCTGCCCGTGATGGATGAATTTCAGTTTGCCGTAGCCCCAGTTCTGTTTTTCACTCCAGCCTACCAGCTGGGTCAACCAAGCCTTGGGCTACCTCCTTTTTCTCAAAGGAAAGAAAGAAAGAAACAAACAGACCACATTGGATACTGCTTGGCCCACTAGGTGTTCGGTGCTCTTGGGTGTGCCTGGGCTGCCATGTCTGGCTCCTTGCTTAAATGCAACCCTCATCCCTTAAACATGCAGTGTTTGCATGGCCATCCAGTTGAGTTAAAATGAGATGTGGGACACGCTCCATGGGTGAATTACGCTTCTGCATCGCATATGAATCATGATCTCGCGGTGCTGTTCACCTCCTGGGGAGGGGGGCAAGAGGCTAGCACACGAACTGCATCCGGGTGACCTGTGCCAGCCCCTAACCGATCAGGACTAGCGGATGTCACTACACTGCACCAGCCCTCACGGGGATTAACTGAAACAAACAAAAAAGACCTTTTCCTAGCCTGAGCAGAGTGGTAAGAAAGAAAGCCAGGTGGCGACTCCAGTAAACCCTTCAGTTGACTTCTTAGATGGAGGCAAAAGGAGAACGCCATTTCTTTAGTACCATAGCGAGCCCTCTGAGCTGAATCTAGATGAAGTGGGTGAAGAGGCAGAAGGACCTGAGCAGCCCCCCGAAGAATGTTAATGCGGCTTCAGGGCTTTGGTTAGAACCCAATGAAACTTCAGCTTCCACTTAAAAACAACATTGGATGTTCCATCCCCTTCAACATGAGTTTAGGAAAAGGAAGAGGCGGATTAGGCAAGAACAAAACAACACTTGCTAAACCAGCCAAGTCTTGTGATACCTTGAAGATTTATTACGGTGAACCTCATGAGCTGCATAACGTGGTATCCTCATTCGGGAGATACACATGCATATGAGGTGGCAATTTTTGACAGGTTTATGGGCATGGGGTGGGGATTGTAAACAGTGAAATCAAATGACCATGAAATGCAAAAAGTACAGTGTGATCATTCTAAACCAAACCTGCTGTGATTCAGAAAGATGTCAGGACACTTAACTCCTCTGCCTCAAAAGGTCTGGGAAGTGACTGAATCATGGAAAATAAGGACAAATCCCCATCGTACCCCTTCCTTTAGGCTTCTGCACCCCCTCCGTGCTTAATTTGAGCCAGGGCTCAGTCCCAGAGCCTATTTTGAATGCCATGTATACATGAAACAATAATGAGTGTCTCTGACCATGTGCAGAGTGCATTCCCCCTCATCATTAGGTAACTACATCTGGAATTAGAGAACAGGACAGTCTAGGTCGGTAGGTACAAGGCATGCTCTGGCATCTCTCATTTAAGAAATTAAGCACCGCACCATTTAATCTTTAGGCATTATAATATGATTAAGTAACTCCAGTGTCACTTGAACACTTGATTTGCTCCCTCTTATGGAATTGTTAGTTTATAGCAGAGATATTCCAGAGCTGCTTCATAAGAACATGAGATCACTGCTGGATCATCAGGCCAAGGGCTTCACCACACCAGGCTTTTTATTCTGCAGTTTACTGGGGCTTTTGTTTCTGGATCCTTTGCAGGATTAAGATCGGCTCCTTTACATGGGTGGCCACGTGCTTTGAATTGGGGGATTCCTTTCTCAGCAAGTTCTGTATGTTTCATTTTACAGCCACTAGATGGTGCTGTGGTTATAGCAGAATGGTGCAATTTCACACGGCTGACATATCGGGTTAATGTTCCTTATCAGGTTATCTCCGATCTTTTAAAAAGCAAGATAAAGGTCAGAAAGCACAGGAGATGCCCTGGAGTTTGACAACAATGTGTAAAGGTCTGTGAGTGGCTGATCACGAGTGTGCAGTAAAATTTTCGTGTCGAAATGCTCCAAGCGTCCATCTAATTCATCATCTTGTTTCGAACAGTAGCTAACCAGATGCTTCAGGGAAGATCTCAGTCTGGAGGTATGAGGACAACAGCCCTTCCCTCTTGTTTGCTCCGGAGCATCTGACAAGCAGAGGCACACTCCCTTTAAACATGGACTCTGCCGTCATATGTGTCCCACGAGCAGGTGCTGGAGGCCTGTTTTCCTTGGAGTCTCCCCCTCATTCTGCTGCATGTATAGACCAGGCCTTAGCAGTCAGCTTTCAAGTGGTGTTCATGCACATGTGAAATGGCCCTGAGTATATTTATTTGAGCATTTTAAGGAGCCTAAATGGAGCTGAGCAGAAGATGTCAGTACTGCTGTTATTTTCAAAGTTTTTAACTTTCCTTCAATCTGCTGAGGTTACCCCCCCCCCCATGCTGAGCATCAGCCACAGATCATCTGTGCATTGCAAAGAAGTCTGGGGCATGTTCTAGGGCAGCCTTCCCCAACCTGCTGCCCTCCAGATGTGTTGGACTACAACTCCCATCAACCCCATTGATCATGGCCACATCTGAAGGGCACCAGGATGGGGAAAGCTGTTATAGGGTGCACTGACTCAGTTCACAAGGGATACTGATCAGACTTGTTGCTGCCTGTAGGGAAGTGCGAACCCACCCCCATCCAGGTTCTCTAGGCGCCTGCCCAGCCCCTGTCCCCACTCGCCGGTCCCCGGACCATGCTCAAGCTCCTCCCGTGCTTGGCGAGCAGCCTGCGCTCACCCTAGAGGCCTTGTTGAGCTCCATGGTCACCGTTTTTTGAAAAATAAAATGGTGATCGCAAAAATGTGCACAAAAATGTGCACACATGCAAATATGCGCATTTGCAAAAACGCACATTTTCACATATACACAGATATGTGCATTTTTGCAATCACCATTTTATTTTTCAAAGAATGGCAACCACAGAGCTCGACGAGGCTGCTGGGGTGAGTGCAGGCTGCTCGATGAGCCTGGGCAGAATCAGGCACTCGCACCATCCCTAGCCACCGGTCCATACTGTTCACTGTTATGTGGAAGGCACCACTAAGAGGCCGTCCTTAGCTGACTGCAGAGATCATGACAGTCAGGAAAAAAAGGTGGTCTCTGATTGTAGGGTAGAGGTCACTTCTCTAGGGGTTTGAACTTTAAAAATAAGCAACACCAGCAATAAATTCAGTACCCAGAAAAGCAAGTCCTTTACACAATGCACAGCTAATGCATGGAATGTGCTCCCACAAGATATGATGGTGGTCATTGGCTTAGATGGCTTTAAAAGGGGATTCAGTGAATGCAGGATGGGTCTGTCAGAGGCTACTAGCCCTGACAACTCAATGGAACTCCCAGGTTCCAAGGCAGTGTACCTCTGAATACCAGTTGTTTGGTATTACTTTGCAAACAGCAAAGAAGGGCTGCTTGCGTGGTTCATAGAAGCATCTGACTGGCCACTGTTGGCAACAAGATTCTGGTCTAGATGGTCCCTTAGTCTAATCCAGCAAGGTTGTTCTTAATGGCTGTTCTCATAACTTTGTGCTCAAGGATTAAACTAGACCAGTCTCATCTGGTATTTGAGCCCCCCGCCCTTCAATCTCCACCCCCCTTCTCTTCCCACAGGTGGTGAAGGTCTACAGCGAAGATGGCACTTGCCGCTCGTTGGAAGTCACAGCAGGGACCACGGCCCGTCATGTCTGTGAGATGCTGGTGCAGAAGACTCATGCTTTGCACGATGACTGCTGGTCCCTGGTGGAGGTCTATCAGCACTTGGCTCTAGGTGAGATGGGGAAGAGAGGGGTGTCCGCAAGGCCAGGATTAAGGGTGGTGGTGCATGTCTGCAGGAACAGACTGTGTGTGTATCATTAGAGGGCATAATCGCAGAGTTGCCGAGGATTCCATGATTCAGCTAACCCAAATCTCTATCAAGGTAGAACCACCCAGATGTCAGGGTGGAAATTGAGCCCATGGAACCCCAGAGCAGTTCTGATTCTGAGGAAGAGCCACAACCCGTGGGAGAGGAGCTCGCTGATCTCTCACAGGCACAGCGGCAGGGAGAGATTCCTCCTGCCTGCATTCCTGAGAGAGAGAGTGACCCTGGCAGCGAGAGAGCGGGGGATGGGGCCTTGCTGGACGCTCGGCGCAGACGCAGGGAGTGGCGCCAGATGGAGGGCGCCGAGAGGAGGCGCTCTGCTCTCCTGGTGCTCAAACAGCGGTCGCGTCCCGAGGACCTAAGGGTAAGAGGGAGGACCTCTCCATAGCCCATAAGTTCAGAGTCTTCCCGCCCTTCTCCTTCAAACGGGGACCAGCTGCCTTACCTGGAGCTTAGGCTACTCTGCTAACTACCCCAGTGCAGTTCCTTGCTTAGTTGCTGGTGATTAGCATCTGAAAGAGTCATTAAGTTGTAAAAGGAATAAAGCCTTGGAAAGAATCCCTTTCGTCTGTGTCTTGAGTTGGCTATTGGGGTGTACTGAAAGAGGCTGCTAGGGCGCTCCTGACACCAGGAAGAGGAACACTGAAAATGTTGCTACTTACTCTGAGCATACTGGATAAGGCAAGGGATATACCAACCTGAGTAATTAAATGAACTGCTGCTCTTCCCTCCCATTATTTCTGTTGCGGAGATATAGTGGGAAGCCATGAAGGGCTGGATGTGCCTGATCTCGTCTGATCTCAGAAGCTAAGCAGGGTCAGCCCTGGTTCGTACTTGGATGGCAAACCGCCTGGGAATCAGGCTTCCTGCACTGAGCAGGGGGTTGAACTTGATGGTCTTGTAGGCCCCTTCCAACCCTATGATTCTATGTCCAGAGCTGTCTTGTAGACATAGAAACTGCCGTCCGCCTGGATCAAACTGACAAAGCCCCATCTAGCCCATTTCTAAGACTGGAGTTCTCACTGAGGTTGGGTACCTGTGTCTGGCCTGTGCTGCTTCAGACTCCGGTGCAGGTTCACATGACTGGATCTTCTCCATTCAAAAGAATTCCCTGTGCATAGAGAACTGGTGCACCAGGGAGAAGGCTAGGGTTAAATCCTTTCCCCTGGTGCACCTATGTGCAGGGAAGCCATGTGAGCCACCACCTGCAGTCTGAAGTAGAACAGCCCAGAAACAAGTCTGCTCACCTCAGAGAGAACTAGGCCTAAGAGCGGCCACCCAGACGGCTCTAGGAACCTTGCAAGCAGGACATCCGACTGCGAGAGGTATCCTCTGAGCATTAACTCCCCTGCTTAGTCGCCATCCTCCCAATTGGCTCAGAGCAGCATCGTGCTGAGCTGCCCCACAAACTGTGTTTCTCTGCTCTTGTTCCCCCAGAGCGGAGCCTGGAAGACCATGAATCTGTGGTGGAGGTTCAGGCCACGTGGCCTGTTGGGGGCGACAGCAGGTTTGTCTTCCGAAAGAACTACGCCAAGTACGAGCTGTTCAAGAACTCACCAGTAAGTGGGGTGGAGCATAAAGCTAGAAAGAGAGACCATTATTTCCCCCTAGTTTCACATGGAAGCTTCCTGATTCTCCATTCTTAAAAACATCCCAAATTTCACATCTGTTAGCTTATATGAAATGGAATGGTGTCCCCTAACATTTTTATTTAATAGAAGTTCTATATTTTACTTTAGAGTGATTACATCCTGGACTTGGTTTCTGCAAAACCTCTTGGTGTCCTACATTTCTGTATTATTGAACTTATATCTCAGGAGATTATTAACTGATTGTAAGACATGACAAGCACTTTACATCCTACAATTTATATGATTCTCTTCCCTTTAGGAACTCAGGTTAGGAAGTGTGTTGCACTGATATAAAATGTGTGTCTGTTTTTAAATTGGGTATTCTAGCATTGGATATTCTAGCATTATTAGCATTATAGAAAGGATGGGATAAAATTTTGAAGGGGAAAAAAGAACTTGAAGCAAAACCTGTGCACTTTTTAGCAGATTTTTCCTCTTCTAGTATATGAACTCAAAACATGTTCTTATTCTTTTTTTTTAATTAAAAAAAAACAGGCCCAATGTATCACACAGGGCAGTTTTCCACATGGCACTAAAACACTGTATGTGAAAATGCCTTGATATGTGACAACCTAATATCACTGCTGCCTTGGTTAGTTTTGCAAGGTTTATCCCTTTCCTTTGTCCTCAATTGCAGCAGTCGCTGTTCCCTGAAGTCATGGTCTCCAGCTGCTTGGATGCAGCCAACAAGGGCACGTCCCACTCAGAACTCATACAGGTATTTGCCTCCTTTCCATACCCCACCCATTCAGCCTTGCCTTGATCCCTGGGCCTCAGTTCATAGAATCATAGAATAGTAGGGTTGGAAGGGGCCTACGAGGCCATCAAGTCCAACCCCCTGCTTAATGCAGGAATCCATGTCAGAGCATCCCTGACAGATGGCTGCCCAGCCTCGTCTTGAATGCCTCCAGTGTGGGAGAGCCCACTACCTCCCTAGGTAATTGGTTCCATTGTCGTATTGCTCTAACAGTCAGGAAGTTCATCCAGAAGGGCAAAACACAGTTATTGGTTTGCCATGATTTGACGTGAGTACAGTCCACTGAGGACTCTGTATTGAAAAGGGGGCAGCCAGGAAATGTTCATGTAGAATACATTACCCTGCCTTCAGTTCCCATGCTTATTACCCATCAGATGCCCAAATGGAAACAAGACTGATGGTGTTCTCCAAGATGGTGTACAGTGGCATTACCTCATTTTATCCTCATAACAACCCTATGAGGTAGGCTAAGCTGTGAGTGAGAGAGGTCACACAGTCTCCCTGATCTAAGCCCAACTCTCTCTCTCTCTCCACTGCACTTGTCAAGGTTCCCCTTATGACGTGGACCCCCTGAGCAACTCCTGAGGCTCTCTTGCTTCCATAAGAGTCTCCCCTTCCTTCTTTTACTTTCTTCTTTCCAGTAATGTGGGGTTTAGGCTGTAGACATAGGGCGACTGACATTCTAGACACAGGATTTAACCACAACCGTTTTCTAGTAGATTTAGAGCAAACAAATTACAACTAAAGGTATTTGCACAATACAGCTAGGTGATACAAAAGGCATTAAAAGAAAAGTTGCAAAATGCAAGTTCCTTTACCCTAGCTGTCCTTAGACTTTTCTAGGCTGCTTCTTCTTGCTCACTCTTCAGACTCTGCTCACTCTTCAGGCTCTGGCTGTCTCTCCTCTCACTGGCGCTCTCGCTCTCCCTCCTCCCTCAAAACCAAAAGTACTGCTTCAAACCTGAAGAAATGAAACTGAACTGGAGAAATTAAACTGACATTTAACTGGAGAAATGAAACTACTCCTTTCAGGGTTACCCCCTCCCAACAGAAAACTCCAGGCCTCTAAGCCTGACTTTTTTCCCATTGCCTCTGTAGGCCTCAGACCTTTACAACACTACACTGGCTTTTATGTTCTTATGCAGCAACCACCAATTTGATTCTGTTGCTATAAGCATGAATGGACCACATCTCTTGGGGTGTGTTATTTGCAGTTCTGTTGACCTTAAGACCCATGTTGCTAACTTATTCTGTCTTCTATAGATTTCAGCCTTTGTGTATATATCCTGCACCACCTTTTCTGCTTGCTTCACGCATCCAGTATAGTAAGCCTTTGTATACAACAGCTCAGACCAGAATTGGCTCCTTAGCCGTTAAGGTGCTGCAGGTCTTATCCCCAGGTCTGCAGCCCTGCATTTCTAAATCACAAGCCACAGGGCGTCGCCCACACAGCTGCACCCTAAAGGGAGCAGAGAGGGCTAGTTGCCATCACGAGAGGCTAGTGGAATTGCTAATGCACTTCGTCTTCTCTTCTCACCCTTTTTTCTGTCTCCCTCTTTAAGAATGTGCTAAATTCAGGAAGCTGCCCTGAAATCCAAGGGTTCTTGCATTTGAAAGAAGTCGGGCGCAAAGTGTGGAAAAGGTTTTACTTCTCCCTCCGGCGCTCCGGGCTGTATTACTCAACAAAAGGCACATCAAAAGTAAGTTTGTTTGCGTTAGGTGGGTGGAGGGATTAGTGTACATTTCCATCTTCCTACTGGAGACAGTCCTGCGTACACCTTGCTGCAATTAGGGCAGTTTTCTGTGCCGTATCAGAAAGAACCACAGCAGTCAGGACAGTCTGCACTTGGGAAGGACGGATGCCCAGGAAAAGCAATGGTCCTAGGGTGGCAGGCCGGGGGAAATGCCTGACCCACCTGATAGTTTAATTGAGTCCTGTGATACCTTCTTGCAGTCTAAATGGGTGTGTGAAAGTTGATGCCAAAGCCCAACAGTTTGGGACCTGTTATGTTAAAGCTGAAAATGTCAGACAAAATGCAAACTACTGGAAGCAAAATCCATCCACCTCAATTTTTCTGAATGTCTGGAATGAACTGAATATAAAATGTGCACTGTGGAAAGAGAACTTATTTATTTTTTATTTATTAATTAAATTTATTAATCGCCCATTTGGCTGGTCACCCAGCCACTCTGGGCGATGTACAATAATAGAAACAGTTTAAAACAATAAAATTCTACATTAAAAACATATTTCTAAAAATACCTTAACCCACCCCGAATGCCTGCCTGAACAACCACGTTTTTAATGCGTGGTGGAAGCTCATTAAAGAGGGGGCATGGCAGAGTTCCCTAGGGAGGGAGTTCCACAGAGTGGGGGCTACCACAGAGAAGGCCCTGTCCCTCATCCTCACCAGCCTAGCTGTCCTGGCTGATGGGACAGAGAGAAGGCCATCCAAGGCTGATCTTGTTAAGCAGCCTCTCTGGTGCTGCTGGAGGCGCTCCTTGAGATAGGCTGGGCTGGAACCATATAGGGTTTTAAAGGTCAAAACCAACCCCTTGAATTTGGCCCGGAAAACAACTGATAACCAGTGCAACTCCTTCAGCACTGGAGTGATGTGATCTCGCCGGCAGCTGCCTTTAATCAGGCGAGCTGCTGCGTTCTGTACCATCTGCAGCTTCCAAACCGTCTTCAAGGATAACCCCACGTACTTACTGAACCTGAGCAGAGTAAGAAGGATAATGATTTCTCCAGCCCTACATGCACATTAGCTCAGTAATCCTTACAATACCCCTGTGAGGTAGGCCAGTATTACTGTCCTCATATTACAGATCTGGGGGCACTCAGGCTGAGAGTGACCTGCCTAAGACCACCTATTGAATTCAAGGCAGTGGTGAGATTCAAAGCAATGATTTCCTCACTCATGTATGCTTTTAACCCCTCTGCTATAACTGCTCACAAATAAGAAGTGTGGGTGTATTTCTTCAATTTAGTTTGCTTCTGCTAAGGTAGGTGGGTGGGCGTGAGCTATGCCAGACACAAGCACCGTCTCCTGGTCATTGGAAGTCCAGTTGTTTTCAATAGCCATACAGGCCAGAAACTTGCCCCTCTGTTTTTGGGAGAAGAAAAGATTCTTAAGGTGCTGACTTCTGCACCAGATGCTAAATTCTACTTTTGGCCTAGTGTGATCACAGACATACAGAATACACCTGGTACTTACCTACACAGGCAACTCAGAAGGTAGGGATGGGATAGGACCTCATGCTATGAAGCAAGCCTCAGAACGTCTCTTCTCGTCTTCCCCATGCCAGGACCCCCGGCACCTTCAGTATTGCGTTGACATAAATGAATCCAACATCTACTATATCAGCCAAGGAAAGAAGCAGTACAGCACCCCCACTGAATATGGCTTTTGCATCAAGGTAAGAAGGGTGGGAAGCACTTCGGGGTTCATTTCACCCTTGATCTGTTTCGCTGCTATAAAGAAAAGTGTCTGACGATAATACAAGTGATAATGCAATGTAATCTACTTGAAAGGTCCATGGTTAAAGCCGGCAATCAGACGTATTGGACAGAGTCCAAAATCATATTTCACAGAGTCTTTCAACACGGTCAAAGTATAACACACATCCAGATTTTAAATCAGTATAACTGTATGGCTGTGTGTACTGTATACACGAAATTGAAAACTTGGGATGTAGACCGCTGTTTCCCAAGCTTCTGGTAGCCAAGGCTCACTTCTTCTGAATTAAAATTGGGGGCACACACCTGTTACGTTGTTGTTGTTTATTCGGTCATTTGCTTCCGACTCTTCATGACTTCATGGACCAGCCCACGCCAGAGCTTCCTGTCGGCCGTCGCCACCCCCAGCTCCCCCAAGGTCGAGCCCGTCACCTCCAGAATATCTTGACATCTCCCCAATAACCACATCCAATTTGCCCTGGCTCATAGATCTTACATTCCAGGTTCCTATGGTGTGTTGATCTTTAGAACATCAGATTCGTCGTTCACCACCAGCACCATCGGCTGCTAGCCGTCCTTTCGGCTTTGAGCTAGCTGCATCATCACATCTGGGGCTAGTTGAACTTATCCTCTGTTCCGCCCCAGTAGCATTTTGACCATCTTCCGACCTGGGAGTCCCATCTTCCGATGGTATACCGACATAACTCTGGTTGTACTGATCCATTTAGTTTTCATGGCAAGAATACTGGGGTGGTTTGCTGTTTCCTTCCCCAGGGATTGTATTTAGTCTGATCTCTCTGCCATGACCTTCCCGTCTTGGGTGTCCCTTCACGGTTAGAAAATACTCACCTTCACAGGAGCCCACGCTCCTGTCTCTGCATGAGTCCCTCTACTGGGCATGCCTCACAAATACAAAAAAGCAATCCCAGAGTAGTAACTCATACGGAGATTCAACAGGCACCATCCCCTGAGAGTGGGCCATTCTGCTGCATCTCTGTATTAGGAATGATTTTTCAGTCAAGCCCAGTGCAGAGAAGAGGCAGGACTCTCTGACTCCCTGTGGAAGCTGCTGGGAATGAAGCAAAACCTTGTAGGAAACCATGCAGTGATGCCGCTTCTGTGGATGAGTACTTTGGGAACCCTTAATTATTTATTATTTTGTGTCTCTCAGCACATGAGCCATTTTCTCATAGCAGCACTAGCTGTGTTGCTTTCTTCTTTCTGGGAAGAATCCTGATTTGGTTGATCAAGATGGAGAGTGGCTCTCTGAGTCAGGGCTCGGTCCTGGAACATGCGAAGTGATGATTTTAAAAAGCAATCCCTCTGAGCACATGCAGAGTGCTGACGCTCCACAGAAATGGAAAGGAAGGGGCCGTCTTTGCGGAACTGTCATTATGTATGCACACTTACTGGTCTTGCCTCTTTGCCTTGCAGCCGTACAAGACACGCAGTGGGGCAAAAGGTCTGAAGCTGTTCTGCGGCGAGGATGAGCAAAGTCGCACATGCTGGATGGCTGCCTTCCGCCTCTTCAAGGTACGGGCTATCCTTTAAAGCATGGCACCCATGGGAGATTTCCTCTCGGTGCAAAGGAGCTTCAAAGGAGTGATTTTCACCAACACTGCAGCAGGAGAGGAAAGGGTTAAATTCCTCCTCCCTGCCTGCAGCCCTGGCACTCATCAGGGGCTCCCAGCAGTTGCTATTTGCATTTTTAAAAGCATGCACCTGAAATGCAGAGATGCTATTTAAACGTCACGTCTACTTTGGTCTTAATGGGAATTTGAATGTTGGCCATACTGATCTTGGAACCCTGTGTTCCATGCACTGCACCTGTGGCCTTCAAACTGTATTCTGGCAATTTCTGAGGATGTGTGGGATTTCTCAAAGTCTTTAGGAGTTTTTCAGTAATAAGGCAAGATTTTCTGAAAACAGCTCACTCACTGCTTCCAAGATTCACTTGCAATACGCAACCACAAAGGAGTGGTAGGTGCATTCAGTATGCACGGAGCAACAACGAGGCCTGGAAGGCCTGTGATTAGTTCTTCACATCAGTGTGCCCTCTAGCATATGCCCCAGAATCCTTAGCAACATATAAGGGTTCTGTGGCTGACACTAGGGGTATATGAATTACTTACCCCATTCCCTCCGGGGCATCCGCGGGGGGGTGGGGGGGGAGGCGATCTGTCCCTCCCCCCAGAATCCTCCCTGGCTGACTCCGCTCTGCGATGAGTCCGCAGAGCCACTGGCCGGGCTCGTCCGCAGCCGGACTTCCATCTGCTGCTGGGCTGCAGCCGCCATTTGTGTCCCTGCATTAGCCGTGATAGGCTACATATATATTTACATAGCCTATCACTGCAAAAGGCAGGGACGCAAATGGCGTAGCAGCCGCCATTTGCGTCCCTGCTCTTTGCCGTGATAGGCTACGTAAATACTTACGTAGCCTATAACGGCTAATGCAGGGACGCAAATGGCGGCTGCAAACTGGGGCAGCCATTCGCGGCCACAGACCAGGGGCATTGGACGGACGACACCAGGTAGAGTCTGTCCCGGGACAATTTTGCGGGGTGGCGGGGGGGATTGCTGTGTTGCACCACGGACTCCGTGGACATGTATTTTCTCTACATGGGTATGTCTCCCCTTGCCCCCCCCCCCCCGCTGCCAAGAAATAAATACAGATTTGGGAAGGGGTTAATTATTTTTTTAAAAAATAACACCAAATTTGCACAACTGCATCTGTCCATAAAATTCTTGGCTGTGGCAAATAACAGTGTTGCTGCCTAAAAGATCTGTCGTGGTGCACAGATTTGCCTACCACACAGACGCTAACAATGATGCTTCTTTCCACAGTACGGCATACAACTCTACAGGAACTACCAGCAGTGTCAGGCCCGGCAAAAGGAGCCAGCCTGGACTGGCGCTGCAGCCCTGGTAAGCTCCCTGTAATAATGTTTCAGACATTTTCATAATCAGTGGGTGAAGACAGGCATAACACATATGGAGTGGTGGGGGTAGTTTGGATGTAGCTCTACTTTATTCTTCTTAAGCATAACTTTTCCTCTCCTAGCTGAGCTCTGAAAAAAACCCTTTCTCATGTGGTTCAGTTTGGATGGGAAAAGTCGTCTGTCAATAGTGCGAACAGGACAGCATCTCTGTGTCAGGGCTGTATCTGAGCCCATAGAGTCCCAAGGCAGCTCTGATTCTGAGGAGGAGATACAATTCATGGGGGAGGAACTCTCTCAGACTTCAGAGGCGCAGCTGGAGGGGGAGCCCCCCGCCCTGCTCACATCACCGGGAGCGACAGTGACCCAGGCATGGAGAGGGAAGGACAACTTGAGCTTTTAGACGCGAGGCACAGGCACAAGCGGGAGATTGCAGGAGCCAAGCTTAGGCGCTCAGCCTGATTGGCTCGACATCAACAGCTGCACCCAGAAGCATCACGGGAGAGGGGGAGATCTTCCCCTCCCACCCCTTACGTTCAGAGAGTTGCTGCGTTTTTCCCAAACGGAGATCAACTGACGTCCTAACCCTTAGAAACCCCTAGATGGCTGTTCCTTTGTAGTTCCTCTGAGTCTCAGGCAATTAGCATCTGTACACTTCATTAGGATGAATGGAATTAAAGCCTTGGAAAGCAGCCCTTTTGTCTGAGTGTTGATTCTGGCTATTGGAGGATTCAGTAGGCAACAGGGTCACTGTGACACTCCGATGTCACCAATATATCTTCCTCCCAATCCCCGGTGTGTTTGGAGGGGTTCTCTTTCTTTTTATATAGAATGAACATATAAATGCTCCTCTTTAAAAAAAAGAATATTGAGAATCCATTTGAAGTATGGTGAGGGGCAGGACTTCACAATCCAACCAGCATTCAACTTGCTGGAATATATGTCCATCTTGCAAATTGGAAGCCAGACTCGGACGATGGGTGCAGAAGCCGCTGAGACCACAGTTTAAATAAGATGCTTGTCTTGGTTCTGAGAAGGCTCACCTGTGAGATGAACCTCTCTGCCTTGGGCTGTCAGGGCTATGAGAACATCTCCTGCCAGAAGCTCATTTGGGGTGCCAACTCAGGGCAACCCTGAAATGCAGCCCCAGAGCATTGCTGTGTGCCTTGTTGGCCTTTATGGTCTTTAAGATCAACAAAGAGCTCTCAGTAGTAACAACGCAGCACCAAGATGTGACGGAAAGGGCTCCTCCACACCTCTGGAATGCTCTCCCTCTGGAGACTCACCAAAGTCCTGGTCTGAACATCTGTTGGAAGGACTGGAAGATTTTTTTCACTGGAAACAGACATTCTAATTGTGAGTTTCCATTCTTCTGTTGCCAGTGTCAATTTGGCTTTAGCTGGCTTTGGAATATGCCTCCCTAACTCTGTCGTTATCTGGTCCTTGGCTTTCAAGATTTGACTAAGCATATTTTCAAGACACTGAATTTGGATTTGCATGTTGTCAGTAAGGACAGATCACTTGTTATTGGAGAGATCTGTGGCTGAACCCTTTTTAAAAATCCCATAGCGGAGCATGTCCGATAACACTCTGGTGGCGATGGACTTCTCAGGTTGCACGGGCCGAGTGATCGAGAACCCCAACGAGGCGCTGACAGTAGCTCTGGAGGAAGCTCAGGCATGGAGGGTGAGTCTGCTGTTTGGCGCCTAGTGAGAGATCCCGGAGAGAAGGGAAGTTGCTTGGGGCATAGAAATCGCCGTGCTAGGCGTCTTCAGGCAACCAGGGGCCGCGTTGCGGCTGCGTACGCTCATCACTTGAGGCTACACCCCTGCGGGGAGCCAGTCTTGGGTAGCTACTAGCCACTTGGCAGAGGTACCCATCATGGCCGGAGCACTGACCAGACAGTGACGATGTAGCTGAGGTCTAGAGCCAGACAGTGGATTGTCCTGGGGCGATGGAGCTGGTCCAGGAATTAGTCAGGAGACACTTCTTGTACCAGCAACTCAAGGTTTAAACACCATCAAGCTCCATCTTTTCCTAGGCTGGTTTGGTGATGCTTGGAACCAGCTCTTGACCCTTGCAAACCTCCAGGGTCCGCAGGGAAGGTCGGCTTTCTTAGAGAAGCAGACCTTACGCGGACATAGAAAACTAGCATGTTAGGGATAAGGCCTTTCTCCCTGGCATGCTTGCTTTCTGTGTGTAAGGAACATTTTTTATAGGGAGGCATGTTCAGTCTTGTGAGCCTCCACCTGTCGCAGTCTGAAGTGGTCCAGCTGAGACATAGGTTCACCACTCCAGGTAAGAGCTTAGGGCCGGGTAAGGCCAAATCTTTACTTTTATAGTAACTGACGGGAAATGTAGTTCCAGCATTCTTGGCTCCTATCTTGGCTGCCATCTCCTTAGGTAGCCTCTATTCCCATGAGGATTTGGATTTGAGGGTAATGGGAGTTGTTATGCTTTCATAGCAGTAAAGCTTTAGTAAAGCAGTAAGTCTTCTATGAGCCCAGCTAAGTATTCTTTTTTAACTGCATGGTTGCTGGCCTTATGTTTGTATTCTTTGTATCGTAAGGCAATTGAAAGGTTTTATTGTTGTTTTATGATTGTATTCATTCTTTGGTAGAGGTTGTGTTGTGGCAACCTTTGGGTAGACACTATTTATTGTAATGTCAAGCTTTTGTGGGCCAGAGCCTGTTTTGTCTGAGGCATCTGATGAAACCAGCTCTGGCCCACAAAAGTGCATGCCACAGGACATCTCTTACAGCCCAATCCCAGGCATATTTACCTTGAAGCAAGTCCCCACTATGTTTAGTGGGACTTACTCCCTATTTAAGCAGGCTTAGGACTGCAGCCTCAGTGTTTAAGGTTGCTGGTTGTCCTACAGCAGGTTGCCATAGCTACCCCTGTGGAATTTGCTGCAAATAAATGTATTTCTAAATTCCATGGTAGTCCTGTATGGAGGAGGGAAATTGTAACTAACATGGCAAGCTTAAAATACCAGGAACAACCTGCAATGTTTTTCTTTCCATGCTTCAGAAGAAGACAACTCACCGATACAGCCTGCCCACCCCATTCCAGAGCTTTCCGCTCAGTGCCGGTGAGTGCCTGTCGCAGATCGCTGCTGTAATATGTCACCATGTGTAACTGGATTCGAAAATACAGCATAGCATCCAGGGACTGTTGATGGTAGCAAGTCAGGGATGGGTGAGGCTAGGCTGCCCAGTGGTTGTTCCTTGACAAACTGCCCTTTTATTTCCTATAAAAGGGCCTGGTGCTGTGGGGCTCCTCTGAAGCCAGGGCATTTGACCCCGGCACCCTCTCTGAATTCCATTGCATAGCCTTGGCACACGTGAAGAAGCAGGCGGGATGAGAGTGCCTCTGAGCCATATACAGATTGGGAAGTTTAATTAATTTGAGCTACAGCTTAGCCATGGAGCCGGATTCCACTGCCAAGGCCTAAGACTGGCACAGGTGAAGTAGTAATAGGGGCGACAGAGTGCCTCTGAGGATGTGCAAGCTGCCTTTCCTGCCTTTCTGCCACTGCCAAATAATCGTGGCCAGCCCCATATTGCTACTATGAGGGGATGGGTCTTCCAGGCGTTCCTCCAGCGTTCCTCCTTGGAGCAGTGATTAGTTTCTATCGCAGCAGTGCATTCTAAACACCTGAATCAGGCTTAATTTCTGAAAGAAAGCTCCTCTAATTTTTTTCCCTCCCAGACATCCACAGAACCCAGCCATGGTTCCATGGACACATTTCTAGAGAAGACACCCAGCGCCTTATCATCCAGCAGGGACTGGTGGATGGGTATGTTGCTCACAATCACTTTCCAATTCACAACACTGGTGGGGCCCAGTCCTCACACGGCCTCAGAAGCGAGCCCAGTGCTTGGGGTGGGGTGGAGAGGGAATGCTATCCCAGGTCTCTTCAGATGGATCTAAAATCACCTCGGCTGTTTTCAGTGGATGTAAACCTGTCCCAGGATGCTACGGAAGGCAGGGTTTTGCCAGGATTGCGGAACGTCACCTGACCTTCCTGGACTAGAACTGCTCGTGAACTTGGGAGAGGCAGGATGTGCAAAGACAGCTTCCCCTTCCCTCAGCAAGTCCTCCAGAGGGTCTGCTAGGCTTAGGCCTTGGAGGAAGAGGAAGCTGTCAGTCCATGTGCCTGCCTCCACGCAGCCTGCCAGCCGCCTCTCCCAGCTCCACATCTGGCCGGGCAAGGCTAGAAGATGGAAGCAGGCCCTGTTTTCAGCATCCAGTCTGATTCTCTTCACCTTGGTTGGCTGTCTGTTATGCATTTTTAAGCCAGAAGGTAGCAAACCAATGATTTGGCAAGGGACGTGGTCCTGCTGACTATACTTCTTGCCCCTCCACACAATTACACAGCGAGAATGTCTGGAAACCCTTGACGAAAGCTCATGCCTGATATCAAGCGGCAGTGGCTGTGACTTTTATTTGCCCACTAAACTCTTTCCTGGGAAGGATGCGTGCTTCTTCGCTTGCCTGAATCTAACATTCCCTAATAAAAAGTACACTCCATTCTTTTTTACTGTAATTATTTCAAAGTGTGAACATACTACTACAAGCCTACCAGCAAATAGTTGACCTGGTCAACTATGTATCCCTAGTTACATAGTGGGAACTATGGGCCACATAGTGGCGAATGCACCACAGGTTAAATTGAAGCCATCCAACTTCCTCCCCACCACCACCACCACTTTGAGCTCTGAATAAGTCTGATTTTGTTTATTGAGGCTTACTCCTAGGTGGCCATGCATAGGATTGGAACCATAGAGACTAGAAGGTCATCTGTCTAATCCCTTCCGGGACCAGGGGCAGAACCACTCGCTCATCCACCATCTCACCCATCGCTGCCCCCCATCAACCCATGCTGTCTAGTCCATCGCTTGCCCAGCAAGAGATCCGTTCAGAGCAATGGCTCCAGATGACTCATGCATGTGAGCCAAGGGAAAAAAGAGGGGGAAGCTGTAGTGCCCTCACAGGATCCCTAGCCCATCCAACCTGGGGTGAAGACCCTTCCTCAGTTGGAGTAAGCTGCTCGGTCCGACCCTGAGTGGGGACAAAATCCAACCGGTGTGTAAGGTTAATGAGCGCAGTGCCATCCACCTTGCCTGTAGCTGTGGTCTCAGAGATTCCTGGGAACCAAAACCCTTCCTAAACCCACAGGGCTACAACGGATGGACCTTCATAGAAATGGCAAGAAAATAGCAGAAATGTCCAAAATTCTGCCACCAAGAAATTAGGAGTTTAAATTAATTATACCAAGGCCCATAATTTGCAGTCACTGCAGTAAAATGAGTTGGGGAGGGGCTGGACCTGAGTGGTGGGGAGAGTCATGGCTATTAGCCTAGGGAGAGATACTTCGCACTGAAGGTGTTACTGGAGTGAGGCTGAGGGGTGCACATAGCTGTTGTTGTTCAGTCGTTAAGTCATGTCCGACTCTTCTTGACCCCATGGACCATAGCATGCCAGGCCTTCCTGTCCTGCGCTCTCTCCTGGAGTGTGCTCAAGTTCATATTCATTGCGGTGCACATAGTAGGGATGTGTGAATCAGCAAAACCCGAGCCTTTTGAGGCTCTCCAAATTTCACCTTGAAGCTCGTTCTGATTTGCATCCAATTAGGAGTTTTGTTTTGTTTTCACACGGAAATTTGTGCGTTTCCCCAAATGTGTGCATCCGTTGTGTGCATTTTTGAAATGCATACTTTCCCTCCCATTGCTTGAAGTGTGTTTGTGTGCATTTTTCAAAAGTCCACATTTCCATGCACATTTTCACATTTTTGTTGCGATGCAATTTGCATGCCCTGCAAATCGCATTACAGCTTCAGAAATGTAGGGGGCTTCAGCTACGGATGGCATTCGGGTCCGAGAGGTGTGGATTGGGTAAATTCTGGTCAAAAACAAACTGAGAGAAGCTTCTCAGACGTCCCAGCACAGAGCTCATGCGCCGTGCTGGGATGGCACTCTGCTGCCTCCTGTGGGTGTAGGAGGTGGCGTGGCGTGTCTGTGACCCCTTTCCCGTCGTGTCTTGTCAACTGCAGGGTATTTCTGGTGCGGGAGAGCCAGCGGAACCCCAAAGGCTTTGTCTTGTCGCTCTGTCACTTGCAGAAGGTGAAACACTATCTTATACTTCCGGTAAGTGCTCAAAGGAACACGCAAAGCTCCCTCACGCTGAGCCAGATGCTTTGGATCCATCAAACCCAGTGCAGCCTGCTCTGACTGGCAGCGGTTCTCCACATCCTCAGGCGCAGGAACTTCGCTCCTGAAGGTGGCTTTGGCTGGAGATGCCAGGATTGAGTCTGGAGCCTTGTCCGTCACAAGCATGTGCTCTGCCACTGAGCTGTATGTCCAGCCACCCATTCCCTCCCCTCCCATTTCTCACTGGATGGTCTGGGCTGGTCACTACCTCGCTGCCTAACCCACCTTGCAGGATCGTTGTGAGGGTAAAATGCATGGGATCCTGGAGGAGAAGCAAAACATAAATATAATAACATAAAGTAAATCTATACTAGAAACCCATGATTGTCTGGTGCTATGTTCACGCTAGGCCTGCCTGGCATGTAAAATGGCCATTTGTGCATTGCGTTACCCTGTGCACATATTTACATGCATGTGCAATAGAGACAAGATGCATCCTGTTCCCCGCTTGGAGATTTATCTTATAGAGATCCTGGGGAAGGGGCCTGAAGACTGACCCCAGCTTTTATAACCCATATTAAACATTCCACACTCGGAAAACATCCTCTTGCTTCTCCTGTGCCCCACCCATAGGCCTCCATCTAGGAAGAGTCTTGTGGCACTATAAAGACTAACAGATTTATTCTGGTGTAAACTGTCGTGGATTATAGCCCACCTCATCCAGTGCATGGAGTATTATAGGGATGTCCATTGTGCGTGTGCATATGGGTGGGGTGGGGAGTAAGAATTGTAAACAGTCAGGTCAGAAGGAAATTAAAGGTGCAACCCTATGCATGTTTGGAGACAGAAATATCCTACAATTGCTAGCATTCTCCAGCCATCATGGCTGGCTGGGGAATGCTGGAACTTTTTTCTGTCTCAACATGCATAGGATTGCACCCTAAATACAGGAGGTATTTAATGATGGAAATGAAGGAAGGTATCATAGAATAGTAGGGTTGGAAGGGGCCTACAAGGCCATTGAGTCCAACCCCCTGCCCAATGCAGGAATCCAAGCCAGAGCATCCCTGACAGATGGCTGTCCAGCTTCATCTTGAATGCCTCCAGTGTGGGAGAGCCCACCACCTCCCTAGGGAATTGGTTCCATTGTCGTATTGCTGTAACAGTCAGGAAGTTTTTCCTGATGTTCAGCCGGAATCTGGCTTCCTGTAACTTAAACCCATTATTATTATGTAACTTGAGCCCCCCCCCCCCCCCCGAACGTGGGAAGAAGTTATGGGGTAGTGCTAAATATGTGCAGCCTCCTCACCATAGCCAATCCACAGATGTCTGGATTTGAGGCAGTGGGGTTCCAGACCAGAACGTGGCGTCCCAAGAGCCTTAATTCCCAATCCATTATTACAAAAGGAAAAAATGAACCACCTGGTGAAAGACCAGAAAGCTCTGTAGTAGCCCTTCCTGCCAGCAGAGGTCAGCAGGGGGAGAGCTGGAGCTTTCAGCCCCTCAGGGATGCTCTAGAGCGGCCTTCCCCAACATGGTGCCCTCCAGGTACTTTTGAGTGCAACTCCAGTTCTCTCACCCCAGCAGTTGGCTGTGACTGATGGGAATAGTTGTCCAGAACATCTGGAGGGCACCAGGTCGGGGAAGTCTGCTCTAAAGACCTGCGCCTTTTCCAGTGCTTAATTTCTAGAACAAAAGGTGCCAGGGCTCGAACCAGCTGGGGAACCTGGGCCTCTAACAGTCCTTGGGGGGCAAAGAGGATGGGGGTGTAGCCCTGGAGCCCAAGGTCAGAGGCCCCGGTCTGTAATAGGAGTGCGACTGGATGTGTTCCTAAGTCAGAGCCCAGGCCCAGCGTCAGCCTTGCTGTGTGCTCGTCTCCCCTGCCTTCTTGCCAGTGGCTCACTGCCCTTTGTGGGTTTCAGAGCGAGGAAGAGGGCCGCCTCTACTACACCATGGACGACGGCCAGACCCGCTTTGCCGACCTGATTCAGCTGGTGGAATTCCACCAAATCAACCGCGGCATCCTGCCTTGCAAGCTGAAGCACTATTGCATGTGTGTCGCCTTGTGACAGGCTGTCTCCCCAGCTGGCTGCCCCCTACCCCGCCCTGCAGTCGGCTACGGCTGGGGAGCAGGCCCTTCCGGACTCTGTACACCGGGATCGACTCCAATCCTCACCTGCCCCGTGACCCTGCGTCAGCCGTGCCTGCAGCAAGCGACCGAGGAAGGACCTGGTCTGAGCCCTCCCAGTCCACTGCCCACGAGGACGCCTCGGAATACTTAGCAGAGTTGAGGACCGATTTGAGGTCACTGTGCTAGCAGTTCACCAGGAAAGCGGGAACTCCTCTGTCGCCCTGCGGCTTTCACCATTCCCAGCAAGCGGGAAACTGCATCCCTCTGCCCACTGAGCATCCCTCTCCACTTCAGGGCGCTCTGTATGCCCTGAACCTGAGCTTTGGCAACACAGCTAAGAGATTTTGCTGCTTCAGTTCCTGTATCCCCACCCCTCAATGTGATTCCAGAATTCCAATATTCTGTGAGATGTCCTGCAGGTTTGTCAGGTTTTTTAATTGTGTCAAAATCCTGATTGACCAGAGGCAACAGTAGGGCAAAACAAATATTAGATGCACACCATGGAACAGATTAGTCTGCAAACTGCTTCCAGCTGTCTTGAAAACCATGATCTGTCTCAATCTTCTATGGGTGCCGCTGCCTTTGCTAGACAAGGAACAAATTCCTTTATTGCTCAGTCTTTTGTCTCTGGCGTCTAGCATCCAAGTTTATTCAAGTGGTTCTGAGCCCTAGGCAGCAGGGTGGGGTGGGGTGGATATGGGGTGTGTGTGTGTTCTGGGACAGGCCTGAAGCCATCCTGCAGTAGTAGGAATAATGGGGATTACAGAAAGGCCAAACTTGCCCTGGAACCTTTTATTGCTCTGCTAGATCAGGGGAGATCAAGGGGCTGTCCGGGGGGGCGGAGTCACCCTGGAGCAAGCCTGGGAACTCTCCTCTCTGCAGCCCTGAGTGGCTCTCCACAAGGAAGAACATGGAGCCAAAGGTCCTTGGCTCCCCACACACGTGAGTGCTGCTACATCTAAGCATCCCAGACAAGGAACTGAGGTTGGAAAAGTTGGTTTTCTCTCTTTGCATGAAGGGATGAAAATATCCTGGGGCTGAGAGGGGTGGAAGCAAGAAAGCTCTGTCATTGTTATTGTACAAATCTATGAGGCCAGTATAAACTGTGATGAGTGGTGTATATATATAAGTGATGATAATAAATCATATTTTTTTCATACCTTTGCTTTGGTTTTGTACTCAAATTAATTGTGAGAAATGAACAAGCTACCCGCAACTATATACATGAATAACAAAAATCACCCTGTAAAGAATCAAAAAAGTAATTTTATCTCTCTATTTATCTAAGAGACAAAACTTCATGTGGATAAATAAAAGTTTATATTTCATAACTTTCCTTGTTATGTCCTTGCATAAGAACATAAGAAGAGCCCTGCTGGATCAGACCAAGGGTCCACCTAGTCCAGCATTCTGTTCACACAGCGGCCAACCAGCTGTCGACCAGGAACCCACAAGCAGGGCGTGAGTGCAACAGCACCCTCCCGCCCATGTTCCCCAGCAACTGGTGTCTGTAGGCTCACTGCCTCTGGTCCTGGAGGAAGCACATAGCCATCAAGATTAGCAGCCATTGATAGCCTTTTCCTCCAGGAATTTGTCCAACCCCTTTTTAAAGCCATCCAAAGTGGTGGCCATCACTACGTCTTGTGGTAGTGAATTCTATAGTTTAAACTGCCCGCTGTGTGAAGAAGTTCTTCCTTTTATCCGCCCTGAATCTCCCACCAATCAGCTTCATAGGATGACCCCGTTGGGTTCTAGCTTTTGAGAGAGGGAGAAAAACATCTCCCTATCCACATTCTCCACACCAGGCATAATTGTGTACACCTCTGTCATGCCTCCCCTTACCCTCCTTTTTTCCAAGCTAACCAAGCCCAGCTGTTGTAACCTTCCCTCATAGGGAAGCCCTTGATCAGTTTAGCTGCCTTTTTCTGTGCTTTTTCCAGCTCTACAGTATCTTTTAGGTGTGGTGACCAGAACTGGACACAGCATCCCAAGGGTGGTCCTTAACAGCCCTTGTGGCAGGAATAAGGGATGTCAACACCAGGTTTTGTTCGTTGCCATTACTGACGTTGGCTTGCCTCTGACCTCTCAGTGCTACTCTTTGGATCGTTCCATAAGCTGTGAAGGGGACCGCACAGCTTTTGTTGAATCCCTGAGGTAACATCACATGCAAAAGGTTGTGCCAGGACAGTAGAGTTCTCCCAGCTGATGTGGGGGGGGGGGGCGGCTATGCTTGGAAATTTAGCACGGTAACCCTAAAACAAAGCATGCTGGATGATGCTCCTTGCAAGGTGTTCTTTTCCCATACAGTCTGCCAAGTCTCATGGTTTTGTTTATGCATCACAAGGGGCTGGGCCTGGAAGGGATTAGATAGGATTTGTCATGCAAATCCATTTGGGATTTAGCAAGGGTCAGGAGATTAAGGCCTTAGGTATTGGCTAGTTAGGTCCCAAGCTGGCCTTTTTAAAGATCCTTGAAGAGGGACCCTCTGGGGAAAATGTGAGGGCAAAGCTCTGAGCTGCCAGAAGCCCACCTCCTCGTCAAAGATTTTGTAGAAGCCACTGCCTCATCTCTGGAGGTCATATTTCCCCCTCAGCACAGGCCCCCATGGCCCCCAAAATTGTACTGATAACAGGTTGCTCATCTGGCATCGGCCTGGCTTTGGCTGTGAAGCTAGCACAGGACAAGCAGAGGAGATTCAAAGGTGAGGTTTTTAGAATTGTGTTGGCCAACGCCTGAGACTTTTTTTTTTATTTGGTTCTTCCCCCACCCCCTGCTTTTGTACCACCCAACCCAGCCTCCCCCAACCTGGTGCCCTCAAGATGTTTTGGACTTTTAACTTCCATCAACCCCTGTCTAATGGTCAGGAATGCTGGGAGTTGTTGTCCAAAACTTCTAGAGGGCACCATGTTGAAGAAGGCTGACCTAGCCTGATGAAGGGTTTTGGAAACCTCGAAAGCTTTCACACTTTTTGTGACATTTTGATCCTAATAAAGGTATTGCTGTGGATTTTGGATTTTTTTTCATGGACCAGTGCAGCTATCTTTGTTTTTGCTTTTACTTTTTAAGAGAGAGTTTATTATTGCGTGTAATACAGGGAACTAAATCGCTGCCTACCTTGCTTTAGTCTAATTCATTTTATTAAGTTAGACATAATGACATAATCAAGTCATTTGCTTTCCTAATTCCTTTCTAGTTGGAATCTCCTCTCCAGCATTTAGCACAAATTATTTTGTCCTCTGTAACAGGACAATAGGTTTTCAGAGAATTGAAAGTGGTTAGAGAGGGCTCAAATGCTGTGGTGTACAAATGCATTCTGCCTCATTGTCACCTCTGATCAATCAGGTCTGGCAGGGTTTTTGAAATGATACAAAAGCTTGCAAAACCTCTTGGGCAAGGTGCAAGCGAGAGAAGTGTGCACACCATTGAGCAACGATCCCTCTTTCTAACCAGTTTTCTTGCTCGTCTCCAGCACTGTATTCTTTGTACAGGTCTTGTTCTTGTCCTTCTGTACTGGAAGGGTTGTTCGACTGCGTGTACCCCAGTGTGCGTGTGCATGCACATACCGTTGGTGTTTTTATAGCACTGTTATCAGTTCAGGCCAGTTAGTCTTTGGCAGGGAGAGAACCGTGGGAATTGCGGGATGCAGGCAATACCTGCTCCAGGATTGGGGGGGGGGGGGGCGGCTCTTGGACAAGGAACCCTCAGTCCGCCCCCATAAGCTGGAAGAGATGGGACGTGCAAGTGGAGGTTCTCTCATACCACCTCTGACCTTCTTGAGATCAGTGATGCTGTTGGGACAGTGGGCCCCTTGCCGGTCTTGGGGCCCTGCACGAGCACATTTAACTGTTTATAACAATAGTTATTGAGCTTGCCAGGTATATAGGTGATTCCCAGGAATACAGGAAAGCTGTACTGTTGCCCTCACTGCACCTCTAGGGCTGGACAGTTTCTTTACGGCCTGCATGGAATCGGCTTAAGTCTTTGGTTTCGAACATGCCATAGCCTGTTATAAAAATGTGGGGATGGATAGCACTCTAGCTGCACGCTTTGAAATTAACTTCCGATTATATGGTGGTAGCTTTTACGTTTGTTTCTAGTAAAGTTGACTGTGGAATTTCTAAAGGGGACAGAAGAAGCTGGTTTCTTCTACTGCTTTCTTTTCTTGTCCCAGCCTTAATTTTTAAATTCAGATTTAGGAACATAGGAAGCTGCCTTAGACTGAGTGGCGCCATCGGTCCATCTAGCCTAGTATTGTTGACACTAGCTGGTGGTGGTTGTCCATGGTTTCAGGCAGGGGTTTTCCCATCCCTATCAGGAGATGCCGGGCATTGAACCTGGGACCTTGTGCGTGCAGAGCGGGTGCTCTACCACTGAGCTATGGTCCCTCCCCGATTTCAGCCACATCTGCTCAACACCAAAAGAGCAAGGCCTGCACATATGCTTTTAATAGCAGTTTGATCTGCAGAAATCAGCAGGTTTTCACAGCATGGAGATAAACATTATCACCAGCTAAAGTCTGCAGGTCAAAAAGACACAGTTGCAGGACCAATTGAAAAGTTGGCAACCTTACCTATGTTGGGTGCTTGGGAGGGTTTTAACAAAGTCTTTATAACCTTTGTCAAGGGTCTGAAAATTTGGCCAAGGTACAAAGTAAAGCTGGGAGTAAGCGTCAGGGTGGAATTCAGGGCAGTTTGGGCTGGCATGACCAAGCTCCTGTGTTCCAGTGATCGCCACAATGAGAAATGTGGCCAAGAAGGAAAAGCTGGAAGCAGCTGCAGGGCCTGCTCTCAACAGGACGTTGGAGATCAAACAGCTGGATGTCTGTGATGAGGAATCCATCCGCAACTGCATCAACAGCATCCCCCAGCGGCATATTGACATCCTCAGTGAGTATCCAAAAGGTTTGCTGCATTACCCATCTCCTGGGGCCAGGCTTGCAGAGAGGGGGTACATAGCGAACCCTCAGAAACCCCTGGGCACGTATGTACGTGATGTTTCTCCCCTACACTTTGGGTGTGACAGCAGCAGCTGGGGTGGGGTTAAGGGACTGGAAACTTTCCCAGGTGTTGATCTATGTTGACTGTGTACACATTATATGCTAGTTCAGGCACACACACACACACACACACACACTCCATGGTGCGTTGTGTATGTATTCTGCATGCTGCTCATTACACAAAAGGAAAATATGAGCAAAGCTGTAACACCTCTATTCTCATACCATGGACCAACACCTATTGTCTTCCCTACCTCACCATTATACATTGTTTGAAGACACTTCTCCAACTTGTGTATGCTGTATTTGTTTTACTTTTCAGTATAGTGTCCTGAGCTGTTTTAACGGGCAAGACAATGTTTGGTCCTTTGACTGAACGGATATGCTAGAGAAGCACAATTGTCTTACACAACATTATTGACGGTTCACCATGGACCTCACCAGCTCTACTGAGGTGAAACGTAGGCTGTGCGCCACGTGGTGCCTTCCTAGCCATATCTGTGTGACCGATCGACCAGCTACCCGAGACCCATCCCACCCCCCAATGTCAAAGTATATGTGACACCATTCACGCCATCAGCAATGACATAAATGGTTTTTCAAAGTAAATAGCAAGTGTGGGTGGGAATCCAGGTTGAGACTCTGGCGGTGGTGAGGGGGTGTCCCCTGTTGCAGTCAGGAAAGGAAAGGTCCCTTTTGCATCAGTGAATGAGATATCACAGGAATCCAGGGACAAGGTTGCACCCTCAAGAAAGACAACTCTAGCAATTCATATGGAACAATTTAATAAGGCACCTCCAAAAGGTAAAAAGAGGGGCAATGATGGGCCCAGAATTGGCAGTGGTCCAGCCTGAGAATTTTCAGCTCTGGCCTTAACATATTTCATTGTTCCGCTTCCCACCCCAACTCTTCTCTTGAGATGAATTACTGCAGTTACTACAAAACATAGCCCTGCTTTGTCTGCGGCTTTCCTGCTCATTCTGCCCATGGCGTCGCTAAGGATAGGGACCAAAATATAGGGACTGTCCCTTTTAAATGGACACAGCTGGAACATGTGATTCTTTTTGCCCTCCAAGAGGTCAGAAGCGTGGAGCACACTGGGCAGATCTTCTAAGCCCACAGACCAGGACGGGAGGGGGAGAAAGGAGGGACAGAGGGCTGAGCACAACGTTTGTACCAGGCCCAGAAACTCCAGTTGGTTCTGCAGTTCTCCCCAGGCCATGGTGAAGAGGCTGGGCTCAGCCTAGCCAAGAGATTTAACATCCCCCTCACATCTCTTCTGAGATGGTCGCCATTTTCTGCTCCTGACCAGGCTTCCGTACCTTCAGGAGCTGAATGGCTGCACAGGGGAAGCATCTTCTCTCTCCCCTCTCCACAAATTACTGCATGGCTGGAAAAAGCTTTCATTTCCCCATCGCCTATTAAAGGCACAGGAGCCCTCCCAGAGGTCCCAAGCAAAGCTCAGAGCAACTCCTGGTGATCGATGAGCTGCTGTGGTGCTGCTGGGGGGCGGCAGTGGGGCAGGAGAGATGTGCGTTGGCGGTGCCTCAGGTCAGAGTACTGCACCATGCCATGCAGGGCAGTGTCATGACTGTAAAGCCGGCCGGTATTATTCATCCCCGTATGACAGCTGGGGGAAGAACTGAGGCTGACAGAAAAGCAGCCTTTCGTGAGTCCGCTTATTGAGTCCGTGACGGAGGTGAAATGTAACGTTTCATATTCTCACATTACAGACCCAGGAACTGCAAAGGGTGCATTTGGTGTCGTATGAAAAAAGCCCTGAGAGATCCTTGATTAATCCTAGTAGCATTTTAAAAAGAGGCTTAAACCAGGGCGGGGGGAGGAGAAGATACTGCATATCACATTATTCTGAACAGAGACACCCATGTAGGTCGGGAACACGTACCAGGGAGGGCAGCTGGATAAATAAAGTGGTGCGGGGTTGTTCTCTGAAATTACAAAACAATGGAGTCCAGTGTGCAAATGTTGCGTGACATCCTTGGCCCATTCCAGAGCATTGATTCTGCTCATGCTGAGCCAATCTAAAATCCGGATTGGCTGAGGACCTAAGTGGCCCGGCCCGGCCAAGAGTTGCTTAGGTCCTTGGCAGAAGATCACTGTTGCAGAGGGGAGGGAGGGGAGTCCACCCAGCCAGGCCCCCGCTCTGCCTCTTGCTATATTGGATTGTTTCTTCTGTGGGAAGAGACAGATGTCCAGAACCCACGTAGGAGCTGCTTAAGAGTTTACACATGTCTGCACATGTATCATTTGATGACTGCAGAATCCTGGATTGTGGAATATTTTCTGATAGAACGATGAGTACAATGTTTAAGACAAGGTGTTCATCTATTGCCACCCAGTCTTTACTCCCACAAAATGATTTCTAAAAACAATGTAGTAGGAAGACCTACTTGCACATGGGACAGAGCAATGTGTGGGTTATCCTGCCTTTCTTTCTTTCTTTCTTTCTTTCTTTCTTTCTTTCTTTCTTAAAAGAACCCACTGCTGCAGTCTTCAAGAAAGTTCCCAATTGGACCTCACCTTTAGGAAACACCGCCTCAGCTATAAAACCTTTAATCCATACAACCAAAATAAACCCTCTATACCTAAATTATAGATCCTAAAAGAAACTCAGTAGCCTGGGTTCCTATGTCGCAGTGTGGGACTGGCACCACCACTAAAGACAACCTTTCAAAAAGCTTTCAAAAATTAAGATGCTTATTAATGTAAGTTGCTTACAAAAGGGAATAAAATGTCACTCTACAAATAATACTGGATTGAGATTACTTAAAATTTCTTGAATTAAATACTCTTGGTTCCCATTCCTAATAGGTAAGATAATCTTCCCCAGCTAAATAAGCCCTCAGTAGCTTTTCCTTCAGACCAAATTTCCCTAAACTCCATCCCAAACAATTCCTCACAAACAGGAAAGATGCTGTACACAGTCTTCCTCTGCTTCCAGTTCTTCCTGCTTCTTCTGGCTTCTTGGATGATTCAGTTGTTTCAGGGAAAACTTGCTGAAGTTCCCTCTGGTCAGACATAACATAGGAGCCTAAAATGTATTATTTATAACTTGCTTTGCTCATAACATGATGATGTTTGATGTACTAAATTTAAAAGTATAGTTTATTGCAACAATAATTACAAATGTACGGAGTTTCCTTTTAAGAGAGCAATCCTATGGCTCCCGGACAGTGTCTGGGGAGCCATAAGATGCTGCAGAACTCCTCCATTACAACCCGCAGAGTCTGATCCTGCGTGATCTTGGAAGGAGGGGGCAGTGGAAAGGCCGCATGACACTGGGCAGCCTGGGGAGAGCTTGTTGATCTGCAAACCCCTCCATTCCTGCCTCTGCCCACCCTGCAGGGACAAGAGACCGATCTAGCTAAAAATGCTGAAATGGAGGAATGGGGAGGTGAGATCAGAGCCCTCTATCTATCAAGCGACTCATCCATAGGATTGCACTCCAAATGTTTTTATTTTTAATTAGAATTTTATGAGCAAACCAAGTTGTACATAATACATTTTAGCTTAATCACTTTAGATCTGTAAAGAGGGCTATAAAAGTAAGTACTGCATTTTTTTTTCAATTTTCCCCAACATTTTGTCCACAAACAACCAGGAAAAAAGGGGTGCGGATTTCCCCCCCATTACTTCAAAATGTTCATCAATTTACATCTCTATTCACCTCTCTCCCCTTAGGCACACTGGCAAGCCTTCCTCCCACTACTTTTCCCCCAGCTGGGTTCCATAGATGCAAATACAGCTCAGGAATCCTGGCTGGTGTAAAAGTGGGTGGTGAAGGAAGGGTTAAACATTCCCCCCACCCCGAAACACCCCTGCTGACATCATTTTGCCTTGGAGGAACACCAGCCAAGCTTCCCAGACACACAATGGCCAACAGACATGCAGTTCTGGCCTAATCTGATATGAAACTTCCATTGGACTATCTGTCTATGACAGGGCCAGCCCTACCCTTAGGCATAGTGAGGCAGCTGCCTCAGGTGGTGGATGGTTGTAGGCAGGGAGTTGGAGGACATTGCTGTGTGTGCCCTGTGCCCTGTCCTACTCCAAAGCTAGCCTGGTGCCTTCAGGTGGTGTCCCTGTCCCATCACTCAGGCTGAAGTAAGATTCAGCAGTCAGTCTGGTCAGCTTTGGTATATGCAATGGGTGGCATGGGCAGGCGTCATCTTGTTCTTTGCTCAGGCAGCAAAACGCCTTGAGCTGGCCCTGGTGACAACCCATTCACAGACTCATCGTTTGATGCTGTAGCCCTCTGCTGATGGCCTCACGTACATGAAAACCAGCTCTCAGTTTTCCAGGCCAGGGGCTTGAGACATCCAGCTCTCCATGGAGTTCTACCTGCCACGTGGTATACTTCTTAAGGCCTACATGGTTCCTGATAGTCTGTTCCCACTTGACACTTCCTTTCACTGGACGCTGAGGAGATTAACAGAACACTCGGCTGCCTCTTTGCAGTCAACAACGCTGGCGTGGGCCTCATTGGTCCCATCGAGTGCCAGTCTATCGAGGAGATGAAGGCCCTCATGGAGACCAACTTCTTTGGTGTGGTGCGGATGATTAAGGAGGTCCTCCCTGACATGAAGAAACGGAGGAGTGGCCACATCGTGGTCATCAGCAGCGTCATGGGGTTGCAAGGTAAGCTGGCTTTGCTGCATTCGCATGGCTTTGTCCATGCAAACACAATACACACAAGTTCATGCGCCCCAGACAAGGCAGATCCTCTTGACCCAAATCCTCTGGAACATTAAGGCTGCAATGCTAAACTCACTTACGAGAGAGTAAGCTCCACTGACGATAAGGGAACGCTGAGTGAACATACATAGGATTGCATACTGCCTAGGTCAGAACCACCACGGCAAACGGTTCCCGGGAGCTAACTGGAAGCCAGGGCTGACCTTGAAGTGCCGGTGCAATATGCTCCCTGCAATTTATGCCTGATAATACGCAAGCCACGGCTTTCTGAAGCCATTTCAGCACTGTGTTCAAAGGTGGCGCTGCGCAGAGGGCCTCACAATAAGCTAGCGACACGTTGGTACGAGAAATAACGTTCCAAATTATGTAACAGATTTCACAACAGCCTCCTGATAACCCATGCGTATGGACCCTGTTGCTTAATCCTTTAATTCTCATCCTCCACTGAAACGAAGCCTGAGAGTGCGATCCTGTGCATGTTTGGACAGAAAAAAGTCCTACAGCTCCCAGAATTCCCCAGCCAGCCAGGAATTGTAGGACTTTTTTTCTGCCTAAACATGCATAGGATTTGTCAGGGTTGGATCGGAGCCCAGAGAGCCCCAAAGCAGTTCTGATTCTGAGGAAGAGATAGAAACAATGGGAGAGGAACCTGCGCGCTGTTCAGAGGCGCGGCCAGGGGGAGAGCCCCTCCCGGTACACATTCCTGAGAGTGATAGTGACCCTGACAGGGAGAGGGAGGTGCAACAGCAGTTTCTGGACGCTAGGCGCAGGCACAGCGTCAAGCGGGAGATGGCGGGCGCTGAGAGGAGGCGCTCAGCCTGCTTGGCGCGACGGCAACAGCAGTGCCCCAATGCCCCATGGGAAAGGGTGGACTCTCTCCTCCTAGCCTATAAGTTCAGAGGTTTCCCGCCTTCCCCTCCAAACGGAGATCAACTGATTCCTAAGGCTAGAACCCCTGAGTAGGCAGCTCTCTTAAGTCTCACTCTAGGATCAAGGAATTAACATCTGTAAGCGTCATTAGGTTGAATGGGAATAAAGCCTTTGAAAAGAGCCCTATTGTCTGCGCGTTGATTCTGGCTACCTGAGGATTTCAGAAGGCAGCAGGGGCGACCTCTTGACAGGATTGCACCCTAACCCTCATTTTGTGCAACCTCATTTGTTGACATCTTCCCTGCTACCTGGGATTCTCCCCTTCCCTCTCTTGGTGGCCTCCCTCACGGTCAACATTTGGTTGTCAGCTTCTTGGGCTGGGCTGGTCGCTATTGCTTATGTTATTCTGCAAAGAGCCATGAACAGTGGATGATGATGTCTTTATTTTTTGCCCCAGTCATCGGGGTGCCTTGGACCTGCCCTGAAGATGGAGCTTCAGGGACAAAATAGATGCAGCACTTGTCATGTAATTTGCCCTTGCATCGTTTGTTCTTCTTTGACAAAGAGCTGGTGGGTCGGTGGGTGGGAACCCCACACTCAAGGGAGAACGACACAGTTAAGGTCTCGTGTGTTCGGCCCCCATCTCTTCTCTTTGGCATCTCTCACCCAGGCATCGTCTTCAACGACATCTACACCGCCTCCAAATTCGCCGTTGAGGGCTTCTGCGAAAGCCTCGTCATCCAGGCACTCAAGTTCAACGTCTTGTGAGTGGCTGATAACCCAGTGACGCTTTCAGACCCTGCGTGGATACAGTCAGGGTTGCCATCTTTCTCTTTCCTGGCAAGAAAGGGTCTCCTCTGGCTTTGAGAGCTGTCAGACTGACGGAAATTCAACAGGGGTCGCTTCCTCCACCGAAAGACTCTAGTGAAAGGAAGAGGTTCCCTTCTTGAATCTCTAGCGGGAGAAAGTGGCAACCGATATAGAGAACGGTTGCACCGTTAACTGAGGAAGGAATAGACCGCAGGCACTATGCTTAGTTCAGGGTTTGCAGCATCCCCCTTCAGCTGCCCCCGACAGCCAGGTGGGACAATTCAGGTTGATTTAGTGACTGAAACCCGGAGCAGATTCACTGCCCCGCGGACATTGGACTCACCAGCCTTTACCGATTTAGTGGTCGTTTCTCTCAAACTGGGTGCCCGCGAAGCTTATTTGGCTAGCAAGCCACGTTGAATGCAGCTGACTTTCCTAGAAATCACAAACGGGAGCTAAGGATGTGGCGGGCCTGGCGGGGCCAACCAGAAGTGATTCTGCGCAGCATAGATTTGGGGTTGGCCTCCGGGATTTCCCCCTCCTGATTTAGCAGTAATGGCCAAATGAGCCCTTTTCAGTCACCATTTCCCATACAATCACGATCACGTGGAGGGAGAGAACAGGGCCCAGCCCCAGCCCTCATGTCTCCCACCGACCCCTGCAGGGATTAAAAAAAGAAGTACATTGATGTGCAAATGAGACGGAATGGAGTTATGGATGAACACAGGCAAAACTGAGCTGGGCTAGAACTGACTCATCCGTCCATCCGTCCGTCCTTAGTGGCGGGTCCTGGAGTAGATCCTTAGACTCTAGGGCTGATCCTGCTCAAGTAGGTGATCCTCCAAGAATGGATTCCGATTTGTGATTAGCATGGGGTATGGATTGTTTAGCAATAAGGGAAAGGACTGCTGATTATTCCTCTTTTTAATAATTATTCAAAAGTTTTAATAGCAATCCTGCCTTTCCTCTTCTTGTCTCTGCAATTTAATTACTACCCCCTCTGGCAGCTCCTGTTGAAGGGGAAAGGGTCCCAGGTGGCCAGCACCCACCAGAAAAGGAGGGGCTCCTGGAAAAGCCTGGCCTTTATGACTAACTGTGCATCCTTGATTTGTAGTGTCAGTTTGATAGAGCCGGGCCCGGTGGTGACCCAGTTTGAGATTAAGGTCTACGAAGATGCGGAGAAGGCCGACTACTCCCAGACAGATCCCGAAACGGCTGAGATATTCACCAAGGTCTACCTGAAGAACTCCAAGGCCATCTTCTCCAGCTTGGGCCAGACCCCGGAAGATGTAGCTGAGGTGAAAATCCTGGCATCTTCTTAGACTGTTTGTGTGTAAGGAGGGCTGTCATCTTGTTTGTGAAAGGTGACTTTAAAAAGAACTCGCTGTGCACGTACGGTAACTTCACACATATGGCTGCTAAGGGAGCTGAGTGCTTGATCCCCAGCAGAGAAGGAGAGATCGTACTATGCTGAAGTGATGGAAGCTAGCATTTCCGCTCCAGATTACCGCAGAATCTCTATAGTAATATTGCCAGGAAGTTTTAGCCTGCAAATAACAATCAGTTAACAGGTTTGTGAAAGGAGGAGATCAACTTCCCTCCCATCATTTAAAACAAAGGTGGGCAGACGTTAGGCTTGCAGGGTCTACTTGTTTTTTCATTAGAACCCCAAGGACCGCAAAGAGCAAAATTGTGGCTCAGGAAGGCCAACACAGAATTCCAGGAATTTGTTTTCAGTACCAGAACTGGAGCTTGCACAGAGATCCTTTCACATACAAATCTGCTTCTGTTCCCCCCTGCACCCCCCACAAGCTTTCTTGATTTCAGCAGCCTAATTTAGTAGGGAATAAGGCTTTCTGTTTAAATCATTGAGACTCAGAAACCTTTGCTGATCTACTGCAAATCACCTGGAGATCTACCAGTAGATCCTGATGTACCTTCTGCCCACCCATGTTTTAAAGCACTAGCACCACCAGTATCTGTGAGGGAAGAGGAAGTTGTCAGTTTGGCTGGGATTAAAACCTTACATATGCCTTTTAGGGACAGGATAGAGTAGCTTTCCTGGGGCAGGTTGAAGACTGGGTAGAGCCCGCAGAAGGTAGAGAAAACAAAGGGGGCAAAGTGGCGGAAGGAAAGGGTTGATGTGGTCAACAGACTCTGAATCAGAGAGGTGAAGTAGAAAGAGATTTGAGAAAAAGGGCCAAGGAGACTGGGGCTAATAAGAGAAGGGGGAATGAGGACTGAATTTCACATACTGATGTCCATTAACAAGCCTATGTTTTGTTACAGACTTCTAGAATTCTATACTAACAGTAATAATGTATACAGAATTAGGGTTTGCCTGGAGCCTAACATTTGAAGCCCACCCACCTACCCCAGCCCTACAACATGTCTGGCCACTCTAATCCAAGAAAAACCAGCCCCAAATGGTGAAGTCAATGAGAGAAATGAACGGAGACAACTCCATCACCTTCTCTGTCCTTTCCCCTCTAAAACTATCCTAAATGATTGCATATTTGCTCCCATTTTCTTCCTCTTATAATACTCTGCTTGTTTACAAATTATTTAGTTCCATGAGCAAATAATTCCACCTAATCCAGTTCCAAAGCCTTTTAAATTTCTGTGAGCTGTGTATCGTCCGTGAAGCTTTAGTTCCCTGCACCCACCCCACAGTAAGCTTAGCAAGGAGACCCTGGCGGAACTCGGAAGGCATAGCTAATGCCAGTGGGTGGCTTACTGTAAACTACTACAGAATCTATCATGCAGCGTGAGTGCGATTGCAGCACAGAGGCATGGGGGAGCTTGGGGCCTTTATAACTTTACAGCTAGAACAGATGGAGGCATAAATAGGAATAGTCAGAGTCTGCTAAAGCAATGTGAGGGAAGTATGTCCCCCAATTTCAGAACACATATCTATTTTGATTTTGGTTTGTGGTAGAATTTGCTGGCAAGATGAGCTTCGGATGCTGGAACGTGTTGCTCAGGGCACCAAGAGAGCAGAGAGGCTAAAGGCAGTGTGTGGCATTGTCTTGAGTTAACATGTCAAATCTTGGACTGCAAGTTTCTAGTTCCTATGGAATAGGAGTACCAGCCATCAGAAACAGTGCTAGCAGGTGCTGAAGGCTTGTCCTTTTTAAGCAGGAGACACCAATGCAAACGTATTCATGCACCATTTTATATGTTCCTGGAGGACAGAAGACCTTACTCCAACTCCTGGCAAGCCTTCTAATGCTCCCCTGATTGCTTATGTAAAGTGAGTAGGAATGAAAGTGATTTAGAAATAGTTGTATGGGGAAATCAGTTCTGGGTGAGACCTGCAGGGAAAGGAAGCTAAGGAGTGTCTGACTCAGTGTTGTATATAGTTTGGTAGCAGCCCACTGCTAAGTGAAATTTGTTCCTTAGAATTCAGACTCTGTTGCTCATTTTATAATCTTGCAAATACTACAGCTTAGACTCACCCATTCACCTTCTAGCAATAACTAGTTTTGATTAATCCTCTGGGAAACTGAATCCTAGAAGGGCACGGCCCCTACTGGGTGTCATTAAACTTGAAAGGTTGTCACAGAGGGGAAGGCCGCCGCCGCTGCCACCACCATCAGGCCTTCCCTTCAGACTTCTGCCTGGCAGACCGCCAGTCCCTGCAGGACCAGGCCCCCAGGTACCGAGCCAGCTGTGCTGCGCCACCTGCCCCTCCCTGGAGGGGCTACATAAGCTGGCTGGCTGAGGTGGCCTGGGAGAGCCAGGGCCTGCAGGAGAAGCCACCACCACCGGGGAAGAGGCGTGCCTGCTGCTGCAGCTGCTGGGCCTGCTGCCGCTGCCGCCGCCACCACCAGGCCTTCCCTGTGGACTCCTGCCTGGCGTTATTTTTAAGGGGATTTTTTAAAATTGTTTTTTGTTGTTGTTGTTTTTTCTGGGGGATTTTATTGTGTTTTTAGGGGTGGGTAGCCTGCCTGATAGGCGGGAGCGAGGGGGCATGTGTCCACCTGATGGAGGCAGTGGGGGGAGTGTTGGGGGCCAGAAGATACCGAGGCTGGGCGGCAGGCGCTGGCGGAGCGCTAGGGGCAGGCCATGCCAGGTAAGGGGAACAAGGGAGAGATGTGTAGTATCTGTCCCCTGCTCCAGGCCTGTCCAGAGCCAAAGGATGGCTGGGGGAGGCGTGACTCCATCTTCTGGCCTTCTCACTCCTTCGTTTGCTGCTCTGCAATGCCAGGTCTGTTACCCAGAAAACTTCCCTCATCCATGACATGATCCTGGACGAGGGTGCAGACCTGGCATGTATTACGGAGACCTGGCTGGCCGAGGCTGCTGCTCCAACCCTTGCAGCCATGTGTCCAGCCGGATTTTTGTATGCACAGCAACCGAGGGCTGGGGATCGGGGAGGGGGAGTGGCTGCTCTCTACCGAGAGTCCTTGGTCTTCACCAGACCCCCTTTCCGGGAGACCAAGGTTGCTGAGTGCATGTACTGGAGGTTGGGCCCGAAGGGCAGTCTGGGGATTCTGCTCGTGTACTGTCCACCCCGCTGCACGACTGACTCCCTGGCCGAGGTGCTTGAGGTGGTCTCTGATGTGCGTGTGCAGTCCCCTAACTTACTGGTGTTGGGGGACTTCAACGTACATTCGGAGGCCATCCTCACAGGAGCACCTCGGGACTTCATGGAGACCATGGCCTCCTGGGAGTTGCACCATATTCTAACTGGGCCCACCCATGTAGCCGGTCATGCACTAGACCTTGTGTTTGTTTCTGGAGAAGCGGGCAGTGATCTGGAAGTCGGGGGTATATCCACCACCCCCTTGTCATGGTGAGATCACTATCTGGTGACGTTGGACTTCTCGGTTCCACAACCCCTCCGCAGGGGTGGAGGACCCATTAAAATGGTCCGCCCCAGGCGTCTTATGGATCCGAATGGATTCCTGAACGTGCTTGGGGATTCTCTGGGGCACGCCAATGGCCACTCGGTCGAGACCCTGGTGGGTGGCTGGAATGCCGCAATCACTGGGGCATTAGATCGGGTGGCTCCGAAACGCCCTCTCCCCCTGAACAGGGCTCGGACTGCACCATGGTTCAATCCGCGGTTACGAGCTCTGAAACAGGAGGTGAGACGGCTAGAGCGCCGGTGGCGGAAGTCTCGCTCCAAAGACGATCAGACACGGGCTAGAGCTGTATCTTCAGCCTATCACGTGGCGGTGAAGGCAGCAAAAAGGAATATTATGCTGCCTCCATCGGGTCTGCAGAGTGCTGTCCCAGGAGGCTGTTCCAAGTGGTCCGGAGCCTGGTCAGTCCTGTGGCTCCTGAACCACTGGAGCATTCTAAGGCCTCCTGTGAGGCCTTGGCAAGGCACTTTGCAGATGAAATTGATCGGATAAGGAGTGTTACTCCGCACGCTGTGGATACAGTTAGTGAGCAAGAGGCAGCCTGTGGCAAACCGGTTTTGTGGGATCGATTCCAGCTTCTTCCTCCTGATGAAGTGGACAAGGTGCTTTCATCTGTACGGCCGACCACCTGCTTAATTGATCCTTGCCCATCGTGGCTCATTATGGGCTGCAGAGAGAGACTGGGTGAGGGGATCAGGGCAGTGGTGAACGCCTCCCTTGAGGAGGGAGTGATGCCATCAGCCCTCAAGGAGGCAGTGATCAGACCGCTCTTAAAGAAGCCCTCCTTGGATCCCCAAGTTCTGAACAACTTTCGCCCAGTCTCAGATCTGCCATTTTTGGGCAAGGTGATTGAGCGGGTGGTGGCGATGCAGTTGAAGGCACACTTGGAAGAAACTGATTATCTAGACCCATTTCAGTCGGGCTTCAGGCTTGGGCATGGGACAGAAACGGCCTTGGTTGCCTTGGTAGATGATATGAGGAGGGCTCTGGATAGGGGTGAATGCTCCTTCCTTGTTCTCCTCGACCTCTCAGCGGCTTTTGATACCCTTGGCCACGGTATCCTCCTGGACCGCCTGGAGGGGTTGGGCATTGGAGTCACCGTATTGCGGTGGTTCCGGTCCTTCCTCTCCGGCAGGTACCAGAGGGTAGCACTGGGAGAGGAGGTTTCGGACCCGTGGCCACTCACTTGTGGGGTGCCACAGGGTTCCATTCTCTCCCCGTTTCTATTTAATATCTATGTGAAGCCGCTGGGGGCTATCATCAGGAGGTTTGGGGTGCAGTGTCATCAATATGCGGATGACACGCAGCTCTACCTCTCGTTCAAATCTTCACCAAGGTTGGCCGTAGAATCCCTGTCCATATGTCTGGAGCCGGTGAGTGGCTGGATGGGGAGGAATAAGCTGAAGCTGAACCCTGACAAGACCGAGGTACTTTTGGTGGGAGACAAGAGGAGGCTGGGGGATGTTGACCTGGTGTTGAATGGGGTACGGCTACCCTTGAAAGACCAGGTCTGCAGCCTGGGGGTCATTTTGGACTCCCAGCTGTCCATGGAGGCTCAGGTGTCAGCTGTGAGCCGGACAGCGCTGTATCAACTCCATCTGATACGGCGGCTGCGCCCCTTCCTTCCCGACCATCTGCTCCCATCGGTAGTACATGCCCTGGTCTCCTCTCATTTAGACTACTGTAATGCGCTCTACGTGGGGTTACCCTTGAAGACGGTTCGGAAACTGCAGCTGGTACAGAACGCGGCGGCTCGCCTGATTAAAGGCAGCCACCGGCGAGATCACATCACTCCAGTGCTGAAGGAGTTGCACTGGTTACCAGTTGTTTTCCGGGCCAAATTCAAGGTGTTGGTTTTGACCTTTAAAACCCTATATGGTTCCGGCCCAGCCTATCTTAAGGAGCGCCTCCAGCAACACCAGACAGGCCACTTAACAAGATCAGCCTCTGTTGGCCTTCGCTCTGTCCCATCAGCCAGGACAGCTAGACTGGTGGGGATGAGGGAGAGGGCCTTTTCTGTGGGGGCCCCCACTCTGTGGAACTCCCTCCCTAGGGAACTCCACCAAGCCCCCTCTTTAATGAGCTTCTGTCGTGCATTAAAAACGTGGTTGTTCAGGCAGGCATTTGGGGTGGGTTAGGGTATTTTAGAAAATGTTTTTACTGTAGAATTTTATTGTTTTAAACTGTTTTATTGTATGTTGTACATCGCCCAGAGTGGCTGGGTGACCAGCCAGATGGGCGATTAATAAATTTAATAATAATAATAATAATAATAATAATAATCTCTTCCCGATCATCCCAGAGCGCAGGACACGGAATCATGGGCTCAATTGACAGGAAGCCAGATTCCGGCTGAACATCCGGAAAAACGTCCTGACTGATAGAGCAATACGACAATGGAACCAATGACCTAGGGAGGTGGTGGGCTCTCCCGCACTGGAGGCGTTCAAGATGAGGCTGGGCAGCCATCTGTCAGGGATGCTCTGACCTGGATTCCTGCCTTGAGCAGGGGGTTGGACTCGATGGCCTTGTAGGCCCCTTCCAACCCCACTATTCTATGATTCTGTGATTCGATGGGCTGGCTTCTGGGAAAGCATATTCTGGGAAAAGGGAGCCCGGTGGGATTGCAGGTTGGAGTTAATTTGAGCCCAAATGTTCCAGGACGTAGACCTAAAATCTTTGAAATATTATTCATTGAATTATTACACTGGATATTATTTATTTAGTATGTTTCTATCCCACTGTGCCTCAAAGGAGCTCAAGATGACATACATGGTTCCCCCGCTCCCGATTTCATCCTCACAATGACCCTGTGTGCTAGCTTAGGCTGAGAGAGAGTCGCACTGGCCCAAGCGGAGCCTGTGAGGTGGGATTTGACTCTGGGTGTCCCTCGTCCTGGTGTGACATTCTAGCCGCTGCACCACACTGGCTCTCCGTCGATCAGCCAGTGTTATCTTAGACATGAGGATGTGGATAGGACCAGACAAGACCGGGCCCAAACCGTAGGGGCTAAGTGCCATTTCAGGAGAGGTGTGCCCCCTTTCCAAGACAGCGCTTGCTGTGACATGTGGATGTATCATCTGAAAACAAAGAATGCTTCCAAATCCCAGGGAGTACTAGTTCCCCTCTACTCAGCACTGGTTAGGCCTCATCTGGAATACTGTGTTCAGTTCTGGGCACCACACTTTAAGAAGGATGCAGACAAGCTGGAGAGGGTTCAGAGGAGGGCAACGAAGATGATCAGGGGACTGGAAACAAAGCCCTATGAATAGAGACTAAGAGAACTGGGCATGTTTAGCCTTGAGAAGAGAAGACTGAGGGGAGATAGGATAGCGCTCTTCGAGGACTTGAAAGGTTGTCACAGAGAGGAAGGCCAGGATCTCTTCTCGATCATGCCAGAGTGCAGGACACGGAATAATGGGCTCAAGTCACAGGAAGCCAGATTCCAGCTGAACATCCGGAAAAACTTCCTGACTGTTAGAGCAATACGACAATGGAACCAATTCCCTAGGGAGGCAGTGGGCTCTCCCACACTGGAGGCGTTCAAGACGAGGCTGGACAGCCACCTGTCAGGGATGCTCTGACTTGGGTTCCTGCACTGAGCAGGGGGTTGGACTCGATGGCCTTGTAGGCCCCTCCCAACCCTACCATTCTATGATTCTATGACATACCTTAGATTTCAGCAATCCCTCAGCTATCTAAAGAGCAAGGGAAATGCCTTCCCCAACCCAGGGCTCTCCCGATGGGTTGGAATTAGGGATGCTGGAGAAATTTGAGATGGATTAAAATGAGCTCGGATTTCTAAGACTCTGACCTGTGGAATCCGGTGCCGAGCGCCCCCCTCAGGCCATGCAGAGTCCGTGGACTTTCGGATGTTTTTTTTTACTTTCCTGAAATTTACGCATCAATTGGTAGGAAAATACGTAAGTTTCTGCTGAGGAAACGTTGAATGGAATGGGGGACGATACACTAAATGTTACGTGCTGAGGTAAATTATGTAAATAATTATTACGTAAATGCTTACGTAATTATTTATGTAATTATTTCCGTATTTTCCCACATGACAAAAAAAGATATCTGCATCCGTCTGTGGGCAGATGACGGAACGAAAGGCGCCGGACACTCCGCGAAACACAGATGGAGTGGATTTTACACAGTCGGTACATCTCTAGTTGGAATACAACCCCATCATCCCCTAATGGCTGGGGATGATGGTGCTTGCAGTCCAACCCATTGGGAGGGTGGGGGAGGCTGCCCCAGGGTGTACTGGCATTTATAGGGGTTTCTTCTGTTTCCTTCTACAGCACACGCTGAAAGTCGTCACTGAGGCCAGGCCGCCCTTCCGTCACCAGACCAACGCCGTCTACACGCCCATGACGGCCCTCAAGCACGCCGACCCCAGTGGGGTCTTGATGACCGACTCCTTCTACAAGCTGGTCTTCAGATATGGCACCCTTCTGCACGTCAGCTTGAAAGCCATCCGGCTGATCCGCTGGCAAGCCCGCAAAATGAGGCAAGGCGCCCAGTTGCTAGGTTTCCGATGAGGGGACCCTTTGGAGGGGGCGGCTGGAGTTGCGCGGCCAGGGGGCTGGCAAGCAAGCCCGTTCGAAGCCTAGCTGCACTTCACCCAATTCTCTGTTCACACCTTTCGAACTCTTTCCACTCCCAGTTTTGTTTTCACTCTGGCCCGTGTGTGTGTGTGTGTGTGTGTTTTTAACTTGACACCCCTGAGAAATACTTACTTCACACCCCTGCTGCTTCATATGGTATTGGCGTGCTTTAACCCTGTGGCTTTAATATAATATTTTAGGGCCTGCTGTTCCTTTGCCCGCAGAGAGTGGTTTGAAGGCCTGTGTTACTGCAGCAGCCGAAGGGGTTATGGGGAGTGGGGCATGTGCCCGGGCAGAGAGACCACTTTGTAACTGTGGGTGAGCTGCTCTACGATCCCCGGAGGAAGAGCAGAGGGAAAGATAACAAACAAGAAATCTATTACACCATTTTAAACTTCCTCATTTCCACACTTCTTTAATCCTTCAGTTTGCATGCAAGGATTTTTGTTCTCCATTAGTTTTCACCTTTTAAATCGGCCACTTTTTTCATCCTTCTTTACCCTCCCTTTTGGTTTGTTATCGTTATGTGTGTGCACCCCACTCCTGAAGCGGTGAGACGTTTCAGGGGTTCTAGTGCTTACTTGGGGCTCAGTTTCCCTAGAAGGAGGCCACTGGACCCTTATCGCATGTGTTTATTTTCACATATATACAGGCTGAGCATAAGATGGGGGGGTCACAGCATTAACACACGGACAGATCCTTGTCCCCGTCAAATGTCTAGGGGAACCCAGAGTGCCAAAGGATTTCCTGCAGAGAGCCCAGTCAGCTCTCTGCCTCCTTTTCAAACCTGGTTCCAGCACACACCGACTTTCTGCTACTTACAGACCTCTCGCCCCCTCCCCTTGCCTAGTGGGGGAAAGAAAGATGAGTCATCTCTGCCCATCACTTACGCCTTCTTGGGCCATCCTACCTACCATTGAAACACACTGACAGAATATTACAGCTATCAACTGTCCTTGGCCAGGTCTTAAGAGGTATGGCCCCGGGGCACCCGCACTGAAGAGTTTTGCACCACCTAGCCTGTTGAAGAGTTTTGGGGAACTCCAAAGCTTGCATGTGTCTGTGGAGTTTTGGTTGGTCCTAATAAATATATTTCCCAGCTGTGTAGAGTTGAAAGGGATCCTTAACCTCTTTGCAGTCAGAGGCACTGGGCTGTAGGGATCCCTGAAAGGTCATTCAAACCAATCCCCAAACCTATAACGTTATTTTTCACAACTGGTTCATACCCTTTTTTCGTTTTCACTGCTTTTGCTGCCCTTTAACCACCGTGTTCTTGCTGTTGTCCCCCGCAGTTGTGGCAGTGGAAAGCTTCGGCCTTCTTCCTGCCTTTCCACTCGGTGCAATGGCTTTTCTGAGCCGCTCTGAGAAATGACAAGCCAGTGTCAGTATCTCTTGTGGTTTCGCTTTGGATTCTGGTGTTAACTCAGGCTGTAGACTCCCAGGGTGTTTCCATGCTAGCTTTTCTGTCTGGAATTGCCATCCTGGGTTTACTCACTTTTTACAGGGCATTCAGACCTGGACAGGCCAAATGCAGTTCACACATGTCCCATGCTCCATGGGTGTTTTGGAGGAGCGGGAAGCCGGGTTGGGAGGAGGGAGGGGCCGCGATGCAGGCTCCAGGAAGGAATCGCTTTCCTTCCTTTCGCAGAAGGCTCTGCCGCATGAAGCCCCAGGGTGTGTGTGTGAGCTGGCTGTTGTCAGGGTTGGATCGGAGCCCAAAGAGCCCCAAAGCAGTTCTGATTCTGAGGAAGAGATAGAAACCGTGGGAGAGGAACCAGCGCGCTGTTCGGAGGCACTGTTGGAGGCAGAGCTCCTCCCTGCTCACATTCCCGTGAGTGGTAGCGACCCTGGCAGGCAGGGGGAGGGACAACTGGAGCTTCGGGACGCTAGGTGCCAGCGTAGCGACAAGCGGGAGATGGAGGGTGCCGAGAGGAGGTGCTCAGCCTGCTTGGCACGACGGCAACAGCTGCGTCCCGATGCCCCATGGGAAAGGGGTGGATTTTTGCCTCCTAGCCCTTAAGTTCAGAGGCTTCCCGCCTTTACCTCCAAAAGGAGATCAACCAATTCACTAAGGCTAGAAACCCCAAGTAGGCAGCTCTCTTAAGTTTCCCTCATTAGGCTCCTGCAATTAGCATCTGTAAGCCTCATGCGGTTGAATGGAAATAAAGCCTTGGAAAAGAGCCCTATCGTCTGCGTGTTGATTCTGGCTACTTGAGGATTTCAGAAGGCAGCACTGGCGCTCCTGACAGCTGTCTAGAAGCAGCGCAGACAGCGGGAAGCATCTTTTCCCCTCAGGTTCTACAACTTGCTGCTGACTCAGGGTGCACGCCAACATTTTGGGCCCTTCCTTTTCACCAGCCCTCCCTTTGCTGCTTTGGAGAGGATCGACCAGGGTGCTGGGGCCAGGGTAGGGGACCCTTTGGGTGGCTTGGGCTATCCTGGCTCAGGTCATCCTGCCTGCCCACCTCCACACCTTCCTAACTGAGAGAGGCTGTCAGCGCGCTGCACATGCGCACGCATGTGCACACGCACCCACGTACATCCCACCTCCTCAGTGAGGCAATGTGGGCCTTGGGGTAGGGACTTGATCTTTGTCTCTTTAAGTTATTTTCATTTCCAGTTTGGTAGGTGTATAAATTAATGAAAGCAATGGTGAGAGCTGAGAGCAGCTGAAGAACCAAATGTTCTTCGAGTCCAGGAAAGAGTTAAAAGGTCAATTTGAATCATGATGAAAGCGGAAGCCCCCTCCCCTTTAAACTGCAATAGTCAGGCAGACCTTCTTGACTGAAGGGAGCCATCCTAAACTTACTTTCTGGAGAGTCCCATTCAACCAAATGGGGTTTCCTTCTGAGTCAACAAACTCGCCCATGGGGATTACACAGTTGTAAATAGGGAATATAGCACTCTATTAAATGCCATGTGGAACTAAAGATGTCATTGTGCAGTTGGACAAGATACTTTGTTGGTACTTTCCCCTGATGCCATGAAATCTATAAATGGAACTAGTCTTTATGGGAAATTCTGTGGCTCTTGACAATTTTTTTAGCAACGTCTCAGCAGCACTGAAGGGATGCTAGTGTGGGAAAAGTCCTGAGTTCAAATCCCAACACAGCCCATAGCCTCTCTGGGTGACCTTGAGCAAGTCACCTTCTCAAAAGCGAATGTACCCCATTTTATCCTCAGCATTGCCCGGTGAAGTAACAGATACCCTGAACTCCTCAGAGGAAGGGCTGAACATGATTAATTCTGAAAATGTTGCCAGAAGAAGAGATGTAATAAAGAGAAAGAGGGTTGCAACCACTGTGAGCCTTGTCTGCTTGTGGGTTTCTCATGGTTTCTTACAATGGAGGAGAAAAGCTTTACTTGCCTAATTTTGAAAATTCAGAAGAAGGAGGTGTTCGCCTCCTCACTAATCTTGATTCTTGGCTGCTTTTTGGCCAACAATCAAAGCATTTTAAAAATCCAAAGTTGATTGTTTCCTTTGGCGTTCAGTCAGATCCATCTTCCTTGCAAAGGGTCTGAAGGTAATTGCAAGGCAACTGTTTGATCTAGCACGGTGGCTTTCAAACTTATTTTTTGTTTTGCAGTTTTTAGAAACAGTCTGCACACTGTGCAAAACAGTGACAAAGTTATTCTTGTATATAGCCCCAGCCCTTCCTCTGCCTCAAACTGTCCTCTAAATAGTTGTAGGGGTTGACTGAATCTTCTCTGGAACTGATAGAAAGGAATAAATAAAACAAGCAAAAAATAAGAAAAGGCACATGGTGCATATAAAGAGTAACTGCTTCTCTCTTCGAGTCAGCTTACGGCTCAAAGCAATTGCCCCACACTTCTGTATGTTTGCCTGCATTCTCCCTTTCCATACAGACATGACTCGAAATATGTTCCATAATATCCAGGCCTTCCATGCAATACTTGGATGGGTACCGAAGGCCTGGAAATGACTGAAGTCACATTCCACAGAGCAACTTTGGTGGCCAAACAATTCTTCTTTTAAAGAACAACAACCTGGAAACTGAAGAAGTGTCCAGAAGTGGATCATTGGATCTGAGACTTGCTAGTGCAGGCAAAATGTCGGGCCTAATTACGTGCTAATTTATTTAGTTCTGAGGATTTCCATCAGGACCACAGCACATGGGGAGATGAGGGTTAACCCTTCCCTCCCAGGCTGCAATCCCGAGGAAAATCCGGCCTCTTGTTACTGCAGTTAGTGAAAGCAGCAAAGCTCTTCGATTTTCCTCTGTGCTGTCCCAAGGGAAATTGGGAGGCCCCCACACCTAAGGTTAACCTTAAGTAATTCTCTCATAATTGCAAGTGTCAGTTGATGTAATATGTAGTTAGGCACTCAGCTGACATAAACCAGGGTTACTGGGAATTCTGACTGTGGCAGAAGTGAGTTCTCTGAGAAAACATGAAAAAACGGAGTGTGAGTGTGTGAGGACACTTAGTGGTCCATGTAGGTAATGCTCTTCATTCTTACTCGCTTTTTTCCTTGAGACGCCCCAGCCAAAATATTTCCTGAGCCAGCCCTGACGTGTACCTTCACAACGCATGACCCACAGGGGTACAAGAAGGCTGCCCCATCCCCACTGTAAGATCGGGGGGGGGGGCGCAGGGAGAGATGCAGCTCCGTGGCAGAGCACATGTGTGGCATGTGCAAGGCCCCGATCTCCAATTTAAAAGAAGGATCAGGAAGCGGACTTGAGAAATGTCTGCGGCCCTGGGGAGCTGCTGCCAGTCAGAGCAAATATTCTGACTTGCCCAAGGCTGCTTCCTCTGTGGGTTCAACACAGGTCACAGCTAGAGACTGGGCGATGTGTGCGGAGTTTATTCACTTACAGGTTTTTTCCTTTGGACGGTTTGCTGGATCATCAACTTTCGCTCACGCTCAGAATCTCATGTTATTAACACATTTAGGGCTGGGCAGGAGCTTCCTGCCTTGCTCACATCAGCTGGGGCCCATGTTTTACAAACGCCCCAGAGCCAAGGGTGCCACCGGGGTGGACGGCCAAGGCCCCCACTCAGCAAAATGAACAGGAGGGCCCCAAACAGAGCAGGGCTGGCCTGGCAGCCACAGTCTGAAGTAAGGGAGGCAGCAGACATTGGGACAGTGGGTGAGTGGGTGGGTGGGTCTGAAAGGCTATTAAGTCCAGAGTCTAAAAGCAATGACCCACACCACCACCGATAGCTGAGACACACTTTCCTCTGAATTAACTCTGGAGAAATATGTCACTCTGGCACCACAAAAGGTTTACCTTTCTGTGCGTAAGAATAAGGGGCCCTGGCCTCAGAAGTGCCCACCCCTGAGTTTTCTACATGAGTCATTTCTAGGTGGGCCTCCTGATTGGAAGAAGCCTGCCCAGAGCAGTGACTCATACAGAGATGCAATGGGCAGCTTCCTCAGAGAACAAGGAATGTGGCCGCTTCTCTGCATGAGAAGCAAAGAATCAATCCAAGCACACCCGTGAGGAGATGCGGAATCATCTGCTGCACTCCAGCTGGCCTGATTTGTAGGAGGTGAGGACAGAACAGTCCATCATGCTGAGCTACAGCAGGTAGACTCTTCTTGTTAGGTGCAGAGAGGCCTTAACTATGTAATGTACATCTGCCGGCACTTTAGAAGTTCTCTTGCAGCAGAATAATGTGTCCTGGTGCACAGTTTGAGTGAGTGGCTGCAACGGCACTTGCCCTTTTCTTTGCCTGGAATGTGGGCTTGCCTCACTGGCTTGAGTCACTGGGAGCTCCGTGCCCCTGCGGGCGCTTCTCGCTGCCTTGCAGTGACATGCTCTCTGCTTGTGGCGCGGGGCGGGGCAGGGGAGTGATGCAGGTCCAGATCATGTGGGTCTGTTGCGGGTGGACCGGTGGTGTAGTGGTATATCTTGAAGCGCTGGTGCACATCATGACACTTCCCATAACCCCACCCCACAGGAAAGTCAGAAAATGCAGGCAGCTGTGTTGATGTGTGTGTGTATTCACACACGCGCACCTCACTCCAGAACAGCAGGAGTACGTAGCATAGTACCTGGTTTGTTAGGATCAGCTGGCAGTCATAGAATAGTGAGCGGTTAAAGAGTAGTTACTGTTTAGCATGTTGGACTTTAGCTGGAGATAACTGAGAAAAAGGAAGACAGGAGTTTAACGAGTCCCGAAAGAGCATACGACCACCATCTCAAAATTGTCCGGGAGTTTTTTCCAGCACCAAAGAGAAACTTTTTATCTCAAAGTCAACAAGCCAGTTCCAGCAATTTTCATCTCCAACAGGAGTTGTTCTTGTTGTTCAGTCGTTCAGTCGTGTCCGACTCTTCGTGACCCCATGGACCATAGCACGCCAGGCCTTCCTGTCCTGCACTCTCTCCCGAAGCGTGCTCGAGTCCATATTCATTGCATCGGTGATGCTATCTAGCCATCTCATCCTCTGCCGTCACCTTCTCCTTTTGCCTTCAGTCTTTCCCAGCATCAGGGTCTTTTCCAGAGAGTTTTCTCTTCGCATTAGGTGGCCAAAATAGTTGAGCTTCAGCTTCAGTATCTGTCCTTCCAATGAGCACTCAGGGTTGATTTCCTTTAGGATTGACTGATTTGACCTCCTTGCAGTCCAGGGGACTCGTGAGAGTCTTCTCCAGCACCACAGTTCGAAAGTATCGATTCTTTGGCGCTCAGCCTTCCTTATAGTCCAGCTCTCACAGCGATACGTTGCTACTGGGAAAACCATAGCTTTGATTATACGAACATTTGTCGGCAAGGTGATGTCTCTGCTTCTTATTCCTCCGAAGGAGCAACCGTCTTTTAATGTCATGGTTACAGTCACCGTCTGCGGTGATCTTGGAGCCCAAGAAAATAAAATCTGTCACTGCTTCCATTTCTTTCCCTTCTATATGCCAGGAAGTGATGGGGCCAGATGCCATGATCTTAGTTTTTTTAATGTTGAGTTTCAAACCAGCTTTTGCACTCTCCACTTGCACCCTCAACAAGAGGCTCTTTAGATCCTCTTCACTTTCTGCCATTAGGGTGGTATCGTCTGCGTATCTGAGGTTGTTGATAATTCTCCCGGCAATCTTAATTCCGACCTGTGATTCATCCAGCCCGGCGTTTCTCATGATGTACTCTGCATATAAGTTAAATAAGCAGGGTGACAATATGCAGCCTTGTCGTACTCCTTTCCCAATTTTGAACCAATCGGTTGTTCCATGTCTGGTTCTTACTGTTGCTTCTTGACCCTCGTACAGGTTTCTCAGGAGACAGGTAAGGTGGTCTGGTACTCCCATCTCCTTAAGAATTTGCCAGAGTTTGTTGTGATCCACATAATCAAAGGCTTTAGCGTAGTCAATGAAGCAGAAATAGACGTTTTTCTGGAATTCTCTTGCTTTCTCCATGATCTAGCAAATGTTGGCGATTTGATCTCTAGTTCCTCTGCCTCTTCGAAACCCAGCTTGTACTTCCAGTAGTTCTTGGTTTGCATACTGCTGAAGCCTAGCTTGTAGGATTTTGAGCATCACCTTGCTGGCATGTGAAATGAGCGCAATTGTGCGGTAGTTTGAACACTCTTTGGCGTTGCCCTTCTTTGGAATTGGAATGTAAACTTACCTTAACCAGTCTTGTGGCCATTGTTGAGTGTTCCAAATTTGTTGGCATATTGAATGTAGCACTTTAACAGCATCATCTTTTAGGATCTTAAATAGCTCAGCTGGAATACTGTCATCTCTGCTAGCTTTGTTGTTAGTAATGCTTCCTAAGGCCCACTTGACTTCACTCTCTAGGATGTCTGGCTCAAGTTCAGTGACCGCACTATCATGGCTATCAGGGGCATTAAGATCTTTCCTGTATAGTTCTTCTTTGTATTCTTTCCACCTCTTCTTAATCTCATCTGCTTCTGCTAGGTCCCTGCCTTCTTTGTCCTTTATCATGCCCGTCTTTGTACAAAATGTTCCCTTGAGATCTCTGATTTTCTTGAAAAGATCTCTAGTCTTTCCCATTCTGTTGTTTTCCTCGATTTCTTTGCATTGTTCATTTAAGAAGGCCTTCTTGTCTCTCCTTGCTATTCTCTGGAAATCTGCATTCAGTTGGGTATATCTTCCCCTTTCTCCCTTGCTTTTCGCTTCCCTTCTTTCCTCAGCGACTTGTAAAGCCTCATCAGACAGCCACTTTGCTTTCTTGCATTTCTTTTTCTTTGGGATGGATTTCGTTGCTGCCTCCTGAACAATGTTACGGACCTCCGTCCATAGTTCCTCAGGCACTCTGTCTATCAGGTCTAATCCCTGAAATCTATTCCTCACCTCCACTGTATATTCATAAGGGATATGATTTAGGTCAAAGCAAATAGGCCTTTATGTGCTCATTCGGGACCAAGCCATGGCAAAACGCTTTGCATCACAACAGGGATAGCTCGCAACAGAATTTGCTGCTGGGAAAATCTGTTTCCTCCCAGCTACTGCGAAGATTGCAGCTTAGGGGCTGGCGTGACAGATGCCTCATCCCTGCTAACCAGACCGTCTCGGTGCTTCAGCCCTGTGAGCTCACTACACCATGGGGAATTGGGGGTGGGGGTGGCTTGAATGGGGGTGGGGGTGCTGTTGGGTGAGATTGCTGCTAGCCCTTCCCGGTGATGCTGTGACATGTATAAATGGAACTATTCTTCATGGAAAGGCCTGCGGCTCTTGAATATTTTGCGGAACTGGGGTTGTTGTTGCCGTTCTTATTAAGGTGTCCTCCATTTACATGGCACTTATTTATTTATTTATTTACAATATTTATATACCGCTCCTCATCAGAAGATTTCAGAGTGGTGAACAACATGATAAAAGAATAAAACAATGGTTAAAAGACTTAAATCAATTAAAAAAAAAAAAGACAAATCGCAGCGAAGTGGAGTTCAACAAACCACGGCTGGTCATGCAAGGAAGGCCTCTTGAAAGAACAACGTCTTCAGGAGGTGCTGGAAGGAACAAAATGTTGGCGCCTGCCTGACCTCTAAAGGCAGGGAATTCCACAGGAAGGGGGCCACCACACTGAAGGCTCTTCTCCTGGTGGACTCCAACCGGGCCATGGGTCCATGTGGAACCACCAGGAACATGCCCTCTGATGACCTCACTTCACAGAGTAAAATAAGTTATTTTATTTATTTCATTTCTATACTGCCCAATAGCCGAAGCTCTCTGGGCAGTTCACAAAAATTAAAACCAAACGGCACACAATAAAACAATTTAAAATATATAGAACATTAAAACCACAATATAACAATACAACCACAGTAAAACCTAGCAGCAGTGCAGGAATTTAAAATACAGATTTAAAACAGCAAAGGACCGTTCGCTGTCCCAAACAGCTCACACAGTCTATTCTAGAGCCGTTCTAAAAATCAACCAGCAAGTCAACCATTCCAGCCTTTGCTATATACCCTCTGGATCCCCAGTTGGGGGATGAACACGTGGCTGGTTTTCCCCGTGCTAGTCTGTGCCTTCCTCATGGGCAGGAGAGAAGCGCCGGGGAGGAGGAGACAGCCCTCACCATGTTTATTCGGTCACATGGTTCTGAGGTAGCCAGCCCATGACCAGCCTTAGGGGTTTCAGTTCCCAGTCCCAGACAGAAATAGCTCCAGTGAGCGGTGCTTATTAGACCTTGACACAATATTTTTAGCCAGCTTGGTATTCAAGTTGTAAAGAAATGACTGAGAAGCACCAAATTTCCTTTTTATGACTGTATGGACTTAAGAAGCCAACGCCACAGAGAGGGAGGGTTCAAGGCTTGTGGCTTGCAAGGCAGAGGGATCGGCAGCCGTACGCGGAATAGATCTTTTTTAAAAACAAGATACCATCATGGTGATGCCGACAACAGAGTTCGTAAAAAAGGGTTTCTTGAAAATGATATTTTGAGGGAAATACAGCTCTTTGGTCGCATTCTCATTGGAGTGCAAAATCAGGCTTGGTTTCCACAGATTCTGAAGGGAAAAGAAAGGAGCTCTCCCTTGGACCCAGGGCTGTCCATATTTACTGGAGCTGAGAGAGAATTTATCCGAAGACATTCTTCTGAGAAAATTCCTGAGCTTTCCCTTTTATTCATCCCCCTAGAAAAAGGAAGCTGCTTTTCAGAACGTCCTCCGAATGGTCTCCACCGTTCTTTGTGTGGTAGTTGCCATTTCCCTTCCCACCCTACAAGGCCCCCAAATGACAAGAGGTCCAGGCACTGTGGAGGTTGCAGAATGGTGGTTTCGCGCTCAACTCAGTTGTTGCTCTGCCCAGCCTCCCAGCGGGAGCCAAAGAGCCCTTTTCACCCTGGCAACCTATGTGGCCAATCTGCCCTTCCTGCCATCTTGCCTGATAGGCCTGACACACTGGGTAGTATCCCCCACTTCCCGATCCCTCCTCCTCCTCCACTGACTGCCTCATGCACCCTTGCAGCAGCACCCATCCTGCCTGTGCACCCTGAGAGGCCTGCGACCTCACCGTCCGGGGGCCCAGAGTGGAGGGGCCAGTGCCTCTGAGTCCACCAGGTCCCTGCCCTCCCCAGCCCCATCCTGAGGCCAGAGGAGATGAGAGTGTGGGGGAAAGGATGGCCTGCCTGTCACTCCCTAACAACCAAGCTACAATACGTGTGGCCAAGTCATTGCCTTTATGGAACATGGTCTAGGATGTGTCGCGATGCTTCTGTTGCCTACTGAATCCTCCAATGGCCAGAATCAACACTCAGACAGGGCTGCTTTCCAAGGCTTTAATTCCATTCATCCTAATTGCTTGAGACTCAGAGGAACTACAAAGGAACAGCCATCTAGGGGTTTCTAAGGGTTAGGACGTCAGTTGATCTCCGTTTGGGAAAAACACGGCAACTCTCTGAACTTAAGGTGTGGCAGGCGAAGATCTCCCCCTCTCCCGTGATGCTTCTGGGTGCAGCTGTTGATGTCGAACCAATCGGGCTGAGTGCCTAAGCTCGGCTCCTGCAATCCCTCGCTTGTCTCTGCGCCTGCGCCTCGCGGCTAAAAGCTCAAATTGTCTCTCCCTCTCCATGCCTGGGTCACTGTTGCTCCCAGGGATGTGAGCCGGGGGGGGGGGGGCTCCCCCTCCAGCTGCACCTCTGAAGTCTGAGAGAGTTCCTCCCCCACAAATAGTATCTCCTCCTCAGAATCAGAGCTGCCTTGGGACTCTATGGGCTCAGATACAGCCCTGACAGGATGGGGTGGATCCTGAAAGGGAAAGACAGATGTGTGGAGTTGCCAGCCAGTCACCCCAGCAGGGCTCCTGTGCCTTGGACGGTGGTTCAACGGACTACAAGGTTGCAGGCGCAGTGTCCCTGAGGGCAGCAGCTCCATGTTAGGAACACGTCTGGCTGTTGCACAACTGTCTGTCGTGGACTGTGCAAGGGTGCAGGGGCCTGTAGGTTGGCAACCCCATGGAGGAACAGCTGGGAGCAGTCTGGTGATTGCAGCTCATCATGGGCCTCTTGCATGGCCTGCATGGAATGGGGGGGGAGAGAGGAGGGATCCTGGATCTGTGGGAAAGCAACTCGTGGAGGAGACACAGACATTGTAACAAGCACTAGTCAGCAGCTGGAACACAAAGCCCCTGAACCTGGTGCACCGTAAGGGCACTTGGCACTTCCCAGAGGAGTTGGACTACAACTCCCATCATCCCAAGCCAGGCCATGTGTGAGGGAGTAAAATAGAAGAGTGAGTGGTGCCACCCGAGTGCACAGCTCGTGCCTCAGCCTCTCCTCCCCAGCGGAGTGGGGGGGGGGAGTGCAGTGACCTCGAGTATATTTCCCCCTTGGGGCTTGTAGTGGGACACGGCACGGGCAGGAGCAGCTTGTTCTGCTCTGTGCATCCAAACAGTGATCCCACCAGGGGAAAGTGTTGGCCAGCAGTGGTAGTGGTTGGAATGGAGTGCCTGGCCTTCGCCAGCTGACAGCTTACCTGCATATGTGGGTGAGTGGGAAACACTGCTCCCCGTTATGTGTGCATGCATGTTTGAGCCAGGGGCGGGGGGGGGGAGAGCATTAGAGCAACGCACTTCAGACAGGGCACAGTGCTCACATATAGCAGAGGCATGGGAGACAGTCGCAACAGTGGTGCTTTGCAGCAAGCGCCCCTCTTCGCTTGCTTACCATTGTGGGGTTCTTGGTCCCGGCAACCCCAGTTGTTGGACTGGGGTGGATGTTGGGTGTCTGTGTCTGAAGTCCTAAGGTGAGTTACCTGCTAGAATTCCAGGCTGAGAAGTGTTAGCAACGTGCTCAACATGACAAGAATGTTCTGCAGTCTGGCTGTTTTGTGCAAAGTGCCCTTTCTCCATTGTTTCTCCCCACTCTTCTGAACTGTAAGTGTGCCACTGGAATGCCAGGCCGATTTCCTCCATTTCCCACCTCCATTCTGTGCTGGTTCTGTGTGGAGACACACACACACACACACACACACACAGTGTGTGTAAAGAAATCTGTACATTTTTGTGCACATTTTTCAAATTGTGCACATTTTTGTACACATTTACCCATTGACTAGTTTGAAATTTACCCATTTTTCCTTGCACACTTTTCAAATGTACGTATTTCATTTAGGGATGTATGGATTTTGTAAAATCCATTCCGTCTGTGTTTCATGGATAGTCAGCTGTCTTTTGTTCCATCATCTGCTCACTGATGGAAGCACACTTCCTTTTTTTTTTTAACCAAAATTTCACTCTACTTGTGCTAATTCACATCAGCGCTAATTCGCATTAGCGCTAATTGACATTAGTGCTAATACACACTTTCACTAATGCACATTAGCAGAAATCGCCCCCCAAAGTGAAAAACTGATTGCAAGTCCTCATGACTCAGAAAAAGACGGTATGCTGCAGAATCCACATATTGGATTCATACAAACCCAAACTCATTTGGATCCATTGCAGATTTCTCCGACATCCCTAATTTCATTAGATGCATTTTTTCTCTTCCACAGAACACACTGCAAGTCCAGAAATATATGGATTTCCAAAAACAAAGCACATTCAATCCATGTTCATTTCTGGGTGATGTGGATTGGAGAAATCCATTAAAAAAATTCAGAACAAGTGGATTTCTCACACATCCTGTGAGGTTACAGAGATACTGCCCTATGCATGTCCTATCCTCTGAGCCACAGCTTCCCTGTGTGGGGTGTATACGCTGGTGATACGATGCAGTGATGTGTGTTGAGTTATACCATATGGGAGGGAGATTTCTTGTACCAGTTCTGCGGCTGGTATAAAGTTGTGCCACTGAGGGAGCATGGCTGTGGTTTGAAGGGGTACAGGATTTGGCATAGGTGTGTTCCTCCCCTGTGGTTCAGCCATTCCACCAGCCAGGGGCAGCTGGTGCCCACTGGAGCTGGTGGGTGGAGCCAAGGGGTCACCAGAGGCAGAGCAGTCTTTTGAATGCCCAGCAGTCAGCAACCTGTACAATAGAAAGGGGGAACTGAGGCACATGAACATTAAGATAATGAGCCCAAAGCAGGGGGGGGGGGAGATCTACACAGCCATACAAAAGGACTTATTTGGACCCACATTCTCCTGATTTAGCAATGAGCCATAGCTCAGTGGTAGAGCCCCTGCTTTGCATGCAGAAAGTCCCAAGTTTGATCCCCGGCACCTCCAGGTAGGGTTGGAAAAATTCCGGGCTGAAAAAGTTCCTGCCTGAAACCATGGAGATCCACTGCCAGTCAGTGTGAACAATACTAGGCTAGATGGAGCAAGGGTCCAACTCTGTATAAAGTAGGGATGTCAGAGAATTCCGCCACGGATCTCGGGGAGGCCGAATGCCAGTGCATTCGGCCCCCCGAAATTGGTGGCGGAATGGCCTGCCCCCCCCCGCCCCCCCCAGGACAAGACTTACCTGGGGCGGATCTTCCGGGCGGCGGCGACTCCGGCGGCGGTTTGGTGGCGGCAGCTGCGGCAGCTGGTCTTCCGACCGGCTGCCACCGCTGCCATTTCCAGTTTTAAAAAAAAAGACGTGATAGGCTACGTAAAGATTTACGTCTATCACGGCTAGGTTTAAAAAACAAACAAACCCGTGATAGGCTACGTAAATGTTTGTGTGGCCTATCACGTCTGACTTAAAAAAAAAACAAACCCTGCGTATGCAAATGGCGGCAGCCATGGCCGCCGCCATTTGCGTTCCTTATTTTGGCACGTTTTAGTCTACGTCAAGATTTACGTAGACTAAGACGGTGAAAATAAGGGCTACACTATTTGTGTTCCCCTTATTTTCACCGTCTTAGTCTACGTAAATCTTGACGTAGACTCAGACGTGCCAAAATAAGGAACGCAAATGGCGGCAGCCATGGCCGCTGCCATTTGTGTACGCGCGTTGTTGTTGTTGTTTTGTTAAGTCAGACGTGATAGGCCACGTAAATATTTATGTAGCCTATCACAACTGACTGCAGGGACACAAATGGCGGCGGCTACGGCTGCCGCCATTTGCGTCCCTGCTAGCCAGCGGCTGGATGTCCGGCTGCTGGCGGAGCTGGCCGGTGGCTCCACAGAACGCCTGCGGAGCAGAGCCGGCTGGACAGGATTCTAGGGGGGATTCCGGGGGGAGGGACGGAACGCCTCCACCCCACCATCAACATAATCCGCGAACAGGTAAGTGACTTTCGTACATCCCTAGTATAAAGCAGCTTCCTATGTTCCTAACTCCCATTACACAGAGAAGGTTGGATGCAGATTTATGCTGGATCAGCTGTGCTGGTGGAAGTGGATTTCCCTGCTCACTCCTTCCCATAGCAGTCCCTCCAGCCCCCTGAAGATGCTACACAGAGAGTAAGGAGACCCTGCTGAATGGGATGAGCTGTAGTTTGTGTAAGAGCAGATTCCTAAAAGCCAGGCAGAGGAATTTTCAGCAAGTGGAGCCCTTCCTCTTGGGAAAGGCAGATGCTTAAACCAATCTAATGTCAAGTGACTTTAAGATCATGAGTGCAAAACATGGACCCACACAGCCCCACAAGATGGTAATGAGCATATCCTCAGAAACACACAGAAAATCTGTCTTTGGGAGACAGCAACAATCCATTGCAAAAGGGAACAGTGAGACAATGATCCTCATCCTCAGAGCAACACAGAAAAATTTCCAAAATGCACCTCTTTCCACAGCCACCCCTCTCCATTACTCCTCAGAGATAACAGTGAGAAGCAGCACAGTACAAAAATTAACCTTATAAACTTCTACTCACAAGGAAGAAGGACTAAATTACTTGTAGTAAACATGGCCAGCAAGTTGAACATCCAAAATCCATCTCTTTCACTCAGCATCCCTACAGCCAACCCTCTCAATAACTCCTTAGACATAACTGTGAGAAGCAGGACAGTACAAAACTGAATGTACGTATCTCTTCTCTCAAGTAAGAAGGACTGGATTACTCAGGAGTAAGCATGGACAGCAAGTTCTGAGAGCATCCAAAATCTGTCCTTTTGCATAAGCACCTCAACACTACCTTCCTCTATGCCTACTCAGAAGTAACACTGAGAAGCAGGACAGTACAAAAACCAGCATATGTATCTCTATTCACAAGAATACACAGGAGTAAGCAGCAAAAAAGATGTTCTGGGAGCATCTAAAGTCCACCTTTTTGTTGCTGGTGCTGCTCTCTCCAACATGGGAACATGAAGACTAGCCGGAAAATTGAACTGAAGGAAAAGTCCAAATGATGTGCGGGTGTGAAAGGCAGGTGGCCATGATTCAACTATTGGGTGGGTTACAAGTTTTCCACTCATCCCAGTGCATCCTGGGAGAAGCCCATTCATACCCATATATGGTAGTTAAGTAGAGCATTCCCCCCCCCCTGCTCTGATACTCTGCCTCACTGCCTCTTTCTAAGACCCTGGGGCTGTTGTGAATGCTTTGTGCACGCACATCCAATAAGCATCGGCTGATGAAGGGGAATTTGATCATTCTTATCTTGGAGGAACAGGAAGAAGGAAGTGTGGCAGCCATCTTGTGAGGCCATCTTAATTAGTAAAAAGGGTGGTTGTTTTAAAACTAACTGACAGTGGGGTTGAGATGAGGCTGTGTGACCCAACATGAGCACAGCCTCTGCTGCCAGCGTACCTGGGCTATTCCACAGGTGTATTTTTCATGGTGGTGGTAGATCTTGCGCTGTGTTGGTATAGTAGGGCTTTCGCCGAATCCTGTATCTCCTCTGCCAATGAATCCAAAGTCCTAAATCTGCTTTGTATAGCAACGATTGTCTTATTGTGGTCCATTTTAACTGTGTTTTTATTATTAGTTGCTCTGATAACATCCATACTTCAGGGTGGGGTACACATCTTCAAATGAATGAACGGACCTGGAATGCTGATCAGAGGCTTACATTTGGTCACCTGCACGGTTTAGGCCTTCCTCCAGGGTGAGGAGAGTGCCAGAATGGCCACTCCAGGTGCCCTGGCTGTGCCGTGTAAATACATGCCGGTAGGTGCGCATGTCATTGTTGGCTGCTGGCGAGGAGACAGACAATATTGCTCAGAGAGTTGAAGTGGGGATGATGGAGGCTCCGTTTCCCACAACATACGCACATTTCTTTGGTCTCACGGCCATCAAGGGCTGGACAGATCTGTTGGTTTCACTTTCTCCCACAGTCGTATTTTTTTAAATCTCAAGTGCTTTCCATCCCGTTTCCGAAGAAATGTGTGGATTATGGCAAGTTCTTATCAAAAAATGATCTAAACAAAATTCTCACTCATCTGCACCGGTCAAATACCTCTATTCCCAGCATGGAGAGGACCTTGTCATATATGCCTGCCCTGTAATTGTACAAGATGAAGAGCGTAACAGAAAAAAAGAGGTGGCAATACTAATTCAGCACCACAAACGTGGTTGAAGATAGGGGGATTCAAACCCAGACTTTCAGATCTAAGCGACCAAAGCTGGCTGGCTGGCTGAATCTGTCAGTTTCGCTTTCTCTCACATTCAGTTTTTTTTTAAAAATCTCACTTCTTTTCTTTTTTTATGTCCCATTTATGAAGAAACTTGTGAATGTTGTTATTAGGAAACCCCCAGATCCAAATAAATTCTCACCCCTCCTGGTGAAACAGGTTGTGGAAGTATTTTCATGTCACAGCTCTACAAAAATCGCACCAAGAGGGAACCAGAATCTAACCCAGTGTTGTTAGCTGGTGCTGGAGTGGCTGACAAGAACCTGTAAACAGAAGATGAAAGTGGGGCCAAAGAAATGAGTGAGCACATTGGAAACGGTTACCGCCATGGGAAACACTGCCACTATCACAGCCTGCCCCAGCCTGGCGCCCTCCAGATGAGTCTGACCACAACCCCCATCATCCCCCAGGCAGCATGGCCATGCTGCCTGGGGGTGGTGGGAGTTGTAGTCCAACACATCTGGAGGGCGCCAAGTTGGGGAAGGCTGCCCTGTCATCATATCCCCTTCAATTATTGGGGTAGGGTGGGGAACCACTAAGCCTCATTGGCTTCCAGCTTCAGCCTATGGTTCTGACACTTCTCTGCAAGTCTGCTCTGATGGGCCCCCACAGAATGAGGTGAAGTGAGAGACTACCAGGGGGAGGGCCTTTTTGATGGTAACACCCGATTTATGGCACAGCCTTCCCACAGGGGTTCCCCTGGCACCATCCTTGTGGCCTTTTCAGCATCACCTAAAGACCGTTCTGCTCACCCAGGCCTTTTAAATCACTCACGTGCTCTGGGCCTCTCAATTTTAACATCCGTGTGTCTAATTCTGGGGAGTTGTGAAGTTTGTTTTGATGTGCTTGATGTTGCTTTTGATAGTATGATTTCATGTCCTATTTTTCTATTTAAATTATTTGTACATTTGTTTATTGCAAGCCCCCCAGAAACCTTTATGTTCTGAGGCAGCCTATAAATGCCATAAATAAAGAAATAATGTACTAGAAGAAAACACTAGGCACAATCCATCCAACCATCAGTACTTTTTAGTCCCACTGATTTGACTGGAGATTTAAGCATGTGCTTCAATCCAGCCATTGAAGCTGGTAGAATGTTAAAGGGCTTGATTTTAGCAGGATGGTCCTTCACTTGCTCCTTTTTCTTTTTCTTTTCTCTTCTCAGACATCTTGTCTCCTGCACTCCCTACAGTTCTGAAGAGAGGAAAGTTTTATTCAAATTCTCAGAAACCACAGAGTCAGGGCTGGCTGCATCTTTTAGGGTCTTTGATGGGAACACATGTGAACTGTGGATCCGGCAGGTGCTGTTCCTGTTCCTGTGGCAGCGGCGGAGGAGGTGGCAGCTGACTGCAAGGCGGGGGGGGGGGGGAATGCTCCAGGGCTTATGCTTTTCTTTTCTTTTTTTAAAGTAAGATTCAGCAAGCACTGAGTAATAATCCGTGAAGAGAGGTCAGAATACCTCCTGTGATCTGTTGATAAAGAGAACAAATGGGAAAATGTGGCAGTGCTCGATTTCAGAAAAAAATATAGAAATCATAGTCTGTATTCACAGATTATTTGGATCCAAAATCTGCCATCTGTGGTCAGGAGGCCTCCCTTGAGGGATTCCCTCCCTCCCACAGGTCACCCCGTTCAGCAGAGCCCCCTGATTCTCTGTGTAGCATTTTCAAGGGGCTGGAGGGGTTTCTGTGGGGGGGGGGAGGGAGGGGAAGTCTGCTTCCACCAACCCAGTGCATAAATCTGGATCCAACTCCTCCTCCTCCTCCTCCTCCTCCTCCTCCTCCTCCTCCTCCTCCTCTTCTTCTTCTTCTTCTTCTTCTTCTTCTTCTTCATCATCAATATATGGTGCAAGGTCTGGTCACTGAAAATAACCAGTGGGATGATGGCTGGGAGGATGAGAGACCGCACTTGCGTCCTTGTCCTTGGACAAGAAAGAAGCTCTTCCCCTTCCCCGAGGCATCCGAGGCCAGAGACCGGAGGAGGCGGGCGCAGACAGGATTCACCTGCCTATCTGCTTCCCATTCTCTCAACCCCTCCCCTTCGTCCCACGGTGCCACAGACACACAGCTGCCATCAGGGCCAGCGTCAAGGGTGAGCATGGCTGGGCATTGCTGAGGGCCCCCCCCCAAGCCCACTGGCAAGAGTGCCCTGGAGTTGCTCCTCTGCTTCACCACCGCAACCTGCATATTCACCCACCTCTCACTCTGGCCCAGGAAACGAAGGCGGTTAGAAGGAGGAGCAGTAGATGCCACTGCCTACTTGGAACAGCTCTACACCCTCCTGAAATCCCGCATTTAAAACGGGGCTTTCCGCTTCCGTCTTAAATGCAGGATCACAACGGACTCCCCTTTACACGGACTTCTCCCCGCCCCTTCATCTGAGTCTTCCATATGTTTCATTATACAGCTGCTACATGGCGCTGTGCTCCTCTTAAGGCGGGTTTTCCTCTTCTCAGAAGGGAACTCAAGCAGAACTCAAGCACGGTAATTTGATAGCTCATTATCTCTGACCTTTTTACAAATGGCATAACGGTCCTTTAGTGCGGAAGATGCCCTGGAGGTTCACAGCGTCATCTAAACGAGCCACAAACGTCCATGAGTGAGCAATGTCAATAGCAGGCTAAAAGCCCTGTGGGGAGACGCCCTTGCTCACCGGCTCTTTGCCCGTCAAACAAGCAAATGGCAGCAATGATAAGAGAGAGGCTGAGGAGGAGGAAGAGCTGGTGACAATGGTGCTGATGTTTTAGGTTGCATCGACAGAAGTAGAGTTTCAAAATCATGGGAAGTGATAGTCCCACTCTACTCTGCACTGGCCAGACCTCACCTCAAATACTGTGTTCAGTTTTGGACACCATACTTTAAGAAGGATTCAGATAAATTGGAACAAGTTCAGAGAAGGATAACAAAGATGTTATGGGGACTAGAAAGTAAATCCTATGAGGAAAGATTGAAGGAACTGGGTATGTTTAACCTTGAGAAGAGAAGGCTGGGGGTGGGGTGGGGGAATATGATTGCACTTTTCAAGTACCTAAAGCATTGTCACACAGAAGAGGGCCACAACCAGGTGATGATCGGATCATGATAAGGGAGTTGTGAAATCTTCTCCATACCCAGATCATCATAACCAACCCAGCCTCCCTCCAAACAGATTGGGTTTATGCACTGTCAGATGTGTCGGTAGTCAAGATGACTTGCGATAGCCCCATGGTTGTCATGGTGGTCATAAAGTCCTGAGTTGCTCCTACATGCTGGGTCTTGCCATGGCTATCGATTTCTCCGGGACCAACAACATTGTGGGAATTCTCAACATTAAATCTAAAGACCACCTTGTCAGAGAGGGAGGCTGTTGGGCAGTAAGGTGGATGGTACACCAACAGAATCCCTAATCTGTCCTTAAACTTCAACACCAGATGCAAACACACAAAATGAGGACTCTGCCCGACTGGAGACCTGGCAAGGGAGATGGTGGTATCTCAACAGACCGAGGCACTACTCCCTCCGCTGCCCCAAACTCAGCTGAGCACAATGGATGAAAATGTGCCCTTCAGCCAGCCAGTTTCTCTACTGCAGGGCAGGTCAGTGCCTTCACCCACAATTGCGACCTGGATGAGTTGTTTTTAAATGCACAGGCCTGCATTTAATAGAAGCCCTGCCGACAAAAGCTGGAATTCTTTGGCTGGGAGAAAGCCCAGAACATACCCTTTTCCACCTGAAGGGAGCAAAGTAATCTCTGAGAAGGTGAGCTGACAACGACAGGGAGAGGCACTGTTTGTTGATGCAGACCAGCCTTCTGCAACTGGGCATCCTCTGGATGTGCTGGATACCCATAATTCCCAGCCGGCATGGCCATTGTTCATGCAACTAACAAGTACAAAGGGCACCAGTTGTAACCAAACAGAACCCAAGAATGCTAAACTGCACACAACTGGAACACATGAGTGTAAATTATATATTATAATATGAGGGGACAAAAGCAATGCGCGTACAAAAAGGACCACCAAACTAACAGCACAATGCAAGAAACAGAATTGTAAAATTGTAAATGAAACTGGCTAAATGCTACAAACAATTAATTGCAGCTGGAAGAACTGTGCTGTAAAGGTTGTGGCCTTCGGTTTTAGAGGAATCCGGATGTACCCCTTTTTCGCAACAGCCTTCCTCAGAAGTAAAAATCATACGAGCTGAAAATAAAGACATCACATATTCATATCAGTACCATGTGCACTGTGAATAATATAATTATCCCCATTTGAGGTTGCATGTCAATACAGAAAGGCGTTGCAATCTGGATGGACCTAACAGTTGTAATAAACTCACCACCACAGCCGAGAATAAAGATGTGGGAGCTTTCAGCTCATTTATAGTATCATATCATTTACACTCATGTGTTCTAGTTGTGTGCAGTTTAGCATTCTTGGGTCCTCATTGGTCATGCAGGCCGGGCATGTTGTAGGCACCGTATTAGGCAATGTTGTGCACACTGTTGTACTTTGAACCCTGCTCGCCAGAGATGACGATGGGTGAAAAAAGAGTGTGTGTACCTTACAACCACATGAAACAGCCTTATATTGGGTATGGCCATCTAGGGCAGAACAAACTCGACTGGCCTCACCTCTTCAAGATCTCAGGAAGAGAACATTCCCAGCCCTGCTAGCCACGAACCTTTCCAGCTGGGGACACGGATCTGCTTGCAAAATATGTGCTGTAACCACTGAAATACGTAGCCTTCCACAGAAGCAATGGCATTTCTGTCATATCACACCCAGCCCTTTCAAACTATTGTCTGTCTCCAGCTTTGGGGACTTAAAATTTCATTTCCTTGTTTCTACAGAGGGAACGTAAGTGAAACTGCTGGAAGAAAAAGAATTTTTTGTATGTGCCTAAATCCTCCCCTCCTCCCAAATGATAGGAAAGTGCCTTCTAAGGGCAGTGAAAACCTCTTTAAAGAATTCTGAAAGATACAAATCGGTCTTAAACTTCTCACCCTTTTCAGTGGTTGCTTGCTCACTCGAGGTGGGAAAGCGTGTGTGGGTGGTTTAAGGCCTAGCTTGGGCCAAGGTGGCAAGAGGAAGAGAGAGAAAGGTTGCAAGGCAAATTCTCAGGGATGCCAGAGTAGCAGAGTTGAGGAGCAGCTTGGGTTGGCTGGTGCCTCAAAGGTTTTGCGAGCAGGTTCCTCTACATCATGGGTGTCACCCATAATTCGCTGGTGTAAGGGTTGCCAACTGATTAGAAAAAAATGGCTTTGATGGTTCTGCTTTTGAGGCAGTTGTCAGAAAAGCAAGGGGAAAGGCCCAGTTTTCTTTTTGTTGCACATCTGGAGCTGCCAAAATCTGGGCCGTGACCCCACCAAAAACCACTGAGCTCAGTCCCTAGAACCTCCCACCCCCAGCTGAGATCTACTGTGGGCTTCACCTTCAAACAGAGAAGGACCTAAGTAGGATATACGTTTTTTAAAATTCAATAGTCGACAACTGTATTTGGGGGCCTCCTCTACATTTCACAGTAGTACATTTTGAAAGCTGAGGAGCCCCACAAATAGCAGACTGGCATACTTACCCACAAGTAGATCCATGGTTGAAATGGCCCAATTTTGCCCCCAAACGATTAATAAACTTATCCATTGCATAGAGCAGGCTTCCCCCATCCAGATGGGGGTTGCACTACAACTCCCCTTGGCCCCATCCAGCATTGCGAGATTGGGGGAAGTTGGTGTAGAGGTTCCCCCCACCCCCTTCCGCCATTATAACACTAATATTTGGAATCACTTAATGACATTGTTTGGCAGTAGATTCAGGACAGACAAAACCTGGAGCCGTGACGGCTCCAGGTTCTGGAGGGCCCCTGGGCAAGTCACCCTCCATGAGTCCACCCTCTCGTGGCCATCGTTGCCAGCTGTGCTTGCTCCTTAGCCTCTCTCTCTTCATGGTGGCCGCTTGCTTGCGGCTTGCTTGCTCGACAGGCAGAGAGAGAACCAAGGAGAAAGCAGGCCACGGCATCTGCTGCACCTCCTTACCAGCTCCGTTGTCTGGGCCAGAGGAAGAGGCCGGTGATGCTGGACTAGAGGGCCCCTAGTCCCCAGCCAGTGGGGCGCTTCCGAGGCAACGTAACAGTGTGATGTCCTGGCACTGGGGACCTACGACAGGCAGGCAAGTAGGAAATGGGCTGTGACAATGCATCCCTTTTCAAAGTTGTCATCTTTCTGTGACCTTGTAGTGTTTCCCTATGTGGGATGTAGGAAGTGAACCCATTGCAGTGGGTGGCCAGCATAGGGAAGAAGAGTTTGGGAAACTGATTACGACAACAGAACCCATTACCTGGGGGGGGGGGCGGGCTCTCCCACACTAGAGGCATTCGAGATGAGGCTCGACCGCCATCTGTCAGGGATGCTTTGGCTTGGATTCCTGCATTGAGCAGGGGGTTGGACTCGATGGTCTTGTAGGCCCCTTCCAACCCTACTATCCTATTCTATGATTCTATGATGTTCATCAAATAGAGATGGAGTTGACAATTTCTGGTGAAAATGCAAGAATGTGGCATTGAGGCATCTGCTAGGTGGGGAATTTGGCCCTCCAGCTCCTTTGGATGTTACAAGCCTGCACATCTTTTCTATGAACTGGCTCTGGCATGAATACATTATTCCATGAAGAGTGCCAGGCCTTTTATTTCCAGGGGATGCCCTTCCGACTTGGAGAATCCCTAGGCACAGCTGCTGCTTTTTGTCAGCAATTCATGTGAGTGTGTTGATGGGGAAAATGGGTGTTCCACATGGACTCTGAGGAGCTGATGTAATATACTGGCTACTATGAGTGCAGGCCAGGAAGTCCACAGTCCAAATCTTGCCTTAGACCTGAACCCCAGGCAGTAGGGGTGGCGGAGAATTTCTCCCCGAAACTTCGGGGGGCCGAGCGCCAACGTGTTCGGCCCCCCGAACAAGTTTTGGGGAGAAATTCTCCGCACACCCCCCGCACCCCCCCGCACCCCCCCCCCCGGGACGGGACTTACCTTTGCCAAATGTCCCTCCCGGTGGCGGGTCCGGCCGGCGGTTCGGCGGGTGTTCGTGCGGGGCGGGAGCAGCAGCTGGTCTTTTGACCGGCTGCCGCCGCCGCCATTGCAATAAAAGAAAAAAAAACAAAAATGCCCCCGTGATAGGCTACGTGACGATTAACGTAGCCTATCACGGCCAGATCTGCAAAGTCAGCCGTGATAGGCTACGTAAATCATCACGTAGCCTATCACGGGTGACTAAAAAAAAAAAGCGCGTACGGATAATGGCGGCCCCCATAGGGAGCCGCCATTCCCGTTCCTTATTTGGTCGCTGTAGTCTACGTAAATGTTTACATAGACTACGGCGAAAATAAGGGCAACGCTATTTGCGTTGCCCTTATTTTCGCCGTAGTCTACGTAAACATTTACGTAGACTACAGCGACCAAATAAGGAACGCGAATGGTGGCTCCCTATGGGGGCCGCCATTTGCGTACACGTTTTTTTTTTTTAGTCACCCGTGATAGGCTACGTGACGATTTACGTAGCCTATCACAGCTGACTTTGCAAATCTAGCCGTGATAGGCTATGTTAATCGTCACGTAGCCTATCACGGGGGCGTTTTTGTTTTTTTAAAAAAACTTTGGAGTTCGCAGCCGGGCGAGGCGGGAAGCCTCCCCCCCGGCCTGAATTTCGGCCGGGCGAGGCAGGCAGCCTCCCCCCCCGGCCTGAACTTCGCGGGGGGAGCAGCGAAGCACCTCCCCCCCACCGCGAACAAGCTTCGAGGACAGGTAAGTGACTTTCGTCCACCCCTACCAGGCAGCCTTAAGGTTGAACTATGTGTGACACACTCACTTTTTCCTGAGGTGTGTGTTTATTTATCAACCGAAAGCAGCTGCGGACTGGAAATTTGTGTGGATTGCTAGAAGTGCTGTTTGTCTCCTTCCCATGGGCCATTTTTCTTATCCAGATTACCCCTTCTGAGTTGCTTTTCTCTCCATAGAGTGTGTGTGTGTGTGCCCCCCAGCAAAAGGGGGGGCGATATTGGTAAGAAAAACAAGAAAGGGTAAGTGCCCCTCCCAAACTTCTGATCCAGATTGCAGATGTTTCAGGTAAACAAAAATAACATCCCAAATTAGTCTTCCAAACTGGGCTACAACTCCCATCACCCCCGCCAGTATAGTCATAGTTGTAGTACAACACATCTGGAGGGCACCAGTTGGGGAAAGCTGCCCCAAATCCTCAGGGAAATATTCACAGGACAGCATAATGTGTAGTTTGATCCCGGTAATTCTAAAGCTCTCTTTTTGCTTCTCAGCTTCCATGCCTTGATCCAGAGAACTACAGGACCGGCAAACCCACACAAAGGCACAACGTGTGTGGGACAAGACAGGGATTATTACGTTGCTGGATGCAGTCTCCTGTTCATCAGGTGCTTTTCCACACTGCATACAGCAAATTCACGTGTGCACAAATTGTGCTGACTGCTTCAGAAAGGATGCTATGCTCCTATTCAGTCCACAAACTGTGCTCTGCCTTCCCCTTTATTATCTGGATGAAATAATAATAATAATAATAATTAATAATTAAAAAATTGAAGCATACAGAGCCATGGATACTGAAAAGCACATTGTATTAAAAATAAATCCACCACTTAACATTGTAGAAAAGGCTTTTTAAAAACAAACACACACACACCCAGCAAACTTGGTATAAAGTTATCATCATTGTCCAGCTACAAAACAAGTGCAGAAACCTATTTTTAAAGCACAAGCATGACATCACACTGCCTTTGGAGAAACAGCCATTTTCAGAAGTAGCAATGTTCATTCAGAAGGACATTCATGGGTGCCCAAAATTCTTAGCTGTTGCCTGAGAATGTGGGAACTACTGGAGCACCAACTCTTGTTGCTTTCCTCTCCCAAAGCAATAGAGGCTTCCTGCCAGGGCTCTCAAAGGCTGTCTTCACACTGGAGTTTTTTAGCAGGATCGTTCTTCTTTAATCACTGTTTTTTTTCACTGGAGCTTTAGATGCTGCTGCAGCTCTCCTGCTGCTATCTCACAACTTTCCTCCCCTCTTCCCATGTTATATGAGAACAGGGAAAACTCGGCATTTTCTGTGCTTGCGATTAAAATCACCATTCCCCCCCGGTGTATTTCCCCTTTAGCACTTTGTCCTGCTTTGTGGGGGTGTGCTAGGGGGTGCTGCTGGGGGTGCTGTTGAACAACACTGTCATGACAACAAATTCGGGGGGCAGGGGTCACTGACTGGGCTTCCGGTGACCGTGTCTGCTTCTCCCCCGTTCCACTACGGGCTCCGAGATCCCCTTATTACTTCTGAGTAAACCCATTGGCTGTAAGGCTTTCATTTCCTGGGAGTAAGTGCCATTGAAATCAGTGTGGCTTGCTTCTGAGTAGGCATGCATAGGAGTGCACTGTAAGTCTTAAGGTCTCCCATTGCCTTCAGTGCATGTACTTTGAATCTCCCCCTCCCATTAACTGCACTGACTGCTTCTTCTCCCTTTTGCTCACCAGACTGATGGGCTTTTTTCCTCCCAGAGTGGATGGGGGAGTCTCCCTTCCCAGCCACGCAGGAGAAAGGCTTGACACTTAGGATTTCAATGGGTATTAAAAGTGCCTTTTCGCCTCCCCTGAATAAATTCATCATGCAGAGCTTGGAATGGTCATTTTTAATAGTTTCCTTTTTGGGTGTGGAGTTGTTTTAGATAAGGCAGTAATGCTGAGGTGGTTTTCCATAGTACTCCCTCCCACCTAGCCAGCTGCTATCTCTTCTCCTAGCCCACCTTGCAGGGTCATTGGGAAGCCAGAATAAGGGGGAAAAGCAACAACAGCCCAGGTGGGTGGGGAGAGAAGCAAGCCGGATCTAATGAAGGTGTCCCCCATGAAGTGGTCGCCGGGGGGGGGGGGGCTGCTAGGGATGGCTTGGTGCACTGACCGTATACAAGTCTGTTTGTGGATTTCTTACTTCTGTAGTTGGGAACCCGGAAATTGGTATACCCTTCAAATTCAGTACTGCAAGCAATATACTGCATTTAATTCCATCACACACTGACATATTTAGCCGAGAAGGACTAGCAGTGCCAACAACCTCGGGCTAAGCCACCGAGAAGACTCTCTCTGCCTCAGAGGAAGGAGGGGATCAGCTCCCATAGCCTGCTATCCGGATCGCTAGAAGGGCTTCCCACTTCCTTCCTGCTGTGGAGTTGTGGGGGGGGGGGGAGCCATCAATCATGTTACAGGAACCAATGACCAGGGGAGGGGAGGGTGTATGGAGCCAGCAGCCCCCTTCTGTCCTGATTGTTCCATGCAGCTCGGCCCAGCCATGGAAGGATATAATATGAAAAGATATAATGCGGAGGGACATGCTATCAGAGATACCTGCATACAGGGCCAGTGTAAATCCCAGAAAGGATCTGGGATCCAAAGGACTGGTTGTAGTGGGATAAAATGCCAGGTGTGAAGAGAGCCAAAGTGTGAGGCCGCCAGCCTCCCAAAGGAGACGAGAGCACTTCCTAATGAAGGATGACAAGCAAGGATGTGCAGATCTTCCCGCACTCTGCTGTTCTACTAGCTTTATAGAAGCCTCTTTGCTCCCCCAGCCTGACATCTTGAACGTCCTGCTCTAGCAGTAAAGCACACTTTGACATTTCACAGTAGGCAAAATTTGGTGGCAAGTACTGGATTCCTCCCACCCACCTCCTGCTCAGCTGAGAGGCTTTGCTACTTATTCAAACCCTTTCTGCATTCCTCAAAATCCCTCTGCCATTTTTGCCCCAGCAGAAAACTCCGTATTTACCTCAAAAATTGACTTTAGAGGAATTTGGGTAGAAACTCTTCATTTCAACTTCTTTCCTGATGCCTCCCTTTCCCCAAATCCTGATTCTGTTTTTTGGAACAGGAGACAGCGGACCTGCCCTCCTGTGGCTACCTCTCTTAAAAACAGTCCAGGCAGCAAGTGGTGCATGTCAATCTCTCCTCACCAGCCCCTGGTTACGTTAACGGAGGCTGGCGAATAGTGCATTCCCTCGCCTGCAGGCTTGCAATCTCGCTCAGTGGTACAGCACGTGCTTTGCATGCTTTGACTTTATCAGGCCACTACTTCAAATCTCATTATGTCTCCAGCACAAGCAGCAGTTAGAGGGAAGCAGGAATGTTCATAAACTGGGGGGGGGGGGGAGTGGAATGGAGCCACCAGAAGATAAAGCGTGACATGCGCACACGTGGCAGCAGAATAAGTGGATGCCTGATGGAAGCTACGAATATGCCAAGTGCAGCGTGATAACCGCACTCCAGGGGTGCCATTCTAGATTTCAAGGGAGAAGAAAGGCTTTAACAGAGGGGAACCAAGCTTCATTAAGGCCCAGCGGCTCACCCTCAGGTTCACAGCCAGAAGTGTTGTGTTGGGAGGGCCTAAGGGGGCAGGGAATCATTGCCAGAATGCAAATACAGTTAGCTGAATATGTTTTAAAGGGAGGCAGTTGTGTGGATACTGCTTGCATGTCTTCCCTTATATCTCTGCAAGTAGAAGAGCTACACCCTTACTTTGTAAAATTAACGCTGAACGTTCGGAGGGGGGCCCTAGAATATGCCCGCGGAGACAGGCCACCACATCTTCCCTGTGGCTGCAAGCCTGCCGCTCTTGAACATATTCAAGGTTGAATTGCAAAAAGCAGTATAATAGTATATCATCACTATTGTGATATTTTAAATACAGATATAAACATGCCTCACTCTGACTATAGTTCTGTTATTAACACAGGACACATACACACCCTTTCTGAAGCAAAAGGATTTGATACACACCTAGCACGCGTCCATTCAATTTTCGTAACAGTCACTCAGGGCAGCGGACCAGCCAGCATTTTCGAACCAGTAAAACAGTGTTTTGTCTGCTCATCAGTACTGGGTTCTGAAAAGGCAGTTACACATCAGAGTCTGCCCAGCAGCACACATGACCAGTCCTGGAGTACAGACCTTGCTGGACTCCATCAGACTCCACCTCTGATTCACCCCGTCCTGCCTATTGCCCCTTCAAGGAGGCCAGTACTGTTGAAAAGTCTAAGTTGGAAAGCCTAAATATCCAGAACCAGTGGGCTGCCCAGGAATGGAGATGCCCCAGACGAGAAAAAAATGTGTGACTTGAAAGTTGTAGCGAGACGAGGCTGCACACACGCACACCCATGCTTGAATGGGAATACCGCATAATGCCAGCAACAGTTATAGAAATGGCTTATATCAGTGCTACAAGAAACAAGTATCACTTTTGCATCTTTGCTACTGACAGGGAAAACTGTCATACATCTGCTGCAAACAAGCTGTTTCAATGGCAAAGGGTCCCCACCAAGGAGCACTGGAAACTGCAGCATTGTGAGAATCCACTGCATGCAGAAATACAACTCGTGGGGGCCAGGGTGCAATTTGATGCAAGGATCAAGTGGGTGGAGTTGTTGTTGTTTTGCCCCAGAACCTCTTTTCAATGCCATAGTCCAAGACAGAATGACATGGTAAAGCCTTCCCTGGCAGCCTGTGGGGAAATCACTTGTTTGAATGCTCCCCCACAGAAAACGTGCTCCCCCAACTAAAAACAGCATGGCGGAGAGACGGGCTCTGCTCTGTCCTCCTCTCTGACATGCTGCTGTTCCAAATGCAGGGAGTTATTTTGTACATATGGTGAACCATTCAAGCATGCAGTTATTTATTTATTTATTTAATAGAGGTCTATACCACTTACTATATTTAGAAAATTACCCTGGACAGGGACTAAAGATCCATGGCAGAGCAGATATTTTGCATATAGATGCTCACCACGGAAGGGCCAGGACTGATAAAGAGCAACGCTTCTGACCATTCACAAAGTGCTTTCCCATCACCACTGCGTGAGTCCAGTCACCTCCAAACACCTAAAATTAGAAAGTGAGCCCTGACATACCTCTCTCTTTTTGTCTTTTAGAAATTAAGCAGTGTTGGGGGGACCCATGACAGCTGGATCAGTTTCAGAGGATAATGCAGATGTGGGCCTAACAGTTTTACAACTTGTACAGATAAATATTGAAGTAATTTCTCTGAAGATTTTTTAAAAAAAGAGATCCTCTACAATACAAAGACACTACAAAGACAACAAAGAGTCTTGTGGCACCTTAAAGATTAACACATTTATTCTGGCATAAGCTTTCATGGACATGGTCCACTTCATCAAATGCATGAAATGTTCACCTCAAATTGGCAGATTTATATACACAAGCTGGGCTGGGCTGGGGAAAAGAGATGTAAACCCTGTGGTCGGGGAGAACTGAAATGCAAAAAGTGCAGACAGATAAATTACCTTAACAGCTGCCATTCACAAAACATTACTGGATAATAACAGATACATCATTGCATAAGGCACTTATCATGGTCTGTACTTAATGCATTTCAATTCCCCCTGACTACATGGTTTATATCCCACCCCAGCATGTGTATATAAATCTGTCAATTTGAGGTTAACATTTCATGCATCTGAAGAAGTAGTCAGTGTCCACGAAAGCTTATGCCAAAATAAATCTATTGGTCTTTAAGGTGCCGTAAGGCTTTCGATTGTTTTTGCTGCAACATGGCCGCCCTTCTGGAAATGGTTACACTACAAATTTAAAATAATTTTAAACCAGTTTAACTTTCCTGGCTTTCAGTCAAGGAACCCTGGGAACTGTAGTTCTACGAAGACAGGAAAATGTAAGAAAACATCCACACGATCCCCAGGGTTGCTTGGGAGAAGCTACAATACTGAAACTGGTTTCAAACTGAAATTGCGAGGCCCAAGAAAATCCTTACACTGCTTTACATTTGAAGTATAGCTGTGCACTGTAGAAAACGCTCAAGGCATTCTACCCTCATTTCAGTCCCATTCTGTGCTCGCCACGGACTATGTGGGAGGAGAACTCATATTTGTTATGGCTCCTGTGGCCACACATGTTACATTCAAAAGGGTCACGGAAGCCATGACATCCCATGTGGATGGTGAACATCACATAATCCAGGAAGAGGACGCGACAGTGGTCGCATCGGTAGACCCCAATGAGTTCACCTTCCTTGTTGAAGACTTTCAAGACATCACGAGGACAAATGGCCGGCGGCCTGAAGATGTCGTATGGCCTGGGGTGTTCCTTGAAGGCCAGAAGCCCATTCCGGGCCTGCAAAGGAGGAGGGGCCACTTGGTTTTGATGGTAGGCATGATTCTGGTGTTCCTCTTGGTTGCTGTCTGAGTCTGTGGAATCTTGGCCACTGTGGTTTGGAGAAAGGCCTCTGTCAGAAGATACAGTCTTGTCTCTCGGCTGGGCATGGCTCTTCCCCCCCTCCTGTGGGTTGCCGTTGGGTACTTCAGTGTGGGTGAGCGCCAGGGGGTACAAGCTGCTGATCACAGGCACCATCTCAGAGGTTGGGGCTGCTGGGGGCTGCACAAGCGGGCGCAGCCCTTCTGCACCAAGGTAGCCAACGGCATTATTGATGGCTTGATCCAGCATGCATCCTTGCAGCATGGCATCCCTCTCCTTCTCATATGCAAAGCTTGAGCTGTAAGTCACTTCAAAGCTGGGGCGTTTCTCACCTATGGGAGATAAGAACACTTGAGGGTGAAGTTCTAAAACCACGGTATTCATAGTGGATGAAACCGTAAGAGCACTGAGGCCCTACTCTGGACATTCTACTCAGCACCCCATTCCTTCACCACCATTCCCTGCACATTTTCAGGCCTGACTTACGGAATAGAAACTTGCCTTAAGCTGAAATTCTTCAGCTGCTGAATTCTGCACCCAATACTGATTTCTGCCCTTGTGTGGTACAATTATGAAATCGCAAAATGCATTCAGTTTTGGTCATAATGGAATTCTGCTGGTATGGCCCACTTGTTCATGTGCAGCAGATAACTGAGTCTTTTATATTAAATCTTCCAAGCTAAGTGATAGAAACTAGAACGTCAAACCCTTGAGATACTTATCACTGGCAGTGCTATGACTCAAGGACCACGAAACTCTCCATGTTGTTCTGCAGATGGGGGTGAAACCAACCACTCACGTTTCTTTACTAATGTGCTTGATAGAGTGCTGACAGCTCTCTGCCAATCTCATGATCCATCTGATACTTAAAAGGAATTAAAAAAAAAAATCCCCATAGCCTGACATTTCTCTATGACTCATAATGCCAGTTCTAGAAAAGATTAATCAAATAAAATTCTTAGGCTAGTTTCTCATTTAGGGATGCTAAACTGTTTTAGTTTTTTGATTTGAACTTGTGAATACGATGAACTAGGGAAGTGCCCATCATTATGGCGGGCAGGGTGTATGCAAAGGGAAAGCTTGTAATACCGTGTATATTGCAACCTCTGCTGTGGACGGTGCAATGATTGTTTGCGCATTCTGCGAAGAGACGCATCGCACCCCCTGTCAGTTAGTGCCATTCAGTTTCAGGAACTGAGAAAGGATGTTGCCGTCACTACAACAGAGTCCTCAGCGTCTTATCTTTAGCACTTACAGACACTGTGGGAGAGGGGGCTAAGCTTGGTTACTGCCCCTAATGGCCCCAGCCATTAAATTATAGGTAGGTTTCAATTTGCGTGTGTGCACGCGTCTGTGTCTCTGTGTACACGTGGCCCCCAACTCACCACCCATTGCCACATACAGCCTGCATAGGGCCCTGCAGATGGCCCCTCCCAATCTACTTGATGAGAACAGATATTGGGCCATATTTTGGATAAAGCCAAAGAATGGCTGAGGTATAACAGTTCAAATATTTTACACTGAGCTGTGACAATAACTTTTGCCCCTGCAAAATTTATATTACATTTCTCCTTTTGCCTTTAGAAAAACATATATGACATGGTAAATGGGAAAACTGTTCTTGTGGACTTTAAGATAAATACTGAGAACTGAGAAACGTTAGGGTTTCAAACTAGGGAGTATTTTATTGCCCTGATAATCAGTATTGGGGTTGGAAAAGTCAGTAAAAACCAGATTCTGCCATGCTTTGCACATAATCCCCCAGGTTCCAGCCTGGTTTGCTAGATTTCTTGAGGCAATGAACTGAAAAGGGGGACAGGAGAATTCACATCCACACAGAGTAAGAACAATACTTCCTGAATTTAATTTCCTGAACCTCATTTGTCTTCAAGTGATATCATCCCATAGTGAAATCTTATTGTCTACATAGCATGATTCCTGATTTGGGATGGACAGATCAGTGTATTTCTGGTCTGTGTCACTTTTGCTTGCTTTTATTCATAAGTTTGTTTTGTCCAGTTTTCATATTCAGATGTGAAAATGCATATTTAAATACTTCAATATGTGTTTTTGGATGTATTTTCTCACACATTTCTAGACTTGTTTTCTTTCAAAGTAGCATTTCTAAATGTACTTAATCCTAAAATATGCATTTTTATACATATTTTGATAGTTTTTGAGCCAAGAACTGCTTCACAAAGTTTGGAGAAGTGCAACATCCAAAGGATAATTGCATTCATATCCACTCACTAATCTGGGGGGTGCAGATCTGGTCAGTTCATCTAGGAATTCACTAAGAACAAATTCCTCAAGCATCCCTATTCCTGACTGCTTAAATCTCTAGGAGGAAGTGATTTGAAATGGAAAATGGCACCAAAACACTAAACAGTGGCTGAGGGAAGCAGTGAACAGGCATGAAAAAGGCATACGTCTGGGGCACAATCCAGCAAAAGCTCCCTGCTTTTAAGACCGATGAGAGAGCGATAAGCAGGTACTGAGCTGTCAGATTTTAATCACAGGGATTTAAAAGCACTTAATTACGGCCAGATTGTGCCCTTGGGGTTTTTTCGGGGGAAGATATTCCCCCCTGCCCAGCTCCAAAAGCCATGTTTCCGGCACCAAAATCAGATCGGGTGGACATTCAGTGCAGAGCCCCGACCTAGTTCAAAGTGTTACATGAAAGCACCTCCAAGCAAAGGGTTCTTTTTCAGTGGGAGAAATGCCTGAGTTCACCTAGATTAGAGACAGACACACTGTGGGAGAAGGGACAGAAGATACACCAGGGTGCACATTCAGCCACCCACCACCCCAGCAACATCTCCAAAAAGACAACACCAACCAACCAAGAAAAGGTCCGCATTTCATGTATGCGGAAACCCGGCAGGGAAGAGGAGAGTAAGAGCTGAAAAGTTTCCACCCAGAGACAACCCCCAAACTGGAAAGATCTGAGTCACCAAGTAAAACACAGGAGACACAGGAATTATGGTTTCCACCTGCTCATTTGTACCCAATCTGATCCACTCGATTCAGGAGCGGCGTATTAATCACAGGTGGAAAACCACAAGGTGACCCAGAAAACTTTGGTGCAATTTCAACAGCGATAAGGAATGTGGCATTTCTAAAAACAACCGACGGTGCACATGTTTGTGACATTATTTGGGGTGGGGGTGGGGTTATGTGGAATTGTGGACTTCATTTAAAAAAAGGGGGGTGTTTTCAAGCAATGTTTGTCATTGGCCTGGGAGGGCTTATTGCAGTTCGCTTGTCTCTTAATCAGGAACAGTGAGGCTCGAACCAAGACCGGCAGCTTCCACCTTTCCCTCTCTTGTGCTCATTCACAACATGTGGGGAGAAGTGGGGGTGGGTAGCGTAGTATTCGAAAACGGAATCCCGCACCTGCATCTGAAATGGAGAGTACAGAATTGTGTGACGGCAGACTACCACCTCATTCTGTGTCATATGTAGCACGCCTCTGCACATTCAGCAGGATGAGATGGTAGGATCCTGAAGTGGTAGAGCAGACTTCAGGTGAGAGGGGTCATTCCCCCCCATGGGCATCCCCCTTCCTTGCAAATAAAAAAATAGCACACCAGGGAGAAAGGTACTAGCCAAGTACTCACCCCCTGCAGTGCTGGTTTTCTACTTGTAGAAAGTTTCCCCACTGGGAAACGCTCAAAATATGATCCCCAGTCTTCAGTCTGAGGTGGGACAGTCCATTTTGCCACCTCAAGGCAAAGGTGTTATGAGACACGGAGCTGCCACTGTCTGATTCTCTTAGCCTCCACTTCCTCGCAAGGCCCAGGTAAACATGCTGCACAGCAGTGACGTCGCTCTGTCCTCGCCGCACGTAATTGGCGGTCACACATGGCGGCGGGACAACGCACAGAGCGATAATGTCATATTGGTGTCTTCATGTCTCTCAATGTCCAGTTAAGCTCTGCGATGGCAGAGTGTTAAGCTGGCAAAATGGATTGTAACTCTTGAGATGGCAAGTGGGGGATCACATTTTTAAATGGCTCCCAATGTTAAAAAAAAAAAAAAAAATCCCTGTAAGGAGAAAACTAGCACAGTGGGGCACGGACATGGATAGAACCTTTCTCCCCATTTCAACATGGCATGGGGTGGGGATATTCTGCAGCCTGAGGTTGTACAGTCTATCGCATCTCTCTATTGACTCCACCACCTCATTCCCACCTTACTCTGCTGCAAGTGTGTGCCAGGCCCACACTTCTGTACCTGTTCATCACCCTTGTTCTGATCAGAGAACAAGGTTCCACAAAGGTTTATCCATCTGCACCCTTAGCAGTAACACCCACATCCTAGTAGCCTTGAATAAGGGCTCCTTCACACCAGGCTTTTATCCTGCGATTGAGATTGCTCCTTCACGGAAGTTTGCGGGCTCTTTACATGATGCTGTGAACCTCCAAGGCGTCTCCTGCACTAAATGCCCTTTGTTCCGTTTTTAAATAGATTGCAGATGATGAGCTATCAAATTACCCCACTTGTGTTCCGCTTCAGTTTCCTCCGTCAAAAGAGTTAAAGTGGGAAGAAAAGGAGGGAGATCAATGAAAGATAATGGAAGACTCGGATACGGGGGAGAAGGAAAGGGGAAGGAGTCAGGGAGAAGGAGTAATCCTGCATTTAAAACGGAAGCAGAAAGCCCCGTTTTAAATGCAGGATTTTAGGTTGGTGTCCTAACTGATATCCAGCTGGAGAATCAACCCTCTTCCTCCAGCCAGGTTTTTCACCTCAGCATTTAACAAGAAGTCAAATCAAGGTCAGGCAAGGGGCTGGTGGGAGCGTGTCTTGGTTGGAGGGAAAAAAGGGAGTGAGTCACTCTTTTGGTCACATTTACATAACACCACCACATAGGGTGGATTTTATAAAACAACAACAACAACGTGACAGAAACAGTTGCACTGAGACACCCATGTATTTCCTTCTTCCTTGCTCCACAAAAAAACATTCACCAACCTGTACCATACAGAAGCTACGTGGCTGAAGTTGCGCAATGTTGCAGTAACGCACGTGGACGTGAATATGTGAGTGGACCACGACATACAGAAGTTCAGTATGACCTCTTTTCAACAGAATCAGCTCACATTTTCAGCTAAAACAAGTGACAGACATGCTCACACAGGTCAGCCCAAACAGAAACCCCTGCATCAAGCATTAAGAAGAAAAGAAGTCAGATTAACAGCTGAAAGTTAGGAAGCTGCAGAACTTCTAACACCGATGTCTTGGTACATGCTGTTGTGGCAAACAGCCACAGCAGAAAAATGGATGCACCAACTGAAATTAGCTCAAGGCAAAGTCAGCACTGACACAAACTCTCCCGCCACCTGAGGCGGGAAAGCACACATGCCAGCGGTGACCAGCATTGCTGCCTGTACTGCGGGCTCAGCCCTCTTCCCACAATGCCTTGCTCCAAGATCCAGGCATTTGGGTGTGGCTGCTTCTCTGCTTGCTCTGAGAGGATCTGCAGAGCGGGCGATGGTGGCAGCAACAACAGGCTGGGGGTGGGAGATGTGGCTGTGGCCGCGGCGGCAGCAGCAGCAAAGGGAGGACACGTGCCACCAGCAGGTCCTCCTGGCGGGGGAGGCGAGTGTGAAATTTGCCACTCTTCCTGCTCTGCTGCCTGAGATGCAGGAGTCACCCCACTTCATGGGAGGGATGGCCCTGGGCAAACGCAAAATATCTGCTATTTATAAAATATGGCGTGCTTTTATTTCATATACAAAATAGGAACTTATGCAGTGATATTTGTCAAAGCCTTTCCCAGGGGCATCGCTAGGTTCTTAAACGATCCAGGCCACAGGCCCATAACAGAAATTTGCACATGCATATATATATATATGTCCGAGTCGAGGCGCACCTCTTCTATCCATCCATATATATATATATATACACACACACACACACACACACACACATGTATGTATGTATGTAATCTATACACACATGTAAGCATACCACACACACACACACATACACACACACACACGTGTGTGTGTGTGTGTGTGTGTGGTATGCTTACATGTGTGTATGTGTGTATAGATTACATACATACATACATACGAAGTGCGCTCTGACCCTCCACCCCCCTTCAACTCAGACCCCAGTTCAGCGTTTTGGAAAACATCCCGCTTCTGCTCGGGCCAGTTTGTAGTCGGTCCGCTTCAACTCATCACCAAGCCTTAGTAAGGGTTAGGAAAAATGAGTCTTTATGCTTCCTGTTGACTACCATGGGAAATGAGAAAAAAAATGTAACTTTTTTCTCTTCATCAGAACTAGATGATAATTTCAGGCATAGTAGCCCCCTAGAAGAGGATTACATCTGCCCAATGTCAGAAAAATAGGTGAGGGTTTATGTTTTGATTTTCTTTTAAAGGGAATTGCCAATAACATTTTAATTCCTTGGAAGAATTGGATAAAAATGTCAGGATTCATTGCCCTATTAGAGGAGATCATGTCTGCCAAATTTCAGAATGATAGCCACACAGGTTTTTGTGCAAGGCTGGCCTTGACATTTTGAATTCTCCAAAAGAGGACATACTTATCTCCCTATGTTCCTTGTGGACCATTACTCTGAAAATTACAGACAGCCTAGAGGTGTCCCTAAGTAAGAAACTATCAGGGTGGAAACTGAGCTGATAGAACCCCAGAGCAGTTCTGATTCTGAGGAAGATCAGCAATCCGTGGGAGAGGAGCCAGCTCATCCCTCACAGGCACAGCAGCTGGCAGAGATTCCTCCTGCCGGCATTTCTGAGATAGATAGTGACCCTGGCAGTGAGAAAGTGTGGGAGGGGGGCTTGCTAGACACTCAACGCAGACGCAGGGAGCGACGAGCGATGGAGGGCGTGGGAAGGAGGCGTAGTGCCTGTTTGTCGCACAAGCAATGGCCATGTCCCGTGGACCCAAGGGAAAGAGGGAGGATCTCTCCCTAGCCCATAAGTTCAGGGTCTTCAAGTGATTCTCCTTCAAACGGGGACCAACTGCCTACCCAGAGCATAGGCTACTCTGCTGTTCATTGCTTAGTCGCTGGTGATTAGCATCTGAAAGAGTCATTAAGTTGTAAAAGGATTAAAGCCTGGAAAAGAATCCTTTCATCTGTGTCTTGAGTTGGCTATTGGAGTGTACTGAAAGAGGCTGCTAGGGCGCTCCTGACAGAAACCAGCAAAGTTTCAGAAGGATAGGTGCAGCAGTTCATGTGGGAGTTCTTCAGTTTGCTTTCCTTTCCCTTCACCCTGCCATCCCCCATAGTTTTTGGGTGCATTCATATGAAATTGCACAGGTCATTAGAGGTGTCCCCCAAGCAAGAAACCTGCAAAGTTTCTGTAGGATATACACGCATACAAATTTAGAATTCTTAAAACTTATTTACATTTCACCAATGTTAGCAGCAGGGGAATATAGGTGGGAAGGTGCTATTGCACTCATGTCCTGCTTGTGGGTTTCCCGTGAGCATCTGATTGGCCACTGTGTGAACAGAATGCTGGACTAGATGGACCTTGGGCTGATGCAGCAGGTTTCTTCTTATGTTCTTAAATATAGAGTACCTCTGAGCATATGCAGAATGCTTTTCTTTCAACACTGAGCACTTACATTCTCCCCATATCAATTCTATTCCCCTCTACGCAACCATCCCTCCTCATCCTACCACCCTCCAGCAACTCTTCATAAAAACAGATGTCTTGTTTCTTGCAACTGCTCTCTACCTCCTCCTTGTTATGCACAAGCTCTCATTGTATCTTCCTCCCCATAACTTCTTTTGTGCCATAACATGCAGAACATCAGGTGCAAACCACCCTGCAAAAGTAACCTGTGCTGGAATCCTATGCACACTTTCCTGGGGATAAGCCTCATTAAACATAATGGCGCTTCTGAGTAGACATACATGGGATTGTATAAATGAGCGGTATTTATCTCCCCACCACTTAAAAAACAAACCAAAAACTCCTATTTTTCTTAAAGCTTTCTGTTCATAGGAACATAGGAAGCTGGCTTATACTGAGTCAGACCCTGGGTCCATCTAGCCCAGTATTGTTGACACTGACTGGCAGCAGTGGCTCTCCAGGGTTTCAGGCAGGATTCTTTCGTAGCCCTGCCTGGAGCTGCTGGGGATTGAACCTGGAACCTTCTGCAGGCCAAGCATGTTGCTCTGCCCCAGATTTGTTTCTCTGCAACCACGTGAACCCACTTTTCTCAAAGATTTGAGTGAGGAGAACGATTAAAAACAACCCCCTTATCTGTTTGTAAAGTCAAATACCGTTCAGAACTTCTCTTGCCCACCCAAGAGAATTCTCTTTAAGAATTCCCCAAGATATGCCCTGGGTGTAATAAAGAAGAGAAAGAAAGAACGGGATAAAGGATGGAAGAAGAAAAGAAGAATGGTAATTCGAAATGCAGGGGTGGGTGGGTAGAGAGAATTCTCTAAGCCAAGTGGCTCCTTTAAGAGAGGTGGTACTTCAGAGGAATTTAGGAGGCTGTGGAGAGTTTGTAAGGATTGCACGTACTTAAATTAACTTTATGAGGTGAAGTGTCTGAGGGCTTTTCCTAGCTTTTTTAAAACTGTAGAACCTATTTAAAAGCCCCAGCAGTTCCTTGATCATGACGCCACATAGCCCTAACCCTCCTTTTGGAGTAATTTGAGTCCTACAGCTATTTAGGATAAATTAAAGTGGAGAGGGAGAAAGAATTTTGTGGAGGTTGATTGGATCCTTTGCTGTACTGAAGCTTCTGCAGAAGCCAAACATTCCAGTTTGGGGCAGTAAAATCAGATGCTGTGTGAATCCTTCTCCCTCTTCAAAATGTCATTGCAAGCAAGCTCCCAGCAGCAGGCATGGTAGAGTAGAAAAGTGGGGCGGGGAAGAGAAAAAACCATGAGCCAACTGTGGAAGGAAAGGTGGCAGTTTCCCCTATAGTTTAAAAGGCCGGTGCATTCACACCAGAGTCCCTATTGGTCTGCCAAGGGAGCGAGTCCTAAGGCCTCCTAGTAACAGCAAGGCTACTGAGCTCAGAGGGAAGAAGCAGGCTTGTATTAAGTAGGGCTGTGCACTGCTTCGGATCTGGATCCAAATTCCAAACCAAAGCAGGGTGATTTGGACCAAATCAGTCCAGATCCAAAGCAGGTACAGGTTGGTCCAAAGTGGGTTGGATCAGTCCGAATTACTTCAGACAATTCTGAAGCCCAGTCAGCCTGTCTGGGAAATGTAACAATTTCCTTAAGATGAGGGAGGGGAGAGGAGGAGTTGGGAGGGGGGAACTGAGTCTTGGCAAGTGACATCTAGCTGCCAATAGGGCTGAACTTTTAACCCAGCAGTCTCCAGTCACAGTGGGATGATTGAAAGTGGGGTGCAACTACTATAAGGAAAGGCTTCAATGTTTGGGCTATTTAATTTAGAAGGAAGGCAAATATAGGGGGAGGTTTATAAAATTATATGGAGTAGAGAAAATGGAGCAGTACAATAAATAAGCCGAGTTCAGTGTCACCTTTTTCCAGGTAATGCGTATTTCAGCCAAAGAGATGTTTAATCTTTTCCTTCCCTTAATAAGGAGCCTCAGGTCATCCGGTGAAGCTGAATAGTGGCAGATTCAGGACTGACGAAAGGAAAGTACCATTTGCACTGCAAAAAAACCTACACCAGAGATTAGGTATAGTGACCTCCTAATGGTCACCTTAAACACCTTCTGATTAGGATCTCCAATCCCCTGTGTGGCTTGTTTACCTTTTGTTTTAGTCTTTGAGAAAAGGAAACTTTATGCATGGCTAGCACAAAAGCCACCAGACCTGTCTGGCATTTGGCAGGTTCAATCAGTTCCATGGGGGCTGCCAGATCCCCAAATTCCATGCACCTATATGGAAGCACAACTTAAAAGATAGCTCTTTGCTTTGACAGATTTTCTTGAAAGAAGCTAATTTTACCTGCGACTAGCACAAAAGCCACTGGAACTGCCTGAAATTCGGCAGGTAACCTCCATGGGGGCTACTAGGTCTCCAAATTTCATGTATTTATCATACAAACTAAAAAAGTTATGGCCATTTCTGTTTACCAATGCAAGTCAATGGGAAAATGTAAAAAAAGAAAAGGCAATTGAGACAGCTCAAAAGATCCAGGCACATCTCAGAAGATCCGGGGCTCATGCCCAGGTAGGCCTTTATCTAACAACGCCCATTGCCTTTCCTAAGATCCTGGGAGAGAGACTAAGGGTGCAGTTCTATGGACTGCACCCTCACTGCTTGGAAGCCCCCAAACTTGTGGGCTTCCGAGATTCCTATGTCCTCCTACCCTGAAGCCAGCAGCGTGGGAGGAGCGGAGGAGGCAATCTTTGCCGCCCCACTCTCCAATCTCTTGTATTTTTGCTAGACCGTTTCTTTAGCCCATCTAGCCAGGCACTTCAGAGGGGGAGGGAAGGAGGCTGGAGGAGGCTCAAGATAACTTGTATCCTGGCCTCTCTCGTTTCCTCCCTCCCCACTGGAACACCCCCTTCCCTCCTCCTCCAGGGTTGCTTTTCCAACCTCACAGAAGCAGCCAGTGTGGTTCTTTCCATGCTGGCGGCTAGGGGGATGGGCCTGGGGTCGGATCTCCGACTCCCCCTTCTGAGGTTGGGGTGCTGTCTCCAACCTCGGAGGGGTTTCCCATGCCTTCCTAGGGACCGCAGGATTGCTCTCTTAATATAATTTGTTATTATGAAGAATCATAAAGAAAATATCCAAGGAGACAATGGATTTCACCTATATTTTTGTCTGTAAAGTAAGGGGGGATGTTAAATGTACTACACCCTGTCAACAAGTAGATTTAAATGTGATGTGTTTTTTGTTTGTTGTTCTATTTAGAAAATTAATATAATTAATTTTAAAAATTAAAAAGTTAAAAAGCCAAGGGGGGGGGGGGTTCCCATTTACAGATTTGTTTGAGGGCCTTCATCCTCACTATCTTACCTTACCTGACTAGCATCTAACTGAGCAGGAGAAGTCTGATGGGTGTTAGTAAGAGACAGAGCATTCTGGTGGGTGGAGGGGGTTGGCTGACATAAGGGAAATGGAGAACAAGTGTGAATTGAGCTTCCTTTGGTAGAAGTTGTTTGGGGCATAATTAAGGTTAAACAGGGTTTTTTGTTTTTAAAGGAACAAATTAACCATTTTGGGCCAAAATAGATAACTGACAAGCTTTCAAGGAAGCACAAAAACAGAATTAGTGTTGCCAACTGGTGAGGAAAAAAGCAATGCCTGGCCTGTTCTTGTGCTTTTAACAGCAATTCTGATCTGCAGAAATCAGTTGGTGATGCTTTTTCCTCCTTTACCTGTGGTTTTTCCTTCTTTATCTGTAAGTAGCGTTAACTTGGGAGTGGCAACAGCAGTAATTGCCCCATGCACAACCTAGGCAGGGTAGCAAAATGAGCCTTAGAAGGTCATGTAATATACTGACAGTTATGAAATGCAATCATTTCTCCCTCCAGTTTGAAATGATCTGATGCATTCATACGGTGTCCAATGAGAAGCTCGGTATCAGCTCGCTTAGGGCTAAGTGAATGGCACCATCTGATGGCTGACTGCTTGCAGCCTAACACAGTAAAGCATATTCTGCCGTTTATGTAGAATACCACATTTTTATCCTGCCATCCTCCATGCAGCTCCAGGTGGCATTCATGGCTTCCCATGTATACCACCTCGAGGCTGAAAGCGAGTGACTGATGCAAGGTTGCCAAGTGAGCTTCATACCAGAACAGCGATTGAGACCTGGGTTTCCCTGGCATAAGTCCAATATCCTATCCACAACACACATTGGGTTGAATCCAGAATCTGCGTTCTGTGGATGGAAGGACTCCACTCATGGAAGGTGCCTCTGTCTGGTTTTCAGGGACCCCCTCCCCACCCCACACTGCGGCTCACCCCATTCAGCGAAGTCCCCTGACCCTCTGCATAGTATTTTCAGAAGGCTGGAGGGTCTGCTGTGGGGAGGAGGGGGAGGAGAGGTCTGCTTCTGCCAGCCCAGTTGCATGTGACTAAATCTGGTTTCAACCCACTGGCTCTACTAAATATTGCTGGAGGGGAAGGAGAACATTTATATAACTATTAAAGGTAAAGGTGTCCCCAACCAGTCGTGTCTGACTCTAGGGTGTGGTGCTCATCTCCATTTCTAAGCCCAAGAGCCAGCGCTGTCCGAAGACGCTTCCGTGGTCATGTGGCCGGCATGACTGAACACCGAGGTGCACGGAACGCTGTTACCTTTCCCGCCGAGGCGGCACCTATTTATCTACATGCAATTTCTTGCTTTCGAACTGCTAGGTTGGCAGAAGCTGGGACTGAAGACGGGAGCTCACTCTGTCACGCGGCACTCGGGTCTCGAACTGCTGTCCTGCTGACCTTATGGTCTGCAATTCAGCGTCTTAACCACTAAGCCAACGCGGCCCCACAATAACTATTACACATATGTAAACTCCCAGCTGATCTTTTCAAACATGTGATCATTGGTGGGAGGGGGGGTAGAGGGGCTAAAATCTGAAACTTTGGGTCAAATCCTGAAAGCGGTCAATCCCAGGGACAAGCAAGTCTCGCCACACTACCTTCGCAACCACAACTGCATCTGGGTAGTGCTGCTACTTTGCAATATCCAAAACGCTTGTGCGGACTGTAGATGCAATCTAGCTTGTGCAGGATTCATACGCAGGGACCCTTTTCATTTTTGCACAGATAACTGAAAGCTCTTGTTTGTAAAGGTCTGAAGGAGCTCTCTGTGATTATGGTGATTGTCCCCTGTCTGGTTTTGCAGAGTCAGGGGAAAAAATTAAGATCAACTTTATTTTTGTTCAAGGCATTAAGAAGAAAGAAAGAAAGAAAGAAAGAAAGAGAGAGAGAGAGAGAGAGAGAGAGAGAGAATGGCAGTTAGTCATAAGACCTTGCAGCAAGATCAGATAAAAACACAGTAACAGAGATCTTCTTATAAAATTATGGCAGGCCGCTGTTTAATTTGGGTGTGGGGGTGAGGGGGAAGGAAGAGGATGTTCAATGTGGGCTTTGGATATTTTCATACCTGGAACAAAACATCTTCCTGCTCTGGACTGAAACTCATTAAAAAAAAAGATATACAGAGACGGACGTTAAGGACAAGAAAACTGGGCCTCTTCTGGGGTCTTGTGCCCAAATGTACTGCTTCATATGGTGTAATGAAAAACCTTGGGGAGTTTGGCCTCTGACCTGCTGAGGCTTCACTAGGCTTCAAGCTTTAATTAGCTTGCCAACTGGCCAGGGAGAAAGAATACATTGGCCCTGCTCCTGTGCGTTTAGCAGCAATTCTGACCGCAGAAATCAATGAGTGAAGCTTTTTAAAGCATGGAGACACACAACATCACTTGCTAATGTCACACAGTTGTTAAAGGAAGAGCTACAGAGGCTGGTGAAACAGTTGGAAAATGTGCCTTCAATTAGTAAATTAATCAACCAAAGGTTTAATTGATTAATTCATAAATAAGCAAACAATCAGTGGAAATGGGTGGTAAGGGCATGCTTATTTAACATTTTCTTTTTTTAATCCCTTATTATAGAAGCCCACTACAGCCTAAATAGCCTTAAAAAATTAAAGACGATCTTTCCCTCAAACAATGACTTGTGGCCTTGGTTGATTAAATTGTTCCATCTATTTCTTTAAAGACTCCTAAACTAAGGTTTTGATAATGTACAAATATCTGTAAACGTTAATTAGTAGAAGGCAGACAATGACCCTGTTTGGCTGTCCAGCTGCAATCTGTGGGTTAATTCTTTAACCCGCAAATTGCGGGGATACACGCCTTGTGTGAGCCACACACAAGCTGCTTCCGGTTTCCTGGAACACCTTGCAAACACAGCATTTGCAGGTTCTTTCCATGGCATCTGAACTGGGGCACGTGGGGTTGTTCATGGGTTAAACCCCAAGTTAACCCATGGCTTGTTCTTGGGTTAACTTGGGCTTGTTTAACCCACAAACAACCCCAAGTGCCCGTTTGGATATCATGGAAAGAAACTATGAATGCTGCACTCATGGGTGTTCTAGGAAATTGGAAGTGACTAGTGTGCAGTGCACATTCCAGCAATTCAGGAGTTAATTAACCCACAAACTGCTGCTAGATGCCACTGTTACATCCAAACAGGGCCAATGAATCAACCCTTTGCACAGCTGGCTAGTTTTTTCATTTTGTTTCGAAGGTGTTTCTTTCGCTTACTATGCACAATCTAAGTTGCGTAAGGTCATTCTGCAAACTGAAATCCCATTATAATAATCCTGTTACAATGATCAGATATCAACATTATATACACATGCACACGCACGAGCACTTGCAGCATGCCAATAATTACAAAAAAATCCACCAATGCTAATATTAGTACTAACAATACTAATATGTTATTATAAACAATAGCACTAATTAATACTCATAATTCATAGGGGAACTGAGCAAAGAAATCACTGTAAAAATCATCAGAAATAGCACAAGGAATTGATTTTCTAAATTGAGAAAATGTATGTTCTCATTGAGGATTTCATATTCAGAGTACATTAAAAACAGTAAAGCTAAACATAAAAAGAGTTTCCATGAAGCTGTGGTGTGTGTGTGTGTATCTTACATTTTAGTAATATAGCCGTGAGTGATTATTATTTTAATGCTATTTCATCCTGATGTCCAACTGTGACAGGGCGTAAAAAATAAAACATTACATCTGTTCCTCTCCTTCTAGCAATAGTAAACTATCATGCAATGTCTTCCATATTTAAAAAAGGCACCTATTATTGAGATATTTTTAAAAAATATGCAAATATATTTAGAGTTGATCAGTTAAACAATTAACAGGAAGATAGTCAGCTGAAAGAGATTTCTACAAAATATATCTGCTATAAAACCTGCTGGATGGGGGAACAATGATCACATCCCGCAGTGGGATAACTGATGCAGAATCTCGTATGCTGCCTCATAGGGATCTGAATGCATCCTAATCTTTTGAATCATGGTTGTCTGGATTTGCTCTTTTTACTTGGAGAAGTGCCACTGATTTCAACGGAAATCAATCCAATGATCTCTTTAAGGCTTCGGGTTTCAAAGAGTTCACCCCTCACCCTCAAGAGCGTTTCCATTCATTTCAGGGACAGGTCTGCATGTGCCAAGGAATGCACATAAAACTGCCCACTTAATTAAAATGAGTGGGGAAGACAGCCACAAAAGAGTTACCATAAATATTTCTTGGCCGTACAGGGGTCTGAATGTGTGAGTGCTGTTTCCTATATATGACACAGTATTAATTCCTGCATCGGACAAACACAAGATTATGAATTGACCCATGCAGAATAATCACGCTACATTACCAACTTTTTCAATGGCTGTGCCCCAAAGAGATTCCATTTTAAAAAAAATTCTTACCAATAAATTTCTGTGGCATGGAACTTTTCCGTTTGGCAACATTGCTCGCTAAGCGGTCCAGGACAAGGGCTCTTTCAGTCCCCATCTCAGTTTTGCAGTGCCTTCCCTCCACACTTTCTAGATTGGGAACAGAAAAGAAAAAATCAAACTAAAGAGTAAAAAAGATTTAAAAAGGAAGCAAGGGAGGTTAGAACAAGCAGTTGCCCACAACCGTTCAGCCGGGAGAGCTAAATGGAACATGCTATATGGTGGTGGTGGTTGTTTCCACCCCCCACCCTTCTTTTTGTTCTCATACCTCTATTTCACCCCTGTGGTCAGCAGAGCTGGGGGCAAAACACCACACATCCAAACCTTGCAGTTCTCAGACTCACAAAGGGGAGCAAAGAACCTCACAGAATTAACATCTTGATTGAACACTTCCTCTTGCTAATGAACAGTCTGGACCTGGTAGTTTATGAAATGCAGAGGGAGACCTTGTCCCGCCCAACTTTCCATCTGATTTTGAGTAAGACTGAAGACACCTGCAGACAGGCCCTGCATGCTTAAAGGGCAACAGCAAAAGGAAAAAATTCAGCCCTTTGGTTATAGAAACACTGATGCGCTAAAAATGGAGGGGGGGGGGAACTTGATGTAATCTTGACATCTTTACACCATGAAACTCTATTTATCATCATCATCATCAGGTTGGATCATACTTACAGTAGACCCATTGAACTCAGTAGGTTTTCCATTAGGCCTGACTAACTTAGGTCCCATTGATTTCAGTGGGTCTGTTCAAAGTATGACTGAGGCTGGAGCCAACACATTATTTTTATTACAAGTGGAACCAGCAACAAAACATTGCAGTGTGGAGTGCTCCTGTTCAGCGTTCCAACCAGCCAGGACCTCTTCCAGGGTACTCCATTCCATTTCCCCACCTCAGTTTTCCATTTTTCCATCCCCCCCCCCGCCATTTTTCCTCCCAACAGTTTTCCTCAGCATTCTGTGGCCACCGAGCATGCTCAGTTCGCATTGGACTATTGTAGGATTTTTTAAAATCCATTTTAAGTCCCCCCTCCCCCCTGACTTTTTGTACTTCTGGAAACCTTGGGTTCCCTCTGAGCATGTTGCTACCTCCCTCTTGTTTCTCAGTGGCCCCATTTTGGCTACAATCCTGTTGGCACTCACCAGCTGAGCTGTTTATTATCCTCCTCCTCATCTAGAACAATTAAGGTACATGACACTTTACAGAATCACCTAAGGGAAAGTACAAGTCTTTGCCCTGAGGAGCTACAGAGGGGGAGGGAGGGAGGGAAGTGTGACAAGGGAAGAATGTGTGTGCCCAAAGTCATAGAATCATGGAGTCATAGAATAGTAGGGTTGGAAGGGGCCTACAAGGCCATCGAGTCCAACCCCCTGCTCAATGCAGGAATCCAAGTCAGAGCATCCCTGACAGGTGGCTGTCCAGCCTCATCTTGAATGCCTCCAGTGTGGGAGAGCCCACCGCCTCCCTAGGTCACTGGTTCCATTGTCGTATTGCTCTAACAGTCAGGATTCAGGAAGTTTTTCCTGATACAATCAGTCCCATACAACCAGCTCCCTCCTCGGAGTGGCTACGTCATTCACACACAGCTTCCATCTGCTTGGGGTCTCACCATGGCACAGAGGCTTCCCCACAGCTGCAGCTGCATTTGGACTAGGGATGTCAGAGAATTCCTGCACGGATCTCGGTGAGGCTGAATGCCAGTGCATTCGGCCCCCTGAAATCCGTGGCGGAACGAAGCCCCCCCCCACAAAATGGGCCCGGAACGGAGCGCCTACCTACTGCCGTTCGCACTGGATTGCGAATGGCGGCCGCATCTGTGGCCGCCATTCGCTTCTTCCATATAGCCGTGATAGGCTACGTAAATACTTATGTAGCCTATCACAGCAAAACTAAGGGAACGCAAATGGCGGCGGCTACAGCGGCCGCCATTTGTGTTCCCTTTCTTTTGCTGTGATAGCCTACGTAAATATTTATGTAGGCTATTACGGCAAAAAAGAAAAAGAAAGGGAACGCAAATGGCGTAGTGGCTGCCATTTGCATTCCTTTTTTTTTTTTTTTTTGCCGTGATAGGCTACGTAAATATTTACGTAGCCTATCACGGCAAAATACAGGGACGCAAATGGCAGCGGCTACGGCTGCTGCCATTTGCGTCCCTGCAGGCTGCCCAGCGTCCAGATGTCCAGCTGCGGGCGGCCCCAGCTGGTGGCTCCGCGGAATCTCCACGGAGCAGAGCCGGCAGGAGAGAGTTTCAGGGGGAGGGACGGAGCGCCTCCCTCCCACCGCGGATGTCCCTGGACAAAACCAGGTGTTTCATACATCCCTAATTTGGACCTAGGTTTAGTTTCAGCAAGAGATGAGGGCGAAGACAGAGGCTGAGCAAAGGAAAGACGTGTACTTCAAAGAGGAATTTGAAGGAAAGGAGCTAGAGACAGCACTGTAGAAGAGCGAATGGGCAGAGCTTGTAGAAATAGACTTCCTGGTGACTGAGGATGGTAGAGATAGAGACATGAAGGTCGCAGGTATATATCAATACATAAGAGCGGGGGAAAGTCAGGGAGGGCGTTGAAGACAACAGTTTGAACCGAAAGCTAGGGATCAGTGATTTTTCTCTCTTTTTAACAATTAACAATAAAAATTATGTGTGCTAGTTTACAAGGCTTGCCAACTTCAAATAATCATATAAGAGAAAGCAATAACAAAAAGTGAAGTAATAGTCAACACAGATTTTCCTACGACTTTCAAAGATACTATTAAGCTAACATTATCATCTGATCATAATACAGAATCTAGACTGTAAGCTTTTCGGTGCAGGGATATTTAATTTGTTACCATATCATGTTAATAAAGTACAATATATGTAGATTGTATAACAATAATAACAATAGTATTATTGTTGGTAATCTCACCATCCCAGTAGGGGAAATGGGTCCAGTTAGAGGACTTATCTGTTTAAGTATTTAAACGATAGCTGATATTCCTCATATTCCATCAATAGAACTGATGTTATGTCAAATAAGGCTTATAAATCATATTCAACAAGGTGTGAACGCAGCCCAGAACAGTTGTTTTCAAACCAAGTTCCTCAGAGCCCTGGACTTCTAAGAAGCTTATCAGCAGTTCCTTAATGAGAAGATTGGTAATAGCAGACAACCTTTCTGAAAGATGGCTTGCCCTTCAACTATTTCTCCAAACCACATGAAGGCACAATGAAGCGTTGGGGGTGTTTGAGGTCACACAGTTTGCACTGGGTGACAATGCTGGCCACAGCCCCACACAAACCAAGGGATCATCTTAGGATATATCCCAGAATGAAGCAAAAACAACAAAGTGAGTCTTTGTGGCACCTTAAAGACTGACTACCCATGTGTTGTGGCATAAGCTTTTGTGGGCAAGAACCTATTTCACTGGAGGCTTTGATCCATGAAAGGTTATGCCACAACGAATTTGTCAACCTTTCTTTGTAACTATATTTCCCTTCATTTCCATTTAAACTGTTACAAAACAATTGAAAATATTAATATAAAGTCACAATTCAAAAATTAAAGGAACCCATTACAATGTTTACAGTTAACCTGAAATTTGATTAATCTTTATTCTTCCGGCACCATCTCTCCGTGCAACTAATTTAGGGAGACAGACTGCAGATTAAGAACATAAGAATCACCCTGCTGGGTCAGACCAAAGGTCCATCCAAGTACGTGTCAAATGTCTTGTTACCCAGAGTGGCCAGGGAGGTTGCCACCAGGGGCGTTGTTAGGAAAAAGCCCACCTGGGCACGGGCCCCGGATGTTTGTTGAGCTGTGCCCTGGATCTTTTGAGCTGTCCTAATTGCCTTTTCTTTTTTCATTTTCCCATAGACTTGCATTGGAAAACAAAAACGGCCTAACTTTTTTAGTGTGTAAGACAAATACATGAAATTTGGAGGCTTGGTAGCCCCCATAGAGCTGATTGAACCTACCAAATTTCAGACAGTTAGGTCCAGTGGCTTTTGTGCTAGTCACAGGTAAAATTTGCTATTTTCAAGAAAATGTGTCAAAGCAAAGAGTTATAGTTTTTTTGTGCTTCCACATATGTGCATAGAATTTGGGGATCTGTCAGCCCCTACAGAGCTGACTGAGTCTGCCCAATTTCAGGCAGTTAGGTCCAGTGGCTTTTGAGCTAGTCACAGGTAAAGTTTGCTATTTTCAAGAAAATGTATCAAAGCAAAGACCTATATTTTTTTTTGTGCTTCCACATATGTGCATGGAATTTGGGGACCTGACAGCCCCTATAGAGAGGACTGAGCCTGCCATAGTTCAGACAGTTCAGTCCAGTGGCTTTTGTGCTAGCCACAGGTAAAATTTGCTTTTTCCAAGAAAATCTGTCAAAGAGCTATAATTTGTTGTGCTTCCACATAAATTCATTGAATTTGGGGACCTGGCAGGCCCTATGAAGCTGACTGAACGTACCACATTTCAGATAGTTAGGTCCAGTGGCTTTTACGCTAGCCATGTGTAAAGTTTCCTTTTCTCAAAGTTTAAAATAAAAAGTAAAAACTGTCAAGCCACCCAGGGGAATAGGGATCCTAATCAGAAGTTGTTTAAGGTGACCATTAGGAGGTCACTATCCCTAATCTCTGATGTAGGGTTTTTTTGAGGTCCAAAAAACCTTTCTCCCCCAACTTTTCTGCTCTTACATGCCCACTGTTGGGAGCTTGCATGCAATGAAATTTTGAAGAGGGAGAAGGAAGAGAAGTAAGAGCTCCATGTGAAATACTGGTATTTCACACAGCATCTGATTTTACTGCTCCAAACTGGAACTTTTGGATTCTGCAGAAGTTTAGTAACTTCAGTACAGCAAAGGATCCAGTCAGCCTCCAAAAACTTCTTTCTCCCCCTCTGCTTTAATTTCTTCTAAATAGCTGTAGGACCCAAATAATCCCAAAGGGAGGGTTAGGACTATGTGGTGTCATGATTGAGAAACTGCTGGGGCTTTTAAATAGGTTCTACAATTTTAAAAAAGCTAGAAAAAACCCTCAGCCACCTCACCTCATAAAGTTCATTTAAGTACATGCAATCCTTGCAAACCCTGCACAGCCTCTTAAATTCCTCTGAAGTACTACCTCTCTGAAAGGAGCCACTTGGCTTAGGGAATTCTCTCTACGCCCCCCCCAACCCCACGCACATTTCCAATCGCCATCCTTCTTTTCTTCTCCCCTCCCCTCCCCTCCCCTCCCCTCCCTTCCCCTGTCTGTCTGTCTGTCTGTCTGTCTGTCTGTCTTTCTTTCTTCCTTCCTTCCTTCCTTCCTTCCTTCCTTCCTTCCTTCCTTCCTTTCTCTTCTTTATTCCACCCAGAGCATATCTTAGGGAATTCTTAAAGAAACTTCTCGTGTGTGGGCAAGAGAAGTTCTGAACTATATTTGAGTTTATACGAACAGACAAGAGCGTTGGTTTTTCTCCTTCCCCTCACTCAAGTCTTTGAGAAGAGTAGGTTCACATGGTTGCAGAGAAACAAATCTGGGGCTGTTTTGTTTGTCAGTTGCCATTATCCAGCAATAGGAAGGGCTGTATCTCAGTGGCAGAGCGCATGCTTGGCATGCAGAAAGTCCCAGGTTCAATCCCCAGCATCTCCAGGTAGGGCTACGAAAGAATCCTGCCTGAAACTTTGGAAAGCTGCCGCCGCCACTCAGTTTCAACAATTCTGGACTAGATGGGCCCAGGATCTCACTCATTGTAAGGAAGCTTCCTATGTTCCTATGAACAGAAAGTGTTGATTAAAAAATGGGAGTTTTTGGTTTGTTTTTTAAGTGGAGGGGAGATAAATATTGCTGATTTGTGCAATCCTATGTATGCCTACTGAGAAGTCCCATTATGTTTAATGAGGCTTACCCTCAGAAAAGTGGGCATAGGATTCCAGCAGAAGTTAGTTTTGCAGGGAGGTTTGCACCTTGATGTTCTGCATGTTTACTCAGAAATAAGTCCTGAGTTGTGCGCATGGTACTGCAGGCTTAACACAGTGCCTGTCCAATTCCATCTAATGAATTGACTCCCCTTTCAGCTCAGTCCTATGCATGTTTTGTCATTTGTGGGTTTGGGGGGGTTGCATGAACTCTAGCTTCAGTGGTGAGGGAAAGGCACTTAGTACATGCTCAGAGTTTCTCCATAACTTAGCCCTAGTTTTGAAAACAGACTCATTGGCTGAATCCTGGTGAAGTCTTGGCATAAATGAAGTTATGGGGAGGAAGATAAAATGAGAGCTTGTGCATAACAAGGAGGTGGTAGAGAGCAGTTGCACAAAACAAGACACCTGTTTTATGAAGAGTTGCTGGAGGATGGTAGGATGAGGAGGAATGGTTGCAAGAGGGGAATAGAATTGGTAGGGGGATAATGTAGGTGCTCAGTGGTGAAAGAAAAGCATTCTGCACATGCTCAGAGGCACTCGCTATTTAAGAACATAAGAAGAGCCGTGCTGCATCAGACCAAGGTCCATCTAGTCCAGCATTCTGTTCACACAGTGGCCAACCAGATGCCCATGGGAAACCCACAAGCAGGACATGAGTGCAATAGCACCTTCCCACCCATGTTCCCCTGCCGCTGACACTGGTGAAATGTAAATAAATTCTAGTAATTCTAAATCAGAATGCATCTATATCCTTCAGAAACTTTGCAGATTTCTTGCCTGGGGGACACCTCTAATGACCTGTGCATTTTCATACAAATTTGTTCAGTCGTTCAGTCGTGTCCGACTCTTCGTGACCCCATGGACCATAGCACGCCAGGCCTTCCTGTCCTGAGCTCTCTCCCGGAGTGTGCTCAAGTTCATATTCATTGCATTGGTGATGCTATCTAGCCATCTCATCCTCTGTCGTCCCCTTCTCCTTTTGCCTTCAGTCTTTCCCAGCATCAGGGTCTTTTCCAGAGAGTTTTCTCTTTGCATTAGGTGGCCAAAATATTTGAGCTTCAGCTTCAGTATCTGTCCTTCCAATGAGCACTCAGGGTTGATGTCCTTTAGGATGGACTGATTGGACCTCCTTGCAGTCCAGGGGACTCGTAAGAGTCTTCTCCAGCACCACAGTTCGAAAGCATCAATTCTTCGGCGCTCAGCCTTCCTTATAGTCCAGCTCTCACAGCCATACATTACTACTGGGAAAAACATAGCTTTGATTAGACGGACCTTTGTCAGCAAGGTGATGTCTCTGCTTCCTACTATGCTGTCTAGGTTTGCCATAGCTTTCCTCCCAAGGAGCAAGCGTCTTTTAATTTCATGGCTACTGTCACCATCTGCGGTGATCTTGGAGCCCAAGAAAGTAAAATCTGCCACTGCTTCCATTTCTTCCCCTTCTATATGCCAGGAAGTGATGGGGCCAGATGCCATGATCTTAGTTTTTTTAATGTTGAGTTTCAAACCAGCTTTTGCACTCTCCTCTTTCACCCTCAACAAGAGGCACTTTAGATCCTCTTCGCTTTCTGCCATTAGGGTGGTATCGTCTGCATATCGGAGGTTGTTGATAATTCTCCCGGCAATCTTAATTCCGACCTGTGATTCATCCAGCCCGGCGTTTCTCATGATGTACTCTGCATATTAGTTAAATAAGCAGGGTGACAATATGCAGCCTTGTCGTACTCCTTTCCCAATTTTGAACCACTCGGTTGTTCCATGTCTGGTTCTTACTGTTGCTTCTTGACCCTTGTACAGGTTTCTCAGGAGACAGGTAAGGTGGTCTGGTACTCCCATCACTTTAAGAATTTGCCACAGTTTGTTGTGATCCACACAATCAAAGGCTTTAGCGTAGTCAATGAAGCAGAAATAGACGTTTTTCTGGAATTCTCTTGCTTTCTCCATGATGCAGCGAATGTTGGCGATTTGATCTCTAGTTCCTCTACCTCTTCGAAACCCAGCTTGTACTTCCGGTAGTTCTCGGTTCGCATACTGCTGAAGCCTAGCTTGTAGGATTTTGAGCATCACCTTGCTGGCATGTGAAATGAGCGCAATTGTGCGGTAGTTTGAACCCTCTTTGGCGTTGCCCTTCTTTGGAACCAGAATGTAAACTGACCTTTTCCAGTCTTGCGGCCATTGTTGAGTGTTCCAAATTTGTTGGCATACTGAATGCAGCACTTTAACAGCATCATCTTTTAGGATTTTAAATAGCTCAGCTGGAATACTGTCATCTCCGCTAGCTTTGTTGTTAGTAATGCTTCCTAAGGCCCAGTTGACTTCACTCTCTAGGATGTCCGTCTCAAGTTCAGTGGCCGCACTATCATGGCTATCAGGGACATTCAGATCTTTCCTGTATAGTTCTTCTGTGTATTCTTTCCACCTCTTCTTAATCTCATCTGCTTCTGTTAGGTCCCTGCCTTCTTTGTCCTTTATCATGCCCGTCTTTGCACAAAACGTTCCCTTGAGATCTCCGATTTTCTTGAAGAGATCTCTAGTCTTTCCCATTCTGTTGTTTTCCTCGATTTCTTTGCATTGTTCATTTAAGAAGGCCTTCTTGTCTCTCCTTGCTGTTCTCTGGAACTCTGCATTCAGTTGGATATATCTTCCCCTTTCTCCCTTGCCTTTCGCTTCCCTTCTTTCCTCAGCTACTTGTACAGCCTCATCAGACAGCCACTTGGCTTTCTTGCACTTCTTTTTCTTTGGGATGGATTTCGTTGCTGCCTCCTGAACAATGTCACGGACCTCCGTCCATAGTTCCTCAGGCACTCTGTCTATCAGGTCTAATCCCTGAAATCTATTCCTCACCTCCACTGTATATTCATCAGGGATATGATTTAGGTCATACCGGAATGGTTTAGTGGTTTTCCCTACGTTCTTCAATTTCAGCTGAAATTTTGCAACAAGAAGCTCATGATCTGAGCCACAGTCAGCTCCAGGTCTTGTTTTTACTGACTGTATAGAGCTTCTCCATCTTTGACTGCAAAGGACATAATCAATGTGATTTCGATATTGACCATCTGGTGATGTCCATGTGTAGAGTCGCCTCTTGTGCTGTTTGTTGGAAAAGAGTGTTTGCTATCATCAGCGTGTTCTCCTGGCAACACTCTATTAGCTTTTGTCCTGCTTCATTTTGTGCACCAAGGCCATGCCTGCCTGTTATCCCGGTGATTTCTTGACTTCCTACTTTAGCATTCCAATCCCCTATGATGAAGAGGACATCTTTTTTTGGTGTTAGTTCTAGAAGGTGTTGTAGGTCTTCATAGAACCGATCAACCTCAGCTTCTTCGGCCTCAGTGGTTGGGGCATAGACTTGAATTACTGTGATGTTGAATGGTTTGCCTTGGATTCGTACTGAGATCATTCTATCGTTTTTAAGATTGTACCCCAGTACTGCTTTTCCCACCCTTTTGTTGACTATGAGTGCTACTCCATTTCTTCTAAGGGACTCTTGCCCACAGTAGTAGATATGATGGTCACCTGAATTAAATTCGCCCATGCCTGTCCATTTTAGTTCGCTGATTCCCAAGATGTCGATGTTCAATCTTGCCATCTCATGTTTGACCACCTCTAGCTTACCTTGATTCATTGATCTGACATTCCAGGTTCCTAAACAATATTGTTCTTTACAGCATCGGATTTTCTTTTCACCACCAGACACATCCACAGCTGGGTGTCCTTTCGGCTTTGGCCCAGCCGCTTCACTCTTTCTGGCGCTACTTGGAAATACCCTCTGCTCTTCCCCAGTAGTATATTGGACACCTTCCGACCTGAGGTCTCATCTTCCGGTGTCATATCTTTTAGCCTTGTGATACGTTCCATGGGGTTTTCTTGGCAAGGATACTGGAGTGGGTTGCCATTTCCTTCTCCAGTGGACCACATTTTGTCAGAACTCTCTGCCATGACCTGTCCGTCTTGGGTGGCCCTGCACGGCATAGCTTATGGCTTCACTAAGTTACGCAAGCCCCTACCCAAAAACTATTGGGGAAGGGGTGAATGGAAGGGAAAGCAAATCACTCCCTCCCTCAAATTGGAGAACTCCCCTTCCACATGAACTGCTGCACCTATCCTTCTGAAACTTTGTGGGTTTCTTACTTAGGGACACCTCTAGGCTGTCTGTAATTTTCAGAACAATGGTCCACAAGGAACATAGGGAGATAAGTATGTCCTCTTTTGGAGACCTCAAAATGTCAAGGCCACCCTTGCACAAAACCCCGTGTGGCTTTCATTCTGAAATTTGACAGACATGATCTTCTCAGATAGAGCAATGAATCCTGACATTTTTATCCAATTCTTCCAAAAAATTAAAATGTTATTGGCAGTTCCCTCTAAAAGAAAATCAAAATATAAACCCTGCACCTATTCTTCTGACATTGGGCAGGTGTAATCCCCTTCTAGGGGGCTACTATGCCTGAAATTATCATCCAATTCTGACCAAGAGAAAAAAGTTACAGTTTTTTTTCTAATTTCCCATGGTAGTCAACAGGAAGCATAAAGATTCATTTTTCCAAACCTTGACTCAGGTTTGGCGCTGAGCTGAAGTGATCCGACTACAAACTGGCCCGAGCAGAAGCGGGATGTTTTCCAAAATGCTGAATCAGGGTCTGAGCTGAAGTGGGGTGGGGGGGTCAGTGCACACTTCTTATGTATGTATGTATGTAATCTATACACACACGCAAGCACACCGCACACACATATTAGACATGTGCTTAGACTTGTGTATGTATGTATGTGTACGAGTATATGTGTGTGCATATATATATATATATATATATATATGTGCAAATCTGTGTTATGGGCCTGTGCCTCTGATCTTTTAAGAGCCTAGCAACGCCCCTGGTTGCCAGACTAAGATCTCTGCTGTGTGTTGTTTATTTTATTGTGCTTTTTGTGCAAAAGGAGGCTAGCATAACCACCTCTTTAGAATTTGTCCCAGTGGAAGTTCCCTGTAATGAAGGAAAGTTGTGCTTTAAAAAAAGGAATACAGCATGAACCCCAAATGCATAATTTAGTATGATATGTGAAACTTGCAACAATGTAAGTTAACCAACCTTTTGCTTGTTTTGAAAACTCAGTTTTAAACTCACCTCAGACATATTTGAATTGACACTGAAATTAGTCATAAAAAAAGGACTTGAGGCACATTACTTAATTTGCTCGCTTGCACTTTACACAGCACGCTGAAACTGAAAGTAAAGGGCCAGCAAAGCCCTCATCTCCCAAATCGCTCTACGGAAATTAGTCAAAATGGATGAGGGGAGGGGGGCACGATTAATCACTGCGGAGACTGTTTCATTTTTAGGGCATTATCCAGATTGAAAATGCTGGGCTCCAGTACACAGAATGCTGCACGTGCCATGATTCTGTACAGAAAAAGCAGAGTGTGCTAGTTGGGACAGAATTCGCTTTCCTAAGAATCTCAGGTTGTTGTTGCTGCTTTTAAACCACATTTTTAGCTCTTATGGCTGTGTAGGTGTGCTTGAAAGAGAGGGGGCAATCTGCTGAAATCTCAGAACCTAGAGAAGTAGATGAACAAGGGTTTCAGGGGTGAGGGCAGTACCCCCCCACACACAAGTATCAAACCCTGAATAACCTATACATAATAAGATCAACAATGCAAATTTGCTCAAGTTGTGTAATTTATACAGATCATAGAATGCAGCCTTTCCCGGTGCAGAATTTGGATTGCCTGGTGCAGAATTTTAGTATATATATATAATGGCAACCCACTCCAGTATTCTTGCCAAGAAAACCCCATGGAACGTATCACAAGGCTAAAAGATATGACGCCAGAAGATGAGCCCCTCAGGTCGGAAGGTGTCCAATATAGTACTGGGGAAGAGCAGAGGGTATTTCCAAGTAGCGCCAGAAAGAGTGAAGCGGCTGGGCCAAAGCCGAAAGGACACCCAGCTGTGGATGTGTCTGGTGGTGAAAAGAAAATCCGATGCTGTAAAGAACAATATTGTTTAGGAACCTGGAATGTCAGATCAATGAATCAAGGTAAGCTAGAGGTGGTCAAACATGAGATGGCAAGATTGAACATCGACATCTTGGGAATCAGCGAACTAAAATGGACAGGCATGGGCGAATTTAATTCAGGTGACCATCATATCTACTACTGTGGGCAAGAGTCCCTTAGAAGAAATGGAGTAGCACTCATAGTCAACAAAAGGGTGGGAAAAGCAGTACTGGGGTACAATCTTAAAAACGATAGAATGATCTCAGTACGAATCCAAGGCAAACCATTCAACATAGAGTAATTCAAGTCTATGCCCCAACCACTGATGCCGAAGAAGCTGAGGTTGATTGGTTCTATGAAGACCTACAACACCTTCTGGAACTAACACCAAAAAAAGATGTCCTCTTCATCATAGGGAATTGGAATGCTAAAGTAGGAAGTCAAGAAATCACCGGGATAACAGGCAGGCATGGCCTTGGTGTACAAAATGAAGCCGGACAAAAGATAATAGAGTTTTGCCAAGAGAACACGCTGATCATAGCAAACACTCTTTTCCAACAAACAGCACAAGAGACGACTCTGCACATGGACATCACCAGATGGTCAATATCGAAATCAGATTGATTATGTCCTTTGCAGCCAAAGATGGAGAAGCTCTATACAGTCAGTAAAAAGAAGACCTGGAGCTGACTGTGGCTCAGATCATGAGCTGCTTTTTGCAAAATTTCGGCTGAAATTGAAGAACGTAGGGAAAACCACTAAACCATTCAGGTATGACCTAAATCATATCCCTGATGAATATACAGTGGAGGTGAGGAATAGATTTCAGGGATTAGACCAGATAGACAGAGTGCCTGAGGAACTATGGACGGAGGTCCGTAACATTGTTCAGGAGGCAGCAACGAAATCCATCCCAAAGAAAAAGAAGTGCAAGAAAGCCAAGTGGCTGTCTGATGAGGCTGTACAAGTAGCTGAGGAAAGAAGGGAAGCGAAAGGCAAGGGAGAAAGGGGAAGATACATCCAACTGAATGCAGAGTTCCAGAGAACAGCAAGGAGAGACAAGAAGGCCTTCTTAAATGAACAATGCAAAGAAATCGAGGAAAACAACAGAATGGGAAAGACTAGAGATCTCTTCAAGAAAATCGGAGATCTCAAGGGAACGTTTTGTGCAAAGACAGGCATGATAAAGGACAAAGAAGGCACGGACCTAACAGAAGCAGATGAGATTAAGAAGAGGTGGAAAGAATACACAGAAGAACTATACAGGAAAGATCTGAATGTCCCTGATAGTCATGAGAGTGCAGTCACTGAACTTGAGCCAGACATCCTAGAGAGTGAAGTCAAGTGGGCCTTAGGAAGCATTAGTAACAACAAAGCTAGCAGAGATGACAGTATTCCAGCTGAGCTATTTAAAATCCTAAAAGATGATGCTGTTAAAGTGCTACATTCAATATGCCAGCAAATTTGGAACACTCAACAATGGCCGCAAGACTGGAAAAGCTCAGTTTACATTCCAATTCCAAAGAAGGGCAATGCCAAAGAGCGTTCAAACTACCGCACAATTGCGCTCATTTCACATGCCAGCAAGGTGATGCTCAAAATCCTACAAGCTAGGCTTCAGCAGTATGCGAACCGAGAACTACCGGAAGTACAAGCTGGGTTTCGAAGAGGCAGAGGAACTAGAGATCAAATCGCCAACTTTCGCTGGGACATGGAGAAAGCAAGAGAATTCCAGAAAAACGTCTATTTCTGCTTCATTGACTACGCTAAAGCCTTTGATTGTGTGGATCACAACAAACTGTGGCAAATTCTTAAAGTGATGGGAATACCAGACCACCTTACCTGTCTCCTGAGAAACCTGTACAAGGGTCAAGAAGCAACAGTAAGAACCAGACATGGAACAACCGAGTGGTTCAAAATTGGGAAAGGAGTACGACAAGGCTGCATATTGTCACCCTGCTTATTTAACTTATATGCAGAGTACATCATGAGAAACGCCGGGTTGGATGAATCACAGGTCGGAATTAAGATTGCTGGGAGAATTATCAACAACCTCCAATATGCAGACGATACCACCCTAATGGCAGAAAGCGAAGAGGATCTAAATAGCCTCTTGTTGAGGGTGAAAGAAGAGAGTGCAAAAGCTGGTTTGAAACTCAACATTAAAAAAACTAAGATCATGGCATCTGGCCCCATCACTTCCTGGCATATAGAAGGGGAAGAAATGGAAGCAGTGACAGATTTTACTTTCTTGGGCTCCAAGATCACCGCAGATGGTGACTGTAGCCATGGAATTAAAAGACGCTTGCTCCTTGGAAGGAAAGCTATGGCAAACCTAGACAGCATAGTAGGAAGCAGAGACATCACCTTGCTGACAAAGGTCCGTCTAATCAAAGCTATGTTTTTCCCAGTAGTAATGTATGGCTGTGAGAGCTGGACTATACGGAAGGCTGAGCGCCGAAGAATTGATGCTTTTGAACTGTGGTGCTGGAGAAGACTCTTACGAGTCCCCTGGACTGCAAGGAGGTCAAATCAGTCCATCCTACAGGAAATCAACCCTGAGTGCTCATTGGAAGGACAGATACGGAAGCTGAAGCTGAAATATTTTGGCCACCTAATGCAAAGAGAAAACTCTCTGGAAAGACCCTGATGCTGGGAAAGACTGAAGGCAAAAGGAGAAGGGGACGGCAGAGGATGAGATGGCTAGATAGTATCACCGATGCAATGAATATGAACTTGAGCACACTCCGGGAGGGAGCGCAGGACAGGAAGGCCTGGCGTGCTATGGTCCATGGGGTCACGAAGAGTCGGACACGACTGAACGACTGAACAACAATGTGATTATAAAGTCTGAGTACCTACATCTTGGCCAAAGCGAAGGGCTGCAGCCTGTAGGAGCCATACCTGGGTGTGCACAGCCTCAGAAGGGATCCCTATGGGATAAGGTGTGGAGTTAAACATGGAATACTGGATGGCTGGATATGTGGGAGCATGCTTCTGTACACATAACCTTGTTTGTGCACATGGATGATGCTGTCTGAAATAAGGGGATGGTCCTCAAAGAGTGACTTAGGCCTCCCTGTCAATACATAAAAGAGTGAAACAGAAGAAAAGGTCTGAGAGAGAGGGAAAAGAAAGAATTCCTTCCAAAGTACTATTCCAAAACAGGAATATTACTTAAAAAGAGAACTCTCTCAGAATTGGCTTAAATAGCCTTAGCTAAGGCAGAGGAGAAAGTGGAGAAGAAGCATTTGTAAGGGAAATGAGCACTCTGGCCCATGTAGATGTTACAGTCACATTACAAGGATGATGGAAGCAACTACTGGGGCATGCTGGGAGTTGTGAGGCTTTTTTTTCTGTCTAAAGATGCATAGGATTGCACCCTAAGCCTCAGTGTGAAAACGCCTTAGCAGACTGAGCTCTAGGATAACTCTCTGTCTCCCCTACTCCATAAAATTGGGCTGTAAAAGTTTTCAGTTGGGGGGGGTGTTATTTTCTTTTTCTTTTTTTCATTTTTCATTTTCCGTTTATGGATGTGGGAGGAAGGAGGATAACTTTAACATGTGGAAGAAATGGGGAGAGAATATACAAGCTAACATCAAAGCATGGGCACACTTGGGGGAGCGGGGAAACTAACCAAGGACAAGAGAACACTGGGTTGTGGCAAGTGAATAGATTACTGTCTCTTTAGGCTTTTGTACAGTGGTTTGCTAGCTGAATGGAGATGCTTGCTTAATCAGAATTAATGGCCTTCGTGGCTTGCCACATGGTGCTACTGCCATGGAGTTGCATTTTCAGTAGGCCATGTGAACAGCAAAACACTGAAACCCTATGGGAACTGTGCAGATAGGTGTGCAGATGTTACCAGCCCCATAAATGTTTTCATTCGTCTCTCTCCCCACGTATACCTTTGCTAGTGCTTTCTGGCACATGGACAGCCACATGTCACAACAGCCCTTCACAAATGTCTACTCCTATGAGAGCAGTTCAGTCTGCCACTAATCAAGTTTGTCCACCTAGTCCTGCTCCAAGGTTTTGAGGGCCCTTGGGCAAGGCACCCCTATGGGCCCCTTGGTCAATGAGACCACCTTCTCATCACCTTTGTCATCAGCTACTATTGCTCCTTAGCCTCTCTCTCATAATTGCTGACACTTGCTTGCTTGACCCCCAGGGAGCCAGGGAGCAAGTCGGCTGTGGCATCTCCTCCTCCCCATCACCGTTCTCTGGGCCAGAGCAAGAGGCAGGTGAACAAGCGGTTGCAGCGGTGAGGAGGAGGAGGAGCAGGTCCAGAGGGCTCTTGTCAGGTGGCCCCTGCTAGGGTGTGGGCCAATGGCAGGTGCCCAACCATCCCTACTCTTGATGCTGGCCCTGTGTGCACCATATAGTAACCTTAACAAATATATCAAAATGTATTTCCCACAGTTTGGTCTGTAAAGCATCACAACAGAAATGCACAACATGCTTGCCAGCCAAGAGCTGGGGCCCAACATTTATATGCATGCATACTTTTTAGGGCTCTCCATCAATTAAAAAATTTGAGTTGATTAACCTGTGAAATGGCGGTCCGTTTATCAGCTAATGAAATGATCACATTTAAATACATTTGCATTTGTGACAGTAATTGTCCGTTAGAAAGGCCCCACTGATTAATCAACTACAATTTAATCAAGACAATGAAAGTTTGTAACCCGTATAGGTTTTCTGCATATGACATCATCTTAAAAAGCTTTCCAAACTTCCGCAGCCATTTACTAAACTGCTGCTGCTGTGATGTCTGTGGATATTCAAGATTAAGGTAACTGTAAAGTAGGAAAGGTGCTGTCACAGAATGCTAAGAATTAGCACAGATGCAGTGAGAGAAATGAAAGACTGGTTTGGCTTGTAGCGCCTGGGAGCTCATGATGGCTACAGGTGGCCCAGTGGGTGAAAAAGGGAGATGTGGAGGAGCGAATTTCACTATATTTCCCCTCCTTATAGCTGGTCATTATGTTTTTTCTTTTCTCTCTACAATCTTTGATCCTCCATTCTAGCAATGTCATGATGGCGTGCCTTTTGGGGAGGAAATTCAAGTCGTTCCCAACACGTGACTTCTGTCACCCCAAACCCACGGCTTCACATTTTTCAGAGCGAGAGGGTATGGTTAACAAAACCTCAAAGTGCTAAGTGAGACCTGAATGAGCGCCATTGCTTCCTGTCACACCAAATGATGTGGTCACTAAGGGAATGGAGCACGGAACAAGACAACCGGTTAATGGTCTGATAACAATCTCTGATCAGGCATGGGAGCCACATTTGAATGAAATGTTGCATGCAGAGTCCCCCCCCCAGCCAGGTGGTGACAAATGTTAACCTTTTCCTCAATGACAAATTCCAGAAGCGTAGTCAAACAATCAAATGTAGGTGAGGTACCTCCAAGTAGAACAAGCATTATGCAAAACCCTCACACTCTCCCCTCCAAGAAGTAGTCAAGTTAGATTCAGTATACCCACACAACCACTCTGCTTATGGTAGCCATGATTTACTTTCCTCCACCATCTAGTGACAAAAACAATACATATGTTTCTACGTTGGCATTAACTGATGGTTCCAATAATGCCATTCTTTCTGCCAAGATGATGTTGTGATTAGGTGCTTCTACTGGAGCTGAACTGAACACTGACAGATATTTGAAAATTGCCCTATTTGCCAAAGTTCCAAAGAGAAATTTGAAATGTTGAATGAGAGACTATACCTCAACATTCAAGTTCTGAGTCTGCACACTTGTTGACATCCATTAAAAAAAACCACATTTCAGCAGTTATAAGCTTCATAAACTGCAAACAACCAAATATTAGCAAATACTAAATACCACTGCATGTCAAACTATCAGGTTCGGTCCAATACTGGAACCAAATCTCAAAAGTGCTACCAAAAACACAAAAAATATTGGAGCTTTTACCATATCAATGACCTAAAAGAAAAATGCAATTCTCTTTCAGTTTACAGATGTTTCTTTGGTTGCCCCAAAAGCATTTCTTATTGGACACAGATGACCAAGGGAGTGGCTGTTTACAAGCCTGCTTTAAGTATGTCCAGCGGAACATCTACTAGCATGGGTACCAACCATGCTAACATAGGGAGAAAAAGCTGTTTCTGGCTCAGCTAAGCCTAACCTGAAGAACATTTCACATTAAAATTTACCGGAGAAAATTATTTTCAAGTTCTAGTTTGCACGTATTTTTATATAGCCTTTTATGAAGGTGTAGTATATTATTACATTATAAATCATAAATTGTCGTTGTATCTCGTATGTGTTGTCCCAACTCTTCCCCCTTGTATCTTCTTGATCCTTCAGATTGTAAACATTCAGGAAGGGACATATTTATTAATTTCTATTTTAATTTTATTTTAAATTTTATTTTTATTTTATTTTAAAATTTTTATTTTAAGCACACCATGACGAAATAGTGGCCTATCAGTATTAAACAAACATGTCCTGTGTGGACACCGAAGACACAAAATGCAGGGGTTCTGCCATACACTAATGCTAGACCCTCTGACTCCCTATCCTAGGAGATAAATGTTTATTTTATTAACAAAAACATTTGTATCCCACCATTCTGCCTAATATGAGGCACTCAGAGCAGTGAACAACAACACAAAGATCCATAAAGCAAAAGAGTAGAGGGTTAGAACAACCCCTCCCTGCCTTCCTCTCTGAACACCTCAAAACTGCTAGAGGCACGTATTTTTTTTGAGCATAAATCTCTCCTGACCTATGACCATATCAGGGACAAAGAGAGACCGAGTGGGCACTGCCTCCCTTTCCCAATGACATGATCCCTGGTGCCAGGGAGATGGATGCAGTCAGAGGAAGCTTTCTCTGGTCCCAATCCCATTCCTGGCTGTCATTTCAGGGGTGACGTGCGGCTGGGCCCTCTAAGGCAGCTTGCAGAAGGAAGAGTGGAGGAGAGGCAATAGGCTCTTCTTGAAATCTTATTGTCCCCTTTACTGCCTTCACAATTCACTGTGCATTACAGTAACAGCCTAACTGCAGGTCTGCCTTGAGGCTATAAGCAACCTCTCTGGTCAACTCATGTAAACTGGCATGAATGTGAACTGCCCATCCATCTGAAATGCAGGAGCAACAAGCCAGAATGGTAGCAGGTCCTTGTAAACAAAGCCACCTGAATCAGGCTGACAGCTACACCGAGATCCTGGGCAGTCTATGCCTCCAGGCAACCTCTCTGCATTCCACCCCGTTCCTCCATCAATAGGTCATCTCTTTACATTTGTCTGTGAGGTAAAACCAGAGGCCAGCCTAGTGCAGGAGGCAGGGTGGGTTGGAACTGGGTAAGGCTGCTCGTGATATGGTGCCTATATCTTCTCCCACTGCCTCACGACATTTAAAGGAACACCTCTGTATAAGAACATGCTAAACCTATGCTGAACATACCCTTTGAGACTGAACTGAATCCTGGCAGCATGATCATTTGCAACCATCTCCTTATGTCATCTAGGCAAAAAATTCACCATTCAGGGTGAAAATCTATATGCCAATGATTCTTTGATTCCAACAGCATATTCAGATTGTATCAGTGCATCAGTTTTTATCATATAAGATTACATTGTATAAGCTGCCTTGAGAGGGCTCTTGCTCCTGCAGACAGCCTAGGAATACTTTAAATAAACGAAAATTAATAAATAAGTAGTCACACAGACCCCACACCTCCCTCAAAAGGGAAGTGAGATGATTCCTCACGGAACTCTGTTCCAGGATTTTCCCATCAGTACTCCAATATAATTAAGAATTTTCTGAATACAATTAATTTTGAGGAGCTCACCTGGTTCACTGAGGCTAGCATTTTGCAGATAAGTCCGGCATCTCTCTTTGTGTTCTTCCAATGAACTTCTTTGCTTATAGCTCCTTCCACAGAATTCACACTTGAATGGTTTCTCCACTAGAAATAAGTAAACAAAAGGACCATTATCTTTTTTCTTTTTATCTGCACACCAATTTTAACATGTAAAGTGCTTAAACCATGACCTCATTCATCCCTAGAACAGTCCTGCAAGGTTGATCAGGTTGAACCAAGGACTGGAAAAATCCCAGATGCCCAATTGCCCGGTGCACCTAAATATTTTACAATGGGTAGAATTGGAAGAAACTGATGCAGAGCAAGAGGTGCCTAGCTGTGGGGCACCAAGATCAACAAGAACATCACTCCCAGTCCCAGATCCCACAAACCTCCCTTGCCTATCCACTTCCTTTCTCATTGGCCTTACTGGTTACTATGGCTAGCCATCATTTCTCTTTGTACTGTTCATTGTACATAACAACAACAACAACAACAAAAAGGTTGGCTTCATCACAGCCATCTGCACCAGCATCAATAACCTTGATCAAGCTTATGTAGTTAGTTGACCCTCATGCAATCTCACGGTGCAAAATGATTACTGATAGTTTAGGGGAACGTTAAAGGGTTTGGAAGACAGACCATAAGAAAAGAAGGGAGGAACTGGGTCCATTCAATCTAGAGAAAAGTTGTTTTTGAAGCCACTTACCAGAATGTGTCCTTAAGTGACCAGTGAGCGCATCTCTCCTTTGACAGGCGTAGCTACAAAGGTGGCATTTGAATGGCTTTTCTCCAGTGTGAAGTTTAACATGACGGAGAAGGTTACCCTTCTGAGTAAAGGAGGCCCCACACTGGTTACAATGGAAAGGGCGCTCACCTTAAAAACAGCATGTATAAGGGGGAAGGAAAAGCCATTTACTTGTTATCTGAAGAACAGATAGTCTGTGCTAAAACGAACACATACAAAACAACACCTAATTCAGCCCTAAGGAGCACGGGGGATATCAGCAGAGGGGTTCCGTCAGCCATCTCTGGTCAAAGAAGAGAACTAGAGGGAGGCTTCATAGGGGGACTAAGGGGAGAAAACTCAGAGTAGTGTTCCCCAAATTCTGGGAGCTGCAGCACACTTTTCCCCCTTGAATTGAAATTAGTGGCATACTTCACCAGAAAGGTTTAGTTTTAGAGTGTATAAGAGTGGTAACTACCAAACCTGAGCACAACCTGTTCCCTGTGTTTCTGCATGTGACCCTTTTCTGGGTGTGCCTCCTAACTGGGCATGCCATGCAATGTCCTGCTTCAGCTTCATCATCACCTTGTCCCCCATCCAGCTTGCCAGGGATGGTAAACCTACTAGGTCATCACTTGTTTCTGGAACATCCTCAGATCAAAAGCTTTCAACAGTTAGACCGTGCTTTGGGATGGCCTAAAGCACTTACCAGTATGGCTGCGTTTGTGAACCATCAAAACGTTGAGGCTGACACAGCCCAGGCCACAAATGTCACAATTCAGCTTTCCGCTAGCTGGCCGGACGAGGTCGTAAGGCCCAGAATGCCTCTCTAGCTCAATGCTGTCATATTCTCCGTACTCCCGACGACAAGTATAAAGGATCTCAGGCTCTCCTTGGGCTTCCATTCCCTCAGATTTCAAAACACCATCCTCCTTTTCAGTGTATTCACCTTTGACTTTAAGCAAACCATCTTCTGGGGGAGGGAAGACATGTTGTAAAAATAAGGAGACTGGTAAAAGCCAAGAATCCATAGAAAGGAGTCAGTCGTGCTTTCCCCCCATAACTAACAGCACCTAAACTAAGGCCAAATGTTCTGTGTTTTCTTCTTTGCTTCTTCAATACCTTTTAAACGCTTGGGGGGACAGTTTGGATTTAAACCATTACAAATTTTAAACAATTACAGTAGAAATGAAATGAAATGTAGGCCAATGAAACCCACCCTCTTCCAACTCAATTTTCCCTAATCCACAGCTCCCCACAGTAATAAGAAAAGAGAGGAGACAGAGAAAGAGAAAGAAAAAAGGAAAAGAAGAAAAAGAGGAGAGGTACAGCTGAAGAGAGGACAGAGAAAAGAAATAGGGACGTGGAGTCAAGATAGGCCTGACTGGGCTTTGGAGTCTGATATGTGAGAGGCTTACCGCTGCAGGCATTTTTAAAAAATGGGATCCAGGTTTAGTCATACTCAGAGGAACATAAAAATGGGGATCCAAGTTTAGTCATACTTAGATTTCAGAAGGTCTACTTTAAATATGACTAAACCTGGATCCAACCCAGGGTTTCGAGATAAGGTCATAGATGTTGGGAGTATTTTATTTATTTATTTATTATTAGTCCACTGTTTCCCTGATGAGTAATGTTAATATTTCTTCCACCCACTGATTGATCCAGATTGCTTTTTTACACCATGCAATGCTGGACCCTCATTTGTGGACACCAGAGATAAAGAGGGGTTCTGGATTTCTGAGCAGCTGCAAAAACAAGATAACACTCAGCTCACTGCAGGGCCAGAAGCTACCAAAGCCATCTGTTTGTGGCATCAGAAACACCAGGAAAAGGTTTTGAAGCACCCACCCACAGCCATGCAATTCAGCCTCTGGGGTCAGAGGGAGGCTATTTATACTGGGGTTTAGTTACATATACCTAACTTACTGAGTACACACTCCACAGGATACTGTGAAATTAGGACTAATGGAGTCTTGGTTGGTTTAATTAGAGTACATGGGTACAGATGCATCCATCTTTCTGTGTACTAAAAACACATTAATTATAAGTCAACTTTAAAAATGCAGTATCAAAACGCTTGAGAAATTTTAAAGGGAGGGGAAGTATGTTCTTTGTCATGGGCACTAACCAATAGGCAGCCGCAACAGTCACACCAAAATGTAACAACCATCTATGGATTAGGTTGACACAGACCAACTTCGCTACCCCTCTGGAAACTACTACTGTGACAAGTGTTGCCCACGTTTCCGGGGGCTCGTTTTAGCTTAATCAGGATACAGGTTGAAGCAAAACAAATCCTACAAAACCAGTTTAGTTAGAGAACATGACAGCTCTATAGTCAGTGCAGTTGTGACTCCAGGGGAGCACAAAAAGTCAACAGAATCCAGCTATGGGGTAAACTCTGTTCTACACAATATGTGTAATGAAGTCCTGGCAGATTTTTATAAATGAAAAATAGTCTTAAGAGGTTACGATTTTGAGCAGAGGACCAATGGTGGTGGTGGTTGTGTGTGTGTGTGTGTGTGTGTGTAGAGTGCACAACTCTTTCCCTGAGCTATTTTGCTATTCAAAATCACCTCAAGCTGCTTCCCCATGCAGGCTTCCCCTTATAAGCATGCATCTGGAACCCTGAAGGGGGAAAAGCAATCCAGAGGAGGGGGTTCCCAGTCCCATTTTTGACTGGGAAAATGGCAGTAGGGAAAATATAACGCAGCCCTTTGCTTCTCTACTTGAAACTGCAGGCTCCTGTCGCTGCTTGAATTTGACTACTCTAGGAATAGAATTTAGATGGGTTTTTTTTCCCAGCGCAAAGTTTCACATGCCCTCTCTGTAATGATGGATGTAAGCCTCTGAAAAGTTATAGTTCATACAAGAGGGAACTGCAACAGAATATTGCTGTGTGTAGTTCTTCAGGGCCACGTTTCCATGACAACGGAAGGAAAAGCTAATGGAGGAGTACTGGATTTTTAAAGAGGAATCAGCTTTGCTGCGCTTTGGTCCATGCAGGGCTCCACGACCAAGTGCTCCGCACCAGTAAAAATCACTTCACAGAACATACTTCGGGGGGGGGGGGTGAACGTCCTCCGACTGGCAGGGGCTGCTCAACCAATAAGAGAGGTTTCCCCCTCTCCCATTTCTCCTTTCCCCTGAAAGTCCAGAAGCACCTGCATTTCAGGAGCAAGCCTCACTGAGCACAATGGGAGTTACTTCCGAGTAGACACACTTATGCTTGTGCTGGGAAAGAGAGCAGTAAACACAAAGATGGAAACCAGCCCCCATTTTAACCTGCAGGATCACTGTAACAAAGGGTGGAAGTAGTTTCTTCCTAAGGCAATAAACCAAAGGTGAATCAGAGCCTTGAGGTCGCGCTTTACCGCACGTAGGGAATTGGGCTTTAAAATGTGCCGTGTCAATTGAGGAGGATCTCTGTAAGTTCTGTGGGCATTCAGAGGGCAAGCCTCATTCAGCACAGTGGGAGTTATTTCTGAGGAGACACTAACTGGTTTGTGCAGGGACGGGAAACACACAGGAAACACCCCTTGACCGGGGTCCCGGTGAAAGGCACACCCCTGGGCAGGGCCAGTATCCCCGAGGTCAATGAGAGGGTTGGGACACACAGCAACTATACTGAAGAGAACCTGACTTAAGGAAAAGAATCAGACTTTAAGCCATCTCAGGAAATCCGGTTTTTCTGCGATAAGCTCCGGAGCGGCTGCTGGATGGCCACAACGTCATGTATCCCCAATGACCTCCACACGCAGCCAGTTCAGAGTAAACCACTCGTGGAAACAGGCCCCAGGTTTCTAGGCACCCCATTCCATCCTGCTTCCCCACTGCTTTTCCATTTTTCCCCCACCCACCAACAGTCAGCCAGCATTCTGCGGCAAATAAAAGCTAGGGGGAGGGAGTTATTTCAGTGGGGCCGTGGGGCGGGGCGGGGCGGGGCGGGGATTGAGCTCCCTGTCCTCACTTGCCACAGTCCCACTGCTGATTGGCCCTCCCTGCACCGGTACTGTGCTTTGAAAACAGTCACGTTAAATGCAAGAATGCATTTAATGTCACATTTTGTTTGGGCTTAGTCACCTCACCGTACCAGCTGTACTATTAGTAACCCTGAGACATCATCATCATCATGGGGTAGGAAAAAACTAGATAAAATCAATACAAAATAGGGGGAAATCTGTAGGGACAAAAGCATAGAAAAGGATCAAGGGATTATAAACAAATCTCAGTCTATATATGAGTCAGCAACGTGAGTGATGAGTCAAAGGCAAATGCTGTTTTGGATTGTTCTACCAGAGAAGCCGTATGCATGACTCGGGAGGTCTTATGTGCTACTCAGTTTAGCGCGTCAGAATTCGCTCTCCAAAATGTTCCTCAAGAGTCTCTTCAGTGCATTTTGATTGTGAATATTTGCCAGGTGTTCTGAATGGGTGGATATATATTCACAGAACTTCTGGCATCTTATTTTGACATCTGGTGATATTTGACGTTTGGCCATGGATATTTGATAGCTAAGAGGCAACAGTATTTAATATTTATTGTATTAGGTAGTTAACATGAAATGGTATTTAGTACTCTGATAGCATTTGATAGATAATGTGCAATTGTATATAGTCTTGTATGTATTTATGTATTATGTTAGAATTTTTTTTACCCTGCTCTTCAGGCTTAAAACTCCCAGAGCAGCAAGCTAGCATCTTATGAGATTTCATATTTGAAACCAAAATCAGAAAACAAGAGCTGCCAACAAGTTCTTCAGCCAAATCTGGAGACAAAAATTATATTAAAAATGTCAATTCAAATTTGAAATTTCTCATTTATCTACTGTATTGGAAATTGTACATTTTGGCAATTTTCAAATATTTGCAACTATTCATTTGGGCTGTAGCTCAGGTGACTTCATGGGGTTTAATGTGCCTTTCCTTTGGATGAGGTGCACTTAGGATCTCCCATGATTTCCCCCGGTCTGTTATGTGGACTGCCAGTGGATTGGTGCATATTGCCTTTTGGGGTCAGATGAGTAAATGCAGAGATGATTCTGAACTGAGCTAAGGGGTGCTTCCCATCACTACTTTCAACTTTCCTCAAAACTAGTGTCTGTCTCCAGCCCAAGCAGTGTGTAGTTGTACTTATTCTAGTGAAAGGGATGCATTCTGCACATCTTCAGAAGCATTCTTCAGAACCACATTGTGTTGTTCAGTCGTTCAGTCGTGTCCGACTCTTCGTGACCCCATGGACCATAGCACGCCAGGCCTTCCTGTCCTGCGCTCTCTCCCGGAGCATGCTCAAGTTCATATTCATTGCATCCGTGATGCTATCTAGCCATCTCATCCTCTGCCGTCCCCTTCTCCTTTTGCCTTCAGTCTTTCCCAGCATCAGGGTCTTTTCCAGGGAGTTTTCTCTTCGCATTAGGTGGCCAAAATATTGGAGCTTCAGCTTCATTATCTGTCCTTCCAATGAGCACTCAGGGTTGATTTCCTTTAGGATGGACTGATTTGACCTCCTTGCAGTCCAGGGAACTCGTAAGAGTCTTCTCCAGCACCACAGTTCGAAAGCATCAATTCTTCGGCGCTCAGCATGATACGTTCCATGGGGTTTTCTTGGCAAGAATACTGGAGTGGGTTGCCATTTCCTTCTCCAGTGGACCACATTTTGTCAGAACTCTCTGCCATGACCTGTCCGTCTTGGGTGGCCCTGCACGGCATAGCTTATGGCTTCACTGAGTTACGCAAGCCCCTTCGCCACAACAAGGCAGTGATCCATGAAGGGGTCAGAACCACATATTACAGAGCAAATCTCCTGGCAAACTAGGTCCTAAGACTGAACATTGGCTCAAATGGTGGCTTCCCCTTAAGAGCTGGGTATCCTAGGGTTGACTGTCACCTGGAACTGTTTTGGAAGCATCTGGAGTAAGATGCATCCATCACTGCAATTGTCCTGAAACATTTAGTAACAGCAGTGGGATTTGTGCGAAACTGATAAGCCATAAAACAGTCGGATGAAATTTCAAGACTGCAATTTTAATCTCGTGGGTGGGTGGGTAGGTCTCTGAAGCACCACATAGAAAGAAAGGAAAAAATGCACTAATAAGGCACATAGAGTTTTGTTTGCCTCGTTTGCATCTTGCTGCAATATTTGTTGTAATACGTGTTGAGTCTCTATAACATGCTTTCGGAAAATTGGATAAAAATGTACTAACTTCAGCATTCTAAAACACCTCAAGACTGTTTGTGAATCTCTGTTCTACTATTTCAAGCATCCTCACTGGATATGCACAATGACATTCCCTCAAGGCTGTTGTATAGTATAGTTTGCTAACAGAAGATGCCTGCTTGAGGAACACTGAATCCACCACACGTACTTGGGTGGAGCTGAAGGAGGTGCGTTTTGGCAGTTGGAAGTAACCAGTGAAGAAGAAAGAAGTCTGAGTTCTTGCAGCTGGCTGGCAAGAAAGAACCTCGCAGGGGCAAAGAGGACTCCAAAGAGGAGCTGTAGCTTTTAGGAAACTGACGCTACTTTATAGACTTTCTAGTGCTAGTCTGTAAACTGGGTGCTTGCCTGCTTTCCAATGCTGAACTTGTAGATACCAAATAAACACATTACAAATCATGCCACAAGTCTTCAGTACTCTATTCTCACAAGAAAACTGACAGTTTTAAAGGCTGCCTTTTACTGGAACCTTTTACTGCTAGGAGAACTGGAAGCATGAAACTATGCTACTCTCCTATTTCGGGATGTTGCCCAGGGACCCCAGTGCAGATGTATGATTCTTATTGCAAGTTGTTTTAAGACTCCTCCAGGGAAAAATACCTGCTTTTTGCCTTTCTTCCATGCCGCCTTCCTTTGCATAATGCATCTCTGCCATTGATAACTTTTGATAAGGAACTGAAAGGATGCACTTGAGTCTTCCTGACTGAAGCCTCCACCATGCTCCAGCTGTTGAAGATTCCCCCAAGCAAAAGCTTGAACGATTTTCAGTTTGCACGTAGGTGCTTTAAAAAAAGCTCAGCGGAAAACACGTGCTGACCGACATGTAAAAGTGGCAGAAAGCAGAAGCTGGGAGAAAAGAGCAGTTTGATCACAAGCAATAGTATGATAGGTAAGCCATACTCACTTAGTGGACTAGAGGGGGGCTGTGAATAAAGGGAATAGCCCTGCTTAAGTTCTGGAGGAGGAAGAGAAAGAAGAAGTCATGCTGGGGCTCAAGTCTGTCTGCGAACAGCAACGTTTGATCTGGAAGGCTTTCCCTTAAAGCCTGGCTACATGTTACACTCACCACACAACAGCTATGGTTGTTGAGAATTCTGAAAACTCCTTCACCGACAGGCAGAGAAAGATGGAGAGGACAGAAATCATAAACTGTATCTGCTTGTCACCCTCCCAACTTCCATGGAAAATTTGCTGCTAAGAAGATAAAAGGCCTCCCCTCCCCCCTTGTTTATAGCTGGCTAGATATTCTTTCCAATATAAAAGAAGAAGAGTGCTCAGCCTCCTTCACAAGTGGAAATAAAACACTGTTCTTGACTAAACCAGATGAGCATTCCTGGGCTGGAGTGGCACATGAAAGCAGTGCATACACCAAAGGAGGGAAAAGATCTGATTTAATTCATTCCACAAAAATGGGCTTCACAAAAAGGTGAATATAATGTGGGGGAGGAGGACAATTCTGCAGCACTAGAGCCAAGATGAAATTTCACACACATTTTAAAATGGGCAAAATGCTAGAATCTGAACCTTTGAATTTCAAAGACAATCAAATTTTGCTTTTGAAATTCAAATTTGAGGGATTCTGAAAAGAAAAACCACTCTCCTCCGTGTGCTTATCCTCTCCTTTTACAGTTATCTAGGCCAGTAGCCATCACAACTTCCTATGGCAAGACATTTCACAGGTTAATTATGCCCTGCAGCATAGTTTCCTTTTCTTTTCCTGACCCTATTGAAATCATGTTCATTGGATGATGTTCTCTATGTGTTTTACGTGAGTGCAAATCAGCTCATCATGGCAGATCATAAGGGAGAAGGCAATCTCTGGAGGTATGCAGGACTCACACCGTTTAAATACTCCGGCCACAATCCAGAATGTATGGAGTAGCAACTTTCCTCATGGAAGAACTTTGCACAGAGAAATTACACTACACCCAGACAATCTGTCGTTCCCTTTCGCAAACAACAACAGCCCTCCATGTCTGCTTATGTTGGCTTGTGCACTCATATGGAAAGAAGCTTATCTTGCCCACGTGGTTCAGCAGACTGCAGTCTTAAGTTTACAAATTACATAGCTTCATAGCTGCAGAACTCTCTGCACGTGTGACATTAAAAAAATAATAAAATTAAGGATGCATAAAGCCATCTAGATAACAAAGAAATTTAATCATCATAATGTGATGGGTTAATGTCATGTCTGATTTACTAGAACAATTCAGAGATAAAAGAAACCTCATCCTTGCAGATGTTCAGCTAGCCAGATGGGTCCCCCCTCCATATATATATACGGCATATATATAGTAACTTCATTTGTCTGACACCATTTCCTAACTACCCAATTTTAAAAAGTGAGCATGCCTAAATGGCTTAACAGTGTTTTGACAGCAGCTAATTAGTTTTAGGAGTTTGGAACAGCGAAAGCCCCAAAGAAAACAATCTATATATAGATATAACAAATTAGGAACAACATTGCAGGTAGGCAGAAGTGGATTAACAACTGATTCAGGCCTAACAAAAACTTTAGGGTGTATTCACATGACACTAATAAAAAGCACCTTTGAGTCTCTTTTGTGCTATTCATATGTGAATACTATGTATGTGGTCTAGAAAGCAGAAAAAAGCCATTTTAAATATGGGCTAGCTAGTGACTGGCAAGTAGGACTGGAGGCCACTGATGCCCAAAGAGAGGAGGAAGTAGGGATGCTAGGACCCTGGGAGAGACCTAAACCCTGAATCCTTGGTGGGAGGTGGGGCTCTAGCATTCTCTATAAGGGGTGCTTGTTTGCAGAGCTGGCTGGGGAAGATGAGGATGTCAGGGAAAGAGTGGGGCAAGTGCTGGGGGTTGGGGGTGGATTTGAAGATTGTGCAGGTTGAAGGGGGGCTTGATAACTTCACACTGGAATCATTCTGAACTAACATAGTTTTACATTTGCACTGAATGGTGTGGAAATTTCACAAAGACATTTTAGTTCTATGCGTAAATGTGTTAGTCTGTTTGATCACGGTGTCTTGTCATAGCATTAGGGTATTGATGGTGAACCTCTTTCAGACTGAGAGACCAATTCAATTTCAGAGAAGCATTCAGGGATTGCATTCCAATGGTGAAGGGGAAAAGGGTGAGGCCAAATACCAGCATAGTTTAGCAGAGGGGCCATAGCTCAGTGGTACAGCACCTGCTTTGCATGCAGAAAGTCCTAGGTTCAATCCCCAGCATCTCTGGTAGAACTAGGAAAGACGCTTGCCTCATGGAGAGCCAACGCTGCCAGTTGGTATTGACAATACGGGGCTAGATGGAATAATGGTCTGACTCGGTATAAGGTTGTTTCCTGTGTTCCTGGCTTAAAGCGCTTACTGCCAGCAACTAAGCCTTAGGAGAGGCATTTCAGCCTTTTAGTTTTGTGGGGGTGGGGGGGACATGCAAAGGCTAGAAAACTGCCAAACTGCCAAATGGTCAGCAGTCGGAGGGGAAAGAGGGTATGGCCTTCTGGGCAACCCTGGACAGCCACAGGAAGATCCCAGGTGACTTAGATTTGGCCTGTGGGCCTCAGCTTTAACACCCCTGCATTAGGGATACAGAAAATAAGCATAAGGCGCTATCACCGGACAGCTTTCCAACTTCTCAAAAGACTGCCAGGAAAAAGCCATTGTTCACCCTCTGCTAGGACCTTCCTAGCCACACTCAGTGTCTTGACTGACTCAATGCAGGCAGTCATAGAATCATGGAGTAGTAGGGTTGGAAGAGGCCTATAAGACCCTCAAGTCCAACCCCCTGCTCACTGCAGGAATCCAGGTCAGAGCATCCCTGACATCCAGCCTCATCTTGAATGCCTCCAGTGTGGGAGAGCCCACCGCCTCCCTAGGTAAGTGGTTCCATTGTCGTATTGGTTCCATTGTCATATTGCTCAGTCACATAATCCCGGCTTCTTCAAACTTCAGGGTCAAGGCCAGGCTTTTCCATTTTTTATATTTGAAGCAAAAAAATATATTTCAGTAGTTGACAACTGCAACATTGAGCTGTATGTGTGATTAGGCTGTCACAGGTAGGAAAGTTCTGTCTGCTCACATCACTTCACACACAAGGCTTTTCAGCAGCAGTAACTGTGAACAGAAATGAAGTGATGTGCCTGCCAAAGTTACCAAGCTTTGATTACTTTATGTGTGAGCTGGCTATGCTGAAAAGTGGTGTGGCTGAGGTGACATGTGGCAATATGAAATTCCATTGGCGGGACTAGATCTGCAATGGCTCACTCACACATCCAATTCACCGCTTGATGCTGTAGACACCAAAAGATAAACATGCACGTGTGAACCAGCCCTATGCCATTACACTGGAGGGAAGAAAACGATGCCCCTCTGGAATATGCTGCCTCAAGTGGAACCACTTTGTGGTACAGTCAGAGTTAACTGAAATGACAAGGAGCTGCGTAGGGGTTGCTCACAGCGAACTGCTGAAGGGTAGCAGCTTCTCATGTGGGAACTCTCACCCTCACCATCAAGGTTACCCACTGGTCCGATTACTTACAGACCCCATTGGTTTGTCACCAGTTGCTAGAGTGGCTGATGACAAAGCTAGAACTGTAAAGAAATGGATGTGATTTCCCCCATTTAAAAAAAAATTGTACTTGTATATGCAATCACAGCATCCATGCACACTACGGTGCTTCAGTTTATCAGTTTCCTGTTTAATTCTTAGATTACTGCATATGCCTGAATTCTTACGTATGCGCGTTACATCACCAAATCACCACTACTGTAAAGGATCGGCCTTTATAAGGGACACAAAGAGGTTGCCATCACCATTTCACAGCATGTGATCCAAGAAACGTGTGTTCGTCGCCACGGGCACAAATGAAGGAGCAGGCCAAGCCAACAGCTGGTCAAATATCTGTGTTTGCTTACCTAACCAGACACCCTCCCTGATCCTGCTCAGGGAGCCAAAATGGTTTGAAATCAAAAGTTGGCGGTGCTACTCATCATGCCACAAATGTAAAAAAGGGGCAAACAGCATGGCAGTGGCATGGAGAGGAAAGTGTCAATGTACCATCAGCTGCTTACTGTGGGAGTGTATCTTCACTACACAGTTACAGCAGTTTTATACCTGTTTAACGGTTATGGTTCTCCTCATCAAAGAATCCTGGGAATTATAGGATATTTCTTTGCTAGAGAGCCCTAGCCCTCATAGAATTATTGTTTCCAAGGTTCTCTGGGTGAGGAATTATAGTTGAGCCACTTTAAGCCTCTAATGTACATATGCTTTTTCATAACCTGTAAGTATCTATAATACTTAGAGATACTAGCCTAACTTACAAGTGGCTAATTTTCACATGAGGTGGTAACTTGTAGACACACTTTCAGGGCTGATTCACTAATTTCCAAGAGGGTAGAAGACATGCTCCCATGGTTTCTTCCCACACCTCTCCACATTAATGTCTATATTTCAGAACCATGTCATTCATCCCACCCACATAGTTCTGACACACAGCCATTACTGGAGCAGTGTGGGAAGAAACGGCAGGGATGTGGTTCCTATACTGTTGTGATAAGGTGTGACTCACGCCTCTCTGTTTGTGGTTCCTCTCCCAGTCCACAGAAACAATGGTGCAGAGGGATTACTTTTTGATCTTGTCTCATTTTTCATTTAAGTAACTCATTTCTAGGGTGATGCCTCAATGAACCCAAACAGACGGTGAACACCTGGTGGAAATTTCACATATTAAAAACAGCAACGAAAGTTTCTGAATTCCTTATCTAGCATGAATGCTTATTGCCAATTAGTTTGCCTCCAAGAAAAAAAAAAAGAAAGAACACTCTCAGGAAGCAAAATAATAAACAAGCAAACCCGATCAGGGGAATGTATTAAGAAAAGATTTTTAAATACTGGGAGCTTGTGCCTCCATTGTAGAAGGTAAAAAGATACCTGAAGCAATTCTTTCTGAGAAAGTGTAACTAAATACTACAGTGGTGATTTTCAGACTTTCACCCTTCATTCCGGATGAGTGTTCTTAAATCCCTGAATGTCGCAGAGGATTTCTGGGGAGTTCTAGGTCACTCTCTCAGGTTGCGTTCTAGGCCCATTGGGACTCGTTGCTGCCCCACATGAGAACTCCAAATGAATACAAGAATGCACCTGGATGCTTCGTAAGAGAAGACTGAAGAGAAGATGATGGGCAAGCTGTCTTTCAGAGATGTTTATCTACCAAAATACTTGATGAGCTTATGAGGAATCCCAAAATGCAGCTTGAAAAGCACTGCAGAAGCCTGTGTAAAACATTATTACTCCCAGCCAAGGAATGCTGGGAATTAGAGGGCATTGCTTGAACAATGATGATTTAGCGCTTCTGGGGCAACCCCCAACAAGCAGAAATGCTCATTTCTGAAAGGAGGCAGGTTGGAGGAGCTCACAGGAGGAAGCCCCACCAACCTGCCTCCTTTCAGAAACAAGGGTTTCTGCTCTCTTGGGGCTTCCCCTTCAAAACACTAAGTCTTTCTTGCATAAGAGGTGGATCCCGCTTATGCAGTGCAGTCGGCAGGACTCACCACTTGTGGAAAGGAATTGGGGTGTGTGTCTAAGCACCCAGTTGGCTTCTGCCCATAGTTCTAGATGGAAGGGCTAAGGATCTCTAATAAAGACTGTGGCGGGACACATGGGAGGACCCATAGCTCAGTGGCAGGGTGCATGCTTTGCTGCATAAGGTCCCAGTTTCCATCTCCTGCATCTCTATTATGAAAATGTCAGGCTACAGAGCTGGGAAAGACCTCTGCCAGAGACCTTGGAAAGCCGATGTCAGTCAAAACAGACAACACTGGGCTAGATGGACCAATATGAGGCAGCCTCAGAAGTTTACCTCTTTGAATTGTGTAAGGCCCCCAAGTTCAGTCTTCACATACAAGCAAGCACTGTGTAAGATTAAATAAATATGTTGGCTTGTTATCTCTTCCTCTCCTCCCCGCTCTCTCACCTCCCCCACTGTCAAAAGCGAGACTGTAAGCTCCTTAGGAACAGGAAACTGCCTTTTGTGGAGCTCCCATTACTTTGTAAATTAATAGGGACCGTGCAAAGAAACAATAACTTGTGTATTTTGATTTCCCTGGTGCAGAATTATGATTTCTAAAACAAAACAAAACAAAACAGAGAGAACGTAGAGCCCTGACTGCGAGTTTCAAATCAGAAACCACAATCAAAGGAAGGCCGTGCCAATACAGTTCACGTTCCACAGTGTTTTTTTGTTTTGTTTTTTTAATCCTTTATGAAATCCCCTGCTAAGTGAAGCTTTGCAGAAATGTACTTGCTGAGGTTGCTGGATATGCCCCTCACCTCCCCAATTTTGTCCCACTAACATTCCCCCACCTTGCTCACCCTTTTGCTTGCTCCTCTTCTGCACTCATGAAGTGCCACCATCACCACACCAGTTTAAAGGCCCAACGTTTAGACCGTTCAATTAGAAACCTTCTCCCATTTTGTGCACACAGGGTCCAGGATGGCAAAGTAGCTGACAAGGTAGGTGTTCAAAACATCATCAGAAACCTACAGCTGGAGTTGTCTGGTTTGAATCAATACATACAATTTGGCCCTTCTCGTCTCTCTTTACCACAGCTCACAGCTTCTGGACTTGGTGGCGTTGTGCTGCCAGACCCCACTGCATGCCGCCCCTGCCCCATTTAGTCTGGAACCTTGAAAAGCACAAGCCTCCTGTATCACGTGACCCCGCTTCTCTCAAAGCCACGCGTGAAGCCCCATGTGGGACCAAGAGATGTTTGAGGAAGCCACTGAGCCAAGCCCTGGCACGATCCCTAAATCCCCTCAGTGCTTGGGAAGCGAGTGGTGCGGTATTGTTGGAAGAAGAAGCTGGTTTCTTGTCCAAGGGCAAGATGCCATTATACGTCTCTTGTCTGCGTGGGTAGAGTACACAAAACCCTAGAGCTGCACCTCTTTCCTTTATTGACAGGTGGGCAACAGACAACGGTTCTGTCACTTTATACAAGATGCTCACTTACTCACCAGCAGAGCACCGACAAGCTCTACTCACATGAGGAACGCAAGTATGGGGAAGGTTCTCACACAAGGTTCCTGCTGACACTTCTGTATAAGAAGACTGCTGCTTCGGAACTCACCATGATCTTGTTGAAAATGAGGCAAGGAGCTGTGAGGTTCATTTTGTTCCAGGGAGGAAGGACCAAAATCTCACACTGATATGCTGGAGAGGGTGGGCCGGGGGGGACTTTTTCCTATCGAGGGCTGCATTCCCTGAAGATTAATCTGCCAGGGTCTGCATGTCAGCAGTGGGCAGTGCCGGGGCTAAAAGTGATCTCCCTTTTTGCTACATCTTATCTGCTAATTGCTAAAGGGTGCTAGAAGGAAGGCAGTGAAAGTCGGTGAGCTGGGGAGCCTAGGAACAATGATGGGGAAATGAACCAAAGAAAGCCCCTTTTAACTTCCCTCCTGAAAGTGTGGAACGTGAGAACTGGTTTGTAAGAGCGGCCAGAAGGCCTAGGCACAGATAAGAAGGAAAGCTGGACTGTTGGACTTCCAAGGCAGGCTTGGACTGGGGGAGGAGGAGTTGCAGTGGCAGCTGGGAATACAAGCCTGAAAATGGGATATGCCACACAGAAGAGTGAGGGAGTTTCTTCTTTGTGTGGCTTTAAAATACTTTGATAGGGGGAGGGGAAATTTTCCAGTGGCAGTCAGGAACTTTCCTTGCCTGCAGAAAGCAAAGACCAATGGCTACTGCATGATCACCGTGAGTTCAGATGTGGCAATCCTTTTGCACAAAAGTAACCACTGGTGACTTTTGCATGTACCTTCCTCAAGCTTACACTGCTCATGTGAGAGTAGACCACTTCTGTACACAGTAAAATGTGTGTGCTAAAACATATTAAACATATGGATTAGTCCTTACTCTTGACGGCATCTTCTGAGAAACAAGACCAGTACATTTGGGGTTTAAGTTTAAGCCTTACAGTAATGTCATTCACAGCAATTGCAATGGGGGATACAAAGGGGAAGTTCATGGCCTTCCTCATTATCGCCTTAGTTGCTTATCTGTTCTCTTGGTGTAGACAGTTACTGTCCTGCTAACTCCACAGATACAAGAGAGATAAAGGTAACATATCAAGACTAACATCTGTTGGTACAAGAAAGGGTTTGGTTGGCCCCAAGGAATTGCTAACAGGCTGTGCTGAGAAGATGGTGGCTGATGTGCACTCCCCCCCCCCATTAGATCGCAGATCATGAGCTATCATCAAATTACCTCGTTGTGTTCCGCTTGAGTTCCCTCCGTGAAAAGAGGAAAAGTGGCAAGAAGAGGAGCGAGATCAATGAAAGACTCAGATAGGGAGAGAAGGAGGGGGACAGGGGAGGGGGAAAGGAAGCGGATGAAAGAGGAAGTCGTTGTGATCCTGCATTTAAAACAGAAGCAGGAAGCCCTGTTTTAAATGCAGGATTTTAGGCTGGTGTAGAGATGCCCAAGGAGCACAACCCACTGAAGAGGTCTCCTTCACAAGTGTCATAGAAATGAATGGAAGCTCTGCAGGGCAAGCTGAATTAAGCCCCATGGGCCAGATCCTTCTATCTGCTGCTTTGCCAACCCTGGTCCTCTATGTGGCTTGAGGCAGTTTCCTCATCTTGCCCAATGGTAGGGCAGCCTTTCCCCCGTTTCCCTTTCTGTGTGTTGCTTTACTCAACAGTGCCATAACATTACTGCCCCCCTGCTCCTCAGCCCCCTTTCCCAACAGTTGCTATTTGAAAACTGGACAGAAATCCATGTTAGGCAAGTCAGGGTCCAGAGGAGGTTATTCGCCATCACCCAGCCTTCAGGGCGCTTTAATAGCATGTGAGGAAAGTTGGTAAGTCAGGCTCACACCACAGATGAAGAAGCTTTTTTTTTTTAATCCTACATCTTGTCTTGACCCTATAAAAATTTGCCAGGGCTGAATTCAAATGTCACAGCTGTCTAGTCTCATCTCCAGGGCATAGTGCTCTCCCTTGGTCAGTCTCCAGCCAATCAGGGCTCAAACCCAACAGCCATCAACACAGCGGTTCCATATGTTATGTACTCCCAAGTCTTCTGAGCACCAGAGGTGCTGCAGAAAAGGCTTCCCCTGACAGATATTTTGGCAAAGCCTCATATCAGATGGATTTCCTTCTGAGCAAGAAACAGGAATAGCATTACAGCTGTCACCTGATTAAAGTGATCATAGTCAGCTAAAGGTGAATTGTCCTTTTCCCTTGCCCAGTCAACTCCTCCAATGCCGCTGCATGTAAGAGAACTCTGAGCCTCACTGCAGCCTTTCCCCTCCGTCACCCAAGCGGCAGGGAGGGGAAAGGAAACAGCAGGTGCCGGTTTAGAAGGGGAAATAGAAAGAGAGAAGGGGAATACCTCTTCTAAAATGGTGCCTGATTAAGTCAAAGGCACTTTGTAAAATCATGTGGAAGGTCTTTAAGTTATTAGACAGTTTAATTAACTCAATTAAAAGCGGCAGCTCTTGGTGGCATATGTTGTTTTACCAAAATTATTAGCTTTAATTACACAGTTTCCACTTTACCTTCTCTCCCTCCTCCATTAGTCAAATGATATTCTTTTGCATCTTCACTGCTGTCCATGTTTTCCACTTCATGGGGGGTGTGAGAATTGCTGTCAGTCAAAATTTCTTGAACATCTGGAAAGGTTTTTTTTTTTTTTAAAAAAAGATGACCTGATTAAATGATGATGATGATTAATAATTTAGGCAGCACTTTTTATGAGTTTTAAGGTTTTTAGGTCATTTGCTGGAAGAAAGGATGCTCTCAATATTTCCATTTTACCGATACGGGAAAATGTGGCTGAGCAAGAACGTGACAAAGGCCACACAGCTGAGTTGCGAGCCTTGCTGTTTGGGTTTCAAACCAAATGCACTGCTTTAGAAATATAGTTCAAACACCTGGGCACCAGCATCAAATAATTAGAAACCTACAAATTTTTAGTCATCAACCCTGTGCACTGAAAGAAAATATTTCATATAAGTATCCAGCTTAAATTTTAGGCATCCTGGATCAAGGTTCTACTTAGCCACTCATCTGGATTCCGTGGCCAGTAAGAGTAACCTCCAGGGTACCAGGCAGGGAAATAATTTAAGGGTGGGGGATAGGAAGAGGCTTCATGACACTGTACCTGTATGCTCCGACTGCTCCTGACAATGGCTGAGGTCCATGCCAGCAGGTGAATCTGGAATAGGACGCATAAGAAAATGTTCACTCTCTAAAAGATGTGCACAATCAATGGCAACTCTGCAATGGGATTTGTAGGGCTAAGACTCGGTGGCAACCATATATGGGGGGTGGGGATTCCACAATAAGGGTACCTGTATCAAGAATGGGTTCTTGGGTTGCTGCATATCGAACTCCAGGCAAAGGCGGCACTGTCAATAGGGTGTCCCCACTCATTCTTAATATCCAGGCAGGTACGTATCCAGGTCCTAAGTTGTGCAACGCTTTACCTTGAACTTGGCTCGGTAACTTATTGGCAGCCAGTGAGATTTCTTCGGAACTGGTATAATAAGTTCCTGGTAGGCTGTTCCACTCAGCAGCCTAGCCATGGCATTTTGCTTCCTGGGCAACCTCACAGGCATAAAGCACATTGCAACAGTCCAGCCTTGAAGCTACCAGCACATGGATCCCTGCAGCCAAACTATCCCTGTCCAGGATCAGTTGTAGCTGGCGTACCAACTGAAGTTGGAAAAAGGCACTTCTCACGATGGAGGCTACTTGTGTGGATCCAGGAGCACCCCACAAGTGACATATATGCGCCTTCAGAAGGCGTGCAACCACATCCGGAACAGGAAACTTCCCTAATTCCCAGACAAGGGAACCTCCAACTGCAGTGACTCCATCTTGTCAGGATTCAGCCTCAGTTTATTGGCCCTCAACCAGCCCACCCCTGCATCCAGGCACTGCTCTAGGGCCTGCACAGCCTTTCCTGACTCAGATGATAGAGAGAAATAAAGCTGGATATCATCAGCATGGTGATGACACTTTATTCCAAAAAGTACTTATAAATGCAAATATTGCATCATAACACTTAAAAGCACACACACGCTCAGGCTTCCCTCACCACACCTTTCTGTCCTTATGTCCTGATAGGTTCCTTCCCGTGATCTTTACCCCTCCAGCAATACCAGCCTCAGCCTCCCAAAGGTCTCTTGCTCACTTTAACAACTTGGCCCATACTTCCTTATTGCCTGGAATGTCTTCCCAGATCACACTTAAGGTGCCACCTCTCTCTCTCCCCCTTCAAATCTCTCCTCAAATCCTACTCTTTATTTGAAACCTTTGGCTTACTCTTCACTCTAAACTGAAATTTAATTTAAGTATCTGGAATGCGTACGCATTTGTGTACATCTATCTTCTGTTACCTGAGTCTCTTCCTCCTGTTGTCGCCCTACTGTAAAAACTGTAGATTGTAAACTCCTTGGGGCAGGGACATGTCTTTTGCTTATGGCACTGTGTAAAGCACACTATTGGGACTTTATTAATAACAACAATAGTATAAAAAACATAAGACAAAACAAAGAGGTTATAACAAAAGAAAATTATTTACTACATATCTACTGTGCTTTTAGCTCCTCATTAGGGCTTGTTGAAATATCACACTAAGGGTGCAATCCTATGCATGTTTAACCAGAAAAAGTCCCACAACTCCCAGCATTCCCCAGCCAGCCATGGGGAATGTCTAAACACGCATAGGATTGCACCCTAAATAATTTCCACAGGTAGCCATGTTAGTCTGTTGCAGAAAAAAAAGTCTTGTGCCACCTTAAAGCCTAACACATTAATTATGGGACAAGCTTTCAAGGGCTAGAATCCACTTCATCAGGTGCATGAAGTATTATAATCATTTGGCACAAAGATATGAACATGTAAACACTGAGGTCAGATAGAAATGAAATGCAAAAAATATAGTCTGTGACAATTATGTTAAAGCTTATAAATGCTGTGCTTCTTTTGCATGCATACATGGCACAATCCTGCACATGTCTGCTCAGAAGAAAGCCCCACTGAGATCAATGGCATTTGTTCCCAGGTAAGTGTGTATAGGATTGTAGCTTTAAACTTTAATACAATAGCCACAGACTGTATGTTTTGCATTGCATTTCTCTCAGACCTCACTGTTTACATTTCCCTCTCTGCACCCATGGATATACGTGCCTGCCACCTGAGCCTAAGGCTTCATGCATCAGATAAAGTGGACTCTGAAAGCTATGCCATAATACGGGTGCAATCCTATGCTGAAAAATGTTTAGACAGAAAAAGTCCCATTATTCCTAGCATTCCCCAGCCAGCACAGCTGTCTAAATATGCCCAGTTGGGGCAATGCTGGGAGTTGTAGGCCTTTTCTCTGTCTAAACATGCATAGGATTGTGCCCTGAATGACTTACATTTTCAAGCTGCCGCTAGACTTATTATAATTTGCTGTCAGAACAGAAGGCCTTTATCACCTCCCTAGTGTCCCCTTACTGGCCTTCATGTTCTGTCCCAGAGAAAACTATCAAATCTACCTTCTACAAAGCCTTCCTGAACTCCCCTTAGACTTGTCTATTTTGCCCTTCTCTCACCCCCACTATTCATGTGTACAAACTACATGCTACATCAGATGCAAGATCGCATTTAATATGGCCGCTTTTTTTTTTTTTTAAAGAGGCAATTGGTTCCAACAAAATCACCTCCCCACTTTCCAGGGAGAGAAGCTGATATTAGCTGGCATGGGTACAAGGATGGAACCCAGTGTAAAAACTGCACATTGATCTATGGTGATGGCTAAAGAAAGTACTGGTGGGAATATGGCTTTACCCTTTGCTGTTATGGCAAGTGGTCCAAAAACGTAAGAACATAAGAGCCATGCTGGATCAGAGCAAGGGTCAATCTAGTCTAGTTCACACAGCGGTCAACCAGCTGCCGACCAGGAAACCACAAGCAGGGCATGAGTGCAACAGCACCCTCCTTCCCATGTTCCCCAGCAACTGGTGTACATAGGCATACTGCCTCCGGTACTGGGGGTAGCACAGGCCTTAAAGCCACTAACAGACTTCTCCAGGCAACAAAAACCTTAGCCAGGCCAATTTTTTAAACTGTTTTTTGGCACCCATAGCTGCAGGCGGAGATCAGTAATGGTGGACTAATGAAATTGCAGGCAGTTTGTCTGTCATTACTGAGCTTCTCATCACAGAACCCCTGACACATTGAGGGAAAATGGACTGAAAATGGCCCGGGGAGATTAATCAAGTATTCATCTTTGTAAATGGTGAAGCTATGGCCTCTCTGCTTCTTTTTCTTCTGTCTCTGTGTCTTCCTTTCTCCTCTCCTTTGATCTCCTTATCAGAGAATCTGATGTCTGTTTTAAAAAAAACAAACCCAGAAAACAAACCCCAACCCTTGGTCCTGGCTGTTACATAACTGCAAAACGTAGCTCACATAAAGCAGCAGGAAAGTGTTAACCGCTTCCCTCGCTTCACCACCACGGTTTATGGAACATGCATGGGGCCTCTGCAACATCCGAGTATAAGAACTTTGATAACTGAAGACCTTTCCAAACCACCACCACCCCACGCAGTTTTTTCTTTCTTTCCCTGAACTTCAAAGCATTGCTTCTCTGGATCCAGCACTAACAACACAACTTCTGTCCCCGTACAATAGACTGGGTAGAGTGGAAAGGAGAAAGGCCAGCAGGAGCGAAGAGGTAGCTTGTCGGTAGGCTAGCAGGTCTGTAACCCAGGGGATGTCTCCACCAGAGATGTACTCCAAGGTGGCTGTGTGTGGAGGTCGTTCAGGGTACATGATGTCGTAGCCATCCAGCAGCCGCCCCGGAGCTTATCGCGGAAAAACCGGATTTTCTGAGACGGTTTAAAGTCCGATTCTTTTCCTTAAGTTGGGTTCTCGTCGGTATAGTTGCCGTGTGCCCCAACCCCTGCATTGACCTCGGGGATGCTGGCCCTGCCCAGGGGTGTGCCTTTCACCGGGACCCCAGTCAAGGGGTGTTTCCTGTGTGCTTCCCGTCCCTACCAAACCAATTAGTGTCTACTCAAAAGTAACACCCATTGTGTTCAATGAGGCTTGGGGCTTGTTGGAAGGCTTGTCTTACAAATGCGCACATCGGGAGTGTTTCTTTCGCCCCTCACCGCGATCAAGCGCAGCAACAGGCTACAAAGGGGGCTCGTTGGGGGGCTCGTCTTATAAATGTGCACAAGGGGAAGTAAGTACTGTGCACTTTCCTTATGGAGCCTGGAGGGGGTGGGGAAGCCTCCCCACCCCACCCGGAAGTAAGTTGTTGGTTGGTTGAGCCTCCCCAGCCACTCAGGATGACGTTCACTACAACCCCCCACCCCACCCGGAAGTAAGTTATATGAAGCCACTTAGAATGGTGCGATGTACCCTCTCGTGGAGCCCTGCCCGGACCAAAAGTGGCTCCTACAAAAATGCGGCTGAGCCACTCCTCCGTTCTTCCGTTGTCATGGAAAAAGGTCCTCAGTCTTTCCCCCTTTTGGGCCAGTGGCAGGAAAAGCAAGGGATAAAACTGGCCCCGGTCTTGCTAGAAACAGCTGGCCCTAACCCAGACCATCCCTGGACCAGCCCCACACCAACCTGGCTCTACCCAGGCACCAGAATGTTTATTTCATGGGAAGGCAACCCTATGGGAAGGAGGGAAATCAACCGATGACACTTCCATTAAACAGGACAGTTGTGTGCTCCATCACTGGAGAAGCAGAGTCCACTGGCCTGAGCTAATTTAAACACACAGGGTTGGATCCAGATTTAGCCATACTTAGTGTAGACCCATTAAAATCAATGGAGCAAGTAAGCCATGCCTCACTTAAATCCCATTGATTTCAATGGGTCTGTGAGTAGGACTGGGTTCACACAACACACTAACCCATGTTGGTTTATTTTCTGGAACAACCCATGATAGGTTAGCGTGTTGTCTGTGGGATGTCCCCCCCAGTGCTGGGTTATTTCCCCCAAATAAGCCACCCTGAGAACCCACGGTCTGCAGTAAAGGTTATTTTACCTATGGTGGGTTCACATGATGTCTGTCACACCAGCGTGGGTTACAGAGATCACCTACAGAGCTGCTTGGCAAGAGCAGCCAAAACCGCTGCTGCCGCTCTGCCCCCCTCAACCAATCTCTATTCCTGGGGCAAAGGAAGCTGGGATACCTGCCTGGCAGGGTGGGAGGACTACAGGAGGAGGAGGATGGGGGGGTTTGAAATAAACTACTCTGTGTAGCTTGTTTGCCTGATTATCTGATGAGAACACAGCGGGTTGTTTGCATAACCGCCTGCCCAGCATAGTTTGCCACCCACCATGGGTTAGCGTGATGTGTGAATGCAGCTTATGACTAAATTTGGATCTAACCACCTAACGGTTAGTGAAATGACGGAGCACCCGCATGTCTGCAGCAGAGAGGATTTACCTTACCAAAATTTTAAAGTTTAAACCTGTGAGGCAACAGCTGTGAGCTGGCAGGTGGTAAAGGGCCAAGTGGAACCAGCTGGGGGCTGTTTGTTAACCCTGCCGTCAATAGTCAACTGAGGCTCTCTCACAAGCAACTCATTGAGAGATTATAAGCATATGGTACTTAATTTGAGTCAGAGATCACCCTGATTTAGTCCCAGAAGTGGTACTGAATGCGAATGCTCAGTTGGGGAATGCTGGATATAATAATAAAGATAGCAAATGCCACTGAGCATACACAAAGTTTTGTTCCCTCATCACTGTATGACCACACCCAGGCCTCTCACCACACATCTGGGACTGGAGGGATGGACAGGGGTCAGGGGATGTGTTTTTAGAAGGCTTGAGCCTGGCTCCTCACTCTGTAAGAAACTAAGCACAGCACATTTTTCTTTTTTAGCGCTGGAAGAATTAACATCATCGGAATAAGAACAGAGATTCTTTGAAAACACACACACACACTGAGACTAAGAGCGTTGTGATTTGCGAAAAAGGGCTTCAGTTTGCTTTCTACCTCTCCAGGTAAAAAATTACAACCCTTAACCATTTCACAGATTAAAACTGAGACATTCATGTAAAACCCCCCATTTTCACATCAAAGGTTACTCAAAGAATTATAAGGTTGGAAGGGGCCTACAAGACCATCGAGTCCAACCCCTGCTCAGTGCAGGAAGCCTGATTCCCTGGCGGTTCCCCATCTAAGTACGAACCAGGGCTGACCCTGCTTAGCTTCTGAGATCAGATGAGATCAGTCGCATCCAACCCCTTGCTCATCTGCTCAAGGGAATCCTCTCCCCAAATTATATATTGCTGACCAGGCCTGTAGCCAGCCTAAAAGTTCAAGGAGGGGGTGGCAAAAAGTATTGGGGGGGGGAAGCTCATCTGGTTTGCAGGCCTTTTAAAGACAAAATTGTAAACTTTTAAAAATTATTTGTAAAAAATATATATATGGGGGGGGGGAAATTGGGGGCAACCCCCTTGGCTACAGGCCTGTTGCTGACCAGCATGGTTTTCTTAAAAAAAAAAAAAAAAAAAACCCTTTAGAATCTTAATCTTCTGCACCAGCTGTTATTTACTCCGCAGCAGCCTACAGTGGCTGGCTTCTGAAGCAAGATGAGTCAATAAATTGACCAGAATGGCTTTCTTTAAAAAATCTTCAGGATCTTTATCTCACAATGGAACTGGTTTACTTATTATAGAACAGCTGCAACTCAAACAAATTCAGCAAGATGTATTACTTGGTTAGGTAGTTATGGAAGGGAAAGGAAGTAGTGTGCTGGCATTTTGCGTCTATGTAAATGTCACACATACAAGAGTAAAGGTGCATTGTTTCCATCCCACTCCAAGATGTAACTTCAGAGGGGAGGGGCTGAATTCTGAAGAATGTCATCTCTCGAACACTTTTGAAACGGGACCAGCAACCCCTAATTCCCTCCAAAAGACAAAATAGAGACAATGATTTATTTACAGGGAGAATTTCTGACGGCTGTCAGAAAAAGGATAGAAAGTGCATTTAATAAACCTTGTTTGATTAGATCACAATACTGGAATGGCCAAATGATAGGCCTCTCCTGAACCAACAAAAAAGCCATGGGGAAAAGTCATAATAAGATCTGGAGAGAAACTACAGTATGAGAGGACAAAATTTTGAGCGAAGGAGTGGCAGGAGAAAAGGGGTTCGTTACCCTTTTCCAAACCGCAGATACAAAAGCACCATAGAGAACACTATGGGGCAAAGTGCAGGGGTGAGTCTATAATAGGAGTGAAAAGCAGCTGGTGTGTGTGTACAATTCTGAGTGGAAAAAAACCAGTGGGGAAAGGGTTAAGGACCCCCCCCACCACCATTCACCTGTTCCTTCCCTAAAAATCTTAACCTCCTGTGGATGCTTTCCAATTACAAAAAAAGACTCTGTTGGGGCTTCATTACACACATTTACATGTATTTTGCTCATCTTGATCTTCATAGCTTAATATAGTTGAACCCAAAGAACAAAAAACAGAGCAAATGTCAGGGGAGCCATTTCAGTGTTCAGTTTGAGGAACGAGGGGGCAACATAGAGATGGGAAAAGTGATTCACAGAAAGGTTTAAAAGCCTGCAAAGATGAAATTGTAACAGCAGCAACAACAACAACTTGCATGATGTAATATACATTTTGCTCCCCTCGATCTTCATGGCGTAATATAGTGGAACTCATAGAACAAGAAACAGCAAATGTCAGGGGAGACATTTCAGTGTTCAGTTTTGGGAGGAGGCAACAAAACGATGGAGAAGGGATTCACAGAAAGGTTTAAAAGCCAGCAAAGATGAAATTGTAACAACACCACCATTCTAAACGCATACGTTATAATGAACAATATTGGGAATGCAGATCAAACAGTCATATGTTTCCCACACACACAAATTTTTTGAAGCAAAGAAATTTCAGCCTTTGCCATTCATACCTAGTACATAGGCCATGCAAAAAAATTGTTTTTTAATAACAATAAAAAAAATTGTTTTTTAATAACAATTGTCATCCAGTGTGCAGAATTAGTGAGGAGACGTGGTGCTCCTGAGGAATAATGCTACGCAGTTTGAAACAACAGTGAATTGGAGTGCCTTTCTCTGCCTTTTTGAAGCAAAGTTTTAAATGTTGGGAGCAAGTTTTCGAGTAATTCAGAGCTCATCTTCAGGCTTTCAGAGAAAGAAAGAAGTTGTATGCTAGACCAACTGTTATCCACAGAGCTAAATATCAGAAAAGGAATTTAACTTTAAAAGAACTCCCTTGCTTCTGTCATTAAAAAAAAAAAGTCAAAGAAACATGCTGGTGTTATTTTGGTGTCTGAAACTACATTTCAGATAGAAAGGATGCATTAGAGATGTACAATCTGAAAGACGTAGCAGTAGTCATAGAATCATAGAATAGTAGGGTTGGAAGAGGCCTATAAGACTATTGAGTCCAACCCCTGCTCAATGCAGGAATCTGAGTCAAAGCATCAAATAGCTGTCCAGCCTCGTCTTGAATGCCTCCGGTGTGGGAGAGCCCACCACCTGCCTAGGTCGTTGGTTCCATTGTCATATTGTTCTAACAGTCAGGAAGTTTTTCTTGATGTTCAGCTGGAATCTGGCTTCCTGTGACTTGAGCCCATTATTCCGTGTCCTGCACTCTGGGATGATCGAGAAGAGATCCTGGCCTTCCTCTCTGTGACAACCTTTTAAGTCCTTGAAGAGCTCTATCCTATCTCCCCTCAGTCTTTTCTTCTCAAGGCTAAACATGCCCAGTTCTCTCAGTCTCTCTTCATAGGGCATAGTTTCCAGTCCCCTGATCATCTCTGGTCTGTTGCCCTCCTCTGAACCCTCTCCAGTTTGTCTTCATCCTTCTTAAAGTGTGGCGCCCAGAACTGGACACAGTACTCCAGATGAGGCCTAACCAATGCTGAGGAGATGGGAATTAGTACTTCATGTGATTTTGAAGCTATTCTTCTATTAATACAACCCAAAGTAGCATTTGCCTTTTTTGCAGCCACATCACGTTGTTGGCTCATGTTCAGCTTGTGATCTACAACAATTCCAAGATCCTTCTCACTTGTAGTATTGTTGAGCCAAGTGTCATATCCATCTTGTAACTGTGCATTTGTTTTCTTTTTCCTAGGTGCAGAACTTGGCATTTATCCCTATTACATTTTGTTCTGTTTTTTATTTTATTTTTATTTATTAAATTTATTAATTGCCCATCTGGCTGGTCACCCAGCCACTCTGGGCGATGTACAACATATAATAAAACAGTTTAAAACAATAAAATTCTACAATAAAAACATTTTCTAAAATACCCTAACCCACCCCAAATGCCTGCCTGAACAGCCACGTTTTTAATGCACGGTGGAAGCTCATTAAAGAGGGGGCATGACGGAGTTCCTTAGGGAGGGAGTTCCACAGAGTGGGGGCCACCACAGAAAAGGCCCTCTCCCTCGTCCCCACCAGTCTAGCTGGCTGACGGGACAGAGAGAAGGCCATCCAAGGCTGATCTTGTTAAGCGGCCTGTCTGGTGCTGCTGGAGGCGCTCCTTAAGATAGGCTGGGCCGGAACCATATAGGGTTTTAAAGGTCAAAACCAACACCTTGAATTTGGCCCGGAAAACAACTTGTAACCAGTGCAACTCCTTCAGCACTGGAGTGATGTGATCTCGCCGGCGGCTGCTTTTAATCAGGCGAGCCACCGCATTCTGTACCAGCTGCAGCTTCCGAACTGTCTTCAAGGGTAACCCCACATAGAGCGCATTACAGTAGTGTAAACGAGAGGAGACCAGGGCATGTACTACCGATGGGAGCAGATGGTTGGGAAGGAAGGGACACAACCGCCGTATCAGATGGAGTTGATACAGTGCTGTCCGGCTCATGGCTGACACCTGAGCCTCCATGGACAGCTGGGAGTCCAAAATGACCCCCAGGCTGCGGACCTGGTCTTTCAAGGGTAGCTGTACCCCATTCAACACCAGGTCAACATCCCCCAGCCTCCTCTTGTCTCCCACCAAAAGTACCTCGGTCTTGTCAGGGTTCAGCTTCAGCTTATTCCTCCCCATCCAGCCACTCACTATCTCCAGACATTTGGACAGGGATTCTATGGCCAACCTTGGTGAAGATTTGAACGAGAGGTAGAGCTGCGTGTCATCCACATATGAATGACACCACACCGCAAACAGCCTGATGACAGCCCCCAGCGGCTTCACATAGATGTTAAATAGCATCGGGGAGAGAATGGAACCCTGTGGCACCCCACAAGTGAGTGGCCATGGGTCCAAAACCTCCTCTCCTAGTGCTACCCTCTGGTACCTGCCGGAGAGGAAAGACCGGAACCACTGCAATACGGTGTCTCCAATGCCCAACCTCTCCAGGCGGTCCAGGAGGATACCGTGGCCAAGGGTATCAAAAGCCACTGAGAGGTCGAGGAGAACAAGGAAGGAGCATTCACCCCTATCCAGAGCCCTCCTCATATCATCCACCAAGGCGACCAAGGCCGTTTCTGTCCCATGCCCAAGCCTGAAGCCCGACTGAAATGGGTCTAGATAATCGGTTTCTTCCAAGTGTGCCTTCAACTGCACTGCCACCACCCGCTCAATCACCCTGCCCAAAAATGGCAGATTTGAGACTGGGCGAAAGTTGTTCAGAACTTGAGGATCCAAGGAGGGCTTCTTTAAGAGCGGTCTTATCACTGCCTCCTTGAGGGCTGATGGCATCACTCCCTCCTCAAGGGAGGTGTTCACCACCGCCCTGATCCCCTCAACCAGTCTCTCTCTGCAGCCCATAATGAGCCAAGATGGGCAAGGGTCAAGTAAGCAGGTGGTCGGCCGTACAGATGAAAGCACCTTGTCCACTTCATCAGGAGGAAGAAGCTGGAACCGATCCCACAAAACCGGTTTGCCACAGGCTGCCTCTTGCTAACTAACTGTATCCACAGCGTGCGGAGTAACACCCCTAATCTGATCAATTTTATCTGCAAAGTGCCTTGCCAAGGCCTCACAGGAGGCCTTAGAATGCTCCAGTGGTTCCATTTCATTCTGTTGTAGTGATGCTATCCATAATTCTATATTCCCTGGGAGTAGATGAAAATATCAGACTCTTCTGTGCATCTCATTGGGTTGCCTATTCCTTTCACAAATGGAAACTCAACAAATAAAAAAGTATTTTGGGTTTTGTTTTGGTTTTTTAATACTGTGTAAGCCCTCTGGAGAGAGGGATCTTAGTTGGCACCTGTGTAAAGTACTTAGCGCTGTGCTTTGGCACCAAACGTCTACAAGTTGATCCTAATCATGCTGAATCAGAGCAATATCCCATTGGTTTCAAAGAGGCTTACATCTAAGTAAACACACTAAGGATTGAAGCCTGCATAAGTAGTAGTAACTAATTCTTGAAGACCATATTTGGTAGTATCCAATGACATTTGTCCAAAAAAAAAAAAAAAAGTAAAGCAAAAATTAGATCTACTTAGGAAATGGGGGTGTCTGAAATAAGGACCATCTCTTATGGGGTTGCAATCATAATTTAAATCTGCTGTGCTGGATAGATGGATTCCGATTTAACAAGAAGCATTTATCTGCTTTGCAGGATGCAGAATTCTTTGGAACTCCGAACCCTTAACAATGACAGAGGTTGGTCTGAGGACAGATAACCACCTTACTGATTTTATATCTCTTGGGACCATCCTGGCAAACTGCTGTGCACACCAAGTAAAAAACGGTCAGATTAACATTTAAAAAATAAGCGACACTCTTGCAATTTCATGTATGAAGCAAGAGATACTTACTACAAGGTAGAGTTCAGGGATACTCCACAGAATGGGGATACGTGTTAAAAATAAATAAAAGGAAAGAAGAAAACTCAGAATTGTTACTGTACAGGCAGCCAGATATGCTTATTTACTTGGAAGTAAAGCTTGCTGAGTTCAATAGAGCTTACTCTCAAAAGCAAGTGTGCATAGGATTGCAATCTTAGTGTGCTCTGTAAACCAGTTCATCTGAAATTGGAACATTTAGACCTATGAAATATATATTTTGCTGTGTGTGTGTACACATCTCAGCATGTATGTATCTGTGTGTCTGTTGTGTGTCTGTGTATGCATGTATAAGGAGAAACCAAAACACTTTTGATTACAAAAAAGAAAAGAAAATGGGAACCGGAGAAAGTAATTCCTAAATTATAGTCAGTGATCAACTTATGTTACAAATGTATTTTGTACAGATACTAGGACCAAAAAACTTCAGCTTTGTCTCCTTAAGTATTTTAATAGACGCATTTTAAAATGTTGTCCCCTGATGCCAGAAATTTACAATATTTTGCTAGGTAGGGATAAACTGGAGTCATAAATCTTGTCATTCTGAAAGCAGTATTTTAAAGGGGTTTTAACGTTTTCTTCAATATATTTTGCTGAATGTTGTAAAATCGTAGTAGACATGGGGTAGGAGTAAAGAGAACCTAAGTAAACTTAGAGAAGTCAGATAAAACACTAGATTTCCCCATCATTTCTACAGAACGGATGGCCTTTAGGCACTACTGCTCTCCCAACATCCCTTCTGAAATTCAGTCTTGGCAAATATAACTTGGTGGCCATGAGGACCAATGCAGCCACACATGTGTGTATACATTTTTTTTTTTTTAAAGGAGAGAAACTTTGAAACAAAATCACCCTGTAGATATGGGGCAGGGGCAAGATCAAAGCACTACCTGCACAGAAAAATACAAGGAATAAGAGCTTTCCTATAACAAAATCCAGCAGAATTCCAGCAAATCTCTCACCTTCCATTTTGTTCCGCAGCAGCTGCTCCAAATGCTTCGCTTCTAGGTTGTGGGATTCCTCTGAACTTCAGAAAAAAAGGAGGATTCCCCCCACTAGTCAGGCTTCTGCTTCGAAAAGGAGCTGGCTTGCATTGCAGCAATGACATCCAGGGCTAGACAGGAAATGGTTGTGAGTTGCATAGGAACACAGCACCCCCAGGTGGTGGGGGAAGGTGGCCGCCGTGGTGCAAAAGCACCCTCTCGAGGTACAGTCAGTTTACAGTTGTTTTCACTCATTTGTTGGGGACAGGAATCCAGCCATCTTTCTCCAGATATCTAATAATGGGAAACATTGTTCCCTCAGCAGTCAAACTCGGGTATTTTTGCACACGGCTTAATTTGTAGAAAAAGAGAGGTGCTGGTTGTGGTTCCATTCAGCCTAAAAACAGCACCCACCCTCTGATCTGGGAGGCGGTGCCCCCCCTGTTTTTGTGTGTGGGAGTGTGAGATGGGGGGCTCCCTGTTGCATTCGGAGCATTTGAAAACATTTTTAAAAAGTCTGGAGGGGAAGCCAGGGTGGACTGCTGTAGGAAAAACAGCAAAGCGTCTTTAAAGTGCCACAAGACTCTTGGTTATTTTAAATATTAATAGTACATGTTTACTCAGAGGTAAGTACCACTATGTCCAATGAGGTTTACTCCCTGGGAAATGTGTATAGGGTAGCAGCAGAAATGCTGCAAACACAGGCTAAGCTAGTGAGACCATCGTAACTGGAACTTCTAAATATATGCTTGTAACTCAAAGTAACAGTATATGCATCAGATGAAGTGGGAAATAGTCCATGGAAGTTAATACATTTATTAGTCTTTTAGGTGCCATGGGACTCTTTGTTGTTCTAAATAGGTACAGTTGATGTTCAAATCTTTTATCTTTGGGGAGCCCTTTCCACATGCATTTGTCTGCTGAAGAACGCTTAGACGTTGCAGAGGATTCTGGGCAGGGCCAGCCCAATACATTTTGCTGCTTGAGGTGAAAGACAAAATGGTTACTCCCCCTCGCTCCTTCCATGTACAGCAGCTGACCAGACTGGCCGTTGATTCCTCCTTCAACACGGGTGACCGGACAGTGTCCTCCACTGCACCGGAGGGCAGCAGTCTAGCTTAGCGGGTCCCGCAGGGCAGGCCATGTGCCACGCACAGTCACACCGTGCCCACTGAGAAGGTGATTGAGACCCCAAGCAATGGTTTCCTGTAAAGTGGCCATTGCGGGGGAAGAATCGTAGCGTGTGGCCAAGCTGTCTTTCAGGGATGCTTGCCTTCCGTTACTGATGTCAATGAGCCTCCAAGGAGTCCCAAGGTTCTCTGGAATACAGTTGGAAAAAGTTCTGGGACAGAAAGGTATCCATGGTTACTTAAAGGCATGCTGGGAAGACCGTTGGTGTGACAGTTGGACCACCAACTGGATGGGGGAGGGGCGTCCCGCTTTCTTTTCCCCTTCCTTCTGGACAGAAGGCTGAGTGGGCCTGAGTAGGAGGGAATGATGGGCTCTCTCTTGCACCATGGAAGGCGGCAGCGGTTGGTTGTCCCTTCCCCTGTGCTTTGCCCCACACCTTCTCCTCACTGTGGGGGTCATGCTGAACAGTCACATGGCCCTGGACCAAGGTAATTGGCATCCGTTTTATAAATCCAGTCCACTGGGACAGTAGCACCATAACACAGGGCACCCAGCCTGGGACAGTATTTTTTTCTTTAAACAATAGGTGCTGGGGCTCAGGCTGACCTTGATGTTGCAGCCTTCTAACCCAGAAGCCCCTTTCCTTCAGCACAGGTGTATGTGAAGGTGTGCTGTGGTTGCTTATCCCATGCACTGTGTACGTGCTCAGATAGGCTCTTTGTCTTTTACGATTCCTAATCCTTCATATGTTCTGAGGCAGAGCCTGGTGCTGGAAACAAGCTCCTGGCTCAGAGTAAGCCCTGGCCCTAACCTGGTGGTTGATTTCAAAGAGCATGGAGAACATTTTTTCATGTTCCTTGATAGGGCTGTCGCTGGTTAGAACCTGGTTTTTAATGTACCCCATTCATGTTTATCACACCGCTAGTTGCTTAATATTCATTTTTGATTCTCCAGCAACCACTTATTTTGACTGGCAGTTTTCTCTGCTTATATTCTACACAGGTTGGATAAAGTAGAGATGCCGCAGCCTGCTGAAGACAGCAGGAGAGACTCATGATAGACTGTTTATTTCCTAATGTTGTAACCAGCCAATTCCCTTTACCACTAGGGTAATTTGTATCCCAAGGAACCCTAAAGTTCTCCTTAGAAGCAAACCAGGTGTTCCTCAATACAAAGAGGAAGGTCAGGCAAAGGCAAATGTCTATGAAAGACGGCTTGATCGCCACTATCAACCTTCTCCCATAAGGTGCCGCTGCTTAATGTGTTTGTGTTAGAGGCAGCCCTTCTATCAGGCTGAGTGAAGCAGCCGTCCCGGGTGGCAGATACTGGGGGCCGGGAAGGAGCAGCAAAGTGATGGTGGACTTTGTCACATGGCCTACGCTGCACTCCTGGATGGCACATTCTTGTTGAGATGGTCCGAAGTTGGAGGCTGACGAGTATCCAATGCAGGGCAGCCGGAGCACAGAGGTGATCCTCCAGCCACCCTGCATTTTTGGCTAGACGGATGATTTTGCCTGCCTAGCCACAGCTTCAGGAAGGGGGAGGGAAGGAGGCCGGGATGCGCTTAGGAAGCTGTGTAATGTGGCTTACATAGCCTCCTCCCTGTCCCCTTTTCCCCTCCCCTCCCTGCTCCCTTTTCCCTGTCTCCGTTCTCAGTTTCCAAACACGGTGCAGAGAGAACCTCCACAAGGGGGTGGGGAGCATGGTTTCTGGGCTCTGAGGATCCCAGAAACCAAAATATCGTATGGCCCTCTAGACTGTGCCTAGTGGCCAAAGGATTGTGCCCTAAGCTAGGCTGCTGCCATCAAGCAGTAGAAGATGCTGTCCAGTAGCCAATGTTGAAGTAAGATTCAGCTACCAGTCTGGTCAGCTCTTATATATGGAACAGGAGGAGGGCACCACCTCGCCCTTTGCCTCAGGCAGCAAAATGGCTTGGGCTGGCCCTGGTTTGCGTGAGTTGTCTGCCCAGCTCCTGTGGAGCAATGGCGAGCCATGTGCCCCTTGGGACTGAAAGTGCACCCCAGGACGTGCCTAGAGCCCTCTGCAGTGTGCTGGGGCTCTGTGGGAAACGCTTAGGGATCCTTCCTGTAAATGGGGAATGCATTCCTTGAAAATGGAAAGTTTGGAGGGGGACAGCCACTTAATTTACATCACAGTTCCCCTGGGCTGAAGCTTGAATGCCAGGGCTCATCCCTAGAACATGTTAACTAGGGGCCCTGGGCATAAAAAAGGGTCCCTTCCCTTTGCCACGGAGCAATCCACAGCCAAGTCCCACACGTCTAGACTTAGGGGCCAAGGCTTCCAGGTGGGCTTGCATCCTAATACCTTTCGGTTTCATTGATGACAATGAGAAACCCCTTAAGTGCCACCTTAAGTATGCTCAGGTAGATTGGTGGGGTATAAATTGTATAATCAAACAATACACCCAGGGCTCACATGAGTTCATCTCTAAGACTCCTGATATTTTGACAAGTATAGGTTCATTACAGAGCAACCCTATACACCAATTGGGGCAGGGGCAGGGTGGAGATACGCTGCTAGTATTCTGGCAGAATACCTGCCGTATCCTATATATGGTCAGGAAGGCCAAAAACAAAAAACAACCAACCCCAAATCAAAACACCAAACATGGCATAAGAATGGCAAGCAAACGCTTTTTGGGGTGGGGTAGAGAAATTCATAACAATGTGGAGGGCAGGGGGCATTTAATGTTGGGCAGCAGAGGCCTCCTTCCCCCTCTCCTTCCATTAAAAAAAAAAACTTTTTGCTAATTCCGCAAGCGGCAACCGTGCTTCTAGCAAACTCCAGGGCCATATCCCTGCCCCAGCTTCACGTGCACACACAACACTTCTTGCTAGGATGTTGTGCCCATTCCAGGGGCCTTGTTGGAGGGAAATGGCTGCCCCCTCTGTGCCAATGAGGCCGCCAGAGGACTCGTGTACATTCACGACCTACTTTTATTTTCCCTACAGTAGAACAAGGATTGGAGGAAGCACAGTATTCTGTTAAGCTAATTAAAAAGAATTACATTTACGGCAATATCAACCATAAAGGTAAAATTTTATTATTCATTTCAAAAGTTAAGATGGTACAGTGTGTGTGTGTGTGTGTGTGTGAGTGTGCGTGTGCAGGATTACCAAGGAAAAAAGCACAGATAATTCATAAAAGTTCAGTAGAAGCAACCTGCCCCATTTGGGTCTAAAGAGCGATGCGATGCTATGCAACTGGGGCAGAGCTCCAAAGCTTCTCTGTACTTGCCAGCAGGAGAAGCCTTTTATTTTTATTCAGGAAAAAGGGCAGTCTTGTGTTTCTACAGCTGGGGCACTTTGACAGCCTTGTGAATCCTGTGCTTTGGGTCATCAACAGCCTGACTTCCCATGGCTGATTCAGAGAGTGGCAAAAGAAGGCAGTGTCTGGAACCTGAAGCCAACAGGGATTCCTCTTGAGGTCAGACAAAGCTGGACAAAACCTTCCAACCAAAGCACCGACCTTTGCTTTCCCTTTAGGCCTAGTTCCCAGTGAGATGAGAAATCTGTATCTGGGGCCATATCCAGATTGCAGGTGGAGGCCCAGAAGACAAAAAGCATAAGAAAATCCTCCACAAATAAGCTAGTGTGTCAGGGAGATGGCTACACTGGGAACCCCTTCCTGACAGCGATAGGCCGTCTTGTTTGACAGTTATGGAAACTGCCTGTTCCATCTTCTTGTTCTGCAGTGAATGTCTATGTAAAAGTGCACAGAAACAGCCCCTTTCTAGTCTGCATGGATGTGTCCCTTTCACAAGGCGAAGTCATAGACCCCAACTACCTATGGATTGGGCCAGATGGACAGACTCTAAAAAGTGAGTTACTTCTTGATAGAATTTGAGATGGAAAGGATCGAGAGGCTGTCTAGTTTAAATTCCCTCTTGAATGCAGGACCATTAACTCACCCCCAAAGTATTCAGATCAGAGTCCCCACCCTTTGATTACAGAGCGGGGATTGGCCAAAAGGACATGCCAAATAGCAGCATTATTTGTGGTGGGTGACAAAAAGTAAAAAAAAAAAGTGCGGGCAGGGGCTGACCATTTTGAGAAGATGGGGCAAAGTGTTCCGTTTTATTTACGCCCCCCCACTCCCTGCACACAGAAGAATGTCAGTCTCCTTCTACAAAGTGCCCCAATGGGAAAGACACCACGGCATGAGAAATTTTGCTCCGAGGAGCACTGTTGGGTTGTCGGTTTGTTAGAAAAGACGCTGCCTTCACTGGCAAGTGTTTCAGCTGCCCTGTGCTTTAGGCACTGTGTTTCAGCTGCCCTGGCACATGGCAAACCACTTTTGAAACTGACTGGACTTTCCAAAGGCAGTTGGTGATATTTATGTATTTACAAAATGTCTAGACTGCTCTGTATCTAAAAAGGTTCCTGAGAACTGAACAGTAAAGACAAAACAATCAAAATAGGGGGGGAAATCAAATCAAGTTATACCGATAAAGCCTATAAAAGCGTGGCTGGGCATCAGGAAAACCTTGTTTAAATAAAATTGTCTTTAGCAGACGCCAAAAACAAAGCAACGTCAGCATCTGCCTGATAGCAACAGGCAGGGAATCCTATATTAAAACTGTACTCCAGGTGGACTCTAAGCAGAACGCAGGTCCATGGGGGACCACCAGGAGCGCCTCATCCGATGACCGGTGAGGTTGACGGCACTCTCTCAGATATCCCTGGTCCCAAGTTGTTTAGGGCTTTATACACCGATAACAAAACTTTAAGCCCAGCCCAGTAGCAAACAGGCAGCCAGTGCAGTTCGCTCAGCAAAGGTGTTACATGCTGAAAAGGAGCAGCCCCTGACAACAGCCAAGCTGCTACATTCTGCACTAACTCCAGCTTCTTCAGGGCAGCCCCACAACCTTAAGGGTTGCCCCACATAGTGCCGCACACAGAGAGCTTTTCTACACAATTAATTCTACACAACAGTTAATCGGCTGTTAATCTGCTGTATCTACCTCTGGTTTTGTCGCAGGAGTGTTTCCTTTCCCGCTTTTCCAGTACATAACCTCTGGGTGGCACCGTGGTGTAGTGGAATAGCACAAATAAGCAAGAGGAAATCACATTTACTTTTGCTTTGACAATTAAATGCCACATTTTCCCTGATCTAAAAAAACTCACCAAAAGTGCTAGTTAGACACAGAAGGTAAACTGGAGGGTCATGTCATCGTCTAAAGAACCTGGAAACAACCATGAGTAGGGAATGACAAGCGCATAATTAATGCCTCATGTAGAAAACCCCAGAGTGGGTCCTGAGCTCCACTATTTAAAAATCCCATTGGGCATACTCTCAGTAGCTCTTGGAAGCCCAGCCAGAGATAATAACTTCAGGTGGCTCAAGAAGCAAGCCCAGCCATATGCTACAGGGGTAGGCAAACTGCTTCTAGCCTCAAGTATGATCTGTTAGACCAACCAGAGTTTGATCCACCCCCAGCTTCTAAATCTTCCCAAGGGAAATACTAATGAGGTTCCACCAGGATTTAATTGGCAAAAAAGAGATGTTGGAGCTCAAGTCTATCCCCCAGCCCAGGAAACAAAATTGGAATGCCCCTTGGCAGAGTGCTTGAATTTTTCTTCCTGATTCTTTATACCCCACCTGCTGCCTTAAAAAACAGAGTCTCTAGGCTCATGCTGTATGTCTGTTGACCTGGCTTCACATTTCTCTTTTAGGAAAAAGCTATGTGAATCTCACAGAAACTGGAAAGTTGATGGTGCTCGGTTTTAGAGAGCACATGTCCGGGTCTTATACTTGCACGCTTACTTACAGAGTTTTCCGAAATGACATGGAAGAAGAACAAGAAAGATTCAAGACATATAAATTTATGGTTTATGGTAAGAGAAACAAATCCTGTTCTAGGCTCACAAATAGAATTGAAATCAGGCTAATCTGAGCCTCAAACCCAAATAAAAAACTCAAGAACACAAAACAACTCTGGATATTCAAAAATGCACAGTCCCCTAATGACCATGCCACCTTCCACAGCCCCCTTCTCCTTAAAGGAAATCCTTTTAAGAGGACAATCCTGTTAGTTGTTTTGCAGTGGCCCTTTTAAATGTATAAAGCATACATACATATTATGTTTAGAAGCTGAGTGACAGAGGTTTGCAGTCAAGGTGTAGATAATATTTATGTAAGAGTTCTGCCAAAAATCTCACCGTCAGCTGCCTTTCTTCCTGCACTGGAAAAAGTATGTGGACACAGCATCTTTTCCCCTATGGGAGGGAAAATATTTTGGTGTGTGTGTGTGAAGGGGGCGCTATGAAGCTTTGGACTGGAGGCATAGGACTGTGCAGGAAGGATTCCCTTCCACCAACCCACAAAGATTCAGGGCCAACGAGACATGATGCAAGTGATGTGGAAGTGTCTCCCAGCTAATTTCTTCTTACTTTCACCCATCCATGGAGAATTTGATTAGATCAATGGCATGGGAAAGGGACTGCTCAATGCTTTCCCTCTGGTCCATTTTTCTGATAACAAAGCCCCTCCCCTCAACTACATGGGAAAAGATCCTGGGGTGCTTCCAGGCTAAGCTTTTGTCACGCCTATGCCCTCCCTTATTCACATAATCTTACAGGGGGTTCAGGCGACGCTGTCTTCCATTTGTAACCTTGGGCGTTTTTCCCATCACTTTCCCCATTTTTTCCCTTTCCAGAAGGAGGGAAAGACAGAATAGCTGCACAATGGCTTTTGATTGCTAGTGCTAGGAGCCCTCTGTCTAGAAGCCGCCAGGTCCATGCACCTTTTCCTTTTGGGGAACAAAGTAGCTAAGGGGGGATTTTAACTGGACAAATGTTCCATGGGGGCAGGATTAAGAACCTCTCGCCCCACAGTCCTGATGAAAATAGACATTCTCTTTGGCTGTAGCCCTGAGGGATCAGGGGCTGTGCCTTTTATATTATGTGTAACTACTAGTTATTGTAGGTGCATTATAAACTAATATATGTGACTAGCAACAACAACAAATTATATTGCATGCCATTTAGATTCACACATATTTCCCTTTCCCTCTATCTTTTGAAGCATATCGAGAACCAGATTACACTTATCGAATATCTGTTCACTTTACAACTAAAGAGTGCAACCTAACAGCAAATGAAGAATTCTTTGAAGAACTAAAGAAAATCTTGAACAACCTGATTTCCTATCTGACATGCCACATTGTTGAGCCATCATACAAGTGTTATTCTGTCAAGCGACCCAAACATGGGCTGGTAGATGAGCTGTTTGTTGTTTTTCAAGGTAACAGAAGGGAGTGTGTCTTTTTCCCCCAATATATGGTTTTTGGCCGTCAGGAGACAATGGTGAGATCCATGTAGAGCTGGATTGTACTTTCTGCCTGACGTGATCTCATGAGCAATGTTTGTGTGGTCTCAATGACTTGCTTCCTGGTTACATAATCACACTGAAGTCACCATCCCCTTCAGATAATCCAGTTCCACAGGGCAGGGGTAGCATGGCATGGCAAACACAAAAGTTAGTCTGTGCCTGTCTGATGCAGAGCTAGCCACTGTCATTTTGTGGTGTTTGATTTCTGAAATGAGAAGTCCCAGGGCTCAAGACCAACAGGAAGTTCCATGCTTTGTCCCAGAAGACCTTTCCCCTAATCCCAGATGTGTGAGGTTTGCTGTGATTACTCAGTAGTGAACTCAGTACAAATAGAGAATGATTTCATACTAATACTCACTGTCTCCATCAGATGGAGAGTCCTCAGAGAGGCTCATTCCCCCCCCCCCCATACCACCAAAGGCCCCTTTCAGATTTCATTAACAGTTCAGCTAAAATGTAGTTTTGGGCTGAGAGGTGGGGGCTCACCTGTGAATGAACCCCCCTTTCTAAAGTGCATTACCTGTTCACCATCCTTTCCAAAGAGCTTGCCGCTTTTGCAGTGGGGTCATAGGTTGGCAGGGCGATCTCTGAATCAGAACAGGGCCTTGATGACGATAATGCAGGCCAGGCATTGGAGCAATTATATGATCCAACATACATGGAGAACTTGGTGAGTCACAGGCAAGTAAGTTTTAAACTGTTCTGGAGAACCTTGACATTCTTCAGAGAATGATCAAAGGTTCCACAGTAACATAAGCTTCATGAAAGGTAGTTTGCTCATCACTATTGACCTTCCATTGCAATACACAATCACTGGAGTTTTAGTTCTTCGCTCATGCCGGGTGGTGGTGTGGTCCAAAAGGCCTGGTCAGTGCGCACCATAAGTATGTACCATCAAACATGTCCCAGAATTCACTGCAATGCACAGGGGTTCCATGGCTGATAAATCTATGTGGAAAGTGTTCCCTTAAGGAAGGACATTTGAAAAATGCTGTCCTGGCTGGAAATGCCTTCCGTTGCTGTCCATGGTATTTCATTATGGTAAAACTGGAGTAAGACATTCCTACATCTGTTGCTTGCTTTACTCTTCACTTTAAGAGTTGTGATATTTTTTCCTTGCTGGCCCAAAGATGGAGCTACAAGACAGGTTATGTGCCTCTTGGATCAACCATTCTATGTTAGTTGCACTCCTGCAGAAGGCAGAGATGGTACAGCTTCAAGAAAGAACGCCTTTATGGCTGCAATCCTAAGCATACTTACCTGGAAATAAGTCCCATTATAATTCACAGGATTTACTCGTGAGCTGAGAAGGTTTAGGATTACATGCAAAAATTCCAGTGCTAACTCCTTAGTGATTCTTCAGTAACTTTAGGCACAGCTTACAGAGAAGTGAATTTTAATCTGCAAACACTCATCTTTCTTTGCCTCTTAGTCAACCCATTTGCCTCTGGTTGGGAAGCTATTTGCCACCAGGTTACCTCTGACTGCGAAGATGTGACCAACAGCCGTGTTCAAAAGGTCAGAGATCTTTTCAAACTTTTCCAGACTTGCATATAAATATTTGTACACTTCAAAATTCCAGATGGATCATGGGAAAATATACATGTTCAGAGCAGCTTATGAAATATAAATTATATTTTCCTGCTCCTTATTATATACCCTTCTATCTGCAGTCAGTAGTCATAATCATTCTGTCTTGCAGTGTTACTTAATTTGATTTTGGAGGGGGCTGTGTTACTAAATGTGATTTTGGAGTGACCGCCCCCCTCCCTGACAGGCAGCCCTTGGATCAACACCTGTTCTATGTACCTACTGCATTGGTCAGGTTTTATTTACACTACAGTGCACACACATGCACAGTATTACTAGCAATGACTGACATGACAAGTTACTGAACAGGGAGGTGAGCAGTGTCAACTGGAAAAGGAGGGGAGAAAGCAGGCCAAACAGTGAAGCTTAATGAACCTGCATGACTCTAAAGCTGGGATAGGGAATCTCTGCCTCATGGAGTTTCCCCATCTGGCCCGCAAGTGTCTCCCACAGGTGTTCCACCTCTTCTCCCTCCAGCTCTGTGCAGGAAACCCTCCCTCTTAATTCCAGTCACTGACTGGAGCTAAGAGCTGGGATTTCCCAAGGACAGCCTTTCTTCAGCACAGTGCAGGGAAACCCACTCTCCAATCACTGACGGGAAATAACGGTGATTTAAATACCCAGTAGGGTATTTAACATTTAAATATCTTTAAATTTTAGAATTGAGCTGTTCTTTGTGTCCCTGTATGTTGCACTGGGGCTTACTCCAGAGTAAACATTAATGGAGCTGAGGACTTTCACACACCACACTCTGCAGGGGTGAGAAAACCTGCACTTGGCATGCTGTTGGCCATCTTATGCGTGTGTGTGTGTGTGTGTGTAAACCCTTGATGAATCCAATCAACATTTTTAAAAAGTGTTATTTCTCTGACTTGTTTATGTTTTAGGCTCGATTGCTCATTGAAGAGTTTTTCCACCAGCAGCAGTACATCTTGAAACATGAGTATCAGAACATCCCTGCAATCCATTACATAGACCATAGTTTCCAAGTCACTCGCCTGGACAGCTGTCGCCCAGGGTTTGGAAAAAATGACGTCGCCCACAATGACTGTGCAAATTGCTGTGGTATTTATGTATTTATGTATTTTCCCCACCTCATTACTCCTCCAAGGTAACCAGGATGGCATACATGGGCTTTTTATTCCCCGTTTATCCTTGAAACTCTGAGGTAGGTGAGGCTGAGAATTAGTGACAGGTCACAGATCACCCAGAAACTATTACCCACTTGGCTTGACTGTGAAATCAAGCAATGTTAGGGCAGGCATTTATCTCCGCTTACCAGCTTTGACAGGAGAATTTTGGAGAAAAATTAAATGGCCAAATTGGTGATTTAGAATTCTCCTGTAGTATATTAACTAGTGCTAAAATGCCCACAGCCGCACAGTGGAAATACTTTGAAGACTACATTAAATTGGTACAGGATCGTGGTTTCATTGTGTGTTCTGGGACACCTTGGTGTACTTTGGAAGCTTATAGGGATTTCTCACTGAGCATATCAGTAACGACGAACAAGCTTCCCTTAGGGACAGCCTTTTTAGGAAACTACCATATCAGTCTTCCTCTGCCATGGAAGTTCATAGACTCTGCCGGTCTGTGAACAAACTCTGTTTGTATAGGGTGACCATGACGTGCAATAGGTCTGGCCAAGTGAGCGTGCACCCAGGAATATGTCCTAGAATCCTGTATTCCAGGCATGCAGGATTCTTCAGCAGACAAGTTAATGGAGAAAGGGTTTCCTGAAGGTAAAATTAATGAAACAGTGATGAAACCCACACATTCTGTAAGGTACAGGCAAGGCAAATAGTTAAGATTAGCATGTTGAAAACTGGTCCTTATTCAGTATTGGAACAACAATGACAATGTACAAACTTCTGTAATACTATTATTTATTTTGTATTATTTTAATTATACTTTATTAATCAGAGTAGACAACTGCCCCAATCCAGTCTGAGCCATATGTAAATGGAAGTAGAGATCTGCATGAGTATCCCCAGCTGGATTAGCACCTGCGTCAGCAAACGGGGTCCCTCTACCTGATACTTCTGCCAGGAATGCAGAGCCAGAGGTTGCTTTAAAATAGGGATGCTTCAGGAATTCCGTTAGCAAATTCTGATATGAAATGACCATCTTCATTGTTCAGACTAATCAGAACTTAGCTGTCCACCAGATTTCACACTACTCCAAATGCTGTGACACAGCTCTTAGCAGTTTAAACATATCAAAATATGCATTTTGAGAGGATTTTTAACATTAGATTTTTAAAATAGATGAATGCAGAAACAGAATGGAATTGTGGGTATAAACATGTGAAAGGGACACAGGAATTTGGCAGGTCTGGCCATCCTTACTTTAAGAAGCAGAAATTGCACCTATCTGCTGTTGAGACAGTAGAGTGGGGTCCCCCTCCACAACTACTTTTTAAAAGGCTGCCATGCACGTAGTCACAGCTGCTGCATATGCACTCAGTTGGATTGAGGTGTCAGTTGTATTTGTGATCCCCAGCTTGTGAATCTGTTGTGCTTCCCATCGTCATGATAATGATGATTGGTGATGCTTTGATGTTGCAGATCCTTGGACTGTATTCTGATATCATTTTTAAAAGCCCTAAAGGTTTGTCAGCAAAAACTAAAAATATCCCCACAAAATTAATTTATGGAACTTATAGAATAAATGCATTGCTACAATGTATGCAAATAGCCACCAACTTTAGGCAGCTTTAAAAAAGGATTAGACAAATACTTTACAACGACAGACCATTGTTTTCCTTAGATGCAAGGATCAGACGAATGCTTTGCAACAGTTTTGTATATGATTCTATATGTATATGTGTCTCATGCGTCCGAGCTGACATAGTGTCTGTTTGCTCATTTGGTTTGCAGTGGCCTGTGACCCCGGGAGCTACAGTCCAAACGACGATGTGGCCTGCCAGATATGTACAAGCATTCGGATTAAATACTATGGGGCAAAATCCTGCTAAATAAAATCAAAATAGAAAAGTAGAGAGTAGCTGCAAAAATCCTTGTTATTTCATCATTTTAACCTCCAGTGCTGGAGCCAAGCTAGACGTTATGCTAACAACAAAATTACCAATAGTCATGCATTTCACTCCATCCTCTAATTTCTAGTAGAACTTAACTGTGCCCATGAATACGTTTTGCATCCCCTGCTTGCATTCCACATCATTGGCTGCTGATATGATGGCATGGAGGAATGCAGAATGCCATGATATCAGGACATGCGTAAGTTCTACCAGTTTCTATAGGAGTAAAGCAGGGAGGTAAATGCACTGTTGTTTTGGGGGGCTGGTAGATCTGCATTTAATACAATATCTAGTTCTGAGGTTCTTAAAGTGGTACCCATGGACACCTCCAGGGGTTCCAGTAGGCTCCCTGCCCCTCCTGGTTTTACTTTTTTAAGGGTTTATTATTTTTTAGTTTTAAAAATGTGTTTTTTAACTGGGAGACTGTAAAGCGAAATGTCAGTCTCCAGCACTACCTTAATTTCCAAGAATACCTCTGAGCCCCATGCGGGACTTGGTGGCATTCTTAGAAAATACAAACGGGGATGGTTGGGTGAGTGTTTTGCCTGTGTGTGTGTGGTGTGAGTTTTGCCTAGGGTGGGGGCGGTTGGGGTAGTGCCTGTGTGTTTTGCCTGGTTGAGTTTTTGGGGGGACAGGGGTGTTTTTCTCTGAACATCACCAAGTTCAAAGAAATTAACTGCCTTCTGTGAAATGAGTGTTTGTTGTGCTTTGTGGGGGCAAATCTGTGATTTGGCAATTGGGGGCCCACACCCTACCTCTGGCTTGTACTCAGTTTCTTGGCAAAGTTACTTGTCTCTGAGCCTCATCAGTTTTCATTCTGTGAAATGAGTGCTGGAGCAGAAAGCTATTGGTTCAAAAGAATAGTTTTGTATTTTGGAACGCAGACCTCACCTCTGCCTTGTGCTTAGGCTCTTGGGCAAGATACTTTTCTTTTAGCCTCACCAGTTTGCCTTCTGGGAAATGGATGTTTTGTGAGAGGCCATGCCCACCATGGTAGCTATTTTGTGAATGACCATGCCCCCTGATGGCAGCCATTTTGTGAGAGCACCCGTGGCACTCTTTCAAAACTCCAAATCTGCCCACTGGTCCAAAAAGGCTAGGAACCCCTGATCTAGTTGAACCCTAGGATCTAGATCTTTTATGAACTGTTAAGCAGATTACACCTCATTTTACATTTCTTTTAACACTATTATACGTGCAGTGGCATAATTTTTGCGGGATCCAGCAAGGCAGAACTGGGAAAGTGACAGAACGTGCAACAGACAGGTGGGGTGGGTGAAGTCCAACTGGCACTCAGGAGCACAAGCGGCTTCCCTAGATAATCTCGTCACTTGGTCTGAAGGGCAACAGAAAGCCACAGGCTGTATATCAGAAGAAGCGGGAGATGGCTGGGCCCTCCTGACCAACCGACTATCTGGCTACGAGGGCTCTCCAAGAACCTTGTGCATCTTGCCTGCAGTTCCACTTTCTGACCAGCTCCCCTGGTGGCGCGGCGAGCAAGCAGGAGTCGCTGCCTGGCTCCCTGTGTGGGACCCGCAGATCTGGACCCTTCCCTTCTTTCTCACTCTGTCCCGGCTCATATGCTACCTGCCCACATGGTTCCCGTCTCTGATTTCCACCTTCTGCCATGTTGCCCTTACTGCCTGAAAGCCTCCCAGCCTATTTGACAAGATATTCCCTCTCAATAGCCACTGGGAGGCAACCTGGCGCCTATGGTGGACTAAACGTGAGGTGCCTCAGGATGCCATTAACATGGCAAACATTTTCACAGAGTTGTCATCTCCTCAGAAGACGGCATTTTACTTGAAATGACTATACAGTGGAAAAGGTATTAGCCAAAATAAAAATAAAAATTGTTAATAGGTGTCCTCCCCACCCCCGTTAAATGTTACAGTCACTGACGCCCACCCTCCTGTCTTCCAGTTCTAGATGGTTAAACATTTGATTTTGTGTGGAAATGGACAGACAGAATGAAGGTTACAAGGAGCGGAGGGAGAAAGCCAAACCGCAGGCTGCTGTCAGAGTCAGCAGTCAGGATGAGTGAAGTTTAAACAGAGAGCAAAGTGGACAGGCCACACAACCCAACGGATGCATCTTAATTATAGGAAAACAGATCTTGTGTGACTGTGGGTGGAGGTGAGGGAGGGGGTGCCTCGTTTACTTGCTGTATGAAGTCAAACCTGGATCAGAAGAGCTGCCATTGTTGTCCGCAGACTGAATGGGAAGCACAGGAGAGAGCTGCTCAATGAAAACCCCAGGGCACATGGTCAGAGATACAAGGCCGAAAATGCCCGACAACCACCAGAACAGAAATTCTCACTGAGAGGATGTTTTATTACCTCTTCAGGCAAATGCCTTACCTGTAGCAGCTTTCAGGACTGACCCGTGGTTCCTTTTTCATATTCCTCGCCAGTCCTTTCTGCGTGGAAAATTTGTGTGGGCCGTTTCCAGCACAGTGTGATGATGAGTGAACTCCCTTCTGTGCTCATTGATGAGTATACTGCATATCCAGGTGTGTACACCTGGAAACCTAGTCGATTGCAGGCCAGGGGCTTTGCTGAGAGGTAAAGGGAGACTGGCTGATGGAACAAAATTAGTGAGCTACACAAGCAAAATTGTTGCCCAGTTAAAGACCTGGCACTGAATCAGGAGCATTGCAGCTACCGGGTCATTGTGCTGAAGGGGTGAGGTACACTTATGCTGGGACCTGGAAGGATAATGCTGCCCCTTCTTCTGTCAGGATTTGCTGGAGGTCGCCATCCCAAGTGATGACAGGATCGGCCAGGGCTCTGCAGGTAGGAGAGAGCGCGCAGTGGACCAACCTGGGGACGGCAGGGTTTGAGAAGGGCGACAGGCAGCTTCCCGAGCAGGAGCTAGCGGGCAGGGGGGCTGGAGGCAAGCAGGAGCAGCCAGGTGCCAGAGGAGGCAGCTCTGAAGAGGAGGGGCAGTGGAGAGCCGGTGCTGGCTCTGGCGGGCCCTTCTCACAAGGGGCCAACGTGGCTGGAGTGAAGGACAGGCCCCCGGCGTGGCTGGGGCTGGGCAGCCAGGTGACGCCGCCCGGGCTGCCCAGCTTGCCTGACCCAACGCTGCAGCAGCTGGCGGGGCTTGGCCGCTGCCTCGTGGTGACTCTAGGTTGCCCTCTTCAGCTTGCACCTCCTTCAGCAGGCACGCTGCCCCTCGGGGGTGCAGGAAGGCAAGGCGCCGGTGGGGCCTGGCTGCTGGGGGAATCCTGGTTCGACACCTCTGAATCCCTTACATTCAGTAGCCATGAGGAGCTCACCCTGTGCACCTGTCTTGAGGCCCAGCTGATGTAGGAACTCTCTGTCTACCGCCATGGCACCTTTAATAGACTGTTGTCAGAGGGCAAGCAAGCTTGGGCTTAATATTTGGGCTGGAGATTTTGCATGTCTCCAGTGTGTTGGGCAGAAAGGGCTTTCTCTTCTCTGTCTGCTGAGTCTCTTTAACTGAAGATGTTAGGGATTAGACTGGGCCTGGTCCCATCCACATACAAACCACTGCTCTGCTGGGAACTAGAGCATCTCCTGCATAACATACCGAGACATTTATTTATTTATTTCATTTTTATACCGCCCAACAGCCGAAGCTCTCTGGGTGGTTCACAAAACTAAAACCACAAAAATACAACATAAAATGCAATGTAAAATATAATAGATTAAAACTACAGAATAAAAATACAACCAGAGTAAAACCAGCAGCAGTGCAGATATTTAAAATGCAATAGCAGTTTTAAATTTAAAACTGTAAAATTTAATTAAATGCAAGTTAAGACAGCAGAGCTAAAAAATTCAATACAATTTTATAATAGTTCCAGAATAATAGTGTTATTTATTCCTCCTCTGGTCCCCAGCACTGTCCAGCTTCAGGGACCAAGGCAAGACACCATTCTGGAAACCAAATATGAAACAATACACCACTAAAATATTTTAAGTTAAATATGACAGCTTCATATCACAGAATAAGAGTAAAGTGACCCACCAGATGTGGCTTGATGAACATCTCCTTCCCTACTTGGTGCATTTATTTGTGATGTATAAATTATGTTGATTTATGACTAACAGAAGTATGCAAATTGGCACATTTTCTCAAGTTCTTCCAATGATCCTCCCCAGTCCCCACCATCCATATGTTATTGTTTACAGTTGGTGTCCCTCATTTCAAGGTAGTTTATTCCTAATTTTAAGGCTTGCACATTAAAGTCCAGCAGTGGCAGACTTTCCATTTCTGGTAGTACAATACTGTACACAAGGTGGGCCACTGAAAGTGAATGGCACTCGGGGCAAGAGAGAGGATTACACCAAGCCCCACCCTCTTCAGTCTCCAGATCTAGCGGAGCTTTCTGACTTGCACCCTTTCTTTCAGAAGTAGAAAGTCACTCTTGTGATCTTGCTCGGATGCTGAGAATCCAAGCTTTCATATTTCCAGCCCTCATTGCTTCAAAGATAAGTTTGAAAACATGATAGCAGAACCAAAGGAAATCCAAAAGAAATACTAAATCTTTGTGTATTTGGTTTGGATTTGCCCACGAGGACCAAGAACCAAGGCTTTTAGGAAGGGCTCAAACATTTTTCTTCTGAAAAGTCTTATGATATGAATATTGTAGAATCATACTCTAGTTGTCTGATAACAATATTTTGGCCTCCATATAGGAAAATTGCACTAGTAATATGCAACCAGATAAGCAATGGCACTTTGGCTTATATTATATTTCCAAGACGAGCCTCATTTCTCAGTAAGTTGGCTCCCCTTGCCTTATGCAATAAAGTATTTGCTTGGATAGGAGAAGGGGTACCCTGCTGACAGTCACAGTAACATAGGATTTTCGCTAACCTTAAATGTTGAGGGTTCAAGTGTGGGTGGGTGGGTGGGTGGATTATCTCCTTAAAACAATTCCTTTGACAATGAGTGGAGCAGCCCAAAGCCTCAACAATTTCCACACCACTGCTGAGGCAGGGGAAATGAGTCCTTTTTCACTGTGGTGAACTGCCATTGTACTTTTACATATGTTCTTGCAAGTCCGAGACATCTGGAAGCCAAGTTGTGCTGTCCACATTTCAGCAGAATTCCCTGTTAAAGTCACTTCCACACATGAATAATGGTATTCAGTGCAGCCCCTGGACGAACATTCCTCTTTCTAACAATAGCCAAGAAGAGGCTTGTCCAAAAATATTTCCAAGATGCTTGCAAAAATTCTGCATGTGATTATTTCAGAATCTAACTTGGGCAGGAGTCTGGGCTATGTAAATGCAACTCACAAAGATGTAGCACAGGATGAAAAACTACACAAGGTAGGAGGCAACGGGGATGGCAGACATCTCCTAAGAAGCTAAATACCCACCATGTGATACAAACCACTTCCTACTTCCCATGGTCTTGTGATCACTTCATTCCACCAATGGGGAAGGAGGAAGCATCAGCCACCTGGAACTGAGTGGGCTCAAGAAGGTGGAAGCAGAAAGCATTGTGCTGGATTTTACAAATTAGACCATAGCCTAGCCAACACCTTGCAGCAGGAAAAAGCGCCATCTTTTTGGAATCTGTTTTACTTCCTACTTCATCCGCTTAGAATCTCTAGGGCATACAAGCTGGAGTACAGAGCAGCCAGTTCTGAACACGCTTTCTTGTTCCACAGGCAGGTGATGGAGTCTTTCTCAGCTTCTAAATCCAGCCCACAAGTTTGCAGCAGCTCAGTGGTTAGATCAGCTTCTTCGTCCATCAGGGAATCAGTCGGAATAGTGAAATTGCCGCCTTCATCACCAGAAAGAATCCACTCCAAAACGCCATTCATCTTTTGATGTCAAATATGAGAAGGGGGGGGGGAGGGACCAGTTTATACATGCCATTTCCTTTGGCTTATGAGCAGTCCCAGCCACGCCTGGACAGTCAGAGATACAGCCAGCAGCAATTCCTGTGACGATCACGGGAATAACTGCTAGCTGTAAAACATGGTCATTCCCCCCCTCAAACGGGTGTTCTGGCCCAGGGTTCAGAGCCTGAAATGAGAGGTCCAGGGAGTCTGGAGACTCTGAGATTGGTAAGGCCCTCTCCTTGGACTGCTGCAGGAAGCAGCCATTTGGGCACTCTCTCGCACTTCCGTGTATAATGAAGGAAAAGAACTTTAATGGGCTTCCTTCATCTCTTGCCCCTGAAAACTGTACTGGAGAAATGGTGGGTGGGTGGGTGGGTGATTAACCCTTTTTCTGTCCACTGCTTCTCCATGCCAGATCTCACACACAAACCCCAACTGAACCCCCACTGCTTTGCAGGCTTCAGTGTGCATTTGCCCCCTGAACACATATCTGGAACTTTCCAGAGGAAAAATTAGTTTGGGGAGGGATTTGGAGTAGGGTTAAGCACACCCTGCCAATTCTGTGCTTCAAATTCCCCTCTCTGAACGCTGCTTTTTGTTGCTGGGACTCTGCCTCCCACTGTGTCCTGCCCTGAGTCTTAATGCAGGTCCTCCCATCTGAGACCTGCCACGGCTGCCTGCCAAGCCAGCCGCCCTGCCTACCGATCTTGGAGTGCTGAGATGTTCTCGGGGCGCTGAGATGTTCTTGGGGCAACGTTTCATCACGGACCACTTCGTTCCGCCAGTGGGGAGGAAGGAAGCATCAGCCACTTTAGAACTGAATGGGCTCAAGGGGGTGGAAGACTTCATTTAGTTGAAGTTTCATCTATTCATTCATTCATTCATTCATTCATTCATTCATTCATTCCATTTATATCCCAGCTTTCCTGCAAGGACCTCAAGGTGGTATACATAGTGTGTGTCCTCCCGTTTTATCCTCACAACAACCTGATGAGGTAGGTTAGGCTGAGGGAGTGTGACTGGCCCAGGGTCACCCAGGGAGCTTTATGGCTGAGTGCGGATTTCATCCTGGCTCTTCCGGGTCCAACTCCAACACAGCAACACCCCGGTTCTCATGATCTGCCACCCCAACATCAGATCCTGGGAAAGAGGTACCTGCAGCCACAAGGCGACTTCAGCTGGCTCTGCTTCCGTCTCCCTCTCTAGCCCTCTTCAGACATCCCACGTGCATTCAGTGAAGGTGTGAGGGGAGGGGATTGGCAAGAGTAGGGCATGTGAAGGAGCCCTACAGCTACAGGGCTCCTCCACATGAGTGGGAATTCGGAGGAGCTAGGAGGAGGCCTGTGCAAGTATATCCGCAGGCAGGCAGGCAGGCCCCCTTCACACGATCAGCAATTGTGCAGCTGCTGGGGGAGGGGGGGACATGTCTAGCAGGCACAATCCCACTACTTCCCTCATCTGTTCACTGAACATGCGCTGAGGGTAGAGGAGGGTTAAGAGGTCTTTAGCCAGTCCCCAAACTGCTTTTTTGTTCCTTTCTAAGCAGCTATGCGTGCACATAGACACAGCACCCTTCCCCTTACCTGAGGCATGGGAGGGATTCACATTCCCCAAGGTCTGATTACTCTTCCAATCAAAACACTGAACTGAGCTCTCCCAACGATTTCCTGATCATTAGGTCCCATTGAGGAGACATTAACCCAGTGTTCTGGACAATTTGGGTGAGGGAAGGATGGCCCACCAGCACTACTTAAAACTCTTAAAGGACAAGCATTCTGCTGCAATGAATACCTCCCAGGCAGATGTGTTTGGTATCGGTTCGAACAGAAAGTTTTAAAATCAAACTAGTAAAATACGACACAGAGGGAATGACGCTATAAGGGCCTCACCAACTCTAGTTGTTTGACCATTTCTTTCTTCTCCAAGATCGTCTCCAACAGGGGCAGCATCTCGTAGTCCAACTCTGCAAACACAATTCCCAAGAACAGGGACGGTGTCATTAGTAAAACTATATCGGCACACCTTTCTTCACACAGAGCTTTTATCCTGCGATTGAGAGCACTCCTTCACAGAAGTTTGTGGGCCCTTTACAGGAGGCCGTGGCCCTGCCGTGACCCTCCTGCACTAAATGCCCTTTGTTCCGTTTTTAAATAGAAGGCAGATCATGAGCTATCAAATTACCCCATTGTGTTCCGTTTCAGTTTCCTCCATGAAAAGAGTAAAAGCAGCAAGAAGAGGAGTGAGGTCAATGAAAGATACTGGAAGGCTCGGCTACCGGGAGAAGGAGGGGGAAAGGGGAGGGGGATAAGGAAGCAGGTGAAAAAGGGAGTCGTGATCCTGCACTGAAAACAGAAGCAGAAAGCCCCATTTTAAATGCAGGATTTTAGGCTTCTGTAGAGATGCCCCTGAAGAAATGGAAGCAGCAACAGATTTTATTTTCTTGGGCTCCAAGATCCCCACAGATGGTGACTGTAGCCATGAAATGAAAAGACGCTTGCTCCTTGGGAGGAAAGCTATGGCAAACCTAGACAGCATAGTAAGAAGCAGAGACATCACCTTGCTGACAAAGGTTCGTACAATCAAAGCTATGGTTTTCCCAGTAGCAACGTATGGCTGTGAGAGCTGGACTATAAGGAAGGCTGAGCGCCAAAGAATCAATGCTTTCGAACTGTGGAGCTGGAGAAGACTCTTACGAGTCCCCTGGACTGCAAGGAGGTCAAATCAGTCCATCCTAAAGGAAATCAACCCTGAGTGCTCATTGGAAGGACAGATACTGAAGCTGAAGCTCAAATATTTTGGCCACCTAATGCGAAGAGAAAACTCTCTGGAAAAGACCCTGATGCTGGGAAAGACTGAAGGCAAAAGGAGAAGGGGATGGCAGAGGATGAGATGGCTAGATAGCATCACCGATGCAATGAATATGAACTTGAGCACACTCCGGGAGAGAGCGCAGGACAGGAAGGCCTGGCGTGCTATGGTCCACAGGGTCACGAAGAGTTGGACACGACTGAACAACAACAGAGATGCCCCTGGAGTGATTCAGCTGATGATTTAATTCATCCAGGGTCATTCTCTTCAGAGCCAGCGTGGACAGAGCCTTGCATTACACGGGGAACCAGGGAGGTGCAGGTTCAAATGAACTCCCAGCTCGACTCTGGTGTAAATTGGGCCTTCTGCACGAGCACCCAATCACATGGTCCCCCCTGCCCCGCCACACACACACTTTTCGGAGGGGGAGAACCTGCATAGACCATTTTTCCACACAAGTGGGTTTGCGCAGAAGGCCTGGCTCACACAGGGCTACCTGTGCTGGGGGGCGGGTGGCGGGGGCTCCCCCAGCATGTTATTGCAATGCCGGCCTTAGCTCAATGTATTCATGGGGGCACTGTCGCTTTTTCAGCCTCAGTCTCTCCCATCTGCAAGATAGGAATAATATCTCACCACCTTGCAGGGATGCTGTGAGGATGAATGGGATAAAATACTGTAAAGCATGCTGCATTCCAGAAGCGCTACCTAAATTATGGTTCAAATAACAACATCATTCATGGGTGTCTCCAAATGAAGATGTATTTACTTTTTAGAGAGTGGAGGTCAAGCAATCCATCATCAATGGAAATGCTGGCACCTAGCCAGGTGCCTAAGTTTGCCTCTGTGGCTGGGCTGGCCATGGCTACACTTCCTGTCCTGGCCCTGCACTTGCTTTACAGCTGGGTTCCTGCCATGTATCCATCCCCCAGCTGTTTACTCAGGGTCCTAGGGCCTTCCTGGTTTCTCCCACCTCAGTTGCTATCCTTCTGTACACTTAACTCTGTTTTTTGCAAAAGTTTGAGAGGCTGAATGAACTACGACCCCCCCCCCACACACACACACACACACTCCCTTCCTGCCTTGGGAAAGCAAGGAGGACGCACTGCCATGCAATTGACAGTGTTTTCCATACCATCTAAAGAGGAGCAAAGGAAGTGGGCTGGTCCCCAGAGTAGTCTCTTTTCTCCTCTCTCTGTGTCTTGGAAAACCCCTAAGTGGGACAGCAGAATTTCCACTGAAGATCGGAGTTCCTCATCCAACGACTCCAATGTGGGCTGATCAGTACTTTCCCCTGCCATGGAAAGCTCCAGCTGGTGGGGAAAATTAGAGTAGTCCATCGGTCAATAGGGTGAAATAGCCAGATGACACAGCCCTCAGCTCCCAATGCCTTTTAATTAATTCTTTTCAGAGTTGAGAAAAATGTTTTGCTAAGAATCAGTCAAGGGCTTGTAGGAACATAAACAGCATAGCTAGATCCAGGGTCTAAAAGGATATGCTTGGGCAAGACCAGAGCCTTGGGGCAGAGAGGAAGGAAGTAGGCAAAACAGATAGACAGGAAGTTGGAGGAGGGATGTATGTCTTCAGTCAGCAGTGGCTTCCTGGAATAAGCATCCCAAATGGGATTAACCTAGATTAAGGGCATACACAAATTTAGGCTGAGACAGACTACACATGCAGCAGAATGAGGTTGTAGTTTCCTGGGATAGTAGAATATGTGATTCACCCACTTCAGGCAGCAGGCAGGAGAATCAATTATAAGGATGCTTCCTTTTGTAAAAAAATCTCCCTGCAAGTAAAAAAGCTAGCATAAATGAGAGAGAGGCCTCATCTAGAACCCTTCTTCCCGCAGTGCAGGTTTTCCACTGGTATGCAGAACGTCCCAACTTCATTTCTTGACATCGCTAGTTTAAAAGGGCTATGAGGTAGCAGGTGCTGGGAAAACCCTCTGCCTGAAAACTGGGAGAGCTACTGCCAGTCAGAGTGTTCTGGGCTAGATGGTCTCACTCAGTCAGCATAAAGTGGCTTCGTACGTACTTACAGGGCTGTTTTTTCTTAATGTTGGGGAGCACTCAAAAGTGAGCACAGGAACATAGGGAGATGCCTCATACTGAGTCAGACCATTGGCTCATCTAGCCCAGTATTGCCGACACTGACTGGCAGCAGCAGCTCTCCCGGGTTTCCAGCAGGATTCTTTCCTTGCCCTACCTGGAGAAGCTGGGGATTGAACCTGGGAGCTTCTGCATGCCAAGCAGGGGCTCTGCCACACTAAGCAATGGCCCCTCGTTTCCCCACGCCCCAACTCAGAGTCTAATGTGGCACAGTCCTTTCTGTCACCTTCGAACTCTCCCACCTCATTCTGTTGCATGTGTAGTTCCAGAAATTAAAGGGATGATGGTGCCAATGAACAAAAAGATGAAGCTGGGGAAGGGCAAGGGGAAGAAACAAAGACACTGAGAGGTTCAGGGACAACCAAAAAGTTTCAGGTATGAGCTGTTGAGCAGCTGAGAAATGGGACATACCAGCGACTGAACAGTGGAGGCAACATCTCTGTCCTGCAGCACAATAACAAAGGATTCCAGAAGAAGCCTCTTGAAGGCCTGGCTCAGGTACATCAGTGGCTCATATGCCTCTTTAACTGCATCTTTCACTTGGTGGACAGCTAAAGGTGTTGGTAAACATTATTAGCACCATCATTTTCTACAGCACTTTTAACAATACGCAGAGCACTTTGTGATCTCTGCCTTGCCCAAGGCCACCTGTTGAGTTGGTGATGGACAGCTAAGCTCCATGATCAGGAGAGTCACATGATGTAGATCACTTCTCAGGATCATTTCTCAGGGCATCTCTACACGAGGCTTTTATCATGCGCTCATGATTGCTCACTCACAGACATTTGCAGGTCCTTTACATGGCGTTGTCAACCTGCAGGGCCTCTCCCATGCTTTATAACTTTTATCCCGTTTGTTTAAAGATTGGGGAAAATCTGGCATTTTTCGATGAAGCACCGCAAAAGCTGCGTGTACTTCTGCAATTCCATTATACCACAGCGCCATCTAGTGGCTGTATAATGAAACATATAGAATTTGCAGAGAAAGGAAATCCCCGAAAAAAGCACACTTAAGTACATATAAAGGAGCCGATGTTAATCCTGCAAAGAATCTGGAAGCAGAAGCGCCAATAAAGGTGCAGGATAAAACCCTGGTGTGAGAAGCCCTGACTGTAGGTGGGAGATAGCAGGCTGGTCTGCTTTCCTGTACAAAATACTTCCCTCTACACAGAAAAGCCGCATGTCAGGGAGAAGGCAGGCTTAGAATCGTGCTCCATGACAGGCTAGCTTTTCTGCATGCAGGGAACTTTTTCTTTCTTTCTTTTCTTTTTTACATCCATAAGCTTTGAGGGCATCCTAGCATGCAACCCCCCATCCACGCTCTGAAGTGCGCAGTCCAACTACAGCTGCACCATATATTTCTTCTGTTCATGTAGCTTGCTTCAGAGAGCCAGTTTATACTTTATGTGACAGCTGGATTCAGATGCAAAGGGGAAAAGCACTGGTGACAGCCTGGCATGCTGACATGAATCCACCGCAAGGGCAAGGGAGGATTCTTGCTGGTCTAAACACACAGTGGGCAAGGCGAGCTGAGCATGTCTGCTCTGTGAGCAGCTTAGGGCGGCGCACCAGGCTTTCTGCCTGTGGCTCACTACAGCCTGAGGATGACACAGGTTGCCCTATGGAGAGCTTAGCCAGCAGAGGGTTCAGCATTGTGGGGGCAAATGTTGGCTTATGACTGGATGCCAGTGTGGCAATATGCCAATGGTCTTCTTGAAGCCTCTCGGTTGGCAGTCAGCGGCAGATGGCCAAAGCTAGATGTGATGTGGGAGACCCATGAACAGCATTTCCTGTTTATACAAATAATAATAATCCAAAGCAACCTTGGGGGGGGGGGTACTGATTCAAACTGGGATGCTGCTAGTGAAGGAAGGCGCCTAACTCTTTCCTCTGGGCCATTGTCCTACCTAGCTCAGCTCTTGCAGACTTTATGATGCCTCTTAAGGATCTCTCTCGAGGATCTCAAGGATCGATCTCTCTCACCCCCCTGCCCCGCCAACAACAGAGGAGCTGCTTCCCTAAGGTGTGACCCCACACACCACGAGAGAGAATCTCTGCATTAACCATGCAATCACACATGCAGGGCCTACCACATGGGCCTCTCTTGACCACCGGATTGGCACTCCACCTGGAGGGAAGGTGCTGCTCTGATGAGGAAGATCTGCGTGGCCGGGAAAGGCAGGATCCAAGGGCGAAATCAGAAGTCAACAGAGGAGCACTTGCCTGTCAGCGAGGAGCCCAGCTCATCCTGGAATGCTGAAGTGAGAAGAGAAAAATAAATATTGGCTTGAGATTAAGCTGAAGCAGGTATTCCCTCTTGGAAAGAATGAGAGGAATGCATGTGCTTAGCGCTCCTCCTTTGTCCCAACCCCTTCCATTTTACCAGAATTACTGTTAGTAAGAAATGGAGGCTCCTCCATGCTTGCACCCATGTATGGAGAAGGGACTCTAATCCACTCCTGCCTAACATTTGGAAATTCAGCAAGGGCAGAGGCAGTCATAGAATCATAGAACAGTAGGGTTGGAAGGGGCCTACAAGACCCTCGAGTCCAACCCCCTGCCCAATGCAGGAATCCAAGTCAGAGCATCCCTGACAGGTGGCTGTCCAGCCTTGTCTTGAACGCCTCCAGTGTGGGAGAGCCCAACACCTCCCTACATCATTGGTTCCATTGTCAGATTGCTCTAACAGTCAGGAAGTTTTTCCTGATGTTCAGCCGGAATCTGGCTTCCTGTCACTTGAGCCCATTATTCCGTGTCCTGCACTCTGGGATGATCGAGAAGAGATCCCGGCCTTCCTCTCTGTGACAGTCTTTCAAGGACTTGAGCACCATCCTATCTCCCCTCAGCCTTCTCTTCTCAAGGCTAAACATGCCCAGTTCTTTCAGTCTCTCCTCACAGGGCTTTGTTTCCAGTCCCCTGATCATCTTCGTTGCCCTCCTCTGAACCCTCTCCAGCTTGTCTGCATCCTTCTTAAAGTGCGTTGCCCAGAACTGGACACAGGACTCCAGATGAGGCCTAACCAGTGCTGAGTAGAGGGGAACTAACTCCTCATCGTAACAGTGGTAGTACATTGCTGGTGTGACCAACACAGAGGCCATGGCGCCCTGCCCTCTGGTGGTCATGCTAGTGGGGGCGACGGGCTTTTACCAGCCTTTAATAATGAACTGTGGGGCTCTTTACACAGGGCATTGCTATGCCAGCCTAAAACCCCACATTTGAAATGGGGCTTTCTGCTTCTGTTTTAAATACAGGATCACGACGGACTCCCTTTACATGTGCTTCCTCCCCCGCACTTTCCCCCCTTATCTGAGTCTTCCATATGTTTCATTATACAGCCGCTAGATGGCGCTGTGGTCCAGCTCCTCTTATTGCGGGTGTTCCTCTTTTCACGAGGGAACTCAAGCGGAACTCAGGCACTGTAATTTGGGAGCTCATTATCTCCAATCTTTTTACAAATGGAATACAGGTCATTTAGTGCAGGAGATGCCCTGGAGGTTCACGACGTCAACTGAAGGACCCGCAAACTTCCGTGAGGGAGCCATCTCAATCGCAGGATAAAAGCTCCCTGTGAAGAAGCCCACAGTCTGACCTCGTGCTTGCTTAGGGAAAGGGTGTCCTCCTGAGTTAAATGGGCTGTTCTTGTTAAATGTGTTTAGGACTGTGGCTTTAACATCCATTCTAGGCACCCATTTATAGCACTTGTCAAGTCCACATGGCTGAAGTCCCCTGGTTTATCCAAAGAGTCCTGTGGCATCTTAAAGACTAAGAAGTGTACTGTGCCATAAGGGTTCATGGACTAGAGCCTACTTCAGATGTGTGAGCTCTAATCCGCGCTTTGGCACATGGACGCTTATGCCGCAATACGGTTGTTTGTCTTTAAGGTACCACAAGGCCCTTTGCTGTTACTGCTGCAGCAGACCTGTTGGTACCCTTGTTGGAATGCCTGTTACTCTAGTTACATATACACCCCTACCACACCCTTTCCTCCACCTCCTTGCTGTCTCTCCCGCTGTTGAAATTCACATTAGAAGATCCTCCGGGCAGAGTCCTATCTTTCCGTTGTTGGTTTTCTTTACATTACTCCACAAAGTGCCATGTATCCTGAGAGATGTGTGTAAATTATGTGTACATTATATCTAAATGGCAAGTATAAATTATAAGTAGCAATAATGTTAAACATACCATCATAAGTAAGCGAAGGAAACGACTTCCCTTGAAACCTTGGGTAGATGAAAACTGAAGCGGAAACAAAAAGCAAAGAAACGGTAAGAAAACGAAGACAGAATGGAGTTCTCCGTGTCTCTTAAGTGGAGCAGTGGACTTTGGATGACCCACAGCATTGGGTCATCACAGCATTTCGCTCCAGGTGAGTGCTGCAAACACAGCTGCTGTCACCATGCGGCAAGTGGTTCCACACACAGTTTGGGGAGTTTTCTCATGTCATGGAGCCATCCCCACTCCCTTCAGCCCCTTCAGGTTATTGTTTTTAGATTGCTGGCTTTTATATGGACATACAGTAAATCATTTCATTTTGGACCCTAACCCTCCTTGAAGGCTTTGTGGTGGGAAGGTGGGAAATAAATGCTTTAAATAACTAGAAATAAAATGGTGAAAAAAACTCTTCCATCTGTGCAGTGCTGTGCACAAATGGCCACATGTGGGGCCATTTATAATAGCCTCGCTATACCTAGTTAGACGATTGCTCCATCTGTCCTGGCTGGTGGATGACCAAGGTCTCAGAAGTTTTTCCCAGCCCTGCAACCCGAGATCCTATAACTGGAGGAAACGGCACGGACATGGCAGGACCTTGGAGCAGATGCTCAGGACTCCGCTCGAACGGGAGGGTCCCAAATGCGGCAGGGCTCCAAGATCCTCCAGTTATAGGATCTTTCCATGTTTTGAAGTAGCTGAAGTCATACAGATTAGCCCTCCAAGATGTGAGCCAGCCCTGAGCTCCTTTCCCCCAGGAGCCATTCAGGGAGGACCCGTAAGCCTCAAACGTCTCTCCCTGCTAAATTCACTGCAGTATAAAGACACAGTGGTTTATTTTTAAAAAGGCAAAGTGCTGGAGTTCACGTTTGTCTGGAAATCCTTCCCCAGATCTCAAGGGCTGGCGGAAATGGTGTACAGGTGAGGGAAAGGCACTCTGCAAATTTACAGAGGCATTATCCTCTCGATGGATTTGCATGGTCCAGGTTTGGACACTGGCATTCCCAACGGGTTCTGGTGCTGAGTCCTAGCTGAAATCAAGTCCTGTCAACTCTTGATCAATAAAGCCCACCCAAACCAAGATCTTCACATTAGTTTGGAGAGGCTCAAACTTTGGCAAAACTTCCCCAGGTGTGGGGGAGACAATCTCCCCCACTTTTCCACACACTTGCTTACAACCACGCTCCTGCCTCCAGACTCTTGACACACGAAAGCCGCCCTCTAGATATTTCCACATCCCTCGTGCAATGCTGCATCCACTTCCACATGGATACACAACTGTTTTCACTCACCTGGGTCTTCCTCTTGGGCCTGCAGCTTCTCAACCCCATAAGCCACCACTGTGCCTTGGGGAATTAGCATGGACTTCTTTTTCACTCTCATGTTCAGGGCCTGAGGATTTGAGCAGAGATTGTTAAGGGTACCGTCAACTGGGGGTGAGCAGACTTTAGGCCTGCTAGATCTACCAGTTTTCCTGAAGTCCACCAGGTGGAAAATAGTGGGCTGGGGAAGAGAATTAAGGAACAGGGTGCCTCTGAGCACATACTCAGCCCAGGAATTTGTTTTGGTACCAAAATGGAGCTTGCAGCCCTTTCACACACAAACCCACTCCTAGTTTTCCCCTAAAGTTTTTTTTTCTACTTCAGCAACCTAAATGGGACGGTGTGTGCGTGCGTGTGCAACTTTTGTTGCTATTGTTAGACAACAGGGAGTCAGACCTGCTTGTGTCATAACCACCAACAGATCGACAGGTAGATCCTGATCTACCTTCTGTCCATTCCTGCCTTACACCACATCATACACTGATAAGGAAGGCAGGCGGGAAGCCACCGTGGTTTTCCGGTGCTTCCAGACAAGGCTTTTATGGCACCATTGCTCTGCCTCATTCACAGAATTTTATGGGGGATTCAGACAACACTGTTTTCTACTCGTAACATTTTGGTATTTTCCCACCGCTTCTTCTGTCTTTTTCTTACCACAGAAAATCTGCTAAAGAGAAAATGATGGACAAAAAAGCTGCACCAAGCTTTCTAACTGGGAGTGCTTGGAGCCCTTCATCTGGAAGCAGCCCTGGGGGCAGTCAGGCCTCCCTACTGAGGCAGGAGTCGAGGCACGGGACAGGAAACCCCATGGAGGGATCTTGGCACTAAGGGAGTGAGTGGCACTCTGCCCCCAAACGCTAACCTGGCATCCTGCTCCCACCAGTGTCCAGCCAGGCTCCCCTTCCAGCTGAGGAACTTGTCATGCTCCCTTCCAGGCCGAAGAGTTAGCACTGCTCCCCTTCCAGCTGACTTTATCATTTATTTATTTATTTATTTATTTATTTCATTTCTATCCTGCCCAATAGCCGGAGCTCTCTGGGCAGTTCACAAGAATTAAAACCACAAAGCACAGCATAAAACAATATAAAATATGAAAGCTTAAAACCACAATATAACAGCACAAGCAGAACAAAACCGAGTGGCAATGCTGAGATTTAAAATACAGATGTAAAACAGCGGAGCTAAAAAAAAAACCTAGAGTGCTGGAGGAAGCTATCCTATGGCCGCTAGTCAGCAGCTAGATGGCCATAGGACATGTTGGTCCCTGGGAACTGATCTTGGAGCCCACACTCCGAGGTTGGTTCCCGGAGATCCGACCTCCCCCCCCCCCACTGTCTCGCAGGCAACTTGGGATGGCCCTGCGCTCCACACTCGGAAGAGGAGCGTGGAGTGGCAAACACAGGGCGTTCTGGTAGCGTTCTGGGGCAGGGAAGGTGGAAATCCTGGTACAACGCATCCTATGTGCTGTCCAGCAGCCGCCTCCCCCGCTCTGCCTTCCCACAGCTAGACAGCCAAAATTGGCTGTCTAACTGCAAATGCAGGGCGGCTGAAGCGCGGAGGGGACGATCCTGCCCTGCATTGTATAGGTGCTCGCCTCTGAGTTCAGGGGCGGCCCCCTATCCCCATAGGATTGTGCCCCAAAATGCTGGGGAATTAAAAAGGTCTTCACCTGGTGCCGGAAGTAGTACAACGTAGGTGCCAGGCGAACCTCCCTAAGGAGCTCATTCCACAGCTGATGTGCCACAGCAGAAAAGGCCCTATATGCCGGAGCAAGTGAGCTGTGAATGTATGCCATTTTGTTTGTTAAATGTGGCTGCTCATTGCAGCACCTGCCTTCTAAAGATGCCTCCATCCTGCATATCCACTTTCTGTTGCGTACTATTTTTATTTTTTTTTAACGTTTCTATACCACCCAATAGCTGAAGCTCTACTTAGAAAAATCCCCGTGTTTTTGCACTTATTTATCCTTCTTTTGTAACTAGCATGCATGCTCCACTCTTCTTTGTTGCTCAGTCGTTCAGTCGTGTCCGACTCTTCGTGACCCTATGGACCATAGCACGCCAGGCCCTCCTGTCCTGCGCTCTCTCCCGGAGTGTGCTCAGGTTCATATTCATTGCATCGGTGATGCTATCTAGCCATCTCATCCTCTGCCATCCCCTTCTCCTTTTGCCTTCAATCTTTCCCAGCATCAGGGTCTTTTCCAGGGCATTTTCATCTTATTGACTGTCAACAGCACGAAGTCGTGCTCTACCTCGAGCTGCAGAACAAGGGGAGAGGGCTTCCCCCACCCTCATTTCATTTATACTTCATGAAACACGTCTGCCATGGGAACAACTCTGCAAAGGTTCTTGCATGGCATAAATACGCCATTTTAATTAATGTATTTATTACTTACAGTTGAGAGAGAGAGAGAGAGAAGAAGAAGGGCCAGGCCAAAGACCGCAAACCAACCAACCTGTATCTTCAGCAGTTCGGCCGCAGAAACCTCTCCCTTGCCTCCTGTTTGGACAGTCTCTTCGATCAGAAGCGACCTCATTATCTCGAACGCCTCAGTCACAACATACAGCTGCAGCTTAGGGGTGATTCGCTGAAGACTGCTGAGGGATATTTCAGTTTTCCTAAAGGCAATGTGGAGGAGGGTCACACAGCTGCAGTGGGCCCTTGCCCCAGGAGACCCTGCTGCTGAGGCTATCCTTGGGTAGCTCTGGTGCTGCTTGGTCTGGCCTGCTCCGGCCTGCCCAGTGGAAGGGTCCAAGGGCGCGATGTCCTCCCAGGGCAGGGAAGACCTGAGGCACCCGCCTGAGGGCAGCAGGCGCAGGGCAGGCAGCGTGGCACACACCGCTCTGCCCTCCGGCGTCGCCCCTGCGCCTCACCGCCCGGCGTCTGCTGTGCCCACAGCAGATTCCGCCCACATTTTTTCCGGCCGTTCTCATTCAATCGAATAGAAAAGAAACGGCTTTCGAAAAGAAATTCAGAGGAGGAGAAATTTCAGAGGCGTTCTCCTGGGCTGGGTTTGGGGTTCTTGTGCTTCCCTTACTTGTGAGGTGACTGAGGAGTGTGCGTGCGTGTCCTGTCTGCCATTGCCCAGTCGTCTCTGTGGCAGCCTGTAGCCTCCTCGGCTTCCCGCACTTCAGTGAAAGCCCTCACGAGGAAGACACTTGGGGGGGGGGTAGGGTAAGTTTAGAAATATGGCGTTTTTAATGTAGAATGTTATTGTTTTAAACTCTTTTTATTATTGTACATCGCCCAGAGTGGCTGGGTGACCAGCCAGATGAGCAATTAATAAATTTAATAAATAAAAAATAAATAAAAATAAGATTGTTTAAGATAATAATAATAATAACAACTATTTAAAATATATTTTTTAAAATAATAAAATTTAATAATTTTAAAAAGATTGTCACGAGGCAATTCCTCCCATGGGGCCTTTTCAGCTCGGAAAGTGCAGGTGGCCTGGGAGGCTGCAGAGCAATGGAAAGATGTATACTAGAGAGAGAAAACACACACTGCACCCTCGGGTGCCTCGCGGTGACCAGGGAAGCTCGAAAATACCGCCCAAAGGGATTCAAAACGCTGCCTCAAAGAAGCGGAAGCCTCGACTCGGGTGACGCTGTTGCCACCTGCAGAATCAATGCGCCGATCCCAAGACCCTTCGGAACAAAGACAGAAGCTGTGCTACAGCCCCTGCCAAATAATGAGCGCTCCCTGTGAGAAACTGCTGGAGAATTTCTCCTCCCCTAGGAGGACAGTTCGGTGAAATGGTCGCCGCAATTTCTCTGCCCACAAACAGGCTGGAGAATTCGGAGAGGCCCTTTGCGCGCAGCTTCGTCTGCAGCCTGAAAGCGGATGGAGACCGGGAGGCAGCCAAGGCAGCCGAGGCAGCTGCCCAAGCCAGGAGGAAAGCTGGACGCCCCAGGTGGCGGGCGACTGGACAGGCAGCAATGTGAGCCTCCCCCCTTTGAGGAGACAGGGCCAGCCCGGGCCAGGGGATGGCGGGACCCCCGCCTGGGAGAGGAGCAGCTCCTGTCCCCCACTCCCCGCCCTGCTGCCCCTGTTAAAGGAGGCTCGCTTGGTTTTCCTTGTCCTAGTCTATCCTCTAGTGGACACTGTTGGAAGAGCAGGAGCGCTTTCCCCAGGGGAACCTCCTGCGTCGTCGCCTTCTTCTTCAGCGCTGGTCGCCACAGGCTTACGGGCCCAGCAAGGCCCTCCCCACGGGGGATTGGGACTGCCTAGCAAGGCCTCGTAGAGCTGGCCGCCCTCATAAGAACTGGCAGGATCTGACTGGCAGGGCCTGTGACCATTAGGCAGCGTGAAGTAGCAGCTTCAGGCGACTGATGGTGTCATGAAACGGCAGCGAGTTCTTAGCCCTTTTAAGTTGTTGTTATTCAGTTTTTACGGCCAGAGGGAGAAGCGCTTGGGGGTCCTGCATCCCAGAGTGCAGGACACGGAATCATGGGCTCAAGTGACAGGAAGCCAGACCCCGGCTGAACATCAGGAAAAACCTCCTGGCTGTTAGAGCAATACGAGAATGGAACCAGTTCCCTCGGGAGGTGGTGGGCTCTCCCACCCTGGAGGCCTTCAAGACGAGGCTGGACAGCCATCTGTCGGGGATGCTCTGACTTGGACTCCTGCATTGAGCAGGGGGTTGGACTCGATGGCCTTGTAGGCCCCTTCCAACCCCACTATTCTATGATTCTATGATTTTTTGCCTCGGGTGCCAAAATAACTCGACCACACTTGGATACTGTGCACCGTGACCGGGGTGGGGGTGGGGGAACCATTTGCGGCTGCTCCCCAGGCAGCAAAACGTCTTGGGCCGGCCTCACCTATTTCTGTTCTCTGGCCCTTCCTGTGACCTGAGCCCAGAGGGATGCTGCTACAGTAATAGTGGGCAAGCTTCCCTTAGAGACAGTTTGCCCACCATGTCCAACTTCCCCCTGCGGTGCGTGGCTGCAGGAGGGTGTTGGCCGTGTTCTAGACAGGCTGGCCAAAGAAGAGAGTCCGAGTGGCATGGCCCTCTTCGATTCATGAACATGGGCACAATCAGCCAGGGCGTTCTCCTGCAAACCCCCACCCCACACCCCACCCTGGTGAAATGAATACGAGCTCCACAGGAGCGCTGCGGCTCTGTTTGTTTCCCCATGACTTGCACAGCTGAACTTGTAGATTATGCCACGTGAACCAGAAATCAATCGGTCTGTCCCACTTTGCAGCTTTGAGAGGCACCTGAAATCTGCTGCCTCCTTTTGCCTCCTGGTAGGGTATGTGGGCATAAATCAAAGGCAACACCGTGTTGTCTTTGGTTTACGCAAAACACCCAGCGAACCTAGCTAGCTTCTGCTGTTCCTTCCTTCTCACATCCGTGTAGCGACACACAAAGCCACGCTCACCACAGCTCTCTGGGGTCCACGTAGATTTTCCTCACGTGTACTGGAGAGGCAGACAAGCGCTCAGAGCCCAAGCCAGCCACATCCACTTCTGCAGACTTCATCTTAAGGGCCAGCCTAGCTCCAGATTTCTGGCACGTATTTGTGGAAAACAGGAACGGCTCCGAGTATTTCAGCTCTGGAAAAATTCACAGCAAAACAAAATCCATGTTCAAAACACACTGGTCTGGTTCAGACATCATGGTCAAACCTGCTGGGGCTGCACTTCAGGTTTATGTGACCTCTCCTCTTCTGCGCTTTGGTTCCTCCTTGGTGCAAAAGAACCACAGCTGGTCATTATGAATCGGGCAGCCCAGCTTGCTTGCAAACCAGCACTGGAATCCACAATTTGTCTGGATATGGGAAGCTGAGGCATGGACCCAGAAACCAATCCATGGTTTGGGCAAGATATCCAAGCCCCTTAATTCCCCTTTGTTGGACTTATCCCCTTGAAATCCCAATGTTGATTAAGGACCGCTTCAAATGTTCTGCATGTCTGCACAGGAAAGAGCATGAAGCATGTGTGTATTCAGACTCCTGCAGACCGCAAATGTAGCCCACACAAACCATGGATTATTGTAGCCTCCCAGTGTCTTAATCATTCTCCTGCTTTTTCAGCCTGTCTGGAAATGCAAACATATCCATGTTGTCAAGCGCCTGGCAGGCTATGGGATAAGAGCTCACACGGAGCTCTTATCCTGCTATTGAGATTGCTCACTCACAGACGTTTGCGGGTCCTTTTCATGACATTGCCAGCCGCCAGGGCACATCCAGAGGGATTTCCTGGTTATTCCAACCCAAAAAGATCCAGAACTAATGCATTATCTTTTTAACTCAGAATGTTATGAGATTAAAACAGCCACTACATGGTGCTGTTTCATTGAATTCGATGGAACCTTGAAAATTAAAAGCTTCCCCTCTCAGCAATCACATGGTCGCTGCCTGGGAGCCGGAGGTAAATGCGCAAAGGCTCTAGAATGGAGGACTGTGCGGGTTTTCTTTAGTGTAAAGGCAGCCTATGATGTTTGAGCCATCCATGGAGTACCAAGCTCAGTAAGGAATGGGGTTGATTCCCCGCCTCCCAGCCCTCCTTGGGGCTCTGTAATGTTTGCTGGCACGCGAAGATCAAAAAGATCAGACCAAGGAATCCATCCAGTCCAGTTCTCTTTCTGTCCAGCGGCCAGATGTCTGTCTGTCTGTATTATGTAAAAGGATTTATATCTCACCTTTCTATCTAGGATCTTCTAGGCAGTTTACAATTCTATTAAAACAATAACACATTGACATCCATCCCAATTCAAACACTTGTTGTAAACATCTAAAATCCTTACAAACTAACAGCTACACAACTGGCTGTGAAGCAAAACAACGTCTCACTACTTGAGAATAGAATAGTTTTAATCCGTTGCCTAAGGCTGGGGGTGGGGTGAAGCACAGTCACCTGACAAATGTCTCTTGCGATGGGTTTCTGGAGATGGGGAGCCACTGCAGAAAAGACCCTGTTCTTGGTAGCTATTTGTCTGACATCAGAAGATGGGCATCTGTAGCAGGGCTTCCAAAGAAGATCTGGGAAGGTCTTGCCCCTGGGAAGGTCGCAAGCCAGGCATGATGGAGAAACCTCTCCAATGCTGCTTGGCCTCAGCACCTATTAGTCAGAGGTACATTGCCTCTGAAAGTGGTGGTGGCATTAGTTCCATGTGGATACTGGGATCAATCTAATCCCCTTTAAAAAGCCATCTAAGTTCTAGAGGTCATCCTCACATCTTGCAGTTATGAATTCCATACTTAAACCTGCCTTCCCCAACCCAGGGCCCTCCAGATGTTTTATCATAGAATCATAGAATAGTAGGGTTGGAAGGGGCCTACAAGGCCATCAAGTCCAACCCCCTGTTCAATGCAGGAATCCAAGTCAGAGCATCCCTGACAGATGGCTGTCCAGCTTCATCTTGAATGCCTCCAGTGTGGGAGAGCCCTCCACCTCCCTAGGGAATTGGATCCATTGTCGTATTGCACTAACAGTCAGGAAGCTTTTCCTGATGTTCAGCCAGAATTTGGCTTCCTGTAGCTTGAGCCCATTATTCCGTGTCCTGCACTCTGGGATGATCGAGAAGAGATCCTGGCCTTCCTCTCTCTGACAACCTTTCAAGGACTTGAACAGCACTATCCTATCTCCCCTCAGTCTTCTCTTCTCAAGGCTAAACATGCCCACTTCTTTCAGTCTCTCCCCATAGGGCTTTGTTTCCAGTCCCCTGATCATCTTCGTTGCCCTCCTCTGAACCCTCTCCAGCTTGTCTGCATCCTTCTTAAAGTGCGTTGCCCAGAACTGGACACAGGCCTCCAGATGAGGCCTAACCAGGGCTGAGTAGAGGGGAACTAGTACTTCCCAGGATTTGGATGCTATGCTTCTATTAATGCAGCCCAAAAGAGCATTGGCCTTTTTTGCAGCTACATCACATGGTTGGCTCGTCTTCCGCTTGTGATCGACAACAATTCCAAGATCCTTCTTGCTTGTAGTGTTGTTGAGCCATGTATCCCCCATCTTGTAATTGTGCATTTGGTGTTGGATTACAACCACCATCATTCCCCAGCCAGCATGGCCAATGGGTGCCCTAAACCAGGGGTGAACAACTTTGGGTGCTCCAGGGACCATACTTCTTCTGCTGCACTGCCAGCAGCAGCAAAAAAATAAGTAGCTTACTGCTGAAATTAGGCAGAAAACCACCACAGAGACTCAAAAGGGCCACATTTAGCTTGAAAACCAGCAAAATTTGGCACTTTGAATCTCCGTAGTGGTTTGCTGTCAAATTTTGGTGGCAAACTGACCATTTTCTGCTACTGCCCTGGTGAATTCCAGTGGTGTAGGGGCAGCAATGGAGATGGCAGGGGCCACACTAAAGGCCACAGAGGGCCACATCGGCACTGCCTGGTGTTAGTTCTCAATCATCTACCAATCCATTTTGTTTGATAGCCCCAGGATCCAATATCAGATGAGTCAAAAAAAATGCTCTGTACTCACTCTCTTCATACCATTAATGATTTGATTGACCTCCACCACATCCCCTTTTCTTAGGGCATCTCTACACCAGCTTAAAATCCTGCATTTAAAATGGGGCTTTCTGCTTCCGTTTTAGATGCAGGATCACAACACCTCCCTTTTTCTCGTGCTTCGTTTTCCCCCACCCCCTCCTTCTCCCCGTATCTGAGCCTGCCATTATCTTTCGTTGATCTCGCTCCTCTTCTTGCTGCTTTTCCTCTTTTCACAGAGGGAACTGAAGTGGAGCACAATGGGGTAATTTCATAGCTCATTATCTGCCATCTATTTAAAAGCGGAGCAAAGGGCATTTAGTGCAGGAGACGCCCTGGAGGGTCACGGCGTCATGTAAAGAGCCCGCAGACTTCCGTGAGGGAGCCATCTTAATCGCAGGATAAAATCTCCGTGTGAAGGAGCCCTTTGTCCCGACAGAACTGTTCATTCTTGCTCAGATTTGCCACCGGCACGGCTTCTTTCCCTGGGCTGAGCTGCCCGAGACATTTTGCTGCCTGAAGCAGAGCAGCAACGGGCACCCCCATCGCCAGGCAAAGGGCACCGTACCCCTGGCCAGCCAAGTTGTGTTGGCGCCTGAGGTCGGAAAACCCCACAGGCAGGAATTGTACAACCCCTCCCTGGCAGTAAGCAAGCAAGCAAATTATTTATTTTATTTACTGAATTTCTTAATCGCCCATCTAGCCGGTCACCTGTGAACATGCTGTACATGTACATGCTCCCAGATGTACATGCTATACATCTGGGTGATGTACAGCAACACAAACAGTTTTAAAACAATACAATCTCACATTAAAACATCGTATTTCTAAAAATACCCTAACCCACCCCAAATGCCTGCCTGAACTACCACGTTTTCAATGCGTGGCGGAAGCTCATTAAAGAGGGGGCATGGCAGAGTTCCCTAAGGAGGGAGTTTCACACAGTGGTGGCCACCACAGAGAAGGCCCTGTCCCTCGTCCTCACCAGCCTAGCTGTCCTGGCTGATGGGACAGAGAGAAGGCCATCTGAGGCTGATCTTGTGAATCGTTCCTCCTCCTCCTGCTGCTAACAACAACAACAGCACCAACAACTTGCTGCGGTTTCTTGACACCCACAATCCGCTGCCTGAGGCATCCGCCTCGCTCTGCCCAGTCGCAAGGCCAGCCGGCGCTGTCTTCCCCTTTGCCCTCTCGAGACAGAACCAGTGGATCCGACTCTGCTTCACCTCTGGGTCCCCTTCCTGGCTTGCCCATAACAGCTGCCGAAGAGAAAAAGTTCTTCCTTATCCTTTGGCAGACCTGGGCTAGACGCGGCTGCTGCTAAGCCACCGTGGGCCCCCTCGGCCCCGCGGATGTGGCCCTGTTTCCCAAACTGGAGCCTAGCCTGATGGATGCCTCTTGAGTCATAGGAAGCCACATACCTATTTCCATGGTTGCACCTTCCTGGAGTACGTCTGCCAGCTGGAAGGCGGTTGGAGAGTACCTCCGGGTGCACCAAGGCAGCCTGCACCGCTCTTCCCTCACCAGGGAGAGGGGCCGGAAGCTCTCGCTGTGCGCCAGGCTAAGCATAGGCACTAGCTTCCTGTCGGAGTCCAGCTCCTGCACCAGCTGCTTGGCTAGGCTCTTGAACATTTCCCCCCACAAGTGGGCCGACGGGGCAGGAGCCAGATCAGCAAGGAGGCGGCTGACGACCTGCAGAGCAGAAAGGAAGGAGAGCTGTTTTATCGATGCATATAGCTTGGAAGCCCAGCGTGTCCCTGGGGCCGAGGTGCCAGGGTGGGGAGGTGGGGGGTTCGGATTGGCAGGTGAAGAATGCAGACAACCTCCAGTATGGTTGATGGCAAAACTATCCTGCAACAGAGCCTCACCCTCCTGAAAAGATCAACCCCAGGGCCATGGAAGAGCGGTCGAAATGGGCTTAACCAGGGCACTCTCAAGATATTTCTTTGCCCCCAGGTGGCTGCATGGCTAGGGCCAGCATCTGGCCTCTTCTGGCAGCTGCTGGGGCCCTTGGCCCGCTGGCAGGGCCCAGGAGGGCTGACGCCTATCCTGACCCACCTCCCTGCCTTTTCCCAAGGCTGCAGGTGTATCTGGTAGAGGAGGTTGGGTCCAGACAATGCTTGCTATTTAAAATTTCCCACAATGCCCTGAGCAAGACAATGTCGGGGCATGCTGGGAAATGTAAAATCGTCGGTGGCTCACAATTTTATTGTAATCTGTTTATTTATTTAATTAAATTTCTTAATCGCCCGTCTGGCCGGTCACCCGGCCACTCTGGGCAATGTACAAGAGTACAATTTAAAACCGTAAAATTATACATTAAAACGTTATTTAAAAATACCCTAACCCACCCCAAATGCCTGCCTGAATAGCCACATTTTTAATGCGTGGTGGCAGCTCATCAAAGAGGGGGCATGGCGGAGTTCCCTAGGGAGGGAGTTCCACAGAGTGGGGGCCACCACAGAGAAGGCCCTCTCCATCGTCCTCACCAGCCCAGCTGTCCTGGCTGATGGGACAGAGAGAAGGCCACCTGAGGCCGATCTTGTTGAGCTGGAGGCGCTCCTTGAGATCTACTTGTTGCAGATGGTGCAGCTGCCCTGCCGCCCCCACTAAGTTTACGGCCAGCGGTAGAGGCCCCTGGGGTGGGTGTGCGTGAGAGAGCGTGGCAATTGATGTGGGGCCATCAGACGGTGCTTTGCTTGGGACGTCTCAAACCTGGAGCTGGCCTTGAATGGCACATGCTGAGGGTGAATCTACACCAGCCTCCCTCAGCCTGGCTAGGGTTGATGGCGCCAGGTTAGGGGATGATGCTCTGCACTGTGGGATTAAACTAGTCCAACCTCCCCCAGCCTGGTGTCCACCAAATGTGTTGGACTACAACTCCCAACATGCCCAGCCAGTCATGCTGGGAGTTGTAGTCTGACACATCTGGAGGGCACCAAGTTGGGGAAGGCTGAACTCCTTAAACAATCCCTACCTCTCCCCAGCGAACCTTGAGAAAGTCGCTCAAGAGGACTGGTGGGGACAGGATCTCGTTCAGCACCTCAGGGCGCAATCCTATGTAGGTGTAGACCGAGAAAAATCCTGCAATGCCCAGCTGGCTGGGGAATGCTGGGCGCTGTAGGACGTTTTCCTGTCTAAACGTGCATAGGATCGCCTTAATTAAAATACCCTTCCCAGCATTCTTTGGGGTAAGCCATGGCACTCACAGCAGATGTTTTGTCGTGCAGCCAGCCACCCTGTCAAGCATGCTGGCCTGCTTGCCCACCACGCCGCCAGGCCTTGCCCTCCTGCCTGCTGCAGCCACCTGGGAGCGTGTTATCGGGGGAGCTCCTCCGCCGGCTGCTCCCGGCCAGGCTCAGTCCCCGTTAACTGGGAAAGAAGTAACAGCTGGGTTTGGTGGGTCGCTCCTCTGGGGTGAGGGTGGGGGACTCAAGAACAGGGCTGGTGAAATCTGCCTTGAGTTGCCAGGGCTGAGCCGTAAAAGGGCGTGGTGGTCTCCCCTCATTCGGGTGGTCTTTGGACCTGGCTTGATGGCTGGACTCCCTTCCGGGCAGCCCTTACTTTGATATGTCCACGGACAGGGCAGCCAGCTTTTTGTTATTTTGCTTGGGTGTGTGGTTTAAGCTCTCGATGCATAAAGGTTCCTTTCTTATATTTCTGCTTTGTATGATCTGCCGCCACCACCTTTCCTTCTACCCCTCTTCCCTAAATCAACATTCACCCAACTGAAGGTTGGCGTGAGTCCTTCTGGGTGACCTCGGTGCTATTTCTGTGCCTCTCGGCCTGGGAGGGTGGCCACTGGGTGTCCGTTGGGAATGTGGGGCTGGAATTGGCCTGTCCTACCTTGCGGGGGAGTTCCGGCGCTCCTTCACACCCCCTGAAAGGGGAGCCCCCATGCGACGCCACCACTTTGGGATCGTGCGGCGACCGTCTCAGGGTGCTCCCGCTTTATTGGCTCTCCTCAAACTGCTGCCACGAGCAACTGCCGGAGGTTGCTCGTGGAGCTGGGAAGTGCCGGTCCTTGCGACACTTCGGTAGAAGAGCTCTCCCCACTGACTTGGGAGTGGGAGGGGGGCATGAAGCTAGCAGCATGAGACCCCTCCCAAGCAACAAGTGGACGCATTCAAGGAGCTTTGGGGTCTGGTGCAATGTGGAGGATTTCCCCGATACGTTTGATGGAGTCAAGGAAAACCAGTGACTTCACTAAGCATGGGATTGCCCCTCTTGGGCCTGCTGAGGGGAAAACGTCTTGGGCCTGCTGCTGAGGGGCCTCTTGGGCCAGCTGAGGGGAAAACGTCTATGGGGGGGCGAAGGGTTGGAGCTGTGGTTTTTGAGGCTGTTGTCTTGCTTGGAGGGAAGTGATCACTGGGGGGCATCAGGCCTCAGCAGCGGAGCCTCAAAGGAGGAAATGCAGGGAGACAATGAGGAAGAGAGAACAGCTATAAAACGGGGGAGGGAGAGCTGGCGGGAGGAAGAGAGAGAAGAGAAATGATACAAACATTAAAGTGGGTTTCTCCTGCATTGCTAGTTACAGGTGAAAGTGGGTTCTGTGTCTGGAAATGCTCAAAATGGAGGTGGTAGGAAATCCTCAAAAGGAGTGTCAGAAGGAAAAGTAAAAACGGGGGAACGAAAGAGCTGCATGTAAGCCAGGCTTGTAAAGTCTCTAGCCCAAGGGCTCCTTCACATGGAGCTTTTATCCTGTGATTGAGACTGCTCCTTCACCGAAGTTACCCTCCAGGGTGTCTCCTGCACTAAATGCCCTTTGTTCTATTTTTAAATAGATGGCAGATCATGAGCTATCAAATTACCCCGTCATGTTCCGCTTCAGTTCCCTCCGTGAAAAGAGGAAAAGCGGCAAGGAGAGGAGAGAGATCAGCGAAAGATAATGGCAGACTCAGATACAGGGAGAAGGAGGGGGAACGGGGTGGTGGGAAAGGAAGCACATGAAAAAGGGAGTTGTGATCCTGCACTGAAAACAGAAGCAGAAAGCCCCATTTTAAATGCAGGATTTTAGGCTGGTGTGGAGGTGCCCATTAGGCAGAGTGAGGCAGATGCTGGGGTTTGTGTGGGGGCGATGTCAGCAGCAGCCCTCTGGCTGTCCTCTTGAGGACAGAGTGGGCCACACAGCCCTGCCCTGTGCCCCCTAAGCTATCCTGCTGGCCTCCGGTGCAGTGGGGGATGCTGTCCCTTCCCCGTGTGGAAGGAACGTTCCACTTCAGTCCTGTCGGCTTCTGGACCTGGGATGGGAGAGGCCAGTCATATTTATGACCTTATCTGCAAGGTGAATCTAAACACGAATGAGGTGAAGGCTGATTTGGAAGGAAAGATACAGAATGCACAAGGGGGGCTGCTGGCTTCCCCCCCACAAGGGTTTGCTTGCTTTTAACAGCCCCATCAGTCAGAAATTCAACAGGTACAGCTCTTCTTGTGATATGGATACCACAGTTGGAAGAGTCTCTGGCTGCTGAATTTCTGCCTGTCAGGTAACTCTGGCAGATGCAAGAGTTCCACCAAAGGGAGGGGGAAGGATAGGACTCCTCCTAATCCTGACATTTCCATCGGGCAATTTTTAAAAAAATCTTCCTTGAAAATGAATGACTGAAACTGCTTTCCTACCAGCTTCATATCAAAGCAGAAAATGTGTTAGTTAACATAGAAGAATACAGTCGGTGGGGGAAAAAAAGGACCAGAATTGAAACCCACAATTATTGACATTTTTAAAAAGTTATTTCAAATTGAAAGGGAGTGAGGTGGGGATGGGAATCAAATGGTCCTTGTTACAAGTTTCATTTATTCAATACAACCCCGCCCCCAAACCAGACCAAACGGATCATTGCTAAAGGATTTCAATAGCCCTGTAATTAGTAATGATTTCTACCGCACTTTCAAAGGTACAAAGAACTTGACTGTCTTTGTTTTGCTCCTGGCAAGAGGTGCTGCTTCCATTTTGGCATTTGGGGGAAAGCCACCCAGCCCAGCACTTCTCCACACAAACCAACTGCAGTAGGTCTCACTGTGTTCAGTGGAGCTTACTCCCAGGTAAGTGTGCATCGGGTTGCAGCCTCAGCAGCCAGCATGCTATTCAAGTTCTAAACTGGTTTTTCGTTCACTTTACACTACAGGCGTGAGAAATTGACGTACTATTCTCGCCATCACTCTAGTTGGTGAAGGTCAGAGCTGCATAAAGCTGACACGGGACAGATGATAGTTTTAGGAGAGTTGCATTAAACGTTCCCCATTTAGATGTTCTGAACTACAGAAGTGCTTTTGGAAGGAGATTAAAATGTCCTCCCCGCAAAACCGCTTTAAATATATGCTTCATGGCTGAACTATGGCAGCCTTTGTTCCCCTCTCTGCGGCTGCTTCAGTGCCATTTTTTTAGGGCTTCCTCCTCCTTCGCTACACAATCGCAGCCACTCCGGGATCATAGAGTGAATGGGATGACACCACCCCAGTATGTGATGAATGAGGGCTACTGAGGGGCAATGAAGCCAGTTCAGCGTGTGGGCAAAGCTTCCTGCATTGCCTAGCCCTCACTGGGTGGGCAACAGGGCTGTCTTCTTTAGACATTACCTTCAAAAACCACCGAGGAGGGTTTGCTTTATGCTGCTCTCAAAAGCATTTATGAAAGTGCTCCCCTGTTTTAGCTCAGCCATAAACAGGAGAGAGAAACTAGATTTGCATGTCACAATAAGCCACAGTGTGTTGTGAGCCATGTTAGTGTCAGTGTGGCATGTGAACCTGGCATGGATGATTCAGCATGAGTTGTTTGTACCGAACAAGCCACCCTGAGAACCCATGGCTTGCAGTAGGGTTGTTGAGGATAGCTTGTTTCCAGGATGGCTTGTTGTAACATCCGAACCCAGCAGCATGACTTGCCCCAAGCAGCTACAGGGCCGCTTGGCAAGAGTGGGAAAAAAGCCCCTGCTGTGAAAAGGCGGTGTGTGTGTGTAGCCAATAACTCCAATTTCTGGACTTGCTGGAGATTCAGGGAAGTGTCAGAAGAGGAAAGGACACTGGCAAGTGTCAGTTAAAGACTTAATAGTGAGAGGATTACATTGCCAAGTGGGAGATATTTGCTTCTTCTACACGAGGCTTTTATTCATGGAAGCTTGCAGATCCTTTACATGATGTCGTCAACCTCCAGGGCGTCTTCCACACTTTCTGATCTTTATCCCGCTTTTACAAAGATCAGAGATAACACACTAAGGAAGATTAATCCAATATGTTGGCTGTGTGAAATTGCGCAGTTCTGCTATAACCACAGCACCATCTAGTGGCTGCAAAATGAAACATATAGAACTTGCCGAGAAATGAATTCCCTGATTCAAAGCCTGTGTCCGCTGATGTAAAGGAGCCAGTCTTAATCCTGCAAAGAATCCAGAAGCAGAAGCCCCAGAAAGGATGTGGGATTTTAGCCTTGTGTGGTGAAGTTAATTGTCCTTCCACCCCCTTTGGTGAACTTACTTTGTTAGCATTTTTTTTCTTTTTTTTGGTGCTTCTAAATTGTGCAAATGGGTTCCTCTCTCTTACTACTATTTTCCCTCTGGACCTTTGCAACTGTGTGCAAATTAGCCTATATGCAGTTTCTCCTTGTCAGTTTCCTTATATGTTACCTACTCCACTGTAACATACAAAGAAATTGACAAGGTGAGAGGACACACATTGGACAGCTGAATCTGCTCTCTTGTGAAAGACCGGGAACATCATCATCATCATCATCATCATCATCATCATCATCATCCCCATTTGTGCACTTCCAAGGCACGGGGGGGGGGGGGAGTAAGTGCTCCAAAAAGGGGCAGGGGACCAGGCTGTAGGGGTGAGGAGACAAGACAGGTTGCCATGCCAAGGACACTGGGATAGGTGCAGGAAGTGGGCTGGAGGACTGAGGGGGAAAGAAACCACACCAAGCCACCATACGCCTAATTGTTTTATCAGGGAGCAACACGGGTTAGCGAGCAAACAACCAACCCATGGTGGCTTGTTTTCAGGGTGGCTTAGCGTTACGTGCAAACTGCCCTGCCGTTCCTCTTGGTGCTCAGCACACTACTGCTTCTGGTAAACAGGTTTTGCAAAGGTTGTTGTGTCTGTAGGGGTCTACTGACTTTCTTCATTGTTTTTATATTGTACAGTCCCTTTGTACAATGTGAAATAACAACAACAACATTCAGGAACTTGCAAAACCTGTTTGATCAGAGATAACAATAGGAGAAAAGAATGTCTGTGCACACCCAAGCCAACAATAATTGAATTGTACTACTCTGAGCAGTCTTAAAAACTATATCTCCAGCAACAGGCACTGGAAGGAATAGGTAAAGGTTTCCTTGACATCTTTCCAAAAATAGTGTTTGACTTACCTGAATTCTGAAGCCTTCAGGTTGCTTTGAAAAATGCAAAACTTCCTTTGTTGACAACAATAACTCTGAACCCAGCAGACTCTACAATATGAGATGAGGCTGTCAAACACAAGCTTAAATAAGTTGTGAAATGAAATACCGGATACTTTTTTTTGTGCTAATAAACGGAAGTTAACGTTTCAGAAATCCCATTGTTCAGCTTCTCCCCTTTTCCCCATGACTCATGCATGGACTTTTGCTCATCAAAAGGTGAGGGGGTTCAAGACCCAAGCTTGCTTTGAAATCATGCCATTTGACCTTGAAGTCACTCTCCCTAACAATAATCCCAGACAAGTAGGGCAGACCATGGGCCTTCAGTGATGACAAGAACACACTCTACACATGCTCAAAGAAACTTATTTATTTTTCATTGCTTCAGCTGCACCAGGGTTGAATGTTAGCAACAGAGAACAAACCAGGGGCCTGGGTTCAGCCATCACACAAAACTTTCTAGTTCTGGTTTGTTTTACATGCTCTCATGAAGGCATGTAACCAGTTCGTTCACAGTCAGCAGGAAAAGTAAGCAATTCATAGGATCATATCATAGAATCATAGAATAGTAGGGCTGGAAGGGGCCTACAAGGCCATCGAGTCCAACCACCTGCTCAATGCAGGAATCCAATGCAGGAATGGTAATTCTGGCTTGCCGTTATGTGCAAATGCTTCCAGAGAGTCCAGTACCAAATTGCATTACCAACCGGGGACATTTGAGTGGGCTTTCCCCTGCACATATTTTTTAACAAGGGCCCTGTAACATCCAAGTAGAACTTAACCTTGCCTTTACTTCTACTGATTATACTGCTATACCCAGGGTACTCTGTTATGCCAAATGCCCCTGTCCCCTTGCATAGCACATGCACGCATGGGTAGACCAGGGTCTAGCATCAAGACCGCAATACCTGCCTTGCCCCGTGCCGCTTATTTGTTTGGCACAAATACACACGCAGGCTTCCTCCAGACCTGCCCTGTCCCTGCATTCTAATATTTGCTGTGCACAAACCACAGCTGGAGAATTACAAGGGGGACTCATGGCACAGCTCTCACAACACACGCACACATCGTCTGCTCAACCTCTGTGTCGCAGAGACCTTTAATACTCTGCTTTGTGTGCGTGTATAATGATCCCCCAACATGCTCAGGATTAAAACCGGCTGTCAAAGCACGATGGAAGCCATGCAGAGGCTGAGGACAGCGACTTTGATTCAACAGGTCCACTGCGCAGGAAGCGATCCTGCAATCAAACGGGAAGCAGCTTTTCTCTTCCATGATGCAATGGCTCTTGCAACATTGCAACGGGCTTCCTTGATGACCTCCACTTGGCCTCCCAGGTTCACATCCATCACCTCTGCGAACCCTGAGCCACATGGAGAATATTTCTTTGCATATTCATGGTTTATGTCAAACATTTTGACCCCTGATCTTCAGCCGAAAAGGCTCCCAGGGTGGAGTAGGAGGGCAATTTCATGCAGAGCAGTAGCAGGTGGGCAGGGGGTGTGGAACTCTGCCAGCCCCCTTCCTGCAGCCCAGGTGGGCTCAAACACTGAAAATAAGCCTGTCTGGTTTGCTTTTGTGGAAGCCTATGTAGAATTGCTAGAAACTTGTATCTGCATATATATATATATATATATATATACACACACACACACACACACACACACACACATACACATTTCAAATGTATTCATTGCTATGAATTCATGTTTGCATATTAAAAAAACAGGAAAAAAACTTTTAAAAAGGCTGTCTAGGGAGAGCACAGGCAGGCAGTTTTAGCTTTCTTGAGTACTTTTTGTTAAGATCCTCATGTAGAAAAGCCCTTTATGCCTCAATAGAATACATGCAATGAATTTGGTGTGCTTATATGCATATTGAACAATCAGTAGCATATAATTCAGGGCAATTCAATGCTTGCCTCTCTTATCCGTAATAAATATTTTTCGCCTTAAAAAAAAGTTGACTGTCCATGTATCCTTTCTAATTCTAACAATATGGGCCAAACTAATTATCCCCTTTGCATCCCACACCCTACCCTGCATTTGTTGGCAGATCATGATCGCAGCAGCTATTTCCGTTCCAGCCACCATAAGCACATTTCCAGTAAATTCTGTGTCTAAGATTCCTCACCCCGGCAATATTTTTCAAAGCAGCCTAATAACAGTGCGATAGGATTTATATGGCCATAGATGTCCTTGAATAACACTTAAATAATTTGGTAATGGATACTTGAACTTTGCTCCAACATTTCATAGCTCAAACTAGAGGCGATATCGTGCAACACGTTTGTGTACATGTTTCAACACCCCTATTCTCACGCTGCCTCAGCACACTCACCCCTCCCCTCCCTCCATATTACTCATTGTGTATGATTATGCGCCTGCTATATTCTGTTTCGGTTTATTCCTCAGTCATCTGGGCTGAACTGGATTCTGAATCATCATATGATCAGGGTCATACATTAAGGAAGCAATCTTATGGGCTCTGTGCACAAACAATGGAGTGCTCTAATGTCAGAGGTGTCCATCTATCCAGTGTGCTGCCAGGTTCCTGCTGGCATGACGGGAGCATCAGTGGGGGCATTTTTTTAAAAATAACATTGACCGTAAGAGGTGTTTCCATTTTCAGAGCCCATCTAGATCCCTTTCTGTGCCAGGGGTGGGGATGGGATCCGAGAGGATCCAACAGCCTCCCCCCTGCCCCTCAGCACACCTCTGACACCCCCCTTCCTCCCCGTTCCTTAGGTCAGACTCCTGACCTTGGGAGGGGGAGCTGAGATTTCCGCAGTGGCTGGGAGGGGCTAGGAGGGAGTGGGGACTTGCAGTAGGATCTCCTCCAAGGTCAGAGCTCTGTCTCCAGCCCCGGAGAAGAAGATCCACTGCATGTCATGGCCGAGGGGCCGTAGGTTTGCACTCTAAATGTGTTTTAAAATGTTGTGCTTGCGACTGGCCAGGTCTCTTTCTTTTAAAGAAAGCCACTGCAGAGAGACACATTTTTGAAATGCCAGTGCCCTGGCATCATGTGTCCATCCCCATGCATTTAGATGCATGCGTGTGGTGCCCTAAAATCAACATACATCTGCCCCTCTTTCATTTCTAGAGGTTTGAGCTGCAATCCTATATCCAGTTCCCTGGGCGTAAGCCCCACTGAACAGGACTTACTTCTGAGTATAGGGTTGTGCTGTTAAAGATCAGCTCCTAGAGAGCCAGAGAGCCAAAACCTGAAGAACTCTAGGAGACACTGTGTACACACTCAGAACACTGGAATTCCCAACATCTCATGAACAGAATAAGTGAGTTACCAGGGACAAGTGCCAGAAAATGGGAAGTGCTCCCAATGAGGGACTATTTCGGAATGTGTGTTCGTGGATATTGCAAACCGCTTTCAACAGCACATCTGGCAACCCCCTTGACTGAGCCCCCCCCCCCCGGTTATTCCAACTCAGTCTATTCCACCTTATTTACACGATTTCAAGGCTGTAACGTGATCTTGGGGGCTCCGCCTGTGACCTTGTTTCCCTGTTCACAAAAGCCCGACAACTTTTATTGTTTTATTCATTCAGAGATAAGGTAGGGTTACATGCTCTCACCTGAGAGCAGGATTATGGTGTCTTGTTTCTAAAACCGTCATCCTCAGAACTCAGTAAAAATGAGATGCTAGGAATGGATCTAGTAAAACCAAGGGCATGTTCCCACAGGGTATTTGCTGTGAAATGGGAACATTTTGAGGTCGTTCAGGGCACATGACCTTGTGGCCGCTCTGCAGCTACCTCGGAACTCTTTTTAGGAAAAGCCAGAGTTTCTGAGGCTACTGTTAGCCCATTTTATTCCTTTAAATCAGCTGATTTATTCTCTGTTCTTCTGGTGCTGTGTGCCTCATCTCCCGCATTTACTTTGGTATGAGAGCCCTGCCCAGGGGGTGTGCCTTTCACCTGCCCATGACCTTGCGGACCCTGGTCAATGGCTGTCCCCCTCCCAATTCCCCCCCATTGTTCCCACCATTTCTCAGCCAGGCACACTGGAGTTCAGCGTTCACACTGATTCACTTTGTCAGTCTGGTACTTGATATCTCACTTCATCTAACATCCATCATCCGCAGAAGTCACTTGGGAGCAATATTTATTTTGAGTAAACCATTAAAAGTGATATGGTGTTAAAACATGAAGTTGTGACCGTGCATAACCTCCCGCCTTGATTCCGAGGACCAACCACAGGGGGTAATGGAGGGATAAATTGCAAGCGGGTGGGTGGGTGGTGTGCGAAAATGTGCACTAGCGAAATGTCGCCTGGCAGACAGCAGAAGGGTGGGTAGGGGAGCCTTCTATACAAGCAAAAAGCCTGTAGTCCCCCTTCTGAAAAGCTCACTTTGCCCATAATACAAGGGTGCTGGATAGTGAAAATGCGCTATAGTGAATTGTCCCTATAGTGAGCAGAAGGGAGGGGTCAAAGGAGACTCCTACACAACCCCAATAGCTCCTAAAAGCTCAGTTAGGTCATAAAACAATGGAGCAGGATAAGCAAAAATGCACAATAATGAATATTGCTCTATTACTACAGGGAGGGAGGGGTCGAAGGAGAGTCCTTCACTTGAAATAGCACATTTACAAGACTCCTCCCCTAAGGCCTGACAGCACTTAAACAGGGTGAAACTGACACAGGGGAAAGCCATTGCTTGTATTCTGGAATGCGACATAGCGAAATTGCGCTTTAATGGGGCACAGGAACACTGCTATAGCAATGATGCGATTTAGTGAAAGATATTGAAAAATAAACAAAAAGCACGGCAAGCCAACAAAGCCGCCATACTGACAATCGGAGGCATGCGTGTGTGTGTGTGTGTGTGGGGGGACAGTATAGGAAGAGTAGGGGACAGAATTGGACTCCAAGAGTGCTGATCAATGGGATCTTCTCCAACTGGGGAGAGGTAATGAGCGGGGTACCACAGAGCTCAGTCCTGGGTCCAGTGCTCTTCAACATTGTTATTAATGACTTGGAGGAGAAGGTGCAGGGAATGCTGATCAAATTTGCAGATGACACAAAATTGGGCGGGATAGCAAATACCCTGGAAGCCAGAAACAGAATGCAGAGTGATCTGGATAGACTGGAGCGCTGGGCAGAACACAACAGAATGACATTTAATAGGGATAAATGCCAAGTTCTGCACCTAGGAAAAAGAAACCAAATGCACAGTTACAATATGGGGGATACGTGGCTCAACAACACTACAAGCTAGAAGGATCTTGGAATTGTTGAAGTTCACAAGCTGAATATGAGCCAACAATGTGATGTACCTGCCAAAAAGGCCAATGCTCTTTTGGACTGCATTCATAGAAGCATAGCTTCCAAATCCTGGGAAGTACTACTCAGCACTGGTTAGGCCTCATCTGGAGTCCTGTGTCCAGTTCTGGGCACTGCACTTTAAGAAGGATGCAGACAAGCTGGAGAGGGTTCAGAGGAGGGCAACAGAGATGATCAGGGGACTGGAAACAAAGTCCTATGAGGAGAGACTGAGAGAACGGGGCATGTTTAGCCTTGAGAAGACCGAGGGGAGATAGGATGGCGCTCTTCAAGTCCTTGAAAGGTTGTCACAGAGAGGAAGGCCAGGATCTCTTCTCGATCATCCCAGAATGCAGGACATGGAATAATGGGCTCAAGTGACAGGAAGCCAGATTCTGGCTGAACATCAGGGAAAACTTCCTGACTGTTAGAGCAATACGACAATGGCACCAATGGCCCAGGGAGGCGGTGGGCTGTCCCACCCTGGAGGCATTCAAGACAAGGCTGGACAGCTACCTGCCAGGGATGCTCTGACTTGGATTCCTGCCTTGAGCAGGGGGTGGACTCGATGGCCTTGTAGGCCCCTTCCAACCCTACTATTCTGTGATTCTATGATTCTATGACAGAACACATGGCTGGTGGGAAGGTTCTCTGATAATGCTAGACTCCACCCAGAAGCAGCACAAAAAAGCACATACGAGCACCACGCGACCACAGGGAGAATCTCCATGACACCAGTTTTGTACCAGTTCTGTACTGTTCTCCACGGGATAATTCCCAGTAGTGTATCACCAAACAAGAAGGTTCAAAGCACTGTAAAAGCACAAGAAATTGGAGAGCGGAACAAAAGCACTGCCGTGGAGATTCACCCCAGAAGAAGAGTGTCAGGGAGGAGCCACCAGGCAGCCAGCCCTCAGCCCTGAAGACACTTCAGAGGAAGAGGAGGGGGTGGGGTTGAATCCTGTCTTGGCTCATGGCACAAATGGGGACTCAGGCCAGTCCTTACAAGGCACAGTTAAATGCCACTTCCCCAGAATACATCCCAACGTGGGGGTCTCCAATACTTCAGACTCCGCTGCTCCTTTTTGGGACCCCAATCCCAGCTCTGGACACCTCTCCCATGTCCTCTTGGACCTCAGGAGCTGTGGTGATGATGGGTGCGGGCCAAAGTTCCGATCTGGTGATGTGGTGCCCAAGATTGCACCACGCAAAGTAAACTACAGTTTAACTCTTGCTGAGGCCCATTAGAAAGCAGTGTTAGGCAAACTGTATTACAGTATCAAATGGAATAGCTATGACGCACAAAAGCTATACCAGGCCCAAGTAGCAGCAGTTTGGATTGTTCCTTAGCTCCACTTAAACTCCCATCAGTCAGGACTGGCCTTAGGGGTGGGTGAGCTGGACAGTTGCCCAGAGTGCAGAGCTGTGGGGGGGGCATCAAACTGGGCTGAGGGGGGGTGCCAAGCTGAGCTCAGTGCCTGTGTTTTTGTCATGCCCTGTCTGCAGTGAGCTGGGGGGCAAAAAGCAAGTGCCTGTAATCTTTTTGTTGAAAGTTCTACAGGTTGCTTGGGTACTAACTACAAAAATGATATTTCTTCAATTAGTTTTAAAGTATGTTTCTTGTTCCGTTTCCACTTTGAAGTCATTTGCGCTAGGTGAAAATCGGGGGAACGCAGCTTTACTTTGAGCATTACTGAGCACTTTTAACGTCAAATACTATAAGCACTACAACCACTATATAAATAATAATAATAAAATAAAGCTGTAAGCTGTCGGCTGGATACCTTTTTTTATTTATAACTTTTTAAAAAGATAAAAATAATGGATATTCTAAAATCAAGAACGCTTACCAAAAGTTAGGAACTGCTACAAAACAAAAAACAAAATATTAAAAGAAAAACCTGTGATAGTTCCGCTGTGTTGGAGCAAAGGAAGAAGAATGAAGAAGAAGCTACAGCCTGGGAGACTAGTATATGGTTGGTGATACTGTTCCTTGAAGACGAGTCAGAGGGCCTGCTGAGGAGGGAGTGTTGGAGCCCACGGAGGAGAGCTTGCAGTGGGAGCCATTTTGCATGTGTGCTGAACTAAAGAGTACAGGCCTACAACTCCATGAGAGTCATCTTTTGAGAGCCACATGACAGAGAGCTCCTTTACACGAGCGATTTATTGCACGCTTCTGATTGGCTACTCATGGAAGTTTGCAGGTCCTTTAGACGATATCGTCAACCTCCAGGATGCCTTGTGTGCTTTTCCTCATTTATCCCGCTTTGAAAAGGCACGGAGATAATCCAGTATACTGGCAGTGCCAACTAGTGGCTGTATAATAAAACATATAGAAAATATGCCTCCCTGGCCCCCGCCCACCTCCAGGGTACCACCTTCTCAAGATTCCTCCATGCTGTGCCATGCCCCATGTGGGCCAACGATGGGTGCCCCGACCCATCCCTTGTGCCATGCGGCGGGCCCCTGTCTCTCAGCACCACCCCTCCTGATCCCACCCTTGAAAGTGTATGTCTGCCCCATGTGAAAAAACTGATGTTAAACCTGCAAAGAATCCAGCAGCAGAAGCCGCGGTAACGATGCAGGATTTCAACCTGGTGTGGTGAAGCTCAGAGACGTCACTGCAGTCCTAGAGCTGGAGCACGAGTGCATTGAAAGCAGAGCAGCAAATAAGAGGTTGCTCGCTCTGGGCCCTTTTATGGACATTGCTGGGGAAGGCCTGGGAGTAGCAGGGCCTGTTGCGCTGCTACGTTTTGCAATCCTGCATAAGCCATACAGCTTGGTAACACTGCAGGGCTGCCCAGGGCATGGGGGTGGGGAAGGGGGGAGAACTGGCGCAGTTTTCCCCAGAGACTTACAAAGCAAGCCCCCCCCGCCTCATTTCCTGTGCATGCCCCTGCGCAGGTTTTCCATTCCTGTGTGGCGGCCCTTGCTCGGCCCAGCCGCATTGCTCACCAGAATTCTTGGTATTTTGTTTCAAGTTTTCATAAAAAGAGGAAATGGTATATTACAGTGTAAGATGACACTGAATCTCGACATGTAATTGTGACATAACAGGAGCTCTCCCTGGCCGTGAGGAAGTAAATGTTTTACATAGTTGCGTATGAAACAGAATAGATGCTAATCTGAGGCCTAAGCTGGCTGTAAAATGTATCCTTGGGCAGCTGGGAGAGAGGGGCCTGCTTATTAGCTAGGCCTGCAGCCCAACTGTACAGTAGGCTAGTTCTCCACTACTGCTTTTTATCGGTATTATCGGTATTGAAGTGCACTGATAATGGTTGGGGCACCTTGCACATCCCATATACTGCTTTTGTAGCATTATTTCCTGCTTTTTCTTCCGTATTATCCAAAATACCGCAACGGATGGAATTGTGTGTGTGACAAGGTATAAATGCACAAGAGGCATATAACGCTACTATGATGGAATCGTACTGATATGACACGAGGTGTGTAGATCTGGCTGGAGTCTAAACCCACCATGGCAAGATAAACCTTTCTTTATGCCTGGGCAGTAACGGTCAGGCAAGCTTATGAGTGGCCCAGGCCAAGTAGCCCCGGTTGCAGAGCTGAATGTAAGGAGAGAAGGAACAGGGAAGATGTTCAGGAGGGATTCTGTGGCAGAGCAGGTGGACAGTCCTAGTCACGGCCTGCCGGGAAAAGAGTGCAAGGAGTGAAGGCCACCTAAGATTTCCAGGCAAGGTGCCACCAGCAGTTACCAGGGGGAAAGGCGTAGGAGTGGTGCGAGGCCAGGCCTGAAGGGAGGAATCCTTCCTTCCTGAGTAGTAGACAAGGCCAGCAGCAGGCCACAACCAGAAGTAGACCTGTGAGATGGAGCCCCCCAAAACAGAAAGAAGCTCTGCCAGGAGGGGTTTGGAATTTGGAGGAGGTGCTCAGGAGAAGCACAACAAGGGCCATGAGTCACTTCGCCTGAACTTGAAGTTCCTGACTTGTGTGGCAGATAACTTCCTCCTACAGAAAGTAGAGGGAGGAACTAGAGGATCGGCTATCCTTGACTTGATCCTAACCAACAGAGATGACTTAGTGGTTAAGTAGCAGTTACAGGAACTCTGGGGGAAAGCGACCATGTTATACTTGAGTTCATGGTTCTAAAGGAAGCAAAAGCCGAGTGTAGCCAAACCTGTACCCTGGATTTTAGGAAAGCTGATTTTAATAAACTCAGAACAATGATCAGTAAGGTCCCATGGCAAGCGACTCTAATGAGAAAGGAGTCCAAGATGGGTGGAAGCTTTTAAAAAAGGAAATTCTCAAGGCACAGTTACAAACAATTCCAACAAAAAAAAAGGAGAAAGACAACGGAAGAAGCCAATGTGGCTTCACAAAAAGTTTAGAGATGTCCTGAAAACAAAAAAGGACACATATAGGAAGTGGAAAGAAGGCCAAGCAACAATGGAAGAGTGCAGGCGGGTAGCACAGAATTGCAGGGATGGCGTCAGGAAGGCTAAAGCTGAGAACGAGCTGAGGTTAGCGAGGGAGGCTAAAAGCAACAAAAAGGCTTTCTTCAGCTACGTGCATAGTAAAAGACAGAGGAAAGAAATGGTGGTTCAGCTATTAAATAAGGATGGCAAAACGATAACAGATGATAAAGAAAAGGCAGAAGTGCTCAATTCCTACTTTGGCTCAGTCTTCTCCCAAAAGAGGGTCTATGACCCCTCTGGCAAAGGCAAAGTACAGGCTGAAGGGGCAGGATTGCAGTTTGAGATTGATAGGAATATGGTCAAGGAACACCTAATTACTCTGAATGAGTTCAAATCTCCAGGCCAGATGAACTGCACCCTAGAGTAATAAAGGAACTAGCAGAAGAACTCTCAGAGCCGCTGTCTATTATCTTTGAGCAATCATGGAGGACGGGTGACATGCCCGATGACTGGAGGAGGGCTAATGTTGTTCCTATCTTCAAAAAGGGATAAAAAGGAGGAACCTGAGAACTACAGACCAGTCATCAATCCCTGGGAAAATTCTGGAGCAGATGATAAAGCAATCCATCTGTAAGCACCTTGAAAACAATGCCATGATTACTTGAAGCCAACCTGGATTTGTCAAGAACAAATCCTGCCAGACGACTCTGATCTCATTTTTTGAGCAGGTCACCTCCCTTGTGGACTGTGGGAATGCTGTAGACATCATATACCTCGACTTCAGCAAAGCTTTCGACAAAGTGCCCCATGATATCCTGATGAGCAAACTAGCTCAAAGTGGGCTAGATGAAATAACGACCAGGTGGATCCACAGCTGGCTACAGAATCGGACTCAAAGAGTGCTTATCAATGGGACCTTCTCAAACTGGGGAGAGGTAACAAGCGGGGTACTGCAGGGCTCAGTCCTGGGCCCAGTGCTCTTCCACAATTTTATTAATGACTTGGAGGAGGAGGTGCGGGGAATGCTGATCAGATTTGCAGATGACACAATATTGGGCAGGATAGCTAATACTTTGGAAGACAGAAACAAAATTCAAAGTGATCTTGATAGACTGGAGTGCTGGGCAGAAAACAACAGAATGACATTTAATAGGGATAAATGCCAAGTTTTGCACTGAGGAAAAAGAAACCAAATGCACAGTTACAAAATGGGGGATACGTGGCTCAACAACACTACAAGCGAGAAGGATCTTGGAATTGTCATCGATCACAAGCTGAATATGAGCCAACAATATGATGTGCCTGCCAAAAAGGCAAATGCCATTTTGGGCTACATTAATAGAAGCATAGCTTCCAAATCCCGGGAAGTACTAGTCCCCCTCTACTCAGCACTGGTTAGGCCTCATCTGGAGGCCTGTGTCCAGTTCTGGGCAACGCACTTAAGAAGGACAAAGACAAGCTGGAGAGGGTTCAGAGGAGGGCAATGAAGATGATCAGGGGACTGGAAACAAAGCCCTATGAAGAGAGACTGAAAGAACTGGGCATGTTTAGCCTTGAGAAGAGAAGACAGAAGGGAGATAGGATGGTGCTCAAGTCCTTGAAAGGCTGTCACAGAGAGGAAGGCCAGGATCTCTTCTTGATCATCCCAGAGTGCAGGACACGGAATAATGGGCTCAAGTTACAGGAAGCCAGATTCCGGCTGAACATCAGGAAAAACTTCCTGACTGTTAGAGCAATATGACAATGGAACCCATTCCCTAGGGAGATGGTGGGCTTTCCCACACTGGAGGCCTTCAAGATGAGGCTGGACAGCCATCTGTCGGGGATGCTCTGACTTGGATTCCTGCATTGAGCAGGGGGTTGGACTCGAGGGTCTTGTAGGCCCCTTCCAACACTACTATTCTATGATTCTATGAAGGGTTCATATATACCTGAGCCAGGTGGGAGGGGACCTCTGGGAGGTCCTTCTTCGGTCTGCAGGGGATGCTGACCATGGGGCTGACCTCAGCCAACTGACCTGAGATGGAAGTTTGTTATATCTCCAGTAAAATTCTGTTCCTAACCCACCACTCGGCTGTGTTTTGCCTGCGTCCGTGGCTACTGACAGGCAGCTGATTCGGACTTCAGTCCCCATGTAAGAAAAAACAGGGCATGTCTATCATCCTGCTTGACCCCAGGGCAAGGAGGAGCTGCAGGCGAGAATTCTCGGATGTCGCGCGTGCCTGCAAGAATTCTCGCATGCAGCCCCCAGCTTTGCACACACATGCATGGCTCCTTGCAGGGGGCAGCAGCAGGGCCCTTATGTCACACCTGCACCAGGCCCCACAAACCCTCTGGGTGGCCCTGCCAAGCTGGTCATGGGGTGGGGGGTGGGGCCACCAAAAGCACCCCTCACCCAGACAGCTACTTATCCCAGGGCCAGCCCTGGTTCTGGGCAATAGTATTCTGGAAAAAAGGCCCGGAAAGGCAACTTCCAAGCAAGCCAAACCAAGAAAATTCTCCAGCCACACATAACTTCATGGGAGTGATGCAATGAGCCACAAACCATTCGCAGAAACCATGCTCCGATACCTGTTCTGGGCAATAGTCTGTATTCTGGAGAATGGCCTGGAATGGCAACTTCTAAGTGAGCCAGATCAACCAAATTCGCCCCTCTCTCTGCCAGCCAACTCCCTACCACCACCTCTTTCCCTCTTTCACTCCAGAGCACTACCCAAACACACACACACTTTTTCATCCAGGATCCAACACTCTCTCTCTCTCTCTCTCTCTCTCTCTCTGACTCAAACTAAGCCCGCACCCCATGCACCCATCACACACACCTCAATTCTCCTCCCCCTGCACCCTTGCCTCAGGACTCTGCTGCTCTTCTAATCCTCCACTGTTGCTTTGCTGCCCTCCCCAGCTCCCTGCTCGTCTCCCCAGACACCCAGGCCCCCATAGTTGCTCCACCAGTCTTCCCAGTCCTCTGCCAGCCTCCCCAAGTTTAGCTTCCCAGGCAGATCCTAAGAACATAGAGTTGGATCCTCTAACTGTCATTCATTCATTCATTCATTCATTCGTTCGTTCATTCATTCATATCTCATCTTTCTTCCATCACGAAACTCAAGGTGGCTACATGTGGTTCCCAAGTGGTTTCCCCTCCAAGCACTGGTCAGACCCAGACCTGCTTAGCTTCAGCAAGATGGCCGTCTCATGGGTCTTCAGACCATGACAACTTTGTCATGCATAGAGCCGACCCACTGAAATCAAAGGGACAAATTCCCTAAACCATCCATGATCAGGAACTGGTATAGGAATATCTTATGTGACTTCTCAATTTGTTTATGCCACATGCGTTAGGACTATGAATTTTGGTTTATTCCAAGGTAGGATTATAATATTATTTGACTTGTTAATTTGTTGTAAGATATACCCCAGAAACTCAACCCTTAAATTTTTGTTGTTGATGATAAGCAGTCGAATGGCCAGAACAAGCACCAGAATTACATTGCGTTTCATTTCAATATTTCTACATGACTTTTCCTTCCAAAGAAGCCCGAACAGGTTAACAATAATATCCCCAAAACAAATACAATAAACCCAACACAATAAAACAAATACTAAAATTCAAAACAGTTTCCATTCAATACCTAAAAAGGAAAACACTTCACTTGGTAAGTATAGTGCCAGCAAAGAGAACAAGGCCAAGAGCTCTTTACCTCAGGCCTCCGGCAATATAATATCTATTAATTCTACGTTTATATCTGGAGAGCCAGTGTGGTGTAGTGGCAAGAGTGTTGGACTAGGAGCTGGGAGATCCGGGTTCTAGTCCCCACTCGGCCATGGAAGCTCACCGGGTGACTTTGGGCCAGTCACAGACTCACAGGGTTGTTGTTGTGAGGATAAAATGGAGAGGAGGAGGAGAATGTAAGCCGCCTTGGGTTCCTTGCAAGAGGAAAAAAGGTGGGGTATAAATGCAATAAATAAATAAATAAATAAATAAATAAATTTATATCCCACCCACCCCGCAAAAGCTGATGGTGGAATATACTGGTCTCCCCCAATTTTATCCTCACATCAACGCTGTGCGGTCAGTTAGGCTGAGAGATGTCAATGGCCAAAGGTCATTGTAAGCTTCATGGCCGAGAGGGCCTCTCCCACTCTAGTCTGATATTTTAAGTACTATACCACATCTATGGGCTTCGGGACAGTAGGAGTAGCAAGCAAGCGGCAAACTCTGTTGGAAACTGGCTTTGCAGATCTTCCCTCAGAATTCTATGAAAGTTTCTTGATTCACTGCATCAGTTCCATCTAGGACAAGGAGAGTGCTGTATTTGGTTGGTTTTATTCACTCAGAAGTTGACATTCTGAGCTATTTCCCCACAACTGTTTGTGGCTCCTTGGGTTTCCTCAGAAATTCCTATTGCAGCTGTTCTTTCAGAATACATATTATTGCCCAGAATGGGTAACGGAATGTGGCTTAAGAATGCAAGAAGTGTCTTGCTGGATCAGACCAAGGGTCCATCTAGTTCAGCATTCTCTTCACACGGTGGCCAATCAGCTGCCTGTAGGAAACCCACAAACAGGACATGAGTGCAACAGCACCCTCCCACCCATGTTCCCCAGCAACTGGTGTATGTGGGCACATTCCCTCTGATACTGGAGGTAGCATATAGCCATCTGGGCTAGTGGCCATGGACAGCCTTATCCTCCATTAATCTGTTTAATCCCTTTTAAAAGCCAGCATATTGGTGGCCATCACTACATCTTGTGGTAGCAAATTCCATAAGATAACTGTGCTCTGTATGAAGAAGTCCTTCCTTTCGTCTGTCCTGAATCTCCCACCATTCAGCTTCGTGGGATGATCCCAGGTTCTACTATTATGAGAGAGGGAGAAAATGTCTCCTTATCTAGTTTCTTCACACCATGCATAATTTTGTACACCTCTATAATGTCTCTGGCAGAAAGCGAAGAGGATCTAAAGTGCCTCTTGTTGAGGGTGAAAGAGGAGAGTGCAAAAGCTGGTTTGAAACTCAACATTAAAAAAACGAAGATCATGGCATCTGGCCCCATCACTTCCTGGCATATAGAAGGGGAAGAAATGGAAGCAGTGGCAGATTTTATTTTCTTGGGCTCCAAAATCACCGCAGACGGGACTGTAGCCATGACATTAAAAGACGCTTGCTCCTTGGGAGGAAAGCTATGGCAAACTTAGACAGCATAGTAAGAAGCAGAGACATCACCTTGCCGACAAAGGTCCGCATAATCAAAGCTATGGTTTTCCCAGTAGTAACGTATGGCTGTGAGAGCTGGACTATAAGGAAGGCTGAGCGCCGAAGAATCGATGCTTTCGAACTGTGGAGCTGGAGAAGACTCTTACGAGTCCCCTGGACTGCAAGGAGGTCCAATCAGTCCATCCTAAAGGAAATCAACCCTGAGTGCTCATTGGAAGGACAGATACTGAAGCTGAAGCTCAAATATTTTGGCCACCAATGCTAAGAGAAACCTCCCTGGAAAAGACCCTGATGCTGGGAAGGATTGAAGGCAAAAGGAGAAGGGGACGGCAGAGGATGAGATGGCTAGAAAGCATCACCGATGTAATGAATATGGACTTGAGCACGCTCCGGGAGAGAGCGGAGGACAGGAAGACCTGGCATGCTATGGTCCATGGGGTCACGAAGAGTTGGACACGACTTAACGACTGAACAACAACAATGATGTCTCCCCTTACCTGCTTCCCCCCCCCTTTTCTAAGCGAAACAGTCCCAGATGTTGTAACCATTCCTCATAGGGGAGTTGCTCCAGCCCCTTGATCATTTTAGTTGCCCTCCACGATATCCTTTTTTCGAAGTGGTGATTGTGACTGGTGAGTTTGGTTGATTTGGCTCACTTAGAAGTCGCTGTTCTGGGCCATTTTCCAGGATATGGACTATTGCCTGGAATGGGTACCAAAACATGGTTTTTCGTGGATGTTTTTTGGCTTATTGCATCCCTCCAATGTAGTTATGCGTGACTGCTGTATTTGGTTTATTTGGCTCACTAGGAAATTGCTGTTCCAGGCCATTTTTCTGGAATATGGACTATTGCCCGGAATGGATACTGAAACATGGTTTCTGTGGACATTTTGTGGCATATTATATCAATCTGATTTTGTTATGTGTGACTAGTGAGTTTGGTTGATTTGGCTCACTTGGAAGTTGAAGTTTTGGGCCTTTTTTTCTGGAATACAGACTATTGCCCAGAAACAAAAAAGGTACAAAAATGTGGTTTGTGGCTTATTGCATCCCATCCATATGTGTGACTAGTGTGAGTTTGGTTGGTTTAGCTCACTTGGAGGTTGGTGTTCCAAGCCATATACCAAAATAGGACTATTGCCTAGAATGGACCACAGAACGTGGTTTCTGTGGAAGTTTTGTGGCTCACTGCATTCCCCCCCACCATATAGTTATGTGGTTGGCTTGGCTCACTTGGAAGTTGCCGTTCCAGGCCCTGCTGTTCTGTTCTAGATGGGTTCTTGGCATTATGCAGTTAATAATAATACAATATTGCAAGGGTTTCAGCCCTAAAATATTGTTCTCCAGTGTCTTGAACACATGCCATTGTTTTTGGCATTTTTTAAAAATAAAGGGGACATTCCAGCCCATTCCATTCTGTTATGTTCTGGCTTTTACATTGTCCCCCCTCCTGGAGCCCAAGGAGTAGGACTCAGAAAAGTCAAGATAGGAAAATTAATCCAAGTAGGAAGTGAAGAGAATGTTTAAAATGAAAAAGGCTGGTGAAGCCTGAGCCTCACCAGGGAGTAAAACGAAATAGTGGAGAAAAACTGGATCAAGCTGCTCAGGGGCTAGGCAACTACCTCCCCCCACCCCCAAAAGCTAGTTCAGAAATGATGGCCAATTGCAGCCTTAAAAACTGAAGAAGAGACATGGGCTTTCTTCACATGGAGCTTTTATGCTGCGATTGAGATTGCTCCTTCACGGAAGCTTGCAGGCTCTTTACATGATGCTGTGATCATTCAAGGCGTCTCCTGCACTAAATGCCCTTTGTTCTATTTTTAAATAGATGGCAGATCATGAGCTATCGATTTACCCTGTTGTGTTCCACTTGAGTTCCCTCCGTGAAAGAGGAAAAGTGGCAAGAAGAGGAGCAAGATCAGTGAAAGATAGTGGAAGACTCAGATACGGGGAGAAGGAGGGGGAAGGGGGTGGTTGAAAAGGAAGCACATGAAAAAGGGAGTCGTTGTGATCCTGCATTTACAAAGGAAGCAGAAAGCCCTGTTGTAAATGCAGGATTTTAGGCTAGTGTAGAGATGCCCATGGTCAAAGTAAGAAATCCCCCATTCTCTCAGAAAGAAGGCAAATATGCAAACTATGGCCCCAAAGGCCCGCAAATTAACAAAATGAGCAAGAAGTACTGTAGCATCTCAAACATGACACAGATGCGTCTTGGGATTGTATCCAACCACCATCAGGATGGAAATCATGGATGTGGAGATTATGTAGATCTTAACTGGAGCTTGTGTTATTCATTCAAGCTAGCTCTGGACCTTTTTATTTTCTGTGCCAGGATTCTGTCCTGGAATGTGTGAAATAATAATTCATAAAAAGGAACATGTCATTAAGCATGTGTCTTTCCTTTACTCCAGAACAACCAGAAGCGGGCCTGAAGCTATGAGAGATTATGGGTAACAGCATCTGGAATACAGGTTAAGCATTCTGTAGAGGCTCCAGCTCTCTTACGTACTGTGAGCGCTGTACCATTACAAGGTCTCTGCAGACTCATGCAGACATATTTACACCAGTTACCGACTGCCGCTCTTTGCAGCTGTAAGTACTTAAAGCACAGCCTGTTTAACACTGAGAGAGGGGTGATAATAACAGACTCTATCAGCAAGTCCTCCTTTCGCACACTTCCTTTCCGTTAGGTGTCCCATAGTTTGGAAATCACTGCAGTAATATTAGCGCACCGTGTCCAGAAATAGAAAAAAGAGACAATGCAATACTCTGACCTAGAGCATGGTTGTGTTTCTGAATCACTGTATGTGTGTGTGTGTATATATGTATGTATGCAAAAAAAAGAAAAGGTAAAGGTGTCCCCAACCAGTTGTGTCCGACTCTAGGGTGTGGTGCTCATCTCCATTTCTAAGCCCAAGAGCCAGCGCTGTCCGAAGACGCTTCCGTGGTCATGTGGCCGGCATGACTGAACACCGAGGTGCACGGAACGCTGTTACCTTTCCCGCCGAGGCGGTACCTATTTATCTACTTGCAATTTCTTGCTTTCGAACTGCTAGGTTGGCAGAAGCTGGGACTGAAGACGGGAGCTCACTCCGTCATGCAGCACTCGGGTCTCGAACTGCTGCCCTGCTGCCCTTCCAGTCTGCAGTTCAGCGTCTTAACCACTAAGCCACCGCGGCCCTATGTATGTATGTATGTATGTATATATATATATATATATATATATAGAGAGAGAGAGAGAGAGAGAGAGAGAGAGAGAGACCTTTGAGGATTACACTGCTGTCAGGATCAAGCCTCTTGGCTATATGTTCCTCACTCTGTTTGCTTAACATTTTGTCACTTGCTCAACAGTTGACTATTGGGACTATTTAGCAAATCTTGTGGGAACTCCAGTCTGGTTTTGCCTCAAGAGTCCAAGCCTTTCAGCCTTTCCACCTCTGGGGCTTATGCTTTTGGCCCCTAGGTTCTCTTCCTTTGTGGCTCCCTGGGATTTTGTCTGACGTGTTTCTCTGCTGAGTTACCAGTTTTGGAGAGCTGGAACCATGTCCCACTGACTGATGACTGGAGTTACCAGTTTTGGAGAACTGGAACCATGTCCTGCTGACTGGAGTTTCTGGAAGACTGTGCTGCAACCATGCTGGCATTTGCTTAGGATTCCAGTGTATGTGGACTTGCCCTGGGCTCCATTCCTCATCTTGATCTGGATCATGGCTCCAAGGCAAAGGCCTGCCATTGTGACCCTAATCACTGCAAACCTAAATTGCTTTAAACTGTTTTATACATTTTTTTCCCCTGCCAATCCTCCCCTCAAGATCTCCCCCTGCCCACCTCCTAGCTACAGTTATGATGCAGTCCTTGAGGCCTACAGTCCTTGAGGCCTCAACTTTAGAAAAAATGACAGAGAAGATTACAAGTTCCCTGGTTATCTTCTAAGATCCTCTGTACAGGAAACAAATGGCCAAGTTTGTGGTAAATGGGTATATAACGTTGGTGCGGTGTTGGCCAAAAGCATCAAAAAAGATTGGGTCAAACAACTAGTGTCAGCGACAGGATACTAACACCGTATCCTGTTGCCAACAGGAGGCTGCATGCATGAGGTCTAGAAACTAGAATGGCTATAACACAAAACATGTCACAGAACCTGGGCTTTTAGGGCAAAACACCTTAAAAACACCTTTAAAAAAACCAAGCAAACATAACATTTCCAGATCTCATCATAGACAATGCTATTAAAAGAGATATTTCCTTCTAAAGATTTGGAAATCAGATAGAAGCCAGGTAAGGTGCTTCCCCTGTCCTAGAACTACTCTTATGGTCTTGTTCACAGTTGCTCCTGCCAATAGAAGGGTAGAGGCAACTTTCACCAGTTCTCCCTTGTGCCCCTAAAAATCTGCTAATGAGGGCTGGAGGACCCTCCAGAGCAGTGCGGGGGGCTGCAGAGGGAAGGGGAAATTGGAGCAAATTGCATTTCCCTGTTCCACCACTAGGATCTTCCACTGGATCTTGGTCCCATCCATTAATGGAAGAGCTCTTTCCGGTCATGGACAACTAGTTAGCATCCAAGCCTAAGATAATGAATATGAGGAAGGTGCCATCTCCATTTTCCACTGCAGGCACCAAAATACCTTGGGCTGGCCCTGCACAGATCAGCTTTGCAACCCTTGTGTGAGAAACATGTGCAAGGACTCAAAGAAAAGCAAGGCACCTTCCGATAAAGCCTGTTGAATTTTTGTTTATTTGTCTTTTTCATGGGAAAGAAGTTAAATAAATAACACTTGAAAAAACAGATTGTATTTATTACCAGGGTATTTTTCTCTTTCTTTTTTGTGCGCGTGTATAGGTTTTCAGTTACCATTTTGGTTTCTCAATGTTTTCTCTGCAGGCAGCTCTTGTTGGCTGCCAACACTGCGATGGAGATGTCCTACTGCATACTGGGAATGTAGAGAAGAGGTACTGAGTTTGAAGAGCTCAAGGCATAAGGCTGCTCATCAACAGAGAAAGAGAGCATGTACATTAGGGTCTTTCTTCTCATCCTCGATACATGGTCACAGTGGAAGGTCAGCTGACTTCTGGATCCTCAAATGAAACGTATGGTGACCAATGCTCCTTTACTTTGATGGTAGGCTGTTGCGGTGCATTCTCTTTCTTCAAAGGAAGGCGTTTCGGCTTTTATTGGTAAGGAAACAGAAGAAGGAACCTCTTGAAGAACAAGGGGAGACGTTTGCTACAAAGTAGGTAGGACTTGCAAAATTGCCCACCCACAGAAAGCCCTGCCCTGAAACACCGGACTGTAAAGCTCTGGAGGAGGATGTCTCTCAATAAAGGGCACTTGAGAGTATGGCAGGCAGATGCAAGCTCTATCTTGTGACCCTCTTGGGCCAGAGCAGAGCGTCATATGGTCTAGAAACCTGGCAAGGTGTAGTTCCCCCAAGTAGGAACCAGGTAGGCACATGAGGAATACAGGTGGACATCCAGGTCACATCTGCAGTCTTAGGTGGGGTGCCACAGATGTATCCCTTGCCCACAGCTCCAATTTTTAACTCTCTCAAGGTCTGGAGTGAGTAGAAATATCCTCCCAAGCGCAGCATACCTCCCTAAGGTCCTCCGTATATACTTCTTTCAGCGGTTGGAAAAGTCTTGACAAAACAACCCTTCCATGTGGCACATTGGTGTGTATAAAGGTGGTGCAAAGTTGGAAAGCAGGAGACATCTGTTTGGGTGATGCTTTTCTCTGGCCCTATATATCAGCTGGGGCTGTTGCAGGAATTACCTCTTGATCCTTTCTTCAGCCACAAGAATCATCGACTCACGTGAGCAGCACAATATGTGAGATGGGAGCTGGTGGATCTCAGCTGTGGCAACTCCCGCTTCCTGTAAGGTATGTTTCAGATCTTTGGAGACTATAGAAGTGTCACAGCTGAGATTTGAGAGCTTCTTGCTCACACTGGACCACTTCCATGAGTGAAGAAATAACAAAAAGCAACATGTGAACTGCCGCTCCTTTGTTCCGCAGGTTAATATTTCTAGTTCTGACAAATGGAAAGAAAACAATACACTTTTGGAACCTGGATTAAGTTCTTTTCAAATGTGGGTCTAACACTGTTTTTCATTATTGAAAAGGTCTCAAAGAACATAACCCCATTATTCTATTCTATACCATACATGTAGATGTGTCTCCTATATCTCACGTTGTACTACTTGTCCAAGTATTTATAGTAGTGATGCTATTGATCCATACATCCATATGCATTTCATTCTGATGGGTAGAAGTGAAGCATTCCAGCAAAAGGGATATCCAGCTATTGCTACAGCACATATAAAAAGTGTATCCATTTTGAAAATCACTGACATTATGTGGTTGGCTTTCAGATTATTACTATTATTAATAATATTATTTTTAAGTCCGGGAAATTTAGCAAAAGACAGTTGCAACGTTCCCTGTGAAAAATGTTCATAGATGCTATACATTTCTCGGTAATGTGACATTTTGCCTATAAGTGCCCATATAAATGTTTTCAGGTATTGGTTGATGATTATTCTGTTTTTGTTTTGTTTTTAAGTTATTTTATCAAAATGGTAAAAGCTATGTGAAACACGGGGAGTTTGGAGTCCTAGATTACTATTGTAATGACACAGCCACTTGTAATAAGAGAAAACAGGTAAACACAATCACCCTGATCCAGTGAACGCAACGCACAGTAGAAACAGGTTTCCATATGTGAAACTGCCAGAGCAGATGCTACCAGAGGACAGGACATCACCCAGCACTGTGCTGATCTGTGCACGTGGTTCATGTGCTACTCTGCGGTGGCCCCCGCAAATCAGCCTGCGTGCAGTCTTGAGAGCCAGGCAGTGTCTGTCTATCGACGCACACACCTTATACGCACACCCTTCTGCTGCTCCTGCTGTTCTCTGGATCGAGGGCATTTGTGAATGTTTTCTTCGTATTCTTCGAGAGTCGATGTGGGTATGAATTTTTTTCTACATCGCTTTAAGCTAATTAAGATTTTCCATCTCCGAGCAGGCTCAAGAAATAACCTCAACAGCAGCAAGAATTGTGAGAGAATGGCTTAAAAGTTCCGAACATTGATTCTTTCCCCTACCCTGCGCTTAATGTTCTAATGGATTCCAGCAAAGAAGAAAAAAAAAATATTTAAAAATCAAATACTTCTAACATGAAGCATCTTGGAGGGGAACTGGTGGTGTTGTTAATGTGTGTTCAAAGAGGATATTCAGCATTAATGTGACGGTGTGATTTGTTTTGTCTTCTCTCCTCTTGCACATTAATAACAGACTGAAAAACCTCCCAGCACTTGGTAATTACATCTAGATTGTAGCTCTTTGGGGCTTTTGTACTTCAGGCCTTGAAATAACTTCTAAGACTGCAATACTATGCACACTGTCTTAGGAGCAAGCCCCACTGAACAAAGTTAGAAAAACGGAGAACAGCAGAATCATCTTGTTCCCAAATCTTTTTATCTCTGGAGCATTGCGTGATGGGAACATATCCCAACATGGTATCCTCCAGATGTGTTGGACAACAACCCTCATCATCCCCACCTAGCATTGGCCACACTGGCTGGGATGATGGGAGTTGTAGCCCAGCACATTTGGAAGGTATCAAGAGAAAGAGGCTTTTGCAAAGTCTGTGTGTGATGAGAATCTCGACTGTAAGACTGGGAAACAATGGATTCAACCCTACTTTGACATCTGCCAAAGAATTCAACCATGGCTGTGACTTTGACGTGATTTTTTTGTTGTTCATTGCTCAAGAATGAATGTTAAGGGAGGCCTTTTATATAAGCAAGGCCCTACCTCCCAAAGTACTTTTTCCGTGTTTGCTTAATAACAGTCTCTTCAGCCATTGTGCATTCCAGCATCTAGTGGACACAATCCATCCGAAGTAGATGTAGACTCTCTCTATCTACTCCAATGGACCTATGGTTTTCTGAGGATGTGTGGGGTGGGAAGGTTTTGTTTTTTTATTTTTGGTCACACCACAGTGCTAATTGTAGATGACTCCTCTGACTTCTTCTGCTTGCTGGGCAAGGATTTGAGATATTCCAGGTGCCGTCGGGCATCTTCTTGGTTCTGCCGGACATAGTAGATCAAGTATGAGATCACCATGGCGAACCAGCCAAACATGGTGACCAGCATGGCGATGTCTGTGGTCTTTTTGTAGATGTTGCAGAAGTCTATGTCCCCAACCAGTTGTAGGAAAGGCTTTCCAATGTGTTCCTTCCGTGCAGAGGCATCACACACAATACCATCAGAGGTGCCAGCAACCAGCTCTACTCTCTCAATGAGCTGTTGGAGTGTGCAGTCACAGAGCCAGGGGTTGCTGGAGAGGTTGGCTTTGGCTTTTAGTGTATTCAAGACATCCTTGTTGACAGACACTAGTTTGTTAGAAGACAAGTCCAAAGAATGCAGATTTTCCGACAAGCCGCGGAAGGCTCCGACTTCTACCCGACTTATGACATTGTGAGACAAGTCGAGTTCCATTAAAAGTGGCAAATTCTGAAAGGCGTCATTGGGCAGGAAGGAAATCTGGTTGTAATCCAGGTACAACTTGTTGGTATCATTGGGTATATCTTTTGGGATAACTGTAAGCTGGGCTTTGCTGCAACGGAAAGTTTTGAAGCCATCTTCAGTGGAGGGATAGCAGCCCTTGGGAAAGGTGGTGGCTGAGTGGAAGCAAAAGGCCATCAGAACAAAACTCTGGAGGAGCAACCACATGGCAACGGAGTGGTAGAGGAACCAGTCCAGAAAAGGCATGTCGGGGCATCTGGATAACTGTGCATCCACTCTGGCATCTGTTGCCTCTTGAACTTTCTTTGCCTCTCAGGAAGTCTTGGAGACAGTGGTTTGTGGAGCACTATCTGTGAAAGACACAGCAAGGAAGAAAACAAGGTTGGAAACACTGTTTTTCCATCAGAATGAAATCCCCTCCCTCCAACATATATGGGCTGGACGTACTTTTGATATGAATATGCACTGGTCTTAAAGTGGAAGTGGGGAACCTGTGGTCCTCCAGATGTTGGATGCTGGGAGCTGGTAGTCCAGCAATATCTGGAGGGCTACAAGTTCCCCACTCCTGTTTCACAGTGTACAAAAATGGTGTACAAAAGTGGCAATTAGTGGTGTGCCCTTCAATATATTGCTGTCCTAAGTGACAGCTTGGGTTGCTTCTGTAGCTGGGTCTGATTTGCATGTAGGGAGCTTTGGAGACTGCTAATTCTATAAGACACACTTGTACGTGCATGGTGTGGACTGTTACGGAGGCATGTACAGTATATCTACAATAATTGGTTGATAATACTGGCAAACAGACCAAGTTAATAAGTTGGGAAGAAGAATCACATTTACTTTTCCTAAATGAATATGCCCCATTTTCCTTTGCCCCCCCCACGCCCCCCTTAACATTACCAGAATAGCCACAAGTTGCCAAAAACACACTGTGGGCACATCTGTACTACATACTGGTTTAATAGTCATGCCCTCTCCCTAAGGTACCCTGAGAGCTGTAATTCTGGGAAAGAGGTGACTGCTCCATACCAGAGATTTCTCAGCACCATCACTAGACTAGAGTTCCCCGGATTCTTTGGGGGAAGCCATGACAGTTAAACTAGCATGAAACAAAGTTATTATCACAGCTGCTGGATGACCATGAAATTCCTTGCTTAGCAATACTCGAGGATGACCAGCTGATGTTTCAAAAGTGGGAGCTAAGACTGGAGGTGTTCTGCTGAGTGGGCAAGTTGTTTGCACGGCAGGGGATGTGACTAAGGCTCTTCAAGGGATGTGTGAGAGGGAGAAAGAAGGAGTTTCCTGTTTGAATGTGGGCAGACACAGATAAGACTGGCAGTTGCTGACTGGAGTTGGCTAAACCTGAGGCATCCTTGGGGTGCCATTGCTGTCTTTAGGAACTTGATACAGGATCAGGACTTGTGCCGCTGACTACATGAGTTCATTTATTTGCTACTGCTTTTATATTTGTAAATAGAGATACATTACAAGAGATAACCTACGTCTCCTTAGTTTATCCAAAGAATATTAGCCCTGGTATGCTGTTTTTAGATTTCTCAACTGGGGGCCAATCTACACTAATGTTTTATCCCAGTACTGTAACGTCTGATTCACTCACATGGCACACCATGAACTCCCCAACCTGTTGTCCTGATGCTATTTTTGCCACAATATTCAGCTTTTTCCAAAACTATTTTTACACTGTGTTTTTGTATGTGTGATTGCAGTTTCCATGCTCTACCAAGTCATGAGTGTTTCAGTCTAGTGGCATTATAACTCTTACCAATGGGAGTGGCTTTAAAGCTGGACCCATCTTATGACACCCCACCTTCTCCTGCCACCCTCATCTTTCTTCAACTCCTTCCCTCCCCTGCTCTTTCCCCGCATGGATTTTGGTTCAAGGAGCTTCTCTACACCAGCAATGTATTGCACGCTTGTGATCGGCCACTCACGGAAGTTTGCGGGTCCATTACATGATGTTGTCGACATCCTGGGCCCCTCCCACACTGCGCCTTTTCAGGTTTATCCCGCTGTAAAAAACACCGGACTAAATGAGGTATTTTTTTTTAAATGCACAGAATTGGTAGTGTCTAATGCCGTCATAGTGCTAGATTTCAGCCACTAGATGGCATTGTCTAAAGGAAAACATAGGAAAAGTGCCCAAATGGAAGGTTTCAATTCAAACCACGCGGCCACCCATATTCACCCATGTTATGGAGCCAATTGTAATCCCATAAGGCATCCGGAAGCAGAAAGCCCTGGTAAGGCAGTGGGGTTTTCCATTAATGTGGAGAAGCCCTGGGGCTCCCTCCTGCTGCTTGGACCAAGGAAGAGACGGAGAGAGCCGGCCCGCCTCACTGCTGCTGAACAGAGAGAGGACTGGTGCTGCTGTATCTCCTTTGAGCACCACGAAAGAGCGCAGTGAAAAAGGAAGGAAAGGGGGGGGGAATAAAAGGAAAAGCAAAGAAGTGGCATCCTTTCGCCCAGCAGGATCGGGGCCTTCAAAGGGATGATTTCTAAAAGAAGAGGCTGTGGGATTCTTTACTGGGAGGGGGAGCAACGCAGCTCCTCTTCTCAGCTCACTAGTAAAAGGAAGTGCTGTCACAGCAGGCTGGTCAAGCCTGCAGCCCTGCGGCGTACCGTTTAAAGGAAAAGTCCCCACCACTTTCTTAACTTTGAGTAGCAGCAAGCGGAACCAATCAGACACGGCCCTGGGGAGGGCCACGGCCAACGAGGGCACAGGGATGGCAAAGGGGCAGTCCGTATGTTGCTCCTGTGCCCTTGTTGGTGGTGTTCCCCGCAAAGGCAGCATCTGTTCGAGTAGCAGCAAGCTGAACCAAAGTCAAGAAAAAAAGAAGCCCCGTTGTATTTCAAGCAGCGTGCCGTGGGGCTGCTGCCGCGACTGGCCGGCTGCCACAGTGCTTCCTTTTACTAGTGAGTTGAAGGGGGGAGGGGCTGCTGCCACCACTGCAGGAGGAGCCGCTGCCGCCTCTGAGGGAGATATTTGGGGTCCTCAATTGTGGCAGATCACAAGCTGAATGTGAGCCAACAATGTGATGTGGCTGCAAAAAAGGCAAATGCTATTTTGGGCTGCATCAATAGAAGCACCGCTTCCAAATCCCGGGAACTACTAGCTCCCCTCTACTCAGCACTGGTTAGGCCTCATCTGGAGTCCTGTGTCCAGTTCTGGGCACTGCACTTTAAGAAGGATGCAGACAAGCTGGAGAGGGTTCAGAGGAGGGCAACGAAGATGATCAGGGGACTGGAAACAAACCCTATGAGGAGAGACTGAGAGAACTGGGCATGATTAGCCTTGAGAAGAGAAGACTGAGGGGAGATGTGATAGCGCTCCTCAAGGACTTGAAAGGCTGTCACAGAGAGGAAGGCCAGGATCTCTTCTTGATCATCCCAGAGTGCAGGACACGGAATAATGGGCTCAAGGTACAGGAAGCCAGATTCCGGCTGAACATCAGGAAAAACTTCCTGACTGTAAGAGCAATACGACAATGGAACCAATTACCTGGGGAGGTGGTGGGCTCTCCCACACTGGAGGCATTCAAGATGAGGCTGGACAGCCATCTGTCGGGGATGCTCTGACTTGGATTCCTGCACTGAGCAGGAGGTCAGACTTGATGGCCTTGTAGGCCCCTTCCAACCCTACGATTCTGTGATTCTATGATCCTGAGGCTGTCGACCTATGGCCTCTGGTCCAGCGCAGGTAGCGTCACTGCTGGCACCAGCCAAAGACGTTTTTATTTTTCCAGGCCTTTTAAACAGATTAACTGCTGTTTGTATCATTGTTTTATGATTGCACTGATTATATTATGATTTAAATCATAATATAATTTAAAAATTATATTATGATTGTATTGTTTTTATGTATTCTTGTAAACTCTCCTGGAAACTCTGGTGAGGGTAAGTACGGAAATCAATCAATCAATCAATCAGTCAGTCAGTCAGTCAGTCAATCAATCAATCAATCAAACAGTAAGGGCACAATCCTATGGCTGCTAGTCAGCGGCTAGATGGCCATAGGATAAGTCAGTTCCCAGGAACCGAGCTTGGAGCCTGTGCTCTGAGGTTGGTTCCCTGAGAACCGACCTCCATCCCCCTCCCGTGCCGCCTCGTAAGAGCAGCGCGGAAGAGTGAAAACAGGTTGTTCCTGGGGGCGAAGCTTCCTATGTTTTGTCTGGCATCCCCTCCCCGCTCCAACTTCCCGCAGCCAGACAGCTGAAATAGGCTGTCGAGCCATGAATGCAGGGTGGCTGAAGCATGAAGGGGAAGATCCTGCCCTGCATTGGATAGACAGCCGCCTATGAGTTCGGAGGCGGCCACCAGCCTGATAGGATTGCGCCCTCCAGCATTCTTCAGCTGCCGCAGTGTGGCACACACCTAGGTTGCAGACCTGTGGAGTGGTGATGCTTCACATATATACACCCAGCCAATATGACATCCAGCCACATGGAACCCCACACACGTGGCTGTTGTTTTCACATGCCCAGTGCCCCATTCAAACTGTGCCTGAGAACCTGGCAAATTCCCCACAGGGTTGTTGTTGTTGTTGTTTTTTGAAGAAAAGAAATACAGGGATCTTAATCTCAAAGGAAGTTCAACCAGCAATGAATTGCTTTCACATACAAGCCTCTTGCAAGATGACAAGTACTAAATTCCATACCAGAGTGTCAAATTCCACCACTTAGCAGATGACAAACCCTGTCCTGGTTGTAGATGGAACAGGAACAGCGGCTCAAATGACTAGGCCAGGAACTGAGAAAGTGACACCAGTCAGCAAGTGCTAGCTTTTGATGCTCCGAAGCAGGGAGCGTTCTAAAAAGCTATAATCGCCTCACTGTATTGCAAAAAAACTGTTCCTGATTGGCAACAATAAGAAAACATATTGCCAGCAACCTGTCACGACAGCCAAAAGGGATGCCACGCTCTGTTATATTAACGTAATTGCAACATAAAGGAATTTTGGTCACGGTCAGGATCCAAAGAGCTATGCAGTCAGCCCCATCATGCACGTAGCAGGGCTTCCAAGACCCCATTCTTTGGGAGCAGCCTCCTGTGCCACCCAACCCCCCCTCTGAAAACCTGGGGGTGCTTCAAGTAACTCACAATGTGATGTGAGGAGGCGCAGTCAAGGGGGACCATCCACTGGGCATATGCGCACGCCCTGGCCATACTGTTACGAGACTGGGGGTTTGGACAGGAGAAGGTGAATGGGGCTTGAACAACTGCTCAAAGGTGGTTCAATTTGCTGGCCAATAATTCTTTTAAGAGAAATTACAGCTGATGGGACTCCTTGAGAACTTACGGTTAGAGCTTTGCGTCTCGATACAGGTCCCGCCTAGAATGTTTTGAGTATGGAAGACTGATCGGAGAGGGGGCAGACCTCCTCTCCTCCCAGCTAAGGATGATGCGATCCAGGGGTCTGTGTGTGAGGATGAGAGACACGAAGAGCTGAGTTTGGGCTCTGTAAGCCAGCAGCATTTGAGGGTGTGGGCTCTCCAGCTCTGATCTGGGAGCGGTGGACTTTGGCTGACTGCTGGTCTGTTTGAGCCAGATTTCCCCATCCTGGTGCCTCCAGATGTGTTGGGCTGCAACTCCCATAATTCCCAGCCAGCATGGGAGTTGCAGTCCAACTCATCACGGCACCAGTTAGGGACGGCTGCGGTCAGCTGTGGCGGCACCTGTGTGCAACCTCTCTGTTTGCAAGTCAACTACAAGCAGAACTAAAGCACCAAGAAGCCTGCAGTGACCAAGGAAATGACCGGGCAAAGTGCTGCACCCGGGAGGAAGCGGGTGAAGCCGAACAAGAGCTAGACGGGACCTTTGAATCCCAGCTGAAGAACGGAGATTCCCTGCTTGCCGGAAGAGCTGGCCAGGGCACCCCTTCCTGTTGCTAAAAATGGGAGGAAAGCGTTTCTAGCCAGCTCCCAGAGGAAGACATGAGTCACAGGCAAGGGGCACCCAGGCCGAGAGGTTTCTCATTGCCAGCCAAGCGGGTCAGCGCTCCTCTTGTGCGGGCGACTTAGCTGCCAGCGCGCCGTCCAGCAGGGCGAGGAGGCTCTTCCGTCGCCCATGCAAAGCGTTGCAGTTCTGTTCTCCCAATGTTGTTGTTGCTGATCTTAAAAATAAACCCTGGCAGGAAAAAGTGATGTAGCGAGGGGGGTGGGTGGGAACCACCAACAGAGAAAGGAAACCCGATAGCAAGAGGCCCCAAACCTGATGACATCAGATAAGCCCTTTGTGAAAGGTACCCCGGGCCAGCAGCAGCCTTGGCTCTGAACAGAAGCAGCGGCTGGATTGTGCTAATGCCAAACCTTGGCGCTGTGCTCCTGACGAGCGCCGCTGAAGACACGGTCCACCCGCGGTCCTCCTTTACAGAGAACAGTCCTCTGTGGGATGGGATGGCACAGTCTTCCCCACTCCGGTGAGACATGTCGTATTTCTACCTAAATTGTATTCTTTCCAAATCTGCATCTATACATATAAATTAGCATATGCACATTTTATGCAAATCTCTCTTTTTGGGGTGATGTTTTCTCTTCTTTGTTGACACATCAGTAGCCACCCTACCTGCCCCCACCTCCAATAGGTGGTTCCCAGTCTGAGCCTTCTCAGTGCTTCCATATGGCCTCTGATGGTCATGAGATGAGCAAGGAAGCAGTTCTACATTGGGAAGTGGTTCGACATCAGGGAGTCTGGTTAGGGTGACCACTTACAATTTGCCAAACAAGAGGGAATGGGTAGGGTAGAAGCACCCAACTCATTACACTTAACGGATGTGTATATCTACCTGCCTAGTCCCAAACCGTCATTTTCTGGATATTTCAATTTATTTATTTATTATTATTTATTATTAAATTTATTAATCGCCCATCTGGCTGGTCACCCAGCCACTCTGGGCGATGTACAGCATACAATAAAACTGTTTAAAACAATAAAATTCTACAATAAAAACATTTTCTAAAATACCCTAACCCACCCCAAATGCCTGCCTGAACAACCACATTTTTAATGCACGACGGAAGCTCATTAAAGAGGGGGCATGACGGAGTTCCTTAGGGAGGGAGTTCCACAGAGTGGGGGCCACCACAGAAAAGGCCCTCTCCCTCGTCCCCACCAGTCTAGCTGTCCTGGCTGATGGGACAGAGAGAAGGCCATCCGAGGCTGATCTTGTTAAGCGGCCTGTCTGGTGCTGCTGGAGGTGCTCCTTGAGATAGGCTGGGCCGGAACCATATAGGGTTTTAAAGGTCAAAACCAACACCTTGAATTTGGCCTGGAAAACAACTGGTAACCAGTGCAACTCCTTCAGCACTGGAGTGATGTGATCTTGCCGGTGGCTGCCTTCAATCAGGCGAGCCGCCGCGTTCTGTACCAGCTGCAGCTTCCGAACCATCTTCAAGGGTAACCCCACATAGAGCACATTACAGTAGTCTAAACAAGAGGAGACCAGGGCATGTACTACCGATGGGAGCAGATGGTCGGGAAGGAAGGGGCGCAGCCGCCATATCAGATGGAGTTGATACAGCGCTGTCCGGCTCACAGCTGACACCTGAGCCTCCATGGACAGCTGGGAGTCCAAAATGACCCCCAGGCTGCAGACCTGGTCTTTCAAGGGTAGCCGTACCCCATTCAACACCAGGTCAACATCCCCCAGCCTCCTCTTGTCTCCCACCAAAAGTACCTTGGTCTTGTCAGGGTTCAGCTTCAGCTTATTCCTCCCCATCCAGCCACTCACCGGCTCCAGACATTTGGACAGGGATTCTACGGCCAACCTTGGTGAAGATTTGAACGAGAGGTAGAGCTGCGTGTCATCTGCCTACTGATGACACCGCACCCCAACCCTCCTGATGATAGCCCCTAGTGGCTTCACGTAGATGTCAAATAGCATCGGGGAAAGGATGGAACCCTGTGGCACCCCACAAGTGAGTGGCCACGGGTCCGAAACCTCCTCTCCCAGTGCTACCCTCTGGTACCTGCAGGATAAGAAGGACCGGAACCACCGCAATACGGTGTCTCCAATGCCCAACCCCTCCAGGTGGTCCAGGAGGATACCGTGGCCAAGGGTATCAAAAGCCGTTGAGAGGTCGAGGAGAACAAGGAAGGAGCATTCACCCCTATCCAGAGCCCTCCTCAGCTATTTCAAGAGTTAAAAATCTCAACATATACTGTGCACAAATTTTATATCTAATGTGTGGGTGACCAGTGGGCCTTGGGGCAGGACAAATGTGCCTGGGGGTGGGGGAGTAGAAAGATCTGACTCCACTCCTCTTCTGTGCAGTATTAGAGTCAGATTGCTCTTGAAAAGCTTGGGATGAACCACACAAGTTGCTCAATGACAAATATTTTTGCTAAATAAAATTCACAGCCAAAACAAATTTAGAGATGGGGGAGGGGGACAAAATCTCAGATTCTTCTTGTGCAACCAAGATTTTTAAGATGCAGGTTTTATTCTAAGTATCTCTTAAAGTCAAATTATAAAAGAAATATATGAAGATTTTTAAGATGCGGGTTTTTTAAGATGAAGGTTTTTTAAGATGCAGGTTTTATTCTAAGTTTCTCTTAAAGTCAAATAATAAAAGCAATATGTGAAGATGGCAAAAGTGGCAGAAATTTGAAAGGTTGCATTTTATTATGTAACTTTAAGAACTGATTCCTGAATTGCATGCTTTCCTCTTCCCTGCCCATTCCGTTTTCCTTTTGTATCAAGTCTACTAGATTGTGAGCTTTTGGACAGGGACAGCCTTAACTTTTAATCTCTGTATATTAAAGACTTAAAATGTACTGTTATAAAGCGCCTTTATAAGGTGATTTTTATATTCCATTATAAGGCGCTTAGGGAGCAATCCTATCTGAATCGATGGTGGCCTCCAATCGCGGGGGTGACCGCCTATCCACGGCGGGGCAGGAGGAGTGTGGAGGAGCAGATGTCCTTCATGCTGCCTCCACCCTGCTGTTGCGGCTAGACAGCCAATTTCAGCTGTCTAGTCGTGGGACCTTGGAGTGTGGGAAGGGGCGGCCGGATGACACATAGGAAGTGTTGTACCAGCACTTCCAACCTTCCTGCCCTGGCCCGCCCCCGGGAACGCCCTGTTTTCCCTGCTCTGCGCCGCTCTTCCGAGTGCGGAGCTGATCCGTGCTTATGGCCATCTAGCCACTGACTAGCGGCCATAGGATTGCGCCCTTAATAACTGAATAACAATAACAACAATAATAGTAATAATAATTCTGAAATGTTGGTGAACATGGTGTAGACTACACATTTCCAGATTTAATTGCTTTGTTACATTGATATGTTTCTTAAATGACCCCAAGGCCAGCTGTATGATCGGTCACTTTCCCAGGCCGAAGAAAACAAGAGCTGCAGTTTTCCAAGTGGCTCACTGGGAAAAATACAGATATAGAATTGAGCATGCACAACTTAGAATGGTAGAATATTCTAGAGCGTGATGGAGCACAAAGCAACCCACTCCCTCCCCTCAGTTGGGCATCTTCTCATGAGCCCCCCTGTGGAACCCATGGCCACGAATGGGTAGACCGGGCCTTCATGCAGCCTCAGGCACACAGGGCAAAATTATTATTATTTATTATTTATTGCATTTATACCCCGCCTTTTTTCCTCTGGCAAGGAACCCAAGGCGGCTTACATTATCTTCCTCCTCTCCATTTTATCCTCACAATAACAACCCTGTGAGGTGGGTTGGGCTGAGAGTCTGTGACTGGCCCAAAGTCACCCAGTGAGCTTCAATGGCCGAGTGGGGACTAGAACCCGGATCTCCCAGCTCCTAGTCCAACACTCTTGCCACCACACCACACTGCAGAATATGCACATGCATTTGTACATCTGCATCGTGTGCACACATGTCCCAACTCTGCAAGCATATAGGCCTGTATGCATGACCAGGAACCGTACTGTTTGCAGGGTCCTCGACTGTGCATATGAGCATATGCTGCAGATACATGCACATAGCTCAGGGTGACCGATCCTGCTCTCTCATGCACATCTGTTGTATGCACGTTGCCTCAGGGAAGAGGGCTCAACTGTTATGTGCCAGGAACAAGAACATAGTTTTTCCCACCTTTTAAGCATCAGATGGTCTTGGACCACAGATGATAGCAGCAAGATCCAGACACCTTCCCATTTGCGCTACGTTGGTAGCATGGCAGAAGAGGAAACTGCTGATTGGCTCTCTCCCATGCAGCACTGCCACTGCGGCAGATCAGGGCTGTGCACTCGTTTTAAACTGAATGGGAAAATGAACAAATTCGCCCCATTTCAAAATGCAAATTAATTCATTTTTAGGTAGGGATGTACGAAAGTCACTTACCTGTTCGCGGATTATGCTTATGGTGGGGGGGAGGCGTTCCGTCCTTCCCTCCGGAATCCTCGATGGGGGGGGAGGCACTCCATTCCTCCCCCCCCGGAATCCTCCGCAGCCGGCTGTGCTCTGCGGCAGCTCTGCGGAGCAGCCGGCCAGGCCCAGTCAGGCCAGAGCTGTCCGCAGCCGGATTTCCGGCCGCGGAGGGCTCTGGGTAAAAACACACACAAAAAACCACGTACCAACAACCTCCGATATGCAGACGATACCACCCTAATGGCAGAAAGCGAAGAGGATCTAAAGAGCCTCTTGTTGAGGGTGAAAGGGGAGAGTGCAAAAGCTGGTTTGAAACTCAACATTAAGAAAAGTAAGATCATGGCGTCTGGCCCCATCACTTCCTGGCATATAGAAGGGGAAGAAATGGAAGCAGTGACAGATTTTACTTTCTTGGGCTCCAAGATCACCGCAGATGGTGACTGTAGCCATGAAATTAAAAGACGCTTGCTCCTTGGGAGGAAAGCTATGGCAAACCTAGACAGCATAGTAAGAAGCAGAGACATCACCTTGCCGACAAAGGTCCGTCTAATCAAAGCTATGGTTTTCCCAGTAGTAATGTATGGCTGTGAGAGCTGGACTATAAGGAAGGCTGAGCGCCGAAGAATTGATGCTTTTGAACTGTGGTGCTGGAGAAGACTCTTACGAGTCCCCTGGACTGCAAGGAGGTCCAATCAGTCAATCCTAAAGGATATCAACCCTGAGTGCTCATTGGAAGGACAGATCCTGAAGCTGAAGCTCAAATATTTTGGCCACCTAATGCGAAGAGAAAACTCTCTGGAAAAGACCCTGATGCTGGGAAAGACTGAAGGCAAAAGGAGAAGGGGACGGCAGAGGATGAGATGGCTAGATAGCATCACCGATGCAATGAATATGAACTTGAGCACGCTCCGGGAGAGAGCGCAGGACAGGAAGGCCTGGCATGCTATGGTCCATGGGGTCACGAAGAGTCGGACACGACTGAATGACTGAACAACAACAACGGCCGCTGCCATTTGCGTTCCTTATTTTTGCCCTCTTAATATACGTAAATATTTACATAGACTATGACGGCGAAAATAAAGGGGAGCGCAAATAGCGTAGCGGGCGCTATTTGCGTCCCTTTTTGATTCCCTGTTTTAGCCTACGTAAATATTTACGTAGCCTATCAAGTCTTTTTTTTTTTTTTTACAAGAGTGGAAATGGTGGCGGTGGCAGCCGGTCGGAAGACCAGCCGCCGCAGCTGCCGCCGCCGCAGCTGCCACCACCCAGAAGATCTGCCCCAGGTGAGTCTTGTCCCGAGGGGGATCCGCGGGGGGGGGGCGGGGGGCGGCAGGCCGTTCCGACACAGATTTCGGGGGTCCGAATGCACTGGCATTGGGCCTCACCAAGATCCGTGGCGGAATTCTCTGCCATCCCCATTTTTAGGTGCTTTGCACTGCAGACATCGCTTTAAGTTGACCAGACCGGCTAGTACTCTGTGCTAGTACTTTTTGGTTCACCAAAAGGTCACAGGGTGGCAAAGGGAAGGAGAGGGAGGGCCTGGTGAAACTGGCACGTTTGAAGTGTCAATCCCAATTGTACTTCATCGGTGTGATTTTAAAAAATTACCTCTGAAACAGGAATCCTGTGTCCTACCCGACTACACTTTGGCACATCTGATGCACTTGGGGCCATTTATATGGTGGCCACTTATTGCCAAGAAATAGGAAATGTGTTGCCCACAAAGAGGCCCAAAGAAGACACTTGTATAAAATGTGCGCGTGCTGTTTTATATGCATAGAGGCATACTTAGAAATAACCCTGGGTTCCAACTCTTGTCAGGGGAGAGACAAGCCAGAGGTCTGGGTTTGGACGACCGAATAAACAACCCAGGGATGAGGTGTCCCTGGTGGCGGCAGCAGTTGAACTGCATGAACTAGCAAGGGGTCCTATGAAAAAATGCACAACCTGGATTGGTATGATGTGTGAACAGGGTCAATGACTATAAGTCATAGAGAAGTGCAATACTTCTCCCCATGGTGGGGAAGACCGTGACTAGATGGCCTGCATGTCTACTCAAGCTGCTGCCCAGGTGATGACCGCTGATGGGCAACTTCAGGGCCTCTGCTGCTCTACAATGCAGTCCCTGGCTGTGCATACAAGCCTATGCATGCAGAGTCGGTACATGTGTGCACACAGATGTACAAACGCAAGTGCATATTCTGCGGGCAGGGCTCACCACTGCAATGCTGTTCCCTCCTGTATGCATGAATGCATGGAGGCCCAGTCTACCCATCCACTGCCATGGGTTCCAGGGAGCCCAGGTCTACCCACTCTTTGACTGTAAGGTAAAGAAGTCCCCAACCAGTCGTGTCCGACTCTAGGGTGTGGTGCTCATCTCCATTTCTAAGCTGAAGAGCCAGCACTGTCCGAAGATGCTACCGTGGTCATGTGGCCGGCATGACTGAACACTGAGGTGCACGGAACGCTGTTACCTTTCCCTCTGAAGCAGCACGTATTTATCTACTTACAATTTCTTGCTTTTGAACTGCTAGGTTGGCAGGAGCTGGGACTGAAGACGGGAGCTCACTCCATCATGCGGCACTCGGGTCTCGAACTGCTGTCCTGCTGACCTTCCGGTCTGCAGTTCAGCATCTTAACCACAAAGCCACCGCAGCCCCCTCAAATGGAGGGGGCCTTCAAACAGAGGACTGTCCTCTATAAAGTAAACCCATGGTCACCGTCACCAGCTTTGTTGCCCTCCGTGTTTTGGGGGCTGAACGTCCTCAGCAGGGAGCCTTCTCTACTCACCCAGGTGCCCTGTGTGACTGCAAACTCTGCTCTTCCAGGGTTCTAAACTGCAGGTGTGGTGAAGGCTCCCTATGGCAGACGTTCCCTTCTCAACACATGGAAGGCAGTGAAGCCAGCAATGGGGGCATGGCAGAGGGGGCAGGGCTGGGGAGCTTTGCCCCACTCTCCTCTTCACTGTGTGAGGCCTGAACACTTGGAGGGGGCTAAGACCCCCCGCCTCCTGTGCCCCATCCAAGCCTTTGCCAGACACTGCCCATGCTCTACTCTGCAGCCATGAGAGTTAAGAACGTGGGGTTTTTTCCTTCAAAACAAGAAAAGGAACCACACATGAGAAAGAGAAATAAATAATAATAGTAGTAATAGTAATAATAAGAACAGAGAAGCAAAATTCTGCACCAGATATAACATTCTGCCCTTGCTGTGATCAAAACTATGCAATCAGCGGGAGACCAGACTTCCCAAATCTAGGATCAATAGGCCGTTGCCCATTTCAGAAAGCCAATGATGCCCTGTGGGCTTTGAGAAAATTGTCTTCTGGCTCTGTGGAAGGATAAAAGGTTTTGAGCCTGTGTGTTTTATGAGGGTAATTTGGTCCAGATTTCCATGAAATGAGCCAAGCAAAGTTGTTTGGGTCTTTCCTCCCTTTCAAGCAAAGGGGCTGTTGCCAGGAAGGCAATCCGATTAAAGGGTGAAAGGGATTCACGGAGTGTTTCCAGCCTTTGCAAATTATGAGTTGCATTAGTGCCAAGAGGGTTGGGAAAGCCCTGCCTCCGGTAGACAGCCCAATTAAAGATTCAAGCACCCAGTACTGCCCCTTTGAAATTAGGAATGTACAAAGTCACTCACCTTTTCAAAGGGTGACATTCACGGTGGGGGGGAGGCGCTCCGTCCCTCCCCTTAAATTCTCTCCGGCCGGCTCCACTCCGCGGCGATTCCATGGAGCCGCTGGCCGGGGCCGCCAGCAGCCGGACATCCAGCTGCTGGGCAGCTGCAGGGACGCAAATGGCGGCTGCCGTAGCCGCTGCCATTTGTGTCTCTGTATTTTGCGGTGATATGCTACGTAAATATTTACGTAGCCTATCATGGCAAAATAAAACAGCAAATAAAAAAAAAAGAAAAACAGCAAATGCAAATGGTGGCGGCTATGGCGGCCGCCATTTGCATTCCCTTTTTTTTTGGCCGTGATAGCCTACGTAAATATTTACGTAGCCTATCACGGCAAAATACAGGGACGCAAATGGCGGCCACTACGCCATTTGCGCCCCTCTCTTTTGCCGTAATAGCCTACGTAAATATTTACATAGGCTATCACGGCCAAAAAAAAAGGGAACGCAAATGGCAGCCGCTGTAGCCATTTGCGTTCCCTTTTTTTGCTGTGATAGGCTACGTAAATACTCACGCAGCCTATCACGGCTTCCGCAGGGACGTAAAAGTATTTTACTACTTAAGTTTCTACGTAGCCTATTACGGCTATAGTGAAGAAGCGAATGGCAGACGCAGATGCGGCCACCATTCGCAATGCAGCACGAACAGCAGCAGGTAGGTGTCCCGTTTCACATGCCTTTTGCGGGGTGGGGGGCTGGGGGCTTTGTTCTGCCATGGATTTTGGGGGGGCCGAATGCACTGGCATTTGGCCTCACCGAGATCCGTGGCAGAATTCTCTGACATCCCCATGAACAGGTAATTACACTAAGGGGACACAGCCTGAGGCATTAGGGGGCTTCACTCTAGGAAATGACATGGGTCTTTGGTTATAAAGTGTAGCCTATATTGCATTTCCTGCCTGCTGCATTTTTCAAGATGGGTTGAAAAATCATCATCCCCATTCTCATGCCAACAAGCAGGGCAGGCCTGTAATTATCTCCTCATCTGATCACCCATGGTGAATCAGAATTACTTCCAGATGACCAGGTAGGGAAGCTTTTATGAACTGGGGAAAAAACTGGTTCTGGGTTTCATTTTTCTCTCAGACCATCATTGTGCCACGAATTATGAATGAAGGTACACATGGGCCGGTGGAATGAGAAAAAAATGTGGGCTACTCATGTTTGTGGACCTATTTTGAAAGTTGAACCAAAAGCAGATGCAACTCCCATGATATGCTAGGGTTTTTTTTACACTGTGCCAGGCCAGCTCCAGGGCTGAGGCCTTTGGGCAAAGTACCGTTTGGTTCAGGGCCCCATGTTTTTGTGGTGCTGGCCATGCTTCCCCCTGCAGTGCTCCAGAAGCAGAGTCATTTCCCAGGACGTTGTCAAACACAAAGACAGTGGCTGCCTGGAGTCAGTAGGAGGCCCCAGGGCAGACGTCTCTGGTGGGTCCTGCCAGGCTGCCACCTGTTCCTGCCAGGCACGATCCCACAGATTCTTTTAGCAGTCGCATGATGCGTTATTGGGATGGTTCTCAGCTCCTCCCGACGCAGCTTGTTCTTTCTTGCTATTCCTGTTAAGAATGCCAACCCACAGAGCACTGTTTAAGAGCTGGGAAGGGGGGTAGCACGCCCATGAGAAGATGCCATGGCAGCCAGCGTCCTGGTTGGGGTTGTTGGGCTGATCACGGCAGTTTTGTGCACACTGGCGTACGGACCCAAGTAACCTCTGACTGTGCAAGACGGTGGAAACGGAGCAAAACGTGAAAAACCAAGCAGGCGTCCGCACTGAGCCGCAGGGCCCTGATCCTTGCAAATCGCTGGGGTGAAGAGGCAGGCTGCCAACACACCTCATGTGGAAAGGGAGCACCCTCCTGTATATCGGGGCGGGGGGTCAAAGCTGGGTCTGTAAGCAGGGAGAGGGTTGACTTGGCGGGGGGCAGTTGACGTGGTGGGTCTGTAAGCAGGGAGAGAGTTGACTTCAGAGTTCTTATCAACCAGCCCTGCCCAACCTGGCGCCCTCCAGATGTGCTGGACTCCCATCATCCCCAGCCACCATGGCCAATGGCCATGTCATATGGGGGTGATGGGCATTGTAGTCCAACGCCCCTGGAGGACGACAGGTTGGAGAAGGCGGTTATGGACCGTGCTGTGCCCCTTTGGAGCTCTACCTACTAAAGGAACAAACAGGCAGAAGACACTCCCCCAAATGTGTGGACGCATCCTGAAGACAGATTTTACAGTAGAACTGGGTGTATTCCAGGACGGTGCCATGCAAGCACAGAATTTTGTAGCGGGGTAGAATTTCGCATCTAGGGAACATCAATATTCCTCCCCCCCCACTCCCACCCCGCCGCCTTTTAAAGCAAGTTTCTAGCAAGGATCTAGCCCTTGAGGCAGGGGTGGGCAAGCGTTTTGCCCCTGAGCAGCAGTGCATCAGGAATCACATGCTGGTGGTAGGTGATCCTCAGGCGGTGGTGGGTGTGATCGGGGCCAGAGTCCCATCCCCTCCCTCCCTCCCTCCCACATACAGACTTCCACCAGAAGCCTTCCCTCTCCCTCCCCCTCCCCCCTCTCTCTCACACACACAACCTTCCACCCTCACCAACCCCTACTCTCAAAACACAACCCCCCCAAGCCTTCTCTCTCCCTCTCCCTCTCTCACACACACACAACCTTCCACCCTCACCAACCCCTACTCTCAAAACACAACCCCCCAAGCCTTCTCTCTCCCTCTCCCTCTCTCTCACACACACAACCTTCCACCCTCACCAACCCCTACTCTCAAAACACCCCCCGCCCGAAGCCTTCTCTCTCCCTCTCCCTCTCTCACACACACACAACCTTCCACCCTCACCAACCCCTACTGTCAAAACACAACCCCCCCGAAGCCTTCTCTCTCCCTCTCCCTTTCCCCCCCTCTCACACACACAACCTTCCACCCTCACCAACCCCTACTCTCAAAACACAACCCCAAGCCTTCTCTCTCCCTCTGCCTCCCCCCTCTCCCCCCCTCACACACAACCTTCCACCCTCACCAACCCCTACTCTCAAAACACCCTCAAGCCTTCTCTCTCCCTCTCCCTCTCCCCCCTCTCTCTCACACACACCCCCTTCCACCCTCACCAACCCGCACTCTCACAACACAAACAAACATAAGCCTTCAGCCTTCACCCTCGCTCTCTCTCTGCCACACACTCCTTCCCCACCCCAGTGAGACAGACCGACCCACACGCTCTTCCCCCAATCTCAGCGTGTGGCGGGGGCCCCCCTGAAACCTCCACTCCCCGCTCCCTGAGCCCCTCTCATGCGTCGCCCCGCCCTCTTGCCCAGCTGCAAGCACTGGGGGCAGCTGAGGAGCGGGGCTGCGAGGGGCAGGACGGCGCCTGGGGAGAGGCGCCGCAGCCGCTCCCCCTCCCACCGGTCTGGCGGACTTTGGGGAGTGCCGCTTGGGCTGGGGGCACCGCGCGCGGGGGTGGCTGTCCTGGCGTGCCCTCCAGGCTTCGCAGCCAGGCTCCCTCCGGCTGTTGGGCGGGCTGGAGAGGGGGGAGTGCGATTTCGGTGGGCCAGAGAGCATGTAGAAGGGGACACTGCTGCCTGCCTGCTCCTACTCTCCGTTTGTCTCTCCCTGGCCTGCAAAACAGCTGAGCAGTGGGCTTGTGGGGGGATTTGGAGGGCCCTGGCCACCCACACTGTAGGCTTTTGAGGGCCACGTGTAGCCCATGGGCTGCGGGTTGCCTCCAGGCCCCAGGGGCCTGAAAACAGGCAGACAACAGGACAGGATGGGCTGGCGGTCTGAGCAGGGCTTTCAGTTGCCTTGTACCAGCTCAGACTGTTTGCCTATCTAGCCCACTCTCGGTAGCCGCTCTCCAGGCAGAGGCCTTCCCCATCCTCCTGCCTGACCCTTTAAACCAGAGGTGCCAGGCACTGAACCTGCCTGCCTGCTCCTCCTCTCCGTTTGTCTCTCCCCAGCCTGCAAAACAGCTGAGCAGTGGGCTTGTGGGGGGCCTTCACCGGCCTCATCCATGATGTGGAGAAGCAGAAGAAATCATCCAAAGTAGGCAGATACGTATACAGCATGGCGTACTTTGCATCTTTAATCCCAGTTACATAATTAAGCTTGCTGGATGCTGGATTCTAGTTCCTGTTTTTTGAAGTGAAGAGTACATAAGAACATAAGAAGAGCCCTGCTGGATCAGACCAAGGTCCACCTAGTCCAGCACTCTGTTCGCACAGTGGCCAACCAGCTGTCGACCAGGGACCCACAAGCAGGGCATGAGCGCAACAGCACCCTCCCACCCATGTTCCCCAGCAGCTGGTGTGCATAGGCTCACTGCCTCTGGTACTGGAGGGAGCACGTAGCCATCAGGACTAGTAACCATTGATAGCCTTCTCCTCCAGGAATTTGTCCATCGCTCTTTTAAAGCCATCCAAATGGGTGGCCATCACTACATCCTGTGATAGAGAATTCCTTAGTTTAACTATGCACTGTGTGAAGAAGTTCTTCCTTTTATCCGTCCTGAAGCTCCCACCCATCAGCTTCATGGGATGACCCCGTTGTGTTCTAGTATTTTGAGAGAGGGAGAAAAATGTCTCCCTCTCCACATTCTCCACACCAGTCATTATTTTGTACACCTCTGTGATATCTCCCCTTACCCTCCTTTTTTCCAAGCTCAACAATCCCAGCTGTTGGAACCTCCTCTCATAGGGGAGATGCTCCAGCCCCTTGATCATCTCAGTTGCCCTTTTCTGCACTTTTTCCAGCTCTACAATATCTATTTTTAGGTGTGGTGACCGGAACTGGACACAGTATTCCAAATGAGGTTGCACCATAGATTTGCATGGGGGCAGTATGACATTGGCAGTTTTATTCTCAATTCCTGTTCTAATTATGCCTAACATGGAGTTTGCCTTTTTTTACAGTGGCTGCACCCTGGGTTGACATTTTCATCGAGGGGTCCGCCACAACCCCAAGATCTCTTTCCTATAGGTCACCACTAGCTCAGATACCATCAGGCTATACTTGAAGTTGGAATGCTTTGCCCCAATGTGCATCGCTTTGTGCCTGCTTATATTGAACCGCATTTGCCATTTAGATGCCTATTCTCCCAGTTTGGAGAGATCCTTTTGGAGCTCTCCACAATCCCTTTTTGTTTTAACCACCCTAAATGATTTGGTGGCATCTGCAAATGGACCTGATTAACAGCACATGCAATTGTCATGATGAGACTGGGTGACTGTTTCACATTCCACTGGCCCCGGGCTCCTCAGCGGGCCATGAGACTCAAACAACCTCCTGTTATAGAGAAGGAGGCTACTACAGCACAAGCTCATATGAGGGCCTTCACACCACAAACGTGTGCAACTGAAAGGCCTGTTACCAATGGCCCTCTGAGATGCATGATCATCTGCCTGCATGAAGCCGTTGTTTTCACATGGTCTTCTAGGGAACTCTTGGATTTCTCAGATGATTACAAGAGGACCCTCAAAGAGAAGGTTGGTAATGATGGAGAAGTGCCCCTGAAAGAGAGGTTCCCCCATGTATGATCTTCCCCTGCAATGTGCAGCTGCAGGGGTGAGCTAGGTGTGTTCTACAAGCCACCCTCCACCCAGGCCAGGCAGTTAATGGCAAGGCCAAACCAGCCTGCTCAGGGCCCCATGTGAACTGAGTGTGCAGCTTAGAACGTATCCAGGAATCCTCTGGATGCACAAGGGTTGCTCAGCTGACAAATCAAGGTGGAGAGGGTTCCCTGAAGGAAGAAAATATGAAAACCAGGTGGGCACAAGGTATTTTGATACGAGGCTTATGCAGAGCATGCAGACTAATTTCAGCTCAGACTAAGTGCAGCGCAGAGCATGAGGATTCTGTTGTCTAAAGGACCATCTTCTCCCACATGAACCTGCTCAGATAATACAGTCATCAGTATCAGTGGTACTACTCCTGCTCCAAGTCCCCAGAGAGAGGGCCTTTTCAGTTGCGGCACCCTGTATGTGGAATCTCTTCCCCAAGCAGGCTTGCCTCATGCTGAAACTGATGCCCTGTTGGGGCCAGGCAAAGACCTTGGCATTGACCCAGATTTCCCAGCATTCCATCCAAGATGGTTTTAATCCGATAATTTTAACTAGTGTTCTTGGCTTTTTGCAATGCAATCCATCCTATGCATGTCGACTCAGAAGTATGTTCCACTGCATTCAACGAGACTTACTCTCGGGTAAGTGCATATAGGATTGGAGCCCTACACGACAATCCTATAACGTCCATTCACAAGTAAGTCTCATACAGTGGGGCTTACTCCCAGGGAAGTGTATATAGGATTGTAGTCTTAGGGCACAATCCTATGCTTGTTTAGACAGAAAAAAGTCCTACAACTCCCAGCATGCCCCAGCCAGCAGCTTGCTGGGGCATGCTGGGAATTGTAGGACTTTTTTTCTGTCTAAACATGCACAGGACTGTGCCCTTAATCACTTCACTTAGGTTTTACTGTTCTGATTGATATTGGCTTTGACATATTGTTTTACGACTGTTGTGAATTGGCCTGAGAGTTTTGTTAAACTAAAGAGCAGCAATAAATAAATAAATTCTGACTGCATTGCAAGTTAACAAATTAACCATTTAATGAGCACTAGGTAACCTGAGCACCAGATAACCTAAAGCAGATTCCCCACCCCACCCCACCCCCTAATTAGCCTGTCTGAAAAAAGCTCAGGGGGACCAGAAGTAGATTTTTGTGTGGAAGGGCTGTGAGCTCCATTCAGTTCTGGTACTCAAGACAAATTCCTGGACTCAGAAGTCTTTAGTTCTAAGTGTTCGTCTTTTGCACCAAGCTCCAGTTGGTGGATCTTGGAGTTCTAGTAAAACCCCCCAAAGCAAAGTAGATCCTGCAAGGCTGAGGTCTACCTACCCCTGACGTCAAGCATAGAATGCCAGCTTCAACCAACCGGCCAAAGGACATCCCTTTGCTTAAGATTTGCATAATCCATGTCATATCTGCAAACGTCATGTAGGGACTGTGACATGGACGTGTTCTTTCTCAGAGAAAATGCGTGCTCTACACAATTCCCATCACCCAGTCTAGAGAAAGACCATATTCCCTAGAGCATGCCCCCCTCCCCACATGGTATAGCCAGGCTTCTTAGGACTGCAACATGCACAACTCTGCCATAAAAAACACTAACTTCAGAGGGCATGCTAGCTGCAGGTTTTGGTTAACCGGAAGGAACCATCTCTCCACACACCCCTTTTCTGGCTGCTGCTGCTGCTATCACATCTCTCTTCACAGACATAACTAGCAGACATCAAGTCCTGTTTAAATGAATTTTCCTGGAAAGAAAGGAGGGTTTTAAAATACACCACCTAAAACAACACTGCATTACATGGCTATATCAAAACTGTGGTGGTCCATCTTCTGAAGCAATGCACTGATTGCCGGGGGAGGGGGGAAGTCCGGCAGATGTGCGTGGCAAAAATTTGAATCAGAGTTGCACCATGTGAATGCACAAAATGTATCCTGCTAAGTATCAAACTCTGGAGGCAGAGAAAGAACAGCTATTTTCAAGGGGGCTCTAGCCTGAATTTCAGGCTTGCTGTTTCTTGCTGCCTTATCAGTGTGTGTGTGTGTGTGTGTGTGATCTTGATGCAGAGAAAGAGCAAATTGTCAAATCTGGAGCAAGCTACTGAGAAACAAACCACAATAGAAAATATCTCTATTTCTCTTTTAATAATCCCTTTCTTCTTTTTTAAAGTGGAAACAAAACTTCCAGAAACATGGAAATGCCATTTGCCCGTTCTGCTTGGGAGGGAAATGTAGAGGCTGGTGTCAAATATGTAATCCACCATGAAAAACCACATCGTTTAGAACCAGTTGCTGCGAAGACTGACATTCAAGACGACCATTCAGCTAAATTTCCCCAGGACCCACGTCTTTATTTGGCCGCATTCGTCAACTTACGGCTAAAGAACTGGAACCTCTTCTATATATTGCTCAGCTCTAGAAAATACGATTTTAGAAAACGGGGAGCCACAAGAGGGCACCAGACCAGCCCCCTCCCTAACGCGGCAGCCTGGGTTCCACAGCTCTGAATGGGGATCCGAATGACAGCGGCACACTATTCTACGACGTCCCTGCCAGCCCCAATTCAGCCAAGCGCCGCGGGCGAGAGATGCCAAGGGACCTTGCTTGGACCGGGCCACGGGCTCCGTGCGCAGCTGGACGTCTCGCCGGGGCGCTGGTGGAAGAGGCACACCCCCCTTTCCCGCCCCTTCTGAAAACCCAGCCACTCTCGCCCCCGGCCCCCGCTTTCCGTCTCAAAACCCCAAAAGCCCTCGCCGGAGTTGCAACCCCTGTGGCCGCTTACCTGGGAGTAAGCCCCGCCGGCGTACGTCTGAGTAGACGGGTCCACGGTTGCGCTGCAAACCTGCTCCTCCCGCGCGCGGGCTCAGCGTGATCTCTAGCAAAGCGGGGCATGGAGCCGCGACCCGGTGCGCGCTGACCTGCGAGCAAGCGCCAGCGAGGGCAGCGGGGCCGGCTGCTGAGCGCGCACGCACAGGATCGGGCTGCACGCCTGGCCTCCGCGCGGGGAGGGGGCGCTTCATCAGCCCCAACTTTCCGCCAGGCGGGCAAAGTTGCGCCGGAGCTGCGCGCGGCCGCGCTCCCCCGCCGGCTCCCCGAGCCTCGGCCCCTCCGTCCTGCTCGCTCCGCGGCGAAGCAATGGCTGCGCCCTCCCGCCTGGCCTGGCCTGGCCTGGCCTGGCCTGGCCCCGCCTCGCCCTCCCGCTCCGCGCGGGGAGCCGGACTCACCTTTCCACGCGCCCGGCCTCCCGCCGCCGCTGCCCGCCGCCGCCCCCCGGAGACCTGCAGCCCGGGCGGGGAAGAAGCTCGGCGGAGGAGAGGCGCCCGCGACGGGCATTGCGGCCACCCGGCTCGCTTCACTCCGCAGGCTCCGCAGCCTGCCCGAGGGCGGGACGGGCGATCCCGACCTCTCGCCAGCGCGCCGTCATCGCGCCCGGGCGGGACGCGTGAAGTTTGCCAGGTGAGGACCGCCGCGCGTGCGGAGGAGCGGCCGGGCGAGCGCGCCCGCCCGCGCGCGCATGGGGAGGGAGACCGGGCGCGTGCGAGCGCGCACCGCCGGATCGGCGGGAGCAGCGCCCGGCTAGCCGGGAAGACGTCGCCGGCGAAAGGGAGGAAGGAGCCGCCGCGCCAGGGGGGGGGGGGGGAGATGCGCTGCTCCCTGGGACGGGCGCGCGCGCGCGTGCCGGCCTGCCTGGCCGCCGCGCGTCCGAGCCAGCGAGGGCGCGGGCGGGGTCCCCCCGGGGCCGAGCAGGATCGCGCTCCTCCGGGCATCGAACCGCCCCCCCCCCCCGGCGCAAGGGCGAGGGAGCGCGGGCACGCGAGCCGCCAGGCGGCCGGCAGGAGTCACGGCTTTTCCGGCTGCGAGAGGCAGGCGGGGAGGCCGGCTCCTAGCGGGGAATTCCTTTCCAGCGTTCCTGACGCCCCGAACCCGCCTCCCCGAGCCTGGCATCCTCCAGATGTGCCGGACCGCAGCTCCCATCATCCCCACACACGGAGACGGGAGTTGCACTCTCGCACATCGGGAGGGCGCCCGTTCGGTGGAGGCATAACGTCGCACACGCACGCATATGTAAGTCTCCTTGGGGCTCTACAGCTAAAATAACACCAACGCCTAAATACCTAAAATAATACCAACGCACTGCCCCCCCCCAGTCACAAGTCAGCAAGCTTTCGAGTACAACAGCACTCTTCTTCAGGCTGGATGTGAAGTGCGAATGCACACAAATGGGGCAGGGGGAGAGAAAAAATGTTGCTGCCATGTAATTTCTGAGGAGATGACAATGGAATAGGCTAGGCGTTTTGCAGGGCTGGATCCGGATTTCACCATACTTTGCGTAGACCCTACCATTTTCAGTAGTGCAGATCAGGTAGAATGTACCGTCTCGTACTAGCTGGCAGCATATTCAGTTTCAGCATTTTTTGGAGCCTAGACACAAGCCCATCATCAGCTTCAATGCTTCCTACACTGTTGGAGGAATTAATTGGTTCCTTACCAAAAGCTAAGCCCACAATAGCTGTCTATGAAAGCATTTTGGAATGTAGTAAAGTTGATGTTCAGAAGGTCAGAGATGAATGGAATAAGGAACTGGAATGCTCTATATACAGTATAATCAATGGAAAGTGGCCTTGGCTTCCATACACACTATTCCTGTAGGTTTGAAATTGAGGCTAATTCAACAAAAAATGATGTTTCTTGTGCATTTGGATGCCACAGAGGCTTGCTGAGAAGAAGCTCCGCTAGATGCTGGCACTGGAATGTAGGCAATGCCTCTTTGAGGCGTATGATGTGGGCATGTCCTGTTCTTTTTGGTTAGAAGTCATTGCTCATATAAATTTTGTTCTTGAGAAATCTGTGATAATAGCAAATGTACACACACTTTTAAATTACATCGCTGTGATGTGGGGATTGACAGATAGACAGCAAGAGTGGATAGCGAGAGCCTTTACAGCCGCGAAGGGACTTCTTTTCTACTCCAAACGTGGAAGGAAACGCACCCACCACCTGTCACTCAATGGACTGAACAGCTTACTGCTCTTGCTATGTTTGAACGTATCTCCGACAACCGCCAAAGTCATCGGGGTGCTTAGGTAGATATATGGACTCCTTATATTCATGTATATATTTGAAATGAAAATGTTAATGCTTCCCCCACCCACATCCTTGTCTTGTCTTGTCTTTTCCCTCTGTCAAGGGAGATGTTAATTATTACTGTATATTCATATGTTTCATGATATGAATTTTTCCTCCCTCACCTTGTTTTTTGTTATTGTTACTACTGTGTTTCAGATAAAATGGTTTTTTAAAAATGCTTTGAGTAGATCCAATGAATATAATGAGACTTAAGTTAGTTAACTGAGTGCAATCAGTCTACTCTAAGTATGACTAAATCTGGATCCAACCCATGAAGCAGTAGAGAAGCAGTAAAGAGAGAAAGACATAAATTAAAGAAGAGGGATTCTGAGAAGACTTTTTCTTTTCTTTTTCTTTGTTTTAAAAGGAAGGCACACTGGCAAATAAGGGCACAATCCTATGCATGTTTAGACAGACAAAAAGTCTTAAAACTCCCAGCATTCTCCAGTCAGTCTGTCTAAACATGCATAGGATTGTGCCCTAAGAGAGGAAGAAAATCAGAGCCATTCCATGAAAATGGCCTTTGTATGGTCAGGAGCTTTAGTTTTCTGCCATACTTGTCATCAAAAATTGTTTATACAAAGTGTGGGTTTGAACCCCACTGGAACCTTCTACTACCCAGAGTGGACAGCAGGAAAGCCACCAAATGTGGTACTGGATACAGAAATCAGTTTCTTAAGAATCCCAACTTACTTTATTTTCTTTTAATAGCAAGTTTGCAAAGCTGTGTTTGAAAGTGTGAAGAAAATGCCAAATGAAATGTCAGAAACAAGTGGGGAGCCTGGAATAGGCATCTGGTAGTTGATGTTGGGAACCTACATAGCTCCTTGCTCCCTTACTTGAGTAGTAGAACTAAGATAAATTATGCAAAGTAAACAAATTATGCAAATTTAGTCAATTTGCATAATTCATAGAATCTGACTTGCTTTTAAAGTATGTAATACCATAACCTAAAAGACCCTGATGCTGGGAAAGACTGAAGGCAAAAGGAGAAGGGGACGGCAGAGGATGAGATGGCTAGATAGCATCACTGATGCAATGAATATGGACTTGAGCATGCTCCGGGAGAGAGCGCAGGACAGGAAGGCCTGGCGTGCTATGGTCCGTGGGGTCACGAATAGTCGGATATGACTGAACGACTGAACAACAACAACAATACAATAACCTACAGCCCTGCATGGTGATACCTTCCTCTGAATCCAGGAGGACCAGACAAAAGTGCCTCTGGGTTACCACAGGGTCTCTTGCTTTCATAGAATCATAGAATAGTAGGGTTGGAAGGGGCCTATAAGGCCATCGAGTCCAACCCCCTGCTCAATGCAGGAATCCAAGTCAGAGCATCCCTGACAAGTGGCTGTCCAGCCTTGTCTTGAATGCCTCCAGCGTGGGAGAGCCCACCACCTCCCTAGGGAATTGGTTTCGTTGTCGCATTGACGTTTCTCCTGATGTTCAGCTGGAATCTGGCTTCCTGTAACTTGAGCCCATCATTCCGTGTCCTGCACTCTGGGGTGATGGAGAAGAGATCCTGGCCTTCCTCTCTGTGACAGCCTTTCAAGTCCTTGAAGAGCGCTATCCTATATCCCCTCAGGCTCCTCTTCTCAAGGCTAAACATGCCCAGTTCTCTCAGTCTCTCCTCAAAGGGCTTTGTTTCCAGTCCCCTGATCATCCTCGTTGCCCTCCTCTGAACCCTCTCCAGCTTGTCTGCATCCTTCTGAAAGTGTGGTGCCCAGAACTGGACCCAGTACTCCAGATGAGGCCTGCCTAGTGCTTCGGGTGCAGAACTGATGCCAGAACTGGGATACTGCGGAAGAGCATTTACCCATTACTAAAGTGAATCCCTCACCAATATACAGCCCTGTTCGGCGGGGGACAGATAGCCTGACACCCATCAGAAGCAGCACTGGAGCCATCAGACATGTCACCTGAAGTGGGAGTGAGACTCTTCCCAAACTGATGTCACGGGGCCTCCAACAGCAGCTGGCTCATGCCCTTCCTGGAAAGTGCTCCCTGTAGCTGACAGTTACTTCTGACGGGAACATAAGGGATGCACATATTTGTATAGTAGTCACTATATCTTGGGTGGTCCTATAATTGACAACAAAACGTCAGTGTACAAATGAACATGTATATGGGATGCACTTGGCTTTAAAGGGACACGAGCTGGGTGGGACAGGGGAGCAGAGAGTACAAAGGCAAACGACCAAGTCTCTTCCCCGCTTGCCCTTAGTTGCTTGCCACCAGAAGCAGACCCATAATGTGAAAAACCCAGATGAACACGCTACCATTCCCATTAGCAAAAGGAGCATGGTTTGGGCAATTGGGCTAAAGTATTTCTCTAGCTCTTAGAAAAGCATAACTCCTGGCATTTATCCCTGGGCCAGACGCGGCCTGTTGATTAGGTGCCAATGTGCCATGATGGACACAAGAGAATTGGACTGTGACCCAGGAGACCTGGTCACAAAGCTCTCTGGGTGACCTGGAGCCATTAGAGGATGGGGGTGATGAGGTATGAGCACCTTAGAGGGAGACTGAGATAAAAGTGCAGCAAGTAGTTGGCTACTCCTAACCTAAGCCTCAGAAAGACAACAGAAATCAAGTTGACAACAGAAATCAAGCGGATGGATTACTGATGCTATCTCTGCTATTATCCTGGAGGTCTCTCCAGAAGCCTCAGACCATGGAGCTCTGGGCAGCAATCCTATACCCACTCACCTGGCAGTAAGCTCCATTGAACTGAATGAAAGTTACTTCTGAGCAGACATGAGCAGGATTGAAGTGTTAGTGAACAGAATCTAATTTGGAACATAGGAAATTGCTTCTTGCTGACTTAGACCATTGGTCCATCTAGCTCAGCAGTGTGTCTCTACTCTGACCGGCTCTTCAGGGTTTCACACAGGAGTCTTTCTCCAGCCCTACCTGGAGATGCTTGGAACTGAACATGGGACCTCATGCATGCAAAACGTGCTCTACCACTGTGCTATGGCCCTTCCCTCCCCTTCAAACCTCAGGGCATAATCCTAGGGTGTGGGTGGAAGATGGATGTTTCACCTCTAACAGCAGCTGGTCTCTAGGAAGCTCCTAAACTGAGAGGTTTGGCTCTGGTCCCACAGGCACTTCAGTCCCTGGGCAGCAGCAGATCACACTTGATTAATCCACACCAAGCCGCAGAAACTGCTGGAAGCTAATTCATCGGCAAAATGGGTACTTAAACCCCCGGAGCATTTAAAAATAGCTGTTTGCTGGCTGCTGCTTGCCATTTTGACAGGTCCTAGATTCAGATCACATATCCCGTTTCCTTGAAACTACCTTGAAACTAACTGCACCTCTGGGAGCCATCTTGGGCTCATCTTCCAGTCTAGCTTGTGAAGGGAGGGGGCCCATCTGAAGCAAGTTGTTTTGGCAGCAGACACAGAAACTAATATGCATTGATCATGGGAGACAAGGTTACAGGACTTGAGCTCACTGGATGGAAAAGTCATTTCTCAAATGTTACCTGCTGTAGCAGTTTATATTGTACATCTTTGCATTACCAGGGCTGTGTTAAAGCTAAATAATCAGGGATGATTTTAAAATGCCCCAGCTGGGAACACGGTGCAACTCTATCATCTAGTGTTCCAGTATCAGCCAGCATTAGACCAGTGTTTTGTCACGTGCACTGGTTTCCTACCATGAGCAGTTGACCCTACCATTAAGTAGAGTAGATAACTCAGATTTGGGGTATCATGAAAGGGCAACAAATTGTGCTGGGTGACCAGCCAGATGGGCGATTAATAAATCTAATAAAAAAATAAAAAATAGTTACTTATTTGATTTATTCTTATTCTATTTTTACTCCCAGGGAGAGCTGCTTGGGGGAGTTTCTGCCTCAGTTGCCAAAAATCACTTGGCTAGCCTTGGGTAATATGTACCTTGACTTGTTCTACCTCAGACGGCAAAATGTTTTGGGTCAGCCCTGAGAAGGAATTGGTTTTAACCCAACAATGAAGGCACAAGACTCCCCTCTCCTAGATTTCTTGCAATGACCTTTATATTCTAGTGCTGGTCCTTACCTTTAAAGTCCTAAACAGCTGGGAACCAGAAAATCTGCAGGACTGTCTACTCCCACATAAACCTGCCCATACTTTTCCGTCAACAAGGCAGTTGTCGAACTCACTGCCAAGGGAGGTTGAGTTGTCCACCTGAAAACTAGGGGTGTCTGAGAAAATAGGAAATCAACGATCAAAGATTCACTTACGCTGATTTAGTGTAGCAGGATCCATATGCTTTTGTTTAAAGCGATGGTTAGAAGAGAAATGGTGCAAGTGGCAGGAAAGACACATTTCTGATATTTCTGTTCCCCATCATGGGAATCCCAGCCAAACAGAGCACTTCTGTCTATGGTAGCACTAGCATTTCTTGAGGCCAAGCCTACCACTGGGCAGAGTGAGGCAGGTGCCTCAGGTGTCGGGAAACAGAGTTGTGTATACTGTAATAGGAGCCTGCCCTGTGTCCCCTAAGGTCTGCTTCTCTCACCTGTACTGGAGGCTGCTGTCCCATTTCACCAGTGTTGAAAGAAGTTTCAGCTGTCAGTCTGGTAAGCTTCTGTTATGAGACCGGGGGGAGGGGGGGATAACTTTTCCTCCTGGTGGACCCCTTCTTTATGTGGGTCCCCCGGGAAAAAAATTATCAGATAGGCTGCCACCAGTCAGGACACACCTCCTGACACACCCTAATCTGCCCAGCTGCTTGGGGAGTTTCTGAGCCCTATTGCCAAGGGCCCCTCCCTTTGGCCCAGACCTGGGGAAAAAGACAGGGGCTTTGGACTTTTCTTCCTGAAGCCCAGAAACAGAGAACTTTCCTCTAAAAATCGTAAAACACAAGCGTTCACTTTGTAACCATGTGCTCTTTCACATGAGAAATCCATTTTAAAACAACACAGCCAAATGTTCAATATAAAAAAGAGCTTATGGGGCGGGGGGAGAGAAATGTGTGCGTGGGGAAACTTTACTCAGAATTCCAAATAAAAATCCAAAAGTCAGTCTAACTTATCTAATCACATAGCCTACTTGAGTACAGTCTTGGGTCCTGCAGCATATGCCGAGTTTATTGCAGAGCGGATGTTTTGAGCGAGAGTGAGAGCGAGCGCATCTGACTTCCAGTAAGATGGTATATAGGGAAGCTCTAGAAGGACTGGGGGAATTTTTACAGTGATCTCCACTCAGTAAAAGCCAGCCCCTTTGCAGACTGAAGGTTGGTCTTCCAATAATACAAGAGCTTCCATTTCTGATGTCAGTGGTCTAGCCAGCAAATCAGAAAATTGCCTAGTGGCTGGACTTAATGACAGTAACTTCCAGCTCAAAAGCCTAAGGCGGTTGGAACCAGTCAGCATATTAAAAGAAAAAGAAAAAGGGGGGATTAAGGTTTTGTTTGCATTTTGGGAGAGAACGAATTGAGATAAGGCTAGATAAAACTATTCAGATTGCTCAGTAGGGTGCCAGCTGACCAGATCCTCTAAGGGGCACTGTGGACCTATATCAGACGTAGGGGTTTGCCACAGCTTCTGTATGTGGTGTTGGGGGAGGGGGACGGCTTGTCCTTCATCTCAGGAAGCAAACTGTCTTGGGCCAACCCTCCACTTTTGCTATCCTCAACAGATGCAGGAGACTGGGTAAGAGGGGGACAGATTGTGTTCAGCTGGGATAGAAGAGAAGCTGCCATGCAGATCATGGCAAATTATAACAAGGTCAATAAAGTAACCAAGATGGGACCGTGCCCACAAGACTCCTGTTATGAAACCTTTGTGTTAGTTTGGAACTTGCTGAGAAGGAGAGAGCCACTAATCACCCTTCTAAACTCTTAAATAATAACGGCATATTTGATGCACAAGGTTTTTGTTGCCTGCTACCTCATCTTGGTTAGCTCCCACACTGCTCTGGCTACCTGTACACACTTCTGCCTCTGTGGTTCACTTGTGTTATGTGGTTAAACCTGTATCTTAAACCAATGGGGCAAACTCTGCCATCACACCCATGGCCACACACTACTGTGACCACATGGACTGGTGTGTTTACATGTTACCAGAACATTGTGGGAGTCAACCACAGTGGAGTACTCTGGCTGGTGACCACAACCACACAACTAAGGAGATGAGTAAGTCAGCCCAGATGGTGGGTTGGGGGAAGGAAAACTGAAGGGTGATATGACTGGCAGCGCAATCCGACGCATGACTAAGAACATAAGGAGAGCCATGCTGGATCAGACCAAGGGTCCATCCAGTGGCCAACCAGCTGTCGACCAGGAACCCACAAGCACTACTCAGAAGTAAGCCCAATTGAACTGGAGAACATGAGTGAACACAGTATTCACTTCAAAAAACCTGTGGTCCTCTCTCTAGAAATTCCATAGGCAGCAGTTTTTAAGAATAATACAAGGAACACATAATTGGTTTATGGAAGCCAAAAATGTTTTTTTTTAAAAATGATTACACAGATGGATGATGGGCTTCCTGGCAGCTACAAGCCACAAGAGCCAAATCCACAAGCTCCATTTTCAGAACCAGCATGTAGTTCGAGATGCTGGGAACTAGTAACGGGAGATGGAAACTGATTTGCATGTGCGCGAGCGTGACTGGGCCCCAGAGCCAGAGATGGGGTAGGGCAACAAACCAGGGAGAAGCAATGCAGTGGAAGCAGATTGCCCCATTGCCATGGCAGTGGAGGTGTGGTCCCACCTGTCACACCCTCTTCGATATCAAAAGGAGCACTGGCTCCATTGCTAGGTGACAAGACACAATCCATAAGGACATGAGAGATGGCAGTCGCAAGGACACTGGAGAAATGGGGAGGAAACTGGACGTGGATTTCAACTGAGGAGCAAGCAGGGAGTGGGTGTTGACTGGAAGGCAGCGTTCAAGGGCTGCAATAGGGTAGCTGCTTACACATCGCCAAAAGAGAGAGGACACAGATGCGTTTAAGACTCACATACACTACTTTATATGGATAGCCGTACATTTAAAAAGAATTACTGTCATCTAGATAGAGACACAGTGCATCTCACTGTAGTGGCCAGGTGACCTGTCTGCCTGTGCAGTCTGCTGTCTGGACTGTTGATGGGCAACTTTAAGCCCCCCCCTGCTTTGGACTGGACAGCCTTCAAACAGACGACTGTGCTCTGTAAGGTAAGACACATGGCCACCCTAACAGGTCAGGGAGCTTTCCTCTGGAGTACACCTGGGTACCTGGGAGCTGAGCCCAGGAAGGAGGAGGAAGCCAGGTCCTGCTGTACTCATTTCCCCCGTATTCCTGAGTGGGAGCCCAGAGACAAACAGCCCAGTGCCCCTTTTCTTCTTCTGAGCTTCTCTGCTGCATATCACTGGCCAAGTCCATTTTGGCTTGCCACTTTTTCCTTCACAGCACAACACTAGTGGAGCACTGGAGGAAAGGAGTGCAGAGCCAGAAGTTTAGCTTGCAAGATGCAGGTTTTCATCATGTTTTATTTCACTCCCATCATCCATTGATCATAGAATCACAGAATAGCAGGGTTGGAAGGTCCATCAGGGACACACAAAAAGCCAAGAACCTTTAAGATCCGGTTTTCACAGGTCACACAGTGCTTCAAAGGAGCATACTTCCTAGTTTGGTGTGGGGAGTAGAACAGAATGTCATCAACCTGGCAGGGGCTGCTCAACCAAGGAGAGACGCTTGTTTCCCGTCCCTGTCCAGGCTCCTCCCTTTTGCATGAAGAAGCCCAAATCCCTGATTCTCCAGTGCAGCATCTGAATTCTCCCCCTGAGAGCAGCCCCCCCATTTCACCCCATTCCAGCAAAGTGCCGCGGAGTTATTGCTTCCACCACCCCCTTTCTCCTACTCTGGGCACTTTCTCCCTGCCTGCAATGACAGGCTCCCGAGACCTCGCCAAATCGGAGAAGCGACTTTACGTAACATCAAAGAAGCGACTTCACACAATATCGGAGATGCAATTTAACACAACGATGGAGAAGCGAAGTAATGCAAACATCAGAGAACCCGAATTAAAGGGGGGAAAAGAAAGAGTAAAAGTAGTCTCAGAAAATCCAGCATTTCCACCAGAAATCTCTGGGTTGGCTGCAGACTGGCCACGACATTATCTGCTGCCAACGACCTTGAAAAGCTCCCAGTTTGCAGCAAATCCCCTATGAGGACAACCCCTGGGTCTATTTAAACTGCAGACCTCAGAGCCACAGCATCTGGCCTAATGTTTGGACTTGTCTGTTTCTTCCCTCATCCCCTGCTTTTTGTACCACCTAGCCTGATGAAGAATTCTGGAGAACTCAAAAGCTTGCATACTCTTTTGTGGCATTTTGGTTGGTGGTAGTAAAGGTTTTTGGCTGATAGCATCACCGATGCAATGAATATGGACTTGAGCACACTCCGGGGGAGAGCAGGACAGGAAGGCCTGGCGTGCTATGGTCCATGGGGTCATGAAGAGTCAGACATGACTGAACGACTGAACAACAACAAGTAAAGGTTTTGCCCAGCTGTAGATTTTGGATGTTCTTTTTTTGTTGCTCTTTCTCTATGATAAAGGCATTTGGGGGACTGCAAGGACTGTCATTTGTATACCCTGTGTTAGGGCTGCTGCCACTTTGGCGGCATGGTTCCAAGTGCCCTTGGCGGTTGCATAACAGGCAGGGATACTCAGTCTGTGGGGCTTTCCCCATCACTGCCACTCCATGTTAGAGAAATAAACCCATTGGATTTCTGCCTGTTTTGTATATGTTAAAGACATAGGAGCCCTTGCCCCCCTAAACAGGGGGCAACCCTATTTTCTGTGTGAACTGGGACATGAGCTGAGGCCCAGATCCACCATTTGTACGAGGTTTATTCCTTTTAACATCAGTACACCGCCCTGCTCCCACTGGCGATCTGGCCCCTAGAGATGAAATGGGTTACTTGCTGAAATGGGTTACTATCCACCTGCTGAAATAAATCTGCCCCTTCATTAAACCTTGTGTAGATGTATTGCAGAGACGGATGAGGGCTCTCACCACACGCAGCCTCTATTACGGTGCAAGGCATGTCTTCTGAAATTGCACTGCTACATTTGTGTAGACAGCGGAGTCAAGGTACTTTGTTCAACTAGCCTCATTACCATTCAGATTATATATAGGCCCAGTGGTTGATCAGGCAGGACTCAGGGCTGTAGCATTGTGAAGACAACCCTGGAGGAGAGATGGCTGGGAGCACCTGGTACGCTGCTCTGAGTGTTCCACAGGAAGAGCGGGATGTAATAAAATAAATAAATGACTGACATACGTTGTGTTTCATTAATACTTTAATTAATGGAGAAAAAGATCCCATTAATACTCCATTAATTAATTAATTCTCCATTCATACTCCATTAATGGAGTCTTTTTTCCTATTCTGCTGCTAGGCATACAGCCCTAAATAGCTCATACAAATCTTCTCTTATCTGTCCTGAGCAAGCAGCACACAGTGGAATATAAATGAATTAGAAACAACAAAATGTTGCCATGTGCCCTCCCAACTGTTCAGAGTTCCAGCCAAGCAGGGTATTCTACTCCCCCACTTCCCAGTTTTCTGTTTTCTGTTTTCTTTTCCCACTAACACACAACGTTCCATGGGTCCTGAGTATGCCCAGTCCTCACTGCTGGTATTATTTTTTTTTTAATGGGGTGTGTGTGTGTTTCCCCTTAATATTTTTTTAAAAATTGTATTTCAATCTCCCTCTTGTTTCTCAGCGGCGCCTTTTTGGCTCCGTTTATGTTGGTACTCACCACCTGAGTTCACTATGAGGGGGATGTCAGGGTTCCCCTTATGACCTGGACCCCCTGAGCATCTCCTTAAGGATCTCTTTCTCCTTAAGAATGCCACCTTCCTTCTTTTAAACTTCCTCTTCCCAATAATGTGGGGTTTAGGCTGTAGACGTGGGGTGATTGATACACCAGACACAGGCTTTAACCACAACAGTTTACTGGTAAATTTAAAGCATGCAATCACAACTATAGGTATTTACACAATACAGCTGAGTGATACAAAAGGTCTTAAAAGAAATTAAAAGTTGCAAAATGCAAGTTCCTTTACCCTAGCTGTACTTAGACTCCTCTAGGCTGCTTCTTCCTGCTCCCTCTTCAGGCTCTGGTCTCCTGACTCTGCTCTTACTGGCTCTGTTTTTATACCCTGCTCCCTCAAAACTGAAAGTATTGCTTCAAACCTGAAGAAATGAAGCTTAACCAGGGAAATCAAACTGAAACTTAACCAGGGAAATGAAATTCCTCCTCCTAGGGATACTCCAGGCCTCTAGGCCTGACCTTTTCCCATGCCTCTGTAGGCCTCAAACCTTCACAAGGGGAGTGCTATAAACATTATTTACTTTGTTGATGAACAGGTTTGGTAGTGGTGGTGGTGGTGGAGGGGGAGAGATGAACCAGATGATTTTAAAAGGCACTGAGAAACAAATGATTTCCTGATGTAATGGAAGAATCTCCTTTGCCATTATTTTGACATGTAGCAAATCTGTCCAGGCTGTTCCCTTCAAATTGAAAAATAGATATCAAGGAGAAGGCTTGAAATGCTGCTTTCCTATATACTGGGAATTGTTTTATATGGAGGAGCATTCAGTCATGTATGCTGGTATCTTGGTTACTTTATTGACCATCTAAAAACCTTGGTATGATTTGCCATGATCTGAAGTGGTACAGCCTAGGCACATATTTACAATCTCAGTGACAATCTGGGCACGCAGTGTGCAGTCCTATGCACGTTGACTCAGAAGTAAGTTCCAATGTGTTCTTTGGGACTTACTCCCTAAGTGTGTTTAGGAATCCAGCCATGGGTACCAGCTGTGTCTTGAGTTGACAATGGGATTTTAAGTGATGCCAACTTCCTTCGTTCTATGAATCCGTTCGTACGATGCCAAAATATTATCCAACTTCCAGCTCTAAAGCTGCAGACCCAAACATACTTATGAGAGAGTAAGCCCCATCAAAGACAGTGGGGCTTACCTCTGAGTAAACATGCACCGGATTGTGCTGCACGGCACAATTCTCTACAAGGCAGGGTGTTTGAACTTCTGTCACTGTGGACTTTTTCATACAAGCTGCTGGGATAAACATCCTTGTAATATTTGTGCACGTACCTGAATACTTTATTTTGTTTTCATTATTTATACCCTGCTTTGAAAAAATAAATTTCTCCAAAGCGGCTTACAAGAGACACCCCCCTGCAAATATCACAATTTATTATTTATTAATTTATTTGTTGCATTTATATCCCGCCTTTTTTCTTCTAGCAAGGAACACAAGGCAGCTTACATTCTCCTCCTCCTCCTCCTCTCCATTTTATCCTCACAACAACAACCCTGTGAGGTAGGTTGGGCTGAGAGTCTGTGACTGGCCCAAAGTCACCCAGTCAGCTTCCACGGCTGAGTGGGGACTAGAACCATAAAACATGGATTAAAAATGAATAACATAAAACACAGCAGCATCAAAACCAGAGCAGACAGCATAAATAGAAATCAGTCATAAAATGCCTGCTGGAATACAAAGGTGTTCAGCAGCACCCATCTAAAAGAAGGAAGCGAGGAAGCTCTCTCCCAAGGAGAGAATTCCACAACTGTGGTGCCACCACAGAGAAGACCAAGTCACTGGTACCTGTCAATTGGATCTTTACCAATGATGCACCAGAATTCAGTCTTTGATGTGAATCTCAAAGCTCGGGCAGGTTCATATAATGTTAATATGTGCCATTTATTTATTTACAAAGAAATTGTTAACAACAATGCAACCCACCATGGCTAACAATGAAACAATAAAACCGTTGTTAATGTAGGATGGAAAGCAAAAGAGAACCATTTTAAAAGCAAATGTATATTATAGCCCACATAGATCGTACAATTCAAATTACAGGTGCAGGAAAGGCTGAACCCTCCCGCTCCCCCAACAATGGGAATGTCATTAACAAAATACAAAACAAAGACATCTCACCTGGATGCTCACATGTATCCCTTCTAAACTAGAGACACGGGGTTCAAAGCAAAAAAGAAGCACAGCTAGAGGAGTTGGCTGTTGGTGCTCATTTAGTTTCCCAAAGGAGAGGGTCCAGCGAAGTAAGCTTCTTTTAGAAAAGTCCACTGATGGACCACGAGAAAGATAAAGAGAATAAAGGGACATCATGCAGCTATGACACAGACTCAGAGGGTTGGGCCTACTATTGTGTCTCACACCTGAATCAGGAAACAGAATGTTCTGGAAGCGGTCAGGCAGGGACGGCTTACACCTCCATAGGGAAACCTGCCTCAGCCCTTGAGATCCACAGCCTCACGTTCAGGATTCCTGCTGGCCCATCTGTTCCGTAGAACAGGGGTGGGGAGCTGTTGGCTTGTAGGAACTGCCCATCCAGCCTGCCGGCCTCTCCTCAGCCCCGCCCCCTGCACAGCCAGCACCACCCCTTTGACTGTGCCCCACAGCCTCCTCTGGGGACACAGCTGAGCACCTGGGAAGAGGGGGGCAGGTGGGCGGGCGGTAGAGTCTCTCTGCTCAGCAGAGTGGCAGGGCTGCATTGGGAGGCTGAGTGAGGAGCACAAGCTGTATATTCAGCGCTCTTCTCTCTCGCTCTCCAGGTCCAGGGACTATTTCCTCCAGCCGCTGCCTCTTGCTCGCTGTCCCCCGTCGGTGTCTCCCCTGCTTCTCCACAGGCCCCACTCCCCCAGGTGCAGGATCCATCCTATTCCAGACAGGAGAGGGGCCCACTCCACGTTCAGAAGCAGTGATGCTGTTCCTCCATGGGATTGTTAACTTGCTTGTTCCAGGCAAGCTCCTGCAACCTTGTAAGCTCCACGACAGGCAGGCATGGAATAGGTGAAGGTATTCCTAACATGCCATAGTCCCACCTGCTACCCTGCTGTCCATAGGCAGATATTAAGATTCTGGAGAGAAGGAGAGGGAGAAAGAGTGTGGGGCAGCGATGATCTTAGGAGAGAAAGAAAGGGGTGTGCATGTGGGGTGGCTCTGGCCTTGCCTGCCACTGGCACAGAGCCCCTGAAACATGACCACCAAGAAAATGCAGGCCTCAGTGGGGAAAGGTTGCTCAGCTTGTAGTGCCTCGAACTTGCAAACATACAGGCAAATGATGGTTTCGATTACAACTCTTTGCTTTCACTCTGGAGCCATGTTATGGACCTCTGGAGCCATAACAATGGCAGTAGGAGCCTCGCTTTAGGTGTCCTAATTAACATGGCAATAGCAACGGCTCAGCTGGGAGGAGCAGTGTGACTCTGGGACGGGCTTAAATATGTGGTTTCATTGTCTCTCCCACCACCTGTACCCTAGTCACAGAAGTGAGGCTACCAACATAGAGGAGGCCAATCAGAGGGCCTTTCCCCAAGGGTTTCATCAGACCTGGGCGGGATCTTCATGACCACGGAATGAGAAGCACGTTGGAGCATTATCCGGATTTTCACATGGAATCGGCTTTGATCTGTCAGGGAAACACAAAGCAAGATAAGCCGAGTGCACTGTACCTTTAAAATCTGGTTTTCAGGGGTCACACGCTGCTTCTGGGTGGGCTGGGGTGGGGGGAGTAGAACTGAACATCATCAAACTGGCAGGGGCTGCTCAACCAATGAGAGAGGCTTGTTTCCTGGCCCATGTCCAGGCTCCCCCCTGCTACTACATTATTATGAATGGAGAGCAACCAATAGGCTCCCTATGAGAGCATCCCCCCCATTTCACTGCATTCCACCAATCTGCTGCAGAGTTACTCCTCTCTCCCCTGTTCCCCAAGGTGTGCACTTTTGCCTTGAGAAGCCAAAATCCCAAGTTCTCAAGTGGAGCATCATCTGAAGGCTCGCCCTGAGAGCATCTCTCCCCCCGCCCCACAATTTTCCTGCAGTCCAGTAATCTGCCACGGAGTTATTGTTCCCACCCCATTTCCCCCCATGTATGCACTTTGGCCTTGAGAAGCCAAAATCCCCAATTCTTGAGTGCCCCCCCCCCCCCAATTACGCACCATTCCAGCAAACTATCATGGAGTTATTGCTTCTACGCACACCCCTGCCTTTCTCCTTCTCTGGGCACTTTCTCCCTGCTTACAGTGACAGGCTCCTGAGACCTCACCAGATTGGAGAAGCGACTTTACGTAACATCAGAGAAGTGACTTTATACAATATCAAAGATGCGATTTAACACAGTGATGGAGAAGCGAAGTAACGCAAACTTCAGAGAAATGCATCATCACTGAGGCTAATTACTCCCACTGGCAAAATGGGAGAGCAGGGTGATTCTGAAGGCTGAAAAGGCTCAGTGAGGTCCTGGCCATGTGAAAGACACACCCCTGGGCAAGGCTAGCATGCCAAAGTAAATGTGGAGGGTAGGGGCACACCCCCTTCATGGATCACTGCCTTGTTGTGGCGAAGGGGCTTGCGTAAGTCAGTGAAGCCATAAGCTATGCCATGCAGGGCCACCCAAGATGGACAGGTCATGGCGGAGAGTTCTGACAAAATGTGGTCCACTGGAAAAGGAAATGGCAACCCACTCCAGTATTCTTGCCAAGAAAACCCCATGGAACGTATCACAAGGCTAAAAGAGATGACGCCGGAAGATGAGCCCCTCAGGTCGGAAGGTGTCCAATATACTACTGGGGAAGAGCAGAGGGTATTTCCAAGTAGCGCCAGAAAGAGTGAAGCGGCTGGGCCAAAGCTGAAAGGACACTCAGCTGTGGATATGTCTGGTGGTGAAAAGAAAATCCGATGCTGTAAAGAACAATATTGTTTAGGAACCTGGAATGTCAGATCAATGAATCAAGGTAAGCTGGAGATGGCAAGATTGAACATCGACATCTTGGGAATCAGCGAACTAAAATGGACAAGCATGGGTGAATTTAATTCAGGTGACCATCATATCTACTACTGTGGGCAAGAATCCCTTAGAAGAAATGGAGTAGCACCATAGTCAACAAAAGGGTGGGAAAAGCAGTACTGGGGTACAATCTTAAAAATGATAGAATGATCTCAGTACGAATCCAAGGCAAACCATTCAACATCACAGTAATTCAAGTCTATGCCCCAACCACTGATGCCGAAGAAGCTGAGGTTGATCGGTTCTATGAAGACCTACAACACCTTCTAGAATGAACACCAAAAAAAGATGTCCTCTTCATCATAGGGGATTGGAATGCTGAAGTAGGAAGTCAAGAAATCACCGGGATAACAGGCAAGCATGGCCTTGGTGTACAAAATGAAGCAGGACAAAGGCTAATAGAGTTTTGCCAAGAGAACACGCTGATCATAGCAAACGCTCTTTTCCAACAGGACAAGAGGCGACTCTACACATGGACATCACCAGATGGTCAATAGCGAAACCAGATTGATTATGTCCTTTGCAGCCAAAGATGGAGAAGCTCTATACAGTCAGTAAAAACAAGACCTGGAGCTGACTGTGGCTCAGATCATGAGCTGCTTCTTGCAAAATTTCGGCTTAAATTGAAGAATGTAGGGAAAACCACTAAACCATTCAGGTATGACCTAAATCATATCCCTTATGAATATACAGTGCAAGTGATGAATAGATTTAAGGGATTAGACCTGACAGACAGAGTGCCTGAGGAACTATGGACAGAGGTCTGTAACATTGTTCAGGAGGAAGCAACTCAATCCATCCCAAAGAAAAAGAAATGCAAGAAAGCCAAGTGGCTGTCTGATGAGGCTTTACAAGTAGCTGAGGAAAGAAAGGAAGTGAAAAGCAAGGTAGAAAGGGGAAGATATATCCAACTGAATGCAGAGTTCCAGAGAATAGCAAGGAGAGACAAGAAGGCCTTCTTAAATGAACAGTGCAAAGAAATCGAGGAAAACAACAGAATGGGAAAGACTAGAGATCTCTTCAAGAAAATCGGAGATCTCAAGGGAACGTTTTGTGCAAAGACGGGCATGATAAAGGACAAAGAAGGCAGGGACCTAACAGAAGCAGATGAGATTAAGGAGAGATGGAAAGAATACACAGAAGAACTATACAGGAAAGATCTTAATGTCCCTGATAGCCATGATGGTGCAGTCACTGAACTTGAGCCAGACATCCTAGAGAGTGAAGTCAAGTGGGCCTTAGGAAGCATTACTAACAACAAAGCTAGAGGAGATGACAGTATTCCATCTGAGCTATTTAAAATCCTAAAAGATGATGGTGTTAAAGTGCTGTACTCAATACACCAACAAATTTGGAACAGTCAGCAGTGGCCACAAGACTGGAAAAGGTCAGTTTACATTCCAATTCCAAAGAAGGGCAACGCCAAAGAGTGTTCAAACTACCGTACAATTGCGCTCATTTCACATGCCAGCAAGGTGATGCTCAAAATCCTACAAGCTAGGCTTCAGCAGTATGCGAACCGAGAACTACCGGAAGTACAAGCGGGGTTTCGAAGAGGCAGAGGAAATAGAGATCAAATCGCCAACTTTCGCTGGCTCATGGAGAAAGCAAGAGAATTCCAGAAAAACATCTATTTCTGCTTCATTGACTACGCTAAAGCCTTTGATTGCGTAGATCATAACAAACTGTGGCAAATTCTGAAAGAGATGGGGGTACCAGACCACCTTACCTGTCTCCTGAGAAACCTGTACGAGGGTCAAGAAGCAACAGTAAGAACCAGACATGGAACAACCGATTGGTTCAAAATTGGGAAAGGAGTACGACAAGGCTGCATATTGTCGCCTTGCTTATTTATTTGGCCATGAAATTAAAAGACGCTTGCTCCTTGGGAGGAAAGCTATGGCAAACCTAGGCAGCATAGTGAGAAGCAGAGACATCACCTTGCTGACAAAGGTCCGCATAATCAAAGCTATGGTTTTCCCAGTAGTAACGTATGGCTGTGAGAGCTGGACTATAAGGAAGGCTGAGTGCCGAAGAATTTATGCGTTCGGACTGTGGTGCTAGAGAAGACTCTTACGAGTCCCCTGGACTGCAAGGAGGTCAAATCAGTCCATCCTAAAGGAAATCAACCCTGAGTGCTCATTGGAAGGACAGATACTGAAGCTGAAGCTCAAATATTTTGGCCACCTAATGCGAAGAGAAAACTCTGGAAAAGACCCTGATGCTGGGAAAGACTGAAGGCAAAAGGAGAAGGGGACGGCAGAGGATGAGATGGCTAGATAGCATCACTGATGCAATGAATATGGACTTGAGCATGCTCCGGGAGAGAGCGCAGGACAGGAAGGCCTGGCGTGCTATGATCCACGGGGTCACGAAGAGTCGGACACGACTGAACAACTGAAGAAGAACAACAACAACAAAGGGGCACACAGCACCAGAAGCATGGAGAACCTGAGTTAAAGAAATAAAATGGAGTAAAAGTAGTCTCAGAAAATCTGGCTTTTCCACTGGAAATCTCCAGGGTTGCTTCGGATTGGCTATGACGTCATCTGCCGCCAGCGACCTTGAAATATTCCCAATTCACAGCAAATCCCCCATGAGGGCAGCCCCCTGGAGTTGGTCCTGAATTAAGCCTCTGGTGCTATCCTGAAAACAGAGATGATGATCACAGACGTTTCTAGTATAGAATTCTATCTGGATCAAATGTTTATGCAGTCGTGGCCCAACATAAAAGAATTGTGTGTGTCTGCTCTGTTTATATGTTGCTAATACTGTATTTTTAAGGCTTTTAATCTTTGTAAACCATCCAGAGAGCTTTGGCTATTGGGCAGTATAGAAATGTAATAAATGGAATGGAATGGAATGAATGAATGAAAGTATCACTTTACGCATTCTGAGTCTCTCATGGTTTGCTGTACAAAGAACCTCATACCATAAACCTTGGCAGGTGCTGTAACACCAACATTGTTACGGGCAGGTGCTTGGGGGAACCTAATGGTGGTTATGACCAGTGGCAAGCAAGGGGAAATGCCCTTGTTGTTTGTCCCAAACAGTCTGCAATAGTTTTGGATAAGAGGGCCAATGCAATTCGCAACAAACAGTGCAGTTAGCAGCTTCTCTGCTGAAGAAAGAAAGAGAGAGCAGGTTCTTTGCAGGGCTCAACAGAATAAAAGCGGACAGTTGTTGTATTTAGGGACCAGATGTGTATTTTCAGTCAGAGCCATTCATGTATTCAGTGTTTCAAAGGCAGGCAGGCAACCTATGTGCACCCCAAATTCATTGTCCCATTATTTGCAGGAACCACAGACCTGTGGGTGGGGGAGTGTAGGGTCCATGAAAGGCCTCCAGGGGTCAGCATGCTTCAAGCAGCAACTGCCTGATATCCCAAAAGAGCGGTTCTCCTTTGTTACCCTGCCATAAGTAGCCAAGTGCGTCCTTCCCTCTCCTTCCTTCCTTGCATGGCAGACTGTGAGAACAGGAGGAATCAAGCAGGACAGAGTCACTGGCTGGTTCATGAAGCAAGACCAAAATCCAAGATGGCCGAGAGAGCCGGAATATGGGGAGGGGGAGGCGTTTAAGAGGGCCGGCCAAGGGCAAGGTGGATGGATGATATTCTGGAGGTGACGGACTCGGCCTTGGGGGAGCTGGGGGTGGCGATGGCCGACAGGAAGCTCTGGCATGGGCTGGTCCACGAAGTCACGAAGAGTCGGAGGTGACTGAGCAAATAAACAAGAACAATTTGAACCAGTGATCACTGGGGACTAGAACATCCTTGCAATCCCAGGGCTCAGCCCTTCCACATGTGAACTCCTCACAAGGACAGGTTGCCTCTCTGAATGTGTGCAGAATGCTTTCTCCTCACCCATGTGGAATCACAGCCAATCCCCCCCTCAGAAGTTCCTAGGACCAGATAGAAACAAGGCTTCCAGGTCAGACAGCAGGTGGTTTTCAGAACGGCTGGAATTCCTAATGCTTCTCTAATGAGAAATTAACTACTGCAATGCCAGTGCTGTCTGATTTATGTCACACAACTCCCCACCTGCTCCCTTGATTCTACTCCAGTGGAGTCTTCCTGCTGCTGCAACCAACCTAGGTGGAGTTTCAGGGCTTGTCCTGAATGCTGGAGCTTCGGGGTTTTAGCCTCTTTCTCAGGGTACACGGGGAAAGGAGTTAATGGGCCAGCCTCTTTCTGTTCAGAGGTTTTCCTGCTTAATTCCTCACTGCACCCCTGACCACTGCCAGTCCATCAGCTTTCACTCTGAGGCCCCAGACACAAGCAGAGATCTCCCCTTGATTGCCAGATGCCATTGCTTGTAACCCCACCCCTCAGAAATGGCCACACTCCATCACCTGATTTGCAAAGTACCACTCCTTACTCCCAGGCCCCACCCTCTGCATCTCAAGGTCTGAGCCCCAGGAGACCTGCGATCCTAAACCTCAGTGGTAGTATACATTTGGAAAAATGTCACGGGCCTTAGTGAAAATCAAGAATAGCTGCAAGATTCGTCTTCCTGGTTCCTGGCTGCCAGTTCAGACTGCAGTGGGAGACTTCACATTTAAATGCTCTGACATGTTCATATGCTATTATATCCCTGCCATTTAGGGATGCCATCACCCTTCAATCAGAGTTTGAGATAGCGCAGTCCCATCAGAACCATGCCACGTGTTTATTCTGAATGTAGAGATCAGCTCTTGTCCTATTGCAATTAAAAGAATGTAGCTGAAGAGTTAAAAACTACGCTGGCTCAGGCCAAAGACCTATCCATTCTAGCTTCCTGTTCCCCACAGTGACCAGCCAGATCCCTATAGGAACTAATAGTCCTCTTCTGCTGTTGTACCCCAGCAACTTGTATTCAGAGAGGCATACTGCCTGTGATGCTGGAGGCAGCATATAGCCATCATGATAAGTAGTAGCCACTGATAGCCTTATCCTCCATAAATTTCTCTAATCCCCCTTTACAGCTGTCTAATTTGATGGCTGCCACAGTTTAACTATGTACTGTGCAAAGGAGGACTTCAGTTTTCCTGTCCTGAATCTCCCACGATTTAGCTTCATTGGATAACCCCGGGTTCTGCTATTATGCGAGAGGGAGAGTTGCACAGGTGAAGGCATCCCTGAATTTTGTACTGTGAGCTAATGCTGTGCAATGGTCGCGAGATGGAACATGGTAATTAAATTTCTTTTGTGGGTTTCTAAAAGCGCAGTGCGAGCCTGGCGTATCTGTGTGCCCTTTGGCTGAACTAAGACGCTAACCTATTTACTGGGCAGCTGGCTGGGATCTTGCCTCAGTTAAGAAGAACCAAATGTGACACTTAAATAATAATAACAATAATGATAATAATGAAAAGACCAAAGAGAAGGTCAGTTCTGGAGAAGGGTTGTCTTGTTGATGTCTGCCTTTGTCAGGCTCCACTCCAGCATCTCTAAGATGTGAATATCTTTCTCACACATTTTCAGGGCCCACGTGAGCTCATACTCCTCAAGAAAAGGGGCATGTCAGTATCACGGCTGAGAACATGGCTCCAAATTTAGGGAATGTTTGGTGCAAATGAGAGAAGAATGTGGGACAAGAACATAAGAACATTAGAAGACCAAGGATCAGACCAAGGGTCCACCTAGTCCAGCATTCTGTACACACAGCGGCCAACCAGCGGTCGCCCAGGAACCCACAAGCAGGGCATGAGTGCAACAGCACCCTCCCACCCATGTTCCCCAGCAACTGGTGTACATAGGCTCACTGCCTCTGGTAATGGAGGTAGAACATAGCCATCAGGACTAGTAGCCACTGATAGCCTTCTCCTCCAGGAATTTCTCTAACCCCCTTCTAAAGCCATCCAAATTGGTGGCCATCACTACATCCTGTGGTAGTGAGTTCCATAGTTAAACTACGCACTGTGTGAAGAAGTTCTTCCTTTTATCCGCCCTGAATCTCCCACCAATCAGCTTCATAGGATGACCCCGTTGGGTTCTAGCTTTTGAGAGAGGGAGAAAAATGTCTCCCTATCCACATTCTCCACACCAGGCATAACTGTGTACACCTCTGTCATGCCTCCCCTTACCCTCCTTTTTTCCAAGCTCAACAATCCCAGCTGTTGTAACCTTCTCTCCTAGGGGAGATGCTCCAGCCCCTTGACTATTTTATCCAGAGTCAAAAGGCAGAACTCAGTGTGGGGGACAGTATACCAAGCTTCCCCATGGTACAGATCCCTGTTGTTTCCCTGAGACTGCAATCCCATGCACACTTACCTGGGAGTGAGCCCCATTGAGCTCAGTGGGACTTAGTTCCAAGTAAACATGCATAGGGTTGCACTGGAAGGCAGTAATCCCTTGCACCCTTATTTGACTTACTGCAGACTAAACATGTCTCGGGCTGCACAGCCTTTTTCACATGTGAAGCTTAAATCTTGTTTTGTCTTCAATTGGATTTGTGGTGCCAATTTAGTTATAGAGTGATTTATAACCCATGTTTTGATTTAAAATGTTCAGGGCAGCTTACAAAAAAGTTAAAAACAATACAAAATTAATACATATAAAAACAAACCTTATTTTTTAAAAACACAGCCAAGCTTCCAGTTTGTAGTGGTAATCAATTTTCATTTAAACACACAGAGACACAGACACAGACACACAGGAGCACCCCCAAAAACTCTCCAGAAGATGGTTACCTTCGCTTGGCACCCAAAAGCCAGAAAGAAAGGAGGAAAGCAAAATTCCCTAGAAAGGAAGTTCCACAGTTTTGATGCCACCACAGGGAAGGTCCTGCCCTGTATTACCATCCACCATTCTTCAGACTGTGGTGGAACATGAACTGGGGCCTCTGAATTGCATCTTAACATATAGATAGGTTCATAAAACAATAAGTGTTCCTTCAGCTATCCTGGGCCTAAACCATTTAGACCCCAGCCGGCATGACCAATAGTCAGGAGTGATGGTCACTGTAGTCCAACAACCTCTGGAGGGCTACAGGTTTCCCATCCTGAGGGCTTTAGAAGTTAAAAAATAAACAAAGCCAGCATTTTAAATTGGGCCCAGAAAGCCACTGAAAGCCTGTAAAACCTGTCCTCAGCACTTCTGCGGGGCTCCCGGAAGAGCTCATCCCCCATGACCCTCTTTACCAATCATGCATGCCACATGGGAATCCATCATGCCACATCTCCCCGGGGTCTCGACACCCCCACAGCATCCATACAATCTTTAACCTCAGCCCCAGCAAGAAGTGAGATCCAATGTGGTGTAGTGGTTAGAATGTTGGATTAGGACTGGGTAGATCAGGGTTCAAATCCCTACTCAGCCATGAAGCTCACTGAGTGACCCTGGGCCACTCCTTTTCTCTGAGTTGTCATGAGGATAAAGGTGGAGGGGAGGAACCAACTATGTCACCATGAGATCCTTGGAGGAAGGGCAGCAGAAAAATACTAAATCTTTCCGGCCTTCTAATCAGCTTAAGTTGTAGAGATGGCCAGAATGCTCATTCTCATTCCAGATGTTTGTCTTCTGCTGGTTAGTGTCAAAATGTGGGTTGGACAAAATTACAGATAGGTGGATCCACACCTGCTTGTGCAACCATACTCAGCAAGTACTAATTAATGGCTCAGCAACCTCCTGGAGGGGGGTCTTGAGTGGAGTTCCGCAGGGCTCTGTCCTAGGCCCTGTGGTGTTCAACATTTTTATAAATGACTTGGATGAGGGTGTAGAAGGATGACTTGAAGCTAGGAGGGATAGCCGACACCACAGAAGATGGGATCAAGATTCAAAAGGATCTAGACGGGCTGGAACACTGGGCTGAATCTAACGAGATGAGATTCAAGAGAGATAAATGTAAAGTCTTGCATTTAGGTACAAAAAATCAAAGACACAAGTTTAGGATGGGGGAGACCTGGCTTGGCAGTAGTACCTGCGAAAGGGACCTGGGTGTCTTAGTGGACCACAAACTGAACATGAGCCAGCAGTGTGATGTGGCAGCTAAGAAAGCCAGTGCAGTCTTGGGCCTCATTAACAGAAGCAGTGTCCAGACCACGGGAAGTAATAGTTCCGCTCTACTCTGCATTAGTCAGGCTGCATTTCATAGAATGATAGAATAGTAGGGCATCCCTGACAGATGGCTGTCCAGCCTCATCTTGAAGGCCTCCAGTGTGGGAAAGCCCACCCCCTCCCTCGGTCATTGGTTCCATTGTCGTATTGCTCTAACAGTCAGGACGTTTTTCCTGATGTTCAGCTGGAATCTGGCTTCCTGTCACTTGAGCCCATTATTCCATGTCCTGCAGTCTGGGATGATCAAGAAGAGATCCTGGCCTTCCTCTCTGTGACAACCTTTCAAGTACTTGAAGAGCACCATCCTATCTCCTGTCAGTCTTCTCAAGGCTAACATGCCCAGTTCTCTCAGTCTCTCTCATAGGACTTTGTTTCCAGTCCCCTGATCACCTTTGTTGCCCTCCTCTGAACCTTCTCCAGCTTGTCTGCATTCTTCTTAAAGCGTGGTGCCCAGAACTGGACACAGTACTCCAGATGATGCCTAACCAGTGCTGAGTAGAGGGGAACTAGTACTTCCCGGGATTTGGAAGCTATGCTTCTATTAATGTGGAATGCTGTCTCCAGTTCTGGGTGCCCCATTTTAAGAAGGACACTGACAGATGCAAAATGGTGCCTCAAAGGATGGAGCCAATTACCTACAGTACCTCATGAGACATACACTGGGATAACATATACAAGTTCAAATCTACATCTGATTTAAGGACATAAGAAGAGCTCTGCTGGGTGAGACCAAAGGCTATATAGTCCAGCATTCTGTTCCCACAGTGGCCAACCAGGTGCATATGGGAAACCCAGCATGGCAATAAGGGCAATAGCCCTCACCCGCTGTTGTTCCCCAGCAACTGGAATTCTGAAGCATGCTGCCAGGATCCAGTGATCCTGGAGATAACATGTAGCCATCATGTCTAGTAGCCATTGATTCTCCACAAATTTCTCTTGTTGTTGTTGTTCAGTCGTTCAGTCGTGTCCGACTCTTCGTGACCCCATGGACCATAGCACGCCAGGCCTTCCTGTCCTGCGCTCTCTCCCGGAGTGTGCTCAAGTTCATATTCATTGCATCGGTGATGCTATCTAGCCATCTCATCCTCTGCCGTCCCCTTCTCCTTTTGCCTTCAGTCTTTCCCAGCATTCTCTAATCCCCCATTAAAGCCATCCAAGTTGGTGGCCACCACTACATCCTGCGGTAGCGAGTTCCACAGTTTAACTATGTGCTGCGTGAAGGTGTTCTTCCTTTTCTCTGTCCTGAATCTCCCACCACTCAGCTTCATTGGATGACCCCAGGTTCTAGTATTATAAAGAGCGATGGATGTTTTTCCTCCCCGTCCACTTTCTCTACACCAGGCATAATTGTGTATATCTCTGTCATGTCCTGCAGATCAGGGATGCTGACAAGCCTTATTTAGGGGAGAGGAATTTTTGTTGTTGTTGCTGTTGCTCATTAGGAGCCAGAAATCTTTGCTAATTTACTGACAATCACCCACCAAAATTCTACTACATCCAGACCTCCCTTCCACCCATGCCGGGTCTAAGCTTTCCATGACACCGACAGTAACGTAGTGAGAGCTCTCAAAAGCAACTTAAATCTTGCAGATGGGAACAATCTTATAGCAAAGTGCAGAACGCAAAACAAAGGCTGCAGAGCTGCTCTTGGGAGCATTGAGGTGGCAATGCCGGGGGATTCTCTTGTAGCAGCATGGCCAGCTGGGGATCATGGGAGTTCTAATCCAACATACCTGGAGGACACTGTGTGGGGAAGGCTGCTTGAGGGGTGAGGGGCTCTCCTGCCAAGACTGTATCTTTTTTTTTAAGTGCTGCTGCTTTCCAGCAAACAGTTTCCAAGGAGTTAACAACAGCAAAAATTATGGCTGCAGACCTAAAGGTTCATAGATTCCTGCACTGAGCAGGGGGTTGGACTTGATGGTTTTATAGGCCCCTTCCAACCCTACTATTCTATGATTCTGTGTTTCTATGTAAGCAGGTGGGCTCTTGGAAAACCTGGTCCCAACCCTTCCTTCCTTCCTTCCTTCCTTCCTTCCTTCCTTCCTTCCTTCCTCTTTCTTTCTTTCTTTCTTTCTTTCTTTCTTTCTTTCTTTCTTTCTTTCTATACTGCCTATTAGCCGAAGCTCTCTGGGTGGTTCACCCCCCCCCCCACATCCAGACCTTCCTTCCACCCACCCCGGCTCTAAGCTTTCCATGACACCGACAGTAAAATAGTGAGAGAGAAGCTCTCAAAAGCAACTTAAGTCTTGCAGATGGGAACAATCTTATAGCAAAGTGTGGAATACAAAACAAAGGCTGCAGAGCTGCTCTTGGGAGCATTGAGGTGGCAATGCCGGGGGATTGCCCTATAGGGTGTTTTAGGTCAAAATCTTGACAATGTAATGATAATGGCTTATCTGGAATTGTGGTACACACCAATAGCCCGTCTCCCTGTCAAAGGGCACATATCGCCCATTGCAGTTTTATTTTTAGCTTTAACTATATTGGAAGCCATGGCAGCCCCAGGTGTTTCCTTTCCGGAACCTCATTAGGATTTCCCTCCATTGAAGCGCTCAGCACTTTCCCACCAGCAGCTATTTTTAGAATGCCCTTTGTGGTGCTGGTGGTGTGTGTGTTTAGGGGAGTGCATGAGCTTGTGGAGGCAAAGTAAGAAGCAAAATCATTGGGGAGAAACATGAAAAGCTTGTTTGATCTCTTGAAAAATCCCCGGTTTCCAGGCAACAGGGAAACACACAGGTTTCTGAGATGCTTCGACATCTCTGCAGAGAGCCTGGGCTTGGGAAGGAGAATCCGTTCACTACAAGAGGAAAACAGTGTTGATGAAATGTCAGTTGCTTGGAAAGAGGAGCTTTCCAGTTGGAAGGCTTATGCGGACCTAACTGAAGATGGTCAAAAACAACAACAAAAGATGATCAGTGCCAAGCCCAGCCTCCAATAATGTGGTGCCTGGTGGTGGAAAATTCAAATGGCACCCACCTCCCCAAACGCACACTAATTAACACTGGGCACAGCCCACCAGAAAGCTCCACGGCGTAAGGGTTGTTGAAATGAACAAAAGGATCTGCAGAACAGATCGCGTCAGATGGGCTTGTCTCCCCTATGCTTCACACCTAATGCATCTCCTAACAATAAACTCCCAATATGCTCCCTTCCTGAGACGCCTGTCCCCTTTTATCTAACAGTAGGGCCAGGTCTGCTTGATGAAAACTAATGCATGGAGGTGGGGGACACAATGGAAGAGGATGCTCATGTAAGCCGCCTTGGGTTCCTTGCAAAAAGAAAAGAAAATTGGGATACTAATGTGATAATGATAATAATTGTTTAAAACCCACAAATATAGCTTTGTATTCAGCACGAGCAGAGCCCGTGCAAGAAGGAATTTCAGGCAGGTGAGTGAGTGGACTCAGTAAGGAGGGACAGAGTGCTACATTCCTCCTCTGTGCCCAGCACAGAAATGCAGTGGGTTGTAGTAGGCGGGCCAGAACTTTCCCTCCTCTGCTATCCCCCAGTGGGCTAGTACATTTTTTAGCTGGCTAGTAACTACAATGGACTTGTTTAACCTGTCAGGTTGAGGTTTTCAGTGGCTGAACTTCAGGTTTCTAGATTGTTTTATCTGTTGCACTGGACTCTGCATTTTGTTTTTATTGTTTTATACATATTCATGTTTTTTTGTGTGTGTTTTTTTACGTTGTAAGCCACCCTGTGTATCCAGTGGAAGGGCAGGATGTGCATTTTCTGAAATAAAAAGATAATACGCTGTCTCTTAAAATTCATTTGTTTAAATCTCCAAATCTGGAGCAGTGGAGACAGGTAGCATGAGACACCCAGTGCCGTAATGGAACCTGTCCACAGGGAAGCCAGCAGAAGCCCACTGGGAGAAGGTTCTTTTCCTTGTGAAATGGAAGCAGGGGAAGCCTAGAAGCAGGGGGCTGAGAAGTGGCAAGTACTGAGGTTCCAGTGGCATCCAGCGAGTTCCTACTGGCTCTTCAACATCCAAGAGGAGATGTCAGTCTCTTACCAGGCAATGCCTGTACGTTCTGTGAGTCTGCAAGAGTGAATAGCAACTGATGGTGATGCAGGAGCCAATGCTGGCCATTCACCTCAGCGTGGTCAGCCCTGGCTTGAAAAGGTTGTAAAAGGATGCAGTGAGTCTCCCCCGAACTGTCCAGAGGTGTTCGGACGATGCTTATTTGCCAAGGGGTGTGCGTGAGAACTAAAATGCAGCCTCACAAGTGGCAACATCTTGTGGACAAAGTGTGCAGACCCTCTCGAAGAAGAATCAACCAGCAAGGTGCAGCATGGGAGATTCCCTGCTCCCCAACGGTAACAGCTATAGCAGACAGGCATTTGCCAAAGAATGCACCAATAGCCGTGTTGGATCAGAGCAGAGGCCCATGTCGGGGCTAACATCATATTTCCAACGACAGCCAGCCAGAAGCTCCCGCGAAGCCCGAACGCAAGGTGTAACTGTGATGGCCCTTCCCTATTGTCTCCCTCTCCCCACCAGCTGTTCAGACATATACTGCCTCCGAACATGGAGGTTGCTTTTTGCCATGTTCCAGGTTTGGGGAATGAGGCCCATGGACCTGGAGGAAGTGTAGAGTGGGAATTGCTCTCCGTGCCAACACCCTCCTTTCCTGGAACATGGTCCACGTAAGGAGCCCATCTCTCCAGCTCCTCGGCGTCCTGAACAGGCTGTGCTGTTGTCCTGGACTCTGGCCTGGGAGCTCCAGCAGAACCACAGTTCTCCCTTGTGCTGCTGGAGCCAAAGGTTACTGAAGCAGACAAGATCCCTTTTACTGGAGGGCGCTGCGCCCAGTGGAGGCAGAGTTAACCCCCCAAGCTGCTTGGAAGCCCTGGAATGTGAGCTTTGCCTTACCAGAAACTGAACTTTGCCTTATTTTGCTTCCTTGATGGAATCCAAACTTTGGCCTAGAACCCCCAGCTTGGGCTGGAAATCTATCTGACTGAGACTACCCCCTCAGACAGAACCCCTTTAGCCCTCATAGCTGATAGATGCTGATAGAGTTACAGTCTTCACAAAGTTATCTAATCCTTTTAAAGTCACTCATCTAGGTTAGTGGCCATCGCCATATCTTATGGAAGTGAGTTCCCTAACAATGAAACATGTCTGCTTACTTAATATCTATGCTTAATCTGAAAAGTTCTATTGGACACACTGCAAGGCAAGTAAATTATGTACCGTAAACAAGTAAATCATGCACTGTGTGAAGAAGTTCTTTCTCTTTTCAATCCTGTACCCATGGGAAATCAATTTGATTGGGTGACCCCAAGTTTTTGTGTTGTGAGAGAGGGAATTCTCCCCCCCTCTCCACACCATTCATAATTTGAAGACTCTGGGTGACTTGGAATTACTTTGAAGAGGGTAAATTGAAATTATCTGAACCAATGTAGTGTTCTCTGAGGGCCAAGAGCCAAAGATATTTGCACTAGTAGGCATACAGAATAAAACATATCCCTTTCACATTAAGAACTGTGAATGAAATAGTCCCACTCAGAAATGTGGGCAGGATCCTTTGAAACACAGCCAGCTGTTACTTAGCAAACCCAAAGAAGTCTGTTACATTTGAGAATGGTCTGAGAGAGCTGCAGAACTGGCCCTAGTACTGGGCAGAGTGAGGCAGCCACTTCAGGCAGCAGATGCTGGGGTTGGCAATGTGTTGGAGGACAGAGCTGTCTGGATGTGCCACATGACTTGCCCTGTGCTCCCTAAGCTAGCCTGTTGCCCTCAGATGCACTGGAAGATACTTCAACACCAGTGAAGGGACAGTAAGTTTTAACTGTCCATCCAGGTGGCTTCTGTATCAGGGCATCTTGTTCACTGCAGGCTGCAAAATGTCTTGGGCCATCCACCAAGCCGAATGCATCCTCACAAGCCATGTATTGTGGCTTCCCATGTGCTACACAACACAACACAACACAACACAACACACACACACACGCACACACACACGCTGTTTGCAGTCCCAGGCAAAGACGGCAACAGGAGGCCTCCGTTAGACCACCATATGTGGCTCATGGACTCTGTTGGCTTGGTGAGTCACAAGTCATTCAGGCCTGGTCAGAAAGCTTCCCTTTTTCATGAAGATGGGGAAAAAGCAACCTTTCCCATGATACCCATTGGAATGTCCTCAATGCTTTCCCTGAGTGAGGAGTTTCCATTCTTATGAAAAGAGTTCTCTAAGGAGAGATTCGAACATGCCTGCTTCCGTGAGAATGCAGTGGTCTTTCTACTGTGGACGCAGCAATGAGGCACAAGAGCGGGGCGGGGGGTATGGTAAGCTGCCTCAGTCACAAGAAAAGATCTCTCATAAACACTCGTGACACAGAAGCAGAATGCCAGGAAAGAGGAGGGGAGCTGGCCATTATGCCCCTGTGCTGGCATTGGCTCAAACTTCCTGTAACAACAGAGATGGTGGGAATAAAAAAGTAGCTTTATGCAACTCCTGGGCTGCAGAAAGGGTAACGTCATTTTGGTTATCCAAACAGGAGACCACACAGGAAATCCTATCAAAAAATGGTTGTTGCGAGGGTTTGGGCAACAGTCACCTTTCCCTCTGAAGTAATAATGGCAGTGCCATTTCCCAAAGATATCTAAAATAGCAGCCATGGTTATCTGCAAAAACAAAATTGCAGAACTGGTGTCACGCCAGGTCACGGGCGGCATCAAAGAGAAGCCAGCATCTGAGGCACAAGCAGGTGGCAAGTGAAAGTCCAAGGGTCAAGCCAGGGGATCAGAAGCTGGGATGGAGCAGAATCACTGAGCAGGAGCATGTGTCAGAGTTGGTCCAAGGGTCGAGACCGTAGGTCACATGCCAAGCCCAATCCAGGCCACAAACATGTACGTAGTCAAAGAACAAGCCCAAAGTCAGGGTTAAGGGGGAGCAACAAAGAATGACCGTCAACCCTACATGATCCCCGATGGTCTTTGGGCCCCTTAAGCTGTTTCCTCCAAGCGCTGGATAATGGGATAAAACACTGGAGGCAGGGCTTGCTTGGGAAACAAGAGCCACAGCTCAGTGAGAGAACACCTGCCTGGTGTGTGGAAGGTCCCAGGTTCAATCCCTGCTATCTCCAGGTAGGGCAGAAAAGTCTCCCGCTTGGAACCCTGGAGAACAGCTCCCAGTCTGTGCTGACGATACTGGGCTAGATGGATCAACGGCCTGATTTGGTACAAGGCACGGCCTTTTCTGCAGCTCTCCACCAGAGGACCAAGGTGCTGAAATCCAGAGGCCACCGCCACCCTATGGCCTGGCAGCTAGATGGTACCAGGAGGCCATTTCAGGCACATCTGCACGACTGACTTCCAGACTGTGACAGCTTCCCCAAAGGAACGTAGGAGCTTTAATTTGCTGAGAATTCCCTGGCACACCCACCTCACCTCCAAAGAATAGTTCCCAGGATGTCCTGGCAAGAAGAAGTTATTACTTGTCAAGCCTTCGGTTTACAGCAGGTCTCGAACAGGTGAGCTGAGGGGCGTCAAGCAAGGATTCATTGTGTGCGAAACCACCTGACTGCGGACAAAGGATGGAAGTACAGGGGGATCAGCTGCACCATCCGAGGAAGTTCCTTGCTCTAATAGGACAGAGCAGCTCAGGTTATACTGCTTGGACCCATATTGAAGCTACCAGGCCAGGCTTGCTCAGTGATCTGAACAACTGAGATATTTGCTCCTGCCAAGCAACCAACCATCTCCAGCTTTTGCTTTTGACCCCCTCTGCCCTCTGCTTACTGCACTGGAGCCAGGTCTGACACTACTAAGCCTGCATACATTTATGGTCATCCAAAAGTCATCCCTCTCCAGCTTCCAGCCCCATTTGCCCATAAAATCCAGGACGTAAAGTGCTGGTAAGCAAGCCAAGCCACACAGACAGCCCATCAGCCAATCTGATGTTGGAGGGGGAAAAAAATCTTCCTGACGTTAAAAGTGCAATTCTATGCATGCTGGGAGCTGTAGGGCTTCTGTCTGTCTAAACGTACATAGGGCTGTGCCTTAAAGATGGCAGAGCAAAGCTCTGGAGTGAATAAAACCCTCCAAGGAAACCTGTACCAGAAACCTCCACGCCCTCAACATGCTGGCCTTAACTACTGTGGTTCCCAATTCCCCAGCGAATGTGGAGGGGAACCCATCACTACACTCACAGGCAGAAGAAAAACCTTTTCCAGTCCCAGCGGGTCACAAGTGAAATAGCAGAAGACAAATCAAGGGGCTTTTTCACAAGCGACACTTAAACTGGGATTTTGCATTTCCCATGCTCTGGAATTAAAACACAAAACTGATGTTGGGTAGAATGCGCAGGCCATGTAAACTCCTCCTCCTCTCTCTTCTCCATGCGTGTGCACAGATTGCATAAGATTGGCTTGAGGACAGCTTAATATGTGTGGAAGCACCCCAAATCTTTGCATTGCTTATCATTGGTATAGCAGTGGGGGCAACTTCCTCCCACTTTTTCTTAAAGGTTTTATTTCCTAAGCCAGTGTGGTCATGGATATTAGTGGTCTCCTCTGAGCTAAATATCGTTCATTTTTGAAAATGTGGCTGAAGACCAAAAGTAGGTTCCCAGAGGAGGTTATGGTTATTTCAGATCTAATGGAGGCTTTCTTCACACAGAGTTTTTTTTATCCTGCGATTGAGATGGCTCCTTCAGGGAAGTTTGAGGGCTCTTGACATGATGCCGTGAAGCACCGGGCATCTCCTGCATTAAATGCCCTTTGTTCTGTTTTTAAATAGATCTCAGATAATGAGCTATCAAATTACCCCATTATGTTCCGCTTGGGTTCCCTCCTTGAAAAGAGGAAAAGTGGCAAGAAGAGGAGTGAGATCAACAAAAGATAATGGAAGACTCAGCTACGGGGAGGAGAGGAAAAGGGGAGAGGGAAAAGGGAGTGCATGTAAAGGGAGTCCATTGTGATCCTGCATTTAAAACGGAAGGAGAAAGCCCCATTTTAAATGCAGGATTTTAGGCTGGTGGAGAAATGCCCTAGAACCTCTGACCCACTGCTGGCCTCCTGAGCCTTTAACCAAAGTTGGGAAGGTGTTGAGACACTTTCCTGCTCTTAATAGTGTCTCAATTTCTCCCCCCCTCCTAATGCTCACCCTTGCATGGTTCATCCGAAAGCAGTTTGCGGGCTCTTAAGTTCTTAACATGATGCAGTGAACCTCCAGGGCATCTCCTGCACTAAATGCCCTTTGTTCCGTTTTTAAATAGATGGCAGATAATGAGCTATCAAATTCTGTTGGATTCTGCTTGAGTTCCCTCCATGAAAAGAGGAAAAGTGGCAAGAAGAGGAGTGAGACAAGCTGGAGCGGGTTCAGAGGAGGGCAACAAAGATGATCAGGGGACTGGAAACAAAGCCCTATGAGGAGAGACTGAAAGAATTGGGCATGTTGTTTAGCCTTGAGAAGAGAAGACTGAGGGGAGACAGGATAGTGCTGTTCAAGTACTTGAAAGGCTGCCACAGAGAGGAGGGCCAGGATCTCTTCCTGATCATCCCAGAGTGCAGGACACGGAATAATGGGCTCAAGCAACAGGAAGCCAGATTCCGGCTGAACATCCAGAGAAACTTCCTGACTGTTAGAGCAATCTGACAATGGAACCAGTGACCTAGGGAGGTGGTGGGCTCTCCCACGCTGGAGGCATTCAAGGTGAGGCTGGACAGCCACCTGCCGGGGATGCCCTGACTTGGATTCCTGCATTGAGCAGGGGGTTGGACTCGATGCCCTTGTAGGCCCCTTCCAACCCTACTATTCTCTGATTCTAGGAAGCGGGTGAAAAAGGGAGTGGTTGTGATCCTGCATTTAAAGCAGGAGCAGAGATCCCCGCTTTCAGTGCAGGATTTTAGGCTGGTGCAGAGGCGCCCAGCAACTCGCTCGGCTCCCCGCGCCTTCCCTCTCCCTCTCCCCAGCGCCTTCATCCTGCGCCTCCGCCAGGCAGCCATCCCGAAGGAGACGCCCCAGCCGCATTTCCGCGGATGCAGCCATTGCTGCGGCACCTCCCCCCTGGAACTGCTCCCTTCTGGCAGGCAGGCAGGCAGGCAGGCAGGCAGGCTCGGGGTTCCCCTCCCCGCCCAGGCAGCCCTCCCCCTCTCCGCCTCTTGCGACGCAGCCTTGGCTTCGCCTCGCCTCGCCTCCCCGCGATCCCTTCATCCCAGCTGGTTACGCACCGCCCGCTTTCCGCGAGGGCCCGCCTCCATCACGGAGCCTGGGGAGCCCCCCGGCAGCTGCCCGCAGAGAAATCAGCCCCCCCGCGCCTCCCCCCTCCCCTCCCCTCCCCTCCCGCCCCCGCCAAGCGAGGCTGCAGTGCGGTACGCTCGCGCGGCGCGGCTCCTTCCCCGGCCGCCGAGGCGCCCTCGTTCCGCATTCAGACGGGGCGGGAGCGCGTGGGAGGCTGGCAGGGAGGTGTATAAATAGTCGATGGCGCTGGAGCAGCTCCTGCTAAATATAGCCGCGCGCATTGACCCAGACTCCGGAGCGGCGGCAGTGACCTCGGGGGCGGGCGGGCACGCGGAGAGACAGCAGCAGCGGGCAGGCCTCCGGGCAAGGGACGGCTGAAGGGACCGGGAGACGCCGCTCAGCCGGGGTGGGGTGGGGTGGGGGGGATCTGCAATGTCGCTGCAAGGGCTGGCACGGGCCGGCTTGCCGGGGGGATCCAGGGGGCAGCTTGTCACCGGGAGGGCTGCCACGTATTTCCCCAGCAACCCCGGGCACGTCTCCGCGCCTCGCGTGTCCCCGCAGCCCTTCACCGCGCGCTCTGCGAAAGAAGAACTGCCGGCTGCTTTGCTTCCCTGTTTTCACAGCCGGCGTTGCTTCCCCGAGGCTTTCATACAATTCCGTTCCATCGCGATTCTGTTTCTGCTCTTTTTATGTAAGCTGCCTCGAGAGGACTTCGCCCCGAACCCCGGGCTGGGGAACCTGGGGCGGCCCTCCAGAAGTTGCTAGACTCCGGCTCCCATCATCTCTGAGCACTTGTCCCTGCGGGCTGAGGCTGATGGTAGTTGGAGTCCAACAAGCCACAGGTTCCCCACCACTGCCCGAAAAGAGGGCTCATACATGCTTAAAATAAACACATAAATGGAATAATGCTCTCCCACCCGGCTTTGCCCAGCTCTGCCCCCTCATGCCTCCAAACGCTTTGCGAGCGTTTTTTATTTTTCGCCCAGTTGCACACCTGAGCGGCATTTCTCGGAAATAAAAGGCGGAGCCTTTTCCAAGCTGCAACTCTCGCCAGCTTGCCAGCACGGCCAATGGGCAGGGATGGTGGGATTTGTAGTCCAAATCTATAAGACCAAAGATAGAAGGATAGATACATATTAGGGCTATCTTCCTGTTAAATAAATCTTAAAACACGTGAGTTCTAATCGTTCAAATATGCATATGTTTGAAAACAATTGGGAAGAAAAGGCAAGGCTCTCTGTTTTTCAGATAACGCGCACGTTACATCTTAGAAAGAGGCATTTCCTCTTGTGTATGAGAGAGGAGGACTTAGGTTTCTTCTAAGATGAAAACTAATCTTTTTTTTTAAAGTCTGCTGCCTTCCCCGACCCAGCACCCTCCAGATGTGTTGAACTACAACTTCCACCATCCCCAGGCCATGACCATGCTGGCTAGATGACCATGCTGGCTAGAGATTGTGGTAGTTCCACACCTCTGGAGGGTATTAGGTTTGGAGAGGCTGGTCTAACTGAGGAAGAGACTTCCAGTGCAATCAGATACATGTTTACTCAGAGGTTATGTCTCACTGTGTTCCATAGAGCTTACTCTGAAGTAAAGTATTCATACTATCACCTCCCGAAGCTAAAATGCCATGCACGCTTACTCGGGAGCAAGTCCCACCGAACTCAGCGATATGCTTACTTTTGAGTATACAGCCTTTATGATGGCACTGCAATATATATTATTTATACTGCATCAGTCATATACATGGCGCTTTACGGAGTGGAAATAAATATGCCAACAACAACAAAAAATTGCCAGGGCCCCTGTCCTCAAGGTGCGTACAGTAGACGATGGGGGAAGACAATGATAGAGGCAGAGGAGCCGCAGTGGCGCATGAACGGGGAAAACAGCCCACAGCCGTTCGCATCCTCTTTCCTTTCCTCGAAAGAGCTGGAGATGTCAGAGCAAAGAGCAGCCTCCTTCCGACAGCAAGCGCGAGCAGAAATCCCCGGCATCCCCCACCCTCCCCGTCCCTCCGCCGCCGCCGCCGCCCGCTCTCCTGCACAGCAAAAAGCCTGGCTGCCTGAAGGAGATGAATATTTATGGGGATTGAAAATAGCTCCGGCATTCGGTTTCCCCCTCACGTGCTGAGCCAGCAGGGATCCTGCTAAATTGGATGTCAGCGCGGAGAAGGGATTCTGCGCGCTCAGCCGCCAGATCGGACAAAAATGGGCTGCGGGCGGGCGCGCGCGCGCGCGCGGGGCTGCGGGCGCGTCCTCCGCGCAAAAAGCTCCTCGAGGAGCCTCCCGACGCCCCTGGAGCTTCGCCCCCCTTCGCGACGGCAGCCCTTGCCCGCCCCATCGCGCCGCCTGAACGCCCCCGCCCGCCTCGCCATCCCCTCTGCGGTGGTCCAGATTTGCGCCCATCTCCGGAGGCGAGCGGAGCAAAGCGGTCGCGCAGCACGTGCGGGAATGGACTCGAGGGGAAACGCGCAGCTGACCATTTCCTCAGCTAGCGGCAGCGCCGTGGCCATTTTCTTGCCCTCTTCTCCGGTACCCCAATAGTCTTTGGCTCGCGGGCCCTTTCTGCTCTAAAAACAAGGAAGGACCCCCCCAATCCTTCCTCTAACCCCCTCGCCTCCCATCCTTCCTCTAACCCACATTTGCCTTTCAGAATCAAGCATGTGAGCCCAGCAGCCCCATTTCGGAGCCTTCTCAATTCCCAGCTCCGTTTTCTTTGCTTTTATGGGGTGATCGGCTGCATCCAACTCCCACGGCAAGGGAACAATTAAGCTGCAGGATGATCCGGGGAACTGCATCACAAGAGAAGAAGGGAGGCAGAACTCGGTGACAGAGCCCACATTTTGCATCGTGATCCTCTGCCTCTCCCGTTAAAGCTTCCCCAGCCGGGTGCCCTCCAGATGTGTTGGACTACAAGTCCCATCGTGGTGGCCGGAGATGATGGGAGTTGCAGCCCTGCACATCTGGATGGCATCAGGTTGGGGAAAGCTTACGGGGGGGATGGAGAAAAAGCGGGCCAGTGCCTTGACTTTTTGCATCCTCCTCCGTACCTATTCTATTTAAAGCTAGGCTACTGTGATTTGGGCAAGACTGGAGTCATGGGATGGGCTTGTGAGTTTCATGAAGGGCTCTCTATTCCCCCTCCCCGCCCCAAATCCAAGCACTGTGTTGTTGTCAGATGGCTGGGACAGACCTCTGCTGGAGACCCCCCCCCCAAAAAAAAGGGGTTTGAGATCTGCTGCCACTCAGGGTCAACAGTATGCAGCTAGATAGATTAAAGATGGCTCCACTTTGTGCCATGTCCTTTAATTGCCACGCTGCATTGATCTGGCTCTCTGTGGCAAGTTCCCAGCTGGAGCTCTTCAGAATCTCGAAACAGACACATATAACAATCTGGCAACCCCCTGGCTCTAGCATTGCCAACTGCAGCTGTGAGGAAATCTCTACAAGAGAGACCCTCTCTGCACTAGGATAAAATGACGTAAGCCCAGCACTTAATAACCAAGCCGTATTTCATAGCAGCTTCACCAGCTCCCAGTCCCTCCCAGAGTCCCAGCACAAAAAAACCTGGTAGGATGTAGCGCCATCTATTGGCTAAAAACAGGAATAATCTGCTGAGTTACTTTGGTGGACTTTTAGGGGCCAATTATCCCACTTTAACAGTTCACGGAGAATTTGCTGCATTATCACGACAGTATCCTCAGTGGTCCCCTTCATGGATCACTGCCTTGTTGTGGCGAAGGGGCTTGCGTAACTCAGTGAAGCCATAAGCTATGCCATGCAGGGCCACCCAAGACGGACAGGTCATGGCAGAGAGTTCTGACAAAATGTGGTCCACTCGAGAAGGAAATGGCAACCCACTCCAGTATTCTTGCCAAGAAAACCCCATGGAACGTATCACAAGGCTAAAAGAGATGACGCCGGAAGATGAGCCCCTCAGGTCGGAAGGTGTCCAATATGCTACTGGGGAAGAGCAGAGGGTATTTCCAAGTAGCGCCAGAAAGAGTGAAGCGGCTGGGCCAAACCCGAAAGGACACTCAGCTGTGGATGTGTCTGGCGGTGAAAAGAAAATCCGATGCTGTAAAGAACAATATTGTTTAGGAACCTGGAATGTCAGATCAATGAATCAAGGTAAGCTGGAGGTGGTCAAACATGAGATGGCAAGATTGAACATCGACATCTTGGGAATCAGCGAACTAAAATGGACAGGCATGGGCGAATTTAATTCAGGTGACCATCGTATCTACTATTGTGGGCAAGAATCCCTTAGAAGAAATGGAGTAGCACTCATAGTCAACAAAAGGGTGGGAAAAGCAGTACTGGGGTACAATCTTAAAAATGATAGAATGATCTCAGTACGAATCCAAGGCAAACCATTCAACATCACAGTAATTCAAGTTTATGCCCCAACCACTGAGGCCGAAGAAGCTGAGGTTGATCGGTTCTATGAAGACCTACAACACCTTCTAGAACTAACACCAAAAAAAGATGTCCTCTTCATCATAGGGGATTGGAATGCTAAAGTAGGAAGTCAAGAAATCACCGGGATAACAGGCAGGCATGGCCTTGGTGTACAAAATGAAGCAGGACAAAAGCTAATAGAGTGTTGCCAAGAGAACATGCTGATCATAGCAAACACTCTTTTCCAACAGCACAAGAGGCGACTCTACACATGGACGTCACCAGATGGTCAATATCGAAATCAGATTGATTATGTCCTTTGCAGCCAAAGATGGAGAAGCTCCATACAGTCAGTAAAAACAAGACCTGGAGCTGACTGTGGCTCAGATCATGAGCTGCTTCTTGCAAAATTTCGGCTTAAATTGAAGAACGTCAGGAAAACCCCTAAACCGTTCAGGTATGACCTAAATCATATCCCTGATGAATATACAGTGGAGGTGAGGAATAGATTTCAGGGATTAGACCTGATAGACAGAGTGCCTGAGGAACTATGGACGGAGGTCCGTAACATTGTTCAGGAGGCAGCAACGAAATCCGTCCCAAAGAAAAAGAAATGCAAGAAAGCCAAGTGGCTGTCTGATGAGGCTGTACAAGTAGATCACGAAAGAAGGGAAGCGAAAAGCAAGGGAGAAAGGGGAAGATACCCAACTGAATGCAGAGTTCCAGAGAATAGCAAGGAGAGACAAGAAGGCCTTCTTCAATGAACAATGCAAAGAAATCGAGGAAAACAACAGAATGGGAAAGACTAGAGATCTCTTCAAGAAAATTGGAGATCTCAAGGGAACGTTTTGTGCAAAGACGGGCATGATAAAGGACAAAGAAGGCAGGGACCTAACAGAAGCAGATGAGATTAAGAAGAGGTGGCAAGAATACACAGAAGAACTATACAGGAAAGATTTGAATGTCCCTGATAGCCATGATAGTGCGGTCACTGAACTTGAGCCGGACATCCTCGAGAGTGAAGTCAAGTGGGCCTTAGGAAGCATTAGTAACAACAAAGCTAGCGGAGATGACAGTATTCCAGCCGAGCTATTTAAAATCCTAAAAGATGATGCTGTTAAAGTGCTGCATTCAATATGCCAACAAATCTGGAACACTCAATAGTGGCCACAAGACTGGAAAAGGTCAGTTTACATTCCAATTCCAAAGAAGGGCAACGCCAAAGAGTGTTCAAACTACCGCACAATTGCGCTCATTTCACATGCCAGCAAGGTGATGCTCAAAATCCTACAAGCTAGGCTTCAGCAGTATGCGAACCGAGAACTACCGGAAGTACAAGCTGGGTTTAGAAGAGGCAGAGGAACTAGAGATCAAATCGCCAACATTCGCTGCATCATGGAGAAAGCAAGAGAATTCCAGAAAAACGTCTATTTCTGCTTCATTGACTACGCTAAAGCCTTTGATTGTGTGGATCACAACAAACTGTGGCAAATTCTTAAAGTGATGGGAGTACCAGACCACCTTACCTGTCTCCTGAGAAACCTGTACGAGGGTCAAGAAGCAACAGTAAGAACCAGACATGGAACAACCGATTGGTTCAAAATTGGGAAAGGAGTACGACAAGGCTGCATATTGTCACCCTGCTTATTTAACTTATATGCAGAGTACATCATGAGAAATGCCGGGTTGGATGAATCAGAGATCGGAATTTAGATTGCCGGGAGAATTATCAACAACCTCCGATATGCAGACGATACCACCCTAATGGCAGAAAGCAAAGAGGATCTCAAGAGCCTCTTGTTGAGGGTGAAAGAGGAGAGTGCAAAAGCTGGTTTGAAACTCAACATTAAAAAAACTAAGATCATGGCATCTGGCCCTATCACTTCCTGGCATATAGAAGGGGAAGAAATGGAAGCAGTGACAGATTTTACTTTCTTGGGCTCCAAGATCACCGCAGACGGTGACTGTAGCCATGAAATTAAAAGACGCTTGCTCCTTGGGAGGAAAGCTATGGCAAACCTAGACAGCATAGTAAGAAGCAGAGACATCACCTTGCCGACAAAGGTCCATCTAATCAAAGCTATGGTTTTCCCAGTAGTAATGTATGGCTGTGAGAGCTGGACTATAAGGAAGGCTGAGCGCCGAAGAATTGATGCTTTCGAACTGTGGTGCTGGAGAAGACTCTTACGAGTCCCCTGGACTGCAAGGAGGTCCAATCAGTCCATCCTAAAGGAAATCAACCCTGACTGCTCATTGGAAGGACAGATAATGAAGCTGAAGCTCTAATATTTTGGCCACCTAATGCGAAGAGAAAACTCCCTGGAAAAGACCCTGATGCTGGGAAAGACTGAAGGCAAAAGGAGAAGGGGACGGCAGAGGATGAGATGGCTAGATAGCATCACGGATGCAATGAATATGAACTTGAGCACGCTCCGGGAGAGAGCGCAGGACAGGAAGGCCTGGCGTGCTATGGTCCATGGGGTCACGAAGAGTCGGACACGACTGAACGACTGAACAACAACAACATCCTCAGTGGTGAATATGTACTGTTACACGTGGAAATGAGATGTGCACCTCTGTAGACATATGCCAAGGGAACTGCTGCCGGATGTCGTCTGCCCTTCATGTTTTTGGGTGGTACAACTCATAAACACCAAGGTAAATGCACAGCAAACATACTTGCCGCAATGCAATGCAATGTGAGACAACCCTTACTTTGGGCTGGAAGGCAGGATGCTTGAACAATACATATGTCATTAGCTCACAGAAGGGCATTTCATGCCATCCATTTTGCAAGACCAAAAAGTTGAACTTGTGGAACGGTTTTTTAAAAACTTTGTGGAGGATTTGTGCAAGTGTGCATTAAACTGTAATTGGCCGGTAAATTAAAGCAAGCAAATTACAACTATTTGCTTGCTTTAATTTACCAGTATTTACGTAATAGAGCTGAGTGACACAAAATGCCTTAAAAGAAACTAAAAGCTGCAAAATGTCAGTTCCTTTGCCCTAGCTGTACTTAGACTCCTCTAGGCTGCTTCTTCCTGCTCCCTCTTCAGGCTCTGGTCTTCTGACTCTGTTCTAACTGCTTTGGTCTTTCTTACTCTCTGTTTTTATACCCTCCTCCCCCCAAACCGAAGTTCTGCTTCATATCTGAAGAAATGAAACTTAACTGGGGAATGAAACTGAAGCTTAGCCCGGGGAAATGAAACTACTCCTCTCAGGGTTCCCCTCCCAACAAAAAACTCCAGGCCTCTAAGCCTGGCCCTTTTCCCCTTTGCCTCTGTAGGCCTCAAACCTTCACAGCCACATACACACGCACAAGTTGATGCTCACCCCGTCACAGCAAAACTGAACCATGGTGTGGTGAACTCTCAGCTGGGTATACAATGAAATAATCATATAAGTCCGTGGCATTGATCTCATGAGCCCCAACGAGGGAAAATTTATTTATTTATTTCATTTCTATACCGCCCAATAGCCGAAGCTCTCTGGACGGTTCACAAAAACTAAAACAAAACAACACACAATAAAACAATTTAAAATATATAGAACATTAAAACCACAATATAACAATACAACCACAATAAAACCTAGCAGCAGTACAGGAGTTTAAAATACAGATTTAAAACAGCAAAGCTAAAAATTTAGAAAGCTAAAATGCTAAAATGCCTGGGAAAATAAAAAGGTCTTCACCTGGCGCTGAAAGGAGTACAATGTAGGCGCCAGGCGAACCTCACTAGGGAGCTCATTCCAGAGCCGGGGTGCCACAACAGAAAAAGCCCTCCTCCTAGTAGCCACCCGCCTCACTTCCTTTGGCAGGGGCTCACGGAGAAGGGCCACTGATGATGATCTTAAGGTCCGGGCAGGCACATATGGGAGGAGGCAATCCTTCAGGTGACCTGGCCCCAAGCCGTTAAGGGCTTTGAATGTTAACACCAGCACTTTGAATCGGGCCCGGAAATGGACTGGCAGCCAGTGCAGCTGGAAAAGTACTGGCGTAATATGAGCTCGCAGGCCAGTCCCTGTTAACAATCTTGCTGCCCTATTTTGGACCAGCTGAAGTTTCCGGACCGTTTTCAAAGGCAGCCCCACGTATAACGCATTGCAGTAATCCAGACGAGAAGTTATCAGAGCATGGATAACTGTAGCTAGGCTATCTCTGTCCAGATAAGGGCGTAGTTGGTATACCAGCCTAAGCTGATAAAAAGTGCTCCGTGCCACTGAGTTCACCTGTGCCTCAAGTGACAGTTCTGGATCCAAGAGCACCCCCAAACTACGAACCTGATCCTTTAGGGGGAGTGCAACCCCCTCCAGAACAGGTTGAATATCACCTAGCCGGGCAGACGAACCACCCACTAACAGTACCTCGGTCTTGTCTGGATTGAGTTTCAGTTTATTAGCCCTCATCCAGTCCATTACCATGCCCAGGCACTGGTTCAGAACAGCCACTGCCTCACCTGGTTTTGATGAGAAAGAGAGGTAGAGCTGGGTGTCATCCGCATATTGATGGCACCTCAGCCCACACCTCCGGATAACCTCCCCCAGCGGTTTCATGTAGATGTTAAACAGCATGGGGGATAAAATAGAGCCCTGTGGAACCCCATGGCACAATTGCCACGGCACAGAGCAATAATCCCCCAGCACCACCTTCTGGAATCGGCCATCCAAGTAGGAGCGGAACCACTGTAGTGCAGTGCCTCCAACTCCCAACCCAGACAACCTATCCAGAAGGATACCATGGTCGATGGTATCGAAAGCCGCTGAGAGGTCCAGGAGAATCAACAGGGTTGCACTCCCCCTGTCCCTCTCCCGGCAGAGGTCATCCCACAGGGCAACCAAGGCAGTTTCCATTCCAAAACCAGGCCTGAAGCCCGATTGAAATGGATCTAGATAATCCGTTTCATTCAAGAGTGCCTGGAGCTGTCCTACAACCACCCGCTCAAGCACCTTGCCCAGGAAGGGGATGTTGGCCACTGGCCTATAATTGTTAACAGCCTCTGGGTCCAGGTTAGGCTTTTTCAGGAGTGGTCTAATTACTGCCTCTTTTAAAGCAGCAGGCACCACTCCCTCTCTCAAGGAGGAATTTACAACCTCCTAGACCCAGCAGGACAACCCCTCCTTGTTTGATTTAATAAGCCATGAAGGGCAAGGGTCAAGCACACAAGTGGTCGATCGGACTTGGCCAAGCACCTTGTCTGCATCCTCAGGCCTCAGTAACTGAAACTCATCCAATAAAACTGGACCAGACGGTGCTCTGAACACCTCTACCAATGGGACTGCATTAATGGTGGTGTCCAATTCATGACGAATCTGAGCGACTTTATCCTCAAAGTGCCGCGCAAACTCGTCACAGCGTGCTACCGAGGGTTCCACCGTCTCTCTCCCTGGCCCAGAATGTAACAGGCCGCGAACCACTCGGAAAAGCTCCGCCGGACGACACTGAGAAGATGCAATGCTGGTGGAAAAGAACTGCCTCTTTGCCACCCTCACCGCCACAGAGTAGGCTCGATAGTGGGCTCTTACCTGTGTTCGGTCAGACTCAGCACAAGTTTTCCTCCAGCTGCGTTCTAGCCGTCTCCCCTCTTGCTTCATTGCCCTCAGCTCAGGTGTATACCAAGGAGCTGGCCGGGCTCTGCTCAGAGGGAGAGGGCGCTTGGGCGCGATCGTGTCAACCGCCCGAGTCATCTCTGCATTCCACAGAGCGACCTGGGCTTCGACAGGAGCACCAGCCATACCAGCAGGAAAATCCCCCAGAGCCCTCTGGAATCCATCGGAATCCATTAATCTCCGGGGGCGGACCATTTTAATAGGTCCCCCACCCTTGCAGAGGGGAAAGGCCGCCAGAAGTCTAAACCTCAGCAGGAAGTGATCTGACCATGACAAAGGGACAGATGTTAATTCCTCTACTTTCAGATCACCATCCTCCTGCCCAGTCGAGAAAACCAGATCAAGCGTGTGTCCTTTTATATGCGTTGGGCTGATGACATGTTGGGACAGCCCCATGGTTGTCATGGCGGCCATGAAGTCCTGAGCCGCCCCGGATACAGCGGCCTCGGCATGGAAGTTGAGATCCCCCAGGACCATCATCCTGGGGGTCCTCAACACCAAGTCTGAGACCACCTCCGTCAGCTCAGGCAGGGAGTCCGATGGGCAGCGGGGTGGGCGGTACACCAACAGAATCCCTAATCTGTCCCAGGTACCCAACACAAGGTACAGACACTCAAGATCTGCACTCAAATGAGCAGGAAGCCTGGAGAGGGAGATTGAATTCCTATAGACCACGGCAACCCCCCCTCCCCGACCCTCAAGTCGGTGTTGGTGCTGCACCGAGTACCCAGGAGGGCACAGCTGGGAGAGAGTGACCCCTCCCAGTTCCCCCACCCAGGTCTCAGTAATACATGCCAGGTCAGCCCCCTCATCCACAATCAAATCATGGATGAGGGAGGTCTTATTTTGGGCCGACCTGGCATTCAGCAGCAGCACCACCAGACCCGAGGGCAGACTGGTAAGGCTGCCAGGAACCATCAGGTTGGGGGAAGAACCAGAAGAGGGGACAGCTGTAAGGTGTCTAGCCCCTCTTCTCCTCAGCTGACCTGTTAATCCCCCAACACCATACCTCCCCCTGCCCGTGACCACAGTTATGGTGGCACCTCCCCCACCCCCTGAGTTGTCCAATAGTCCTCCCAGGCACATATTAAAATATTAAGATATAAAATATACAACAGTTTAAAAGAATATAAAAGAGATAAAAGAGAACAGCAGCTAAGAAGTATAAAGTATAAGTAGGAAAAGGAGTATAAAACCCCTGAATCTGCCATTGTTCAGGACGGGCGTGGTTCCATCTGGATCATTTGTATGTGCACATACCAACAGTGCCCTTGATCCACGGGACACATATTAAGTGCTCTGGCCATGCACTTGATAGTGTTGTGATGAGTATGTGTTGGGTAAAATTCAGGGAAAGGGTTTTACTGTCCAGGGCTTAGATAAGGTGTGGCTATCTTTGTTCTGTCATACTCACTGTTTGGGTTTAGGATATAAGACAGCAGGCTTAAGCTTGGGCCTGGCTGACACTGCATCACCGTTGCCTCAGTGGGCCATTTGCGGTGTGGACCGATCTGGAGCTGAGCAACAAACGGGCTAACTGTATAGTCATTTAATGCACCACATTTGGGTAACTAAGTTTCTACCTAAGAGGCGTGCAACCTCTTAAGCCCCAGAGAAGGGTGCAACTTCTTGAGGATTCTTGGTTTGGGGCTTTTATCTAAGAGGCGTGCAACCTCTTGAGATTCAGAGGGCTTGAAACTCTTTGAGATTTCTTTGTAATTAAGTTTGTACCTAAGAGGTGTGTAACCTCTTCAGTCTTGAGCTTCAGAGAGCCTGAAACTCTCTGAGATTTCTTTGTAATTAAGTTTGTGCCTGAGAGGTGTGTAATCTCTTCAGCCTCAGACAGCGTGCAACTCTCTGGGGAGGTTCTACTTTTGCTTATTTCTTTTATTTCAATAAATCTCCTTTTCTTTCATCTACACTGGTTGTGTGCATGTTCTTCTCCACCTCATAAGATCCCAAACCTCTCAGCCTGATCAACTGAGTGGTCCTGGGTAAATTGAAATCCATATTTCACATGTCCTCAGCAAGTTCATAGTGCTACACCAGCATTGCACACAGCCGATATGGTGCCATTAATTTTTATTACCAGCTTATCTTCGATTTTTAAAAAAGCGGGATAAAGGGGGAAATGTGCGGGACATGTCCTGGAGGTTGACGACATCATGTAAAGGACCTGCAAACTTCCGCGAGTGACCAATCATGAACGTGCAATCGAAAACTCGTGTAGAGACACCCATATACATGCCGCTGCTTTCTTTTCTTTTTCCTTTTCTTTTAAACAGCACCATAACACTAGAGGCAAACAACTTTTAGGGGCAAAACTAGACTTGATGTTAATTGCATAAAATGCAATCAATTTGCATGTGCTTTGCTATGTAAATATCAGCCAAGAGGAAGCCTGAGCAGCCTCAGTAGCATGGCAGGTGGGGAAAGAGAGTTTAATTCCCCCCCCCCACATTCCTCTTTGAAGCTGTTTGTATTTCAAGGGAAGGCGCCAATGGCAGCTGGTGCTTGTGGTGAATAATTCAGAAATCCCATCCATCATGAGCAGGAAGAGAAAAACTACCGTGCCTAGCTCCTTGGGAGTGCAAAGTCCTGAGGACAAGGCTGTGTCAGGGAAAAGCGGCAAGCAGAGACCTTTGTTGCTCACAATACAGAGTAAGCCTGACTAGAAGCTTCTGCGAGGTGGGGGTGTGGTCATCAGGCCCGTTCACAAGACCCGGGGCCAATCTTCACTAGTGTTTTATCCTGGTACAGCACTGCAATGTTCCACCAGCACACAACGCACTCCCCAACCCTTTCTCCTGCCACTATTTCTGCCTCCATATTCCCTCCCTCCCACTTTTATTATGACTTTTTCAGCGCTTGCATTTTCCGTGTGCTACAAAGTCATGTATGTTCTAATCTAGGGGTATTTTAACCTTTACCGGTGGAAGTGGCTTTAAAGCTCGAGAACCTGTTTTGCAACATTTCCCCACCAACACCACCTTCTTTCCTGCCTCATATTTTTCTTTTCCTCTTTCTTTGCAAGGATTTTGATGGGATTTGCAGATTTTTTTAGTGGCTATTTTTCACTGTTTTATTTATTTATTTATTAGATTTATTAGCCGTCCATCTGGCCGGCTACTGAGAGACTCTAGGCAGCGTACAATACAAATAACAACGCAAAATACACAAATGTACATAATCAACTGAACAAAACATTGCTCTAAAAAACCCTAACCCACCCCAAATGCCCACCTGAACAGCCAGGGTTTCAAAGCCTGGCGGAAGCTCATCAAAGAGGGCGGCGGCATGGCGGAGGTCACTAGGGAGGGAGTTCCCAGGGTGGGGGCCATCACAGAAAAGGCCCTCTCCCTAGTCCTCACCAGCCTAGCTGTCCTGGCTGATGGGACAGAGAAAAGGCATTCAGAGGCCGATCTCGTTGAGTGGCATCTCTTGTGCTGCTGGAGGCACTCCTTAAGATAGACTGGACCGGAACCATATTGGGTTTTAAAGGTCAATACCAACACCTTGAATTGGGCCTGGAAAACAACCGGTAACCAGCGCAACTCCTTCACCACTGGAAGGAGTTCTAGAATCGTAGAATCATAGAATTCTAGAATCATAGAATAGTAGGGCTGGAAGGCACCTACAAGGCCATCGAGTCCAACCCCCTGCTCAGTGCAGGAATCCAAGTCGGAACATCCCTGACAGGTGGCTGTCCAGCCTCGTCTTGAATGCCTCCAGTGTGGGAGAGCCCACCGCCTCCCTAGGGAATTGGTTCCATTGTCGTACTGCTCTAACAGGAAGTTTTCCCTGATGTTCAGCCGGAATCTGGCTTCCTGTCACTTGAGCCCATTATTCCGTGTCCTGCATTCTGGGATGATTGAGAAGAGATCTTGGCCTTCTTCTCTGTGACAACCTTTCAAGTACTTGAAGAGCGCTACCCTATCTCCCCTCAGTCTTCTCTTCTCAAGGCTAAACATGCCCAGTTCTTTCCGTCTCTCCTCATAGGGCTTTGTTTCCAGTCCCCTGATCACCTTTGTTGCCCTCCTCTGAACCCTCTCCAGCTTGTCTGCATCCTTCTTAAAGTGCAGTGCCCATAACTGGACACAGGGCTCCAGATGGGGCCTAACCAGGGCTGAGTAGAGGGGAACTAGTAATTCCAGGGATTTGGAAGCTATGCTTCTATTCACGCAGCCCAAAATAGCATTTGCCTTTTTTGCAGCCACATCACATTGTTGGCTCATATTCAGCTTGTGATCTACACGGCAGCCTTTAATCAGGCGGGCCGCTGCATTCTGCCCAGCTACAACTTCCAAAACCACCTTCAAGGATAACCTCACATACAGCGCATTACAGTAGCCTAGGCGAGAGGAGACCAAGGCATGAACTACTGATGGGAGCAGATGGTGAGGGAGGTAGGGGCGCAGCTGCCGTATCAGATGGAGTTGGTACAGTGCCGCTTGGCTGATGGCTGACACCTGAGCCTCCATGGACAGCTGGGAGTCTAAAATGACCCCCAGGCTGCAGACCTGGTCCTTCAGGGGCAGCCACACCCCACTGAACACCAGGTCAACATCTCCCAAGCTCACCTTGTCTCCCACCAAAAGTACTCCGGTTTTGTCAGGGTTCAGTTTCAGCTTAGTCCTTTCCATCCAGCCACTCACCAACTCCAGACTCTTGGGTTTCTACAGCCACCCTTGGTGAGGATTTAAATGAGAGGTAGAGTTGCGTGTCATCCACGTATTGGTGACACTGCACCCCAAACCTCCTGATGACAGCCCCCAGTGGCTTCATACAGATGTTAAATAACATCGGGGAGAGAATAAAACCCTGTGGCGCCCCGCAAGTGAGCCACCAAGGGTCTGAAGTCTCTTCCCCTACAGCTACCCTCTGGTACCTGCCAGAGAGGAAGGAACGGAACCACCATAATACAGTGTCCCCTATACCCAACCCCTCCAGGCGGTCCAGGAGGATGGATACACTGGTCAATGGTATTAAAAGTTGCTGAGAGATGGAGGAGAACTAGGAAGGAGCATTCGCCCCTATCCAGAGCCCTCCTCATATAATCCACCAAGGTGACCAAGGCTGTTTCGGTCCCATGCCCAGGCCTGAAGCCCGACTGAAATGGATCCCGATAACCAGCTTCTTCCGAGTGTGCCTTCAACTGCAACCCACTCAATCACATTGCCCCAAAATGGTAGATTTGAGACCGGGCAAAAGTTGTTCAAGTCTTGGGGATCTGGAGGAGGGCTTCTTTAACAGTCACTGCCTCTCCAAGGGCTGATGGCATCACTCCCTCCTCAAGGGAGGCATTCACCACTGCCTTGACCCCTCACTGAGTCTCTCCCTGCAGCTCATCATGAGCCAAGATGGGCAAGGATCGAGGAAGCAGGTGGTCGGCCTTAAAGATGAAAGCACCTTGTTCACTTCATCATAAGGAAGAAGCTGGAACCGATCCCACACAACCGGTTTGCCACTGGCCGCCCCTCGTTCACTAACTGTATCCACAGAGCATGGAATAGCACTCCTGATCCGGTCGATTTTAGCTGCAAAGTGCTTTGCAAACTCATCACAGGAGGCCTTAGAATGCTCCACTGGTTGTGGAACAACCGGACTGACCAGGTTCTGGACCGCTTGGAGCAGCCTCCTGGGATGGCACTCTGAGGACGTGATAAGAGGCAGCATAAAAATTCATTTTTGCTGCTCTTATCACCACGTGGTAGGCTGAAGCTACAGCTCTAACCCATGTCCAATCACCTTCAGAGCGAGATTTCTGCCACCGGCGCTCTAGGCGTCTCACCATCTCCCGCTTCAGAGCTTGCAACCGTGGGGTGAACCATGGTGCAGTCTGAGCTCTGTTCAGGGGGAGGGTGTTTCAGAGCCGCCCCGGTGATTGCAGCATTCCAGCCATCCACCAGGGTCTTGACCAAGCGGACATTTGCGTGCTCCAAAGAAACCCCGATCCATAAGATGCCTGGGGCGGACCATCTTAATGGGACCTCCACCCTGGTGGAGGGGTTGTGGAACCACAAAGTCCAACCCCACCAGGTAGTGATCTGACCATGGCAAGGGGTTGGTGGATATACCCCCGACTTCCAGATCACTCCCCACCTCTCTGGAAACAAACCCAAGGTCTAATGCATGACTGGCTACATGGGTGGGCCCAGTTGGAATAGGGTGCAGCTCCCAGGAAGTCATGGTCTCCATGAAGTCCTGAGGCGCCCCCACGAGGATGGCCTCTGAGTGGACATTGAAGTCTCCCAACACCAACGAGCTAGGGGACTGCACACGCACATCAGAGACCACCTCAAGCACCTCGGCCAGGGAGTCTGTCATGCAGCGGAGCGGATGGTACATCAGCAGAATCCCCAGACTGCCCTTCGGGCCCAACCTCCACTACATGCAATCAGCAACCCTGGTCTCCCAGAGAGGGAGTCTGGTGAGGACCAAGGACTCCCGGTAGAGAACAGCCTCCCTGACCCCCAGCCCTCGGCTGCTGCGCATACGAAAATCCAGCCAGGCAAATGGCCGCAAGAGCAGGAGCAGTGGCCTCATCCAGCCAGGCCTCCATAACGTATGCCAGGTCCACACCCTCATCCAGGATCATGTCACGGACGAGGGATGTTTTATGGGCAACAGACCTGGCATTACACAGCAGCAGATGAAGGCCAGAGGATGGAGTCACGCGTCCCCCAGCCATCCTTCGGCTCTGGACAGGCTCAGAACAGGGGACAGTTATTACGCATCTCCCCCCGTCCCCCTTACGTGGCGTGGCCTGCCCCCAGCGCTCTGCCAGCATCTGCCGCTCAGCCTCGGTATGTTCTGGCCCCAAGAACTCCCCCCACTGCCTCCGCTGGGTGGACACATGCCCCCTCGCTCCCGCCTAGCAGGTGGGCACTCCACCCCTCAAAACACAAACACAACCCCAAAGCCCACCACCCACTTAAAAAGCTTCAGCCCAGGCCCCCTGCTCCCTTGTGGCTCCCCCAAGTTATAAGCCTACATAAGTGGCTACACCCCACCCCTAGTTGGATGGCGCTGACCTTTCGCCACCCCTGACTCTCACTCAGGGGAGGCCTCCACACACCACCAACTTCCCCCACCCTGGCTCTCGCCCTAGGCGAGGGCCACAGGCCTGTCTGTCACGCAGAAGCCTGGCAACCTCCCCACTCCCAGACCAAGAGAGGGACGCTCTTGCCCACGTGGCAACCCAAAGAGGCAACCCCCTTTCCTGCCGCCCCTGCCGCCCCAGGGCTAGTTCTTTATGAGGCTCTTCCCAGAGCTGCGCCACTCACAGGTGAGGCTCCGGCCCACTCCAGCCACCACAGTCAGTCCCCAGCTGCACACCCTCACTAGCAAGCTGCAGAGTAAAACAGTCCAGCAGAGCCAGCAGAAAAGGCAGGTAAGAAGGCGCTCTTGCTCGTAGGTGACCGCAGATGAGGCAGAGATGGCCTGGTGTTCCTTGTGGCCCTGTCAGCCCCTCTGCCGGTTGTTCCTCTGTGCTGCTCCCAGGAACACTGCACTCCTACACTGCTGCACAGCTGTGAACTGCACCATTTTTTTAAATTCCTGCACATCTGCAAAGCGGCACTTGCAGTTTTTTTTTTAAAAACTGAAATGGAACCATGACTTCCCCACCTCCTTCCCCCACCCCATGTATTCCTCCTCCTCCTCCCATTCCCTGCTCTTTCCTTGCAAGGATTTCAGTGGGATTTGGGGGCAGGAAATTTACGTGTGCGTGTAAAAGGCTATTTTTCAGGTGTGCAGCTGTGAGTAACCACACAATTCATTATTAAACCTGCATTTCTGCACATTGGCAAAGGTGCACAGGTAGAGAGCAGATTCAAATAATAAAAAAATCAGACTGAAATGGCAGCATGCCCTCCTGTTCCTCCTGCAACTGCGACACTATACTGTGGCTTGTGCTTGCACTACAAATACAAATGAAACAACACACGTGACCTTTCAAACTCCTCCTCCTTCTCCCACAGTTGCATTATACATCGGTGTGTGGCGCTTACCTGCATTATAAACACTGTGGACACTGCACTGCATTCATTACCATGGGCCTCCAGAACAGCAATTCCATTTAAAAAAAAATACTGGCACAGCTGCCTCAGAAAAAAAGAGAGGCTCCGATACAGAACCTACCCTCTTCTCTGACCTGTCGGTGGTTTGGCTATCCTGTACTGAATAATTCATGGCATTCTTGAGTCCTTACAAAAGCATCTGACCACAACCATCAGTTACGTCTTTTGGTAACTGGGCATAGGTTAATAAAATGGCATGTTTATTTCAAAATGTGCCGAACTCAGCAGAAATCCACACAACCAATATTCACAAATTTGGGATTGTATTGCAATTTATTATTATTTTAAATTGTTGTTAGCCACCCTGAGTGGTGCAGAAGCACCAGAAGGCCAGGATATAATTCTGCATATACATAAATAAAAATGCACCAATTTGGGCATGAGAACTGGCTTTATTTAACGCAGTAGCTCTTAGTGGATATATAACTGTTTGAGTTTGGCAAGGCAGGAAATATACAGAGCTGCCTAGGAGCCAACAAGGGCACCTAAGAGAACTGCTGTAATTAAATCTGCCCATGTGATGGAACAAGTCAAGCGCACACACCTGTTCCTTGCAAAAAACGCGCCAGCAAAACAAGTCATCAGACACACTTCCAAGACCTTTCAAGATCTCCATGCAGATGTACCCGAAATTTACCAAACAAACTAAATTTAAATATGAATGGGCTACATTCCCTTCTTCCCCAGACATCACTGTTGTATCTTTTCATGTTCGTATACATTCCTTGGTCTAATTAGACACGACACCGAACAGGTACACAGCAGGTGAGATTTCGTGTGGAAAGGGCATGAATCGGCGGGCCTGTCCCCTGCTTTTTTCTGGCTGGGCTTTGAGGTAGGGCCTGGTGCTAGGAGATTTACTGGAGAAAGAAGGATCCCGCACCACCCTGTGCCTAATACCCCACCCCTCTATGAAATTGCCACCCACACCTGCTTTACGCCAGCACCGCCATCACATCTTTTTAGCCCCACGTAGAAGCGCACAGCTTCCCAGAAAGAAGACCCAACCACTGCCTCTGCACATTCTCACTGGGCCTTTTCCTCTTATCAGGCTTCTGTACTTAAATCCAAAGTCCTGAGCCATCAAACTCCTTTTAATGCAGACGATGGCGTAGGCACCATCCAGAAGGAGCCAGGCCGGGGACAGTAGCGCTCCTGCTCAGTATGGGAAGGGGAATGAAATGTCAGAGAACAGCTGGGATCTTCTTGTTTCTAAGAACACCCTGGGAATCCTCAGCTGCTCCTCTCCAGAACGCAGCGTGGGGTTGGTATTCTCGCTGCGTGAATTCCAGTAAATGAAAGCCGGGGCTCTCGGAGGTGGGACACAGCGGAAAGAACTGCAAAGAAATTATCAGCGGGAACGGCATTCTCTTCAGGAATGAGCGGGTGGTGAAGAGGAAAGATTTGCTAATTGAGGCTTGAGAGGTAAGAAGAGCCAAGAAGAACTTCGGAGTGGAAGGTTGATTTAGCAGCACCTGTAATTCACTGAGATGAGACTGGCCCTCCCTACAGTTCCAGAGGCCCGCACATGCACCGGTTCCTTACAAAGGAGATCCTGGGATGCCGTGAAACACCTGTGGAGATGGTCAAGCGCTGAGGCTGCCAGCTGACCTGGAAAAACCAGCCTGGCTTGCTTCTGTACCTGTAACAGTAGCTTAGTCTTCAGGAAACAACGGAGGGAGCTTTTCATGGCAGAAAAATAAGCCATTTTTACGGAGCAGAAGCTGGGGAAAAAGTTGGCAGCCCTATTATTTATTCCCAGTATTTCTATGACAGCTTTCTGGGGCCAAAGACCTCCATAGGTGGCTTCCACACAGAGTTAAAACATAAAACGCAGACAGATAAAATCCATTTATGAAGATTATAAAACTCAAGCAGTGATCTAACACTCTTATTATCCAGTACAGCAAGTCCAGTAACACAATACAAAACCAAGGCAGTAGCAGTAAAAGCAGTAAAAGATTTGAAGGCCTTTTTAGTGGTGGCACCCCAGTTGGGGAGTGCCCTCTCCAGACAGGCTTGCCTGGCAAACTTCATTGAGGTCTTTTTGGCACCAGGTGAAGACTCCCCCCACCCCGCTTTTTAGTCCCTCAGTTTTAAAAGCGGTGTTAGTATATTTTTTAGGTCTTTGCACCGCTGCTTTTATTCTGGTTTTTACTTTGGTTTTATTCTGTTTTACACTTAAGGTTTTTATGGGAACAATCCTATGGCCCCTAGACATTTACCATAGGATACTGGGGATTCCCCTCTCCAAGATCAGAGATAGCGATCCCCCCCCCCTTCAGAAAGAACTGTGCTGGTTTCTCTCTAAGGTTAGAAAAGTGACCTCGGAGAGAGGGAAAGGGGGGCATTTCAGTGGGAGGGGAGGAGACTGGAGAGGCCAGTATATAAGCTGTCCCAAGCCTCTTCCAGCCTCCTTTCCTCCCCCTCTGAAGTGCCCTTGCTAGATGGGCAAAAAAATCCATCTTGCAAAAAAATGCTGGGCGGGAGGTGAAGATTGCCTCCACTGCTCCTCCTGCCCTGCACTGGATGATTGGAAGCCTCCAAGCTCAGGTGTTTCCAATCATCGAAGGCACAATGGATAGGATGGTGCCCTATATTGTGTTTTACTGTGTTACAGTATTTTATGAACCACTCGGAAAGGTTTAGCTACTGAGCAGTATAGAAATGTAATAAATAAATAAAAATCTGACACAAGACCTTTAACTAAAAGCAGAACCTGAAGCGTTTTCAAGGCTGTTTAAAAGCTGATAAAGCAGGGTCCAAACATATATCGCTCATGAGTTCCACAACTATGGGGCCACCACCAAGAGGTCCCTGTCTCTATTAGGCACACACTCGCCTATCTGGGAATGAGCAATTCCCAACAGGGTAATTTTTCCTGAGCATTCAATCAAAAATATAGCGCGGGGGGTGGGGAGGAGTAGGTGGCTGGGATCTTCTCTACTCCTGCGTAAATTTCCCTTTCTGATGTTAATATTTTGTATAGCATTCTAGACTAGCACAGAAATGTATGCTACCACAACAAACTCAATATTCCCAAACCCATGTTTGCTGAGGTAACCTAATTACAGGCGCTGAGGGTATTTGCAGGGGAGAGCAGGGGCAGTTAATCCCTTCAAAGCCCCTCAGCCGCACTGACAGGGCTGTGGGGCAGAGGTCCAGGCCCCACTCAGCAAAATGAAACGAAGGGCCTCCAAACACAGCAGGGCTGGCCCACCACATTGTGAAGTAATTAATACGCACCACCGTCTACAGAGGGTCTTGTGTAAGGCCATTACATTCGGAGACTAAGGGAGCAATCCTACCGGGATAATTGACTGCCTCCGAACTCGGAGGCGACCGCCTATCCAATGCAGGGCAGGAGAGGCATGGAGGGGATTGTCCCCTCTGTGCTTCAGCCACCCTGCATTTATGGCTAGACAGCCGATTTTGGCTGTCTAGCTGTGGGACCTCCGAGTGCGGGAAGCGACAGCCAGACGACACGTCGGATGTGTCGCACCGGCGTTTCCGACTTTCCCGCCCCGACACGTCCCAAGGAACGCTCCGTTTTTGCCGCTCCGTGCTCCTCTTCTGAGCGCAGAGCGCAAGGCTGTTCCGCACTGCCTACGAGGCAGTGTGGGAGGGGGTGGAGGTTGGTTCTCGGGGAACCGACCTATCCTATGGCCGTCTAGCCGCTGACTAGCGGCCAGAGGATTGCGCCCTAAAATTACCTAACTGTAGCAGCAATTCTCCCCCACAACTCCCTCTTTGGCCACTCCCCTGACCCAGCTTATTTCCAGCCCTGGAGCCAGGCTAGATGTGAAGAAGAGCGCTGGGGGGCATTTGCAGAAGAGCAATGGCGGACAGGGAAGGGTGGCTTGCGCCTGTCATCCACAAAGTGCTCTTGTAGAACTGCCCATCTACCCACCCACCTGCTGGGAATCCTGTGTTTTCCTTGTAACGGTGCTGGCCCCAGGTTTCAAGGGCCCTTGGGCAAGACACCCTTGGGCCCCCCTCCCTCAGGGGGTCTGCCTTCCCACCCCTGTTGTCACTGGTTGCTGTTGCTCCTCAGCCTCTCTCTCCTCATTGCTGCCACCCGCTTGCTTGACAGGCAGAGAGCAAACGGGCAGAGGTATCTGCTGCTCTTTCTCAACAGCTGACTTGGATTCCTGCACTGAGCAGGGGGTTGGACTTGATGGCCTTGTAGGCCCCTTCCAACCCGACTATTCTATGATACACCACCACTGTCTGGGTCTGAGCTAGAGGCAGGTGAACAAGCCGGGTGCAGTGGTGAGGAGGAAGAGGAGCGGGTCCAGGAGCCTCTTGTCACGGGGCCCCTGCTCAGGCGTGGGCCCTCGGCAGGTGCCCAACCACGCCTGCCTTTCACACCAGCCCTACCTCATAACATGTAGTTCTGCCTCAAACGTGCACCTCACCTCCATAAAACCATCGGAACGGCACAATGCTACTAGTCAGTGACGGCAAAGGCCTAGTTCTCACTGAGATGGTACATTTGTAACTGGGCTACGCCATTTCAGGCTGCAGAAAGCGGGGCTCACGACACACTCACCAACCAGGGCTGTTGGGCACTTAAATGATTTGGGACCCAGGTCCAAAAGATGCGAATCTGCATCGAATCTGCAAAACATTTGCATCTGCTAACTTGTATCTATATTTGCAAATTTAGAAACAATTATTAGGATTTCTTTTTAAGTTTCACAGAAGACGAAACCAGTCAATTAATTCTCTTCTATAATCACCTAAAATAAAATGTTTCCTTTAATTTGCACTCTGCCCCAGATGATCCCAAAGCAGTAGTTTCCCTTCAGTTAACATAGATATGCAATGGCGTGAAAAAATGCTAAAAATGTATAGTGGCTAGTGGAATTTTTTTTTTTTTCACGAGCCCTTTCTCTCTCTCTCTCTGTGTGTGTCACACACGCACACCTAAAAATGACAACTTCCGCATCCAAATGGGGTTTCAAAAATTGGATGAGTGCCAACCCCGAAGCAGGCCAAGAGCGTATCAGGAAGCCCCCGCTGAGTGCATAACTCCATCGAGGGGCAGGGGTGTGAAAATGCTGGGTGGGTGGCGTGAGAGCTGGAGACGGGGGCAGAGGAAAGGGGGCAAGGAAGATTAGGAAAAGAAGGAGAAGGGGGTCCCCCGCCCCACACAAGACTGCGAACCAGCATATAGTCGGGGTGCCTGCAGGAAGACCTCCTGTCCAGAAGGGCAAAGCCCACTTTTTCCTCCGTTTCTTGTCCTTTCATCTCTCCTCCCTAAGGAAAATTGCTCCCACCCCATGCGATTACAGAAAAAGGTTTCAACTGGCGGCATAGGAAGAGTCCCCCCCACAACCTTAATTTCCATGTAGAGGGGAGATTCTTGGGGCCACAGGGCAGGGAAGGTTACCCCTTTCCTCCCCGACGGCGGCCCCTCTGAAAATCCCCCATTGCGTGGCAATTAAGCCATCGGCACCAAAGGAAATATTTTTCCCAAGTTCAATTGCCACGCCGGGGGGCGGGGGGGGAGTCGCCTTGCAGCACTTGGGGAGGAATGACCCTCCCCGCCCCGCTTCTAATCCCCCTTGAAAATTGCCCCCTGCATGTCAATAACGCCGAGAAAAAAAACTCTTCCACGGGCACCAGCGGCCGCTTAGGACCCCGGGGGGGGGGTCCGGGCCCGGGCCCCCGGGCAAGAGACCGGGGCGCAGAGGCCCGCGGGCCCAGCAAGGGACGGGCAGACGCATCCCCTGGGCGTGACACGGAGACTCGCCGGTCGCGTTCCCCGCGGCAGGATGGCTCGCTTCTCCTGCGCGAAGGCGCGGGCGGCGCCGAGTCGGCCGCGCCCCCGCCTGCGGAGGCGGCCCGGCCCGCGCCCCTCCGAGGGAATTTGGGGACTTGCGGGAGGAGCGGCTGCGCCCTCGAGGACTACATTTCCCAGCGTGCCCCGCGGCCTGCGGGCGATGAGGAGGCCGGAGAGGAGGCGCTGCCGGAGCTCCTCGCCGTGTCGCCGGCGCTTGGGGAGAGCAGCCTGTGCCGCGGGGGTCTTCCGCGGCGGAGAGAGAGAGACCCCGCCCGGCCGCCCGCCCTGCCCGGCAGCTCGCGCAACAGGGGCCCAAGGGGGAGGCCTTGTTCCTGCCTGGACTGGAAGGTCGGCGCGGCGCGGCGCGGCGGGGAGGGGAGGACGGGGGCGCGGCGCGGGGAAGGCGAGCCGGGGGCGCAGCTGGGGCGCGCGGGTGCGGGGCGCGCGCTCGCGTTGGGGAGTGCGCATCGTCAGGGCAGGCAGGGAGCGTAAAATATGGGCCCCGCGGGCATGTCGGGCGGGGGGGCATCTTGGAGGGAGGGGGGTGCCACGGCGTGGCGAGGGGAGCATGGACCGTGGCTCTTCAGAAGGGGCGCAGGGATTCAGAAGGGCGGGGGCTGGAGAGGGGCGTGTGCGTGCCTTGGTGAGGGAGACACGGCACGTGTGAATGCTTGTGTCACGGAAGCTTGGCGAAGCTGGGGTGGGGTGTGTGTGAGGGTTTAAAGCTTACATGGGGGAGGAGGAGGAGGAGAGCATCTCAGAAGGGAGGAAAGTATTTATTTATTTATTACATTTATATCCCGCCTTTTTTCCTCCAAGGAACTCAAGGCGGCATACGTAATCCTCCTCCTCCTCCATTGTATCCTCACAACAACAACCCTGTGAGGTGGGTTGGGCTGAGAGGCCGTGACTGGCCCAAAGTCGCCCGGTGAGCTTCCATGGCCGAGTGGGGACTAGAACCCGGATCTCACTCTAGCCGCCACACCACACTGGCAGTACCTGTTTTCTTTTTTGCCTCGTCTTGAACCGTTGGACCCAGCTGAGGGAGTGTAGACAAATCTGCCATGTAGCCAAGGAGAAGCGGGGCTGGATGTTGCGGGGTATACACGCGCGTGTGCACATGCTGTGCCCCTTTTCTGTGCGTCAGAGCCCAGGGCTGAATTTAGCGCCTGGGAATTGTGAGTCGCTTTGCGTACGCGCCAGCATCGCACTTTGGGACTGTCCGACTTGATCCTGGAGAACGGACAAGAAGGGGCAGAATGAGGTTTTGGGAGTTGTCAAGAAAGCGTGAGGGATTCTGACAGGGAGCAGGGAGAGAAATCTCTTCCAGCCTGAAAAGAAACGAGGTGTGGCTGCATGGCTTTGATGGCATGGAGAGAGCGATCCCTCGTTGCGGCCCAGTTTGGGTATGTGTGTGTGTGTGCAGAAAATGTGTGCATCTGTATGACATACAGGGTGGGCTGTGTATGTGACTTCCTTGGCACACCCAACTCCTATCTACATTGGATGAGAAGGGGGTGGCTGAGGGGGCATAGCATTCACCCGTGCCATCAGAAAAGGACTTTGGGACAGATCTCCAGGGCCTCACGTGACAAAGTGAGCGGAAGGGCCCCCAAACGCAGCAGGGGTGGATGAACACATTCCAAAATAAAACCCAAAGGGCTGGGATGCTATAAGACCCTTAAGCCCAGCATCTAAAATTACCTAACTGCATCACTGACAGCACTGCGGCCCTTTGACCCTTCTTTGGGGATCTGGTGTGTCTGTTGAGGCTTCCAGCGCCACTGACCCAACTGCCTTATGTATATTTGGCCACCTGGCTTCAGACTTGCTGACCTTGAGTGATGGATCTGAACTGGTGGATCTCCAGGCAAAAGCCTTGCCCTGACTGACATATTGTGCAGATACACCTGGTCAAAGTTTCCCCTGCTGCTGCTGCTGCTGGATAAACTTAAATATTACCCTGCTTAGCATCAGCTGGCTCTCCTTTTCTTTAATATTTGTCTACAATAGAACACGCTGGAGAATCTTGGAGGTGGGTAGTGGGTTTGTGTTGTCCAAGGGTGAGTGTAGACCGGTACACTTTATAGACTAGCAATGAAGAGGTTAAGAGGCTTGAGAGGAAGCAAGGCAGGCTGTCCATGTTGATGTGTTGTAGATAAATACACAGGTGGGTGGAGAAACTGGTGACAGGTCTGCAATTTATATGCAAAATCTTTAGCCCAAAGCCCTAGAGCTGTAGAATAGCTGGGGGACAGATTCAGAGAAACTGCGGGGGAGCCTCAGTGCAAATTCATGACGGCTTACTTGGATTTTCTGTTCAAAGAGAAGCAGAACAAAAGTTGGCTATATTCGGCAGAACTGTTATTTTGGGAACTATTTGCTGCAGTTTCATAACCAAGGGATTGGTCACAATAATTCTCACCCTGCCTTACTTGGATCATGCCTCAGTTCGAACACTGCTGTAGAGTTTTCAAACCACTGTAAAAAGGGAGACAGAGGGTGGATTTGGGTAAAAAGTCCCGTCCCTCCCAGCCGTTCATGGTTAGTTCTGTTGGATTAGGCTGGATCTATTCATGCAGTAAAATGAGATGGTAGAGGTTTGAGTTGGCAAAGGATATACTGTATCAGATTACTGCAGTCACATTTTTGAATGCTTTCCTATGTAACAAACACACACAAGAGTTCCATGCAAATCGCAAACTAGCACATCAGGGGCTAGACTGGCCTAGAACCTTCCCCCTTGACCTACTAGATGTTTACTTGCAAGGAGGAGTGTTTTTCTACAGGGAGGAGCATTCAAAAATTGCACAGCCAGCTGCAACCCAAAGTGATATAGTTCGCAGTACTGCCTCAGACTTCTACCATCTAATTCTGTTGCATGGGCTGACCAGGCTATAGAGATTGGGCCTGAGAAGTGGGAATCGGGTGATATTGAAGAGATTACGCTACCACCATTTGGGCAAGGTCAGTTTGTTGTTGTTTTGGTAGCTTATCTAACAAGTGGTGGCTGCGGATTCCGTTGCTTGCGGGATCCTTTCACATAACCCGACTCCGCTTAATGACTGCAAAAGTCAATGCTTATTGTGAACAAACGTGGTTTCAGAAGTCAGCCCCACTTTATTCCCAGTTTTTGGCCATCTCCCTCCCCCCACCTCCCCCCAAACAACCCTTCGCATTTTGTAGTTTGAATCTGTGCACATATAAGAGGGAAGAAGGGCTTAGAAATCACGATAAAAGGGTTGGCTGAAAGGGGGAAACTGTTTCTGCATGTTGATACATTACTCTAATTTCCTTTTTCTGCGTGTGTGGGGATCCAAGTTAGGAATGCACTGTGTCCCCTTCCCAAAGGCCTTATCGCTGTATAGTTAATATTTCTGTTCATCCAGACATTTTGGATACTCTCCTCCAGCTCATTTAGATAACTAGAGTTATTCTGTAAAAGTCAATTTCAAAAAATGCTGTCGAAGTCCAAAGTGGCGCCATAATCAGAAATGGGGCTGTGGTTAAAGAATCACAGACCAGTGGAGCGGGAAGAGTCCCGAATAGGCCAGTCCTGTGGTACACTGTGCAGGGATGAAAGACAGGGAGTGAGTGAACCCAGTCCTAAGAGCCACTGTGAGTATGGCAGTTTGCCGTACTTCATGTGGCAACTTGGGAGGGTGTAACGATGCTGTGTTGTGTCGTAGTGGGCAGAGGTGGTGGCGGAACAGGGGAGTAAAGTCTGGGCTCACATGATGCAGCCTTGCATGGAGTCAGGCCGTTGGTCTGTCGAGCCCAGCCTTTCCTAGCCTTGACTCCCCAGATGCTGTTGCAGCACTATGCCCATCACCCCCAACAATTGCCCTTGCTGGCAGGGGATGGTGGGAGTTGTAGTCCAGCAACATTTGGGGATCCAAAGCTGATAGCTCTGTACTGCCTGCTCTGACTTGGAGCAGTGCACTCCAAGCAGTGCACATCTCTCCCAGGCAGTTCTGCTCCCTTGAACTGAAGATTGCACTTGGGACTTTCTGCAGGCCGAGCAGCCACTCTTCCGCTGATGCTCAGCCCAGTCTCCCGTGTCGCACTCCGGAGCCGCACTCCGGAGCCACGCTCTGGCCGAACAGAGCTTTGAAACATGGTTTAGGGTGGTATTTACCAGCCCGGCCCCCTTAACTGACTTTTTGCCATTTAATATTGCTGCAATAATATGGACACATTTCCGAATGAAGGCGCTTCCTTTGCAAAGCATCGATAAGTACTGTTTGTTTAAATTTGTATCCCAGCTTTCAATTAGCATGCTCAAGACTGAGAAAAATTGCATTAAAACAGTTACGTGACGTCAGTGCAAAGTATTCCACTCCTCATCTGGGGCTGTTGAACTGGCTCCCTCACACAGAAAATATGACTTAGAAATCAAAGAGGGTTCTTGCTTGCGATTGTTTGCTAAGCAAATAAAGAAGACGAAACGCTAGATTCAGAAGTTTCAGTTTCTGGCTGAGGTAAGCTGTCTCGATACTCTTGTCTTTCGTTGCACAAGTTGTGTTCCAGCTAACTGCAACTTCACTGCAAGTTCAGGAGCCAAGTGAAACCAAAATACTAGAACAGGAGGACAGGCAGACCTCTCAATCATATTTTGGGGACGGGTGGCAGGGACACGTCTCTCCCCACCATGTTTCAGATTACGTGTGATAAGTATCAGGAACACGTCTGTTTCTAGACAACTCACTGTATGCTTTAGGCTGCAATCAAATAGTTACTTACCTGGCAGTAAGCCCCATTGAATTCAGTGGGTCTTACTTCTGAGTAGCCATGTACAGGGTACATTGCATTGTAAATGGGCCTTTGGTTGTTGTTGTTTTAAAAAGACTTTATTGCTAGCATTGTTATAGTTATTATGAGGCATAGAAAGTAACCCCATTTTTAAATTTATCTCTTTGCTTTGTTAGAGTTCCATACAAAACGTTTTAGCTGTACACACACATAGAACATGTAAATCAGCCTTTCCCAACCTTTGATCCCCTGATGTTGTCACACTATAACTCCCATCATCCCTGACAATTGGTTTTTCTTTCTGGGATGATGGGAGTTGTAGTGCAGCACATCTGGAGAGCACCAGATTGGGGAAGGCTGAGGATTATAAACAAACACATATACATGTGTGTGTATATATATACTTGAAAAATTGCTTAGATTCAACATTGCCTGTCATCATTTTATGCTTCAATACAAAGTTAATAAATTCCTTGGATTGCCTGTCCTTGTAGTTCCCTGCTAATGTAACTTAAGACAGGAGCCCATTCATCAGACGTACTACTCTGGTGCCAGCTGTTGTTTCTGTGTGCTCTGCATGGTTAGCTTCACCATTTTAGACATTTTTAACAACCACTCTTTCTCATACGAAGTTACTTTTGTTTTCCGCTGGCTTGTGCATATATTCACGACCTACTAGAAGCTTTTAACATTATTTCTTTATCCCTTGAAACACAGGCTTAAAAAAAAAAGAGTGACAAATGCTGCGGTTTTGTTTGTGTTTTTGTCCACCACTTAAACTTGAATTTATCCAGAAGTGGGCTATTAAGGCTTTCTGAGAATCTTGACCTCTCCCTGCCCTGCCCCCCCAGCTCTCTGTTTCCACCGCTGCCATCCCAGTGAAGTCTGGAAAGGAACCCGTGCTCTAGCTTTTTTTATCATGGTGAAGAGGCTCTCTTGGGGCCAAGCTACGTGTGATGAGAAACTTTCCCTAACCCTCTAAGGGCGCAACTCTATGGCCTCTAGACAGCCGCTAGACGGCCATAGGGTTTTTCGTTTTTTGGGAACTGACCTCGGAGTTAGTGCTCTGAGATCAGGTCCTAGAAAACCGCCGCCTTGCCTCCTCCCCGGCCGCTTCGTAGGAGGTGTGGTTCCTCCCCGGCGGAGTGGGGGGAAAGGGGGCATTCCTGAGGGTGAGGCAGGGACGGTGGAAATTCCGGTGCGATGCTACATATGTGCCATCCGGCCTCCACCTCCGCTCCAAGCCGCCCTGGCTAGACAGCTGAAATCAGCCGTGTAGCCATAAGTGCAGGGCAGGTAGAGCCTGGAGGAGCGCATCCACTCCACCCGCCCTGCATCGGATAGTCAGTCGCCTCCGAGTTTGGAGGTGGCCGACTCTCTCCACAGGATTGGGTCCTCCGGAAGAAAAAGCAGCCATGGTAGGCTGTAATCTTGACTGGAGGACCAGGGGTGGTGCGGCGGGGACTGATTACATGTCCCTGTATCCTCCCCCCTTGTGTGACAAAAAGCAGCCAGGGAAAGGGGTAGTTTTTGAGAGGAAAAATGGGAAAGGGCTAAGCATCGACAGTGTTTTGTTCAACATGGAAGCCTCTAGTGGCTTTTCCGTCAACAAAAAAGAAGTCAGAGTGAACATGTAGTTTGGTTTTCAGTGCAGTTTGGCTTGTGCAGTGGCAAACAGGGTGCACCCTTCACAAATCATGTTAAGAAATGCCGAATTGGCCAAAATTATTTTTTCCAAGAGCAATAACAAAGAAAGAAAGTTAACCAGCTAAAATCTGCCAATGCCATGCTACGTACCTCCTCCCATGCAGGGCGTGGATTTCTAATGTGGATAGTATGGCAGAGCTTGGAAGAGGAACAAAGGCCATCCAGTTGAATCTCCTTTCTCCAAAAGAACTACTTCTGACTCATCAGTGCTCCATCCTGCCCTTTCTCAGATTTACTTCTTTAGTCCAGACCACAGCATCCCACAAATAAAGAGCAGGGGTGTGGAAGAAAAGTGGCTTAAGGGCTGGATACAGGCGATAATTTTCAAGTGAGCTGAAGATGATATGATGGAGGTATCCTTTTCCCATGATGTACATGGTCCTTTCTTCTGGCCCTGCTGTCATCTCTAGCCAAATACATTATTTGGAGCATTGCCACCCCCGCCCCCATGAACACAGATGATAGAAGGATGTGTATCCCGCAGGCCATGATGCCCCCATCATGCCACCTTTGAGCTTGCTTAAAAAGACCGCACCTCCCAACAACTCTTGTTTGTGCTAAACCAAGCTGGTAAACTAAGTCAGACACTACAAGGCATATGATGATGAGGGATCTCCAGCTGATGTCTCTAGCTGACATGAGGAAGAGTCCTTTCTGACCCCAGATATAGCTGACCACGATTAGAACCAACTGCCACATTTCCAAAAAGAAATGCTTTAAGAGGTGGGCCCAAGTTTCCATCTCCCAGCTTCTTGCGCATCAAGGGATGATGGGAAAAGGCACAGAAAGAAAAGGAAAAGCCAAGGCTGCTTCCCAGAATAGGGAGTCTTCATTGTTTGTAAGCTCTGGCTCTCCAGATATGGATTGAACTGTTTCCTGTGGCCCATTTTATTTGATCAAGAGATGACTTCAGTAGGAGTACTGGGCGTCAAGGCATGTAACCTTTTAAGAGGGCAGTTGTGAAGGGTGTTAGTCTGGGTGCTGCTTCTCCTCCTTAAATCTCAGGCCAGCCTGTATGTCTTGGCTGGTACAACTGCACTGATGTGGCCAGACCCATAAATTATATTGCACAACCAACTAATCCTTCTTTCCAAATCTCTTAATTCCCACATCTGCTCCAGATGGAAAGAGGCCTATTAAAACACACACATATGTATCTACCCCCCACCCAACTGATACCATTTAGATTAGGGTTGTTTTCATAGTATTTCATTTATTGTCATTTAGGAACGTAGGAAGCTGCCTTATGCTGTCAGACCACTGGTTTATCTAGGTCAGTATTGTCTAAACTACCTAGTTGTAGCTCTCCAAGGTTTCAGAAAAGAGACTTCACTAGCACTACTTGGAGGTACCAGGGATTGAACTGATATCTTCTGCGTGCAGGGCATGTGCACTTTCACTGAACTGCTTCCCTTCCTCCGAAGGGGGAAGCTAGTGGCCAAAGGTTCTGGCTAGATCCTAGTGAGAAAGAACAAGAGTTGGCAAACTGGAAGAGATTTGGAGAAGAGTGCAGAAAGTGGGTATAGGTTACGGCATTGGGCAGGGCTTGGGATCCTGCCACCCTCCAGATGTTGTTGGACCCTGCCCTTCGCCTCCCATGTCAATGGAACTGATGCTGTTTCATCTAGTTTGACCCTAATGTTTCTGTCCTGCTGTGCTGGAGAGGCAAGAAAAAGTGAAAGTTTGAGAGGTTATGAAACCCTTGCATAATTTGCACCAGTCCTTGGTCTGCCACAGTGGTAGAGCTGAGGACTAAAGCCCCCATCAGGAATCCATTCCAAATGTGTCCTTCTCTTACACCCAGAAAGAATGAATACTCTGACCTTTGTTCCCTGTTGCAAATGGTTGCTTTCTAGCGTTACATGAAGTCCCAACTTTGAAACCTCTGCCTAGGCCTGAGGAAAGCCATTAAAGTTTTCTCTGCTCCTGGGCATAGTCACAGAGCTAAAAGGGCTGGGCTGTCTCTTTTTTGTCCGCATTTGCTCATGCAAAGATGTGTCTGTGCACTCTGTTGCAGTCATCAGTAAAACAAAATTCCACATGTAAATTTTTTACAAGCCTTGTAAAATTTTGTTGCAGAAAGAGGTTGTTAATTTTCATAGCTTGGTCTTCTTTTTTCTTTTCATTACTCTTTTAAACCAATGTCCAATTGCTTGTAGAGTTCAGAATAATAGCTGGAGTCTCTGCAAGGCAAATGTTCATGAATAGGGCTGGAAGGAGCCACTGGATAAATTCATTGCCTTTTAATTACCTGGTTCATGGGCTAAGTTCAGATCAGAAGAGTGTATATAATAGAGATGCTTGTTTGCTGTTGCACACTTTTGGAACTCTCTGCCTTTGAAAACACACGTGCTTTGGGTATTGTTTTCCTGTGTCCACAAGCTACACAAAATACTAGATCAACAGTAATCCATACCACAGTGACAAAAATCCATGAAAATATTTTATCAGTGACTCACTTTTCAGTGGTGTAAGAATGGAGAAAACACAATACACCAACTAGAAACCTGGAACAGAGAGAAAGTACATATATTATATGGTAAATACAGAGAGCCCTGTTGATCCCAGACTAAAAACAATACATACATAATGTCTGGATAACCCCCTATAGATCAATGTAAATGGACAAATGTGCTGGACTGTCAAAGCAGACCGATCCATAGACTCTGTAAAGGACCCTTGCAGGGTAAGCCCAGCCCACTGTTAGCTCAGAATAGGAGGATCTATAAATAGCTACAGAAAATGTGCCTGATTTGCATCCCAGCTGTGCAGATAGCAGTCCTCAGACAGGCCAGATGTTTGGGATCTGAGATTACATGAAGCTTGAAGGACAGAGTAGCTGCAGAAGCAAGCTGTGTGTGAACTCACTGGGACAATGCAGAACTATGGCCTCCAAAGCAATTCAGGCCTAAGTCTAGATTTAATTGTGAACGCCTGGTGGCCGCACTGCGAAATGATGCCAGAGACCTGACTGCAACCTGTCCTTATGCTGGGACACATTAACTGTAGGAAACAGAAACATTTTGAAAATTGGAGCCTTGGGAATCCCTTATTCAGAGTGGGAGGGAGATGTGTGCAATGTGCATACTGGGGTGAACGCCTGCTGGAACGTAGTTTATTTATTTATTGCATTTCTATACTGCCCCATAGCCGAAGCTCTCTGGGTGGTTTAGTTGCATGCACATTTTGATAGCGGTGCTCATCTCCCTTACAGGGCGGTGGTAAGGATTGCCGAGAATAATGCATGTAAAGTGGGCAGTGGCTGTCGCTCAGTGCTCAATAGCAGAGCACCCGCTTTGCATGCAAAAGGTCCCCGATTCAGTCCCTGGCGTCTCCAAGGAGAGCTGGGGAAGGCCCCTGCCCGAAACCGCAGAGAGCAACGATCATAGTTGCAGTTCAGTAGTTTTAGGCTCTGGCTGCATGATCCTTCAAGCCCCCACCCCCTTAAGATGGAAATATGTACTCCTTCCCTTTACTTCGAAATGTGGCAAACCAGCCTTGCTGCGTTTGGGCGCCCTCCTGCTCATTCTGCAGCTGGGGCCCTGGGCGTCTGCCCCACATCCTGCCCTGAGAGCACCACAGGCCACTACCAGGCACCAAGGTCAATACTAAGCTAGACGGCCTGATAGGTTGTAAGACAGTTTCCTGTGTTCATTCAGAATCATTAGATATATGCCAAGTGATGTTGTTAAGGAAGGGGCAGGGACTGGGGCAGCTTTCTAATTCCTTATGCTTCCCAAAGCCTCCTGTAGGCCCCATATGCTCCACCTGTAGGGCCACTCCCTACCTTCACCATCCTTACAATGCCTACAGGGGAGACGGTGGAGATGCCTTTTAAAAGACGTTGCTAGCGTGTGCACGCATGCAGGGTGGTGTCTGCCCCTGGTCCCTAGGAGTTACGTCTGAGTGGGAGACGGATGTGCCTTGACTCTGGCGTGCATGCTTGTGAACGCAAAGTGCCCATGCACAGTTCCCTTTCCAACCCTCCCTGAAGCACCTCTCCAGATAGTAGGCGTTGTGGAATGCGTTCCGAGTTGCCACTTCTCTATAATAGGTACAAACTGATCCATTGTGAGAGTAAATATTGTGAAGGGTTTTTTTTTTTTAATAAAGGAAGATATTAACTAGCTGTGACAGTATTAACATCTTTGGCCCTGGCTTTTCCCCTCCCAATAAATAGCCAGCATGATGGGTCCAAGCCAGACTGAAACGATGGCGTGGGGGTGGGTGGGAAGGCATTAATGTTTCTCCTGCTGCAGTCACAGTCTGCACTGGGGGTCTGTGTACTTGCCGTTTGTGCCAATGAGAGCTTTCCTTCTATTGCAACTAGCAGGCGCAGGGGACACGGATTCAGACTGTGACCACAGCAGGGGCAAAGGGTTAAACTCCCCCACCTTTCTTCCTGTACCACAGTTTCAGTCCAATTTGGGCCCTGCTGCACGCACTATTTATTTAAAAAACCCATCAGCCACACAGGCCTAAAGTCATGAATAACATCCTGTCCAATTTGGCCCTACCTAGCATCATCTGCTTTGGAAGCCAACACAAGGCAGAGTAATTGAATACAGCGTACAGCAGATGGAGCAGTATCTCATTGTGAGCGTGCATGTGGGTGGTGCTGAGGCCATGGCCCTTGGTATGAGGATTGTGGGTGTCACAAGTACACAGGAATGGCCCTGTGTTCATGTGTTCTAGTTGGAGAATCTGAGAGCTTCAAAATTGGGATTTTAACCCGTGCACCACCACCATGTCCCGGCTAAAGGGGAGGACTACAAGCTGATTATCCAGACCTGCAAGAAGCGTCTTGAACTTCAGTAAAGCTGAAATTCTCACTGCCACTTCTGGCTTCTCATTCATTTAAATCCCCATTCCCCTCCCACATAGATGTTGGATCAGGCTTCCTTTTTAGTCTGATGCAGGACGAGATTTAGGTTGCTCCTGGTCCCTGCCATTGACACATTTAGACCTTTTGCCTGCCTGTGCCCAGCTTCACTTTGCTTCGATTCCTGCAGCTCTTTCTCCCTGACTTGGCAGGAGTAGGGCATGGCAGTGCTCAGCTGAGTGATCTCTGCAACCAATAAAAAAAAGATTGCACCAAGAAAAGAGAGATTCTGATATATGTAAATCACGCGCGTGTACAGAATTTGTCTCTGCTTCTTTTCTATGCACTAGTCATAGGGAGGAGCAAGAAGATGTGTAGGATGAATGAACCCCTTCTCCCTCTGGACACTGGAAATCTTATTTGGTCCCTTTAGGCTTCTTAGATTTCACACACTTCCAAGCCTTTCTTCTCAGTCCTAAGGACTAGGAACCTGAGTTTTTAAAATGAAATCTAAATTTCTCAATAAGTTGAATTCTGTGCCCAGCATCACATTCCAGGATTATTTATTTATTACGTTTATATCCTGCCTGTCTTCCATCAGGGAACTCAAGGTGGCTTCATGTGGTTCCTAGGCAGCCTCCCCTCCAAGCACTGACCAGACCCAAACTTGCTTAGCTTCAGCAAGGTGGCTGCCTCATGTGCCTTCAGACTATGCCCTGGAATGTTGGATTATATTGCCAAATGCATACAGTTCTGCTTCTGTCCAACCCAGTTGTCAAGGTCTACCTTGGAAAAACTCAGACCAGTCATGGAGCTGTCAACACCGGCGAGCAGCTTTTTCCTTTGGAGCCAGAAGCTATGCCTGCCCCCACCCCCCGCTGAACAGTGTTCCCACGTTCCCCTCCTTTGCATGGGCTCATCCAGGCCCCCAAAGAAATGTACATAGCTACCTCTTCAGGGAGTGGGAGAACCCAGGCTAATGGGTCTGTTCACTTATTCCTAACTGCTTCCAATTCTGTTTGAGGCACAGATGGGATGCAATTCTGAGTGTGAGAAAGAGAGCATGCAATTTTTTGGCATTGGTGAACTGTGAATCCTCCTAACCTGGGTTTGTTACTCTGTGTTCTGTTCCAGGGCTGCGGAGCTGGAGAAATGAATGTGGGCACAGCACACAGTGAAGTGAACCCCAACACTCGAGTCATGAACAGCCGCGGCATCTGGCTGTCTTACATCTTGGGAATCGGCCTCCTGCACGTGGTCCTCCTAAGCATACCTTTCTTCAGCGTCCCTGTGGTTTGGACTCTAACCAACGTCATTCACAATATGGTTTGTCAGCCCCTCTCGAACAGCGTTGGGCTCTGATGATTCGGAAGGAATTTTGGGAGGCGTTTTCCATTGTTATTGCATATTCGGATCCAGTTGAAATGCAGACTTGTAGTTTAATGTGTTTAATGTCTGCTGGAACCCATGACCTGAGTCTGATTGTGACCTTAGATCTCTTAGGGTGCAATCCTATGCAGATAGGCAGCCGACTCTGAACTCGGAGGCGACTGCCTATCCAATGCAGGGCAGGAGAAGCACGGAGGGCATCATTCCCTCTGCACATCTCCTGCCCTGCATTTGTGGCTAGGCAGCTGATTTCGGCTGTCTAGCTGTGGGAAGGTGGAGTGGGGGAAGAGGCTGTGGACAACACATTGGATGTGTAATTCCGGCATTTCTGCCTTCTCTGCCCCGGAATTCCCCATTTTGGCCACTCTGTGCTCCTCTTCTGAGTGCGGAGCACGGGTCTGTTCAACGCTACCTGCGAGGCAGTGCGGAATGGGGGGAGGTCGGTTCTCCGGGAACTGACCTTGGAGCACGGGCTCCGAGGTTGGTTCCCGGAAAACCACATATCCTACAGCCACCTAGCCACTGTCTAGTGGCCATAGGATTGCTCCCTTAATTTCTCCCTATCCACCTTATGCTCTCAGATCACCTCCATGAGGGCAGTAGGTGCCACCTGCCTAGTTTACAAACCACAGCTCCTCAGCTGAATCGTTGCTTTTCACGGCTCCTGTTTTGACTCCTGTGAAACTGTTTCCCTTCAACCTTCTCCCCCAGAAATAGCAATCTGGTCTCAACAGCCACCAATCCAGGTGCAAGACTGAAGCTAGATTGGCCAGGAAAAATCCGTCATGTTACCAGTGGCCAATTTGCTGTGGTCAAGGAAGCCAAGCAGACTTGCTCCGGTCTTCAGTATCTGAAGCAGTAGTACCCGGATGGCAAACGAAATATATGGAGTCACTCTGAATGTTGCTCTGCCTGTCTGTTTGGTACGACAGGCATTGATTTTGTCAGAGTTTTTGGTTTTAGTTTTTAGTATCTGTCCACTTCTAACGGAGACCTCCTCCCAATTTCATTTCTCTATTAGGCTTGCAGTCAGTGTTCATTTCACACTGTCTTAAAGAGAACACATGCATACATGTGCACACAGGAAAATGTGCTGGTTCAGGTACAGCTGAACACAGCTGGGTCAGGCACAAACAAGCTCTCATTTTATTACACAGCTGGTTCAGGTACAAGCAGTGGTTTTATTAAGCCAAGAAGGAGCGTTGTGCCCGTGCACTCCCCGTGTGCCTCGGCTTCTGTCATGTAATGGGAAACTGTTTAAATCACAGTTTCCCATTACATCCAAAATGGGAAATGGTGGTTTAATCTCAGTTTACTTAACAAACCAGGCTTCATATGCTGGTGAATAAACTGAGATTAAACCACAGTCTCCTGGTTTGAACATAATGAGAAACTATTAGTTCTAACGAACTATGATAGAAGTTACGAAGCAAGTGTACAAGGGGATGAGGGAGCACAACCCTTATTCTCGGTTTAATCAACCATGGTTTATTAAGCCAAGATTGTTACATCTGAACTGGCCCCAACACACATACGCACGCAGGCACACACTTTTTTCTTTCAGGTGTTCATCACACCCACGCAGGGTGCTTCCAGACAGAGGGGACCTAGTGCTAAGTATCAGAAGACATTGTGCAGCTGTGTTCTGCAGTAAGAAGAAAGACAGGAGAAATGGTGGGACAACACAGGAGGGTTAAAAGTAGGATATCGGAGGAATTCGTCCGGGGGGGGGGGGGGGTCAGGTTCATCGAGCTTTCTGCAGCTCAGCCCCCTGGGCTCTGGGTTGCTTGTCTGCAAGCTGGCCTGACTCTGTCTGTGTCGAGTTGGGTTAGTTCATAGATTTTTGTGGTGTGGGCCTGTTTTTTTTGTAAAAACACCATTTATGCAATTTGTGGCTGCAATTTATGCAAGTTAGGCATATTTATAGCCACAGTTTGTGCAAATTGTGCAAATTACAGCTGCAAACTTGCATAAATGACGTTTTTACAAGAAAAAAGATGCAAAAGTTTCCAGATTTCGGGAACATGCACTCGGCTCGGCTCGTGAATGTAAGCCAAGCTGGGGGGGCTCGGGGAAATCCGGCGAGGCAAAAAGGGGCCAGATTTCCCTGCGACAGCCATCCCCAGTTAAAAGCGGATGATGTCATCTGAACCCCCTTAAAATTCTGTGAATGAGTCAGGGCAATTGCACCTTAAAAACCTCCATCCGGGTACACCTAAAGTCTGCATCTGGCTGTGTGCGGTTTAAGATTATTTAGGAGGGAAACCCCTCCCTAAACCTGTTATCACAACGAAAATAGCATCCCAGTTCTGAAAGGAAGAAACGCACAAGTAAACAAGAGTACGACATGCAAGGCTAACAAAGCAGGTTGCCTGCAGAGCTCTTGGAAACACGGTTTTAAAAGCAGTATGTTGAGGATTGTGTCCAAGACTGGCTGTGGTGTGCCAGTCTTGGACATAGCTGTATATTATATTATATTCTCCCTAGTTTTGTGGTGTGAGCACATCAGCCAGTCCTTTCAGCCAGTCTGTATCTCTGGGGGCCTGCTTTCTCAGTGCACCTTGACTTGCAGGGTCAGAAACCTAGACGCTGCCTCAGTGCGGCTACATCAGCCTGCTGACTTGTGCCCTGTGCCCACAATGATGTCTCTCTCTCTCTGCATCTAACCGGAGGGAAGAAAGCAGCTCTCTGACTGGCAACCCCAGCTGCTCAGCTGGCAAGTATGACTCCACTTTAGCAGTGAAACAATCAGGAGTGACAACAGTGCCGTTTGGGTTCCTTCTCCCTTGATATATTTCACTTGTCATTGCGCTGTACCGGGTCTGGCTCAAGACCATTGGAAGGATTTTTAAAATGGCATCAGCATAGAGAGATGTACCTTGTTCAAATGAAGACCAGCAACACAGAAGGAATCAATGGTAGAGGTTGGAGTTACTGCGTTAACTAAACTGGCCCACCTCCTGGCCTGCTTCTGTACAGCTGCCACCTGACTGCCCCTGCTACTCTAGTCCTTGCCGCTATATTAGCTTACAAATACTGCACAAGCACTCTGTGTGTGTGTGTGTGTGTGTGTGTGTGTGTTGTGGAGCGGGGGGGGGATAGCCACGTTCCCACATGGTCCTTTCTATGTATATTTCCACACAGTGCGTATTTTATTTAGCAGAGCAGAGGAAGCTGGTCCAGGGACTACAGAAGCAAGCAGGCTCCCAGACAGCGAGTGAACAGAGGGAGCGAATGGGGGAGCAAACAGGAGTTTGGCGGGGGAGGTCAAGGGGGAGGCCCCTAACACTATTTTGAAATTTCTTTTTCTTGTAACACACACTTCCAAAAAGTGGGACTGTGTCGTTAACCTCCAGTGAATAGAGGACAAAGCACAGACTACCCCAGTGCCATCAGAAAGCTAGAAACATAAAGGGAATAGAGACTACGGAAGGAAAAGACTCTCAGACCTGCAGCGTCTGTGCCATGTTTGTTTTCTTGCCTGAGATCAACATGGCCTACATGTGCAACAAGTGCAAGCTGATCACGCTGCTGGAAGAAAAAGTAAGAGGACTGGAGTGGCGAGTGGCGTCCCTCCAGGGAATAAGAGAACACAAAGAGTTGTTGGACAGAACGGTGGAACTACAGCAAAGTGAAGAACAGAAGCTAGAAAAGCAACAGCAAGCTGAGGCAGAAGAGGAAAACGCTGAGGTGAGGAAAAATGGAGGTAGAGGATATGCCTTGGAAAAGGGTGCCGGTTAGGAGCAGAAGAACTAGAAGCCATGCTGCACCGGTAGAAGCAGTGGAACTATGGAACTGTTTTCAGGTACTTGAGGATGAGACTGGAGGACAGCCTGCAGAGGAGGAATTACAGGGGACCCCGCAGGAGAGTGAGCAAGAGGCTGAAGGTCAGTCAAACAGAGGCAATGAAACCAAGGCCTACACCAGGAAAAGAAGAGTAGTAGTTGTGGGAGACTCCTTGCTGCATGGGATCAAAACCCAAGTATGTTGTGGAGACCCGTGGACTCATCAGGTATGCTGTCTCCCAGGAGGACAGATTAGAGACGTGACTGAAGGGTTGTCTACACTCATAAAGCCCACTGACAGGTATCCCTTTCTTCTCATCCATGTGGGAACAAATGATACCGCCAAGCAGAGCTACGAAGAAATCATGTCAGACTTTGAAGCTTTGGGAAGGAAACTCAATAACTTTGGGGCCCAGATAGTTTTCTCATCCATCCTTCCAGTAGTTAGAAGAGGGATAGAAAGGGAACGAAAAATACTCCGGGTGAATGACTGGCTACGAAGGTGGTGCCGACGTGAGAGATTTGGATTCTGGGACCACGGGCTATGCTTCCTGGAAGATGGACTGTTGGCAAGGGACAGGTTGCACCTCACAAAGGCTGGGAAGAATGTGTTTGGCCACAGCATGAAGAACTTCATCAGGAGGGCTTTAAACTGAATCCTACGGGGGGAGAGGGATGTAAAGTTGGGGGTAACAATGGACCGCTCATGCACCGCAATGGACACAACAACAGCTCTAATAGTGCCCAATCATAGTCTTCAGAAACATGTAGGAATAAAGCCAGACTATGAAGCACATGGTCTTCGATGTCTATATACTAATGCCCAGAGTATGGGAAACAAACAGAACGGACTTGAACTCTTAATATGGGAGGGAAAATATGACTTGATAGGTCTAACCGAAACTTGGTGGGATGACTCCCATGACTGGAATACAGCAATTGAAGGATATAACTTGTTCAGAAAGAACAGAAGGAACAGAAAGGGAGGTGTGGTTGCACTATATGTTAAAAATACGTATCTCTGCACAGAAATATAGGAGGAGGAGCTTTGTAGCCCCACTGAGAGCATCTGGGTTAAAATAAATGGAGCAAAGAATAAAAGGAACCTGGTGGTCAGTGTCTACTACTGGCCACCCAGTCAAGGAGTAGACGAGGATGAAACTTTTGAAAAGCAAATTGCCAGTGTCTCAAGGAAGCATGATGTAGGCGGATGATGACTTCAATTTCCCCGATATTTGTTGGGAGACAAATTCTGCAGAACATGGCCCCTCCAAGAAATTCCTGTCTTGTGTTGCTGATAACTTCTTCCTACAGAAAGTGGAGGAAGAAACTAGAGGATCGGCTATCCTTGACTTGATCCTAACCAACAGAGATGAATTAGCTGATAAAGTAACAGTTATGGGAACTCTGGGGGAAAGCGACCATGTTATACTTGAGTTATTGGTTCTAAAGAAAGAAAATGCTGAGTGTAGCCAAACGTGTACCCTGGATTTTAGGAAAGCCAATTTTAATCAACTTGGAGCAATGATAAGTAAGGTCCCATGGCAAGCGACTCTAATGAGAAAAGGAGTCCAAGATGGGTGGGAGTTTTAAAAAAAGGAAATTCTAAAGGCACAATTACAAACAATTCCAACAAGAAAAAAAGGCGGAAGACAACAGAAGAAGCTTCACAAAAAGCTTAGAGATGACCTGAAAACAAAAAGGGACACATATAGGAAGTGGAAGGAAGGCCAAGCAACAAAGGAAGAGGACAGGCAGGTAGCACAGAATTGCAGGGATGGCGTCAGGAAGGCTGAAGCTGAGAACGAGCTGAGGTTAGTGAGGGATGCTAAAAGCAACAAAAAGCCTTTCTTCAGCTATGTGCATAGTAAAAGACAGAGGAAAGAAATGGTGGTTCAGCTATTAAATAAAGATGGCAACATGATAGCAGATGACAAAGAAAAGGCAGAAGTGCTCAGTTCCTACTTTGGTTCAGTCTTCTCCCAAAAGAGGGTCTATGACCCCCCTGGCAAAGGCAAAGTACAGGCTGAAGGGGCAGGATTGCAGCTTGAGATCGATAGGCATATGGACAGGGAACACCTAATGACTTTGAATGAGTTCAAATCTCCAGGGCCAGATGAACTGCACCCTAGAGTAATAAAGGAACTTGCAGAAGAGCTCTCAGAACCACTGCCTATTCTCTTTGAGAAATCATGGAGGACGGGGGAAGTGCCAGATGACTGGAGGAGGGCTACTGTTCCTATCTTCAAAAAGGGTAAAAAAGAGGACCTGGGAACTACAGACCAGTCAGTCTGACATCCATCCCTGGGAAAATTCTGGAGCAGATTATGAAACAATCCATCTGTAAGCACCTTGAAAACAATGCAGTGATTACTTGAAGCCAATATGGATTTGTCAAGGGCAAATCCTGCCAGACAAATCTGATCTCATTTTTTGATCAGGTAATCTCCCTTGTGGACTGTGGGAATGCTGTGGACATAATATACCTCATCTTCAGCAAAGCTTTCAACAAATTGCCCCATGATACCATGATGAGCAAACTAGCTCAAAGTGGGCTAGATGAAACAACTATCAGGTGGATCCACAATCGGTTACAGAATCAGACGCAAAGAGTGCTTATCAATGGTATCTTCTCAAACTGGGGAGGGGTAACAAGCAGGGTACCGCGGGGCTCAGTCCTGGGCCCAGTGCTCTTCAACATTGTTATTAATGACTTGGAGGAAGAGGTGCAGGGAATGCTTATCACATTTGCAGATGACACAAAATTGGCCAGGATAGCCAAGACAGAAACAAAGTTCTAAGTGAACTTAGACTGGTAGACTGAAGCTCTGGGCAGAAAAGAACAGAATGAAATTTAATAGGGGTAAATGCCAAGTTCTGCACCTAGGAAAAAGAAACCAAATGCACAGTTACATGATGGGGGATACTTGGCTCAACAATACTACAAGCAAGAAGGATCTTGGAATTGTGGTAGATCACAAGCTGAATATGAGCCAAAAATGTGATGCGGCTGCAAAAAAGGCAAATGCTCTTTCAGGCTGCATTAATAGAAACATAGTTTCCAGATCCTGGGAAGTATTAGTTCCCCTCTACTCAACACTGGTTAGGCCTCATATGGATCACTGTGTCCAGTTCCGGGCACCGCACTTTCAGAAGGATGCAGACAAACTGGAGAGGGTTCAGAGGAGGGCAACAAAGATGATCAGGGGATTGGAAACAAAGCCCTATGAAGAGAGACTGAAAGAACTGGGCATGTTTAGCCTTGAGAAGAGAAGACTGAGGGGAGATAGCGCTCTTCAAGTCCTTGCAAGGTTGTCACAGAGAGGAAGGCCAGGATCTCTTCGCCATCACCCCAGAATGCAGGACACGGAATAATGGGGTCAAGTGAGACTAGAACCGGAAAGAGCATTCGGAAGACTCAAAGGCCTCCATTCCAGTCGCTTTACAGTGCTTCCGCTCAAAGATTGTCTCTGGTCCCTTTTTTGAAGGCTCCCCTTCCCCCTTGCAGGAAGCTAATACTGTCTTTATGGTCACCCAATTAAAATCCCCCCAAATAAGAGCCTCTCTGTAGAACTGCACTATCCTGTTCTAGGAAAATGAAGTTTAGTGAAACTAGGGCACCTGTTGTGGGCAGCTGAGAATGGTTGTTTAGGTAGCCGGGTGTTCTGTTGCTTTCCTAAGCCTGTGTAATGTAATTGCATGGATCTTACATCCAGTGCTCATGGTCATACCCAGTTACTCCAAAGGAGTTGCAAATACCTACCAATGCACCAACCCCACTTCAGGCTAAGAATCCTGATTTCCCCATCTGCATTCACCGAAAAGCTGGGGAAATCTGTGCCAGGGTGGTTGAGGGTTATTAAGGGCAATTGATGCACGTTGGATGTTTAACTACGCACCATCGCACGTTTTTCAGTACTAGGAGAATCCTTCATAATAGGAAACCCGGAACAGGCTCCACTGAGGACAAGCTTATCCAGGCTGTGACCCACCAAGCCAAGTGCACCTCAGAAGCCATGTATGGCAGCCCACCTTGATAAACCCGCTTCGTTTACTGCCTGCTTTGAAGGGCACAAGCAGGGTGGAGCTGTCAAGCCCCTGGCAGGCTACAATGCATGGCTGACGGACTGTTTGGATTGGTAGGTCCAAAGTACGCAAACCTGACTTATGGCCATCCTTAATTTATCATATCATATTTCCATGCTCACACGTGACGAGTGCAGGTGTGTCTTAATTTGACATTTATGCACACTACAGGAATCTACTGCCAGTTTAGGATTCCCACCCAGGGCTGGTTCAGGATGTTCTCTTATCAAAGTAGGTCAATCTAATGGATTGTCCTCCATTAGATGCCCTCCCGCTAATTTACTTTTGGCACAGGCTATAGGGACGTTCTCTAGACAAGTGTCCTTGAACAGCACAACAGTACGGAAGCATTCGATCGTAGTTCCCATTCATTGCAGCGGGACTTGCCTAAGAGAATTTCCTAGAGGATTGGGCCCCGAGGGTCAGATCCATCTGTCTACCACAGCCCTTATGGGCTCCAAAATCTCCTATCTCGTGGGTGGACCACCTCTGTTGTTAGTACGTATACACTCAATCACACAGACACGTATTTCGGCCTAGACGTGAGAGCCAGGTAGGACATTCATCTTGTGTGATGAATTGCACATTGTGTAGAGCGTTCACCTGGTGCATGTCCTTTGTAAAATATATACTTGTGTTTGCTTGGAAAAAAAGTGTGCTTCTTGGGTCCCAGCCGGGTACACTTTTATGTGCATCATAGCATCTAAAGTCTGAATTTCTTAGCCTTACTTACTAATCCGCACAAACAGCAATAGCGCCCCCTGGCAGCACAATCTTTGAATGACCTTATTCCATGCTAGTACACATCTCAATACTATATTCCGATTTTCTTCTCAGATCAGGCCTGCCGAGGTATTTATAGTAGGGGTGGGGAACCTGTGACTCTCCAGGTGGTGGATTACAGGGCTTAGGGCTCCTTAGATTGTAGGGCTCCTTCACACTGAGCTTTTATCCTGCGATTGAGGTTGCTCCTTCATGGAAGGTTGCGGGTTCTTTACATGATGCCGCGATCATCCAAGGCGTCTCCGGCAGTAAATGCCCTTTGTTCTGTTTTTAAATAGATCACAGATAATGGGGTTCATCACACAGAGCTTTATCCTGCTATTTTGATGGCTCTCTCTCAGAAGTTTGCAGGCTCTTTACATGGCGCTGTTAACGTCCAAGGGCGGCTCCCAAATTTCCCCCAGTCTGTCTCGTGTTTCCCCCAAACACAAAAAATGTGGTATTTTCCCCAGCCCACGGAACAGGAGTGCCAAAACCTCCCTGTGAAATTCTCCAGTAGTGGAAGAAACGGCTGCCATCATACTGACCATTGGCCATTCTGGCTGTGCCTGATGGGAGTGACAGTCCAACAACATCTGGAGGGCCACAGGTTCCTTACCACTCATGTATAGGATCCAATTCTGCAGTGTTCTCTTTGATCTCTCCTCTGTTAACCTGTCAGATTTTTAGAACTGTAGGAACAGATAATATTACTGTTTCAGGCACTGCTCTTTGTGGACATCAGCCACATTTCGTAGGGTTTTTCTTGATGATGGTTTATTACATTTCTATACTGCCCCATAGCTGAAGCTGTCTGGGCGGTTTCCAAAGTTAAAACATTAAAATACAGTATACCAAGTTTAAAAACCATTTACATGAAAGCCTACAGACAATATATACAAACAACATATATCTAAAACCTAATTTGAACTAAAAACAGTTTAAAAAAAAATAAAAAAATCCAACAATAAAACAACACAGCTTAAAAACAATATACAAAATACAAAAATCAGCAAAAGGAATAAGAGTTCACAAACGGGAGGGCCTACCGGAATAACAGAGTCTTTAATGCCTGCTTAAGAATCTTCAAAGAGGTCTGCAGGCACATTTCAACCAGCAGGTCATCCCACAACTGAGGGGTGGCCAAGGAAAAGGTCCTCTGGTGTGTGGCTTGCAGTGTCACTTTAGGAAGCTGCAGCAGAAAGGCCACAGAGGACTTTAGCTGGCGGACTGGGGTGTAGGGGAGGAGGCGCTCCCTGAGGCACCCTGGACCTAGAGCATGTAAGGCTTGACAATTTATAGTAGAAGAAAAATAATAAGTTAGTGTAGATTGTGCTTTTTCGAGTATTCAAAACATTTCACATTTGTTTTTACTTATTTTAATAAAAATAAGGCTGAAACACCCAAGGCAGCAAGCGTAACAATTTAAGAAATGAAGTTGGTATAAAACAGTTAACAAACAGAAAGGGCAGAAGATAAACACGACAGAATGAACAAAATAAAAACACAAAGAGAGCCAAGTGCCTTGAGACAACAGACAGGCCAGAAGCTTACTGAGATTCAAATGTTCTCAGCATCAGAATGCCGTTAAGACGGGGGCCCGATGGATCTTTGGAACTCCCTGTCCTGGGAAGCTGGGTGCCGCAGTTGAAAAGGCTCCCTTGCATGTTCCCACCAACCACATTATCTTGGTAATCCTTATAATGACTTTGTAAGTTAGGTCAGTTATTTTATCGCCATATTAAAGGAGGGGAGGTTGAAGCTGAGAAATAGTGTATAGGGAGGTGGTGGGCTCTCCCACACTGGAGGCGTTCAAGACGAGGCTGGACAGCCATCAGTCAGGGATGCTCTGACTTGGATTCCTGCACTGAGCAGGGGGTTGGACTCAGTGGCCTTGTAGGCCCCTTCCAACCCTACTATGCTATGATTCTATGATTCTTTGAGTTCATGCACACTGAAATCCCCCACTCAGAGCAGTCCCAGGGCTGTAGCCATATGGAATCTTGTCAAATCTGAGCTAGCAGGACCACAAAATTTCCTAGCAGTGATTTACATGGATGTGGGCGGAGGCATATTTTTAACCTCCTGTGTCCACACTGACCTGGTTCACATGTAACAGTGGCAAATCATGGGTTAATTAACCTACAATTTGCTACCGCTTCGGATTTCAGTATGCAACCTCCAATCGATCTGGTCATAGTTTGCTCTATGACATGTGAACCCAGGCACTTTGAGTTGTCTGAGAGTTAAACAACCCAAAGTTAACCTGCGTTTAGTTCATATTGAAATTGGACGTGATTGCCATGGGAAATCATAGGTTATGTGCAAACGGGCCAATGTCAGCAGGTAGGTGTGTGGGCTTGTCAGCTCATATGTTATTTCCTCCTTGGGACTGTAGCTACGGGATCATTCAGTGTGGTGGATTTTTGTTTTTTTTTTTAACTTCATATGAGCCAGGAGAGTGGCTTGCCCTAAGGCCACCCGTGACCGAGGTGAAACACCAGTGCAAGGCTTACATCTCGCCCTACTTTCTGCTAGCTCTCATTGAAAAGTTGTTATTCATTTGCTGTGCCGCATCCAGGTACCTTTCCTTAAGGACAGCACTTCTGTTGCAAGGCTATTGCGTTTTTAACTGCCATCCAAAATGACAGAGAGAGAGCAAGCTAGCTAGCAAGCAAGCCCAACCATAAAGTACCAGGCTGTCTGTGCTGCCCCAAATAGCCATGTGTTTGTGTTTTCTTCCAGAGCATGTACATTTTCTTACACACGGTGAAAGGAACGCCGTTCGAGACTCCAGATCAGGGGAAAGCCCGGCTGCTCACTCACTGGGAACAGATGGATTATGGTGTGCAATTCACCGCTTCCCGCAAATTCCTGACCATCACACCAATTGTACTGTGAGTAGTAAAGAGAGCCTGGGGCAGTGCAGCTGTGTTCTCTGACTTCATTGCATACTGAATGTGACTGTTTGCACTGAGAGAAAAGGGGGACTGTATGGGCCCTCTGCAAAGTTATGTGAGGTGGCAAGGGGAAAGGTGGAATGTCCTAGTTGGCACAGACTGACAGCCCACGGGTTGTCGGGGCCATGTGGGAGTGAGCAAGATCACTGCCTCCTGCCTGCTCTCCGCTTCCATTTTGAATCTGGTTTTTCAAGCAATCCAGGAGTGGCCCGTTCCTGGGTTGCTTGCTGCGATGTGTGAACCTGGAACTCTAGGTTGTTGAGGGACAAGCACCCCAGAGCTTTAACCCATGGTCTGTTGTTGGGATAAAGCTCAGGGTGGTTTCCCTCTCAACAACCCAGAGTTCCGGGTTCATATGTTGCAGCAAACAATCCAGGAATGGAGCTAAACCAGATGCAAAGCACACTGGCTTGCTCCTGCACAGCCCTGACAACCCACGGGTTAATTAATCCATGGTTGGTCATTATGTGCGAACCGGGTCAATGAGTCCTAGAAACCCAGAAGCAGATGCGCTAAATTTAGTTCACTAAGCATAAAGAAGAAACACTTTGGATCAGACCAAAGGCTGTCTAGTGCAGCATCTTGTGTCCCTCAGTGGCTTCTGGGAAGCCCACGAGCCCTCTTCAGTTGTTGCTTCCCAGCAACCAGTGTTCAGGGAGGCAAGCTGGCTCTGAACCTGGAGGTAGCCATGCGCATGACTTGTAGCCACTGATAGACTCACCCTCTATGAATTTGTTTAACCCCCTATTAGAACTCTCTAAGGCTAAGCTGATGTACATATTGTGGCAGCTAATTCCATAAGTCAACTCTGCATTGTGTGAACAAATACTTTCCAAACAACTCCTTTCCACCCTATTATTTTCCCAGCGGAAAAAGGAAGATGATTGTAATATAGAGATGATCCTGCTGGCTAGATAAAGGAGAAGGAAGAGACTCTGCATCATTTTCCAGCTGCTATTCACTTGCACCAATTTGCTCTCTTTCTTTATCCATTTTGGGTGGAAACACATGGCCACAGAGCGCATGGAGTCGGTAACTGCATGGATACGCTCCTCTCTGTAGCCCCTCATCCCTCATTCAGTCCAGCTCGTCTTCCACTCACCTCGGCTGCAAGAGAAGAGGTGGAATCGTTTCACGTGGTTATAGCCGCCATGTGTCCAGCTTCCAAGCAAAGGCCGTGTGGTCCTTGCTCATCTGTTTCCACCCTCAGCCTGGGCTAGTTGTGGGGTGGGGTTGCGGGGAGAGCAACTATAATACTTTTAAATTTAATTGCGGTCACAGACCAGCTGCTAGGAATACAAAACATGAATCAGGCTAACAAATACAGTACCAGCTACAAATACACGCAGCAAGGATAATGCAATGCTCTCCTCTTCTTTCCTTCGCAGTTATTTCTTTACCAGCTTCTACACGAAATACGACCGGACACACTTCATCATCAACACAGTCTCATTAATGAGTGTCTTGATCCCCAAACTACCCCAGCTGCATGGCGTCCGCATCTTTGGGATCAACAAGTACTGAACTCAGGTGTTTGTGGTTTGTTTCCCTTCCGGTGAGCTGTGAGAGGCCAGCGTGAGAAGCCAACTTCCTTACTTCTGGCTGCTTCTTCATGATACAACTACGTGACAGCTCTTTTTAAACGGGCACATATTGCACAGGATTCCACGATCCAACAAAACTCAACCAGCTCAAGTGATGCTTGAATCCTCGGTAGAGTTTAGCTTGCAGAGAGACAAGGGGAAGCTAAAATTTGTTGTTATTTCCTCTTGAGAGACTGAAAATAGATACAGACAACACTGAGGTTTTACAAGGTACTCATAGCTTTTTCTCTGGTATGAAACATCTGGCCCAGAAAGTTGAACACACGTAGAAAGGTTGCAAGGTGACATTTAGGATGATAGCAAATGCACTTTAACAAAACTGTCCCTTCTGGGAAATTTTGACTTCCTCCTTAAAAGGGCTATATCAGAAATGTGAAGACACACATTAAGAATAGGCTAGGTAGATTTCCCCATCCTTTGGAAACATTTGTTGAACATTTAATTATTTGGTAGGAGGGTGGGAAAGGGTCTCATGCCTTCTGCAGGGACACAATCTGTTTTCCAGTGAGAAAGCAATGCTCTTCAGAATTTTCTTTGGAAAGCTTTTGCTCTGTCTATTGTGCTTTTTACCATCCAAGGATGGGGAGCGGGGTCCTCCATAGGGGAAGTGCTTAGGTATTAAAATAAAGCTGGAGCAAGGAGGAAAAGGGAAAAGAACAGGAAATTCTTGACACTTGTGTCACAATGGTTGGTGGTCACAGCTGCCCCACTGCAGTGTCTTTGCTGGCTGGAGAGCCAGTTGCTCAGTGATCAATCTGGTGGAACATGGACAGCTTACCATGACATTTCCATGTCTTATTACGACGAGAGTGGTGGTGAAGACAAGGGAATGCACCATGGAACCCAGTCCTCCTTTCCAATTTCTATCTCTCTGTTGGAAATTCAACAACAGTCGGTTAAGTTGTTAAGCGATCAACACTGATTCGTGCCAGCACTGGCGTTCAAAGAGCAGTATCAGTTGCCACTCTTGTGCTGTCAAGCGGAGACAGTGCATTGGTTTCCTTGACACTCGCTACACGGATGGCAGAATGGGCTTTGCAGAAGTGTATCACTGTGGCAGAATAAGGTTTGCCTTGCTCTCCCTTACCTAGAATGCAGGTAGTTCGCTATATTTGGAACTTGAAAGGGCTGCTGCCAACCAGCCTGCGTTCTAAACAGCAGTGTGGTTCATTATAGCAAGGAGAAGGAGGGTTCTCTTCTGCTAATGCACTAGTAATGCATCTGAAGCTTTTTATTAGGATGGGGGGGAAGCAAACCCCCGACCCCCTGTGAGCTATAATATGTTGTGGCATGTATTGCCAATGATCTTTAAAGTACAGGCTGCAACTCAGTCATCTGGGCATCAAGAAAAATGTTTGTGTGAAATATTGGTGATAACATCTTGGATGTGTGAAGTTGCTTCTTGTTGTCAGGGTTGCAGCCTAGTACGAAAAGTGTGAAAATAATATCCCCGCCACCCCCCGAAATGCAGACAGATTGCTAGCTAGGAGAGTTATAATGGAATTAAACAAGACTTAAGTATTTCCTGGCATCTCTTTGCCAAGCCTCCTAAAAATCAGAGGCTGGCAGTAACTTGACATCTGAATTGCTTCCTTAGCAGTGTACCGGGATGGCATGCAAATATTTGATGCTGGTGCCCCAAAACCCTGAAAATCCCTTTCCAAGTCTTAGAGAGTTAAACACTTTGGAACTTCTCAGAAAGTAGCAGGGGTGGGGATGGGGTATGTAAAATATCACCACTGCTTTTAGGAGTTTCTAAGAGGAGCAGATGTCTTTCTGTTACCAAATTTGGCACAATGTACTTAATAAGAAAGAATTAAACCTGCTCCCAAAGTGGAAAAGTCAGCTAAGTGATTATGTGGGCAGAAACAGGTACTATAATATACAAAACGTCAAAGACTATGCTGCACGGGGACAAAAAGGCAGGGGGTGGGGGGAGTTAAGAGCTGCACTGGAACTGCACCAGCACAGCCTATAACCCCTTTGAGGACTGTCAATGTCCTGTATATTTTGTCAGTATTTATACCACAGTTGAAACTCCTTGTGCCTGAACCAGTAAGCTTGGAATCTAAGGCTGGGCCCTACCCAGCAAGCGACCTGTGACTCGCGTACTTGGACCTCTGTCTCCAGACGTAGTAGGGCTCGGGGTGGCAACCGTTCTGGGCCATGGACACATTTGGCAATTTGAGAAACTGTCCTGGGCACCACCACAAAATGGCTGCCATGGGAGGCATGGCAGAGGATAAGTAACCTGCTGAAAAGACTGCATACAAGGTGGGGTGGGTGGGTGGCGGGGCGGTCTGAGCCCAACGCATTAAACAACTCCTTTGAACCCACAGCTTTCAGCACCAACAGAAGCCTATTTCACAGCCATCCCAGCTACCAGTAAGGAAAGGTGTTATTTGAAAATAAAAGTGGGAGGGGCAGGGCACCTTGACGGGCACCAAGAAAGTGTCCAGGGTGTGTGTTGGTGCTCATGGGCACCACGTTGTCTACCACTGCAGTAGCGAATAGGGATGCCAAAGATCAGCCCTTGCAAATGGCAGGCAGCAAGAGACCTCTGGATTGTCCAGGCGTAAGTCCCAGGAGCCTGTTCAGTTACTCTTGCTTGACTAACAGAGCAGCAGAGCTGCCCTCGTGTTTCACCCAAGTCTCCAGCTCCTGGGCCTGCCTGCAGTGACCTGGCCCCTGCTTACTGCTGGGTCTCGCCCTGGGTGAGGCTGGCTGGAGCCATCATCTGGCCCTGCCAAGCCCTGCTCATGTTAATGGAGAATGACTGACGCGGACAATTGGAGCAAAGTGTAGGCATAAGAATCATAGAATAGTAGGGTTGGAAGGGGCCTACAAGAACTTGTAAATTAGGAAGGCAAGAGTCACTTTAGAATTAAAATGAGACGATATATACTATTGATGACCGATTTTGCTCAGAACTTGTCATCCAAGCACAGAGAGGGAGACGATCTTCCCAGCAAAATTCTCTGACAGAAGTAAATAACCGTCCCGGTGCAATACACCTGTCTGTGAAGTGGCAAAGAGGATTAACATTGTAAGTGATTCACCAAAATCCTTGCGCAGTCAAGATCCTGGGCTGCTTTGACTTGAGTAGAGCCAGTATTTTTTACTCCTAAGACATCTGGAAAGCAAGGCATGTTTAAATATTTATGAAAAGGGAAGACAACAAGACTAAACAACATGTGAAATATACTGAGGTAGAGAGGTGAATACAAGTGTCATTCATCCCATTTTTAAAAAGACAAATGTAGAAATTGTTAATTTCTTTGATGGGTTTTTTGGGGCTGTGGTTTGTTGGTGTTACTGATATGGGAGTTCAGTTCAATTTCCCTCCTTTAACTCTCCCTCCCCCAAACACTGTTCATTCTGCTGAGGAGAAACAGCTACTGAGACATCAGAAGTATACTGGAAGGCTGACGACCATCTCCCAGGTTTCAGCAACTCAGGGTGTTCAGTGCAACCAGATATGCAGGAGCAAAAGTTGAATTTCAGTAGCGATGTTAAGATGGCAGTGAACACACACTTTAACTCCAGCTCCTGTTTTGATGATAGAGCAAAATAACTGGAGGAAACACACTCTTGATGTAAATTGCTGAGGATGAAGATCTGATCAATGTTACACATGGCTCAAAAGATAGATAACTTTTGATAGATAGTTCCCCTCTACTCAGCACTGGTTAGGCCTCATCTGGAGTACTGTGTCCAGTTCTGGGCACCACACTTTAAGAAGGATGCAGACAAACTGGAGAGGGTTCAGAGGAGGGCAACAAAGATGATCAGAGGACTGGAAACCAAGCCCTATGAGGAGAGACTGAGAGAACTGGGCATGTTTAGCCTTAAGAAGAGACTGAGGGGAGATAGGATAGCGCTCTTCAAGTACTTGAAAGGTGGTCACAGAGACGAAGGCCAGGACACAGAATAATGGGCTCAAATGACAGGAAGCCAGATTCTGGTGGAACATCAGGAAAAACGTCCTGTTAGAGCAATACGACAATGGAACCAATGACCTAGGGAGGTGGTGGGCTCTCCAACACCGGAGGCGTTCAAGACGAGGCTGGACAGCCATCTGTCGGGGATGCTTTGACTTGGATACCTGCACTGAGCAGGGGTTTGGACTTGATGGTCTGATAGGCCCCTTCCAACCGTACTATTCTATGAACTTAAAAAGTATTAACACTATTCCAATATAGGTGGCCAGACCTTAAACACTGCTCAGAGTTGCACTCTTCATAATTGACAAACATGATTTTTCAAGGGTATAAATCAGTGCCTTGTAAATAAAGGGAGGAAAAGAAAAGGAGGGCTCATTAAGGCAGTGTCTGTGTAGCAGTCGATTTTCATGCAATTGTTCCACAAGCACTTTCTCCCACCACTACATTTTCATTTTCCTAGGTACAGAGAGCATTGCCCAGAGTGTCTCTTCACCAGCAGCAGTCCTGTTGAGCCCCTTTAGGCCAGGAGTGGGCACCATGGTACCCTCCCAAGTATTTTGGACTACAACTCTTAGAATCCTTCACCAGTGCTATGGGAGTTATAGTCCAAAACATCTGTCATGCTTCCTCCTGCTTTAGGCAATGTCACTCATTGTCTATAGGAGTTCCTGAAAATAGTACTGCTATTGTTACAGCTAAGAGGGGCGGGTGTGGAATTACCTTTGTGGAAACAAAAATCCTTTACAGTGTAGAGCTACCTGCTCACTCTTCTGACAAAAGGCATGACTACTGGAAAAAACTGAACCCTAAAAAAAATTGGTTTCAGAGCATGTGTGGCTAAATAGCTTTTATGCTGGCCAGGTCAAGGCTGTATGTAGCGGAGAGTAACTGGATTTTTTTTCCTGTAAACTGCTTCACAATTGGGTGGAGGGAAGAGCCCAATGTGTGGCCAATCCTATATGCTCATTTGTTGAGTGCTTGCTCAATCCTGACTTTGTAAAATGAAAGGAGACCATCAATATGGCACCCAGCCCACAGTTATCCATATTTCCTGATGAAGTTGCTTCTGGCGTGTGACAGGAGTTCATACGATGTCCTTGTTAATTGTTTTCTGCACCTGTGTAACATAGAAAAGGCTCCTTCACCGAGGTTGGTTCCCATATGGAGGCAGCATTCCCTACACCAGCCTTCCCCACCCTGGTGCCCTCCGGATGTTTTGGACTTCAACCCCCATCATCTCCAGCTAGCATGGTCAATGGTCTGGTACGTGGAGAGCTGGGGGTCCAAAACATCTGGAGGGCATCAGCTTAGGGAAGGCTGCTTCTATACTGTCAAATGTAGTTGTTGCAGAGGAAATACGGGCTTCTCATTAGACAACACCTGAATGTAGGAGGAACACTTCCTTATAACGTGAATGCGTCTTGACTGGGGCACTAGTGTCCTGGCCCAAATTGCTTGCAGCACAGGGTGGCTCAGTTAGGAGGGAATCTGTGCCTGGCCTGCAGTGCTCCTGGTGTGAGCCCTGAAACACTTTGCGTTCAGTTTCTTCCTGACCGCGAGAACCCAGGAAAGTGAAGTACTAAAGAGTGTCCCGAGTGGCCAAAAGAACTGGAATATCTGATGGCACAATGGTCCACTCCAAGGTCTTTTAAAAGTAAGCAATTTATTTCAAAATATCACAGTGAGTAGATACTGGTATGGAGGCAGCAAATTGCATGCTCTCTACCAAGTTGGAGTGGAGTGTCCACCAGGTAAAGCATGGCAGGTTCATCTCTGCAATCCATGCGTGTGTGACTGCACAGGGAAAAACTCGAACAACAGTACGTGACGGGCCCTTGCCAGAAATGTACGTGGCACTTCTGAAACCCTAGAAACAGAACGGAAGTGCAGCTACAGCCCAGCTCCTTTCATGACTAAGCTAATACCCATGCAAGATACTGTGTTTACTATAGGAGTTAGCACCCGTAGATTTAAAGTGGCAAGTTGATATCAATTGACCGCGGGGTCTCAGTTTCATTTTGCTTTAGGCCGCGTACCTCACATGGGTTTAATTTACAAACAAATAATCCACTGATTTTTTTACAGTACGGTAGTACGCTCTTTAGGAGAGCAAGATAGCTGGATTGCTATCACAAATTGGATTTTATGATATGTGTATGGATTAATCCTTAGTTGTAGAGAAAAATCCATGGAACATCCTTGTGTCTGACACAGAATTGCGTTTCATTCCCGGACTTGCTCTTACTTTGTTGTGTACAAGAAGGAAAGAAAAAAGTATTTCATCTGGAGAACCTTCTAAGATAAAGTGTGAATATTATTTTTATGAGCCCTTTCTACAGTATTCTCAGACAAACTAATTAAAAAAATAAGTATTCATGTAGTATCTTGTGTATATTCTTTGAATTTGGGGTTGTGTAGGAGCACAAGAAGAGCCCTGCTGCGATAGACTAAAGGTCCATCTAATCCAGCAATCTGTTTCCAGTTGCTTTGGGGAAGTTACAAGCAAGAGCATGAAGGGAACAGATCTGCTATGCTATTTTCACCCTGGCAACTGGTAATCTGGGATATGCTACCTCTGAAAACAGAGGTTCCATTTAGCTATCAGGACAATGGGTCCATCGTCACCTGTTCTCCACAAATTTATCCAGCCCCCTTTTAGATGCTACTGGCTGTTGCCCCATCTTGTGGTACTGAAAAGAACTGGGCATGTTTAGCCTTGAGAAGAGAAGACTGAGGGGAGATATGATAGCGCTCTTCAAGTATTTGAAAGGTTGTCACAGAGAGGAAGGCCAGGATCTCTTCTCGATCATCCCAGAGTGCAGGACACGGAATAATGGGCTCAAGTGGCAGGAAGCCAGATTATGGCTGAACATCAGGAAAAACCTCCTGACTGTAAGAGCAATACGACAATGGAACCAATTACCTGGGGAGGTGGTGGGCTCTCCCACGCTGGAGGCCTTCAAGACGAGGATGCACAGCCATTTGTCAGGGATGCTCTGACTTGGATTCCTGCATTGAGCAGGGGGTTGGACTCGATGGCCTTGTAGGCCCCTTCCAATCCTACTATTCTATGATTCTATGAATTCTGTAAGTTGATTGTATGTTGTGTGAAGAACGACTTCCTTTTGTCGCTCTTGAATCTACTCCCCATCAGTTTCTTTGGGCAGGGGTGGTCTATTTCTCCATTTCTCCATACCATGCAAAGTGTGATAAAGAAATCCTCCAGCAATTAATTATCTCCCCCCCCCAAAAAAAAAAAACCAGGAAGCCCCAAACACTTGAACTTCCTGGTGGGGGAAGAGTAGTTGGAAGAATTGTCTGAATATAAGAAATAGAAATACTTATTTCTTGCCTATTATACAAAGAAGTGTTCTTTGAAAAAGACAATGCAATTGCCAAAGAATAGTTTCATGTTGCTGTGTTAGTGTGTGGTTTCGTGGACTGCGTTCACATTAAGTTTTTTTTAATGCTGTTCAGATGTTCATGTGCTTGGCGCACGCCACCATCTCTACAGCTGCTTTTTCCTCACATTTTTGGCAGCTGACTTGCTTCTTTCTACCTGGGCAGCCCTTCCATGAGGCAGAGTGAAGTGGCCATGCAGGCAGGGGATGCTACAAGTTGCAGAGTGGCGAAATGTACATGGAATGGGGGCGGTCACAACCTTGTTCACCGGGCAGCCAAATGCCTTGGCCAGCCCTGTCACCTCTCTACCACTCAGTGTCTATTATTTTAAACACACCAGCACTCTTCAAAAACACCCGCATGACCAGCAAACAAGGCACAAAATGACTTGCTAATCATTGTCTAATTCTGGCGGTCACCAGTGTGCCCACAGACACCTTCCTTGGTGCCTGCCAGGCTCCCTGCCCCTCCCAATTTTTTTTTAATTTAAAAAAATCTGGGAGGCAGGCATGCTACAAAGCAAAGGACCAGCCACTAGGCCATCTTTATTTCCAAGAATGCTACTGGGTCCCATATGAGCACCAGAGGCATTCTTAGAAAATAAAAATGGCGAGTGGCCTTGGCCCAGGGTTTGCTTTGAAGTTTACCCAGCCGCCCAGAAATAAGAAAAAGGCAGCATCCTGGGGGGCTAGAGGGGTGGCAGGGAGTGAGGGGAAGTGTTTTGCCTGTGTTGTCTGGGGATGTGTTTTGGGGGGTGGGCCTTTGGGATGTGTGTGTGTGTTCTCTCTGTTTTGTTTTTGGTTTGGCTGGGTTTATGTGTGTGTGTGTGTGTGTGTGTGTGTATCTCCGTGATGTGTGTGTGTTTTGCGTGGTTTGGGTTGTTTTGTTGTTTTCTTGGTGTGGTATTTTGCCTAGGTTTTGCATGTGTGTGGTGTGTCTGTTTTGCCTCGGGTTTGAATTGCTGCTGTTGTTGGGGCTCTGTGGTGTCTGTGTGTGGGCATGCACACGTGCTCTGTGTGCGCGTGCGCATTTCTCTGGGCATCACAAGTTTCCTTCTTTTTAGTTGTGCTAAGTGATTTAACATTCGGGGCTCAGACCCAACATACAAATATACTCAGTTTCTTGGCCAGGTTGCTTGTCCCTGTGTCTCATCAGTTTGCCTTCTCTGAAATGGGTATTGGAGCAGAAGATTGGGTTCAAAACATTGTGTTTTGGAGCTGAGACCCCACTTCTGCTTGTACTTAGGCTTTCTTTGCACAGAGCTTTTATCCTGCGATTGAGATCACTCCTTCACGGAAGTTTGTGGACTCTTTACGTGGAACCGTGACCCTGCCGTGACCCTCCTGCACTAAATGCCCTTTGTTCCGTTTTTAAATAGATGGCAGATCATGAACTCTCAAATTACCCCCGTTGTGTTCCGCTTCAGTTTCCTCCATGAAAAGAGTAAAAGTGGCAAGAAGAGGAGCGTGGTCAATGAAAGATACTGGAAGACTCGGCTACTGGGAGAAGAAGGGGGAAAGGGGAGGGGGAGAGGGAAGCAGGTGAAAAAGGGAGTCGTTGTGATCCTGAATTTAAAATGGAAGCTGGAAGCCCCATTTTAAATGCAGGATTTTAGCCTGGCGTAGAGATGCCCTTGGGTTCTTCTTGGGCAAGTTGCTTTTCTTTTAGCCTTCCCAGTTTGCCTTATGAGAAATGAGTATTTTGTGATTGGCCATGACCACCATGGCAGCTATTTTGGGGGCCCCTCCCCTATGGCAGCAATTTTATGAGAGCACCCGTGACACTTTCACAATTCCAGATGTGCCCATCGGCCCAAAAAGGTTGGGGAACCCTTATGTGAGGACCTGTGGAAGGTAGACAGGCACTGGTGGGGGAGGGGGAATGCGGAGTTGCTATATGAAAACAAGATGTCAAGTTGAATTAGATTATTCCTGAGGCAGAAGTTGAACATCCGAGTAATTCTGAGGAAATCAGAAGGAGAGCTGATAAAACTGGTGAATTTTCTCAAGGGAGGGAACATGCCTACATTCACACAGAGTTTTCCCAGAAAACAAAATTTCAAGGTGCATTTGGAGGTCCCACTCAGCCAAAAAGTCCGAGGACTTTGAGGGGAAGTTTTTTTTTTTTTTTTTTAAAAAGCAAAACCTGAAGAGGACAAGAATAAATAGTATGAAATATACCAAGGAACAGCAGAGAATGCACAAAATACTGTATCTTTCCAGTTTTGAAATGAAGAGGCAGACAGTTTAAAAAGTGTTAATTTATTTGATGTAGGCTCCCCCGCCACCCCATCATTTACTTAAAATATTTGTACTCCACCTTTTCTCAACAAGCTAAAGGTGGCTAATAACATGTTAAAACAATAATGGTTTAAAAGCAATTTAATAACAGCAATAAATACAATAATTCTGTGACCCCCCCCCCCCTGAGAGCTTTGGCTTTTGGGTGGTATAGAAATGAAACAAATGAAAATGAAATAAAGTAGGCATAGAACACTAAAACAGCAGAGAAAAAAAGTTGTTAAAATACAGCAAGCCCCCAAATCTATTTAACCGCTGTTACGACTGAACAACAACAACAATAAAGATGTTGCAATTGCAGCCATAAGGTGGCACCTCTGTCCCAGCTTTCAGTAACGTGGCTGTTTGGTCCAGCGCAGCCAGATCTATACAACCAAAACCGTATTCTTCAAGGGGAGACTGGAGTGAAAGACTTCTGCGTGAGAATTGGAATCATAGAATAGTAGGGTTGGAAGGGGCCCGCAAGACCATCAATTCATCAACAGGTTCAATAGGGATTTCTCCTCAATCTCATATTTCACTTTCAGTAACATTACTCCATGAAACAACTCACCATGAGTGAGCGTTGTGATTTTTTGTGCTAGAAACCTGTTTAAAGATTCAGATTTGACTGGTCTTTATTAGGTACAAGGTTGGAGGGTGGTAAAAGGCAAACAGTGGCACAGCGCTTTGAGGCCCCCTCCTGCGGGGAGTCTGCCTTCCCATCACCGTTGCCATCCGCTGCTGTTGCGTAGCCTCTCTCCCCTCATGGCCGCCACCGGCTTGCTTGACCGGCAGGGAGCAGGCCGGCCGTGGCTTCTGCTGCTCCGCTCCCTCCCCACCACCGTTGTCTGGGCCAGAGGGAGAGGCAGGCGGCAATGGCGAAGAGGAGGAGCAGGTCCAGGGGGCTCTTGTCAGTGGGCCCCTGCTGGGGTGTGGGCCCTTGGCAGGCGCCCAGCCATGCCTACCCTTGACGCCAGCCCGCTGAGGCCCAAACTACATGTCCTGCTGATTTGGATGGGTGTAGCTGAGCCTGAGGCTTTTCTTTACTCCACTATAACTACATATAGTTACACTTATTCAGAACAGGACCAGCACACTCAGGGAGGGAAGGATTAAGACTCCCACCTTCGCCTCCCTTAGGGGCTTTAAAAAAATGGGAGGGAAGCCCTTCTCAGCTTTTTCCAGGGCTAAAGACAGAAAGGGTAGGGGCACTGACCGGGCACAATTTGCTTCTCCTTTATCCGTGCGGTGACACCTTTTTTTAAAAAAAGGGGGCGACTTTTTTTTGAAATAAAAATCACAATATTGGAGGATAAACATTTCATATATTATTTGTACTAACTTTGAAATGGTCTTGCCACACAAACAACATGGATTTCTCAATGAACAACTTTTCTCACAGCATCTAACCTTGCTCTCCATCACTCCTTTTCAGTAGAACCACGCATAAATATTTTGTTGGTGTGCTTTTCATTGCGCTCTTGCTCTTACAAATCCATTTGTACTGTCTGGATTTTGCAAAATCATGGTTGTTTTCAGTCGTGTTATTGCAGCAAACCTCACTCCCCATGCTCACCAACCGGGCCCCAAAGAAGGACAGGCACTTGCAGGGCTGTTTCCAGGTGCTTAAAAAGATTTGGGGCCCACAAATCTACATAAAATATGCATATGCTAATGTATATCCATATAGTATCATGCCTCTTCTGGAGGATTCTTCCTAGTGTAGTGGCTAAAGCGTTGGACTGAGAGTCCGGAGATCCGGGTTCTGCGCTGCATCCCTGCTTTTACGTGATAGGCTACGCAGATATTTGCGTAGCCCATTGTGTTAATTAAAAGCACGGACACAAATGGCATCCAGGACGCCATTTGCGGCCGTAAAAGTCTTAGTTTAAGGTAAATGCAGCCATTTACGGCTGCATTTACCTTAAACTAAGGCCTTTACGGCCGCAAATGGCGTCTTGGACGCCATTTGCGGCTGCAGTCAATCCGGCCCACCAGCGATACGGCAATGGTGGCCGTATCGCTGGCACTTCGGAGCCGGTTGGCAGGGAGGATCCAGCCAGCGAGGATTCCTCGTGGAGGCGGAGGTAAGTCTTTCAATCCTCCACGGATTCCGGGGGGCCAGATTCTTTTGAATCCAACCTCACTGGGGTCTGTGGAGGATTTCTCCCCCATCCCTACATGGGACTCCCTTGTTCCAACAGCTTCGTCTATTCCCCAGCAGAATTCAAAGTGCTGGTTATGACCTATAAAGCCCAAACGGCTTGGGACCAGGCTACCTGAAAGACCAAATTCTCCCATATGAGCCTCCCCAAGTCCTTAGGTGTCCAGGAGAGGCCTTGCAGAGGAAGGCTAGATTTGCTCCCTCGGTCTTGTCCTTCTGCCGGTAGGCAAATACCTTTTTGGGTTGAATGCTGTTTTTACTCTGCTATTGTTGTGCTTTTAAATGTGTTCGAATGTATTTGTTTTATTATTGTTTTTATCAAGGTCTATTTGTTTTACTTGGCACCTTGAGTGTCATTTTTCTTGGTAGAAAGGTGGGGTACAAATCAAAAGAATAAATAAATTGTCATGGCCATGTGGGAGTGTGTGAGCATGCTGCCTCCCACCCACTCACCATTTCCACTTTGCATCCAATTTCTGAAACAACCCAGGAATGCCTCATTTGCTGCAACTTCCAAACCCAGACTCTGGGTTGTTGAAGGACAAACAGCCCAGAGTTTTAATGCAACAACAAACCATGGGTTCAAACTGAAAGAAATAATCTTCCCAACAATAGTTTCCTTGGCATTCTCTTGGACTTGATGGTAACTTTCCAGATTTGCGGTATGCGGTCTAGCTAAGCTTTTATTGTGGTTTTGAATAAACACCAAGTGAACTGGAGAGATCTGACTCTCTTGACTTTTCCATTCAACTTCCTTTTTTAGTCAATCCCCCCATTTTTGAGAAGTTTCTTCTTTTTCAGTCAAATGTCAAATCAAATTCCTTGGCTGAGGACTATGCGTTGGGACGAGCAGCAGCCCTGAGTGGGAGGGCGGAGGACTAGGCCCTAACACTGCTTTGAGCAATTTGGAGGGGAAAAAAAGCAGGATATCAGTGTAATAAATAGAAATAGATTTTAAAAGATCATCCCGTTGCATCCCCATGCCCGTTGCATCAAAGTAAAGAAGTGTCTTTCTGAAGGAAGACAGCTGTAAAGAAATGTTTGTCTGAAGAAGCTGTGAAACAAGTTAAAAACGGGTATACTTGTAAAATCCCATATTTTTGTGTACTCTTAAGACAGTCCTGTTAGGGGTCCCTGTGCTTCACGCACAAGGATTTTTGTTTGAATTATGGAAATGTTAGAAAATCTCTGCTCTTAATTTTAGTAACTGCAAATAATGTTTACAGATACTACTGTAATTCATAACTTCCTGAGATGGTAAGGTATTCATTTTACATTCCTTTAAAGTAAGTCTATCTAGTGATTTGGCATTTTAGGCTTTTTAATGAGTTTATCTTCATTAAATATGATATCTATAACAATAAAGGAGGGTGTCTCTCTGTCTGTCAGCGCCATAGCACCAAGACTGTGAAACCAAGACACCTGAAATTTCGAATGCATACTAATAGGACTGTAGGAGTTTGCACTTCAGGGTTATTTTGTTTTTAAAACTGATTATTTAATTTTACTTAATTCAAACGTATCAGTGTGGTTGAAGCCTACAGTAACATCTTTGTTCACTAGTGGCAGACTTCCCTAACCGTGGCATTACTTTGCAGTCAATTCAGTTTGAATCCAGGAGAGATCGGTAGGCTGAGGGACAGTTATATGCCTGCCTCTACCCTGCTGTTGTGTGACAGCCCCCCATCAAGGAAATGGAGTAGACCGCTCCCTCCCTCGGGGGGCTATAGATGAACCAGGAGCCATGCCGAGGGGTGCCAACTGTTTTGTCCTGGGTTACCCCTCTGCTGCCCTGGGTTTAACTCTGCTCCCCCCCCCCCATGGACAAATTGACACCGCTGACGAAACCAAAGTGGAACCAGATTTAATGTCAAAATAGGTTGCACATCAGCTTTTAAACTGACCTGCAGGGGGAAGCCAAAAAGACCCAGGGAGCATCTGGTTCAGGATGAAGCATCCCTTGGGGATGAGGCGGAGAGAGCTTCAGCTATTGGGCAGTATAGAAATGAAATAAATAAAGAATGTTTCTGATCATTCCGATGGGGATGGAGTGGAACAGGAGCTTGACTGCCAGCCAAAGGGCCCTGTGAGAAAACACACATCCCAGAGCCATCTGGGGAGGCCTAGAAGCCTCCAAACCAATATGGCGGGATTGGAGCGCTTGGTTTTAAAGGAGAGCACCGCGAGAGTGGGCGTAACGGAAACCGGGGGGGAACGGAGAGAACCAGGGGGATATGGTTATCCGCAGATCCAAACTCTCTAGGAATGACCTAGCGTAATCATGCGGCCTGCCACAGAGGTGGCAAGAAAACAGTACACAAGGAATTGTCCCCAGTACTGGGGGGTGGTGGGAAAATAAAAACTGGAAGATCTTCGTCTATGGAGGAGCATAAGTTGGTATATAGGCATGGCCCATCCATGCCTGAATTCCCATCTGAGAGCCTGGTTCCTTTAAAAGTGCTTCATATTATTCCTCTGTCTTTTCCGTCAGTTGTCTGCACCAGGTGATATGAATCAGGGGGTGAAGGGTGGACACCAGAGTTACCTGTGTTGGCTGAGGGCCACCACCCCAGGCTTATCTTACGACCTCGACGGAATAAGTAAGAACGGGGGAGCTGATGAGTGCACCAGGTGTGCCGAAGGCCGCTGGCATGGCCAGCCAGAACATCATCCAGGAAGCCATCAAGTGTATACGTTCTGAGAAACTTGCTCTCAGTGGACTTTGCCTCAGGCCTGGACTGCAGAAGGTGCTGGGTGCAGCGGCCATGGGCTGGGGTCTCTCTGTTGTCACTCCTGGGGACTCTGACAACAGAAAGGAGAAGCAAGCTACCTTTCCTAATATGATTTGTTTCCTTGTGTCTTTTTGCTTGCTTTGCAATAAAATTGTAGACTTCTATCCACCTCTGAATCCGAAAAAGAACCTTTGCCTCTTGGCAAAACATTCTGGGGTGAACAGTTTCATCCAGCTTTTGTATCCCTGCTGCTCTCAGCTCCTTGGAACAAAAGTAGGATACTCGTCTAATCAAGCAAAGACTTCTTTAAAAAGCCAGAGAGCATTGAAATAAAACCAAGAAGCTCTTTCAGTGCCTATGAAGTCTGACTTTTTTCTGAGGAAGGGGAGAACACAAACTACGGCACAATGCAGCTGCTTTAAGGGGAGTAAAAGCAGAAACTCGCTCCGTCAGAAGAGGAAGATTCTCTTTCTCCCTCCACCCCCAAGACAGCTTGATAGGGATGGGAACTACAGGTCTGGACTCTCCTGCCATATTATTCCAAAGTGCAGTAGAGAGCAGGTGTGTCTCATGTGGCCTTATATATAAAACAGCTGAATCCAGCCTCACTTCCCAGTCTGAGAAGCATCTGAACTGCTTGAGTCCTGTAAAGCCAATGGACCAGGCCTTTATGAAAAGTCGGCTTTAAAGAGCAGGAGAGGTAAACGAAGATCATGGCATCTGGCCCCATCACTTCCTGGCATATAGAAGGGGAAGAAATGGAAGCAGTGACAGATTTTATTTTCTTGGGCTCCAAGATCACCGCAGATGGTGACTGTAGCCATGACATTACAAGACGCTTGCTCCTTGGGAGGAAAGCTATGGCAAACCTAGACAGCATAGTAAGAAGCAAAGACATCACCTTGCCAACAAAGGTCCATCTAATCAAAGCTATGGTTTTCCCAGTAGCAACGTATGGCTGTGAGAGCTGGACTATAAGGAAGGCTGAGCGCTGAAGAATCAATGCTTTCGAACTGTGGTGCTGGAGAAGACTCTTACGAGTCCCCTGGACTGCAAGGAGGTCAAACCAGTCAATCCTAAAGGAAATCAACCCTGAGTGCTCATTGGAAGGACAGATACTGAAGCTGAAGCTCAAATATTTTGGCCACCTAATGCGAAGAGAAAACTCACTGGAAAAGATGCTGGGAAAGACTGAAGGCAAAAGGAGAAGGGGACGGCAGAGGATGAGATGGCTAGATAGCATCACTGATGCAATGAATATGGACTTGAGCACACTCCGGGAGAGAGCGGAGGACAGGAAGGCCTGGCGTCCTATGGTCCATGGGGTCACGAAGAGTCAGACACGACTTAACAACAACAACAACAACAGAGGTAAGAGGTTTCCTGGTTCATTCTGCTGTCTAAGAAGAGATTTCGGTGTCTGATTGTGACCAAATTGGCTTCCAGACAAAGCTTTTGTGGTGCGATTTCTCTGCCTCATTCACAGAATTTCTGGGGCCATCTCAGATGGTTTAAAACTTTAAACAGTCTTTGCCACCATCGTGGCTAAGCTGCACCACGGGTGCTCTCCAGGGCCCCCTTGGCCACAAAGCCTGTATCCTCATGCTAGGGTCCTGATCCAGATTGGGAGCACTGTGCCTACCATGGACTAAAGATGGGGGGGGGAGGAGATGGAGCAGCACCTACGTGGCACACTGTTCATTGGGCAATGGCCCAGGCAGCTGCTGGATGCCATCTATGCACAAGTATATTCGGGGCAGTGAAGTCAGCGAGGAAACACTTTCTGTTTCCCTCTATTGACTCCTCTATATGCTGCCCAGTGGAGCATTTTAGGGTTGTTTGGGGCTTTTGGGCCCTAAGGAGGCTGTGGACCCATCAGAAGCCCACTGTGATATGTTTGCAAGGCACTTCCAAGATAAAATCTTTTGCATCCACCAGGACTTAGACTTTAGTGTTATATAGCAGGTGAATCAGGCAGGGTATCCAGAGCACAGTCTTGTCCGATTTTGCTGGATGAGTTTCAGTTGGTACATCTTGAGGATGATGCTTGGACAGGTTTGAGCAACCACTTCCATACTGAAACCTTGTCCCTCTTGGCTTATAAAAACCAGCAGGGTGGAAACAGCCAGCTGGGCCAGGGAGGTGATTAATGCCTCCTGAAAGAGATGGTGGTGAGACCACTCCTGAAGAAATCCTTCCTGGATGCAGAAGATCTCAACAGCTTTGGGCTGGTAGCAAATGTTCCTTTCCTGGAAAAGGTCCTTGAGCAGGTGGTTGCCAACCAGATCCAGATGCTCTTGGATGAGGCCAATTATCTGGATGCAGTTCAGCCAGAGTTCAGGCAGGGTTTGGCATGGAAACAGCCTGGGTCACCCTGTATAATGGCCTATGCCAGGAGAGACACAGGGAGAGTTTGAACCTGTTCATTCTCCTTGATCTCTCAGCGTCTTTCAACCATAGTCTGAGTTGGGCGGGGGGGAGGGTACTGCATTACAGTGGTGTCATTCCTGTTTGGATGGTTGGCTCCAGAAATAGGTGTTTGGGGGATATTGCCCAACTCCAATATGGACTTCCACAGGGATCAGTTTTGTCTCCCATGGTATTTAACATCTACATGAAACCATTGAGTGGGGTCATCAGGAGTTTTGGAGTGCATTGTCATCAGTATCCTGATGACAGGTAACTTTGTTTCTCCTTTTCATCTTCTTCAGGAGAGGCTGTGGGTGTGCTAGATCGGTTCCTGGCTGCAACAGTGGACTGGAGGAGGGCTCATAAACTGAAGCTCAATCCAGACAAGACTGAGATACTGTTAGTGGGTGGTTCTTCTGACTGGACGGAGGGTGCTCAACCTGTTCTGGATGGGGTTGCACTGCCTCTGAAGGAGCAGGTTCATAGCCTGGGGGATCTCCTGGAGTCATCATGGTCTCTTGAGGCTCAGGTGGCCTCAATGGCATGTAGTGCCTTCTACCAGCTTTGGTTGGTGGCCCAGCTATGCCCCTATCTGGACAGGAATACCTGGCCACAGTAGTCTATGCTCTGGAAACCTCCAAGGTGTATTACTGCAATGCGCTTTACATGGGGTGGCCTCAAACTGCAGCTTGAGCAAAATGCAGCAGCCAGATTGATTGCAGGGACCAGAAAGTCTGAACATATAACACCAATTCTGGCCCACTTGCATGGGCTGCCTGTGCATTTCTGAGCACAATTCAAAGTGTTGGTCTTGACCTACAGAGCCTTACACAGCAACGGTATGAATCTACCCAGGTACTTGATTGTCATCCAAGTGCCTCCTCTGAGGGAGTTTCAGAGGATGGCAACGAGAGAGGGCCTTCTCTGTGGTGGCCCCCTGATTCTGAGGCTGAGGTCTGCCTGACACCAACACTGTCATTTTTTCAGCACCAGGTTCTTCCCTCTACTCCCAGGCAATTGAGAGCATATGATAAGGTGTTTAATGGGTTCTGGGAGTTTATTGTTGATGGATTAATTTTTTAAAAATATTTTGTTTGTAAATGGTGTTAGAATGTTATTATATTGTATTGTAGGGCTTTAATCTTTGTAAACCACCCAGAGAGCTTTGGCATTGGGGCGGTATACCTGGAATTTAATTGACTCTTTCCCCAGTTCAAACACAAATGGGTAAAAACAGATTTGTACAAATGCTTGCTCATAGGAAGGGCCAAGTATGTTCAGTGCTGTATACTCCCAGGTAAATGTGCATATGACTGGAGCTTCAGTTTCTCTGCAAGCATTTCCAGGTGAACTGACCTCTGTATACACATCCAGTATTGCTCTGCTGTCTGTGGTGCAGCTAGGCCATCGTTGCTGCAAGGAGAGGAAGCCCTTCAGTATTGCAAGGCAGGTGGGATCCGGCAATCTTGCTGCTGCTGCCTTGCTGGAGCTGTACCTCCACCTGGGGGACTTCCACTCTGCCTCCTTGCAGACCCAGGTCCAGCCAAGCACCACCCCACTCCCAGCTGCGACACCTGTGGGAGCGGGGGCATAAAACCCAGGCCCGGTGGGGGCAGGACCCCTGCCACGGGTGTCGCCGCCGAAGGGGGCAACCCCAAAGGGGGTTGCCCCTTTGGGGGAGCCACTTCGGGGGAGCACGAGGGCGAGGGCCTGCCCCCCTGCTTGAAAGGAAGGAAGGGGTCTGTTTGCCTCAGTGTGGCCTGCTGGACTGTCTGCACTACATACGTGTTTTCCAATGAAGGGGGAAGGTGTTGGGAGCCAGGGAACGGCCATTACGGTTCAACAGGGCAGAGGGAGATACGGAGGGGGGAGACAGTCACACTCTAAAGGCAGAGTGTGTAACAATAGGCTGCTGACTGTCCCTAAACTGTCCCCCAATCCAAATAACCTGGATGGCCCTGGCAACAGACCCCATGGGTTGAAACTGCTGCTGCTGAATGCCAGGTCAGTGAATGGTAAAACAACTGCTATCCAGGACTTGATCGTGGATGAGCGCACTGACCTGGCTTGTATTACAGAGACCTGGCTGGATGAAGCTGGGGGGGTTAATCTGTCTCAGCTCTGCCCTCCTGGGTTCTCTGTTCAGCAGCAGGCCAGACCTGGGGGGCGGGGAGGTGGAGTGGCAGTGGTCTATCGGGATTCGATCCCCCTCACCAGGTGCTCTATCCCGCAGTCTGCTGAGTTCGAGTGTGTGTATTTGAAGGTGGGTGCCTGGGACAGAACAAGGATTCTGTTGGTGTACTGTCCACCCCGCTGCTCAACAGTCTCTCTTCCTGAGCTAGCCGGGGTAGTCTCGGGGTTGGTGTTGGAGACCCCTCAGCTTGTTGTGCTGGGGGATTTCAACATCCATGCTGAGGCTGCCCTTTTGGGAGCGGCTCAGGACTTCATGTCCTCCATGACAACCATGGGTCTGTCCCAGAAAGTATCTGGCCTCACCCATGCTGCTGGGCACACTCTGGACCTCGTTTTCTGTGCTGGATGGGTGATACTGATCTGAGTGTGGAGGAACTCTCTATAGTTCCGTTGTCATGGACAGATCACTAGCTGGTGGGGTTTAGGCTTGCTGGCACTCGGAACCTCTGCAGGGGTGGAGGGCCAATTGAGACGGTCCGCCCCAGGAGGCTGATGGATCCAAATGGTTTCCTGACAGCTCTTGGGGATTTTCCTGTTGTCTTGGCAGGCGATTCTGTCGAAGCCCTGGCCGATCTCTGGAATGGAGAAATGACCAGGGCCGTGGACACAATCGCTCCTGAGCGTCCTCTCTCATGAAGTGGAGCTGCACCAGCACCCTGGTTTCCTAGGGAGCTGGCAGTGATGAAACAAGTGAGAAGACGACTGGAGCGACGTTGGCAGAAAACTCAGAGTGAATCCGATCGAACACAGGCTAGAACCTATTTGAAGGCCTACTCTGTGGCAATACGGGCAGCAAAGAAAATATTTTTTTCTGCCACTATTGCGTCTGCAAAGAGCCATCCAGCGGAGCTGTTTCAAGTGGTTAGGGGTCTTTTACACGCTAGCCCGCAAGAGGATAATTTAAACCCCTCGACAGCCCACTGTGAACAATTTGCTCAGCACTTTGCAGACAAAACAGCTCGGATCCGCTCTGAGTTGGACGCTATAGTTGCTACAGACCCAGAGGATGTAACTTTGGCCCCTGCTTGTCCAGTGTTGTTGGATACTTTTCAATTTGTACAGCCTGAGGATGTGGACAGGATCCTTGGAGAGGTGAGAGCTACCACGTGTGTTCTAGATCCTTGCCTTTCCTGGCTCATAAAAGCAGCCAGAGGTGGACTGGCCGAGTTGGTAAGGGGAGTGGTTAATGCCTCCCTTAGGCAAGGCAGAATTCCAGCCTGCTTGAAGGAGGCGGTGGTGAGACCTTTGTTAAAAAAGCCCTCCCTGAACCCTACTATATTGGATAATTATCGGCCAGTCTCCAATATTCCATTTCTGGGCAAGATATTGGAGCGTGTGGTGGCCTCCCAACTCCGGAGATTCCTGGATGAGACAGATTATCTAGATCCATTTCAATCTGGCTTCAGACCTGGTTATGGGACAGAAACAGCTGTAGTTGCTTTGGTGGATGACCTACGCTGGGAACTAGACAGGGGGAGTGTGTCCCTGTTGGTTCTGCTGGACCTCTCAGCGGCTTTTGATACCATCGACCATGGTATCCTTCTGGGCCACCTTGCTGGGATGGGACCTGGAGGCACTGTTTTACAGTGGCTCCATTCCTTCTTGGAGGGGGGGACCCAGAAGGTGGTGCTGGGGGACTCCTGTTCGACTCCCTGGCCATTGGCTTGTGGGGTCCCTCAGGGTTCTGTTTTGTCCCCCATGCTATTTAACATATACATGAAACCACTGGGGGAGGTTGTCTGGAGTTTGGGGTTCGGTGTCACCAGTACGCTGATGACACCCAACTCTACTTTTCCTTTCCATCTAATTCCAAGGAAGCTGTTGGGGTGCTGAACCGGTGTCTGTCCGCAGTAATGGACTGGATGAGGGCAAACAGATTGAAGCTTAATCCAGACAAGACAGAGGTGCTCCTGGTCAGTCGAAAGGTAGATCAGGGAATAGGGATACAGCTTGTGCTGGATGGGGTTACACTCCCCCTGAAGACACAGGTTCGCAGCTTGGGTATACTTCTGGATTCAGCCCTGAGTCTGGATGCTTTCAGGTTTCAGCAGTGGCCAGGAGTGCATTTGCACAGTTAAAGCTAGTGCGCCAGAAGTCTGACTTGGCCACAGTGACACATGCCTTAGCTACATCCCATTTGGATTACTGTAACGTGCTCTACGTGGGGCTGCCTCCGAAGAGTGTTCGGAAACTTCAGCTGGTTCAAAGAACTGCGGCCAGACTGTTGACTGGGGCTGGTTACAGGGAGCATACAACTCCCCTGTTAAAACAGCTTCACTGGCTCCCAGTCTGTTTCCGGGCACAATTCAAAGTGCTGGTTATGTCCTATAAAGCCCTATACGGCTCAGGTCGAGTTTATCTGAAAGACCGTATTCTCCCTTATGAGCCTACTCGTGCCCTGAGATCTTCAGGGGAAGCTCTTCTCGCCATCCCGCCATCATCACAGGCACGCCTGGTGGAAACGCGGGAGAGGGCCTTCTCGGTGGCTGCCCCAAGGCTCTGGAACTCCCTTCCCAGGGAGGCGAGAGTGGCACCCTCCTTGATATGTTTTCGCAGGCATGCAAAAACTTTTTTTGTTCCAGCAGGCTTTGGGGATAACTAGTCTGGACCTGGGAAAATGTGACGTATGGATACCATTTTTGTTGTTCTGGTTGTCTTTTAATGTTTTAGTATCTTTATAATTTTAATATTGATGATTTAATTATATTTTTAACTTTTATACAGTTGTATTTATATTTCTGTTTATAGGTTTTAATTGTAGCAGTTTTAACGTTGTAAGGCCGCCTTGAGTCCCAGTATTGGGAAAAAGGCGGGATATAAATATAATAATAATAATAATAATAATAATAATAATAATAATAATAATAATAGCAGCAGCACTGGGTCATGGGGGCGAAGTCCAGGGCCCCACAGCCCACCCTCTCCCTGTAACAAGTAGAAGCCATGATTGTGATAAGTTATGTTCTTTAAGTAAACTTCCAGTTATAAGTATTCCCCCTCCCCCGCAAACTCAGCCTCGTGTTCATCAATACAACTCTGCTATCAGTGGCAAGATCATTTCTTTCCAGGAGAGGATCCCATTTACGATCATTATTTTACTAAGATGTTACTGATTTTTCCACAGTGCCCTTGAACTGAAATAGGGGTGTGTTTAATACTCAGTTGGCTAACATCTCATGCAACTAATAAACCATTCACAAGATGGTGAACACTTTACCTTTTCTTTTTCTCTTTCCTACCTCATGAGAATTCTTGTTTCTTTTAAACCTGGTCTTTCTTCACACAAAGCTTTTATCCTGCGATTGAGATTGCTCCTTCACAGAAGTTTGCGGGCTCTTTACATGACGCCATAAACCTTCAGGGCGTCTCCTGCGCTAAATGCTCTTTGTTCTGTTTTTAAATAGATTGCAGATAAAGAGGAAAAGAAGAAAAGAAGAAAAGAGAAAGAAAGAGAAAAAGAAGAAGAAGAGAAGGGGGGAAGCAGTAATATACAATGCATTTGATCTGGCATGCTGCCCAGACTTCTTATCAACTATAACCCAAACAAAGCTTCAGAGGAACAGTAAAAAAAAGATAGAGAATGGCTGGATTCCAACTCAAGGAACTGAAGAAGTTGGATCCCTTGTTTTGATTTTAATACCAGTGAGAAATGATTCTGCAGCATCAGGATTTAAAAACTTCTTCATCTGGCTTTCAAAAAAAATGCAAAATGTGGCAGGATATTTGATATGATATTGCAAGTTAATTTGCTTTGTCAAATTTCTCGCCTTGGTAAATTGTCTTCTTCTATCAGTGATTTCTTTAGTGTAATCAGGAATCTTGTTGTTTGCTCCAGCAAAGGAGATTGTTACCTTGTCATGGTGCTGGAGCTTGAGCACCTCAATGACGCCATGAGCTAAACCATGAAGGGACACCCAAGATGGGAAGGTCATGGCAGAGAGGCCAGACTAAATAAGATCCCTGGGGAAGGTAACGGCAACCCACTCCAGTATTCTTGCCGTGAAAACTAAATGGATCAGTACAACCAGAGATATGTCGGTATACCATCGGAAGATGGGACTCCCAGGTCGGAAGATGGTCAAAATGCTACTGGGGAGGAACAGAGGATAAGTTCAACTAGCCCCAGATGTGATGATGCAGCTAGCTCAAAGCCGAAAGGACGGCTAGCAGCCGATGGTGCTGGTGGTGAACGACGAATCCGATGTTCTAAAGATCAACACACCTTAGGAGAGGGACAGGGGGAGTGCGACCCTGTTGATTCTGCTGGACCTCTCAGCGGCTTTCGATACCATCGACCATGGTATCCTTCTGGATAGGTTGTCTGGGTTGGGAGTTGGAGGCACTGCACTACAGTGGTTCCGCTCCTACTTGGATGGCCGATTCCAGAAGGTGGTGCTGGGAGATTATTGCTTTGTGCCATGGCAATTGTGCCATGGGGTTCCACAGGGCTCTATTTTATCCCCCATGCTGTTTAACATCTACATGAAACCGCTGGGGGAGGTTATCCGGAGGTGTGGGCTGAGGTGCCATCAATATGCAGATGACACCCAGCTCTACCTCTCTTTCTCATCAAAACCAGGTGAGGCAGTGGCTGTTCTGAACCAGTGCCTGGGCACGGTAATGGACTGGATGAGGGCTAATAAACTGAAACTCAATCCAGACAAGACGGAGGTACTGTTAGTGGGTGGTTCGTCTGCCCGGCTAGGTGATATTCAACCTGTTCTGGAGGGGGTTGCACTCCCCCTAAAGGATCAGGTTCGTAGTTTGGGGGTGCTCTTGGATCCAGAACTGTCACTTGAGGCACAGGTGAACTCAGTGGCACGGAGCACTTTTTATCAGCTTAGGCTGGTATACCAACTACACCCTTATCTGGACAGAGATAGCCTAGCTACAGTTATCCATGCTCTGATAACTTCTCGTCTGGATTACTGCAATGCGTTATACGTGGGGCTGCCTTTGAAAACGGTCCGGAAACTTCCGCTGGTCCAAAATAGGGCAGCAAGATTGTTAACAGGGACTGGCCTGCAAGCTCATATTACGCCAGTACTTTTCCAGCTGCACTGGCTGCCAGTCCATTTCTGGGCCCGATTCAAAGTGCTGGTGTTAACATTCAAAGCCCTTAACGGCTTGGGGCCAGGTTACCTGAAGGATCGCCTCCTCCCATATGTGCCTGCCCGGACCTTAAGATCATCATCAGTGGCCCTTCTCCGTGAGCCCCTGCCAAAGGAAGTGAGGCGGGTGGCTACTAGGAGGAGGGCTTTTTCTGTTGTGGCACCCCGGCTCTGGAATGAGCTCCCTAGTGAGGTTCGCCTGGTGCCTACATTGTACTCCTTTCGGCGCCAGGTGAAGACCTTTTTATTTTCCCAGGCATTTTAGCTTTCTAAATTTTTATCTTTGCGGTTTTAAATCTGTATTTTAAACTCCTGTACTGCTGCTAGGTTTTATTGTGGTTGTATTGTTATATTGTGGTTTTAATGTTCTATATATTTTAAATTGTTTTATTGTGTGTTGTTTGGTTTTAGTTTTTGTGAACCGCCCAGAGAGCTTCGGCTATTGGGCGGTATAGAAATGAAATAAATAAATAAATAAATTAGGAACCTGGAATGTAAGATCTATGAGCCAGGGCAAATTAGATGTGGTTACTGGGAAGATGTCAAGATTAAATATAGACATTTTGGGTGTCAGTGAACTGAAATGGACTGGAATGGGCCACTTCACATCAAATGACCACCAGATCTACTATTGTGGACAAGAGGACCACAGAAGAAATGGAGTAGCCTTCATAATTAATAATAAAGTGGCTAAAGCAGTGCTTGGATACAATCCAAAAAATGACAGAATGATCTCAATTCAAATTCAGGGTAAGCCATTTAACATCACAGTGATCCAAATATATGCCTCAACCGCAGATGCTGAAGAAGCAGAAGTAGATCAGTTCTATGAGGATCTGCAGCACCTACTGGATAATAGGCCAAAAGGAGATGTTATTTTCATTACAGGAGACTGGAATGCTAAGGTGGGTAGTCAAACGACACCTGGAATAACAGGTAAGCATGGTCTGGGAGAACAAAATGAAGCGGGACATAGGCTGATAGAATTTTGCCAAGACAACTCACTGTGCATAACAAACACTCTCTTCCAACAACCTAAGAGACGACTTTATACATGGACTTCACCAGATGGTCGACACCGAAATCAGATTGACTACATCCTTTGTAGCCAAAGGTGGTGGACATCTATACAGTCGGTAAAAACAAGACCTGGAGCTGATTGTAGTTCAGATCACGAACTTCTTATTGCACAGTTTAGAATCAGACTAAAGAAAATAGGGAAGATCCACAGATCAGTTAGATATGAGCTCACTAATATTCCTAATGAATATGCAGTGGAGGTGAAGAATAGATTTAAGGGACTAGATTTAGTAGATAGGGTCCCGGAAGAACTATGGACAGAAGTTCGCAACATTGTTCAGGAGGTGGCAACAGAAAACGTCCCAAAGAAAAAGAAAACCAAGAAGGCAAGATGGCTGTCTGCTGAGACACTGGAAGTAGCCCAAGAAAGAAGGAAAGCAAAAAGCAACAGTGATAGGGGGAGATTCCAGAGGTTAGCCAGAAGAGATAAGGAATTATTTTTAAACAAGCAATGCACAGAAGCGGAAGAAGATAACAGAATAGGAAGGACAAGAGACCTCTTCCAGAAAATCAGAAACATTGGCGGTAAATTCCAGGCAAAAATGTGTGTGATCAAAAACAAAGATGTTAAGGACCTAACAGAAGCAGAAGAGATCAAGAAAAGGTGGCAAGGATATACAGAAGATCTATATAGGAAGGATAATAATATCGGGGATAGATTTGACGGTGTGGTCAGTGAGTTAGAGCCAGACATCCTGAAGAGTGAGGTTGAATGGGCCTTAAGAAGCATTGCTAATAACAAGGCAGCAGGAGATGATGGTATCCCAGCTGAACTGTTTACAATCTTGCAAGATGATGCTGTCAAGGTGATGCATGCCATATGCCAGCAAATTTGGAAAACACAAGAATGGCCAACTGATTGGAAAAAATCAACTTATATCCCCATACCAAAAAAGGGAAGCACCAAAGAATGTTCAGACTATCCAACAGTGGCACTTATTTCACATGCCAGTAAGGTAATGCTCAAGATCTTGCAAGGTAGACTCCAGCAATTCATGGAATGAGAATTGCCAGATGTACAAGCTGGGTTTAGAAAAGGCAGAAGAACTAGAGACCAAATTGCCAATATCCGCTGGATAATGGAGAAAGCCAGGGAGTTTCAGAAAAACATCTATTTCTGTTTTATTGACTATTCTAAAGCCTTTGACTGTGTGTATCATAATAAATTGTGGCAAGTTCTTGGTGGTATGGTGATACCAAGTCATCTTGTCTGCTTCCTGAGGAATCTGTATAACAACCAAGTAGCAACGGTAAGAACAGACCACGGAACAATGGACTGGTTTAAGACTGGGAAAGGAGTATGGCAGGGTTGTATACTCTCACCCTACCTATTCAACCTGTCCTCAGAACACATCATGCAACGTGCTGGGCTTGATGAATCCAAGGCTGGAGTTAAAATCGCTGGAAGAAACGTTAACAATCTCAGATATGCAGATGATACCAAGGTCAAGCCAGTCCATACTCCAGGAAATAAAGCCAGACTGCTCACTTGAGGGAGGATATTAAAGGCAAAACTGAAGTACTTTGGCCACATAATGAGAAGACAGGATACCCTGGAGAAGATGCTGATGCTAGGGAAAGTGGAAGGCAAAAGGAAGAGGGGCCGACAAAGGACAAGGTGGATGGATGATATTCTGGAGGTGATGGACTCGACCTGGGGGATCTGGGGGTGGCAACGGCCGACAGGAAGCTCTGGTGTGGGCTGGTCCATGAAGTCACGAAGAGATGGAAGCGACTGAGTGAATAAACAACATCAGCTATTTCTTTAGTATAATCAGGAATCTTGTTGTTTGCTGGTCCCCACCGAAGCTTGCCCCGCTCTCTTGCCAAATGCATAAGATAATTTTTTGTAGAGGCACGTAAGAATTGAACAATAATGATAACAGGACCTGCTCTGATGCCACATGTAGAACCAAGAACATGATAAGCACGCTCAATATCAAGTGGAAAATCAGATGGCAAAGCCCATAACTCACGCAGAAATTTATACATAAATTCAGCAAGACGGATATCAGTAGCCGAATCTTTAATGCCAAGAATACGGAGGTTAGCTTTGTGAGCAAAGGCCTCCAGGTGAGAAATTCGAGCAGACAGAACATTATGAGAGCCATCCATAGCAATTTCATGAGCAGTAACCGCAAGTGCGTTAACTTTCGACTCCATCTTTTGAAGACAAATATTCATTGAATCCACAGATCCTTGAAGGGTAGTGATGGAATCCTGAATTGTTTCAAGCTTCTTTGACTGCACTGATAATTGCGAAGACATAGCCTTTATCATAGCAAGCAACTCCTCTCTGTCTCCGGCATCTCTAGAAACCTTTGCTGGGGGGGCAGTTGGGGGGGTAGGTGGCATTCCCAAGCCTTTCTTCCCCCTTGATGTTGCCATCCTCCTCTCGCTTCCAAAAGCACAACAGGCAAATATGAATGTGAAAACAGAAAAACAAAAGCTTAAGCAAGTTTAATTGCAAATACCAGATAACATGACAGCCTCGAAGAAGTAATTTTAAAACTGAAACTCGGGAGAGACGCAGCAAAGAGCTGATCACGACGCCATCTCCAACTGGTTCTGAACTGGTTCTGGGCAAGTATGCATGCCAGTACTGGGCAGGGCCAGCCCACTGGCATGTAGCCCCAACATGACTGCTGGGACCCCATCTTCTCTCTCTTTCATACACACACACACACACACACACTCACTCACACACACACCCTCCCCCCTCACATGCACATTCACACAAGAAGTATATATTCACACACCAATGGGAAACTTGATTTCGATAAACAATTTCAATAGTTTGGGTTTTTTTTGCAGTTATTTAAATTGATCCACCCTGCTATTCAGTTGGGCTTAACCATTCTAATCATTGTTGAAAGTGCAAAGTTTACGCCAAAAAGGCTTGGAAGTCCAGAAGGAGAGATTACTTAAGCAAGAGGAAGACCAACCACACAACATATTGCAGTTTTTGATTTTGTTTCTCTTCTCATTGCTCCTCCCTTTAGGTCAGTCAACCGGTAACTTTTCCGTAAGTCCTTAAAATGGCATTCCGCAAGGCAATTAAACCTTGGATTAATCAGCTGGACCAAAACGGAGATTGGAACCACCTACAAAATGTTACAGACCATGAAGATTTCAGCCTTCTGCACCTGGTTCAAAAGAAGCGGAAGACTCTTCTGTGGCAGACCTGCTCTTTCAAAAAGACCTCCTGCAAGCTGGAGGATGTGCTGTTATCAAAAGACGACATTGCACAGCTAGGTAATTGCTAAGATGCAGCCTTCTTCATGCGTTATTTAGGGGTGTGTCCGTCCAGATGATGTTCGACTCCAAGTCCCATCAGCCCAAGCCAGCATGCCCAATGGTAAGGGATGATGGAAGTTTATTATTCCCATTTACATCCCACTCTTCATTGAAAACAACAACCCAGGGCACATAACAGCAGCACTGAAACATTCAACAATAAAATAATTTCAAAATAAAACTCTCATAAAACCAATGAGTCATCAAAGCTAGTCACTCAAAAATGGCCCAGCGGCTTCATGTAGGTATTAAAAAGTCAAAGGGCTTCTCTACACCAGCCTAAAATTCTGCATTAAAACAGGGCTTTCTGCTTGCATTTTAAATGCAGGATCACAATGACTCCCTTTTTCACCTGCTTCCTTTCCCCCCTCCCCTTTGCCCCTCCTGCTCCCTGTATCTGAGTCTTCCATATGTTTCATTGATCTAGCACCTCTTCTTGCTGCTTTTCCTCTTTTCACGGAGGGAACTCAAGCGGAGCACAATGAGGTGATATAATAATAGCTCATTATGTGCAATCTGTTTAAAAATGGAACAAAGGGCATTTAATGCAGGAGACGCCCTGGAGGTTCACGGCATCATGTAAAGAGCCTGCAAAATTCCGAGAGAGAGAACCATCTCGATCGCAGGATAAAAGCTCTGTGTGAAGAAGCTCAAACAATATGTGAAGGGGAATAGGTTCTCCATCACTGACTTAATCAATCTCCTGAGCAATATATAACTAGACTTATTTTTAAAAGATGAGTGAGATCAAACTGAAGTGGCTGGTCCAGTATGCTCACTACATATTCACAGTTGTGCATAGCTATACTTGAATCACCACTATCACCTATTCAGGTAATAGCCATGAAAGCTATACATGTTCGCCTGGGAGTAAGCCCAGTGAACGCAGTGGAACTCTCCTCCTTGCAGTGAGGCAGAGGGGTGCTTTTTTGACAAAGTTCACCAACCGGCTCACAACTGCTACTCTTATACTTTATTTCCAACTCTGCCTCTGCCATCCATCCCCCAAAACTGTACTCTTTCCTCAAACACTTTGCTGTTTCCTTGATTTCCTAGAATTGACAGAGCTCCAGTTGCTACTTCTGGCAGAATCTGTGGAGAGGAAGATCGTGTCCAACCAATTTATACTGGCAAGGGAGGATTTATGTCACACAAGAGACAGACAGGTACTTCCTGGAGATGAGTGTGAGAGAAAGTCACAGCTGCACATTCTCAAAAGTCCAGAGGCTGGAGTCAGTGTACACTTGTAGCTTATGCATCAACCCAGAATATAAATGAGCTTCTACAGGGCTGTAACTTCCTAAAAAGCCTCTCAGCATTAACTGCTGAGGCAACTAGCCAAGCTGATAGATTACACATTTTGAGGCTGTAACCCTATGCACACTTATGGGGAAATATGGCCTGCTGAAGTCAGGGAGACATGCTGTGTAGTATTTTATTTATGGCTTTTATTTGTTTATTTTTATTTAAAATATTCCTAGGCTGCCTTTCAGGGCAGGAGACCACCCAACAATAGAATCGCATATAATAAACAGCAAATGTTCATAAAAGCCACAAACACCAGCAAGAAAACATCTGGCCTGGACAGTATTAACATACACACCTCAGTTTGGAGTACTACAGACCAGGAAGTTCTGATTGTTTCTTTTTTGTTTGGAAACGTTGGAAACATCCTAGATAATATTTCAGCACAAAAGAAATGGATTTTACTGTAGATGCCCAGCTGGTCTCTGCTTTCACTGAAGAAGACCTGAACTTAACTGAAGTGATGATCGAGTCAAGTGGAGTGACAATGCAAAGAGATGGAGCCGGTCTCGCTGGGACTGGAGACCCAGATGCTTTCTTAGCTGTCTGCTCACTGTATGTGGCTTTGTACTCATTGGCTATGATGCAAAGAGATGCTTAAATGCATACGAGGGGCTCCTGTTAGCACTGTATGCTGCTTGACCTTTCTCCTTTGAACTGCTCCATGCCATATCACAAACTGGCTTTGTAGTTTTCCTCAGTTTCAAAAAGCTGCTTCCTCTACCAATTGTGAGGAGGGGTACTGCTCTTCAAGAACAACAGATCTAAGCCCCCCTTGAGCTCATGCAACTAGTTCCACGATTCTGTGAATCCTGGCCCATGTGTTTTCTGCCCACATCATAGGGCTGCATGCCATCCTCAGGCCTGATCTTCTTGATCTCCATTTCAGGCCTTTCTCGAGAAAGCCACAATAAGCATTTCTAAACATCCAAATGTTTGTTCATTGATAAAGGGGTGGATTATTTCTTAAATTCAGTTCCAGTGTTGATTTCTATATCTATCCAATAACACACCTCACTATTTTGGAAAAGGAGGTTTTGAAATCCTGGGCGAGGTGCTATTTTTCAGATGCCTTTGTAACAACAGAAGGGACACTGTGCAATTATCATAATACCCTGGGATTGGTGTGATAGTGATATGTTGTACCTTAGCTGTTTTTATGTTGTTCTCTTATTTGATAATGGCATTTTACTCTGCTTTTAATGTTTTATTGAGATTTGTGAGCCTGCTTTAAATACAGAAATGTGAGATCTAAATATTTATCTAAATACATTTATAACATAATCACTTTTCACACAAGAGTTTAGGAAGAAGGCTAAAGGCTGCTGTTAATCCAGCCCTGCTAGGCCCAAGGAACTACCTAACTCTCAGATTTCAGTAGCAATCCCATAACTGCATTCATTTCTATATTCACGGGCTTGAGGAACAAGAATCATTGCCTTATCCATTAGTGTTCTGAGAATTATATGTGAAGTAACGCCTACGAATAGTGCCAATGCATACGCAGAGTGCTTTTCCTTCATGACCAAAAACTGCACCCCCCCCCCCATACTTAGGATTAAAGGGCAGGAGTTCCAGATAGCATCTACTTTGGGTGGGTGAGAATCACTACTTAAATGAAAGCACCATCCCAAGTCTGTCTGGTACCTATATTGAGTCACAATGGAAGTGCCTAACTAAGGGTTTTCTGCCCCCACACCCTCTTGTGTTGGGCCAGTAAATGAAATGAGATTCAATCCACCCACCATCTCCCTCTTCCACACTTCATAGACGCCCTCTTGTTCTCCTCCTATCTCCTTTGCCTCCCAGCTTTTGCAGTATGGGAGACAACCAACAGATCAGATGACGAACCTTCCCTGGCCTCTCCTTCCATTCAAATCTAGTAATCCCTCCCCATGGATGCTGGGATGCTGTTCCCTGCCTTCTGCTCTCCACCATTCCCTCCCGCTCCGAGGGCCCCTAGAGATGGGGGCAGGGAACAAGAGGGTCCCTCTTTACCTACCACTATCTCCCACCCAAAAAGGGCAGCAGCCAGGCTTCTCATCCACAAAAGGCCTGCTATGTCAAAGCAAGATTTTTGTGGCTTAGGAAAAAAGTGACAGCGGGTTGATCAGGAAAGGCAAGAAAGAGACACAGTGAAAGCCCAGTTTAGTGACAGTAGCTGGGGAAATAACATACTTCAACTTAAAGCTTTTCTAAACAAGGCATTTATTGGGTGCTTGTCATTCTCTACTCACAGCTATTTACGGGTTCTTTAGATGACATTGTGACCGTCCAGTTTCAATTCTGTGTCTAATGAGCACTTTCTGTGAGTATTTTTAGAGCAGGGAAAATGCAGCATTTAATTGTGAAAGTGAAAAAAGTGCTGTTTCGACTTGTGTATTTTCACTATTCCATTATACCACAGCGCCACCTAAAGGTGATGTAGTGGAAAAGCAGGAAAAGAAATGCTCTTGTGTAGTGCTCAGAACTCAATTCTGTGACGTAACTGAAAGTAGGTACAGCAAATTAACAGCTGATTAACAGCCTCATGTAAAAAAGCTCTTAAGGAGCTGAGTGGATTTTGAAGCCAGCCATGTGAGCTATTTTAAAAGGCAGAAAGAAAGTGAAAAAAATATCGAAAGATGCAGACTCCCCCCCCTTCCCGGCTCCTCTTTCTTTCTTTCTTTCTTTCTTTCTTTCTTTCTTTCTTTCTTTCAAAATGTTTCTTTACCACCTACATTGGACAACATATCCAGGTAGCATACAGTAATAAAACTGTGGTATAAATAAATGATGGCTAAAACGAAGCACCACTATCTAACAGAATCAGTAGGCCACAAATTACAAATCAGAATGACAGGCATCATAAATCAGTAAATATTGAGGTGCATAAAAGTTTTCAACATGCACCTAAACTGCAACAGAGTTGGTACATCCTTTATTTCTGCATGGGAGGTATTCCATAGTGGGCACAACCACAAGAAAGGCCCTTTTCCTGGTTGTTGCCAGATGGACATCTGCAGGACGTGGCACAACCAGGGGGCCCTCAGATGATGAATGCTGTGGCTGGGCAGATCTGCTTATAGGATTTGTTATTTATTTATTTATTTATTTATTTATTTATTTTCTTAATTGCCATCTGGCCGGTCACCCAGCCACTCTGGGAGATGTACAATAATACAACAGTTTAAAACAATAAAATTTCACATTAAAACATCATATCTCGAAAAATACCTTAACCCACCCCAGAAGCCTGCCTGAACAACCACATTTTTAATGTGAGGTGGAAGCTCATTAAAGAGGGGGCATGGCGGAGTTCCCTAGGGAGGGAGTTCCACAGACTGGGGGCCACCACAGAGAAGGCCCTCTCCCTCGTCCTCACCGGCCTAGCTGTCCTGATGTTGTTGAACAGCCTGTCTGGTGTTGCTGGAGGTGCTCCTTGAGATAGGCTGGGCCGGAACCATATATGGTTTTAAAGGTGAAAACCAACACCTTGAATTTGGCCCTGAAAACAACTGGTAACCAACTGGTATGCTGTGTCCCGGGGGGATTCCACGGGGTGGCGGGGGGGGGATTGCTCCGTTCCGCTATGGACTCCAGGGGGCTGGATTCTAAAGAAGACTGGAGCCTGTGGCGGAATTCTCTAACATCCCTAACTACCGATGGGAGCAGATGGTTGGGAAGGTAGGGGTGCAACTGCCGTATCAGAGGGAGTTGGTACAGCGCTGTCCAGCTCACAGCTGACACCTGAGCCTCCATGGACAGCTGGGAGTCTAAAATGACCCCCAGGCTGTGGACCTGGTCCTTCAGGGGCTGCCGCAACCCATTCAACACCAGGTCGACATCCCCCAACCTCCTCTTGTCTCCCACCAAAAGTACCTCAGTCTTGTCAGGGTTCAGCTTCAGCTTATTCCTCCCCATCCAACCAATTGCCATCTCCAGACATTTGGACAGGGATTCTATGGCCAACCTTGGTGAAGATTTGAACGAGAGGAAGAGCTGCGTGTCATCCGCATATTGATGACACCGCACCCCAGACCTCCTGATGATAGCCCCCAGCGGCTTCACATAGATGTTAAATAGCATCGGGGAGAGGATGGAACCCTGTGGCACCCCACAACTGAGCGGCCACAGGTCTGAAGCCTCCTCTCCCAGTGCTACCCTCTGGTACCTGCCGGAGAGGAAGGACCGGAACCACTGTAATATGTTATCTCCAGTGCTCAACCCCTCCAGGCAATCCAGGAGGATACCGTGGTCAACGGTATCAAAGGCTGCTGAGAGGTCAAGGAGAACAAGAAAGGAGCATTCACCCCTATCCAGAGCCCTCCTCATATCATCCACCAAGGCGACCAAGGCTGTTTCTGTCCCATGCCCAGGCTTGAAGCCTGATTGAAATTGATCCAGATAATCGGCTTCTTCCAAGTGTGCCTTCAACTGCATCGCCACCACCCGCTCAATCACCTTGCCCCCAAATGGCTAGGGGTGCATGAAAGTCACTTACCTGGTCTCGCAGCTTGCTTCGCGGTGGGGGCGAGGCGCTTCGCTGCTCCCCCCGAAGTTCAGGCCGGGGGGGAGGCTTCCCGCCTCGCCCGGCCGAAATTCAGGCCGGGGAGGAGGCGCCTCACCTCGCCCGGCTGCGAAATAAAAAGTAAAAAAACAAACAAAACGCCCCCGTGATAGGCTACGTGACGATTTACGTAGCCTATCACGGCTAGATCTGCAAAGTCAGCCGTGATAGGCTACGTTAATCGTCACGTAGCCTATCACGGGTGACTTAAAAAAAAAGCGCGTATGCAAATGGCGGCCCGCATAGGAAGCCGCCATTTGCGTTCCTTATTTGGTCGCTGTAGTCTACGTAAACCTTTACGTAGACTACGGCGAAAATAAGGGCAATGCAAATAGCGTTGCCCTTATTTTCGCCGTAGTCTACGTAATCTTTACGTAGACTACAGCGACCAAATAAGGAACGCGAATGGCGGCTCCCTATGGGGGCCACCATTAGCCGTACGCGCTTTTTTTTTTTAAGTCACCCGTGATAGGCTACGTGACGATTTACGTAGCCTGTCATGGCTGACTTTGCAAATCTAGCCGTGATAGGCTACGTTAATCGTCACGTAGCCTATCACGGGGGCGTTTTTTTTTTTTACTTTTCTTGGAATGGCGGTGGCGGCAGCCAGTCGAAAGACCGGCTGCCACCCCTGCCTCTGTCGAAGCCCTGCTGAACCGCCGCTGCGACCCGCCACCGGGAGTGACATTCGGGAAAGGTAAGTCCCATCCCGGGGGTGTGTGTGCGGGGGGCGGGGGGGTGCAGAGAATTTCTCCCCGAAACTACTTCGGGGGGCCGAATACGTTGGCACTCGGCCCCCCAAAGTTTTGGGGAGAAATTCTCCCCCATCCCTACAAATGGCAGATTCGAAACTGGGTGAAAGTTGTTCAGGACTTGGGGATCCAAGGAGGGCTTCTTATCACTGCCTCCTTGAGAGCTGATGGCATCACTCCCTCCTCAAGGGAGGCATTTACCACCACCCTGAGTCCCTCACCCAGCCTCTCTCTGCAACTCATAATGAGCCAAGATGGGAAAGGATCAAGTAAATAGGTGGTCGGCTTTACAGATGAAACCTTGTCAACTTCATCAGAAGGAAGAAGCTGGAACAGATCCCACAAAACTGGTTTGCCACAGACCCCCTCTCGCTCACTAACTGTATCCATGGCACATGGAATAACACTCCTAATCCCATCAATTTTATCCGCAAAGTGCCTTGCCAAAGCCTCACAGGAGGCCTTAGAATGCTTCAGCAGTTCCAGAGCAACTGGACCGACCAGGCGCCAGTCGACTTGGAACAGCCTCCTGGGACAGCACTCTGTGGACGCGATAGAGGCAACATAATATTCCTTTTTTGCTGCCTTCATTGCCATGTGATAGGCTGAAGATACAGCTCTAGCCCATGTCCGATCGTCTTTGGAGCGAGACTCCCGCCACCAGCTCTCTAGTCATCTCATCTCCTGTTTCAGGGATCATAACTGTGGATTGAACCATGGTGCAGTTCGAGCCCTGTTCAGGGGGAGAGGGCATTTCGGAGCCACCCAATCTAACACCCCAGTGATTGCGGCATTCCAGCCAGCCACCAGGGTTTTGACTGAGTGGCTGTTTGCATGCTGCAGTCCCCAAGTGCGTTCGGATCCATAAGACGCCTGGGGTGGACCATCTTAATGGGTCCTCCACCCCTGTGGAGGGGTTGTGGAACCAAGAACTCCAACATCACCAGATAGTGATCAGACCATGACAAGGAGGTGGTAGATATACCCCGACTTCCAGATCACTCCCTGCTTCTCCAGAAACAAACACAAGGTCTAGCGCATGACCGGCTACATGGGTGGGCCCATTTGGAATACGGTAGAGCTCCCAGGAAGCTATGGTCTCCATGAAGTCCCAAGGTGTGGGGCTGTGTGACCCCTTAGAAATTGGATTGATTTGTGGTTGCCTGAGATTTCAAAGGAAGCAGCCTAGTCCATCAGAATGGACTATGGACTGGGTGCTCTTTGCCCACCCTACTACCTCCCTCCTAGGGGTGTCCGCCGGGGGGGAGGCGATCCGTTCCTCCCCCCCGGAATCTTTCCTGGCTGGCTCCGCTCCGCGGCAAGTCTGCGAGGCCACTGGCTGGGGCCGCCCGCCACAGCCTGACTTCTGGCCGTGGCTGGGCTGCGGCTGCAAATGGCGTCCCACATAGGGGGCACCATTTGCATCCCTGCTTTGCTGTGATAGGCTATGTAAGGGTTTATGTAGCCTATCACGGCAAGAAGGGAGGCACGCAAATGGCATAGCGGACGCCATTTGCGTTCTTCCCTTTGGCCGTGATAGGCTACGTAAATCTTTACGTAGCCTATCACGGCCAAAGGGAGGCACGCCAATGGTGTCTGCTATGCAGGATGCCATTCGTGGCCGCAGTCCGGATGGTGGCCAGCAGCGGCCGGATCTGGACCCGCTGGAAGCAGGTAGGATCCGGTCCACACAGACTTCGCAGGGTGGCAGGGGGGATTGCTCCGTTCTGCCGTGGACTCCACGGGGATGGATTCCAAAAAATCCAGCCTCACTGGGGTCCGTGGAGGAATTCTCCGCCATCCCTGCTCCATCCTTATCTCTCTAGTCTATGCAGTATAAAATATAAGTGCTCTGGACAAGACATGTCACATCTATGATTTCCCTCTTCTACACACATCTATTAAAGGTGGAGAAGCTCTGCCCTTTTTTCAGGGCTGTCTCAAAGTATTTTGGCATCCTGGGTGAAGTACAATCTTTGTGCCTCCTGCCCCCCACGTTACCACTATTCCTGAGGAGCATGAAAGGGGTTCATGTGTGGGGTGTGTGTGACTTTTCTGGGGGTATTGATATCTTCTGTTTTTAATTTCTTTCTTTAAGATGGTGACATTTATCAGTGTCAGTTTACTGTAAGGTGCTTTAAACATTTGTTTGGATGTAAAGGTACTTCAAATATTTCTTTGGCAGAGTGGACTTCGCCCACTCTACCCCAAAATAAGGCAATTTCAATGGCAGTTTGACCTTTGTAAAGGGGTTTTTTTAGGTACTGTTCACTTTTCTTGCTTCCTGTGCTGCTGATGAACCAAAGTGGATTCCATGAAAGTCTGGATAATACTCCAATGCATTTCTCATTCCGTTGTCGCGAAGATCCCGCCACCCCCAGGCCTTTATTCTATGTGCTGCCTGGATCATTGACTCTGCAATCACCTGTCCTCCTGCTGTGATATTTAAGAGCCAAGAAGTTGCTTGGCTGAAAGATTTGCTCAGAAAATGTCAGTATCCAACAGTTCATTATTAACTTTTCCACACAAGTTACACCAGCATGTGAAACAGCCAGAAGCACATGAAGAGATGCATGTGCAATCCATGCAAGATGCATTCTCCCCACCCCGTCCCACTCAGGGATTTAGCTATTGGAGACCCTGGGGATAGAGCTGTACCCCAAACAACTCCAACTGAAGCAACACACCTGAACAACATTTCAACAACCCCAAATTCACAGTTGGTCAGTACCAACCACAGTGTCACAAAAGAGAGAGCAAGCTTTTCTGCAGAACTCTTTGTCAGGCTGGATGTCAAGCAAAGAAATGGCTGGATGTTGTAGCCACAAAGTCTCCATTAGTCATAAGATGGATATTTGGAGAAGACAGCAGGATTATCTGCATAAATTAAAATGGATGGGTAAATGCGGGGGGTCTAGGGGCCATTTCCGCCCATGGAACAGGCTTCCCAAGCTGTGCTGGGAGGGCAAAAGATGACAATTGAATGAAAATTACCTGTTTGTTGCCAAAACTCAGTGGCAAACTGCTGCATAGTGCTCAGTAGTGATAAAGGTGCTAAATGTAGCTCTCTGTCCAGTGAAATTGGTACACTTTAGTGCTACAGAGCTGCTGCCCTCTGAATTAAAGCAAGAAAGAGTAAGACAATGTAGGAAATGTATTACGGTATAAGCTTCCGTGGATCACTTCAGTCCATGAAAACTTAGGATGTATTAAACTTAATGAATGAGGGGCCACAAGAGGCTCTGCTGTTTTTGCTGCATCAGACTAACATAACGACTGGCCTTCTGGAACTGTTGCCCGGAGGACGCTCTACTAGCTTTCAGGTGGCACCCAGCACCACTGGAGCAGAGGAAAATAATGAATGATACGACTCGGTCAGTGCCTGTTGCCCCAACTTTTTTGATGGGATGCCTTTGCTCCAGCCCACTGATGCCAGGATGGGGACATGTCCTGCAGAAGGATGCCTCTGTCATCACACAGGACTTCTTGGCCCATCCCAGCTCACCTGGAAACACATCAATGGAAGGTTACTGGCTGTCGACTGTCTATTCCCAGGTCTTTGAGAGGTGTTACCTCCAGGCATCTTCTCTATTTACTGAAATCTTAGAATCAAGAGTCACAGAGTTGGAAGGGATCCTGAATCTCTTTGCAACCAGAGTCTTCGGGCTATAAAGGACTCATGAAAGGTCGTGCAAAACAACCCCACATGCATAACGATATTATAGCTTTCATAACTTGAAACAAACAATAAAAGACTATTATTTTATAGTCAGTAAGAAAATATACAGCACTGATGAAGTTGCATGGATAGTTTTATTTTTGAATACAACTAATTAGGATCACAATAACTCCTGTAAGGATAAATAGCATGGTGAATTGTGATTGATTGATTGATTGATTGGAAGATGAATTGGCAAGGATCCCCCCACCCCCAATGTATTATAATCACAGATCTGCTCTCCTTATTAGATTATCTTTACAATTGAGATTGGGTCTCAGGAGAATAATGTAGCATTTTGGAAGAAAGATGCAACCCAGGAGACCAGCTCCAGAGGCCAAGATGGAGAAGATTTCCACAGCCACCATGGACTTCCCCCTGGTGCTCAGGTAGGTGGGCACAAAGGAGACCCAAACACTGCAAAACCCCAGCATGCTGAAGGTGATAAACTTGGCTTCATTGAAGCTGTCGGGCAGTTTCCTTGCTAGGAAAGCCACCATGAAGCTGACAAGAGAGAGGAAACCCATGTAACCCAAGACAATGTAAAACATGGTGACTGAGCCTTCGTTGCATTCCACGATGATCTCTCCAGGCAGGGAATGGAAGTTGAAGTTTGGAAATGGGGGAGAGGTCACCAGCCAGATAGCACAGATCACAGCTTGGACGAGGGGACATGCCAGGACAATGGCGTTTGTTAATGGTCTCCCCAAGAGTTTTCTGGCCATGTTTCCTGGCTTGGTGGCCATGAAAGCCAGAACCACCATGACAGTTTTTGCCAACACAGAAGAAACGGCAACAGAGAAGGTGATGGCAAAAGCAGTTTGTCTGAGAAGACAGGTGACCTTTGTGGGTCGACCGATGAAGAGGAAGGAGCAGAGGAAGCAGAGCAGGAGGGAGATGAGGAGGATGTAGGTGAGTTCTCGGTTGTTGGCTCTGACGATCGGTGTGTCACCATGTTTAAGGAAGATTGCCAGCACTACAGCTGTGATCAGAGAGAGGAAAAGGGATAGAGAAGCAAACATGAACCCCAGTGTCTCTTGATAGGAAAGGAAGTGGATCTTCTTGGGGATACAATGGTCTTGGTTCTTGTTGGGGTGTTGATCTTCTGGGCATGGGGCACAGTGATCTGCATCTGGAATAAGCAACAAGTATTGAAGCATCTCAAACATGACACAGATGTCCTTTTTGTGGGTGCCAGTTCAGCCCTCCAGGAAGGAGATGGAAATATCCATTGTCTAGCTTATTTTACACCTTCTATTATGTTTTGTTTAAGCTTCTGAAATCATAAGGCTAGAGTCAGAAAAGGTAGAAAATAGGTTTGTGACAGGACTCTGTACCAGGTGAATGTTCAGTACTGTGCAAGGAAAAAATCCAAAATTCTGTAACTTCAAATGTAAACTGGAAGAACTGAACCACAGTCAGTACCGACTGTATGGGCAAACAAAGAAATGCTAGCTGTCCTTTTCTTAAGATTACACTCTGTCCTCTCAAGAGATGTTCTGGTGCAGAGGGTGGCGAACAGGGGCCTGTCTACATGGGAGGTTTTTTCTGCTGCTGCTGTGGCTTGATGTCATTAGGGACACATGACATTGTGGCCAATCCACAGTCAACCAGCTGCATCTCTCCTGAAAGGCCACATTCCTGAAAGTCCTTTCACTCTGTTCTTTTGAAACTGAACATGGCTCCCAGGTGGTTCCCCTGCAGTATGCTCCATCCCTCCACATTCAATCCTGGGCGTGCCTCTGTGACCTGGCTGTGACCTGGCAGTGCGGTGGTCCAGGGCTGCTTCTCCCCCATTCCCTCTTTTTCCCCATTTGCAGTAGGGCTGCTTTCACGGTAAGGAGCCTCCTTTTCCCATTCGTAGCAGCAGTAGCCCTGTTTCATTCACAATAGTGGAGTAGCCCGTTTATATGTCGTGCACGATAAAGAATACACAGAGCAGGAGGAGAAAGGGCAGCCAGCTGCTGTATCGCAGTGGCGATACACTTGCAACTTTGCAGTCATGTGACGCACCTACGACGAAGGAATACACGGAGGGGGGAGGAGAACGGGCAGCCAGTACAGCGAGGGAGCATGGGCGGGGTGGGAACAAGCCTCCCCACTCACGCAAACATGCTGGGTTGCCCCTTCAGAGGAATGCAGCAGTGCGCTTTTTCCACTCACAGGTAGCAGCCTCTGACTCATTCCTGTCTCCTCCTCAGAATAGTCCCCTGTGCGTGTGATTTTCCGGAATGTTTGGGGCGGAGAGGAGGAGGCTTAGTTCCAGTCGGGGAAGGGGAGGCACTTTTCAAAGAATTGTTCATGAACAGCTGAGCCAGTGTGGACACGTCAGAAAACCCAACAGATTCTGTACTTGTGAGTATGAGGAATTTAGTGGGAGTCATTGTTTCTTCATTTATATAGAGGTTTTGTTCAGGAAATGGGGAATACTTTGCAAAGAAGTAAACTGCAGAAGTATAACATCCAAAATGGTATGTATATTGAAAATATTAAATGGGGAAATGATGGACTCTTCTCCTTGTCTACGATCGTCTCCTCTGCCCCACTCCACTCTTCCCCCAGTATGCTCTGCACTTTTATACGGCTCAAAGTTTGAGGTACCTGCCCAGTTAGAAATTGTCCCTTCGGGACAACGATCACATCTGTAGCAGCAAACTGGCTTCCCCTCTGGTACTTTTCTTTGGTTCCCCGGAGAGCACCTCTCCACACACCTGGCAAAGGGTCTCTTCTAGAAAGTAAGAGACAAACAGTTGATGATTTCCAGCAGAGAGAAACTGCACTCAGCAGACTGAGAGTTACTCAACAGAGTTTCCAGTTACATGATGGATAGTATCACCCATTTAGGAGGGCCATATCTCTTCTGGAAGCCTGTAGGATGCTCAGAACCATCATAATAGAGGCTGATAGAGAATATATTCCTAGGCAGAAAGAGGAACTTTGGAAGTTTCCTTCTACTGGGTCAGACCCTTGGTCCACCCAACCCAGTATAGTCTTTGCTGACTGTCAGTGCCTCTCCAGGGTTTCAGAGATGGGTGTTTCCCCAGCCCTGCCTGGAGATGCTGGGAATCAAATCTGGGACATCTCCACGCAAAGAATTCATTTTAGAACCGGACAGTAATGCCCCCCCCGCCCGACTCCATAGGCCTTTGGTCTTGTCGAGACAAACTTCTCTTCTCAAGGGTTAGAACTGCAGCATTCTATAGTTCTCCCATGACCCAGAACATTCACTTCAACCTCACCTCTGTAGGCCACACAATTGCATCCGTTTGAATTATGAAGTCTTGGCCTGGGGAAGCTCCTGAATCCACCACTCCAACTTTCACAGGAGCAAATGACCTGTTTGGGAAGACGATCCAGTTCAGGATATCAAATGTCTCGCCATTTGCAGTGAAAGAGACTTCCTCTCCAGCGCTGTTGTTAAACCACACATTTTCCAGAGAGGCAAGAATCTGAAATGGAAGAGATGCTTAGAAAATGGGGTAAATGTGAGTGAGTCTGGAATCTTCTAATGTGACTGCCATCAAGTTAGGAGACGTCGTCCCCACCCCACCCCTGTACTCTGTACTTTAGTTTAGTGCTTGAGCTGCTTCTTCTTTGGGCGCTCTCTGCTCACATATGCTTGCCAAGTGGTTTGGGGGTTTTGTCCAGTGTCCACGTACTGCAACCCACCCGCCTATCTTTGCGTGGGAGCTGGAGGGAGGTTGCTCATAGCAGCAGAGAGCAGCATCTGAGGGTCTGCAGCTGGCTGGGAAGAAGGAAGACGGGGCGGGGGGAGGTGCCTGCTCTTTGCTTCTGAGTCTTGTGGGAAACAAATCCTGCTCTGCAGACTAGCGGTAAGTGTTTGGGGTGGGGGCTTGCCTGATTCCTCCCTCCTCAATATCATAGTTGTCAATTCATAATGATTATTGTAAGCTCACTTTAAGCCTGCGCTACTCCTTACACACTTCCTAATGCTCTTTCGGGTACACGATGGCCAGGAAAGATACCCATGAAGAATGTCTTTCTTAGGATGTCTTTTAGAATGGACCAATAGATTTTCTCCAGGCTCCCCTTTTACTTCCAGGATCAGACCACTGAGAAACCACCAGGGTACCTTGTATAAGATGGCCAAATCTGAAGGGGGACATTACCTGCCACGGCTGAATATTCAGAAGCCTCTTGCTTTCCTCTGCCAATCCATGCCTGGATCCCGACAGAGCATGTAGTGCATGCGCCATCCAGTAAACACTGTTGTAGATGTTGTAGCTGTGACTGGACATGCTCATTTTGAATGGAGAGGCTGCTAAGTCCTCCAGCTTCTCCTTCCCAGTACAGTTGCTCCAGTGCCTAGGAATGGTTTGGCCTGATTTTAGAAACCGACAGCCAAATGCTGATTCCCACCAGCCACGAAGAAAGACGTCTCCTTGCGGTCGGAGTGGATCTAAAGCCTGGAGAAAAGGCTTGAATTCTGGCACATCCCTTGTCTGGACTCTGAAGTGCAGTGCACCATGGAAGACACCTATGTCGCGGCTGTCCAAGAGGGATCCTGTCACAGCAGTTTCCCAGTGGGAGGTTAGGATCCAAACGTTCCTAAATGGCATTTTGGTTTTTTCTTGATGAACAGTCAAGAAAATTGTTATGTGATATATTACAGTGAAGTCTGCAAACACGATCATCACTTGGGGCTCAAACCAAGAGCTAGGAATAGAGCCAGTTAGTATTCTCTCCATATGGAGCCGGTCTAGTGTCTTGAACATTTCAGTGAAGGCCACACAGATGTCCTTCTGCCTGAACATTGGTGTCAGTGTCTGGATGAAATTCTCACCATGGTCATCACTGGGAGCGACCAGCCCAATCCAGTTCCAGTGGAAATGCAGGAGCAGCTGGACTAAGCCCACATACTGACGAATTTCATTGGGATCAATCCGGTAGAAGGAAGGAAACACCCTTTTCTCTCCCTGCTCAGAGTCAGACAAGCCATAACCAAGCTGAACAAAAGAATGGCCTGTTAGTCTGTTGCAGCAGAATTTCGTGACACTTTAAAGACTAGCACACTTATCATGGCATCAGCTTCTATGGACTCCTGCAGCTGACTTCAGATGCATGACCTGTTATCCTGAAGGAAGGAGTCCACTTTTAAAATGGGTATCTTTAAGGCGAAGGTTTAAGGTTTAAGATGTCTTTAAGGTTCCCCACTTGTGTGCGTATCACCCCCAAAGTCGGGGCTGCCATGAAGGCAACCAAGACACAATTTCAAAGCACTGAAAGGAATAGTCCCGTTTGTCTATATTGTAGAAATGTGACTCTTTGTATGCATCTTTGGGCCTTTCTGGAGTTAGGGCCCATCCCTAAATACAGTTGTCGAGACAAAATATTTCCATGCTGTGTGTAAATGCACCAGCACACACAAACTAGAAAATGTTAGGAGGGTTAATCAGACACCCCTGATTACATTACATGTGGCTGAAACATAGGCTACTTTATTTGGAAATACGAACATAAGAAGAGCCCTGCTGGATCAGAGCAAGGGTCATCTAGTCCAGCATTCTCTTCGCACAGTGGTCAACCAGCTGCCTATGGGAAACTCACAAGGAGGACAGGAGTACCACAGCACCCTTCCTGTGGTTTCCTCTCCAACTGATGTACCTAGGCATACTGCCTTGGACGCTGCTGGATGTAGCATATGGCCATCAGGACTGGTAGACATGGATAGACCAATACATAGAAGACCAACGCATTTTATATTGGGTATGTGTGTGTTCCCCAATCCCCAGAGGAGTAGCTGCGTTAGTCGACAGCAGCATGAACAAAGAGGAGTCTTGTAGCGATTTGTTCATTTGGGAGTCTTTAAGGTGTCACCAAACTCATTGCTGCTTCTCTTAATCCAAAGCCTTTCCTTACATAACAGAGCCATTGCTGTCTGGGACTAGTCCTGCAGTAGCCACCTGACCACTTCTCCTGCCACCCAGAGTCAAGTCAACACAGCGTGATGGGCAAATGCATTTTTGGAGATTGGTCTTTTCATCTTAGTGATCCTGAGTTCTGCAGCCCCCCACACCTAGACCAACATGAATCGCCTTACCTGTGGGATTTTGTAGATGCTCATTAAGGTTGCGATCTCCCTTGAGGATCTGGAGTCAAGACCCCCAATAACGGAGAGCAGTTTATCTTCCCTGTCACATTTATAATTGGGAAACATTCGCCCCCGAGTGGAAAGCAGAGAGAGGCTGTTCAAATGCATTATACTGACAATGTCCTTGTGCTCATAGATGCGGAAGCCGAACGTTGTGTTGGGAAGGAGAGTCGGATCCTTGTTGACCTCAGTGATGGCGAATGCCAAGGCCAGGAAGTGCTGGTAGCTCTTTATTATTGTCCTGCAGTGGTGAGAGTGACATGGAGAGGTGGGTGAGGATCCCAACCGAACTGACGAGAAGTGCAGGATTACAAAGTCCAGCTAGCTGAATCCCCTTTGAACCAAGAAAACCTTCTAGATCAAAGACATCTCCATGGAGGATTCACAGACAAATTCAGATTGTTCTGTTGACACGCAGATGTAAAGTCTTGCTAGATGCATTGCACAGGAACATCTGAAAAGCCCTGCTGGATCACAGGTCTAATTCAGCACAATTATAATTGATTTGGTTATTATCTGTTTTCATTCTTTATGCTTCAACTTTCCAAATGGAAATGCTTCCAAGGTGGGTTGCAGGTAAAGCCAGAATGCAGCAATAAAGTAAAAATGAGACTTTTTTCTTTTAAGGACACATTTGAAAGGATATTTCCCACAGTCCAGCTTCATCAGTGTTAGCCATGGCTATCACTCTTGATTGATCTAAGGCGAACACAGAAGAACATTGTATGAAGATCATCAGATGAGCCCTGCTGGATCAGACCAAGGTGGTTCCACCTAGCTCAGCAACCTGGGAAAGAGAGATGCCTACCATCCTGGAGGGTTCCTGCTAGATACTGAGCTAGAGAGGATCAACGGTCTAACTCAGTATGAGGCAGCTTCCGGCGTTCCTGTTTCAAGCAGCCCTATATTCAGTGCCATGCGGACTGGTATCTTCCTTCATTTTGGGGCAAAGGACCTAAAGAGCATGTGGTTTGCACATGGAAACCTCGAGCTTCAATCCTCGACAGAATTTCCAGGTAGGACAGGGAAGGAAAGCCTCTGCCACTCAGTGCAGGGGAGAATGCACTAGACGGACCAATGGCCTCTCTCAGGAGAAGGACTCTTGCCGTGTGGCCGATTTGTTCTTGTTTTGCTCCCTTGATAGAGCCCCTAAAGAAGAATTGCTGAATCTTTTGAGGTCTAAATGTATATCTTAACATAGGTGTCACATGATATGGATAGATGCATAATTTTAAAAAGGGATCCAGTTTGCTGTTTTAGCTTGGAAAGGACGTTGTTGTGCATAGACATAGTACATAGAGCCAGTGTGGCGTAGTGGCGAGAGTGTTGGACTGGGAGCTGGGAAATCCAGGTTCTAGTCCCCACTCAGCCATGGAAGCTCACTGGGTGACTTTGGGCCAGTCACAGACTCTCTCAGCCCAACCCACCTCACAGGGTTGTTGCTGTGAGGATAAAATGGAGGAGGAGGAGGACGATTATTTATTCCGCCTTGGGTTCCTTAAGGAGGAAAAAAGGTGGGATATAAATGTAATAAATAAAATAAATAAGAAATAGAGAAAATGTAAGAGTTGTTGTTGACTGTAATTATATTTCAGTAGATTTAAAGTTTTTGTGCAAAAGTTTATTCCTCCCATTAAACGTACTACTGAGTAGGTCTTAACTGTTTCAGCTTTTGTTCAGAGCCCTTATGTCTGCAACTACAACCACCACAGAACTATCACATACTACAGAATCTCCTCCACACCCTGCAAAATGCTGACGCACCCAGATATGGGGAACTCCAGTTGTCCCCTGCATTTGGCCATAGATGATGGGAGTTGTGGTCCAAAGAAGATCTAGGAATTAAAGGTTGGGAACCAGATCAGGAGTCTTCCAACTTGCAAGATTACTTAATTTTTTTACAAGCACTTGAGACCCACCAACTGGAACGTGGTGCAAAAAAGACACACACACTCAGAATTAAATTGTGTTGAGTTCAGGAGTTTGTTTTGAGTACCAGAATTGAATGGAACTAACAGGCTTTGGACACTCCTGGTGACCTGGAACTTTTCTTCTTTTCAGCTCTATAATTTAGGGTGGGTCATTTTTTGCTGCTGTTATTACACGACTGGGAATCAGAAAAGCTTGCTGATCGACTGCTGATCACCCTGGGATCCACCAGTAGATCCCGCCGTACCTTCATCACCCTTGTCCTAGATGACGTCTGCTTAGGGTGGGGTGGCTAGGACATTCCTTAGTGATTGACAGGTTGTCTACATGAAAATGAGTTCTTGGTGATCTCTGCCTCTGCTCCTTGCACAAAACCTTTCAGAATGAAGCCAGAGAAGATCCCTCAAGTCTCGGGCTGTCACTACGGGTCAAACCCAGTCATGACAAGCCTCTGAGACTCATCAGGACATTCTGAACATCAGCAGCATCACTGATACATATCCCTGGAAAGAGCCCTCTAATCTGAAAGCAAAGCAGGAAAGCATCTATCCCAGATCACTCTTGTGGAACGTACACCTGGAAAACGGAGTGCTCTGGCGGGGTTAAACTACGGAAGTCTTCTGTCTTTGTATCAGAATAACTGCCAAGAGGTAAATTGCCACCGACAATGAGGTCTCCTGTTCTGTAATAGTCTTTCTGTTCATTCAGCATTGTCACAACACACGGGGTTCTCAGCATCCTCTGGGTAGCCTGAGGCAGGAGCCAAAACAGCAGCAGCAGCAACAAAATCATCAGCGGCACAGAGAGACCTTCCCTTGAAGTTCAGCGAAAGAGAATTCTAACAAAGGGCTGACTTACCCCGGCGGGGAATGAGATCTGAGCAAGAAATGGCCAGACACCAAGTGATCAGATACCTCGCCAGCCACAGATGGAAGGACTCAGCCCGTATGCATATTAAACATGTTTTTTCCAGTATTTCTTTGTTGTTGACTTCCAAGATGGAAATCCATGGGGGCTTACTTGAGAATTACTGTCATTTTGATAATTCTAGGCTAGAGGAAGAACCAAAGCCCCAGAGCAATGGGCTCTCTTGGGACTTAGGAAGGAGAAAACATGTTTGCATCACTCTTTGCTTCTCCATGGGCCAGTTGGACTTCACTTTAGTTATCAGGTTCTGACCTTTGGCCTGGGTAAATCTGAGCAACAAAATCTAAGATGGCACCCAGGCTTGTGCCAAAGATCATTAGCTGAGATTGATAGCAGGGAATAGGAGTTGTTGGCACCTAATGATAGCAAGTCAGGACTGAGCAAAGAGGCATTGCTTGATGAAATGACTGGTCTGTGCGCAGTTATAATATCTTGCAAGGACACAGGACCTGTTAGGATCATCTGCCCCAAGAGGTCTACGGAATCGGAGTGATCTCTGAATGCTTTGGGAAGTCTTGGTTTGGCATGGCAGGCACTTCTGTTGGGGGTCTAGTCATAGAATCATAGAATAGTAGGGTTGGAAGAGGCCTATAGGACTGTTGAGTCCAACCCCCTACTCAATGCAGGAATCTAAGTCAAAGCATCCCTGACAAATGGCTGTCCAGCTTCATCTTGAATGCCTCCAATGTGGGAGAGCCCACTACCTCCCTAGGTCATTGGTTCCATTGTCATATTGCTGCTCTAACAGTCAGGACGTTTTTCCTGATGTTCAGCCAGAATCTGGCTTCCTGTCACTTGAGCCCATTATTCCATGTCCTGCACTCTGGGATGATGGAGAAGCGATCCTGGCCTTCCTCTCTGTGAAAGCCTTTCAAGTCCTTGAGGAGCGCTATCCTATCTCCCCCCAGTCTTCTCATCTCAAGGCTAAACATGCTCAGTTCTTTCAGTCTCTCTTAGGGATGGCGGAGAATTTCTCCCCGAATCTTCGGGGGGCCGAGTGCCAACGCATTCGGCCCCCCGAAATCGGTGGTGAAATTCTTCGCCCCCCGCCCCCCCCGGGACGGGACTTACCTTTGGCAAATGTCCCTCCCGGCGGCGGGTCCTGGCGGCATTTCGGCGGCATTTCATCGCGGGTGGGGGCGGCGGCCGGTCTCCCAACCGGCTGCTGCTGCCACCATTGCAAAAAAAAAACCCTAAAGTAAAAAAAACACAACACACCCATGCATAGGCTATGTAACGATTTACGTAGCCTATGACGGCTAGATTTCCAAAGTCAGCCGTGATAGGCTACGTAAATCGTCACGTAGCCTATCACGGGTGACGTTGGAAAAAAAAAAAGCACATACGCAAATGGCAGCGGCCCATGGGCGCCGCCATTTGCGTTCCTTATTTTGGCACGTCAAGTCTACGTAAAGATTTACGTAGACTACAGCGAAAATAAGGGCATGCTATTTGCCTTGCCCTTATTTTTGCCGTAGTCTACGTAAATCTTTATGTAGACTAGATGTGCCAAAATAAGGAACGCAAATGGCGCCGCCCCATGGGCGCCGCCATTTGCGTACGCGCTTTTTTTTTTCCAAAGTCACCCGTGATAGGCTATGTGACGATTTACGTAGCCTATCATGGCTGACTTTGGAAATCTAGCCGTGATAGGCTACGTAAATCGTCACGTAGCCTATCATGGGGTCTTTTTTTTTTTTAACTTTTTGTTTCGCGGCCGGGGAGACGGGGCGCTTCTCCCCGGCCTGAGTTTCGGCCGGGCGAGGCGGGGCGCCTCCCCCCCCGTCCTGAATTTTGGCCGGGCAAGGCGGGATGCCTCCCCCCCCTCGCCTGAACTTCAGGGGGAAAAGCGAAGCGCCTCCCCCCCACCGCGAAGCCAAGCTGCGAAAAGGTAATTGACTTTCGTACATCCCTAGTGCGGACCAAATCCGATTCCTTGAAATGTCTGGGCAATCCTCCATTCGCTTCTCCTTCCATTGTTGTGGAGAACCCCCCGTCTCACATCTCAGGCAGGAATTTTCCCAACCCGACTTGGAAAAGCCGGGAATTGAACCTGGGGCCTTCTGCTGTACCACTGAGCTACAGCCCCCTCTCTAACGGAAGGAGTGAGGGGAAAAGAAGATGCTTGTTTGCAGTTGCACGGTTCTTATCCTGACCAGCTGGAGGGGAGGCCAATGGAGGAAGATCCTGGAATCGCTGCTGCCTCCTCGGCTGAGCCAATGGACTGGCCCTGCTTCCTGTCCCTCCCTCTGCTTTGGCCTCACGGATTGGCTCCTGCGGTGACAGTTGGGGGAGAACCACAGCCTGTTGAAGCTGGATTGTCTCATTCCCAAAGCGAGGCTCTGGTCTGAATGACAGATGCAAATCGGAGTCCCTTCGTTCTGCGTCAAAGTGCTCAGGATTCAAGTGTCAGTTATGCCAGTGAATGCGTTAAAATGACATTCGAGCATAACAGGAGCCATGCTGGATCAGACCTAGGGTCCACCGAGTCCAGGATTCTCTTCACACAGTGGCCAAAAAGCTGTCAGTGGGAGACCCACAAGCAAGACAGGAGTGCAACATCACCTCCCGCCCCAGTCCCCAGCAACTGGTTCACATAGGCCTGCTGCCTCCAAAACCAGAGGGAGCATGCAGCCAGCATGAGTAATGGCATCCGCAGCTTTATCTCCCAAGGATGTGCCGAATCCCCTTTCAAAGCCATCCAAGTTGGTGGCCATCGCTACACTGTGAGATGGTGGATACTCTAGTTTCACGATGTGTGGCGCAAAGTAGCACTTCCTTTTATCTGTCTGGAATCTCCCACCAATCAGCTCCATGGGATGACCCTCTCGGTTCTGGTCCTATGAGACAGAATACTATCCACTGCCCCACACTGTTCATACCGGTGTACACCTCTGTCACGTCTCCCCTCACTCTGCTTTTCTCCAAGCTAAACAGTCCCCGATGTTGTCACCTTTCCTCATCAGGGAGTTTCCCAGCCCCTCGATCATTTTCGTGGCCCCTTTCTGCACTTTGTCCAGCTCAACAGTATCCTATTCTAGATGTGGCGGCCAGACCTGCACACAGCATTCCAAGTGTTTTTACACCATAGATTTATATGAGGGCAGCATGATCTTGGCAGTTTTATGTTTGACTCCTTTCCTAATTAAGCGTATCATGGAATTTGCCTTTTTCACAGCAGTCACACACTGGTCGACATTTTCATTGAACTGTTCACCACAAACCCAAGAACTCTTTCTTAGTCTGTCACCACTAGCCCAGATCCGATCAGCGTATATATGAAGCGGGGATTTTCTTGCCCCAACATGCATCACTTTACACTTGCTTACAATGAACCGTTTTTGCTCTTTTGATGCCCATTCTCCCAGTCTGGAGAGATCCTTTTGGAGCTCTTCTCTATCCCTTTTTCTTTTAGCCACCAGAAATAAGTTGGTGTCACCAGCCCACTCCTAATCCCAGTTCATTTATGAACAAGTTCAAAAGCAACAGCCCCAATCCAGATCCTTTGGGGACCCCACTGTTCACATCCCTCCATTGGGAGAATTTGCCATTCATTCCTACTCGCTGCCTTCTGCTCATTCATCCATCACCGGTCCATAAGAGGGCCTCTCCTCTTGTTCCATGACTTCTGCGTTCTCTCAGGAGTCTTTGGTGGGGCCTTTGCCAGAAACCTTTTGGAATCCAGGTAAACAATGTCCACAAGAAAGCCCAAGTCCACATGTTTCATGACATTCTCAAAGAGTGCTGTATGTTCATGTACATTTCATATATACATTTCGTATGTATTCATTGCTGTGGAGATATAAAGATCCATGTATGAATATTCAGTAAACCACCAGGGAACACAGGGATCCATCTAAACGTGTGGCTGTTCTTTCGGGATGGGGCTTATGGGAGCTGTAGTGCAAACACCAGGATCGACCAGCCCCAACTTGGTGCACTCCAGGTATGTTGGACTACTCCTCCCATCATTCTCAGCCAGCAGCGCCAATGGCCAGGCTGGCCGGGAATGGCAGGCGTGGCAGTCCAGCGCCTCGGGAGGGCACCGGGTGGGGGACGGAGGACCTGAAGCAGCCCAGGCGGCCGAACCCTCCGCTGGGGACTGGTGCAGGAGCCTGTCTCCTGCCCACCCATGTCAGCCTTCCTTCACCCACAAGCGCGTTCCATCCTTTCCCTCGCTGACCTGCGAGATTGTAAAGGAAACCACTAGCAGAAACATTTGCATTCCCGTGGGTGACCACCTCCCTGTCCCCATGCTGCATCTGCTTCAGAGGGAAAATGCAACAAATACAGTCACGTCTGTTTTCGCCCTGAATCCCTTTTGCTCCAGAAAGGCAGCGGCCATCCAGGGGACCGCCACAGCCCTGGAGATGGCCAAGAATGCAGGGATGAGGCAATAGCGGGGGGAGGGTTTGTTGGAGAAAAAGGAAGTCATAAGTGACTGTCGGGACAGTCGCATAAGCATAATCAGAAAGGAAGTCATAAGTGACTGTCGAGACAGTCGCATAAGCATAATCAGAAAGGAAGTCATAAGTGACTGTCGAGACACTCGCATAAGCATAATCAGAAAGGAAGTCATAAGTGACTGTCGGGACAGTCGCATAAGCATAATCAGAAAGGAAGTCATAAGTGACTGTCGAGACAGTCGCATAAGCATAATCAGAAAGGAAGTCATAAGTGACTGTCGAGACACTCGCATAAGCATAATCAGAAAGGAAGTCATAAGTGACTGTCGGGACAGTCGCATAAGCATAATCAGAAAGGAAGTCATAAGTGACTGTCGGGACAGTCGCATAAGCATAATCAGAAAGGAAGTCATAAGTGACTGTCGGGACAGTCGCATAAGCATAATCAGAAAGGAAGTCATAAGTGACTGTCGAGACAGTCGCATAAGCATAATCAGAAAGGAAGTCATAAGTGACTGTCGGGACAGTCGCATAAGCATAATCAGAAAGGAAGTCATAAGTGACTGTCGGGACAGTCGCATAAGCATAATCAGAAAGGAAGTCATAAGTGACTGTCGGGACAGTCGCATAAGCATAATCAGAAAGGAAGTCATAAGTGACTGTCGGGACAGTCGCATAAGCATAATCAGAAAGGAAGTCATAAGTGACTGTCGAGACACTCGCATAAGCATAATCAGAAAGGAAGTCATAAGTGACTGTCGGGACAGTCGCATAAGCATAATCAGAAAGGAAGTCATAAGTGACTGTCGGGACAGTCGCATAAGCATAATCAGAAATAAACATGTTGACATAGTCATGCTCTGACGAGTCAGCTAACGGCTCAGTCAGTTGACATGTTTTGTGGCTATCGGAAAATTGTAAGGGGGGAGGTATAAAAGACTTGTGCTTGCTTAGCTCGGGGTCCAGACTGCTTTGCTCTGCACCTGTTTTGCAAAACAATAAATAAAATAGTGTTAGATCCACTGCTGCCTGCCTGGCATCCTTTCTTACAACCAGAAGCAAGAACTTTTTATCTAACAATTTGGTGCCGTGATTCGGATCCTGCTTCGGGGCATGTCCCCTTCATGCTGAGCCGAGAGGCTGCAGAGGAGGAGTGGCCACATGCGGTTGCTTTGCACTGCCTTCTCCTCTCGTCATTGTCGGTGAAGGCCCTTGGGGACCAACGCCAGAGGAAAAAGGAGACATGATCACTCCTTTTAGGCACCGGCAGTGGATCAATAAGCAGCTGGACGCAGCTGCGGGCAGGACAGAAGAGGCCTTTGGGGTAAGTGAAACAGCTTACATTGGGGGCAAACGCGGGACGGTGGTGTGTTTGTGACTGTGTGAGACGCCTGCGGGCGAAGCGAGTGAGGAGCCCCGATCTGCATTTCCCTACCCCAGCGATGGGCTGGGTCAGAGGAGGGCGAAGCGCAAGACTTGTTGATTGAAATTACCACCGTCATGGGCGGGTCCCAATCCAGGCCTGAAAAACAGCCCCCTACGCCCTTGGAATGTTGTTTGCGCAATTGGTCACATTTTAGGCAACATTATGGAACTAAGATGACGAAGGATCGGCTTGTCCTTCTTTGTGCCCAGGGATGGCCGATATTAGAACCCAAATGGCCACCCGAGGGGTCTTTTGACCCAACCCTGGTATCTGCTGTGCATGTAATAGTTACACAGAGGGGAAGTTGGGACCAGTTCCCCTACATTTATTCGTGGGCGACCTGCGTACGAATCCTTGGCGGTAAGCCCGCTCCGTGGGTTGTCAAGTGTACATCTCTGGCTCTTCCCGTGGTGGTCAGTGAAAAACCAATGAAAGGGCCACCTAGGGTTGTGGCCACAGCACCGGAGGACCCACTGCTTCCTCCACCCTATGGGATGGCCGTCGCCAGGCGCCCGTGCCCATTGCATGCACCACCATCTCCTGAGGAGCCCCTCCGGTGGCTAAATGCCCCCGAAGGGGACTCCTCTCGCGAAGTGATGATAGGGGGTTCTGTCTGCTTGGGTGGGTTCCAAGACACTCTGCAAGATCGTTTGAATTCCCTTGAGAAAAAGTTAGAAGTACTAGAGGATGCGTGGGGACCCCCGGCACCCCCCTGGCAAGGGCCCCTGGCAAGGGCGGGGAGGCAAAAGGGGGGCCTAACTACAATGTGCGAAAAGACCCGCAGCTACTGGTGAAATTAACCTTCCCCATCAGAGAGGTCCCCGACCCTACCGCCCAACATCCTCAAGGGTGATGTTTGTTTATGTCCCATTCACGACATCTGACTTGTACAATTGGAAACAATTTAACCCTCCTTTTGAGGAGGATCCCGGTCCACTCCTATCCCTGATGGAGAATGTGAGGCTCACACACAACCCCACATGGGATGATACACAAATGCTGTTAAACACCTGTTTCCTTAGTCAAAAGCCAACCATCCTTGCGGGGGCAAGGGCCAGGTTTAGAGAGGAAAACCTCCAGGCAACTGAGGATGAAATGGCAGCAGTTCTGCCCACAGGACAGCCCGATTGGGGGGTGGCCACAGCGGCACTGAGACAGGTACATGCTGAGTATTTTCGGTTCATTTTAGCGGGCATGAAGCAAGCTGCGCGGAGGGCCCCCAATTTGCAAAAAGTCCTGACTCTAAAACAGGATAAAAACGAACCTCCGGCCGTGTTCCTCCAAAGGCTAAGGGAAGCCTTCGCCAAATATACTGATATTGACCTAAATGACCCAAATAATTTAAGGATTCTCACGATGCAGTTCGTGGGAAATAGTTGCCAAGACATCAGAAAGAAGTTGCAGAAGGTTGAGGGAGGATTGGCGGCTGACCTAGGTGTTTTAGTAGAGGTGGCTCAAAGGGTTTATGAAAGACGGGAAGAGGAGGAGGGAAAAGAGACAAGCAAAGCTCCTTGCTGCGGTTCTCAGACCTGACAAAGGAGGAGCTAAAAAGGGAGGAAAAGGAGGGAGAAAGGGACCCCCCCTGGGAAGAGACCAGTGTGCTTTCTGTAAGAAAATTGGGCACTGGAAGCATGACTGTGAGGCCTTGAAGCAGAAGGAGAGAGAGGAGAAGGGGGGGAGACAGAAAGAATTTTCCACGAACAAGAAAGGGACTAGGACAGGCCGGGGCCCGGCCCCCTCTTAGCCGTCTCTGAGGCAAGACGGGACCCCATGGTCAAGATTAAAGTTGAGGGCCGCTCCTACAATGCCCTTGTAGATACAGGGGCCGCTCTGTCCATCCTCCCCCTTAGCAAACCACCAATGAGAGGTGGGGGATCCACCACCATAATGGGGGTCGAGGGAAGGGCAACTTGAGTGCCCCTTTCTCGTCCCTTGTTTACCAAGGTTGGAAAAACACACTTAGAACATGCGTTTGTCTGTACCCCCTCCTGTCCGGTGGCATTATTAGGAAGGGACTTATTGACTAAGCTCCAAATTGAGATTGCTTTCACTTCTGACAGAAGGATGGAAGTATGGCTCCCCAAGCAACAGAGCAGTAACTATCAAATGGACCTTTTGAAGGTCGCAGAGGAGCCCACCTTAGAAGCAAATGGAGACTGGTGCTGAATAGAAAACAGAGTCAATCTGCTAGTTTGGGCTGGGGTCGGAGGGGCCTCTCGTGCCAAGTCGGCAACACCGTACAAAATTCCTCTCAAGAAGGGAGCCAAACCAGTCCATGTGAAACAGTATCCCCTCTCCCGCCAAGGGAAGCTGGGTCTACAACCAGTAATAGCAAAGCTCCGAGAGGAAGGCCGACTCACCGAGACAATGTCCCCCTACAACACACCCATTCTCGCCATGTCCAAAGGGGAAGGCAAGGGGTTTCACCTGGTGCAAGACCTCCACCTCATTAACCAGCAGATCAAGGCCCCCCACCCTGTGGTCCCTAACCCACACACCCTCCTTGTAGGAATTCCAGAAGAACACGCATGGTTCACTGCCATAGATCTCAAAGACGCCTTCTTCAGCATTCCACTCCACCCCGAATCAAGGCCTTTGTTTGCCTTTGAGTGGGAGAGCCCAGAGGGTGAGTCAAAGGTTCAGTTAACCTGGGCAGTAATCCCTCAGGGGCTCAATCTTTCACCAGTTGCTTTTGGCCAGCAGCTCCAAAAAGACCTAGAGCCTTGGGTCCATCAGCACCCTGAGATGCATCTCCTCCAGTACTGTGATGACCTCCTAATCTCGGCCAAGGTCAAAAGTACATGCCTAAATGGAACAATCTCTCTCCTTAACCATCTAGCGGGGGGAGGCTATAAAGTGTCAAGGGAAAAGGTGCAGTTGACCCAACCGACTGTAAAATTCCTGGGTTATCACCTAACTAAGGGAACCCAGAGCCTGGGGCAGGAAAGAGTCGAAGTCATCCGTGACACCCCTGTCCCTGTGTCCCCCCGCGAACTAAGGGCCTATCTGGGGTTGACTGGATTCTGCCGGCTATGGATAGCAAACTATGGGGAGATGGCGCGGCCACTGTATGAGGCGCTGCAAAAAGATAAATTGGACAAATGGAAATGGACTAAAGAGATGAATAAGTCTTTCCTCAGTCTCAAAGCTGCCCTTGTGTCGCCACCTGCCCTAGCCATACCAAATCCCAGTCGACCATTTAGACTCTATGTGCATGAGAATAAAGGCGTAGCCTCGGGAGTACTTTGCCAGTGGAAGGGTCCTTCCTGGAGACCAATGGGTTATTATTCCAAGGTCCTTGATGTCATGGCACGAGGATGGCCGAGCTGCTTAAGGGCAGTGGCGGCAACAGCTCTGATCTGCACCAAGGCCGAAAAGATGACAATGGGAGGATCCACCGAAGTCTGGGTACCGCATGGGGTGCCACAGATTCCAAGGTCAGGAGGAGGAAGCAAATTCCTCAACCCAGCCTGGCATTCCCGGTATGAAATAGGTCTGCTGACAAACGAAAATCTCACTTTTAAGGCCTGCTCTAGCTTTAATATCACCACACTGTTGCCGACACTACAGGGCACCAGCGGGCCAGGGCTCCCAGATCATGATTGCCTCGAAGTACTAGACCTAGATACCAAGGGCCGACCAGATCTCGAAGATGAACCAATAGAAGGAGCCGAAGATCAGTTTGTGGACAGGTCTAGTTACATGTTAAATGGAAAACATTACACGGGAGCGGCCGTCGTTACCCAAGACGAGAGTGTGCACGAAGAACGACTGCCTCCTCATTTCTCTGCCCAATCCGCTGAGTTTGTGGCCTTAACAAGAGCACTGCAGGCAGGCAAGGGAAGGCGAGTAAATATTTACACCAATTGCAAAAACACCTTCACCGTTGTGCATGCTCACAGGCAACTGTGGAAAGAAAGGGGATTTCTCACAGCAAATGGATCCCCGGTAGCCAATGGAGGCCTAATAGTGGATTTTCTAGATGCTCTCCAACTGCCCTTGCAAGTAGCTGTTGTCCACATCCAAGCCCATGGAAAGGAGAAAGAAGAAAAGTGGAGGCGGGGAAACCAGAGGGCAGATGAGGCCGCAAAGAGGGCAGCCAAAGAAGGAATCCAAAGGACATTTCTCGTCTTACCCAGAAGAGAGGAGCCCCCCACATACTCCCCTTCCGAGTTGCAGATGGCACAAGAACACAGAGTAAGTCCCCGCGACGACGGATGGATCCAGATGGCAGATGGAAGACTGCTCCTACCGCAGACCCTGCAGGGAGCTGTCTTAGAACAAGTGCATCATTCTCTTGGACACCCTGGGGCATCAGCCATGATTGACTATTGCAAGAGGCTGTTTGTCTCTCCTGGCCTAGCTGTTCACGCCCATCGACTAGCTGCAACCTGTGAGGTTTGCCAGAAAATTAATTCCCCCAGGGTACCCCCTCCACCAAAGGGAGGGCGACCATGGGCGTACTATCCCTTCCAGAGGGTGCAGATTGATTTTGCTGAAATGCCACCGTGTAGGGGTTACAGATATATCTGCTTGTAATAGTGTTTCAAATGATGGGATGGGTGGAAGCATTCCCATGCAGGAACTGTCAAGCAAAAACTGTAGTTGCTAAGTCGTTACAACAGGTGGTGCCTCGGTTCTCCTTGCCGGAGGTTGTAGAGTCCAATCAGGGCTCATATTTCACCTCAGCTGTCACACAAGGACTGGCACGGTCTCTAGGAATAGAATGGCACTTGCATTGCCCCTGGAGACCCCAGGCGAGTGGACAGGTTGAAAGAACTAATCGGAGTCTCAAGGAGACCCTAACCAAGCTCCAGAAAGGGGTAAAGCTTACTTGGGTTGAGGCTTTGCCAATAGCTTTAACAAAGCTTTGAAGGATGCCAAGAAAAGGCACAAAGTTGTCCCCCTTTGAGCTAATGTTTGGATTCCCGCCCCGGGTACACTGTGGAAGGAGGGAGGAGGTCAAGTGGGAAATGGGGGATCAGATGTTGAGGGACCAATTGACTTCTCTACAGTCCGTTCTTTCACAGCTACGAGCTTATTCCGTCCCATTCCAGAGGTTGCCGTTAGATGCACCCATCCATCTCTTCCAGCTGGGAGACGAAGTTTTGTTGAAAAAGTGGAATAAAGAAGCTCTAAAAGAAGGGTGGGAAGGGCCCTACCTGGTGGGACCAACCAGCCATTCATGTGTGAAACTTGTAGGTTCTAGCAAATGGACACATTGCAGCCGGCTGAAGCCATTTAGATGGCCCCTGCCTCCTCCTGTCACCTGGAGAGAACAGGAGGACACGGTTCCCTGGCACCCCCCTGGAAGCTGCCAGGGACACAGGTGAAGAAACCATCCAGGAACCACAATGACCTGTAATATAGAAGTCTCAACATCTGGGAAAAGCTTGGGTTCGAATTGTTACAGAAAAACAGAGAGCAAAGAAAAACTTGTAATATGAAGCAGGTGCTGTGGGTAGTGTTGATAATGCTAGTCAAGGAAATATTAACATGGATGGTAATACCTCAAGGGTTTAGGCTTGACAGTTTTAAAATAAAACCCCAAAATGCCACACCCCGTTCACCCCCTCTAGTAGAGATTCCCAAGGTAGAAAAGCATCCCCAGAGACCTCGATATGGGCATAAAGTAAGCACCGAAGTAGATAATATGTGGCTAGAATGGGTCAAGTATACCGCAAAATCCTTAAATAAATCCGATTGTTTTGTGTGCGCAGCTGGCTGTTCCATACCTAAGATGTTGCCCTTCCCATTGGGATGGGACAGTCCTGAATGCCTTAATTGTACATTGCGTCTATTTCAACACCCCAATGCTTGGGGGGATATGCATTGCCAAGATCTCAATAAACTGTATCCTCCCTTGAGGGCTAAGGATCGGTTAATACCCCCGATATCCCTTACGATAGGATGGAACCACACAGGTTGTATTTTCCGATTCCCCCGTCAGGACAGGTTCCTACTGGGAAACATGACAAGTGGTATAAATTGTGTTAACATATCAAAATTTCATAATGATTCCCTATCAGTCCTCCGTACTGACCTCTGGTGGTATTGTGGGGGTTCAGAACTTTTTGAGACCCTCCCATCCAATTGGTCTGGGCTCTGTGGGATAGTACAGCTAGCGGTTCCTTTCTCCATAGCCTTTCATCCGTCTCAACTGCCCACTCATCGACGGCAAAGGCGTGAGGCGACCCCTTTTGATAACCAAATTTATATAGATTCGATAGGAGTCCCGAGAGGGGTCCCAGATGAATTCAAGGGAAGAAATCAAATAGATGCAGGATTTGAATCCACTCTGTTTTGGTGGGCAACCATTAACAAAAATGTAGATTGGATCAATTACATTTATTATAATCAACAAAGGTTTATAAACTATACCCGAGACGCTATAAAAGGATTGGCTGAGCAGCTAGATGCTACTAGCCAAATGGCCTGGGAAAATCAGCATGTTCTTGATATGATGTTAGCAGAAAAAGGAGGGGCATGTGTTATGTTAGGTGGGCGGTGTTGCACTTTCATCCCCAACAATACTGCCCCAGACGGCACAGTAACAAAAGCACTGCAAGGTCTCACCACCCTATCTGAAGAATTAGCCGAGAACTCAGGTATTAACAACCCCCTAACTGCTTGGCTGGAGAGATGGTTTGGAAAATGGAAACATCTAGCAGCTTCAATCCTTATCTCACTTGTAGTGGTAGTGGGAGTTCTGATACTATTTGGTTGTTGCATCATCCCCTGTGCCAGGGGCCGATCCCAACGGCTAATTGAGACTGCCCTGTCAAAACAAATGCTTTTGCTTTGCTGCACAGTTAAGGAAACTCTGCTTTAAGACATGAGTAAAGACTTAAAGGAGGGAATTGTTGGAGCAAAAGGAAGTCATAAGTAACTGTCGAGACAGTCGCATAAGCATAATCAGAAATAAACATGTTGACATAGTCATGCTCTGACGAGTCAGCTAACGGCTCAGTCAGTTGACATGTTTTGTGGCTATCGGAAAATTGTAAGGGGGGAGGTATAAAAGACTTGTGCTTGCTTAGGTCGGGGTCCAGACTGCTTTGCTCTGCACCTGTTTTGCAAAACAATAAATAAAATAGTGTTGGATCCACTGCTGCCTGCCTGGCATTCTTTCTTTCAACCAGAAGCAAGAACTTTTTATTTAACAGGTTGAAGCCCTCTATGCCCCCCCCCCCGACATCAGACCTCCAGGAAGGCCAGCGTTGGCCCACAGGCCTGAGGTTCAGGGGCGCTCAGAGTCGCAGGACTGCTGGCCCTTGGGGCGGAATGTTCTTTTGTCGAGTCCATGTTGACACTCTGTTCACCCAGAGCGTCACCTGCCAGCTGCCCTGACCGTTTCTGGGCCCAGACCGGAGTCCCCCCTCGCACATCCCCACTGCCCCTTCTCGCCTTCCAGGTCTGCCCCTCAGGTTGGCAGACATGCCTTGCAGACATAGCAGTCAGCACGAGGGGCACCCTTCAAGGCCTCGCAGGCGCCGTGCGCGCAGGACGT